>NC_050096.1:66132682-71132682 GCF_902167145.1 Zea mays | reverse complement strand
ATGGAAACAGCAGGGAAACATTGCATAAACAGATAGATAATAATATTATGAACATTTTGCAATTTGAAGCACCTAATTTGGAGTTCATATGGCAAAGTTATGAATTTTACAAGTTTAGGGGTTAAAATTATACCCTAAGGACTTATTTTGAATTAAATAAAAGGGCCAGGGGTTTAACTGCGAGAAACCAGGGACGGCGGGCGCAATTTCCAGAAAACAGGGGGGCTCTTTAAGAAATGCGCGGGCGAAGGGGTATCGGGCGCCTACAGCCGTTGGATCTCAGATCGACGGCTAGGATTAGATCCCGCGGCGGGCGCGCGGGCGCGCGGCGGCGGTTACGCGGCTGACAGGCGGGGCCGGGCGGACAGCGCGGGCGCGGGGCTGACAGGCGGGGTCGGGCGGACAGCGCGGGCGCGGGCGACTGGCAGGCGGGGCCGGGCGGGCAGCGCGCGCGGGCGGACTGACAAGTGGGGCCTAGCGGGCAGAGAGACGGGGTGAGGGGGTAGTGGGCCTGGGCCGCTGGATCGCTGGCGGACGGCCAGGATTAGGTCCGGGCGAGTTGAATCAGGGCCGCCCGATCTGGGTTGAACGGCGGAGATCGGATGGGCGGCCTGGGTCTTCCCTACGGCTAGCTGGGGCGGCGGCGCTCGTCCCCGCGGCGAAGGGCTCGCCGGAGACGAGGGGCACGGGCGACTGGCGGGGCTCTGGGGCAATCCGAGTGGTCGGGGAGGTCGGGGAGGGCACGGGGACTCCATTGGTGGGGTCTGGGTCGGGGCAGAGGCACCGGAGGGGGGCGGTTCACGGCGGGGCGGCTCGGCGGCGGGGTTACTCTACTCCGGCGAGCAATCAAACGCAACAGAGAGCGAAACAAAGGGCGATAGGGGCGGGAGAGGTCCCTTACCTCAAGGCGGGCTCCGGGGACTCCTCGGCGGCGGGAATGGCGCGACGGTGGCCCGGGGCGACGGTGGCGGCTGCACGGCGGACGACGGGTGAGCGCGGGCAGAGAGAAATAGGGAGGGGGAGAGGGAATTGGGGCGCGTTCCGGGTTGCGGACGTCGGGGCGGAGCTCACCGGGGCTAAGGGCGCGGCGGAGCTCCAACGGCGACGAGGAACCGAGCTCGGGACGGCGGGGTTATGGCGGCGGCGCTCTGCGTGCGCGCAGCGAGGGGGAAAGAGGGTCTGCTGGGGCGCAAATGGGGGGAGAGGGTGAGGGCGAGTGGGGGCTCGGGGCACAAGTGGCCGAGGGCGAGGTGGGGCGAGTCCCACGCGCGACGTGGGCGCGGGGAAGGCGGGCGCGAGCAGCTCGGCGGCGGTTACGCGGGGACGACGGGGCTGACAAGCCGGGCCCGCAACGCAGAGAGAGAGAAGAAAGCGGGTGCGGGCGCGAGAGAAGCGGGGCTGACGGGTTGGGCCCACGGGCAGAGAGAGAGGAGGGAGCGGGCGCGCGCGGGGAAGCGGCAGCGCCGACAGGTGGGGCCGGGCGAGCAGTGAGAGAGGGAGGCGGGAGAGGTGCGCGCGCGAGGTGGGCCGACTGGGCCGAAAGGCCGAGGAGGGCGGGTAAGTGGGCTGCTTTGCCTTTTTCTTTTATTCTGAATTGTTTTTCCCCTTTTCTTTTTACTTATTCTATTTGATTCAAATTCAAATGAGCCCCAAATCCAAATTAGACTTTTTGAGAATTATGCACCAAACAAAAGTGAAATCTAGGGTTCAATATGATGCAACAATTCATACTCCCTTAGGGTTTAACATAATAAACTATAACTACAAGTAAAATAAGCACTTAGCTCCTATAGAAATGAGAGAGAAAAGAATTAGGAAGGATGAGAAAGGGAAGTAACACCTGAATTTGTGAATATGAGCAAAGAAATTTTATACCCTCAAATTCAGGGTGTTACAAACCTATCCCCCTTAAAAGAATCTCGCCCCGAGATTCAAGGTTGGTCAGCAAAGAGTTCAGGGTATTTGGCCTTCAGGTCATCTTCTCGTTCCCAGGTTGCTTCATCCTCCGAGTGGTGACCCCATCTGACTTTGCACATTTTGATGGTGTTCCTCCGGGTGACTCTGTCTGCAAACTCCAGAATCTGCGTTGGCTTCTCTATGTAGGTCAGATCCTCCTGGACCTCCAAACCCTCCACTGGCAACTGTTCTTCTGGTACTCGCAGACACTTCTTCAATTGCGATACATGGAACACATTGTGCACTGCTGACAAACTCTCTGGTAGGTCGAGCTGGTAGGCCACTTCTCCACGCTTGGCTTGAATCTGATATGGTCCGACGTACCGGGGTGCTAGCTTGCCTTTGACTCCGAACCTTCTGACTCCCCTGATAGGTGACACCTTCAGATAGACGTAGTCTCCCACTTCAAAACTCAGTTCCCTTCTCCTTCGGTCCGCATAGCTTTGCTGCCTTGACTGGGCTGTCTTCAGGTTCTCCCGAACCATTTTGATATTCTCTTCGGCTTCAAGCAAGATGTCGGGGCCAAACACCTGTCTCTCTCCAGGCTGGTCCCAGTGCAGCGGAGTCCTACAACTCCGTCCGTAGAGTGCCTGAAACGGTGACATCTTCAAGCTGGCCTGGTAACTATTGTTGTAGGAGAATTCTGCATAAGGTAACCTTTTGTCCCATCCTGACTTGTCTTGCAACGCACAGGCTCTCAACATATCTTCTAGGATCTGGTTAGTTCTTTCAGTCTGACCGTCTGTCTGCGGGTGATAAGCTGAGCTGAAGTTCAAATGTGTGCCCAAAGCTTCTTGTAGCTGCTGCCAAAAATGAGATGTGAACTGCGTTCCTCGATCTGACACTATCTTCTTCGGTACACCATGAAGGCAGACTATTCGTGACATGTATAACTCAGCTAACGTTGCTCCGGTGTATGTCGTCTTCACAGGTATGAAGTGGGCCACCTTTGTTAAGCGGTCCACAACCACCCAGATGGAATCGTAGCCGGCCCAGGTACGAGGTAGGCCAACTATGAAATCCATCCCGATCTCATCCCACTTCCACTGAGGAATCCGCAATGGCTGCAACAATCCGGCGGGTCTCTGATGCTCTGCCTTGGTTCTCTGACAGCTATCACAGATGGCGACATATTCTGCGATCTCCCTTTTCATACCATACCACCAAAACCTCCTTTTTAAATCCTGGTACATCTTCTCACTCCCAGGGGTGTCTATTACTATTAAGTCACTGGGGAATCCTATCCCCCTTATTTCCACCATTATGTTTGAACATATTTTATCTGTTTGCACCTTGCCACCAACCGAATTAATCCTCATGGGTGGCATCATTGCCTCTACTGAGATGTTATGCAATTCTACCCATGTTGCAGTGACAAAAGAATGAGTTGCACCAGTATCAAATAGCACTTTCGCGGGATGAGATTCGACTGAGAACATACCTACTGCCACATCGGGTGCATCCTGGATCGCTTCGGCCTCCAAGTGGTTCACCTTTCCACGGTTGTACGCTTGGTTACGGTTGCCTGCTGCCGGCTGCAGTACACCTTGCCTTGCTGGAGCATTGGGATTGGTCTGCTGCTGAGCCGTCTTCTTTGGGCACTGCATCGCCCAGTGGCCTTGATCTCCACAGTGGAAACATCCTCTGCCTCCTCCTTGTGCTGGGGCTGCTTGGTTGCTCTGATTCGCTGCTGGGGCAGGAAGGCGAGGTGCCTGGTTGTTCTGCTTCTGATACTGATTACCTCCCTGCTGGCTGTGATGACGATACTGCTGCTGTTGCTGTGGGTACTGCCTCTGAAACTGCTGCTGATGCGGACGCTGATTCTGATTCTGATATCCCTGTGGGTGACCAGGTCTGCCTTGCTGAGATGAACTGCCTGAGAAACGTGGACGGCTGATGCCTCCGGACTGGGGTCCACTCATCTTGCGCTTCCGATCTTCCATATCTTTACGCTTCTTCTCAGTCATGACTGCCCTATCGATCAGGTGCTGGAAGGTTGGGAAGGTGTGGTTCATCAGCTGGTAATGCAGGGGATCCACCAAACCTCTCATGAACCTGTACTGCCTCTTAGCATCAGTGTTGACGTCTTCAGGTGCATACCGAGATAGCTGCAGAAACTTGTCTCTGTACTCACTAACAGACAGGGGTCCCTGCTTCAGAGCCAGAAACTCCTCCTTCTTCACGATCATCAGTCCCTCCGGCACATGGTACCGACGGAAACTCTCGCTGAATTCCTCCCAGGTGATGGCTTCGGGGTTAGCATGGGTGGCGAGGTAGGACTCCCACCAGGACTGGGCTGCTCCCCTCAGCTGACGGGGACCATACAGAACCTTCTCCCTGTCGTCACATTGGGCGGTGCACAGTTCCCTTTCCACTGCACGCAACCAGTCTTCTGCATCCATGGGGTCAGCAGAATGGGCGAAGGTAGGAGGGTGCCCTCTCATGAACTCACCACGCTTATCCCGTGGCATCTGGGGCATCTGCACTTGCAATTGGGGTTGGGGCTGCTGTTGAGCCTGCTGCATGGCTGCCAGAGTCTGCCCAATGGCCTGCACTGCCTGGGTCTGCATCAAGAACATCTGCTCCACTGACATCGGGGGTGGTGGGGGAGGCTGCCTCTGATTTTCCTCCTGCTGGTCATGCTGCTCTAGCTGAGCACGTCTGTTGCATCGGCGCCTGTTGTCAGACATCTGTGGAAGACATTCATACATCAGCATTGATCTTACAATCCTTCAGCATAAGAAAAGAGAAAGCAGAACTCTTCATGACACTGAGTGAACAAAGAGCTTCACTGATCCTCATTCATGACTCAACACAGCTCCTCAGATAAGAAAGGAAAGTAAGAGTAAATGGTTTCCCAACTAAACAACTGACTTCATTAACATTACTAGCTAAGCCAAACTGCAGGGGAAACCCACATATTGGCTACAGTCATTACAAAGATCCAAATCCAGCACAAGTTCATCATAACAAGCATGAAAGCAACTGATAAGCAAACTAAACTAAACAGAAGCAGCTGATAAGCAAACTAAACTGACCACCTAAGACTGAGACATCTGACTTAAGAATTATTGCAAACTTCGACGCTAACGACCTAAGGATCCAAATCTATCCTGGTCTTACAGA
This sequence comes from Zea mays, assembly GCF_902167145.1. Lineage (NCBI taxonomy): Eukaryota > Viridiplantae > Streptophyta > Magnoliopsida > Poales > Poaceae > Zea > Zea mays. The sequence continues at coordinate 71,127,600 of NC_050096.1, read as the reverse complement.
CAGGGGAACCATAAGTGTGGTGACCGCGTGGCGGCGAGCGGTATGGGTGCTGAGTCCCAACAGGAGCGGGAGAACCACCCTCCTGGTGATGGCGCTCTGCCAACTCAGCACGCAACTCCGCAATCTCCGTTCGAGCCCTGCTTAGCTCGTCCAGAGAGTGATCCAGCTCCGTGTTAAGCACTGCGACTAGGTTGACTGTGCTGCTCAACCTAGGGTTAGCCTCACCAACAGGTGAGACAACCACACTCTCCGTGCTGCCAGTAGGGCGGCGGGGGTAGTACCGAAGGTTAAGACCGTCGGCCACGCCACCGAACAAAGAACAGTACTGAGAGAGTGCACGTCGTGCTGCATCCTGCATAGCTGCCTCTGCAGTGTCCCTCTCAGAGATGGAATAGTGCTCTGAAACGGCCTCCGCACCCCGGAGGTCATCCTCCGGACGGCGAACTGGGCAGGTAGCCTCCCAGCGGTCCGGGTACCTCCCGCGACTGTGCTGGTAGACCACACAACGATACTCGATCGACCAGGTGTGCCGGTCGAAAGCCTGGCGCAGCAAGGTGTCGAGTGCGTCGTGGAAGTGACAACCGCGAGCGGCGTCACGGGTGATGGGTCGGGCGACCCATCCTTCCGCCTCCTGCGGCTCAGAGGACTCCGTGCTGTGGTCTGAGTCATCGTCGTCGGGGTCTCCTCCAGTAGCTCCTCCAACAGCTCCTCCAACAGCCGGGACGTCCCGCGGTGGAACAAGGGGCGCCTCCAGCTGGGCAACAGAGGAACGGGGCCTCACGGTCTCCACCTCCTGCTGGGGTGAGGAGGAAGAGCCCTGCTGCTCTCCGTGCTGGCGCCGGCGTTCCTGCTCCTCACGCAGGCGGTGGTGCAGCCTCTCCAGGTGACTCGACTGTCCGGACACGGTGCGGTGCAGAGGACGCTCCGCAAGTCGAGACGGCAGGAAAGGAATCACCGACTTACGTGCAGTGTGTCTAAGACGAGCCATCTACAAAAGACACCGTAAGCATAAGAGTAAGAGCAGAACTAATATGACAAGTGAATAAACCAAAGACAAAATAAGATAAAAATTTTAACAAGGCATTGTATAGATAGGTAGTAAATTATAGGGTTGGTCGAGGTGACCGACTTTTTGAAGTAACATCAGATGTCAAGGTGAGGGGAAGGGTCAATAGTCCTTAGTACGACCAGTGCTACTCTAGGTCAGCGGTCCTACAGTCAGCATGGGCTTTGATACCACTTATGTCACACCCGGTTTTGGAAGGCAAACCGAATGCGAACTATGTACGTGCCAGGATCAGAACTCACGTACACAGCGATTACATAAATGAACATCATCACACAATGCTCGAATAATAATATAAAAGAGTACTTATTACATCATAGAGTCATAGACATCCACATAGTCATTGTCTTAACAGTTAAATCAAAGTACTAGCGAAACGCAGTAAAGATAAGGCCTTCACAGGCAGCTGACTGGGGGTTGCCGCCAACCCACACCTAGAATTCATCGTAGTCTTGGAACTCCTGGAAGTCTCCTTCCACGGCTTCGCCTTCTCCTGAGCAGTGGTTACAATGCGGACAACCTGGTGTTTTGTGGTAAAGCAAGGATGAGTACACATCAACGTACTCAGCAAATGTCCTGTTTGGCTGAGGTGGACTAGCTTTATGTGGGGTTAGGCTCCAGCAGTTGCTTTTAGTTGGTCAAGTATTTATCATTAGTAGAAGCCAGATTTTAGCATTAACCAATCCGTAAACCATTTCCTCATCGAGGAACATCATCATCATAGTCGAACCAAAACCATATCATAACCATTGAATCTCGAACCATCTGTATCTCTAATCAAAGAGGATCCCAAGGCTGCTCTTAACCGTGAGCACGGCTGATATACCAGTTTCACTACCCTCTGCAGAGGTTGCACACTTTACCCATGAGTCATGATTCCCTTTCTAACCGGGGAGAGCTAATCCCCATTGACCACTACCTAGGTGGTCCGGCAGGGCATCACTACGTAGCTTTTACAAAGATTCCCTAGAGATCATAGCTGCCCGTTAGGTTTCTCCAGTTTGATAAACACAGTACCCCTCCCCGCAGGAGAGTGACTAACAAAGAGCAAAACGAAAGAACCTCGGCACTCAGCCTCGGCAGAGCAAGCACTGTGTCTGGACCCCATTGACGGCACGACGGCTAAGCAACTACACCTCTAGTTCATCCAATTAGTCAGCTAAGGGCATCCCATTTCACCCTCATGGTTGCACTGTTATCCCGGGTGGTCTCTCAACGAACCAGTCCTTACGGAGAGGTACTCAGGAAACAGCCTGAGCCCCCTAGAGTATCACAAGATCATCAACATCAACAGGATAACAGTATCATAAATAGCCACATCATGTTCATTGATTAAGTTAAAGCAATAGCAAAGTGCTAACCATAATAGCCCATAAGGTCATCAAGGACAAAGTAAAGTGTAAAGCTAGTCAATCCTTAGGTTTCAAGTAAGTAATGCGGGGTAGTAAGTTATAAATGAATAGGACATAGTGGGACAGAGGACACTTGCCTTCACCAAACTGCTGCTCAGGGACTTCCTCTGCAACTGCCTCGGGAAACACAGACTGCTCGTTGTCTACGCAAAGCAATCATTCACACTATGCACTTGGGAAAATAACAAACAAAAACAATATACCAAACATATGCAGCAGAGAGGGGTCACAAGTTCATAACAGAAAAGGGATAGGCACTCTAGTGTTCCCTAGGTCTGGGGTAGAGGGCTACACAAAGTGATTCACTATCTACTAGTCAGGTCTAAGTTAGTGGTGGGATTAAATAATTATCTGGTTTAAGTTTCTAAACTTAAGTGTTTAAGTCCATAAACTTAAGTAATCCAACTTTTATTAAAGTCTACTCATTTCCAATTATCTTAAATAAGGTTTCAATAGTCTTAATCCTATCCTAGTGATTAGCTATTAATTAATACATGGAAACAGCAGGGAAACATTGCATAAACAGATAGATAATAATATTATGAACATTTTGCAATTTGAAGCACCTAATTTGGAGTTCATATGGCAAAGTTATGAATTTTACAAGTTTAGGGGTTAAAATTATACCCTAAGGACTTATTTTGAATTAAATAAAAGGGCCAGGGGTTTAACTGCGAGAAACCAGGGACGGCGGGCGCAATTTCCAGAAAACAGGGGGGCTCTTTAAGAAATGCGCGGGCGAAGGGGTATCGGGCGCCTACAGCCGTTGGATCTCAGATCGACGGCTAGGATTAGATCCCGCGGCGGGCGCGCGGGCGCGCGGCGGCGGTTACGCGGCTGACAGGCGGGGCCGGGCGGACAGCGCGGGCGCGGGGCTGACAGGCGGGGCCGGGCGGACAGCGCGGGTGCGGGCGACTGGCAGGCGGGGCCGGGCGGGCAGCGCGCGCGGGCGGACTGACAAGTGGGGCCTAGCGGGCAGAGAGACGGGGTGAGGGGGTAGTGGGCCTGGGCCGCTGGATCGCTGGCGGACGGCCAGGATTAGGTCCGGGCGAGTTGAATCAGGGCCGCCCGATCTGGGTTGAACGGCGGAGATCGGATGGGCGGCCTGGGTCTTCCCTACGGCTAGCTGGGGCGGCGGCGCTCGTCCCCGCGGCGAAGGGCTCGCCGGAGACAAGGGGCACGGGCGACTGGCGGGGCTCTGGGGCAATCCGAGTGGTCGGGGAGGTCGGGGAGGGCACGGGGACTCCATTGGTGGGGTCTGGGTCGGGGCAGAGGCACCGGAGGGGGGCGGTTCACGGCGGGGCGGCTCGGCGGCGGGGTTACTCTACTCCGGCGAGCAATCAAACGCAACAGAGAGCGAAACAAAGGGCGATAGGGGCGGGAGAGGTCCCTTACCTCAAGGCGGGCTCCGGGGACTCCTCGGCGGCGGGAATGGCGCGACGGTGGCCCGGGGCGACGGTGGCGGCTGCACGGCGGACGACGGGTGAGCGCGGGCAGAGAGAAATAGGGAGGGGGAGAGGGAATTGGGGCGCGTTCCGGGTTGCGAACGTCGGGGCGGAGCTCACCGGGGCTAAGGGCGCGGCGGAGCTCCAACGGCGACGAGGAACCGAGCTCGGGACGGCGGGGTTATGGCGGCGGCGCTCTGCGTGCGCGCAGCGAGGGGGAAAGAGGGTCTGCTGGGGCGCAAATGGGGGGAGAGGGTGAGGGCGAGTGGGGGCTCGGGGCACAAGTGGCCGAGGGCGAGGTGGGGCGAGTCCCACGCGCGACGTGGGCGCGGGGAAGGCGGGCGCGAGCAGCTCGGCGGCGGTTATGCGGGGACGACGGGGCTGACAAGCCGGGCCCGCAACGCAGAGAGAGAGAAGAAAGCGGGTGCAGGCGCGAGAGAAGCGGGGCTGACGGGTTGGGCCCACGGGCAGAGAGAGAGGAGGGAGCGGGCGCGCGCGGGGAAGCGGCAGCGCCGACAGGTGGGGCCGGGCGAGCAGTGAGAGAGGGAGGCGGGAGAGGTGCGCGCGCGAGGTGGGCCGACTGGGCCGAAAGGCCGAGGAGGGCGGGTAAGTGGGCTGCTTTGCCTTTTTCTTTTATTCTGAATTGTTTTTCCCCTTTTCTTTTTACTTATTCTATTTGATTCAAATTCAAATGAGCCCCAAATCCAAATTAGACTTTTTGAGAATTATGCACCAAACAAAAGTGAAATCTAGGGTTCAACATGATGCAACAATTCATACTCCCTTAGGGTTTAACATAATAAACTATAACTACAAGTAAAATAAGCACTTAGCTCCTATAGAAATGAGAGAGAAAAGAATTAGGAAGGATGAGAAAGGGAAGTAACACCTGAATTTGTGAATATGAGCAAAGAAATTTTATACCCTCAAATTCAGGGTGTTACACGCAGCCCATGTGAAATTACATCCATGCCCTTTACATTTGCTAATGACTCTAAAGTAGTCCATCGAGGTCTAAATAGCCTTTTCCCCTTTAAGACGGTTCCCTTTCCTGCTGTCATGCCGAAGCTCCCTTGCACGTAGCTTCGGCGCTGCGTCAACCTTTGTATTGTTCGTGCTTCTCACACTGTGGTTCTGATCCGAGTCCGAAGGTACCTATTCATGTATTACACTCCGGAAACATTGTTAAATCATGTTTTTGAGGACCTTCGGAAGACGAAGGCCCCCAACAGTTACACACCTCAACAAAATGGTGTAGTGGAGAGGATGAATAGAACTCTACTGGATATGGCAAGGACCATGCTTGATGAGTACAAGACTCCGGACCAGTTTTGGACTGAGACAATTAACACCGCCTGCTACTCCATCAACCGGCTCTACCTTCACCGAATCCTCAAGAAAACATCATACGAACTCCTTACCGGTAAAAAGCCCAATGTTTTATATTTTAGAGTCTTTGGTAGCAAATACTTTATTCTTGTTAAAAGAGGTAGAAAATCTAAATTTGCTCCTAAGGCTGTAGAAGGCTTTTTACTTGGTTATGACTCAAACACAAGGGCATATAGAGTCTTCAACAAATCCACTGGATTAGTTGAGGTTTCTTGTGACATTGTGTTTGATGAGACTAATGGCTCCCAAGTGGAGCAAGTTGACCTTGATGAGCTAGATGATGAAGAGGCTCCGTGCGTCGCGTTAAGGAACATGTCCATTGGGGATGTGTGTCCTAAGGAATCTGAAGAGCCCACACAAGCACAAGATCAACCGTCATCTTCCAATCAAGCATCTCCACCTACCCAAGATGAGGAATAGGCTCAAGATGAAGATCAAGAGGATGAGCCACCTCAAGAGGAAGACATTGGTCAAGGGGGAGATGAAGACAATCAAGACAAGGAAGAAGATAAAGAAATACAGAGTCAAAGGCCGCCACACCCAAGAGTCCACCAAGCGATTCAATGAGATCGCCCCGTCAACTCCATCCCTGGTGACATTCATAAGGGGGTAACCACTAGACCTCGAGTTGCTCATTTCTGTGAACATAACTCTTTTGTGTCCTCTATTGAGCCATACATGATAGAAGATGCACTAAGAGATCCGGATTGGGTGCTGGCAATGCAAGAGGAACTCAACAACTTCACGAGGAATGAGGTATGGCATTTAGTTCCACGTCCTAATCAAAATGTTGTAGGTACCAAAGGATTAAGTGGAGTAACTTCATCCTTCATTAGTAATAGGGGAAGTAACACAAACTCGAAGCCGACTCATTATGAGTCAGCCTCTTCTACCCTTATCACTACATTACATTACATTACCCTACTACTTACACTATGCTACGCTACTAACTAACTAACAATATCTTATTCTACTGCTACTTACTACTACTACTATCTATACTAATATTTAAACCAGTGGCATTACACCACTAGCCTTGCCGCTGCCGCCGTCACCCTTGCCGCTGCTGCCGCCGTTGCCCCTGCCACCTTCGCCCCTGCCGCCTTCACCCTTGACATCGCCACTACCGTCGTCGCCACTGCTGTAGCCCTTGCTGTCGTTGCCCCTACCGCCGTCACCGTCGCCCTTGTCGTCGTTGCCGCTGCCGTCACCGTCGCCCTTGCTGCCACCATCCCCGTCGTCATTGTCGTCGCCGCTGCTGTCGCCCTCACCGTCACCATCGTCGCTGCTCCACTCCTCGAAGGAGTCGAAGGAGTCCGCCTCGTCTGAGGAGACCCCCGACTCATCCGACCCATTGAGCCCGTCGCGCTCGATGGAGCGCCAGTACGCCTAGGCCGCGGTGGACAGCCCCATGGAGTCATCCGAGTCCTCGGATGACGCCACGGGAGAAGCAGGAGCGGGCGAACGATCAGACTCGGAGGAGACCTCCTCCGAGTACTCCGAGTCGCCGAAGTCCTCCGAGGGAGGACTTGAAGCACGCTTGCGCTTGCCGTCGGCATAGCGATGCCAACCACTGCCCCTCGTACCCCTGCCCATGGTTGGTTGGAGAGGGAGGGAGTGAAGAAGAAGATGATGATCAAAGAACGAGTGAAGAGAACAGCCGGGGCAAGCAGGCTATTTATAGAGGTCGTGGGTGACCGTCCACTTCCTACCACGCTCGCCGAACAGTCGCAAGAATTCAATAAGCAATTCAAGCCGCCTGAAAATGAGTCAGGCAACAGGCGCCGCTTCACGTAACACGACACCAGTTAGACCTAAGTGAACTGCTCAGGAAAATGATTACACCTCTTGGTCACATCAAGTTACTACTCCAGGACAACGTAGTAAACACTCTGCGTACCATGACACTCCTTAGGCACACCCATTGGGTGTGTCGCTCAGAATTTTCAAAGATTTTATGAAGAAGTCATATCCACAAAATATACGCAATGAATGTAGCACCACAAAAGGAAGAGATCGGCTGCGATCGAAGGAAGTCCAAATGTGGCTACTGAAGCGCAAGTCTAATCAACAGAAGCATTGAAGCACAGAGCGGGGTGATGTCCAGCTGAGAACCATCTGCCTCAACTAGCCAGACGTCCAATCTGTCACCGATCAAATTGATTTCAGACCTAACAAGGCCTAGATAGATGGCATCGTTTGAATTTCTAGAGCACAAGAGAAAGACCTTTGAATGGATTATTTCTAAAATCCACTCAAAGCTCAGGGGCTACACTCATTGGGTGCACCCAATAGATTTTTAGTTCCATGAAGACAAAATGTTGATTTCTAAAGCATAAAATAAAGACATTTGAATGGATTATTTCTAAAATCCACTCAAAGCTCGGGGGCTACATCCACCCAATAGATTTTAAGTCCCATGAAAACAAAATGTTGATTTCTAAAGCATAAGATGAAGACCTTTGAATGGATTATTTCCAAAATCCACTCAAAGCTCAGGGGCTACACCCAATAGATTTTTAATCCCATGAAGACAAAATGCTGATTTCTAAAGCATAAAATGAAGACCTTTGAATGGATTATTTCTAAAATCCACTCAAAGCTTAGGGGCTACATGAAGCATATCGATCCTTTGGGACTAAAATGTGATACAATTACTAGTCCCAAGAGGCTAGTAAACACATTCATTTCTTCGAATAGTACAGAGTCTCGAATAATAGTTATTACAATACCAAAATGCAAGCTCTAGTGAGCCTGGAAACATAGCACAGTGGAAGATCATCTAGCCCAAGCCATAGGCAGACTGGGTGCAGACACAACCCCCTTCTAGTCGAACATAACAGAAAAGAAGTCTTCAGCTGCTGAAAAACATAGATAAATCTGGGTGAATACACTAGGTATTCCGCAAGCCCATCCTGCCCGTAAAAAGAGAGAGACCTATGTGATACATGCTTGTTATGGTGGAGTTAAAGTCACTCATTTCTTTTTCAGAGAAGGGCGATACTTGATGTTTTACCCAAAAGAGAGGAGTAGCATATTTTCACTCAACCACCACTGAGCTTCCCGCTCCCATGACATTGCTTTTGTTTCCAAAAACACCTACACGCTTGCCCTTTTTTACGAAGGTTAAAAACACTAATTGCCATACCACACCAGACTCGTCCATACCGGTGGACACGGACTATTCGAATAGGTTTCAAACTCTGCACAGAGGTGTACACTTTACCCACTAGTCCGGCTCTGCGGTCTCATGGCCAATGAGACCCGAATCCGAAACTCTTTCCTTCCTTGCACGTCCTTACCTTAATGATTATACCAGAAGGAGTCAGGACACCACCATGCCCAAACCGGACAAAACATTCCCCTTCCTTATCCTCCCGGTGCTCCCCAGCCATCATAACCCTAGGGTTTGGATCGTACAAGTTCAGATTGAGTGACTGCCCATACAGTCTCGAGTGGTTGTACTTGTCATGAGTACATGTAGTGAAGGATGACAAACCGGTCCTTATATGATGGGATGATCCTTCATGCTCACACCTAACCCGGCTGAGCCAACACCTGAGGCCCTCCCCTAAACCAGGGAGTCCCTGATCATCCCACTCAGTTGGTGATAAGGGTGAATACCCTTCATCATACATTTCTTTAAAAACATTTCTCTTTTTAGAAAACCACCATTGCCTCAACCCACATTTTGTACCCAAAAGATATTCTTTAATGCAGGCTATCACTCGTCTCGCAATGCATAGAATCCTACCCATATCCCCGGCTTAGGCAATGGTAGAAAGAGTAGGTAATTTATGCATCAAGGGAAGAATGGACTTGCCATCATCGAATCTCTCTTGGCACGAAAGATCTATTTCCGGGAGGTCGTGCTCCTGCCCTTCTTCTGGAGCTACGATTTCTGGAGGGTCGGATCCCTCTTCGCCTTGCAAAAACAGGAAATAAACAATACATCAAACATTGTTGGCTAATAAAGTGTGTCAAGTTATAGGTGTTATTAATTTGTGACTTAGAGAATATTTGGACTATTTTTGGTTCATATCAACATGAGTATTTATTTATATATGAAAATGGGAAAAGGGGAGAAAAGAAAAAGGAAAAACAATTCCTGGTTAAGCGGGCTAGGGGGGATTTTCGGCCCATCCGAGTGCGCGGGCGCGTGGGCGAGCCGGGTTAGGCAGCCCACAAGCGAGAGAATGGTGCGGGCGGGCACGGGGACGACGCCGTGGGCGCGGGCCCACGTGCCAGCGAGGGGGAGGGGAAACAACGTTAGGGGGAGATGGGGGGGTCCGCCCGGAAGGAAGAACCGGTCGCCGGAGCTCGACAGCGGTTCTCCGCCGGTGGCCCGGTTCTGGGTGGTCAGGGAGGTGGCCTAGCACGGGCAGGGGTAGGGGGTCATGGTGGTGGGGTCAATTTGACCGGTGGGGGCTTGGGTTGGCCGATCTACGGTGAGGTGGCGGGCTCCCGCGGCGGCGAGGTCTCCGACGAGGCTTACGGGGCGGGATAGGTGAGGGAGGAGAGTGTGCTGTGTTCGTGGAGAGGTGGTGAAGTTCGTGAACTATATTAATTTGACTCTAAGCCACCGGAGAGGGAAGGGAGATGCTCACCAGAGAGAAGGGAGACGACGACGCCGAGCTCGATTGGGTCCAAGGGAGGGGAGAGGGAGTGGTCGAGGCCGGTGCGGGGAGAGGTGGAGCTCAGGTGATCCCTTTTATAGGTGCCCGGGGAAGGAAGCGGCCAAAAGCCAGCTGGCGCCGGCGAGGGGCATAACGGCGGCGATGATGGCGCACAACGCCGGGGATGAGACCGCTCGGGGCAAGCTGCGTGTGAGGGTTCTCGCACAGTGCACAGGGAGGGCGAAGCGGTGCCTAACTCCGCTAGAGCGGGAGTAATGGCGATGAGAGAGAGAGGGTGGCGGTCGGCGGGGTTTGCACCGGTGAAGTCACGAGCAGGGACGAAAGGGCTGATGGGCGGTGCCCGTCTGCCAGAGGGAGAGAGGCGCGAGAGAGCGGGGCGGTTGTAGCTGACGGGTGGGGCCGGTCGGTCAGCGGGAGAGGGGGAGAGCGTGGCGCTTGCGGGCGGATGGGCCGCGAGCGGAGGGAGGTGAACGTGGGCTCACGGGGGAGAGAGAGGGGGGAGCTTGGGTTGGATCCGGCCTAGCCGAGAGGGAGAGAGGGATTTTCCTTTTTCTATTTCTTTTCTCTTTTCTTTCCTTAATCCCTTTTCTCCTTCAAACAAATACTCATTTATGTTTTCTAGGTGCCAAAATGAATAGTTATATGTGAAGTGCTACTAGCAAACATGGTGTATGCATATGATAAATAAAATGCTTCCTGAGATGAGGTCTTAGGAGAAAATAATGGGGGGTTAGGAGTTTTGGGTTTCTAACCTTGGGATAAATAACTGGGATGTTACACTACACCCATTGGGTGCACCTTCGGTGCACCTAATAAATTTATAGTCCCATGAAAACAAAATGTTGATTTCTAAAGCATAAGATGAAGACCTTTGAATGGATTATTTCCAAAATCCACTCAAAGCTTGGGGGCTACACCCAATAGATTTTTAGTCCCATAAAAACAAAATGCTGATTTCTAAAGCATAAGATGAAGACCTATGAATGGATTATTTCCAAAATTCACTCAAAGCTCGGGGGCTACACCCATTGGGTGCACCTTCGATGCACCCAATAGATTTTTAGTCCCATGAAAACAAAATGTTGATTTCTAAAGTATAAGATGAAGACCTTTGAATGGATTATTTCCAAAATCTACTCAAAGCTCGGGGGCTACACCCATTGGGTGCACACCCAATAGATTTTTAGTCCCATGAAGACAAAATGGTGATTTCTAAAGCATAAAATGAAGGCCTTTGAATGAATTATTTTCAAAATCCACTCAAAGCTCGAGGGCTACACCCAATGGGTGCACCTTCGGTGCACCCATCGGCAGAACAGAAATCAGGCCACATAACAAACCCATAAGTCGGACCAAGAATCTTTGGCCTGATTATTTCAAAAATAAACTTTAAGATTGGGGGTTTGTGGGGGACAGATATCCCCCGGGTCCACTATAAGGCGAGAAGGCCTCGCGCGGGGCCACGTGCCAGTTACCCCGTAAGGCCATCCCTTCGTGGGCCGGGCTAGAGCCATTGGCGGAATGGGCCAACCTGAGAAGGCAACAGAGTCAAGCCCAAGCAATCCGTCGACTCGTGCGCTATCCAGAGCAACCACCCGACTTTCCCGCGCATGGCGTCCTCGAATATCGGGGCGGAGTAGGGATAAGTCGGCAAGATTGTAGGGAGATCAGTTTAGTCGGTTCGCTATTATTTAGGAGACATATGATCCTCATGTACGTATGTAGTGCCCCACGGTCGTGTATATAAGGCCCAGGAGGTACCCCATCATTTCCATCGACCATCTATCTATCTCATTAGCTTTTCTCCATTCATGAGACATTGCTTGTAACCCACCACATATAGATACACCTCAGAAAGTAGGGTATTACGCCTCTTCAAGCGGCACGAACCTGCAGAAAATCGTCTCTCCCTCTCTCGTGCGTCTAGAACGAACCATTGAGTTACAATCAACAACACTGTCCTACCCTAAAAGCACCGCAAAGGGTAACCCTGAGTGTACGGTCGGACTCTAAACACCAACAGTGATTGACTATTTATGCTATCTAGTTAATAACATAATGATGTTGTTTGATGAAATGACCATGTAACAGACGATATCTACATGGATACATAAACACTTGGAGCACATGCAGCACGTTTGATGCCTCGACTATGGTGTTTGGTTTTTCTAACCAAAGTTTAGTCCATGTCATATGAGATATCAATCAGGAATATTAAATATAATATAGTTATGAAACTAACTACACATGTAAAGACAAAACATCAAGATGAATTTATTAAACATGATTAATTCATAATAAGTAAATGTTTATTTCACATTATATGCAAATTATGAACTAATTAGATTTAATAGATTTGTCGTACATTTTAGTCGTCATCTATGTATTTAGTTTTGTAATTGGACTATATTTAATATCTATAATTGATATTTAAATAGTCAATGTGATATAGACTAAACTTTATTCACATGAACCAAATACCTGTGTCACAGACAATCCTTGATTTGTAGTTTTGCTGCAATGCTCAAACATCGCCTGAGGTCCCCATATACAAAATAAAGAAAAGAAAAGAAAAATCTTAGTAGGCCGATGCTAGGCCGTGAGCGTGTGGTGTGGATCGCTGGCGGAAGAGTGTTGCCATGGCAGTCTTTTTAAGGATGTGTTTGGATTATTTCCTACTTTAGGTTTTCTTCGATGCAAGGGGTTAGTTCTATTTAATTTCGACTAGAAAGAATTTTAATCCACTCTAATTCTTTTTGATCTCCTTCGCAACAGAACATGTTGTTACCGTATTGCGAGTTCGGTTCTCTGGCCAGTAGCGCCTTGGAATCTATATGCTCTCCAGGATTTCCTTGCCATTATATGCTAACCAGTTCAGCTCTCTTGTGTAGACAAGGTTATATAGCTAGCCCTAAAAACCGTCTTCGGCCCGCATTTCGCTCGTATAGTCATCTAAAACATTATTTTGCACAGTTTTATATTATAGACTGCACTGTTCACATAGTGAAGTTTGAATATACTGCTAAAGGTAGCCTAATCTCCAGAGTTCGGACAAAAAAGCTTGGAACTTTCAAAATAGTTGTTTTTGTCCCATTTTTTTTCTTTGGCTGTCTATCTTCTAATCCGAGCAGCCACTTAGGCCATCTCCAGCAGCCCCGTGTAAACGACCGTACAAAATATACTATTTTGCACTGTTTATAGAGTGAAGTTTAAAATAGAAAATAAGATAGTGAGTCTACTGAAGATAGTTGGGCGTGGTGGGGTGGCCACCCTAGCTATCGGTAGTTGCCGTCGCCTGAGAGTTGAGACCCCTCCTTTACGTCAAGTTGCCGAGTGTTGAGTTTGGCATGCACCTTGTACCGACACCGCTACTTGGCGAGGAACACCGATGAGCATGGAGTGACAGAAGAAGGCTGATGCCTAGGCGTCCTTTGGTTCACCCAACCAGACCACGCAACAATGGCTTATTAATCGTCCCACAAAACACGAGTGGCCGGTTTCTTCCTCAATCGATCCATTTGTCATCCTCCACTTCTGTTTCCAATCCTTCGTTCTCGCATGAGGTAAGCAGTAGTTTTGGCACTATACCTTTACTCCTGTCTTGTTCGATTGCGTCTGAATCGAGATAGATTGAGAGAAATTAAATTTCCTTCTATTCAATTTTAACTAAAAAAAAATTTAAGTCTATAATTCTCTTTGACCTAAGCTCTTAGTGGATTTATAAGACCAACTTTTCTGAGAATCTAGTTATAAAGAGAATATGACTCTTGAGAGAATCTAAATATCGTTACGATTATGTGAGCAGAAATATAAATGTGTCTATAATGTTCATAATCTAGAAACTTTTTTTTAACCCGAGCTTCTACTTTTTAGGTGTTGTAGGAAGCTCTTTCAACATCTTTGTAACTAAACTAGCCGTTACAGCAGACCAACGGCCGGAAACGCGGCCATCGGCCATCAACGTGTCCAGCCCGGCGTGGGGCCGCTGCATAGGCAGCAACGAACACGCGTGGGTGCGCGATATCGCCATGTTCGTGTGCTTGCCGACGGGCGACGGTCACAATAATGGGTCGCTTTCCGGGCGGGTAGCCGAAGCAGCGAGGCGATGAGAATGATGGGCCCCCATAGCTCCACGGGATCATCGATCATCTCTTCTCCGTGTGGATGAGGACCACACAGATATTTTGCTCCTCCAACGACGTAGCCCTAAATTTTAGAACAAAGAAAATAAAATTTTGAGCTATATTTTTCTATAAAAGAATCCTTAGTTTTGGTCGAAACTTTTGTGTAGCTTTTGGATGAAATGCTCTCCTGGTCTGGAACCGGAAGTGCAAGAAATCCTGAGAAACTGCGGAGACAGGCAACGTGCTCATCCCGCCCGCGTGGACCACGTCCATCGGAGCACGAGAAAAACAACGTGCCTCCCCGGGCAGGTAACCTCACCGCCCCCGCCTGTCGCTGGCCTCGTCTCGTCCCCGTCACCCTCCACACGCATGACTCTCCCACCTCATTCGCTTGACCTCCCTTCCACTTAAACCACGCCAAAAACCAGCTCGCGATTCCTCCCACTGGCCTGAATCTGACCCGCATCGCCCGCCATCCCCACCGCCGCGCCTCTTCCGGGCAGCCATGGACGAGGCCTTCGCGCGCGCGGTGGAGGACGGCCTCAAGCTCACCAAGCGCCTCGTCCTGCCCAGCGGGGGCGGGATGCCGCCGCCGCCGCGCCCGCACCTGGCGATGGACCGCGACGACCCCGCCGCGGCGCTGCAGCAGCTCATGCCGGCGGCGCCCATGGCGTACGCCGTCGTCGTCGACCCGGCCGCCGTCGACAGCCCCGACGTGCCCAGCTACCAGCCCCACGTCTACGGCCGCCTCGACCCGCCCGCGCTCATCCCGCTCCAGATGCGGGAGGTCGAGCTCCGCGTCGACTGCGCCGCCGGCTGCGCCACCGCCGAGGTCGCCCTGCGCGCGCGCTGGTGGCTGCACTGCATCACGCGCAGCCGCGCGTGCCACTGCCGCATCGTCGTGCCCATGGCTCACCAGGTCCAGCATATGCACTCATCCTTACCTTGCCCTTTGCGTGTGCTCTGTTAGTTTTGGATATGGTTATTAGGCGTTTCAATGATTACAACATTCACTTGCATCCGCCGGCAGTCTGGTTCGTGTTAGGTGGATGGGCCCCCAATTAGCTGTCGCTTTGGACTATGCTCTCCGGGTTCCGCAAATCAGGACATAACCCGGTGTCATTACTCCGTATGTCTTTACTCCTGGCCTACATTTGGCTGGATCATGGCTGCCATTGCCCTGCCTTTCTGTTGCTAGTGGATTCCAGCATGGTTTTGGCACAAATTCTTTGCTTTCCGTGCTACAAGATAATTAACAAGAAAGTAGTATCCAAAGTAGCATCGGATTGAACTTGCAAAGGGATTGCTGTCTTCGTACACTTGTCCAACACAGACTTCCACTAACGGATTCTTTTGTGCACCGCGTTATTGTACAGTATTTGGAGAATTGCTTTACTAGAACCAATAATTATGTGCGGTTAAAAATGTGCGCCTTCAACTGTAATTCTGAGAGATGGAAGTGGCGTGAATTACTTTTTATTTTGCATTTGGAGCTTTGCTTTCTCCAGGCGAATTACTAAAACCAGTTCAGTTTATGACTGCATGTTATACATTTCTTCTGCATTCTGGTGTTGGCTGACAACCACTTCTATAGAACTTGAGAACCCTGCCTGATGAAGTTTTATTTCTTTCGTTTTTACTGCTGTTCTTGTGCTATTTCAGATGTTTGGAGTTTAGGAAGAAGCTCATTTTTTTGCCCCTGAACTATCATGAGAGTCCAATTTTGTTCCGAACTTATACCAGACAACTTTGCCCCTTCAACTGTTCAAACAGGGTGTTTTTGAATTTTGACTCTTAAGCTGTTTTAAAGCCAGTTTTTGCTGACATGGCATGTTTTTTTTTCTCGAAAAGCGTAGGAGAACTACGCCCCATTATATTAAAAGAGGAAGGATACAAAGGGCAGGAAGGCGCTCTGGGTACATGCACTCCTTACGGAGGCCAAGAACAGGAGTACATGAAAATATCCATGAAGGATCCAACCGCCCTAAATTATATGGCTAGGAGCAGCCAGAAAGGATAACCCCTTGGCTCCTGCAACCTGCCATGGCATGGGTTTTAAACATGCATATCTGTCCTGTTATCAGCTTGAAATAAATGAGAACCCAATTTTATGGCCAAAGTTGTCTGTTATTTGAGTCAGGGGCCCAAGATTTGCTTCTCATGATAGTTCAAGTGCCAGATAGAATTTCTTCCTTGAATTTAACAACTCTTTCTTTGTGGGTTAAATTTAGAAGCTTGATAATACTGACCATAAGAGAATGAATGTCATTTATATACCCATCAGTGTGCATAATGCATGGATTCTTTAATATCGAGACCTGTGTATGCCATGATTGTAAGCCCTTAATTACAAAGAAAATATATCTTTGCTACTGTATTTTTGTTGGCATTAATTTTAAATGCTTATACTATCTGAAATTATTTTTAGTGTGATTTTCTTCTGGCATCAATCTAAGGAAAGTTTCACTAATAGGGTTCAATTCTAGGCGCTGAGGTTACTGTTGGGAAAAGATCATACAATACTCATGTAATTGATACAGAGGATAACTGTTCAGTGAAGATTGCAATGCCCGAGAGTGGGGGTCTTTTAAAACAGGAATTTTTTTCCTTGACAATACCACAGGTATTTGCTGCGTACTTTCCAATTGGTGCCAAATACTATCATGTGAAATTTCAAGCTTCTATCAGCCACATTGGCTTTTGTTGATTAGTTTATTTCATATGTCAAGGTTGGAGGTGGAGAAGATATATTTGCCACAATCAGATGGTCACAAAAATTGCTATACGACAACGGACAATTTTCTGTCGAAGTACCATTTCGTTTCCCGCAGTTTGTGAACCCTTTGCCAAAGGTTTTCATGAAAAAGGAGAAAATACAGTTGATTGTGAATAGTGGTGTGACTAAGGAGATTTTATTGCAGGGAACAAGCCATCCCTTGAAGGTATTAAAGTATTTACTTTTTTTACTTCACAAGTCACAACATATGATTACCACTCAATCTTCTGTTGTGGTTTTAGGAAAAAAGTAGACAAGGTGAGAAGTTGTCTTTCCTGCATGAAGCAGTTGTTGAGAATTGGTCAACCAAAGATTTTACCTTCGCATATACTGTGAGTTATTCAATGCCTTCTCTGAGCTACCTGTACCTGTTTGATATTTTCATTTATGCCTGTTCAATTATTCCAATTTTACTTCATACTTTCAGTGGAGATGAGAATGCACTCATTTTTCCGAACTTTTCTTTTTGTGGTCATGTCTATAGGTTTATTCTGGTGATTTGTCTGGTGGAGTTCTTGTGCAGCCCTCAACCTTGCGTGACTATGATGACAGAGATATGTTCTGTCTTTTTCTTTTACCTGGAAATAACGAGAACAGAAAGGTAGTTGTTCTTACTTGGGTTTCATTATGTTTTCTCAACATCATGAATCAAATATTTAGTGGATATAATCTGATGGTTAAAAATGGTTGGTTATCTTTTCATTGATGTGAAAATTAGGAGGTAAAATCGTAGAAGTCTGTAGCAAGCTGAATGGAAAATTACGTATTTTAATTGCAAATAACTCTAATTTCTGGTGCCGTTAATTTATGTTGTTTCTCTGGCATTGATATCTTTTTAACCTTAGCTTGAAATATTTTGTTTCCCCTACTGAAGATATCTATTTAATGGTATTAATAATATCGATCCAACATGAAAATAATATTTATTTTGTGAACCCTTTTATATGCATAAAAGTTCCCTTTTAGCATAATTTATCTCATTTGAGCTGATAGGTCTTCAGAAAGGCTGTTGTTTATATCATTGATACAAGTGGAAGCATGCAAGGAAAGCCTCTTGAGAGTGTTAAGAATGCCCTGTCCACTACTCTCTCTGATCTTATTCCAGGAGATTACTTCAACATAATAACATTTAATGATGAGCTTCACTCATTCTCATCGCATTTGGAGCAAGTAAATGAAAAAACAATTGGAAACGCTATTGAATGGATGAACTTAAACTTTGTCGCTCAGGGTGGCACTAACATCATGCATCCTTTGAGTGAGGTATGACATACGAAGACAATAACAAGTTATCATTATCATATGTCACCATTGTTCATGTTTTCCCTCTTTTCTTGGTTACAAGGCAATGACTTTGCTGTCAACTTCTCACGATGCGCTTCCACAAATCTATTTTGTTACTGATGGGTCAGTTGATGATGAACGGAATATCTGCCATACATTGAAAACTCAACTTATTAAAAGTGGATCTAAGTCTCCTCGGATTTCTACTTTTGGGCTAGGTAATATCTCGCACCATAACTGGGTGTGTAATGTTCAATTGATTCTACTACTACTAAAAACATATCATGTTAAACCATGTAGGCAAATTCTCTGTTGGTTTTTTAGAGTCATGCATGCATCCTTTAGTCCAACTGCATTTTTCTATGAAGGTATCTGCTTTTTAAGTTAATTGCTTTTGAACCACTCAACTGTGCTAAGGGTACTCCTTAAATCTTGTGAAAGAACTAAAGTGCGACTACATTGTATCTTGTTGTATGTGGTGGGCATAAAATTCGATTTTATTATATAACTGTTGATTTACTTGTCAGATAAATTTTCTAATTGTTTTCCATAACGCTGGAAACAACATATTAGGTTCATATTGCAACCACTATTTCTTGAGGATGTTGGCATCAATTGGTAAGGGTCACTATGCTGCTGCATTTGATACAGGTATGGGCATGTTTCTCCCTTTTATCTCAGAAGCCAAATGCCCCCCCCCCCTGTTCTGCAGAAGTACCTATTGATGGAATTGAAGTACTGCATTATGCATTTATGCTCTTATATCTATAGTCCCAACTAGTAGATTTTCTTCTTTGACATTCCGTGCTCTAGTTTGGGCAGATAATCCAGTTCATGCCTTTTTTAGTTATTGCCCCGCACTGCTGATTTAAGTAGAAAGCAACATGATGCATATCTTAGATATCATCTTGGTTCCTTCTAGATCATAAGTCAAGTCAAACTTCATCCAATTGATCAAGAAAATTTGTTGCTCTTGCATGATCAAAAATTCAAAAGTTAGCCTAATGCAAGTTGTCAGGTTAAAAGTGTTAGACTACCCGTCTAGGTTTCTAGGGTTTGGGGTGTTCCCCATGTAATTACCGTCTCACCCCTCACTGTAATGGGCCTGGCCCAGTTATGGAGTCTATTAATACTACTCCCCATCCCTGGTTAGGGTTATGGGTTCCTATTCTAATATGGTATCAGCTTTGGTTTAGGTCCTCTCCCTGCCCAGCCGCCGCCGGCCCCCTGCCCAGCCGCCGCCGGGCTTTCTTCCCCAGCCGCCGGAGCTCCCTGCGCCGGCCTCTCCTCCCGCTCCCTCCCTGCTGCACCGCCGGTTCCGCGCGCGCCTGCCCCTGCGCAGCCGCCGCCGGTCCCCTGCTCCCTCTCCCCTGTGCAGCCGCCGCCGGTCCCCTACTCCCTCTCTCCGGCCGCGCCCCCTCCTTCTCCGGCGTGCACAGGTCCGCGCGCTCCCACCCTCTCTCCTCCCTGCTTCTCTGCCGTGCGCCCACTGCCGCCCAGCCCCGCTCGGCCACGTCGCTGCTGCGCGTGCCGCCGCTTCCGTGCCAGCCGCGCCCTGCGCACACCCCGCGCCGCGCGTGCCCGTGCCGGCTCTCCTTCTCCCCCTTCGCCGCAGTCCCCTGCTGCCAGCCGCCGCCCTTCCTGCCCATGGCGGACCTTCCCCAGGACGCGCCCACCACCAGCCTGGCACACCCGCCCCTGACCGCGGGCCTGGGCGCGGCCCCCACATCCCTGGCCGCCGGCGTCGCCTCCCTGGGCCTTCCTGCTGCCGGCCAGACCCACCCCATGGGCCCCGGCCGCTCCGTGGCAGATGCTGAGGCTCCCTACATCGTCGGCCTCCGGCCCCTCCGCGACGCCCCTTCCCCGGCCCACCGTCGTGGCTCTCCACCGGGGTTTCCTGCCCTCGCGGCACCCCCCGGTACCGACTCCACACTCGGCGACCCCTTCGCTACGATCCAGGCGGCTGTGATGGCCTCGCGGGAGCGTGAGCGCGCCGCCTCCCTCGCCCTGGAACGTGAGCGTGCCCTGGGTGCCGCTCTGACCACCCAGATGGTCACCACGCAGCGTCTCCTCGGCCGCCCACCGGTCGCCCCTGTGGACCACCCGGAGGACCCCCGCGACTCTGACCTCGACGCCGACCTCATCACTGCTCTCCATGCTCAGGCCGCGGGTCTGCACAACATCCGGGCCCTCGTGTCCGTGGTGCTGGATCCGGCGTCCTCCCACTACCCACGCTGGCGAGGACAGGTCCTTCTCACGCTGCGGCGGTTCGTCCTCGACGATCACGTCCTCGTCGACCACGACGCTCCTCCGCCTCGCTCCTGGTGCCTCATGGACAGCGTTGTCCTCTCATGGCTCCACGGCACCATCACCGTTGAGCTGCAGGACATCATCCGCGATCAGGCGGACACTGCTCGCCAGGCGTGGCTCGCTCTCGAGGACCAGTTCCTCGGGAATCGAGATGCGCGGGCGCTCCACCTCGACGCTCAGTTCCACCTGTTCTCTCAGGGGGACCTCTCTGTGGGAGAATACTGCCGCCAGATGAAGGGTCTGGCTGACTCTCTCCGCGATCTCGGCGAGCCAGTTGCCGATCGTACCCTGGTGCTGAACCTCCTGCGTGGCCTCAGCCCCTGCTACGGCCACCTGAAGGCTCTCATCAAGAGGAGCGTGCCCTTCCCCACCTTCCACGCCGTGCGGAACGAGCTTCTCCTCGAGGAGCTCACCCTGGCGCATGAGGCACCCACCCCTGCATCGGCCCTCTACAGCGCTCCTACCAGTGGTCAGCCGCCCTCAGGGGGCCAGGCCACCCGTCCTCCCTCGACCGGGGCTCCCACCCGCCCCCCACCTGCCGTCCCGGCGGCCCCTCGTCCGACTTCCACGACCGACGGGGGTCGTCGCTCCCGCAAGGGCGGCCGTGGGAGCGGCGGCTCCTCTCGTGGCGGTCCCTCCGGCCGGGGTGGCGGCCACGCGTGGCCGTCATTCTACAACCCCTGGACCGGGACCATCGCCATGTGGCCGGGCCAGGCACCGAGTGCCCCCCGTCCTCCGGCGCTAGCCCTCCTGACTACACCTCACTACGGCGCACCTCCTTATGGTGTTCCCGTCGTGCCCCAGGCTCCGCCCGCGCTCTTGCCCCCGGGGACCCCCACCTCGACGCCTTGGTCCCCGCCGGCCGGTGGTTGGGACAGCGCCTCCCTCGCTGCTGCCTTCAGCACCATGGCGATGACCCCACCCCCCTCCGACTGGGTGATCGACTCCGGTGCCTCGTACCACACCACTCCCACGGCAGGCACGCTCTCTCGCTCTCATCCCCCCCTCCCCTCTCACCCATCCTCGATCGTCGTTGGAAACGGTTCCACTCTGCCAGTCACCTCAGTAGGTGCCTCGGTTCTCCCTGGGCCGTTTTACCTCAACGATGTTCTCGTAGCTCCCCACATCACCCACAATCTTCTTTCTGTTCGTCGATTCACCACTGACAACTCCTGTTCCATTGAGTTTGACCCCTCTGGTTTTTCTGTGAAGGATCTGGCCACCAGGACCCTTCTCGCCCGCTGTGACAGCTCGGGGCCTCTCTACACGCTCCAGCCCTCCACCGCCGGCGTGTCTCCACCTCCTATCCTGGTCTCCACCACCTCCTCCACCACATGGCATCGACGTCTCGGCCATCCTGGACCCGACGTCATGACCAAGATTACCAGTAGTCTCGATCTTTCATGTAGTAGGGGACATTTTGAGGGTCTCTGTCATGCTTGTCAGTTAGGCCGACATACTCGTCTCCCATTTACTACTTCTTCTCGGGCTGAGCAGGCTTTTGACCTGGTTCATTGTGATCTTTGGACCTCCCCTGTACTCAGTCTTTCTGGTTATAAATATTATTTGGTGATTTTGGATGATTTTTCCCATTTTCTCTGGACCTTCCCACTTCGGTTGAAGTCGGACACATTCACCACCCTCACACACTTCTTCACCTGGGTATCCACTCAGTTTCGTCGCCCGGTCCGTGCTCTGCAGTGTGACAATGGCCGCGAGTTCGATAACAACGCCTCTCGCTCCTTCTTCCTCACTCATGGCGTCCAGTTGCGTCTCTCGTGCCCCTACACTTCTGCACAGAACGGCCGAGCCGAACGCATGATCCGCACCACCACTAATATGCTCCGCTGTCTCCTCTTCCAGGCGTCTCTCCCTGCCAGCTACTGGGCAGAGGCCCTGCATACTGCCACCCACCTCCTCAACCGTCTTCCCTCGAAGGCGGTACGCCACCCTACCCCCCACTTCGCCCTTTACGGCACAACCCCTTCCTATGACCACCTT
Organism: Zea mays; assembly: GCF_902167145.1. Classification (NCBI taxonomy): domain Eukaryota; kingdom Viridiplantae; phylum Streptophyta; class Magnoliopsida; order Poales; family Poaceae; genus Zea; species Zea mays. The sequence goes on along the minus strand of NC_050096.1, from coordinate 71,105,156 downwards.
CGCGTGTTCGGCTGTGCCTGCTACCCTAACACTTCCGCTACCGCTCCACATAAGCTTTCTCCTCGCTCCACCCGCTGTCTATTCCTTGGCTACTCCCCTGACCACAAGGGGTACCGGTGTCTGGACCTCACCTCCCACCGCATCATCATCTCTCGTCATGTCGTCTTTGACGAAGATGTGTTTCCCCTTGCTGGCTCCACCCCACCCACCGATCTTGACTCCCTCCTCGAGTCCGATCCGATTCCTCCCCCACCTTCGGCTCCCCGTCTTGCGCCGTTACCTGCTCCTCGTGCGGCCCCCACGACCTCTTCCGCGCCACGCGCGGCCCCGTCGACCCCGCCTGCGCCACGCGCGGCCCCGTCGACCCCGCCTGCGCCACGCGCGGCCCCGTCGATCCCGCCTGCGCCACGCGCGGCCCCGTCGATCCCGCCTGCGCCACGCGCGGCCCCGTCGACCCCGCCTGCGCCACGCGCGGCCCCGTCGATCCTGCCTGCGCTACGCGCGGCCCCGTCGACCCCGCCTGCGCCACGCGCGGCCCCGTCGACTCCGGCTCGATTCGCCAACCCCGCCCTCGTCTACCATCGCCGCGGCCACGCCACTACCTCGGCGCCCCCCGACTCGGGCCCGTCGACGAGCGCGACCCGTTTCGCCGACCCCGCCGTCGTCTATCACCGCCGTGAGCCGGCCCCACCAGCCGCTCCCGACGTTCCGGCGGCTCACTCCGAGTCGTCCGTATACCACCCGGTCGCCATCCACCGCGACCCCGGGCACGTCCACCCGATGGTGACTCGGCGTGCTGCTGGCGTTCTCCGCCCCGTCGACCGGCTCATCCTGGCAGCCGCTACGACTAGCACTCCACCCGACGCTTCCCCGGTACCCTCCTCCGTTCGCACTGCCCTCGCCGACCCACATTGGCGTCGCGCTATGGAGGAGGAGTACGCGGCCCTCTTGGCCAACCACACCTGGGACCTGGTGCCGCGTCCACCAGGCACCAACGTGGTCACCGGCAAGTGGCTATTTCGCCACAAGCTGACCTCGGACGGCTCCCTCGACCGCTACAAGGCCCGTTGGGTCCTTCGGGGCTTCACCCAGCGCCCCGGAGTGGACTACGACGAGACCTTCAGCCCTGTCGTCAAGTTCGCCACTGTTCGCGCCGTCCTCTCCCTCGCCCTCTCCCGCGACTGGGCGATCCATCAGCTCGATGTCAAGAATGCCTTCCTCCATGGCACTCTGACGGAGACTGTCTACTGCAGCCAGCCCACCGGCTTCGTCGACGCTGACCGTCCGGACCTGGTTTGCCGGCTGAACCGGTCCCTGTACGGCCTCAAGCAGGCGCCACGGGCTTGGTACAGTCGCTTCGCCTCCTACCTGGCCTCCGTCGGCTTTGTCGAGGCCAAGTCGGACACGTCCCTGTTCATCTACCGGCGCGGCGACGACACCGTCTACCTACTGCTCTACGTCGACGACATTGTGCTCACGGCATCCACCGCCGACCTCCTACACCGCACGATCGTCGCCCTTCAGCGGGAGTTCGCGATGAAGGACCTGGGGCCCCTCCACCACTTCCTCGGCATCACCGCCGAACGTCGGCCTCAGGGTCTCTTCCTCCACCAGCGCCAGTACGCCATCGACATCCTGGAGCGGGCTGGCATGTCTGACTGCAAGCCCTGCTCCACGCCTGTCGACACTCAGGCGAAGCTCTCTGAGGACGACGGGCCTCCGGTCGCCGACGCGACGTCATACCGGAGCCTCACCGGCGCGCTCCAGTACCTCACGTTCTCCAGGCCCGACATCGCCTACGCCGTCCAGCAGGTGTGCCTGCATATGCACACTCCGCGGGAGCCCCATCTCACTGCGCTCAAGCGGATTCTACGCTACCTCCGCGGCTCCCTCGACTACGGCCTCCTACTACGCCCATCCCCGACGTCGGAGCTCGTGGTCTACACCGACGCTGACTGGGCTGGCTGTCCCGACACGCGCCAGTCCACCTCCGGCTACGCCGTCTTCCTGGGCGCCAACCTCGTCTCTTGGGCCGCCAAGAGGCAGCCCGTCGTCTCTCGCTCCAGCGCTGAGGCCGAGTACCGCGCCGTGGCCAACGGTGTGGCCGAGGCCTCCTGGCTGCGCCAGCTCCTCCACGAGCTCCACAGTCCTCTTCAGCGCGCCACACTCGTCTACTGCGACAACGTCAGTGCGGTCTACCTCTCCACCAACCCCGTGCAGCATCAGCGCACAAAGCACGTAGAGATCGACCTACACTTCGTCCGCGAGCGTGTCGCTGCCGGTGACGTTCGGGTTCTCAGCGTCCCCACCACGCTGCAGTTCGCCGACATCTTCACCAAGGGACTGCCGTCGAGTGTATTTCTAGACTTCCGATCCAGTCTCAACATCTGTACAGGATAGAGTTGTGACTGCGGGGGGGTGTTAGACTACCCGTCTAGGTTTCTAGGGTTTGGGGTGTTCCCCATGTAATTACCGTCTCACCCCTCACTGTAATGGGCCTGGCCCAGTTATGGAGTCTATTAATACTACTCCCCATCCCTGGTTAGGGTTATGGGTTCCTATTCTAATAAAAAGGCCTTTTTGATGTTGCTACATGATCAAAATATTGGATTTTGCTACTGATAAACTGAATTTTGTTTCTTTGGTTGTCAAAATCAATATTATACTTATTCATATAACAGTCCTTCTGATACCTTTTTTGTATTTCCATTGATTCCAGCAACTATGGGTTCAAATCAAAAGATATTATGGATTATTATCAAGTAAAACTAATGCATATTAAGGGGGGTGTTTGGATGCACTAGAGCTAATAGTTAGCTGCTAAAATTAGCTGAAGGCATCCAAACAGTCTAGCTAATAGTTCAACTATTAGCTACTTTTAGCAAATTAACTAATAATTAGCTGGCTAATTCCACTAGTAATTTTTTAGCCAACTAAATATTAGCTCTAGTGCATTCAAACACCCCCTAAATATGTTGACTGAAATATATTATAAATGGATTTGAGGAGGGTATCAAATTTGTAAAACTGAACTTTCTTTGTTCTGATTCCCCCTCCCATTAGGATCAATTGAGGGTCGAATGCTTCAATGGTTCCAGAAAGCTTCAAGCACAATAGTGTCAAATGTTTCCATTGATGCCATAAAGCATATTCAAGATTTTGAAGTGAGTAATTTTTAGTGTATTTTCACTTTTCTGTGGCTGCCTGTGCAAGAGCAACTTATGTAATTACCTTTTCTATTGTCCTGAACTCCTGATGATAAGATTATATCTACTATACAATGTGACATTGTCTCCTCTCAAAGTAGCTGTTCAACTACGTTGTGCACTCTTCCTCAAAAAAAAAAAAAAACTACGTTGTGCACAAGAAACAAACTGTACACAGCAATTGATATATTTGGCCAGAACAGAGGATAAAGATGGATCTACTTTTGAAATGATGAATTCCATAGATTATGCAACATTTTGAGAAGGAATGATTACCTTGTAGATGCGTGCATTTTTAGGCCATTGTCATTGTAATAAGCAAGTTGATTAAAGCCGAGGGAACTGTGCCTGTATGTTAGCCATTTGTTTCCCTATCTGGTTATACAGTTATGTTTCTTACATTCAAGCTTTTCTTTTCCAACCAGGTGGATTCTGTATATATTCCAGACATTTCAGCAAAATATCCATTGTGTGTTTCTGGAAGGTACAATGGCAAGCTTCCGGAGACACTTATCGCCAAGGGTCACTTGGCTGACATGAGTGAAATATCTATTGAATTGAAAGTCCAACATATAAAGGATATACCTCTTGATAAAGTAAGATACTCAATACTCTTTATGCAGTTATTTTCAGTTGTTTTTATTACAATTACTCTAAGCCACTGTTGTACATCAGTCAATGAAATAGACAGAAGTAGAGCCAGAGGACTAGAGGTATTAGAGTAACTTGGTCAATTATTTTAAATTACTGATACAGATAACTTGTACAAATAAGGATGAAGTTTTCCTCTACCTTAAGGCTGAACTTTATTGCATTACTTTGAAGTGGATTCTTGACCCCAAGAAACTTACAGCGTAGCCAGTTATATTGGAAGTGGTTTACCCATCTGTTTTATTCATCCTTCCAAATGTCCAGTTAAAGTGAGTGCAGTGTGAGCACTAAACAAGGTAGCCAAACAAAACAGGTAAATGCAGTTTGTAAATTTGACTTGGTTTGTTTGAACCGTTGTCTCTTTTGGCACACTTAGACACATAGCCGAAGTTATGATGGAAACTCTACCCAGCTGGCGACTATACTGAACCAGGAACCAAAATGCTAGCAGACACAACTCCAAACTACCCTCACAGGCAGATTAACTAAACGGGTGAACACAGCTTTGTGCTGCAGTTGCAGCCCTATCTGCTACGAAGTCAATAGGTCACAGGTTCAAAGTAGCCTCTCCGCATTTGCGCTGAGAAGGTTTCCCTCGGTTTATCCTTTTCCTAGACCCACTCATGTGGGAACCTCCGGTCCTAGGTCTGTCCTTTTTATTAAACTGATATGTTTTATTGCTGAAGTCTGTAGTTGTGAAAGTATCTGCATATCCTTGATTAAAAAAGGATTCAATATTCACTAGCCACTTCAATTTTTTGCTAAGTCCCTCGCTGTGTCACTGACAATTTGGATTTGAGACAGAAGTCAGTGCCACAATGGATTATGCCTTAAATCTTGTTGTAGTAGCCTATAAGAAAATAATTATCCTTTGAACTAAACAAGTACTCTTGGTCTACTTACGTGTAGTTTTTTTTTCTAGTCTACCCAAGCTTGTTTGAGACTAAAGGGTTGTGCTGTCGATTCGAATCTCAGGTATTGGCAAAGCAACAGATGGATCTTCTCACAGCAAAAGCATGGCTTATGGAGAACAAGGAGCTTGAGCGAAAGGTAATTTGATCCATTGAAGGCTAATTTTAATCTGTTGTGTCACGTTGTATAATATATTCTTTCTTTAATGAAAGTTTACACAATTTTTTTCTTGAACATGCAAGAGAGCTGTGTGTATCAGAAATGATACACAGCTGTCATGCATACTAGAGAAACAAATAGTTAGAAGCCTAGAATCATATCAGCTAGTGGCTGAACACTGAAGGTCCTTAAATGAAGCACTGGAACCATGATGCTGAGTTTTAGTATGGCTGTTGATGACTTGATGTGCTCGTTTTAGGCCAGTGCTTAATGTTTTTATTTAAAATAAATTCTTTGAACTATGAAATAATGACCAAAATCATGAGATTTTTTTGATAACGCAAGAGAGCTGATGGTTCCCAACAGGATCCTCACTCATACAGGGATCAAATATGAGTGAGGTTATTACAGACTCAAGACTTTAGCAACATAGCAAACAGACACGACTTGACCTAGCCCAACTGTCCTAGGTTGCAAACTTAAGAACTAGCCCATGCAGTTTCTTCGCACCAGCCATACACCATAGGGCGTGCTAACCGAAGGAGAAGAGCCCCCTCAAGCACAAAAGCATTCCTATGTTCCAAATAATCCAGAACCTGAGTATAATTAGAATGTCCTCCTTTTTTGTGCTCCCTTTTAACTTTTCTTTCTTGTGTCACCAGTCCACCAATCTACAAAGCTCCGTTCATTTTGTCAGGGGACTGAATCTGCTAGGTTCAACGGATGGAATTGTTGCATCTGAATCATACTTGTCTTCCCACAACAATGTTAAAAGATGTATCGTTTCATCTTCTTGATTACACAGAGTGGGTATTTATCCGGATGAGGGAGGCCCCTCTTAACAAGCCTATGTCCAACATCTGTTTCAAATTGTCAACCATAAAAGCATTTTACATTTGGCTGGGGCCCAGGTCTTCCATAGCCGACCCCAAGGCTCAAAGGTCACTGCCATAGAAATAAGCCAGATTTGGAAGAATAACATCCGCTAGCATCTAGCCTCCAAGTGTGATGATCCTCTTGGTCAGTCAACGAAATTTCCATGAGGCAGTCCCATAACCTTGGGAAAAACTGAGTCATTAACAAATTTACCTACGAAACAAGCATATCACATATGACACTGGAAAAAAAGAATGTCTAAAATTGTACTCGTAGTTTCATACATCACTTTTTTCTCTGATATTTCCTTTTGCGAGGTATTACCAGTACTCGACTACTGATCCTTTGAGATAGTAGGCCTTGCAATCAGTATAATGACGTTGCAACTTTGCCAAGAGTGAAATGAAATTATCTCTTTTTTTACTCTTCGTTTTCTGTGCAGTTAAGAACAATGTTGTTTATAACATTGTATTCTCTTTGCTCTAATTTACAGGTTGTGAAATTAAGCATACAAAATAGCCTTCCTTCTGAGTACACACGCATGGTACTACTTCAAACCAGTCTGGACAAAATAGATCCAGCACAACAGGTGGATTTTTTTTCTTTAATAAAGCTTACATTTCTATAAAGGGTAGACCTGGTGCAGTGAGTCACTATTTACCAAGCCGTGAGTTTGAAGTGGTCTCTCTGCATTTACGGGGAGAAAGCTTAGTTGGGTTTCCTTCGGTTAGGATAGAATTAAAGGGGATTAAATCTCTTCCTAGTCAAAATTGAATAGAATGGGATTTAATCTCTCTCAATCCCCTTCGATCCCTGCGCAACCGAACAAGACCTCACGTGGGAGCCTCCGAAACAGGGTCTGCCCTTAAAGCTTACATCTCTGTAAAGAAATTTTGGTTGGTATTGTCAATCCAAGCTGCTAATTAAACTATAAAGATCAGAGCAACATGGCCCATATAGAAGGCAACGCACCTTTGGATATTCTTGTTCTTTCTTCAACATTTTCATTAGTCCATTTACTCCAACATTCTTCCAAGAGTTCTAGACAACTTTTATATCCAGACCCAAAGCACACTGCTTGAACCAATCTGATGTTTTAAGCTAGCTAAACCATGTACTCCCTCCGTTTCAAATTATAAGATATTTTGGTTTTTCTAGACACGTAGCACACGGTATCTAGATAATATATCTAGAAAATACGAAACGTCTTATAATTTGGTACGGAATAGGAGGAGTATGACAGCATGTAAACTAAAAAGCCTCCACAATCTGTGACTAATATTGCTGTATTTCCTGTATAAAAGAAATATTGTTGTATTTGATCAGGCGAAGAATAAACCAACGAAACAAAGCAGTAGCCCAGATGAGCTGCCAGCGATGCCGCTAGGTGGCCTAGCGGTCGGATTTGGCGACGTAGCGGCAACAACAGAGAACCTGACAACAGGATTCGGAGACATGAAAGCAGCCGAGAAGTTTGTGATGTTGGAGAAGGCCGCTGGCTGCTGCAGCCGCATGGCGGACTGCTGCTGCTGCATGTGCTTCATCAAGGCGTGCAGCAAGATGAACGACCAGTGCGCCATCGTCATGGCGCAGGCCTGCGCCGCCATCGCGTGCCTGGGATGCTTCGAGTGCTGCTCAGAGCTGTGCTGCGGCGGGTCCAACTGAGTGAGGCCACAGCAACCGAGCAAGTTGGTGAGAATGTGTTGTTGTATAGTGATGTAAATGCTCCCAGTAATGTATAGAATTTGGCATCACGTACGTGTTTATCTAACTTGGCTTGATCAGTAAGAGCGTCACGTGTGTTAATCACTGTATTAAGGGACAGAACAGAAGCGCACACGTTCCGTTAGCTTTGTGCAAATCCTTCAGATCGATGCTGCATCGTTGTGATGGCCCCTGGCCGCCGGCAAGAGGGAGGTTCGCCGGGACGTGAGCACGTTTTCGCCGCCAGAGAGGGTCGACGCAACGTTCTGTGGTGAGTTCTCTATTTTCTTCTTAATTTCTCTCTTAAGTCTGTTACAACTCCTTTAAACACCAGAACTGACCCTGTTGGGCCGACACACTCCACAATTCATCCACACACCACTTAAACCAACTCCAGCATGGCTCCATATCCGTAAAATAAGGTATCCGTAAAATAAGCAGACGTGATCATAGATAAAGTGGTTTTTTTGCATGGTGCATTCCAACAGACTCCGTATTTACACTCTATCGGGGCTTTTAATTGCACCATTTCTCAGACTTGTACGGAGAGGAGAGAAGACGTGGAAAAGAGGAGTATAAGTACACAGCGTGCTTTTTAGGGAGAGGGATACGGAGTCTGCTGGACTGATGAATAGTGTACTGCGCAGTGAAAAAAGGGGATGGAGAGCCGTATACGGAGGCTGCTGGAGTTGGTCTTACAGCCCATTTAGATGCAGGCCAACACAATCACCCCTGTTCACCGTCCGGCCCTCGCACAGCTTCAGCCTTCGACTCCGCTTGCTCCTGCACCTGCTCCCGCTTCCTTTGCATCTTCCACCATGGCACTCTCAGGTGTGACAATCGTCCTTCCTTCTCTGTTCTTTTGAGTTGCACACCTTCTTCCTCGCCACGACGATCCTGCGCCTTCTGTTGGACTTCAACCTCCGCGTTGACCGCAACAGCAGGTTTGCCATCCACCACGTTCTCAGTTACGTGCTCCTCCACAGCAACTTGAGGCTCTTTCTTGTCCCCTGGCTTCAGCGAGATGTGGTGGAATTTCTCCTGGATCTTCCCGACGCCCTTTTCCACGGGCCCGATCGCTTGTGAGATCGTAAGCGCGACATCCTTGACAACCTGAAGAAGAAGAAGCATGAAGGATTTAGGATTCGAGCTATATATATATCGAAGCCATGCATCGGTTTACATACATGCTGGCCGCCGCCGAGGACGACATCCTGCACGCTCTCCTTGATGCTCGTCCCTCCTGGAGCTTCGACATGGGTCTCCTGCTGCGCAATGGAAGCTGGTGTACCGCCTGTATCGTCGTCGACATCCACCTCCACCTCCATTTTGCTTTCCTGACACATGACTTCCCCGTGATCAGGAGGTAGAGCAGGGACGTGCTGGTACGGCTCCACGGTGAAGACGTAGGCATGCGCTACCGCTGCGATAGCCATCTACACTACACCCACCAGAGAAAGGGGTTAGAAAGGTAACGAACGAACGATCGATCGAGTTGAGGAAGATATCACGGGCCGGGACAGGGTACGTTACCTCGATGCAGATGAGGAAGTCCTGTAGCGCGTTCTGCACTTTGCCCTCTTTGGGCAGGAGTCCAGTTTGGCAGATGATCGCAATGCCGACTCCCTGCCACCAAGTGGCAAACACGATGGCCTTAAAGCTTATGAACTTGGCTAGTGGCCTTATCGCCTGTAGCTTTTCATGCGTCGCGTTGTAAAACTTCACAAGGCAATACAAGGCCCATGTCTGGCTGAAGTTTATGACAGCGGCAATGTAAGGATACCTGCGCGTAAAAAAAGGCAAAGCATGACAGACATGTTAATTAATCAGGAAACAACGACATGGTAGTAACAAATTCTGATAACGAGAAAGACGGCTACCCGTAATTCCACTTGAATTCGCCATCTCCATAGGCTCCAAAAGGCTCCAAGACCAACGCCAAGAGAGCGCATAGTGTCTTGAGAATCATCTGCAGTTTCGTCAGACGAAGTTAATTAGTTACTATATATCAGTTGTGGCATCGGGTGACGGAAGAACGATATTAGCTCACGTCACGTCACGTACGTATTGAACAAGGCCGAACTTTATAATCGTGTACAGGTTCTCTCCCAGAGCGTCAGGGTCACAGAAGAAACTGTACGCTCCGCCGCGGTTACGAGCTCGTGCCTTGTCTAGCAACTCCTGGCTCAGCTCGTCCCTCTTCCTGCTCTCAAGCAGACGGAACACTTGCCGTTCCCCGCCTCAAGTGTAGTAGTCATGTAACAAGAAGTGAGCACACAGCTGTTAATTCAGAGAGCTGTGGCGAGTGGGGAGAGCATAGATATGTACGTAGCTGATCATCACAAGATTACACTACAGCGATTCGATCCCTCTAGAGAACTAACGGAAAATATGCTGTGATTATATATATATATGCAGATTATTACTGTGCAGCTGCTTTACATACCAAGGCAAGCCACCAAGTATCGTCCGAAGGCGTACAGAGCAAAGGCTTCGTAACAATTCCGTAATATATCACAGGCCAGAGAGAGCTTCGAGTTCCACAGTGAGATTATCTGGAAGGAGGAAATTGGATATCAATTCATGTCAAGATTGATGGGTTGCAAACTACGTACAGACCCGCTAGCTGCTAGTGCTTACCGATTCGCAGGCATAAACAGGCACCATGAACAGCACAGCTATGATCCACTTCTGTTCCTGCAGGATTCCAGCATGCAGCAGAGAGTGCATCAGCACAATCGTCCAGCAGCACGTACGAATAACAACAAACAAGACATCCCTATGAACATCAGTTAGTTACTTACAGCTGGATCGCTGTAGGATCTGAGGTGCTGCAGGATGAGCCAGAGCGAGATGAGGAGCGCCACGAGCGCGAACGCCGCGCCAGTGAGCACCGCCGGGCCGTGGACGTTGCCGTACAACCCCCGGAAGGTAGAGGAGGATGATCCGTCAGATGCCATCGCCTCATTCCACATCCAATCCAAGGCTGTCTGCACCAACGACTTCTCTTGGGCTCTGCAGAACAGCTCTCAGGCCACAGGGGAGGGGGAGGGGGAGGGGAGGGAAAGGGAACGCCTGAGTAACACTTGGCGGAAGAAGTTGGGTGGGGGGATCATCTGCAGATCAAGTACTCCGCGGCGCGGCAAATGAATTGAGCCCGCCACAGGTTGGACAGATTGGAGTTCAAATACCCCAAAAAAAATTTAAACAGAGGGGGACAAAGGATTCGAGTGGCGGCGGCAGGGAGAGAAGGAGACGAACAACGCATCCACGCAAATACAAGAGGGGTATCCTTACCAATCGGAGCTGGAGCGGAGATCTCCGGTCCACCGCCACTGCCTGCACGGCTGGATGAGGACACGACGACGGCGGGGAGAAGGAAAGGAAGGACGCCTGGCTCGCGCTGGACGCGTGGAGCACCCCGCGCGCGGCCGTACCGCTGTTCATGCAAGTTACTAGACTAGTACATGTACAATTCTAGATGTATTTTTTATTAAGACATTTAGAACATCTCTAAACGTAACTTAGATCAGTGTCTATCTTAAAATAAAATATAGAGTTCAATCCATGAAAAAACAGCTCTAACAATATTTTATTCTAACAATAAAAAATTTATTGATCGCTGTCAATTTTTATATTTATTTTCAAAAAAATTCGAAATGATGCTACGTCCCATAACAAAATTTTAGTACTCGATAGGATGTAAAATATATAGTATTTTTTTATCTAGTAGCCATAATACTTATTACAGGATTATAAAATATAAATATATAATAACATCATATTATATGTACTAGTATATAGCCTGTGTTAACGCTATAATTCCGTGGAAGGGAGGGATCGACGAAGGCGACGTCGCGAGGGGAGGGGTTGACGGCAACGGTGGCGGCATGAGTGAGGGAGAGGGGGACTGGCGGCGATGACAGGGTCGCTGGGAGAGGAGGGGTGGAATGAGGATAATTCAAATAATATTGTCCATTAGATTTGATTGAGTAAGAAAGATAAAGTTATTCAACGATCTGAATCATTGATTTTGATGGCGTGTTAAGTCTAGATGTAATTTGTTTGGTGGATTTAATGAATGTTATGAGTGTTAGAGTAATTTGGTTAGGTGAGTTTTGTAAAGTTTAAACCAATAAATTATATAGTGTTATATATACATATGAAAAAGTGCGCTGTATAAGACGAGGTAGTGTTAAAACGTTCCACCCCGCAGGTTAGATTTCTAGATGTCACAATTTTGGTGACTGGTAGAGGACCTTTAATTTCGTTGATAATAAACAAGCGTCTCCAAATTTAGTTCCATATGCTGTTTCTGTTGGGTTCCAGAGGGAGGCCACGAGAAAACAACCGTATACAAATGTAATCGAAAATTTATTTATCTAGCTCAACTTAGGGTCGGTCCTGATATTTTCGAGCCCTGAGCTAAAGTTAACATTTAGGCCCCTCCTGTCTTCATATGTGTATATATATGTCTACTAGTGCGTTACGCGCGTCTGCGCGCGTGTTGTCTTTTTTAGTACCAATAGCGCAATAGCAGTAGTAATACAAATTTAGATTACAATAAATAGCAAGTTGCATTAAACTGGCATACTTGAGTGTCCAGCAATAGTGTATCTGCAGAGTTTAGGGATGTAATCGGATCGAATACGGACGGATATCACTGAAATCATATTTGTTTTCATATTTTTATTCGGATTCGAATTCGAATACGGATAGCTTCGGATACGAATACGAATACGGATGTTCTCGGATACAAATACGGATAGCTATGTGTCGAATACGGAACTAGTCGGACACGGATATTGTCGGTAACGAATTTTTTGTCGGATATCATGTAAGACATCATTCCACACGTATCATGGTTGTAATCATGTATCCACTCCTTGAGTCTAAACATTTTTGTATTATATGTGTTCATATGTCACCTTTTTTGTAAAATTCATGAATTTTTAGCCTATGTGCGTGTTATTAATTTATTTTGCATAAAATCATCAAAATGCAAATAAGTTACCAAAACTAATAAACATTCTATAAGAATATAACCTGTCTCCACATGAAAATGATAAAAAAACTTGGATACTTAGAGTGATTTCACGTGTAATTCACACAACAAGTGAAAGTGAAATGTAAGAAACACTATCATATTTTGGATTTTATGGTCCAAATATTTTGGAGGATTATATATGAACATATGGTATGCCTCCATAAATTTTCATGATTTTCTGAGGCTATTTGTGTATTATTAATTTTTTTCTACAAAAAATCAACAAAATGCACACAGCTATCCGGATAAGATATCCGGATATCCGAGAAGATTTATCCGAGAAAATATCCGGATATTCGATATCCGACGGATATCAGACATATTGTATTCGAATTCGATATCCGAACAAAATATCCGTATTCGTATCCGTTATCCGAAAAAATGTCCGGATATCCAAAAATTCCATCCGAACCAGTGTTCACCATCTTCGAATCCGGATCCGGACGGATATTTTCCGAACCATATTACATCCCTAGCAGAGTTTACATAAGCAAGCATATTTGTAGAAAGGCTCCAACAGTGGAGTCATATGTACATAAAAGTCTACTGACCAGAAGTGACCTAGTTTTTCTTGCATACACGCACAGTTCTAGGAAGGCTTCAACATCAGGTTAATATGTACATAAAAGTCTTATGACCAAAAGTGATGAGGCATTTTCTATGCATGCAAATAAAAGTCTACTGATCAAAAGTGACCTAGCCTTTCTTGCATAGACACACCGTTTTAGGAAGGCTTCAACATTAGGTTAATATGTACATAAAAGTCTCATGACCAAAAGTGATGTAGCCTTATACCTGTATATAAATGAGAGTAGTATGTTAGTATAGACAACACTAAAGAGCTCAATGTAATATCAGGATCATAAAAGAAATAACATTCTTTGAAAGGAGAGAAACAATAACATACAACATGTTTATTTTATCTTTCCCTCTGATCACGACAAGCAGGTACTAAGTCAGTTAAAGTGTTTCTCGAATAAGGTACATGAAGAGGCTAATAGTCTAACACATTGTTATGACGATATATAAGGAAAAAGGAGCAATATAGAAGCAATTTTACTAAGAACGCTGACAACTGCATCTAGGTAATGTTTGAAGAAAAGGTTTAAAGCATTTAAATACAAATCATGAAAGACAGGTTAACGTTAAAGATATAAATTGCTAGAGTGAGGAAGCAATGAAGTTCAAGAGCCTGTGCAGTATATATAATATCGTCAACCTCAAATGGTAAAATGAATCACACGCTTGGCAAAAACTTAATTAGTATGCTCTTGTTTGTCTGCTAGTTTTGCAACATGGAGCACTTTGATATGGTCAAGTTCTTTGTTAATGTACAAATAAGTTATATTCTCATCTATCTGATGTTTTAGATTAGACAAAATGATCGGCTGGCTGTTAGTTCGGGTTTGTTGATTCATGTAATGTAATGTAGTCTAGTAGGAACCGGGCCTTCTTGGTTGTGTGTTCTACATTTGCAGCATGTTTCTGGAATGGTATATTGAAGCATACATATCCCAAAGAAGTATGCAGAAGGTGAGTTAGCGAAATATACTTCATTTGAGGCAAAGGATGATCGACCATGCATGTGTTAAAAAACCACAAACTAATTGAAACTGAGTTCTTGATAACCTCACTGGTTTCTCTTATCGGAGCTGAGCAAGCTGCTGCCATTATAAGGGAAAACCATAAACAATAAATTTTGGGGATTTTTTTTGAAGAACAGAGACATTCAGTCTATGTGCAAAGTAAAATAGTGGCATCTTAGAACCTCAATGTTTGGTGGCCAAATGAAATATGTGTAATATACAGGTTTTAGAATCGAGCACAAGAACTAAGGAATAGGTCGAAAAGCTAAAACCATGGAAACCCTAAATATTGAAAATAAGTTTGAAGAACATAGACACTTAATTAATTAGCTAAGTAAAATGGTGCCATACCTTGATGTATTTCAGGATGGACTAAATGTTGTCATTCTTGGAACATGTAGAATCTGGCATGCCTTTGCTAACCTGGGTGTGCTTCATCCTGCATGTAGTATTTATATTAGCCATAGCCGAAGTACATGATGAGATTTATGGTACTCATCAACTGGCTCCGAAGATGAATTGGCTATTGCGAAGATCTGGCTTCTATTGGCCTAACATGATAGCTGATTATTTCAAGTACCACAAAGGATGCCACTGTGTTAGAAATTCGGCGACTTGTAGTTAGTTCCTGCAGCTGAATTATAACTTATTATCAAACCTTGGCCTTTCAGGTGATGGGGATTGGATATTTTAGGAGAACTTCATCTTTCATCATCAAAAGGGCATCAGTTCTTGTTAAACACCACATACTACTTTTTCAAATGGATTAGAGCCGTTGCTCTAAAGAACATGACACAGAGAGAGGTAGTTGAGTTTATAATTGAGTATATCATTAATAGATTCGACATTCCTTAGACTTTAACCATAGACCAGGGGACTTCTTTTATATTAAAAGAGGTACGTGAGTTTGTTGAATTATATAAGATCAAATTGCTCAATTCGTCTCCATTTTATGCTCAGGCCAATTGGCAGGCCGAATCTAGTAATAGGACATTGATTAGCCTTATAAAAAAGAAGATATCTGACCATTCTAAGTATTGGCATAAGGTTTTGTCTGAAGCGTTATGGGCTTTTAGTATATCTAAACACCATGCTACAAAAGTTTTTCCGTTTGAGCTTGTTTATAGGTAGGAAGCGGTTTTGTCTGTGGTGGTAAGCATAAATGCTGGTAGGTTCGCCGGTCAGAACGATCTAACTGTCGGTGATTATTATAATTCAATGATGGACAATATTGATGAAGTGACCGACAAGAGATTGATAGCTCTAGGAGAGATAAAGACAAGATCATGGTCACCGAAGCTTACAACAAAAAGGTCAAGGCTAAGTCATTCCAGCTAGGAGACCTGATATGGAAGACCATCTTGCCACTGAGGAACAGAGACCGAAAAGTTCAGGAAATGGCCGCCAAGCTAGAAAGGTCCTTACAAGATCACGCAGGTACATGTTGCAAACATTACAAGGTGATGACTTGCCCAAGGCACTGAACGGGTGTTTCCTAAAGCAATACCATCCTAGTATGTGACAAGATGTTAAAAAAACTGATGTGGTCACACCAAGTTGATTACGCAGGTATATGTTGGACGCACGCACAGACCGCCCGACTCGTCGGCAGAAACCCTGACCTCTGCGCCAGATCGTGGACCGTTCGACTCTCAATTACGGACCGTTCATACTCTCATAAATAAAGAACACCGCTACCGATACTTATGGCAGTGATAGACGTCAATAAACAGCATCCAGACCGGCCACATGCTCTCCCTTATCGTAGGCATAATAGGCCCCCAGCTCCGCATTGAATTCAGCTTCGGCATTTCGCGAGGAATATCCACTATACATCGCCCATTACATGCCCATCCCGCCGTCTCATCGTCTCTCTCTCTCCTGTGCCCACGTCTGCTGTTGGCCACCTTTCTGAAAGAATATTCTTGTCTTCCACACTATGGGGAAAACGCACACACAGAACGAAAGGAACTGCACGCTTCTGATATGCATGTACGAAAGCAAGAAAAAAAAAGTAGATTACGAATGATTGTTTATATATTAGTCATATCATATCATGGACTATATATGACGACGACTCGATCTGGCATCTGTTTTAAACGGCACCGCATATTCGGTGGATGGTGCTCTCATTCATGAGGTAGGCGAGCTGCAAGCCTGCGCTTCAGGCATTAGTCGTTACAGAAACTGGGAGCGGGTTGACTTATCAAAAACAGTGTGACCACTTGAACGCCGGGTCGGTGCCGTCATCGTCGTACGTTCAAAGTTTTTTTTTGGTTGGGTTGGGTGTTTCCTCACCACTCGATCGATGCGTGTCGGCGGTGGTCGTCGTAGTCCGGCCGGATGAGTTCTCGTCCTCCTTCCGCCTGCGATCTGCCACCACTTTTTTGACTAGTCAGGAGCCCCAGGTTGAACGTTCTCATGTTTCCCAAAACGAAATAGATTTTTTAGGGCTTGTTCGGTTAGCTCTCAATCCATGTGGATTGAGTGGGATTGGGTGGGTTTAAATCCCAACTAAGTCAAACTCCTTCTTAAAATTTTACAATCCCATCCAATCCATGGGTAATGGAATTAACCGAACAAGGCCTTATCGGTTTTCGTTGACGTCAATATAAACGTCAATCACTGGAGGTGTACATAGTACTCTCTGTAGCAGCACGGACGGTTCACGACCTCGCTGCAAGGTGGCTCCTTCTCTATGTCGCTCTAGACAGTTCGTGCCCTGGGTCAGACTATCCGCAACGTGCCCTGGGTCAGACTATCCGCAATGACGTAGGATTCTCTTCCTTCTCACGGGGCTCCGGGTCAGCAGCTTCATCTGGAGCGACCCTAGACGATGTAGAGTCACCTAGGAGTTAAGATAGTTGAGATAGAGCATCTTGAATGGACAACTATATCTTATCCACCGGAGGGGGTAAGATTATAGGGTCGTCTTGGGGTTAGCAGGCCACCCAAGACAGATATAGCCGACGTAGAGTCGAATAATGGTTGAGATCAGGGCCGGGCCAAGGCACGTGCGAGCCGTGCGCTCACACAGGGCCTCCAAAAAATTGAGGGCCTCAAAACTTAGTAGATATTCTATTTTTATGATCTTCTACACAATGTTAATATATAGCACATATTTTTCTCCCTACCATACCACTGCGCTGAAGCGAAACTATCGAGCGCTCCACTAAAGAATAAATCTTCATAGAATCTTAACATATCTGTCCGCGTGAATGAAGTTCTCTAAATCAAAGCTACTAAATTCATATTTGTGTTCTACTATGATAAAAAAAGACGTATTATTTAGCCACAATAGCATTCGAGAGTGAGGCTTTGGAGAAGATCGAATATAAGCATATTGTACAAATTTTCTTTAAAACCCACCAAAAGAACAATGTTATTCAAATAAAATAGAAATGTTTCTTTAGATATTCTATTGCAATATATATTACTGTAACTTGCAGATTGTTATTACTGGTTTTTAATAAAAACATATATTACACTGCTTTAGATTTGGGGAAAAAATTTGGTGCAGCTGGCTGCAAACCAGAATGTTTGCAGCCCCTCACAAAAAATGAGGATTGACCCCACCCGCAGCAGCAATCTCTACTATCTATTAAGTCAATAGTGTAGACCACGACACTACCATGACTTCACCCTCTCCAGACCCCACCGGCAGATATGCGGCCTGTCGCAGCCTCTATTGGTCATTCCGGTCTCGAGGCCCAAACATGGAGGCCTTGCATCGGAGGCCCAAGCCCAACACAACTAGCCTCAGTTCGGTACACCTGGTGGCTCGACAGTCCGGCAAAAATTAGCAACAACGACATGCACGTAGAAGCGACAGTTGAGTTTAAGCGCAGAAACAACCCCAGCCCCAGCAGTGTGTAGTTGGCGGCAAGTCTCTCAGGCAGCGCAATGGCTTTTTATTGCCTCTCACTTACATGTATATACACACTCACACCAAAACGCAGCCAACTCACCCTACCGTACACAAGCAGACCATGACTCCACCCTCCCCTAGGCCGCCGCGCGCTCGCCAACACCCGCGTCGCCTCCCGCACCCTCCGCACGACACGCCCCAGCCAGCCCCCGCTTCTCGTGTTTGCGCGAATTGGCTCTCGCAACGAACTGCCTCCGCCAACAAACCATGACCTTCGCGCCAGTCGCAAGTCTTCACACCATCCGCAACCTCCATGCCATGTCAGTTGTTGTGTCCCACCCGCCCACTCCATAACAGACTCCTGCCCGCTTCTCACGTCATGGTACTCCACTCGTAAGAAGGAGGGCGCCCGCCTAGATAAGGTTGCATCGGCTTCTCCTGTAGCCGCCACTGCTGAATGGCGATTGATTCCAATAATTGGTGGGAGCTTTCCTCACTAACCTAACCGACCAACAACTCACGATCGAGTGTCATCCCGCCAAACACTCGTCCACAAGCTCGACGACGCCTAGATGAAGCTGACGTTGAGGTTCCACCTCGCTGCCACCCCCGCAACGCCAACATCGGCCTCAGGTCCGGATTTGGACCCGCAGCAGTAGCAGCAGCCACCGCCATTCCCGACCACGAGGCACCATCACAAGCGATGGCGTCGCAGACCGGCGGTGAGTCTCCCCGTGACGCCAGATGAGGTTGACGTCGAGGTTCCACCTTACTGCTCAAGTGATGTTTATTGTTTCGTATATAGTTTCATACTAATTTTTCACTCATGTGGCAACGCACGGGCACGAACCTAGTAACACAACTAAAATGTTATCTGGTGGACCTGCAGGTGGGGTCAATCCTCATTTTTTGTGAGGGGCTGCAAACATTCTGGTTTGCAGTCGGCTGTACCATTTTTTTTCTAGATTTGGCACAGGGCCTCAAATTTCTCTGGCCCGACCCTGGTTGAGATGGATATGCTGAAAGCTACAACTAGAGCTATGTTACATCTACTCATAGGGTAAGAATGATAAAAAAAAGTAAATAAAGTAGATTGATTTGATTGGATTGTGTTCGGGGATTTTTCAATCGGTCGTACCTCTTCGTATATATATAGGGGAGGTCTGGACCCGTTTCTAGACGATAGACAACAAATTCTACGTAATTAGATACATAATTACATATGAGATAATGATAATCGACCAAATCAATCTGATTATAGAGCGCGGGTCGTCTAGACCCTAGGGTCGGACCGTCCGTTATTTTTTGGTGTTCAACAGTTTTCTCGGTAATATGTACCTGCTAGCATTAGTCTTTGTTAGCCCCACCACAATGTCGAGGTGTTTCATTGGAGACGGGGTGTGAAGATAGGATCGGGATCCCGCCGCTGACGTTGGGTGGGAGCACTGACGTGTGGGCACCGCGTGCGACAAGACCCACACGCAGTAAGCTCAACTTCATCTGCAGTTACGTCAGCGGATCCGCGTCCGCGAAGACGGGTTCCTGTTATTATTTTATTTCGATTGTAGTTTTGCTATGAGCTTTTTCTTAACCCTAACTGTCATTACTTTTATTATTTTTCCAGACACCAGAAATCCATGGAATTTGTTGCTCAGCTCATGTTACAATGTCTATATCACAGAGCTGTAGTCTTGATTGTTTGAAGGACGTACGGACACAGTAATCACACAAGCTTGTTTTACTTTACTCAGATTGTGTCGTTGTTATACTTGTTCTTTTTCTTCCTCATGAAAGTAACCAAATCGATCAATACATTTGAACTATAGATATCGCAGAACACAGTTGAAACACAGCCCAGACGCCATTAATTTTAGGGAGCCGACTGCTGATTGAAGAAGAAAAATGCAAACGATCATATACAGAGAATTCGAAGCAGTGTACGTCTCAATTTGCCGGTAAATAAAATTACACTGCAAGAACAAAGCCTATTGATCTTCCTTGTTACAACATTCTTTACTCCTACTAGTCCTAGTAGTACTAATTATTATTATTATTATTATTATTATTATTATTATTATTATTATTATTATTATTATTATTATTATTATTATTATTATTATTATTCTTCTTCTTCGGTAAAAGATGGTAAAATAAGAAAGGGAGCAGAAAAGAACACCTCATCAACAAAAGGAGAAAAAAAAATACTACTACTGTACACATCAGCCGCATACAGAGCACCACTACAGTATGTAGATTATTGTGCCTTCTCGTATATATATTGCATACTATATAATACGCCCCGCTGTGCTGTAGCACTGTAGTGCCATGGATCATGGAACTGGAAGTGGACCATGGTGTCGTCAGTCACTGCGTGGGGATGAGGGGCGACGCCGTCGGCGTGCTGTCAACGGACTGGACGAGCCAGTCCGACTCCGGCAGCGGCTGCATGGGCGGCAGCGAGAAATGGCCGACGGTGGAGCTCCCGCTGCGCACCTCCTGCATGGTGAGCAGCGCGGCGACGGTGTTGCGGAAGATGCCCTGCCCGGCGACGGCCAGCGCCTGGCGCCCGTGGAGGTCCCTGCTGGCGGCGGGCGGGAAGACGGCCTCCATCGCGGCCTCGCAGTCCCTGACCAGCTCGGAGATGAGGTCGGTGGTGAAGAAGGGCTGCCGCAGCACCCGCGCGATGACGGGGAGGCGGAGCACGCCGCCGGTGCGCTTGTCGAACTTCTTGAGGATCTTGGCGAGGCCCGTGTAGTTGACGCTGCTGTAGTTGAGCAGCAGCACCATCTCGCCGTGCAAGTCCACCACCTCGCGCCGGACGCGCGCCAGCGTGGCCTCGGGCCCGCCCGCACGCCCGATGCGCTCCTGGAGCTCCCTCTGCCGGATCACGAACTCCTCCTCCCGCTCCAGGAAGAAGGCGTTGAACTTGTCGATCTCGGCGTCCAGGAGCGTCAGGAAGTCGGCCTCCGCGGCGCTGGACGACGACGGATCCGCCGCCGACCCGCGGGAGGACACGGCATTCACGCGCCGCTTCAGCTCCTTGTAGTTGAGGAACTGGCTCCGCCACTCCGGCAGGCTCTCCTCGATCTGCTTCTTGAGGCGCTTGCCGAACTTCATCGGTCAGTAATGTCTCGCAAGATTTTTTTTTTTTTTGATTTGTTTGATCGAGATCGCAGTGTATCAATTTGATCTCTCCGTGTGTGTGTGTAATCGAATGAGAATAAGAGGAGGCTGAATCATTAGCGACGGGCAGCTTAATATAGGGAGGGAGGTGGGTGTTAGTTGGAGCATTCGAGCAGCAGCAGAACAGGAGGGAAGGCCCGGGAGAAGCGAATCTGTGGGAGCATATGCCATGCGTATGCGTTGCGTGTAACGAAGGGGAGAGCAGGATCACATCACAGTTTCTATGGGATGGGATGGGATGGGACTCTTGTGTTCGTCTGCTGGGTGCTGGGGACACAGACGGGCCCTCTCAATTTATAATTCATATGACTTTTTTTTAAAAAAACTAACATGTTTGATCTTTTCGTCTTATTCAATTTTTTCATAAAAATAAATAAATATAAAGTTATATTTAAAGTATACTCCTATCGTTCTAATTTATAATTCATTTAACTTTTTTATTCCAAATTTAACCGACTCGTCTTATTAAAAAAATCATATTATTGCTATGATATTGTTTAGCATATAATATAATTTAAATATGTTTTTGAAATTTTCATTTTTCGTAAAAAAATTAAATAAGACGGGCCGATCAAACTTGGGATATCAAAGTCAAACGAATTATAATTTGGAATGGAGGGAGTATTACATACTAAACGTCATCACAGTAACGATTAATAACAATTATGATTTTTTAAATAAGATGAGCTAATCAAACTTGAAATAAAAATATCAAACAGATTATAAATTGATACGAAGGGAGTATAATACAAGTAGTATTAGCCAATTCAAATAAAGATGTATTCTGTATGTCATATCTCTTTGCTCCAATAGAACTGTACGTAAGGCCATCTCCGACCGATTCCTTATTTTTATTCTCTATCTTATTCTATTCCAAACTTCACTCTACAATCAGCGTCAAACAGTGTTATCTACAATCCATATTCCCTATTTTACACGATCCATCGAAGTCAGCCCAAGACCCCATTAAACAGTTGTTGAAACCTAGCGTTGACACGGTGGAGTCCACGAATGATGCTGGCTCGGCTTAGGATTGATCGGTTCTATTGGCTGAATGATGGGTCCGACACCAATCCACATGTTAGTGAACTTGTCTGTATCAACCGTTTATAGCCATATGTTATATTTTGATTGGTTCACATTGTTTTAAAGTTATTAAAAATTAAAAATAAAAATGGAATTCGATTTATAAATAGAAGAGGATGATTAGGTTGATTCTACCCATTATTCTCCAATTCGCTCATACTACTTCCTATTACACTCATGTCACTCTCCTTTTACTCCACCAAACCATTATCGTTGATTTGCCATGTCTTTCGTGGTCTCCTCCACTCGATATGTAGTATCAAACTATGATAGATACAACGACAAAGCTTACTTTCTAGTCTTCAATGAGAAGGAAGCAAAGGATGCATCATCAGAGCTACATTGGTTGGGATCATGAAAACAACCATGACTGTTTGATGCAAGACTATTTCAATGACCCATGCATCTACTCTTCGCTCTAATTTCATCGAAGGTACCACATAGAGAGGAGTATCTTTCTTAAAGTCATAGAGGTTGGGTGAGTATTCCTCTTATTTTAGTCTTAGAACCGATGCACTCAACCATAGCGGTTTCTCCCCCCATAAAAATGCATTGCTGCCCTCTGCATGCTCACCTATGGTAGCGTTACTGACTCCATTGATGAGTACATCAAAAGAATGAAAAGCTTGACTTTAGAGTGGCTCAAACATTTATGTAGAGATATCATTTTATAGTTTAGCGAGGAGTATAGTCATCGTTCTTGCACTATTAATGATCTTAGGTGACTTTTAACTAAGGGGAGGATAGGGGATTTTCTGATATAATAGGGATTATACGTTGCATGTATTGGAAGTGCAGGAACTATTCTGTTGGATGAAAATGGCAATTTTAAAGGGGTCATTGGATCCCTAACCATCATACTTTAGGGTGGCATGGTCGAACAACGTCAACATGGTGAACAAATCACTATTGCTCACTGTGTGCTCAAGGTTGAAGCACCAAATGTGAACTTTATGGTGAATGGACATGAGTACAACTCAGGGTACTATCTCACCGATGGTATCTACCCCCAGTGGTTGGTGTTTGTGAATATGAAAGTCGCCTAGAGGGGGGTGAATAGGGCGAATCTGAAATTTACAAACTTTAAGCACAACTACAAGCCGGGTTAGCGTTAGAAATATAAACGAGTCCGCGAGAGAGGGCGAAAACAAATCACAAGCTAATAAGGCGGATGACACGGTGATTTGTTTTACCGAGGTTCGGTTCTTGCAAACCTACTCCCCGTTGAGGTGGTCACAAAGACCGGGTCTCTTTCAACCCTTTCCCTCTCTCAAACGGTCACTTAGACCGAGTGAGCTTCTCTTCTCAATCAAACGGGATACTAAGTCCCCACAAGGACCACCACACAATTGGTGTCTCTTGCCTTGGTTATAATTGAGTTGAACACAAGAAAGAATAAAGAAGAAAAGCAATCCAAGTGCAAGAGCTCAAATGAACACAAGTCTCTCTCTCACGAGTCACTATTTGATTGGAATGATCTTTGGACTTGGGAGAGGATTTGATCTCTTTGGTTGTGTCTTGTATTGAATGTTATAGCTCTTGTAAGGTGTTTGAAGGCTGAAAACTTGGATGCATTGAAGTGTGGTGGTTGGGGGGTATTTATAGCCCCAACCACCAAAAGAACCGTTGGTGAGGGCTTCTGTCGCATGGCGCACCGGACAGTCCGGTGCGCCAGCCACGTCACCCGGCCGTTGGATTCTGACCGTTGGAGCTTCTGACATCTAGGCCACCGGACAGTCCGGTGGTGCACCGGACAGGTCCTGTAGACTGTCCGGTGCGCCTTCTGGCTCTGCTCTGACTTCTGCGCGCACTGTAGCGCATTAACTGCCGTTGCAGACGACCGTTGGCGCTATAGTAGCCGTTACTCCACTGGCACACCGGACAGTCTAGTGCTACACCGGATAGTCCGGTGAATTATAGTGGAGCGGCTCCCAGAATTCCCGAAGGTGGCAAGTTCAGACTGGAATCCCCTGGTGCACCGGACACTGTCCGGTGGCACACCGGACAGTCCGGTGCGCCAGACCAGAGCACACTTCGGTTGTCTTTTGCTGTCTTTGTTTGAACCCTTTCTTGGTCTTTTTATTGGTTTGTTGTGAACCTTTGGCACCTGTAAAACTTAAAATCTAGAGCAAACTAGTTAGTCCAATTATTTGTGTTGGGCAATTCAACCACCAAAATCAATTAGGAAAAGGTGTAAGCCTATTTCCCTTTCAATCTCCCCCTTTTTGGTGATTGATGCCAACACAAACCAAAGCAAATATAAAAGTGCAGAATTGAACTAGTTTGCATAATGTAAGTGCAAAGGTTATGTAACACCCACTTGGTAAGAAAAGTCTAAAAGAGAAATTATATCACTCTACATCTATATGTACTACCACTGTTTATCATTTCATGAGGACACATTACTTACACAAAAAAATAATAACAAAAGACACTCAATTAAATCATGCATCATGCTGGATTTTGTTTTGTTTGCATTTTGTGACAAAAAAAATATATTAAAGTCCCAAAGTGGAATTTAAAATATAAAAGAAAATCTAGAATTTAGAAGTGGAGAAAGAAAAGAAAATGTGTATACAAAATAAATATTATAAATAAAGGAAATAATAGTATGTGCAAAATTATACTATTAATCTGAGGAAGCTTTACCACAGAGTAAATTAGAATTTTGAATTTTGAATTTCAAACTCAAAAGGAAAACAAAAACAGAAAATAAAAATAGAGAAAAGAAATTGGAAACAGAAAAAAAAAGAGAAAAAGAAAAATCGTCGTCTGGGCCGAATCTCCCCTGCGCTGGCCCATTGCCGCACGGCCCAACACCCCCATCCGCACACTCTCTGGCTGGAAAATGCATTGAGTCGCTGACTGGTGGGCCCCTTTCGTCAGGATATTCTTCTCCACAGCATCTGACGCAGCGGATTCCTCTGCGGTCCGTGTCGTCGGGATCCTCCGAAGAGTTCGGATCTCGCCAGCTCTCCCGTTTTCCTCGCGTGGTCAACGTTCCCGTCGGGCTCGCAACGTGACCCGCGCCGCACTATTCCTCTTCCCCTTCTCAACCGGAGCTAACTCAATGGATCTTCCGTGCGGGCGCGAACTACTTCACCGGGTCTCCAGGATCCGCGTTACCCTCGGAAACGGAGTGGCTAGGCTCGTCCTCGCTAAAACCCAGGCCGCGACCTCATCCGCCCTATGCTATCTGGGCGTTTCCAGACGCCAGAAAATCAGAGAGATAGAAAACGTAGAGAGAGAGGAGGGAGGTAGAACCGCCGTCGGGGGACTCCGATTCACCGTTCCCCAAGCCCCTTCCGCGGTTTGGGTGGCAACCTGGGCGCGCTACCTCGTGGGTCGTGCTCCGGTGGGCATTGCGGGAGCGTGGCGGTGTTGCTCGCGGGCGCGTCGTGGCGAATCGGTGCCAGGGCATCTCCAACGAGCGCAGCGGAAGGAAGGGCAGAGAGAAAATGTGATGGCCGCCGCGGCTGGATTCAGTCGTAGCCGTCGGTCTTTACCAATTGGGGGTTCGGGGAGCTCCATCGGGCGGCACTGGCGATGACCGTGGCGTAGCTGTGCGGGATGGATTCTCTGGGGGTCGGTGATTTCTCGTCGTGTTTTCTCCACCGCCGCGGAACCATGCGTCATCGTGGTCGACACCCTCTGCACCATCACCGGCGGTATGCATCTTGTCCCCTGTTCCGCCATCGTGTTAGCTTCGAGTTGTGCTATCCGTATCTTAGGTTAGTGCGGGGTAACGCCTGGGCGGGTTGCCGTCGTACTCGCCGCCCTGGTCTGCGCGCCGCCGTGCTCCGGCACGGGAGGTTGAAGACAGGGCAGGGGCCGTAGGATCTTCAGGGACGGTTGCGATTAGATCTGGTGTCGTTCCTGGGTCGGTTAAATCTGAACCGGACATTGGGGAATGGTTGGTCGGCAATAGTGTCCAGTTATTGTAAAATCTGGGCCGTCTATCGCTCGTTGGACGGCTCAAATTGAATACCGGATCGTGATAAGTAATTTCTAATCCGTGCCGTTGAATCTGATCGAACGGCCACGATTGGCCCATACCCCTTCATCCAGTCCTTTTTGCTAAAGAGTCCTCAGACTTTCTGGATTTTGAACCCGCGGTCCGCAGTACAGTATTCTGAGTCTTAGTACCTTTTGCTCTTGGGCCCCTGCGGTTTTCAGTAATGTTGCGCGGGGTCCATACATTTAGTAAAACAGAGGAAATAATCTAGAAAAATGATTTGTAGTGTAAAATTTATTGCAGAAACTTAAATAATTCATAGAAAATTTATTTTAACTCATTTTTAACCCATTCCAGTTTCTATAATTTGGTATTAATATTGTTTATCACTTAGTAACATTATTTTAGCATGAAACCCCTAGTAAATTTGATCACTTAATTAATCTCGTACCGAACACATAAATACTTCGGAAAATCATAACTTCGTCGTTTTAACTCCGATTTGATCCGTTCAAGTTGCGTTAGTCTCGTAGCAACGTGTAGATCATCATTATTCAGTTTGTACTTATGTTTGGTGTGATGTTAATTTTGTCTATACCATGTTTGTGTGTATTGCAACGACTAGCGCGTGGACATGTGTCATCTGAAAAGCAAGTTGGTACCTGGAATCTCAAGTGCCAGGCAAGTTGTGCCCTTGACCACTTTTTACCCAATAATGTTCTTTAATATCACTTATCCATGCATAGATTAATTTTGATGGGACCCGATAGGTCACCCTAGATTGTTTATCTCATTACCTTGTTTACCCCTGAATCACTTGGGTAGTTTGCTATTGCTTTATGTGGTTTTGGGATAATCATTTATTACCTCTATGTTCCAATTCTTTTTGTTATTCTATTTATGTTCATGTCAAGATCATTAATGTTAATTGGAACATAGAGCTTAACTTGAGAAACACGTGCCACCACAAGGGTTTATGGACGCCCTTGGCTGATTAATTAGGAAAGCTAGTGGAAGACTACCTTACCCGAAAGGGGCAAGGGCAGTAGGGGAGTTGCATGCAAGGAGGTTCTCGGGTTGATTTAGCTGCGATGGCGGTCGGACGGGGGATTCTTGCAAGTGCTCTTCCCATAAACTGTAGCGGGTTTTCGGAAGCTAGTGGAACTTTGTAAAGGCCTCGTAGTGGATCCCTAGCCATTCACCTCGGTAGTGTCTAAGGGCCTAGCTAACCCTGGCGACATGGGATACACGACTTGTGGGTAAAGGGTACAACCTCTGCAGAGTGTAAAACTGGTATACTAGCCGAGCTCACGGTCATGAGCGGCTCAGGACTCTCTGATGATTAAATTATGGAACTTAAATTCAATTTTGTCATTTGCATATGCATGGGTTTATTATTAATTTGTTCTATTACTTTATTTAAGGTTTGGTATTTACTTACACTTAGTAATTGCTAATAAAATTTTGACCAACTACTTAAAAGCAATGCTCAGCTTTAACCATTCTCTTTGATAAGCCTTACACTCCATGAGCTCCCACCTTTGGTGAGTTCATGTCACATTATTCCCCACAACTTGTTGAGCGATGATCATGTGTGAGCTCACCCTTGCTGTCTCACACCCCCCCCACAGGAGAAGAGCAGGTGGTTCAGGAGGAGCCACAAGGCGAGGAGTATGATCTGATCTAGGTGGCGTTTCTCAGTTGACATTGGCGCCGACGATCCTTAGTTCGTTTTATCTTTATTATTTTATTTTGTAATAAGTCTTCCGCTATGTAATAAATACTTTGATGTTTTATGACATTTATCTCTATACACTCTGTTATTATATATGTTGTCTTCTTGGCGCATGTATGAGATGCACCTGGCTTTGTTCCTTAAAGCCGGGTGTGACAGAAGTGGTATCAGAGGAAATGTTGACTGTAGGACGAAACCTAGATAGAAATGGACAACCCTTACCTACTTATCTCATTCTGATTCATTCTATACTTACCTTACTCTGATTCTTTCTACACTTATCTTGATCCTGTCTCACCTTCTACTGTTCTACTCTGATCATTCTTACCTTTTCTACTCTAAGACAAGATGGATTTCACACTTTGGAATCCTACATTTAAGACCTTTTTAAGAGATAGGGAACCTAAGACAAAATTAAAACTATTTTCTCTATTTAAAAAAAATGTTGGTTGATTGTGCTGATGATCAATGCCTGATTTGCTTCTTTGATTGATTGAGATAGTATAGACGGGCATCTTAGCATGTACCACCATAAGGTAATGTATTAGCTTTAGTGGATAACACACTAATCTACTTAGCTAATAAATCCTCCGCAGTAACATTTCTCATAATTACTCGCCTTGTCTACAATTCTTCCTTTCTTACCCTGTATTTCTAACTCAGATGAACTACCCCTATAGTGTTAGAAGAGAGCACTATAGACGTGATCCTTGGTATGTCATGGTTAAGAAAGATAAAGGCAGTTTATACACTGTGCTAAAGGAACCATAGAACTCACCAGTTCCAAAGGAGAAATATTTGAAGTTGGAATTGCAGTAACTACCGCCACCAAACTAGCGACATTCTTAGTCGATGGGAAGTTTGTTGGTGACAACATCTGTGTGGTTAAGGATTTTCCGGATGTCTTTCCAGAGGAGTTACTAGGGATGCCACCAGATACGGAAGTTGAGTTTGTCATAGATCTCTTACCTGGAACTTCTCCTATTCCTAAACAGCCATACAGGATGTCTGTAGAAGAGTTAAAAGAACTCAAGAAGCAGTTAATGGAGTTGCAAGTGGCTGGTTACATTCGTTCGAGTCTTCACCTTGGGGAGCACCGGTGTTATTCGTAAAGAAGAAGGATGGATCGCAACGAATGTGCGTGGACTATAGATCACTTAATGATGTCACGGTGAAGAACAAGTACCCATTACCCCGTATTGAGGATTTATTTGATCAGATGAGAGGTGCAAGGGTATTCTCGAAGATTGATCTCCGATCGGGTTACCATCAAATGAAGATTGGGCCATCGGATATTCCCAAGACGGATTTCTCGGCCCGATATGGTTTATATGAGTTCACTGTTATGTCATTTGGACTAACTATTGCACCAGCCTATTTTATGGATCTGAAGAATAAGGTGTTCATGATTTGGACAGATTCATCATGGTTTTCATCGACGATACTCTTATTTATTCCAAGAGTGATAATGATCATGAGAAATATCTGAGATTAGTGCTACAGAAGCAACGAGATAACCAACTCTACGCCAAGTTTAGCAAATGCGAGTTTTGGATTGACAAGGTGCCATTCCTTGGTCATATTATTTCTAATGGATGAATATCAGTGGATCCTGCTAAAGTCAAGGAGATAGTGGCGTGGAGCATACCCACTACCGTCACTGAGGTTCGGAGTTCTTGGGACTTGCAGGATAATATCGGAGGTTTATTGAAGGATTTTCTAAGATTGCTAAGCCATGACCTCGCTTCTGGAGAAGGGAAGAGAGTTTAACTGGGACGAGAAGTACCAAGATAGTTTTAACCAACTGAAGAAAAGATTGATGTCGCCACCAGTATTGGTTATGCCCGACCTACAGAAAGGATTTGATATCTATTGTGATGCATGTGGCCAAGGCTTAGGATGTGTGCTTATGCAAGAAGGACATGTGATTGCCTATGCGTCTCGTCAGTTACGGAAACATGAATTGAACTACCCCACTCATGACTTGGAATTGGCAGCCGTTGTGCATGCGCTTAAGATTTGGAGACACTATATCATGGGGACCAAGTGCCAAGTGTACACGGATCATAAGAGTTTGAAGTATATATTCACTCAAAAGGATCTCAACCTTAGGCAACGCCGTTGGTTGGAGCTTATAAAGGATTATGATTTGGAGATTCACTATCACCCGGGCAAGGCAAATTTGGTTGCAGATGCCTTGAGTCGCAAGGAGCATGTTCATTCAGCTATTGTTGCCCAGCTACCCGATAAGATTGTTGAGGATTTCAAGAGACTTAACCTGGGGATAGTTGCTCATACTGAAGGAGTTACTATTGATGTGGAACCTACTTTGGAACAAGAGATCCACAAAGGACAAATTGATGATGCTAAAATAAAAGAGATCAAGGATCTGATTACTGAAGGTCGAGTTCCGGAATTTACGGAAGATGAGCAGGGCACTGTATGGTTCAAGGACAGGATGTGTGTTCCTGATATTAAAAGCCTTCGGGAGACTATTTTAAAGGAGGCCCATGATTCGAATTATTCTATTCATCCTGGTAGTACTAAGATGTATCAGGATTTGAAGCGGAAGTATTGGTGGTATGGATTGAAGAGAGATGTGGCTGCACATGTGGCTATGTGCGATGTATGTCAAAGAGTTAAGGCTGAACACCAGAGGCCAGCTGGACTATTGCATCCACTGAAGATACCCGAGTGGAAATGGGAAGAGATTGGTATGGATTTCATCACTGGATTGCCCCGCACCCAGAAAGGATTTGATGCTATATGGGTGATTGTGGATAGATTGACTAAAGTGCCTCACTTTATTCCTATCAATACTACTTATAAGGTTCTCAACTAGCAGAGTTATATATGGCTCGGATTGTGTGTTTGCATGGAGTACCAAAGAAGATCGTGTCTGATCGAGGTTCGCAGTTTACCTCAAGATTTTGGAGAAGCTTTCATGAGAATATGAGTACAAAGTTGAATTTCAGTACAGCTTATCACCCTCAGACTGATGAACAGACTGAAAGGACTAATCAAGTATTGGAAGATATGTTGAGAGCATGTGCCCTTCAGCATGGAGGGAGTTGGGATAAAAGTCTACCATATGCTGAGTTCTCATATAATAATAGTTATCAGGCCAGTCTAAAGATGTCACCTTTTGAAGCTTTATATGGGAGGAAGTGCAGGACTCCTCTGTATTGGGATCAAACTGGAGAAAGACAATTCTTTGGGCCTGAATTGATTCAAGAAGCAGAAGAACAGGTCCGTATAATTCGAGAGAATTTGAGAGTGGCTCAAACCAGGCAAAAGAGCTACGCAGATAATAGAAGAAGACCACTGGAATTTGAAGAAGGAGATTATGTGTACCTCAAGGTGTCACCACTTTGTGGAATGAGGAGATTCAATGTTAAGGGCAAATTGTCCCCTCGCTTTATTGGACCCTTTTAAGTTTTTAGGCGAGATGGAGAGGTGGCCTATCAACTCGAGCTACCTGATAATCTATGTGATGTGCATTATGTATTCCATGTGTCTCAACTTAAGAAATGTCTACGTATCTCTGAGTAACAGCTACCAATGGAAGAGCTCAGTGTTCAGAGTGATTTGACTTACACGGAGTATTCGGTCTAGATTCTTGATACATTGACTCGAGTTACAAGGAAATAAAGTTATAAAGATGTGCAAAGTCCAATGGAGTCACCATGGTGAAAATGAAGCAACTTGGGAAAGAGAAGAAGAGCTTCACATAGATTTTCCCCACCTTTTCCCTCGTTCCTCCTAAATCTCGAGGACGAGATTATTTTTAAGGGGGGTAGGATTTGTAACACCCACTTGGTAAGAAAAGTCTAAAAGAGAAATTATATCACTCTACATCTATATGTACTACCACTGTTTATCATTTCATGTGGACACATTACTTACACAAAAAAATAATAACAAAAGACACTCAATTAAATCATGCATCATGCTGGATTTTGTTTTGTTTGCATTTTGTGACAAAAAAAAATATATTAAAGTCCCAAAGTGGAATTTAAAATATAAAAGAAAATCTAGAATTTAGAAGTGGAGAAAGAAAAGAAAATGTGTATACAAAATAAATATTATAAATAAAGGAAATAATAGTATGTGCAAAATTATACTATTAATCTGAGGAAGCTTTACCACAGAGTAAATTAGAATTTTGAATTTTGAATTTCAAACTCAAAAGGAAAACAAAAACAGAAAATAAAAATAGAGAAAAGAAATTGGAAACAGAAAAAAAGAGAAAAAGAAAAATCGTCGTCTGGGCCGAATCTCCCCTGCGCTGGCCCATTGCCGCACGGCCCAACACCCCCATCCGCACACTCTCTGGCTGGAAAATGCATTGAGTCGCTGATTGGTGGGCCCCTTTCGTCAGGATATTCTTCTCCACAGCATCTGACGCAGCGGATTCCTCTGCGGTCCGTGTCGTCGGGATCCTCCGAAGAGTTCGGATCTCGCCAGCTCTCCCGTTTTCCTCGCGTGGTCAACGTTCCCGTCGGGCTCGCAACGTGACCCGCGCCGCACTATTCCTCTTCCCCTTCTCAACCGGAGCTAACTCAATGGATCTTCCGTGCGGGCGCGAACTACTTCACCGGGTCTCCAGGATCCGCGTTACCCTCGGAAACGGAGTGGCTAGGCTCGTCCTCGCTAAAACCCAGGCCGCGACCTCATCCGCCCTATGCTATCTGGGCGTTTCCAGACGCCAGAAAATCAGAGAGATAGAAAACGCAGAGAGAGAGGAGGGAGGTAGAACCGCCGCCGGGGGACTCCGATTCACCGTTCCCCAAGCCCCTTCCGCGGTTTGGGTGGCAACCTGGGCGCGCTACCTCGTGGGTCGTGCTCCGGTGGGCATCGCGGGAGCGTGGCGGTGTTGCTCGCGGGCGCGTCGTGGCGAATCGGTGCCAGGGCATCTCCAACGAGCGCAGCGGAAGGAAGGGCAGAGAGAAAATGTGATGGCCGCCGCGGCTGGATTCAGTCGTAGCCGTCGGTCTTTACCAATTGGGGGTTCGGGGAGCTCCATCGGGCGGCACTGGCGATGACCGTGGCGTAGCTGTGCGGGATGGATTCTCTGGGGGTCGGTGATTTCTCGTCGTGTTTTCTCCACCGCCGCGGAACCATGCGTCATCGTGGTCGGCACCCTCTGCACCATCACCGGCGGTATGCATCTTGTCCCCTGTTCCGCCATCGTGTTAGCTTCGAGTTGTGCTATCCGTATCTTAGGTTAGTGCGGGGTAACGCCTGGGCGGGTTGCCGTCGTACTCGCCGCCCTGGTCTGCGCGCCGCCGTGCTCCGGCACGGGAGGTTGAAGACAGGGCAGGGGCCGTAGGATCTTCAGGGACAGTTGCGATTAGATCTGGTGTCGTTCCTGGGTCGGTTAAATCTGAACCGGACATTGGGGAATGGTTGGTCGGCAATAGTGTCCAGTTATTGTAAAATCTGGGCCGTCTATCGCTCGTTGGACGGCTCAAATTGAATACCGGATCGTGATAAGTAATTTCTAATCCGTGCCGTTGAATCTGATCGAACGGCCACGATTGGCCCATACCCCTTCATCCAGTCCTTTTTGCTAAAGAGTCCTCAGACTTTCTGGATTTTGAACCCGCGGTCCGCAGTACAGTATTCTGAGTCTTAGTACCTTTTGCTCTTGGGCCCCTGCGGTTTTCAGTAATGTTGCGCGGGGTCCATACATTTAGTAAAACAGAGGAAATAATCCAGAAAAATGATTTGTAGTGTAAAATTTATTGCAGAAACTTAAATAATTCATAGAAAATTTATTTTAACTCATTTTTAACCCATTCCAGTTTCTATAATTTGGTATTAATATTGTTTATCACTTAGTAACATTATTTTAGCATGAAACCCCTAGTAAATTTGATCACTTAATTAATCTCGTACCGAACACATAAATACTTCGGAAAATCATAACTTCGTCGTTTTAACTCCGATTTGATCCGTTCAAGTTGCGTTAGTCTCGTAGCAACGTGTAGATCATCATTATTCAGTTTGTACTTATGTTTGGTGTGATGTTAATTTTGTCTATACCATGTTTGTGTGTATTGCAACGACTAGCGCGTGGACATGTGTCATCTGAAAAGCAAGTTGGTACCTGGAATCTCAAGTGCCAGGCAAGTTGTGCCCTTGACCACTTTTTACCCAATAATGTTCTTTAATATCACTTATCCATGCATAGATTAATTTTGATGGGACCCGATAGGTCACCCTAGATTGTTTATCTCATTACCTTGTTTACCCCTGAATCACTTGGGTAGTTTGCTATTGCTTTATGTGGTTTTGGGATAATCATTTATTACCTCTATGTTCCAATTCTTTTTGTTATTCTATTTATGTTCATGTCAAGATCATTAATGTTAATTGGAACATAGAGCTTAACTTGAGAAACACGTGCCACCACAAGGGTTTATGGACGCCCTTGGCTGATTAATTAGGAAAGCTAGTGGAAGACTACCTTACCCGAAAGGGGCAAGGGCAGTAGGGGAGTTGCATGCAAGGAGGTTCTCGGGTTGATTTAGCTGCGATGGCGGTCGGACGGGGGATTCTTGCAAGTGCTCTTCCCATAAACTGTAGCGGGTTTTCGGAAGCTAGTGGAACTTTGTAAAGGCCTCGTAGTGGATCCCTAGCCATTCACCTCGGTAGTGTCTAAGGGCCTAGCTAACCCTGGCGACATGGGATACACGACTTGTGGGTAAAGGGTACAACCTCTGCAGAGTGTAAAACTGGTATACTAGCCGAGCTCACGGTCATGAGCGGCTCAGGACTCTCTGATGATTAAATTATGGAACTTAAATTCAATTTTGTCATTTGCATATGCATGGGTTTATTATTAATTTGTTCTATTACTTTATTTAAGGTTTGGTATTTACTTACACTTAGTAATTGCTAATAAAATTTTGACCAACTACTTAAAAGCAATGCTCAGCTTTAACCATTCTCTTTGATAAGCCTTACACTCCATGAGCTCCCACCTTTGGTGAGTTCATGTCACATTATTCCCCACAACTTGTTGAGCGATGATCATGTGTGAGCTCACCCTTGCTGTCTCACACCCCCCCCCACAGGAGAAGAGCAGGTGGTTCAGGAGGAGCCACAAGGCGAGGAGTATGATCTGATCTAGGTGGCGTTTCTCAGTTGACATTGGCGCCGACGATCCTTAGTTCGTTTTATCTTTATTATTTTATTTTGTAATAAGTCTTCCGCTATGTAATAAATACTCTGATGTTTTATGACATTTATCTCTATACACTCTGTTATTATATATGTTGTCTTCTTGGCGCATGTATGAGATGCACCTGGCTTTGTTCCTTAAAGCCGGGTGTGACAGGTTACTTGGAATGAAACCAATAATCATTTCTACTAGATATGCATGGATGGCTTTCTTCTAATTTAAAATTTTGGACCACGCTTGCACCACTTGTTTTGTTTTGCAAAGTTTTGGAAATTCTTTTCAAAGTCTTTTTGCAAATAGTCAAAGGTATATGAATAAGATTTTGAGAAGCATTTTCAAGATTTGAAGTTTTCTCCCCCTGTTTCAAATGATTTTCCTTTGACTAAACAAAACTCCCCCTTAATGAAATCCTCCTCTTAGTGTTCAAGAGGGTTTTAGATATTAATTTTGAAGAGGGTATACCAATTTGAAATTATATTAATAATAAGATACCAATTTGAAAACACTACTTTAAAAACAAATTGAAAGACTAAAATTTTTGAAATTGGCGGTGGTGCGGTCCTTTTGCTTTGGGCTAATACTCTCTCCCCCTTTGGCATGAATCGCCAAAAACAGAGTCATTAGAGCCCTTCGAATTACTTTCTCTCCCTATGGTAAATAGCATATGGGTGAAGATTATACCAGAGTTGGAGAGTGGAGTGACGACGAAGGATGAATAATTCGATGGAGTGGAGTGGAAGCCTTGTCTTCGCCGAAGACTCCATTTCCCTTTCAATCTATGACTTAGCTTAAAATACACTTGAAAACCACATTAGTCATAGTGAAGAAAGAGACATGATCAAAGGTATATAAATGAGCTATGTGTGCAAAATATCAATCAAAATTCCTAGAGTCAAGAATATTTAGCTCATGCCTAAGTTTGGTAAATGTTTGCTCATCTAATGGCTTGGTAAAGATATCGACTAATTGTTCTTTGGTATTAACATATGCAATCTCGATATCCCCTTTTGTTGGTGATCCCTTAAGAAATGATACCGAATGGCTATATGTTTAGTGCGTCTATGCTCAACGGGATTATCCGCCATGCGGATTGCACTCTCATTATCACATAGAAGAGGAACTTTGGTTAATTTGTAACCATAGTCCCTAAGGGTTTGCCTCATCCAAAGCAATTGCGCGCAACAATGGCCTGCGGCAATATACTCGGCTTCGACGGTAGAAAGAGCTACAGAATTTTGCTTCTTTGAAGCCCAAGACACCAGAGATCTTCCTAAGAACTGGCAAGTCCCTGATGTGCTCTTTCTATTAATTTTACACCCTGCCCAATCAGCATCGGAATAACCAATTAAGTCAAATGTGGATCCCCTGGGGTACCAAAGGCCAAACTTAGGAGTATAAACTAAATATATCTCAAGGTTCGTTTCACGACCCTAAGGTGAACTTCCTTAGGATCGGCTTGGAATCCTGCACACATGCATACGGAAAGCATAATATCCGATCGAGATGCACATAGGTAGAGTAAAGATCCTATCATCGACCGGTATACCTTTTGATCTACGGATTTACCTCCCGTGTCGATGTCGAGATGCCCATTAGTTCCCATAGGTGTTTTGATGGGCTTGGCATCCTTCATCCCAAACTTTGTGAGTATGTCTTGAATATACTTTGTTTGGCTAATGAAGTTGCCTTCTTGGAGTTGCTTGACTTGAAATCCTAAGAAATACTTCAACTCCCCCATCATCGACATCTCGGATTTTTGAGTCATGATCCTACTAAACTCTTCACATGTAGATTCGTTAGTAGACCCAAATATGATATCATCAACATAAATTTGGTATACAAACAAATCATTTGCAAGTGTTTTTGTAAAGAGAGTAGGGTCGGCCTTTCCGACTTTGAAGCCATTAGCGATAAGAAAATCTCTTAGGCATTCATACCATGCTCTTGGGGCTTGCTTGAGCCCATAAAGCGCCTTAGAGAGTTTATATACATGGTTAGGGTACTCACTATCTTCAAAGCCGGGAGGTTGCTCAACATAGACCTCCTCCTTGATTGGTCCATTGAGGAATGCACTTTTCACATCCATTTGATAAAGCTTAAAGCCATGGTAAGTAGCATAGGCAAGTAATATGCGAATTGACTCAAGCCTAGCTACGGTTGCATAGGTTTCACCGAAATCCAAACCTTCGACTTGTGAATATCCCTTGGCCACAAGTCGGGCTTTGTTCCTTGTCACCACACCATGCTCATCTTGTTTGTTGCGGAAGACCCACTTGGTTCCTACAACATTTTGGTTAGGACGTGGAACTAAATGCCATACCTTATTCCTCGTGAAGTTGTTGAGCTCCTCTTGCATCGCCATCACCCAATCCAAATCTTGAAGTGCTTCCTCTACCCTGTGTGGCTCAATAGAGGAAACAAAAGAGTAATGTTCACAAAAATGAGCAACACAAGATCGAGTAGTTACCCCCTTATGAATGTCGCCGAGGATGGTGTTCATGGGGTGATCTCGTTGAATTGCTTGGTGGACTCTTGGGTGTGGCGGTCTTGGACCCTCATCATCTTCCTTGTCTTGATCATTAGCATCTCCCCCTTGATCATTGTCCTCCTCTTGAGGTGGCTCCTCTTGATCTTCATCATCATCTTGAGCTTGATCCTCATCTTGAGTTGGTGGAGATGCTTGCATTGAGAAAGATGGTTGATCTTGTGCATGTGGAGGCTCTTCGGATTCCTTAGGACACACATCCCCAATGGACATGTTCCTTAGTGCGACGAATGAAGCCTCTTCATCATCTAGCTCATCAAGATCAACTTGCTCTACTTGAGAGCCGTTAGTCTCATCAAACACAATGTCACAAGAAACTTCAACTAGTCTAGTGGACTTGTTAAAGACTCTATATGCCCTTGTGTTTGAATCATATCCTAGTAAAAAGCCTTCTACAGCCTTAGGAGCAAATTTAGATTTTCTACCTCTTTTAACAAGAATAAAACATTTGCTACCAAATACTCTAAAATATGAAACATTGGGATTTTTACCGGTGAGGAGTTCATATGATGTCTTCTTGAGGATTCGGTGAAGATATAACCGGTTGATGGCGTAGCAAGCAGTGTTGACCGCCTCGGCCCAAAATCGATCCGAAGTCTTGTACTCATCAAGCATGGTCCTTGCCATGTCCAATAGAGTTCTATTCTTCCTCTCCACTACACCATTTTGTTGTGGCATGTAGGGAGAAGAGAACTCATGCTTGATGCCCTCCTCCTCAAGAAAGCTTTCGATTTGTGAGTTCTTGAACTCCGTCCCATTGTCGCTTCTTATCTTCTTGATCCTCAAGCCGAACTCATTTTGAGCCCGTCTCAAGAATCCCTTTAAAGTTTCTTGGGTTTGAGATTTATCCTGCAAAAAAACACCCAAGTGAAGCGAGAATAATCATCCACAATTACAAGACAATACTTACTCCCGCCGATGCTTATGTAAGCTATCGAGCCGAATAGGTCCATGTGGAGTAGTTCAAGCGGCCTGTCGGTCGTCATGATGTTCTTGTGTGGATGATGAACACCAACTTGCTTTCCTTCTTGACATGCGCTACAAACCCTGTCTTTCTCAAAATGAACATTGGTTAGTCCCAAAATGTGCTCTCCCTTTAGAAGCTTATGAAGATTCTTCATCCCAACATGGGCTAGTCAGCGATGCTAGAGCCAACCCATGTTAGTCTTAGCAATTAAGCAAGTGTCGAGTTCAGCTCTATCAAAATCTACCAAGTATAGATGACCCTCTAACACTCCCTTAAATGCTACTGAATCATCACTTCTTCTAAAGACAGTAACACCTATATCCGTAAAAAGACAGTTGTAGCCCATTTTGCATAATTGAGAAACAGAAAGCAAATTGTAATCTAAAGAATCTACAAGAAAAACATTGGAAATTGAGTGGTCAGGAGATATAGCAATTTTACCCAATCCTTTGACCAAACCTTGATTTCCATCCCCGAATGTGATAGCTCATTGGGGATCTTGGTTTTTCTCATAGGAGGAGAACATCTTCTTCTCCCCTGTCATGTGGTTTGTGCACCCGCTATCGATGATCCAACTTGAGCCCCCGGATGCATAAACCTACAAAACAAGTTTAGGCCTTGTTCTTAGGTACCCAAACGGTCTTGGGTCCTTTCACATTAGAAACAAGCACCTTGGGTACCCAAACACAAGTCTTTGATCCCTTTGTTTGCCCCCAACATATTTGGCAACTACTTTGCCTGATTTGTTAGTAAGCACATAAGATGCATCAAAAGTCTTAAATGAAATGTTATGATTATTTGATGCAATAGGAGTTTTCTTCTTAGGCAATTTAGCACAGGTTGATTGCCTAGACCTAGATGCCTCACTCTTATACATAAAAGCATGATTAGAGCTAGAGTGAGACTTCCTAGAGTGAATTCTCCTAATTTTGTGCTCGGGATAACCGGCAGGGTACAAAATGTAACCCTCGTTATCCTAAGGCATGAGAGCCTTGCCCTTAACAAAGTTAGATAATCTTTTAGGAGGGGCATTGAGTTTGACATTGCCTTCCTGTTGGAAGCCAATGCCATCCTTAATGCCAAGGTGTCTCCCACTATAGAGCATGCTTCTAGCAAATTTAAAATTTTCATTTTCTAAGTCATGCTCATCAATCTTAGCACTAAGTTGAGCTATGTGATCATTTTGTTTCTTAATTAAAGCTAAGTGATCATGAATAGCATCAACATTAATGTCTCTACATCTAGTGCAAATAGTAACATGCTCAATGGTAGATGTAGAGGTTTTGCAAGAATTCAATTCAACAATCTTAGCATGTAATATGGCATTTTCATCTCTAAGATTGGAAATGGAAATATTGCAAACATCTAATTCCTTAGCCTTAGCAATTAATTTTTCATTCTCATTTTTAAGGCTACCAAGAGAGGCATTCAATTTTTCAATCTTAGCAATTGAACTAGCATTATCATTTCTAAGATTGTCAATTGAATCATCACAAACATTTGATTTCTCAACCTTAGCAATTAATTTGGCATTTTCATTTCTAAGGTTGGAAATAATATCATGGCAAGTGCTTAGCTCATTAGATAAATTTTCACATTTTTCTACCTCTAGAGCATAAGCATTTTTAACCTTAACATACTTTTTATTTTCTTTAATTAGGAAGTCCTCTTGGGTGTCCAAGAGTTCATCCTTCTCATGAATAGCACTAATTAACTCATTTAATTTCTCCTTTTGTTGCATGTTTAGGTTGGCAAAAAGAGTTAACAAATCATCTTCATCATCACTAGAGCTAGCCTCATCACTAGATGTTGCATACTTAGTGGAGGATTTAGATTTTACCTTCTTCTAGCCGTCCTTTGCCATGAGGCACTTGTGGCCGATGTTGGGGAAGAGAAGGCCCTTGGTGACGGCGATGTTTGCGGCATCCTCGTTGGAGGAGTCGGTGGAGCTCTCGTCGGAGTCCCATTCCCGGCAAACGTGGGCATCGCCGCCCTTTTTCTTGTAGTGCCTCTTCTTTTCTCTTCTCTTTCCTTTCTTGTCATCGCCCCTATCACTATCACTTGATAATGGACATTTTGCAATAAAGTGACCGGGCTTACCACACTTGTAGCAAACTTTCTTGGAGCGGGGCTTGTAGTCCTTCCCCCTCCTTTGCTTGAGGATTTGGCGGAAGCTCTTGATGATGAGCTCCATCTCCTCAATTTCGAGCTTGGAGGCGTCGATGGGGACCCTACTTGGTGTAGAGTTTTCTTTCTTCTCCTCCATCGCTTTGAAGGCGATGGGTTGCACCTCAGATGTTGAGGTGGCGTCTTGCTCAATGATTTTATTGGAGCCTTTGATCATTAATTCAAAGCTCACAAATTTTTCTATTACTTCCTCGGGAGACATTAGTGTGTATCTAGGATCACCACGAATTAATTGAACTTGCGTAGGGTTAAGGAAAATGAGTGATCTAAGAATAACCTTGACCATTTCATGGTCATCCCATTTGGTGCTCCCGAGGTTGCGCACTTGGTTTACCAAGGTCTTGAGCCGGTTGTACATTGCTTGTGGCTCCTCCCCTTGGTGAAGCATGAAGCGACCGAGCTACCCCTCGATCGTCTCCCGCTTGGTGATCTTGGTCACCTCGTCTCCTTCGTGCGCGGTCTTGAGCACGTCCCAAATTTCCTTTGCGCTCTTCAACCCTTGCACCTTATTATACTCCTCTCGACTTAGAGAGGCGAGGAGTATAGTAGTGGCTTGGGAGTTAAAGTGTTGGATTTGTTCGACCTCCTCCGAGTTGCAATCCTTGTCTCCCTTCTTTGGTACCTGTGCTCCATACTCAACAATATCCCATATGCTTTTGTGGAGTGAGGTTAGGTGATGCCTCATTTTATCACTCCATATATAATAATCTTCACCTTCAAGCATAGGTAGTTTGCCTAATGGAACGGAAAGTAATGGAGTGTGTTTTGAAATACGAGGATAGCGAAGGGGCATCTTACTATACTTCTTGCGCTCACGGCGTTTAGAAGTTGCAGATGCCGATTCCGAGCCGGAGGTAGAGGGTGACGAAGAGTCGGTCTCGTAGTACACCACCTTCTTCATCTTCTTCTTCTTGTCACCCTTCCGTTGGGACTTGATGGAGGAAGAGGATTCCTCCTTGTGCTTGTGGGCGGACTCCCTTGAGTGCGTTCTCCCCGAGCTTGCGGACTTGTCGCCGGTCCCGATCTCCCTCTTGGCGGATGCTCCCGACATCACTTCGAGCGGTTAGGCTCTAATGAAGCACCGAGCTTTGATACCAATTGAAAGTCACCTAGAGGGGGGTGAATAGGGTGAATCTGAAATTTACAAACTTTAAGCACAACTACAAGCCGGGTTAGCGTTAGAAATATAAATGAGTCCGAGAGAGAGAGGGCGAAAACAAATCACAAGCTAATAAGGCGGATGACACGGTGATTTGTTTTACCGAGGTTTGGTTCTTGCAAACCTACTCCCCGTTGAGGTGGTCACAAATACCGGGTCTCTTTCAACCCTTTCCCTCTCTCAAATGGTCACTTAGACCGAGTGAGCTTCTCTTCTCAATCAAACGGGACACTAAGGGTGCGTTTGGTTGAATGTACGAGGAGGGATGGAATGAGGCGGCCACGTTTTGTATAGTGTTTGGTTGAGAGTCAAGCAGGGGCAAGGTGAACCCCGAAGTGATTTTTGGGGGCGGCGTGATCCCAAAAAATTGAAGGGACGGTGTCACCCCCGACTCATCCAACTTTGACCTCAAACCAAACACACCCTAAGTCCCCACAAGGACCACCACACAATTGGTGTCTCTTGCCTTGGTTACAATTGAGTTGAACATAAGAAAGAATGAAGAAGAAAAGCAATCCAAGTGCAAGAGCTCAAATGAACACAAGTCTCTCTCTCACGAGTCACTATTTGATTGGAATGATCTTTGGACTTGGGAGAGGATTTGATCTCTTTGGTTGTGTCTTGTATTGAATGCTATAGCTCTTGTAAGGTGTTTGAAGGCTGAAAACTTGGATGCATTGAAGTGTGGTGGTTGGGGGGTATTTATAGCCCCAACCACCAAAAGAACCGTTGTGAGGGCTTCTGTCGCATGGCGCACCGGACAGTCCGGTGCGCCACCGGACACAGTCCGGTGCGTCAGCCACGTCACCCGGCCGTTGGATTCTGACCGTTGGAGCTTCTGACATCTGGGCCACCGGACAGTCTGGTGGTGCACCGGATAGGTCCTGTAGACTGTCCGGTGCGCCTTCTGGCTCTGCTCTGACTTCTGCGCGCACTGTAGCGCATTAACTGCCGTTGCAGACGATCGTTGGCGCTGTAGTAGCCGT
This sequence comes from Zea mays, assembly GCF_902167145.1. Classification (NCBI taxonomy): domain Eukaryota; kingdom Viridiplantae; phylum Streptophyta; class Magnoliopsida; order Poales; family Poaceae; genus Zea; species Zea mays. Next base: position 71,062,155 of record NC_050096.1, on the reverse strand, counting down.
TACTCCGTTGGCACACCGGACAGTCCGGTGCTACATCGGACAGTCCGGTGAATTATAGCGGAGCGGCTCCCAGAATTCCCGAAGGTGGCAAGTTCAGACTGGAATCCCCTGGTGCACCGGACACTGTCCGGTGGTGCACCGGACAGTCCGGTGCGCTAGACCAGAGCACACTTTCGTTGTCTTTTGCTCTCTTTGTTTGAACCCTTTCTTGGTCTTTTTATTGGTTTGTTGTGAACCTTTGGCACCTGTAAAACTTATAATCTAGAGCAAACTAGTTAGTCCAATTATTTGTGTTGGGCAATTCAACCACCAAAATTAATTAGGAAAAGGTGTAAGCTTATTTCCCTTTCAAAATACCATTCCTCTCCCATAGACTCTGAAGTAGCAAATATTTGTTGCTTGTTAGGAGGGCACACAGAAGAACATAGAGAGAGCATTTAGGATTCTCAAGGATCGCTTACACATTCTCGCTAGCCTAGTTCGTTCTTTTCCCCCATTAAATACTCGGTGTGATCATTTGTGTATGTATCATTCTACATAATATAGTCATTGAGTATGAGCATACAACATGGACAACTATGATATAGTCTAGTCCTTTATTGTAGCACCAGCCATCACCCCCAAAGCACCCATTAGCTTTGTGGCCATACTTGAACATGAGGTTACAATCCATGCTAGTCCAGTTTATGGTTAGCTCCAAAATGATTTAATGGAGCATATATGGGATCTACACCATGGAAATTTTAAACACTCTGCAAAGGTTGTAATCTTTACCAATGAGCCATGATACCCATTTGCTAGGAGTACCTAGCCCCAAACTATAGTTGCAAGATGTATGGTAGAGTTTCGCTAGGAAATCTTTTAAAAGTTCATCTAACAAGTTAGTTGTCGCTAGGTTTTAATGGCAGTCAGACAAAGCTCCTTTCGAATAGCACATTTCATCATGGATATATTCATAAGAACTAAGGTCACAATATGCCCAAAGTTACAAAACTCTTTTGAGCCTTTTGGTAGTCACTAACAAATTAGATGTCTTCATACTTAACTAAATCTATAATAGCACTCCTATATGTACTGTAAGTCTTGGGTTATCATGTAATATAAGTTCTTAAGGAGAGTAACTAGATCATCATAAAAGCAACATAATGCTCTAGTGCCCTGATTCTATGTTGCTAAAAAGTATATTTTAATCTTCATTTCATATACCATTAATCAAGTATAGACCAAGGTTAGTTAGTTGAGCACTAGTAGAAACATTCTAATCATATGCAATATAACCATAGGTAATCAAGGTTCAAGTACAAGACTAGGAAATCCTTAGATATAATAAGGTACACACATGTATATGAATTAATTGCATTAAAGGTGCATAGGAGGAAAGGATGATCATATGCTATACTTGCATTCATCAAAGTTCTCCTATTGGTCTTGATTGTCAAAGCAAAACTCCTAATCACTGTTTATACTCAATAATGCAACAACACACAAGCATCCAGAGATCAACATGCAAATCAAACAAGAGTATATATTAGAAAAAATACACCAACTAGTAGAAAAGGTATTCAAAATTTTATAAAACTATTATACATGTTGCTACAAGCACACAAACGTGAAAGCACACTAATCGGAAGTACGGTGTAAAATAACCACATTTTACTTTTGATTGGAAAGTTGTTACATATAGATTAAACTAGCACTTTATTTAGCAATTTCAAATAGTACAAATAATTTTACTAACACTTATATTATGAAATTATAGATCCAACATAACTTGAATGAGCTAAATCAGAGCCAAAACAAAGGTTTTATGGCTATAACAATGTTGATGGCATTTTTGTGATTTCTTAGAACTAAAATACACTTTTGGAAAAGATAAAACACATTTTCAGAAACAACAAAAACACTTTATATTTTCATGGTGGACTGGCTCTGTCGGCGTTTCGAGACCGGGGGGTCCCTAAGCCGACGAGTGAATGTCGCCGCGTGCCCCAGCCCAGATGGGTCGACGCGAGGCCGAGCGCGAAGGGGGGAAGTGAGGTGGCCGGAGACAGGCGTGAGAGAGGTGGAAATCCCGCGGCCTTCGTGTTCGTCCCGCGCCTAGGTCGGGTGCGCTTGCAGTAGGGGGTTACAAGCGTCCACGCGGGAGAGGGAGCGAGCGGCTTCAAGCGAGCGCCTGTCTCGTCCTCGTCCCCGCGCGGCCAACCCTCTCTAAGAGGGCCCTGGTCCTTCCTTTTATAGGCGTAAGGAGAGGATCCAGGTGTACAATGGGGGGTGTAGCAGAGAACTACGTGTCTAGCGGAGGAGAGCTAGCGCCCTAAGTACATGCCGTCGTGGCAGCCGGAGAGATTTTGGCACCCATCTGGTGTGATGTCGTGGCCGTCGGAGGAGCGCTGGAGCCTAGCGGAGGGACAGCTGTCGGAGCTGTTGAGTCCTCGCTAACGTCCTCTTGCTTCCGTAAGGGGGCTGAGTGCCGCCGTCGTCACAGAGTATGCGGGGCGCCATCATTGCCTATCTGGCGGAGCGGGCCAGATGGGACGCCGGTCTTGTTCCCCGTGGCCCCAGTCAGCTCGGGGTAGGGTGATGATGGCGCCTCCTGTTGATGTGGCTGGTCTGCGCCCTAGGTTGGGTGATGTGTAAGCTCCTCCGAAGCCGAGGTCGAGTCTATCTTCCGTGGCTGAGGTCGAGTCCGAGCCCCTGGTTCGGGCGAGGCGGAGACCGTCGGCTGAGGCCAGGGTGGAGTCTGAGCCCTGGGGTCGGGCGGAGTGGAGTTCGTCGTCTTCTGGGGCTGAGCCCAAGTCCGAGCCCTGGGTCGGGCGGAGCGGAGTTCGTCGTCTTCTGGGACTTAGCCCGAGTCCGAGCCCTGGGTCGGGCGGAGCGGAGTTCGTCGTCTTCCGGGACTTAGCCCGAGTCCGAGCCCTGGGTCGGGCGGAGCGGAGTTCGTCGTCTTCTGGGGCTTAGCCCGAGTCCGAGCCCTGGGTTGGGCGGAGCGGAGTTCGCCGTCTTCCGGGGCTTAGCCCGAGTCCGAGCCCTGGGTCGAGCGGAGCGGAGTTCGCCGTCTTCCGGGGCTTAGCCCGAGTCCGAGCCCTGGGTCGGGCAGAGCGGAGCTTCCTATGGTGCCTGCGGCCGGGCCTGACTGCCTGTCAGCCTCACTCTGTCAAGTGGCACCACAGTCGGAGCGGCGCAGGCGGCGCTGTCTTTTTGTCAGGCCGGTCAGTGGAGCGGCGAAGTGACGGCGGTCACTTCGGCTCTGTCGGCTGAAGGGCGCGCCTCAGGATAAAGGTGTCAGGCCACCTTTGCATTAAATGTTCCTGCTATTTGGTCGGTCGGTGCTGCGATTTGGTCAGGGTTGCTTCTTGGCGAAGACAGGGCCTCGGGCGAGCCGGAAATATGTTCGCCGCTGGAGGGGGGCCTCGGGCGAGACGAAGATCCTCCGGGGTCGGCTGCCCTTGTCCGAGGCTAGGCTCGGGCGAGGCGTGATCGAGTCCCTCGAATGGACTGATCCCTGACTTAATCGCACCCATCAGGCCTTTGCAGCTTTATGTTGATGGGGGTTATCAGCTGAGAATTAGGAGCCTTGAGGGTACCCCTAATTATGGTCCCCGACAGTAGCCCCCGAGCCTCGAAGGGAGTGTTAGCACTCGCTTGGAGGCTTTCGTCGCACTTTTTTGCAAGGGGACCAGCCTTTCTCGGTTGCGTTTTGTTCCGGTGGGTGCGCGCGAGCGCACCCGCCGGGTGTAGCCCCCGAGGCCTCAAAGGAGTGGTTTGACTCCTCCGAGGTCTTAATGCCTCGCGCAATGCTTCGGCTGGTCTGGTCGTTCCCTCATGCGAGCTGGCCGTAGCCCGGGTGTACGGTCGGGTCCCAAGTTCTCGGGCTGGTATGTTGACGCTGTCAACGGTTTGGCCGGAGCCGGGTTTTCGAGAGCAGCCCCCGAGCCTCTGCACGGGGCGAGAGGGCGATCAGGGACAGACTCGACTTTTTTACATACGCCCCTGCGTCGCCTTTCCGCAAGGAGGAGGGGGGGGAGAGCGCCATGTTGCCCTCGGTGGGCGCCGAACATGGTGTCTCCGGTGAGCTGCAGGCGGGTGATCCGAGTGGACGTCCGTGCCCCATTCGTTAGGGGTCAGCTAGAGGCCCAGAGGCGCGCCCAAAAGTACCTGCGGGTGATCTGCCGGACCCGGTCCCCTGGCGACGGGGTCCGAGGGCTCGATGCCTCCCTCTGATGGGATTCCGTTACAAGATCGTTCCCGCTGGTCTCGGAAATGTCCTAGGGTACCTCGGGAGCGCAGCCCGAGCCTTGGTTATGTATCGAACGTACCCATGGTCATCCCTCGCTCTGTGTCTGAGGCGGCTGTGAACCCTTCGGGGGCCAGCCTTCGAACCCCTGATCAGTAGTGGGCGCGGAGCTCGAGTTGCCTGAGGCGGCCGTTGAACCCTTCCGAGGGGCCGGCCTTCGAACCTCTGACCAGTAGTGGGTGTGGAGCCCACGCGATCTGAGGCGGCTGTTGAACCCTTCCGAGGGGCCAGCCTTTGAACCTCTGATCAGTAGGGAGGCTCGGAGCCTGGTTCCTTCACGGGGAAGGATCCTTTTCGGGGTATCCCCCTTTCCCAGTCCCTGTTGCAAGAGAGAGAAAGAGGAAAAAAGGAAAAGGATACGGAATCGAACGACGCGGCGTACCTTTTCTGACGCGGTCATTATGGCGAAGGCGAAGCGTCGCCCGCTTCTCCTGCCAGAGGCGCCGCCTGTCCCGCCGCGGAGTTAATGCGACGGGGCGAGTGGTTCGCGGGGCGGTCGTTGCGCGTGCGCGAGCCGTTTGAGGAACGGAACACGGGCGCGTTGTCTTCACGCCGTGAGCGAGGGTTCTCTCGTCGCCCCTGGATGGGACGTAGGCTTGGCTGACGACGTGATCGCTGCTCCTGCCCGCATGCCACCGCCATTACTGCCGGCCCATTTTTGGCCGCATTGACCATCGCGCCAGGCTGGCGCTACTGGGTCGTGCTCTGGGTCGCCTCGAGTCGCGGTATTGGTTCCGCAGTCGAGGAGGCGCGGTGGTGGCGCAAGTGGCAGTGCAGTTGCATGCACGAAGCATTCGGCGCGTCGGTTGCATGACGCGTGGGCCTGGGCCTCCATGCTGGGCGTGTTGGGAGTCGGAGAAGCGCGCCCACTTGGCGCGGTTGCATGCCGCCTACATGGCTGCCCGCCCTTTCGCCCGCTGGTCTGGGCAAAAGTGGAGAGCCGCTTGTAACCGCTGGGCGGTTGCACGCATCGCGCACGGCGGTTTGGCTTCTTCTGCTTTGAGCCGGCTTGCATGACGTGTGGGACCCAGCCCCCGCGCCGTGGGAGGAGGGCCTTGGAGCGTGTTGGAGAAGACTCAGCCCGCGACGGCTGGGGACGCAAGTAAGGAGAGTCGCCTTTAAAAGGGGGGTGACCCCCTTAGAAGGCGACCATGTCTTCGCGCTTCCTTATGCATCGTGTCTTTCCACCTTCCAAGCCCCCGGATGGGGGATACCCGCCGTCTTTCTGCCTTGTCGTTGGGGGAACGCAACTCCACGGAAGTTGGTACCTCTCAGCCATCGTTCGGCTTCAAGGATTTTCATCATGCAGTCCGGTTGCACCCCTCCGCCGGCGGTCACCCAAGATGGTGACCTCCAGTTCGATGGCGGGGGAAAGCGAACCGGGCTACGGCCTCTGCCCCTCCCTCAGCCTCAAGGATTTTCATCACCAGGGCTGGGGAGGGGAGTGTGCCGAGTTGGGGTCGGCCCCTGCGTGGGCGGTGGCCTGCTCCTTCCCTCAGTGATCGGGGGGAAGGGCGGTTGTCGTCCGTGGCGCCGGCAGCTGCCGCGTGCCTGGCTCTCGGACCCGAGTGGCTTCGGAGCCTCTCTCGGCGCCGGCTTCCGCCACGGCAGCTGGAAGAGGTTCTTCCACCGACGAGATGGCCAGGGCTGCCCACGGACCGACCTCCAACTCTACGGCCTTCTGCCCGTCCTTGCCTCACGAGTTTTGGGCATGGGCGGGGGCCTCCTGGCGGCAGCATCCGCCCTGAGGTCATTGCTGCCGCTGTTCGGCCCCCCGGAGCAGAAGTCGTCGTCGTCGCCGCTGCCAGAGCGGGCGACGGCGCGCTGTTCGTCGGTCTTCCGTTGCTCCGCAGGCTCCCCCCCCATCGAGTGGGGTTGTTCGTACCTGCGGAGGTGGAACCGGAGTTCCGTTTGTAATGGCACTTCGAATGCCAGTGTTTTTGTTCATCGTGGCTATCGAGGCCTGAACATGTATGTAATTTCGGCACGGAGCCGTGTTTTTTCCTCATTTTCGAGCACTAAGACTCGCCTGTTGGTTGTCTGAACCGCTTCACCAAGCGTGAGTCGCCTCGTGTAAAGGTGACGAGTGAGGTATTCGTATCCTAGAGGCGTAGGATTCCCTCGGCTCGGTCAGCCTTGTTGTCCGAGGTTTCCCTTGCTTAGTTAGAGGAACCCCTCGGCTGCTCTTCGATGAGCCGAGGCCAGGGGTAGCGGTGTCAGCGCGAACAGAGGCAGAGTTGGCTCAAAAAGGAGACCTGGTCGGCCGGAGCCTGGCTGGGTCGTCCGTTAGCGGGATCGACGCCGGAATTAAACTGTCGAGGCCTCGGGCCGGGCTGATGTCCTCGAAGGACAGCTGGCCGAGGCCCCGGGGTGATCGGCCGAGCCGCCTGCTCGGGCCGGATTCTCGGGGAAGACCCTGGCGGCGATGGCCCAGGCTTGGTGATGACGTTGTCCTTCAGAGCAGAGACCCTTGGACCGCGTCGCCGTCCGAGGCTAGGTCAGGCCTCGCCGAAGGTGTTGTCGACGCCGAGGGCGCTGCTGCTCCCTTTAGCCGTCAGGATCTGAGCCTGCAGGATTGGATTATCTTGTAGCGTGTGTTTTCTGCGGCCACCGAGGCCAAAACACACCCTCACCGTGTTGTAAAGCCGCGTCTCTTTTCCTCTTGTTTCGAGTATCTGGACTTTTTTGTCGGTAACATAATTGTTTGTGCGAGCGAGAGTTGCTTCTCACGGAAGGTGATGAGTGAGGTATCCGTATCCCGGAGGCGTAGGAGTCCCTCGGCTCGGTCGGCCTTGCCGCTTACACGCACTCTTACCCGTCCATGGGGTTCTGTCACCGACGCAGTTGAGAAGGCTCGAAGAATCGCTCCGGCAGAAGAGCTTCTGAACGTGAAGACTTGTTCGGTCCGCGGAATCACTTATCCGAACGTGAGTTACTTATCACAGAAGATGATGAGTGAGGTATCCGTATCCCAGAGGCGTAGGAGTCCCTCGGCTCGGTCAGCCTTGGCTGCTTACGTGTACTCCGTCGTTTTCAGGATCCACTTTCGAAGTAGTCAAAAAGCACGAAAGACATTCTGGCAGAAAGGATTTTTTTCGAGGAAAAAATTCGACGCAGAGGGGGTTCCCCCCTTTTAGCCCCCGAGGGAGGGTCGGGCTTTGCCGAGGCGAGGCCGACCCTTCCTTGATGACTAAACTTTGCGTGGGAGCGAGGTATATGAACAACTTGAAAACATCTTAAGGGTAGAAGCGACGTAGCTGTTGGATGTTCCAAGCGTTGTCGTAGACCTCGCCTTGGCTGTTGGCCAGCTTGTACGTTCCGGGCTTCAGAACTTTGGCGATGACGAATGGCCCCTCCCAGGGGGGCGTGAGCTGGTGCCGCCCTCGGGCGTCTTGTCGCAGCCGAAGCACCAGGTCGCCCACCTGGAGGTCTCGAGACCGGACCCCTCGGGCGTGGTAGCGTCGCAGGGACTGCTGGTACCGCGCCGAGTGTAGTAAGGCCTTGTCTCGAGCCTCCTTCAGCTGGTCCAACGAGTCCTCTCGACTAGCTTGGTTGCTTTGGTCGGTGTAGGCCCTCGTCCTCGGGGAACCGTATTCTAAGTCCGTGGGCAAGATGGCCTCGGCCCCATAGACCAGAAAGAACGGCGTGAAGCCCGTGGCTCGGCTCGGCGTTGTCCTCAGGCTCCAGACCACCGAGGGGTGTTCCTTCATCCATCGCTTGCCGAACTTGTTGAGGTCGTTGTAGATCCGAGGCTTGAGTCCTTGCAGAATCATGTCGTTGGCACGCTCTACTTGCCCATTTGACATGGGGTGAGCCACGGCGGCCCAGTCCACCCGGATGTGGTGATCCTCGCAAAAGTCCAGGAACTTTCTGCCGGTGAACTAGGTGCCGTTGTCGGTGATGATGGAGTTCGGGACCCCGAAGCGATGGATGATGTTGGTGAAGAACGCCACCGACTGCTCGGACCTGATGCTGTTTAGGTGTCGGACCTCGATCCACTTGGAGAATTTGTCGATGGCGACCAACAGGTGCGTGTAGCCCCCGGGTGCCTTCTGCAAGGGGCCGACGAGGTCCAGACCCCACACAGCAAAAGGCCAGGTGATGGGTATCGTCTGCAGAGCCTGAGCGGGCAGGTGGGTCTGCCTTGCGTAGAACTGACACCCTTCGCAGGTGCGTACAATTCTAGTGGCGTCAGCCACCGCCGTCGGCCAGTAGAAACCTTGTCGGAAAGCATTCCCGACGAGGGCTCGAGGCGCTGCGTGATGGCCGCAAGCCCCCGAGTGTATCTCTCGCAGGAGTTCCTGACCTTCGACGATGGAGATGCATCGCTGGAGGATGCCTGAGGGGCTGCGGTGGTAGAGCTCCTTCTCATCTCCCAGCAAGACGAACGACTTGGCGCACCGCGCCACCCGCCGAGCTTCGGCTCGGTCGGAGGGTAGCTCTCCTCGGTGGAGATATTGCAGGTACGGGGTCTGCCAGTTTTGATCAGGCATGACACCACTTCGCTCCCCCCCGACGTGCAGCGTCTCGCCCTCGGGGGCCGAGGGTACCTCAGGCCGAACCGAGGGTGCCTCGGGCCGATCCGAGGGTGCCTCGAACTATGCCGAGGGTACCTCGGGCTGGATCGAGGGTGCCTCGGGCCGAGCCGAGGGCGCCTCGGACTGTGCCGAGGGTACCTCGGGCTGGGCCGAGGGTGCCTCAGGCTCGGGCATGCCGTCGATGTTGACGGAGGGCTGATGCAGATCTCGGGAGAAGACGTCCGGGGGAACCATTGTTCGCCCCGAGGCTATTTTAGCCAGCTCGTCCGCAGTCTCGTTGTAGCGTCGAGCGATGTGGTTGAGCTCGAGCCCGTAGAACTTGTCTTCCAGGCGCCGAACCTCATCGCAGTAGGCCTCCATCTTCGGGTCGCGGCAGTGGGAGTTCTTCATGACTTGGTCGATGACGAGCTGCGAGTCACCGCGAGCGTCGAGGCGTCGGACCCCTAGCTCGATGGCGATCCGCAATCCATTGACCAGAGCCTCGTACTCAGCCACATTGTTGGATGCCGGGAAATGGAGGCGTAGCACATAGCGTAGGTGCTTCCCAAGGGGCGAGACGAAGAGTAGGCCTGCGCCGGCTCCTGTCTTCATCAGCGACCCGTCGAAGAACATGGTCCAGAGCTCCGATTGGATCGGAGCTGTCGGTAGCTGGGTGTCGACCCATTCGGCCACGAAGTCTGCCAGGACCTGGGACTTGATGGCCTTCCGAGGGGCGAACGAGATCGTCTCACCCATGATTTCCACCGCCCACTTTGCAATCCTACCCGAGGCCTCCCGGCACTGGATGATCTCCCCCAGGGGGAAGGATGACACCATAGTTACCGGATGAGACTCGAAGTAGTGTCGCAACTTCTGCCGTGTCAGGATCACCGCGTACAGCAGCTTCTGAACTTGTGGGTAGCGGATCTTGGTTTCGGACAGTACCTCGCTGACAAAGTAGACTGGCCTCTGAACGGGCAATGCATGCCCCTCTTCTTGCCTCTCGACCACAATCGCGGCGCTAACCACCTGAGTGGTCGCGGCGGCGTAGATCAAGAGGGCTCCTCCGGCAGCTGGGGGCACCAAGATAGGCGCCTTCGTGAGGAGCGCCTTCAGGTTCCCGAGGGCTTCCTCGGCCTCAGGGGTCCAAGTGAAGCACTCGGCTTTCCTTAAGAGGCGGTACAGAGGTAGACCTCTTTCGCCGAGGCGTGAGATGAAGCGGCTCAGAGCCGCGAGACATCCCATGACCCTTTGTACGCCTTTCAAGTCCTTGATGGGCCCCATGCTGGTAATGGCTGCGATCTTCTCCGGGTTGGCTTCGATGCCTCGCTCGGAGACGATGAACCCCAAGAGCATGCCTCGGGGCACCCCGAAGACACACTTCTCGGGATTGAGCTTGACGCCTTTCGCCTTAAGACATTGGAATGTCACTTCAAGGTCGGAAAGGAGGTCGGAGGCTTTCCTCGTCTTGACTACGATGTCATCGACGTAGGCCTCGACCGTGCGGCCAATGTGTTCGCCGAACACATGGTTCATGCACCGCTGGTACGTTGCGTCCGCATTCCTCAAGCCGAACGGCATGGTGACATAGCAGTACATGTCGAAGGGTGTGATGAAAGAAGTCGCGAGCTGGTCGGACTCTTTTATCCTGATTTGGTGATACCCTGAGTAGGCATCGAGGAAAGACAGGGTTTCGCACCCAGAGGTGGAATCCACGATTTGATCGATGCGAGGCAGAGGGTAGGAAACCTTCGGACATGCTTTGTTTAGACCAGTGTAGTCTACACACATCCGCCATTTCCCCCCTTACTTTCTCACAAGCACAGGGTTGGCAAGCCATTTGGGATGGAATACCTCTTTGATGAACCCTGCCGCCATTAGCTTGTGGATCTCCTCGCCTACGGCTCTGCGCTTCTCCTCGTCGAATCGGCACAGAGGCTGCTTGACGGGTCGGGCTCCGGCTCGGATGTCCAGCGAGTGCTCGGCGACATCCCTCGGTATGCCGGGCATGTCCGAGGGACTCCACGCGAAGACGTCGGCGTTCGCGCGGAGAAAGTCGACGAGCACTGCTTCCTATTTGGGACCGAGCTCGGAGCCGATCCGGATCTGCTTGGAGGCGTCGCCGCTGAGGTCGAGGGGGACGGACTTAACCGTCTCCGCTGGCTCAAAGTTGCTGGCATGACGCTTCACGTCTGGCACCTTCTTAGAGAGGCTCTCCAGGTCGGCGATGAGGGCCTCGGACTCGGCGAGGGCCTCGGCGTACTCCACGCACTCCACGTCGCATTCGAACGCGTGTTTGTACGTGGGGCCGACAGTGATGACCCCGCTGGGGCCCGGCATCTTGAGCTTCAGGTAGCTGTAGTTGGGGACGGCCATGAACTTCGCGTAGCATGGCCTCCCCAGTACCGCGTGGTAGGTTCCTCGGAACCCGACCACCTCGAACGTCAGGGTCTCCCTTCGGAAGTTGGAGGGTGTTCCGAAGCAGACGGGAAGGTCGAGTTGTCCGAGGGGCTGGACGCGCTTCCCGGGGATGATCCCATGGAAAGGCGCAGCGCCTGCCCGGACCGAGGACAGATCGACACGTAGGAGCCCGAGGGTCTCAGCGTAGATGATGTTGAGGCTGCTGCCTCCATCCATGAGGACCTTGGTGAGCCTGACGTCGCCGATGATGGGGTCGACGACGAGCGGGTATTTCCCCGGGCTCGGCACATGGTCGGGGTGGTCGGCTTGGTCGAAGGTGATGGGCTTGTCGGACCAGTCTAGGTAGACTGGTGCCGCCACCTTCACCGAACAGACCTCCCGACGCTCTTGCTTGCGGTGCCGAGCCGAGGCATTCGCCGCTTGCCCACCGTAGATCATGAAGCAGTCGCGGACCTCGGGGAACTCTCCTGCCTGGTGATCTTCCTTCTTGTCGTCGTCGTGGGCCCTGCCACCCTCCGCGGGTGGCCCGGCCCTGTGGAAGTGGCGCCGAAGCATGACGCACTCCTCAAGGGTGTGCTTGACGGGCCCCTGGTGGTAGGGGCACGGCTCCTTGAGCATCTTGTCGAAGAGGTTGGCACCTCCTGGGGGTTTCCGAGGGTTCTTGTACTCGGCGGCGGCGACAAGGTCCGCGTCGGCGGCGTCGCGTTTCGCTTGCGACTTCTTTTTGCCCTTCTTCTTGGCGCCGCGCTGAGTTGACGCCTCGGGGACATCTTCCGATGGGCGGCCCTGGGGCTGCTTGTCCTTCCAGAAGATAGCCTCGACCGCCTCCTGGCCGGAGGCGAACTTGGTGGCGGTGTCCATCAGCTCGCTCGCCCTGGTGGGGGTCTTGCGACCCAGCTTGCTCACCAGGTCGCGGCGAGTGGTGCCGGCGAGGAATGCGTCGATGACATCCGAGTCGGTGATGTTGGGCAGCTCGGTGCGCTGCTTCGAGAATCGCCGGATGTAGTCCCGGAGAGACTCTCCCGGCTGCTGTCGGCAGCTTCGGAGGTCCCAGGAATTCCCGGGGCACACGTACGTGCCCTGGAAATTGCCAGCGAAAGCTTGGACTAGGTCGTCCCAGTTGGAGATCTGCCCCGGAGGCAGGTGCTCCAACCAGGCGCGGGCGGTGTCGGAGAGGAACAGGGGGAGGTTGCGAATGATGAGGTTGTCATCGTCCATTCCACCTAGTTGGCAGGGCAGGCGGTAGTCCGCGAGCCACAGTTCCGGTCTCGTCTCCCCCGAGTACTTCGTGATAGTAGTCGAGGGTCGGAACCGGGTCGGGAACGGTGCCTGTCGTATGGCCCGGCTGAAGGCCTGCGGACCGGGTGGTTCGGGCGAGAGACTCCGATCCTCCCCGCTGTCGTAGCGTCCCCCACGCCTGGGGTGGTAGCCTCGGCGCACCCTCTCGTCGAGGCGGGCTCGACGGTCACGGTGATGGTGCTCGTTGCCGAGGCGACCCGGGGCCGCAGGCGCTGTGTTGCGCGTGCGCCCGGTGTAGACCGAGGCTTCCCGCATGAATCGGGAAGTCGCGGCATGATGTTCCGAGGGGTACCCCTGCCTTCGGGAGGCGGAGCTCTCGGCCCGCCGGACCGCGGCGCCTTCCAGGAGATTCTTGAGCTCTCCCTGGATTCGCCGCCCCTCGGTGGTTGATGGCTCCGGCATTGCGTGGAGGAGCATTGCTGCTACAGCCAGGTTCTGGCCGACCCCACTGGATGCGGGTGGCGGCCTGACCCTGACATCGTCGGCGATGTGGTGCTGGAAGCCCTGGGGTAGATGACGTATTTCTCCGGCCGGAGGTTGGCCCGCCCATGCCTGCCCGACGTCCCGGCGGATTGGCTCAAGCGCTCCTGCTCCCTCGCCAAGCCTGGCCTGCACCCCGCGGATTTGCTCGAGCTGTGGGTCGTGACCCCCCGCCGGAACGGGGACCACAGCTAGCTCCCATGGGATGTCAACGCGAGGCACCGGCCTAGGGAGATCACCGTCCTCCGGCATGCTGAGATGGTTGCCTTCGGAGGGACCCCCTAGATCGACGTGGAAACATTCGTGACTTGGGCCGCAGTCCTCGTCGCCGAGGCTACGGCTACCGTCGGAACAGTCGGAAAGGCAGTAGTCGCATGCGGTCATGAAGTCCTGCATGGCACTGGGGTTGCCAAGTCCAGAGAAATCCCAACAGAAGCTGGGCTCGTCGTCTTCCTTGGACCCAGAGGGCCCGTAGGTCGAGACGTCCGTCAGCCGGTCCCAATGTCACCGCATACGAAACCCCAGAGGGTTTGGACTTGCCTCTACGAGAGCGCCCGCCAAAGCGAAGCGCTAGGCGGGTCGAGGCTGAATCCGAAAGACGTGGGATGGGAATCGGTCGGTACCTCTTGGTCGACGGGCGGTGATGAGGTCACGTCGGGGACTGACTGCACCGTCGTCTCAGGTACGAGGGTGATACCCAGCAAGCCTTTCGCAAGCGTGCTGGCGTCGTCCGCTTGCTCGGGACTGGCGTGTCGCGGGGAGACAGCGCTCGTCTTCGTCTCAAGCGCGAGGTCGATGCCTGACGCGCCCCCCGTTGGGGCGCTGGGGCCGTCGACTCGCTCGACAGCCGACGAGGCGCTGCCTCCCGCTTGGCCTTGGTTGCCCCGCCTCCTCCTCCGTCGACGGGGAAGAGGACGGGGCGAGCTCGAAGGTTGTTCTTCCACCACGCGGGGAAGACGTCGTCGATTCCGCCACCGGCGAGCGGGCTGTCGGTCGCCATTGTCGCTGTCGCCCGGCGGTGGAATGAGTATCATGTCGTAGCTGCCGTCGAGGGACATGAACTCATGGCTCCCGAAACGGAGCACCGTCCCGGGTTGGAGAGGTTGCTGGATACTGCCCATCTGGAGCTTGACGGGAAGCTGTTCGTCAACACGCAACAGGCCCCTACCTGGCGCGCCAACTGTCGGTGTTTCGAGACCGGGGGGTCCCTAAGTCGACGAGTGAATGTCGCCACGTGCCCCAGCCCAGATGGATCGACGCGAGGCCGAGCGCGAAGGGGGGAAGTGAGGTGGCCGAAGACAGGCGTGAGAGAGGTGGAAATCTCGCGGCCTTCGTGTTCGTCCCGCGCCCAGGTCGGGTGCGCTTGCAGTAGGGGGTTACAAGCGTCCACGCGAGAGAGGGAGCGAGCGGCTTCAAGCGAGCGCCTGTCTCGTCCTCGTCCCCGCGCGGCCAACCCTCTCTAAGAGGGCCCTGGTCCTTCCTTTTATAGGCGTAAGGAGAGGATCCAGGTGTACAATGGGGGTGTAGCAGAGTGCTACGTGTCTAGCGGAGGAGAGCTAGCGCCCTAAGTACATGCCGTCGTGGCAGCCGGAGAGATTTTGGCACCCATCTGGTGTGATGTCGTGGCCGTCGGAGGAGTGCTGGAGCTTGGCGGAGGGACAACTGTCGGAGCTGTTGAGTCCTCGTTGACGTCCTCTTGCTTCCGTAAGGGGGCTGAGAGCCGTCGTCGTCACAGAGTATGCGGGGCGCCATCATTGCCTATCTGGCGGAGCGGGCCAGATGGGACGCCGGTCTTGTTCCCCGTGGCCCGAGTTAGCTCGGGGTAGGGTGATGATGGCGCCTCCTGTTGACGTAGCTGGTCTACGCCCTAGGTTGGGTGATGTGGAAGCTCCTCCGAAGCCGAGGTCGAGTCTGTCTTCCGTGGCTGAGGTCGAGTCCGAGCCCCTGGTTCGGGCGAGGCGGAGACCGTCGGCTGAGGCCAGGGTGGAGTCCGAGCCATGGGGTCGGGCGGAGCGGAGTTCGTCGTCTTCTGGGGCTGAGCCCAAGTCTGAGCCCTGGTTCGGGCGGAGCGGAGTTCGTCGTCTTCTGGGACTTAGCCCGAGTCCGAGCCCTGGGTCGGGCGGAGCGGATTTCGTCGTCTTCCGGGACTTAGCCCGAGTCCGAGCCCTGGGTCGGGCGGAGCGGAGTTCGTCGTCTTCTGGGGCTTAGCCCGAGTCTAAGCCCTGGGTCGGGCGGAGCGGAGTTCGCCGTCTTCCGGGGCTTAGCCCAAGTCCGAGCCCTGGATCGGGTGGAGCGGAGTTCGCCGTCTTCCGGGGCTTAGCCCGAGTCCGAGCCCTAGGTCGGGCAGAGCGGAGCTTCCTATGGTGCCTGCGGCCGGGCCTGACTGCCTGTCAGCCTCACTCTGTCAAGTGGCACCACAGTCGGAGCGGCGCAGGCGGCGCTGTCTTTTTGTCAGGCCGGTCAGTGGAGCGGCGAAGTGACGGCGGTCACTTCGGCTCTGTCGGCTGAAGGGCGCGCGTCAGGATAAAGGTGTGAGGCCACCTTTGCATTAAATGCTCCTGCGATTTGGTCGGTCGGTGCGGCGATTTGGTCAGGGTTGCTTCTTGGCGAAGACAGGGCCTCGGGCGAGCCGGAAATATGTTCGCCGCTGGAGTGGGGCCTCGGGCGAGACGGAGATCCTCTGGGGTCGGCTGCCCTTGTCCGAGGCTAGGCTCGGGCGAGGCGCGATCGAGTCCCTCGAATGGACTGATCCCTGACTTAATCGCACCCATCAGGCCTTTGCAGCTTTATGCTGATGGGGGTTACCAGCTGAGAATTAGGAGCCTTGAGGGTACCCCTAATTATGGTCCCCGACAGGCTCGCATTCCCATTGTGAATTAAGTTGGTACAAGGCTACCAAATATATTATGTGTTGTTGGATTTAGATCGGACGATTGTGTAGGGAGGAGGGTGGTGCCAGTTGAACGATGGCTTCAAGTAGTCATGGCATCACTGGAGTTACACTTGCGGATGTGGTAGAGACGCTATGTTCCTTGAGGGCCCTAAATAAAGGTACATGAGGGAAGGAGAGAGGGAGTGGTAAGCTTAGGCATGGTGTTTGGGATGGCCCTGAAGGAATCATGGCGCCTAAGAGAGGGTGAATTAAACAATCTATTTGACAAACTGTAGCCTCTAATTTTCTCGTAGTCAAAACCTATGCAATAAATAAATTATATATGTGCCACTATGGTTTTGACTTATTGTCTCCTATCTCTACCGCAAAGAGTTATGCAACCTAGGTTCTAAACCTATCAACTAAGGTAGGAAGGTAAAGCACATAGCTAAGGTACACAATGTAAATGTAGAAGCTAAAAGGTGATAGAGATACAAACTCTCATCGACGACTCTAGTATTTTTATTGAGGTATCGAGGAGTGTGTAAGATTCACTCTTGTTCTTGCTAGAGCTCCTCACAAGTATGCCCATGTGAGGGCCATGCTCCTAGTCAAGTAACTCCATGTATAGCCATGGGTCTTCCCCCATGCATAAGTGGGTCTCTAAAATAGCCTCTCTCAAACCGCTCCTCACAATATTCACTATCGTGTTTCCATCTGGAACACTAAATGGGTCTCGTTCCCTCCTATACATAGTGACACCAACACCATAAACACAGTTGGTCCAATCTCACAAGACTACAAGTTGCTTTGGTACAACTATAATGGTGCACACAAGCACCAACTGTAAGAGGTATTCTAACCTCACTCAAACACTAGGCCTAAACCTAGAGCAAGCTCTATGAGGGGTGATCTGGCTAACCTAAGTACTATAAAAGTACATACACTAATCATCAAGTGATTTTTTGAGCACATTGGGTGTCTAGAGCTACTAAAGATGAGCCTCAACTCTATTGATATGTTCCTCAGCTCTCACACTACTCAAATGGTTGATTCTCGTGGTATATATAGCTCCCAAATCCAAAACTATCTTTTACAAGTGACAGAATTTATGTACACTTAGTGGACATGTTCGGTGCACCCATTATACATGTCTAGTGTGTCCATGTTAGCTAGCCATTTGTTCTACTCGTTACCAACCATTAGAGATCGGGTGTCCGGTGTACCACCAGACATGTTCGGTGCCTTATGGCCCTCTCCAGATGTGTTGCAACTCTCTTTGAGTACCTTATCCAGTGTTGTATCTGGTGTCCCACCGAATATGTCTAGTGAATGGAATTTGGTTCATACCTACATGTTGGTGCACTACTCTATTGTAATTTTCCTCTTTGACAGAGTGCTCTCATATTTGGTTATTTCATTAAATCTTCCTAGGAGTTGGAGTTCTATTCTTGTCTTTGGTTTTAGGTATGCTAATGATATATCTAAAAATATCATATTATGTTGATATGTGCCATTGTTAGCTTGTTATGCATTCATCATTTTGTCTTTGTTCTGTCATGGAAAATTGGTTGATAGTCAATCGTTGGCCAACAAGTGAGGAGCCAACATATCTCGTTGTTGCTATGATCATCTCTCAAAGATGCGAGATCGATTCTAGCGCACTCTAGCGTAATCACGAGCATGCCACCAAGCTTAATCAACTTGCCAGGAAGGATGCAGTGATGGATTGTTGAATCACCCTGCAAGATGTGAGCCCTACCGATCAGAGATATCAGTAGTCTACATAGAGTCAAAATCGACTTATTAAAGTCGATTGTCATGAGTTGATGCATCTGTATCGATGAGCATAAAAACATCTTCTATACATGTTCATATAGATAAAACTACACCAATCTCACTTTTACTGTATAACTAGAACATCCAAGATCCAAAGTAGGCCGAACATATGCAAATAAACATCTAAAACTAGGTAAGACCGAAGCCTAAAAGTGGTACATTAAGCATAGCTATGCCAGTAAAACATGAAACAATTCTTTATAGTTGTAACCAACTGAGAGATAATAAGGGTCTGTTTGGTTGGGCTGTGGCTGTGAAAAAAGCTGTTGTGAGCTGTGAAAAAGTTGCTGTGGGCTGTGAACTGCTAAAAAGCTAAAAATCGTTTGGTGGAAATCACTAAAAGTCGCTAAAAATTCTTCCATATATATTTTCACAGTTCCACCTAAAAGCTGCTAAAAGCAGGTCCAAAGGTGCTTTCAGTTTTGCACTACAAGAAAGTCGGCTTTTTGAAAAAGCTGATTTCCAGATTCAGCCTCTTGGTTTGACTTTTAGGGGACAAAAGCCAAAGCCAAAAGCCAAACCAAACACACCCTAAGACACACAAATACATCTATATTCATATCTCAAGCATGCGAATAACTAACATCATCTATTATAAAACAAAGCATGATAAATATAAATTGCAAAATAAAGAAGTGCCGATGGCTGTCCTGAATCGAGTAAAATCAAATCATGGCAGGATAATGCTTAACTAAAATAAACCCTAGGTATAGTGTAGCTATGAGTCGAAAGATTACATATTTATAGTATGGAGGCTCGACTTGTAAGGAAACAATAACTAACTAAGGCCCTGTTTGGTTTCTTTAGTTACTAAACTAAATTTTAGTGACTAAAGTTTAGTCGCTAAAGTAACCCGTTTGGTTTCAGTGACTAAACCAGACTAAAGAGCATTAATTGTTGTGAATAATGACTGTTTTACCCCTATTAATTAATGGATGTTTGCTATAAGAAGAAAGTGTAGAGAGCAAATATGGTAAAAATACTACTTTAGTCCCTTTTAGTCACTCATTTGGTGACTAAAGAGCTAAAGTTTAGTCACCCCACTTTAGTCAATATGTTTGCTTCTTTAGTGACTAAAAGTGACTAAACTTTAGTCACTAAACTTTAGTTAGCCCAAACCAAACGGGGCCTAAAACTGTTATTTGGCGTCAACCGTCGAACGCCATAATAAGGGGGTGTTTGGTTTCTAGGGACTAATGTTTAGTCCCTTCATTTTATTCCATTTTAGTCTATAAAATACTAAATATAGAAACTAAAATATAGTTTTAGTTTCTATATTTGACATTTTGGAACTAAAATGGTATAAAATATAGGGACTAAAAATTAGTCCCTAGAAACCAAACACCCCTTAAGTTGTTATAGATTTAACGTAGAAATGTTTTGATAAGTGGACGTAATTAAAAATTAAAAGGAAATAAATATATGATGTTACTGAAAAAATCTTTTGTACACGTGCGACTAAAAAACAATATTTTAGTTGCTTGGTCCGCCTCGGACTAGAACATGAGAAAATGTGTGATTTGCCAGGCCGCAAGCAACCGTCCATATATCACCACTATAAATTAAAGTTGTTTTTAGATACGACCTGCTAAAGAGATTGTGGGGTTGGACGCTATAGGCCTATATGGACTACCGGTGCCGCGAAAAGAATCGTCTTTCAAAAATTATTTTTTTTTGTATTAGTGAAAATATTAGTTGGAAAATTGCCGGTCGTTCTTTATTTTGATAAACAAAATGCAATTACAAGGAGAACGTTTGCCGTCTTTCGACCAGAAATACACTTGGTGCACTTTAGTAATCTTCTAGAAGACAAAGTCTTAGTTTGGCTCTTACTCCTCTCTTACAATATTATGAACCATGTAAAGGTAGCCATGGCAACAACAGGTGCTATTGTAAACTTTGGTTTGGAGAGACCATTCCTAGGCATATCCGCTAAGACCTCATTTCTGTGATCCACCATCACAATCGCACCCCCCCCCCCCCCCCCCCCCCCCCCCACCCCCAACACACACACACACTTCAGGACCACTAAGAAAAGGGTGAGGAAAATTCCATGTTCAGTTTTCTTTACTTGATCTTGTCCTATCAACTACATGCATGTCCATTTTTCAGTCTTCACGTTCGTCATCTTCATGGACACCATTCAACCCCATCAAACATTTTAAATTTCTTTAAGATTCAAAGAGCCGTCAGTCCCATATAATTTATTGAGCACAGCATGCACTCGGCACTTCGGCAGTTTATTCCTGGGCATATGCGGAAAACTGGTTCAGTTGTTTTATAATCTAATAGTATGTGTTTACGTACTGTCAATACAATAATATTTTATTACCACGGAATGGGAGCTAAGCAAAGATGATGTTCCCCTGGAAGCCGATTGGTTTCCACGCCCGCTAACACACTGGCAGCACACGTATCCACTCCACCAGAAGCTCCGAAGAATCTTTCACGGCGATAGTCTAGTCGTCATGCAAAGCAAATGCTTCACTTCTACATAGCAATTTGATAATTTGATTACCAAAAAGCTCTAATGATTTAGGGAAGAGAGGATAATCATTTGAGGTAATTAATTAGTTAAATTGTTGCGAGAAGAAAATTCCAGAACAAGTATCTTTCAGTCGGGCCTTTGGAATCTCCTCCAGGCCAGGCCGTCGGTTGGTATCCTTCGCTAATCTAGTTGTTTCGTACACAGGCTTCATGTGGGTTTTATTGCAGCATTTGTTCTAAGGTGATCAATTATGTTTTTAACGGCATTTAGAACTCATGAAACCCTCAAAGTTCATCTTATCCAAATAATGCCCTTTCTAGTCTTCATTTGAGCTATTGGTGCATTGAATATTTCAATTTGATTCATACAAACCTGCAACCATATACTTAGCAAAACTAGTTAGATCATAATGATGTGTTGGCCATCAAACACCAAAACCAATATAGAAATGACACATATCTCATTTTTCTTTCAAATGAATATTTTTTTCAAAATGTTACTTTACTATAATTGTTCACTATGAGATTTGGTGAATGGTTCATCGTGGGATCAATGAGCGTCGAAGTTACTAGATTGTGACAGATTTTTACTCAACAAAATGCTTTCCAAAAGGGTAATTTGTATGTTTTTCGAGTACAATTAAAACTTGACCAACTAAAGCAACTGCTCAAGCTAGCCCACTATAAAGCCAGTCCACTTTTACCCTAAAGTGGGATAATTGTTCAGTTGAGTGCGAAAGTACTCACTCTTGACTTCTCCACACCTACCCTATGTATTTTGTATCCACATAGAGGAGAACATATGTCCTAGATCCTAGAGTTGTAGAATTACAACGAGTTTTAGGCCTACGATCAATCAGTCGGTTGTGGAGGGTCTACTGGTGGATTGATATATAATATCATGATTATATAATAAATACTCTGTTACAATATTAATAAAGCATTGTGTTTTGATATAATCCACTGTATGATGTCACTATACATGTGATTCTTGATCCAATTGCATGTACAATGGACATTTAGTTTTGTCGTTAAAACCGGGTGTGACACCAACAAATTGTTTCCACGTTCATTTAATTTCAAATCATTTAGCCTAGCGAGAATAATTGAACCACTAAGACACTTGGGTGTCCCCTAGTCACAATCGTGTCCTTCCTGAAAGCGTTTCTCTAGAACCTAAACAAGTGATCCTCGGGAAAAAGCATCTCCATCCACAAAGGTACCATAAGCCATGAAATTATGAATCAACCATAAATACGTAGCTCTCAAGTGAACTATTGCTTCTTATAACAATCGTACAATTTTACTTCTTCCCACAATAGTTTCAAGTCTTCAACTAGGGTCTCATCATCAAATTGATCTTTGTTCCAGGATGATCCAGACCGAGTATGACAAGACACAAGAATATAAAATCGTATTTTATGCAAAGAGCCGATGGAAGGTTGTATAGAATAGCAAACAGGAGCCATCATGAATATGATGGCACAGTTAGATTGAAAGGCAAGAAACCAACTGTTGCTAAGCTGGTGCGAACAGTTCTCACGTCTCTAGCAAAACTTGAATGAAAGGCATCTAGTGTCTTCCATGCATCTATATCAGCTAGGTGCGTCATCACATCGAGATTGTCACATACACCTTATTTGTACCATCTCATGTGTATGACTGTATTCTTCGAGACAAATAAACGTTTCAACTGAGGTAAAAGAGGCATGTAACAAAGTTGCTTACATGCTATCTATGTTGTCATGGTCACACCATATTGTTTACAGCCTCTACGAATCTCGCCTCGCCACATACTGCACGCTTCTTCTCATTTGTGGTCTCCTTCTAGAAGAGCATATAGTTATTATCATAGATATCAATTTTTCTGTAGTGCATACCAAGACTCGAGAGCAATTTCTTGGACTGATACATGTCTTTAGACAACTTGTGATTCACCATAAGTACATCACTGATCAAGTTCATAAGCTCCTCGCAACAGTTGTTTGAGAATGCAAACTTATACTTAATAGCCATAAGCCGAGTCACGAAAACGAGGACGATCACTTTCGTGTGCTCGTCCAATGTCTATTTGTAAGTGCTCGAAGAACTTCAGAACCTCAGGCATAGATGGATCCTCAGAATTAGGGGTCGAGGTGGATTCTTAGAATCGTTGGTTAGAATCTCATGTCATACATGCAAGTCTTTATTTTGGAGATAACCAAAGGTTCTGAACCTGCATTGTGCTAACTCGTCAATCATTCCTAAAATGTGATTCCTTTTTTTTCATTCAGAGTTTGGTTGGACAAATTAAGATGGATTGAGATCTTAGTTGTTAAGGTAGAAGCAAAAGCACCACCACTGAATCCTGTACTTTAAACGGTGATAGCAGCAGTTGCGGTCTTCGATATCTTAGTGTGTTACTTGGTGATATTAATATTCTAGGGCATGTTTGCCTCCCTCTTCTAAACTTAGAGATCTAAAAGCTTTAGAATGTTTTAGCTTTCTTTTGATGTCCAAATCTCTAATATAAGGTGGGCTAAAGGTTAAAGCCAACTTTAGACCACCTGATGCATGTAAGGAAGAAGGGTCCACATGCACCATTCTCTGTGGCGTAGCAAAATCGAGCTCGATGTCCTTGAAGATTGATCGAGATAATATTAGTCAGTACTGAATTTAATTTTAATGACAAGTTTGTAATGGGTAGGATAATAAGGGATATGTTACATGTTGTTGGTTTCTTGGATGAATATGTTGCTGCATAGGGTTAGGTCTGAAAGGAAAAACAGAACAGAATTGGTTTTTGTAGCTCTCCTCCCCTCATCTCTCCATGGGATTGGAATATATAACTTTGTGAGTTTATATGGAAAGCAATAGATATTGTTTATTTCGGGCCTGTTTGTTTACCCCCATGGATTATATAATCTGGATTATTTTTGGAGGATTATATAATCTGGATTATATAATCTGAATAGTCCTGTTTGTTTACTCAGATTATTTGAGTTGTTAATAGGATTCTCTGATCCAATAGGCGCAAAAACGATTCTATGGATTATAATGACAATGGTGGGTAATTTCTAGGAAACTTGAAAGGGTAGTGGGGAAGTGGGAAAAAATAATCTGAAATAAGCACCTCCTCACTTGCTTATGGATTATCATAATCCAAGGGGTTAGATTATATAATCTCGGCAAATAAGCTGGACTGTTTGTTTGCCTCTTAGGATTATTTAATCCAGATTATATAATCTTGGGGGTAAACAAACAGGCCTCCTCTCTTCTCTTCTCTCCTCTCCTCTCCTCTCTATGCCATATTACTGCTTTTAAACTAAGGCGACACTGCTAGAGGCACTATTATATATCAAGTTCATATATTAAGAATTTGAACTCTAGCCTATTGATGATGATAATTGTTCATTGTCTGAAATTCCTCTATTTGACCTCTATATATGTCTGAAATTCCTAAACAACATTATGTCCATGTTTATGTGTTAATATTTTTTTGGTCATTATGTCATGAGTTTGTGTTAATAATCTGAATACTAAAGCATGTGGTAGGCACCATTATGTCTAAAATTCCTATACACATTGCTTGTGATTGTTTGAGGATTATACCTGTCTTAAGTTTTTATATTAATAATTTGAATAGTAAGGTTCGTTATACCTTGTAACACTTGAGTTTAGTTGTTGGCTCTGAACTCTGAAAAAATATTTTTTTACTAAATACAACATCAGATGTAATTTTACTACTGTGATTAAGTTGTATCACATATTCACAGTAGTATTATTGTGTTCTTCAAGCAAGTCAATTACAGTGAGCTTTTAGTCATGAATTTACAGTAGTCTATGAAAGATCATTCTTGATTTTTTGCCTTTAAATTGTCTTGTTAAATCTTGTATACTACACTACTAGGTGAGTGCTCGTGCGTCACAGGCCCGAGTTTCTCTTCAACGTCATCCCGAACGGCTTGTGGATGTCGTCCTCGATCTCATAACAGTATAACACACATTTATATATATAAGTTATCGAGATATTATATGATCCCGTTACAACGCACGAACACTGAGCTAGTTTATCAATCTATAATACGTAACAAGCTTTACTTCATGCTTTAATTATAACAAAGCTAACGTTGATTGTGTATCATGCAAATAATTCAACTAATACAATATTTTTGACGGTTTAATAATTACCCTTAGAAATTAATTAGAACTTTTAATAATCTAAACATCCGCAGGTGGATTAAAACAAGCTAATTAAATTCTATAGTCGCATCCTGGCTGTGAACATAACTAACACTAAATTACAATTAACATATACATAGATTTTTAATTAAGCTAATTAAATTCTATAGTCACATCCTGAACAATGCAAAAGACCTTTCATAGAACAAGTAAAACAATGCAATGCAATGAAACATAAACACTACCAAACTAGTGACTATCCTTCCGAACAAAGATGCCAAGCATGCAAGATTGCAGAAATATAAGGCAGAAAAAAAGGAACGCCACCAACATTACATGCTTAAGACCAGAAATACCATGCAGCAAAACCACATTACTTTGATCGGACACAATACTCACATAGCCTTGCATACACATATGCTCGTAAGGGTTCAACGTGCGACTACTATTTATTAACAAACAAACCTCAGCAGCTCCAAGGTAGAATAACTCTAGGCCTTAATGCACACATCACTTCCCTTGCACACATAACACCCAGCAGTGGACGACTTGGTTTCCTCCTCCTCGCCCTTCTTACGCAAAGCGCACTTGGGGTGCAGGTCAAAGTCACACTCCTCGCAATCGCAAGTGTAGACCCAGCTGCTGCCCATCTGTACACAACGATCACAGGCGTATGTATCAGTACCACGGTATTGCAGGACAAGTTCGTGCTCGCCATGCAGCTCATGCTTCAGCTTCTTAGGCCATCCCATCGCCTTCGCCATCTCATCCACCTTCTTCTGTAGCTCCTCAAGTCTCTCCTCGGTGAATGGGAAAGCATCAGCGCCGTGGACCACCAGCAGTTCCGTTGCGTCCCAGCTGACTGTCTTCCCATTAGGACCGATGACGACAAGTATAGGGAACCCGCGGGCCTTGAAGGTCGTCTTCAGGGGTGCTGTCCTTTCATCTTCCCAGGGCACAGCGAGCCATGGCATTTCGGAGAAATATTCATCGAACGACCTCTGGTCCCTGTCATGGGAGATGAAGACGACCTCAAAATCACTGTTCTTCTCTTTGATCTTGCTGTATGCCTCCACAAGTGTGGGCAGGAAGCCACGGGATGGTCCACACCATTTTGATGAGAAGTAAAGAAGGACAGTCTTCCCAACAAGTTCTGATACAGGAACCTGACATATACATTAAGTACACTTTGATTTTCTCATCATAATCAGACTTACATAGTAATTAAAAGTGCATAAAATATCTCTTTATCCTTCACTAAGGACATCAAACCATATATCCTTCACCGACTGGCAGAACTCTGTTAAATTGATAAATATCTCTTTATCATCTATCACTTCTTAAAGTTAGTATAAAAGACCATTATTCAAGGTCCCAGTGGTTAATTTTAAACTAGGATATTGCTTAAAGAAAAGAGTTCTTCATCCATAGAATACATTACTTCCTTTTTAGATAAAGGAAAAATAAACTTACTACTTAATAGAGTGATTAGCTTTTATTTTGCAATAACAGAAGAGGATCTCCATATAAAAGAAGTCAAGCAACAGTAGCGCATACCTTTACACCATCTTTTCCAATGACAAAGTCCAGATGACCACTGATTAACAGGGACTCCAAGGTCTGTGTTGCAGCTTTAACCTTTACCTTCTCAGCAAGAAAATCCAGCTTCTCAGCACTGAAGGGGAAACCCTCCCATACGTCAAAACCATGATCGATAATTATTTCCGCAACATTGTTGTTCAGTGTCTTCCCATCAGGGCCAATCAGAACTAGTGTTGGAAGACTCATAAACCCAAAGTAACGAGTCAGGGTCAAACACTTGTTGTCACCATGAGGAATTGCAAGCCAAGGCATCTTTGCAAAACTCTCATTAAATGATGACTCTTCGCTGTAGATGGATACAGCTACAACTTCAAATTTCTCCCCCACTTCTTTGAGTTTCTCATAGATCTTAGCAAGCAAGTCAATGAACTCAATGAATGGTGGATAGCCAACCCCCACAAAGAAAAGACCAACATACTTCCCCTCAAGCTCAGAGATGGGTACCTGGGTATAGATAGCAATAATATAACAAGTAAGCATTTGCAGAACCATGGATCAATCAAAGATGGTGAGAAGTTGCATCGAGCAGTTACTTTGTCTCCCTTGTTTGAAATGAGATAGTCTCGAGTAGATGTGCCAAGCACGATTTGAATAGTTTGATTCTCCTTTTCTTCCTTTTCCAGTTCTTTCAGTTCATTGATCCGATCTGGTGTGAAAGGGTAAGCATCCACGCCATACTCACTCACGATTCTAACACCATCTTTAGTGTAAACTTCACCAGTTTTTGCATCAAGGATGACCAGGTGTGGGGTATCAGTGACCTTGAACCGGATATCAAGGGCCTCACGACGTTCAATGTCAGAAAAAGGGAGAGCCAACCATGGCATCTTTGCAAAGTATTCATTGAATGTTTTTTCTTTAAGATCGCCCCAAGCAAAGATGACCTCGAAGCTCTTGCCCTCTGAGGCCAGTTGTTTGTATACTTGGATAAGCTTGGGCGTGAACCACCTGGATGGCGGGAACCATGAGTTCGAGAAGTAGATGGCCACAGGGCTTGCCTCAATGCTGCTGATCTTCACCTGCAGGATAACAAATGGTGATGACACAGCTGTTGAGCTACCAAATTCTGGTTCAGAATAGCAAGATGCTAATTCGTTTTTGTTATGTCTATAAGAAAAATGTCATGCATGTCTACCTTCCACATGTCTATATAGGGAACTTTTTCTAAACCTTCATAGGCAGTTATGGAATCAAACTAGGCAACTATGATTTCAGAATAGATAATGATAGTAGGTTCTAAACAATGTCCCATCTCTTCCCACCCCACAAATCTTGTGGCTAGGGTTGGTAACGAGTTTAAAATTTATACTATAACATTTTATAAAATTTAAGGTTCAAATCGGATTAAGATCGGACTCTATATTCCTATTCATTTTTTAAATAAATTTATTAAGGCTTTAAAATATTATGAAGAAACATTTGAATCATGATCCATTACTATCCCTACTTGTGGTACAAACGTTGGCAACACTGTAGGGCTATTATTACAAAATTCAAGTATCATCTCAGATTTCACCCCTAGATAAGATGTTCAAAAAGAGAACAAGGATCCTATATAAGACAAAAATAGAAAATAGCCTTAACAAACCGTAGACTAGTTAAACCTGCTAATTTGTAACCACTACCCCCTCGATCTCTCCCTAAAATAGCACTAGGCCTACACAGTAAAGTCGAAGCTAATGTAGTAAACCCCCTTCCTCCCTCCCTCTCTCCAGTCTCCACTCCCTTACTCAATACTCATCAATTCATCATCTACCACCTAGTAGTACTTCGACGATAATAACTACACCCGGTAGCCGACCCACACCCCCTCCCCAATATCCGCGTACTTCATAATCGGATCGTCTAATCAAAAGCCAAAGGACAAACAAACAAGACGCAATCAGGCCAGCAGCGCGAGATGGCGAATCTACCACGCGGACGGGGTAAAAAGACCTCGAGACAAAAACAAGTGCGGAGGCTGACTGACCTGCTCGCCGGAGTTGCGGACGAGAAAGTCCCGGTCGCGGGTGACGAGGATGTCAGCAATGCCGCCGCCGGCTGCGGGCGCCGCCTTTGCCATGCGTTGGAGCGGGAGAGAGAAAGCACGCGGGACGGCGGGAGAGAGCGGAGCGGTGGGTGCCTGGGTGGACGGAGTACGGACGGGACTGGTTCTGGGCGCCCGCCTCGTCGGTTTATATAGGCGTGAACGAGTAACGTCTGCGCCGCAAGGGGGATGCGAGGGCCCCGCGGACCGCCGCTTGGGCGGATGGTTCGGATCATGCAACAAGTTTATTAAAAAAAATCTATCATAAAAATAAAAAGAAGTCGCCTAAGAAACCAAATGAAGATGAGAGGTTTAAAAGTGGTTTCTCTGGCTCTCATGTCATTCTCTATCACATAAAAATAGAATGAGCTTTCTAATCAAATAGAGTGCTCCTCTATATAGAGACAGAAACCAAATGAAGACGAAAGGCTAAAAAAGTGGTTTCTCTGGCTCTCCCGTCATTCCCTATCACATAAAAATAGAATGAGCTTTCTAATCAAACAGAGTACTCCTCTATATAGAGACAGAAACAGACAGAAAAATCTCTCTCCCGTTTCCGTATCCGCATTTTATTATCAGAAACGGGATCTGTCCGAAATAGTCAGGAACAAAAATGGAAGTGGATAAACGGAATTACGAAAACGGAAATTTGAATTAGAAACAGAAGCGAGATAAATAAATATAAGATTTGCATCATTTTGGATTTTTGTTTGTGCATATTTGAATTTAACACTCATACATAAATTTGAATTCGAAATATGAAAAAAGAGAAAAGGAAAAGAAAAACAACTAGACTCATAATGGGTCGAAGTCTTCACTTCCACCCACAGGCCCAATCGCCACCCGCCTGCTCTATCGGTGGTCTGCACCGACATGTGGGGTCCCCTGACCAGCCATTGTCGCGCACACCCATGTTCCTCGAGTCACTGTGTGTGGGGCCCGTTCGTCAGGTGTCGTCTTCCCGTAACAACCACGTCAGGGACATTGGGATATCTCGGGGATCGCGCGCGGCCAGTTGGATCCACCTGGCTAGGGATCGCATCTGCACATGCCTACAAATACCGTGACCTCCCCTTCGGTTCTTTGTCTCGCGAACGCACCAAGTCCATCACCACCATCGGAGAGGAGCAGTGATTTAGGAAGAAACGAGTAGGTTGCCCCTGCCGCATCTGCGATTAGCCCCAATCTTCACCGCTCAGACTTCGGTGGGTGGTCGTGAAGATTTGCCTGGGGCCAAGGATCATTTTGGTGTGGGTTGCCGCGCGCGCGACTGACCGGAGACTACGCAATTCCTCGTCGGGGTGATTCCGGGACCAACAATCTGCATCCCGTCGTGTCCAGTGTCATCCTCGCCTACACCCTAGGTGAGACCTTCTTCCTTAGCGTCGCCTTATCCCACTCTTCGGGTAGTGTCAAACTTGGGATGAGTGGTGCGCCGGTGGGTCACGAATTACTCGCTGGATGTCGGGTTCGTGGCTGAGCTGCTTCATGTCGTGGCCTCTGAAAGTCGCCTAGAGGGGGTGGATAGGCGGAAACTGAAATTTACAAACTTTAAGCACAAACTACAAGCCGGGTTAGCGTTAGAATAAAATCCAGGTCCGGAAGAGAGAGCAAAAACAAATCAACCAAGAAATAAGGCGGATGACACGGTGATTTGTTTTACCGAGGTTCGGTTCCAAAGAACCTAGTCCCCGTTGAGGTGGTCACAAAGACCGGGTCTCTTTCAACCCTTTCCCTCTCTCAAACGGCCACCTAGACCGAGTGAGTTTTCTCCTTAATCAAACGGGTCACTTAGACCCCCACAAGGACCACCACACAATTAGTGTCTCTTGCTTTGATTACATGTGCTTGAAGAGAACAAGAATGAGGAAGAAGAAAGCGATCCAAGAACAAGAGCTCAAAGAACACGAGCAAAAACTCTCTCTAGTCACTAGGAGTTTGGAGTGAATTTGGGACTTGGAGAGGCTTTAATTCTTTTGAATTGTGTCTTGTATTGATTGCACTAGCTCTTGTATTGAATGAGATGTCTGAAAAACTTGGATGCTTGGAGTGGTGGTGGTTGGGGGGTATTTATAGCCCCAACCACCAGTTCAACCGTTGGGGAGGCTGTCTGTCGATGGGCACGTCACCCAACTGTTAGGGTTCTGGCGGTTTCGACCGTTGGAGCTCTGACATCTTGGGGCACTGGATAGTTCGATGCCGCACCGGAC
Organism: Zea mays; assembly: GCF_902167145.1. Classification (NCBI taxonomy): domain Eukaryota; kingdom Viridiplantae; phylum Streptophyta; class Magnoliopsida; order Poales; family Poaceae; genus Zea; species Zea mays. The sequence goes on along the minus strand of NC_050096.1, from coordinate 71,031,947 downwards.
AGGTCCTGTTCACTGTCCGGTGCGCCTTCTGCCACTGCTCTGACTCTGCGCGAACTGTCCGCGCACTGTTCACGTTGCAGGCGACCGTTGGAGTTGACCGTTGCGTTCGCTAGCCGTTGCTCTGGTGGCACACCGGACAGTCCGGTGAATTATAGCGGAGCGGCTCTCCAGAAACCCGAAGGTGGCGAGTTTGAAGTAGTATGGCTCTGTGCACCGGACACTGTCCGGTGGCACACCGGACAATCCGGTGCGCCAGACCAGGGTTCTCTTCGGTTTCTTTTGCTCCTTTCTTTTGAACCCTAACTTGTATCTTTTTATTGGTTTGTGTTGAACCTTTAGCACCTGTAGAATATATAATCTAGAGCAAACTAGTTAGTCCAATTATTTGTGTTGGGCATTTCAACCACCAAAATTATTTAGGAAAAGGTTTGACCCTATTTCCCTTTCAATCTCCCTCTTTTTGGTGATTGATGCCAACACAAACCAAAGCAAATATATAAGTGCAGAATCGAACTAGTTTGCATAAGGCAAGTGCAAAGATTGCTTGGAATTAAACCAATTTATATTGAATGTTGGATTGCTTTCTTTTAACATTTTGGACCACTTGTTTTGCATGGATTGCTTTCTTTCTTTTAACATTTTGGACCACGCTTGCACCACTTGTTTTGTTTTTGCAAATCCTTTTGGAAAATCTTTTTACAAATAGTCAAAGGTATAAGATTGCAAGAAGCATTTTCAAGATTTGAAATTTTCTCCCCCTGTTTCAAATGATTTTCCTTTGACTTAAACAAAACTCCCCCTGAATGAAATTCTCCTCTTAGTTTTCAAGAGGGTTTTAATAGATATCAATTTTGAAAGTAGACATACCAATTGAAAGAGATCAAATTCATTTGATACCAATTGGAAAAATTCTTGAAAATTTTGAATTTGGTGGTGGTGCGGTCCTTTTGCTTTGGGCTTAATATTTCTCCCCCTTTGGCATTAGTCGCCAAAAACGGAGTCTTTTGAGAGCCCTTTTTAGTTACTCCCTCATTGGTATAGGTAAATATGAGTGAAAGATTATACCAAATTGAGAGTGATGTGGAGTGATGGCGAAGGGTAAATGATACCGGTAGAGTGGAGTGGAAGCCTTGTCTTCGCCGAAGACTCCATTTCCCTTTCAATCTACAACTTAGCATAGAAATACACTTGAAAACACGTTAGTCGTAGTCATGAAAGAGATATGATCAAAGGTATATAAATGAGCTATGTGTGCAAAGTGTCAATCAAAGTTCCGAGAATCAAGAATGTTTAGCTCATTTCTAAGTTTGGTGAAGGTTTTCTCATCTAATGGTTCGGTAAATATATCGACTAATTGGTCTTTGGTGCTAATATAGGCTATCTCGTTATCCCCCTTTGTTGGTGATCCCTCAAAAAGTGATGTCGAATGTCTATGTGCTTAGTGCGGCTGTGTTCAACGGGATTCTCCGCGATGCGGATAGCACTCTCATTGTCACATAGGAGAGGGACTTTGCTCAATTTGTAGCCATAGTCCCTGAGGGTTTGCCTCATCCAAAGCAATTGCACGCAACAATGACCTGCGGCAATATACTCGGCTTCGATGGTAGAAAGAGCTACTAAGTTTTGTTTCTTTGAAGCCCAAGACACCAGGGATCTTCCCAAAAACTGACAAGTCCCTGATGTGCTCTTCCTATCAATTTTACACCCTGCCCAATCAGCATCTGAATATCCTATTAAATCAAAAGTGGATCCCTTGGGGTAACAAAGACCAAACTTAGGAGTGTAAACTAAATATCTCATGATTCTTTTCACGGCCTGTACCACCCCGGGATCCACAAACACCCCGGAATGCCACTAAACTACACTTCTAACATCCGTATATAAAATTTCGGCAGCATCTCGTTTGCAAAATTGCATAAATGAGGGGGCAAAAGTGTATAAACATATATCATGACAAAAAACATACTAAGTATTGAGAGCACCTAGAGGGGGGTGAATAGGTGATCCTGTAAAAACTTAAAACTTAACACCACAAACTTGATTAAGAGTTAGAACAATGGAATCAAGTGAGTAGATAGGAGAGCTCTTGTGAAACACAATAGACACAGTAAGGACAAGCACAAGAGACACGAGGATTTATCTCGTGGTTCGGCCAAGTACAAAACTTGCCTACTCCACGTTGTGGCGTCCCAATGGACGAGAGTTGCACTCAACTCCTCTCAAGTGATCCAATGATCAACTTGAATACCACGGTGTTCTTCTTTACTTTACTCTTTTCCCGTTTGTGAGGAATCTCCACAACTTGGAGTCTCTCGCCCTTACAATAAGAATCAATATGAAGCACAAGAGTAAGGGAGGGAAGCAACACACTCAAATCCACAGCAAATAAGCACACACAAGACCAAGACTTGAGCTCAAGACAATATCTCGAGGTTCTCACTAGAACGGAGCTCAAATCACTAAGAATGTCGAACAAGTGCGCAAGAATGAAGTGTGAGTGTTCAACAATGCTCAAGGAATGCTTTGTTTTCTCCTCCATGCGCCTAGGGGTCCCTTTTATAGCCCCAAGGCAGCTAGGAGCCGTTGAGAGCATTTCAAGAAGGCAATTCTTGCCTTCTGTCGCCTGGCGCACCGGACAGTCCGGTGCACCACCGGACACTGTCCGGTGCGGATTTCTTTCCTTCTTTGGCGAAGCCGACCGTTGGCGCTTTGGAGCCGTTGGTGCACCGGACACTGTCCGGTGCACACCGGACAGTCTGGTGCCCCTTCTGACCGTTGGCTCTTGCCACGCGTCGCGCGCGGATTATGCGGCCGACCGTTGGTGTAAACCCTAAAAATGAGTTAGGTGTTCATGTATTCCTCCTATGCTTTTTATAGGAAGTAATACTAAGAAATCGAGTAAACATAAGATAAAATAGAAATATCTTCAATCGAGTAGGATAAGTTATCCTCCTCATGGAATTTAAAGAAGGTTCTTGAATAAAAATATATTCAAGATTATGTGACTCTCGGTAAAAGAGAATACATTGTCGCCTAAATAAATGAAATAAAAGATATTCATTTTTTTATTTATTGGCAAAATTAGAATGTGATCACATACTCGAAATTAATAATTCTCCTAAAATAAAATAAAAGTATGCATGACACATATTGAGCCTTTAACTAAACAAAGCAATAAAATAATTAATATAAAAATATGGAAAAGTGTACTTTGCATTTCATACCAATATTTTGGATGGTAGCATTTGGACATAAATGCGAAGTTGTATTTTTTTATGTGTATTGGAAAACCGAAAACAAAGCAAATAGAAATGGAAAATGTGAAAGAAAATAAAATAGAAAAGTAAAGGGAATGATTGAACTAGTGACTGGGCCGATTTCCTCTGCCTGCGGCCCATCTCTTTTTCTTCCATTCAGCCCATTCGCTTGTTCCGCTGCGGCCCAACTGGCGCTGCCGCTGTGCCACGCACGTCTGCCCAAACCCTAGCCGCCAGGACGACCACACCTCAGCCTCCCAATCGCGCGCTTGGACACCGCGCTCTGGTGCATGCGGCGTTGACTGCTTGGCCAGGCACGCGCGTGACACAGGCAGGTGGCCCCACGTACCAGAGCCTCGTCTTCTCCCGTTCTCCGCGCTTCAGACCCCACGTAACAAACATCCCCTGCATGCCGTAACCACCGGCAGCAATATGCTCGGGTGGTTGAGACCGGCAGCAAATCGCGCCATGAACTCCGGGGTAGACCGAACTCCACCGCCATATCCTGGGGCTCATCTCTATAAAACCCACTGATCTCCAGGAATCCGCCGTTCGTGATCGTTCTGTGGGAAGCAAGCAAGAACTCTCCCCCCATAGCCAAAGTAAGATCAAGCCTGCGCCTCATCGCGGATCCGTGCGACGTCATTGGCCAGCTCGCTCCAACAGTGGTGACAGCTCTTTCTTTCCCTCGTACCTTATCGTGTTTCCATTGTTGCGCGTAGACCATGAGATGTAGTTGCTCGGTCGGCTTCGGAGGAAGATGAATTAGGGGGGGGCGAGCGATGATAATCGAGCGGTCCAGGTTAGTGCAGTGCGGCACCACCGCGGACCATATCCCGGTTTGGAGTCGGGGGGGCTGGGGCAAGGTTCTGTGAGCGCCGCTGTCTTGGGAGCTTACTTCGCCGTGGAGAGACCCGAGGAAGAGGATGAGTGCCAACCGTTGGATCTGTGTTATCCGGCTCGGATTAGATCATGAGTTACCACCTCGTAGGATGAACCCGAGGCATCGAATTAGGATTGTGCGGTCTGGATCTGGTCTCAGCGTACCTGTTCGCTGGGGGGGGGATCTGGAACGTTGGCGTAGTATCGGACGGAGGAGGATTGATCGGGGCGGGATCGCTTCTCATCCGTGGATGCTAGATCCAACGGTCAGTATCACATAACAGGTTATAATGTCAGCGTCTAATCTCGGCGGTCGGAACAGGATTCAACGGCCCAGATCACATCATACCCCTTCGGCCATGACCTTTTGTTAAAGAGCCCCTGCTCTTTTTCGTATTTAAACCCGCCATCCATTGCGGAGTAGCCTGAGTCTTAGGAACATTTGCGGGCTAGCCCTTGTTCTTCTGTTTATTTAGAGCGCAGTCCAGGGATCAGAAGAAGTTGATAATTAATAACAGAAATTGATTTTAGCGGAAAAATAAATGTTGGAACTTGTAGAATTCATAGAAATTTCATACTAGCTACTTTTTAACCCATTCCAGTTCCTATAATTTTGTTTTAATATTATCTATCAACTAGTAACACTGTTTAGCCCTGAAACTTAAATTAAAATTGTTCATTTGAATGAATATATTCTAAGTACCTAATAACTTCGAAAATTCATAATTTCTCTGTTTTAACTCCGATTTGATTCATTCAAGTTGCGTTAGTCTCGTATAAATATTTACTACGAAATAATAGCATTTATTATACCATGCCCCATTCTTTTATAATTAGATCTTTGTTTAACCTATGTTGGTTAGTCTCGTTAAATTACTTATCATTATAATCTACTAGAATATAATCTATGGTCAATTTATAACTTATATTTAAGTTGAGATAATTATTTATAATATAATCTATCATATAATTTATATTAACCAATTTATAATATAGTTTAATATTTTAATCACACATCTTTACTACTCTTAAGACCTTAGTGTAGACGTTCACAGTTTCCTGGTGCACGGTTCTGCCTATAGCGCGGATGGAAGGTCCCGTGGGTAATCGCGGATGGAAGGTCCATGGATGGAAGGTCCATGACGATCCACTCCTCGTCGCACGGTCCACCGCGATCCATTCCCCCAGTAGAGGCAATTCTCTACCTCGGCGCGTAGAGCGGCGTGATCCACTCCCTCACCAATCTACTCTCCATGGAATTCTCGTGTTGCGTTCTCCTCCTCGCCGCGATCCACGGCTGTGCCCACCCATCCCGGTCCACCGCAATTCACTCCTCGGCACGATCCACTCCCAGTAGAGGCAGTTCTCCTCGGCGTGCAGTGCGGCGCGATCCACTCCCCTCTCTCGCCCGCCTCTCGAGCCCCGAGATATCCGCCCCGTCCCCGCTCTCCGAGGAGGATAAGGAAGCGTCGCCGCAAGGATCCGTGCAGGTGGCGTGCGATGGAGGACAAGGGGAGCAGCGACCCGAGCCTGGGCCCGGACAGGGAGGCCACCCCACCCTCCTCGCCGCAGCAGAGGTCGGAGTGGCCAGTGGCGTCAGTAGTGCAGCGACGGCCGAACACGGCCAACCGGCCCGGGGGAAGCGACGCACGTGCCTTTTGTCTCGCGATGACGAACTGGCGCGACGACAGCGTGGTGGCGTTGAGGCGGCGGCGGCGTACCCAGTGCCCTGCCATGGATCCAGTCGCCGGCACGGCGGAGCATCGGGGGCCGTTGGAAGTGCGCGCTCGCGCGCCCGTCAAGATCATCCTCGCAGGCGAGCACGCCGTCATCCACGGCTCCGCAGCCATCGCCGCTGCCATCGATCTCTACACCAACTCCTCCCTCCTCCTCCGCCCCGCAGGCCCAGGTACTCCCACCAACCTTGACTTCTACTGGTTCTTCGTGTCGTCGCGGTCGCTGGTACTCTTCTCACAGCTCCTCTCCCTCGTTGCCACGCAGGAGAGGGTGGCGGCGCTGGCTCCGGCGTGGTGGAGCTGGATGCGTATGGAGTCGCTGCCGTGGCACGTGGCTGTGGTGATGGACGGGAACTCGCGGTGGGTGCGCGCGCGTAGGCTGCCGTCCACGGCCGGGCACGAGGCCGGGCGCCGCGCGCTGGAGGAGGTGGTGCGGCTCTCCCGCGCCTGGGGCGTCCGCACGCTCACCGCCTTCGCCTTCTCCCACGAGAACTGGAGCCGGCCCAAGGTACGCTTGCCGCCGCCTTCTTTGTCACCGACAATCGAGCTTGACGGCTCGTTTTGCCAATTCACAGGTGGAGGTGGAATTCTTGATGGGGCAGTTTGAGCGAGCGATCCGTGAGAGCGTAGCTGAATTTTTGAGGTATGCATTTGCGCCGTCAGTTAATAGCCTCACACCACACACATGGTCAGGGACTCGGGCCTCACCTTCTCGTGGTCGTTCTCGTGCCTCCGCAGGGCGCTAGGGGAGGAGATCAGCGCCAACCCTGAGGCTCCGGCGCCGTGCTCCCCTGACCAGCTGGCCGCCATTGCCAGGCTCTTGCAGGACTAGGAGATCCCTGAGGCCAAGATCTGGCTCTCCGTTGGTCTCTCCGCCTTCTTTTTCCTCTACGCCTCCATTTTGGGGTTGGTTGCTTCTTCCACCTAGATCAATCAATCTTGCATTGTGTGTGTGATGCCTGACTCTCGCCCATATTAACTTTTTTTCACACATGTAATTGGTTGTGTTCTTGTGTAGATGCAGGCCTAGCAAGGCAGTGGTGTCCTCGGACCTGCCCATCGGCGCAGGGCTCAGCTCATCAGCGACATTTTGTGTCTCCATGTCCCCGAGGCTAGCGACTATATCATCCCCTACGCTTCATCCTTAATTCATGCATAGTTTGTTGTATTTCGTTAGCTACTTCCATAGTCTATCAATCTGAATAGAGTGCCAGCAGTTGCTGTAAAGGCGATGAGCACCCAGGGAAACTGTGAGACGCACGGTGCAGCAGTGCCAGGAACTAAGGATGCAGGCATAGGAAAGGCTGGGCAATCCAGTGGCGATCGACAGGAGGAGAAGTTACCCAAGTGTGAGCAGGTCGACTATGGAAGTGAAGTTGAAGGCTGCGCAGATGATGAGAACCCTGGCAAGAGGGCTGCTTTAGTTACTTTGGTTGGAAATGAATATTGCGGCGACGAGGATGAGAGAGTTCAAGTGCTCACCATTGTCAAGAAGGACGAGCCTGCAGATGACATTATTGACCGTATTAATCCTGGGACAGTTGCAGGGTACAGTGAAGCGAAGGGTGCTGTAGGCGCTTCTGCCGCCACTTCTGCGGTGCGACCTGCTGGCTCCCGATCGTCAAGTTTCCATGGTGTGACTAGGTGAGTGGCATGTCCCTGTAATTTGTAGCAGTTGCTAAGGGGAGACAAACAATTCAATTGATTTATCACTTTGGTATCTTAACTAAATACACACTGTCTGCTAAGCATACTGGGTCAATTTGCCAAAGTCATCAATTTGTGCAAGTATAGATGGAGTGGGAAATATGAAGCTCATCTGTGGGACAGTTCTTGCAAAGTAGAGGGACACTGAAGGAAAGGGAAACAAGGTATTCATTTTTTAACCATCTAACCAGAACTAGGAGACCTTCAATCTAAAGGAGATTTACTCTTTATGTACCGAACCGTTATCTTTTGTCAATAAATAATAATTCTATGACATTGCCAGATATAGAAATATGGCCTGCATTTAGTTCTTTGCCATCTTCTCATTTATCCATCATTGATTTAGAATCTTGGGCAATATTTTCTGCAGCAGTGAGAGAACAGAACTAGGTTCTTGTCCAAATATAGAAGAGCTACAAATTTGATAGCTCTCCAGGCCACATTTCATTTACTACAAACTATGCACTTCTGAACCAATACTAAATTGTATGTAATTATGTATGCCACATCATTCTTCAGTCAGTGTCCTGTTTCTTTTGTTCTAAGTCAGTATTGAAGTTAGTGTTTTTTTTGCAATAAGACAGTTAGGAGGGTCTGTCCGTGGAGGCAACGTGAAGTGGAGGGCTCTCCGATTGGATACAGGTAACTACTTGTGGGGAAGTGAGGCTCTTACCCGCAAGACTCGCATCTTGGATGTGGTCTATAATGCATCAAACAATGAGCTTGTGAGGACTCAGACTCTCGCTATTATACAAGTTGATGCTGCTCCATTCAAGCAGTGGTACCTCACTCACTATGGAGTGGACATCGGTTGGAAGAAGAAGGTGCCTGTCGCTAAGAAGGATGCGACTGAGGTATATTCATTCAGTTTAAGGTTTAATTGTTGCTTGCCCTTAGAATAGGTTGACTTAATAGTTCATGAATTGTTGTCAGGTGCCTGTCGCTGGAGCTCCTGTGTGAGGTGGTGCGGGACACGTCGAGCTCCTTCACCTCCCGGTATGGCCCCGTGAGGCACTCCTGTCACCTCTTGATCCACCTCCTCTTCGTCGTCCGAGCGGGCACGCACGCGTGACGTCCCCTTCACCACCGCTGGCCCTGCTCCCTTAGCTCCTGTTCGATTAACCCTGCGGGCAAATCTCGACCGCCGTGTACGTCCTCTTCGTCGCGTCTGTGGGGATAGACGAGTCTCATGCCTCATTTGCGACGGCAGTATGATGCCGAAGCTTGCCCCCCAATGAATGCACCTATGAGGTTACTTCAATTGACACATAGCAGTTAAATGCTCTGCAGTTTGGTGTAGTGTTGAAGTAATGTAATGCGAACTGTATTTTGCTAGGTTTGTGTCAGTGCAGTTTCTGTGGTATGGAAAAAAATTGATGGGCTAAATTGGAGATGCAATCCTTTTTGATGAATTTACTTCATCTACTATGTTTTGTCCTGAGAGTTGCCTCCTCTAATAAGTTTCTGTCAGAACTTGGAAGCATTTTGGTATCCAGATTGAACAACTTTGCCTCTTTGGTGTATAGTCTTATGTGCTAAAATGTGCAAGGAACTGGTACTTTTACCCTTTTGTGTGTAATATAAAATGTTACCTGCATAAGTTGTGAATTAGCAATATTTTACTTTAGACTAATCAAAATAAGATTCAACATTATGATGTACATCAAAATACTTTTGCTGAATTGCTGCCTTTAATTCCCTTATCAAATTGTCAATCCAGGTTTTCTCACTTGAGGATGGCCCATGTGGTAACATCTGGGGAGCCATTGGAGTACCAGTGAGCATACTACCTGAGGACGCAAACCTACCTATTTCAGTAGATTGGTTAGAGTAAGTTTCAGAAATCATCTCTCCTGTTGTTTTCTTCTAGGTTACAGTATTATATGTCCTGTCCTGCTTCTACTGATAAGATATGTGGCCTCAGCCTCACTTTCTAATTATTTCCTCATCAGGTTTGTTTGCATTATTTCTGCAGCTATGATGGCATACTTGTCAATTCTATTGAGGCAAGACCAGTATTCTCAAGGTATTATCATATACCTAGAATTGTATGACCATAGTTTGTTCTGTTTGAAATCGATAGAATACTTTCTCAAAGTCAGATGTTTGATTTGGACCATGTGTGATATATGCAGCTTAAATATAGTTGCTTTGCTTTACCTACATAATGCTCAAATTATATGTGTTTTTCTATTGTAAACTGATTTAGCCATGTAGCCTCTCCCAAATAGCTTCGACACTAAAAGGTTGGGGAACAAATAGTACATATATTTTCTGTTTGTATCTGTGTTCTAATTCATTTAGAGTTCAAATCTGTTCATATCCAAATGCTCAAATTCGATATATATGATGTCGATATCTATTCATATCTTGTCTGACACAACTGACAGTATTCAAATCTAAATTCAAGAATTTGATAACCATGTATGATAGCACCTTATTCCTAAGACCTTGAACAGCCAAAAGGTTTTGTAAGGAAAATGGTTAGTTTCACTGAAAGCAACAGAGTGCAAACATTGGGTTTCCTTAGGAAAACATTAGTTTCAGTGAAACCAACAGAGTGAAAGGATTGGTTCCCTTAGCTAAGAAATTGGTTCGTTTAGAGTGTACTTAGCTGTTTACTCATCTCTCTCTCTCTCTCTCTCTCTCTCTTAGTGAAACCAACATAGTGAAAGGATTGGGTTCCCTTAGCTAAGAAATTGAATCGTTTAGAGTGTAGTTAGTTGTTTACTCATCTCTCTCTCTCTCGTTTATTTCTTTTGCCCATTTAGCTTTCGTTTTCTTTCTTAGCCACAACCAAATATGTTCTTTTGCAGGTGGGTAATTGAGCCACCTTTGGAAATCGTCGTCCCCGCAAAGCGCACTCCATGGCCTGAAACCACCACCGAGCTTCCATCCGAGTTATTGGATGACAAGCAAAAGCTAGAGGATAGGCACTTGTCAAGAGGCAACAAATCGTCTCGGCCCCGAGGCACCACGAAACGGAAGGGCGACCCTCAAGGGCAAGATAACTGATGGAGAACACACTGGCATTGTAATGTATATCTCTTGCACCCTGCAAGAACACGGTAGGAAGCATATCGGGTTACTCTGGCGTGGTGGTGTTTTTTTCTGATGTTTTTGCTCTTGTGGCGATGGTCCACGCTTGGGTGTGTTATTTGTAGAGTGCACATTTCTAAAGTAGTTGTACCTGTTGTGTTGTAATGTAACTGCATTGGGAACTAAAAAAATGGGGGCTGGATTCTGGAAGCCTATCTATACTTGGTGAATTGTGTGATATTTATGAAGAATGTCAAAGTGGAGAGGATGAAAATGGGTTGCTTCTAGAGTGTGGCTCTACTTGGCGCAAGGTGAATGTGCAACAGATTTTGCATTTTCTTTCTGGCTACTTATTTGCATCTATCTGATGGATGTAGAGCAAAATCAAAAGTGGATTCTGAATTGAAGGTATATATTCTCCTGATTGCTGCATGTTGTTGCATAATCCATGCTTTCAACTTTGTGTAAACGTGATATGCAAACATCTCATATTCCATAGTTGAGAATAGGGGACTTACGAATCGCCATTCAGTTAAAACCATGGGGAACTTAAGTTTGAATCCCCAAGTCGTCAAGAGGTATGTGCCCGTTGACAGGTACTTTAGAATTGCCTAGCAGTTTCCATACTTGAGAATACCCAATTCGTTACTCTTCCTTTAGATTAGAAGAGAACTCACCTATTAGTTTAGTCCATCAAGTGCAAGTCTGTATCCGTGCAAGCAAGTATGATTTCGAGCATATCCCGTCTGTTGAAGCCCGTGATAAGATTAACCTTTTAGTTTCTCTTTTATATGTTTGATTGCATTGTATATGTAGGTGTGGAAATTATTGTGCACTAACATTTTATCGAATAATTTGTATGTCGTTGCAACTTGCAATGCATGGGCATTGTACTAGCGAAGTTCATCTGATATTTGCTTTTTAGGAAGAAACTTACATGCTTTAAGTATGTGGCGCCTAATGGAAAAGATGTTGGTTCTCTTAAATTTTTAGAATAACTTTGCCATTGGTTCATACCAAATCCGTCTATTTTATGATGCGTATATTGTCTACTTTGGATTACGAAATGTTTTTCATTTCAATTATAATATATATTTGAACATAAGTTATCGTGATATTATATGTTACCGTTGCAACGCACGGGCACTCACCTAGTATTTCCTATATAATCATAACCCTTTAATTGTAACTCTGATCTTAGTGGTTCTCGAACCCGCGATCTCGTAGCGACGCGTAGATTATTATTATTCAGTTTGTACTTATGTTTGGGGTAATGTTAATTTTGTCTATACACTGTTTGTTTGTATTGCTGCGACTAGCGGTGAGGTCATGAGGATCTGAAGAATCACCCTGGTAACTGGAATCTCAAGTGCCAGGCAAGTTGTGCCCTTGATCCACTTTTGTTACCCAATAATGTTCTTTAATATCACCTATTCAATGTGTTGGGGACTTGTTCTCAAATGCTAAGAATTAAGAACAAGGCAACACAAGAAATGTTAGGTGTTAAGGTCCTTCGTCCTCCATAACAATATATCCCTTCGGGATATAGAGCATCTCGGACGAAGGTTACGAAGGACATACCTTCGTAAGCATAATAACGAAGAATGAAACATTTGCATAAATCATAGAATATGAAATAAACATCTAAATACTGTCAAAGAATTATCTCTACTTGTATTAATGAATATAAATGACTTTAAATTACAAATGTACCTTCGGTCCTGCGGAAGGCAAAGGTACAAGCGTGATGCGAAAACAAATGAGAGGTTCATGTGAACAGTACAGAGGTACTGTTCATCTATTTATAGGCACAGGTCGCAGCCTGTGACAAATTACAATTATGCCCCTTGCGAAAGTTTATAGCATTAACTCAGACTCATATGTATAAAAAGGTCATTCTATCTCTATGTCGGTTTAAAAACGCCGAAGCTCCATGAAAAGGGACCTTCGGCCATCTCTTGGAGACGACTTCAGCCGAAGCTGCTTCTTCGTGTGAGACCTTCGGCGTACCGAAGCACGGCCCCAACAGTAGCCCCTTTCGCGGTGCTAGATCGTTCTTCGTAACGAGCTTGACCCGTGAAAAAAGCCTCTTCAGCTTCGGGAAGCCGAAGGTCCAAAAAACACCTTCCCTGAGCTCGTTGCGGAGAAACGATCCGACTTCCGAGCGCGTGTCGGTCCCACCTTGCAGAGTTACTGTTTGATCCTTGCGGTCCACTGCGCAGCGGGTACAAGTTACGGCGCGCCTGGTGTAATAATTCCGCCGCTTCGCCTTCTTTCCTGCAGTACTATATAAACAAGCAGGTAGGTGTGAAGTTACCACAGCATTCATTGCTATTTGCACTGTTTTGCTGCCGAAATTTTCCATCATAGCCGAAGCTTAAATCCCAAAATCGAACGAAGGTCCGTCTCGACACTTGCTTCGTCAGAAAGAAGAGCTTCGGAGAGAAGAAAAAAGTAAAAAGTTTCTGACTTCCCAAACTTAAAATCAAATGGCGAGAATTCGATCTACTGCCAAAGTTGTACGTGAGGGAGACGAAGCCGAAGGTTCAAACACTGTGCCCATCTCCGAAGCGATGCAACGCTCCGGTCTAGTGGCTGCGGAAGAGAGGCCTGGTACCGAAGCAAACCCGACAACAGCCGAAGAAGAAAACATTGATGGGACTGACTCCGGAGATGACTACCACATGTCTACACCCAGCAAGCCCAGTCACCTGGATTTTGGAAAATCAACTGTTTCAAAGGCTGACCTTGCGAAGATGATAAAGGCAGGTTTTTTCAAAGAAGATCAGAAAAAGCTACTTCGCTTCGGAGGAGAGGAGACTACCCCGAAGCCAGAGAAGGATGAGATTGTAATTTTCAAAAGCTTTTTAAAAGCTGGGCTGAGATTTCCTCTTCATGGAATTATTGGAGATGTGTTGCAAAAGTTTGGCATTTATTTTCACCAATTGACTCCTAACGCCATTGTTAGGCTTAATGTTTATATTTGGGCTCTCCGAAGCCAAGCTGTGGAACCGTTTGCCGACAGCTTCTGCCGAGCCCACGAATTACATTACCAAACAAAGGCCAGAGCAGACGGACTACATGATAATTTCGGCTGCTATAATTTTGCCTACCGGAAGACAACAAAGTGTCCTGTTATCAGCTACCGGAGCAAATGGCCAGCAGGCTGGAAGTCTGAGTGGTTCTACGTAAAAGTTGACGAAGACAGAGAAAAGTTGGTACAAAGTCCTCTGGAATTAATCTTCGGAGAGACAAGGCCACACTGCCACATCGGCGATTTAAAGGGTCCTACCTGGGCCGCTCTGGGTGAATTCGAAATTATTTCAGAACATATTGGCACCAGGGATCTGGTTCAGGAATTTTTGGCATTCAGAGTTTTCCCTACTTTAAAAGAGTGGGAGATGCCGAAGCTGGAGGGAGAGAAGAAGGAGGGGGAGCTTGTTCGTCTGCCTTATCACTTTAAATTCAAGAAGTACTTTAAGAAACCCTGCAAAGAGTGGTTGGACACAGTTGAGACAATGTGCAATGAAATCTTGGGGAACTACTCCAAAAAGGAGGATCAATTAATGACAGCAGCCTTCGGCACCCGACCGAAGCGAAGGTTGAACCGAGTATTCGATGCCCTGGGCTTCGAGTATCCAGACTATGAGCAGTTGAATAAGGGTGCCGAAGGCCACAAAAGAAAAAGAGTGGCTGAAATTCTGACGAAGGATGAAGAGCAACCAGCAGCAGAGAAGAAAATTCCGAAGAAAAGGAAAATATCAACTCCGAAACGGAAAATATCCGAAGAAGAGAGAACCCCCACACCGCCTTCTACTAGCGACATAGAAGAAATTTTAAAGGTAATGACTGAACCCATGCCTACGAAGCTAAGTCCACTAGGGTTCCAACTGACGAAGCTTTTTCGAAAGGTGGACGAGCCGGATCAGACGAAGACAAGCAAACCCAAGCGGCAAAGAATCATTGCGGTAACTGAAGTTATCGATAAGACGCCGCCAAGGGCGTCAATCCAAAAAACGGCAGCTGCCGAAGGTGCAGCAATTGTCGAAGGCGTAGCTTCGGGGGTCGCGGCTACCGAAGCCGCTACAGCCGAAGATACAAACTTAAAATCCACGATTGAGAATATCAACAAGATTTTGGAAGACATGGCTGCGGAAGAAGCTGGTGCGACTGCTGAAAAAACCATGGCCACAGTGCCTGAGAAAGGAAAAGAAATAGCCGAAGACCCTTCGGACGACGAAGCCTACTCTTTCCAGAACTTAGTTGGGCAAAATCTGACGAAGGATGAAATAGAAGAACTTAAAGACTACGCCAAGTCTTGCGGCTACAAGTCAGGTGCCCTCCTATTTGGGGGCATTGATGACGAACAACTGGGCTGCATCCGGGACTCAGCTGGAGCTAAGGTCATCGGTACTCTATCAAAGAGTATCGGTTTTCCGAAGCTAGAGTCAGACATCAGCCGCTACCGACGACAACATATCGTCGGCAGCTTATTTTATTCAAATTTCAAGGTAAACATCCTTCTCCCTAACTTCTATTGTTTTTTAATAATGGCAATATTCTTTAACGAAGGTTGTTTATCTGTAGAGCATGCTTCTAAGCAAAGCTTTGAGGATGCAGCAAGATCTAGAAGATAAGAAGCACGAAGCTATAATTGTAAATTTAGAGAACAAAATAAAAGAGCAATCAGATGCTTTTGAGAAAAAGAACTTTGAGCTCCAGGCAGCCGAAGGCTTACTGGCGGAAGCTGAAGCAAAAATATCAGAACTAGACTCGAAACTTCTCCGCCAGTCCGAGCAATTCGAACGAGAAAAACAAGATCTCAATGAAAAACTTGAAGCCGAAGCTCAGCAGAATTCAGATTTGAGAAAACTACTGACAAATCTTCAAGAAAAATGCCTGGAATTTAGCAACAAGTGCATTCAACGATTAAGAAAGATTTTTTACTCGGTTGGAGCTAGTAGCGAAAAATTTACCCCCTCAGCTGAAGATCTACCAAAAACCTTTGAACACATTGAGGGGGAAATTGACGAGCTCGACGAAGTCATAGCTGGGCATGGTGACTTCTGTGCCTGGGTGGCCTCTCGAGGGACCGCTGCTGCATTTCTGAAGGCCGGCTGTGAACACGGAAAAATTGTCAACAGGCCCAACTTCACCTTATCTCCATCAATCCTGGATGATATGCCTGACCTCGCCCGAAGCATCTCCAACAGATTTATAAAAATGATATGGACAAAAGGCGGGCGGGAGAAAGCTGGAGATGAAGCACGAAGTCATCTTGAACCAGTAAGAAATGATACTTCGGAGTTACCTTTTCCTTTGCTCTTGATTTTTACTCATAATCTCTCAATTTATGTAGGATGACGAAGGTGAAGATGATGCCTAAATTATGTCGTCGAAGCTAAAACTTAATGAAGATCAGTAGAAGTGTACTGTAGGAAAACTCAGGATATTTTTGTAACAATCCTTGTAAATACAACTAGACTATCTTCAAGGAACTTTGTACATACCTTGCAATGTATTCTTACCCTCTGCTTGAAGCGCTTTGATGTGGACGAAACCAGTATTTTGAGCCGAAGGCGAAAAACACCTTCCCTTCTTTTCGTACACAACGAAGCTTTAAAAGGTCGCTTCCTCTTTTTGCCGAAGCTTTGCTTTTTTGTACATGAAAACTACTTCTCCTTTCTGCCGAAGCTTTGCTTTTTTGTACATGAAAACTACTTCTCCTTTCTGCCGAAGCTTTTCTTTACAAAAAAAACTACTTCTCTTTTCTGCCGAAGCTTTCCTTTACATGACAAAACATAAAAGACTACTACTCTTTTGCACAACGATTCGTAAAAATCCAGTTTTCCCTTATACTGAACTTTTCCTTGTGCCGAAGCAACGGAACTTTTCACTTTTGCACACAACATAGCGTAACAAGTCATAAAAGGTACTTCTCCGAAGCTTTTTTGCCGAAGCAGCCACTTGGGAACACAAATGCTATGAATGAATGCTTATGCATGCGAATGTTTATGATGTAATGTAATGCACGAATGAATGTCCGAAGCATATGTCCGAAGCCATATTGTCAGCCATTACTTGAAAACAACCACACATTAGCTCTGCATTCCCTTAGGAACGACTTTGGAGCTTCTTCGCCTCTTACTTAGGCAATATCAGCGTTGACTTTTCGCTGTAAGCTCTGCATCCCCTTAGGAACGTCTTTGGAGCTTCCTCGTCTTTTACTTAGACGGTATAAACTCTGCATTCCCTTAGGAACGTCTTTGGAGTTTCTTCGCCTTTTACTTAGGCGGTATAAACTCTGCATTCCCTTAGGAACGTCTTTGGAGTTTCTTCGCCTTTTACTTAGGCGGTATAAGCTCTGCATTCCCTTGGGAACGTCTTTGGAGCTTCTTCTCTTTTTTCTTTTTCAGTTTCTGCACTCGATGGTGCGTTCTCAGCTGTTACATTCACATTTTTTGGGGGATTTCGCTCTTATAAGACTAAAAAAGGAAATTACACATGATGGCCCCATTAAAAACCTTTCTCCCCCTTCGGAAAGGAAAAGGGTGCCATGAAAATGAAAAGAAAAAGCATAAAAAATTACATCATATTATACATAGTATCGCCGAAGCTCATCCGCATTCCAAGACCTTGGAATTTCGTTGCCATCCATGTCCTTCAATCTGTATGATCCAGGCCTTGACGAAGATACTACTAAGAATGGTCCTTCCCATTTCAACTGTAGCTTACCCAGTGTATCTGGGTTAGCCACTCTCCGAAGCACCAAGTGTCCCGGCTCAATATTTTTTAGCCGGACTTTTCTATCTCGCCATTTGACTGTTTCAGCCTGATATTTATTAATATTCTCCACGGCCTGAAGCCTGATCCCTTCTAAAGCATCTTTTTCCACAAGACAAGCATCTTCGGGGCCTGATTCTGCCGAAGCTACTACTCTTACTGATCCAGCTTTTGCTTCCTCCGGAGTTATTGCTTCGTCACCGAATAATAATTTGAATGGGGTAAAGCCTGTAGACCTTGATGTTGTTGTATTGTGGCTCCACACCACTTTGATTAACTGATCTGGCCACTTTCCCCTGGGTTGATTGAAGATTAACTTCATTATTCCTGTCATTATAATGCCGTTGGCCCGTTCAACGAGCCCATTTGACTCCGGATGCCTGACTGACGCAAAATGGATCTTCGTTCCGATTTGATTACAGAAGTTTCTGAAAGCTTCGGAGTCAAACTGCGTTCCATTATCTACAGTAATTGCCTTCGGTACCCCGAAGCGACAGACAATATTCTGCCAGAAAAACTTTTGGACAGTGGCTGAAGTTATTGTGGCCAATGGCTTCGCCTCAATCCACTTGGAAAAATACTCCACAGCCACTATAACATATTTTAGATTCCCTTGAGCCGGTGGTAATGGGCCCAACAAGTCAAGGCCCCACCTTTGCAATGGCCAGATGGGTTGTATCAGCTGTGTTAAAGACGAAGGTTGTTTTTGATCTCTTGCACATTTCTGACAACCTTCGCACTTTTGCACTAACTCCGCTGCATCCGAAGCTGCCTTCGGCCAATAAAATCCTTGGCGGAAGACTTTCCCAAGTAATGGCCTAGATCCAATGTGGGATCCACACAGGCCTGCATGTATCTCTTTCATCAACTCTATACCTTCGGCTCTAGATAAGCACTTGAGCAGCGGAGCACAAACTCCATGTTTGTATAATTCCCCTTCTATCATGACATACGGACGAGCTCTTGCCTCTATTCTTTTATTGTAAGCTTCGTCATCTGAAAGGGACTTACCCTGAAGGTAAGAGATTATTTCAGTTCTCCAATCTTCGCTGTAAACAGGAGATATGTTGAGGACTGCTCTTTCAAGGAGCTCCACTGAAGGTGCCTTTATTGTTTCGAAAAACACATCCGAGGGTAACGGCAGCCCCTGTGCCGCAGACTTAGCTAGCAAATCAGCATGCTCATTTTGTCCTCGAGGAATATTCTTGACCGAGAATCCTTCGAAGGATGCCTCGATCCTTCGGACCGTATCTAGATACTTTTCAAGCTTCGGATCTTTAGCTTTGCAACTTTTGTCAACATGACCCGAAACCACCTGGGAATCAGTTTTAAGAATTGCCCTTCTGATTCCCATTGCCTTTAATTTCCGAAGGCCCAAAAGCAGGGCTTCGTACTCAGCAATATTGTTCGTGCAGCTGAAATCAAGTCTTGCTGCGTAACAAGTTTTGACATTGGATGGTGAAACCAACACAGCAGCTGCACCTGCTCCGAAGATTCCCCAAGAGCCATCACAAAACACTGTCCACACTTCGGCATCTTTATTTGCTTCTTCATCCTGAGCCCCTGGTGTCCAGTCGGCAATGAAATCTGCCAATGCTTGAGACTGAATCGAAGATCTATGCACATAATCAATGTAAAATTCGTTGAGCTCTGCAGCCCATTTCCCAATCCGTCCAGTAGCTTCTCTATTTCTCATTATATCCTTCAACGGCTGCGAAGAAGGAACAATGATATTGTATGCCTGAAAATAATGCCGAAGCTTCCTGGATGCCATTAAAACGGCATATAATACCTTCTCCAGCTCTGTATAATTTTTCTTTGAGACACTAAGGACCTCAGATACAAAGTACACTGGAACTTGCTTCTTAAGCTGGCCATAAAGCTTCTCCTGGACAAGCGCCGCACTTACTGCTGAGTGCGAAGCTGCCACATATAACAACAGAGGAGCCCCTGGCGTTGGCGGAGTTAATGTTGTGAGATCTATCAAGTATTGCTTCAACTCTTCGAAGGCTTTTTGTTGACTTGGGCCCCATTGAAAGACTTCGGCTGACTTCAGCACCTCGAAGAATGGTAAGTTTCTTTCTGCTGATCTGGATATAAATCTGTTGAGAGATGCCAGCCTTCCTGTCAATCTTTGGGCCCCTTTTCTTGTAGTTGGTGGCTCCATTCGAAGTATAGCTTCGATTTTATTTGGATTAGCTTCGATTCCCTTTGTTGAAACTAAGCATCCAAGAAATTTACCCTTCTTTACTCCGAAGACACATTTCTCTGGATTCAGCTTCAAACCAGCTTGTCTGAAGCTGGCGAAGGTCTCCTGCAGATCAGCAATATGGTCCTCTTGCTTCGTGCTTTTGACGATAATGTCATCAACATAGGTCAACACATTTCTACCTATTTGAGACTGGAGAACCTTCGCAGTCATTCTGCTGAAACTTCCTCCAGCGTTTTTGAGCCCCTCAGGCATCCGAAGATAGCAATACGTGCCACTTGGAGTTATGAAGCTAGTTTTCGGCTCATCTTCCTTTTTCATCCAGATTTGATGATATCCTGAGTAACAGTCCAAGAGACTCATGAGCTCTGAAGAAGCTGCTGCATCGACTAGAGAGTCTATCCTTGGCAACGGGAATTCGTCCTTCGGACAAGCTTTGTTGAGATCTGTGAAATCGATACACATTCTCCACTTGCCATTGGCCTTCTTCACCATAACAGTGTTAGCTAGCCACTCTGGGTACTTCACTTCTCTGATAACTCCTGCACTGAGGAGTCTTTTTACTTCGTTGCGAGCCCCTTCGGCCTTGTCATCAGACATTTTCCGAAGCCTCTGCTTTCGGGGTCTAAAGGATGGGTCAACATTGAGCGAATGTTCAATAACATCCCGGTTTACTCCACAGAGATCATTAGCCGACCATGCAAAAACATCTTTGTTGTTGAATAAAAACCTTATCAAGGTTTTCTCCTGGTCGTCAGATAACTGCGAGCCCAACAGCACCTTCTGATCTGCTATGTCTTCGCACAATAGCATGGGCTTCGGCTGATCAGCCGAAGCTGCTTTTTCCCTCCTGAACCTGTACTGTTCACAAGCTTCAACTCCATCTATATTATGGATTGCCTTGGAATCAGTCCAGCTTCCTTCGGCCCTTCTGGCAGCTTCCTGACTCCCATGAATAGCAATAGGCCCTTGGTCCGAAGGTATCTTCATGCAGAGATAAGCTGGGTGAAGAATTGCTTCAAAAGCATTTAGGGTACCACGACCAATGATGGCGTTGTAGGGGTATTCCATGTCAACAATATCAAACACAATTTGCTCAGTCCTTGTGTTATTAACAAATCCGAAGGTTACCGGCATGGTAATCTTCCCGAGTGCCACAATCTGCCGCCCTCCGAAGCCACAAAGAGGGTGCGTAGCATCATGAATCTTGTCTTCAGGCTCTTGCATCTGTCTGAAGGCTTTGGCAAATATGATGTCAGCTGCACTGCCTGTGTCGACCAAGACATTGTGGACCAGAAATCCTTTGATAACACAAGAGATAACCATGGCATCATTGTGTGGGTAATCTTTAAGCTGAAGGTCCTCTTGGGAGAAGGTAATTGGAATGTGAGACCATTTTGACTTAATGAAGGGTCCCTGCACGCCAACATGCTGCACCCTTCTCTGAGCCTCCTTCTTCTGCCTTTTGTTAGCTGGCTCTGAGCAAGAACCGCCTGTTATCGGGAGCACCAGCTTCGAAGCCGAAGCAGCTCCAGCCTGAGTGTTGAACGAAGCCATCAGCTCAGAAAGGTGGAAGTGAGTTGACCGGAGGTGGGCGCCAATGTTGGGGACTTGTTCTCAAATGCTAAGAATTAAGAACAAGGCAACACAAGAAATGTTAGGTGTTAAGGTCCTTCGTCCTCCATAACAATATATCCCTTCGGGATATAGAGCATCTCGGACGAAGGTTACGAAGGACATACCTTCGTAAGCATAATAACGAAGAATGAAACATTTGCATAAATCATAGAATATGAAATAAACATCTAAATACTGTCAAAGAATTATCTCTACTTGTATTAATGAATATAAATGACTTTAAATTACAAATGTACCTTCGGTCCTGCGGAAGGCAAAGGTACAAGCGTGATGCGAAAACAAATGAGAGGTTCATGTGAACAGTACAGAGGTACTGTTCATCTATTTATAGGCACAGGTCGCAGCCTGTGACAAATTACAATTATGCCCCTTGCGAAAGTTTATAGCATTAACTCAGACTCATATGTATAAAAAGGTCATTCTATCTCTATGTCGGTTTAAAAACGCCGAAGCTCCATGAAAAGGGACCTTCGGCCATCTCTTGGAGACGACTTCAGCCGAAGCTGCTTCTTCGTGTGAGACCTTCGGCGTACCGAAGCACGGCCCCAACACAATGCATATGTTTAATTTTGATGGGGCCCAATAGGTCACCCTAGTCTGTTTATCCTGTTTACCTTATTTACCCCTGATTCACTTGGGTAGTTATGCTATTGCTCTATATGGTTTTGGGTTTAATATTTCATTATATCCATGTTCCAATTATTTTGTTATGTTATTTATGTTCATGATAAGATCATTATGTTAATTGGAACATGGAGCGACCACCCGGGAAAACAGTGCTACCACAAGGGTTTAATGGGACGCCCTTGGCTGATTAACTAGGAAAGCTAGTGGAGGTTTTCCTTACCCGAAAGGGGCAAGGGCAGTAGGGGAGTGGTCAGTGTAGGGAGGTCCTTGGGTTGATTTTGCTGCGATGGCGGTCAGGCGAGGGATTCCTGCACTGGAGCTTCCTATAAACTGTAGCGGGATTTCTGAAGCTAGTGGAACTTTGTAAAGGCCTCGTAGTGTTACCCTACCTCGCTTCCTTGGTAGAGGTGTATGGGATTCATGACCCCTTGGCAGATGGGTAACACGGCTTGTGGGTAAAGATGCGCAACCTCTGCAGAGTGTAAAACTAGTATACTAGCCGTGCTCACGGTCATGAGCGGCTCGGACCCTCACATGATTAATTTATGGAACCTAAATTCAATTTGTCATTTGCATTTGCATGGGATTATTTATTAATTTTGTTCTATTACTTTTATTAAGGTTTGGTATTTACTTACACCTAGTAATTGCTAATAAAAGTTTGACCAACATTAAAAGCAATGCTCAGCTTTAACCATTTTCTTTGATAAGCCTTACACTTCATGAGCTCCCACCTTTGGCGAGTTCATGCACATTATTCCCCACAACTTGTTGAGCGATGAACGTATGTGAGCTCACTCTTGCTGTCTCACACTCCCCCCCACAGGAGAAGAACAGGTGGTTCAAGGGGAGCCATAACGAGGAGTTCGATTCGATCTAGGTGGCGTCTCCCAGTTGACTTTCTAGCGCCAAGGATGGATTTTAGATCCTGCTATATTTATCTTTTATTTTGTAAGACTTCCGCTATGTAATAAGTACTCTGATTATTGTGACATTTATCTCTATACACTCTGTGATTATATATGTTGTCTTCTTTGGCGCATGTATGAGATGCACTCGGTTTTGTCCCTTAAAGCCCGGGTGTTACAGAAGTGGTATCAGAGGAATGTTGACTGTAGGACGAAACCTAGATAGAACTGGACAACCATTCTCTACTTAACTTTGCCACTCTAATTCTTTCTAAACTTTCCTTAATCTTTTCTCATCTATTTCCGCTTACTCTGATTATTCTTACCTTTTCCTTCTAAAGACAAATGTGGATTTCACACTTTGAAATCCTGTGCCTAAAGTGACATTTAGGAATAGGAGACCAACTCTTAGGAACAAAAACAAAACTATTTTTTTATCTATATGCCTGAATGTTTGTTCTTATGATACTTGTCTGATTTGGATCTTTGATTGAGTGTGATGGGTTGTGGGGTAATGTCCACAATTACATCTACATATATATAATGCTTATAAAACTAACTAGACAAACTAGATTATCCCTCATTAAAATATCTAGCCTAACAATATCTATCTCATCTTAAAAGATTCTATCCTACACTCATAGATCCATCTTATCTCAAAAAAAAAGATTCTGACTTATCCAAATTAAAATATATCTAGCCTAATAGATCCATCGTATCTTAAAAAACCATCTCTTATTTTAATAGATTCATCTTATCTTGAAGGATTCATCTTATCCTAACCACTTTACTTATCCCATCTTAATAGATCTAACTGACCTCAAAAGATTCTACCCTATCCTTATGGAGTCATCTTGCCCTAATTAGCACATTTATCCTACTCTAGAATAACAACCATGAACAGAAGAGCTAACCCAACCGTTAGAGTCATGATGGATTGCATAATCTGCCTATCCCCACCCAACACCAAACAAGAGTTTGACCTACATCAGGTAGTCTATCTCACCCATATCAACCATATTTCCTAACTCCCAGGATATACACTAACCTTGAATAAATAAGACCAAGACCGGAGAAGAAAAGATCAAGGAAGGATACAACAGTCAAAGCGAATCTCGAGATAAATTAAGACTTGAACCTTTCGAATGAAGTCTTTTCCTTGCCATAATCTTTCTTACCTCAACCTGTCCAGCTTATAACCTACATAATATGTAACGGGGTAACTGTGCTCTCCTAATCACCCACTATTGACTAAAAAGAATGAGACTCTGGATTTTGAACCAATTATAGACTAAAAGCTAAAATTACAAGCCAATCGTTTTGTATTCCTTTCCTTACAAATCTCGAGGACGAGATTTTTGATAAGGGGGGTAGGATTTGTAAACCCTAAAAATGAGTTAGGTGTTCATGTATTCCTCCTATGCTTTTTATAGGAAGTAATACTAAGAAATCGAGTAAACATAAGATAAAATAGAAATATCTTCAATCGAGTAGGATAAGTTATCCTCCTCATGGAATCTAAAGAAGGTTCTTGAATAAAAATATATTCAAGATTATGTGACTCTCGGTAAAAGAGAATACATTGTCGCCTAAATAAATGAAATAAAAGATATTCATTTTTTTTATTTATTGGCAAAATTAGAATGTGATCACATACTCGAAATTAATAATTCTCCTAAAATAAAATAAAATTATGCATGACACATATTGAGCCTTTAACTAAACAAAGCAATAAAATAATTAATATAAAAATATGGAAAAGTGTACTTTGCATTTCATACCAATATTTTGGATGGTAGCATTTGGACATAAATGCGAAGTTGTATTTTTTTTATGTGTATTGGAAAACCGAAAACAAAGCAAATAGAAATGGAAAATGTGAAAGAAAATAAAATAGAAAAGTAAAGGGAATGATTGAACTAGTGACTGGGCCGATTTCCTCTGCCTGCGGCCCATCTCTTTTTCTTCCATTCGGCCCATTCGCTTGTTCCGCTGCGGCCCAACTGGCGCTGCCGCTGTGCCACGCACGTCTGCCCAAACCCTAGCCGCCAGGACGACCACACCTCAGCCTCCCAATCGCGCGCTTGGACACCGCGCTCTGGTGCATGCGGCGTTGACTGCTTGGCCAGGCACGCGCGTGACACAGGCAGGTGGCCCCATGTACCAGAGCCTCGTCTTCTCCCGTTCTCCGCGCTTCAGACCCCACGTAACAAACATCCCCTGCATGCCGTAACCACCGGCAGCAATATGCTCGGGTGGTTGAGACCGGCAGCAAATCGCGCCATGAACTCCGGGGTAGACCGAACTCCACCGCCATATCCTGGGGCTCATCTCTATAAAACCCACTGATCTCCAGGAATCCGCCGTTCGTGGTCGTTCTGTGGGAAGCAAGCAAGAACTCTCCCCCCATAGCCAAAGTAAGATCAAGCCTGCGCCTCATCGCGGATCCGTGCGACGTCATTGGCCAGCTCGCTCCAACAGTGGTGACAGCTCTTTCTTTCCCTCGTACCTTATCGTGTTTCCATTGTTGCGCGTAGACCATGAGATGTAGTTGCTCGGTCGGCTTCGGAGGAAGACGAATTAGGGGGGGCCGAGCGATGATAATCGAGTGGTCCAGGTTAGTGCAGTGCGGCACCACCGCGGACCATATCCCGGTTTGGAGTCGGGGGGCTGGGGCAAGGTTCCGTGAGCGCCGCCGTCTTGGGAGCTTACTTCGCCGTGGAGAGACCCGAGGAAGAGGATGAGTGCCAATCGTTGGATCTGTGTTATCCGGCTCAGATTAGATTATGAGTTACCACCTCGTAGGATGAACCCGAGGCATCGAATTAGGATTGTGCGGTCTGGATCTGGTCTCAGCGTACCTGTTCGCTGAGGGGGGGATCTGGAACGTTGGCGTAGTATCGGACGGAGGAGGATTGATCGGGGCGGGATCGCTTCTCATCCGTGGATGCTAGATCCAACGGTCAGTATCACATAACAGGTTATAATGTCAGCGTCTAATCTCGGCGGTCGGAACAGGATTCAACGGCCCAGATCACATCATACCCCTTCGGCCATGACCTTTTGTTAAAGAGCCCCTGCTCTTTTTCGTATTTAAACCCGCCATCCATTGCGGAGTAGCCTGAGTCTTAGGAACATTTGCGGGCTAGCCCCTATTCTTTTGTTTATTTAGAGCGCAGTCCAGGGATCAGAAGAAGTTGATAATTAATAACAGAAATTGATTTATAGCGGAAAAATAAATGTTGGAACTTGTAGAATTCATAGAAATTTCATACTAGCTCCTTTTTAACCCATTCCAGTTCCTATAATTTTGTTTTAATATTATCTATCAACTAGTAACACTGTTTAGCCCTGAAACTTAAATTAAAATTGTTCATTTGAATGAATATATTCTAAGTACCTAATAACTTCGAAAATTCATAATTTCTCTGTTTTAACTCCGATTTGATTCATTCAAGTTGCGTTAGTCTCATATAAATATTTACTACGAAATAATAGCATTTATTATACCATGCCCCATTCTTTTATAATTAGATCTTTGTTTAACCTATGTTGGTTAGTCTCGTTAAACTACTTATCATTATAATCTACTAGAATATAATCTATGGTCAATTTATAACTTATATTTAAGTTGAGATAATTATTTATAATATAATCTATCATATAATTTATATTAACCAATTTATAATATAGTTTAATATTTTAATCACACATATTTCCTATATAATCATAACCCTTTAATTGTAACTCTGATCTTAGTGGTTCTCGAACCCGCAATCTCGTAGCGACGCGTAGATTATTATTATTCAGTTTGTACTTATGTTTGGTGTAATGTTAATTTTGTCTATACACTGTTTGTTTGTATTGCTGCGACTAGCGGTGAGGTCACGAGGATCTGAAGAATCACCCTGGTAACTGGAATCTCAAGTGCCAGGCAAGTTGTGCCCTTGATCCACTTTTGTTACCCAATAATGTTCTTTAATATCACCTATTCAATGCATATGTTTAATTTTGATGGGGCCCAATAGGTCACCCTAGTCTGTTTATCCTGTTTACCTTATTTACCCCTGATTCACTTGGGTAGTTATGCTATTGCTCTATATGGTTTTGGGTTTAATATTTCATTATATCCATGTTCCAATTATTTTGTTATGTTATTTATGTTCATGATAAGATCATTATGTTAATTGGAACATGGAGCGACCACCCGGGAAAACAGTGCTACCACAAGGGTTTAATGGGACGCCCTTGGCTGATTAACTAGGAAAGCTAGTGGAGGTTTTCCTTACCCGAAAGGGGCAAGGGCAGTAGGGGAGTGGTTAGTGTAGGGAGGTCCTTGGGTTGATTTTGCTGCGATGGCGGTCAGACGAGGGATTCCTGCACTGGAGCTTCCTATAAACTGTAGCGGGATTTCTGAAGCTAGTGGAACTTTGTAAAGGCCTCGTAGTGTTACCCTGCCTCGCTTCCTTGGTAGAGGTGTATGGGATTCATGACCCCTTGGTAGATGGGTAACACGGCTTGTGGGTAAAGATGCGCAACCTCTGCATAGTGTAAAACTAGTATACTAGCCGTGCTCACGGTCATGAGCGGCTCAGACCCTCACATGATTAATTTATGGAACCTAAATTCAATTTGTCATTTGCATTTGCATGGGATTATTTATTAATTTTGTTCTATTACTTTTATTAAGGTTTGGTATTTAGTTACACCTAGTAATTGCTAATAAAAGTTTGACCAACATTAAAAGCAATGCTCAGCTTTAACCATTTTCTTTGATAAGCCTTACACTTCATGAGCTCCCACCTTTGGCGAGTTCATGCACATTATTCCCCACAACTTGTTGAGCGATGAACGTATGTGAGCTCACTCTTGCTGTCTCACACCCCCCACAAGAGAAGAACAGGTGGTTCAAGGGGAGCCATAACGAGGAGTTCGATTCGACCTAGGTGGGTCTCCCAGTTGACTTTCTAGCGCCAAGGATGGATTTTAGATCCTGCTATATTTATCTTTTATTTTGTAAGACTTCCGCTATGTAATAAGTACTCTGATTATTGTGACATTTATCTCTATACACTCTGTGATTATATATGTTGTCTTCTTTGGCGCATGTATGAGATGCACTCGGCTTTGTCCCTTAAAGCCCGGGTGTTACAGTTGGCCCGACCGACTGTTGGCTCACCGGACAGTCCGGTGATTTATAGCCGTACGCCATTAATTGCTTCCCAAGAGCAGCCAGTTGACAGACGCTGGCCTGGCGCACCACCGGACAGTCCGGTGCACCCAGACCGAGCTGTCTTTGGCTAAACGAAGCCATCTCTTTTCCAACTTGATTTCTCCTGTTTCCAGCACTTAGACACAATACATTAGTCTCCAAAACAATGTACTAAGTCTAGAAACATACCTTTAATCTTGATTTGCACTTCTTGAGTCCTTGGCACAGTTTAACACTTAGGCACTTGTGTTAGACACTTAATCACCAAAATACTTAGAAATAGCCCAAGGGCACATTTCCCTTTCAATCTCCCCCTTTTTGGTGATTTATGCCAACACACCATAAAGCAACTAAAAGAAGTGCAATATCAACGCAAATGAAAACACAATTTTGTTTTGATTCAAATTTGGCATATATGGATCATTCTTTACTACCACTTGGTTTGTTTTTGCAAATCAAATTCAATTTCCTATCTCTAAGTCAAACACACTTGTTGAAACATAAAGAGAGATATTTCAAGAGAAATTGATCAAAGATTCAAAAACTCCCCCTTTTTCCCATAATCAAGCCTTCTCCCCACAAGAGACCAATGTTTTGACAATAAGAGACAAACAAGAGTATTTTGACAAACAAAAACTCTAACTCTACTATTTTCAAAATTCTCAAGTGTTAGCTGATCCATTTCTTGCTTTGGCCTTATTTTCTCTCCCTTTGGCATCAAGCACCAAAACGGGATCAATTTTGGCCCTTTAACCCCATTGCCTCACCAAAATCTTCAACTAAGAGTAAAAAGGCAATAAGAAAACATAGATGAACTTGGAATGAGTTACTCTCTCATCGGAGTGCAGTGGAAGTCTTGCATGGTCCAAGTCCACCTTTTCCCTTTCAATCCACCTTTGAGACTAAATTAAGAAAACTCAAGCACATGGTTAGTCTCAAAGGGTCAAGTTGTAACACAACTCCCCCTAAATATGTGCATCACTTGCAAATGGACTTATGAGGTCCGGGGAGTGCTTGTACAACTTGAGCACCATACATAAACAACAAATTGCATAAAGAATATGATCAAAGGCATAAACACATGTATGCTACAAATCAATCCAAGTTCCACGAATCTAGGACATTTAGCTCACTACGCAGCCTGCAAAAGGTCGACTCATCTAGAGGCTTGGTAAAGATATCGGCTAGCTGGTTCTCGGTGCTAACATAAAACACTTCGATATCTCCCTTTTGCTGGTGGTCTCTCAAAAAGTGATGCCAGATGTCAATGTGCTTTGTGCGGCTGTGCTCAACGGGGTTGTCCGCCATGCGGATAGCACTCTCATTATCACATAGGAGTGAGACTTTGCTCAGATTGTAGCCAAAGTCCCTGAGGGTTTGCCTCATCCAAAGTAGTTGCGCGCAACACTGTCCTGCGGCAACGTACTCGGCCTCAGCAGTGGATAGGGCAACAGAAGTTTGTTTCTTAGAACTCCACGACACCAGGGACCTTCCTAAGAATTGGCACGTCCCCGATGTACTCTTCCTATCGACCTTACATCCAGCATAATCGGAGTCTGAATATCCAATTAAGTCAAAGGTGGACCCCTTTGGATACCAGATCCCGAAGCAAGGCGTAGCGACTAAATATCTAAGAATTCGCTTCACGGCCACTAAGTGACACTCCCTTGGATCAGATTGAAATCTAGCACACATGCATACGCTAAGCATAATATCCGGTCTACTAGCACATAAATAAAGTAAAGACCCTATCATAGACCGGTATGCCTTTTGATCAACGGACTTACCTCCTTTGTTGAGGTCGGTGTGTCCGTCGGTTCCCATTGGAGTCTTGGCGGGTTTGGCGTCCTTCATCCCAAACCGCTTGATCAAGTCTTGCGTGTACTTCGTTTGGGAGATGAAGGTGCCATCCTTGAGTTGCTTCACTTGGAACCCAAGGAAGTAGTTCAACTCACCCACCATCGACATCTCGAACTTTTGAGTCATCACCCTGCTAAACTCTTCACAAGACTTTTGGTTAGTAGAACCAAATATTATGTCGTCGACATAAATTTGGCACACAAATAAATCGCCATCACATGTCTTAGTGAAAAGAGTTGGATCGGCTTTCCCAACCTTGAAAGCATTAGCAATTAAAAAGTCTCTAAGGCATTCATACCATGCTCTTGGGGCTTGTTTAAGTCCATAGAGCGCCTTAGAGAGCTTACACACGTGGTCGGGGTACCGTTCATCCTCGAAGCCAGGGGGTTGCTCCACGTACACCTCCTCCTTGATTGGTCCGTTGAGGAAAGCGCTCTTCACATCCATTTGGAACAACCTGAAAGAATGGTGAGTAGCATAGGCTAACAATATGCGAATTGACTCTAGCCTAGCCACAGGAGCAAAAGTCTCCTCAAAGTCCAAACCTGCGACTTGGACATAACCTTTTGCCACAAGTCTAGCATTGTTCCTTGTCACCACCTCGTGCTCGTCTTGTTTGTTGCGGAACACCCACTTGGTTCCCACTTTCGAACAAATAAACTTCATCATAGAATTCAATGATTAAAACATTTAATACTTATGCATACTCAATGACAAGGCATAGGATGCAAACCAAACGGTAGCAACCACCACTGTATTTACTTGCCTTCACCGGGAATTTGGAATGGTACTAAGTACGATCCGGAAGTCTACCACCTGTTTTTGACACACACCTTAGTGTACAAATCAACATAACAAACGCTAATAAACAACGCCACACCTACGCACAATTTCAACCCGTCGCGAGCGACAACTCTCCCCATCACCACCCAACTGCAGCGACGCTGTTTGATAATTTCATAACTTTAAAATTATAACAGAAATGATATCAATCAAAAACTCAGGAAGTATTTACATAAAATTTCCCACAAGTTTTATATTCAAATGATAATTAAATTCCAACCCCTAATTAGCCCAAAACAGTCCACAAGATAAACCCTGCAATCTGTTTTTGGACAGCAGCATACCTGGATTCAAACAGCGATATCCCCTAAAATATAACTTCGAATCGAGCGCATAAGTACTCGTTAGAAAGGTATGACAAAACTCTACATGATTATCATACTGATTATCACTAATTACCCACAAAAAATCCCTAGAAACTGCTAATACTACTGCTGTTCGCCCACCTGCAAATCTTTTTTTACAGCAACATACCGGGATTCAAACAACGATATCTCCTAAAATATAACTCCGAATCGAGCGCATAAGTACTCGTTGGAAAGGTATGACAAAGCTATACATGATTCTCCCACTGATTCTCACTAATTACCCACGAAAAATTCCCAGAATCTGCTAGAACTACTGCTGTTCGCCCACCCACAAAATTTCTTGACAGCACCTCTACCAATTCGCATACGTAAACATCTAATCGATTGAATTGTAGCACAAATAAACAAGAGTTAATCACAAAATCACCTTGGCTTCTCCGCCTTTCCTCGCTACTTCTTCCTTCCACCAAATTCCAATTGGAGATTTGCACCCACGCGACGTAGATCAAGCGGGAGGGCTGCACCTAGGAGAGGAGAAGATGGGGGCGGCTAGGGTTTGTGGGATGGTGGCTGCAAGAGTTTGAGGGAGGAGGAGATGAGAGAGGGGGGCGGCTGCACAAAGGCTAGAGAGGGGGGCTGCACAAGGGGGAGGGGATTAGAGGGAGGGCGGCTAGGGTTAGGGGGGCTAGTGGGCCGGATCAAGTTTCACACCACAGCTCCCGACCCTAGCGCATGAGTCTAACCAAAAAATTTACTGTTTTACTGGTGAATGCTTCCCAAAAATTCTAAATCCCTGTAGCACAGGACCCGGAAGAGAAAACAAAGAAAAAAAGAATAATCTTCAATTTCTCTTCTTTTTTTTGAAAATTGGGTATCACACGGCCCTAAGGTGAACTTCCTTAGGATCGGCTTGGAACCTTGCACACATGCATACAGAAAGCATAATTTCCGGTCGAGATGCACATAAATAGAGTAGAGATCCTATCATCGACTGGTATACCTTTTGATCTACGGATTTACCTCCCGTGTCGAGGTCGAGATGCCCATTAGTTCCCATGGGTGTCTTGATGGGTTTGGCATCCTTCATTCCAAACTATTTAAGTATGTATTGAATGTACTTCGTTTGGCTGATGAAGGTGCTCTCTTGGAGTTGCTTGACTTGAAATCCTAGAAAATACTTCAACTCCCCCATCATAGACATCTCGAATTTTTGATATCATCAACATAAATACTTCACAAGTAGATTTCTTAGTAGACCCAAATATGATATCATCAACATAAATTTGGCATACAAACAAGTCATTTGCAATACTTTTAGTAAAGAGAGTAGGATCAGCTTTTTCGACTTTGAAACCATTAGTGATAAGGAAATCTCTTAGGCATTCATACCATGCTCTTGGGGCTTGCTTGAGCCCATAAAGCGCCTTAGAGAGTTTGTAAACATGGTTAGGGTACTCACTATCTTCAAAGCCGGGAGGTTGCTCAACATAGACCTCTTCCTTAATTGGTCCATTGAGGAAGGCACTTTTCACGTCCATTTGATAAAGCTTGAAGCCATGGTAAGTAGCATAGGCAAGTAATATGCGAATTGATTCAAGCCTAGCTACGAGTGCATAGGTTTCACCGAAATCCAAACCTTCAACTTGTGAATACCCCTTGGCCACAAGTCGGGCTTTGTTCCTTGTCACCACACCATGCTCATCTTGCTTGTTGCGGAAAACCCACTTGGTTCCTACAACATTTTGGTTAGGACGTGGAACTAAATGCCATACCTCATTCCTCGTGAAGTTGTTGAGCTCCTCTTGCATTGCCAGCACCCAATCCGAATCTCTTAGTGCATCCTCCACCTTGTATGGCTCAATAAAGGACACAAAAGAGTAATTTCACAAAAATGAGAGACTCGAGATCGAGTGGTTACCCCCTTATGAATGTCACCGAGAATTGAGTTCACGGGGTGATCTCTTTGAATCGCTTGATGAACTCTTGGGTGTGGCGGTCTTGGACCCTGTAATTCTTGCTCATTTTCTTTGTCTTGATCAACTTCATCTCCCCCTTGGTCATTGTCCTCTTGAGGTGGCTCATCCTCTTGATCTTTATCTTCATTGTCTTGAGCCTGATCCTTATCTTGAGTTGGTGGAGATGCTGGCATGGAAGATGACGGTTGATCTTGTGGTTGAGTTGGCTCTTTGGTTTCCTTAGGACACACATCCCCAATGGACATGTTCCTTAACGCGATGCATGGAGCCTCTTCATCATCTAGCTCATCAAGATCAACTTGCTCCACTTGGAAGCCATTAGTCTCATCAAACACAATGTCACAAGAAACCTCAACTAATCCTGTGGATTTGTTGAAGACTCTATATGCCCTTGTGTTTGAGTCATAACCAAGTAAAAAACCTTCTACAGCCTTAGGAGCAAATTTAGATTTTCTACCTCTTTTAACAAGAATAAAACATTTGCTACCAAAGACTCTAAAATATGAAACATTGGGTTTTTACCGGTTAGGAGTTCATATGATGTCTTCTTGAGGATTCGGTGAAGGTAGAGCCGGTTGATGGAGTAGTAGGCGGTGTTAATCGCCTCAGCCCAAAACCGGTCCGGAGTCTTGTACTCATCAAGCATGGTCCTCGCCATGTCCAATAGAGTTCTATTCTTCCTTTCCACTACACCATTTTGCTGAGGTGTGTAGGGAGAAGAGAACTCATACTTGATGCCCTCCTCCTCAAGAAAGCCTTCAATTTGAGAGTTCTTGAACTCGGTCCCGCTGTCGCTTCTTATTTTCTTGATCCTTAATCCGAACTCATTTTGAGCCCGTCTCAAGAATCCCTTTAAGGTGTCTTGGGTTTGTGATTTTTCCTGCAAAAAGAACACCCAAGTGAAGCGAGAATAATCATCCACAATTACAAGACAATACTTACTCTCGTCGATGCTTATGTAAGCTATCAGGCCGAATAGGTCCATGTGGAGTAGTTCAAGCGGCCTATCGGTCGTCATGATGTTCTTGTGTGGATGATGGGCACCAACTTGCTTCCCTGCTTGACATGCGCTACAAACCCTGTTGTAGGGGACCATAATTAGGGGTACCCTCAAGGCTCCTAATTCTCAGCTGGTAACCCCCATCAGCACAAAGCTGCAAAGGCCTGATGGGTGCGACTAAGTCAGGGATCGGTCCATTCGAGGGACTCGATCACGCTTCGCCCGAGCCCACCTCGGGCAAGGGCAGCCGACCCCGGAGGATCTACGTCTCGCCCGAGGCCCCCTCCAGCGACGAACGTACTTCCGGCTCGCCCGAGGCCCAGTCTTCACCAAGAAGCAACCCTGGCCAAATCGCCACGCCAACCGACCAAATCGCAGGGGCATTTAATGCAAAGGTGGCCTGACACCTTTATCCTGACGCACGTCCTCCAGTCAACAGAGCCGAAGTGACCGCAGTCACTTTGCCGCTCCACTAACCGGCCTGACAGAAGGACAGCGTCGCCTGCGCCGCTCCGACTGCTGTGCCACTCGACAGAGTGAGGCTGACAGGTAGCCAGGCCCGGCCTCGGGCACCATAGGAAACTCCGCTCCGCCCGACCCAGGGCTCGGACTCGGGCTCAGCCCCGGAAGACGGTGAACTCCGCTCCGCCCGACCCCAGGGCTCGGACTCGGGCTCAGCCCCGGAAGACGGCGAACTCCGCTCCGCCCGACCCAGGGCTCGGACTCGGGCTCGGCCCCGGAAGACGGCGAACTCCGCTCCGCCCGACCCAGGGCTCGGACTCGGGCTCAGCCCCGGAAGACGACGAACTCCGCTCCGCCTGACCCCAGGGCTCGGACTCGGGCTCAGCCCCTGAAGACGACGAACTCTGCTTCGCCCGACCCCAAGGCTCGGACTCAGCCCTGGCCTCCCCCGACGGTCTCCGCCTCGCCCGACCTAGGGGCTCAGACTCGACCTCGGCCTCGGAAGACAGACTCGACCTCGACCTCGGAGGAGCCTCCACATCGCCCAACCTAGGGCACAGACCGACCACGTCAACAGGAGGCGCCATCATTACCCTACCCCAAGCTGACTCAGGCTACGGGAAACAAGACCAGCGTCCCATCTGGCTCGCTCCGCTAGACAAGTAATGATGGCGCCCCGCACGCTCTATGACGACGGCGGCTCTCAGCCCCCTTACGGAAGCAAGAGGACGTCAGCAAGGACTCGACAGCCCCGACAGCTGTCCTTCCGCCAGGCTCCAGCACTCCTCCGACGACCATGACACCACACGAACCGGGTGCCAAGACCTCTCCGGCTGCCACGATGGCATGTACTTAGGGCGCTAGCTCTCCTCTGCTAGACACATTAGCACTCTGCTACACCCCCCATTGTACACCTGGATCCTCTCCTTACGCCTATAAAAGGAAGGACCAGGGCCCTCTTACAGAAGGTTGGCCGCGCGGGGAAGAGGACGGGACAGGCGCTCGCGTGAGGCCGCTCGCTCCCCTCTCGCGTGGACGCTTGTAACCCCCTACTGCAAGCGCACCCGACCTGGGCGCGGGACAAACACGAAGGCCGTGGGATTTCCACCTCGCTCTCGCTCCGGCCGCCTTTTTCCCCCCTTCGCGCTCCGTCTCGCTCCGACCCATCTGGGCTGGGGCACGCGGCGACATTTCACTCATCGGCCCTGGGAGGAGGCGGCACCTCGTTGGCTGTCGAGCGAGTCGACGGCGCCGGCGCCCCAACGGGGGGCACGTCGGGCATCAACCTCGCGTTTGAGACGAAGACGAGCGCCGTCTCCCCGCAACACGCCAATCCCAAGCAAACGGACGACGCCAGCATGCTCGCGAAAGGCTTGCTGGGCGTCACCCTCGTACCTGAGACGACGGTGCAGTCAGTCCCTAACGTGACTTCGTCACCGCCCGTCGACCAAGAGGTACCCACCGATTCCCATCTAACGCCCTTTGGATTCAGCCTCGACCCGCCAAGCGACTTCGCTTTGGCGGACGCTCTCGTAGAGGCGAGTCCAAACCCTCTGGGGTTTCGTATGTGGTCACCCTGGGACCGGCTGACGGATGTCTCGACCTACGAGCCCTCGGGGTCCGAGGAAGATGACGTGTCCGACTTCTGTTGAGATTTCTCCGGACTTGGTAACCCCAGTGCCATGCGGGACTTCATGACTGCATGCGACTACTGCCTTTCCGACTGTTCCGACGGTAGCCGCAGCCTCGGCGACGAGGACTGTGGCCCAAGTCGTGAATGTTTCCACGTCGATCTAGAGGGTCCCTCCGAAGGCAACCATCTTGGTATGCCGGAGAACGGTGATCTCCCTAGGCCTGTGCCTCGCGTTGACATCCTACAGGAGCTAGCTGTGGTCCCCGTTCAGGCGGGGGGTCATGACCCACAGCTCGAGCAAATCCGCGGGGTGCAGGCCAGGCTCGACGAAGGAGCAGGAACACTTGAGCCGATCCGCAGGGACATCGGGCAGGAATGGGCGGGCCAACCTCCAGCCGGAGAAGTGCGCCATCTACCCCAGGATATCCAGCACCGCATCGCCGACGATGTCAGGGTGAGACCGCCACCCGCTTCCAGTGGAGTCGGCCAGAACCTGACTTGCAGCGACAATGCTTCTCCGTGCTATGCCAGAGCCATCAACCACCGAGGGGCGGCGAATCCAGGGAGAGCTCAAGAATCTCCTGGAGGGCGCCGCGGTCCGACGGGCCGAGAGCTCCGCCTCCCGAAGGCAGGGGTACCCCTCGGAACATCGCGCCGCGACTTCCCGATTCATGCGGGAAGCCTCGGTCCACGCCGGGCGCACACGCGACACAGCGCCTGCGGCCCCGGGTCGCCTCGGCAACGAGCACCATCACCGCAACTGTCGGCCCACCTCGACGAAAGGGTGCGCCGAGGCTACCACCCCAGGCGTGGGGGACGCTACGACAGTGGGGAGGATCGGAGTCCCTCGCCCGAACCACCTGGTCCGCAGGCTTTCAGCCGCGCCATACGACGGGCGCCGTTCCCGACCCGGTTCCGAACCCCGACTACTTTCACGAAGTACTCGGGGGAGACGAGACCGGAACTGTGGCTCGCAGACTACCGGCTGGCCTGCCAACTGGGTGGTACGGACGATGACAACCTCATCATCCGCAACCTCCCCCTGTTCCTCTCCGACACCGCTCGCGCCTGGTTGGAGCACCTGCCTTCGGGGCAGATCTCCAACTGGGACGACCCGATCCAAGCCTTCGCCGGCAATTTCCCGGGCACGTACGTGCGCCCTGGGAACTCCTGGGACCTCCGAAGCTGCCGACAGCAGCCGGGAGAGTCTCTCCGGGACTACATCCGGCGATTCTCGAAGCAGCGCACCGAGCTGCCCAACATCACCGATTCAGATGTCATCGGCGCGTTCCTCGCTGGCACCACTTGCCGCGACCTAGTCAGCAAGCTGGGTCGAAAGACCCCCACCAGGGCGAGCGAGCTGATGGACATCGCTACCAAGTTCGCCTCTGGCCAGGAGGCGGTTGAGGCTATCTTCCGGAAGGACAAGCAGCCCCAGGGCCGCCCACCGGAAGATGCCCCCGAGGCATCAACTCAGCGCGGCGCAAAGAATAAAGGCAAGAAGAAGTCGCAAGCGAAACGCGACGCCGCAGACGCGGACCTTGTCGCCGCCACCGAGTACAAGAACCCTCAAAACCCCCCCGGAGGTGCTAACCTCTTCGACAAGATGCTCAAGGAGCCGTGCCCCTATCATCAGGGGCCCGTCAAGCACACCCTTGAGGAGTGCGCTATACTTCGGCGCCACTTCCACAGGGCCGGGCCACCCGCGGAGGGTGGCAGGGCTCACGACGACGACAAGAAGGAAGATCACCAGGCACGAGAGTTCCCCGAGGTCCGCGACTGCTTCATGATCTATGGTGGGCAAGCGGCGAACGCCTCGGCTCGGCACCGCAAGCAAGAGCGTCGGGAGGTCTGTTCGGTAAAGGTGGCGGCACCAGTCTACCTAGACTGGTCCGACAAGCCCATCACCTTCGACCAAGCCGACCACCCTGAAACGTGCCGAGCCCGGGGAAATACCCGCTCGTTGCGACCCCATCATCGGCGACGTCAGGCTCACCAAGGTCCTCATGGACGGAGGCAGCAGCCTCAACATCATCTACGTCGAGACCCTCGGGCTCCTGCGCGTTGATCTGTCCTCGGTCCGGGCAGGCGCTGCGCCTTTCCACGGGATCATTCCCGGGAAGCGCGTCCAGCCCCTCGGACAACTCGACCTTCCCGTCTGCTTCGGAACACCCTCCAACTTCCGAAGGGAGACCCTCACGTTCGAGGTGGTCGGGTTCCGAGGAACCTACCACGCAGTATTGGGGAGGCCATGCTACGCGAAGTTCATGGCCATCCCCAACTACACCTACCTCAAGCTCAAGATGCCGGGCCCCAACGGGGTCATCACCGTCGGCCCCACGTACCGACACGCGTTCGAATGCGACGTCGAGTGCGTGGAGTACACCGAGGCCCTCGCCGAGTCCGAGGCCCTCATCGCCGACCTGGAGAGCCTCTCGAAGGAGGTGCCAGACGTGAAGCGCCACGCCGGCAACTTTGAGCCAGCGGAGACTGTTAAGTCCATCCCCCTCGACCCCAGCAGCGACGCTTCCAAGCAGATCCGGATCGGCTCCGAGCTCGATCCCAAATAGGAAGCAGTGCTCGTCGACTTTCTCCGCGCAAACGCCGACGTTTTCGCGTGGAGTCCCTCGGACATGCCTGGCATACCGAGTGATGTCGCCGAGCACTCGCTGGATATCCGAGTTGGAGTCCGACCCGTCAAGCAGCCTCTGTGCCGATTCGACGAAGAAAAGCGCAGAGCCATAGGCGAGGAGATCCACAAGCTAATGGCGGCAGGGTTCATCAAAGAGGTATTCCATCCCGAATGGCTTGCCAACCCTGTGCTTGTGAGAAAGAAAGGAGGGAAATGGCGGATGTGTGTAGACTACACTGGTCTAAACAAAGCATGTCCGAAGGTTCCCTACCCTCTGCCTCGCATCGATCAAATCGTGGATTCCACTGCTGGGTGCGAAACCCTATCTTTCCTCGATGCCTACTCAGGGTATCACCAAATCAGGATGAAAGAGTTCGACCAGCCCGCGACTTCTTTCATCACACCCTTAGGCATGTACTGCTATGTCACCATGCCGTTCGACTTGAGGAATGCGGGTGTGACGTACCAGCGGTGCGTGAACCATGTGTTCGGCGAACACATTGGCCGGACGGTCGAGGCCTATGTCGATGACATCGTAGTCAAGACGAGGAAAGCCTCCGACCTCCTTTTCGACCTTGGAGTGACGTTCTGATGTCTCAAGGGGAAAGGCGTGAAGCTTAATCCCGAGAAGTGTGTCTTTGGGGTTCCCCGAGGCATGCTCTTGGGGTTCATTGTCTCCGAGCAGGGCATCGAGGCCAACCCGGAGAAGATCGCGACCATCACCAGCATGGGGCCCATCAAGGACTTGAAAGGCGTACAGAGAGTCATGGGATGTCTTGCGGCTCTGAGCCGCTTCATCTCACGCCTCGGCGAAAGAGGCCTGCCTCTGTACCGCCTCTTAAGGAAGGCCGAGTGCTTCACTTGGACCCCTGAGGACGAGGAAGCCCTCGGGAACCTGAAGGCGCTCCTCACCAACGTGCCCATCTTGGTGCCTCCCGCTGCCGGAGAAGCCCTCTTGATCTACGTCGTCGCGACCACTCAGGTGGTTAGCGCCGCGATTGTGGTTGAGAGACGAGAAGAGGGGCATGCATTGCCCGTCCAGAGGCCAGTCTACTTCATCAGCGAGGTACTGTCCGAGACCAAGATCTGCTACCCACAAATTCAGAAGCTGCTGTACGCAGTGATCCTGACGCGGCGGAAGTTGTGACACTACTTCGAGTCTCATCCGGTAACTGTGGTATCATCCTTCCCCCTGGGGAGATAATCCAGTGCCGAGAGGCCTCGGGTAGAATCGCAAAGTGGGCGGTGGAAATTATGGGCGAAACGATCTCGTTCGCCCCTCGGAAGGCCATCAAGTCCCAGGTCTTGGTGGACTTCGTGGCTGAATGGGTCGACACCCAGCTCCCAACAGTTCCGATCCAACTGGAACTCTAGACCATGTTCTTCGACGGGTCGCTGATGAAGATAGGAGCAGGCGCAGGCCTGCTCTTCATCTCGCCCCTCGGAAAGCATCTACGCTATGTGCTACGCCTCCACTTCCCGGCGTCCAACAATGTGGCTGAGTACGAGGCTCTGGTCAACGGGTTGCGCATCGCCATCGAGCTAGGGGTCCGACGCCTCGACGCTCGCGGTGACTCGCAACTCGTCATCGACCAAGTCATGAAGAACTCCCACTACCGCGACCCGAAGATGGAGGCCTACTGCGATGAGGTTCGGCGCCTGGAAGACAAGTTCTACGGGCTCGAGCTCAACCACATCGCCCGGCGCTACAACGAGACTGCGAACGAGCTGGCTAAAATAGCCTCGGGGCGAACAACGGTTCCCCCGGACGTCTTCTCCCGAGACCTGCATCAACCCTCCGTCAAGATCGACGACACGCCCAAGCCCGAGGCACCCTCGGTCCAGCCCGAGGTAACCTCGGCTCAGTCCGGGCCACCCTCGGCTCAGCCCGAGGCACCCTCAGCTCGGCCCAAGGCACCCTCGGTTCAGCCCGAGGTACCCTCAGCCCCCGAGGGTGAGGCACTGTGCGTCGAGGAGGAGCGAAGCGGGGTCACGCATAATCGAAACTGGCAGACCCCGTACCTGCGATATCTCCACCGAGGAGAGTTACCCCTCGACCGAGCTGAAGCTCGGCGGTTGGCGCGACGCGCCAAGTCGTTCGTCTTGCTGGGGGATGGGAAGGAGCTCTACCACCGCAGCCCCTCAGGAATCCTCCAGCGATGCATCCCCATCGCCGAAGGTCAGGAGCTCCTACGAGAGATACACTCGGGGGCTTGCGGCCATCACGCAGCACCTCGAGCCCTTGTTGGAAACGCCTTTCGACAAGGTTTCTACTGGCCGACGGCGGTGACCGACGCCACTAGAATTGTCCGCACCTGCAAAGGGTGTCAGTTCTACGCGAGGCAGACCCACCTGCCCGCTCAGGCTCTGTAGACGATACCCATCACCTGGCCTTTTGCTGTGTGGGGTCTGGACCTCGTCGGCCCCTTGCAGAAGGCACCCGGGGGCTACACGCACCTGTTGGTCGCCATCGACAAATTCTCCAAGTGGATCGAGGTCCGACCCCTAAACAGCATCAGGTACGAACAGGCGCTGGCGTTCTTCACCAACATCATCCATCGTTTTGGGGTCCCGAACTCCATCATCACCGACAACGGCACCCAGTTCACCGACAGAAAGTTCCTAGACTTCTGCGAGGATCACCACATCCGGGTGGACTGGGCCGCCGTGGCTCACCCCATGACGAATGGGCAAGTAGAGCGTGCCAACGACATGATTCTACAAGGACTCAAGCCTCGGATCTATAACGACCTCAACAAGTTCGGCAAGCGATGGATGAAGGAACTCCCCTCGGTGGTCTGGAGCCTGAGGACAACGCCGAGCCGAGCCACGGGCTTCACGCCGTTCTTTCTAGTCTATGGGGCCGAGGCCATCTTGCCCACAGACTTAGAATACGGCTCCCCGAGGACGAGGGCCTACACCGACCAAAGCAACCAAGCTAGTCGAGAAGACTCGCTGGACCAGCTAGAAGAGGCTCGGGACATGGCCTTACTACACTCGGCGCGGTACCAGCAGTCCCTGCGACGCTACCACGCCCGAGGGGTCCGGTCCTGAGACCTCCACCTGGTGCTTCGGCTGCGACAGGACGCCCGAGGGCGGCACAAACTCACGCCTCCCTGGGAAGGGCCGTTCGTCATCGCCAAAGTTCTGAAGCCCGGAACGTACAAGCTAGCCAACAGTCAAGGCGAGGTCTACAACAACGCTTGGAACATCCAACAGCTACGTCGCTTCTACCCTTAAGATGCTTTCAAGTTGTTCATATACCTCGCTCCCACGCAAAGTTTAGTCATCAAGGAAGGGTCAGCCTTGCCTCGGCAAAGCCCGACCCTCCCTCGGGGGCTAAAAGGGGGGGAACCCCCTCTGGGTCAAAATTTTCCTCGAAAAAAGATCCTTTCTGCCAGAATGTCTTTCGTGCTTTTCGACTACTTCGAAAGTGGATCCTGAAAACGACGGAGTACACGTAAGCAGCCAAGGCTGACCGAGCCGAGGGACTCCTACGCCTCCGGGATACGGATACCTCACTCATCACCTTCTGCGATAAGTAACTCGCGTTCGGATAAGTG
Source organism: Zea mays (assembly GCF_902167145.1). NCBI lineage: Eukaryota > Viridiplantae > Streptophyta > Magnoliopsida > Poales > Poaceae > Zea > Zea mays. The sequence continues at coordinate 70,989,672 of NC_050096.1, read as the reverse complement.
ATTCCGCGGACCGAACAAGTCTTTGCGCTCGAAAGCTCCTCTGCCGAAGCGATTCTTCGGGCCTTCTCGACTGCGTCGGTGACAGACCCCTATGGACGGGCAAGAGCGCGCGTAAGCGGCAAGGCCGACCGAGCCGAGGGATTCCTACGCCTCCGGGATACGGATACCTCACTCATCACCTTCCGTGAAAAGCAAGTCTCGCTCACACAGACAAATCTGTTACTGACGAAAAAGTCCAGATACTCGAAACAAGAGGAAAAGAAACACAGCTTTACAACATGGCGATGACGTGTTTGGGCCTCGGCGGCCGCAGAAAACACACACTACAAGATAATCCGATCCTGTAGGCTCGGATCTCGATAGTTGAAGGGAGCAGCAGCACCCTCGGCGTCGACTACACCTTCGGCGAGGTCCAACCTAGCCTCGGACGGCGACGCGGTCCGAGGATCTCCACTCTGAAGGACGACGTCATCATCACGCCTGGGCCATCGCCGCCAGGGTCTCCTCCAAGAATCCGGCTCGAGCAGGCGGCTCGGCTGGTCACCCCGAGGCCTCGGCCAGCTGTCCCCTGAAGACATCAGCCCGGCCCGAGGCCTCGGCAACTCAACTCCGGCGTCGGTCCCGCTAACGGACGACCCGGCCAGGCTCCGGCCGACCAAGTCTTCTTTTTGAGCCAACTCTGCCTCTGTCCGTGCTGACACCGCTACCCCTGGCTTCGGCTCATCGAAGAGCGGCCGAGGGGTTTCTTTAACTAAGCAAGAGAAGCCTCGGACAGCAAGGCCGACCAAGCCGAGGGACTCCTACGCCTCCAGGATACGGATACCTCACTCGTCACCTTTACACGGGGCGACTCACGCTTGGTGAAGCGGTTCAGACAACCAACAAGCGAGTCTTAGTGCTCGAAAATGAGGAAAAACACGGCTCCGCGCCAAAAATACATACATGTTCAGGCCCCGATAGCCACAATGAACAAAAGACCGGCATTCAAGGTGCCATTACAAACGGAACTCCGGTTCCGTCCCCGCGAGTATGAACGACCTCCACACCGGGGAGCCTACGGGGCGACAAGTTCTGGGCGACTCGCCAGCGACCTCTGCAGCAGCAGCTATGGTCCCAGGACGGACGCGGCGACCGGAAGGCTCTCGTTCGCGTCCCCGCTCAAAGGACGCGAACCAGACATCAAAGCCAAAGAGCGGGCCGCTCCAAAGCGCACCGGCAGGTCCTCGCTCCCGTCCTCGCCACGAAAACGAGGAAGAGGGCAGAATGTTGCATCCTAGCTGGGCAGCAACAGTTCGCCTTCCCCGGCATGGCTGGAGGACGCCTCCTCCGCAGAGCTGGGGGATGGTTTCCACCACCAGAAGCTGGAAGAGGAGGTGGCCAGCCGACCCGTGCGGGAGGCAGAGCCCCGGCTCGCCTCGCTCTCCGCTCCAGCAAGGATGGTAAGCATCCTTGAGGCTGAGGGAGGGGCAGAGGCCGCAGCCCGACTTGCTTTCCCCCGCCATCGAACTGGAGGTCACCGTCTTGGGTGACCACTGGCGGAGGGGTGCAGCCGGGCTGCATGATGAAAATCCTTGAAGCCGAACGATGGCTGAAAGGTACCAACTCCCACAGAGTTGCGTTCCTCCAACGACAAGGCGGAAGGATTGCGGGTGTCCCCCATCCGGGGCTCGGAAGGCGGAAAGACACGATGCATAAGGGAGCGCGAAGACATGGTCGCCTTTCAAGGGGGTCACCCTCCTTTTAAAGGCGACTCTCCCTACCTACGTCCCCAGCCGTCGTGGGCTGAGTCTTCTCCAACACGCTTCAAGGTCCTCCCCCTACGGCGCGGGGGCTGGGTCCCACGCGTCATGCAAGCTGGCCCAGAGTAGAAGAAGCCAAACCGCCGCGCACGGTGCATGCAACCGCCTAGCGGTTACGAGCATTCCTCCACTTTTGCCCAGACCAGCGGGCGAAAGGGCGGGCAGCCATGCAGGCGGCATGCAACCGCGCCAAGTGGGTGCACCCCTCCGACTTCCAACGCACCCAGCATGGGGGCCCACGCCCACGCGTCATGCAACCGGCGCGCCGGTCGCTACGTGCAAGCAACTGCACCGCCACTCGCACCACTGCCACGCCTCCTTGACTGCGGAACCAGTACCACGACTCGAGGCAACCCTGCGTACGACCCAGCAGTGCCAGCCAGGCGCGACGGTCAATACGGCCAAAAATGGGCAGGCAGTAATGGCGGTGGCAGGCGGGCGGGAGCTGCGGTCACGTCATCAGCCAAGCTTACGTCCCATCCTGGGGCAGTGAGAGAACCCTCTCTCACGGTGCGAAGACGGCGCGCCCGTGTTCCGTTCCTCGAACGACTCGCGCACGCGCAACGGCCGCCCCGCGAACCGCTCGCCCCGTCGCATTAACTCCGCGGCGGGACAGGCGGTGCCTCGAGCAGGAGAAGCAAGCGACGCTTCGCCTTCGCCATAATGACCGCGTCAAAAAAGGTACGCCATGTCATTCGATTTCGTATCCTTTTCCTCTTTCTCTCTCTTACAACAGGGACCGGGAAAGGGGGATACCCCGAAAAGGATCCTTCTCCGTGAAGGAAACAGGCTCCGAGCCTCCCTACTGATCAGAGGTTCGAAGGCTGGCCCCTCGGGGGGGTTCAACAGCCGCCTCAGAGCGTGTGGGTTCTGCACCCACTACTGGTCAGAGGTTCGAAGGCCGGCCCCTCGAAAGGGTTCAACGGCCGCCTCAGGCCACTCGGGCTCCGCGCCCACTACTGATCAGGGGTTCGTAGGCTGGCCCTCGAAGGGTTCACAGCCGCCTCAGACATAGAGCGAGGGATGACCCTGGGTACGTTCGATACATAACTGAGGCTCAGGCTACGCTCCCGAGGTACCCTAGGACATTTCCGAGACCAGCGGGAACGATCTTGTAACGAAATCCCATCAGAGGGAGGCATCGAGCCCTCGGACCCCGTCGACAGGGGACCGGGTCCGGCAGATCACCCGCAGGTACTTTTGAGCGCGCCTCCAGGCCTCTAGCCGACCCCTAACAAATGGGGCACGAGCGTCCACTCGGATTACCCGCCAGCAGCTCACCGGAGACACCATGTTCGGCGTCCTCCGAGGGCAACATGGCGCTTTCCCCCCTCCTCCTTAGGGAAAGGCGACACAGGGGCGTATGTAAAAAAAGTCGAGTCTGTCCTTGACCGTCCTCTCGCCCTGTGCAGAGGCTCGGGGGCTTCTCTCGCGAACCCGGCTCTGGCCAAACCGTTGACAGCGTCAACATACCAGCCCGAGAACTTGGGACCCGACCGTGCACCCGGGCTATGGCCAGCTCGCATGAGGGAACGACCAGACCAGCCGAAGCATTACGCGAGGCATTAAGACCTCGGAGGAGTCAAACCACTCCTCCGAGGTCTCGGGGGCTACACCCGGCGGGTGCGCTCGCGCGCACCCACCAGAACAAAACGCAACCGAGAAAGGCTGGTCCCCTTGCAAAAAAGTGCGACAAAAGCCTCCAAGCGAGTATTAACACTCCCTTCGAGGCTCGGGGGCTACTGTCGGGGACCATAATTAGGGGTACCCTCAAGACTCCTAATTCTCAGCTGGTAACCCCCATCAGCACAAAGCTGCAAAGGCCTGATGGGTGCGACTAAGTCAGGGATCGGTCCATTCGAGGGACTCGATCACGCCTCGCCCGAGCCCAGCCTCGGGCAAGGGCAGCCGACCCCGGAGGATCTACGTCTCGCCCGAGGCCCCCCTCCAGCGACGAACGTACTTCCGGCTCGCCCGAGGCCCAGTCTTCGCCAAGAAGCAACCCTGGCCAAATCGCCACGCCAACCGACCAAATCGCAGGGGCATTTAATGCAAAGGTGGCCTAACACCTTTATCCTGATGCACGTCCTCCAGTCGACAGAGCCGAACTGACCGCAGTCACTTCGCCGCTCCACTAACCGGCCTGACAGAAGGACAGCGCCGCCTACGCCGCTCCGACAGCTGTGCCACTCGACAGAGTGAGGCTGACAGGTAGCCAGGCCCGGCCTCGGGCACCATAGGAAACTCCGCTCCGCCCGACCCAGGGCTCGGACTCGGGCTCAGCCCCGGAAGACGGCGAACTCCGCTCCGCCCGACCCCAGGGCTCGGACTCGGGCTCAGCCCCGGAAGACGGCGAACTCCGGTCCGCCCGACCCCAGGGCTCGGACTCGGGCTCAGCCCCGGAAGACGGCGAACTCCGCTCCGCCCGACCCAGGGCTCAGACTCGGGCTCGGCCCCGGAAGACGGCGAACTCCGCTCCGCCCGACCCAGGGCTCGGACTCGGGCTCAGCCCCGGAAGACGACGAACTCCGCTCCGCCCGACCCCAGGGCTCGGACTCGGGCTCAGCCCCTGAAGACGACGAACTCCGCTTCGCCCGACCCCAGGGCTCGGACTCAGCCCTGGCCTCCGCCGACGGTCTCCGCCTCGCCCGACCCAGGGGCTCAGACTCGACCTCGGCCTCGGAAGACAGACTCGACCTCGACCTCGGAGGAGCCTCCACATCGCCCAACCTAGGGCACAGACCGACCACGTCAATAAGAGGCGCCATCATTACCCTACCCCAAGCTGACTCAGGCTACGGGAAACAAGACCGGCGTCGCATCTGGCTCGCTCCGCCAGACAAGTAATGATGGCGCCCCGCACGCTCTATGACGACGGTGGCTCTCAGCCCCCTTACGGAAGCAAGAGGACGTCAGCAAGGACTCGACAGCCCCGACAGCTGTCCTTCCGCCAGGCTCCAGCGCTCCTCCGACGGCCACGACACCACACGAATCGGGTGCCAAGACCTCTCCGGCTGCCACGATGGCATGTACTTAGGGCGCTAGCTCTCCTCTGCTAGACACGTTAGCACTCTGCTACACCCCGCATTGTACACCTGGATCCTCTCCTTACGCCTATAAAAGGAAGGACCAGGGCCCTCTTACAGAAGGTTGGCCGCGCGGGGAAGAGGACGGGACAGGCGCTCGCGTGAGGCCGCTCGCTCCCCTCCCGTGTGGACGCTTGTAACCCCCTACTTCAAGCGCACCCGACCTGGGCGCGGGACAAACACGAAGGCTGTGGGATTTCCACCTCGCTCTCGCTCCGGCCGCCTTTTTCCCCCCTTCGCGCTCCGTCTCGCGCCGACCCATCTGGGCTGGGGCACGCGGCGACATTTCACTCGTCGGCCCAGGGACCCCCCCGGTCTCGAAACGCCGACACCTGTCTTTCTCAAAATGAACATTTGTTAGTCCCAAAATGTGTTCTCCCTTTAGAAGCTTGTGAAGATTCTTCATCCCAACATGGGCTAGTCGGCGATGCCAGAGCCAACCCATATTAGTCTTTGCAATTAAGCAAGTATCGAGTTCAGCTCTATCAAATACAACTAAGTACAGCTGACCCTCTAATACTCCCTTAAATGCTACTGAGTCATCACTTCTTCTAAAGACAACACCTATATCCGTAAAAAGACAGTTGTAGCCCATTTTACATAATTGAGAAACAGAAAGCAAGTTGTAATCTAAAGAATCTACAAGAAAAATATTGGAAATAGAATGGTCAGGAGATATTGCAATTTTACCAAGTCCTTTGACCAACCCTTGATTTTTGTCCCCGAATGTGATAGCTCTTTGGGGATCTTCGTTTTTCTCGTAGGAGGAGAACATCCTTTTCTCCCCTGTCATGTGGTTTGTGCATCCGCTATCAATAATCCAACTTGAGCCCCCAAATGCATAAACCTGCAAAACAATTTAGGCCTTGTTCTTAGGTACCCAAACAGTCTTGGGTCTTTTCACATTAGAAACAAGCACCTTGGGTACCCAAACACAAGTCTTGGAGCCCTTGTGTTTGCCCCCAACATATTTAGCAACTACTTTGTCTGATTTGTTAGTTAAAACATAGGATGCATCAAAAGTTTTAAATGAAACATTAGGCTCATTTGATGCAGTTGGAGATTTCCTTTAGGCAATTTAACATGGGTTGATTGCCTAGAGCTAGATGCCTCATTTTTATACATAAAAGCATGATGGGAAACTGAATGAAACTTTTTAGCATGAATTCTCCTAATCTTGTGCTCAGGATAACCAGCAGGATATAAAATATAACCCTCGTTTTCCTGAGCCATGGGAGCTTTGCCCTTAACAAAATTAGACAATCTTTTAGGAGCATTAAGTTTGACATTGCTTCCCTGTTGGAAACCAATGTCATCCTTGATGCCAGTGCGTCTCCCATTATAGAGCATGCTTCTAGCAAATTTAAAATTTTCATTCTCTATCTCATGCTCATTGATTTTAGCAGTTAGTTGAGCTATGTGATCATTTTGTTCTTTAATTAAAGCTAGGTGATCATGAATAGCATCAACATCAATATCTCTACATCTAGTACAAATGGTGACATGATTAACACTAGATGTAGAGGGTTTGCAAACATTTAATTCATCAATCTTAGCATGTAAAATAGCATTCTCATCTCTAAGATTGAAAATAGAAGCATTGCAAACATTTAAATCTTTAGCCTTTGAAATTAAACTAGCATTTTCAATTTTAAGGCTAGAAATTGATTCATTCAATTTATCAATCTTAGCAATCAAACTAGCATTATCACTTCTAAGATTGACAATTGAATCATGACAAACATTTCATTTTTCAACCTTATCAAGTAAATTACTGTTCTCATTTCTAAGGTTGGAAATGGTGTCATGGCAAATGCTAAGCTCCTTAGTCAAATTTTCATTTTTCTCTATCTCCTGAGTTTAAGCATTCTTTACCTTAACATGCTTTTTGTTTTCCTTAATAAGGAATTCCTCTTGGCTATCCAAGAGTTCATCCTTCTCATGAATAGCACCTATCAATTCATTTAGTTTTTCCTTTTGTTGCATGTTAAGGTTGGCAAAAAGACTAAGCAAATCATCCTCATCTTCACTAGAGCTACCCTCATCACTAGATGTTGTATATTTTGTGGAGGCTCTAGATTTTACCTTCTTCTTTTTGTCGTCCTTTGCCATGAGGCACTTGTGGCCGACATTGGGGAAGAGGAGGCCCTTGTTGACGGCGATGTTGGCGGCATCCTCGTCGGAGGATGAGTCGGTGGAGCTCTCGTCGAAGTCCCATTCCCAACACACGTGGGCATCGCCGCCCTTTTTCTTGTAGTACTTCTTATTTTCCTTCCTCTTTCCCTTCTTGTCGTCGCCCCTGTCACTATCACTAGATATAGGACATTTAGCAATGAAATGACCGGGCTTACCACATTTGTAGCACACTTTCTTGGAGCAGGGTTTATAATCCTTCCCCTCCTTTGCTTGAGGATTTGGCGGAAGCTCTTGATGATGAGCGCCATTTCCTTGTTGTCGGGCTTGGAGGCGTCCATGGGGAGCCTACTTGATGTAGACTATTATTTCTTTTCTTCCGTCGCTTTGAATGCGACGGGTTGCACCTCGGGTGTGGAGATGCCGCCTTGCTCGACAATTTGTTTGGAGCCTTTGATCATCAACTCAAAGCTTACGAACTTTCCTATCACTTTCTCGGGAGACATTAGCTTATATCTAGGATCACCACGTATTAATTGAACTTGAGTAGGATTACGAAATACGAGTGATCTAAGAATAACCTTGACCATTTCATGGTCATCCTATTTGGTGCTCCCAAGGTTGCGCACTTGGTTGGCCAAGGTCTTGAGCCGGTTGTACATGGCTTGTGGCTCCTCTCCTTGGTTGAGAATGAATCGACCGAGCTCCCCCTCGATCGTCTCCCGCTTGGTGATCTTGGTCACCTCATCTCCTTCGTGCATGGTCTTTAGCACGTCCCAAATCTCTTTGGCACTCTTCAACCCTTGCACCTTATTATACTCCTCTCGGCATAGAGAGGCGAGGAGTATAGTAGTGGCTTGGGAGTTGAAGTGCCGGATTTGAGCGACCTCGTCCGAGTCGTAGCCTTCATCCCCCACGGATGGTACCTGCGCTCCAAACTCGACAATGTCCCAAATGCTAGCGTGGAGTGAGGTTAGATGATGCCTCATTTTATCACTCCACATACAATAATCTTCACCGTAAAAAACCGGTGGTTTGCCTAATGGGACAGAAAGTAAAGGAGTGTGTTTGGAAATGCGGGGATATCGTAAGGGGATCTTACTAAACTTCTTGCGCTCATGGCGCTTAGAAGTGACGAATGGTGCGTCGGAGCCAGAGGTGGAGGGCAACGAAGAATTGGTCTCGCAGTAGACCACTTTCTTCATTTTCTTCTTGTCGCCATTCCGGTGTGACTTGACGCGGGGAGGTGAGTCCTCCCTTCCTTTGGCGCCGGACTCCTTTGATGGAGCCTTCCTGCGGCTTGTATCTGTTTCCATCTCCCTCTTGGCGGATCCTCCCGACATCACTTTGAGTGGTTAGACTCTAATGAAGTATCGGGCTCTGATACCAATTGAAAGTCGCCTAGAGGGGGGTGGATAGGGAGAAACTGAAATTTACAAACTTTAAGCACAAACTACAAGTCGAGTTAGCGTTAGAATAAAATCAGAGTCCGGGAGAGAGGGCGAAAACAAATCAACCAAGAAATAAGGCGGATGACACGGTGATTTGTTTTACCGAGGTTCAGATCCAAAGAACCTAGTCCCCGTTGAGGTGATCACAAAGATCAGGTCTCTTTCAAACCTTTCCCTCTCAAACATTCACCTAGACCGAGTGAGCTTTCTCCTTAATCAAACGGGTCACTTAGACCCCACAAGGACCACCACACAATTAGTGTCTCTTGCTTTGATTACAAGTGCTTGAAGAGAACAAGAATGAGGAAGAAGAAAGCGATCCAAGAACAAGAGCTCAAAGAACACGAGCAAAAATTCTCTCTCTAGTCACTAGGAGTTTTGTCGGGGACCATAATTAGGGGTACCCCCAAGACTCCTAATCTCAGCTGGTAACCCCCATCAGCACAAAGCTGCAAAGGCCTAATGGGCGTGATTAAGGTCAAGGCTCAGTCCACTCAAGGGACACGATCTCGCCTCGCCCGAGCCCAGCCTCGGGCAAAGGCAGCTGACCCCGGAGGATTCACGTCTCGCCCGAGGGCCCCCTCAAGCAACGAACACACCTTCGGCTCGCCCGAGGCCTAGTCTTCGCAGAGAAGCAACCTTGGCCATATCGTCACACCAACCGACCGTATCGCAGGAGCATTTAATGCAAGGATCGCCTGACACCTTATCCTGACGCGCGCTCTTCAGTCAACAGAGCCGAAGTGACCGCAGTCACTTCGCCGCTCCACTGACCGACCTGACAAGAAAACAGCGCCGCCCGCGTCGCTCCGACTGCTGTGCCACTCGACAGAGTGAGGCTGACAGCAGCTAAGTCCAGCCTCGGGTGACATAGGAAGCTCCGCCTCGCCCGACCCTAGGGTTCGGCCCCCGTCTCGGCCTTGGAAGATGGACTTTGCCTCGCCCGACCCAGGGCTCGGACTCAACCTCGACGCTGGACGACGGACTCCGCCTCGCCCGACCCCAGGGCTCGGACACAGCCTCGGCCTCGGAAGACGGTCTCTGCCTCGTCCGACCCCAGGGCTCGGACACAGCCTCGGCCGCGGAAGACGGTCTCCGCCTCGCCCGACCCAGGGCTCGGACTCGACCTCGACCTCGGAAGACGGACTCCGCCTCGCCCGACCCCAGGGGTCGGACTCAGCCTCGACTCCGGAAGACGGACTCGACCTCGACCTCGGAGGAGCCTCCGCCTCGCCCGACCTAGGGCTCGGACCGACCACGTCACAGGGGGGGCCATCATTACCCTACCCCTAGCTAGCTCAGGCTACGGGGAACAAGACCGGCATCCCATCTGGCTCGCCCCGGTAAACAAATAATGATGGCGCCCCGCGTGCCCCATGACGACGGCGGGTGCTCAGCCCCTTACGGAAGCAAGGAGACGTCAGCAAGGATTCGACAGCCCCGACAGCTGTCCTTCCGCAGGGCTCCAGCTCTCCTCCGACGGCCACGACATCACATGAACAGGGTGCCAAAACCTCTCCGACTGCCACGACGGCATGTACTTAGGGCTCTAGCTCCTCTCTACTAGACACGTTAGCACACTGCTACACCCCCCATTGTACACCTGGACCCTCTCCTTACGCCTATAAAAGGAAGGTCCAGGGCCCTCATACGAGAAGGTTGGCCGCGCGGGAGAACGGGCCGACGCATAAGGCTCTCGCTCTCTCCCACGTGAACGCTTGTAACCCCCTACTGCAAGTGCATCCATCCGCCCTAGGCGCAGGACAACACGAAGGCCACGGTTTCCCCTTGTTGTTCTCTCCCTTCGTGTCCCGTCTCGCGCCGACCCATCTGGGCTGGGACACGCAGCGACAATTTACTCGTCGGTCCAGGGACCCCCCGGGGTCGAAACACCGACAGTTGGCGCGCCAGGTAGGGGCCTGCTGCGTGTTGACGAACAGCTTCCCATCAAGCTCCAGATGGGTAGTCTCCAGCAACGTTTCCAACCCGGGACGATGCTCCGTTTCGGGAGTCTTGAGTTCATGTCCCTCGACGGCAGCTACGACATGATACTCCTTCCTCCGCCGCGCGACAGCGACAATGGCGGCCGTCAGCCCACCCGCCGGCGGCGGAATCAACGACGTCTTCCCCACGTGGCGGAAGAACAACATCCGGGTTTGTCCCATCATCTCCCCCACCGACGGAGGAGGAGGCGGCACCTCGTCGGCTGTTGAGCAAGTCGGCGACGCCGGCGCCCCAGCGGGGGACATGTCGGGCTTCGACCTTGCGTCTGAGACGAAGACGAGCGTCGTTTCCCCGCAACACGCCAACCCCAAGCAGACGAACGACGCCAGCACGCTCGCGAAGGACTTGCTGGGCGTCACCCTCGTACCTGAGATGACGGTGTAGTCCGCCCCTGACGCGACTTCGTCACTGCCCATCGACCAAGAGGTACCGACCGATTCCCATCTCGTGCCTTTTGGATTCAGCTTCGACCCACCAAGCGACCTCGCTTCGGTGGAAGCCTTCATAGAGGCATGTACCAACCCTCCGGGGTACCATATGCGGTCGCTCTGGGACAGACTGACGGCCGTCTTGACCTACGGACCCTCGGGTTCCGAGGAAGATGACGAGCCAGACTTTTGTTGGGATTACTCCGGGCTCGGTAACCCCAGTGCCATGCGGGACTTCATGACCGCATGCGACTACTGCCTCTCCGATTGTTTCGACGGTAGCCACAGCTTCGGCGGCGAGGACTGCGGCCCAAGTCGTGAATGTTTCCACATCGATCTAGGGTGTCCCGGCGAAGGCAACCATCTTGGTATGCCGGAAAACGGCGATCCCCCTAGGCCTGCGCCTCGCGTTGACATCCTTCGGGCAAGGCCGCCACCGGCTTCCAGTGGGGTCGGCCAGAACCTGGCTACAGCAGCAATACTACTCCGCTCGATGCCAGAACCATCGACCACCGAAGGGCAGCGCATCCACGGAGAGCTCAAGAATCTCCTGGAGGATGCCGGTCCGACGGGCCGAAAGCTCTGCCTCCCGAAGGCAGGGGTACCCCCCGGAGCATCCGCCGCGACTTCCCGATTCGTGCGGGAAGCCTCTGTCCACACCGGGCGCACGCGCAACACGGCGCCTGTGGCCCCGGGTTGCCTCGGCAACGAGCACCACCACCGCAACCGTCGAGCCCACCTCGACGAGAGGGTGCGCTGAGGCTACCACCCCAGGCGTGGGGGACGCTACGACAGCAGGGAGGATCGGAGTCCCTCGCCCGAACCACCCGGTCTGCAGGCTTTCAGCCGGGCCATACGACGGGCGCCGTTCCCGACCCGGTTCCGAACCCTGACTACCATCACAAAGTACTCAGGGGAGACGAGGCCGAAACTGTGGCTCACGGACTACCGACTGGCCTGCCAGCTGGGTTGAACGAACGATGACAACCTCATCATCCGCAACCTCCCCTTGTTCCTCTCCGACACCGCTCGAGCCTGGCTAGAGCATCTGCCTCCGGGGCAGATCTCCAACTGGGACGACCTGGTCCAAGCCTTCACCGGCAACTTCCAGGGCACGTACGTGCGCCCTGGGAACTCCTGGGATCTCCGAGGCTGCCGCCAGCAGCCGGGAGAGTCTCTCCGGGACTACATCCGACGATTCTCGAAGCAGCGCACCGAGCTGCCCAACGTCACCGACTCGGACGTCATCGGCGCGTTCCTCGCCGGCACCACCTGCCGCGACCTGGTGAGCAAGCTGGGTCGCAAGACCCCCACCAGGGCGAGGGAGCTGATGGACATCGCCACCAAGTTCGCCTCTGGCCAGGAGGCGGTTGAGGCCATCTTCCGAAAGGACAAGCAGCCCTAGGGCCGCCAGCCGGAAGACGTCCCCGAGGCGTCCGCTCAGCGCGGCACCAAGAAGAAGAACAAGAAGAAGTCGCAAGCGAAACGCGACGCCACCGACGCGAACCTTGTCGCCGCCGCTGAGTACAAGAACCCTCGAAAACCTCCTGGAGGTGCCAATCTCTTCGATAAGATGCTCAAGGAGCCGTGCCCCTATCATCAGGGGCCCGTCAAGCACACCCTTGAGGAGTGCGTCATGCTTCGGCGCCACTTTCCTAAGGCCGGGCCACCGGCGGAAGGTGGTAGGGCCCACAACAACGACAAGAAGGAGGATCACAAGGCAGAGGAGTTCCCCGAGGTCCACGACTGCTTCATGATCTACGGTGGGCAAGTGGCGAACGCCTCAGCTCGGCACCGCAAGCAAGAGCGTCGGGAGGTCTGCTCGGTAAAGGTGGCGGCGCTAGTCTACCTAGACTGGTCCGACAAGCCCATCACCTTCGACCAGGGCGACCACCCCGACCACGTGCCGAGCCCGGGGAAATATCCGCTCGTTGTCGACCCTGTCATCGGCAACGTCAGGCTCACCAAGGTCCTCGTGGACGGAGGCAGCAGCCTCAACATCATCTACGCCGAGACCCTCGGGCTCCTGCAGATCGATCTGTCCTCGATCCGGGCCGGCGCGGCGCCTTTTCACGGGATCAACCCCGGGAAACGCGTCCAACCCCTCGGACAACTCGATCTGCTCGTCTGCTTCGGGACTCCCTCCAACTTCCGAAGGGAAACCCTCATGTTCGAGGTGGTCGGGTTCCGGGGAACCTACCACTCAGTACTGGGGAGGCCATGCTACGCCAAGTTCATGGTCGTCCCCAACTACACCTACCTCAAGCTCAAAATGTCGGGCCCCAACGGGGTCATCACCGTCGGCCCCATGTACCGACACGCGTACGAATGCGACGTGGAGTGCGTGGAGTACGCTGAGGCCCTCGCCGAGTCCGAGGCCCTCATCGCCGACCTGGAGAGCCTCTCCAAGGAGGCGCTAGACGTGAAGCGCCACGCCGGCAACTTCGAGCCAGCAGAGACGGTTAAGTCTGTCCCTCTCGACCCCAGCAACGACGCCTCCAAGCAGATACGGCTCGGCTCCGAGCTCGACCCCAAATAGGAAGCAGTGCTCGTTGACTTTCTTCGTGCGAACGCTGAAGTCTTTGCGTGGAGTCCCTCGGACATGCCTAGCATACCAAGGGATGTCGCCGAGCACTCGCTGGATATCCAAGCTGGAGCCCGACCCGTGAAGCAGCCTCTGCGCCGATTCGACGAAGAAAAGCGCAGAGCCATAGGCGAGGAGATCCACAAGCTGATGGTTGCGAGGTTCATCAAAGAGGTATTCCATCCCGAATGGCTTGCCAACCCTGTGCTTGTGAGAAAGAAAGGAGGGAAATGGCGGATGTGTGTAGACTACACTGGTCTAAACAAAGCATGTCCGAAGGTTCTCTACCCTTTGCCTCGCATCGATCAAATCGTGGATTCCACTGCTAGGTGCGAAACCCTGTCATTCCTCGACGCCTACTTAGGGTATCACCAAATCAAGATGAAAGAGTCCGACCAGCTCGCGACGTCTTTCATCACACCTTTTGGCATGTACTGCTACGTTACTATGCCATTTGGTTTGAGGAATGCGGGTGCGACATACCAAAGGTGCATGAACCACGTGTTCGGAGAGCACATTGGTTGAACGGTCGAGGCTTACGTCGATGACATCGTAGTCAAGACGAGGAAAGCCTCCGACCACCTCTCCGACCTTGAAACGACATTCCGGTGTCTCAAGGCGAAAGGCGTGAAACTCAATCCCGAGAAGTGCGTCTTCGGAGTCCCCCGAGGCATGCTCTTGGGGTTCATCGTCTCCGAGCGGGGCATCAAGGCCAACCCAGAGAAAATCGCAGCCATCACCAACATGGGGCCCATCAAGGACTTGAAAGGTGTACAGAGGGTCATGGGATGCCTTGCGGCTCTGAGCCGCTTCATCTCGCGCCTCGGTGAAAGAGGCCTACCTCTGTACCGCCTCTTAAGAAAGACCGAGTGCTTCACTTGGACCCCCGAGGCCGAGGAAGCCCTCGGGAACCTGAAGGCGCTCCTTACCAGCGCGCCCATCTTGGTGCCCCCGCTGCCGGAGAAGCCCTCCTGATCTACATCGCCGCTACCACTCAGGTGGTCAGCGCCGCGATCGTGGTTGAGAGACGAGAAGAGGGGCATGCATTGCCCGTCCAGAGGCCAGTCTACTTCATCAGTGAGGTACTGTCCGAGACCAAGATCCGCTACCCACAAATTCAGAAGCTGTTGTACGCGGTGATTCTGACGTGGCGAAAGTTGCGACACTACTTCGAGTCTCATCCGGTGACTGTGGTGTCATCCTTCCCCCTGGGGGAGATCATCCAGTGCCGAGAGGCCTCGGGTAGGATTGCAAAGTGGGCAGTGGAGATCATGGGCGAGACAATCTCGTTCGCCCTTCGGAAGGCCATCAAGTCCCAAGTTTTGGCGGACTTTGTGGCTGAATGGGTCGACACCCAGCTTCCGGTAGCTCCGATCCAACCGGAACTCTGGACCATGTTTTTCGACGGGTCGCTGATGAAAACAAGGGCAGGCGCGGGCCTACTCTTCATCTCACCCCTCGGGAAGCACCTCCGCTACATGTTGCGCCTCCATTTCCCGGCGTCCAACAACGTGGCTGAGTACGAGGCTCTGGTCAACGGGTTGCGCATCGCCAACGAGCTAGGGGTCCGACGCCTCGACGCTCGCGGTGACTCGCAACTTGTCATCGACCAAGTCATGAAGAACTCCCACTGCCGCGACCCGAAGATGGAAGCCTACTGTGATGAGGTTCGGCGCCTGGAGGACAAGTTCTACGAGCTCGAGCTCAACCTCATCGCCCGACGATACAACGAGACTGCAGATGAGCTGGCTAAGATAGCTTCGGGGCGGACAACGGTTCCCCCGGACGTGTTCTCCCGAGACCTACATCAACCCTCAGTCGAGACCAACGACACGCCCGAGCCTGAGAAGGTCTCGGCCCTGCCCGAGGCACCCTCGGCTCAGCCCGAGGCACCCTCGGCCCCCGAGGGTGAGGCATTGCGCGTCAAGGAAGAGCGGAATGGGGTCCCGCCTAATCGAAACTGGCAGACCCCGTACCTGCAATATCTCCACCGAGGAGAGCTACCCCTCGACAGAGCCGAAGCTCGGCGACTGGCGCGGCGCGCCAAGTCATTCGTCTTGCTGGGTGACGGGAAAGAGCTCTACCATCACAGCCCCTCCAGCATCCTCCAGCGATGCATATCCATCGCCGAAGGCCAGGAGCTCTTACAAGAATTACACTCGGGGGCTTGCGGTCATCACGCAGCGCCTCGATCCCTTGTTGGAAACGCTTTCCGACAGGGTTTCTACTGGCCGACCGCGGTGGCCGACGCCACTAGAATTGTCCGCACCTGCCAAGGGTGTCAATTCTACGCAAGGCAGACGCACCTACCCGCTCAGGCTCTGCAGACAATACCCATCACCTGGCTGTTTGCTGTGTGGGGTCTGGACCTCGTTGGTCCCTTGCAGAAGGCACCCGGGGGCTACACGCACTTGCTGGTCGCCGTTGACAAATTCTCCAAGTGGATCGAAGTCCGACCCCTAAACAGCATCAGGTCCGAACAGGCGGTGGCATTCTTCACCAACATCATCCATCGCTTCGGGGTCTCGAACTCCATCATCACCGACAACGGCACCCAGTTTACCGGCAGAAAGTTCCTGGACTTCTGCGAGGATCACCACATCCGGGTGGACTGGGCCGCCGTGGCTCACCCCATGACGAATGGGCAGGTAGAACGTGCCAACGGCATGATTCTGCAAGGACTCAAGCCGAGGATCTACAACGACCTCCCCAAGTTCGGCAAGCGATGGATGAAGGAACTCCCCTCGGTGGTCTAGAGTCTAAGGACAACGCCGAGCCGAGCCATAGGCTTCACACCGTTCTTTCTAGTCTATGGGGCCGAGGCCATCTTGCCCATAGACTTAGAATACGGTTCCCCGAGGACGAGGGCGTACGACGACCAAAGCAACTAGACCAACCGAGAAGACTCACTGGACCAGCTTGAAGAGGCTCGGGACATGGCCTTACTACACTCGGCGCGGTATCAGCAGTCCCTGCGACGATACCACGCCCGAGGGGTTCGGTCCCGAGACCTCTAGGTGGGCGACTTGGTGCTTCGGCTGTGACAAGACGCCCGAGGGCGGCACAAGCTCACGCCTCCCTGGGAAGGGCCGTTCGTCATCGCCAAGGTTTTGAAGCCCGGGACGTACAAGCTGGCCAACAGTCAAGGAGAGGTCTACAACAACGCTTGGAACATCCGACAGCTACGTCGCTTCTACCCTTAAGATGTTTTCAAGCCGTTCATATATCTCATTTACATATAAAGTCTAACCATCAAGGAAGGGTCAGCCTTGCCTCGGCAAAGCCAGACCCTCCCTCGGGGGCTAGAAGGGGGGAACCCCCTCCACGTCAAAATTTTCCTCAGAAATAGTCTTTCTGCCAGAATATCTTTCATGCTTTTCGACTACTTCGGTAGTGGGATCATGAAAACGATGGAGTACACGTAAGCAGGCAAGGCCGACCGAGCCGAGGGACTCCTACGCCTCCGGGATACGGATACCTCACTCATCACCTCCTGCGAGAAGTAACTCGCGTTCGGATGAGCGATCCTACTGACCGAACAAGCCTTAACGCTCAAAAGACTTTCTGCCGAAACGGTTTTTCGGGTTTTCTCGGCTACGTCGATAATAGAATCCCGCGGACGAGCAAGAGTACACGTAAGCGGCAAGGCCGACCGAGCCGAGGGATTCCTACGCCTCCGGGATACGGATACCTCACTCATCACCTTCCGTGAGAAGTAACTCTAGCTCGGATAAACGATTCTGCTACCGACGAGCAAGCCCTGATACTCGAAACAAGAGGAAAAGAAACGCGGCTTTACAACGCGACGACAGTATGTTTGGGCCTCGGCGGCCGCAAAAAACATATGCATACTACAGGCGAATCGATCCTGTAGGCTCAGACATCGATATAGGGGGAGCAGCAGCACCCTCGGCGCCAACTCCACCTTCGGCAAAGTCCGACCGAGCCTCGGACGGCAACACAGGCGAAGGATCTCCGCTCCGAAGGACGACGTCAGCACCACGCCCGGGCCATCGCCGCCAGGGTCTCCTCCAGGAACCCGGCCCGAGCAGACGGCTCGGGCGGCCGCCCCGAAGCCTCAGCCAGCTGTCCCCCGAGGACACCAGCCCGGCTCATGGCATCGACAACTCGACTCCGGCGCTAGTCCCGCCAGTGGACGGCCCGGCCAGGCCCTGGCCAACGAAGCTTCCTTTTTTGAGCCAACTCCGCCTCTGTCCACGCTGACACCGCTGCCCTTGGCCCCGGCTCACCGTAGAGCGGCCGAGGGTTTCTTAGACTAAGCAAGTGAAGCCTCGGGCGGCAAGGTCGACTGAGCCGAGGGATTCCTACGCCTCCGGGATACGGATACCTCACTCGTCACCTTCCGCACAGAGCAACTCACATTTGGTCAAGCGGTTCGGCTAGCCGACAGGCGAGTTCTAGTGCTCGAAAATAAGGAAAAAACATGGTATTACACCCAAAAATACCTACATGTTCAGGCCCCGACAGCCACAATGAACAAACACCGGCACTCAAGGTGCCATTACAAATGGAACTCCGATTCCACCCCGCAGGTACGAACAACCCCCCACACTGGAGGGCCTACGGGACAACAAAACGCCGACAGGTGGCTCACCGCCGCCTGCTCCGGCAGCAGCGACAACGACCTCCGCTCCGGGCGGCCAAACAGCAGCAGCGATGACCTCAGGGTAGACGCTGCTGCGACAAGGCCCTTGCCCACGACCCCACTCGAGGGGCAAGGACAAGCTACCAAGGCCGTGGAGTCGGAGGTTGTCGGTGTTTTGGGTCCGACCGCACACCTGGGGTTGCCCCTCAAGGTGTTTTTAGGAGTAGGACGGTGTCAACGACTGTAGCAAAATGGTTCGTGCCGATCGCACGAGAGACAGTGGACAAGATTTACAGGTTCGGGCCGCTTAGAGATGCGTAACACCCTACGTCCTGGTGAATATGCGAATGTGGTTGCCAAAGAGCTCTCTCGGTTGAAGGCACGGAGAGTTTACGTGGGTGGCTAAGTAAGATAGGGTCGATCATTCTGAAGGGGTGCCCCCTAGGCCTTATATACTCGACCGTGGGGCAATACACGTGGATATGATAACAACAAGTAACTAAAAGATAGTGAACCCCTCGAGTTTATCCTGCGTGATCCTCGCCGACTTATCCTCGCACGGCTCTGCTGCATGGGGGCTCCCGCGCGGGAAAGTCGGGTCTCTGTTGCAATCATTCGCTCGATGATGTGGGCCGTTCGGGTTTGCACCAATCCGGCCTCATGTCGTTCTCCCTCGCTGGTTGTTCCATCCCAGGCCCACGAAAGAATGACCTTACGAGTTATTGGGCCCTTGGGCCTTTCGTGAGGTCTTTTACTCCTTTAGTGGACCTAGGGGATATCTATCCCCACAAGCCCCCGATCTTTGGGTTAATTTAGAGGTAATCAACCCGAAGATCCCAGGTCCAGCTTGCAGATGATTCGAAGAAAAATGACTTCCTGTTGTCTCCTTCTGCCTCGATCACTCGTTAACCGAAGCTTAGTTTCGTGCCCGTGCCTTAGAGGTCGGCATTTCAAGTTGTAAGATTCTGAACTTCATTGGGCGCACCGAAGGTGTACCCAATGGGTGTAGCCCCCGAGCTTCGAGTAGTTTTTAGAAAATAATCTACTCGAAGGTCTTCCTCAAAGATTATCTCCGTTGGTGCTCCTGCGTTTTGGTTGAGGGTTGGCCTTTTAATCTTGTCTCACGCCTTAGAAGTCGGCACTGTCTCGGTTTGAAATGATAATCCATGGGGTGCACCGGAGGTGCACCCAATGGGTGTAGCCCCCGACCTTCAAATGGATTTTTTTAAGGATAATCCATTCGAAGGTCTTCCTTTTGCTTGTAAGAATTGGCATGAAGCTATTCGCATTATGCTTTGGAGGTCAGCATTATGTCATCAATATTTTGCTGCAGAGGTCAGCATATATTTTGTCTTTAGCAGCCGAGTTTGCAATCCATTCATATCTTGCTAGGTGATGCAATTTATTTGCTTCTGCGACTTGATTGGACGTTTGATGGACGTTTTCTGTCTAGTCATTGCGTCGCTTCTGTCGGCCACATCTTGTACTTTGCTGGCTATATTTGGCTTTCCTCTGATCCTTACTGGTATCTCATTTTTGTCTTGAGGTATTCACTGCGTGCCCTGCACGGATGTGACCGTTTTGAAAAATATACTGATAATTCCTGGGCGTCCCCCCCCCAATGGGTGTGGGCAAGGGACGGCTTGGTGCGCTGAGTGTTTTAGCCGGCTGCTTCTGAGTAGTAATGTGATGGGACGGCTAGTGTAATCATATCCTTTGCGCTGTTGACTGGAGTCCCAATGGGTGTAGCGTTGCATGAAACGGCGTCAGCCGTCTGACGTGTCTTCAGATGGGTGGGAGTGCTTATTGAATGCTTTGCGACTGTTCAATGACCGCGGTTGGAAGTGAGCGGTTGCCTTTCCCTTCTATAAATAACGCCCTTGCTCCTCTGGTTTTTTTCACATCTCTTCGCTGTTCTTTACTGCATCCTTCTCCTTCCTTCCATCTGTTTTCGCCATGGGCAAGGGTCACAAACGCAAGCGTGAGCCGACTCCTCCGTCGTAGGATTTCGGCGACTCGGAATACTCGGAGGAGGAGTTCTCCTCCGAGTCCGAGGGTTCTCCGGCTCCCGTCTCTCCCCCGGCGTCGTCTGATGATTCAGACGACTCCCAGGGGATTGCCGCGGAGGTCTGGACGTACATCCGGGCCGTCGAGCGCTCCAGGCTCGAGGGCTCGGATGAGTCTGAGTTCTCCTCGGACGAGGAGGACTCGGACGGCGGTGGGGACGAGGATGACGACGACGACGACGACGACGGCGACGACAACGACGATGGCGACGGCGACGGTGACGGCAGCAACGGCGGCGGGGGCAGCGGCGGCAAGGATAGCACCAGAGGCGGCAGCAGCACGGGCAGCACCAGGGGCGGCGGCGGCAAGGGCAGCAGCAGCAAGGCCAGTGGCTAAACGCCACTGGTCTTTAGATATTAGTATAGTGTAGTTAGAATAATGTAGTAGTAATGTAGAGTAGTGTAGTGTAGTTTAGTAGTAGTAGTAATGTAGAGTAGTAGTAGGGAAGCACCAACTCGCAAAGAGTTGGTTTGTAAGCTTATTATCTTCCCTTTAATGAAAGAATGACGTTGATCTCTTCTGAATGACTCATTGAGTTTGTTTATAAGTCTAATTCCTTCAAAGCAGTGAATGAAATACTTAGGAGTCATACTGATGCTTCCTGAGGTGGCTGCCGAGTAATTTTATAGACGGTGTCAGCGTTTTTTTAGAGGTTGCACCGAGCGACTGATCATTATGTCGGCGTTTTAGAGGCAACGCCGAGTGATTGGAGGGCGACATCGGCATTTTAGAAGTAATGCCGAGCGGCTGAACTTGAAAATGGCATTTTAGAGGCAATGCCGAGTGACTGGAGGGCGGCGTCGGCATTTTAGAAGTAATGCCGAGCGACTGAACCGGAAAACAGCATTTTAGAGGCAACGCCGAGTGACTGGAGGACGACGTCGGCATTTTAGAGGTAATGCCAAGCGACTGAAACTGAAAACAGACTTTTAGAGGCCACGCCGAGTGATTGGAGGACGACGTCGGCATTTTAGAAGTAATGCCGAGCGACTGAACCTGAAAACAGCATTTTAGAGGTAACGCCGAGTGATTGGAGGACGACGTCGGCATTTTAGAAGTAATGCCAAGCAACTGAACCTGAAAACAGCATTTTAGAGGCAACGCCGAGTGACTGGAGGACGACGTCGACATTTTAGAGGTAATGCCGAGCGACTGAAGCTGAAAACAGCATTTTAGAGGTAACGCCGAGTGACTGGAGGACGACGTCGGCATTTTAGAAGTAATGCCGAGTGATAGCAGGCCGTGCGAGCCACCTTTGAAGAAGATGACCGAGTGATGAGGTGGTGCGTCCGTTTTTTTTTGAAATATCCGCCGGATGACCATGTGGCATGCTGGAGTTTTGGAAATAACCGCCGGGTGATGACTGGGCACTTTTTGAAACGGTATCTGGCCCGAGAATATCCATAAGAGCCGTGCTTTTAGCCGCCTTTGCTTTCCGTGCCCTAGTTTTTGCATTCCTGCACCCGAATCCTCTCTGCTGCTCGCCTCCACTCTGCCTGCTAGTAGGATCGATATGGCGCCCAAGAGAAAAACCGCGAATTCATCTGCTGCGGTGATCCCACCAATCGACCCCAACAGCCAGCTGCCTTTCGCAGGTAATCATATGTCCATAATTTCTGAAGCTGAGCTCCTTCACCTTGTTTCTATCAGGGTTCTTCCTCCGCGGGAACTCTGTTCTTGGCGGATTTGCCACGGGACCACTGTTCCGACAGAGGATACCCATGAATCTGTAGTTTATGCCCCTTTTCTTCTCCGCGGCCTTGGCCTTCCCATCTCTCCCTTTTTCCGAGGCCTTCTTGATTTCTACCACATAAACCTGACCCATCTGAACCCTAACTCAATTCTGCAAATCTCCATTTTCGTTCACTTGTGCGAAGCCTTCCTTGGCGTGCTGCCGCATTTTGGTTTGTGGAAATATCTGTATCATTGCCGCCCTGGGATGGCTGGAGGACAGCATCAGTTGGTTGGAGGTGCCAGTTTGGAGATGCGCCGCGGGCGGAAAACTGAGTACCTTGAGATTCCTCTTAAGGACAGTATCAAGGGATGGCGCCTAGAGTGGTTCATAGTTGACAATTATGGAAATTCTCTCCCTTCCCGGTCGGGAAGACAGCCAGACGTTCGCACTCCAAGTTGGACCGAGTCTCCCACGGACGAGGAGGTAGCTGAGGCAAGTGTATTGCTAGCTGAAGTTGGACTGCTGAAAGAGAGAGGTCTAACTGCTGAAGCTGTGGTCACTGACTTTGTTTTCAAGAACATTCAGCCACTGAAAGACAGGGCCTACCTAGCTTATCTGTATCGGGGGCTAGCCGACTCAACTCGGGTTGCCAACAGAAGAATCCCTTCAACAGACTTGGTGAGCCGTCTAGAAATGATCCTTAGGGGCAAGGTGTCCAATGTTGGTGCTCCAGTGGCATACTCGGCCTGGAACCTGCCTCCTCCCAAAGCCTTCACCCTATTTGTATCAAATCCACCTGTTACTGATGGCAGTCTGGGCCTTAGAGTGCGACCCTCTGCTGAAGAAGTAAATGTTTTGGTTGCTTCGCTTGGGGAGATTCCTGCTGACGAACGAGAGGTCCATTTCGAGGTGCCCTTGAACCCTAGTGATGCAGATATAAATGCCATGCTTGATATGCTAGCTGAGGATTCTTCCGACGCTGCTCCTGCTGGTACGTTGGCAGTGGTGCCTCTCCCAGAAGTTGATACAATTTTGGATGTTCAGAAACCTGTCAGCACTCGCCCGAGGCGCCCTAACCGAACCAATCAGCCTGAGCCTTCTGCTGATGAGCAGAAGAAGAAGAGAAGACGCCTCCGGCGAGTATCCAGTTTTGATGAAGATGCTGGTACCTCAGTTCCTGCCGCTGAAGAAGTGCCTGCGACTGGACCTATTGACGCTGATCCCAATGGGTGTGCTGCTTGCGTTGTCACTGTGGAGGATGAGGGGGAAGAGGATGAAGTTCCTTTGTCTCGGAAAAACAGTCGGCAGCTCATCGCCGGCGGTGAGAGTAGTGGAGTTCCTTCTCCTGCTCTGTCTGCCCTCATTGGTCTGCAAGAACTGTCTCTGGCCAATTTCGATCAAACTCTTGAGGATATGGTCCCAGAAGACTTGCTATCGGAGCCAGTGGGTGATGATTCAACAGAGGCTTGTGCTGCCGTGTCTGATGCTGGGTTGAGGTCATCCCGCGCCTCGTCGACCTTAGAGCACGATCTCGAGGGTCGGGAGACTGACTTGGATCGTCCTGGTCCCATGGAAGTAGTTGAGGGCTCGTCAACCTTAGAAGTGGTTACTGCAGAGAGCCTGGACCTCAAGAACGGTGATGGCACATGCCCAGCCCCCGAGGATGTCGCCGGGGATGACTTAGCTCGGGTGAAAAGTATAAGCCACCGCCCAGCCCCCGAGGGTGCTGCCGGGGATGGTCCGGTTCAAGTGGGCGGCGCCAACTATGACCCAGCCCCCGAGGGTGCCCGAGCAGGGTCTCCTTCCTGTACTTCCATGGACGTTCACGCAGGATCTCCTCCACACTATGGCTGCATGGTGGTAGCCCAAACTTTGGGTCAGGAGGTCGCTTTAGAGGGCAGCGCCCCTGCCAACCGAGTGCTGGGCTCTGTTGAAGGCGTTGAGCTGATTTCTGTTGGTTCATTGCAAGCTGCTCCGGGTGGCGGTCTTACATCTTCCTATCAGCTGATTTCTCCTGACATGGGAATACCTTCGTTCTTTTCCAACCTCCAGGTACTGTGATGCGTTTTAGCTTGATTTTTATGTTGTATGAACTTCTGTCATTATACTCACTTGTTCTCCTTATCAGGCTTTGGTGGATGGAATGGCTAGCCAGCTAAGATTGCAGGGTGCTTCCGTCCCAGAAGTGGCCTCGTCTCTTGCGTGCTGGAGCCCAGTGTCACTCCAGCGCCGTGTATCCGAATTGGAGACAACCAACGCTGGTTAGTGCCCTTTTTTTTTCTTTCTCTTTGCCTTGGTTGTGGACTATTTTACCTTTTGACCTCGTTTTGCTTGATTACCTCTTGCTAGGAGTGACTCGGCAAATTGCAATTCTTGAGGAAAAACATTTCCGAGATCAGGCTGAAATGGCTCGACGGTGCGCTGACTTCGAGGAGAAGTACTTTCAGAGCCAAACTGAGTTGAATCAGGTCTCTGCTGCCTTGGATGACGCCAATGCCCTGAGTTCTTCTCTCCATGCTCGACTCGACTCTGAAAAGGTGACTTACAAGACTGTGCCTTGCCTTGCTGTGTTCCTATCACTTGTTTAGTTTCTGAAGGGGTTGATTTTTGTTTGCAGGAAGAAAAGCGTATCCTTGCTGCTTCTCGTGACAATCTTGACAAATTGTATCGTGATTCCAGTAACTCGCTAACCATCTTGGAGAGGAGTCATCGCTTCACAATGGAGGAGTTGGACAATCAGCATGGTAAGCTGCAGGAGTCTTCAGATGAGGTGACTCGCCTCAAGCAGTTGATATCAGCAAAGGATGCTACTATCAAAGAACTTCGAACTTCCAAGAAATCCATCGCCCAGGAGTTAGAGACCGCTCGACTGGCTGCTAAAGTTGCCGAGGAGACTGCTGTTACTCTCAAAGCCCAGCGCGACAAAGCCATGGATAAGGCTATTCGGGCGGGACGAATCTTGATGAGGAGACCCGGCGTGGTTGTTCCTGAGGACATAAGGGCTGACGTGATCGCTGCCCCTGATTCCTCGAGTCGCCCTTCTTCGTCGGTCGCTCCTGAGAAAGACATTGCCAAATAGAAAACATTTTGCGTGCTTTGAGCGTGCAGTTAGTATGATCAAGTTGGAGGACCTCAGTTTAGTGTTCGAATGATATAACTGCCCTTTTATTGTATCAGAATTCATTAGTTCGTAATTTCGTAGTAATGAAATGACACACGATGATTATGAGATTTGTTTGCGGGATATAGAAGTCATCCCCTTAATTGCATGGGCATGAGCATGCTGCACCGGCTTTTAGTCGCCACTGACTTTAGCCGATTAATCCGTTAGCAGGGCATAGTGGTCACCCCGAGTTAAGTAAGCGTGAGCATGTTGCATCGCCTTAAGTCGTCGCCGACTTAAGTCGATTGCTCCGTTAGCAGGGCGTAGTGGTCACCCCGAGTTAAGTAAGCGTGAGCATGTTGCACCGCCTTAAGTCGTCACCGACTTAAGTCGATTGCTCCGTTAGCAGGGCATAGTGGTCACCCCGAGTTAAGTAAGCGTGAGCATGTTGCACCGCCTTAAGTCGTCGCCAACTTAAGTCGATTGCTCCGTTAGCAGGGCATAGTGGTCACCCCGAGTTAAGTAAGCGTGAGCATGTTGCACCGCCTTAAGTCGCCGCCGACTTAAGTCGATTGCTCCGTTAGCAGGGCATAGTGGTCACCCCGAGTTAAGTAAGCGTGAGCATGTTGCACCGCCTTAAGTCGTCGCCAACTTAAGTCGATTGCTCCGTTAGCAGGGCATAGTGGTCACCCCGAGTTAAGTAAGAATGCAAATCAATCGTAAACGAGCCGAGTATCTTTGAAATCTCTCTTTATTGATGACGTATTTCCATCTTACAGAATACATGGTTGCCCCAGCTGTTTTGAAATACAGCTAGGGGTAAAACTTTCCGAGGTGCTCTATGTTCCAGGAGTTCCCAACTTCTGTGCCATCCATCTGGGTGAGGCGATACGATCCGGGCCGAGTGGCTTCTGCTACTATGAAAGGTCCTTCCCATAAGGGTGATAATTTGTGCCGTCCCTCCCCCGTTAGAATTCGGCGGAGGACGAGATCCCCTACTGAGAAGAATCGTTGCCGCATGGCCTTGTCGTGATAGCGTCTTAGAGTCTGCTGGTACCGTGCTGATTGGATCACTGCATTTAGCCGTTCCTCCTCGAGTACATCAATATCCTCTAGTCGGGTGGCCTCAGCTTCTGCTATACTGTCGAAGATCAGCCTTGGCGCCCCAAACTTGAGATCAGCAGGTAGCACTGCCTCCGACCCGTAGACCATGAAGAAAGGGGTGTTCCCATGCAGGGCTCGGCTAGGTTGGGTTCTTAGGCTCCAAACAACATAAGGCAATTCCCTTATCCATTTTCCTGCGAATTTTTCATTCTTATCGAAGACTTTTTTCCTGAGTGCTTCCAATATCATTCCGTTGGCTCGCTCAACCTGCCCGTTGGCTCTCGGATGTGCTACAGATGCGTACTTGATCTGAATGCTCTTTTGCTCGCAGAAATCGAAGAATTCTGAACTGGTGAAGTTGGATCCTAAGTCAGTGATGATGCTGTTTGGTATCCCGAATCTGAATATTATGTCCTGTATGAATTCCACGGCTTTAGCAGAGGTTAAAGAAGCAATGGGCTTGAACTCTATCCATTTAGTGAATTTGTCAATCGCCACCAATATATGAGTATATCCCCCTTGAGCTTTCTTGAAAGGTCCAATCATATCCAGTCCCCAGCATGCGAAAGGCCAGGTTACTGGTATGGTCTGTAGTTGCTGTGCGGGCATGTGTTGTTGCTTTGACAAGTATTGGCAAGCTTCACACCTCTGAACTAACTCGGCTGCATCATTCTTTGCTATTGGCCAATAGAATCCTGACCTGAAGACCTCCCCAACTAGTGTTCTGGAGGCTGCATGTATTCCACATTGCCCAGCATGGACTTCCTCCAGAAGTTGCTTCCCAGTGGACGGGAAAATGCACTTCATGAGAACACCTGACGCACCCCTTCTGTATAATATCTCCCCAATGAGTGTGTAGTGAGCCGATTGTCTGGCAATGCGCTCTGCCGAGTTCTTGTCATCTGGTTCTTCTTCATTCTTTATATACTTAATGATCGGCTTTCTCCAGTCGTCAGAGTCTGACTCAGGTTGATTTATGATGTTGCACTCTTCTGTTTGATCCATTGAGATACTAGGCTGTAGAATTTCTTGTATGAAGATACCAGGTGGGACCTGAGTTCGACTGGATCCGAGCTTGGATAGTACATCGGCTGCTGTGTTACGATCCCTTTCCACATGATGAAATTCCAGACCCTCGAACTTGTCTTCCAGTTTTCGGACGGCGGCGCAATATTTTCCCATTGAATCACTTGAGCAATCCCACTCTTTGTTTATCTGGCTGATAACTACCAGAGAATCTCTGTATACCATCAATCTCTTGACGCCCAGTGATATGGCAATGTTTAATCCATGGATTAGGGCTTCATACTCGGCTGCATTGTTGGAGGCCGGGAATAGTAACTGGAGGGCGTACTTGAGGTGTTCGCCTCCAGGTGCAGTGAAGAGAATCCCTGCTCCTGCTCCCTGCAGCTTCAGCGAGCCATCAAAATACATTCGCCATACTTCTGCAGTCTCTGGATTATCTGGTACTTGCTGTTCGGTCCATTCTGATACGAAATCAACCAGTGCTTGGGTTTTGATGGCGGTGCGAGGTCGGAACTCAATGTCATGGGATCCCAACTTGCAAGCCCACTTGGCTATTCGGCCAATGGCTTCCTTGTTGTGAAGAATGTCCCCTATTGGAAAACCAGTAACTACTATGACTTTGTGGTCGTCAAAGTAGTGACGCAGCTTGCGGGCAGTTAGAAGTACTGCGTATAATAGCTTCTGAACTTGAGGATACTTTTTCTTTGAGGGGCCTAGAACTTCACTGATGAAGTAAACAGGATGTTGTACTGGGTAGGCATGTCCTCCTTCTACTCGCTCGACTACCAACGCAGTGCTTACCATGTGAGTCGTGCAAGAGATGTATAATAGCAAATCTTCAGCCGGTTGAGTTGATGTAGCTCGCCGGGGTGGTTTCAGTACTGGTGGTGTTGTCAAGAATTTTTTCAATGCATCTAGAGCTTCTTGTGCTTCTGAAGTCCATTGAAACTTATCCACCTTCTTGAGCAGTTTGTAAAACGGCAAGCCTTTCTCCCCCAGCCTGGATATAAATCTGCTTAGGGCCGCCATACATCCAGTGAGTCGCTGAACCTTCTTTTGTGATCGAGGAGCCTCCATTTTCATGATGGCTTCAATCTTATCTGGATTAGCTTCAATTCCCCGGTGGCTGACGATAAACCCGAGCAACTTTCCGGCTGGTACCCCGAAAACACATTTTTCGGGATTGAGCTTCCATCTATATCGTCTCAGGCTATTGAAAACCAGCTGCAAGTCTTCGATGAAGTTTTCCGAATTCTCTGTTTTGATTACCACATCATCTACGTAGGCCTCCACACGCTTGCCCCAGTGATCGGCTAAGCATGTTTGAATGGCTCTCTAATAAGTCGCTCCAGCGTTTTTGAGGCCGAACGGCATGGAGGTATAACAGAAAGCACCAAACGGAGTAATGAACGCCGTTTTTTCCTCATCTTCTTTTGCCAGACTAATTTGGTGATACCCGGAATAGCAATCTAAGAAAGACAACACAGAACATCCAGCGGTGGAATCCACCACCTGATCTATCCTCGGGAGCCCGAAGGGATCCTTCGGACAGTGTTTGTTGAGATCGGTATAGTCGACGCACATGCGCCAATCCACTTTATTCTTTTTGAGTACAAGAACAGGATTGGCTAACCACTCAGGGTGTAATACTTCTCTAATAAATCCAGCCGCGACCAGGCGAGCTAATTCGGCACGAATAGCCTCTCTCTTGTCGGGCGTGAAGCGATGTAGCTTTTGTCGAATCGGCCTCGCCTGGGGGTAGACTTTCAGTTTGTGCTCGGCCAGTTCTCTTGGGACTCCCGGCATATCCGCAGGTTGCTATGCGAATACGTCTCGGTTATCTTGCAGAAACTGGACGAGCGCGCTTTCCTATTTGTCGTCCAAGCTGGAGCTGATGATGGCCGTCTTGCGCTCGTCAGCGAACCCCAGGTTGATTCTTTTGGTTTCTTCAGTCGGCCGCATAGAGGTCGCGGCCTGAGCTTCATTCGCCGGTACCGTGAGGTCCTCCTCAGGCTTAGAGTTCGCCGGTGTAGAAGGAACCGTCGACGGCTTGGTGGTGAGGGCTGCTTGAATGGCCACTCGGAAACACTCTGCGGCGCCTTGGAAGTCGGCGCGCACAGTTATGATTCCTCGCGGTCCTGGCATCTTCAGTATCATATATGTGTAGTGTGGAATGGCCATGAACTTGGCCAACCCCGGCCTTCCGATGATGGCGTTGTACCCGCAGTCGAAGTTCGCCACTTCAAACCTCAGGAACTCGGTTCTGTAGTTCTCCGGAGTTCCAAAGGTGACCGGCATGTAAATGTGGCCCAGCGGGTATTCCCCTTCAGTCGGCACGATGCCGAAGAAAGGGGTGTCTGACTTGTGAAGCTCTTTGAGGTGAGCTCCCAAGCCTTGGAGTGTCCGGGGGAAGGTGACGTTGATGCTGCTCCCCCCGTCCACTAGCACCTTCTTCACCCGGCTCTCTCGGATCACCGGATCGACGAGGAGTGGGTATTTGCCGGGGTGGTCGAAGTTGAGCCATTGATCTTCCCGAGTGAAAGTGATCGGATGTTCTGACCACCGGTATGGGGCGGGAGGACCGGTGGTCGCCACCAGTATCTGGCGGTCGTTGAGCTTTTGTTGTCTTTTGTTCTCCTGCGACCCGTGTCCGTCGAAGATGACGTTGACCTCCCTGTCAACGCGCGGAAAAGCTCCTCCCTCTTCCTCCTCCTGCCGATGAGGTTGTCGTGGTTCGTCTGGTCCTCCTCTCGGCGGAGGAGGAGGTAGAGGTTGGAAGGGTCGGCCATGCCCGACGGAGTGCTTGAAGTCCCGGCAGTGGCGAAGAGTGTGGCGCATGTCCTTGTGGTATGGGCACTGGGCGACGAGGATGTCGTCCAGCGTGTGTTCGCCTCCGTGAGGCCCTCCTCGGGCGCGAGAGGCAGGTGGTCCGGCGGCGTGTACTTCTTCGCGAGGTCTTTTCTCCCAGCGTTTGTCGGTCGGCTGGTTCGTGTTGCGCCGTGGTGTTGTCGGTACGGGCTTCGCTCCTCCGATGAGGTCCTGAGCTCGCTCGTCGGCGGTGATGTAGAGGTCGGCTTCCCGGAACAGCTCCTCGGAGGTATTCGGCGCCTTTTGTAGTATGGCTCGGACAAAAGCCGAGTCGTTTGATCCTCTGTAGAAGTCCTCGATCACGGCCGCCTTCGTGACCTCGGGGATGCGATTTCTCATGGTCTGGAACCTTTTGAGGTACGACCGGAGAGCCTCATCCCCTCGGCGCTTGATGGATTTGAGGTCCCATGGTTGCACCGGTTTGTTGGAGAGGGACTGGAAGTTGGCGGTGAAGCGTCGGCTGAAGTCTCCCCAGTCGTCGATGCAGTGTCGGGGTAAGTGTCATAGCCACTGCAGCGCATCTTGCCCAAGGACGATGGGCAAATACGCGGTCATAACGTCCTTAGATGCCCCGGCAGCTCGAGCAGCGGTGGTGTAGACGGCCAGCCAACCCCCTGGATCCTGCTTAGGTTCATATTTGTCAACGTTGGATACCTTGAAGTTTGGAGGCCACTGAATGGCCCTAAGGCGCGGAGTAAGGGCGGACACTCCGCACGTGTCCTCCTGTCGTCGGGGACGATGTCTGTCCCAGGGAGGGGAGTGGTGGTTGTGGTTCCTCGACCGTCCCCGGGTGGTACCGCCAGTTGAAGCTGTTGCCGACTCAGTCCTGGTGGCCTGGCTTTGAGTCGGGATGCCATGATCCCTGTCATACTCCTCCCGACGGCGAATCTCATTCTCATGCCGCCGCTCGCGCGAAGCATTGATGGAGCTTCGCGCGTCCCGGCGGCTGTTGATGGCGTGTCGCAGATCGTTCGGCGGATGAGCAAGCGGTAGGAGATGGTTGGCTGCTTGGGTGAATAAGCGTCGGTAGCCCTCAGCGTCGGGAGTCCGTGGAAGTCCATCTGCTATCCGAGCTAGTACCCCTCCGACTTCGCTTGGCGTGTTCATAGCTCGGGCGAAGTCGGGATTCAGGTTGCGTCCGAAGAGTGGATTGTCCCGGCGTTGCCTTGCATCTTTCTCGGCTTGTTCTTGAGCTCGCCGGCGATCACGTCGTCGAGAGTTCCTTCGCTCTCTGAAGACGCGTTCTTCCGGAGTTTCTCCTATCTCTGAGACCTCGTCTCGTGAGACAGGCTGCTCCGGATCTCGCTCTCCGGCTGCGTGATGTCGTCGAATGTTCCTGCGCCGATTCCTCCGTCGGCGGGATTCTCGTTGAGGTGGTTCTTCTCTGGGTGCGGTTGGTTCGTCGTCGGAGACGGCAGGCGACTCTACTCTCCTGATGAAGAGGACGTCGGGGTAGAATGGCGTTGCTGTCGTGGCGGCGTTCCTTCCGTTCTCCTTTGAGGTCGGAGGAACAGGAAGAACGGCTTGCTTCTCCCCAGTCTTCTTCTTCCTCGCAATCCGTGTCCATTCTGTTGTCGGAGAGGTAGACAGTGGAGTCCTCCGGTTCAGCGGGCCCTCGGCTCCTGACCTTCCGGAGGCGATCTTTTTCCGAAGAGCAGGAGGTTGCGTTTTTTCGGCATTTTCGGGGTTCGTTGGAGGAGACTTCTTTTCCGGCGGATCCGCGATACGGCGTAGAATTCCCTCTTCATCCGCTACGGACAAGATCGTCCCGAAGCGGAACACGGATCCGGGACGCATGGTGATCTTGCTGTAGAAGGTGACGGCCATTGAGCTAGCTTGGATCGTCGACACACCCCCTACCTGGCGCGCCAGCTGTCGGTGTTTTGGGTCCGACCGCACACCTGGGGTTGCCCCTCAAGGTGTTTTTAGGAGTAGGACGGTGTCAACGACTGTAGCAAAATGGTTCGTGTCGATCGCACGAGAGACAGTGGACAAGATTTACAGGTTCGGGCCGCTTAGAGATGCGTAACACCCTACGTCCTGGTGAATATGCGAATGTGGTTACCAAAGAGCTCTCTCGGTTGAAGGCACGGAGAGTTTTGAAAGGGAAATGTGCCCTTGGGCCATTTCTATGTATTTTGGTGATTGAGTGCCAACACATGTGCTTAATTGGGAATTTATGTACATGGATGAACAAGGTGAAAATCATGAAGTAAAGGTATGTTTCTAAGCCTTAGTACATTGGTTTTAAGTACTAATATATTTGTCTAAGTGTTAGAAACAGAAAGAAGAAGAATAGAGAAAAGGAGAAGGGACTTGGCTGTGTGCTGCCAAGACCCAGCTCGGTCTGGAGCACCGGACTGTCCGGTGTGCACCGGACAGTGTCCGGTGCGCCAGGCTGGCGCGACTCGAACTGGCCGCTCTCGGGAAATTGGCCGGCGGAGTATGGCTAAAATTCACCGGACTGTCCGGTGTGCACCGGACTGTCCGGTGAGCCAACGGTCGGCCAGGGCCAACGGTCGGCCGCGCAATCCGCGCGGGACACGTGGCCGAGCCAACGGTCAGAAGACGGCACCGGACTGTCCGGTGTGCACCGGACATGTCCGGTGCGCCAACAGCGCCAGATCTGCCAACGGTCTGCAACGGTCGTCTTCGCCATTTAAGGAAACAAATCGGGCACCGGACAGTGTCCGGTGTGCACCGGACTGTCCGGTGCCCCCGACGACAGAAGGCAAGGATGGCCTTCCGGATTTGCTCTCAACGGCTCCTAGCTGCCTTGGGGCTATAAAAGGAGCCCCTAGGCGCATGGAGGAGACACACAAGCAACCTTTGAGCATTCTTGATCATCCACACTAAGTCTCTGCGCATTCGTTTGTGTTTCTAAGTGATTCGAGCTCTGTTCTAAGTGAGAACTCTGAGATAGTCTTGTGAGCTCAATTCTTGGCCGTGTGTGTGCGCTTTTGCTGTGGATTTGTGTGTGTTGCTTCCCTCCCTTGCTCTGTGTTTCATTTGTGATCATATACTTGTAAGGGCAAGAGACTCCAATTTGTGGAGATTCCTTGCAAACGGGATAGTGAAAGGAAAACAAAACACCGTGGTATTCAAGTGGGTCTTTGGACCGCTTGAGAGGGGTTGATTGCAACCCTCGTCCGTTGGGACGCCACAACGTGGAGTAGGCAAGCGTTGGTCTTGGCCGAACCACGGGATAAAACCACTGTGTCACTCTGTGCTTGATTCTCTTGTGGTACTGTGTTTTGTTGAGATTGTTGAGACTTCACCTTAGCCACTTGGCAATAATCGTGCTAACACTTAACAAGTTTTTGTGGCTTAAGTTTGAAGTTTTTACAGGATCACCTATTCACCCCCCCCCCTCTAGGTGCTCTCAATTGGTATCGGAGCCGTTCTCTTCACAAAGGGACTAACCGCCCGAAGAGATGGATCCTAAGGGGAAGGGTATAGTGATCAACGACAAAGAGAAGGAATCCTTCGTCAACGAGCCGAAGGACGATAAGCCTACCGACTCCGGCTCGGGCCAAAGACGGAAGGAAGGGAAGAAGAAGAAGACCAGGCGCATCAAGGAGATCGTCTACTACGACAGCGACGAGTCTACTTCTTCCCAAAAGGACGAGGACCACAACGACTACGAGAGAAGAAAACCGGTTAATTCGAACTTTTCTTTTGATTACTCTCGTATTCCGCAAAGTTCACATTCTCATTTGCTCTCCATTCCACTCGGCAAGCCCCCACACTTTGATGGAGAGGACTACGGATTTTGGAGCCACAAAATGCGTAGTCACCTATTCTCTCTCCATCCTAGTATATGGGAGATTGTAGAGAGTGGAATGCATTTTGATAGTTCGGATAGTCCCATGTTCATTAATGAACAAATTCATAAGAATGCACAAGCTACTACTGTTCTTCTAGCTTCCTTGTGCAGGAATGAATACCATAAAGTGAGCGGCTTGGATAACGCCAAGCAAATCTGGGACACCCTCAAGATTTCTCATGAGGGGAACGACGTCACCTTACTCACCAAGATGGAGTTGGTGGAAGGCGAGCTTGGACGGTTCGCAATGATAAGGGGCGAGGAGCCAACGCAAACATACAATCGGCTCAAGACCCTTATCAACAAGATAAGAAGCTACGGGAGCACGCGATGGACGGACCACGACGTCGTCCGCCTAATGCTAAGGTCATTTACCGTTCTTGATCCTCACTTGGTGAACAATATACGTGAAAATCCCAGGTACACCAAGATGTCGCCCGAAGAAGTTCTTGGGAAATTTGTTAGCGGGCGAATGATGATCAAGGAGGCGAGATATGTGGACGACGCCTTGAATGGTCCGATCAACGAGCCGCAACCTCTCGCTCTCAAGGCAACACGAAGCAAGGAGGCGCTACCTAGCAAGGTGGCACAAATTGAGGCGGCCGGACTCAACGATGAAGAGATGGCTCTCATCATCAAGAGATTCAAGACGGCGCTAAATGGTCGAAAGGGGCAGCCAAGCAAGACCAAGACCAAGGGGAAGCGCTCATGCTTCAAATGCGGTAAGCTTGGTCATTTTATCGCTAACTGTCCCGATAATGAAAGTGATCAGGAAAAGGGGAACAAAAGAGAAAAGAAGAAGCAATACAAGAAGGCAAAGGGCGAGGCGCATCTAGGAAAGGAGTGGGACTCGGATTGCTCCTCCTCCGACTCCGACAACGAAGGACTCGCCGCCACTGCCTTCAACAAATCGGCTCTCTTCCCCAACGAGCGTCTCACATGTCTTATGGCAAGGGAGAAGAAGGTGAGTACTCAAGACTCCACTTATGCTTCTTCTAGTGATAGTGAGTCTAGTGATGATGACATAGATTATTCATGCTTGTTCAAGGGCTTAGATAGATCTAAGATAGATAAAATCAATGAATTGATTGATGCATTGAATGAAAAGGATAGGCTTTTAGAAAAGCAGGAGGATTTATTGTATGATGAACATGATAAATTTGTAGAGGCACAAAAATCATATGCTTTAGAAGTAAAAAGAAATGAAATGCTTTCTTATGAACTATCTACTTGTCATGAAACCATTTCTACTTTACAAGGTGTTAACAATGATTTAAATGCTAAGTTAGAAGTAGCAAATAAATCTAATTCTTGTGTAGAACATGTTAAGATTTGCACTAGGTGTAAGGATTTCGATGTTGATGCCTATAGAGAACATCTAGTTTTAATTTCCAAATTAAATAAGGAAGTGGCTAGTCTTAATGCCCAACTTAAGACTAGCAAGAATGAAGTTGATAAAATAAAATTTGCAAGGGATGCCTATACGGTTGGTAGACACCCCTCAATTAAGGATGGTCTTGGCTTCAAGAGAGAGGCCAAGAACTTAACAAGCCATAAGGCTCCCATCTTCGTCAAGGAGAAAGGGAAGGCCCCTATGGCTAGTAATGCTAAAAAGAACCATGCTTTTATGTATTATGATAGGAGAAATGCTAGAAATGCTTATAATGATTTTGATTCACATGTTTATGATTCTCATGCCATGTTTGCCTCTAGTTCTTCTTATAAGCATGATAGGGATATGCCTAGGAGAAATATTGCTCATGTGCCTAGAAAGAATGTTATTCATGCTCCTAGGAAAGTAGTGAATGAACCTTCTATAATTTATTGTGCTTTAAACACTTCCTTTGCTATTTGTAGAAAGGATAGGAAAATAGTTGCTAGGAAGTTAGGGGCAAAATGCAAGGGAGACAGGACTTGCATTTGGGTCCCTAAGGACATTTGTGCTAACCTTGCAGGACCCAACATGAGTTGGGTACCTAAGACCCAAGCCTAAATTTGCCTTGCAGGTTTATGCATCCGGGGGTTCAAGCTGGATTATTGACAGCGGATGCACAAACCATATGACGGGGGAGAAGAAGATGTTCACCTCCTACGTCAAAAATAAGGATTCCCAAGATTCAATTATATTCGGTGATGGGAATCAAGGCAAGGTAAAAGGGCTAGGTAAAATTGCAATTTCTAATGAGCATTCTATATCAAATGTATTCTTAGTGGAGAGTCTTGGATATAATTTGCTATCTGTCAGTCAATTATGTCAAATGGGATATAATTGTTTATTTACAAATGTAGATGTGTCTGTCTTTAGAAGATGTGATGGTTCACTAGCTTTTAAGGGTGTACTAGACGGCAAACTTTATTTAGTTGATTTTGCAAAAGAAGAAGCCGGTCTAGATGCATGCTTAATGGCTAAGACTTGCATGGGCTGGCTATGGCATCGCCGCTTAGCACATGTGGGGATGAAGAACCTCCACAAGCTTCTAAAGGGAGAACATGTGATAGGTCTAACAAATGTACATTTCGAAAAAGATAGACCTTGTGCAGCTTGTCAGGCAGGTAAACAGGTAGGAGGAGCGCATCACAGCAAGAATGTGATGACCACGTCAAGACCCCTGGAGCTACTGCATATGGACCTCTTCGGACCCGTCGCCTATCTAAGCATAGGAGGAAGTAAGTATGGTTTAGTTATCGTTGATGACTTTTCCCGCTTCACTTGGGTGTTCTTTTTGCAGGATAAATCCGAAACCCAAGGGACTCTCAAACGCTTCCTCAGGAGAGCTCAAAATGAGTTTGAGCTCAAAGTGAAAAAGATAAGAAGCGACAACGGGTCCGAGTTCAAGAACCTTCAAGTGGAGGAGTTCCTTGAAGAGGAAGGGATCAAGCACGAGTTCTCCGCTCCCTACACACCACAGCAAAATGGTGTGGTAGAGAGGAAGAACAGGACGCTCATCGACATGGCGAGGACGATGCTAGGAGAGTTCAAGACCCCCGAGTGCTTTTGGACAGAAGCCGTGAACACGGCGTGCCACGCCATCAACAGGGTCTACCTTCATCGCCTCCTCAAGAAGACGTCGTATGAGCTACTAACCGGTAACAAACCCAATGTATCGTACTTTCGTGTATTTGGGAGTAAATGCTACATTCTAGTAAAGAAGGGTAGAAATTCTAAGTTTGCTCCCAAAGCTGTAGAAGGGTTTTTGTTAGGTTATGACTCAAATACAAAGGCATATAGAGTCTTCAACAAATCATCGGGTTTGGTTGAAGTCTCTAGCGACGTTGTATTTGATGAGACTAATGGCTCTTCAAGAGAGCAAGTTGTTGATTGTGATGATGTAGATGAAGAAGATGTTCCGACAGCCGCTATACGAACCATGGCGATTGGAGAAGTGCGGCCACAGGAACAAGATGAGCAAGATCAACCCTCTTCCTCAATTATGGTGCATCCCCCGACTCAAGACGATGAACAGGTTCATCATAAGGAGGCGTGTGATCAAGGGGGAGCACAAGATAATCATGTGATGGAGGAAGAAGTGCAACCGGCACCTCCAACCCAAGTTCGAGCGATGATTCAAAGGGATCATCCCGTCGACCAAATTCTGGGTGACATTAGCAAGGGAGTAACTACTCGATCTCGATTAGTTAATTTTTGTGAGCATTACTCTTTTGTCTCTTCTATTGAGCCTTTCAGGGTAGAGGAGGCCTTGCTAGATCCGGACTGGGTGTTGGCCATGCAAGAGGAGCTAAACAACTTCAAGCGCAATGAAGTTTGGACACTGGTGCCTCGTCCGAAGCAAAATGTTGTGGGAACCAAGTGGGTGTTCCGCAACAAACAAGACGAGCACGGGGTGGTGACGAGGAACAAGGCTCGACTTGTGGCAAAAGGTTATGCCCAAGTCGCAGGTTTGGATTTCGAGGAGACCTTTGCTCCTGTGGCTAGGCTAGAGTCAATTCGAATCTTGCTAGCATATGCCGCTCACCATTCTTTCAGGTTGTTTCAAATGGATGTGAAGAGCGCTTTCCTCAACGGGCCAATCAAGGAGGAGGTGTACGTGGAGCAACCCCCTGGCTTCGAGGATGAACGGTACCCCGACCATGTGTGTAAGCTCTCTAAGGCGCTCTATGGACTTAAGCAAGCCCCAAGAGCATGGTATGAATGCCTTAGAGACTTTTTAATTGCTAATGCTTTCAAGGTTGGGAAAGCCGATCCAACTCTTTTTACAAAGACATGTGATGGTGATTTGTTTGTGTGCCAAATTTATGTCGATGACATAATATTTGGTTCTACTAATAAAAAGTCTTGTGAAGAGTTTAGCAGGGTGATGACGCAGAAATTCGAGATGTCGATGATGGGCGAGTTGAACTACTTCCTTGGGTTCCAAGTGAAGCAACTCAAGGACGGCACCTTCATCTCCCAAACGAAGTACACGCAAGATCTGCTGAAGCGGTTTGGGATGAAGGACGCCAAGCCCGCAAAGACTCCGATGGGGACCGACGGACACACCGACCTCAACAAAGGAGGTAAGTCCGTTGATCAAAAAGCATACCGGTCAATGATAGGTTCTTTGCTTTATTTATGTGCTAGTAGACCGGATATTATGCTTAGCGTATGCATGTGTGCTAGATTTCAATCCGATCCTAAGGAATGTCACTTAGTGGCGGTGAAGCGAATTCTTAGATATTTGGTTGCTACGCCTTGCTTCGGGCTCTGGTATCCAAAGGGGTCTACCTTTGACTTGATTGGATATTCAGACTCCGACTATGCTGGATGTAAGGTCGATAGGAAGAGTACATCGGGGACGTGCCAATTCTTAGGAAGGTCCCTGGTGTCATGGAACTCTAAGAAACAAACCTCCGTTGCCCTATCCACCGCTGAGGCCGAG
Source organism: Zea mays (assembly GCF_902167145.1). Taxonomy (NCBI): domain Eukaryota; kingdom Viridiplantae; phylum Streptophyta; class Magnoliopsida; order Poales; family Poaceae; genus Zea; species Zea mays. The sequence continues at coordinate 70,951,035 of NC_050096.1, read as the reverse complement.
TATGTTGCCGCAGGACAGTGTTGCGCGCAACTACTTTGGATGAGGCAAACCCTCCGGGACTTTGGCTACAATCTGAGCAAAGTCCCAATCCTATGTGATAATGAGAGTGCTATCCGCATGGCGGAAAATCCTGTTGAACACAGCCGCACAAAGCACATAGACATCCGGCATCACTTTTTGAGAGACCACCAGCAAAAGGGAGATATCGAAGTGTTTCATGTTAGCACCGAGAACCAGCTAGCCGATATCTTCACTAAGCCTCTAGATGAGAAGACCTTTTGCAGGTTGCGTAGTGAGCTAAATGTCTTAGATTCACGGAACCTGGATTGAATTGTAGCATACATGTAGTTATGCTTTTGATCATGTTCCTTTTTGCATTATGTTGCTTATTATGGTGCTCAAGTTGTACAAACACTCCCTGGACCTCACAAGTCCGTTGCAAAGTGATGCACATGTTTAGGGGGAGATGTGTTACAACTTGACCCTTTGAGACTAACCATGTGCTTGAGTTTGGTAATTTAGTCTCGAAGGAGGATTGAAAGGGAAAAGGTGGACTTGGACCATGAAAGACTTCCACTGCACTCCGATGAGAGGGTAACTAATTCCAAGTTCATCTCATGAAATCTTATTGCCATTTGCTCTTAATTGAAGACTTTGGTGAGGCAATGAGGTTAAAAGGCCAAGATTAATCCCGTTTTGGTGCTTGATGCCAAAGGGGGAGAAAATAAAGGCCAAAGTGATAAATGGATCAGCTACCACTTGAGAGATTTTGAAAATAGTAGAATAGAGTTTTTGGTGTGTCAAAAGCTTTTATTGTCTTTTATTGTCTCTATTGTCAAAAGTTGGCTTCTTGTGGGGAGAAGTATTGATTATGGGAAATAGGGGGAGTTTTTGAAATCTTTGATCAATCTCTTTTGGAATGACTCTCTTTATACTTCAACATGTGTGTTTGACTTAGAGATAGAGATTTGAATTTGATTTGCAAAAACAAACCAAGTGGTGGCAAAGGATGATCCATATATGCCAAAATTGAATAAAACTTAAATTTATTTTATTTGAAGTGAGTTTGCACTTGTTCTAGTTGCTTTATGTTGTGTTGGCATAAATCACCAAAAAGGGGGAGATTGAAAGGGAAATGTGCCCTTGGGCCATTTCTATGTATTTTGGTGATTGAGTGCCAACACATGTGCTTAATTGGGAATTTATGTACATGGATGAACAAGGTGAAAATCATGAAGTAAAGGTATGTTTCTAAGCCTTAGTACATTGGTTTTAAGTACTAATATATTTGTCTAAGTGTTAGAAACAGAAAGAAGAAGAATAGAGAAAAGGAGAAGGGACTTGGCTGTGTGCTGCCAAGACCCAGCTCGGTCTGGAGCACCGGACTGTCCGGTGTGCACCGGACAGTGTCCGGTGCGCCAGGCTGGCGCGACTCGAACTGGCCGCTCTCGGGAAATTGGCCGGCGGAGTATGGCTAAAATTCACCGGACTGTCCGGTGTGCACCGGACTGTCCGGTGAGCCAACGGTCGGCCAGGGCCAACGGTCGGCCGCGCAATCCGCGCGGGACACGTGGCCGAGCCAACGGTCGGAAGACGGCACCGGACTGTCCGGTGTGCACCGGACATGTCCGGTGCGCCAACAGCGCCAGATCTGCCAACGGTCTGCAACGGTCGTCTTCGCCGTTTAAGGAAACAAATCGGGCACCGGACAGTGTCCGGTGTGCACCGGACTGTCCGGTGCCCCCGACGACAGAAGGCAAGGATGGCCTTCCGGATTTGCTCTCAACGGCTCCTAGCTGCCTTGGGGCTATAAAAGGAGCCCCTAGGCGCATGGAGGAGACACACAAGCAACCTTTGAGCATTCTTGATCATCCACACTAAGTCTCTGCGCATTCGTTTGTGTTTCTAAGTGATTCGAGCTCTGTTCTAAGTGAGAACTCTGAGATAGTCTTGTGAGCTCAATTCTTGGCCGTGTGTGTGCGCTTTTGCTGTGGATTTGTGTGTGTTGCTTCCCTCCCTTGCTCTGTGTTTCATTTGTGATCATATACTTGTAAGGGCAAGAGACTCCAATTTGTGGAGATTCCTTGCAAACGGGATAGTGAAAGGAAAACAAAACACCGTGGTATTCAAGTGGGTCTTTGGACCGCTTGAGAGGGGTTGATTGCAACCCTCGTCCGTTGGGACGCCACAACGTGGAGTAGGCAAGCGTTGGTCTTGGCCGAACCACGGGATAAAACCACTGTGTCACTCTGTGCTTGATTCTCTTGTGGTACTGTGTTTTGTTGAGATTGTTGAGACTTCACCTTAGCCACTTGGCAATAATCGTGCTAACACTTAACAAGTTTTTGTGGCTTAAGTTTGAAGTTTTTACAGGATCACCTATTCACCCCCCCCCCCTCTAGGTGCTCTCAAGTTTACGTGGGTGGCTAAGTAAGATAGGGTCGATCGTTCTGAAGGGGTGCCCCCTAGGCCTTATATACTCGACCGTGGGGCAATACACGTGGATATGATAACAACAAGTAACTAAAAGATAGTGAACCCCTCGAGTTTATCCTGCGTGATCCTCGCCGACTTATCCTCGCACGGCTCTGCTGCATGGGGGCTCCCGCGCGGGAAAGTCGGGTCTCTGTTGCAATCATTCGCTCGACGATGTGGGCCGTTCGGGTTTGCACCAATCCGGCCTCATGTCGTTCTCCCTCGCTGGTTGTTCCATCCCAGGCCCACGAAAGAATGACCTTACGAGTTATTGGGCCCTTGGGCCTTTCGTGAGGTCTTTTACTCCTTTAGTGGACCTAGGGGATATCTATCCCCCACAGAGGTCAGTCCGCAGGTGACTCTGGCTATCTCGTCGGTGGAGAAACCTCTTCCGGCTGCCTCGGAGGGAGGTGGCACCGGAAGCAGCGCCGAAGCCGCTCAGGCCGGAGAGCCAGACACGCGGCAGCTGCTAGCACCATGAACGGCGAACGCCCTTCCCCCCGATCACTGAGGGAAGGAGCGGGCCACTGCCGAGACAGGCCCCAACTCGCCGCACTCCCCTCCCCAGCACTGATGATGAACATCCTTGAAGCTGAGGGAGGGCAGAGGCCGCAGCCCGGCTCGCTTCTCCCCGCCATCGAACTGGTGGTCACTGTCTTGGGTGACCACCGGTGAGGGGATGTAGCCGGGCTGCCTAATGAAAATCCTTGAAGCCGAGCGATGGCTGAAAGGTACCAACTTCCGCGAAGTTGCGTTCCTCCAACGACATCAAGACGAAAGCGACGCGAGTGCTCCCCATCCGGGGGCTTGGAAGGTGGAAGGACGCGATACATGGGGTGCGAAGACATGGTTGCCATCCAAGGGGGTCACCCTCCTTTTAAAGGCGACTCTCCCCACTTGCGTCCTCAACCGGCGCGGACTGAGTCTTCTCCAACACGCTCCAAGGTCCTCCCCCTACGACACGGGGGCTGGGTCCCACGCGTCATGCAAGCTGGCCCAGGACAGAAGAAGCCAAAACGCCGCGCGCGGAGCGCACAATGGCCCAGCGGTTACGAGCTTTCCTTCACTATCGCCCGGACCAGCGGGTGAAAGGGTGGACCACCATGCAGGCGGCATGCAACCGCACCAAGGGGGCGCACCCTTTCGACTTCGACGCGTCCAGCTTGGAGGTCCAGGCCCACACGTCATGTAACCGGCGCGCCGGTTACTACGTGCAAGAAACTGCACCGCCACTCGCGCCAGTACCGCACCTCCTCGACTGCGGAACCGGTGCCGCGACTCGAGGCGACCCTGCGCTTGACCCGACAGTGCCAACTGAGCACATCGGTCACGGGTCGGTCAACCGCGGGAGAAGGCGCGACGGTCGATACGGCCAGAAATGGGCCGACAGTAATGGCGGTGGCAGGCGGGCGGAAGCAGCAGTCAAATCGTCTGCAAGCTCATGTCCCCTCATGGGGCAGCAGGAGAACCCTCTCCTACGGCGTGAAGACGACGCGCCCGTGTTCTGTTCCTCGAACGGCTCACGCACGCACAACGGCTGCCCCGCGAACCACTCGTCCCGTCGCATTAACTCTGCGGCAGGACAGGCGGCACCTTTGGCAAGCAAAGCAGGCGACGCTTCACCTCCGCCATAATGACCACGTCAAAATGGTGCGCCACGTCATTCAATTTCGTATCCTTTTCCACTTCCTCTTTCTCTCTCTTGCTACAGGGACCGAGAAAGGGGATACTCCGAAAGGGATCCTTCTCTGCGAAGGAAGCGGGCCCCGAGCCCCCCTACTGATCAGAGGTTCAAAGGCTGGCCCCTCGGAAGGGTTCAACAGCCGCCTCAGAGCACTCGGGCTCCGCGCCCACTACTGGTCAGAGGTTCGAAGGCTGGCCCCTCGGAAGGGTTCAACGGCCGCCTCAGGCCACTCGGGCTCCGCGCCCACTACTGATCAGGGGTTCGTAGGCTGGCCCCCGAAGGGTTCGACAGCCGCCTCAGAGCACGCAGAGTGAGGGATGACCCTGGGTACGTTCGATACATAACCAAGGCTCGGGCTATGCTCCCGAGGTACCCTAGGACATTTCCAAGACCGACGGGAACGATTTTGTAACGGAATCGCACCAGAGGGAGGCATCGAGCCCTCGGACCCCGTTAAAAGGGGACCGGGTCCGGCGAATCACCCGTAGGTACTTTTGGAGCGCGCCTCCGGGCCACTAGCCGACCCCTAACAAATGGGGCACGGGCGTCCACTCGAATCACCCGCTAGCAACACACTGGAGACACCATGTTCGGCGCCCTCTGAGGGCAACATGGTGCTTTCCCCCTTGCTCCTTGTGGAAAGGCGACGCAGGGGCGTATGAAAAAAGCCAAGTCTATCCTTGACCGTCCTCTCGCTCTGTGCGGAGGCTTGGGGGCTGCTCTCGCAAACCCGGCTCTGGCCAAACCATTGACAGCGTCAACATACCAGCCTGAGAACTTGGGACTCGACTATGCACCCGGGCTACGGCCAGTTCGCATGAGGGAACAACCAGACCAGCCAAAGCATCACGAAATGCGCTAAGACCTCGAAGGAGTCAAACCACTCCTCCGAGGCCTCGGGGGCTACACCCGGTGGGTGCGCTCGCGCGCACCCACCGGAACGAAACGCAATCGACAAAGGCCGGTCCCCTTGCAAAAAAGTGCGACAAAAGCCTCCAAGCGAGTATCAACACTCCCTTCGAGGCTCGGGGGCTACTGTCGGGGACCATAATTAGGGGTACCCCCAAGACTCCTAATCTCAGCTGGTAACCCCCATCAGCACAAAGCTGCAAAGGCCTGATGGGCGCGATTAAGGTCAAGGCTCAGTCCACTCAAGGGACACGATCTCGCCTCGCCCGAGCCCAGCCTCGGGCAAAGGTAGCCGACCCCGGAGGATTCACGTCTCGCCCGAGGGCCCCCTCAAGCAACGGACACACCTTCGGCTCGCCCGAGGCCCAGTCTTCGCAGAGAAGCAACCTTGGCCAGATCGCCACGCCAACCGACTGTATCGCAGGAGCATTTAATGCAAGGATCGCCTGACACCTTATCCTGACACGCGCTCTTCAGTCGATAGAGCCGAAGTGACCGCAGTCACTTCGCCACTCCACTGACCGACCTGACAAGAAAACAGCGCCGCCCGCGTCGCTCCGACTGCTGTGCCACTCGACAGAGTGAGGCTGACAGCAGCTAAGTCCAGCCTCGGGCGACATAGGAAGCTCTGCCTCACCCGACCCCAGGGTTCGGCCCCTGTCTCGGCCTGGGAAGATGGACTTCGCCTCGCCCGACCCAGGGCTCGGACTCAACCTCGACGCTGGACGACGGACTCCGCCTCGCCCGACCCCAGGGCTCGGACACAGCCTCGGCCTCGGAAGACGGTCTCCGCCTCGCCCGACCCAAGGCTCGGACACAGCCTCGGCCTCGGAAGACGGTCTCCGCCTCGCCCGACCCAGGGCTCGGACTCGACCTCGACCTCGGAAGATAGACTCCGCCTCGCCCGACCCCAGGGGTCGGACTCAGCCTCGACTCCGGAAGACGGACTCGACCTCGGAGGAGCCTCCGCCTCGCCCGACCTAGGGCTCGGACCGACCACGTCACAGGGGGGCCATCATTACTCTACCCCTAGCTAGCTCAGGCTACATGGAACAAGACCGACGTCCCATCTGGCTCGCCCCGGTAAACAAATAATGATGGCGCCCCGCGTGCCCCATGACGACGGCGGCGCTCAGCCCCTTACGGAAGCAAGGAGACGTCAGCAAGGATTCGACAGCCCCGACAGCTATCGTTCCGCAGGGCTCCAGCTCTCCTCCGACGGCCACGACATCACATGAATAGGGAGCCAAAACCTCTCCGACTGCCACGACGGCATGTACTTAGGGCTCTAGCTCCTCTCTGCTAGACACGTTAGCACACTGCTACACCCCCCATTGTACACCTGGACCCTCTCCTTACGCCTATAAAAGGAAGGTCCAGGGCTCTCGTACGAGAAGGTTGGCCGCGCGGGAGAACGGGCCGACGCATAAGGCTCTCGCTCTCTCCCACGCGAACGCTTGTAACCCCCTACTGCAAGCGCATCCATCCGCCCTGGGCGCAGGACAACACGAAGGCCGCGGTTTCCCCTTGCTGTTCTCCCCCCTTCGTGTCCCGTCTCGCGCCGACCCATCTGGGCTGGGACACGCAGCGACAATTTACTCGTCGGTCCAGGGACCCCCCGGGGTCGAAACACCGACAAGTTTGGAGTGAATTTGGGACTTGGAGAGGCTTTGATTCTTTTGAATTGTGTCTTGTATTGATTGCACTAGCTCTTGTATTGAATGAGATGTCTGAAAAACTTGGATGCTTGGAGTGATGGTGGTTGGGGGTATTTATAGCCCCAACCACCAATTCAACCGTTGGGAAGGCTGTCTGTCGATGGGCGCACCGGACACTGTCCGGTGCGCCAGCCACATCACCCAATCGTTAGGGTTCTGACGGTTTCGACCGTTGGAGCTCTAACATCTTGGGGCACCGGACAGACCGGTGCCGCACCAGACAGGTCTTGTTCACTGTCTGGTGCGCCTTCTGGCGCTGCTCTAACTATGCGCGAACTGTCCGCGCACTGTTCACGTTGCAGGCGACCGTTGGAGTTGACCGTTGCGCTCGCTAGCCGTTGCTCCGCTGGCACATCGGACAGTCCGGTGAATTATAGCGGAGCGGCTCTACAGAAACCCGAAGGTGGCGAGTTTGAAGTAGTACGGCCCTGGGCACCGGACACTGTCCGGTGGCACACTAGATAGTCCGGTGCGCCAGACCAGGGTTCTCTTCGGTTTCTTTTGCTCCTTTCTTTTGAACCCTAACTTGTATCTTTTTATTGGTTTGTGTTGAACCTTTAGCACCTGTAGAATATATATTCTAGAGCAAACTAGTTAGTCCAATTATTTATGTTGGGCATTTCAACCACCAAAATTATTTAGGAAAATGTTTGACCCTATTTCCCTTTCAGCCTTGCACTATCAGGTCGCGATCTCGAGTGAAGATCTCCCCCGTCGAATCGCCATCCTCAAGGCACCATGTTGCTCTAGTCGGTTTCGGATTTGGGTTGACCAGGGCTACTATATGTATCTTGCCGGTGTTGCTTTGCCACCGTGCGTTAGCGCGCCGCTGCAGCTGTTAGCTAGTTGGGGAAGACGACCGTGTGTCGTTGATCTAGGGATCAACGACCAAGGTTTGATTCCAGATACCCTTTCATTGTTTTTGATTTGGGTCGTCAATCTGGTGATCAGGGGATCAGTGTAAGCGGGTACCTGGGCGGATTATGGTTCGTTGATGTGGGATATAATGGCTCCGAGTGATCCGAGCGGTACGCGTTACCCCTATCTAATCCTGGCCGCTAATATTGGATCAGGCGGCTAGATGCGCCTCGTACTGACACGTCAGCCAGAGCCAATGGTCAACATGAGCACATTACAGTCCGGTGCCACCCACCGGATGGTCCTATGCTCCTGTTGACCGTTGGCTCCAGCTGTCGTGTCAAGTAACCGTTGGTCGGCTGGCACACCGGACTGTCCGGTGCTACGCACGGACCGTCCGGTGATTCTTTTTTCTAATGAAATCCTCGGTTCTGGGGGAACTAAACAGCGGTCCACACTGCGTATAGAATCTAAGACTTTCTAAAAAATAATAGCCGATGTCTAGTATTTTGGGAAAGCATTAAATAAACTAATAAAATTGATTTTTGGTATGAAAGTAATCCAATAAAACTTAAATAAATCACACCTTTACATCGTAACTTTGTTTTGACCTGTTCAAAATTGCATTAGCTTCGTATTAATATTGCCTACATGATGACAACATTTATATTAGTGTATTTAGAAATAATAAAGTACTTATTTATTAGGTTGACTTTTATAATCAAGGTTAATGTAACATTTTAAACCAACCCATGACTATAGTCTGGCTAAAATATGATTTTAATCAAGATTAGATATGAATTTGTTGTCTTGAAATACCTTTCCCAAGGTTCATTAAGATCAACATAGAACATAGTTTATGTGTTGAAAACACCTGAGTCTTTAAGAAGCCATATCTTCCTAATCTTAACTCCGGTTTTAGTGGTTCTCGAACCTGCTTTCTCGTAGCGACGTGTAGAATAATATTATGTGATTGTTTTAATGCTTGTTGTGATGTTAATTTTTGCCTATATATTGTTTGTTTGTATTGTTGCGAGTAGACGAGCAAGCGACCGAGGAACCCGAAGCAGCCCAAGTGGAAGATTCTGAGCAGGAGCCCGCTGAAGGCAAGTTGTGCCCTTAGTCACTCTTTTTACCTAATAATATTCTTGTTAATCACTGTGGCATGTTCATGTTAATTTGATGGGATCTAATGGGTCATCCTAGTTTTTTTTACCCCACACCTTACATAAAAATGAATTATTGGGTAGTTTGACTATGCTCTACCTGGTTTTTGGGAAGTAATGTTATTTGAAACATGATCATACTTTATTATTACTGTTAGATTATTTACTGTTCATGATAAGATTATTGTGTTAACTAGAACATGGAGAACCACTCGGAAAAACAGTGCTACCACAAGGGTGGAATGGGACGCCCTTGGCTAAGTAATTAGTGAAGCTAGGGAGAAATTATCTTACCCGAAAGGGGCAAGTGGGGAGCGCGTCGCTGCAGAGTATAGGAAGGTACTCGGGTCGGACTATCTGTAAAGCTTTTTGGACGAGTGATTCCTGTGCTTCCTTCTTCCTGAATCCGTAGCGGGTTTTCTTAAACAAGTGGAACTTTGGAAAGGCCTCGTAGTGCTACCCTGCCCCGTCTCCTCGGTAGAGATGAATGGGAATTCTAGACCCCTTAGCAGATGGATAGCATGGCTTGTGGGTAAATATGTGCAACCTCTGTTGAGTGAAAAACTGGTATATCAGCCGTGCTCACGGTCAAGAGCGACTCAGACACTCACATGATTAATTTATGGATTTAAACTTAATCTGTCATATGCATTGCATTGTGGGATTTATTATCAATTGTGATCTCTTATTTTAATTAGGCTGGTATACACTTATACTTAGTAACTGCTAATAAAATTTTGACCAACTTATTAAAAGCAATGCTCAGTCTTAACCATTATTTGTTGATCAGCCTTACACTACACATAGCCTCCACCGTAAGTGAGCCCATGCACATTATTCTGCACACTTGTTGAGCGATAAACATCTGTGAGCTCACCCTTGCAATTTCCCCTAGGTGAAGAGCAGGTACCACCAGAGGAGTACTACGTCGACGAGTTTGACAAGATCTAGGTGTCGTCTCCTAGTCAGCTGTTGGCGCCGAGGAATAATTATCTTAGTTTGATTTATTTATTATCAGTTATTTTGTAAGACATTTTCATTATGTAATAAAGATTATGACATTCGTCTTTATACACTGAGTCATTGTGTGTGTTGATCTTGTTGGGCGCACATATGAGACGCACACAGGTTTACCCTTAAAACCCGATGTGACATACAACTCTCAACATTACACTATATAGATTAATTTCTTTATTATTTTCATTTGAATTTTGTACACTTATTAATATTAGATACTATTCATTTTGGAATGGTAAATTTATTTTCTCTCACATTTACTATATTATATCAATTCAATGAATTACTAGATATCTATTTATATAAATTGTAAAATAATATGTAAATTTGGTAAAAAAATTCCTAAATTTGACATGGAGACATATCTTGATGATAAAAGTATGTCACAAAAGTTTTAGAACATTTTAGCGACTTTTTGTGCTAAAGTGTTCAGAAATAGAACACATCTCAACTAAATTTCATAAGCATTCAACTACATCTATCCACTTTACACTTATAGATTAAATTATTCATTATTTCATCTAAATTTTAGTTAACGAATTCATATACGCTATACATTCATTTTGGAATGACAAATTTAATTTTCATGGCACATTTTCTATTTTAACATGGACATTGTAAAATAATGTGTGAAATATTGTAAAATAATGTATTCATTGAAATTGTAAAATAACGTGTAAATGTGGTAAAAGAACTTTGAAATTTAACATGGACACATATCTTGATGATAAAGTATGTCATAAAAGTTTTAGAAGATTTTACAACTTTTTGTGTGAAAGTATTCACAACTCGAGCTCATTTCAACTAAATTTCATAAATATTCAACTACAACTCTCCACTTTACGCTATATAGATTATTTTTCCATTATCTTATTTAAATTTTGGTGCACACATTCATATACCGTATTTGTTCATTTTGGAATGACAAATTTAATTTCCTTAGCACATTTACTATTTTATATCAATTAAATGAATTACTTGACTCCTATTTACAGAAATTGTAAAAGAATATGTACACGTGGTAAAAAAAATCCAAAATTTGACACTTATATTTATGTTAAAATCATGTCATAAAAGTTATAGAAGATTTTGTAATTCTTTTTTTGTTGAAGTGTTCACAAATGGAACACATAATTTTCATAACCATTTAACTGCAACTCTTCACTTTGCGCTATATAGATTATTTTTTCATTATTTTCATTCAAATTTTGTTGCACACATTCATATAGGATATTCATTCATTTTTGAGTGTCAAATTTATTTTCTTGACACATTTACTTTTTATACCAATTAAATGAATTACTAAATACCTATTTATAGAAATTGTAAAAGAGTAGGTAAATGTGGTAAAAAAAATCCGAAATCTGGTATGGACACATAACTTAATATAAAAGCATGAGAAAGGTTTTAGAAGATTCTGATACTTTTTGTGTCAAAGTATGATATATATATTTAAAAGCATGACATATATATATATATATATATATATATAATTAAAGAATATATATTTATAAATGAATATGCTCATAAAGTATCTATGTACCATGCTTATAATTTACTTGTAACATGATTTTTTATGAACTATAAATCTATCAATAAAATAAATTGATACTCGTTATGACGCTATATTTCAGGTCAAGTAGGTATCCGAATACGAATCCAAATTCATACTATTTATTTATATATTTATCTAGTGATATTCTTCTCTCTATTAAAATATGATAAATGGTGACATCCAAATTCGATTTTATACGTGTACCATCCGAATCCATCGAACTACCAAACTAATCACTTCATTCCTGACCATCCTTCCCAAATCCGAACATGTCGATCGAAAACCAAAACAATGTCTAGCATGCAAGATTGCAGGAATATAAGGCAAAAAAATGCCAACAACATCATATGATTAAGACCAGAAATACCATGCAGCAAAACCATTACTTTGATCTGACACAATACTCACATAGTTTTGCATACACACATTTGCTCCTGCAACTACTATTTATTAACACACAAACATCAACGGCCGAAAAACCTTACATCAAAACACAGCCATCTCACGATTATTGTCATCCTTCACAGCATTCAGATTAGGCCTTCCTGCACACGCCTCCCTCGCACACATACCCAGCAGGGGCTTCCTCGCCCATCTTTTCCTCACCCAACGCGCACTTGGGGTGCAGGTCAAAGTCACACTCGTCGCACCTGTAGGACCAGCTGCTGCCCATCTCGTTACAACCATCACAGCGGTACGTACCACGGCGCAGCAGGACAAGTTCGTGCTCGTCATGCAGCTCATGCTTCAGCTTCTGAGGCCACCCCTTCGCCATCTCATCCAGCTTCTTCTGTAGCTCCTCAAGTCTCTCCTCGGTGAATGGGAAAGCATCAGCACCGTGGATCATCAGCTGGGACTTTGCGTCCCTGCTGACTGTCTGCCCAGTAGGTCCGATGGCGACAAGTGAAGGGATTCCACGGATCTTGAAGGTTTTCTTCAGCGATGCTTTCCTTTCATCTTCCCAGGGTACAGCAAGCCATGGCATTTCAGAGAAAAAATCATCGAATGAGCTCTGATCCTCGTCACTAGAGATGAAGACGATCTCAAAATCACTGTTCTTCTCTTTGATCTTGTTGTACTCCTTGACAAGTGTGGGCAGGAAGGCACGGCATGGTGGGCACCATTTTGCTGAGAAGTAAACAAGGACAGTCTTCCCAACAAGTTCTGATACAGGAACCTGAGATATACATTAAGTACACTTTAATATCCTTCACCGATTGGCACAACTCCGTTAAACTGATAAATATCTCTTTATCATCTATCACTTACTAAAGTTATCGTAGGGACCATTATTCAAGGTCCCAGTGGTTAATTTAAAACTAGGATGTTGCTTAAACAAAAGAGTCCTTTATCCATGATCAAGCATAAATAACACCACAGCCATCTTAGAATAAATTACTTCTTTTTTAGATAAAGGAAAATAAACTTACTACTTAATAGAGTGATTAACTTATATTTTGCAATACCAGAAGAAGACTTTCATATAAAAGAAGTCAAGCAACAGTAGTGCATACCTTTGCACCATCTTTTCCAATGACAAAGTCTAAATGACCACTGATTAGAATGGACTCCAAGGTCTGTGATGCAGCTTTAATCTTTGCCTTCTCAGCAAGAATTTCCAGCTTCTCAGCACTGAAGGGGAAGCCCTCCCATGCCTCAAAACCATGGTCGTCAATTATGTCGGCGACATTGTTGTTCAGTGTCTTCCCATCAGGGCCAATCAGAACTAGTGTTGGAAGAGAACTAAGCTCAAAGTAACGAACCAGCGTCTGACACTTAATGTCACCTTGAGGAATTGCAAGCCAAGGCATCTTTGCAAAACTCTCATTAAATGATGACTCTTCACTGTCCAAGGATACAGCTACAACTTCAAATTTCTCTCCCACTTCTTTGAGTTTCTCATAGATCTTAGCAAGCACCTCAGTGAATTCAGCGAGTGGTGGAAAGCCATCCACCACAAAGCAAAGACCAACATACTTCCCCTCAAGCTCAGAGATGGGTACCTGGGTATAGATAGCAATAATAATACAAGTAAGCATTTGCAAAACCACTAACCAATCAAGGGTGATGAGAAGTTACCTTGTCTCCCTTGTTTGAAATGAGATAGTCTCGAGTAGATGTGCCAAGCACGCTTTGAATAGTTTGATTCTCCTTTTCTGCCTTTTCCTGTTCCTTCAGTTCATTGATCCGATCTGGTGTGAAAGGGTAAGCCTCCACGCCATACTCACTCACGAATTCAACACCATCTTCAGTGTAAACTTCACCAGTTTTTGCATCAAGGATGACCAGGTGTGGGATACCAGAGACCTTGAACTGGCCATCAAGGGCCTCACGGCCTTCACTGTCAGAAAAGGGGACAGCCAACCATGGCATCTTTGCAAAGTATTCATTGAAAGCTTCCTCATTGCGATCGGCCGAAGCAAAGACGACCTCGAAGCTCTTGCCCTGTGAGGCCAGTTTTTCGTATACTTCAATAAGCTTGGGCGTGAACCTCCTGCATGGCGGGCACCATGAGGCGGAGAAGTAGATGGCCACAGGGCTCGCCTCAACGCTGCTGATCTTCACCTGCATGATAAAAAACGGTGATGAGAGAGAGATATTGAGCACCAAATTCTGGCTGTCTGAACTTGCAATAGGGAACTTTTTCTGTCAGTTAAACCTTTATATGCGATTACGGAATCAAACTAGGCAACTATGATTCCAGAATTAATAATGATAGTTAGTTCCAAACAATATCCCCTACCCTACCTCCCTCCAGGGGCGGACCCACGTTACACCACTTAATTTTTTTGGTTTTAGTGGACTTTTTATGTTATTTAGGTCCTGTTTGGAAATCCAGTTTTTAAGAAACTGATTTATAGAAATTGAGGTGGTTCTAAACATACAAGTTTATGACTCAGTTTATAGAAATTAGATTCTAAGTTTCTTGAAAACTAAGAACCTAGTCTCTCCTAGCTAAAAAATAAAAACTAGTTTTTTAAAAAACTAGTTTGCTTCCAAACAGAGTCTTAGGGTCTGTTTGGTTAGGCTGTGGCTGTGGAAAAAGTTGCTGTGGGCTGTGAGCTGTGGAAAAAGCTGCTGTAGGCTGTGTGCTGTTAAAAAGCTAAAAATCGTTTGGTGGAAACCACTAAAAGTCGTTAAAATTTCTTCGATATATGTTTTCACAGTTCCATCCAAAAGCCACTAAAAGCAGGTCCAGAGGTGCTTTCAGTTTTGCACTACGAGAAAGTTGGCTTTTAGAAAAAGCTGCTTCCTGGATCCAGCCCTTTGGTTGGCTTTTGGCTTTTAGGTGGCAAAAGCCAAAGCCAAAAGCCAAACCAAACACACCCTTAGTGTAGCTGCAACCTACAGAGATTTATTAGTTAATAGACCTTCACTTAGACCTCCGGTTCTCCACTCATACTTAGGCCCCCACTTAGAATTTGGGGTGGCCCGCCCGTGCCTCCCTCTCTTCCCAACCCACAAATCTTGCAGCACAGCACAGATGGCGGTAACACTGTAGTGCTATTATTACAAAATTCAAGTATCACCCCAGATTACATCCTGGATAAGATGTTCAAAAAGAGAATACACGGATCCTATATCAGACAATACCCATAGATATTTTTGTTATTAATTTATTATAATACTCAATAAAAGTGGCTTCTCTACAAGGTCATCTCCAACAGATCTCCTATTTCATTCATTATTTCAAACTTCATTTTTCACATAGCACTTCACTTTTGAAATAGCAATGTCGTGTCCACTATTTTATATGATTCACCGAAGACATGCTAATAATAAAGCCAGATTAATCTTCTCTATAATGGCACTGAAAAATTTCTCTAAAACAGCATTTCATCTTTACTTCACTAATTTCTATTTTCTTTTCTTATTTTCTACCGTTGAATTTTTTTTATTTTTTACTTAAGCCCTTATACTTATTTTGTATAGATTTAAAATAAGTATGATCGCTAGAGTAAAGGTAAAAATGTCCATTCAAATGGTAAAAAATAAGAAAATAAATTAGAAATTGAATACCGTTTTAAAAGTTCCTCACTTGTAAATATTATATAAAAGAAACCCATTATATTCTATCAAGGACCATAATCGAAAAAAAAACTCCCCGTACAGTAGTTTTGCTTTTGCACCCTTGATGAAAATTTAGAAAGCCAGTAACAGAAGTAAACCTGCTAATTTGCACCACCACCCACTAGATACCTCCTCGATCTTTGTCTAAAGTAGTACTAGGCCTACAAAGCAAACCCCCGTCTTCCCTCCACTCCCGTGCTGATCATCTACCACCTAATAACTGCAGACGGTAGCTGACCCACAAACACCCCATCCATATCCGCGTATTTCATAATCGGATCGTCTAATCAAAAGCCAGAGGACAAGAAACGAGACGCAATCTTGCCAGCAGCGCGACATGGAGAATCTACCATGCTGAAGTGGATAAAAGACCTCGAGACAAAGACGAGTGCGGAAGCTGACTGACCTGCTCGCCGGAGTTGCGGACGAGGAAGTCCCGATCGCTCGTGGCGAGGATGTCCCCGATGCCGCCGCCGGCTGCTGGCGCCGCCTCCGCCATAAGCTGGAGCGGGGGAGAGAAAGCAAGCGGGCGAGAGCAGAGTGGTGGGTGTTTGTGGTGTGGCGGCTGATGGACGGGACGGGACTGGCTCTAGGTTCCTCTGGCTGACTGGCTGCCTTCCTCCCTCGTCGTCCTCGGGCGCCCGCTCCGTCGGGTTATACAGACGTGCACGAGGCAGGAACCGCTGCGCCGCACCGGGGATGCGGGGGTCCGCGGCTTGGCCGCCTGGTTTGGTTCCTTCGGTTGCAAGATTGTTGCACCAGTGTGTCTACGGTGTACACTACCACCGCACATGCACATCCAAATGCCACAGCCACACTGTGCGTGTGATGGTGGCCTGTGCTACATCCTACATGTGAAGGTGCTGCGAATCTTCCCAATTGCCATTAGAAATTAATGGACTGTTTGGTTCGTCGTTCCAAAAAAACTAGTGCATTATGGGTTTATTCCTCAAATGTACTGGGATAATCTCATCCCTTATATTAGTACTAACTAACTATTAGGATTGATATGGTGATGGATCAACTCATTCCATTCAACAAACCAAACAAAAAAGTGAGGAGTGAGAAGATGGTGGACTACATCATTACTCAAATTAAACACCCTATAAAATATGTTTGGTACGGCTTCAGAGTAAAACTTCAATTAAGAACTAGTCAAAGCTTGTCAAACACTCTAACTTTAGAGTTACAAACTTTATATAGTTTTTATAGTTGTAGTACAAATTTTTGGACTACCTCTTTTGCTGCTCCGAAATCTCTAAAAAGAAAACTTAAACATAGAAATTGGAGTTATTTATCCACTACTAATTATAAGAAAGCGATATAAGAGCATCTCCAAGAGACTAGCTAAATGGCTCACCAAGCCAAATTTTAGCTATTTAACAACAGAATAACTGAGAGCACCTAGAGGGGGGTGAATAGGTGATCCTGTGAAACTTGAAACTTAATCCACAAAAAACTTGATTAGGCGTTAGCACAATAATGCCAAGTGGCTAGAGAGGAGTCTCAACAAAACACAATAACCACAAGAGATCAATCACAGAGATGGCACAGTGGTTTATTCCGTGGTTCGGCCAGGACCAACGCTTGCCTACTCCACGTTGTGGCGTCCCAACGGACGAGGGTTGCAATCAACCCCTCTCAAGCGGTCCAAAGATCCACTTGAATACCACGGTGTTTTGCTTGCTTTACTATATCCCGTTTGCGAGGAATCTCCACACTCTGGAGCCTCTCGCCCTTACACTTAGATGATCACAAAGAAGCACGGAGTAAGGGAGGGATGAGCAACACACTCAAGACAAGAAATCACAGCAACACCACGCACACAAGTCGCAACAAGAGCTCACAACACAACTTAAGGAGTTCGCAACTCAACTAGAGCTCTAATTGCTATCACAAGGAATCAAAAGTGCAAAATCGATGTCTTAGTGCTTAGGAATGCTTAGAGAATGCTTGGTGTTCTCCTCCATGCGCCTAGGGTCCCTTTTATAGCCCCAAGGCAGCTAGGAGCCGTTGAGTGCATTCCAGGAAGGCAATTCTTGCCTTCTGTCTCCTAGCGCACCGGACAGTCCGGTGCACCACCGGACACTGTCCGGTGCGGATTTCTTTCCTTAAACGGCGAAGCCGACCGTTGGTGCCTGGGAGCCGTTGGCGCACCGGACACTGTCCGGTGCACACCGGACAGTCCGGTGCCCCCTCCCGACCGTTGGCTCGGCCACGTGTCCCGCGCAGATCGCGCGGCCGACCGTTGGCCCGGCCGACCGTTGGCTCACCGGACAGTCCGGTGCACACCGGACAGTCCGGTGAATTTTAGCCGTACGTCGCCGATAATTTCCCGAGAGCGGCCAGTTCGCCCGAGCCAGCCTGGCGCACCGGACACTGTCCGGTGCGCCACCGGACACTGTCCGGTGCGCCATCGGACACTGTCCGGTGCACCACCGGACAGTCCGGTGCACCCAGACTGAGCAGAGTCTTGGCTGCTCGAGCCAAGACATTTCCTATTGGATTTTTCCTGTTTCCAGCACTTAGACACAATACATTAGTCCATAAAAACAATGTACTAAGTCTAGAAACATACCTTTTGACATGATTTGCACTTTGTCCACCCCTTTGCATAGATTAACACAAAAGCACTTGTGTTGACACTCAATCACCAAAATACTTAGAAACGGCCCAAGGGCACATTTCCCTTTCAATCTCCCCCTTTTTGGTGATTTATGCCAACACAACATAAGGCAACTAGAACAAGTGCAATAACAATGCAAATGAAAACTCAATATAGTTTTGATTCATATTTGGCATATATGGATCACTCTTTGCCACCACTTGGTTTGTTTTTGCAAATCAAACTCAAATTTCTATCTCTAAGTCAAACACACTTGTTAAAACATAAAGAGAGTCATTACAAGAGAAATTGATTCAAAATTTCAAAAACTCCCCCTTTTTCCCATAGTCAACATTTCTCCCCACAAGAAGCCAACTCTTGTGACAAGAGAGACAATAAAAGAGTTTTGACTATTTTACTATTTTCAAAATTTCTCAAGTGGTAGCTGATCCATTTATCGCTTTGGCCTTTATTTTCTCCCCCTTTGGCATTAAGCACCAAAACGGGATCAATCTTGGCCCTTTAACCCCATTGCCTCACCAAAATCTTCAACTAAGAGCAAATAGGCAATAAGAGTATAAAGATGAACTTGGAAAAGTTACTCTTTTCATCGGAGTGCAGTGGAAGTCTTGCATGGTCCAAGTCCACCTTTTCCCTTTCAATCCTCCTTTGAGACTAAAACAAACTCAAGCACATGGTTAGTCTCAAAGGGTCAAGTTGTAACACACCTCCCCCTAAATATGTGCATCACTTGCACAAGTGAAAGGGAATTAGGCTTACACCTAGTTCCTAAATAATTTTGGTGGTTGAATTGCCCAACACAAATAATTGGACTAACTAGTTTACCCAAGTGTATAGATTATACAGGTGTAAAAGGTTCACACTCAGCCAATAAAAAGACCAAGTGTTGGATTCAATAAAGGGGCAACCGAGGGCACCCCTGGTCTGGCGCACCGGACTGTCCGGTGTGCCACCGGACAGTGAACAGTACCTGTCCGGTGCACCAGGGGACTCAGGCTCAAACTCTTCACCCTCGGGATTTCTCGGAAGCCGGCGCGCTATAATTCACCGGACTGTCCGGTGTGCACCGGACATGTCCGGTGCTCCAAGGAAGCGCGGTCTCCGGAACTCGCCAGCCTCGGGTTCGCATGGCAGCCACTCCGCTAAAATTCACCGGACTGTCCGGTGTGCACCGGACTGTCCGGTGTACCAGCGGAGCAACGGCTCTTTCCGGCGCCAACGGCTCCCTGCAGTGCATTTAATGCGCGCGCAGCGCGCGCAGACGTCAGACGTGCCCATACCGGTGCACCGGACATCAAACAGTACATGTCCGGTGTGCACCGGACACCCAGGAGGGCCCACAAGTCAGAAGCTCCAACGGTCAGAATCCAACGGCAGTGTTGACGTGGCAGGGGCACCGGACTGTCCGGTGTGCACCGGACTGTCCGGTGCGCCATCGAGCAGACGCCTCCTGCCAACGGTCAAGTTTGGTGGTTGGGGCTATAAATACCCCAACCACCCCACCATTCATTGCATCCAAGTTTTCCACTTCTCAACTACTACAAGAGCTCTAGCATTCAATTCTAGACACACTAAAGAGATCAAATCCTCTCCAATTCCACACAAAGCCCTAGTGACTAGTGAGAGTGATTTGCCGTGTTCATTTGAGCTCTTGCGCTTGGATTGCTTCTTTTCTTTCTCACTTGTTCTTGTGATCAATACTCCATTGTAATCAAGGCAAGAGGCACCAATTGTGTGGTGGCCCTTGCGGGGAAGTTTTATTCCCGGCTTTGATTTGAGAAGAGAAGCTCACTCGGTCCGAGGGACCGTTTGAGAGAGGGAAGGGTTGAAAGAGACCCGGCCTTTGTGGCCTCCTCAACGGGGAGTAGGTTTGCGAGAACCGAACCTCGGTAAAACAAATCCGTGTGTCTCACTTCATTATTCGCTTGCGATTTGTTTTGCGCCCTCTCTCGCGGACTCGTTTATATTTCTAACGCTAACCCGGCTTGTAGTTGTGTTTATATTTGTAAATTTCAGTTTCGCCCTATTCACCCCCCCCCCCTCTAGGCGACTATCAATTGGTATCAGAGCCCGGTGCTTCATTAGAGCCTAACCGCTCGAAGTAATGTCGGGAGATCACGCCAAGAAGGAGATGGAGACCGGCGAAAAGCCCACTACAAGCCACGGGAGCACTTCATCGGAAGAGTCCCGCACCAAAAGGAGGGAGAAGAAGAAGAGCTCCTCCAACAAAGGGAAGGAGAAGAAATCTTCTTCTCACCACAAAGAGAAGAAGGAAAAATCTTCTTCCCACAAGCCGCATCGGAAAGGCGACAAGCACAAGAGGATGAGGAAGGTGGTCTACTACGAGACCGACACTTCATCAACATCGACCTCCGACTCCGATGCGCCCTCCGTCACTTCTAAGCGCCAAGAGTGCAAGAAGTATAGTAAGATCCCCCTACGCTACCCTCGCATTTCCAAACATACACCTTTACTTTCCGTCCCACTAGGCAAACCACCAACTTTTGATGGTGAAGATTACGCTAGGTGGAGCGATTTAATGCGATTTCATCTAATCTCGCTCCACAAAAGCATATGGGATGTTGTTGAGTTTGGTGCGCAGGTACCATCCGTAGGGGATGAGAACTATGATGAGGATGAGGTAGCCCAAATCGAGCACTTCAACTCACAAGCCACAACAATTCTCCTCGCCTCACTAAGTAAAGAGGAATATAACAAAGTACAAGGGTTGAAGAACGCCAAGGAGGTTTGGGATGTACTCAAAACCGCGCACGAAGGAGATGAGCTCACCAAGATCACCAAGCGGGAAACGATCGAGGGGGAGCTCGGTCGGTTCCGGCTTCACAAAGGGGAGGAGCCACAACACATGTACAACCGGCTCAAGACTTTGGTAAACCAAGTGCGCAACCTCGGGAGCAAGAAGTGGGACGACCACGAAGTGGTAAATGTTATTTTAAGATCTCTCATTTTTCTAAATCCCACTCAAGTTCAATTGATTCGTGGTAATCCTAGATATACTAAAATGACCCCCGAGGAAGTTATCGGGCATTTTGTAAGTTTTGAGTGCATGATAGAAGGCTCGAGGAAAATCAACGAGCTTGGCGACTCATCCGAAGCTCAACCCGTTGCATTCAAGGCGACGGAAGAAAAGAAGGAGGAATCTACACCAAGTCGACAACCAATAGACGCCTCAAAGCTTGACAATGAGGAGATGGCGCTCGTCATCAAGAGCTTCCGCCAAATCCTCAAACAAAGGAGGGGGAAAGACTACAAGTCCCGCTCCAAGAAGGTTTGCTACAAATGTGGTAAGCCCGGTCATTTTATTGCTAAATGTCCTATGTCTAGTGACAGTGACCGAGGCGACGACAAGAAGGGGAGAAGAAAGGAGAAGAAGAGGTACTACAGGAAGAAGGGCGGCGATGCCCATGTTTGTCGCGAGTGGGACTCCGACGAGAGCTCAAGCGACTCCTCCGACGACGAGGACGCCGCCAACATCGCCGTCACCAAGGGACTTCTCTTCCCCAACGTCGGCCACAAGTGCCTCATGGCAAAGGACGGCAAAAAGAAGAAGGTTAAATCCAACTCCTCCACTAAATATGAATCGTCTAGTGATGATAATGCTAGTGATGAGGAGGATAATTTGCGTATTCTCTTTGCCAATCTTAGCATGGAGCAAAAAGAAAAACTAAATGAATTGATTAGTGCTATTCATGAAAAAGATGACCTTTTGGACTCCCAAGAGGATTGTCTAATTAAAGAAAACAAGAAACATGTTAAGGTTAAAAAGGCTTATGCTCTAGAAGTAGAAAAATGTGAAAAATTGTCTAGTGAGCTAAGCACATGCCGTGAGATGATTGACAACCTTAGAAATGAAAATGCTATTTTAAATGCTAAGGTTGATTCTCATGTTTGTAATGTTTCAATTCTCAATCCTAGAGATAATAATGATGATTTGCTTGCTAGGATTGAAGAATTAAACATTTCTCTTGCTAGCCTTAGATTAGAGAATGGAAATTTGATTGCTAAGGCTAAAGATTTTGATGTTTGCAAAATTACAATTGCCGATCTTAGAGATAAGAATGATATACTTCGTGCTAAGATTGTTGAACTTAATTCTTGCAAACCATCTACATCTACCATTGAGCATGTCACTATTTGTACTAGATGTAGAAATGTTGATATTGATGCTATTCATGATCATATGGCTTTAATTAAACAACAAAATGATCATATAGCAAAACTAGATGCTAAAATTGCCGAGCATAACTTAGAAAATGAAAAATTTAAATTTGCTAGAAGTATGCTCTATAATGGGAGACGCCCTGGCATCAAGGATGGCATTGGCTTCCAAAGGGGAGACAATGTCAAACTTAATGCCCCTCCTAAGAACTTGTCTAACTTTGTTAAGGGCAAGGCTCCCATGCCTCAGGATAACGAGGGCTACATTTTGTACCCTGCCGGTTATCCCGAGAGCAAAATTAGGAGAATTCACTCTAGGAAGTCTCACTCTGGCCCTAACCATGCTTTTATGTATAGGGGTGAGACATCTAGCTCTAGGCAACCAACCCGTGCCAAGTTGCCTAGAAAGAAAACTCCTAGTGCATCAAATAATCATGCTATTTCATTTAAAACTTTTGATGCTTCTTATGTTTTGACTAACAAATCCGGCAAGGTCGTTGCCAAGTTTGTTGGGGACAAACACAAGGGCTCCAAGACTTGTGTTTGGGTACCCAAAGTTCTTGTTTCTAATGCCAAAGGACCCAAAACAGTTTGGGTACCTAAAATCAAGAACTAAATTTGTTTTGTAGGTTTATGCATCCGGGGGCTCAAGTTGGATACTCGACAGCGGGTGCACAAACCACATGACCGGGGAGAAAAGGATGTTCTCCTCATATGAGAAAAACAGGGATCCCTAACGAGCTATCACATTCGGGGATGGAAATCAAGGTTTGGTCAAAGGACTTGGTAAAATTGCTATATCTCCTGACCATTCTATTTCCAATGTTTTTCTTGTTGATTCTTTAGATTACAACTTGCTTTCTGTTTCCCAATTATGTCAAATGGGCTACAACTGTCTTTTTACTGATGTAGGTGTCACTGTCTTTAGAAGAAGTGATGATTCAATAGCATTTAAGGGTGTGTTAGAGGGTCAGCTATACTTAGTAGATTTTGATAGAGCTGAACTTGACACATGCTTAATTGCTAAGACTAACATGGGTTGGCTCTGGCACCGCCGACTAGCCCATGTTGGGATGAAGAATCTTCATAAGCTTCTAAAGGGAGAGCACATTTTAGGATTAACAAATGTTCATTTTGAGAAAGACAGGATTTGTAGCGCATGCCAGGCGGGAAAGCAAGTTGGAGTCCATCATCCACACAAGAACATCATGACGACCGACAGGCCGCTTGAGCTACTCCACATGGATCTATTCGGCCCGATTGCTTACATAAGCATCGGCGGGAGTAAGTATTGTCTTGTAATAGTGGATGATTATTCTCGCTTCACTTGGGTATTCTTTTTACAGGAAAAATCTCAAACCCAAGAGACCTTAAAGGGATTCTTGAGACGGGCTCAAAATGAGTTCGGCTTAAGGATCAAGAAAATAAGAAGCGACAACGGGACCGAGTTCAAGAACTCTCAAATCGAAGGCTTCCTTGAGGAGGAGGGCATCAAGCATGAGTTCTCCTCTCCCTACACGCCACAACAAAATGGTGTAGTGGAAAGGAAGAATCGAACTCTATTGGACATGGCAAGAACCATGCTTGATGAGTACAAGACACCGGACCGGTTTTGGGCCGAAGCAGTCAACACCGCCTGTTACGCCATCAACCGGTTATATCTTCACCGAATCCTCAAGAAGACATCATATGAACTCCTAACCGGTAAAAAGCCCAACATTTCATATTTTAGAGTTTTTGGTAGCAAATGCTTTATTCTTATTAAAAGAGGTAGAAAATCTAAATTTGCTCCTAAAACTGTAGAAGGTTTTTTACTTGGTTATGACTCAAACACAAGGGCATATAGGGTCTTTAACAAGTCCACTGGACTAGTTGAAGTCTCATGTGACGTTGTGTTTGATGAAACTAACGGCTCTCAAGTAGAGCAAGTTGATCTTGATGAGATAGGTAATGAAGAGGCTCCATGCATCGCGCTAAGGAACATGTCCATTGGGGATGTGTGTCCTAAGGAATCCGAAGAGCCTCCAAATGCACAAGATCAACCATCCTCCTCCACGCAAGCATCTCCACCGACTCAAAATGAGGTTGAAGCTCAAGTTGATGAAGTAGAAGATCAAGCAAATGAGCCACCTCAAGATGACGGCAATGATCAAGGGGGAGATGCAAATGATCAAGAAAAGGAGGATGAGGAAGAACCAAGGCCGCCACACCCAAGAGTCCACCAAGCAATCCAACGAGATCACCCCGTCGACACCATCCTCGGCGATATTCATAAGGGGGTAACCACTAGATCTCGTGTTGCTCATTTTTGTGAACATTACTCTTTTGTTTCCTCTATTGAGCCACACAGGGTAGAGGAAGCACTTCAAGATTCGGATTGGGTGGTGGCGATGCAAGAGGAGCTCAACAACTTCACTAGAAATGAGGTATGGCATTTAGTTCCACGTCCTAACCAAAATGTTGTAGGAACCAAATGGGTCTTCCGCAACAAGCAAGATGAGCATGGTGTGGTGACAAGGAACAAAGCTCGACTCGTGGCCAAAGGGTATTCACAAGTCGAAGGTTTGGATTTCGGTGAAACCTATGCACCCGTAGCTAGGCTTGAGTCAATTCGAATATTATTGGCCTATGCTACTTACCATGGCTTTAAGCTTTATCAAATGGACGTGAAAAGTGCCTTCCTCAACGGACCAATCAAGGAAGAGGTCTATGTTGAGCAACCTCCCGGCTTTGAAGACAGTAAGTATCCTAACCATGTTTATAGGCTCTCTAAGGCGCTTTATGGGCTCAAGCAAGCCCCAAGAGCATGGTATGAATGCCTAAGAAATTTCCTTATTACTAATGGGTTCAAAGTCGGCAAGGCCGATCCTACACTCTTTACTAAAACTCTTGAAAATGACTTGTTTGTATGCCAAATTTATGTTGATGATATTATATTTGGGTCTACTAACGAGTCTACATGTGAAGAGTTTAGTAGGATCATGACACAGAAGTTCGAGATGTCTATGATGGGGGAGTTGAAGTATTTCTTAGGATTTCAAGTGAAGCAACTCCAAGAAGGCACCTTCATTAGCCAAACGAAGTACACTCAAGACATTCTTGCTAAGTTTGGGATGAAGGATGCCAAACCCATCAAGACACCCATGGGAACTAATGGGCATCTCGACCTCGACACGGGAGGTAAGTCCGTGGATCAAAAGGTATACCGGTCGATGATTGGTTCATTGCTTTATTTATGTGCATCTCGACCGGACATCATGCTTTCCGTTTGCATGTGTGCAAGATTCCAATCCGACCCTAAGGAATCCCACCTTACGGCCGTAAAACGAATCTTGAGATATTTGGCTTACACACCTAAGTATGGGCTTTGGTACCCTCGGGGATCCACATTTGATTTGATTGGTTATTCGGATGCCGATTGGGCGGGGTGCAAAATCAATAGAAAGAGCACATCGGGGACTTGCCAGTTCTTGGGAAGATCCTTGGTGTCTTGGGCTTCAAAGAAGCAAAATTCGGTCGCTCTTTCCACCGCCGAAGCCGAGTACATTGCCACAGGACATTGTTGCGCGCAATTACTTTGGATGAGGCAAACCCTGCGGGACTACGGTTACAAACTAACCAAAGTCCCTTTGCTATGTGATAATGAGAGTGCAATCAAAATGGCCGACAATCCCGTCGAGCATAGCCGCACTAAGCACATAGCCATTCGGTATCATTTTCTTAGGGATCACCAACAAAAGGGGGATATCGAGATTTCTTACATTAACACTAAAGATCAATTAGCCGATATCTTCACCAAGCCACTTGATGAACAATCCTTTACCAGACTTAGGCATGAGCTCAATATTCTTGATTCTAGAAATTTCTTTTGCTAGCTTGCACACATAGCTCATTTGAATACCTTTGATCATATCTCTTTCATATGCTATGACTAATGTGTTTTTCAAGTCTATTTCAAACCAAGTCATAGGTGTATTGAAAGGGAATTGGAGTCTTCGGCGAAGACAAAGGCTTCCACTCCGTAACTCATGCTTCGCCATCACTCCGAGCAACTATCTATTCCTTGGGGAGAAATGAGCATTAAAGAAAAGGACTTCATCCTTGGGGGAGAGAGTAAAAGCTCAAAAGCAAAAGGACCGTACTTCATCTTTGGTATAATCTTAACTCATTTACTTATGACCAAAGAGGAAGATAGTACTTCGAGGGCTCTAATGATTCCGTTTTTGGCGATTCATGCCAAAAAGGGGGAGAAATGAGCCCAAAGCAAAAGGACCGCACCACCACCACCAAATTCAAAAACTTAGTGCTTTCCAAGAGTATTTATCATTTGGTATCCTATTGTGTTCAAAAGGGGGAGAAAGTAGTATTTCAAAAATGGTATATCAAAACCCTCTTGAACACTAAGAGGTGGATCTCTTTTAGGGGGAGTTTTTTGTTTAGTCAAAGGAAAAGCATTTGAAACAGGGGGAGAAAATTTCAAATCTTGAAAATGCTTTACAAACTCTTATTCATTTACCTTTGACTATTTGCAAAAGAACTTTGAAAAGGATTTACAAAAGAATTTGCAAAAACAAAACTCGTGGTGCAAACGTGGTCCAAAATGCTAAATAAAGAAAGAAACATTCCTTGCATATCTTGTAAGTAGTTATATTGGCTTAATTCCAAGCAACCTTTACACTTACATTATGCAAACTAGTTCAATTATGCACTTCTCTATTTGCTTTGGTTTGTGTTGGCATCAATCACCAAAAAGGGGGAGATTGAAAGGGAATTAGGCTTACACCTAGTTCCTAAATAATTTTGGTGGTTGAATTGCCCAACACAAATAATTGGACTAACTAGTTTACCCAAGTGTATAGATTATACAGGTGTAAAAGGTTCACACTCAGCCAATAAAAAGACCAAGTGTTGGATTCAATAAAGGGGCAACCGAGGGCACCCCTGGTCTGGCGCACCGGACTGTCCGGTGTGCCACCGGACAGTGAACAGTACCTGTCCGGTGCACCAGGGGACTCAGGCTCAAACTCTTCACCCTCGGGATTTCTCGGAAGCCGGCGCGCTATAATTCACCGGACTGTCCGGTGTGCACCGGACATGTCCGGTGCTCCAAGGAAGCGCGGTCTCCGGAACTCGCCAGCCTCGGGTTCGCATGGCAGCCACTCCGCTAAAATTCACCGGACTGTCCGGTGTGCACCGGACTGTCCGGTGTACCAGCGGAGCAACGGCTCTTTCCGGCGCCAACGGCTCCCTGCAGTGCATTTAATGCGCGCGCAGCGCGCGCAGACGTCAGACGTGCCCATACCGGTGCACCGGACATCAAACAGTACATGTCCGGTGTGCACCGGACACCCAGGAGGGCCCACAAGTCAGAAGCTCCAACGGTCAGAATCCAACGGCAGTGTTGACGTGGCAGGGGCACCGGACTGTCCGGTGTGCACCGGACTGTCCGATGTGCACCGGACTGTCCGGTGCGCCATCGAGCAGACGCCTCCTGCCAACGGTCAAGTTTGGTGGTTGGGGCTATAAATACCCCAACCACCCCACCATTCATTGCATCCAAGTTTTCCACTTCTCAACTACTACAAGAGCTCTAGCATTCAATTCTAGACACACTAAAGAGATCAAATCCTCTCCAATTCCACACAAAGCCCTAGTGACTAGTGAGAGTGATTTGCCGTGTTCATTTGAGCTCTTGCGCTTGGATTGCTTCTTTTCTTTCTCACTTGTTCTTGTGATCAATACTCCATTGTAATCAAGGCAAGAGGCACCAATTGTGTGGTGGCCCTTGCGGGGAAGTTTTATTCCCGGCTTTGATTTGAGAAGAGAAGCTCACTCGGTCCGAGGGACCGTTTGAGAGAGGGAAGGGTTGAAAGAGACCCGGCCTTTGTGGCCTCCTCAACGGGGAGTAGGTTTGCGAGAACCGAACCTCGGTAAAACAAATCCGTGTGTCTCACTTCATTATTCGCTTGCGATTTGTTTTGCGCCCTCTCTCGCGGACTCGTTTATATTTCTAACGCTAACCCGGCTTGTAGTTGTGTTTATATTTGTAAATTTCAGTTTCGCCCTATTCACCCCCCCTCTAGGCGACTATCAACAAGGACTTGTGAGATCCGGGGAGTGCTTGTACAACTTGAGCACCACAATAAGCAACAAAATGCAGAATGAACATGATCAAAGGCATAAACACATGTATGCTACAATTCAATCCAAGTTTCGCGAATCTAAGACATTTAGCTCACTACGCAGCCTGCAAAAGGTCTTCTCATCTAGAGGCTTGGTAAAGATATCGGCTAGCTAGTTCTCGGTGCTAACATGAAACACTTCGATATCTCCCTTTTGCTGGTGGTCTCTCAAAAAGTGATGCCGGATGTCTATGTGCTTTGTGCGGCTGTGCTCAACAGGATTTTCTGCCATGCGGATAGCACTCTCATTATCACAGGAGTGGGATTTTGCTCAGATTGTAGCCAAAGTCCCTGAGGGTTTGCCTCATCCAAAGTAGTTGCGCGCAACACTGTCCTGCGGAAACATACTCGGCCTCAGCGGTGGATAGGGCAACAGAAGTTTGTTTCTTAGAATTCCATGACACCAGGGACCTTCCTAAGAATTGGCACGTCCCCGATGTACTCTTCCTATCGACCTTACATCCAGCATAATCGGAATCTGAATATCCAATCAAGTCAAAGGTAGACCCCTTTGGATACCAGATCCCGAAGCAAGGCGTAGCCACTAAATATCTAAAAATTTGCTTCACCACCACTAAGTGACACTCCTTAGGATCGGATTGAAATCTAGCACACATGCATACGCTAAGCATAATATCCGGTCTACTAGCACATAAATAAAGTAAAGACCCTATCATGGACCGGTATGCCTTTTGATCAACGGACTTACCTCCTTTGTTGAGGTCGGTGTGTCTGTCGGTCCCCATCGGAGTCTTTGCGGGCTTGGCGTCCTTCATCCCAAACCGCTTTAGCAAGTCTTGCGTGTACTTCGTTTGGGAGATGAAGATGTCGTCCTTGAGTTGCTTCACTTGGAACCCAAGGAAGTAGTTCAACTCGCCCATCATCGACATCTCGAATTTCTGCGTCATCACCCTGCTAAACTCTTCACAAGACTTTTGGTTAGTAGAACCAAATATTATGTCATCGACATAAATTTGGCACACAAACAAATCACCATCGCAAGTCTTAGTGAAAAGAGTTGGATCGGCTTTCCCAACCTTGAAAGCATTAGCAATTAAAAAATCTCTAAGGCAGTCATACCATGCTCTTGGGGCTTGCTTAAGTCCATAGAGCGCCTTAGAGAGCTTACACACGTGGTCGGGGTACCGTTCATCCTCGAAGCCAGGGGGTTGCTCAACGTACACCTCCTCCTTGATTGGTCCGTTGAGGAAGGCGCTCTTCACATCCATTTGGAACAACCTGAAAGAATGGTGAGCGGCATATGCTAGCAAGATACGAATGGACTCTAGCCTAGCCACAGGAGCAAAAGTCTCCTCAAAGTCCAAACCTGTGACTTGGGCATAACCTTTTGCCACAAGTCGAGCCTTGTTTCTTGTCACCACCCCGTGCTCGTCTTGTTTGTTGCGGAACACCCACTTGGTTCCCACAACATTTTGCTTAGGACGAGGCACCAATGTCCAAACTTCATTCCTCTTGAAGTTGTTGAGCTCCTCCTGCATGGCCAACACCCAGTCCGGATCTAGCAAGGCCTCTTCTACCCTGAAAGGCTCAATAGAAGAGACAAAAGAGTAATGCTCACAAAAATTAACTAATCGAGATCGAGTAGTTACTACCTTGCTGATATCACCCAGAATTTGGTCGACGGGATGATCCCTTTGAATCGTCGCTCGAACTTGGGTTGGAGGTGTCGGTTGCGCTTCTTCCTCCATCACATGATCATCTTGTGCTCCCCCTTGATCACACGCCTCCTTTTGATGAACCTGTTCATCATCTTGAGTTGGGGGATGCACCATCATTGAGGAAGACGGCTGATCTTGCTCCTTTTGTTCCAGTGGCCTCACATCTCCAATCGCCATGGTGCGCATTGCGGCCGTTGGAACGTCTTCTTCATCTATATCATCAAGATCAACAACTTGCTCTCTTGGAGAGCCATTAGTCTCATCAAATACAACGTCGCTAGAGACTTCAATCAAACCCGATGATTTGTTGAAGACCCTATACGCCTTTGTATTTGAGTCATAACCTAACAAAAACCCTTCTACGGCTTTGGGAGCAAATTTGGAATTCCTACCCTTCTTCACTAGAATGTAGCATTTACTCCCAAAAACTCGAAAATACGAAACATTTGGTTTGTTACCGGTTAGTAGCTCATACGACGTCTTCTTGAGGAGGCGATGAAGGTAGACCCTATTGATGGCGTGGCAAGCCGTGTTCACGGCTTCCGACCAAAAGCACTCGGGGGTCATGAACTCTCCAAGCATAGTCCTCGCCATATCGATGAGCGTGCTGTTCTTCCTCTCTACCACACCATTTTGTTGAGGTGTGTAGGGAGCGGAGAACTCGTGCTTGATCCCCTCCTCCTCAAGGAACTCCTCCACTTGAAGATTCTTGAATTTGGACCCGTTGTCGCTCCTTATCTTCTTCACCTTGAGCTCAAACTCATTTTGAGCTCTCCTTAGGAAGCGCTTGAGGGTCCCTTGGGTTTCAGACTTATCCTGCAAAAAGAATACCCAAGTGAAGCGGGAAAAGTCATCAACAATAACTAGTCCATACTTACTTCCTCCTATGCTCAGATAGGCGACGGGTCTGAAGAGGTCCATATGTAGCAGCTCCAGGGGTCTTGATGTGGTCATCACATTCTTGCTGTGATGCGCTCCTCCCACTTGTTTTCCTGCTTGACAAGCTGCACAAGGTCTATCTTTTTCGAATTGCACGTTAGTCAAACCTATCACGTGTTCTCCCTTTAGAAGCTTGTGGAGGTTCTTCATCCCCACATGTGCTAAGCGGCGATGCCACAGCCAGCCCATGCAAGTCTTAGCAATTAAGCATGCATCTAGACCGGCCTCTTCTTTTGCAAAATCAACCAAATAAAGTTTACCGTCTAGTACACCCTTAAAAGCTAGTGAACCGTCACATCTTGTAAAGACAGACACATCTACGTTTGTAAATAGACAATTATATCCCATTTTGCATAATTGACTAACAGATAACAAATTATATCCAAGCGACTCAACTAAAAACACATTAGAAATAGAGTGCTCAGATGAAATAGCAATTTTACCTAACCCTTTTACCTTGCCTTGGTTCCCATCACCGAATATTATTGAATCTTGGGAATCCTTGTTCTTGACGTAGGAAGAGAACATCCTCTTTTCCCCCGTCATGTGGTTTGTGCATCCGCTGTCGATAATCCAGCTTGAACCCCCGGATGCATAAACCTGCAAGGCAAATTTAGGCTTGGGTCTTAGGTACCCAACTCTTGTTGGGTCCTACAAGGTTAGTCACAATTGTCTTAGGGACCCAAATGCAAGTTTTGTCTCCCTTGCATTTTGCCCCTAATTTTCTAGCAACTATCTTCCTATCCTTTCTACAAATAGCAAAGGAAGCATTTAAAGCATGATAAATTGTAGAGGGTCCATTCATAACTTTCCTAGGACATGAACAATATTCTTTCTAGGCACATGATGAATATTTTTCCTAGGCATATCTCTACCATGCATATAGGAAGAACTAGAAGCAAACATAGCATAAGAATCATAGGCATGTGAATCAAAAGCATTATAAGCATTACAACTCCTATGAGACTGTCTTCTATCATTGTACATAAAAGCATGGTTCTTTTTAGTACTACTAGCCATAGGGGCCTTCCCTTTCTCCTTGGCGGAGATGGGAGCCTTATGGCTTGTCAAGTTCTTGGCTTCCCTCTTGAAGCCAAGCCCATCCTTGATTGAGGAGTGTCTACCAACCGTGTAGGCATCCCTAGCAAATTTTAGTTTATCAAAATCACTCTTGCTAGTCTTAAGTTGGGCATTAAGACTAGCCATTTCATCATTTAATTTTGCAATAGTAGCTATGTGTTCACTACAAGCATCAATATCAAAATCTTTACACCTATTGCAAACAACATTTTCTACACAAGATGTTGATTTACTAGCTATTTTTAACTTAGCATTCAAATCATCATTTATGCTCTTTAAGTTAGAAATAGAATCATGGCATGTAGACAACTCATAAGAAAGCATTTCATTTCTCTTAATTTCTAAAGCAAGAGAATTTTGCGCGCTAACAAATTTATCATGCTCTTCATATAAAAGGTCCTCTTGCTTTTCTAATAATCTATTCTTATCATTCAAAGCATCAATCAATTCATTTATTTTATCTACCTGTCGGCGTTTCGAGACCGGGGGGGTCCCTGGGCCGACGAGTGAATGTCGCCGCGTGCCCCAGCCCAGATGGGTCGAGCGCGAGGGCGAGCGCGAAGGGGGGAGAGCGAGGCGGCCGGAGGCCGGCGTGAGAGAGGTGGGAATCCCGCGGCCTTCGTGTTCGTCCCGCGCCCAGGTCGGGTGCGCTTGCAGTAGGGGGTT
Organism: Zea mays; assembly: GCF_902167145.1. Taxonomy (NCBI): domain Eukaryota; kingdom Viridiplantae; phylum Streptophyta; class Magnoliopsida; order Poales; family Poaceae; genus Zea; species Zea mays. The sequence continues at coordinate 70,918,231 of NC_050096.1, read as the reverse complement.
ACAAGCGTCCACGCGGGAGAGGGAGCGAGCGGCCCCAAGCGAGCGCCTGTCTCATCCTCGTCCCTGCGCGGCCAACCCTCTCTAAGAGGGCCCTGGTCCTTCCTTTTATAGGCGTAAGGAGGGGATCCAGGTGTACAATGGGGGGTGTAGCAGAGTGCTACGTGTCTAGCGGAGGAGAGCTAGCGCCCTAAGTACATGCCGTTGTGGCAGCCGGAGAGATTTTGGCACCCAGCTGGTGTGATGTCGTGGCCATCGGAGGAGCGATGGAGCCTGGCGGAGGGACAGCTGTCGGAGCGGTTGAGTCCTTGCTGACGTCCTCCTGCTTCCGTAAGGGGGCCGAGAGCCGCCGTCGTCACAGAGTATGGGGGGGCGTCATCATTGCCTATCTGGCGGAGCGAGCCAGATGGGACGCCGGTCTTGTTTCCTGCGGCCCGAGTCAGCTCGGGGTAGGGCGATGATGGCGCCTCCTGTCGACGTGGCTGGCCTGCGCCCTAGGTTGGGCGATGTGGAAGCTCCTCCGAAGCCGAGGTCGAGTCTGTCTTCCGTGGCCGAGGTCGAGTCCGAGCCCCTGGGTCGGGCGAGGCGGAGGCCGTCGGCTGAGGCCAGGGCGGAGTCCGAGCCCTAGGGTCGGGCGAAGCGGAGTTCGTCGTCTTCTGGGGCTGAGCCCGAGTCCGAGCCCTGGGTCGAGCGGAGCGGAGTTCGCCGTCTTCCGAGACTTAGCCCGAGTCCGAGCCCTGGGTCAGGCGGAGCGGAGTTCGTCGTCTTCTGGGGCTGAGCCCGAGTCCGAGCCCTGGGTCGGGCGGAGCGGAGTTCGCCGTCTTCCGGGACTTAGCCCGAGTCCGAGCCCTGGGTCGGGTGAAGCGGAGTTCGCCGTCTTCCGGGACTTAGCCCGAGTCCGAGCCCTGGGTCGGGCGGAGCGGAGTTCGCCGTCTTCTGGGACTTAGCCCGAGTCCGAGCCCTGGGTCGGGCGGAGCGGAGTTCGCCGTCTTCCGGGACTTAGCCCGAGTCCAAGCCCTGGGTCGGGCGGAGCGGAGTTTCCTATGGTGCCTTCGGCCGGGCCTGACCGCCTGTCAGTCTCACTCTGTCAAGTGGCACCGCAGTCGAAGTGGCGCAGGCGGTGCTGTCCTTCTGTCAGGCCGGTCAGTGGAGCGGCGAAGTGACGGCGGTCACTTCGGCTCTGCCGGCTGGGGGGCGCGCGTCAGGATAAAGGTGTCAGGCCACCTTTGCATTAAATGCTCCTGCGATTTGGTCGGTTGGTGCGGCGATTTGGTCAGGGTTGCTTCTTAGCGAAGGCAGGGCCTCGGGCGAGCCGGAGATATATTCGCCGTTGGAGGGGGGCCTCGGGCGAGACGGAAATCCTCCGGGGTCGGCTGCCCTTGTCCGAGGCTAGGCTCGGGCGAGGCGTGATCGAGTCGCTCGAATGGACTGATCCCTGACTTAGTCGCACCCATCAGGCCTTTGCAGCTTTATGCTGATAGGGGTTACCAGCTGAGAATTAGGAGCCTTGAGGGTACCCCTAATTATGGTCCCCGACAGTAGCCCCCGAGCCTCGAAGGGAGTGTTAGCACTCGCTTGGAGGCTTTCGTCGCACTTTTTTGCAAGGGGACCAGCCTTTCTCGGTTGCATTTTATTCCGGTGGGTGCGCGCGAGCGCACCCGCCGGGTGTAGCCCCCGAGGCCTCGAAGGAGTGGTTTTACTCCTTCGAGGTCTTAATGCCTTGCGTAATGCTTCGGCTGGTCTGGTTGTTCCCTCATGCGAGCTGGCCGTAGCCCGGGTGTACGGTCGGGTCCCAAGTTCTCGGGCTGGTATGTTGACGCTGTCAACGGTTCGGCCGGAGCCGAGTTTGCGAGAGCAGCCCCTGAGCCTCTGCACAGGGCGAGAGGGCGATCAAGGACAGACTCGACTTCTTTCATACGCCCCTGCGTCGCCTTTCCGCAAGGAGGAGGGGGGGGGGGAAAGCGCCATGTTGCCCTCGATGGGCGCCGAACATGGTGTCTCCGGTGAGCTGCAAGCGGGTAATCCGAGTGGACGTCCGTGCCCCGTTCGTTAGGGGTCGGCTAGGGGCCCAGAGGCACGCCCAAAAGTACCTGCGGGTGATCTGCCGGACCTGGTCCCCTGGCGACGGGGTCCGAGGGCTCGATGCCTCCCTCTGATGGGATTCCGTTACAAGATCGCTCTCGCTGGTCTCGGAAATGTCTCAGGGTACATCGGGAGCGCAACCCGAGCCTTGGTTATGTATCGAACGTACCCATGGTCATCCCTCGCTCGGCGTCTGAGGCGGCTGTGAACCCTTCGGGGGCCAGCCTTCGAACCCCTGATCAGTAATGGGCGCAGAGCCCGAGTAACCTGAGGCGGCCGTGGAACCCTTCCGAGGGGCCGACCTTCGAACCTCTAACCAGTAGTGGGTGTAGGGCCCACGCGATCTGAGGCGGCTGTCGAACCCTTTCGGGGGGCCAGCCTTCGAACCTCTGATCAGTAGGGTGGCTCGGAGCCTGGTTCCTTCACAGGGAAGGATCCTTTTCGGGGTATCCCCCTTTCCCGGTCCCTGTTGCAAGAGAGAGAAAGAGGAAAAAAGGAAAAGGATACGAAATCGAACGACGCGGCGTACCTTTTTTGGCGCGGTTATTACGGCGAAGGCGAAGCGTTGCCTGCTTCTCCTGCCAGAGGCGCCGCCTGTCCCACCGCGGAGTTAATGCGACGGGGCGAGTGGTTGGCGGGGCGGCCGTTGCGCGTGCGCGAGCCGTTCGAGGAACGGAACACGGGCGCGTTGTCTTTACGCCGTGAGAGAGGGTTCTCTCGCTGCCCCCGGATGGGACGTGAGCTTGGCTGACGACGTGACCACTGCTCCCGCCCGCCTACCACCGCCATTACTGCCGGCCCATTTTTGGCCGCACTGACCGCCGCGCCAGGCTGGCGCTGCTGGGTCGTGCACTGGGTCGCCTCGAGTCGTGGTATTGGTTCTGCAATCGAGGAGGCGCGGTGGTGGAGCAAGTGACAGTGCGGTTGCATGCACGAAGCGTTCGGCGCGCCGGTTGCATGACACGTGGGCCTGGGCCTCCATGCTGGGCGTGTTGTGAGTCGGAGAAGTGCGCCCACTTGGCGCGGTTGCATGCCGCCTGCATGGCCGCCCGCCCCTTTCGCCCGTTGGTCTGGGCAAAAGTGGAGGGTCACTTGTAACCGCTAGGCGGTTGTGCACACCGCGCACGGTGGTTTGGCTTCTTCTGCTCTGAGCCGGCTTGCATGACATGTGGGACCCAGCCCCCGCGCCGTAGGGGAGGGCCTTGGAGCGTGTTGGAGAAGACTCAGCCCGTGACAGCTGGGGACGCAAGTAGGGATAGTCGCCTTTAAAAGGAGGGCGACCTCCTTGGAAGGCGACCATGTCTTCGCGCTCCCTTATGCATCGTGTCTTTCCACCTTCCAAGCCCCCGGATGGGGGATGTCTTTCCGCCTCATCGCCGGAGGAGCGCAACTCCGTGGGAGTTGGTACCTTTCAGCCATCGTTCGGCTTCAAGGATTTTCATCAGCTAGCCCGGCTGTACCCCCCGCCGGCAGTCACCCAAGACGGCGACTACCAGCCCCTGGGTGGGGAGAAGCAAGCCGGGCTGCGATCTTGGTCCCACCCTCAGCTTCAAGGATGTTCATCATCCTCGCTGGGGTGGAGGCCGGGCTGAGCCGGAGCTCTACCTCCCGCGTGGGTTCGTGGGTCACCCTCTCCTGCGGTGTTCGAGGGAGAGGGCGCTCGCTGGCCCTGCGGGCAGGCCGGACCTCAACAACGTGGGGCTGGTCAACGGCGGGCGTCGTCAGCCCCAGCGTGTCGAGCTCGTCGGCTTGGCTCCCGGCGGCCCCTCCTGCCGGAAGGCGGCTGCCGCGCCGTGTGCACGGGAGGACCGCCCAAGATGTCGCGCGCTGCTAGGGCGGCGTTCGTGTTCTGGGGCGGTCCTGCCTTTGCACCGGTATGGCGCCTCCGCGCGGAGGTCGGTGCCCCACTCGTCCAGGAGGATCTGAGTGGGGATCTGCCGGGGGGCTGATGGCCCCTGTCGTCGGTGCCAAGGTGGAGGCGGCTCGAGAAGTCCCCGTCGCCGACGGGACCACCGCCACCATCCGCGCTTCGGACCTCCGACTCTTTGTACTTGTCCTCGCCCCTCGAGCGCCGACGTGGGCGAGGGCAAGATTGCAGCAGCACCCACCCTGAGGCCTGCGCTGCTGCAGTTCGGCCACCCGGAGCGGGGGTCGTTGTTGTTGCCGTCAGAGCGGGCGGCGGCGAGCCGCCCGTCAGTCTTCTGTTGCTCCGCAGGCCCTCCCCCATCGAGTGGGGTTGTTCGTACCTGCGGAGGCGGAACCAGAGTTCCGTTTGTAATGGCACCTTGAGTGCCGGTGTTTTTGTTCATTGTGGCTGTCGGGGCCTGAACATGTAGGTAGTTTCGGCACGGAGCCGTGTTTTTTCCTCCTTTTCGAGCACTAAGACTCGCCTGTTGGTTGTCTGAACCGCTTCACCAAGCGAGAGTCGCCCCGTGTACAGGTGACGAGTGAGGTGTCCGTATCCCGGAGGCGTAGGAGTCCCTCGGCTCGGTCGGCCTTGTTGTCCGAGGCTTCTCTAACTTAGTTAAAGGAACCCCTCGGTCGCCCTTCGATGAGCTGAGGCCAGGGGTAGCGGCGTCAACATGAACAGAGGCGGAGTTGGCTTGAAAGGAAAACCTGGTTGGCCGGAGCCTGGCCGGGTCGTCCGTTAGCGGGACCGACGCTGGAATTGACCAGCCGAGGCCTCGGGTCGGGCTGACGTCCTTGGAGGGCAGCTGGCCGAGGCCCCGGGGTGACCGGCCGAGCCGCCTGCTTGGGCCGGATTCCTGGAGAAGACCCTGGCGGCGATGGCCCGGGCGTGGTGATGACGTCGTCCTCCAGAGTGGAGATCCTCGGACCGCGTCGCCGTCCGAGGCTAGGTCGGCCCTCGCCGAAGGTGTCGTTGATGCCAAGGGTGCTGCTGCTCCCTTCAGCCGTCAAGATCCGAGCCTGTAGGATCGGATTGTCCTGTAGCGTGTGTTTCCTGCGGCCGCCGAGGCCTAAACACACCCTCGCCATGTTGTAAAGCTGCGTCTCTTTTCCTTTCGTTTCGAGTATCTGGACTTTTTTGTCGGTAACAGAAATGTTTGTGCGAGCAAGAGTTGCTTCTCGCGGAAGGTGATGAGTGAGGTATCCATATCCCGGAGGCGTAGGAGTCCCTTGGCTCGGTCGGCCTTGCCGCTTACGCGCACTCTTACCCGTCCATGGGGCTCTGTCACCGACGCAGTCAAGAAGGCTCGAAGGATCGCTTCGGCAGAAGAGCTTTCGAGCGTGAAGACTTGTTCGGTCCGCAGAATCACTTATCCAAACGTGAGTTACTTATCGCAGAAGGTGATGAGTGAGGTATCTGTATCCCGGAGGCGTAGGAGTCCCTCGGCTCGGTCAGCCTTGGCTGCTTACGTGTACTCCGTCGTTTTCAGGATCCACTTTTCGAAGTAGTCAAAAGGCACAAAAGATATTCTGGCAGAAGAGATCTTTTTTCGAGGAAAATTTCAACGCAGAGGGGGTTCCCCCCCTTTTAGCCCCCGAGGGAGGGTCGGGCTTTGCCGAGGCGAGGCCGACCCTTCCTTGATGACTAAACTTTGCGTGGGTGCGAGGTATATGAACAACTTGAAAACATCTTAAGGGTAGAAGCGACGTAGCTGTTGGATGTTCCAAGCGTTGCCGTAGACCTCGCCTTGACTGTTGGCCAGCTTGTACGTTCCGGGTTTCAGAACCTTGGCGATGACGAATGGTCCCTCCCAGGGGGGCATGAGCTTGTGCCTCCCTTGGGCATCTTGTCGCAGCCGAAGCACCAGGTCGCCCACCTGGAGGTCTCGGGACCGGACCCCTCGGGCGTGGTAGCGTCGCAGGGACTGCTGGTACCTCGCCGAGTGTAGCAAGGCCTTGTCCTGAGCCTCCTCCAGCAGGTCCAGCGAGTCTTCTCGGCTAGCTTGGTTGCTTTGATCGCTGTAGGCCCTCATCCTCGGGGAGCCGTATTCCAGGTCTGTGGGCAAGACGGCCTCGGCCCCGTAGACTAGGAAGAACGGCGTGAAACCCGTGGCTCGGCTCGGCGTTGTCCTCAGGCTCCAGACCACCGAGGGGAGTTCCTTCATCCATCGCTTGCCGAACTTGTTGAGGTCGTTGTAGATCCGAGGCTTGAGCCCTTGTAGAATCATGCCATTGGCACGCTCTACTTGTCCATTTGACATGGGATGAGCCACGGCGGCCCAGTCCACCCGGATGTGGTGATCCTCGCAGAAGTCCAAGAACTTTCTGCCGGTGAACTGGGTGCCGTTGTCGGTGATGATGGAGTTTGGGACCCCGAAGCGATGGATGATGTTGGTGAAGAACGCCACCGCCTGCTCGGACCTGATGCTGTTCAGAGGTCGGACCTTGATCCACTTGGAGAATTTGTTGATGGCGACCAGCAAGTGCGTGTAGCCCCCGGGCGCCTTCTACAAGAGGCCAACAAGGTCCAGACCCCACACAGCAAAGGGCCAGGTGATGGGTATCGTCTGCAGAGCCTGAGCGGGCAGATGGGTCTGCCTCGCGTAGAATTGGCACCCTTCGCAGGTGCGGACGATTCTGGTAGCGTCGGCCACCGCCGTCGGCCAGTAGAAGCCTTGCCGGAAAGCGTTCCCGACAAGGGCTCGAGGCACTGCGTGATGGCCGCAACCCCCCGAGTGTATCTCTCGCAGGAGTTCCTGACCTTCGGCGATGGAGATGCATCGCTGGAGGATGCCTGAGGGGCTGCGGTGGTAGAGCTCCTTCTCATCTCCCAGCAAGACGAACGACTTGGCGCGCCGCGCCACCCGCCGAGCCTCGGCTCGGTCGAGGGGTAGCTCACCTCGGTGGAGATATTGCAGGTACGGGGTCTGCCAGTTTCGATTAGGCGCGACCCCGCTTCGCTCCTCCTCGACGCGCAGTGCCTCACCCTCGGGGGCCGAGGGTACCTCGGACTGAACCGAGGGCGCCTCGGGCCGAGCTGAGGGTGCCTCGGGATGAGCCGAGGGTGCCTCGGACTGAGCCGAGGGCGCCTCGGGTTGAGCCGTGGGTGCCTCGGACTGGGCCGAGGGTACCTCGGGCTCGGACGTGTCGTCGATCTTGACGGAGGGTTGATGCAGGTCTCGGGAGAAGACGTCCGGGGGAACCGTCGTTCGCCCCGAGGCTATTTTAGCCAGCTCGTCTGCAGTCTCGTTGTAGCGCCGAGCGATGTGGTTGAGCTCGAGCCCGTAGAACTTGTCTTCCAGGCGCCGAACCTCATCGCAGTAGGCCTCCATCTTCGGGTCGCGGCAATGGGAGTTCTTCATGACTTGGTCGATGATGAGCTGCGAGTCACCACGAGCGTCGAGGCGTCGAACCCCTAGCTCGATGGCGATCCGCAACCCGTTGACCAGAGCCTCATATTCGGCCACATTGTTGGACGCCGGGAAGTGGAGGCGTAGCACGTAGCGTAGATGCTTCCCGAGGGGTGAGATGAAGAGTAGGCCTGCGCCGGCTCCTGTCTTCATCAGCGACCCGTCGAAGAACATGGTCCAGAGCTCCGGTTGGATCGGAGCCGTCAGTAGCTGGGTGTCGACCCATTCAGCCACGAGGTCCGCCAAGACCTGGGACTTAATGGCTTTCCGGGGAGCGAACGAGATTGTCTCGCCCATGATCTCCACCGCCCACTTTGCAATCCTACCCGAGGCCTCTCGGCACTGGATGATCTCTCCCAGGGGGAAGGATGACACCACAGTTACCGGATGAGACTCGAAGTAGTGTCGCAGCTTCCGTCGCGTTAGGATCACTGCGTACAGCAGCTTCTGAACTTGTGGGTAGCGGATCTTGGTTTCGGACAGTACCTCGCTGACGAAGTAGACTGGCCTCTGAACGGGCAATGCATGCCCCTCTTCTTGCCTCTCGACCACAATCGCGGCGCTAACCACCTGGGTGGTCGCGGCGACGTAGACCAGGAGGGCTTCTCCGGCAGCTGGGGGCACCAAGATAGGCGCCTTTGTGAGGAGCGCCTTTAGGTTCTCGAGGGCTTCCTCGGCCTCAGGGGTCCAAGTGAAGCACTCGGCCTTCCTTAAGAGGCGGTACAGAGGTAGACCTCTTTCGCCGAGGCGTGAGATGAAGCGGCTCAGAGCCGCGAGGCATCCCATGACCCTCTGTACGCCTTTCAAGTCCTTGATGGGCCCCATGCTGGTAATGGCTGCGATCTTCTCCGGGTTGGCTTTGATGCCCCGCTCGGAGACGATGAACCCCAAGAGCATGCCTCGGGGCACCCCGAAGACACACTTTTCGGGATTGAGCTTGACGCCTTTCGCCTTGAGACATCGGAATGTCGTTTCAAGGTCGGAAAGGAGGTCGGAGGCCTTCCTCGTCTTGACTACGATGTCATCGACGTAGGCCTCGACCGTGCGGCCAATGTGTTCGCCGAACACATGGTTCATGCACCGCTGGTACGTCGCGCCCGCATTCCTTAAACCGAACGGCATGGTGACATAGCAGTACATGCCGAAGGGTGTGATGAAAGAAGTCGCGAGCTGGTCGGACTCTTTCATCTTGATTTGATGATACCCTGAGTAGGCATCGAGGAAAGACAGGGTTTCGCACCCAGCAGTGGAATCCATGATTTGGTCGATGCAAGGCAGAGGGTAGGGAACCTTCGGACATGCTTTGTTGAGACCAGTGTAGTCTACACACATCCGCCATTTCCCCCCTTTCTTTCTCACAAGCACAGGGTTGGCAAGCCATTCGGGATGGAATACCTCTTTGATGAACCCTGCCGCCATTAGCTTGTGGATCTCCTCGCCTATCGCTCTGCGCTTCTCCTCGTCGAATCGGCGCAGAGGCTGCTTGACGGGTTGGGCTCCGGCCCGAATATCCAGCGAGTGCTCGGCGACACCCCTCGGTATGCCGGGCATGTCCGAGGGACTCCACGCGAAGACGTCGGCGTTCGCGCGGAGGAAGTCGACGAGCACTGCTTCCTATTTGGGATCGAGCCCGGAGCCGATCCGGATCTGCTTGGAGGCGTCGCCGCTGGGGTCGAGGGGGACGGCCTTAACCGTCTCCACTGGCTCGAAGTTGCCAGCATGACGTTTCACGTCTGGCACCTCCTTGGAGAGGCTTTCCAGGTCGGCGACGAGGGCGTCGGACTCGGCGAGGGCCTCGGCGTACTCCACGCACTCCACGTCGCATTCGAACGCGTGCTTGTACGTGGGGCCGACGGTGATGACCCCGTTGGGGCCCGGCATCTTGAGCTTCAGGTAGGTGTAGTTGGGGACGGCCATGAACTTCGCGTAGCATGGCCTCCCCAGTACCGCGTGGTAGGTTCCTCGGAACCCAACCACCTCGAACGTCAAGGTCTCCCTTCGGAAGTTGGAGGGTGTTCCGAAGCAGACGGGAAGGTCGAGCTGTCCGAGGGGTTGGACGCGCTTCCCGGGGATGATCCCATGGAAGGGCGCAGCGCCTGCCCAGACAGAGGACAGATCAACGCGCAGGAGCCCGAGGGTCTCGGCGTAGATGATGTTGAGGCTGCTGCCTCCGTCCATGAGGACCTTGGTGAGCCTGACGTCGCCGATGACGGGGTCGACGACGAGCGGGTATTTCCCCGGGCTCGGCACATGGTCGGGGTGATCGTCTCGGTCGAAGGTGATGGGCTTGTCGGACCAGTCTAGATAGACTGGCGCTGCCACCTTGACCGAGCAGACCTCCCGGCGCTCTTGCTTGTGGTGCCGAGCCGAGGCATTCGCCGCTTGCCCACCATAGATCATGAAGCCGTCGCGGACCTCGGGGAACTCTCCTGCATGGTGATCTTCCTTCTTGTCGTCGTCGCGGGCCTTGCCAGCCTCCGCGGGTGGCCCGGCCCTGTGGAAGTGGCGCCGAAGCATGACGCATTCCTCAAGGGTGTGCTTGACGGGTCCCTGGTGATAGGGGCACGGCTCCTTGAGCATCTTGTCGAAGAGGTTGGCACCTCCGGGGGGGCTTCCGAGGGTTCTTGTACTCGGCGGCGGCGACAAGGTCCGCGTCGGCGGCGTCGCGTTTCGCTTGCGACTTCTTCTTGCCCTTCTTCTTGGCGCCGCGCTGAGTTGACGCCTCGGGAGTACCTTCCGATGGGCGGCCCTGGGGCTGCTTGTCCTTCCGAAAGATAGCCTCGACCGCCTCCTGGCCGGAGGCGAACTTGGTGGCGATGTCCATTAGCTCGCTCGCCCTGGTGGGGGTCTTGCGGCCCAGCTTGCTCACCAGGTCGCGGCAGGTGGTGCCAGCGAGGAACGCGCCGATGACATCCGAGTCGGTGATGTTGGGCAGCTCGGTGCTGCTTCAAGAATCGCCGGATGTAGTCTCGGAGAGACTCTCCCGGCTGCTGTCGGCAGCTTCGAAGGTCCCAGGAATTCTCGGGGCGCACATACATGCCCTGGAAATTGCCGGCGAAAGCTTGGACTAGGTCGTCCCAGTTGAAGATCTAACCCGGAGGCAGGTGCTCCAACCAGGCGCGAGCGGAGTCGGAGAGGAACAGGGGGAGGTTGCGGATGATGAGGTTGTCATCGTCTGTTCCACCTAGTTGGCAGGCAAGACGGTAGTCCGCGAGCCACAGTTCCGGTCTCGTCTCCCCCGAGTACTTCGTGATAGTAGTCGGGGGTCGAAACCGGGTCGGGAACGGCGCCCGTCGGATGGCTCGGCTGAAGGCTTGCGGACCGGGTGGTTCGGGCGAGGGACTCCGATCCTCCCCGTTGTCGTAGCGTCCCCCGCACCTGGGGTGGTAGCCTCGGCGCACCCTCTCGTCGAGGTGGGCCCGACGGTCGCGGTGATGATGTTCGCTGCCGAGGCGGCCCGGGGCCGCAGGCGCGGTGTTGCGCGTGCGTCCGGTGTAGACCAAGGCTTCCCGCATGAATCGGGAAGTCGCGGCATGAGGTTCCGACGGGTATCCCTGCATTCGGGAGGCAGAGCTCTCGGCCCGTCGGACCGCGGCGCCTTCCAGGAGATTCTTGAGTTCCCCCTGGATTCGCCGGCCCTCGGTGGTTGATGGCTCCGGCATCGCGCGGAGAAGCATCGCTGCTGCAGCCAGGTTCTGGCCGACCCCACTAGATGCGGGTGGCGGCCTGTCCCTGACGTCGTTGGCGACGCGGTGCTGGAAGCCCTGGGGCGGATGACGTATTTCTCCGGCCGGGGGTTGGCCCGCCCGTGCCTGCCTGACGTCCCGGCGGATCGGCTCAAGCGCCCCTGCTCCCTCGTCGAGCCTGGCTTGCACCCCGCGAACTTGCCCGAGCTGTGGGTCATGGCCCCCCGCCTGAACGGGGACCACAGCTAGCTCCCATGGGATGTCAACGCGGGGCGCCGGCCTAGGGAGGTCATCGTCCTCCGGCATGCCGAGATGATTGCCTTCGGAGGGACCCCCTAGATCGACGTGGAAACATTCGTGGCTTGGGCCATAGCCCTCGTCGCCGAGGCTGTGACTACCGTCGGAACAGTCGGAGAGGCAGTAGTCACATGTGGTCATGAAGTCCCGCATGGCACTGGGGTTGCCAAGTCCAGAGAAATCCCAACAGATGTTGGGCTCGTCGTCTTCCTCGGACCCTGAGGGCCCGTAGGTCGAGACGTCCGTCAGCCGGTCCCAAGGCGACCGCATGCTAGACCCCAGAGGGTTTGGACTTGCCTCTACGAGAGCGCCCGCCAAAGCACGGTCACTAGGCAGGTTGAGGCTGAATCCAAATGACGTGGGATGGGAATCGGTCGGTACCTCTTGGTCGACGAGCGGCGATAAAGTCACGTCGGGGACTGACTGCACCGTCGTCTCAGGTACGAGGGTGACATCCAGCAAGCTCTCCGCGAGCGCGCTGGCGTCGTCCGCTTGCTCAGGATTGGCGTGTCGCGGGGAGACGACGCTCGTCTTCGTCTCAAGCGCGAAGTCGATACCCGGTGCGCCCCTCGTTGGGGTGCCGGGACTGTCGACTCGCTCGACAGTCGACGAGGCGCTGCCTCCTGCTTGGCCTTGGTCGCCCTGCCTTCCCCTCCGTCGACGGGGGAAAGGGCAGGATGAGCTCGAAGGTTGTTCTTCCACCACGCGGGGAAGACGTCGTCGATTCCGCCGCCGGCGGGCGGGCTGTCGGCCGCCATTGTCGTTGTCGCGCGGCGGTGGAAGGAGTAGCTTGTCGTAGCTGCCGTCGAGGGACATGAACTCAAGACTCCCGAAATGGAGCACCGTCTCGGGTTGGAGAGGTTGCTGGAGACTGCCCATCTGGAACTTGACGGGAAGCTGTTCGTCAACACGCAGCAGGCCCCTACCTGGCGCGCCAACTGTCGACGTTTCGAGACCGGGGGGTCCCTGGGCCGACGAGTGAATGTCGCCGCGTGCCCCAGCCCAGATGGGTCGAGCGCGAGGGCGAGCGCGAAGGGGGGAGAGCGAGGCGGCCGGAGGCCGGCGTGAGAGAGGTGGGAATCCCGCGGCCTTCGTGTTCGTCCCGCGCCCAGGTCGGGTGCGCTTGCAGTAGGGGGTTACAAGCGTCCATGCGGGAGAGGGAGCGAGCGGCCCCAAGCGAGCGCCTGTCTCGTCCTCGTCCCCGCGCGGCCAACCCTCTCTAAGAGGGCCCTGGTCCTTCCTTTTATAGGCGTAAGGAGGGGATCCAGGTGTACAATGGGGGGTGTAGCAGAGTGCTACGTGTCTAGCGGAGGAGAGCTAGCGCCCTAAGTACATGCCGTTGTGGCAGCCGGAGAGATTTTGACACCCAGCTGGTGTGATGTCGTGGCCGTCGGAGGAGCGATGGAGCCTGGCGGAGGGACAGCTGTCGGAGCGGTTGAGTCCTTGCTGACGTCCTCCTGCTTCCGTAAGGGGGCCGAGAGCCGCCGTCGTCACAGAGTATGGGGGGCGTCATCATTGCCTATCTGGCGAAGCGAGCCAGATGGGACGCCGGTCTTGTTTCCTGCGGCCCGAGTCAGCTCGGGGTAGGGCGATGATGGCGCCTCCTGTCGACGTGGCTGGCCTGCGCCCTAGGTTGGGCGATGTGGAAGCTCCTCCGAAGCCGAGGTCGAGTCTGTCTTCCGTGGCCGAGGTCGAGTCCGAGCCCCCGGGTCGGGCGAGGCGGAGGCCGTCGGCTGAGGCCTGGGCGGAGTCCGAGCCCTGGGGTCGGGCGAAGCGGAGTTCGTCGTCTTCTGGGGCTGAGCCCGAGTCCGAGCCCTGGGTCGGGCGGAGCGGAGTTCGCCGTCTTCCGGGACTTAGCCCGAGTCCGAGCCCTGGGTCGGGCGGAGTGGAGTTCGTCGTCTTCTGGGGCTGAGCCCGAGTCCGAGCCCTGGGTCGGGCGGAGCGGAGTTCGCCGTCTTCTGGGACTTAGCCCGAGTCCGAGCCCTGGGTCGGGCGGAGCGGAGTTCGCCGTCTTCCGGGACTTAGCCCGAGTCCGAGCCCTGGGTCGGGCGGAGCGGAGTTCGCCGTCTTCCGGGACTTAGCCCGAGTCCGAGCCCTGGGTCGGGCGGAGCGGAGTTTCCTATGGTGCCTTCGGCCGGGCCTGACCGCCTGTCAGTCTCACTCTGTCAAGTGGCACCGCAGTCGAAGTGGCGTAGGCAGTGCTGTCCTTCTGTCAGGCCGGTCAGTGGAGCGACGAAGTGACGGCGGTCACTTCGGCTCTGCCGGCTGGGGGGCGCGCGTCAGGATAAAGGTGTCAGGCCACCTTTGCATTAAATGCTCCTGCGATTTGGTCGGTTGGTGCGGCGATTTGGTCAGGGTTGCTTCTTAGCGAAGGCAGGGCCTCGGGCGAGCTGGAGATATATTCGCCGTTGGAGGGGGGCCTCGGGCGAGACGGAAATCCTCTGGGGTCGGCTGCCCTTGTCCGAGGCTAGGCTCGGGCGAGGCGTGATCGAGTCGCTTGAATGGACTGATCCCTGACTTAGTCGCACCCATCAGGCCTTTGCAGCTTTATGCTGATGGGGGTTACCAGCTGAGAATTAGGAGCCTTGAGGGTACCCCTAATTATGGTCCCCGACACTACCTTAGATCTATCTAAGCCCTTGAATAAACATGAATAATCTATTTCATCATCATCACTAGACTCATCCTCACTAGAAGAAGCATATGTAGAGTACTTACTTTCTTCTCCTTAGCCATGAGGCATGTGTGATGCTCGTTGGGGAAGAGGGATGACTTGTTGAAGGCAGTGGCGGCGAGTCCTTCGTTGTCGGAGTTGGACGTGGAGCAATCCGAATCCCACTCCTTTCCAATATGTGCCTCGCCCTTTGCCTTCTTGTAATTCTTCTTCTTTTCCCACTTTCCACTCTTCTTTTCCTGGTCACTATCATTATCGGGACAATTAGCGATAAAGTAACCAATCTTACCACATTTGAAGCATGAGTGCTTCCCCTTCGTCTTGTTCTTGTTTGGATGCTCCTTGCGACCCCTTAGTGCCGTCTTGAAACGCTTGATGATGAGGGCCATTTCCTCATCATTAAGCCCGGCCACCTCAATTTGCGCCACCTTGCTAGGTAGCGCCTCCTTGCTCCTCGTTGCTTTGAGAGCAATAGTTTGAGGCTCTTGAATTGGGCCATTCAATGCATCATCCACGTATCTGGCTTCCTTGATCATCATTCGCCCGCTTACGAACTTTCCAAGTATCTCCTCGGGCGTCATCTTGGTGTACCTAGGATTCTCACGAATATTGTTCACAAGATGAGGATCAAGGATAGTAAAAGACCTTAGCATGAGGCGGACGACGTCGTGGTCCGTCCATTGCGTGCTTCCATAGCTTCTTATCTTGTTGACAAGGGTCTTGAGCCTGTTGTACGTTTGGGTTGGCTCTTCTCCCCTTATCATCGCGAATCTCCCGAGTTCGCCCTCCACCAACTCCATCTTGGTGAGCATTGTGACGTCGTTCCCCTCATGAGAGATCTTGAGGGTGTCCCAAATTTGCTTGGCGTTATCCAAGCCGCTTACTTTGTGGTATTCATCCCTGCACAGTGAAGCTAGAAGAATAGTAGTAGCTTGTGCATTTTTATGAATTTGCTCATTAATGAACATGGGACTATCCATACTATCAAAGTGCATTCCACTCTCTACAATCTCCCATATACTAGGATGGAGAGAGAACAAGTGACTACGCATTTTGTGACTCCAAAATCCGTAGTCCTCTCCATCAAAATGAGTAGGTTTACCAAGTGGAATGGATAATAAATGAGCATTTGTACTTTGAGGAATACGAGAGTAATCAAAAGAAAAGTTTGAATTGACCGTTTTCTTTTTCTCGTAGTCGTCGTCGTCCTTTTGGGAAGAGGAAGATTCGTCGCTGTCGTAGTAGACTATCTCCTTGATGCGCCTTGTCTTCTTCTTCTTCCCATCTCTTCTTTTGTGACTTGAGCCCGAGTCCGTAGGCTTGTCATCTTTCGGCTCATTGAAGATAGACTCCTTCTCGTTGTTGTTGACCACCATCCCCTTTCCCTAAGGATCCATCTGTTTGGGCGATTAGTCCCTTCTTGAAGAGAACGACTCTGATACCAATTGAGAGCACCTAGAGGGGGGTGAATAGGTGATCCTGTGAAACTTGAAACTTAATCCACAAAAAACTTGATTAGGCGTTAGCACAATAATGCCAAGTGGCTAGAGAGGAGTCTCAACAAAACACAATAACCACAAGAGATCAATCACAGAGATGACACAGTGGTTTATTCCATGGTTCGGCCAAGACCAACGCTTGCCTACTCCACGTTGTGGCGTCCCAACGGACGAGGGTTGCAATCAACCCCTCTCAAGCGGTCCAAAGACCCACTTGAATACCACGGTGTTTTGCTTGCTTTGCTATATCCCGTTTGCGAGGAATCTCCACACTCTGGAGCCTCTCGCCCTTACACTTAGATGATCACAAAGAAGCACGGAGTAAGGGAGGGATGAGCAACACACTCAAGACAAGAAATCACAGCAACACCACGCACACAAGTCGCAACAAGAGCTCACAACACAACTTAAGGAGTTCGTAACTCAACTAGAGCTCTAATTGCTATCATCACAAGGAATCAAAAGTGCGGAATCGATGTCTTAGTGCTTAGGAATGCTTAGAGAATGCTTGGTGTTCTCCTCCATGCGTCTAGGGGTCCCTTTTATAGCCCCAAGGCAGCTAGGAGCCGTTGAGTGCATTCCAGGAAGGCAATTCTTGCCTTCTGTCTCCTGGCGCACCGGACAGTCCGGTGCACCACCGGACACTGTCCGGTGCAGATTTCTTTCCTTAAACGGCGAAGCCGACCGTTGGTGCCTGGGAGCCGTTGGCGCACCGGACACTGTCCGGTGCCCCCTCCCGACCGTTGGCTCGGCCACGTGTCCCGCGCAGATCGCGCGGCCGACCGTTGGCCCGGCCGACCGTTGGCTCACCGGACAGTCCGGTGCACACCGGACAGTCCGGTGAATTTTAGCCGTACGTCGCCGATGATTTCCCGAGAGCGGCCAGTTCGCCCAAGCCAGCCTGGCGCACCGGACACTGTCCGGTGCGCCACCGAACACTGTCCGGTGCACCACCGGACAGTCCGGTGCACCCAGACTGAGCAGAGTCTTGGCTGCTTGAGCCAAGACATTTCCTATTGGATTTTTCCTGTTTCTAGCACTTAGACACAATACATTAGTCCATAAAAACAATGTACTAAGTCTAGAAACATACCTTTTGACATGATTTGCACTTTGTCCACCCCTTTGCATAGATTAACACAAAAGCACTTGTGTTGACACTCAATCACCAAAATACTTAGAAACAGCCCAAGGGCACATTTCCCTTTCAATAACTCTCCAACAAACTAGCTATCTAACTCGCCAAGCTATCCGACTCTCCAAATTGACTCTCTCACTAGCCAAATTTGGCTAGCCACCTGACTAGTCAAACTAGATAGATAATCTGTTGGAATGAAGATGCTACATATAGAGTATAATCTTTATGAAAAGATAAATAAAGAGTCAAATAGAGAGTCAAAAATAAAGATTCTTTTGGAAATGCTCTAATTCTGGAGCAGAGCTGCTAGCTCCAGAGTGGAGTGGAGAAATGCTAAATACGCCCTAAATTCCGTATACGACAAGTGAAACTGAAATTATCTCCGGCACGGAATCCAATTACATGCACTCTATCTATTTATATTTTTAAATACATACCTCTTGATATATAAATAATAGTAAAATCAATATATATATATATATATATAAACAAAATATTTTTATAATTTTACACCGAGCGAGTTACCATGAAAGTGAAACACGTTTGGGAAAGTTTAAAAGACCTACTTAGGGCTTATTTGGAAGCATCCAGTTTTTAAGAACTGATTTTACGAAAACTAAGATGGTTCCAAACACACTAGTTTATGCCTCAGTTTCTTAAATACTAAGAATCTACTCTCTCTTAGTTAAAGCCAGTTTATAAAAACTAAGTGGTTACAAACACTATTAACTAGTTTTTTTTTCATGAACCAATTTCTAAAAATTGGAGATAGAAACTAGATTCTTAAAAACTAGATTAGGTCCAAACAGGGCATTAGTTAGTTGCTTATATATTATTGTGCTCTTTAATTTTTCATCTATTAATAATTACTCGCGGGCACAAAACACGAAACGTGCAACAGTGTGCAAGGGGGCGCTATAGCGCACGACACACCTGTGGTGTAAGAGGCGTATAGGGGGCCTTCTACAGGGGCGCCGTGATGGCATTTTCTCCCTTAGGTCATTCCCGATGAGAGTTTTATCATAATTTCATTATTATTAAATGAGATAATCCATCATCATATTTAATGATATGGCATGGTAATTATGATGAGAGATAGAGAGAATTTCATGGAAGAAGAGGGGGTTTCATCTAGATGAAACTCATGATACACGATTTTATAGATAAAAGCTAATATGTCACTTTTGAAAACCGTGCAATGAAATTTTCGCTGGGAATAAATGTTGCGCTGCGAACGGTTTTAAAAAAGTAAATTCCTTTGATTTACCCCGCGTACAGAATACTTTATGCATATGCATAGAGTTTTTAATACGCTAGGGAATAATATAACATCACTTTTCAGTCGTAAATTCACTTGCTTTGAAGGAAAAACTTTTCATATAAGATCAAGAACAAAACGAGCTCTACCAATTGGGACTGCGTTCTTTGGTAAGGCCAAGCTATCGGCTGAACCCCGTCAGGAAGAGCTTGCTCCCTGTTTATCCAACTGTGCTCCTTGATTTTTCGATGGAGTGATTTTAATGGGAGATAGGAGCAGCCTTGTGGATTGATGAGAATCGATTCTCGTGATCTGCACTATAATACAACAGAGAGCAAAGTGAAGCAAGCCTTTTTAGCTCATATTAATGGGGAAGTGATTCTTATATGTGAGATTCACTTCCAAGAAGTCCTGTTAAATGAGCTCTAAGGATGGCATGGCAAACAAGTGTTGTTATAATCGTTCGTGACACCCAATATTGCAGGCGCTTAATATGGTGGTGAAGGGGTTATTATTAGATAGATCGTGAATATGGTGGTGTAAAACACTATTTTATATTATAAATAATATTGTCTATAGAATAGAGTTTGAAATGGTAGGTAGAAGAGAGAACCTTTAGTTGCTGTTGATCGATGAAGGCATCCGCAAAGCTCGTTGATCTTGCTTGTCGTCAAGGTCAAAGTCTTCGCTCTCACAACTGCTTTTAATTAATCAATGTCTGCATATATTGTAAAATAGATAAATAACATATATACAAATAAACCAAGTTGACCGACTACGATCCGATCCGATCCATTACACCGACTACGGCGACTGTAGTATATTATAGCATTTTTTTTTGGCTCTCACACATTACCGTCCTTGTCATAATATCATAATATATTATAACCTTAACCTAAGTTGTTGCAGGAGGCCCAAGGTGTGTCTGCTTGCCGTGGTCCCGGTTCCCATTCCCTTCTAGTCGTCATCGCATCTGCTAACGTGTGCTTATATTGTTCTATATTCTTTTTTTTTGTTCGAGGCTCCGTTCCAGAGGGTTCCGCTCTTTACATTCTTAACCAAAAGTCTTTGCTTCTTTGATGAAGTATCTTCCATAATATAAGAGGAAGCAAGGTGAAGTGGTTTTTTTACATGTAACTTCTAGTCTAAATGTAGAAGTGATCCTATGTTGGTCGCTATGTAAGAACTCCTTAAAAATACAGAAATTTTATATGAATAATATATGAATTTTATAGAAATTAGTTAAAAAATACAGAAAAACGCATGATTCAGGATATATTATCCTTTGTTATAAAGGAGGCCTAAACTAATCGATTTTTTAAATGTTTGGCTGATTACAAGTAATTATCATCAAAGAGTCTACAATTAGAATATTTTTAGATAACTCAACGGTATTTTAAACAGTAGTCTATAATATAAAATTGTGTTTTTCACGGTCATATGCCCGATTGTTTTTGCAATTTAGCCCATTTTCTGAAAAAACACATTTGGCCCTCTGGACGATTTAATAGCGGTTTGGAACTTTTGCTCGGCGTCATAGATAAGATCCTAAGGACATCGTGGGGTCGGCAGGCCAACCAAGATGGATCTAGACGACATAGACTCGAATAGAGATTGAGGCGGATATGTGGAAAGCTACAACTAAACTACGCTACATCTACTCATATGGCAGGAATGATAAAGTAATGATAAAGAAAGTAATTGGTTTGATTGGAATGTGTTCGAGGTTCTTAATCTGTCGTACCTCTTCATATATATATAGGGGGAGGTCTAGACCCGTTCCTAGGCGATAGCCAACTGATCCCATGTGATTAGATGGATAACCATCCATAAGATAAGGATAATCGTCCGAGTCAATCTGATCGTGGGCGCGCGGACCGTCCTGGTCCTAGGGCCGAACCATCCGCCACTTTTGGTGTTCAACACATGCCCCTTGCCTTTTGGTGGAGCTCAGCGAACCAAAAGCACCAGCGCACTTCAGAAACAATAGATCTCATGAGTTATTTTATTCTCGAAGTAAGGACTCAGCTTGATGTAAGTCATCGGCTCTTGTGATCAGATAATATAAATATTTGATAGAACCTTGATGCACAAAGGTCATTTCAGATTGCGTCCTCTTCGGCCATGTCTGCCTGATCAACCTATCAATAGGCAAAAACTTGTGGCGCCCCAGCCCGAATAAGCAAACGGATTGGGCCAGTAATACGGATTCATCGTCGTACCACCCCACACTTGAGTAGGACAACACATCGGTGATGATCAGATTGGAAAGCACCATGACATCCTCAGAGGAGGATGACCAGGCGATCTTGGTTGTACCACTTTTTGGGCCGTTATTGTTGGCCTTTGCTTTCGCACAGATCGCCTTTTTAACTTCGTTTATTTTATTGACCGGTTGTGTGGAATAACCTTCTTCTTCATATATTTAGCAAGCAACTGATCTAAAGTAGGGCCGACTGTACTGAGTGGGCTAGATGTTTGAAAGGGAATTAGGCTTACACCTAGTCCCTAATTAATTTTGGTGGTTGAATTGCCTAACACAAAAAATTGGATTAACTAGTTTGCTCTAGTGTATAAGTTATACAGGTGTCAAAGATTCAAACTTAGCCAATAAAAAGACCAAGTATTGGGTTCAACAAAAGAGCAAAGGGACAACCGAAGGCACCTCTGGTCTGGCGCACCGGACTGTCCGGTGGCGCACCGGACTGTGTCCGGTGCACCAGAGGACTCCAACTCAAACTCGTCACCTTCGGGAAATTCTAGAGGCGACTCCGCTATAATTCACCGGACTGTCCGGTGTACACCGGACAGTGTCCGGTGCTCCAACGAAGAGCGGCCTCAGGAACTCGCCAGCCTCGGGAATTCTCTTCGGCTGCCTCGCTATAATTCACCGGACATGTCCGGTGTACACTGGACTGTCCGGTGTAACAGCGGGGCAACGACTACTTCAGGCGCCAACGGCTACCTGCGGCGCATTTATTGCGCGCCAGCGCGCGCAGAGGTTAGGCACGCCCATGCTGGCGCACCAGACACTCTACAGTACATGTCCGGTGCGCCACCGGACATCCAGGCGGGCCCAGAAGTCAGAGCTCCAACGGTCGGAACCCAACGGCTTTGGTGACGTGGCTGTCGCACCGGACATGTCCGGTGCGCCATTCGACAGACAGCCTCACCAAACGGCTAGTTTGGTGGTTGGGGCTATAAATACCCCCAACCACCCCACATTCAAGTCATCCAAGTTTTCCACTTCTCAACTACTTACAAGAGCTCTAGCATTCAATTCTAGACACACCAAAGTGATCAAATCCTCTCCAAACTCCACACAACGCCCTAGTGATTAGTGAGAGAGATTTGCTTGTGTTCTTTCGAGCTCTTGCGCTTGGATTGCTTTCTTTCTTCTTGATTCTTCATTGCGATCAAACTCACTTGTAATTAAGGCAAGAGACACCAATCTTGTGGTGGTCCTTGTGGGAACTTTGTGTTCCAAGTGATTGAGAAGAGAAAGCTCACTCGGTCCGAGGGACCGTCTGAGAGAGGGTAAGGGTTGAAAGAGACCCGGCCTTTGTGGCCTCCTCAACGGGGAGTAGGTTTGCGAGAACCGAACCTCGGTAAAACAAATCCGCGTGTCACACTCCTTATTCGCTTGCGATTTGTTTTGCGCCCTCTCTCGCGGACTCGATTATATTTCTAACGCTAACCCGGCTTGTAGTTGTGTTTATATTTATAAATTTCAGTTTCGCCCTATTCACCCCCCCTCTAGGCGACTTTCAATTGGTATCAGAGCCCGGTGCTTCATTAGAGCCTAACCGCTCGAAGTGATGTCGGGAGATCACGCCAAGAAGGAGATGGAGACCGGCGAAAAGCCCACTACAAGCCACGGGAGCACTTCATCGGAAGAGTCCCGCACCAAGAGGAAGGTGAAGAAGAAGGACTCCTCCAAAGAGAAGGAGAAGAGATCTTCTTCACACCACAAAGAGAAGAAGGAGAAATCCTCTTCCCACAAGCCGCATCGGAGTGGGGACAAGAAAAAGAGGATGAGGAAGGTGGTCTACTACGAGACCGATTCTTCATCGGCATCCACCTCCGGCTCCGACGCGGCATCCGTCACTTCAAAACGCCAAGAGCGTAAGAAGTATAGTAAGATCCCCCTACGCTACCCTCGCATTCCTAAACATACACCTTTACTTTCCGTCCCTTTAGGCAAACCACCAACATTTGATGGTGAAGATTATGCTAGGTGGAGTGATATGATGCGATATCACCTAACCTCACTCCACAAAAGTATATGGGATGTTGTTGAGTTTGGTGTACAGGTACCATCCGTAGGGGATGAAGACTATGATACGGACGAAGTGGCCCAAATCGAGCACTTCAACTCCCAAGCCACAACCATACTCCTCGCCTCTCTAAGTAGAGAGGAATATAACAAGGTGCAAGGGTTGAAGAGTGCGAAGGAGATTTGGGACCTACTCAAGACCGCGCACGAGGGTGATGAACTCACCAAAATCACCAAGCGGGAAACGATCGAGGGGGAGCTCGGTCGCTTCCGTCTTCGCCAAGGGGAGGAGCCACAAGATATGTACAACCGGCTCAAAACCTTGGTAAACCAAGTGCGCAACCTCGGGAGCAAGAAGTGGGACGACCACGAGGTGGTTAAGGTTATTCTAAGATCTCTCATTTTCCTTAACCCCACTCAAGTTCAATTAATTCGTGGTAATCCTAGATACACACTAATGACTCCCAAGGAAGTAATCGGGAATTTTGTGAGCTTTGAGTATATGATCAAGGGCTCGAAGAAAATCAACGAGCTAGATGATCCCTCCACATCCGCAGCACAACCGGTCGCATTCAAGGCAACGGAGGAGAAGAA
Source organism: Zea mays (assembly GCF_902167145.1). Lineage (NCBI taxonomy): Eukaryota > Viridiplantae > Streptophyta > Magnoliopsida > Poales > Poaceae > Zea > Zea mays. Next base: position 70,895,412 of record NC_050096.1, on the reverse strand, counting down.
GGAGGAGTCTACATCAAGTAGACAACCAATCGACGCCTCAAAGCTCGACAATGAGGAAATGGCGCTCGTCATCAAGAGCTTTCGCCAAATCCTCAAACAAAGGAGGGGGAAAGACTACAAACCCGGTCCAAGAAAGTGTGCTACAAATGTGGTAAGCCCGGTCATTTTATTGCAAAATGTCCTATATCTAGTGACAGTGACAGGGGCGACGACAAGAAGGGAAAGAGGAGAGAAAAGAAGAGGTACTACAAGAAGAAGGGCGGCGATGCCCATGTTTGCCGGGAGTGGGACTCGGACGAGAGCTCCACCGACTCCTCCTCCGACGAGGACGCCGCCAACATCGCCGTCACCAAGGGACTCCTCTTCCCCAACATCGGCCACAAGTGCCTCATGGCAAAGGACGGCAAAAAGAAGAAGGTTAAATCTAAATCCTCCACTAAATATGAGTCTTCTAGTGATGAAAATGCTAGTGATGAGGAGGATAACTTGCGCACTCTTTTTGCCAACCTTAACATGGAACAAAAGAAAAAATTAAATGAGTTAATTAGTGCTATTCATGAAAAGGATGACCTTTTGGATTCCCAAGAGGACTTCCTCATTAAGGAAAACAAGAAACATGTTAAGGTTAAAAATGCTTATGCTCTAGAAATAGAAAAATGTCAAAAACTATCTAGTGAGCTAAGCACTTGCCATGACACTATTGACAACCTTAAAAATGAAAATGCTAGATTAATTGCTAAGGTTGATTCTCATGTTTGTGATGTTTCAATTCCCAATATCAGAAAAGATAATGATGATTTGTTTGCTAAGATTAAGGAATTGAATGATTCTCTTGCTAGCCTTAGAGTAGAAAATAAAAATTTGATTGCTAAGGCTAAAGATTTTGATGTTTGCAATGTTACTATTTCCAACCTTAAGAATGAGAATGATATATTACATGTTAAGGTTGTAGAATTAAAATCTTGCAAACCCTCTACATCTAATGTTGAGCATGTTTCTATTTGCACTAGATGTAAAGATGTTAATATTGATGCTATTCATGATCATGTGGCTTTAATTAAACAACAAAATGATCATATAACATTATTAGATGCTAAAATTGCCGAGCATAACTTAGAAAATGAAAAGTTTAAATTTGCTAGAAGTATGCTCTATAATGGGAGACACCCTAGCATCAAGGATGGCATTGGCTACCAAAGGGGAGACAATGTCAAACTTAGTGCCCTCCTAAAAGATTGTCTAATTTTGTTAAGGGCAAGGCTCCCATACCTCAGGATAACGAGGGTTACATTTTGTACCCTGCCGGTTATCCTGAGAGCAAAATTAGGGGAACTCATTCTAGGAAGTCTCACTCTGGCCCTAACTATGCTTTTATGTATAAGGGTGAGACATCTAGCTCTAGGCAACCAACCCGTGCTAAGTTGCCTAGAAAGAAAACTCCTAGTGCATCAAATGATCATGACATTTCATTTAAAACTTTTGATGCATCTTATGTTTTGACTAACAAATCTGGCAAGATAGTTGCCAAGTTTGTTGGGGGCAAACACAAGGGCTCCAAGACTTGTGTTTGGGTACCCAAAGTTCTTGTTTCTAATGCCAAAGGACCCAAAACCGTTTGGGTACCTAAAGTCAAGAACTAAAATTGTTTTGTAGGTTTATGCATCCGGGGGCTCAAGTTGGATCATCGATAGCGGGTGCACAAACCACATGACAGGGGAGAAGAAGATGTTCTCCTCCTATGAGAAAAATCAAGATCCCCAACGAGCTATCACATTTGGGGATGGAAATCAAGGTTTGGTCAAAGGTTTGGGTAAAATAGCTATATCCCCTGACCATTCCATTTCAAATGTTTTTCTTGTTGATTCATTAGATTACAATTTGCTTTCCGTATCTCTATTATGCAAAATGGGCTACAACTGTCTCTTTACTGATGTAGGTGTCACTGTCTTTAGAAGAAGTGATGATTCAATAGCATTTAAGGGTGTGTTAGAGGGTCAGCTATACTTAGTAGATTTTGATAGAGCTGAACTCGACACATGTTTAATTGCTAAGACTAACATGGGTTGGCTCTGGCACCGCCGACTAGCCCATGTTGGGATGAAGAATCTTCATAAGCTTCTAAAGGGAGAACACATTTTAGGACTAACCAATGTTCATTTTGAGAAAGACAGGGTTTGTAGTGCATGCCAAGCTGGAAAGCAAGTTGGCACTCATCATCCACACAAGAACATCATGACTAGTGACAGGCCACTGGAGCTCCTACACATGGACCTATTCGGCCCGATAAGTACTGTCTAGTTATTGTGGATGATTATTCTCGCTTCACTTGGGTGTTCTTTTTGCAGGAAAAATCTCATACCCAAGAGACCTTAAAGGGATTCTTGAGACGGGCTCAAAATGAGTTCGACTTAAGGATCAAGAAAATTAGAAGTGACAACGGGACGGAGTTCAAGAACTCACAAATAGAAGGCTTCCTTGAGGAGGAGGGCATCAAGCATGAGTTCTCTTCTCCCTACACCCCGCAACAAAATGGTGTAGTGGAGAGGAAGAATAGAACTCTTTTGGACATGGCAAGAACCATGCTTGATGAGTACAAGACTTCGGATCGGTTTTGGGCCGAGGCGGTCAACATCGCCTGCTACGCCATCAACCGGTTATATCTACACCGTATCCTCAAGAAGACATCCTATGAACTCCTAATCGGTAAAAAGCCTAATATTTCATATTTTAGAGTTTTTGGTAGCAAATGCTTTATTCTTGTTAAAAGAGGTAGAAAATCTAAATTTGCTCCTAAAACTGTAGAAGGCTTTTTACTAGGATATGATTCAAACACAAGGGCATATAGAGTCTTTAACAAGTCCACTGGACAAGTTGAAGTTTCTTGTGACGTTGTGTTTGATGAGACTAACGGCTCTCAAGTAGAGCAAGTTAATCTTGATGAGATAGGTGAAGAACAGGCTCCGTGCATCGTGCTAAGGAACATGTCCATTGGGGATGTGTGTCCTAAGGAATCCGAAGAGACTCCACTTGCACAAGATCAACCATCCTCCTCCACGCAAGCATCTCCACCAAACCAAAATGAGGACAAGGCTCAAGTTGATAAAGAGGAAGAACAAAATAATGAGCCACCTCAAGATGACGGCAACGATCAAGGGGGAGATGCAAATGATCAAGACAAGCAGGATGAAGAACCAAGGCCGCCACACCCAAGAGTCCACCAAGCAATCCAACGAGATCACCCCGTCGACACCATCCTCGGCGACATTCATAAGGGGGTAACCACACGATCTCGTGTTGCACATTTTTGTGAGCATTACTCTTTTGTTTCCTCTATTGAGCCACACAGGATAGAGGAAGCACTCCAAGATTCGGATTGGGTGATGGTGATGCAAGAGGAGCTCAACAACTTCACGAGGAACGAGGTATGGCATTTAGTTCCACGTCCTAATCAAAATGTTGTAGGAACCAAGTGGGTCTTCCGCAACAAGCAAGACGAGCATGGTGTGGTGACTAGGAACAAAGCTCGACTTGTGGCCAAGGGATACTCCCAAGTCGAAGGTTTGGATTTCGGTGAAACCTATGCACCCGTAGCTAGGCTTGAGTCCATTCGCATATTATTAGCCTATGCTACTTACCATGGATTCAAGCTTTATCAAATGGACGTGAAGAGTGCCTTCCTCAATGGACCAATCAAGGAGGAGGTCTATGTTGAGCAACCTCCCGGCTTTGAAGACAGTGAGTATCCTAACCATGTCTATAAGCTCTCTAAGGCGCTTTATGGGCTCAAGCAAGCCCCAAGAGCATGGTATGAATGCCTTAGAGACTTCCTTATTGCAAATGGCTTCAAAGTCGGCAAAGCCGATCCTACTTTATTCACTAAAACTCTTGACAATGATTTGTTTGTATGCCAAATTTATGTTGATGATATCATATTTGGGTCTACTAACGAATCTACTTGTGAAGAATTTAGTAGGATCATGACACAAAAATTCGAGATGTCTATGATGGGGGAGTTGAAGTATTTCTTAGGATTTCAAGTCAAGCAACTCCAAGAGGGCACCTTCATTTTCCAAACGAAGTACACTCAAGACATTCTAACCAAGTTTGGAATGAAGGATGCCAAGCCCATCAAGACACCCATGGGAACAAATGGGCATCTCGACCTCGACACGGGAGGTAAATCCGTCGATCAAAAGGTATACCGGTTGATGATTGGTTCATTACTTTATTTATGTGCATCTCAACTGGACATTATGCTTTCCGTTTGCATGTGTGCAAGATTTCAATCCGACCCTAAGGAATCACACCTTACGGCCGTAAAACGAATCTTGAGATATTTGGCCTATACTCCTAAGTTTGGGCTTTGGTACCCTCGGGGATCCACATTTGATTTGATTGGTTATTCGGATGCTGATTGGGCGGGGTGCAAAATCAATAGAAAGAGCACATCGGGGACTTGCCAGTTCTTGGGAAGATCCTTGGTGTCTTGGGCTTCAAAGAAACAAAATTCGGTCGCTCTTTCTACCGCCGAAGCCGAGTACATTGCCGCAGGCCATTGTTGCGCGCAATTGCTTTGGATGAGGCAAACCCTGCGGGACTATGGTTACAAATTAACCAAAGTTCCTCTTCTATGTGATAATGAGAGTGCAATCCACATGGTGGATAATCCCGTTGAGCATAGCCGCACTAAACACATAGCCATTCGGTATCATTTTCTTAGAGATCACCAACAAAAGGGGGATATCAAGATTGCATACATTAACACTAAAGATCAATTAGCCGATATCTTTACCAAGCCACTTGATGAACAAACTTTTACCAAACTTAGGCATGAGCTCAATATTCTTGATTCTAGGAATTTCTTTTGCTAAACTTGCACACATAGCTCATACGTATACCTTTGATCATATCTCTTTATATATGCTATGACTAATGTATTTTCAAGTATATTTCAAACCAAGTCATAGGTATATTGAAAGAGAATTGGAGTCTTCGGCAAAGACAAAGGCTTCCACTCCACTCTTCTACTCATCCTTCGCCGTCGCTCCACATCACTCTCCGTCTTTGGTATAATCTTCACTCATATGTTTTATTTGCCAAAGGGGAGAAAGTAGGAATCGAAGGGCTTATATCTCACTTAAAATATCCGTTTTTGGCGATTCATGCCAAAGGGGGAGAAAGTATGAGCCCAAAGCAAAAGGACCGCACCACCAAACTAATTCTTAAAATTAATGATTTTCATTGATAAATTTCAAATTGATATCTTAAAACCCTCTTGAACACTAAGAGGAGAATTTATTGAGGGGGAGTTTTGTTTTAGTCAAAGGAAAAGCATTTGAAACAAAGGGAGAAAATTTCAAATCTTGAAAATGCTTCTCAAAATCTTATTCATTTACCTTTGACTATCTTGCAAAAGGACTTTGAAAAGAATTTACAAAAGGATTTGCAAAAACAAAACATGTGGTGCAAATGTGGTCCAAAATGTTAAAAATGAAGAAACAATCCATGCATATCTAGTAAGTAATATTTATTGGCTCAATTCCAAACAACCTTTGCACTTACATTATGAAAACTAGTTCAATTATGCACTTTTATATTTGCTTTGGTTTGTGTTGGCATCAATCACCAAAAAGGGGGAGATTGAAAGGGAATTAGGCTTACACCTAGTCCCTAATTAATTTTGGTGGTTGAATTGCCCAACACAAATAATTGGATTAACTAGTTTGCTCTAGTGTATAAGTTATACAGGTGTCAAAGATTCAAACTTAGCCAATAAAAAGACCAAGTATTGGGTTCAACAAAAGAGCAAAGGGACAACCGAAGGCACCTCTGGTCTGGCGCACCGGACTGTCCGGTGGCGCACCGGACGGTGTCCGGTGCACCAGAGGACTCCAACTCAAACTCGTCACCTTCGGGAAATTCTAGAGGCGATTCCGCTATAATTCACCAGACTGTCCGGTGTACACCGGACAGTGTCCGGTGCTCCAACGAAGAGCGGCCTCAGGAACTCGCCAGCCTCGAGAATTCTCTTCGGCTGCCTCGCTATAATTCACCGGACATGTCCGGTGTACACCGGACTGTCCGGTGTAACAGCGGGGCAACGACTACTTCAGGCGCCAACGGCTACCTGCGGCGCATTTATTGCGCGCCAGCGCGCGCAGAGGTCAGGCACGCCCATGCTGGCGCACCGGACACTCTACAGTACATGTCCGGTGCGCCACCGGACATCCAGACGGGCCCAGAAGTCAGAGCTCCAACGGTCGGAACCCAACGGCTTTGGTGACGTGGCTGTCGCACCGGACATGTCCGGTGTGCACCGGACTGTCCGGTGCGCCATTCGACAGACAGCCTCACCAAACGACTAGTTTGGTGGTTGGGGCTATAAATACCCCCAACCACCCCACATTCAAGTCATCCAAGTTTTCCACTTCTCAACTACTTACAAGAGCTCTAGCATTCAATTCTAGACACACCAAAGTGATCAAATCCTCTCCAAACTCCACACAACGCCCTAGTGATTAGTGAGAGAGATTTGCTTGTGTTCTTTCGAGCTCTTGCGCTTGGATTGCTTTCTTTCTTCTTGATTCTTCATTGCGATCAAACTCACTTGTAATTAAGGCAAGAGACACCAATCTTGTGGTGGTCCTTGTGGGAACTTTGTGTTCCAAGTGATTGAGAAGAGAAAGCTCACTCGGTCCGAGGGACCGTCTGAGAGAGGGTAATGGTTGAAAGAGACCCAGCCTTTGTGGCCTCCTCAACGGGGAGTAGGTTTGTGAGAACCGAACCTCGGTAAAACAAATCCGCGTGTCACACTCCTTATTCGCTTGCGATTTGTTTTGCGCCCTCTCTCGCGGACTCGATTATATTTCTAACGCTAACCCGGCTTGTAGTTGTGTTTATATTTATAAATTTCAGTTTCGCCCTATTCACCCCCCTCCTCTAGGCGACTTTCAATGTTTTGGAAGTGTTTTGCTTCCTAGTACCTGTTTTGGAACGATGTGGTCTGATTGTTTGAGGTCGTTATTGCTTCTGATTATGTGTGGATAATCCGACCTTTATAGCTGGACTGTCCGCGCATGTCCCGGACTATCTGGTCTTACTGCCCGAACCGTCCGGCGTATGCAGGACCTATGACCGTGATGGGGTGTCCGATCGTGCTTGCCTCCCGGCACCTCCGGTCTTCCTTTTGTCTGGAGCATTCTGAGTAACCACTCTGTGTGATATATTTGGCGTGGAGGATTAGCAATGACGGTATTTTTATCTTTGCTTTTATCGGCTGCACATGTCCAAACCAAGATTATTTTGCTCGTCGGCTCTAATATGGCGACAAGGACAGGTGGCCTGTCAATCTTCACATCTTGAAATCTCAATCGGCCTTCGTTTATAACCGATTGTATTTGCCAACGGAAGACAATACAATCATTGATGTTATGAAGAAAGGAGTCACGCTATTTACAATACACACGCCCTTTTAATTTCTCAATCAGAGTAATTGTATGTGATAATTTAATGTTACCATGCTTAAGTAACTCATCAAATATTTTATCACAATTAACAACATTAAATGTGAACTTAACTTTTCCCTTTTGCGACGAGTGCGGTTAAGAGCGAGCAGAAGATTTGGCCTTAGCAGGCCAAACAAACTCAGTGACGTGTAACCTTTTTGGCTCCTAGGGCTTAGGTGGACGACTATCTTTATACGACTTTCTATACTAGGCCGATCACAGGTGGCTTCCAGTGCTCTGGATGGTCCAACATGTGCATTCGGACAGTCGGCGAGCGGACCAAACGGTCAGGTACTATTCCCAGACTATCTGGTCGTATCGGCCAACGCCTACGACCCTTGTGATGAGCTCTGTGTGAATCCGGACTGTCCGGCGTAGGGCGCCAGACGGTTTGATGGACGGCTGGACGGTCGGAGATCGTGTGTGGACGGTCCGGCTGTGTTCAGAGTCGACCTACCATTTAGTGATGATGGCGGTGACGGTCGTCCTAGATATGAGTCACCGGCATACCAGAATATGGTTGGGGAAACCCATTTGTTCCCGATATGTTTGATGCAATTGTTTCAGTGTCCAATTCATGTGATAAAAAATTAGGCATGTGAGTTTTTTCTAATGCATGCACCATCTTCTCTATATCCTTCGTGATACTTTTAATCCGATTATCAAAAGAAATATTAATAGATTGAATATCATTGACTGACTTGGCATCACATACCGTGGGGAGCGACTGCTGCACGGTTGACATGTAATCGACGTTTATTTTCCTCATCCGGACGACCTTCTGGTGGCGATCTTTCCTGAAGAACGAGAGATACCACTTTTCTGCCACCTTGTACACATAATATTGTTGTCGCTGGATCTCCTCGTCCAGCTTCTTCATGCCATCTTCTAATTGTTTATGCTCAGTGATCGACAAATTAGTCAGCCTTGTGTCACTGTTTGGAGAAACACTGTTCAGATCTTTAGAGTTGGCCATATAAGCTTGATTTTGTAGATCTGCAACCTTCGTCCCCAGCGGAGTCGCCAAAAAGTGTGTTGGCACCGATCTGGTCACCAAACACTAGGGGTGTACCGTCCGGCAGTGCCCTCTGCGACGGCGCGGACTGTCCGTGGCTCTGGGCCAGACGGTCCTTGACCTCGCTGCATCGGCAACGTGTTCCCTACGTACGTTTGGACGTTTGCGCTATGGGCCAAACGGTCGCGATGGTGCAGGATCTTTTTCCTCCTTGCTATGACCTAGATCTCGTCCCTAGGGAGAGATCTTAGGGTGATCCGAGTTAGCAGGTCACCCAGGGCATCTTCCAATGACGTAGAGTTGCCTAAAAATTAAGAGATCGAGTCGAGAAAGAGATTTCTTAGATTGACAACTAGATCTTGTCCTCGGGAGAGGTAAGATCCTAAGATCATCATGGAGTTGGCAGGCCACCCAAGATAGATCTAAATGACGTAGAGTCGAGTAGAGATGAAGGTAGATATGTGAAAAGCTACAACTAGACTACGCTACATCTACTCCCGTGGTAGGAATGATAAAGGAACAGTAAAGAAAGTAATTGGTTCTATTGGAATATGTTCGGGAGTTTTCAATTGACCGTTCATCTTCATATATATATATATATATATATATATATATATATATATATATATATATATATATATATATATATATATATATATATATATATATATATATATATATATATATATATATATATATATATATATATATATATATATAGGGGAGGTCTAGACTCGTTCTTAGTCGATAGCTAATAGATCTCACGTGATTAGATGAATAATCACGTACGAGATAATAATAATCGTCCGAGTCAATCTAATCGTATGGACATGCACCGTTCGAGCTCTAGAGCCGGACCATCAGCCATTAGTGGTGTTCAACACGGGCCATATATGCATACTCCGCTAAACACGACCTAAAATTGATTGTCCTCTTCTACCGAGAGAATGTAATTTTATGACGTAGGATGAACTTATTGGATAAGTTTTCGTAGCCTCCGCGAATTATTTAAGGTTTGATTAGACATAAAGTGGGAAAAAAGTTCTAAAGTCACACAATATGTTTAATTTGTGAGCGGAGGGGTCAACTTTTGGCTAACAACCACGGGCGCTACTCTCTTCATCTCTTGTTGCAAAATAAATATAATCTATATTTTTTTATTAAAAACCTAATGTGAGTATCTAGTGTTACCACAGTTTCATCCTCTGTCCTGACACTCTAAACCCTACGTGTCCTGACTGATTCTCCCACCCCGCACGCCTCGCCTTGGCGCCGTGCCTTGTGACCCCAGCGCCCGCGCAGCCAGCTAATGCGTCTACTCAGCACTTGATTAGATCTAGATCTAACGGACGAAAAGAGTTATTTACACACTTATATCTAATGACTGCTTGTATATTATTCGTTGCCACTCCAACTCGATGCATGTCCGAGTAAGTACCACGGGCGGGCGACCTGAAAGTGGCCGACAACGTCGATTGTCACCACACGTGGCCTCTCGCATTGACTAGCTTGTCAACGCGTAAACAAATCTTGTTGAAATTAATAAAGGCGAAAATCCTGATACAAATTCGCATGCGGAATTTCTGCATGTTGTATTGCATCTTGCACTCGACTTCAGTTTTTGTCGTTCATATTCTTTTAAGTTTATGCACAAAATAGAGTGTTTGTAATGGCAGTTCTACCAATTCACCAAACTGAATCAGCTTAAAATCAAGAACTCTAAACTAAAACCTAATTACCACATCCATCAAGCATTCAAACCCTCATATACCTTTGTGTGAAGGAACAGGGAAGGAAGCCAACTCAATAGCACAATGATAGAGGTATCAACAAAGGCGGCATGTCAGTGAGAATGAATGACAACGACTCGGGTGATGACGACATGGGTGGTGACGACGACATGGCGGGTACCGGAGCGCATGGATGCCGGAATTCCAGATCTTTCTCTTTGGGAGACTTCATTTTAAGAATTACAAGTTCAGTTTTTTAGTTTCACTTCAATAAATTGGTAAGACATAGTTCAAAAGTATTTGGTTTGTACATATACTCAAACTTATATAATATAATTAATTTGTTCGAGTTTCTATAATTATCCTTGATGATTAGTGGTTGGAGAAATAGACATAAATGAGTAGATCATATAACCAATAGCATGGTGGGTAATTTTTGTGCAATTTTATAAGGAAGTATGAAAACAGTGTTTTTGAAGTATTTTTTGGGGCTTCGAAAATTTCATGAAACAAGCCTCTAGTTTTAGGTTTTTTTGAAGCTAGAGCTCGTAGAGTCGGATCTGTTTGGATAGAAAAAGCTGAAATAGACCTAAAATTTTTGAAGTGAAGCTCTTCCAAATAGGACCTAAATATATGGCTTCTATTTAATTGGCCGTAGAGGAATTGGAGTACAAAATAATACTTGTGTGCTTGATTTAGCAAGGAAAAATTCCAAATTACTCCCCTCAGCTATGGATATTGTTCACATAACCGACTAAAGTATTTTTTTAGTTCCTTTACCTCTCCACTCATTTGATTTGGTTCAATTTACTTCTTAACAAAAAATTCCTTTTTTAATTTCTTTATGTATAGATAGAGTTTTCAGCTCAAAATTTGTTGGTTAGTAGCTAATAACATAATTTAGCACATAAAAATATATTATAACTTTTTATAGTTATTTTGATAGGTTAGAGAATAGTAAGATAATAACTTTAATGGTACGAAACTAAATATAAAATAATGATGAAAAAAATTAATATACCTTTCTAACGAAATTTATGATGTCCTTAATCACCTCAGAAAATATAAATTTGAAATTTAACTTGTACATAGAGAAACAAAAAAGACAAATCTTTTTTGGGAGAAAATTTTCTTTTATTCTACATGTTCAGTTGAATTCCAAGTTTATATTTTCTGAGGTGATTGAGGACATCATAAATTATGTTAGAAAAATATGTTAAAAATTATCATTATTTTATATTTAGTTTTGTACCATTAAGTTATTACCTTAACTGATATCTAACTTGTCAAAATAATTATAAAAAATCATAATATATTTTTCTATGCTAAATTATGCTATTAGTTACTAAGGAACACAATTTGAGTTGAAAACTCTATTTGTATATAAGGAAAAAAAAGAGACAAATTTTGTTAAGGGGTAAATTGAACTAACTCAAAGGAGTGGAGGGGTATAGTGAACTAAAAATACTTTAGGGGATTATGTGAACAATGTTCGTAGGTGTGGGAAGTAATTTGGACTTTTCCATTATCAAAGTGGCAAATATTACCATCTATCAGAGGACATTGTCTGGTTGTATGAACTTGGTTTAGAAATTAAGAACTTGGCGGTCACGAATAAACGATTAGGGTTTGTTTGTTTGGGTTGTGGTCGTAAAAAAAGTTATTGTCGGCTTCAGAAGGGAAGGATTTTCTTCACGAAGCATTTGAGAACAAGTCCCCAACATTGGCGCCCACCTCCGGTGAACTCACTTCCATTTCTTGAGTTTTGAACAACTTCGGCAAGCATCACCTTCGTCATGCCGCCGAAAAAAGCTTCAGCGACAGGGGCTGGTACTTTACAGCCGCTGGATCCCAATCAGGATGTCCTTTCTCTCAGAGAGGCCCGAAGCCAGAAGAGGAAAGCTGTTAGTCCAACACCTCCGGAGGATGACCTGGATTAGGAGATCCAAAACCTGGAGATCCTTCAGCAACAGGTGCAACGTAAGAAGGAGAAGATGGCTCGTCTAGCTGATCTTCAGAGACAGATAGACAAAGCTTCTGAGGAGGTTCGTCATCTTGTTCAAGATGATCAAAGCCGAAGGCCTCTACGCAGAGAGCTTCACCAGGAAGGCTTCCACAATGAGGATGACTGGTATGAAGATTTCCATCATGGAAACTTTGCTTTTGATGATGCTTCTCCTCTCTCAACAGAATTGCAGGCTACACCATGGCCACAGTCTTACAAGCCACCCCAGCTCCCCATGTATGACGGTCACACAGACCCGAAGCAATTCCTAATGAGCTATGAAGCAACCATATCTTCGTATGGTGGCAATACGGCAGTCATGGCAAAATCTTTTGTCATGGCCGTCAGGAGCGTTGCTCAGACTTGGTACTCTTCTCTTCGGCCAGGGACAATCACTTCTTGGCAGAAATTGAAGGATATGCTGATAACTAGCTTCCAAGGGTTTCAGACGAAGTCAGTCACCGCTCAGGCTCTCTTCCAGTGTACCCAGGACCATGAAGAGTACCTTTAGGCGTATGTCCGGAGGTTCCTGCGCCTGAGGGCACAAGCGCCAACAGTGCCCAATGAAATTGTCATTGAGGCCATGATTAAGGGGCTTTGGCCGGGACCATCAGCGCAGTACTTTGCCAAGAAGCCACCACAAACGTTGGAGAAACTGCTCCAGAAGATGGACGAATACATTCGAGCTGACAATGACTTCCGCCAAAGAAGGGAGGAAGCATTCAGGTTCTCTAAAATGACCAGGGGCTTCGGAGGAAGATTTCACCCGAGGCATGTTAGGTCAATCCATAACTCTGCTCAAACTGATGATCGAGGGAGCCAGCAGCAAAGGCCACAACACTCTTCACAAGCTTCGGCCCAACAGCAGAGTTCTTTTCGGCCGCCAGCGCCAAGGGGCAGAGGCGCCAGGGGCTTCGGGGGAAGGTTTGGAGACCAGCCAAGAAAAATATATTGCCTATTCTGTGGTGAAGACAAGGGCCATACTACTAGGATGTGCCATGTTACCATCCAGAAGCAGAAGGAAATAGCAGAAGCAGCAGCGCAACAGAGTCAGCCGAAGCAGGTCATGTATACTGCTTCATATCACTCACCTTATATTCCAGAATATGTAGGCAACCACCCTGCATCTTCTGTTGCTTCGGCGAGCCAACCCCAAGCATCTTGGCAGCAACCGCCACCGCCGACCCAGCGAGGACAACAGCCAGAAGGGAGTCAGCACAATCATCTTCAGAGGGATTTCAGAGAGGAGTCCGAAGCTCGCACAGTCAACAGCACTGTGCCAGAGTCGAAGCACATTTATTGACAAATATCCTACCTCAACAGCAGTTCTTTTGCATTTTCTACATTCACTATTACCCTTTTGTCAATAAGAAACAATTATGAAGAGTTTAAATGTCTTTTATTGAATTTCAATTCCTTGTAATACTTTCGTCTTTTACCATAATAAAAATATGTTTTTTTCCATAGGCTTGTGTTGCCGAAGCATATGAACTTATACTGATTTGGAGGACCTTTGAATTATCAAAAATTTGATTTAACGGACACAGTACAAATTGTTCGAAATAGTAAAAAGTCGTTCCTAAGGGAGCGCAGTGTAAGTTTTCTAAACCTACAGCGAAAAATAAACGCTGATTCCGCTGAAAGTAAAAGGCGAAGAAGCTCCTAAGGGAGGCTTACAGCGAAAAATAAACGCTGATTCCGCTGAAAGTAAAAGGCGAAGAAGCTCCTAAGGGAGGCTTACAACGAAAAGTCAGCGCTGATATAAAAAGTGTGTGTGCTTTATTACAGGGATATATATCTGCGGCACAAATATCATTTTGCATAGCATAACATCATCACATCATTTCTGCATAACATAAGCATCATACAGCATAATGCATCTGGAACAAGAAGGGGATACAGTGCTGACCTTTGGAACATATTTTAGAAAAGAGAAAATCGTGCTAAGGCACAAGACAAATCGAGATAAAGTGTAGCCACATCGGAAACGCAACACAAAACTTTTTTATAGCTTCGGAAAATATTTCACGAAGCTTGGACATTTTTCATCAGAGAAGTAAGCGAATTCTTGTGATATAGAAAGGATTTTCTTCACGAAGCATGAAAAGAAGGGAAGGTGTTTTTTCGCCGAAGGCTCAAAAAACGGTATGTATGCAAAGAATTAAACTATAAATAGATTATATATTACATTTAAAGTTACAATATATTACACATCTTTACGTTTCAAATGTTTCTACAATAGCATTCAATCCTCTTTAAGTACTATCTCTGCAGCTTCGTTCAATAGCTGGTTAACAACCTTGTCCATAATGGCTTCGGCCATTTTTCTAATTTCATCGTCCCCCTTCGGGTGGGGGCCCGGAGATGTCTCAGCAGGTTCTGAGGGAAGAAAAGATACGGCTATATTACTATTACAAACCGAGAGCAGAGTCTGGAATTAAAAATTACAGCATAATAAAAACCACTAATTAATACCTATTTGCCCTTCGGGCTCTGTACTTTTTTCGGTAGCTTCCGCTATTTTTCTAGCATCGTGGATGCCTTTTTCACTCCTTTGAATAATTTCTTGCGCCAATTCTCGGCCGCCGTTATCCTAGATATCGGTGAAGAATTTCCCACCAACCATGCTTGCTTCGGGTGAGGGGTCTTTAATGTCTTCAGAGGACAAGGTAGCTTCGGACTGTGCTAAGGATTTTACATGCTCGCAGCCTTTCCTCTCCAAAACAGCAGCAATCCCCCTAGCACCCGAAAAAGCGCAGATGTCACCACGGCTATTCAGAATTTCCTCGAAGGCCTCTGCTTCGTGACTGATCCATTCCATTGGACCTTCAGGATTGCCTCTTGAAAAATTCTCTTCACTAGAGAATGCGCCAACGCTGGCGAAGCTAGATTTTATCTTTTTGACGCACTCTATGGATTTAACATAACATTTCCTCTGGGACGCACGAAGCTCTTTAACACTTATCTCTAAATGATTGGCCACTTGATCACTAAGCTCGCGTTTTGTTTCTTCAAGTATACGCTCTTCTTTAGCTCTAGCTAGCTGTTTCTGAAGATCTTTAATTTCACGTCTTTGGGCTTCGGCCTAGGCCTTTGAGGTAGCTTCGTCCTTCTTTACCTTGTCCACCAATGTAAGCAGAATTTTATCCTTTTCCAGAGCCTCATTTCTCAGTTTAATAACTTTTGATCGTAGGTTGTTGAACGCAATTTCGTAGCTCTCATCTTCAGCACTCTTTTGTGCTCTCAATGCGTTGCTTAAAATTAAACCCTATATGTAAAAAAGGTTGGTATAAGAATAAAAGAATGAGTTACGAATTATAAAATTTGTAAACATCCAATTCCCATACCTTCAGGCTATTGTACGCAAGACTATCCGCAAGATCCTCCTTCGTCATAGCACATAATCCAGCCTCAAGCTTCGGAAACCCCATACTTCTAGACATCTCCCGACAGACGGATAATTCTTTATTGTCTGGGAGGCAGTATAGGAAATCCTCTTCGTCAGTCCTATTGAACACTAGTGCCCCCTTCGGATATTTCAATTCTTTGGCATAGTGATTAGCTTCAAAAACTTCTTCTTCCGATAACTTTTTCCCCGAAGCATGACGCACAATATAATCGTATATTTTGGAAGTTGCTTCGGGGACAGCAGTATCAATTTCTTCGACCAAAGTAGGCTCTGACATTTTCATTTCTTCAGTTGCCCTTGCCATTTTTGCTTCTTCTGCTTCCAAAGGTATTACCTTGGTTGGTTCTGAAGGCCCAGTTCCAACTTCAGTCTGTTGCTTCGGAGCCTCAGCAACGGATACTTCAGCAAGCGCCTCAGAAGTTTCAGCAGTCTTCTTTAGGGTTGTGCTTAGAAGTTTAATTGTTTCCAAAACATCTAACACATTAACCATTCTTTTTCTTTTTGGGGTCACTGTTGGCCCCTTTTTAATTTTTGCTGCTTTAATTTCTTCTGAAGGACTCAAAATTTCTGATATTTTCGCTCCCTTAGTTGATGCTTTTACTTCTTCCATCTTTTCTGTCGATGGCGCTTCGACCAGCTCTTTGGTTTCTAGTAACAGAGTCTTTGGTTCTTCCAATTCTTTTGTTGTTGGCACTTCGGCTAGCTCTTTGGCTCCGGGCAACGGAGTTGATTCCTTAGCTTCGGGGGCTGAAGATGTTCCACTGCCGAATTCAGGCACTGTGGCTAGTTCAATGTAACGTGGCCGGTGTGTGAGAACTTTCACCCTTTTTCTCTTCGGCGCTGGCTCGCTAGGAGCAGCTGAAGCAGTTTCTTTCGCAGAAACTGTACCTTTCCTTTTCTGCCCCTGCACTGGATAATGGTAGTCGGGGTACACGAACCCAATTGCATCAAAAACTCGGTTCAGTCTTTTCTTTCTTCGGCCTCCGAAGGCTGCTGACATTGCAGTATCTTCGGCCTTCGAATATGCCCCAAGCAATTCATCACTTATAGTTTCAATGCTCTTTAACCAATCATCATCTGGTTCAACGAATTTGTCTCCATACTTGAATGTATACTTCAGCCTGACTAGCCCACCTTCGTCAGTTTCTTTAACAGTCTCTTTTGGCATTTCCCAATTATCTGCAAGAGGCCATACTCTGAAGGCAATGTGTTCTTGTATCAAATCCCTTGTCCCAATAAAGGAGCAGACTACGCCGAAGGCCCGTTGGCATTCTTCGGCTGCTTCATCCATTTCTACCTTCGGTTTCCGGAGTCCGAAGCGCTGCCAGATGGGGCACATGATGACATCCTTAATATCCTCTCGAACCTTCAAATCATTTTTTACATAGAACCATTCTTTCATCCATTCTCCGGGCCATCTCTTACGAAAGGTGGGCACGGGGCAGCTTGACCCAGAGCGAGCGCCGAAGCTGTAGCAACCAAAGTTGTTATGATATTGTTCTTTACCCCAGGGTTTTGTTTCGTATAACAATTCATGAATATTGCAAAAACTTTTTGCATTTGGCTCTAGGCCTTGACTCTTCACAGCCCAGACGAAGATTCCCATTCTTATTATTGCTTCAGGGGTAAGTTGATGAAGGTAAACCTGATATATTTTCAGAACTTCTACCACGAATCTGCTTAGAGGGAACCGTAGCCCAGCTTTCAGAAAGCTTCGGAAAATAACGACTTCATCATCTCCGGGAGTCGGCACAGTTTTTTATCTGGCATCTGCTCTTACAATAGACATATCACGAAAATATCTCCCCCTCATGTTTTCAAGGTGATTTTTCCCGATAGTTGATTTCCCGAAGACTGAATGGCTTGGTCGCCATGGCCGATCTTCGGAATCTTCACCCCCACTATCTGCGTCATAACTGTCACTATCACCAGTATCTTCAGATAAAACTTCTAAAATCTCCCTTGTAATCTTCTCCGTGTTCGTCTTCGTTATTGACTCAAGAAAACCCAGATGCATCTCTTCAGAAAGGCTCAGCTTCATTTCGGCAGCAACCTTCTTCTCCTCAGACATCTCTTCGGAATTCTTCCTCTCGTTTCCGAAGCTTAAAACTAAGGAGAAAACCAAATATTTGTGGGCAGAAAGCTTTTTGAGCAGGCAAAACAGATGGCAGGAGAGCGTGCCAAATAAATTATGGCGAGCCCCTATTTATAAACCCATTATGTCAGAGACTGGAGGGTCCCATTTGCCAATGGCTGTTGCTATTCTAGCAAGAGGAAGGTGTTTTTTCGGACCATCGGCTCATAGCCTTCGTCCATTTCGCAATCTGAATTTATTATTCTAACAAATTAATATTGCGAGGGGCTACTGTTGGGGGCCTTCGGCTTCCGAAGGTCCTCAAAAACATGATTTAACAATGTTTCTGGAGTAAAGTACATTAACAGGTATCTTCGGACTTGGATCAGAGCCACAGTATGAAGAAGCACAAGGAACACGAAGGTTGGCGCAGAGCCAAAGCTGTGTGTAGAAGAGCTTCGGGAGAACGGCGGAAAAAAGAAACCGACTTAAAGATGAAAAACCAGATTAGACCTCGAAGAATTATCATAGAGTTATTGATAAACGTAAAGGGCATTAATGTAATTTTGCATGGGCTGCGACCCGTGCCTATAAATAGGTGAACAGTATCCCCGTACTGTTCACGCTGATTTGGCATTGGCTTTTGCGTCACACTTGTACTTTTACCTTCTCACAAGCTGAAGGTACATTTGTAATTTGATATCATTTCTATTTCTTAATTCATAATAAAATAGAAATGAGTTGTCAATAATACATAACCGTTCATGTTAACTTATATGTTTCATATGATTCCTTCTTCATTATTATATTTTATGCTAATGAAGGTATGTCCTTCATAACCTTCGTCCGAAAATCATTATATCCTTAAGGAAATAATGCTTCGAAGGGCGAAGGATATTAACATTTAACATTTTGTGTTGCCTTGTTCTTAATTCATAGCATTTGAGAACAAGTCCCCAACAGTTGATGTGTGTTGTATAAAACCCAAAAATCGTTTGGTGGAAGCCGCTCAAAACCACTAAAAGTTCTTCCATATGTTTGCAAAGTTTTTCCATTAGAAGGCCATTAAAAATAGGTTTAGAGATCCTTTCTGTTTTACGTTACAAGGAAGCTAACTTTTGAAAAAGGTTGTTTGCTGATTTGGGCCATTTGGTTTGGGTTATGGTTTTTGGGAGGCAAAAGCCACAACCAAAAGCCAAACCAAACACACCCATGATGAGGACCCTTAGAAATGGCTTAGGATCATAACTTAACATTTAGTATTAATATCGGTTGAGTTAGAACTACTAGTCGTTCAGGGCTCTAGCAGGAGCATTAGTACTAGTTGTGGCTCTAATCATTACTCATTTATGTTTGAAAGATAAGTACTAGTTGATAGCTCCAACCACTAGTAAAGTCATGTCATCATTATTGGTTGGAGCCACCAATCGATACTAATATTCAACTCTATTATTTCAAAGCTTCTTTCCCTAATGTAGTGAATAGAGAAGAGCTTTGTTCATGCCCATTTTTAGGGGAGTTGCTAAAAAATTGGGACATTCTATTGAAGATTTCACTTAGGCCTGGTTTGGTTCCTACAGATTGATAAGAATTCAAAAGCAATCTAATAATAAAATGGGAAGCACTCTCTAGATATTGGATTTAGTTCATAGGATTCAAATAAGCCTTTAACCAATTATGAAAAAGGTTAGGAAGTTGATTCTCTCATCTTGTATAGTGATGAAGTTTATTATCTTCATTGACTTTTTAAATTAGTTGGTTTATATTTAGTTGCAAATGGATATATGTATGATCCATTTTTTTCTAAGATATTTTTGAAGACTTGAAGCATTTAACTATGGAAAAAGTTTAGCAACTTCATACTTTCACTTTGTATGGTTACAAAGTTTTCTTGATCTTTTAGAAATTTTGAATTAGGTGTTTTGCCTTTAATTAAATGTAAATGGATATACGTATGAACTTGATCCTCCATATATTTGTAGATTGTATGTGTGTTTTATAATCATTGATTTGTTGAAGGCCAAAATGATTTAGAGGAAATGTAATTTAATGAATTTTTTAGGAGAGTTAAAATGTCAATACATGTAGTTGTCTACATATGTTTAAATTTCATAAAACTCTATATCCTTTGAGCTATAATTTATGTTATATTTTATAGATGATATTATATGAATTTTCCAAGATATTTAAGTATTAATATACATTTCATAAAATAATGAAGATTAACCGGTAGTAGATGTACAATGCATACCAACAGTAGAAAAAAAATATTGATAGTCTGGATGAATTTCTATGTACGATCGAGAGGCACGCGATGTTGGGTTTGATATGTTGTGCATGTAGAGATTGCAAGAACGAGAAGGGTTACTCTTCATCATGACCCTTTCACATGCACTTGCTGCAAAGAAGTTTTATGCCTAGCTATGTATGTTG
Organism: Zea mays; assembly: GCF_902167145.1. NCBI lineage: Eukaryota > Viridiplantae > Streptophyta > Magnoliopsida > Poales > Poaceae > Zea > Zea mays. Next base: position 70,875,241 of record NC_050096.1, on the reverse strand, counting down.
GACCAACCATTGAAAAAGGAGTTATTGAGAGCACCTAGAGGGGGGTGAATAGGTGATCCTGTAAAATTCAAACACTAATAGCCACAAAACTTAGTTATGAGTATTAGTACGGCTAAATAACTTGAAGAGAGTTCTTGTGAACACAAACAATCACAGAGAGATAAGCACAAGACACACAATTTTTATCCCGTGGTTCGGCCAAGTAACACTTGCCTACTTCCACGTTGTGGCGTCCTAATGGACGAGGGTTGCACTCAACCCCTTTTAAGTGATACGATGATCAACTTGAATACCACAATATTTTCTTTAAAGTATTTTCCCATATGCGAGAAATCTCCACAACTTGGAGTCTCTCGCCCTTACAACAAAGATCACAATGAAAGCACGGAGTAAGGTTGGGAAGAGCAACACACACAAGACTCAAATTCGCAGCACAACCACACACACAAGTGAAGACTCGAGCTCAAATGACAACACAGGGAGTTCGCGACTTGAATGGAGCTCAAATCTCTAACACAACAAAGTGAATGCGCGGGAGCAAAGTCTGGATACCTTAGAATATACTCAGTGAATGCTTGGTTAACTCCTCCATGCGTCTAGAGGTCCCTTTTATAGCCCCAAGGCAGCTAGGAGCCGTTGGAGGCCAACTTGGAAGGCCAAACTTGCCGTCTGTCGGGTGGTGCACCGGACAGTCCGGTGCACCACCGGACAGTCCCTGTAGCTGTCCGGTGCGCGATCTCCTTCCATTTCTGGCGCATCCGACCGTTGGTCCTTGGTGTCGGTTGGCGCACCGGACACTGTCCGGTGCACACCGGACAGTCCGGTGTGCCCAACCGACCGTAGGCGCGACCACATGTCACGCGAAGATTGCGCGGCCGACCGTTGGCTCACCGGACAGTCTGGTGCACCACCGGACCATACGTCGCTGATCCTTTTCCCGAGAGCGACGAGTTCGCCACAGACGACTCACCGGACAGTCCGGTGCACCACTGAATAGTCCGATGAATTATAGTCGTACGCCGTCGTCGAGTCCCGAGAGCGGCCTTTTCACGCGGACCAACCTAGCGCACCGGACAGTCCGGTGTGCCAAGCCGAGCTGAAGTTGGCTGCACACAGCCACCTCTTTTTCCAATTCTTTTCTCACTGATTCTAGCACTTTAGACAAAACACATTAGTACTCAAAACAATGTACTAAGTCTAGAAGTGTACCTTTCTCTTTGATTTGCACTTTTCTCTTTACTTGGCACATGATAACTTAATTAAACGTGTTGGACACTTAATCACCAAAACATTATAGAAATTGCCGAAGGGCATATTTTCCTTTCAGTTATATTGGAAAATAATGAAGAAGAGGATAACGACACTATTCTAGACTATTTGCACTATGGTTCGAAATGAGCTTGATGTCGTCTAGAGAAGAGCAAATAGGTCTATTTAAAATAAAAATCAAATCGTTGTCAAGAAACCAGCGTAGCACTATCACATCTAGCCCTACACTACGGCTTAACGTAGATTGCCCAAAAATAGCTATGCCTACAAGATGGGGGCGAAGCACCTAGTATGGCATGGTATGGCCCACGTCATACCTTGGTCTAGCTTATTAGCAAAGCATATCATCATTCCCTTGCACCCACGGCTTGCCTAGTCTTTTTCTCTACTGTTGCTCACAGCTCGCGGAGTCACCTGCATCCTGCAACCCGCTGCCTTTGTCACCGACCACCATTGTTCTAGCTCCTCCATCTCCAGCTCTACTCATAGTCGCTTCTCTACTTGTGGTTTGCCTGCTCTGGCGCTCTGCCCTCTCCAGCTCCCGTGAAGCATGCAACATGTGGCCACCAACCATGGGTTGTGACTCTTATTGCACTCATGCATGTGCGCCCATGTCACACCCAGGTTTTAGGGACCCGAGCACCATACACAATCAATTAAATGTATTGGGATCAAGTCTCCCACATATGATGACTCATGGTACAGAAATGAATGTGACAACCTTAATATATAACGGAGTTCGGTATAAAATAGTTAAATAATTACATTATATGGAGACAATGATCCAGCAACCCAAAGTTGACTAGGAGACGATGGCCTAGACCTCTCACGAACTCATCACAACATCCTCCATGCGCCTCATCCCGCGGTACCTATTCTTGACCTGTGGGGGTGTGAGACAGCAAGGGTGAGCTCACATATGTTCATCGCTCAACAAGTTGTGGGAAAGAATGTGCATGAACTCGCCAAATGTGGGAACTCATGTGAATTGTAAGGCTTACCAAAGAGGATGATTAAAGCCGAGCATTGCTTTTAAAGTTGGTCAAAATTTTATTAGCTGTTACTAAGTATAAGTAGATAACAAACCAGAGTAATAATAGATCAAAATTAATAATAAACCACAATGCAATGCAAATGACAAATTGAATTTAATTCTATAAATTAATCATGCGAGAGTCTTGAGCTCCTCATGACCGCGAGCACGGCTAGTATACCAGTTTTACACTCTGCAGAGGTTGTACCCTTTAACCACAAGTCATGTCACCCGGTTGCCAAGGGTCCTACAAGTTCCATTCATCTCTACCGAGGAGATGAGGCAGGGTAACTGTCGGCGTTTCGACCCCGAGGGGGGGTCCCTGGACCGACGAGTGAATTGTCGCTGCGTGTCTCTGCCCAGATGGGTTGGCGCGGGATGGAACACAAGATGTGGGACAAGCCTTGTATTATCCTGCACCAGGGGTGCCGCTCGAAGTAGGGGTTACAAGCGCGTCGCGTGAGGGGGGGGGGGAGAGAGAGAGTGGGCTCGTACGCCGCTTCCCCTCGCGCGAACCCCGAACCTTTTTCAGGGTGGCCCTGGACTCCCCTTTTATAGAGGCAAGGAGAGGGTCCAGGTGTACAACGGGGGGCGTAGCTATGCGCTAACGTGTCCGACAGTGGAGTGCCTAAGCCCTGTGTACATGCCAACGTGGCCGTCGGGGGAGAGCTTGGGCGCTGTACATGTGATGGCGTGGCCGCCGGAGGAGCGCCTGAGTCCTGTAGGAGCACAGCTGGCAGCGCGGTGAGGACCCTGCTGACATCTCCTTGCTGTTGTAAGGGGCTGGGAGCCACCGGCGTCATGGCGCACGCGGGGCACCATCATTACCCGTCGCCGGGGTAAGCTAGATGGGACGCCGGTCTTATTCCTTGTAGCCTGAGCAGGCTAGGAGTAGGGGAATGATGCATCCCCTATCAGCACGGTCAGTCCGAGCCCGGGGTCGGTCGAGGCGGAGACTTCTCCTGTGGTCGAGGCCGGGGTCGGGCGAGGACGCGATTCCTCCCGAGACCGGGGTTGAGGCCGAGTCCGGGGGTCGGGCGAGGCGGAGATCTCCTCCCGAGGCTGGAGCGTGAGGTCGAGCGAGGCGGAGCTTCCTGTTGCGCCCGAGGCTTGAGCTTGGTGGTTGATCATGACCTGTTGTCAGTCGTTGCCGGGGTGGCTGACACGGCAGTCGGAGCGGAGCGGGCGGCGCTGTTTTCCTGTCATATCTGACAGTAAAGAGGAGGGGCAAAGTGACTACCGTCACTTCGGCCTGACCGACTGATGCGCGTGTGTCAGGATACGGCGTCAGGCATCCCCTGCATTTAATGCGCCTGCGAAGCGATCGGTTGGTGAGGTGGTATGGCCAAGGTCGCTTCTCGACGAAGCCTGCCCGAGCCGGGCCTCGGTTGAGCCGAGGGGGCGCCTACCGCCTAAGGAGGCCCTCGGGCGAGGCGTGAATTCGTCTGGGACCACTGTTCCTACCCGAGGCTGGGCTCGGGTAAGATCGCGTCCTTCGGGTAGACGAAGTCTTGGCTTGAACCGCACCCGTCAGTTGGTCTGAGGGTGTTAACCAGCCGTGATTAGGAGCGTTGGGGGTACCCCTAATTATGGTACCCGACAGTAGCCCTCGAGCCTCGAAGGGAGTGATGGTACTCGCTTGGAGGCTTTTGCCGCGTTTTCAGTGAGGGGACCGACCTTTCTCGGTTTTTTGCCTTGTTCTGGTGGGTGCGCGCGAGCGCACCCGCCGGGTGTAGCCCCCGAGGCCTCGGAGGAGTGGTTTGACTCCTCTGAGGTCTAAATGCTTTTCGTAGTGCTTCGGCCAGTCTGGTCGTTCCCACTTGCGGCACGGCAGTAGCCCGAGTGCGTGGTCGGGTTTCAAGTTATCAGGCTGGTTTGTTGACGCTGTCAACAGTTTTGGCCATAGCCGGGTGCAAGAGCAGCCCCCGAGCCTCTGCACGGAGCGAGAGGACAATCAAGGACTTTCCCGACTTTTATTTACGCCCCTGCGTCGCCTTTCCGCAAGGAGGAGGGGGGGAAGCGCCATGTTGCCCTCGGAGGGCGCCGAACATGGTGTTTCCAGTGAGCTGCTAATGGGTGATCCGAGTGGACGCCCGTGCCCGTTCGTTAGGGGTCGACTGTAGCCTGGAGGCGCGCTCCAAAAGTACCTGCGGGTGATTCACCGGACCCAGACCCCTTCGACAGGGTCCGAGGGCTCGATGCCTCCCTCCGGTGGGATTCTGTTACAAATCGTTCCCGCTGGTCTCGGAAATGTCCTAGGGTACCTCGGGAGCGTAGCCCGAGCCTTGGTTATGTATCGAACGTACCCAGAATCATCCCTCACTCTGCATGCTCTGGGGCGACTGTCGAACCCTTCCGAGGGGCCAGCCTACGAACCCCTGATCAGTAGTGGGCACGGAGCCCGGGCGCTCTGGGGCGGCTGTCGAACCCTTCCGAGGGGCCAGCCTTCGAACCCCTCATCAGTAGGAGGGCTCGGGGCCCACTTCCTTCGCCGGGAAGAATCCTTTCCACAACGTCCCCTTTCCCGGTCCCTGTGGCAAGAGAGAGAGAGAGGAGGAGGGGAAGGATATGAATTTTAAATAAAGTGGCGCACCTTTTTTGACGCGGTCATTATGGCGAAGGCGAAGCGACGCCCGCCTCGCCTGCCAAAAGGTGTCGCCTACTCCACCGGGGAGTTAAGGTGACGGGACGGGCGATTCGCGTGGCGCCCGTTACGCGTGCGAGCCGTTCAAGGAACGGGTGTTTCGTCTCTGGGTTTGAACTTCGCGGCGGGTTCGGGCAAAGTGTTGAACGGGTCTTGCCCGGGTCTTTATTGTAACACCCCTGGTGTTACTGTAACTAAAACTTGAGCATGACATGATAAGCATTGGCATTGCATATGTTTGACACACCTAGAGTGCATTCACTAGGTAAAAATTTCAAACAAGTTGTATTGTTTTAGTGTTTTGCAAAAAAACCCTAGATAGGGAACTTAACCCTAAATAGGGATTAAAGGGGTAAAACCTAACCCAAGTTGGGAAAACCTAAGGGCTTTAGGGAAATAGTCATAAAATGTCCCCAAAAATAAAGTTAAATCACATTTATACCCCTGGGATGCCAGAAACCCTAATTGGAACCTTGGAAAACCCTAAATCCAAACCCTAGGGGCCTATGTGCAAAATTAGTCCACTTTGGACTAAAGTGCAAAAACTATCAAAGTATGGTATCTTAAGTCATTTGGTTTACAAATGTGTGGACTTGTAAGCCAAATACTGGATTTTGGACTTAATTGCAAAATGGACCTCATTTGAGTTCTATACTAAGTCTGAAATTCAGTGTTGAGGGCTCAACTTTGGAGCCTTGTAACTTTTAAAATATAGGATCTTTGCCCTAGGTCACCACATAAATGTTGTAAAGCAACTAAAGGAGAACAATTTTGCTGAAGAGTGTGAGCAAGCTTGTTATGGAAAATTTGGAGATAAGTGAGCCCAAAGATGGGCTGTCAGAATAAAATAAGCTGAAGATTATATGGTCAGTGACATTGGATCATCTTTGGAGACAAATTATGATTAATCTATTAAGAATTTACCCATGGCTGCTATAACAAAGATGGAGATGGTATGTTAGTCTACAACTTTATTGCAGAGCCTCGGATTAGTTGCCATGTGAATTTGAGAGAAAATGAGGCCCAAACTTTGTCTGTCAGACGGACTGAATACCACTCGCCATGGTACAATAACCAAATGGATCAGGTCGCCAGCGCGACTGTCCTCGCCGCCAATGACTTCCTCCGCCGCGATTCGTGCCGTCGTCGCCGTGATTTGTGCCCGAGTTGAACTGGTCGCGCTCGTGCCACGTCGCCGTGGATAAGTCCGGCCGGTAAAACAAATCCGACCACCGTACTAGCTCGTCGCGGTGGAACCCGATAGGATCACCGGTGACCGCCGCCTCCCGGCCATGTGTCGCGTGGCTCTATCTTTATACCGCGTCACCGTGACTCCCTACCACTGTCTTATCAACGTCGGTGAGGTTGCCACGACGTTAGCCACGAATTCACTGCGCCACGGTTCTCTCTTATCTCCGGCCGCCGCGTTGCTCGACCAAATTAAGCGCCACCGTCGAAGCCTCCTATAAATTGAGCCCCCCGGGCAGCTGCGCTAGGTCATACCGAAGCCATAGCACCCACTCTCCCCCTCGATTAGCCCCCCTAGCCGGAGAATCGCCGTTTTCCCCCAAATCAGCTTTCTGCCACCGCAAAGAAGACCTCACCGTGGCCAGCTCGGTTTAGGTGAGCTCAAGTCCGTCTGCTGCTTGTTCTAGCATTCTTAGATCCTCCTTAAGCTCTTCGACCCCCCTAATTGAATTAGGCCACCACCCATCGCCGGGAACACGACTGTCTTGCTGTGTGGTTCACGGTCGCCATGGTTAGAGCTTATTAATTAGTCATTAATGAAATTAGATTAGGGGAAATGCTCGGGTTAGCTCCAATTTCATGTCAGTCGCTCGGAGAACCTTGTTGTTGCCCCAATCGACCGATGCAGGTGCTCACCGGAGCTCTGCCAAGCCGTGCGCCGTCGTGGACCTCCCACTGCGAAGAAATAGAACATGGAGGGTTTATTTGTAAACTGTCAGTGACACAAGAAACAGTAATAGGAACTCGTTTCCAGTTAACCAAAAACCCGGGGACCCCTGTGCAAAGTCGCCAGCGCGCGCGGGCGCGGGCGCATGTCCCTCTGGATTGGGCCGCCTGGGCTGAAACCGGCCCAGTCCTGTTGAATCTTTTTCTTTTTCTTTTTTAGAAGAACTTGGAAAATTTGTTATAAATTGTAGAAAAATCCTAAAATTGTGAAACCAATTTTTCTAGGCTTGTTATTTTCCCTAGAATTTAATAAAAATAGTTTCATGATTTTTAGGTTAAATAAGGAATTTTAGGACATTTAAAATAGCTTCAAGAAATAGTTCTGGATTTTTAAAAGATAAATGGTAATCCCAAAAATGTTCAAAATTTTTATATGAACTGCCACATTATTTAGAAGCCTTGGGTAGAGTTTGAATTGATTTGGACCATGTTTGATAACTAGAACCCCAAACCCCCCTGCTCTATGAACTCCTTTACCGACTCCGGAAACCCTAAGTTCTCGGAGTTCCGTGAAGGAAAGTTGTATTCAAGACTTAGATAATAAATCTTTATTATATTCGCACTCTCATGATCATTATATGGCATTCATTCTTATATATGTATATATATATATGATTATGTTAGAACGCGAAGAAGAAGTGGAAGTCACTGAAGAAAGGACACCACCACCCTCGGATTCTCAGGCAGGCAACTGCTTCTACTTTGATATTTGTGGATCCGGGCCAGACTCACCTATGAACGAAGACAAGCCCCGGTGCATTTGCCACCTTCCTTGATGTTTTTAAAATCTTTCTCACTTGCTTGCTGCATTAGGTGATAGGAGTTGCTTGATAAAACAATTCTTGCATTACCTTCCTTGAACTTGATTACCTTCCTTGAACCCTGTTTTTACAAAAAAGGTTTTTCTATGCTTAGTATTGCTCTAGAAAAACAAAAGGATTTGTTTTACAAAAGATGTTTGGCAAAGTGGGAGGGTTGTTTTCGAAAATAAAATTTGATGGTGGATCCATCATGACCATGATGGATTCAACATCGGAAAAGATGTACCTCTGCCAGGTACCAAGTTTTTGGGTTGAAATGATTAAGCTGAGACCGGGCGGGTGACTTGCACGAGAAGAGAGTCTCGGTGTAGTGTCTCCGTCTGAGTCGATTAAGGACCTTGTCGATGTAGGCTTGATGATCGAGGACCCTTTAACTGGTCACATGCCTCATCATGGGTAAGCCTTGCCTCGGGCAGACTAAGGCCAGAATAAGATAACACGAAATGGGCGTGGAGCGGTGGCGAGAGTAGCGTGTACCCTCCGTGGCAAGAGGCTGGACAGTGGTGTATTTGTGCTCTCGGTTTGCGTGAACCTGATCTGGTCTTAAGAACCCCGGTGGCGGGTTGACATATGCAAGGGTTAAGTGCTACATATGTCGTGTGATTGGAGATCCTCAGCTAAGTACAATCGATTCGGATCGTCGTACCTTCGCGGTTATGAAGACTTGGTCACTGCCCTACACGTAGCATTCCACTAAAGATGATGGGTTTTTGTTAAGAAATTGGCTAGTGCAGGACCAGTGATTGAACTAGGGTAGAAAGAACTCTAGTTGCAGGTAATTGTACTTAACTTGACAAATAAAATTGGATTTTTAAGGATCCACTTTAGTAAGCATTTCTGCAAAACAGAGTCTTTGATTATTGAAAAGCCTTACCTTGACTCCCTTAAGCCAGCATACCCTTGAGAGTCTTTTCTTTAGTCGGGTAAGACTTGCTGAGTAATTCCATACTCAGGGTTTATCCCTTCGTTGTTTTTAGGTGAGGAAGTAGCAGATTTCTGTTGCTTCTGTTCCAAGGTGGTTCCTAAGGAGGAGAAACAAGAGTGAAGATGCGGGAGGACTTGGTCCTCCATATAGAACTTTTGCTTAAAACTATCGGGAGGAGTTTGTGCCTCCCTTGGTATGTGTAATAATACTACTCTGCACTCGCTTATATTTCTGGTCTGTAATAAACAACTTGATCTTACTTTTCAATAAATGTAAGTTTATGTAATCGCTTCCGCATTTCTTTATCTCCGATGTTCTGTAATGTCTGCAAGACGGGTGAAACGTTCCTGGAAAGGTAAGAAAAGATACCGAACTTGTCAAGTAACTTAGGAACATCTACAGGGTGTCTGATGTCTGTTAGACAAGGACAACTGTGGGTGGGCCTAATTACTTGGGAGGTTCCGTCACAGCTGGTATCGGAGCGTAGCCCTTCTTTGCAGATATTATGAGGCATCTTCAAAAGGATTTTCTAAAAGTCTTACCTAGAAACTTTCTTCCCTTCTTACCTAAGTAGTTCTGAAGAGTTTATCTTAAAGACCAGATAGGAAGAGTGCAATGTATAGAAGGTTGAATCAACTAAGGTTGATTCTGTAATTACACATGCATCATGCTAAGAATTATACTAATAAAATTTTCCCCCTTAGAAAGATGCCACCGCGCACAAGGAAAACGGCGCGCAAGTCAACTGGACCAAACGGTGTGCCTCGGCATCAACTGGCCCCTCGACATGAGAACAGTAGCAGCAGGAGTAATGATCCAATAGGAGATCTTGAAGCACGAGTAAGTCGACTTCAAGCGGAGTTGCAACACAGGACCAACGCTTGGGTTGCGGACAGAGATAGAATAAATGAATTAAGAAGGGACATCCGTCACCTGCGGGATCAGCTTGCTGATCGAGACTTGGCGCTCGATTGGGCAGTACAGTCCCGTTTGCTGGCTTGTGCTAAGGAAGCAAGGGCTCAAGCCCGAATCAAGGAACTTTGCTCAACTATCGACGACCTGCAGGTCTATTGCAATACGTTACATGAGGAAGTCCATGTACTGTATTCGCAATTACACCCTAGTGCACCTGCGCACCCTGTTGAGGCGAAGCCGAACCCTCCCATGTTGCGGGACACGCGCTTGGTGGGGAGTTAGACCATTTTGAGCCCCCTCCTTCCATGAGGCTGGTCGACGTATGGACTCCCACACCCGACGACGAGGCCACCAAGAGCAATGGGAAGCAGGACTAGTGGTATAGTAGAAGTAGTGTAGTGTATTGTAGGTTGTACTAGTGTATAATAGGTAGTGCTATTGTATACTAGGTATTGTATCTTGTTGTAAGAGTCTTGAGTCTGTAACATTACTTTTGGTAATGTAAAATGGAATGGCTTTTTCTTTGGCATATCATATTTTTTCCAAATGTTGTTGCCACAGATGCCTTCCAAGACTCGAGCTCAGGACGGAGCTGGTACCTCCCGAGGGAGGGAATCTACGCCCAATCCACCTCCTGTTCCTCCCACTTTGGCTGAGGCGATTGCCGCCTTAGTGAACGCAACTGCTGACAATACCCGCTTTCTGAGAGAAATGGCGGGCCAACAGTTCCAGCAGCCTCGTGGGTGGGGCTATCAACAAGGCCCCCGCGAAACTTCTTATCTGGACTTGTCGGAAACCCGTCCACCACTATTTGTTAAAGCTGAAGATCCACTGGAAGCCGATGAATGGATACGGGTTATTGAGCAAAAATTTGGTCTTCTGTGTTGTTCAGAGACATAGAAGCCTTTATTCGCAGCGCAACAACTACGCGGCCCTGCCAGCACTTGGTGGGGTAATTTTGTGGCCGTTCAGCCGGCCAATCATCAAGTAACCTGGGAGGAATTCAAAGTGGCATTCCGTGAGCATTATATACCCGAAGGTGTTCTGCATATGAAGCAAGAAGAGTTCATGAAGCTAAAGCAAGGAGGAGATACTATTAATCAGTATCTCAACAAGTTCAATCATCTATCTCAATATGCAATCGATCAGGTGAACACTGATCTGAAAAAGAAAAATTGCTTTATGAGAGGATTAAATGATCGATTGCAGAGAAAAATGGCCACCTGCATAGATCTCACGTATGGAAAGGCTGTCAGCACAGCCCTATCCGTTGAAGCAAAATATGCAGGTTCTGGAAAGAACAAGGGATTTGGTGGTGAGAAGTCTAATCAGGGCCAGGCAAAAAGGCAACGGTTTATTCTTCGGCCTTCTAACCAGACTCCTCCACGTGCACCAACCTTCCCTTTCAAGCAGCCGATAATTATTCGTCCCAATAAAGCCCCCACTGCCCCAAGTCAGCCAGGTGCCCCGGGCACTCGATTCCCTGCGTTGCCCAGCTCTTCAACCGGATGTTTCAATTGTGGCAAGTCTGGGCATTTCATCAAAGATTGCCCATATCCCAAGCAGAATCAAACAAATGCTCAGCAAGGATCTGGGAAATCAGCTCAGCCCAAGGGAAACAATGTGGGCAAAAATTTCAAGAAAACGGGACGCGTATACTATACACAAGTGGCCACTACACCGGACGGAGAGCCGGTAATGATGGGTATGTTCCTCGTGGCCAATCATCCTGCAGTCATTCTTTTTGATTCTGGTGCTTCGCATACGTTCATTAGCAAGAAATTTGTGGAGCAACATCACATTGCCTGCCATGAATCAAAAGAGGGATTTAAAATACACTCACCTGGGGGACAAATCTTTACTAGAGAAGTGGCCTATCAAGTGCCCATATCATTGGCCGGACGGGACTTTCCTACCAATATGATCGTCCTGAAAGGCCAAGACATAGATGTTATTTTGGGTATGAATTGGTTGGCCAAGCATAAAGCAACACTCAATACTGATCAAAGAACCATCAGGTTGAGTCATAATCAAGAAGAAATTCTTTTGCCCATCCCTATTCCAAACAAAACTACTGGCAAAGTTTATGAAGTCATGGTACCGGAAATCAAGGATATCCCAGTAGTATGTGAGTTCCCTGATGTCTTTCCCGAGGATTTGCCGAGACTGCCACCTGAACGGGATGTAGAGTTTGTAATAGAGTTGAAGCCCGGTACGGCTCCAATATCTAGAAGATCATACCGGATGCCTCCTATTGAGTTGGCAGAGATGAAGATTCAATTACAAGATCTCCTGGAGAAAGGATTTATCCGGCCAAGCTCATCGCCGTGGGGTTGTCCAGCCATATTCGTCAAAAAGAAGGATCAAACCTTACGAATGTGCGTGGATTATCGGCCCCTGAATGAGGTCACCATCAAAAATAAGTACCCTCTTCCAAGGATTGATATTCTATTTGATCAACTGACTGGAGCAAGGGTATTTTCAAAGATTGATCTCTGATCGGGCTATCACCAGATCTGTATTCGGCCCGAAGATATACCAAAGACCGCCTTCACTACGCGGTATGGGTTGTTTGAATATCTGGTAATGTCTTTTGGGTTAACAAATGCTCTGGCCCACTTCACATATTTGATGAACTCGGTATTCATGCCCGAGCTAGACAAGTTTGTGGTGGTCTTCATTGATGACATTTTGATATATTCCAAGAATGAAGAGGAGCACGCCCAACATTTACGGATCGTGTTAACGCGCCTGAGGGAACATCAGTTGTATGCTAAGTTCAGCAAATGCGCATTTTGGCTGGAGGAAATTCAATTTCTGGGACATGTTCTATCTGCCAGAGGGATTGTGGTAGATCCCAGCAAAGTCAAGGACATTTTGGAGTGGAAACCCCCGACCACTGTTCATCAGGTCCGAAGTTTCCTTGGACTGGCGGGATATTACCGCAGATTCATACCAGACTTTTCTAAGCTTGTGAAGCCAATCACAAGTTTATTGAAGAATGATGTTAAATTCAATTGGTCTTCGAAGTGTGATGAAGCCTTTGAACAATTGAAGACATTGTTAACCACTGCTCCGGTATTGGCTCAACCGGACATCACCAAGCCTTTTGATGTTTATTGTGATGCATCTGACAGTGGACTCGGCTGTGTATTAATGCAAGAGGGTCGAGTAATTGCATATGCTTCACGGCAGTTGCGCCGACATGAGGAGCATTACCCAACTCATGATCTGGAGCTAGCTGCTGTTGTTCATGCCCTGAAAATTTGGCGTCACTATCTGCTGGGAAATATCTGTCACATTTATACAGATCATAAAAGCTTGAAGTACATCTTCACCCAGTCAGAGTTGAATATGAGGCAGAGACGATGGCTTGAGCTTATTAAGGACTATGAACTGGGAATTCATTATCACCCAGGCAAAGCCAATGTTGTGGCAGATGCACTAAGCCGTAAGGTTTCCTGTCATTGTCTTACGGTGAAGACCTCTGACAACACTTTATGCCAAGAGATGGAGAAGCTAAACCTGGGAATGGTCCAACAAGGAACTCTGGATCAGTTAAAGCTTGAGTCAGTCCTCTTGCAAAGGATAATTGATGCCCAAAAGGATAATGAGGGTATGAAACACATTCGTGAGAAGATAAGGGCTGGAAAAGCCAAATTTTTCAAAGAAGATGATCAAGGCATTGTATGGTTTAATAACCGCATAGTGGTGCCAAAGAATGAAGAGCTCCGCCAGCAAATTCTTGATGAAGCACATCTTAGCCGCTACTCTATTCATCCCGGAAGCACTAAGATGTATCAAGACTTGAAGCAACATTACTGGTGGACAAAGATGAAGATCGAAATTGCACGCTACGTGGCTAGATGTGACACCTGTAGACGTGTCAAAGCCATACATTTGAAAGCTGCCGGTCCATTACAGTCACTACCAATACCAACATGGAAATGGGAAGACATAAGTATGGACTTTATCGTGGGATTGCCCAGGGCCGCAAAAGGGTATGACTCTATTTGGGTTATCATTGATCGACTTACCAAGATCGCCCACTTCCTCCCTGTCAAAGTAAAATATCCCGTCATTACCTATGCGGAGTTATACATTGCCCGTATTCTCAGTTTGCATGGTGTTCCGAAGACTATAGTATCGGATCGTGGACCACAATTTGTATCCAAATTCTGGGAAGAACTCCATAAATCCCTGGGTACCAAGCTGCTCCATAGTTCGGCCTATCATCCTCAAACCAGTGGACAGACTGAGAGGGTTAATCAAGTACTCGAAGATATGTTGCGGGCATGTGTTCTGGACTTCTCACAGAAATGGGATGAATGTTTGCCCTTGGCGGAGTTTTCATATAATAATAGCTATCAAGAAAGTATCAAGATGGCACCCTTTGAAGCTTTATATGGACGACGATGTCGTACTCCGCTAAATTGGTCTGAACCTGGGGAAAGGTACTTCTTTAGGCCTGATATGGTGAAGGAGGCCGAGGAAAAGGTTCAGAAAATTATTCATAATATGAAGAAAGCACAAGCTCGTCAGAAGGGTTATGCAGACAAACGGCGAATGCCCTTGTATTTTCATGAAGGGGACTATGTCTACCTGAAAGTTTCACCAATGAAGGGAGTATCGCGTTTCGGGGTTAAAGGGAAGCTTGCACCTAGGTACATTGGTCCATTCATGGTACTTGAGCAATGTGGACCAGTGGCGTATCGACTACAGCTCCCCGAAACTTTGTCTGCTATATACATAATGTGTTCCATGTGTCTCAATTGAAGAAGTGTCTTTGGATTCCCGATCGAACCATTGAAGTAACAGATGTTGTCCTTGAACTGGACTTGACATACTCTGAGCACCCTATTCGAGTCTTGGATCAAAAGGACAGGGTTACCCGAAGAAAAACTCTCAAGTTTTATAAGATACAGTGGAACCAGCATTCTGAAGATGAGGCTACATGGGAAACTCAAGACTTTTTAGATAAGAATTTCCCAGGTTTTTTAGCCTCATGTAATTTGTAAAGTATATTTAGTCTTGTAATAAAGAAGTGACCCCCACATCACCCCTGCCTTGTACCAGAAATAAGGAAATAAAAGTATGCCGCGTTTCCTTTTCCATTACTTACCCTAGGACTTTTAATCTCGGGACGAGATTCTTTTATGGGGGGAAGGATGTAACACCCCTGGTGTTACTGTAACTAAAACTTGAGCATGACATCATAAGCATTGGCATTGCATATGTTTGACACACCTAGAGTGCATTCACTAGGTAAAAATTTCAAACAAGTTGTATTGTTTTAGTGTTTTGCAAATAAAACCCTGAATAGGGAACTTAACACTAAATAGGGATTAAAGGGGTAAAACCTAACCCAAGTTGGGAAAACCTAAAGGCTTTAGGGAAATAGTCATAAAATGTCCCCAAAAATAAAGTTAAATCACATTTATACCCCTGGGATGCCAGAAACCCTAATTGGAACCCTAGAAAACCCTAAATCCAAACCCTAGGGGCCTATGTGCAAAATTAGTCCACTGTTGGACTAAAGTGCAAAAACTATCAAAATAAGGTATCTTAAGTCATTTGGTTTACAAATGTATGGACTTGTAAGCCAAATACTGGATTTTGGACTTAATTGCAAAATGGACCTCATTTGAGTTCTATACTAAGTCTGAAATTTAGTGTTGAGGGCTCAAATTTGGAGCCTTGTAACTTTTAAAATATAGGATCTTTGCCCTAGGTCACCACATCAATGTTGTAAAGCAACCAAAGGAGAACAATTTTGCTTAAGAGTGTGAGCAAGCTTGTTATGGAAAATTTGGAGATAAGTGAGCCCAAAGATGGGCTGTCAGAATAAAATAAGCTGAAGATTATATGGTCAGTGACATTGGATCATCTTTGGAGACAAATTATGATTAATCTATTAAGAATTTGCCCATGGCTGCTATAACAAAGATGGAGATGGTATGTTAGTCTACAACTTTATTGCAGAGCCTCGGATTAGTTGCCATGTGAATTTGAGAGAAAATGAGGCCCAAACTTTGTCTGTCAGACGGACTGAATACCACTCGCCATGGTACAGTAACCAAACGGATCAGGTCGCCAACGCGACTGTCCTCGCCGCCGATGACTTCCTCCGCCGCGATTCGTGCCGTCGTCGCCGTGATTTGTGCCCGAGTTGAACTGGTCGCGCTCGTGCCACGTCGTCGTGGATAAGTCCGGCCGGTAAAACAAATCCGACCACCGTACTAGCTCGTCGCGGTGGAACCCGATAGGATCACCGGTGACCGCCGCCTCCCGGCCATGCGCCGCGTGGCTCTATCTTTATACCGCGTCACCGTGACTCCCTACCACTGTCTTATCAACGCCGGTGAGGTTGCCACGGCGTTAGCCACGAATTCACTGCGCCACGGTTCTCTCTTATCTCCGGCCGCCGCGTTGCTCGACCAAATTAAGCGCCGCCGTCGAAGCCTCCTATAAATTGAGCCCCCGGGCAGCTGCGCTAGGTCATACCGAAGCCATAGCACCCACTCTCCCCCTCGATTAGCCCCCCTAGCCGGAGAATCGCCGTTTTCCCCCAAATCAGCTTTCTGCCACCGCAAAGAAGACCTCACCGTGGCTAGCTCGGTTTAGGTGAGCTCAAGTCCCTCTGCTGCTTGTTCTAGCATTCCTAGATCCTACTTAAGCTCTTCGACCCCCTAATTGAATTAGGCCACCACCCATCGCCGGGAACACGGCTGTCTTGCCGTGTGGTTCACGGTCGCCGTGGCCAGAGCTTATTAATTAGTCGTTAATGAAATTAGATTAGGGGAAATGCTCGGGCTAGGTCCAATTTCATGTCAGTCGCTCGGAGAACCTTGTCGTTGCCCCAATCGGCTGATGCAGGTGCTCACCAGAGCTCTGCCAAGCCGTGCGCCGTCGTGGACCTCCCACTGCGAAGAAATAGAACATGGAGGGTTTATTTGTAAACTATCAGTGACACAAGAAACAGTAATAGGAACTCGTTTGCAGTTAACCAAAAACCCGGGGACCCCTGTGCAAAGTCGCCAGCGCGCGCGGGGGCGCGGGCGCCTGTCCCTCTGGATTGGGCCGCCTGGGCTGAAACCGGCCCAGTCCTGTTGAATCTTTTTCTTTTTCTTTTTCAGAAGAACTTGGAAAATTTGTTATAAATTGTAGAAAAATCCTAAAATTGTGAAACCAATTTTCCTAGGCTTGTTATTTTCCCTAGAATTTATTAAAAATAGTTTCATGATTTTTAGGTTAAATAAGGAATTTTAGGACATTTAAAATAGCTTCAAGAAATAGTTCTGGATTTTTAAAAGATAAATGGTAATCCCAAAAATGTTCAAAATTTTTATATGAACTTCCCACATTATTTAGAAGCCTTGGGTAGAGTTTGAATTGATTTGGACCATGTTTGATAACTAGAACCCCAAAACCCCCCTGCTCTATGAACTCCTTTACCGACTCCGGAAACCCTAAGTTCTCGGAGTTCCGTGAAGGAAAGTTGTATTCAAGACTTAGATAATAAATCTTTATTATCTTTGCACTCTCATGATCATTACATGGCATTCATTCTTATATATATATATATATGATTATGTTAGAACGCGAAGAAGAAGTGGAAGTCACTGAAGAAAGGACACCACCACCCTCGGATTCTCAGGCAGGCAACTGCTTCTACTTTGATATTTGTGGATCCGGGCCAGACTCACCTGTGAACGAAGGCAAGCCCCGGTGCATTTGCCACCTTCCTTGATGTTTTTAAAATCTTTCTCACTTGCTTGCTGCATTAGGTGATAGGAGTTGCTTGATAAAACAATTCTTGCATTACCTTCCTTGAACTTGATTACCTTCATTGAACCCTGTTTTTACAAAAAGGTTTTTCTATGCTTAGTATTGCTCTATAAAAACAAAAGGATTTGTTTTACAAAAGATGTTTGGCAAAGTGGGAGGGTTGTTTTCGAAAATAAAATTTGATGGTGGATCCATCATGGCCATGATGGATTCAACATCGGAAAAGATGTACCTCTGCCAGGTACCAAGTTTTTGGGTTGAAATGATTAAGCTGAGACCGGGCGGGTGACTTGCACGAGAAGAGAGTCTCGGTGTAGTGTCTCTGTCTGAGTCGATTAAGGACCTTGTCGATGTAGGCTTGATGATCGAGGACCCTTTAACTGGTCACATGCCTCGTCATGGGTAAGCCTTGCCTCGGGCAGACTAAGGCTAGAATAAGATAACACGAAATGGGCGTGGAGCGGTGGCGAGAGTAGCGTGTACCCTCCGTGGCAAGAGGCTGGACGGTGGTGTATCTGTGCTCTCGGTTTGCGTGAACCTGATCTGGTCTTAAGAACCCCGGTGGCGGGTTGACATATGCAAGGGTTAAGTGCTACATATGTCGTGTGATTGGAGATCCTCAGCTGAGTACAATCGATTCGGATCGCCGTACCTTCGCGGTTATGAAGACTTGGTCACTGCCCTACATGTAGCATTCCACTAAAGATGATGGGTTTTTGTTAAGAAATTGGCTAGTGCAGGACCAGTGATTGAACTAGGGTAGAAAGAACTCTAGTTGCAGGTAATTGTACTTAACTTGACAAATAAAATTGGATTTTTAAGGATCCACTTTAGTAAGCATTTCTGCAAAACAGAGTCTTTGATTATTGAAAAGCCTTACCTTGACTCCCTTAAGCCAGCATACCCTTGAGAGTCTTTTCTTTAGTCGGGTAAGACTTGCTGAGTAATTCCATACTCAGGGTTTATCCCTTCGTTGTTTTTTGGTGAGGAAGTAGCAGATTTCTGTTGCTTCTGTTCCAAGGTGGTTCCTAAGGAGGAGAAACAAGAGTGAAGATGCGGGAGGACTTGGTCCTCCATATAGAACTTTTGCTTAAAACTATCAGGAGGAGTTTGTGCCTCCCTTGGTATGTGTAATAATACTACTCTGCACTCGCTTATATTTCTGGTCTGTAATAAACAACTTGATCTTACTTTTCAATAAATGTAAGTTTATGTAATTGCTTCCGCATTTCTTTATCTCCGATGTTCTGTAATGTCTGCAAGACGGGTGAAACGTTCCTGGAAAGGTAAGAAAAGATACCGAACTTGTCAAGTAACTTACGAACATCTACAGGGTGTCTGATGTCTGTTAGACAAGGACAACTGTGGGTGGGCCTAATTACTTGGGAGGTTCCATCACATTTATATACCCGGAAGAGAGACCGGTTGCGGTTCCTTACTCCGCCGCTTGCCTCCTGCTTGGGTTTTCGCAACCTAAGGGAATAGCCAGAGAAAGAAAACCGCAAACCTCGTCCGCTCCACCGCTACCCCCTTCGCTTGACGATGGCCGACCGGGTGATCGTCGTTCCTCCGCGCGACCCGTGGCCTTTTTCCATCGTCACGGTGGACGACTTGGAGGCCCTTGTCGCCGACGGGTTGCTCCGTCCCCTCTCCGGTGACCCGCAGCGGGAGTGGATGGTCCCTCCGAGCGGGGCTGACCCGACCCCGCCGCCGGGGTACGTGCTGAGCTTCGTCTCCTTCCATGAGCGGGGTTTGGAGTGCCAGCAAGCCGTTTCATGCGGGCGCTCCTGCATTACTACGGGGTGGAGCTACACAACCTCAACCCCAACTCCATCATGCAAAGCGACCATTTTCGTGGCGGTTTGCGAAGGCTTTTGGGGGATTGACCCCCACTGGGATCTGTGGACCCATTTCTTCTCCGCGGAGCTTTTTGCCTTGACGACGGGGGAGAAGAAGGTCCGTGTGGCGGTGCGAGCCGGCGGCTGCACCCTCCAGTTGAGGCAAGCGCGCGCGCAGCAGTACATCCCCGCCATCCTTGTGTCTTTGAACAAGGGGTGGCAGCGCCGGTGGTTTTACCTCCGAAACGACAACGGGAGGCTTCCGTCGTTTTCTCAATGAGTGGTGACCGCTCCCGGCAGCAATTGGCGCTATGGGGCCACATGTGAGAGACAGGAGAAACTCCAGCCCCTTCTGGCGGCCTTGCAGGAGCTACGAGATGGGGGGCTTACCGCTTCGGGGGTGGTTGCTGCCATTCATCGCCGGAGGGTGCTCCCCTTGGCAGCGCGGCAGTTGCCGCTTTCGGAGATGATGCCAGGAGTCGACTTGGAGGGTTCGCAAATGTCCTCAGTTCCCCTCTCTGCCGACGACCTTCGCAGGCGGGTAGCGGGCACAGTGGGGAAGCTGGAGGCCGGTGCCCTTACCCAGCCCTTGATTCGTCCCGAGCGTAGGTGCGTGTCCTTGGTGAGTATCCGCTCTTTATCCTATCTTGCGTCAGGTTGCCTTCGATTCTCTCAGTCGGGATTTCCGCTCGTCTCCAGGAGCTGGGATGTTACAAGCCTTCCCTGCCACTGGTCCCGGAGGACGCGGTGGACCGAGCCGAGCGGAGGGTCGCTGCGAAGACGAAGAAGGAGAAGAAGGACGCGGAAAAGGCTCGGGCCCGCGAGCGGATGCGGGCTCGGGACACCTTGGAGAGGCGCCGTCGAAGGCAGGAGAGGGACGGGCTCCCGAGGAAGCCGTCGCCGGAGACGCCTGACGACGATGATGACGACAATGATGACGAAGACGACGACATGGCGGCCCGCCTTGGCCTCAGCCCGGATCTGAGGCTGGGCCAGGGGTCATCGAGCCACCCCCGAGTGGGCTGGCACCATCAGTGTCCGGGGCCGGGACATCAGGGTCCCGGTCCGAAGAGCAGGAGCAAGCCGAGGGGGTACTTGACCCCTCGGCCGAGGTAGTTGAGGTGACCCCGTGGGGTCAGGCCGTCCCACCTGTCCCCCACGAGCAGTCGCCCATGTCGGCCGTACAGGAGGTTGATCCTCGGGCCGTCGTGATGTCGCGCGGGCGGGCCGCCCCTTCGGCGCCCCGGGCGCCCGAAGTGGGAGCGGCGCTGAAGCCGGCAGCGGGGCGAACCTTGACGATGCCTGCGGGGACCGAGGCCCGAGGGGCCTCCCCTCAGGCGCGATTGGCTCTGGTCCGGAGCGGGTAAGTATCTCAGGATACCTATGTCCTAGCTCCTTCTTCGTGTGTCCTGATCCTGCTTTACCTTTTCCTCCCAGCAAACGGAGGCACGGTTCGGTTGATCTGGCTCCCAGGAAGGCCCTTAAGACGACGCTAGCTTCTGCAGCCAGTGCCACACCGCGCCACGCTAGTCGGCCGACCTCCACACCAGATGCCCCCAAGCGGGGGGCCCAGGCGGCGCGAGTTGCCATGGGGCGAGCTCCCCAGGCTGACCCCTTCGTCGAGGTGGCCGTCGTGCCGGGGGAGGCTGCTGTCGCGGCCGCGACCTTGTGCCCATCTAACGTGTTGTCGGCGCCAGCACCAGCTTTTGTCGAGGCGGTTGCCGTTCTGCTTGTGGAGCCACCCGTCGCCGCTGATGCTGAGATGGTTGAGGCGCCGTTGCTCGAGGTCGCGGATCGGGAGCCCGCCTCTAAGGCGTCGGGACCCCGGGCAGAGCCTCGGCCCGTCTTGGGGAGCGGCAACCTCATCCCCGCGCGGCACGATCCTAATGAGGGACGCGCGCAGGCACTCCGGTTCTAGACCCGCGGCGCCTCGAAACCCCTCTTCGTCCTTGACGATGAGCGGGAGGTGCAGTCTTGGGATGAGCTCCGTGAGTATGCCGAGGCGGCGATGGGGTCGCTTCGGGCGACCATGGAGATCTTTTCCAGGGACGTTCCTAGGATCCTCTAGGTAAAGATTTCAGGCGCACCTTTCGCATGGCCAGGGTATTCTTTGTGACGCCCTGCTTCCCTTCCTCAGGATCTAACGGACCTGAGCACCGCCAAGTCGTCGTTCATCCGCCGCGAGGCCGACGTCTGGGGTTCGCTGCGGTTCCTGAGGGCTGCGCTTACCGAGGCTACCGAGCGCCTCGCCCAACAGAGCGCCGAGGCGGCGGACCTTCGGTTGCTCTGTGACGAGCTAGGGGTGGAGGCAGCGGCGGCACGCGCAGAGGCGCAGCAGCGGCAGCTGGAGCTTGGCCAGGTTGTCGGCGAGCGGGACCAATCTCGGAACTAGGCCGCCGAGGCCGAAAGCCGGGCTGAGGCCCTTGGGGGCCAGCTAGCTGAGGTGTCCGCTCGGGCCGAAGCCCTGGCGGAGGACCTGGCCGCGGCCGTCGGGTCTGCTCAGTCCGCCCAAGCCGCAGCCTCGGAGCAGCGTGTCCGGGCAGAAGGTATGTTTTGGCCGCTTTGTGACTTTGATCTTCATTCTTCAACTCGTGTTTGAAGAATTCTTTTTGGCTGTTCGCAAAGTTTGAGTCAGCCCTCAACGAGTCCGCTAAGGCACTTGCCCGGGCGGCTGAGCGGGAGGAAGCCGACCGTGTGGCCATGTCTGAAGCTATCTCGTCCTTCTGCCAGGTCTCTGGTCTTGACGACGTTCCCTCGGGAAGCTCCCCCCGGAGTCGCCTGCAGGCCTTGGGCGGCCATGTGCGCAGCAGACTCCGCGAGGCGCAGCATCACGGCGTTAGGCGGGCCTTCTCCATGCTCGCTTCCCACTACGATGTGGATCTGGAGCGGGTCAGCGAGGGATACTGTCTACCCGATGAAGATGAAGCCGCCCTGGCCGAAGTTCAGAGGCTTGACGCGCCGTCGCGGGCCCAAGCGCAGTGCTGGCGTCCTCCTTCGAGGTGGAGATCCTTCCGCTTGCATCGCCGTCCAAGGCCGAGGCGGAACTCGCCGAGGGTGGAGACGGCGTCGAGGGTGGAGACGGTGGCGAGGGTGGAGATGATCTCACCGAGGGTGGAGACGAAGCCGAGGGTGCCACTCCTCCCCGGACGATGCCTGATTCTGCCGGGGCAGCCTGTTCGGAACATGTGTGTGTCTTTTGCGGCCGCCGAGGCCTAAACACTTTGTCGTCGTGTTTAAAAAGCTGTGTCTTCTCTCCTCTTGTTTCGAGCATCACGACTTGTCTGTCAATAGCAGAATCATTTATCCGAACGAGAGTTACTTTTCGCGGAAGGTGATGAGTGAGGTATCTGTATCCCGGAGGCGTAGGAGTCCCTCGGCTCGGTCGGCCTTGCCGCTTACGTGCGCTCTCATTTAGTCGAAGGATTCCATTATTGGGACAGTCGAGAAGGCGCGAAAGTCATTTTCTACCCGAGCGTTAGGACTTGTTTGGTAGCAGGATCGCTTATCCGAGCGTGAGTTACTTCTCGCGGAAGGTGATGAGTGAGGTATCCGTATCTCGGAGGCGTAGGAGTTCCTCGGCTCGGTCGGCCTTGCCGCTTACATGTACTCTCATCGTTCTTAGGATCCCGCTATCAATACGGAAGTCGAAAGCACAAAGGTTGTTTTAGTAGAAAATTTTTCCGAGGAAAATTTTGACGCAGAGGGGGTTCCCCCCTTCTAGCCCCCGAGGGAGGGTCGGGCTTTGCTGAGGCAAGGCTGACCCTTCCTTGACGGTTAGACTTTGTGTACGTAAACGAGGTACATGAACGACTTAAAACATCTTAAGGGTAGAAGCGACGTAGTTGTTGGATGTTCCAAGCGTTGCTGTAGACCTCGCCTTGGTCGTTGGCCAGCTTGTATGTTCCGGGCTTCAAGATCTTGGCGATGATGAAGGGCCCTTCCCAGGGAGGAGTGAGCTTGTGGCGCCCTCGGGCGTCCTGTCGCAGGCGAAGCACCAAGTATCCCACTTGGAAGCCTCGGGCCTGAACGCTTCGGGCGTGGTAGCGCCGCAGCGACTGCTGGTACCGTGCCGAATGTAGTAAGGCGACGTCCCGAGCCTCCTCGAGTTGGTCCAGCGCGTCTTCTCGGCTGGTCTGGTTGCTTCAGTCGTCGTACGCCTTGGTCCTCGGGGAGCCATATTCCAAGTCTGTGGGGAGGACGGCCTCAGCCCCATAGACTAGAAAGAATGGCGTGAAACCCGTGGCGCGGCTCGACGTCGTCCTCAGACTCTAGACTACCGAGGGTAGCTCTTTTATCCACCGCTTGCCGAACTTGTTGAGGTCGTTGTGGATCCTTGGTTTGAGCCCCTGCAGAATCATACCGTTGGCACGCTCCACCTGCCCATTCGTTATGGGATGAGCTATGGCGGCCCAGTCCACACGGATGTGGTGGTCGTCGCAGAAGTCCAGGAACTTTTTTCCGGTGAACTGCGTGCCATTGTCGGTGATGATTGAGTTTGGGACCCCGAACCGATGAATAATGTTGGTGAAGAATGCCACCGCCTGCTCGGACCTGATGCTGTTTAGGGGTCGGACCTCGATCCACTTGGAGAATTTGTCGATAGCGACCAGCAGGTGTGTGAAGCCCCCAGGTGCCTTCTGCAAGGGTCCGACGAGGTCCAGACCCCACACAGCAAATGGCCAGGTGATGGGTATTGTCTGCAAGGCCTGAGCGGGCAGATGCATCTGCTTTGCGTAGAATTGACACCCCCGGCAGGAGCGTACAATCCTAGTGGCGTCGGCCACCGTGGTTGGCTAGTAGAAACCTTGTCGAAAGGCATTTCCCATGAGGGCTCGAGGCGCTGCATGATGGCCGCAAGCCCCCGAGTGTATTTCTTGCAACAGCTCTTGTCCTTGGGCGATAGATATGCATCGTTGAAGGATGCCCGAGGGGCTGCGGTGGTAGAGCTCTTTTTCATCACCCAGCAGGACAAATGACTTGGTGCGCCGAGCCAGCCACCGAGCTTTGGCCTTGTCGATGGGAAGCTCTCCTCGGAGGAGATATTCCAGGTACGGGGCCTGCCAGTTTGGATCTGGCGCGTCCCCATTCTGTTCCTCTTTGACGGGCAAGGCCTCTTCCTCGATGGCCGAGGGTGCCTTGGGCTCGACCGAGGGTGCCTCGGGTTGGGCCGAGGCTTCCTCAGGCTCGGGCGCATCGTCGATCTTAACGGATGGTTGATGTAGATCTCTGGAGAAGACGTTGGGGGGAACTGTCGTTCACCCCGAGGCTATTTTCGCCAGCTCGTCCGCAGTCTCGTTGTACCGTCGGGCGATGTGGTTGAGCTCTAGCCCGTAGAAGTTGTTCTCCAGGCGCCAGACTTTGTTGCAGTAGGCTTCCATCCTCCGGTCGCGGCAGTAGGAGTTCTTCATGATTTGGTCAATGACAAGCTGCGAGTCGCCTCGAGCGTCGAGGCGTCGGACCCCTAGCTCGACGGCGATGTGTAGCCCGTTAACCTATGCTTTGTACTCGGCCACATTGTTTGACGCTGGAAAATGGAAGCGAATGACGTAGCGGAGATGCTTTCCGAGGGTTGAAACGAAGAGCAGGCCGGTGCCCGCTCCTGTTTTCATGAGTGACCCATCGAAGTACATGGTCCAGAGCTCGGGCTAGATTGGAGTTGTCGGTAACTGGGTGTCGGTCCACTCAGCTAGGAAGTCTGCCAAGACCTGGGATTTTATGGCCTTCCGAGGAGCGAATGATAGTGTTTCGCCCATAAGCTCCACCGCCCACTTTGCTATCCTACCCGAGGCCTCGCGGCACTGGATGATCTCCCCCAGGGGGAAGGATGACACCACAGTTACCGGATGAGACTCGAAGTAGTGTCGCAACTTTTGCCGCGTCAGGATTACCGCGTAGAGCAGCTTCTGGATCTGTGGGTAGCGAGCTTTTGTCTCAAAAAGTACTTCACTGATGAAGTAGACCGGCCTCTGGACGGGCAGTGCATGCCCTTCTTCTCGTCTCTCGACTACGATCGTGGCGCTGACCACCTGAGTAGTCGCGGCTACGTAGATCAAGAGGGCTTCTCCTGCGGCAAGGGGCACCAGGATGGGTGTTTTCGTAAGGAGCGCCTTAAGGTTTTCGAGAGCTTCCTTGGCCTTGGGGGTCCAAGTGAAGCACTCGTCCTTCCTTAAGAGGCGGTACAGAGGCAAGCCTTTCTCGCCGAGGCGTGAGATGAAGCGGCTTAGAGCCGCAAGGCATCCCATGACCCTCTGTACTCCTTTCAAATCTTTGATCGGTCCCATGCTGGTGATGGCCGCGATTTTCTCCGGGTTGGCCTCAATGCCCCGCTCGGAGACGATGAACCCAAGGAGCATGCCTCGGGGGACTCCGAAGACACACTTCTCAGGATTGAGTTTCACGCCTTTCGCTCTCAAACACTTGAATGTCATTTCAAGGTCGGAGAGGAGGTCGGAGGCTCTCTTCGTCTTGACAACGATGTCGTCGACGTAAGCCTCGACCGTTCTGCCAATGTGTCCTCCAAACATGTGGTTCATGCACCTCTGGTAAGTGGCGCCTACATTCCTCAACCCAAATGGCATTGTGGTGTAACAGTACATGCCAAAAGGTATGATGAAAGAAGTCGCGAGCTGGTCAGACTCTTTCATCTTGATTTGGTGATAGCCTGAGTAGGCATCGAGGAATGACAGGGTTTCGCATCCAGTTGTGGAGTCCATGATTTGATCGATGCGAGGTAGAGCGTAGGGAACTTTCAGAGATGCTTTGTTTAGACCAGTGTAGTCTACACACATCCTCCATTTCCCATCCTTCTTCCTTATAAGAACAGGGTTAGCTAACCATTCGGGATGGAATACCTCTTTGATGAACCCTGTCGTGAGTAGCTTGTGGATCTCCTCGCCTATGGCCCTGCGCTTTTTCTCATCTAAGCGGCGCAGGGTTTGCTTCATGGGTCGGGCTCCAGCTCTGATATCCAGTGAGTGCTTGGCGACATCCCTCGGTATGCCGGGCATGTTCGAGGGACTCCACGCAAAGACTTTGGCGTTTACGCAGAGAAAGTCGACGAGCACTGCTTCCTATTTGGGGTCGAGCTCGGAGCCGATCCGAACTTGCTCGCTGGCGTCGTTGCTGGGGTCGAGAGAGATGGGCTTGACCGCCTCAACCGGTTCGAAGTTGCCGGCGTGCCGCTTCGCGTCGGGCGCCTCCCTAGAGAGGAGTTCAAGGTCGGCGATGAGGGCCTCGGACTCGGCGAGAGCCTCGACGTACTCCACGCACTCCACGTTGCATTCGTACATGTGGCGGTACGTGGACCCGACAGTGATGATCCCATTCGGGCCCAGCATCTTGAGCTTGAGGTAGGTGTAGTTGGGGACGGCCATAAACTTGGCGTAGCATGGTCTTCCCAACACCGCATGGTAGATTCCTTGGAACCCGACGACCTCAAAGGTGAGAGCTTCCCTTTGGAAGTTTGAAGGAGTTCCGAAGCAGACGGGTAAGTCGATCCGCCCGAGGGGTTGGATTCGCTTCCCGGGCGTGATCCCGTGGAAGGGTGCCGCACCAGCCCGGACTTCGGATCGATCAACCCCTAAGAGTTCTAGGGTCTCAGCGTAGATGATGTTAAGGCTGCTGCCTCCGTCCATGAGGACCTTGGAGAGCCTAACGTTGCCGATGATCGGATCGACGACGAGCGGGTACCTTCCCGGGCTCGGCACAAAGTCGGGGTGGTCGCCTTGGTCGAAGGTGATTGGCTTGTCGGACCAGTCTAGGTAGACTGGCGCCGCCACCTTCACCAAGTAGACTTCCCGGCGCTCCTGCTTGCGGTGCCGAGCCGAGGCATTCGCTGCCTGCCTGCCGTAGATCATGAAGCAGTTATGGACTTCCAGGAATCCCTCTTCCTTGCCGCCCTCCTTCTTGTCGTTGTCATGGCCCCTGCCATCCTCTACCGGGGGCCCGGTCTTGTGGAAGTGGCGTTGGAGCATGATACATTCTTCGAGGGTGTGCTTGATGGGCCCGTGGTGATAGGGGCACGGCTCTTTGAGCATCTTGTCGAACGCGCCGGCCCCTCCAGGTGGCTTCCGAGGGTTCCCGTGCTCGACCGCAGCGACGAGATTCGCGTCTGCGGCGTCGCGTTTCGCTCGCGACTTGTTTTTGGTCTTCTTCTTCGTGCCCCACTGGGCGGACACCTCAGGGGCGTCTGTCTTTGGCTCGACCTGAGGCTGCTTGTCCTTCCGGAAGATGGCTTCGACCGCCTCTTGACCCGAGGCGAACTTGATGGCGACGTCCATCAGTTCGCTCGCGCGGGTGGGGGTCTTGCGCCCCAGTTTGCTCACTAGGTCTCGGCAAGTGGTGCCGGCAAGGAAAGCCCCGATGACATCCGAGTCGGTGACGTTGGGCAGCTCGGTGCGCTGCTTCGAAAACCGCCGAATGTACTCTTGGAGGGACTCCCAGGGCTGCTGGCGGCAGCTTCGAAGGTCCCACGAGTTCCTAGGGCACACGTAAGTGCCTTGGAAGTTCCCTTCGAAAGCTTTGACCAGATCGTCCCAGTCGGAGATCTGCGTAGGAGGTAGATGCTCCAGCCAGGCTCGGGCGACGTCGGAGAGGAAAAGGGGTAGATTATGGATGATGAGGTTGTCATCATACGCCCCTCCCAACTGGCAGGCCAATCGATAGTCCGCGAGCCACAGCTCCAGCCTCCTCTCCCCCGAGTACTTGGTGATAGTAGTCGGGGCTTGGAAACGGGCAGGGAACGGTGCTCGTCGTATGGCCCGGCTGAAGACTCGCGGGCCGGGTGGTTCGGGCGAAGGACTGCGGTCCTCCTCGCTGTTGCAGCGTCCCCCGCGCCTGGGATGGTAGCCTCGGTGCACCTTCTTGTCGAGGCGGGCTTGATGGTCGAGATGGTGGTGCTTGTTGCCGAGGCGTTCCCGGGCGGTGGGCGCCTCGTCCTGTGTACGCTCGGGACGGACCGAGGCTTCCCGAATGCGCCAGGAGGACACCGCGTGATGCTCCGAGGGGTCAGCTCGCCTACGGGAGGCGGAGCTCTCGGCTCGTCGAACCGCGGCGCCCTCTAGAAGATTCTTGAGTTCGCCCTGGATGCGCCGCCCCTCGGTGTACGGATGGCTCCGGCATGGCCCGAAGCAGCATCGCCGCTGCAGCTAGGTCCTAGCCGGACCCGCTGACAGCCGGAGGCAGCGCTGCTCTAGTATTGTCGACGATGCGGTGCCGGATGTCTTGGGCCCGGTGACAGGCTTCTCCGTGAGTGATCGGCGTGCCCACTCCTGTTCGATGTTCTGTCGGAGCTGTACAAGCCGGCCTGCTTCCCTGTCGACCCAGGCCTGCATCTCACGGATTTGCTCGAGCTGTATGTCCTGACCCCCCGCGGGGACTGGGACGACAGCTAGCTCCCGCAGGATGTCAACGCGAGATGAGGGCCCAGGGGGATCGTCAACCTCTAGCATACCGAGGTGGTTGCCTTCGTTGTGATCCCCCAGATCGACGTGGAAGCATTCGCGACTCAGGCCGTAACCTTCATCGTCAAGGTCATGGTCGTCGTCAGAACAACTGGAGAGGAAGTGGTCGCATGCGGACATGAAGCTCCGCATGGCACCGGGGTCACTGAGGGCAGAGAAATCCCAACCGGAGTTGGGGATGTCCTCCTCATCAGAACCCGTCGGTCCGAAGGTCGAGACGGCTGTCAGTCGGTCCCAGGTCGATCACATGTGGTACCCCAGAAGGTTTGGATACGCCTTTACAAAGGCGCTCACCATTGCGGGGTCGCTAGGTGGATCGAAGCTGAACCGAAAAGGTATGGGATGGAAAACAGACGGTACCTCTTGGTCGTTGGACGGTGGTGAAGTCGTGTCGGGGGCGGTGCACACCGTCAACTCAGGTACGAGGGTAACGCCCAGCAGGCCTTTCGCGAGGGTGCTGGCGTCATCAGTCCGCTTGGGGCTGACACGTTGCGGGGAAGTGACACCCGCCGTCGCCTCAGGTGTGAGGGCAATGTCCGACATGTCCCGCGGGGGAGTGCCGGCGTCGTCGACTCGCTCTGGTGCGACAGCCGACAAGGTGCCGCCTCCTGCGTGGCCATGGTTGCCCCGTCTCCGCCTCCTCCGACGAGGAGGGTGGCGGGGATGACCGGAGTGCTCCTCTTCTGCCGTGGGGAGATGCTGTCGTAGAGCTCGTCGTCGTCGTGCGAGTCGAAGACCGTCGTTGTCGTCGCACCGTGGGGGGAGGAGTACCACGTCGTAGCTGCCGTCGAGGGACATGAACTCAAGACTCCCGAAGCGGAGCACCGTCCCGGGCTGGAGAGGTTGCTGAAGACTCCCCATATGGATCTCAACGGGAAGGTGTTAGTTAACACGCAGCAGGCCCCTACCTGGCGTGCCAACTGTCGGCGTTTCGACCCCGGGGGGGGGGGGGTCCCTGGACCGATGAGTGAATTGTCGCTGCGTGTCCCTGCCCAGATGGGTTGGCGCGGGATGGAACACAAGATGTGGGACAAGCCTTGTATTATCCTGCACCAGAGGTGCCGCTCGCAGTAGGGGTTACAAGCGCGTCGCGTGAGGGAGAGAGAGAGTGGGCTCGTACGCCGCTTCCCCTCGCATGAACCCCGAACCTTTTCAGGGTGGCCCTGGACTCCCCTTTTATAGAGGCAAGGAGAGGGTCCAGGTGTACAACGGGGGGTGTAGCTATGCGCTAACGTGTCTGGCAGTGGAGTGCCTAAGCCCTGTGTACATGCCAATGTGGCCGTCGGGGGAGAGCTTGGGCACTGTATGTGTGATGGCGTGGCCACCGGAGGAGCGCATGAGTCCTGTAGGAGCACAGCTGGCAGCGCAGTGAGGACCCTGCTGACGTCTCCTTGCTGTCGTAAGGGGTTGGGAGCCACCGGCGTCATGGCGCACGTGGGGCACCATCATTACCCGTCGCCGGGGTAAGCCAGATGGGACGCCAGTCTTGTTCCTTGTAGCCTGAGCAGGCTAGGAGTAGGGGAATGATGCATCCCCTATCAGCACGGCCAGTTCGAGCCCGGGGTCGGTCGAGGCGGAGACTTCTGCTGTGGTCGAGGTCGGGGTCGGGCGAGGACGCAATTCCTCCTGAGACCGGGGTCGAGGCCGAGTCCGGGGGTCAGGCGAGGCGGAGATCTCCTTTCGAGGCCGGAGCGTGAGGTCGGGCGAGGCGGAGCTTCCTGTTGCGCCCGAGGCTTGAGCTCGGTGGTTGATCGTGACCTATTGTCAGTCGTTGTCGGGGTGGCTAACACGGCAGTCGAAGCGGAGCGGGCGGCGCTGTTTTCCTGTCATATCGGACAATAAAGAGGAGGGGCGAAGTGACTGCGGTCACTTTGGCCTGACCGACTGAGGCGCGTGTGTCAGGATACGGCGTCAGGCATCCCCCGCATTTAATGCGCCTGCAAAGCGGTCGGTTGGTGAGGTGGTATGGCCAAGGTCGCTTCTCGATGAAGCCTGCCCGAGCCGGGCCTCGGGAGAGCCGAGGGGGCGCCTGCCTCTTGAGGAGGCCCTCGGGCGAGGCGTGAATTCGTCTGGGACCACTGTTCCTACCCGAGGCTGGGCTCGGGTAATATCGCGTCCTTCGGGTAGACGAAGTCTTGGCTTGAACCGTGCCCGTCAGTAACACTACGAGGCCTTTACAAAGTTCCACTAGCTTCAGAAAACCCGCTACAGTTTCTAGGGAGCGCATTGCAAGGATCCCAAGTCTGACCGCCATCACATCAAAATCAACCCGAGAACCTCCCTACACGCCAACTCCCCTAATGTCCTTGCCCCTTTCGGGTAAGGTAGTCCTCCACTAGCTTTCCTAATTAGTCGGTCAAGGGCGTCCCGTTCCACCCTTGTGGCATGTGTTTCTCAAGTTAAGATCCATATTCCAATTAACACAATGATCTTGTCATGAACAATGATTAAAACAATAGTATAATTGGAACATGATCATAATGTAATATTAATCCCAAAACTAGGTAGAGCAATAGCAAAGCTACCCAAAAGTTCAGTGGTAAACAAGGTGTAGGATAAACAAGTCTAGAGAAACCTATTAGGTCCCATCAGATTAACCTGAGCATATCACAGTGATTAACAGGAATATTATTGGGTAAAGA
This sequence comes from Zea mays, assembly GCF_902167145.1. Lineage (NCBI taxonomy): Eukaryota > Viridiplantae > Streptophyta > Magnoliopsida > Poales > Poaceae > Zea > Zea mays. The sequence continues at coordinate 70,843,931 of NC_050096.1, read as the reverse complement.
AAAGTGATCAAGGGCACAACTTGCCTTAGACTCGAGATTCCAGGTACCAGGATGATCTTAAGATTCTCGTAACCTCACTGCTAATCGTAGTAATACAAACAAACATGGTATAGGCAAAAATTAACATCACACCAAACATAAGCACAAACTGCATAATAATAATCTATGCGTCGCTACAAGGTCGTGGGTTCGAGAACGACTAAAATCGGAGTTACGGTTAAAAAGATATAATATTCTCAAGTTTTTAGGTGGTTAAACAGTAAATCTTTTATTCTTTATTGATTAATATAAGTCAGAAAAGTTATAACAAATAAATAACTAATTTATCTTTAATTTAGTTTATAATTCGACTAGAGGTCATATTTTAGTCACACTACTGTCATGGATATATTAACTTCGTTTATAACGCAATTTGAACGGGAGTTAAAGTGTGAAAGTTATTAATTAAACAAGTTTATGGATAGATTTTATGTTTAATAATGATTTTCTGGTCAATAGTAGGACTCAGATACAATTTCCCTAAAGGGCAGGGACCTATCAGTAATAAAAAGGACTGAATCGCAATTCTTTTTGAACTTCCATGGATGGCGGGCTAGTTTTGAATAAGCCGAGGGGCTCTTTTATAAAATCCCCATGTCGACAGGGTACCGATTACTCAGAACCGTCCAATCAACAACAGAGCGCCAGAATTAGATTTCTCTTAAATCGAACTGGTATGCAGTCAGGGCCCTCTAACCTAGATCGAACGGCGCTAGCCCACCCCACCAAACCGGTATCGTCCATTTAATCCTAGAGGTAAGATCACCAATCCACGGTCCCCAATACTCCAAGTCAAGATCTAATCTTATCCGTCGCTTTGAGATCCTGCGGCCACACCATCATCTTCTTCCCTACGCTGCACACGCGGCTGCAAAGGACTCCACCACGACGGCTCCATCGCTGGCAACCAGGTCGGTCGGCCCCCGTCGCCCCAACCCAAGCGCCAATAGGTGCAAACAGAGGATAAGAAGATGCAGAACCTAATGGAGATAATCTTACAGGAATCAGTGGTGATGGTGATGCCGCCCCCAACCTCAGTGGCACGACGATGGACCCCCATGGCTCAGTGCGGATCTATGACACCCACCAAGGCTCGACAGCGGTTGGCGGCTCTGCGCACGAGGAAGGCGACAGCAGGTGCGACAGTAGGGGCACGCGCAGGGTGTGGGCCGGTGCTGCAGGAGCGGCGCGCCCTAAGGGTGGGGCGAGTACTGAGGCAACAGTGGCTGTTGCCCCTGCACGTATGCCATTGCCGCAGCCACGTAGTCCTGGGGTTCCTAGCCATGGGCTCCGACAGGAAGAAGAGTAGGGCTCCGAGAGTCGGAGGCGGCTGGGACTTGGCGTTCAAGGAGGAGATCCTCCGATGCCTATATACACCGGAGCCAGTTCGGTTAGCAAGAAAACCGGACCCCGGTGGTTGGCTGGAGGGCTGCATCACATCCGTTGCGCCAAACTCGGCTGGAGGTTGCAGACGACCAGGGGGGCCCACAAACCAGTGACTGATCCAATTCTGCGCATGAGCTGGGGAGATCAGGGAACCAGGGCGGGTCCCGTCGCTCAGAAACCCACATCCAGGGTAGCGCGGACAAATTTGGGCCGGCTAGGGAAGATTGGGCCCAAACTAAGGTTTGTTTTTTTCTCTTTTGTGTTTTGTATTTTCTTTTCTATTTCTCTTTCCTAATTTCAAATTACAAGTTTGAATTTAAATCTGACATGCACATACAAAAAGTCCAGCAAGATGCAAAGTATATTTATTATTGCTATCCTTATTTGAAATGTTTTATTATTTTCTTTATTTAAGTAGATGCTTCAAATTAGTGATGAACACACATAAAAAAATCTTGTAAACAAATACATTTACTCTTTAAATGTATAACATAATTAAAATATAATTCCATTAATCAATCATTTGTTACCTATTTATTTTATGTCTTTAAGCATAGATGCATAAAAATATATATAAATAGGAATGATTGTATTCCAAACAAACATAATCTATATATAGATATATATATTTAACTAGAATTCCAGTCTCAGTATTCAAACACACACATATATATATACATATATATATATGAACAATTTAATATTATTATTTATGTGTTCCAAGAAAGTATTTTCATGGATATGAAAATCTTCTTCAAAGGCATTTTAATTCATATATTTTGGAGAACCTCTTTCAAATCCCAAAATAAATATTTTGGGTGTTTGTCGGGTACCGAAATTAGGGGTACCCCCAACACTCCTAATCACGGCTCGTAAACACATTCAGAGCGAACCATGAAGGCTTACGGCTCGGGTCAAAGTCAAAGCTTCGTATCCCTTGGTCTCACCTCGCCCGAGCCCGACCTCGGGCGGAACAATGGTCTCGGACGAGTCCACGCCTCGCCCGAGGGTCTCTTCAGACAGTGAGTGCACCCTCGACCCCGGTAACATGCGATGGTGGTTTCCCGCATGCAACCATGACGCCGGTGGCCCTCAAGCTCCCTGCGGAAGCAAGGAGACGTCAGCAAGATCCATGCAGCGCCAACAGCTGTACTGCTACAGGGTCCAAGGCACTTCTCCGACGGCCACGACATTACCTCTATAGGACTCGAGACGTCCCCCCGACGACCACGTTGTTATCTGTACAGAGCTCAGGGCTCTTCCCTGCCAGCCACGTTAGCTCCCAGCTACACCCCATTGTACAGCTAGACATCTCCTTACGTCTATAAAAGGGGGTGTCCAGGGCCCCACGAGGAAGAGGGGGGAAGAGGACAAAAAGGGGGAGCGAGAGGATGAAGGATCGAGCATACGAACATACGAAGCATACGTACGCACGGCGGGAGAAGACGAGCAGGGGTCGGACCCTCTCTCTCTCTCTCTCTCTCTCTCGCTCTCTGCTACTCGCCCTCTCTCGCTCTCACTCTCTCGCAACGCTTGTAACCCCTAATACGAGCACCCCGGTGCAGGATAATACAAGGCTCATTCCTCCACTTGTGTTCCATCCCACGCCAACCCATCTGGGCAGAGGCACGCAGCGACAATTTTACTCGTCGGTCTAGGGACCCCCGGGTCCGAAACGCCGACAGTTGGCTTGCCAGGTAGGGGCCTGCTGCGTGTTAACAATCGCTTTCCCGTTGAGTTCTAGATGGGGAGTCTTCAGGAACATCTTCAGCCTGGGACAGTGCTCCACTTCGGGAGCCTCGAGTTCATGTCCCTCGACGGTAGCTACGACATGGTACTCCTCCCTTCGCGCCACGGCGACAACGACAGTCAACAACTCGCCCGGTGGAGGCAACCTCCACGGCGGCATCTCCCCGTGGCGAAAGAGGAGCACTCCGGTCGTCCCCGCCACCCTCCTCGCCGGAGGAGGCGGAGACGGGGCAACCATGGCCACGTAGGAGGCGACACTTTATTGGTTGTCGGACCGGATCGAGCCGACGATGTCAGCACTCCTCTGAGGGACATGTCGGGTGTTGTCCTCGTGCCTGAGACGACGACGAGCGCCGCTTCCCTGTGATGCACCAGCCCCGAGTAGACCGACGACGCCAGCACCCTCGCTAAGGACCTGCTGGGCGTCACCCTTGTGCCTGAGATGACGGTGCATTCCGTCCCCGACGTGACTTCACCATCGTCCATCGACCAAAAGGTACCGTCCGTATTCCACCCTGTTCCCTTTCGATTCAGCTTCGATCCACCTAGCGACCCCGCTACGGTGAGCGCTTTTGTAAAGGCGTATCCAAACCTTCCGGGGTACCATATGTGGTCGACCTGGGACCGACTGACAGCCGTCTCAACCTCCGGACCGGCGGGTTCCGACGAAGAGGACGACCCCGACTTTGGTTGGGATTTCTCTAGCCTCGATGACCCCGGTGCCATGCGGGACTTCATGTCCGCATATGACCACTGCCTCTCCGGTTGTTCTGACGATGGCCACGACCTTGACGACGAGGGTTATGGCCCAAGTCGTGAATGTTTCCACATCGATCAGGGAGATCACAACAAAGGCAACCACCTCGGTATGCCGGAGGTTGACGATCCCCCTGGGCCCGCATCTCGCGTTGACATCCCGCGGGAGCTAGCTGTGGTCCCAGTCCCTGTGGGGGGTCGGGACACACAGCTCGAGCAAATCCGTAAGATGCAGGCTTGGGTCGATGGGGAAGCAGGGCAGCTTGTGCAGCTCCGACAGAACATCGAACAGGAGTGGGCAGGCCGAACACTCGCCGGAGGAGCCTGTCATCGGGCCCGGGACATCCAGCGCCGCATCGTTGATAATGCCAGGGCAGCGCTGCCCCCGGCCGTCAGCGGGTCCGGCCAGGACCTAGCTGCAGTGGCGATGCTACTTCGAACTATGCTGGAGCCATCCACCACCGAGGGACAGCGTATCCAGGACGAACTCAAGGATCTCCTGGAAGGCGCCGCAGTTTGACGAGCCGAGAGCTCCGCCTCCTGGAGGCGAGCTAATCCCTCGGAGCATCACGCGACGTCCTCCCGACGCATGCAGGAGGCCTCGGTCCATCCTGAGCGCACGCGGGACGAGGCACCCACCGCCCGGGATCGCCTCGGCAACGAGCATCACCATCGCGACCATCGAGCCTGCCTCGACGAGAAGGGGCGCCAAGGCTACCATCCTAGGCGTGGGGGACGCTGCGATAGCGAGGAGGATTGGAGCCCCTCGCCCGAGCCACCCGGTCCACGAGTCTTCAGCCGGGCCATACGACGAGCGTCGTTCCCCGCCCATTTTCGAGCCCCGACTACCATCACCAAGTACTCGGGGGAGACGAGGCCGGAGCTGTGGCTCGCGGACTACCGACTGACATGCCAGTTGGGAGGGGCGGACGATGACAACCTCATCATCCGTAATCTACCCCTTTTCCTCTCCGACACTGCTCGGGCCTGGCTGGAGCATCTGCCTCCTGCGCAGATCTCCGACTGGGACGACTTGGTCAAGGCTTTCGCGGGAAATTTCTAGGGCACGTACGTGCGCCCTGGGAACTCATGGGATCTCCGAAGCTGCCGCCAGCAGCCTGGGGAATCCCTCCAAGAGTACATCCGACGGTTTTCAAAGCAACGCACTAAGCTGCCTAACATCACCGACTCGGACGTCATCGGAGCTTTCCTCGCCGGCACCACTTGCCGAGACCTGGTGAGCAAACTAGGGCGCAAGACTCCCACCAGGGCGAGCGAACTGATGGATGTCGCCACCAAGTTCGCCTCGGGTCAGGAGGCGGTCGAGGCCATCTTCTAGAAAGACAAGCATCCTCAGGGGGAGCCGAAGGAAGACGCCCCCAAGGCGACCGCCCAGCGTGGCGCGAAGAAAAAGGCCAAGAAGAAGGCGCAAGCGAAGCGCAACGCCGCTGACGCGAATCTTGTCGCTGCTGCCGAGCACAGGAACCCTCGGAAGCCCCCTGGAGGGGCCAGCGTGTTCGACAAGATGCTCAAGGAGTCGTGCCCCTATCACCAGGGTCCTGTTAAGCACACCCTTGAAGAATGTGTCATGCTCCGGCGCTACTTCCATAAGGCCGGGTCCCCGATGGAAGATGGCAAGGGCCAACGCAACAATAAGAAGGAGGGCGACAAGGAAGAGGAGTTCCCCGAAATCCATAACTGCTTCATGATTTACAGCGGGCAGGTGTCGAACGCCTCAGCTCGGCACCGCAAGCAGGAGCATCGGGAGGTCTGCTCGGTAAAGGTGGTAGCGCCAGCCTACCTAGACTGGTCCGACAAGCCTATCACCTTCGACTGAGGCGACCACCCCGACTTTGTGCCAAGCCCAGGGAGGTACCCGCTCGTCGTCGATCCGATCATCGGCAACGTCAGGCTCTCCAAAGTCCTCATGGACGGAGGCAGCAGCCTCAACATCATCTACGCCGAGACCCTGGAACTCTTGGGGGTTGATCGGTCCGAGGTCCGGGCCGGTGCGACACCCTTTCACGGGATCGCACCTGGAAAGCGTATCCTTCCCCTCGGGCGGATTGACTTGCCCGTCTGTTTCGGAACTCCCTCCAACTTCCGAAAGGAAACCCTCACCTTCGAGGTGGTCGGGTTTCGAGGGACCTACCACGCGGTGTTGGGAAGGTCGTGCTACGCCAAGTTCATGGCCGTCCCCAACTATACCTACCTCAAGCTCAAGATGTCGGGCCCGAACGGGATCATCACCGTCGGATCCACGTATCGCCACATGTACAAATGTGACGTGGAATGCGTGGAGTACGCTGAGGCCCTCACCGAGTCCGAGGCCCTCATCGCCGACCTGGAACGCCTCTCCAAGGAGGCGCCCGACGCGAAGCGGCACGCCAGCAACTTCGAACCAGCCGAGGCGGTTAAGTACGTCTCACTCAACCCCAGCAACGACGCCAACAAGAAAGTCCGGATCGGCTCCGAGCTTGACCCCAAATACGAAGCAGTGCTCGTCGACTTTCTCCGTGCAAACGCTGAAGTTTTTGCGTGGAGTCCCTCGGACATACCAGGCATACCAAGGGATGTCGCCGAGCACTCACTGGACATCAGAGCTGGAGCCCGACCCGTGAAGCAAACCTGCGCCCTTTTGACGAAGAAAAGTGCAGGGTCATAGGCGAGGAGATCCACAAGCTACTTGCGGCAGGGTTCATCAAAGAGGTATTCCATCCCGAATGGTTAGCTAACCCTGTTCTTGTAAGGAAGAAGGATGGGAAATGGAGGATGTGCGTAGACTACACTGGTCTAAACAAAGCATGTCCAAAGGTTCCCTACCCTCTGCCTCGCATCGATCAAATTGTGGACTCCACTGCTGGGTGCGAAACCCTGTCATTCCTCGATGCCTACTCAGGCTATCACCAAATCAAGATGAAAGAGTCCGACCAGCTTGCGACTTCTTTTATCACACCTTTTGGCATGTACTGTTACACTACAATGCCATTTGGTTTGAGGAATGCAGGCGCCACCTACCAGAGGTGCATGAACCATGTGTTCGGAGAACACATCGGCAGAACGGTCGAGGCTTACGTCGATGACATCATTGTCAAGACGAAGAAAGCCTCTGGCCTCCTCTCTGACCTTGAAACGACATTCAAGTGTCTGAGAGCTAAAGGCGTGAAACTCAACCCCGAGAAGTGTGTCTTCGGAGTCCCCCGAGGCATGCTCCTAGGGTTCATCATCTCTGAGCGGGGCATAGAGGCCAACCCGGAGAAAATCGCCGCCATCACCAACATGGGGCCGATAAAGAATTTGAAAGGAGTACAGAGGGTCATGGGATGCCTTGCGGCTCTGAGCCGTTTCATCTCACGCCTTGGCGAAAAAGGATTGCCCCTGTACCGCCTCTTAAGGAAGACCGAGCACTTCACTTGGACCCCCGAGGCCGAAGAAGCCCTCGGAAACTTGAAGGCACTCCTTACAAATCCACCCATCTTGGTGCCCCCCGCTGCGGGAGAAGCCCTCTTGATCTACGTAGCCGCAACCACTCAGGCGGTCAGCGTCGCGGTCGTGGTCGAGAGACGAAAAGAAGGGCATACATTGCTCGTCCAGAGGCCAGTCTACTTCATCAGTAAAGTACTTTCCGAGACCAAAGTCCGCTACCCGCAGATCCAGAAGCTGCTCTACGCAGTGGTTCTGACACGGCGGAAGCTGCGACACTACTTCGAGTCTCACCCGGTGACTGTGGTGTCATCCTTTCCTCTGGGAGAGATCGTCCAGTCTCGAGAGGCCTCGGGTAGGATAGCGAAATGGGCAGTGGAACTCATGGGCGAAACACTTTCATTCGCCCCTCGGAAGGCCATAAAATCCCAAATCTTGGCCGACTTCCTGGCTTAGTGGACTGACACCCAGTTACCAACAACTCCAATCCAACCCGAGCTTTGGACCATGTACTTCGACGGATCGCTGATGAAAACTGGAGCAGGCGCGGGCTTGCTCTTCATCTCACCCCTCGGAAAACATCTTCGCTACGTGATCCGCCTTCATTTTCCGGCGTCAAACAACGTGGCCAAGTACGAAGCATTGGTTAATGGGTTGCGCATCGCCGTCGAGCTAGGGGTTCGGCGCCTCGACACTCGTGGTGACTCGCAGCTTGTCATTGACCAAGTCATGAAGAACTCCCACTGCTACGATAGGAAGATGGAGGCCTACTGCGATGAAGTTCGACGCCTGGAAGACAAGTTCTACGGGCTGGAACTCAACCACGTCGCCCGATGATTCAATGAGACTGCGGATGAGCTGGCTAAAATAGCCTCGGGGCGGACACCAGTTCCCCCGTACGTCTTCTCCAGGGATATACATCAACCCTCCGTCAAGACCGACGACACGACCGAGATACCCTCGGCCAAGCCCGAGGAAGCCTCGGCCGAGCCCGAGGTGCCCTCGGCCGCTGAAGGTGAGGCCCTGCGCATCGAGGGAGAGCGGAATGGGGTCACACTGGTCCCGAACTGGAAGACCCCATACCTGGAATATCTCCTCCGAGGAGAGCTGCCCCTCGACAAGGCCGAAGCTCGGCGACTGGCTCGGCGTGCCAGGTCGTTCGTTTTGCTGGGTGATGAAAAGGAGCTCTATCACCGTAGTCCCTCGGGTATCCTCCAGCGATGCATCTCCATCGCCCAAGGACAAGAGCTGTTACAAGAAATACACTCGGGGGCTTGCGGCCACCATGCAGCGCCTCGAGACCTCATGGGGAATGCCTTCCGACAAGGTTTCTACTGGCCAACCGCGATGGCCGACGCCACTAGGATTGTACGCTCCTGCCGGGGGTGTCAATTCTACGCAAAGCAGACACGCCTGCCCGCTCAGGCCCTGCAGACGATACTCATCACTTGGTCGTTTGCTGTGTGGGGTCTGGACCTCGTCAGCCCCTTGCAGAAGGCACCCGGGGGCTTCACGCACCTGCTGGTTGCCATCGACAAATTCTCCAAGTGGATCGAGGTCCGACCCCTAGCCAGCATCAGGTCTGAGCAGGCGGTGGCGTTCTTCACCAATATCATCCATCGCTTTGGAGTCCCGAACTCCATCATCACCGACAATGGCACGCAGTTCACCGGAAAAAAGTTCCTGGACTTCTGCGAGGACCACCACATCCGTGTGGACTGGCCCGCTGTAGCTCACCCCATGATGAATGGGCAGGTGGAGCGTGCCAATGGCATGATTTTGCAGGGACTTAAGCCCAGGATCCACAACAACCTCAACAAGTTTGGCAAGCGGTGGATGAAGGAGCTACCCTCGGTGGTCTGGAGTCTGAGGACGACGCCGAGCCGTGCCACAGGCTTCATGCCATTCTTTCTAGTCTATGGGGCCGAGGCCGTCCTCCCCACGGACTTAGAATACGGTTCCCCGAGGACGAGGGCGTACGACGACCGAAGCAACCAGATCAACCGAGAGGACTTGCTGGACCAGCTCGAAGAAGCTCGGGACGTTGCCTTACTACATTCGGCGCGGTATCAGCAGTCCCTGCGACGCTACCACGCCCGAAGGGTTCGGCCCCGAGGCTTCCAAGTGAGAGACTTGGTGCTTCGGCTTCGATAGGACGCCCGAGGGCGCCCTCAAGCTTACTCCCCCCTGGGAAGGGCCATTCATCATCGCCAAGGTCTTGAAGCCCGGAACATACAAGCTGGCCAACGATCAAGGCAAGGTCTACATCAACGCTTGGAACATCGAACAGCTACGTCACTTCTACCCTTAAAATGTTTCAAGTCGTTCATGTTCCTCGTTTTTACACGCTTAAATAAAGTCTAACCGTCAAGGAAGGGTCAGCCTTGCCTCGGCCAAGCCAGACCCTCCCTCGGGGGCTAGAAGGGGGGACCCCCCCTCTGTGTCGAAATTTTTCTTCGAAAAAGTTTTCTACCGAAAAAAGTTCTCTACAGAAAACAACTTTTGTGCTTTCGACTATTTCGATAGCAGGGTCCTGCGAACGGGTGAGAGAGCACGTAAGTGGCAAGGCCGACTGAGCCGAGGGACTCCTACGCCTCCGGGATACGGATACCTCACTCATCACCTTCCGCGAAAAGTAACTCACGCTCGGATAAGCGATCCTGCTACCGAACAAGTCCTAACACTCGGGTAGAAAACGACTTTCGTGCATTTTTCGACTATATCGATAGCAGGGTCCTGCGGACGGGTGAGAGAGCACGTAAGTGGAAAGGCTGACCGAGCCGAGGGACTCCTACACCTCCGGGATACGGATACCTCACTCATCACCTTCCGTGAAAAGTAACTCTCGCTCGGACAAAGCGGTTCTGCTACCGACGAACAAGTCCAAATGCTCGAAACAAGAGTAAAGAAAACGCAACTTCATAATCTGAATGCTAAATATGTTTAGGCCTCAGTGGCCACAAAAAACATATGCATACTTCAGACGAACTGTTCATGCAGGCTCAAACATCAGCAGGGGGAGGAGCGGCACCCTCGGCGTCGTTTCCACCTTCGGCGGAACCTAGCCCAGCCTCAGACGGCGAAGCAAGCAGGCGCCTCGGCCAGCCGCTCCGGAGCCCCAGCCAGCTGTCCCCCGAAGATCTCAGCCTGGCACACGGCTTTGGCGGCTTAGCTCCGGGGTTGGTCCTGCTCGCGAGTGATCTGGCCAAACTCCAGCTACCACTACTGCACCTCCTCGGCCTGGGAAGCCACCTGCCCCCGCATCGAGAAAACCTCTGTTCAAGCCGACACCGCCTCTGTCCACGCCACCGCTGCCTTCGGCTTCAGCTCATCGCAGAGCGGCCAAAGGTTCTAAAAGTGAGCCAGAGAGGTTTTAAGCGGCAAGGCCGACCGAGCCGAGGGACTCCTACGCCTCCGGGATACGGATACCTCACTCGTCACCTTCCGCGCAAGGCAACTCACACTCGGTTAAGTGGTTCGGCCACCGATAGGCAAGTCCTAGTGCTCGAAACGAGGAAGAAACACAGCTTTATACTCGAATACCCAAATGTTCAGACCTCGACAGCCACAAAGAACAAATACATATGCTTGGGGTAACTATGCTACATAGACTTAGACGTCGGCAGGACCCTCGGCGGTTCTCCCGGCCTATGACAAATGTCTAAGTCCTTGAAGCGGTTACATTTTGCTCAGGCAAAGACCCAGTATATTCCCATACAAACGAGACTCCGGTTCCAATCTCGTGGGTATGAACAACCTCCACACCAGGGGGCTCGCGGGATAACAAAAGCGGCTCGTCGGCGACCTCTGCAGCAGTAGAGACAACGACCTCCACCTCGGGCGGCTGAACAGCAGCAGCGATGACCTCAGGATAGACGCTGTTGTGAAAGGGCCCTCGCCCACGTCCCCACACGAGGGGCGAGGACAAGCCGTTAAGGCCGAAGAGTCAGAGGGCGCCGTCCGTGGGATCGAGCCCACCGACACCGCGCCGGTGAACAGCGGCTGCCCCAAAGCGCACCGGCAGGTCCTCACTCCCGTCCTCGCCGAGGCCGTCCCAGAACACGAGTACCGCCCTCGCGGCGTACGACGTGTTGGGCGACACCCCAGTGCAGCTGACGATGCGAGGAGGACCTGGACATGGCCGACCCACGTGCGGCACGAACGCCGCCCGGATGAAGGACGGAAAGCTGCACCCTGGCTAGGGAGCAGCAGTTCGCCTTCCCCTACATGGCTGGAGGATGCCTCCGCAGGGCTAGAGGATGCCCTTCTCCCCCGAACGCTGGGGGAAGAAAAGGGTCACCGACCCACGCGGAGGCAACCCCCACTCGGTGCGCTCCTCCGCCTCAGCCCGGATGACGAAGATCCTTGAAGTTGAGGGCAGGGCGGAGGTCGCAGCCCGGCTTGCTTCTCCCCACCACCAGGCTGGTGATCATCCCTACGGATGACCATTGGTGAGGGAATGCAGCCGGGCTGCATGACGAAAATCCTTGAAGCCGAGCGGTGGCCGAAGAGCGCCAATCTCCACGAGGCCGCGCTCCTCCAACGACAGCAAGAGCAAGGCAGCACCGGTGCACCCCATCCGGGGGCTCGAAAGGTGGAAGGGCGCAACACATGAGGGAAGAGCGAAGGCATGGCCACTGCCCGGGGGATCGATCCCCTTTTATAGGCAGGTCTCCTCACTTGCACCCCTTAGCGTCACGGGCAAAGTCTCCGCCGACGTGCTCCAGGGTTCTCGCCCCACGACGCGGGGGCCGGGTCCCACACGTCATTAGAACTGACTCGAGACGCAAAGGAGGCCAAACGCCGGACGCAAGGCATAAAACCGCCCTGCGGTTATAAGCGTTCCCCCATCCTCGCCGGAACCAGCGGACGGAAGGGCGAACCGCCACGCTGGGAGCATGCAACCGCACCACGGTTATGCACCCTTTCGGCTTCGTCACTTCCGGTGGACCAGCACGAAGGGCCGGTCCCACCTACCATGCAACCGGTGCGACGGTCACTACGTGCGAGGAAACTGCACCGCCACCTGCGCCAATGACACGTCTTCTTGACTGCGGAACCAGTGCCGCGACTCGAGGCAGCCCCGCGCGTGACCCAACGGTGCCAATTGGGTGCAGCGGTCACGGGTCAGTCAGCCATGGGGCTAGGCACGACAGTTGATGTGGCCAAAAGCGGACCTGCAATAACTGCTGCAACAGACAGGCGGAAGCAGCGGCTAGATCACCCCCAGGCTCACGTCTTTTCCTGAAGCAGCGGGAGAGCCCTCTCCCACGGCGTAAGAACGATGCGCCCGTGCCTCGTTCCTCGAACGGCTCGCGCACGACCGAGAAAGGGGATATTTTGAAAGGGATCCTTCCCCACGAAGGAAACGGGCCCCCGAGCCCTCCTACTGAACAGGGGTTTGAAGGCTGGCCCCTCGGAAGGGTTCGATAGCCGCCCTAGAGCACTCGGGCTCCGTGCCCATTACTGATCAGGGGTTCGAAGGCTAGCCCCTCGGAAGGGTTCGACAGCCGCCCCAGAGCACTCGGGCTCCGCGCCCACTACTGATCAGGGGTTCGTAGGCTGGCCCCTCGAAGGGGTTCGACAGCCGCCCTAGAACACACAGAGTGAGGGATGACCCTGGGTACGTCCGATACATGGCCGAGGCTCGGGCTACGCTCCCGAGGTACCCTAGGACATTTCCGAGACCAGCGGGAACGACTCATAATGGAATCCAACCGGAGGGAGGCATCGAGCCCTCGGACCCTGTCGAAAAGGGGTCGGGTGCAGCGAATCACCTGCAGGTACTTTTGGAGCGCGCCTCTGAGCCACTAGCCGACCCTTAACGAACGGGGCACGGGCGTCCACTCGGATCACCCGTTAGCAGCTCGCCGGAAACACCATGATCGGTGCCCTCTGAGGGTAACATGGCGCTTTCCCCCCCCTTCCTCCTTGTGGAAAGGCGACGAAGGGGCGTATAATAAAAGTCGAGATAGTCCTTGATTGTCCTCTCGCTCCGTGCAGAGGCTCGGGGGCTGCTCTCGCACCCGGCTATGGCCAAACTGTTGAGAGCGTCAACAAACCAGCTCAAAAACTCGGAACCTGATCGTGCACCCGGGCTACGGCCAGGCCGCATGAGGGAACGACAGGACCGGCCGAAACATCCCAAAAAGCGTTAAGACCTCAGAGAAGTCAAAATTACTCCTCCGAGGCCTCGGGGGCTACACCCGGCGAGTGCGCTCGCACGCACCCGTCGGAACAGAGTATAACCGAGAAAGGCCGGTCCCCTCACCAAGAATGCGGCAGAGCCTCGAAGCGAGCATCACCACTCCCCTCGAGGCTCGGGGGCTACTGTCGGGTACCGAAATTTGGGGTACCCCCAACACTCCTAATCATGGCTAGTAAACACCTTCGGAGCGAACCATGAAGGCTTACGGCTCGGGTCAAAGTCAAAGCTTCGTCTACCAAGGGACGCGGTCTCACCTCGCCCGAGCCCGGCCTCGGGCGGAACAGTGGTCCCGGACGAGTCCACGCCTCGCCCGAGGGTCTTTTCAGACAGTGAGTGCACCCTCGACTCCGCCAAAGACAAGCCTTGTCTTGCAAGCGACTTTGGCCAAATTGCCTTAACAGCCGACCGTGTTGCATGCGCATTTAATGCCAGGGTCTCCTGACACCTTATCCTGGCACGCGCACCTCAGACGGCAAGGTCGAAGTGACCGCAGTCAATTCGCCCTTTCACTGACCGATCTGACAGGAAAACAGCGCCGCCCGCCTTGCTCCGGCTGCTGTGCCAACCACCCGGGCGAAACCGACAACGGTCGAGTTCAGCCTCGGGCGCAACAAGAAGCTCCGCATCGCCCGACCCCGGGGCTCGGCCTCGGCCTCGGCCTCGGGAGGAAATCTCCGCCTTGCCCGACCCCAGGGTTCGGCCTCGAGAAGAATCACGTCCTCGCCCGACCCTGGGTCTCGGCCCCAGCCTCGGCCTCGGAGGAGTCGTCGCCTCGCCCGACCTCAGGCTCGGATCAACCACGCCACGAGGGATGCATCATTACCCTACTCCTAGCTAGCTCAGGCTACGAAGGAACAAGACCGGCGTCCCATCAAGCTTACCCTGGTAACAGGCGATGGTGGTTTCCCGCATGCAACCATGACGCCGGTGGCCCTCAAGCTCCCCGCGGAAGCAAGGAGACGTCAGCAAGATCCATGCAGCGCCAACAGCTGTACTGCTACAGGGTCCAAGGCACTTCTCCGACGGCCATGACACTACCTCTACAGGACTCGAGACGTCCCCCCGACGGCCACGTTGTTATCTGTACAGAGCTCAGGGCACTTCCCTGCTAGCCACGTTAGCTCCCAGCTATACCCCATTGTACAGCTGGACATCTCCTTACGTCTATAAAAGGGGGTGTCCAGGGCCCCACGAGGAAGAGGGGGGAAGAGGACAAAACGGGGGAGCGAGAGGACGAAGGGTCCAGCATACGAACATACGAAGCATACGTACGCACGGCGGGAGAAGACGAGCAGGGGTCGGACCCTCTCTCTCTCTCTCTCTCTCTCTCTCTCGCTCTCTGCTACTCGCCCTCTATCGCTCTCACTCTCTCGCAACGCTTGTAACCCCTACTACGAGCACCCCGGTGCAGGATAATACAAGGCTCATTCCTCCACTTGTGTTCCATCCCGCGCCAACCCATCTGGGCAGGGGCACGCAGCGATAATTTTACTCGTCGGTCCAGGGACCCCCCGGGTCCGAAACGCCGACAGTGTTACAGCCCATGTGTCTCTCCACCCTCCTCGCCCCCTTCTCTAAAGCGCAGACAGGTAACCATACCTTATCTTTTGGTTGTACTCTTCCATTGCCTGCAAACAATACTTAGATATGTGCTTGGTGATGTCTAGTGTCAGGTTCACTAAGTACCTACACTCATAAACATGCACAACCAAGTGGATTGAGCGGAAAGCTAGTAATGCAATTCAAAACATAAGAGACTAGGCACATGATTTATTCCATGGTTAAGCTCACCATCAAGGCTTGCCAACATCCAAATTGTTGAGGAAGTCATAAAGGCTTTAGAGTCTCTTTCAACTCACTCCTCTTCTCTAAGGTAGTGTTTGGTTTTAGAGTCTAGTTGGATAGAGCAGCTCTATTCCATATTCCAAGGATAGAATAGCTTCATTCCATATTTGGTAGTCGGAATGGAGACGCTCTATTTTTTGTTTGGTTCTAGAGTGAAGTAGAATGGAGCAGCTCTATTCTGTGTTTGGTTGCAAGGTAAAGCAGAATAGAAGAGGAGGCTACGAGGAGAAGAGCGCTGGACTCATGACTCGTGAACGCACAAGTTGGTCATTTTTGGGGAGCCTAGAGATGTAGCATATTGGAGGAATATTCCACTTTTAGAGCGGCTTAGTTCTATGTGCAGTGGCGAATCTAGGAATTTATCTCTGGGTATGCCGAACCAATAATTTGGTGGCACCATATAGAAATAATAAAATTTGCCTAACTAAATAGTTACAAATATATATAATTGGTTCCAATATAATATTTTTATAATCATGATAATATATTAATTCAGTTCAACATATACATAAATTTCACTTACTCATGGGAGTATGTACTAGAAGATTACTTGTTTTTCTTTGGCCTGCGGTTTCTAATGGTAAAAAAAGTCTTGATTACATCTTCTTCATCCAGTTGAAAGAAAACATCTCGCTCAATATATGTGAGTAGACAATCATCCAAAAGGCTATCACCCATCTTATTTCTCAACTTACTTTTGATGAATGTCATCGCAGAAAATGCCCTATCAACACCTGCTGTTGCCACAGGTAGAAGTAATACTAATTTGAGAAGCGTGTATACTAAGTCATAAACTTTATGTCTCTTCGTTTGAACAAGCTTCAATGAGAGATCAACAAGATTTTCTAGGCCTTCAAATAAAACATCTTTTTTTATGTCAGCAATAAAGTTACCCAAGTGCAATTCAAGCTTTAGTAAATCGGTACCAAATATGTCCTTTGGATAAAAATCAGCAAGTCTGCGTAACTTCTGTGCATCAAAAGAAGCAAATGAGTCTTTAGGATTGAATGCCGACATACAAGAAAGTAACTCCATATTAACCTCATCAAAGCGACTGTCAAGCTCTTGACTAATTTGATCAATAACCCCAATATATACTTCTCTTCTAAAGTGATCATCATTTGTTTGGTTTTTGGCAAACCGAGCTGATCTTCCATAAGGCACATAATTATTCTCCATGATAGGAACATGGACATACCAATAATGTTGACAACAGTTTTGTAGTGAGATCCCCAACGAGTCTCGCCTGGCCTAGGCAATCCCATCTCTTGATTTAATCCACTTCCAGTTTGAAGTTCACCACAATCAATTGCTTTCATGACATTATCAAGTCTTGCATCTCGAATCATGCCATGACGTTTACAAGAAACACCAACAATATTCAGCAAAAGAGACACTTGGTCAAAAAACCAAACACAGTCACTATTCCCCTTGGCAACAGCAACAAGAACTAATTGAAGTTGATGAGCAAAACAATGAATATAATAAGCAGATGGTGACTCTTGCATGATCAATGTTTTGAGCCCTTTAACCTCTCCCTTCATGTTGCTAGCACCATCGTAACCTTGCCCACGAATTTGAGTCATAGTCAAACCATTCATTACAAGTAAATCCTCAATTGCTTTCTTAAGTGACAAAGAAGTAGTATTATCTACATGAACAACTCCAAGAAAATGCTCACATGGTCTACCTAATTAATGAACCCACGATAAATAATCCAACATCTAAGTGAAATATAGAAAAACAATTTAAGTATGTCCCTATAGACTTCAAAGTACAACAAAATAAATAAAACAATCACATTGTGCTTATGCCTTACCTCCCAGGACTGCACAAAGCGTTGTTCGTCTACCCAGCAAGCAACACTGAATGGGGTACAAGTCTGCCTACAGGCTACATCGTCAAGCACCAACAAAAACTTGAGTTGATTAGCACCAGGCCACCAGCACGTTCTCCAATAATGCAATTTTTAAATCTTAATCTAGAGTTGATTAGCAGTTTAGCACCAGCACACTCACCGTCAAGTTTAAATGGCTGCCGACCTGCCGTCCGTGCCTCTGGCTCTTGGCCGCCTGACGCCTGTGAGCTGCGGCCGTCCGTGCCCCTGGCTCTTGGCCGCCTGGCGCCTGTGAGCTGCGGGCTGTGGCCTGCGCGTCTGCGCCTGCGCCCGCGCCTGGTCTGTGGTCTCGTCCGTCGTCGATCGTCCGCCGTCGTGGGATGGGGAGCAGACGTGTTTGCCGATTGAAATTTGGAAGCAGCTAAACTGTCTCTTAGTTTATTAGGTTAAAAACTCCTGATATTTAGCCTTAATTGGGCCAAAACTACAGGGTATGCCGTGGCCCACCCGGCATACCCTGTAGCTCCGCCCCTGTCTATGTGTATTCAAACCAAACATGCTATATGTTGGAATGGAGCAGCTCGATTCTACCTAACTCTGCAGCTAAACACTACCTAACTCACCAACAAGGTGATGACTTTGAGATTTCCACTAAGGTATTTGGCAATACAAACTTTTTTGTAGCTCACCACAAGCATGGGAGCTCCTAGGCAATGTCTAGTCGTCTATGTGGCTTCACCTTTAAGAGTAAAAAATATGCATGGAAGCTCATCAAGTGCTCAATGTTGGCTTGCTCTTAATCTACTCTTTAGCTCTTAATTAACTCTCTAACTATTAATAAAACTAATCACTCACGCTCTCATAAATAGAGAGGTTAAAGAGCAGGGGCGTACCCACAGGTGGGTCCAGGTGGGCCACGACACACCCTAAGCCATGCCCACCAAGAGCATACCTAGCCCCATTAGACTGTTCACGATCATGTGTTTTGTGTTCGCTTCGTCTTCTGTTTCCACTATCCACGCATAGAACGAATGAGAGAGAGAGGATCATACAGCTTTGGCATTTTGCTTGATAGTTCATCTTCCTTAATGCTACACGAGTAGGAGATAGGGCATCGGCACCAGGCGAATCGACGAGGACGATCGCGACGCCGTCTCGCGCTATGGCATGCCGCTCGCCCGCTCCTGTCCCAAGCGCCATCTGCCGCCGCCGAGCCGGTAGATGTCGAGACGCGTTGTGCCGCCGTCGGCCGTCAAGACACGCCGCCACCCGCCACGTGCCCAGCCAGGGCAGCCCTGTGCAGCTTCACGCTAGAGCTCCCGCCTCCCGGCCTCCAGTCGACCCGCGAATCACACATGATGCGCCTCATCATGTACTTCTTTCGTTCAGCAACAACCAACAGCAAGCATCGCCTCCCCTCCAACATAGGTATATCTATTTTTTATTGTTGATTTTACATTAGATAGAATTTTAAAGCTGGTATATATAGATTAAATAGAATTCTACATAAAATTTTATGTTGTGGCACACCGTATACAAAAACCCTAGGTCCGCCACTGTTAAAGAGTGCTCACAAATATCTTAGGATAAGTTTTAAAGTGTTTGGACGCCAATAAAACCCCAAGGGACATGGGATTGGTATATATATCCCTTAACCTAAAATAGTCGTTGGATGTCAAACTAGTCGTTTGGGGTTGTACAAAACCGGCATTGCCACACTCCAGCAGTGCCGGTCTCGAGCAGCATTCTCACTTTACGCATTTGAGATCATATGCCCTCATGAGCGTAGCATTATTAACTGGCTTGGACATTCCTTCTGTTGCTTATATGGGTAATAGGCCTAGGATTCTTAATAATATAGTCCATGTCTGCTAAAGCTAATGTCATGTATATCTTCTACCTCCAAGAGGAATAATTTGAGCCATTTAGTGGCTCTAGTATACAAATTGACGATCTTATTTGGTGATGATTCATAAAATAACAAACTTTAAACAAGTGTTTATGTAAAATTTAATGTTTGTTTAAATTAAATGTGCACAATACTACATTAAATTATTCCAATTTTAAAACACCTTTGGGCAAAATTAGATCTGAATAACCTTTAAATAATTTAGCATCAATATGTATAATATTCTTCAATTAAACTTCCACATTGGTTTCATTTTAACATAGAATAAACAATTATACGCACCGAAAAACTTAACCAAAATTCTTAAATTTGAACTTAAAACTTATTGAACTTTGATTCAACTTTTCTTAGCAAGCATCAAATTATACAAGAATTATACAAGAATTTTCAACTTTTCTAAACAATGCACTACAAATTATACAAGAATTTTCATAATTATTTTTTCTTATGAAAATATAGAAAATAAAACAATAAAGCTGAGTGCACTGCTTGACCCTAGGGGTGGACGTTCAGGTTACCCGAAAACTTTGTTTGGGTAATTCAAAATTTAGGTTTTGTAGTGTTATCCGAAACACTAAACGGTAAACATTCATCCTCTATTTAGCGTTTAATCGGACTACACGGGCGTTTAAACAGACTAAAAATGGATGGGATTAAATGGATAAACGACCTAAACGGTTAGGTGCCGAGTAGCATTTAAACGTCGTTTAAACGATCTAAACAGTCGTTTAAGATAACAATGGGGTTTTGAGAATCGTTACCCGAAGTTGCAACAAATTTTATATTACCCGAAATTTTGGGTCCAAGTTTGGGTATTCTCGAACTACCCGAAGTGTTGTGTCATCTTCATAAAAACACATACACCCTACCAAATCAGCATAAAAATGTATGGTATATATATATATGCATATAAAAACACATGCAGCCTAAAATCTCAAGTTCCCAACTCAATATTGTTGTACAGACTTACACATAACTATAGATACATAAATTGACAATTAACAATGACATAAATCTTGGGAGTTTGAGTATTTTGGGTACCAAAGGATGGTACCTGAATTACCCGAAATAAGCTCGGGTTTTATAAGTTGCCACCCAAATTCCTAAAAAATCAGGTTTCGACTATTTCGGGTTTGGGTTCGGGTATTTTCGGTTTGGGTATCGGGTTACAATTTTTTCCCAGCCCTACTTGACGATGTTCTTAGATAGAAATTGGCCCAAACTGGCCTGCTCACGCGGAGCCTAGTTTTACTCTCGGATCTATTATATAGTAATTAGATTAGATTTGCTAACCCAAATGGGTTTGCGGCCTCCTTCTTTAAGGAATTTCGGCCTTTAGTCAAGGATGACTTAATGAGAATGTTCGTGGATTGTTTGAAGGGAATCTGGATATTCAGAGATTGAATTATTGGGTGATCACTTTGGTCCCTAAGATTAAGGAAGCCTTCACTATCAAGCAATTCCGCTCGATTTGCCTTCTTAATGTGGATTTTAAGATCTTCACTAAAATGCTCACTAATAGATTTTCTTTGGTTACCAAGGAAGCCATTGGAAATATTCAGTCCGGCTTGGTGAAAGATAGGAATATCTCAGGAGTCATTATTTTACATGAGATCCTGCATGAACTAAAGGCAAAAAAGAAAGGGTTGATTTTAAAATTTGATTTTGAAAAGTCCTACGATAAGGTTCGATTGGAGTTTTTAGTTGAGGTTATGAAAACCAAAAAGATTCCTGATAGGTGGTGTGACTGGGTGATGAGTACTGTGGAAAATGGAAAGGTGTGTTTAAATGTTAACGGGAAAGGAGTGGCTTCAAGACCTTCAGAGGTCTAAGACATAGGGATCTGTTGTCGCCCCTTTTTTTTAACCTTGTGGCACATGCTTTGAGTGTGATGTTGGACTCAGGAGTTGAGAAAGGGCACATTACTGAGGTTTTATCTGATATTTTTCTAAGGGGATTTTTCATATTCAATACACAGATGACACTGTGACAATCACTACACGACGGTTCACTTACATCGACCTACGATTGGTTGCTAAAACGGCCTTCAGCGACCTACGGTTGGTCGCTAAAAACTTTTAGCCACCCATAATGATGGTCGTTGTAAGTGTCGTCGCTAAAAGTTTTAGCGACCGACATCTTTTTAGCGACCGACCGTCTGTTGCTAATATTGTATATTTAGCGACCAATCGTGGGTTGTTGTACTATAGATTTAGCAACCAACCGTATGTCGTCATACTATACATTTAGCAACCAACAGAAAGTCGCCCTTTTTACAGTTGTTATTAATAATAATATACATTTAATTAAGCACCACAAATCACAGATTTTTATACACAAATCATAAAGACATACACAGTTAATCAGTATACCACAGTCATAGATCCATCACATAAACACAAAAGCACCACAATTATATATTCGCAAAAGCATCACAATTATAATATCATTCACAACTAAATCATTTACAGATAGCTAGCTAGATCATTCACAAAAGCTCCAGAGCTACACTAATGCTTCAAGCAGTTCAAAAGCCTTCAGACAACCACTCCAGCTTCTTGTATCCTCCTATTTTAAGGTACAAGCTTTCTTTGTCCAGAACATCCTAGAAAAAAGTACATCAAATTATTATGCACCAACTTCAGCTGATGCAATCAAGGTTAATCATCATTAAGTTGATGGCTCATATAAATCTAAACATAAACAAGATAAGATATAGACTATTACTTTCTTGTACGGCCATTCAACTGACATCATGTACAAACAACATTTCTAGTGGTTAGGCATTATTGGTCCGAGCAAGTTACTGTTATATTGATTTTAGCATGTGTCATCCCATGTGATCAGTACAGTGCAGTTTGGTTTATCCTATCACTAGCAAATTGCATAGCATATGTGTCGGCGTTTCGACCCCAGGGGGTCCCTGGACCGACGAGTAAATTGTCGCTGCGTGTCCCAGCCCAGATGGGTCGGCGCGAGACGGGACACAAAGGGGGGAGAACAGTAAGGGGAAACCATGGCCTTCATGTTGTCCTGTGCCCAGGGCGGATGGATGCGCTTGCAGTAGGGGGTTACAAGCGTTCGCGTGGGAGAGAGAGAGAGCGAGAGCCTTATGCGTCGGCCCGTTCTCCCGCGTGGCCAACCTTCTCGTACGAGAGCCCTAGACCTTCCTTTTATAGGCGTAAGGAGAGGGTCCAGGTGTACAATGGGGGGTGTAGCAGTGTGCTAATGTGTCTAGCAGAGAGGAGCTAGAGCCCTAAGTACATGCCGTCGTGGCAGTCGGAGAGGTTTTGGCACCCTGTTCATGTGATGTCGTGGCCGTCGGAGGAGCGCTGGAGCCCTGCGGAAGTACAGCTGTCGGGGCTGTCGGATCCTTGCTGACATAAGGGGCTGGGAGCTGCCGTCGTCATGGAGCGTGCGGGGTGTCATCATTACTTGTTTACTGGGGCGAGCCAGATGGGACACCGATCTTGTTCCCCGTAGCCTGAGCTAGCTAGGGGCAGGGTAATGATGGCCCCCCTGGCGACGTGGCCGGTCCGGACCCGAGTTTGGGCGAGGTGGCGATTCCTCCGAGGTCGAGGTTGTGTCCGAGCCCTGGGGTCGGGCGAGGCGGAGTCCATCGTCTTCCAGAGCCGAGGCTGAGTCCGAGCCCTGGGGTCGGGCGAGGCGGAGTTCGTCGTCTTCTAAGTCGTGGTTGAGTCCGAGCCCTGGGGTCGGGCGAGGCGAAATCCATCTTCCGAGGCCGAGACGGGGGCCGAACCCTGGGGTCGGGCGAGGCGGAGCTTCCTATGTCGCCCGAGGCTAGACTTAGCCACTGTCGACCTCACTCTGGCGAGTGGCACGACAGTCGGAGCGGGGCAGGCGACGCTGTTTTCTTGTCAGGTCGGCCAGTGGAGCGGCGAAGTGACTGCGGTCACTTCGGCTCTGTCGACTGAAGAGCGCGCGTCAGGATAAGGTGTCAGGCGATCCTTGCATTAAATGCTCCAACGATATGGTCGGTTGGCGTGGCGATCTGGCCAAGGTTGCTTCTCTGCGAAGACTGGGCCTCGGGCGAGCCGAAGGTGTGTCCGTTGCTTGAGGGGGCCCTCGGGCGAGACGTGAATCCTCCGGGGTCGGCTGCCTTTGCCCGAGGCTGGGCTCGGGCGAGGCGAGATCGTGTCCCTTGAGTGGACTGAGCCTTGACCTTAATCGCGCCCATCAGGCCTTTGCAGCTTTGTGCTGATGGGGGTTACCAGCTGAGATTAGGAGTCTTGGGGGTACCCCTAATTATGGTCCCCGACAGTAGCCCCCGAGCCTCGAAGGGAGTGTTGACACTCGCTTGGAGGCTTTTGTCGCATGTTTTTGCAAGGGGACCGGCCTTTCTCGGTTGCGTTTTGTTCTGGTGGGTGCGCGCGAGCGCACCCGCAGGGTGTAGCCCCCGAGGCCTCGGAGGAGTGGTCTGACTCCTTCAAGGTCTTAGCGCGTTTCGTGATGCTTCGGCCGGTCTGGTTGTTCCCTCATGCGAACTGGCCATAGCCCGGGTGCATAGTCGAGTCCCAAGTTCTCGGGCTGGTATGTTGACGCTGTCAACGGTTTGGCCGGAGCCGGGTTTGCGAGAGCAGCCCTCGAGCCTCCGCACAGAGCGAGAGGACAATCAAGGACAGACTCAGCTTTTTTCATACGCCCCTGTGTCGCCTTTCCGCAAGGAGGAGGGGGGAAAGCGCCATGTTGCCCTCGGAGGGCGCCGAACATGGTGTCTCCAGTGAGTTGCTAGCGGGTGATCCGAGTGGACGCCCGTGCCCCGTTCGATAAGGGTCGGCTAGTGGCCCAGAGGCGTGCTCCAAAAGTACCTGCAGGTGATTTGCCGGACCCAATCCCGTTTGATAGGGTCCGAGGGCTCGATGCCTCCCTCTGATGGGATTCCGTTACGAAATCGCTCCCGCTGGTCTCAGAAATGTCCTAGGGTACCTTGGGAGCATAGCCTGAGCCTTGGTTGTGTATCGAACGTACCCAGAGTCATCCCTCGCTTTGCGTGCTCTGAGGCGGCTGTCGAACCCTTCGGGGGCCAGCCTACGAACCCCTGATCAGTAGTGGGTGCGGAGCCCAAGTGGCCTGAGGCGGCCGTTGAACCCTTCCGAGGGGCCAGCCTTCGAACCTCTGACCAGTAGTGGGCACGGAGCCCGAGTGCTCTGAGGCGGCTGTTGAACCCTTCCGAGGGGCCAGCCTTCGAACCTCTGATCAGTAGGGGGGCTCGGGGCCCGCTTCCTTCGCGGAGAAGGATCCCTTTCGGAGTATCCCCTTTCTCGGTCCCTGTAGCAAGAGAGAGAAAGGGGAAGAGGAAAAGGATACGAAATTGAGCGACGTGGCGCACCTTTTTTGACTCGGTCATTATGGCGGAGGTGAAGCGTCGCCCGCTTCGCCTGCCAAAGGTGTCGCCTGCCCTGCCTCAGAGTTAATGCGATGGGACGAGTGGTTGGCAGGGCAGCCGTTGTGCGTGCGTGGGCCGTTCGAGGAACGGAACACGGGTGCGTCGTCTTCATGCCGTGGGAGAGAGGGCTCTCTCGCTATCCCAGGAGGGGACGTGAGCCTTCAGGCGATTTGACTGCTGCTTCCACCCGCCTGCCGCCATCATTACTACCGGCCCACTTTTGGCCATATCGATCGTCGCGCCTTCTCCCGCGGCTGACTGACCCGTGATCGATGTGCTTGGTTGGCACTGTTGGGCCATGCGCAGGGTCGCCTTGAGTCGTGGCACCGGTTCCGCAGTCGAGAAGGCGCGGTACTGGCGCGAGTGGCGGTGCAGTTTCTCGCACGTAGTAACCGGCGCGCCGGTTACATGACGTGTGCGCCTGGGCCTCCATGCTGGACGCGTCGAAGTCGAAAGGGTGTGCCCCCTTGGTGCAGTTGCATGCCGCCTGCATGGCGGTCCGTCCTTTCACCCGCTGGTCTGGGCGAAAGTGGAGGAGCGCTTGTAACCGCTGGGCAGTTACGCGTACCGCGCGCGGAGGTTTGGCCTCTTCCGTCCTAGGCCAGCTTGTGTGACGCGTGGGACCCAGCCCCTGTGTCGTGGGGGGAGGACTTTGGAGCATGTTGGTGAAGACTTAGCCCGCGACGGCTGAGGACGCAAGTGGGGAGAGTTGCCTTTAAAAGGAGAGCGACCCCCTTGGACGGCAACCATGTCTTCGCACTCTCCTCATGCATCGCGCCCTTCCACCTTCCGAGCCCCCGGATGGGGAGCGCTCGCGTTGCTTTCGTCTTGCTGTCGTTGGAGGAATGCAACTTCGCGGAAGTTGGTACCTTTCAGCCATCGTTCGGCTTCAAGGATTTTCATCAGGCAGCCCGGCTGCATCCCCTCTCCGGTGGTCACCCAAGACGGTGACCACCAGTTCGATGGTGGGGAGAAGCGAGCCGGGCCGCGGCCTCTACCCCGCCCTCAGCTTCAAGGATCTTCATCATCCTTGCTGGGGCGAAGGGCGGGCTGAGCCGGAGCTCTACCTCCCACACGAGTTCATGGGTCACCCTCTCCTTCAGCATTCATGGGAGAGGGTGCTCACTGGCCTAGCGTAAGGGGCGGACTCCGACAACGCGGGGCTGGTCGGCCGCGAGCGTCATCAGCTTCAGCGCGTTGGGCTCGCTGGCTCAGCTGGCTCTGGCTCGGCTCCCGGTGCCCCCTCCCGCCGTACGAGCGGTCGCCGCACCACGCGCACCGGAGGGCCGCCCAAGACGTCGCGCGCTGCTAGGGCGGCGTTCGTGTTCTTTGGCTGTCCTGCCTTTGCTCCGGTACGACGCCTCTTGCGTGGAGGTCGGTGCTTCGCCTGTCCGGGAGGATCCGAGTGAGGATCTGCCGGTGGGCAGATGGCTGCCGTCGTCGATGTTGAGGTGGTGGCAGCTGAAGAAGTCCTCGTTGCCGACAAGATCGCCGCCACCATCCGCGCTCCGGGCCTCCGGCTCTTTGGCTTTGATAGCTTGTCCTCGCCCCTCGAGTGGGGACGTGGGCGAGGAGCTCGTCGCAGCAGCGTCCGCCCTAAGGTCATCGCTGCTGCTGTTTGGCCACTCGGAGCGGAGGTCGTTGTCGCTGCTGCCGGAGCGGGCGTCGGCGTGCCACCAGGGGTTGTTCGTACCTGCGGGAGTGGAACCGGAGTTCCGTTTGTAATGGCACCTTGAGTGTCGGTGTTTGTTCATTGTGGTTGTCGGGGCCTGAACATGTAGGTATTTTTGGTGTAATACCATATTTTTTTCTCATTTCGAGCACTAGGACTCGCCTGTCGGCTAACTGAACCGCTTAACCAAGTGTGAGTTGCCTCGTGCGGAAGGTGACGAGTGAGGTATCCGTATCCCGGAGGCGTAGGAGTCCCTCGGCTCAGTCGGCCTTGCCGCCCGAGGCTTCTCTTGCTTAGTTAAAGGAACCCTCGGCCGCTCTGCGATGAGCCAGAGCCGGAGGCAGCGGTGCCAGCACGGACAGAGGCAGAGTTGGCTCGAAAAAGGGAGCTTCGTCGGCCGGGGCTTGGCCGGGTCGTCCACTGGCGGGACCAACGCCGGAGTCGAGTTGTCGAGGCCACGAGCCGGGCTGATGTCCTCGGGGGACAGCTGGCTGAGGCCACGGAGCGGCCGGTCGAGCCGTCTGCTTGGGCCGGGTTCCTGGAGGAGACCCTGGCGGCAATGGCCCGAGCGTGGTGCTGACATCTTCCTTTGAGTTGGAGATCCTCTGACCATGTTGCTATCCGAGGCCGGGTCAGATTCCGCCGAAGGTGGAGTCGATGCCGAGGGTGCTGCTGCTCCCCCTCCATCGACGTCTGAGCCTGCAGGATCGGTTCGCCTGTAGTATGTATATGTTTTTTGCGGCCGCCGAGGCCCAAACATACTGTCGTCGCGTTGTAAAGCTGCATTTCTTTTCCTCTTGTTTCAAGTATCAGGGCTTGCTCGTCGGTAGCAGAATCGTTTATCCGAGCTAGAGTTACTTCTCACGAAAGGTGATGAGTGAGGTATCCGTATCCCGGAGGCGTAGGAATCCCTCGGCTCGGTCGACCTTGCCGCTTACGTGTACTCTTGCTTGTCCGCGGGATTCTATTATCGACGTAGCCGAGAAAACCCGAAAAACCGTTTTGGCAGAAAGTCTTTTGAGCGTTAAGGCTTGTTCGGTCAGCAGGATCGCTCATCTGAACGCGAGTTACTTCTCGCAGAAGGCGATGAGTGAGGTATCCGTATCCCGGAGGCGTAGGAGTCCCTCGTCTCGGTCGGCCTTGCCTGCTTACGTGTACTCCGTCGTTTTCATGATCCCACTACCGAAGTAGTCGAAAAGCACGAAAGATATTCTCGCAGAAAGACTTTTTCTGAGGAAAATTTTGACGCGGAGGGGGTTCCCCCCTTCTAGCCCCCGAGGGAGGGTCGGGCTTTGCCGAGGAAAGGCTGACCCTTCCTTGATGGTTAGACTTCATATGTAAACGAGGTGTATGAACAACTTGAAAACATCTTAAGGGTAGAAGCGACGTAGCTGTCGGATGTTCCAAGCGTTGTTGTAGACCTCGCCTTGAATGTTGGCCAGCTTGTATGTTCCGGGCTTCAAAATCTTGGCGATGATGAATGGCCCTTCCTAGGGAGGCATGAGCTTGTGGCGCCCTCGGGCGTCTTGTCGCAGCCGAAGCACCAAGTCGCCCACCTGGAGGTCTCGGGACCGAACCCCTCGGGCGTGGTAGCGTCGCAGGGACTGCTGATACCGCGCCGACTGTAGTAAGGCCACGTCCCGAGCCTCTTCTAGCTGGTCCAGTGAGTCTTCTCGGTTGGTCTGGTTGCGTCGGTCGTCGTAGGCCCTCGTCCTTGGGGAACCGTATTCTAAGTCTGTGGGCAAGATGGCCTCGGCTCCATAGACTAGAAAGAACGGCGTGAAACCCGTGGCTTGACTTGGCGTCGTCCTCAGGCTCTAGACCACCAAGGGGAGTTCCTTCATCCATCGCCTGCCGAACTTGTGGAGGTCGTTGTAGATCCTCGGCTTGAGTCCTTGCAGAATCATGCTGTTGGCACGTTCTACCTGCCCATTCGTCATGGGGTGTGCCACGGCGACCCAGTCCACCCGGATGTGGTGATCCTCGCAGAAGTCCAGGAACTTTCTGCCGGTGAACTGGGTGCCGTTGTCGGTGATGATGGAGTTCGGGACCCCGAAGCGATGGATGATGTTGGTGAAGAATGCCACCGCCTGTTCGGACCTGATGCTGTTTAGGGGTCAGACCTCGATCCACTTGGAGAATTTGTCGATGGCAACCAGTAGGTGCGCGTAGCCCCCGGGTGCCTTCTGCAAGGGACCGACGAGGTCTAGACCCCACACAGCAAACGGCCAGGTGATGGGTATTGTTTGCAGAGCCTGAGCGGGTAGGTGCGTCTGCCTTGCATAGAATTGACACCCTTGGCAGGTGCGGACAATTCTAGTGGCGTCGGCCACCGCGGTCGGCCAGTAGAAACCTTGTCGGAAAGCGTTTCCAACAAGGGCTCGAGGCGCTGCGTGATGACCGCAAGCCCTCGAGTGTATTTCTTGTAAGAGCTCCTGGCCTTCGGCGATGGATATGCATCGCTGGAGGATGCTGGAGGGGCTGCGGTGGTAGAGCTCCTTCCCGTCACCCAGCAAGACGAATGACTTGGCGCGCCGCGCCAGTCGCCGAGCTTCGGCTCGGTCGAGGGGCAGTTCTCCTCGGTGGAGATATTGCAGGTACGGGGTCTGCCAGTCTCGATCAGGCGGGACCCCATTCCGCTCTCCCTCGACGCGCAGTGCCTCACCCTCGGGGGCCGAGGGTGCCTCGGGCTGAGCCGAGGGCGCCTCGGGCTGGGCCAAGACCTTCTCGGGCTCGGGCGTGTCGTTGGTCTTGACTGAGGGTTGATGTAGGTCCCGGGAGAAGATGTTCGGAGGAACCGTTGTTCACGCTGAAGCTATCTTCGCCAGCTCGTCCGCAGTCTCGTTGTACCGCCGGGCGACGTGGTTGACCTCGAGCCCGTAGAACTTGTCCTCCAGGTGCCGAACCTCGTCACAGTAGGCTTCCATCTTCGAGTCACGGCAATGGGAGTTCTTCATGACTTGGTCGATGACAAGCTGCGAGTCGCCGCGAGCGTTGAGGCGTCGAACCCCTAGCTCGATGGCGATGTGCAACCCGTTAACCAGAGCCTCATACTCGGCCACATTGTTGGACGCCAGGAAATAGAGGCGCAGCACGTAGCGGAGGTGCTTCCCGACGCGTGAGATGAAGAGCAGGCCCGCGCCTGCCCCTGTTTTCATCAGCGACCCATCGAAAAACATGGTCCAGAGTTCCGGTTGGACTGGAGCTGCCGGGAGCTGGGTGTCGACCCATTCAGCCACAAAGTCCGCCAAGACTTGGGACTTGATGGCCTTCCGAGGGGCGAACGAGATTGTCTCGCCCATGATTTCCACCGCCCACTTTGCAATCCTACCCAAGGCCTCTCGGCACTGGATGATCTCCCCCAGGGGGAAGGATGATACCACAGTCACCGAATGAGACTCGAAGTAGTGTCGCAACTTCCGCCGCGTCAGAATCACCGCGTACAGCAGCTTATGAATTTGTGGGTAGCGGATCTTGGTCTCGGACAGTACCTCACTGATGAAGTAGACCGGCCTCTGGACGGGCAATGCATGCCCTTCTTCTCGTCTTTTGACCACGATCGTGGCACTGACCACCTGAGTGGTAGCGGCGACGTAGATTAAGAGGGCTTCTCCGGCAGCGGGAGGCACCAGGATGGGTGCGTTCGTAAGGAGCGCCTTCAGGTTTCCGAGGGCTTCCTCGGCCTCGGGGGTCCAAGTGAAGCACTCGATCTTTCTTAAGAGGCGGTACAGAGGTAGGCCTCGTTCGCCGAGGCGCGAGATGAAGCGGCTCAGAGCCACAATGCATCCCATGACCCTCTGTACGCCTTTCAAGTCCTTGATGGGCCCCATGTTGGTGACGGCCGCGATTTTCTCCGGGTTGGCCTCGATGCCCCGCTCGGAGACGATGAACCCCAAGAGCATGCCTCGGGGGACTCTGAAGACGCACTTCTCGGGATTGAGTTTTACGCCTTTCGCCTTGAGACACTTGAATGTCGTTTCAAGGTCGGAGAGGTGGTCGGAGGCTTTCCTCGTCTTGACTACGATGTCGTCGACGTAAGCCTCGACGGTCCGACCAATGTGCTCTCCGAACACGTGGTTCATGCACCTTTGGTATGTCGCACCCACATTCCTCAAACCAAATGGCATAGTAACGTAGCAGTACATGCCAAAAGGTGTGATGAAAGAAGTCGCGAGCTGGTCGGACTCTTTCATCCTGATTTGGTGATACCCTGAGTAGGCATCGAGGAAAGACAGGGTTTCACACCCAGTAGTGGAATCCACGATTTGATCAATGCGAGGCAGAGGGTAGGGAACCTTCGGACATGCTTTGTTTAGACCAGTGTAGTCTACACACATCCGCCATTTCCCTCCTTTCTTTCTCACAAGCACAGGGTTGGCAAGGCATTCGGGATGGAATACCTCTTTGATGAACCCTGCAGCCATCAGCTTGTGGATCTCCTCGCCTATGGCTCTGCGCTTTTCTTCGTCGAATCGGCGCAGAGGCTGCTTCACGGGTCGGGCTCCAGCTCGGATATCCAGCGAGTGCTCGGCGACATCCCTCGGTATGCCAGGCATGTCCGAGGGACTCCACGCAAAGACTTCAGCGTTCGCGCGGAGAAAGTCGACGAGCATTGCTTCCTATTTGGGGTCGAGCTCGGAGCCGATCCGTATCTTCTTGGAGGCGTCGTTGCTGGGGTCGAGAGGGATGGACTTAACCGTCTCTGCTGCCTCGAAGTTGCCGGCGTGGCGCTTCGCATCTGGTGCCTCCTTGGAGAGGCTCTCCAGGTAGGCGATTCGGGCCTCAGATTCGGCGAGGGCCTCAGCGTACTCCACGCACTCCACGTCGCATTCGTACGCGTGTCGGTACGTGGGGCCGACGGTGATGACCCCGTTGGGGCCTGGCATTTTGAGCTTGAGGTAGGTGTAGTTGGGGACGGCCATGAACTTGGCGTAGCATGGCCTCCCCAGTACTACGTGGTAGGTTCCTCGGAACCCGACCACCTCGAACGTGAGGGTTTCCCTTCGGAAGTTGGAGGGAGTCCTGAAGCAGACGGGCAGATCAAGTTGTCCGAGGGGTTGGACGCGTCTCCCGGGGATGATCCCGTGAAAAGGTGTTGCGCCTGTCCGGATCGAGGACAGATCGATCTGCAGGAGCCCGAGGGTCTCTGCGTAGATGATGTTGAGGCTGCTGCCTCCGTCCATGAGGACCTTGGTGAGCCTGATGTTGCTGATGACGAGGTCGACAACGAGCGGATATTTCCCCGGGCTCGGCACGCGGTCGGGGTGGTCGCCCTGGTCGAAGGTGATGGGCTTGTCGGACCAGTCTAGGTAGACTGGCGCCGCCACCTTTACCGAGAAGACCTCCCGACGCTCTTGCTTGCGGTGCCGAGCCGAGGCGTTCGCCACTTGCCCACCGTAGATCATGAAGCAGTCGTGGACCTCGGGAAACACCTCTGCCTTGTGATCCTCCTTCTTGTCGTTGTTGTGGGCCCTGCCACCTTCCGCAGGTGGCCCGGCCTTGTGAAAGTGGCGCCGAAGCATGACACACTCCTCAAGGGTGTGCTTGATGGGCCCTTGATGATAGGGGCATGGCTCCTTGAGCATCTTATCGAAGAGATTGGCACCTCTAGGAGGTTTCCGAGGGTTCTTGTACTCAGCGGCGGTGACAAGGTCCGCATCGGTGGCGTCGCGTTTCGCTTGCGACTTCTTCTTGTTCTTCTTCTTAGTGTCGCACTGAGCGGATGCCTCGGGGACGTCTTTCGGCTGGCGGCCCTGGGGCTGCTTGTCCTTTCGGAAGATGGCCTCAACCGCCTCCTGGCCAGAGGCGAACTTGGTGGCGATGTCCATCAGCTCGCTCGCCCTGGTGGGGGTCTTGCGACCTAGCTTGCCCACCAGGTCGCGGCAGGTGGTGCTGGCGAGGAACGCGCCGATGACGTCCGAGTTGGTGACATTGGGTAGCTCGGTGCGCTACTTCGAGAATCGCTGGATGTAGTCCCGGAGAGACTCTCTCGGCTGCTGGCGGCAGCTTCGTAAATCCTAGGAGTTCCCAGGGCGCACGTACGTGCCCTGGAAGTTGCCGGCGAAGGCTTGGACCAGGTCGTCCCAGTTGGAGATCTGCCCCGGAGGCAGATGCTCCAGCCAAGTTCGAGCGGTGTCGGAGAGGAACAGGGGGAGGTTGCGGATGATGAGGTTGTCATCGTCCGTTCCACCCAGCTGGCAGGCCAATCGGTAGTCCGCGAGCCATAGTTCCGGCCTCGTCTCCCTCGAGTACTTTGTGATGGTAGTCGGGGTTCGGAACTGGGTCGGGAACGGCGCCCGTCGTATGGCTCGGCTGAAAGCCTGCGGACCGGGTGGTTCGGGCGAGGGGCTCCGATCCTCCCCGCTGTCATAGCTTCCCCCACGCCTGGGGTGGTAGCCTCAGCGCACCCTCTCGTCGAGGTGGGCTCGACGGTTGCGGTGGTGGTGCTCGTTGCCGAGGCGACCCGGGGCCGCAGGCGCCGTGTTGCGCGTGCGCCCGGTGTGGATCGAGGCTTCCCGCACGAATCAGGAAGTCGCGGCGCGATGCTCCGAGGGGTACCCCTGCCTTCGGGAGGCAGAGCTTTCGGCCCGTCGGACCGCGGCATCCTCCAGGAGATTCTTGAGCTCTCCCTAGATACGCCGCCCTTCGATGGTTGATGGTTCCGGCATCGCGCGGAGTAGTATTGCTGTTGTAGCCAGGTTCTGGCCGACCCCACTGGAAGCCAGTGGCGGCCTTGCCCTGACGTCGTCGGTAATGCGGTGCTGGATGCCCTGGGGTAGATGACGCGCTTCTCGGGCCGGAGCTTGGTCTGCCCATTCCTGCCCGGTGTTCCACCGGAACTGCTCAAGTGTTCCTGCTTCCTCGTCGAGCCAGGCCTGCATCTCGCGGATTTGCTCGAGCTGTGCGTCCTGACCCCCCGCAGGGACTGGGACCACAGCTAGCTCCCGAAGGATGTCAACGCGAGGCGCAGGCCTAGGGGGATCGCCGTTTTCCAGGATACCAAGATGGTTGCCTTCGCCGGGACCCCCTAGATCGACGTGGAAACATTCACGACTTGGGCTGCAATCCTCGTCGCCGAAGCTGCGGCTACCATCGGAACAATCGGAGAGGCAGTAGTCGCATGCGGTCATGAAGTCCCGCATGGCACTGGGGTTACCGAGCCCGGAGAAATCTGTCACACCCGGTTTTAGAAGGCAAACCGAATGTGAACCATGTACGTGCCAGGATCAGCAATTCACGTACACAGCAGTTACCTAACGTGGACATCATCACACAGTGCTCAAATAGTATTAAAAAGGGAAATAATAGTCGATTACATCATATGTCTGAGACATCCACATAGTCTTTACAATAATCAAAGTGCGAAAACGAAACGTAGATAACTGCGGCCTTCACAGGCAGCCGACTGGGGGTTGCCGCTAACCCACACCTAGAACTCGTCGTAGTCTTGGAATTCCTGGAAGTCTCCTTCCACGGCTTCATCTTCTCCTGAGCAATGGTTGCAATGCGGACAACCTGAGGGGGGGGGGTTTGGTGTGTAGAGCAAGGGTGAGTACACATCAACATACTCAGCAAGTATCCTGTTTGGCTGTAGTGGACTAGCTTTATGTGGGGGTAAGTCAAGCAGTTGCTTTTAGTTGGTCAGATTATTATTTACTAGTAGAAAGCCAGGTTTTAACATTAACCCAATTTATTAGCCCGATGTGCCATTTCCAAACGGAAAGAATACCACTTACTAGCACCATAGTCATAGCTAGAACCATCAATCTCATTGCCACCTGTAAACCAAAATGTCTCTGATCAAGTACCACTAATCACTGGAGCTCCCTTGGCCGCTCATAACCGCGAGCACGGCTGATATATCAGTTTTCATAACACTCTGCAGAAGTTGTGCACTTTACCCACAAGCCGTGATTCCCTTTCTGCCCGGAGAGAGCTACTCCCCATTGACCACTACCTAGGTGGTCCAGCTGGGCATCACTACGAAGCCTTTACAAAGATTCCCCGAGGCTGTAGCCGCCCGTTAGGTTTCCTAAATGTACCGCACTCCTCCCCAAGGGACAAATCAACCTTGGCAGAGCGAGCCGCATACACCGAGCCCCATTGACGGCACGACGGCTAAGCGAACTACACCCCGGTTCCTCTAATTACTCAGCTAAGGGCGACTCACTCCACCCTCATGGTTGCACTGTTTTTCCCGGGCGGTCATCCAACGAACAGGTCCTTATGGAGAGGCACTCGAGAAACCGCTCGAGCCCCCTTGAAGGTCACAAATATAACATCATAATAAAAGAGGGGAAAACAGCGTATCATAAGTAATTCTCATCATGTTAATTGATTAATGTTAAGCAATAAAATAAAGCTAACCAATAATAATCCAACCCAAATAGGTAAACAACGACATGGATAACAAAAGCTAGTCAATCCTTAGGCATAAATGTGTAATGAGGGAGGTGAATTAAAGAATGAATAGGACAGAGATAGGTCAAGGGACACTTGCCTCCACCAACCGACTGCTGCTCAGGGGCTTCTCGTGCGAGTTCATCGGGCTCTTCAACCGGATCGTTCTCTATGCGGGTGCAAACACACATACATCCATCCATTCAAATTAGGAAACAAACAGTACATCATACAAGAAAACAAATAGATTAAACATGCATAAAATATGGCATACGATATTGCATTTACCATGGTTAGAAAGAAACGGGGAAAGGTCTCACAGGGGTTAAAGTTTGTGCTCGAGGCGCATTACGGGTGGACGAATAACTAGATGTTACGTGCTCTAGTTCTACTTAGCTCCAATAATAAGGATTAGCTACATGCACTACTAGAAACGTGACCACTTTAGTAGATTAATATTAAATGAGATAGACGATTAGCTATATAAATTAACTAACGTAACCAATTTCTAAATTGAGTTTCCTATTTTATTAACATGAACAATCATAATTAGCGCGCATAAAATATGGGGGGGTAGACGAGGGCGTGACGAGTCGTGCCAAGGCATTGCGCACTACGCGAGCACGCGCGCAAGGCCGCACACACGCGCCGCGAACTAACCGTGCACACGTCGGGGCCGCGCGCCATAGGCATGCCGGGCTGAGCTCGAGGCCGCGTCGAGGCCGTCACGACGCGAGCAGGACACGGCGGGGCGAGCGAGCACGGACGAGCGAGGACGCCGCGGACCACAGCGGGGCACGGCCGGGGCCGGGGTGGCACGGCCGGGTGCGGCCGGGACGGGGCCGGGCGGCGCGGGGCGGCGCGGCCGGGGCCGAGGCGGGGCCGGGCGGCGCGCACGGGGCGAGGGCGGCCGGGGCCGGGGCGGCGGCGCCATGGCCGGAGCCGAGGCGGGCGCGGCCGGGGACGGCCGGAGCCGGGGCGGGGGCGCCATGGCCGGGAACGGGGCGAGGCGGGGGCGATCGAGGTTGGGGCGGGGGCGGCCGAGCCGGGGCGGGCGCGGGGCGGCCGGGGATGGCTCGCCGGGCGGCGCGAGGGCGGCCGGGCGGGTGGGGAAGGGGGAGGGAGGGGAGGGAGAAGAGGGGAGGGGGCCTTACCGCGGCGAGGGAGGGTGGCGCGGCGGCGGCAGCGGCGCAGGGAGAGGGCGGCGGTGGCGGTTAGGGCAGGGGAGAGGGAGAGAGGGGGAGAGAATGACGGGCGGGGCCCGCGGGGAGGGAAATTTTTGGGGGGAGGGGGGAGGGGGCGCGGCTGGGCCGCTTGGGCCCAAAGCGGGGCGCGCGCGGGGGGGAGCGGCTGGGCTGGCCGGGGCGGCCAACGGCGCGGGGGAGGGAAAGGGGAGGGGGGGCGCGGCTGGGCCGGCCGGCTGGGCTGGCCACGAGGGGGAGGGGGCGGCTGGGCCAAAAATGGGGAAGGAGGGGGGGAAGGGGAGAGAGGAAAAGATTTTCCTTTTTTCAAAAATCTATTTTCCTAGATGAATGCATTTACATTTTTAAACAATCAAAAGAATGCATGGTTCAGCATGGTGCATCAAGCAAAATAAAATACTTTTAGGGTTTTGCTTTACATGGGATCTCAAGCCGAATCCCGCTATAACTTTGGAAAAGATCAAGGTTTAGCGAGGAGAAAAGGGAAAAGGAAAGGGTAACGCCTGAATTTGGTGAGGGAAAAGAAGAAAAAAATCTACCCCCCAAATTCAGGGCGTTACAAACCTATCCCCCTTAAAAGAATCTCGCCCTCGAGATTCAGGGTTGGCTAGCAAAGAGCTCAGGGTATTTGGCCATCAGATCATCTTCGCGCTCCCAGGTTGCTTCTTCCTCAGAGTGATGATTCCATCTGACTTTGCACATTCTGATGGTCTTCCTTCGGGTGACTCTGTCTGCGGTCTCAAGGATTTGCGTTGGCTTCTCAACGTAGGTCAAGTCCTCCTGGACTTCAAGACCTTCAACTGGCAATTGCTCTTCTGGCACACGCAAGCACTTCTTCAATTGAGACACATGAAAGACATCATGCACAGCAGACAAATTTCCTGGCAAACTGAGCTGATAAGCCACTTCTCCACGCTTTGCGAGAATTTGATACGGACCGATGTAGCAGGGTGCTAGCTTGCCTTTGACTCCGAATCTTCTGACTCCTCTGATCGGTGACACTTTCAGATAGACGAAGTCTCCAACTTCGAAATTCAGCTCTCTTCTTCTTGTATCTGCATAGCTTCGCTGCCTTGATTGCGCTATCTTTAGATTCTCTCGAACCATCTTGATGTTCTCCTCAGCTTCAAGCAAAATGTCTGGCCCGAACACTTGCTTTTCTCCAGGCTGATCCCATTGCAATGGAGTTCTACAACTCCTTCCATAGAGCGCCTGGAATGGTGACATCTTCAAACTGGCCTGGTAACTGTTGTTATAGGAGAACTCTGCATACGACAACTTCTTGTCCCATCCGGACTGATCTTGCAACGCACAGGCTCTTAACATGTCTTCAAGGATTTGATTGGTCCTTTCAGTCTAACCATCTGTCTGCGGATGATAGGCTGAACTGAAATTCAGATGCGTGCCCAAGGCTTCATGCAACTGCTGCCAGAAATGAGAGGTGAATTGAGTTCCTCTGTCTGACACTATCTTCTTTGGCACACCGTGGAGACAAACGATCCGAGACATGTACAGCTCTGCCAATACTGCACTGTTGTAGTTGGTCTTGACAGGTATGAAGTGGGCTGACTTGGTCAAACGGTCCACCACTACCCAAATGGAATCGTAGCCGGCTCGAGTGCGAGGCAATCCGACTATAAAATTCATACCAATTTCATCCCATTTCCACTGAAGAATTTGCAACGGTTGCAACAATCCAGCTGGTCTCTGGTGCTCTGCCTTGATCCGCCGACAACTATCACACATAGCCACATACTCTACGATTTCCCTCTTCATTCCGTACCACCAGAATTTCTTCTTCAGATCCTGATACATCTTCTCACTACCAGGGTGAATCGAATAAGCTGTCTCATGAGCTTTCTTGAGAATCAACTCCCGAATAGACTGGACATTGGGAACGCACAGGCGGTCTTTGAACCATATCACACCTTCTGCATCTTTCTGAAAATCTTTGCCTCTACCATCTAGAATCAGTCGCCGGATCTCACTGATCTTCTCATCATTCTTCTGCGCTTCTTTGATTTCTCGCTCTAGGGTAGGTTCCAACTCAATTGTGACTCCTCGCGAATTATTTAGAAATCCGAGACTCAACCTGTCAAACTCTTTGGCCAACTCATAAGGCATCGGACGAGCAACCATCAGATTGACCTGACTCTTCCTGCTCAAAGCATCTGCCACTATGTTCGCTTTGCCTGGATGGTAATGGATCTCCAACTCATAGTCTTTGATCAACTCTAACCATCTTCGCTGCCTCATATTCAGCTCTGTCTGAGTGAATATGTACTTCAGACTCTTGTGGTCTGTGTAAACATCGCATTTCTGTCCATACAGATAGTGCGTCCATGTCTTCAATGCGTGAACCACCGCTGCCAACTCTAGGTCATGGATTGGGTAATTCTTCTCATGAACCTTCAGCTGTCGGGACGAGTAAGCCACAACTCTTCCCTCTTGCATCAACACACATCCCAAACCAGTGTAACAAGCATCACAATACACCGAGAAGGGCTTGTGCACATCAGGCAAGACTAGGACAGGCGTTGTAGTCAACTTCTCTTTCAGCGCTTCAAAGGCCTCTTGACATTTCTGGGTCCACTTGAACTCAACCTTGTTGCCTAGCAACGCTGTCATTGGTTTCGCAATTTTCGAAAACCCTTCAATGAATCGCCGGTAATATCCGGCCATTCCAATGAAGCTCTTGATCCCTCGAGCATCTGTTGGCGCTTTCCAGTCCAGAATGTCTGCCACTTTCTTCGGATCCACAGCCAATCCTTCTTTGTTGATTATGTGACCCAAGAACAGGACTTCACTGATCCAGAACTCACACTTGCTCAACTTTGCATACAACTGGTGCTCTCGCAATCTCTGCAATACCATCCTCAAATGATCCGCATGCTCCTCTTTGCTTTGAGAATAAATCAGAATATCATCAATAAATACCACCACAAACTTATCAAGATAGTCCATGAATACACTGTTCATCAAGTTCATGAAGAAGGCTGGTGCATTGGTCAAACCAAAAGACATCACAGTGAACTCATACAAACCATACTTGGTAATGAATGCCGTCTTCGGAATGTCCGAAGGTCGAATCCTGAGTTGATGATAACCTGACCTCAGATCAATCTTGGAGAACACAGTGGCTCCTCTCAACTGGTCGAACAGGTCTTCTATTCTGGGCAAAGGATACTTGTTCTTGATCATGACCTCATTCAGAGCTCGATAATCGATACACATCCTTTTGGTGCCATCCTTCTTCTCCACAAATAGGATAGGGGCGGCCCAAGGCGAGGTGCTTGGCCGAATGTAACCTTTCTCTGACAGCTCATCGATCTGCTTCTTAAGTTCAACCAATTCTGGTCCGGATATTCTGTAAGCTCTCTTAAAGATGGGGGCGGTTCCAGGAAGAAGCTCTATGGCAAATTCAACTTTCTACTCTGGTGGCATACCCGGTAAGTCCTTGGGAAACACATCTGGAAACTTCGACACAATCTTGATACTCTCAATTGGGTCTGCTTCACTGCTATCGATAGCCATCCGATAACAACTTCCTTTCTTTGGCTCAGGCGGGACTAACTCGGTCACCACTTCCTCTCCTAGTGGGGACACCAACTTGATTGTCCTCTTATCACAACTGATAACTGCCTGATACTTATCTAGCCAATTCATCCCTAGGATGACATCTATTCCCTGAGTACCCATTACTATGAGGTTGGCGGGAAACGCTATTCCCCTTATTTCCACACTTATATTCAAACAAATGCTATCGGCTCGAATTCTACCACCGGCTGAGTCAATTTGAATGGGGGTTGACATGGTAGTTATTGGAAGATTATGTGCTTCTACCCATGATGCAGTAATGAAAGAATGTGTTGCTCCAGTATCAAATAACACTTCTGCAATATGGGAGTCGACTGGGAACATACCTACTATCATGCCGGGGGTCTCCTGAACTGCTTCAGCCTCCAAGTGATTCAGTCTCCCATGATTATAGCGCGGCTGAGAGCGGTTGCCTGCTCCAGGCTGAGACACATTCTGCTTTGTTGGGGCATTGGGCCTGACTGCTGCTGGGCTGCCTTCTTCGGACATTGCATCACCCAGTGGCCTTGCTCTCCACAGTGGAAACATGCCCTGTTTCCCACTTGAGCTGGTGCTGCCTGACTGTTCTGCTGGCTTGCTAGGGTAGGAAGGCGAGGTGCCTGCTGATTCTGCCTCTGGAACTGACCTCCTCCTGACTGATTGTTCTGACGATTCTGATACTGGTGCTGAGGATACTGCCTTTGGAACTGCTGCTGCTGAGGTGGACGCTGGTTCTGCCTGAACTGCTGAGGTTGATTGCCTGAGAAACGAGGACGGCTGCTGCTTCCAGGTTGGGGTCCACTGATCTTGCGCTTGCGATCCTCCATCTCTTTGCGCTTCCTCTCTGTCATGATTGCTCTGTCAATCAAGTGCTGAAATGTCGGGAAAGTATGATTCATCAGCTGATACTGAAGAGGGTCAACCAAGCCTCTTAGGAAACGGTATTGTCTCTTGGCGTCGGTGTTGACATCTTCAGGTGCATAGCGAGACAACTGCAGAAACCTATCCCGGTACTCGCTAACAGACGATGACCCTTGCTTGAGGGCCAAGAACTCCTCCTTCTTTACTGTCATCAGACCTGCAGGAACATGGTACTGACGAAAGCTACCTCTGAACTCTTCCTAGGTGATGGTGTCGGGGTGGGCATGGGTGGCGAGATAAGACTCCCACCATGACTGAGCTGCTCCTCTCAACAGACGGGGACCATACAGGACTTTCTCCCTGTCATCACACTGAGCGGTATGCAACTCCCGCTCCACAGTGCGCAGCCAGTCTTCCGCATCCATGGGGTCAAAA
Organism: Zea mays; assembly: GCF_902167145.1. Lineage (NCBI taxonomy): Eukaryota > Viridiplantae > Streptophyta > Magnoliopsida > Poales > Poaceae > Zea > Zea mays. The sequence continues at coordinate 70,803,226 of NC_050096.1, read as the reverse complement.
GAGTGAGCAAATGTTGGGGGATGACCTCTCATGAATTCAGCACGCTTGTCTCTGGGCATCTGAGGCATCTGAGGTTGAGGTGGTGGCTGTTGTTGCTGCTGCTAATGAATGGCGGCCAGAGTCTGACCAATAGCTTGAACTGCCTGAGTCTGCATTAGGAACATCTGCTCGATGGACATCGGGGGCGGGGGCGGGGGCGGCAGGTGCTGCTGCTGGGGCACCTCATCGTGCTGAGCTGCCTGCTCCTGCTGAGCACGCCTTCCTCCTCTGCGCCTGTTTTCTGACATCTGCAGAACGCAACCACACATCAGAACTGATCTTGCAAATCTTGCAGCATGAGAAAAGAGTATAGAATTCTCCATAACACTGAACAGATGAGCATCTTCACTGATCTCCAACACAGACCAACACAGCTTCTCAGATAAAGAGGAAAGTGGAATAAAAGGCTTCCCAACTAAATAACTAACTACATTAACATATAACAGGTAAACCAAAATGCAGGGGATACCCACATCCTGGTGACAGTCATTACAAAGATCCAAATCAAACATAGTTCATCATGACAAACATAAATGCACAGGATATAGCAAACTACCCTGTCTAACTAAGACTAACTAAGAGCGAGACTAACGCTAAGACTATAGCTTCTATGTATATATTTCGTATTAATTACAAGATCCGACTCTGACGATCTATGGCTCTAAATTTATCTTGGTCTTGCAGTCGGGATTGCCATAAGACTGGTGTCCACGCCGAGGTGAGCGGTACGGGTGCTGAGTCCCGACGGGAGCGGGGGAACCATCATCCAGGTGACGATGCTCCGCGCGCTCAGCCCGCAGCAGGGCGATCTCAGCACGAGCCCTACTCAGCTCGTCTAATGCATGGTCCAGCTCTGTGTTTAGCATGGCGGCTAGGTTGACTATGCTGCTCAACCTAGGATTGTCCTCACCAACAGGTGAGACAATCACGCCTCCTGTGCTGCCAGATGGACGGCGGGGGTAGTACTTCAGGTTGAGACCATCAGCTACCCCACCGAGCACTGAGCAGTAGTGCGAAAGCGCACGCCGTGCAGCATCTTGCATGGCCGCCTCAGCTGAGTCCCGCTCAGAGATGGAATAGTGCTCCGAGCAGACCTCAGCACCCCAGAGACTGTTCTCCGGACGGCGCACCAAGTAGGTCGCCTCCCAGCGGTCCGGGTAGACCCCGCGACTATGCTGGTAGACCACACAGCGATACTCGATGGACCAAGTACGCCGGTCAAGTGCTTGACGTAGCAGGGTGTCGAGCGCATCGTGGAAGTGACACCCGCGAGCAGCGTCGCGAGTGATGGGTCGAGCAACCCATCCTTCCGGCTCCTGGTCAGCAGGGAAGTCGGTGTCGTGGCTCGAGCTGTCGTCGCCACCTCCGTCGTCTGGGTCTCCTCCAGCAGCTACTCCAGAGGCTGGGGCGCCCAGTGGTGGTGCAGGGGGCGCCTCCAGGGGAAGCACAGGGGAGCAGCTCCTCACAGACTCTATCTCCTGCTGGAGCGAGAAAGAAGAGCCTTGCTGCTCCTGTCGTCGACGTTCCTGCTCCTCATGCAGGCGGTGGTGCAGCCTCTCCAAATGGCTGGACTGTCCGGCCACGGGACGGCGAAGCGGACGCTCAGCAAGGCGGGAGGGTAAGAAGGGGATGACGGACTTCCGTGCAGTGTGTCTAAGACGAGCCATCTACAAAAGACACCGCAAGCAAAAGAGTGAGAACAGAATTAGTATGACCAGCAAGTAATGAATCATGAATAAATGAAGGATTAGAATAAAACACAAATTTCAGCAAGGTATAATATATAGTAGAACATAGTTTGGTCAATATGACCAACTTTTGAAGGGATATCAAAGTCAAGGCAGGGACAGAGGTCTATAGTCCTTAGAACGACCATTCTACTCTAGGTTAGCGGTCCTACAGTCAGCACGGCTTTGATACCACCTATGTCACACCCGGTTTTAGAAGGCAAACCGAATGTGAACCATGTACGTGCCAGGATCAGCAATTCACGTACACAGCAGTTACATAACGTGGACATCATCACATAGTGCTCAAATAGTATTAAAAAGGGAAATAATAGTCGATTACATCATATGTCTGAGACATCCACATAGTCTTTACAATAATCAAAGTGCGAAAATGAAACGTAGATAACTGTGGCCTTCACAGGTAGCCGACTGGGGGTTGCCGCTAACCCACACCTAGAACTCGTCGTAGTCTTGGAATTCCTGGAAGTCTCCTTCCACGGCTTCATCTTCTCCTGAGCAATGGTTGCAATGCGGACAACCTGAGGAGGGGTTTGGTGTGTAGAGAAAGGGTGAGTACACATCAACATACTCAGCAAGTATCATGTTTGGCTGTAGTGGACTAGCTTTATGTGGGGGTAAGTCAAGCAGTTGCTTTTAGTTGGTCAGATTATTATTTACTAGTAGAAAGCCAGGTTTTAACATTAACCCAAGTTATTAGCCCGATGTACCCTTTCCAAACGGAAAGAATACCGCTTACCAGCACCATAGTCATAGCCAGAACCATCAATCTCATTGCCACCTGTAAACCAAAATGTCTCTGATCAAGTACCACTAATCACTGGAGCTCCCTTGGCCGCTCATAACCGCGAGCACGGCTGATATATCAGTTTTCATAACACTCTGCAGAGGTTGTGCACTTTACCCACAAGCCGTGATTCCCTTTCTGCCCGGAGAGAGCTACTCCCCATTGACCACTACCTAGGTGGTCCAGCAGGGCATCACTACGTAGCCTTTACAAAGATTCCCCGAGGCTATAGCCGCCCGTTAGGTTTCCTAAATGTACCGCACTCCACCCCAAGGGACAAATCAACCTTGGCAGAGCGAGCCGCATACACCGAGCCCCATTGACGGCACGACGGCTAAGCGAACTACACCCCGGTTCCTCTAATTACTCAGCTAAGGGCATCCCACTCCACCCTCATGGTTGCACTGTTTTTCCCGGGCGGTCATCCAACGAACAGGTCCTTACGGAGAGGTACTCGAGAAACCGCTCGAGCCCCCTTGAAGGTCACAAATATAACATCATAATAAAAGAGGGGAAAACAGCGTATCATAAGTAATTCTCATCATGTTAATTGATTAATGTTAAGCAATAGCATAAAACTAACCAATAATAATCCAACCCAAATAGGTAAACAAGGACATGGATAACAAAAGCTAGTCAATCCTTAGGCATAAATGTGTAATGCGGGAGGTGAATTAAAGAATGAATAGGACAGAGATAGGTCAAGGGACACTTGCCTCCACCAACCGACTGCTGCTCAGGGGCTTCTCCTGCGAGTTCTTCGGGCTCTTCAACCGGATCGTTCTCTATGCGAGTGCAAACACACATACATCCATCCATTCAAATTAGGAAACAAACAGTACATCATACAAGAAAACAAATAGATTAAACATGCATAAAATATGGTATACGATATTGCATTTACCATGGTTAGAAAGAAACGGGGAAAGGTCTCGCAGGGGTTAAAGTTTGTGCTCGAGGCGCATTACGGGTGGACGAATAACTAGACGTTACGTGCTCTAGTTCTACTTAGCTCCAATAATAAGGATTAGCTACATGCACTACTAGAAACGTGACCACTTTTAGTAGATTAATATTAAATGAGATAGACGATTAGCTATATAAATTAACTAACGTAACCAATTTCTAAATTGAGTTTCCTATTTTATTAACATGAACAATCGTAATTAGCGCGCATAAAATATGGAGGGGGTAGACGAGGGCGTGACGAGTCGTGCCAAGGCATTGCGCACTACGCGAGCACGCGCGCAAGGCCGCACGCACGCGCCGCGAACTAACCGTGCACACGTCGGGGCCGCGCGCTAGCCGAGCTCAAGGCCGCGTCGGGGCCGTCACGACGCGAGCAGGACACGGCGGGGCGAGCGGGCAAGCACGCCGGGGCGAGCGAGCACGGGCGAGCGAGGACGCCGCGGACCACAGCGGGGCATGGCCGGGGCCGGGACGAGGGCGGCCGGGGCCGGGGTGGCACGGCCGGGCGCGGCCGGGACGGGGCCGGGCGGCGTGGGGCGGCGCGGCTGGGGCCGGGCGGCGCGCACGGGGCAAGGGCGGCCGGGGCCGGGGCGGCGGCGCCATGGCCGGAGCCGAGGCGGGCGCGGCCGGGGATGGCCGGAGCCGGGGCGGGGGCGCCATGGCCAGGAACGGGGCGAGGCGGGGGCGATCGAGGTCGGGGCGGGGGCGGCCGAGCTGGGGCGGGCGCGGGGCGGCCGGGGACGGCTCGCCGGGCGGCGCGAGGGCTGCCGGGCGGGCGGGGAAGGGGGAGGGAGAAGAGGGGAGGGGGCCTCGCCGCGGCGAGGGAGGGCGGCGCGGCGGCGGCGGCGGCGGTTAGGGCAGGGGAGAGGGAGAGAGAATGACGGGCGGGGCCCGCGGGGAGGGAAATTTTTGGGGGGAGGGGGGAGGGGGCGCGGCTGGGCCGCTTGGGCCCAAAGCGGGGCGCGCAGGGGGGAGCGGCTGGGCCGGCCGGGGCGGCCCACGGCGCGGGGGAGGGAAAGGGGAGGGGGGCGCGGCTGGGCCGGGCACGAGGGGGAGGGGGGCGGCTGGGCCAAAAATGGGGAAGGAGGGGGGGAAGGGGAGAGAGGAAAGGATTTTCCTTTTTTCAAAAATCTATTTTCCTAGATGAATGCATTTACATTTTTAAACAATCAAAAGAATGCATGGTTCGGCATGGTGCATCAAGCAAAATAAAATACTTTTAGGGTTTTGCTTTACATGGGATCTCAATCCGAATCCTGCTATAACTTTGGAAAAGATCAAGGTTTAGCGAGGAGAAAAGGGAAAAGGAAAGGGTAACGCCTGAATTTGGTGAGGGAAAAGAAGAAAAAAAATCTACCCCCTAAATTCAGGGCGTTACAAAATCCCAACAAAAGTCGGGCTCGTCATCTTCCTCGGAACCCGAGGGTCCGTAGGTCGAGACGGCCGTCAGTCTGTCCCAGGGCGACCGCATATGGTACCCCGGAGGGTTGGTACATGCCTCTATGAAGGCTTCCACCGAAGCGAGGTCGCTTGGTGGGTCGAAGCTGAATCCAAAAGGCACGAGATGGGAATCGGTCGGTACCTCTTGGTCGACGGGCGGTGACGAAGTCGCGTCAGGGGCGGACTGCACCGTTGTCTCAGGTACGAGGGCGTCGCCCAGCAAGTCCTTCGCGAGCGTGCTGGCGTCGTTCGTATGCTTGGGGTTGGCGTGTTTCGGGGAAACGACGCTCGTCTTCGTCTCAGACGCAAGGTCAAAGCCCGACATGTCCCCCGCTGGGGCGCCGGCGTCGTCGACTTGCTCGACAGCCGATGAGGTGCCGCCTCCTGCTTGGGCATGGTTGCCCCGCCTCCTCCTCCGTCGGTGGGGGAGGTGACGGGACAAACCCGGATGTTGTTCTTCCGCCATGTGGGGAAGACGTCATTGATTCTGCCGCCGGCGGGCGGGCTGACGGCCGCCATTGTCGCTGTCGCGCGGCGGAGGAAGGAGTATCATGTTGTAGCTGCCGTCGAGGGACATGAACTCAAGACTCCCAAAACGGAGCATTGTCCCGGGTTGGAAAGGTTGCTGGAGACTACCCATCTGGAGCTTGACGGGAAGTTGTTCGTCAACACGCAACAGTCCCCTACCTGGTGCGCCAATTGTCGGCGTTTCGACCCCGGGGGGTCCCTGGACCGACGAGTAAATTGTCGCTGCATGTCCCAGCCCAGATGGGTCGGCGCGAGACGGGACACAAAGGGGGAGAACAGTAAGGGGAAACCATGGCCTTCGTGTTGTCCTGTGCCTAGGGTGGATGGATGCGCTTGCAGTAGGGGGTTACAAGCGTTCGCGTGGGAGAGAGAGAGAGAGAGAGAGCGAGGGCCTTATGCGTCGGCCCGTTCTCCCGCGCGGCCAACCTTCTCGTACGAGAGCCCTGGACCTTCCTTTTATAGGCGTAAAGAGAGGGTCCAGGTGTACAATGGGGGGTGTAGCAGTGTGCTAATGTGTCTAGGAGAGAGGAGCTAGAGCCCTAAGTACATGCCGTCGTGGCAGTCGGAGAGGTTTTGGCACCCTGTTCATGTGATGTCGTGGCCGTCGGAGGAGCGCTGGAGCCCTGCGGAAGTACAGCTGTCGGGGCTGTCGGATCCTTGCTGACGTCTCCTTGCTGACGTAAGGGGCTGGGAGCTGCCGTCGTCATGGAGCGTGCGGGGTGTCATCATTACTTGTTTACTGGGGCGAGCCAGATGGGACGCCGGTCTTGTTCCCCGTAGCCTGAGCTAGCTAGGGGCAGGGTAATGATGGCCCCCCTGGCGACGTGGCCGGTCCGGACCCGAGTTTGGGCGAGGTGGCGATTCATCCGAGGTTGAGGTTGTGTCCGAGCCCTGGGGTCGGGCGAGGCGGAGTCCATCGTCTTCCGGAGCCGAGGCTGAGTCCGAGCCCTGGGGTCGGGCGAGGCGGAGTTCGTCGTCTTCTAAGTCGTGGTTGAGTCCGAGCCCTGGGGTCGGGCGAGGCGAAGTCCATCTTCCGAGGCCGAAACGGGGGCCGAACCCTGGGGTCGGGCGAGGCGGAGCTTCCTATGTCGCCCGAGGCTGGACTTAGCCGTTGTCGACCTCACTCTGGCGAGTGGCACGGCAGTCGGAGCGGGGCAGGCAGCGCTGTTTTCTTGTCAGGTCGGTCAGTGGAGCGGCAAAGTGACTGCGATCACTTCGGCTCTATCGACTGAAGAGCACGCGTCAGGATAAGGTGTCAGGCGATCCTTGCATTAAATGCTCCTGCGATACGGTCGGTTGGCGTGGTGATTTGGCCAAGGTTGCTTCTCTGCGAAGACTGGGCCTCGGGCGAGCCGAAGGTGTGTCCGTTGCTTGAGGGGGCCCTCGGGCGAGACGTGAATCCTCCGGGGTCGGCTGCCTTTGCTCGAGGCTGGGCTCGGGCGAGGCGAGATCGTGTCCCTTGAGTGGACTGAGCCTTGACCTTAATTGCGCCCATCAGGCCTTTGCAGCTTTGTGCTGATGGGGGTTACCAGCTGAGATTAGGAGTCTTGGGGGTACCCCTAATTATGGTCCCCCACAATATGTATGTACAAACAATATTCATTTATGTAGTATATACCTTGCAGCCTGTCCAGAAGAGGTGAAGCAAATGATGACTAATGCCTTAACTTTGATTGTAGCTCGCACCTAGAAAAGTAGTTGTGGTATTTTAGACAACAAAAATCAATTTTTTAATAGTGATATGACATTTAAAGACAGAAAAAAATGTCAGGAATCTGAGGAATACCTAAACACACCAGAGGTAACCCTCAAATGGTATTTGTATATAATTGGTGGACATGTATAATGCACAACGCCATAAGCAATAAAAAAGACGGATTGTTCTTCAGATACTGCGAAACAACCGAAATGCACAGATCAGGTACGCTTAAACTCGCTGCCAAGATCATGAATTTGGTGCGTAGAGAGAACTGAATAATCTGGAGTTTTTTTGTCAGTCAGACCTGAGACAGCACGACAAAGAGGATCAGCATTGGCAGGCCAATCTCAACGCATCTCCCAACCTGATGCAATTATTAGACATCAATCGGATGAGCAAGCCATTCCTCATCAGCATACCCATGTTGGGAACACAAAATGGGGATTGGGACAAAGCGAGCGGTACCACAGGGAAACCTCTTTCGAAGAGGCCAAATGCGAGCAGCGCAACAACTGGAGTCATCCCCACTGGGCTGAAGAATCTGACATGCGTTATGGAACCAACCAGTATTCAGTATAGCCTAGGAACTGTCAAAAGTCAAAATTGAAACGGAACTACTTGGTAGTAGATTGGTATTGCTCTTGGAAGGAAAGAGCAATAGAGCTAGAATGCTTGGACTACGAAGTGTGAAGGAAAGCGACCTGGAGAAAATACCCCACAGCTGGCTGTAGCCCAGAATGATCTGAATGCTTGAGGACACTATCAGTGCCCCCTGTATGGCCTTCATGGTCTCCAGGAACCTCTGCTCAACCATAGATGGGGAAAAAACTTGCAGAACAAACTCCATGAACATAAGGAACAATAACTTCATGAATTACTACATTGTCATAAGTAAGCTTTATTAGTTCTTGACCCAATCCATCCTACAACATTCTGCCCCATCAGTTTACAACCAGTGATTGCATGGCCACGTTTTATAGGGATTTTATTCTAATGGTAAAAATAATGAATGGTGTCCTTTAAAATAGTGTGCGATAAAAGTTGGAACTCAAAATATCAGTCTTGCAGAACAAACAAGTGCAAAAAGGTAAAGCAAATCCACTTTCAGTTCCTAACAGTCAGGCTTTGCAGCTCGAACCCATTAGTAAGCAATAAGTGTAAAAATGCACCGGTCGAAGTGCATTAGTTCAGAACTAATCAATTTCTTAAATTTGGTAGCCTATAGAGCGAACAAAGATACTCCAAAAATAACAGGAGACTCCATGCCATAGTACAGGAGACCGCCTTTTGGCCCCAACCCAATCTCCTCCATAACTTCACCCACCAAAATCAGCTCTCTGATATATACCAAAATGCAAGGAAGTAAGAAGCAAGCACAATACTTTACCGTGGATAGTTAAACAACTTTTTGCAAGCGATCTAAAAGGTACATGTACATGTGATGTAACCCAAGATTAAATCATGTGTATAGCAGGGGTGATGAGGACATCACTACCATGGATACAAACAACACTCCCCTAGTTGATGTTCAAGGTCCGATTACTCGCGCACGCGCAAGACAATTGAATTTGCAGGAGCTCGTTCCTATGTACTTATTCTTGTACATTTGAGAATAGTGTGCTACCTAATGAATTAATTGTACTTAGGAATGAAGGAAAGGACCAGCAAAGGACATGGTGAAGGACTTGGAGGCGTAGAAGGCCAGCAAGGACGTTCGGATCAAGGTGGAGGACCAAACCGGCGTCCGTAATCTGTCTCGGTGCTGCGACACCATAAATGGGCCTTTAGGCCGTGTATCTTTGTTGGGCCCATTAGGGCGCGTCCAGGGAGGGAGTCCGCTCCTAACCCTTATATAATCAGTAGCTGCCACCACATTAGGGCTCGGGTTTTGCTAAAGTTAGATCTGTCGAGAACAGCCGTCGTATATCGGTTTGTGAGACCCCAACTTGTAAGCTTAATCATTCATCCGCAATATTCTAGATTGTGTTCTTTCTTGTTCTTGCTTGTGTCTTCGATTTCCAGGCAAGGATTAGCCCTCGTGGCGAGGTCAATCGCGCAGTGCACGGTTGATAACCAGAGGAGAAGTGGTGCTGCGATTGCGGGGTTCTAGTCGTGTTGATTGGAAGCTGGATTGTCTGTGTGACATCTCCACCAAATCGATAGTTACCTACACCTGACGGAAGATTGGGCACCCCGTTCCTATCAAGGGGCTTGAGTTGGCAAATTAGTTCATTATCCTATGTCCCCTCTAATCCAAAAGGGGCATTGTTTAACCAAACTTAACCCCACCCAACCCCAACCAAAATAGAGAAGAAGGAAATTGCCTTGTAGGTGAAGCAAAACCCTAGCAGATTAGTACAAAACCTAATATGCCTGATTGAAACAAGCAAGAACTAAAAATGGTAGTAGAGGGAACACCATCAAAGCATGTCCTCCAGTAGGCGAGCAAAGCATCCCGTCTCCCTAAGGTAAGCGTGAGGGGTAGAGCTCTACGAGTTGTAAGGGCAGGGGGGCGGTACCTTGCCGCTCCCAGAGGGGCGGATGGCGATCTCTGCTTAGCCCATAGTCGGCGATCTCTGTGAAGCATGTACAGGGCCTCCAAACTTCAGCGCCGATGACCTAGGCGTTACTGAGCACGTGGTCGGCGGTGAAGGGAGGCTAGTGGTCGAAGACCGTCCCCCAGGGCGAGGCGCCCTGGTGGAGCGGGCGGAGCACGGGTGACTGCGGGGACGGGGGCGAGTGGGCGACGACAGCGATGTCGGGAGGAGACAGGGATGGCGTGGGAGGGAGAGTTAGGTAGATGGGCCCCTAGTGGGCCTTAGGGTTAGGGAGGGTTTTCTTTTCTTTTTTTAATTTCAAAATGCATTTTAAATTAATCAAAAATTCATAAAATTTTACCAAATAAATAATAAACATTTGAATAAATTATTACAAATGCAAATAAATAATAAACATTTGAAACGACTTTCAACTCGAATCTAATATCATATAAGCATAAAGAACACAGTTACATACTATAGTCATGTCCATACATAAACAAACCATGAAATAAACATACAAGCAATATTAAAAGAAATAAATCACCACGCAATTTAGCGATCAATATTTACTTGTTTTAATTAATTTTTAGTCACTAACATCTACAGGTACGTTCAGGCTATAAGATTTGATAGTGATCCTTGCTCTATAGCGACCCACCGCTAGTCCCCGACGACATATATAGTGACCAACCATAAGTTGTTAAATTTCTAGACTTTTAGCGACCAACCGACCGTTGCTACAAAAGGATTTAGCGACTGACTGTCGGTCCCTAACCTTTAGCAACCAACAGTTGGTACCTAATAAGGGTCGCTAAAGATCAACCGTCGTGTAGTGAATAATAGATGGATCAGATAGGTCAATTGTGAATTTGAAATTATCCTTCACTGTTTCGAGTGGTTATCGGTCCTAAAGATTAATTTTCACAAAAGTGAGGTGTATGTTTTTGGGTGGATCAATGTGATAATAAAAGAATGGCCAACATGTTGAACTGTACTTTGGGCTCTCTTCCTTTAAAGTATCTAGGAATTCCTATTTCCGATGGCCATCTTAATTCATCAGAGTTTTCCTCCATTTTTGAAAAAATGGAAAAGAGATTGGACCCATGGAAGGGTAAGCACCTCTCTTCAAGGGGAAGGCTTATTTTAACTAACTTTTGCTTAAGTAGCATATCAATTACATGATGGTCTTCTACCTACTTCCCAAATATATTCATCAGAAAATGGATGCTATTAGAGTGAATTTCTTCTGGCAAGGTGCAGAGGACAACAATAAATATCATATGGCGAGGTGGGAGATGCTAACTAGGCCAAAAGACTAGGGGCTCTAGGTTTTATTGACACGCAGGTGATGAATGAATGCTTATTGGTCAAATGGATATGGAAAATCTCTCAAGGATCGAGGGCTTGTGGTACAAACTCATTAAAGCTAAGTATATGAGTGATGATGACTTTTATAGATCTAAGAACAAAGGTGTTTCCAAATTCTAGAAAGGACTTCATAAAGTCAACCATTTTTCGCTAGGTTGTAGTGAATAAGGTAAACAATGGAAAAGGGACTCTTTTTTGGAAAGACTCTTCGTTGGGGGATGTGCCGCTAAGTATCAAGTACCACAAAATTTTTGAAAGATGCAGGAAGAAGGATGCCTTGGTGGCTGATTATTTTGTGGAGGATGACTAGGAGGTTGGCCTTTTGCGGCCCCTTAGTACTGGGGACTTACATTCTTGGGAGGAGTTCATGGGGATTTGCAGAATTGTTGTTTGACTCAAGGGAGAGACACTAACTTGGGCATTGGATAATTCTCACAGGTTCAATACTAGATCTTTTTATAGAGTTAAAACTGACAGGGGGACAAGGATTATCACATATAGTTGCATTTGGAAATGCAAAGTTCCTTTGAAGATCAAAGTTTTTTATGGCAATTGTATAATAAAAAAATCCAGTGAGCAATCGATTTAAATAGAAGGGGTTGAAAGGGTCGTATTGGTCACTTGTTCTCAAATATTGTGAATCAAGAACAAGGCAACACAATCGTTAAGGATTAAGGACCTTCATTCTTCGGAGCATTATCTCCTTTCGGATATAATGATCTTCAAACGAAGGTCATGAAGGTCACACCTTCATTACTTATGAGAATAAGAGTTCAGAGAGATAACATATGTTGTCTATTCATCCATTCATTCACATATTTATTTCGTAACATATATTTACATGAACATTAATCGAATTTATATTACATTGATACCTTCAACTTCACTGAAGATGTTGACGCAAGAGCAATTACCAATCAGCGTGAACAGTACGGAGATACTGTTCACCTATTTATAGGCACGGGACGTAACCTGAGTAAAAATATATTTATAACCTTAACGATTACATATAGAGTTCACGAAATTTCACAAGGGAATATCGCCATTTGTATTTAATAACATGAGCGACACCTTCTCCTTTCAATGTTTCATTGCTCCGTTCGTGACCAAGCCTGCTTGATGAAGCGTGCTTCATCATACTTCCTTTCCGTTATATCGAAGCCAAGCTGTCTACCTGTTATACCACGATGAAGCTTGTCGGACGAAGTTTTGTTCCTTTCCTCTTATGTTGTACTGAAACTTTTCTGGTGATGAAGCTACTTTAATATTTAATAGCATATTAAAAGTAAATGATTAGTCATGTTTTTGAGGACCTTCAGAAGAAGAAGACATCAATAGGTAGTGTCTTATGCTGAAACGATTGATCACATTTTCTTCACTGTATACTAGCTAAATACATTTAGGGTTGTTGGAACTAGATCTTTAGGGTGAATTATTGTTCCAAATCTATTGAGACATTATTCGGTGATTGGATGGCTCCCAATCCGCATGTGTCTCACTCTTTTTGCATGTACCTTACAGCAGGATTGGTGTGGTCTATGTGGGGCAACAGAAACAGGATGGCAATAGAAAAGAAATTTCCCAGCAGCTCAGAAATGATCTTGTACAGTTTCATTTCTTTGTACAGTTTCATTTCTTATATGCAGAGGTGGGACATGATGCTCAAGCCAAAAGACCAGAAGTTGGAGAAGATGCTGGATACTTTGAAGAATTGGCTGCAAAAATCTGGTAATGGAGTCGGCAAAATCTCTGAAGAAATGATCTGACTGTACGAGGTCCATCGGCTGCTCCTTTCTTGGTATGATATCTTGGCGTGTTCATTGGTTTCTTTAGCAAGTCAAGCAAACTAAACTTAGATCACGCGGCATCCCGGGCAAGTAATGCATGCAGCTGGCATCAAATTATAATAAGCCCCACGTCTTTGCACGCATGCGTGTGGACTGGACTCCGCGACGAAAGCATTCATTTGAAAAATCTGCACCTCAACACCACCGAATTTTTTTGTTTTTTAGCCCCTTTCGAGACAAAAATTTACATTTGGACCCTCAGAAATTTAATTTGCACGTTTGGACCCGAAGCTCGGTGCCAGACGCCACAGCCTATGGCGCCGAGCTGTGTGACGTGGCAGTCTGCGTGGCACCTAGCTCGGCGCCACAGATCTTGGCGCCGAGCTAGGAAATACCCGCAAACTCCCTTTCTCTCTGCGCGTTTCTTCTCTGTTCACGTCACTTCTACCGCCGCAAAAACCATCGCCATTCCGTCGAAATCGTCGCCGCCCGCCCAGCTCCAGCCCGGCTCGCCGCCGGCCGCCCGCCCGCCCCGCTCCCTGCCGCCTGGAGTTCCCCGCCCCGCTCGCCCAAACCCGCTCCCTGCCGCCCGGAGCTCAGCCGAGCGAGCTCTGCCGCCCGGAGCTCAAGCCGCCGCCCGGAGCTCCGCCAACGGTCGGCCACCGCGCGCTACGGTCGGCCACCGCCAGGTATTTTTTTAATTTCTTAGTTTAGTAAATTCTTAGTGATTATATAGTTTAGTGTTTTCTTAGTTTATTAATTTCTTAGTTTAGTAAATTCTTAGTGATTATATAGTTTAGTGTATTCTTAGTAAATTTCTTAGATTAATTTCTTAGTTTATTAATTTCTTAGTTTAGTAAATTTCTTAGTTTAGTGTTTAGTAAATTCTTAGTGATTATATAGTTAGCATTTTGTTTAGCGCATTGATATTACATGTTTTCTGTGTTGGCAACCATCGTGTTGTCGTTTATTCGCAGGTTCTATAAACATCACTTTACAGGGGAGGTGCTGCTAATTTTTTTATTGACAATAGGTTTTTTTGTACGTAGGTGTTCGTCCAACTTGACCTTCTCCACCGTTAGCTGGACTCGTACGCGTTCTCAGGTATACATTGTTTTCGTACATTATTTATAGATTATGTAATTTCGTTTGATGTGTTCATTTAATATTTACTATATAGTTATTAGTTAATATATATTTATTACTTAGTAAGTTAGTAGGCTTAAGTATATAGCTATTATTGAGTTAGTAATCCATTTTTGTAATAGATGGACAGCCTAGTAACACTATACCATGGAGGAAGGGTGGAGATAGATGCTTATAGGAGTGTTACTTTTGATGGTATAAAGATCGTGACCATGTTGTTCGATGAAAGACCATCTTTTGACAAGCTTTTGGCTCGAGCTTGTGAGGAGATTAGTTGCGACATAAACGACCCTAGAATATCAATTCAGGGTTTGTTGTCCCATATTACATATGGAACAGTTGTCCGACGGTTGATCTCCATTACCTCAGAAGATGATTGGGTGATATATTTAAGAATTGTGAAGACGATGGTTCCACCATATTTGGATGTGGTTGTTCAAAAGTTACCTGTTAGTCATTGCGATGGTCCAGTCGGGTTATCTCCACCATGTTTGGAGGCGGTGAGTCCATCCGTCTTTCTGTTGCTACCTCCTTCTCCGCATCCGTCATTGGTGGAGGATTCGGGGGAGGAGGTACCCAACGCTTAAAACGCTCATGACTGGTCTTTTCACTCAACCAATTAACGAAAAGAAGATATCGAGGGTCAAATTTATCAGGACCGTCGATCCACTGGAAAAAGAAACACCTCTGATGTCCCTAAAATAATGGAAAGAAGCACTATTACATATCTACAAAATAATGAATGTGAACAAAATTAAGTGACAAGTCATAAGCTACGTACGTCCAAACTGCCACAAAGGTAGTAGCAGCGAGCAGCCGTGTCTGAATGTTGTGATTGATGTACCCAAACCAGTCTGCCACAGTCACAGTTAGGCACGGAGAGTTCAGGAGGAACAGGAGCATCCTTACTAGATACGTCCGGATATAACTCCCGAGGACGACCTCTCATCTGCCACAACGCCTCTCGATACATGTCTTTCATCTAATAAACAATTATAATTATCACTTGTACCTATTATGCTTTATAATAAGTTTACACAAACTAATAATCGAAATGATAATATAATAGGTGTATACAAATTATTAAACTAACAACCCATTATACAAAACGAATCAGTTGGACATCATACCTTGATCTACAAAGTGAACCAACTCAAATCTTTAAATCCAGCAAATTTTGACGAAGTTTGGAAATGGGATGAAATGAGCTGCTCTCGGCCAGCCGCGCGGGCGTTTTTATAGGAATTCGTAGCTCGGCGCCAAGATCTGTGGCGCCGAGCTACGAGACCGCGCCGCCACCACATCGGAGCCAGGTTAGCCCTAGACGCAAGTAGCCATTGCTGCCACGTCATAGCTCGGCGCCACAGGCTGTGGCGCCGAGCTATGTTAGCTCGGCGCCACAGCCTATAGCGCCGAGCTAAGGGTCCAAAACTGAGTTTAAAATTTTTTTAGGTCTAAACGTGATTTTAAACCTAATAAAGGGCTAAAATACAAAAAATTCGGTCAACACCACCACCAGCATACACATCGTCACTTCCTACCCTAACGTGATGCATCTCAACCACATCACCATTTGCTTTATTATAAACATACGCCAGTTGGTCAACGGGAAAATGTGCTTTATCCTGTGCAGCGTGCAAAAGACGGAATTAGTCCATCCACACTACGTGTTTGAGAAAAAGAAAGTTCATCCACTACGGTTCTGGAAGACCCTGTTGAGAACACCCTGCACGGTACCGCTCATGCCTGCTCCCACGGCTTCAGCGAGGTATGCGGCCTGAGGTAAAAAAGTGGTTTCAGTTCAAACAGGTTAATACTTGATACCAAAGATGTGGACACGAAACATGGTGAAATAGATCATGAATGTGATGATGCAATTTGAGCTCACAATACGCTACCTCTTGGAAGGTTTTCTGAAGATCAAGAGCATCCTTTATTCTGCGGTTCACAAACGTCCAAGTATCACGGAACTCTGCCATGTGCCATAAGTAGGAACAATACATTAACATGTGAACACTGGTATGCAGTCATACAAATAGCACTACATCTTGACAGTCTAGCATCTCATAATACTTCGAATTCATGTTTTCTAAAATTTAGTAGAAGACAGCAAACAAGGCAAGAAACCATATCATTAATTATATCTTGTGCTTTTTCAACACTGAACAAGCAAAAATATCTGTATTTCAGTTTAGTACTGCTTGTGTTCCATGCTTCAGCTGTAGTGCTGTACAGTAACAAAAACAACAAAATAAACGGGCAAAAAAGTGAGGCTTTCAGTTCAGCTAGTTTACCCGAAACAGTGAAACACTTTCGTTTCAATCCTTGCTGTTAAGTTGTTGCAGGGGTAAAATTAACTTCAGTATGTAGCAAGAAATGGAAACCAACATAGAGCTATTGAGAACTGCAAACCTGGAGAATTGTCTGTCAACATATACACCTCTGAGGTTGAGTAGATACCACCAAGCACTGTACGTTTCACATACCAATCAATATCTGACCCAGAATCTCCAGCAGCATGCCATATCTCATCCACCAGGATAGCTCGCTGCTTCAAGCTTGTTGAGACGTTTGCTGGTTGAGACTGAAACAGGATGTAGCAGCTATTAGAGCCATGCAACTGAACTAAACTCTAAGTCCCAAACAAAAAAAGACTAGCATACCTGAATACTCAGTGCTTGAGGCCACTTAGATATATAAGGTGCCTGCATTTCCAGCCTCATCCGAACAAGTTTTGAGAGTCTCTCACTCAGTATCAAGTTCTTCAACTGCTCTCCTTCTCCAGCATCAATTCGATCCATCAGTTGTTGGAGGCAGTCATCCATGAAAAACTACGCAAATACAAGACTATAATCAACATGGGCACATTTAAATAGAGAAAATCATAAGAGCAACTCCAATAGTTCTCTAAAAAAGAGCTTGCTAAAATCATGTTTAGCAAGTTGCTAAATAGCTATCGGGAGTAAAAAATAACTTAGTCTCCAATAGTTTCTCATACTTAGGGAGTAGTTCGATTTTGAATCTAGATTTGGCAGCCCTACCCCCATCAAATCTGGCTGATGGCAAGGTTGAGAGCAGAGGATGTCGAGGGCGGAAGAGAAAAGGCTGATCGGCATGACCTATAGAGGAGCGGTGGTCGGTGGCGCAATCTATGGGGCAGTAGTGGTCCGACGGTGAAAGAGATACTTGTGTCACACGTGTTCGACCAAGCTACCTCCCTTCGACCAAGCTACCTCACTGTGCTAGAAAGTGAGAAAAAGAGCTTGTCGTACCTGGCTACCTAACCTCACTGTGTGGGAAAGGGGAAAAATAATCACACGAGTGTGAAGAAATTGACGTCGACTGCACTTGGTGAGTTCCTATCGAGTTGCTAAATGTGGAGAGTAAATGGAGTTGGATAGCAACTAACTAAATTTAGCAAGTCTATTTAAAGAACCATTAGAAATACATTTTTTTGTTCACTTCTTAAATTTAAGATTTAGAGAGTTGTTTAGAGAAGTATTGGAGTTGCTCTAAGTACCGTAATACATTTGAGAATGTTTCTAATAAATTTTTCCCAAGGGCAGCTGTGACTTATTTTATTCATTCAGTGAAGTAAAAAGAGTTTGATCTGGTTCTGCAATGTCATTGATTCCTGTAAACTTTGGGATATCCAATTATTTATGAAGATTTTAGCCATCTCTACAGTCAAATCAGGCATCTTCCATTCATTCCCTGTTATCCGTGGTAGATGTCAAAGAAATTTTACATAATCCCAGGAAGATTCAAACATTTAGAAGAATGGTCGAACAACATCAGTTCAGACTGAAAACAAAATGGGGCACCCTCTAGTCTGCACAAGGCAGCAACAAAGAATCGTCTAAAGATAAGCACATGCAATTATTTTCTTTTCAAACATGCATCATGACAAAACTGACCAGAGGAAGTTTGAGTTTTTACTGAATCAAAATTAATCACCATCACATTCAAGATGACTTGAAGTTACTGACAATATTCTTTTACAGTAATTCACCAACCTAGAAGTATTAAAACTTGAAAACTTAGCCCATCCCTCGATGATGTTGCCATCCAACTAAATATAGCTTTCCCGTTTTCAGTCTTCCTTCTCTCTTTCTTATTCATCACTATTTGGCTTTTTTCCATCTCTTTGTTTCTCATTACCTCCCAGTTCAATAAAAGAAAACAAATAAATACATGTAACATCTGCAAGGTGTTTATCATCTGAACTTGAGCATAGTAGAGTAGCCTAAACCAGTGTGGAATGCATTGCCAACAAACAAAGCAGAAATAGTATTGTCATGACTTTTTTTTCTGAACACATAGGTACTATAGGGGAAATGGTCCATACAAGCACCCCTCTTACCAGGACCAAGATAAGAGAGGTGGGTTACAACAATGAGTCAATGACAAACTTTTTTTTGAAGCATGTCATGACTAACAGCAAGTGTGAGCACACTGTAGCTGACATGGAATGATTGAAGCCAACACAGGTGGTAGTAGCATCAGGGCATTCCAGTGACATATGTTTGTTCAATATGATGATCGTTACAACAAGGAGAACCTTGACAAATGGAAGTAAAGACAGCTGTCTAGGAAGAATTACAGAGACATACTAGGCCATAGGCCATCAGAGCATGGTTACTCAGAGTCTCAGACTGATTAATTTTCTTAGAAAAATAACTTCTTTCAACCCCCTTTTTCTATTTTCTAGTTTCCCATCAAGTGCATCTAGGAACACGCACACAACTAGCAACTAAGCACCATCTTTTTACCAGTTGATTTCTCAAGTTTCATTACATATGAACCATCAGTAGAACAGCATATCTGAGCAATCTTCAACCTTTTTTCATGTGTCAACCATTTATTGAACAGGCTACATAGATAACATGTGTTTTTAATTTCTATTTATGTGTATGTATGCAAATAAAATGTCCTGGTTAGTTGAAGGAAGTGCACTATTTCATATGTAAATGGTTCTAGAAGTAACATGGTAGATAACAGTGGAACATAGAAGTTTCATCTAAAAAAATTGGAACATAGAAGAAGTCATGCCCACTAACAGCATATATGTGTATGTGCATGCAGAGTCATGTCATGCGCCTCAAGTGACCACTGGGTATTGAATAAAATGGGGTTCAGTGATCAAACTGATCATGAGCTACCATGCATAAGTAAATTCCCGAACATTGCAATGACAAGAAAAACGAGAAACCATATAGTTTTCAAAAAGATAAGTTAGTTTGCCAAAATCCAACCACATTATAAAAAGAATAAAGCTAGAAAGTCAAATTAGTGTTGGATGCTCCATTTTTTCAGATGTCTTTCATGGTTCCAACTTCCAAGCAAACAAAGGATACCTAACTCGCCCACTCACAATCTAAGCAAATGCACAAACATTTTAGATATATCAAGGAAATATATTGTATTCAAGATACCAAGGAGACAGAAAATAGATAAGTTGTATGCCAAAATTCCATATGTTAGTTTATATATAAATACAGGCAAAAAAAAAGTCAGACACTACCTAAATAACTACTTCTACAAGCAATTGTGCTTGATGCAGGTATACTGATCAAGAGCATTTGCAGTATCTTTAACAAATGGACAGACATGAATTATTAAGACAATCCAGTTAAAGAAAAATAAGTATCAGCCTATAGCCCACAAGTTTGGTGAGATCCATCACATCTATTCCTTTTGAGGCAACAGGAGATCTAGATAAATAGTTGCTCTTCTTTTTCTTAGGGAGATTAATTTGGTCACCTCACACTCACAGAATCCAAAAAAGGTCACAACTCAATTACTCAAATCATCCTATTGAGAAGCAAAAGAAGCAATGCTACCTCCACAAGGGCGGCCTCCTTCCTTGGAAATGCGCCCACGATGGCAGGGGACACGCCAACGTCCCTCGCCCCCGCGACCATGGCCGACTCGCTCCACCCCATGCGCGGCTACAGAATACAGCCATACACGAACAGTAAATATCTTCCATATTATATGCTAAATTAAGTACCAAGACACGCAAAAATGGAAGTCGATTTGGAGGAGTGGATTCGAATCGCAACCACGTGGAGCAGCGACGCGCGGAGGACCTTCTCCTGCTCCTCCTCGTAGCCCGCACCACCCTGGCGCCGCGCCCCCGCCGCGGCTCCCGGCGACGACCTGTGGGCCCCTCCGGCACCAGCGGTGGTGGAGGAGGACGAGGCACCCGCGCCCTCCGACGTGGGCGGCTCGACGACGGGCTGCGGCGGCGGTGGCGGGAGCGGCGGAGGCGGTCCCGCGTCGGCGGAGAAACTGCGGGGAGCCATCGCGGGGGCTGGGGCGGAGGCGAAGGGGACGGGGAAACGGCGCACGGCGGCTGCGCGGGAGAGGAGGCGGCGCGCGGCGAGGGAGGAGGCCATTGTGTTGGGGCAGGGAGGTTCCGACTTCGGAGGTGTGTGACTGACGGGTCCAACCTGCGAGAAGAGGAACGGGACGGACGGACGGTGGTGATTGTTCTGGTCGCTGAGACGCTGACGCCGAAGCCCCGATTGAAGAGAGGCAGCCCGCGGCCTGGGGCATTACGTGGCGCTCCCTCGCAAGCCACGGATCGTGCGTTCGGCTCGAGCAACACGTGGATCACTATGAACGCGAGGTCGACGTCGACGACGCGTGCGGCAAAATCACCAGCAGAGCAGGCAGCAGCAGCGCGGTTCGGGCACGCGCGTGCACAGAGCTTTACCGTTAAAATAAAATCTGGTTCTAAGATTAACATTTAGGGCTAGTTTGGGAGGTCTATTTTTTAGAGCTAGTTTAGAAATCACATTTTTTTAAGAGATTTTCGTTTTCCTAAGAAAAATTAGTTTATTTTTTCTTAGAAAAATAGAAATCCATCGAAAAAATGGTGTTACCAAACTAGCTCTTAGTGAATTCTTATTTTCCCAATGGAAAATAAACTAATTTACCTTGAGAAAATGAAAATCCTTTAGGATAATAGGGTTTTCAAACTAACCCTTAGTAGAGCTTTACCCAAAAACATAA
Source organism: Zea mays (assembly GCF_902167145.1). Taxonomy (NCBI): domain Eukaryota; kingdom Viridiplantae; phylum Streptophyta; class Magnoliopsida; order Poales; family Poaceae; genus Zea; species Zea mays. The sequence goes on along the minus strand of NC_050096.1, from coordinate 70,782,155 downwards.
ATTTGATCTAAGATTTACTATTCAAATTCGAGATCCTCCATAAATCTACAATATACTGTTTGGCGGTACAAGACCTCCGAATTTACGCAAGAACATTTCGGTTGAAATTGTCTATATTATCCCTAGAATAAATACACATATTTGGTTGAAATTGTATATGTTATCTCTAGAATAAACTCATATATCAGTCTCTATCAGCTTCCTAGTTTCCCAAATAAAAAATACGTGTAATATCATATACTGATATGAGGATATAACTCGACATGATCAGGACTAGAGAGCATGACTGGGCTGGAGTAGATCCGGGACAGTGCAGCCAGAGCCAAAGAGGCGAGCGGGCATATCTTGCGGCTAGGCCAGGGCCAGGCGAAAATGCCTAACCAAACCGACAAGGTTGGGGTAAGCCCGTCTTGATCGAGGCTACAGGATAGATGTACATCTAAGTTGGGCTAGGTCGACACGGCCCAAGTACATTAAAACACGACTCATTAAGGCATAGTCTACTAAAACAACTCTAATTATGGGTCATGTTGTGTTAGCCTTTGGGTTGAACCATCAGTCCACGGCACGGTCCACAAATACTTAAGTGTGCCAAGCCCGCACAAATAGTCCAAAATACTATAATGTGTCATGTCTGTCCATATAAACAGAACAATATATAATACAAAGTAATTCATTCAATCAATGCAACAAATCAAATTAAATAAAACATAAACAAAAGCACATAACATATATGACCAAAATAGAACTGAGTTGTTTTGAGGCTATCTTATTAAACCTTTGGTTAGAAGGAAAAAAGAGTACAACCACCAAATATTTAATATTTAGTTCATTACGTGTGATTTAGTGGGCTTTGACGAGCCTTATTTAAATGGATCATGCCAGGCCGGCTCGTGTGCCTTAGTTGAGGCCCAAGCATAGCCCACACATTATGTCATGCCGGCATAGGCCCACAGTTAATCTAGGTCGCATCAGACTTGGGTCGTGCCTCCAACTTCGTGCTTTGGGCTAATCCATTAGACATAGCCCTAATGTGCATGTATAGGCCAAGGTAGCGCGACCAGGACCAGCGAGGCGATTGGCCAAAGAGGGCATAGCGTGCGTCCGAAGGCCGAGGCTAGGGGAGAGTTTGGCCTGGTTAAGCCAGTAAGGAGGACGATCAGGGTAGGTACAACGTGCGACCGAGGCTAGGGCGAGCACAACCATGGAAGAATAAGAGACACCCAAAAGAAACGTGAACATAAACAAATTGGTATGGTGAAAGGGTGTGTAACCAAAGGTATGGTAGGTAACTTTCTTTGGCTCCTTCAAACTTAAGTCAATGGAGCACTTCTTGAGGAGCTCCACCAAAATGGTGAATCTTGCTTCTAGATCCACCATTTTGGTGAATCCGAATTTGATAGATCTAGAGTGTTTGGGGAAAAAATCTACAGTTAACTTCTTTTTTATGAATCTAGAGTTGGTTGAGGTCCCCCTAACCCATCTCATTTGTGTGTGACGGTGCATATGGTTCAACCACAAAGAGAAACCTTTTTAAACAAACGCACAAAACATAATTGACCTCCACTATTCAACACCTAATTTGCACGACTTTAAAAGTTTCAAACTTAAAAATTAGGTAAATAAATCATAAGTCCATATTAAATGTTGCAGTGTATTATAGTTTGTCTCATGGGATTTTGACTATTTTTTACTCAGCTTAAATATGTGAACTATGATGCTGTCTATTTAAAAAGTTGAGAGATACTAAGGGTGTGCCATATGCACTCATCATTGTTGTGCCATGTTATGGCGATTATTCCATCTTCTCGAAATTCTCACTATTACCTTCATTTTCTCCATAGGAGACTCTCATGTGAACATACATGAATCTTTTCTCTGTTAAGTTGTATCCAAGTCTTTTATCCTAATCCTTTGTGCATGGAATGTTGCGATAGCGGACCTCCAAAACTTCCATCTACATCTGTGACACATATTCGAGTGTGTGAGTGATTAGGTTTTTGGAGAGCATTGTCATGATTGTTTGTTGATCGTCTTCTTTCCTCTTCAATTGTGTATGCATTATCATTAAATTTTTCAAGAACTTTATAAGACCCAGCAACACGTGGCATGAGTTTAGACTTTCTCAAATCAGGAAACCTATCCTTTCTCAAATGAACTCACACCAAGTCACCTGGTTCTAATTTTATTTCCTTCCTACCTTTACTAGCAGCAATACGATATTTTCATTCATCTTTTCAATTTGCAACTTAGTTGTTTTATGCATCTTAAGAATGAATTCAGAACGTTGTGTAGCATCCAAGTTCACTATTTTAGAAGTTGGTAAAGGTAGCAAATCAATTGGAGCACGGGGATTAAAACCATATACTACCATAAATGGATTAAGCTTGGTTGTGGAATGAATTGATCTATTATAAGCAAACTCAATATGTGGCAAACATTCCTCCCACAACCTCAAATTATCTTTCAAAATGGCTTGTAACATAGTAGATAAAGTTCGATTAACAACCTCGTTTTGTCCATCAGTTTGGGGATGAAAAGTAGTAGGAAATAACAACTTTGTTCCTAGTTTAAACCACAAGGTTCTCCAAAAATGGCTTAAAAACTTAGCATCCCTATCAGAAACAATAGTATTTGGGACACCATGCAACCGCACAATCTCAGTGCAGAACAAATCAGCAACATACGAAGCATTATCAATTTTATGACATGGTATAAATGCGCCATCTTGGAGAAACGATCGACAACCACAAAAACGCTACCACTCCCCCTCTTTGTTCTAGGCAAGCCCAGAACAAAGTCCATAGAAATATCCTCCCAAGGTGCACTAGGAAAAGGAAGAGGCATATAAAGACCATGTGGGTTAAGTCAGGACTTAGCTTTGTTTCATGTTGTGCAACACGAGATGCAGCGCTCAACATCACGGTGCATCTGAAGCCAATAGAAGTGACTAGACATCACATCTTCAGTCTTCTTAACACCAAAATGTCCCATCAAGCCATCCCACCATGTGCTTCCTGCAAGAGTAGAAGGCGAACAAAGCTAGCTGGCAGACACAGCTTGTTAGCACGGTAGAAAAGTCCCTTCACGCAGCATAAATTTTTGCCACGTTCTTCCCTCTCTGTAATTTTCAAAAGCATCTTTGAAGTCGAAATTATCAGCATATAATCCCTTTATAGTCTCCAAACCAAAGATTTTATGATTAAGTTGGGATAACATAGTATAACGTCTAGACAGAGCATCAGCAATCACATTATCCTTTCCTTTTTTATGCTTAATAATGTAAGGAAAAGATTCTATGAATTCAATCCATTTAGCATGAAGTTTGTTTAGGTTAGATTATCCCTTAAGATACTTCAAAGATTCATGATCCGAATGTATGAAAAATTCTTTAGACCATAGATAATGTTGCCAAGTTTGGAAAACTCGTACTAAAGCATATAGTTCTTTGTCATATGTAGAATAATTCAGAGTTAGACCATGCATTTTTCACTAAATAAAGCAACATGTTTACATCCTTGAATGAGCACTTCTCCAATCCCAATGTCGCTCGCATCATACTTAAGCTCAGATGTCTTGTTAAAATTAGGAAGTTGCAGCATGGGTGCTTGTGTGAGTTTCGACTTGAGGGCATCAAATGCTTGTTGCTGTGTTGGTACCTAACGAAACATCACTCCATTCTTTGTCAACTCGTGGAGAGGTGTCGCAATGGTGCTAAAACCCCGCACAAATCGCCTGTAGAATCCTACAAGACCAAGAAAACTCTGAACCTGCGTAACTGTGGTCGGAAGTGGCCAGCTCGCGATGGCAACAATCTTTGCCTCATCCATCTCAATGCCTGCGATGTCACAACATATCCAAGAAAAGATACACGGTCGGTGCAAAAGATGCACTTCTCAAGGTTACAAATAAATGTGCATTACGCAAAACATAAAATACAACCCATAAGTGTTCAATATGATCATCATGAGATTTGATGTAGATAAGAATATCATCGAAATAAACCACCACAAATTTACCAATGAAGGCACGTAAAACCTCGTTCATCAATCTCATGAAGGTGCTAGGTGCATTAGTTAACCCAAAAGGCATGACTAACCACTCATAAAGACCGAACTTAGTTTTAAATGCAGTTTTCCATTCATCACCTAAAGCCATATGAATCTTGTGGTATTGTAAGTGCAATCAACCCTAATTGAGGGTTTTGGTGATTAAATGACAAAACAAACAGAGATTCTAACAAGTTTGCTCCTAGCATGTACACAGTAATTCTACAGACAGGAGAAGCACAGATCTTACGAGCATAAAAATGTAAAGCACAGTGGATTTAAAATTCTACATCAAATGGCGTGCTCCAAGTGCTTGGAAACAACGACAGTGTCCATTTTATAATTCTTGAGCTGATAGGAATCGTCGTTCAATTAAGAGGGATCCACAATGGTTAAGTAAGTTATGCAATGAGCTAAGTTCAAAATCCTTCAAAATCATCTTTGAGAACACTTTTCCAGATCATGAATGCCTTTGAGAAAAACCATTTTTACTTCCCACAAGAGTTCCACCTTTGTTCTCTTCAAAATATTCAAAAGTTGCTTTTCCGCCCTTGAAACCGATTCAACCGGACCTGAAACCAGTTCAACCAGTTTCGAGACTGTTCCTCTGCCATCCCTGCTCTGACCTGTCTGACAGTCAGAGCTATCAGAAAAGTCGTCACAGATTTTTTGGGAAAACCGGTTCAACCGGATTTTTTCCCAGCTCAACCGGTTTTGAATCCGGTCGAGTCTCCGGCTGAGTAGGTTAGTGAACCGGGATCTTCCTGGTGGAAACCGGTTCAACCGGTCTGAAAACCGGTTCAACCGGTTTTTACCTCTTTTCTCCCAATGGCTGCCAGCTTTTGGGGGATCCTTTATATACCCCCTCACACTCTCTCTCTCTTATTTACTTCTGCCTATCCCACAAAATCTTGGCTGACAAAACTCTCAACAAGTGCATTCATTTCACCTCTCACACCCGCAATCGCATCTCCTTCAATCGCTTGAAGGATCCTTGGTGTGAGGTGAACTCGATCTAACACGCTGGCATTTTCATCTCGATTCTCCTATTCTCTTTGTTCTTGAGCTCGTTGCAAACTTAACCTTGTGCGGATTTGTTACTCTTGGAACCTTGTGTTCCTTGACGGTTAGAGGTTGCTTGGGAGTCTCCAAATTTGTGGATGACCCCAAGAAGTTTGTATCACCCGCTCTTTGAGCATATTTGAGAAGAGATTGCCTTGACCTTTGTGGTCGGCTTGTGGAGAATTAGGGTTGGAAAAGACTCGGCCCTTCGTGGGCTCCTCAACGAGGAGTAGGACACCTTTGTGGTGGTTGCCGAACCTCGGGTTATATTGCATGTTCTTGTGTGTTCTTGTTAAGCACTTTAAATTTGTTGGTTGGTTCATATTATCTATTCGAGTAGATTTTGTGTAGGGCAAGTTATTAGCAAAATTCTTCACTACTTCGTCATATTTGTTTAATAGATTATCTAATCTAAGTTGAGCAGGTTCAAACTTGTTCAGTTGTAAACAAAATCAACTGAACCGGTTTGCACCAGTGCAACTTTAATTTGACCTATCTCGAAGTTTTTAGTGAAAAAATTCAGGTGTAACCTATTCACCCCCCCTCTAGGCTACTTTTAATTGGTATCAAAGCTTCGTACCTCGTTTTACGCTTAACGGTGTGAGGAAACGATCATGTCTACTCAACGGGACCATGTGGATCCTCTCCTCGAGGAAATCCCCGTCACATCTTCCGGTGAGGAAGTGGACCCCAAGGTCCTCGACCTCGCCATGAAGATTGCCGAGAAGATGTTCCTCAAAATGAAAGAAGAAGAATCAAGAAGAAAGGCCGAAGAAGATAAAGGTAAGGGAAAATTTGAATATAATGACGACCTAGCACTACAGGAAACGCCTAAATTTTCGTGGGCCAAAAACCCACGAAAATAAGCCTAAACCGACGAAAATAGAATATTTTCGTCGGCAGGCCGACGAAAATAGCCGCCGAAAATAAATTCGACGAAATTAGGCAACTATTTTCGTCGGTCCCGACGAAAAATAGCTATTTTCGTCGGCTTTCCCAAGGCCGACGAAAATAGTGAGTGGACCAACTATTTTCGTCGGCCCGATGGTGGCCGACGAAAATAAGTTCCCAGGTTATTTTCGTCGGCCAACACTGAGACCGACGAAAATAGCCTGGGAACTTATTTTCGTCGGCCACACCGAGGCCGACGAAAATTGATGTTTCCCCCCCAAAAACAGATTTTTCTGCACCTATTAATAATTCACAGCAAAATAAACATTATCACAATTAACATATACACATTCACAAGTAAAATACATAATTAACAAAACACATTCACATAATTCACAAAACACATTCCATAGTCCATTCAAATAAGTCCAGTCCAGAGTCCATAAATAGTCCATAAGTCCATAAACAGTCCATAGTACACACTCACTACTCACTCCTCACTCCGGCGGGCTGTGGGAGTTTTGGCCACTCCCTCCTCCGCCACCAGGAAGGTGGCCACTCCCTCCAGCACCATGGACGAGGAAGTCTTGGACGTTGACACCACCCTCCGATCCATGAGCATGTGACGCTGAACCCTGCAATTCATCAATCATTCAAATAAGGCTGTATACATATACATTGTTGTGTTTGGTCAATATTTGCGTAAAACTAAACATGGAACATCACCTGTGATCCATGGTGAGGAGGAGGTTGTGCATGCATCCACGGGTACTGTTGTGGTGGCCACCCCAGAGGTGGTGGCACCCACCCCGTCGGTGGCGGTGCCATCCACGCTTGATATGGCTGAGAGCCCGCCGGTGGCTGGGAGACCGGTGGCACCCATCCCGGGACTGGCTGCGATCCTTGGGGTGGTGGAGGCGTCCAAGTGCCTGGAGGTGCCTGCGTCCACCCAACACCGGTCCACTGTGGCTGCGACGCTGGAGCTTGTCCTGGCCACTGTCCCCATCCTTGTGCCTGCGAGCCATTTTTGATAATAAAGAAAAAGTTGCTATAGAATTGAAGTGTTCAGAAAGTGTTACCTGGGGAGGGCGAAAAGCGGGCAAGTTCATATCAGGGCCGAGTCGAGTAGTCATTTCCTGCAAATGGATGCAACGTTAGAATCACAACATTATACTTTGAATTCAATGACGACACGTGATGAGATAGACAAATTACCTGAAAATAAGAAGCCATATATTGCGTCAGCTGTCCAACCTGCTCCTGCGCTGCTCGAGCCTGCTCCTGTGCTGCTCGAGCCTGCTCCTGTGCTGCCCGAGTCTCCTCCTCCAGCTGAGCCTCTCGAGCAGACCTGGAGGAGCGAGAACTCCCTCCCGAAGAGGATGCCTTCCCTTGACCTATTGTCCTGTTATATTCCACAACGCCGGTGCCAAAGGCAAACCTGCATGATACACATAGTTGAGCCATTAAGTGGACACATTCTTGTTAATGAAATCGTCGAATCAAACACAAACACCTCACCTGCCATGCTTTCTACCCCCACCACTATGGTACAACGCCGAGGCATCTAAGTCTGAATGCATCCAGTCGAAATCAGGCCCATGGCGTTGAGTCATTTCCTCCCCATATGCATTCTGCAAAGAAAGTTAAAGTTGGAGTTAGACACAAAACATGCAATTTAATTCGTAAATACAAACTTGTTTACCATTTTCTCCCTTGCCGCCTCGCTGCATAGCTCATCAGGGTTCGTCGGATCAGGGCCACGGTGACCACGGACGTAAACCTCCATAAAACTTGGAGCAACTCCACTTTCAGCTTCCTGCATGAAAAAGAAGAGTTAAACCATATAATTTTCATAGATGTAACATACAAGTTTGATTTATATACTGACCATGCGGCGTGCGGTACCAAGGTGTCCATCGGCGCCGTACCTATGCCCCGGTCCTTCAGTGCCACGGTTGACACGGTGCTTGTTGGACTCTGCAATCCACTCAGGCGACGCCCATCTCTTAGCCAACCACCTCCATGCTTCCATGTCCTTGGACAGCCAATCCACAACGCTCTCCAGGTACTGCTCCTCTGTGAGGTAGATCTCATTGGCCCCTAATGCTTTGCTCATTTTCTGACCCTTTATCTTCTTGTAGTAGTAGTTGACGGCCGCGATGCGAGCATTGTACATGGCATCCTTGATTATCTTATCAGCGCACTTCCGAAAGTGCCTCTTCACACGTGTCCACTGAGCCTGATCCTCCTCGATGTCATCCGGCAATTGGAACCTCCCCTACATATCAATGGAGAAGTTAAGTTAAAGTAAGATTAGGTGAAGCAATAATTCAATGAATTGCTTATATACGAAAGTAAACTCACCCAGAACTCGTCCCACACAGCCACCTGACAAGTCCTTCGTTTTTTTTCCGAACTTCCCCCTCCGCTACTGCTTTCCCCTGACTCCCCTGGCTCGACATAGTCCTTTAGACCCCAGTCAGCCCACTGCATAGCCGCGAACCTCTCGCCATTGAGCTCCACCATGCCAGGGTAGTAGAAGCGACAGAGGCTACCCAACACCGCGTTCACCTTAGGACGTCTGCCTGTACCGTCCCAAGTCAAGTCTTCCCATGACCTACAAAAATTAATAAAACAAGTAAACTAGTGCAATCACGTTCACATTAAAAAATTAACAAAACAGAAATAAGCCCCACCATTCTCCATGCGGCCGGATGAGCCTCCTCTCGGCAGGTCTCGGACCAAGCGCATTGCTCTTCTTATACCTAAGTATACAAGTAAATTCAATATGATGAAATGATTAGAAACTAATATCAATTAAAGTAATATGCATAATAATACCTGAAGGACGTAGAACCATCTGACGCGTCGCCCGCGCTGCCTGCCCCCATTGGGTCAACCTCCTCATCCTGCTCACCCTCGTCATCCTGCTCACCCTCCTCACCCTGCACATGAGCATCCTGCTGAGGAGTCTCCTGCTCACCCTCCTCACCCTGCACTTCGTCTAGACAGTCGAGAAGTTGTTGCTGCCTCTGTCGGCTCTGTGAGGTGCCCTGAAAAAGCCCACTGCCCGAGCTGTCCTCGCTGGCCGCGCTGCCCCCACTCCTCCTCGATCTCCTATGCTTGAACATGTTCAACTGTAGATAAATTAATGTCAAACCACAGTATATGAAACAAATAATATGAAAATTAATAATGTGGAAATTGGAATACATAGCTAAAAGAAACATACTAATCAAAAGTCATCCGCATCCGATGATGCTTCTTCGGCTCGTTGTTTATTCATACGCTCTTGATTTCGTTGGATCCTTACTGATCTTCTAACGACGACAGGTCGTTTGCGCTTTGACCTAGGTTCTTCAATTAAGTCGCTTGAATTGCAACAGAGATTTTCAAGTCCTTCTCCATTGGTCACATGGAATCGGTGAGCTATGTCTTGATTCGACGCCGCTTCTGGTTGAAAAACAGCATCATCGTTGTCCCTGATTATACTCACGTAGTCAGCACTCTCTGGAGCGACGACTTGTGGGTTGACTTTGATTGCAACCCACCAAGCCCTAAGGCTTGGGTGAGGATATGGCAGGTAGTACACCTGTTTTGCCTGATTTGCAAGGACAACATCGCTCATACTGCTCGGAATCCTAGAGCTATGCTTCACCTCGACATTACCATACTTGTCGACACGAGTCCCACTATGAGCATCAAACCAGTCGCACTCGAAAAACACGACTTTAAGTTCTTTGGGGCCATCGAAAATCAACTCTACAATGTTTTGAAGAACACCGTAATAGTCCACTACTTTGTCATCGTCAACATATGAACTTGCCAACACACCACTATTGGTGGTGGCTGCCAATGGTCGACTCTTCTCCAATTTCGCGGTTCGGAAGCGATATCCATTTACATCATAGCGAGTATAGTTTCGGACGGACACAGAGGTATGTGCCATTTGCTGCAAGTCCGGGTGCACAGAGTTTTTGGAAACCTATACAAGTAATTAGTATATGCATTATATCTTCCAAGTCCAAAATTCAAAGATTAAGTATGGACAATGAGAGAATGACAATTACTAACATAATTACGAAACCACTGCACGAAGTTTGGTCCACCTTTCAACCCATCACGTCGAAGATTTTCTAATTGGATGGCCGTAGGTTTACTAGTAGATTTCCAACATTCTTCATCAAACATGCTGGACATATTACAAACATGGAGATTACACACTATAGAAATTATGAGATGAGAAAATGGACGTAATTATGAGGAAAACTTACTCGAACGCCTCCTGTGTGCTGTCAATATTGCTATACATATATAGCATTAGCGTGTTCAAATCTGATGCTTCAATGTGACGTACACTCCCTTTTCCAACTGCTTTACCCGGATTCGCAAAAATTTGAAGGGTGCTTTGGGGTGATTCATTATCGACATGAAGTCGCACTGAAGGCGCAAACACATTGTTGGCTCGAGCGAAATACCTGGTTGAGAATTGAGATATCTCCTTAAGGGCAAAAGCCTCCGCAATACACCCTTCGACTCTAGCCTTGTTCCGAACAGACGCCCTGAGCTTTTTCAACGCCCTTTCTATAGGATACATCCACCTGAATTGCACTGGTCCGCCTACCAAAGCTTCCCAAGGCAAATGCACAATTAGATGTTGCATCACATTGAAGAATCCTGGCGGGAAAACCTTTTCAAATTTACAAATAAGAATTGGAATTTCTTTCTCAAATTTCTGCATCAACCTCTTCGATACCGTCTTTGCGCATACTTCCCTATAGAAGTAACTCAACTCTGCAAATATGCTCCAAAGCTCATCCTTAAAATAGCCTCGAAACATCACGGGCATCAGCCTCTCCATAATAATATGGTAGTCATGGCTTTTCAAACCGATCAATTTACCGGTCTTCAGATTGACTGCCCGTTTCAGATTTGCCGCATACCGATCTGGAAATTTCAGATTCTTCAACCACTTAAATATTTCTTTCCTTTCATCCGGCTTGAGGCAGTAATCAGCTCGCGGCCTACTTTCATGCCCTTTATCGCTTACTTTCAACTCGAGCATCGGCCTCTTACAAATTTCAGCCATGTCTTTTCTTGCCTTCATATTATCTTTCGTTTTATCAGTCACATCGAAACATGTGCTTATGATGCTTTCAGCAACGTTACGCTCTTGGTGCATCAAGTCTATGTTGTGCGGCATGATCAAGGCTTTTGCATACGGAAGCTCCCATATTGATGAAATATGGGTCCAGTTATGGTCCTCCCCGTAGCCTTGGAACCTATCATTTTCTCCTTGCTTCAGACAAGCATGCCATGCCATTATCTGCGGTGCAGTTTGCCTCTTTGGTGGCCCATTTCTGATTTTGGCTCCACCTCTGAATGCAGTAAGCGAATTCCTAAAATCATGCTTGAATGGAGTCCAACGTCGATGAGCATCAAAGAATGACACTTTCCCACCATGCTTCAATCTGAATGCATCCGTATCATTCATACATATGGGACAGCACAACCGACCATGGACGCACCATCCAGACCAATCTCCATACGCCAGCAGATCATGCACTGACCACAAATAAGCAGCGCGCATGGTAAACTCCTTTTCAGTATGGCTGTCATAAGCCTTCACACCTCTCCACAACTGTTTCAGCTCTTCGATTAAAGGGCGAACAAACATATTCAGCTTTGGCCCTGGATGCTCGGGGCCTGGGATGACTAGTGCAAGGAACATGAACTCTTCTTTATTGACCAACTCAGGAGGAAGATTATATGGCACAATGAAGACAGGCCAACACGAGTAAGGGCTTGCACTGGTATTGAAAGGTGTGAATCCGTCCGTCGATAGACCAAGCCGTACACTCCTAGGGTCGTTTGCAAATTCGGGATCAAACTCGTCAAATGCCTTCCACGCATCACCGTCCGACGGATGGACCATTATGTCTGGATCAGTGACGAGACGTACACCATTCTTTGGCCACGTCATATGCAGAGCTATTTCCTTGTTGAGGAACAGCCTTGAAAGCCGAGGAATGATAGGCAACCGACGAAGTTGCTTAGCTGCGACCTTCGTAACTACCAATTCACCCTCATCATTTGTCACCTCGACATATCTAGAAGCTTCACAATGCTTACAACGGTCAAGCTTGTCATCATCCTCAAAGAATAGCATGCAACTATTGGGACACACGTCGATCTTCTCATATGTCATCCCAAGACCAGCCAACATCTTCTTTGCGAAGTACATATTCTTTGGCAACTTATGATTCTCCGGGAGAACCTCGCCCATAAGTTGGACGATGTCGTTGTAAGCACTGTTTGAAATGTTGTGCTTCGACTTTATCGCCATTAGTCTTGTGAGAGTCCCAAGAACTGACATCTGAGTGTGCTCGTGCAGTCTCTCTTCTCCCGCGGCGAGTAGCCGGAAGAATTCTTGAGCATCGCGTGGAAGCTGCCCCGGCTCCTCAGCGTTCATTTCAACCTCCCTACCAAGATCATGCAACATATCGTCCATCCTATCATGATCGTCATCAAGCTCCACCTCCGCGTCAACGTGTCTAATAGACTCTCCATGCCGGTACCATACAAGGTAGTTCGGCATAAACCCACTTTTGCAAAGGTGTTTCTCCATTTCTTCCTTCTTCTGAGGCCACTTGTTCTCGCAGCGATTGCAAGGACACTTCACTAGACGACCAGTTGCATCTTTGAAAGCGTGCTCAAGAAAAGCCTTTGTTACACCCATCCATTCATTTGAATGTGCCCCATCCTTTCTCCACCCGTCATACATCACCCTTCGATCACCGTCCATTTTAAAGGCTAAACAAAAGTCAAAGAACATCAACGATCGTCCGTGGCTTAATTAGGTGAACTCCCTATTAGGTAAAGGCCCTAAACCCACCCAAGAGTGTAGGCTGATGCTTGTGATTTATGACGTGTAGCCTACGATTGTCGCTAAATTTCGGCAGCATAACCCCGCTGCTCTCCAAGCACACGCCTGAACATGGTGTGTTGGAGAACAACTGAGTTACACAACCGAAATTCCGCGTAAATCGTAAGACACATATCACAAATCACAAGCATCGGCCTACACTCTCAGGCTGTCCAAAATACGTGGACAATTCCGGAGCGGCAAACCTCACAAGCCAATGTGACGTTCGCCGTTCCCGAACGGGTGACGCATACGGTTCGCTACGGTTAACGATTAAAACTAAACTCTAAACATTAAAACATAACTCGGAGACAAAATATGAATTTGAATTAAAGCAATAAACAGTTAAACTAATCACAACACGACAAGATGACTAATATAAATTAATGACCTCGGAGCCTCGGCAATTATACTTGCCTGATGGCGCAAATGCGGGCGAGTCGAGGCGGGCGACGACGCAGCTGGGAGACCTTCGCGACGGAGCGGGCGGGCGTGTGGGCGGCGGCACGGCGCAGGGAGGCCGTCGCGATGCGGTGCAGCGCGCCTCGGGCGGGACGACGGCGCGGCGAGGGACGGGCGGGGTGCCTCGGACGACGGGCGTGCGGGCAGCGGCGTGGGGCTCGGCGGGGCGGGCGTGGGGCTCGGCAGGCGTGCACGGGCGAGGGGCGCAGCGTGTAGGGGTAGGGGCACGGCGTGCAGGGGCGGGCGTGGGCCTCGGCGGCGTGCAGGGGCGCGGTGAGCGTGGGCTCGGTGGCGCGGGCTCCCTTAGCGCGCGGGGCGGCGGCGTGGCACCGGCGGCGCGGGGACCGGCGGCGCGGGCACCGGCGGGCGGGCACGGGCACCGGCGGGCGGGGTGGCACCGGCGGCGCGGGCACCGGCGGGCTCCCTTAGCGCGCGGGGCGGCGGCGTGGCGCGTCGGCGCGGGCACCGGCGGGCGGTGGCGCGGCGAGGGGAGGGCGAGCGTGGGGCGGCGGCGTTGGGTGAAACGAGTGACGCGCGATTGAAACGAGCGGGGCCGAGGACGACGATGTTGGGCCTCTATTTTCGTCGGCCTCACTAGGCCGACGAAAATAGAGTACGGTTAATGATGTATTTTCGTCGGTTTGGCCATGGCCCACGAAAATAAGCGTTATTTTCGTCGGCCTAGTGACCGACGAAAATACGTTTTTGTATTTTCGTCGGCAGGTCGATGGGCCCACGAAAATACGCATTATTTTCGTCGGCCTAGGGACCGACGAAAATAATGTCAGTATTTTCGTGGGCCGGCCGACGAAAATATCTCGGCCCACGAAAATTTAGGCGTTTCCTGTAGTGTAGTGGATCTTTTGGTGTCGAAGGTGTTGAGCAAGGTAAGTCTCAACACCGAAGGATCATCTACCAAAAGTAAAGGTAACGAATTTAGTAAAGTTCAATTCGATTATTCTAGAAATTTTATTCCCAACTTCTCTTCCGCCCCACTTGGAAAGTTACCAACTCTTAGTGAGTTGAACTATGACGAGTGGGCCGATAAGATGAAGTCGCACTTAATCGGTGTGCATCCTAGTCTTTGGGAGATTGTTAATGTAGGTATGTATAAGCCCGCCCAAGGAGAAGAGATGACTCCGGAAATGATGCAAGAGGTTCACCGCAATGCTCAAGCGGTGAGCATAATTAAAGGAAGTCTTTGTCAGGAAGAATACCGGAAAGTTCAAAGAAGAGAAGATGCTCGTGACATTTGGAATATTTTTAAAATGTCACATGAAGGAGATCCCAAAGCTAAGAGACATAGAGTTGAAGCTTTGGAGAGTGAGCTTGCTAGATATGATTGGACTAAGGGTGAGTCGCTTCAATCACTCTTTGATCGGTTGATTGTGTTAGTAAACAAAATAAGAGTGCTTGGAAGTGAAGATTGGAGTGACTCCAAGGGCACAAGACTATTCATGAGAGCATACAAAGAAAAGGATAAGAGTCTAGCAAGGATGATAAGGGATCGTGATGACTATGAGGATATGACGCCTCATCAATTATTTGCAAAGATTCAACAACACGAGTCCGAAGAAGCCCCCATCAAGACAAGAGACTCTCATGCCTTGATCACAAATGAACAAGACACCCCCAAGAAGAACAAAGACCACAAGGTAAAGAAAGTGGTCGAGACATCAAGTGATGAAGATAGCTCAAGTGATGAAGACACAACTATGTTCATCAAAACATTCAAGAAATTTGTAAGGAAAAATGACAAGTTTCAAAGGAAAGAGAAGAAGAGGGCATGCTATGAATGTGGCCAAACCGGTCATTTCATAGCGGATTGTCCTAACAAGAAGGAACAAGAAGCCAAGAAGGAATACAAGAAGAACAAGTTGAAAAAGGGAGGCAAGACCAAGGGATATTTCAAGAAGAAGAAATATGGTCAAGCCCATATTGGTGAAGAATGGAACTCCGATGAAGAGAGTTCTAGCTCCGAGGAAGAGGAAGTGGTGGCAAACGTTGCCATCCAATCTACTTCAAGCTCGCAACTCTTCACCAACCTACAAGATGACTCCTACACTCCAACTTGCCTCATGGCAAAAGGAGATAAGGTAACTTTATTTAGTAATGATTTTCCAAATGATGATGATGAACAAATTGCCATGAAGAATAAAATGATTAAAGAATTTGGCTTGAATGGATATAATGTTATCACCAAATTAATGGAGAAGCTAGATAAAAGAAAAGCAACTCTTGATGCTCAAGAAGACTTGCTTATCCTTGAAAAGGAAAGAAACCTAGAGCTTCAAGAATTGCTACTCAATAAAGATGAAATGCTAGATGCCTTGACTAAGGAAGTATCCTTAATCAAGATAACTATAGAAAATAAAGAAAAAGAAGTAACAAATATGAAAACCTCTATAGCTAATCTTGCAAATGAAAAGGATGCACTTGAATCAAGCATGTTAAGCTTGAATGTTCAAAATCAAGAACTTCAAGTGCAACTCGAAAATTGCAAGAACATCAATGCCTCATCTTTATTGATTGAATCTAAGTCTAGCTCCTCAAATAATACCTTTTGCAAACATTGTGCCAAATATCATGCTTCTTGTTGTTTAACTAACCATGCAAGGAAGAAAAGTCCACAGGTGAAGGTCAAAGAGATATTGAAAAGATGCTCTAGAAATGATGGGTTAAATAAAGTTGAACCCAAGTACAAGTCCCTAAAGCCCAACAATGGAAGAAGGGGGCTTGGGTTCAACTCATCCAAGGAAAACCCTAGCATAATGCATAAGGGGTGGAGATCCCCCAAGTTCATAGAGGGAACCACCCTATATGATGCCTTGGGGAGGATTCACTCCTCAAATGACAAGTCAACTCAAGTAAAGGTAAACTTGAGTTCCACAAAGAGTAAGATGAAGGAAGTGGGATCCTCAAGTGGAGAAAAATTTAATGCTCCCATTTCTCACTCTTATCTTTGTGATTATATGTTTACTTGGGATTTAGGGAAATTGGTTGTTAAATATGTGGGTGCCTACACTAAAAGAAAAGTCATGAAATGAAGTGTGTGGGTACCCAAGGCTATAACTAACACTGTAGGACCCAATTCAATTCCCGTACCTAAAAGCATAGCCTAAATTTGTTTTGCAGGTCTACTCCTCTGGTGGGTCAAGTTGGGTGCTTGACAGTGGATGTACAAATCACATGACCGAGGAGGAAGACATGTTTCATTCCTTGCAACTAACTCAAGAAGCACAAGAAATTGTGTTTGGAGATAGTGGCAAGAGTAAGGTGATTGGTATTGGTAAAATTCCTATCTCTGACCAACAATCACTTTCAAATGTTTTATTGGTAGATTCTTTAAGCTACAATTTGATGTCCGTTTCACAACTTTGTGGAATGGGTTATAATTGCTTATTTTCTGATGTTGATGTGAAGATCCTTAGAAGGGAGGATTCATCAGTTGCCTTTACGGGTCGCTTGAAGGGCAAACTTTATCTTATTGATTTCACAAGTAAAGTGACGCCTGAGACTTGTTTAGTGGCAAAGTCCGACAAGGGTTGGCTATGCATCGCCGGCTAGCTCATGTCAGTATGAGGAATTTGGCCAAACTTCAAAAGGATAATCACATCATTGGACTAACAAATGTTGTATTTGAGAAAGATAGGGTTTGTGGCGCATGCCAAGCAGGAAAGCAACATGGAGCCCCACATCAATCAAAGAATGTGGTCACAACAAAGAGGCCATTGGAGCTTCTTCACATGGACCTCTTCGGACCTGTGGCTTACATCAGCATTGGTGGTAGTAAGTATGATTTAGTCATTGTTGATGATTTTTCTCGCTTCACCTGGGTTTCTTTTTGAGTGATAAAGGTGAAACTCAAGAAACATTGAAGAAATTCATGAGAAGAGCTCAAAATGAGTTTGAGCTCAAAATCAAGAAAGTGAGAAGTGATAATGGGACAGAATTCAAGAACACAGGTGTTGAAGAATTCTTAGGAGAAGAAGGAATCAAACATGAGTTTTCGGTTCCCTACACTCCACAACAAAATGGTGTTGTGGAAAGGAAGAACCGAACTCTAATTGAAGCAGCTAGAACCATGTTGGATGAGTACAAGACCCCTGACAACTTTTGGGCAGAGGCGGTCAACACCGCCTGTCATGCAATCAACTGCCTCTATCTTCATAAGATCTACAAGAAGACTGCCTACGAACTTCTCACTGGTAACAAACCTAAAGTTGATTATTTTAGAGTATTTGGTTGTAAGTGTTTTATTCTTAACAAGAAAGTCAAGAGATCAAAGTTTGCTCCTAGAGTGGACGAGGGTTTCTTGCTTGGTTATGCATCAAATGCGCATGGATATCGTGTTTTCAATAATACCACCGGTCTTGTTGAAATCGCGATAGACGTGACATTTGATGAGTCTAATGGCTCGTAAGGGCATGTTTCTAATGGCACTGCAGGAAATGAAGAACCACCTTGTGAGGCCATAAAGAAACTTGCAATAGGTGAAGTGAGACCTCAAGAAAAGGATGATGAGGAAGGAACTTTGTGGATGACCAATGAGGTTTTTGATGTGGGTGCAAAGGTGGTGGGTGACAAATCCTCCACCCAAGCAAACCCATCAACCTCAAGTCATCCAAGTCTTGAAGAAAATCATCAACCCCAAAGGATGCCAACTGTGGTAGAAGATGAACACAAAAGTGTTAATGGTGAAGTGCCTCTTGATAAAGTGGATGATGAGGAGGAGCAAATTCAAAGACAATCATCAGTGCCCCATCCTCGAGTCCATCATACCATTCAAAGGGATCATCCGGTGGACAACATCCTGGGTAGCATCAGGAGAGGGGTAACAACTTGATCTCGTTTAGCAAATTTTTGTGAATTTTACTCGTTTGTTTCCTCTCTTGAGCCACTTAAGGTTGAAGAAGCGTTGGGTGATCTGGATTGGATAATTGCCATGCAAGAGGAATTGAACAACTTCACCCGGAATGAAGTCTGGTCCCTGGTTCAAAGACCCAAGCAAAATGTGATTGGGACAAAATGGGTCTTTAGGAACAAACAAGATGAACATGGCGTAGTCACAAGAAATAAAGCACGGTTGGTTGCCCAAGTCTACACTCAAGTGGAAGGACTTGATTTTGGTGAAACATATGCGCCGGTAGTAAGGTTAGAGTCAATTAGAATATTAATTGCCTATGCTACTAACCATGATTTCAAGTTATATCAAATGGATGTCAAGAGCGCATTTCTAAATGGACCACTACAAGAGAGAGTCTATGTGGAGCAACCACCGGGCTTTGAAGATCCAAGGAAGCCAAACCATGTCTACCTACTTCACAAGGCACTCTATGGGCTTAAACAAGCCCCTAGAGCTTGGTATGATTGCCTCAAAGATTTTTTAATTAATAATGGGTTTACAATAGGAAAAGCTGACTCTACATTATTTACTCGCAAAGTTGACAATGAATTATTTGTGTGCCAAATATATGTCGATGACATTATATTTGGTAGTACTAATGAGAAATTTTGTGAAGAGTTTAGCAAAGTAATGACGAACAGGTTTGAGATGTCTATGATGGGCGAGCTTAAATACTTCCTGGGATTTCAAGTCAAACAACTCAAGGAAGGTATCTTTCTATGCCAAACCAAATATACACAAGATATGCTCAAGAAGTTTGGCATGGAAAAGGCAAAGCACGCCAAGACTCCAATGTCATCAAATGGACATCTCGACCTAAATGAAGAAGGTAAACCTGTAGATCAAAAGTTATATAGATCAATGATAGGGTCACTGCTTTACTTCTATGCATCTAGACCTGATATCATGTTAAGTGTTTGCATGTGTGCACGCTTTCAAGTGAATCCTAAAGATTTCCATCTTGTTGCCGTTAAGAGAATTCTAAGATACTTAGTCCACACCCAAAACCTAGGATTATGGTATCCTAAAGGCTCTCTTTTCGATTTACTTGGCTACTCTGACTCAGATTATGCCGGTTGCAAAGTAGATTGAAAAAGCACTACTGGGACTTGCCAATTCCTTGGGCGGTCCTTGGTGTCATGGAGCTCCAAGAAACAAAATTGTGTTGCACTTTCCACTGCAGAAGCTGAATACATAGCAGTTGGGGCATGTTGTGCACAGTTGTTATGGATGAAGCAAACCTTTAGAGATTTTGGTTGTGAGTTTAACAAAATTCCACTATTGTGTGACAATGAGAGTGCCATAAAACTTGCAAACAATCCAGTGCAACACTCTAGAACCAAACACATTGACATTAGACATCATTTCTTGAGAGACCACAAAGCCAAAGGAGATATCAAATTATTTCATGTGAGCACCGAAAATCAACTAGCCGATATATTCACAAAACCCCTTGATGAGACTAGGTTTTGCTTTCTTAGGAATGAGCTAAATATCTTGGATTCTCGAAACCTGGCTTAAAACTAAAATTTTGATCACATGATTGATGGATATAAAATGGTTGTATGCACAAAATGTCATGAAAAATATTGTTTTTATTATTAAAATTACTCATGTCATATTTGCTAAGTGTTATTAAAGCCTTTCCGGGCAATATCTCAAAATAGGTTGAGTAAATCGGCTGAGTAGGCCACTCAACCGGTTTTCCCCTGGTGGAAACCGGTTGAACCGGTATAAAAACCGGTTGAACCGGTTTTGGCCGCCTCCGCGTCCGTGCTGTCAGTCCGCGCCGCAGTCAGCGCCGTCAGTCTCGCAGACTGCACTGTCAGTCTGGCAGAAAATCCGTGCAGTCAGTCACTTTTTCTGCGCGCATTTACTGCTCAGTCTGATGCAAAACCGGTTGAACCGGTTTTATAACCGGTTGAACCGGTTTTGGGTCTGTTGACCAGCCGACGCCGCCCCTTTTTCTCCTCCCCTTTCCTCCTTTCACCTCTTACCCTTTCACTTCTTCCAACCGCCGAGCCTACGTTTTTTCCTCTCTCTTCCTCTCACTTTCACCACAAACCAAAACACATTTGTGCCATCAAACCCTTGGAAGTTTTGTTGGAGATTCGTTCATCTCGGCTTCCTCCATCATCTCCCTTACTTTCGTTGGATTTTCTGTGATTCAATCTTCAGATCGAGGTATTACCTTATTTCATCTTGTTTTTACTCGATCTTACCCGTTCTTGATTATCTAGTGTATCGTTTCAAGGATACATTTTAGTTTAGGTGCTTGCAACACTTAGACTATCTTATTTTGTCTCGAACATTGTTTGAGTTTAGTTGTTTGGTATTGTTCATTGTAGTTGAACCGCTCGCATGAACGATTGAAGTACATGCTCAATATCATACGCGTCTCTACTCAAACGTGTTTGTTAAGATCCTTGTACTTCGATCTCCTCACTCATCATAGGTTCTATCTTTTATTTTAAAGATGGTGCGTCGGAGGAATCCATCAGTTGTTGAATCCGACTCTTCCGACGAACAAGAGATTCATGAAGAAACTCCCCCACACTCCAGATCCAAGCGCGAGCGAGGATCTAGGAACGTAATGCAAGGTGGTGAGGCCTCCGGGTCTCATGGAGCTCGCGGTCGGACGGCCCGAAATCCCTCCGGTCGGTCCCGACCCGCGACAAATCCACAAGCATGGGAACCGGCAAGCGATGATGATGGTGGAAAGGATGATGAGATTGACCTTCCCTCTGCCCATGCTCCTATTATTCGAGGGTTGGTCCTCCATCGGGCGGAGGCCCGTCGTTCTGGCAATGAGCCAGTTACCGATTTTACTGCCAGCGGGGGTTCTGCACTTCTCCAGGACATCCGCTTTCAGAATCATGCATTGTGCATTCGTGATGCCAGGATTGATGGGAACAGGTTCTGGACTCTTCATCATGTCGATTTCTACAACTCAGTAATTCTTCCCAAGAAACATCAGCCCATTCTGCATCAGCGGTTCATCAACTGGGAAGGCTGTGAAGCTATTGGAGATCCAGAGTTGACACAGGCTTTGAGGGCATGTGAGAGAAAGAAAAATGAAGACTATTATGACCTTCCAATATGATTGGAACGATGAGGTCATTGCTCAGTTTTATTCCACTCTTTAGATCAAGCTGACCGATTGTAACGCCCCGAATTTTGCAGTTGAATTTTTTCTTTTCTTTACTCGCCAAAATTCGGGCGTTACCTTTTCTTTTTCTTTTTCCCTTCGCTAAACCTTGACCTTTTCCAAAGTTCTAGCGGGATTCGGTTTGGATTTCCCGTGTAAGAAAAACCCTAAATACTTTATGTTGTTTGATGCACCATGCCGAACCTTGCATTTCTTTTGATTGCTTTGAAAGTGCAAATACATTCATGTAGGAAGATCGGATTTCGAAAATAAGAAGAAGATCTTTTATTTCTTTTTCTCTCTTTCTCTCTCTTCTATCTCTCTCTCTCCCGCGCCGTGGGCCGACCCCGGCCGGCCCAGCCGCCCCTGGCGCCCCCCCTTGGGCCCAATTGGCCCATGCCGCCCCCCCACCTCCCCTTTTTCCCCAAATTCTTTCCCCCTCCCTCTCATTTTCTCTCATTTTCTCTCCCTCACCCTAAGCCGCCGCCGCCCCTACCCCCTGCCCTAGCGCCGCCCCTCCCCGTCGCCGCTCGGCCGCCCCGCTCGGCCGCCCCGCCCCGCCCCGTCCCCGTCGCCGGTGAGCCCCCTCCCCCTCTCCTCCCTTCCCCATTTCCCCCCCTCCCCTTTCCCCTTGCCGCTCGGCGCCTTGGCCGCCGCCATGGCCGGCTCGGCCAGCCCCCGGCCGTGCCCCCGCCGGCGCGCCGCCTGGCCGCCCGCCTGGCCGCCCGCCTGGCCGTGCCCTGGCCGCCTTGGCTGCGCGCTCGCCTGGCCGTTTGGCCGGCTCGGCCGCCTGGCCAGCCCGACCCCCCCCCCCCCCCCCCCCGCGCGCTCGCCTGGCCGCCGGTTCAACCGGGCCGGCTCAGCCGCCCCGCCGCCCTGGCCGCCGCCCCCTGCGCAGGGCCGGTTCAACCGCCCCTAGGGCCGGTTCAACCGCCCCCCCCTGTTTTTTTTTATTTTTTTTATTTTATTTTATTTACTTTCTGTGATCATAGTTATTTTATTTCAGGTAGCTAATCATTGTTAATGTTATTGAAATAGGAAGTTTAATTTAAAATTCCGTTATGCTAATTGATTTATGTAGTTAATTGTTTATCTCGTGCGATGTTGAACAACTTAAAATGATTAGGTTCTCATTAGTGCATGTAACGGAATTCTTTTGTTAAGAACCAATTGTAATTGATCGTTAGTGCATAAGATTTAACCCCCCTGCGAGACCCTTTCCCGTTTCTTTCCAACCATAACAAATGCGATATCGAATGTCATACTTGATGCATATTCGCTTTATTTGTTTCCTTGTATGGTGTACTGTTCTTTTGTATTAAATATGTGGATGTATGTATGTTTGCAATCGCGTAGAGAACGATTCGGTCGAAGAACCCGAGGAATTCGCAGGAGAAGCCCCTGAGCAGCAGTCGTTTGGTGGAGGCAAGTGTCCTTTGACCTATCTCTGTCCTATTCATTATTTAATTCACCTCCCGCATTACACCTTTATACCTAAGGATTGACTAGCTTTTGTTATCCATGTCCTTGTTTACCTATTTGGGTTGGATTATTACTGTTTAGCTTTATGCTATTGCTCAACTCTAATCAATGAACATGATGAGATTATCTATGATACGCTGTTTTCCCTTCTCTTATTATGATGTTGTACTTGTGGTATTCAAGGGGACTCGAGCGGTTTCTCGAGTGCCTCTCCGTAAGGACCTGTTCTATGGATGACCGCCCGGGAAAACAGTGCAACCATGAGGGTGGAATGGGGTGCCCTTAGCTGAATAATTAGAGGATCCGGGGTGTAGTTCACTTAGCCGTCGTGCCGTCAATGGGGCTCGGTGTATGCGGCTCGCTCTGCCAAGTTTGGGTTCGCCCCTTGGGGAGGAGTGCGGTGCATTTAGGAAACCTAACGGGTGGCTACAGCCCCGGGGAATCTTTGTAAAGGCTACGTAGTGAAACCCTGCCTATTCACCTTGGTAGTGTTTAAGGGTTTGATCGGCCCGAGGCAAGAGGGAATCACGGCTTGTGGGTAAAGTGCACAACCTCTGCAGAGTGTTATGAAACTGATATATCAGCCGTGCTCGCGGTTATGAGCGGCCAAGGGAGCTCTAGTGATTAGTGGTACTTGATCAGAGACATTGTGGTACAGGTGGTTATGAGATTGATGGTTTTGGTTATGACTATGGTGCTGGTAAGTGGTATTCTTTCCGTTTGGAAAGGGTACATCGGGTTAATAACTTGGGTTAATGCTAAAACTTGGCTTTCTACTAGTAAATAATAATCTGACCAACTAAAAGCAACTGCTTGACTTACCCCCACATAAAGCTAGTCCACTACAACCAAACAGGATACTTGCTGAGTATGTTGATGTGTACTCACCCTTGCTCTACACACCAAACCCCCCCCAGGTTGTCAGCATTGCAACCACTGCTCAGGCGAAGATGAAGCTGTGGAAGGAGACTTCCAGGAGTTCCAAGATTATGACGAGTTCTAGGAGTGGGTTAGCGGCAACCCCCAGTCGGCTGCCTGTGAAGGCCGCGTTATCTACGTTTCTTTTCCGCACTTTGATTTATTGTAAGAACTATATGGACGTCTCAGACGTATGATGTAATCGACTATTTCCCTTATTAATACTATTTTGAGCACTGTGTGATGATGTCCATATTATGTAACTGCTGTGTACGTGAATAACTGATCCTGGCACGTACATGGTTCGCATTCGGTTTGCCTTCTAAAACCGGGTGTGACACCGATGAGGAAAGTCCCTACAACTTTCCTTATCTAAATTTCTATATCGAAGGCAGCTGGTACAAGGTGAGCTACCGGCGGTTCGCTCACATCCTTGGATTCACTGATAATGACATTTCTGGTGACAAGATCAAAATTCATGATTATCGCCAACCCACCAAAGATGAAGCCAGAGATCTTCATCTCTCTGAGTTTGGAAAATTTTGGGAGTCCACAAATATGCACAAATATTACAAATATATCAACTCTCTCAGCAGGATGACCCTCATTCCCAAAGGGGGTAACCAGATGAATATTCTTGGAGAGAGCAAGGTCTTGCTCTCATTCATGAAGCCCAACAGTTCTGAGAGCATCAACATTTTTGATATGATCTGGCAGGAGATTATCCATGCTGCCTGCTTTCCACTTAAGGGATGTCTACATGCACCTTTCATAATGAAGATGATTGAAGTTGTGACGCAGTTCCGCTATGAGAAAGGTACTAGACATCTATCTTATATCCCTTTCTGGATTGATCCAAACAATCCAGCAGGGCGTTTAAGGAAAGCCCCTTCCAGCTCCCGTGCACATACTTCTGCTGCTGCTGCTGCTGGTGCCTCGCGTCCCTCCCCTGGCCATGGATCTCCCACACCACGTGGTCGTGGTCGTGGTCGAGGTCATGGCCGAGGGATGGGTGCCCGCCTGGCCCATGGGATTGCGGCATTCTTTTCTATGTGCCAGAATATTTCTGCAGATGTGCATGAGCTGGCAAGGCGTCAGAGGGAGACTGACGACAATCTTCGTCGTCAAGCTTCCTCTATGGGTATGCCTTTTGCCCCTCGCTCGCCTGACGTGCCTCTCCATCCGCCTCCTCCAGAAATCAATGAGTGGCACCATCAGGCCTACGGGGTGCCTTTTATGTCAGCTGACGATGATGAAGAAGAAGAAGCATACTTTGATGATCGCGAGCAGTTTGCCCCGCCTCCCTACCAGGGGGATCCGGGTCAATCCTCTTCTCATCCTCCGCCCCAGGATCCTTCAGGAAGTGTTCCTCCCCCGGATCAGTCTGGGGAAGAACACTTTGCATCCCACCTGGTGCATCATTTGTTTGCTCCGCATCATCCTCCGCCCTCGTGGTGATCTTTTGACTTGGTGGCTCTCTCCTTTTTTTGGTTCTTGTTGGCAAAAAGGGGGAGAATGATTCTCATCTTAGCAGCTCTTTAATTTATGTAATGAACAATCTGGTTTGTAATAATTATTATTCGTCTGACTCGTGATGCATTTGGTGATGGCTTAGTGCCACAAACTCTTTAATGATGTGATGTGATGACATTATTGTAATATAGCCAGTAGTAACATTTCATATCTTATGCTATGCAATGATGGGCTTGTCTGTGTAATACTATTGTTTTTTATCATCACATCATATATAATTGTGTTGCATCTCTCAATTTTTGTGTATTGTGTTGGTTGTTCACTCTCTCTAAATATGTTGCAAATTGACATATCAAGTCAATATTAATATCACAAAACTCATGCACATATTTAGGGGGAGCTGCACATACACAAATACTTTTATCTCGCAAGTGTTCTTAATTTTTAATTTTTATCTCTACTCTAGTTTGTTTTGGCGTCAATCACCAAAAATGGGGAGATTGTAAGTGCAATCAACCCTAATTGAGGGTTTTGGTGATTAAATGACAAAACAAACAGAGATTCTAACAAGTTTGCTCCTAGCATGTACACAGTAATTCTACAGACAGGAGAAGCACAGATCTTACGAGCATAAAAATGTAAAGCACAGTGGATTTAAAATTCTACATCAAATGGCGTGCTCCAAGTGCTTGGAAACAACGACAGTGTCCATTTTATAATTCTTGAGTTGATAGGAATCGCCGTTCAATTAAGAGGGATCCGCAATGGTTAAGTAAGTTATGCAATGAGCTAAGTTCAAAATCCTTCAAAATCATCTTTGAGAACACTTTTCCATATCATGAATGCCTTTGAGAAAAACCATTTTTACTTCCCACAAGAGTTCCACCTTTGTTCTCTTCAAAATATTCAAAAGTTGCTTTTCAGCCCTTGAAACCGGTTCAACCGGACCTGAAACCGGTTCAACCGGTTTCGAGATTGTTCCTCTGCCATCCCTGCTCTGACCTGTCTGACAGTCAGAGCTGTCAGAAAAGTCGTTGCAGATTTTTTGGGAAAACCGGTTCAACCAGATTTTTCCCCGGCTCAACCGGTTTTGAATCCGGTCGAGTCTTCGACTGAGTAGGTTAGTGAACCGGGATCTTCCTCGTGGAAACTGATTCAACCGGTCTAAAAACCGGTTCAACCGGTTTTTACCTCTTTTCTCCCAATGGCTGCCAGCTTTTGGGGGATCCTTTATATACCCCCTCACACTCTCTCTCTTATTTACTTCTGTCTCTCCCACAAAATCTTGGCTGACAAAACTCTCAACAAGTGCATTCATTTCACCTCTCACACCCGCAATGGCATCTCCTTCAATCGCTTGAAGGATCCTTGGTGTGAGGTGAACTCGATCTAACACGCTGTCATTTTCATCTCGATTCTCCTATTCTCTTTGTTCTTGAGCTCGTTGCAAACTTAACCTTGTGCGGATTTGTTACTCTTGGAACCTTGTGTTCCTTGACAGTTAGAGGTTGCTTGGGAGTCTCCAAATTTGTAGATGACCCCAAGAAGTTTGTATCACCCGCTCTTTGAGCATATTTGAGAAGAGATTGCCTTGACCTTTGTGGTCGGCTTGTGGAGGATTAGGGTTGGAAAAGACCCAGCCCTTCGTGGGCTCCTCAACGAGGAGTAGGACACCTTTGTGGTGGTTGCCGAACCTCGGGTTATATTGCGTGTTCTTGTGTGTTCTTGTTAAGCACTTTAAATTTGTTGGTTGGTTCATATTATCTATTCGAGTAGATTTTGTGTAGGGCAAGTTATTAGCAAATTTCTTCACTACTTTGTCATATTTGTTTAATAGATTATCTAATCTAAGTTGAGCAGGTTCAAACTTGTTTAGTTGTAAACAAAATCAACTGAACTGGTTTGCACCAGTGCAACTTTAATTTGACCTATCTCGAAGTTTTTAGTGAAAAAATTCAGGTGTAGCCTATTCACCCCCTCTAGGCTACTTTCAGGTATCCACTACGCAAGTCAATTTTTGAGAAAACAATAGATCCACTTAATTCATCAAGCATGGCATCCAATCTAGGAATATGATATCGGTAACGAATTGTGATGTTATTAATAGCTCTACAATCAACACACATGCGCCAAGTGCCATCTTTCTTAGGAACCAAAAGAACAGGAACAAAACAAGGACTAAGGCTCTCACGAATGTACTCGTGCTCTAGAAGGTCCTGGACCTGGCGTTGAATCTTCTTAGTCTCCTCGGGGTTGGTCCTGTATGCAGCACGGTTGGGCAAACTCGCCCCTGGAATTAAATCAATCCTGTGCTCAATGCCTCGCACAAGTGGTAATCCACGGGGTATTTCCGAGGGAAACACGTCCATATATTCCTGCAAAAGGTTAGCAACAGCCGGTGGCAAAGCAATGGATGTATCATCAATAGAATACAAAGCATTTTTGCATACTAAGGCGTACAAAAGTCTAACAGAGGCATGTAACTCATCTAGATCAGATTTAGTAGCTAGCAGATTTAGTAGCTAGCAATGAAGGATTTTTTTTAACTTAATAGGTTGCTGATTTTCAGAGTTCACAACACCTTTTTGCGTAGCATTAATCTTTTTCTCATGTTCAAAGTGGACAATTTCAGTGGGAGTCATAGGAAGCCACACAATTTTCTTTCTCTTATGCATGAAAGTATATTTATTAGATCTACCATGGTGCATAGCATCAGTATCAAACTCCCAAGGACGTCCCAATAAAAGAGAGCAAGCATCCATAGTCACCACATCGAAATCAGCAAAGTCATGGTAAAGGCCGATTGAAAAGTGCACCCTTGTTGTTTCTGTTACCTTGAACTTACCGCTGTTGTTAAACCATTGAATGTGATAAGGATGCTGATGCTCTTGTGTGGTCAAGCCAAGCTTCTTAACCACCTCAACATTCACCAAGTTGTTGCAGCTATCACCGTCAATGATGGTATGTACACGACAGTCCTTGACGATGAGGAACATGTTGAAGAGGTTGTGGCACTGTCTGTTGTCATCATCACCTACCGTGGCGCTCAAAGCCCGCTGCACAATCAAGGCCTTATAGGTCTCTGTCGCTGTTGTGCCAAGAACCTCTTCATTACCATCATCAGTCCCTGCAATGTTAGCTCCAACAGTATCTTCATCTTCAACATCAGAAGTGTGGCGGAACTGACGAATTATTCCGACTTAAGTGCCTAAGTCCCGCCTTAGAGGCTAGACCACACTTAAATGGGAATAACCCGTCAATCCCTCGGATCTAGTCCGACGAGGCCACTGACAGGATCAAGTACCACAATCTCACTCGAAGGTGAGTCACAGAGCAAATACAATAAAGCATAAAACCATACATTAAGGAGTATTAAATTATTACATCACCATCGGAGTTTTGCAAAAGTAGTCATCATTGTTCGAAGTGCAGCAGAATAAAACTAACGATAGATAAATGGAGGGATGGGGAAGCCCGTCCCATCACTCCTCATGCTCCTCCTCAGCCGAGGCGGGGTCCCACTCGACAGTCTAACCCGGTGGCAAGATGGACGGCCAAGTCACTCCAGCAACCATGTCCTCCAAGGATCCTGTAAAAATTATGCCACAAGCAAGGCTGAGTATACTAATACTCAGCTAGACTTACCCGGTGTGAGGAGTCTACTCCTCTACCTCTAGACATGCAACTGTTTGGCTGTGGGGTTTGGTTGCCAAAAGCACTAGCTGAGTTTCTAAATCAAGTTTTAACTTTGCAATTTAAGTGTGACTCTCTTAAGGCTAAATATGTACTATCTACTCATACATAGTAGCAAACATTTTTAGCAATCAACATCTTGTATCAACTCATCATATTTCCACTTGTTACTCAATGTAGCAGCATGGATCAAGCAGCCTCATTAGCTGCGAGAAGCAGACGATTCGAATCGAGTTTTTATCCTTGCAAGGTAAACCTAAACACACGACATGTAGGGGCACTCCGTCCCCACACACATCAACCGTCCCCATCGATTCCCTGTCAGCAGATCAGGGCTCACCGCCTTAGCGTACAATGCCTCATTGACCCCGACTGCCGTCGTGCAGTGACCGCACTTGTACCCACCATAACCGGAATGGGAGACCTCGTCTCAGGTCGCGTGAGGGGATATGTCCACTGCCAGGTTCACTTAGGTACTAGGCTTACCGATTTACCATATTTCTCGGCATGTGCTTAGTACGTTCAAACGCTTGACTCACAGTACCACACCTTAATCCTTATTCCAATTTTTATCCCGTAGACAACCAATCCCCATGGATTGTTGCCCACAAACCAACATCATTATGATAAGAAAGTGGATACAGCCAATTCCTGACCTCGCGCGAGTGCTAGAAAAATCACTCGACTTCTACCGAGATCCTAATTAATAAAGCAGCTACCTCAACCTAGCATACTAGTATTCATCTCAACAGGATTCCTGAGATCATGCAACTAGGGTTTCAAACAACTCCTACACCTAAGTGCACAATCAATCCTACAATCATTAAGTATAGTAAAATAGCATAAATAACAGGTTATGCATAAACCGGGGCTTGCGTTCCAACGCAGTGGCAGGCAGATCCTCTGGTGCAGGCTCTGGTGCTGGGTCCGGGGCTACCTCCTGAGCAGCTCCTTGCTCCGGCACGAGGACGTACTCTCCGTCAGCGAGGTTACAGTCTATCGAAATGCAATGAATATGTATGTCATGATTATGCAGGATTTAATAACATTATGCTAAAGGAAGAAAAACTAAGTTAGTTGGTAACTTAGGGTTTCTTAGTTATACGTGGCTTTTAATGGTTTATGCTTATCATTCTAAGTTTAGGTTTTGTTAAGGATAAGCATAGTGGATTGGCATTTCCCTTATATATGTTCCAGTGGAAGAATTTACAAAGGGTTTTAGGATGACATTAATTTTCATCATTCATTTTCCTTTTCTTTATTCTCTATTTATGAATTCTAGTGTAGGTTTGAACTACAACAGTGAATTAACTTCTTCCAAAAATTCTGTAAAAATTACAGTGGGTTGCCATTGGTCACTATAGCCTATTCTAGGAAATTGAGGTTCAAAATAAAAAGGCTATGCTTTAGACAAAAATAACAAAAAATTGTGTAAAAGGGCCACTTTGTACTACAACTCTCAACTAAGAGTGGGTTCTGTCCTAAGGGTTATTTTTGTTGGCATCTAACAGAAATAATAAGATTCTGTGCAAAAAACCACAGAAGGATAAGGGATGGTTATTTAGTTGTGATTTTCCAAAGTTTAATGCCAAAAGGCACTTTCTACTGCCTTGCTATTTGAAAAATGTCAAACAGCAGATTTCATATTTTTCCTATGTTCTTCATAACAAAAGATTAACTATCCCAAAGGTTGGGGTGTTTTCACTTTGGGGTTATTTTTGTAGGGTTTTTCTAAGTTTTCCTTGTTTTCTTAAAATAAAAGGTATCCTATTTATCTTATACTAAACCATGGTATAATCAATTTTTCTAGTAAACTACACTGAATAAGTATACTAACAAAAATATGGGGGCTCCCTGGTTCTTTATTTAAATCACCTTTCCTATTTTCTTTAACATTAAGCATAATGTAAAATAAATGGCAAACTCTACCTTAATATAATGGGGTGTACAGAGAGGTTTATCATTTTTAAATAGGTTAGTAGGTGGTCATGTACTTCTCCAAATTTTCTTAACTTCAGTTAAATAGTGCAACTATTTTTCTTCCTATTATTTAGCTTTTGGCCAAATCAGTATTTAATTCAGAACCCTAAAGTTTTCTGTAGCACATAGGGGTTTTATATTTTTTCAGTAGTTTATATTATTTAAGATCTGACAAAATTGGTTTGACTCAATTTGGATGAATAAAACAGAAGATATGAATTATTCAAGTGTTGTTTAAATTTTAAATCAGATTTAATTAAAGGTTTCCTGGAAAACCACTTTGCACCGAAGTCCTCGGGTTATTTCTAAACTAACTCTCTCAGTTATACCCACGCGCTACTATTCATCCGAGTCACTGACATTGCGCAAAACCCCCTAGCTTTCTCTTCTTCTCCCCCGCGGTCCCTCCCTAGGTTTAAACAGTACACGCGAGAAAGAAAAGGGCAGCGCGGCTTACCGGCGGCGAGAGAGGTCCGACGAGGGGCGGGGTTGGCTCCGGGAGGTTCTGGCGGTCACAACGGTGTACGGCTCGACGGCGGGGGTGGCCGGAATCGCCCGGTCCACGTGCGCAGGCGGGTGCTCTCGTCGGCGGCGGGTGTGCCGGCCAAACCACGGCGACCTAGTTCAATTCAATGGCACAGTGAGCTTCACGGGGTGACGTAGAGGCTGTGTGCACAAGGAATCGAAGAATGGAGCAGAGGATTACCCGGTCTACGCTCGCCGGCGGTCGGGTGGAGTTCGGCGACCGTGGA
This sequence comes from Zea mays, assembly GCF_902167145.1. Lineage (NCBI taxonomy): Eukaryota > Viridiplantae > Streptophyta > Magnoliopsida > Poales > Poaceae > Zea > Zea mays. The sequence continues at coordinate 70,750,414 of NC_050096.1, read as the reverse complement.
GTGGCCTCTCCGGCGAAGCAAACTCCGATTCCTCGCTCGGGGAGCTTCACTGAGGTGTGCACAGTCTTCTCCGAGGGCTGGACGGGGTTGGGAAGGGTTCTGTTGGCCGGTCTACGGTGGCAGGGGAATCGGGCGGCCGCGGACACGCCGTGCACGGGCAAACGCCGGTGGGTTTGAGCTCCGGTGAGGTCGAGCGCGTGCGGAGGGGTACGGTCAAGGTCCTTGGGTGCTTTATAGGCGAGGGCGCGGACCATGGCGCCGGCTTGGCTTTGGCGCGACGCGGGGCACGCGGGGGCGCGCGCGGGCGTGCTCTGGCGAGCTCAGAGCGCGTCGAACACGTGGCTCTTTGCTTCTGCCCATGTTCTTCCCTCTGCTGAGCGGCCAAAACGTACGAATCTTGCCCTAGAGCCTGTGAGAGATCTCTTCCCTGCACCTAGAGCTACCTAGTTCATGTGAGTTCCAAGGGTAGATGTGGTCGGGTTAGAGAGATATGGGGGTGGGAAGTCGGCTATGTCAGAGATGTCCAAACCGAGACAAAAATGGTGCCAAGTCGTGTCAAACGTCTTAGGGTAGGTGTCAACTTTTTCCAGGGCATTCTAGGGTTAATTTGGCGCCACTTTGTCAATTGGGTCAAAGTGTTTTGAAGTTTGAATGAGGGTGAACATGTGTGATCCTTGGCCAAAGGTTAGTTTTGGACTTAGGCAATTTCTGATTTTTCTTTTGTGCTCAAACCTTTGGTGAACTTTTTGGGGCTTTTCTGAAATCTTTTTGGGGTTACTTTCTTACTATTATTTGTAGGTTAGTAAGTGTACTACAACTTTATATTTGGCCCAAGCTATGATCATAAGGTTTTCATGACCTTTTGGTCCTACTTACATCTAGGGTTCCCATTGTCCAAAGGGGTTTGCTTTAGGGTTTTGGGCAATTCTCCCCTTTAGATGTGCATGATAGGTTAAGGTATGACATCTAAGATGGGTTGCACTTGCTTAGGATTTGAATTCTAAGTTTGATGTACTTTGCTCAAACTAACCCACATGTGATAGTAGGTTTAAATGGTGTAGCTCTGGGTGGACACCCTGAGTAACACCTGGGGTGTTACAGCCCTCCCCCCTTAAAGGTATCTCGTCCGAGATTTAGGTAGAGTCCCTTGGAGGGTTGCGTTAAGGTGTGTTGGTGTGCTACCCCTTTCTTTTACCCAAGTTTCTCTTGTTAACTGCTCTTCGAATGTCATTCTCTTTGCAACTTCAGAAGGAAGTCGTTTTTAAGTTAAAACCACAACTTAGACTATCCTTGTTATCTAAGTTTTTCTTATAATTGTATTCAAAGGGCAGGTGGGGGTGGGGTTTTGGGGTTACGTACCGACTCCTTTGGGCAGAAAGTCGGGGAAGCGAGAGCGTAGAAAATCCTCAGTCTCACATGTGGCTTCTTCTACTGAATGGTGACTCCACTGAACCTTATACATTCTGATTGACCTTGCCCGTGTTGACCTCTCTTTCTGATCCAATACCCTGACGGGGTACTCTTGATAGGACAAGTCTGGTTCTATCTCAATGTCTGGCTCAGGTAGCACTTCAGTGGGTAGGCGGACACATTTCCGCAGCTGAGATACATGGAACACATCATGAACAGCTGACATGCTGGGTGGCAACTTCAATTGATAGGCTACAGGTCCACAAGCCTCCTTGATCTCGTAGGGTCCAATGTAGCGAGGAGCTAACTTGCCCTTGATCCCGAATCTCTGGACACCCTTGGTGGGTGACACCTTCAGATAAACATGATCTCCCACTTCAAATTGTAGAGGCTTCCGTCTCTTGTCATGATAGCTCTTTTGCCTGGCCTGAGCAGCTTCTAAGTTCTTTGTAATAACTCTGACCTTTTCCTCTGCTTCGAGTACCAAGTCTGGTCCAAATATTTCCCTCTCTCCTGCTTGAGACCAATTCAGCGGGGTTCTACATCTTCTCCCATATAAGGCTTCAAAAGGTGCCATCTTCAAACTGGACTGGTAGTTGTTATTATAAGAAAACTCTGCCAAAGAAAGACACTTGTCCCAATCTTTTCCGTAGTGCAGCACACATGCCCTTAACATGTCTTCCAAAATCTGGTTTACCCTTTCTGTCTGGCCATCTGTTTGAGGATGGTATGCTGAGCTTCGTACTACATGGGTCCCAAGTGATTCCTGGAATTGTTCCCAAAATCGTGCCACAAATGGTGCTCCTCTGTCTGATACTATAGTCCTTGGTATCCCATGCAAACGAACTATCTGGTCAATGTAGATTTCTGCATACTTCTCCGTCCTGTGGGTGGTATGCACTGACAAGAAATGAGCGGTCTTGGTCAATCTGTCCACAATAACCCAAATTGAATCATGGTGCCTGGAGGTATTGGGCAATCCCACGATAAAGTCCATGCAAATGTCCTCCCATTTCCAAGATGGTATGGGAAGGGGTTGCAAAGGGCCTGCTGCCTTCAAATGACTGGCTTTAATCCTTTGGCAGGTGTCACACTCGGATATGTACTTGGCAATTTCCCTCTTCATTCTGGTCCACCAGTATAAGGATCTGAGATCATGGTACATCTTGTTGCTGCCCGGGTGCATGGAGAATTTTGAAAGGTGAGCTTCATCCAATATCGTCTTTTTGAGCTCAGGGTCCTTGGGAACAACCAATCGATCTCCAAACCATAGAATTCCCTTGCTGTCCTGACGGAAGCACTTGTATTTCTCTGCCTTCTGCTTGATCATTTCTTTGATAACCTGAACACCCTTGTCTTCAATCTGTGCCCTGACTATTTGCTCTTGTAATGTGGGCTCCACCGAGATATAAGTTAAATCACATGAAGAAACAACTTCCAGGTTCAGCTTGCACAATTCATCACACAGGGTGGTAACTCTCGCATCCATGCTCATACAATTGCACTGGGCCTTTCTGCTCAAGGCATCTGCCACAACATTGGCCTTGCCGGGATGGTAATGCACCTCCAAATCATAGTCCTTGATTAATTCTAACCATCTCCTCTACCTCATGTTAAGATCTGCCTGAGTGAAAATGTATTTGAGACTCTTGTGATCAGTGTAAATGTTATAGTGAGCTCCCATCAAGTAGTGTCTCCATATCTTGAGAGCATGAACCACGGCTGCTAACTCCAGATCATGTGTAGGGTAGTTCTGCTCATGGGGTCTGAGTGCTCGGGAGGCATAAGCAATCACTCTGTTATCTTGCATTAAGACACATCCCAAACCAGTACCAGAAGCATCACAATAAACTTCAAAGGGCTTGGTGTTATCAGGTTGAGCCATCACTGGGGCTGTTGTCAAATGCTGCCTCAGAGTATGAAAGGCATCTTCGCACTTTTGGCTCCAATCATACTTGACTCCCTTCTTTAACAGTTTAGTCATTGGTTTGGCAATTCTGGAGAAATCCGGAATAAATCGTCGATAATACCCTGCCAATCCTAGAAAACTCTGAATCTGCCTCACTGTAGTCGGGGGTTTCCAATCCATTACCTCTTGTACCTTCTCAGGATCAACTGATATCCCATCCTGAGAAATTGTGTGACCCAAGAATTTAATTTCCTTTAGCCAGAACTCACATTTAGACAACTTAGCATAAAGATGATGATCGCGTAGCCGCTGAAGCACGATGTGCAGATGCTCAGTATGTTCGTCTTCATTCTTGGAATAGACCAGAATATCATCAATGAAAACGACCACGAACTTGTCCAACTCTGGCATGAATACTGAGTTTATTAGGTACATAAAATAAGCCGGGGCATTTGTCAGCCCAAAAGACATTACCAAAAACTCATAAAGCCCATATCTGGTTGAGAAGGCCGTCTTGGGAATATCGCTGGCACGGATCTTGATCTGATGGTAACCTGAGCGAAGATCTATCTTGGAGAACACCTTGGCTCCCACTAACGGATCAAACAGAACATCAATGCGGGGCAGTGGGTATTTGTTTTTGATAGTCACTGCATTGAGAGGGCGATAATCAACACACATTCTCAAACTCTCATCCTTTTTCTTCACAAATAAGGCCGGACATCCCCAAGGTGAAGTACTTGGGCGAATGAACCCCTTGTCCAACAACTCCTGCAGTTGCTTTTTCAGCTCTGCTAATTCTGCGGGAGGCATCCTATAGGGTCTCTTGGAGATAGGAGCAGTCCCGGGTTGCAATTCGATTGCGAACTCGATGTCTCGGTCAGGTGGCATCCCTGGCAATTCATCCGGAAAAACATCTGGGTAGTCACAGACCACTGGGATCTTTTCCACTGGGGATTCTATCATAACGAAGGCACAAGAACGGGTACAACCTTGGTTGGGCAAATAGAGTGTGGTTTCACCACAAATCAGTGAGTGCACCTCAATGGCCCTAGCTGCAATATCAATAACTGCCTGATGCCTGGTTAACCAGTCAGTTCCCAATATGATATCCACGCTATCCAAACCCAAAATGAGGAGGTTAGTTTTGATTATCAGACTACCAAACTTTATAGGTACATTCTTGTTGATTTGGTAGGTGGCAACCCTGCCTCCTGGTGTTGAAATTGTGATACCCCCATTGGTGTGGTGAAAAGGTAACTGACACTTGGCGCTAAATTTGGCACTGATAAAACTATGTGATGCACCAAAATCAAAAAGAATAATAGCAGGATAACTCAAAACTGTAAAGATACCAGTCATGACGGGTGCTCCCTCTGGAATATCAGCCATGGTGGTGAAGTTCAGCCTGCCTTGCCTCACTTGCACCTTCTGCCTCTTGCCCTAATTCTGATTAACATTCTGCCCCTGCCTCTGCTGGTTTCTGGGTCAATTCTTGGCATAATGTCCGGTGTTGCCACATGTGAAACACATGTTGTCATTTGTCGGGCGATATTGCTGCTGCTGTTGATTGTTCCTCTGAGCTGGAAACTGGGTGCGGTTGGGTGCCTGCTGCTGCTGCTGTGGTCGGATCACCCATCGCCCTTGCTGCTGCTGAGGCCCCCTGTTCTGAGTGTCAGACACAATCCTGAAACGCTGTGGCTGAGCTGAAGGTCCTGCCACAGGGGTCTTCCTCTTCTTCTCTGCCTGACGAGCGGTGATATAGTCCTCCTGAGAAATGGCCATGTTGACTAACTCATTATAGCTGTTGGCCCTGACGGTGTTGAGACGGTCACGGAGCTTAGTGCTGAGCCCCATCCTGAACCTGTCTCTCTTCTTCTCGTCCGTGTCTGCATGATACCCAGCATACTGGCACAGGTCATTAAAGGCCTGAGCATACTGCAACACTGTCCTGTTGCCCTGAGTGAGTGCCAGAAACTCGTTGAGCTTTCGGTCCATAATTTCGGCTGGTATATGGTGCCCCCTGAAAGCTGCCTTGAACTCTCTCCATTCCACCTCTCGGTCATCTGGCTGCATAGCAAGAAAATGGTCCCACCAAGTCCTTGTGGGTCCGCGAAGCTGATGGGTGGCGAACCTGACCTTAGTGACCTCTGAGCAAACTCCATGGAGTAGCGGGAATTTGGATTCCACTACTCTCAACCATACATCTGCATCCAGTGGGTCCTCTGCCCTGGTGAATAATGGTGGCTGGGTACTGAGGAACTCCTGGTAGGTAGCTGCCGCGGGGTGACATTGATGATCTCCACCACCATAGTGCTGAGGTGGTGGCTGGCGCTGAGCTAGCTGCCTCAAGATCTCATTCTGCTGAGCCATCAGCTCCTGCAGAGTGGGAGGCGGTGGCGGCGGTGGAGGAACGCGCTCATTCTGGCCACGACGCGCTCTCCCGGCCATCTGAAAAATCACATACTTTCTTAATAACACATCTTCAAGTTTAAGGTTTAATCGCGGTGAAAGAGTCAAAAGGCGAAATTGATATATTCTTGCATAAATATAAAGGATTTCTTAAGGCATAAACTTTTTTTTCCCAAATTGAGACTAACATCATCCATCAACTATGCTTCCAAAAGAGTTTATCACGATTACATCAATGGCCAAAAGACTCAACTCTATCTAGCCTAGTACCCCAAGGGTGCAAAAGCTAAGCTAGCTTTGAGGAGTCCCACCATTACCGACTTCTAGCCCTACTCCTGAACCTAGTGAGCGAACGAGGCAACACTCGACTCGGGGGAAGGTGGTCTCCCTGAGCCAGCAGTGTCCAAGCTGGAGGCAGGCTCCTCTCCTCCCTCAATGTCGACGTCCTCGTTGGCCTCCATGTCCTGGATCTCCTGGTGATGCATATCCAGGTGCTCATTAGCCTCGGCAAGCTGCTGCTGGGTGTTGATAAGCTGATCCTCGAGAACCTCGATGATGTTCTCCCTTGTTCCCACTAATTCCTCTAGCTCTTGGATCTCATTTGACAGCTGCTCCACCTGCAAGTCCTTTTCCACCATCTCAGTGGACAAATCAACCACAAGCTCCTCTCTGTTGTCCAGGGTGATCTTAGTTGCCTCCAATAGTGCCGTCAGATGGGACATTGCCTCACCACGCATCACTTGCAAACGGTACAGGGCATTCATGCACCGCACTGTCAAGTGAGCAGTCTGGCCCGGGTAGATAGCCCAGATGTCCTTGGCATGCTCCACCCGATCCTTCCACATTTGGTCGTCCTCCTTCTCCGCGGGGAACAAGCCAATGGGGTGGGTGGACAGCTCCAAGGGATGGAATCCGCAGAAAGTGGTCAACCCGTGCAGAGCAATTGCCTCGATCGTGTCCTCAGCCCGGTATCCAAAGGATTCAGAGTCCAGCGAACGCCAGCCTGGCTGCAGGGGATGAGGCTCCAAGGTCATCCTCACCCTACAGCTGGGCACTCGGTGCTTCTCGAACTGCTGCACCGCGTACTGAGGAGGTGTCGTGTATCCGGCCCCCTGAAGTACCTCCCACAAAATACGGGGAAAGCCCTCTCGTGCAAGCCCGTCAGTGTGGGACAGTGCATTCGCGTCGTCTGAGGATCCGTGGGAAGTCATCTGTGTACGGTTAAGCGTAAGAAAAAGAATTATAAAAAGAAAAATGAAACACAACTCAGCCTCTCTCTAATTATAACAATGGTACTGGGGTACTTAGTTGGTCATCATTTTGTATTTAAGTCTTTACTCAATTATCCATTTGTTTAATTAAGAATGCATGCATGCTCGTCATGCACGACCTCACATCAATGTAAAGGGAATAAGGAAGGGCTTCCATCCCTTATAGTAGCCTGTAGGGCTTAATCACTTAGCCACCTAACTACCCCTCTATCATCCTAAGGCTTCACGTCCTAGGTCTATCCTGATCGTCCTACGATCTATCCAACATTGTTTATATCAAGTTTTACTTTGGAAAAGGATGGTATATATATTTTATTGATTCCTCTGTGGTGGTACAAGCTCCAATACCAGCTGTGGCGGAACTGCCCGAATTATTCCGACTTAAGTGCCTAAGTCCCGCCTTATAGGCTAGACCACACTTAAATGGGAATAACCCGTCAATCCCTCGGATCTAGTCCGACGAGGCCACTGACAGGATCAAGTACCACAATCTCACTCGAAGGTGAGTCACAGAGCAAATACAATAAAGCATAAAACCATACATTAAGGAGTATTAAATTATTACATCACCATCGAAGTTTTGCAAAATTAGTCATCATTGTTCGAAGTGCAGCGGAATAAAACTAACGATAGATAAATGGAGGGATGGGGAAGTCCGTCCCATCACTCCTCATGCTCCTCCTCAGCCGAGGCGGGGTCCCACTCGACAGTCCAACCCGGAGGCAAGATGGACGACCAAGTCACTCCAACAACCATGTCCTCCAATGATCTTGTAAAAATTATGCCACAAGCAAGGCTGAGTATACTAATACTCAGCTAGACTTACCCGGTGTGAGGAGTCTACTCCTCTACCTCTAGACATGCATCTGTTTGGCTGTGGGGTTTGGTTGCCAAAAGCACTAGCTGAGTTTCTAAATCAAGTTTTAACTTTGCAATTTAAGTGTGACTCTCTTAAGGCTAAATATATACTATCTACTCATACATAGTAGCAAACATTTTTAGCAATCAACATCTTGTATCAACTCATCATATTTCCACTTGTTACTCAATGTAGCAGCATGGATCAAGCAGTCTGATTAGCTGCGAGAAGCAGACGATTCGAATCGAGTTTTTATCCTTGCAAGGTAAACCTAAACACATGACATGTAGGGGCACTCCGTCTCCACACACATCAACCGTCCCCATCGATTCCCCGTCAGCAGATCAGGGCTCACCGCCTTGGCGTACAATGCCTCACTGACCCCGACTGCCGTCGTGCAGTGACCGCACTTGTACCCACCATAACCGGAATGGGAGGCCTCGTCTCAGGTCGCGTGATGGGATATGTCCATTGCCAGGTTCACTCAGGTACTAGGCTTACCGATTTACCATATTTCTCGGCATGTGCTTAGTACGTTCAAACGCTTGACTCACAGTACCACACCTTAATCCTTATTCCAATTTTTATCCCGTAGACAACCAATCCCCATGGATTGTTGCCCACAAACCAACATCATTATGATAAGAAAGTGGATACAGCCAATTCCTGACCTCGCGCGAGTGCTAGAAAAATCACTCGACTTCTACCGAGATCCTAATTAATAAAGCAGCTACCTCGACCTAGCATACTAGTATTCATCTCAACAGGATTCCTGAGATCATGCAACTAGGGTTTCAAACAACTCCTACACCTAAGTGCACAATCAATCCTACAATCATTAAGTATAGTAAAATAGCATAAATAACATGTTATGCATAAACCGGGGCTTGCCTTCCAACGCAGTGGCAGGCAGATCCTCTGGTGCAGGCTCTGGTGCTGGGTCCGGGGCTACCTCCTTAGCAGCTCCTTGCTCCGGCACGAGGACGTACTCTCCGTCAGCGAGGTTACAGTCTATCGAAATGCAATGAATATGTATGTCATGATTATGCAGGATTTAATAACATTATGCTAAAGGAAGAAAAACTAAGTTAGTTGGTAACTTAGGGTTTCTTAGTTATACGTGGCTTTTAATGGTTTATGCTTATCATTCTAAGTTTAGGTTTTGTTAAGGATAAGCATAGTGGATTGGCATTTCCCTTATATATGTTCCAGTGGAAGAATTTACAAAGGGTTTTAGGATGACATTAATTTTCATCATTCATTTTCCTTTTCTTTATTCTATATTTATGAATTCTAGTGTAGGTTTGAACTACAACAGTGAATTAACTTCTTCCAAAAATTCTGTAAAAATTACAGTGGGTTGCCATTGGTCACTATAGCCTATTCTAGGAATTTGAGGTTCAAAATAAAAAGGCTATGCTTTAGACAAAAATAACAAAAAATTGTGTAAAAGGGCCACTTTGTACTACAACTCTCAACTAGGAGTGGGTTCTGTCCTAAGGGTTATTTTTGTTGGCATCTAACAGTAATAATAAGCTTCTGTGCCAAAAACCACAGAAGGCTAAGAGATGGTTATTTAGTTGTGATTTTCCAAAGTTTAATGCCAAAAGGCACTTTCTACTGCCTTGCTATTTGAAAAATGTCAAACAGCAGATTTCATATTTTTCCTATGTTCTTCATAACAAAAGATTAACTATCCTAAAGGTTAGGGTGTTTTCACCTTGGGGTTATTTTTGTAGGGTTTTTCTAAGTTTTCTTTGTTTTCTTAAAATAAAAGGTATCCTATTTATCTTATACTAAACCAGGGTATAATCAATTTTTCTAGTAAACTACACTGAATAAGTATACTAACAAAAATATGGGGGCTCCCTGGTTCTTTATTTAAATCACCTTTCCTATTTTCTTTAACCTTAAGCATAATGTAAAATAAATGACAAACTCTACCTTAATGGGGTGTACAGAGAGGTTTATCATTTTTAAATAGGTTAGTAGGTGGTCATGTACTTCTCCAAATTTTCTTAAGCTCAGTTAAATAGTGCAACTATTTTTCTTCCTATTATTTAGCTTTTGGCCAAATCAGTATTTAATTCAGAACCCTAAAGTTTTCTGTAGCACATAGGGGTTTTATATTTTTCTTCAGTAGTTTATATTATTTAAGATCTGACAAAATTGGTTTGACTCAATTTGGATGAATAAAACAGAAGATATGAATTATTCAAGTGTTGTTTAAATTTTAAATCAGATTTAATTAAAGGTTTCCTGGAAAACCACTTTGCACCGAAGTCCTCGGGTTATTTCTAAACTAACTCTCTCAGTTATACCCCCGCGCTACTATTCATCCGAGTCACTGACATTACGCAAAACCCCCTAGCTTTCTCTTCTTCTCCCCCGCGGTCCCTCCCTAAGTTTAAACAGTACCCGCGAGAAAGAAAAAGGCGGGGCAGCTTACCGGCGGCGAGAGAGGTCCGGCGAGGGGCGGGGTTGGCTCCGGGAGGTTCTGGCGGTCACAGCGGTGTATGGCTCGACGGTGGGGGTGGCCGGAATCGCCCGGTCCACGTGCGCAGGCGGGTGCTCTCGTCGGCGGTGGGTGTGCCGGCCAAACCACGGCGACCTAGTTCAATCCAATGGCACAGTGAGCTTCACAGGGTGACATAGAGGCTGTGTGCACAAGGAATCGAAGAATGGAGCAGAGGATTACCCGGTCTACGCTCGCCGACGGTCGGGTGGAGTCCGGCGACCGTGGACTGGCCTCTCCGGCGAAGCAAACTCCGATTCCTCGCTCGGGGAGCTTCACCGAGGTGTGCACAGTCTTCTCCGAGGGCTGGACGGGGTTGGGAAAGGTTCTGTTGGCCGGTCTACGGTGACAGGGGAATCGGGCGGCCGCGGACACGCCGTGCACGGGCAAACGCCGGTGGGTTTGAGCTCCGGTGAGGTCGAGCGCGTGCGGAGGGGTACGGTCAAGGTCCCTGGGTGCTTTATAGGCGCGGGCGCGGGCCATGACGCCGACTTGGCTTTTGCGCGACGCGGGGCACGCGGGGGCGCGCGTGGGCGTGCTCTGGCGAGCTCAGAGCGCGTCGAACACGTGGCTCTTTGCTTCTGCCCGTGTTCTTCCCTCTGCTGAGCGGCCAAAACGTACGAATCTTGCCCTAGAGCCTGTGAGAGATCTCTTCCCTGCACCTAGAGCTACCTAGTTCATGTGAGTTCCAAGGGTAGATGTGGTCAGGTTAGAGAGATATGGGGGTGGGAAGTCGGCTATGTCAGAGATGTCCAAACCGAGACAAAAATGGTGCCAAGTCGTGTCAAACGTCTTAGGGTAGGTGTCAACTTTTTCCAGGGCATTCTAGGGTTAATTTGGTGCCACTTTGTCAATTGGGTCAAAGTGTTTTGAAGTTTGAATGAGGGTGAAAATGTGTGATCCTTGGCCAAAGGTTAGTTTTGGACTTAGGCAATTTCTGATTTTTCTTTTGTGCTCAAACCTTTGGTGAACTTTTTGGGGCTTTTCTGAAATCTTTTTGGGGTTACTTTCTTACTATTATTTGTAGGTTAGTAAGTGTACTACAACTTTTATATTTGGCCCAAGCCATGATCATAAGGTTTTCATGACCTTTTGGTCCTACTTACATCTAGGGTTCCCATTGTCCAAAGGGGTTTGCTTTAGGGTTTTGGGCAATTCTCCCCTTTAGATGTGCATGATAGGTTAAGGTTTGACATCTAAGATGGGTTGCACTTGCTTAGGATTTGAATTCTAAGTTTGATGTACTTTGCTCAAACTAACCCACATGTGATAGTAGGTTTAAATGGTGTAGCTCTGGGTGGACACCCTGAGTAACACCTGGGGTGTTACAAGAAGCACTAACATACCCACCATCAGTAGTAGCAATGGATGCTCGTTTCCTGGGGCAATCTCGTTGCATATGGCCAAGCCCCTGACAGCGGTGGCACCTGATGTCGGAGGAGCGGCCTTTGGAAGAGTTGGTCGCAGCAGGTTTTTCTATAACACCCGAAGGCACCAAGGACTTACTGTTGTTGTGTCCTTGTGATGCCGAAGGTGCGGTGCTGCGCGTGCCGCTGGTAGAGGAAGGTGTGGACGTTCGTACGCCTGAAGAAGATGACGCCTTGGTGGGTGCCGATGGCTGTCGTGGCACGAAGGTGTTGCTCCTCTATTGTTGGCGACCTTGCAATTCTTTTTTTGCCAACATAGAAAGATGGAACAAGCATTGTATGGAATGATACTCCTTGTAATCAACAATATCCTGGATCTCCTGCTCAATCCCCCATAAAACCTAATCATTTGATCCTCCGGATTCTCAACTACCCCACATCGCAGCATACCATTCTGAAGCTCTTGGTAGTATTCCTGCATAGACATATCTCCCTGATCTAATTGTTGCAGTTTTTTCGAAGATCACGTCTATAAGAAGGGGGAACAAAGCGAGCTCGCATCTCCTCTCTTAACGCATTCCATGTATGTGGTGCAGAACGTGTGTTAACAAGTTCATTCCACCAAATGATAGCAAAGTCTTTAAATTCACTAGTGGATTGTCTAACCCTATGCTGCTCAGGAACAAGATGGGAATTAATTTTTTGTTCTATCGTCATCTCCCAGTCTAAGTAAGCTTCAGCATCATAAGAACCAATGAACGGTGGAATAGAGAACTTAATCTTAGCATATAGATCATTGTCTATTTCATGATTATAATAATGATGTTTACCATTACCTCCCATACCTTGTCGATTACATGTGAGGTGTCGTCGCAGTGATGCATCAACATCTATGTCATCGTCGTCGTCCTCCGTAGGAGAGAACACTACTACACCAGCATTTGGGGATGGAGCTTGTGGTGGGGGACGAGTTTCTAGAATTTCCATGCGTGTAACAAGTTCAACAACTCGTCAATCGAGATGCTCATAGAATGTCGCAGCAGAGTCCTGGTATTTTTTTTAAAACTTCAGTCATCGCGCGCATCGTCTCCTTCAATTCCAGTCGATAACACACTCATTGTCATTAAGCTTAGGGCCCTTCTTCTTATCTGTTTGGTTGTTTGGTCCTGTCATTGTTGGCACAAAACAGAGACAAAAAGGCAACAAACAAATAAACAGTGTTACCCTACAACTATCTCTCATGGAGGGTGTGGTGGTGGAATACAAGTTATGAAAGCGTCTTACCCCGCTCTTACAAGGTTCTTACCAGCACTGCAGGTGGCAAGCGGTGGCCGGTGTGACTGTTCAAGGAGTGTGGGTGTGATTGCAAAGGATGACATGTTGTGCTCGAGAGAAATGATGTAGCTATGTGAAGGCTGACTAAATATATATATGTGGCACACAAGTCAGTAATAGATAGCAATATTGAGTAAGTGTTCCAAGTACTCATCCTAGTTGCTGGCCTAGAAAATGTATTAGAATGGTGGAACCAAGGCACGGGAAGGAGGAACAAGTATGTAGGTACAACAAAGAAATGAGTTGAAAGCAAATTAATTACAGAGGTGCACAAAATAATGGTGTTTCTTCTTATATGCTACTCTTTTTTCTGTTTTCCTCTTTTTCTCCTTTTCCCTGATTTTTGCTCTACTCGTTGTTTTTTTGCGATATTCTTTTTTCAAATATTTTTTTATATTTTTCTCTTTTGTAGCAGCACATAAGAAGTAAACACACCAAGTTTTTGATTTTTTCACAAAGACGCGTCCTCTAGAATTTCTGCAAGTTTGCCCTAAAATCAGATTAAATGTTGAGAAAATGAGAATTCCTATTTCAAAGCTGATTTTGGGGATTTTAAAAAAAGTGAATCCGGCAAAGCCAGAAAGAATCGGATGCGAAATTTAATTCTGTGCGATTTGAAAAAATGGGCTCGATTCGAGTTCTGAGGCGGAAGTTATGGTCGTTTTAAGTTTGGACTCCAAATTAGGGTTTCTAGCGAGGCGCTAGAAGGGTGGGGGTGGTTTTGTGGGTATGGTCAGTTTGGGTGATTGGGCCAGTTTATCGAGATTGAGTTTGTGGAATGATAGTGGATGGTGATGACCAAACTGACCCCAAAAAAATCTAACCCAGCAACCAAATTAGGGTTGTTGGCGAGGCAAATGAAGGGTGGATATGGTCGATTTTGTGGATAGGTCGGTTTTGAGGATGGATTGGTTTGTCGAGATTGAGTTTGTTGGATGGCAGCGGATGATAATGATCAAACTGACCTAAAACAAATCTACACCAGCAACACGACCGGTACCTAGGACACGGACTCAGAATTGCGGACTCCAAAACTGAATTGTGCAAAGGCTAAGGCGATGGTTTTAGGTCGGGATAAACAGATCGTTTATTTTTGGCTTTTTGTAGGTTATAGGACGAAAACAAAACAAATCTAAAGGTAAGATTATACATCATGGTCAACCTAAATCTTGATACCACTTGATAGAGGATGAGGCCCGATTTTCCATTAGGTACGATAACTTGATTGGCTGGAGATCTCGACGTTGATGATCCAAGGCTCCGAACGAACGGTTCCTCGCAATCACTACACCACTGCTCCGTTGGTTATCACCCGTGACATACAAGTGACCTCGCCACGAAGGCTTATCCCTGCAAGCGTAATCAAGAACACCATCAAGAACAAGAAGAATGCAACCAAACCGTGTTGATTATGAGATGGGGTCTCACAAGCCGATGATGGCTAAACTGTTCGAGGACAGAATAATCTAAGCAAAATCCATCCTAATGTGACGGTAGCTGCTGAATATATAGAGTATTAGGGCGTGCGTGACCCCTGATCTCGCCCCTAATGGGCTTCGACGCGATACACGGGCCAACAGCCCAACAGATGGTGTCGCGCCACCAAAACAGAATTATTTCGACGATTCCCGTTGACTCCGGATGAATTTTAAGGTGGGACCCATTGGGTTGGTTAGATAATATCGTTATCTTTCCATCCATATCTTGTCCACTCCAATTGGAGTTCGGATGCGTCCTGGGCGTCCATTTTAGTACAGGCTGGTCATGGAACCCGAGATGGAATCGAAGTGGAATCGGACTTGGTGGACGCCCTTGCTCCTCCTCCTCAGCCCCTTGGCCTTTCCCAAGTCCTTGTTGGTCCTCTCCAAGGTTTCTAATCATCAAAACATCTATGGCCCCAAGCGTAAGCTCTGAAACACAATTGACTAGGGTAGAATGTACCTGAATATTTAGTTGTCGTGCACGCGATCGTGTTATCGGTCCACACATTGTATGAATAGAAGTGATCTCCTCATCAAGACATATTTCTTCATATACCATATTGAATGATTTCCACCAATACCAATTGAAATATGATCTTCACAATTTGACACCAGTTCAAGAAATCTTCTCAAGTTGATGCAAGCTGAAATGAATTCTTGTATCTCATAATGTCACCTAGGAAATGCTCATAAAGACAAGAGATAGCATTAAATTGCACAAGCTAGGTGTCACACCCGATTTTGAAGGTAAACCGAATGTGAACCATGTACGTGCCAGGATCAGTAATTCATGTACACAGCGATTACATAAATGACTCATCATAGCACAATGCTTCGAATTTACAATGAAGAGTAAGTAATAGTATTACAGACTAGAGCCATTTACATAATATAAAGCAAAGTACAAAGAATCGAAACGTAGCCAACGTAAACAACCCACCACAGACAACTGACTGGGGGAGGTCACTAGCCTAATCCTCGAACTCGTCGAAGTCCTGGAACTTCTGGAGATCCGCCTCGACACCTTCTTTACCTGAGCATAGATTGCACCAAAGGCAACCTGGTGTTTTGTGAAAGCAAGGGTGAGTACACATCAACGTACTCAGCAAATGTCCCGTTTGGTTGTAGTGGACTAGCTTTATGTGGGGTTAAGTCAAGCAGTTGCTTTTAGTTGATCAGGTTATTATTACTAGTAGAAAGCCAGTTTTTAGCATTAACCCAAGTTCTTAACCCAAAGTACCCTTTCCAAACGGAAAGAATACCACTTACCATTACCATAATCATAATAAAAACCATCATCCTCATCACCACCTGTAAACCAAACACCTCTGATCCAGCATCTCTAATCAATGGAGCTCCCTTGGCCGCTTATAACCGCGAGCACGGCTGATATATCAGTTTCATAACACTCTGCAGAGGTTGCTCACTTTACCCACAAGTTGTGATTCCCTTTTTGCCCGAAGAGAGCTACTCCCCATTGACCACTACCTAGGTGGCCTAGCAGGGTATCACTACATAGCCTTTACAAAGATTCTCCGAGGTTGTAGCCACCCGTTAGGTTTCCTAAATGCACCACACTCCTCCCCAAGGGGCGAACCAACCTTGGCAGAGCGAGCTGTATACACCGAGCCCCATTAATGGCACGACGGCGAAGCGAACTACAACCTGGTTCCTCTAATTATTAAGCTAAGGGTGTCTCATTCCACCCTCATGGTTGCACTGTTTTCCCGGGCGGTCATCCAACGAACAGGTCCTTACGGAGAGGCACTCGAGAAACCGCTCGAGTTCCCTTAAATGCCACAAGTATATCATCATAATAAAAAGGGAAACAATGTATCATAGATAGATCTCATTATGTTCATTGATTAATGTAAAGCACTAGCATGAAGCTAAACCAAAATAACCCAATCCGAATAGGTAAGCAAGGACATGATAACAAAAGGCTAGTCAATCCTTAGGTATGAACTGTGTAAATGCGGAAGGTGAATTATAAAATATATAGGACATAGATGGGTCAAGGGACACTTGCCTTCATCAAACAGATGCTCAGGTTCTTCAGCCTCATAGAACTCGAAGAGTTTGATCTCTTGGTCGCTGAAGCTTGACCGTCGATTCCTCGAAACTCAGAAATAGATCGCAGTCTACTCGCGACACGCAACGAATACAAACAGACACAAGCAAACATATACTTGCATAAGAACATTACACCATACAAGATAAAATATTATCAAAATGAGTAATAAAAAATAGAGAGTGTTTCTACGGTTACGCGAGGATAAGAAACGCGACCATCGAAGCTATGGTCGAGAAATTATAACGTTTACACTACGCAAGTAATAGACATGACATTTAATTCTACATTATAAAATATAAATTATAACTGCTATGTAGTTTTGATTAAATCTGCTACACTAACATCTGTCAAATAAATAAGTAATATAATTAGCACGAGAGATTCTAAACGAGGCGAGTTTACGATGCGCGAAACAGCATGACAGCGTGCGAACAACACGCGAACACGCACGACATAGCACGCTGACGATGCATGAAAACGGTGTGTGCGACCAGCGCGAACGACGCGCGAACCAGCACGCCACCACGTGCGGAACAGCACGCGCGACAAGCGAGAAAAACTTAATAGATGACACATTTATACTAAACCAATATTAAATAAATAAAAAGTAGTTAAGTTAATATTAGCCATGTGAATGTTTATTATAAAAGCGCAAGTTAAACACTACACATTTAATCTAATTGGGATATTAATATAATAAATATTAGTTGTCGGCGTTTCGACCCCGGGGGGTCCCTGGACCGACGAGTAAAATTGTCGTTGCGTGCCCCAGCCCAGATGGGTTGGCGCGAGATGAAACACAAAGGGAGGAAAACCGCGGCTCGTGTTATCCTGCGCCAGAGTGGGTGCGCTTGCAGTAGGGGTTACAAGCGTTCGCGAGGGAGAGAGGGAGTCCCGCGCGACCACCCTCCGTATGAGGGCCCTGACCCTTCCTTTTATAGATGCAAGGAGAGGGTCCAGGTGTACAATGGGGGTGTAGTAATATGCTAACGTGTCCGGCAGAGAGGAGCTGGAGCCCTATGTACATGCCAACGTGGCTGTCGGAGAGGTGCTAGAGCCCTGTGTACGCGGGGTCGTGGCTGTCGGAGGAGCGTTTGAGCCCTGTAGAAGCACATCTGTCGGGGCTGTTGGGACCTTGCTGACGTCTCCTTGCTTCCGTAATGCCTTTCGTGATGCCTTGGCCGGTCTGGTTGTTCCCTCATGAGATCTGATCGTAGCCCGGGTGCATGGTCAGGTTCCGAGTTTTCAGGCTGGTTTGTTGACGCTGTTAACGGTTTGGCCGTAGCCGGGTTTGCGAGAGCCGCCCCCGAGCCTCTGCACGGAGCGAGAGGACGATCAAGGACTGACTCGATTTTTATCATACGCCCCTTCGTCGCCTTTCCTCAAGGAGGAAGGGGGGAAAGCGCCATGCTGCCCTCGGAGGGCGCCGAACATGGTGTCTCCGGTGAGTTGCTAACGGGTGATCCGAGTGGACGCTCGTGCCCCGTTCGATAAGGGTCGGCTAGTGGCCCAGAGGCGCGCTCCAAAAGTACCTGCAGGTGATTTGCCGGACCCGGTCCCGTTCGATAGGGTCCGAGGGCTCGATGCCTTCCTCTGATGGGATTCCGTTACAAAATCGCTCCTACTGGTCTCGGAAATGTCCTAGGGTACCTCGGGAGCGTATCCCGAGCCTCGGCCATGTATCGGACGTACCCAGAGTCATCCCTCGCTCTGCGTGCTCTAGGGCGATTGTCGAACTCTTCGAGGGGCCAGCCTTCGAACCCCTGATCAGTAGTGGGCGCGGAGCCCGAGTGCTCTGAGGCGGCTGTCGAACCCTTCCGAGGGGCCAGCCTTCGAACCCCTGATCAGTAATGAGCCTGAAGCCCGAGTGCTCTGGGGTGGCTGTCGAAACCCTTCCGAGGGGCCAGCCTTCGAACCCCTGATCAGTAGGAGGGCTCGGGGCCCGCTTCCTTCGCGGAGAAGGATCCCTTTCGAAATATCCCCTTTCCCGGTCCCTGTAGCAAGAGAGAGAAAGGGGAAGAGGAAAAGGATTCAAATTTAAACAGTGTGGCACACCTTTTTTGACGCGGTCATCATGGCGGAGGTGAAGCGACGCCCGCTTTGCCTGCCAAAGGTGTCGCTTGCCCTGCCACAGAGTTAATGCGACGGGACGGGTGGTTCACGGGGCGGCCGTTGCGCGAGCAGTTTGATGGACGGAACACGGGCGTGTCGTCTTCATGCCATGGGAGAGGGCTCCCCTGCTGCTCCAGGAGGGGATGTGAGCCTGCAGACGATTTGACTGCTGCTTCCGCTCGCCTACTGCCGCCATTACTGCCAGCCCACTTTTGGCCATATCGACCGTCGCGCCTCCTCCCATGGTTGACTGACCCGTGGCCGATGTGATCGGTTGGCACTGTTGGGCCATGCGCAGGGTTGCCTCGAGTCGCGGCACCGGTTCCGCAGTCGAGAAGGCGCGACATTGGCGCAAGTGGCGGTGTAGTTTTTTGCACGTAGTAACCGGCGCGCCGGTTACATGACGTGTGGGTCTGGGCCTCCATGTTGGATGCGTCGAAGTCGAAGGGGTGCGTCTCTGTGGTGCGGTTGCACGCCACCTGCATGGCGGTCCGCCCTTTCAACCGTTCGTTTCGGCGAGGATGGAGGAGTGCTTGTAACCGTGGGGCGGTTACACGCTCCGCGCGCGACGGTTTGGCTTCTTCTGTTTCGGGCCATCTTGCATGACGTGTGGGACCCAGCCCCCGTGTCGTAGGGGGGGACCCTGGAGCATGTTGGTGAAGACTTAGTCCATGACGCCTGAGGACACGAGTGGGGAGAGCCGCCTTTAAAAAGGGATTGACCCCCCGAGTGGTAGCCATGCCTTCGCACTCCCCTCATGCATCGCATCCTTCCACCTTCCGAGCCCCCGGATGGGGAGCGCCCGTGTTGCCTTCGTCTTGTGGTTGGAGGAGCGCAACCTTACGGAGGAGGGCACCCTTCAGCCATTGCTCGACTTCAAGGATTTTCATCAGGCAGCCCGGCTGCATTCCCTCACCGATCGTCACCTAGGATGGTGACCACCAGTTCGATGGTGGGGAGAAGCAAGCAAGGCTGCGGCCTCTGCCCCGCCCTCAGCTTCAAGGATCTTCATCATCCTAGCTGGGGAGGAGGGCGAGGCGAGCTGGGGCCTGCCTTCGCGTGGGTTGGCGACCCGCTTCTTCCTCCGGCATCTGGGGGTGGAAACCATCCTCCAGCTCTGCGGAGGAGGCGTCCTCCAGCCATGCGGGGGAAGGCGAACTTCTGCTGCCTGGCCAGGGTGCAGCATTCCGTCCTCCATTCGGGCGACTGTGGCCAGCTGCACCGGGGGGTCGCACAACACGTCGTACGCCGCGAGGGCGGTACTCGTTTTCTAAGACGGTCCAGTTCTCGTTCTTGCGGCGAGGATGGGAGTGAGGACCTACCGGTGTGCTTTGGGGCGGCTGGTGCTCGCTGGTGCGGTGTTGGTGGGCAGGTGGCTGTCGTCGTCGGTGCTGAGGTGGTGGCAGCCGAAGAAGGTTTCTCCGCCGACGAGACCGTCAGCGCCACCCGCGGACTGACCTCCGACTCTTTGGCTTTGATAGCTTGTGTCACACCCGGTTTTGGAAGGTAAACCGAATGCGAACCATGTACGTGCCAGGATCAGAACTCACGTACACAGTGATTACATAAATGAACATCATCGCACAGTGCTCGAATAATAACATAAAAGAGTATTAATTTATTACATCACAGAGTCAGAGACATCCACATAGTCATCAACTTAACTGGTAAATCAAAGTGCTAAGCGAAACGCAGTAAAGAGAAGGCCTTCACAGGCAGCTGACTGGGGGTTTCTGCCAACCCACACCTAGAACTCGTCGTAGTCTTGGAACTCCTGGAAGTCTCCTTCCACGGCTTCGTCTTCTCCTGAGCAGTGGTTACAATGTGGACAACCTGGTGTTTTGTGGTAAAGCAAGGATGAGTACACATCAACGTACTCAGCAAATGCCCCGTTTGGCTAAAGTGGACTAGCTTGTATGTGGGGTTAGGCTCAAGCAGTTGCTTTTAGTTGGTCCAGTATTTATCGTTAGTAGAAGCCAAATTTTATCATCAAGCCCAAGTTATAATCCCAAAAAGTACCTCCTCAGAGAGGACATACTAGAATACATAATTAAAGTCACCAACATTAACCATCATCATTAGAGTCATCATTTGAGGTGTATCCGGAGTATCTCTAATCAGAGAGGATCCCAAGGCTGCTCTTAACCATGAGCACGGCTGACATATCAGTTTCACTACCCTCTGCAGAGGTCGTACACTTTACCCATGAGTCATGATTCCCTTTCTACCCGGGGAGAGCTAATCCCCATTGACCACTACCTAGGTGGTCCGGTAGGGTATCACTACGTAGCTTTTACAAAGATTCCCTAGAGATCATAGCTGACCGTTAGGTTTCTCCAGTTTGATAAACACAGTACCCCTCCCCGAAGGAGAGTGACTAACAAAAAGCAAAACGAAAGAACCTCGGCACTCAGCCTCGGCAGAGCAAGCACTGTGCCTGGACCTCATTGACGGCACGACGGCGAAGCAACTACACCCCTAGTTCCTCTAATTAATTAGCTAAGGGCATCCCATTTCACCCTCATGGTTGCACTGTTATCCCGGGTGGTCTCTCAACGAACAGGTCCTTACGGAGAGGTACTCAGGAAATAGCCTGAGCCCCCTAGAGTATCACAAGATCATCAATATCATCAGGATAACAGTATCGTATCATAAATAGTCACATCATGTTCATTGATTAAGTTAAGGCAATAGCAAAATGCTAACCATAATAACCCAAAAGGTCATCAAGGATAAGGTAAAGTGTAAAGCTAGTCAATCCTTAGGTTTCAATTAAGTAATGCGGGATAGTGAATTATAAGTGAATAGGACATAATGGGTCAGAGGACACTTGCCTTCACCAAATTGCTGCTCAGGGACCTCTTCTGCAACCTCCTCGGGAAACACAGACTGCCCGTCGTCTATGTAAAGAAATCATTCATTCTATGCACTTGGGAAATAACAAACATAAGCAATATACCAAACATATGCAGCAGAGAGATCACAAGTTCACAACAGAAAAGGATTGGCATTCTGGTGTTCCCTAGGTCTAGGGTAGGTGATTATACAAAGTGATTCATTATCCACTAATCAGGTCTAAGTCAGTGGTGGGGTTAAATCATTACATGATGTTAAGTCCATAAACTTAGGTGCTCCAACTTTTATTAAAGTCTACTATCCTTAATCTATCCCAAATAGGGTTCCATTAACATTAATTTTACACTAATGATCAACTATTAATTGGGACATAAAAACAGCAGGGAAACATTGTTTAAACAGGTAGATAAAAATATTATGCACATTTTGCAATTCGAAGCACCTAATTTGGAGTTCATATGACAAAGTTATGAATTTTACAAGATTAGGGATTAAAAATATTCCTTAAATACTTATTCTGGATTAAATAAAAGGTCCGAGGACCTAACTGCGAAGATCCAGGGACGGCGGGTTAATTTGCAGAAAACTGGGGGTCTCTTTAAGAAGTTGCGCAGGCGAAGGGGTATCGGGTTTCTACGGCCGTTGGATCTCAGATCAACGCTCAGGATTAGATCGGCGGGGAGGCGCGCGAGCGCGCGGAAGCGCGAGCGACTGACAGGCGGGGCCGGGCGGGCAGAGCGAGCGTGGGCGGCTGACAGGCGAGGCCGGGCGGGCAGAGCGAACGCGCGAGCGGCTGACAGGCGGGGCCGGGCGGGCAGCGCGGGCGCGCGAGCGGCTAACAGGCGGGGCCCGGTTGACAGGAAGGCGGGGTGCGGGGGGGGGGGGGGGGGGGGGGGGAACGGCCCTGGACCGTCGGATCTCAGGCGGACGGCTAGGGTTGGGCTCGGGCTATTTGAAACAGGGCCGTCCGATCTAAGATGGACGGCGGAGATCTGGCGGCTGGCTTCTGTCCTCCCCTCCGGCTAGCAGAGGCGGCGGCGCCCGTTCCCGCGGCGGGGAACTCGCCGGAGACAAGGGGCGCGGGGGCTCTGCAGGTCCTTAGGGCGACCGGGATGGCCGGGGAGGTTGGGGAAGGCGCGGGGAATCTTCTGGTGGGGGCTAGGTCGGGACAGGGGCACCGGAGGGGGTGGTCCATGACGAAGTGGCTCGGCGGCGGCGCTAATCGACTCTGGCGAGGAATTAAGCGCAGCAGGGGGCAATAGAAAGGAAGGGAGAGGGCAGGGGAGGTTCCTTACCTCAAGGCGAACCCCGGGGACTCCTCGGTGGCGGCGAAGGCGCGGCGATAGCCCGGGTCGACGGTGGCGGACCACGGCGACTGCGTAGAGGACGGCGGATGAGCGCGGGCAGAGGAAATTAGGGAGGGAGAGGGGAAATTGGGGCGTGTCCCGGGTTGCGGACGTCAAGGCGAAGCTCACCGTGGCAGAGGGCACGGCGGGGCTCCAACATCGACGGAGAAACGGGCTCGGGACGGCGACGGTTAATGGCGGCGGTGCTTTGGCGTGCGCGCAGCGTGGGGGAGGTGGAAGGGAGGTCTGCAGGTGCGCAAATGAGGGAGGGAGAGAGGGTGGGCTAGGCTCCGGGCTCAAGTGGCCGAGGGCGAGGTGGTTGCGAGCTTCACGCGCGACGTGGGCGCGAAGACCGCGGCACGCGCAGCTCGGGGCGGCGGTTACGCGGGGACGAGGGAGCTGACAGCCCGGGCCCGCGAGTAGAGAGAGCGGGGAAGCGGGCGCGGATGCGGGGAAGGCGGCTGCGCTGACAGGGCGGGCCCGCCAGGGCAGAGAGAGGAGGGGGGAGAAGGCGCGCGCGTGCGGAGTGGGCTGGCTGGGCCGAAAGGCTGAGGGGGGCAGGGGTATGGGCTTCTTTCCTTTTTCTTTTATTCCAGCAATAGTTTTCCCTTTTCTTTTTATTTACTATATTTGATTCAATTCTAAATATGCCACAAATTCAAATTAGCACTTCCAAGTATTATGCACCGAACAAAAGTGAAACTTAGGGTTTAACATGATGCCACAATTCATACTTCCTTGGAGTTTAGTCTAATAGACTATAATTACACAAAGAAAATAGCCACTCTTCTTCTATAGAAAAGAGAAAGAGGAGATTGGGAAGGGTGTGAAAAGAGAAGTAACACCTGAATTTGTGAATATGAGCAAAGAAATTTTATACCCCCAAATTCAGGGTGTTACAGCTTGTCCTCGCCCCTCGAGTGGGGACGTGGGTGAAGGCCTTGTCGCAGCAGCGTCTGCCCTGAGGTCATCGCTGCTGCTGTTTAGCCGCCCGGAGCGGAGGTCGTTGTCGCTGCTGCTGCAGTGGTCGGCGGCGAGCCAACTGGAGTTTGTCGTCCCGCAGGCCCTCCGATGTGGAGGTTGTTCATACCCGCGGGAGTGGAACCGGAGTTCCGTTTGTAATGGCACCTTGAGTGCCGGTGTTTGTTCATTATGGCTGTCAAGGCCTGAACATCTGGGTATTTGAGTGTAATACCGTGTTTCTTCCTCATTTCGAGCACTAGGACTCGCTTATCGGCTAGCTGAACCGCTTAACCGAGTGTGAGTTGCCCTGTGCGGAAGGTGATGAGTGAGGTATCTGTATCCCGGAGGCGTAGGATTCCCTGGGCTCGGTCGGCCTTGCCACCCAAGGCTTCTCTTGCTCGGTTATAGAACCTTCGGCTGCTCTGCGATGAGCTGGAGCCGGAGGCAGCGGTGTCAGCGTGGACAGAGGCGGAGTCGGCTCGAGGAGAAGCTTCGTCGACCTAGGAGCACGTGGCCTCCCTGGCCGAGGAGGCGCAACAGCGGCAGCTGGAGCCTGGCCAGGTCATCCGTGAGCGGGACCAACTTCGGAGTCACGCTACCGAGGGTGTGAGCCGGGCTGATGTCCTTGGGGGACAGCTGGCTGAGGCTACGGAGCGGCCGGTCGAGGTGTCTGCCCGGGCCAGGACCCTTGCGGAGACCTTGGCTATGATGGCCCGAGCTTGGTGCTGGCGTCCTCCATCGAGGTGGAGATTCTTCCGCCCGCGTCGCCGTCCAAGGCCGGTCTAGATTCCGCCGAAGGTGGAGACGATGCCGAGGGTGCTGCCGCTCCCTCTGTTGGTGTCTGAACCTGCAGGGAGAGTTTGTCTGTAGTGTGCGTATGTTTTTTGCGGCCATCGAGGCACAAACATATTATTGTCGTGTTGTAAAGCTGCGTTTCCTTTCCTCTTGTTTCGAGTATCAGGACTTGTTCGTCGGTAGCAGAATCGTTTATCCGAGCGAGAGTTACTTTTCACGGAAGGTGATGAGTGAGGTATCCATATCCCAGAGGCGTAGGAGTCCCTCGGCTCGGTCGGCCTTGCCGCTTACGTGCACTCTTACTCGTTCGTAGGATTCTGTTATCGATATAGTCGAGAAGGCATGAAAATCGTTCTAGCAGAAAAGTTCTCGAGCGTTAAGACTTATTCGGTCAGCAGAATCACTTATCCGAGCGTGAGTTACTTATCGCAGAAGGTGATGAGTGAGGTATCCGTATCCCAGAGGCGTAGGAGTCCCTCGGCTTGGTCGACCTTGCCGCTTACGTGTACTCCGTCGTTTTCAGGATCCCGCTATCGAAGCAGTCGAAAGGCGCGAAAGATGTTCTGGCAGAAAGACTTTTTCCGAGGAAAATTTTGACGCAGAGGGGGTCCCCCCCCTTCTAGCCCCCGAGGGCGGGTCGGGCTTTGTCGAGGCAAGGCTGACCCTTCCTTGACGATTAGACTTTATTTGTGTATGTAAAGAAAATGAGGCTTATGAACGACTTGAAAACATCTTAAGGGTAAAAGCGACGTAGCTGTCGGATGTTCCAAGCGTTGTTGTAGACCTCGCCTTGATTGTTGGCTAGCTTGTATGTTCCGGGCTTCAAAATCTTGGCGATGATGAATGGCCCCTCCCAGGGAGGAGTAAGCTTGTGGTGCCCTCGGGTGTCTTGCCGCAGCCGAAGCACCAAGTCTCCCACTTGGAGGTCTCGGGGCCGAACCCCTCGGGCGTGGTAGCGTCGCAGAGACTGCTGATATCGCGCCGAGTGTAGCAAGGCCACGTCCCGAGCCTCTTCCAGCTGGTCCAAGCGAGTCCTCTCGGCTGGTCTGATTGCTTTGGTCGTCGTACGCCCTTGTCCTCGGGGAACCGTATTCTAAGTCTGTGGGCAAGATAGCCTCGGCCCCATAGACTAGAAAGAACGGCGAGAAACCCGTGGCCCGGCTTGGCGTCGTCCTCAGACTCCACACCACCGAGGGTAGTTCCTTCATCCACCGCTTGCCGAACTTGTTGAGGTCGTTGTAGATCCTCGGTTTAAGTCCCTGCAGAATCATGTCGTTGGCACGCTCCACCTGCCCATTTGTCATGGGGTGAGCCATAGTGGCCCAGTCCACCCGGATGTGGTGGTCCTCGCAGAAGTCCAGGAACTTCTTGCCAGTGAACTCGGTGCCATTGTCAGTGATGATGGAGTTCGAGACCCCGAAGCGATGGATGATGTTGGTGAAGAAAGCCACCGCCTGCTTGGACCTGATGCTCGTTAGGGGTCGGACCTCGATCCACTTGGAGAATTTGTCGATGGCGACCAGCAGGTGCGAGAAGCCCCCGAGTGGCTTTTGCAAGGGACCAACGAGGTCCAGACCCCATACAGCAAACAACCAGGTGATGGGTATTGTCTGCAGGGCCTGAGCGGGCAGGTGCGTCTGTCTTGCGTAGAATTGACACCCCTGGCAGAAGCGTACAATCCTAGTGGCATCGGCCACCGCGGTTGGCCAGTAGAAGCCTTGTCGGAAGGCGTTCCCGACGAGGGCTCGAGGTGCTGTGTGGTGACCGCAAGCCCCCAAGTGTATCTCTTGCAATAGCTCCTGTCCTTCAGCGATGGATATGCATCGTTGGAGAATGCCTGAGGGGCTGCGGTGGTAGAGCTTCTTTTCATCACCCAGTAAGACGAACGACTTGGCGCGCCGTGCCAGTCGCCGAGCTTCGGCTTTGTCGAGGGGGAGCTCTCCTCGGTGGAGATATTGCAGGTACGGGATCTGCCATTTCTGATTAGGCGTGACCCTATTCCGCTCTCCCTCAACGCGTAGTGCCTCACCCTCGGCGGCCGAGGCCTCATCGGGCTGGGCTGAGGCCTCCTCGGGCTGGGCCGAGGCTTCCCCGGGCTCGGGCGTGTCGTCGGTCTTGATGGAGGGTTGATGTATGTCTCTGGAGAAGACATCCGGGGGAACCGTTGTCCGCCCCGAGGCTATCTTAGCCAGCTCATTCGCAGTCTCGTTGTACCGTCGGGCGACGTGGTTGAGCTCGAGTCCGTAGAACTTGTCTTCCAGGCGCCGAACCTCGTCGCAGTAGGCCTTCATCTTCCTGTCGTGGCAGTGGGAGTTCTTCATGACTTGGTCGATGACAAGCTGCGAGTCTCCACGAGCGTTGAGGCGCCGAACCCCTAGCTCGATGGTGATGCGCAACCCGTTAACCAGAGCCTCGTACTCGGCCACGTTGTTTGACACCGGGAAATGGAGGCGCAGCACGTAGCGGAGGTGCTTCCCGAGGGGTGAGATGAAGATCAGGCCCGCACCTGCTCCTGTTTTCATCAGCGACCCATCGAAGTACATGGTCCAGAGTTCCGGTTGGATAGGAGTTGTTGGTTGCTGGGTGTCGACCCATTCAGTAACGAAGTCTGCCAAGACTTGGGACTTGATGGCCTTCCGAGGAGCGAACGAGATTGTCTCGCCCATGATCTCCACCGCCCACTTTGCTATCCTACCCGAGGCCTCTCGGCACTGGATGATCTCCCCCAGGGGGAAGGATGACACCACAGTCACCAGATGAGATTCGAAGTAGTGTCGCAACTTTCGCCGCGTCAGAATTACTGCGTACAGTAGCTTCTGAATTTGCGGGTAGCGGATCTTGGTCTCGGATAGCACTTCACTGATGAAGTAGACCGGCCTCTGGACGAGCAATGCATGCCCTTCTTCTCGTCTCTCGACTATGATCACGACGCTGACCACCTGAGTGGTTGCGACTACGTAGATCAAGAGGGCTTCTCCTGCAACGGGGGGCACCAAGATGGGCGCGTTTGAAAGGAGCGCCTTTAAGTTTCCAAGGGCTTCCTCGGCCTCGGGGGTCCAAGTGAAGCGCTCGGTCTTCCTTGAGAGGCGGTACAAGGGTAGGCCTTTTTCACTGAGGCGTGAGATGAAGCGGCTCAGAGCCGCAAGGCATCCCATGACCCTTTATACTTCTTTCAAGTCTTTGATAGGCCCCATGTTGGTGATGGTCGCGATTTTCTCCGGGTTGGCCTCGATGCCCCGCCCGGAGACGATGAACCCCAGGAGCATGCCTCGGGGGACTCCAAAGACACATTTCTCGGGGTTGAGTTTCACGCCCTTCACCCTCAGACACTTGAATGTCGTTTCAAGGTCAGAGAGGAGGTCGGAGGCTTTCCTCGTCTTGACTACGATGTCATCGACGTAAGCCTCGACCGTTCGACCGATGTGCTCTCCGAACACGTGGTTCATGCACCTTTGGTATGTCGCGCCTGCATTCCTCAAACCAAATGGCATAGTAATATAGCAGTACATGCCAAAAGGTGTGATGAAAGAAGTCGCGAGCTGGTCGGACTCTTTCATCTTGATTTGGTGATACCCTGAGTAGGCGTCGAGGAATGACAGGGTTTCACACCCAGCAGTGGAATCCACGATTTGATCGATGCGAGGCAGAGGGTAGGGAACCTTCGGACATGCTTTGTTTAGACCAGTGTAGTCTACACACATCCTCCATTTCCCACCTTTCTTTTTCACAAGCACAGGGTTGGCTAACCACTCGGGATGGAATACCTCTTTGATGAACCCCGCACCATCAGCTTGTGGATATCCTCGCCTATGGCTCTGCGCTTTTCTTCGTCGAAACGGCGCAGAGGCTGCTTCATGGGTCGGGCTCCATCTCGGATATCCAGTGAGTGCTCGGCGACATCCCTCGGTATGCCAGGCATGTCCGAGGGACTCCACGCAAAAACCTCGGCGTTTGCACGGAGAAAGTCGACGAGCACTGCTTCCTATTTGGGGTCGAGCTCAGAGCCGATCTAGACTTGCTTGGAGGCGTCGTTGCTGGGGTCGAGAGGGACGGACTTAACCGCCTCTGCTGGCTCGAAGTTGCTAGCGTGGAGAGGCACTCTAGGTCGGTGATGAGGGCTTCGGACTCGGCGAGGGCCTCAGCGTACTCCACACACTCCACGTCGCATTCGTACGCGTCTCGGTATGTGGATCCGACGGTGATGACCCCGTTGGGGCCCGACATCTTGAGCTTGAGGTAGGTGTAGTTGGGGACGGCCATGAACTTGGCATAGCATGGTCTCCCCAGCACCGCGTGGTAGGTTCCTCGGAATCCGACCACCTCGAACGTGAGGGTTTCCTTTCGGAAGTTGGAGGGAGTCCCAAAGCAGACAGGCAGATCGAGTTGTCCAAGGGGCTGGACGCGCTTCCTGGGGATGATCCCGTGAAAGGGCGCCGCACTGGCCCGGATCGTGGACAGATCGATCTGCAAGAGCCCGAGGGTCTCAGCGTAGATGATGTTGAGGCTGCTGCCTCCGTCCATGAGGACCTTGGTGAGCCTGACGTTGCCGATGACGGGGTCGACAACGAGCGGGTACTTTCCTGGGCTCGGCACGCGGTCGGGGTGGTCGCCTTGGTCGAAGGTGATGGGCTTGTCGGACCAGTCTAGGTAGACCGGCGCCGCCACCTTCACCGAGCAGACCTCCCGGCGCTCCTGCTTGTGGTGTCGAGCCGAGGCGTTCGCCACTTGCCCACCGTAGATCATGAAACAGTCGTGGACCTCGGGGAACTCCTCTGCCTTGTTGCCCTCCTTCTTGTCGTTGTCATGGCCTTTGCCACCTTCCACCGGGGGCCCGGCCTTATGGAAGTAGCGCAGAAGCATGACGCATTCCTCAAGGGTGTGCTTGACGGGACCCTGATGATAGGGGCATGACTCCTTGAGCATCTTGTCGAACAGGTTGGCCCCTCCAGGAGGCTTCTAAAGGCTCCTGTGCTCGGCGGCAGCGACAAGATCTGCGTCGGCGGCGTCGCGTTTCGCTTGCGACTTCTTCTTGCCTTTCTTCTTTGTGTCGCGCTGGGCGGACGCCTCGGGGACGTCTTCCTGCTAGCATCCCTGAGGCTGCTTGTCCTTCCGGAAGATGGCCTCGACCGCCTCCTGACCAGAGGCGAACTTGGTGGCGATGTCCATGAACTCGCTCGCCCTAGTGGGAGTCTTGCGACCCAGTTTGCTCACCAGGTCGTGGCAAGTGGTGCCGGCGAGGAACGCGCCGATGACATCCAAGTTGGTAATGTTGGGAAGCTCGGTGCGCTGCTTCGAAAACCACCGGATGTAGTCCCGCAGGGATTCCCTTGGCTGCTGGCGGCAGCTTCAGAGATCCCAGGAGTTCTCAGGGCGCACGTATGTGCCCTGGAAGTTTCCAGCGAAGGCTTTGACCAGATCGTCCCAGTTAGAGATCTACGCAGGAGGCAGATGCTCCAGCCAGGCTTGGGCGGCGTCGGAGAGGAACAGGGGGAGGTTGCGGATGATGAGGTCGTCATCGTCCGTTCCACCTAGCTGGTAGGCCAGCCGGTAGTCTGCAAGCCACAGTTCCGGCCTTGTTTCCCCCGAGTACTTGGTGATGGTAGTCGGGGCTCGGAACCGGGTCGGGAACAGCGCCTGTCGTATGGCCCGACTGAAGGCTTGCAGACCAGGTGGTTCGGGCGAGGGGCTCCGATCCTTCCCACTATCGTAGCGTCCCCCACGCCTGGGGTGGTAGCCTCGGCGCACCTTTTCGTCGAGGCAGGCTCGACGGTCGTGGTGGCGGTGCTCGTTGCCGAGGCGACCCGGGGCCACAGGCATCGCGTCCCGCGTGCGCCCGGTGTGGACCGAGGCTTCCCGCGTGAATCAGGAAGTCGCGGCGCGATGCTCCAGGGGGTACCCTTGCCTTCGGGAGGCAGAGCTCTCGGCCCGTCGGACCGCGACATCCTCCAGGAGATTCTTGAGTTCTCCCTGGATACGCCGCCCCTCGGTAGTGGATGACTCCAGCATCGCTCGGAGTAGTATTGCCGCTGCAGCCAGG
The DNA here is from genome assembly GCF_902167145.1 of Zea mays. Classification (NCBI taxonomy): domain Eukaryota; kingdom Viridiplantae; phylum Streptophyta; class Magnoliopsida; order Poales; family Poaceae; genus Zea; species Zea mays. The sequence goes on along the minus strand of NC_050096.1, from coordinate 70,719,672 downwards.
TTCTGGCCGACCCCACTAGAAGCCGAGGGCAGCCTTGCCCTGGCATCGTCAGTGATACGGCGCTGGACGTCCTGGGGCCGATGACGCGCTTCTTCGGCTAGTGCTCGGCCTGCCCACTCTTGCTCGATGTTTTGCCGGAGCTGCACAAGTTGTCCTGCTTCCTCGTCGAGCTTGGCCTGCATCTCGCGGATTTGCTCGAGCTATGTGTCCTGACCCCCCGCAGGGACTGGGACCACAGCTAGCTCCCGCAGGATATCAACGCGAGGCGCAGGCCCAGGGGGATCATCGTCCTCCAGCATACCAAGGTGGTTGCCTTCGTCGTGACCCCCTAGATCGACGTGGCAACATTCGCAACTTGGGCCACAACCTTCGTCGTCAAGGATGTGGCCATCATCGGAGCAATCGGAGAGGCAGTAGTCCCATGCGGTCATGAAGTCTCGCATGGCACTAGGATTACCGAGCCCGAAGAAATCCCAACCAGAGTCGGGCTCATCGTCTTCATCGGAGCCTGGGGGCCCGTAGGTCGAGACGGTCGTCAGTCGGTCCCAGGTTGACCACATATGGTACCCCGGAAGGTTAGGATATGCCTTTATGAAAGCGCTCACCGAAGCGGGATCGCTTGGTGGGTCGAAGCTGAATCTAAAAGGCACAAGGTGGAAAACGGACGGTACCTCTCGATCGATGGACGGTGACGAAGTCGCGTCGGGGACGGACTGCACTGTTATCTCAGGTACAAGGCTAACGCCCAGCAAGCCCTTCGCGAGCGCGCTGACGTCATCTGTCCGCTTGGGGTTGGCGTGTTGCGGGGAAATGACGCTCGTCGTCGTCTCAGGCGCGAGGTCAACGCCCGACATGTCCCCCGCTGGGGTGCCGGCGTCGTCGACTTGCTCGACAGCCAACAAGGTGCCGCCTCCTAATTGGCCACGGTTGCCCCGCCTCCTCCTCCTGCGGCGAGGAAGGCGACGAGACAAACCTGGATGCTGCTCTTTCGCCACGGGGGGAAGACGTCGCCGAGTCCGCCGCCGCCGGGCGGGCTGACGGTCGTCGTTGTCGCTGCCGCGCTGCGAAGGAAGGAGTACCATGTCGTAGCTGCCGTCGAGGGACATGAACTCGAGACTCCCGAAACGGAGCAGCGTCCCGGGCTGAAGAGGTTGCTAGAGATTACCCATCTGGAACTCGACGGGAAGTTGTTCGTCAACACGCAGCAGGCCCCTACCTGGCGTGCCAACTGTCGGCGTTTCGACCCCGGGGGGTCCCTGGACCGACGAGTAAAATTGTCGTTGCGTGCCCCAGCCCAGATGGGTTGGCGCGAGATGGAACACAAAGGGGGGAAAACCGCGGCTCGTGTTATCCTGCGCTAGAGTGGGTGCGCTTGCAGTAGGGGTTACAAGCGTTCGCGAGGGAGAGAGGGAGTCCCGCGCGACCACCCTCCGTATAAGGGCCCTGGCCCTTCCTTTTATAGATGCAAGGAGAGGGTCCAGGTATACAATAGGGGTGTAGCAATATGCTAACGTGTCCGGTAGAGAGGAGCTAGAGCCCTATGTACATGCCAACGTGGCTGTCGGAGAGGTGCTAGAGCCCTGTGTACGTGGGGTCGTGGCCATTGGAGGAGCGTTTGAGCCCTGTAGAAGCACAGCTGTTGTAACACCTCAAAATCTCATTTTGAGAATTAGGTAAAAAAAATTCAAAGATCTTGAATTAGAATTTTTTTAAAATCCCATAATTTTTGAAGTCACATCTCCTAAAATAAAAGTTTTATAATAAAGATTCAATAAAAGATTCTTCTGTAAATTATCTTTGGTTGAAATGTAAAAGAACATCTTCTAATAAGTAATCATACAATATAAACTATTTGTCTTAAAATAATTATATGTGTGCTACATATCCAAAAACATTTTCTTATGTAGGATAATAAATAAATGAATAAATAAAATAAAATGAATACTTGCAACTCATGATGGGTATTCTATTTGTTTGTTGTGAATTTTATCAAAGTCTAAAACCTAGAATAGAAAAATTGAAGTACGAATTTAAAGCTGAAATTGGAAAATGAAAAAAGAAAAGGATTCCTGCGCGGTCTGGGCTGAAATCACTTCCCCTTCTCCACATAACGGTAGCCCATAGTTTATTCTTTTTTTATTCCCCTTGTCGCGGATGACATCAGCATTACATAAGCATGACATCAAGCTAGCAAAGAAATCCAGCACGCCGTGATCCTCTTCGTAACAAAACGGACGTCTTCTACGCGAAAAAGAACGCTCCGTCGTCAGTGTCTCCGCGCGCGTTCGCATCGGGCTTGTCTCCGCGTTTGCCTGAATCGCGGCACTGGCACATGGGCCCGCTACGTCGGGTCGTCATCTTCCTAGAACCAGGCACCGGAGAAACGCAACCGTGGCTCACTAGCATGCGCGGGTTGGTCACCGCGGAGTCGCGCGCGTAATCTTCTGCGCTTGGCTCGCGGGTCGTTGCACCGAACCACGCTTAATCCGTAGGACCTCACCGGTCGGACTCCGCCGTAGCACTATAAAACTGAGCCCGTTATCCCGGATCCGCATCATCGGCGCTTCGTTCGTGACCTCGCTGTAGACCGAGCTTTTGGAGATTGGTCAGGGACCTTCGCGAGCATGTTATGGAGGTCGCCGTGGTATGCCTGACGTACTCATTGCGGTGTTTTGTGCTGTGGGCGACTGGGAGCACGACAATTGCTCGTCGTAACTCCATCACCTCTGTAGTCCGCACCTCCCTGTGGCCGAGCCCCCACTTCATCTTCTGACGGTGGTAAGCACCTTCGTTAAGTTCCCCTCGGTCCCCACTATGCATAGCTTCATTTGGACCAGAGAATTAGTCACCGCAGCTCAATTTCGCACAACCCCGGCGATGGCGCCGTCGCATGGGCTGGGCGGCGCCGCCTCTGCTCAGGTGTTGGCGTGGGGGAGGATAATGGGAGGCATCTGGCCGTCCGTCCCACTGTGATCGGCTAGGATTAGATATAGGCATACCCTTCGACGGATCGATCCTGGTTTGTTGATCCTGGATCCATCGGCTATGGCTCTGGCGCTGGTACGCTAATAGATGACCGTTGGATCGAGATCCATCCGCTGGCATGGGATACCGGTTCGGGGTGGTGCTCGATTTAATCTGAGCCTTCCATCTCAAATCCAGCGGCCAATCTTCACCTGTACCCCTTCGTTGAGGATGTTTTACATATGAGACTCGGTTTTCATTGAAAATAACCCGCCATCCCTCCACTATTGGATGACTTAGCTGTTAGGCCCCTGGCTTTTGCAGTTTAGTCCTAGAAACTATTTAAGGTATAAAAATTAAATGTAAAAATGTATAGAAATTTAGATAATTCATATTAAATCCATTTTAACTCCGAATTGACCCGTTCCAGTTGCGATAGCTTCGTATAAATATTCACTACGCAGTAATAGCATTAGTTATACCATATCTCATACTTTTATAGTTAGATATTTATTTAACCTATGTTGAGTAGATTAACCTCTCTAAATCAAAGTTAATCTGTTTATAATTATAATTTGGCTAAAATATGATCCCTAATTAAATTATAATTTAACTTAAAGTTGAATTAATTACTTATTAGATTATTTTCTCACATGATCTATTAAATCAACTAACGGTGTAGTTTTAATTGCCTAAATTGCATGGGTCCTCTCAAAACCATACCTTTTCAACCATGACTCAGATTGTAGTGATTCTCGAGCCTGCGATCTCATAGTGACGCGTAGTTTATTTTGCCTATACAATGTTTGTTTGTATTGCTACGACTAGAGCGTGGTCACGTGTCACCTGAAGAGCAAGTTGGTACCTGGAATCTCAAGTGTCAGGCAAGTTGTGCCCTTGATCACTTCTTTTTACCCAGTCATGTTCTGATTAATCATAATGATCTGCATAGGTTAGTTTTGATGGGACCCAATAGGTTACCCCAGTTTGACTATCTTTATACCTTGATTACCACTGGACTTTTTGGGTAGTACTTGCTATTGCTTTATGTGGTTTTGGTATGGAGATACACTATTCATGATTACACTTTTTATTATCTGTTTATTATTTACTGTTCATGATAAGATCATTATGTTAATTGGAACATGGAGAACCACCCGGGAAAATAGTGCTACCACAAGGGTTTATGGACGCCCTTGGCTGATTAACTAGGAAAGCTAGTGGATGATTACCTTACCAGAAAGGGGCAAGGGCAGTAGGGGAGTGGTCAGTGTAGGGGGGTCCTTGGTTGATTTTGCTGCGATGGCGGTCAGTCGAGGGACTCCTGCATTGGAGCTTCCTATAAACTGTAGCGGGTTTTTTGAAGCTAGTGGAACTTTGTAAAGGCCTCGTAGTGTTACCCTGCCTCGCCTCCTCGGTAGAGGTGTATGGGATTGGCCGTCTCTTGGCAGATGGGTAACATGATTTGTGGGTAAAGATGCGCAACCTCTACAGAGTGTAAAACTGGTATACTAGCCGTCCTCACGGTCATGAGCAGCTCGGACACTCACATGATTAATTTATGGAACTAAATTCAATTTGTCATATGCATTGCATCGCATGTGATGCTATTACTTTTGTTCTACTACTTAATTGGGTTGGTATTTACTTATACTTAGTAATTGCTAATAAAATTTTGACCAACTTTAAAAGCAATGCTCAGCTCTAACCATCCTCTTTGGTAAGCCTTACACTTCACATGAGCTCCCACCTTTGGCGAGTTCATGCACATTATTCCCCACAACTTGTTGAGCGATGAACGTATGTGAGCTCACTCTTGCTGTCTCACACCCCCACAGGTCAAGAACAGGTACCGCAAGATGAGGCGCTTGGAGGATGCTGTGACGAGTTCGTGAGAGGTCTAGGTCGTCGTCTCCTAGTCAACTTTGGGTTGCTGGACCGTTGTCTCCTTATAATATAATTATTTATTTTGTACATAACTCCTATTATATAGTAAAGATGTGACATTTGATCATGTGCTATGATTCATCATATGTGTGAGACTTGGTCCCAGCACACCTGGTGATTATGTTCGCGCCCGGGCTTTGGACCCCTAAAACCTGGGTGTGACAGAAGTGGTATCAGAGGAATGTTGACTGTAGGACGAAACCTAGATAGAACCGGACAACCAATACTTACTTACCTTTGCTACTCTGATTCTTTCTAAACTTATCTTAATCTTTTCTCATCTATTTCCGCTTTACTCTTATTATTCTTACCTTTTCCTTCTAAAGACAAATGTGGATTTCACACTTTGAAATCCCGTGCCTAAAGAGACCTTTAGGAATATGAGACCTACTCTTAGAAGCAAAAAAAAAACAAAGCTATTTTTATAGGTATCTATACGCTTGAATGTTTGTTCTTGTGATACATGTCTGATTTGGATCTTTGATTGAGTGTAATGGGTTGTGGAGTAATGTCCACAATTACATCTGCATATACATATAGGCATAAATACAAATAAATAAAGTTCATAGGATAATTAAAAAAAACCTAGATTATCCTCCACTAAAGTGTATCTATTTTAAATAGATCCCTCTTAACTTAAAGGATTCCATCTTATCCTAATAGGTCCATCTTAAAAGATCCTCTCTTACCTTAATATATTCATCTTATCTTGAGAGATTCGTCTGATCCTAACAACTTTACTTATCTTATTCTAAAGTAATAACCATGATCTAATCCAAAGTAACTAGATATTATCTAGTCTAATCTAGTTATATCGATCTAATCTAGATCCCATCTAATCTAATATGGTCCAATCTAAAGTGAGTTACTTAATGGATAAGTTAATACTTGTGAAATAGATTAGACCCTATCCACATGCTTTAACTTAGTTCACTCTGTGCACTAAATAAAGAATGACAGACCAACCCAACCAATAGAGTCTTGATGGAATGCATAATCTGTCTATCCCCACCTATCATCAAACAAAATTTTGACCTACATCATGTAGTCTATCTCATCCATATCTATCCTAACCATATTTCCCAACCCCGATGATATGCACTCACCATGAATCAATGAGACCAACCGGAGGACAAAAAAATCAACCTCGTCAAGGGAGGAGAGAAGTCAAAGTCGATCTTCAGATGCATTACCACTTTCTCTCCATAAACTTTCGTACCCTACATTCTTGCCCTAACCTATCCATCTCTTATATCCTACCTAATAAGTAGCTGGATACCTATACTCTGCTAATCCCCCACTATTGGCTATAAAAAATGGGACTCTGGATTTTTTTAACCAATTATAGACTAAAAGCTGAATTACAAACCAATCCTTTTGTATCCCTTTCTTACAAATCTCGAGGACGAGATTTCTGTTAAGGGGGGTAGGATTTGTAACACCTCAAAATCTCATTTTGAGAATTAGGTAAAAAAAATTCAAATATCTTGAATTAGAATTTTTTTAAAATCCCATAATTTTTGAAGTCACATCTCCTAAAATAAAAGTTTTATAATAAAGATTCAATAAAAGATTCTTCTGTAAATTATCTTTGGTTGAAATGTATAATAACATCTTCTAATAAGTAATCATACAATAGAAACTATTTGTCTTAAAATAATTATATGTGTGCTACATATCCAAAAACATTTTCTTATGTAGGATAATAAATAAATGAATAAATAAAATAAAATGAATACTTGCAACTCATGCTGGGTATTCTATTTGTTTGTTGTGAATTTTATCGAAGTCTAAAACCTAGAATAGAAAAATTGAAGTACGATTTTAAAGCTAAAATTGGAAAATGAAAAAAGAAAAGGATTCCTGCGCGGTCTGGGCTGAAATCACTTCCCCTTCTCCACATAACGGTAGCCCATAGTTTTATTCTTTTTTTATTTCCCTTGCCGCGGATGACATCAGCATTACATAAGCATGACATCAAGCTAGCAAAGAAATCCAGCACGCCGTGATCCTCTTCGTAACAAAACGGACGTCTTCTACGTGAAAAAGAACGCTCCGTCGTCAGTGTCTCCGCGCGCGTTCGCATCGGGCTTGTCTCCGCGTTTGCCTGAATCGCGGCACTGGCACGTGGGCCCGCTACATCGGGTCGTCATCTTCCTGGAACCAGGCACCGGAGAAACGCAACCGTGGCTCACTAGCATGCGCGGGTCGGTCACCGCGGAGTCGCGCGCGTAATCTTCTGCGCTTGGCTCGCGAGTCGTTGCACCGAACCGCGCTTAATCCGTAGGACCTCACCGGTCGGACTCCGCCGTAGCACTATAAAACTGAGCCCGTTACCCCGGATCCGCATCATCGGCGCTTCGTTCGTGACCTTGTTGTCGACCGAGCTTTTGGAGATTGGTCAGGGACCTTCGCGAGCATGTTATGGAGGTCGCCGTGGTATGCCTGACGTACTCATTGCGGTGTTTTGTGCTGTGGGCGACTGGGAGCACGACAATTGCTCGTCGTAACTCCGTCACCTTTGTAGTCCGCACCTCCCTGTGGTTGAGCCCTCACTTCATCTTCTGACGGTGGTAAGCACCTTCGTTAAGTTCCCCTCGGTCCCCACTATGCATAGCTTCATTTGGACCAGAGAATTAGTCACCGCAGCTCAATTTCGCACAACCCCGGCGATGGCGCCGTCGCATGGGCTGGGCGGCACCGCCTCTGCTCAGGTGTTGGCGTGGGGGAGGATAATGGGAGGCATCTGGCCGTCCGTCCCACTGTGATCGGCTAGGATTAGATATAGGCATACCCTTCGATGGATCGATCCTGGTTCGTTGATCTTGGATCCATCGGCTATGGCTCTGGCGCTGGTACGCTAATAGATGACCATTGGATCGAGATCCATCCGCTGGCATGGGATACCGGTTCGGGGTGGTGCTCGATTTAACCTGAGCCTTCCATCTCAAATCCAGCGGCCAATCTTCACCCGTACCCCTTCGTTGAGGACTTTTTACATATGAGACCTCGGTTTTCATTGAAAATAACCCGCCATCCCTCCACTATTGGATGACTTAGCTGTTAGGCCCCTGGCTTTTGCAGTTTAGTCCTGGAAACTATTTAAGGTATAAAAATTAAATGTAAAAATGTATAGAAATTTAGATAATTCATATTAAATCCATTTTAACTCCGAATTGACCCGTTCCAGTTGCGATAGCTTCGTATAAATATTCACTACGCAGTAATAGCATTAGTTATACCATATCTCATACTTTTATAGTTAGATATTTATTTAACCTATGTTGAGTAGATTAACCTCTCTAAATCAAAGTTAATCTGTTTATAATTATAATTTGGCTAAAATATGATCCCTAATTAAATTATAATTTAACTTAAAGTTGAATTAATTACTTATTAGATTATTTTCTCACATGATCTATTAAGTCAACTAACGGTGTAGTTTTAATTGCCTAAATTGCATGGGTCCTCTGAAAACCATACCTTTTCAACCATGACTCAGATTGCAGTGATTCTCGAGCCTGCGATCTCATAGTGACGCGTAGATTATTGTTACGCAGTTTATTCTTATGTTTGGTGTGATGTTTATTTTGCCTATACAATGTTTGTTTGTATTGCTACGACTAGAGCGAGGTCACGTGTCACCTGAAGAGCAAGTTGGTACCTGGAATCTCAAGTGCCAGGCAAGTTGTGCCCTTGATCACTTCTTTTTACCCAGTCATGTTCTGATTAATCATAATGATCTGCATAGGTTAATTTTGATGGGACCCAATAGGTTACCCCAGTTTGACTATCTTTATACCTTGATTACCACTGGACTTTTTGGGTAGTACTTGCTATTGCTTTATGTGGTTTTGGTATGGAGATACACTATTCATGATTACACTTTTTATTATCTGTTTATTATTTACTGTTCATGATAAGATCATTATATTAATTAGAACATGGAGAACCACCCGCGAAAACAGTGCTACCACAAGGGTTTATGGACGCCCTTGGCTGATTAACTAGGAAAGCTAGTGGATGATTACCTTACCCGAAAGGGGCAAGGGGAGTAGGGTAGTGGTCAGTGTAGGGGGGTCCTTGGTTGATTTTGCTGCGATGGCGGTCAGTCGAGGGACTCCTGCACTGGAGCTTCCTATAAACTGTAGCGGGTTTTCTGAAGCTAGTGGAACTTTGTAAAGGCCTCGTAGTGTTACCCTGCCTCGCCTCCTCGGTAGAGGTGTATGGGATTGGCCGTCTCTTGGCAGATGGGTAACATGACTTGTGGGTAAAGATGCGCAACCTCTACAGAGTGTAAAACTGGTATACTAGCCGTGCTCACGGTCATGAGCAGCTCGGACACTCACATGATTAATTTATGGAACTAAATTCAATTTGTCATATCCATTGCATCGCAGGTGATGTTATTACTTTTGTTCTACTACTTAATTGGGTTGGTATTTACTTATACTTAGTAATTGCTAATAAAATTTTGACCAACTTTAAAAGCAATGCTCAGCTCTAACCATCCTCTTTGGTAAGCCTTACACTTCACATGAGCTCCCACCTTTGGCGAGTTCATGCACATTATTCCCCACAACTTGTTGAGCGATGAACGTATGTGAGCTCACTCTTGCTGTCTCACACCCCCCCACAGGTCAAGAACAGGTACCGAAGGATGAGGCGCTTGGAGGATGCTGTGACGAGTTCGTGAGAGGTCTAGGTCGTCGTCTCCTAGTCAACTTTGGGTTGCTGGACCGTTGTCTCCTTATAATATAATTATTTATTTTGTACATAACTCCTATTATATAGTAAAGATGTGACATTTGATCCTGTACCATGATTCATCATATGTGTGAGACTTGGTCCCAGCACACCTGGTGATTATGTTCGCGCCCGGGCTTTGGACCCCTAAAACCCGGGTGTGACAGCTGTCGGGGCTGTTGGGACCTTGCTGACGTCTCCTTGCTTCCGTAAGGGGCTGAGAGCCACTGTCGTCATGGACGCACGCAGGGAGCCATCATTACTTGTTACCGGGGCAAGCCTGGATGGGACGCCGGTCTTGTTCCCCCATAGCCTGAGCTAGCTAGGGGTAGGGTAATGATGTACCCCCTGCGGCGTGGTCAGTCCTAGCCCAAGGTCGGGCGAGGCGGAGACTCCTCCTGAGGCCGAGGTCGGGGTCGGGCGAGGACGCGATTCCTCCCGAGGTCGAGGTTGAGGCTGGGCCCTGGGGTCGGGCGAGGCGGAGACCACCGTCCGAGGTCGAGGTTGAGGCCGAGCCCTGGGGTCGGGCGAGGCGGAGACCACCTTTCGAGGCCAAGGTCGGGGCCGAGCTCTGGGGTCGAGCGAGGCGGAGACTTCATCCTGAGGCTGAGGCCCAAGGTCGGGCGAGGCGGAGCTTCCTGTGGCGCCTGAGGCTGGACTCAGCTGCTGTCAGCCTCACCCTGGCGGGTGGCACAGCAGTCGGAGAGGGGCGAGTGGCGTTGTTTTCCTGTCAGGTCAGTCAGTGGGAGGGCGAAGTGACTGCGGTCACTTCGACCCTGCCGACTGAGGCACGCGTGTCAGGATAAGATGCCAGGCGATCCTTGCATTGAATGCGCCTGCGATACGGTCGGTTGGTGAGGCGATTTGGCCAAGGTTGCTTCACTACGAAGCCTGCCCGAGCTGGGCTTCGGGCGAGTCGAGGGTGCGCCCGTTGCTGAGGAGGCCCTCGGGCGAGGCGTGAATTCGCCTGGGACTACTGTTCTCGCCCGAGGGTGGGCTCGGGCGAGGCGAGATTGCGTCCCTTGAGTAGACGAAGCCTTGACCTGAATTGCGCCCATCTGTCTCTGCAGTTTGCGCCGATGGTGATTACCAGCCGAGTTTAGGAGTGTTGGGGTTACCCCTAATTATGGTACCCGACATTAGTCGAGCAAACCTTAAGTTAATTATCTAAAATATGTGACCTGACGAATTAACGTTATCAACATGAGTGTTTATAAGCGAAAACAATTTATTATCACGCGCATACGCCGCGACACACGAACCAGACGCGCAGCACGAACACGCGAAGGAATGACGACGACGCGCGCGACAACATGCGAGCAGTGCGATAGCGCGTGAACGATGCACAACGACGCGTGCGACACAGACATCGCATTTACATTAAACAAATATTAGTTAAAAACATCTGAGTCGGCACTAACCACATTAATTTGCATCTACAAAATCGCCATTTAAAACTATACCTTTATTTTAATTAGAATGTCATTCAAATAAACCTCGGATTAACTACCTAATTAACGAAAACATGTGTTGCGACTAAATAATATTACTAACCCATAGTCGATGTTATTACGAAGTCACTATGACCGAAACGACTTGAGACGGACTTGCAACGCAACATATATATTGATTAACTAGCGTTTTCTCGGATCTAAATATATGTCGTGATTCTTTTGGTCGAAAATGTGCCACACGATGGATCACATGGAGAGCAGCCATAGAAGATCCTTTGTAACAAATACCCTATAGGAAAAAGCCACCTAGGATAGCTACGTGAGTGGGGTATATATGTTTTCCTCTCTGGTCGCACGAAGCAAAGGGGTGGGGAGGAGAATACGCCATGCAAGTGGGACCCAGGAGATTTTTAATGCATGCAGCCATGCAGGCGGTTTCTTCTCTTGGCAGTTGGCACTATACATGTCCATTCGGACCGGGCTGATTGGGCTACCCATGGCACGACACGATTTTGGCCCGTCACGGGCACGGCACGGCCCGGTACGAAACGGGCGCGGGCCAGCCCGGCACGGCTACCGTGCCGTGCTTGGGCTCACGTGGTAGCCCATGTGCCGGCACTAGCCTGGCCCGACTTTGTGCCAGGCACGACAACGGCCTGATATTAGCAACGGTTCCAAAACCCGACCAGCCCCACTCCCCGGTCCTGCACTGCCGCACACTCGATCCCGATTCCCGACCCCTATCCGTCTCTCTCTCGCGTCTTGGTGATTCGGCGACTCCGGTGGCAACAAAACCCTAGCCACCACCCTCCGGCCTCCGGTTGCCAGTTCCACGGCGCCGCCGGCCACCGCATCACGCTCGGCGCCTCGTCGGGATCTCCCTCTTCTCTCCCACCTGTCATCCACGGCCACGTCGGGTACGGTATGGACTAGCTCTCCTTCCTTCCTTCTTACCGTACATCGGCGTTCGCCGGCCACCGCATCGCGCTCGGCGCCTCGTCGGTGTGGATCAAGCACCGGCGGCTGACAGGATCTCCCTCTTGTCATCCACGACCACGTTGGGTACGGTATGGACTAGCTCTCCTTCCTCCCTTCCTCCTTAGTCCTTACCGTACATCGCCGTTCGCCGGTGGTCTCTGCTCCATGCCTCCGCCATTGCTGTGCTCCCGGCGCGTCTTGTCACGGTTGTGGATCTCCTCGCAGGCAGCTAAGTAGCTAACCCTAACCCTAATCCCTAATCACTCGGCTTCTCTTAATCCTTCGTTGTTTACTCGTTTTGGTCAAGTAACCATCTCTGCTGGCCAGATCTCCATCCTCCTCTCTTCTCCGGTGCTCCGGCTGCGCAGGTATTTTGTTCTATTAACTGTTAAGTTTGGTGCCGCCTGCCATGCATCATCGATTCATCTCTAATCCTATCTTTTGTTCTGTTAATTGTGAAGGTCGCCGACTGATTTGGTTGGTGCCGCGCACGCCGTTGAGGAACCGGACCTGTAGAGGTGTGGTGTGGGTGTCCAGCGGGCGGCATCCATGGAAATGGACTTGGATCCGGCCACTGAGGTCGCGGAGATAAGGCTGCAGGACCACAACGACGCCGAGGATGCTCGTCATTTCATGCTTGGCAGCAGCGCAGATGCTGCTGTCAATTTGGATGACGAGATAGATCCTGTTGCTGGTGGTACTAGGACGGGATCCACGAGCCCGACCAATGAGAGCACAGTTGAAGGTGATAGAGCAGGGAAGAAGAGGTCTAAAGCTTGGAATGACTTCGAAGAGGTCAAAGATTTGGTGAATGGTAAGAGGGTAAGGGTCTCTGCCATATGCATCCACTGTAAGGCTACATTTTCTGCTAAATCCTCTGGTGGCACTGGACATTTGCTACGCCATGTTGATACTTGTGCTGCTAAGAAAGAAAAGGAACGATCTGGTAGAATTCAATCTGTTCTTAAATATAATCCTGATGGTTCACTAATGCGTTGGGAGTACTCTGATGTTAGGGCACGTACTGAATTGTGTCGTTTGATTGCTAGAACAGATTTACCTATTTCCTTTGCTGAACGTGATGCATTTGAAGAATATATTGTGAATGCTCATAAACCTAGATTTGTTAAAACATCTAGACAAACTATTGCTAGAGACCTAATCAAGCTTTATAATGAACGTATGGAAAAATTAATTGAAACTTTGAAAAAGTCTGTGTCATCTATTGCTATTACATCTGATATCTAGTCAGGAAAGGCTAAAGAAGATTACATAAGTGTAGTTGCTCATTATGTAAATTCAGATTGGGAGTTAGAAAAGAGATTGCTAGGTTTAAGACCAATTGAAGTGGCTCATACTGGAAGAAACATTGCTGATAGAGTTCATATGGTTGTTGATGATTTTGGCATTTCTGATAAGATTTTCTCTATTGTGCTAGACAATGCTTCAGCAAATAAAACTGCAGTATATGTTCTTAAACCTGTTTTTTCTGCTTATATTGGTCATTTGTTGCATGTAGAAGTTAGAGAAGAGGATGAATTAGCATCTATTTTTTTTGCATCTAACCAACGTATTGCTGCATTTAAAAGCTTTTGCTTGAGTCTTGGAGTGCCTCCTCGCAAGTTTTTTGTTGATATGAATGTTAGATGGAACTCTACTTACTTAATGTTTAAGCATCTTGTTCCTTATCGAAGCACCTTCTCTGTTTTTATCCAAACTAACCATCCTACTTCAAGAGATGGTTCTTTTTTGTTGACAGATGATCACTGGGATGTTGCTGAGAAAATTCTATCTTTTCTTGAGTTGTTTTATGATGCAACTGTTGCTTTGTCTGGAATTTATTATCCTACTTCAGCATTAATGCTTCATCATATACTTAAAATTGCTAGACATCTAAATGCTTTTGAAAATGATGCTTTGCTTAGAGATGCTATTGTTCCTATGAAAACAAAATATTTGGAATATTGGAGGAAGATACCTGTTCTATATTGTTTTGCTTTTGTATTGGATCCTAGAGCAAAAATGAGGGGGTTTAATAAGCTTCTTATGAGGTTGTCTGGGCTTAATGGAACTGATTATTCTAGGTATCCTACATCCATTCGGTCTAAACTAACTAAGATTTTTCAGATATATGAATTGAAATTTGGTGAAGTACGCTTGAGTGCACAACAACATAAGAGTGCTAGTACGGCAGGTAAGGCTACAGAGGCATGGGATGACATATATGGGGATGATATCCTCATGCCATCCCAATCTACTATACCTACTCCTACATCTGTATCATCTACTGCTGCTGCTATATCTGAGTTATCATCATATCTTGATAGTGATACTGTGACCCAATTTGACTCTGATTTCAATCTTCTAAACTAGTGGCAACGGCACAAGTTGACATATCTTGTGCTTTCTATACTTGCTAAAGATGTTCTAACTGTGCCTGCTTCCACTGTATCATCAGAGTCCACTTTCAGTTTAGCTGGCAGGGTGCTTGAAGACCGGCGGCGGCGCCTAACTCCTGATATGGTTGAAGTTTTGTCCTGCATAAAGGACTGGGAGCTCGCTGACTTGCATAGTCAGCACACGGTGGAAAAAGACACCAAAGAACTTGAAGTTGTTTTTGAAGCAATGTACCTAGAAGAAACTGGAGGCAAAGAAAGAAGAGGTGGTTGATCTGTTGGTGGAAGTGTAACTGTGGGTGTGGGTGTGGGTGTGGGTGATTTGTTCTTATGTTGTAAATTGTGATAAACTTAAACTCTGGACTGTATACATTGAACCTATATAGGAGCTGGCTGTACTCTTTTCCTTCCTAGGGTTTTCTCACGAGGTGTGAGTTTTTACCTAGGAAGGTTTTTAATGAGGCAGCATTGCACTAAAGCTCCATTAGTATATATTGTTTGCATAAACTTTTGTGATCTGTGATTGTCTCTGGGTTGTTTTGTTAACTGTGTGAATTTCTGTGAATTTCCATATGTGTATGTGAATTGTGTGAATTTCTGTGAAAATTTGTGATTGTCTCTGAATTTCTGTGATTTTTGTGAATCGTGCTTCGGGCCAGCCCGGCCCTATGGGCTGACCGAGCTACAGGCACGACACGGCCCGTTTCTAGCTCTTTCGTGTCGTGCTTGGGCCAGCCTTTCAGCCCGCGGGCTAGCACGACACGACATGGAATTGAATCGGGTCGTGCCCGGCAAGCCCAAGATCGTGTCGTGCTTTGCCGTGCTCGTGCCGTGTCGGCCCAGCACACACGAATGACATGTATAGTTGGCACTCGCACTTGACTCAGTCAGTTTTTTCTTCCATGCAAAAAGCAGCTACACCGGCTGGGACTTCGGGCAACGGCGGCTAGGGGCGCTCGACGGTGGCCACCACTAGCCGGGGCTAGGCGCCGCACACGCTGGGGCTAGGGGGCTCGGAGCCACACCCCGTCGTGCGTCGGCAGGGGCCATGGGAGAGGCCCGGGACGAGCTCGTCGGAGCCCTTGGGCTCACCGAGCAGGGCGGGCACGAGCTGTGCAGTGGCAGCGCGAGGACGCATACGTCCGGCAACAGCGTGGCACGAGGCGAGGCACGCATGCAGGAGCACGGTCAGACAACACGACGCCGGAAAAAACGAAAACGAAGAACAGAGAAGGGAGAGATCTCACCGGAGACGAATGGCTTGCCGGAGAAGTAGGGCTCGTCGGTGTCGACATCAGCTAGGCTTCGCCGGAGCAGCGAGCAGCGGGAGCGCTCGGGTGGGGGCTGCACGCAGGGCTGGGCGCGGCACGAGCCATTCCCAGGAACGCGTGGCTGTGGGCAGTTTGTTGGTGGCCAGGGCAGCATATCAGCTCGTCGGACTAGCGACGCGAGGTGGCGAGGCAGGCGAGCGGCACGGATGCAGGCACGCAGGTTGGTGGATGCCGATGTAGGGCTTGGGCACAGCGTTGCACGCAGGGAGGGGCGGCTGCACGGTAGAGGCGGCCATGGCCGCCGACGGGTGGGGTAGACGAGGCGGAGACGCGGAGTGGGGGTAGACGCCGGGGCTAGGGATGCTCGGCCAGGGAGCGGTGTTGTTCGCCGATTGCTAGATGAACAACTGCATGCACATTTTGAGAAAACGTCCTAGCAGGAACACGACGCGCCCTCCACGCGCGGGCTCCATGCACCTCGATCGTGGGCGCTGACCACGCAAATGGTGTGCAGATGAGAGATTCACGCTGCATGCAAAGAGGTCGTTTACTGCTAGCGAGAAAAATGGCATGTAAATAAAACCAAAACAAAAAAGCGAAGAAAAAAATATAATTCTTCCTTCATGCAACTAAAGCAAAATAGATTTAGGAATTCCTTTTTTTTGTTGGGAGTTAAAGCCAAAGTAAATTAATTAGAAATTAAGGCACTCAAAGAACACAAATAAAATATTTAGAGTTTATAAAATATTTTTGGGTGTCTCAAACAAATATATTTTGATCTTCAGAAAAGGAGAAAATACTCAGAAAATAAATATGACAATTTACCGAAGACTTCTACAGGGTATATTAACATGTTTCAAACACCATTTGCACTTAGAAACACTATGCAACGACATGAATTAAACAATCAAAGCTTCTCTAGGGTTTCACTTTACTAGGCTTATGGTTATATATAAAAACAAAATAATTTTTCACTCTTTGGGCCAAAGAAAAGAAAAGCATGGAAAAGAGAGGGTAACACCTGAATTTAGTGGATATTAGAAAAGAAATTTTATACCCCCAAATTCAGGGTGTTACACTAGGGTTTCACAACTAGTGACCATTTGAATGTGGAAGGCATGTAGATCAGTAATTGCAAAACCTCATAGTCATAGATTAAATTCCCTTTAGGTGTTAGTGCATACATATGTATATGTGGAAGGCAAGAACATATGCACTTTTGGTCAATTTAAGTCCAAATAAGAGAACTTAAGTTATATTATGGAGAGTAGATACTTAAGATATAAAGTTGCAATCCAAATAAAAATGAGGGATAGTTTTACCAACTTGGATTGAGTTAGTTGTAGCATACCCAAAAGAAACTTATTCTCTTCCAGGAACTACACAAATTCACTAGAACAAATGGACATCAAAGAAACAAGACATAGAACAGGCTCTCCCTTAATGTGTGCATTAGGTACTCAAATTACTTATGAAATTCACTTGAATTGGCTTAAGTGTATAAAGGAGTTCATTCTATATCTTGGTCAAGGCATGATAAAATTTGCAACAATTTAAATTATGCCAAGGAAACATACCATCACCAAGATAGATAGATCATCACACAAATATTTGAGTGACATGACTGCCATAAGTAAGACTTTGATGTTTGCATGGCTATGGTTATTTCAACCTTTTGTTGATAAGATTATGGATGATCAATGGAATGAATCATGTGCACTTGATGAGCTCTAGAGAGAATAAATAGCAACGAGAGTCCATTCTTCGAATATTTCCTCCAACTCATTCAAATTCAATTCCACTAAAAGGATTGGGGTATTCAACTTGTAAGAATTTCAACAATAAACCAGAAGCACTTGGTTTACGAAGACCGAGGCCCCCTAGAATCATCTTTAGAACACCCAAAGATTGAGGAAAATTTTAGTTCAAGTTTCACTCTGGTCCATCTCAACACATATGAATTGACTACATCCAAACAAGATCCTAGATAACTATGTTTCTTCATTTTCATTGTGCGCGTATCAATTTCTGATTAATAAGAGTATTATCAATAATGAAGCAAACTACGCTGCTGTAGATAACATGCAAAAAAAAGAAGCATTTGGATGTGGCGAAACACGCCTAGCATTTCCGACATTGTCTTAAATCAGTGTCCTATCTTAAAATATAGGGCGCAATACATAAAAAAGTAGCTCCAACAATATCCTATTTTACATTTTTTATAAAAAATATAGGGACACAACATGAAATGATTTCCTAAAATAGGTGGAACAACATGTTCGGAAGAAATCAATGGTGTACCTTGTAGGGTGAGTTAACTTCGCAGAGTTATAGCGTGTCGTCTTATTTTATTGATTGCTCCTCATTTTTCATTAATTTGATGCCAGTTTTCTGCGCATATCCACATGAAATTAAGCCATCTAGAAGAAGCCACTAGCCATGTCTCATGAACTACATCCTCTTGTGTCTGAATCCTAGTATCTTGTAT
The DNA here is from genome assembly GCF_902167145.1 of Zea mays. Lineage (NCBI taxonomy): Eukaryota > Viridiplantae > Streptophyta > Magnoliopsida > Poales > Poaceae > Zea > Zea mays. The sequence continues at coordinate 70,701,428 of NC_050096.1, read as the reverse complement.
TTGATTGTAGTCAACTTGTCAGCATGCTCTGTTTTTGGAAAGCTGGTCCTACTAAAACATTTGGACAGTTTGCTTGTAGTTTGTTCTTCTATTTATAAACTAAATTGGACAGTCCGTTTGCCTTTGTTGCACAAGACAAACGTTTGGCATATATGTTAACCTGTTTTGTTTGGAGAATACTCGACAGTTTCCAAATGGCCACAGGGCGCCCAAACCCCACCTTGCAGCACCAGATGGGGAAAATTAATGCAGGTATTGCCCCGCCAGTGCTAAATGGCCAGGATGGCTTATTACCGTATTTCCCAAACAAGGCCTTACAGTACCCCAACGTAATCAGCCTATCTAAATGTGCAACAAATTGCTTGTCGTGACACTTATGCAACAACAACAACAACAACAATAACAATAACAGTAAGATGCATTCAACAATGCACCCATCCATCTGGGGAAGTTATTGCAAGATGCATTCAGCATCCATATGTCAAACAATATGAGAAGTAAGGGTGGTAATGGATCGCGATCCAAATGTTTCTTCACAATTTCTTTGGACTCTAAATAAATTTTAGTTCAAAAATGAATAGAAATAGAGTCCAATCATAATCCAATTCGATCTTTACTAGAGCCTATTGTCACCGTTGATGGGAAGAGAACCACTCCGAGGGGAAAGGGGGAAAATGTACAATTTCATATTGTACATCAACTATCAAGAGGAAAAGAGTCCAAAACTTGCATATGTGCCGCTAGGCAATTCTACAACACCATCAGATGAATACAGAAGAAAATTTAGGTCAACGAAACCCAGAAACAGCTGGAGCTGAAGATAATATCAGTAAACAAAGTAACTGGCAGTCTGCAAGCTACACCTACGTTTGTTTCTAGCTAGATGATTCCTTGGCAGAACCAAAGTGCAGAAGAATGGTACAGGCGTCGCCCACCATACTATCAATGCTGTCCTCCCATTTCTCATACGCTTTGAAGCCTGTGAAAACCAGAGCAGTACCTGTCGTTGACAAGAATTTCGCACACCATCAGTCATGTGTTCATGTTGCTTATATCACGGGTCTAAGTGAAGAATGACAGATTTTCATTACCTATTTTAAATGCAGCCTGAGAAGACATGGAACTAAGGATGCTGACAACCAGCAGAGATAGTGAAACCTAGCAAAAACGGACAATGATGTTTTAACATAAAAAGTATACGAACAATGACTAATGCTTCACATGGCATTTGGAAATTGACTTGTAAAGCATGTAACAAAAATTCTAATCTAATGAAAGTATCAGACAGAAGCAGGGCTTAGCATGCCTTGAGAAACAATAGCCAATCATTTCCTCTACAAAGAGATCTTAGCGCACTGACTAAAGAGTTCCAATTCGAACTAATGGAATTAGCAATATGATGAGCCTGTGCCTGGGTGATGTGAAAATTAGAGGCCTCGAGTTTCTCAACCTTGTGACCGAACCTGCAAAGTATTACCAAATATATAGTAAATTAGGACACTCAACAAAATGGAATGATGGAAAAGATGGAAAAAAGATCAAAATACCAGTTAATCATTTGATAGTAGGTAAATACAACAAATGAAAAGGGATAATAAAGGACTGTACAGATTTGATGGCAGCATGCCATGAATGAATAAGAACAGAGCAGTTAGTGACAAAAGCTTTGCCATCGCTGTGATGAAGGTGTAACCACATGTAAATAAGTGGTAGTAGATAACAGCCAACAGTAGAAGCACTGTCACAGTTTGCTTCGCATCTTCCCAAAGTACTGTTTTTGCAACTGCATATGAATAGATAAATTGGTAAGGATTTCAAATGAAGTACAAAAGTACTATGAATATACAGGGTATGTGTGGGCACAAGGGATGAAGGCAGTTTCATACGATTTCCATTCCCGAGGAAAATTGAAGCCTTTGATATACTCCTATGATTCTGAGCTTGTAGATGGGAGTACGACTCTACTGTTCTCTTCACTCCATCCTTAATTTAAAATAGGCCATCAATTACTTATTGCAAAATAGTACCGAAATAACTGACCCAACCCCATCAAACACAAAATACATCGTGTCAAGAAAGATCATTAATGAAATTAAAGGATATAGATAAGAACCTTAAGGGACACGAGAGGTTCATAACCAAGCTGCTCCTTTGCTCTTGAGCAACTGAATGTCCTGTTACATGAAAGCAGCCTGATCCTTGAAGGGGTCAGCTGAGGAACTTTCATTCCATACTTGGCAAATTTCTGGTAAGTCCATTCTACAACATGAGCCACCGGCATCATAACAGAGACTGGTATTTTTACTGAAGGCCTGTAATGAAGTTCAAACACATTAGTACACTGGTTTCTGGCCTGCTGGTATAGACATGAAACAGATTTAGATTCCCCATCCTCATTCTTTTCGTAGGTTGTACCATGTAGGTTAATGCTTAACATGAAAAGGCACAGTAAAGTTAAGTGCAAAAGGTAAACATCAGATATCAGAAACAGCTAAAATGCTTCAGTAGCATATGTAATCATAAGACCGAGCAATCTATACATGAGCTTAGAGAGTGCTAAAATGGTTTGTATCTCCAGATCTTAATAAAAAAATTGGTTATTGAGCATCGTCTGAGAGAAATAACAAGGATCTCCATGAACCAATTTGCTAGTTGATGAAAGCCATGCAGGAGTAAATAGAAAATTGGAATTATAGAGAGAGACTATAGAGTCCAAAGGTTTTAAACTCGGTAGAACTAAAATGGAATATATGAGTGTTAGACGTGTGTGTGCCTCCCATATACTATTTCATCTATTAATATAGTAGCCCAACCCTAGTTAGGATTAGGGTCTCTATTCTCACAACATGGTATCCGATAGGTTTTCTCTTCTTCCAGCAACTGCCACCCTCTTCACACTCAGTCCGCCCGCCCTCCACAACGCGTGCCTCACCCCCTGCCCGTGGTGGCACCCGCGATGCCCATCTGCTCCCCCCCTCGACAGCCACGACAGCGCCCATAGCCCATAGGTCTCCTCCCCATGACTAGCTTGGTCGATGCGCTCATTTTCTCTACTTCCGGCAACATAGACGCACTTTCCTCCCCGCGTGCGAGCCTTGCGTCGGCCAGCTCCTACGGTGCCGACTTCCCCTCCTCAAACTCCGGCACGTGCAGCTTCCCATTCCCCAGCAGCGCAGAGCACCGACAAGCGCAACCCTATGACCGTGCCCACATCGTCGCTGTCTCCTTTGCCTCCCCTGCATGGAGCGTGGACCAGGCTCCCCTCCCCTATAGCAGTAGCCCCACTCCTCCCCACGTCTGTTGGCAACGATCTCTATAGTCGCGCACCTGTGCCACACTCCTCTGTGTTGAACGTTCTTACCCCCACGTGTAGCCTGCCCCGCCGAGGTCTCTACTGATGGTCGTATCCTCCTCAGGCCCCCCTACTCCTTCATGGCCCAATACGCCGCTTTCAGCCATCCCCTTTCTCCGGCGACATGGGGACATGGGTGGCCTGTGGCACCGATATCTTCCCTCCTCCCTCGATGCATGTCCTTTGCCATGCCACGATCCACGTGCCTCCCAACCGTGTGTGTCTCTCCCTTCACAACGACCAGCTTCTCTGGGCCACGTTCGTGGCCTTTGATCGGGCCATGAACCCTGTTCTTTGTGACTACGTCGATCTCTACCACCCTCCGGCCTTCGTCCACCCTTAGGAGGGCCACCATGCTATTGGGCTGTTTGTGTTCCACAGTGCTGAGATTGTCCACCACCCGTGCTCACCGTTAGCATGCTAGCCACTGGCGGCCTCAGCGCCCTCCTCGATGGCTCTGTGGGGGTGCCTCCCCTGGCTCTCTCCCCGTACCCCATGTCATTACAGCCCACTCCTACTCCCACCGACTGGGTTGCTAATTCTGGTGCCTCGTATCACACAACTCCTGATATCGGTATTCTCTTTACCTCATCCCCACAGCCTCACCTTCCCTTCTTCCATCATTGTCAGTAATGGGTCGACTCCGCCTGTCACCTCAGTAGGCGACACGGTTCTTCATGGTCCTTTGACCTCAACAAAATCCTTGTTGCCCCCAACATCATACAAAATCTTCTCTCGATTTGTCGCTTCACCACTGACAACCACTATTCTATAGAGTTCGATACCTAGGGGCTCACCATATGGCATCTTACCACTCGTGTTGTGGTCGTCCGATGCGACAACTCTGGCCCCTATATTCTATTCGCTTTCCTGCCCCACCACCCTCATCTTGTGTTGCCAAACCCTACGCCCTCGCCACCACTACCTCTGCCTCCACTTGGCACCGTTGACTTGGCCACCCCAGCCACGATGTCCTTTCTAGACTCTCACCTCGACCATTCCCTGCCCCAGCGGCAACATTGCCTCGCCTTATCATGCTTGTCAGCTTGGTTGCCACACTCACTGACCCTTCACCTCTTCCATGTCCCGCACCGCTCGCCCCTTTGATCTCGCCCACTGTGACATTTGGACATCCCCGATACCGAGCCTTTCCGGCAACCAATACTATTTGGTCATCCTAGATAACTTCGCTCACTACCTCTGGACTTTTCCCCTCCATCATACATTTGATACATTCCCTAGCCTATCTCATTTCTTTCACGCACAAAGCACATGGGGATCGACCTCTACTTCGTTTGTGAGCCTGTTGCCGTCGATGATGTATGTCCTCCGCATACCGACCACTTCACAGTTCGTCGATATCTTCACCAAGGGGCTCCCCTCTACATTGTTCTCAAAGTTTTGGTCCAGTCTCAACATCTGTAAGGCCTAGAGTCACGACTACGGGGGTTGTTAGACATGTGTGTGTCTTAACAGTAACGGGCTTAGGCCCAATCCATATATTATTTAATCTATTAATATAGATGCCCAACCCTAGTTAGGGTTAGGGTTTCTATTCTCCCAACAATGAGATGTGAGTTTGACACTACTACACATATTAGTGTAGAAGGTTCAGTAGTGCTAGTAAGGATACCTTTCAGTATTTAGGATCAATGATATAGAGACAGAGATATTGATGAATGATGAAGATGTTAACCATAGAATCAAAGTAATGTGGATGAAATGGCGTCAAACATATGACCATCTATGTGACAAGAGGGTAACACAGAAGCTAAAAAAAGACAAATCAGGCTCTCGCGTGAGTGGGGTCTAGGAGAAGGAAGAGTCGAGGCAAGCCTTCCCCCGTAAATGCAGAGAGGCTGCTTCGAACACACAACATGGTGACTTAGTGAGACAGTTCTCACCACTACACCTGGCTTGTCCTTCAAAAAGAATTTTGGCCTACAAAAAGACGACATGCTTGATAGATAAGTGTTGCAAAACCGCGTATGTTGTGTTGGATTTTTGACCATACATGAAGGGATCAAGTTCGGGATGATGATATATGTGATACGCTACGGGTAGCACCAACTGAAGAAAAGCTTGTCCAACATCAGTTGAGGTGGTTTGGGCATGTCCAACGGAGATCTCCATAAGCATTGGGACGTAATGGGATCCTAAGTCATAATAGTAATAGGAAGAGATGCAGGGGACAGCTGAAGTTGGTATAGAAAGTGGCAGTAAAATGAGACTTGAAATGATAGAATATACCGAAAGATTTACCTTGAATAGGAGTGCATAAAGAACAACTATGTGTTGAACCTTTACTTGTGGTTTCTATTAGGTTGTAACTAGTCTATCTCAACTTGCTTGGGACTAAAAGGCTTTGTTGTTGTACCTTAATAAATAGATTCTCATAGCTCAAAAATAATGTTGTGTTTTCAATAGGGAAGAAGGGAAAGAAAATCATCTTGACACTGTCAAAACTTAGACGTCAATTAAGCTTAATATGAAACTCAAATAAAGATTACAAATATTCCAAACCTACAGGAGGAATTCAGTGAATATGAGATAAGACTGCATGAGCTTTCTAGTTATGTGGAAAGTTATTTGTCATAGATTTGGCTGGTGAGTGATAACAAAAGTCTAGGTATTACATTATTCTACAGATGTCATTGTGAAACATGAATACCTTTCATATCCAAGACCTTCTAAAATCAATGACATGAACTCCCAGAATTTTATAGGCTCCATATTTGTTATGAAATAGGTCTGGAAAAGCAATATCAAATAGGATTAGTGAATCTCGAATGTAAGATGCTGACCAAAAGATCCAAAGTTACCCCACAGTTTATATGTAAGTGAAATCCATACTTTTCCAGCGGCTATCTTTGCACCATCTTCAGATGATAGAGTTTTCTCCGCACAAACATGGCCATATGCCACATTTTCCACGTAGGTGAAATCATAGTAGTTGTTCCCATCACCAATAATGTACTGCATAGGAAGACAATAATGTTTTTTTAGGAAGTATTAAAATGAAAAACAGTTTCATATGAAACTTTTATAAAATATAAAGGCTAAAAATGTAGCTCACCAAGATCTTAATTATTTTTGTCAAAAATGATTTCAGCAACTAATTAAAATATAAATGGTACTATGAATCTATAAATGAGAGTTGTCAATATGCAGTGTGATCACCAAGACACCAACATTTACTAGACTAGCATACTTAAGTCCATGCATGTAGCTATTCTTACTTTGGACTTCCCTGCCCTTGCAGCAGCAACCAAAGATGGAACCATTAGCTTATCACCAGGGCCAAAAATGCTACTTGGGCGTATACAGCATGTAAGAAGCCCTTCCCTACCATTAGCTCTCATCACAAGCTTTTCTGCATCCGCTTTCGTTTCTGAATATGAATCATTAAACTGGAGTAAGAAAACATCATGTCAGAAAAGATAGAACAAGTGCAAGCCACTGACAAATCAAAATGGAATGCATACAAACAGACCTTATCTGGGTAAGGCATTGATTCATCTGCATTAAAAATTCCATGAACTCCATCAAACACGACACTAGGTGAACTAGTATAGATGAGTCTCTTCACCTTGCAACGGATACAAGTGTCAATAACATTCTTTGTTCCTGCACAATGTCACATGCAAATCATTGCAGTAAACAAGGTTTACTTGTTAATTGTTAGTGATATAGTGATACGTAATGGCAATAAGTAAACATGGCTCAATTCGGTGTTATCTCATAAACAAAACTAAGTGTTGTCATTAATTATGAAGTAGGAACCAAAGCTGGCTACACACAAGTTAGCAGTACCAACCATCGACATTGACTCCATAATGAAGGTGGAAGTTGTTGATGGATGAATCTGGAGCAGCCATATGGAAAACTACTTCTGCCCCTTCAAAAGCTGCAGATGAAAAACACATGCAATGGAATAAGCACAAAGACTGCATGCATCAATCAATCAATTGAGTAATGCAAATACTATCTATTTCATATTAGACCAATTCATATAGTCAAAACTTATAGCCTACCATCGAGATAAAGTGAGTGATTTCATAACTTCGCAAAAGATTAACAAACTTGACAAGTGTGAAGACAACTGCAACTAACATGGAGAGCTCTGAAACTAAAATTGAAAAACAAAAAGATTAAATCCATCACATATGTACTTATGTTTCTATGATACTCAATATCATATGGAAGATTAAAAAGTTTGAGAGACCACAGATCATCAAAGGGTTTAGGGTACAATGGTGACAGTTGTCTCACTGAGTCACTATGTCGCGGGTTTGAAGCAGTCTCTCCACATTTGCGGGGAGGGCTTGCTCGGCTTATCCCTTTCCTAGACCTCACTCATTTGGAAGACTCCGGCTTTGAGTCCACCCTTATAAGTTATAACATTAACTTACTGGTATGGTTTAATATCATACTGAGCTGGTTCAAAACTTCCCATTATTAGCAGCAAATTTTCATTAGAAAATTGTAAGACAGAGAAACAATTTAATGCATTTCTCATATCAGTATATGACACCCAATTATATCCTACAGGCTAAGGCGGGTTAATGCCAATGATTAAGAAACATCAAATCCGTAGCTGAAATATCAGAAACTGGATCCTAGTTTTGTACCACCACTTACCTCCACATCACACGGGTGAACCCTCTTTGGATGAACTCATTGGTTTCAACAGTGAACCCTTTGTGGATTAACTCATTAGTTTCAACAAGATCAACATAGGAGCAATATCTGGGACGAAATAAAGCACTAGGCCACTATATAAACTAGACATTAGACAAAACTCATAACCAGGAATGTACACAGTGTGAAGCTAATAGGAAGTTCCACAAAAATGGGATCAACACTATACATAAAGTTAGCTCAATCATATGGAACTAAGTGAAGATTATATAAGGCAGATATTAGCAATATTGCGAACCAAATTATGTGTCCCCAATGTCCAGCATCACTAGTTCATCCGATTTCTTAAGCAGCCCCCAAGAGTGGACACCAACACATCCACTTCCTCCAATAGAAGGGATCTTCAGATCCCCCCCCACACACACACGAAACGAAAGGGCACCGCCGCGTCGCCTTATGATTCCAACCTGGCTAACAACATGGGAAGGGGGGCAAATGGGAGACCACGCACCTCTGGCGACCTGGGCCTTGTCACGGAGGTCGGCGGACACGTAGACGGCCTGGCCTTCGCGGAGAGCAGCACCCAGGAAACCCTCTTCTTCGTCGCGGTCGAGCGTGATGGCAGGGCCCAGGTCGGCCACGCGCACCCGCCACTCGCCGGAGCGGAGCAGCATCGTCACCAGATGCCTCGCGGCGAACCCGCGGCCGCCAGTCACCACGCACCACCTCCCATCGCCTCTAACCGCCTCCATCTCCCTTCCCGCCGTCGCCGCCGCTCGAATTCGAGGAGGATACAAGGAGGGAGGCAGACACACCACTGCGCGGCTACGCCGAGCGCCCGAATCCGGAGGTGGCCTCTGCCCGCCGCGATCCGATCTGTGGCTTTTTCGGCGTCAGAGGCTGTCAATCCAGTGGGTCCGACTTGTCATTGGTTGGTTCATATTTCTCCTCCATTGGCCAGTTGGCCACAGGGAAGCGCTCCAGCATGGCCACCGTTCAAAGTTTTGGTGCCACTTTTTGTGCGCACGTTGTAATGGGAATAAAAGAAAAAAATATACTAACTTAAACGTGTATATTATATGTTGCAACGTTATATTTATTCCTTCCTTTTTTATTTATCACGTTTTAGTTTAAAAATAAATTAGCTGATGACGAATATTCAAGAAAGAGGGAATATATATAATGATATTCACAGTTAAATCAGTGACATGTGTTGAGAAGGAACATAAATTATTCGATAAAAATGTTGGTGCGCAACTCTTAAATGAAAACAAAAACACTTATATTATCGAGCTCAATATCTCACAAATTCTTCCCCAATAGTCACGGAATTGTTATGAAACAAGCAATCCTTGTACATTTAATGTATTTAGTATGGAATATAATGCTTGAATTTTCTGTCACTTGGGAAGTTGCTGGTATGGGTTAAAAATAATATGAATACTTGTGATTCAGTGTATCTGCCAGCTTTCTCTCTTTTTGATTCATTAAAAGGGGCTGAATATCCAACAGAAAAGCCTTCACCTCTGCAAGGAAGCAGCACTTCACGATTCAGATGTTTGTTCTTCCATATGAGCATCAGTAGCAACCTTCAGTGCTTGGTATTGGTAACTGATCACGTGATTGGTTGGTTGGTGGCGTCCAGGCCCATGGCGTCGCGTTGACCGAGCGGACGTCATGTTGACCGTGCTCCGCTCGTGTTTGGATGGCTGCAGTGTATGACGGCTACTTACATCTGCGCGTGCAGCCTAGAGCTTTTTTTTGCTCGCTCGCCTGCATAAGCAAAAATGCAGGAGAGCTGCGTTCCTAGCGGTCCAGGCTGGCGCGAGCCCGGCGCTCGATGTGCAATCACAGATTAAGATATCCAAGATAATTCTATTCCACCAGCACTCATTAAAGTTTGGCAAGATATGCCTGAACGTTAGCGCGTAGCAGATGGAAAATAAGAGGAGGCGTTGGGAATGGCACCGCAAATCAAAGTTCATGCAAACCACAAAGCATAAATTTCATGTTGGCCAGTTCTGGTTGCTACAGATGACAGATCCTCGGCATACCAGCAGGGAGCCTAGGCTGGGGCATATCAGCAAGGAACCCATACATTGTCGATGGCCGTGAAAGTAAATTACCATACGCTCATCACGGGTCATGTTACCATGTGGTGCAATTGGCAGCCTAACACACGAAACTGGTCGACCCACCCTGCAATGCCAACACAAGCATCATCACAATAAACCTAATATCACATGAATATATAACGGTTATAGTTTGACAACTGTTAGGCTCCCTACAATAAATCTGGATGTGACACATTTAAGCTCTTAATGTACAACATGCATGGGCAACTTTGTACTCATTTTTTTGCCATGTGCCAAATCGACTAAGCGGTATCTAGGATGCATAGAGAGCAAAATCTTTGTTTCCTGTCTCCTCTATACGAAAATTGGACAAGCAAGACTCTTTATTTTCTCCAGTCACATACTTTGCTAGTGTTTTATTTTGTTTGAGTAATCACACCCACAATTGTATACTTGCTGATTTGTCCCAGCTAAGCAAATAAGTAACAACAAATCTATCCACTACTGACAAACCAAGAGGATGCCAAAATAAACCGAAGCCATAATTGGTAACATAAATTACAAACTTCACCTTGTGCCCAAAACGGTTAGAACTCATGATTATTTGGGAGATCATAATTTATGACATGTGGAACCTAAAATGAAAAAAAATCAGTCAGTACTCCAAGCTATTCTTTTGGGCCAATGACTTGAATTAGGCCCCGTTTCAATCTCACGGGATAAACTTTAGCTTCCTGCTAAACTTTAGCTATATGAAATGAAGTGCTAAAGTTTAGCTTTAATTATCACCATTAGCTCCCCTGTTTAGATTACAAATGGCTAAAAGTAGCTAAAAAAAAGCTGCTAAAGTTTATCTCGCGGGATTGGAACAGGGCCTTAATTGCCCGTGCTATCTGAAGGTTAGCAGTTGCTTGTCTATATTGCTGCACTTTATCTCTGAGGCCTAAGTTCTTTGCCTTTTAGCTTCTTTGTTGGAATGATTTTCGGTATTTTATCTGATAACTAAGTCTAAACTATAATATAAAAGAGAGAGTCTAGCTTTCATATTTTAACTACGGTGCTAATAATATTGATATGCATTGCTTGTTTTTGCATAATGTTGTTTGACGGTATACCCACAGACCTTGCTGGCTCTTAATTTATGGTTAGGCATGGTCCCTATTCGATTATACGTATGTAGTGTTCAAGAAATTCAGTTAGTACTCCAAGCTTTAGTGAACAATATATAAACACATAGCAACAGGGCACATTCAATAAGATCATTCTCTAATAGTTTAAAAGATGGTTCAAATAAAAAATGACAGAATACACGCATGTTGAACGCCTAGTCGTCGAGCCCAAACATATGTAGTTATTAACACAGAGTTGCGCCAGACCTGAACTCACTAGTAATGGCATTCCCTTTCTTGTTGGGGCATGTCCATTAAGTTATTGGTATACATCTTTTTAGTGAGCCAATCCACCTGGGCCCAAAAGAAAAAAATCAGCTCGACATCCAAACCATCAATGATGGCAAGTGAGCAAAAGTTTTGGAGAGAAAAGTAGGATACAAATAGCAAAAATACAAATAAGTTACGTGTTTGGGGCCTTTGTCTTCCGAATGTTCTCAAAAACATGATTTAACAATGTTTTCCGAGTGTAATATATGAACAGGTGCCTTCGGACTCGGATCAGAACCACACAGTGTGAAAAGCACGAACAATACGAAGGTTGACGCAGCGCTGAAGCTACGTGCAAGAGAGCTTCAGCATAACGGCAGAAAAGGGAACCGACTTAAAAGGGAAAAGGCTATTTGGATCTCGGTGGATTACCTTAAAGTCATTAGCAAATGTAAAGGGCATGGATGTAATTTTACACGGGCTGTATCCCGTGCCTATAAATAGATGAACAGTACCCCCGTACTGTTCACGCTGACTTGTATTCGCTCGTGCGTCATAATCGTACTCTTTTATCAAGACAAAGGTACTTTTTGTAATTCAATATTGTTCTTATCCTTCCATGATTACATAATGAAGAATGAATAATATGATATAATTATTTGTGTTATTTTTCATATGTCATATGTTTCTTCTTCTATTTTAACATCCACTGCAATCATGAAGGTATGACCTTCATGACCTTCGTCTGAAGATCATTATATCCTAAGGAAAATAATGCTTCGAAGGACTTTAACCTTTAACATTTTGTGTTGCCTTGTTCTTAATCCATAGCATTTGAGAACAAGTCCCCAACATTGGCGCCCACCTCCGGTGAACCCTTTTTCGACCACCTTCGGCAAGCACTGACCTTCGTCATGCCACCGAAGAAAGCTTCAGCACCAGGGGCTGTCGCACTACAGCCACTGGACCCAAATCAGGAGACCCTTTCTCTTCGAGAGGCCCGAAGCCAGAAGAGGAAGTCCACTAGCCCAACACTCCAGGAGGAGGAGTTGGACCAAGAAATCAGAAACATGGAGATAATCCATCAGCAAGTACAAAGGAAGAAGGAGAAGATGGCCCGACTGGCTGATCTTCAAAGGCAGATTGACGAAGCCACTGTAGAAGTACGCCATCTTGCTCAAGACGAACAAGATCGAAGGCCTCAACACAGGGAGCTTCATCAAGAAGGCCTATTCAATGAGGATGGATGGTATGATGATTTTAATCATGATACCTTTACCTTTGATGATGCTTCTCCTTTAGCAGCAGAACTGCAGGCTATCCCATGGCCTCCATCATACAAGCCACCTTAGCTCCCTATGTATGATGGGCATTCGAATCCGAAGCAGTTTTTGATGAGTTATGAAGTAACCATATCTTCATATGGAGGCAATGCAGCTGTTATGGCCAAATCTTTCGTCATGGTAGTTCGGAATGTGGCCCAAACATGGTATTCTTCTCTTCGGCCAGGGACTATTACTTCGTGGCAGAAGCTCAAGGATATGCTACTGACAAGCTTTCAAGGCTTTCAGACGAAGCCGGTCATAGCTCAGGCCCTGTTTCAATGCACGCAAGACCATGAGGAATATCTTCAGGCATACGTCCGAAGGTTCTTGCGTCTCAGAGCACAGGCGCCTACAGTGCCCAATGAAATTGTCATTGAGGCCATGATCAAGGGGCTTCGTCCAGGATCTACTGCCTAGTATTTCGCCAGAAAGCCTCCACAGACTCTGGAGAAGCTGCTTCAAAAGATGGATGAGTACATCAGGGCTGACAATGACTTCCGCCAAAGAAGGGAGGAAGCTTACAGGTTCTCTGAGGTGACCAGGGGCTTCGGAGGAAGAATCCACCCGAGGCATGTCAGGTCAATTCACAACACTCAGAATGATGACAAAGGAAGTCAGCTGCAGAGGCCGCAGTATTCTTCACAATCTTTGGGGTAGCAACAAAGCTCCTTTTGACCGCTAGTTCTAAGAGGCAGAGGCGCCAGGGGCTTCGGAGGACACTACACGACGGTTGATCTTTAGCGACCCTTATTTGGGACCGACGGTTGGTCGCTAAAAGTTATGGACCGATGGTTGGTCGCTAAATGCGTTTATAGCGACGGTCTGTGGGTCGCTAAAAGTCTAGAAATTTAACAACTTATGGTCGGTCGCTATAGAGTTAAGTGTGTGACTGATGGTGGGTCGCTATAGGGGTACGTCAGTGTGTTCCACTTATTAAAACATCAACACCCCTCAACCCTAGCCGCCTTGCGCCGTCACACTCAACCTAGCCGCCAGCCTCTCTCCTCCTTCGTCCGCCAAACCCTATCCAGCTTCCAGCGGCAGCAACCAGCATTCCAGCCACTCAGCCAGGCAGCAACAGACGGCGGCGCGGGCTCACGGCACGGCGGCAGCGACGACGCGGCGCACTCGCGCCGGTGAGGCGGCGCGAACTCCCCTGCTCGGCTGCTGGAGACTAGAGCTTCTGCGAATCTGCCCCAGTCGCCCCCGACCCCGAGCGGCCGAGCCCCGGACGACGAGTCGACGACGACAGCTGCTCTGCTCCTGCTCGGCTGCTCGCCTGCTCCAAGCCTCCAACGCTTCAACGCTCCTGCTCGGCTGCGGGCAGGCACTCGGCCTCTCCAACGCTTCAACGCTCAAAGTCCCCAGTTGCTTCTAGTGCCTGATTGACCGATTGTGATGTTTCTGTCCACTTCAGGTTTGGTAATTAAGTTATTTAAAGAGCTTGCTTTTTTCCTTCTGAGCTGGTTCGTCCCCAATAAGAGCTCTTTTAGCAAACCCATAGCAGCTCATGTATTAATTGCTAAGAATTATGGACCTTGCAACACAGTTTGTGTAGAAAAATAATAAGGCAGTTCTTTTGTCTATGATAACTATCTTCTGAAAAAACAGGACTTGACTGAATAGAGAATTCTTGAATGTGGAAAACAGGAATTGCCTAAATAGTGATAGGGTTTTTAAATAACTTTTTTGTGACTCATCTTAACTTGTATTTCTATCTGTGGTTAGAAATAGCAAGGAAGAAACATGTCTTGTTTTGGCCTTGATTAGACTACATAATGTTAGTTCATTTATAATACTATCATGCAGATTTCCCTGCTATTATTTCTTCTGACCTTCCAACCAAATATGAAATTATTTGAATCCCAAGTGTGTGTTTTGAACCCTAGGGAATGTTGGTACTGGTTGAATGGCAGTTGTTTGAATCCCAAGTGTGTGTTCTGACATCTGGTATGTCTATTTTCATTTCCTATATTTACTATCAGATTTATAACTATTTGCCTATCTTAACTGTTAACATTATTTTCTCAACTTTGTTTTTGCTTCCTTTGTCTTATCCAGCTCGATCTATCATTGTTACATTATTCAGCTTCACAGATAGTAGCAATTGAATCTTTGGTTTCTTTTATTTCCTATCACATCAATGTTTTTTCCTAAATTCTTGCTAATCGTTTGATATGCAAAGCAAGAAAGTTCAAGGATCTCATGGTAAAAAGTAACAACAGGATATGTGCTGCCTATGATGCACCTGTTCCCAAATGGGCGTAAGTGAAGTCATTTGCTTCTCATTTAACTTTTATTATTATGTTTACCATTTCAGAATATAGCTACTTGTGTGGCTTCTCTAGAGAATGTTCATTCCTTAGTTGATAAGCTAGATCATCGGTTTATTTTATATGAATACAGAATGCATTGGAGCATGCATGTGCGCACACATCTTTGCTGCTGTACCCATACCATTGATTACAAAAACAAATGCTAAATATGTACAGTACTTTATTTTGATTTTTTCCCCATATCATTATACATAATTAAAAGATATTTGTTTTTTTGTGGATTTAAGCTCTGCCAATATTGGAGTGTTTCTTTGCTTAAAATGTGGAGATGTCATAGGGCACTTTGACCTGACATTACAAAGGTTATTTGGACATGAAAATCTTCTTTTTACATTTCTTTTCATTTGTATTGTGTATATATATCATTGCATCTTCAAAGTAATAAGTATTTTCAATACCCGTATGGTTTGCTGTCTATCATAGTTTATGCTTTAGACTCCTTACTCATTTCATGCTTCCGTTATTCTCCATCGGGTTGTCAGTAACTCAACATATTATATGGTGTACTGATTTATGTGCTATAACATTTTTCCTTTTCCTTCTTTGAAAGGTGATATTTGCACATCTCTTCTCCATTGTGTTGTGATAAAAACAGTCTTGCTCTGTTTGTTGGTACTTCACAGATAGCTGGGAGCAATTCCGTATCAGTGGCAGCATAGATGTGATTGATGCTTCTACTACAGACCCTGCCAAGCTCCAGGTTAGACCTGAGAGCTGATTACTGCTGCATTTCACCTACGCGCTTTATAGAGTGCACTGGTCTGGTAACGCTTTGAGCACACAGCCAGTTGTTCTACTAGTGTAAATTAGTGTAGCTGATTACTGCTGCATTTCAGAATTTATTTTGGGAATTATTTAAGTTCCTTGGTTGGTGATATGATTCTGTAATCAGGTGTGCTGTCCGCAAGCATAAAACTGTAACACTGGGGAGATAGTGTGAGAAAATGATGAGTTTGGTGTTAAATAGCAATGGAGATAGGTCATGGTTCTTTTTATTGTACTCAATCTGCCCATAGTTTTCAATATACATGGCCGATAATACTCAGATTTAATAGCATCCCCATCTCGCCTTCAGTCTAGTGGTGTTGTACTTCCATTTCAACAAACTGCATAAGTATATGATTATCAATCAGTGCCTTTTTTGACCCTGACTAAGCATTGTGTATCTCTTAGCACCCTAGTTTTTGGTGCCAGCTTTGGTTTAACATTGGTTATGAAAGATGTTGTAGCTAAGGCATAAGGCTGAAGTTGGTGCATAAGGCTGCAACACTGTCTAGTGGAGGTAGATAAGGCATCAAAACTGTATTTTTATTTGTCAAATGTAGCAACAATATACTAATTTGATGTACTTTTTTCTAGGGTGTTCTGGACAAAGAAAGCTTGTACCTTAAAACAGGAGGATACAAGAAGCTAGAGTGGTTGTCTGAAGGCTTTTGAACTGCTTGAAGCATTAGTGTAGCTTTGGTGCTTTTGTGACTGATCAACTCTGGAGCAGCTAGAGTGATGTAGTTGTGGGCTTTTGAACAATAGCTGGAGTGATATGAAACATTAGTGATGTAGTTGTGGGCTTTTGAACTGCTTCAAGCTGGAGTGATGTCGTGTGGTGCTTTTGTGACTGATCATCTCTGGAGCTTTTGTGAATGATCTAGCTAGCGATCTGTAAATGATCTAGTTGTAAATGATATTATAATTGTGATGCTTTTGTGAATATATAATTGTGGTGCTTTTGTGTTTATGTGATGGATCTATGACTGTGGTATACTAATTAACTGTGTATGTCTTTATGATTTGTGTATAAAAATCTGTGATTTGTGGTGCTTAATTAAATGTATATTATTATTAATAGCAACTGTAAAAAGGGCGACTTTCTGTTGGTTGCTAAATGTATAGTATGATGACTTACGGTTGGTTGCTAAATCTATAGTACAGCAACCCACGGTTGGTCGCTAAATATACAATATTAGCAACGGACGGTCGGTCGCTAAAAAGATGTCGGTCGCTAAAGCCTTTAGCGACGGCACTTACAGCGACCATCCTTATGGGTCGCTAAAAGTTTTTAGCGACCAACCGTAGGTCGCTGAAGGCCGTTTTAGCAACCAACTGTAGGTCGCTGTAAGTGAACCGTCGTGTAGTGGGAAGATATGGGGACCAACCCAAAAAGATTTACTGTCTATTTTGTGGTGAAGACAACGGCCATACTACAAGAATGTACCAAATCACCATCCAAAAGCAGAAGGAGATCACAGAAGCCAAAGCCCGGTAAAGTCAACCGAAGCAGGTTCTACACACTGCTTCGTGTCACTCACCCTACATACCAGAATATGTAGGTAACCATCCTGCAGCTTCTGTTGCTTCGGCTAGTCAGCCACAGGCTTCTTGGCCACAGCTTCCACCTCGGCCGCCACTACAACCCGTCTATTCACGAGGTCAGCAGCCAGAAGGGAGCCATCAGACTCATCAGCAGCGAGACCTCAGGGAGGAATCCAAAGCTCGCACAGTCAACAGTATTGTGCCAGAATCAAAACACATCTATTAAGAGATATCCTACCTCTGAAGCATTTTTTACATTCATTGTCATTTTCTTTTCAATAAGGAACAATCAATGTAAATCTAGTCTTCTTGTCATTTTTAATTTCTTGTAATAGCTTCGTTCTTGTCATAGTGAAATATATCTTTCCCATAGATTTACGAAGCTCAAAAACTGCCGAAGCTCAAAAGTCGTTCCTAAGGGAATGCAGAGCTAAAAATTGCATTGCAAGTTTTACCGAAGCTACAAAAGTCGTTCCTAAGGAGCGCAACGTAAGTTTCCCAAAGCTACAAAAAGTCGTTCCCAAGGGAGCACATTGTAAGTTTTCTGCTCAAAAGTCGTTCCAAAGGGAATGCAGAGCCAAATACCGCCGAAATATAAGGCGAAGCGCGAAAAGTCAACGCGAATACCGCCGAAATAGAAGGCGAAGAAGTTCAAAAGACGTTCCTAACGGGATGCAGAACTTACACCGAAAAATAAGCGGTGAAGTCGAAAAATAAACGACAAAGAGATTTTGATGGTTCCTAAGGGGACGCAGATATTGTGTTTCAGCATGGGTATGTGTCTTCGGCATTAGCATCATTCTTTGCATCATATCACTGCATCATATTGCATAGCATCACATCATACATCATATCACATCAATGACATCAATTGAAAGCGAGGCCGATCTTCGGAGAATGCTTTACAAAAAATGAAAAGATGCCAAGGCATAAAGTAAGCTGAGAGTTACAGCTTCATCAGTTCTGATGTGAAAAGAGGGATCTATTGTTTACAAAGCATTGATGATTTTACAAAGGGTGGATGATTCTTACGAGGCATAAAAACTCTTCTTTACGAAGCATGAAAAGAAGGGAATGTGTTTTTTCGCCGAAGGCTCAAAAACGGTATGTACATAAAGTTTCATGCATCGCAAAGAACTGAATTACAAACAATTTACATATTGCATTGAAGAATATAAACATCAAACATTACAGACTTAGTTCCGCAAATGTTACATTAATATCCTAGAAATGTTTTTACAGTAGCTACTCTTCTTCCTTCAGAACTTTTTCTGCAGCTTCGGTTAGCAGTTTGGTAACAACTTCGTCGACAATAGCTTTGGCCATATTAATAATTTCTATCGCTTTCTTTGTCTCTGGGTCGGCCAGTGGGTCGAACGGCTCTGGCGGAGGAGATAGTTCAGCTGCGGTAGAAGACATCAATTAGTTCGAAGCCACGAAAATAAACAACAAAGCTAAAAGCCATTAAGTAATACATATCCGTCTTTCGAGCTTCGCAGCTTTCTCAGCTTCTTTCGTTGCTTCTCGAGCGTCATGAATATCTTTTTCGCTCTTCTTCATTATTTCATGAGCCATCCCTCGGCCGTCATTTTCCCAGATATCAGTGAAAAATTTTCCGCCTATTAAACTCGCTTCGGCCGAGGGATCCTTCATATCGTCAACAGAGAAGGCATCTTCGGCCTGGGCCAAGGTTTTAACGTGTTCGCAACCTGCCTTCTCCAAAACGGCTGCAACCCCTCTCGCACTAGAAAATGCACAGACGTCCCCACGGTCACTCAAAATCTCCTCAAAAGCTTCGGCATCACCACTGATCCACTCGATGATGCCCTCAGGGTCGCCTCGTATGAAGTTGTCTTCGTTTGAGTACACGCCCACGTTGACAAAGCTAGTCTTTATCTTTTTCACACACTCCACAGATTTTTCAAAGCATCTTTCTTTCGATGCGCGAAGCTCTGTAACTATTTTTTCAAAATAATTTTTCCAGTATTCACTAGCATCTCGATCAGCTTCGGCAACAACACATTTTAATTTGGCCTTGGCTAACTGTTTCCGAAGGTCTTCAATTTCACTTTTCTGGGCCTCAGCTTGAGCTTTGGAACTAGCCTCGTCTTCTTTTATTTTGCTCACCAATGAAATTAATATTTTATCCTTTTCAAGGCCTTCGTTCCTTAGTTCAATTACTTCCGAGCGAAGGTTGTTCAGAGCTATTGTGCATCCTTCGTCTTTGATATTTTTCTGTGCCCTGAGGGCATTGCTAAGGATCAAGCCCTGCAAAAGGAGTATAGTATTAAGTATAAACAAATGAAATAATTCGTTTTTAAATACAAAAATTGATCTTCGCACCTTTATACTATTATATGCCAAACTGTCGGCCAATTCATCTTTCGACAGTACTGAGAGGCCATCTTCTAACGTTGGGAATCCGAAGCTTCGACCCATCTCCCGGCAAACAGATATCTCTTTGCTATCCAGGAGACAGTACAAGAAATCTTCCTCTCCGCTGTCGTTGAATACTAATGCCCCCTTCGGATATTTCAGCTTCTGGGCATAGTGTAGAGCTTCTCGTTCTTCTTCTTTAGAGAGTCTTTTTCCCGAAGCATGACAAATGATATATTCAATACTTTCTTTTAAAGCTTCGGGAGCAGGAGCGACAACTTTTTCAGGCAAAGTCTGTTCTATAGCCTCTTCCTCTGCTGCCTTCTCTTCAATTTCCGAGGGTTTTTTCTCAGCAGGCTCTGAAGGTCCGGCTTCGGCGCTAGCCTGGCTCACTGCAACTTCAACTTTGGCTGGTTTTGTTTCAGCTTTGATTTGCATTTTCAAAGCCTCGGCAATTTTCCATGAAGTAATAGAGCTTGAAGCCTTTACTGATTCTAGCACATCTAGTACACTTGCCATCCTTTTTCTTTTGGGAGTTGCTGCAAGACCTTTTTGTGCCTTCGGCACTGTCACTTCTCCCGAAGGGCTTAAAAC
Organism: Zea mays; assembly: GCF_902167145.1. NCBI lineage: Eukaryota > Viridiplantae > Streptophyta > Magnoliopsida > Poales > Poaceae > Zea > Zea mays. The sequence continues at coordinate 70,681,040 of NC_050096.1, read as the reverse complement.
TTCTAATATTTTTGTTCCTTCGATTCTTGGCTCCTCAGTTTTATCAGTCTTCGGCTCAGCTAACTCGGCTGAGGGTACCTTCGGCATTACAGCCGGATTTTCAGCCTTCTATGTAGGGGAGATGGGCTCCTTTGGTTTAGCAGTTGAAGAAGTTTCTCCGCCAAATTCAGGCACCACGGCCGGTTCAATATACCGTGGCCGGTGGGTAAGGACTTTTAGTTTTTTACTCTTCGGAGCAGGCTCGTCTGGAGCAGCCGAAGCGGCAACCTTTCCAGAAGTTGTACCCTTTCTTTTCTGCCCTCGTGGCGGGTAGCGATAGTCAGGGTATACAAATCCAATAGCATCAAAAACCCTATTTAATCTTTTCTTTTTTCGACTCCCAAAGGCCACAAATAGTGCATTGTCCTCGGTCTTGGAATATGTTCCAAGTAATTCATCGCTAGTATTTTCAATGCACTTTAGCCAGTCATCATTTGGTTCGACAAACTTATCCCCAAACCTGAAGGTGTACTTCAATCGAACTAGGCCACCTTCGCTAGGGTTAACAATGGTTTCTTTCGGCATTTCCCAACTGTCTATAAGTGGCCATATCCTGTAAGCTATATGTTCTTGAAGTAAGTCTCTTGTCCCAATAAAAGAGCAAACTGTGCTGAAGGCCCTTCTGCAGGCTTCGGCTGCCTCGTCAATCTCTACCTTCGGCTTCTAGAGGCCGAAGCGGGACCAGATGGGGCGCATGATGATCTCTTTAATGTCTTCTCTCGCCTTTAAATCATTTTTTACATAGAACCACTCTGTCATCTAGGCTCCGGGCCATCTCTTCCGAAACACTGGCACTGGGTAACTTGCGCCGGAGCGAGCAACGAAGCTGTAGCAACCAAAATTGTTATGATACTGTTCTTTACCCATGGCCTTCGTCTCATACGAAAGTTCATGCATACTGCAAAAACACCTTGTGCTTGGCTCCAGACCTTGACTTCTCACAGCCCAGACGAAAATCCCCATTCTAATAACTGCTTCGGGGGTGATCTGGTGAAGGAAAATCTGGTATATCTTCAAAACTTCAACCACAAACCTGCTCAGTGGGAACCGAAACCCAGCTTTGAAGAAGCTTCGGAAAATCACAACTTCATCTTCTTCGGGAGCAGGAACAGCCCTGTCTCCGTCAGTCCTCAGAATAGACATATCTCAAAAATACCTTCCTCTCATGTTATCAAGATGACTCTGTTTGATTGTTGATTTTCCAAAGACTGCATGACTTGGCCGCCAGGGCCGATCTTCAGAGTCTTCGCCTCCACTCTCCACATCATAGCTGTCACTATCACCAGTATCTTCAGACAGGCCTTCCAGTATCTCCTTAGTAATCTTCTCTGTGTTTGTTTTTGCTATTGACTCAACAAATCCAACATTCTTCTCCTCAAGGAGCTTCTCCTCTTCGGTTAGCTTCGTCTCAGCAACTGTCTTCTTGTCTTGAGACATCTTCTCTTCGGAAATGACGAAAACATGTCCTTCAAACCGAAACTCAAAAGCTTGAGAGCTATCAAGCGCTAGTAAGCAAAAGTTATAAAATTGAGAAAATAAGGCAAATGACACACGCAGTGTATCAAATGCAGTCGGTGTGAGTTCCTATTTATACGCCCAGTGCGCTCCAAGTTGGAGGGCCCCGTCTGTCATTGATTGTTGCTATTCTAGCAAAGGGAAGGTGTTTTTCGGAACTTCGGCTTAGGGCCTTTGTCCATGTCGCAATCTGAATTCGTTATTCTAACAAATTAATATTGCGAGGGGCTACTGTTGGGGGCCTTCGTCTTCCGAAGGTCCTCAAAAATATGATTTAACAATGTTTCCCGAGTGTAATATATGAACAGATGCCTTCGGACTCGGATCAGAACCACACAGTGTGAAAAGCACGAACAATACGAAGGTTGACGCAGCGCCGAAGCTACGTGCAAGGGAGCTTCGACATAACGGTAGAAAAGGGAACCGACTTAAAAGGGAACTATTTAGACCTCGATGGATTACCTTAAAGTCATTAGCAAATGTAAAGGGCATGGATGTAATTTTACACGGGCTGTATCCCGTGCCTATAAATAGATGAACAGTACCCCCATACTGTTCACGCTGACTTGTATTCGCTCATGCGTCATAATCGTACTCTTTTATCAACACAAAGGTACTTTTTGTAATTCAATATTGTTCTTACCCTTCCATGATTACATAATGAAGAATGAATAATATGATATAATTATTTGTGTTATTTTTCATATGTCATATGTTTCTTCTTCTATTTTAACATCCACTGCAATCATGAAGGTATGACCTTCATGACCTTCGTCTGAAGATCATTATATCCTAAGGGAAATAATGCTTCGAAGGATGAAGGGCTTTAACCTTTAACATTTTGTGTTGCCTTGTTCTTAATCCATAGCATTTGAGAACAAGTCCCCAACATTACCTTTCTCTTAGTATTGCAAAAAATAACAATTTGAGTGATGGTGAGTGTATCATAAAGATCACAAAGTGTATCAAACTTCCACTCCTCTTTATCAACAACAACAAAGAATTGTTTGATGCCCCAAAATCATGATATTATAAAAACTTAATAGCCAAAAAGACATCAATATAGGTCAAAGCATGACTTTCAATGGTATTTTACCTCCAGGGTTAGCTCATCACGCTTCACAAGGATCCCAACCACCTAAACGTCGGTCGCAAACGTAGTCGACGGGACGGAGATGGCGACGAGCTGGGTACTGGAGCGGCGAGGACTGAAGCTCTGGCGACGACTGAAGATGATGACTTGGTCAGGCTATCTCTTCCTAGAACTAGTGTAGAAGTCAATCAGACGCTCCCTAAAGCAACATCAAAATCCAACAAGTAACGGGAGAAAGCATGCCATTAGTAAATAATAACTTAACAAATGTAATGCAGGTTAGATCTCTTACTGGATCATACCATCAGCTTCAACTTCCCGTGACTTAAACAATGAGTCAGTCATTTCAATTTTAGGCCATTGGTTGCAGGCAGAAGCTTTGTATTTCGAGATAAGAGGCCATTCACGAGAACTAACAACCTAAGAAAAACAAAACAAAACTATCATAGTAGCTACTATTTATTAAATATCACAAAAAATTATGAAAGATATATTTACAACAACAATAGATGGTACGTCATAATGTCCAGAAGAACCATGGGACATCCATTCCCAAGACTATAGTTGGGACCTTGGATACAAGAGGAATTACTAGGGATGTTTCAGTTTGGAGCAACAGATTCATGCTGCCTAGCTATTTGAAAAGGGAAAATATTAAAATATTTAATTGCCATATACAAATGTAGCCATGCTCTCAAATATCAAGACAGAGAAACGAACCTTTGTGTTTATCTTAAGTAGGACATTTGTAAGATACTGGTCATTCACTCTAGAATTTAACTTTTATGTTGTTAAACAACCCTTTTAACTACTGCCAAATCACTATAGTTATGTTTTACTTTTATGTTCACTAAACTTGGTATGGAAAAAAGGTACATCAGCCCTAGAATTTATATGCAGAATATTGTTGCTTGTCAAATTATAAGCTACCCTTCCGGTAAAATGCCACACACAAAAAAAGAAAGGTATTCATGGTAGGAACTGAATGTAAGTTTGAGTCACTGTAACAATAGCAACTCCATAAACTGCATTTTGTTATTACTATATATTTATAAAAAATTGTTGAATCTCATCCAAGATGAGCTTCTTGGTTACAAAATTCTGGGACCATTTTTTGTATTACTTTTGCAGCTCTATAGCAATTAAAAGTTTATCTAGAACAAAATGTGTATGCTTAAGAAAAGAAATTCAAATCATTTTAGCTTAATTTGTTGATAAACCGATATCCACATGAGTTAGCAAATATTTGTGTACTCAAATTTTTTATCCATCTTTGATAGCCATGTTACAACTCGAGTTTTTTCTCGGTAGACATTTTACTTAAGTATTGTTTCATTATTAACACCATATTACATTTTGTCAGTATTCTGCATGCTGAGGCGACCCCATCACTCAAACATACTTGAACCATTCAATTTGGTGTTTTAACGTAACCATATAAAGGGATAAGTTGGCAAATATTTCAACCTCCATTTGTATTCTTTGTTTAGAATAAATTAAGAACTATAATCAGGAGGCTAGCTTTGTTGTAGAGTGTTGCGTTCATCTCAAAGGCACAGTAAAATAAACTCAAAGAGCCAAACTCCAGCCCCATTCATAAACTATGCAGCAATACAATAGTTGTATATATATATGCTAAAGTTAAGACCTCATTCATATTTTGCAAACTGAATGTTCACTATTCAAACACAATGGAACAAACCAAAATTATCAGTTAACAAAAGGAAATAACCCTACTAAAAACATGAAAACAACCTTGTTGCAACCTCCATTTGTTCCCCAAATATGAAGAAATCAAAGAGAATCTTTATGATGGAAATATGGCATTGTTCTAGGGTACTGTATTCAGTAAGCTTACATATATAATGTTTAGCAAGATGGCAACGACTTTAGCAGCATGGGTGCCACAATCTATCGGTTAGCACCTAACTAGTTTGATTCCCAAACTTTTGTCAGATGTGATCGGTTAGCACTTAAAAGAGAGAGTAGAAAATAAGACCATAAGTCACATCCTCTAAAGGAATAAGCACATTTACCATTTCTGATTACTAAAAGTTAAAAAAGTGAGAGGAGCAATAATGTCGTTGAATAGGAACTGTAGAAACTAGCACATCAGATGATCTGCTGTCACTCCAAGAACAAGGATACCAAAACAAAATGGACTAATAAGACAAAGGATAGAGCTTGGGGATTGGATCACCTTGTATAAGTTGATATTGGTGATTTGATAGGAGATGTCATGCCAGGAACTACGCCATGTCGAACAGATTTTCTAAAAAGTGCAGAATTAATAGGATTTCAGAGTGCCTCAATAACTCGACCTAGATTATGTTGATATGGTTGCTTTGCAACAATAGCATGACTGGAAAAAAGATCTTGAGCCTAGTGACTGACATGAGATATAGGCTCTCCATGTCTCTTTTCTACACAAACAATTATGGAACTGGTTGAATATATGTTCCTCCGCTCCTGATACATTGTAGTATCATCTCGACCCATGTATCTTCTCTCCATCAATCGTGTATTCAGGATGCTCTGATTCTAGCTGCTCTAAAATAAACTGGCCAGCATGTTTTATACGTTCCTGTTTCATCCGAGTTACCTAAAAGTTAGGTATTAGTCTTGCAAAACTTGCAAAGTTCAGATTCTCTTGCTGATTCTGAAGTGCATAAGGAGCACCCAAAATCTAAGATGACTTCCCAGGATAAGCTTCTTGAAAGGGAGATGGGCTTAATCATTTCCTATAATCAATTTTGCTGGTTGACGTCTATCACAAACCACATAGACTAATTAGTTTGCCAAGATTTCTTTTATCTCAGGTGCATAAGGTTCAATACAAACCAAGAAAGAAGTTAAGTTGGGGACTCAAATAAAATTGGATCAAAGGACTTAAGAGTGTGCTACAGTGGCGCACCAGACAGTGTCCGATGTGCACCGGACAGTGTCCGATGCACCAGGCCAAGCACCAAACGAACTTGCCACTCTCGGGTTTCTTCAGGGCAAGCTCCGCTATAATTCACCGGACTGTCCGGTGTGCACCGGACATGTCCGGTGAGCCAACGGAGCAACGGTAACCTAGCGTCAACGGTCGACTGCAAAAGTGAACAGTACGTGGCAGGAGTTAGAGCACACCGGACTGTCCGGTGCAACTAGAGGACAAAGGCTTCCAACGATCAACTGTTCCAAACCCCAATGGGCGTGCTGACGTGACGCGCACCGGACAGTGAACAATACCTGTCCGGTGCGCCACCGGACTATCCGGTGCCCATCGACAGCAAACTCAGCCAACGACTAGGAAGTGGTTGGAGGCTATATATACCCCCAACCACCTCCTTCAATGGTATCCAAGTATTCTGAACATCACATTCACTGCAAGAGCAAAGGCAACCACTCCAAAGACACAACCAAAGCATTCAATCCACTCCAAGCTCCAAAACCAACTATATTACTTAAAGACTTGTGAGAGGATCATTTGTGTTCTTTTGTTGCTTGGATTGCTTTCTCCTTCCCCATTCTTATTCATCTAAGTGCTTTGTAAAGCTAGCAAGAGACACCTAAGTGTGTGGTGATCCTTGCGGGGTCTTAGTGACCCAAGTGATTAAGGAGAAGGCTCATCCGGTCTAAGTGACCGTTTGAGAGAGGGAAATGGTTGAAATAGACCTGGCCTTTGTGGCCTCCTCAACGGGGACTAGGTTCTTTGGAACCGAACCTTGGTAAAACAAATCACTGTGTTCTCTTATGTTGATTTCCATTTGATTTGTTTTCCCTCTTTCCTCTCTCTAAAGTTCCCTTGCTCATATTGGTTTAAGTTTGCTCCCAAACGTTATCCGCATTGATTGAGAAACTCTAAGCAAGGAGAACAATCTTTCTAACTCTGATTTAATTCTAACGCTAACCCCGGCCTTAGTGCAAGTTTAAGTTTATAAATTTCAGGTTTCGTCTATTCACCCCCCTCTAGGCGACTTCAATTGGTATCAGGGCCAGTGCTTCATTAAGAGTCTAACCAACTCAAAGTGATGTCTGGAGATCACGCTAAGAGGGAGATTGTCACGGGCGACAAGGCCATGGGCTCGGGAAGGACTCTATCAAGGGAGTCCGGCGACAAATACAAAGAGGAATCCTCTTCCTCCATCAAGTCACATAGGAGGGGTGACAAGAAGAAAAAGAAAATGAAGAAGGTGTTCTACTACAAGACCAACTCTTCATCACCCTCCACATCCGGCGCCGAGTCTACAACTTCGAAGCGCCACGAGCGCAAGAAGTATAGTAGATGCCTCTTCGCTATCCTCGAATTCCAAAGCGTGCTCCTCTACTTTCGGTACCCCTAGGCAAACCACCATATTTTGATGGTGAAGATTATTGTATGTGGAGTGATAAAATGAGGCATCATCTTACCTCACTCCACGAAAGCATATAGGATATTGTTGAGTTTGGAGCGCAGGCACCACAGGTGGGCGACGAGGACTATGACTCGGATGAGGCTGCCCAAATTAGGCATTTTAATTCCCAAGCAACTTCTATACTTCTCGCTTCCTTGTGTCGAGAGGAGTATAATAAGTTGCAAGGGTTAAAAAATGCCAAAGAAATTTGACACGTCCTCAAAACGACGCACAAAGGGGATGAGGTGACCAAGATCACCAAGCGCGAAACGATCGAGGGAGAGCTCGGTCGATTCGTCCTCAACAAAGGAGAGGAGGCACAAGCAATGTACAACCGGCTCAAGACCATGGTTAACCAAGTGCGCAACCTCGGGAGCACCAAGTGGGATGACCATGAAATGGTCAAGGTTATTCTTAGATCTCTTGTTTTTCATAATCCCACTCAAGTACAATTAATTCATGGAGATCCTAGATATAAACAGATGTCTCCTGAGGAAGTGATTGGCAAGTTTGTGAGCTTTGAACTAATGATCAAAGACTCCAAACACATTGTCAACTTGGAGCAAGGTGCCACCTCCACACCCGAGGTGCAACCCATTGCATTCAAAGCAACGAAAGAAAAGAAGGAAGAGTCTGCACCAAGTAGACTTCCAATCGACACCTCCAAGGTCGACAACGAGGAGATGGTTCTTATCATTAAGAGATTTCGACAAATCCTCAAACAAAGGAAGGGGAAGGACTACAAACCCCGTTCCAAAAGGGTGTGCTACAGGTGTGGTAAGTCCGATCACTTTATTGCAAAATGTCCATATACAAGTGACAATGATAGGGACGACGACAAGAAAGGGAAGAATAAGATGGAGAAGAAAAGATACTACAAGAAGTAGGGTGGCGAGATGCACATGGGGCGGGAATGGGACTCAGACGAGAGCTCCACTGACTCCTCCTCCGACGAGGATGCCGCAAACATCGCCATCAACAAAGGCCTCCTCTTCCCCAACATTGGCCACAAGTGTCTCATGGCTAAGGACGACAAGAAGAAGAAGGTACATTCTAGAGATACCCCCAAATACACTACATCTGATGATGAGGGTAGCTCTAGTGATGATAATGATGATTTAATTTCTCTCTTTGCCAACCTTACCATGGATCAAAAGAAAAAACTAAATGAATTAATAGAAACCATTAATGAGAAGGATGATCTCTTGAAATGCCAAGAGGACTTGCTCGTTAAGGAAAATAAAAAAATTGTTAAACTAAAAAATGCTTATGCTCTAGAAATAGAAAAATGTGAAAACTTATCTAAAGAGCTTAGCATTTGCAATAATTCAATTTCCTGTCTTAGAGATGAGAATGCTAGTTTAAATGCTAAGATAAAAGAATTGAATGTTTGCAAACCATCTACATCTACTGTTGAGCATGTCACTATTTGCACTAGATGTAGAGATGTTAATGTTGAAGCTATTGATGATCACCTTGCCATAATTAAAGAACAAAATGATAAAATAGCTAAACTAAATGCTAAAATTGCCGAGCATGAGTTAGAGAATGAAAAATCTAAATTTGCTCGTAGCATGCTTTGTAATGGAGACGCCCTAGCATTAAGGATGACATTGGCTTCCAACAAGGGAGCCAAAGCAACACCAAACTTAATGCCCCAAGAAACTATATAATCTTGTTAAGGGTAAGGCTCCCATGATTCAGGATAGAGAGGGTTACATTTTATATCCTGAGCACAAAATTAGGAGAATTCATGCGAGAAAACCTCACAATGTTTCTCATCATGCTTTTATGTATAGAAATGAGGCTTCTAGCTCTAGGCATTCCACTGATATCAAAATGCCTAAAAAGAAAATTGCAAGTGCACAAAATGAGCATACCATTTCATTTAATACTTTTGATGCATCTTATGTGCTTACTAACAAATCAGGCAAAGTAGTAGCCAAATATGTTGGGGGCAAACACAAGAGTCCAAAGACTTGTGTTTAGGTACTCAAGGTGCTTGTTTCTAATGTCAAAGGACCCAAGACCGTTTGAGTACCTAAGAACAAGGCCTAAATTTATTTTGTAGGTTTATGCATCCGATGGATCAAGTTGGATAATCGATAGCAGGTGCACAAACCACATGACAGGGGAGAAAAGGATGTTCTCCTCATATGAGAAAAATGAAGATCCCCAAAGAGCTATTACATTCGGGGATGGAAATCAAGGCTTGGTCAAAGGTTTGGGTAAAATTGCTATATCTCCTGACTATTCCATTTCCAATGTGTTTCTTGTAGATTCTCTAGATTACAATTTGCTTCCTGTCTCTCAATTATGTAAAATGGGCTACAATTGTCTTTTTACTGATATTGGTGTTACTGTCTTTAGAAGAAGTGACGATTCAATAGCATTTAAGGGAGTGTTAGATGGTCAACTATATTTAGTTGATTTTAATGATAACAATGCTGAACTAGACACTTGCTTAATTGCTAAGACTAATATGGGCTGGCTCTGGCATCGCCAACTTGCCCATGTTGGGATGAAGAATCTTCACAAGCTTCTAAACGAAGAGCACATTTTAGAACTAATAAATGTTCATTTTGAGAAAGACAGAATTTGTAGCGCATGTCAAGCAGGGAAGCAAGTTGGAGTCCATCATCCGCACAAAAACATCATCATGACTGACATGCCACTTGAGCTATTCCACATGGATCTATTTGGCCCGTGTTGGGGGCCTTCGGCTCACGAAGGTCCTCAAAAACAGGATTTAACAGTATTTCTGGAGTATAATGTGTGAACAGGTATCTTCAGACTCAAGTCGGTATTACAGCAGACCAGAATAATACGAAGGTTGATACAGCGCCGAAGGTGTGAGCAGGAAAGCTTCGGCGTGGTAGCAAAAAATGAAACCGACTTAAAGATGAAAAGGCTATTCAGACCTCGATAGATTACCATAGAATTATTATAAAATGTAAAGGGCATAAATGTAATTTTGTATGGGCTGTGTCCTGTGCCTATAAATAGGTGAACAGTACCCCCGTACTGTTCACGCTGATCTGGCATTTGCTTTTGCGCCACACCTGTACTTTCAAATATTTCCAAGCTGAAGGTACATTTGTAATTCAATGTTATTTCTGTTTCTTCACAATAATAATAATATATAATTGTCTATGTTATCATTTATATTCCTTATAATCCATCCTTCGTCATCGTTTGCTATGTTTATGAACCTTCGTCCAAAAATCATTATATCCTAAGGGAAATAATGCTTCGAAGGACGAAGGACTTTATAAATTAACATTTTCTGTGTTGCCTTGTTCTTAACTCATAGCATTTGAGAACAAGTCCCCAACATTGGCGCCCACCTCCGGTGAACTCACTTCTACTCTTTGAGTTTTTGAACACCTTCGGCGATCATAAACCTTCACTATGGCGCCGAAGAAAGCTTCAGCAACTGGCACTGCAGCTCTCCAACCGCTGGACCACAATCAGGAGACTGTCTCTCTTCGGGAGGCCCGAAGCCAGAAAAGGAAGGCTATTAGTCCGACACCGCCAGAGGATGAGATAGACCAAGAAATCAGAGACATGGAGATCCTTCATCAACAGGTGCAAAGGAAGAAGGAAAAGATGGCGAGGCTAGCTGAACTGCAAAGGCAGATAGACGAAGCCTCTGAGGAAGTTCGTCATCTTACCCAGGAGGAGCAACACCGAAGGCCTCAGCACCAAGACCTTCATCAGGAGGGTTTCCTCAATGAAGATGACTGGTATGACAATTTCCATCATGGGAATTTTGTTTTTGATGATGCTTCTCCTCTGTCCGCTGAGCTGCAGGCTACACCTTGGCCTCCGTCCTACAAGCCGCCTCAGCTTCCCATATTTGATGGCCACTCAGACCCGAAGCAGTTCTTGATGAGTTACGAAGCAACAGTATCTTCATATGGTGGCAATGCTGCGGTCATGGCAAAATCTTTTGTTATGGCTGTCAGGAGTGTTGCTCAAACCTGGTACTCTTCCCTTCGACCAGGAACGATCACTTCATGGCAAAAGCTGAAGGACTTGTTGTTAACCAGCTTCCAAGGGTTCCAAACGAAGCCGATCACGGCTCAAGCTCTATTCCAGTGCACCCAGGATCACGAAGAGTACCTTCAGGCGTACGTCTGGAGGTTCTTGCGTTTGAGGGCACAGGCACCAACAGTACCCAACGAAATTGTCATTGAGGCCATGATCAAGGGGCTCCGGCCAGGACCGTCAGCTCAGTACTTCGCTAGGAAGCCTCCTCAAACTTTGGAGAAGCTGCTCCAGAAGATGGACGAGTACATTCGGGCCGATAATGATTTTCGCCAAAGAAGGGAGGAGGCTTTCAGGTTTTCTGAAATGACCAGGGGCTTCGGAGGGAGGTTCTATCCGAGGCACGTTAGATCAATTCATAACTCTACCCAAAATGATGATAGAGGGAGCCAACAGCAAAGGCCACAGTGTTCCTCACAGGCTTCGGGGCAACAACAAGGCTCCTTCCGACCACCAGCTCCGAGAGGCAGAGGTGCCAGGGGCTTCGGCGGAAGATTTGGCGATCAGCCAAGAAGAATTTTTTGCTTGTTCTGTGGTGAGAACAAAGGCCATACCACCAGGATGTGCCATGTTACCATCCAGAAGCAAAAGGAAATAGCCGAAGCTGCAGCACAACAGGCTCAGCCGAAGCAGGTCATGCACACTGCTTCGTATCATTCGCCTTACATCCCAGAGTATGTAGGCAATCACCCTGCAGCTTCTGTTGCTTCGGCAAGTCAACCTCAAGCTTCCTGGCAACAGCCTCCGCCTCCACCACCGCTGCAACAAGGCCAGCAGCCAGAAGGGTGCCAATATGCTCCACACCAAAGGGACTTCAGAGAACAGTCCGAAGCTCGCACAGTCAACAGCACTGTGCCAGAGTCAAAGCACATCTATTGACAAATATCCTACCTTAATAGCAGTCTTTTTCATTTCAGTTTTATTTTCTGTGTAATAAAGGACATTGTTTAGGTTTCATGTAAATAGTTTCGTTGATTCCCACAAGGAAAATATATTTTCTTCACAGGCTTAAGTTGTTGAAGTTTAAAGATTTGTGACAACAAAGAGGACCTTCGAATTATCAAAAATTCTTCGAAACAACAAAAAGTCGTTCTAAGGAACGCAGAGTAAGTTTGCCGAAGTCACAAAAAGCCGTTCCAAAGGGAGCGCAGTGTAAGTTTTCTGCTCCAAAGTCGTTCCAAAGGGAATGCAGAGCATACAGCGAAAAGTCAACGCTGATACCGCCTAAGTAAAAGGCGAAGCGCGAAAAGTCAACGCGAATACCGCTGAAAGTAAAAGGCGAAGAAGCTCCTAAGGGAGGCTTACAGCGAAAAATAAACGCTGATTCCGCTGAAGTAAAAGGCGAAGAAGCTCCTAAGGGAGGCTTATAAGACAACGCTGAGACTATGTGTTTTATCGCAGGAATGTGTGTGTATCTTCGAAATAAACACCATCTTACACAACATAACATCATCGCATCATTTCGCATAGCATAAGCATCATACATCATGCTGCATATGGCACAAGAAGGGGACATGACATCGATCTTCGGAAGAATGTTTTGAAAGGGGAAAATCATGCTAATTTGCAAGCAGATACACTATTGATCTTCGGAAGTATAGCTTCGGAGAACATCTTCACGAAGCTTGGATATTATTCATCAGAACACTTCGAATATTGTTGTGATAAATGAAAATTATTCTTCACGAAGCATGAAAAGAAGGGAAGGTGTTTTTTCGTCAAAGACTCAAAAACGGTACGTATGTAAAATTTCATGCATCGTAAAGAATTAAACAATAAAAGCAGGTATATTACATTCAGGACTACAAGATGTCACACATTTTACATTTCAGAAGTTTTTTTTACAATAGTATTTAATCTTCTCTCAGAACAACTTCTGCAGCCTCATTCAGGAGCCGATTGACAACTTCGTCCATAATAGGTTCAGCCATCTTTTTAATTTCGTCGTCTCCTTTCGGCTGAGAGCCCGGAGACGCTTTAGCAGGATCTGAAGGAGGACAGAATACGGCTACATTGCTATTACAAATTGCAAATGAAGTTTAAAACCAAAAATTACAACACAATAAAAACCATTAGTTAATACCTAGTTGCCCTTCGGGCTCTGCGCTCTTCTCAGCAGCCTCAGCTACTTCTCTAGCATCGTGAATGCCCTTTTCGCTTTTTCGAATAATTTCTCGAGCCATTTCTCGGCCACCATTATCCCAGACGTCGGTGAAAAATTTTCCACCGACCATGCTAGCTTCGGTCGATGGATCTCTTGCATCTTCGAAGGACAAGCCAGCTTCGGATTGTGCTAAAATCTTTACATGATCGCAGCCCTTCTTCTCCAAAATGGTGGCAATCCCCCAGGCCCCCGAGAAAGCATATATGTCTCCGCGGCTATTTAAAATTTCCTCGAAGGCTTCAGCTTCCTGATTAATCCATTCAAGGGGACCTTCGGGGTTGCCTCTTGTAAAGTTTTCTTCGCTCGAAAATGCGCCGACACTGGCGAAGCTAGCTTTCAACTTCTTGACACATTCTATAGATTTGTTATAACATCTTTTCTTGGATGAACGAAGCTCTTCAACAGTTCCCTCTAAATGATTTGCCCATTGGTCGCTGAGTTCTCGCTTCGTTTCTTCAAGCATGTGTTCCTCTTTGGCTCTAGGCAGTTGTTTTCGAAGATCTTCAATTTCGCGCTTCTGAGCTTCAGCTTGACCTTTAAAAGTAGCTTTGTCTTCCTTTATTCTATTTATTAATGAATGTAATATTTTATCTTTTTCGAGACCTTCGTTCCTCAGTTCAATTACTTCGGAACGAAGGTTGCTCAGGGCTATGGCACACCCTTCGTCTTCAGCATCTTTTTGGGCCCTGAGGGCATTGCTAAGTATCAGGCCCTGCAAAGAAGAATATGTGTATGTCATTAGATTTAAGCAAACGAAAAATTTTGGTCTCAACAAAAAAAATACAAAGATCCCATTTGTTGCACCTTTAAGCTATTATATGCCAGGCTGTCGGCCAGATCGTTCTTCGACAGCACCGAGAGCCCGTCTTCTAGTGTTGGGAATCCGAAGCTCTTGCTCATCTCCCGACAGACAGAAATCTCCTTGCTGTCAGGGAGACAATACAAAAAGTCTTCTTCTCCACTGCCATTGAATATTAACGCCCCCTTTGGATACTTCAGTTTTTGGGCGTAGCGTTGGGCCTCTTGCTTTTCTTTTTCTGATAATTTTTTCCCCGAAGCATGACGAACAATATAATCAAGGACTTTGGGGGATGCTTCGGGGGCAATGATACTGATTTCTTCAACAAAAGTTGGCTTTGTTATTTTTTCTTCCTCGGTTTCCAAGGATTTTATCTTCGTAGGCTCTGAGGACCCAGCTTCGGCTTCAGTTTCTTGCCCTGGAACTTTAATATCAGAAATTTCAGTTTTCTCTTCGGGAATGGCAACAGTTTTCTTCGGAGGTGTGCTTGAAGATTTAATTGTTTCCAGAACATCTAGCACATTAGCCATTCTCTTTCTTTTCGGAGTCACTGCTGGCACCTTTTGATTTTTTACTGTCTCAACATTTGCTGCAGGACTCAAAACTTCTGATGTTTTTTCCTCAGTTGGTTTTTTCACTTCTTCCATTTTTTCTGTGGATGGCGCTTCGGCCATCTCTTTTGTTTCTGGTAACAAAATCTTCGGTCCTTCCAGTTCTATCCTTGTTGGCGTTTCGGCCATTTCTGCGGCTTCTGGCAGCAAGGTTGGTTTGGTTGGCTTTTCAGCTTCGGTGGCCGAAGAAGTTTCTCTGGTGAACTCAGGCACCGAAGCTGGTTCAATATAGCGCGGCCGATGTGTGAGGACCTTTATCCTCTTTCTTTTCGGCTCTGGCTCGCTAGGAGCAGTTGCAGCTTCTTCTTTCGCAGAGGTTGTGTTTTTTCTTTTTTGCCCTCGAATGGGATAACGATAGTCAGGGTAGACGAACCCGATTGCATCAAACACCCGATTCAGCCTCTTATTTTTTCGGCCTCCGAAGGCTGCTGACAGTGCAGTATCTTCGGCCTTCGAATAAGCCCCAAGCAGTTCATCACTTAAATTTTCAATACTTTTTAACCAGTCGTCATCTGGCTCAACGAATTTATCTCCGAACTTAAAAGTATACTTCAGCCTGATAAGTCCACCTTCGTCGGCCTCTTTTATGGTTTCTTGCGGCATTTCCCATTTCTCCGCGAGCGGCCATACCCTGAAGGCAATATGCTCTTGTACTAAGGGACTGTTTGGTTCACTACCTCAGTTGCCACACTTTGCCTAACTTTTCTGCCTAAAGTTAGTTATTCAATTCGAACGACTAACCTTAGGCAAAATGTGGCACATTTAGCCACAAACCAAACAGGCCCTAAATCTCTCGTTCCAATAAAAGAACAGATAACGCCGAAGGCTCTCTGGCATTCTTCGGCAGCTTCATTCATTTCAACCTTCGGCCTCCGAAGGCCGAAGCTTTGCCAAATAGGGCGCATAATTATACCTTTGATATCTTCTCGTACTGTCAGGTCATTCTTCACATAAAACCATTCTGTCATCCAGTCGCCGGGCCATCTCTTCCGAAAGGTTGGCACGGGACAACTTGACCCGGATCGAGAAACGAAACTGTAGCAGCCAAAATTATTATGATACTGTTCTTTACCCCAAGGTTTTGTTTCGTATGATAATTCGTGTATATTGCAGAAACTTTTTGCATCAGGCTTCAGACCTTGGCTTCTCACGGCCCATACGAAGATATTCAGCCTTATGATTGCCTCGGGGGTAAGTTGGTGAAGATAGACTTCGAATATTTTCAGCACCTCTACGACAAACTCGCTCAGGGGAAATCGTAGTCCAGCTTTCAAAAAGCTTCGGTACACTACGACTTCATTCTCTTCAGGGTGTGGACAAGTTTTTTCCCCTTCGTCGGCCGTCACAATGGACAAATCCCGGAAATACCTTCCTCTCATGTTGACAAGATGATTTTCTTTGATAGTTGATTTGCCGAAAACCGCATGGCTTGGTCGCCAAGGGCGATCTTCGGAGTCTTCACCACCACTGTCCACATCATAACTGTCGCTGTCACCAGTATCTTCAGACAAACCTTCCAGAATCTCCTTGGTGATTTTTTCTGTATTGGTCTTCGACATCGCTATAAGAAACCCCAAGTTCTTCTCTTCGTCGAGACTCAGCTTCATCTCAGCAGCAGCCTTCTTATCTTCAGACATCTTCGGAAACGCTAAAAAACCGTTTTCAAAGCCGAAGCTTTAAAACTAAAAGCTCAGCAAATCTTAGTGCGCAAGAGCTAAAAATTGAGTGAGCGGGAGCAGATGGCAAGAGAGCGTGCCAAATGAGTTTGCGGTATGACTGTATTTATACGCCCAGTGCGTTGAAAATTGAAAGAACCCGCTTGTCAGTGAATGTTGCTATTCTAGCAAAGGGAAGGTGTTTTTTCGGACCTTCGGCGTAAAGCCTTCGTCCATGTCGCAATCTAAATTTATTATTTTAAACAAATTAATATTGCGAGGGGCTACTGTTGGGGGCCTTCGGCTCACGAAGGTCCTCAAAAACATGATTTAACAGTATTTCTGGAGTATAATGTGTGAACAGGTATCTTCGGACTCAAGTCGGTATTACAGCAGACCAGAATAATACGAAGGTTGATACAGCGCCGAAGGTGTGAGCAGGAAAGCTTCGGCGTGGTAGCAAAAAATGAAACCGACTTAAAGATGAAAAGGCTATTCAGACCTCGATAGATTACCATAGAATTATTATCAAATGTAAAGGGCATAAATGTAATTTTGTATGGGCTGTGTCCTGTGCCTATAAATAGGTGAACAGTACCCCCGTACTGTTCACGCTGATCTGGCATTTGCTTTTGCGCCACACCTGTACTTTCAAATATTTCCAAGCTGAAGGTACATTTGTAATTCAATGTTATTTCTGTTTCTTCACAATAATAATAATATATAATTGTCTATGTTATCATTTATATTCCTTATAATCCATCCTTCGTCATCGTTTGCTATGTTTATGAACCTTCGTCCAAAAATCATTATATCCTAAGGGAAATAATGCTTCGAAGGACGAAGGACTTTATAAATTAACATTTTCTGTGTTGCCTTGTTCTTAACTCATAGCATTTGAGAACAAGTCCCCAACAACCCGATCGCTTACATAAGCATCAACGGGAGTAAGTACTGTCTTTTTATTGTGGATGATTATTCTCGTTTCACTTGGGTATTCTTTTTGCAGGAAAAATCTCAAACCCAAGAGACCTTAAAGAGATTCTTAAGACGGGCTCAAAATGAGTTCGGACTAAGGATAAAAAAGATTAGAAGCGATAATGGAACGGAGTTCAAGAATTCACAAATCGAAGGATTTATTGAGGAGGAGGGCATCAAGCATGAGTTCTCTTCTCCCTACACACCTCAACAAAATGGTGTAGTGGAGAGAAAGAATAGAACTCTACTGGACATGGCAAGAACCATGCTTGATGAGTATAAGACACCGGACCGGTTTTGGGCGTAGGCGATTAACACCGCCTGCTACTCCATCAACCGGTTATATCTTCATCAAATCCTCAAGAAAACATCATATGAACTCCTCACCGGTAAAAAGCCCAATGTTTCTTATTTTAGAGTTTTTGGGAGCAAATGCTTTATTCTTATTAAAAGAGGTAGAAATTCCAAATTTGCTCCTAAAGTAGTAGAAGGCTTTTTACTTGGTTATGACTCAAACACAAGGGCATATAGAGTCTTCAACAAGTCCACTGTATTAGTTGAAGTTTCTTGTGACATTGTGTTTGATGAGATTAATGGCTCCTAAGTGGAGCAAGTTGATCTTGATGAATTAGATGATGAAGAGGCTCCATGCGTCGCGCTAAGGAACATGTCCATTAGGGATGTGTGTCCAAAGGAATCCGAAGAGCTTCCACAAACACAAGATCAACCATCATCTTCCATACAAGCATCTCCACCTACCCAAAATGAGGATCAGGCTCAAGAAGATGAAGATCAAGACAATGAACCACCTCAAGAGGAGGACATTGATCAAGGGGGAGATGAAGATAATGATGACAAGGAAGATGATCAAGAAATATGGGATCAAAGACCGCCACACCCAAGAGTCCACCAAGCAATTCAAAGAGATCACCCCGTCAACTCCATACTTGGTGATATCCACAAGGGGGTAACCACTAGATCTCGAGTTGCTCATTTTTGTGAACATTACTCTTTTGTGTCCTCTATTGAGCCATACAGGATAGAGAATGCACTAAGAGATTCGGATAGGTTGGTGGCAATGCAAGAGGAGCTCAACAACTTCATAAGGAATGAGGTGTGGCATTTAGTTCCATGTCCTAACCAAAATGTTGTAGGTACCAAATCAGTATTCAGTAACAAACAAGATGAGCATGGTGTGGTGACAAGGAACAAAGCCTGACTTGTTGCAAAAGGTTATTCACAAGTCGAAGTTTTGGATTTCGATGAAACTTATGCACCCGTAGCTAGGCTTGAGTCAATTCGTATATTACTTGCCTATGCTACTTACCATGGCTTTAAGTTATATCAAATGGATGCGAAGAGTGCCTTCCTCCATAGCCCTATCGAGGAAGAGATGTATGTTGAGCAACCTCCCGGCTTTGAAGATAGTGAGTACCCTAACCATGTTTATAAGCTCTCAAAGGCGCTTTACGGCCTCAAGCAAGCCCCAAGAGCATGGTATGAATGCCTGAGAGACTTTCTTATCACTAATGGCTTCAAAGTTAGTAAAGCTGATCCTACTCTCTTCACTAAAACTATTGCTAAAGACTTGTTCATATGCCAAATTTATGTTGATGATATTATCTTTGGGTCTACTAACAAGTTGAAGCGTCCTGATCCTTTGGGACTCAAATGTGATACAATTACTAGTCCCAGGAGGCTAGTAAACACATTCATTTCTTCAAATAGTACAGAGTCTCAAATAATAGTTATTACAATACCAAAATGCAAGCTCTAGCGAGCCGGGAAACATAGCACAATGGAAGATCATCTAGCCCAAGCCACAGGCAGACTGGGTGCAGACACAACCCCCTTCTAGTCGAACATAGCAGAAAAGAAGTCTTCAGTAGCTGAAAAACATAAATTAATCTGGGTGAATACACCAGGTATTCCGCAAGCCCATCTCGCCCGTAAAAGGAGAAGGACCTATACAGTACATGCTTGGTATGGTGGAGTTGAAGTTGCTCATTTATTTTTGAGAGGAAGGCGATACTTTGATGTTTTACCCAAAAGAGGGGAGTAGCACATTTTCATACTCAACCACCACTGAGCTTCCCGCTCCCATGGCATTGCTTTTATTTCCAAAAACACCCACACACTTTCCCTTTTTACAAAGATCAAAAACACTAATTGCCATACCACACCAGACTCATCCATACTAGTGGACACAGACTATTCGAATAGGTTTTAAACTCTATGCAGAGGTGTACACTTTACCCACTAGTTTGGCTCTACGATCTCATGGCCAATGAGATCCGAATCCGAAGCTCTTTCCTTCCTTGCATGTCCTTACCCTAACGATTATACTGGAAGGAACAAGGCCACGACCATGCCCAAACCGGACAAAACTTTCCCCTTCCTTATCCTCTCAGTGCTCCCCAACCTTCATAACCCTGGGGTTCGAACCGTGCAAGTTTAGATTGAGTGATTGCCCATACAGTCTCAAGTGGTTGTACTTGTCATGAGTACATGTAGTGAAGGATGACAAACCGATCCTTATATGAGGGAACAATCCTTCAAGCTCACACCTAACCCGGCTGAGCCAACACCATAGGCCCTCCCCTAAACCAGGGAGTCCCTGATCATCCCTCCCAGTTGGTGATAAAGGTGAATACCCTTCATCATACACCCTTTGAAAATATTTCTATTTTTAGAAAAAACCATTGCCTCAACCTGAAATTTGCCTAGAGGGTGGGGTGAATAGGCGAAACCTGAAATTTATAACTTTAAACACACACTACAAGCCGGGGTTAGCGTTAGAATTAAATTCAAGTCCGAAGAGAGGGAAAACAAATCAACCAAGAAAATAAGGCGAGTGAACACAATGATTTGTTTTACCGAGGCTCGGTCCCAAAGAACCTAGTCCCCGTTGAGGAGGTCACAAAGACCGGGTCTATTTCAACTATTTCCCTCTCTCAAACGGTCACCTAGACCGAGTGAGCCTTCTTCCTTAATCACACAGGTCACTAAGACCCCGCAAGGACCACCACACACTTGGTGTCTCTTGCCTCGCTTACAAAGCACTTGAGAGTAAGAATGGGAAAAGAAGAAAGGCAATCCAAGCGACAAGAACTCAAATGAACACAAAAATCTCTCTCTCACAAGCCACTAAGTGTTTGGAGTGAATTTGGGTCCTGGAGAGGATTTGATCTTTTGTATTGTGTCTTGGAGTGAATGCTAGAGCTCTTGTATTGAATGTGATCTCTGAAAAACATGGATGCTTGGAGTTGTGGTGGTTGAGGGGTATTTATAGCCCCCAACCACCAAGGTAGCGGTTGGGGAGGCTGCTGTCAATGGGCGCACCAGACAGTCCGGTGCGCCACCGGACACTCACTGTTCAGTGTCCATGCGCCACCACGTCATCCAATCGTTAGGGTTCTGGAGCAGTTGACCGTTGGCGCCTTTGTCTTCTTGTGGCACCAGACAGTCTGGTGGTGCACCGGACAGTCCGGTGCCCCTCTGACTCGCTGCTCTGACTTCTGCCGTGCACTATGCTACACTGTTCCTGCTGTCAGAGTCGACCATTGCACGCAGGACAACCATTGCCCGCTGGCGCACCGGACAGTCTGGTGGCACATCGGACAGTCTGGTGAATTATAGTGGAGCGTGCCTACGTTTTCCCGAGAGTGGCAGGTTGGAACTGGTATGGCCCTGTTGCACCGGACACTGTTCGGTGGCACACCGGACAGTCCGGTGCGCCAGTCCACAGCACACTCAAGTTGTTTGCTCCATCTCAAATTGAGTCCCTAACTTGAATCTTTTATTGGTTTGTGTTGAACCTTATGCACCTGTAAAACATGTATTCTAGAGCAAACTAGTTAGTCCATGTGTTTGTGTTGACGATCAACCACCAAAATTAATTATAGGAAAAGGTTAACCCTATTTCCCTTTCAATCTCCCCCTTTTTGGTGATTGATGCCAACACAAACCAAAGCAAATATAAAGTGCAGAAATGTAACTAGTTTGCATTTTAAAAGTGCATAGGACACTTTGAGTTAAACCAATTGATAATCTTACTAGATATTAATGGATTCCTTATCCTTTTATTTAACATTTTGGACCCCAATTGCACCACTTGTTTGTTTTTGCAAATTCTTTTGGAAAATCTTTTCAAAGTCTTTTTTGCAAATTGTCAAAGGTATATGAATAAGATTGCAAGAAGCATTTTCAAGATTTTGAAATTTCTCCCCCTGTTTCAAAATGCTTTTCCTTTGACTAAATAAAACTCCCCCTGAATGAAATTCTCCTCTTAGCTTTCAAGAGGGTTTTTGAAATTGATATCAATTTGAAAATTGAAAAGATACTAATCTGAAGGATTAATTGTAAATTAGATACCAATTGAAATTTTGCTTTCACAAGACAAGTGAAGTATGGATACCAATTGAGAATTTGCCAATACCAATTAAAACTTCATTTCGAATTTTTTTTGAAACGGTGGTGGTGCGGTCCTTTGCTTTGGGCTTAATATTCTCTCCCCTTTGGCATTAATCGCCAAAAACGAAGACTTCGAGAGCCCTTTATCATCTTTCTCCCAAATGGTAATATAAATATGAGTGAAGGATTATACCATTGAGAGTTTGGAGGAGCAACGACAAAGGGTAGATGATACCGTCAGAGTTGTGGAGTGGAAGCCTTGTTCTTTGCCGAAGACTCCATTTCCCTTTCAATCTACGACTTAGTATAGAAATACACTTGAAAACATATTAGTTGTAGCCTTGGTACAAGAATAATAAGAAATATGCATTTGTACCAAAGTGAAAGAGATGTGATCAAAGATATATAAATGAGCAATGTGTGCAATGTTTCAATCAAAATTCCGAGAATCAAGTATATTTAGCTCATTCCTAAGTTTCCTAAAGGTTTTCTCATCTAGTGGCTTGGTAAATATATCAACTAATTGATTCTTGGTGTTTACATAAGCTATTTTGATATCCCCCTTTGTTGGTGATCTCTCAGAAAGTGATACCGAATGTCTATGTGCTTAGAAGCTAAGCATACAGGCCCAGGAAAGTCGAAGGGAATTGGAGGTGACAGGTCTAGTCAGGGGCTTGAAAAGCGACAAAGGTTGGTAATCCGACCTTTCAATCAAAACCGTTCTTCACCTCGTCCACCCTCCTACCCCTTCAAACAGCCTATCTTTATCCGCTCCGCCACTGCCCCCACTTCAACAAGTCAGTCGAGTGCCCCTGGTGCTCGTTTCCCCGCCCTCCCTAGTTCCTCAACTGGCTGCTTCAATTGTGGGAAGTCTGGACATTTTATCAAAGACTGCCCATATCCGAGGCAGAACAAATCCAACAATCAGCAGAACTCAGGGAATTCAAATCAAGGCAAGCGAAACACGGTAAATAATATAGTGGGCAAGAATGTAAAGAAGACTGGACGAATATACTACACACAAGTGGCCACTACACCGAAGGGAGAGCCGATTATGATGGGTACGTTTCTTGTGGCCAATCACCCAGCAGTCATTCTCTTTGATTCGGGTGCTTCGCATACATTCATAAGCAAGAAATTTGTGGAGAAATATTGCATTCCTTGCATCGAATCAAGGGAAGGGTTTATTATTCATTCGCATGGGGGACAAATATTCACTAAAGAAGTGGCTTTCCATGTGCCCGTAACATTGGCTGAACGGGACTTTCCCACAAACATGATTGTTCTGAAAGGCGAAGATATAGATGTAATTCTGGGCATGAATTGGTTAGCCCAGCACAAAGCTATCTTCAACACTGATCTGAGAACCATCAGGTTGAGCTACGACCATGAAGAGGTTCTCTTGTCCATCCCTGTAGCTATTTCAGCTAAACCAATTGGTAGAGTTTATGAAGCTATCATACCGGAAATCCAAGATATTCCAAAAGTGTGTGAGTTTCCAGACGTATTTCCTGAAGATCTACCTAGATTGCCTCCCAAAAGAGATGTAGAGTTTGTGATTGAACTAAAGCCCGATACGGCTCCTATTTCTAGAAGATCGTACCAAATGCCTCCAAATGAGTTGGCAGAGCTCAAGACTCAATTGCAAGATCTACTGGAGAAGGGATTCATCCGGCCAAGTTCGTCACCTTGGGGATGTCCCGCAATCTTTGTCAAGAAGAAGGATCAAACGTGTCGGGGACCATAATTAGGGGTACCCTCAAGGCTCCTAATTATCAGCTGGTAACCCCCATCAGCATAAAGCTGCAAAGGCCTGATGGGAGCGATTAAGTCAGGGATCAGTCCATTCGAGGGACTCGATCATGCCTCGCCCGAGCCTAGCCTCGGACAAGGGCAGCCGACCCCGGAGGATTTCCGGCTCGCCCGAGGCCCTGTCTTCGCCAAGAAGCAACCCTGACTAGATCGCCGCACCGACCGCCCAAACCGCAGGAGCATTTAATGCAAAGGTGGCCTGACACCTTTATCCTGACGCGCGCCCCCCAGCCGGCAGAGCCGAAGTGACCGCCGTCACTTCGCCGCTCCACTGACCGGCCTGACAGAAGGACAGCGCCGC
The DNA here is from genome assembly GCF_902167145.1 of Zea mays. Taxonomy (NCBI): domain Eukaryota; kingdom Viridiplantae; phylum Streptophyta; class Magnoliopsida; order Poales; family Poaceae; genus Zea; species Zea mays. The sequence continues at coordinate 70,657,231 of NC_050096.1, read as the reverse complement.
CTGCGCCACTCCGACTGCGGTGCCACTTGACAGAGTGAGACTGACAGGCAGTCAGGCCCTGCCGAAGGCACCATAGGAAACTCCGCTTCGCCCGACCCAGGGCTCGGACACGGGCTAAGTCCCGGAAGACGGCGAACTCCGCTCCGCCCGACCTAGGGCTCGGACTCGGGCTAAGTCCCGGAAGACGGCGAACTCCGCTCCGCCCGACCCAGGGCTCGGACACGGGCTAAGTCCCGGAAGACGGCGAACTCCGCTCCGCCCGACCCAGGGCTCGGACTCGGGCTACGTCCCGGAAGACGGCGAACTCTGCTCCGCCCGACCCAGGGCTCGGACTCGGGCTAAGTCCCGGATGACGGCGAACTCCGCTCCGCTCGACTCAGGGCTCGGACTCGGGCTAAGTCTTGGAAGACGGCGAACTCCGCTCCGCCCGACCCAGGGCTCGGACTCGGGCTAAGTCCCGGAAGACGGCGAACTCCACTCCGCCCGACCCAGGGCTCGGACTTGGGCTAAGCCCCAGAAGACGACGAACTCCGCTCCGCCTGACCCCAGGGCTCGGACTCCGCCCTGGCCTCAGCCGGCGGCCTCCGCCTCGCCCGACCCAGGGGCTCGGACTCGACCTCAGCCACGGAAGACAGACTCGACCTCGGCTTCGGAGGAGCTTCCACATCGCCCAACCTAGGACGCAGACCGGCCACGTCAACAGGAGGCGCCATCATCACCCTACCCCGAGCTGACTCGAGCCGCAGGGAACAAGACCGGCGTCCCATCTGGCTCGCTCCACCAGACAGGCAATGATGGCGCCCCGCATACTCTGTGACGACGGCGGCTCTCAGCCCCCTTACGGAAGCAAGAGGACGTCAGCAAGGACTCAACCGCTCCGACAGCTGTCCCTCCGCCAGGCTCCATCGCTCCTCCGACGGCCACGACATCTCACCAGCTGGGTGCCAAAATCTCTCCGGCTGCCACAACGGCATGTACTTAGGGCGCTAGCTCTCCTCCGCTAGACACGTAGCACTCTGCTACACCCCCCCATTGTACACCTGGATCCTCTCCTTACGCCTATAAAAGGAAGGACCAGGGCCCTCTTAGAGAGGGTTGGCCGCGCGGGGACGAGGACGAGACAGACGCTCACTTGAAGCCGCTCGCTCCCTCTCCCGCGTGGACGCTTGTAACCCCCCTACTGCAAGCGCACCCGACCTGGGCGCGGGACGAACACGAAGGCCGCGGGATTCCCACCTCTCTCACGCCGGTCTCCGGCCGCCTCGCTTTTCCCCCCTTCGCGCCCGCCCTCGCGCTCGACCCATCTGGGCTGGGGCACGCGACGACATTCACTCGTCGGCTCAGGGACCCCCGGTCTCGGAATGCCGACAGTTGGCGCGCCAGGTAGGGGTCTGCTGCGTGTTGATGAATAGCTTCCCGTCAAGCTCCAGATGGGTAGTCTCCAGCAACCTCTCCAACCCGGGACGGTGCTCCGTTTCGGGAGTATTGAGTTCATGTCCCTCGACGGCAGCTACGATATGATACTCCTTCCACCGCCGCGTGACAACGACAATGGCGGCCGACAGCCCGCCCGCCGGCGGCGGAATCGACGACGTCTTCCCCGCGTGGTGGAAGAACAACCTTTGAGCTCATCCCGCCCTCTTCCCCGCCGACGGAGGGGAAGGCAGGGCAACCAAGGCCAAGCAGGAGGCAGCGCCTCGTCGGCTGTCGAGCGAGTCGACAGCGCCGGCACCCCAACGGGGGGCGCACCGGGTATCGACTTCGTGCTTGAGACGAAGACGAGCGCCGTCTCCCCGCGACATGCCAATCTCGAGCAAGCGGACGACGCCAGCACGCTTGCGAAAAGCTTGCTGGACGTCACCCTCGTACCTGAGACGACGGTGCAGTCAGTCCCCGACATGACTTTATCGCCGCTCGTCGACCAAGAGGTACCGACCGATTCCCATCCCACGTCATTTGGATTCAGCCTCAACCCGCCTAGCGACTTCGCTTTGGCGGGCGCTCGCGTAGAGGCAAGTCCAAACCCTCTGGGGTTTCGTATGCGGTCACCTTGGGACCGGCTGACGGATGTCTCGACCTACGGGCCCTCCGGGTCCGAGGAAGACGACGAGCCCAGCTTCTGTTGGGATTTCTCTGGACTTGGCAACCCCAGTGCCATGCGGGACTTCATGACCGCATGTGACTACTGCCTCTCCGACTGTTCCGACGGTAGCCGTAGCCTCGGCGACGAGGACTGTGGCCCAAGTCGCGAATGCTTCCACGTCGATCTAGGGGGTCCCTCCGAAGGCAACCATCTCGACATGCCGGAGGACGGTGATCTCCCTAGGTCGGTGCCTCGCGTTGACATCCCACTGGAGCTAGTTGTGGTTCCCGTTCAGGCGGGGGCTCATGACCCACAGCTCGAGCAAATCCGTGGGGTGCAGGCCAGGCTCGACGAGGGAGCAGGAGCGCTTGAGCCGATCCGCCGGGACGTCGGGCAGGCATGGGCAGGCCAACCCCCGGCCGGAGAAATACGTCAACTACCCTAGGGCTTCCAGCACCGCGTTGCCAACAACGTCAGGGTCAGGCCACCACCCGCATCTAGTGGGGTCGGCCAGAACCTGGCTGCAGCAGCGATGCTTCTCCGCGTGATGCCGGAGCCATCGACCACCGAGGGGCGGCGAATCCAGGGGGAGCTCAAGAATCTCCTGGAAGGCGCCGCGGTCCGACGGGCCGAGAGCTCTGCCTCCCGAAGGCAGGGGTACCCCTCGGAACCTCATGCCGTGACTTCCCGATTCATGCGGGAAGCCTCGGTCTACACCGGGCGCACGCGCAACACCGCGCCTGCGGCCCCTGGTCGCCTCGGCAACGAGCACCATCACCGCGACCGTCGGGCCCACCTCGACGAGAGGGTGCGCCGAGGCTACCACCCCAGGCGTGGGGGATGCTACGACAGCGGGGAGGATCGGAGTCCCTCGCACGAACCACCCGGTCCGCAGGCCTTCAGCCGGGCCATCCGACGGGCGCCGTTCCCGACCCGGTTCCGACCCCCGGCTACTATCACAAAGTACTCGGGGGAGACGAGACCGGAACTGTGGCTCGCGGACTACCGTCTGGCCTGCCAACTGGGTGGAACGGACGATGACAACCTCATCATCCGCAGCCTCCCCCTGTTCCTCTCCGACACCGCTCGCGCCTGGTTGGAGCACCTGCCTCCGGGGCAGATCTCCAACTGGGACGACCTAGTCCAAGCTTTCGCTGGCAATTTCCAGGGCACGTACGTGCGCCCCGAGAATTCCTGGGACCTCCGAAGCTGCCGGCAGCAGCCGGGAGAGTCTCTCCGGGACTACATCCGGCGATTCTCGAAGCAGCGCACCGAGCTGCCCAACATCACCGACTCGGATGTCATCGGCACGTTTCTCGTCGGCACCACCTGCCGCGACCTGGTGAGCAAGCTGGGTCGCAAGACCCCCACCAGGGCGAGCGAGCTGATGGACATCGCCACCAAGTTCGCCTCCGGCCAGGAGGCGGTCGAGGCTATCTTCTGGAAGGACAAGCAGCCCCAGGGCCGCCCATCGGAAGATGCTCCAGAGGCGTCAACTCAGCGCGGCACCAAGAAGAAGGGCAAGAAGAAGTCGCAAGCGAAACGCGACGCCGCCGACGCGGACCTTGTCGCCGCCGCCGAGTACAAGAACCCTCGGAAACCCCCCGGAGGTGCCAACCTCTTCGACAAGATGCTCAAGGAGCCGTGCTCCTATCACCAGGGGCCCGTCAAGCACATCCTCGAGGAGTGTGTCATGCTCCGGCGCCACTTCCACAGGGCCGGGCCACCCGCGGAGGGTGGCAGGGCCCACGATGACGATAAGAAGGAAGATCACCAAGCAGGAGAGTTCCCCGAGGTCCGCGACTGCTTCATGATCTACGGTGGGCAAGCGGCGAATGCCTCGGCTCGACATTGCAAGCAAGAGCGTCGGGAGGTCTGCTCGGTGAAGGTGGCGGCACCAGTCTACCTAGACTGGTCCGACAAGCCCATCACCTTCGACCAAGCCGACCACCCCGACCACGTGCCGAGCCCGGGGAAATACCCGCTCGTCGTCGACCCCGTCATCGGCGACGTCAGGCTCACCAAGGTCCTCATGGACGGAGGCAGCAGCCTCAACATCATCTACGCCGAGACCCTCGGGCTCCTGCGTGTCGATCTATCCTCCGTCCGAGCAGGCGCTGCGCCCTTCCATGGGATCATTCCCGGGAAGCGCGTCCAGCCCCTCGGACAACTCGAGCTTCCCGTCTGCTTCGGAACACCCTCCAACTTCCGAAGGGAGACCCTGGCGTTCGAGGTGGTCGGGTTCCGAGGAACCTACCACGCGGTACTGGGAAGACCATGCTACGCGAAGTTCATGGCCGTCCCCAACTACACCTACCTGAAGCTCAAGATGTCGGGCCCCAACGGGATCATCACCATCAGCCCCACGTACAAACACGCGTTCGAATGCGACGTGGAGTGCGTGGAGTAAGCTGAGGCCCTCGCCGAGTCCGAGGCCCTCATCGCCGACCTGGAGAGCCTCTCGAAGGAGGTGCCAGACATGAAGCGTCATGCCGGCAGCTTTGAGCCAGCGGCGACGGTTAAGTCCGTCCCCTTCGACCCCAGCGGCGATGCCTCCAAGCAGATCCGGATCGGCTCTGGGCTCGTTCCCAAATAGGAAGCAGTGCTCGTCGACTTTCTCCGCGCGAACGCCTACGTTTTCGCGTGGAGTCCCTCAGACATGCCCGGCATACCGAGGGATGTCGCCGAGCACTCGCTGGACATCCGAGCCGGAGCCCGACCCGTCAAGCAGCCTCTGCGCCGATTCGACGAGGAGAAGCGCAGAGCCATGGGCGAGGAGATCCACAAGCTAATGGCGACATGGTTCATCAAAGAGGTATTCCATCCCGAATGGCTTGCCAACCCTGTGCTTGTGAGAAAGAAAGGGGGGAAATGGCGGATGTGTGTAGACTACACTGGTCTCAACAAAGCATGTCCGAAGGTTCCCTACCCTCTGCCTCGCATCGATCAAATCGTGGATTCCACTGCTGGGTGCGAAACCCTGTCTTTCCTCGATGCCTACTCAGGGTATCATCAAATCAGGATGAAAGAGTCCGACCAGCTCGCGACTTCTTTCATCACACCCTTCGGCATGTACTGCTATGTCACCATGCCGTTCGGCTTGAGGAATGCGGGCGCGACGTACCAGCGGTGCATGAACCATGTGTTCGGCGAACACATTGGCCGCACGGTCGAGGCCTACGTCGATGACATCGTAGTCAAGACGAGGAAAGCTTCCGACCTCCTTTCCGACCTTGAAGTAACATTCCGATGTCTCAAGGCGAAAGGCGTCAAGCTCAATCCCGAGAAGTGTGTCTTCGGGGTGCCGTGAGGCATGCTTTTGGGGTTCATCGTCTCCGAGCGGGGCATCGAAGCCAACCCGGAGAAGATCGCAGCCATCATCAGCATGGGGCCCATCAAGGACTTAAAAGGCGTATAGAGGGTCATGGGATGTCTCGTGGCTCTGAGCCGCTTCATCTCACGCCTCGGCGAAAGAGGTCTACCTCTGTACCGCCTCTTAAGGAAGGCCGAGTGCTTCACTTGGACCCCCGAGGCCGAGGAAGCTCTCGGGAATCTGAAGGCGCTCCTCACAAAGGCGCCTATCTTGGTGCCTCCAGCTGCCGGAGAAGCCCTCTTGGTCTACGTCGCCGCGACCACTCAGGTGGTTAGCGCCGCGATTGTGGTCAAGAGGCAAGAAGAGGAGCATGCATTGCCCGTTCAGAGGCCTGTTTACTTCGTCAACGAGGTACTATCCGAAACCAAGATCCGCTACCCACAAGTTCAGAAGCTGCTGTATGCGGTGATCCAGACACGGCGGAAGTTGCAACACTACTTCGAGTCTCATCCGGTAACTGTGGTGTCATCCTTCCCCCTGGGGGAGATCATCCAGTGCCGAGAGGCCTCGGGTAGGATTGCAAAGTGGGCGGTGGAAATCATTAGCGAGACAATCTCGTTCGCCCCTCGAAAGGCCATCAAGTCCCAGGTCTTGGCGGACTTCGTGGCCGAATGGGTCGACACCCAGCTACCAACGGCTCCGATCCAACCGGAGCTCTGGACCATGTTTTTCGACGGGTCGTTGATGAAGACGGGGGCCGGCACAGGCCTACTCTTCATCTCGCCCCTCTGGAAACACATACGCTATGTGCTACGCCTCCATTTCCCGGCGTCCAACAATGTGGCTGAGTATGAGGCTCTGGTCAACGGGTTGCGGATCGCCATCGAGCTAGGGGTCCGACGCCTCGACGCTCGCGGTGACTCGCAGCTCGTCATCGACCAAGTCATGAAGAACTCCCACTGCCGCGACCCGAATATGGAGGCCTACCGTGATGAGGTTCGGCGCCTGGAAGACAAATTCTACGGGCTCGAGCTCAACCACATCGCCCGGCGCTACAACGAGACTGCGGACGAGCTGGCTAAAATAGCCTCGGGGCGAACAACGGTTCCCCCGGACGTCTTCTCCCGAGACCTGCATCAACCCTCCATCAAGATCGACGACACGCCCGAGCCCGAAGCACCCTCGGCCTAGCCCGAGGTACCCTCGGCTCAGTCCGAGGTATCTTCGGCACGGCCCGAGGCACCCTCAGCCCGGCCCGAGCCACCCTCGGTTCAGCCCGAGGCACCCTCGGCACCCGAGGGTGAGGCACTGCCCGTCGAGGAGGAGCGAAGTGGGGTCACGCCTAATCAAAACTGGCAGACCCCGTACCTGCAATATCTCCACCGAGGAGAGCTACCCCTCGACCGAGCCGAGGCTCGGTGGTTGGCGCGACACGCCAAGTCGTTCGTCTTGCTGGGCGATGAGAAGGAGCTCTACCGCCGCAGCCCCTCTGGCATCCTCCAGCGATGCATCTCCATCGCCGAAGGTCAGGAACTCCTGTGAGAGATACACTCGGGGGCTTGCGGCCATCACGCAGCGCCTCGAGCCCTTGTCGGGAATGCTTTCCGACAAGGCTTCTACTGGCCGACGGCGGTGACCGACGCCACTAGAATTGTCCGCACCTGCGAAGGGTGTCAATTCTACGCGAGGCAGACCCACCTGCCCGCTCAGGCTCTGCAGACGATACCCATCACCTGGCCTTTCGCTGTGTGGGGTCTGGATCTCGTCGGCCCCTTGCAGAAGGCACCTGGGGGCTACACGCACCTGCTGGTCGCCATCGACAAATTCTCCAAGTGGATCGAGGTCCGACCCCTAAACAGCATCAGGTCCAAACAGGCGGTGGCGTTCTTCACCAACATCATCCATCGCTTCGGGGTCCCAAACTCCATCATCACCGACAACGGCACCCAGTTCACCGGCAGAAAGTTCCTGGACTTCTGCGGGGATCACCACATCTGAGTGGACTGGGCCGCCGTAGCTCACCCCATGTCAAATGGGTAAGTAGAGCATGCCAACGACATGATCCTGCAAGGGCTCAAGCCTCGGATCTACAACGACCTCAACAAGTTCGGCAAGCGATGGATGAAGGAACTCCCCTCGGTGGTCTGGAGTCTGAGGACGACGCCGAGCCGAGCCACGGGCTTCACGCTGTTCTTCCTAGTCTACAGGGCCGAGGCCGTCTTGCCCACAGACCTGGAATACGGCTCCCCAAGGACGAGGGCCTACACCGACCAAAGCAACCAAGCTAGCCGAGAAGACTCGCTGGACCAGCTGGAGGAGGCTCGGGACAAGGCCTTACTACACTTGGCGCGGTACCAGCAGTCCCTGCGACGCTACCATCCGGGGGCAGTCAATGCGGCCAATGCGGCCAATCCACCTGGCGTGACGGTCAATGCGGCCAAAAATGGGCCGGCAGTAATGACGGTGGCAAGCGGGCAGGAGCAGCGGTCACGTCGTCAGCCAAGCTCACGTCCCATCCGGGGGCAGCAAGAGAACCCTCTCTCACGGCGTGAAGACAACGCGCCCGTGCTCCGTTCCTCGAACGGCTCGCGCACGCGCAACGGCCGCCCCGCCAACCACTCGCCCCGTCGCATTAACTCCGAGGCGGGACAGGCGGCGCCTCTGGCAGGAGAAGCGGGCGACGCTTCGCCTTCGCCATAATGACCGCGTCAAAAAAGGTACGCCGCGTCGTTCGAATTCGTATCCTTTTCCTTTTTTCCTCTTTCTCTCTCTTGCAACAGGGACCGGGAAAGGGGGATACCTCGAAAAGGATCCTTCCCCGTGAAGGAACCAGGCTCCGAGCCTCCCTACTGATCAGAGGTTCGAAGGCTGGCCCCTCGGAAGGGTTCGACAGCCGCCTCAGATCGCGTGGGCCCTACACCCACTACTGGTCAGAGGTTCGAAGGCCGGCCCCTCGGAAGGGTTCCACGGCCGCCTCAGGCTACTCGGGCTCCACGCCCATTACTGATCAGGGGTTCGAAGGCTGGCCCCCGAAGGGTTCACAGCCGCCTCAGACGCCGAGCGAGGGATGACCATGGGTACGTTCGATACATAACCAAGGCTCGGGCTGCGCTCCCGAGGTACCCTAAGACATTTCCGAGACCAGCGGGAACGATCTTGTAACGGAATCCCATCAGAGGGAGGCATCGAGCCCTCGAACCCCGTCGCCAGGGGACCGGGTCCGGCAGATCACCCGCAGGTACTTTTGGGCGTGCCTCTGGGCCCCTAGCCGACCCCTAACGAACGGGGCACGGACGTCCACTCGGATTACCCGCTTGCAGCTCACCGGAGACACCATGTTCGGCGCCCATCGAGGGCAACATGGCGCTTTCCCCCCTCCTCCTTGCGGAAAGGCGACGCAGGGGCGTATGTAAAAAAGCCGAGTCTGTCCCTGATCGCCCTCTTGCCCTGTGCAGAGGCTCAGGGGCTGCTCTCGCAAACCCGGCTCCGGCCGAACCGTTGACAGCGTCGACATACCAGCCCGAGAACTTGGGACCCGACCGTACACCCGGGCTACGACCAGCTCGCATGAGGGAACAACCAGACCAGCCGAAGCATTACGCGAGGCATTAAGACCTCGAAGGAGTGAAACCACTCCTCCGAGGCCTCGGGGGCTACACCCGGCGGGTGCGCTCGCGCGCACCCACCGGAACAAAACGCAACCGAGAAAGGCTGGTCCCCTTGCAAAAAAGTGCGACGAAAGCCTCCAAGCGAGTGCTAACACTCCCTTCGAGGCTCGGGGGCTACTGTCGGGGACCATAATTAGGGGTACCCTCAAGGCTCCTAATTATCAGCTGGTAACCCCCATCAGCATAAAGCTGCAAAGGCCTAATGGGAGCGATTAAGTCAGGGATCAGTCCATTCGAGGGACTCGATCACGCCTCGCCCGAGCCTAGCCTCGGACAAGGGCAGCCGACCCCGGAGGATTTCCGGCTCGCTCGAGGCCCTGTCTTCGCCAAGAAGCAACCCTGACCAGATTGCCGCACCGACCGACCAAACCGCAGGAGCATTTAATGCAAAGGTGGTCTGACACCTTTATCCTGACACGCGCCCCCCAGCCGGCAGAGCCGAAGCGATCGCCGTCACTTCGCCGCTCCACTGACCGGCCTGACAGAAGGACAGCGCCGCCTGCGCCACTCCGACTGCGGTGCCACTTGACAGAGTGACACTGACAGGCAGTCAGGCCCTGCCGAAGGCACCATAGGAAACTCCGCTTCGCCCGACCCAGGGCTCGGACACGGGCTAAGTCCCGGAAGACGGCGAACTCCGCTCCGCCCGACCCAGGGCTCGGACTCGGGCTAAGTCCCGGAAGACGGCGAACTCCGCTCCGCCCGACCCAGGGCTTGGACTCGGGCTAAGTCCCAGAAGACGGCGAACTCCGCTCCGCCCGACCCAGGGCTCGGACTCGGGCTAAGTCCCGGAAGACGGCGAACTCCGCTCCGCCCGACCCAGGGCTCGGACTCGGGCTAAGTCCCGGAAGACGGCGAACTCCGCTCCGCCCGACCCAGGGCTCGGACTCGGGCTAAGTCCCGGAAGACGGCGAACTCCGCTCCGCCTGACCTAGGGCTCGGACTCGGGCTAAGTCCCGGAAGACGGCGAACTCCGCTCCGCCCGACCCAGGGCTCGGACTCGGGCTAAGTCCTGGAAGACGGCGAACTCCGCTCCGCCCGACCCAGGGCTCGGACTTGGGCTAAGCCCCAGAAGACGACCAACTCCGCTCCGCCCGACCCCAGGGCTCGGACTCCGCCCTGGCCTCAGCCGGCGGCCTCCGCCTCGCCCGACCCAGGGGCTCGGACTCGACCTCAGCCACGGAAGACAGACTCGACCTCGGCTTCGGAGGAGCTTCCACATCGCCCAACCTAGGACGCAGACCGGCCACGTCAACAGGAGGCGCCATCATCACCCTACCACGAGCTGACTCGGGCCACAGGGAACAAGACCGGCGTCCCATCTGGCTCGCTCCACCAGACAGGCAATGATGGCGCCCCGCATACTCTGTGACGACGGTGGCTCTCAGCCCCCTTACGGAAGCAAGAGGACGTCAGCAAGGACTCAACCGCTCCGACAGCTGTTCCTCCGCCAGGCTCCATCGCTCCTCCGACGGCCACGACATCACACCAGCTGGGTGCCAAAATCTCTCCGGCTGCCACAACGGAATGTACTTAGGGCGCTAGCTCTCCTCCGCTAGACACGTAGCACTCTTCTACACCCCCCCATTGTACACCTGGATCCTCTCCTTACACCTATAAAAGGAAGGACCAGGGCCCTCTTAGAGAGGGTTGGCCGCGCGGGGACGAGGACGAGACAGGCGCTCGCTTGAAGCCGCTCGCTCCCTCTCCCGCGTGGACGCTTGTAACCCCCCTACTGCAAGCGCACCCGACCTGGGCGCGGGACGAACACGAAGGCCGCGGGATTCCCACCTCTCTCACGCCGGTCTCCGGCCGCATCGCTTTTCCCCCCCTCGCGCTCGCCCTCGCGCTCGACCCATCTGGGCTGGGGCACGCGGCGACATTCACTCGTCGGCTCAGGGACCCCCCGGTCTCGGAACGCCGACAAAACGCTTCGGATGTGCGTGGACTACAGACCCCTTAATGAGGTCACAATCAAGAATAAGTACCCTCTTCCCCGAATTGATATCTTATTCGATCAGCTTACCGGAGCTCGGGTATTATCTAAAATTGACCTAAGGTCGGGCTATCATCAGATCCGTATCCGACCCGAGGATATACCCAAGACCGCATTTACTACGCGGTACGGATTATTCGAATATTTGGTGATGTCTTTCGGATTAACGAATGCTCCTGCCCACTTCACATACCTAATGAACTCGGTATTTATGCCTGAGTTGGATAAATTTGTGGTGGTCTTCATTGGCGACATCTTGATATATTCCAAGAATGAAGAGGAGCATGCTCAGCATTTACGGATTGTATTAACACGCTTAAGGGAACATCAACTATATGCTAAATTCAGCAAGTGCACGTTTTGGCTGGAGGAAATCCAATTTCTAGGACACGTATTGTCTGCCAAGGGGATTGCGGTTGATCCCAGCAAGGTCAAGGATATTTTAGAGTGGAAACCACCAACCACTGTACATCAAGTTCGAAGTTTCCTTGGACTAGCTGGCTATTACCGCCAATTTATCCCGGACTTCTCTAAGCTTGTGAAGCCAATCACAATTCTATTAAAGAATGATACAAAATTTAACTGGTATTATTGACCACTGCTCCAGTATTGGCTCAACGAAGGTCAACGAAGCCTTCGAGCAGCTGAAGGTATTATTGACCACTGCTCCAGTATTGGCTCAACCGGACATTGAAAAGCCTTTTGATGTGTATTGTGACGCATCATGCAGTGGTCTTGGATGTGTCTTGATGCAAGAAGGATGAGTTATAGCGTATGCCTCAAGACAGTTGCGTCGGCATGAGGAACATTATCCAACTCATGACTTAGAATTAGCTACTGTGGTTCATGCCCTGAAAATATGGCATCATTATCTGCTGGTGTAACACCCGGATTTTAGGGGTCCAAAACCCGGGCGCTAACATAAACACCAGGTATGCTGGGACCAAGTCTCACACATATGATGTAAAGTGGCACAGGATCGAATGTCACATCTTTATATATAACAGGAGTTCTATACAAAATAAATAATTACATTATAAGGAGACAACGGTCCAGCAACCCAAAGTTGACTGGGAGACGACGGCCTAGACCACTCACGAACTCATCACGGCATCCTCCACGCGCCTCATCCTGTGGTACCTGCTCTTGACCTGTGGGGGGGGTGTGAGACAGCAAGAGTGAGCTCACATACGTTCATCGCTCAACAAGTTGTGGGGAATAATGTGCATGAACTCGCCAAAGGTGGGAGCTCACGTGAAGTGTAAGGCTTACCAAAGAGGATGGTTAGAGCTGAGCATTGCTTTTAAAGTTGGTCAAAATTTTATTAGCAATTACTAAGTATAAGTAAATACCAACCCAATTAAATAGTAGAACAAAAGTAACAAACTCACCTGCGATGCAATGCATATGACAAATTGAGTTTAAGTTCCATAATTTAATCATGTGAGTGTCCGAGCCGCTCATGACCGTGAGCACGGCTAGTATACCAGTTTTACACTCTGCAGAGGTTGCGCATCTTTACCCACAAGTCATGTTACCCATCTGCCAAGGGATCGCGACTTCCCATACACCTCTACCGAGGAGGCGAGGCAGGGTAACACTACGAGGCCTTTACAAAGTTCCACTAGCTTCAGAAAACCCGCTACAGTTTATAGGAAGCTCCAATGCAGGAATCCCTTGCAGGACCGCCATCACAGCAAAATCCTCCCGAGGGCCTCCCCAGGAATCCCTTGCAGGACCGCCATCACAGCAAAATCCTCCCGAGGGCCTTCCCAGGAATCCCTTGCAGGACCGCCATCACAGCAAAATCCTCCCGAGGGCCTCCCTACACTGACCACTCCCCTACTGCCCTTGCCCCTTTCGGGTAAGGTAGTCTTCCACTAGCTTTCCTAATTAATCGGCCAAGGGCGTCCCATTAAACCCTTGTGGTAGCACTGTTTTCCCGGGTGGTTCTCCATGTTCCAATTAACATAATGATCTTATCATGAACAGTGATAATAAACAGATAATAAAAGTGTGATCATGAATAATGTATCTTCATACCCAAAACCACATAAAGCACTAGCAAGTACTACCCAAAAAGTTCAGTGGTAAACAAGGTATAAAGATAGACAAACTAGGGTAACCTATTGGGTCCCATCAAATTAACCTATGCAGATCATTATGATTAATTAGAACATGAGTGGGTAAAAAGAAGTGATCAAGGGCACAACTTGCCTGGGACTTGAGATTCCAGGTACCAGGATGATCTTCAGGTGACACGTGACCTCACTGCTAGTCGTAGCAATTCAACCAAACATGGTATAGGCAAAATTAACATTACACCAAACATAAGAACAAAATACACATTAATAATATTCATATTAAAATAAGATCACAGGAAAAAGAATTATTAATTTTTGAGTTATAGAATTCAAGTTATGAATTTCCTAAGATTTAAGGTGATTATAATAGGATTAGATGATAAATTAATTTCCTAACAGAGTTCATGTCAAAACAGTGATTCTAAATGATAGAGAATATTATTACAAAATTTTAGGAATTGGAATGGTTCAATTTGGAGCTAAAATGAATTTTCTATGAATTATCTAAGTTCTAGCAATTATTTTTATATTAAAAACTCATTTTCTAATTCATTTTCCTGATTTTATAACTCTCTGGACTGGGCCTCAATTAATGGAAAACGCAAGGGGCTCGGTGTAAGTTGTCCCAGACACAGAGAACAGTAAAGCGGGGATGGCGGGTTGATTTGGTAAAAGAATAGGGTCCCATTTGCAAAGTGTTGCGGCGTCAAAAACACGGGCACGATCTGGCCATTAGATCGCGCACCGAGGGCCCAGATTATACGTAACTTAAACGAACCGTTACGCACCGAGGGCAGTACGATCGTGATCCGACGGTCACGATTTAAAGATTCGTGGTCTAATCTCACGCGCCAGATCAGGACTAGACGACTAGGATCTAACCACGCAAGAAGGTATGCGCTACCAGATCCCAGCTGCCCAACGTCGATCGGATGGCCAGGATTTGATGTCGCAAAGGGTTACTCACTCATTTAATCGCAGCCGCAGAATATACGATCGACGGCCACGACGCTTATCTTCTACCCCGCGTCCCCCAACGCCGAACAGGGATGGCGCCAGAGCTCACCGCGGCGGCAACTTTGCTGACAAAACCCCGACCGCGGTTACCAAGACCCAATCAAGCGCTTAATTTATGTAAAACCAAGTGGAGGATTCGTCACACACGTTAGGGTACCTTACGGATAGTGGGGATCGGAGCAGGGCCGCCCACGGTATGAGGTAGCGCATCACCATGGGCAACACGCAGATGGTCATGGCGGTGTCGGTGGTACATCCCAACCACGACGGTGAAGTCTTCCCCCCTTATTCAGCTGCTCGGCATCCGAAGCACCCAAGCGAAGCCCCAGGGGCACCCCACCGGTGTGGAAGGGCAGTACCGGCGAGCCCAGATTCACCAGCGGCGGTACTTGGATGGGATGCAGAGAAGAGGTCACGGTCGACCTATATAGCCCCAAGGAGACGAGTTGTGCCCTGGATGCCGATCCGGAAAAACGGGGGAGGTGGTTGTAACGTCCACGCGGAGCTCGGCGCAACACCAGGGACGCCCACATCGGACTTCGTTGGAGATTCGCTGAAGCATGCGTCCAGTGAACAGAACCCGAGATGAACGGAGGAGCGAGACGCGTCGACAAGGCGGGCCCAAGCGCCGGTGAGGTGAGCGTCCGTGAGCGGATGGGGAAAAAGGGAGAGGCTGACTCAACGGACCCACCAAATCGAGCGGACTCCGGTGGATTCGGCTGGCTGCAACAGACTCCTAAACGCAGGGGAAGGAGACGCACCTGACGACAGGGTCCCGCTGCCAGTGACACAAACGGGAGACGCGAGGGGGAGGGGCGATCCCGACCACAAGGCCCCACATGGTGGAGACAGGTGAGAGCGAGCGCGCGATGAGTGAGGCACTGGCAACGCGGACCCACTCGTCGGCGCACGGCATGAGGGAAATAGTTGGGCCGCGTGGTGAGGCTTCCTTAAGTGGGCCAAAAATGGTACAACGAGCCCAGGTAAGCTTTTCTTCTTTTTCTTTTTATTTTGTATTTTCTTTTCTCCATTTTCAAATCCAATTCGAGTTCAAGTTTAAATTCAAACTTTGTGAATAACTTGTCCTCAGTTTGAAAGGTATAATTTAATAATATAAGTATGAAGGATGTTTATTCTGATTTTTATTTTATTTTATGTAATATTTTTCTCAGTTCTTCTCTTCTCTTTTATTTTCTATTTTCTATTCCAAATTCAAATTTATACTTCTATTTTAGTTTTCAGATTTTTCCAATGTATCAATTGAAATCCAAAGGTGAATATAAACCATATTATTTTAATATTACTAATTTAAGTTTTATTCTCCTTGTTATTTATCTCATGGGATGTATAAATGGTTTCCTTTAAAAGAAAAATCCTTTTTCTCCCCATTTTCTTATTTCCCAATTTTCAAAACATTATGATACTTTGTTTATATATATTTTTTTTCCTCTACTAATTTTGGGTCTTACAAATCCTACCCCCCTTAAAAATAATCTCGTCCTCGAGATTTGTAAGGAAAGGGATGTAAAAAAAAATATTTATAGTTTAGCCTTTAACTTTTAAGTTAGTTTCAAGAATAAGAAGTTTCATGTTAATTAGAAAGTGATTATGAAAGCATGGGTATCTATATGTATAGTCATTTTATTATAAAAGATGGGTATGTTAGGGCAAGAATAGCCTAGGGTAAGAAAGTTTATGGTGAGAAAGAACTCCATGTTAAGTGGTAATGCATCTGAAGATTGAGTTTGACTTCTCTCCTCCCTTGACGAGGTTGGTCTTTTCTCCTCCGATCTTGGTCCCGTTGATTCACAGTTAGTGTATATCATTGGGGTTCTGGAATATGGTTAAGATAGATATAGATGAGATGGACTACATGTTGTAGGTCAAAAGTTTGTTTGATAGGAGTAGGTTCTAATTTATTTCACCATTATTATCTTGTTAATTGACTGACCTAAGATTAGGTCGTGTTTTATATTAGATGGGATCTAGATTAGTTTGGCATGAGTAGATTTGACTAGATAAGATCGAATTAATTTGGATTAGATTATGGTTGTCACTCTAGGAGGAGATATGCAAAGTGTTTAGGATAAGATGGAAGGATAAGATAGAATCTTTTTAAGGTAACATGGGTCTATAAGATAGATCTACTTGTTTTTTTTATGGGTGATAATCTATCTTTCTAACTATATTCTTATGTTTGTATGTATTTTGGATGTAATTGTGGACATTACTCCACAACTCATCACACTCAATCAAAGATCCAAATCAGACAATTATCATAAGAACAAACACTCAAGCGTATAGATATTTAAAGAAAATATGGTCTTGTTTTTGTTCCTAAGAGTAGGTCTCCTATTCCTAAAGGTTACTTTAGGCACGAGATTTCAAGAGTGTGAAATCCACATTTGTCTTTAGAAGGAAAAGGTAAGAATAATCAGAGTAAGCGGAAATAGATAAGAATAGATTAAGAAAAGCCTAGAAAAGAATCAGAGTAGCAAAGGTAAGTAAAGAATGGTTGTCCAGTTCTATCTAGGTTTCGTCCTACAGTCAACATTCCTCTGATACCACTTCTGTAACACCCGGATTTTAGGGGTCCAAAACCCGGGCGCTAACATAAACACCAGGTATGCTGGGACCAAGTCTCACACATATGATGTAAAGTGGCACATGATCGAATGTCACATCTTTATATATAACAGGAGTTCTATACAAAATAAATAATTACATTATAAGGAGACAACGGTCCAGCAACCCAAAGTTGACTGGGAGACGACGGCCTAGACCACTCACGAACTCATCACGGCATCCTCCACGCGCCTCATCCTGTGGTACCTGCTCTTGACCTGTGGGGGGGGTGTGAGACAGCAAGAGTGAGCTCACATACGTTCATCGCTCAACAAGTTGTGGGGAATAATGTGCATGAACTCGCCAAAGGTGGGAGCTCACGTGAAGTGTAAGGCTTACCAAAGAGGATGGTTAGAGCTGAGCATTGCTTTTAAAGTTGGTCAAAATTTTATTAGCAATTACTAAGTATAAGTAAATACCAACCCAATTAAATAGTAGAACAAAAGTAACAAACTCACCTGCGATGCAATGCATATGACAAATTGAGTTTAAGTTCCATAATTTAATCATGTGAGTGTCCGAGCCGCTCATGACCGTGAGCACGGCTAGTATACCAGTTTTACACTCTGCAGAGGTTGCGCATCTTTACCCACAAGTCATGTTACCCATCTGCCAAGGGATCACGACTTCCCATACACCTCTACCGAGGAGGCGAGGCAGGGTAACACTACGAGGCCTTTACAAAGTTCCACTAGCTTCAGAAAACCCGCTACAGTTTATAGGAAGCTCCAATGCAGGAATCCCTTGCAGGACCGCCATCACAGCAAAATCCTCCCGAGGGCCTCCCCAGGAATCCCTTGCAGGACCGCCATCACAGCAAAATCCTCCCGAGGGCCTTCCCAGGAATCCCTTGCAGGACCGCCATCACAGCAAAATCCTCCCGAGGGCCTCCCTACACTGACCACTCCCCTACTGCCCTTGCCCCTTTCGGGTAAGGTAGTCTTCCACTAGCTTTCCTAATTAATCGGCCAAGGGCGTCCCATTAAACCCTTGTGGTAGCACTGTTTTCCCGGGTGGTTCTCCATGTTCCAATTAACATAATGATCTTATCATAAACAGTGATAATAAACAGATAATAAAAGTGTGATCATGAATAATGTATCTTCATACCCAAAACCACATAAAGCACTAGCAAGTACTACCCAAAAAGTTCAGTGGTAAACAAGGTATAAAGATAGACAAACTAGGGTAACCTATTGGGTCCCATCAAATTAACCTATGCAGATCATTATGATTAATTAGAACATGAGTGGGTAAAAAGAAGTGATCAAGGGCACAACTTGCCTGGGACTTGAGATTCCAGGTACCAGGATGATCTTCAGGTGACACGTGACCTCACTGCTAGTCGTAGCAATTCAACCAAACATGGTATAGGCAAAATTAACATTACACCAAACATAAGAACAAAATACACATTAATAATATTCATATTAAAATAAGATCACAGGAAAAAGAATTATTAATTTTTGAGTTATAGAATTCAAGTTATGAATTTCCTAAGATTTAAGGTGATTATAATAGGATTAGATGATAAATTAATTTCCTAACAGAGTTCATGTCAAAACAGTGATTCTAAATGATAGAGAATATTATTACAAAATTTTAGGAATTGGAATGGTTCAATTTGGAGCTAAAATGAATTTTCTATGAATTATCTAAGTTCTAGCAATTATTTTTATATTAAAAACTCATTTTCTAATTCATTTTCCTGATTTTATAACTCTCTGGACTGGGCCTCAATTAATGGAAAACGCAGGGGGCTCGGTGTAAGTTGTCCCAGACACAGAGAACAGTAAAGCGGGGATGGCGGGTTGATTTGGTAAAAGAATAGGGTCCCATTTGCAAAGTGTTGCGGCGTCAAAAACACGGGCACGATCTGGCCATTAGATCGCGCACCGAGGGCCCAGATTATACGTAACTTAAACGAACCGTTACGCACCGAGGGCAGTACGATCGTGATCCGACGGTCATGATTTAAAGATTCGTGGTCTAATCTCACGCGCCAGATCAGGACTAGACGACTAGGATCTAACCACGCAAGAAGGTATGCGCTACCAGATCCCAGCTGCCCAACGTCGATCGGATGGCCAGGATTTGATGTCGCAAAGGGTTACTCACTCATTTAATCGCAGCCGCAGAATATACGATCGACGGCCACGACGCTTATCTTCTACCCCGCGTCCCCCAACGCCGAACAGGGATGGCGCCAGAGCTCACCGCGGCGGCAACTTTGCTGACAAAACCCCGACCGCGGTTACCAAGACCCAATCAAGCGCTTAATTTATGTAAAACCAAGTGGAGGATTCATCACACACGTTAGGGTACCTTACGGATAGTGGGGATCGGAGCAGGGCCGCCCACGGTATGAGGTAGCGCATCACCATGGGCAACACGCAGATGGTCATGGCGGTGTCGGTGGTACATCCCAACCACGACGGTGAAGTCTTCCCCCCTTATTCAGCTGCTCGGCATCCGAAGCACCCAAGCGAAGCCCCAGGGGCACCCCACCGGTGTGGAAGGGCAGTACCGGCGAGCCCAGATTCACCAGCGGCGGTACTTGGATGGGATGCAGAGAAGAGGTCACGGTCGACCTATATAGCCCCAAGGAGACGAGTTGTGCCCTGGATGCCGATCCGGAAAAACGGGGGAGGTGGTTGTAACGTCCACGCGGAGCTCGGCGCAACACCAGGGACGCCCACATCGGACTTCGTTGGAGATTCGCTGAAGCATGCGTCCAGTGAACAGAACCCGAGATGAACGGAGGAGCGAGACGCGTCGACAAGGCGGGCCCAAGCGCCGGTGAGGTGAGCGTCCGTGAGCGGATGGGGAAAAAGGGAGAGGCTGACTCAACGGACCCACCAAATCGAGCGGACTCCGGTGGATTCGGCTGGCTGCAACAGACTCCTAAACGCAGGGGAAGGAGACGCACCTGACGACAGGGTCCCGCTGCCAGTGACACAAACGGGAGACGCGAGGGGGAGGGGCGATCCCGACCACAAGGCCCCACATGGTGGAGACAGGTGAGAGCGAGCGCGCGATGAGTGAGGCACTGGCAACGCGGACCCACTCGTCGGCGCACGGCATGAGGGAAATAGTTGGGCCGCGCGGTGAGGCTTCCTTAAGTGGGCCAAAAATGGTACAGCGAGCCCAGGTAAGCTTTTCTTCTTTTTCTTTTTATTTTGTATTTTCTTTTCTCCATTTTCAAATCCAATTCGAGTTCAAGTTTAAATTCAAACTTTGTGAATAACTTGTCCTCAGTTTGAAAGGTATAATTTAATAATATAAGTATGAAGGATGTTTATTCTGATTTTTATTTTATTTTATGTAATATTTTTCTCAGTTCTTCTCTTCTCTTTTATTTTCTATTTTCTATTCCAAATTCAAATTTATACTTCTATTTTAGTTTTCAGATTTTTCCAATGTATCAATTGAAATCCAAAGGTGAATATAAACCATATTATTTTAATATTACTAATTTAAGTTTTATTCTCCTTGTTATTTATCTCATGGGATGTATAAATGGTTTCCTTTAAAAGAAAAATCCTTTTTCTCCCCATTTTCTTATTTCCCAATTTTCAAAACATTATGATACTTTGTTTATATATATTTTTTTTCCTCTACTAATTTTGGGTCTTACAGCTGGGAAATATCTGTCATATATATACAGATCATAAAAGTTTGAAGTACATTTTTACCCAGATAGAATTAAATATGAGGCAGAGTAGATGGCTTGAGCTAATTAAGGATTATGAATTGGAAATTCATTATCACCCAAGCAAGGCCAACGTGGTGGCAGATGCACTAAGTCGCAAGGCTTCCTGCCATTGTCTTACCATAAAGACTTCCGACATCACATTATGCCAAGAAATGGAGAAGTTAAACTTGGGAATGATTGAACATGGAACATTAAATCAATTGAAGCTTGAGTCGGTCCTTCTGCAAAAGATAATTGATGCACAAAGAAGTGATGAGGGTATGAAACACATCCATGAGAAAATGAAGGTCGGTAAAGCAAACTGTTTCAGAAAGGATGATCAAGGCATAGTATGGTTTAATAACCGCATAGTTGTGCCTAAATATGATGATGTCCGCTAGCAAATCTTAGATGAAGCACATCTTAGTCGATACTCCATTCATCCTGGAAGCACTAAGATGTATCACGATTTAAAGAAGCATTATTGGTGGACAAAGATGAAGATTGAAATTGCATGCTATGTGGCGAGATGTGACACCTGTAGGCGTGTCAAAGCCATACACATGAAGACTGATGGTCCACTGCAATCTTTACACATCCCGACTTGGAAATGGAAGGACATCAACATGGACTTCATTGTGAGATTACCCAAAACGACAAAAGGATTTGATTCTATCTAGGTTATAGTTGATTGACTTACAAAGATAGCCCAGTTTCTACCAGTCAAGACATCCTATCCAGTCCTCACCTATGCTCAGGTATATATTGCCCGTATTCTCAGTTTGCACGGAATTCCAAAGACCATAGTGTCGGACCGCGGATCGCAATTTGTATCCAAATTCTAGGAAGAACTCCACAAATCCCTGGGTACTAAGTTGCTCCACAGTTCGGCCTATCATCCTCAAACGAGTGGGCAGATTGAGAGAGTGAACCAAATACTTGAAGACATGTTACGGGCATGTGTTCTGGAATTCCCACAGAAATGGGATGAATGTTTACCATTGGCAGAATTTTCATACAACAACATCTATCAAGAAAGTATCAAGATGGCACCCTTCGAAGCATTATATGGACGACGGTGCCATACTCCATTAAATTGGTCAGAACCAGGAGAACGATGGTTTTTCAGGCCTGATATGGTCAAAGAAATGGAAGAAAAGGTTCAATGAATCATGCATAATTTAAAAGAAGCACAAGCTCGACAAAAGAGTTATGCAGACAAACGACGCCAACCCTTGTACTTCCAGATCGAAGATTATGTGTATCTGAAAGTATCACCAATGAAGGGTGTATCTCGTTTTGGTGTAAAAGGGAAGCTTGCACCATGATACATTGGTCCATTCCTCATTCTTGAACAATGTGGACCAGTGGCGTACCGACTCCAATTACCCGAAACATTGTCTGCAGTGCATAATGTGTTCCATGTGTCCCAATTGAAGAAGTATCTTCGGGTTCCAGATCGAACCATTGAAGTGATGGATGTTACCTTGGAACCAGACTTAATATATTCAGAACATCCTATTCGAGTCCTGGATCAAAAGTACAGGGTTACCCGAAGAAGAACTCTCAAATTTTATAAGATACAATGGAACCAACACACTGAGGATGAAGCTACATGGGAAACCCAAGACTTTTTAGAAAAGAATTTCCCAGGCTTTTTAGCTTCATGTAAATTATGAAATATGTACAATTGTTGTAAAAGAGAGTAGACCCCATACCACCCCTGCCTTGTACAAAAAATAAGGAAATAAAAATATGACACATTTCCTTTTCCACTACTTGCCTTAGAACTTTTAATCTCGGGACGAGATTCTTTTATGGGGGAAAGGATGTAACACCCCTGGTGTTATTGTTACTAAAACTTGAGCATAACATCATGAGCATTTGCATATTATGTGTTTGTTACACTTAGAGTGCATGCACTAGGCAAAAATTTCAAACAAGTTGTTGTGGTGTGACTTGTTATGTGTGTAACCCTAGGGTAGGTACTTAACCCTAAACCAGGCTTAGGAGTGATAATAAAGCCCAAGCATGAGAAAACTTCAAAACTCATAAGAAATAATCATAAGATATCACATTTAATGGACTTAAGACGCACCCAAACCCTAGAAGTGCCAAAAACCCTAAGCAGACCCCTAGAAAACCCTGAGTTGAAACCCTAGGGGGTTATATGTAAATTTTGCACACTATTGGATCTAAGTGCAAAAACCAAGGTATTAGGGTACCTCAAATCATATGGTTCACATATTGAGGATTTGCAAATCAAACCATGAGATTTGGGCTTATTTGCAAAAAGCCATTCTACACCCCTCATGTGACTAAGTCTGAAAACCAATGAACATGGCTGACTTTGGAGCTCTGTAGTTCTAAAAATATTAGGAATTCGCCTAGGGTCAACACATCAAACCTGTAGACCTACTATAGGAGTACAAATTTGATTATGTGCCTAAGCCTTGGTATTGTACAAAATTAGGAGTTAAATGGGTCTGAAGTCTGGCTGTCACATAATGCAAAGACTAAATGTTGTATAACAGTGAAGTTGGGCGACCTTTGGGCTAGGATTTGGCTATGATCCAGTATGTATTTGGCCATGGTCGCTATAGCAAGGTTATAGCTGGATCATAGGGCTACAACTTTGACACAGAGAACAGGTCGAGTCACTACATGAAATTGGGAGCAAATCTCCCTGCAAGTTGCGCTGTCAGGCTGACTGATTGAGGATCCAATGGTACAGTGCACTGAAAATATCCCAATCCACTGAACCTCGCCGTCGACGACCGTGCGCCCGGATTCGTGCCAGCCATGGTGATTCGTGCCCAGCGCAGATGGATCACGAGGAAGGGTAAGAAATATCGCACCGTGGATGAACTCCGGCCACTATTCTACTCCGGCCGCCGTACCCACCTGAGTCACGGTCGCTTCTGATAGACTTGCCGGAGCTAGCCATCTCGCGACCTTGCGCCACGTGCCTTGATGCTTTAACCACGCCGCAGTGAGTCACCTTAGCCCACCCGATCATCGCCGGTGAGCTTGCCACAGTAAACGCCACCAATTGCTTGCGCCAGTGCACCCCCTTCTCTCCGGCCGCCACCGCGCCATCTCAAATTCACGGGCCACCGCTCATGGGCACTATAATTTGAGCACACCCTCGGCTTCGCTATGTAATTGTGCACCCAACACACCCACTCGTGCCTCCAATTACTCACCAGAGCCCCCAAATTGCTTACTTCCCCCAAATCAGTTTTCCGCCGCCGTAAGGAAGGTCTCACCGTGGCCAGTGTGCTCCAGGTCCGATCTTGTCCTCTGCTCTCTTGTTTCAGCACCCTTACGTGCCCCTGATGCTCCTTGACTCGTTCAATTAAGCTAGACCGCGCTAGATCGTCGGGAACACCTCTGTTCATCCATAGTTCGCGCTGTCGTCGTGGGCAGGGTGATTTAGAGCTCAACTCTAGCAATTAAGTGATGGGAAATGGTCGCGTAGGGTTGAATTCAGTGTCCAGCAAAGGGGAAGGCTATCCGTTGCTTATTCTGGCCAGTACAAGCTCGCCGGAGCTCGGCTTGGCGCCGTTCGCCGTCGAGGACCGCGAGTTGTAAAGAATTAGAAAGTGGAGGGCCTCGATGTAAATGTCAGTGACCCATTGAAATAGTGCACGGGATTCTTCGCTAGTTATTCAAACCCCTGGGGACCTCGGTGCAAACTGTCCACCGTGGGCGCGCGCGCGGGCGCGTTTGCCTGTTCACGGGCTGACTTGGGCCAATTTCGGCCCAATTCTATTCATACTTTTCCCTTTTCTTTTTCTTCCAGGATTAGAGAATTCATAGAAAATTATAGAAAAATGCTAAAAATACCAGACCAATTTTGTTATATTCCTAAATTCCTATAGTATTTAATAAAAATAGCTTTATGATTTTTAGTCCAAATAAGAAATTATGGAGTATTTAAAATAGCCAAAATCTATACTCCTGGAATTTTAGAAATTGATTAATAACTCCAAAAATCACTAAATTTTTTGTATAAGCTTTAAATGTTATTTAGAAGCATTGGGTAAAGTTTGGCATGATTTAGACAATGTTTGGTACCGAAACCCCAAAACCTTAATCTTTTAGTGATGCATGTCCTATGAACTACAATACTGACTTCAAAAACCCTAGTTTCCTGGAGTCCCGTGAAGAAAAATTGTATTCAAGACCTAAGATAATGTACCTTTATTATCTTTGCATTTTCATAAGCATTACATGAGCATTCATGATTATACATGGTTCTATATAGAAAATAAAGAAGAAGTAGAGGTTGAAGAAGCAAGAGGTACACCACCACCTGAAGACCCACTTTGTAGCATCCCAAAAATTCAAATCTTGGAATTTTATCAAACTCGCTCTAAATTCAAAAATGAATTTTAAATTTCATTTCAAAATGTTTGTTTGCGAGTTGATATCAACAAATAAAGTATAGTGGTCTATATTCTCTCCAAAATCCTCCTCAGATATCCTACAAATATTTCCCCAATGATCCCCTTCAAATTCTTTCCAGAAATACTGCCCAGATATTTCCCCGGTGACCCCCTCAAATTCTTTCTAGAAATATTGCCCAAATATTCCACCAATATATCTCTAATTATTTTCCTCCTGAGAAATACCTTCCGAATCATTTTTCAAGCCCCTACAAATATTTTCTTCATAACTTTCCTCATGCTCATACGTATACGTATGCCTCCGGTGTCATACGTTGAGCTCTACAAGCTAATTACACTCATATAAGACAAATCCATGCTAATCTCCCACTAATCCTCTCATCCTCCCACTAATCCTCTCATCCCTCCCCCTAATCCCCCCACCATGGCTATAAATCGAGGGGCAAGGGCCTCCTCTCATCCCACCCCAAGCCATTTCATGGCAACTCTCTCCACTCCCCCACACGCCCACTCCACCTTCCACACAAGCACACACTAGCACAAGGATCGTTCGGTCGTTCTTCGATCGTTCGTCACCCTGTTCTTAGTTTGTTCATTCATTCGTCCGATCGTTCGATCGTTCGTCCAATCGTTCATGGTTCGTTCGTCCGTTCATCCGATCGTTCGATCGTTCGTCCGTTCGTTCGTCCAAATAATCTTTTTCCTGCCGTTATGCTGCCGAAATTCCGATCGTTCGTTCGTTCGATCATTCGATCGTTCATCGTTCGTTCATAGTTCCTATTCATCGTTCATCGTTCGTATATAGTCCCTATTAATCGTTCTTCTAGAAAATCTTTGTCCTGCCGTTATGCTGTCGAAATTCCGATCGTTCGTTCGTCCGATCATTCGATCGTTCGTCCGTTCGTTCATAGTTCCTATTCATCGTTCGTTCATCGTCACTATTCATCGTTCATTCATACGAACTATTCACCATCACTATTCATCATCGTTACTATTCACCAACACTATTCGTCATTGTTACTATTCAACGATAATATCTATAGTAACTTTTTCGTCATCACTATTCATCGTCACTATTCATAGTTACTATTCATTGTTACTATTCATCGATCATCCGATCACCCAAATTTCAACTACTCATCCATCATTCTGTCCAGTCCACCTAAGACCAGCCAGACCCATATTCCAGTAATACGAACTCCGGTGACTGTGATTTTCCTTCCAGTAGGGAACTTCCCATCTGGTCACCCATCCCAGGTTTCTCCAAGTTGAGCACGCTTAACTTTGAGATTCCTTCGAACCAGGCTTCCAAACTCCGATTCCAATAATTCTTGTTTCTAAGTTCTTATCGAACTATTCCCTATCCAACCATGTCATCCCTTAAGCATGGTCCATGTTCCATAAAACTCCCAAAATACTCTTGTCCCATATTCTGCCTATAACTCTTCTGTTCATACTAAGTCAGATGATTCATTCGTCACTATTCTCACCAACAGTGAACTTCACTGTGCTACACCACATACACCCAGCTATAAATACACCCAGCTACCTCTCCACACACACTCAACACCCTCAGCCAAGGCAAACACCCCACCCACTCAGTTACTCCGCTCTGCCGGCTACACGCATAGTGTCGCTTCGCCTCCAGTCCACCCTCCTGGTAAGCACCTCCGCTCCACCACTAGTAGTATCTCAACACCACATGACACAGATTCTACTCAAGACTCTACCCATCCATATATCGTTATTCTGACCACTATACTAAATATCTGTCGATATACTTGTTGGTTTGTATATTTGCTTGTTCATGTTGCATAGTTATCGGAGCATTCATGCCGTCTAGTGGAGGCCAAATCTGCAAGTCTACGCTAGGCGGTGGAGCCAGAAGCCAGCTCCGCGAGCTCTCTCTCCCTTTTGCCGGATAAGCACGGTAAGCTCACTGGATCCCTTTGATGCATAAATTACCTATGATTTTTCAACCACAACCCTCAGCCTGTTATTTTATGCATGATATGATTTTGAGACAGGTTATTATGGCCACCCAGCCGCTTGCCGCAATCAATCCTTGATATATTTGTTACAAATGATTTGAGAAAAGGTGTGAGTTTTCAAAAGAAAATGCTTTTCAAAATGTGTATGATGAAGGGTTTTCACCCTTATCACCTTTGAGTAGGGATGATCAGGGACTCCCTGGTTTAGGGGAGGGCCTAAGGTGATGGCTCAGCTGGTTTAGGTGTGAGCAGAAGGATTGTCCCCTCACATAAGGACCGGTTTGTCATCCTTCACTACCTGTACTCATGATAAGTACAACCACTCGAGACTGTATGGGCAGTCACTCAATCTGAACTCGTACGGCCCAAACCCCAGGGTTATGAAGGCTGGGGAGCACCGGGAGGATAAGGAGGGGAATGTTTTGTCCGGTTTGGACATGGCGGTGGTCTGACTCCTTCTGGTATAACCGTTAAGGTAAGGACGTGCGAGGAAAGAAATAGATTCGGCATTCGGGTCTCACGACGGTGAGATCACAGAAACCGGACTAGTGGGTCCATTGCCAAACCAACTTTTGCCAGAATGAAGATGGTTTCCCCAAGTTGCTGAGAGCATGCACAGTTTGCCTCGGAATAAGGAGCCAGCCAGAGTATGAATTCATCAAGCATGGCACAGAGAAGTGTGTCATGACTGTATACATTGGATCTAGTCTGCGCCATGTGGAATGGAGTGTCACTGCTACTGGGCACAGATTCAAAGACACCTGCCAAGTCGTTGCTCGCAAGGCATTGAGGGCCCTGTGTTAGATCTATGAAGAAGAAGTGGCCGACACATCGCTCAGATTCTTTCCGCCCTTTCAGAGAAACCGTCCCGTTTGGATGGCCAGGATGCGTGCATTGGAAGTGCAGTAGCTGCTTGAGGACGACCCCACAGTCGTGTACCTCACTGCATACCTGCTCACCCTGGATGCACAGTATGATTTCTTGGCTCGGCACCACCGTCAGATGATTGCTCGAGCAGAAGATGCAGAGAAGCGCAACCGTCAGCTCCATGTGGATCTCACCACAGCTCAAGCCCGTGAAGCTGCCTTAGAAAGTCATGAAGTCATTGTTGTTGAAGCTCTGAAGCAAGCCAAGGATGAGCATGTCCAGAAGTTGATGGAGGCCTACTTGGTAACCCATAACCAACGTAGAGCCCTGCGGATCCAAGAGCACGCTTCATCCAACCCAGTTCAACCCAGGAGAGCTGAAGATCCCCAGATTCTTGAAGGACACCCGGTCTCTATCAGAGGAGATAAGAAGGCTTGGGAACTACCGGAAGGAGCCATAGTCTTGGAAGGAATTCCAGTCTTCCCTTAGGCCATGAATAAGCAAGAGCACCCCGAGTCCTCCCAAGATCCCCGCTAGAGTTGTTTGAGCCCCTCACCATGAAGAAGATTCTAGCACCGTCCCGTGAGATCAAAGAAGAAGCTGCAAGCACCCCGCCATCACCGCCGCCCTCTAAGGAGCTACAAGAGCCAGTCCCGCTTGAAGAAGAGTTCGACCCCGTCTTGCTATCTCAGTCACCGCCGGAAGAAGTCATCAACATCAGCTCCCTCTTGACCCATCCAGGAGATGTCTCAGATTGAAGTTGTGCGCTAGCCTTGCCAGAAGAGAAGCTGCCTGGTCTGAAGTTAGTTATGCCCAGTCCTCTACATGCATTGGGTAGTGAAGTTTTTCTTCACTTTGGCTAGAGCCCTGCATGTATGAGAGGTAATCGTGTAGACTCGTGTTTTGCAAAACTCTATTTGTGTGGCCCCCTAGGGCATTTCAAAATGAATTTCGCTTGATGTTTTCTCCCTTTTTGAGTGCATATGTGATGCTTTAACGTTAGTGCTCATAAGTTGCATTTAGCATAGTTCTCAATTCAGGAGCCAAGCAATAGTAGTTACGCTTAGCCCCCGAATCTGAGTAGTCCGTGCTTTGGAAAAACTCTATTCTTCCCTTATTCAAAACATTTCATTTGTTTGTGCTTATCATTGCTGAGCTTGTGTGTTTTCTTTCTTTTTAAAAAGGTTTTCTCTAAAAACATAGATCACAAATTAGAACTAATCCTCACATTATTCTTCCATTCTCATCTTAACCCATCTCAAGAGAAAAGTGCCTTACCCAAGAAGATACCGGGAAGCTTACCCTTGAAGCCTGGAATAAGCTACAGAAGCAACTAGTCTAGTCGCTCAGTCAAACAGACCGACCGTGAGAATCAAAGCACTGCCCCTGAGTCAAAGTAAACAGGAAAAGAGGACAAAAGGAGTTATTACCATACAGAGAGGCAAAGATTCTTGGAACCAGAGACCACAAACATCAGGGTCATTGACCCCACCACTCACCCGTGCCCCCCGCGTTCCCCGCCTCCATGCGCACTATCACCACCCATGCCCCCTTTGCAGCGCACCCACCGCCATTACCACCAGCAACACCACCCCCATCCATCGCATTTGCTGCCGCGTAGCACCTACTCCATCACCACTACTCCGCAACCGAACACCACCGCTCGCCTATACAACCCCACACCAGCTCCCTCAATCCCCACGTCGCTCAAAGCAAAAACACACCAGATAAAATACCCTCTGCCAAATCGCAAGCAACTCCATTTTTCCACTCCCTCGCCCCTAAGATCACAATGCTTGGTGATTCTTGGGTTGAAGACTGTTGCACATGGTTCATAGTCTTTGGTTTCCTCCAATGTGTGATGGTAATACTCTTTGATAGAATCCTCCAGTGGGAAGAGCAAAGAGAAAGAAAGGGTTAGTGAAAAGAAGATAGTGAAGAGAAGATAAGAAGAAGGTTCTCCCAGAATCAACCCTGTATTAGTCATCTCTCCGCAGCCTGCTCAAGCAGCTACAACAGAAGAAGGTCCCATAACACCCTTGTTATGAGGTACTTCAAGGAGTTCAAATCCCCAAGATTCAAGAGTTCTACCCTCATTCTTTTTAAGTGGAGTAGTGTTCAAGTAAGGTTCCTGCTATGGAAAAAGAAGAAGGCCTGTAGCAAGCTTGTGGAGAACCAGATCATCAAAGCATATAAGTTTCTGGATGAGAAGTGGTCACCCAAGTTCCGTTGATGAAGCACCAGAAGACTAATCAAGGAAGGAATCCATGTGGGAGTTCGCAAGAGGAAGGTTTGTGTGTTGGCATCGATGCTTCCTCAATAAGCTAGCTGTCAAGCGAAACCTAGAAGCCTAAAGATGATCTTTGAGTAGCCAGAATCAGCGTTTGCAATCAGCAACCGGATGCTCCGCAAGGGCCAGATTTTGTTGAAGTTCCATCTCCTCGAAGAGTCTGCAAAGTGAAGATATGTAGATGAAGTAAAGCTATACCCATAACCCTTCTAAGCCGAATCTCGAGGACAAGATTCATTTTAAGTGGGGTAGATTTGTAGCATCCCAAAAATTCAAATCTTGGAATTTTCTAAAACTCGCTCTAAATTCAAAATTGAATTTCAAATTTCATTTCAAAATGTTTGTTTGCGAGTTGATATGAACAAATAAAGCATAGTGGTCTATATTCTCTCCAAAATCCTCCTCAAATATCCTACAAATATTTCCCCAATGATCCCCTTCAAATTCTTTCCAGAAATACTGCCCAGATATATCCCTGGTGATCTCCCTCAAATTCTTTCCAGAAATATTGCCCAAATATTCCACCAATATATCTCCAAGTATTTTCCTCCTGAGAAATACCTTCCGAATCATTTTTCAAGTCCCTACAAATATTTTCTTCATAACTTTCCTCATGCTCATACGTATATGTATGCCACCGGTGTCATACGTTGAGCTCTACAAGCTAATTACACTCATATAAGACAAATTCATGCTAATCTCCCACTAATCCTCTCATCCCTCCCCCTAATCCCCCCACCATGGCTATAAATCGAGGGGCAAGGGCCTCCTCTCATCCCACCCCAAGCCACTTCATGGCAACTCTCTCCACTCCCCCCACACGCCCACTCCACCTCCCACACAAGCACACACTAGCACAAGGATCGTTCGGTCGTTCTTCGATCGTTCGTCCCCCTGTTCTTAGTTTGTTCGTTCGTTCGTCCGATCGTTCGATCGTTCGTCCGATCGTTCATGGTTCGTTCGTCCGTTCGTCCGATCGTTCGTCCGTTCGTTCGTCCAAATAATCTTTTCCCTGCCGTTATGTTGCCGAAATTCCGATCGTTCGTTCGTTCGATCGTTCATCGTTCGTTCATAGTTCCTATTCATCGTTCATAGTCCCTATTCATCGTTCTTCCAGAAAATCTTTGTCCTGCCGTTATCCTACCGAAATTCCGATCGTTCGTTCGTCCGATCATTCGATCGTTCGTCCGTTCGTTCATAGTTCCTATTCATCGTTCATCGTCACTATTCATCGTTCATCGTTCGTTCATACGACTATTCACCATCGCTATTCATCATCGTTACTATTCAACGACACTATTCATCATTGTTACTATTCAGCGACAATATCTATAGTAACTTTTCGTCATCACTATTCATAGTTACTATTCATAGTTACTATTCATCATTACTATTCATCGATCATCCGATCACCCCAAATTTCAACTACTCAACCATCATGTTGTCCAGTCCACCTAAGACCAGCTAGACCCATATTCCAGTCATACGAACTCCGGTGACTGTGATTTTCCTTCCAGTAGGGAACTTTCCATCTGGTCACCCATCCCAGGTTTCTCCAAGTTGAGCACGCTTAACTTTGAGATTCCTTCGAACCAGGCTTCCAAACTCTGATTCCAATAATTCTTGTTTCTAAATTCTTATCGAACTATTCCCTATCCAACCATGTCATCCCTTAAGCATGGTCCATGTTCTAGAAAACTCCCAAAATACTCTTCTCCCATATTCTGCCTATAACTCTCCTGTTCATACTAAGTCAGACGATTCATTCGTCACTATTCTCACCAACAGTGAACTTCACTGTGCTACACCACATACACCCAGCTATAAATACACCCAGCTACCTCTCCACACACACTCAACACCCTCAGCCAAGGCAAACACCCCACCCACTCAGTTACTCCGCTCTGGTGTCTACACGCATAGTGTCGCTTTGCCTCCAATCCACCCTCCTGGTAAGCACCTCCGCTCCACCACTAGTAGTATCTCAACACCACATGACACAGATTCTACTCAAGACTCTACCCATCCATATATCGCTATTCTGACCACTATACTAAATATCTGTTGATATACTTGTTGGTTTATATATTTGCTTGTTCATGTTGCATAGTTATCGGAGCGTTCGTGCCGTCTAGTGGAGGCCAGAACTGCAAGTCTACGCCAGGCGGTGGAGCTAGAAGCCAGTTTCGCGAGCTCTCTCTCTCCCTTTCGCCGGATAAGCACGGCAAGCTCACTGGATCCCTTTGATGCATAAATTACCTATGATTTTTCAACCACAACCCTCAGCCTGTTATTTTATGCATGATATGATTTTGAGACAAGTTATTATGGCCACCCAGCCGCTTGCCGCAATCAATCCTTGATATATTTGTTACAAATGATTTAAGAAAAGGTGTGAGTTTTCAAAAGAAAATGCTTCTCAAAATGTGTATGATTAAGGGTTTTCACCCTTATCACCTTTGAGTAGGGATGATCAGGGACTCTATGGTTTAGGGGAAGGCCTAAGGTGATGGCTCAGCTGGTTTAGGTGTGAGCAGAAGGATTGTCCCCTCACATAAGGACCAGTTTGTCATCTTTCACTACCTGTACTCATGATAAGTACAACCACTTGAGATTGTATGGGCAGTCACTCAATCTGAACTCGTACGGTCCAAACCCTAGGGTTATGAAGGCTGGGGAGCACCGGGAGGATAAGGATGGGGAAAGTTTTGTCCGGTTTGGACATGGCGGTGGCCTGACTCCTTCCGGTATAACCGTTAAGGTAAGGACGTGCGAGTAAAGAAAGAGATTCGGCATTCGGGTCTCATGACGGTGAGATTGCAGAAACCGGACTAGTGGGTAAAGTGTACCCCTCTGCGCAGAGTTCAAACCTATTCGAATAGTCTGTGTCCACAGGAATGGACGAGTCTAGTGTGGTATGGCAATTAGTGTTTTGTTTTCAAAAAAGGTGCATTTGAGAAAAGTGTTTTTTAAAAGGTCCGGCGGTTGAGCCGTGAGCTATGGTGGACAGGAAGTCCAGTAACTGTTTTTGAAAAGGAAAACCAGTGGGAAACTGCTGAGATACCTGGATGGTTTAGTCTAGGGGATTTTGTTCTATACTGAAAAACTTCCTGCCCCTTTGGGAGAGGATGCGCTTTGCAAAATACAAAATGTTTTACAAAATAACCCTGCATAAAATACTGCTATTTCTGCAAAATATCCTGAGCTCCACATATTCCATGCATTATATCTGATTTCCCTATTCCGCGGGTGAAGGTGGGCTGCTGAGTACGTTTGTACTCACACTTGCTTATTTGTTGTTTTTCAGAAAAAGGAGATCGGGTAAGAGTTACGCCTGTTCCCAACCTTGTCTGTGGCTGTTGGACCGCTGATTTGCTTCGCTGCGTATATCGGGCTGCTTTAGCCCCACTCTGATGATATGTTCCGAGTTGTGGACCAACTCTTAAAGTTGATCGCCCCCTTTATAGGTTTGTCTCGTTTAAGCAGATCTGGAATCATCTGATGTATAAATATGTTTACTAGCCTCCTGGGACTAGTAATTGTATCACATTTGAGTCCTAGAGGATTCGGGACGCTTCACACTTGCCGGGAACTGCTTTTATTTTGATATTTGTGGAGCAGAGTCCGACTCTCCTATAACACAACGCAAGCCCTCGTGCATTTGCCACCTCCTTGCTGTTTTAAAATCTTTCTCACTTGGTTGATGCATTAGGTGATAGGAGTTGTGTGCCAAACAAATGATGCATTTCCTTCCTTGAATAATTGATTACTTTTCCTTGATCACCTGTTTTATAAAATGGTTTTGCTGATGCTTAGTCTTGCTCTAGAAAAACAAAATGTTTTGTTTTCAACAAAAGATGATGCTTCAAGTGGGAAGGGATGATTTTCAAAAATAAAACTTGATGGTGGATCCATCATGGCCATGATGGGTTCAACATTGGAAAATATGTACCTCTGTCAGGTACCAAACTTTGGGTTGAAATGATAAAGCTGAGACCGGGCGGGTGACTTGCACGAGAAGGGAGTCTCGGTGTAGTGTCTCCGTCTGAGTCGATTAAGGACCTTGTTGATGTAGGCCTGATGACCGAGGACCCTTTAACTGGTCACATGCCTCATCATGGGTAAGCTTTGCCTTGGGCAGACTAATACCAGAATAAGACAACACGCAATGGGAGTGGAGAGATGGCGAGAGTAGCGTGTACCCTCCGTGGCAAGAGGCTGGACAGTGGTGTATTTGTGCTCTCGGTTGGCGTGAACCTGATCTGGTCTTAAGAACCCCGGTGGCGAGTTGACATATGCAAGGGTTAAGTGCTACATATGTCGTGTGATTGGAGATCCTCAGCTGATTATTAATTGATTCAGATCACCGTTACTTCTCAGACATGAAGACTTGGTCACTGACTTACACGTAGCATTCCAGTGAACAAGAAGGGTTAATAAGAAGATGGCTAGTATAGGCCAAGTGCTTGAACTAGGGTAGAAAGAACTCTAGAATCAGGTAATGACTTAACTTGCTAATAAAACTAGATTTTTAAGGATCCACTATTAGTAAGCATTTTTGCAAACAAAGTCTTGGTTCTTGATTCAGCCTTACCTTGACTCCCTCAAGCCAGCATATCCTTGAGAGTCTTTTATTTTGACGGGTAAGACTTGCAAAAGTACACTTCGTACTCAGGGTTTTCGAACCCATGTTGTTGTAGGTGAGGAAGCAGCAAACTTTTGTTGCTTTTGCTCTAAGGTGGTGCCGAAGGAAGAAGCTCAAGAGTGAAGTCCCGGGAGGATGTTGTCTTCCTTTTGAAAAACTTTATACCTGTGTGCGGGAGGGGTTTTTGCCTCCCGAGTTTTGTAATAATATTACTCCTGCACTCTTATATATTACTGGTCTGTAATAATAATACTCTTTCTATACTTTAATATAAAATAAGTTGTTGTAACTGCTTTCGCATATTCGTTCCTCTGATGTGTTGTAATATCTGCGTGACGGGTGAAACTCTCTTGGGAAAGGTAAATAATACAGATACCGAACTTGTCGAGTGATTAGAAGCATCTACAGGATTGCCCGAGGTCCGCTGGACAAGGACAAATGTAGGTGGGCCTAATGACTTGGGAGGTTTCGTCACATTATCCGCCATGCGTATTGCACTCTCATTGTCACATAGGAGAGGGACTTTGCTCAGTTTGTAGCCATAGTCCCTAAGGGTTTTCCTCATCCAAAGTAATTGCGCGCAACAATGGCCTGCAGCAATGTACTCGGCTTCGGCAGCGGAAAGAGCTACGAAGTTTTGTTTCTTTAAAGCCCATGACACTAGGGATCTACCCAAAAACTAACAAGTCCCTAATGTGCTCTTTCTATCAATTTTACAATATCCTATTAAATCAAAAGTGGATCCCTTGGGGTACCAAAGCCCAAACTTAGGAGTGTAGACTAAATATCACATGATTCTCTTCACGGCCCTAAGGTGAACTTCCTTAGGATTGGCCTGGAACCTTGCACACATGCATACAGAAAGCATAATATCCGGTCGAGATGCACATAAGTAGAGTAAAGAGTCTATCATCGACCGGTATACCTTTTGATCTACGGATTTACCTCTCGTGTCGAGGTCGAGATGCCCATTGGTTCCCATGGGTGTCTTGATGGGTTTGCCATCCTTCATTCCAAACTTCTTGAGTATGTCTTGAATGTATTTAGTCTGGCTGATGAAGGTGCCCTCTTGGAGTTGCTTGATTTGAAATCCTAGGAAATATCTCAACTCCCCCATCATAGACATCTCGAATTTTTGAATCGTGATCCTACTAAACTCTTCACATGAGGACTTGTTAGTAGACCCAAATATAATATCATTAACATAAATTTGGCATATAAACAAGTCTTTTGCAATAGTTTTAGTAAAGAGAGTAGGATCGGCCTTTCCGACTTTGAAGCCATTAGTGATAAGAAAATCTCGCAGGCATTCATACCATGCTCTTGGGGCTTGCTTGAGCCCATAAAGCGCCTTTGAGAGTTTGTAAACATGGTTAGGGTACTCACTATCTTCAAAGCCGGGAGGTTGCTCAACATAGACCTCTTCCTTGATGGTTCCATTGAGGAAGGCACTTTTCACGTCCATTTGATAGAGCTTAAAGCCATGGTAAGTAGCATAGACAAGTAATATATGAATTGACTCAAGCCTAGCTACAGGTGCATAAGTTTCATCAAAGTCCAAACCTTCAACTTGTGAATAACCTTTGGCCACAAGTCGGGCTTTGTTTCTTGTCACCACACCATCCTCATCTTGCTTGTTCCAGAATACCTATTTGGTACCTACAACATTTTGATTAGGACGTGGAACTAAATGCCATACCTCATTCCTCGTGAAGTTGTTGAGCTCCTCTTGCATTGCCAGCACCCAATCCGGATCTCTTAATGCATCATCTACCCTGTATGGCTCAATAGAGGAAACAAAAGAGTAATGTTCACAGAAATGAGCAACTCGAGATCTAGTGGTTACCCCCTTATGAATGTCACGAAGGATGGAGTTGACGGGGTGATCTCGTTGAATTGCTTGGTGGACTCTTGGGTGTGGCGGACTTTGACCCTGAACTTCTTGATCATCTTCCATGTCCTGGTCATCTTCATCTCCCCCTTGATCATTGTCCTCCTCTTGAATCCTTAAACTGAACTCATTTTGAGCCCATCTCAAGAATCCTTTTAGGGTCACTTGGGTTTGTGTTTTTCCTGCAAAAAGAACACCCAAGTGAAGTGAGAATAATCATCCACAATAACTAGACAATACTTACTCCCACTGATGCTTATGTAAGCTATCAAGCCGAATAGATCCATGTGGAGTAGCTCGAGCGGCCTGTCCGTCGTCATTATGTTTTTGTGTGGATGATGAGCACCAACTTGCTTTCCTGCTTGGCATGCGCTACAAACCCTGTCTTTCTCAAAATAAACATTCGTTAGTCCTAAAATGTGCTCTCCCTTTAGAAGTTTGTGAAGATTCTTCATTCCAACATGGGCAAGTCGGTGATGCCAGAGCCAACCCATATTAGTCTTTGCAATTAAGCAAGTTTCAAGTTCAGCTTTGTTATTGAAAGTCGCCTAGAGGGGGGTGAATAGGGCGAAACTGAAATTCTCAAAGTTAATCACAACTACAAGCCGGGTTAGCGTTAGAAATATAATCGAGTCCGCGAGAGAGGGTGCAAAACAAATCGCAAGCAAATAAAGAGTGTGACACGCGGATTTGTTTTACCGAGGTTCGGTTCTCGCAAACCTACTCCCCGTTGAGGTGGTCACAAAGACCAGGTCTCTTTCAACCCTTTCCCTCTCTCAAACGGTCCCTCGGACCGAGTGAGCTTTTCTTCTCAATCACTTGGAACACAAAGTTCCCACAAGGACCACCACAAGATTGGTGTCTCTTACCTCAATTACAAGTAGTTGAAGTGGGAAAACTTGGATGCAATGAATGGTGGGTGGTTGGGGGTATTTATAGCCCCAACCACCAAACTAGTCGTTTGGTGGGGCTGACTGTCGTATGGTGCACCGGACAGTCCGGTGCACACCGGACATGTCCGGTGCGCCAGCCACGTCACCAAAGCCGTTGGGTTCTGACCGTTGGAGCTCTGTCTTCTGGGCCCGCCTGGATGTCCGGTGGCGCACCGGACATGTACTGTAGAGTGTCCGGTGCGCCAGCATGGGCGTGCCTGACTTCTGCGCGCGCTGGCGCGCATTCAATGCGCTGCAGGTAGCCGTTTGGCGCCGAAGTATCCGTTGCTTCGTTGTCACACCGGACAGTCCGGTGTGCACCGGACATGTCCGGTGAATTATAGCGGACTAGCCGTTGCGAATTCCCGAACCTGGCGAGTTCCAGAGCCGCTCTTCCTTGGAGCACAGGACACTGTCCGGTGTACACCGGACAGTCCGGTGAATTATAGCGGAGCGTCTCTGGATTTTCCCGAAGGTGACGAGTTTGACTTGGAGTCCTCTGGTGCACCGGACAGTCCGGTGCGCCAGACCAGAGGTGCCTTCGGTTATCCCTTGCTCTCTTTGTTGAACTCCATACTTGGTCTTTTTATTGGCTAAGTGTGAACCTTTGGCACCTGTATAACTTATACACTAGAGCAAACTAGTTAGTCCGATTATTTGTGTTGGGCAATTCAACCACCAAAATCAATTAGGGACTAGGTGTAAGCCTAATTCCCTTTCAATCTCCCCCTTTTTGGTGATTGATGCCAACACAAACCAAAGCAAATGTAGAAATACATAATTGAACTAGCTTGCATAATGTAAGTGCAAAGGTTGCTTGGAATTGAGCCAATATAACTACTCATAAGATATGCATGGATTGTTTCTTTGTTTTTTAATATTTTGGACCACGCTTGCACCACATGTTTTGTTTTTGCAAATTCTTTTGTAAATCCTTTTCAAAGTTCTTTTGCAAACAATCAAAGGTAAATGAATAAGATTTTGCAAAGCATCTTTAAGATTTGAAATTTTCTCCCCCTGTTTCAAATGCTTTTCCTTTGACTAAACAAAACTCCCCCTTAATGAAATCCTCCTCTTAGTGTTCAAGAGGGTTTTGATATTAATTTTGAAGAGGGTGTACCAATTTGAAATTATATCACAAGTAAGATACCAATTTGAGAATACTCTTTGAAAAACTAAATTTTTAGAAATTGGTGGTGTGGTGCGGTCCTTTTGCTTTGGGCTCATACTCTCTCCCCCTTTGGCATGAATCGCCAAAAACGGAATCATTAGAGCCCTTAGAATTACTCTCTCCCCCTTTGGTCATAAATAAATGAGTGAAGATTATACCAAAGATGAAGTCCTTTGCTTTGGACTCTCCCCCAAAAGATGGAGAGATGCGCGGAACGACGGCGAATGATGAGTTACGGAGTGGAAGCCTTTGTCTTCGCCGAAGACTCCAATTCCCTTTCAATATACCTATGACTTGGTTTGAAATTCACTTGAAAACACATTAGTCATGGCACATGAAAGAGACATGATCGAAGGTATATAGAAGAGCTATGTGTGCAAATCAACAAAAGAAGTTCCTAGAATCAACAATATTTATCGGCTAATTGATCGAAGGTATATAGAAGAGCTATGTATGCATGATCGAAGGTATATAGAAGAGCTCATGCCTAAGTTTGTTCATCAAGGGGCTTGGTAAAGATATCGGCTAATTGATCTTTAGTATTAATGTAAGAAATCTCGATATCTCCCTTTTGTTGTGATCCCTTAAAAAGTGATACCGAATGGCTATGTGTTTAGTGCGGCTATGCTCAACGGGATTATCCGCCATGTGGATTGCACTCTCATTATCACATAGAAGAGGAACTTTGGTTAGTTTGTAACCATAGTCCCTGAGGGTTTGCCTCATCCAAAGTAGTTGCGCGCAACAATGTCCTGCGGCAATGTACTCGGCCTCGGCGGTAGAAAGAGCTACGGAATTTTGCTTCTTTGAAGCCCAAGACACCAAGGATCTTCCCAAGAACTGGCAAGTCCCCAATGTGCTCTTTCTATTGATTTTACACCCCGCCCAATCGGCATCCGAATAACCAATTAAATCAAATGTGGATCCCCTAGGATACCAAAGCCCAAACTTAGGAGTATAAACCAAATATCTCAAGATTCGTTTTATGACCGTAAGGTGAGCTTCCTTAGGGTCGGCTTGGAATCTTGCACACATGCATACGGAAAGCATAATATTCGGTCGAGATGCACATAAGTAGAGTAAAGAGCCTATCATCGACCGGTATACCTTTTGATCGACAGATTTACCTCCTTCGTCGAGGTCGAGATGCCCATTGGTTCCCATGGGTGTCTTGATGGGTTTGGCATCCTTCATTCCAAACTTGCTTAGAATATCTTGAGTATACTTCGTTTGGCTTAGGAAGGTGCCCTCTTGGAGTTGCTTCACTTGAAATCCTAAGAAATATTTCAACTCTCCCATCATAGACATCTCGAATTTTTGTGTCATGATCCTACTAAATTCTTCACATGTGGACTCGTTAGTAGACCCAAATATAATATGATCAACGTAAATTTGGCATACGAACAAGTCATTCTCAAGAGTTTTAGTGAATAAAGTAGGATCGGCCTTTCCGACTTTGAATCCATTAGTGATAAGGAAATCCCTAAGGCAATCATACCATGCTCGTGGGGCTTGCTTAAGCCCATAAAGCGCCTTAGAGAGTTTATACACATGGTTAGGGTACTCACTATCTTCAAAGCCGGGAGGTTGCTCAACATAGACCTCTTCCTTGATTGGTCCATTGAGGAAGGCACTCTTCACATCCATTTGATAAAGCTTGAAGCCATGGTAAGTAGCATAGGCCAATAATATACGAATTGACTCAAGCCTAGCTACGGGTGCATAGGTTTCACCGAAATCCAAACCTTCGACTTGGGAGTATCCCTTGGCCACAAGTCGAGCTTTGCTTCTTGTCACCACACCATGCTCATCTTGCTTGTTGCGGAAGACCCATTTGGTTCCTACAACATTTTGATTAGGACGTGGAACTAAATGCCATACCTCATTTCTAATGAAGTTGTTGAGCTCCTCTTGCATTGCCACCACCCAATCCGAATCTTGTAGTGCTTCCTCTATCCTACGTGGCTCAATAGAGGAAACAAAAGAGTAATGCTCACAAAAATGTGCAACACGAGATCTAGTGGTTACCCCCTTATGAATGTCGCTGAGGATGGTGTCGACGGGGTGATCTCGTTGGATTGCTTGGTGGACTCTTGGGTGTGGTGGCCTTTGCTCTTCATCCTCCTTGTCTTGATCATTTGCATCTCCCCCTTGATCATTGCCGTCATCTTGAGGTGGCTCATTTGCTTGATCTTCTCCTTCATCAACTTGAGCCTCATCCTCATTTTGAGTTGGTGGAGATGCTTGCGTGGAGGAGGATGGTTGATCTTGTGCATTTGGAGGCTCTTCGGATTCCTGAGGACACACATCCCCAATGGACATGTTCCTTAGCGCGATGCACGGAGCCTCTTCATCACCTATCTCATCAAGATCAACTTGCTCTACTTGAGAGCCGTTAGTCTCATCAAACACAACGTCACAAGAAACTTCAACTTGTCTAGAGGACTTGTTAAAGACTCTATATGCCCTTGTGTTTAAGTCATATCCTAGTAAAAAGCCTTCTACAGTCTTAGGAGCAAATTTAGATTTTCTACCTCTTTTAACAAGTATAAAGCATTTGCTACCAAAGACTCTAAAAAATGAAATATTGGGCTTTTTACTGGTGAGGAGTTCATAAGATGTCTTCTTGAGGATTCGGTGTAGATACAACCGATTGATGGCGTAGCAAGCGGTGTTGACCGCCTCGGCCCAAAACCGATCCGAAGTCTTGTACTCATCAAGCATGGTTCTTGCCATGTCCAATAGAGTTATATTCTTCCTCTCCACTACACCATTTTGTTGTGGCGTGTAGGGAGAAGAGAACTCATGCTTGATGCCCTCCTCCTCAAGGAAACCTTCGATTTGTGAGTTCTTGAACTCCGTCCCGTTGTCGCTTCTAATTTTCTTGATCCTTAAGCCAAACTCATTTTGAGCCCGTCTCAAGAATCCCTTTAAGGTCTCTTGGGTGTGAGATTTTTCCTGCAAAAAGAACACCCAAGTAAAGCGAGAATAATCATCCACTATTATAAGACAATACTTACTCCCGCCAATGCTTAAGTAAGCAATCGGGCCGAATAGATCCATGTGGAGTAGCTCAAGCGGCCTGTCGGTCGTCATGATGTTCTTGTGTGGATGATGGGCACCAACTTGCTTTCCTGCTTGGCATGCGCTACAAATCCTGTCTT
The DNA here is from genome assembly GCF_902167145.1 of Zea mays. Taxonomy (NCBI): domain Eukaryota; kingdom Viridiplantae; phylum Streptophyta; class Magnoliopsida; order Poales; family Poaceae; genus Zea; species Zea mays. The sequence continues at coordinate 70,615,388 of NC_050096.1, read as the reverse complement.
TCTCAAAATGAACATTGGTTAGTCCTAAAATGTGCTCTCCCTTTAGAAGCTTATGAAGATTCTTCATCCCAACATGGGCTAGTCGGCGGTGCCAGAGCCAACCCATGTTAGTCTTAGCAATTAAGCAAGTGTCGAGTTCAGCTCTATCAAAATCTACCAAGTATAGCTGACCTTCCAACACCCCCTTAAATGCTATTGAATCATCACTTCTTCTAAAGACAGTGACACCTACATCAGTGAAAAGACAGTTGTAACCCATTTTGTATAATTGAGATACAGAAAGCAAATTGTAATCTAATGAATCAACAAGAAAAACATTGGAAATGGAATGGTCAGGATATATAGCTATTTTACCCAATCCTTTGACCAAACCTTGGTTTCCATCCCCGAATGTGATAGCTCGTTGGGGGTCCTGGTTTTTCTCATAGGAGGAGAACATCTTCTTCTCCTCTGTCATGTGGTTTGTGCACCCGCTGTCGATGATCCAACTTGAGCCCCCGGATGCATAAACCTACAAAACAATTTTAGTTCTTGACTTTAGGTACCCAAATGGTTTTGGGTCCTTTGGCATTAGACACAAGAACTTTGGGTACCCAAACACAAGTTTTTGACACCTTGTGCTTGCCCCCAACATATTTGGCAACTACTTTGCCGGATTTGTTAGTTAAAACATAAGATGCATCAAAAGTTTTAAATGAAATGTTATGTTCATTTGATGCACTAGGAGTTTTCTTCTTAGGCAACTTAGCACGGGTTGGTTGCCTAGAGCTAGATGTCTCACCCTTATACATGAAAGCCTGGTTAGGGCCAGAGTGAGACTTCCTAGAATGAATTCTCCTAATTTTGTCCTCGGGATAACCGGCAGGGTATAAAATGTAACCCTCGTTATCCTGAGGCATGGGAGCCTTGCCCTTAACAATGTTGGACAATTTCTTAGGAGGGGCATTAAGTTTGACATTGCCTCCCTGTTGGAAACCAATGCCATCCTTAATGCCAGGGCGTCTCCCACTATAGAGCATACTTCTAGCAAATTTAAAATTTTCATTTTCTAAGTTATGCTCGGCAATTTTAGCATCTAATTTTGCTATATGATCATTTTGTTGCTTAATTAAAGCCATGTGATCATGTATAGCATCAATGTTAACATTTCTACATCTAGTACAAATGGTAGTATGTTCTACGGTAGATGTAGAGGGTTTGCAAGAATTAAGTTCAACAATCTTAGCACGCAATATATCATTCTTATCTCTAAGATCAAAAATTGTAATATTGCAAACATCAAAATCTTTAGCCTTAGCAATCAATTTTTCATTTTCCTTCCTAAGGCTAACAAGAGATATGTTTAATTCTTCAATCCTAGCAAGCAAATCATCATTATTATTTCTAGGATTGGGAATTGAAACATCACAAATATGAGAATCAACCTTAGCATTTAAACTAGCATTTCCATTTCTAAGGTTGTCAATGGTTTCATGGCAAGAGCTTAGCTCACTAGAAAGTTTTTCACATTTTTCTACTTCTAGAGCGTAAGCATTTTTGACCTTAACATGCTTCTTATTTTCTTTAATAAGGAAGTCCTCTTGGTGTCCAAGAGATCATCCTTTTCATGAATGGCACTAATCAATTCATTAAGTTTCTCTTTTTGTTGCATGTTGAGGTTGGCAAAAAGAGTGTGTAAGTTATCTTCCTCATCACTAGCATTTTCATCACTAGAAGACCCATATCTAGTGGAGGATTTAGATTTAACCTTCTTCTTTTTGCCGTCCTTTGCCATGAGGCACTTGTGGCTGACGTTAGGGAAGAGAAGTCCCTTGGTGACGGCGATGTTGGCGGCGTCCTCATCGTCGGAGGAGTCGCTAGAGCTTTCGTCGGAGTCCCACTCCCGACAAACATGGGCATCGCCGCTCTTCTTCTTGTAGTACCTCTTCTTCTCCTTTCTTCTCCCCTTCTTGTCATCACCCCTGTCACTGTCACTAGAAATAGGACATTTAGCTACAAGGTGACCGGGCTTACCACATTTGTAACAAACCTTCTTGGAGCGGGGCTTGTAATCTTTCCCCTCCTTTGTTTGAGGATTTGGCGGAAGCTCTTGATGACGAGCGCCATTTCCTCATTGTCGAGCTTGGAGGCATCGATTGGTTGTCTACTTGATGTAGACTCCTTCTTCTCCTCCGTTGCCTTAAATGCGACCGGTTGTGCTTCGGACGTGGAGGGGCCGTCAAGCTCGTTGATCTTTCGTGAGCCCTTAATCATAAATTCAAAGCTCACAAAATTCCCGATTACTTCCTCAGGAGTCATTAGTGTATATCTTGGATTACCACGAATTAATTGTACTTGAGTAGGGTTAAGGAAAATAAGAGATCTTAGAATAACCTTAACCACCTCGTGGTCATCCCACTTTTTGCTCCCGAGGTTGCACACTTGGTTTACCAAAGTTTTGAGCTGGTTGTACATGTCTTATGGCTCCTCTCCTTGGCGTAGACGGAAGCGACCGAGCTCCCCCTCGATCGTTTCCCGTTTGGTGATCTTGGTGAGTTCATCACCCTCATGCGCGGTTTTGAGCACGTCCCAAACTTCCTTGGCGCTCTTCAATCCTTGCACCTTGTTGTACTCCTCCCTACTTAGAGAGGCAAGGAGTATTGTTGTGGCTTGGGAGTTGAAGTGCTCGATTTGGGCCACCTCGTCCTCATCATAATCCTCATCCCCTACGGATGGTACCTGTGCTCCAAACTCAACAACATTCCATATACTTTTGTGGAGTCAGGTTAGATGAAATTTCATTAAATCACTCCACCTAGCATAATCTTCACCGTCAAAGGTTGGCGGTTTGCCTAATGGAACAGAAAGTAATGGAGTATGTCTAGAAGTACGAGGATAATGTAAGGGGATCTTACTAAACTTCTTACGCTCATGGCGCTTCGAAGTTATGGAGGGCGCGTCGGAGCCGGAGGTAGAAGGTGATGAAGTGTCGGTCTCGTAGTAGACCACCTTCCTCATCTTCTTAATTTTGTCGCCACTCCGATGCGACTTGTGGGAAGAAGTCTTCTTTTCCTTCTTCTTCTCCTTCCTCTTCTCCTTGTTGCGGGACTCTCCCGATAGAGCTTTCTCGTTGCTTGTAGTGGGCTTTTCGCCGGTCTCCATCTCCTTCTTGGCGTGATCTCCCGATATCACTTCGAGCGGTTAGGCTCTAATGAAGCACCGGGCTCTGATACCAATTGAAAGTCGCCTAGAGGGGGGGTGAATAGGGCGAAACTGAAATTCTCAAAGTTAATCACAACTACAAGCCGGGTTAGCGTTAGAAATATAATCGAGTCCGCGAGAGAGGGTGCAAAACAAATCGCAAGCAAATAAAGAGTGTGACACGCGGATTTGTTTTACCGAGGTTCGGTTCTCGCAAACCTACTCCCCGTTGAGGTGGTCACAAAGACCGGGTCTCTTTCAACCCTTTCCCTCTCTCAAACGGTCCCTCGGACCGAGTGAGCTTTTCTTCTCAATCACTTGGAACACAAAGTTCCCACAAGGACCACCACAAGATTGGTGTCTCTTGCCTCAATTACAAGTGAGTTTGATCGCAATGAAGAATCAAAGAAAGAAGAAAGCAATCCAAGCGCAAGAGCTCGAAAGAACACAAGCAAATCTCTCTCTCTAATCACTAGGATGTTGTGTGGAGTTTGGAGAGGATTTGATCACTTGGGTGTGCTAGAATTGAATGCTAGAGCTCTTGTAAGTAGTTGAAGTGGGAAAACTTGGATGCAATGAATGGTGGGTGGTTGGGGGTATTTATAGCCCCAACCACCAAACTAGCCGTTTGGTGGGTCTGACTGTCGTATGGTGCACCGGACAGTCTGGTGCACACCGGACATGTCCGGTGCGCCAGCCACGTCACCAAAGTCGTTGGGTTCCGACCGTTGGAGCTCTGTCTTCTGGGCCCGCCTGGATGTCCGGTGGCGCACCGGACATGTACTGTAGAGTGTCCGGTGCGCCAGCATGGGCGTGCCTGACTTCTGCGCGCGCTGGCGCGCATTCAATGCGCTGCAGGTAGCCGTTTGGCGCCGAAGTATCCGTTGCTTCGTTGTCACACCGGACAGTCCGGTGTGCACCGGACATGTCCGGTGAATTATAGCGGACTAGTCGTTGCGAATTCCCGAACCTGGCGAGTTCCAGAGCCGCTCTTCCTTGGAGCACCGGACACACCGGACAGTCCGGTGAATTATAGCGGAGCGCCTCTGGATTTCCCGAAGGTGACGAGTTTGACTTGGAGTCCTCTGGTGCACCGGACAGTCCGGTGCGCCAGACTAGAGGTGCCTTAGGTTATCCCTTGCTCTCTTTGTTGAACTCCATACTTGGTCTTTTTATTGGCTAAGTGTGAACCTTTGGCACCTGTATAACTTATACACTAGAGCAAACTAGTTAGTCCGATTATTTGTGTTGGGCAATTCAACCACCAAAATCAATTAGGGACTAGGTGTAAGCCTAATTCCCTTTCAGTTATCATTAAAATCAACCAAAATATAGCTGACCCTCTAACACTCCCTTAAATGCTACTGAATCATCACTCCGTCTAAAGACAGTAACACCTACATCTGTAAATAGACACTTGTAGCCCATTTTGCATAATTGAGAAACTGAAAGCAAATTGTAATCTAAAGAATTTACAAGAAAAACATTGGAAATGGAATGGTCAAGAGATATAGCAATTTTACCCAAAACCTTTGACCAATCCTTGATTTCCATCCCCGAATGTGATAGCTCGTTGGGGATCTTCATTTTTCTCATAGGAGGAGAACATTCTTTTCTCCCCTATCATGTGGTTTGTGCACCCACTATCGATTATCCAACTTGTACCACCGGATGCATAAACCTACAAAACAATTTTAAGCCCTGTTCTTAGGTACCCAAACAGTCTTGGGTCCTTTGATGTTAGAAACAAGTACCTTGGGTACCCAAACACAAGTCTTTGGGCTCTTGTGTTTGCCCCCAACATATTTGGCAACTACTTTGCCTGATTTGTTAGAAAGCACATAAGATGCATCAAAAGTCTTAAATGAAATGTTATGCTCATTTGATGCAGCAAGAGTTTTCTTTTTAGGCATTTTAACATAAGTGGAATGCCTAGAGCTAGAAGCCTCATTTTTATACATAAATGCATGATGAGAAACAGTGTGAGGTTTTCTAGCATGAATTCTCCTAATTTTATGCTCAGGATAATTATCAGGATATAAAATGTAGCCTTCATTATCCTGAACCATGGGAGCCTTGCCTTTAACAAAATTAGACAATCTTTTAGGAGCATTAAACTTGACATTGCTTCCCTGTTGGAAACCAATGTCATCCTTAATGCCAGGGCGTCTCCCATTATAGAGCATGCTTCTAGCAAATTTAAACTTTTCATTTTCAAGTTCATGCTCGGCAATTTTATCATCTAATTTTGCTATATGATCATTTTGTTTCTTAATCATGGCAAGGTGATCATTTATAGCATCAATATTAACATCTCTACATCTAGTGCAAATAGAAACATGCTCAACTGTAGATGTAGATGGTTTGCAATTGTTTAGTTCTTCTATCTTAGCATTTAAAATAACATTCTCATCTCTAAGATAGGAATGGAATCATTGCAAACATTCAATTCTTTGATCTTAGAAACTAAACTAGCATTTTTATTTCTAAGACTAGAAATTGAATCATGACAAATGCTAAGCTCCTTAGTTAAGTTTTCACATTTTTCTACTTCCTGAGCATAAGCATTTTTCAATTTAACATGTTTTTTTGTTTTCTTTAATGAGGAAGTCCTCTTGGCTATCCAAGGGTTCATCCTTCTCATGAATAGCTTCTATTAATTCATTTAATTTTTTCTTTTGTTCCATGCTGAGGTTGGCAAAAAGAGTAAGTAAACCATCTTCATTTTCACTAGAGCTACCCTCATCACTAGATGTTGTATATTTGGGGTGGCTCTAGAGTGTACCTTCTTTTTCTTACCGTCCTTAGCCATGAAACATTTGTGGCCAACGTTGGGGAAGAGGAGGCCCTTGTTGACGACGATGTTGGCGGTGTCCTCGTCGGAGGAGTCGGTGGAGCTCTCGTCGGAGTCCCATTCCCGACACACGTGGGCATCGCTGCCCTTCTTCTTGTAGTACCTTTTCTTCTCCTTCTTCTTCCCCTTCTTGTCTTCACCCCTGTCACTGTCACTAGAATTTGGACATTTAGCTATGAAATGACCAGGCTTACCACATTTGTAGCACACCCTTTTGGAGCGGGGTTTGTAGTCCTTCCCCCTCCTTTGCTTAAGGATTTGACGGAAGCTCTTGATGATGAGCGCCATCTCCTCGTTGTTGAGCTTGGAGGCGTCGATTGGAAGCCTACTCGGTGTAGACTCCCTATTTTCTTCTTCCGTCGCTTTGAATGCGACGGGTTGCACCTTGGGTGTTGAGGTGGTGCCTTGCTCCAAGTTGATAATATGTTTGGAGTCTTTGATCATAAGTTCAAAGCTCACAAACTTGCCAATAACTTCTTCGAGAGACATCTGTTTATATCTATGGTCTCCACAGATTAGTTGCACTTGAGTGGGATTACAAAAAACAAATGATCTAAGAATAACCTTGACCATTTCATGGTCATCCCACTTGGTGCTCCCGAGGTAGCGCACTTGGTTCACCATGGTCTTGAGCCAGTTGTACATTGCTTGTGGCTCTTCTCCTTTGTTGAGGACGAATCGACCAAGTTCGCCCTCGATCGTTTCGCGCTTGGTGATCTTGGTCACCTCGTCCCCTTCGTGCGCGGTCTTGAGGACGTCCCAAATCTCTTTGGTGTTCTTCAACCCTTGCATCTTGTTATACTCCTCTCGATACAAGGAGGCGAGGAGTATAGACGTGGCTTAGGAGTTGAAGTGCCTAATTTGAGTGGCCTCGTCCGAGTCGTAGTCTTTATCCCCTACCTTTGGTACCTACGCTCCATACTCAACAATATCCCAAATGCTTTCGTGGAGTGAGGTTAGATGGTGCCTCATTTTATCACTCCACATAGAATAATCTTCACCATCAAAATATGGTGGTTTGGCTAGTGGAATGGAAAGTAATGGAGCGCGCTTTGAAATGCGAGGATAGCGTAGGGGCATCTTACTATACTTCTTGCGCTCATGGCGCTTAGAAGCGACGGACGAGTCGGAGCTTGATGTGGAGGGTGATGAAGAGTCGGTCTCATAGTAGACTACCTTCTTCATCTTCTTCTTCTTATCACCCTTCCGATGGGACTTGATGGAGAAAGATGATTCCTCCTTGTGTTTGTTGCCGGACTCCCTTGAGAGAGTCCTCCTCGAGCTCGTGGGCTTGTCGCCGGTCATGATCTCCCTCTTGGCATGTTCTCCAGACATCACTTCGAGTTGGTTAGACTCCTAATGAAGCACTGGCTCTGATACCAATTGAAAGTTGCCTAGAGGGGGTGAATAGGCGAAACCTGAAATTTATAACTTTAAACACACTACAAGCCGGGGTTAGCGTTAGAATTAAATTCAAGTCCGAAGAGAGGGAAAACAAATCAACCAAGAAAATAAGGCGAGTGAACACGATGATTTGTTTTACCGAGGTTCGGTTCCAAAGAACCTAGTACCCGTTGAGGAGGTCACAAAGATCGGGTCTATTTCAACCCTTTCCCTCTCTCAAACGGTCACCTAGACCGACTGAGCCTTCTTCCTTAATCTCACGGGTCACTAAGATCCCGCAAGGACCACCACACACTTGGTGTCTCTTGCCTCGCTTACAAATCACTTGAGAGTAAGAATGGGAAAAGAAGAAAGGCAATCCAAGTGACAAGAACTCAAATGAACACAAAAATCTCTCTCTCACAAGCCACTAAGTGTTTGGAGTGAATTTGGGACTTGGAGAGGATTTGATCTTTTGTATTGTGTCTTGGAGTGAATGCTAGAGCTCTTGTATTGAATGTGATATCTGAAAAACTTGGATGTTTGGAGTTGTGGTGGTTGAGGGGTATTTATAGCCCCCAACCACCAAGGTAGCCGTTGGGGAGGCTGCTGTCGATGGGCGCACCGGACAGTTCGGTGCGCCACCGGACACTCACTGTTCAGTGTCTGGTGCGCCGCCACGTCACCCAACCGTTAGGGTTCTGGAGCAGTTGACCTTTGGCGCCTTTGTCTTCTTGTGGCACCGGATAGTCTGGTGGTGCACCGGACAATCCGGTGCCCCTCTGGCTCGCTGCTTAGACTTCTGTCGTGCACTATGCTGCATTGTTCCTGCTGTCAGAGTCGACCATTGCGCGCTGGACATCCATTGCCCGCTGGCGCACCGGATAGTCCGGTGGCACACCGGACAGTCCAGTGAATTATAGCGGAGCGCGCTTGCGTTTTCCCGAGAGTGGCTGGTTGGAACTGGTACGGCCCTGGTGCACCGGACACTGTCCGGTGGCACACTGGACAGTCTACTGCGCCAGTCCACAGCACACTCAAGTTGTTTGCTCCATCTCAAATTGAGTCCCTAACTTGAATCTTTTATTGGTTTGTGTTGAACCTTATGCACCTATAAAACATGTATTCTAGAGCAAACTAGTTAGTCCATGTGTTTGTGTTGATGATCAACCACCAAAATTAATTATAGGAAAAGGTTAACCCTATTTCCCTTGGCATGAAATCTCTATTTCCGGGAGGTTAGGCTCCTGCCCTTCTTCCGGAGCTACATTTTCTGGAGGGTCGGACCCCTCTTCGCCTTGCAAAAACAGGTAATAACAATACATCAAACATTGTTGGCTAATAAAGTGTGTCAAGTTCTACGTATTATTATTTTGTGACTTAAAGAATATTTGGACTATTTTTGTGCATAAAATATCAATATGTGTGTGTATATATATAAGAAAATAGGAAAAAGAGAGAAAAGGATTTCTCGGTTAAATGGGCCCGGGGGGAATTTCGGCCCGGGGGGAATTTCGGCCTGGCCGAGCGCGCGTCCGGCCAGCCGGCCTATCTCGGCCCGCCAATGGGCGCGGCGCGGAGACGGCGCCGTGGGCGCGGGCCGTCCACGGGGAGGAAGAACCGTCCACCGGTGATCCAGTTCTAGGTGGTCGGGGTGGTGGCATAGCACGGGCGGGGGTAGGGGATCACGATGGTGGGGTCAAATTGGTCGGTGGAAACTCAGGACGGCCGGTCCACGGTGAGGTGGTGGGCTCCCGCGGCGACAAGGTTGCCGGTGAGGCCTATGGGGCGCGATAGGTGAAGAAGGATGGTGCGTCATGTTCGTGGTGAAGTTGTGAAGCTTGTGAACCACGTTAATTTGACTCTAGGCCACTGGAGAAAGGAGGGAGAGCTCACCGGAGTGGAGGGAGGCGGTGGCGCCGAGCTTGATTTAGTCCGGGGGAAGGGAGGGGGGAGTGGCCGAGGCCGGTGGGAGGAGAGGTGCAGCTCGGGCAGTCCCTTTTATAGGTGCCCGGGGAGGGAAACGGCCGAAAACTAGTTGGCGCCGGTGAGGTGCACAACAGCGGTGATGATGGCGCACAGCGCCGGGGATGAGACGGCTCGGGCCGAGCTGCCGTGAAGGGATGCGAGCACAGTGAACTGGGGAGCGGAGCGGTGCCTAACTTCACTGGCGCAGGAGTAATGGTGGTGAGAGAATGGGAGGGTGGTGGTCGGCGGGGATTGCGCCGGTGAGGTCATGGGCGAGGAGAAAGGGCTGACGGGCGGGACCCATTTGTCAGAGGAAGAGCGGACACGAGAGAGCGGGGCGGAGCGTGGCTTACGAGAGGGGGAGGGGGAGAAGGTGGGCCAAAATTGGGCCAGCCGAGGAGGGGGAGGATATTTCCTTTTTCTTTTTATTTTCTCTTTTCTTTTTTCCTTAATTCCCTTTTCTCCTTTATACAAATATTCATTTATGTTACCTAGGTGCCAAAATGAAATATTATATGTGAAGTGCTACTAACAATCATGGTGTATGCATATGATGAATGAAATTCTCATGATATGAGGTCTTAAGAGAAATAAAGGGGGGTTAGGAGTTTATGGTTTCTAACCTTGGGATCAAAAACTGGGATGTTACACAAGTCATCTTGTGAAGAGTTAGTTAGGATTATGGTATAGAAATTCAAGATGTCTATGATGGGTGAGTTGAAGTATTTCCTTGGATTTCAAATCAAGCAACTCCAAGAGGGCACCTTCATCAGCCAAACTAAGTACATTCAAGATATACTCAAGAAGTTTGGAGTGAAGAATGACAAACCTATCAAGACTCCCATGGGAACTAATGGGCATCTCGACCTCGACACGGGAGGTAAATCCGTAGATTGAAAGCTATACCGGTTGATGATAGGTTCTCTACTCTATTTATGTGCTTCTCGACTGGATATTATGCTTTCAGTATGCATGTGTGCAAGGTTCCAGGCAAATCCTAAGGAAGTTCACCTTAGGGCCATGAAAAGAATCATGAGGTATTTAGTTTATACCCCTAAGTTTGGGCTTTGGTACCCCAAGGGATCTACCTTTGATTTAATTAGTTATTCCGATGCCGATTATGCTGGATGTAAAATTGACAGGAAGACCACATCAGAGACTTGTCAGTTTCTAGGAAGATCTCTGGTGTCTTAGACTTCAAAGAAACAAAATTTAGTAGCTCTTTCCACCGCCGAAGCCGAGTACATTGTCGCAGGTCATTGTTGTGCGCAATTACTTTGGATGAGGCAAACCCTTAGGGATTATGGCTACAAGTTGAGCAAAGTCTCTCTCCTATGCGATAATGAGAGTGCAATCTGCATGGCGGATTATCCCGTTGAACACAGCCGCACTAAGCAAATAGACATCCGGTATCACTTTCTGAGAGATCACCAACAAAAGGGGATATCGAAATTGCTTATGTTAGCACCCACAACCAATTAGCCGATATCTTTACCAAGCCGCTAGATGAAAAGACGTTTAGCAAACTTAGGAATGAGCTAAATATACTTGATTCTCGGAACTTTGATTGAAACATTGCAAACATAGCTAATTTATATACCTTTGATCATGTCTCTTTCATTTGGTACAAATGCATATTTCTTATTCTTCTTGTGCTAAGACTAAGACTCATGTGCTTTCAAGTTTAATTTCTATGCTTAGTCTTAGATTGACAGGGAAATGGAGTATTCGGCAAAGACAAGGCTTCCACTCCAACTCTAACGGTATCATTTATCCTTTGCCATTACTCAAGAAAACTCTCAATTGGTATAAACCCTTCACTCATATTTCTTTTACCAATGTGGGAGCAAGTATTAGGCCCCAAAGGGGGACAATTCTAATGGCTCTCAAGTTCTCCGTTTTTGGCGATTTATGCCAAAGGGGGAGAAAGTATTAAGCCTAAAGCAAAGGACCGCACCACCATTTTTTTCAAAAACTAAAGGAAGAAATTATTTCAATTAGTATTTCAATGAGTCTCAAAATTTTCAAATTGGTATCCCATTTGATTTCAAAATCTCACTTAGCATAAGAATTTCATTTGGTATAATTTCATTGGGTATCTGTTTCAAAAAGGGCAAACCCTCTTGAAAGCTAAGGGGAGAATTTCTTCACGGGGAGCTTTTATTTAGTCAAAGGAAGAGCATTTGAAATAGTGGGAGGAATTTCAAATCTTAAAAATGTTTCTTGAAATCATATTCTTATACCTTTGTCTATTTGCAAAAGAATTTGAAAATACCTTTTCAAAAGATTTGCAAAAATAAGCAAGTGGTGCAAATGTGATCCAAAATGTTAAATAAAAGAAAGCAATCACATTTATTCTTAAACATATGTATGAAGTCTTTCAATTGGTTTGAATCTAAGTAACCTATGCACATCAATCATAATTGCAAACTAGTTACATTTTTACACTTCATATTTGCTTTGGTTTGTGTTGGCATCAATCACAAAAAAGGGGGAGATTGAAAGGGAAATGGGCTTAATCATTTCCTATAATTGATTTTGGTGGTTGACGTCCATCACAAACCACGTAGACTAATTAGTTTGCCAAGATATCTTTTATCTCAGGTGCATAAGTTTCAATACAAACCAAGAAAGAAGTTAAGTTGGGGACTCAAATAAAATTGGAGCAAAGGACTTAAGAGTGTGCTGCAGTGGCGCACCGGACAGTGTCCAGTGTGCACCAGACAGTGTCCAGTGCACCAGGCCAAGCACCAAACGAGCTTGCCACTCTCGGGTTTCATCAGGGCGCGCTCCGCTATAATTCACCAGACTGTCCGGTGTGCACCGGACATGTCCGGTGAGCCAACGGAGCAACGGTAACCTGGCGTCAACGGTCGACTGCAAAAGTGAACAGTTGTGAACAGTGCGCGGCAGAAGACAGAGCACAGAAGTCAGAGCATCCGGTGTTGCGCCAGACTGTACGGTGCAACTACAGGACAAAGGCTTCCAACGGTCAACTGCTCCAAACCCCATCGGGCGTGCTGATGTGACGCACACCGGACAGTAAATAGTATTTATCCGGTGCGCCACCGGACTGTCCGATGTGCCCATCGACAGCAAACTCACCCAACGACTAGGAAGTGGTTGGAGGCTATAAATACCCCCAACCACCTCCTTCAATGGCATCCAAGTATTCTGAACATCACATTCATTGCAAGAGCAAAGGCAACCACTCCAAAGACACAACCAAAGCTTTCAATCCACTCCAAGCTCCAAAACCAACTATATTGCTTAGAGACTTGTTGTAACACCCTGAATTTGGGGGTATAAAATTTATTTCTTAATATCCACCAAATTCAGGTGTTACCCTCTCCTTTCCTTGCTTTTCTTTTCTTTTTCCTAAAAAGTGAAGAAGTATTTTTGTTTTATACTTATGTGTAAGCCTAGTAAAATAAACCCTAGTGGTGCTTTGATTGTTGCATCATGCTGAAGCTTATCTATTTTATACTTGATGAATGAAGTTGGTGTGTATTCATTCCATTCGAGTCATGCATAAGTGTGAATTAAAAAAAATAAGGAAATAGAAAAGAAAAGAAAGAGAAAATGAAGAAATAAAAAAAGGGAAAACCACACCAGCCCCCCTCCTTTGGCCTTAGCCGGCCCAACCCATCCCCCTCCACTCACCTCATCCCGCAGCCCAACTCCCTGGCCCACTCGGCGCCCCGCGCCAGCGCTCCCCCCCCCCCCCCCCCCCCGTGACCTGCGCGTGCTCTTCCCCAACCCATCCCGCGGCCCCAGCGTGCCCCCCTCTCCCCCCTGTGTGGCCCAGCAGCGCGCCGCAACCCTGCCTTAGCCCAACGCGCGCGGCCAGCCCCGCGCAGGCCTTCCCGTGGCCCAGCGCGCCGCGCCCCTGCGCGGCCCAAGCCTCTGCTCGCTCGCCTCGCTTGCGTAGCGCGCGTGCGCTCTCCCAGCCCCGCGCCTAGCGCTGCCGCTCGCCTCTGCGCGCTCGCCACGCCTGCCCAGCGCGCCCGCCCAACCGCTGCAGCCACGTCGCGCATGCCGCTTGTCCCTGCCCACGACGCCTTAACCCCCTCCCTCACGCTGGTTCCATTTGGAGCCCCAGCACCCCATTTCCCTCTCCCTCACACGCGCCCACACCTCCACTGCCACCGTCGTTCGCGCCGTGCTGCATCTGCAGCCGTGCCGTCGCCCGTCACCTGGTGCCCCGTCGCGCCGAGCACCTTCGACGGAACTTAGGTGAGCCCGCTCTTCCTCTTTCCCTCCCCCGTGGCGACTTCTCTCTCCCTCCACGAACTCGCTCCGGTCAGCGCCGCAGCTGTGTCGGTGTCTGCCCGACAAGCCGCACCGAGCGCCTGCTCTGATCGCGCCGGTGGTTGCCAGCCAGTCACCGGCACTCCTTGCCTCGCCTCGACCCATGTTCGCTCCTCGTCGTCCTCCCTTCCCATGGCTGCGCGCGTAGCGCTGTCCCACGCATCGACTCCAGCAAGCAGCAGCCTAGTCACCCCCACCCCGGCGCACCCCGCAGCCAGCGTCTTGGTCAGCCCGGTGACCCGCTAGCGAAGCTGCCTCTTCCCCCGGTCGGAGCTCTCGTGCCCCGCGTATTTCCCCATGGCCGAGTGCAGCCCCTGCGCACAACCCTCGCATGCTCCTCGCCGTGCCTCGCTCCTGTCGCTTAGCGCGTCGCGTACCCGTCAAGTCTCGCGTGCGCGGTTTCGCACGTGATCACGGGTGTTGCACGCGCCGTCGTTGTTGTTTGTGTGTCGTCCTCACGTTGTTTCGCGCGTGTCGCGCACGTGATCCGCGCACATTAGTTAATCACTTCGCTATAATCGTTCATGCGTAGTAATTAATTCTCGTTTAAATCATTGATTCATTGATAATTCACTTTATCTAAAATATCCCACACAATTAATTTATGTTAACTAAGTTGAACTTAGAAATATAGTTTTCTTCGCGTTTAAGCGTAATCAAGGGTGTTCGTTCGTCGTGTCAAGTTCACATTAGTAACATTATTTTGTCACGACGTAAGTTTGAATCAACTAGTTAATTATTTGTTATTTATTAGGATAACAATTTGAATAAAACTAATTGCTAGTTTATTTGCGCATTTATAAATACCTATTTATGTGATTATACTGATCGAAGTTCTTTTGAATTAATATACTTAATATAAACATGATAATTGTTAGTGATCCTCGTTTGTCGCGCGCGCTGTTGTGCGTGTTGTTTCGCGTACGCGCAGCGCGTCGTCAGGGTCCCAACGACATCCATCTACCCCCTAGACGACTCTCGTCTACCCTCGTCTACCCCTCCCCCCGGCGCGTGCGCGCGTTCGCACGTGTCGTTGTTGCCTTTCGTGTGCGCGGTCTGTGCGCGTCGTCATCGTCCGTTCGCGCTACGCCGCGCACACGATCCGCACACATTAGTTAATCATTTCGCTTTAATCGTTCATAATTAGTAATGAGATCTTGTTAATCGTTGACTGATTGTTAATTCAATTTATCTAAAATGTTCTACGTAAATAAATTATATTAACTAAAAATCAACTAAGAAATATAGTTTTGAACATCTAATTATAATCTGGTGATAGTCGCATGTCGCTCGCCTTGCCGCGCATCGTTCGCACGTATCTCGCGTGTCGATGACGCGGGTCGCACGACGTCTGCTCATGATAATAAATTGTTTTCGCTTACGAACACTCACGTTAATAATGTTAATCTGTTGGGTCATATATTTTAGATACTTAACTTAGGGCTCGCTTGATTAATATTTATTAGATTAATATTCTAATCAGATTAAAGGTGTAGTGTTTAACTTGGTCTTTTATAATAAATATTAACATGGATAATATTAATTTAACTACTTTCTATTTATTTAACATTCATTTAGTATAAACATGTCACCTGTTCAGTTATTCTCGTCTATCGCGGGTGCTGTTCCGCGCGCGGTGGCGTGCTGCTTCGCGCGTCGTTCACGTGCTGTCTGCGCATTGTTTGTGCGTGATGTGCTCGTGGTCGCGTGGTGATCTGTGCGCGTTCGCGCTCGTCGCGCGCGCTGTTTCATGTGTCGTCAGCGTGCTATGTCGCGCGTGTCCGCGCGTCTTTTGCACGCTGTCGTGCTGTTTCACGCGTCATAAATCCATCTCGCTTAGAATCTCTTGTTTTAATTAAATTATTTAATTAACTGGCATTTGTTAGTGTAGCAGATTAATCGAACTGACTGATGTATAATATTTATTTTCGATAATGTCGAATTAAATGTTATAGTTAATATTTGTTTAATGTAAACGCGATAACTTGTCGACCGTCCGACCGACGCGTTTCTTTCCCTTGCGTGACCGTCGAAGCGAGCTCTTTTTTATCCTGCATGTTTTTATAACATTTTATCTTGTATAGTGTAATGTTCTTATGTTTATATATATGTTTGTTTGTTTGTTCCTGTTTGTATTCGCTTTGCGTCGCGAATAGATCGCGATTCGTTTCCGAGCTTCGAGGAATCAAAGATCAAGTGTTGGCGACCAGGTGATCTAGCTCTTCGGGTTCCACAAGATCGAAGATCCTGAGCATCTGTTTGGTGAAGGCAAGTGTCCTCTGACCCATTATGTCCCATTCACTTATAATTCACTGTCCCGCATTACTTAATTGAAACCTAAGGATTGACTAGCTTTGTATTTATCTTGTTCTTGATTACCTTTTGGGTGACTATGGTTAGCTTATGCTATTGCTTCAACTTAATCAATGAACATGATGTGAACATTTATGATACGATGATGTTATCCCGATGATGATATTGTGATACTCTAGGGGGGCTCAGGCCATATTCCTGAGTATCTCTCCGTAAGGACCTGTTCGTGGAGTGACCACCCGAGATAACAGTGCAGCTATGAGGGTGGAATGTGACGCCCTTAGCTGATTAATTAGATGAACCTAGGGGTATAGTTGGCTTTGCCGGAGGGCCGTCAATGGGGGCCGGGGCGTAGTGCTCGCTCTGCCAAAGTTGGGGTGCAGAGGTTCATTCGATTTGGTTTTGTTAGTCACCCACCTTAGGGAGGTGTACTGTGTTTGTACGACTGGCAAAACCTAACGAACAGCTATACACCAGGGGAGTCTTTGTAAAGGCTACGTAGTGATACCCTGTGAGGCCACCTAGGTAGTGGTCAATGGGGATTAGCTCTCCCCGGGTGGAAAGGGAATCATGACTCGTGGGTAAAGTGTGCGACCTCTGCAGATGGAATGAAACTGATATATCAGTCGTGCTCACGGTTATGAGCGGCCTTGGGATCCTCTTTGATTAGAGATACAACTGGTTCGAGATACAATGGTTCTATTTATGGTTTTGGTTCGATGATGATAATGATGTTTCCTCGATGAGGAAATGATTCACGGGTTGGTTATTGCTAAAACTTGGCTCCCACTAATAATAAATACTTGACCAACTAAAAGCAATTGCTTGGACCTTAACTCCACATAAAGCTAGTCCACTTCAGCCAAACGGGACATTTGCTGAGTACGTTGATGTGTACTCACCCTTGCTTTCACAAAACACCAGGTTGCCTTTGGTGCAATCTATGCTCAGGTAAAGAAGAAGGCGTCGAGGCAGATTTCCAGGAGTTCCAGGACTTCGATGAGTTCGAGGATTAGGCTAGCGACCTCCCCTAGTCAGCTGTCTGTGGTGGGTTTATTTACGTTGGCTATGTTTCTATTATGTGCACTTTTATTTATATTATGTAAATGACTCTAGCCTTTAGTATTATTACTTACTCCCTATTATTATTTGAAGCATTGTGCTCTGATGAATCATTTATGTAATCGTTGTGTACGTGAATTTCTGATCCTGGCACGTACATGGTTCACATTCGGTTTACCTTCAAAACCGGGTGTGACACTTGTGAGAGGATCATTTGTGTTCTTTTGTTGCTCTTGTTGCTTAGATTGCTTTCTCCTTCCCCATTCTTATTCATCTAAGTGCTTTGTAAAGCTAGCAAGAGACACCTAAGTGTGTGGTGATCCTTGCGAGGTCTTAGTGACCCAAGTGACTAAGGAGAAGGCTCATCCGGTCTAAGTGACCGTTTGAGAGAGGGAAAGGGTTGAAATAGACCCGGCCTTTGTGGCCTCCTCAACGGGAACTAGGTTCTTTGGAACCGAACCTCGGTAAAACAAATCACCGTGTTCTCTTGTGTTGATTTCTATTTGATTTGTTTTCCCTCTTTCCTCTCTCTAAAGTTCCCTTGCTCATATTGATTTAAGTTTGCTCACAAACGTTATCCGCATTGATTGAGCAACTCTAAGCAAGGAGAACAATCTTTGTAACTCTGATTTAATTCTAACGCTAACCCTAACCTTAGTGCAAGTTTAAGTTTATAAATTTTAGGCTTCGCCTATTCTCCCCCCTCTAGGCGGCTTTCACTTCTTGTCAATTATGTTTACGAAATGGAAATTGAAACATATAGATTCATTAATTATGTTCCCACACCCACACTATTATAGGCCAAAATGGAAAATGGGACAAAATGAAAAGCAAAGCACATACCACTTGGTATATCCTTCAGAGGAGCCGTGTCAAGGGTGGGCATTGGTAGTTCGGGATACGAGGATGGCAGTTATCGTAGAGGTAGTTTCGCGGCGAGGGCACCGCGTGCTGTAGAGGGTTGAGGGATGACAGGGGCGACGACAGGGGGCACAGGGGGCAATGTCCCCCCCTAATGCTCCCCTAATTCTATAGGACATGTTAGTTTTTAAAACTAATTCTCATATAAATAGTGTAAAAATGTTTCTAATAGCCCCCCTAATCTAATTTGATCCCCCCTAATTTTGGATCCTGGCTTCGCCCTTGGGGATGATGGTTGTCGTAGATGCGGTTCCACGGAGGTGGCACGGGGGCACCGCGCGTTGCAGAGGGGGCCAGGGGCGGTGACAACAAGGGGCATCGACAACAGGGTAGGCTAGAGTTGCCGAAGGCGAGAACGACGAGGGGGCGTGGGGCAGGCTAGGGGCGGTGACGACGAGGGGCATCGGCACGTCACGGATGGGCGCTTGCGTGGTTCCTTCCAGGAGGTAGAGGCAGTGAAGATAGAGATGGCATCCATCCACGACGTGCTTGATCGCCTGCACGCCGCCAATTAGGAGGGAAAGTCGCAGCACCAGGCCGACGCGCTCCATGCACAGCGTGGCCATGTGAACGCCGACATCGTTGTCGTGCTCCGTCGCGCCCGTGATATCCTCACCAGGCTCGAGTCCCTAGACCGACAGTGCGGAGAGTGGAGCGAGGAGGTGGGAGGCGAGGACGGGGACGGGGGTGTTTAGAATAAAATAGAGAGACAAAAAATTAGTTACTAAAAACCAAACACCATCTAACTATTAGCTCTACTGTATTAAAACAGGCTCTAAGCCCCAAACTTGTAGGTCTAGAGCCTACAGGACCGGAGGCCCCAAAGCTTTCTAAGGCTATGTTTGAATGCACTAGAGCTAATAGTTAGTTGGCTAAAAATTACTAGTGAAATTAAATACCTAATAAATAATTAACTATTTATTAGCTAGGTTGTTTAGACGTTTATAACTAATTTAGCAACTAATTATTAACTCTATTGCATTTAAAGAGTGCCTAAGACAGTGTGGACAGAAAGGGCTGGAACAATACGGTCTTGGATTATAAAGGGACGGCCTTGGTGTCGCGTGCGACTTTGGTTTGGTTAGCCACATGACGTTTGGTGATTAAGATAAGGCTCTTATCTATCATATTTAATCTAGCTAATAGATGACATTATTGTTAAAGGACATCATTGCATCTAGAGATGGCCAAACGGGCCGCCCGGCCCGGCCTGGGCCCGGTGCGTTTTGGGCCCGGCCCACCAGGCATGGTTAGAAAACCGGGCCGGATCGCCTAAGCATTCGGGCTTAATTTCCTGTTCGAGCCCGATCCGCAGCGGGCCTAAACGGGCCGGACCGACCCGTTTAGCACGAAAAAAGCGGGTCGAAAAGCGGGCTATACGGGCCGGTAAGCACGTTTTAATGTAAAAAACGGGCTTATAGGTAAACAGAGCGTGCCGGGCTAGCCCACCGTACCTAATTTCCTGTCTGAGCCCGGCTCGCTTATTCGTGTCGTGCCAGCCCGGGCCCGCATAGAACCGGGCTGTGCCGGGCTCGGACCGGGCCCAAACATCGGGTTTCGTTCCAGGCTCGTGGGTCTCGTGCTTATTGACCATCTATAATTGCATCCATGTCCGTGGCACAGGCGAGTAAGCACCACTATGCAGAACATGCAGATGCAACTTATTGGGGCCCTCTATGCCGAAGATCACTCATTTAACCTTTTGCTTCAGCACAAGCAAGTGTATTTTAGGAGCATTTCTATTGATGGACGAAGCAAACCTTCGACCGGGAAAGCGTGCAAAGAAGCTTCGCCCATACGTACAGGTAGAAAAGGTGCTCATGCTCTTGCTCCAAACCTAGAATTGGCTCCTGCTCCTGGAGCAGAGCTGTTTTTGGCACGTTGTTTGGGAGGGCTCTAACAAGGATCTAGATCTAGCTGCTCGGAAGCCCTCCTAAACCGGCTCTTATTATCAAATCAAAGGATCAGTAGTAGTTATGATAGCCTTAACTTCACATTTCACATGATGAGAGGAACATAAAAGCAAATATAATGTCGTCTACGTCCCAGATAACATAAATACATGCCTGACCATTAGAGCATTACAACAATATTTCGTAGTCCTTTACATAGCTTTTTTTATTATAATAAAAAACACAAACCCGATTTTTATTGATGGGACATCATCGATCACCTCTGGCTTTGGCTTATGATATTTTGGTAGAGTTGTTTTACATCACAACTGTGAAAAAACATGAGATGTCACAACAGATCCATGATAATATAACTCAGATAGGGTGAGAATCAATACTATCATAATTATAGTATTCTAATGTTGCACACAAAGCAATGATAAGATATGTGTGCAATCGTTATATACTCCAACCTACATACATGATGTGTTGCACACCCAGTAGCCCTCATTTATTTTTTCCTGGACACAGTTCTTTTCTGGAAAAAAAGTCTTAGTGCTCGGTGGAGTTGATGTTGTCTTCATGATTTTTATAATACATTATGGTAGCATTATTTTAAGATCATGCATATCAAACTTTAACCATAGATATCTTTATCGCTACTACAATAAGTTAAAAATACTATTCATCGTATATTTGTTTTCCAGTAATAATAGTTTATTACTTATGCAAGCAGAAACAAAACTACGTATTTATTGTAATTTGCTCCTTAGCTCTGATAAGCATGTATTGGTAATTTGGTATTCATTAATTTGTGATCCATAGTTGTTTTGTCATCTAAAATTGTTAGAAAAATATTGACAATGTACAGATCTATAGTAATATGTAACTTATACATCAAGGAGGCCATATATAGAAAACTTGAATGACTCTAGAGTGCAAACAAGATATAAAAAGGTTGTTGAAGATTGAAAAGATATAGAAAGTGGTTTTTATGTAAATGACTATTCAAATGATAATTTAGAGAGTTAAATTTAGAAAAACTCCTAGAGATGCTCTACGAGAGTACAGAGGCAATCGATGTTAAATCCATACCTTCACTATATTTTAGGTAAATCTTTATCCCTCAGTTGAATATACGATTTCACCGCTTTCTTCAAACCATCCTAGGCCATAAGTAAGAAATTGTAAGTGTATGGACATTTCAAATAAAAATAGGCTACACCAATAGAGAACACAATGAAGATAATAGAAAACGAGTTTAGGTTTAGAACCTGTAGTGTCACAATAGGTTTGTAGCCAAGTTCTTCAACAGCTTTATTGCAACTAAATGTTCTATTGAGCGTTACATATCTAATCCTCGCCGGTGTTAGTATTTGAGGCTGGCAAGTTCCAAAATGAGAGAAAACAGCCCTATATGCCAACTCTATCAAATAGCTTGCTGGCTTGATAACAATTATAGGTACCCTTATCTTGAATATTCTAAAACAAATTAAAATCGAACATATATATTAGCAATGTGATTGAATTTGTATCACTTTTAATAACTATGAAAATATATAGTCAAATGAATCAAAACAAAAATATGTAACAATGCTAAAATAAGCTATTATATGTATCATAATAATAACAAAAAATTTTAAATTTCAATTACATAGTAAAGATTATAAATGGAGAAATTTGTTCTAAATTGAACCCCTTCTCTACATTATATTTATAATGTATAGCTCATAGGATATCAATATTTTTAACGAAGAAGATGAAAAATAAGTAAATATTATAGAGATATATAAATGAACATGATTACTACACCATAAATACACAAACTAGAACCATGAATTACATTGTAGATACTTAAGTATATATTATCATTGAGGAACCATATTTTTTGTAATATATCGGTACAATTCTCGATATTTTTGTAGGAAGTAAACTTTAGTTATTAATATTTATCATTCAAATATGAAATGCATTAAGATCAAATGACAAAATCGTAGGCTTGCAATAAATATCCTGGTTGTGTTGCTTAATTTTTTCATAGGTGTGAAACAGTACCATTATAAGTAATGTTCTACGTCATGTGCGCTACCAAAGATTCTACAATTAAATTGCAGTTTTACAAGAGGATTACACTTGACAGTCATCCAATGCAATATATAGGAACTTCATTGTAAAATCAGACATAATAAAAATATATGAAATGAATTAAGGTGCACATTGAATAACTATTTTATAAACTATAATGCGAAATAAGAGTGTTCTATTGATGTATAAGCATATATCCATAGAATGAACACCTTTTGTATCCAAGTTCTTCTTGAACAAGATATAAGAAGTCCCACATATTCATTGGCTCCATATTAGTTATAAAGTATGCCTAAAAAGTTCAAATATGTCATGATACAATATCTTATTGATGAAATATGTGTTTCCATTCAATAGTAAGAACATACTTTTCCTCCACTGGTTCTTGCACCCTCAATAGTAGAAAGAGTCTTATCAGCACAAAGATGACCATGGACAACATTTTCAACATACACAAAATCATCATAGTTCTTCCCTTCACCAATAGTAACCTGTAGCATGTTGTGCTAGTTAGATTGTTTACAAAAATATTGGTCGTTCCTAAATCTTACTATTAATTCTTGCATTGGCTCCAGACTAGTTAAACATACTTAATGATGTCACTGATAGTTGTAATAATTTTGTATTACTTTTACTTGACTTGGTATTATTATAGGCAACACTATTACTGGCACAGTTTCAAAAGTACAACTATAGACAGAAAACTATTAACACTACATGGAAATTTAGGCCTCATTTTGGCAAGTGAAATAAGGTATGAACAAATTAAACTCCAAAGATAAATGGTGATACCATGTTTGCATGGAAATTGTTGTTATATTTTGTACTCTCTCTCCGTCTCATAAAGAGTTTATTTAGCAATTATTTAGAAGATTAGTTGTAACACTCATGGATACATAAGGGATAACTATGATCTTTATAAGCATTAAACAACTTTTCTATGATTGACATGACATACTAACAGAGGCCAAACTTGGGTATTTTGATTGATCCTTAGATCAATGATGGGATTTTATGGATACATAGATCTCACATCAAATTCATTTTGTTTGAATGCTCATACACATTATATTGTTTTAAGTTTGGATCACGAAATGTTTGTCACAAAGTTTAAGAACAAAAAGATGTGCTCCAGTACTCGTCGGTTACATTATTGAGCCATGACCAAGTATTTCTTTCTTTCGTTTTGTTTTCTCTTTTCATTGTACCTCTCCCCCATGACTGAGGCATGCCTAGCCACCGCCTCTCTCTATTTTGACAAAAGAAAAAAGGAGCACCGCAGAGAAGAAGAAAGAATTGAGGACTCGTTTGTTGATCATGCATGTCTGTTCCTCTTCGGAAACGATTGATCATGCATGCCGGTTTGTTGCTATAGGTTTATCCTGATGGCACTTATAGTGTCAGATATGTGTAGTCAGCATATGTTTTTAGCGATTGATAGTGAGATGATGCAAGGGCTTTTAGCGACTGCATTGAAGTCACAGATCTTGGGTTGTGATGTTTCCCCTTTTTGCCATTAAATTTATGTAACTCATGCAATGTTGTTGAGGCATCACTCAACAATGTCAACACCTACTAAATATAGCTATTATTTATTTATAATTCAAAATAGATGTATAGTTAAATTTCCTTGTTAGTTATGCAATACTTCTTTTGTTTTAAATTATAAGTCATTCTATTTTTAGAGTCAAATTGTTTAAAGTTTAACAAAAATATACTCTCTCTGTTTCAATATATAATTCGTTTGACTTTTTTACCATATATTTGACCAGCTCGTCTTAATAAAAAAATTCATAATTATTATCAATTTTATTGTGATATTGTTTAGTATATAATATACTTTAAGTATGATTTTGAATTTTTTTGCAAAGATTTTGAATAAGAAGAATCAGTCAAACTTGATACAAAAAGTTAAACAAATTATAAATTGGGAAGGAGCGAGTATAAACAACTATAAAAACTTATGAAATCAAGTACATATAATATGAAAATATAATTAATAAAAATCTAATTATTCTTATTTGATATCATAAATGTTATTAGTTTATTATATAAATTTAGAAAAAACTTAAGATATTTTGGCTCTTAGGATGGAGGGAGTATTAACCATATAGCATAGAGTCACTTACATTTGACCATCCATAACGATCCAAAGTTGGCATCATAATGTCACCTGGGCCAAACATACTACCAGGACGTATGCAACAAGTTAGAAGGCCATTAATGCCATTGGCCTTGATGACTAACTTCTCTGCTTCTGCCTTTGTTTGTGCATATGCATCAGGAAACTGCCAACAAAAAAGTGGGTGATCAAAAATATATACAAGCTTGTACACTGAACTCTATTAGTTTGTGTGACTAAACAATATCTCTAGTACATAAATGGTTTTTGAACATGACTTCCATTTACAAGAGACGGGCAACACAAGAAACTGCATGTAAGTGTGAGAAGGATATTGTAGCTTACAAACCACTCCAGAAACAAATACATTTTTAGGGGTTGTTCTATTAAGTAAATTATATTAAAATTATAGCTCTCGCTACTACATAGCTTACTTTCACTACCTGTTCCTAATTTAAAATATAAAATAATTAGGGGTCCTTAAAAACCTGCAGTGAAGGTTCATATCACTGTTGGCTCAACCAACAAACCAACGATGATATATCACTACCAGTTTAAGTTGTGAAACTACAGTGATACTGAGGTTATCAAGCTAGCAGTGATATGCCATTGTCAGTTCGTTGCTTGAGCCGATAGTGTCGTGTATCCTATCACTAGTCAGTAGAGAGAGAGAGAGAGGATGCTATAGCAATATGTTAGCTAACATACGATACCGAGTATGACTATGTCATTTCTCAGTTGCTACATAATATAGAGGGCAAATACCTTAGTGCTAGATAGCTAAAAAAGCTATAGATAATGAGAAAGGATGGAAAAACTATTATATCAAAGTTATTCAGTGAGCAAATTACAAGCCAATACCATGTTATTAGAGTTGGAAACTACACACATATGGAGCACTAAAGAATTCGATGACTTTGTGTAGTAGGAAATTGCTCTCAGATCCTATTGAGTTACCAGAAAATACATACATAGTTGAGATTTTAAATTGCACAATGGAGAAATCTACATAGGTCTTGTGTGGCAGAAAAGAAGTGGAAGTGACAAAAGAAGTATACAACTAGAAAAATGGGAAAATGTGGGTGGCTACAAAAGAGAAGTTGAAACAATTGATATCACCTACGTATGAGATGCATGAGTATTACATGTTTGATACTAATAAAGTTGGTGTTCATGGTTTCGACATTGTTGTCCCTATCAGATACATTTTTAGTAAAAAGAAGATGATGAAATGCAATATGTCTCATATGAGACATTGTTTCAGCTCTTCTAGAGACGAGATCTCGATATCTAAATATTAATATTGTGGACTTTTAAGCACCTACCTACGTTCATGATATTATATATCAACTATATGTTCAACATTTGAACATATCCTATGCTTATGCAGGTTGGAGGTAAACTTTTTTAGAGAAACAACTAGATCATATAATCTTTTTGGACCCGATGCAAGTAAATGAGACAATCAATGATGCTAAGGGCGCTGACATAAAACATCAAACTAGCCTTTTGATTGTAATCTTAGCTAAACTAAAAGATAGATCGAGCATACTCCTAGCCTACATCTTTCAATATGTGTTATTGACCCTAATTCCTGTGCTTCTTATCTTTTTAAAATTATTTATTAAGTATGATTTTGTGAGCAAAGGTTCTATTACATCCTTGTAGACACCAAACTTGTACAATCACATATTGAGGTGTGGGACTCGAAGAGAATGACACATTCTCGGATCAATCACCTACTCACAGTGTTAAACAAGTAAGTAAAGCTAGTGAAATATATTTTTTAATTAAATAACATATTCGAGGTTATAATTTTGTCGCCTTTTGCATTTTATAATATCAACCACTGTTAAGAAAAATTTGGACGAGGACAAGTTAAGGCAACTCGAGGTTGATACACAAACCCTAGACCATGCGATGGCTAACGACGAATGCGAGTTCCTAGTGAAGAAAATAAAATGGTACATGTGCTTCCCATTTCATCTATATCGATTAATTCAACAAAACACACTGCTCTTATGTATAACACAGATGCATTTAGATATTATCTTGCTTCAATAATAGCACAAGAGAACAACATGATGGATCTAAGAAGTCTAAGATGAGCTAGCAGCTTTTATCGTGTTGGAGGCATTGAGTAGAAAATGATCTTTCTCACATTAAAAGTTGAGGGGCAAGAAATATTACAATCAACCCATGATCAATAAAATATTGTGATATCTATATTTTCGTTGTAGCACATACATTACAGTTGTAATATTTGTAATATAAATATGAATGGATTTATGATGTATATGAGTCTAGTAACCATATAAAATAACAAGGATCACACAAAAACCAATTAAAGAATTAAATAATAAAACGAAGAAAATAAGATCAACATCAGCTTAATATATAGTTTGACAATAGTCACAGGTATAACATTGTGAACTGGTGTATGCAACTGATAGTGTTGTTATACCAATACTGTCGGACTCTGACTAGGTCCAACATCGATTAGGAGGATATATATATATATATATATATATATATATATATATATATATATATATATATATATATATATATATATATATATATATATATATATATATATATATATATATATATATATATATATATCATTCTCGATTAATTAGAGACAAGAACCGATGGTCAAAGTCCATATCATTGTCGGTTTTTAGAACCGACATTGATTGAAAACCCTCATCACTACCACTTTGTTTCTACCCATTTGTTTTTCGGCAACATCAGGGAGTCTCTTGACCCAACAATGATAGTCAAGTCTAATTAAGTGTTATACTCTACCTCTGAAAATAGCGTTTTCAAGGCATTTGCTGATGTCAACCGTACGTCTATGAAAACGAATGATTTCTCGAAACTTTTAGAACTCGACAACAAAATTAAAACCTGGTTTGTTTGTTTGTTTTCTGCAAAGCTTTATCGAAAATGTTTTTTTTTCAAACTTTGCGTTAAAAATTCACCTTATGCATTTTTTTAGTTTCTTCAGCGTTCTAGACTATCTATATAAACTGTGGCACTAGAAATTCCTTTCCACTTGGAATCATCTAAGGCCTAGTTTGGGAACACTAATCTTGCAAGGGATTTTTATTTTCCGAAGGAAAAATTAGTTCATTTTTCATTGAAAAAATTAAAAAACCCTTTAAGAAAATGGAGTCCCCAAACTAGGCCTAAATCCCACTTTATTCCTTGCTTTAGTTATTATAAATCTTTAAAGCCCTGTTGGTTTCATTCTATGGGATTGCTTCAACCTATGGTTTGTGAAAGGAGAACGAACACGTCCTAATAAGTTCTTGGTAAACCCATGTTACCAAGCATATCAATCCGTCTCATTCAACTTCATTCTACAAATACAATAGTTATGCTTCCGCTATTTTACACCGTGACAGAGTGTAAGTCGCCCTGCCCAGGATACCCTAAGACTGCCCGCAGCGGCTGCCGCGCGCCCGCCCCCTCCCCTTGCATGGCGGCTACAGGCGCACGCGGCAGCCCGCAGCGTGGCTCCCTACATCGCTCCCCACGCCGCGGTACTCTTCTCTCTCCCCCCAGCTGCAGCGCGCGTCCGAGTCCCCCTTTCTACTGTAACTGTGGGCCCGCCTTCAATTAATAGTAGAAGAAAAATTGATAGTAGATGAAAAGTAGGTATAGAAAATGATATTTTATAGTTTTAGTGGGGTATAGGAGAAGTATTTAGGGGGAACCGCTGCGAGAGATGAGAAAATAGAGAGTGAAATGTTGATGATGTAACGCAAAAAAATGATATAAGAGAAAAAATTTAGAGGAAACCGCTGGGATAGGCTAACCCCACGGCACAGCGCGCGCAGTACTCCTTGGCGTTTTCCCCTGCCCCCACCCCGCAATTCTCGTCGACGCAGAGCCTACTAGCTGAACACGCCGGGGACAACACCCGCGTGAACACTGCCGCTCGCGCACCGGCCGTCTGCCCGTCTGCAAAAGGTCATGCAGCAGCCAATCAGCCATGTCGGATCATGGCCGGCCAGCTAGGCGCCAGCTCGTGGGCGCGCGCACACTGACACCACTGCCGCATTGTAATCTCCACCACAAAAATCACGTCTGTGTCGCGTCGCCTAGTATCCGGTCCACTATGTACTGCATTTCTAGGAACCGAGCTACAATCAAGAGTGCTGGACGCTAGGATGAGAAGCTGTGTCAGAATCTACGTACAGCACACAAGGATGGAGATATCGAAGCCTATACAAGGATATATAGCTAGATCGATCCGCTGGTATGCAGTATGCACAAGGAAAAGCTAGGAAAGAGTAGCTACAAGGATTAAGATACAATAATGAGTTTTAGGATGATGTTTACGTCCGCACTCCAAGTTGCGAATAGATTCCGTCTCTATACGATTCTCCATGTCTCTTAACTACATTTATAATCTAGAGACTTAGGATTGTATCGTGCAGTCTCTTACCTGTCTCTTATGGTTGGAAACCTGATCCATAGTCTAAGGGTACATGCTCCCTGTTTGGATCCTTCAAACCCGGCTAGAGCTAGAGCTAGTTTCTAGCTCTAACTCTAGCCCAAACTAGCTCTAGCCCTCTACGTGTTTGGATCCAAAGGCTAGTTTACAATAAATGCTATTTTATAATTATTTGTCTCATTTAAACCTTTCCTTATCCGGATTTAGTGTGGCAAACTCTTGTGTGGCTTCTCCCACACACAAATAACACAAATAATTTTTTTTTCACAAATCAAACATCCAAATCACAACAAGTCCTTAATCAATATTAAAAACAATTACACTTCATGAAACAAAGCATGAGCTAAGTCATCACGGAAGGCATTCATGTTGACATCTTCAACAAGAGGTTCGTCTTCTGGCCATGTTGATGCTGCAGAACTAGGCATTGGGTTATAATTTTCATCGGCATCACATGCTTCGAATTCTCGATCCGCAATTCTACTCTCTCGAATAAAATTGTGAAGAGCCATACATGCAACAATAATTCTAGTTTGCTTGTCCTCTGGAAATCTTTGCATGTTCAACAAAATCCTAAACTTCATCTTCAACACTCCAAAACTTCTTTCTATCACATTTCTAACTTTGGCATGTGCATGGTTGAAGACTTCTTTCATACCTTGGGGCGGTGGGCCGTTATGCCATTGCTCGACATGGTACCTTGTACACCGGTATGGTGAAAGGTATCCCGGACGATTTGGGTAACCCGCATCAACCACATAATACTTGCCTACATATTTTGAAAGGTAAACGATGAGACTTAGATGAACTAGTTTAATTGGTTTAAAATTGTTCCAAGAAAGGTGAAGTAAGAAAACCTGGTGGTGGATGTGGAAATTTGTGGTGATGAGTAGTTATGGCATCTTTGAAAACTCTCATGTCATGTGCTGAACCAGGCCATCCCGACAACACAAAGGTAAATCTCATGTCAAAATCACAAACAGCAAGCACATTTTGACTGGTCTCATTGTGCCTGTTCAAATATGGAATCCTCTTACTCTTATCAACCACAACCTTGATATGTGTCCCATCGATAGCTCCTATGCAATCGTTGAAGTTTGGCCAAAATGCTGGATTCTCTAAATTTGGGTGCATCTCTGCAAATGTTGGGTCCTTGGGTGCAATGTTGTCATGTGCTAACTTCAGGAGACATGTCAAAACTCTGCTAAATGTCCTACTTACTGTCTCCAGAGACCTCCTAAAACGGTTGTCAGCCTGTCTAACTGCCTGTGAGCCTCCAACAATCCATAAAAACATAGCAAGAGCCTCTACAGATGTCAATTTTTTAGTGGATTTCAACCCATATCTACGGACCAAAGTATTATGCAGTCTATAAAATAAAGGCCTCTCAACCCTAAACATGTTGTAACATTGGGTATCTCTTGCTAGTGTCTCTTGCACCCATTCCAAACCAGAATCCCCAGCGACCCTCTTAGGTAGTTTCAGGAAGTAGTTATCAGAGTACATACCCAAGATAGGAACCAACTGCACAATCATTTTTTGTTGTTGCACCAAATTGTTGCGACACCTGGATATAACTTCATCCTCACTTGAGCTGCCTCCATCGGCTTCTTCTTCCTCATACATGATGCCATCATCATCTTCCTGCTTCAACACATTTAACAAACTATAAGGACGTTGCATAAGACTAGACATCACAGCTCATAGATAAGTTCAAATATTTCAAGACACGTATATAATATTTCAAGACCTCACACACATAGATAAAGGTTCATTACACACACAGATATTACTTCAAGATCGAACACACATATATAAAGGTTCATTACACCACATAGATAAAGGTTCAGCACACACATAGATAAAGGTTCACTACTATGCATAGATATGAGATAACGGTTCTCTACTCCAAATTGTTGTCCCTGCACCATTTGTTGAAGAAACCCAACCTAAGCTCAGGAGTTAACTGGCCACAAAAGAACTCCCTTTGAAACTCTGTTGCGAACAACTTTGACATAGCATACACGTTGTCAACTGTTCTCTCAATGCCACACTCAAATGCAAGTTCTTGACACCTCTTGACAGAAAACTCTGCCTTCTGATTTGCACGTTTCTCCATTTGCTTAGTGTTGGCTACAACAGACTCTTTGAAGGTACTTGCTATGTCCTTGACAATCTTCACCATCGGGCTCTTACTCTTCTTTACTGGACTAGTCAAAGTGCTAGTAGTGCTGCTCAATGGCCTCTTGCCTTTCAGGCTCCTCTGGGTACTAGTAGGTGTTGCCTGAAACCCTTCTTCTTCATCCTCTATCCCTGCGTCTTGGCCAGCATTGTCACCATAATCATCTCCAGGCACAAAGGCCGTGCTGCCATCCACTGTGTAGCCTCTCCACAATTCATCAAGCAAGTCCTCATTGGCTGGAGGAGCATACAACAACTTCTTCAAGTATGGTTTTTTCTGTTAATATAAGACAACATAAAACTTGATCAGTAACATTACACTAATTAAGCTGTATTTAATTTTACTAGGATGAAGAAGTATACCTCTGTGTGTGTTGCCCAATGCTCAGAATCTGCATCAATGGATCCGTCAGGTCTCCTCCCCAACCCTGTGTGCGATTGTAAGTAGCGCCAAAAACCATGGATACTCTTCAGTACGGTTAGTTGGTTCTTGATCGATCCACGGGAGTACACCAACCTCCGTCTAACAAATAATCCGTCAACAACTGCTTGGTACCCTTCACCGGTCATTTGTGCACCATTGTATGTTCCTGCTCTACGTTGCTCTATGCACAATTCTAACAAACAAGCATTATTTTCATCACTCCAATGGGCTCGATCAACATTGCTCACCGGGGGACCTCCGGAGCTAGCTAAGTCCTCCACGTGATCCTCCATTGCTTCATCGTTGTTGAAGGGAGCGCCGGAGCCGGATGCTTGCCCACGGACTGCACTCCTGGGTGCCCTCTGTGTCCTCGGAGCCCTCTGTGCCCTCGGTGGTGGCGGACGCGGTGCGCCTTGGCTGTTGGTGCGACGACGCGCTGTGTTGTTGAGCTGTTGACGACGGACGGGTGCTGCTGCGGCCGAGTTCGCCCGCTGACGAACTGTGTTGCCTGCCGCCGAGGTGGAGCCGTCGAAGAGCAGCTGCCGAGCGTAGGGTGCCGCTGTAGCTGCCCGCGCGTCACCGCCTCCGGCACACGGTGGGCGATACGGAGGAAGCACAGAGCCGCTGGCACGACCATCGAACAGACCATCAGACTCGGACAGGATGTTGCCGTACAGCTGAAGCCCCGAGAAACCATCAGTCTCCGGCGCCTGCGAGTTGAGGTCGAAGGCATCGCCGTCCATGGCAACGGTGAGGCTGCATATGCAGTAACAAAATGAGCCAATAACAGTAGATAAATTAGTAAATTACAATAGTCGAAAATACATTCAATAAGAAATTAGCCAAAACAAATCCGTTGTTTTCCTCATTCCTTCTCAGAGAAAAACAACGGACCATCCCTCCCGCCCCAGCTCCTCTGCCTGTAAAGATTTCGTTCGTTCCTCTTTCGAATTTCTGATCCCGTTCTCGGTCCTCGATTCCGCCTGTGAAAGAAACTCGTCTTTGCTGCAATCCATAGAAGTAGCAGGGAGGACTTTGTGCAGAGTTTCTTTTCCTTTTTTTTGATCCGGAGGAACCTAGTTCGCCAGTGGTTGCTTGCCACTGACGAATCACGTTCGGGTTGCGTTCTCCGCTCCGTCCCAGTCTAATTCTGGGGGCGCAGGGGAACGATTCGGGACGGAAGGCACTAGTTTTTGTGCTTCCTTGGATTCCACGGCAAAGCCCGGCTGCGACGTCGGTGTCGTCTCCACCGCATTCTGGCTACGGTTCCCAAGCAACCTTGCTGTGGTGGGGATGGTGTCGCAGGCTCCCGTGGCGGGGGCCGGGGCGGGCGCCAGCCTCGCCGCGTCGCTGTGCAAGAAGAGCAACCGCGTCGCGCGGGTGCTCGCGTACGCGCTGCTCGAGTGGATCCTCATCGCGCTGCTCCTCGCCAACGGCGTCTTCTCCTACCTCATATCCCGGTTCGCCGCCTTCTTCGGCCTCGCGCCGCCGTGCGCGCTCTGCTCCCGCCTTGGCGTCGACAGCCTCTTCGAGACCCGCCCGCCGCACCACCGAGGCGCCGAGCCCCTGCGCCGCTTGCTGTGCGACGCGCACGCTGCCGAGCTGTCGCGCTCAGATTATGGCCTGACGCGCATGCCGCTGCTTGCTTCTACTCGCCGCATGGCTCAGATTATGGCCTGACCTGCTCGAATGGACGAACGCTGTGTTGTTGAGGCTGACCTGCTCGAGGACGGCGGCTGCTCGAGGACGGCGACGTTTCTTCGGTTCGACGGCGGCGCCGGTCCTTCGCTGCGTGTGGAAGAAAAGATACGGACGTTCCTGCGGATCCCGTGCGGAAGGCTGAGAGAAATAAGAATTTTAGTGGGCCTTCCAACAAACTAGCCTCAATAATCACCCCTTAGTGGGGAGAGTTTTTTTGGGTGGGCTAGTTACAAAAAACTGGCTCTAGCCCTCCTGTTTGGCAATTTTTTGGCTAGTTTGGCACAAACTAGCCCAAACTAGCTCTAGCACTTGGATCCAAACAGGGCCTATATATGAGGTTTCTTGTAAGACCAATGGCCTAAGCTACATCTAACTCTATAAATGTGCTTTTCTCGTTTTAGATAAAAGTATGGTTTTTTATAACAACATTGGTATATACGTACAAAGGCTAGAGGTCATGAGTTTTGAGGCCTCTTCTACACATGTTTTTTTAGGGGCGGTTGAGTTTTTCACAACTTCTAAATATGTTTTTTTTTAAAGTTTGTAAAAATCATTTTTAGGGATTGCTAAGTCAACCGTCCCTAATAATCATTTTTTTAGTAAATGTGGATCTAATGATCCTAAAAATCTTTTCTAAAAAATGTGCCAGAATAATTCAACCTCTTAGTCAAAGAATGGTCACTTTCTCATCTTGTGAATCGATCATTGCTTGAAGAGAAAAGATGCAGTGTAAAACATAGTGCTTGAATGATTATCAATATCTAATTAAGGTATCACAATATATATATATATATATATATATATATATATATATATATATATATATATATATATATATATATAATGCTTTTTCAGTAAATCATATATATATATCTTCTTATTATGGTAGTATAACCTTATCTGGGTATGGCAATGACTCATCCGCGTCAAAAAGTCCATGAACGCCGTCAAACACAACAGCACTAGTACTGGTGTGGATCAGCCTCTTCACCTTGCATATCTTGCAAGCGTCAATTACATTCTTCGTTCCTGTATATACGTGTCGTCGGTATATATATATATAGCACATCAATAAATAGATAAATATTAGCAAATTTAATTAATTTGGTCTCCTTTTTGTTCTACTTGTGTCATTCTATGAATGCTGATGATAACGTACTCACCCTCCACGTTAACCTCTTGTAGTGAAGTTGCAGGTTGTTCTTGCTAGGATCCGCAGCAGCTGTGTGGAAAACAACGTCTACCCCTTCAAAGGCTGGGTATACAAAAGAAACCAACAATGTTAAAATATCGAGCTAGCTAGCAAAGCAGTACTCTTGGTTAATTAGCATCAGGCAAGTATATATCACCACCACCGTACCGACCTTTGGTAAGCTGGTCAAGGTTGCAGACATCAACAGAGGCATAGACGGCACGGCCATCACGGAGAGCGTCGCTCAGAATCCCCTCTGTCTCTCCATGGCCGAGGGCTAGAGTAGGGGCGAGGTCAGTGACCCGGACACGCCACTCACCGGAGCGGAGCAAGGCCGCCACCAGGTGCCTCGCCATGAACCCCCGGCCGCCGGTCACCGCGTACCACCTCGTCTGCCGGCGACCAACAACAACATTGTCATCGTCGTCGTCGTCGTACTGCGAGCCCACCATATGTCTACTAGCTAGCTAACTAGACAGATATATCGAGATCGATGTGTGTTCACGTACGTACGCCGACCACTTTGCTGTTTTGTATATGTGCGTGTTCACTTTTATTTATAGCCAGCTGCAGGCGACGAGCGAGTTGAAAGGTCCTCAACTCAAGGCTCGTGTAAATGATACAGATAGCAAGCC
Source organism: Zea mays (assembly GCF_902167145.1). NCBI lineage: Eukaryota > Viridiplantae > Streptophyta > Magnoliopsida > Poales > Poaceae > Zea > Zea mays. Next base: position 70,580,696 of record NC_050096.1, on the reverse strand, counting down.
AACCGTCCCGCTTTCGTTTCGTTAGACCACTTTTAATGGGAGTACGTTCTATCCTCAACATAATAATAAATACAGTACGTACCGTATCATTCATCCTTATTGTACGAGCGAGGTGAGGGATTTATCAAGACTATAGACGGTTCCGTCTAGCTACAACTCGACTCTTGCATGTATTGCCTATATATAAAATGTTTTTGAAACCAGCAGCTAGAATCTACAAGGGGCCGGGGCTATTTATCTTCCTCCGCGCCATCTCCATGGAAGTCGTAGCCATTGCATTTCACATATTGGTTTGCCGCACAAATTACTAGATTTTAAACTCTTCAAAACTACATGTGATTTATTTAGAGTTTGTTTGGAAGGGTTCCACTTCAAAATTTTCAGCCTCAGTTTTCCAACTTCACCATAAAATAGCCCCAACAAATTATTGAAGTGGCCTGGGTTCGAGAAGTGTTTGACTTGCACATGGACTTCGACTTCTGTAATACAATTGGTTTGTGTGAGTTTTTTGGTTACCCTTGATGGTTAGTGGCTGCCACGAGAGAACTGAGCGCTATGTTGTGTGATCAGTGGTGTCTTTATGAAGAGGTATGAAAACAATATTTGTGAAACACCTTTTGATGAGCTTCGTGAATTTCATGAAATTGGTATCTAGTTTCAATTTTTTTTTCAAAGCTAGACTCGTGGAGCTATACCTGTTTGGATGGAAGAAGCTAGAACGTACCCAGCATTTTTGAAGTGAAGCCCTCCCAAATAGGCCCTTAGTGGATCATCAGTTAGACTGGTGTGAATGGAAGGCGATACCAGCCGTTCATGTGGCATATCAACCGGTTGGTATCGCCTGCCGGACGGTGCACACTCGTGATCGATGGAGCTACCGATCCATCGGCAGGGTTGGTATCAACCTCTACGTTGTTGTCATGGTCGGTAGCGTCCACCGATTGCCATATGGCGTGATCTTATTGGTTCGTTCTATTTTTAAATTCAAAAATAAAAGTAAAATTAAAAGACTTGGAACCTCATTTATGCATAAAGGAGAAGTTTTTTAGATCATTCACACAACCCTCACTTTAAATTTCTCTAACACCTCCTCATTCTCCTCTCACACTTGTTTCGTTCCAATCAAGTGTTGTTGTGATGTATTCGTCCGACTTCGACACAACATGACCGAAGGAGAGTTTAAGGGTATGGTATATGGCTTGCTTTTTTGAGGTGGTGGGATCGAACAATGACATGAACGTGCTCAACCATTCACCATTGTTCACTGGTGCGTTTAAGGGTGAAGCACCAAACTTGAACTTTACGGTGAATGTTCATGAGTACAAGCATGGGTACTACCTCACTGATGGTATATACCCTCGGTGGTATATGTTTGTGAAGACCGTTTCGCTACTATAGACTCCAAAGCAGTGGATGTTTGTTGCATGCCAGGAAGAGACATGGAAGGATGTGGAGAGGACATTTGGTATTGTAATACCCAAATTTTAGGGAAAATAAAGAAATCCTTCAAATATGTGACTAAGTGAAATTCTTGCTTATTTAGTTCCATATTTAAAAGTGTTGTTTGATTGAACAAATAAAATAAGGAAGAATTAATAAATTATTTTAATGTTGCATATTGAATTGAATTTAGATTGAATCTGAAACTGGAAATTAATTAAAAAATTGAAATAGAAAACTTAACAAAATAAAAGGAAACAAAAAGAAAAACACAAATTTACCTATCTGACCGACATTCACCTGACCTAGCTACTCTTCCCGCCAGTCCCCCAGTCGGTGGGTGCCATCATGCGGGCCTTGCTGGCCAGGCGCCTCACCCGCGTTTGAGCCAGCTACTGACGCACGGACTCCGTGGGTCAGCCGCCTCCCTTCTGTCGGAGTCACTAGCGCGTGGGACCGGTGTACTAGAATCTTCGTTCACCTTCCGCCATTGTCGAACCGCATGCGTGGTCATTTGAGACGCGAGGGCGGGCTAGGGAGCATCAGTGGGTTGCTCGGACGGTGCTCGGGTTCTCGCCAAGCAAGGCAAGTGGTCAGGGCATCCAGATTTGCTCACTGGAGTGGAGAGCAATGAGGGCGAGGTGCCACCGTGCGCCGTGGGCCAAGCACGTTGCTACACCAGTTTCAGTGAGACATCCCTCGTTATGTGAAAGAGAAATGAGCTTTAATCCATTTTCCGCTCCTTGGTTATAGAGGAACTAACTGTCGCAACTTCAGTGTCATCGATATTAGCACCAACCTGCAAAAAAGAAATCAGATAAAACACATATGTTGCACTATACCACTCTTCATTCACCTAGGAGGCACACCTGGGAAGCTCTAAATTTCAACATCAATCTTTTTTTAGCAAACTATATATGCAGCATCACTTGTTGAGGGGGTCAATGTAATCTAGAAGAGGGTACATGTGTCAAGAGGTAATTTAGCAAGAGGTATGTTAAGAAGTTGTAGTATCCTAAGGCACAACTCTCTTAAAGGCAAAAGCATTGACTTCCCTATAGGTTTTTTAGTCAAAACTGAACTTTCCTATCTTTCAAAACTGAACTAAAATGGACATAAAAAAGGACAGAATAACAGATGAGAGTTGCTGTCTCATCATTGCAAAGAGTTGAGCGAGGAGGACACATCAATTATGTGTACACATACTGAAAATTCAGAAGCAGTGTGTTTACGTCAGTGAATCACATAGTGTACTCTAGGTTCAAAATAGTGCTGCAAGAATATCGTCGACTTCTGAACAATTACAAGAGGAAGTCTGCAAATTCAGAATATTGTGTGTCTATCCTCTCATTCTTATTCAAGTGAAAATGCCCATATTCAAATGGTATACATGAGGATTGAGACGGAACAGCTGGCGGTGCTTGTGGAGTTGTGGTCCACGACAAGCACATCTATGAAGCTGTCGATTTCAAATCATAGCTGCAGATAAAACAAGAATGATCAATCTCCATGAACACAAGTTCACCAAGCATAACATAATATGAGCTCATACACAAAACTTTACTATGAACAGGCTTCAAACCATAATGTGATGATAATACTAAATGTATCATGTGCATTGCGACGGTACACAAATTATTCGATAATAAATTTCCTCGTCCGAAAGCAAATGTTTCGTTTCCCAGGTACGCGCATACATGACCCATCTATCTAAGCAAGATAATAAAAAGGAAAAAAATACTTGGAACTTCGAAGGACATACCCATGTCAACTTTAGTAACTTATAACCACACAAGCTAGCTTAGGCCTGAGAATACACTGAGAGCACCAACACCGGTTACATGTAAGCAGATAGCATAATTAAAATGATATCTCTGCCATGGTGATTAGCTTGATCGGGTTGGGTTCAAAAACCCTCCGAAGAAGATTTCGGACACTAGGAGAAAGCCACTCTGGGATCTGAGTATCACCCTTAAAAATATGGACCGTGCAACGAAAAAGTAGCATATGTTGAAATATTAGACATTTTTCAGATTAAATTCCGAATATAAATCATGACCGTCAAATCATATGATGCGCACTGATCAGATATACTGGTAGACGACACGGGCCATGAGCAGCAGGGTCGACGATGTCGAAGCAGCGGGGCTGATGACGTCGAAGCAGCATGGCCGATGACGTTGAAGCAGCTGGTTCGACGACAAGATCCGATCTGCACGTTATCCACGAACCGATAGACTCGCGTTCCGATAATGGCTCAGGTCCTTATCGCGATCGGTTATGGCTCTAAACTCAACGGCCAAGCAACCAAAAAATAAAACGGCAAAAGGAAGCCGCGCCCCCGCAAGGCGAGGGCCCGGATTTTGGCGGACCATTCACGCGCTTGTCGTGCACCTGCGCCCTTCGCCCCGCCCCGCCCCGACGAGGCGAGCGAGCGCGCATGTGGTTCTCCATACGCTCTCCTCTCATCCATGACTTGGTGAGTGAGTGTAGCCTCTATATTTAAACTAGTTTCACTCCACTTGGACTAGCAATATGACACTATTTGGTCCACCATTCCCTAGTCATACCCATACATGGGCTTTTGAGATTTTTCTAGGATTTAATTGAATTTCTCAATTGGACCTAGCCCATAAATCCAACAACATAATTAAAATGGTGTCACAGAAATACTACAACTAAACTATAAAGATCACTTCACTTTTATCTGATTCAGTACCTTCTGATAGAGAACAACAATGTTTTGGTCATCAAACGGAAGATATCATACGAGCATTATATAAATAGTCACACCACTAGACCAAATATCTGATAATGATACATCGTATCTTCTGTTCTACAGAAACTGCAAGCATTTGGCACAAGAAATTAATAACTGGACACCAAAAATTGTTTGGCCTGGGAGTGGTCAGGCTTTCTTCACCTCAAGGGCAATGTAAGGGCTACCACAGGTTGTATGCAACAATCCATCAATATGAAAGTAAATATATCATGCAATACAATGAGCGATCAACTTGCTGAAATCATTTCACAGTCTAGAAAATTATTTATCATATACCCTAAGATATGATGGTAAAGCACCGAGACCAAATCAGAGACCTTGATGTTTCCTTTCCGGTCAACAATAACCTTCTCCGGATGTAACAATGGAGTCCCCACGAGAGGATTCCTCCAAGCAGGATAGAGAGACGTTGACAATGTGTGGGTAGATTATTCCTGCGTCAATATAAGTCGTCTGTCAGCAGCAAAGACAGTTTTCATGAAGCATAGAAACTAATGCACACCAAGTTGGCCTCGGCGTTGCTGGCCTACAGCTCGTCCTGCGCGTCGGAGTTCCTGGGGAACGACGACGCGAGGCGGAGGTCGCGGCGGGCGTCACGAAGCGACTGTTGCGTGGAGTAAAGTCATGGTAGAACTGTTGGCTTAGAGCAACTCCAACAGTCTGTGAAAAAAAACCAGCCCCAAAATCAGCTTTTAGGGGCACCACACACGTTTTTATAGGCTAAAATCACCTTGGCGCACAGCAGCTCCCTCAAAATTGAATTGCCCAATATTTAAAACGAGTCACATGGTCAGGGAAAAGCCAATGTCCCAAAGCATTTCCGTGTATACCGTGCTACATAGTACGCCACAGAGGAAAATGACGTATTTCAGACTTGTAGTAACAAGAACTGAGAGTGCTCACACTTGGTACTCCAACTAAAAGTGCAGACAAACTTAAACAAATTGAAGTGCTTTCAAACTGAAACGCTCAAACTGTCATACTCCAACTGAAAGTAAAGATATGTAGTGTTTTTTTTGTTGGTCTCAAACAGGAAGAAAGTGAACTGAACCATATGTAAAAGTAAAACATCCATGTATTCAAATAGAAATTGAACTGAACCATATATATATGAAAAAAAAACAATGTGCTAAATAGTTCGTCTCAAACAGGAAGAAGCCAAACTGAACATCTACCACACTGACATTTACTAAATTGACATCTAGCAAACTGAAGCATTTGCAACAACAAACTTTACAAAGTATGGACTATAAACTAAAGTCAACACAAATGTTAAGCTGCTGAATAATAAGAGCGCTTCGTCGTAGGCAATGATCATGACTCTCATTCACATCACGATCCTCAAAAATATGAAAGCAAATAAAGAGATTGAGGTCAACAGCTAAGCTAAGAGAACACAATTTTTATTTTTCACAGTTAGTTCAAAATCGTAAACCTCACATATTGTATTTAAAAACGGAGGGAATATACAAAAAATAGCAGATTCAGGAGAACACAAAGAGATCACCATCAGGATGGGGTTTTTTGGGTAAATGATACAAATGTTTCTTCACAGAGGGATTATTGTGTCCTAGAATAAACCTTTTATTCTTCAATGGCAACATAGTCGTGGCCACCACCACACCACACCACCTGACCCCGCCATTCCCTTCTTCTCTTGCAGGTCATACACAGACGACGTCCCGGCTCCGCATGGCCAACACCAAGGGCTCGTCCACCGGCGCAGGCCATAGCGACCTCGACAGGGCCATTTTGCACGAGCAGCACCAGGCGTTCATGGCCTCCGTGCTCCGCACCGGGCTTCATAAATGTGCACCACCAGCAACACTTCCACCAATACCCCTCCCCCCCCCCCCCCCCCCCCCCCCCCCCCCCCCCCCCCCCGCCTCGTCCACCGCCGCTCGAGCGTCTCCTGCCTTCCACCACCAACACTACTGCGCACGAGGCAAGAATGCGGGAATCGTGGGAAAGAAATTGCGGGCGGGCGCGCTGGGGCGATTGGGGGAAATCTCGCGACACGCAAATTTGCGCGACCAAAGCGAGTGGATGCGGGACGCAAAGCTGTCGGGGAGGAGAAGGAGGCACTGTTGAAAGGGCAACAATGAGTTTTTTTACCTATAAACGCTATTGGGGTTATTTTACACTGTGTTGAGTACCAAAATGAGGACCGGACGGTGCGGCCCATGGGACCGGACGGTCCGCACTGGTGGTGCGGACGGTTCGCGCGTGCGCAGAGCAGATTAGGGTTCCGAGTTTTGTGATACGGTTGTTAGCTAAATTCGTGGAATTAGCTCGGGAGATTATTTTGTAAAGGGTCCATCCCCCCTCCTCTATAAATACAGAGATATACGGCTGATTTGTAATCATCAATCGAATCAATAACACTTTTATCTCGCATTTATTTCCTGTACAATTAGGAGTAGTTCTAGTCTAGTTCTAGTTTAGCCTCTCAATCCCCAAATTCCCCGCCTCTCTTCGACTCTACGTCGATTAGAGGAGTCTAGGTCGGTCTACCCGAGCCTAGACAACTCCTAGGATATCTCCTCCCTGACGGGATCCCTCCCGGGAGCGAGATCCAGGCGCCGCTGGCGACCTTCGCCGCCCCCTGTGCATGCGCGGACCGTCCGACCCCAGGGCGCGGACCGTCCGACCGACTGGCAGGAAACCCTAGCCCTGCGCCAGGTCGCGGACCGTCTGGCCCCTGGCCGCGGACCGTCCGCCCCTGTGCAGAGAGCACCGCCACGGTTTGTGTTGAGTGATTGGCGTCCGAAAAAGGTGTCAACATAGTTTTTGGCGACTCCGCTGGGGACGATTTCATATAGACCTATCGAGATCGGCCCCCAATGGCTGGTTCAAATGATAGCTCTGAAGTTTCCACCAGCAATATCATCAAGCCGACATGGGAAACCTGTAGGCTGAAGAACAGTTCCTATTAGAGGAGCGCTAGGAGCGGCTGATCCAGGAAGCAAAGGCAAAATTTCTGGCCGACTTCAAGGTGGACAGGAACAACAAAGTCGTTCAGCAACAGGCGACAGATCTGGCTTCGCTCCGACCTACTATGAATACCCCCAATGTAAGTAGCACCAATGAACTCCAATCTCTTAAAGCTTACATAGACGAACAGCGAGAGCAGATGCAACGTATCGTAGGGGATATACAAAATGATCATAAAAGGCTAGTGTGTGCGCTTGATAAGTCTACTATTGCAAATCTTCCTTCGCACGAGGTTGAACTAAGGGAATACACACGTAATTCATCGGCTACATGTTGTCACGACCAGTCACAACCCCTTTATGGGATGCCGATAGACATGTACCTTGGGCAACAATAGCCTCCCACGCACATCGGCGATAAATTTGCTGATCTGCGCATGTCCGGACCGTCTGCACAAGAGCGCGGACCGTCCGGGCCAGCGGCGGCCGATCCCATTTTTAGAAGCGAATTACCGAGGCCTGCACCCAAGCCGCCACATACCGTGCAAACCCTAGATAACCCATTCGGACCGTCTGTGTATGACCCCAGATAGTCCGAATATAATGTCGGACGGTCCAGCCACATGGCCGAACAGTTCACGCACGGAGCCGGACGGTCCGCGTATTTAACCGGACAGTCTGGCACAGAGTTTTTTTGAGAAGGATGGATATCCAACTCCGTATCCATCCCAGCTAGACCCCATCTCACCATACGACACACCAGCACCATAATATAATTTACCAAACCTGTGAGGGTGAGTACTTTCCAGCCCCCAGAAGGCCAGAAAGGAATGGCCAGTCCTATGAGCCTCATAGGGCATGTATCGCCACAAAACCCAAACCAATGGGGAGCAAAACAACATACCAACATCCAAACAAAACTCACCCATATTGGACCAAAGAGATGGTGGTCTCCCACCGGCTACCATTGATATAGTAAGAGAGGAAATAGTTGGGGCATTCCGAGATAAGCTCGGAGTTAGTATAGTCCTCGGGGGGCATTCATATCGGAGACCTTACAATAGCCAGTTTGACCGTCTCCCATACCCACAGGGGACCAGAATACCCGAATTCGCAAAGTTTTTGGGTGACCAAGGAAAGAGCACGCGTGAGCACATAGACCAGTTCTTAGCACAGTTAGGAGAATTGGCCAACACCGAAGCATTCCATGTACGTTTATTTTCATTATCTTTAACAGGGACTGCATTCACATGGTATGCCGCGCTCCCTCCTAATTCCATTTTGTCATGGGGAGACTTAGAACAAAAATTTCATGAACATTTCTTCTCTGGCGATTACGAGCTAGATTTAGTAGACTTAGTGGCCCTACGACAAGAAAAGGGTGAATCGGTTAGTGATTACAACCGGAGATTCCGGGATACGAGAAACCGATGCTTTCAAATTCATTTAACAGATAAACAACTGCGGGAATAGCCTTTGATGGATTGCTGAAGCGTCCCCAATCCTCTGGGACTCAAATGTGATACAATTACTAGTCCTAGGAGGCTAGTAAACACATTTATACATCAGATGATTCCAAATCTGCTTAAACGAGACAAACCTATAAAGGTGGCGATCAACTTTAAGAGTTGGTCCACAACTTGGGACATATCATGAGTGGGGCTGAAGCAGCCCGATATACGCAGCGAAGCAAATCAGCGGTCCAACAGCCACAGGCAAGGTTGGGAACAGTCGTAACTCTTACCCGATCTCCTTTTTCTGAAAAACAACAAATAAGCAAGGGTGAGTACAAACGTACTCAGCAGCCCACCTTCACCCGCGGAATGGGGAAATCAGATATAATGCATGGAATATGTGGAGCTCAGGATATTTTGCAGAAACAACAATATTTTATGCAGGGTTGTTTTGAAAAAGATTTTGTATTTTGCAAAGCGCATCCTCTCCAAAAGGAGCAGGAAGTTTTTCAGTATAGAACAAAATCCCCTGGACTAAACCATCTAGGTATCTCAGCAGTTTCCCACTGTTTTTCATTTTCAACAACAGCCACTGGACTTCTCGTCCACCATAGCTCATGGCTCAACCGCCGGACCTTTTTAAAACCACTTTTCAAAAGCACTTTTTTTTAAAACAAAACACTAATTGCGATACCACACCAGACTCGTCCATTCCTGTGGACACAGACTATTCGAATAGGTTTGAACTCTGCGCAGAGGGGTACACTTTAACCACTAGTCCGGCTCTGCGATCTCATGATCAATGAGATCCGAATCCGAATCTCTTTCTTTCCTCGCATGTCCTAACCTTAACGGTTATACCGGAAGGAGTCAGGCCATCTCCATGTCCAAACCGGACAAAACATTCCCCCTCCTTATCCTCCCGGTGCTCCCCAGCCTTCATAGCCCTGGGGTTGGACCGTACGAGTTCATATTGAGTGACTGCCCACACAGTCTCGAGTGGTTGTACTTATCAAGAGTACAAGTAGTGAAAGATGACAAACAGGTCCTTATATGAGGGGACAATCCTTCTGCTCACGCCTAAACCAGCTGAGCCTTCACCTTAGGCCCTCCCCTAAACCAGGGAGTCCCTGATCATCCCTACTCAAAGGTGATAAGGGTGAAAACCCTTCATCATACACATTTTGAAAAGCATTTTCTTTTGAAAACTCACACCTTTTCTCAAATCATTTGTAACAAATATATCAAGGATTGATTGCGGCAAGCGGCTTGGGTGGCCATAATAACTTGTCTCAAAATCATATCATGCATAAAATAACAGGCTGAGGGTTGTGGTTGAAATATCATAGGTAATTTATGCATCAAAGGGATCCAGTGAGCTTGTCGTGCTTATCCGACGAAGGGGGAAGGAGAGCTCGCGGAACTGGCTTCTAGCTCCACCGCCTGGCGTAGACTTGCAGATCTGGCCTCCACGAGATGGCACGAACGCTCCGTTAACTATGCAACGTGAACAAGCAAACATACAAACCAGCAAGTATACCAACAAATAATATTTAGTATAGTGGTCAGAAAAGCGATATATGGATGGGTAGAATCTTGAGTAGAATCTGTGTCATGTGGTGTTGTGATATTACTGGTGGTGGAGCAGAGGTGCTTACCAGGAGGGTGGACTGGAGGCGAAGCGACACTATGCGTGTAGCTGGCAGAGCGGAGTAACTGAGTGGGTGGGGTGTTTGAAAGTCGCCTAGAGGGGGGTGAATAGGGCGAATCTGAAATTTACAAACTTAATCACAACTACAAGCTGGGTTAGCGTTAGAAATATAAAACGAGTCTGAGAGAGGGCGCAAAACAAATCGCAAGCGAATAAAGAGTGTGACACGCGGATTTGTTTACCGAGGTTCGGTTCTCGCAAACCTACTCCCCATTGAGGTGGTCACAAAGACCGGGTCTCTTTCAACCCTTTCCCTCTCTCAAACGGTCCCTCGGACCGAGTGAGCTTCTCTTCTCAAATCAATTGGGAACCAAACTTCCCGCAAGGACCACCACACAATTGGTGTCTCTTGCCTTGTTACAAGTGAGTTTGATCTCAAGAAAGAATGAGAAAGAAAGCAATCCAAGAGCAAGAGCTCAAAACAACACAACAAATCTCTCACTTAATCACTAAAGCCTTGTGTGGAATTGGGAGAGGATTTGATCACTTGGGTGTGTCTAGAATTGAATGCTAGAGCTCTTGTAAGTAGTTGGAAGATGGAAAACTTGGATGACTTGAATGTGGGGGTGGTTGGGGTATTTATAGCCCCAACCACCAAACTAGCCGTTTGGTGGAGGCTGCTGTCGCATGGCGCACCGGACAGTCCGGTGCACCACCGGACACTGTCCGGTGCGCCAGCCACGTCACCTGGCCGTTGGGTTCCGACCATTGGAGCTCATACTTGTGGGCCCGCCTGGCTGTCCGGTGGTGCACCGGACAAGTCCTGTAGACTGTCCGGTGTGCCACCCGCTCGTGCTCTGTCCTCTGCGCGCGCAGGCGCGCATTTAATGCGTTGCAGTCGACCGTTACGCGCGAAGTAGCCGTTTCTCCGCTGGCTCACCGGACAGTCCAGTGTGCACCAGACATGTCCGGTGAATTATAGCGGAGCGGATTCCCGAAGCTGGCGAGTTCAGCGTTGCTCTCTCCTGGGGCACCGGACAGTCCGGTGAATTATAGCGGAGAGCCTCTGAGAATTCCCGAAGGTGAAGAGTTCATCTTGGAGTCCCATGGTGCACCGGACACTGTCCGGTGGCACACCGGACAGTCCGGTGCGCCAGACCAGGGCAACCTTCGGTTATCCCTTGCTCTCTTTGTTGAACCCATTTCTTGGTCTTTTTATTGGCTTAGTGTGAACCTTTGGTACCTGTATAACTTATAGACTAGAGCAAACTAGTTAGTCCAATTATTTTTGTTGGGCAATTCAACCACCAAAATCAATTAGGAAATAGGTGTAAGCCTAATTCCCTTTCAATCTCCCCCTTTTTGGTGATTGATGCCAACACAAACCAAAGCAAGTATAGAAGTGCATGATTGAACTAGTTTGCATAAAGTAAGTGCAAAGGTTACTTGGAATTGAGCCAATATAAATACTTATAAGATACACATGGATTGTTTCTTTATTTTTAACATTTCGGACCACGCTTGCACCACATGTTTTGTTTTTGCAAATTCTTTTGTAAATTCTTTTCAAAGTTCTTTTGCAAATAGTCAAAGGTAAATGAATAAGATTTTGCGAAGCATTTTCAAGATTTGAAATTTTCTCCCCTTGTTTCAAATGCTTTTCCTTTGACTAAACAAAACTCCCCCTTAATGAAATCTCCTCTTAGTGTTCAAGAGGGTTTTAAGATATCAATTTTGAAAATAATACTTTCTCCCCCTTTTGACCACACTAAGATACCAATTTGAAAAACTCTTTTAAAATCATAGTTTTTAAAAAAATAAGGGTGGTGGTGCGGTCCTTTTGCTTTGGGCTAATACTTTCTCCCCCTTTGGCATGAATCGCCAAAAAACGGATACTGGAGTGAAATGTAAGCCCTTATAAACTACTTTCCCCCTTTGGCAAATAAAACATGAGTGAAGATTATACCAAAGACGGAGAGTTGCGCGGAGCAACGGCGAAAGATGAGTTATGGAGTGGAGTGGAAGCCTTTGTCTTCGCCGAAGACTCCAATTCCCTTTCAATATATCTATGACTTGGTTTGAAATATACTTGAAAGCACATTAGTCATAGCATATGAAGGAGATATGATCAAAGCTATACTTATGAGCTATGTGTGCAAAACATCAAAAGAAATTCCTAGAATCAAGAATATTTAGCTCATGCCTAAGTTTGTTAAAAGTTTGTTCATCTAGTGGCTTGGTAAAGATATCGACTAATTGTTCCTTAGTGTTAATATATGCAATCTCGATATCTCCCTTTTGTTGGTGATCCCTTAAGAAATGATACCGAATGGCTATGTGTTTAGTGCGGCTATGCTCAACGGGATTATCCGCCATGCGGATTGCACTCTCATTATCACATAGAAGAGGAACTTTGGTTAATTTGTAACCGTAGTCCCTAAGGGTTTGCCTCATCCAAAGTAGTTGCGCGCAACAATGACCTACGGCAATATACTCGGCTTCGGTGGTAGAAAGAGCTACGGAATTTTGCTTCTTTGAAGCCCACGACACCAAGGATCTTCCCAAGAACTGGCAAGTCCCCGATGTGCTCTTTCTATTAATTTTACACCCTGCCCAATCGACATCCAAATAACCAATTAAATCAAAAGTGGATCCCCTAGGATACCAAAGCCCAAACTTAGGAGTATAAACTAAATATCTCAAGATTCGTTTTACGGCCGTAAGGTGAGCTTCCTTAGGGTCGGCTTGGAATCTTGCACACATGCATACGGAAAGCATAATATCCGGTCGAGATGCACATAAATATAGTAAAAAGCCTATCATCGACCGGTATACCTTTTGATCTACATATTTACCTTCCGTGTCGAGGTCGAGATGCCCATTGGTTCCCATGGGTGTCTTGATGGGTTTAGCATCCTTCATCCCAAACTTGCTTAGAATATCTTGAGTATACTTCGTTTGGCTTAGGAAGGTGCCCTCTTGGAGTTGCTTCACTTGAAATCCCAAGAAGTACTTCAACTCCCCCATCATGGACATCTCGAATTTCTGTGTCATGATCCTACTAAACTCTTCACATGTAGATTCGTTAGTAGACCCAAATATAATATCATCAACATAAATTTGTCATACAAACAAATCATTTTCAAGTGTTTTGGTAAAGAGTGTAGGATCAGCCTTTCCGACTTTGAATCCATTAGTGATAAGAAAGTCTCTAAGGCATTCATACCATGCTCTTGGGGCTTGCTTGAGCCCATAAAGCGCCTTAGAGAGTTTATACACATGATTAGGGTACTCACTATCTTCAAAGCCGGGAGGTTGCTCAACATAGACCTCTTCCTTGATTGGTCCATTGAGGAAGGCACTTTTCACGTCCATTTGATAAAGCTTGAAGCCATGGTAAGTAGCATAGGCTAATAATATACGAATTGACTCAAGCCTAGCTACGGGTGCATAGGTTTCACTGAAATCCAAACCTTCGACTTGGGAGTATCCCTTGGCCACAAGTCGGGCTTTGTTCCTTGTCACCACACCATGCTCGTCTTGCTTGTTGCGGAACACCCACTTGGTTCCTACAACATTTTGATTAGGACGTGGAACCAAATGCCATATGTCATTCCTAGTGAAGTTGTTGAGCTCCTCTTGCATCGCCACCACCCAATCCGAATCTTGAAGTGCTTCCTCTACCTTGTGTGGCTCAATAGAGGAAACAAAAGAGTAATGTTGACAAAAATGAGCAACACGAGATCTAGTGGTTACCCCCTTATGAATGTCGCCGAGGATGGTGTCGACGGGGTGATCTCGTTGGATTGCTTGGTGGACTCTTGGGTGTGGCGGCCTTGGTTCTTCATCCTCCTTGTCTTGATCATTTGCATCTCCCCCTTGATCATTGCCGTCATTTTGAGGTGGCTCATCTTCTTGATCTTCTACTTCATCAACTTGAACCTCATCCTCATTTTGAGTTGGTGGAGATGCTTGCGTGGCGGAGGATGGTTGATCTTGTGCATTTGGAGGCTCTTCGGATTCTTTAGGACACACATCCCCAATGGACATGTTCCTTAGCTCGATGCAAGGAGCCTCTTCATCATCTATCTCATCAAGATCAACTTGCTCTACTTGAGAGCCGTTAGTCTCATCAAACACAACGTCACAAGAAACTTCAACTTGTCCAGAGGACTTGTTAAAGACTCTATATGCCATTGTGTTTGAATCATATCCTAGTAAAAAGCCTTCTACAGTCTTAGGAGCAAATTTAGATTTTCTACCTCTTTTAACAAGTATAAAGCATTTGCTACCAAAGACTCTAAAATATGAAATATTGGGCTTTTTACTGGTTAGGAGTTCATATGATGTCTTCTTGAGGATTCAGTGTAGATACAACCGGTTGATGGCGTAGCAGGCGGTGTTGACTGCCTCGGCCCAAAACCGATCCGAAGTCTTGTACTCATCAAGCATGGTCCTTGCCATGTCCAATAGAGTTCTATTCTTCCTCTCCACTACACCATTTTGTTGTGGCGTGTAGGGAGAAGAGAACTCATGCTTGATGCCCTCCTCCTCAAGGAAGCCTTCAATTTGAGAGTTCTTGAACTCCGTCCCGTTGTCGCTTCTAACCTTTTTGATCCTTAAGCCGAACTCATTTTGAGCCCGTCTCAAGAATCCCTTTAAGGTCTCTTGGGTATGAGATTTTTCCTGCAAAAAGAATACCCAAGTGAAGCGAGAATAATCATCCACAATAACTAGACAGTACTTACTCCCGCCGATGCTTATGTAAGCTATCGGGCCGAATAGGTCCATGTGTAGGAGCTCCAGTGGCCTGTCAGTCGTCATGATGTTCTTGTGTGGATGATGAGTACCAACTTGCTTCCCTGCTTGGCATGCGCTACAAATCCTGTCTTTCTCAAAATGAACATTTGTTAATCCTAAAATGTGCTCTCCCTTTAGAAGCTTATGAAGATTATTCATCCCAACATGTGCTAGTCGGCGATGCCAGAGCCAGCCCATGTTAGTCTTAGCAATTAAGCAAGTGTCGAGTTCAGCTCTATCAAAATTTACTAAGTATAGCTGACCCTCTAACACTCCCTTAAATGCTATTGAATCATCACTTCTTCTAAAGACAGTGACACCTACATCAGTAAATAGATAGTTGTAGCCCATTTTGCATAATTGAGAAACGGAAAGCAAATTGTAATCTAAAGAGTCTACAAGAAAAACATTGGAAATGGAATGGTCAGGTGAAATAGCAATTTTACCCAGTCCTTTGACCAAACCTTGATTTCCATCCCCGAATGTGATCGCTCTTTGGGGATCTTGGATTTTCTCGTAGGAGGAGAACATCTTATTCTCCCCTTTCATATGGTTTGTGCATCCGCTGTCGATTACCCAACTTGAGCCCCCGGATGCATAAACCTACAAAACAATTTTAGTTCTTGACTTTAGGTACCCAAATGGTTTTGGGTCCTTTGGCATTAGACACAAGAACTTTGGGTACCCAAACACATGTCTTTGATCCCTTGTGTTTGCCCCCAACATATTTGGCAACTACCTTGCCGGATTTATTAGTTAAAACATAAGATGCATCAAAAGTTTTAAATTGATAATTTGATGCACTAGGAGTTTTCTTCTTAGGCAATTTTGCATGGGTTGATTGCCTAGAACTAGATGTCTCACCCTTATACATAAAAGCATGATTAGGGCCAGAGTGAGACTTCCTAGAATGAATTCTCCTAATTTTGTTCTCGGGATAACCGACAGGGTACAAAACGTAACCCTCGTTATCCTGAGGCATGGGAGCCTTGCCCTTAACAAAGTTGGACAATTTCTTAGGAGGGGCATTAAGTTTGACATTGCCTCCCTGTTGGAAGCCAATGCCATCCTTTATGCCAGGGCGTCTCCCACTATAGAGCATGCTTCTAGCAAATTTAAATTTCTCATTTTCTAAGTCATGCTCACTAATCTTAGCATTAAGTTGAGCTATGTGATCATTTTGTTTCTTAATTAAAGCTAGGTGATCATGGATAGCATCAACATTGATGTCTCTACATCTAGTACAAATGGAGGTGTGTTCAACGGTAGATGTAGAGGGTTTGCAAGATTTTAATTCTACAACCTTAGCATGCAATATATCATTTTTACTTCTAAGGTCGGAAATGGAAGCATTGCAAACATCTAATTCTTTAGCCTTAGCAAGCAACTTTTCATTTTCATCCCTAAGGCTAGCAAGAGTAACATTTAATTCTTCAATCTTAGCAAGTAAATCAACATTATCATCTCTAAGATTGGGAATTGAAACATTACAAGCATTTGAATCAACCTTAGCAATTAAACTAGCATTCTCATTTCTAAGGTTGTCAATAGTCTCATGGCAAGTGCTTAGCTCACTAGAAAGATTTTCACATTTCTCTACTTCTAGAGCGTAAGCATTTTTAACCTTAACATGCTTCTTATTTTCTTTAATAAGGAAGTCCTCTTGGGTGTCCAAGAGATCATCCTTCTCATGGATAGCACTAATCAATTCATTTAATTTTTCTTTTTGTTGCATGTTTAGGTTGGCAAAAAGAATACGCAAGTTATCCTCCTCATTGCTAGCATTATCCTCATCACTAGAGGTTTCATATTTAGTGGAGGATCTTGATTTTACCTTCTTCCTTTTGCCGTCCTTTGCCATGAGGCAATTGTGGCCGACGTTGGGGAAGAGAAGACCCTTGGTGACGGCGATGTTTGCGGCGTCCTCGTCGGAGGAGGAGTCAGTGGAGCTCTCATCAGAGTCCCACTCCCGGCAAACATGGGCATCGCCGCCCTTCTTCTTATAGTACTTCTTCTTCTCCTTTCTTCTCCCCTTTTTGTCATCGCCCCTGTTACTGTCACTAGAAATAGGACATTTTGCTATAAAGTGACCGGGCTTACCACACTTGTAGCAAACTTTCTTGGAGCGGGGCTTGTAATCCTCCCCCCTCCTTTGTTTGAGGATTTGGCGGAAGCTCTTGATGATGAGCGCCATTTCCTCGTTGTCGAGCTTGGAGGCGTCGATGGGTGTTCTACTCGATGTAGACTCCTCCTTCTTCTCCTCTGTCGCCTTAAATGCGACCGGTTGTGCTTCGGACGTGGAGGGGCCATCAAGCTCGTTGGTCTTCTTTGAGCCCTTGATCATGAACTCAAAGCTCACAAAATTCTCGATTACTTCCTCGGGAGTCATTAGTGTATATCTAGGATTGCCACGAATTAATTGGACTTGAGTAGGGTTAAGGAAAACAAGTGATCTTAGAATAACCTTAACCATTTCGTGGTCATCCCATTTTTTGCTCCCGAGGTTGCGCTCTTGATTCACTAGGGTTTTGAGCCGGTTGTACATGTCTTGTGGCTCCTCCCCTTGGCAAAGACGGAAGCGACTGAGCTCCCCCTCGATCGTCTCCCGCTTGGTGATCTTGGTTAGCTCATCTCCCTCATGCGCGGTCTTGAGCACGTCCCAAACTTCCTTGGCGCTCTTTAATCCTTGCACCTTGTTGTACTCCTCTCTACTTAGAGAAGAGAGGAGTATAGTTGTGGCTTGGGAGTTGAAGTGCTCGATTTGGGCCACTTCGTCCTCATCATAATCTTCATCCCCTACGGATGGTACCTGTACACCAAACTCAACGACATCCCATATACTTTTGTGGAGTGAGGTTAGATGAAATCGCATTAAATCACTCCACCTTGCATAATCTTCACCATCAAAAGTTGGTGGTTTGCCTAATGGAACGGAAAGTAAAGGCGTATGTTTAGGAATGCGAGGATAGCGTAAGGGGATCTTACTAAACTTGTTGCGCTCATGGCGCTTAGAAGTTACGGATGGCGCGTCGGAGCCGGAGGTGGATGGCGATGAGGTGTCGGTCTTGTAGTAGACTACCTTCCTCATCTTCTTCTTCTTGTCACCGCTCCGACGTGACTTGTGTGAAGGGGATTCCTTTTCCTTCCCCTTCCCTTTGTTGTAAGACTCTCCCGATGGAGCCTTCCCGTGGCTTGTAGCGGGCTTCTCGCCGGTCACCATATCCTTCTTGGCGTGATCTCCTGACATCACTTCGAGCGGTTAGGCTCTAATGAAGCGCCGGGCTCCGATACCAATTGAAAGTCGCCTAGAGGGGGGTGAATAGGGCGAATCTGAAATTTACAAACTTAATCACAACTACAAGCCGGGTTAGCGTTAGAAATATAAAACGAGTCCGAGGGAGAGCGCAAAACAAATCGCAAGCGAATAAAGAGTGTGACACGCGGATTTGTTTTACCGAGGTTCGGTTCTCGCAAACCTACTCCCCGTTGAGGTGGTCACAAAGACCGGGTCTCTTTCAACCCTTTCCCTCTCTCAAACGGTCCCTCGGACCGAGTGAGCTTCTCTTCTCAAATCAATTGGGAACCAAACTTCCCGCAAGGACCACCACACAATTGGTGTCTCTTGCCTTGTTACAAGTGAGTTTGATCTCAAGAAAGAATAAGAAAGAAAGCAATCCAAGCGCAAGAGCTCAAAACAACACAACAAATCTCTCACTTAATCACTAAAGCCTTGTGTGGAATTGGGAGAGGATTTGATCACTTGGGTGTGTCTAGGATTGAATGCTAGAGCTCTTGTAAGTAGTTGGAAGATGGAAAACTTGGATGACTTGAATGTGGGGGTGGTTGGGGTATTTATAGCCCCAACCACCAAACTAGCCGTTTGGTGGAGGCTGCTGTCGCATGGCGCACCGGACAGTCCGGTGCACCACCGGACACTGTCTGGTGCGCCAGCCACGTCACCAGGTCGTTGGGTTCCGACCGTTGGAGCTCTGACTTGTGGGCCCGCCTGGCTGTCCGGTGGTGCATCGGACAAGTCCTGTAGACTGTCCGGTGTGCCACCCGCGCGTGCTCTGTCATCTGCGCGCATAGGCGCGCATTTAATGCGTTGCAGTCGACCGTTGCGCGCGAAGTAGCCGTTGCTCCACTGGCTCACCGGACAGTCCGGTGTGCACCGGACATGTCCGGTGAATTATAGCGGAGCGGATTCCCGAAGCTGGCGAGTTCAGAGTTGCTCTCTCCTGGGGCACCGGACAGTCCGGTGAATTATAGCGGAGAGCCTCTGAGAATTCCCGAAGGTGAAGAGTTCATCTTGGAGTCCCCTGGTGCACCGGACACTGTCCAGTGGCACACCGGACAGTCTGGTGCGCCAGACCAGGGCAGCCTTCGGTTATCCATTGCTCTCTTTGTTGAACCCATTTCTTGGTCTTTTTATTGGCTTAGTGTGAACCTTTGGTACCTGTATAACTTATAGACTAGAGCAAACTAGTTAGTCCAATTATTTGTGTTGGGCAATTCAACCACCAAAATCAATTAGGAAATAGGTGTAAGCCTAATTCCCTTTCAGTGTTTGCCTTAGCTGAGAGTGTTGAGTGTGTTTGGAGAGGGAGAGGGTAGCTGGGTGTATTTATAGCTGAGTGTATGTGGTGTAGCACAGTGAAGTTCACTGTTGGTGAGAATAGTGACGAATGAATCGTCTGACTTACTCTGAACAGGGAGATTATAGGCAGAATATGGGACAAGAGTATTTTGGAAGTTTTCTGGAACATGAACCATGCTTAAGGAATGACATGCTTGGATAGGGAATAATTCGATAAGAATTTAGAAACAAGAATTATTGGAATCGAAGTTTGGAAGCCTGGTTCGAAGGAATCTCAAAGTTAAGCGTGCTCAACTTGGAGAAACCTGGGATGGGGGTGACCAGATGGGAATTTCCACTGTAAGGAAAATCACAGTCACCGGAGTTCGTATGACTGAAATATTGGTCTGGCTGGTCTTAGGTGGACTGGACAGCATGACGGATGAGTAGTTGAAATTTAGGGTGATCAGATGATCGATGAATAGTAACGATGAATAGTAACGACGAAAAGTTATTATAGATATCATCGATGAATAGTAACGATAATGAATAGTAACGGTAAATAGTAATGATGAATAGTGATGGTGAATAGAGATGGTGAACGAACGATGCACGATGAATAGTGATGATGAACGAACGATGAACGATGAATAGGAACTATGAACGAATGGACGAACGATCGAATGATCGGACGAACGAACGATCGTAATTTCGGCAGCATAACGGTAGGACAAAGATTATCTGGAAGAACGATGAATAGGGACTATGAACGAACGATGAACGATGAATAGGAACTATGAATGAACGATGAACGATCGAATGATCGAACGAACGAACGATCAGAATTTCGACAGCATAACGACATGGAAAAGATTATTTGGACGAACGAACGGACGAACGATCGAATGATCGGACGAACGAACGATCGGAATTTCGGCAGCATAATGGCAGGACAAAGATTATCTTGAAGAACGATGAATAGGGACTATGAACGAACGATGAACGATGAATAGGAACTATGAACGAACGATGAACGATTGAATGATCGAACGAACGAACGATCGGAATTTCGGCAGCATAACGGCAGGAAAAAGATTATCTGGACGAACGGACGGACGAACGGTCGAACGAACGGACGAACGAACCATGAACGATAGGACGAACGATCGAACGAACGAACAAACTAAGAATAGGGGGACGAACGATCGAAGAACGACCGAACGATCCTTGTGCTAGTGTGTGCTTGTGTGGAACATGAAGTGGGTGTGTGGGGGGGGAAGAGAGTTGCCATGAAATGGCTTGGGGTGGGATGAGAGGAGGCCCTTGCCCCTCTATTTATAGCCATGGTGGGGGATTAGGGGGAGGGATGAGAGGATTAGTGGGAGGATGAGAGGATTAGTGGGAGATTAGCATGTATTTGTCTTGTATAAGTGAGATTAGCTTGTAGAGCTCACCGTATGACACTGGAGGCATACGTATACGTATGAGCATGAGGAAAGTTATGAAAAAAATATTTGTAGGGACTTGAAAAATGATTCTGAAGGTATTTCTTAGGAAGAAAATACTTGGAGATATATCGGTGGAATATTTGGGCAGTATTTCTGGAAAGAATTTGAGGGGGGTCACTGGGGAAATATCTGGGTAGTATTTCTGGAAACAATTTGAGGGGGGGTCACTAGGGAAATATTTGTAGGATATTTGAGGAGGATTTTGGAGAGAATATAGACCACTATATTTTATTTGTTGATATCAACTCGCAAACAAACATTTTGAAATGAAATTTGAAATTCATTTTGAATTTAGAGCGAGTTTGAGAAAAAAAATCAAGATTTGAATTTTTGGGATGCTACAATTGCGTTATTATTTAAAAGAGAAATTAGAATGCATCCAGTTCTTTACGCTAGCACAATTACATCAGAAAGCTTTGGCTTGTGAATGCCGAAGCAAAGAACTAGTCAAAACGGTTCATCATAGTGTCCATATAGTAGAACACAATCAAAGTAGTTCGGACGATGAACCAAAAGAAGTTTACATTGCCGAAATAGTTTGGCCCGAGCAGGCCAAATCTTCGGCTTGCTCCTCCTTGCAGTCAGTTCAAAAGAAACAACAAGAGGAGGTTAAGTTTACATTTAATGTCGGCAAATGTGATAAGATATTCGATGAATTACTAAAAAATGGTAACATTAAGATCGATTATACCGTTCCACCCGCCGACGAACTAAAGCGTCGCACATATTGCAAGTGACACAACTCATTTTCCCATGCCACTAATGATTGTAATGTGTTTCGACGATAAATCCAATCGGCCATTAACGAGTGACAATTGAAATTTCAGGAGGACATGGAGCCCTTCCCAATGAATGTGATCGACTTCAATGGAAAAAAGATCCTAATTCGGCCCAGCACAGCCGATAAGGGCAAAGACAAACAAGTCATCATCGGCAACGCACGGGAGGCCGATGGAAACAACAAAATCTCTTGCAGGAAAGTGGTGGCCGAGAAGACTTCTAATGGAGGGGAGACACTGAAGGTGACCATCACAACCGCCAGCACTGGAGGGCAAGCGCAGACAAGGGGACATGCGCGAGAACCCATACTACGCATCGCGGACAGTCCGGTGCCCAGGCGCGGACGGTCCGTAACATCACCGGACCGTCTGGAGCATTCCAGCAGACGGTCCGGCAATGACAAGGAGCCACGGCGACCACGTACCTTCAAACCATGACGACCAGACATAGGTACGTGAAAAACTAACACGTTCAAGGCCGCTGGTCAGTTGGTAAAACCAGCCCGACCTTTGATCAATTATTGTCTAAATACGTGAAAAAGAAGGCTGGCCCCAGTGATCGACCACCAAAGCGGTCTCGCTTACCCACCCAGGAGCGACAGCAGGTTAGGCCGATTGGACCACCTCACCAATCGTAAAGGACATGAGGTCATAATGTCCAACTAAGACCTAACGTACACGCATGGACACCTACACTCCCATGCACACCTATGTCATATCATTATATATACATACCACCACCACCATATATCCCGAATCAGATGTGGGGTATGCCACCATATCCTTTCGGGACACCACAATACTCCGCTTGGGGGCACCCCAGTCATCTGTCTTCGCCAGGTTGACACCTCCAGTACAAGACCGATTGAGAGCCCCTCAATCTGGTCCACGAGCACAGGCCCAGCAAGATTGTCGAACCACTCGGCCCCAAAGGCTGACTAATCTGGCAGGGGGTATATAGCTACGACCTCCAACAGTACGATAAAAGGGGACGTCATTGAAATAGGAACAACAGATGTTATCGTACAACAAAATAACGAAGGGCCGATGATTTCTGGTAAATCGGCCAACACAAACAAAAAAGAAGATACAACTGTCAACAAAACGGCCGATTCAAAACACTCCATGCCCCGATGGTGCCCATTGGGATTAACGCGATCGCAAAAGCGAAAATTACAGCGCCTAAGAGCAAAGGAGAACAAGAAAAAGGAGCCAGAAAAAATATTCAATGACACGCATCCGCAGTATCCGCCACCGCAAAAGAGATGGAGACCAAAGGCCGTTGAGGAAAATCAAACGACAACAAAGACAGAAAATAAAACAACAACTGTGCAGGTATGGCAGACAGTCCGGCTATAAAGTCTGGACCAACCGTACAGGGCGCGGACCGTACAACCCCTGAGGCCGGACCGTCCGCACTACACCAGGACACCTCCAACGACGTACCGACACCCATGGAGGAAGACGACCTACAAGGAGAAGACCTGGTTGACTACGGAGCTACGCCAGAACACTCAGAAAATTAGGAAAGCAAGGTGACGATATTGGGACTGACAGTCCGATCAAAGCTAAATGGGTCACGTCCGTTGAGTTAACCATCGGGACCAAGACCCTTGCGTACTATCCTAGTAGGTGGCAAGATGTCTAATAAAACCGGTGTGATCACATCGGGTTAGTTGCTTTTGGTTCGCTCAGCTCCACCAAATGGCAGGGGGGCATAT
The DNA here is from genome assembly GCF_902167145.1 of Zea mays. Classification (NCBI taxonomy): domain Eukaryota; kingdom Viridiplantae; phylum Streptophyta; class Magnoliopsida; order Poales; family Poaceae; genus Zea; species Zea mays. The sequence continues at coordinate 70,557,052 of NC_050096.1, read as the reverse complement.
GTTGAGTACCAAAATGAGGATCGGACGGTCCGACCCCTGGGGCCGGACGGTCCGCACTGGTGGTGTGGACGGTCCGCGCGTATGCAGAGCAGATTAGGGTTCCGAGTTTTGTGATACGGTTGTTAGCTAAATTCGCGGAATTAGCTCGGGAGATTAGTTTGTAAAGGGTCCAGCCCCCTTCTCTATAAATACACAGGTATACAGCCGATTTGTAATCATCAATCGAATCAATAACACTTTTATCTCGCATTTATTTTCTGTATAATTAGGAGTAGTTCTAGTCTTAGTTCTAGTTTAGCCTCTCAATCCCCAAATTCCCCGCCTTTATTCGACTCTACGTCGATTAGAGGAGTCTAGGTCGGTCTGCCCGAGCGTAGACAACTCATAGGATCTCTCCTCCGTGACGGGGTCTTTTCCGGGAGCGAGATTCAGGCGCCGTCGGCGACCTTTGCCGTCCCCTGCGCATGCGCGGACCGTCCGGCCCAGGGCACGGATCGTCAGGCCCCAGGGCGCGGACCGTCCGGCTGACAAGCAGTACCCTAGCCCTACGCCAGGTCGCGGACCGTTCGGCTCCTGGTCGTGGACCGTCCGCCCCTGTACAGAGAGCATCGTCACGGTTTATGTTGAGTGATTGACATCCGAAAAAGGTGTCAAAACACTGTTTGTTGGAGTTGGTGCAGATAGAGATATCGTGTGATATAAGATTCTTGGGCACCAGCGACCTATTGCGATTTGCGAGGATACCCATACCCCACGCCCACGGCACAGCGCGCAGTACTCCGCTTTTTCCCCTGCCCCGCCCCGCAATTCTCGTGGACACAACAGATCAAAACTGCACACCCCCCGCACCACCTACCGCGCAATTCTCGTCGACACACATCAAACCGCAAGTCCTATTCTCTGTACTACATGTGAAGCACGCCGGGGCAACACAGGCACAGCACGCCAACACCCGCGTGGACACTGCCGCTCGTACGCCGTCTGCAAAAGGTCATGCAGCCATGCCGGATCATGGCTCGTGGGCGCGTGCACGCTGACACCACTGCCGCCTTGCAACTTCCACCACAAAAATCACGTCTTGTAGTACTCTACGTATCCACTCTAACTCTATACTGCATTTCTAGGAAACCAAGCTACAAGAATGCACGCACGCGAAGATGAGAAGCTGTCAGAATCTACACAAGGATAGAACCATATTTTTTAACTAGTCATTTACCGTGCGTTGCTACGGAATTAATATATGATAAAATACATTGATATATAAAAAATTATATTCTATAATATTGATTCTAGCAATAGGATATATATATCACATATATAGGCTTTGTTTAAATGGATACTTTTAAAACATATTTCAAAAATCTTTACAATAATAATAAAGTACTCTTATTTACATTTATGTTTGAGTATAGAGTATCAAATATAAAGATATGTGTGTACTTTTAATCTTTTTACCATTTAAAAGACATGTTAGCACCTTAATCATTTTTAAGCTGTTGTTAATCCCATAGAACCTACGACGACTTGTTGAACACAAACAGACTTGAAAGTTAAAATGAACTTGCAGCTATCAACATAATGCGATAAAAATACATTGCTCAAAGAAATGTGAGAACATAGAGTATCCAATATCTTGCTCTGCACATCACAAATAAAATGAAACTGAGCTGCATCAGCACTTCGACCCCACCATCTTATTGGACATGGCCTGATACTCCTGACGCAATGTTTTTTCTAGGATGTGGCATAACCTAAAGAGGACCAGATCACATTCCATTCATGTGCCAAACTAATACAGGGACCACATGGCGCCTAAACTCAACATAGAATGGACTAAAATAAATGGATTAGAACTACATTGAAACTCTATGATTTCATGTGTAGGTCACTTAGGTTTCTACACATACTGCATCACAACTTTCTCGAAACATTCTCAAATTTTTATCACAACCTCTACATATGATATCATGACATGTGGACAAGTTTCATGAATTTCTGACTTTGTTTATGTTTTATACAATTTTTAAACAACTGGATGACATGTTCACGGTCATGTTTAGTGATCATGGTGCTCGAACATTCTGCTCTGCTCCTGATAACATGGATATTATTTTTGCATTCACGGTTTTACATTTTTCGAGTGACTTGCAGTTCAAATCTGAGTTTTCTGAGAAAATTCAATTAAACGAACTAAATCTAATAGTTATAGCAAACACTTTTATAATTGTGTAAAAATGGAACATGTAGATCTACATAGTGTAGGAACATCACACAAAAAGTTTGGTTGGGAAAAAAGAAAAAAGAAAATGTACTTTGTCGAGTGTCTCACGTCTGACACTCAGCAAAGAAGTTTCTTTGCCCAGTGCCGAAGCTTGACGCCCGGCAAAGATAACGACCGTCAGCTTTGGACGGTTGCTGACGGCCCTTTGTCGAGCGTCGACATTCGCTGAGTGTTCGGCACTCGGCAAAGATGTATTTCTGTGCCGAGAGTCCTGCTCTCGGTAAACGCTGACGTTACCGAGAGCAGGACTTTGCCGAGTGCGACACTCGGCAAAGACGTCTTTGCCGAGTGCCCGATAGAAAGCACTCGGCAAAGCGTCGAGCACTCGGCAAAAGACCCGGATTCCGGTAGTGAAAATTGCTATCAAAAGTAAACAAATATTTAGAAGTGACTGTTGAATTAGCAAATATAGCAATTGGGAAATAGTCCCGGGCAGTGGTATAGATTTGCATATCTTTATTGCATATACGTTTTTATTGCATATGCACAAACGATCCAGCCAGCTTGGCGGCTCACCTCCTATCCAATGTCATCCCTTCCCAAGCATGAAACCCCCACCCGCACTCTTCCATGTCAGCCACCGTCCCGGTCCTGACTGTTCTCCACGGCTGCCATCTCGCACGCGCCCAACACCGCGCTCGCCTGCCGCCATCATCACCATCGCCGCCAATGACGATGCGGGGTCACCGGGCTCCAAGCTGCAGTACACCTTGCTCCCTGCCGGTGAGCAGTTCATCTACTTCTCCACAGACATACCGTGCAACGCCATCACGGTCGTGACCGACTTCCTCTGTGGCCTCATGGCGCTGCTCAGCGGACACGCTGCGGGTCCTTCTCCGAGGAGTTCGCTGAGGGCCTCGTAGGCAGCCGTCGGAGATAAGGTGGTCGTCGGATGTTTGTTAGTTTACTGTAGTGCACCCTATCAGCCTCTGCCTCTACTAGGCTTGGCCCCTCGCTCCACTCGCTCAACGCCAACATTCTTAAGAGAAAATCCCTTCAATGCCATCAAAACTTATTGTCGACGTTTCGAGACTGGGGGGTCCCTGGGCCGACGAGTGAAATGTCGCCGCGTGCCCCAGCCCAGATGGGTCGGCGCGAGACGGAGCGCGAAGGGGGGAAAGAGGCAGACGGAGAGAGTGAGAGGTGGAAATCACGCGCCCTTCGTGTTTGCCCCGCGCCCAGGTCGGGTGCGCTTGCAGTAGGGGGTTACAAGCGTCCACGCTTGAGGGGAGCGAGCGGCCTCACGCGAGCGCCTGTCCCGTCCTCTTCCCCGCGCGGCCAACCTTCTCTAAGAGGGCCCTGGTCCTTCCTTTTATAGGCGTAAGGAGAGGATCCAGGTGTACAATGGGGGGTGTAGCAGAGTGCTAACGTGTCTAGCGGAGGAGAGCTAGCGCCCTAAGTACATGCCATCGTGGCAGCCGGAGAGGTTTTGGCACCCGGTTCGTGTGGTGTCGTGGCCGTCGGAGGAGCGCTGGAGCCTGGCAGAAGGACAGCTGTCGGGGCTGTCGAGTCCTTGCTGACGTCCTCTTGCTTCCGTAAGGGGGCTGAGAGCCGCCGTCGTCATAGAGCGTGCGGTGCGCCATCATTACTTGTCTGGCGGAGCGAGCCAGATGGGACGCCGGTCTTGTTCCCTGTAGCCTGAGTCAGCTTGGGGTAGGGTAATGATGGCGCCTCCTGTTGACGTGGTCGGTCCGCGCCCTAGGTTGGGCGATGTGGAGGCTCCTCTGAGGTCGAGGTCGAGTCTGTCTTTCGTGGCCGAGGTCGAGTCCGAGCCCTTGGGTCGGGCGAGGCGGAGACCGTCGGCTGAGGCCAGGGCTGAGTCCGAGCCCTGGGGTCGGGCGAAGCGGAGTTCGTCGTCTTCCGGGGCTGAGCCCGAGTCCGAGCCCTGGGTTCGGGCGGAGCAGAGTTCGCCGTCTTTCGGGGCTGAGCCTAAGTCCGAGCCCTGGGTCGGGCGGAGCGGAGTTCGCCGTCTTCCGGGGCTGAGCCCGAGTCCGAGCCCTGGGTCGGGCGGAGCGGAGTTCGCCGTCTTCCGGGGCTGAGCCCGAGTCCGAGCCCTGGGTCGGGCGGAGCTCCCTATGGTGCCTGAGGTAGGGCCTGGCTGCCTGTCAGCCTCACTCTATCGAGTGGCACAGCAGTCGGAGCGGTGCAGGCGGCGCTGTTCTTCTGTCAGGTCGGTCAGTGGAGCGGCAAAGTGACTGCGGTCACTTCAGCTCTGTCGACTGGAGGACGTACGTCAGGATAAAGGTGTCAGGCCACCTTTGCATTAAATGCCCCTGCGATTTGGTCGGTTGGCGTGGCGATTTGGCCAGGGTTGCTTCTTGGCGAAGACTGGGCCTCGGGCAAGTCGGAAGTACGTTCGTCTCTGGAGGGGGGCCTCGGGCGAGGCGGAGATCCTCCGGGGTCGGCTGCTGTCGGCGTTTTGAGACCGGGGGGTCCCTAAGCCGACGAGTGAATGTCGCCGCGTGCCCCAGCCCAGATGGGTCGAGCGCGAGGGCGAGCGTGAAGGGGGGAAAGCGAGGCGGCCGAAGACCGGCGTGAGAGAGGTGGGAATCCCGCGGCCTTCGTGTTCGTCCCGCGCCCAGGTCGGGTGCGCTTGCAGTAGGGGGTTACAAGCGTCCACGCGGGAGAGGGAGCGAGCGGCTCCAAGCGAGCGCCTGTCTCGTCCTCGTCCCTGCGCGGCCAACCCTCTCTAAGAGGGCCCTGGTCCTTCCTTTTATAGGCGTAAGGAGAGGATCCAGGTGTACAATGAGGGGTGTAGCAGAGTGCTACGTGTCTAGCGGAGGAGAGCTAGCGCCCTAAGTACATGCCGTTGTGGCAGCCGGAGAGATTTTGGCACCCAGCTGGTGTGATGTCGTGGCCGTCGTAGGAGCGGTGGAGCCTGGCGGAGGGACAGCTGTCGGATCGGTTGAGTCCTTGCTGACGTCCTCTTGCTTCCGTAAGGGGGCTGAGAGCCACCGTCATCACAAAGTACGTGGGGCGCCATCATTGCCTATCTGGCGGAGCGAGCCGGATGGGACGCCGGTCTTGTTCCCTGCGGCCCGAGTCAGCTCAGGGTAGAGTGATGATGGCGTCTCCTGTTGACGTGGCTGGTCTGCGCCCTAGCTTGGGTGATGTGGAAGCTCCTCCGAAGCCGAGGTCGAGTCTGTCTTCCGTGGCCGAGGTCGAGTCCGAGCCCCTGGGTCGGGCGAGGCGGAGGCCGTCGGCTGAGGCCGGGGCGGAGTCCGAGCCCTGGGGTCGGGCGGAGCGGAGTTCGTCGTCTTCTGGGGCTGAGCCCAAGTCCGAGCCCTGGGTCGGGCGGAGTGGAGTTCGCCGTCTTCCGGGACTTAGCCCGAGTCCGAGCCCTGGGTCGGGCGGAGCGGAGTTCGTCGTCTTCCGGGACTTAGCCCGAGTCCGAGCCCTGGGTCGGGCGGAGCGGAGTTCGTCGTCTTCTGGGGCTGAGCCCAAGTCCGAGCCCTGGGTCGGGCAGAGTGGAGTTCGCCGTCTTTCGGGACTTAGCCCGAGTTCGAGCCCTGGGTCGGGCGGAGCGGAGTTCGTCGTCTTCCGGGACTTAGCCCGAGTCCGAGCCCTGGGTCGGGCGGAGCGGAGTTCGCCGTCTTCCGGGACTTAGCCCGAGTCCGAGCCCTGGGTCGGGCGAAGCGGAGCTTCCTATGGTGCCTTCGACCGGGCCTGACTGACTGTCAGTCTCACTCTGTCAAGTGGCACCGCAGTCGGAGTGGCGCAGGCGGCGCTGTCCTTCTGTCAGGCCGGTCAGTGGAGCGGCGAAGTGACGGTGGTCACTTCGGCTCTGCCGGCTGGGGGGTGTGCGTCAGGATAAAGGTGTCAGGCCACCTTTGCATTAAATGCTCCTGTGATTTGGTCGGTCGGTGCGACGATTTGGTCAGGGTCGCTTCTTGGCGAAGACAGGGCCTCGGGCGAGCCGGAAATATATTCGCCGCTGGAGGGGGGCCTCGGGCGAGACGGAAATCCTTCGGGGTCGGCTGCCCTTGTCCGAGGCTAGCTCGGGTGAGGTGTGATCGAGTCCCTCGAATGGACTGATCCCTGGCTTAATCGCACCCGTCAGGCCTTTGCAGCTTTATGCTGATGGGGGTTACCAGTTGAAAATTAGGAGCCTTGAGGGTACCCCTAATTATGGTCCCTGACAGTAGCCCCCGAGCCTCGAAGGGAGTGTTAGCACTCGCTTGGAGGCTTTCGTCGCACTTTTTTGCAAGGGGACCAGCCTTTCTCGGTTGCGTTTTGTTCCGGTGGGTGCGCGCGAGCGCACCCGCCGGGTGTAGCCCCCGAGGCCTCGGAGGAGTGGTTTCACTCCTTCGAGGTCTTAATGCCTCGCGTAATGCTTCGGCTGGTCTGGTCGTTCCCTCATGCGAGCTGGCCGTAGCCCGGGTGTACGGTCGGGTCCCAAGTTCTCGGGCTGGTATGTTGACGCTGTCAACGGTTCAGCCGGAGCCAGGTTTGCGAGAGCAGCCACCGAGCCTCTACACAGGGCGAGAGGGCGATCAGGGATAGACTCGACTTTTTTATATACGCCCCTGCGTCGCCTTTCCACAAGGAGGAGGGGGGAGAGCGCCATGTTGCCCTCGATGGGCGCCGAACATGGTGTCTCCGGTGAGCTGCAGGCGGGTAATCCGAGTGGACGTCCGTGCCCCGTTCGTTAGGGGTCGGCTAGGGGCCCAGAGGCACGCCCAAAAGTACCTGCGAGTGATCTGCCGGACCCGGTCCCCTAGCGACGGGGTCCGAGGGCTCGATGCCTCCCTCTGATGGGATTCTGTTACAAGATCGTTCCCGCTGGTCTCGGAAATGTCCTAGGGTACCTCGAGAGCGCAGCCCGAGCCTTGGTTATGTATCGAACGTACCCATGGTCATCCCTCGCTCTGTGTCTGAGGCGGCTGTGAACCCTTCGGGGGCCAGCCTTCGAACCCCAGATCAGTAGTGGGCGCGGAGCCCGAGTAGCCTGAGGCAGTCGTTGAACCCTTCCGAGGGGCCGACCTTCGAACCTCTGACCAGTAGTGGGTGTAGGGCCCACGTGATCTGAGGCGGCCGTCGAACCCTTCCGAGGGGCCAGCCTTCGAACCTCTGATCAGTAGGGAGGCTCGGAGCCTGGTTCCTTCACGGGGAAGGATCCTTTTTGGGGTATCCCCCTTTCCCGATCCCTGTTGCAAGAGAGAGAAAGAGGAAAAAAGGAAAAGGATACGAAATCGAACGACGCGTCGTACCTTTACTGACGCGGTCATTATGGCGAAGGCGAAGCGTCGCCCGCTTCTCCTGCCAGAGGCGCCGCCTGTCCCGCCGTGGAGTTAATGCGACGGGGCGAGTGGTTGGCGGGGCGGCCGTTGCGCATGCGCGAGCAGTTCGAGGACCGGAGCACGGGCGCATTGTCTTCACGCCGTGAGAGAGGGTTCTCTCGCTGCCCCCGGATGGGACGTGAGCTTGGCTGACGACGTGACCGCTGCTCCTGCCCGCCTGCCACCGTCATCACTGCCGGCCCATTTTTGGCCGCATTGACCGTCTCGCTAGGCTGGCGCTGTTGGGTCGTGCGCTGGGTCGCCTCGAGTCGCGGCATTGGTTCCGCAGTCGAGGAGGCGCGGTGGTGGCGCAAGTGGCGGTGCAGTTGCATGCACGGAGCATTCGACGCACCGGTTGCATGACGCGTGGGCCTGGGCCCCCATGCCGGGCGTGTTGGGAGTCGGAGAAGTGCGCCCACTTGGCGCGGTTGCATGCCGCCTGCATGGCTGTCCGCCCTTTCGCCCGCTGGTCTGGGCAAAAGTGGAGGGTCGCTTGTAACCGCTAGGCGGTTGTATGCACCGCGCACGGCGGTTTGGCTTCTTCTGCTCTGAGCCGGCTTGCCTGACGTGTGGGACCCAGCCCCCGCGCCGTAGGAGGAGGACCTTGGAGCGTGTTGGAGAAGACTCAGCCCGCGACGGCTGGGGACGCAAGTAAGGGGGGTCGCCTTTAAAAGGAGGGTGACCCCCTTAGAAGGCGACCATGTCTTCGTGCCCCCTTATGCATCGTGTCTTTCCACCTTCCAAGCCCCCGGATGGGGGATACCCGCCGTCTTTCCATCTCGTCGTTGGAGGAGCGCAACTCCATGGGAGTTGGTACCTTTCAGCCATCGTTCGGCTTCAAGGATTTTCATCACACAGCCCGGTTGCACCCTTCCTCTGGTGGTCACCCAAAACGGTGACCTCCAGCCCCTGGATGGGGAGAGGCAAGCCGGGCTGTGATCTTGGTCCCGCCCTCAGCCTCGAGGGTGTTCGTCATCCTCGCTGGGGCGGGGAGCGAGGCGAGCCGGGGCTCTACCTCCCGCGCGGGCCGGCGGGCCACCTCTTCTTCCAGCTTCTGGTGGTGGCAAACATCCTCCAGCTCTGCGGAGGAGACGTCCTCCAGCCATGCCGGGGAAGGCGAACTGTTGCTGCCCAGCTAGGATGCAACATTCCGCCCTCTTCCTCGCTTTCGCGGCGAGGACGGCAGCGAGGACCTGCCGGTGCGCTTGGGAGCGACCCGCTCTTTGGCTTTAATAGCTGGTTCGCGTCCCTTGAGCGGGAACACGAACGAGAGCCCTCCGGCGGCCGCGTCCGTCCTGGGACCATGGCTGCTGCTGCAGAGGTCGCTGGCGGGTCCCCCGGTGTTCGTCGCCCCGCAGGCTCCCCCGTGTGGAGGCTGTTCATACCCGCGGGGACGGAACCAGAGTTCCGTCTGTAATGGCACTTTGAATGCCAGTGTTTTTGTTCATTGTGGCTGTCGAGGCCGGAACATGTATGTAATTTCGGCACGGAGCCGTGTTTTTTCCTCATTTTCGAGCACTAAGACTCGCCTGTTGGTTGTCTGAACCGCTTCACCAAGCGTGAGTCGCCCCGTGCAAAGGTGACGAGTGAGGTATCCGTATCCCGGAGGCGTAGGAGTCCCTCTGCTCGGTCGGCCTTGCTGTCCGAGGCTTCTATAGCTTAGTTAAAGGAACCCCTCGGCCGCTCTCCGATGAGCCGAGGCCAGGGGTAGCGGTGTCAGCATGAACAGAGGCAGAGTTGGCTCGAAAAGAAAACCTGGTTGGCCGGAGCCTGGCCGGGTCGTCCGTTAGCGAGACCGATGCCGGAATTGACCAGCCGAGCCGCCTGCCCGAGCCGGATTCTCGGAGAAGACCCTGACGGCGATGGCCCGGGCGTGGCGATGACGTCATCCTTCAGAGTGGAGATCCTCGGACCGCGTCGTCGTCCGAGGCTAGGCCGGACCTCGCCGAAGGTGTTGTCGATGACGAGGGTGCTGCTGCTCCCTTCCAGCGTCAAGACCCGAGCCTGCAGGATCGGATTGTCTTGTAGTGTGTGTTTGCTGCAGCCGCCGAGGCCAAAACACACCCTCGCCGTGTTGTAAAGCTGCGTCTCTTTTCCTCTTGTTTTGAGTATCTGGACTTTTTTGTCGGCAACAGAAATGTTTGTGCGAGCGAGAGTTGCTTCTCGCGGAAGGTGATGAGTGAGGTATCCGTATCCCGGAGGCGTAGGAGTCCCTCGGCTCGGTCGGCCTTGCCGCTTACGCGCACTCTTACCCGTCCATGGGGCTCTGTCACCGACGCAGTCGAGAAGGCTCGAAGAATCGCTCTGGGAGAAGAGCTTCCGAGCGTGAGGACTTGTTCGGTCCGCGGAATCACTTATCCGAACGTGAGTTACTTATCGCAGAAGGTGATGAGTGAGGTATCCGTATCCCGGAGGCGTAGGAGTCCCTCAGCTCGGTCAGCCTTGGCTACTTACGTGTACTCCGTCGTTTTCAGGATCCACTTTCGAAGTAGTCAAAAAGCACGAAAGACACTCTGGCAGAAAAGATCTTTTTTCGAGGAAAATTTCGACGCAGAGGGGGTTCCCCCCTTTTAGCCCCCGAGGGAGGGTCGGGCTTTGCCGAGGCGAGGCTGACCCTTCCTTGATGACTAAACTTTGCGTGGGAGCGAGGTATATGAACAACTTGAAAACATCTTAAGGGTAGAAGCGACGTAGCTGTTGGATGTTCCAAGCGTTGCCGTAGACCTCGCCTTGACTGTTGGCCAGCTTGTACGTTCCAGGCTTCAGAACTTTGGCGATGACGAACGACCCCTCCCAGGGGGGTGTGAGCTTGTGCCGCCCTCGGGCGTCTTGTCGCAGCCGAAGCACCAGGTCGCCCACCTGGAGGTCTCGGGACCGGACCCTTCGGGCGTGGTAGCATCGCAGGGACTGCTGGTATCGCGCCGAGTGTAGTAAGGCCTTGTCCTGAGCCTCCTCCAGCTGGTCCAGCGAGTCTTCTCGGCTAGCTTGGTTGCTTTGGTCGGCGTAGGCCCTCGTCCTCGAGGAGCCGTATTCCAGGTCTGTGGGCAAGACGGCCTCGGCCCCGTAGACTAGGAAGAACGGCGTGAAGCACGTGGCTCGGCTCGGCGTTGTCCTCAGACTCCAGACCACCGAGGGGAGTTCCTTCATCCATCGCTTGCCGAACTTGTTGAGGTCGTTGTAGATCCGAGGCTTGAGCCCTTGTAGAATCATGCCGTTGGCACGCTCTACCTGCCCATTTGACATGGGGTGAGCTACGGCGGCCCAGTCCACCCGGATGTGGTGATCCTCGCAGAAGTCCAGGAACTTTTTGTCGGTGAACTGGGTGCCGTTGTCGGTGATGATGGAGTTCGGGACCCCGAAGCGATGGACGATGTTGGTGAAGAACGCCACCGCCTGCTCGGACCTGATGCTGTTTAGGGGTCGGACCTCGATCCACTTGGAGAATTTGTCGATGGCGACCAACAGGTGCGTGTAGCCCCCGGGTGCCTTCTGCAAGGGGCCGACGAGGTCCAGACTCCACACAGCAAAAGGCCAGGTGATGGGTATCGTCTGCAGAGCCTGAGCGGGCAGGTGGGTCTGCCTTGCGTAGAACTGACACCCTTCGTAGGTGCGGACAATTCTGGTAGCGTCGGCCACCGCCGTGGGCCAGTAGAAGCCTTGTCGGAAAGCATTCCCGACAAGGGCTCGAGGCGCTGCGTGATGGCCGCAAGCCCCCGAGTGTATCTCTCGCAGGAGTTCCTGACCTTCGGCGATGGAGATGCATCGCTGGAGGATGCCAGAGGGGCTGCGGTGGTAGAGCTCCTTCTCATCACCTAGCAAGACGAACGACTTGGCGCGCCGCGCCACCCGCCGAGCCTCGGCTCGGTCGAGGGGTAGCTCTCCTTGGTGGAGATATTGCAGGTACGGGGTCTGCCAGTTTTGATCAGGCGTGACCCCGCTTTGCTCCCCCTCGACGTGCAGCGTCTCGCCCTCAGGGGCCGAGGGTACCTTGGGCTGAACCGAGGGCGCCTCGGGCTGGGCCGAGGGTGCCTCAGGCTCGGGCATGTCGTCGATCTTGACGGAGGGTTGATGCAGATCCCTGGAGAAGACGTCCGGGGGAACCGTTGTTCGCCCTGAGGCTATTTTAGCCAGCTCGTCCGCGGTCTCGTTGTAGCGCCGAGCGACGTGGTTGAGCTCGAGCCCGTAGAACTTGTCTTCCAGGCACCGAACCTCATCGCAGTAGGCCTCCATCTTCGGGTCGCGGCAGTGGGAGTTCTTCATGACTTGGTCGATGACGAGCTGTGAGTCACCGCGAGCGTCGAGGCGTCAGACCCCTAGCTCGATGGCGATCCGCAATCCGTTGACCAGAGCTTCGTACTCAGCCACATTGTTGGACGCCGGGAAATGGAGGCGTAGCGCATAGCGCATGTGCTTCCCGAGGGGCGAGATGAAGAGTAGGCCTGCGCCGGCTCCCGTCTTCATCAACGACCCGTCGAAAAACATGGTCCAGAGCTCCGGTTGGATTGGAGCCGTCGGTAGCTGGGTGTCGACCCATTCGGCCACGAAGTCCGCCAAGACCTGGGACTTGATGGCCTTCCGAGGGGCGAACGAGATTGTCTCGCCCATGATTTCCACCGCCCACTTTGCAATCCTACCCGAGGCCTCTCGGCACTGGATGATCTCCCCCAGGGGGAAGGATGACACCACAGTTATTAGATGAGACTCGAAGTAGTGTCGCAACTTCTGCCGTGTCAGGATCACCGCATACAGCAGCTTCTGAACTTGTGGGTAGCGGATCTTGGTTTCGGACAGTACCTCGCTGACGAAGTAAACTGGCCTCTGAATGGGCAATGCATGCCCCTCTTCTTGCCTCTCGACCACAATCGCGGCGCTAACCACCTGAGTGGTCGCGGCGACGTAAACCAAGAGGGCTTCTCCGGCAACTGGGGGCACCAAGATAGGCGCCTTCGTGAGGAGCGCCTTCAGGTTCCCAAGGGCTTCCTCGGTAAAGAGGTAGGCCTCTTTCGCCGAGGCGTGAGATGAAGCGGCTCAGAGCCGCGAGACATCCCATGACCCTCTGTACGCCTTTCAAGTCCTTGATGGGCCCCATGCTGGTGATGGCTGCGATCTTCTCCGGGTTGGCTTCGATGCCCCGCTCGGAGACGATGAACCCCAAGAGCATGCCTCGGGGCACCCCGAAGACACACTTCTCGGGATTGAGCTTGACGCCTTTCGCCTTGCGACATCGGAATGTCACTTCAAGGTCGGAAAGGAGGTCGGAGGCTTTCCTCGTCTCGACTACGATGTCGTCGACGTAGGCCTCGACCGTGCGGCCAATGTGTTCGCCGAACACATGGTTCATGCACCGCTGGTACGTCGCGCCCGCATTCCTCAAGCCGAACGGCATGGTGACATAGTAGTACATGCCGAAGGGTGTGATGAAAGAAGTCGCGAGCTGGTCGGACTCTTTCATCCTGATTTGGTGATACCCTGAGTAGGCATCGAGGAAAGACTGGGTTTCGCACCCAGCAGTGGAATCCACGATTTGATCGATGCGAGGCAGAGGGTAGGGAACCTTCGAACATGCTTTGTTTAGACCAGTGTAGTCTACACACATCCGCCATTTCCCCCCTTTCTTTCTCACAAGCACAGGGTTGGCAAGCCATTCGGGATGGAATACCTCTTTGATGAACGCTGCCGCCATTAGCTTGTGGATCTCCTCGCCTATGGCTCTGCGCTTCTCCTCGTTGAATCGGCGCAGAGGCTGCTTGACGGGTCGGGCTCCGGCTCGGATGTCCAGCGAGTGCTCGGCGACATCCCTCGGTATGCCGGGCATGTCCGAGGGACTCCACGCGAAGACGTCGGCGCTAGCGCGGAGAAAGTCGACGAGCACTGCTTCCTATTTGGGATCGAGCCCGGAGCCGATCCGGATCTGCTTGGAGGCGTCGCCGCTGGGGTCGAGGGGGACGGACTTAACCATCTCCGCTGGCTCAAAGTTGCCGGCATGACGCTTCACGTCTGGCACCTCCTTCGAGAGGCTCTCCAGGTCGGCGATGAGGGCCTCGGACTCGGCGAGGGCCTCAGCGTACTCCACGCACTCCACGTCGCATTCGAACGCGTGTTTGTACGTGGGGCCGACGGTGATGACCCTGTTGGGGCCCGGCATCTTGAGCTTCAGGTAGGTGTAGTTGGGGACGACCATGAACTTCGCGTAGCATGGTCTTCCCAGCACCACGTGGTAGGTTCCTCGAAACCCGACCACCTCAAACGTCAGGGTCTCCCTTCGGAAGTTGGAGGGTGTTCCGAAGCAGACGGGAAGGTCGAGTTGTCCGAGGGGCTGGACGCGCTTCCCGGGAATGATCCCATGGAAGGGCGCAGCGCCTGCCCGGACAGAGGACAGATCGACGCGCAGGAGCCCGAGGATCTCGGCGTAGAGGATGTTGAGGCTGCTGCCTCCGTCCATGAGGACCTTGGTGAGCCTAACGTCGCCGATGACGGGGTCGACGACGAGCGGGTATTTCTCCGGGCTCGGCACATGGTCGGGGTGGTCGGCTCGGTCGAAGGTGATGGGCTTGTCGGACCAGTCTAGGTAGACTGGCGCCGCCACCTTCACCGAGCAGACCTCCCGGCGCTCTTGCTTGCGGTGCCGAGCTGAGGCATTCGCTGCTTGCCCACCGTAGATCATGAAGCAGTCGCGGACCTCGGGGAACTCTCCTGCTTGGTGATCTTCCTTCTTATCGTCGTCGCGGGCCCTGCCACCTTCCGCGGGCGGCCCGGCCCTGTGGAAGTGACACCGAAGCATGACGCACTCCTCAAGGGTGTGCTTGACGGGCCCCTGGTGATAGGGGCACGGCTCCTTAAGCATCTTGTCGAAGAGGTTGGCACCTCCGGGGGGCTTCCGAGGGTTTTTGTACTCGGCGGCGGCGACAAGGTCCGCGTCGGCGGCGGCGACAAGGTCCGCGTCGGCGGCGTCGCGTTTCACTTGCGACTTCTTCTTGCCCTTCTTCTTGGCGCCGCGCTGAGTTGACGCCTCGGGGGCATCTCCCGATGGGCGGCCCTGGGGCTGCTTGTCCTTTTGGAAGATAGCCTCGACCGCCTCCTGGCCGGAGGCAAACTTGGTGGCGATGTCCATCAGCTCGCTCGCCCTGGTGGGGGTCTTATGACCCAGCTTGCTCACCAGGTTGCGGCAGGTGGTGCCAGCGAGGAACGCGCCGATGACATCCGAGTCGGTGATGTTGGGCAGCTCGGTGCGCTGCTTCGAGAGTCGCCGGATGTAGTCCCGGAGAGACTCTCCCGGCTGCTGTCGGCAGCTTCGGAGGTCCCAGGAATTCCCGGGGCGCACGTACGTGCCCTGGAAATTGCCGGCAAAAGCTTGGACCAGGTCGTCCCAGTTGGAGATCTGTCCTGGAGGCAGGTGCTCCAACCAGGCGCGAGCGGTGTCGGAGAGGAACAGGGGGAGGTTGCGGATGATGAGGTTGTCATCGTCCGTTCCACCCAGTTGGCAGGCCAGACGGTAGTCCGTGAGCCACAGTTCCGGTCTCGTCTCCCCCGAGTACTTTGTGATAGTAGTCGGGGTCGGAACCGGGTCGGGAACGGCGCCCGTCGGATGGCCCGGCTGAAGGCCTGCGGACCGGGAGGTTCGGGCGAGGGACTCCGATCCTCCCCGCTGTCGTAGCGTCCCCCACGCCTGTGGTGGTAGCCTCGGCGCACCCTCTCGTTGAGGTGGGCCCGACGGTCGCGGTGATGGTGCTCGTTGCCGAGGCGTCCCGGGGCCGCAGGCGCGGTGTTGCGCGTGCGCCCGGTGTAGGCCGAGGCTTCCCGCATGAATCGGGAAGTCGCAGCATGAGGTTCCGAGGGGTATCCCTGCCTTCGGGAGGCAGAGCTCTCGGCCCGTCGGACCGCGGCGCCCTCCAGGAGATTCTTGAGCTCTCCCTGGATTCGCCGCCCCTCGGTGGTTGATGGCTCCGGCATCGTGCGGAGGAGCATCGCTGCTGCAGCCAGGTTCTTACCGACCCCACTAGATGCGGGTGGTGGCCTGACCCTGACGTCATCGGCGATGCGGTGCTGGAAGCCCTAGGGTAGATGACGTATTTCTCCGGCCGGAGGCTGGCCCGCCCATGCCTGCCCGACGTCCCGGTGGATCGGCTCAAGCGCTCCTGCTCCCTCGTCGAGCCTGGCCTGCACCCCGCGGATTTGCTCGAGCTGTGGGTCATGGCCCCCCGCCTGAATGGGGACCACAACTAGCTCCCGTGGGATGTCAACGCGAGGCACCGGCCTAGGGAGGTCACCGTCCTCCGGCATGCCAAGATGGTTGCCTTCGGAGGGACCCCCTAGATCGACGTGGAAGCATTCGCGACTTGGACCGCAGTCCTCGTCGCCGAGGCTACGGCTACCGTCGGAACAGTCGGAGAGGCAGTAGTCACATGCGGTCATGAAGTCCCGCTTGGCACTGGGGTTGCCAAGTCCAGAGAAATCCCAACAGAAGCTGGGCTCGTCGTCTTCCTCGGACCCGGAGGGCCCGTAGGTCGAGACGTCCGTCAGCCGGTCCCAAGGTGACCGCATACGAAACCCCAGAGGGTTTGGACTCGCCTCTATGAGAGCGCCCGCCAAAGCGAAGTCGCTAGGCGGGTTGAGGCTGAATCCAAATGACGTGGGATGGGAATCGGTCGGTACCTCTTGGTCGACGGGCGGTGATGAAGTCACGTCGGGGACTGACTGCACCGTCGTCTCAGGTACGAGGGTGATGTCCAGCAAGCTTTTCGCGAGCGTGCTGGCGTCGTCCGCTTGCTCGGGATTGGCGTGTCGTGGGGAGACGGCGCTCGTCTTCGTCTCAAACGCGAAGTTGATGCCCGGTGCGCCCCCCGTTGGGGTGCCGGCGCGGTCGACTCGCTCGACAGCCGACGAGGCGCTGCCTCCTGCTTGGCCTTGGTTGCCCCGCCTTCCCCTCCGTCGGCGGGGAAGAGGGCGGGATGAGCTCGAAGGTTGCTCTTCCACCACGCGGGGAAGACGTCGTCGATTCCGCCGCCGGCGGGCGGACTGTCGGCCACCATTGCCGCTGTCGCCCGGCGGTGGAATGAGTATCATGTCGTAGCTGTCATCGAGGGACATGAACTCAAGACTCCCGAAACGGAGCACCGTTCCGGGTTGGAGAGGTTGCTGGAGACTGCCCATCTGGAGCTTGACGGGAAGCTATTCGTCAACACGCAGCAGGCCCCTACCTGGCGCGCCAACTGTCGGCGTTTCGAGACCGGGGGGTCCCTAAGCCGACGAGTGAATGTCGCCGCGTGCCCCAGCCCAGATGGGTCGAGCGCGAGGGCGAGCGCGAAGGGGGGAAAGCGAGGCGGCCGGAGACCGGCGTGAGAGAGGTGGGAATCCCGCGGCCTTCGTGTTCGTCCCGCGCCCAGGTCGGGTGCGCTTGTAGTAGGGGGTTACAAGCGTCCACGCGGGAGAGGGAGCGAGCGGCTCCAAGCGAGCGCCTGTCTCGTCCTCGTCCCCGCGCGGCCAACCCTCTCTAAGAGGGCCCTGGTCCTTCCTTTTATAGGCGTAAGGAGAGGATCCAGGTGTACAATTAGGGGTGTAGCAGAGTGCTACGTGTCTAGCGGAGGAGAGCTAGCGCCCTAAGTACATGTCGTTGTGGTAGCCGGAGAGATTTTGGCACCCAACTGGTGTGATGTCGTGGCCGTCGGAGGAGCGGTGGAGCCTGGCGGAGGGACAGATGTCGGAGCAGTTGAGTCCTTGCTGATGTCCTCTTGCTTCCGTAAGGGGGCTGAGAGCCGTCGTCGTCACAGAGTACGCAGGGCGCCATCATTGCCTATCTGGCGGAGCGAGCCGGATGGGACGCCGGTCTTGTTCCCTACGGCCCGAGTCAGCTCGGGGTAGAGTGATGATGGCGCCTCCTGTTGACGTGGCTGGTCTGCACCCTAGGTTGGGCGATGTGGAAGCTCCTACGAAGCCGAGGTCGAGTCTGTCTTCCGTGGCCGAGGTCGAGTCCGAGCCCCTGGGTCGGGCGAGGCGGAGGCCGTCGGCTGAGGCCGGGGCGGAGTCCGAGCCCTGGGGTCGGGCGGAGCGGAGTTCGTCGTCTTCTGGGGCTGAGCCCAAGTCCGAGCCCTGGGTCGGGCGGAGTGGAGTTCGCCGTCTTCCGGGACTTAGCCCGAGTCCAAGCCCTAGGTCGGGCGGAGCGGAGTTCGTCGTCTTCCGGGACTTAGCCCGAGTCCGAGCCCTGGGTCGGGCGGAGCGGAGTTCGTCGTCTTCTGGGGCTGAGCCCAAGTCCGAGCCCTGGGTCAGGCGGAGTGGAGTTCGCCGTCTTCTGGGACTTAGCCCGAGTCCGAGCCCTGGGTCGGGCAGAGCGGAGTTTGTCGTCTTCCGGGACTTAGCCCGAGTCCGAGCCCTGGGTCGGGCAGAGCGGAGTTCGCCGTCTTCTGGGACTTAGCCCAAGTCCGAGCCCTGGGTCGGGCGAAGCGGAGCTTCCTATGGTGCCTTCGGCCGGGCCTGACTGCCTGTCAGTCTCACTCTGTCAAGTGGCACCGCAGTCGGAGTGGCGCAGACGGCGCTGTCCTTCTGTCAGGCCGGTCAGTGGAGCGGCGAAGTGACGGCGGTCACTTCGGCTCTGTCGGCTGGGGGGTGTGCGTCAGGATAAAGGTGTCAGGCCACCTTTGCATTAAATGCTCCTATGATTTGGTCGGTCGGTGCGGCGATTTGGTCAGGGTCGCTTCTTGGCGAAGACAGGGCCTCGGGCGAGCCGGAAATATATTCGCCGCTGGAGGGGGGCCTCGGGCGAGACGGAAATCCTTCGGGGTCGGCTGCCCTTGTCCGAGGCTAGGCTCGGGTGAGGCGTGATCGAGTCCCTCGAATGGACTGATCCCTGACTTAATCGCACCCATCAGGCCTTTGTAGCTTTATGCTGATGGGGGTTACCAGCTGATAATTAGGAGCCTTGAGGGTACCCCTAATTATGGTCCCCGACAGCTACCCTTGCCCGAGGCTGGGCTCGGGCGAGGCGTGATCGAGTCCCTCGAACGGACCGATCCCTGACTTAGTCGCACCCATCAGGCCTTTGCAGCTTTTTGCTGATGGGGGTTACCAGCTGAGAATTAGGAGCCTTGAGGGTACCCCTAATTATGGTCCCCGACAGTAGCCCCCGAGCCTCGAAGGGAGTGTTAACACTCGCTTGGAGGCTCTTGTCGCACTTTTTTGCAAGGGGACCAGCCTTTCTCGGTTGCGTTTTGTTCCGATGGGTGTGCGCGAGCGCACCCGCCGATTGTAGCCCCCGAGGCCTCGGAGGAGTGGTTTGACTCCTTCGAGGTCTTAATGCCTCGCGCAATGCTTCGGCTGGTCTGGTCGTTCCCTCATGCGAGCTGGCCGTAGCCCGGGCGCACGGCCGGGTCCCAAGTTCTCGGGCTGGTATGTTGACGTTGTCAACGGTTTGGCCGGAGCCAGGTTTGCGAGAGCAGCCCCCGAGCCTCCGCACAGGGCGAGAGGACGATCAAGGACAGACTCGACTTTTTTACATACGCCCCTGTGTCGCCTTTCCGCAAGGAGGAGGGGGGGAAAGCGCCATGTTGCCCTCGGAGGGCGCCGAACATGGTGTCTCCGGTGAGCTGCTGGCGGGTAATCCGAGTGGACGCCCGTGCCCCATTTGCTAGGGGTCGGCTAGAGGCCCAGAGGCGCGCCCAAAAGTACCTGCGGGTGATCTGCCGGACCCGGTCCCCTGTCGACGGGGTCCGAGGGCTCGATGCCTCCCTCTGATGGGATTCCGTTACAAGATCGTTCCCGCTGGTCTCGGAAATGTCCTAGGGTACCTCGGGAGTGTAGCCCGAGCCTTGGTTATGTATCGAACGTACCCATGGTCATCCCTCGCTCTGTGTATGGGGCGGCTGTGAACCCTTCGGGGGCCAACCTACGAACCCCTGATCAGTAGTGGGCGCGGAGCCCGAGTAGCCTGAGGCGGCCGTTGAACCCTTCCGAGGGGCCGACCTTCGAACCTCTGACCAGTAGTGGGTGTGGAGCCGACGCGCTATGAGGCGGCTGTTAAACCCCTCCGAGGGGCTAGCCTTCGAACCTCTGATCAGTAGGGAGGCTCGGAGCCTGTTTCCTTCACGGAGAAGGATCCTTTTCGGGGTATCCCCCTTTCCCGGTCCCTGTCGTAAGAGAGAGAAAGAGGAAAAAGAAAAGGATATGGAATCGAACGACGTGGCGTACCTTTTTCGACGCGGTCATTATGGCGAAGGCGAAGCGTCGCTCGCTTCCCCTGCCAGAGGCGCCGCCTGTCCCGCCGCGAAGTGAATGCGACGGGGCGAGTGGTTCGTGGGGCGGACGTTGCGCGCGCGCGAGCCGTCCGAGAAACGGAACACGGGCGCGCCTTCTTCACGCCGTGAGAGAGGTTTTTCTCGCTGTCCCTGGATGGGACGTAAGCTTGGCTGACGACGTGACCGCTGCTCCTGCCCGCCTGCCACCGCCATTACTGCCGGCCCATTTTTGGCCATATTGACCGTCGCGCCTGGCTGGCACTGCTGGGTCGTACGCAGGGTTGCCTCGAGTCGCGGTACTGGTTCCGCAGTCGAGGAGGCGTGGCAGTGGCGCAAGCGGCGGTGCAGTTGCTTGCACGTAGCAACCGGCGCGCCGGTTGCATGACGCGTGGGCGTGGGCCCCCATGCTGGGTGCGTTGGAAGTCGGAGGGGCGCGCCCACTTGGCGCGGTTGTATGCCGCCTGCATGGCTGCCCGCCCTTTCGCCCGCTGGTCTGGGCAAAAGTGGAGGAATGCTCGTAACCGCTGGGCGGTTGCATGCACCGCGCGCGGCGGTTTGGCTTCTTCTGCCTTGGGCCAGCTTGCATGACGTGTGGGACCCAGCCCCCGCGCCGTAGGGGGAGGAGCTTGGAGCGTGTTGGAGAAGACTCAGCCCACGACGGCTGGGGACGCAAGTAGGGAGAGTCGCCTTTAAAAGGAGGATGACCCCCTTGAAGGGCGACCATGTCTTCGCGCTCCCTTATGCATTGTGTCTTTCCACCTTCCGAGCCCCCGGATGGGGGGCACTCGCAATCCTTCCGCCTTGTCGTTGGAGGAACGCAACTCCGTGGGAGTTGGTACCTTTCAGACATCGTTCGGCTTCAAGGATTTTCATCATGCAGCCCGGCTGCACCCCTTCGCCGGCGGTCACCAGAGACGGTGACCACCAACCCCTAGATGGGGAGAAGCAAGTCGGGCTGCGATCTTGGTCCCGCCCTCAGCTTCAAGGATGTTCATCATCCTCGCTGGGGCGGAGAGCGAGGCGAGCCAGGGCTCTACCTCCCGCACGGATCGGCTGGCCACCTCTTCTTCCAGCTTCTGGTGGTGGAAACCATCCTCCAGCTCTGCGGAGGAGACATCCTCCAGCCATGCCGGGGGAGGCGAACTGTTGCTGCCCAGCTAGGATGCAACATTCCGTCCTCTTCCTCGCTTGCGTGGCGAGGGCGGGAGCGAGGACCTGCCGGTGCGCTTTGGAGCGGCCCGCTCTTTGGCTTTGATGTCTGGTTCGCGTCCCTTGAGCGGGGACGCGAACGAGAGCCTTCTGGTGGCCGCGTCCATCCTGGGACCATGGCTGCTGCTGCAGAGGTCGCTGGCGAGTCGCCCGGAACTCGTCGCCCCGCAGGCTCCCCGGTGTGGAGGTTGTTCATACCCGCGGGGACGGAACCGGAGTTCCGTTTGTAATGGCATCTTGAATGCCGGTCTTTTGTTCATTGTGGTCGTCGGGGCCTGAACATGTATGTATTTTTGGCGCGAAGCCGTGTTTTTCCCTCATTTTCGAGCACTAAGACTCGCCTGTTGGTTGTCTGAACCGCTTCACCAAGCGTGAGTCGCCCCGTGCAAAGGTGACGAGTGAGGTATCCGTATCCCGGAGGCGTAGGAGTCCCTCGGCTCGGTCGGCCTTGCTGTCCGAGGCTTCTCTTGCTTAGTTAAAGGAACCCCTCGGCCGCTCTCCGATGAGCCGAAGCCAGGGGTAGCGGTGTCAGCATGGACAGAGGCGGAGTTGGCTCGAAAAGAAGACTTGGTCGGCCGGAGCCTGGCCGGGTCGTCCGTTAGCGCGACCGACGCCGGAGTTGATCTGCCGAGGCCTCGGGCCGGGCTGATGTCTTCGGGGGACAGCTGGACGAGGCCTCGGGGTGACCAGCCGAGCCGCCTGCTCGAGCCGGATTCTTGGAAAAGACCCTGGCAGCGATGGCCCGGGCGTGATGATGACGTCGTCCTTCAGAGTGGGGATCCTCGGACCGCGTCACCGTCCGAGGCTAGGTCGGACCCCGCCGAAGGTGTAGTTGACGCCGAGGGTGCTGCTGCTCCCTTCAACTGTCAAGATCCGAGCCTGCAGGATCGGATTATCTTGTAGCGTGTGTTTTCTGCAGCCGCCGAGGCCCAAACACACCATCGTCGTGTTGTAAAGTTGTGCTTCTTTTCCTCTTGTTTCGAGTATCTGGACTTTTTCGTCGGTAACAGAATTGTTTGTGCGAGCGAGAGTTGCTTTTCACGGAAGGTGATGAGTGAGGTATCCGTATCCCGGAGGCGTAGGAATCCCTTGGCTCGGTCGGCCTTGCCGCTTACGCGTACTCCTGCCCATCCATAGGGTTCTATCACCGACGTAGTCGAGAAGGCCCGAGGAATCGCTTCGGCAGAGGAGCTTTCGAGCGTGAAGACTTGTTCGGTCCGCGAAATCACTTATCCGAACGCGAGTTACTTATCGCAGAAGGTGATGAGTGAGGTATCCGTATCCCGGAGGCGTAGGAGTCCCTCGGCTCGGTCAGCCTTGGCTGCTTACGTGTACTCCATCGTTTTCAGGATCCACTTCCGAAGTAGTCGAAAAGCACGAAAGACATTCTGGCAGAAAGGATCTTTTTTCGAGGAAAATTTCGACGTAGAGGGGGTTCCCCCCTTTTAGCCCCCGAGGGAGGGTCGGGCTTTGCCGAGGCAAGGCTGACCCTTCCTTGATGACTAAACTTTGCGTGGGAACGAGGTATGCGAACAACTTGAAAAGATCTTAAGGGTAGAAGCGACGTAGCTGTTGGATGTTCCAAGCGTTCCGGGCTTTAGAACTTTGGCGATGACGAACGGCCCTTCCCAGGGAGGCGTGAGCTTGTGCCGCCCTCGGGCGTCTTGTCGCAGCCGAGGCACCAGGTCGCCCACCTGGAGGTCTCGGGACCGGACCCCTCGGGCGTGGTAGCATCGCAGGGACTGCTGGTACCGCGCCGAGTGTAGTAAGGCCATGTCCCGAGCCTCTTCCAGCCTGTCCAGCGAGTCTTCTCGATTAGCTTGGTTGCTTTGGTCGGCGTAGGCTCTCGTCCTCGGGGAACCGTATTCTAAGTCTGTGGGCAAGATGGCCTCGGCCCCATAGACTAGAAAGGACGGCGTGAAGCCCGTGGCTCGGCTCGGCGTTGTCCTCAGACTCCAGACCACCGAGGGGAGTTCCTACATCCATCGCTTGCCGAACTTGTTGAGGTCGTTGTAGATCCGAGGCTTGAGTCCTTGTAGAATCATGTCGTTGGCACGCTCTACTTGCCCATTCGTCATGGGGTGAGCCACGGCGACCCAGTCCACCCGGATGTGATGATCCTCGCAGAAGTCCAGGAACTTTCTGCCGGTGAACTGGGTGCCCTTGTCGGTGATGATGGAGTTCGGGACCCCAAAACGATGGATGATGTTGGTGAAGAACGCCACCGCCTGTTCGGACCTGATGCTGTTTAGGGGTCGGACCTCGATCCACTTGGAGAATTTGTCGATGGCGACCAACAGGTGCGTGTAGCCCTCGGGTGCCTTCTGCAAGGGGCCGACGAGGTCCAGACTCCACACAGCAAAAGGCCAGGTGATGGGTATCGTCTGTAGAGCCTGAGCGGGCAGGTGGGTCTGCCTTGCGTAGAACTGACACCCTTCGCAGGTGCGGACAATTCTAGTGGCGTCGGCCACCGCCGTCGGCCAGTAGAAACCTTGTCGGAAGGCGTTTCCAACAAGGGCTCGAGGTGCTGCGTGATGGCCGCAAGTTCCCGAGTGTATCTCTTGTAGGAGCTCCTGACCTTCGGCGATGGAAATGCATCGCTGGAGGATGCCTGAGGGGCTGCGGTGGTAGAGCTCCTTCCCATCTCCCAGTAAGACGAACGACTTGGCGCGCCGCGCCAACTGTCGAGCTTCGGCTCGGTCGAGGGGTAGCTCTCCTTGGTGGAGATATTGCAGGTACGGGGTCTGCCAGTTTTGATTAGGCGTGACCCCGCTTCGCTCCTCCTCGACGCGCAGTGCCTCACCCTCGGGGGCCGAGGGTACCTCGGGCTGAACCGAGGGTGCCTCGGGCCGAGCCGAGGGTGCCTCGGGCCGAGCCGAGGGTACCTCGGGCCGGGCCGAGGGTGCCTCGGGCTCGGGCGTGTCGTCGATCTTGATGGAGGGTTGATGCAGGTCTCGGGAGAAGACGTCCGGGGGAACCGTTGTTCGCCCCGAGGCTATCTTAGCCAGCTCGTCCGCAGTCTCGTTGTAGCGTCGGGCGACGTGGTTGAGCTCGAGCCCGTAGAACTTGTCTTCCAGGCGCCGAACTTCATCGCAGTAGGCTTCCATCTTCGTGTCGCGGCAGTGGGAGTTCTTCATGACTTGGTCGATGACGAGTTGTGAGTCACCGCGAGCGTCGATGCGTCGGACCCCTAGCTCGATGGCGATGCGCAACCCGTCGACCAGAGCCTCGTACTCAGCCACATTGTTGGACGCCGGGAAGTGGAGGCGTAGCACGTAGCGTAGATGCTTTCCGAGGGGTGAGATGAAGAGCAGGCCTGCGCCTGCTCCTGTCTTCTTCAGTGACCCGTCGAAGAACATGGTCCAGAGTTCCGGTTGGATCGGAACTGTTGGGAGCTGGGTGTCGACCCATTCAGCCACGAAGTCCGCCAAGACCTGGGACTTGATGGCCTTCCGAGGAGCGAACGAGATTGTTTCGCCCATGATTTCCACCGCCCACTTTGCGATTCTACCTGAGGCCTCTCGGCACTGGATGATCTCCCCCAGGGGGAAGGATGACACCACAGTTACCGGATGAGACTCGAAGTAGTGTCGCAACTTCCGTCGCGTCAGGATCACCGCGTACAGCAGCTTCTAAACTTATGGGTAGCGGATCTTGGTCTCGGACAGTACCTCGCTGATGAAGTAGACTGGCCTCTGGACGGGCAATGCGTGCCCCTCTTCTCGTCTCTCAACCACAATCGCGGTGCTAACCACCTGAGTGGTCACGGCGACGTAGATCAAGAGGGCTTCTCCGGCAGTGGGGGGCACCAAGATGGGCGCGTTCGTGAGGAGCGCCTTTAGGTTCCCGAGGGCTTCCTCGGCCTCAGGGGTCCAAGTGAAGCACTCGGCCTTCCTTAAGAGGCGGTACAGAGGCAGGCCTCTTTCGCCGAGGCGTGAGATGAAGCGGCTCAGAGCCGCAAGGCATCCCATGACCCTCTGTACGCCTTTTAAGTCCTTGATGGGCCCCATGCTGGTGATGGCCGCGATCTTCTCCGGGTTGGCTTCGATGCCCCGCTCGGAGACGATGAACCCCAAGAGCATGCCTCAGGGAACCCCAAAGACACACTTCTCGGGATTAAGCTTCACGCCTTTCGCCTTGGGACATCGGAATGTCACTTCAAGGTCGGAAAGGAGGTCGGAGGCTTTCCTCGTCTTGACTACGATGTCATCAACGTAGGCCTCGACCGTCCGGCCGATGTGCTCAACGAACACATGGTTCATGCACCGCTGGTACGTCCCACCCGCATTCCTCAAGCCGAACGGCATGGTGACATAGCAGTACATGCCGAAGGGTGTGATGAAAGAAGTCGCGAGCTGGTCAGACTCTTTCATCCTGATTTGGTGATATACTAAGTAGGCATCGAGGAAAGACAGGGTTTCGCACCCAGCAGTGGAATCCACGATTTGGTCGATGCGAGGCAGAGGGTAGGGAACCTTCGGACATGCTTTGTTTAGACCAGTGTAGTCTACACACATCCTCCATTTCCCTCCTTTCTTTCTCACAAGCACAGGGTTGGCAAGCCATTCGGGATGGAATACCTCTTTGATGAACCCTGCCGCCATTAGCTTTTGGATCTCCTCGCCTATGGCTCTGCACTTTTCTTCGTCGAATCAGCGCAGAGGCTGCTTCACGGGTCGGGCTCCAGCTCGGATATCCAGCGAGTGCTCGGCGACATCCCTCGGTATGTCGGGCATGTCCGAGGGACTCCACGCGAAGATGTTGGCGTTCGCGTGGAGAAAGTCGACGAGCACTGCTTCCTATTTGAGGTCGAGCTCAGAGCCGATCCGGATCTGCTTGGAGGCTTCGCTGCTGGGGTCGAGGGGGACGGACTTAACCGTCTCCACTGGCTCGAAGTTGCCGGCGTGGCGCTTCACGTCTGGCACCTCCTTAGAGAGGCTCTCCAGGTCGGCGATGAGGGCCTCGGATTCGGCGAGGGCCTCGGCGTACTCCACGCACTCCACGTCGCATTCGAACGCGTGTCGGTACGTGGGGCCGACGGTGATGACCCCGTTGGGGCCCGGCATTTCGATCTTGAGGTAGGTGTAGTTGGGGACGGCCATGAACTTCGCGTAGCATGGCCTCCCCAATACCGCGTGGTAGGTTCCTCGGAACCCGACCACTTCGAACGTGAGGGTCTCCCTTCGGAAGTTGGAGGGTGTTCCGAAGCAGACGGGAAGGTCGAGTTGTCCGAGGGGCTGGACGCGCTTCCCGGGGATGATCTCGCGGAAAGGCGCAGCGCCTGCCCGGACCGAGGACAGATCGACATGCAGGAGCCCAAGGGTCTCGGTGTAGATGATGTTGAGGCTGCTGCCTCCGTCCATGAGGACCTTGGTGAGCCTGACGTTGCCGATGATGGGGTCGACAACGAGCGGGTATTTCCCCGGGCTCGGCACGTGGTCGGGGTGGTCGGCTTGGTCGAAGGTGATGGGCTTGTCGAACCAGTCTAGGTAGACTGGCGCCGCCACCTTCACCGAACAGACCTCCCGATGCTCTTGCTTGCGGTGCCGAGCCGAGGCGTTCGCCGCTTGCCCACCGTAGATCATGAAGCAGTCGCGGACCTCGGGGAACTCTCCTCCCTGGTGATCTTCCTTCTTGTCGTCGTTGCGAGCCCTGCCACCCTCCGCGGGTGGCCCGGCCCTGTGGAAGTGGCGCTGAAGCATAGCGCACTCCTCAAGGGTGTGCTTGACGGGCCCCCGATGATAGGGGCACGGCTCCTTGAGCATCTTGTTGAAGAGGTTGGCACCTCCGGGGGGTTTCCGAGGGTTCTTGTACTCGGCGGCGGCGACAAGGTCCGCATCGGCGGCGTCGCGTTTCGCTTGCGACTTCTTCTTGCCTTTCTTCTTGGCGCCGCGCTGAGTTGACGCCTCGGGGGCATCTTCCGGTGGGCGGCCCTGGGGCTGCTTGTCTTTCCGGAAGATAGCCTCGACCGCCTCCTGGCCAGAGGCGAACTTGGTGGCGATGTCCATCAGCTCGCTCGCCCTGGTGGGGGTCTTGCGACCCAGCTTGCTCACTAGGTCGCGGCAGGTGGTGCCGGCGAGGAACGCGCCAATGACATCCGAATCGGTGATGTTGGGCAGCTCGGTGCGCTGCTTCGAGAATCGTCGGATGTAGTCCCGGAGAGACTCTCCCGGCTGCTGTCGGCAGCTTCGGAGGTCCCAAGAGTTTCCAGGGCGCACGTACGTGCCCTGGAAATTGCCGGCGAAGGCTTGGACCAGGTCGTCCTAGTTGGAGATCTGCCTCGGAGGCAGGTGCTCCAACCAGGCGCGAGCGGTGTCGGAGAGGAACAGGGGGAGGTTGTGGATGATGAGGTTGTCATCGTCCGTTCCACCCAGTTGGCAGGCCAGCCGGTAGTCCGCGAGCCACAGTTCCGGCCTCGTCTCCCCCGAGTACTTTGTGATAGTAGTCGGGGTTCGGAACCGGGTCGGGAATGGCGCCCGTCGTATGGCGCGGCTGAAAGCCTGCGGACCGGGTGGTTCGGGCAAGGGACTCCGATCCTCCCCGCTGTCGTAGTGTCCCCCACGCCTGGGGTGGTAGCCTCGGCGCACCCTCTCGTCGAGGTGGGCCCGATGGTCGCGGTGATGGTGCTCGTTGCCGAGGCGTCCCGGGGCCGCAGGCGCTGTATTGTGCGTGCGCCCGGTGTGGACCGAGGCTTCCCGCATGAATCGAGAAGTCGCGACGCGGTGTTTCGAGGGGTACCCTTGCCTTCGGGAGGCGGAGCTTTCTGAAAGGGAAATGTGCCTTTGGGCCATTTCTAAGTATTTTGGTGATTGAGTGTCAACACAAGTGCTTAAATGTGAATCTATGCCCATGGATGAACAAAAGTGCAAATCACAAGTAAAGGTATGTTTCTAAGCCTTAGTACATTGGTTTTGTGTACTAATATACTTGTCTAAGTGTTAGAAACAGAAAGAAGAAGAAAAGGAGAATGTTGGCTGTGTACAGCCAACAGGCTGTTTCGGTCTGGGGCACCGGACTGTCCGGTGGTGCACCGGACAGTGTCCGGTGCGCCAGGCTGCCTCGACCTGAAGACGCCGCTCTCGGGAATTTGCCGACGGCGTACGGCTATAATTCACCGGACTGTCCGGTGTGCACCGGACTGTCCGGTGAGCCAACGGTCGGCCGAGCCAACGGTCGGCCGCGGAATCTGCGCGCGACACGTGGTCTGGCCAACGGTCGGAAGGAGGCACCGGACTGTCCGGTGTGCACCGGACTGTCCGGTGCGCCAGATCTGCAACGGTCGGCAACGACTGTTAAGGAAAGAAATCGGGCACCGGACAGTGTCCGGTGTGCACCGGACTGTCCGGTGCGCCCGACGACCGAAGGCAAGGATGGCTTTCCAGATTTGTTCTCAACGGCTCCTAGCTGCCTTGGGGCTATAAAAGGGACCCCTAGGCGCATGGAGGATAGAACGAAGCATTCCTTGAGCACTCTTGATCACTCACACATCAATCTTGCGCACTTGTTCGACAGTCTAGTGATTAGAGCTCCGTTCTAGTGTGCTAGTCTCTTGAGCTCAAGTCTGGGTCTTGTGTGTGCGTATTCGCTGTGATCTTTGTGTCGTGTGTGAGTTGCTAATCCCTCCCTTGCTCCGTGATTCTCTGTGAACATCTTTTGTAAGGGCGAGAGGCTCCAAGTTGTGGAGATTCCTCGCAAACGGGATTGAGAAAAGAAAAGCAAGAACACCGTGGTATTCAAGTTGATCATTGGATCACTTGAGAGGAGTTGAGTGCAACTCTCGTCCGTTGGGACGCCACAACGTGGAGTAGGCAAGTTTTGTACTTGGCCGAACCACGGGATAACCACCGTGTCATCTCTGTGATTGATTTCTTGTGGTTATTGTGTTTTGACTCCTCTCTAGCCACTTGGCCATAATTGTGCTAACACTTAACAAGTTTTTGTGGCTTAAGTTTTGAAGTTTTACAGGATCACCTATTCACCCCCCCCTCTAGGTGCTCTCAATTGGTATCGGAGCCGTTCTCTTCAAGAAAGGGACTAACCGCCCGAAGAGATGGATCCTAAGGGGAAGGGAATCGTGATCAACGATAAGGAGAAGGAGTCCTTCGTCAACGAGCCAAAGGATGACAAGTCCAACGACTCGGGCTCAGGCCATAGACGAAAAGATGGGAAGAAGAAGAAGACAAGGCGCATCAAGGAGATTGTCTACTACGACAGCGACGAATCTTCCTCTTCCCAAAAGGACGACGGCAACGACTACAGGAAGACGGTCAATTCGAACTTTTCATTTGACTATTCTCGTATTCCACATAATTCGAATTCGCATTTGCTTTCCATTCCTCTTGGCAAACCTCCACACTTCGATGGGGAGGACTACGGATTTTGGAGTCACAAAATGCGTAGTCACTTATTCTCTCTCCATCCAAGCATATGGGAGATTGTAGAGAATGGAATGAAATTTGATAGCTCGGATAGCCCTATGCTTATAAATGAACAAATCCATAGAAATGCACAAGCTACTACTGTTCTCTTAGCATCTTTGTGCAGGGAAGAATACAATAAGGTGAGCGGCTTGGACAATGCCAAGCAGATATGGGACACCCTCAAAATCTCTCACGAGGGCAACGACGTCACCATGCTCACCAAGACTAATGCTAAGGTCCTTTACCGTTCTTGATCCTCATTTGGTGAATAATATTCGTGAGAACCCCAGGTACACCAAAATGTCGCCCGAAGAAATTCTTGGAAAATTTGTAAGCGGGCGGATGATGATCAAGGAGGCGAGGTACGTCGATGACGCGTTGAACGGTCCAATCCACGAGCCTCAACCCATTGCTCTCAAGGCATCGAGAAGCAAGGAGGCACTACCAAGCAAGGTGGCGCAAATTGAGGCGGCCGGGCTTAATGATGAAGAAATGGCTCTCATCATTAAGCGCTTCAAGACGGCGTTAAGGGGTCGCAAGGAGCATCCCAACAAGACCAAGACGAAGGGGAAGCGCTCATGCTTCAAGTGCGGTAAGATTGGTCATTTTATCGCTAACTGCCCCGATAATGATAGTGACCAGGAAAACAAGAGGGAAAAGAAAAAGCATTACAAGAAGGCAAAAGGCGAGGCGCATCTAGGCAAGGAGTGGGACTCGGATTGCTCCTCTTCCGACTCCGACAATGAAGGACTCGCCGCCACCGCCTTCAACAAATCAACCCTCTTCCCCAACGAGCGTCACACATGCCTTATGGCAAGGGAGAAGAAGGTATGTACTCGCAACTCTACCTATGCTTCTTCAAGTGAGGACGAATCTAGTGATGAGGATGAAGTAGATTATTCATGTTTGTTCAAGGGCTTAGATAGATCTAAGATAGACAAAATTAATGAATTAATTGATGCCTTGAATGAAAAGAATATACTTTTAGAAAAGCAAGAGGATTTGTTGTATGAAGAACATGATAAGTTTATAGAGGCTCAAAAATCCCTTGCATTAGAAATTAAGAGGAATGAAATGCTTGCTTGTGAAGTGTCAACGTGCCATGATTCAATTTCTAAATTAAAGAGCATCAATGATGACTTAAATGCTAAACTAGTAGAAGCACATAAATCCAACTCTTGTGTTGAACATGTTGAAATTTGCACTAGGTGTAAGGATGTTGATATTAATGCTTGTTGTGAACACTTAGTTTCCATTTCAAAATTGAATGATGAATTAGCTAGTCTTAATGCCCAACTTAAGACTAGCAAGAGTGAATTTGAAAAACTAAAATTTGCAAGGGATGCCTACACTATTGGTAGACACCCCTCAATTAAGGATGGGCTTGGCTTCAAGAGGGAAGCCAAGAACTCAACAAACCATAAGACTCCTATCTCCACCAAGGAGAAAGGGAAGGCTCCTATGGCTAATAGTGTTAAGAAGAATCATGCTTTCATGTACTATGATAGGAGATACTCTAGAAATGCTTTTAGAGGTAATGATGTTTTTGATTCACATGCTTATGACTCTTATGCTATGACTGCTTCTAGTTCTCATATGATGCATGGTAGAAAAGTGTTTAGAAGAAATGTTGTTCACCAAATGCCTAGGAGAAATGTAGTTCATAATGCTCCTAGGAAAGTAGTGAATGAACCTTCTACAATTTATTGTGCTTTAAATGCTTCCTTTGCTATTTGTAGAAAGGATAAGAAAATTGTTGCTAGGAAGTTAGGGGCAAAATGCAAGGGAGACAAAACTTGCATTTGGGTCCCTAAGGATATTTGCACTAACCTTGTAGGACCCAACATGAGTTGGGTACCTAAGTCCTAAGCCTAAATTTACCTTGCAGGTTTATGCATCCGGGGGTTCAAGCTGGATTATTGACAGCGGATGCACAAACCATATGACGGGGGAGAAAAAGATGTTCACCTCCTACGTCAAGAATAAGGATTCCCAAGATTCAATCATATTCGGTGATGGGAATCAAGGCAAGGTAAAAGGGTTAGGTAAAATTGCAATTTCTAATGAGCACTCTATCTCTAATGTGTTTTTAGTAGAGTCTCTAGGATATAATTTGCTATCGGTTAGTCAATTATGCAATATGGGATATAACTGTCTTTTTACAAGTGTAGATGTGTCTGTCTTTAGAAGAAGTGATGGTTCACTAGCTTTTAAGGGTGTATTAGACGGCAAACTTTATTTAGTTGATTTTGCAAAAGAAGAGGCCGGTCTAGATGCATGCTTAATAGCTAAGACTAGCATGGGCTGGCTGTGGCATCGCCGCTTAGCACATGTGGGGATGAAGAACCTTCACAAGCTTCTAAAGGGAGAACACGTTATAGGTTTGACTAACGTTCAATTCGAAAAAGATAGACCTTGTGCAGCTTGTCAAGCAGGTAAACAAGTGGGAGGAGCGCATCACAGCAAGAATGTGATGACCACTTCAAGACCCCTGGAGCTGCTGCATATGGACCTCTTCGGACCCGTCGCCTATCTGAGCATAGGAGGGAGTAAGTATGGTCTAGTTATTGTAGATGATTTTTCCCGCTTCACTTGGGTGTTCTTTTTGCAGGATAAGTCTGAAACCCAAGGGACCCTCAAGCGCTTCCTCAGGAGGGCTCAAAATGAGTTTGAGCTCAAGGTGAAAAAGATAAGGAGCGACAACGGGTCCGAGTTCAAGAACCTTCAAGTGGATGAATTCCTTGAGGAGGAAGGGATCAAGCACGAGTTCTCCGCTCCCTACACACCGCAGCAAAATGGTGTGGTAGAGAGGAAGAACAGGTCGCTCATCGATATGGCAAGGACGATGCTAGGAGAGTTCAAGACCCCCGAGTGCTTTTGGACGGAAGCCGTGAACACGGCTTGCCACGCCATCAACAGGGTCTACCTTCATCGTCTCCTCAAGAAGACGTCGTATGAGCTACTAACCGGTAACAAACCCAATGTATCTTACTTTCGTGTATTTGGGAGCAAGTGCTACATTCTAGTGAAGAAAGGTAGAAATTCTAAGTTTGCTCCCAAAGCTGTAGAAGGGTTTTTGTTAGGTTATGACTCAAATACAAAGGCGTATAGAGTCTTCAACAAATCATCGGGTTTGGTTGAAGTCTCTAGCGACGTTGTATTTGATGAGACTAATGGCTCTCCAAGAGAGCAAGTTGTTGATCTTGATGATGTAGATGAAGAAGATGTTCCAACGGCCGCTATGCGCAACATGGCGATTGGTGATGTGCGACCACAGGAACACTTGGAGCAAGATCAACCTTCTTCCTCAACTATGGTGCATCCCTCAACTCAAGACGATGAACAGGTTCATCATCAAGAGGCGTGTGATCAAGGGGGAGCACAAGATGATCATGTGATGGAGGAAGAAGCGCAACCGGCACCTCCAACCCAAGTTCGAGCGATGATTCAAAGGGATCATCCCGTCGACCAAATTCTGGGTGACATTAGCAAGGGAGTAACTACTCGATCTCGATTAGTTAATTTTTGTGAGCATTACTCCTTTGTCTCTTCTATTGAGCCTTTCAGGGTAGAGGAGGCCTTGCTAGATCCGGACTGGGTGTTGGCCATGCAGGAGGAGCTCAACAACTTCAAAAGAAATGAAGTTTGGACACTGGTGCCTCGTCCGAAGCAAAATGTTGTGGGAACCAAGTGGGTGTTCCGCAACAAACAGGACGAGCACGGGGTGGTGACGAGAAACAAGGCTCGACTTGTGGCAAAAGGTTATGCCCAAGTCGCAGGTTTGGATTTCGAGGAGACTTTTGCTCCTGTGGCTAGGCTAGAATCAATTCGTATCTTGCTAGCATATGCCGCTCATCATTCTTTCAGGTTGTACCAAATGGATGTGAAGAGCGCATTCCTCAACGGGCCAATCAAGGAGGAGGTGTACGTGGAGCAACCCCCTGGCTTCGAGGATGAACGGTACCCCGACCATGTGTGTAAGCTCTCTAAGGCGCTCTATGGACTTAAGCAAGCCCCAAGAGCATGGTATGAATGCCTTAGAGACTTTCTAATTGTTAATGCTTTCAAGGTTGGGAAAGCCGATCCAACTCTTTTTACAAAGACATGTGATGGTGATTTGTTTGTGTGCCAAATTTATGTCGATGACATAATATTTGGTTCTACTAACCAAAAGTCTTGTGAAGAGTTTAGCAGGGTGATGACGCAGAAATTCGAGATGTCGATGATGGGCGAGTTGAACTACTTCCTTGGGTTCCAAGTGAAGCAACTCAAGGACGGCACCTTCATCTCTCAAACGAAGTACACGCAAGATCTGCTAAAGCGGTTTGGGATGAAGGACGCCAAGCCCGCAAAGACTCCGATGGGAACCGACGGGCACACCGACCTCACCAAAGGAGGTAAGTCCGTTGATCAAAAAGCATACCGGTCAATGATAGGGTCATTACTTTATTTATGTGCTAGTAGACCGGATATTATGCTTAGCGTATGCATGTGTGCTAGATTTCAATCCGATCCTAAGGAGTGTCACTTAGTGGCAGTGAAGCGAATCCTTAGATATTTAGTCGCTACGCCTTGCTTCGGGCTCTGGTATCCAAAGGGGTCTACCTTTGACTTGGTTGGATACTCAGATTCCGACTATGTTGGATGTAAGGTAGATAGGAAGAGTACATCGGGGACGTGCCAATTCTTAGGAAGGTCCCTGGTGTCATGGAACTCTAAGAAACAAACCTCCGTTGCCCTATCCACCGCTGAGGCCGAGTACGTTGCCGCAGGACAGTGTTGCGCGCAACTACTTTGGATGAGGCAAACCCTCCGGGACTTTGGCTACAATCTGAGCAAAGTCCCACTCCTATGTGATAATGAGAGTGCTATCCGCATGGCGGAAAATCCTGTTGAGCACAGCCGCACAAAGCACATAGACTTCCGGCATCACTTTTTGAGAGACCACCAGCAAAAGGGAGATATCGAAGTGTTTCATGTTAGCACCGAGAACCAGCTAGCCGATATCTTTACCAAGCCTCTAGATGAGAAGACCTTTTGCAGGCTGCGTAGTGAGCTAAATGTCTTAGATTCGCGGAACTTGGATTGAATTGTAGCATACATGTGTTTATGCCTTTGATCATGTTCATTCTGCATTTTGTTGCTTATTATGGTGCTCAAGTTGTACAAACACTCCCTGGACCTCACAAGTCCGTTGCAAAGTGATGCACATGTTAGGGGGAGATGTGTTACAACTTGACCCTTTGAGACTAACTATATACTTGAGTTTGCTTGATTTAGTCTCAAAGGAGAATTGAAAGGGAAAAGGTGGACTTGGACCATGAAAGACTTCCACTGCACTCCGATGAGAGGGTAACTTATTCCAAGTCCATCTCATAAACTCTTATTGCCATTTGATCTTAATTGAAGATTTTGGTGAGGCAATGGGGTTAAAGGGCCAAGATTGATCCCGTTTTGGTGCTTGATGCCAAAGGGGGAGAAAATAAAGGCCAAAGCAATAAATGGATCAGCTACCACTTGAGAGATTTTGAAAATAGTGAAATAAAGTTTTTTGTTTTGTCAAAACTCTCTTATTGTCTCTTTTGTCGAAAGTTGGCTTCTTGTGGGGAGAAGTAGTGATTATGGGAAAAAGGGGGAGTTTTTGAAATCTTTGATCAATCTCTCTTGGAATGACTCTCTTTATGCTTCAACATGTGTGTTTGACTTAGAGATAGAGATTTGAGTTTGATTTGCAAAAACAAACCAAGTGGTGGCAAAGGATGATCCATATATGCCAAAAATGAATCAAAATAGATTTGAGTTCTATTTGAAGTGATTTTGCACTTGTTCTAGTTGTTTTATGTTGTGTTGGCATAAATCACCAAAAAGGGGGAGATTGAAAGGGAAATGTGCCTTTGGGCCATTTCTAAGTATTTTGGTGATTGAGTGTCAACACAAGTGCTTAAATGTGAATCTATGCCCATGGATGAACAAAAGTGCAAATCACAAGTAAAGGTATGTTTCTAAGCCTTAGTACATTGGTTTTGTGTACTAATATACTTGTCTAAGTGTTAGAAACAGAAAGAAGAAGAAAAGGAGAATGTTGGCTGTGTACAGCCAACAGGCTGTTTCGGTCTGGGGCACCGGACTGTCCGGTGGTGCACCGGACAGTGTCCGGTGCGCCAGGCTGCCTCGACCTGAAGACGCCGCTCTCGGGAATTTGCCGACGGCGTACGGCTATAATTCACCGGACTGTCCGGTGTGCACCGGACTGTCCGGTGAGCCAACGGTCGGCCGAGCCAACGGTCGGCCGCGGAATCTGTGCGCGACACGTGGTCTGGCCAACGGTCGGAAGGAGGCACCGGACTGTCCGGTGTGCACCGGACTGTCCGGTGCGCCAGATCTGCAACGGTCGGCAACGGTCGGCTGCGACTGTTAAGGAAAGAAATCGGGCACCGGACAGTGTCCGGTGTGCACCGGACTGTCCGGTGCGCCCGACGACCGAAGGCAAGGATGGCTTTCCAGATTTGTTCTCAACGGCTCCTAGCTGCCTTGGGGCTATAAAAGGGACCCCTAGGCGCATGGAGGATAGAACGAAGCATTCCTTGAGCACTCTTGATCACTCACACATCAATCTTGCGCACTTGTTCGACAGTCTAGTGATTAGAGCTCCGTTCTAGTGTGCTAGTCTCTTGAGCTCAAGTCTGGGTCTTGTGTGTGCGTATTCGCTGTGATCTTTGTGTCGTGTGTGAGTTGCTAATCCCTCCCTTGCTCCGTGATTCTCTGTGAACATCTTTTGTAAGGGCGAGAGGCTCCAAGTTGTGGAGATTCCTCGCAAACGGGATTGAGAAAAGAAAAGCAAGAACACCGTGGTATTCAAGTTGATCATTGGATCACTTGAGAGGAGTTGAGTGCAACTCTCGTCCGTTGGGACGCCACAACGTGGAGTAGGCAAGTTTTGTACTTGGCCGAACCACGGGATAACCACCGTGTCATCTCTGTGATTGATTTCTTGTGGTTATTGTGTTTTGACTCCTCTCTAGCCACTTGGCCATAATTGTGCTAACACTTAACAAGTTTTTGTGGCTTAAGTTTTGAAGTTTTACAGGATCACCTATTCACCCCCCCCTCTAGGTGCTCTCACTTTTGGCCCGTCGGACCGCGGCGTCCTCCAAGAGATTCTTGAGCTCTCCCTGAATTCGCCGCCCCTCGGTGGTTGACGGCTCCGGCATCGCGCGGAGAAGCATTGCTGCTGCAGCCAGGTTCTGGCCAACTCCACTGGAGGTGGGTGGCGGCCTCACCCTGACATCGTCGGCGATGCGGTGCTGGATACCCTGGGGTAGATGACGCATTTCTCCGGCTAGAGGTTGACTCGCCCATTCCTGTCCGATGTCCCGGTGGATCGGCTCAAGTGTTACTGCTCCCTCGTCGAGCCTGGCCAGCACCCCGCGGATTTGCTCGAGTTGTGGGTCATGAACCCCCGCCAGAACGGGGACCGCAGCTAGCTCCCGTAGGATGTCAACGCGAGGCACAGGCCTAGGGAGATCACCATTCTCTGGCACACCAAGATGGTTGCCTTCGTTGGGACCCCCTAGATCGACGTGGAAACATTCACGACTTGGGCCGCAGTCCCCGTCGCCGAGGCTGCGGCTACCGTCGGAACAGTCAGAAAGGCAGTAGTCGCATGCGGTCATGAAGTCTCGCATGGCACTGGGGTTACCAAGTCCGGAGAAATCCTAACAGAAGTCGGGCTCGTCATCTTCCTCGGACCCCGAGGGCCCGTAGGTTGAGATGTCCGTCAGCCGGTCCTAGGGTGATCGCATACGATACCCCAGAGGGTCTGGACTCGCCTCTACGAGAGCGTCCACCAAGGCGAAGTCGCTTGGCGGGTCGAGGCTGAATCCAAAAGGCGTGAGATGGGAATCGGTGGGTACCTCTTGGTCGACGGGCGGTGGCGAAGTCACGTCAGGGACTGACTGCACCGTCGTCTCAGGTACGAGGGTGACGCCCAGCAAGCCTTTCGCGAGCGTGCTGACGTCGTCCGTTTGCTCGGGATTGGCGTGTTGCGGGGAGTCGGCGCTCGTCTTCGCCTCAGACGCGAGGTCGAGGCCCGACGTGCCCCCCGTTGGAGCGCCGGCGCCGTCGACTCGCTCGGCAGCCGACGAGGCGCTGCCTCCTGCTTGGCCTTGGTTACCCCGCCTCCTCCTCCCTCGGCGGGGGAGAGGGCGGGGTGAGCTCGAATGTTGTTCTTCCACCACGCGGGGAAGACGTCGTCGATTCCGCCGCCGGCGGGCGGGCTGTCGGCCGCCATTGTCGCTGTCGCACGGCAGGGGAAGGAGTATCATGTCGTAGCTGCCGTCGAGGGACATGAACTCAAGACTCCCGAAACGGAGTACCGTCCCGGGCTAGAAAGGTTGCTGGAGACTGCCCATCTGGAGCTTGACGGGAAGCTGTTCGTCAGCACGCAGCAGGCCCCTACCTGGCGCGCCAACTGTCGGCGTTTCGAGACCGGGGGGTCCCTGGGCCGATGAGTGAAATGTCGCCGCGTGCCCCAGCCCAGATGGGTCGGCGCGAGACGGAGCGCGAAGGGGGGAAAGAGGCAGACAGAGAGAGTGAGAGGTGGAAATCCCGCGGCCTTCGTGTTTGCCCCGCGCCCAGGTCGGGTGCGCTTGCAGTAGGGGGTTACAAGCGTCCACGCGGGAGGGGAGCGAGCGGCCTCACGCGAGCGCCTGTCCCGTCCTCTTCCCCGCGCGGCCAACCTTCTCTAAGAGGGCCCTGGTCCTTCCTTTTATAGGCGTAAGGAGAGGATCCAGATGTACAATGGGGGGTGTAGCAGAGTGCTAACGTCTCTAGCGGAGGAGAGCTAGCGCCCTAAGTACATGCCATCGTGGCAGCCGGAGAGATTTTGGCACCCGGTTCGTGTGGTGTCGTGGTCATCGGAGGAGCGCTGGAGCCTGGCGGAAGGACAGCTGTCGGGGCTGTCGAGTCCTTGCTGACGTTGATAGTCGCCTAGAGGGGGGTGAATAGGGCGAAACTGAAATTTACAAATATAAACACAACTACAAGCCGGGTTAGCGTTAGAAATAAAAACGAGTCCGCGAGAGAGGGTGCAAAACAAATCTCGAGCAAATAAGGAGTGTGACACAAGGATTTGTTTTACCGAGGTTCGGTTCTCGCAAACCTACTCCCCGTTGAGGTGGTCACAAAGACCGGGTCTCTTTCAACCCTTTCCCTCTCTCAAACGGTCCTTCCGACCAAGTGAGCTTCTCTTCTCAAATCAAAACCGGGAACAAAACTTCCCCGCAAGGGCCACCACACAATTGGTGCCTCTTGCCTTGATTACAATGGAGTTTTGATCACAAGAACAAGTGAGAAAGAAAAGAAGCAATCCAAGCGCAAGAGCTCAAAAGAACACGACAAATCTCTCTCGCTAATCACTAAAGCCTTGTGTGGAATTGGAGAGGATTTGATCTCTTTGGTGTGTCTAGAATTGAATGCCTAGCTCTTGTAAGTGGTTGAGAAGTGGAAAACTTGGATGCAATGAATGGTGGGTGGTTGGGGTTATTTATAGCCCCAACCACCAAACTAGTCGTTTGGTGGGGCTGACTGTCGTATGATGCACCGGACAGTCCGGTGTACACCGGACATGTCCGGTGTGCCAGCCACGTCACCAAAGCCGTTGGGATTCGACCGTTGGAGCTCTGTCTTCTGGGCCCGCCTGGAAGTCCGGTGGCGCACCGGACATGTACTGTAGAGTGTCCGGTGCGCCAGTATGGGCGTGCCTGACTTCTGCGTGCGCTGGCGCGCATTTAATGCGCTGCAGGTAGCCGTTGGCGCCGAAGTAGCCGTTGCTCTGCTGGATCACCGGACAGTCCGGTGAATTATAGCGAAGCAAATTCCCGAGGCTGGCGAGTTCCTGAGGCCGCTCTTCCTTGGAGCACCGGACATTGTCCAGTGTACACCAGATAGTCCGGTGAATTATAGTGGAGTGCCTCTGGAAATTCCCGAAGGTGGCGAGTATGAGTTGGAGTCCTCTGGTGCACCGGACACTGTCCGGTGTACACCGGATAGTCCGGTGCCCCAGACCAGAGGTGCCTTCGGTTGTCCCTTGCTCTCTTTGTTGAACCCAATACTTGGTCATTTTATTGGCTAAGAGTGAACCTTTTACACCTGTATAATTTATACACTAGGGCAAACTAGTTAGTCCAATTATTTGTGTTGGGCAATTCAACCACCAAAATTAATTAGGAAAATAGGTGTAAGCCTAATTCCCTTTCAGACGTCCTCTTGCTTCCGTAAGGGGGCTGAGAGCCGCCGTCGTCATAGAGCGTGCGGGGCGCCATCATTACTTGTCTGGCGGAGCGAGCCAGATGGGACGCCGGTCTTGTTCCCCGTAGCCTGAGTCAGCTTGGGGTAGGGTAATGATGGCGCCTCCTATTGACGTGGTCGGTCCGCGCCCTAGGTTGGGCGATGTGGAGGCTCCTCCGAGGTCGAGGTCGAGTCTGTCTTCCGTGGCCGAGGTCGAGTCCGAGCCCTTGGGTCGGGCGAGGCAGAGACCGTCGGCTGAGGCCAGGGCTGAGTCCGAGCCCTGGGGTCGGGCGAAGCGGAGTTCGTCGTCTTCCGGGGCTGAGCCCGAGTCCGAGCCCTGGGGTCGGGCGGAGCGGAGTTCGCCGTCTTCCGGGGCTGAGCCCAAGTCCGAGCCCTGGGTCGGGCGGAGCGGAGTTCGCCGTCTTCCGGGGCTGAGCCCGAGTTCGAGCCCTGGGTCGGGCGGAGCAGAGTTTGCCGTCTTCCGGGGCTGAGCCCGAGTCCGAGTCCTGGGTCAGGCGGAGCTCCCTATGGTGCCTGAGGCCAGGCCTGGCTGCCTGTCAGCCTCACTCTGTCGAGTGGCACAGCAGTCGGAGCGGTGCAGGCGGCGCTGTCCTTCTGTCAGGTCGGTCAGTGGAGCGGCGAAGTGACTGCGGTCACTTCGGCTCTGTCGACTGGAGGACGTGCGTCAGGATAAAGGTGTCAGGCCACCTTTGCATTAAATGCCCCTGCGATTTGGTCGGTTGGCATGGCGATTTGGCCAGGGTTGCTTCTTGGCGAAGACTGGGCCTCGGGCGAGCCGGAAGTACGTTCGTCGCTGGAGGGGGGCCTCGGGCGAGGCGGAGATCCTCCGAGGTCGGCTGCCCTTGCCCGAGGCTGGGCTCGGGCGAGGCGTGATCGAGTCCCTCGAACGGACCGATCCATGACTTAGTCGCACCCATCAGGCCTTTGCAGCTTTGTGCTGATGGGGGTTACCAGCGGAGAATTAGGAGCCTTGAGGGTACCCCTAATTATGGTCCCCGACACTTATACTGATCTCTTAAATACCATCTAAAATTATAGCATTCCTTCTATGCCATCGATTTTAGATTTTGGTCCCCTCCATGCCATTGCCGTCAAGAAGCCGACCAACGCCGTTTGTTGCTTGTTGCTGACAAGAGAATGAGAGATCACATGTTTCTGGCACTAATTCACTTGCAGCCATCGCGGTGGGCTCCAGGGGCGTGTCGCCGGTGCATGGTACTACCACCCCTCCACGACACGCCCTTCGATGCCGTCGGCCGCGCACCAGCAGTACCACGGCGTGCTCCTGTTCTACCCCGCTGCCGCCACCTACGGGTAAGTGAGCGCGCTCCGCCTCCTAGCTCCAAATTCTAGTCCCCGACAACGTCTCGCTAACAAAAAAAGAAGAAAAAAAGTCATGGCGTTATGATCTGCACGTCCCGCGAGGCTACGAGGATTTTGTGTCCGGCCACCCGCGCGAAGGCACCCTCTGCTCGTTGTGGACTTGCAGCAAGCGGGGACCGGTTGAGTGAGTGAGCGCGCGCACACATGCCTGGAAATGACTTTGGTTTGGGAGGGGGTTAGTGCATGCCATGTGGGCCCAGCTACACCAACAAACGGCGTTGGCCGGCTTCTTGACGGCAATGGCATAGAGAGGAACAAAATCTAAAATCGATGGCATAGAAGAAATGCTATAATTTTAGATGGCATTGAAGAGATCGGTATAAGTTTTGATGGCATTGAAGAGATTTCTCCATTATTAAACTTCACCTGTTTTACTCTCTCCTCGTTGCGCCACATCAGCTCTGACATACACCTATGCTGCTGTGCCGACGCGTATCCAGGTCGTGCTCTTCGTTTCACGAGGAAGGGAGATGTGATCTTCAGAGGATCGTGCGTTGTCATCCGGGTCCCACTGGCCTAGTAGATGGTGCTGCGGGTTTCCCACGCGCGAGGGTCACCATCAATTATGACGTCCTATCGATGGCATGGGCACCAAGTTCCTTGATCGTCCCGCAAAACAATGTCATCTTTTCTGTCGTCGTGGATGACGTGCGCCTAGAGGGTTGAGGCATGGTCAGCCAATGCCACAAGTCATTGTGAATGTATGTCTGTCCCTGTGGTGATGACAGAGGAGGTTTAACTTGCAGCACCATGTGTTCCTAGTGTGTTGTGGAATACAAAATTTCTATC
Organism: Zea mays; assembly: GCF_902167145.1. Classification (NCBI taxonomy): domain Eukaryota; kingdom Viridiplantae; phylum Streptophyta; class Magnoliopsida; order Poales; family Poaceae; genus Zea; species Zea mays. The sequence goes on along the minus strand of NC_050096.1, from coordinate 70,515,159 downwards.
AAAAGTAAATAAATTTTTAGAAGTGACAGTTGAACTAGCAAATATAGCATTTGGGAAATAGTCCTGGGTCGTGGTATAGGTTTGCATATCTTTATTGCATATAGGTTTTTATTGCATATACACAGACGATCAAGCCGGCTTGGCGGCTCACCTCCCCTCCAACGTCGTCCCTTCCCAAGCACGAAACCCCCACCCACACTCTTCCATGTCAGCTGTCATCCTGGTCCCACTGTTCTCCACGACTGCCATCTTGCATGTGCCTAACACAGCGCTCACCTTCCACCAGCATCACCACCACCGTCGATGACGACGCGGGGTCATCGTGTTAGAAATATGCCCTAGAGATAATCTTAAAGATGAGCATATTTCTTTATATCCATGATATATATATTGCTTAATTGAATATCCATGAAAGGCACCTTTTATTGATTAGCAATTATGTGAACTGTTTGTGAGATTCTTTACTTGTATGGTTATTCTAAATGATGTCCCTAGTCAGAGTCGATGACTAGCACATGTATTAGTTGATGACTACATTTCACAAGTCATGGACATGGAGATTGTTGGGGACTTGCTCTCAAATGCTATAAATTGAGAACAAGGAAACACCAAAACAGGTTACTTGTTAATGACCTTCGTCCTTCGAAGCATTATTTCCCCAAGGATATAATGATCTTCGGACGAAGGTCATGAAGGACATACCTTCATCATCTCAACATACATGTATGTATAAATATTAACAACGAATGAAGCATGCAAAGCATAAGAAACAATGTGGACAATAACATTATCATATATATTTCTCAGCATATAATCGTAAGTTAATATAAGGACAATATTGAATTACATTTGGTACCTTCGGCTTGACAGAAAACAAAGGTACGAGCGTGACGCAAAAGCAAATGCCCAGTCAGCGTGAACAGTACGGGGGCACTGTTCATCTATTTATAGGCACGGGACGCAGCCCATGTGAAATTACATCCATGCCCTTTACATTTGCTAATGACTCTAAGGTAATCCATCGAGGTCTAAATAGCATTTTCCCCTTTAAGTCGGTTCCCTTTCCTGCTGTCATGCCGAAGCTCCCTTGCGTGTACCTTCGGCGCTGCGTCAACCTTCATATTGTTCGTGCCTCTCACACTGTGGTTCTGATCCGAGTCCGAAGGTACCTGTTCATGTATTACACTCCGGAAACATTGTTAAATCGTGTTTTTGAGGACCTTCGGAAGACGAAGGCCCCCAACACAGATGTTAAACTAATAATGTGGGCGTGTTGGGGGCCTTCGTCCTCCGAAGGTCCTCAAAAACATAATTTAACAATGTCTTCCAAGTACGGTTTATGGACAGGTATCTTCGGACTCGAGATGAAGTTGTACACAATATGGAAAGCACGGTCAGAACGAAGGTTGAACCAGCGTCGAAGCTGTGCGCAAGGGAGCTTCGGCTCATTAGCAGAAAAAGAAACCAACTTAAGGAGGAAAAGACTATTTAGTCCTCGACAGGTTGTTCTTAAGTCAATAGTGCATATGAAGGGCATGAATGTAATTTTACACAGGCTGCGTCCTGTCCTATAAATAGATGAACAGTACCCCCGTACTGTTCACGCTGACTTGTACTCACTTTTGCGTCATACTTGTACTCACTTGCCTTTTACCAAGTCGAAGGTACTTTTGTAATTCAGTATTGTTCTTACCTTTCCATGATTATATAATTAAGAATGAATAATATGATATGATTGTTTGTGTTGTTTTCTATATGCCATACGTTTCTTCTTCTATTTTAACATATGCTGCATTGATGAAGGTATGTCCTTCATGACCTTCGTCTGAAGATCATTATATCCTAAGGGAAACAAGACTTCGAAGGACGAAGGGCATTAACGTTTAACATCTTGGGTTGCCTTGTTCTTGACTCATAGCATTTGAGAACAAGTCCCCAACATTGGCGCCCACCTCCGGTGAACCCTTTTTCGACCACCTTCGGCAAGCACTGACCTTCGTCATGCCACCGAAGAAAGTTTCAGCGCCAAAGAAGGGAGGAAGCATACAGGTTCTCTGAGATGACCAGGGGCTTTGGAGGAATAATCCACCTGAGGCATGTCAGGTCAATTCACAACTCCACTAAGAGTGATGATAGAGGAAGTCAACTGCAAAGGCCGCAGTATTCTTCACAAGCTTCGGGGCAGCAACAAAGCTCTTTCCGGTCGCCAGCTCCAAGAGGCAGAGGCGCCAGAGGCTTCGGAGGAAGATATGGGGATCAGCCCAGGAAAATCTATTGCCTATTTTGTGGCGAAGATAAGGGCCACACTACAAGAATGTGTCAAATCACCATCCAAAAGCAGAAGGAGATCGCAGAAGTCGAAGCCCGGCAAAGTCAACCGAAGCAAGTCCTGCACACTGCTTCGTGTCACTCACCCTACATACCAGAATATGTGGGTAATCATCCTGCAGCTTCTGTTGCTTCGGCTAGTCAGCCACAGGCTTCTTGGCCACAGCTTCCACCTCCGCCGCCACTACAACCTACCTATTCACGAGGTCAGTGGCCAGAAGGGAGCCATCAGACTCATCACCAGCGAGATCTCAGGGAGGAATCCGAAGCTCGCACAGTCAACAGTACTGTGCCAGAATCAAAACACATCTATTGAGAGATATCCTACCTCTGAAGCATTTTTACATTCATTGTCATTTTCTTTTTAGTAAGGAACAATCAATGTAAATATAGTCTTCTTGTCATTTTTAATTTCTTGTAATAGCTTCGTTCTTGTCATAGTGAAATATATCTTTCCCACAGACTCATGAAGCTCAAAAACTGCTGAAGCTCAAAAGTCGTTCTTAAGGGAATGCAGAGCTAAAAATCGCATTGCAAGTTTTACCGAAGCTAAAAAAAGTCGTTTCTAAGGAGCGCAGCGCACGTTTGCCGAAGCTACAAAAAGTCATTCCCAAGGGAGCACAGTGTAAGTTTTCTGCTCAAAAGTCGTTCCAAAGGGAATGCAGAGCCACCGCCGAAATATAAGGCGAAGCGCGAAAAGTCAACGCGAATACTGCCGAAATAGAAGGCGAAGAAGTTCAAAAGACGTTCCTAAGGGGATGCAGAACTTACACCGAAAAATAAGCGGTGAAGCCGAAAAATAAACGGCAAAGAGATTTTGATGGTTCCTAAGGGGACGCAGAGATTGTGTTTCAGCGTGGGTATGTGTCTTTGGCATTAGCATCATTCTTTGCATCATATCATCGCATCATATCGCATAGCATCACATCATACATCACATCACATCAACGACATCAATTGGAAACGAAGCCGATCTTCGGAGAATGCTTTATAAAAAATGAAAAGATGCCAAGGCACAAAGTAAGCTGAGAATTACAGCTTCATCGGTTCTGATGTGGAAGAAGGGATCTATTGTTTATGAAGCATTGATGTTTTTACAAAGTGTGGATGATTCTTACGAGGTATAAAAACTCTTCTTTATGAAGCATGAAAAGAAGGGAAGGTGTTTTTTTGCCGAAGGCTCAAAAACGGTACATACATAAAGTTTCATGCATCGCAAAGAACTGAACTACAAACAATTCACATATTGCATTCAAATTTATAAAGACCAAATATTACACACATAGTTCATCAAATGTTACATTAATATCCTAGAAATTTTTTACAATAATTGCTATTCTTCCTTCAAAACTTTCTCTGCAGCTTCGTTAAGCAGCTTGGTAACAACTTCGTCGGCAATAGCTTTGGCCATATTGATAATTTCTATCGCTTTCTTTGTTTCTCGGTCGGCTAGTGGGTCGAATGGCTCTGGGGGAGGAGATAGTTCAGCTGCGGTAGAAGACATCAATAAGTTCGAAGTCACAAAAATAAACAACAAAGCTAAAAGCCATTAAGTAATACCCATCCGTCTTTCGAGTTCCGCAGCTTCCTCAGCTTCTTTCGTTGCTTCTCGAGCGTCATGAATATCTTTTTCGCTCTTCTTCATTATTTAATGAGCCATCCCTCGGCCGCCATTTTCCCAGATATCAGTGAAAAATTTTCTGCCTATTAAACTCGCTTCGGCCGAGGGGTCCTTCGTGTCGTCAACAGAGAAGGTAGCTTCGGCCTGGGCCAAGGTTTTAACATGACTGCAACCTGCCTTCTCCAAAACGGCTGCAACCCCCCTCGCACCAGAGAATGCACAGACGTCCCCGCGGTCACTCAAAATCTCCTCAAAAGCTTCGGCTTCACCACTGATCCACTCGATGACGCCCTCAGGGTCGCCCCGTATGAAGTTGTCTTCGTTTGAGTAGGCGCCCACGTTGGCGAAGCTAGTCTTTATCTTTTTCACACACTCCACAGATTTTTCAAAACACCTTTCTTTGGATGCACGAAGCTCTACAACTGTTTTTTCAAAATAATTTTTCCAGTATTCGCTGGCATCTCGATCAGCTTCGGCAACAGCGCATTTTAATTTGGCCTCAGCTAATTGTTTCCGAAGGTCTTCAATTTCACTCTTTTGGGCCTCAGCTTGAACTTTAGAACTAGCTTCATATTCTTTTATCTTGTTTACCAATGAAATTAATATTTTATCCTTTTCAAGGCCTTCGTTCCTTAGTTGAATCACCTCTGAGCGAAGGTTGTTCAGAGCCATTGTGCACCCTTCATCTTCGATATTTTTCTGTGCCCTGAGGGCATTGCTAAGGATCAATCCCTGCAAGAGGAGTATAGTATTAAGTATAAACAAATGAAATAATTCGTTTTTAAATACAAAAATTGGTTTTCACACCTTTATACTATTATATGCTAAACTATCAGCCAATTCATCCTTTGACAGTATTGAGAGGCCGTCTTCTAGCTTCGGAAATCCGAAGCTTTTTCCTATCTCCCGGCTGACGGATATCTCTTTGTTATCCGAGAGACAGTACAAAAAATCTTCTTCTCCGCTGCCATTTAACACCAGTGCCCCTTTGGGTATTTAAGTTTTTTGGCATAATATTGAGCTTCTCGTTTTTCTTCCTTAGAAAGCGTCTTTCCCGAAGCATGTCGGATGATGTAATCAATACTCTCTTCCAAAGCTTCGGGAGCAGGAGTGGCAACCTTTTCAGGCAAAGTTTGCTCTGAGGCTTTTTCTTCTGATGCTTTCTCTTCAATTTCCGAAGGCCCAGCTTCGGCACTAGCTTGGCTTACTGCAGTTTCAATTTCGACCGGCTTTGTTTCAGCTTCGGTTTGCATTTTTGAAGCCTCGGCAATTTTTCCTGAAGGAGTAGAGCTTGAAGCCTTTACTGATTCTAGCACATCTAGTACATTTGCCATCCTTCTTCTTTTGGGAGTTGCCGCAAGACCTTTTTGTGCCTTCGGCACTGTTACTTCTGACTAAGGGCTTAAAACTTCCAACATTTTTGTTCCTTCGATTTTTGTCTCTTCAGCCTTATCAGTCTTCGACTCAGCTAGCTCGGCTGAGGGTACCTTCGGCATTTGTCACACCCGGTTTTGGAAGGCAAACCGAATGCGAACTATGTACGTGCCAGGATCAGAACTCACGTACACAGCGATTACATAAATGAACATCATCACACAATGCTCGAATAATAACATAAAAGAGTACTTATTACATCATAGAGTCATAGACATCCACATAGTCATTGTCTTAACAAGTAAATCAAAGTGCTAAACGAAACGCAGTAAAGATAAAGCCTCCACAGGCAGCTGACTGGGGGTTGCCGCCAACCCACACCTAGAACTCATCGTAGTCTTGAAACTCCTGGAAGTCTCCTTCCACGGCTTCGCCTTCTCCTGAGCAGTGATTACAATGCGGGCAACCTGGTGTTTTGTGGTAAAGCAAGGATGAGTACACATCAACGTACTCAGCAAATGTCCCGTTTGGCTGAAGTGGACTAGCTTTATGTGGGGTTAGGCTCAAGCAGTTGCTTTTAGTTGGTCAGGTATTTATCATTAGTAGAAGCCAGATTTTAGTATTAACCAACCCGTAAACCATTTCCTCATCGAGGAACATCATCATCATCATAGTCGAACCAAAACCGTAGTATAATCCATGTATCTCGAACCATCTGTATCTCTAATCAAAGAGGATCCCAAGGCTGCTCTTAACCGTGAGCACGGCTGATATACCAGTTTCACTACCCTCTGCAGAGGTCGCACACTTTACCCATGAGTCATGATTCCCTTTCTACCCGGGGAGAGCTACTCCCCATTGACCACTACCTAGGTGGTCCGGCAGGGCATCACTACGTAGCTTTTACAAAGATTCCCTAGAGATCATAGCTGCCCATTAGGTTTCTCCAGTTTGATAAACACAGTACCCCTCCCCGCAGGAGAGTGACTAACAAAGAGCAAAACGAAAGAACCTCGGCACTCAGCCTCGGCAGAGCAAGCACTGTGCCTGGACCCCATTGACGGCACGACGGCTAAACAACTACACCTCTAGTTCATCTAATTAATCAGCTAAGGGCATCCCATTTCACCCTCATGGTTGCACTGTTATCCCGGGTGGTCTCTCAACGAACCAGTCCTTACGGAGAGGTACTCAGGAAACAGCCTGAGCCCCCTAGAGTATCACAAGATCATCAACATCAACAGGATAACAGTATCATAAATAGCCACATCATGTTCATTGATTATGTTAAAGCAACAGCAAAGTGCTAACCATAATAGCCCATAAGGTCATCAAGGATAAAGTAAAGTGTAAAGCTAGTCAATCCTTAGGTTTCAAGTAAGTAATGCGGGGTAGTAAGTTATAAATGAATAGGACATAATGGGACAGAGGACACTTGCCTTCACCAAACTGCTGCTCAGGGACTTCCTCTGCAACTGCCTCGGGAAACACAGACTGCTCGTTGTCTACGTAAAGCAATCATTCACACTATGCACTTGGGAAAATAACAAACAAAAATAATATACCAAACATATGCAGCAGAGAGAGGTCACATGTTCATAACAGAAAAGGGATAGGCACTCTAGTGTTCCCTAGGTCTGGGGTAGAGGACTATACAAAGTGATTCATTATCCACTAATCAGGTTTAAGTCGGTGGTGGGATTAAATAATTATCTGGTTTAAGTTCCTAAACTTAAGTGTTTGAGTCCATAAACTTAAGTGCTCCAACCTTTATTAAAGTCTACTATCTTTTATTTATCTCAAATAGGGTTCCAATAACCTTAATTCTATCCTAATGATTAACTAATAATTGGTACATGGAAACAGCAGGGAAACATTGCATAAACAGATAGATAATAATAGTATGAACATTTTGCAATTTGAAGCACCTAATTTGGAGTTCATATGACAAAGTTATGAATTTTACAAGTTTAGGGGTTAAAATTATACCCTAAGGACCTATTTTGAATTAAATAAAAGGTCCGAGGACCTAACTGCGAGAAACCAGGGACGGCGGGCGCAATTTCCAGAAAACAGGGGGGTTCTTTAAGAAAACGCGCGGGCGAAGGGGTATCGGGTGCCTACAGCCGTTGGATCTCGGATCGACGGCCAGGATTAGATCCTGCGGGCGGGCGCGCGGGCGCGCGGCGGCGTGAGCGGCTGACAGGCGGGGCCGGGCGGACAGCGCGGGCGACTGGCAGGCGGGACCGGGCGGGCAGAGCGCGCGGGCGGACTGACAGGCGGGGCCGGGCAGACAGCGCGGGCGCGCGGGCGACTGGCAAGTGGGGCCTAGCGGGCAGAGAGACGGGGTGAGGGGGCAGTGGGCCTGGGCCGCTGGATCTCCGGCGGACGGCCAGGATTAGGTCCGGGCGAGTTGAATCAGGGCCGCCCGATCTGGGTTGAACGGCAGAGATCGGATGGGCGGCCTGGGTCTTCTCTACGGCTAGCTGGGGCGGCGGCGTTCGTCCCCGCGGCGGAGGGCTCGCCGGAGACGAGGGGCGCGAGCGATTGGCGGGGCTCTGGGGTGACCTGAGTGGTCGGGGAGGTCGGGGAGGGCGCGGGGAGTTCTCCGGTAGGGTTTGGGTCGGGGCAGAGGCACCGGAGGGGGGCGATTCACGGCGGAGCGGCTCGGCGGCGGGATTACTCTACTCCGGCGAGGAATTACACACGGCAGAGAGCAAAACAAGGGGCGATAGGGGCGGGAGAGGTCCCTTACCTCAAGGCGGGCTCCGGGGACTCCTCGGCGGCGACGGAGACGCGACGGTGGCCCGGGTCGACGGTGGCGGCTGCACGGCGGACGACGGATGAGCGCGGGCAGAGAGAAATAGGGAGGGGAAGGGGGAATTGGGGCGCGTTCCGGGTTGCGGACGTCGGGGCGGAGCTCACCGGGGCTAAGGGCGCGGCGGAGCTCCAACGGCGACGGGGAACCAAGCTCGGGACGACGGGGTTATGGCGGCGGCGCTCTGCGTGCGCGCAGCGAGAGGGAAAGAGGGTCTACTGGAGCGCAAATGGGGGAGAGGGTGAGGGCGAGTGGGGCTCGGGGCTCAAGTGGCCAGAGGCGGGTCAGTTCCGAGCTCCACGCGCGACGTGGGCGCGGGGAAGGCGGGCGCGAGCAGCTCGGCGGCGGTTACGCGGGGACGACGGGGCTGACAGCCCGGGCCCGCGACGCAGAGAGAGAGAAGAAAGCGGGTGCGGGCGCGAGGGAAGCGGGGCTGACGGGTTGGGCCCACGGGCAGAGAGAGAGCGAGGGAGCGGGCGCGCGCGGGGAAGCGGCAGCGCCGACAGGTGGGGCCCGCTGCACAGAGAGAGGAGGGGGAGAGGCGCGCGCGAGGTGGGCCGACTGGGCCGAAAGGCCGAGGGGAGCGGGGAAGTGGGCTGCTTTGCCTTTTTCTTTTATTCTGAATTGTTTTTCCCTTTTCTTTTTACTTATTCTATTTGATTCAAATTCAAATGAGCCCCAAATCCAAATTAGACTTTTTGAGAATTATGCACCAAACAAAAGTGAAATCTAGGGTTCATCATGATGCAACAATTCATACTCCCTTAGGGTTTAACATAATAAACTATAATTACAAGTGGAATAAGCACTTAGCTCCTATAGAAATGAGAGAGAAAAGAATGAGGAAGGATGAGAAAAGGAAGTAACACCTGAATTTGTGAATATGAGCAAAGAAATTTTATACCCCCAAATTCAGGGTGTTACAGCATTACAGCTAGATCTTCAGCCTTCTGTGTAGGAGAAATGGGCTCCTTTGGTTTAGCAACCGAAGAAGTCTCTCCGCCAAATTCAGGCACCACGGCCGGTTCAATATAGCGTGGCCGGTGGGTAAGGACTTTCAGTTTTTTGCTCTTCGGTGCAGGCTCATCGGGGGCGGCCGAAGCAGCAGCCTTCCTCTTCTTTCCTCGTCCTCGCAGCGGGTAGCAGTAGTCGGGGTAAACAAAACCAATGGCATCAAAAACTCTGTTTAATCTCTTTTTTCCCCGGCCCCCGAAGGATGTGGATAAGGCATTATCTTCCGCTTTGGAATACGGCCCAAGCAGTTCATCACTTGTAGCTTCGATACATTTCAGCCAGTCATCATTCGGTTCATCAAATTTATCTCTGTATCTGAAGGTGTATTTCAGTCGAACCAGCTCACCTTCGCCAGACTTGGTGTCAGTCTCCTTCGGATTTCCCAGTTCTCTACAAGTGGCCACACTCTGAAGGCTATATGCTCCTGGATTAAATCTCTTGTACCAATAAAAAAGCAGACAGTACCGAAAGCCTTTTGGCATGCTTCGGCGGCTTCGTCAATCTCAACCTTTGGCCTTTGAAGGCCGAAGCGGGACCAAATGGGGCGCATAATAACTTCTTTAATATCTTCTCTTGCCTTCAAGTCATTCTTCACATAAAACCATTCTTCCATCCAGGCTCCAGGCCACCTTTTCGGTATGTTGGCACCGGATAGCTTGCGTTGGGGAGGGCGGTAAATCCATAATAGCCAAAATTGTTGTGATATTGTTCCTTGCCCATGGCCTTCGTCTCATATGCAAGTTCATGCATACTGCAGAAATATTTCACGCTTGGCTCCACTCCCTGGCTTCTCATAGCCCAGACAAAAATTCACATTCTAATAATAGCTTTGGGGGTTATCTGATAAAGGAAGATCTGATAAATTTTCAACACTTCGACCACAAACCTGCTCAATGGAAACTGAAGCCCAGCTTTGAAGAAGCTTTGGTAAATAACAACCTCGTTTTCCTCAGGGGCAGGGACGTTATTGTCTCCGCCAGCTCTCACAATAGACATATCCCGAAAGTATCTTCCTCTCATGCTCTCAAGGTGATTTTGTTTGATGGTCGATTTTCCGAAAATCGAATGACTTGGCCTCCAGGGCCGGTCCTCAGAATCTTCACCCCCACTTTCAGCATCATAACTATCACTATCATCAGTATCTTCAGACAGGCCCTCCAATATCTCTTTTGTAATCTTCTCTGTATTTGATTTTGCCATCGATTCTAAAAACCCAGCTATATATGGATTTGCAGCTTTCTTCTGCTCAAAGAGCTTCTCCTCTTCGATTAGCTTCGTCTCAGCAACAACTTTCTTGTCTTGAGACATCTTTTCTTCGGAAATGGCGAAAATGTGTCCTTCAAACCGAAGCTTACAAAGCTTGAGAACTAAGCAAGCGTTGGTGAGCAAGAGCTATAAAATTGAGCAAACAAAGCAAGTGGCACAAACAGCGTACCAAATGTGGTCAGGGTGAGTTCTTATTTATACGCTCGGCGCGCTCCAAATTGGAGGGTCCCGTCTGTCATTGACTGTTGCTATTCTAGCAAAGGGAAGGTGTTTTTCGGACCTTCGGCTTAAGGCCTTTGTCCATGTCGCAGTCTGAATTCGTTATCTTAAACAAATTAATACTGCGAGGGGCTACTGTTGGGGGCCTTCGTCCTCCGAAGGTCATCAAAAACATAATTTAATAATGTCTTCCAGGTATGGTTTATGGACAGGTATCTTCGGACTCGGGATGAAGTTGTACACAATATGGAAAGCACGGTCAGAACGAAGGTTGAACCAGCGCCGAAGCTGTGTGCAAGGGAGCTTCGGGTCAATAGCAGAAAAAGAAACTGACTTAAGGAGGAAAACACTATTTAGTCCTCGACAGATTGTTCTTAAGTCAATAGTGAATATGAAGGGCATGAATGTAATTTTACACAGGCTGCGTCATGTGCCTATAAATAGATGAATAGTACCTCATACTGTTCACGCTGACTTGTACTCACTTTTGCGTCATACTTGTACTCACTTGCCTTTTACCAAGTCGAAGGTACTTTTGTAATTCAGTATTGTTCTTACCTTTCCATGATTATATAATTAAGAATGAATAATATGATATGATTATTTGTGTTGTTTTCTATATGCCATACGTTTCTTCTATTTTAACATATACTGCATTGATGAAGGTATGTCCTTCATGACCTTCGTCTGAAGATCATTATATCCTAAGGGAAATAATACTTCGAAGGACGAAGGGCATTAACATTTAACATCTTGTGTTGCCTTGTTCTTGACTCATAGCATTTGAGAACAAGTCCCCAACAGGGCACATGTATGACATGAGGTTGGATCGACTCAACGTGCAATATTGTAATGTAGTTCTCTTTTTACAACATTTATATTATATCCTTAGATCTGAGATTGTTGCATGTTCTTAAGACATGAATTGACTTACTTAGGGACTATCAAACACTACTCCGTAACTGGGTAGTTATAAGGTAGTTCTGGGTTTGTCAGGAAGCATGATGTGAGGCATCGTTAGTCAAGATAAAATTTGTCCCTCTCTTTTCGATAGAGATATCTCTGGGCCCCTCGAGTGATTGGATCAAGAAATGCATGGTCGTGCTAGGTTTAAGTGTTAACCAATGAAAGGATTCCAATTCACAGTATCGAGAAAGAGAGGTCAGCTCAGAGCCAGACCAAATATCGTGAGACAAAGGGAATAACATGTAGGTAATGTTGCAATGGTTCGTCTGATATGATCTTTATGTGCGCATAGGAGTTGACATGTCTTGCTAGAGGCCGCTGTCAATTATTGGGCCATGTAAGAGTACTTGGGCCATGTCTATATGTACATGAACCTATAGGGTCACACACTTAAGGGGAAGGAAGCCTAACTCGGATTAGATCTGAAATTAAATAGGATTTTAGGGTTATTGATGGGCCTCAGAGTTAGAAGCCCACCTGAATTCCTATATAATGAGGGACAGGGGCGCGATTAAGAGAACCCTAATTCGCCACTAGTAAAGGAGTAGTCGCCCGCCCCTTGCCTATTCGCTGTCACGAACCTAGCAGTTCGAAATGTGGCGCTTCCTCCCTGTATGTGTGGATACCTCGGAGGTGCAACATCTGGAGCACTAGGACGAACCACGCAAGGACGTGAAGGTCACGGCGAGTGCACAACACTACTCGACACATTCGTCTACATTGAGACGTCTTCCGCTGCCCTGCGCGTTTAGTGGTAATTCCATGAGTTATAACCACAGTAGTTCCTGGTTTTGTGAGGTCGAAATTTTTGTTTTGCGCTAGTGTAGCCTCCCCATAATCCTTCACATCGGGCTCCAAGCTGCAGTACACTTCCCGTCGGCGAGCACTTCACCTACTTCTCCACGGACATCCCCTACAACGCCATCACGGTCGTGACTGACTTCCTCTATGGCCTCATGGCGCCACTCGGCAGCCACGCTGTGGGTCCTTCTCCGAGGATTTTGTCACCAAACATTCCCGCCCCCCATTGCCTCACAAAAAATGCGAATTAAAAGCAAGAAGGCAATGAACACCTAGGGTAACTTGAACATGCTTTCGTTTTGCTGTGGAATCAAGTTCACCATTTCCCTTTCCATTCACCTTTGAGACTACACCAAAATCACTTAAGCAAACATGTTAGTATCAAAGGGCCAAGTTTAATAGTATCTGATGCCCAGGCTGGCTCGCCACGTGAACCGACCACTCTCGGGAAAAAGAGTTGGGCGCGCTGGCTATCATTCACCGGATTGTCTGGTGAGTCAGGCGGCCAACGGCTCTCGCTAGCGCCAATTGTCGGCATGCAATTAACGGTGGACATGTGGCAGCATCGGACTGTCCGGTGCGCCACCGGACTGTCCGGTGTGCCGGGCAGTCGAAGGATGCAACGACTAACTTAACGGTCGGCGTGCTTAGTATGGAAAGAAGTCATGTATTGTTCATTGTCCGGTGTACACCTGAAAATTGGTGCACCCGCGGACAGAAGGCAACCAGGGCCTTCCAAATGAAGATCAAATGACTCCTTTGTCACTTGGGGCTATAAAAGGACCCCCTAGGCGCATGGAACTGTAACACAAGCATTCTTTGAGCATACTACAGCTCTGAGACTCTGTGACCACGTTGTTGTTTCATTAGATAGAGATTTGAGTGTGTCCTTGAGCTGTGAGTCCGCTATGTTATTTCGTGTGCTCTTTTCTTGACTCGTGTGTGTGTTGTTGCTACAAATTAAGTTCTTGTGTGTGTTGCTACTCCCCCTTACTCTTGTTCTTTGATTAAGATCATCCGTGTAAGGTGTGAGAAACTCTAACTTGTGGAGATTCCTCAAAAAGGGGATTTGAGAGGAAGAAAACTTTGACACTCAAGTTTGATCTTTGGATCACTTGAGCGGGGTTGAGTGCAACCCTTGACCAAAGGAGGTCACCACAACATGGAGTAGGCATTGGTCGAACCACGTGATAAAATCGATGTGTCTCTTTTATCTGTTTACTTTATTACGATTATTGTCTTCCAAGAGTTCTCATATTTCTCTTGTATTATTGCTCATAAGTTTAATACACATCTCAAAGGAGCAATCAAGTGAAGAGATCCTCTCTCTCTTCATCTCTACTCACATCAACTTGGCTTTAGTTTTCACTAACACTTGGTATAAACCAAGTTTGTGTTGTTTAGCGTTGATTTTTGCAGGATCACCTATTCCCCCACCTCTAGGTGCTCTCAATTGGTATCGAAGTTGTTCTCTTCATCAAGGGACTAATCACCATAGAGATGGATCCTAAGGGAAAGGGGATTGTGATCAATGACAAGGAGAAGGAGACCATCAACATTGACGAGCCAAAAGGTGATAAGCCCACTGACTCAGGCTCAAACAACAAAAGGAAGGACGGGGAAGAGGCGCATCAAGAAGATTATCTACTACGACAGCGACGCATCCTCGTCTTCACGAAAGGACGACGATGATGACAACTACTCTACAAAGAAAAAGATGGTCAATCAAAATTATTCTTTTGATTATTCTCGTGTTCCATACAACTCCAATGCTCATTTATTATCCATTCCACTTGGCAAGCCCCCTCAATTTGATGGGGAAGATTATTCTTTTTGGAGTCATAAAATGCGTAGTCATTTATTTTGTCTTCATCCTAGTATTTGGGAAGTGGTAGAAAACAAAATGCATTTTGATAGTAATGATAATGCCATATTTATTAATGAGCAAATCCATAAAAATGCCCAAGACACTACTGTTCTTCTAGCGTCTCTATGCATGGATGAATACAACAAGGTTAGTGGTTTGGACAACGCCAAACAAATATGGGACACCCTCAAGATCTCTCATTAGGGTAATGATGCTATGATGATCACCAAGATGGAATTGGTGGAAGGCAAGCTGGGGAGATTCACCATGAAAAGGGGAGAGGAGCCAACGGAAACATACAACAGGCTCAAGACCCTGGTGAACAAGATTAAAAGTTGTGGAAGCACAAGATGGATGGATCACGATGTCGTGCGCCTCATGTTAAGGTCATTTATTATAATTGATCCCCATCTTGTTAATCTTATTTGTGAAAACCCTAGGTATACCAAAATGCTGCCTGAGGAAATCCTTGTTAAGTTTGTAAGCGAGCGCATGATGGTAAAAGAAGCAAGGTATGTCAACGACATCGCTAACGGACCTCTTCCTCTCTACGAGTTGTAGTCCGTTGCACTCAAAGCAATGGCCAACACGGAGACGCTCCCAAACAAGGTGGTGCAAGTGGAGGAGGCTGGTCTTAATGAGGAAATGGTGCTTGTAATAAAGTGCTTCAATACCGCATTGAAAGGATGCAAGGACTACCCCAACAAGAACAAATCAAGGGGACAACGTTCGTGCTTCAAGTGCGGTAATACTAGTCATTTTATTGCTCAATGTCCTGATAATGAGAATGACCAGGTACAAGATAAGAAAGGGAAGATGGAGAAGAAGAAATTCTATAGAAAGACAAAGGGCGAGACGCACATTGGCAAGGAATGGGACTCAGACTGCTCCTCATCCGACTCTGACGATGAAGGACCTGCTGCCTCTGCCTTCGACAAATCCTCCCTCTTCCCCAATGAGCACCACACTTGCCTCATGGCAAAAGAGAAGAAGGTACGTACCCGTGATACCCCTAAGTATACTTCTTCTAGTGATGAGGAATGTGATGATAATGATGTAGACTATATCAATCTTTTTAAGGGCTTAGATAGATCTAAGGTAGATAAAATTAATGAATTAATTGGTGCTCTTAATGAAAAGGATAGATTGCTAGAAAAACAAGAAGATCTACTTTATGAGGAACCTGATAAAGTAGTGGTAAAAGTCGCCTAGAGGGGTGGATAGGCAGAATCTAAAAATTATAAACTTAAGCACACACTACAAGTCGGGGTTAGCGTTAGAAATGAATCTGAGTCTGAGAGAGAGGGGAAAACAAATCAACCAAGAAATAAAGCAGATGAACACGGTGATTTGTTTTACCGAGGTTCGGTTCCAAAGAACCTAGTCCCCATTGAGGTGGCCACAAAGACCGGGTCTCTTTCAACCATTTCCCTCTCTCAAACGGTCACTTAGACCGAGTGAGCTTTCTTCTTTACTTCTCACGGGTCACTTAGACCCTGCAAGGACCACCACACAATTGGTGTCTCTTGCCTTGCTTACAAAGCACTTGAGAGTAACAAGGAAAAGAAAAGAAAGCCAACCAAGCAAACAAGAGCAACAAGAAACACAAGTTATCCTCTCACAAGCCCTCATGCGCTAGAGTTGAATTTGGGACTTTGAGTGGATCGATCGCTTTGATTTGTGTCTTGGAGTGAAGTCTATTGCTCTTGTATTGAATGCAATGTGTGGAATGCTTGGGTGGTTGGAGTGGAGGTGGTTGGGGGTATTTATAGCCCCCAACCACCAATTGATCGTTAGGGCAGGCTGCTGTCGATGGGCGCACCGGACTATCCAGTGTGCCACCGGACACTGTCCGGTGCGCCAGCCACGTCACCCAACCGTTAGAGTTCGTGATCTTCTAACCGTTGGAGGCTTTGTCTTCTAGTGGCACCGGACAGTCCGGTGCCGCACCGGACAGACACTGTTCACTGTCCGGTGCGCCTCTGACGACTGCTCTGACTTCTGCGCACATTATTCACGCACTATAGTGTTGCAGGTGTCCGTTGCAGTCGACCGTTGCGCTGGATAGCCGTTACTCCGCTAGTGCGCCGGACAGTCCGGTGAATTATAGCGGAGCGTGCTGACGAAAACCCGAGAGTGGCTGGTTTGGGATTGTACGGTCCTGGTGCATCGGACAGTCCGGTGCGCTAGACCAGGGCACACTCGGTTTCTTGCTCCTTTGTATTTGAACCCTTTCTTCAATCTTTTATTGCTTTGTGTTGAACCTTTATGCACTTGTAGATCATATACTCTAGAGCAAACTAGTTAGTCCAATATTTGTGTTGGGCATTCAACCACCAAAATTAATACTAGGAAAAGGTTAACCCTATTTCTCTTTCAATCTCCCCCTTTTTGGTGATTGATGCCAACACAAACCAAAGCAAATATATAAGTGCAGAATTGAACTTTTTTGCATAAGGTAAGTGCATAGGTTACTTAGAATTAAACCAATTTATAGTTTCACTAGATATGCATGGATTGCTTTCTTTTATTTAACATTTTGGACCACGCTTGCACCACTTGTTTTTTGCAAATTCTTTTTGGAAAGTCTTTTCAAGATCCATTTGCAAATAGCCAAAGATATATGAATAAGTTTGCAAGAAGCATTTTTAAGATTTGAAATTTCTCCCCTTGTTTCAAATGCTTTTTCTTTGAAAAAAACTCCCCTTGTTTCAAATGCTTTTTCTTTGACTAAATAAAACTCCCCCTGAATAAAATTCTCCTCTTAGTTTTCAAGAGGGTTTTATCAATTTTTGAAAATACTAACCAATTGAAAATAAGCATACCAATTTGAACTGTATCAATTTAAAAATTTTGAAAGGTGGTGGTGCGGTCCTTTTGCTTTGGGCTAATACTTTCTCCCCCTTTGGCATTAATCGCCAAAAACGGAGACTTTGTGAGCCCTTTTTACTTTCTCCCCCATTGGTACAAGTAAATATGAGTGAAAAGATTATACCAATCGATGAGTGGTGTGGAGTGCCGACAAAGGATAAAAGATACCGGTAGAGTGGAGTGGAAGCCTTGTCTTCGTCGAGTACTCCATTTCCCTTTCAATCTACGACTTAGCATAGAAATACACTTGAAAACACATTAGTCATAGTCATGAAAGAGATATGATCAAAAGTATACAAATGAGCTATGTGTGTAAAGTTTCAATCAAAGTCCCGAGAATCAAGTATATTTAGCTCATTCCTAAGTTTGCTAAAGGTTTCTCATCTAAAGGCTTGTAAAGCTATCGGCTAATTGTTCTTTGGTGCTAACATAAGCAATATTGATATCCCCCCTTTGTTGGTGATCCCTCAGAAAGTGATACTGAATGTTTATGTGCTTAGTGAGGCTGTGTTCAACGGGATTATTCGTCATGCAGATTGCACTCTCATTGTCACATAGCAGAGGGACTTTGCTCAATTTGTAGCCATAGTCCCTGAGGGTTTGCCTCATCCAAAGTAATTGCGCACAACAATGGCATGCGGCAATATACTCGGCTTCGGCGGTGGAAAGAGCTACTGAGTTTTGTTTCTTTGAAGCCCAAGACACCAGGGATCTCCCCAGAAACTGACAAGTCCCTGATGTGCTCTTTCTATCAATTTTACACCCTGCTCAATCGGCATCGGAATATCCTATTAAGTCAAAAGGGGATCCCTTGGGGTACCAAAGTCCAAACTTAGGAGTGTAAACTAGGTATCTCATGATTCTTTTCACGGCCCTAAGGTGAACTTCCTTAGGATCGGCTTGGAACCTTGCACACATGCATACGGAAAGCATAATATCCGGTCGAGATGCACATAAATAGAGTAAAGATCCTATCATCGACCGGTATACCTTTTGATCTACGGACTTACCTCTCTTGTTGAGGTCGAGATGCCCATTAGTTCCCATGGGTGTCTTGATGGGCTTGGCATCCTTCATTCCAAACTTGTTAAGTATGTCTTGAATGTACTTTGTTTGGTTGATGAAGGTGTCGTCTTGGAGTTGCTTGACTTGAAATCCTAGGAAATACTTCAACTCCCCCATCATAGACATCTCGAATTTTTGTATCATGATCCTACTAAACTCTTCACAAGTAGATTTGTTAGTAGACCCAAATATGATATCATCAACATAAATTTGGCATACAAACAAATCTTTTGCAATAGTTTTAGTAAAGAGTGTAGGATCGACTTTACCGAGTTTGAAGCCATTAGTGATAAGAAAATCTCTTAGGCATGCATACCATGCTCTTGGGGCTTGCTTGAGCCCATAAAGCGCCTTTGAGAGTTTATAAACATGGTTAGGGTACTCACTATCTTCAAAGCCGGGAGGTTGCTCAACATAGACCTCTTCCTTGATTGGTCCATTGAGGAAGGCACTTTTCACGTCCATTTGATAAAGCTTAAAGCCATGGTAAGTAGCATAGGCAAGTAATATACGAATTGACTCAAGCCTAGTTATGGGTGCATAAGTTTCACCAAAGTCCAAACCTTCGACTTATGAATACCCTTTGGCCACAAGTCGGGCTTTGTTCCTTGTCACCACACCATGCTCATCTTGCTTGTTGCAAAATACCCACTTGGTACCTACAACATTTTGGTTACGACGTGAAACTAAATGCCATACATCATTCCTCGTGAAGTTGTTGAGCTTCTCTTGCATTGCCAGCACCCAATCCGAATCTCTTAATGCATCCTCTACCCTGTATGGCTCAATAGAGGAAACAAAAGAGTATGTTCACAGAAATGAGCAACATGAGATGTAGTTGTTACCCCCTTATATATGTCACCAACAATGGAGTTGACGGGGTGATCTCGTTGAATTGCTTGGTGGACTCTTGGGTGTGGCGGCCTTTGACCCTGTATCTCTTGCTCATCTTCCTTGTCTTCATCTCCCCCTTGATCATTGTCCTCCTCTTGAGGTGGCTCATCCTCTTGATCTTCATTTTCATCATCTTAAGCTTGTTCCTCATCTTGAGTTGGTGGAGATGCTTGATTGGAAGATGGCGGTTGATCTTGTGCTTGTGTGGGCTCTTCCAATTCCTTAGGACACACATCCCTAATGGACATGTTCCTTAGCGCGACGCATGGAGCCTCTTCATCATCTAGCTCATCAAGATCAACTTGCTCCACTTGGGAGCCATTAATCTCATCAAACACAATGTCACAAGAAACTTCAACTAATCCAGTGGATTTGTTGAAGACTCTATATGCCATTGTGTTTGAGTCATAGCTAAGTAAAAAGCCTTCTACAGCCTTAGGAGCAAATTTAGATTTTTCTTCCTCTTTTAACAAGAATAAAACATTTGCTACCAAAGACTCTAAATTATGAAACATTTCGCTTTTTATCGGTAAGGAGTTCGTAATACGTCTTCTTGAGGATTCGGTGAAGGTACAGTCGGTTGATGGAGTAGCAAGCAATGTTGATTGCTTTTGCCCAAAACCTGTCCGATGTTTTGTACTCATCAAGCATGGTCCTCGCCATGTCCAGTGGAGTTCTATTCTTCCTTTCCACTACACCATTTTGTTGAGGTGTGTAGGGAGAAGAGAACTCATGCTTGATGCCCTCGTCCTCAAGAAAGCCTACGATTTGAGAGTTCTTGAACTCCATTCCATTATCGCTTCTTATTTTCTTGATCCTTAATCCAAACTCATTTTGAGCCTATCTCAAGAATCCCTTTAAGGTCTCTTGGGTTTGTGATTTTTCCTGCAAAAAGAATACCCAAGTGAAGCGATAATAATCATCCACAATAACTAGACAGTACTTACTCCCGCTGATGCTTATGTAAGCTATCGGGTCGAATAAATTCATATGGAGTAGCTCGAGTGGCATGTCGGTCGTCAAGATGTTCTTTTGTGGATGATGAGCGCCAACTTGCTTTCCTGCTTGACATGGGCTACAAACCCTGTCTTTCTCAAAATGAACATTTGTTAATCCCAAAATGTGCTCTCCCTTTAGAAACTTGTGAAGATTCTTCATCCCAACATGGGCTAGTCGGCGGTGCCAGATCCAACCCATATTAGTCTTAGCAATTAAGCAAGTATCGAGTTCAGCTTGGTTAAAATCAACTAAGTATAGCTGACCCTCTAATACTCCCTTAAATGCTACTGAATCATCACTTCTTCTAAAGACAGTAACACCTACATCTGTAAATAGACAGTTGTAGCCCATTTTGCATAATTGAGATACAGAAAGCAAATTATAGTCTAAAGAATCTACAAGAAAAACATTGGAAATAGAATGGTCGGGTGATATAGCAATTTTACCAAGTCCTTTGACCAAACCTTGATTTCCATCCCCGAATGTGATAGCTCTTTGAGGATCTTCGTTTTTCTCATAGGAGGAGAACATTCTTTTCTCCCCTGTCATGTGGTTCGTGCATCCGCTATCAATTATCCAACTTGAGCCCCCGGATGCATAAACCTACAAAACAAATTTAGGCTTTGTTCTTAGGTACCCAAATAGTCTTGGGTCCTTTGATGTTAGAAACAAGCACCTTGGGTACCCAAACACAAGTCTTTGACACCTTATGTTTGCCCCCAACATATTTGGCAACTACTTTGCCTGATTTTTTAGTTAAAACATATGATGCATCAAAAGTCTTAAATGAAATGTTAGGCTCATTTGATGCAGTAGGAGTTTTCTTTTTAGGCATTTTAACATGTGTAGAATGCATAGAGCTAGATGCCTCATTCTTATACATAAAAGCATGGTGAGAAACAGAATGAGATTTCTTAGCATGAATTCTCCTAATCTTGTGCTCAAGATAATTAGTAGGATATAAAATATAACCCTCATTATCCTGAACCATTGGTGCCCCGCCCTTTACAAAATTAGATAATCTTTTAGGGGCATTGAGCTTAACATTGCTTCCCTGTTGGAAACCAATGTCATCCTTAATGCCAGGGCGTCTCCCATTATAGAGCATGCTTCTAGCAAATTTAAACTTTTCCTTTTCAATTTTATGCTCATTAATTTTTGCAGTTAATTGAGCTATATGATCATTTTGTTGTTTAATTAAAGCAAGGTCATCATGAATAGCTTCTACATTAACATCTCTACATCTAGTACAAATAGTAACATGATCAACAGTAGATGTAGAGGGTTTGCAAACATGTAATTCATCTATCTTAGATTTTAGCATGGCATTTTCATCTCTAAGACAGGAAATAGAAGCATTGCAAACATTTAAATCTTTAACCTTAGAATTTAAACTAGCATTTTCGTTTTAAGGTTAAAGATAGATTCATTCAATTTATCAATCTTAGCATTTAAACTAGCATTTTCATTTCTAAGATTGGTAATTGAATCATGGCACATGCTAAGCTCATTAGTCAAATTTTCACATTTTTCTACTTCCTGCATAAGCATTTTCCCGTTTAACATGCTTTGTTTTCTTTAATGAGGAATTCCTCTTGGCTATCCAAAAGTTCATCCTTCTCATGAATGGCTCCTATCAATTCATTTAATTTTTCCTTTTGTTGCATGTTAAGGTTGGCAACAAGAGTAAGCAAGTTATCTTCATCTTCACTAGAACTACCCTCATCACTAGATGTAGTATACTTGGGGTGGTTCTAGTTTGTACCTTCTTCTTTTTGTCGTCCTTTGCCATGATGAAGCATTTGTGGCCGACGTTGGGGAAGAGGAGGCCTTTGTTGATGGCGATGTTGGTGGCATCCTCATCGGAGGAGGAATCGGTGGAGCTCTCGTTAGAGTCCCATTCCCGACATACGTGGGCATCGTCGCCCTTCCTCTTGTAGTACTTCTTCTTCTCCTTCTTTTTCCCTCTCTTGTCGTCACCCCTGTCACTATCACTAGACATAGGACATTTAGCGATAAAATGACCAGGCTTACCACATTTGTAGCACACCATCTTGGAGCGGGGTTTGTAATCTTTCCCCCTCCTTTGCTTGAGGATTTGACGGAAGCTCTTGATGATGAGCGCCATCTCCTCATTGTCAAGCTTGGAGGCGTCGATGGGGAGCCTACTTGATGTAGACTCTTCTTTCTTTTCTTCTGTCGCTTTGAACGCGATGGGTTGCACCTCGGGTGTTGAGGTGGCGCCTTGCTCCAAATTGACAATATGTTTGGAGCCTTTGATCATAAGTTCAAAGCTCACAAACTTGTCAATTACCTCCTCGGGAGACATTAGCTTATATCTAGGATCACCACGTATTAATTGAACTTGAGTGGGGTTACAAAATATGAGGGATCTAATAATAACCTTGACCATTTCATGGTCATCCCATTTTGTGCTCCTGAGATTGTGCACTTGATTGACCAAGGTCTTGAGCCGGTTGTACATCGCTTGTGGCTCCTCCTTGGTTGAGGACGAATCGACTGAGCTCCCCCTCGATCGTCTCCCGCTTGGTGATCTTGGTCACCTCATCTCCTTCATGCGCTGTCTTTAGCACGTCCCAAATCTCCTTGGCACTTTTTAACCCTTGCACCTTGTTATACTCCTCTCGACTCAAGGAGGCGAGGAGTATTGTAGTTGCTTGGGAGTTAAAGTGTCGGATTTGGGCGACCTCGTCCGAGTCATAGCCGTCGTCCCCTACCGTAGGTACCTGTGCTCCAAATTCAACAATGTCCCAAATGCTTGCGTGGAGTGAGGTTAGGTTATGCCTCATTTTATCACTCCACATAGAATAATCTTCACCATCAAAACATGGTGGCTTTCCTAATGGAATGGAAAGTAATGGAGTGCGCTTAGAAATACGAAGCTAACGAAGTGGCATCTTACTTTACTTCTTGCGCTCTTGGCGCTTAGAAGTGACGGACGCCGCGTCGGAGCCGGATATGAAGAGCGACGAAGTGTCGGTGTTGGAACTTGCTCTCTGGAGCAAGGTGATCCAACGGGGGTGTGAAGTGACGTAAACAGGGTTTTCGCACGAGATGGCAATAGCTCTGTTAATCTAGCCTCTCAAGGGCACTGTGCGGGGGTATTTATAGGTATCCGGGTGCCCAGCGACCCGTGTTAAGGACGCATGTGCCCTCAGACGCCTAGGTTATCCCCGGAATATTCCCATAAAGCGGGGTTACAGACCGTAATTACAGGGAGGTCTTTACAAATTAGGCCCGTAACGCGCAACGGCCACGCGGGGCCTGTTACAATGGGCCGGATCGCACGCGGGCCTCCATTCTGGACGAGGTCGCAGGATGAGACGACCTTGTCGCGGGTCTTCGTCCGGCGGCGTATGAGACGAAGGGTGAGTCTGCCCGTTGTCTTGTCACCGCTGGTGCAGCGAGTACGGCGAAGGCCTCGAGCGAAGGGTGGCGTCTTCGCCTTCGCCCCAACATTTGCCCTCCGAGGGACCAGTTCGACTAAGTCACCTGGTGCCGAAGACGTCGCTAGATGGCGGAGACGCTGCCCTCGCTCGAAGTGGTTCCGCGAGGGTTTTTGACATGACCGTTGATTGACGCCGTACTGTTGGATTGCGGGTTTCCCGAAGAGTCGCGCCCTGTGTATAAAAGGGGACGGGGGGGGCGGCGCGTTTTGGACTTTATCTTTCCGCGCTCTGCGAAAACCCTAACCGCCTTCTCAAACCTCTTGCTGCTCGTCTGCCCTCCTTGCTCTTGTTCGCCGGAGATCTGGCCCGTGTGAAGCAGACCGCCCGCCGCCGCCGACGGTACGTAGCGATGTCGACCTCTTCTTCTTATGCTGCCGCTACGCCGCCGGCCGACGCATCGTCTGAAGAGACGTTGAGCACTGTGGCGGCGGAGGAGTTGCGTGCCGGCGACACGGTGGATTTCGGTGTGTCGCGGATGTCCTCGGTCCGCGTGCAAGATATGCAGCAACTTGGTTACTTTGGCGGCGGAGTCGCTCGTGTCCCGGGGACGGAGGAGGTCCCCGAGCCAGAAGGCGAGTTGGTTGTCTTCGAGGCGTTCTTTGCCGCTGGTCTTCGCCTACCTGCGCACCGATTCGTGGGAGAAGTCCTGCGCAGATTTAACGTCCAGATCCACCAGCTGACTCCGAATGCCGTGGTGGCTCTGTCGAAATATGTCTGGGCGACAACTTCGTACGGGGGACAGTCATCGGTCGAAGTCTTCGCGAAGTACTATTGCATGCACTGGCAGAAAAAGAATGATCGGAAATAAGGTTGCCCAGTTTGGGTCCTGTACATTTACGCCGAAGACCGGCAAGACCTCGATGGAGGTAGTTGAGTTGGTTCCTTGCGCCCGCAATAAATGAGGCAATTGGCATGAGTTTTGGTTCTACATTGCGGAGGGCACAGTCGAAGACCATCCGGGGCTCCCCGTGGCCGAGATGTGCTCGCATTATTACTCAGCATACCCGCAGTTTGAAGTGGCGGAGGAGGATGCAGACGAAGGGGCCCTTCGGTGCGCGGCCAGCCTGAGCAGCGGGCACGATTTGGTTGAGGAGTTTGTGGCGTATGGGGTGTGGCCTTTGGCGCATGGCTGGGCGCTGGGCGAAGTATGCCCTCGCCAGATGCCTTCCCGTGGTGGGATGCTGGTGCGAAGTCCCACCTTCGCACTGGATCTGCATAGCCTCGATCCGGCCGCCTTTGTGCGTGAGGCGGAGGATGGGGCGGTGCGGATCATTGGTCGGTACGTGCCGAAGACAGAGGGCCAGCGTAGCTGGGATATACGCGGGTCTAATGACCGCTTGAACAGGGTCTTCGAGTTGAACCGTCTGCCGTACGGCGGTTATCCCGGGCAAGACGATGTGGATCGTCTTGGGAAGAAACCGGCGGCGGAGACTGAAGATGACCCCGCGCCGGCGGCCGCCCCATCCTCTAAGAAGAGGAAGCTAGGTATTTCTACGGGAGGACTGGGGGTTTCCGATGGTTTTGCTAGGGAATTGATGAGGACATGCGCGGCCCCAGGGGGAAGGATGTCTTCGCCCGAGCTCCGGAAGTCTTCGGCGTGGATGCTAAGGGTTACCGGGGGTTGGTGTCCTAAGAATGTTCCTAACCCCCGCGCGGCCGGCGAAGACTTTTTTACATCTCGCATGGTTCGTGATTGGAGAGTGTTTCCTTATGGGCGGAATATTGCTGCTGTTGTGTCGGCAGTGATGGACAAGGATCGTCGGGGAGCTGCGCAGAAGCGCCAGGCGGTCGTCAGGCTGCATGAGGCCAGGCCGAAGAGGTCGCGGGGGACCGCGAAGGCTGCTGCCCCTGGTGGAAGCCAGCCGACGCTGGCGGCGAAGTCGGCCGCCCCTGGGTCCAGCAGGGTGCCGGAGGCTGTGAAGGCGGCCGCCGCTGACGGTACCAAGTCTGTCCCGACCGGCGCCGCGAAGGCCCGAGAGCTGCCTCCGCCGGGTAAGCGCGTTGCTGACTTCGCCACTGACATTAGCGTGGATGATTATCTTGTTGGTAAGTCGTTAGCTCGAGTTTTTTTTAATCTGTTGATACGTTGCAGGGTCGGGCGAAGGCCAACTTGTTGTTGTTCCGCCTGCCGTGGCTACCGCGGCGGCTGCCGTGGTGCCCAGGGCGAAGGGTAGTGCTCTTGGTGCCGGTGGTGAGATTCCGGCACTCACTGCCGTCAGGGACGAGGCGGGCGCTGTGTCCTGCCGGCTGAAGGAGGCATTAAGTCAAGTAAGTTGAGCTGGACTTCGGGTTTTACCAGCTTAGTTGGGGTTGTGGTCTTATGTGTGTCTTGTAGGCGGCTGACTTCGCAGACCGCGCGGCCTCGGGGGCCCTTACGGCGGTTGTTTCTGCCGAAGTCGAGAGACTTCGGGCGCAACATGCTGACGCCGTCCGGGAAAAGTCGGCCGCCGACAGCAAGTGCCGCAAGTTGGCGGATAAGGTGGCCGCGCTGGAGGGTGAGAGGACTGACCTCCGGCGCCAACTGGCGGAGGAGAGGAAGGAGGCTAATGAGGCCCTCGCCAAGGCGCAGTCTGCGTAGGCGGAGGCCAATTTGGCGCGGGCGGAGGGCAGTCTTGCCAGACAGCGCGCCGAGCAATTGGAGGAGCGGCTCAACGCTCTGCAGACCCCTGTGGAGAGGGCCGAGACTTCGACACGCTCGGAGGCTGAGTGGACACGCAAACAGCTTATGGACTCATACCATGAGCTGGGCGCGCGGACCGCTAACTTCGAAGTGCCAGACCGAGAGCCCGGACTTTGCTGCCTCGAGTGGCTGCAGGAGGAGTTGCTGGCGCTCCCCGCCATCGTGGAGGGGTTTATGTCCTATGCCTCCCTGGTCACCTGCGAAGGGGCGATGAACGCGCTGTCCCGCGAAGGGTGCAGGCACTATGAGGTCTTCGACCAAGCTGATGAGGATTTTGAGCGTGAGATTTACAAGGTTGAGGACCCTGTGGTGAAGGAATCCGTGGGAGCCCTCTTCGACCGGATGTGGGGCCCTCACGGTCGGGAGGTGGTCAGGGAGCGGTCCGAGACGGCGAGGGGTCAGGTAATGATTGACTTTTGTTTGGTGTTATTTAATGTGGGTTATATGTGGGTTTGCTGAATCTATGTGCTGTGTCTCAGGCGGCGCGTAACGAGAAGGTGGAGGACTTCGGGGCTTTGAACAGCGCGCAGCCTGATTCGGAGTCGAACCCGGTGGCGGCTGTGACCGAGGCCACCCCGGCACCGCCCCCAGAAACCGTCGAAGGCGCCCCTGAAGCCCCCGCAGCCACTGCGGCCGGCAGTGGCTCGTCGCCAACTGCTACGCCGAGGGCTGAGGATCCTGTGAAGATGGCGGCGGAGCCGGCAGCGGAGGATCCCGCGACGGCTGGGTCTTCGCAGGTGGCTTAGTGGGTGTGGGTAGTTAGGGAATTTTGCATATGTTGCTGAACCTTGGTTGCTGCACAGGTTCAAGATTTTGGGCCTGCGCACGCAACCGCTACTGCTAATTTTTTGGCGGCTTCGACCGTGGATGATGGGAATGAATCGGATGAATCTGCGTCTAAGTTTTCTGATTTTGGTGACTCTGGGACTTCGGTTGAGTGGACTGAAGAGTCGTCGGATGAGGACTTGGATTACTTTGCGGCCTTGGATGTGGCAGCGGCGGAGGCTTCGCCGCGTGCTGTGGATGCTGAAGTTGTGCCTGGTCCAAGTGCTGGGCGCGGGCGGCGAAGGGCGGTTGCGAAGCGTAGAGTGAGTGAGGCGGACGACGGTCGGCTTCGTGTGGGCAGGGTTGGCAGGCAGGAGCTGCTGTCCTTGCCGGCCGCTGCGAGTGCAGGTGAGGGGGAGCTGTGAAGTCTTTTTGCGGGTGAGGAGCTGAGGATAATGCTATTTAACTATAGGGAGATGGGAATTATTCCGAAGGTTGAGCCGATGTAAAGTGTGATGCCCTCGCTTGTACATATACAATGGCTTGTATGATGAGGTTTGTGTGCCTTTGCACATTCGGCTATGCTCACGAAGGCGTTGCGTACTTGGTCTGGTGTATTTGTTATGTTGGTCTGGCGCGTATGTAGTCGGTCTTCGCGCGGACAGTTTGGTGTAGTCTTTTTCGCACTTGTTGTGCCTGGTCCGGCTGCACCCTTTGGCGATTTTTGCACAGATAGTCTTCGCGGAAGACTTCGATTTCGCGCACTTGTTGTGCTAGTCCGGCTGCACCCTTAGGCGACTTTTGCGCGGATAGTCTTCGCGGAAGACTTCAATTTTTCGCACTTGTTGTGCCAGTCCGGCTGCACCCTTGGGCGGCTTTCGCACGGATAGTCTTCGCGGAAGACTTCGATTTTTCGCACTTGTTGTGCCAGTCCGGCTGCACCCTTAGGCGACTTTTGCACGGATAGTCTTCGCGGAAGACTTCGATTTTTTGCACTTGTTGTGCCAGTCCGGTTGCACCCTTAGGCGACTTTTGCACGGATAGTCTTCGCGGAAGACTTCGATTTTTCGCACTTGTTGTGCCAGTCCGGCTGCACCCTTAGGCGACTTTTGCACGGATAGTCTTCGCGGAAGACTACGATTTTTCGCACTTGTTGTGCCAGTCCGGCTGCACCCTTAGGCGACTTTTGCACGGATAGTCTTCGCGGAAGACTTCGATTTTTCGCACTTGTTGTGCCAGTCCGGCTGCACCCTTAGGCGACTTTTGCATGGATAGTCTTCGCGGAAGACTTCGATTTTTTGCACTTGTTGTGCCAGTCCGGCTGCACCCTTAGGCGACTTTTGCATGGATAGTCTTTGCGGAAGACTTCGATTTTTCGCACTTGTTGTGCCAGTCCGGCTGCACCCTTAGGCGACTTTTGCGCGGAGTGTCGCACGCGAGGGTAGCTAGCGCTCGGCCTCGCGGTGACTTTGTATTGGTCGAATGTGGGAGACCGTCGGCGCGGTCTTTTTTCGACGTAGATTTTTGCGGGGGATTTTTCACTTGTATATTACATGACTCCGCCTCGTTAAAAACCTCACCCCCCGGGAGGAAAAGAGTGCGGGCCAGAATAAAATTGTTTTTGCGAATTACAAGGGCGACCTGGCCCTGATGAGTCAAACAAAAAATTGGCAGAGATTATCGATGTTCCAGGAATGCTCCAAGTCTTCGTTGTTTGGCGTTGCGAGCCTGTATGCGCTGGGGGAGGCCTTCGTCTTAACGATGAAAGGGCCCTCCCAGCTGGGCTCTAGCTTGCCCCTGGACTTTGTCCGAGCTGTACGGACGAGTACGAGGTCCCCTTCGCTGAATTCCCGTGGGATGACTGCGAGGTCGCGCCATGCTTTTGTCTGGGCTTGGTATTTATTTAGAGCCTGTAGAGCGAAGACGCGGTCTCCGTCGATAAGATCCTTCGAAGTGGGTTCGTCCACGTCGGGGACAGCTGACGCAACTGTTCGCGGGGACCCATGCTTTATTTCTTGTGGGGTCATGGCCTCCGATCCATGTAGAAGGCGGAAGGGGGTGAACCCAGTCGCCCTGCACTCAGTCGTGTTTAGCGCCCAGACCGCTTCAGGTAACAAGTCGGCCCACCTGCCCTTTTTCGTCGAGGAGCATTTTCTTGACAGCTGTGAAATTTTTTCCATTGGCGCGTTCCACAACTTCGTTGGACTGCGGGTGATATACTGAGGCGAAGGCAAGCTTGGTGCTGATGGAGAAGCAGAAATCCTTGAAGTCTTGGCTGTCAAACTGCTTGCCGTTGTCAACTGTGAGTTCGGACGGTACTCCGAAGCGGCAAACAATGTTTTGCCAAAAGAATTTTTGTGCAGTCTTTGATGTTATTGTGGAAACCGCCCTCGCCTCGATCCATTTGGTAAAGTACTCGACAGCGACGAAGGTGAACTTGAGGTTCCCCTGAGCCGTGGGCAGGGGCCCGACTATGTCCAGGCCCCAGCGCTGGAGGGGCCATGTGTGGGCGATCAGTTTTGTGAATTGCGAGGGGCTGCCTGATCGAGGAGAAAACTTCTGGCAAGCTTCGTAGGACCTTGTGACCCGATTTGCGGCGCAGATCATTGCGGGCCAGTAGAAACCTTGGCGGATCACCTTTGCGGCTAGGGCCCTTGGCCCTGCGTGAGAGCCGCAAGTACCACTGTGGACTTCGCGCAGTATTTGGACGCCTTCGGTCTCGGTGACACATTTAAGCATTGGCTGGCTGACCCCCTTCTTGTAGAGTTGGCCCTCAATCAGTGTGAAGTCTCGGCTTCGATGTTTGAGGCGCTTGGCCTCGTTGATGTCGGTTGGGTGGTAGTACCCCTGTAGGAACAGGGTTATTGGTGTCCGCCAGTCTTCGGTCATAATAAGGTTGACTATGCGGTGGCCCTCGCTGTCATTGGTTATTTGGAGCCCTTCGGGGCTCCGGACCGCTGGCGTGCCGATAACATGGTAGAACACGTCGGAGGGCAGGGACTCGCCTCTAGCAGCAGCCTTGGCCAATGCGTCGGCTTCTTCATTCTTGGCCCGGTCCACATGCTGCAAGGTGAATCCCTTAAATTGTCCCTCGAGACTTCGGATGGCCGCGAGGTATTGCATAAGTGTGGGGTCCTTTGCTGCATAGTCTTTCTCGACTTGGCCGGCGACTACCTTGGAGTATGTTCTGACAATGCAGGTGGTAACACCGAGGGCCCTCAGCTTGCGGAGGCCGAGGATGACGGCTTCGTATTCTACTATGTTGTTTGTGCATCTGTCAGATTCCAGAGCGAAGCTGAGGCGTGCCGCGTATCTGTGCTTGACCCCGGCGGGTGAGGTGATAACTGCAGCGGCGCCTGCCCCCACATGGCACCATGCGCCGTCGCAGTGGATCGTCCAAACCTTCTCTGCGGACGGGTCCGACTGTGTTATTGGCCCAGTCCAGTCGACGACGAAGTCTGCCAGAACTTGTGACTTGATGGTTGTCCTGGGCTCGAAATTGATGTGGTAGCCGGAGAGTTCGGCCGCCCACTTGGCAATCCTGACTGATGCCTCCGGGTTTCTGAACAATTCACCTAGTCCCCTATCTGAGGTGACCCGGACCTTGAATGCTTCAAAATAATGGCGCAATTTGCGCGAAGACATAACAACTGCATAGGCAATCTTCTCCAGTTCCGTCATGTTACATTTGGATGGTGTTAGCACTTTGGAGACGTAATAAACTGGGCACTGCCTGATCACGCCCTCAACTGTCTGCTCCTGCACCAGTACCACGCTGACCGCATGCGGCGAAGCCGCAACATAGAGCAACAGGGGTAGCGAAGAGTCGGGGCTTGTAAGGACTGCCAGCTCTGACAGGTACTGTTTTAATGAGGCGAAGGCCGCTGCCTGCTCTGGTCCCCAAGCGAAGTCTTTTGCTCCACGGAGAGTTTTGAGGAAGGGGAGACTTCGCTCAGCGGATTTGGAGATGAATCTGTTGAGGGCGGCCAATCTGCCCGTCAGGCGCTGGACGTCTCTGGCTGACTGTGGGGGCGTCATGTTGATGATGGCCTGAATTTTGGTTGGGTTGGCCTCGATGCCGCGGTGTGATACTAGGTAGCCCAATATTTTCCCCTGGCGAACGCCGAAGACGCACTTTTCGGGGTTCAGGCGAAGTCGTGCGTCCCGCATGCTCGCGAATGTCTCGGCGAGGTTAGCAAGATGGTCCTCCTTGCTCCTGCTAGCGACGACGATGTCGTCCACATATGTGAATATATTTCTGCCGACTTGCCCCTCGAGCACTGTTTTGGTAAGCCGGGAGAAGGTGGACCCGGCGTTCTTGAGTCCCTCCGGCATTCTGATGAAGCAATATGTGCCGAAGGGTGTTATGAAGCTGATGTTGGAACTTGCTCTCAGTTGCAAGGGGATCCAACAAGGGTGAACAATGACGTTAACAGGGTTCTCACGCAAGATGGCAATAGCTCTGTTAATCTGGCCTCTCACGGGCACTGTGCGGGGGTATTTATAGGTATCTGAACGCCCAGCGTCTCGTGTTAAGGACGCATGTGCCCTCAGACACCTAAGTTATCCCCAGAATATTCCCATAAAGCAGGGTTACAGACTGTAATTACAGGGATGCCTTTACAAAGTAGGCCCGTAACACGCAGCGGCCGCGCAGGGCCCGTTACAATGGGCCGGATCACACGTGGGCCTCCGAGCTGGACGAGGCCGCACGGTGGGGTGACCTCATCGCAGGCCTTCGTCTGATGTCGTATGGGGCGAAGGGTGTCCCTGCCTGTTTTATCTCCGTTGGACCAACGACTACAGCGAAGGCCTCGAGCGAAGGGTGGCGTCTTTGCCTTCGCCCCAACAGCTGGTGTTGGCCTTGTCTTCCTCCTTCATATATATTTGATGGTAACCGGAGAAGCAGTCGAGGAGTGACATGACTTCGCACCCGGCCGCGCTATCGACTATTTTGTCGATCCTAGGCAGCGGGAAGTTGTCCTTTGGGCAGGCCTTGTTGAGACTGGTGAAGTCGATGCACATTCGCCACTTGCCACTCTTTTTCTGCACCATCACAACGTTGGAGAGCCACGTGGGGTAAGCCACTGGCTCGATAAATTTGGCTTCCAGGAGGCGATGTACCTCGACCTTGGCGGCTTTTGTCTTCTCATCGGACATTTTGCGGAGCCACTGTTTTTTCGGTCTCACCGAAGGGTTGATTCCCAAGCCGTGCTCAATTATGGATCGGCTGACCCCGACCAGGTCGAGGGCGGACCAGGCGAAGACGTCTTTGTTCTTGGACAAGCAGCAGAGGAGTTTCTCCTCGTCATGCGAAGTGAGGTCTTCGCTGATGGTGACTGTCTGCTTGGGCGTGGCCTGGTCGAGGGGAACAGTCTTGGTCCCGTCGTTACTCTGCAGTTGTGCCTTGTCGTGCTCTTTGTCGGTTGGGCTGGCGGACGCAGGGACCTCGCGCTGGGCCGTGAGGCAGTGCACATTTCTTTGCCCAGGGACGAAGTCCCGCTCAATGTTGCGCGCAGTCTGCTGATTGTCGTAGACCGTGATGGCGCTTGACGGACCTGGTATCTTCATGCACAGGTACAGTCCGTGAATGGCTGCCTCAAACTTGTTGATGGAGGCCCGGCCCATGATGGCGTTGTACGGATACACCATATCGACGATATCAAAGGTTATTTTCTCACTTCGGGCATTGGGTGCTACACCGAAGGAGAGAGGCAGTTCTATTTTGTCGACAGGAAAGGTGCCCTTGCCGCCGAAGCCATACAACGGGTTGTCCGAAGGCATGAGCAGGCTGTGGCTTATGCCCATGCGGTCGAAGGCATGGAGGAAAATGATGTCTGCTTGACTGCCATTGTCGACTAGGACTTTGTGCAGGTCCCATCCTGCCACACTGCAGTTGATAACCATGGCGTCGATGTGGGGGGCGCTGCGCAGGTCGACGTCTCGGGCGTCGAAGGTTAGCGGTACGTGGGACCACTTCGTCTGCACGACTGGGCCGGTAATGGCGACGTGGTTGATGCTGCGGTAGTGGTCCCACTTTTGCCGCTTTGTGTCGAAGTCGGTGCTGGACCCCTCAGTGATCATATGAATGACTCTGCGATACGGCTGATCGGCGAAGTCTTCTTGTTTTGGGGCGTGGTGGTGGGGGATGTTTTGTTGTTGCTGGTGTGGAGGTGGGGGAGGGGGAGGTACGATTTGTACTTCCTGGTGGTGTTGGTATGCGTGGTGCGGTGGATGCGGGGCGGGGGCGTGGATGTATGGTGGAGGGGGTTGCTGATAAGTGTGCGCGACAACTCTAGGGTTGTCGGCTGGCTGCGCCCGTGCCATCCTGTCTCTGGTGGCCTTCGTCTCTGGGCAGTCTCTGGTTTGGTGGGCACAGTCTTCGCCGTGAAAAAGACAGTAGAATCGGCGCGGCGGCTGCGCACGTCCCCGACCCCTACCGCGAATTCCATTTCCGCTGCCCTGGGGGGGATATTCCTAGCGGCGAGGGGCGTCACCAGCGGGGTGCTGGTTGGCGATGTTGTGCACCTGCTGTTGATTGCGGTCGTCTTGACCGGAGTCTGGCTGCGGAGTTCTCGTCCATGTACGGTTGGACTCTGGAGCATCTTTGGGTTTCCTCTGAGACTCAACCTTGCGTTGGTGGAGCTCTTCGGATTTGGCGTATTTTTCGAATAGCTGATATAATTCCTGGAGGTTCTTGGGCGGATCTCTGATGCAGTGGCTGTAAAGGACGCCGACGCGAAGGCCACTGATGGCGTAGTGGATGGCGATCTGGTCATCGACTGAGGGCAGCTGTGACTTGAGTGTTAGAAACTTGCGGTAATACTCCCGCAGAGTCTCTTTTTCCAGCTGCTTGCAGAGTGAGAGTTCGGCCAAGGCGTCGGTGTCTGGGCGGTACCCTTGGAAGTTGAGCAGGAATTTGTCCCGGAGGCTTCTCCAGGAGTCAATGGACAGCGGAGGCAACCTGGTGAACCAGGTGAGAGCTGGGCCCTCAAGGGCGATGATGAAAGACTTGGCCATCGTGGCGTCGTCCCCTCCGGAAGATGCAACGGCGACCTGATAACTCATGATGTACTGCGCTGGGTCAGTGCTGCCGTTGTACTTGGGATAGGTCCCTGCCCGGAAGTTGGCAGGCCAGGGTGTCACTTGCAGGTGTGGCGCCAGGGGACTTCGCTCGTCGAGGTAGTTGACCCCCTGGAATGGCGCGGCGTGTGGGAAGGCGTGGTCGCGCTGGGGGAAGTGTAGGTCTTCCATTTGCGCGCGCTGCTGCAGGGGTGGCCCGTGCTGCAGGCCGAGGTGGCCTTTGCGTATATCCTCCAGTTGTGCGTGTTGTTGCAGGGGTGGCCCGTGCTGCAGGCCGAGGTGGCCTTCGCGTTGCATCAGCGTGATCTCCTGCTCGAGGTCCTTGGCCTTCTGCTCTTCGTCGCGTATCATTTGCCGCACCTTGGCTAGTGCAGACACACGTTGGCGCTTGGCCTCCAGTATCTCTTTTTGCCTCTGGAGATTGCGGTTCTTGATGCGCAAGGCGCGCAGCTGTAGTTGTTCTTCCGCTGAAACGCCGAGGACTTCGCCGTCCTCGGTGAGGTCCGCGCCCTTCGGTGGGGCGAAGCCTGGGGGAGGTTGCGGTTGTTCTTCAGGGCCACAGGTGCGGAGTGCGTCGTCTTCAGTAGCCTCTTGGTGGGTGGAGTGGGTGAGAGCGAGGGCCTTGCCCTTTTTCGCGATCAGCAGTGCTGCCTTCGCAGCCTCGTCAGCCTTCGAGCTAGCTTTCTTGGGTGCCATCGCGGGTGGTTTTTTCGTAGCACGAACGGTGGGCTCCAAATGTTGGAACTTGCTCTCTAGAGCAAGGTGATCCAACGGGGGTGTGAAGTGACGTAAACAGGGTTTTCGCACGAGATGGCAATAGCTCTATTAATCTAGCCTCTCAAGGGCACTATGCGGGGGTATTTATAGGTATCTAGGTGCCCAGCGACCCGTGTTAAGGACGCATGTGCCCTCAGACGCCTAGGTTATCCCCGGAATATTCCCATAAAGCGGGGTTACAGACCGTAATTATAGGGAGGTCTTTACAAATTAGGCCCGTAACGCGCAACAGCCACGCGGGGCCTGTTACAATGGGCCGGATCGCATGCGGGCCTCCATTCTGGACGAGGTCGCAGGATGAGACGACCTTGTCGCGGGTCTTCGTCCGGCGGCGTATGAGACGAAGGGTGAGTCTGCCCGTTGTCTTGTCACCGATGGTGCAGCGAGTACGGCGAAGGCCTCGAGCGAAGGGTGGCGTCTTTGCCTTTGCCCCAACAGTCAGTCTCGTAGTATACCACTTTATTCATCTTTTTATTCTTGTCGCCACTCCGACGCGACATGACATGGAGAGGGGATCCCTCTTTGGCTTTGGTGTCGGACTCCCTTGATGGAGCCTTCTTGTGGCTTGTGGCCTTCTCGTCGGTTTCCATCACCCTCTTGGCGGATCCTCCCGACATCACTTCGAGTTGTTAGACTCTAATGAAGTACCGTCCTCTGATACCAATTGAAAGTCGCCTAGAGGGGGTGGATAGGCGGAATCTGAAAATTATAAACTTAAGCACACACTACAAGCCGGGGTTATCGTTAGAAATGAATCCGAGTCCGAGAGAGAGGGGAAAACAAATCAACCAAGAAATAAAGCGGATGAACATGGTGATTTGTTTTACCAAGGTTAGGTTCCAAAGAACCTAGTCCCCGTTGAGGTGGTCACAAAGACCGGGTCTCTTTCAACCCTTTCCCTCTCTCAAACGGTCACTTAAACCGAGTGAGCTTTCTTCTTTACTTCTCATGGGTCACTTAGACCCCGCAAGGACCACCACACAATTGCTGTCTCTTGCCTTGCTTACAAAGCACTTGAGAGTAACAAGGAAAAGAAAAGAAAGCCAACCAAGCAAACAAGAGCAACAAGAAACACAAGTGATCCTCTCACAAGCCCTAATGCGCTAGAGTTGAATTTGGGACTTTGAGTGGATCGATCGCTTTGATTTGTGTCTTGGAGTGAAGTCTATTGCTCTTGTATTGAATGCAATGAGTGGAATGCTTGGGTGGTTGGAGTAGAGGTGGTTGGGGGTATTTATAGCCCTCAACCACCAATTGACCGTTGGGGCAGGCTGCTGTCGATGGGCGCACCGGACAGTCCAGTGTGCCAGCCACGTCACCCAACTGTTAGGGTTCGGGAGCTTCTGACTGTTGGAGGCTTTGTCATCTAGTGGCACCGGACAGACACTGTTCACTGTCCGGTGCGCCTCTGACGACTGCTCTGACTTCTGCGCGCACTGTTCGTGCACTGTAGCGTTGTAGGTGTCCGTTGCAGTCGACTGTTGCCCTGGATAGCCTTTACTCCGCTGGTGCACCGGACAGTCCGGTGGCACACCGGACAGTCCGGTGAATTATAGCGGAGCGTGCTGGCGAAAACCCGAGAGTGGCTGGTTTGGTATTGTACGGTCCTGGTGCACCGGACACTGCCCGGTGGCACACCGGACAGTCCGGTGCGCTAGACTAGGGCAAACTCGGTTTCTTGCTCCTTTGTGTTTGAACCCTTTCTTAAATCTTTTATTGGGTTGTGTTGAACCTTTATGCACATGTAGATCATATACTTTAGAGCAAACTAGTTAGTCCAATATTTGTGTTGGGCATTCAACCACCAAAACTAATACTGGGAAAAGGTTAACCCTATTTCCCTTTCAAGTGGAAGTAGAAAAATCTCTTACTGTAGAAATGAAGAAGAATGAAATGCTTGCTTTTGAATTATCTCCTTGTCATTTCTCTATTACTAGCCTTAAGAGTTTAAATGGTGATTGAAATGCTAGAATAGAGAAATTAAGTGTTGTGAGTTGTTCCATTGAGCATGTTTCAATTTGTGCAAAATGCAGACACCATGATTTTAATGCTTGTAGTAATCATGCTTCTACTGTTGCAAAATTAAATGATGAGATTGCTCAATTTAATATTCAACTTAAGAATTGTAAAAATGAAGTAGAAAAGGTTAAATTTGCTAGGGATGCCTTTACCATTGGTAGGCATCCCTCCATTAAGGATGGACTTGGTTTCCAAAAGGGAACCAAGAACACTAAGAACCAAATGGTCCTCAACTTCACAAAGGAGAAGGGGAAGGAATCTATGGCTAGTAGCTTGCATTCTGTCCATGAAAAGAAAAACCATGCTTATTTGTATTCTCATGTCAAGAATGCTTCTCATGATGCTTATCATGTTACTTTCGATGATAGTTTTACTCCTTGCACTATGATTGCTTCATCTAGTGATTTTAAACCATGCTTAATTGTTGCTACAAATGTGGGACCAAAATGCAAGAAAGGTAAGAGTTCCATTTGGGTTCCAAAATCTTATGTAACTAACCTGACATGACCCAACACAAGTTGAGTACCTAAATCCCAAGCCTAAATATCTTGCAGGTTTATGCATCCGGGAGCTCAAACTGGATCATTGATAGCTGATGCACAAACCACATGACGGGGGAGAAAAACATGTTCACTTCCTATGTCAAGAACAAGGATTCTCATGACATGATCCTCTTTGGAGATGGGAATCAAGGCAAGGTAAAGGGGATAGGTAAAATAGCGATTACTACCGAGCATTCAATTTCTAATGTATTTTTGGTAGAATCGCTTGGGTGTAATTTGCTTTCCGTTAGTTAGTTATGTCACATGGGTTACAATTGTTTATTTGCAAATGTTGATGTAATTGTCTTTAGAATAAGTGATGATTCAGTAGCATTTAAAGGTGTATCTGACGGCAAGCTTTATTTAGTACATTTTACTAAAGATAATGTCGATCTAGATGCATGTTTACTTGCTAAGACCAACATGGGCTGACTTTGACATCTCCGTCTAGCACATGTTAGGATGAAAAACCTTCATAAGATTCTAAAGGGAAAACATGTGTTAGGACTAACCGATGTCTATTTTGATAAAGATAGACCTTGTGCAGCATGTCAAGCAGGTAAACAGGTGGGAACAAGTCATCCAAGCAAGAATGTGATGATGACATCAAGACCATTGGAGCTTCTCCATATGGATCTCTTCGGGCTCGTTGCTTACCTTAGCATCGATGGAAGTAAGTATGGTCTAGTATTTATTGACGACTATTCCCACTTCACTTGGGTATTCTTTTTATAGGATAAATCTGAAACCCAAGAAACTCTCAAGCGCTTCCTAAGACGAGCTCAAAATGAGTTTGAGCTAAGAGTAAAGAAGATAAGGAGCGATAATGGATATGAGTTTAAGAATCTTCAAGTGGAGGAATGTCTTGATGAGGAAGGCATCAAGCATGAGTTCACCGCTCGCTACACGCCACAACAAAATGGTGTAGTGGAGAGGAAGAACAGAACGCTCATAGACATGGCAAGGATGATGCTGGGAGAATACAAGACGTCGAAACGGTTTTGGTCGTGTCACACCCGGTTTTGGAAGGTAAACCGAATGCGAACTAAGTACGTGCCAGGATCAGAACTCACGTACACAGCGATTACATAATTGGACATCATCACACAATGCTCGAATTAAATAACGGAAAGGTACTTAATTACATGAAGATGTCTGAGACATCCACAGAGTCTAATACATAGTCATAGGATTCAATAATATTATCAAAGTGTGGAGTAACGAAACATAGAAGATAATCCTACACAGGCAGCTGACTGGGGGTTTGCCACTAAAATAAACTAGAACTCATCGTAGTCCTAAAACTCCATGTTGCCAGAATCACCTCCTGAGCACTGAGTACAGTGGGGACAACCTGGGGTGGGGTGGTTTGTAAAGCAAGGGTGAGTACACATCAATGTACTCAGCAAATGTCCCGTTTGGCTAAACTGGACTAGCTGTATGTGGAGTTTAGGTTAAGCAGTTGCTTTTAGTTGGTCAAGTTTTATTACTATAAGTATAGCCAAATTTTAGTAATAACCCAGTTATTACCTAGAGGCACTCCCTCCAATAGGAAATACCAGAGATCAAATTTATAACCATCATTGTTAATCATCATCATAAAAGTAACCAAAGTTCTTCTAATCGAAGAGGATCCCAAGGCTGCTCATAACCGTGAGCATGACTGATATACCAGTTTCTAATACTCTGCAGAGGTTGCACACTTTACCCACAAGTCGTGATTCCCATTCTGTCCAGGGTTCTAGCCTCCCCATTGATCACTACCAAGGTGACCTAGCAGGGTCTCACTATGTAGCCTTTACAAAGATTTCCCAGAGGTCATAGCCGCACGTTAGGTTTCTCCGGTTTGATAAACACAGTACATCTCCCCAGAGCAAGGGTGACTAACAAAACCAAATCAAAGAACCTCTCCAACCAGCCTCGACAGAGCAAGTACTGTGCCTGGACCCCATTGATGGCCCTACGGCAAAGCCAACTACTCCTCTGGTTCCTCTAATTAATCAGCTAAGGGCATCCCATTCCACCCTCATGGTTGCACTGTTATCCCGGGTTGTCACTACCCAAACAGATCCTTACGGAGAGGTACTCAGGAAACAGCCTGAGTCCCTTAAAGTAATCACAAGAACCTCATCGGGATAACATCATCGTATCATAAAAGATCACATCATGTTCATTGATTAAGTTAAAGCAATAGCATAAGCTAACCATGATTAACCCAAAAAGGTAAACAAGGGTAAGGTAAATATAGACTAGTCAATCCTTAAGTTTCAATAATGTAATGCGGGATAGTGAATTATAAAGTGAAGTAGGACATGATAGGTCTAAGGACACTTGCCTTCACCAGGTTGTTGCTCAGAGGGATCTTCGGCAACACACTCAGGAATCACGAGCTGCTCGTTGTCTAAGTAAAGCGAGCATACATTCAATACATTTGGAAGGTAAAAATGAACATGACATCAAACATGTACAAACATTGGAACAAACTCAAAACGAGGTAACACTAAAATAGAGGAGAATAAGATCAAGTTGTAAAATGGATTAATCTTAGTTGGGGATTCATTACTCTCTAAGTGTTTGAAACATAGCTCAAAAAGGTTAAGTAGTAATTAAACAAGAAAAGATTAAATTATAACATGAACTACTCTCATTTAGGAAATTGATTATCCTTGAAGTGTTATCCATAATTACATACCTGATTCCATTTATTTCATTAATACCTAAAGTTTAAACCAAAAAAATGAATTCATGTAATGCATGCTACTAATCTCACAAGATTAAATATATTTTAACTCCTAGGGCTTTCATTTTATTTATTTCATTAAATAAATAAATTAACATATGCATTAATCCTATATTCTAAGTGTAAAAATAAAGTATACAGATTACAGTGGGTCATATTTTATTTGAACAGAGAATAATTTTATGAATATTTTGCAATTTGAACCACTAAATTTGGAGTTCATATGAAAAAGATATGAAATAAACAAGTTTTGATGTTTGAAATATGAAATTAGGGCTAAATCTGTGATTAAATAAAAGTACAGGGGGCTATTCAAAAGAAACCAGGGACCTATGTGCTAAAACAGAGGACGGTGGGTTGATTTCCTAAAACCAGGGGGTCTCTTAAGCAAAACTTACACGCGAAGGGGTACGGGGTAATCTCGGCCATCGGATCAGAGATCAGCGGCCCAGATTAGATCGCACGGGCGCTCACGCGGGCGTGGACGCACGGGTGCGGCTAACAAGTGGGGCTAGGGCGTCAGCGGGCCAGGATGGGCTGACCAACCGGGCCCAGAGGCAGAGACGCGGGGAAGGGGGAAGAGAGAGGGGCGGTCAGATCTAGATCGGAGGGCTAGGATTAGATCCGCTCGGGTTAAGTCTAAACCGTCCGATCTCGGACGGACGCCCGAGATCTAACGGCCAAGGGCAGGCATAGGCATGGTGGCGCCGCTCGGTCCCGCGGCGAGAGTTCGCCGGAGACGAGAAGGCTGGCCACGACGGGGCTCTCGGGGCTTGGGGGACTGGCCTGGGCGCAATCAGGGCGATCTGGAGAGTTCAGCCATGGCCTTCACGCTGGCGCAGGGGCACCAGAGAGCGCAGACCACTGCGGGGCAAGCTAACGGCGGCGTGGGGTTACTCCGGTGAGCAAGCGCGCGAGCAACAGATCGGGGATTATCGAATTAAGGGGACATGCGGGTTGCTCACCTTGAGGGGAAGCGTTGGAGTCGCGAAGCAATGGCGAAGGCGCAAGGACTCGACGGGGCGACGGTGGCGGGACTCCGGCTGCGCGAAGATTGCTCCGATGAGCGTGGACCGGACTAAGCAGAGAGGGAGAGGGCACACCGAAGGGTGTCCCGAGCAGCTGACACTAAGACGGAGCTCACCGTGGCACTGAACGGGGCGCGGACGCGACGGTGGCCGCAGAACAGGCAGCGGTCGACAGCGGGCGGTGGCAGAGCTCCCTGCACGCGTGGGCAGAGCGAGAGAGAGGCCGAGAGAGTTTGGCAGAGGGCGCAAATGAGAGAGGGGAGGTGGGCGAGCAGGGCGCGAGGCTCAAAAGGGGTGCGGGTGCGCGGACGTGGCCGGAGAACGCGCGAACGTGGGCGCGTCCACGGCGGGGGATCGTGGGCGAGAGGTTAGGGATGGCTGACAGGTGGGGTCGGTGGGACAGAGAGAGAAAGAGCGGGCGCGGGGGAAAAGAATGGCGCTGACAGCTCGGCCCCATAGAGCAGCGAGAGAGCGAGGAAGTGAGCGCGCTGGTTGGCGCCGACAGGCGGGGCCCGCCTGTCAGGTACAAAGGGCGCGCGGGGGGGCTGGCTAAGTGGGCCGACTTGGGCTGAATTGGGTTTTCCTTTTTCCAGGGATTTTCTAATTATTTTTCTATTTATTTTCTCTAGGGTTTTCAATTCAAATTCAAATCAAGTTTCAAATTCAAACCAAATCAAATAAATGCAACAATTCAAAGAATATTTAGGCTCAATATGATGCAACATTCCATGATTCATAAGTTTTGGGCAAAATAAAATAAATAATCCTTCACTAATTTAACTAACCCTAATCAAAAGAAAAAGAGAGGGAGAAAACTAGAGAGAGAGACTAGAGTGAGATAGAGAAGAGTAACACCTGAATTTGGATGATCATAAGAAAGAAATTTTATACCCCCAAATTCAAGGTGTTACAGGTCGGAAGGTGTAAATATGGCTTGTCATTCCATAAATTGTCTCTATCATCATCGCCTCATAAAGAAGAAGACATATGAGCTACTCACCGGTGACAAACCCAATATTTCCTACTTTTGTGTATTTGGGAGCAAATGCTATATCTTGGTAAAGAAAGGTAGACAATCAAAGTTTGCTCCCAAAGCCATTGAAGGGTTTTTATTTAGTTATGATACAAATACAAAGGCATATAGAGCCTTCAACAGATATTCGGGTTAGTTGTATTTGATGAGACAAATGGCTCTTCAAGAGAGCAAGTTGATCTTGATGACATAGATGAACATGAGGTTCCAACGGCCATAATGAGGACTATGGTGATAGACGATGTGTGACCACAGGAACAACAAGTGCAAGATCAACCTTCTTCCTCCACAATGGTGTAGCCCTAAACTCAAGATGAGG
Organism: Zea mays; assembly: GCF_902167145.1. NCBI lineage: Eukaryota > Viridiplantae > Streptophyta > Magnoliopsida > Poales > Poaceae > Zea > Zea mays. The sequence continues at coordinate 70,472,600 of NC_050096.1, read as the reverse complement.
AACAAGTACATCAAGACGATGGCATGGATCAAGGGGGAGCACAAGAACAATAGGGAAGGGAGGAGGAAGGAGTGCCATAGGCACCTCCAACCCAAGTTTGCACTAACATTCAAAGAGATCATCCGGTGGATCAAATTCTTGGTGACATTAGCAAGGGAGTAACTACTTGCTCACGTATTGCAAATTTTTGTGAGCACTACTCTTTTGTTTCTTCTATTGAGCCTTTCAGGGTAGAAGAAGTCTTGCATGATCCGAACTGGGTGTTGGCCATGCAAGAGGAGCTCAACAACTTCAAGAGAAATGAAGTATGGAGTCTGGTGCCACATCCAAAGCAAAACGTTGTGGGCACCAAGTGGGTGTTTCGTAACAAATAGGACGAGTATGGAGTGGTGACAAGAAACAAAGCAAGACTTGTAGCAAAAGGTTATGCTCAAGTTGCAGGTTTGGATTTTGAGGAGACTTTTGCTCTTGTAGCTAGGCTTGAGTCTATTCGTATATTATTAGCCTATGCTACTCACCATTCCTTTAAGCTCTTTCAAATGGACGTGAAGAGCGCTTTCCTCAATGGGCCAATCAAGGAAGAGGTGTACGTGGAACAACCCCATGGCTTCGAGGATGACAAACATGTGAAGAGTTTAGCAGGGTGATGCCACAGAAATTCGAGATGTCCATGATGGGAGAGCTGACTTACTTCCTCGGATTTCAAGTAAAGCAACTCAAGGAAGGAACATTCCTCTCTCAAACGAAGTACATCCAAGATATACTAAAGAAGTTTGGGATGAAGGATGCAAAGCATGCTAAGACGCCAATGGGAACCTGACGGTCACTTGGACCTCAATGCGGGAGGTAAGTCCGTAGATTAAAAGATATATCGATCTATGATAGGATCCTTGCTTTATCTTTGTGTAGGTAGACTGGACATTATGCTTTTAGGGGCTGGCACTTGGGCCCCATACGCTAGATGCGGGCGGTAGGTTGCAACCCCGTGGAGGGAGGTTGTCCCGCGGGTCCCGCCTGTCGGTGCTCGATGGCCAGGCGTGCCGTCCTGGACTAGGCCGAGAGATGAGAAAAGGTTATATGGGCCGAATAGGTTAGTTTCTTTTTTGCTTTTCCTAATTCTATTTTTCCTATTTAAGTTCTCAAATTCCAAATCTGAATTCAACTAATGTTAATACTTCAAAATTAAATCTTCCAAATAAGTGCACAAACAAATAAACTTCAGCATGATGCATAATTCATATTTTTATTTAGTATCTAATTAAGATGGAAATATATTTCAGTAATAAACCATAGCATAATTTCATTATTCTTTATTGAGTGTCTAAAGTCTCAGAGATTCATATTTGGGTTTACACCGCCACAGCTCCACGGTAGTGGCCTCGCCGGCATAAGACATCGAGGCGGACGGCGACGCGGTTCAGCTAGAATTTTTCACTGTGATGGCGCTGCTACGAAGCTACCAAGAAGACGTCTTATGGTTCATGGCCTAAGGGGATCGTGGGGCTACTATATATATGGGCGAGGACGTGATGATCGGGCGTGCTACGCCTACGCCAAATCAGGGTGGGGTGGCTGAGACGGATTAGAGAACGAAGCTCAACGGAGTCCTTGCGCACTTGGTTGAAGCGAAACGGCGGCTCCCTCAAACGGAACCCACACGTCGATGAGACGATGACCGCCCCACATACATGCTCGCGCGGAGAAGGGAAGTTCGGCGGTGCGGAGTCAGCCTGGTCCGAAACTAGCGACAATTTCTGATTCGGCTCGATGAAGAAGGAGATCTCGACATGTGGGACCCACACGTCAGCGCACTATCGTCCGCGAGCACGGCCAGGTGAACCTGTCTCGCCACGAGTCCCACCTGGCGATGTCCAGGTCTAGGCGTCTAGCGCAGTGAGCGGCATTGGGCCGGCTAACAGCTCACGCGGGCCTGCGTGAGAGTAGGGATAGTGCTGGGCCGAGGGGAGAGGCAACCTACGTGGTTGTTTACTCTTTATCTTCCATTTTCTATTTCTTTTTTTCTTTTTTTCGATATTATTTTCAATTTTCAAGTCATATTCAAATAAAGTTTGAATTCCAATCTTAAAATTTAATGTACAAGTAAAAAACTCAGCACGAGATGACTTCTTAATTATTCTATCCATTTAAGCAAATGCTTCAAAGCACATATATAATTTAACAGAATATTTTTCTTAAATACTGTCGGGGACCATAATTAGGAGTACCCTCAAGGCTCCTAATTCTCAGCTGGTAACCCTCATCAGCATAAAGCTGCAAAGGCCTGATGGGTGCGATTAAGTCAGGGATCGGTCCATTCGAGGGACTCGATCACGCCTCGCCCGAGCCTAGCCTCGATAAGGGCAGCCGACCCCGGAGGATCTCCGCCTCGCCCGAGGCCCCCCTCCAGCGGCTAACGTATTTCCGGCTCGCCCGAGGCCCTGTCTTCGCCAAGAAGCAACCCTGACCAAATCGACGCGCCGACCGACCAAATCGCAGGACCATTTAATGCAAAAGTGGTTTGACGCCTTTATCCTGACGCGCACCCTTCAGCCGACAGAGCCGAAGTGACCGCCGTCACTTCGCCGCTCCACTGACCGGCCTGACAGAAAGACAGCGCCGCCTGCGCCGCTCCGACTGCGGTGCCACTTGACAGAGTGAGGCTGACAGGCAGTCAGGCCCGGCCGCAGGCACCATAGGAAGCTCCGCTTCGCCCGACCCAGGGCTCGGACTCGGGCTAAGTCCCGGAAGACGGCGAACTCCGCTCCGCCCGACCCAGGGCTCGGACTCGGGCTAAGTCCCGGAAGACGGCGAACTCCGCTCCGCCCGACCAGGGGCTCGGACTCGGGCTAAGTCCCGGAAGACGACGAACTCCGCTCCGCCCGACCCAGGGCTCGGACTTGGGCTCAGCCCCAGAAGACGACGAACTCCGCTTCGCCCGACCCCAGGGCTCGGACTCCGCCCTGGCCTCAGCCGACGGTCTCCGCCTCGCCCGACCTAGGGGCTCGGACTCGACCTCGGCCACGGAAGACAGACTCGACCTCGGCTTCGGAGGAGCTTCCACATCGCCCAACCTAGGGCGCAGACCAGCCACGTCAACAGGAGGCGCCATCATCACCCTACCCCAAGCTGACTCGGGCCACGGGGAACAAGACCGGCATCCCATCTGGCTCGCTCCGCCAGATAGGCAATGATGGCGCCCCGCATACTCTGTGACGACGGCGGCTCTCAGCCCCCTTACGGAAGCAAGAGGACGTCAGCAAGGACTCAACAGCTCCGACAGCTGTCCCTCCGCCAGGCTCCAGCGCTCCTCCGACGGCCACGACATCACACCAGTTGGGTGCCAAAATCTCTCCGGCTGCCACAACGGCATGTACTTAGGGCGCTAGCTCTCCTCCGCTAGACACGTAGCACTCTGCTACACCCCCCATTGTACATCTAGATCCTCTCCTTACGCCTATAAAAGGAAGGACCAGAGCCCTCTTAGAGAGGGTTGGCCACGCGGGGGACGAGGACGAGACAGGCGCTCGCGTGAGGCCGCTCGCTCCCTCTCCCGTGTGGACGCTTGTAACCCCCTACTGCAAGCGCACCCGACCTGGGTGCGGGACGAACACGAAGGCCGCGGGATTTCCACCTCTCTCACGCCCATCTCCGGCCACCTCACTTCCCCCCTTCGTGCTCGGCCTCGCGCCGACCCATCTGGGCTGGGGCACGCGGCGACATTTCACTCGTCGGCTTAGGGACCCCCCGGTCTCGAAACGCCGACAGTTGGCACGCCAGGTAGGGGCCTGCTGCGTGTTGACGAACAGCTTCCCGTCAAGCTCCAGATGGGCAGTCTCCAGCAACCTCTCCGACCCGGGACGGTGCTCCGTTTCGGGAGCCTTGAGTTCATGTCCCTCGACGGCGGCTACGACATGATACTCCTTCCACCGCCGGACGACAGCGACAATGGCGGCCGACAGCCCGCCCGCCGGCGGTGGAATCGACGACGTCTTCCCCGCGTGGTGGAAGAACAACATTCGAGCTCGCCCCGTCCTCTCCCCCGCCAACGGAGGAGGAGGCAGGGCAACCAAGGCCAAGCGGGAGGCAGCGCCTCGTCGGCTGTCGAGCGAGTCGACGGCCCCAGCGCCCCAACGGGGGGCGCGTCGGGCATCGACCTCGCGTTTGAGACGAAGGCGAGCGCCGTCTCCCCGCGACACGCCAATTCCGAGCAAACGGATGACGTCCGCACGCTCGCGAAAGGCTTGATGGACGTCACCTTCGTACCTGAGACAACAGTGCAGTCAGTCCCCGACGTGACTTCATCACCGCCCGTCGACCAAGAGGTACCGACCGATTCCCATCTCGCGCCTTTCGGATTCAGCCTCGACCTGCCAAGCGGCCTCGCTTTGGCGGACGCTCTTGTAGAGGCGAGTCCGAACCCTCTGGGGTTTCGTATGCGGTCACCTTGGGACCGGCTGACGGACGTCTCGACCTACGGGCCCTCTGGGTCCGAGGAAGACGACGAGCCCAGCTTCTGTTGGGACTTCTCCGGACTTGGCAACCCCAGTGCCATGCGGGACTTCATGACCGCATGCGACTACTGCCTTTCCGACTGTTCCGACGGTAGCCGTAGCCTCGGTGACGAGGACTGCGGCCCAAGCCACGAATGTTTCCACGTCGATCTAGGGGGTCCCTCCGAAGGTAACCATCTCGGCATGTCGGAGGACGGTGACCTCCCTAGGCCGGTGCCTCGCGTTGACATCCCACGGGAGCTAGCTGTGGTCCCCGTTCAGGCGGGTGGCCATGACCCACAGCTCGAGCAAATCCGCGGGGTGCAGGCCAGGCTCGACGAGGGAGCAGGAGCGCTTGAGCCGATTCGCCGGGACGGGGCAGGAATGGGCGGGCCAGCCTCCGGCCGGAGAAATACGTCATCTACCCCAGGGCTTCCAGCACCGCATCGCCGACGATGTCAGGGTCAGGCCGCCACCCGCGTCCAGCGGGGTTGGCCAGAACCTGGCTGCAGCAGCAATGCTCCTCCACGGGATGCCGGAGCCATCAACCACCGAGGGGCGGCGAATCCAGGGAGAGCTCAAGAATCTCCTGGAAGGCGCCGCGGTCCGACGGGCCGAGAGCTCCGCCTCCCGAAGGCAGGGGTACCCCTCGGAACCTCATGCCGCGACTTCCCGATTCATGCGGGAAGCCTCGGTCTACACCGGGCGCACGCGCAACACAGCGCTTGCGCCCCCGGGTCGCCTCGGCAACGAGCACCATCACCGCGACCGTCGGGCCCACCTCGACGAGAGGGTGCGCCGAGGCTACCACCCCAGGCGTAGGGGACGCTACGACAGCGGGGAGGATCGGAGTCCCTCGCCCGAACCACCCGGTCTGCAGGCCTTCAGCCGGGCCATACGACGGGCGCCGTTCCTGACCCGGTTCCGACCCCCGACTACTATCACAAAGTACTCGGGGGAGACGAGACCGGAACTGTGGCTCGCGGACTACCGTCTGGCCTGCCAACTGGGTGGAACGGACGATGACAACCTCATCATCCGCAACCTCCCCCTGTTTCTCTCCGACACCGCCCACGCCTGGTTGGAGCACCTGCCTCCGGGGCAGATCTCCAACTGGGACGACCTAGTCCAAGCTTTCGCCGGCAATTTCCAGGGCACGTACGTGCGCCCCGGGAATTCCTGGGACCTCCGAAGCTGCCGACAGCAGCCGGGAGAGTCTCTCCGAGATTACATCCGGCGATTCTCGAAGCAGCGCACCGAGCTGCCCAACATCACCGACTCGGATGTCATCGGCGCGTTCCTCGCTGGCACCACCTGTCGCGACCTGGTGAGCAAGCTGGGTCGTAAGACCCCCACCAGGGCGAGCGAGCTGATGGACATCGCCACCAAGTTCGCCTCCGGCCAGGAGGCGGTCGAGGCTATCTTCCGGAAGGACAAGCAGCCCCAGGGCCGCCCATCGGAAGATGCCCCCGAGGCGTCAACTCAGCGCGGCGCCAAGAAGAAGGGCAAGAAGAAGTCGCAAGCGAAATGCGACGCCGCCGACGCGGACCTTGTCGCCACTGCCGAGTACAAGAACCCTCGGAAACCCCCCGGAGGTGCCAACCTCTTCGACAAGATGCTCAAGGAGCCGTGCCCCTATCACCAGGGGCCCGTCAAGCACACCCTTGAGGAGTGCGTCATGCTTCGGCGCCACTTCCACAGGGCCGGGCCACTCGCGGAGGGTGGCAGGGCCCACGACGACGACAAGAAGGAAGATCACCAGGCAGAAGAGTTCTTCGAGGTCCACGACTGCTTCATGATCTACGGTGGGCAAGCGGCAAACGCCTCGGCTCGGCACCGCAAGCAAGAGCGCCGGGAGGTATGTTCGGTGAAGGTGGCGGCGCCAGTCTACCTAGACTGGTCCGACAAGCCCATCACCTTCGACCAAGCCGACCACCCTGACCATGTGCCGAGCCCGGGGAAATACCCGCTCGTCGTCGACCCCATCATCGGCGACGTCAGGCTCACCAAGGTCCTCATGGACGGAGGCAGCAGCCTCAACATCATCTACGCCGAGACCCTCGGGCTCCTGCGTGTCGATCTGTCCTCAGTCCGGGCAGGCGCTGCACCTTTCCATGGGATCATCCCCGGGAAGCGCGTCCAGCCCCTCGGACAACTCGACCTTCCCGTCTGCTTCGGAACACCCTCCAACTTCCGAAGGGAGACCCTGACATTCGAGGTGGTCGGGTTCCGAGGAACCTACCACGCGGTACTGGGAAGGCCATGCTACGCGAAGTTCATGGCCGTCCCCAACTACACCTACCTAAAGCTCAAGATGCCGGGCCCCAACGGGGTCATCACCGTCGGCCCCACGTACAAACACACATTCGAATGCGACGTGGAGTGTGTGGAGTACGCCGAGGCCCTCGCCGAGTCCGAGGCCCTCATCGCCGACCTGGAGAGCCTCTCTAAGGAGGTGCCAGACGTAAAGCGTCATGCCGGCAACTTCGAGCCCGCGGAGACGGTTAAGTCCGTCCCCCTCGACCCCAGCGGCGACGCCTCCAAGCAGATCCGGATCGGCTCCGAGCTTGGTCCCAAATAGGAAGCAGTGCTCGTCGACTTTCTCCGCGCGAACGCCGACGTCTTCGCGTGGAGTCCCTCGGACATGCCCGGCATACCGAGGGATGTCGCCGAGCACTCGCTGGACATCCGAGCCAGAGCCCGACCCGTCAAGCAGCCTCTGCGCCAATTCGATGAAGAAAAGCGCAGAGCCATAGGCGAGGAGGTCCACAAGCTAATGGCGGCAGGGTTCATCAAAGAGGTATTCCATCCCGAATGGCTTGCCAACCCTGTGCTTGTGAGAAAGAAAGGAGGGAAATGGTGGATGTGTGTAGACTACACTGGTCTAAACAAAGCATGTTTGAAGGTTCCCTACCCTCTGCCTCGCATCGATCAAATCGTGGATTCCACTACTGGGTGTGAAACCCTGTCTTTCCTCGATGCCTACTCAGGGTATCACCAAATTAGGATGAAGGAGTCCGACTAGCTCGCGACTTCTTTCATCACACCCTTCGGCATGTACTGCTATGTCACCATGCCGTTCGGCTTGAGGAATGCGGGTGCGACGTACCAGCGGTGCATGAACCATGTGTTCGGCCAACACATCGGCCGGACGATCGAGGCCTACGTCGATGACATCGTAGTCAAGACGAGGAAAGCCTCCGACCTCCTTTCCGACCTTGAAGTGACATTCCGATGTCTCAAGGCGAAAGGCATCAAGCTCAATCCCGAAAAGTGTGTCTCCGGGGTGCCCCAAGGCATGCTCTTGGGGTTTATCGTCTCCGAGCGAGACATCGAAGCCAACCCGGAGAAGATCGCAGCAATCACTAGCATGGGGCCCATCAAGGACTTGAAAGGCGTACAGAGGGTCATGGGATGTCTTGCGGCTCTGAGCCGCTTCATCTCACGCCTCGGCGAAAGAGGCCTGCCTCTATACCGCCTCTTAAGGAAAGCCGAGTGCTTCACTTGGACCCCTGAGGCCGAGGAAGCCCTTAGGAACCTGAAGGCGCTCCTCACGAAGGCGCCTATCTTGGTGCCCCCGGCTGCCGGAGAAGCCCTCTTGATCTACGTCGCCGCGACCACCCAGGTGGTTAGCGCCGCGATTGTGGTTGAGAGACAAGAAGAGGGGCATGCATTGCCCGTTCAGAGGCCAGTCTACTTCGTCAGCGAGGTACTGTCCGAAACCAAGGTTCGCTACACACAAGTTCAGAAGTTGTTGTATGCGGTGATCCTGACACGGCGGAAGTTGCGACACTACTTCGAGTCTCATCCGGTAACTGTGGTGTCATCTTTCCCCCTGGAGGAGATCATCTAGTACCAGGAGGCCTCGGGTAGGATTGCAAAGTGGGCGGTGGAAATCATGGGCGAGACAATCTCGTTCGCCCCTCGGAAGGCCATCAAGTCCCAGGTCTTGGCGGACTTCGTAGCTGAATGGGTCGACACTCAGCTCCCAACAGCTCCGATCCAGCCGGAGCTCTGGACCATGTTCTTCGACGGGTCACTGATGAAGACAGGAGCCGGCGCAGGCCTACTCTTCATCTCGCCCCTCGGGAAGCATATACGCTATGTGCTACGCCTCCATTTCCCGGCGTCCAACAATGTGGCCGAGTATGAGGCTCTGGTCAACGGGTTGCGGATCGCCATCGAGCTAGGGGTCCGACGCCTCGACGCTCGCGGTGACTCGCAGCTCGTCATCGACCAAGTCATGAAGAACTCCCACTGCCACGACCCGAAGATGGAGGCCTATTGCGATGAGGTTCGGCGCCTGGAAGACAAGTTCTACGGGCTCGAGCTCAACCACATCGCCCGGCGCTACAACGAGACTACGGACGAGCTAGCTAAAATAGCCTCGGGGCGGACAACGGTTCCCCCGGACGTCTTCTCCTGAGACCTGCATCAACCCTCCGTCAAGATCGACGACACACCCGAGCCCGAGACACCCTCGGCTCAGTCCGAGGCACCCTCGGCTCGGCCCGAGGCGCCCTCGGTTCAGCCCGAGGTACCATCGGCCCCCGAGGGCGAGACGCTGCACGTCGAGGGGAAGCAAAGCGGGGTCGTGCCTGATCAAAACTGGCAGGCCCCGTACCTGCAATATCTCCGCCAAGGAGAACTACCCCTCGACCGAGCCGAAGCTCGGCGGTTGGCGCGGCGCGCCAAGTCGTTCGTCTTGCTGGGAGATGGGAAGGAGCTCTACCACCGCAGCCCCTCAGGCATCCTCCAGCGATGCATCTCCATCACCGAAGGTCAGGAACTCCTCCGAGAGATACACTCGGGGGCTTGCGGCCATCACGCAGCACCTCGAGCCCTTGTCGGAAATGCTTTCCGACAAGGTTTCTACTGGCCGACGGCGGTGGCCGACGCCACAAGAATTGTCCGCACCTGCGAAGGGTGTCAGTTCTACGCAAGGCAGACCCACCTGCCCGCTCAGGCTCTGCAGACGATACCCGTCACCTGGCCTTTTGCTGTGTGGGGTCTAGACCTTGTCGGCCCCTTGCAGAAGGCACCCGGGGGCTACACGCACCTGTTGGTCGCCATCGACAAATTCTCCAAGTGGATCGAGGTCCGACCCCTAAACAGCATCAGGTCCGAGCAGGCGGTGGCGTTCTTCACCAACATCATCCATCGTTTCGGGGTCCCGAACTCCATCATCACCGACAATGGCACCCAGTTCACCGGTAGAAAGTTCCTGGACTTCTGCGAGGATCACCACATCCGGGTGGACCGGGCCGCCGTGGCTCATCCCATGACGAACGGGCAAGTAGAGCGTGCCAACGACATGATTCTACAAGGACTCAAGCCTCGGATCTACAACGACCTCAACCAGTTCGGCAAGCGATGGATGAAGGAACTCCCCTCGGTGGTCTAGAGCCTGAGGACAACACCGAGCCGAGCCACGGGCTTCACGCCGTTCTTTCTAGTCTATGGGGCCGAGGCCATCTTGCCCACAGACCTGGAATACGGTTCCCCGAGGACAAGGGCCTATGCCGACCAAAGCAACCAAGCTAGTCGAGAAGACTCGCTGGACCAGCTGGAAGAGGCTCGGGACAGGGCCTTACTACACTCGGCGCGGTACCAGCAGTCCATGCGACGCTACCATGCCCGAGGGGTCCGGTCCCGAGACCTCCAGGTGGGCGACCTGGTGCTTCGGCTGCGACAAGACGCCCGAGGGCGGCACAAGCTCACGCCCCCCTGGGAGGGGCCGTTCGTCATCGCCAAAGAGCTGGCCAACAGTCAAGGCGAGGTCTACAGCAACGCTTGGAACATCCAACAGCTACGTCGCTTCTACCCTTAAGATGTTTTCAAGTTGTTCATATACCTCGCTCCTACGCAAAGTTTAGTCATCAAGGAAGGGTCAGCCTTGCCTCGGCAGAGCCCGACCCTCCTTCGGGGGCTAAAAGGGGAGAACCCCCTCTACGTCGAAAGTTTTCCTCGAAAAAAGATCTTTTCTGCCAGAATGTCTTTCGTGCTTTTTGACTGCTTCGAAAGTGGATCCTGAGAACGACGGAGTACACGTAAGCAGCCAAGGCTGACCGAGCCGAGGGACTCCTACGCCTCCGGGATACGGATACCTCACTCATCACCTTCTGCGATAAGTAACTCACGTTCGGATGAGTGATTCCGCAGACCGAACAAGTCTTCACGTTCGGAAGACCTTCTGCCGGAGCGATTCTTCGAGCCTTCTCGACTGCGTCGGTGACAGAGCCCCATGGACGGGTAAGAGTGCGCGTAAGCGGCAAGGCTGGCCGAGCCGAGGGACTCCTACGCCTCCGGGATACGGATACCTCACTCGTCACCTTCCGTGAGAAGCAGCTCTCGCTCGCACGGACAATTCTGTTACCGACAAAAAAAAAGTCCGGATACTCGAAACAAGAGGAAAAGAGACGCAGCTTTACAACACGGCGAGGGTGTGTTTTGGCCTCGACGGCCGCAGAAAACACGCGCTACAAGATGATCCAATCCTGAAGGCTCAGATCTTGATGCTTGAAGGGAGCAGCAGCACCCTCGGTGTCGACAACACCTTCGGCGAGGTCCGACCTAGCCTCGGACGGCGACGCAGTCCAAGGGTCTCCGCTCTGAAGGACAACGTCATCACCAAGCCCGGGCCGTCACCGCCAGGGTCTTCTCCGAGAATCCGGCTCGGACAGGCGGCTCGGCTGGCCACCCTGAGGCCTCGGCCAGCTGTCCCCGAGGACATCAGCCCGACCCGAGGCCTCAGCAGGTCAATTCCGGCGTCGGTCCCACTAACGGACGACCCGGCCAGGCTCCGGCCGACCAGGTCTTCTTTCCGAGCCAACTCTGCCTCTGTTCGCGCTGACACCGCTACCCCTGGCCTCGGCTCATCGAAGAGCGGCCGAGGGGTTTCCTTTAACTGAGCAAGAGAAGCCTCGGGCAACAAGGCTGACCAAGCCGAGGGACTCCTACGCCTCCGGGATACGGATACCTCACTCGTCACCTTTACACGGGGCGACTCACGCTTGGTGAAGCGGTTCAGACAACCAACAGGCGAGTCTTAGTGCTCGAAAATGAGGAAAAAATACATACATGTTCAGGCCTCGACAGCCACAATGAACAAAAACACTGGCATTCAAAGTGCCATTACAAATGGAACTCTGGTTCCGTCCCCACGGGTATGAACAACCTCCACACCGGGGAGCCTGCGGGGCGACGAGCTCCAGGTGACCCGCCAGCGACCTCTGCAGCAGCAGCCGTGGTCCCAGGACGGACGCGGCCGCCGGAAGGCTCTCGTTCGCGTTCCCGCTCAAGGGACGCGAACCAGCCATCAAAGCCAAAGAGCGGGCCGCTCCAAAGCGCACCAGCATGTCCTCGTTCCCGTCCTCGCCACGAAAGCGAGGAAGAGGGCGAAATGTTGCATCCTAGCTGGGTAGCAATAGTTTGCCTTCCCCGGCATGGCTGGAGGACGCCTCCTCCGCAGAGCTGGAGGATGGTTGCCACCACCAGAGGCTGGAAGAAGAGGTGGCCAGCCGACCCGCGCGGGAGGTAGAGCCCCGACTCGCCTCGCTCTCCGCCCCAGCAAGGATGATGAACATCCTTGAGGCTGAGGGCGGGACCAAGATCACAGCCCGGCTTGCCTCTCCCCATCCAGGGGCTGGAGGTCACTGTCTTGGGTGACCGCCGGCGGAGGGGTGCGACCGGGCTGCATGATGAAAATCCTTGAAGCCGAACGATGGCTGAAAGGTACCAACTCCCGCGGAGTTGTGTTCCGCCAACGGCAAGGCGGAAAGACTGCGAGCATCCCCCATTCGGGGGCTTGGAAGGTGGAAAGGCACGATGCATAAGGGAGCGCGAAGACGTGGTTGCCCTTCAAGGGGGTCACCCTCCTTTTAAAGGTGACTCTCCCTACTTGCGTCCCCAATCGTCGTGGGTTGAGTCTCCTCCAACACGCTCCAAGGTCCTCCCCTACGGCGCGGGGGCTGGGTCCCACACGTCATGCAAGCCGGCTCAGAGCAGAAGAAGCCAAACCGCCGTGCGCGGCGCGTGCAACCGCCCAGCGGTTACAAGCGGCTCTCCACTTTTGCCCAGACCAGCGGGCGAAAGGGCCGGCAGCCATGCAGGCGGCATGCAACCGCGCCAAGTGGGCGCACTTCTTCGACTCCCAACACGCCCAGCATGGAGGCCCAGGCCCACGCGTCATGCAACCGGCGCGCCGAATGCTTCGTGCATGCAACTGCACCGCCACTTGCGCTACCACCACGCCTCCTCGACTGCGGAACCAATACCACGACTCGAGGCAACCCAGCGCACGACCCAGCAGCGCCAGCCTGGCGCGACGGTCAATGCGGCCAAAAATGGGCCGGCAGTAATGGCGGTGGCAGGCGGGCAGGAGCAGCGGTCACGTCGTCAGCCAAGCTTACGTCCCATCCCGGGGCAACGAGAGAACCCTCTCTCACGGCGTGAAGACAACGCGCCCGTGTTCCGTTCCTTGAACGGCTCGCGCACGCGCAACGGCCGCACCGCGAACCACTCGCCCCGTCGCATTAACTCCGCGGTGGGACAGGCGGCGCCTCTGGCAGGAGAAGCGAGCGACGCTTCGCCTTTGCCATAATGACCGCGTCAAAAAAGGTACGCCGCGTCGTTCGATTTCGTATCCTTTTCCTTTTTTCCTCTTTCTCTCTCTTGCAACAGGGACCGGGAAAGGGGGATACCCCGAAAAGGATCCTTCCCCGTGAAGGAACCAGGCTCCGAGCCTCCCTACTGATCAGAGGTTCGAAGGCTGGCCCCTCGGAAGGGTTCGACAGCCGCCTCAGATCGCGTGGGCTCTACACCCACTACTGGTAAGAGGTTCGAAGGCCGGCCCCTCGGAAGGGTTCAACGACCGCCTCAGGCTACTCGGGCTCCGCGCCCACTACTGATCAGGGGTTCGAAGGCTGGCCCCCGAAGGGTTCACAGCCGCCTCAGACACAGAGCGAGGGATGACCATGGGTACGTTCGATACATAACCAAGGCTCGGGCTGCGCTCCCGAGGTACCCTAGGACATTTCCGAGACCAGCGGGAACGATCTTGTAACGGAATCCCATCAGAGGGAGGCATCGAGCCCTCGGACCCCGTCGCCAGGGGACCGGGTCCGGCAGATCACCTGCAGGTACTTTTGGGCGCGCCTCTGGGCCTCTAGCCGACCCCTAACGAATGGGGCACGGACGTCCACTCGGATTACCCGCCTGCAGCTCGCCGGAGACACCATGTTCGGCGCCCACTGAGGGCAACATGGCGCTTTCCCCCCCTCCTCCTTGCGGAAAGGCGACGCAGGGGCGTATGTAAAAAAGTCGAGTCTGTCCCTGATCGCCCTCTCGCCCTGTGCAGAGGCTCGGGGGATGCTCTCGCAAACCCGGATCCGGCCGAACCGTTGACAGCGTCAACATACCAGCCCGAGAACTTGGGACCCGACCGTACACCCGGGCTATGGCCAGCTCGCATGAGGGAACGACCAGACCAGCCGAAGCATTACGCGAGGCAATAAGACCTCGGAGGAGTCAAACCACTCCTCCGAGGCCTTGGGGGCTACACCCGGCGGGTGCGCTCGCGCGCACCCACCGGAACAAAGCGCGACCGAGAAAGGCTGGTCCCCTTGCAAAAAAGTGCGACGGAAGCCTCCAAGCGAGTGCTAACACTCCCTTCGAGGCTCGGGGGCTACTGTCGGGGACCATAATTAGGGGTACCCTCAAGGCTCCTAATTCTCAGCTGGTAACCCCCATCAGCATAAAGCTGCAAAGGCCTGATGGGTGCGATTAAGTCAGGGATCGGTCCATTCGAGGGACTCGATCACGCCTCGCCCGAGCCTAGCCTCGGATAAGGGCAGCCGACCCCGGAGGAACTCCGCCTCGCCCGAGGCCCCCCTCCAGCGGCTAACGTATTTCCGGCTCGCCCGAGGCCCTGTCTTCGCCAAGAAGCAACCCTGACCAAATCGCCGCGCCGACCGACCAAATCGCAAAAGCATTTAATGCAAAAGTGGCCTGACGCCTTTATCCTGACGCGCACCCTTCAGCCGACAGAGTCGAAGTGACCGCCGTCACTTTGCCGCTCCACTGACCGGCCTGACAGAAAGACAGCGCCGCCTGCGCCGCTCCGACTGCGGTGCCACTTGACAGAGTGAGGCTGACAGGCAGTCAGGCCCGGCCGCAGGCACCATAGGAAGCTCCGCTTCGCCCGACCCAGGGCTCGGACTCGGGCTAAGTCCCGGAAGACGGCGAACTCCGCTCCGCCCGACCCAGGGCTCGGACTCGGGCTAAGTCCTGGAAGACGGCGAACTCCGCTCCGCCCGACCCAGGGCTCGGACTCGGGCTAAGTCCCGGAAGACGGCGAACTCCGCTCCGCCCGACCCAGGGCTCGGACTTGGGCTCAGCCCTAGAAGACGACGAACTCCGCTTCGCCCGACCCCAGGGCTCGGACTCCGCCCTGGCCTCAGCCGACGGTCTCCGCCTCGCCCGACCCAGGGGCTCGGACTCGACCTCGGCCACGGAAGACAGACTCGACCTCGGCTTCGGAGGAGCTTCCACATTGCCCAACCTAGGGCGCAGACCAGCCACGTCAACAGGAGGCGCCATCATCACCCTACCCCAAGCTGACTCGGGCCACGGGGAACAAGACCGGCGTCCCATCTGGCTCGCTCCGCCAGATAGGCAATGATGGCGCCCCGCATACTCTGTGACGACGGCGGCTCTCAGCCCCCTTACGGAAGCAAGAGGACGTCAGCAAGGACTCAACAGCTCCGACAGCTGTCCCTCTGCCAGGCTCCAGCGCTCCTCCGACGGCCACGACATCACACCAGCTGGGTGCCAAAATCTCTCCGGCTGCCACAACGGCATGTACTTAGGGCGCTAGCTCTCCTCCGCTAGACACGTAGCACTCTGCTACACCCCCCATTGTACATCTGGATCCTCTCCTTACGCCTATAAAAGGAAGGACCCGGGCCCTCTTAGAGAGGGTTGGCCGCGCGGGGGACGAGGACGAGACAGGCGCTCGCGTGAGGCCGCTCGCTCCCTCTCCCGTGTGGACGCTTGTAACCCCCTACTGCAAGCGCACCCGACCTGGGCGCGGGACGAACACGAAGGCCGCAGGATTTCCACCTCTCTCATGCCCATCTCCGGCCACCTCACTTCCCCCCTTCGCGCTCGGCCTCGCGCCGACCCATCTGGGCTGGGGCACGCGGCGACATTTCACTCGTCGGCTTAGGGACCCCCGGTCTCGAAACGCCGACAAATACATAAATTAAAAATCTTATCTTTTTATTTTTCAAATTTTCAAATCTACATTTGAACCATAAAAATTTAATATTACTGTCTATTTATGTTAGGAAAATAATTTAAAAGGTTATACAATCCTTATTAAAAAACTTTTTAATCTAAATCTTTTGAAGAACTTTTTTAATCACCAAAATAGAATTTCGGGGTGTTATAGCTGGCCAACGGTGACGACAGAGTGGGCAAGGGTGAAGGCACCAGGCAGGGGAGGTGGGATAGAAGAGAGGCACAACATGGGCAGTGGCGATCGTGTGGGCGAGCATCGGGCGTGAGCGACGAGGGCGGTGTGGGACATGGGCAGGGACACGATACAGAGATGGAATAAGCGATGTGAGCAAGAAGATGGCGTGGGGCCGAACTTCGACACCATCTCTTACGGCGTCGAAGTGCCACCACTTCACTGTGTATGATGGAGTCGGTGTCTAGGTCCAAAACTAGTTATAGTTCTACTAGAGATCTAAACATGAATTTTACTTTTAAAGGGTTAAAATAAAAAATAACCAGGCCTATCTACTAGGCTTAGAGCTTATTTGGTTCAGCTATAAATTTCTAAAAATCTAATTCTTTGTGTGAGTAATGAGAAAGCTGTTGTGAGGTGACGGTTATGGAAAAATTAAAATATATTTGATAAACAATTGTCAGCTGTAGATTTTATAAAATTATAATAACTTGATAACATAGAAGATAGAATATAGACAATTTGGATAGGATGTGATTCAAAATTGAACTAGATGAATCTATAGATTTTCGAGAATCTATTCTATTGTTGTATCCGTTTGGTTTATATTTCAGATTTTTTTTAGCAAATCTGGTTAAAAAATACATCGCAGAAGGAGGCGTTGTTCATGTGGCCATGTGGGTCAATTGGGCGTTGGGCGTTGGTGTGGCGTTCAACGTTGTTGTTGTGGGTCCGTGGTCTTGAACGGATATTAGGAAAAAAATTAATTTACTTCCCCATAGTTAAGATGTGTGAATAACTCCTCATGGTTGTGTTTTCTCAGTGATTTTCCTTTTTAACTTCTATATTGCAGATGTGTGAATATTAAGATGATTTAAAATAACACTATTATACTCAACTAGTGTAAGTATATTATTTTTATGATTTTATGATTTATTTTTTATAACATATTAACATTTTTAAATAATTATTAATTGTTTTTATGCCAGTATAAATCAAAATTTATTATTATGATCTTTGTGTCTGAATACTCGTTCGTTGGGCTTGGTGCTCAAAAATGGGTTTGTTACTGAAACGAGTTGCAATGCTAGTTCAGCTCGAGTTTACTGGCCTATTTGGTTATAGGGAATAAAGATTAGTCTATATATTTTAATATTATTTAGGGTCTGCTTTGTTTCTTTAATCAAAGTACTAAACTTTAGTCCTTACTTTGTTTGGTTCCAGAGACAAAATATTCAGAACGTATTTGTCGGGGACCATAATTAGGGGTACCCTCAAGACGCCTAATTCTCAGCTGGTAACCCCCATCAGCATAAAGCTGCAGAGGCCTGATGGGTGCGATCAAGACAGGGATCAGTCCATACGAGCGACTCGATCACGCCTCGCCCGAGCCTAGCCTCGGGCAAGGGCGGCCGACCCCGAGGGATTTCCGTCTCGCCCGAGGCCCCCCTTTAACGGCGGACACATCTCCGGCTCGCCCGAGGCCTTGCCTTCGCTAAGAAGCAACCCTGACTAAATCGCCGTGCCGACCGACCGAGTCGCAGGAGCATTTAACGCAAAGGTGGCCAGACACCTTTATCCTGACGCGCGCCCCCCGGCAGAGCCGAAATGACCGCCGTCACTTCGCCGCTCCACTGACCGGTCTGACAGAAGGACAGCGCCGCCTGCGCCACTCCGACTGCAGTGCCACTTGACAGAGTGAGACTGACAGGCAGTCAGGCCCTGCCAAAGGCGCCATAGGAAACTCCGCTCCGCCCGACCCAGGGCTCGGACTCGGGCTAAGCCCCGGAAGACGGCGAACTCCGCTCCGCCCGACCCAGGGCTCGGACTCGGGCTAAGCCCCGGAAGACGGCGAACTCCGCTCCGCCCGACCCAGGGCTCGGACTCGGGCTAAGCCCCGGAAGACGGCGAACTCCGCTCCGCCCGACCCAGGGCTCGGACTCGGGCTAGACCCCGGAAGACGGCGAACTCCGCTCCGCCCGACCCAGGGCTCGGACTCGGGCTCAGCCCCAGAAGACGACGAACTCCGCTTCACCCGACCCCAGGGCTCGGACTCTGCCCTGGCCTCGGCCAAACAACCTCCGCCTCGCCCAACCCAGGGGCTCGGGCTCGGCCTCGGCCATGGAAGACAGACTCGACCTCGGCTTCGGAGGAGCCTCCACGTCGCCCGACCTAGGGCACAGGCCCGCCACGTCAACAGGAAGCGCCATCATCACCCTACCCCAAGCCGACTCAGGCCGCAGAGAACAAGACTGGTGTCCCATCTGGCTAGCTCCGCCAGATAGGCAATGATGGCGCCCCGCTAGCCCTGTGACGACGGCGGCTCTCAGCTCCCTTACGGAAGCAGGGGACGTCAGCAAGGACTCAACCGGTCTGACAGCTATCCCTCCGCCAGGCTCCGTTGCTCCTCCGACAGCCACGACATCACGCCAGCAGGGTGCCAAGATTTCTCCGGCTGCCACATTGGCATGTACTTAGGGCGCTAGCTCTCCCTCCGCTAGACACGTAGCACTCTGCTACACCCCCATTGTACACCTGGATCCTCTCCTTACGCCTATAAAAGGAAGGACCAGGGCCTTCTTAGAGAAGGTTGGCCGCGCGGGGACGAGGACGGGACATGCGCTCTCTTGGGGCCGCTCGCTTCCCTCACCCGCGTGGACGCTTGTAACCCCCTACTGCAAGCGCACCCGACCTCGGCGCGGGACGAACACGAAGGCCGCGGGATTTCCACCTCTCTCACGCCCGTCTCCGGCCACCTCGCTCTCCCCCCTTCGCGCTCGCCCACGCGCTCGACCCATCTGGGCTGGGGCACGCGGCACACTCACTCGTCGGCTTAGGGACCCCCCGGTCTCGAAACGCCGACAGTTGGCGCGCCAGGTAGGGGCCTGCTGCGTGCTGACGAACAGCTTCCCGTCAAGCTCCAGATGGGCAGTCTCCAGCAACCTCTCCGGCCCGGGACGGTGCTCCGTTTCGGGAGTCTTGAGTTCATGTCCTTCGACGGCAGCTACGACATGATACTCCTTCCACTGCCGCGCGACAACGACAATGGCGGCCGACAACCCGCCCGCCGGCGGCGGAATCGACGACATATTCCCCGCGTGGTGGAAGAACAACATTCGAGCTCGCCCCATCCTCTCCCCCGCCAACGGAGGAGGAGGCGGGGCAACCTAGGCCAAGCGGGAGGCCGCGCTTCGTCGGCTGTCGAGCGAATCGACGTCCCTAGCGCCCCAACGGAAGGCACGCCGGGCGTCGACCTCGCGTTCGAGACGAAGGCAAGCGCCGTCCCCCCGCGACACACCAACCCGAGCAAGAGGACGACGCCAGTGCGCTCACGGAAAGCTTGCAGGACGTCGCCCTCGTACCTGAGACGACGGTGCAACCAGTCCCCGACAAGACTATGTCACTCCTCGTCGACCAAAAGGTACTGACTGATTCCCATCCTACGTCATTTCGACTCGGCCTCAACCCGCCTGGCGACCTCGCTTTGGCGGGCGCTCTCGTTGAGGCGAGTGCAACCCCTCTGGGGTTTCGTATGCGGTCGCCTTGGGACCGATTGACGGACGTCTCGACCTACGGGCCCTCTGGGTCCGAGGAAGATGACGATCCCAGCATCTGTTGGGATTTCTCTGGATTTGGCAACCCCAGTGCCATGCGGGACTTTATGATCGCATGTGACTACTGCCTCTCCGACTGTTCCGACGGTAGCCGCAGCCTTGACGGCGAGGACTGCAGCCCAAGCCGCGAATGTTTCCACGTCGAGCTAGGGGATCCCTCCGAAGGCAACCATCTCGGCATGCCGGAGGACGGTGATCTTCCTAGGCCGGTGCCTCGCGCCGACATCCCGCGGGAGCTAGCTGTGGTCCCCGTTCCGGCGGGGGGGTCACGACCCACAGCTCGAGCAAGTCCGCGGGGCGCAGGCCAGGCTCGACGAGGGAGCAGGAGCGCTTGAGACGATCCGCTGGGACGTCGGGCAGGTATGGGCGGGCCAATCCCCGGCCGGAGAAATTCGTCACCTGCCCCAAGGTTTCCAGCACCGCGTCGCCAACGACGTCAGGGTCAGGCCGCCACCCGCATTCAGCGGGGTCGGTCAGAACCTGGCAGCCGCAGCGATGCTCCTCCGCGCGATGCTGGAGCCATCAACCACCGAGGGTCAGCGAATCCAGGGAGAGCTCAGGAATCTCTTGGAAGGCGCTGCGGCCCGACGGGCCGAGAGCCCTGCCTTCCGAAGGCAGGGATACCCCTCGGAACCTCATGCCGCGACTTCCCGATTCATGCGGGAAGTCTCGGTCTACACCGGGCACACGCGCAACACCGCGCCTGCGGCCCCGGGCCACCTCGGCAACGAGCACCATCGTCGCGACCGACGGGCCCACCTCGACGAAAGGGTGCGCCGAGGCTACCACCCCAGGCGTGGGGGACGCTATGATAGCAGGGAGGATCGGGGTCCCTCGCCCGAACCACCCGGTCCGCAGGCCTTCAGTCGGGCCATCCGACGGGCGCCGTTCCCAACCCAGTTCCGACCCCCGACTACTATCACAAAGTACTCGGGGGAAACGAGACCGGAACTGTGGCTCGCAGACTACCGCCTGGCCTGCCAACTGGGTGGGACGGACGACGACAACCTCATCATCCGCAACCTCCTCCTATTCCTCTCCGACACTGCTCGGGCCTGGTTGGAGCACCTGCCTCTGGGGCAGATCTCCAACTGGGATGACTTGGTCCAAGCCTTCGCCGGCAATTTCCAGGGCATGTACGTGCGCCCCGGGAATTCCTGGGACCTCCGAAGCTGCCGGCAACAGCCGGGAGAGTCACTCTGGGACTACATCCGGCGATTCTCGAAGCAGCGCACCGAGCTGCCCAACGTCACCGACTCGGATGTCATCGGCGCGTTCCTTGCCAGCACCACCTGCCGCGACCTGGTGAGTAAGTTGGGTCGCAAGACCCCCACCAGGGCGAGCGAGCTGATGGACATCGCCACCAAGTTCGCCTCTGGCCAGGAGGCAGTCGAGGCTATCTTCCAAAAGGACAAGCAGCCCCAGGGCCGCCCATCGGAAGAGGCCCCCGAGGCGTCTACTCCGTGCGGCGCCAAGAAGAAAGGCAAGAAGAAGTCGCAATCGAAACGCGACGCCGCCGACGCGGACCTTGTCGCCGCCGCCGAGTACAAGAACCCTCGGAAGCCCCCCGGAGGTGCTAACCTCTTCGACAAGATGCTCAAAGAGCCGTGCCCCTACCATCAGGGGGCCGTCAAGCACACCCTCGAGGAGTGCGTCATGCTTCGCCGCCACTTCCACAGGGCCGGGCCACCCGCGGAGGGTGGCAGGGCCCGCGACGACGACAAGAAGGAAGATCACCAAGCAGGAGAGTTTACCGAGGTCCACGACTGCTTCATGATCTACGGTGGGCATGTGGCGAATGCCTCGGCTCGGCATCGCAAGCAAGAGCGTCAGGAGGTCTGCTCGGTGAAGGTGGCGGCGCCAGTCTACCTAGACTGGTCCGACAAGCCCATCACCTTCGACCAAGCTGACCACCCCGACCACGTGCCGAGCCCGGGGAAATACCCGCTCGTCGTCGACCCCATCATCGGCGACGTCAGACTCACCAAGGTCCTGATGGACGGGGGCAGCTGCCTCAACATCATCTACGCCGAGACCCTTAGGCTCCTTAGCGTCGATCTGTCCTCCGTCCGAGCAGGCGCTGCGCCCTTCCACGGGATCATTCCTGGGAAGCGCGTCCAGCCCCTCGGACGACTCGACCTTCCCGTCTGCTTCGGAACGCCCTCCAACTTCCGAAGGGAGACTTTGACGTTCGAGGTGGTCGGGTTCCGAGGAACCTACCACGCGGTACTGGGGAGGCCATGCTATGCGAAGTTCATGGCCGTCCCCAACTACACCTACCTAAAGCTCAAGATGTAGGGCCCCAACGGGGTCATCACCGTCGGCCCCACGTACAAACACGCGTTCGAATGCGACGTGGAGTGCGTGGAGTACGCCGAGGCCCTCGCCGAGTCCGAGGCCCTCATCGCCGACCTGGAGAACCTCTCCAAAGAGGTGCCAGACGTGAAGCGTCATGCCGGCAACTTCGAGCCAGCGGAGACGGTTAAGGCCGTCCCTCTCGACCCCAGTGGCGACACCTCCAAGCAGATCCGGATCGGTTTCGGGCTCGACCCCAAATAGGAAGCAGTGCTCGTCGACTTTCTCCGTGCAAACGCCGACGTCTTTGCGTGGAGTCCCTCGGACATGCCCGGCATACCGAGGGATGTCGCCGAGCACTCGCTGGATATTCGGGCCGGAGCCCGACCCGTCAGGCAGCCTCTGCGCCGATTCGACGAGGAGAAGCGCAGAGTGATAGGCGAGGAGATCCACAAGCTAATGGCAGCAGGGTTCATCAAAGAGGTATTCCATCCCGAATGGCTTGCCAACCCTGTGCTTGTGAGGAAGAAAGGGGGGAAATGGCGGATGTGTGTGGACTACACTGGTCTCGACAAAGCATGTCCGAAGGTTCCCTACCCTCTACCTCGCATCGATCAAATCGTGGATTCCACTGCTGGGTGTGAAACCCTGTCCTTCCTCGATGCCTACTCAGGGTATCACCAAATCCGGATGAAAGAGTCTGACCAGCTCGCGACTTCTTTCATCACGCCCTTCGGCATGTACTGCTATGTCACCATGCCGTTCGGTTTGAGGAATGCGGGCGCGACGTACCAGCGGTGCATGAACCATGTGTTCGGCGAACACATCGGTCGCATAGTCGAGGGCTACGTCGATGACATCGTAGTCAAGACAAGGGAGGCTTCCGACCTCCTCTCCGACCTTGAAGTGACATTCCGATGTCTCAAAGCGAAAGGCGGCAAGCTCAATCCCGAGAAGTGTGTCTTTGGGGTGCCCCGGGGCATGCTCTTGGGGTTCATCGTCTCCGAGCGAGGCATCGAAGCCAACCCGGAGAAGATCGCAGCTATCACCAGCATGGGGCCCATCAAGGACTTAAAAGGCGTACAGAGGGTCATGGGATGTCTCGCGGCCCTGAGCCGCTTCACCTCACGCCTCGGCGAAAGAGGTCTGCCTCTGTACCGCCTCTTAAGGAAGACCGAGTGTTTCGCTTGGACCCCTGAGGCCGAGGAAGCTCTCGGGAACCTGAAGGCGCTCCTTACAAAGGCGCCTATCTTGGTGCCCCCAGCTGATGGAGAAGCCCTCTTGGTCTACGTCGTTGCGACCACTCAGGTGGTTAGCGCCGCGATTGTGGTCGAGAGGCAAGAAGAGGGGCATGCATTTCCCGTTCAGAGGCCAGTCTACTTCGTCAGCGAGGTACTGTCCGAGACCAAGATCCGCTACCCACAGGTTCAGAAGCTGCTGTATGCAGTGATCCTGACGAGGCGAAAGTTGCGACATTACTTCGAGTCTCATCCGGTAACTGTGGTGTCATCCTTCCCCCTGGGGGAGATCATCCAGTGCCGAGAGGCCTCGGGCAAGATCGCAAAGTGGGCGGTGGAAATCATGGGCGAGACAATCTCGTTCGCCCCTCGGAAGGCCATCAAGTCCCAGGTATTGGCGGACTTCGTAGCCGAATGGGTCGACACCCAGCTGCCGACGGCTCCGATCCAATCGGAGCTCTGGACCATGTTTTTCGACGGGTCGCTCATGAAGACGGGAGCCGGCGCGGGCCTTCTCTTCATCTCGCCCCTCGGGAAACACCTACGCTACGTGCTACGCCTCCATTTCCCGGCGTCCAACAATGTGGCTGAGTACGAGGCTCTGGTCAACGGGTTGCAGATCGCCATCGAGCTAGGGGTCAGACGCCTCGACGCCCGCGGTGACTCGCAGCTCGTCATCGACCAAGTCATGAAGAACTCCCACTGCCGCGACCCGAAGATGGAGGCCTACTGCGATGAGGTTCAGCGCCTGGAAGACAAGTTCTACGGGCTCGAGCTCAACCACATCGCTCGGCGCTACAACGAGACTGCGGACGAACTGGCTAAAATAGCCTCGGGGCGAACAACGGTTCCCCCGGACGTCTTCTCCCGGGATCTGCATCAACCCTCCGTCAAGATCGACGACACGCCCGAGCCCGAGGCACCCTCGGCACAGCCCGAGGCACCCTTGGTCCAGCCCGAGGTACCCTCGGCTCAGCCCGAGGCATCCTCGGTTCAGCCCGAGGTAGCCTCGGCCCCCGAGGGCGAGGCACTGCACGTCGAGGAGGAGCAGAACGGGGCCACGCCTGATCGAAATTGACAGACCCCGTACCTGCAATATCTCCGCCAAGGGGAGCTACCCCTCGACCAAGCCGAGGCTCGGCGGGTAGCGCGACACGCCAAGTCGTTCGTCTTGCTGGGCGATGAGGAGGAGCTCTACCACCGCAGCCCCTCGGGCATCCTCCAGCGATGCATCTCCATCGCCGAAGGTCAGGAACTCCTGCAAGAAATACACTCGGGGGCTTGCGGCCATCATGCAGCGCCTCGAGCCCTTGTCGGGAATGCTTTCCGGCAAGGCTTCTACTGGCCAACGGCGGTGGCTGACGCCACTAGAATTGTCCGCACCTGCGAAGGGTGCCAATTCTATGCGAAGCAGACCCACCTGCGAGGTCGACGCCCGGCTGCGTCGAAATTTTCCTCGAAAAAAGATCTCTTTTAGCAGAATATCTTCTGTGCTTTTTGACTACTTCGAAAAGCGGATCCTGAAAACGACGGAGTACACGTAAGCAGCCAAGGCTGACCGAGCCGAGGGACTCCTACGCCTCCGGGATACGGATACCTCACTCATCACCTTCTGCGATAAGTAACTCGCGTTCGGATAAAGTGATTCCGCGGACCGAACAAGTCTTTACGTTCGGAAGCTCTTCTGCCGAAGCGATCCTTCAAGCCTTCTCGACTGAATCGGTGACAGGGCCTCATGGACGGGTGAAAGTACGCGTAAGCGGCAAGGCCGACCGAGCCGAGGGACTCCCACGCCTCCGGGATACGGATACCTCACTCATCACCTTCCGCGAGAAGCAACTCTCGCTCGCACAAACATCCCTGTTACCGACAAAAAGTCTAGATGCTCGAAATAAGAGGAAAAGAGACGCAGCTTTATAACGCAGCGAGGGTGTGTTTTCTGGCCTCAGCGACCGCAGAAGGCACACGCTACAAGACAATCTGATCCTGCAGGCTCAGGTCTTCACGCTGGAAGGGGGCTAGCACCCTCGGCATCGACGACACCTTCAGCGAGGTCCGACCCAGCCTCGGACGGCGACGCGGTCCAAGGATTTCTCTAGGAATCCGGCCCGAGCAGGCGACACGGCCGGTTACCCCAGGGGCCTCGGCTGACCATCTTCCAAGGGCGCCAGCCCGGTCCGAGGCCTCGGCTGATCAACTCCGGCGTCGGTCCCGCTGACGGACAACCCGGCTAGGCTCCGGCCAACCAGGTTTTCATTTTCGAGCCAACTCCGCCTCTGTTCGTGCTGATATCGCTACCCCTGGCCTCGGCTCATCGAAGAGCGGCCAAGGGGTCTCTTTAACTAAGCTAGAGGAGCCTCAGACAACAAGGCCGATCGAGCCGAGGGACTCCTACGCCTCCGGGATATGGATACCTCACTCGTCACCTTGACACGGGGCGACTCATGCTTGGTGAAGCGGTTCAGATAATCAACAGGCGAGACTTAGTGCTCGAAAATGAGGAAAAGACATGGCTCCGTGCCGAAATTACATACATGTTCAGGCCTCGACAGCCACAATGAACAAAAACACTGGCATTCAAAGTGCCATTACAAACGGAACTCCGGTTCCCCCTCCGCAGGCACGAACAACCCCACTCCATGGGGGTGGGCCTGCGGAGCAACAGAAGACTGACGAGCGGCTCGCCGCCGCCCGCTCTGACTACGACGACAACGACCCCCGCTCCGGATGGTCGAGCTGCAGCAGCGCAGGCCTCAGGGTGGGCGCTGCTGCAATCTTGCCCTCGCCCACACCGACGCTCGAGGGGCGAGGACAAGTACGAAGAACCGGAGGCCCGAAGCGCGAATGCTGGCGGTGACCCCGTCGGTGACGGGGACTTCTCGAGCCGCCTCCGCCTCGACACCGATGGCAGGGGCCATCAGCCCCCCGGCAGATCCCCACTCAAATCCTCCCGGGCGAGTGGGGCACCGGCCTCCGCGCGAGGGCACCATCCCGGTGCAAAGGCAGGACCACCCCAGAACACGAACGCCGCCCTAGCGGCGCGCGACATCTTGGGTGGCCCTCCCGTGCACACGGCGCGGCAGCCGCCCTCCGGCGGGAGGGGCCGCCGGGAGCCAAGCCGACGAGCCCGACACGCTGGAGGTGACGACGCCCGCCGTCGACCGGCCCCGCGTTGTCGAAGTCCGGGCCGCCCGCAGGGCCAGTGAGCGACCCCTCCCCCGAACGCCGCGGGAGAAGGAGACCCACGGACCCGCGCGGGAGGTAGAGCGCCGGCTTAGCCCGGCCCCCACCCCAGCGAGGATGATGAACATCCTTGAAGCTGAGGGTGGGACCAAGATCGCAGCCCGGCTTGCTTCTCCCCACCCAGGAACTGGTGGTCACCGTCTTGGGTGACCATCGGCGGGGGGATACAACCGGGCTGCATGATGAAAATCCTTGAAGCCGAACGATGGCTGAAAGGTACCAACTCCCACGGAGTTGCGTTCCTCCAACGATGAGGCGGAAAGACGGCGGGTACCCCCCATCCGGGGGCTTGGAAGATGGAAAGACACAACGCATAAGGGAGGAAGAAGACATGGTCGCCTTCCGAAAGGGGTCACCCTCCTTTTAAAGGCAACTCTCCCTACGTGCGCCCCCAAACGTCACGGGCTGAGTCTTCTCCAACACGCTCCAAGGCCCTCCCCTGCGGCACGGGGGCTGGGTCCCGCATGTCATGCAAACCGGCTCAGAGCAGAAGAAGCCAAACCGCCGCGCGTGGCGCACACAACCGCCCAACAGTTACAAGTGACCCCCCACTTTTGCCCAGACCAACGGGCGGAAGGGGCGGGCAGCCATGCAGGCGGCATGCAACCGCGCCAGGTGGACGCGCTTCTCCGACTCCCAACACGCCAGCATGGAGGCCCAGGCCCACGCGTCACGCAACCGGGGCGCCAGATGCTGCATGCAAGCAACTGCACCGCCACTTGCGCCACCACCGCGCCTCTTCAGTCGCGGAACCAATACCGCGACTCGAGGCGGCCCAGCGCACGACCCAGCAGCGCCAGCCTGGCGCGACGGTCAATACGGCCGAAAGCGGGCCGGCAGTAATGACGGTGGCAGGCGGGCGGGAGCAGCGGTCACGTCGTCAGCCAGGCTCACGTCCCATCCAGGGGCAGCAAGAGAGCCTCCCCTCACGGCGTGAAGACGACGCGCCCGTGATCCGTTCCTCGAATGGCTCACGCACGCGCAACGACCGCCCTGCCAACTACTCGCCCCGTCGCATTAACTCCGCGGCGGGACAGGCGGCGCTTCTGGCAGGAGAAGCGGGCGACGCTTCGCCTTCGCCGTAATAACCGCGTCAACAAAGGTACGCCACGTCGTTCGATTTCGTATCCTTTTCCTTTTTTCCTCTTTCTCTATCTCTTGCAACAGGGACCGGGAAAGGGGGATACCTCGAAAAGGATCCTTCCCTGTGAAGGAACCGGGTTCCGAGCCCCCCCTACTGATCAGAGGTTCGAAGGCTGGCCCTCCGAAGGGTTCAACAGTCGCCTCAGATCGCGTGGGCCCTACACCCACTACTGGTCAGAGGTTCGAAGGCCGGCCCCCCGAAGGGCTCCACGGCCGCCTCAGGCTACTCGGGCTCCGTGCCCATTACTGATCAGGGGTTCGAAGGCTGGCCCCCGAAGGGTTCACAGTCGCCTCAGACGCCGAGCGAGGGATGACCAGGGGTACGTTCGATACATAACCGAGGCTCGGGCTGCGCTCCCGAGGTACCCTAGGACATTTCCGAGACCAGCGGGAGCGATCTTGTAACGGAATCCCATCAGAGGGAGGCATCGAGCCCTCGGACCCCGTCGCCAGGGGACCGGGTCCGGCAGATCACCCGCAGGTACTTTTGGGCGTGCCTCTGGGCCCCTAGCCGACCCCCAACGAACGGGGCACGGACGTCCACTCGGATTACCCGCTTGCAGCTCACCGGAGACACCATGTTCGGTGCCCATCGAGGGTAACATGGCGCTCTCCCCCCTCCTCCTTGCGGAGAGGCGACGTAGGGGCGTATGTAAAAAAGCCGAGTCTGTCCCTGATCGTCCTCTCGCCCTGTGCGGAGGCTCGGGGGCTGCTCTCGCAAAACCGGCCCCGGCCGAACCGTTGACAGCGTCAACATACCAGCCCGAGAGCTTGGGCCCCGACCGTGCACCCGGGCTACGGCCAGTTCGCATGAGGGAACAACCAGACCAGCCGAAGCATTACGCAAGGCATTAAGACCTCGGGGGAGTGAAACCACTCCTCCGAGGCCTCGGGGGCTACACCCGGCGGGTGCGCTCGCGTGCACCCACCGGAACAAAATGCAACCGAGAAAGGTTGGTCCCCTTGCAAAAAAGTGCGACGAAAGCCTCCAAGCGAGTGCTAACACTCCCTTCGAGGCTCGGGGGCTACTGTCGGGGACCATAATTAGGGGTACCCTCAAGACGCCTAATTCTCAGCTGGTAACCCCCATCAGCATAAAGCTGCAGAGGCCTGATGGGTGCGATCAAGACAGGGATCAGTCCATACGAGCGACTCGATCACGCCTCGCCCGAGCCTAGCCTCGGGCAAGGGCGGCCGACCCCGAGGGATTTCCGTCTCGCCCGAGGCCCCCCTTTAACGGCGGACACATCTCCGGCTTGCCCGAGGCCTTGCCTTCGCTAAGAAGCAACCCTGACTAAATCGCCGTGCCGACCGACCGAGTCGCAGGAGCATTTAACACAAAGGTGGCCTGACACCTTTATCCTGACGCGCGCCCCCCGGCAGAGCCGAAGTGACCGCCGTCACTTTGCCGCTCCACTGACCGGTCTGACAAAAGGACAGCGCCGCCTGCGCCACTCCGACTGCAGTGCCACTTGACAGAGTGAGACTGACAGGCAGTCAGGCCTTGCCAAAGGCGCCATAGGAAACTCCGCTCCGCCCGACCCAGGGCTCGAACTCGGGCTAAGCCCCGGAAGATGGTGAACTCCGCTCCGCCCGACCCAGGGCTCGGACTCGGGCTAAGCCCGGAAGACGGCGAACTCCGCTCCGCCCGACCCAGGGCTCGGACTCGGGCTAAGCCCCGGAAGACGGCGAACTCCGCTCCGCCCGACCCAGGGCTCGGACTCGGGCTAAGCCCCGGAAGACGGCGAACTCCGCTCCGCCCGACCCAGGGCTCGGGCTCAGCCCCAGAAGACGACGAACTCCGCTTCGCTCGACCCCAGGGCTCGGACTCCGCCCTGGCCTCGGCCGAACAACCTCCGCCTCGCCCAACCCAGGGGCTCGGGCTCGGCCTCGGCCATGGAAGACAGACTCGACCTCGGCTTCGGAGGAGCCTCCACGTCGCCCGACCTAGGGCACAGGCCCGCCACGTCAACAGGAAGCGCCATCATCACCCTACCCCGAGCCGACTCAGGCCGCAGAGAACAAGACCGGTGTCCCATCTGGCTAGCTCCGCCAGATAGGCAATGATGGCGCCCTGCTAGCCCTGTGACGACGGCGGCTCTCAGCTCCCTTACGGAAGCAGGGGGACGTCAGCAAGGACTCAACCGCTCCGACAGATGTCCCTCCGCCAGGCTCCGTTGCTCCTCCGACAGCCACGACATCACGCCAGCAGGGTGCCAAGATTTCTCCGGCTGCCACGTTGGCATGTACTTAGGGCGCTAGCTCTCCCTCCGCTAGACACGTAGCACTCTGCTACACCCCCATTGTACACCTGGATCCTCTCCTTACGCCTATAAAAGGAAGGACCAGGGCCTTCTTAGAGAAGGTTGGCCGCGCGGGGATGAGGACGGGACAGGCGCTCTCTTGGGGCCGCTCGCTTCCCTCACCCGCGTGGACGCTTGTAACCCCCTACTGCAAGCGCACCCGACCTGGGCGCGGGACGAACACGAAGGCCGCGGGATTTCCACCTCTATCACGCCCGTCTCCGGCCACCTCGCTCTCCCCCCTTCGCGCTCGCCCACGCGCTCGACCCATCTGGGCTGGGGCACGCGGCACACTCACTCGTCGGCTTAGGGACCCCCCGGTCTCGAAACGCCGACAGTATTAAATGACTCATTATAAGATCAAAATGTTCCTTAATATTCTCACGCAATTAGTGTAATCGAAATAAATGAGAGGTAAAAGGTGGAATGAATATGATTAGTCCTTTTTAGTCATCCCTCGAGGGGTTAGGGGCCGTTTGGTTTGAGGGACTAGTCTCATTTAGTTTCTAAATTGTCAAATAGTGAGACTAAAACAAGGAGCCCATAGTCGCTTAAGGGGTGACTAAAAAAGACTAACTCGTATCAGTTTCATCTTTTGTCCCTCATTTATTTTACTTTCTCATTTATTTCAGTTGTACTAACGGGAGAATGTTAAGAAATGATTTGATCTTCTTATGAGTCATTTAATGTATTTTGAATGCTTTTAGTCTTTGGAACCAATCAGAGAATAAATTTTAGTCCCACGATTAAACTTTAGTCTCTAAACTAAAGTAACTAAACATGTCCTAGGGACTAAAGTAGTTTAGTCTCTATTTTAATCACATCGTATTGCAGTTTAGAGACTAAATAAGACCAAAATAGAGGGACTAATCTTTAGTCCCTTGAACCAAACAGTGCCTTAGTCTCAAAGTTACCATACAGTAGGATTAAGGTTCTGTTTGGAACCTCTAGAACTAATATTTAGCTACTAAAAATTAGTTGTTGAGTTCCAAACAACCTCAATTAATACCATAGCTAATTGTTAGCTACCTCACATCTAACAATTAGTTCATTAGCTAGCTCAATCCAGCTAATAATTTATTAGTTGGCTAACTATTAGCTTTAGGGTTCCAAACAGGGCCTAAAACTATTTTAGTCCCTAGTTTCTCAAAGGATGACTAAAATGGACTAAATCATATTAATTCTGAAAGTCGCCTAGAGGGGGGTGAATAGGGCAAATCTGAAATTTATAAACTTAAGCACAACTACAAGCCGGGTTAGCGTTAGAAATATAAACGAGTCCGAGAGAGAGGGCGAAAAACAAATCGTAAGCAAATAAAGCGTGAGACACAAGGATTTGTTTTACCGAGGTTCGGTTCTTGCAAAACTACTCCCCGTTGAGGTGGTCACAAAGACCGGGTCTCTTTCAACCCTTTCCCTCTCTCAAACGGTCACTTAGACTGAGTGAGCTTCTCTTCTCAATCAAACGGGACACAAAGTCCCCGCAAGGACCACCACACAATTGGTGTCTCTTGCCTCGGTTACAATTGAGTTTGATCACAAGAAAGAATGAGAGAAAGAAGCAATCCAAGCGCAAGAGCTCAAATGAACACAAACGTCACTCTCTCTAGTTACTATTTGATTTGGAGTGATTCCAGACTTGGGAGAGTATTTGATCTCTTTGGTTGTGTCTAGAATTGAATGCTATAGCTCTTGTAATGTGTTGGAAGGTGGAAAACTTGGATGCAATTGAATGTGGGGTGGTTGGGGTATTTATAGCCCCAACCACCAAAAGTGACCGTTGGGAGGCTGTCTATTGCATGGCGCACCGGACAGTCTGGTGCGCCAGCCACATCAGCCGGCCGTTGGGTTCTGACCGTTGGAGCTCTGACTGGTGGGGCCTCTGGGTTGTCCGGTGGTGCACCGGACAGGTCCTGTAGACTGTCCGGTGCGCCTTCTGCGCGTGCTCTGTCCTCTGCGCGTGCAGACGCGCATTAAATGCGTTGCAGTCGACCATTGCGTGCGAAGTAGCCGTTGCTCCGCTGGCACACCGGACAGTCCGGTGAATTTGTCGGGGACCATAATTAGGGGTACCCCCAAGACTCCTAATCTCAGCTGGTAACCCCCATCAGCACAAAGCTGCAAAGGCCTGATGGGCGCAATTTAGGTCAAGACTCCATCCACTCAAGGGACACGATCTCGCCTCGCCCGAACCCAGCCTCGGGCGAAGACAGCTGACCTAGGAAGATTCACGTCTCGCCCGAGGGTCCCCTCAAGCGACGGACACACCTTCGACTCGCCCGAGGCCCAGCTCGGGCAGGCTTCGCGGAGAAGCAACCTTGGCCAGATCGCCTCGCCAACCGACCGGATCACCGGAGCATTCAATGCAAGGATCGCCTGACACCTTATCCTGACGCGCGGTCCTCAGTCGACAAGGCCGAAGTGACCGCAGTCACTTCACCCCTCCACTAACTGACCTGACAGGAAAACAGCGCCGCCTGCCCTGCTCCGACTGCTGTGCCACCCGCCAGTGTGAGACTGACAGCAGCCAAGTCCAGCCTCGGGCGCCATAGGAAGCTCTGCCTCGCCCGACCCCAGGGCTCGGACTCGACCTCGACACCGGAAGATGGTCTCCGCCTCACCCGACCCCAGGGCTCAGACTCCACCTCGACCTCGGAAGACGGTCTCCGCCTCGCCCGACCCCAGGGCTCGGACTCCACCTCGACCTCGGAAGACGGTCTCACATGTAGATTCGTTAGTAGACCCAAATATAATATCATCAACGTAAACTTGGCATACAAACAAATCATTGTCAAGAGTTTTAGTAAATAAAGTAGGATCGGCCTTTCCAACTTTGAAGCCATTAGTGATGAGAAAATCTCTTAGGCATTCATACCATGCTCTTGGGGCTTGCTTGAGCCCATAAAGCGCCTTAGAGAGTTTGTAAACATAGTTAGGGTACTCACTATCTTCAAAGCCGGGAGGTTGCTCAACATAGACCTCCTCCTTGATTGGTCCATTGAGGAAGGCACTTTTCACGTCCATTTGATAAAGCTTGAAGCCATGGTAAGTAGCATAGGCAAGTAAAATGCGAATTGATTCTAGCCTAGCTACGGGTGCATAGGTTTCACCGAAATACAAACCTTCGACTTGTGAATACACCTTGGCCACAACTCGGGCTTTGTTCCTTGTCACCACACCATGCTCATCTTGTTTGTTGCAGAAGACCCATTTGGTTCCTACAACATTTTGGTTAGGACGTGGAACTAAATGTCATACCTCATTCCTAGTGAAGTTGTTGAGCTCCTCTTGCATCGCCACCACCCAATCCGAATCTTGAAGTGCTTCCTCTACCTTGTGTGGCTCAATAGAGGAAACAAAAGAGTAATGTTCACAAAAATGAGCAACACGAGATCGAGTAGTTACCCCCTTTTGAATATCGCCGAGGATGGTGTTCACGGGGTGATCTCGTTGAATTGCTTGGTGGACTCTTGGGTGTGGCGGCCTTGGAACTTGTTCATCTTCCTCATCTTTATCATGGGCATTTCCTCCTTGATCATTGCTTTCCTCTTGAGGTGGCTCAACTTCTTGATCTTTGAAAGTCGCCTAGAGGGGGGGTGAATAGGGCGAATCTAAAATTTATAAACTTCAGCACAACTACAAGCCGGGTTAGCGTTAGAAATATAAACGAGTCCGAGAGAGAGGGCGCAAAACAAATTGTGAGAAAATAAAGAGTGAGACACGATGATTTGTTTTACCGAGGTTCGGTTCTTGCAAACCTACTCCCCGTTGAGGTGGTCACAAAGACCGGGTCTCTTTCAACCCTTTCCCTCTCTCAAACAGTCACCTAGACCGAGTGAGCTTCTCTTCTCAATCAAACGGAACACAAGGTTCCCGCAAGGACCACCACACAATTGGTGTCTCTTGCCTCGGTTACAATTGAGTTTAATCACATAAAGAATGAGAAAGAAAAGAAGCGATCCAAGCGCAAGAGCTCAAATGAACACAACAAATCTCTCTCTCTAATCACTAAAGCTTCGTGTGGAGTTGGAAGAGGATTTGATATCTTTGGTGTGTCTTGTATTGAATGCTATAGCTCTTATAAGGTGTAGAAGTGTACAAACTTGGATGCCATTAAATGTGGGGTGGTTGGGGTATTTATAGCCCCAACCACCAAAAATGGTCGTTGGAAGGCTGATGTCGCATGGCGCACCAGACAGTGTCCGGTGGCGCACCGGACTGTCCGGTGCGCCAGCCACGTCAGCAGACCGTTGGGGTTCGACCGTTGGAGCTCTGACTTGTAGGGCCTTTAGGTTGTCCGGTGGTGCACCGGACAGGTCCTGTAGACTGTCCGGTGCGCCAACTGCGCGTGCTCTGACTTTGGTGCGCACTGTAGCGCATTGAATGCGGTTGCAGACGACCGTTGCGCGCGAAGTAGTCGTTGCTCCACTGGCACACCGGACAGTCCGGTGAATTATAGCGGAGCACCCTCTGAATTTCCCGAAGGTGAAGAGTTCAGCCTTGAGTGCCCTGTCCGGTGGCACACCGGACAGTCCGATGCGCCAGACCAGGGTGCCTTTGGGTTGTCTTTTGCTCTCTTTGTTTGAACCCTTTCTTGGTCTTTTTATTGGTTTATTGTGAACCTTTGGCACCTGTAGAACTTATAGACTAGAGCAAACTAGTTAGTCCAATTATTTGTGTTGGGCAATTCAACCACCAAAATCAATTAGGAAAAAGGTGTAAGCCTAATTCCCTTTCAGTACCCAAATGGTTTTGGGTTCTTTGACATTAGATACAAGAACTTTGGGTACCCAAACACAAGTCTTTGATCCCTTGTATTTGCCCCCAACATACTTGGCAACTATCTTGCCGGATTTGTTAGTTAAAACATAAGACGCATCAAAAGTTTTAAATGAAATGTCATGATCATTTGATGCAGTTGGAGTTTTCTTCTTAGGCAATTTTGCACGGGTTGATTGCCTAGAACTAGATGTCTCACCCTTATACATAAAAGCATGATTAGGGCCAGAGTGAGACTTCCTAGAATGAATTCTCCTAATTTTGCTCTCGGGATAACCGGCAGGGTACAAAATGTAACCCTCGTTATCTTAAGGCATGGGAGCCTTGCCCTTAACAAAGTTTGACAATCTTTTAGGAGGGGCATTAAGTTTGACATTGTTTCCCTTTTGGAAGCCAATGCCATCCTTGATGCTAGGGCGTCTCCCACTATAGAGCATGCTTCTAGCAAATTTAAATTTTTCATTTTCTAAGTCATGCTCGACAATTTTAGCATCTAATTTTGCTATATGATCATTTTGTTGTTTAATTAGAGCCATATGATCATGAATAGTATCAATGTTAATATCTCTACATCTAGTGCAAATAGTGACATGCTCAATGGCAGATGTAGAGGGTTTGCAATAATTAAGTTCAACAATCTTAGCAGGTAAAATATCATTGTTATCTCTAAGATCGGAAATGGAAGTATTGCAAACATCTAATTCTTTAGCCTTCGCAATTAATTTTTCATTTTCAATCTTAAGGCTAGAAAGAGAATCATTTAATTTTTCAATCTTAGCAAGCAAATTAGCAATATCATCTCTAAGATTGGAAATTGAATCATCACATACATTTGAATCAACCTTAGCAATTAATTTAGCATTCTCATTTCTAAGGTTGACAATAGTATCATGGCAAGTGCTTAGCTCACTAGATAATTTTTCACATTTTTCTACTTCTAGAGCGTAAGCATTTTTTACCTTAACATGCTTCTTATTTTCCTTAATTAGGAAGTCCTCTTGGGTGTCCAAGAGTTCATCCTTCTCATGAATAGCACTAATTAATTCATTTAATTTTTCTTTTTTGTTGCATGTTTAGGTTGGCAAAAAGGGTGCGCAAGTTATCCTCCTCATTTTCACTAGAATTATCTTTATCACTAGAGGAAGCATATTTAGTGGATGATCTTGATTTTACCTTCTTCCTTTTGCCGTCCTTTGCCATGAGACACTTGTGGCCGACGTTGGGGAAGAGCAGGCCCTTGGTGACGGCAATGTTGGTGACGTCCTCGTCGGAGGAGGAGTCGGAGGATCTCTCATCGGAGTTCCACTCGCGACACACATGGGCATCGCCATCCTTCTTCTTGTAATATCTTTTCTTTTCTCTCCTCTTTCCCTTCTTGTCGTCGCCCCTGTCACTGTCACTAGATAGTGGACATTTTGCAATAAAATGACCGAGCTTACCACACTTGTAGCAAACTTTCTTGGAGCGGGGCTTGTAATCCTTCCCCCTCCTTTACTTGAGGATTTGGCGGAAGCTCTTGATGATGAGCGTCATCTCCTCATTGTCGAGCTTGGAGGCATCGATGGGTGGTCTACTTGATGTAGATTCCTCTTTCTTCTCCTCCGTCGCCTTGAATGCGACCGGTTGTGCTTCAGACGTGGAGGGGCCGTCGTGCTCGATAATTTTTTTTGAGCCTTTGATCATCAACTCAAAGCTCACAAAGTTTCCTATTACTTCCTCGGGAGTCATTAGTGTATATCTAGGATTACCACGAATTAATTGAACTTGCGTAGGATTAAGGAACACGAGTGATCTAAGAATAACCTTAACCATTTCATGGTCATCCCATTTTTTGCTCCCGAGGTTGCGCACTTGGTTTACCAAGGTCTTGAGCCGGTTGTACATATCTTGTGGCTCCTCCCCTTGGCAAAGCCGGAAGCGACCGAGCTCCCCCTCGATCGTCTCCCGCTTGGTGATCTTGGTCACCTCGTCTCCTTCGTGCGTGGTCTTTAGCACGTCCCAAATCTCCTTGGCGCTCTTCAATCCTTGCACCTTGTTATACTCCTCTCGACTTAGAGAGGCGAGGAGTATAGTTGTGGCTTAGGAGTTGAAGTGTTGGATTTGTTCGACCTCCTCCGAGTCGTAATCCTTGTCTCCGTTCTTTGGTACCTGCACTCCATACTCAACAATATCCCATATTCTTTTGTGGAGTGAGGTTAGGTGATGCCTCATTTTATCACTCCACATAGAATAATCTTCACCTTCAAACATAGGTGGTTTGCCTAATGGAACGGAGAGTAATGGAGTGCGTCTAGAAATGCGAGGATAGCGAAGGGGCATCTTACTATACTTCTTGCGCTCATGGCGCTTTGAAGTGGTGGAGGCCGATTCCGAGCCGGAGGTGGAGGGTGACGAAGAGTCGATCTCATAGTAGACCACCTTCCTCATCTTCTTCTTCTTGTCACCCATCCGATGGGACTTGATGGAGGAAGAGGATTCCTCCTTGTGCTTGTGGGCGGACTCCCTTGAGTGAGTTCTTCCCGAGCTTGCGGTCTTGTCGCCGGTCTTGAGATCCCTCATGGCGGATGCTCCCGACATTACTTCGAGCGGTTAGGCTCTAATGAAGCACCGGGCTCTGATACCAATTGAAAGTCGCCTAGAGGGGGGGTGAATAGGGCGAATCTAAAATTTATAAACTTAAGCACAACTACAAGCCGGGTTAGCGTTAGAAATATAAACGAGTCCGAGAGAGAGAGGGCGCAAAACAAATTGTGAGCAAATAAAGAGCGAGACACGATGATTTGTTTTACCGAGGTTCGGTTCTTGCAAACCTACTCCCCGTTGAGGTGGCCACAAAGACCGGGTCTCTTTCAACTCTTTCCCTCTCTCAAACGGTCACCTAGACCGAGTGAGCTTCTCTTCTCAATCAAACGGAACACAAAGTTCCCGCAAGGACCACCACACAATTGGTGTCTCTTGCCTTGGTTACAATTGAGTATGATCACAAGAAGAATGAGAAAGAAAAGAAGTGATCCAAGCGCAAGAGCTCAAATGAACACAAATGTCGCTCTCTCTAGTCACTATTTGATTTGGAGTGATTCCGGACTTGGGAGAGGATTTGATCTTTTTGGAGTGTCTAGAATTGAATGTTATAGCTCTTGTAATGTGTTGAAGGTGGGAAACTTGGATGCCATTGAATGTGGGGTGGTTGGGGTATTTATAGCCCCAACCACCAAAAATGGTCGTTGGAAGGCTGCTGTCGCATGGCGCACCGGACAGTCCGGTGCGCCAGCCACGTCAGCAGACCATTGGGGTTCGACTGTTGGAGTTCTGACTTGTGGGGCCTCTGGGCTGTCCCGTGCGCCAACTGCGTGTGCTCTGTCCTCTGCGCGCGCAGGCGCGCATTAAATGCGTTGCAGTCGACCGTTGCACGCGAAGTAGTCGTTGCTCCGCTGGCACACCGGACAGTCCGGTGAATTATAGCGGAGCAGCCTCCCATTTTCCCGAAGGTGAGGAGTTCAGCGTCGAGTCCTCTGGTGCACCGGACACTGTCCGGTGGCACACCGGACAGACTGGTGCGCCAGACCAGGGTGCCTTTTGGGATGTCTTTTGCTCTCTTTGTTTGAACCCTTTCTTGGTCTTTTTATTGGCTTATTGTGAACCTTTGGCACCTATAAAACTTATAGACTAGAGCAAACTAGTTAGTCCAATTATTTGTGTTGGACAATTCAACCACCAAAATCAATTAGGAAATAGGTGTCAGCCTAATTCCCTTTCAATCTTCATTATCTTGAGCCTCATCCTCATCTTGAGTTGGTGGAGATGCTTGCATGGAGGAAGATGGTTGATCTTGTGCATGTGGTGGCTCTTCGGATTCCTTAGGACACACATCCCCAATGGACATGTTCCTTAGCACGACGCACGGAGCCTCTTCATCACCTATCTCATCAAGATCAACTTGCTCTACTTGAGAGCCGTTAGTCTCATCAAACACAATGTCACAAGAAACTTCAACTTATCCAGAGGACTTGTTAAAGACTCTATATGCCCTTGTGTTTGAATCATATCCTAGTAAAAAGCCTTCTATAGCCTTAGGAGCAAATTTGGATTTTCTACCTCTTTTAACAAGAATAAAACATTTGCTACCAAAGACTCTAAAATATGAAACATTGGGCTTTTTACCGGTTAGGAGTTCGTATGATGTCTTCTTGAGGATTCGGTGTAGATATAACCGGTTGATGGCGTAGCAAGCGGTGTTGACCGCCTCGGCCCAAAACCGATCCGACGTCTTGTACTCATCAAGCATGGTTCTTGCCATGTCCAATAGAGTTCTATTCTTCCTCTCCACTACACCATTTTGTTGTGGCGTGTAGGGAGAAGAGAACTCATGCTTGATGCCCTCCTCTTCAAGGAAGCCTTCGATTTGAGAGTTCTTGAACTCCGTCCCGTTGTCGCTTCTAATTTTCTTGATCCTTAAGTCGAACTCGTTTTGAGCTCGTCTCAAGAATCCCTTTAAGGTTTCTTGGGTATGATATTTTTCCTGCAAAAAGAACACCCAAGTGAAGCGAGAATAGTCATCCATAATAACTAGACAGTACTTACTCCCGCTGATGCTTATATAAGCAATCGAGCCAAATAGGTCCATGTGTAGGAGCTCGAGTGGCCTGTCAGTCATCATAATGTTCTTGTGTGGATGATGAACTCCAACTTGCTTCCCTGCCTGACATGCGCTACAAACCCTGTCTTTCTCAAAATGAACATTTGTTAGTCCCAAAATGTGTTCTCCCTTTAGAAGCTTGTGAAGATTCTTCATTCCAACATGTGCTAGTCGGCGTGCCAGAGCCAGCTCATGTTAGTCTTAGCAATTAAGCAAGTGTCGAGTTCAGCTCTAACAAAATCTACTAAGTATAGCTGACCCTCTAACACTCCCTTAAATGCTATTGAATCATCACTTCTTATAAAGACAGTAACACCAGTATCCGTAAAAAGACAGTTGTAACCCATTTTACATAATTGCGAAACTGAAAGCAAGTTGTAATCTAAGGAATCTACAAGAAAAACATTGGAAATGGAATGGTCAGGTGATATAGCTATTTTACCCAATCCTTTGACCAAACCTTGATTCCCATCCCCGAATTCGATAGCTCGTTGGGGATCTTGGTTTTTCTCATAGGAGGAGAACATCTTCTTCTCCCCTGTCATGTGGTTTGTGCACCCGCTATCGATGATCCAACTTGAGCCCTCGGATGCATAAACCTACAAAACAAATTTAGTTCTTGATTTTAGGTACCCAAACGGTTTTGGTTCCTTTGACATTAGATACAAGAACTTTGGGTACCCAAACACAAGTCTTTGACCCCTTGTGATTGCCCCCAACATACTTGGCAACTACTTTGCCGAATTTGTTAGTTAAAACATAAGATGCATCAAAAGTTTTAAATGAAATGTTAGAATCATTTGATGCAATAGGAGTTTCTTCTTAGGCAATTTTGCACGGGTTGATTGCCTAGAGCTAGGTGTCTCACCCTTATACATAAAAGCATGATTAGGGCCAGAGTGAGACTTCTTAGAGTGAATTCTCCTAATTTTGTGCTCGCGATAACCGGCTGGATACAAAATGTAACCCTCGTTATCCTGAGGCATGAGAGCCTTACCCTTAACAAAGTTAGACAATCTTTTAGGAGGGGCATTAAGTTTGACATTGTCCCCTTTTTGGAAGCCAATGCCATCCTTGATGCCAGGGCGTCTCCCACTATAGAGCATGCTTCTAGCAAATTTAAATTTTTCATTTTCTAAGTCATGCTCATTAATTTTGGCATTAAGTTGAGCTATGTGATCATTTTGTTTCTTAATTAAAGCTAGGTGATCATGGATAGCATCAACATTAATGTCTCTACATCTAGTACAAATAGAAACGTGCTCAACGGTAGATGTAGATGGTTTGCAAGATTTTAGTTCAACAATCTTAGCATGTAAAATGTCATTTTCGCTTCTAAGACTGGAAATGGAAGCATTGCAAACATCTAAGTCTTTAGCCTTAGCAATTAATTTTTCATTTTCAATCCTAAGGCTAGCAAGTGAATCATTCAATTTTTCAAACCTAGCAAGCAAATTAACATTATCATCTCTAAGATTGGAAACTGAATCATTACATACATTTGAATCAACCTTAGCTATTAAACTAGCATTCTCATTTCTAAGGTTGACAATAATATCATGGCACTTGCTTAGCTCACTAGATAATTTTTCACATTTTTCTACTTCTAGAGCATAAGCATCCTTAACCTTAACATGCTTCTTATTTTCCTTAATTAGGAAGTCCTCTTGTGAGTCCAAGAGTTCATCCTTCTCATGAATAACACTAATTAATTCATTTAATTTTTCTTTTTGTTGCATGTTAAGGTTGGCAAAAAGGGTACGCAAATTATCTTCCTCATCACTAAAATGATCTCCATCACTAGAGGATGCATATTTGGTGGAGGATCTTGATTTTACCTTCTTCCCTTTGTCGTCCTTTGCCATGAGGCACTTGTGGCCGACGTTGGGGAAGAGGAGCCCTTTGGTGACGACGATGTTGGCGGCGTCCTCGTCGGAGGAGGAGTCGGAGGAGCTCTCGTCGGAGTTCCACTCGCGACACA
Source organism: Zea mays (assembly GCF_902167145.1). Taxonomy (NCBI): domain Eukaryota; kingdom Viridiplantae; phylum Streptophyta; class Magnoliopsida; order Poales; family Poaceae; genus Zea; species Zea mays. The sequence continues at coordinate 70,431,405 of NC_050096.1, read as the reverse complement.
CATGGGCATCGCCGCCCTTCTTCGTGTAGTATTTCTTCTTTTCTCTCCTCTTTCCCTTCTTGTCGTCGCCCCTGTCACTGCCACTTGATAATGGACATTTTGCAATAAAATGACCAGGCTTACCACACTTGTAGCACACTTTCTTGGAGCGGGATTTGTAGTCCTTCCCCCTCCTTTGCTTGAGGATTTGGCGGAAGCTCTTGATGATGAGCGCCATTTCCTCGTTGTCGAGCTTGGATGCGTCGATGGGGAGTCTACTTGATGTAGACTCTTCCTTCTTCTCCTCCGTCGCCTTGAATGCGATCGGTTGTGCTTCGGGCGTAGAGGGGCCATCTTGCTCGATGATTTTCTTTGAGCCTTTGATCATCAACTCAAAGCTCACAAATTTTCCTGTCACTTCCTCGGGAGACATTAGTGTATATCTAGGATCACCACGTATTAATTGAACTTGCGTAGGGTTAAGAAAAACGAGTGATCTAAGAATAACCTTGACCATTTCATGGTCATCCCATTTTTTGCTCCCGAGGTTGCGCACTTGGTTCACCAAGGTCTTGAGCCGGTTGTACATATCTTGTGGCTCCTCCCCTTGGCGAAGCCGGAAGCGACCGAGCTCCCCCTCGATCGTCTCCCGCTTGGTGATCTTGGTCACCTCGTCTCCTTCGTGCGTGGTCTTTAGCACGTCCCAAATCTCCTTGGCGCTCTTCAATCCTTGCACCTTGTTATACTCCTCTCGACTTAGAGAGGCGAGGAGTATAGTGGTGGCTTGAGAGTTGAAGTGCCGGATTTGGGCGACCTCGTCTGAATCATAGTCTTCATCCCCCGGTGATGGTACCTGTACTCCAATCTCAACAACATCCCAAATGCTAGTGTGGAGTGAGGTTAGATGATGCCTCATTTTATCACTCCACATATTATAATCTTCACCATCAAACATAGGTGGTTTGCCTAATGACACGGAAAGTAATGGAGTACGTTAGGAAATGCGAGGGTAGCGTAGGGGGATCTTACTATACTTCTTGCGCTCTTGGCGCTTAGAAGTGACGGAAGCGGCGTCGGATCCGGATGTAGAGGGCGAGGATGAGTCGGTCTCGTAGTAGACCACTTTCTTCATTTTCTTCTTCTTCTCGCCACTCTTGTGCGATCGAATGCGTGAAGGGGATCCATCCTTGTTGTTGTTGGTGGACTCCCTTGATGGAGCCTTCCTGTGGCTTGTAGCGGACTTCTCGCCGCCGATCACCATCTTCTTGGCGTGATCTCACGATATCACTTCGAGCGGTTAAGCTCTAATGAAGCACCGGGCTCTGATACCAATTGAAAGTCACCTAGAGGGGAGTGAATAGGGCGAATCTGAAATTTATAAACTTAAGCACAACTACAAGCCGGGTTAGCGTTAGAAATATAAACGAGTCCGAGAGAGAGGGCGAAAAACAAATCGTAAGCAAATAAAGCGTGAGACACAAGGATTTGTTTTACCGAGGTTCGGTTCTTGCAAACCTACTCCCCGTTGAGGTGGTCACAAAGACCGAGTCTCTTTCAACCCTTTCCCTCTCTCAAACGGTCACTTAGACCGAGTGAGCTTCTCTTCTCAATCAAACGGGACACAAAGTCCCCGCAAGGACCACCACACAATTGGTGTCTCTTGCCTCGGTTACAATTGAGTTTGATCACAAGAAAGAATGAGAGAAAGAAGCAATCCAAGCGCAAGAGCTCAAATGAACACAAATATCGCTCTCTCTAGTCACTATTTGATTTGGAGTGATTCCGGACTTGGGAAAGGATTTGATCTCTTTGGTTGTGTCTAGAATTGAATGTTATAGCTCTTGTAATGTGTTGAAAGGTGGAAAACTTGGATGCAATTGAATGTGGGGTGGTTGGGGTATTTATAGCCCCAACCACCAAAAGTGGCCGTTGGGAGGCTGTCTGTTGCATGGCGCACCGGACAGTCCGGTGCACCACCGGACACTGTCCGGTGCGCTAGCCATGTCAGCCGGTCGTTGGGTTCTGACCGTTGGAGCTCTGACTGGTGGGGCCTCTGGGCTGTCCGGTGGTGCACCGGACAGGTCCTGTAGACTGTCCGGTGCGCCTTCTGCGCGTGCTCTGTCCTCTGCACGCTCAGGCGCGCATTAAATGCGTTGCAGTCGACTGTTGCGTGCGAAGTAGTCGTTGCTCCGCTGGCACACCGGACAGTCCGGTGAATTATAGCGGAGCGGCCTCCCTTTTTTCCGAAGGTGAAGAGTTCAGCGTCGAGTTCCCTGGTGCACCGGACACTGTCCGGTGGCACACCGGACAGTCCGGTGCGCCAGACCAGGGTGCCTTTGGGATGTCTTTAGCTCTCTTTATTTGAACTCATCTTTGGTCTTTTTATTGGCTTGTTGTGAACCTTTGGCACCTGTAAAACTTATAGACTAGAGCAAACTAGTTAGTCTAATTATTTGTGTTGGGCAATTCAACCACCAAAATCAATTAGGAAAAAGGTGTAAGTCTAATTCCCTTTCAAATTCCATCTTCTCTTAGTTATTTCTGTTATAGTGAAAGAAGAGTACTGGCAGAAGAATGGTGAATGTCATTTTAGTCTTATTTCAATTTATTTAATAATATATGAATATTTTTAGTCTCTAGAACCAAAGAAAATAGAGATTAAACTTTATCCTTGGACTAAAGAAACCAAATTTGCTCTAAGTCACCAACAAAGCGAGTTGTATGAAATAGTACTCCCTCTATCTTAGCAAAATTTTATATTTAGTATCTTAAGTTTAATTATCTATTGATAAAAATATTAATGTTTATAATATTAAATAAATGCTATTATATTACTTATGAAATTTATTTTATAATAAATTAATTTAAAGCTAAAAAGATGAACATTAATCCCTAACAGTTTGGTCAAATGTGCTAACTAGCATATAGCTAGTAGTTACGTCCATTTTTTTGGTTCAATACCGGTGGCTAGAAACCAAGTTATTCTGTTGACCACTTAGATCTTGTTCGTTTGTATCGGATTACACTTAGAATTGTTCCGGTTAATTAAAGTTTATATAAATTAGAGAATCAACCCGGTTAAGAATCGTTCTGATCCACCAATCCGGCACAAACGAACAAGGCCTTAGTCAGAATGAAAAAAAATATCAAAGATTTTGACATCTACGAATTTAAAGTTTTAAACCCATCAAATCTCCTCTAATCCTCCGATCAAGCCCTTACCGCGCGTAGGTGGAGTCTGTCTCCTGCTGCCGCCGCAGGAAATCCGAATTCTGCTGGTAATTGGAGCCGAGATGGCGACGGCGATCCGATCCGCAGCCACGATCAGGCGCACTGCTCCAAACAGCGGGCACCAGCCATCCCAAACCATCAGGATTCTGCCACCTGGGGCACCTCCGACCAATAGTAGCTCTCCCAGCAACCACGAGAAGAACGTGCTTAAAATGGAGAAAGAATCCAACTCGCAATTTATGAATGGGAATAAAGATGAGCCCAGTGCCTCTTCATTTTTATGCACGCCCAGCACGCCCAGACGGCGGAGGAAGGGGGAAAGAGGAGGGCAGAGCAGCAACAGTACATCGAGCGAGGGAGTAGAGTAAATTGAATCAGGTTTCGTGTCGATTCGGAGGCTTTCGCTTCTGCTTGCGGAGTTGCGGTGGAGATTTGAGGCCTGCGGCGAAGATGGCACCTGCGGAATCCGGGGAGAAGGCGACCAGCTTCGCCATGGCCTGCAGCCTGCTCAGCCGCTACGTCAGGCAGAACGGTGCCGCCGCTGCCGATCTCGGCCTCGCTATCAGAGGTGAAGCCTCTTCTCTTGTTGAGGAAAAATTTGGGGTCTCGAGGAGGTCGGTAGGTGTTCTTTATCTGTTGGGAGTTTAGCGGTGTTTGTTGGGGAGAAGCGGTGAATTGAGGTGCGATTCATGCTAAAAGTTGCTATTTTGAGGTGCTCCCGTAGTCGTCTCGTGTCAGATCTGGTCCCGAAGTCTTGACCTGGAAGCAAATATGTCACTTGTATTTGGTTTCGATCAAGAATTTGGGCTTCTGGCTGATCTAACATCCGAATCTGATAGCTTCCTGTCCATCTCTGTACAGTCTATCTGAAAATTATCGGCTGAACTTTTACTGAAGCAGAGTGCTCTATCCTGTTTCAGCTGAATCCGATGCAAAGAGGACGTCGACGGACATGGAAAAGGGGGAGACGGGGAAGGAGACCATGGATCTCTTCCCCCAGATCGCTGGATTCGGCTCGGAGGCCGCCACGAAGGAAGCCCCTGATGCGAGGTACTTGACGAAATAGATACCTCTCTGTTCTTTTGGGTTTCAGTTCACAGCCATTCTCATGTCATGTTAGCATGGTACTATTGCTGTAGTCAGTTGATGACTGAAAACGTAAAAAAAAAAAAAACAATCTAGCTGCTGTGAGAAGCAGCTCTTGGTGGCCAGTTTTTTATTTGTCAAACAGTTGTGCCTCAGATCGATGTAGATGGTTCGATCTCCACACACAGCAGTACAACCCAGATCTTTGTCTTCAGAAAATAGTGAGAAGTTAATTTATCATCTGAAACTGAATATTTGAAGAGTATTGTTCGTAGGGCTTCTCACACTGCAAACCAGACTGCCAAACAATCTCCGGCAAAGCTTTCTGTGATGTGTGCCAAAGCTTTCTTGCTATGTCGTAGTGGTTGAATGGTAGAAGGTCCATCCATGAATCTGTAGAACTTGGCGCTCCGAAACTAAATGAATGAACAATTGGTGCCACGCAAGTTCTGAAACTTCAAAATTTTAACTCGTTGAAGTCGTTTCATGCGTATAAGTTAGCCACCAAATTTGACAACCGGAAACATCCTGATTCTCAGGGAGCCAGAGAAGCGCCAGCTGACTATCTTCTATGGCGGGAAGGTCCTTGTGTTCGATGACTTCCCTGCTGAGAAGGCAAAAGACCTGATGCAAATGGCCAGCAAGGGTTCACCCGTAGCCCAGAACCCTGGCCTGCTGCCTCCCTCCACAGCTGCAACCGTTACTGACAGCACCAAGATCGCAGCAGTGCCAGCCGCACCAATTGCTGTGGCCAACGCCCAGAAGAGTGCAGCAGGTAGCTGACTCGTGCACCCCACCTTGTTCATATGCACGCGGCATTTCTCTGAATGATTGATTTCTGTCTTGCTCACTGTTCCCAAATTGTATAATGTTTGCAGATATACCGCAGGCTCCCAAGGCATCTCTTCGCAGGTTCCTTGAGAAGAGAAAGGATCGGTAGGTTACTCTTGCTGCTGTTGGGATGACAAGGCTGTTGTTTTAACGATACAGCTCTTCGAGGAGGATCTATCTAATCTGTAATATTCCCTGTTTCAGCCTTACTGCGAAAGCACCATACCCGGGTTCCCCTTCAGATGTTACACCTGTGAAGAAGGAGATGTCGGATGGTCAGCCATGGCTTGGGCTGGGACCTCAGATCGCCAACCCTGATCTGAGCTTGTCCAAGGAGGCGAGCCAGTGATCGATGATCCAGCATCACCATCTTCAAAACTGCGATACTCAACAGCCATGTGTGGAAGTGTTCTGTTTTGGGCCCCTATCATTCCGGGTTTTTTTTCGCATGGATAAATAGGTTGTACGAAAGTAAAGAACACAGCTAATGACGGACTTCAGTAAGGATTACCGGCGCTGGGGCAGGTTTGGCTGATCAGCCTTTGCTGGCCTGACCCAAGTGGCCATTTTAGAAAGATGAAAATGTAATGTAGTAGTTGCTAGAACAAGTTGGCATCTTGGGATGTTCTGTGTTGTTTGGCTTTGGCACTGGTGCGTGTCAGTGTCACAAAGCTATTTATTTTCACAGATACATGCTATATGATTTTTTTTATTATCTTCTGGTTGTCTCTGTAGGGTTATGAAATATCACAGCTTTTCTTTCTAAGTGATTGTGATCAATGCCCCTGGACTATCAGAATGTTGTTCTCTGAAGTTACAATCTACTACTCCCGTTGATCTAGTAAATTATAAGAAGTTTTGTGTTTTCTAGATGCATAGATTTTATTATGCACTCAGATATTCATCATGTTTAGATACATAGCAACTAGAAAGCCCAAGTGCATGTATTACTCATAGCTTCTAAGAGCTCTCCATGTTCATCTCGGATAATGAATCCCCAACTTCCTTGGGCCCTTTCCTTAATGAAACCATCGACATTATATTTCCTCCTCACAAATGGTGTCCAGCACAAGTTCTTCAGCCCACTGTCCAATTAGCGGATCAATCAAGTCCTCAACTTTTATGAGGATTGTTTGTCCCCTTATTATGTGTTTGGCTTGAGATTAAAGTGGTATGAGTCGGAGGCGACACCGTCCTCTCGATTTTTTGGAATCACGTCACCACCAAAAACTAGTGCAGGTTTACCTCGTCTTTGCGTGACTCTCATCTAAACACTATAAAAACTATGGTCACATCTTTTCATCTCTCCATGTACATCCAACCAAATATACCTTTAGTAGCCAAGCCAGATCTCCCCAATCCCCAGTCTCCAAATAAGTCCTTTTAGCAAGCTTACTCCTCACAGATTACTCATCTATGTAGATAGTACTCCATATTTAGCTTTTAGGACCCGAGCACACAGAGATGAAGGATTATTCTAAAGAAATCCCCAACGATGTTTAGCGAGCATTTCCAACTAACCCAGTGCATCTTCCCTTCGTTGTCACCATAGTTTACGTATGAGAAAAACTGATTTGGTACGCATTTCATAAAACAAGAGATATACATCTCTCTAGTCTCTTCAAAGCCCATTTTATCCATCATAGCCTGCAAGAAAGGCCATTTCATTCAATCATAAGCCTTACTCATGTCGAGCTTTATAGCAGCATAGCCTAGACCCTGTTAGATTTAATTTTTTTTGTCTTGGCCCATAGAGAAATTCAGTTAATTCCAAATAAATCTTAAAGGCTCACACATGGTAAGAAGTAGTGGCACTATTAATCCCACACTGCTAGTGTATGTGCGTGCACTCCAATTTATAAGTGGAGGTTTTGCTCTCCCACCAAGAAGTCATGAAAATGAGGAGAGAAGTGGAGAGTCTACACGAGCGTTCGCTCTCGCCATCGCCTATCAACTCTATTTCTAGAATAGGCTGGATTTGTCGATGGTTAACCATCATTAAGTGTGTTCCATGTGACAAAAAGTAAGCCAAAGAGTGATATAACAAAAGGGTTAATGGCGATGAATAATATATGGTCCACATCCAAGATTGAGCAAGAAATTGGTAACCATTGAAAGCTACAAGGGGGGATAATTGAGTGCTCAACATAGAAAGGGAAATAAGAAAATCAAAATATAAGGGGTCAAGACAAAGGTAAATGATTGAGTAAGCATGAAAAAATTGTTAGACTCTACATGAGTAGAGCCATATGCTAAACATATGATATGGTATGTTTTTAGTATAAAGTTTTTATTGTAGGATTAGATCTATATTTTTCTATAATTAATTCTAACTTTTGGTTTATTGTTTAATAATAGTGGATCTATTATGGGCTAAACATTGCATGCTTGAGATGTAGCAAAAACTTTATGCTTATTGGAGCATGTATGATCGAGTTATAATTTTATCTAGATAAATCAATACATGAGCCTAGATAAATTTATAATTTAGATATGCATGATCTAGTGAGCATAAAATCTTTACCTACAACTTAAACACGCAATGGTTAGTCCATGATAAAAAATTTACTATAATTAAATTAATTATAGAAAAGCATAGATCTAAAGCTATAATAACATTTTTTAGTAAATCATACCACATCATATGTTCATTGTGTAGACCTATTTTCGTGGAGTCCAACACAATTAATTTTCATAATTATAGTTTTTTATTTACTATTGTTTTTTTAAAAAAACTGGTAAAATAAATGTAAAAGAGAAAACATTCATAGAACATCCATAAGTCAAATGTCTGATTTGGAGAGAGTAGAGAAGCTACTTCTTATTTTAGAGATCTCCAACAAGATACCTTAAAATAGTGCCCCCAAAAATTAAAATGCTACATCATTTAAATTGTTTAGGATACTAAAAACAAAATTGAGATCCAACATTTAAGCCCTAAATCATGTATTTTAGAAAATAAATTACATTATTAGGAAAAAAAAGGTTGAGTACGATGTAGAAAATAGGGAGGACACTAATCTAAGGTGTAGTATATTTAGATCACTTTATATTGTGCCCTATTTTTTATAAAAATGTAAAATAGTGATACCGTTGAAGCTTTTTTATTAGTTGATTCCTATATTTTTAAAATTGGACATTGATTTATATTTTAAAATAGGACATTGGTTTAAGTCACCGTTGGATATGCCTTAGAAGTTGAGGGTGTAAAATCTGATTTTTGCAATAGTTAGGAGGGAAGTAGATTTTTTTTAATCTGAGATGCTGTGTACGTTGTTTGTTTCCTGAGATGGGCTCTCAGGCCCATGGTATTGCTGGACTGCCGCCTCTACTGGTCTTTCTTAAGCTCAATAAACTGGGCCGTATTTTTCCAATACTCCGCTACCTTACCTAGTTACCTGTATACATTATCTGCCCCATTCATATTTCATAGTGCCCAAAGTTTACTCACAGCAGACACTGATTTGCTGGGGAAAATATAGAATGGATATTAAAAACTACTCCTGGCGTCTCTGTCCAGGAGTGCATGGCGTCTGGGACACTGCTTCACCTTCAACAACGCCGTATATTTCCCATTCAGGGCAGGCCTTGTTAGGTTAGGCCGATTCAGGAGAGGATTAGGGGGATTAAGTCTCTTTCTAATTAAAATTGATTAGAGCTAGTTTATGAGCACTATTTTCTGAAGAGATTTCCATTTTTCAAGAAAAAATAGTTCATTTCTTTTGAAAAATAAAAATCCTTTAAAAAATAGAGTTCTTAAACTAGCCTTTGGGTGAGGATTTAATCACCTTTAATCCTCTTTCTTCTGGATAGACGTAACGGAAGAAGGTGTCGTGAAAACAAGGCGCCGCGATATAAGAATACGCGAAGCCTGTTGCTATCATTTCATCCATACGGGTCACGGCCATGGTGTATTTTTTTCCCTTCTTGCAACCCAACCATATGCAGCTGTGTAACCACTGACTAGCATAAGAAGTTGATGTCCATCTGATAGCAATATCAATAGCGATGTAGGCCGTCGCTGTTACATGATTACTCTACGCGCACTTAAGTGGTAATTAGTATATTGGGTAGGATTATTGACCAACTCCAGCACCACGGACAGATCCATGTATACTTCTAGAATTTAAAACTGTTCCGAAACAAGAGGAAACAAGAGGACGTTTGATTTTTAGGGACTAATTTTTATCACTCTATTTTATTCTACTTTATTCTCTAAATTGGCAAATACAGAAATTAAAATAGAGTTTTAGTTTTTGTATTTGACAATTTGGAGACTAAGATGGGAAAAAATAGAGGGACTAAAAATTAGTCCCTAGAAACCAAATACCTTCTAAGTGTATTTCTAGCCTTTAGATCATCTAACTCTAGTTGTCTTTTTGCTAGTTTTTCTATTGATTGATATTGCTCTCCTCACTAGGACTCTAGAAGTATGCTTATTTTAATACAGAGAAAATATATAATAAGTAGTAATGTGTTCTTGGTCGTCATGATTCATCTCATCCTCTAGTCATAATCACCTGTTCAATTTCCTTCCTGGACATATAAACCAAATGTGTATATAGTGGTTATACAAGAGGGGGTAGCTAAATATATATGTAAGATATTGTTTGGTTCAGGTAATGTATGTAACATAAATGACAACGGTAATGATTCGCACTCGAGTATCGGTGGTAATAGATTTGAATAAGTCGAAGACATCAATTTATATCTGATTACGGTTAGATTTAAACAAACATTATTTAATGTTACTCATTAAATATGTGAACCAAACGGACACATAATATTGATAACGATTGGACAAGCTAAAGCGACGTGGTTGAACCTAAGGGTGTGTCAAAGTCAGCATTCTGCTATCATCAGTGGTAGGGAGTATAATAACCCTGCTGCGTGCTGGTCGCGATCATGGAAGGCAATAGACTTTTTCTTCTTCTTCTTCTCCGGGCCACACAGCTATCATGATGCCAGCTAGTCTGATAGTGACCGTCACATATTATACTGTGTTGCCTCCCTGAAGCATGGAGCCGATGGGTTCCCAGTCCCAGATCATCCAAACAGCTACAACTGTATTTGGACTGCCTGCCTGCCTGCTGCGAGTATGTATCAGACAGTTGATGCTATGCTAATGGAGTGCAATTGGCTGCTGTTCAGAAATCACAAACAAAAGCACTAGTATATGACTTGCATGCATCCCGATGATTATCAAAACTAAAGCATCGACCAGCTGCTGTGCCACCACCACATCCTTCAACGTAAATTCACCAAGCCGTTCCTTGCTTCGGTGGGGAGATCTTGCATCCCTAGGAGACTGTCTCTCTTTTTCCCCCATCTTCTTTTCTTCTCCACGGGATTCCCACTCCCCTTCTGGTGCAAGGTTAGGACGAGCTACAAGTGTCGATGGATCCATGGATACGCCGTCGGCCAGTACTACCTAGTAGCAGCAGGCCACACCCGCACATAGATGCAGCAGCACGCTGGCGGTTGGTGCTTTTGCTAGGAGGACGGACGGGCAGCGGCAGGACCAGCCAAACACTATCTATCCTCCTGGCAGCTCTGCTTCTTTGGGTTTGGACTTCCAGCAGCAGAACCCAGTAAAGGACATGGACTGGACGCGTCCTCGTTGATCTCTCTGAAATCAGTTCTCTTTGAACAAGCATCACAACAAGTTCATCTGAAGCTGAACTAGACGCGAGTGTGCTTCATGCCTTTCTGGCTGCAGCAAGTCGTCATGGTCACCTTCTCTTTTTATGGCAATATTTCTTGATGAGCAGAGCACCACAACAGTTCATCGAATGCTTGTAGAGAAGAGGAGGTTTCTCAACACCAACAACGTGGAGCGGGATGGATTTGAACAAGAATGTTATTCCTTTTTGCCAGAGCAGACAGATGAGAAAACAAAAGGGAAGCAACAATCCTTGGAAAACTTGCCATCATCCCTCTCCTTCCCTCCTGCTACTATGCTACAAAACATCTCATCCCGCCCACCATCCTCATGATGCCTCCTCTACCAAAGAGGAGGAGAGGAGGAACAAAGTTTCCCCCACCCACCCATTTCTCTACACAAACACACCCACCCTTATTTCTCGTGCTTCCTTTTTTTTTAGTTTTGTCATGTTTATCTTACAGCGTCCGCCGGTTCCTCCAGCTGGATTTTTTTTTTGTTTCGTCACTAGACTAGACGGAACGACGGATCCGCACCGCGCGCCCATCATGCGACGACGATGCCGGTGGTGAAGAAGATCTGCCCGCCGCCGCTGCACGGCGAGCCGGCCACCATCTCAGCGGCCGACTTCCTGGGCACGTCGGCGGCCGCCGCGCGGCGCTTCCGCTCCTTCTCCTCCTCCGCCTCCCGGAACTCGTCGCTCACGATGGCGTGGTACCGGCACTCCATGCTGCAGAAGGCGCGCTCCCCGCGGTACATGAAGACGTCCTTCCCGTCCAGCGCCCGGCGGCACATGTCGCAGCACGAGAGGAACTCCGCCACGCGGAACGCCGCTCCACCGCCGCCGCCGGCCCGGCCGGACACCGGGCCGCCGCACAGACTGGTGGCGCACCGCCCGCTGCACGCGAGCTCCGATACCTCCAGCCGCGCCGCGCGCCGCGGGATGGACACCCGCGGCGCGGCGGCGGCGCCGGCGCCGGGCAGCGGGCCCTCGGCCTCCAGCGCCGCCAGGATCCCGAGCCCGACGCCTCCGACGGCGTCGCGGTGGCGCCACCCACGGGGCGACGCGCGGTCCAGCGGGCTCGTCGGCGACGGAAGGCCGTCGTGCTTCCACTGGGGGATCTCTAGTTTGCGCGCCATGCTCCTCGCCTTCTCCACTATGCCTCGCTGTTGGAAACGGAAGAAGAGGGGAGGGGAGGAGGTTCGCGCTGGCCGTGCGCCCGTGCCCGTGCTCCGGTGTCCTTGGCTGGCAAGCTGCTCCTCTATGCGGACCAGAGGAGGAGATCAGGAGAGGTTGGAGGGCGAGGAAGTGGGAGAGAGGGTGAGTGGTTTCCTGTATTTGTAGCCCCTGCAATGGCGGTTTCCAGCCTTCCTGTGGGTTTTCTTTTCCTGCTGATAGACCTTTTCTTTTATTTTCATTACTTTTTTCTGTGTGTATACGTGCTATCCCTTTCCCTTCTTGCGGTCCGGGTTATGACTATGTCCAATAGTCTTTCTATTTTAAAATCACTGTATAAATAATCTCTCTATATCAAAATAATAATCATTTTAACTCTAGATTTTATGTTCATATTCATATGAATAATTATGAACCTAGATATATATATATATATATAAAAACTATACATTAATTATTGTATGAATTAATTATTGTGTGAATCTAGTAATTTGGGACGTAGGGAGTAGTGTTTTACATATTAATTATTGTATGAATTAATTATTGTGCAACGGTCACCGTATTAGGTGGCTAGTTCTTTTTTTCGGGTGGGCACCGGACTGTCCGGTGACCTCTCCTAACTGTTGATGAGCTGACGTGGTTAGCGTTGATCCCGCTGTCGACCGTTGGGTCGCCTAAGAGTTGTTGGTCGTCTGCCACTGGACATGTCTGGTGCACACCGGACTGTCTGATGAAGCCCAGTCTAACCTAAGTTTGGCTCTTTTGAGCTGAACTCCTTCATTTTTTCTCGACTGTTTTTGTGAGGTTCTCTAACACTTAGACAAACATAGTTAGCCACTGGAACAATCGACTAAATGATGGGTTCATACCCCCCTTCACTTCTTTTCTCTAGGATTTATGTTTTACCTCAAACAGAGCTCCAAATGACACTTTCTCTATAAACATGGTTTAGAGAGCAAAACTAAAGTTCCATATGCATAGTAGAAGGTGTATGCAACATTGCTTCTTTTGGCCTGTTTGAGGTCGATGTTGGATTCCAAAACTCCAAGTCTCCAAGACTTGATCTAGATTGCTATCTAGGAGCTCTAACACTCTGCAAAGGTCACACAGAACATATCCAAACACAAGAACACCCCAACTAAAAGTCAGAAAGAACTTAGCTCTTTTGGGTTGCTTCTAAGTTCTGGATTTGACATTACTCCTCCTTCTAGCGACCTTGCTTTACATCTTCAACTTGATCTTGAGTCTTATGACTTACACTGCATAAATATAGATGTTTCCTCATTGGTTGTAAGTCACATACTTAGATAGTGATCCTCGATTTACCATAGCTCTTCTCAACTCAATCAACCTTGACTTTGCAAGTCTTCTTCTTTACCCTTGGCTTTGGGTTCCTCAGCCTCCTTGACCTTCTACCGTGCACTCGGTACCTCGAAGCTCTTCTTGTTTCCATCCTTGGCTTGATCAGCTGTCTCTAAGATATGATCGCGGAGACTCACTTAAGCATTATTCTTCACTCGTGATGTCCACAACCATAATCAACTCAACATTTGGACCATAACTCTTGAACACTTGTGTTGAACTTTACAAGCTCTATACTAAGAACATGTCCAATACGTAACAGACCTGTCAGCCCTTTAATTGGGTTGTCATCCAAATCACCAAAACCCACAAGAGAGCTTTCAAGATCCTTACGAGGACTTAGGTTCTTTGATTGAGTAGAAAGAGAGGGCTCGAGCTTGATCTTTGGAATCATTCGAGGGGTTGAAAGAGACCCATCCTTAGGTACGCATCAACGAAGATGTGGGTTCCATTTGGAAGCCGAACTCCGGTAAATAAATCGCTCGTGTCTTTTGTGTTGTATCGCTTATGATTTATTTTCCCCTTCTCCCTCCTAAGTTCTCTTGCTTGTGTTTGTTTCTAAATCATTTGTCTAGCTCCCAAGTTATTATGCAATCATAATCGTCCGCCAGTCGCCCCTTCTTCTCCTCTCGGCGTTGTCACTGTCAACCTCTCTCCTCAAGTCGCCGCCCCTCCTCTCCTCTCTACGAACCCACGGATTGTAGTGTTTGCATGAGTTATATGGTAGTAAAAAACTTTCGACAATCCCTCAAAGAAATAGAAATTGACACATTTTTCCCCTCGGTCACTACTGGAATCGCGTTCTTTGCCGTGTGTCTTATGCCGAGTGTCTAAGACACTCGGCAAAGACTATTTTACACTAGGCAAATAATACTCGGCAAATATTTTATCGGTAGAAGGTTCTTTGCCGAGTACTTTTTTTGGACACTCGGCAAAGACTTTGCCGAGTGTCGAAAAGCACTCGACAAATTAAAAATCCAAAAAAACATAAAAACATTTTTTAAAATTATAGAAACAACTCCTATTACCTTACCCACCGCTCTATCATTTTTCATTATTATTTTGAATCAAATCTACATGCTCTCGCGCATACCCTCCTATACCACTACACTACTACACCAATTACGTCTATATTACGTTTTCATTCCTCATATACTATAACAAACCGAGAGTAATTTAATTATTTAAGACACTAAATGAATTTATTTGAAAATGTGACCAAATATAAAGTTGCATAACTTTTTGAGATCTACAAATTCTATTTTAATAGTTTCTACATCCGATGTCGTTTACAAAATTTGAATTTTAAATTTGAAAACTTCACACGAATTTTTCAATGATAAAATGATTTCAAATCAAAAAGTTGTCAATTACAAAGTTTCATTACATTTCAAGACCTACAACTTCTTATTTTGGTGGTTTTTCCATCCGAGGTAGTTTGAAAAATTCAAATTTCTAAATTTAAAAATAGTTTTGCATGACAAGATAATTTCAAACCAAAACATTGTCAACTACAAAGTTTCATAACTCTTCAATATCTACAACTTTTATGTTTGTGGTTTTTTCTTTCGAGGTCGTTTTCAAAATTCAAATTTTATTTTTTTAAATTTAGACGTAGTTTTCGTTGACAATATGACTTCAAATGGAAAAGTTGTCAACTAAAAACTTCTATAACTTCTTAAGATCTACAAAAATTATTTTGGTTGTTTAGTCATTTGTTCATCTCACATGATGGTTCTAACAATATGCACAAATTTTATACATCTCTCTCGTATTTTCATAAACTACGAGAGAGATATATGTTTTATGAACAAATTTATTTTTACTTTTTCATATGAAGAAATGTTCAAAATATAAAATGTACATCATGATGAGTTATACAAATTTATAGTTGAAAAGTTTTTCATTTGAATTAATTTACTGCTTTAAAATGTGATTTTTAAATTGTCCTTGCTTAGTGTTGAAAAAAAAAACATTCGACAAAGAGCTCTTTGCCGAGTGTTATATTTTTTACACTCGGCAAAGAAGCTCTTTGTCGAGTGTAAAAAAAAAACACTCGCCAAAGAAACTATTTGTCGAGTGTCAAAAATAAAATACTCGGCAAACTTCGTCGAGTGTTATATTTTACCGAGAGTTTTTTACGTGACATTCGACAAAAAACTTTTTTATTGAGTGCTAAAAAAACACTCGATAAAGTATTTAGTACTCGAAATTCCGGTAATGATTTATCCTTCTCCGCTCGTCGTGACATTGGCATGTGGGTCCCGTGGCGCTGCCCCGCCGCCGTGCTAGGCACATGGGGCTGGCTCCGCTGCCGGTCGCGGGTCCGCCTCCTTGGCTTGGCGCGACGCGGGAGGAGGAAAGAGAGGAGTTGACAGTAGATTGTAGATGGGACGGAAAAGGGGTGGTTGTTTTGTGCATCGGTTTTAGTTTTACTGATTGAGTGATTGATTGGTTGATTCCAATCTGTTAAGACTGTGGTACTAGTATTTTAGGGAGATCGGGAATTCTCGGTTCAGTTGGAGTCTTTGGAGATAGGAGTACAAACGACAGGAGCAGAAGGGAGAAAAGTGTGTAGGATACAAGCGTGCGAGTAGCACGCTGAGGTAGTGAGGTGGGGTTCGGAAGGCGACGGGGATCTGTTCGCTGAAAACCATGGACTCAGAAGAAAATGGTGTGCTGGACTGCTGGTGGAGCAGCATGGGATGGGAGTCTGGCACGGCCAAATGGCCAATACATCACATCACGTCGTGTCCTTTTCTTCTCCCTCCTCCTCCTCCCAGTTCCTGCCACTTGGATGTTGGCGGGGGGAGCATGCATGCGCATCTGGTGAACGGGGGATCCGAAAATCATCGGGCGTCGTTTAACTCGCTACGTACGGTGTGCTTTGCTGCTAAACACACAGCAGATTGTTTTCTTCTTCTGATGATGATGATGATGATGAAATTAGTGGCGGGATTTCCTCTACTACATACCCACCACCGGTCGGTGGGAGGAGGTTTGGGGGCGATCCGAGGAATCAACAAAGGACCGGTAAGTAACTAGTCCAACTGAAACGTCCAGGTTCACTCCTGCAGTTGCGTTGCGTCCACCAGCTGAGCCTCTCAACTCAACTCACACTGCCCAGCGCCTGTGCGGAATGGCAATGAGGACGCGGTACAAGGGGCAAACTAAATAGAATAAAAAAAAGCTGCGAGACTGTCAGCGACCTATTCTCCAGACGTCAGTTATGTAACTGTTAGTGCCTAGTCTTTAGCTCATCCATGCATGCAGGTTAGTTAGGATTGATTGGTTAGCAGTGATCGACTACATGTATAAATACTTGTACACTGAACACATAATGAATTGAGCGTTCAGTTTCTTACATGGTATCAGCCTTATCTCGATTCCCACCTCTCCCCACCTCCTGCTTCCGCACCTCTCTAGATTCACCATGGTGAGTCCGTCAGGATCATCCTCCTCGAGCACCAACCTTTTTGTTGATCCCGCTCCACCCTCTGCCTCCTCTCTGGTGATGCTCAACATCCGAAGCCATGCCTCCATCGTCCTCTCTACCGATGCAGGCAACTTCCGTCAGTGGCGTTCGTATTTTGAACTCACCTTCCACAAATTCGGCCTCCTCGATCATATCGACGGCACGGTGGATGCCGCCGCTAAGTTCGACGACCCCGAATGGCTTCAAGTTGACGCCTGCATCGTCTCCTGGCTTTACAACACGATCTCCACGGAGATCTGGAACGACGTCAACCGCCCCAACACCTGCGCCTACTCCGCCTGGACTGCGATCAACAACCAGTTCCTCGACAACAGCCTTCAGCGCGCCGTGTACGCCCAGCAGGACTTCCATAGCCTATTTCAGGGCGACCTGGGCATCGCTGAGTACTGCGGCAAGCTCAAGTGCCTCGCGGACACCCTCTACGACTGCGGCGCCCCCGTCTCCGATCCCGCACTCGTCATCAACACCCTGCGTGGTTTGAACAACAAATTCAGCCAGGCGGTCGCTGTTCTCTCCACCATGAAACCTCCTCCAACCTTCCTCTACACCAAGTCCTATCTCCTACAGGAAGAGCACCGCATGCGCCACTCCCAGAAGATGGAAGCGCAGACAGCGCTCCTGGCGGCGGCCTCGACCGACCAGGCGACTCGGCCCACCGCTCCCGCCCCTCCATCGTCCCCGGGGTCCACCAACAACACCTACGCGCGGCGCAAGAAGAGGACGACCAACGATGGTCGCACTCGCCAGAACAACACAGGTGGCCATCCGGTGCCTCCTGGCGGCGCGCCTCCACCACCGTGGGCGATGACCCACAACCCGTGGCAAGGTGTTGTCCGGGCGTGGCCCATGAATGCCTGGCGGCCCAGTGTCCTCGGATCCAGGCCCGGTGTCCACCCCGTGTCTTCTCCACCAACTCTCCCCCGAGGGCTACCTTTTCACGAACGAAATGAATGTCAAGCTCGACATGCTTGGTCCGGCGATGATGTATCAGATTTTCTGTGAGGTAAACTGCAGATACATTGTCACAATAGATCACCGTTGCTTTGTCGACGACGACGTGGAGTTCGTGAAGAAGATTGCGAAGCCAACAGCACTCCGCAGCAGCGTTTGCGACGGCCCGATATTCTGCTTCGGCACTTGATCGCGATGCCGTGGTCTGTCGTTTGGACGACCATGCGACGAGAGAAGCACCGAGGAACACGCAGTACCCAGACGTCGAACGTCGAGTGTCTGGGCATCCTGCCCAGTCAGCATCGGAATATGCCGTCAGTGTTGTCGATGGAGTAGCCGAGATGGTGATGCCGGTGTCGATGGTGCCGCGTAGGTATCGCAGTATGCGCTTGACAAGGTTCCAGTGGACGTCGCGAGGAGCATGCATGTGGAGGCACGCGTGGTTCACGCCATAGGCTATGTCAGGGCGCGTGAGAGTAAGTACTGAAGTGCTCCAGTGATGTTGCGGTAGAACGTTCCGTCTGTTGCAGGTTAGTTAGGATTGATCGGTTAGCAGTGATCGACTACATGTATAAATACTTGTACATTGAACACATAATGAATTGAGCGTTCAGTTTCTTACATAGACAAAAAACGTGCGTCCCTTTCCGCCCGTCAATTGAAAACAGGCAATCACTTTGTACGTACCTGTGACTAAACAATTCCAACGGACAAGCTAAGCCCTGACTACAATACTATCACGACGCTGACGCCCGCGTAAAAAAGACCGTTTCTTTGTACGAATAAAAAAAAACAAACAAACTCGTTCCTAGTAAAAAAATTGACGGAGGGAGCAGGTGGACCGCACTCACTCGCGAGCGCCGGCACCGGCCAATCGGGCACTCGCTGTTGAAGTACAGTGATAACGAGACAGAAAATGACAGTTGTTCCTTTATTGAAGCAGGAGTTATGTTTATATACATATGAAGGGGTGTATCCCAAGAGGTGTGTCCCTTGGGGAAAATTGTCGCACCCCTTGGATTGATCACATATGTAATATTTTGTAACACTCCCCCTTGATCAATCCAACTTCATTTGATGATCTGTCAGATGTTCTTCCAAGATCTTATCTCCTCAAAAACCCTGTGGGAAAAATAAGGAGTACACAATGTCTTTTGGATAATGAGAATAATCTCACACGAACTCCAAAAGAAAATATGCTTGTAATCATCATTCGTAAAAACCCCTGTGGGGAAAAGTCAATGATGAAGCATATAGCTTAGTTGATATTACCTCGTTAAAAACTTTGGATGAGAAAACCTTAACAAGGCAAAAACTCATACAAAGAAAAGAGTGTAATATGATGGTATAAAACAGGTCGAATATCACGGAGAATTACTCCCCCTGATCTTGCAAACACTTGAGTCTTCTCATACCAATCACCTCAACATATTTCTGAAAACGTTGAGTATGGTAGAGATTTTGTGAATAGATCAACAAGATTATCACAAGACTTTGCAAGATGTTAATGTTTCCATTTTCCTGTTTCCATCTGAACAACACAAGCTCAATTATCCTTATGGATAATGGTTAGTGGTTCAATTGAACCACAATACGACATTGTTCTCCAATGGACCTCTAGCCCAAAGAACAATAATATGTCTATAGCCATCATCTCAAAAACCCCAGTGGGGAAAATAAATGATGAGACATATAACTCAGGCTAATATTTCTCCAAGATAATCTAGTCAGAAAATCTGAGAAATCAACATATCAGCCGAGTCTCCTTAAAAACCCAACGGGAAAAATAAGGAGAGTAGTCATACTCTATTGTTGATCCATTTGAACTCCAGGGATATAAACTCATATCCTAGTTCAAATACAACAATAACTATGTCATAATATATCATCCTTGAAAACCTCTACGGGAAAAATAGATGATACGACATAGACCTTGTGTTGATGTTGTCTCGTTAAAAACTTTGAATGAGAAACCCAAGCAGGGAAAAACTCATGCGAAGAAAAGAGTACAACATGATGTATAAACAAGTTCTTTCGATCAAGAGGGAAACTCCCCCTGATCTTTACAAAACACTAAGTCATCCCATACATACTCACAAACACATTTAAAATGTGGAGTAAGTTAGAGACTTAGTTGGTAACTTGTTTTTCATCTAAACAACACAAAGTAATATTATCTTCATAGAAAATAAGGTCACTGGTATAAAATCATGACCACCACATACCCTCTGTATGTAGTATATCATTCTGTACAATCCCACGAAGTGTACTATAGAATGATTAGTGTAAGTGACCATTAATCTCTGTTGATTAACATTTATCAAACAGTAGGTCCAACTTACCAGAAGTATGTCATTGATCTTGTACTTGGGGATCTTCTATAGATATCCAAGATCAATATATCCAAACATAAGGAGAGCATGAGTACACCTGGAGATCATAACTCGATCTCATGTGCTGTTAGCTAGCAAATCATTGCAAAGCAATATCCGGCCGGATGCTCTTGCAAGATACAATAGCACATCTCATGATCTGAAAGAATCAAATGACTATGATTCCATTATATTGAATTTCTTCAATATACGTTGGATATAGACAACTTTGTATCCAAGATACTCAAGATAGTTTAGTTTGAATTGAAAATCTTCTTTCAATTCATATCCTCTATCTCGATCTCCGTCGATAAGTAATGTATGTTTAAAATATGTTGCACATATTTACACTGAACATACCATACTTTGTGTATCCTTTCAGAAGGAAGGATTCACTAGGTCAAATGTACCATATTTGACCAGGATGCTCTAAGTCACAAAGACTTTCCAAGCATTGCAAATTTGTGATTGGTGATTATGTATTTGGAATCCTTCAAAATTCCATAAATACCATAATCCAGTGACCACATATGCACATGTTGTCACTACATCTATCAACTGCACAGATAGATGATTTACTGCCCATATTATTGTATCGGAATTTAACTACTCACAGTAGAGGAGAATTTATAGCATTAAAATAATGCTTGGGTTTGCGTATAAACTCAGTTGCTACTAGCCATGCTTTCTCACCACCTCATTGTTTCCAAGTCCATGAAAACAAACTTGTATCCACAGTAAGATACCTTGAAGTGAAAATAAGTTAACACTTCTTTCCGGTGAGCAAGGCTATCTCTGCAACATTGTATCACTCAACAAGATCCAATTTGAGCATACTCGTGCTCTGCTATGGCCATAGTCTTTTGGATTACTTGGAGTGCATATACCATTGCTGAGATGTATGTGTCGACACTTGTAGCTTTTAAATAACACAATTCTCCAGTTGACATAAAGTCATTTTTATGTACCCTTATGATTCCTCGTGAAATCCCAAAACGAGAATCAAGGGCTTCCGATAACCTAGCCTCATCAGTGCGCACTGAGCTAGGTTGTGAATGTCTTCCATTCACAGGATAATCCATATCCTCTAGGTGTCTACCAACACTAGGTTGGTTACCAACGAATAGTTGGTCTGCATTTACTATCTCAGAAGGCATAGCCTTCAGCTGCTTGCAAGCATCTTAATCCCAATTTGTGACCATACTTCTCCCCCTCTTATTTACAACAACGTTGCAATAGGGAGTTTAGTGGTGTTACATTTAACCAGTCTTTCTGGCACTTGCACATAGGATTAATTTGAGTGACACCTCATAGTAAATGCACATGGCAGTTAATTTGCAACTTCTTGCAAATCATTCGAACACAAAGGTTCAGTTTTAGTACGTGATCCTGAGCCTGAATGCTTACTTCATTCATTATAATTTCCTGGCATTCATTTTTGGTACTTGAAATCTCCCCCTAATGCCTGGAAAAGCTCATGATTCAAGCAAGCGTACGGGCCATAAATAGATTCTCATGAAGAGATTCTAAAACTTAATGATCGACGGAGAATGAATTCTCACATAGATCCCCAGTTTTCTGTGTGCCCATATATGTACGCTGCGGTGGTGAGATTGGGAACATACCCAATGTACGCGTGGGAAATCTTTCTTGGATTCCCACGTACTAAAACCATAGGGGAACTTGTACATACAGTACATGCAGTTAATCACAAGTCAGGAGCGTGCAAAATTCCTGACTCCAACCATAACCAGTTGGAAATGACAATTCATTATTGATGGTCATTAATGATCTGAAATTTTTCGAATCTATCACAGATTCATCATATCCTTTATGGATATCATTCTGAATACCAAGACAAACAATCATCATTGTAAGCACATTTGGTAAATTCAGTAGTGTGGGGGCTAATGTGCTCAAGCTTGAGACATTATTACTTAATGGTCATGTGTTGTCCGAAGGACACACTTCAAGTCATCATATAGATGCACCAAATAACCATATAAAGCCTTCAATGTCCATATCATCTATGTAATGGACCACACTCGTTCCTTTGAAACAATTCAAAGAACTTAACCAATTCAGATCAGATTTTAAGATAAGAGGGACTTAAAATCTCATTCCCAATGATACTCATCAAGTATCCATCTTATGGGAAAAACATGACCAATAGAATTGTTCATAACTTTTCATTTCATTCCAACAATGGGATGACCAATTCAATCTTACCCAGCATGGTAAGTATCATCACTTGAAAAGTTATAACATATGCAACACTTTGTATGGGAGGATGTATGTAGAATACAGTCCATAAGAAATGTTTCTGAGAAACATATGCAATATCCATCACTATCACCTTGTGTTTCCACACGATAGAAATTATATGGATATCTCTATAATATGGTAAGATAACAATTGGGATATATCAACACATCATTGATACTTCCAATACCAAAAGGGGATATGATAATAACATATCATGATATCGCGTGAAGCGATTGTTAAAATATTCTTTCCTCTTTCCAAAGGAATATGAGAATATTTTGTTTCCCCACTTATAGAGTTTGTGGCTCAATTCTCCACATTGCATTTTTCTTCCTCAATTGGAAGAATCCCTGTACAAGTTTGCACAACTCAAATCAATGAGTCTTCAACTCCCTTGATGAGTTGGTTCAACTCTAATCGATGAGTTTGTTCAACTCAAATCACATGAGTGATCAACTCCAATCGATGAGATTGTTTAACTCAAATTCATATGACTTTTTACACTCAAATCACATGAGTGTGTTCAACTCACATCGCATGAGTTGAATCTATCAATTATGAGATTATACCAAATCTCATGCATCATTTAAATAGCACTCAAAAGCAAATCATCTAACAAAGTGGTCTTCTCTTAGGAAGAGAAGTGTTGTTACATGATTATTCCAAATCACGATTTACACAACTAACCACTGTTATCATGTCAGATGGAAGATTGAAGTACACTTCATATCTTAGCTTTCATGAGTAGTTTGTGTATATTGGGATTTCATATACAAGATTAGATGCTTAGGCATACAACACTATATCACGTATAGTGTAATGACAAATGAGTTTGTCATACTCATTGCCCTTCTCTTTTTAATGTGCTTATATATTTGCTTTCAAGCAAAAATATTTGAATACAAAGTGTTAGTCTACAACATAATGTAGACACATACTCATAAGTCCATAAGTCTTATGATTTTCTTTGCTATTCATTTTGCGCTTGCATATCAAGCCGCAAAAGCACATAAGTTCTTTTCATAAGAACCGTAAGAGAAAGAGAGCATCTCATTTCCTCCAAAATGAAGAGGTGAATTCCCATGTCATGCAAAAATGAAATGAACATATCCAATGAACATTAAGGATAATTAAGGCCATTAGGCGAGTTCATCAAACTCTATTAAATAATTATCCTCCAAATGGCTTAACCATTTTCATTTGTTGTTGCAACTTTGCCGCAAAATATACCATATCTTTATATGTTGGAGAACTCTAGGTATCACATAAAGTGTACCAAAAGATTTTTGAAAATTGGTGTACACAACGTAGATAATCTCCATGTAATGAAACAATGGAGTAGATCTCTCAGTAGTGGGCAAAACTTTTGCTGCCTGAAAGCATGGTCTCTGGGCTGATATATTCAAGGAACATACCGCAGCCAATGCTTAGGACTCCACTACCCTGTGCTTGACCAAAATTTCAAAAAATAAAATGGAAATCACCATAAAGGTGAATAACCAACATCACATCTCCAACATATCTACTTGGGAGAACACATAGGTAATCATCATAACCATATGATGTAGACCTCTTACTGATGGGCAAATAACATTTTGCTGTCTAAAAGCTTGGTCTCAGGGCAAATAAATTCCAAGAATTTATTGCAGCCAAAGCCTAGATCTCCATCATGTGTTGAATAATCCCAAGTTCAAGATATGTGTCATATTTTACAAGAATTCATCGTTTAATTAAGTAGAACTTAATTAAAAGAATTCTTTTAGCAGTCACCATGACTGCAGCGTCCAGCCTGGCTCCATAGCCCGTGACGCCTGCTTGGTCCGTGATCTTTTTGGATTAGCACGTATAGGTAATCATCTCGAAAGATGTAGACCTCATAGTGATAGGCATTTCAAATGCGGCCTAAAGCACGGTCTCTGGGCTACTAAATTCTAAAGAATTTAGCGCAGCCAGTGCTTAGGACTCCATCACCCTATGCTTATTTCCAAAAAAATGCAACATTTTCTTGCATGAGGACCATTAAGTTTCGACTTAATTATGTGCTATCTTTTCCATGCAAGCGTAAAAGAATGCAAAAAACAAAAGTAAGTCGAAAATATGTGAATTATAAATATAAATAAATTATAATTCACTAATAAGTCTGTATTTTTCATAATAAAAAAAACAGACAAGTATGTGCAATTATATATATCATCAGCAGTCTAAATATTAAAATTTTAGATACAATACTGATAAAACATTAATTATGGACAAAACACATAGTCTTGTACTAAAAATTGCACAAAAATAAATAATAATGAGTAAATTTAGCCCATCCAGGCATGTGGCCGAACAGCCCAGCCAAGCCAAGCCAGGTGCGGCCCATGCGGCCAGGTCAGCCCAGCCGGCTAGCCCAGGCGCGGCCAAGCGGCCCAGGCGGCAGGCGCGGCCCATACGGCGAGGCGCGCGGCCATAAAAAGTGGTGGGGTGGTTTTAGGGTTTGGAACCCTAACCGCCTGCTCCACAGCCGCCGCCGTCGCCTGGAAAAAAAAATCACCGCGCCGCCATCCTTTCCGGTTCTTGCGCCACGTCCGAGAAGCTTGCGCGGAGGTCGGCTACACCCTTGTCCATGTCGGGAACAGGCCGAGCCCGGCCACGGCGCTCGACGCGGGAGCGGCCGCCTGGCCTCGGCGGTTCAGGCGCGGCGGCAATGGCGGCGCAGGCACGTGGCCCATTTCGCGGCCGCGGCCATGCCGTCCCCTGCGCGGGCAACGACCCGACAGCGCACGACACAGATCGGTGCGTGTGGCTAGGGCCTGACGGCGCTCGGCACGGAGCCCCATTGCACGTGTGCGGCCCTCCATGAAGTGTGGGCGCGGCAGCCCCCGCCCCCGGCTGCTCGGGCTTGGCCCCTCACAGCGCGGGCCCCCGGCCACTGCGGCGTGGACGCGTGACCCCCGGCGCGAGGGTCTTCACGCCGGCACGGTTTGCGGCCCCGACTCGCGGCCCCGCGGCTGCACGGGCAAGCGGCCCTAGTGCGCTTGGGTGCGGCGGCCTTTGGCGCACGGCCGCGCAGGCACAGCCCCGGCCATGTGGGCGCGGAGGCTAGCCTGGATCGCGGGCGAGGCCCCGGCGCAGGCTCGCGGCCTCCCGGTGGCGTGGCGCGGACAGGCCCGGCGCGCGCTGGCGAGGCCCCTCCGACGACTGCGCGCGGCTGCTATCTCCGGCTACGGCCACGGTGCGGGAGCAGCGACCCCAGCACCGGCGAGGGCTCGTGTCAAGGCCATGAAAGAGATGAACACTGCAGTCTGAAGGAAACGATATTTACATATTACCGTTCTGGTTTCTTGTGCGTTCCATTCCCTTCTTCGCTTTCACGAACAACAATTGCATCTCAAAAGAAACAACGAGCGATTTGTTCTCTTCTCTGGTCTCGCGAGCTGGTGCTGATAACGTGTTGAAGTACAGTGATAACGAGACAGAAAATGACAGTTGTTCCTTTATTGAAGCAGGAGTTATGTTTATATACATATGAAGGAGTGTATCCCAAGAGGTGTGTCCCTTGGGGAAAATTGTCGCACCCCTTGGATTGATCACATATGTAATATTTTGTAACACTCGCGAGCCTTCAAGTCGGAGCCCGGTCACTGCCATGCCTGCTCGTGTGTGGCCGGGGGAAACGCGACGCGTGTGCGAGGACACGCGGAGGCGGGCCGGGCGCTCGTGTCCCCGCCCGTGCGTACACGGACCTAGGCTGCCACGCGGGGCTCCTGGTCCTGGGAAGGCGTGCCGAGCCATAGGAGTATAGTATACTAGTACCGCGGGTTGGGCCCACCTGCGCCGCGCGTGGGGCAACCCCTCTGTCCGTCCGGTCCGGCTGGTGACGATCGTGACGTGACCCGCTTCCTCCCTCTCTCCGTCTCCGGTTCGTGGGTTGGTTCCGTTGCGCCCACCGTGGAGTGTGCGCGGGCCGTTGGATATGGACCAAGGGGCTCACCTCAGACGCAACCGATGTTTCTGATGGCGGTCCAACAAAACATAAAGACAAACACCGTGACAGAGCACGTCTCTTTTTTCCCCCCATGTCAAAATATCATAAATATGCCACGGTAGTACTTTATTTTAATATTATATATACCCTTGTGTTTCTCCGTCACCAAAATAGACAAGTATATATGTATGTATCGCAATCGACAGATCACATCTGTGGACTCCCGGGCTACACGTACAGAGGGGATCGTAATTAATATTTAACATTATATTTTTTATTCTCCTGTTTCGCTGTCAGCCTGTCACCATGACCTCCTCGTCGTCGTCGTCGTCGTCAGTCCCGGAAGGGAGTCCGTCCACCCTCCGCCTCCGGTCCGGTCACGTGGCCCTCGCGCGCGTGTGCGCCCGCCATTCGCCGGGGCGCACGGCCCCCTCCCCGCTACACGACAGGGACGCACCACGTCAGGCCGGGCCGGGGACCCTTCCCTGACGTTGACGCATGCCACCCAACCACTAATGGGCCTGGGCCCCCCACCGGCGGGTCTATTTGCCTAAAGCTCAAGAGGCCCCGCGTGGCGGTGAGAGGGTAGGAAAGCGACAGCGGTTGGTGGTCACCATGCGTACTCAAATCAATTTCCGCCGCAGGGTTGAGGGCCCCGTCGCCGCCTTGCGGGACCCTCAGCAGGTGGGCCTTGAAGCTGCACACTGTATACTAGTAGCCGTCCCCGTCCGTGATGAGCCTGCCCTGCTGGGAGCTGGCTGCCGGCGGGCCCCACCACCCGGGCCGGCCATGATCGTCGAGCTCCGCGCTCGCTGCAGGCGCAAAAGCTGTTTGAATTTCGGTTAAAATTATTTTCGTTTGATTTCTTTCCCAACCTCAAAAAAGTCTCTGCAATTCATCAAAGCCCCCTCGTAGTCTGATTAAACCAGTGGGTGGAGAGCGTGACGTTGAGGGGGCAAGGATATTAAAGAGGTTCTGTCAATGCTGAATGATGTGGCTCAGACAGCGTATTGAATGGATTTGAAACAGGATGCAGCCCGTACCGTCGCTACCACGGGTACAGTACATGCGTACAGCGGGGGCGATTAGTGCAGTTCAGTGGTGTCGTTACCAATGAAGGAATCCAAGATGGCTCCAAGAGCAAACGGTAAAGCCGGTGAAAGGAAACCTGACACAGAGGCCTTATTTCTCCTAATATTCATAAAAAGGCCTAATATTCGTCAAAAGGTGCAGTTTCTCTTTCCCGAGAAAGGCAGTACGGCCTCAACTCTCAACTGAACCAGCAAATGTTTGTTGAATAAGATACTAATCTATAAGATTTATTTTTAAAAATGGAAGAAAGATTTATACCTGGCCCGTTTGCTTTCGTACGTGAAACCAGCCACCACAACCGGCTTCTTGGGATAAACTGCGAGTGTAAAATTGCAAAAGTGTCCAAGGCGTGACAAGGGAGGGTCTTCTGTTTTACAAAAAGCTGAAGTTAAACTAAAACTGTTCAACCTTTTCGTACCTGCTAGGAAAAAACAGGTTTTCTTTACTACAAATATGAAAGCAACTTGTACCCGATGTTCGTTATATTAATAAACACACACAATAAATTGAAACTAAAATAGAATTAAAATAACTAAGTGTTATAATAAATGAAATAAAAATATTTTCAATAAAAATATTACAAATAGAATTAATTTTTTATTTATTTGTAACAAAAATTATTAGGAACATAAATGTGAAATCATTTTTAAATTAGATATATTGATTAAGAGATATATTTAAATCGAGTGTATATAAACAACATAGAGTTTGTTTACATTCGACAACTTGCATCAGTTTCAACCAAACAATTTTCAGCTTTTTTTTCTCACAACAAGTTTTTTCACACCAAACAGCCCACAAAAGCTTTTTCACAACTCACAGCTAAACCAAATGCACCCGAGGCCCAACCCTACCATGGCCGGCTAAGGCATGCTCGGTTAGGTGGGGATTGAAGTGAATTGACAAAGATTAAATCTGTTTTGGTCAAAATTGAATAGAAAGAGACTTAATCTCTCTCAATCCTCTCAGGTCCCTGTACAACTGAATAAAGTCTAAGGGTATGTGAAAGTCACCTATAGGGGGGGTTAATAGGCGAAACCTGAATTTTACAAATTTAAACTCGCACTAAGGTCGGGGTTAGCATTAGAATTAAATCCAAGTGCGAAAGATTGTTTCTCTTGCTACGAGTGGCTCAAAATGATGCGGATAGCTTTTGGAGCAAACTCAAACCAATATTAGCAAGAAAACTTTTAGAGATAGGAAAGAAGGGAAACAAATTAAGTGAAGATCAATGCAAGTGAACACGATGATTTGTTTTACCGATGTTCGGTTCCAAAAGAACCTAGTCCCCATTGAGGAGGCCACAAAGGTCAGGTCTATTTCAACCATTCCCTCTCTCAATCGGTCACACAGACCGGTCAAGGCTTCTCCTTAATCACTTGGGTCATTAAGACCCCGCAAGGATCGCCACACACTTAGGTGTCTCTTGCTAGCTTTACAAAGCACTTAGAAGAATAAGAATGGGAAGGAGAAAGCAATCCAAACAACAAGAGAAACAAAAGAACACAAACACCCTCTCTCAAGTCACTAACAGCTTGATTGGTTACCCCGCTCGCCGTGCCCAGGCCTAGCATATGCGTTGACCGTGCTTGATTCCATGATCGGTTACCTGCATAGCATGATTGGACCTGCATAGCATGAGCTTAGCTTGTACGCGCAAATACAGTTTAGGTGATTTTTCGATCATTTATCTGCATGCGCGCAGGCGTGAGGCAGGTGCGTTCCTGCCGAACCAGGCTGGCGCAAGCCAGATTGAAACGAGACCTATAACCAATCACGCGATAAGCGATTGAGTTGATTTGGAGGCTTGGAGAGGATTTGATCTATTGATTGTGTCTTACAGTGTAGTCTTTTGCTCTTGTATTGAATGTTGAGTTCAGAAAACTTGGATGGCTTTAATGGAGGTGGTTGGGGGTATTTATAGTGCCAACCACTATTCTAGTCGTTGTCGTCGATGGCACACCGGACAGTCCGATGGTGCACCGGACAGAGCATTGTTCACTGTCCGGTGCGTGCCACGTCAGCGCACCATTGGGGTTTGGAGCGGTTGACCGTTGAGGTCTTCTGTCCTCTAGCGGCATCGGACAGTCCGGTGCGTTCTGACTTCTCTGCTCTGACTTCTGCCGCGCATTGTTCATCTTTTACAGTTGACCGTTGGTGCAGGTTACCGGTGCCACGTCAGCGCACCATTGTGATTTGCTCCTACCTTCCCCTCTCTCTAGTTCTCTTTCTTGCGCTTGATTCTATATCATTTGGGTTGCTCCTAAAGTAATTCTACAATCATTTGAGCAACTCTAGCAAGAACAACAACTCTCCCCCAGTCTAATTGTTTTAATTCTCGTTCTAAGGCCTAAGCATGGTTTGAATTTGTATTTAAGTTATAATTTTCTGGTTTCACTTATTCACATCCCTCTAGTCAACTTTCAATAAATCAGGCCTATATTAAATCTAACAGTTACAAATAATTTAGGCAGGCGACACTATAGATGGCTAAACGGGTGGCATGGTCCAACCTGGCACGAGCATGATCTAGGCCTCACATGATAAGCACGAGCATGACAGACCCTAAACCCGACATGATAGGCACGAGCTTCACCGTCGTGCCGTCAATGGGTTCCGGGCACAGTGCTTGCTCTGCTGAGACTGGGTGTCGAGGTCCTTTTGTGTTGCTTTTGTTAGTCACCTTTCCCACAGGGAGAGGTACTGTGTTTATCAAACTGGAGAAACCTAACGGGTGGCTATGATGTAATACCTAAATTTGTAACTCATATGAAGAGAGAATATTTCCTTTATCTATATGTGTGTACCATCTCTAGTTAATATCACATGTGAATAAACACCATCAAAAGGGGGATTGAATAATTAATAACACCTAAAATAAACCTTTGCATCATATTGGATCTTTGTTTGTGCATTTAAAACCATAATAATATGAATAAAAATAAAATAATAATGGAGAGGATTTGGGGAAAAAGGAGAAGAAAAGAAAGGATATCAAAATATAAATAAAATATGTGTAGTTGTATTTCTAAAATTAGTATTTCTAATCTCACAATATAAATTGAGGATAAGTTTGTCACAAGTTTAAATTTAAACTAGGATTAAATTTAAATTGGAAAGGGGAGGAAAAGAAATAAAAAAATGAATAAATAAAAGAAAAAGATAAAACCTCATATGGGCCAGCGACTAACCTATTCGGCCCACTTACCCATCCATCCCGCGCGGCCCAGACTGCGGTCGCGGGCGCCGACGAGCGGGCCCGCGCCGTCAGCCCCTCACGCGCGCGCGTGTGTGCTGACTTAAGGGCCCCACTGCGCGGTCCCGTCTCTCGCGCGCTCGTCCTCACTGCGTGTGGACCCCGCGTGTAAGAATCGCCACACTCGGGTCTTGATCGTGTCACGCGCATGGCCGAGCTCCGCGCGCTTCTCGGGCGCCGTTCTAACCACCATCCCGCCTTCCTCTCTCGGCGCGGACTCTCTAGCCCATAAGGTGCGGACGCAGACCCCCTTCCTTCCCCGTATTCCGCTCCCCACATCATCCACCGCACCGCCGCCGCGCCGTGTGTGAACGAATCCGCCGCCACCACGAACCCATGTTCTAGTCACCGTTTAGGCCTCGATTGCGACTGGAGATCATCGCCAGCGTAAACCGCGTGCATTTGGAGCCTCCTCGGACGACTTGGGTGCCCAGACGCCGGTGAATCGCTCATCGGAGCCAAGGAATCGTTGCGGCGCCGCCAAGCACAGTCGCCGACCCTCTGCGTGACCCGAATCTCCAGTAAGAACCCCCTTTTCGTATTCGCCATCACCCCCTCTAGGTTTGGCACCGACCAATTTTGAGTTTGGAGCGTCCAGCCGTGGGATTGCGCATCCGTCGATGATGCTCCGCCGTGGGTGGACAGTGCGCCTCCGTCGTGTAGAATTGGGGGAGAAGAAGAGCGTGGGCCGTTCAAATTTAATACTAGGGCCAGTAGTGGATCGCACTGCGTGAACACCCCAGCCGTTGGATCGGAATCTAACAGTCGGTGTGGGGCGCGTATTCATGGTCGCCTGGATTTAATCAGGCGCGTCGAGTTTTGATCGGGCGGCTGAGGGCCGCGGATACCCCTTCGCGGCGCATTGTTTCTTAAAGAGACCCTCGGTTATTGATAAATCAACCCGCCGTCCACACCAGGGACTTTCTGAGTCTTAGGAATATTTGCACCGTAGCCCCTGCACTTTCCATAATTTGAGGCCCAGTCTAGATAAATTAATAAAACCAGGAAAATAGTTTAGAAAATAGTTTTTAGTATATATTTAAATGCAGAAACTTGTTTAATTTGTAGAAAATTCATATGAACTCCAAATTAGTTCATTCCAGTTCCTAGATTTTTGTAATAATGTTGTCTAGCCATTAGTGCCTCTGTTTTGGCATAAAAGTCAATTTAAAATTTATCTATCACATAATCTTGTATTAAGCACATAAAACATTAGAAAATCCATAACTTAAAATCTATAACTCCAAATTTAATGATTTCGGTTCCTATGATCTCATTTTAATGTCTAGAATATTACTGTGTATTTTATTTACATGCTTGGTGTAATATTAATTTTTGCTATACTATGTATGTATTGTGTTGATGCGAGTAGACGAGCAAGCTACAGAGGATTCTGGGGTTCAGCTGGTAGAGACTGCTGAGCAGGAGCTCGTTGAAGGCAAGTTGTGCCCTTGATCACCTCTTTTACCCATTCATGTTCTTATTATTCATAATGATCTGCATAGGTTAATTTTGATGGGACCCAATAGGATACCCTAGATTTGACTATCTTTATACCTTGTTTCACCACTGGTTTTACTACTAAACTTTTGGGTAGTACATGCTATTGCTTTATGTGGATTTGGGTATAGAGATATTTACTACTCATGATTACACTTTTTATTATCTGTTTATTCTTTACTGTTCATGATAAGATCATTATGTTAATGGGAACATGGAGAACCACCCGGGAAAACAGTGCAACCACAAGGGTTTAATGGGACGCCCTTAGCTGATTAACTAGGAAAGCTAGTGGAGGGCTACCTTACCCGAAAGGGGCAAGGGCAGTAGGGGAGTGGTCAGTGTAGGGAGGTCCTTGGGTTGATTTTGCTGCGATGGCGGTCAGGCGAGGGATTCCTGCACTGGAGCTTCCTATAAACTGTAGCGGGTAGTCTGAAGCTAGTGGAACTTTGTAAAGGCCTCGTAGTGGTACCCTGCCTCGCTTCCTTGGTAGAGGTGTATGGGGTCTGATTAACTCCGTGGCAAATGGGTAACACGACTTGTGGGTAAAGATGCGCAACCTCTGCAGAGTGTAAAACTGGTATACTAGCCGTGCTCACGGTCATGAGCGGCTCGAACACTCACATGATTAATTTATGGAACTTAAACTTAATTTATCATATCATTGCATTTGGGATTAGTTTATTATTACTTTTACTTATTATTACTATGGTTTGGTATTTACTTACACTTAGTAATTGCTAATATAATTTTGACCAACTTATAAAAGCAATGCTCAGCTTCAGCCCTTATTTCATTGATCAACCTCACACTTCATGAACTCCCACCTTTGGTGAGTTCATGCCACATTATTCCCCACGACTTGTTGAGCGATGAACATGTGTGAGCTCACTCTTGCTGTCTCACACCCCCCCACAGGAGAAGAACAGGTAGTCGAAGAGGAGCCGCCTAACACTGAGGCTTTCGACTTGATCTAGGTGGCGTCTCCCAGTCAGCTTTCTGGCGCCAAGGATAAATTTTAGTTCCTGCGATATTCATATTTTATTTTTGTAAGACTTCCGCTATGTAATAAGTACTCTGATTTTATTGTGACATTTATCTCTATACACTTTGTTATTATATATGTTGTCTTCTTTGGTGCATGTATGAGATGCACCCGACTTTGTCCCTTAAAGCCCGGGGTGTTACAGAAGTGGTATCAGAGGAAATGTTGACTGTAGGACGAAACCTAGTTAGAAATGGAAAAAACTCTTACCTACTTATCTTATTCTGATTCATTCTATACTTACCTTACTCCGATTCTTTCTATACTTATCTTGATCCTGTCTCACCTCCTATTGTTCTACTCTGATCATTCTTACCTTATCTATTCTAAGACAAGACGGATTTCATACCTTGGAATCCCTACCCCTATGACATTTTTAAGAGATAGGAGGCCTAAGACCAAACCAAAACTATTTTCTATATTTAAAAATGTTGTTTGATTGTTCTGATGATAAATGTTTGATTTGCTTCTTTGATTGATTGAAATATTATATGGGCATCTTAGTATGTACCACTATAAGGTAATGAACCAGCTATGGTAGATAAAATGTTAAACTGCTTAGCTAATAAATCCCCCAAAGTAACCTGATTCGTAATCACTACCTTGTCTGCTATTCTCTTACCATATGTATCTAACTCAGATGGTCAATACCAGGAGGGGTGGTGGAATTGATTTGCCTCCTAATCGACACACTCGAAGGATATATAGACAACCTCAGCCACAGCCAGCAGAGATGAATCCTCCTAATCCTCCACCAGGCGGAGTTGATCCACTGGTTGCAGCTCAGATGGCGGTGATGCAGCAAATGGCGGACACTATGGCTGATATGCGTGCATAGATGCAGCAAGAACGCCAGGAGATGCGTCAGGAAAGAGAAAAGATACGCCAAGAGTTGCGTCAGGAGAGAGAAGAGATGCGCCAGGAGAGAAGGGCGCAACAACAACAGCTGCAACAACAACTTCAACAACAGCAGCAACAGCAACAAGTGCCATTGCCTCCACCACCACCACCACCAGTTCCACCTCGTGATAAGCACCAGGAATTTATGAGTCATAAGCCACCGACCTTCGCCAGCTCGCCAGACCCACTTGATGCAGATGATTGGCTGAAAGCAATTGAGAAGATGCTCAACATTGCCCAATGCTCAGACAGGGAGAAAGTTCTTTATGCCTCTGGTCGTCTGACTGGTCCTGCTGCTGACTGGTGGGATTCTTATACTGCTGCCCATGATGCTGCTGACACTATTACTTGGGCGGAGTCCAGTACACAATTCAGGAACTACCATATTCCAGCTGGTATGATAAAGATCAAGAAGAAGGAGTTTCTGTCATTGAAGCAAGGCAACATGTCGGTTAGCGAGTACAGAGATAAATTTATTCAGCTGTCGAGATATGCTCCGGAGGAAGTTGCTGAGGATGAGAGGAAGCAGGAGCACTTCATTGAAGGACTTAATGGACCCCTACAGTATGCACTGGTAGCACACACATTTCCGTCGTTTCAGAGGCTACTGGATAAGGCTCTTGCTATTGAACACAAGCGTGTTCAACTGGGTGATTTGAAGAGGAAGGCTATCTCGCAGGGACAGGGTAGCAGCAGTGTTCGTCCCCGCTACGTTTCGCCACAGGGTACACCGACTCGACCAGGAGGACCACACCCAGTTCAGTATGCTCCACAGGGGTCTCCACGTACACCTCCTACTCGTCAGGCTACTCCCACTGGCACCCCGACGAGGTCTGCAGGACAGAAGACTGGCCCTACATGCTTCAAGTGCAATCAGATTGGGCACTATGCTAATGCTTGTCCTATGGGAAATTCTGGTACACCAGCTAAGGACAAGCAACAGACTCCTGGCAAGGGATATTCTATAGCCAGGGTGAATCAAGTCAGCGTTGATGATACTCCTGATGGTGCTGACATCGTACTTGGTATGTTTTATGTTAATGCAATTCCTGCAACCATATTATTTGATTCTGGTGCTACACATTCATTCATGTCTGCTCGATATGCCAACACAAATGAAATACCACTGCTAAATATGAGAAAACCAATGATAGTAATTACACCTAAAGGGCCTATTGAGGCAAATCAAATGACACGTAGATTGATATTAACCATTATGGGAAGAGAATTTGGAGCTACTGCTATAATATTAGAGGCCAGCAGTATAGATCTGATCCTTGGTATGTCATGGTTAAGGAAGGCAAAGGCCATTATAGCATGTGGTAGAGGTACTATAGAACTCACTAGCCCTAAAGGAGAAACATTTCAAGTTAATATTGCAGTAACCACCTCATCCAAGCGTGCAATGTTCTTTATACCTGAGGAGTTTGTCAGTGACAACATCCGGGTGGTTAGAGATTTTCCGGATGTCTTTCCAGAGGAGTTACCAGGAATGCCACCAGATCGGGAAGTTGAGTTTGTGATTGATCTTCTACCTGGAACTGCCCCTATATCTAAGCGACCATACAGGATGTCGGTAGAAGAGTTAAAGGAGCTGAAGAAGCAGTTGACGGAGTTACAAGAGGCTGGTTACATTCGTCCGAGTTCCTCACCTTGGGGAGCACCGGTTCTATTTGTACAGAAGAAGGATGGATCCCAGAGGATGTGTGTGGACTATAGATCACTTAATGATGTTACTGTGAAGAACAAGTATCCGTTACCCCGTATAGAGGATTTGTTTGATCAGATGAGAGGAGCCAGGGTATTCTCGAAGATTGATCTCCGATCGGGATACCATCAGATGAAGATTAGACCATCAGATATCCCTAAGACGGCTTTCTCGACCCGATATGGATTATATGAGTTCACTGTTATGTCGTTTGGATTAACCAATGCACCAGCTTATTTTATGAATTTGATGAACAAGGTGTTTATGGAGTATTTGGACATATTCGTCGTGGTGTTCATCGACGATATTCTTATCTATTCTAGGAGTGAAAGTGATCATGAAGAACATCTAAGGTTGGTGCTACAGAAGCTACGAGATAATCAACTCTATGCCAAGTTCAGTAAGTGCGAGTTTTGGATTGATAAGGTGCCATTCCTTGGACATATTATTTCTAATGGAGGAATAGCAGTGGATCCTGCTAAAGTCAAGGAAATAATGGAATGGAGCGTGCCCACTACAGTTACTGAGATTCGGAGTTTCTTGGGGCTTGTAGGATATTATCGGAGATTTATTGAGGGATTCTCTAAGATTGCCAAGCCTATGACCTCGCTTCTGGAGAAAGGAAGAGAATTTAAGTGGGATGAGAAATGCCAAGAAAGCTTTGATCAATTGAAGGAGAGGTTGATGTCGCCGCCAGTATTGGTTATGCTAGATCTGCAGAAGGGATTTGACATTTATTGTGATGC
This sequence comes from Zea mays, assembly GCF_902167145.1. NCBI lineage: Eukaryota > Viridiplantae > Streptophyta > Magnoliopsida > Poales > Poaceae > Zea > Zea mays. The sequence goes on along the minus strand of NC_050096.1, from coordinate 70,394,776 downwards.
ATGTGGCCAAGGATTGGGATGTGTGCTTATGCAAGAAGGACATGCGATCGCCTATGCATCTCGTCAGTTGCGGAAACATGAATTGAATTACCCCACTCATGGCTTGGAACTGGCAGCAGTTGTGCATGCACTTAAGATTTGGAGACACTACATTATGGGTACTAAGTGCCAAGTATACACGGATCATAAGAGCTTGAAGTACATATTCACTCAGAAGGATCTCAACCTTAGGCAATGCCGTTGGTTGGAGCTTATTAAGGACTATGATTTGGAAATTCACTATCACCCAGGCAACGTGAATTTGGTTGCAGATGCCTTAAGTCGGAAGGAGCATGTTCACTCCGCTTTTGTTGTCCAGCTACCTGATGAATTAGCAAAAGATTTTGAGAGGCTCAACCTGGGGATTGTTACTCACACTGAAGGAGTTACCATTGAGTTGGAACCTACCTTGGAGCAAGAGATTCATAAAGGTCAGGTTGGTGATGCTAAAATTCAAGAGATCAAGGATCTTATTACGGAAGGTCGAGTTTCGGAATTCACGGAGGATGAGCAAGGTACTATATGGTTCAAAGATCGGATATGTGTTACGAAGATTGATAGCCTTCGTGAGACTATATTGAAGGAAGCCCATGATTCTGATTACTCTATCTACCCTGGTAGCACTAAGATGTATCGAGATTTGAAGCAAAAGTACTGGTGGTATGAATTGAAGAGAGATGTGGCTGCTCATGTGGCTAGGTGTGATGTGTGTCAAAGAGTCAAGGCCGAACATCAGAGACCAGCTGGACTATTGCACCCATTGAAGATTCCCGAGTGGAAATGGGAAGAAATTGGTATGAATTTCATTGTTGGACTACCCCGCACCCCTGCTGGGTATGACTCTATTTGGGTAATTGTGGACAGATTGACAAAAGTGGCTCATTTCATACCAGTGAGGACTAATTACACGGGAGCCAAGCTAGCAGAATTGTATATGACTCGGATAGTTTGTTTACATGGAGTGCCTAAGAAGATCGTGTCTGATCGAGGATCACAATTTACTTCTCGGTTTTGGAAGAAGTTGCATGAGAGCTTGGATACAAAGTTGAATTTTAGTTCAGCCTACCATCCTCAGACTGATGGACACACAGAGAGGACTAACCAAGTGCTGGAGGATATGTTAAGAGCTTGTGCTCTTAAACATGGTGGAAGTTGGGATAAGAGCTTACCATATGCTGAGTTTTCTTATAATAATAGCTACCAGGCCAGTTTGAAGATGTCACCATTTGAGGCTCTGTATGGCAGAAAGTGCAGGACTCCACTGTATTGGGATCAAACTGGAGAAAGACAGTTCTTTGGGCCTGAGCTTATTCAAGAGGCAGAAGAACAAGTTCGAACGATAAGGGAAAATTTGAGAATTGCACAATCCAGGCAAAAGAGCTATGCTGATTGAAAGTCGCCTAGAGGGGGGGTGGATAGGCGAAACCTGAAAATTAAAACTTTATCCCCAACTAGATCCTTTGATTAGTGGTTAGAACAAGATGAACAATTATCGGAGTATAAAAACTAAGTTCTTGCTAGTAAAGAGTATAGCTTTCAAATAATGCGGAAGTGATAAATCAATACAACTAATAGTTCTATGATAACAAAGCAAGAAAGCTTAGATGAAAAATATCACTAACTCAAGTTCTTTTCTTGCGGAGTGTTGCTTCACTTAAATGAGATTTTAACTTGAAGCAACACCAAAAGATATGAGCAAAGAATAGCGCAAGAGAACTTAGAGTAGGGGAAAGCAAACAAATCACAAGCAATAAACACAATGGACACGGGTGATTTGTTTTACCGAGGTTCGGCCCTCGAAGGCCTAGTCCCCGTTGAGGAGTCCACTTAAGGACGGGTCTTTTTCAACCCTTTCCCTCTCTCCCGATCACACAAGGATCGGCGAGCTCTTCTTCTTCTCAAGGATCACTCTCGATCCCACAAGGACCACCACACTCTTTGGTGTCTCTTGCTAGCTTTTACAAGCCTCCAACACTTTGGAGGAAGTTCGAATGGGAGTCAAAAACTCCACGCGCAAATGAACACGAAGATGTAGAACACACTATCTCTCAATGAATCTCACAAGGCGCTAGGGCTAAACTCAATTGAGTAGCTCTTAATTGCTTGCTCTCTTTTTTTTTGTGGCACTTGTGTTGGTTGTAGTGGACTAAATCTTGTGTATAGGATGGATCAATGAATATAGGTGGTTGGGAGGGCTTGAGTATGTCAACTAGATGACTTGGAATGTTGCTTGGACTCCCACCCTTTGAAGTGGCCGGTTGGGTTGGTATTTATAGCCACCATCCAATTTTGTAGCCGTTGGAGAAGCTGCTGGTCGATGGGCGCACCGGACAGTCCGGTGCACACCGGACATGTCCGGTGCCCCTGCCACGTCACCCTATCCGTTGGGGATGGAGCTGGTCGACCGTTGGAGGCTTTTGTCCTCATGTGGCACCGGACAGTCCGGTGCACACCGGACAGTCCGGTGCCTCTCTGATCCTCTGCTCTGACTTCTGCCGCGTGTACTGTTCTGCACTGTTTACTGTCAGAGTCGACCGTTGGGCGCAGATGACCGTTGCTCCGCTGGCACACCGGACAGTCCGGTGCACACCGGACAGTCCGGTGAATTTTAGCGGAGCAGACTTCGTGAAATCCCGAGGCTGCCGAGTTCCTGAGGCCGCGTTCCGTTGGAGCACCGGACACTGTCCGGTGTACACCGGACAGTCCGGTGAATTATAGCGCGCCGGCCCTGGACTTTCCCGAAGGTGGCGAGATTGAGTCTGAGTCCCCTGGTGCACCGGACAGGTACTGTTCACTGTCCGGTGGCACACCGGACAGTCCGGTGCGCCAGACCAGGGGTGCCTTCGGTTGCCCCTTTGCTCCTTTATTTTGACTCTTGTCTTATTCTTTTTATTGGTTTTATGTTGAATCTTTGGCACCTGTAGAACATATAATCTGGAGCAAACTAGTTAGTCCAATTGTTTGTGTTGGACATTCAATCACCAAAATCATTTAGGGAAAAGGTTTAAAGCCTATTTCCCTTTCAATCTCCCCCTTTTTGGTGATTGATGCCAACACAAACCAAAGCAAATATATAAGAGAATAATTGAACTAGTTTGCATAGAATAGGTGCAAAGATTACTTGGAATTAAACCAATATTCATAAAATATGCACGGATGCTTTCTTTCTTTATTTTATTTAGTATTTTGGACCACGCTTGCACCACATGTTTTGTTTTTGCAAATTCTTTTTGTAAATCCATTTCAAAGATCTTTTGCAAATAGTCAAAGGTAAATGAACAAGAGTTTGTAAAGCATTTTCAAGATTTTAAATTTTCTCCCCCTGTTTCAAATGCTTTTCTTTTGACTTAACAAAACTCCCCCTAAAAGAGATCCACCTCTTAGTGTTCAAGAGGGTTTTGATATACCATTTTTGAAGTACTACTTTCTCCCCCTTTTGAACATAATAGGATACCAAATGATAAATACTTTTGGAAAGCACTAAGTTTTTGAATTTGGTGGTGGTGGTGCGGTCCGTTTGCTCGGTCCGTTTGCTTTGGGCTTATTTCTCCCCCTTTTTGGCATAAATCGCCAAAAACGGAATCATTAGAGCCCTTGAAGTAATTTCTTCCTCTTTTGGGCATAAATAAATGAGTTAAGATTATACCAAAGACGAAGTCCGGTCTTTTAGCTTTGGGCTCTTACTCTCTTCCAGAGACGAAGTCCTTTTCTTTGATGTACGTTTCTCCCCCAAGGAATAGAGAGTTGCTTGGAGTGATGGCGAAGTATGATATACGGAGTGGAAGCCTTTGTTTTCGCCGAAGACTCCATTTCCCTTTCAATCTACGACTTTAGCATGGTAATATACTTGGAAACATATTAGTCGTAGTCATGGTACGGGAATAATGGGATATATGCATTTGTACCAAAATGAAAGAGATATGATCAAGAGATATGTCAATTAAGCATGATCATAGTTCTATACAATATAGATTTCTCCCCCTAAACATGTGCCTTGAGAGGAATACATATTTTGGCCTTAAATGCCAAGGGCACATAATTAGGTTAATGAGAGCAAGTCTATATCATAGAGAAAGTGAAGTGCATTGTGTCATAGTATATGAGTGATGCTCAAGACAGTTTATGCACTTATGAAAGCATGTTGCAAACATTTTAAGCATTTTCCTTTAAAGATTTCAAAGAGACTTAAGGACCATCCACCTTTGGAACAAAGGTAGCTTATCCTCGTTACAAGGTTAAGCTTTAAGCTCTTTGACAATCGAACCACTTCATCTAGTTTTAGCAAAGATGCAATAATGCATGAGTGAAATTTTAAGAGGTTAAACTAGGTATGAAACAGGGATAAATGCAAAGGTCATGCTTTCTCTTCCTTTTATACAAGATATGCAAAGAGTGTATATAAGAGGAAGATTTAGGTACAAGTTTAAATGAAAGGAAGTGGTTTTACCCTTTTGTACCTTCTCATAGAGACGCTCTCTTCATTGTGCTTTGTCCTTAGTCTTAGTTGCTTAAGACCTATACTCAAAGACAATATATGGAAATACTTTGCACAAGAGAGAGTTCTACAACTAGTGATCTTTTTCAAGTTATTGTTAGCATATATCAAATGGATCACAAGTTGCATAAATGAATCATGAATTCTCCTTTTTCCTTAGTGTATATCAAGATAGATGACAATTAAAATTACATGAGGCACTAAGAAGCATAAGTGATACTTGAAGTTGTTCAATGATCAACCAATATGCGATCAAGAAAACAACAAAGGCATTAAATAATCAAGCTTAAAAATAGGAGAATCCAATAAGCATGCTACTTTTAGAAATGAAAACAACAATCCTTGATAAAAGCGATATTACTTTAACAAGTTTGATTGATGTGAAGTAGCATACTATATGAGAAACATTATTCTCAAGCAAGAGACTATATGAAATTACTAAGATAAAGCAATAGTCTCAACATAATCAAAATATAATAATGGACTCCCCCTAAAGATATGCATCAAGTAATTGAGAGAATTGATTTCAATGCATTCAATTTTAAGAACATAAAAGGAGAATCATTATACATCTTGATCAAGGCTCATAAATTTTGCAATAAACAACTTAAGCCGGGTAACTCCATAATGAAAAAGGGTTTAGAATGCTTACAACCACACTATTGATTGTTGTGAAAACCTTATTGTCCAAGTAGGTGTTGTTGTCCTTGATGTTCTTTCTTTTTCATTTGAGTGTCCTCCCTTTATATTTGTCTCTTTTTCCTTCCAAACTTATTGAAAATACTCAAGAGACATGTTAATAGCGCAAGGGAGTATATGGTGAAGGATGATTACTTTAGATAATTAGCATACAAAATTCATCATCCACAAGTCACACAGACAAGAAGTAAAATCCTTAACATTAGTGTATTTCATTTGAGAAGAATGAGTGAGCACCTTTTAAGCATTTTAATAATCATTGGAGATTTTACTTTATCATATTGAAGTTAGTTAATCATCACTTGGAAGCAAATCAATATGATAACATATATATAAATATCGCAAAGGCATTAAATAGATTCTAATGGACATGAACATTAAGAAAATGATATTTTGAATGCATACTTAGTTAATTTCGGTCCAATAAAGAATCTATTCCTCTCAAGGGTAGAACAAGATAATTTAGATTAAACACCCATTGAGACGGGAACCAAACTTAAGAAGATGAGTTCCCATACCTTTGCTTTTACCTTTCTTCCTTTGGGTGAAGCTCAACCCATGAGGCTTGTGTACTTTCTCTCTTGTAGATTTTCATAATTGAACTCAAGAGAAATGTTAGTAGCAACACAAGCACTAGTTTCCAATCTTTGTAATCATTTTGGTAAGGAATGTTAGATTAACAAAACATGGAAACTCCATAGCATGAACTAGATTATTCATAGATGATGTTATGCTCAATTTTAACTCATAAAACAAGCATAAATAATCCTTTGAGATTATAGGAATAAATCTAAATCATGATTTGGAAAGCGATAAATGTGAAAGAATCATATCCAATTAAGCAATAAGAGATACAACATGAATTATTGGATAGAATTTCCTAGACATGACGAGATACGCATTTCCATAGAGAAACTTATTCTCTACAAGTGAGACTACTTAAATTACTTAGATAAAAATATTAGTCTCACTTTTCTAGCTATAGAGAGAATTTTTCCTTTTATAAGTGTCCTAAGTATTTGAATTTCTTACATGACACCTTATTCTTTTAAGAACATGAAATATCTCTCTATATCTAGAACATGGCTATAATATAATAGTTAATGTAAAGACATGCCATGTGAACTTGCAACAATTTAAAGACATGTAGATTGTCATAATATAGAATTTGATAAATACACAATCTACCATATGAGAGGAATTTCTTCAAAGAATGATGACATAATTTTAAAACATGCTTAAGTGCTTTCTATTTCTATGTGACTACACAAGACACACGACAATTTAAGATAATTGCACTTAAGAATATAAATGTTACCATCCTTTGATTTTCCTCCATGTTGTAGGCTTTTGATATTCCGCACATGATGATTCTTTATTTCCTACAACAATAATATCTTCCCGAGATGATATGAGTTTTGAATACAATAAATTGAAGTAACCTTGGGTCAATCTTGAATATGTAGATCATTTGAAGATTGATAGCTTGAGTTGATAAGAATTGAATTAACTCCCTCAAGCACCCCAAAGGTTCATACCATCTCCTTCTCCTACAAAGCTTGTCAAGCACATTTTGGTACCCATCGCTTGATGGGTCCGTTAAGGTTAGTAAACAAAGATCTAGGAACCCAAGTGTCCTTTGTGCTAGCGCTTGGTAAACTTGTTACCTTTCTAGCACAAGTTGCAATCTTGGGTTGCCTAGTTATACATGAATCTAATGACAAGTTAGGAGTGGGATTTTTACCAATGGGACAATCTTTGCATTGATGTCCCTTTCTTCGACATGTGTAGCATAGGCGTTTTTCAAGTTTTGAAGTTTTCTTCTTTCCTTGCTTGTTGCCTGCTACATGGTTAGTAAAAACTTTCTTTTCTAACTCTATGCCTTTTTGTTTTAAATGGGGACAAGATTTAAGCAAGTGTCCCTTCTTAGAGCATTTAAAACAAAGTCTATTATCCTTGTTAATAATCAAGCCATTAATATAGGGACATGACCTAATCAAGTGCCCCACTTCAAAGCATTCACTACACCTCTTAATGTGAAGTGTGGCTTGATCATTACCTTGGATGTTACCTTTTGTGGAGGCGTGGTTGAGGCTTTTGGAGGAGGTGTTGAATTTCTTCTTTTGTTTGTTCCTCTTGGCAGTCCTCAAATCCTTGACATTTTCTTCAAGGGATGTAGTGCATGCCACGGTTGTTTCCGTCTCAAGCTTCTTCACCATGTGATCACGGTTATCTTGAGAAGGTTGGGCAATGCATTTCCCTTTAAGTTGTGTCAAGCTCTTCTTTAGCCTCTCATTTTCTTCTTTGAGCTTTTGATATGAATCATCATTTGTTCCTGCAGATTCTAGCTCAAAAGAAGATTTGCTTGTCGACGAACAACAAGCATTAGCACATGGTAATATAGTATTAATTTGAATACATGTGCACGAGTGAGGTTGTTGGGATTTTAAACTTTCTATCACAACCTCATGAGCAATGTTTAATATGATATGATCATCTCTAAGATTTTCATGAGAGCATAGGAGCATATCATATTTTTCTTGAAAAGCTAGATTTTCAATTTTTAGCTTTTCCACTTGGTCCTTAAGCAAGGTATTCCTATTTACTAATTGCGCGATACAATGTGAAGCGTTATTTTGCTCAATTGAAATAGTTTCATACCTTTGGACCAAATCAACATGAGAGCACTTTAGCTCCTCATGTTCTTTAGTCAACTCGTCAAAGTGTTGCATCTTTATGGAGAGAATATCTTCTAGCCTTTGACGAGCTTCGCTTTGCTCTCTCGCTCTTTCTAGAAGTTTGAGCATGACCGCCTTATCTTCTTGGCTTAGGCGAGCGTAGAGATGCACAAAGCTTCTTTCTTCCTCCTCATCCTCATTTGTGCTTCCGCTATCATTTTCATTAGCCACACAACACATGTGTGAATCGAAATGGGAAGACAAACCTTTTGGAGAGGTGGATTCATCGTTTGGTCTCCATCGTTTATTTTCTCCTTCTTCCTTGCAAGGGTTAGTATTACAAAAACTAAAGGAAGTAGAGGCATCAAATGAATTATTATGTTTGGACTCATCAAACTTGATTTTAATTCTAGTCCAAATATCATGCGCATCGGGAATGGATTCGTCATAGTTTGATATGAAGGCACGATAATCTTCTTTGCTAAGAGAATTGTTTAAGATGTCAAAAGCTAGGTAGTTTAAGCGATAACATCTTTGATCCTCCTCGGAATTAATTTCTCCATTAAAACTAGAGGGAAAAATACTCTTGTCAATAATTTGTTCTAATTGAGGATGTATGGTTCTAAAGGCATTTATCACATTAGTAGACCATGAATCATAATTAGAACAATCATCACATAATATCTCAAGAGTTACCTCCTTTTGAGTTGCGTTCGTTGGAGGAGTCTTCTTGTTCTTTTGGGATCTTCTACGAGCCATCACTTCGAGTTGTTAGACTCAAGATGAAGTGCCTAGCTCCGATACCAATTGAAAGTCGCCTAGAGGGGGGGTGGATAGGCGAAACCTGAAAATTAAAACTTTATCCCCCAACTAGATCCTTTGATTAGTGGTTAGAACAAGATGAACAATTATCGGAGTATAAAAACTAAGTTCTTGCTAGTAAAGAGTATAGCTTTCAAATAATGCGGAAGTGATAAATCAATACAACTAATAGTTCTATGATAACAAAGCAAGAAAGCTTAGATGAAAAATATCACTAACTCAAGTTCTTTTCTTGCGGAGTGTTGCTTCACTTAAATGAGATTTTAACTTGAAGCAACACCAAAAGATATGAGCAAAGAATAGCGCAAGAGAACTTAGAGTAGGGGAAAGCAAACAAATCACAAGCAATAAACACAATGGACACGGGTGATTTGTTTTACCGAGGTTCGGCCCTCGAAGGCCTAGTCCCCGTTGAGGAGTCCACTTAAGGACGGGTCTTTTTCAACCCTTTCCCTCTCTCCCGATCACACAAGGATCGGCGAGCTCTTCTTCTTCTCAAGGATCACTCTCGATCCCACAAGGACCACCACACTCTTTGGTGTCTCTTGCTAGCTTTTACAAGCCTCCAACACTTTGGAGGAAGTTCGAATGGGAGTCAAAAACTCCACGCGCAAATGAACACGAAGATGTAGAACACACTATCTCTCAATGAATCTCACAAGGCGCTAGGGCTAAACTCAATTGAGTAGCTCTTAATTGCTTGCTCTCTTTTTTTTTGTGGCACTTGTGTTGGTTGTAGTGGACTAAATCTTGTGTATAGGATGGATCAATGAATATAGGTGGTTGGGAGGGCTTGAGTATGTCAACTAGATGACTTGGAATGTTGCTTGGACTCCCACCCTTTGAAGTGGCCGGTTGGGTTGGTATTTATAGCCACCATCCAATTTTGTAGCCGTTGGAGAAGCTGCTGGTCGATGGGCGCACCGGACAGTCCGGTGCACACCGGACATGTCCGGTGCCCCTGCCACGTCACCCTATCCGTTGGGGATGGAGCTGGTCGACCGTTGGAGGCTTTTGTCCTCATGTGGCACCGGACAGTCCGGTGCACACCGGACAGTCCGGTGCCTCTCTGATCCTCTGCTCTGACTTCTGCCGCGTGTACTGTTCTGCACTGTTTACTGTCAGAGTCGACCGTTGGGCGCAGATGACCGTTGCTCCGCTGGCACACCGGACAGTCCGGTGCACACCGGACAGTCCGGTGAATTTTAGCGGAGCAGACTTCGTGAAATCCCGAGGCTGCCGAGTTCCTGAGGCCGCGTTCCGTTGGAGCACCGGACACTGTCCGGTGTACACCGGACAGTCCGGTGAATTATAGCGCGCCGGCCCTGGACTTTCCCGAAGGTGGCGAGATTGAGTCTGAGTCCCCTGGTGCACCGGACAGGTACTGTTCACTGTCCGGTGGCACACCGGACAGTCCGGTGCGCCAGACCAGGGGTGCCTTCGGTTGCCCCTTTGCTCCTTTATTTTGACTCTTGTCTTATTCTTTTTATTGGTTTTATGTTGAATCTTTGGCACCTGTAGAACATATAATCTGGAGCAAACTAGTTAGTCCAATTGTTTGTGTTGGACATTCAATCACCAAAATCATTTAGGGAAAAGGTTTAAAGCCTATTTCCCTTTCACTGATAATAGGAGAAGACTACTGGAGTTTAAGGAGGGTGATCATGTCTATTTGAAGGTGTCACCACTCCGGGGTATGAGGAGATTTAAAGTTAAAGGAAAGTTGTCCCCTCGCTTTATTGGACCCTTCTTGATCTTAAAGCGAGTGGGTGAAGTTGCATATCAACTAGAGTTACCCGATCATCTGTCAGATGTACATGATGTATTCCATGTATCTCAGCTGAAGAAATGTCTCAGAGTACCTGAGGAGCAGTTGCCAATGGAGGACCTTAGTGTTCAAGATGATCTGACTTATGCTGAGTACCCTATCAAAATTTTGGACACTTTGACTCGAGTTACAAGAAATAAGGTGATAAAGATGTGCAAAGTACAATGGAGTCACCACGGAGAGGATGAAGCTACTTGGGAAAGAGAAGAAGAGCTTCACATAGACTTCCCCCATCTTTTCCCTAGATCTTCTTAAATCTCGAGGACGAGATTATGTTTAAGGGGGGTAGGATTTGTAATACCTAAATTTGTAACTCATATGAAGAGAGAATATTTCCTTTATCTATATGTGTGTACCATCTCTAGTTAATATCACATGTGAATAAACACCATCAAAAGGGAGATTGAATAATTAATAACACCTAAAATAAACCTTTGCATCATATTGGATCTTTGTTTGTGCATTTAAAACCATAATAATATGAATAAAAATAAAATAATAATGGAGAGGATTTGGGGAAAAAGGAGAAGAAAAGAAAGGATATCAAAATATAAATAAAATATGTGTAGTTGTATTTCTAAAATTAGTACTTCTAATCTCACAATATAAATTGAGGATAAGTTTGTCACAAGTTTAAATTTAAACTAGGATTAAATTTGAATTGAAAAGGGGAGGAAAGGAAATAAAAAAATGAATAAATAAAAGAAAAAGATAAAACCTCATATGGGCCAGCGACTAACCTATTCGGCCCACTCACCCATCCACCCCGCGTGGCCCAGACTGCGGTCGCGGGCGCTGACAGGCGGGCCCGCGCCGTCAGCCCCTCACGCGCGCGTGTGTGCTGACTTGAGGGCCCCACTACGCGGTCCCGTCTCTCGCGCGCTCGTCCTCACTGTGTGTGGACCCCGCGTGTAAGAATCGCCACCCTCGGGTCTTGACCGCGTCACGCGCATGGCCGAGCTCCGCGCGCTTCTCGGGCGCCGTTCCAACCACCATCCCGCCTTCCTCTCTCGGCGCGGACTCTCTAGCCCATAAGGTGCGGGCGCAGACCCCCTTCCTTCCCCGTATTCCGCTCCCCACATCATCCACCGCACCGCCGCCGCGCCGTGTGTGAACGAATCCGCCGCCACCACGAACCCATGTTCTAGTCACCGTTTAGGCCTCGGTTGCGACTGGAGATCATCGCCAGCGTAAACCGCGTGCATTTGGAGCCTCCTCGGACGACTTGGGTGCCCAGACGCCGGTGAATCGCTCATCGGAGCCAAGGAATCGTCGCGGCGCCGCCAAGCACAGTCGCCGACCCTCTGCGTGACCCGAATCTCCGGTAAGAACCCCCTTTTCGTATTCGCCATCACCCCCTCTAGGTTTGGCACCGACCAATTTTGAGTTTGGAGCGTCCAGCCGTGGGATTGCGCGTCCGTCGATGATGCTCCGCCGTGGGCGGACAGTGCGCCTCCGTCGTGTAGAATTGGGGGAGAAGAAGAGCGTGGGCCGTTCAAATTTAATCCTAGGGCCAGTAGTGGATCGCGCTGCGTGAACACCCCAGCCGTTGGATCGAAATCTGACAGTCGGTGTGGGGCGCGTATTCATGGTCGCCTGGATTTAATCAGGCACGTCGAGTTTTGATCGGGCGGCTGAGGGCCGCGGATACCCCTTCGCGGCACATTGTTTCTTAAAGAGACCCTGGGTTATTGATAAATCAACCCGCCGTCCACACCAGGGACTTTCTGAGTCTTAGGAATATTTGCACCGTAGCCCCTGCACTTTCCATAATTTGAGGCCCAGTCCAGATAAATTAATAAAACCAGGAAAATAGTTTAGAAAATAGTTTTTAGTACATATTTAAATGCAGAAACTTGTTTAATTTGTAGAAAATTTATATGAACTGCAAATTAGTTCATTCCAGTTCCTAGATTTTTGTAATAATGTTGTCTAGCCATTAGTGCCTCTGTTTTGGCATAAAAGTCAATTTAAAATTTATCTATCACATAATCTTGTATTAAGCACATAAAACATTAGAAAATTCATAACTTAAAATCTATAACTCCAAATTTAATGATTCCGGTTCCTATGATCTCATTTTAATGTATAGAATATTACTGTGTATTTTATTTACATGCTTGGTGTAATGTTAATTTTTGCTATACTATGTATGTATTGTGTTGATGTGAGTAGACGAGTAAGCTACAGAGGATTCTGGGGTTCAGCTGGTAGAGACTGCTGAGCAGGAGCTCGTTGAAGGCAAGTTGTGCCCTTGATCACCTCTTTTACCCATTCATGTTCTTATTATTCATAATGATCTGCATAGGTTAATTTTGATGGGACCCAATAGGATACCCTAGATTTGACTATCTTTATACCTTGTTTCACCACTGGTTTTACTACTAAACTTTTGGGTAGTACATGCTATTGCTTTATGTGGATTTGGGTATAGAGATATTTACTACTTATGATTACACTTTTTATTATCTGTTTATTCTTTACTGTTCATGATAAGATCATTATGTTAATGGGAACATGGAGAACTACCCAGGAAAACAGTGCAACCACAAGGGTTTAATGGGACGCCCTTGGCTGATTAACTAGGAAAGCTAGTGGAGGGCTACCTTACCCGAAAGGGGCAAGGGCAGTAGGGGAGTGGTCAGTGTAGGGAGGTCCTTGGGTTGATTTTGCTGCGATGGCGGTCAGGCGAGGGATTCCTGCACTGGAGCTTCCTATAAACTGTAGCGGGTAGTCTGAAGCTAGTGGAACTTTGTAAAGGCCTCGTAGTGGTACCCTGCCTCGCTTCCTTGGTAGAGGTGTATGGGGTCTGATCAACTCCGTGGCAAATGGGTAACACGACTTGTGGGTAAAGATGCGCAACCTCTGCAGAGTGTAAAACTGGTATACTAGCCGTGCTCACAGTCATGAGCGGCTCGGACACTCACATGATTAATTTATGGAACTTAAACTTAATTTGTCATATCATTGCATTTGGGATTAGTTTATTATTACTTTTACTTATTATTACTATGGTTTGGTATTTACTTACACTTAGTAATTGCTAATAAAATTTTGACCAACTTATAAAAGCAATGCTCAGCTTCAGCCCTTATTTCATTGATCAACCTCACACTTCATGAACTCCCACCTTTGGTGAGTTCATGCCACATTATTCCCCATGACTTGTTGAGCGATGAACATGTGTGAGCTCACTCTTGCTGTCTCACACCCCCCACAGGAGAAGAACAGGTAGTCGAAGAGGAGCCGCCTAACACTGAGGCTTTCGACTTGATCTAGGTGGCGTCTCCCAGTCAGCTTTCTGGCGCCAAGGATAAATTTTAGTTCCTGCGATATTCATATTTTATTTTTGTAAGACTTCCGCTATGTAATAAGTACTCTGATTTTATTGTGACATTTATCTCTATATACTCTGTTATTATATATGTTGTCTTCTTTGGCGCATGTATGAGATGCACCCGGCTTTGTCCCTTAAAACCCGGGGTGTTACATATGACCTCTGGGGAATCTTTGTAAAAGGTACGTAGTTAAACCCTGCCGGATCATCTCGAAAATGATTAATGGAGAGGCTAGAGCCCAGGCAGAAAGGGAATCACGACTCATGTTAAAGTGTGCGACCTCTGCAGAGGAACGAAACTGATATATTAGACGTGCTCACGGGTAAGAGCGGCCTTGGGACCTCTTTTGATTAGAGATACAGATGGTTTGAGATACTATGGTTCCATTTATGGATTTGGTTACATATGACGATGATGGTTCTCTTAATGATATTTCTAACTATGGATTTTGGTATTTCCTCTATGAGGAGGTACTCTTTGGGATAACAACTTGGGATTTATGTTAAAACTTGGCTTATATTAATGAATAAAACTTAACAAAGTAAAAGCAACATGCTTTGAGCCTAACTCCACATAAAGCTAGTCCACCTCAGCGAAACATGACATGTGCTGAGTATATTGATGTGTACTCACCCTTGCTTTCACAAAACACCAAGTGGCCTTTGATGCAATCTATGCATAGGTAAAGAAGAAGAAGACGTCGAGGTGGATCTCTAGGAGTTCCCGGACATCGATGAGTTCGAGGACTAGGCTAGCGACCTCCCTAATCAACCGCCTGTGGTGGGTTAATTTATGTTGGTTACGTTTCTACTATGTGCACTTTGATTTATATTATGTAAATGACTCTAGTCTGTAACATTATTACTTACTCTTTATTATTATCCGAAGCATTGTGCTATGATGAGTCATTTATGTAATCGCTGTGTACATGAGTTCTGATCCCACGTACATGGTTCGCATTCAGTTTGCCTTCTAAAATCGGGTGTGATAGATTACCGTGAATAAGGTTTAGCTGCTTAGGGGAGTAGATCCAAAGACGTAGGAAACATCAGTGCACCGAGGAGGGTGTAAGTCGCCTAGAGGGGGGTGAATAGGCGAAACCTGAAATTTATAAACTTAAGCACGCACTAAGGTCAGGGGTTAGCATTAGAATTAAAATCAAGTCCGAAAGAGAGGGGAAAACAAATCAAACAAGAAATAAGGCGAGCGAACACGGTGATTTGTTTTACCGAGGTTCGGTTCTAAAGAACCTAGTCTCCGTTGAGGATGTCACAAAGACCGGGTCTATTTAAACCCTTTCCCTCTCTCAAACGGCCACATACCGAGTGAGCCTTCTTCCTTAATCTCACGGGTCACTAAGACCCCGCAAGGACCACCACACACTTGGTGTCTCTTGCCTCGCTTACAAAGCACTTGAGAATAAGAATGGGAAAAGAAGAAAGGCGATCCAAGCGACAAGAGCGCAAATGAACACAAATCTCTCTCTCTCTCACAAGCCACTAAGTGTTTGGAATGGATTTGGGACTCGGAGAGGATTTGATCTTTTGTATTGTGTCTTGGAGTGAATGCTAGAGCTTTTGTATTGAATGTGATATTCGGAAAACTTGGATGCCAAAGGTTGTGGTGGTTGGGGGTATTTATAGCCCCCAACCACCAAGTAGCCGTTGGCCAAGGCTGCTGGCGATGGGCGCACCGGACAGGTACTATACACTATCCGGTGTGCCGCCACGTCAGCCAACCGTTAGGGTTCAGAGCTGGTCAACCGTTGGAGGCTTTGTCCTCTTGCGGCACCGGACAGTCTGGTGCCACACCGGATAGTACGGTGCCCCTCTGACTTCCTGCTCTGACTTCTGCCGCGGTACTGTGCTGCATTGTTCATCTGTCAGAGTCGACCATTGCGCGCAGATAGCCGTTGCTCCGCTGGCTCACTGGACAGTCCGGTGGCACACCGGACAGTCCGGTGAATTATAGCGGAGCGCGCCTTCGTTTTCTCGAGAGTGGCTGGTTGGAACTTGTATGGACCTGGTCCACCGGACATTGTCCGGTGGCACACCGGACAGTCCGGTGCACCATTTTTCAGCACACTCAAGTTCTTTGCTCCGTTTCAAAATGAGTCCCTAACTTGATTTTTTATTGGTTTGTGTTGTACCTTATGCACCTGTCATACATGAATTCTAGAGCAAACTAGTTAGTTCATGTGTTTGTGTTGACTATCAACCACCAAAATTAATTATAGGAAAAGGTTAACCTTATTTCCCTTTTAGAGGGTAGATCCATGGACAAAGGAGACATCGAGACACTACTGGATGGAGGGAGAGCCGAAGAGATGAACATAGAGACTAAATGAGCAAAAGCACACGATATAGATGTCCAAACATGCACGACACAATAGCCGACTATGATCATGTCCACCAAAGAACGAGAGGAGGGATTTATCTTGACCATAGTAGATCCAGAGACGGAGGAGAGTAGATCTTGTCCACCGGAGTCCGGAGGAGTGGATAGAGGGGATAGAATGACATGGGAGCAGATCCAGCCCCCCAAAGAAGGCGGCGGGGGGGGGGGGGGGGGAAGCGTGCGCGATGCGCTGACGCTCGACGAGGTTGTCTGAGCAGCCATGCCAGAGCCTATAACGTCTGAGTCATGCGGGTAGAGGGGGCAAGGGAGACAAGAGGTCAAGAGGATTCAATGTGATGCGGGTGGGGGAGGGTGGTCTGCTCATACAGTCCGGCACCGGCACGAGCCCTTTTACCGTCGTGTTGTGTCAGGCTACGACACGGTTTACCGGGCTGGTCTGTCAGACACGCCCGTCTGGCTATCTATAGACGCTGCCTCGCAGTGGTAGGTCGAGCATCGGATTCCAAGGGACCAACAGCATGCTCGTGTTGTCGGATGGTGAACAGTGCTAGCAAGCCTGTACCACTTTTCCGTTTGGCTGCTGCACTGTAGTGTGCCAAGCAGGCCCAACCTTTGAACCTGCAGTCCACCGGCGAGCCGGTTTGAGATGGAGAAGTAAAAAGCCCAAACAAAGCACGGCATATATATAAACCGAAATGAATTTCACTACATACTTTACAAACAAAGGGGCAACGAAACCACTATATAGGCTACCTACCTGCGCTTTTGGACTGTTGATATGGTTCCTCTTTAGTCTAGTTAGTAGCACAATCAAAGTATCAGATAGCGATTGGAGAGTTGGTCGCCATGATGGTGCTCATTGTAGTGGGTGACACCTTTTCCTCCCTTTTTTTATTTCGATTATCTTTATGTATCCCAACACAAGCTTTTCTTATGGTGCGTTTGGTTGGAGTGTCAATTAGAATGAAATCGTTTTATTCTAGTTTTTTAGAATGGAGCCGTTCTATTCTCCGTTTGGCAAGCAGAACAGATCAACTCTATTTTTTATTTGGTTGAATAGTAGAATTGAACGGAGTCCCTCTGTTCTTTGTTTGGTTGAAGAGCCATATGAGTGTAGAGTCGAGAAGAAGAATGACAGCGCTCGCGTCCGAGAGAGCGCTCACATCCGACTATTTTGATAGAGTGAGAACACTTCAACTATTTATGATAAATTTCCATATGAAGACTCTAGAAACCGCTTCGCTCATCTTTTGTTAGAAACCAAACATCCAAAAAATTAGAATAGAGTTGCTCCATTCTCCTTCACTTCTCAACCAAACATACCCTTAGTCTCCCTAGATTATACGCAAAGCTTGGATTGGTATGGTGCCACTTTGCAAACAAAACCAGGTACTGATGCTCTGAGCTAAATAAAATGCCACTTGACGGCCCACTGATTACAAGTAGTAGCTTGTTGTTAGAGTCCAACTGGTGAAGTGGGACATGATTATTTGACGACTCAGCTCGCCCGATCTCCTTAGCAGAGCAAATCTGCAGACGCAGCGCATTGGAAAATAAAAGTAACACTTGTTTGGGACGCTGACAGCTCCCACTTGCATGTTGTATATATATGTAGAAGAATAGATTAATAGTAATTTGTACGGGGTCGCTGCGTATGATGGCCACCGGATCATCAACTGGAGACTAATATATTGAATTCAGGTCTCCCATCATGGTGGATGGATGGCTTACGGGGAGCTGGCCGGCGGTTTGCGTGATGGAGCTCCGTGTATTGATTTCATACAACATGCCTTATTCTATCTCTGTATCAGCCTACGGCTTAATTTAATCTGAAATGTGATACTATTATATTGTCTATATATGTATTTTTTAAACTATGTATGCGTGCTAAATCAAGTGTTGCCTGGTTTCTCAAGTGCTTCGTATTACATGCAGCCGTACTATCGAAATGATGCTGACATCCAAGAAATGTTTCTATATTTTCTAAGTCATGCCTGCAGTACGTGATGACAAGAATATAACTGCCTTTTCCTCTATCCTGTAACATCCATCTAACTGATTCCATTCCATGGCATATCAATCAAAGCAAATAAATAAAAAAATACAATTTAATGTTAATTTCCAATGATAGATAGATAAGAAAAAGCATCCTAAGTTTTTCTTTAGCCAAGCTTGCGATGGATCGAGTACTGCAATGTAAAAGTTGAGTGAGTGCTTTCTCTGTTTCGTTACTCGAAATGCCCGGGTTGTGAGGGACCATAATCATCATCATCATCATCCCTGAAATTCTTAACGAAAACACTAACCGTTTATATACATCGATTGAAGTGCACAGGCTCGTATTATTTTATTTAGTTCGGCCGGCGGTTTATGGGACGTGTTGAAATCTCACTCCTTTTTTCTTCTTTTCTTTCACTTCATAAAATCGATGATACACTAGCTTCTTCTCTAGTGGAGCTTATCGGCTGCAAGTACAACAACCAGTCCAAAATCGGCCCATATAAATTATGGGCTTTTGTTGAATGATGAAGTTATGCCCAGTTTCGAATGCGCTCGCTTTGCTGGAGTATTCATTTGCGAGTATGGGCCTCCCCGCTACAACAGCCCAGTCGTTCGTGCCACTATTCGATGTTCTTTGCTTGATGCATGCACAAGGGTTCTGCCACTGCTCATCCTATATGGGAAATGACTCAAAGATTCATTCTTGCGTCTCTTATCTCCCAGACCGTTTTTTTTTTGTAATTTAGTCCTTTTTACGAAAAAAATCACATTTAATCCCCAAAAAAAGTATTTCTGTTTTTGTACCTTTATATCGGCGCCATAAGTGGTGTTCCCTATCAGACTAGATATCTTGTTTGGAGAAAGGAGAAATGAGAGAGGACAATACTCAGTGCTCCCCACTGTAGTAGGCGGTGAAGTTGATGGCTGTGTAGTGAAATGGAAGTCGTAGAGGGATTTATTCTTTTCAACAGATTCAAGTTAGGTTCCGTTTCCCATCTTTTTGTCGCAGGTAAGAATTTTTGGGGGCAGTTCCAACTTTGGAAAAAACAACCTATATTTAAATAGATATTCTCATGACTCGTCTAATCATATTACATCTCTTAAAATTTTAGGAATTCTCATAAATCATGTACTGTAGGGGTTTTCTAGGCAGTTAACAGAACAAAGCTTACGGTGAAAACAGAGGCAGTTAACAGAACCAAGCTTTGGAATAGTAAAAGGAGTTCCGGACGGAAAATCTAGTAAGTCCTAGTAGAGCAGTTTTCTCTTTTTTTAAGAACAAAAGAAAGATAACTCAGAGAGCATATGGTACAGAGGGAGAAAGATGGCAGTCAAGGTATGTTCATTATGCGAGTGACGTCGTAGTCGTCGCTGTGACTTGAGCAATTACATGGCTGACTTAGACATCCGTGGCAGGCAGGCAGGCCGGAGTGGGAGGTCGGATATTAGACCTCGGCGCCACTCTTGGCGCCGAGATTTGTCACGTCAGCTGTCAGCTCGGCCTGCACACGCCAGCACGGCCAGCACCTCGGCGTCATAGGCTGTGGCGCCGAGCAGTATTATCTCGGCACCTGTCACACCCGGATTTAATGGACAAAGTCGGGTGCATCTCATACATGCGCCAAAGAAGACAACATATATAATACCATAGTGTATAGAGATAAATGTCACAATATAATAAGAGTACTTATTATATAGCGGAAGTCTTAAAAATAAAAGATAAATATAAAAGGATATAAAATCTATCTTTGGCGCTAGAAAGTCAACTGGGAGACGCCACCTATATCGAATCGAACTCCTCGATGTGTGGCTCCTCTTCAACCACCTGCTATTCTCCTGTGGGGGGTGTGAGACAGCAAGGGTGAGCTCACACATGTTCATCGCTCAACAAGTTGTGGGGAATAATGTGGCATGAACTCACCAAAGGTAGGAGTTCATGTGTTGTGTAAGGCTGATCAATAAAATAAAGGTTGAAGCTGAGCATTGCTTTTATAAGTTGGTCAAAGTTTTATTAGCAATTACTAAGTATAAGTAAATACCAAACCTTAGTAATAATAAGTAAAAGTAATAATAAAATAATCCCAATGCGATGCAAATGACAAATTGAGTTTTAATTCCATAGATTAATCATGTGAGGGTCCGAGCCGCTCATGACCGTGAGCACGGCTAGTATACCAGTTTTACACTCTGCAGAGGTTGCACATCTTTACCCACAAGTCATGCTACCCATCTGCCAAGGGGTCATGAATCACATACACCTCTACCAAGGAAGCGAGGCAGGGTAACACTACGAGGCCTTTACAAAGTTCTACTAGCTTCAGAAAACCCACTACCATTTCTAGGAAGCTCCAATGCAGGGATCTCTCGCCTGACCGCCATCGTAGCAAAATCAATCCAAGGACCTCCCTACACTGACCACTCCCCTACTGCCCTTGCCCCTTTCGGGTAAGGTAGTCATCCACTAGCTTTCCTAATTAGTCAGCCAAGGGCATCCCATACTATCCTTGTGGTAGCACTGTTTTTCCGGGTGGTTCTCCATTTTCCCATTAACATAATGATCTTATCATTAACATAAATAACATAATAGAATTATAGGAACATGCATATAATGAAATATTAACCCAAAAACAGTGTAAAGCAATAGCATAACTACCCAATGATTTAGGGGTAAACAAGGTAAAGAGATAAACAGTCTAGGGTGACCTATTGGGTCCCATCAAAATTAAACCTATGCATGAATAAGTGATAATAAAGAACATTATTGGGTAACAAAAGTGGATCAAGGGCACAACTTGCCTGGCACTTGAGATTCCAGTTACCAGGGTGATTCTTCAGATCCTCGTGACTGCACTGCTAGTCGTAGCAATACAAACAGACATGGTATAGAAAAAAATAACATCACACTAAACATAAGAACATACTACATAATAATGATCTACGTGTTGCTACGAGATCGTGGGAACGAGAACCACTAAGATCAGAGTTATGATTAAGGAGTTATGATTTTATAGAAGATCTGCGTGATTAAAATATTAAACTATATTATAAATTGGTTAATATAAATCATGTAATAGGTTATTCTATAAATAATTATCTCAACTTTAATCTAAGTTATAAATTGACCATAGATCATATTCTAGTAGATTATAATGATAAGTAGTTTAACGAGACTAACCAACATAAGTTAATAAAGATCTAATATAAAAGAACAAGACATGATATAATAAATGTTTTTATGGCATAGTAAATATTTATACGAGACTAATGCAACTTGAACAGATCAAATCAGAGTTATAGATTTTAAGTTATGAATTTCTAAAGATTTTATGTGTTTTGTACAAGATTAAATAGGATATAAATTTTAATGTGACTTTCATGTGAAAAAGACACTATGTGATGCACAATAATATTATAGTATTACAGAAATTGGAATGGACTCATTTAGACTTAATATGAATTTTCTATGAATTAAACAAATTCTAGCATTTATTTTTGCATTTAAAAGTATTTTGCTAATGAATTTATTTGATTTTCTAATTATCTGGACCGAGCGCATCATTACCAGAGAGTCCAGGGGCTAACTTAGAAACATTCCCTAGACTCAGTTTTAACGCTTGGTGGACGGCGGGTTGATATCTAGAAAAGACAGGGGTCCATTTATAAAACGTACCTGCGAAGGGGTACCGCAGCATATGGGCCACTGGATCGAACGCGAACGGCTCAAATTTTATTTAACGCGATCTAATCTACTCCGTTGAACTCCAGATGGATGGCCTGGATCTTAGCTTCAATGCGACGACTCGAGGTCTAATCTCCACGGTCCAACACGTGATCAACGACACACGAGCACACAGCCATCCCCCTTTCCCCACAACCCTTGTCACGGCGGCGCCATGCCTGGTGCCGGACTAGGAGCTGCCTTCATGAATCCCCCAAAATTCAGTCGAGCTACATAATGCTGAGACTATTGAGAGTCGTTCTAGGGCCCACTTACCCGGGGTTGACACGACGTTGACTACCGACTCCGGACGCGCGCGGCACCACAGCGGAGCAACGCCTCCGGTGAAGAATTGCTCCCGTCCTGCCCCCTTCTCCGCCCGGATTGTCACCGCACCGACCCCGCCAGGTCCCGGTGATGCTCCCAAGTTCTTCTCTGAGAACGAGATCGTTGCCTCGCTTGATTCGACTGCGGCGACATCCTTCTCTCAGGTTGCTCCGGCGAGGAGACACACTGCGCACACCGCATATGCACGCCCGCGTCTAAGGAGAGGGCACAGGGGTCCATTATATGTACCTGGGTAGGATATGAAGGCGGTGGGCGCAGCCCGGAATCCTGGGAATTGGTTACATATTCCAGAGAATCCACCCGGGAGCTCGGCGTTCAGTTGGGGAAGGACTGCGTCGGAAGGGGATAGATCCGACCAGTTGGGCCCACCCAGAAGCGACTAACCGAGCTAGGGCGCTGGGCCGTGCGGCTGAGACACGGGGCCCATGCGATAGGGAGCGCAGCGGTTTTTTTTGTTGGGCCGCAGAGAGGAAGGTTGAATGGGCCGGTCAGGGTAATACGACCCAAAACGCAGGTATCCCAGTTTTTTCTGTTTTCTTTCCTATTTGTTTTGTTTTCAGTTTTCAAATCCACATAAAAAATTCCAAATTTCAAATTTATGTTCAAATGCAACAATCCAAAATATTGCCATAATGCAATATATATTTTTTTTATATATTTATATTAATTATTTTATTCTTTTGTATAGGAAAAAGCCCAAAATAAAACATCCTCACATTTTATTTCATTTCAGAGAAAATATTACTTTTGAGTATGTGATCAAATTCCAAAAAAATATCCATTACCTTACTTGTTTAGAAAAAATAATGTATTCTCTTTTACCAAGAGTCACTTCATCTCAAATATTTTTTTTTATTTAAGAGCATTCTTTAAATTTCATGAGGAGGATAGCTTATCCTACTGGATTGATGATATTTCTATTTTTATCTTATGTTTACACGATTTCTTAGTACTACTTCATATAAAAGACATGGAAGGAATACCTGATCTCTACACTCATTATTTTTAGGGTTTACAAATTCTACCCGCTTAACAAAAATCTCGTCCTCGAGATTTGTAAGAAAAGGGTGTATAACCATGTTATCTCAAACATATGCACAAGCAAAATCTCAGCATGATGCATAATTTATTAGCAACACATGGGGTCAATTAGACCTTATTATTCCTCCTAAAATAGTATCATACCAACAACTAACTAAAGTAACATTTAGGTCTTACAAATAGTAGTAGATATATGTATATATATATATATTTATATTAATATAGCTTGGTGGAGCTGGTGGTGGTGGAGGTTGTTGTTGTCGTTGTCTCTCCAACCGTGCTTGCCTTATTTCTCGATGTATCTCCAGCCGGTCCTGACGTATTTCCTTGCGTTCTTGTCTTATCTGATTTTACAATTCGGTAACCATGTTTGCCATTTGTTGTATTACCATCATTTGGGTAGCAACAACTTGATTGATTCCAATGGGGGAAGGGTTTAGAGGATTCATTTCTATTCGCTGTTGCCTGATAATCTTCCCTTCCTGGTATTGACCATCGAAGTTAGAAGCATATGGTAAAATAGTTTTGCAAGGGACATTATTTGGTAGGCAGAACGAATTGGCTAGTAGATGGTTATGAACTGAAGATTCTTTTGCAGGACTTAATCTGTTGTCTTATGTCGAGGTTGGGGTACTAGTCGTATAAGGTGAATGTCCAAAGGTAAGATATAATCTTATCAAGATGAGATAGATATGGGGGTGATAGACTACACGATGTGAGTCAAAAGTTTGTTTGATGTTAGGTGGGAATAGATAGATTATTCAATTCATCATGACTCTATTGGTTGAGTTAGCTCATGGTTGAGTGAGTCTAATGTGCTAAGTTAACACCTGGCTAGAAGGGTCCAAGTACCACTAATCTGTTTAAGCAAACCACATTGGATTAGATCAAACTAGATTCCATAATCCTATTTAAGAATATCATTTAGTTGAGCATATCCTGTTGACTTTATCTTTACGAACTTCTAGTATTTTTTATACACCTGAATTTTTTTATGTCATTAACAGGTGTGGTATAGAAACAAGGGTACATGGGGTAGGGTAGGTAGATTGTACAGAGTTTTACTTTACTTTTGGGGTAAATGGGTTGGGCAACCTATAACATAGGCTAGGTCGTGGTTCCACGGACGAGTTGGTCTAAGACACAAATTTAGGTTTAAAACCTATTTATAGGAATATGGTTTAGTTAATTCTTGTAACATAGATTATACCATATTAGTTTAGGTAGGGTCTAGATTAGATTAGATATAACTGGATTAAACTTAGTTTAAGTTAGATAAATCTACCAGGTATAATATGTATTATTAATATGTGTTAGAATCCTATGAGATGGGATGGATTATATGGGTAGGTAGATCAGAATTCCTGTTTAAATTAAAATAGAGGAGTTATGCAACCATCGAATGGTTGAGGTAGTTGCATAAGGCCAGGTCGGACTAAGACTCCGATTTAGGTTAAAACATATTTATAGGAGTAGGATCCAATCTTATTTTACCAGTATTATCTAATATGTTTGTCCATTAGATTTGATTTGATCAGATTAGATGCGATCAAAATTAAATTAGTGTAATCAGATTAGACTAAATAAGATCTGCTTAATTTTATTTTGGAATAGATCATGTTTGTTACACTGTTATGAGATAAGCAAAGTGGTGGGGATAAGTATGCTCATTAGGACAAGATGAGTCTCTATGAATAAGATAGAATCTTTTGAGAATAGTTAGATCTATTAGGATATGATGGAATCCTTTCGAGATGAGATGAGTCTATTAAGGTAAGAGAGTATCTTTTAAGATAAGATGGATAATTTAAGATAAGAGAGAGTCTTTTAAGATAAGAGGGGTCTCAATGAAATAGTTACATTTTAATGGAGGATACTCTAAGTGGTTTAATTATCTTATGAATTCTATTTATGCCTATACACATATGCAGATGTAATTGTGGACATTACTTCACAACTAATCACACCCAATCAAAGATCCAAATCAGACAGGTATCATAAGAACAAACACTCAAGCGTATAGATACCTATAAAAATAGTTTTATTTTTGTTCCTGAAAGTAGGTCTCCTATTCCTAAAGATCACTTTAGGCATAGGATTTCAAAGTGTGAAATCCACATTTGTCTTTAGAAAGAAAAGGTAAGGATAATCAGAGTAAAGCGGAAATAGATGAGAAAAGATCAAGATAAGCTTAGAAAAGAATCAGAGTAGCAAAGGTAAGTAAGTATTGGTTGTCCAGTTCTATCTAGGTTTCGTCCTACAGTCAACATTCCTCTAATACCACTTCTTTCACACCCGGATTTAATGGACAAAGTCGGGTGCATCTCATACATGCGCCAAAGAAGACAACATATATAATAACAGAGTGTATAGAGATAAATGTCACAATATAATCAGAGTACTTATTACATAGCAGAAGTCTTACAAAAAAAGATAAATATAAAAGGATATAAAATCTATCCTTGGCGCCAGAAAGTCAACTGGGAGACGCCACCTAGATCGAATCGAACTCCTCGATGTGTGGCTCCTCTTGAACCACCTGTTCTTCTCCTGTGGAGGGGTGTGAGACAGCAAGGGTGAGCTCACACATGTTCATCGCTCAACAAGTTGTGGGGAATAATGTGGCATAAACTCACCAAAGGTGGGAGTTCATGTGTTGTGTAAGGCTGATCAATAAAATAAAGGTTGAAGCTGAGCATTGCTTTTATAAGTTGGTCAAAATTTTATTAGCAATTACTAAGTATAAGTAAATACCAAATCTTAGTAATAATAAGTAAAAGTAATAATAAAATAATTCCAATGCGATGCAACTGACAAATTGAGTTTTAATTCCATAGATTAATCATGTGAGGGTTCGAGCCACTCATGACCGTGAGCACGACTAGTATACCAGTTTTACACTCTGCAGAGGTTGCGCATCTTTACCCACAAGTCATGCTACCCATCTGCCAAGTGGTCATGAATCCCATCCGCAGCATATGGGCCACTGGATCGAACGCGGACGACTCAAATTTTATTTAACACGATCTAATCTACTCTGTTGAACTCCAGATGGATGGCCTGGATCTTAGCTTCAATACGACGACTGGAGGTCTAATCTCCATCGTCCAACACGTGATCAATGGCACACGGGCACACAACCATCCCCCTTTCCCGACGACCCCTGTCACAGCGGCGCGATTTCAGCCTATGGCGGCGCCATGTCTGGTGCCGAACTAGGAGCTGCCTCCGTGAATCCCCCCAAATTGAGTCGAGCTACATAATGCTGAGACTGTTGAGAGTAGTTCTAGGGCCCACTTACCTGGGGTTGACACGACGTAGACTACCGACTCCGGATGCGCGCGGCACCACGACGGAGCAACGCCTCCGGTGAAGAATTGCTCCCGTCCTGCCCCCTTCTCCGCCCGGATTGTCACGACACTGACCCCGCCAGGTCCCGGTGATGCTCCCAAGTTCTTCTCCGAGAACGAGATCATTGCCTCGCTTGATTCCACTACGGCGACATCCTTCTCTTAGGTTGCTCCGGCGAGGAGACACACTGCGCACACCGCATATGCATGCTCGCGTCTAAGGAGAGGGCACATGGGTCCCTTATATGTACCTGGGTAGGCTACGAAGGCGGTGGGCGCAGCCCGAAATCCCCGGAATTGGTTACGGATTCCAGAGAATCCGCACGAGAGCTCGACGTTAAGTTGGGGAAGGACTGCGTCGGAAGGGGATAGATCCGACCAGTGGGGCCCACCCGGAAGCGACTAACCGAGCTAGGGCGCTGGGCCGTGCGGCTGAGACACGGGGCCCATGCGGCAGGGTGCACAACGGTTTTTTTGTTGGGCCACGGAGAGGAAGGGAGAATGGGCCGGTCAGGGTAATACGGCCCAAAACGCAGGTATCCCAGTTTTTTTTTCTGCTTTCTTTCCTATTTGTTTTGTTTTCAGTTTTCAAATCCACATAAAAAATCCAAAATTCAAATTTATGTTCAAATGCAACAATCCAAAATATTGCCATAATGCAATATATATTTTTATATATTTATATTAATTATTTTATTCATTTGTATAGGCAAAAGCCCAAAATATGACATGCTCACATTTTATTTCATTTCAGAGAAAATATTACTTTTGAGTATGTGATCAAATTCCAAAAAATATCCATTACCTTACTTGTTTAGAAAAAAATAATGTATTCTTTTTTACCAAGAGTCACTTCATCTCAAATATTTTTTTATTTAAGAGCTTATCCTACTGGATTGATGATATTTCTATTTTTATCTTATGTTTACACGATTTCTTAGTACTACTTCATATAAAAGACATAGAAGGAATACCTGATCTCTTAACTCATTATTTTTAGGGTTTACAGCGCCATGACTTATGACACCGAGTGAAGGGTCCAAAAACGGGAATACTTTCTTAGTGGATTAAATATGAATTTCTTTCGAAAAAGGGACTAAATTACAAAATATTCGGTCTCCCAGACAAATTTTTTTGCAAATTTATCCCCTTTATTATCTCAAAAAAACTCAGTTATTGTCATGTATGTTGCTATAAATCAAAATTTTTTTTCTAAAAGAGGGGGATATATTAAAACTCGGCATGGTACATCTCCAAATTCGACATAGAAAAAAACTAGAATCAGTAAAGGTACATTATTTTTGTTAGTGGAACAATAGTTTAATACATAATACAACAGTACATGGTATGTAATAAAACAAAAAATGGCTACACCTTAATCAGTTTGAGCGACCTTGTTGTGGAGTATCTCATATAGTATTTGTTGTTGTCGCTCACTAAGATCCATAAACATATTATATGCAATAGAAGGAAGAAGATGACTCGAGGCAACAACAGGAAGAAGATAACGAACAACAAGCAGCCTTCCAAACACTTCGAAAAACTTGATCACACGTACACCTGAATAGATGCCACATATACAAAAGATGGTTTCAGAG
The DNA here is from genome assembly GCF_902167145.1 of Zea mays. Taxonomy (NCBI): domain Eukaryota; kingdom Viridiplantae; phylum Streptophyta; class Magnoliopsida; order Poales; family Poaceae; genus Zea; species Zea mays. The sequence goes on along the minus strand of NC_050096.1, from coordinate 70,366,463 downwards.
GCCTTCTCTTCCGATATTAGATGCACGCAGAGGATTGGGACAAGGAGACTCAGACGCAACTCAATCGAGAAGTGAGAGTTGACTATGTGTTATTGTATTTTCTCATGTACTCGTGCCATGAGAGATAGATATAATAGCAAAAGTTGTAGAAAGTTTAAAAGGTGGAGTAATCATCGTATTGTACACCCTTTACCTTGTACGTTATATGTCCATTACATCTCTATCAATCTAGCAATTAACTCGTCCATCAACTGGCCCAAGAGAGAAAACTAGTTCATCCACACAACACGGTCACCGACAATGCCATGGTACGCCACGATAGCCTAAACGACTAAAAGCTCCATGTGTGATTTTGGTAATTGAGGTAACTAGTGGACTAATCTTTGAAAAGAATAGTGATGGCCACAAAGGATAATCAAGTGCTCAACTTAAAAAATAGGAACAAAAAAGCAAAATGTAAGGGCTCAAGGCATAGGTATACTTGGGGCATTATGTTTTTGACATTTAAGATGCAATAGTAAGCATGATTAGATTTAGGACTAGTAATTATACTATAAAGAAGAAAACTTAAAGTTCAAAATGGTTTCTTAATTGCCACTAGGTAAATTGATTCCATGCATATGCATTAGACCTAGTGAAGTCAAGAAACTCCATCTTATATATGTTTGTGAAAACACTAACTGATATTCACAAGTGTGACAGACACATTCAAGTTAGCACACATAAGAAATGATGGAAGAAAAGGGATAGAGGGCGCCTCTCATAGGAATCATATCCTAACACTAAGAACATCGGAACAGAGTGTTAGTACACTGGCTAACCCTAGGCCAGCGAGAAATAGGATCATTGGACCCTAAACATTAGTCCGATGGGCATCGAACTAGTCCGACACTTCTTGTAGCTCTATGGTTGCTTCTAGGAGATCGTTAGACTCTGTCTCCTTGGTCTAACATTATCAACTTAAATCACATCATACAGGATGGCGTCACTATTCACTAGAGAAGTCCTACTATCAGGCACATGAGAAACTCATATACGGTCGTTGGACCATGAGTGTTGGTCCAAAAAGCACCGTCGAACCAGTCTAACACCATTGCGAGCTCTTTGGCCACTTCTGTAGGGTGTTGGGTCCTGTTCGGTATTGATATAACGGTTGTTGAACCAAACATCTCCATAACTACTGGGTGGAAATGGTAACATTCAAACGACTAGTACATATGGAGAGCTCTAGAGTCATCAAATCGGCGGCCAATAGTCCGACAGTGAGCGTCAAATGACAAGATGATCTAGATTTCTGCACAGTGAATGGATCAATGGCTAGTTGCCTCTTAGGACCATATAAATAGAGCTTGTTTGGCCTTAAGATAGAGATCCTATCTTCCCACCTTTACACACACTTTAGTGAGCCTAAGATAATATCTCCCACTCATTTTTAGTGATATCGATTCATCCAAAGTGAGACCGAGAGCTATCTCTAGTGATTTAGCACATGCACCTTGGCCAAACAATCCCAAGTGTGCAAATAGGAGAGATTAAATATTTTCTTCTCCCATTTTTAGAATGGTGTAATTTTTCATTCCATTATAAGAACTCTTTTAGGAAATAACATGTTGTCAAAATAGCCTCACCTCACCATTCTTTAGATACTCCTACTGTCTCTAACATGACATTAACTAACTTAGTTAGAGCTCAATTCTTTTTTTTGACAATCCTATTGGATTATGGTGAGTATGGCGATGTCCTCTCATTAATAATCTCATGTCCCATGTAGAATTTAGAAAATCCATTTGAAAAGTATTCTCCATCTCGATTAGACCTTAAGTATTTATTTTTCTCTCAATTTGATTTTCTACTTTAACTTTATAGGTAATAAAGTAATAAAATACTTCATCTTTTGATTTTAACAAATATACATAGCAGTACATAAGATAATCATCTATAAAATCATGAAGTATCTTTTGCCACCTTTAACTAATTCTCTATTCATCTCGCACAAATCAGAATGAACCAATTTAATGGTGCTATGTTCTTTGCCTTCATAGCCTTATGAGTCTTGTGAGACTGCCTAGATTTCACACACATGTGGTACTTAGAATCTTTGACTAAATTTAATTCTAGGATTAAATTTAGATTTTCTAGCCACAATAAACAAACAAAATTAATATGGCAAAGCTATGAATGCAATTATATGACTTATTTAGAATGATAATTTTTCACAACTTTATTATACACATCATTATCCAAATATAAATGAAACAATACTCTATAATCATAGCATTTTTCAACAAATATCCCATACTTTGAAAATACGTATTTAATGGACTAAACAAACAACTATATACCCATGTATACACAATAGAGCCCCCATCTAGTTTCTTTTCGATGGAGGAGACATGTTGTACGTTATTTAACAACACCATCTTTCTTGAAGCGAACCTCAGAATGACTCATCAATACCAAAAACATGCATATGAGATCCATTCTCCATCAATAAGGCCCAGTCTGTCACACCCGGTTCTAGGGGCAGAGCCGGGTGCATCGCATATGTGTGACAAGATCCATTTCCACACATATGTTGACGTCACATGTGTAATATATCAAAAGACAGTGCAATAACGGCGTAAAGAGAGTAGAGTACTTTATTACATCATATGAATCATTGTATATTTATCAAGTATCAACATCAAAGTAAGGTGGAATTAAATATGGGTAATCTCCCACAGGAAGATGACCGGCGCATCGTTAGACTTAAAACTCATCGTCGAAATCTCCATCAAAGTCTTCTTCATCACCCTCTGATCAAAATATTAGCAAGGGTGAGCTCACTTATGGTCGGGGCTCAACAAGTGGGGGAAAAATTAATGCAAGTTTAACAAGGTAAGGCTAAGGTTGAGCAGTAAGCATTTTAGTTGGTCAATATTTTATTAACAACACATGTCTTACTAATAAGTGTGTATCCCAAGAATCCCCTTTAAACAAAGGTATAAGAGTATATCAAAAACACTTAAGTGAAACCACTTATGCAAACCATTGGCAGATCATATTAACGTCCCCATGTTAACGTGAGCTGCCACCACTGCCGATCCCCCTCTTGCCCATATTTCAGGTAAGGTTGCTAGGTACTAAGCATATAAAGCTAATTACCAAAGCCAGAGCCATGATAGAACTCGAGGTTGCACTATTATCCTGGGTGGTCACTACATGTTCCAATTAATATGAAATAATCTTGTTTAACCATCGAGTTAACACCATAATGCCAATTTCATTTTCGGAACATTAATATCAAATAATGAGTGACATCAAAATTATCAAGTTGAGCGGTAGCACAAATTTGCAAAGCATAGTATTTTCCCAGGGTAATCAAGGGATACAATTGGTAAATCTAGGAAATCCTTAATTAGGCAAATCCCATCAAGTTATGGAATATATCCAAAAAAGTAAATATTATTATATACATTAATTGGGTACAAATAGAATATGCAGAGGGAGAATCCACTTGCCTTGCTCGAACGTGTCCTGCGGGTTGTCCTCGAACGTGTTAGGCTCGTCTACCTCACAGTCCACTTCTAGCATCGATTTGCGTATCGCACATACAAAAGAATACGTACGCCAAATAAATAAACATACACCAGTACATGGGTAATCATTCACCATTACATTCTCATTCATACATCACATTTATCACACTCATAATTACGTCTTAACGAGTAAATACTTATTAATTTATTATGACTATTAATGCGAGTCATTATTGATGAAATTATGTGTAGGTGTCTATAATAAAATTTTTATCTAGTATTAATGCGTATTAACATTATTTATGAAAATAAAGGCTAATTACTTTCTTTATTACTAATAAATAGACTAATTGATTTTATTCCTTTTATTTCTAACTAGAATTTATGCGTATAGCTAAAAATGGTTTAATCATGATTCTACTAACATTAATATTCAAAAAAATCAATACAAATCACTAATTGGACTTTTAATAACATAAACATGATTATTATGACAAAAACAAGTGTTTTACTAATCTTAAGAATTTAAGTGCTATAATCATGAACACATTTATTTTGGCTAGTAAAAACCTATTTTTGTTACGATTAGTGATATTCTTTTGGTTTTCTCTTTTCTTTCTAAAAGAAAGTATTATTAATAATAATTGGAGATAAATCATCTAATAACCTATAATGTTTATATTTCATGAATTCTATACCATTTACTAATTCCATGCTAAGAAAAGTTTCTATTATCTATTAAAATGAACTTATGATTATAATCTTCCAAATAATTTCCAACATTCCTTGTGAACAAAATTAACTATAAAATTACCTATCTAGTGTTTTTATCACCAACATGTGTCTACTAATTTTCGTCATACTTATCTCTAATCCAACTTTCTAAAAGTCATCGTAAACAAATAACATGAATAATCACGGTGCACTAATTTATCGCATACATCTACCAAAAATCCATAGCGTACATAAGCATGAATTCCGAATCACAACATGCTCCGGTGAGCTCCATGGGCTCCGACGGCGGCGGCAGTGGCTCAAACGGCGAGGAGAGTGAGAGAGAGAAGGGGTGAGCTCGGGTAGGGAGGAGGGAGAGAGAGGAGCTCGACGTATTTATAGAGAGAGGGAAGGGAGAAGAGAGGTCGCCGAGGAGAGAGAGGGGCGGTCGGGGTCTTCATTGCCATTGATGTCGTCGGTTTCAATGGAGGGAGGTAATGGGGAGGAGAAACGGAAGCTTGAAGCTCCATTAACGCGATGAAGAACGAACGGTCGCGGGACTTGGGCTCGGGCGTGGTCGGGGTTGGTCGTGGAGGCGCGGGCTTGGCTTGCTGGCGCGGGGCGTCGGGGTCGGCGCCTGGGCTGCTCGGCTCCTGGAGCGGTCGAGTGCGAGGCTCGGCCGACGGGCTCCTGGCGGCTGGATCGTCGGGCGCGGACAGTGTCCCTAGCGCCGCGGTTTGGAGGAAACAGGGAAGGGAGAAGGGAGGATAGAGAGATGGGGCCGGGTGGGGCCCGCTTGCAAGAGAGGGAAGAGGGGGGGGGGGGGGGGGGAGAAAGCAGTGGCGGCGGCTGGCTTGGGAAGCCAGGGGAGAGGGCGTGGTCACTACATGGGCCTTAGTGGGCCTTAGAGTTAGGGTTTAGATTAGGGTTTTTCTTTTTTTTCTTTTTTTATTTCTTTTCTAAATTCAAAATATATTTTCAAATAACCCTAAAATTCATAATAATTATACCAAAATTATTTATACATAGAATATTTATTTTTGGACTAATAATTATTATATTATTTATTTGGATTTTCATTTAAGAAGAAATGATATTAAATATCCAAAAATCAATCATTCGCAATCAAAATTATTCCAAATGCAAATAAATAACAAACACTTGGATGAAAAATTTATTACCATAATTACCATTAATAACTAAATGCATTATTTATTTAGTTGATGGTTTTTATAGTGTTACTGTTGGAACTTGCTCTCAGTTGCAAGGGGATCCAACAAAGATGAACAATGACGTAAGCAGGGCTCTCGCGCGTGTGGGCAATAGCTCTGTTAATCTGGCCTCTCACGGGCACTGTGCGGGGGTATTTATAGGTACCTGAGCGCCCAACGCCTTGTGTTAAGGACGCATGTGCCCTCAGCTACCTAGGTTATCCCCAGAATATTCCCATAAAGCAGGGTTACAGACTGTAATTACAGGGATGCCTTTACAAATTAGGCCCGTAACACGCGGCGGCCACGCAGGGCCCGTTACAGTGGGCCGGATCACACGTGGGCCTCTGAGCTGGGTGAGGCTGCACTGTGGGATGACGCCGTCGCAGGCCTTCGTCTTGTGCCGAATGGAGCGAAGGGTGTCCCTGCCCGTTTTGTCTCTGTCAGATCAGCGACCGCAGCGAAGGCCTCGAGCGAAGGGTGGCGTCTTTGCCTTCGCCCCAACATTTGCCCTCTGAGGGACCAGTTAGACAAAGTCACTTGGTGCCGAAGACGTCGCTAGATAAAGGAGACGCTGCCCTCGCTCGAAGTGGTTCCGCGGGGGTTTTTGACATGACCATTGATTGACAGCGTACTGTTGGATTGCGGGTTTCCCGAAGCGCCGCACCCTGTTGGATTGCAGGTTTCCCGAAGAGCCGCGCCCTGTCTATAAAAGGGGGCGGGGGTCGGCGCTTTTTGAACTTCACTTTCCGTGCTCCGTGAAAACCCTAGCCGCCTTTTTCACCGTCCTGTTGCTCGTCCGCCCGCCGTGCTCTTGTTCGCCGGAGATCTGGCTCGAGTGAAGCAGACCGCCCGCCGCCGCCGACGGTACGTAGCGATGCCGACCTCCTCTTCTTCCGCTGCCGCTACGCCGCCGGCCGACGCCTCGCCGTCGGCCAACGCCTCGTCTGAGGAGACGCTGAGTAGTTTGATGGCGGAGGAGTTGCGCGCCGGCGATTCTGTGGATTTTGGCGTGTCGCGGATGTCGTCGGTCCGCGTGCAAGATATGCAGCGGTTGGGTTACTTCGGCGGCGGAGTTGCTCGTGTCCCGGGGACGGAGGAAGTCCCCGAGTCGGAGGGCGAGTTGGTTGTGTTCGAGGCGTTCTTCGCCGCCGGTCTCCGCCTGCCTGCGCACCGATTTGTTGGCGAAGTCCTGCACATGTTTAATGTTCAGATACATCAGCTGACACCGAACGCCGTGGTGGCTCTGTCGAAGTATGTCTGGGCGACGACTTCGTACGGCGGACAGCCATCGGTCGAAGTCTTTGCGAAGTATTATTGCTTGCACTGGCAGAAGAGGATGATTGGAGATGAAGTTGCTCAGTTTGGGTCCTGCACGTTTACGCCGAAGACCGGCAAGACCACGATGCCGATAGTCGAGTTGGTTCCCTGCGCCCGCAACAAGTGGGGCAACTGGAATGAGTTTTGGTTTTACGTTGCTGAGGGTACCGTCGAAGACCATGATGGACTCCCCGTGTCCGAGATGTGTTCTCATTTTTACTCAGCGTACCCGCCCTTTGAGGTGGCGGAGGAGGATGCGGACGAAGGGGCCCTTCGGTGTGCCGCCGGCCTGAGCAGTGGGCGTGATTTGGTTGAAGAATTTGTGGCGTACGGGGTATGGCCCTTGGCGCATGGCTGGACGTTGGGCGAAGTGTGCCCTCGCCAGATGCCTTTCCATGGTGGGAGGGTGGTGCGAAGTCCCGTCTTCGCGCTGAATCTGCAAAGCCGCGATCCGACCGCCTTTGTGCGTGAGGCGGAGGATGGGGCAGTGCGGCTCGTTGGTCGTTACGTGCCGAGGACAGAGGGCCAGCGCAGCTGGGAAATCCGCGGGTCGAATGACCGTCAGAACAGGGGTTTTGAATTGAATCAATTGCCGTATGACGGCTATCCCGGTCAAGACGATGTGGACCGTCGTGGGAAGAAACCGGTGGTGGAGACCAGAGACGACCCTGCGCCGGCCGCCCCATCCTCTAAGAAGAGGAAACTAGGTACTGCCATGGGAAGACTTGGGGTTTCCGATGGTTTTGCTAGAGAGTTGATGAGGACATGCGCGGCCCCGGTGGGAAGGATGTCCTCACCCGAGCTCCGGGAGTCTTCGGCTCGGATGCTGAGGGTTACCGGGGGTTGTTGGCCTAGAAATGTTCCTATCCCCCGCGCGACCGGCGAAGACTTTTTTACATCTCGCATGGTTCGTGAATGGAGAGTTTTTCCTTACGGGCGGAATATTGCTGCTGTTGTGTCGGCAGTGATGGACAAGGATCGCCAGGGAGCTGCACAAAAGCGCCAGGCGGTTGTCAGGCTTGTTGAAGCCAGGCCGAAGAGGCAGCGGGGGGCTGCGAAGGCTGCGGCCCCCGGCAGAGGCAAGCCGCCGCTGGCGGCGAAGTCGGGCGTCCCAGCATCTAGCAAGGCGCCGGAGGCAACGGCAGGCGCCGGTGGCTCCAAATCGACGAAGGCTGTGCCGCCGGCCGGAGGTCGCGAAGGCGGCCCGAGCGTTGCCGTCGTCAGGCAAGCGTGTCGCCGACTTCGCCACCGATATTAGTGTGGACGACTATCTTGGTGGTAAGCCGTTGGCTCGTGTGTTTTTTTAATTCGTTGATATGTTGCAGGGTCGGACGAAGGCCAACTTGCTATAGTTGCGCCTGCCGTAGTGCCGTAGGCGAAGGGCGGGGCTCTTAGCGCCGGAGGCGAGATGTCGGCACTCGCGGCGGTCAGGGATGAGGCGGGCGCTGTGGCCCGCCGGCTGAAGGAGGTGACGGAGGCACTAAGTCAGGTCCGTTGAGCTAGACTTCGGTTTTTTTTGCGGCTTTGCTGGGGCCGTGGTCTTACGTGTGTCCTGCAGGTGGCTGACTTCGCCAACCGCACGGCGTCGGGGGCCCTCACGGCAGTTGTGTCTGCCGAAGTCGAGAGACTTCGGACGCAACATGCTGACGCCGTCCGTGAAAAATCGGCCGCCGACAGTAAGTGCCGCAAGCTGGTGGACAAGGTGGCCGCACTGGAGAGGGAGAAGGCTGACCTCCGACGCCAACTAGTGGGGGAGAGGAGGGAGACCAACGAGGCCCTCGCCCAGGCGCAGGCTGCGCAGGCGGAGGCCAATCTGGCACGGGCGGAGGGCAATCTTGCCAGGGAGCGCACCGAGCAGCTGCAGGAGCGGCTCACCGCCCTGGAGAGCCGTGTGGAGAGGGCCGAGGCCGCGTCGCGCGCGGAGGTGGAGCGGACGCGCAAACAGCTTATGGATACATACCATGAGCTGGGCGCGCGGACCGGTGACTTTGAAGTGCCGGACCGAGAGCCCGGACTTTGCTGCCTGGAGTGGGTGCAGGAGGAGTTGCAGGCACTCCCCACTGTCGTGGAGGGGTTTATGTCATATGCCTCCCTGGTCACCTGCGAGGGGGCGATGAACGCGCTCTCCCGCGAAGGGTGCCGGCACTTCGAGGTCTTCGACCAAGCCGACGAAGATTTTGAGCGAGATATCTACAAGGTTGAGGACCCCATAGTGAAGGAATCCGCCGGAGCCATCTACGACCGGATGTGGGGTCCGCACGGTCGCGAGGTGGTCAGGGAGCGGGCCGAGACGGCGAGGGCTCAGGTAACGTTTTCGTTTGTTTGGCGTTTGCTGGATGTGGGCTATGTGTGGGTTTGCTGAATTTTGTGTGTTGTGTCTTAGGCGGCGCGTGGCGAGAGGGTGGACGACTTCGGGGCGTTGAACAGCGCGCTGCCTGACCCGGAGCCGACCCCGGCGGAGGCCGTGTCTGGGGCCGCCCTAGAGCCGCCCCCGGAGACTGTGGAAGGCGCGCCGGATGCCCCCGCATCCGCTGCGGCCGGCGGAGACGTGCCCCCAGAGACTGCCGAAGGCGCGCCTGATGCCCCCGCAGCCGCTGCGCCGAGTGCTGAAGATCCTGCGACGGTGGCGGCGGAGGCGGCAGCGGAGGCAACGGCGGAGGCGATAGCGGAGGCAACGGCAGGGTCTTCGCAGGTGGCGTAGTGGGTGTAGATAGTTGGGGAATTTTGGATATGTTGCTGAATTTTGGTTGCTGCGCAGGTTCAAGATTTTGGGCCTGCGCACGCAACCACCACTACTAAATTTTTGGCGGCTTCGACCGTGGATGGTGGTAATAAATGTGATGGTTCTGCATCTGAGTTTTCTGATTTTGCTGACTCTAGGAGCTTGGTTGAGTGGACTGAGGAGTCGTCGGAGGAGGACTTGGACTACTTTGCGGCCTTGGATGTGGCTGCGGCGGAGGCTTCACCGCGCGCTGCAGACACAGAAGATGTGCCTGGTCCTAGTACTGGGCGCCGGCGACGAAGGGCGGTTGCGAAGCGCAGAGTGAGTGAAGCGGAGGGAGGTCGGCTTCGTGTGAGTAGGGCTGGCTGGCAGGAACTATTGTCTTTGCCAGCCGCCGAGAGTACAGGTGAAGGGGAATTGCGAAGTCTTTTTGCGGGTGAGGAGCTTAGGATAATGTTGTTTAATTATAGGGAGATGTGAATTATTCCTAAGGTTGAGCCGATGTAGAGTGTGGTGCCCTCGCTTGTATATGTGTAAAGGCTTGTATGATGAGGTTGTGTGCCCCCGCGCACTTGGCTATGCCTGCGAAGGCGTTGTGTACTTGGTCTGGTGTGCTTTGTTATGCTGTGCTGGTGCGCATATAGTCGGTCTTGGCGCGGACAGTTTGTCGTTTTTGCTTTTGTTGTGCTAGTCCGGCTGCACCCTTAGGCGGCTTCTGCACGGATAATCGACGCAGTAGACTTTGGTTTCTTTGCACTTGTTGTGCTGGTCCGGCTGCACCCTTAGACGACTTCTGCGCGGATAGTCTTCGCGGTAGACTGAGGTTTTTCGCACTTGTTGTGCTAGTCCGGCTGCACCCCTAGGCGACTTCTGCGCGGATAGTCTTCGCGGTAGACTTCGGTTTTTTCGCACTTGTTGTGCTAGTCCGGCTGCACCCTTAGGCGACTTCTGCGCGGATAGTCTTCGCGGTAGACTTCGGTTTTTTCGCACTTGTTGTGCTAGTCCGGCTGCACCCTTAGGCGACTTCTGCGCGGATAGTCTTCGCGGTAGACTTCGTTTTTTTTGCACTTGTTGTGCTAGTCCGGCTGCACCCTTAGGCGACTTCTGCGCGGATAGTCTTCGCGGTAGACTTCGGTTTTTTTTGCACTTGTTGTGCTAGTCCGGCTGCACCCTTAGGCGACTTCTGCGCGGATTTGTCGCACGCGAGGGTGGCTAGCGCTGAGCCTCGCGGTGACCTCGTATTGGTCGAATGTCGAAGACCGTCGTCGCGGTCTTTTTTCGACGCATGTTTTTGCGGGGGATTTTTCACACATATATTACATGGCTCCACCTCGTTAAAAACCTCACCCCCCGGGAGGAAAAGAGTGCGGGCCGGTATAAGATTGTTTTTGCGAATTACAAGGGCGAAATCAGCCCTGATGAGTCAAACAAAAAATTTGCGGAGGTTGTCGATGTTCCAGGAGTGCTCCAGGTCTTCGCCGTTTGGCGTTGTGAGCCTGTAAGCGCTGGGGGAAGCTTTCGTCTTGACTATGAAGGGGCCCTCCCACTTGGGCTCCAGCTTGCCCCTGGACTCTGTCCGAGCTGTTCGGACGAGTACGAGGTCCCCTTCGCTGAATTCCCTCGGGATGACTGCGTGGTCGCGCCATGCTTTTGTTTGGGCTTGGTATTTGTTTAGGGCCTGTAGGGCGAAGACTCGGTCTCCGTCAATGAGATCCTTTGAAGTTGGCTCGTCCACGTCGGGGACGGCTGACAGAACTGTTCGCGGGGACCCATGTTTTATTTCTTGTGGGGTCATGGCCTCCGATCCGTATAGAAGGCGGAAAGGAGTAAATCCGGTCGCCCTGCACTCAGTCGTGTTTAGTGCCCAGACTGCCTCGGGTAACAAATCGGTCCATCTGCCTTTTTTTTCATCGAGGAGCATCTTTTTGATAGCTGTGAAGATTTTCCCATTGGCGCGTTCCACGACTCCGTTGGACTGCGGATGATAGACTGAGGCGAAGGCAAGCTTGGTGCCAATGGAGAAGCAAAAATCCTTAAAGTCTTGGCTGTCAAATTGCTTGCCGTTGTCAACTGTTAGTTCGGACGGTACTCCGAATCGGCAAACGATGTTTTGCCAAAAGAATTTCTAGGCAGTTTTTGATGTTATTGTGGAAACAGCCCTTGCCTCGATCCATTTGGTGAAGTACTCGACAGCGACGAAGGCGAACTTAAGGTTCCCCTGAGCGGTGGGCAGGGGCCCGACAATGTCCAGGCCCCAGTGCTGGAGAGGCCATGTGTGGGCGATCAGCTTTGTATTCTGCGAGGGGCTGCCTGACCGAGGAGAAAACTTCTGGCAGGCTTCGCAGGACCTTGTGACCCGATTTGCGGCGCAGATCATTGCGGGCCAGTAAAAGCCTTAGCGGATCACCTTACCAGCTAGGGCCCTTGGCCCTGCGTGCGAGCCGCACGTGCCACTGTGGACTTCGCGTAGGATCTGGATGCCTTTGGTTTCGGTGACGCACTTAAGCATTGGCTGACTGACCCCTTTCTTGTAGAGTTGGCCTTCAATCAGTGCGAAGTCTCGGCTTCAATGTCTGAGGCGCTTGGCCTCGCTGATGTCGGTTGGATGATAGTACCCCTGTAGGAACAGGGTTATTGGTGCCCGCCAGTCCTCGGTCATGATAAGGTTGACTATGTGGTGGCCCTCGCTGTCATTAGTTATTTGGAGCCCTTCGGGGCTCCGGACGGCTGGCGTGCCGATGACATGAAAGAATACGTCGGAGGGCAAGGACTCGCCCCTGGCGGCGGCCTTGGCTAATGCGTCAGCCTCTTGATTCTTGGCCCGATCCACATGCTGCAAGGTGAATCCCTTGAATATTCTCTCGAGGCTTCGGATGGCCATGAGGTACTGCATAAGCGCGGGGTCCTTTGCTGCATAGTCTTTCTCGACTTGGCCGGCCACTACCTTGGAGTCTGTTTTGATGATGCAGGTGGTGACTCCGAGGGCCCTTAGCTTGCGGAGGCCGAGGATGACTGCTTCGTATTCTGCTATATTATTTGTGCATCTGTCGAATTCCAGAGCGAAGCTGAGGCGTGCCGCATATCTGTGCTTGACCCCGACTGGTGAGGTGATGACTGCAGCGGCGCCTGCCCCCGCATGGCACCATGCGCCGTCGCAATCTATCGTCCAAACCTTTTCTGCGGACGGGTCTGGCTGCGCTGTTGGCCCAGTCCAGTCGACGATGAAGTCTACCAGGACTTGCGACTTGATGGCTGTCCTGGGCTCGAAGCTGATGTGGTAGCCGGAGAGTTCGGCCGCCCACTTGGCAATCCTCACCGATGCCTCCGGGTTTCTGAATAGCTCGCCGAGTCCCCTGTCTGAGGTGACTCGGACCTTGAATGCTTCGAAGTAATGGCGCAATTTGCGCGAAGACATAACGACTGCGTAGGCAATCTTCTCCAGCTCTGTCATGTTGCACTTGGACGGTGTCAGCACCTCGGAGACATAGTAAACGGGGCACTGCCTGATCACGCCCTCAACTGCTTGCTCCTGCACTAGTGCCGCGCTGACCGCGTGCGGCGAAGCCGCGACGTAGAGCAACAGGGGGAGCGAGGAGTCGGGACTTGTCAGGATGGCCAACTCTGTCAGGTACTATTTTAATGAGGCGAAGGCCGCCGCCTGCTCTGGTCCCCAGGCGAAGTCTTTTGCACCACGAAGTGTTTTGAGGAAGGGGAGACTTCGCTCGGCGGACCTGGAGATGAATCTGTTGAGAGCGGCCAATCTGCTTGTCAGGCGCTGGACGTCTCTGGCGGACTGCGGAGGCGTCATGTTTATGATGGCCTGAATCTTGGTTGGGTTGGCCTCGATGCCGCAGTGCGATACCAGGTAGCCCAATATTTTGCCTTGGCGAACGCCGAAGACGCACTTTTCCGGGTTTAGGCGGAGTCGTGCATCTCGCATGTTCGCGAATGTCTCGGCGAGGTCGGTGAGATGGTCCGCCTTGCTCTTGCTGGCGACGACAATGTCGTCCACATATGTGAATATATTTCTGCCAACTTGCCCGTTGAGCACTATCTTGGTAAGCCTGGAGAAGGTGGACCCGACGTTCTTGAGTCCCTCCGGCATCCTGATGAAGCAATATGTGCCGAAGGGTGTTATAAAGCTGGTGCTAGCCTTGTCTTCCTCCTTCATGTATATCTGGTGGTAACCGGAGAAGCAATCGAGGAGTGACAGGACTTCGCATCCGGCCGCGCTATCGACTATTTTGTCGATCCGTGGCAACGGGAAATTGTCCTTTGGGCATGCCTTATTGAGACTGGTGAAGTCGATGCACATTCGCCACTTCCCGCTCTTTTTCTGCACCATTACTACATTGGAGAGCCACATGGAGTAAGCCACCGGCTCGATGAATTTGGCTTCCAGGAGGCGGTGCACTTCTGCCTTGGCGGCCTCTGTCTTCTCGTCGGACATCTTGCGAAGCCGCTGTTTTTTCGGCCTTATCGAAGGGTCGATTCTCAAGCTGTGCTCAATTATGGAACGGCTGACCCCGACCAGATCGAGGGCTGACCAGGCGAAGACATCTTTGTTCTTTGAAAGGCAGCAGAGGAGCTTCTCCTCTTCATGCGAAGTGAGGTCTTCGCTGATAGTGACTGTCTGCTTGGGCATGGCCTGATCGAGGGGGACAGTCTTTGTCCCGTCGTTGCTCTGCAGCTGTGCCTTGTCGTGCTGTTTGTCGGTTGGGCTGGCGGGCGCGGGGACCTCGCGCTGGGCCGTGAGGCAGTGCACGTTTCTCTGACCGGGCACGAAGTCCCGCTCTATGTTGCGCGCCGTCTGCTGGTTGCCGTAGACCGTAATAACGCCTAACGGACCTGGGATCTTCATACATAGGTACAGTCCGTGAATGGCGGCTTCGAACTTATTGATGGAGCCCTGGCCCATGATGGCGTTGTATGGGTATACCATATCCACAATATCAAATGTCAGTTGCTCACTTCGTGCATTGGGTGCTACACCGAAGGAGAGGGGCAACTCTATTTTGCCGACAGGAAAAGTGCCCTTGCCGCCGAAGCCATACAACGGGTTGTCCGAAGGCTTGAGCAGGCTGTGGCTTATGCCCATGCGATCGAAGGCGTGGAGAAAGATGATGTCCGCCTGACTGCCATTGTCAACTAGGACTTTGTGCAGATCCCAGCCTGCCACGCTGCAATTGATAACCATGGCGTCGCAGTGGGAGGCGCTGCGCAGGTCGACGTCCCGTGCGTCGAAGGTTAGCGGTATGTGGGACCACTTTGTCTGCACGACTGGGCTGGTGACGGCGACGTGGTTAATGCTGCGGTAGTGGTCCCGCTTCTGCCTCTTTGTGTCGAAGTCAGTGCTGGACCCCCCGGTTATCATGTGAATGACTCCGCGATATGGCTGATCGGCGAAGTCTTCCTGCTTTGGAGCGTGGGGGATGTTTTGGTGTTGCTGGTGTGGTGGTGGGGGTGGTGGAGGTACGATTTGTACTTCCGGATGGTGTTGGTAAGCGTGGTGCGGTGGATGCGGGGCGGGGGCGTGGATATATGGTGGAGGGGGTTGCTGGTAAGTGTGTGCGACAACTCTGGGGTTGTCGGCAGGCTGCGCCCGTGCCATCCTGTCTCTGGTGGCCTTCGTTTCTGGGCAGTCTTTGGTTTGGTGGGCGCAGTCTTCGCCATGGAAGAGGCAGTAGAATCGGCGCGGCAGCTGCGCCCGCCCCGACCCCTACCGCGAGTTCCATTTCCGCGGCCCTGGGGGGATACTCCTGGCGACGAGGGGCGTCAGCAGCGGGGTGCTGGTTGGCGATGTTGTGCACTTGCTGTTGATTGCGGCCGTCTCGACCGGAGTCCGGCTGCGGAGTCCTCGTCCACGTGCGACTGGACTGTGGAGCATCTTTTGGCTTCCTTTGGGACTCAACCTTGCGCTGGTGGAGCTCTTCGGATTTGGCGTACTTTTCAAACAGCTGATATAATTCCTAGAGGTTCTTGGGTGGATCTCTGATGCAGTGGCTGTAAAGGACGCCGGCGCGAAGGCCACTGATAGCGTAGTGGATAGCGATCTGATCATCGACTGAGGGCAGCTGTGACTTGAGTGTTAAAAATTTGCGGTAATACTCCCGCAGAGTCTCCTTTTCCAGCTGCTTGCAGAGCGAGTTCGGCCAATGCGTCGGTGTCTGGGCGGTACCCTTGGAAGTTGAGCAGGAACTTGTCCCTGAGGCTTCTCCAGGAATCAATAGACAGCGGAGGCAACCTGGTGAACCAGGTGAGAGCTGGGCCCTCTAGGGCGATGATGAAAGACTTCGCCATTGTGGCGTCGTCCCCTCCGGAAGATGCAACGGCGACCTGATAACTCATTATGTATTGCGCCGGGTCGGTGCTGCCGTTGTACTTGGGATAGGTCCCTGCCCGGAAGTTAGCTGGCCAAGGCGTCACCTGCAGGTGTGGCGCCAGGGGACTTCGCTCGTCGAGATAGTTGACCCCTTGGAATGGCGCGGCGTGCGGGAAGGTGTGATCGCGCTGGGGGAAACGCGGGTCTTCCGGTTGTGCGCGGTGTTGCAGGGGTGGCCCATGCTGCAGGCCGAGGTGGCCTTCGCGCATGTCTTCCAGTTGTGCGCGCTGCTGGAGGGGTGGCCCTTGCTGCAGGCCAAGGTGGCCTTCGCGCTGCATCAGCGCGATCTCCCGCTCAAGGTCCTGGGCCTTCTGCTCTTCGTCGCGTATCATTTGCCGCACTTTGGCTAGTGCGGACACGCGCTGGCGCTTGGCCTCGAGTATCTCCTTCTGCCTCTGGAGATTGCGGTTCCTGAGGCGCAGGGCGCGCAGCTCTAGCTGTTCTTCCGCTGAGACGCCGAGGACTTCACCATCCTCGGTGAGGTCCGCGCCCTCCAGTGGGGCGAAGCCTGAGGGTGGCTGTGATTGTCCTTCAGGGCCGCAGGTGCGGAGAGTGTCGTCTTCGCAGGTGCGAGGAACGTTGTCTTCAGTGGCCTCTTGGTGGGTGGATTGGGTGAGAGCGAGGGCCTTGCCCTTTCTTGCAGCGAGCAGTGCTGCCTTCGCAGCCTCGTCAGCCTTCGAGTTAGCTCTCTTGGGTGCCATCGTGGGTGGTTTTCTCGTAGCACGAACGGTGGGCGCCAAATGTTGGAACTTGCTCTCAGTTGCAAGGGGATCCAACAAAGATGAACAATGACGTAAGCAGGGCTCTCGCGCGTGTGGGCAATAGCTCTGTTAATCTGGCCTCTCACGGGCACTGTGCGGGGGTATTTATAGGTACCTGAGCGCCCAACGCCTTGTGTTAAGGACGCATGTGCCCTCAGCTACCTAGGTTATCCCCAGAATATTCCCACAAAGCAGGGTTACAGACTGTAATTACATGGATGCCTTTACAAATTAGGCCCGTAACACGCGGCGGCCACGCAGGGCCCGTTACAGTGGGCCGGATCACACGTGGGCCTCTGAGCTGGGCGAGGCTGCACTGTGGGATGACGCCGTCGCAGGCCTTCGTCTTGTGCCGAATGGAGCGAAGGGTGTCCCTGTCCGTTTTGTCTCTGTCAGACCAGCGACTGCAGCGAAGGCCTCGAGCGAAGGGTGGCGTCTTTGCCTTCGCCCCAACAGTTACAAACCTACCCCTCTTAAAATAATCTTGTCCTCGAGATTAAAGAACTTCCAAGAATAAGTGGGGGAATTCTGCTCTGAGTTCATCTTCTCTTTCCCAAGTGGCCTCATCTTCAGAATGATGACTCCACTGAAGTTTGCACATGTTAATGACTTTACTCCTTGTAATTTTGCGAGATGTTTCCAGAATTCTGACAGGGTACTCTGAATAAGTCAAATCCTCATTAACATTCAGTTCTTCCATGGGTAACTGTTCCTCTGGTACTCTTAAGCACTTCTTGAGTTGTGACACGTGAAATACGTCATGCACATCTGCCAAACTATCGGGTAGCTCTAACTGATACGCTATTTCACCTTTTCTTTCCAAAATCTTGAATGGGCCAATATAGCGAGGAGATAATTTTCCTTTAACCTTGAATCTTTTCATTCCTCTCATCGGTGAAACTTTAAGGTATACAAAGTCTCCTACTTCAAATATCAACTCTTCTTCTATTGTCAGCATAGCTTTTCTGTCTTGATTGTGCTGTCTTCAAATTCTCTCTGATAATCTGCACTTGCTTTTCTGCTTCGTGGAGAATTTCTGGACCAAATACTTGACTTTCTCCGGTCTGATTCCAATAAAGCGTTGTTCTACACTTTCGTTCGTAAAGTGCTTCAAATGGTGCCATTTTTAGACTTGCTTGATAACTATTGTTATACGAGAATTATGCATAAGGCAAACTTTTATCCCAGCTTCTACCATGCTTTAGAGCGCAAGCTCTTAGCATATCTTCCAACACTTGGTTTGTTCTTTCCGTTTGCCCATCTGTTTGTGGATGATAAGCTGAACTAAAGTTTATCTTGGTATCCATGGACTCATATAGTCTATTCCAGAAGCGCGAGGTAAACTGAGTTCCTCGATCTGATACGATCTTGTTCGGTACTCCATGTAGACAAACAATCCTCAACATGTATAACTCTGCAAACTGGGCTCCTGAGTAAGTTGTCATCACAGGTATAAAGTGTGCCACTTTAGTCAACATGTCTACTATGACCCATATCGAATCATAGCCATTCCGAGTATGGGGTAGTCCAACTATGAAATCCATACCGATTTCTTCCCATTTCCATTCCGGTACCTTGAGAGGTTGTAGCAATCCTGCAAGTCTTTGGTGTTCGGCTTTAACTCGCTGACACACGTCACACAATGCAACATGAGTAGCAACATCTCTTTTCAAACCGTACCACCAATACTTTTCCTTTAGATCCTGGTACATCTTTGTACTTCCAGGGTGAATAGAGTAAGCCGAATCATGAGCTTCTCTCAAAATAAGTTGGCGTAGGTGTTTGATTTCCGGTACACATATTCTGTTTTTAAACCATACTATGCCTTGATCATCTTCCGTGAAATCTGGGGCTTTTCCCAAACTAATTTGTGTCTTAATTTATTTGATTTTCTCATCAGACTCTTGTCCTTTACGAATCTCTTCTTCCAAAGTAGATTCAACTTCCATAACCGTTGCTTCCATATTATTGAGCATTCCAAGGTTGAGTCGCTCCATTTCCCAGCACAATTCCTATGACATCAAATGAGTAGTGATGTTGTTCACTTGACCTTTACGACTCAAAGCATCAGCCACTACATTTTCTTTTCCTGAGTGATATTGTATTTCCAAATCGTAGTCTTTGATCAACTCAAGCCATCTTCTCTGTCTTAGGTTGAGTTCTTTCTGAGTGAATATGTATTTTAGGCTTTTGTGATCCGTGAAGATTTTGCACTTGTTTCCAATCATGTAGTGTCTCTAAATCTTCAAAGCATGCACTACGGCAGCTAGTTCCAAATCATGCGTAGGATAATTCTTCTCATGCTTCCTCAACTGTCTTGAGGCATAAGCTATTACTTTTCCTTCTTGCATTAGCACACATCCAAGTCCAAGGTGTGATGCATCGCAATACACATCAAATCCCTTGTGAATGTCTGGCATTACCAATATTGGTGCAGTGGTTAACCTTTTCTTAAGTTCCTCAAAACAATTCTGGCATGCATCATCCCACTTGAACTCTTTACCTTTCTCCAGTAGTGAGGTAAGAGGTTTCACTAACTTGAAAAACCTTCAATAAATCTTCTGTAGTATCCTGCCAATCCAAAAAAACTTCTGATCTTGGACGCATCCTTTGGTTGCTTCCAATTTAGTATTTCGTTTATCTTTCCTGGGTCCACTTTAATTCAACCATCAGTAACAATATGTCCTAGGAAAGCAACTTCCTTCAGCCAAAAATCACACTTCGAGAACTTTGCATACAATTGGTTGTCACGAAGCTTTTGTAGGACTAGCCTTAGATGATCTTCATGTGTTTCTTCATTTGGAGAGTATATCAATATGTCGTCAATGAATACGACCACAAACTGATCCAGATATTCCATGAATACTTTATTCATCAAGTTCATAAAGTATGCCGGTGCATTAGTCAGTCCAAACGACATGACCAAAAACTCATATAATCCATATCTCGTAGTGAAGGCTGTCTTGGGTACATCTTCTGCTCGAATCTTTAACTGATGATATCCCGACCTTAGATCTATCTTCGAGAATATCTTAGCTCCTTTCATCTGATCAACTAAATATTCATTCTGAGGTAATGGGTACTTATTCTTAATTGTTACTTCATTCAAGCTTCTATAATCAACACACATTCTTCTCGAACCATCTTTCTTGCTCACAAATAGAACTGGGGCTCCCCAAGGGGATGAACTTGGGCGAATGAAACCTTTTTCTAGTAATTCTTCTATTTGTTTCTTCAGTTCGACTAAATCTTTGACATCCATTCTATAAGATCTTTATGAGATAGGTGCAGTTTCGGGTAATAATTCAATAGAAAACTCTATATCACGGTCAGGTGGCATACCTGGTAATTCCTCCAGAAATACGTCTGGGTATTCACACACTACCTTGATATTTTCTAGGGGCTTTTCTTCTAAGTGATTTATCATTGTTTCTCCTTTTGCATATGTTGACATATCTGTGCTAACTTGGATTCTTTCACCTTGAGGACTTGTCAACATAATTGTTCCATTGGCACATTGTATCACTCCATCACAACTTTTCAACCAGTCGCATCCAAGAATCACATCAATACAGTTGGATCCTAAGACCACTAGGTTGACTGGAAAATCTATTCCTTGAATATTGAGATTAACATAGCGGCATGAATGTGTGGCCTTCATGTCACCTCCCGGTGAACTAATATGTAACATCTTCTTAAGAGGGTGCTTTGGTATGTTATGTTTTCCACGAATGACTCAGTTATAAATGAATGCGATGCTCCAGAGTCAAATAAAACTGAAGCAGGTATGGAGTTGATAAGAAACATACCATACACCACGTCGGCATCCTCAGGCACTGATTCCGCTGTGACGTGATTGACCCTTCCTCTACTCTGGTTCTGCGGAGTCCTGTTCTGTGCAGATCCACGAGTGGGGGTATTCTGGTCATTCCTCTGGTTGTTGCTCTTCTGAGGTGTCTGCTGGTTGCGCCTTGGGTAGTTGTTAGCATAATGGCCAAGCTCACCACACTTGAAACAACCATTGGGTTGGACTGGTGTGTTGTTGCTTTTGGCCTACGTGTTCACGGCGCCACCATGACGAGTCTCCGAATTACTACCAGACCTTTGGTTGGTCTGAGAGTTGTTCCTCTGTTGGTTCTGACTTTGATTGTTTCTCTGCCTTGTTGTCCAGAGCGTTGCATCTGATAATTGTTTCCACCCTGATTTCCAGAGCGGAACTGAGAACCTTGCGCGTTGTTCGGACGTGTGTTCCTGCTAGACTGACCTTGGAACTTCCTTTTGTGGTTAGACAGTTCCCTTCTTTTGCTCTCAAGGCCAATTGCCTTGTTCAGCAGAGTCTAGAAATTGGGGAAGGTATGACTCTGTAGTTGATAATTCAGTGGTCTAATCAATCCTTCCAAGAAACGCTCTTGGCGCTTCTCATCCGTATCCACCTCTTCCGGGGCGTAGCGTGAAAGCTGAGTGAAGCGATCACAGTACTCACTGACGGTCATATTCCCTTGAGTAAGGGAAAGAAACTCCTTCTTCTTCAGTTTCATAATTCCCAAGGGAATATGATGAGCGCAGAAGTTCACTTGGAACTCCTGCCAGGTTATAATATCCGCATTGGGGTGTGCCGCTATGAAGGCATCCCACCAATCGGACGCGGAACCCTCGAGTCTTCCCGAGGCGTACAAGACATTTTCCCGATCGTTGCACTGGGTGATATCCAACTTCTTTCCGATAACCTTGAGCCAGTCATCGGCATCCAAAGGATCAACTGCATGAGAAAAAGTAGGTGGGTGATGGCTCATAAAGTCCCGATGCTTATCTCTAGCCGAGGGTGCATTCTGCTGTTGCTGCTGGTGTTGCTGATTCTGCTAGTTTTGCTGAATCTGCTGCACAGATGCAGTGAGTCCCTGTAGAAGCTGCATCTGAGCGGCGATAAACTGCTCCATGTTAGGGTTTGGTGGTGGTGGTGGTATCTGTTGACCACGCTGGTTCCTGTTGTTGTTGGGTCCTGAACGAACATTCACCATCTGATTGGTTAGAAAGTGAACTTCTTAGAGGAGTGAGGAGTAATAAAGATTCAAGCGAGGAGTAGCTTAAGTTTTTTTATATGCTCTTATGACCATCATTCCATAAGACCATTGCACTCATACAAAAATCCAACTCAAACATAGCAACCAACACCATCACATGGTTGTTATTATCATAAAGATAACTTTAAAAGAGAGTATTCATCGTCTGCCATGAGAACTATCTTATTATAATTGATAACTTAAACTTAAAAGTAGCCTAGTAATGGATCCAGGCTCCCCATAGCGAATCCTCTTGTGGGGAGGGTACAACTCCATGGCGGGGACCTGGGCTTCAGGCGGATCTCGTCCTTGAAGTAGAGCTTCCAGGGCTGCAATCCTGGCATGGGCATCCTCCAGCTCCAAGTGCACCCTAGAGAGATCCAGGGTGGCACTGTCCAGGTCAGTGTTAAGACCGGCCACTACACCACTAGGGTGTTGAGACGATCCTCACCAGCTCCACCTGGAACGATGCTGGTCTGACTTCCTCCACTCAGACACAGAGGAAGATGCCTGAACCTCGTGTCATGCAGCTGCTGCCGATAGGTGTGGCTGAGAGACCACAGAGTCTGTCTGACAACATCACTGACCGAAGCAACGTAGGTGGATAGCGGTGTCAGGGACTCATGAGCTGATAGAGTCCTGAACCCCCTATCCCCTGCATCCATCACCCTGATGTGGATGCGAGTGATGTAGTAGCAAGCCCGGGGAGGCTCGCTCACTCGCCTTGTCTCGTACAAGGGTCAGACGTAGGTTCCCAACACGTGCAGCACGTCTTGCAGCAGGTTGGGGAAGTGCCCTATCTTGAACATTGATGTGTAATGTTCGGTGATAGGCCCAAACCCCATAAAGTAGTCCTGCTGGGCATAGTTGGCCTCCTCGTTGATGTGTTCCTCGTCATCTTCATCGTCTGGGTCATCACCTCTGGGTGCAGGAGCTTGAACGGCTGGTGCAGACAGTGCCGAGGTTGATGACCTAGCTGCGAAGGCCAGTGATTCTGCCAACGGG
This sequence comes from Zea mays, assembly GCF_902167145.1. NCBI lineage: Eukaryota > Viridiplantae > Streptophyta > Magnoliopsida > Poales > Poaceae > Zea > Zea mays. The sequence continues at coordinate 70,343,770 of NC_050096.1, read as the reverse complement.
GTGGGCGTCGGCAGAAGTTCCTCTGAGCCGTCCTCCAGAATGACTCCATGCTCCACTCGAATGAGAGGGAGATCCACCGGAACTTCCTCCACTACCACTAGGTAGACAGGAGCTTGCCATGGCGGAGGGGCGTAGTTGGTGTTAACTCGGGTGGTTTGAAGAGTACGAACCATCTACAAGAGAAAATGTCAACTCAGTTGAATTTTAAAGAGGTAAGGCTGATAAAATAATTTAATAAGAATGAAATGAGCAAGTTTTTAACAAACTAGGCTTTCCATTTCTAACTAGTCTAACGACCTAGGGTCAGCATAGCTTTGATACCACTTCTGTCACACCCGGTTCTGGAGGCAGAGCCAGGTGCATCGCATATGTGTGACAAGATCCATTTCCACACATATGTTGACGTCAAAAGTGTAATATATCAAAAGACAATGCAATAAAGGCGTAAAGAGAGTAGAGTACTTTATTACATCATCTGAATCATTGTATCTTTATCAAGTATCAACATCAAAGTAAAGCGGAATTAAATATGGGTAATCTCCCACAGGAAGATGACCGGCGCATCATTAGACTTAAAACTCATCGTAGAAATCTCCATCAAAGTCTTCTTCATCACCCTCTGATCAAAATATTAGCAAGGGTGAGTTCACTTATGGTCGGGGCTCAGCAAGTGGGGGAAAATCAATGCAAGTTTAACAAGGTGAGGCTAAGGTTGAGAACTAAGCATTTTAGTTGGTCAATATTTTATTAACAACACCTGTCTTACTAATAAGTGTGTATCCCAAGTATCCCCTTTAAACAAAGGTATAAGAGTATATAAAAAACACTTAAGTGAAACCACGTAAGCAAACCATTGGCAGATCACCAGATCTTGATTTATTGTCCATCTTTAAGTTCAATTATCACGTGAGGGTCCAGGTTGCTCTTAACTGTGAGCACGACTGACATATCAGTTTTACACTCTGCAGAGGTGATACAACTTTACCCACAAGCCATGTATCCCATCTAGCCTGGGTTGATCGGACCCGTAAACACTACCAAGGTGAATGGCTAGGGATCCATTATGAGGCTTTCACAAAATACACTTAATACAAAGCAACCCGCTAAGGTTTCCAAGTCAGTGTGGAGGCCCTCTAGGCGAGGTACCTTAGCCAAGAATACGTCGCCATGTTAACGTGAGCTGCCACCACTGCCGCTCCCCCTCTTGCCCATATTTTAGGTAAGGTTGCTAGGTACTAAGCATATAAAGCTAATTACCAAAGTCAGAGCCATGATAGCACTCGTGGTTGCACTGTTATCCTAGGTGGTCACTACATGTTCCAATTAATATGAAATAATCTTGTTTAACCATCGAGTTAACACCATAATGCCAATTTCATTTCCGGAACATTAATATCAAATAATGAGTGACATCAAAATTATCAAGTTGAGCGGTAGCACAAATTTGCAAAGCATAGTATTTTCCCAGGGTAATCAAGGAATAAAGTTGGTAAATCTAGGAAATCCTTAATTAGGCAAATCCCATCAAGTTATGCAATATATCCAAAAAAGTAAACATTATTATATGCATTAATTGGGTACAAATAGAGTATGCAGAGGGAGAATCCACTTGCCTTGCTCGAACGTGTCCTACGGGTTGTCCTCGAACGTGTTAGGCTCGTCTACCTCACAGTCCACTTCTAGCATCGATTTGCGTATCACACATACAAAAGAATACGTACGCCAAATAAATAAACATACACCAGTACAGGGGTAATCATTCACCATTACATTCTCATTCATATATCACATTTATCACACTCATAATTATGTCTTAACGCGTAAATACTTATTAATTTATTATGACTATTAATGCGAGTCATTATTGATAAAATTATGAGTAGGTGGCTATAATAAAAATTTTATCTAGTATTAATGTGTATTAACATTCTTTATGAAAATAAAGGCTAATTACTTTCTTTATTACTAACAAATAGACTAATAGATTTTATTCCTTTTATTTCTAACTAGAATTTATGCGTATAGCTAAAAATGGTTTATTCATGATTCTACTAACATTAATATTCTAAAAATCAATATAAATCACTAATTAGACTTTTAATAACATAAACATGGTTATTATGATAAAAACAAGTGTTTTACTAATCTTAAGAATTTAAGTGCTATAATCATTAAAAGTCGCCTAGAGGGGGGGGGGGGTGAATAGGCAAATCTGAAATTTATAAACTTTAAGCACAACTACAAGCCAGGGTTAGCGTTAGAAATATAATCGAGTCCGAAAGAGAGGGCGAAAATAAATCACAAGCGAATAAGAGCGGATGACACGGTGATTTGTTTTACCGAGGTTCGGTTCTTGCAAACCTACTCCCCGTTGAGGTGGTCACAAAGACCGGGTCTCTTTCAACCCTTTTCCTCTCTCAAACGGTCACCTAGACCGAGTGAGCTTCTCTTCTCAATCAAACGGGACACTAAGTCCCCACAAGGATCACCACACAATTGGTGTCTCTTGCCTTGATTACAATTGAGTTGGAAACAAGAAAGAAGGAAGAAGAAAAGCAATCCAAGTGCAAGAACTCAAATGAACACAATTGTCTCTCTCACTAGTCACTATTTGATTGGAATGATCTTTGGACTTGGGAGAGGATTTGATCTCTTTGTTTGTGTCTTGGAATGAAGTCTAGAGCTCTTGTACGAGGTTTGATGTCTGAAAACTTGGATACATTGAAGTGTGGTGGTTGGGGGGTATTTATAGCCCCAACCACCAAAAGAACCGTTGGTGGAGGCTGCTGTCGTATGGCGCACCGGACAGTCCGGTGCGCCACCGTACACTGTCCGGTGCGCCAGCTGAAATTTGCCTAGAGGGGGGGGGGTGAATAGGCAAATCTGAAATTTACAAACTTAAGCACACACTACAAGCCGGGTTAGCGTTAGAATTAAATGCGAGTCCAAAAGAGAGGGCGAAAACAAATCACAAGCGAATAAGATCGGATGACACGTTGGGTTTTGACCATTGGAGCTTCTGACAGCTGGGCCACTGGACAGTCCGGTGCTGCACCGGACAGTCACTGTTCATTGTCCGGTACGCCTTCTGGCACCTGTACTGACTTCTACGCGCGCAGCCGCGCACTGTAGCGCATTTATTGCTCGTTGCAGACAACCATTGGCGCTTTGTAGCCGTTACTCCGCTGGCGCACCGGACAGTCCAGTGCTACACCGGACAATCCGATGAATTATAGCGGAGCGGCTCCCAGGATTCCCGAAGGTGAGCAGTTTGGAGTTGAGCTCCCTGGTGCACCGGACACTGTCCGGTGGTGCACCGGACAGTCCGGTGCACCAGACCAGGGCACACTTCGGTAGTCTTTTGCTCTCTTTATTTGAACCCTTTCTTGGTCTTTTTATTGGTGTGTTGTGAACCTTTGGCACCTATAAAACATATAATCTAGAGAAAACTAGTTAGTCCAATTATTTGTGTTGGGCAATTCAACCACCAAAAACAATTAGGAAAAGGTGTAAGCCTATTTCCCTTTCAATCTCCCCCCTTTTTGGTGATTGATGCCAACACAAACCAAAGCAAATATAAAAGTGCAGAATTGAACTAGTTTGCATAAGGTAAGTGCAAAGGTTGCTTGGAATGAAACCAATAATTATTTCAACTAGATATGCATGGATGGCTTTCTTCTTATTTAAAATTTTGGACCACGCTTGCACCACTTGTTTTGTTTTTGCAATGTTTTGGAAATTCTTTTTCAAAAATCTTTTGCAAATAGTCAAAGGTATATGAATAAGATTTTGAGAAGCATTTTCAAGATTTGAAATTTTCTCCCCCTGTTTCAAATGCTTTTCTTTTGGCTTAACAAAACTCCCCCTTAATGAAATCCTCCTCTTAGTGTTCAAGAGGGTTTTAGATATTAATTTTGAAGAGGGTATACCAATTTTGAAATTATATCAAAAATAAGATACCAATTGAAAAATCTTTTCTTCATCCACATTTGAAAGACTACATTTTTGAAATTGGTGGTGGTGCGGTCCTTTTGCTTTGGGCTAATACTTTCTCCCCCTTTGGCATGAATCGCCAAAAACGGATATTTGTGAGTGAAATATAAGCCCTTTTAACTACTTTCTCTCCCTTTGGCAAATAATTTATGAGTGTAGATTATACCAAATATGGAGATCTGTGCGGAGTGACGGCGAAGGATGAATAAACGATGGAGTGGAGTGGAAGCCTTTTCTTCACCGAAGACTCCATTTCCCCTTTCAATCTATGACTTAGCATAATATTCACTTGAAAACACATTAGTCATAGCACATGAAAGAGATATAATCAAAGGTATATAAATGAGCTATGTGTGCAAAATATCAATCAAAATTCCTAGAATCAAGAATATTTAGCTCATGCCTAAGTTTGGTAAATGTTTGCTCATCTAGTGGCTTGGTAAAGATATCGGCTAATTGTTCTTTGGTGTTAATATAAGCAATCTCGATATCCCCCTTTTGTTGGTGATCCCTTAAAAAGTGATACCGAATGGCTATGTGTTTAGTGCGGCTGTGCTCAACGTGATTATCCGCCTTGTGGATTGCACTCTCATTATCACATAGGAGAGGAACTTTGGTTAATTTGTAACCATAGTCCCTAAGGGTTTGCCTTATCCAAAGCAATTGCGTGCAACAATGACCTGCGGCAATATACTCGGCTTCGGCGGTAGAAAGAGCTACAAAATTTTGCTTCTTTGAAGCCCAAGACACCAGAGATCTTCCCAAGAACTGGCAAGTCCCTGATGTGCTCTTTCTATTAATTTTACACCCTGCCCAATCAGCATCAAAATAACCAATTAAATCAAATGTGGATCCCCTGGGGTACCAAAGGCCAAACTTAGGAGTATAAACTAAATATCTCAAGATTTGTTTTACGGCCCTAAGGTGAACTTCCTTAGGATCAGCTTGGAATCTTGCACACATGCATACGGAAAGCATAATGTCCTATCGAGAAGCACATAAATATAGTAAAGAACCTATCATCGACCGGTATACCTTTTGTTCTACGGATTTACCTCCCGTGTCGAGGTCGAGATGCCCATTAATTCCCATGGGTGTCTTGATGGGCTTGGCATCCTTCATCCCAAACTTTGTGAGTATGTCTTGTATGTACTTCGTTTGGCTAATGAAGGTGCCCTCTTGGAGTTGCTTCACTTGAAATCCTAAGAAATACTTCAACTCCCCCATCATAGACATCTCGAATTTTTGAGTCATGATCCTACTAAACTCTTCACATGTAGATTTGTTAGTAGACCCAAATATGATATCATCAACATAAATTTGGCATACAAACAAATCATTTGTAAGTGTTTTAGTAAAGAGAGTAGGATCGGCTTTTCCGACTTTGAAGCCATTAGTGATAAGAAAATCTCTTAGGCATTCATACCATGCTCTTGAGGCTTGCTTGAGCCCATAAAGCACCTTAGAGAGTTTATAAACATGGTCAGGGTACTCACTATCTTCAAAGCCGGGAGGTTGCTCAACATAGACCTCCTCCTTGATTGGTCCATTTAGGAAGGCACTCTTCACGTCCATTTGATAAAGCTTGAAGCCACGGTAAGTAGCATAGGCAAGTAATATACGAATTGACTCAAGCCTAGCTACGGGTGCATAGGTTTCACCGAAATCCAAACCTTCGACTTGTGAATAACCCTTGGCCACAAGTCGGGCTTTGTTCCTTGTCACCACACCTTGTTTGTTGCGAAAGACCCACTTGGTTCCTACAACATTTTGGTTAGGACGTGGAACTAAATGACATACCTCATTCCTCGTGAATTTGTTGAGCTCTTCTTACATCGCCAGCACCCAATCCAAATCTTGAAGTGCTTCCTCTACCCTATGTGGCTCAATAGAGGAAACAAAAGAGTAATGTTCACAAAAATGAGCAACACAAGATCGAGTGGTTACCCCCTTATGAATATCACCGAGGATGGTGTTCACGGGGTGATCTCGTTGGATTGCTTGGTGGACTCTTGGGTGTGGCGGTCTTGGACCCTCATCATCTTCCTTGTCTTGATCATTTGCATCTCCCCCTTGATCATTGTCCTTCTCTTGAGGTGGCTCCTCTTGATCTTCATCATCATCATCTTGAGCTTGATCCTTATCTTGAGTTGGTGGAGATGCTTGCATTGAGGAAGATGGTTGATCTTGTGCATGTGGAGGTTTTTTGGATTCTTTAGGACACACATCCCCAATGGACATGTTCCTTAGCGCGACGCACTGAGTCTCTTCATCATCTAGCTCATCAAGATCAACTTGCTCTACTTGAGAGCCGTTAGTCTCATCAAACACAATGTCACAAGAAACTTCAACTAGTCCTGTGGACTTGTTAAAGACTCTATATGCCCTTGTGTTTGAATCATATCCTAGTAAAAAGCCTTCTACAGCCTTAGGAGCAAATTTAGATTTTCTACCTCTTTTAACAAGAATAAAGCATTTGCTACCGAAGACTCTAAAATATGAAACATTGGGCTTTTTACCGGTGAGGAGTTCATAAGATGTCTTCTTGAGGATTCGGTGGAGATATAACCAGTTGATGGCGTAGCAAGCGGTGTGGACCGCCTCGGCCCAAAACTGATCCGAGGTCTTGTACTCATCAAGCATGGTTCTTGCCATGTCCAATAGCGTTCTATTCTTCCTCTCCACTACACCATTTTGTTGTGGCGTGTGGGGAGAAGAGAACTCATGCTTGATGCCCTCCTCCTCAAGGAAGCCTTCTATTTGTGAGTTCTTGAACTCCGTCCCATTGTCGCTTCTTATTTTTTTTGATTCTTAAGCCGAACTCATTTTGAGCCCATCTCAAGAATCCCTTTAATGTCTCTTGGGTTTGAGATTTTTCATGCAAAAAGAACACCCAAGTGAAGCAAGAATAATCATCCACAATTACAAGACAATACTTACTCCCGCCGATGCTTATGTAAGCGATCGGGCCGAATAGGTCCATGTGGAGTAGTTCGAGCGGCCTGTCGGTCGTCATGATGTTCTTGTGTGGATGATGAACACCAACTTGCTTTCCTGCTTGACATGCGCTACAAACCCTGTCTTTCTCAAAATGAACATTGGTTAGTCCCAAAATGTGCTCTCCCTTTAGAAGCTTATGAAGATTCTTCATCCCAACATGGGCTAGTCGGCAGTGCCAGAGCCAACTCATGTTAGTCTTAGCAATTAAGCAAGTGTCGAGTTCAGCTCTATCAAAATCTACTAAGTATAGCTAACCCTCTAACACTCCCTTAAATGCTACTGAATCATTACTTCTTCTAAAGACAGTAACACCTATATCCGTAAAAAGACAGTTGTAGCCCATTTTGCATAATTGAGAAACAGAAAGCAATTTGTAATCTAAGGAATCTACAAGAAAAACATTGGAAATAGAATGGTCAGGAGATATAGCAATTTTACCCAATCCTTTGACAAACCTTGATTTCCATCCCCGAATGTGATAGCTCTTTGGGGATCATGGTTTTTCTCGTAGGAGGAGAACATCCTTTTCTCCCCTGTCATGTGGTTTGTGCACCCGCTATCGATGATCCAACTTGAGCCCTCGGATGCATAAACCTACAAAACAAATTTAGGCCTTGTTCTTAGGTACCCAAACGGTCTTGGGTCCTTTGACACTAGAAACAAGCACCTTGTGCACCCAAACAGAAGTCTTTGACCCCTTGTGTTTGCCCCCCGACATATTTGGCAACTACTTTGCCTGGTTTGTTAGTAAACACATAGGATGCATCAAAAGTCTTAAATGAAATGTTATGTTCATTTGATGCAATAGGAGTTTTCTTCTTAGGCAATTTAGCACGGGTTGATTGCCTAGAGCTAGATGCCTCACTCTTATACATGAAAGCATGATGAGAGCCAGAGTGAGACTTCCTAGAGTGAATTCTCCTAATTTTGTGCTCTGGATAACCGACAGGGTACAAAATGTAGCCCTCGTTATCCTGAACCATGGGAGCCTTGCCCTTAACAAAGTTAGATAATCTTTTAGGAGGAGCATTAAGCTTGACATTGTTTCCCTGTTGGAAACCGATGCCATCCTTAATGCCAGGGCGTCTCCCACTATAGAGCATGCTTCTAGCAAATTTAAATTTTTTATTTTTCAAATCATGCTCATTTATTTTGGCACTAAGTTGAGCTATCTGATCATTTTGTTGTTTAATTAAAGCTAGATGATCATGAATAGCATCAACATTTATATCTCTACATCTAGTGCAAATTGTAACATGCTCAACGGTAGATGTAGAGGGTTTGCAAGAATTTAGTTCAACAATCTTAGCATGTAAAATGACATTCTCATCTCTAAGATTGGTAATCGAAACATTGCAAACATCTAAATCCTTAGCCTTAGCAATTAATTTTTCATTCTCAATTCTAAGGCTAGAGAGCGATGCATTCAAATTGTCAATCTTAGTAATCAAACTAGCATTACCATTTCTAAGACTAACAATTGAATCATCACAAATATCTAACTTTTCAACCTTAGCAATTAGTTTGGCATTTTCATTTCTAAGGTTGGAAATAACATCATGGCAAGTGCTTAGCTCACTAGACAATTTTTCACATTTTTCTACTTCCTGAGCATAAGCATTTTTAGTCTAACATGCGTTTTGTTTTCCTTAATGAGGAAGTCCTCTTGGGTATCCAAGAGTTCATCCTTCTCATGAATGGCACTAATTAATTCATTTAATTTCTCTTTTTGTTGCATGTTAAGATTGGCAAAAAGAGTGAGCAAGTTATCCTCATCATCACTAGAATTATCCACATCACTAGAGGTTGCATACTTAATGGAGGATCTTGATTTTACCATCTTCTTCTTGCCGTCCTTTGCCATGAGGCACTTGTGGCCGACGTTGGGGAAGAGAAGCCCTTTGGTGACGGCGATATTTGCGGCGTCCTCGTCGGAGGAGGAGTCAGTGGAGCTCTCGTCGGAGTCCCACTCCCGACAAACATGGACATTGCCGCCCTTCTTCTTGTAATATCTCTTCTTCTCCTTCTTCTTCCCCCTCTTGTCGTTATCCCTGTCACTATCACTAGACAAAGGACATTTAGCGATAAAATGACCGGGCTTTCCACATTTGTAGCAAACCTTCTTGGAGTGGGACTTGTAGTCTTTCCCCCTCCTTTGCTTGAGGATTTGGCGGAAGCTCTTGATGATGAGCGCCATCTCCTCATTGTCGAGCTTGGAGGCGTCGATGGGGACCCTACTTGGTGTAGAGTCTTCTTTCTTCTCCTCCGTTGCCTTGAAGGAGACAGGTTGCACCTCGGGTGTTGAGGTGGCGCCTTGCTCGATGATCTTCTTGGAGCCTTTGATCATCAATTCAAAGCTCACAAATTTTCCTATAACTTCCTCGGGAGACATTAGCTTATATCTAGGATCACCACGAATTAATTGTACTTGAGTAGGGTTAAGAAATACAAGTGATCTTAGAATAACCTTGACCATTTCATGGTCATCCCACTTGGAGCTCCCGAGGTTGCGCACTTGGTTCACCAAGGTTTTTAGCCGGTTATACATGGCTTGCGGGTCTTCTCCTTGGTTGAGCATAAAGCGACCGAGCTCCCCCTCGATTGTTTCCCGCTTGGTGATTTTGGTCACCTCATCTCCTTCGTGCGCGGTCTTGAGCACATCCCAAATCTCCTTGGCGCTCTTCAACCCTTGCACCTTGTTATACTCCTCTCGACTTAGAGAGGCGAGGAGTATAGTGGTGGCTTGGGAGTTGAAGTGTCGGATTTGGGCAACTTCGTCCGAGTCATAGTCCTCATCCCCCGGCGATGGTACCTGTACTCCAATCTCAACAACATCCCAAATACTAGTGTGGAGTGAGGTTAGATGGTGCCTCATTTTGTCACTCCACATATTATAATCTTCACCATCAAACATGGGTGGTTTGTGATAGTCGCCTAGAGGGGGGGGGGTGAATAGGGCGAAACTGAAATTTATAAATATAAACACAACTACAAGCCGAGTTAGCGTTAGAAATATAAACGAGTCCGCGAGAGAGGGTGAAAAACAAATCGCAAGCAAATGAAGAGTGTGACACGAGGATTTGTTTTACCGAGGTTCGGTTCTCGCAAACCTACTCCCCGTTGAGGAGGCCACAAAGGCCGGGTCTCTTTCAACCCTTCCCTCTCTCAAACGGTCCCTCGGACCGAGTGAGCTTCTCTTCTCAAATTAAAACCGGGAACAAAACTTCCCAGCAAGGGCCACCACACACTTGGTGCCTCTTGCCTTGATTACAATGGAGTTTTGATCACAAGAACAAGTGAGAAAGAAAAGAAGCAATCCAAGCGCAAGAGCTCAAAAGAACACGACAAATCTCTCTCGCTAATCACTAAAACCTTGTGTAGAATTGGAGAGGATTTGATCTCTTTGATGTGTCTAGAATTGAATGCCTAGCTCTTGTAAGTGGTTGAGAAGTGGAAAACTTGGATGCAATGAATGGTGGGGTGGTTGGGGTATTTATAGCCCCAACCACCAAACATGACCGTTGGTGGAGGCTGTCTGTCGTATGGTGCACCGGACAGTCCGGTGCACACCGGACATGTCCGGTGCGCCAGCCACGTCACCAATGCCGTTGGATTCCGACCGTTGGAGCTTCTGACTTCTGGGCCCGCCTGGATGTCCGGTGCACACCGGACATGTACTGTTCAATGTCCGGTGCGCCAGTATGGGCGTGCCTGACTTCTGCGCGCTTCTGGCGCGCATTGAATGCGCCTGCAGTGACCGTTGGCGCGAAGTAGCCGTTGCTCTGCTGGTTCACCGGACAGTCCGGTGTACACCGGACATGTCCGGTGAATTATAGCGGAGCAGCCGCTGCGTTTTTCCGAGGCTGGCGAGTTCCGGAGGCCGCTCTTCCTTGGAGCACCGGACACTGTCCGGTGTACACCAGACAGTCCGGTGAATTATAGCGGAGCGCCTCTGGAAATTCCCGAAGGTGGCAAGTTGGAGTTGGAGTCCTCTGGTGCACCGGACACTGTCCGGTGGTGCACCGGACACTGTCCGGTGTACACCGGACAGTCCGGTGCCCCAGACCAGAGGTGCCTTCGGTTGTCCCTTTGCTCCTTTGTTGAATCCAATATTTGATCTTTTTATTGGCTAAGTGTGAACCTTTTACACCTGTATAACTTATACACTAGAACAAACTAGTTAGTCCAATTATTTGTGTTGGGCAATTCAACCACCAAAATTATTTAGGAACTAGGTGTAAGCCTAATTCCCTTTCAATCTCCCCCTTTTTGGTGATTGATGCCAACACAAACCAAAGCAAATATAGAAGTGCATAATTGAACTAGTTTGCATAATGTAAGTGCAAAGGTTGCTTGGAATTGAGCCAATATTAATACTTACAAGATATGCATGGATCGTTTCTTTCATTCTTAACATTTTGGACCACGCTTGCACCACATGTTTTGTTTTTGCAAACTCTTTTGTAAATCCTTTTCAAAGTTCTTTTGCAAATAGTCAGAGGCAAATGAATAAGATTTTGCAAAGCATTTTCAAGATTTGAAATTTTCTCCCCTTGTTCCAAACACTTTTCCTTTGACTAAACAAAACTCCCCCTAAATGAGATCCACCTCTTAGTGTTCAAGAGGGTTTTGATATATCATTTTGAAATACTACTTTCTCCCCCTTTTGAACACAATAGGATACCAAATGAAAATACTCTTTGAAAAATTGAGTTTTTGAAATTGGTGGTGGTGCGGTCCTTTTGCTTTGGGCTCATACTTTCTCCCCCTTTGGCATGAATCGCCAAAAACGGAATCATTAGAGCCCTTATATTACTTTCTTCCCCTTTGGTCATAAATAACTGAGTTAAGATTATACCAAAGACGAAGTCCTTTTGCTTGGTGCTCAAGCTTTCTCCCCCAAAAATGGAGAGTCGCTTGGAGTGACGGCGAAGGAAGAGTTACGGAGTGGAAGCCTTTGTCTTCACCGAAGAATCCAATTCCCTTTCAATACACCTATGACTTGGTTTGAAATAGACTTGAAAAACACATTAGTCATAGCATAGGAAAGAGACAGGATCAAAGGTATACAAAAGAGCTATGTGTGCAAATCAACAAAAGAAGTTCCTAGAATCAAGAATATTTAGCTCATGCCTAAGTTTGTTAAAAGTTTGTTCATCAAGAGGCTTGGTAAAGATATCGGCTAATTGATCTTTAGTATTAATGTAAGAAATCTCGATATCTCCCTTTTGTTGGTGATCCCTTAAAAAGTGATACCGAATGGCTATGTGTTTAGTGCGGCTATGCTCGACGGGATTATCCGCCATCTTGATTGCACTCTCATTATCACATAGCAAAGGGACTTTGGTTAATTTGTAACCGTAGTCCCGCAGGGTTTGCCTCATCCAAAGCAATTGCGCGCAACAATGGCCTGCGGCAATGTACTCGGCTTCGGCGGTAGAAAGAGCAACCGAATTTTGCTTCTTTGAAGCCCAAGACACCAAGGATCTTCCCAAGAACTGGCAAGTCCCCGATGTGCTCTTTCTATTGATTTTACACCCTGCCCAATCGGCATCCGAATAACCAATCAAATCAAATGTGGATCCCCTAGGATACCAAAGCCCAAACTTAGGAGTGTAAGCCAAATATCTCAAGATTCGTTTTACGGTCGTAAGGTGAGCTTCCTTAGGGTCGGCCTGGAATCTTGCACACATGCATACGGAAAGCATAATATCCGGTCGAGATGCACATAAATAAAGTAAACAGCCTATCATCGACCGGTATACCTTTTGATCCACGGACTTACCTCCCGTGTCGAGGTCGAGATGCCCATTAGTTCCCATGGGTGTCTTGATGGGTTTGGCATCCTTCATTCCAAACTTGCTTAGAATATCTTGAGTGTACTTCGATTGGCTTAGAAAGGTGCCTTCTTGGAGTTGCTTCACTTGAAATCCTAAGAAATACTTCAACTCCCCCATCATAGACATCTCGAACTTTTGTGTCATGATCCTACTAAACTCTTCACATGTAGATTCGTTAGTAGACCCAAATATAATATCATCAACATAAATTTGGCATACAAACAAATCATTCTTAAGTGTTTTGGTAAAGAGTGTAGTATCGGCCTTTCCGACTTTGAAGCCATTAGCAATAAGGAAATCTCTAAGGCATTCATACCATGCTCTTGGGGCTTGCTTGAGCCCATAAAGCGGCTTAGAGAGTTTATAAACGTGGTTAGGGTACTTACTATCTTCAAAGCCGGGAGGTTGCTCAACATAGACCTCTTCCTTGATTGGTCCATTGAGGAAGGCACTTTTCACGTCCATTTGATAAAGCTTAAAGCCATGGTAAGTAGCATAGGCTAATAATATACGAATTGACTCAAGCCTAGCTACGGGTGCATAGGTTTCACCAAAATCCAAACCTTCGACTTGTGAATACCCCTTGGCCACGAGTCGAGCTTTGTTCCTTGTCACCACACCATGCTCGTCTTGTTTGTTGCGGAAGACCCACTTGGTTCCTACAACATTTTGATTAGGACGTGGAACTAAATGCCATACCTCATTTCTAGTGAAGTTGTTGAGCTCCTCTTGCATCGCCACCACCCAATCCGGATCTTGGAGTGCTTCCTCTACCCTGTGTGGCTCAATAGAGGAAACAAAAGAGTAATGCTCACAAAAATGTGCAACACGAGATCTAGTGGTTACCCCCTTATGAATGTCGCCGAGTATGGTGTCGACGGGGTGATCTCGTTGGATTGCTTGGTGGACTCTTGGGTGTGGCAGCCTTTGCTCTTCATCCTCCTTGTCTTGATCATTTGCATCTCCCCCTTGATCTATGCCGTCATCTTGAGGTGGCTCATTTGATTGATCTTCTTCTTCATCAACTTGAGCTTCATCCTCATTTTGAGTTGGTGGAGATGCTTGCGTGGAGGAGGATGGTTGATCTTGTGCATTTGGAGGCTCTTCGGATTCCTTAGGACACACATCTCCAATGGACATGTTCCTTAGCGCGATGCACAGAGCCTCTTCAATACCTATCTCATCAAGATCAACTTGCTCTACTTGAGAGCCGTTAGTCTCATCAAACACAACGTCACAAGAAACTTCAACTTGTCCAGTGGACTTGTTAAAGACTCTATATGCCCTTGTGTTTGAATCATATCCTAGTAAAAAGCCTTCCACAGTCTTAGGAGCAAATTTAGATTTTCTACCTCTTTTAACAAGAATAAAACATTTGCTACCAAAGACTCTAAAATATGAAATATTGGGCTTTTTACCGATTAGGAGTTCATACGATGTCTTCTTGAGGATTCAGTGTAGATATAACCGGTTGATGGCGTAGCAGGCGGTGTTGACCGCCTCGGCCCAAAATCGATCCGAAGTCTTGTACTCATCAAGCATGGTTCTTGCCATGTCCAATAGAGTTCTATTCTTCCTCTCCACTACACCATTTTGTTGTGGCGTGTAGGGAGAAGAGAACTCATGCTTGATGCCCTCCTCCTCAAGGAAGCCTTCGATTTGTGAGTTCTTGAACTCCGTCCCGTTGTCGCTTCTTATTTTCTTGATCCTTAAGGCGAACTCGTTTTGAGCCCGTCTCAAGATTCCCTTTAGAGTCTCTTGGGTTTGAGATTTTTCCTGCAAAAAGAATACCCAAGTGAAGCGAGAAAAATCATCCACTATTACAAGACAATACTTACTCCCGCCGATGCTTATGTAAGCAATTGGGCCGAATAGATCCATGTGGAGTAGCTCAAGCGGCCTGTCGGTCGTCATGATGTTCTTGTGTGGATGATGAGTACCAACTTGCTTTCCTGCTTGGCATGCGCTACAAATCCTGTCTTTCTCAAAATGAACATTTGTTAGTCCTAAAATGTGCTCTCCCTTTAGAAGCTTATGAAGATTCTTCATCCCAACATGGGCTAGTCGGCGGTGCCAGAGCCAACCCATGTTAGTCTTAGCAATTAAGCATGTGTCGAGTTCAGCTCTATCAAAATCTACTAAGTATAGCTGACCCTCTAACACACCCTAAATGCTATTGAATCATCACTTATTCTAAAGACAGTGACACCTACATCAGTAAAGAGACAGTTGTAGCCCATTTTGCATAATTGAGATACAAAAAGCAAATTGTAATCTAGAGAATCTACAAGAAAAACATTGGAAATGGAATGGTCAGGGGATATAGCAATTTTACCCAAACCTTTGACCAAACCTTGATTTCCATCCCCGAATGTGATAGCTCGTTGGGGATCTTGGTTTTTCTCATAGGAGGAGAACATCCTTTTCTCCCCTGTCATGTGGTTTGTGCACCCGCTATCGATGATCCAACTTGAGCCCCCGGATGCATAAACCTACAAAACAAGTTTAGTTCTTGACTTTAGGTACCCAAACGGTTTTGGGTCCTTTGGCATTAGAAACAAGAACTTTGGGTACCCAAACACAAGTTTTGGAGCTCTTGTGTTTGCCCCCAACATACTTGGCAACGACCTTGCCGAATTTGTTAGTCAAAACATATGATGCATCAAAAGTTTTGAATGAAATGTCATGATCATTTGATGCATTAGGAGTTCTTCTTTTAGGCAACTTAGCACGGGTTGGTTGCCTAGAGCTAGATGTCTCACCCTTATACATAAATGCATGATTAGGGCCAGAGTGAGACTTCCTAGAATGAATTCTCCTAATTTTGTCCTCGGGATAACCGGCAGGGTATAAAATGTAACCCTCGTTATCCTGAGGCATGGGAGCCTTGCCCTTAACAAAGTTGGACAATTTCTTAGGAGGGGCACTAAGTTTGACATTGCCTCCCTGTTGGAAGCCAATGCCATCCCTAATGCCAGGGCGTCTCCCACTATAGAGCATACTTCTAGCAAATTTAAATTTTTCATTTTCTAAGTTATGCTCGGCAATTTTAGCATCTAATTTTGCTATATGATCATTTTGTTGTTTAATTAAAGACATGTGATTATGAATAGCATTGATATCAATATCTCTACATCTAGTACAAATAGATACATGCTCAACGATAGATGTAGAGGGTTTGCAAGATTTTAATTCTACGACCTTAGCATGTAACATGTCATTCTTAGTTCTAAGGTCGGAAATAGTAGCATTGCAAACATCAAAATCTTTAGCCTTAGCAAGCAATTTTTCATTTTCATTTCTAAGGCTAGCAAGAGAAATGTTTAATTCTTCAATCCTAGCAAGTAAATCATCATTATTATTTCTAGAATTGGTAATTGAAACATTACAAACATGAGAATCAACCTTAGCTAACAAATTAGCATTTTCATTTCTAAGGTTGTCAATAGTTTCATGGCAAGAGCTTAGCTCACTAGAAAGTTTTTCACATTTTTCTACTTCTATAGCATAAGCATTTTTGACCTTAACATGCTTCTTATTTTCTTTAATAAGGAAGTCCTCTTGGGTGTCCAAGAGATCATCCTTTTCATGAATAGCGCTAACTATTCATTTAGTTTCTCTTTTTGTTGCATGTTGAGGTTGGCGAAAAGAGTGTGTAAGTTATCTTCCTCATCACTAGCATTTTCATCACTAGAAGACTCATATCTAGTGGAGGATTTAGATTTAACCTTCTTCTTTTTGCCGTCCTTTGCCATGAGGCACTTGTGGCCGACGTTGGGGAAGAGGAGTCCCTTGGTGACGGCGATGTTGGCGGCGTCCTCGTCGTCGGAGGAGTAGGTGGAGCTCTCGTCGGAGTCCCACTCACGGCACACGTGGGCATCGCCGCCCCTCTTCTTGTGGTACCTCTTCTTTTCTCTCCTCTTGCCCTTCTTGTCGTTGTCCCTGTCACTGTCACTTGATATTGGACATTTGGCAATAAAGTGACCGGGCTTACCACACTTGTAGCAAACCTTCTTGGAACGGGATTTGTAATCCTTCCCCTTCCGTTGTTTGAGGATTTGGCGAAAGCTTTTGATGATTAAAGCCATCTCCTCATTGTCGAGCTTGGAGGCGTCAATTGGTTGTCTACTCGGTGTAGACTCCTCCTTCTTCTCCTCCGTCGCCTTAAATGCCACCGGTTGTGCTTCGGACGTGGAGGGTTCATCAAGCTCGTTGATCTTCTTTGAGCCCTTGATCATACATTCAAAGCTCACAAAATTCCCGATAACTTCCTCGGGGGTCATTGATGTATATCTAGGATTACCACGAATTAATTGAACTTGAGTAGGGTTAAGGAAGATGAGTGATCTAAGAATAACCTTAACCACCTCGTGGTCATCCCATTTCTTGCTCCCGAGGTTGCGCACTTGGTTCACCAAGGTTTTGAGCCGGTTGTACATATCTTGTGGCTCCTCCCCTTGGCGAAGACGGAAGCGACCGAGCTCCCCCTCGATCGTCTCCCGCTTGGTAATCTTGGTAAGTTCATCACCCTCGTGCGCGGTCTTGAGTAAGTCCCAAATCTCCTTTGCATTCTTCAACCCTTGCACTTTGTTATATTCCTCCTTGCTTAGAGAGGCGAGGAGTATGGTTGTAGCTTGAGAGTTGAAGTGCTCGATTTGGGCCACTTCGTCCTCATCATAGTCTTCATCCCCTACGGATGGTACCTGTGCACCAAACTCAACAACATCCCATATGCTTTTGTGGAGTGAGGTTAGATGAAATCGCATTAAATCACTCCACCTAGCGTAATCTTCACCATCAAATGTTGGTGGTTTGCCTAATGGGACGGAAAGCAAAGGTGTATGTTTGGAAATGCGAGGGTAGCGTAGAGGGATCTTACTATACTTCTTGCGCTCTTGGGGCTTAGAAGTGACGGATGCCGCGTCGGAGCCGGAGGTGGATGGCGATGAAGAATCGGTCTCGTAGTAGACCACTTTCCTCATCCTCTTTTTCTTGTCCCCACTCCGACGCGTTTTGTGAGAAGAGGATTTCTCCTTCTTCTCCTTTTGGTGTGAAGAAGACTTCTTCTCCTTCCTTTTGGAGGAGTTCTTCTTCTCCTTCCTCTTGGTGCGGGACTCTTCCGATGAAGTGCTACCATGGCTTGTAGTGGGCTTTTCGCCGGTCTCCATCTCCTTCTTGGCGTGATCTCCCGACATCACTTCGAGCGATTAGGCTCTAATGAAGCACCGGGCTCTGATACCAATTGATAGTCGCCTAGAGGGGGGGGGGGTGAATAGGGCGAAACTGAAATTTATAAATATAAACACAACTACAAGCCGGGTTAGCGTTAGAAATATAAACGAGTCCGCGAGAGAGGGTGAAAAACAAATCGCAAGGAAATGAAGAGTGTGACACGCGGATTTGTTTTACCGAGGTTCGGTTCTCGCAAACCTACTCCCCGTTGAGGAGGCCACAAAGGCCGGGTCTCTTTCAACCCTTCCCTCTCTCAAACGGTCCCTCGGACCGAGTGAGCTTCTCTTCTCAAATTAAAACCGGGAACAAAACTTCCCCGCAAGGGCCACCACACACTTGGTGCCTCTTGCCTTGATTACAATGGAGTTTTGATCACAAGAACAAGAGAGAAAGAAAAGAAGCAATCGAAGCGCAAGAGCTCAAAAGAACACGACAAATCTCTCTCGCTAATCACTAAAACCTTGTGTAGAATTGGAGAGGATTTGATCTCTTTGATGTGTCTAGAATTGAATGCCTAGCTCTTGTAAGTGGTTGATAAGTGGAAAACTTGGATGCAATGAATGGTGGGGTGGTTGGGGTATTTATAGCCCCAACCACCAAACATGACCGTTGGTGGAGGCTGTCTGTCGTATGGTGCACCGGACAGTCCGGTGCACACCGGAAATGTCCGGTGCGCCAGCCACGTCACCAATGCCGTTGGATTCCGACCGTTGGAGCTTCTGACTTCTAGGCCTGCCTGGATGTCCGGTGCACACCGGACATGTACTGTTCAATGTCCGGTGCGCCAGTATGGGCGTGCCTGACTTCTGCGCGCTTCTGGCGCGCATTGAATGCGCCTGCAGTGACCGTTGGCGCGAAGTAGCCGTTGCTCTGCTGGTTCACCGGACAGTCCGGTGTACACCGGACATGTCCGGTGAATTATAGCGGAGCAGCCGCTGCGTTTTTCCGAGGCTGGCGAGTTCCGGAGGCCGCTCTTCCTTGGAGCACCGGACACTGTCCGGTGTACACCGGACACTCCGGTGAATTATAGCGGAGCGCCTCTGGAAATTCCCGAAGGTGGCAAGTTGGAGTTGGAGTCCTCTGGTGCACCGGACACTGTCCGGTGTACACCGGACAGTCCGGTGCCCCAGACCAGAGCTGCCTTCGGTTGTCCCTTTGCTCCTTTGTTGAATCCAATATTTGATCTTTTTATTGGCTAAGTGTGAACCTTTTACACCTGTATAACTTATACACTAGAACAAACTAGTTAGTCCAATTATTTGTGTTGGGCAATTCAACCACCAAAATTATTTAGGAACTAGGTGTAAGCCTAATTCCCTTTCAGTTTGCCTAATGGGACAAAAAGTAAAGGAGTACGTTTGGAAATGTGAGGATAGCGTAGGGGAATCTTACTAAACTTCTTGCGCTCATGGCGCTTAGAAGTGATGGACGGCGTGTCGGAGCCGGAGGTGGATGGCGATGAAGAGTCGGTCTCGTAGTAGACCACTTTCTTCATCTTCTTTTTCTTCTCGCCACTTCGACGCGACTTGTCGTGTGAAGGGGATCCCTTCACCTTGTTGCCGGACTCCCGGATGGAGCCATCCCATGGCTTGTGGCGGGCTTCTTGCCGGTCACCATCTCCTTCTTGGTGTGATCTCCCGACATCACTTCGAGCGGTTTGGCTCTAATGAAGTACCGGTTCTGATACCAATTGAAAGTCGCCTAGAGGGGGGGGGGGTGAATAGGCAAATCTGAAATGTACAAACTTAAGCACACACTACAAGCCGGGTTAGCGTTAGAATTAAATGCGAGTCCGAAAGAGAGGGCGAAAACAAATCAGAAGCGAATAAGATCGGATGACACGATGATTTGTTTTACCGAGGTTTGGTTCTTGCAAACCTACTCCCCGTTGAGGTGGTCACAAAGACCGGGTCTCTTTCAACCCTTTCCCTCTCTCAAACGGTCACCTAGACCGAGTGAGCCTTTCTCTTCAATCAAATGGGACACTAAGTCCACTACAAGGACCACCATAACTTGGTGTCTCTTGTTTTGATTACAAGTGAATTGAACACAAGAATAGAGGAAGAAGAAAAGCAATCCAAGCGCAAGAGCTCAAATGAACACAAATGTTACTCTCTC
Organism: Zea mays; assembly: GCF_902167145.1. NCBI lineage: Eukaryota > Viridiplantae > Streptophyta > Magnoliopsida > Poales > Poaceae > Zea > Zea mays. The sequence goes on along the minus strand of NC_050096.1, from coordinate 70,323,587 downwards.
TAGTCACTAATTTGGTTGGAGTGATTCCGGACTTGGGAGAGGATTTGATCTCTTTGTTTGTGTCTTGTATTGAATGCTATAGCTCTTGTATGAGGTTTAAAGGCTGAAAACTTGGATGCAATGAATGGTGGGTGGTTGGGGGTATTTATAACCCCAACCACCAAAATAGCCGTTGGTGAAGGCTGCTGTCGTATGGCGCACCGGACAGTCCGGTGCGCCAGCCACGTCACCCGACTGTTGGGTTCTGACCGTTGGAGCTTCTAACAGCTGGGCCACCGGACAGTTCGGTGGTGCACCGGACAGTCACTGTTCACTATCTGGTGCGCCTTCTGGCGCCTGTCTTGACTTCTGCACGCGCAGGCGCGCACTGTAGCGCATTTATTGCTCGTTGCAGACGACCGTTGGCGCTGTGTAGCCGTTACTCTGCTGGCGCACCGGACAGTCCGGTGAATTATAGCGGAGCGGCTCCCAAAATTCTCGAAGGTGAGTAGTTTGGAGTTGAGCTCCCTGGTGCACCGGACATTGTCCGGTGGTGCACCGGACACAGTCCGGTGCGCCAGACTAGGGCACACTTCGGTAGTCTTTTGCTCTCTTTGTTTGAACCCTTTCTTGGTCTTTTTATTGGTTTGTTGTGAACCTTTGGCACCTGTAAAACTTATAATCTAGAGCAAACTAGTTAGTACAATTATTTGTGTTGGGTAATTCAACCACCAAAAACAATTAGGAAAAGGTGCAAGCCTATTTCCCTTTCACCAGCCATGTTACCAGGCCGTTGGGTTCCGACCGTTGGAGCTCTGACAAGTGGGGCCACCGGACAGTCCGATGGTGCACCGGACAGTCACTGTTCACTGTCCGGTACGCCTTCTAATGCCTGCTCTGACTTCTGCGCGCGCAGTGAACACTGTTCACTGTTCCTGTACCGTTGCAGACGACCGTTGGCGCTTGGAGCCGTTGCTCCGCTTGGTGCACCGGACAGTCCGGTGCTACACCGGACAGTCCGGTGCTACACCGGACAGTCCGGTGAATTATAGTGGAGCGGCCTCCCGAATTCCCGAAGGTGGCAAGTTTGGAGTTGGGTTCCCTGGTGCACCGGACACTGTCCGGTGGTGCACCGGACAGTCCGGTGTGCCAGACCAGGGCTGCCTCTGGATTGTCTTTTGCTCTCTTTGTTTGAACCCTTTCTTGGTCTTTTTATTGGTTTGTTGTGAAACTTTGGCACCTGTAAAACTTATAATCTAGAGCAAACTAGTTAGTCCAATTATTTGCGTTGGGCAATTCAACCACCAAAATCAATTAGGAAAAGGTGTAAGCCTATTTCCCTTTCAATCTCCCCCTTTTTGGTGATTGATGCCAACACAAACCAAAGCAAATATAAAAGTGCAGAATTGAACTAGTTTGCATAAGGTAAGTGCAAAGGTTGCTTGGAATGAAACCAATAATTATTACTACTAGATATGCATGGATGACTTTCTTCTCCTTTAAAATTTTGGACCACGCTTGCACCACTTGTTTTGTTTTGCAATGTTTTGGAAATTCGTTTTCAAAATCTTTTGCAAATAGTCAAAGGTATATGAATAAGATTTTGAGAAGCATTTTCAAGATTTGAAATTTTCTCCCCCTGTTTCAAATGCTTTTCCTTTGACTAAACAAAACTTCCTCTTAATGAAATCCTCCTCTTAGTGTTCAAGAGGGTTTTAGATATTAATTTTGAAGAGGGTATACCAATTTGAAATTATATCAAAAATAAGATACCAATTTGAAAATCTTTAAAAACACTTCTTTAATACAAATTGAAAGACTACAAATTTGAAATTGGTGGTGGTGCGGTCCTTTTGCTTTGGGCTAATACTTTCTCCCCCTTTGGCATGAATCGCCAAAAATGGATACTTGTGAGTGAAATATAAGCCCTTTTTCACACTTTCTCCCCCATAGGTAAATAATGTAGGAGTGAAGATTATACCAAATTGGAGAGCGATGTGGAGTGTCGGCGAAGGATGAATAATTTGATGGAGTGGAGTGGAAGCCTTGTCTTCGCCATAGACTCCATTTCCCTTTCAATCTATGACTTGGTATGAAATTTACTTGACAAACACATTAGTCATAGCACATGAAAGAGATATGATCAAAGGTATATAAATGAGCTATGTGTGCAAAATATCAATCAAAATTCATAGAATCAAGAATGTGTAGCTCATGCCTAAGTTTGGTAAATGTTTTCTCATCTAGTGGCTTGGTAAAGATATCGGCTAATTGTTCTTTGGTGTTAATATAAGCAATCTCGATATCCCCCCGTTGTTGGTGATCCCTCAAAAAGTGATACCGAATGGCTATGTGCTTAGTGCGGCTATGTTCAATGGGATTATCCACCATGCAGATTGCACTATCATTATCACATAGGAGAGGAACTTTGGTTAATTTGTAACCATAGACCCTAAGGGTTTGCCTCATCCAAAGCAATTGCGCGCAACAATGGTCTGCGACAATGTACTCGGCTTTGGCTGTAGAAAGAGCTACAGAATTTTGCTTCTTTGAAGCCCATGACACCAGGGATCTTCCTAAGAACTGGCAAGTCCCTGATGTGCTTTTTCTATCAATTTTACACCCTGCCCAATCAGCATCTGAATATCCAATTAAATCAAAAGTGGATCCCCTGGGGTACCAAAGGCCAAACTTAGGAGTATAAAGTAAATATCTCAAGATTCATTTCACGGCCCTAAGATGAACTTCCTTAGGATCGGCTTGGAATCTTGCACACATGCACACGGAAAGCATAATATCCGGTCGTGAAGCACATAAATAGAGTAAAGAACCTATCATCGACCGGTATACCTTTTAATCTACAGATTTACCTCCTGTGTCGAGGTCGAGATGCCCATTAGTTCCCATGGGTGTCTTGATGGGCTTGGCATCCTTCATCCCAAACTTTGCAAGAATGTCTTGAATGTACTTAGTTTGGCTAATGAAGGTGCCCTCTTGGAGTTGCTTGACTTGAAAGCCTAGAAAATACTTCAACTCCCCCATCATTGACATCTCGAATTTTTGTACCATGATCCTACTAAACTCTTCACAAGTAGATTTGTTAGTAGACCCAAATATGATATCATCAACATAAATTTGGCATACAAACAAATCATTTGCAATTGTTTTAGTAAAGAGAGTAGGATCGGCTTTTCCGACTTTGAAGCCATTAGCGATAAGAAAATCTCTTAAGCATTCATACCATGCTCTTGGGGCTTGCTTGAGCCCATAAAGCGCCTTAGAGAGTTTATAGACATGGTTAGGATACTCACTATCTTCAAAGCCGGGGGGTTGCTCAACATAGACCTCTTCCTTGATTGGTCCATTAAGGAAGGCACTCTTCACGTCCATTTGATAAAGCTTGAAGCCATGGTAAGTAGCATAGGCAAGTAATATGCGAATTGACTCAAGCCTAGCTACGGGTGCATAGGTTTCACCGAAATCCAAACCTTCGACTTGTGAATATCCCTTGGCCACAAGTCGGGCTTTGTTCCTTGTCACCACACCATGCTCATCTTGCTTGTTGCAGAAGACCCACTTGGTTCCTACAACATTTTGATTAGGACGTGGAACTAAATGCCATACCTCCTTCCTTGTGAAGTTGTTGAGTTCCTCTTGCATCGCCAGCACCCAATTCGAATCTTGAAGTGCTTCCTCTACCCTATGTGGCTCAATAGAGGAAACAAAAGAGTAATGTTCACAAAAATGAGCAACACAAGATCGAGTGGTTACCCCCTTATGAATATCGCCGAGGATGGTGTTCACGGGGTGATCTCGTTGGATTGCTTGGTGGACTCTTGGGTGTGGCGGTCTTGGACCCTCATCATCTTCCTTGTCTTGATCATTAGCATCTCCCCCTTGATCATTGTCCTCCTCTTGAGGTGGCTCCTCTTGATCTTCATCATCATCATCTTGAGCTTGATCCTCATCTTGAGTTGGTGGAGATGCTTGCATTGAGGAAGATGGTTGATATTGTGCATGTGGAGGCTCTTCGGATTCTTTAGGACACACATCCCCAATGGACATGTTCCTTAGCGCGACGCATGGAGCCTCTTCATCATCTAGCTCATCAAGATCAACTTGCTCTACTTGAGAGCCGTTAGTGTCATCAAACACAATGTCACAAGAGACTTCAACTAGTCCAGTGGACTTGTTAAAGACTCTATATGCCCTTGTTTTTGAATCATAACCAAGTAAAAAGCCTTCTACAGCCTTAGGAGCAAATTTAGATTTTCTACCTCTTTTAACAAGAATAAAGCATTTGCTACCAAAGACTCTAAAATATGAAACATTGGGCTTTTTACCGGTGAGGAGTTCATAAGATGTCTTCTTGAGGATTCGATGTAGATACAACCAGTTGATGGCGTAGCAAGCGGTGTTGACCACCTCGACCCAAAACCGATCCGAAGTCTTGTACTCATCAAGCATGGTCCTCGCCATGTCCAATAGAGTTCTATTCTTCCTCTCCACTACACCATTTTGTTGTGGTGTGTCGGGAGAAGAGAACTCATGCTTGATGCCCTCCTACTCAAGATAACCTTCTATTTGAGAGTTCTTGAACTCCGTCCCGTTATCGCTTCTAATCTTTTTAATCCTTAAGCCAAACTCGTTTTGAGCCCGTCTCAAGAATCCCTTTAAAGTCTCTTGGGTTTGAGATTTTTCCAGCAAAAAGAACACCCAAGTGAAGCGAGAATAATCATCCACAATTACAAGACAATACTTACTCCCGCCGATTCTTATGTAAGCTATCGGGCCGAATAGGTCCATGTGGAGTAGCTCAAGCGGCCTGTCGGTCGTCATGATGTTCTTGTGTGGATGATGAACACCAACTTGCTTCCCTGCTTGACATGCGCTACAAACGCTGTCTTTCTCAAAATGAACATTTGTTAGTCCCAAAATGTGCTCTCCCTTTAGAAGCTTATGAAGATTCTTCATCCCAACGTGGGCTAGTCGGCGATGCCAGAGCCAACCCATGTTAGTCTTAGCAATCAAGCAAGTATCGAGTTCAGCTCTATTAAAATCCACTAAGTCTAGCTGACCCTCGAGTACTCCCTTAAATGCTACTGAATCATCACTTCTTCTAAAGACAGTAACACCTATATCCGTAAAAAGGCAGTTGTAACCCATTTTACATAATTGAGAAACAGAAAGCAAGTTGTAATCTAAAGAATCTACAAGAAAAACCTTTGACCAAACCTTGATTTCCATCCCTGAATGTGATAGCTCTTTGGGGATCATAGTTTTTCTCGTAGGAGGAGAACATCCTTTTCTCCCCTGTCATGTGGTTTGTGCACCCGCTATCAATGATCCAACTTGAGCCCCCGGATGCATAAACCTACAAAACAATTTTAGGCCTTGTTCTTAGGTACCCAAACGGTCTTGGGTCCTTTGACATTAGAAACAAGCATCTTGGGTACCCAAACACAAGTCTTTGACCCCTTGTGTTTGCCCCAAACATATTTGACAACTACTTTGCCTGATTTGATAGTTAAAACATAAGATGCATCAAAAGTCTTAAATGAAATATTAGTTTTCATTTGATGCAATAGGAGTTTTCTTCTTAGACAATTTAGCATGAGTGGATTGCCTAGAACTATAATCGAGTTAGCGTTAGAAATATAATCGGTCCGAAAGAGAGGACGAAAATAAATCACAAGCGAATAAGAGTGGATGACACAGTGATTTGTTTCACCGAGGTTCGGTTCTTGCAAACCTACTCCCCGTTGAGGTGGTCACAAAGACCGGGTCTCTTTCAACCCTTTCCCTCTCTCGAACGGTCACCTAGACCGAGTGAGCTTCTCTTCTCAATCAAACGAGACACTAAGTCCCCATAAGGATCACCACACAATTGGTGTCTCTTGCCTTGATTACAATTGAGTTGGAAACAAGAAAGAAGGAAGAAGAAAAGCAATCCAAGCGCAAGAACTCAAATGAACACAATTGTCTCTCTCACTAGTCACTATTTGATTGGAATGATCTTTGGACTTGGGAGAGGATTTGATCTCTTTGTTTGTGTCTTGGAATGAAGTCTAGAGCTCTTGTATGAGGTTTGATGTCTGAAAACTTGGATACATTGAAGTGTGGTGGTTGGGGGGTATTTATAGCCCCAACCACCAAAAGAACCGTTGGTGGAGGCTGCTGTCGTATGGCGCACCGGACAGTCCGGTGCGACAGCCACATCACCAGGCTGTTGGGTTTCGACCGTTGGAGCTCTGACAAGTGGGGCCACCGGACAGTCCGGTGGTGCACCAGACAGTCATTGTTCACTGTCTGGTGCGCCTTCTGACGCCTGCTCTGACTTCTGCGTGCGCAGTGAACACTGTTCACTGTTCCTGTACCGTTGCAGATGACCGTTGGTGCTTGGAGCTGTTGCTCCGCTTGGTGCACCGGACAGTCCGGTGCTACACCGGAAAGTCCGGTGAATTATAGCGGAGCGGCCTCCTGAATTCCCAAAGGTGGCAAGTTTGGAGTTGGGTTCCCTGGTGCACCGGACACAGTCCGGTGCGCCAGACCAGGGCTAACTTTGGGTTGTCTTTTGCTCTCTTTGTTTGAACCCTTTCTTGGTCTTTTTATTGGTTTGTTGTGAACCTTTAGCACCTGTAAAACTTATAATCTAGAGCAAATTAGTTAGTCCAATTATTTGTGTTGGGCAATTCAACCACCAAAATCAATTAGGAAAAGGTGTAAGCCTATTTCCCTTTCAATCATGAACACATTTATTTTGGCTAGTAAAACCTATTTTTGTTACGATTAGTGATATTCTTTTGGTTTTCTCTTTTCTTTCTAAAAGAAAGTATTATTAATAATAATCGGAGATAAATCATCTAATAACCTATAATGTTTATATTTCATGAATTCTATACCATTTACTAATTACATGCTAAGAAAAGTTTCTATTATCCATTAAAATGAACTTATGATTATAATCTTCCAAATAATTTCCAACATTCCTTGTGAACAAAATTAACTATAAAATTACCTATCTAGTGTTTTTATCACCAACATGTGTCTACTAATTTTCATCATACTTATCTCTAATCCAACTTTCTAAAAGTCATCGTAAACAAATAACATGAATAATCGCGGTGCACTAATTTATCGCATACATCTACCAAAAATTCATAGCGCACATACGCATGAATTCCGAATCACAACATGCTCATATTACAACACAATAATTATAAAATTCACAAACTGAATCAAAAAGTGATTTCGAAAATACACAAAAAATTATTTTGGGTCGTCTTCAACCTCGCGACGAACGACGGATGGGCTTGGGCGTGCGTCTAGGCGAAGGCTCGGTACGACGGGTGGCGTAGCTCCAGCAAGCTCCACGGGCTCCGGCGACGGCGTGGCGAACTCCGGCGACGACGGCAGTGGCTCAAACAGCGAGGAGGGTGAGAGAGAGAAGGGGGGCGAGCTCGGGTAGGGAAGAGGGAGAGAGAGGAGCTCGACGTATTTATAGAGAGAGGGAGGGGAGAAGAGAGGTCGCCAGGGAGAGAGAGGGGCGACCGGTGTCTTCAATGCCATTGATGTTGTCGGTTTTAATAGAGGGAGGTAATGGGGAGGAGAAACGGAAGCTTGAAGCTCTATTAACGCGATGAAGAACGAACGGTCGCGAGACTTGGGCTGGGGCGCGGTCGGGGTTGGTCCTGGCGGCACGGGCGTCGGGGTCGGTGCCTGGGCTACTCGGCTCCTGGCACGGTCGGGTGCGGGGCTCGGTCGACGGGCTCCTTGCGGCTAAAGCGTCAGGCGTGGGCGGCGTCCCTGGCGCCGCGGTTGGGAGGAAACAGGGAAAGGAGAAGGGAGGAGAGATAGATGGGGCCGGGTGGGGCCCGCTTGCAAGAGAGGGAAGAGGGGGGGAGAAAGGAGTGGCGGCGGCTGGCTGGCTAAGGAAGCCAGGGGAGAGGGCGCGGCCACTACATGGACCTTAGTGGGCCTTAGGGTTAGGGTTTAGATTAGGGTTTAGATTAGGTTTTTCTTTTTCTTTTTTTCTATTTCTTTTCTAAATTCAAAATATATTTTCAAATAACCCTAAAATTCATAATAATTATGCCAAAATTATTTATAAATAAAATATTTATTTTTGAACTAATAATTATTATATTATTTATTTGGATTTTCATTTAAGAAGAAATGATATTAAATATCCAAAAATCAATCATTCGCAATCAAAATTATTCCAAATGCAATTAAATAACAAACACTTGAATGAAAAATTTATTACCATAATTACCATTAATAACTAAATGCATTATTTTTTTAGTTGATGGTTTTTATAGTGTTACACAGTCCCACCAGCCTCATAAGAAGAAAACAAAGAAGCTTATATACACATGAATGTTAGTCCTAATTTTCATCCATCACTCAAATGAATGACATATTGAAAAAAGGTAAGTAAAGATTAACCATGCACATATGTTTCTTCTTAGATCTCGCTAACGACCATGTTTGTAGTATTTAGTCTTGCTTAAATTTATGATCAAAGCATACACTTTTCTGGTGCTCATCGCTCTCACAAATAAAGCGAGTATCTTTTTGTTCCTTTTCTTATTAAACTTGTTTGATTGCTTTGACATTAAGTTGTTCTCTTGCTTATTATGTTTTATTATTATGGGATGCATTAGAGTTTTTCTTCTACACCATATTAGCACTAGAAGACACAACTTGTTTACTATGAGTGTCTTTTGCTCTTGCCCTTTATTCCCTTGTGATCTAAAGAGTTAGAAAAAATCCTTTTAAAAAGGTGTTAACTTTATGATAATATTGTCAGTCAAAAACTTGTCGGGCAACATACATGGAAATTGTAATACTCAAAATTCTAAATAAAGAATATAGAGAGATCTTCACATTTTATGTGCCTCATTTGCATCATAAAAAGAGCATACACAAAATTTAGAGTTTAATTCAAACAAATGATAAAAAAATGCATCATGTTGGAGTTTATATGTTTGTGCATTAAATAAAATAATAATGTTAATGGTAATAAGATAATAATTGCTAGAAGTTGAATTAAGCCCTAAATTAAACCTAGGGTTTTTGAAAAGGAGAAGAAGAGAAATGATATATATAAAAAAATATATAAATAATATAATTATATCTCTAAAAACTTGTATTTTAACTTCACCATATGATTTGGGAATAAATTTGGCCTAAGGTTGATTCGAAATTTGAATTCAAATTGGAGTTGAAAATAGAGAGGAAAAGGAATAGAAAATAAAAAGAATAAAACAAAATCAGCCTCATGGGCCGCCATACCTCCATTTCGGCCCGCTCCAACTTCCCATCCGCGCAGCCCACCTTCGACACGAGTGCGCGCCGACACCTGGGCCCTTCTTGTCAGTCGCACGCGCACACCATCGCTCTGACTTGTGGGGCCTACTGCCCAGTCGCTTCATCGGCACTCATACGTTGGATCCTACCGCTGGCACCACGGACCCACCGGGCGGTCTCCCCTTTACGCGCGTCCCCAACCTACCGAAACGGCCTCCCGCAGCTGGCGCGCGCGATGACCGGAATCCGGCGACCGGTCACCCCCTTCAAAAAGCCGAAGCCTCACCTCGCGCCAATAAAAGCCGCCGCAGTGCCCCCTTCCCCGGTTTTCAACCTAGCCCTCCATCGAATTAGGGAATCACCGTCTCTTCCGGGGCACCATAAGCGCACCAGGCGGATTGAAGGTTCCGCCGCGGGGGAGGTCTTCACTGATTCGTCGTCATTCGAGCTTCGATTGGTTCTTGGGGCTTCTCTACGTTGCCAGGGAGCTGTTCATGGATTACCTGCATGGAATGGTGCTCTGTCGCTCCTTGGATTGATCACCGGCGCTGGAGCACCGCCGCGTCGCCGCTTCATGCCGTGGGCCGACCTCACCGCAGCGCCTCAGCCGGTAAAACTTGGCTCATTAATTTACCTTCGCTTCCGCATTGTTTTGCGTGTATCCAATCGGGGGTTAGCTCACTGAGCGACGAACGGGGCGTCGGCGGGGGAGAGGATCTCCGCCGTGGGGCGCGGCTCTGTGCCCCTTGTGTCTGGGCGAGGAAGAAGATAAGTGAGCCGTTAGATCGACAAAGCAGGGTTGAGATTATGTCATCGCATACCCCTTCGCCCGATCGGATCTGGGCCGTAGATCGGTAGATGTGCGGTGTAGAGCAGAGCGCACGACTTAAAAATCTAAATCATTGGATGAAGATCCAACGGGTACGATTGCATACCGGTTCGAAGTTATAAAAGACCTAATCCTGACCGTGTGCAACCGATCGGACGGCTGGCATCCCACGATACCCCTTCGCGGGTCTAAATTGCATTTGGGCCCCTCGGTTTATGTCAAAACAACCCGCCGTCCACACCAGGACTTTCTGAGTTGCACCGTAGCCCCTGCACTTTCCATAATTTGAGGCCTAGTCCAGACAGTGGGAAAACTTATAAAATAAATTAAGAAATAGATTTTTATGTGTAAAAATAATCCTAGAACTTGTGTAATCCATAGAAAATCCATTTTTAGTCCAAATTGAGCCATTCTAGTTTCTAAAATTTTATAATTTTATTCTCTATCACTTAGAACCTCTGTTTTGTCATGAAAACAGTAATAAATTTAATTCCTCACTTAATCCAATTTAAACACATGAAACCTTTGAAAATTCATATCTTAAAATCTATAACTCCAAAAATTACGATTCCTGTTCCTAGGATTTTATTTTAATGTGTAGATTTTTACTGTATATTTTATTTACATGTTTGATGTGATGTTAATTTATGCTATAATATGTATGTATTGTGTTTATGCGAGTAGACGAGCAAGCCACTGTGGAATCTGAGGTTCAGCAAGTAGAAGTAGCTGAGCAGGAGCTCATTGAAGGCAAGTTGTGCCCTTGATCACTTACTTTTTCCCAGCCATGTTCTTATTAATTATAATGATCTGCATAGGATAATTTTGATGGGACCCAATAGGTTACCCTAGTTTTGGCTATCTTTATACCTTGTTCACCACTGAAATATTTGTTTGGGTAGTACCTGCTATTGCTTTATGTGGATTTGGGTATGAAGATACTTTATTCATAATTACTCTATTATTCTCTTTTATTATTACTGTTCATGTTAAGATCATTATGTTAATGGGAACATGGAGCGACCACCCGGGAAAACAGTGCTACAACAAGGGTATAATGGGACGCCCTTGGCTGATTAACTAGGAAAGCTAGTGGAGGTCTTCCTTACCCGAAAGGGGCAAGGGCAGTAGGGGAGTGGTCAGTGTAGGGAGGTCCTTGGGTTGATTTTGCTGCGATGGCGGTCAGGCAAGAACCCTGCACTGGAGCTTCCTATAAACTGTAGCGGGATTTCTGAAGCTAGTGGAACTTTATAAAGGCCTCGTAGTGTTACCCTGCCTCGCCTCCTCGGTAGAGGTGTATGGGATTGGCCATCTCTTGGCAGATGGGTAACATGACTTGTGGGTAAAGATGCGCAACCTCTGCAGAGTGTAAAACTGGTATACTAGCCGTGCTCACGGTCATGAGCAGCTCGGACCCTCACATGATTAATTTATGAAACTTAAATCTAATTGGACATTTGCATCGCATTTGGGATTATTTTACTATTACTTTTCTTTATTATTATTAAGGTTTGGTATTTACTTACATTTAGTAATTGCTAATAAAATTTTGACCAACTTATAAAAGCAATGCTCAGCTTCAGCCTTTATTCCATTGATCAGCCTTACACTTCATGAACTCCCACCTTTGGTGAGTTCATGCCACATTATTCCCCACAACTTGTTGAGCGATGAACGTATGTGAGCTCACTCTTGCTGTCTCACACCCCCCCACAGGAGAAGAACAGGTGGTCGAAGAGGAGCCGCCTAACACTGAGGCATTCGATCTGATCTAGGTGGCGTTTCTCAGTCGACATTGGCGCCGACGATCCTTAGTTCGTTTTATATCTATCTTGTAATAAGTCTTCCGCTATGTAATAATTACTCTGATGTTTTATGACATTTATCTCTATACACTCTGTTATTATATATGTTGTCTTCTTGGCGCATGTATGAGATGCACCCGGCTTTGTTCCTTAAAAACCGGGTGTTACAGAAGTGGTATCAGAGGAAATGTTGACTGTAGGACGAAACCTAGATAGAAATGGACAACCCTTACCTACTTATCTCATTCTGATTCATTATATACTTACCTTACTCTGATTCTTTCTACACTTATCTTGATCCTGTCTCACCTTCTACTGTTCTACTCTGATGATTCTTACCTTTTCTACTCTGAGACAAGATGGATTTCACACCTTGGAATCCTATATTTATGACCTTTTTAAGAGATAGGAGGCCTAAGACAAAATTATAACTATTTTCTATATTTAAAAATGTTGGTTGATTGTTCTGATGATCAATGCCTGATTTGCTTCTTTGATTGAGTGAAATAGTATAGACGGGCATCTTAGCATGTACCACCATAAAGGTAATGAATTAGCTTTAGTAGGCAACACACTTAGCTAATGAATCCCCCAAAGTAACATAATTCGTAATCACCTGCCTTGTCTACAATCCTTTCTTTCTCACCCTGTGTTTCTAACCCAGATGGGCTACCTCTATAGTGTTAGAAGAGAGCACTATAGACGTGATCCTTGGTATGTCATGGTTAAGAAAGGCAAAGGCAATATATACATCATGCTAAGGGAACCGTAGAACTCACCAGTTCCAGAGGACAAAGATTTGAAGTTGGAATTGCAATAACTACCACCTTCAGACTAGCGGCATTCTTAGTAGATGGGAAGTTTGTTGGTGTCAACATCCGTGTGGTTAGAGATTTTCCGGATGTCTTTCCAGAGGAGTTACCAGGGATGCCACCTGATAGAGAAGTTGAGTTTGTTATTGATCTCTTACCGGGAACCGCTCCTATTTCTAAACGGCCATATAGGATGTTCGTAGAGGAGTTGAAGGAACTGAAGAAGCAGTTAACGGAATTACAAGAGGCTGGTTACTTACGTTTGAGTTCCTCACCTTGGGGAGCACCGGTACTGTTTGTACAAAAGAAGGATGGATCGCAAAGGATGTGTGTGGAGTATAGGTCCCTTAATGATGTTATATCATGAAGAACAAGTATCCGTTGCACCGCGTTGAGGATTTATTTGATCAGAGGAGAGGTGCTAGGATATTCTCGAAGATTGATCTCCGATCGGGTTATTATCAAATGAAGATTAGGCCATCGGATATTCCCAAGACGGATTCCTCGACCCGATGTGGTTTATAGGAGTTCACCGTTATGTCATTTGGATTAACTAATGCACCAGCCTATTTTATGGATCTGAAGAATAAGGTGTTCATGGAGTATTTGGACAAATTCGTCATAGTATTTATCGAAGATATTCTTATCTATTCTAAGAGTGAAAGTGATCATGAAGAACACTTGAGATTGGTGCTACAGAAGCTAAGAGATAATCAACTCTACGCCAAGTATAGCAAATGCGAGTTCTGGATTGACGAGGTGTCATTCCTTGTACATATCATTTCTAATGGAGGGATATAAGTGGATCCTGCTAAAGTCAAGGAGATAGTGGCGTGGAGCATACCCACTACAATTACAGATATTCAGAGTTTCTTGGGACTCGCAGGATATTATCGGAGATTTATTGAAGGAATTTCTAAGTTTGCTAAGCCCATGACCTCACTTATGGAGAAGAGAAGAGAATTCAAGTGGGATGAGAAATGCCAAGAGAGTTTTGATCAATTGAAGGAGATATTGATGTCACCGCCAGTATTGATTATGCCAGATCTGCAGAAGGGATTTGACATTTACTGTGATGCATGTGGCCAGGGACTTGGATGTGTGCTTATGCAAGAAGGTCATGTGATCGCCTATGCATCTCGTCAGTTGCGGAAACATGAATTGAACTACCCCACTCACGACTTGGAACTGGCTGCCGTTGTGCATGCACTTAAGATTTGGAGACACTACATTATGGGAACTAAGTGCCAAGTATATACGGATCATAAGAGTTTGAAGTACATATTCACTCAGAAGGATCTCAACCTTAGGCAACGCCGTTGGTTGGAGCTCATTAAGGATTATGATTTGGAGATTCACTATCACCCAGGCAAGGCAAATTTGGTTGCAGATGCCTTGAGTCGGAAGGAGCATGTTCACTCCGCTTTCGTTGTCTAGCTACCTGATGAATTAGCAAAAGATTTTGAGAGACTCAACCTGGGAATTGTTACACATACGGAAGGAGTGACTATTGAATTGGAACCTACCTTGGAGCAAGAAATTCGTAAAGGTCAGGTTGGTGATGCCAAAATCCAGGAGATCAAGGATCTGATAACAGAAGGTAGAGGCCCGGAATTCACAGAGGATGAGCAAGGCACGATATGGTTCAAGAATCGGATCTGTGTTCCTGATATTGATAGTCTTCGGGAAACTATATTGAAGGAAGCACATGACTCAATTTATTCTATCCATCCTGGAAGTACTAAGATGTATCAGGATTTGAAGCAAAAGTATTGGTGGTATGGACTAAAGAGAGATGTGGCTGCACATGTGGCTATGTGCGATGTATGCCAAAGAGTTAAGGCTGAATACCAGAGGCCAGCCGGACTACTGCACCCACTGAAGATACCTGAGTGGAAATGGGAAGAGATTGGCATGGACTTCATTGTTGGATTACCCCGCACGTCTGCTGGATATGATTCTATATGGGTGATTGTGGACAGGCTAACTAAAGTAGCCCACTTTATTCCAGTAAAGACCACATATTCAGGAGCCAAGTTGGCAGAGTTGTACATGGCACGGATTGTCTGCCTACATGGTGTGCCAAAGAAGATCGTGTCTGATCGAGGGTCACAGTTTACCTCTCAATATTGGAAGAAGTTGCACGAGTCTTTGGATACAAGATTGAATTTTAGTTCGGCTTACCATCCACAGACTGATGGGCAGACTGAGAGGACTAACCAAGTGCTTGAGGATATGTTAAGAGCTTGTGCTCTTAAGCATGGTGGAAGTTGGGATAAGAGTTTGTCGTATGCGGAGTTCTCTTACAATAATAGCTACCAGGCCAGTTTGAAGATGTCACCGTTTGAGGCTTTGTATGGCAGAAAGTGCAGGACTCCACTATATTGGGATCAAACTGGTGAAAGGCAGTTGTTTGGACCTGAGATTATACAGGAAGCAGAGGAACAAGTCCAGCAAATAAGGGAGAATTTGAGAACTGCACAATCCAGGCAGAAAAGCTATGCTGACACCTGGAGAAGACTGCTAGAGTTTAAAGAGGGAGATTATGTCTATTCGAAGGTGTCACCACTTCGGGGTATGAGAAGATTTAAAGTCAAAGGAAAGTTGTCCCCTCGCTTTATTGGACCCTTCTTAATCTTAAAGCGAGTGGGATAGGTTGCATATCAATTGGAGTTACCGGATCATCTCGCGGATGTTCACGATGTCTTTCATGTATCTCAGCTGAAGAAATGTCTCAGGGTGCCCGAAGAACAGTTACCAATGGAAGACCTTAGTGTTCAGGAAGATTTGACTTATGCTGAGTACCCCATCAAGATTTTGGATACTTTGACTCGAGTTACAAGGAATAAGGTTATAAAGATGTGTAAAGTTCAATGGAGTCACCACGGAGAAGATGAAGCAACTTGGGAAAGAGAAGAAGAGCTTCGCATAGATTTTCCCCACCTTTTCCCTAGATCTTCCTAAATCTCGAGGACGAGATTATTTTTAAGGGGGGTAGGATTTGTAATACTCAAAATTCTAAATAAAGAATATAGAAAGATCTTCTCATTTTATGTGCCTCATTTGCATCATAAAAAGAGCATACACAAAATTTAGAGTTTAATTCAAACAAATGACAAAAAAATGCATCATGTTGGAGTTTATATGTTTGTGCATTAAATAAAATAATAATGTTAATGGTAATAAGATAATAATTGCTAGAAGTTGAATTAAGCCCTAAATTAAACCTAGGGTTTTTGAAAAGGAGAAGAAGAGAAATGATATATATAAAAAATATATAAATAATATAATTATATCTCTAAAAACTTGTATTTTAACTTCACCATATGATTTGGGAATAAATTTGGCCTAAGGTTGATTCGAAATTTGAATTCAAATTGGAGTTGAAAATAGAGAGGAAAAGGAATACAAAATAAAAAGAATAAAACAAAACCAGCCTCATGGGCCGCCATACCTCCATTTCGGCCCGCTCCAACTTCCCATCCGCGCAGCCCACCTTCGACACGAGCGCGCGCCGACACCTGGGCCCTTCTTGTCAGTCGCACGCGCACACCATCGCTCTGACTTGTGGGGCCTACTGCCCAGTCGCTTCATCGGCACTCATACGTTGGATCCTACCGCTGGCACCACGGACCCACCGGGCGGTCTCCCCTTTACGCGCGTCCCCAACCTACCGAAACGGCCTCCCGCAGCTGGCGCGTGCGATGACCGGAATCCGGCGACCGGTCACCCCCTTCAAAAAGCCGAAGCCTCACCTCGCGCCAATAAAAGCCGCCGCAGTGCCCCCTTCCCCGGTTTTCAACCTAGCCCTCCATCGAATTAGGGCATCGCCGTCTCTTCCGGGGCACCATAAGCGCACCAGGCGGATTGAAGGTTCCGCCGCGGGGGAGGTCTTCACTGATTCGTCGTCATTCGAGCTTCGATTGGTTCTTGGGGCTTCTCTACGTTGCCAGGGAGCTGTTCATGGATTACCTGCATGGAATGGTGCTCTGTCGCTCTTTGGATTGATCACCGGCGCTGGAGCACCGCCGCGTCGCCGCTTCATGCCGTGGGCCAACCTCACCGCAGCGCCTCAGCCGGTAAAACTTGGCTCATTAATTTACCTTCGCTTCCGCATTGTTTTGCGTGTATCCAATCGGGGGTTAGCTCACTGAGCGACGAACGGGGCGTCGGCGGGGGAGAGGATCTCCGCCGTGGGGCGCGGCTCTGTGCCCCTTGTGTCTGGGCGAGGAAGAAGATAAGTGAGCCGTTAGATCGACAAAGCAGGGTTGAGATTATGTCATCGCATACCCCTTCGCCCGATCGGATCTGGGCCGTAGATCGGTAGATGTGCGGTGTAGAGCAGAGCGCACGACTTAAAAATCTAAATCATTGGATGAAGATCCAACGGGTACGATTGCATACCGGTTCGAAGTTATAAAAGACCTAATCCTGACCGTGTGCAACCGATCGGACGGCTGGCATCCCACGATACCCCTTCGCGGGTCTAAATTGCATTTGGGCCCCTCGGTTTATGTCAAAACAACCCGCCGTCCACACCAGGACTTTCTGAGTCTTGGGAATGTTGCACCGTAGCCCCTGCACTTTCCATAATTTGAGGCCTAGTCCAGACAGTGGGAAAACTTATAAAATAAATTAAGAAATAGATTTTTATGTGTAAAAATAATCCTAGAACTTGTGTAATCCATAGAAAATCCATTTTTAGTCCAAATTGAGCCATTCCAGTTTCTAAAATTTTATAATTTTATTCTCTATCACTTAGAACCTCTGTTTTGTCATGAAAATAGTAATAAATTTAATTCCTCACTTAATCCAATTTAAACACATGAAACCTTTGAAAATTCATATCTTAAAATCTATAACTCCAAAAATTACGATTCCTGTTCCTAGGATTTTATTTTAATGTGTAGATTTTTACTGTATATTTTATTTACATGTTTGATGTGATGTTAATTTATGCTATAATATGTATGTATTGTGTTTATGCGAGTAGACGAGCAAGCCACTGTGGAATCTGAGGTTCAGCAAGTAGAAGTAGCTGAGCAGGAGCTCATTGAAGGCAAGTTGTGCCCTTGATCACTTACTTTTTCCCAGCCATGTTCTTATTAATTATAATGATCTGCATAGGATAATTTTGATGGGACCCAATAGGTTACCCTAGTTTTGGCTATCTTTATACCTTGTTCACCACTGAAATATTTGTTTGGGTAGTACCTGCTATTGCTTTATGTGGATTTGGGTATGAAGATACTTTATTCATAATTACTCTATTATTCTCTTTTATTATTACTGTTCATGTTAAGATCATTATGTTAATGGGAACATGGAGCGACCACCCGGGAAAACAGTGCTACAACAAGGGTATAATGGGACGCCCTTGGCTGATTAACTAGGAAAGCTAGTGGAGGTCTTCCTTACCCGAAAGGGACAAGGGCAGTAGGGGAGTGGTCAGTGTAGGGAGGTCCTTGGGTTGATTTTGCTGCGATGGCGGTCAGGCAAGAACCCTGCACTGGAGCTTTCTATAAACTGTAGCGGGATTTCTGAAGCTAGTGGAACTTTGTAAAGGCCTCGTAGTGTTACCCTGCCTCGCCTCCTCGGTAGAGGTGTATGGGATTGGCCATCTCTTGGCAGATGGGTAACATGACTTGTGGGTAAAGATGCGCAACCTCTGCAGAGTGTAAAACTGGTATACTAGCCGTGCTCACGGTCATGAGCAGCTCGGACCCTCACATGATTAATTTATGGAACTTAAATTTAATTGGACATTTGCATCGCATTTGAGATTATTTTACTATTACTTTTCTTTATTATTATTAAGGTTTGGTATTTACTTACATTTAGT
The DNA here is from genome assembly GCF_902167145.1 of Zea mays. Taxonomy (NCBI): domain Eukaryota; kingdom Viridiplantae; phylum Streptophyta; class Magnoliopsida; order Poales; family Poaceae; genus Zea; species Zea mays. The sequence goes on along the minus strand of NC_050096.1, from coordinate 70,305,008 downwards.
AATTGCTAATAAAATTTTGACCAACTTATAAAAGCAATGCTCAGCTTCAGCCTTTATTCCATTGATCAGCCTTACACTTCATGAACTCCCACCTTTGGTGAGTTCATGCCACATTATTCCCCACAACTTGTTGAGCGATGAACGTATGTGAGCTCACTCTTTCTGTCTCACACCCCCCCACAGGAGAAGAACAGGTGGTCGAAGAGGAGCCGCCTAACACTGAGGCATTCGATCTGATCTAGGTGGCGTTTCTCAGTCGACATTGGCGCCGACGATCCTTAGTTCGTTTTATATTTATCTTGTAATAAGTCTTCTGCTATGTAATAATTACTCTGATGTTTTATGACATTTATCTCTATACACTCTGTTATTATATATGTTGTCTTCTTGGCACATGTATGAGATGCACCCGACTTTGTTCCTTAAAAACCGGGTGTTACAGAAATTACTTGTGTTCCTTAGCTAGTGCATGTATCTCGTGAGGATGTTCCACTACTAAACGTTTATCAACCATTTTGTAGTCTTAAAACTGCTCCATAATGTACAACTCACTGCCAACATTATAAGCATCGAACTTCTCATCAAGTGCATCACATGATTCTTTGACAGTTGTACATGTTATATAAGAATTCGTGTATTTGTTAGCACGAGTGCTGATTACAATGTATTGAAATAGGTTATCGATAACCTCGAACACTTTCTCCTTCTCAGGAGTAAACTATTTATGTTTCCCCTACGCGAGGTGATAGCAGTTCATAGATTTTAACCACATGATGGTCTTACCATACCAACTCTTACATAATATTCCATCAAACTCAATTGGCATTAACACAATAGTAAAACCACTGATAGAAAAAATATCTAACATCATATTTTTGGAATGTTAGAAATTTTAACATTTTCATGTTTAACTTAATTTAGAAATAACACAACAAATTTACGATAAAATGTATGTGTATGTGTACAATACTACTACTCGTACTAGTAGCTGATACATACATGGAAATTATTTTGATGATTATCGAAATTATACTGAATTTAACAAATTTAGAGAGTAAAATATACCCAGTGGAGGGATCCATGCTCAAGGCATTGATGACCCTATTCACATAAGTCGATATCATATGTTGTTCGAAGTAGCAGACCATAGTTGACGCAAGCAGATATTCAGTGCCATTTCTTAGGTGTCCACTAAGAAGAAGAAGACAAGACGATAACGATCAATGAGCAGTCACATAGATGCTTCTCAAAACTTTGATCACCCACACACTCGAGCTGACGTTATAGATGCCGAAGATGGTTTTGAGGTCCTACTCTCCTAACACTTTCTGTGCATAGAAGATTGGTACCGAGAGACTCAGATGCAACTCAATTGAGAAGTAAAAGTTAATTATGTCCTGTTGTGTTTTTCTTCTACTTGTACTATGAGAGCTAGATACTAGAAGTTGTAAGAAGATTAAAAGATGAAGTAATCACATAACACAGTCACATTTTCTCGTAGATCTCGTTATCTCATAGATCACATGAAATCCAAAATGGTTAATTTTTTAGCCATTTTAAAAACGGCACACAAAATATTAGTTCCACTTCTTTCTCCTAGTACAAAATTGTAGCCTACGAAGGCGAAAATGGAGTTCCCAAGGTCAAGTCAAAAATTCCAAACCTAAGAAAAATGTTTTGCTCTCGTTTTTCTTGGAGGAGGGACTTTGGAAGGCAAGTTCATGTTGCCATTCCAAACATGTTGAAGTACAGTGCTAGATTAAATTAAGTTTTGTTTGCGTGCCTTCATGCATAGTGTTGTAGTAGAAGTTATCTCAAACATTTGGATGCTATAAGGTTAACTGAGTAGCAAAACAATATTCTCCTATTATTTAGCCCTCATGCCCTTCCTATGTGAAAGTCGCCTAGAGGGGGGGTGAATAGGGCGAAACTGAAATTCTCAAAATAATCACAACTACAAGCCGGGTTAGCGTTAGAAATATAAGCGAGTCCACGAGAGAGGGCGCAAAACAAATCGCAAGCGAATAAGAAGTGTGACACGCGGATTTGTTTTACCGAGGTTCGGTTCTCGCAAACCTACTCCCCGTTGAGGAGGCCACAAAGGTCGGGTCTCTTTCAACCCTTCCCTCTCTCAAACGGTCCCTCGGACCGAGTGAGCTTCTCTTTCTCAAATCACTTGGGAATCAAACTTCCCGCAAGGGTCACCACACAATTGGTTCCTCTTGCCTCAATTACAAATGAGTGTTTGATCACAAGAAAGAATGCGAAAGAAAAGAAGCGATCCAAGCGCAAGAGCTCAAATGATCACTACAAATCACTCTCTCTAGTCACTAAAGCTTTGTGTGGAGTTTGGGAGAGGATTTGATCTCTTTGATGTGCTTTGCAATGAATGCTAGCTCTTGTATATTGGTTGGAAGCTGGAAAACTTGGATGCCATGAATGTGGGGGTGGTTGGGGTATTTATAGCCCCAACCACCAAACATGACCGTTGGTGGAGGCTGTCTGTCGTATGGCGCACCGGACAGTCCGGTGCACACCGGACATGTCCGGTGCGCCAGCCACGTCACCAATGCCGTTGGATTCCGACCGTTGGAGCTTCTGTCTTCTGGGCCCGCCTGGGTGTCCGGTGCACACCGGACATGTACTGTTCAATGTCAGCGCGCGCGTGCCTGACTTCTGCGCGCTTCTGGCGCGCATTGAATGCGCCTGCAGGTGACCGTTGGCGCGAAGTAGCCGTTGCTCCGCGGTTGCACCGGACAGTCCGGTGTACACCGGACATGTCCGGTGAATTATAGTGGAGTAGTCGTTCCGATTTCCCGAGGCTGGCGAGTTCCTGAGGCAGCTCTTCTTTGGAGCACCGGACATGTCCGGTGTACACCGGACAGTCCGGTGAATTATAGCGGAGTTGCCTCTGGAAATTCCCGAAGGTGGCAAGTTTGAGTTGGAGTCCTCTGGTGCACCGGACACTGTCCGGTGTACACCGGACAGTCCGGTGCCCCAGACCAGAGGTGCCTTCGGTTGTTCCTTTGCTCCTTTGTTGAATCCAATATTTGATCTTTTTATTTGCTAAGTGTGAACCTTTTACACCTGTATAACTTATACACTAGAGCAAACTAGTTAGTCCAATTATTTGTGTTGGGCAATTCAACCACCAAAATTATTTAGGAACTAGGTGTAAGCCTAATTCCCTTTCAATCTCCCCCTTTTTGGTGATTGATGCCAACACAAACCAAAGCAAATATAGAAGTGCATAATTGAACTAGTTTGCATAATGTAAGTGCAAAGGTTGCTTGGAATTGAGCCAATATTAATACTTACAAGATATGCATGGATCGTTTCTTCGTTTTTAACATTTTGGACCACGCTTGCACCACATGTTTTGTTTTTGCAAACTTTTTGTAAATTCTTTTCAAAGTTCTTTTGCAAATAGACAAAGGCAAATGAATAAGATTTTGAGAAGCATTTTCAAGATTTGAAATTTTCTCCCCCTGTTTCAAATGCTTTTCCTTTGACTAAACAAAACTCCCCCTAAATGAGATCCTCCTCTTAGTGTTCAAGAAGGTTTTGATATATCATTTTTGAAATACTACTTTCTCCCCCTTTTGAACACAATAAGATACCAATTGAAAATACTCTTTTGAAAAACTAAGTTTTTGAAATTGGTGGTGGTGCGGTCCTTTTGCTTTGGGCTCATACTTTCTCCCCCTTTGGCATGAATCGCCAAAAACGGAATCATTAGAGCCCTCGAAGTACTTTCTTCCCCTTTGGTCATAAATAAATGAGTTAAGATTATACCAAAGACGAAGTCCTTTTGCTTTCTCCCCCAAGGATGGAGAGTGACTCGGAGCGACGGCGAAGGATGAGTTACGGAGTGGAAGCCTTTGTCTTTGCCGAAGACTCCAATTCCCTTTCAATATACCTATGACTTGGTTTGAAATAGACTTGAAAGACACATTAGTCATAGCATATGAAAGAGATATGATTAAAGGTATACAAATGAGCTATGTGTGCAATTTTAGCAAAAGAAATTGCGCGAATCAAGAATATTGAGCTCATGCCTAAGTTTGTTAAAAGTTTGTTCATCAAGAGGCTTGGTAAAGATATCGGCTAATTGATCTTTAGTGTTAATGTAAGAAATCTCGATATCTCCCTTTTGTTGGTGATCCCTTAAAAAGTGATACCGAATGGCTATGTGTTTAGTGCGGCTATGCTCGACGGGATTATCCGCCATCTTGATTGCACTCTCATTATCACATAGCAAAGGGACTTTGGTTAATTTGTAACCGTAGTCCCGCAGGGTTTGCCTCATCCAAAGCAATTGCGCGCAACAATGGCCTGCGGCAATGTACTTGGCTTCGGCGGTGGAAAGAGCGACCGAATTTTGCTTCTTTGAAGCCCAAGACACCAAGGATCTTCCCAAGAACTGGCAAGTCCCCGATGTGCTCTTCCTATTGATTTTACACCCTGCCCAATCGGCATCCGAATAACCAATCAAATCAAAAGTGGATCCCCTAGGATACCAAAGCCCAAACTTAGGTGTGTAAGCCAAATATCTCAAGATTCGTTTTACGGCCGTAAGGTGAGCTTCCTTAGGGTCGGCTTGGAATCTTGCACACATGCATACGGAAAGCATAATATCCGGTCGAGATGCACATAAATATAGCAAAGAACCTATCATTGACCGGTATACCTTTTGATCCACGAACTTACCTCCTGTGTCGAGGTCGAGATGCCCATTAGTTCCCATGGGTGTCTTGATGGGCTTGGCATCCTTCATCCCAAACTTGTTTAGAATGTCTTGAGTGTACTTTGTTTGGCAAATGAAGGTGCCCTCTTGGAGTTGCTTGACTTGGAATCCTAGAAAATACTTCAACTCCCCCATCATAGACATCTCGAATTTCTGTGTCATGATCCTACTAAATTCTTCACAAGTAGATTCGTTAGTAGACCCAAATATAATATCATCAACATAAATTTGGCATACAAACAAATCATTGTCAAGAGTTTTAGTGAATAAAGTAGGATCGGCTTTTCCGACTTTAAAGCCATTAGCAATAAGGAAATCTCTAAGGCATTCATACCATGCTCTTGGGGCTTGCTTGAGCCCATAAAGCGCCTTAGAGAGCCTATAGACATGGTTAGGGTACTCACTAGCTTCAAAGCCGGGAGGTTGCTCAACATAGACCTCTTCCTTGATTGGTCCATTGAGGAAGGCACTTTTTCACGTCCATTTGATAAAGCTTAAAGCCATGGTAAGTAGCATAGGCCAATAATATACGAATTGACTCAAGCCTAGCTACGGGTGCATAAGTTTCACCAAAATCCAAACCTTCGACTTGTGAATACCCCTTGGCCACGAGTCGAGCTTTGTTCCTTGTCACCACACCATGCTCATCTTGCTTGTTGCGGAAGACCCACTTGGTTCCTACAACATTTTGATTAGGACGTGGAACTAAATGCCATACCTCGTTCCTCGTGAAGTTGTTGAGCTCCTCTTGCATTGCCACCACCCAATTCGAATCTTGGAGTGCTTCCTCTACCCTGTGTGGCTCAATAGAGGAAACAAAAGAGTAATGCTCACAAAAATGTGCAACACAAGATCGAGTGGTTACCCCCTTATGAATGTCGCCGAGGATGGTGTCGACGGGGTGATCTCGTTGAATTGCTTGGTGGACTCTTGGGTGTGGCGCCCTTGGTTGTTCATCCTCCTTGTCTTGATCATTTACATCTCCCCCTTGATCGTTGCCGTCATCTTGAGGTGGCTTATCTTTTTGATCTTCTACTTCATCAACTTGAGCCTCATCCTCATTTTGGGTTGGTGGAGATGCTTGCGTGGAGGAGGATGGTTGATCTTGTGCATTTGGAGGCTCTTCGGATTCCTTAGGGCACACATCCCCAATGGACATGTTCCTTAGCACGATGCACGGAGCCTGTTCTTCACCTACCTCATCAAGATCAACTTGCTCTAATTGAGAGCCGTTAGTCTCATCAAACACAATGTCACAAGAAACTTCAACTAGTCCTGAGGACTTGTTAAAGACTCTATATGCCCTTGTGTTTGAATCATATCCTAGTAAAAAACCTTCTACAGTTTTAGGAGCAAATTTAGATTTTCTACCTCTCTTAACAAGAATAAAGCATTTGCTACCAAAAACTCTAAAATATGAAATATTTGGCTTTTTACCGGTTAGGAGTTCATAGGATGTCTTCTTGAGGATTCGGTGTAGATATAACCGGTTGATGGCGTAGCAGGCGGTGTTGACCGCCTCAGCCCAAAACCGATCCGATGTCTTGTACTCATCAAGCATGGTTCTTGCCATGTCCAATAGAGTTCGATTCTTCCTCTCCACTACACCATTTTGTTGTGGCGTGTAGGGAGAAGAGAACTCATGCTTGATGCCCTCCTCCTCAAGGAAGCCTTCAATTTGAGAGTTCTTGAACTCCGTCCCATTGTCGCTTCTAATTTTCTTGATCCTTAAGCCGAACTCATTTTGAGCCCGTCTCAAGAATCCCTTTAGGATCTCTTGGGTATGAGATTTTTCCTGTAAAAAGAACACCCAAGTGAAGCGAGAATAATCATCCACAATAACTAGACAGTACTTACTCCCGCCGATGCTTATGTAAGCGATTGGGCCGAATAGGTCCATGTGTAGGAGCTCCAGTGGTCTGTCACTAGTCATGATGTTCTTGTGTGGATGATGAGTGCCAACTTGCTTCCCAGCTTGGCATGCGCTACAAATCCTGTCTTTCTCAAAATGAACATTTGTTAGTCCTAAAATGTGTTCTCCCTTTAGAAGCTTATGAAGATTCTTCATTCCAACATGGGCTAGTCGGCGGTGCCAGAGCCAACCCATGTTAGTCTTAGCAATTAAGCAAGTGTCGAGTTCAGCTCTATCAAAATCTACCAAGTATAGCTGACCCTCTAATACTCCCTTAAATGCTATTGAATCACCACTTCTTCTAAAGACAGTGACACCTACATCAGTAAATAGACAGTTGTAGCCCATTTGACATAGTTGTGAAACGGAAAGCAAATTGTAATCTAAAGAATCTACAAGAAAAACATTGGAAATAGTATGGTCAGGTGATATAGCAATTTACCCAATCCTTTGACCAAACCTTGATTTCCATCCTCGAATGTGATAGCTCGTTGGGGATCTTGGTTTTTCTCATATGAGGAGAACATCTTCTTCTCCCCTGTCATGTGGTTTGTGCACCCGCTGTCGAGTATCCAACTTGAGCCCCCGGATGCATAAACCTACAAAACAATTTTAGTTCTTGACTTTAGGTACCCAAACAGTTTTGGGTCCTTTGGCATTAGAAACAAGAACTTTGGGTACCCAAACACAAGTCTTGGAGCCCTTGTGTTTGCCCCCAACAAATTTGGCAACTACCTTGCCGGATTTGTTAGTCAACACATAAGATGCATCAAAAGTTTTAAATGAAATAGTATGATCATTTGATGCATTAGGAGTTCTCTTTCTAGGCAACTTGGCACGGGTTGGTTGCCTAGAGCTAGATGTCTCACCCTTATACATAAAAGCATGGTTAGGGCCAGAGTGAGACTTCCTAGAATGAGTTCTCCTAATTTTGCTCTCGGGATAACCGGCAGGGTACAAAATGTAACCCTCGTTATCCTGAGGCATGAGAGCCTTGCCCTTAACAAAGTTAGACAAATTTCTAGGAGGGGCATTAAGTTTGACATTGTCTCCCCTTTATAAGCCAATGCCATCCTTGATGCCAGGGCGTCTCCCATTATATAGCATACTTCTAGCAAATTTAAACTTTTCATTTTCTAAGTTATGTTCGGCAATTTTAGCATCTAATATTGCTATATGATCATTTTGTTGTTTAATTAATATCATGTCATCATGAATAGCATTGAAATCAACATCTCTACATCTATCATAAATAGACACATGCTCAACGGTAGCTGTAGAGGGTTTGCAAGAATTAAGTTCAACAATCTTAGTACGTAATATATCATTTTTATCTCTAAGATCGGAAATAGTAACATTGCAAACATCAAAATCTTTAGCCTTAGCAATCAAATTTTCATTTTCTACTCTAAGGCTAGCAAGAGAATCATTCAATTCCTTAATCTTAGCAAGCAAATCATCATTATCATTTCTAAGATTGGGAATTAAAGCATCACAAACATGAGAATCAACCTTAGCAATTAATTTAGCATTTTAATTTCTAAGGTTGTTAATAGTGTCATGGCATGTGCTTAGCTCACTAGATAATTTCTCACATTTTTCTACCTCTAGAGCATAAGCATTCTTAATCTTAACATGTTTCTTGTTTTCCTTAATTAGAAAATCCTCTTGGGAATCCAAAAGGTCATCTTTTTCATGAATAGCACTAATCAATTCATTTATTTTTTCCTTTTGTTCCATGTTAAGGTTGGCAAAAAGGGTACGCAAGTTATCCTCCTCATCACTAGCATTATCATCACTAGAGGATTCATATTTAGTGGAGGATTTAGATTTAACCTTCTTCCTTTTGCCGTCCTTTGCCATGAGGCACTTGTGGCCGACGTTTGGGAAGAGGAGTCCCTTGGTGACTGCGATGTTGGCGGCATCCTCGTCGGAGGAGGACTTGGTGGAGCTCTCGTCGGAGTCCCACTCCCGGCAAACATGGGCATCGCCGCCCTTCTTCTTGTAGTACTTCTTCTTTTCTCTCCTCTTTCCCTTCTTGTCGTCGCCTCTATCACTGTCACTAGACATAGGACATTTTGCAATAAAATGACTGGGCTTACCACACTTGTAGCAAACCTTCTTGGAACGGGATTTGTAATCCTTCCCCTTCCGTTGCTTGAGGATTTGCCGAAAGCTTTTGATGATTAAGGCCATCTCCTCATTGTCGAGCTTGGAGGCGTCAATTGGTTGTCTACTCGGTGTAGACTCCTCCTCCTTCTCCTCCGTCGCCTTAAAGGCCACCGGTTGTGCCTCGGACGTGGAGGGTTCATCAAGCTCGTTGATCTTCTTTGAGCCTTTAATCATACATTCAAAGCTCACAAAATTCCCGATTACTTCCTCGGGAGTCATTAGTGTATGTCTAGGATTACCACGAATTAATTGAACTTGAGTAGGGTTAAGGAAAATAAGTGATCTCAAAATAACCTTAACCACCTCGTGGTCGTCCCACTTCTTACTCCCGAGGTTGCGCACTTGGTTTACCAAGGTTTTGAGCCGGTTGTACATATCTTGTGGCTCCTCCCCTTGGCGAAGATGAAAACGACCGAGCTCCCCCTCGATCGTTTCCCGCTTGGTGATCTTAGGTGAGTTCATCACCCTCGTGCGCGGTCTTGAGTAGGTCCCAAATCTCCTTTGCATTCTTCAACCCTTGCACCTTGTTGTATTCATCCTTGCTTAGAGAGGCAAGGAGTATGGTTGTGGCTTGGGAGTTGAAGTGCTCGATTTGGGCTACTTCGTCCGTATCATAGTCTTCATCCCCTACGGATGGTACCTGTGCTCCAAACTCAACAACATTCCATATACTTTTGTGGAGTGAGGTTAGATGAAATTTCATTAAATCACTCCACCTAGCGTAATCTTCGCCATCAAAAGTTGGTGGTTTGCCTAATGGAACGGAAAGTAATGGAGTATGTCTAGGTGTACGAGGATAGTGTAAGGTAATCTTACTAAACTTCTTGCGCTCTTGGCGCTTAGAAGTTACGGACGGCGCATCGGAGTCGGAGGTCGATGTTGATGAAGTGTCGGTCTTGTAGTAGACCACCTTCCTCATCCTCTTGTGCTTGTCGCCTTTCCGATGCGACTTGTGAGAAGAGGATTTCTCCTTCTTCTCCTTGTGGTGTGAAGAAGAAGATCTTTTCTCCTTCCGTTTGGAGGAGTCCTTCTTCTTCTCCTTCCTCTTGGTGCGGGACTCTTCCGATGAAGTGCTCCCTTGGCTCGTAGTGGGCTTGTCGCCGGTCTCCATCTCCCTCTTGGTGTGATCTCCTGACATCACTTCGAGCGGTTAGGCTCTAATGAAGCACCGAGCTCTGATACCAATTGAAAGTCGCCTAGAGGGGGGGTGAATAGGGCGAAACTGGAATTCTCAAAATAATCACAACTACAAGTCGGGTTAGCGTTAGAAATATAAGCGAGTCCGCGAGAGAGGGCGCAAAACAAATCGCAAGCGAATAAGAAGTGTGACACGCGGATTTGTTTTACCGAGGTTCGGTTCTTGCAAACCTACTCCCCGTTGAGGAGGCCACAAAGGCCGGGTCTCTTTCAACCCTTCCCTCTCTCAAACGGTCCCTCGGACCGAGTGAGCTTCTCTTTCTCAAATCACTTGGGAATCAAACTTCCCGCAAGGGTCACCACACAATTGGTGCCACTTGCCTCAATTACAAATGAGTGTTTGATCACAAGAAAGAATGCGAAAGAAAAGAAGCGATCCAAGCGCAAGAGCTCAAATGATCACTACAAATCACTCTCTCTAGTCACTAAAGCTTTGTGTGGAGTTTGGGAGAGGATTTGATCTCTTTGATGTGCTTTGCAATGAATGCTAGCTCTTGTATATTGGTTGGAAGCTGGAAAACTTGGATGCCATGAATGTGGGGGTGGTTGGGGTATTTATAGCCCCAACCACCAAACATGACCGTTGGTGGAGGCTGTCTGTCGTATGGCGCACCGGACAGTCCGGTGCGCCAGCCACGTCACCAATGCCGTTGGATTCCGACCGTTGGAGCTTCTGTCTTCTGGGCCCGCCTGGGTGTCCGGTGCACACCGGACATGTACTGTTCAATGTCCGGTGTGCCAGCGCGCGCGTGCCTGACTTCTGCGCGCTTCTGGCGCGCATTGAATGCGCCTGCAGGTGGCCGTTGGCGCGAAGTAGCCGTTGCTCCGCGGTTGCACCGGACAGTCCGGTGTACACCGAACATGTCCGGTGAATTATAGCGGAGCAGTCGTTCCGATTTCCCGAGGCTGGCGAGTTCCTGAGGCAGCTCTTCTTTGGAGCACCGGATATGTCCGGTGTACACCGGACAGTCCGGTGAATTATAGCGGAGTTGCCTCTGGAAATTCCCGAAGGTGGCAAGTTTGAGTTGGAGTCCTCTGGTGCACCGGACACTGTCCGGTGGTGCACCGGACACTGTCCGGTGGTGCACCGGACACTGTCCGGTGTACACCGGACAGTCCGGTGCCCCAGACCAGAGGTGCCTTCGGTTGTTCCTTTGCTCCTTTGTTGAATCCAATATGTGATCTTTTTATTGGCTAAGTGTGAACCTTTTACACCTCTATAACTTATACACTAGAGCAAACTAGTTAGTCCAATTATTTGTGTTGGGCAATTCAACCACCAAAATTATTTAGGAACTAGGTGTAAGCCTAATTCCCTTTCACTATGGTTTATTAGTTAAGTTTATAAAAGGGATTAATTTGGGATATGATCTAGATATATATGTAGGGCAACTAGAAAGGGTTTAAATTATTATTTTTTGGTTTGGTTGAATGTTAATCATTGCCAATTATTTTCTTTTGAGTTGGGCTGAATATTTTGTTAAGTCAAGACGTTCTTCAAAATGCCTGATTTAATTTGAGACTATCCATTCAGTGGGTAGGTTTAGGGATGACAGCGGGTAAGATACCCGCTGACCACACAAAGCTATATCCATACCTACTATACAAATAATACCTTATTATCTGTATCCACTAACCATTATATATAGGTACAAAATTACCCTATACCTATATCCACCAATATTCTAGTAGACATGACCATTTTAATCACAAAAGTAAGTACCAAGAAGCAAATGCGGAAGCAAAGGGAAGAAAAAGAGACAACAGAGGTAGAGCCGCTCAACGCCTCAGCTGCAGACCGCCAGAACCTAGACCGCATTTACAATTTCACATATGGTTATTGGTTTGATATATTTTTATAGAGAACACTTCTAATAATTGGACACACATGTCATATGTTAGTGGGTATGGGGCAAGAGTGACAACGCCTTAGCTGCAGACTGCCAGAACCTAGAGCGCATTCACAATTTCACACATGGACACATGGTTATGGTTTTGATATATTTTATAGAGAACACTTTTAATGATTGGACACACATGTCATATGTTAGTGGGTATGGGACAAGAGAGACCATACTTATACCCAATGGTTATAGTAAATGGCCCAATAAAATATCCGTGGGCATCAAAATCCGCCATACACCTACCCTCATGGGTTTTCCCATCGGATATCGTGTTTTGCCATCTATGTAGGTTGAGATTGTGCTCGAACGTTGGTGGACCGCTAGCATGTTTCTACTTCAAAGATTATTGGAATTAATGTTTAGGTCAAATTCGACCTAGGTTGAGTTTTTCCCTAGATAACGACCTTTGTCTAGGACATTTGTAAGGGCATGTACAACTCTGATACTCTGGTTCGATTTTCTAAGTACAAGAGATAGTTAAGAGGCTGAATGATACAATCCTGAGACACTAGATCATAAATGTTGCAAAGAGACAACATGTATGAAGAGCCGTGAACGTCTCCTGTATTTTTTCAAATAACCACTTAGAGACCTCTCAAGAGATCATATATTAAATAGAGTTATACATGCTCTAATAAAGTTTAAGGATATTAAATGGAGTTGTACATGCTCTAATTAAATTTAAGGTTAATGCCAAGCTCGTTGAGGTCGCACCAGGCCCACAGCCCAGGCGAGGCCAAATTTGCTCAGGTCTAGTTAAATTAATGGTGACTAGGGCCTAAGAGCATCTTTAACAAATACTAAAAATTTAGCTCGCAAAACACAGACATTGGGATCTCCTTAAAAGTATTTAGTCCAATGAAAAAGGGCAGTATTTCAAGAGCTCCATATATTTTTCGGGTTTTTGACCGGTTCACAAATCTGCCACCGGTTTGTCGTTACCCGCCATCCGCTCCCACAACTCCATATATTCAGGCAATACGCGTCGTCAGCTCTTTATCTCGCAAGAATCGCCGCTAGAAAATACCTGCACACGCAAGAATCATTCGCCGCCAGGAAATTTCTTCACAAAGCCACCCTGCCAGATGCCAAACGCACGAGCGTCATCAGGTATTGGTAGATCATCAATCTTTTTTTAATTTGGCATACGCTCTGATGGACAAGACGGGAGCAACTTCTTAAATAAATCCACTCTAAATAAACACGCTGTCCGGTGTGTATTCTTGAACTTTAATCAATTCGCTTCGGATTAAACCCGATTGTTTGGACTGCTGGAAATACAATCTATAAAGACAAAAACAGTGTTGTCAGTAAAAACCGGCACGTATTAAAGTCAAGCGAACAGGGTGTATCAATCCATTTCATTTTGTCATATGTTTACACATTAATAGCTGCAAGGATATTTCATCATGGAGTACAAGTTTGCTGCTAGGCATCACAAATAAGGGAGTTCAAAAAACATGAAGAAACTGGAGTACCGAAGGGAGTGATGGACCTGAGAGTTTTTTATCCTATCCATGCAGTGCATAAATCAGAAATATTCTCATATACAAGCAACGAAAATATCGGCACATATACAATTAATAAAATTTGAGGGTCAGACTTGCATAGATGTTCACCTAAAGCTATTTACAGCCTGAATTTATTTGCAAAAAAACATACTAGTTGCAGAGTTATCCTACCAGTTCGCTTCTATAAAGGGACCCGATGTTTCCCCTACAACTATTTCCATACGGGAAATTACCGAAGCACCTACAGGCCACATCTAGTTCTTCAACAAATCTGATTTGCCATATCTCTACATCGATCCTGAGCCGGTGCTGATCGATTTCCCATCGCTGTTGATTTGGTTCCCTTCGTCGGAGAAGCGCCGCTTCCGGGATTTATCGAGGTCGCATGCAGTGAAGCACGGCCAGCACGCGATGGGAAGCAACACAGATAGCCGCCACGGCTCGCACGCACCACATATAGCCGCCACAGCTCGCGCGTGCGACCAGATGAAGGCGCGAAGGAAGGAGAATGGCGCTGGAAAACGAAATCGTGGGGATTGGGTGCGTCGAGCCGAGCATCAGCGGAGATATGCGCAGGCAGGCGGGCGCTTGATTTGCGCATGCAGCATGATTGGGAGACGATGCGGGGAGCTATTTTGGAGACCTGATAATATGGTTTGGAACTTGGATATTGGGTGTCATTGGAGTTGCTCTAATGCTACAAGTAGGTAGGGTTGAACGATTTTATTTATACTTAGAAATTTCATAGGGACCATACTGAAGATAGAATAACCATCGCGCATTATTTATCCACATTTTCATGATGACGTTGATTGATGGTATACTAGTTCCTCGTTGTATATCCAATTAAGTTTGAGATGTTTACCTACAACAAGATATAACAACGATGATGACAACAACATCAACAATAAATTGTGTTATAATGAATATGAATTGTTACGACATTTCAAGAACACACAAATGTGTTGTCTTAATTGTTAATTTGTGCATTGCCATATTATTTCAATGGATCTCCATTGCTATCTTAAAAGGTATATATGCATGGCACATGATGGATGTACCGCGCATATGTTGAAGAGGATAAATATATATTGAACCCGCCAATTAAGAAGCATGCAATTACCCAAAATTCAACCAAAATTTGTTGTCTATGCAGTGACTGCAAGAACATGCTCGCATGGAAAGTTATGAATACTGTATATATAGTCATAGGAGGTCTCGTGAAGAACTACATAATTTGGATTCATCACCACAAGCATGAAGAAGAATCCTAAGCAGGTGTTGATGCCGAGCTGGAGCGTTTGGTGCTTACATTTTTCTTTGTTGTTTCCTTTGTATTTACCATGATTTCATCTATATATCTCTTGACGACTTTGCACAACTTGTTCCTTTCTATCTTTAGTGCATAAATAAGCATATGATTCATACATCAAAGCACACATGTTTTTTGTCATAGCGACCATGCATGCTATCACTTCAACTCCCAAATCTACAAAGTACACGGCACGTATGAGCCGTGCATGCTCGCTAAACGGTCAGCTTAAGCTTAAAAAAACTTGCTCCGTCCTCCACGTGTTATATTAAAAAGAGACCAAAACATGATCCCGATCGAGAAAATTTCTGAATTCTAACCTTCGTCACTAGCGGGTCGTCTTCCTCCTCGCCTGCGTGCCTGTTCCAGCAGTGAAGAGGGCAACAACGCAGGGGCTCGACGGCTCTTGCCACCCGGCCGGGCGACGTACGTCGTCGTCGCCGGCCACGAAGAACGACATTGCATTCGCTCGCTAAGCTGCTTTCAGCCATCGTACGTACGTCTTGGCGAGTAAATACATTTTCCACAGGATATGCATCATCATGCATGCTGACTGCTGAGTCAGTGTGCGGCTAAGCTGCTTGCTAGCCGGCCTAGGTACTAGCTAGCTAGCTGGATCGTCATGCATTCTTCCGTCTCGTCTCGTCTCTCTCTTTTTCCATCCATGTACGCGCGTACAGTACATCAGGAGTAGAGCGTCGTAGAGGAAGCCCCAATCTAGCTCACGTATGTATGTAGGGCGTAGACTTTTTGCAGCAGCTTGCTGGGTGATGGATGGATGCTTCTAGCTAGTTTAGCCACCGTCCAAGCAGCCAATCACATACATGGCTTTGCTTTCTCTCTCTATAAGCTCAGAGAGAGAGAGAATGAGGCATCTCTGCGTACTGTACTGTACGTACGTATGTCGTAGCTGTGTACTGCGCACAGCAGCTGAGGTAGCGGAAGTGTGCCGCCGGCCATTTGCTCGTGTCGTCCTCCTCCATGGACGGAGGAGCGAGGATCTCTTGTCACGCACTGCGCTCCTCTGCCACACCTCTGTCTCTTAAGTGTCAATGCCCTTGGTTATACATGTCATGGATAGGTCGGCTCTACGGGTAGCTAGCTAGGCCGGTTTCAGCCTACGTACTGGCCTTCTTGATGCAATGCATGCATGCATGGTTCTTTGGGTGTGGTGGTGATTTATATGCATGCAACTAAATGGGTGTCAGATATGCTGCTGCTTGCTTTGAGATCGACGGACTGCTGGCCGTGCTAGCTGAAGAGAATGCTAGCTAGACTAGAGTATTTGTTTCACATGTTTGACATCAAACGCGCGTTTATTTGGCCTTCTCCGGCCGGTGGCAGGCAGCTGGCACAGAAACGTCGCTACGTGTGTGTATCGTCGTGGTATGCTACGGTTTTTATATATCATATAAATAGATATTAAGATATTTATTCAACTATAATTATTGTTTATTTTTAAACACAAAAGATATATGTGGTCTAGTGGTTATCTCCAAATTTCTAGAGTGGGGGTGTGAGTTCGAGTGCTCGTATTATTGTTTAATATGTATTGAGATATTTATTTAAATATAATTATTGTTTATTTCTAAATATTAAGGAGGGTGAAATCGTAGTAGCAACAGGTGCTCACATTATATTATTAATACATTATATAATAAACGCCGCGTTTCGTTTGACATCAACGCCGGTTTTCAGATTTATGTTATCCGTGTTGGATATAATGAGAGAAATTCTTGATTAAGTTTAACATCAACCATGAGAAAATTAATTTAATGTCTATTATTCAGCTAGCAACGATGAAACTAAAGTTCCTCCTTTTTTCTCATACGCACATATATATATGACTGGTTATTTCAATTTTGTTTATTTAGAAACAACAACGAAAATCCTCAATACAAAGGGTTTGACAAAACTGGCTTGCTTGTCATGCATGGGAAAGGTTAGTCTTATATCATGATTTAGACCACTTAAACATTGTATATACTATGATTGTTCATACTCAGCAACATTGTTTTTCTCCATTCATAATAAATGAACTACCAATTAAGATAATAAAACCCACAAGTGAAAGATACAGTGTTTCACATATGCTATTAGGAAGAATATGGAAAAGGTCCTTTGTCCTGTTTCAAAAAAATGCTAGGTAGGATGGTTAGTATTTGGACTATCGCCAGGTGCATGATTACGCCAACAAACAACCATTTCGGAAAGTTGGCCATCCTTCCTTTCACCAACATATAAGAGGTAGCTTTAGCTATTTTTTATAAAGGAAGTACTATTAATTCATAATTCTTACATCGAGTTCATATCATCCACCTTAATGTATGCAACGTCAAACCACTAGTACACACAGCCTCTATAGTGGCGGTTCTAGAGACGTTTTCACTGGCGCTTTTCAGTGCCGCCAGTGCTAGGGGCCAGTGGAAATCGCCATTTCTACTGGCGGTTATTAAGAACAGCCAGTGGAAATAGCATTTTCACTGGCGGTTTTATTAATAAAACCGCCAGTGGAAAGTTTTCCCGCCTTTTTTAAATTTTCAATCAGTACTGAAATTTACACACACAAACATATATATATATATATATATATATATATATATATATATATATATATATATATATATATATATATTGATATTGATAAACATGTAGTATTGATATTAAAAGCAACATGGAATTAAATTCTATCATACATTTATATACATCAAAGTCTTGTTTACAACCATGTATGCATCACACATTATATACATCAAAGTTTTCACTTAAGCTCTAATAACTATCTCGGCTAAGAGATAGTCTACTAATTTCTGTTAGTATTCTAAACTCTGGCAAAGCTAATGTTCCGGAAGCATCGTGATATTTCCCTTCTGCGGGAATGACCTCTTTCAATATGAATGTGCACAGGTCCTCAACTATGCCATACAATGCACCTTCAGTCAAGTTCTTCGGGCTTCCTTTTTGAAATTGCTGTAAAGGAAGTTTATAAACATCATCTATTTATACTCAATAATAACACATTTGTATCTTTAATGACATAAATACATACGTGACTATAACTAATAATACCTTGCCAGGGTTCGTGATGTATCGTCCGTTCATTCTCATGAACTCGCACACGTAGAACCCACATAAGACCGATCCGGGTGGTTGCTTGTGGCACTACATAACGGGAGATTGGTTATTTAGTTGCAACATTGTCCTATGTACGTACATGTATGATATGTATTAATAAATTCACATACTTACCGGCCAGTTATAATGGATGTCTAGTGGCACGCCTTTTTTGGACGTGTCGTACTTTCCACCATGTAGCTTATAAAACCTAAATGCCCTGTGATCTCAAATAGAATCACCATGTTATTCTACAATTCTCATCGATATAAGTATGCATGCATAGAAAAGGCTTACAGCTCTAAGATGCTGAGGAATTTTGAATAGGCCGAAGGCTCGGTGTGCAAGGAGTCGAGCACCAGCACCTTTCCAACCTTAGGATAAATGAAGAAGCATATCCAGTGGTCCCTGTACGAATCAAACTTGTGATACATGTGTATTGAAATTATTAATTTTATTTATGCAAAATCACACTTACTTAAAGTTGTACGGGGCCACTATGGATTCCCTGTCTTGAAATTGAAGCATTGCGTGTCCTATGTAGGTGGCGTATCTTGCTTCAAAATCCTTCTTCAGATCCTGGATACGCACCTCAATTTCTTCGTCTGTTAGCCCCTGTAATGCTTCGTTGCCTTTTCCGATTCTAAAAGTGTGGTTATCCTCGCATATCTTTATTGGGTTGAGATACCCAACCCTTTTACTGGCACTAGCATTGGGATTGGTACCATAAAGGATCTCCTGCTGATCATGTTGCATTCTGCAACGCACACGTGCATGTCAGATATTGAAAATTTATACAACTCACTAATAATAACACATATATGTGGAGTATGAGTGACACTTACAATGCAAATATGGTTACAAGTTGCACGTCGAGTCTCTGAAGGTTCATCATTAACCACATGTCCTCGAATGTAACAACGGCCTTTTGATTTGAACCAATAAAAGCATGGGCTGGTATATTAACACTGATGGTGTCGATGCCAACTGAAGATGCCCGCATTTACCAATCATGCAACCTTTTAATATTAGCCGGGACCTTCCTTAGTTTCTCAAAAGTGAGTAGTGGTCTGCCCGGCACATATTTTTAGGCACGTTTTTATAATCTGCCTTAGTTGGCTTCTTTATCTTTGCGGCCATTGCCTCAGCCTTTTTTGCGGACTCCTCGAGATCGGCCAAATCAACAGTGTCTGACGTGAGGCTCCGTCCAATCCCTTTCAAAAAACGAACAATGCCAGCAATGGATTTACTCTTCTTTTTCTTATCATACGGGGACACTACTTTTGGTATAGAAACTTTAGATTTCTTTGATGGTCATGGAGATGGCTGTGGAGAAGGTGGATCCCTGAAGGGCGATGTATGTGGCGGAGACGATGGGCCACCATGAGGATGAGGAGAAGGAGGGTCAGAAAGAGGATGAGGAGCAGCATGTGAAGTTTGAGGAGGTGATGATGGATGTACAATAGGAACAACAATTTGAGAAGGCGGAGACAGTTGGGCCTGCGACGAATTCGACCAATCAACCAATTCGACATCCCTTCGAGGCCAAAGGATAAAATTTTTGATAGCTTGTCCAAGTGTCTCGATACCTTCGGGCCCAGGGATGTCTAGCATGTCGTCCTCGTATCCTTGGACGACTGTCGTCACTTCTACCCTGCAATATTCTTCTGGAATGTCGTTTCCATGGAACTTGCGTCCTGGGATCGCAAGGCCTGTGGCTACTTTCTTTGTACGCTGATTGTTAATACCATATCTTATAACTAGTGTGCATGCCACAGGCCTTGTGATGTCATCAACTGGATAGCAGACCTTATTTCCCATTGACGCGACAGAGCTTGGGATGGTCGTACCCTCGGTGGCAGCCGACGTTTGTTCTGCTGGAATTATTTGCATCTGTGGAGTGGTCATCTGTTGAACAGACATCGCACTCGCCATCGCCAATTGCTGCATCAATTCTGGAGGAGGATTCGATAGCATTTCAGACATCAGGCCTTTGAACTCTTTC
This sequence comes from Zea mays, assembly GCF_902167145.1. Classification (NCBI taxonomy): domain Eukaryota; kingdom Viridiplantae; phylum Streptophyta; class Magnoliopsida; order Poales; family Poaceae; genus Zea; species Zea mays. The sequence continues at coordinate 70,285,134 of NC_050096.1, read as the reverse complement.
TTGGCCTCCTCCTTAAAATAATTTGCCATCTCTTCCTTGTATCGATCACGTTTCTTGTACAGACCTTCCCATTGTGGTCCGAATCCTTCCTTAGATGAGATTCCTCGTACACGACCAGGATGCTCAGGGTTACCGAGACCAGCCATTAGAATGTCTTTCCCCTTTGCAGCTTAAATGTTCCTTCGCTCTGCTTAGCTACAATTGCATATATGTTTTTTGCCGCTTCTTCGACAGTGGGATCATCAAAAGATACACCAGACTCAGTTTCCCTTGGTTTTCTAGCACGGATCCAATTAGCTGTCCTTTCACCAAGTTGCTCGGACAGCGTCGACAACCCTGCAGCCTTCTTCTCGGCATCTTCTTGTCTCCATTTAGGAACCTGACGCTTGTAACCACATGTGCCAAGGTGGTGTCGGTATTTGTTCTTCTTAGACAGTTCTGAATTTGCCTCACTTAGCGATATGAAATCAGGGCTGCTCCTCTGCTCTAGAAATACTGCCCACTGACCTGCTGAGATTTTATATTTTTTCGTCGGGTCTAGGCCTTTCTTTGCAAACTTTGTATTCATCTGAGACCTCCAGTTTCGGAAATTGATTGCAAACTGCTTCATCGTGTATTTTTTCACGAGTTCTTCTGAACCCCCAGGCAAAACGAACCTCGTTACTAGCTTATTCCACATTTGATTCTTGACATCATCTGATACATCTCTCCACTGTCGAATTGTGATGCCAAGATTATCTCTAACTAAGAACCCAAGTGCATTCCGGAACTTAGGCAGTGCCTCTTCTGGAGCTAGGGGCTGACCATTCGGGCTCACGTCTGTGATTTTATATGTCTTGTCAGGAAACTTGTTTAGCCCCCTGTCACCTCTGTTCCGATCGCTCTGCTTCCTTTTCCTTGACCTCTCGATGGTTGTCTCGGTCGATTCCGGTGCGCCTTGGGTCGGTTCCGGTGCGCCTTGGATCGGTTCTGGTGCGTCTTGGGTCGGTTCCGGTGCGTCTTGGTATCGTGTCGCAGCTTTTTCGAGCATCGCACGAAATTGAGACAAGACCTCCTATTCATGTAATAAAATGCACAAGAAATCATGCATGTGTAATAGACATTGTGAAATCAGCTAATTAATTAGGTACACACACAAAATTAAGGATGTGTAATTTACCTCATGTTCTTGTGGATCATAAGTAGGGTCACGTTGCAACTCACGCTCAGCAGCCCTATCTATCCTAGTGGTAGAAAAAGGGTCGCTATGCGTTTCATATCCTTCACTGCTGGATTCTTCTTGAGCAACACTCTTGTCCATGTGGTCGGGCCCTAATCCTTGGTCCTTGGTTGGAGAACTCATTGAGCTACATATTAACATAAGCAATAATTAAATTCGTATTAACAAATACCCTAACCCTTAACCACTAGCACTAACCCTAAGCCCTAACCCCTAATATTGTGATACGAATATTATCGAGTTACGTATAGAGAGGGAGAGTCGTATAGGACGTAGAGAGAGATGGAGAGTCGTATAGAACGTATAGAGAGAGAGAGGGAGAGAGGAGGAGTCGTATAGGACGTATAGAGAGGGAGAGATGGAGAGAGGGAGATGGAGAGTCGTATAGAATGTATAGAGAGAGAGAGAGGGAGAGAGGAGGGGTCGTATAGGACGTATAGAGAGGGAGAGAGGGAGATGGAGAGTCATATAGAATGTATAGAGAGAGAGAGAGAGGAGGAGTCGTATAGGACGTATAGAGAGGGAGAGAGGGAGATGGAGAGTCGTATAGAATGTATAGAGAGAGAGAGGGAGAGAGGAGGAGTCGTATAGGACATATAGAGAGGGAGAGAGGGAGATGGAGAGTCGTATAGAACGTATAGAGAGAGAGAGGAAGAGAGGAGGAGTCGTATAGGACGTATAGAGAGGGAGAGAGGGAGATGGAGAGTCGTATAGAACGTATAGAGAGAGGGAGAGAGGAGGAGTCGTATAGGACGTATAGAGAGGGAGAGAGGTGATGAGAACTTGCTCTGGTCAAGTGGGGTTCTGATGAGTTGCTCTTAATCGAAACAACGGAAGTGTGTCGTACGTCGTCTTCTAATTTCACTAGCTAATAGTACTACAATGGAATACGTTGTTTACTAGTGATCTAGTCTACATTTTACGATGGAATACGTTGTTTACAATGGAATACAATGGAATACGTTGTTTACAATAGAATACAATAGAATACGTTGTTTACAATGGAATACGATGGAAAAAAACATGCTTTCCGTTGCTCTCTCCTCTCTCTCTCTCTCCATCTCCCTCCCTTTCCTCTCTCTTCCCTCCCTCCCTCTCCCTCTCTTTCCTCTCTCTTCCCTTTCCCCCTCTCTTCTCTCTCTCTCTCCCTCCCTCCACTCTCTTTCCTCTCTCTTCCCTTTCCCTCTCTCTCCTCTCTCTCTCCCTCCACTCTCTTTCCTATATATACACTCCCTCTCCCTCCTCTCTCTTCTCTCTCTCCCTCCCTCCACTCTCTTTCCTCTCTCTACCCTTTCCCTCTCTCTCCTCTCCTCTCTCTTCCCTCTCCCTCCTCTATCTTCTCTCCCTCTCTCTCACTCTCTGCAGAGACGCGCGAAGGGGTCTCCCTCTCTTCCCTCTTCCTCCTCTCTCTTCCCTCTCACTCTCTCACTCTTCCTAGGCTTAGGGTTTAGCCGCGCGGCGGCGGCGGCGGCGCGCGCGCGCGTGCGAGGCGGCGGCGGCGCGCATGGCGCTCGAGCCCGAGCGATCATAGACGAAGAAATGGAGAGAGAGAGAGAAGAACTTGCCTACGTGTCGGTGTTTCAAACCCGGGGGGTCCCTGGACCGACGAGTAAATTGTCGCCGCGTGCCCCAGCCCAGATGGGTCGGCGCGAGACGGAACGCGAAGCGGGGAAGAAGCCGGAGGGAGACAGGCGTGAGAGGTGAAACCCGTGGCCTTCGTGTTTGTCCCGCGCCCAGGTCGGGTGCGCTTGCAGTAGGGGGTTACAAGCGTCCACGCGGGAGGGAGCGAGCGGCCTCACGCGAGCGCCGTCCCGTCCTTCCCCGCGCGGCCAACCCTCTGTAAGAGGGCCCTGGACCTTCCTTTTGTAGGCGTAAGGAAAGGATCCAGGTGTACAATGGGGGGTGTAGCAGTGTGCTAACGTGTCTAGCGGGGGAGAGCTAGTGCCCTAAGTACATGCCATCGTGGCAGCCGGAGAGGTTTTGGCACCCGGTTCGTGTGGTGTCCTGGCCGTCGGAGGTGCGCTGGAGCCTGGCGGAAGGATAGCTGTCGGGGCTGTCGAGTCCTTGCTGACGTCCTCTTGCTTCCGTAAGGGGGCTGAGAGCCACCGTCGTCATAGGGCATGCGGGACGCCATCATTACTTGTTTATCGGAGCGAGCCAGATGGGACACCGGTCTTGTTCCCCGTAGCTTGAGTCAGCTTGGGGTAGGGTAATGATGGCACCTCCTGTGACGTGGTCGGTCCGAGCCCTGGGTTGGGCGAGGTGGATGCTCCTCCGAGGTCGAGGTCGAGTTTGTCTTCCAAGGCCGAGGTCGAGTCCGAGCCCCTGGGTCGGGCGAGGCGGAGACCGTCGGCTGAGGCCAGGGCTGAGTCCGAGCCCTGGGGTCGGGCGAAGCTGAGTTCGTCGTCTTCCGGGGCTAAACCCGAGTCCGAGCCCTGGGGTCGGGCGAAGCGGAGTTCGTCGTCTTCCGGGGCTGAGCCCGAGTCCGAGCCCTGGGGTCGGGCGGAGCGGAGTTCGTCGTCTTCCGGGGCTGAGCCCGAGTCCGAGCCCTGGGGTCGGGCGGAGCAGAGTTCGTCGTCTTCCGGGGCTGAGCCCGAGTCCGAGCCCTGGGGTCGGGCGAAGCGGAGTTCGTCATCTTCCGAGGCTGAGCCCGAGTCCGAGCCCTGGGGTCGGGCGGAGCGGAGTTCATCGTCTTCCGGGGCGGTGCCCGAGTCCGAGCCCTGGGGTCGGGCGAAGCGGAGTTTCCTATGGCGCCTGAGGCCGGACTTGGCTGCTGTCAGCATCACTCTGTCAAGTGGCACAGCAGTCGGAGCGGCGCAGGCGGCGCTGTCCTCTTGTCAGGCCGGTCAGTGGAGCGGCGAAGTGACTACGGTCACTTCGGCTCTGTCGACTGGAGGGCGCACGTCAGGATAAAGGTGTCAGGCCACCTTTGCGTTAAATGCCCCTGCAATTCGGTCGGTTGGCGTGACGACTTGGCCAAGGTTGCTTCTTGGCGAAGACTGAGCCTCGGGCGAGCCGAAGGTGTGTCCATTGCTGGAGGGGGTCCTCGGGCGAGACGTAGATCCTCCAGGGTCGGCTGCCCTTGCCCGAGGCTGGGATCGGGCGAGGCGTGATCGCGTCCCTCGAATGGACCGATCCTTGACTTAATCGCACCCATCAGGCCTTTGCAGCTTTGTGCTAATGGGGGTTACCAGCTGAGATTTAGGAGTCTTGAGGGTACCCCTAATTATGGTCCCCGATAGTAGCCCCCGAGCCTCGAAGGGAGTGTTAATACTCGCTTGGAGGCTTTTGTCGCACTTTTTTACAAGGGGACCAGCCTTTCTCGGTTGCGTTTTGTTCCGGTGGGTGCGCGCGAGCGCACCCGCCGGGTGTAGCCCCCGAGGCCTCGGAAGAGTGGTTTGACTCCTTCGAGGTCTTAATGCATTTCACAATGCTTCGGCCGGTCTGGTTGTTCCCTCATGCGAGCTGGCCGTAGCCCGGGTGCACGGTCGGGTCCCAAGTTCTCGGGCTGGTATGTTGACGCTGTCAACGGTTTGGCCGGAGCCGGGTTTGCGAGAGTAGCCCCTGAGCCTCCGCACAGGGCGAGAGGACGTTCAAGGACAGACTCGACTTTTTTACATACGCCCCCGCGTCGCCTTTCCGCAAGGAGGAGGGGGGAAAAGCGCCATGTTGCCCTTGGAGGGCGCCGAACATGATGTCTCCTGTGAGCTGCTGACGGGTAATCCGAGTGGACGCCCGTGCCCCATTTGTTAGGGGTCAGCTAGAGGCCCGGAGGCGCGCTCCAAAAGTACCTACGGGTGATCTGCCGGACTCGGTCCCCTTTTGACGGGGTCCGAGGGATCGATGCCTCCCTCTGATGGGATTCCGTTACAAGATCGTTCCCGCTGGTCTCAGAAATGTCCTAGGGTACCTCGGGAGCGTAGCCCGAGCTTTGGTTATGTATCGAACGTACCCAGCGTCATCCCTCGCTCTGTGTCTGAGGCGGTTGTGAACCCTTCGTGGGCCAGCCTACGAACTCCTGATCAGTAGTGGGCGCGGAGCCCGAGTGGCCTGAGGCGGCCGTTGAACCCTTCCGAGGGGCCGGCCCTCAAACCTCTGACTAGTAGTGGGCGTGGAGCCTGAGCGCTCTGAGGCGGCTGTTGAACCCCTCCGAGGGGCCAGCCTTCGAACCTCTAATCAGTAGGGGGGCTCGGGGCCCGTTTCCTTCGCGGAGAAGGATCCCTTTCGGGGTATCCCCCTTTCCCGGTCCCTGTTGTAAGAGAGAGAAAGAGGAAAAGGGAAAGAATACGAAATCGAGATGATGTGGCGCACCTTTTTTGACGTGGTCATTATGGCGAAGGCGAAGCGTCGCTCGCTTCTCCTGCCAAAGGTGCCGCCTGTCCCGCCGCGGAGTTAATGCGACGGGGCGAGTGGTTCGCGGGGCAGCTGTTGCGCGTGCGCGGGCCGTTCGAGGAACGGAACACGGGCGCGTCGTCTTCATGCCGTGGGAGAGGGTTCTCTCGCTGTCCCACGAGGGGACGTGAGCTTGGCTGACGACGTGACCGCTGCTTCTGCCCGCCTGCCACCGCCATTGCTGCCGGCCCATTTTTGGCCGCATCGACCGTCGCGCCTTCTCCCGCGGCTGACTGGCCCGTGACCGATGCGCCTGGCTGGCACTGTTGGGTCATACGCAGGGTTGCCTCGAGTCGCGGTACTGGTTCCGCAGTCGAGGAGGCGCAGTTGTGGCGCGAGGGGCGGTGCAGTTGTTCGCACGTAGCAACTAGCGCGCCGGTTGCGCGACGTGTGGGCCCGGGCCTCCATGCTGAGCGCGTTGGAGTCGAAGGGGTGCGCCCACTTGGCGCGGTTGCCTGCCGACTGCATGGCTGTCCGCCCTTTCACCCGCTGGTCTGGGCGAAAGTGGAGGAATGCTTGTAACCGCTGGGCAGTTGCATGCACCGCGCGCGGCGGTTTGGCTTCTTCTGCCCTGGGCCAGCTTGCATGACGCGTGGGACCCAGCCCCCGTGCCGTAGGGGGAGGACCTTGGAGCGTGTTGGAGAAGACTCATCCCGCGATGGCTGGGGACGCAGGTGCGGAGAGTCTCCTTTAAAAGGAGGATGATCCCCTTGAAAGGCGACCATGTCTTTGCGCTCCCTTATGCATCGCCTCTTTCCACCTTCCGAGCCCCCGGATGGGGAACACCCGCAATCCTTCCGCCTTGTCATTGGAGGAACGCAACTTCGTGGAAGTTGGTACCTTTCAGCCATCGTTCGGCTTCAAGGATTTTCATCGGGCAGCCCGACTGCATCCCCTCGCCGGTGGTCACCCAAGACGGTGACCACCAGCCCCTTGGTGGGGAGAAGCAAGCCGGGCTGCGGCCTCTGCCCCTCCTTCAGCTTCAAGGATGTTCATCATCAGTGCTGGGGAGGGGAGTGCGCCGAGTTGGGGTCGGTCCCTGCGTGGGCAGCGGCCCGCTCCTTCCCTCAGTGATGGGGGAAGGGCGTTCGCTGTTCGCGGCACTGGCAGCTGCCGCGTGCCCGACTCTCTAACCCGAGCGGCTTCGGAGCCGCTTCCGGCGCCGCCTTTCGCCACGGCAGCCGGAAGAGGTTTCTCCGCCGACGAGATAGCCGGTGCCGCCCACTGACTGACCTCCAACTCTACGACCTTCTGCTCGTCCTTGCCTCTCGAGTGAGGGCATGGGCGAGGGCCTTATGGCAGCAGCATCCGCCCTGAGGTCATCGCTGCTGCTGTTCGACCCCTCGGAGCAGAAGTCGTCGTCGTCGCTGTTGGAGCGGGCGGCGGTGAGCCACCTGTCGGTCTTCTGTTGCTCTGCAGGCCCCCTATCGTGTGGGGTTGTTCGTACCTGCAGAGGTGGAACCGGAGTTCCGTTTGTAATGGCACCTTGAATGCCGGTGTCTTGTTCATTGTGGCTGTCGGGGCCTGAACCTGTATGTATTTTCGGCACAGAGCCGTGTTTTTTCTTCATTTCGAGCACTAAGACTCGCCTGTCGACTATCTGAACCGCTTCACCAAGCGTGAGTCGCCTCGTGCAAAGGTGACGAGTGAGGTATCCATATCCCGGAGGCGTAGGAGTCCCTCGGCTCGGTCGGCCTTGCTGTCCGAGGCTTCTCTTGCTTAGTTAAAGGAAACCCTCGGCCGCTCTTCGATGAGCCGAAGCCGGATGTAGCGGTGTCAGCACGGACAGAGGCAGAGTTGGCTCAAAAAGAAGATTTGGTCGGCCGGAGCCTGGCCGGGTCGTCCACTGGCGGGACCGACGCCGGAGTTGAGTTGCCGAGGCCACAAGCCGGGCCGATGTCCTCGGGGGACGCCGTCTGCTAGAGCTGGATTCCTGGAGAAGGCCCTGGCAGCGATGGCCCGGGCGTGGTGCTGATGTCGTCCTTCGGAGTGGAGATCCTCCGACCGTGTCGCCGTCTGAGGCTAGGCCGGACCTCGCCGAAGGTGTAGTTGACGCCGAGGGTGCTGCTGCTACCTTCAACTGTCAAGATCCGAGCCTGCAGGATCGGATTATCTTGTAGTGTGTGTATGTTTTCTGCGGCCGCCGAGGCCCAAACACACCATCGTCGTGTTGTAAAGCTGCGTTCCTTTTCCTCTTGTTTCGAGTATCTGGACTTATTTGTCGGTAACAGAATTGTTTGTCCGAGCGAGAGTTACTTTTCACGGAAGGTGATGAGTGAGGTATCCGTATCCCGGAGGCGTGGGAATCCCTCGGCTCGGTCGGCCTTGCCGCTTACGCGCACTCTTACTCGTCCATAGGGTTCTATCACCGACGCAGTCGAGAAGGCCCGAAAAATCGTTTCGGCAGAGGAGCTTTTGAGCGTGAAGACTTGTTCGGTCCGCGGAATCACCTATCCGAGCACGAGTTACTTATCCCAGAAGGTGATGAGTGAGCTATCCGTATCCCGGAGGCGTAGGAGTTCCTCGGCTCGGTCAGCCTTGGCTGCTTACGTGTACTCCGTCGTTTTCAGGATCCACTTTCCAAGTAGTCGAAAAGCACGAAAGACATTCTGGCAGAAAAGATCTTTTTTCGAGGAAAATTTCGACGCAGAGGGGGTTCCCCCCTTTTAGCCCCCGAGGGAGGGTCGGGCTTTACCGAGGCAAGGCTGACCCTTCCTTGATGACTAGACTTTGTGTGTGAACGAGGTGTACGAATAACTTGAAAGCATCTTAAGGGTAGAAGCGACGTAGCTGTCGGATGTTCCAAGCGTTGGTGTAGACCTCGCCTTGACTGTTGGCCAACTTGTACGTTCTGGGCTTCAGAACCTTCGCGATGACGAACGGCCCTTCCCAAGGAGGCGTGAGCTTGTGCCGCCCTCGGGCGTCTTGTCGCAGCCGAAGCACCAGGTCGCCCACCTGGAGGTCTCGGGACCGAACCCCACGGGCGTGGTAGCGTCGCAGGGACTGCTGGTACCGCGCCGAGTGTAGTAAGGCCATGTCCTGAGCCTCTTCCAGCTGGTCCAGTGAGTCTTCTCGATTAGCTCGATTGCTTTGGTCGGCGTAGGCCCTCGTCCTCGGGGAACCGTATTCTAAGTCTGTGGGCAAGATGGCCTCGACCCCATAGACTAGAAAGAACGGTGTGAAGCCCGTGGCTCGACTCGGCATTGTCCTCAGACTCTAGACCACAGAGGGGAGCTCCTTCATCCATCGCTTGCCAAACTTGTTGAGGTCGTTGTAGATCCGCGACTTGAGCCCTTGCAGGATCATGCCGGTGGCACGCTCTACTTGCCCATTCGTCGTGGGGTGAGCCACGGCGGCCCAGTCCACCCGGATGTGGTGATCCTCGCAGAAGTCCAGGAACTTTCTGTCGGTGAACTGGGTGCCATTGTCGGTGATGATGGAGTTCGGGACCCCAAAGCGATGGATGATGTTGGTGAAGAACGCCACCGCCTGTTCGGACCTGATGCTGTTTAGGGGTCGGACCTCGATCCACTTGGAGAATTTGTCGATGGCGATCAGCAGGTGCGTGTAGCCCCCGGGTGCCTTCTGCAAGGGGTCGACTAGGTCCAGACCCCACACAGCAAACAACCAGGTGATGGGTATGGTCTGCAGAGCCTGAGCGGGCAGGTGGGTCTGCCTTGCGTAGAACTGACACCCTTCGCAGGTGCGGACAATTCTAGTGGCGTCGGCCACCGCCGTCGGCCAGTAGAAACCTTGTCGGAAGGCGTTTCCAACAAGGGCTCGAGGTGTTGCGTGATGGCCGCAAGCCCCCGAGTGTATCTCTTGTAGGAGCTCCTGGCCTTCGGCGATGGAAATGCATCGCTGGAGGATGCCCGAGGGGCTGCGGTGGTAGAGCTCCTTCCCGTCTCCCAGCAAGACGAACGACTTGGCGCGCCGCGCCAACCGCCGAGCTTCGGCTCGGTCGAGGGGTAGCTCTCCTCGGTGAAGATATTGCAGGTACGGGGTCTGCCAGTTTCGATTAGGCGTGACCCCGCTCCGCTCCTCCTCGATGCGCAGTGCCTCACCCTCGGGGGCCGAGGGTACCTTGGGCCGAGCCGAGGGTGCCTCGGGCCGAGCCGAGGGTGCCTCAGACTGAGCCGAGGGTGCCTCGGGCTGGGCCGAGGCCTTCTCGGGCTCGGGCGTGTCGTCGGTCTTGACGAAGGGTTGATGCAGGTCTCGGGAGAAGACGTCCGGGGGAACCGTTGTTCGCCCCGAGGCTATTTTAGCTAGCTCGTCTGCAGTCTCGTTGTAGCGTCGGGCGATGTGGTTGAGCTCGAGCCCGTAGAACTTGTCTTCCAGGCGCCGAACCTCATCGCAGTAGGCTTCCATCTTTGGGTCGCGACAGTGGGAGTTCTTCATGACTTGGTCGATGACGAGCTGCGAGTCACCGCGAGCGTCGAGGCGTCGGACCCCTAGCTCGATGGTGATGCGCAACCCGTTGACCAGAGCCTCGTACTCGGCCACATTGTTGGATGCCGGGAAATGGAGGCGTAGCACGTAGCGTAGGTGCTTCCCGAGGGGCGAGATGAAGAGCAGGCCTGCCCCTGCCCCTGTCTTCATCAGCGACCCGTCGAAAAACATGGTCCAGAGTTCCGGTTGGATCAGAGCTGTTGGGAGCTGGGTGTCGACCCATTCAGCCACAAAGTCCGCCAAGACCTAGGACTTGATGGCCTTCCGAGGGGCGAACGAGATCGTCTCGCCCATGATTTCCACCGCCCACTTTGCAACTCTACCCAGGCCTCTCGGCACTGGATGATCTCCCCCAGGGGGAAGGATGACACCACAGTTACCGGATGAGACTCGAAGTAGTGTCGCAACTTCCGCCGCGTTAGGATCACCGCGTACAGTAGCTTCTGAATTTGTGGGTAGCGGATCTTGGTCTTGGACAGTACCTCACTAATGAAGTAGACCAGCCTCTGGACGGGCAATGCATGCCCCTCTTCTCGTCTCTCAACCACAATCACGGCGCTAACCACCTAAGTGGTCGCGGCGACGTAGATCAAGAGGGCTTCTCCGGCAGCGGGGGGCACCAAGATGGGCGCGTTCGTGAGGAGCGCCTTCAGGTTCCCGAGGGCTTCCTCGGCCTCAAGGGTCCAAGTGAAGCACTCGACCTTCCTTAAGAGGCGGTACAGAGGCAGGCCTCTTTCGCCGAGGCGCGAGATGAAATGGCTCAGAGCCGCAAGGCATCCCGTGACCCTCTGTATGCCTTTCAAGTCTTTGATGGGCCCCATGCTGGTGATGGCCGCGATCTTCTCCGGGTTGGCCTCGATGCCCCACTCGGAGACGATGAACCCCAAGAGCATGCCTCGGGGGACCCCGAAGACACATTTCTTGGGATTGAGTTTCACGCCTTTCGCCTTGAGACATCGGAATGTCGCTCCAAGGTCGGAAAGGAGGTCGGAGGCTTTCCTTGTCTTGACTACGATGTCATCGACGTAGGCCTCGACCGTTCGGCCAATGTGTTCGCCGAACACGTGGTTCATGCACCTTTGGTATGTTGCACCCGCATTCCTCAAACCAAACGGCATGGTAACATAGCAGTACAAGCCGAAGGGTGTGATGAAAGAAGTCGCGAGCTGGTCGGACTCTTTCATCCTGATCTGGTGATACCCCGAGTAGGCATCGAGGAAAGACAGGGTTTCGCACCCAGCAGTGGAATCCACGATTTGATCGATGCGAGGCAGAGGGTAGGGAACTTTCGGACATGCTTTGTTTAGACTAGTGTAGTCTACACACATCCGCCATTTCCCTCCTTTCTTTCTCACAAGCATAGGGTTGGCAAGCCATTCGGGATGGAATACCTCTTTGATGAACCCTGCCGCCATTAGCTTGTGGATCTCCTCGCCTATGGCTCTACGCTTTTCTTCGTCGAATCGGCGCAGAGGCTGGTTCACGGGTCGGGCTCCAGCTCGGATATCCAGCGAGTGCTCGGCGACATCCCTCGGTATGCCGGGCATGTCCGAGGGACTCCACACGAAAACGTCGGCGTTTGCGCAGAGAAAGTCGACGAGCACTGCTTCCTATTTGGGATCGAGCTCGGAGCCGATCCGGATCTGCTTGGAGGCGTCGTTGTTGGGGTCGAGAGGGACGGATTTAATTGTCTCCGCTGGCTCGAAGTTGCCGGTGTGGCGCTTCACGTCTGGCGCCTCCTTAGAGAGGCTCTCCAGGTCGGCGATGAGGGCCTCGGATTCGGCGAGGGCCTCGGCGTACTCCACGCACTCCACGTCGCATTCGTACGCGTGTCGGTACGTGGGGCCGACGGTGATGACCCTGTTGGGGCCCAGCATCTTGAGCTTGAGGTAGATGTAGTTGGGGACGGCCATGAACTTGGAGTAGCATGGCCTTCCCAGCACTGTGTGGTAGGTTCCTCGAAACCCGACCACTTCGAACGTGAGGGTCTCCCTTCGGAAGTTGGAGGGTGTTCCGAAGCAGACGGGTAGATCGAGTTGTCCGAGGGGTTGGATGCGCTTCCCGGGGATGATCCCGTGGAAAGGCACAGCGCCTGCCCGGACCGAGGATAGATTGATCCGCAGGAGCCCGAGGGTCTCGGCGTAGATGATGTTGAGGCTGCTGCCTCCGTCCATGAGGACCTTGGTGAGCCTGACGTTGCCGATGACGAGGTCGACAACGAGCAGGTATTTCTCTGGGCTCGGCACGCGGTCGGGATGGTCGTCTTGGTCGAAGGTGATGGGCTTGTCGGACCAGTCTAGGTAGACTGGCGCCGCCACCTTTACCGAGCAGACCTCCCGACGCTCTTGCTTGCGGTGCCGAGCCAAGGCGTTCGCCACTTGCCCACCGTAGATCATGTAACAGTCGTGGACCTCAGGGAACTCTCCTGCCTTGTGATCTTCCTTCTTATCGTCGTCGCGAGCCCTGCCACCCTGCGCGGGTGGTCCGGCCTTGTGAAAGTGGCACCGAAGCATGGCGCACTCCTCAAGGGTGTGCTTGACGGGCCCCTGATGATAGGGGCATGGCTCCTTAAGCATCTTGTCGAAGAGGTTGGCACCTCCGGGAGGTTTCCGAGGGTTCTTGTACTCGGCGGCGGCGTCACGTTTCGCTTGCAACTTCTTCTTGCCTTTCTTCTTGGCGCCGCGCTGAGTTGACGCCTCGGGGACATCTTCTGGTGGGCGGCCCTGGGGCTGCTTGTCCTTCTGGAAGACGGCCTCAACCACCTCCTGGCCAGAGGCGAACTTGGTGGCGATGTCCATCAGCTCGCTCGCCCTGGTGGGGGTCTTGCGACCCAGCTTGCTCACCAGGTCGCGGCAGGTGGTGCCGGCGAGGAACGCGTCGATGACATCCGAATCGGTGATGTTGGGCAGCTCGGTGCGCTGCTTCGAGAATCGCCGGATGTAATCCCGGAGAGACTCTCCCGGCTGCTGGAGGCAGCTTCGGAGATCCCAGGAGTTTCCAGGGTGCACGTACGTGCCTTGGAAATTGCCGGCGAAGGCTTGGACCAGGTCGTCCCAGTTGGAGATCTGCCCCGGAGGCAGGTGCTCCAGCCAGGCTCGAGCGGTATCGGAGAGGAACAGGGGGAGGCTGCGGATGATGAGGTTATCATCGTTCGTCCCACCCAGGTGGCAGGCAAGCCGATAGTCCGCAAGCCATAGTTCCGGTCTTGTCTCCCCCGAGTACTTTGTGATAGTAGTCGGGGTTCGGAACCGGGTCGGGAACGGCGCCCGTCGTATGGCGCGGCTCAAAGCCTGCGGACCGGGTGGTTCGGGCGAGGGACTCCGATCCTCTCCGCTGTCGTAGCGTCCCCCACGCCTGGGGTGGTAGCCTCGACGCACCCTCTCGTCGAGGTGGGCCCGACGGTTGCGGTGATGGTGCTCGTTGCCGAGGCGACCCGGGGCCGCAGGCGCTGTGTTGCGCGTGCGCCCGGTGTGGACCGAGGCTTCCCGCATGAATCGGGAAATCGCGGCGCGATGTTCCGAGGGGTACCCCTGCCTTCGGGAGGCGGAGCTTTCGGCCCGTCGGACCGCGGTGTCCTCCAGGAGATTCTTGAGCTCTCCCTGGATACGCCGCCCCTCGGTGGTTGATGGCTCCGGCATCGCGTGGAGAAGTATTGCTGCTGCAGCCAGGTTCTGGCCGACTCCACTGGAAGTCGGTGGCGGCCTTACCCTGACATCGTCAGCGATGTGGTGCTGGAAGCCCTGGGGGAGATGACGCACTTCTCTGGCCGGAGGTTGGCCCGCCCATTCCTGCCCGATGTCCCGGCGGATCGGCTCAAGTGTTCCTGCTCCCTCGTCGAGCCTGGCCTGCATCTCGCGGATTTGCTCGAGCTGTGGGTCATGACCCCCCGCCGGGACGGGGACCACAGCTAGCTCCCGAAGGATGTCAACGCGAGGCACAGGCCTAGGGGGATCACCGTTCTCCGGCATACCAAGATGGTTGCCTTCGCCGGGACCCCCTAGATCGACGTGGAAACATTCACGACTTGGGCCACAGTCCTTGTCGTCGAGGCTGTGGCTGCCGTCAGAACAGTCAGAAAGGCAATAGTCGCATGCGGTCATGAAGTCCCACATGGCACTGGGGTTACCAAGTCCGGAGAAATCCCAACAGAAGTCGGGCTCGTCATCTTCCTCGGACCCCGAGGGCCCGTAGGTCGAGACGGCCGTCAGCCGGTCCCAGGGTGACCGCATACGATACCCCAGAGGGTTTGGACTCGCCTCTATGAGAGTGTCCACCGAGGCGAAGTCTCTTGGTGGGTCGAGGCTGAATCCAAAAGACACGAGATGGGAATCAGTTGGTACCTCTTGGTCGACGGGCGGTGACGAAGTCACGTCAGGGGCTGACTGCACCGTCGTCTCAGGTACGAGGGTGACGCCCAGCAAGTCCTTTGTGAGCGTGCTGGCGTCGTCCGTTTGCTTGGGGTTGGCGTGTTGCGGGGAGAAGGCGCTCGTCTTCGTCTCAGACGTGAGGTCGATGCCCGACGTGCCCCCCGTTGGGGTGCCGGCGTCGTCGACTCGCTCGACAGCCGACGAGGTGCCGCCTCCTGCTTGGCCTTGGTTGCCCCGCCTCCTCCTCAGTCGGCGAAGGAGGGGACAGGACAAGCCCGAATGTTGTTCTTCCACCACGTGGGGAAGACGTCGTCGATTCCGCCGCCGGCGGGCGGGTTGTCGGCCGCCATTGTCGTCGTCGCACGGCGGGGGAAGTATTATCATGTCGTAGCTGCCGTCGAGGGACATGAACTCAAGACTCCCGAAACGGAGCACCGTCCCGGGCTGGAAAGGTTGCTGGAGACTGCCCATCTGGAGCTTGACGGGAAGCTGTTCGTCAACACGCAGCAGGCCCGTACCTGGCGCGCCAACTGTCGGCGTTTCGAACCCGGGGGGTCCCTGGACCGACGAGTAAATTGTCGCAGCGTGCCCCAGCCCAGATGGGTTGGCGTGAGACGGATCGCGAAGGGGTGAAGAAGCCGGAGGGAGACAGGAGTGAGAGGTGAAACCCGCGGCCTTCGTGTTTGTCCCGCGCCCAGGTCGGGTGCGCTTGCAATAGGGGGTTACAAGCGTCCACGCGGGAGGGAGCGAGCGGCCTCACGCGAGCGCCGTCCCGTCCTTCCCCGCGCGGCCAACCCTCTGTAAGAGGGCCCTGGACCTTCCTTTTATAGGCGTAAGGAAAGGATCCAGGTGTACAATGGGGGGTGTAGCAGTGTGCTAACGTGTCTAGCGGGGGAGAGCTAGTGCCCTAAGTACATTCCATCGTGGCAGCCAGAGAGGTTTTGGCACCCGGTTCGTGTGGTATCGTGGCCGTCGAAGGGTGCGCTGGAGCCTGGCGGAAGGACAGCTGTCAGGGCTGTCGAGTCCTTGCTGACGTCCTCTTGCTTTTGTAAGGGGGCTGAGAGCCGCCGTCGTCATAGGGCATGCGGGACGCCATCATTACTTGTTTACCGGAGCGAGCCAGATGGGACGCCGGTCTTGTTCCCCATAGCCTGAGTCAGCTTGGGGTAGGGTAATGATGGCGCCTCCTGTGACGTGGTCGGTCCGAGCCCTGGGTTGGGCGAGGTGGAGGCTCCTCCGAGGTCGAGGTCGAGTTTGTCTTCCAATGCCGAGGTCGAGTCCGAGCCCCTAGGTCGGGTGAGGCAGAGACCGTCGGCTGAGGCCAGGGCTGAGTCCGAGCCCTGGGGTCGGGCGAAGCGGAGTTCATCGTCTTCTGGGGCTGAACCCGAGTCCGAGCCCTGGGGTCGGGTGAAGCAGAGTTCGTCGTCTTCCGGGGCTGAGCCCGAGTCCGAGCCCTGGGGTCGGGCGGAGCGGAGTTCGTCGTCTTTCGGGGCTGAGCCCGAGTCCGAGCCCTGGGGTCGGGCGGAGCGGAGTTCGTCGTCTTCCGGGGCTGAGCCCGAGTCCGAGCCCTGGGGTCGGGCGGAGCGGAGTTCGTCGTCTTCCGGGGCTGAGCCCGAGTCCGAGCCCTGGGGTCCGGCGGAGCGGAGTTCGTCGTCTTCCGGGGCTGTGCCCGAGTCCGAGCCCTGGGGTCGGGCGAAGCGGAGTTTCCTATGGTGCCTGAGGCCGGACTTGGCTGCTGTCAGCATCACTCTGTCGAGTGGCACAGCAGCCGGAGCGGCACAGGCGGTGCTGTCCTCTTGTCAGGCCGGTCAGTGGAGCGGCGAAGTGACTACGGTCAATTCGGCTCTGTCGACTGGAGGGCGTGCGTCAGGATAAAGGTGTCAGGCCACCTTTGCATTAAATGCCCCTGCGATTCCGTCAGTTGGCGTGGCGACTTGGCCAAGGTTGCTTCTTGGCGAAGACTGGGCCTCGGGCGAGCCGAAGGTGTGTCTGTAGCTGGAGGGGGTCCTCGGGCGAGACGTAGATCCTCCGGGGTCGGCTGCCCTTGCCCGAGGCTGGGCTCGGGCGAGGCGTGATCGCGTCCCTCGAATGGACCGATCCTTGACTTAATCGCACCCATCAGGCCTTTGCAGCTTTGTGCTGATGGGGGTTACCAACTGAGATTTAGGAGTCTTGAGGGTACCCCTAATTATGGTCCCCGACATTACGGCGCAGGGACGACGGCGTGAACGACGGCGGCGCACGACGGAGAAAATCGCCGGGCGAAAATTTTGGCAGCCTGACGGCGGGAAGTGTGAAAGACAGGGCGCCAGAGACTTAGCGAAATTTTCGCCCCCGCGCGCGCTCCTTTATATAGGAGATATTTCTATTGGCGGTTGACAATGACAACCGCCAGTAGAAATCATTTCTACTGGCGGTTGTCATAGAGAACCGCTAGTAGAAATGCCATCCACAGACTGTGGAGGCCATTTCTACTGGCGGTTTTCATCGACAACCGCCAGTAGAAATCATTTATACTGGCGGTTTTCGTTGTGAACCGCCAGTAGTAATGTTTTTAGTACATTATTTTTATTGTATATTCATACATTAAGTATATAAATTTTTATACATATTAAATATATAAATATATTGTCGACGTTTCGAACCCGGGGGGTCCCTGGACCGACGAGTAAATTGTCGCCGCGTGCCCCAGCCCAGATGGGTCGGCGCGAGACGGAGCGCGAAGGGGGGAAGAAGCCGGAGGGAGACAGGCGTGAGAGGTGAAACCCGCGGCCTTCGTGTTTGTCCCGCGCCCAGGTCGGGTGCGCTTGCAGTAGGGGGTTACAAGCGTCCACACGGGAGGGAGCGAGCGCCGTCCCGTCCTTCCCCGCGCGGCCAACCCTCTGTAAGAGGGCCCTGAACCTTCCTTTTATAGGCGTAAGGAAAGGATCCAGGTGTACAATGGGGGGTGTAGCAGTGTGCTAACATGTCTAGCGGGGGAGAGCTAGTGCCCTAAGTACATGCCATCGTGGCAGCCGGAGAGGTTTTGGCACCCGGTTCGTGTGGTGTCGTGGCCGTCGGAGGAGCGCTGGAGCCCGGCGGAAGGACAGCTGTTGGGGCTGTCGAGTCCTTGCTGACGTCCTCTTGCTTCCGTAAGGGGGCTGAGAGCCGCCGTCGTCATAGAGCATGCGGGGCGCCATCATTACTTGTTTAGCGGGGCGAGCCAGATGGGACGCTGGTCTTGTTCCCCGTAGCCTGAGTCAGCTTGGGGTAGGGTAATGATGGCGCCTCCTGTGACGCGGTCGGTCCGAGCCCTGGGTTGGGCGAGGTGGAGGCTCCTCCGAGGTTGAGGTCGAGTCTGTCTTCCAGGGCCGAGGTCGAGTTCGAGCTCCTGGGTCGGGCGAGGCGGAGACCGTCGGCTGAGGCCAGGGCTGAGTCCGAGCCCTGGGGTCAGGCGAAGCGGATTTCGTCATCTTCCGGGGCTGAACCCGAGTCCGAGCCCTGGGGTCGGGCGAAGCGGAGTTCGTCGTCTTCCGGGGCTGAGCCCGAGTCCGAGCCCTGGGGTCGGGCGGAGTGGAGTTCGTCGTCTTCCGGGGCTGAGCCCGAGTCCGAGCCCTGGGGTCGGGCGGAGCGGAGTTCGTCGTCTTCCAGGGCTGAGCCTGAGTTCGAGCCCTGGGGTCGGGCGGAGCAGAGTTCGTCGTCTTCCAGGGCTGAGCCCGAGTCCGAGCCCTGGGGTTGGGCGGAGCAGAGTTCGTCGTCTTCCGGGGCTGTGCCCGAGTCTGAGCCCTGGGGTCGGGCGAAGCGGAGTTTCCTATGGCGCCTGAGGCCGGACTTGGCTGCTGTCAGCATCACTCTATCGAGTGGCACAGCAGAGCGGCGCAGGCGACGCTGTCCTCTTGTCAGGCCGGTCAGTAGAGCGGCGAAGTGACTACGGTCACTTCGGCTCTGTCGACTGGAGGGCGCGCGTCAGGATAAAGGTGTCAGGCCACCTTTGCATTAAATACCCCTTCGATTCGGTCGGTTGGCGTGGCGACTTGGCCAAGGTTGCTTCTTGGCGAAGACTGGGCCTCGGGCGAGCCGAAGGTGTGTCCGTTGCTGGAGGGGGTCCTCGGGCGAGACGTAGATCCTCCGGGGTCGGCTGCCCTTGCCCGAGGCTGGGCTCGGGCGAGGCGTGATCGCGTCCCTCGAATGGACCGATCCTTGACTTAATCGCACCCATCAGGCCTTTGCAGCTTTGTGCTGATGGGGGTTACCAGCTGAGATTTAGGAGTCTTGAGGGTACCCCTAATTATGGTCCCCGACAGTAGCCCCCGAGCCTCGAAGGGAGTGTTAATACTCGCTTGGAGGCTTTTGTCGCACTTTTTTGCAAGGGGACCAGCCTTTCTCGGTTGCGTTTTGTTCCGGTGGGTGCGCGCAAGCGCACCCGCCGGGTGTAGCCCCCGAGGCCTCGGAGGAGTGGTTTGACTCCTTCGAGGTCTTAATGCATTTCACAATGCTTCCGTCGATCTGGTTGTTCCCTCATGCGAGCTGGCCGTAGCCCGGGTGCACGGTCGGGTCCCAAGTTCTCGGGTTGGTATGTTGACGCTGTCAATGGTTTGGCCGGAGCCGGGTTTGCGAGAGTAGCCCCCGAGCGTCCGCACAGGGCGAGAGGACGGTCAAGGACAGACTCGACTTTTTTACATACGCCCCTCCGTCGCCTTTCCGCAAGGAGGAGGGGGGAAAAGCGTCATGTTGCCCTTGGAGGGCGCCGAACATGGTGTCTCCAGTGAGCTGCTGACGGGTAATCCGAGTGGACGCCCGGCCCCATTTGTTAGGGGTCGGCTAGAGGCCCGGAGGCGCGCTCCAAAAGTACCTGCGGGTGATCTGCCGGACCCGGTCCCCTTTTGACGGGGTCCGAGGGCTCGAAGCCTCCCTCTGATGGGATTCCGTTACAAGATCGTTCCCGCTGGTCTCGGAAATGTCCTAGGGTACCTCGGGAGCGTAGCCCGAGCCTTGGTTATATATCGAATGTACCCAGGGTCATCCCTCGCTCTGTGTCTGAGGCGGCTGTGAACCCTTCGTGGGCCAGCCTACGAACCCCTGATCAGTAGTGGGTGCGGAGCCCGAGTGGCCTGAGGTGGCCGTTGAACCCTTCCGAGGGGCTGGCCCTCGAACCTCTGACCAGTAGTGGGCGCGGAGCCCGAGCGCTCTGAGGCGGCAGTTGAACCCCTCCGAGAGGCCAGCCTTCGAACCTCTGATCAGTAGGGGGGCTCGGGGCCCGTTTCCTTCGCGGAGAAGGATCCCTTTCGGGGTATCCCCCTTTCCCGGTCCCTGTTGTAAGAGAGAGAAAGAGGAAAAGGGAAATAATACGAAATCGAGATGACGTGGCGCACCTTTTTTGACGCGGTCATTATGGCGAAGGCGAAGCGTCGCTCGCTTCTCCTGCCAAAGGTGCCGCCTGTCCCGCCGCGGAGTTAATGCGACGGGGCGAGTGGTTCGCGGGGCAGCCGTTGCGCGTGCGCGGGCCGTTCGAGGAACGGAACACGGGCGCGTCGTCTTCACGCCGTGGGAGAGGGTTCTCTCGCTGTCCCACGAGGGGACGTGAGCTTGGCTGACGACGTGACCGCTGCTTCTGCCCGTCTGCCACCGCCATTACTGCCGGCCCATTTTTGGCCGCATCGACCATCGCGCCTTCCCCCGCGGCTGACTGGCCCGTGACTGATGCGCCTGGCTGCACTGTTGGGTCATACGCAGGGTTGCCTCGAGTCGCGGTACTGGTTCCGCAGTCGAGGAGGCGCAGTTGTGGCGCGAGGGGTGGTGCAGTTGTTCGCACATAGCAACTGGCGCGCCGGTTGCGTGACGTGTGGGCCCGGGCCTCCATGCTGGGCGCGTTGGAGTCAAAGGGGTGCGCCCACTTGGCGCGGTTGCATGTCGACTGCATGGCTGTCCGCCCTTTCACCCGCCGGTCTGGGCGAAAGTGGAGGAATGCTTGTAACCGCTGGGCAGTTGCATGCACCGCGCGTGGCGGTTTGGCTTCTTCTGCCCTGGGCCAGCTTGCATGACGCGTGGGACCCAGCCCCCCTGCCGTAGGGGGAGGACCTTGGAGCGTGTTGGAGAAGACTCAGCCCGCGATGGCTGGGGACGCAGGTGGGGAGAGCCGCCTTTAAAAGGAGGACGATCCCCTTGAAAGGCGACCATGTCTTTGCGCTCCCTTATGCATCGCGTCTTTCCACCTTCCGAGCCCCCGGATGGGGAACACCCGCAATCCTTCTGCCTTGTCGTTGGAGGAACGCAACTTCGTGGAAGTTGGTACCTTTCAGCCATCGTTCGGCTTCAAGGATTTTCATCAGGCAGCCCGGTTGCATCCCCTCGCCGGTGGTCACCCAAGACGGTGACCTCCAGTTCGATGGCGGGGAGAAGCGAGCCGGGCTGCGATCTTGGTCCCGCCCTTAGCTTCAAGGATGTTCATCATCCTGGCTGGGGCGAGGGTCGGGCTGAGCCGGAGCTCTACCTCCCGCGCGGGTTCATGGGTCAGCCTCTCCCTCAACATTCAAGGGAGAGGGCGCTTAGCGTCCCAGCGGGAGGGTCGGACTTCGACAATGCGTGGCTGGTCGACGGCGGGCGTCGTCACCTTCAGCGCGTTGGGCTCGCTGGCTCGGCCCGCGGTGCCCCCTCTCGCCGCAAGGGCGGTTGTCGCGCCACGCGCACCGGAGGACCGCCCCAGACGTTGTGCGCTGCTAGGGCGGCGTTCGTGTTCTGGGGTTGTCTTGCCTTTGCCCCGGTACGGCACCTCTGCGCGGAGATCGGTGCTCCGCTCATCCGGGAGGATCCGAGTGGGGATCTGCCGGTGGGCAGACGGCTCCTGTCGTCGGTGCGGAGGTGGCGGCAGCTGGAGAAGTCCTCGTCGCCGGCGAGATCACCGCCACCATCCGCGCTCGGGGCCTCCGGCTCTTTGTACTTGTCCTCGCCCCTCGAGCGTAGACGTGGGCGAGGGCAAGGTTTCAGTGGCGTCCGCCCTGAGGCCATCGCTGCTGCAGTTCGGCCACCCGGAGCGGAGGTCGTTGTCGCTGCTGCTGGAGCGTGCGACGGCGGGCGACCAGGGGCCTTGTCGCCCCGCGGGCCCTCTAATGTGGGGGGTTGTTCGTACCCGCGGAGGCGGAACCAGAGTTCCGTTTGTAATGGCACCTTGAATGCCGGTGTCTTGTTCATTGCGGTTGTCGGGGCCTGAACATGTACGTATTTTCGGCACGGAGCCGTGTTTTTTCTTCATTTCGAGCACTAAGACTCGCCTGTCGACTATCTGAACTGCTTCACCAAGCGTGAGTCGCCTCGTGCAAAGGTGACGAGTGAGGTATCCGTATCCCGGAGGCGTAGGAGTCCCTCGGCTCGGTCGGCCTTGCTGTCCGAGGCTTCTCTTGCTTAGTTAAAAGAAAACCCTCGGCCGCTCTTCGATGAGCCGAAGCCGGAGGTAGCGGTGTCAGCACGGACAGAGGCAAAGTTGGCTCGAAAAAAGATTTGGTCAGCCGGAGCCTGGCCGGGTCATCCACTGGCGGGACCGACGCCGGAGTTGAGTTGCCGAGGCCACAAGCCGGGCCGATGTCCTCGGGGGACAGCTGGCTGAGGCTTCGGGGTGACTGGCCCGAGCCGTCTGCTCGAGCCGGATTCCTGGAGAAGGCCCTGGCAGCGATGGCCCGGGCGTGGTGCTGATGTCGTCCTTCGGAGTGGAGATCCTCTGACCGCGTCGCCGTCCGAGGCTAGGCCGGACCTCGCCAAAGGTGTAGTTGACGCCGAGGGTGCTGCTGCTCACTTCAACTGTCAAGATCTGAGCCTGCAGGATCAGATTATCTTTCGCCGAGGAGCGAGATGAAACGGCTCAGAGCCGCAAGGCATCACGTGACCCTCTGTACGCCTTTCAAGTCCTTGATGGGCCCCATGCTGGTGATGGCCGCGATCTTCTCCGGGTTGGCCTCGATGCCTCGCTTGGAGACGATGAACCCCAAGAGCATGCCTCGGGGGACCTCGAAGACACATTTCTCGGGATTGAGTTTCACGCCTTTCACCTTGAGACATCGGAATGTCGCTCCAAGGTCGGAAAGGAGGTCGGAGGCTTTCCTTGTCTTGACTACGATGTGCTTGACGGGCCCCTAATGATAGGGGCACGGCTCCTTGAGCATCTTGTCGAAGAGGTTGGCACCTCCGGGAGGTTTCCGAGGGTTCTTGTACTCGGCGGCGGCGACAAGGTCCGCGTCGGTGGCGTCGCGTTTCGCTTGCGACTGCTTCTTGCCTTTCTTCTTGGCGTCGCGCTGAGTTGACGCCTCGGGGACATCTTCCGGTGGGCGGCCCAAGGGTTGCTTGTCCTTCCGGAAGATGGCCTCAACCGCCTCCTGGCCAGAGGCGAACTTGGTGGCAATGTCCATCAGCTCGCTCGCCCTGGTGGGGGTCTTGCAACCCAGCTTGCTCACCAGGTCGCGGCAGGTGGTGCCGGCGAGGAACGCGCCGATGACATCCGAATCGGTGATGTTGGGCAGCTCGGTGCGCTGCTTCGAAAATCACCGGATGTAATCCCGGAGAGACTCTCCCGGCTGCTGGCGGCAGCTTCGGAGATCACAGGAGTTTCCAGGGCGCACGTATGTGCCTTGGAAATTGCCGGTGAAGGCTTGGACCAGGTCGTCCCAGTTGGAGATCTGCCCCGGAGGCAGGTGCTCCAGCCAGGCTCGAGCGGTATCGGAGAGGAACAGGGGGAGGTTGTGGATGATGAGGTTATCATTGTCCGTCCCACCCAGGTGGCAGGCCAGCCGATAGTCTGCGAGCCACAGTTCCGGTCTCGTCTCCCCCGAGTACTTTGTGATAGTAGTCGGGGTTCGGAACTGGGTCGGGAACGGCGCCCGTCGTATGGCGCGGCTGAAAGCCTGCGGACCGGGAGGTTCGGGCAAGGGACTCCGATCCTCCCCGCTGTCGTAGCGTCCCCCACGCCTGGGGTGGTAGCCTCGGCGCACCCTTTCGTCGAGGTGGGCCCGACGGTTGCGGTGATGGTGCTCGTTGCCGAGGCGACCCGGGGCCGCAGGCGCTATGTTGCGCGTGCGCCCGGTGTGGACCGAGGCTTCTCGCATGAATCGGGAAGTCGCGACGCGATGTTCCCAGGGGTACCCCTGCCTTCGGGAGGCGGAGCTTTCGGCCCGTCGGACCGCGGCGTCCTCTAGGAGATTCTTGAGCTCTCCCTGGATACGCCGCCCCTCGGTGGTTGATAGCTCCGGCATCACGCGGAGAAGTATTGCTGCTGCAGCCAGGTTCTGGCCGACTCCACTGGAAGTCGGTGGCGGCCTTACCCTGACATCGTCAGCGATGCGGTGCTGGAAGCCCTGGGGGAGATGACGCACTTCTCCAGCCAGAGGTTGGCCCGCCCATTCCTGTCCGATGTCCCGGCGGATCAGCTCAAGTGTTCCTGCTCCCTCGTCGAGCCTGGCCTGCATCTCGCGGATTTGCTCGAGCTGTGGGTCATGACCCCCCGCTGGGACGGGGACCACAGCTAGCTCCCGAAGGATGTCAACGCGAGGCACAGGCCTAGGGGGATCGCCGTTCTCCGGCATACCAAGATGGTTGCCTTCGCCGGGACACCCTAGATCGACGTGGAAACATTCACGACTTGGGCCGCAGTCCTCGTTGCCGAGGCTACGGCTACCGTCGGTACAGTCGGAAAGGCAATAGTCGCATGCGGTCATGAAGTCCCGCATGGCACTGGGGTTACCAAGTCCGGAGAAATCCCAACAAAAGTCGGGCTCGTCATCTTCCTCGGACCCCGAGGGCCCGTAGGTCGAGACGGCCGTCAGCCGGTCCCAGGGTGACCGCATACGATACCCCAGAGGGTTTGGACTCGCCTCTATGGGAGCGTCCACCGAAGCGAAGTCGCTTGGTGGGTCGAGGTTGAATCCAAAAGGCACGAGATGGGAATCGGTCGGTACCTCTTGGTCGACGGGCGGTGACGAAGTCACGTCAGGGGCTGACTGCACCGTCGTCTCAGGTACGAGGGTGACGCCCAGCAAGTCCTTTGCGAGCGTGCTGGCGTCGTCCGTTTGCTTGGGGTTGGCGTGTTGTGGGGAGACGGCGCTCGTCTTCGTCTCAGACGCGAGGTCGATGCCCGACGTGCCCCCCGTTGGGGCGCCGGCGCCGTCGACTCGCTCGACAGCCGACGAGGTGCCGCCTCCTGCTTGGCCTTGGTTGCCCCGCCTCCTCCTCTGTCGGCGGGGGAGGGGACGGGACAAGCCCGAATGTTGTTCTTCCACCACGTGGGGAAGACATCGTCGATTCCGCCGCCGGCGGGCGGGTTGTCGGCCGCCATTGTCGCTGTCGCGCGGCGGGGGAAGGAGTATCATGTAGTAGCTGCCGTCGAGGGACAAGAACTCAAGACTCCCAAAACGGAGCACCGTCCCGGGCTGGAAAGGTTGCTGGAGACTACCCATCTGGAGCTTGACGGGAAGTTGTTCATCAACACGCAGTAGGCCCCTACCTGGCGCGCCAACTGTCGGCGTTTCGAACCCGGGGGGTCCCTGGACCGACGAGTAAATTGTCGCCGCGTGCCCCAGCCCAGATGGGTCGGCGCGAGACGGAGCGCGAAGGGGGGAAGAAGCCGGAGGGAGACAGACGTGAGAGGTGAAACCCGCGGCCTTCGTGTTTGTCCCACGCCCAGGTCGAGTGCGCTTGCAGTAGGGGGTTACAAGCGTCCACGCGGGAGGGAGCGAGCGGCCTCACGCGAGCGCCGTCCCGTCCTTCCCCGCGCGGCCAACCTTCTCTAAGAGGGCCCTGGACCTTCCTTTTATAGGCGTAAGGAAAGGATCCAGGTGTACAATGGGGGGTGTAGCAGTGTGCTAACGTGTCTAGCGGGGGAGAGCTAGTGCCCTAAGTACATGCCATCGTGGCAGCCGGAGAGGTTTTGGCACCCGGTTCGTGTGGTGTCGTGGCCGTCGGAGGAGCGCTGGAGCCTGGCGCAAGGACAGCTGTCGGGGCTGTCGAGTCTTTGCTGACATCCTCTTGCTTCCGTAAGGGGGCTGAGAGCCACCATCGTCATAGGGCATGCGGGGCGCCATCATTACTTGTTTACCGGAGCGAGCCAGATGGGACGCCGGTCTTGTTCCCCGTAGCCTGAGTCGGCTTGGGGTAGGGTAATGATGGCACCTCCTGTGACGTGGTCGGTCCGAGCCCTGGGTTGGGTGAGGTGGAGGCTCCTCCGAGGTCGAGGTCGAGTTTGTCTTCCAAGGCCGAGGTCGAGTCCGAGCCCTGGGTCGGGTGAGGTGGAGACCGTCGGCTGAGGCCAGGGCTGAGTCCGAGCCCTGGGGTCGGGCGAAGCAGAGTTCGTCGTCTTCCGGGGCTGAGCTCGAGTCCGAGCCCTGGGGTCGGGCGAAGCGGAGTTCGTCGTCTTCCGGGGCTGAGCCCGAGTTCGAGCCCTGGGGTCGGGCGAAGCGGAGTTCGTCGTCTCCCGGGGCTGAGCCCGAGTCCGAGCCCTGGGTCGGGCGGAGCGGAGTTCGTCGTCTTCCGGGGCTGAGCCCGAGTCCGAGCCCTAGGGTCGGGCGAAGCGGAGTTCGTCGTCTTCCGGGGCTGAGCCCGAGTCCGAGCCCTGGGGTCGGGCGAAGCGGAGTTCGTCGTCTTCCGGGGCTGAGCCCGAGTCCGAGCCCTGGGGTCGGGCGAAGCGGAGTTCGTCGTCTTCCGGGGCTGAGCCCGAGTCCGAGCCCTGGGGTCGGGCGGAGCGGAGTTCGTCCTCTTCCGGGGCTGAGCCCGAGTCCGAGGCCTGGGGTCGGGCGAAGCGGAGTTTCCTATGGCGCCTGAGGCCGGACTTGGCTGCTGTCAGCATCACTCTGTCGAGTGGCACAGCAGTCGGAGCGGCGCAGGCGGCGCTGTCCTCTTGTCAGGCCGGTCAGTGGAGCGGCAAAGTGACTACGGTCACTTCGGCTCTGTCGACTGGAGGGCGCGCGTCAGGATAAAGGTGTCACACCACCTTTGCATTAAATGCCCCTGCGATTCGGTCGGTTGGCGTGGCGACTTGGCCAAGGTTGCCTCTTGGTGTAGACTGGGCCTCGGGCGAGCCGAAGGTGTGTCCGTTGCTGGAGGGGGTCCTCGGGCGAGACGTAGATCCTCTGGGGTCGGCTGCCCTTGCCCGAGGCTGGGCTCGGGCGAGGCGTGATCGCGTCCCTCGAATGGACCGATCCTTGACTTAATCGCACCCATCAGGCCTTTGCAGCTTTGTGCTGATGGGGGTTACCAGCTGAGATTTAGGAGCCTTGAGGGTACCCCTAATTATGGTCCCCGACAAGTACATATTGATCGGTAGGCTCCAGCATGATGCTCTGCTCTGTGTAAAATCAGTGCAAGAACGGGCATTCTGGATGTGCAAAGTGCTGCATCCACACGGACGGTAAGTGCTGGACCTGCTCCGAGCGCATTGGCAACAATAGCTCTCTCTCCCTCTCCCTCTCCTCTCTAGAAAGTCGTGTAAAATTACATGCTTCGGTTTGTCGCTAACAATAATCAATTACATGACATGTCCTAACAATAATCAATTACATGACTACTATATAATCTAGGGAGCTATTGTTCTGCCTTGTCCATCGTGGCGTACCCAGGGCATCGAATTGCGTGGGATGCTTCGCTCAACGTTCCTTATCTTGGTTGGATGGTCTATGAAAAGAGACATGTCGTTGAACTGGTTAAAATCCTCTAAATCAGATACACCATCAACTCCTATAGCTTGTTGTTTTCCAGGAAAAACTACATGCTTCGGTTTGTCGGTGCTTTTCTTCTCATTGTTAGAAATGATCTGTTCAGCATAGAAGACCTGTGCAGCACGATTAGCAAGGATCCATGGGTCATCTTTGTAACCTACCTTACTTAGATCAAGAACTCTGACCCCATAGTTGTCTACCGTGACATGTTTGTCTTCAACCCATTGACATCGGAAAACCGAGATCTGAAATGTACCATAGTCTAGTTCCCATATGTCCTCAATAAAGCCAAAATATGTAATAATCTCACCAGTTTCATCATCTATGGCCTTGCATCGAACACCACTGTTTTGTGACATGCTCTTTTTGTCCTTGGACTTTGTACAAAATGTGAATCCACTAATGTCATAGGTTTGCCATGTTGTGACCTGGCGTGATGGTCCAGATGCCAACCCCTTGATGGTTTTTTCTTCTATTGTTTCTCCACGTGGAATGTCCTTCACCATTAGCCATGTGTTGAACCGCTGCTTATGTTGCTTCATTACCCAATCAGCCGTATGCCCAGGATTTTGCTCGTGCAGCTCATTGATGTGTTGTTGGATAAATGGCTCTATTATCGCTAGCTGATGTAGGATGCTATGATGTGCCTCAAGTACTGTATTGTAATCTGGTGGAATGAAAGATTTCCGTCCCATCCTCCCGCTTCCATACAATCTACCCTCGTGTCGTGACGGAGGCAGACCTATTGCAACCTGATCTTTTAGGATATTATTGCAGAATGGACCTCCGGACTCAATGGCCTCTTCGGTACAGTACCCCTCTATCATGGATGCCTCGGGACGAGCACGGGTTGATACATAGTCATTCAGTATTGACATGAAACGCTCGTACGTCCACATTTCATGCAAGTACATAGAACCCAATGCCTCTATTTGTGGCACCAAGTGCACCACAAGGTGCACCATAATATCAAAGAACGACGGAGGGAAACACATCTCAAACTGTGATATTGTCTCCACTGCGAATTCCTGAAGAGATGCCAACTCATCATGGTCAATTACCTTTTGTGAAATTCTGTTGAAAAAGTAGCACAACCGTGTGATTGCCATCTTTAAAAACAAAGGATTTATAGCCCTGATGGCAATAGGTAGGAATGTAGTCAACATGACATGACAATCATGTGAGTTGTAGTTGGTGACTATCAGGTCTTTCATTGACACAATACTTCGTATGCTAGAGCAGAATCCGGATGGGACTTTCAAATTCTTAAGCCAAACACACATCGCATGTTTCTCATCTACATTGAGATTGTAGCTTGCTGCTGGGAGATGATACTTCCCATTTTCTTGAAGAACAAGATGTAGTTCCTTTTTTATGCCTAAATTTACCAAGTCCATGGGTGAATTGAGCCCTTCTTTTGTTTTGCCCTTTATGTCTAGCAAGGTGCCAATTATGCTTTCGAACACGTTCTTCTGAACGTGCATACCATCGATCGCATGCCGCACATCTAACTCTTTCCAGTAAGGCAAGTACTCGAAGAAAATAAACTTTTTCATGAATATAGCCCCCGGAGCTGGTTTGACATCCTTCCTTGTTTTTCCATCTTTTGTCTTCTTCCCGAAAACAAACTTGATATTCCTGACTATTTCAAAAACTCTATGACCTTTATTGTTACCCGATGGAGCAGTAGAATGTAGTTCACCATTATTGTCAAAGTACTTATCCATCTTTCGCATGCGGTACCTGTGTCCTTCCAATAAAAAGCGTCTGTGCCTCATGTACACTATCTTCTTAGATGCAGTAAGGGACACGTAAGCAGTTTCATCAATGCATACTGTGCAGCCAACCTTTCCCTTAAACTGGCCTGATAATGTGAAGAGTGCAGGGTAATCGTTGATCGTAACAAAAATAATTGCTCTCAGCGTGAATGAATCTTTACGATACTCATCCAACATTTGAACACCCGTTACCCATAATATTTTTATATCCTCCATTAAGGGCTCTAAAAATACATCCATATCAACTCCAGGTTGTGTAGGTCCAGAAATAAGCATGGTTAGCAAAATGTACTTCCGTTTCTGCATCAACCATGAAGGAAGGTTGTATATGGTGAGGATCACTGGCCATGTGCTATGCTTGCTGCTCCTTTCAGCAAATGGATTCATTCCATCAGTACTCAGTGCGAACCTAACATTTCTTGGTTCATCGGCAAAGTCTCGGTGGTTCTCATTGAAATCTTGCCACTGCTTCCCATCGGCTGGATGTCGAAGCTTCCCATCGTTTTTGTGCTCATCAGAAGCATGCCAGCTCATAAGTTTGGCATCCTCAGGGTTAGCGAACAAACACCTCAATCGATCGATGACGGGGAGGTACCACATCACCAAAGCAGGAATCTTTTTGAGCGCATAATAGTCTACTTCTTCTTTTTCTTTGCTCGTGGATTTTGAAGTCTTCTTTTTGGCTTTCTTTCGCTTCTTCCCTTTAGACACAGATGCAACACACTCTTCCTCTCAATAGTCTTTATTCGTCTTGTACCTACTTGCACCACACTTTGGGCAGCTCTCCAAGTCTTTATAATCATCACCTCGATAAAGGATACAATGATTTCTACACGCGTGGATCTTCTCCACGCCCAGAGTGAGTGGACTGATTAGTTTCTTTGCATAGTACGTGTTAGCAGGCACTTTGTTCTCCTTTGGAAGCATGTCTGTGATAATACTCAAGAACGCATCGAAGCCAGCATCAGACAGACCATATCTAGCTTTTAACATCAACAACTTTAACACAGACCGGAGCGTCGTGAACTCTTTGGTACAACCCTTAGACTCGTTGTACAAAGGCTCTTCTGCTGCCTTCTTCAGGGACTCCATACCTTTCATGAAGAACATCGATGGATCTGTATGACGACGCAGCATTGCCTCTAACAACTCTGCATCTTCCTCGTCCATAACATTTGGCAGAACATGGGTTCTTTCACGTTCATTTCCTCCGGCGTAACCATGATCAGTAACATTTGGCACTACATGTTCGCTCTGTGGAAGAGGTTGTTGTGTCTCGTGAACGAACTGAAAGCTGTCGTCGATGTTCGCAGGGTTTCCAGCTGTATAAGGCGAAGAGCTACCCTCTCCATGCTTTGTCCAAATTATGTAATCCTTCACAAATCCTCGGCATACCAGATGAGATATGATTTGTTCTGTGTCATCAAATACAACAACATTTTTGCAGTCCATGCATGGACAATATATGTGCTTTGTCTTTGTTCTCCAAGCATGGTTCTTAGCGACAACAATAAACTTATGGACCTCAGATATGTATGATGGATCTAGCCTTGATAAGTTATACATCCAGGATATCCTCTCCATCATCACCTGTAAAAAAAGTAACATAAAACACATGGTGAAACCCTATATCCAAAAATGTGGCTAAAATGTGAAACCCTATATCCAAAAATGTAGTTAGCCTACTTTATCTCTTCCAATAAAAGTAGTTAGACTACTTTATCTCTAACACATGGTGAAACCCTATATCCAAAATGTGGCTAAAATGGAGGAAAAATGAACAAAATTTGGCAAAAGAAACATAAGCCAAACTTTCCTAGCAACTAATAAAGAAAAAATTTTAATACCCAAACCTATCTCTAACACATGGTGAAAGCCTAGTTTCAAAATGTAGTTAAAATTGAGCAAAAAAAAACAATAACTGACAATTGAAACATAATTAAACCAACCTTCCATACAACACATTCACCATTCATTAAGCAACTAAATATGTGTTATGGATAAACTTATTTGAGAACTAAACATGAAAAAGGAGAGGGAATAGACAAAAACTAACCATCTTAAGCAACCTCATTTGAGGAAATAGAGAAAATAACCTAGCTATACTCTTCTCTCTCACATGTAAAACCCTAGATCCAAAATGTGGCTAAAATTGAGCAAAAATGAAAAAAAAATTGACAAAGAAACATAAACCAACCTTTCTTATCCACCTTCTTCCAAGAAATGAAGACCAAAACCTCCTCCTTATATTTTTGTGAAATCTAGACCTCCAAAATCGCCTCCAATGGAAGTTGGCTGCGAGCATACAGTTCACTATCGGGGGGAAGAAGAGGGGTATTTATAACAGACAGTTCACTGGCGGTTGGCTTGAAAAACCGCCAGTGGAAACCAATTTCCACTGGCGGTTATCTTAACACAACCACCAGTGGAAATAGGGTATTTCCACTGGCGGTTGTGTTACAACAACCGCCAGTGGAAACCTATTTCCACTGGCGGTTCTGTTACACCAACCGCCAGCGGAAACATCCTATTTCCACTGGCGGTTGTGTTAAGATAACCGTCAGTGGAAATAGGTTTCCACTGGCGGTTTCCAAGCCGGGCCCACCTTGTTTTTTTTACTGGCGCGCGATAACTGAAACCGCCAGTGATAATTTATGGGTGCCGCAGGCTATGAGCTCTTTTCTACTAGTGAACCATACAGTCAAACCGGCGTTCATAGGTGGGCCAGTGAGGTGCTTAGTTGTATCATTTTTTTTTTGCCAAAAAACGCTTTGCTCTACCGTTATGTTTGACTAACTTATCTTTTTGTTCACTCCTCTATAAATATATGTATATATACCCCAGGAAAAAAAGAGACAGCTTTATAGCTAGCTGAAGATTGATCTTGCCTGCAAGCTACTATGTCAACAGTAATATCGTCGTCATATGCATGGCTTCAAAGTGCATTAATAAAATATATATTCTGAATAATATATTATAGAGACGCAGCATATACATCACGCCGGTGCATAAGTAAACACTGCAACACGTACGATAAGTTGACCCGGTGAAGACAATATGCATGACGACGATTGAAGTTAGGATTGCAAAGTGGGCGTGCCAAACAGCTAGCGTACGTGTTCTATATTTTATTGGAGTATGTCATCTGTCCATTCCCATGCATCGGGATATGCCATTCTAATTTTATTTTTAATAAGTTTCATCTCGATGCAATTAATGTTCCAAAACATGTGGACATCCTCGCATCTCTGCCTCGGCTCGTTCGATCAATTTTTTAAAAAGAAAAGCACAACAGGCTACAAATTAATACAGGTCAAACACACACAACCATGCATATATATATATATATATATATATATATATATATATATATATATATATATATATATATATATATGAAAAAAAGTCAAGATAGCTGTATTTGTAACTGAAAACAGCTGGCAACAAATACTGGTCATGTGAATATATATATATATATATATATATATATATATATATATATATATATATATATATATATATATATATATATATTGTTGGGACTTGTTCTCAAATGTTATGAGTCAAGAACAAGGCAACACAGAGAATGTTAAACGTTAAAGTCCTTCGTCCTTCGAAGCATTATATCCCTTTGAGAGATAATGATTTTCGGACGAAGGTTATGAAGGACGTACCTTCGTCAAAGCAAAATATAAACGAGGAAAGAAACATACGAGATATAAAAGACAATACCAACAGTTATTTATTATTAACAACTCATTTCTATTTTTATTATTAAAGAAAAATAGGAATACTAACAAGTTACAAAAGTACCTTCGGCTTGAAAGAAGGTAAAAGTACAAGCGTGACGCAAAAGCACATGTCCAGTCCGCGTGAACAGCACGGGAGCACTGTTCATCTATTTATAGGTACGGGACGCAACCTATGTAAAATTACACTCATGCCCTTTACATTTGCTAATAACTCTATAATAGTCCATCGGGGTCTAAATAGACTTTTCTCTTTTAAGTCGGTTCCCTTTTCTGTTATCACGCCGAAGCTACCCTGCGCATAGCTTCGGCTCTGCGCCATCCTTCGTATTCTTTGTGCTTCTCCACATTGTAGTTTTTTTCTAAGTCCGAAGGTACATGTTCATGTATCATACTCCAGAAACATTGTTCAATCATATTTTTGAGGACCTTCGGAAGCCGAAGGCCCCCAATATATATATATATATATATATATATATATATATATATATATATATATATATATATATATATATATATATATATATATATATAACATGCATGACCTGTATTTTGCAACAAAAGCATGCACATCAACAATAATCTGACCTGCTGTATTTGTAACTCAAAACAGGCAACAAATGTCATTTTTAGTTAAATCATGTGCATGCTTTTGTTGCAAAATACGCGAGGCCAACTTGGGTAAAATCACAGCTAGCTAGCTAGCTAGCTCCTGTATTATTGTTTACATATATATAGCAAAATATGACGTGATGAGTGATCCTGCGCGTGCATGCATGCAGCGGCTTGTTCAGCTAGAGATAGGGTGTTAGTGTTACGTCCATCCCTGCTAAAGAGCCATATGCAACGCTGCCAGAAAAATAAATGCGTGTTTGCCTCCTTCATGTTTTATGCACTCGCACACATTGTCCAGGGACCATCCTCTGGAGCACTAGGTAGGTAGGATTTGGAAGACCTGTCGTCTCCGAAACATACCACTAGTAGAAATAAAAGTACTCAGAGCCTATAATAGAGTTTAATTTTTACACACGGTTTAAGTTATTAAACTGTAGTGCTATTTCTAGTAGCGGAAATCATATTTCTCTACAGGCGGGTTTCTTAAAAGTCGCCACTAAAAATCGATTTATAATGGCGATTTTCTTAAAAACCGCCATTAAAATCATTTTTATACTGATTTTTTTAGTTTTTTAAATGACTTTGTATGAAAAAACCACCAACATAAAAGTTGTAGATCTCTAAAAGTTATAAAACTTTGTAGTTACAACTTTTTTATTTGAAATCATTTTGGCTCTCAAAAATTGCATCTAAATTTGTCAAATTTTAAATGCGAATTTTGCAAACAAACTTAGATAGAAAAAGTACCAAAATAAAAGTTGTAGAATTTCAAAAGTTATGAAACTTTGTAGTTGACAACCTTTTTATTTGAATTCATTTACAATCTTAAATAGTCAATTTATACTTGGATTGTTCTAATATATGGGCAACAAAACAGCAATATGGATATGACTTAAATGTATTCTAGACACTTGAATGACTTAATATTTTCTAGAATAACTAAACAAATAACATAAAAATGTCTAAGAAAACATAGGAAAAATGACTGAAAATAATAACAACTTAATGTTTTATGGAAAAATAACTTAATATTTACTAGAATAACTTAATGTTGATTGAAATGACTTAATATGGCTTGTGCGCGAGCCATGTGGGGCGCGAAGCTGTGTGGGCTGAGACACGCGGGCCGAGCTGCATTGGGGCGGACACTACACCAAAATAGTGAACTTCCTAGAGCCTAAACCCTAGGAAGTTAGCCCTAAACTCTAGGAAGTTAGCTAAACTCTCGGAAGTTAAGCCATCCCGTCGGAAGTTTGGCTCTCGAAAATTTTTTGTCGGAAGTTAGCTTAACTTCCTAGAGCCCTCTAGGAAGTTACCTAACTTCCTACAGCCAAAGAAGCCTCTCGGAAGTTAGTAGGTTCTCGGAAGTTAGTAGCTTCACGCCGTCAGCGCCGTCAGCTAACTAACTTCCTACGGCTGACTGTAGCCCCTAGGAAGTTAGTTGGCGAACTTCCTACGACTGATTGTAGCCCGTAGGAAGTTAGCTGGCTAACTTCCTACAGCTGACTGTAGCCCCTAGGAAGTTTGCTGGCTAACTTCCTACGGCCCAATTGGCCTCTAGGAAGTTAACTTGACCAGCATTACAAATGCTGTTTATTTTTATTTTACACCACATTCCACAATATAACAAATATATCAACAGCTATATAGCACAACATATTTTCACATAAAACATCTCATACACAATCACATAACAATATTTAAATCCATAGTCTCATCAATTACATCACAAAAGTCTCATCCATAGTCATAATAAGACACATCTCATCTAGTCATAATAAAAGACAATATCTCATACATAGTCATAATAAAAGTCTCAAGTATCACAACACATAACATTGAAGCTCACGATCGCCGATCACCATCGGGGTACAGTGACGAGTGATGGTCGATACCTCCACTAGCGAAGAGGGTTTCAACAAAGTCTAACTCGTCTTCTCGTTGATGCGTCGGCAAGGTAGCTGGAGGGGCCTAATATACATGTACAAATGGTATTTGCTGAGTTACATCATAATATAACTAACAACAAGTAAATGATGATGAATTTGCATACCTGATGTTCGGTAGGTGGAGATGTAGGTGAAGGTGAAGACCAAGGATAATGTATGGGAGGTATAAACAATAAAAAAATCCATGCTAACACACTAAAAGAAGTATATAATGTCGTAGGTTAGGTCTGCAAGCAAAAGAATAAATATCCAACATTTAGATCTAAACCATGTGCAGAAGTAGAATTCACTTCATTTAGTGCATTATGTACAAAGGCAACAGGACATAGGACTAAAAACGTATTCACCTAGACTAGGATGAACGGCAAAGCCACTCCACCAGAAGGTGCGTTTTCTGAACCATACAATTGCTCATTTTGTTGAATCAGGTTTTGCAAACCTACATACTTGATATGCCAAAAAAAAGCCCACAGATACGAAAGTCACAAATTGGTAGTTGATAATAAATAGTGGTTGTAAGAAAAGGCAAGCATAAAATACAAAGAAATAATTATTGCACATGTTTTCTGTGAATCAATACTTTGACAATTGACAAATAAAGTTAGGAATGATGATGGCACACCAAGTTTTCAGTAAAACTAGAAAAAGAGGCACCCTATCGGGCGCTTGACTAGAGACAAATAAACATGATTACAAAATAGTTACAAGTTACAAGATTTACAAATTATAACAAGATTACAATATATATATATATATATCATCAGAGTTTATTACAAAAGAAATTGATTCAAAAATATTACAAACTGACTGTATAAAACATTTATAAGTTTTAAAATACATGCTAGCTTAAGTGACAATCCTCAATAAAGAAGCTATTGATAGAAATACATAAAGATTGACAATCCTTAATAAAGAAGCTATACATAATCCTCAATAAAGAGTGACAATCCTCAATAATGAATAGAAATACTTCAACTAACTTTTAGAACTACTAATCTAGACTATTATGTATAGCACACCAACTAAATTAAGCATCACACTAATTATTCTAACAAGTAGAGCCTTATCACACAACATAGAGTTTCACAAGATCATAATTTAAATCCTATACTTAAAGTTCAAAGCATTGATATACACCTTTATATCAATAAATTCTCATATTTTAACCGAAACAGACTTCTAAGTACTTGGGGGTAGCAATCAACGTTCCTCTTTGACACATAATCGATTTCTAAACGTCGAATATAATGATTATCGGAATAACTATCGACTTCACTATACAAACAAGATTTATCAAAATCAATACTGACAGTACTTACTAGCAACACGTTAAACCTACTTTATGCATTACTAACTCGACCAGACAACTTATATATTAACCAATTCAACGATATTTGAGACACACTCAGCAAAGCACTCCACACAATATTCATATATCGAACTTGAGTATTTACTACACGAAGTGATTACTTCATATTTATGCACATAACACTACATGAGATGGGGTGTTTTTAACAAACACTATACGCACAATCACAACACCATAATACCTCAAACCTAGACTTCACCACACATCGCACCTGTTAATGACACAAAATCAATGTGACTAATACACACTAGTAACGTGCGTGCGCATTGCGCACGTAGTAAACATTTTTTAATATAAGTGGTAAAAATATTATATCTTTGTAGGCAAGGAATTTGTATATAGTGCAAGTAATATACCTATGGAATATGCAAAAGTTAAAACAGCTAGATACATCCATTAGTTGGTTCTGGAACAACGAACGTCTAAAACAAAGAGTTGCCAAAGTCTTGTTTGTTAAACTGATTTCTTTTTCAGCCTCATTTTCTATGTGAAGTTTTAATTGCTATGTATGCGGATGAGCAAAAAAATAGAACAAATTATGAATCTATAATGGTTTTTAGAAGGCTAACGTTTAAACCGGTGACACCATGGATGCTGACACGTCCGCCCCCACTGTAGCCATATTTACACTTTGTCAGTGAAGTAATTAATTTTCGTTCGAAGCTGCAAGCAACAGGAAAGGGATTCAAATAAGCTAGCACATACACTGATATACATACCTGACCAAGCATCTGCTAAAAGAACCATGCCGGCTTTTTCAGAGACTCTCCAGATTGTTGCAATTATTTACACACCTTAGCATATTTTCAGGAGTCTTGACTCCTCGAACCTGCAGTGATGTGCTTAGCTTTAATACATGTCAAGAATATTCATGAAATAGATGATGAGTGTAACACCCTGAATTTGGGGGTATAAAATTTCTTTTCTAATATTCACCAAATTCAGGTGTTACCCTCTCTTTTCCATGATTTTCTTTTCTTTTTCTAAATAATAGAGTGTTATTTTGTTATATATTAGCATAAGCCTACCGAATTGAGCCCTAGAGAAGCGTTGCATGCTGCCTTTCATGCTGAAGCATAGTTTTGTTTGCTATCACATTTAAATTTTATTTAAATTATTTTAGGCTTGATCTAAAATGGACAAATATATATATATATATATATATATATATATATATATATATATATATATATATATATATATATATAAATCTCCACTATGCCTATAGATACGAAAATAAGAGAAATAGAAAAAAAAGAAAAGAAATAAAAAAAAGGAACGATCGTTCAACTCACCTCCCTGAACCAGCGCTCCCATCTCCCCACGCACATCATCTCCTCCAACCGTTTCTTCCACCCACGATGCCAGTATCTCGACAACTGTAGCCTGCACGTCCCATATTCAAGCTTGGCGTCCACTTGTCTAGCCCTGCTCCTTCCCTATGCCGACGCTGCTCACTGCCTCTCCCTCATCTCCCCACGCCAGCAACAAGGAGGCAAGGACGTCGTACCTTTCCTGGTGGCCGCCATCCCTCTCCTCTCCTGTTTCTGGTGGTCGATGCCCCTTGTTCCAGCAGCAAGCAGCTCCCTTCCCTTGCCGTGGATGTCAACTACCTCCCCCTGCTTCCTACTCCTCCTCCCATGGATAAGCTCGCCCTTTTGCTGCCCGCCCTCAATCCCTAGCCGCTTCCGCTTCCTCCTGCACGTGGTCAGCGCAGCGTGCGTGGCTTGCCTGCAGCAGCGTGGTCAGCGCAAGCTCGGCGTGGCTGACGCAGCGTGGTTGGTCCGGCCATGGCGCGGCCAGGCCAATGCCTCGGCATGGTCGTGCGTGTGTCCCCGGCACGGCATCGCGCTCGCGTCCGGCACAGCCTGCGCAGCCCCGACTCGACCTTTGTGCGATCCCAGCGCAGCAGCAGCATCGCCGTCCACGTGCCTCGCCGCGAGCTCGTCTACCCATCCGTCGTCGCTGCGAGGTGAGCATCGTCTACGCGTTAGATACCTTGTTTCACCATGTCGCATGTCTAAATAATTAATTATATTTATGTCTAACTAACGTTAATTAATTAGGCTTTTCAATTAAACTAATTTATAAGTAGTTAACTTGCGCTTTATAAATACTTGTCGACATAATTAATAGTAACTCAAATATTTTGCTCTAATATTCGTTTGATATAAATGTGACGATTATTTAGTTTTATCGCGTTCCACACGTTGTCGTGCGTACCGCTCGTGCTATCCGCACGTGTCGTTGTTGCGGTTCGTGTGCGTCGTCTCCGTCCATTCGCGATGTTTCGTGCGTGTCGCGCGCGCGATCTGCGCACATTAGTTAATCGTTTCTCTATAATCGTTGATGCTTAGTAATTAGTCCTTGTTTAATCGCTGACTAATTGATAGTTCAATTTATCTGAAATATCTTACGCAAATAATTTATATTAACTAAAAATCAACTTAAAAATATAGTTTTGCACATCTAATTATAGTCTGGTGATATTCGCATGTCGCGTGTTGCCCGCACGCTACCCACCTGTATTGTTCGCATACGCTGTCACCATCCTTTCCTTGCGT
This sequence comes from Zea mays, assembly GCF_902167145.1. Lineage (NCBI taxonomy): Eukaryota > Viridiplantae > Streptophyta > Magnoliopsida > Poales > Poaceae > Zea > Zea mays. The sequence goes on along the minus strand of NC_050096.1, from coordinate 70,246,015 downwards.
GTTACGCGTGTCCCCATGACGTTTGTGCGTGCTATCCACGTGTCGTCGTTCACGCGAATCGTGATTCGCGCGCTTTAATAAAATTGTTTGCAAGCCATGAATTGTTAGCTATTCCATATATAATGTGCCATAAACCCGTTTCTATTTTGTTTCGGTCGCTTTAACTTCGTAACCTCGTCACCAACATGCTAGTAACATTATTTCGTCGCGAGGCATGTTTTAATTAATTAGTTGAGTATTGACTTATTTATCCGAGTCATTAAGGTAGTAGTTTACTCAAACTAATTTATAATTTTAGCCACACTTTATTCATACATGTTAATAGGATTATATCTACTTAAATGTTTTAATTAATATTTGTCTAGTATAGGCACGACGTAACTTAATAATTCTCTTATGTTGTGACATTCGTTGTCAAGTCGTCGCGTGTCGTTCGCGCATCGGTCCGCGCATGTCGTGCGCGTAGTCGTGCTGACTCGCACGCTGTCGTGCGCGTTGTTTGCCTGCACGATATCGCGTGCATGTTCGCGTGCCATTCACACGTTGTTTGCATGTCGTCGACATTTCCTTCGCGCGTTCGTGCCACGCGTCTGGTTCAAGTGTCGCGCGACGTCGTTGTGCGATAATAAATTGGTTTTGTCTATAACTCATGTTAGTAATGTTAATTTGTTGGGTCACGTGTTTAAGATAATTAACTTAAGGTTTGCTTGACTAATATTTATTAGATTAATATTCTAATTAGATTAAATGTGTAGTGTTCAACTTGGGCTTTTATAATAAATATTAACATGGTAAATATCAACTCAACTACCTTTTATTTATTTAATATTTGTTTAGTATAAACGTGTCACCTATTTAATTTTCTCGCCTATCGCGCGTGCTGTTCCGCACGTGGTGGCGTGCTGTTGGCGCGTCATTTGCGTTCGTCGCGCGCGCTGTTTCGTGTATCGTCAGCGTGCTATGTCACGCATGTCCGCGCGTCGTTTGCACGTTGTCGTGCTGTTTCACGTGTTACGTGTTTCGTCTCGCTCCGCTAATTCGTCCTGCTTAGAGTCACTGATGTTATTTAAATTACTTATTTAACTAAGAATCGTTAGTGTGGTCAGCTAATTAAAATTGTGCGAAAGCTCTAGTTTCTTTTTAAATAAATATTGATTAATATAATTAGATCAAACTAAATGTTATGATTAATACTCGGTTAGTATAGACGCGATAACTTCTCGACCGTAGCTCCGACTATCGCATTTCTTTTTCCTCGCGTGACCGTAGTAACGCACTCTATTTCGTTTTGCATGCTTTATTATGTTCTCCTTGGCATGGTGTAATGTTCTTATGCATATATATGTTTGTTTGCTTGTGCCTGTTTGTCTTCGCTTTGCGTCGCGAATAGATTGCGATCTGTTTCCGAGCTTCAAGGGATCAAAGATCGAGCGTTGGCGACCAAGAGATCAAGCTTTTTGAGGTCTACAACATTGAACACCCTGAGCATCTGTTTGGTGAAGGCAAGTGTCCTCTGACCCATTATGTCCCATTTATTTTATAATACACTGTCTCGCATACTATGAACAACCTAAGGATTTACTAGCTTTCTATTTACCTTATCCTTGTTTACCTTTCGGGTTATCATGGTTAGCTCTAAGCTAGTGCTTTACTCTAATCAATGAACATGATGAGAATTACTTTATGATACGATGAGGATGAGCTTGTGGCACTAAAGGGGGCTCAGGCTGTTTTCCTGAGTGCCTCTCCATAAGGACCTGTTCGGGGAGTGACAACCCGGGATAACAGTGCAACCATGAGGGTGGAATGGGACGCCCTTAGCTGATTAATTAGAGGAACCAGAGGAGTAGTTGGCTTCGCCGTAGGGCCGTCAATGGGGTCCAGGCACAGTACTTGCTCTGCCGAGGCTGGCTGCAGAGGTTCTTTGATTTGGTTTTGTTAGTCACCCTTCCTCTGGGGAGATGTACTGTGTTTATCAAACTGGAGAAACCTAACGAGCGGCTATGACCTCTGGGAAATCTTTGTAAAGGCTACGTAGTGAGACCCTGCTAGGTCACCTTGGTAGTGATCAATGGAGAGTCATGATCTCCGGGCAGAATGGGAATCACGACTTGTGGGTAAAGTGTGCGACCTCTGCAGAGGGTTAGAAACTGATATATCAGCCGTGCTCACGGTTATGAGCGACCTTGGGATCCTCTTTGATTAGAGATACATATGATATGAGATACAATGGTTCTATTGATAGTTTTGACTTGATGATGATAATGATGTTTTCTCGATGAGGAAATGGTTCACGGGTTGGTTATATGATAAAACTTGGCTTCCACTAATAATAAATACCTGACCAACTAAAAGCAATCTGCTTTGACCTTAACCTCACATAAAGCTAGTCCACTACAGCCAAACGGGACATTTGCTGAGTACGTTGATGTGTACTCACCCTTGCTTTCACAAAACACTAGGTTGCCTTTGGTGCAATCTATGCTCAGGTAAAGAAGAAGGCGTCGAGGCGGATCTCCAGGAGTTCTAGGGCTTCGATGAGTTCGAGGATTAGGCTAGCGACCTCCCCCAGTCAGCTGCCTGTGGTGGGTTTATTTACGTTGGCTACATTTCTATTCTGTGTACTTTGATTTTACTATGTAAATGACTCTAGTCTTTCATATTATTACTTATCCTTTATTGTTATTCGAAGCATTGTGCCATGATGAGTCATTTATGTAATCGCTATGTACGTGAGTTCTGATCCTGGCACGTACATGGTTCGCATTCGGTTTACCTTCCAAAACCGGGTGTGGGCTAGGGGGTTCGGGTATATGGCGCATGGCGCATGTGGGCCCAGAGTGGTCACATGGCATGGCATATGACGACACTAGACATACAGACGTGGCCAAGAGGGGAGGTTCCTGGATTGGGGTTGACCGACGAGGACGTCGGTCTTCTAAGGGGGTGGATTGTGATATCCTGGCCCCTGGGATGGGATGTCCTGGCCCAAGGCTTAATAGAATTAATAGTGTAATCATACCAACAAGGTGCATCTTCTTTTTCGGAAGCCTATCTCGAAAGAACCTCCAAGTTAAGAGTGCTTGGCTTAGAGCAATTTGGGATGGGTGACCGACCGGGAAGTTTTCTCGGGTGCGCATGAGTGAGGACAAAGTGCGCACAAAAGACTCGTGTTGGTCTGTGGGGACAATATATGATCCTAGAGAGCTGCCAGGAGTAAGTACCGCCGGTCCAGGGATTGGACGGGGTGTTACAATGAGATTACAACAAAGTTGTGTTCCCATAATTATAGAATTTAGATAAATAATTGTTCAAGGAATGATAAAACATTCAATATAAATTCATAGTGTTACTTAATGCAAAATTTAATATAGAATTACCAGTAGCCAAAACTGGAAGTAGCGCCAAATAAGAGATAATTTAAACCACATAAACTTTAACAAGTGTAATGGAAAGGTTGAGAAGTTAATGGGATTGACAAATCAATAAGGCAGCTAAGTATATCAGATAAGAAGAGATACATAACACTTATTTAAGTAGAGAACCATAGCAACTGAGACAATTATTACACAAAAGAAATGTAAAGCTGTGATGTTCCCATAGATACTGCAAGAATGGCATTGACAAATCAATAAGACAGCTCAGTATGTCAGATAAGAACAGATACATAAAACTTATTTCAGTAGGGAACCATAGCAACCGAGACAATTATTAAACAAAAAATATAAAGCTGCGATGCTCCATAAATGTTGCAAGGAAAGTTATATGTAGGCTTTCTTTTAAAGGCGAGAGGCGTCGCCTTGTGAGAGGTGTCACCTTGTTCCTTGAAATATCTCTGGGAAGATGAAGTTTCAAGATTCCTAGCTTCATGTGTAAAGTAGAAGCGAGCACTGCCAGTTCATTGTCAGCTTTTTGAAAGATATATGGAATAAAACTTTCGAAATAAGTTTAGAGTGTTACTGAATGCAAAATCTAATATAGAATTACCAGTGACCGCCTCGCGAGAACTTGGCCAAGGGGTAACACAGCACTAAGACCACAACACAAATTTGGCACTATAAAGCATGAACCAGATCTATCAGAATATCATGTTAAAATGATAAGAATTAAACTGATGTATTTTTGAAGATAATTAAATCAATGTAACACAACTTGGACAAGACATGGACAAACAGATGGGTGAATCCGTTGACCCCCATGCATACAATTTTACATAGAAGAAAAGGTAAGGAGATAGCGCCGCGGTACCACCACCACTATATATATACCGAGCTGGGAGGAACCGCACGGCCGAATCCATGGGCGCAGCATGAAGGCGGAGATCCGGTGAGGTCGTAGACCAGGAGTAGAGGTCATAGGCCATGGACGCCGGCGAGCCTGGGCGAGCACTGTGGTAGGGAGTTGAGGGCGAGCTCGCCATGGGGGAAGAGTGCGCGCAGGGGCGAGTGGATGCTAGGGGGCGCGGCCATCAGCAGAGAGGGGGAGGGAATGGGAGTGGCGGCGGGTGTGGGGAGCTTGCCCTGGTTCGGCGGTGGCTGAAGACGAAGCTGAGGGAGGGGGCAGCCATGGAGAGGGGCAGCGGCTTGCTCCCAGGCGTGCACGAAGAAGAAAGGTGTGGGGAGGATAGAGAAGAGCCTAGAACAAGTACGGTGGATAAGGATGAGAATGAGGATAAGATAAAAAAATATAACTTCCTAGAGTTAAGCCGTCGGAAGTTCAATAACTTCCTAGAGTTTGTACATGTACTCTAGGAAGTTAAATAACTTCCTAGAGCAGGCTGTAGGAAGTTAGCTTTTCGTTTGACTAGTCAAAAGCTGAAATCTAACTTCCTAGAGGCAGCCGTAGGAAGTTAGCTTTTCGTTTGACTGGTCAAAAGCTAAATATAACTTCCTAGAGGAGGCCGTAGAAAGTTAGTTGTCCATGCTAACTTCCTAGAGGCAGCCGTAGAAAGTTAGCTTTTCGTTTGACTGGTCAACAGCTGAAATCTAACTTCCTAGAGTCTGCCGTAGGAAGTTAGCGGCTCGTTTGACCACACCCGCGGATCAGCAATTAAAAGCTAACTTCCTAGAGAAGGCTGTAGAAAGTTAGCTGTCCATGCTAACTTCCTACGGTTGCCTCTAGGAAGTTAGCGGCTCGCTTGACCGAACACACGGGTGAGCATGTGAAAGGTAACTTCCTACAACTTTTATAAAATACCGTAGGAAGTTATGTTTATTTCCTAGAGCTACCAGTTGCCTCTCGAAAGTTATTTATTTCCTACAGTTTGTTATAAAAGCTGTAGGAAGTTAAAAAACCGTAGGAAGTGTATGATTTTGGTGTAGTGGGAGCCACGTGGGAGGAACGAGCGTGGTCGGGTGCGGGCGTGTGGGTCATGATGGTCCAGGTGATAGATCGTTTGCTCTATTGCCCTAGATAAAGAATAGAATATATAATGATATAATATATATATATATATTTGTGTATGTAAATATATATAAAATTCAGTTTTGTTTTTAAAATTTGAAAAAAAACGAGAAAACTACCACTAACGGCCAAATAAAGAAAACCGTAAGTGAAAAGTGTATTTCCCCTTTTGGTTGGCTAGTAGAAATGTTATTTACATTGGTGGTTCCAAAATAAACGTAAATGAAAATGTTATTTTTCAATGACCTCTAGCACTGGCAGCACATAAAAACGTCAGTATAAATATCTCTAGAACCGCCACTATAAAGCTTGTGTGTACTAGTGGTAAATAGATAATTTAACAAATTAAGTTAGACGCCTTATTCATGATGTCCTTTCTCAATAATTAATAAAGATGGGTGTTTTACTAGAGTGAGGTTGACGATTTACGGAGAGCAGATGTCTCTATTATTATTAGTCAGAGAGATTATTATCTCCAAAAATCGTTTTTGTGATAGTGGGATTCTCTCAGGATCTTGTTGATCGCCGCCGCCGTTGCTTCATGCATGTCTGGGTGAGCGAGTAGGACCACGTAGTCCGTGTACGACTGCACTTGCGAGTAGCTATAGGACGACCTCCGTTTCCCTGACGATAACGCAGCTTTCGTCCGTGTTTCTTCTCGCTGCGACCAGCCTCCGATCCGGCAGCTCCGATCCTTTCCGGCGGCCCTCAGAATTGATGCTTGCAAAGCTTTGCTTGATCGTTCGACCAAAATCTGTACGACTTTCATGCATGCCAGAGAGAGAAGACGACGACCATGCTCTCTCTATACGCGTAGCCAATCATTCTCTATAGCTTACTAGGGTACAAGGAGAGATGGGACGGACAGCACTTGCGGCTAAAGATAGATATATAGATATATACCGATCGTATATTCAATGCTCTCGCTCGGGTCGTGTTGATCCCAATCGATCCATGGGTCATGGAAGAACATCTATATATCTATCTATCGGTTTGGTTATCTCTACAATCTAGTAGGCCTTGGTTATCTCTACAATCTTATAGGCCGTCTACTTATCTTTAATGTCACTGATTGCGATCTTATCGTCTTCTCGATCAAGTAAGGGGAGTGTTTAAATGCACTAGAGATAATAGTTAGTGTCTAAAATTAGTTGAGACATCAAAACACTCTAGCTAATAGTTCAGCTATTAGCTATTTTTTGATAAATTAGTTAATAGTTGGGTAGTTATTTGTTAGCTAGCTAAATTTACTAACAAATTTTAACTAACTAACTAACTGTTAGTTTTAGTGCATTTAAACACCCCTATGTCATCTGCTACATAAAGTGCATGCATGCAGCAACATAACAATAACAACAACAACAACAAATCGAGTTGTCCATATTTGGCCGTCGCCCGTCGGTCGATCGCATGCATGCAATAATGATGCAACCATCACTCCTAGCTAGCTTCTAGTCTAATAGTAGTGATAATTTTATACTTGCTGTTTGTTTTGCTTTCTTGGCGTCGATCGATCGATTTCTAAATAATTTACGACGACGTCCATCGGCGGCAAAAGGAATATGAATCCCTGATCAACTCCTTCCAATGGAATCTATCCAAAATATTGACCATCAAATCCAAGACTATTTTGTATATAAATCCATGCATCCTCCCTGAGAGAACGAGGCCTTTCAGACTTGGGCGAGCCTTTTACTTTCTTTTTTTTTCCTGCGACGACGAGTACTTGCTGATCGATCAAGAGTCAATGCTACATACGAGCCCAAGTACCAAAAAGATGACTCAACGTTGTGTGCTGTCTTTTTTAGCTACACAACCTGCCAACCTATACCTCCATAAGACCATGCATATAAGTGACATGCGTTGCCAAAAGGATAACATTGCATCCTAACAAACTCTACACACACATATGCTTCCTAGTACCACCCTATTTATACCACCCCATCACCCTACCTTGTCACAGCCACATCCCTCGTTTCCTTAGCGAGAAAGAGAACCTGATCGATCCGTCGCTATAGCATAGAGAGAGAGAGAGAGAGAGAGAGAGAGATAGATAGATAGAGAGAGATGAGGAACCACCACAAGCTAGCTCCTACCACCCCTTCCTCCTCAAAGAACAACCACAGCAGCAACAAGGCGGAGCAGCCACACCTCTCGGGAGCTTACATTAGGAGCCTCGTGAAGCAGCTCAGCTCCTCAGCTGCAGCAAGATCCAAAGACCACAGCACCATGGTGGGCACCAAGCCACATAGCCACCAGCCGCCGCCACAAGAAGACGCCCTCTTGCAGCAGCAGCAGCAGGCCCAAACAGCACCACCACAGCAGCAGCAGCAGCAGCCACACAAGAAGCAGGTGAGGAGGAGGCTGCACACAAGCAGGCCGTACCAGGAGAGACTGCTCAACATGGCAGAGGCAAGGAGAGAGATTGTCACCGCTCTCAAGATCCATAGGGCCTCCATGAGACAAGCCAAAGAGCTGCAGCAGCAGCAGCAACAACAACAGCTGATGCATCTGCAGCTGCAGCGACAACAGGAGGTTCATCATCATCCAGCGCAAGAGCCAAGCCAAGCAGCAACCGGAGCTTCGTCGTCTGCGCCGAGCTACGCTTCCTACTCAGATTACCTGTACAACTCTCCATTTTCGCATTTCACTGCCCCTACTCCCAGTAGCTACTCTTCGTCGTCCCCACTGATGATCACTTACGACGACGCACCAGTCGCGCCGCCGCCCATGGTCGTCAGTTCTGAGCATAACCTAGATGACCAGCTGCTCCCTGCTCTCCCCTTGCAGCCTCTAGGTCTAAACCTTAGCTTCCAGGGATTCAATAGTTGTAGCTCCGCCGTCGCCGGTGACGACACCAAGCAGAACAGCACCTGCTCTTTCGATCCTCCGTTGCTCCAACCGTCACCAGGTTCCTCCTATTCGGTCTACTCCTCTCCCCCGGTGACGATGGCGAGCCACGACCTGTCCGCTGTCGCCATGGAGAACACCTCACTGGCAGCAGCAGACGCGTCGCTGCACCGGGTGCTTGACGACGAGGAGATGGCGGCTATCTACTCGATCGGGCAGCAGCACGACATTGAGTGGAGCGATACCATGAGCCTGGTCACGTCAGCGTGGTGGAGCAAGCTCCTTGAGAGCATCGAAGACAAGGGCAACGGGACAGCAGCCGATCAGGAGGCCGGTGGAGGTGCTGCCAGTGCCAACATGGTGATGATGATGGAGGATCCGTCGTCGTCGTTGGTGGACATGCCCGATTGGGCCAGCGATAACCTTGGCCATGAGGCTACCCATGAAAGCAACTCTAGTTTTCCCGGGATACATTTGAATGACTACTACTACCATCAGGACGAAGATGTCTCCTTGCCCTTGCCCCGGTAAGTAAAGTAATGAATAGTTGTATTATATATGTATGTCAAGCTGTGAGTAGTCTCTACAATTATTTCAGTCAAGTAAAGCAACTATATATGCTTGCGTAAATAGTGTTTTTTTGTAAATTTCGTAGTAAAAAAGAGTTATCTTTAGAACAAACAAAATCAGCAATATATATAATATTCAATTATCCACGTCTACTTTATTTATTTGCAGCCCAACTATATGAACCACGGTTTGTGTACAAGAACAAATGATGTAAAAATTCGCCAATATAGAAGAAAAAACGATATAATATCATATCTATATATATTACAGTAGTTGTTCAAAGTATGCCACTATAGTATGCATAGTGTCTGTAGTGCATCATCTATCTTTGTGTCGCATAATAACTTTATCCACTGAAAATAGTATAGCATGCATGCAGAATATTCCGATGGAAATACAACCAAACATTAATTTATTCTAATATTTTCCAAGATGCATGTATATACATTTTATGGAAGGAGGCAAGCATGCAAAGTTGTATCCGTTGGGATAATGCACGAATATAGTGGGAAGAGATGCATGCATGTGATACTTCACCTAATTATGAATCTCTCTCTCTCTCTCTCTTTTTCAGCATGGACATTGGAGATATCGAAGGATGGGATACAGAATGGTTCTCTTGACTGTAATCGATGATCTGTCATATATGGGAAGCAATTTATCGAAGTTTTGAGCAAAATTGCTGCCTCTTGACATGCTTTTGTTGTATCTCCAAAAAATAAAGGTGTCCACTAGTAGTGATATATTGAAATGGCAAAGATTTGATCTCAAGGATTGTTTATTAACTAATCAAGGCGTTGAACATCGTTAGTCTAAGCATGTCTCTTGATGGAATATCAACCTTTTATTTCTTTGCGACATCCATGTTGATGTATGTACTTATTAGTGTTATCTATGCTAATCAACAGTTGTGACATTTTTGTCATCTTGTTTTTATTATGTGTATCTCATTTAAGTTTCCAATAAAAAAGTTGTGGATAAAAGTTGTTCGATCCTACATCTACAAATTGATGTAAAAACACTACTAAGAACAAGCCTGCACACTTGGTTCTAAAACAGAACTTAATCGGTTTTTGCTTAATTGACATGTCAATAAATTCAGAACACAATCAGTTGTAGCTTAAGGACTTTCAGTAATTACTGATGTCACTATAAAAATCGACTATGCAAATTCATATGTACATATAAATTTTGTCATTGATGTTGAATGTGAGCTTATACATTTTATCTCTAAGAATGGTACAGTTGCATTATTTGAGATTATTTATATATTTATTTGTGGTTATATGAACTTGTTTCCATTGGATTGTTGATTAGTAAAAGTCAATGTGCCATCGGATAGTTAGACATTAAAAACTAGTAATTGATTTTCTAAACATCACTCGACATTTCTCAGCTTCATGTTAGACTCAGTTGTATAGAGTTATACCAATGTCATTTACACAAAATTCATGTCATTTATACCAATGCCATTGCTCTACAGACTTAGATAAATGCTATTGTCAACAGAGTATGCTAAGTACAAGAACATGTCCACAAGATCAAATAACGAGTTAGGTATTGTACAGCCTTATAATTCACCAATATCATCTAAATTCATGCAAGATGTCCTTGGTCATCCCATATTTGTTTTCATCTCCTACCTAGAGCCTTTTTCTTGACACATTTACTCCTAGATATATACTACATGTTCACTATTTATGAAAAAAGAGGTCAATATACTAGGTGACTTTGAATTTGCTAGGGTAGCATTTCCTTTAAATGTTTATAAGGAGTTCCTAGTAAGATAAATCAAAAATAAATAGCACTAGGGAGCCTTGACCATTCTAAGGTAGATCTATATTATCAACTCAATGCGTTGCACTTAAAAACTTTAATAAATCTTTCTTTACATAAAAATATGGCTGCAAGCAAGAGTTAATAAATGGTGTTAGCTAAAGGGTTCTTCATCATGCTTCAAGTAGCAATTCTTCTGATCACGACAATAAGGCCCTGTTCCAATCTCGCGAGATAAACTTTAGCAGCTTTTTTTTAGCTACTTTTAGTCATTTGTAATCTAAACAGGAGAGCTAATGGTGGTAATTAAAGCTAAATTTTAGCACTTCAATTCATATAGCTAAAGTTTAGTAGGAAGCTAAAGTTTATCCCGCGAGATTGAAACGGGGCCTAAGCCAAACGATGTAATTCATATGCTTTAAGTCAGCTCTACCCACATTCTCTAGATCTATTGTTTGCAATTCTGAAAATTAACCTTGCTAATTGGAATGCAAGCTTGCTATGGGGGTGATGGCTTCTTTACATGAGATATACCGAGCTGGCTTGTAGATTAGCCATCACACATATATATTTTCCATGCTGGTCCTTGATGAGGCCTTATAACATGTTCTTCCTTCGTTCCAAAATTGTAAGACGCTTTGACTTTTCTAGTTTTTGCTATATATGCATTTAAATATACAGTATACCTAGACATAGTAAAAGCAATATATTTCAGAATTACTTAAGCGACTTATAATTTGGAGCAAAGAGAGTATATTAGTTAATTAAGTATGTGATGTCTTGTATCAGATCGAACATGCATAATGGGGATCTGCGTGCACAATGGCGCATGGTATTCCATCCATGTACGTTTGGCATTGTGGCAAACGTGCAGTGAGGCTATAATATATGCTAGCTGGGCAACTCTTCTTTAGATGCGCTACGTGTTTATTATTGCTTATGATTTATGATATCATATTCGCATGATAAATATGCCAAGTGAAAAACTTCAGCGACTCCTGGAAATCAACATGTACGTTATTAACTTTACAAAAGAAAAAATAGTTTGATTTTTGTTGTTCCTGAAAAATGGGAATCTTAATTAAGAGAGAGATTTAATTTTTGATTTGTTACAGGACACGACGTAGTTGCCATCTAGAATAATAATGACCTTTGTAGAATTTGAGAGGTGCACGAAACACTTTCTTGAATTCGCGGCCGAAAGCAAAATTAAGAAAATAAGATGCCCGGCCTGTTGATATTTTCCGTTGTCGTCAAACAACTCGACCAGTTTTGGCCGCAACATGCATGCGCATATATATAGGACCTCGTCATCAAGCAACTAGGGTTTGGCAGACTGCGGCATGCCTGTCTAGCTGACTAGCTCTAGTGTAGTGACTTGTCAATGCAAACACTGTTGTTGCTGCCGTCCCATACGCCCTAGCTGACGCTGTGCTGAGAATGCATGCGTTTGGCAGAGCAGCATGCATGCGTTTGTGTGTTTCCACTCCTGCTTAACAGCATGCTGTTTCAGGCGGGTAATAAAGGTTTTAAAGCACATAGAGCCTAGAGGAGCAGATGCTGGCAGACAAATTCATGCATGCATAGAGATACTAGCTAGGTAAAAACAGGGAAGGGGGCAGGGCTCGAGGCATACAGAAATGCAGTGTGCAGGCAGAAGACGAATCTGCTGTAGTAGCTAGTAGCATGCGGTGATCAGAAATGCATGCATGCATGCACACCTATATGCAACGCAAGGCCTCAATCAATACGAGGTTCTGCTGGATCATCAGTACCCTTCTCTTATCTTATGATTTTGAATTGATTAATTGTGATTGCTTTGCATCAATACCTGGGTTGCTTCACAAGTCACGAGAATGATGCAGGTTGTGCTTCGCAATGTGGAGGCAACGTATGTCAGCCTTGCAGCGTGGGGATGGGGGCTCCCTGCTTTTCATTTCTGCCGAGAATTGGTCAACGAGTATTTTTTATAAGAACTAAAAGATCAACTCTTCGCCTCACCTAAGGCCAGCAAGGGGAAGCTAAACCCTAGAAGGAAAAACCTGCCACAATTACTAAATATATCTTATTTAAATGTGGGGTTCCTTACCCCGGGAAATTAAGGGGATCTTAGGGCTAGTTTGGAAGCCACAAAACCAGAGCGGATTGGAGGGGCTAAAATCTCCTCTGTATTCAATTTTGGCCCTAAAATCCCCTCCTTATTCAATTTTGGCCCCTCTGTTTTTTGGACTCCCAAACTAGCCCTTAGAGAGATTTATGTTTCCAAACTCACCCAAAATGCTAGTTTGGGAGCCATAAAACATGAGAGAATTGGAGGAGCTAGAATCTCCATTCAAACTTGAATAAGATGAGGATTCTAGCCCCTCCGGTTTTATGTCTTTCAAACTAGCCCTAAGCCACGAAACCGGAGGGAATTTGAGGGGCTAAAATCTCCTCCTTATTTAAAATTGAATAAGAAGAGGATTTTAGCCCCTCCAATCTCCTCCAGTTTTTGGACTCCCAAACTAGCCCTAAGGGTTGGTTTGGTGACAAAGAAATTGGAGGAGATCCATGGGCACCCTCCAATTCCCTTGACACCAAACCAGCTCTAAAGTTTTGATAAATTTCTATACCATACCGTCTATATTGTTCCTTTAGGTTACTATTCAGTGATGGCAAAGGAAATGTTACATTTGATAGACAAGATCTTAGTTGGTTAAGGTATACTTCCTCCATCACAAAAAGAATGACATTTGCCTTAAATTTGTGTACGGTTTTATATGTGCGAAGTAAGTCGTGTTTGTAAGTGATGACCCTTAGCTACATTATGTTCCTCTTAGGATTCATCAGTAACATAGATTCACAATAATTTCCTTGTTCTAGATAGAATTTTTTAGAAACTTTGCTCCTAAAAAAATAGCATATAAACAAACTAACACTAAAGGGTTGGACAGTCTGCACGTGACTTGACATCCTGAGAACAATGAATCACTAAGTCTCATACTAAACCCTAGCCAACATTGGACCAATTCGATGCCGCCATTATCAGACATTCAAAACCTTTTTCAAATGCACTAACGATCCCAAATGTTGTCCAACATGCACTACCGAAATTTGGCTTTTTGTCGAGTGTTTTTTGGGCACTCGGCAAAGACGCTCTTTATCGAGTGCCAAGCAAAAAAACCTCGGTAAAAAAACACTCGGCAAATAAATTCTTTGCCGAGTGTTTTATTTTTTACACAACGGCAAAGAGTTTTTTTGCCGAGTGTTTTTTTCAACACTAGGCAAAGACAATTTAAAAATCATATTTTAAAGCAGTAAATTAATTCAAATGAAAATGTTTGGCGGTGGTGAGGCCCTCCTCTCATTTGGTGGCATGGTGGCGGTAACCAGTGACTCAGGGCAGGCACATGATGGTAGCGATGGAGACAGAGCGCTCAGTAGCAGCTAGTTTCGGTGCTCGCGGGTGCCAAGGCTAATGTCGACAACCGACATCCTCTCTGGCGTGTGGTAGTGTGTCGCACGCGACATGGTGTTGTCCGGTTCCATGTGCCCAGATGGAGGGGTGGCGGCCGATGTAGCTTTGTGGCTGCTGTGACAGCCGACCCATCGATGCCCCTCTAGAGGGGTTTGTGTAGAATGCCAGGGCGACAACGACGGAGAGGTTGCATGCTTTGACCGAGGGTGTTCTGGCCTGGCAATGTGCTGGCAGACATTCTAGGCCAAAGCCTCAATGACGGTGTGTCCATGGGTGTCACTTTCCCTGTTGAGGGTGTCACATTTCCCCACCACTGTCTTCCATGGGAAAAGTACAGTCTATCTCAAACGAGCGACGATGAGGTCCTAGGCGTCTTTCCCTTCCTGAAGGCGTCACTATTGAAGCTCGTCTCAGCCATAATGTCGCCTATGGTTGATGCTTTCGCTTCTCAGCGTCTGGTATGCGGTTGGAGGTGGGTTTTTGCAATGTGAAGTCAAAGCTACTACATTAGTGGATGTGGCTCGGCAATGATGGCATGAGGCGAAACACCCTTTCTTCGTGGACTGGATTATTTCATAGGCTGGGCAAATGCCGGGGGAGGGGCGGAGGTTCATGCTCGTTGGTGAAGAATCAGAGTTGCCTCATGTGGGGTGTGTTGAGGCTTGTCAATGAAAGCATTGTCATGCCTGGATTTAAGGGCAAACCCAAGCATGTCTCAAATGTGTGCTAGGATCAAGTCTCACACATATGATGACTCATGGTATAGAAATCAATGTCACATCTTATAGGGTTCTGTACAAAATAATTGAATAATTATATCATATGATGACAACGATACTCCGCAACCATAGTTGACTGGGAGACGATGACCTAGACCTCTCACGAACTCATCATGACATCCTTCATGCAGCTCATCTTGCGGTACCTGTTCTTGACCTAGGGGGTGAGTACAGCAAGGGTGAGCTCACATACATTCATCGGTCAACAAGTTGTAGGGAATAATGTGCATGAGCTCACTTATGGTGGGGGCTCATGTGAAGTGTAAGGCTTACCATGAAGAATGATTAAGGCTAAGCATTGCTTTTAATGTTGGTCAAAACTTTATTAGCAATTACTAAATGTAAGTAGACATCAACCCAATTAAATAATTAATCACAATTAATAATAAATACCCACAATGCCATGCAAATGATGTTTAATTTCATAAGTTAATCATGCGAGAGCCCTGAGTCGCTCTTGACCATGAGCATGGCTGATGTACTAGTTTTACACTCAGTAGAGGTTGCACATCTTTACCCATTAGTCGTGTTCTCTTTTCGCTTAGGGTTGTACAGACCCTTAAACACTTCCAAGGTGAGTTGGCGAGGGTACACTACGAGGCCTTTACAAA
Source organism: Zea mays (assembly GCF_902167145.1). Taxonomy (NCBI): domain Eukaryota; kingdom Viridiplantae; phylum Streptophyta; class Magnoliopsida; order Poales; family Poaceae; genus Zea; species Zea mays. The sequence goes on along the minus strand of NC_050096.1, from coordinate 70,230,569 downwards.
GTTCCACTAGTTTCAAAAAACACGCTTCGGTTTCTTGAGGGGCCGATATAGGAATCCCTCGTCTGAAAAACCATCACAACATGATCGACCCGAGAACCTCCCTATACCGGCAGCTCCTCTACCGCCTTTTCCTCTTTCGGATAAAGTAGTCCTCCACTAGCTTTCCTAATTAGTCAGCCAAGGACGTCCCATTCCACCCTTATGGTAGCACTATTAACTCAAGTAAAGCTCCATGTTCCAGTTAACACCATAAGCTTATCATGAACAATAAATAATCCAGTGACAATGATAAAGCATGATCGTATGTCATATAGCAATACTTCCCAAAAACTAGGCAGACCAAAGCCAATCTACCCAATAATTCATTTGTTGCAAGGTGTAGGGTGAAAAAAACTAGAGTAACCTATTTGGTCCCATCAAATTAACCTGAGCATGTCATAGTGATTAACAGAAATATTATTAGGTAAAGAAGAGTGAAAATGGCATAACTTGTCTTATACTTGCAATATCCATGTGCTTCACCAAGTTGGTCTTCCGATTTCTTGCCACATCGCTTCTATGCATAGCAATACATACAATCAAGAAAATAATGGGTATGGTAACATTACACAAAAGCATATGAACAAACTGCTTAAGAATATTCTACACGCTGCTACGAGATCGTAGGATCGAGAATCACTAAAATCAGAGTTAAAACGAATAATTTATGGATAAAACGATATTTTAGGCACAATGAATGTAATATATGTTGAATTTAAACAAAACAGGTATTAAATTGAAATATTTGAGTTAATATTAATCACTTTAATAATTCTCTACTATATTAAAGCATCAGTTTTAATGGTCGTCCCGCGTCATCTTTTTACAAAGAACCCCTTGTATTTCTTTAAAATCAACCTGCGGTACCAGATCATATCCCATCCCTATCCTATTTGTTCGCATAGCAGCGTTCTCGCAACTATCGCTCTAACAACAAACCCCGTCTATTTCGCAACAACCTCCGCCCGCTTCTTCCGCCGTTGTACCGCCACCGGCGAGGAGGATTAGGGCGCTCGCCTCTGGATAAGGATGCTCACTAGGTGATAAAAGTTGCATCGAGTCCAACCAACTGTAAACCTCCTCGTCGCCAAAAGGGACCGGGAGCCCGTCTCCTAGCTCACTCGTCTTCTGCTCCGCTCCTCCCATCCCATGGGCGACATGGCATCAACGGTAGATCTACCTAGCATGCGCTTTATCTGGTCACAACTGTTCTCGTCGAATCTATTATTGGTAGAGACCACTCTAATTGTCGTGTTGTTCACAGGGACATCCACTGACCAAGACACAAGCTTCTCAAATAAGCAAGCCAAGCTGCTCAAGGCACAAAAATTCGCGTCCGAGCTTGACCATCTGGCCAGTTTGTTCTTTCACTCATACCCTTTGTTTCTCAATTTGGCTGTAATGAGCGCACAATACTTTAGGAATATATAGTTGTTGTCTATAAGGGCTTCCTCTGATCCAGCGGTTTTGTGCTTGGTAGGTGGATACGTCAAAAGGTCAAGTTGGACGTGATGAAGCCTTACATTGCCAAGCGGGTCACTGAGCTACTTGAGTCTGACGTATGTTTATGATCCATGTAAAGGTAGTTACATTTTTATTGTTTGATATAATACTCTAAAGGCAAGAGCAAGTATGTATTTCAGTAAGCATGATAAGCATTAGAGAATAAACTTGTTGTATTTGGTATTTTAGGAATGATCTTGTTGGCGTACTTGTGCTTTTCTATGTCTTGCTAAACTTGGAGAAAATTGTTAAGCCATCACCATAAATGAATTTGCATGTGTTACCTATGGAATCTCAATGACGAATTTTGTCGGCGTTTCGACCCAGGGGGTCCCTGGACCGACGAGTAAATTGTCGCTGCGTGTCCCAGCCCAGATGGGTCGGCGCGAGACGGAACACAAGGGGGAACAATAAAGGGGAACCGCGGCTCGTGTTGTCCTGCGCCCAGGGGGGATGCGCTTGCAGTAGGGGGTTACAAGCGTTCGCGAGGGAGAGAGCGAGAGCCTATATGTCAGCCCGTTCTCCCGCGCGGCCACCTTCTCGTACGAGGGCCCTGGACCTTCCTTTTATAGACGTAAGGAGAAGGCCCAGGTGTACAACGGGGAGTGTAGCAGTGTGCTAACGTGTCTAGCAGAGAAGAGCCAGAGCCCTATGTACATGCCTACGTGGCTGTCGGAGAGGTGTTGGAGCCCTGTTCATGTGATGTCGTGGCCGTCTGAGGAGCGCTTGAGCCCTGTAGAAGCACAACTGTTGGGGTTGACGGGACCTTGCTGACGTCCCCTTGCTTCCGTAGGGGGCTGAGAACCGCCGTCGTCATAGGAGCATGCGGGGTGCCATCATTACTTGTTTTACCGGGGCGAGCTAGATGGGACGCCGGTCTTGTTCCCCGTAGCCTGAGCTAGCTGGGGGTAGGGTAATGATGTACCCCCCTACGACGTGGTCGGTCCGAGCCCAAGGTCGGGCGGGGCAGAGACTCCTCTGAGGTCGGGGCTGAGTCCGAGCCCTGGGGTCGGGCGAGGCGGAGACCGTCTCCCGAGGTCGAGGTCGAGTCCGAGCCCTGGGGTCGGGCGAGGCAGAGCTTCCTATGGCGCCTAAGGTTGGACTTGGCGGCTGTCAGCCTCACCCTGGCGGGTGGCGCAGCAGTCCGAGCAGCGCAGGCGGCGCTATTTTCCTGTCAGGTCAGTCAGTGGAGGGGCGAAGTGACTGCGGTCACTTCGGCCTTGTCGACTGAGGAGCGCGCGTCAGGATAAGGTGTCAGGCGATCCTTGCATTGAATGCTCCTGCGATCCGGTCGGCTGGCGAGGCGATCTGGCCAAGGTTGCTTCTCCGCGAAACCTGCCTGAGCTGGGCCTCGGGCGAGTCGAAGGTGCGCCCGTTGCTTGAGGAGGCCCTCGGGCGAGGCATGAATCCACCTTGGTCTACTGTTCCTGCCCTAGGCTGGGCTCGGGCGAGGCGAGATCGTGTCCCTTGAGTGGATGGAGCTTTGACCTGAAACCTGAATTGCGCCCATCAGGCCTTTGCAGCTTTGTGCTGATGGTGGTTACCAGCCGAGTTTAGGAGTCTTGGGGGTACCCCTAATTATGGTCCCCGACAGTAGCCCCCGAGCCTCAAAGGGAGTGTTGGTACTCGCTTGGAGGCTTTGTCGTACTTTTTTGCAAGGGGACCGGCCTTTCTCGGTTGCATTTCGTTCCGGTGGGTGCGCATGAGCGCACCCGCCGGGTGTAGCCCCCGAGGCCTCGGAGGAGTGGTTTGACTCCTTCGAGGTCTTAATGCCTTTCATGACGCCTAGGCCGGTCTGGTTGTTCCCTCATGCGAACTGGTCGTAGCCCGGGTGCATAGTCAGGTTCCGAGTTCTCGGGCTGGTATGTTGACGCTGTCAACGGTTTGGCCGGAGCCGGGTTTGTGAGAGCAGCCCCCTAGCCTCTGCACAGAGCGAGAGGACGGTCAAGGACTGACTCAGCTTTTATCATACGCCCCTTCGTTGCCTTTCCGCAAGGAGGAGGGGGGGAAGTGCCATGTTGCCCTCGGAGGGCGCCGAACATGGTGTCTCCGGTGAGTTGCTAACGGGTGATCCGAGTGGACGCCCGTGCCCCGTTCGATAAGGGTCGGCTAGTGGCCTAGAGGCGCGCTCCAAAAGTACCTGCAGGTTATTTGCCGGAACCGGTCCCGTTTGATAGGGTCCGAGGGCTCGATGCCTCCCTCTGATGGGATTCCGTTACGGAATCGCTCCTGCTGGTCTCGGAAATGTCCTAGGGTACCTCGGGAGCGTAGCCCGAGCCTCGGCCATGTATCGGACGTACCCAGAGTCATCCCTCGCTCTGCGTGTTCTGAGGCGGCTGTCGAACCCTTCGGGGGGCTAGCCTTCGAACCCCTGATCAGTAGTGCGCGCGGAGCCCGAGTGGCCTAAGGCGGCTGTTGAACCCTTCTGAGGGGCCAGCCTTCGAACCTCTGACCAGTAGGAGGGCTCGGGGCCCGCTTCCTTCGTAGAGAAGGATCCCTTTCGGAGTATCCCCTTTCCCGGTCCCTGTAGCAAGAGAGAGAAAGGGGAAGAGGAAAAGGATACAAAATTGAACGATGTGGTGCACCTTTTTTGACGCGGTCATTATGGCGGAGGTGAAGCGTCGCCCGCTTTGCCTGCCAAAGGTGTCGCTTGCCCTGCCGCGAAGTTAATGCGGCGGGACGAGTGGTTTGCGGGGCAGCCGTTGTGCGAGCCGTTCGAGGAATGGAACACGGGCGCGTCGTCTTCACGCCGTGGGAGAGGGATCTCCTGCTGCCCCAGGATGGGACGTGAGCCTGCAGATGATTTGACCGCCGCTTCCGCTCGCCTGCTGCCGCCATTGCTGTCGGCCCACTTTTGGCCATATCGATCATCGCGCCTTCTCCCGCGGCTGACTGATCCGTGACCGATGCGCCTGGTTGGCACTATTGGGCTATGCGCAGGGTCACCTTGAGTCGCGGCACCGGTTCCGCAGTCGAGAAGGCGCAGTCATTGGCATAAGTGGCGGTGCAGTTTTTCGCACGTAGTAACCGGCGCGCCGGTTACATGACGTGTGGGCCTGGGCGTCCATGCTGGGTGCGTTGAAGTCAAAAGGGTGCATCCCCGTGGTGCAGTTGCATGCCCCTGCATGGTGGTCCGCCCTTTCACCCGCTGGGTTAGGCGAAGGTGGAGGAGTGCTTGTAACCGCTGGGCGGTTACATGCTCCGTGCGCGCGGCGGTTTGGCTTCTTCTGTCTTGGCCAGCTTGCACGACGCGTGGGACCCAGCCCCCGTGTCGTAGGGGGAGGACCTTTGAGCGCGTTGGTGAAGACTTAGCCCGCGACGCCTGAGGACGCGAGTGGGGTGAGTCGCCTTTAAAAAGGGATCGACCTCCTGGGTGGTAGCCATGCCTTCGCACTTTTCTCATGCATCACGCCCTTCCGCCTTCCGAGCCCCCAGATGGGGAGCGCCCGCGTTGTCTTCGTCTCGTTGTGGGAGGAGCGCAACCTCGTGGAGGTTGGTACCTTTCAGCCATCGCTCGGCTTCAAGGATTTTCATCAGGCAGCCCGGCTGCATCCCCTCACCGATGGTCACCTAAGACGGTGACCACCAGTTCAATGGTGGGGAGAAGCAAGCCGGGCTGTGGCCTCTGCCCCGCCCTCAGCTTCAAGGATCTTCATCATCCTTGCTGGGGAGGAGGGCAAGGCGAGCCAGGGCCTGCCTTCGCGTGGGCTGGCGTCCCGCTTCTTCCTCCGGCTTCTGGGGGTGGAAACCATCCTCCAGCTCTGCAGAGGAGGCGCCCTCCAGCCATGCCGGGGAAGGCGAACTGCTGCTGCCCAGTCCAGGGTGCAGCATTCCGTCTTCTGTCCGGGCGATGGTGGCCAGTCGCACCGGGGGGGGGGGTCTCACAACACGTCGTACGCCGCGAGGGCGGTACTCGTGTTCTAGGACGGTCCCATTCTCGTTTTCGTGGCGAGGACGGGAGTGAGGACCTGCCGGTGCGCTTTGGGGCGGCCGACGCCCGCTGGTGCGGTGTTGGTGGGCAGGTGGACGCCACCGCCGGTGCTGAGGTGGTGGCAACTGGAGAAAGCTTCTCCGCCGATGAGACCGTCAGCGCCACCCGCGGACCTACCTCCGGCTCTTTGGCTTTAATGTCTGGTTCTCGTCCCTCGAGTGGGTACGTGAACGAGAGCCTTCCAGCGGTAGCGTCCGCCCTGGGACCATCGCTGCTGCTGCAGAGGTCGCTGGCGAGCCACCCGGAGTTTGTCGTCCCGCAGGCTCTCCGATCACTACACGACGGTTCACTTACAGCGACCTACGGTTGGTTGCTAAAACGACCTTCAGCGACCTACGGTTGGTTGCTAAAAACTTTTAGCGACCCATAAGGATAGTCGCTGTAAGTGCCGTCGCTAAAGGCTTTAGCGACCGACATCTTTTTAGCGACTGACCCTCCGTTGCTAATATTGTATATTTAGCGACCAAACGTGGGTTGTTGTACTATAGATTTAGCAACCAATCGTGAGTCGTTATACTATACATTTAGCAACCAACAGAAAGTTGCCCCTAATTATAGTCGTTAATAACAATAATATACCATTAATTAGCTTTCAACAACTGTTATATATACAAAAGCATCACAAATCACCAATTTTTATACACATAATCACATAGATATACAAATTTAATTAGTATTGCACAATGATAGATCCACATCACATAAACCATCAACAAGCACCACAAGGTCTCGCCTGTCGGCTAGCTGAACCGGAGTTGTTCATACCCGCAGGAGTGGAACCGGAGTTCCGTTTGTAACGGCACCTTGAGTGTCGGTGTATGTTCATTGTGGCTGTCGGGCCCTGAACATCTAGGTATTTTGGGTGTAATACCGTGTTTCTTCCTCATTTCGAGCACCAGGTCTCGCCTGTCGGCTAGCTGAACCGCTTAACCAAGTGTGAGTTGCCCTGCACGGAAGGTGACGATTGAGGTATCCGTATCCCGGAGGCGTAGGAGTCCCTCGGCTCGGTCGGCCTTGCCACTCAAGGCTTCTCTTGCTCAGTTAAAGAGAACCCTCGGCCGCTCTGCAATGAGCCAGAGCCGGAGGCAGCGGTGTGAGCGTGGACAGAGGCGGAGTTGGCTCGAAAAGAAGCTTCGTCGGCCGGAGCCTGGCCGGGTCGTCCACTGGCGGAACCAACCCTGGAGTCGGGCTGCCGAGGCCATGAGCCGGGCTGGCGTCCTCGGGGGACAGCTGGCTGAGGCTACGGAGCGGCCGGTCCAGCCGTCTACTCGGGCCAGGTTCCTGGAGGAGATCCTGGCGGCGATGGCTCAGGCGCAGTGTTGACATCTTCCTTCGAGGTGGAGATCCTCCGACCGTGTTGCTGTCCGAGGCCGGGTCGGATTCCGCCGAAGGTGGAGTCGATGCCGAGGGTGCTGCTACTCCCCATACTGATGTCTGAACCTGTAGGATCAGTTTATCTGTAGCGTGCGTATGTTTTTTGCGGCCGTCGAGGCCCAAACATATCATCGTCGTGTTGTAAAGCTGTGTTTCTTTTCCCCTTGTTTCGAGTATCAGGACTTGTTTGTCGGTAGCAGAATCGCTCATCCGAGCGAGAGTTACTTTTCACGGAAGGTGATGAGTGAGGTATCCGTATCCCGGAGGCATAGGAGTCCCTCGGCTCGGTCGGCCTTGCCGCTTACGTGTACTCTTACACGTCCGCAGGATTCTGTTATCGATATAGTCGAGAAGGCACGAAAAATCGTTTTGGCAGAAAAGTTTTCGAGCGTTAAGACTTGTTCGATCAGCGGGATCGCTTATCCGAGCGTGAGTTACTTATTGCAGAAGGTGATGAGTGAGGTATCCGTATCCCGGAGGTGTAGGAGTCCCTCGGCTCGGTCGGCCTTGCCGCTTACGTGTACTCCATCGTTTTCAGGATCCCACTATCGAAGTAGTCGAAAAGCGCGAAAGACGTTTTGACAGAAAGACTTTTTCTAAGGAAAATTTTGACGCGGAGGGGGTTCCCCCCCTTCTAGCCCCCGAGGGAGGGTCGGGCTTTGTCGAGGCAAGGCTGACCCTTCCTTGATGGTTAGACTTTATTTGTGTATGTAAACTAGGTATATGAACGACTTGAAAACATCTTAAGGGTAGAAGCGACGTAGCTGTCGGATGTTCCAAGCGTTGCTGTAGACCTCGCCTTGACTGTTTGCCAGCTTGTATGTTCCGGGCTTCAAAATCTTGGCGATGATGAACGGCCCTTCCCAGGGAGGCGTGAGCTTGTGGCGCCCTCGGGCGTCTTGTCGTAGCCAAAGCACCAAGTCGCCCACCTGGAGGTCTCGGGACTGTACCCCTCGGGCGTGGTAGCGTCGTAGGGACTGCTGATACCGCGCCGAGTGTAGTAAGGCCATGTCCCGAGCCTCTTCCAGCTGGTCCAGTGAGTCTTCTCGGCTGGTCTAGTTGCTTCGGTCGTCGTACGCCCTCGTCCTCGGGGAACCGTATTCTAAGTCTGTGGGCAAGATAGCCTCGGCCCCATAGACTAGAAAAAACGACGTGAAGCTCGTGGCTCGGCTTGGCGTCGTCCTTAGACTCCAGACCATCGAGGAGAGTTCCTTCATCCATTGCCTGCCGAACTTGTTGAGGTCGTTGTAGATCCTCAGCTTGAGTCCCTGTAGAATCATGCCGTTGGCACGCTCTACCTGCCCATTCATCATGGGGTGAGATACGGTGGCCCAGTTCACCCGGATGTGGTGGTTCTCGCAGAAGTCCAGGAACTTCCTGCCAGTGAACTGGGTGCCGTTGTCGGTAATGATGGAGTTCGGGACCCCAAAGCGATGGATGATGTTGATGAAGAACGCCACTGCCTGTTCGGATCTGATGTTGTTTAGGGGTCGGACCTCAATCCACTTGGAGAATTTGTCGATAGCGACCAGCAGGTGCGTGAAGCCCCTGGGTGCCTTCTGCAAGGGACTAACGAGGTCCAGACCCCACACAGCAAACGGCCAGGTGATGGGTATTGTTTGCAAGGCCTGAGCAGGCAGATGTGTCTGCCTTGCGTAGAATTGACACCCTTGGCAGGTGCGTACAATTCTAGTGACGTCGGCCACCGCGGTTGGCCAGTAGAAACCTTGTCGGAAGGCGTTCCCAACGAGGGCTCGAGGTGCTGCGTGATGACCGCAAGCCCCCGAGTGTATTTCTTGCGATAGCTCCTGACCTTCGGTGATAGATATGCATCGTTGGAGGATGCCTGAGGGGCTACGGTGGTAGAGCTCCTTTCCGTCACCCAGCAAGACGAACGACTTGGCGCGCCGCGCCAGTCGCCGGGCTTCGGCTCTGTCGAGGGGTAGCTCTCCTCGGTGGAGATATTGCAGGTACGGGGTCTGCCAGTTTCGATTAGGCAGGACCCCATTTCGCTCTTCCTCGATGCGCAGTGCCTCACCCTCGGCGGCCGAGGGTGCCTCGGGCTGAGCCGAGGCCTCCTCGGGCTCGAGCGTGTCGTCGATCTTGACGGAGGGTTGATGTAGGTCTCGGGAGAAGACGTCCGGGGGAACCGTTGTCCGCCCCGAGGCTATTTTAGCCAGCTCGTCCGCAGTCTCGTTGTATGGTCGGGCGACGTGGTTGAGCTCGAGCCCGTAGAACTTGTCCTCCAAGCGCCGAACCTCGTCGCAGTAGGCTTCCATCTTCGGGTCGCGGTAGTGTGAGTTCTTCATGACTTGGTCGATGACAAGCTGCGAGTCGCCACGAGCGTCGAGGCGCCGAACCCCTAGCTTGATGGCGATGCGCAACCCGTTAACCAGAGCTTTGTACTCGGCCACGTTGTTGGACGCCGGGAAATGGAGGCGCAACACGTAGCGGAGGTGCTTCCCGAGGGGTGAGATGAAGAGCAGGCCCGCGCCCGCTCCTGTTTTCATCAGCGACCCGTCGAAAAACATGGTCCAGAGTTCCGGTTGGATCGGAGCTGCTGGAAGCTGGGTGTCGACCCATTCATCCACAAAGTCTGCCAAGACTTGGGACTTGATGGCCTTCCAAGGAGCGAACGAGATTGTCTCGCCCATGATCTCTACCGCCCACTTTGCAATCCTACCCAAGGCCTCTCGGCACTGGATGATCTCCCCCACGGGGAAGGATGACACCACAGTCACCGGATGAGACTCGAAGTAGTGTCGCAACTTTCGCCGCGTCAGAATCACAGTGTACAGTAGCTTCTGAATTTGCGGGTAGCGAATTTTGGTCTCGAACAGTACCTCACTGATGAAGTAGACCGGCCTCTGGACGATCAATGCATGCCCTTCTTCTCGTCTCTCGACTACGATCGCGGCGCTGACCACCTAAGTGGTTGCGGCTACGTAGATCAAGAGGGCTTCTCCCGCAGTGGGAGGCACCAAGATGGGCGCGCTTGTAAGGAGCGCCTTTAAGTTCCCGAGGGCTTCCTCGGCCTCGGGGGTCCAAGTGAAGCGCTCGGTCTTCCTTAAGAGGCGGTACAGAGGCAGGCCTCTTTCGCCGAGGCGCGAGATGAAGCGGCTTAGAGCCGCAAGGCATCCCATGACCCTCTGTACTCCTTTCAAGTCCTTCATAGGCCCCATGTTGGTGATGGCCGCGATTTTCTCCGGGTTGGCCTCGATGCCCCGCTCGGAGACGATGAACCCCAGGAGCATGCCTCGGGGGACTCCGAAGACACACTTCTCAGGATTAAGTTTTATGCCTTTCGCCTTGAGACATTTGAATGTCGTTTCAAGGTCAGTGAGGAGTTCAGAGGCTTTCCTCGTCTTGACTACAATGTCATCGACGTAAGCCTCGACCGTTCGGCCGATGTGCTCTTCGAACACGTGGTTCATGCACCTTTGGTATGTCGCGCCTGCATTTCTCAAACCAAATGGCATAGTGATGTAGCAGTACATGCCAAAAGGTGTGATGAAAGAAGTCGCGAGCTGGTCGGACTCTTTCATCCTGATTTGGTGATACCCTGAGTAGGCATCGAGGAACGACAGGGTTTCGCACCCAGCAGTGGAATCCACGATTTGATCGATGCGAGGCAGAGGGTAGGGAACTTTTGGACATGCTTTGTTTAGACCAGTGTAGTCTACACACATCCGCCATTTCCCACCTTTCTTTTTCACAAGCACAGGGTTGGCTAGCCATTCGGGATGGAATACCTCTTTGATGAACCATGCAGCCATCAGCTTGTGGATCTCCTCGCCTATGGCTCTGCGCTTTTCTTCGTCGAATCGGCGCAGAGGCTGCTTCACGGGTCGGGCTCTAGCTCGGATATCCAGCGAGTGCTCGGCGACATCCCTCGGTATGCCAGGCATGTCCGAGGGACTCCACGCAAAAACCTCGGCGTTCGCACGGAGAAAGTCGACGAGCACTGCTTCCTATTTGGGGTCGAGCTCGGAGCTGATCCGGACTTGCTTGGAGGCGTCGTTGCTGGGGTCGAGAGGGACGGACTTAACCGCCTCTGCTGGCTCGAAGTTGCTGGCGTGGCGCTTTGCATCTGGCACCTCCTTGGAGAGGCTCTCCAGGTCGGTGATGAGGGCCTCGGATTCGGCGAGGGCCTCGGCGTACTCCACGCACTCCACGTCGCATTCGTACGTGTGTTGGTACGTGGAGCTGATGGTGATGACCCCGTTGGGGCCCGACATCTTGAGCTTGAGGTAGGTGTAGTTGGGGACGGCATTGAACTTGGCGTAGCATGGTCTCCCCAGCAAAGTGGTAGGCTCCTCGGAACCAGACCACCTCGAACGTGAGGGTTTCCTTTCAGAAGTTGGAGGGAGTCCCGAAGCAGACGGGCAGATCGAGCTGCCCAAGGGGTTGGACGCGCTTCCCGGGGATGATCCCGTGAAAGGGCGCCGCGTCGGCCCGGATCGTGGACAGATCGATCTGCAAGAGCCCGAGGGTCTCGGCGTAGATGATGTTGAGGCTGCTGCCTCCGTCCATGAGGACCTTGGTAAGCCTGACGTTGTTGATGACGGGATCGATAACGAGCGGGTACTTCCCAGGGCTCGGCACGCGGTCGAGGTGGTCGCCTTGGTCGAAGGTGATGGGCTTATCAGACCAGTCTAGGTAGACTGGCGCCGCCACCTTCACCGAGCAGACCTCCCGGCGCTCTTGCTTGCGGTGCCGAGCCGAGGCGTTCGCCACTTGCCCACCGTAGATCATGAAGCAGTCATGGACCTCGGGGAACTCTTCTGCCTTGTGGCCCTCCTTCTTGTCGTTGGCGTGGCCTTTGCCACCTTCCGCCGGGGGCCCGGCCTTGTGGAAGTAGCGCCGAAGCATGACGCACTCCTCAAGGGTGTGCTTGACGGGACCCTGATGATAGGGGCACGACTCCTTGAGCATCTTGTCGAACTGGATGGCGCCTCCGGGAGGCTTCCGAGGGTTCCTATGCTCGGCGGCGGCGAAAAGGTCTGCGTCGGCGGCATCGCGTTTCGCTTGCGACTTCTTCTTTCCCTTCTTCTTGGTGCCGCGCTGAGCGGACGCCTCGGGGACGTCTTCCGGCTGGCGCCCCTGAGGCTGCTTGTCTTTCCGGAAGATGGCCTCGACCGCCTCCTGACCAGAGGCGAACTTGGTGGTGATGTCCATCAGCTCGCTCGCCCTGGTGGGAGTCTTGCGACCCAGCTTGCTCACCAGGTCGCGGCAAGTGGTGCCGGCGAGGAACGCGCCGATGACATCTGAGTCGGTGATGTTGGGCAGCTCGGTACGCTGCTTCGAAAATCGTCGGATGTAGTCTCGCAGGGATTCTCCCGGCTGCTGGCGGCAGCTTCGGAGATCCCAGGAGTTCCCAGGGCGCACGTACGTGCCCTGGAAGTTGCCGGCGAAGGCTTTTACCAGGTCGTCCCAGTTGGAGATTTGCGCAGGAGGCAGATGCTCCAGCCAGGCTCGGGTGGCGTCGGAGAGGAACAGGGGGAGGTTGCGGATGATGAGGTTGTCATCGTCCGTTCCACCCAGCTGGCAGGCCAGCCGGTAGTCTGCGAGCCACAGTTCTGGCCTTGTCTCCCCCGAGTACTTGGTGATGGTAGTCGGGGTTTGGAACCGGGTCGGGAACGACGCCCGTCGTATGGGTCGGCTGAAAGCCTGCGGACCGGGCGGTTCGGGCAAAGGGCTCCGGTCCTCCCCGCTATCGTAGCGTCCCCCACGCCTGGGGTGGTAGCCTCGGCGCACCTTCTCGTCGAGGTGGGCTCGACGGTCGCGGCGGTGGTGCTCGTTGCCGAGGCGACCCGGGGCCGCAGGCGCTGTGTCCCGCGTGTGCCCGGTGTGGATCGAGGTTTCCCGCATGAATTGGGAAGTCGCGGCGCGATGCTCCGGGGGTTACCCCTGCCTCCGAGAGGCAGAGCTTTCGGTCCGTCGGACCGCAGCATCCTTTAGGAGATTCTTGAGTTCTCCCTGGATACGTCACCCCTCGGTGGTGGATGGTTCCGGCATCGCTCGGAGTAGTATTACCGCTGCAGCCAGGTTCTGGCCGACCCCACTGGAAGCCGGGGGCAGCCTTGCCCTGGAATCGTCGGCGATGCGGTGCTGGATGTCCTGGGCCAGATGACGCGCTTCTCCGGCCGGAGCTCGGCCTGCCCACTCCTGCCCGATGTTCTGCCGGAGCTGCACAAGTTGTCCTGCTTCCTCGTCGAGCCTGGCCTGCATCTCGCGGATTTGCTCGAGCTATGTGTCCTGACCCCCCGCAGGGACTGGGACCACAGCTAGCTCCCGAAGGATGTCAACGCGAGGCGCATGCCTAGGGGGATCGCCGTCCTCCGGCATACCAAGATGGTTGACTTCGTCGAGACCCCCTAGATCGACGTGGAAACATTCGCGACTTCGGCCACAGTCCTCGTCGTCGAGGCTGTGGCCATCATCGGAGCAATCGGAGAGGCAGTAGTCACATGCGACCATGAAGTCTTGCATGGCACTGGGGTTACCGAGCCCGGAGAAATCCCAACCAGAGTCGGGCTCGTCATCTTCCTCGGAACCCGGGGGCCCGTAGGTCGAGACGGCCGTCAGTCGGTCCCAGGTTGACCACATATGGTACCCCGGAAGGTTTGAGTATGCCTTTATGAAAGCATCCACCGAAGCGGGGTCGCTTAGTAGGTCGAAGCTGAATCTAAAAGGCACAGGGTGGAAAACGGACGGTACCTCTTGATCGACGGATGGTGATGAAGTCGCGTCGGGGACGGACTGCACCGTTATCTCAGGTACGAGGCTAACGCCCAGCAAGTCCTTCGCGAGCGTGCTGGCGTCATTCGTCCGCTTGGGGTTGGCGTGTTGCGGGGAAACGACGCCCATCTTCGTCTCAGACGCGAGGTCAACGCCCGACGTGTCCCCCGCTGGGGCACCGACATCGTCGACTCGCTCGACAGCCGACGAGGTGCTGCCTCCTGCTTGGCCATGGTTGCCCCGCCTCCTCCTCCGTCGGCGGGGAAGGTGACGGGATAGACCCGGATGCTGCTCTTCCGCCACGCGAGGAAGACGTCGTCGATTCCGCCGTCGGCGGGCAGGCTGAAGGCCGCCATTGTCGTTGTCGCGCGGCGGAGGAAGGAGTACCATGTCGTAGCTGCCATCGAGGGACATGAACTCGAGACTCCCGAAACGGAGAATCGTCCTGGGCTGGAGAGATTGCTGGAGACTACCCATCTGAAGCTTGACGGGAAGTTGTTCGTCAACATGCAGCAATCCCCTACCTGGCGCGCCAACTGTCGGCGTTTCGACCCCGGGGGGTCCCTGGACCGACAAGTAAATTGTCGCTGCGTGTCCCAGCCCAGATGAGTCGGCGCGAGACGGAACACGAGGGGGAACAATAAAGGGGAACCGCGACTCGTGTTGTCCTGCGCCTAGGGGGGATGCGCTTGTAGTAGGGGGTTACAAGCGTTCGCGAGGGAGAGCGCGAGAGCCTATCCGTCAGCCCGTTCTCCCGCGCGGCCACCTTCTCGTACGAGGGCCCTGGACCTTCCTTTTATAGACGTAAGGAGAAGGCCCAGGTGTACAACGGGGAGTGTAGCAGTGTGCTAACGTGTCTAGCAGAGAAGAGCCAGAGCCCTATGTACATGCCTACGTGGCTGTCGGAGAGGTGTTGGAGCCCTGTTCATGTGATGTCGTGGCCGTCGGAGGAGCGCTTGAGCCCTGTAGAAGCACAACTATTGGGGCTGACGGGACCTTGCTGACGTCCCCTTGCTTCCGTAGGGGGCTGAGAACCGCCGTCGTCATAGGAGCATGCGGGGTGCCATCATTACTTGTTTTACCGGGGCGAGCCAGATGGGACGCCGGTCTTGTTCCCCATAGCCTGAGCTAGCTGGGGGTAGGGTAATGATGTACCCCCCTGCGACGTGGTCGGTCCGAGCCCAAGGTCGGGCGGGGCAGAGACTCCTCCGAGGTCGGGGCTGAGTCCGAGCCCTGTGGTCGGGCGAGGCGGAGACCGTCTCCCGAGGTCGAGGTCGAGTCCGAGCCCTGGGGTCGGGCGAGGCGGAGACCGTCGTCCGAGGTCGAGGTTGAGTCCGAGCCCTGGGGTCGGGCGAGGCGGAGACTGTCGTCCGAGGTCGAGGTTGAGTCCGAGCCCTGGGGTCGGGCGAGGCGGAGACCGTCTTCCGAGGTCGAGGTGGAGTCCGAGCCCTGAGGTCGGGCGAGGCGGAGCTTCCTATGGCGGCTGAGGTTGGACTTGGCGGATGTCAGCCTCACCCTGGCGGGTGGCACAGTAGTCGGAGCAGCACAGGCAGCGCTGTTTTCCTGTCAGGTCAGTCAGTGGAGGGGCGAAGTGACTGCGGTCACTTCGGCCTTGTCGACTGAGGAGCGCGCGTCAGGATAAGGTGTCAGGCGATCCTTGCATTGAATGCTCCTGCGATCCGGTCGGCTGGCGAGGCGATCTGGATAAGGTTGCTTCTCCGCGAAGCCTGCCCGAGCTGGGCCTCGGGCGATTCGAAGGTGCGCCCGTTGCTTGAGGAGGCCCTCGGGCGAGGCGTGAATCCACCTTTGTCTACTGTTCCTGCCCGAGGCTGGGCTCGGGCGAGGTGAGATCGTGTCCCTTGAGTGGACGGAGCTTTGACCTGAATTGCGCCCATCAGGCCTTTGCAGCTTTGTGCTGATGGTGGTTACCAGCCGAGTTTAGGAGTCTTGGAGGTACCCCTAATTATGGTCCCCGATAAATTTGGTTAGGGCATCATATCTACATCATCTTGCTCCCAAGTCCTAAGCCAAAACATTGGCTATAATTTAATTCGAGCATAGGAGCTCCTTTTCAATTCATTTTTCTGTCTTTTGGCTAAGATCAAGTGTAATATTTGTTTACCAGTTCAATATCTGGTATATAAACAATATATTCACTTTTACATTAAATTCATTTATTATGGGTGTTTTTATGTGGGGTCCATTAAGACTCTCAAGTGTCGCTCCAATCAATGTCATCAAATATAGTTGGGTACCGTCGCAACCCATAGGTATTAGACTAGTATTTATAATAAGCATAGGTTGGAACTATAAATTAGATTAGCTAGATTGACTAATTGTTTAACATTAATTAACAATTAATTAATTAATTAAACATGTGGCATAATTAAAACAATGTTATTACTAGGTACACAAAATTAATATGAACCTAATACAACTTGAACACATAAAAATAAATTGTTTGGCCTAGAAGATATCATATTTTTTATAAATTAATAGGGCTATATAGAAATATGTGGCATGACGCGATCTGATTGGTTAGATTCGGGTCACATAAAAAGTTACAAGGTAAATAGACGTAATATATATAATCTAGGTGTGACTACCTTTTACCATCTTTTCTCTCTGTTTACGGCCGCGTCTACGTCCTCGGTTGCTAACTCGGAAAGTAAAAGGGTTACGAGGGCTGACTTAAGATGTGTTTGGTTTGAGGTCAAAGTGAGATGAGGTAGGGTCGACATCGTCCCCTTGATTTTTTTGGATCATGCCGCCACCAAAAACTAATCTGGTGTTTATCTCGCCACTACGTGACTCTCATCCAAACACTAGAGACACTGTGTCCGCCCTTTTTATCCTACCGTATACATCCAACCAAACACAGCATGTGTACATATAACCGAGGACAGATCGCCCTGGAGTTCGTTGCCGGGTTTTACGACCGGAGCAGATGAAGTTTGTTGGGAGTCCTTTTGACTTACAAGAGATTCGACGCGGATAAAAAGACGGCTTACGAGGCGGTGACCTGAGACCGGAGAATAAAGAAAAAGAGAGAAAAAAACGGATGGAGGCGTGGGATAGAGAGTGGGCTGCATTTGGCCGTGATGAGCTGATGCAGGACTGGGCTGGCTGGAACCTGGTGCACGTAAGTGCTTCTTTTTTTTGTTTTCTATTTCTATTTTCTTATATATATATATAATCTAATTAAAATCTATATTCAAATAGAGTTTTTGACTCCAATTTAAATGCACAATCAGAATTCCAGCATTTTGCAAAATTAAATTTATTTATTTAATTACTATCCTATTTAAGCAAATGTCTTTAAGTATGCAATTCATACATACAAAAATAAGTGTTTTTTAAAAAATAATTTATATTGTACAATATTTATTAAAAGAGACTTTATATTTTTTTCAGAACGTTTTCTAAACACATAATCCATAAAAGAATAGTTCCATCAATCAAATAATTGAGGACATTTGCATATGTTTACGGTTCAAATTAAATTCTATTTTTCAAAGTACTTTAATTATGAACATTATAATATTACTATTTATTCAATTTAGGGAGAAAAATATTCCAAAGGGAAAGAAATCCTTGTTAAGGTCATTTAAATTCTTAATCTTCTTGGAGAATTCTTCTATGTTTCCAAACTAGGATTTTAGGGTGTTACAAGCGCACCACGATCTTTCTCCTTCTATGCCGGGTTTTAGGTATAGGTGTCGTCGAGTTTCTTTGGCCATGTGCAGCCTGTCTTGCGGAGTCGGAGCTGCTCGACTCTTATATTGAACTCGGCAACAATGACTTTATATGTGCTTTGTGTGTGGAGCTACCGTTACCCGAGATGTTTCTACACTTTATGTAGGTTTCGTGCACAGTTTTTCTTAAAACTGGGTTAGGTCAATTCTTTTATTCTTCTTAATTAAAAGTCAACTTATGCTATTACGTTAAAAAATAAACAGTTTCATGTAATTGTCTATCAGATGTAAGATGCGACAACTTCAACTCAGTTTTACCAGTAAAGAAATATTTATGGAATTTCTGCTCTAGATTGGTCCTGGCCAAGTGTCAACTGAATTGGGCTAGCACTGAAATAAACCAAGTAAACGAGACATCTGATAGAGATAATCAGATAAAGGAAATCACCTCGTTTATAAACATCACTATAGCTAGCTTCACTACATTGTATAATAAATTGGCCTATATATATGCTCTAACGTGCTTCTGTTGTATCATTGCCGTTGAACATACGTACATTCAAGGTGCCATGTTGTTCAGGCTTGTGAGCATTGGAAAAAGGTCCCATGCGTGTGCATCGTGAGCGGAGGTCAACCTCCCCTTCAATGTCGTCATCATTGACAGGTCGACATTGTACCAATTCATGGCCATTGTCCATTATGGATACTTGGTCTCGAAGATACCGTCCCTCGCTGGTGTCCTCACCGTGCCATGCGACCAAACCTCGGCTCTTGCATCCATAAAGAAGCTACACGCTCTCTCGACAGTGGCCGGACACCCGGACGGTGAGGGAGAGGACCTCTTGACCTCGCGTACCAGGGCACCTACAAAGGCGCCCAATGTGCAGCCGTACGGGGCAGACGGTGTCCCGTGAAGACCATCCAGGTCAGAGCAGACCCCTTTTAGGCCACCCGCATCGTGGGGAACAAATATAAAATCGCACTCATCGCCTTTCTCTGGGCAAATGTGAACGTGTTCGCCTGAGAACTGTCACAAATGCCCGGGAACCCTAGGGTGGTGATCGAGCACCATCTGAAAGATCCACCCTAACGCCAAGTCGGTGAGTCAAAAGACTCGAAAGCAGTCCATCGAGTGGCAGGACTTCATCTGTGAAGAGGTCTGCAAGTTGCTGCATGCTAGCTTTTATAGAGGAGGTCCACCACCCCGTGTGATTGACCAACCCGGTTATCGTCCCCAAGGCCATTGGGAAGCTTAGTGATGAAGACATCCACACTACTGATACATCTATGCCAATACAAGTATCAATTTCTGGTCCCATTACTTCTGGTCCCATTACTCGCGCTCGTGCTCGTCAACTCAACCATCAGGTGATTACACTCTTGAGTGCATGTCCATCATATTTAGACCATGGAGACCCGTGCACTCTTGTTTTTCTTAGGAACCAGGGAGAAGACCGAAAGGGAAAAGGATTTGAACATGCTGGATTCGGACTGCAGAAGAACACCAACTTGTGACGGTCACCACGGTCACATGCGGGCTCGGATTGGAATGTTCAAGCACAACATGGAAAGCTTATCAAGTCTACTTTCATATGGATCCGGAATTATAGTCATATCTGTTTTGAGGCCGCCGTAATCATTGTTTCCTTACCGAGACATTTCCTACCTTTTCTGCCCATGGTGCTGTGTGACCCTATTTTGGCCCAATGGGTCGTGTATCAAGTTGGGTCCATTAGGGATGCATCCTAGGGTTGCAGCACGACCCCAATACCCTTGTGGTTGTCCTCCCATGTTTATAAACCCCCTAGCCGCCACCAAGAATAGCGGGTTTTGTTTAGATCAAGTTTAGCTCTCGCTACTTGCTTGTAAGCGCGCGTGCTGGTTCAGCCGCCCGTCTTCTTGTCTTCGGAACCCCACCATATTGGAGTTTGATTTTGAAACCTACATTTAGATCTGGTAATTCAGTACTTGTTCTACTTGTTCTTGCTAGTTCTTCGATTGCTTGCAGGACGAGTGCCCTAGTGGCCAGGGTGTCACGCTCCACAAGATCGTGACAGCCATAGGAGGTGGTGTATCGGTTGCTAAGACGCAGCGTCTTTGGAAGGCTATAGTCGGGCTGTGAACGTCGTCTCCTCCCCCAATCGAGTTATTCCACACCCTCTCATCGAAAGATCGGGCAATCACCCAACGGGTGCACATCAGTTGGTATCAGAGGAAGGTTTATCGGTGAGAGATTTACTTTTCTTCGTTGTTTTCTTATCTCCTATAGTCTAGAAAAAGCCAAAAAAATAGTAGATTAGTTTTACCGCAATCCTATAAACCATTGAGCATTTACTAGTATTACTTAGCTAGGGCTTGTTGAGTTTTTGGTTGCATCGGTTGTGTCGAGTTGCTGGTCTTAGTTTATTCCTTTAGAGTTTTGAGTTCTACCACGTTTTGGTCACCACGAGATCCACCATCACCATAAACATCTCTGGTTCGTTTTTGCCACCACAGATACATCTCATGTCCGATTTGGAAGTTTAAATACAATCTGGCAAGCTTATCTTATCTTCTTTCCAAAGGATCTGACCTTGTCTCAAAATTCATTCTGAGCGCTCCGCAATCATCATAGAGATTTCTGGACTTTCTATATTAACAAGATTTGTTAAATCTGATTTAAAGGGGCTGTTAGCAATATCCTTATTGTTTGGGTTGTCATAGTGAAAAAAGGGGTTTAGGCCCCTGCAAAAAAAGAAGAAGAAGAAAAAAAGAAAAAAAGAAAAAAAGGAAAAGAAGAAGAAAGAAGGGGGCTGAATCTCTAAATCTGTTGTTTCTCTTTGTGTTGTGCTAGTTGTTCTTTTTCTATGACTACCTTTGTGCCTAGGCTCACGTCTCTAGCATGGTTTAGCCTAGGACCAGCACAGTACCACCGTTGAACGATTATTCAGCTTGCTTTTGTAACTAACGTGGTACTAGTGTATTCCTTGCTTCAGCCCACCTACAACTCTACATATTTCGACTACAGTTTGACAGGTCGTGTTGCTGCGGCACCGATACACTTATTCCACGGTTGCAGACTTGTTGGTTGCTGACCCCTCCTGTTGTGCAAGGTAAGAATTGGTAAGAGCTTGTGTGGCAGGTTGAGAGTGAGCGCCTTGCAGTAGCTACATCCTAATAGTTGTAGAGTTTTTATTCCTTCACGTTTTTTTTCTTGTTGCCTCTGTTCGTCTAACCATGGCAGGATTGGAGGTTGATGATGCTTCTCGTAATATGCCACACTCTCCTTGCACCAAGGGTATCATACAACACTTTGTAAGGCTGGTGAAGACGCACACGGAAGGTCTTGATAATGACATGCAGGTGACGAATGAAAAGATGGGGCAATTGGAGGCCACACAGATCGACACAAACACCAAACTTGCAAATGTGGAAATGACAGTTGCTCATATTGACAAGAGCCTTGTCGCACTCTTGAGGCGATTTGATGAGATGCATGCTAATACCAATGGTGGGCGTGATGAGGGCGCCGAAGGTAACTGGGATGACTATGTTGCTGAAACTGAGCAAGATGACCAAGAAGCACCTAATCGTCGGCGACTACGTACTAACCGTAGAGGTATGGGTGGTTTTCGCCGACGTGAGGTACATGGTAATGATGATGCTTTTAGTAAGGTTAAATTTAAAATACCACCTTTTGATGGTAAATATGACCTTGATGCTTACATTACTTGGGAGATTGCGGTTGATCAAAAGTTTGCATACCATGAATTTCCTGAGAATGCGCGGGTTAGAGCTGCTACTAGTGAGTTTACTGAATTTGCTTCTGTTTGGTGGATAGAACATGGTAAGAAGAATCCTAATAACATGCCACAAACTTGGGATGCGTTGAAACGGGTCATGTAGGCTAGATTTGTTCCTTCTTATTATGCACGTGATATGCTAAACAAGTTGCAACAATTGAGACAGGGTACTAAAAGTGTAGAAGAATATTATCAGGAATTACAAATGGGTATGTTGCGTTGTAACATAGAGGAGGGTGAGGAATCTGCTATGGCTAGATTTTTTGGGTGGGTTAAATAGGGAAATTCAGGACATCTTGCTTATAAAGATTATGCTAATGTAACCCGATTGTTTCATCTTGCTTGCAAAGCTGAAAGGGAAGTGCAGGGACGACGTGCTAGTGCAAGGTCTAATGTTTCTGCAGGAAAATCTACACCATGGCAACAGCGCACGACTACGTCCATGACCGGCCGTACACCAGCACCAACTCCCTCGCCGAGTCGACCAGCACCACCGCCTTCCTCCGGCGACAAACCACGTGCTTCTTCCACAAATTCAGCAACCAAATCTGCCCAGAAACCAGCAGGTAGTGCCTCTTCAGTAGCCTCCACGGGTAGAACAAGAGATGTTTTGTGTTATCGATGCAAGGGCTATGGACACGTGCAGCGTGATTGTCCTAATCAGCGTGTTTTGGTGGTAAAAGACGATGGTGGGTATTCCTCTGCTAGTGATTTGGATGAAGCTACACTTGCTTTTCTTGTGGCTGATGATGCAGGCACTAAGGAACCACCCGAAGAACAGATTGGTGCAGATGATGCAGAGCATTATGAGAGCCTCATTGTACAGTGTGTGCTTAGTGCACAAATGGAGAAGGCAGAGTAGAATCAGCGACATACGTTGTTTCAAACAAAGTGTGTCATTAAGGAGCGTTCATGTCGTTTGATCATTGATGGAGGTAGCTGCAACAACTTGGCTAGCAGCGACATGGTGGAGAAGTTTGCACTTACGACCAAACCGCACCCGCATCCATATCACATTCAATGGCTTAACAATAGTGGTAAGGTCAAGGTAACCAAGCTGGTACGAATTAATTTTGCTATTGGTTCATATCGTGATGTTGTTGACTATGATGTTGTGCCTATGGATGCTTGTAATATTCTGCTAGGTAGACCATGGCAATTTGATTCAGATTGTATGCATCATGGTAGATCAAATCAATATTCTCTCATACACCATGATAAGAAAATTATTTTGATTCCCATGTCCCCTGAGGCTATTGTGCGTGATGATGTTGCTAAAGCTACCAAGGCTAAAACTAAGAACAACAAGAATATTAAAGCTGTTGGTAATAACAAAGATGGGATAAAATTGAAAGGACATTGCTTGCTTGCGACAAAAACTGATGTTAATGAATTATTTGCTTCCACTTCTGTTGCCTACGCCTTGGTATGCAAGGATGCTTTGATTTCAATTCAAGATATGCAGCTGTTGGGGGCCTTCGGCTTCCGAAGGTCCTCAAAAACATGATTTAACAATGTTTTCCAAGTGAAATGTGTGAGCAGGTATCTTCGAAGTCATATTGCGAGTATACAAGAGCATGGTTAAGACGAAGCTTGACTGGGACGGCGATCACGACGAAGGATAAGACGATCACGAAGCTATGTGCAGAAGAGCTTCGGCATAACGGCGGGAAAGGGAAACCGACTTAAAGATGAAAAGCCAAATTAGACCTCGAAGAATTACTATAGAGTTATTGATAAATGTAAAGGGCATTAATGTAATTTTGCATGGGCTGCGACTCGTGCCTATAAATAGGTGAACAGTATTCCCGTACTGTTCACGCTGACTTGGCATTCACTTTTGCGTCACGCCTGTATTCTCATTCCTTCAAGCCGAAGGTACATTTGTAATTTATTATTGTTTACACAAGTAATATAAATGGAAATAGATTAATAATAATGTTTACAAAAATTATGTTACTTTCTGTACTTTATGAATATTCTCCATCTTTTATCATGATCATGAAGGTATGTCCTTCATGACCTTCGTCCTAGATTCATTATATCCGAAGGGAGATAATGACCTGAAGGACGAAGGGCTTTGACATTTAACGTTTTGTGTTGCCTTGTTCTTGATTCATAGCATTCGAGAACAAGTCCCCAACATTGGCGCCCACCTCCGATGAACTCACTTCCATTTCTTGAGCTTTGAATATCTTCGGCAAGCATCACCTTCGTCATGCCGCTGAAAAAAGTTTCAGCAACAGGGGCTGCCACTCTACAGCCAGGACGTCCTCTCTCTCAGGGAGGCCCGAAGCCAGAAGAGGAAGGCCGCTAGTCCAACGCCTCCGGAGGACGACTTGGACCAGGAGATCCAAAACCTGGAGATTCTTCAGCAGCAGGTGCAGCGAAAAAAGGAGAAGATGGCTCGTCTAGCTGATCTTCAGAGACAGATAGACGAAGCTTCGGAAGAGGTTCGTCATCTTGTTCAAGATGATCAGAACCGAAGGCCTCCGCGCAGAGAGCTTCATCAAGAAGGCTTTTACAATGAAGACGACTGGTATGAAGATTTCCATCATGGAAATTTTGCTTTCGATGATGCTTCTCCTCTCTCAACAGAATTGCAGGCTACACCATGGCCCCAGTCTTACAAGCCACCTCAGCTCCCCATGTACGACGGTCATACAGACCCGAAGCAATTTTTGATGAGCTATGAAGCAACCATATCTTCGTATGGTGGCAATACTGCAGTCATGGCAAAGTCTTTTGTCATGGCCGTCAAGAGTGTCGCTCAGACCTGGTATTCTTCTCTCCGGCCAGGGACAATCACCTCTTGGCAGAAGCTGAAGGATATGTTGATAACCAGCTTCCAAGGATTTCAGACAAAGCCAGTCACCGCTCAGGCTCTCTTCCAGTGTACCCAGGACCATGAAGAGTACCTTCAGGCGTACGTCCGAAGGTTTCTTCGTCTGAGGGCACAAGCGCCAACAGTGCCCAATGAAATTGTCATTGAGGCCATGATTAAGGGACTTCGGCCGGGACCTTCAGCGCAGTACTTTGCCAGGAAGCCACCACAAACGTTGGAGAAGCTGCTCCAGAAGATGGACGAATACATTCGAGCCGACAATGACTTCCGCCAAAGAAGGGAGGAAGCATTCAGGTTCTCTGAAATGACCAGGGGCTTCGGAGGAAGATTTCACCCAAGGTACGTTAGGTCAATTCATAACTCTACTCAAACTGATGATCGAGGGAGTCAGCAGCAAAGGCCACAATACTCTTCACAAGCTTCGGGCCAGCAGCAAAGTTCTTTTCGGCCGCCAGCGCCAAGGGGCAGAGGCGTCAGGGGCTTCGGGGGAAGGTTTGGAGATCAGCCAAGAAAAATTTATTGCCTATTCTATGGTGAAGACAAGGGCCATACCACCAGGATGTGCCACGTTACCATCCAAAAACAGAAGGAAATAGCAAAAGCAGCAGCGCAACAAAGTCAGCCGAAGCAGGTCATGCATACTACTTCGTATCACTCGCCTTATATTCCAGAATACGTAGGCAACCACTCTGCAGCTTCTGTTGCTTCGGCGAGCCAACCCCAAGCATCCTGGCAGCACCCCCCACCACCACCGCAGACGCAGCGAGGACAGCAGCCAAAAGGGAGTCAGAACAATCACCTCGAGAGGGACTTCAGAGAGGAATCCGAAGCTCGCACAGTCAATAGCACTGTGCCAGAGTCAAAGCACATTTATTGATAAATATCCTACCTCAACAACAATTTTTTCGCATTTTTACATTCAGTATTATATTTTTGTTAATAAGGAACAATTATGAGAAGTTTAAGTGTCTTTTATCGTTTTTCAATTTCTTGTAACACTTTCGTCTTTTACCATAATAAAAATATGTCCTTTCCATAGGCTTGAGTTGCCAAAGCATACGGATTTATGGTGGCATGAAGGACCTTTGTATTATCAAAAAATTGTTCTAACAAGACACAATGCAAATTGTTCGAAACAGTAAAAAGTCGTTCCTAAGGGAGCGCAGAGTAAGTTTTCTGAACCTACAGCGAAAAATAAGCGCTGATTCCGCTGAAAGTAAAAGGCGAAGAAGCTCCTAAGGGAGGCTTACAGCGAAAAATAAACGCTGATTCCGCTGAAAGTAAAAGGCGAAGAAGCTCCTAAGGGAGGCTTACAGCGAAAAGTCAGCGCTGATATAAAAAGTGTGTGTGCTTTATTACAGGGATATGTATCTGTGACACAAATATCATTTTGCATAACATAGCATCATCACATCATTTCGCATAACATAAGCATCATACAACATACTGCATGAGGAACAAAAAGCCTTTTGGAAAGGAGATACAGTGTTGATCTTCGGAGAATATTTCGGAAAAGAGAAAATCGTGCTAAGGAACAAGATAAATTGACACGAAGTGCAGCTTCGTTAGAGAAGCAATACAAAACTTTTTTATAGCTTCGGAGAATATTGCACGAAGCTTGGATATTCTTCATCAGAGAAGTAAGCAAGTTCTTGAGATATAGAAAAGATTTTCTTTACGAAGCATGAAAAGAAGGGAAGGTGTTTTTTCGCCGAAGGCTCAAAAAATGGTATGTATGCAAAATTTCATGCATCGTAAAGAATTAAACTATAAATAGATTGTATATTACATTCAAAGTTACAATATATTACACATGTTATGTTCCAAATGTTTCTACAAAAGCATTCAATCCTCCTTAAGCACTATTTCTGCAGCTTCATTCAATAGCTGGTCGACAACCTTGTCCATAATGGCTTCGGCCATTTTTCTAATTTCATCGTCCCCCTTCGGGTGGGGGCCCAGAGATGCCTCAGCAGGTTCTGAGGAAAGAGAAGATACGGCTATATTACTATTGCAAACCGCGAACAACGTCTGGAATTAAAAATTACAATACAATAAAAAACCACTAATTAATACCTATTTGCCCTTCGGGCTCTGTACTTTTCTCGGCAGCTTCTGCTACCTTTCTAGCATCGTGGATGCCTTTTTCACTCTTTTGAATAATCTCTTGCGCCATTTCTCGGCCACCGTTGTCCCAGATGTCAGTGAAGAATTTTCCGCCGACCATACTTGCTTCGGCTGAGGGGTCTTTAATGTCTTCGGAGGGCAAGGTAGTTTCGGACTGCGCTAAGGATTTTACATGATCGCAACCTTTTTTCTCCAAAATAGTAGCAATTCCTCTAGCACCTGAAAAAGCACATATGTCACTCCGGCTATTCAGAATTTCCTCGAAGGCTTTAGCTTCGTGACTGATCCATTTAATCGGACCTTCAGGATTGCCCCTTGAGAAATTCTCTTCGCTAGAAAATGCGCCAACGCTGGCGAAGCTGGATTTTATCTTCTTAACACATTCTATGGATTCAACATAGCATTTTCTCTGGGATGCACGAAGCTCTTTAACATTTATTTCCAAATGATCGGCCCATTGATCACTAAGCTCTCGTTTTGTCTCTTCAAGTATACGTTCTTCTTTAGCTCTAGCTAGCTGTTTCTGGAGATCTTTAATTTCCCACCTTTGGGCTTCAGCTTGGGCCTGTGAGGCAGCTTCGTTTTCTTTTATCTTGTCCACCAATGTAACCAGAATTTTATCCTTTTCCAGAGCTTCGCTTCTCAGTTTAATAACCTCTGATCGTAGGTTGTTGAAAGCAATTTCATAACTCTCGTCTTCGGCATTCTTTTGCGCCCTTAACGCGTTGCTTAGTATTAAACCCTGTATGTAAAAAGAGTTGGTATAAGAATAAAAGAATGAGTTGCAAATTATAAAATTTCCAAACGCGCAGTTCTCATACATTAAGGCTATTATATGCAAGGCTATCCGCAAGATCCTCCTTCGTCATAGCGCATAATCCAGCTTCAAGCTTTGGAAACCCCATGCTTCTACCCATCTCCCGGCAGACGGATAATTCTTTGTTGTCCGGGAGGCAGTATAGAAAGTCATCTTCGTCTGTCCCATTGAACACAAGTGCCCCTTCGGATATTTCAACTCTCTGGCATAATGATTAGCTTCAAAAACTTCTTCTTCGGATAATTTTTTCCCCGAAGCGTGCCGCACAATATAATCGTATATTTTGGAAGGTGCTTCGGGGGCACCAGTGTCAGTTTCTTCAACCAAAATTGGTTATGGTATTTTTATTTCTTCGGTTGCCTCTGCAATGTTCGTTTCTTCGGTTTCAAAAGGTTTTACTTTTGCTGCCTCTGAAGGCCCAGCTTCAGTTTCAAATTGTTGCTTCGAAGCTTCAGCACCAATAGCTTCAGTAGACACTTCAGAAGTTTCAACAGTTTTCTTTGAAGTTATGCTCGAAGATTTAATTGTCTCTAAAACATCTAATACATTAACCATTCTTTTTCTTTTTGGGGTTACGGTTGGACCTTTCTGGCTTTTTCCTGCCTCAATCTTTGCTGAAGGAGTTAAAACCTCTGATGTTTTTGCTTTTTCAGTCCCTGGTTCCTCCATCTTCTCTATTGCTGGCACTTCGGCCAACTCTTTGACTTCTGACAATACGGTCCGTTCTTTCGCTTCGGTGGCCGAAGAGGTCTCATCGGTGAACTCAGGCACTGTGGCCAGTTCAATGTAACGTGGCCGGTGTGTGAGAACCTTTACCCTTTTTCTCTTCGGCACTGGCGCACTAGGAGCGGCTGAAGCAGGTTCTTTCGCAGAAGAAGTTTTCTTTCTTTTTTGACCCCGCACTGGATAATGGTAGTCGGGGTACACGAACCCAATTGCGTCAAATACTCGGTTCAGTCTTTTCTTTTTTCGGCCCCCAAAGGCTGCTGACAATGTAGTGTCTTCGGCCTTTGAGTATACAGCAAGCAGTTCATCACTTACAGTTTCAATGCTTTTTAGCCAGTCATCATCAGGCTCAACGAATTTATCTCCAAACTTAAATGTGTACTTCAGCCTGACTAGTCCACCTTCGTCAGTCTCTTTTATGGTCTCTTGCGGCATCTCCCATTTTTCCGCAAGCGGCCATACTCTGAAGGCAATATGTTCCTGGACCAAGTCCCTCGTCCCAATAAAAGAGCAAACAACTCCGAAGGCTCTCTGGCATTCTTCGGCTAATTCATTCATTTCCACCTTCGGCCTCCGCAGGCCGAAGCGTTGCCAGATAGGACGCATAATGATCTTCTTTATATCTTCTCGTGATATCAAGTCATTCTTCACGTAAAACCATTCCGTCATCCAGTCGCCAGGCCACCTCTTTCGAAAGGTCGGCACTAGGCAGCTTGACCCAGACCGAGAGCCGAAGCTGTAGCACCCAAAATTGTTGTGATACTGTTCCTTACCCCAGGGTTTTGTCTCGTATATCAATTCGTGTATGTTGCAGAAACTTTTCGCATCAGGTTCCAGGCCTTAGCTTTTAACGGCCCACACGAAGATATTCATCCTTATGATTGCTTCGGGGGTAAGCTGGTGAAGGTAGATTTCAAATATCTTCAGCACCTCTACAACAAAGCTGCTCAGGGGAAATCGTAGTCCAGCTTTCAAGAAGCTTCGAAATATCACGACTTCATTTTCCTCAGGAGTTGGATAAGTCTTCTCTCCTTCGTCGGCCCTCACAACGGACAAGTCCCGGAAATATCTTCCCCTCATGTTGATAAGATGATTTTCTTTAATACTTGATTTGCCGAAAACCGCATGGCTTGGTCGCCAGGGTCGATCTTCGGACTCTTCACCTCCACTATCCACATCATAGCTGTCACTGTCGCCAGTATCTTCAGATAAACCCTCCAAGATTTCTTTAGTAATCTTCTCTGTATTAGTCTTCGACATTGATTGAAGAAAACCCAGATGCATCTCCTCAGAAAGACTTAGCTTCGAATCACCCGAATCACCAACAACTTTTTTAACTTCAGACATCTTTGCAAACGCTGAAAAGCGCTCTCTAAACCGAAGCTTTAAAATCTAAAAGGCCAAGCAAGTGTTGTTGCGTGTAGGCCAAAGATTGGGTGAGTAAAAATGGTTGGCAAGAGAGCGTACCAAATAACTCGGGGTGAGCTCTTATTTATACGCCCAGAGCGTTGAAAACTGGAGGGTCCCGCTTGTCAAAGACGGATTGCTATTCTAGCAAAGGGAAGGTGTTTCTTCGGACCTTCGGCTTAAGGCCTTCGTCCATATCGCAATATGAATTTATCAGTACAACAAATTAATATTGCGAGGGGCTACTGTTGGGGGCCTTCGGCTTCCGAAGGTCCTCAAAAACATGATTTAACAATGTTTTCCAAGTGAAATGTGTGAGCAGGTATCTTCGAAGTCATATTGCGAGTATACAAGAGCATGGTTAAGACGAAGCTTGACTAGGACGGCGATCACGACGAAGGATAAGACGATCACGAAGCTATGTGCAGAAGAGCTTTGGCATAACGGCGGGAAAGGGAAACCGACTTAAAGATGAAAAGCCAAATTAGACCTCAAAGAATTACTATAGAGTTATTGATAAATGTAAAGGGCATTAATGTAATTTTGCATGGGCTGCGACTCGTGCCTATAAATAGGTGAACAGTATTCCCGTACTGTTCACGCTGACTTGGCATTCACTTTTGCGTCACGCCTGTATTCTCATTCCTTCAAGCTGAAGGTACATTTGTAATTTACTATTGTTTACACAAGTAATATAAATGGAAATAGATTAATAATAATGTTTACAAAAATTATGTTACTTTCTGTACTTTGTATGAATATTCTCCATCTTTTATCATGATCATGAAGGTATGTCCTTCATGACCTTCGTCCTAGATTCATTATATCCGAAGGGAGATAATGACCTGAAGGACGAAGGGCTTTGACATTTAACGTTTTGTGTTGCCTTGTTCTTGATTCATAGCATTCGAGAACAAGTCCCCAACAGCAGCGTTCTTTGCCTCCTGTTGTTACTAACATTTTGCAGGAGTATTCTGATGTATTTCCAAGTGAGATACCAGAGGGGCTGCCACCTATACGAGGGATTGAGCACCAAATTGATCTTATTCCTGGTGCATCTTTGCCAAATCGCGCTCCATATAGGACAAATCCGGAGGAAACAAAAGAAATTCAGCGACAAGTTCAAGAACTACTCGACAAAGGTTACGTGCGTGAGTCTCTTAGTCCGTGTGCTGTTCCGGTTATTTTAGTGCCTAAAAAAGATGGAACATGGCGTATGTGTGTTGATTGTAGGGCTATTAATAATATCACGATACGGTATCGACACCCTATTCCATGTTTAGATGATATGCTTGATGAATTGAGCGGTGCCATCGTCTTTTCTAAAGTTGATTTACGTAGTGGGTACCACCAGATTCGTATGAAATTAGGAGATGAATGGAAAACTGCTTTCAAAACTAAGTTTGGATTGTATGAGTGGTTAGTCATGCCTTTTGGGTTAACTAATGCACCTAGAACTTTCATGAGATTAATGAACGAGGTTTTGCGTGCCTTCATTGGAAAATTTGTGGTAGTATACTTTGATGACATATTGATCTACAACAAATCTATGGATGAACATGTTGATCACATGCGTGCTGTTTTTAATGCTTTACGAGATGCATGTTTATTTGGTAACCTTGAGAAGTGCACATTTTGCACCGATCGAGTTTTGTTTCTTGGTTATGTTGTGACTCCACAGGGAATTGAGGTTGATCAAGCCAAGGTAGAAGCGATACATGGATGGCCTATGCCAAAGACTATCACACAGGTGCGGAGTTTCCTAGGACTTGCCGACTTCTATCACCGTTTTGTGAAGGACTTTAGCACCATTGCTGCACCTTTGAATGAGCTTACGAAGAAGGGAGTGCATTTTAGTTGGGGCAAAGCACAAGAGCACTCTTTCAACGTGCTGAAAGATAAGTTGACACATGCACCTCTCCTCCAACTTCCTGATTTTAATAAGACTTTTGAGCTTGAATGTGATGCTAGTGGAATTGGATTGGGTGGTGTTTTGTTACAAGAAGGCAAACCTGTTGCATATTTTAGTGAAAAATTGAGTGAGTCTGTTCTAAATTATTCTACTTATGATAAGGAATTATATGCTCTTGTGCGAACATTAGAAACATGGCAGCATTATTTGTGGCCCAAAGAGTTTGTTATTCATTCTGATCATGAATCTTTGAAACATATTCGTAGTCAAGGAAAACTGAACCGTAGACATGCTAAGTGGGTTGAATTTATCGAATCGTTTCCTTATGTTATTAAGCACAAGAAAGGAAAAGAGAATATCATTGCTGACGCTTTGTCTAGGAGATATACTTTGCTGAATCAACTTGACTACAAAATCTTTGGATTAGAGACGATTAAAGACCAATATGTTCATGATGCTGATTTTAAAGATGTGTTGCTGCATTGTAAAGATGGGAAAGGATGGAACAAATATATCGTTAGTGATGGGTTTGTGTTTAGAGCTAACAAGCTATGCATTCCAGCTAGCTCTGTTCGTTTGTTGTTGTTACAGGAAGCACATGGAGGTGGCTTAATGGGACATTTTGGAGCAAAGAAAACGGAGGACATACTTGCTGGTCATTTCTTTTGGCCCAAGATGAGAAGAGATGTGGTGAGATTGGTTGCTCGTTGCACGACATGTCAAAAGGCGAAGTCACGGTTAAATCCACACGGTTTGTATTTCTCTCTACCCGTTCCTAGTGCTCCTTGGGAAGATATTTCTATGGATTTTGTGCTGGGATTGCCTAGGACTAGGAAGGGACGTGATAGTGTGTTTGTGGTTGTTGATAGATTTTCTAAGATGGCACATTTCATACCATGTCATAAAACTGACGATGCTACTCATATCGCTGATTTGTTCTTTCGTGAAATTGTTCGCTTGCATGGTGTGCCCAACACAATCGTTTCTGATCGTGATGCTAAATTTCTTAGTCATTTTTGGAGGACTTTGTGGGCAAAATTGGGGACTAAGATTTTATTTTCTACTACATGTCATCCTCAAACTGATGGTCAAACTGAAGTTGTGGATAGAACTTTGTCTACTATGTTAAGGGCGGTTCTAAAGAAGAATATTAAGATGTGGGAGGACTGTTTGCCTCATGTTGAATTTTGAAAGGAATTAGGCTTACACCTATTTTCCTAATTGATTTTGGTGGTTGAATTGCCCAACACAAATAATTGGACTAACTAGTTTGCTCTAGTGTATAAGTTATACAGGTGTCAAAGGTTCACTCTTAGCCAATAAAAAGACCAAGTATTGGGTTCAACAAAAGAGCAAAGGGACAAACGAAGGCACCTCTGGTCTGGCGCACCGGACAGTGTCCGGTGCACCAGAGGACTCCAACTCAAACTAGTCACCTTCGGGAAAATCCAGAGGCGCTCCGCTAAAATTCACCGGACTGTCCGGTGCTCCAAGGAAGAGCGACCCTGGAACTCGCCAGCTTCGGGAATTCGCAACGGCTAGTCCGCTATAATTCACCGGACATGTCCGGTGTACACCAGACTGTCCGGTGTGACAATGAAGCAACGGATACTTCGGCGCCAACGGCTACCTGCAGCGCATTAAATGCGCGCCAGCGCACGCAGAAGTCAGGCGCGCCCATACTAGCGCACCGGACACTCTACAGTACATGTCCGGTGCGCCACCGGACATCCAGGCGGGCCCAGAAGACAGAGCTCCAACGGTCGGAACCCAACGGCTTTGGTGACGTGGCTGTCGCACCGGACATGTCCGGTGTGCACCGGACTGTCCAGTGCACCATTCGACAGACAGCCCCACCAAACGGCTAGTTTGGTGGTTGGGGCTATAAATACCCCCCAACCACCCCACATTCATTGCATCCAAGTTTTCACACTTCCAACCACTTACAAGAGCTAGGCATTCAATTCTAGACACACTCAAGAGATCAAATCCTCTCCCAAATTCCACACAAAGCTTTAGTGACTAGTGAGAGAGATTTGCTTGTGTTCTTTCGAGCTCTTGCGCTTGGATTGCTTTCTTCTTTCTTGATTCTTTATTGCGATCAAACTCACTTGTAATTGAGGCAAGAGACACCAATCTTGTGGTGGTCCTTGTAGGAACTTTGTGTTCCAAGTGATTGAGAAGAGAAAGCTCACTCGGTCCGAGGGACCGTTTGAGAGAGGGAAAGGGTTGAAAGAGACCCGGTCTTTGTGACCACCTCAACGGGGAGTAGGTTTGCAAGAACCGAACCTCGGTAAAACAAATCCGCGTGTCACACCTCTTATTTGCTTGTGATTTGTTTTGCACCCTCTCTCGCGGACTTGATTATATTTCTAACGCTAACCCGGCTTGTAGTTGTGATTATTTTTGAGAATTTCAGTTTCGCCCTATTCACCCCCCTCTAGGCGACTTTCAATTGGTATCAGAACCCGGTGCTTCATTAGAGCCTAACCGCTCGAAGTGATGTCAGGAGAACTCGCCAAGAAGGAGATGGAGACCGGCGACAAGCCCGCTACAAGCCACGGGAAGGCTTCATCGGAAAAGTCCCGCAACAAGGAAAAGAGGAAGGAGAAGAAGAAGGAAAAGAAGACTTCCTCTCACAAGTCGCATCGGAGTGGCGACAAAATAAAGAAGATGAGGAAGGTGGTCTACTACGAGACCGACACTTCATCACCTTCTACCTCTGGCTCCGACGCGCCCTCCATAACTTCTAAGCGCCATGAGCGCAAGAAGTTTAGTAAGATCCCCTTACATTATCCTTGTACCTCTAGACATACTCCATTACTTTCCGTTCCATTAGGCAAACCGCCAACCTTTGACGGTGAAGATTATGCTAGGTGGAGTGATTTAATGAAGTTTCATCTAACCTCACTCCACAAAAGTATATGGAATGTTGTTGAGTTTGGAGCACAGGTACCATCCGTAGGGGATGAAGATTATGATGAGGACGAGGTGGCCCAAATCGAGCACTTCAACTCCCAAGCCACAACTATACTCCTCGCCTCTCTAATTAGGGAGGAGTACAACAAGGTGCAAGGACTAAAAAGCGCCAAGGAAGTTTGGGACGTGCTCAAGACGGCGCACGAGGGTGATGAACTCACCAAGATCACAAAGCGGGAAACGATCGAGGGGGAGCTCGGTCGCTTCCGTCTTCGCCAAGGGGAGGAGCCACAAGACATGTACAACCGGCTCAAAACCTTGGTGAACCAAGTGCGCAACCTCAGGAGCAAAAAGTGGGATGACCACGAGGTGGTTAAGGTTATTCTAAGATCTCTTATTTTCCTTAACCCTACTCAAGTTCAATTAATTCGTGGCAACCCAAGATATACACTAATGACTCCCGAGGAAGTAATCGGGAATTTTGTGAGCTTTGAATTTATGATCAAGGGCTCACGGAAGATCAACGAGCTTGACGGTCCCTCCACGTCCGAAGCTCAACCGGTTGCATTCAAGGCGACGGAGGAGAAGAAGGAGGAGTCTACACCAAGTAGACAACCAATCGACGCCTCCAAGCTCGACAATGAGGAAATGGCGCTTGTTATCAAAAGCTTTCGCCAAATCCTCAAGCAAAGGAGGGGGAAGAATTACAAGCCCCGCTCCAAGAAGGTTTGCTACAAATGTGGTAAGACCGGTCACTTTATTGCAAAATGTCCTATATCTAGTGACAGTGACAGGGGCGACGACAAGAAGGGGAGAAGAAAGGAGAAGAAGAGATACTACAAGAAGAAGGGCGGCGATGCCCATGTTTGTCGGGAGTGGGACTCCGACGAAAGCTCTAGCGACTCCTCCGACGACGAGGACGCCGCCAACATCGCCGTCACCAAAGGCCTTCTCTTCCCCAACGTCGGCCACAAGTGCCTCATGGCAAAGGACGGCAAAAAGAAGAAGGTTAAATCTAAATCCTCCACTAGATATGAGTCTTCTAGTGATGAAATTGCTAGTGATGAGGAAGATAACTTATGCACTCTTTTTGCCAACCTTAACATGCAACAAAAAGAGAAACTTAACGAATTGATTAGTGCCATTCATGAAAAGGATGATCTCTTGGACACCCAAGAGGACTTCCTTATTAAAGAAAATAAGAAGCATGTTAAGGTCAAGAATGCTTACGCTCTAGAAGTAGAAAAATGTGAAAAACTTTCTAGTGAGCTAAGTTCTTGCCATGAAACTATTGACAACCTTAGAAATGAAAATGCTAATTTATTAGCTAAGGTTGATTCTCATGTTTGTAATGTTTCAATTACCAATTCTAGAAATAATGATGACGATTTACTTGCTAGGATTGAAGAATTGAACATTTCTCTTGCTAACCTTAGGATTGAGAATGAAAAATTGCTTGCTAAGGCTAAAGATTTTGATGTTTGCAATGCTACTATTTCCGACCTTAGAACTAAGAATGATATATTGCATGCTAAGGTTGTAGAATTAAAATCTTGCAAACCCTCTACATCTACCGTTGAGCACACTTCTATTTGTACTAGATGTAGAGATGTTGATGTTAATGCTATACATGATCACATGGCTTTAATTAAACAAAAAATGATCATATAGCAAAATTAGATGCTAAAATTGCCGAGCATAACTTAGAAAATGAAAAATTTAAATTTGCTAGAAGTATGCTCTATAGTGGGAGACGCCCTGGCATCAAGGATGGCATTGGCTTCCAACAGGGAGGCAATGTCAAACTTAGTGCCCCTCCTAAGAAATTGTCCAACTTTGTTAAGGGCAAGGCTCCCATGCCTCAGGATAACGAGGGTTACATTTTATACCCTGCCGGTTATCCCGAGGACAAAATTAGGAGAATTCATTCTAGGAAGTCTCACTCTGGCCCTAACCATGCTTTTATGTATAAGGGTGAGACATCTAGTTCTAGGAAACCAACCCGTGCTAAGTTGCCTAAGAAGAAAACTCCAAGTGCATCAAATGATCATGACATTTCATTTAAAACTTTTGATGCATCTTATGTGTTAACTAACAAATCCGGCAAGGTAGTTGCCAAATATGTTGGGGGCAAGCACAAGGGGTCAAAAACTTGTGTTTGGGTACCCAAAGTTCTTGGGTCTAATGCCAAAGGACCCAAAACCATTTGGGTACCTAAAGTCAAGAACTAAACTTGTTTTGTAGGTTTATGCATCCGGAGGCTCAAGTTGGATCATCGATAGCGGGTGCACAAACCACATGACTGGGGAGAAGAAAATGTTCTCCTCCTACGAGAAAAACCAAGATCCCCAAAGAGCGATCACATTCGGGGATGGAAATCAAGGTTTGGTCAAAGGATTGGGTAAAATTGCTATTTCACCTGACCATTCCATTTCCAATGTTTTTCTTGTAGATTCTTTAGATTATAACTTGCTTTCAGTTTCGCAATTATGTCAAATGGGTTACAACTGTCTTTTCACTGATGTAGGTGTCACTATCTTTAGAAGAAGTGATGATTCAATAGCATTTAAGGGAGTGTTGGAGGGTCAGCTATACTTGGTAGATTTTGATAGAGCTAAACTCGACACTTGCTTAATTGCTAAGACTAACATGGGTTGGCTCTGGCACCGCCGACTAGCCCATGTTGGGATGAAGAATCTTCATAAGCTTCTAAAGGGAGAGCACATTTTAGGACTAACCAATGTTCATTTTGAGAAAGACAGGGTTTGTAGCGCATGCCAAGCAGGAAAGCAAGTTGGTGCCCATCATCCACACAAGAACATCATGACGACCGATAGGCCGCTTGAGCTACTCCACATGGATCTATTCGGCCCGATTGCTTACATAAGCATCGGCGGGAGTAAGTATTGTCTTGTAATAGTGGATGATTATTCTCGCTTCACTTGGGTATTCTTTTTGCAGGAAAAATCTCAAACCCAAGAGACCTTAAAGGGATTCTTGAGACGGGCTCAAAATGAGTTCAGCTTAAGGATCAAGAAAATTAGAAGCGACAACGGGACGGAGTTCAAGAACTCTCAAATTGAAGGCTTCCTTGAGGAGGAGGGCATCAAGCATGAATTCTCTTCTCCCTACACCCCACAACAAAATGGTGTAGTGGAGAGGAAGAATCGAACTCTATTGGACATGGCTAGAACCATGCTTGATGAGTCAAGACTTCGGATCGGTTTTGGGCCGAGGCGGTTAACACCGCCTGCTACGCCATAAACCGGTTGTATCTACACCGAATCCTCAAGAAGACATCTTATGAACTCCTAACCGGTAAAAAGCCCAATATTTCATATTTTAGAGTCTTTGGTAGCAAATGCTTTATTCTTGTTAAAAGAGGTAGAAAATCTAAATTTGCTCCTAAGACAGTAGAAGGCTTTTTACTAGGATATGATTCAAACACAAGGGCATATAGAGTCTTTAACAAGTCCTCTGGACAAGTTGAAGTTTCTTGTGACGTTGTGTTTGATGAGACTGACGGCTCTCAAGTAGAGCAAGTTGATCTTGATGAGATAGGTGATGAAGAGGCTCCGTGCATCGCGCTAAGGAACATGTCCATTGGGGATGTGTGTCCTAAGGAATCCGAAGAGCCTCCAAATACACAAGATCAACCATCCTCCTCCACGCAAGCATCCCCACCGACTCAAAATGAGGATGAGGCTCGAGTTGATGAAGGAGAAGATCAAGCAAATGAGCCACCTCAAGATGACGGCAATGATCAAGGGGGAGATGCGAACGATCAAGACAAGGAGGATGAAGAACCAAGGCCGCCACACCCAAGAGTCCACCAAGCAATCCAACGAGATCACCCCGTCGACACCATCCTCGGCGACATCCATAAGGGGGTAACCACTAGATCTTGGGTTGCACATTTTTGTGAGCATTACTCTTTTGTTTCCTCTATTGAGCCACACAGGGTAGAGGAAGCACTACAAGATTCGGATTGGGTGGTGGCGATGCAAGAGGAGCTCAACAACTTCACTAGGAATGAGGTATGGCATTTAGTTCCACGTCCTAATCAAAATGTTGTAGGAACCAAATGGGTCTTCCGCAACAAGCAAGATGAGCATGGTGTGGTGATAAGGAACAAAGCTCGACATGTGGCCAAGGGATACTCCCAAGTCGAAGGTTTGGATTTCGGTGAAACCTATGCACCCGTAGCTAGGCTTGAGTCAATTCGTATATTATTAGCCCATGCTACTTACCATGGCTTTAAGCTTTATCAAATGGACGTGAAAAGTGCCTTCCTCAATGGACCAATCAAGGAAGAGGTCTATGTTGAGCAACCTCCTGGCTTTGAAGATAGTGAGTACCCTAACCATGTCTATAAACTCTCTAAGGCGCTTTATGGGCTCAAGCAAGCCCCAAGAGCATGGTATGAATGCCTTAGGGATTTCTTTATCACTAATGGATTCAAAGTCGGAAAGGCCGATCCTACTCTATTCACTAAAACTCTTGAAAAAGACTTGTTTGTATGCCAAATTTATGTTGATGATATTATATTTGGGTCTACTAACGAGTCTACATGTGAAGAATTTAGTAGGATCATGACACAAAAGTTCGAGATGTCTATGATGGGGGAGTTGAAGTACTTCTTAGGATTTCAAGTAAAGCAACTCCAAGAGGGCACCTTCCTAAGCCAAACAAAGTATACTCAAGATATTCTAAGAAAGTTTGGGATGAAGGATGCCAAACCCATCAAGACACCCATGGGAACCAATGGGCATCTCGACCTCGACGAGGGAGGTAAATCCGTCGATCAAAAGGTATACCGGTCGATGATAGGTTCCTTGCTATATTTATGTGCATCTCGACCGAATATTATGCTTTCCGTATGCATGTGTGCAAGATTCCAAGCCGACCCTAAGGAAGCTCACCTTACGGCTGTAAAACGAATCTTGAGATATTTAGTTTATACTCCTAAGTTTGGGCTTTGGTATCCTAGGGGATCCACTTTTGATTTGATTGGTTATTCGGATGCCGATTGGGCGGGGTGTAAAATCAATAGAAAGAGCACATCGGGGACTTGCCAGTTCTTGGGAAGATCATTGGTGTCTTGGGCTTCAAAGAAGCAAAATTCCGTAGCTCTTTCTACCGCCGAAGCCGAGTATATTGCCGCAGGACATTGTTGCGCGCAACTACTTTGGATGAGGCAAACCCTTAGGGACTATGGTTACAAATTAACCAAAGTTCCTCTTCTATGTGATAATGAGAGTGCAATCCGCATGGCGGATAATCCCGTTGAGCATAGCCGCACTAAACACATAGCCATTCGGTATCACTTTTTAAGGTATCACCAACAAAAGGGAGATATCGAGATTTCTTACATTAATACTAAATATCAATTAGCCGATATCTTTACCAAGCCACTTGATGAACAAACTTTTAATAAACTTAGGCATGAGCTAAATATTCTTGATTCTAGGAACTTCTTTTGTTGATTTGCACACATAGCTCTTCTATATACCTTTGATCATGTCTCTTTCATATGCTATGACTAATGTGTTTTCAAGTCTATTTCAAACCAAGTTATAGGTGTACTGAAAGGAAATTGGAGTCTTCGGCGAAGACAAAGGCTTCCACTCCATAACTCATCCTTCGTCGTCGCTCCACGCATCTCTCCATCTTTTGGGGGAGAATCCAAAGCAAAAGGACTCCATCTTTGGTATAATCTTCACTCATTTATTTATGACCAAAGGGGGAGAGAGTAATAAGAGGGCTCTAATGATTCCGTTTTTGGCGATTCATGCCAAAGGGGGAGAAAGTATGAGCCCAAAGCAAAAGGACCGCACCACCACCAATTTCTAAAAGTTTAGTTTTTTAAAAAGTATTTTCAAATTGGTATCTTACTTGTGATATAATTTCAAATTGGTACACCCTCTTCAAAATTAATATCTAAACCCTCTTGAACACTAAGAGGAGGATTTCATTAAGGGGGAGTTTTGTTTAGTCAAAGGAAAAGCATTTGAAACAGGGGGAGAAAATTTCAAATCTTGAAGATGCTTTGCAAAATCTTATTCATGTACCTTTGACTATTTGCAAAAGAACTTTGAAAAGGATTTACAAAAGAATTTGCAAGAACAAAACATGTGGTGCAAGCGTGGTCCAAAATGTTAAAAATGAAGAAACAATCCATGCATATCTTATAAGTATTTATATTGGCTCAATTCCAAGCAACCTTTGCACTTACATTATGCAAACTAGTTCAATTATGTACTTCCATATTTGCTTTGGTTTGTGTTGGCATCAATCACCAAAAAGGGGGAGATTGAAAGGAATTAGGCTTACACCTATTTTCCTAATTGATTTTGGTGGTTGAATTGCCCAACACAAATAATTGGACTAACTAGTT
Source organism: Zea mays (assembly GCF_902167145.1). NCBI lineage: Eukaryota > Viridiplantae > Streptophyta > Magnoliopsida > Poales > Poaceae > Zea > Zea mays. Next base: position 70,190,294 of record NC_050096.1, on the reverse strand, counting down.
TGCTCTAGTGTATAAGTTATACAGGTGTCAAAGGTTCACTCTTAGCCAATAAAAAGACCAAGTATTGGGTTCAATAAAAGAGCAAAGGGACAAACGAAGGCACCTCTGGTCTGGCGCACCGGACTGTCCGGTGTGCCACCGGACAGTGTCCGGTGCACCACCAGACAGTGTACGGTGCACCAGAGGACTCCAACTCAAACTCGTCACCTTCGGGAAAATCCAGAGGCGCTCCGCTAAAATTCACCGGACTGTCCGGTGTACACCGGACAGTGTCCGGTGCTCGAAGGAAGAGCGACTCTAGAACTCGCCAGCTTCGGGAATTCGCAACGGCTAGTCCGCTATAATTCACCGGACATGTCCGGTGTGACAACGAAGTAACGGATACATCGGCGCCAACAGCTACCTGCAGCGCATTAAATGCGTGCCAGCGCGCGCAGAAGTCAGGCGCGCCCATACTGGCGCACCGGACACTCTACAGTACATGTCCGGTGCGCCACCGGACATCCAGGCGGGCCCAGAAGACAGAGCTCCAACGGTCGGAACCCAACGGCTTTGGTGACGTGGCTGTCGCACCGGACATGTCCGGTGTGCACCGGACTGTCCGGTGCACCATTCGACAGACAGCCCCACCAAACGGCTAGTTTGGTGGTTGGGGCTATAAATACCCCCAACCACCCCACATTCATTGCATCCAAGTTTTCACACTTCCAACCACTTACAAGAGCTAGGCATTCAATTCTAGACACACTCAAGAGATCAAATCCTCTCCCAAATTCCACACAAAGCTTTAGTGACTAGTGAGAGAGATTTGCTTGTGTTCTTTCGAGCTCTTGCGCTTGGATTGCTTTCTTCTTTCTTGATTCTTTATTGCGATCAAACTCACTTGTAATTGAGGCAAGAGACACCAATCTTGTGGTGGTCCTTGTAGGAACTTTGTGTTCCAAGTGATTGAGAAGAGAAAGCTCACTCGGTCCGAGGGACCGTTTGAGAGAGGGAAAGGGTTGAAAGAGACCCGGTCTTTGTGACCACCTCAACGGGGAGTAGGTTCGCAAGAACCGAACCTCGGTAAAACAAATCCGCGTGTCACACCTCTTATTTGCTTGCGATTTGTTTTGCACCCTCTCTCGCGGACTTGATTATATTTCTAACGCTAACCCGGCTTGTAGTTGTGATTATTTTTGAGAATTTCAGTTTCGCCCTATTCACCCCCCCTCTAGGCGACTTTCAAATTTGCTTATAATCGATCATTGCATTCTACTACAAAGATGTGCCCATTTCAGATTGTATATGGTTTGTTGCCTCGTGCTCCTATTGATTTAATGCATTTGCCATCTTCTGAAAAACTAAATTTTGATGCTACTAGGCGTGCTGAATTGATGTTAAAACTGCATGAAACTACTAAAGAAAACATAGAGCGTATGAATGCTAGATATAAGTTTGCTAGTGATAAAGGTAGAAAGGAAATAAATTTTGAACCTGGAGATTTAGTTTGGTTGCATTTGAGAAAGGAAAGGTTTCCTGAATTGCGAAAATCTAAATTGTTGCCTCGAGCCGATGGACCGTTTAAAGTGCTAGAGAAAATTAACGACAATGCATATAGGCTAGATCTGCTTGCAGACTTTGGGGTTAGCCCCACATTTAACATTGCAGATTTAAAGCCCTACTTGGGAGAGGAAGTTGAGCTTGAGTCGAGGACGACTCAAATGCAAGAAGGGGAGAATGATGAAGACATCCACACTACTGATACATCTATGCCAATACAAGTACCAATTTCTGGTCCCATTACTTCTGGTCTCATTACTCGCGCTCGTGCTCGTCAACTCAACCATCAGGTGATTACACTCTTGAGTGCATGTCCATCATATTTAGACCATGGAGACCCGTGCACTCTTGTTTTGCTTAGGAACCAGGGAGAAGACCGAAAGGGAAAAGGATTTGAACATGCTGGATTCGGACTGCAGAAGAACACCAACTTGTGACGGTCACCACGGTCACATGCGGGCTCGGATTGGAATGTTCAAGCACAACATGGAAAGCTTATCAAGTCTACTTTCATATGGATCTAGAATTATAGTCATATCTGTTCTGAGGCCGCCGTAATCATTGTTTCCTTACCGAGACATTTCCTGCCTTTTCTGCCCATGGTGCTGCGTGACCCTATTTTGGCCCAATGGGTCGTGTATCAAGTTGGGTCCATTAGGGATGCATCCTAGGGTTGCAGCACGACCCCAATACCCCTGTGGTCGTCCTCCCATGTTTATAAACCCCCTAGCCGCCACCAAGAACAGCGGGTTTTGTTTAGATCAAGTTTAGCTCTCGCTACTTGCTTGTAAGCGCGCGTGCTGGTTCAGCCGCCCGTCTTCTTGTCTTCGGAACCCCACCATATTGGAGTTTGATTTTGAAACCTACATTTAGATCTGGTAATTCAGTACTTGTTCTACTTGTTCTTGCTAGTTCTTCGATTGCTTGCAGGACGAGTGCCCTAGTGGCCAGGGTGTCACGCTCCACAAGATCGTGACAGCCATATGAGGTGGTGTATCGGTTGCTAAGGCGCAGCGTCTTTGGAAGGCTGTAGTCGGGCCGTGATCATCGTCTCCTCCCCAATCGAGTTATTCCACACCCTCTCATCGAAAGATCGGGCAATCACCCAACAGGTGCACATCACTTAGGATGTGTATCGACTACACTAGCCTAAATAAGGCATGTCCAAGGACCTGTATCCAATTCCACGAATAAATCAAATCGTGGACTCCACCTCTCAGTGCGACTTGTTGTCTTTCTTATATGCTTATTTTGGGTTCCGCCAGATCTAGGGAGGATAGGAAGCATACCACTTTTGTAATAGTGGATGGTCTTTATTGTTGTGTTTTCATGCCCTACGGTTTGAAAATGCCTTGCTAACATTTGCGCGAGCCATGTGTAAGACATTCAGCGACCTGATTAGGGACATAGTAGAGGTGTATGTCGATGACATCGTAGTCAAGACTAGAAGGGGGTCGACCCTTGTGGAAGACTTCCCTTATCTTTGATAGGTTGCGCGCCACGCTCATGAAGTTGAACCCTTAGAAGTGTGTGTTTGACATCTCTGCTGGGAAGCTTCTAGGATTCTAAGTTTCACACTAGGGCATCGAGGCGAACACGAACAAGATCAGGGCAATCGAGGCAATGGGGCCTCCCGCCCACATCAAGGACATACAGAAGCTGACGGGATCATTGGTCGCCCTTAGTCGTTTCATATCGAGGCTGGCTGAGAGAGCGATCCCCTTCTTTAAGCTTGTCGAGGATAAGATCACCGCCCCGTAGGGCCTGTCAGTCAGCGAGGGCGCTGGGAGGAATCCTCTGGCAACCGGGGGCCATCATTCAGCATGAGGAGAAAGGAAACGTCTACCCTAGAAGCACCCACAGACGAACCCCGTGGCACTGAGCCCGGGGTCAAGCGTGGCGAAGCCAGACAAGGAGGGCCAAGCAAACCAAAGGGAAACCACTCGAGTGGATCCCTCGCCTGGCCCGAGATCGACCCGTCATAAGTGATCGACCCCATTAACTACGCCTAATGCTGAGCCACGACAAAGGCATCGGTCCGCCTCCCACTCATGGCCTATGAGCCCCTCGGGCTGCAGCGCACTCATAACCTATGAACCCTAAGACTGCAGCGCATTTATGGCCCATGCCTCCCCCTGGCTCATGGTGTGAGTGCATAAACTGTTTGCAGGGCACAACAAGACAAGCCACGTCGAGCCCTAGGCTACAGAGGCCATGGGTCGGTGTAGCTCGAATGATGGCGCTCGGGCCCCATGCTGCATGTGATGTCTGCTATAAAGAATACAAGACAACTAGGCAACCCCGGGGCCCATAGGAGCGCGTGGCTTCACCCCATGGTAGAACGCTCGGTTTTACCATCGCTTGTTAACTCCTTCATGAGGAAGCAACCGCTGGCCAACCCCCTCCCTAGATGAACAGAGGACACCAAGACAAGAGAGATGCCTAGACCTACACCCATGTGCGAGGATGACGGACTGACAAAAGAATGAGGACACACCAATGAGGACCCAAAGGCTGGAGCCCTGCCGCTGCAAAGACTTAGTTAGGACTCCGCCATGTAGCCCTTAGCGCCACCTCCTCCACAACAAGAGACATGGGAGCCTCTCCTCCCTCTCTCTCTCTCTCTCTCTCTCTTGCTTGTAACCCCTACTACGAGCATTGATCAGTAATGGTGCCAGTAGCGCAAGCCGCCAAAGACTGGATGTAGGGACGTTCTGCCCGAGCTAGTGTAAATCATGTGCCCACCGTGCACACTGTCTAGAGCCCGGAACGTGCACACAAATTTACTTATTGGAGCGAGGTTTGAAACACCGATAGTTGGCACATCAGGTAGGGGCCATGCGCGTTTCCGATGAAGTTCTTCAAGATCTGAATGGCAAGCCACGACACCAATCAATATCCTGAAGCGGTGATCCATTTTGGGAGCCTCAACAGCGAAGGTGAAGCGGTCAGGGCCTCGGAAGCATGACCCCCTCCATTGAGGAGTCTCGACATGACCATAAGGGCCCGCGACAGCCCCCGCATCGACTGTACCCCAAGAGCGGCCATCCGCTTCAGAAACCTTGACTTCGAAATCAACCAAGACGGCGATATGGTCAGATAGGCACATGCCCGACCTCCTGCCCAAAAGGTCCAACGTCGTCTTGGAGGCTCTTGGTGGCCTCAAGCTCGCCCCACGCGGGCAGCATGAGGTGCATGGGCCAGTCCCGCCCTCCGAGGCTAATGAAATAAGGGTACATATCGCGATCCATATGGGGCTAGAACCCACATATGACGACCCGTCAGCTTTCTTTGCTTCCTATACGGAACCTTGCGGGTTATACAACGCAAAAATGTTGTCCTACCATGACGGCTCTAGCAGTGGCCTTGGCGCCTTCTTGCCTCAAATGCGCCACGCCCTAGCGGTGATCGCCGCCCTCGTGGCCCACGACCATCTCCCCACCTTCGAAGATCAAGAGTTCGTAGGGATGGTCGACGGCAGGGGATACCTCATCTTCGACGCGCTCTGCACAGACTCAGACTCGGACCATCTCCCCATATTTTCATCAAAATGTTTGTTATACTTGTTTGATTTGGTTGTGTTGTCATCAATCAACAAAAGGGGGGAGTTTGTCAGGAAAATGGACCTCAGCCCATTTAACTAATTGATTTTGGTGTTAGATGATCAACATAGCCCGTGGACTAATGAGTTTGCTAGTGTTTGTATTTGTAGTTCAAAGGATGTGAAGAGGATTGGATTGAGGCTTTGTGGATGCAACACCTCAAAAGAAGACCTAAAATATGCGTAGAAGTCCAAGACTCAAGACCAAAAGAAGCCCAAGAAAAATAGTGAATAAATCAAAGAAGGGATTTCTTTGGCTTTGTGATCTGGTGGAGAATTCGGCCCAATGGAGTTCGGCGCGTGGGCAAGTGAGCGCGAGCATGCGCGGCCTAGCCGGCCCACGAGGCAAGAACAACATGGGGACGACATGGCGGGGCCAGGCCCACACGCTAGAGAGTGGGAGGGGGAGAACAATGGGGTAATATCGGGTGGGTTGAACCGGCGCCGGCGGTGGTTCACCAGTGGTTCCCCACTGGTGCTCTTGATCTCAGGAAATGAGCGAGTGTGTGAGCATGGGGGCGAGCTGATGAGCATGCACTACAAGAAAACACTTAATTCCCGTCGGCCAGGAACCGACGGGAATAAGCACTAAACCGACGGGAATAAGTAATTTCTGTCGGTTTAGGTCTTATCCCCGTCGGTTCTCAGCCGACAGGTGTCATGTGTCGGGGATAAGGTTATTCCCGTCGGCGGCTGACGGGAATAATTAATTCCCATCGGCCATTAACTCACTGACAGGAATTAAGGCTAACTCCCGTCGGTTCCCCAGGCCGACGGGCGTAATTTATTAATTCCCGTCGGCCACTTAGGGCCGACGGGAGTTAACTGGGCCGACGGGAGTTATTAATTAATTCCCGTCGGTTCGACCATAGCCGACTAGAATTAACTGGGCCGACAAGAATTATCCTATACTGCTACAAAAACAGCACTAAATTAGGTAACTATTTCTGCACACATAACATATATCACACATAACATGCATCACAGGTAACAGCCACATTACAAACACATGCATTCATAATTAAATCACGCATTACAAACATAACATCCACCAACATTTCAAATATAAGTTCAAGTACGACATCGAGTCAACGAGTACGACATAGTATTGAAATATAAGTACGACATATGTTCAAGTACGACCAAGAGTTAACAAGTTAAGAAACATGTTCAAGTGTTTAGAGATAACCACCACTTAGGTGGTTAGAGCTTTGACCGCTGCCGCCACCACCACCAGGAGGAGGGAACGCGAAGAGCGAGTCAACAAATCTAGTCCCTGCTGCTGGATCAGACCCACTACCACCCGCTTCAGGCGTAACCTTAGCAAATATCAACACGTTAAATGCAAATATCAAAAAGTATACAAGTGTATAAATTAATCGAGAGTTATCAAACGTACCCTATCTCCAGGTGCAGGTATATGTGTCGGAGGGGTGTTGAACTGTGGTGGTGGAACTGGTGTGTTTGCAAATTGGCTCCATTGTGGTGGCGATGGAAAATTTGTTGTCATGCCCTGTTACTGCATTAACTGTTAAACATATGTGTTACTACTGAAGATGTTGTATTGAAATATAATAATTTAGAGTTCGGATTATGTGTACTCACTTGATACATCGCATGGTTATGTGCATTGCAAGCCTCCATAAATTCGCGTTGTTGTCTCATCTCTTCACGCATCCTCATAATCTCCAACTCCTGCTCGTTCGGTCGATGAGAGCATGAGCTACGGGAAGATGAACCCGTCCTCTGAGATCTCACCGACGACGAGTCAATGAATCCGTTGAAGAGTGCGTATCTATAAGTGATTCAAAAAATGTGATTACTGCATAATCAATTTAGTGTCAACCATATAATTTCATAAGTTAGAGCTTACCGTCCATGCGCTTTGCCACCACTACTTGCGTACACCACCGAGGGATCCACCGGTTCATGGCGCCAGCCGAAGTCAGGGCCATGGTGACGAACCATCTCCTCCCCATATGCCGCCTATACATCATTCACAACCTTACAAATGCAGGAATTTCTATACTTTGAACGTTTGAACTTTTGAGCCAAAACTCACCAAGCGATCCGTGGCTGTCTGGCTGCAGAGCTGGTCAGGGTTGTTCGGGTCTGGTCCTTTGTGGCCCTCCTGGTAGACCTCAATGTTAGGCTTTTGGCCACTTGTAGCTTCCTGTATAAACAAAAAACATTCATAAGAAATCATACTATTTGCTGATCAACATAGCTAGATCAAACTTACCATTCTTTTAGCTTTTCGTATCATGTCGTCACCGCCAAACTTGTGGTTAGGATTGGTTCCTCAACATTGTCTGTGATGCGCTGACGCTTTCTGGAAGCCTTCGGAAGCCCAATATCGACACCAAGAATAGTAAGCATCAGGCACGGGCGCCATCCATAGAACCATCACCTGCACACACAATGTTACATATTATATCAATCACAACAATCAATATAAAGGATAAAAAAAATTGAATACTAACCTCACGATATTGATCCTCAGTCAAATATATCTTTGAGGACCCTTCCTTTTTATTCAAGGGGCCTGCTTCTTCCGGATGCTTTTCAAAATACAGGTTTGTAGCATCTTCACCGTGGAGATACCAGACCTTATAGCCTGGCACGAAACCATGCGAGCACAGGTGTAGTGTGACCTGCCTCTTGGTGTGGCTCGTCATATTTCTACATTTATTGCATGGACACCTAATATTATCTATTTGTGACAAAGCAGTTGCATGGTCCAGAAACATCTACGTCTTGGCAAACCATTCACTTGTGTGACACCCACCCTTCTTGAAACCTTCATACATCCAATCACGTCTATCACCCATTATTGCGGCTGTGTGTACGAGTAAAGAGTGTGTGAGACAATATCACGTTTCTAAATGTAACACATACATCTATAGATAAGTAGTAAAACTATATATATACATAAATAACTATATATATACATAAATAACATTAAATTTATCAATAGTGAAACCTTCATACAACCTAATATTATAAGTTAAATCTATTCAATAAATAACATCAAATTCAACAATTTAATAGCATAAGTTAAATATATTATAATAATAGAATTAATACTTATACCCAACATCAAGGCACACATGTGATATTAAACTAACTCTAATCACACTCTAATCACATGTTATATTAAACTAACTCTAATTACACTCTAATCACACCCTAAACTAACTCTAATCACATGAAAGTTAACTCCCGTCGGCCATAAAAAACCGACAAAAATAAACATTTATACACACATTTAACAATAACACTCGCATTTACATTAAATAATTCAAAAAATAATACACCTTAACGGTCCGGGGCGGCGGCGGCGAGCGGCGAGCGGCGCTCCGGGGGCGGGCGGCGCAACGGGGACGGGCGGCGGTCGTTGCTCCAGGAGCGGGCGGCGCTCCGGTGGCGTGGGCGAGCGGCGCTACGGGGGCGGGGGCGGCGCGGCGGACGGCGCTCCGAGGCGGTGGCGGGCGGCGCTCCCGGGGCGGTGGCGGGCGGCGGGCGTGCTCCTAGGCCGCGGGGCGGCTGGCCGGGGCGGGTGTGGGCGGCGGGCGGCGTCGGGGGCAGGCGGTTCTCCGGCGGCGGCAATGGCGGCGGTGTACGTGGCTTGGAAAGCGAGAGGGAGAGAGGAAATGAGCCACGTGGGGTGATCGCCGGCCCATAAAGCATTTATTCCCGTCGGCTGGCGTTAGGGCCGACAGGAGTTAACTAATTCCCGTCGGCTGGCGTCAGGGACGACGGGAGTTAAAATAAAGCCCGTCGGCTGGCGGCTGGGCCGACGGGAGTTATCCAAATCCCGTCGGCTAGAATCAGGGCCGATGGGAATTAACGTAAGGCCCGTCGGCTGCTTTTGAATCGACGGGAGTTATCTAATTCCCGTCGGCCCGCGCAAAGGCCGATGGGAATTAAAATGGTCGACGGGAATGTTCATGATTCCTGTAGTGATGGGGTGAGTTTAATTTGATCGAAGTTGAGCTGGGGAGGGCTGACTACGATGGGACTGTCGATGTTTGGAGCCCGACCGCGCACCCGGGGTTACCCCTCGAGGTGCTTTTGGGTAGGACGGTGTTGTTAACTGTAACTCAATGGTTCGTGCGAGACGCACGAGAGATAGTAGACGATTTTCTACAGGTTCGGGCCGCTTTTGAGATGCGTAATGCCCTACTTCCTGGTATGGATCTTTATGTGGTGGGTTACAAGGGAAATCTCCGGTATGAAGAAAGCTAGTGAGCTAAGTAGATGGTCGATGAATGACTTGGAAATGATGGGGTACCCCCTAGGCCTTATATATCCGACCGTGGGGCACTACATGCGTGTATGATAACGATGTATACATAAGTAATAGTGAATCGACTGAACTTATCTTCCTACAATCTTGCCGACTTATCCTCATTTGGTTCCGATGCCCAGGGGTGTCGCGCGGGAGAATCGGATCAGAGCTGTGGATAACGCTTAAATCCGGCGAGCCGCCTGGGCCCGAGTCTACTCGTTCCCTACGCCGGCCCATTCTGCCAGCAGTTCTCTCCTGGCCCACGAAGGGATGGCCTTGCAAGACAATAGGCCCAAAGCCTTTCACGAGGCCTTCTTGCCTTCTAGTGGACCTGGGGGGTATCCGTCCCCACAAGCCCCCAATCTTTGAGTTGATTTTGAAATAATCAGCCCAAAGATTCTAGGTCCAGCTTTCGATTTTGATTTTCACTTTGGTGATGGGCGCTCCGAAGGTGCAAACGTTGCTTCTAAACTCTGAGTGACTCAGTAAAAAAACAATCTTCTGTTGTTCTCCTTTGATACATTCAAAGATCTTCATCTCATGCCTCAGAAATTGGCACTCTATCATCAGCCTATGCTTTAGAGTTCAGCATTTTGTCTTTTAGAGTTAAGGATTTATTGGGCGCACCGGAGGTGCACCCAATGGGTGTAGCCCCCGAGCTTTGAGTGGATTGTTGAAGATAATCCACTCAAAGATCTTCATCTTATGCTTTAGATATCAGCGCTTTATCTTCATCTCATGCTTTAGAAATCAGCATTTTATCTTCGTCTCATGCTTTAGAAATCAGCATTTTATCTTTGTCTCATGCTTTAGAAATCAGCATTTTATCTTCATCTCATGCTTTTGCGAATTCAAACAACATGGTCTGGCCATGCCTTGTTAGGTTTGAAATTTATTTGATCGGTGACAGATTGGACGTCTGGTAGATGGCTCTTGGCTGGTCTTCATTTCGCTCTGTGTTTCAATGCTTCTGCTGACTAGACTTGCAGTTCAGTAGCTATATTTGGCTTTCCTTTGATCTCTATCGATATCTTCCTTCTGTCTCAATACATTCATTACGTATACTGTATGGATGTGACTTGTTCAGAAAATCTATTGAAAATTCCTGGCCATCTCCCTCCCAATAGGTTTGACCAAGGGACATCTTGGTACGCAGAGCGTTTAGCACACTGTCCTGGAGTAGTAACTTGATGTGACCGTGGGGCATAATCATATCGCCCGAGCAGTTGACCTTAGTCCAAATGGTGTCGTGTTACGTGAAGCGGCGTCTGCTGCCTGACTTGCTTTCAGGCGATTTGAATTTCTTATTGAATACTTGTGACTGTTCGGTGAGCGTGGTAGGAGATGAATAGTTGCCTCCGGCCCCTATAAATAGCCTGCTTGCACCGTTGTTCTCTTCACACATCCTCTGATCATCTGTTGCTTCTTTTCCAACTCTCTCTTCTCTTCCATCTGACCATGGGCAAGGACAAGAAAGGTCGAGGTTCGCCGCGTCACTCTGGCGACAAGCGGAAGCGTGAGCCAAGTCCTCCCTCAGAGGACTTCGGTGACTCCGAATACTCGGAGGAGGAGTTTTCCTCCGAGTCCGAGGGATCGCCGATCTATGTTTCCCCCCCGGCATCGTCCGTCGACTCGAACGATTCCCAGGGGATAATCGCTGAGGTGTATACGTACATTCGGTCCGTCGAGCGCGCCAAGCTCAAGGGCTCGGATGAGTCGGAGGTCTCCTCGGACGAGGAGAACTCTTTCGGCTCGTTCGAGGAAGGGAGCGGCGGCGACGACGACGACGAAGGCAACAGCAGCGGTGGAGGTGGTGGCTGCGACGACGGCAACGACGGCGGCAAGGGCGGCGGTGGAGGCAGCGGCGGCGGCAGGAGCGACGACGACGGCAAGGGCGGCAGCAGCAGCAAGGCCAGTGGCAAAGCGCCACTGGCTTAAATATTAGTATAGATAATTAGTAATAGCAGTAGTAGTGGAATAATTTAGTAGTAGTTAGTAGTATAGTGTAGTGTGAGTAATATAGTAATGTAATGTAGTAAAAAAAGGGAAAAAGGCTGACTCATAATGGGTCAGTCTTTGAGTTTGTGAAAACCCCTTCCACTATTTAATGAAGAAACTTCAGTTGCTCTGAGCGAACTTTTGCTTTTTTGCTGCTCTTTCTTTATAATCGCTTGATAGTTTGTCTTTGCGCCTAACGCTGCCGACGTTTTTAGAAATAACCGTCGAGCGATAGTTGATGACACCAGTGTTTTAGAGGTAACCGCCGAGCAATGGCTGATGACACCGGCGTTTTAGAGGTAACTGCCGAGTGGTGCTTGACAGTGTCGGTGTTTTAGAGGTAACCGCCGAGTGGTGCTTGACACTGTCGGCGTTTTACAGGTAACCGCCGAGTGGTGCTTGACACTGCCGGCGTTTTAGAGGTAACCGTCGAGTTATGCCTGAAGTTTCGCTTTCCCGAGTGATGACTTGACACTTTTTAGAAATAGCGCCCGACCCGGGAAAACCCCATTTATACTCGTGTTGATGTGCGCTTTTGATTTCTGAGCCCTAACTTCACATTTCCGCTTCGAACCACTCATATGTTTCCCTGAGATTCCGCTCCTGTTCATTCCGCCGGCGAGATTGCGAGGGCACCGAAATGGAATAGGCAGAGCTCCGTCGTGGCAATCATCCCGCCCATCGACCCCAACAGTCAGTTGCCATTCGTGGGTAACCATATGTCTGTTATTTCAGAATCTGATCTTCTTCACCTTGTCGATGTTGGGGTTTAACCTCCAAAAGAACTCTGCTCTTGGCGGATTTGCTACGGGGTTACTGTTCCGACGGAGGACACCCATGAGTTCGTCGTCTATGTTCCTTTTCTTATCCGCGGCCTTGCTCTTCCTGTTTCTCCCTTCTTCCGCAGCCTCCTTGATTTCTACAATCTGAACTTGACCCACTTGAACCCTAATTCTATCTTGCAAGTTTCCATTTTTATCCATCTGTGAGGCCTATCTCGGGATTCTCCCCCATTTCAGCCTCTGGAAGTATCTGTATCATTGTTGGCCCAGGATGGCTGGCAGACAGCACCAGCTCGTTGACAGCACAAGTCTAGAGCTGTGTCGCGGGAGGAAAATAGAGTACCTCGACATCCCCCTCAAGGATATCATCAAGGGGTGGCGCCTCGAGTGGTTCATTGTGGAGAACCATTGCAAGTCCCTACCCCCTCGGTCGGGGAGGTAGCCAGATGTTCATACTCCAAGCTGGGTAGAATCTCTGACCCTTTCGGAGATAACAGAGGCAAAAGTACTACTTGTCGAGGTTTGTTTGTTGAAAGATAGAGGTCTGACTACTGAAGCTATGGTCGCTGATTTCGTCTTCAAGAATATCTAGCCTTTGAAGGGCAGGGCGTACCCGGCTTATCTGTACAGTGGCATCAATGACTCTACCCAGGTTACAAACAATAGAATCCCCACTGATGATCTGGTGAGTCGATTGGATATGATCCTAAGGGGCAGAGTGTCAAATGTTGGTGCTCCTGTTGCCTATTCTGCCACCACATATGTCATTTTCTGAATATGTGTCCAACCCTCCTGCTAGTGATGGTAGCCTAGGTCTTAGAGTGCGACCCTCTCCCGAGGATATTGAGGCTCTGATTGCCCCTCTTCGGAGTCCTCCAGATGATGAGAGGCAGACTCATTTTGAGATGCCAGCTAGCAAAGACAATGCAGAGATAGATGTTGTGCTTAGTATGCTGGCTGGGGAATCATCTGACTCGACCCATGCCGAGCCAATGGCTATCACGACTGGACAAGAACTTGGCAAAGCGGTGGAGACTCGGAAGCATGAAGGTGCTCGCCCAAAGCGCCCACACCGGGTTAGCCGCCAGACTGCACCTGTTGAGGAAAAGAAGAAGAAGAGGTGGCTTCGGCGACTGTCATGCTTGGACCAGGGTGCAGGTCCTTCTGCTCCGGTTCGTGATGAAGTGCCAGCAGAGATCCTTCCTGAAGTTGATGCCAAGGGTTGTGATCGTGCACAAGTTGTTGTCTGTATATTTCATGAAGATGAAGAAGAAGAAGTCCCGCTGATCCGTAAGAACAGCCGACATTATAGAGGTAGCGAGGGGGGAGTGATAATCCTTCTCCGGCTCTGTCGGCTCTTGTCAGTCTTTAGGGACTGTCAATATCAGATTTTGATCAAGCCCTTGAGGAAGTCGTCCCTGAGGATATGCTGTCGGAGCCAACTGTCGATGATGTGATGGTTGTTTGTTAAGAGATTCCAGACGTTGGACTGGAGGTATCCCGAGCAGTGTCTCGCGCATCGTCGACTTTGGAGGGCAGTCTTCAATGCCAAGATGCTGGTCCGAGTCGCTCGACTCCCATGGAGGTGATGGAGGAGCCCTCAGCCTTAGAGGTGGCTACTACAAAAGACCCAGCCCCCGAGGGTGGTGCTGGCAGTTACCCAGCCCCCGAGGGTGTTGCCGGTAGTGATCCAGCTCTGGTGGGTAGCGCAAGCTGCAACCCAGCCCCCGAGGGTGTTCAGGTGGGCTCTCCTTCCCACACCTCCATGGACGTCCATGTTGGGTCGTCTCCACCTCGGTCCGATGGGGCGACGGCGATGCATGCTTCCACAGCTTTGAACAAACAAGTCGCCTTAGAGGTCGGTGAGCTAGATGTGAGAAGTCTGTTATCTGCTGGCGGGGCTGAGATCACCCCTTACAATGCCCTTCAAATTGTTCCTGCTGATCTTCCCCCGTCAAGCCATGACATAGCTCCCCCTGCCTTGGGTCTGCCATCGTTCCTCTCCAATCTTCAGGTGAGTCAACTAATTGCCTTTTATTGTTCATATCGGTAAATTATCTCTCATATGCTTATCTGTCTTTGATCACAGGCTTTGGTTGATGGAATGGCTGCCCAGCTGAGGTCATGCGGTGCCACTGTCCCAGAAGGAGCTCTGTCCCTAATGCAGTGGAACCCATTGCTGCTTCAGAAACAGATTGCTGACTTGAAGGCATCGAACACTGGTTAGTGACCTCACTTCTTCCTTAGTTGTTTTTATTGATCAACTTGTTTTTAATCATGCATCCCCTTTCAGCTGCATTGTCGGATATGGCCCGGTGGTGCTTTGAACTTGAGGAGAAATATCTTCGAAGTCAAGAACACTTAACCCAAAGGTGCTCTGACCTTGAGGAGAAGTATTCTCAAGGTCAAGCCAACTTGGCTCGAGTTTCTGCTTCTTTGGATGGCGCGCGCTCTTTGAATTCTTCCCTCGATGCTCAGCTTGACTCGGAAAGGATGGCACATGAGGTAAACTCCCTTGGTTGACTTTGCCATGCTTATTGTTGACTAGGTGCTGAATGTTGATTCTTGTTCGTAGGAGGAGAAACGAGCACTCGCAGCCTCTCGTGATAATTTGGACAGGTTATATCGTGACGCCAGCAACTCCTTGACTATTTTGGAAAGGAGCCACCACTTCACTATGTCGGACCTGGACCATCATCGTCACGAGCTGCAAGTATCTTAGGATGAAGTTCAGCGGCTTGGACAGCTGTTATCGTCCAAGGATTCAATCATTAGAGATCTTCGTGCTTCAAAGAAACTTGTTGCACAGGAGCTAGAAACTGTCCGACTGGCTATCAAAGCCTCAGAGGACAACTGCGTTGTTCTTAAAGCTCAACGCGACAAGGCTATGGACAAAGCCATTCGTGCGGGGCGGATCTTGAAGAGGATGCCCAACGTAGTGGTTCCTGATGACATTGTCACCGACGTCAAGGCCGACTTTGGTTTTGAAACTTTTTCTGACTTAAGCTGATCGTCTGGCTAGTAAGGCATAGTGGTCGCCCTAAGATAGGTAGATGTGATCGTATCGCGCCGACTTAAGTCATTGTCGACTTGATTCGATTGTCCTGTTAGTAGGGTATAGTGATCACCCTAAGCCGAGTTAGCGCGAGCATGTTGCACCAACTTAAGTCATCGCCGACTTAATCTGATTGCTCCGTCAGTAGGGTATAGTGGTCACCCTAAGTCGAGTAATTGTGAGCATGTTGCACCGTCTTAAGTCGTCGCCGACTTAAGCCGATTGCTCCGTCAGTAGGGTATAGTGGTCACCCTAAGTCGAGTAAGCGTGAGCATGTTGCATCGTCTTAAGTCGTTGCTGACTTAAGTCGATTGCTCCGTCAGTAAGGTATAGTGGTCACCCTAAGTCGAGTAAGTGTGAGCATGTTGCACCGTCTTATGTCGTCGTCGACTTAAGCTGATTGCTCCGTAAGTAGGGTATAGTGGTCACCCTAAGTCGAGTAAGCGTGTTGATTTCAAGTCCAATCGAATCGAATTCAGCTGATAGTCAAGAGTTTGAATGCCTTTGAAAACGAAAACTTTATTGATGATGGATTCTCCAGTTACAGAGTATAATGTTGCTTCGATAGCTTTTGAGGCCTTGCTAAGGGTAAAACTTTCTAAGATGCTATATGTTTATGAGTTCCCCACTTCCGTGCCATCCATTTGAGTAAGCCGGTATGATCCCGACCGAGTGACCTCTAATACAATGAATGGCCCTTCCCATAGTGGCGACAACTTGTGTTGTCCTTCCCCCGTTAGAATTTGGTGAAGGACCAAGTCTCCCACTGCAAAGGATCGGTGTCGTATGGCTTTATCATGATAGCGCCTCAAGGTCTGCTGGTATCTGGCTGACTGAATTACTGTGTTCAATCGTGAGAGCACCTAGAGGGGGGTGAATAGGTGATCCTGTAAAAACTTGAAACTTAAAGCCACAAACTTGATTAGGTGTTAGAGCAATAAAGCCAAGTGGCTAGAGAGGAGTTCTTGCGAAACACAATAACCACAAAAAGATCAACACGGAGAGGCACAGTGGTTTATCCCGTGGTTCGGCCAAGTCCAACACTTGCCTACTCCACGTTGTGGCGTCCCAACGGACGAGGGTTGCAATCAACCCCTTTCAAGTGATCCAAAGATCCACTTGAATACCACGATGTTTCTCTTCCAATGATCAAGAATGCTCAAAGTATGCTCGTTGTACTCCTTCATGCGCCTAGGGGTCCCTTTTATAGCCCCAAGGCAGCTAGGAGCCGTTGAGAGCAATCCAGGAAGGCAAATCTTGCCTTCTGTCGACTGGTGCACCGGACAGTCCGGTGCACCACCGGACAATGTCTGGTGCAGATTTCTTTCCTATTCTGGCGCAGCCGACCGTTGATGATTTGGAGCCTTTGGCGCATCGGACACTGTCCGGTGCACACCGGACAGTCCGGTGCCCCCTTCAGACCGTTGGCCCGGCCACGCGTCACGCGTGGATTGCGCGGCCGACCGTTGGCTCACCGGACAGTCCAGTGCACCACCGGACAGTCCGGTGAATTATAGCCGTACGCTGTTGATTGCTTCCCGAGAGGGACGACTTCGCCGTGGATGACTCACCAGACAGTCCGGTGCACCACCGGACAGTCCGGTGATTTATAGTTGTACACCGCCATCAAGTCCCGAGAGCGAACAGTTCACCGAGACTGGTCCTGGCGCACCGGACACTGTCTGGTGCACCACCGGACAGTCCGATGCACCCAGACTGAGCAGAGTCTTGGCTGCTCGAGCCAAGTCTTTTTCATTTGTCTTTTCTCTGATTCTAGCACTTAGACAAATATGTTAGTACACAAAAACCAATGTACTAAGTCTAGAATCATACCTTTGTATTGATTTGCACTTTGTCCACCATTTGGCATAGTTTAACACATAACCATTTGTGTTGGACACTTAATCACCAAAATACTTAGAAATGGTCCAAGGGCACATTTCCCTTTCAATCTCCCCCCTTTTGGTGATTTATGCCAACACAATAAAGAGCAACATATATAAGTGCAACATCAATGCAAATGAGAAC
This sequence comes from Zea mays, assembly GCF_902167145.1. Taxonomy (NCBI): domain Eukaryota; kingdom Viridiplantae; phylum Streptophyta; class Magnoliopsida; order Poales; family Poaceae; genus Zea; species Zea mays. The sequence continues at coordinate 70,172,997 of NC_050096.1, read as the reverse complement.
AAGAATTTGTTTTGATTCAAATTTGGCATATTTGGATCATTCTTTGCCACCACTTGGTTTGTTTTTTAAATCAAACTCAATTTCCTATCTCTAAGTCAAATTCACTTGTTGAGGCATAGAGAGAGGTATTCTAATAGAAATTGATCAAAGATTCAAAAACTCCCCCTATTTCTCATAATCAAACATTCTCCCCACAAGAGACCAACTTTTGACAGAAAAAGAGACACTTAGAGTATTTTGACAAAACAAAAGCTCTAACTCTACTTTTTCAAAATTCAAGTGGTAGCTGATCCATTTCTTGCTTTGGCCCTTAATTTCTCCCCCTTTGGCATCAAGCACCAAAACGGGATCATTTTTGGCCCTTAAACCCCATTGCCTCACCAAAATCTTCAAATAAGAGTAAAAGGCAATAAGAGTATGGAGATGAACTTGGACTAAGTTGCCCTCTCATCGGAGTGCAGTGGAAGTCTGTCATGATCGAAGTTCACATTTTCCTTTCAATCCACCTTTGAGACTAAATCAAGTAAACTCAAGCACACTGTGGCAGAACCACCTGAATTATTCCAACTTAAGTGCCTAAGTCACGCCTCAGGGGCCGTAACACACTTAAATCAGAATAACCCGTCAGTCCCTCAGATCTAGTCTGATAGAGCTACTTAACCAGGATCAAATTCCACAATCTCACTCGAAGGTGAGTCATAGAAGAAATACAATAAAACAGGAAACCTCAAATTAAGTACTGAGTTATTACATAAATCGGAGTTTTTGAGTAGCGAATAAGAGTTCACAAAATAAAATGCAGCGGATAATCGATGTCGTCGGTATCGAGGAAATGGGCAAGGCCTAGCCCACTACTCCTCGTGCTCCTCTCCTGCCGGAGCAACATCCCACTCGACCGTCCAACCCGGTGGCAGGGTGGTAGGCCAAGTCACACCATCAACCATTTCCTGAATGGTACCTGCAAAAATTATGCCACAAGCAAGGCTGAGTATACTAATACTCAGCTAGACTTAACCGGTGTGAGGAGTCTACTCCTCTACCTCTAGACTATGCAGCTGTTTGGCTGAGGGGTTTGGTTTGCCAAAATCACTAGCTGTTTCTAAAATCAATTTTTAGCTTTTCAAATTCTATCATCATCAACTTAGCTAGATTTGCTCCTTCTAAGCATACATGGTGACAAGCATTTAGTTCAATCAACAAGTTATCTCATGTAACCTCATTTCACTTCTTACTCGATGCAGTACAAGGGGTCAAGCAGTCTCATTAGCTGCGAGAAGCAGACGATTCGAATCGAGTTTTATCCTTGCAAGGTAAACCTAAACACACGGCATGTTAGGGTACTCCGACCCCACACATGACAACTGTCCCCATCGATTCCCCGTTCGCGTCCAGGCCTCACCGCCTTGGCATACAATGCTCCACTGACCCCGGCTGCCGCCGTGCAGTGACCGCACTTGTACCCACCATAGCTAGCATGGGAGACCCAGTCTCAGGTCGCATGAGGGATAAAGTCCGCGCCCGGCTTCACTCAGGTACTAGGTTTACCGGTTACCATTTTTCCCGGCATGTGCTTGGTACGTTCAAAAGCTTGACTCAGGTATCCACACATTAATCCTTAATTCCTTTTTTCCCGTCTCATGGACAAGGCATCCTCCCTGGATCCAAGTCCATAGACTAACATATATCCCGTTATCAAGATGAATACAATCAATTCCTGACCTCGCGCGAGTGCTAGAAAAATCACTCGACTTCTACCGAGATCCTGATTAGCAAGCAGCTACTCGACCTAGCATACTAGTATTCATCTCAAAAAGGAATCCTAAGTTCATGCAACTAGAGGTTTCAAGCAACTCCTACACTTAAGTGCACATTAAAATCCTACAAGCATTAAGTGTAGTAAAGTAGCATATAATAATACGGTTATGCATAAAACCGGGGCTTGCCTTCAATTGCTGGGGCTGCGGGGAGATCCTCAACAGCAGCCTCGGAAGCCTGCTCCTGGTCCTCCTCTTGGACAGATCCTTGCTCGGGGATGAGCACATACTCTCCATCGGCAAGATTACAATCTAATGAATGCAATGTGTAAGATATATGCATGATATGATAGGTGCTTTAGAAATTACAACTTTTGATGGAGTATGATCTACTTGAGTTAGACAAGGTTAGCTTCTCTTATGTAAGACCCTTGGGGGTATACTTGGTAAATTGGGTCAAACTTTATCTAAGGTAAGTGGTAGGTTTATTTTTGGGGTTCCACTGAATTCTTTTTAAACCTTAGTGAGGATTTATAAGTACTCAAGTTAGACTTATTGGGGTGAGGTTTAATTCTTCTTCCCTTTTCTTTTATTCTCTTAAATGTTTTGGAGTGGGTTTGAACTACAAGTAGCTTTTATAAAATTCTAAAAATTCTGCAAAAATTACAGTGGCTTGGTGCTGGTGTATGTTTCTCTGTCTCAAAATTTGGGGATCAGAAAGTGAATGGTTTTCGCTGGACAAAATTATCAAATTTTAGGGCAGAAGGGGTGCTTTGAACTACAACTATTATTTAACAGTGGGTAATTCTCTAAAACTTATTTTTGCTGGCCTTTAGGTGTTATAACATGATTTGGTACAAATTTCTAGTCATTAATACCTTTTAATTATTTTACTATGGTTCTCTCAAGTTTCTAGCCAAATAGGTGCTTTCTACTACCACTATATTTGAAAAATATCAAACAACAGAGTTCTTATTTTTCTTAGTTATTGTTTTGCGCAAGAGCAATCATTCTGAAGTTTGGCCTCTTTTTGCTTAAGGGAAGGGGTGGTATGCATTATTTGAATTAAGTGGCCTTTCTCATAAATTATTAGTAATAGGTATGATTTTGCTCCTTTTTCATGGGTTTGCATTTTTCTCTGGTGGTTTATCTTATTATGGACTTAGCAAAATTTTGGTTGCCCATTATTGCATCATTAGGGGTTATTCATGATTTATTTGGAAAATGCCTAATTATTATTTTATATTTATTTTCCTTACTTAAAAGGTTGGGCTGAGGTGTTCTTTATTTTTGTAGTGGGGCTCTGGTAGTTTTAAGTCCACTGGATTTTTATTATCCATTTTGGTTATAGTTTTGTAACTCTAATAATTGATTTTCAGTCCAAACAGGGCTAAATAAAGCATTCTAATTTAAAGCTAATCTGGACTAATGGTCTCTCTATTTTTCCTAGGTTCTCTGTTACATAAGCAAACTAGGAAAAATAATTTTAATCACTATTCATGAATTCCTAATGCCTTTCTGATTTTTTCCAAGTTTTGGGCAAAATAGCTTTAAATGAATATCTACATCATATTTTCCAATGCTGGGGTTCCTACTATTTTTAAACAGTGTCTAAATGAAGTTTGAATACCTACAAATTTTCTTAGGTTCAGTACAGAAGAAAAACTAATTTTCCTTAATTAAACTAGGTTTGGTCAATTTCTGTTTTTAATTTTAAACTCAAAATTTCAGAACAGAAAGCATAGGGTTTATCACTTTTAAATGATGGTTCATAATATTCAGGAGCTAGCAAAATTAGTTTGACAACTTTTTATTAAGAATTCATCAAGTTATGGATTTTCTAAGTTCTCTGGTTATTTAAAAAGATTAACAGAATTGATTAAATGGAAAACTACTTTGCACTGGGGTCCCTGGCGGGTATTTTAAGTTTTCTTCGCGGATCAGTCCCTAGGCTACTATTCACATGAGTCACTGACGTTACAGAAAACCCCTCGGGTTCTTCTAATCCTAACCCGATGTCCTTCTCCTAACTTAAACAGTAACTGCGGCGGAAGAAAGGGCGGAGGGGCTTACCGGCGGCGAGATTGCTCCGGTGGAGTGGTCGAGGACGTAGGGGAGGTCTTGGGGATCACAACGGTGTGCGGGTCGCCGTCGAGGATGGCCGGAGTTGGTCGGTCCACGTGCGCAGGCGGGGATGCTCGTCGGCGGCGAGGAGTCTGGCCTGCTTACGGCGAGATAGTTCAATTGGACGGGTCAGAGAGGTTCACGGGATGCTAGAGAAGATATGGGTGCAAGGAATTGGACGGAGACTCACCGGTTAGCTCTGTCCACGCGCGGCGGCGAAAGACCGAAGTCCGGTGAGGTCGATCTCGGGCTTCCGGTGAAGTCCTGCCTGGTCCGAGAGCTTGGAAAGCTTCACGGGCCACTGGCGGAGCTAGCCGAAGCACTGGCTCGACTTGGGGGTGGCTGGAGTGGGCTGGCCACGGTGGCCGAAGCTCTGGCGGCAATGGCGGGCGGAATTGAGCTCGCCGGAGCTAAGGAGAGGGGGCTGGCCGGTGAAGGTGAGCGTGGGGTGAAGTGGGGCGCGCCCGGGGAGGCTTTATAGGCGCGGGCGAGCACGGCCGAGGGCGGGGCTCTGACATGCGCTCGGGGCGTGCGCGGCGAACGCCAGTGCGCGCTCTGGCACCTGGCACAGCGTCGAGCACGAGGCAGCGCAGAGAGAGGTCAAGTTCAAACGCGGATTGGGCCCATGTTGGGGACTTGTTCTCAAATGCTATGCATTAAGAACAAGGCAACATAAAATGTTAAATGATACTGTCCTTCGTCCGTGAAGCATTATTCCTTTAAGAATAATGGGTCTTGGACGAAGGTTGATGAAAGCATTATTACGAAGTTGAACCTTCGTAATAAACTTTCAATAAACATTGTAAAATAATGTAAAATAAAAGGTACAAAATGGATGAATGTATCACAGATGTATCATATTATATTCACTTAATATATTGAATCATAAAATACAATGATACCTATGCCTTGACAAAGGTTGAATTCCGAGAGATGCGATTGCAAATGCCAGAATGCGTGAACAGTAACGGAATACTGTTCACTATTTATAGGCACAGGACGCAGCCTGTGAGGAATTACAAGTATGCCCCTTATAAAAACTTACAACATTGACTCAGACCTTTATGGACTAAAAGGTCATTCTATCTTTAAGTCGGTTTGCAATGCCGAAGCTTTACGAAGAGGAACCTTCGGCTATCTTGTACAAACAGCTTCATCCGAGGATCACTTCTTTCTATAAGACCTTCGGCGACGAAGCATAGACCCAACAGTAGCCCCTTTCGCGGTGCTAGATCGTTTTTCGTAACGAGCTTGATCCGTGAAAAAAGTTTCTTAAGCTTCGGAGCGCCGAAGGTCTCAAAAACACCTTCCCTGAGCTCGTTGTCGAGAAACGATTCAATTTCCCTGTGCGTAGCGGCCCCACCGTGCAGAATTACTGTTCGGTCTCTGCGGTCCACCGTACAGCGAGTGCGAGCGGGTGTCCGCCTGGTGTAAAACTTCTGGCGCTTCGCCTTCTTACCTGCGGCACTATATAAACAGACGAGTAGGTGTGAAGTTACCACAGCATTTACTGCTATTTGCACTGTTTTGCTGTCAAAATTTTTAACCGTCACCGAAGCTTGTTTGTCAGAATCGAACGAAGCTCCATCTTGAAGCCTGCTTCGGAGGAGAAAAGTATTAAAGTTTCACAAGTTCATAGTTAAATGGCCAGAGTCCGCTCTACCGCCAGGGTTGAACGTGAGGGGGACGAAACGGAAGCTTCGGAGACTGTCCCTATCTCCGAAGCCATGCAACGATCCGGGCTAGTGACTTCGGAAAAGATTCCTATTGATGATGCAGAACAAGCAATCGCTGAAGCAGAAGGAGAAGATGCTGAGGAAACTGACCCCGAAGATGATTATCACCTTGCCACACCAAGCAAACCCAGCCATTTGGACTTCGGGAAATCTTCTGTTTCGAAGGCTGATCTGTCCAAGATGGTAAAGTCAGGTTATTTTACTGAAAATCAAAAGAAGCTATTACGCTTTGGGGGAGAAGAGACTACCCCAAAGCCGGAAAAAGATGAAATTGTTATTTTTAAAAGCTTCCTAAAGGCTGGATTAAGATTCCCCCTTTATGGGATTATTGCAGAGATAGTGAAGAATTTCGGAATTTATTTTCACCAGCTAACCCCTAACGCTATCGTTAGGCTCAGTGTTTATATCTGGGCACTCCGAAGCCAGGCGGTGGAACCGTTTGCTGACAGCTTTTGCCGAGTTCATGAACTGCACTATCAGACAAAGGCTAGAAAGGATGGATTACATGAGAATTTTGGTTGCTATAATTTTGCTTACCGGGAAACTACGAAGTATCCTGTGATCAGCTACCGAAGCAAATGGGCAGCCGGGTGGAAATCAGAATGGTTCTATGTTAAGGTTGATGATGATAAAGAAAAGCTTGTGCAAAGTCCACTGGAACTGACCTTCGGAGAAACTCGCCCCCAGTGCCACATGTTACCAGAGGGTCCAACTCAAAAAGCAATGTATGAATTCAAAATAATTGCAGAGAATATCAGTACAAGGGACTTGGTCCAGGAATTCTTGGCTTTCAAGGTTTTTCCTAGTGTAAAAGAGTGGGAAATACCGAAGCTGAAGGGGGAGAAGAAAAAAGGTGAACTTGTACGTTTGCCTTACTACTTCAAATTTAAAAAATACTTTAAAACTCCTTGCCAAGAGTGGCTGGATACGATTGAAGTGATGTGCAACGAGATACTTGGCAATTATTCAAAAAAGGAAGATCAATTGATGACCGCAGCCTTCGGCACCCGTCCGAAACGAAGGCTAAATCGAGTGTTGGACGCCTTGGGTTTCGAATACCCAGACTACGAAGATCTGAACAAAGGTGCCGGAGGCCAAAAAAGGAAAAGGGTAACTGAAGCCTTAGATGAAGGTGAAAAAGAGCCAATAAAGAAGAAAATTCCAAAGAAAAAGAAAGCTTCTTCTCCGAAGCAACAAATATCCGAAGCAGAAGAAACCCCCGCATCACCTTCTGCTGCTGTTGTTGAGGAAATTCTGAAGGTAATGACTGAATCCTTACCTGCGAAGCTAAGTCCACTGGGTCCTCAACTGACAAAGTTTTTTCAGAAGGACAAGGAGCCCGAGAAATCGAGGAAAACAATCAAGGCAAAGAAACAAAGAATCATTACCGTGACAGAGGTAATTGACAAAATGTCGCCAAGAGCTTCGGCCCAAAAAACACGAGCAGCAGCAGAGAGGGCAGATATTGAAATTGCACCTTCGGAGGCCGCAGCCGCCGAAGTTACCTCAGCTGAAGATTTGAATTTGGAGAGTACAATTGAACATATTGACCAAATGCTACTAGACATGGCTGCAGAAGAAGCTACCACTGCTGCCGAAGAGGCCGTGACCGCAGCGTCAAAGAAAGGAAAAGAAATTGCTGATGAAGCTTCAGAAAACGAAGCCTTCGCGTTCCAAAACTTAGTTGGAGAACATTTAACAAAAGCTGAAATAGAAGAGCTTAAAGAGTATGCCCAATCCTGTGGATACAAACCTGGGGCACTCCTCTTCGGAGGCGTTGATGATGAGAAATTAGAGTGTATTCGAGACCAAACAGGGGCCAAAGTTATCAGTACTCTGTCCAAGAGTATTGGATTCCCGAAGCTAGAAACAGACATCAGCCGCTACCGACGACAACATGTCGTTGGTAGTTTATTTTACTCCAACTTCAAGGTAAATGACTTGTCCCTTAACTTTTATTGCTTCTAATAAAAACATGCCTGACGAAGGTTGTGTTTGTGTAGAGTATGCTATTGAGCAAAGCCTTGCAAATGCAGCAAGATCTTGAAGATAAAAAGCATGAAGTTATAATTGGAAATTTGGAAAACAAAATAAAGGAGCAATCAGACGCTTTTGAGAAAAAGAACTTTGAGCTCCAGGCAGCCGAAGGTTTACTGGCGGAAGCTGAAGCAAAAATATCAGAACTGAACACGAAGCTTCTCCGCCAGTCTGAGCAGTTCGAACAAGAAAAACAAGATCTCAATGCAAAACTTGAAGCCGAAGCTCAGCAAAATTCGGATTTGAGAAAACTACTGACAAATCTTCAAGAAAAATGCCTGGAATTTAGCAACAAGTGCATTCAACGACTAAGAAAGATTTTTCACTCAGTTGGAGCCAGCAGCGAAAAATTTACCCCCTCAGCTGAAGATCTACCAAAAACCTTCAAACACATTGAGGGGGAGATTGACGAGCTCGACGAAGTCATAGCTGGGCATGGCGACTTCTGTGCCTGGGTGGCTTCTCGAGGGACTGCTGCAGCCTTCCTGAAGGCTGGCTGTGATCATGGGAAAATTGTCAACAGGCCAAATTTCACTTTGTCACCATCAATCCTGGATGACATCCCTGATCTCGCCCGAAGCATCTCGAATCGATTTGTAAAAATGATATGGACAAAAGGTGGTCGAGAGAAAGCTGGAGACGAAGCTCGTAGCCACCTTAATCCAGTAAGAAATCATACCTTGTGCTTACCTTTTCTGTAAACTTGATTTTGACTTCCAACGACCTTATTCGTGTAGGATGACGAAGCCGAAGCTGATTGATCAAAAATAATGCCGAAGCCGAAGCTCCTTGGAGATTTAGATAGTAGACTGCAGACAGTACTTGAAAAACTTTTGAGATAACTTTTGTGAATGTAAACAAAACTTGTTTTTTAATGTATGCTGTTCATACCTTGTAATATATCATTAACCTTTCACTGATGTATGAGAAATGCTTTGATGTGGACGAAATTTCCTTTTTTGAGCCGAAGGCGAAAAAACACCTTCCCTTCTTTTCGTACGCAACGAAGCATAGAAAACAACATTTTCCTTTTTTCCGAAGCTCTTTTTTCCCTTTCTTTTTCCTCTTCTTGCCGAAGCAACCATTTTATGCGATGAAGATGATTATCCTACATATGCCTAGATGAATGTTTATGAATGCAAATGCTATGATGTAATGTGATGTGCAAATGAATGGCCAAACACGTATCCGAAGCCATATTCATAGCCATTATTTTCTTAAAAACAATCACACCTCAGCTCTGCATTCCCTTAGGAACGACTTTGGAGCTTCTTCGCCTTTACTTTTGGCGGAATCAGCGTTGACTTTTCGCTGTAAGCTCTGCATTCCCTTAGGAACGTCTTTGGAGCTTCTTCGCCTTTACTTTTGGCGGAATCAGCGTTGACTTTTCGCTGTAAGCTCTGCATTCCCTTAGGAACGTCTTTGGAGCTTCTTCGTTTTTTCTTTTTGGGCACTCGATGGTGCACTCTCAGCTTTTACATTTACATTCTTTGGGGGATTTTGCTCTTATAAGACTAAAAAAGGAAATTACATATGCTGGCCCCATTAAAAACCTTTCTCCCCCTTTGGAAAGGAAAAGGGTGCCATGAAAGGAAAAATAAAAAATATGAAAAATTACATCGAATTATACATAATATCGCCGAAGCTCATCCGCATTCCAAGATCTAGGAATGTCATTGCCGTCCATATCTTTCAATCTGTATGAACCGGGCCTTGACGAAGATGCTACTAAGAAAGGCCCGTCCCATTTCAAATGCAATTTGCCCACTGTTTCCGGGTTGGCCACCCTCCGAAGCACCAAGTGCCCTGGCTCAATATTTTTTAGCCGAACCTTTCTATCCCGCCATTTGACTGTTTCAGCTTGATATTTATTAATATTCTCCACGGCTTGCAGTCTGATCCCTTCTAAAGCATCTTTTTCTATAGAATAAGCAGCTTCGGAATCTGATTCTGCCGAAGCTACTATCCTTATTGATCCGGCTTTAGCTTCTTCTGGAGTTATTGCTTCGTCACCGAATAACAACTTGAATGGAGTGAAGCCTGTAGACCTTGATGTTGTCGTGTTGTGGCTCCACACCACTTTGGTTAGCTGATCTGGCCATTTTCCTCTAGGTTGATTGAAGATTAGCTTCATTATTCCTGTCATTATAATGCCGTTGGCTCTTTCAACGAGTCCATTTGACTCCGGGTGCCTGACTGATGCAAAATGTATCTTCGTACCAATTTGGTCACAGAAATCCCTGAAAGCTTCGGAGTCAAACTGTGTTCCATTGTCCACAGTGATAGCCTTTGGCACTCCGAAACGACAAACAATATTCTGCCAGAAAAACTTTTGGACGGTAGCCGAAGTTATTGTGGCTAAAGGCTTCGCCTCAATCCATTTAGAAAAATATTCCACAGCTACCACAACATATCTCAGGTTCCCTTGGGCCGGTGGTAACGGACCTAACAAGTCAAGGCCCCACCTTTGCAATGGCCAAGTGGGTTGTATGAGCTGTGTTAAGGACGAAGGTTGTTTTTGATCTCTTGCACATTTCTGACAACCTTCGCACTTTTGAACCAATTCTGCTGCATCCGAAGCTGCCTTCGGCCAATAAAACCCTTGACGGAAAATTTTTCCGAGTAACGGCCTAGATCCGATGTGAGATCCACACAGGCCTGCATGTATTTCTTTCATTAACTCTATACCTTCGGTTCTGGATAAGCATTTGAGCAGCGGAGCACAAACTCCATGTTTATACAACTCCCCTTCTATCATGACATATGGACGAGCTCTTGCTTCTATCCTCTTGTTATAAGCTTCGTCATCTGAAAGAAATTTACCCTGAAGGTAAGAGATGATCTCGGTTCTCCAATCTTCGCTAAAAACAGGAGATATATTAAGAACTGCTCTTTCAAGAAGTTCCACCGAAGGTGCTTTTATTGTTTCGAAAAATACATCCGAAGGTAAAGGCAGCCCCTGTGCTGCTGACTTAGCTAGCAAATCAGCATGCTCGTTTTGTCCTCGAGGGATATTTTTGACAGAAAACCCTTCGAAGGAAGCTTCAACTCTTCGAACCATATCCAGATATTTTTCAAGCTTCGGATCCTTAGCCTTGCAACTTTTGTCAATATGACCCGAAACAACCTGGGAATAAGTTTTAAGTATGGCTCTTCTGATTCCCATTGCTTTTAACTTCCGAAGACCTAAAATCAATGCTTCGTACTCAGCAATGTTGTTTGTGCAATTAAAGTCAAGCTTTGCCGCATAACAAGTTTTGACTTTGGAAGGTGAAACCAACACAGCAGCCGCTCCTGCTCCGAAGGTTCCCCAAGATCCATCACAAAACACTGTCCAGGCTTCGTTGTCTTTATTCGTTTCCTCCTCCTGAGCCCCTGGCGTCCAATCAGCAATAAAGTCTGCCAGTGCCTGTGACTGAATCGAAGATCTATGAACATATTCAATACAAAATTCATTGAGCTCTGCAGCCCATTTTCCAATCCTTCCAGTAGCTTCTCGGTTCCTCATAATATCCTTCAGAGGTTGTGATGAAGGAACAATTATGTTGTAAGCTTGAAAATAGTGCCGAAGCTTCCTGGAGGCCATCAAGACAGCATATAGTATCTTCTCCAACTCTGTATAATTTTTCTTTGATAAACTAAGGACCTCGGAAACAAAATATATTGGGGCCTGCCTTTTGACTTGACCATCAAGCTTCTCCTGGACAAGCGCTGCACTTACTGCTGAGTGCGAAGCTGCCACATATAATAATAAAGGGGCCCCTGGCATTGGTGGAGTCAATGTTGTTAGATCTATCAAATAATGTTTCAGTTCTTCGAAAGCCTTCTGCTGGATTGGTCCCCATTGAAAGACTTCGGCCGACTTCAGCACTTCGAAGAATGGTAAATTTCTCTCTGCTGATCTGGATATGAATCTATTGAGAGATGCCAATCTTCCTGTCAATCTTTGAGCCCCCTTCTTTGTAGTTGGTGGCTCCATCCGAAGTATAGCTTCAATTTTACTTGGATTGGCTTCAATTCCCTTTGTTGAAACCAGACATCCAAGAAATTTCCCCTTCTTCACTCCGAAGACGCATTTTTCTGGATTTAACTTTAAGCCAGCTTGCCTGAAACTGGCGAAGGTCTCCTGCAGATCAGCAATATGATTCTCCTGCTTCGTGCTTTTGACAATGATGTCATCAACATAAGTTAGCACATTTCTGCCTATTTGAGATTGAAGAACCTTCGCAGTCATTCGGCTGAAACTTCCTCCAGCGTTTTTGAGCCCCTCAGGCATCCGAAGATAGCAATATGTGCCACTTGGAGTGATGAAGCTAGTCTTCGGCTCATCTTCCTTCTTCATCCAAATTTGATGATAGCCTGAATAGCAGTCTAACAGACTCATGAGCTCTGACGAAGCTGCTGCATCAACTAAAGAGTCTATCCTTGGTAGTGGGAATTCATCCTTCGGACAAGCCTTGTTAAGATCTGTAAAATCGATGCACATTCGCCACTTGCCATTGGCCTTTTTTACCATAACAGTGTTAGCCAGCCATTCTGGGTACTTCACTTCTCTAATAACTCCTGCACTGAGGAGTCTTTTGACTTCGTTGCGAGCACCTTCGGCCTTATCATCTGACATTTTCCGAAGCCTTTGCTTTCTGGGTCTGAAGGATGGATCGACATTGAGCGAGTGCTCAATAACATCCCTATTAACTCCGCATAGATCATTGGCTGACCATGCAAAAACATCTTTGTTATTGAACAAAAACCTTATCAAGGTTTTTTCCTGCTCTTCGGATAGTTGAGAGCCTAACAGCACCTTCTGCTCTGCTATGTCCTCACATAAGAGGATAGGCTTCGGCTGATCTGCTGAAGCTGCTTTCTCCCTTCTGAATTTGTACTGTTCACAAGCTTCAGCTCCATCTATGTTATGGATTGCTTTTGAGTCAGTCCAATTGCCTTCGGCCCTTCTTGCAGCTTCCTGACTTCCATGGATAGCAATGGGTCCCTGATCCGAAGGTATCTTCATGCAAAGATAGGCAGGATGAAGGATTGCTTCAAAGGCATTGAGAGTACCACGACCAATAATTGCATTGTAAGGATATTCCATGTCAACAATGTCAAACACAACTTGCTCAGTTCTAGTGTTGTTGATGAACCCGAAGGTCACTGACATGGTGATCTTGCCCAGTGCTACTATCTGTCTTCCTCCGAAGCCACAGAGAGGATGTGTAGCATCATGAATCTTATCTTCTGGCTCTTGCATTTGTCTGAAGGCTTTAGCAAATATGATGTCAGCTGCACTGCCTGTGTCAACCAAGACATTGTGGACCAGAAATCCTTTGATAATACAAGAGATAACCATGGCATCGTTGTGTGGGTAATCTTTGAGCTGAAGGTCCTCTTGGGAGAAGGTAATAGGAATGTGAGACCATTTTGACTTGATGAAGGGTCCTTGCACCCCAACATGCTGTACCCTTCTCTGTGCTTCTTTCTTCTGCTTCTTGTTAGCTGGCTCTGAGGACGAGCCACCTGTGATCGGAAGCACCAGCTTCGGGTCCGAAGCAGCTCCAGCTTGGTCGTTGAACGAAGCCATCAGCTCAAAAAGTGGAAGTGAGTTCACCGGAGGTGGGCGCCAATGTTGGGGACTTGTTCTCAAATGCTATGCATTAAGAACAAGGCAACATAAAATGTTAAATGATACTGTCCTTCGTCCGTGAAGCATTATTCCTTTAAGAATAATGGGTCTTGGACGAAGGTTGATGAAAGCATTATTACGAAGTTGAACCTTCGTAATAAACTTTCAATAAACATTGTAAAATAATGTAAAATAAAAGGTACAAAATGGATGAATGTATCACAGATGTATCATATTATATTCACTTAATATATTGAATCATAAAATACAATGATACCTATGCCTTGACAAAGGTTGAATTCCGAGAGATGCGATTGCAAATGCCAAAATGCGTGAACAGTAACGGAATACTGTTCACTATTTATAGGCACAGGACGCAGCCTGTGAGGAATTACAAGTATGCCCCTTATAAAAACTTACAACATTGACTCGGACCTTTATGGACTAAAAGGTCATTCTATCTTTAAGTCGGTTTGCAATGCCGAAGCTTTACGAAGAGGAACCTTTGGCTATCTTGTACAAACAGCTTCATCCGAGGATCACTTCTTTCTATAAGACCTTCGGCGACGAAGCATAGACCCAACAGCCCAAATCTTTGAGATTAAGGCCACGATCCCGTTGAAAGATCTCATCCTCTCAGGTCCCTTTGTCGTTTGTGTGTGGAGGCTAGCAAGTTTCGCTGACTGGATTAAGAGATAGAGAGGGGAGAAATCCTGTTTGTCTCACTGCCACACACAGGTAGAAAATCTCTGGTTTGACGTGTCCGAGGCACGCGTCCCAATGCCATCTCCTGGCACATGACAGAGGGGTTAATTAGACACATTTTTGTTAATGGGGCCATTAGGATTCGAGTTAGGGATCAAGGTGAACATCCTTGATCTTTGGCTCAAGGTCTGAATTTCAGAATTCTGAAATTCAGAATTCCCATTAAGTCCCCACATGAGAAGCTTGATTTGGGGTTTTATTTGAGTTATTTTGGTTAAGCTTTCTCAACCTTTCTTGTTGTTTATTAAGTATACTTCAATGTTTATAATTGGCTCAAGTCTTAATTTTAAATTTTTCATACCCTTTTCCTTATTTTCTTGAATTTTGCTCAAGGGGCTTACTTAGGGTTTTTATTAGGGTTGCAACATTATTACCTTTTGGAAAGACCCATTTGTTTTGATCATGATACTTTTAAGTATATGCTTGGTGAATTCTTTATTCTTAAGTTAATTTGATGCTCATGCTTACTTTGGTTCACATAAAATGATGGTTCTTGATTTGGCATTTTTAAGAGAAACCCTAGGTGACACTGGGGTGTCACAGCCTTCCCCCCTTAAAGGAATCTCGTCCTGAGATTCGGGCCAGAGTCCTCCCAGGGTGAAGCGAAGGGTGAGACTTATAGGAAATGGGTGATTATTGTCATTATTAGGGTAAAACTGCTCTTCGAATGTCATTCTCTTTGCAACTTCAGAAGGAAGCCCTTTTTAAGTTTTACTTCATAGTTACTTCATTCTGAATTAAGATCATATTTTTGAAAATTAGTTTCGAAGGGCAGGGGGAGGGGTTGGGTGTGATTACGTACCAGCTTCCTTAGGTAGGCAATCGGGGAAGTTGGATCTCAAGAATTCCTCGGTTTCCCAAGTAGCTTCCTCCTCTGAGTGATTACTCCACTGGACCTTGTACATCTTGATCGATTTAGCCCGAGTTGATCTTTCTTTGCAATCCAGAATCTTGGAGGGGTACTCTTGGTACGACAGATCTGGCTCTATCTCCAATTCTGGCTCTGCTATGATCTCGGTCGGCAATCGAACACACTTCTTCAGCTGAGATACATGGAATACATTGTGAATGGCAGACATTTTTGAAGGTAACTTCAGCTTGTACGCCACGGGTCCACATGCTTCTATGATCTCATAAGGTTCAATGTAACGAGGGGCTAGCTTGCCTTTGATCCCAAACCTCTACACTCCTTTGGTGGGTGATACCTTGAGGTATACAAAACTTCCCACCTCGAACTGGAGAGGTTTCCTTCTTCTATCATGGTAACTCTTCTGCCTGGCCTGAGCAGCTTCTAGATTCTTCCTGTTTAGTTTGACCTTCCTTTCGGCTTCAGTCACTAAGTCAGGTCCAAAAACTTCTCTTTCTCCAGGTTGAGACCAATTGAGTGGTGTCCTGCACCTTCTTCCGTAGAGAGCTTCAAAAGGTGCCATCCTTAGGCTGGATTGATAACTATTGTTATAAGCAAACTCTGCCAAGGAGAGGTGCTTATCCTAGTTCTTGCCACAATCGATTGCACAAGCTCTCAGCATATCCTCCAGGATTTGGTTTACCCTTTCCGCCTGACCATCAGTCTATGGGTGGTAAGCTGAACTCCTGATTAGCTTGGTTCCCAAAGACTCCTGCAATTGTTCCCAAAATCTGGCAACAAATTGGGCTCCTCGGTCAGAAACAATGGTCTGAGGTAATCCGTGCAAACACACGATCCGGTCAATATACAATTCTGCATACTTCTGAGCCTTATCAGTGGTGTGCACAGGAAGAAAATGTGCCACTTTCGTCAGTCGGTCCACAATAACCCAAATCGAATCATGATGACGAGAGGTGTTGGGCAGACCCACAATGAAATCCATGCTGATGTCATCCCACTTCCACGAAGGTATAGACAGGGGTTGCAAAGCTCCAGCTGATATCAAGTGGCTTGCCTTTATCCTCTGACAGGTGTCACATTCTGATACATACTGGGCTATCTCCCTCTTCATTCTGGTCCACCAGTACAAAGGCTTCAGGTCATGGTACATCTTGGTGCTTCCCGGATGCATAGAGAATTTGGAGAGATGAGCCTCATCCAAGATTTTCCTCTTGAGGTCCTGATCTTTAGGAATTACCAATCTGCTTTTGAACCATAACACACCCTTTTCATCCTGGCGGAAACAATTATACTTCTCAACCTTCTGATGGAGATTCTTCTTGATAATTTGCACTCCCTTGTCACTGAGCTGGGCCATGATAATCTGGTCTTGCAAAGCTGGCTCAACAGAAATGTGAGACAAAGAACCAAAAGGAATCACTTCAATTTGCATCTTGCTCAACTCATCACACAAGGTGTTAATGCGAGAATCCATTAGAATACAATTGCATTGCAACTTCCGACTCAAGGCATCTGCTACCACATTAGCTTTTCCTGGGTGATAATGTACCTCCAGGTCATAATCCTTGATCAGCTCTAGCCATCTTCTCTGCCTCATGTTGAGATCAGCCTAAGTAAAGATGTACTTAAGGCTCTTATGATCAGTGAAGATGTTGCAGTGGGTTCCCATTAGATAGTGCCTCCACATTTTTAATGCATGAACCACTGCTGCCAACTCGAGGTCATGAGTGGGATAGTTTTGATCATGAGGCCTGAGTGCTCTTGAGGCATAAGCGATGACTCGGTTGTCTTGCATCAAGACACAACCTAGCCCGGTGCCAGAGGCATCGCAATACACATCAAAAGGCTTGCTGTTGTCGGGTTGCGCCAATACTGGTGCTGTGGTCAGATGCTGCCTTAATGCATGGAAGGCATCTTCGCACTTCTGACTCCAAACAAATTTGACTTCTTTCTTCAGCAACTCAGTTATAGGCTTCGTAATTCGAGAGAAGTCCGGAATAAATCTTCGGTAATAACCAGCTAATCCCAGAAAACTCCGAATCTGACAGACAGTTGTTGGTGGCTTCCAGTTCATCACCTCTTGCACTTTATCAGGATCAACAGCTATTCCAACCTGAGAGATAGTGTGACCCAAGAATTTGATTTCCTTTAGCCAAAAATCACACTTGGATAACTTGGCATAAAGGTGGTGCTCTCGCAGACGTTGAAGCACTACATGCAAATGCCCGGCATGTTCTTCTTCGTTCTTTGAGTACACCAGAATGTCATCGATGAAAACCACTACGAACTTGTCCAATTCTGGCATGAAAACAGAATTCATCATGTACATGAAATATGCTGGTGCATTTGTCAGCCCGAATGACATCACCAAGAATTCATATAGCCCATATCTGGTTGAGAATGCCGTCTTCGGAATATCACTCGCTCGTATCTTGATCTGATGGTAGCCAGAGCGAAGGTCTATCTTGGAAAATACCTTGGCCCCGACCAACTGGTCAAAAAGAACATCAATACGAGGAAAAGGATACTTGTTCTTGATAGTTACCGCATTAAGAGGGCGGTAATCTATACACAGCCTCAAGCTTTCATCCTTCTTCTTCACAAACAGTGCTAGACATCCCCAAGGCGAAGTGCTTGGGCGAATAAATCCCTTATCCAGCAACTCTTGCAATTGCTTCTTCAATTCTGCCAACTCAGCGGGTGGCATTCGGTAGGGCCTCTTGGAAATTGGGGCCGTTCCCGGTTGCAACTCGATGGCGAATTCAATATCCCGGTCTGGTGGCATTCCTGGCAATTCATCAGGAAAGACATCTGCATACTCACAGACCACTGGGATCTTCTTCAGAGGTAACTCAGTCATAGAGAAAGCACATGACTGAGTAGAACCTTGACTGGGCAGAATTAAAGTGAAGTTCCCGCAGAACGGAGAATTAACTTCCACGGTACGGCTGGCTACATCAAGCACAACTTGGTGCAAGGTCATCCAATTTGCTCCTAGAATAATGTCCACATTTTCCAATCCCAACACAAGAAGAGTGGTTTTGACAATGTGGCTTCCCAGTTGAATAGGCACACTTTGGTTTAATTGATTAGTTGCAATTTTACCCCCAGGTGTGACTACCATGAATGACCCTTTTGAGTGAGAGAATGGCAGTTTACATCTAGCACTGAACCTTTGGCTAATGAAACTATGAGATGCACCAGAATCAAACAGAATTAAAGCAGGTTGATTATAAACTAAAAAGATACCGGTCATGATAGGAACTCCCTCAGGTACTTCCTCCAGAGTAGTGAAGTTGAGCTTCCCTTGCCTGACTTGCACCTTCTGCTTTCTTCCCTTGTCTTGATTTGGTGCTGGCATCTGCCTCTGCTGGTTCCTGGGACAATTCTTGGCATAGTGGCCCACATTGCCACAAGTGAAACACTTGTCCCCATTGCCCTGGCGGAACTGCTGCTGCTGCGGAGGCTGATTGTTCCTTGGGGCGGGAGCTGGAAAGCGGTTGGGTGCCGGCTGCTGCTGCTGAGGTGGCCTGATCACCCATCTGCCTGCCTGCTGCTGAAAACCCCTACTCTGATTGTGAGAAACAATCCGGAACCTCTGAGCCTGAGCGGATGTGCTGCCATTGGTGCCTTTCTCTTCTTCTCTGTCCGGTGAGCTACAATGCAATCCTCCTGGGAGATGGCCATGTTGACCAACTCATTGAAGCTATCAGCCCGGACAGTGTTGAGTCGTTCTCGCAGCTTGGTATTGAGACCCCTGCATAAGCGATCTCTCTTCTTCTCATCAGAATCAGCATGGTACCCTGCATACTGGCATAAGTCGTTGAAGGCTTGCGCATACTGCAGTACCGTGCGGGTTCCTTGATTAAGGGCTAGAAATTCATTCAACTTCCGATCAAGAATGCCAGCTGGGATGTGGTGTCCTCTGAAGGCAGTCTTGAATTCCTCCCAAGATACTTCACGATCAGCGGGGAGCATAGCACGGAAGTGGTCCCACCAAGTCCGAGCAGGGCCGCGAAGCTGCTGTGCGGCGAAGCGAGCCTTGGCCTCATCAGGGCAGTCTCCCGTGAGGAGGGGAAACTTGGACTCAACGACGCAAAGCCACACGTCGGCGTCCAACGGATCCTCTGCCTTGGTGAACAAGGGTGGCTGCATGCTCAGAAACTCCTGGTAAGTTGCCATAGCCGGAGGTCGCTGATGCTGGCCTCCACCATGCTGCTGAGGGTGGGGCTAGCGCTGCAAGAGCTGTCGCAGAATCTCATTCTGCTGGGCCATCAGCTCCTGCACTGTGGGAGCTGGAGGAGGTGGCAGGGGAACTTGCTCGTTATGCCCGCGACACTGCCTAGCTGCCATCTGAAAATAGAGATTGTCGCCATTGTTATCCCAACTCACAGTTCGAACGACAAGATATCATCTCATATGGAAGGAAAAATGCCATAATCATAATATTAGGTTCGAAATGAAGATAACATGGTGACAAAGATCCCACAGATTTCAAAAGTTCACAGGGTTACATCAATCAGGGGAAAGTACCCATAAGCCTAGTCCAAAATCTGATATTAACTAAGCTCGCATAGGTTTCTATCCGCCTAAAAGTGTCGAAGTGACTGCTTAACCCTAAGCGGTGGAAGCGACACTGGATACGGGTGAAGGAGGCATTGCGGAGGTAGTCCCATTGGCACCAGGGGCTGGTCCTAGCTCCTCGGGAGCCTCTTCTCCCTCGCTTCCTGCTTCATTGGCCTCCATCTCCAGGTGGTGCATGTCCAAGTGGTCATTCGCTTCTTCGAGTTCCCTCTGCACATCGTGAAGCTGGTTCTCCAAGACATCAATAGTGTTGTCTCGGATCTCCACCTGCTGCTCCAAGGTGGTGATGCGCTGGCTCAGCCTCTCCACCTGTAGATCCTTCTCTACCAACTCGGTGGATAGACCGACCACAAAATCTTCTCGACTATCGAGAGTGAGTTTGGCAGTTTGAGCGGTGTTAGCAAGGAGTGCCATAGCATCGCTCTGAAGGGCCTGAAGGCGGTACAGCGCACTCATGCACTGAACGGTGACCCTCCCAACCAAGTCAGGATACATCGCCCACACATCCTTTACATGGCTCACGCGGTTACACCACATGGGATCATCCTTCTTCTCAGCAGGGAAGAGTCCCAAGGGGTGCATCACCATCTCCAGGGGATGGTAGCCACAGAAAGTCGTCAGAGTCTTCATGGCTGCTGCTTCAACGGTGTCGTCCGTCCTGAGTCCAATCGTCTCAGAATCAAGAGAACGCCAACCCGGCTGAAGGGGATGAGCCTCCAAAGTCAGCCAGACCCAACAACGAGGTACCCGATGCTCCTCATACAACTGCACCGTGTACAAAGGGGGCGTAGGGTAACCGGCGGAGTTAAGCACTTCCCACAAGATGGAAGGAAAGCCATCGCGAGAAAGGAAGTCAGAACTGAAACGAGAGTCTCCTCCACTGGTGGGGGTGGGTGAATTCATCTGCGGAAGGGAATCAAAGGTAAAGATTATGGTGGAAGGAAAAAGAAAAAGAGAGCCCGGATGGTTTTAAAGAAAGTGGGTTAGCTCAAAATTTTAATTCCTCTTTGTGTTTTATAATGCATGCATGCTAGAAGTAACTTTGTCTCTCCAAAAATAGGGTGCTTTTTAGGGCATCCCTAGAAATATAAGTACTGGCCCACGGGGCCTAATCAATTAGCCACCTATTTCTCCCTCTATGCCTAAGGTCTTTCGTCCTAGGTCTAGCGGTCTAGTCCTGACGATCCGTAACAGTTTCTAGGCAAGTTTTAGATTTTGAAAATTGGTATTCATGGTTTATTGTCCTTCTCTGTGGTGGAATTTGCTCCGATACCAGCTGTGGCAGAACCACCCGAATTATTCCAACTTAAGTGCCTAAGTCACGCCTCAAGGGCCGTAACACACTTAAATCGGAATAACCCGTCAATCCCTCAGATCTAGTCTGATAGAGCCACTTAACCAGGATCAAATTCCACAATCTCACTCGAAGGTGAGTCACAGAAGAAATACAATAAAACAGGAAACCTCAAATTAAGTACTGAGTTATTACATAAATCGGAGTTTTTGAGTAGCGAATAAGAGTTCACAAAATAAAATGCAGCGGATAATCGATGTCGTCGGTATCGAGGAAATGGGCAAGGCCTAGCCCACTACTCCTCGTGCTCCTCTCCTGCCGGAGCAACATCCCACTCGACCGTCCAACCCGGTGGCAGGGTGGTAGGCCAAGTCACACCATCAACCATTTCCTGAATGGTACCTGCAAAAATTATGCCACAAGCAAGGCTGAGTATACTAATACTCAGCTAGACTTAACCGGTGTGAGGAGTCTACTCCTCTACCTCTAGACTATGCAGCTGTTTGGCTGAGGGGTTTGGTTTGCCAAAAGCACTAGCTGTTTCTAAAATCAATTTTTAGCTTTTCAAATTCTATCATCATCAACTTAGCTAGATTTGCTCCTTCTAAGCATACATGGTGACAAGCATTTAGTTCAATCAACAAGTTATCTCATGTAACCTCATTTCACTTCTTACTCGATGCAGTACAAGGGGTCAAGCAGTCTCATTAGCTGTGAGAAGCAGACGATTCGAATCGAGTTTTATCCTTGCAAGGTAAACCTAAAC
This sequence comes from Zea mays, assembly GCF_902167145.1. NCBI lineage: Eukaryota > Viridiplantae > Streptophyta > Magnoliopsida > Poales > Poaceae > Zea > Zea mays. The sequence continues at coordinate 70,151,449 of NC_050096.1, read as the reverse complement.
ACACGGCATGTTAGGGTACTCCGACCCCACACATGACAACCGTCCCCATCGATTCCCCGTTCGCGTCCAGGCCTCACCGCCTTGGCATATAATGCTCCACTGACCCCGGCTGCCGCCGTGCAGTGACCGCACTTGTACCCACCATAGCTAGCATGGGAGACCCAGTCTCAGGTCGCATGAGGGATAAAGTTTGCGCCCGGCTTCACTCAGGTACTAGGTTTACCGGTTACCATTTTTCCCGGCATGTGCTTAGTACGTTCAAAAGCTTGACTCAGGTATCCACACATTAATCCTTAATTCCTTTTTTCCCGTCTCATGGACAAGGCATCCTCCCTGGATCCAAGTCCATAGACTAACATATATCCCGTTATCAAGATGAATACAATCAATTCCTGACCTCGCGCGAGTGCTAGAAAAATCACTCGACTTCTACCGAGATCCTGATTAACAAGCAGCTACTCGACCTAGCATACTAGTATTTATCTCAAAAAGGAATCCTAAGTTCATGCAGCTAGAGGTTTCAAGCAACTCCTATACTTAAGTGCACATTACAATCCTACAAGCATTAAGTGTAGTAAAGTAGCATATAATAATACGGTTATGCATAAAACCGGGGCTTGCCTTCAATTGTTGGGGCTGCGGGGAGATCCTCAACAGCAGCCTCGGAAGCCTGCTCCTGGTCCTCCTCTTGGACAGATCCTTGCTCGGGGATGAGCACGTACTCTCCGTCGGCAAGATTACAATCTAATGAATGCAATGCGTAAGATATATGCATGATATGATAGGTGCTTTAGAAATTACAACTTTTGACGGAGTATGATCTACTTGAGTTAGACAAGGTTAACTTCTCTTATGTAAGACCCTTGGGGGTATACTTGGTAAATTGGGTCAAACTTTATCTAAGGTAAGTGGTAGGTTTATTTTTGGGATTCCACTGAATTCTTTTTAAACCTTAGTGAGAATTGATAAGTACTCAAGTTAGACTTATTGGGGTGAGGTTTAATTCTTCTTCCCTTTTCTTTTATTCTCTTAAATGTTTTGGAGTGGGTTTGAACTACAAGTAGCTTTTATAAAATTCTAAAATTCTGCAAAAATTACAGTGGCTGGGTGTTGGTGTATGTTTCTCTGTCTCAAAATTTGGGGACCAGAAAGTGAATGGTTTTCTCTGGACAAAATTATCAAATTTTAGGACAGAAGGGGTGCTTTGAACTACAACTATTATTTAACAGTGGGTAATTCTCTAAAACTTATTTTTGCTGGCCTTTAGGTGTTATAACATGATTTGGTACAAATTTCTAGTCATTAATACCTTTTAATTATTTTACTATGGTTCTCTCAAGTTTCTAGCCAAATAGGTGCTTTCTACTACCACTATATTTGAAAAATATCAAACAACAGAGTTCTTATTTTTCTTAGTTATTGTTTTGCGCAAGAGCAATCATTCTGAAGTTTGGCCTCTTTTTGCTTAAGGGAAGGGGTGGTATGCATTATTTGAATTAAGTGGCCTTTCTCATAAATTATTAGTAATAGGTATGATTTTGCTCCTTTTTCATGGGTTTGCATTTTTCTCTGGTGGTTTATCTTATTATGGACTTAGCAAAATTTTGGTTGCCCATTATTGCATCATTAGGGGTTATTCATGATTTATTTGGAAAATGTCTCATTATTATTTTATATTTATTTTCCTTACTTAAAAGGTTGGGCTGAGGTGTTCTTTATTTTTTTAGTGGGGCTCTGGTGGTTCTAAGTCCACTGGATTTTTATTATCCATTTTGGTTATAGTTTTGTAACTCTAATAATTGATTTTCAGTCCTAACAGGGTTAAATAAAGCATTCTAATTTAAAACTGATCTGGACTAATGGTCTCTCTATTTTTTCTAGGTTCTCTGTTACATAAGCAAACTAGGAAAAATAATTTTAATCACTATTCATGAATTCCTAATGCCTTTCTGATTTTTTCCAAGTTTTGGGCAAAATAGCTTTAAATGAATATCTACATCATATTTTCCAATGCTGGGGTTCCTACTATTTTTAAACAGTGTCTAAATGAAGTTTGAATACCTACAAATTTTCTTAGGTTCAGTACAGAAGAAAAATTAATTTTCCTTAATTAAACTAGGTTTGGTCAGTTTCTGTTTTTAATTTTAAACTCAAAATTTCAGAACAGAAAACATAAGGTTTATCACTTTTAAATGATGGTTCATAATATTCAGGAGCTAGCAAAATTAGTTTGACAACTGTTTATTAAGAATTCATCAAGTTATGGATTTTCTAAGTTCTCTGGTTATTTAAAAAGATTAACAGAATTGATTAAATGGAAAACTACTGGGGTCCCTGGCGGGTATTTTAAGTTTTCTTCGCGGATCAGTCCCTAGGCTACTATTCACATGAGTCACTGACGTTACAGAAAACCCCTCGGGTTCTTCTAATCCTAACCCGAGGTCCTTCTCCTAACTTAAACAGTAACCGCGGCGGAAGAAAGGGCGGAGGGGCTTACCGGCGGCGAGATTGCTCCGGTGGAGTGGTCGAGGACGTAGGGGAGGTCTTGGGGATCACAACGGTGTGCGGGTCGCCGTCGGGGATGGCAGGAGTTGGTCGGTCCACGTGCGCAGGCGGGCATGCTCGTCGGCGGCGAGGAGTCCGGCCTGCTTACGGCGAGATAGTTCAATTGGACGGGTCAGAGAGGTTCACGGGATGCCAGAGAAGATATGGGTGCAAGGAATTGGACGGAGACTCACCAGTTAGCTCTGTCCACGCGCGGCGGCGAAAGACCGAAGTCCGGTGAGGTCGATCTCGGGCTTCCGGTGAAGTCCGGCCTGGTCTGAGAGCTTGGAAAGCTTCACGGGCCACTAGCGGAGCTAGCCGAAGCACTGGCTCGACTTGGGGGTGGCTGGAGTGGGCTGGCCACGGTGGCCGAAGCTCTGGCGGCAATGGCAGGCGGAATTGAGCTCGCCGGAGCTAAGGAGAGGGGGCTGGCCGGTGAAGGTGAGCGTGGGGTGAAGTGGGGCGCGCCCGGGGAGGCTTTATAGGCGCGGGCGAGCACGGCCGAGGGCGGGGCTCTGACATGCGCTCGGGGCATGCGCGGCGAACGCCAGTGCGCGCTCTGGCGCCTGGCACAGCGTCGAGCATGAGGCAGCGCAGAGAGAGGTCAAGTTCAAACGCGGATTGGGCCCAAATCTTTGAGATTAAGGCCACGATCCCGTTGAAAGATCTCTTCCTCTCATGTCCCTTTGTCGTTTGTGTGTGGAGGCTAGCAAGTTTCGCTGACTGGATTAAGAGATAGAGAGGGGAGAAATCCTGTTTGTCTCACTGCCACACACAGGGAGAAAATCTCTGGTTTGACGTGTCCGAGGCACGCGTCCTAATGCCATCTCCTGGCACATGACAGAGGGGTTAATTAGGCACATTTTTGTTAATGGGGCCATTAGGATTCGAGTTAGGGATCAAGGTGAACATCCTTGATCTTTGGCTCAAGGTCTGAATTTCAGAATTCTGAAATTCAGAATTCCCATTAAGTCCCCACATGAGAAGCTTGATTTGGGGTTTTATTTGAGTTATTTTGGTTAAGCTTTCTCAACCTTTCTTGTTGTTTATTAAGTATACTTCAATGTTTATAATTGGCTCAAGTCTTAATTTTAAATTTTTCATACCCTTTTCCTTATTTTCTTGAATTTTGCTCATGGGGCTTACTTAGGGTTTTTATTAGGGTTGCAACATTATTACCTTTTGGAAAGACCCATTTGTTTTGATCATGATACTTTTAAGTATATGCTTGGTGAATTCTTTATTCTTAAGTTAATTTGATGCTCATGCTTACTTTGGTTCACATAAAATGATGGTTCTTGATTTGGCATTTTTAAGAGAAACCCTAGGTGACACTGGGGTGTCACACATAAGGGTGGTAATGGATCACGATCCAAATGCTTCTTCACAAAAAGTTAAGGCCCTCAAATAATATTAGTTCAAAAATGAATAAGAATAAGGCCCGATCCTAATCCGATTCGACCCTTAAAATTTGCAGTGTAAAGTTTATAGCCCATTACCACCCCTCACACACACGGTTAGTCTCAAAGGGTCAAGTTGTAGCACATCTCCCCCTAAATATGTGCATCACTCACACATGGACTTTTGAGGTCCTGGAAGTGTTTGTACAACTTGAACACCATAAATAACAACAATATGCATAAAGGAACATGATCAAAGGCATAAAACACATGTATGTTATAAATCAATCCAAGTTCCGCGAATCTAACACATTTAGCTCACTACGCAGCCTGCAAAAGGTTGACTCATCTAGAGGCTTGGTAAAGATATCAGCTAGCTGGTTCTCGGTGCTAACATAAAACACTTAGATATCTCCCTTTTGCTGGTGGTCTCTCAAAAAGTGATGTCGGATGTCTATGTTCTTTGTGCGGCTGTGTTCAACTGGATTATCCGCCATGTGGATAGCACTCTCATTATCACATTGGAGTGGGACTTTGCTCAGACTTTGCACGCAACACTGTCCTGCGGCAACGTACTCGGCCTCAGCGGTGGATAGGGCAACGGAAGTTTGTTTCTTAGAACTCCATGACACCAGGGACCTTCCTAAGAATTGGCACGTCCCTGATGTACTCTTCCTATCAACCTTACATCCAGCATAGTCGGAGTCTGGATATCCAATCAAGTCAAAGGTAGACCCCTTTGGATACCAGATCCCGAAGCAAGGCGTAGTGACTAAATATCTAAGAATTCGCTTCACGGCCACTAAGTGACACTCCCTTGGATCGGATTGAAATCTAGCACACATGCATACACTAAGCATAATATCCGGTCTACTAGCACATAAGTAAAGCAAGGAACCTATCATAGACCGGTATGCTTTTTGATCAACAGACTTACCTCCTTTGTTGAGGTCGACGTGTCCTTCAGTTCCCATTGGAGTCTTTGCGGGCTTGGCGTCCTTCATCCCAAACCGCTTGATCAAGTCTTGCGTGTACTTCGTTTGGGAGATGAAAGTGTCGTCCTTGAGTTGCTTCACTTGGAACCCAAGGAAGTAGTTCAACTCGCCCATCATCGACATTTCAAACTTTTGAGTCATCACCCTGCTAAACTCTTCACAAGACTTTTGGTTAGTAGAACCAAATATTATGTCATCGACATAAATTTGGCACACAAATAAATCGCCATCACACGTCTTAGTGAATAAAGTTGGATCGGCTTTCCCAACCTTGAAAGCATTAGCAATTAAAAAGTCTCTAAGGCATTCATACCATGCTCTTGGGGCTTGCTTAAGTCCATAGAGCGCCTTTGAGAGCTTACACACGTGGTCGGGGTACCGTTCATCCTCAAAGCCAGGGGGTTGCTCTACGTACACCTCCTCCTTGATTGGCCCGTTTAGGAAAGCGCTCTTCACATCCATTTGGAACAACCTGAAAGAATGGTGAGCGGCATAGGCTAACAATATGCGAATTGACTCTAGCCTAGCCACAGGAGCAAAAGTCTCCTCAAAGTCCAAACCTGCGACTTGGGCATAACCTTTTGCCACAAGTCGTGCCTTGTTCCTTGTCACCACCTCATGCTCGTCCTGTTTGTTGCGGAACACCCACTTGGTTCCCACAACGTTTTGCTTGGGATGTGGCACCAATGTCCAAACTTCATTTCTTTTGAAATTGTTGAGCTCCTCCTGCATGGCCAACACCCAGTCCGGATCTAGCAAGGCCTCTTCTACCCTGAAAAGCTCAATAGAAGAGACAAAAGAGTAATGCTCACAAAAATTAACTAATCTAGAGCGAGTAGTTACTCCCTTGCTTATATCACCCAATATTTGGTCGACGGGATGATTCCTTTGAATCGTCGCTCGAACTTGAGTTGGAGGGGCTTGAGGTGCTTCTTCCTCCAAAGCATGATCATCTTGTGCTCCCCCTTGATCACACGCCTCTTCTTGATGAACCTGTTCATCGTCTTGAGTTGGGGGATGCACCATTGTTGAGGAAGAGGGTTGGTCTTGCTCCTTTTGTTCCTATGGTCGCACATCGCCAGTCGCCATGGTGCGTATTGCGGCCGTTGGAGCGTCTTCTTCATCTACGTCATCAAGATCAACAACTTGCTCTCTTGGAGAGCCATTAGTCTCATCAAATACAACGTCGCTAGAGACTTCAACCAAACCTGATGATTTGTTGAAGACCCTATACGCCTTTGTATTTGAGTCATAACCTAACAAAAACCCTTCTACAGCTTTGGGAGCAAATTTAGAATTCCTACCTTTCTTCACTAGAATGTAGCATTTACTCCCAAATACACGAAAGTATGAAACATTGGGTTTGTTACCGGTTAGAAGCTCATACGAAGTCTTCTTGAGGAGGCGATGAAGGTAGACCCGGTTTATGGCGTGGCAAGCCGTGTTCACGGCTTCCGACCAAAACCGCTCGAGCGTCTTGAACTCTCCAAGCATCGTCCTCGCCATGTCGATGAGCGTCCTGTTCTTCCTTTCTACCACACCGTTTTGTTGTGGTGTGTAGGGAGCGGAGAACTCGTGCTTGATTCCTTCCTCCTCAAGGTACTCCTCCACTTGAAGGTTCTTGAACTCGGACCCGTTGTCACTCCTTATATTCTTCACCTTGAGCTCAAATTCATTTTGAGTTCTCCTTAGGAAGCGCTTGAGGGTCCCTTGGGTTTCAGATTTATCTTGCAAAAAGAATACCCAAGTGAAGCAGGAAAAATCATCAACAATTACTAAACCATACTTACTTCCCCCGAAGCTAAGGTAGGCGATGGGTCCGAAGAGGTCCATATGCAGCAGCTCCAGGGGTCTTGATGTGGTCATCACGTTCTTGCTGTGATGAGCATTTCCCACTTGTTAACCTGCTTGACAAGCTGCACAAGGTCTATCTTTTTTGAAAGTCACATTTGTTAGACCTAACACATGTTCTCCCTTTAGAAGTTTGTGAAGGTTCTTCATCCCCACATGTGCTAAACGGCGATGCCACAGCCAGCCCATGCTAGTCTTAGCAATTAAGCATGCATCTAGACCGACCTCCTCTTTTGCAAAATCAACTAAATAAAGTTTGTCATCTAGTACACCCTTAAAAGCTAATGAACCATCACTTCTTCTAAAGACAGACACATCTACATTTGTGAATAAGCAATTATAACCCATATTACAAAGTTGACTAACGGACAACAAGTTATACCCAAGCGATTCTACTAAAAACACATTAGAAATTGAATGCTCGGAAGAAATAGCAATCTTTCCTAATCCTTTAACCTTGCCTTGATTCCCATCATCGAATATGATTGAATCTTGAGAATCTTTGTTCTTGACATAGGAGGTGAACATCTTCTTCTCCCCCATCATGTGGTTTGTGCATCCGCTGTCAATAATCCAGCTTGAGCCCCCGGATGCATAAACCTGCAAGGCAATTTTAGGCTTGGGTCTTAGGTACCCAACTCTTGTTGGGTCCTGCAAGGTTAGTGACAATAGCCTTTGGGACCCAAATGCAAGTTTTATCTTCCTTGCATTTTGCCCCTAATTTCCTAGCAATCACCTTCTTATCCTTTCTACAAATTGCAAAGGAAGCATTGCTAGTATGATAAATTGTATAAGGTTCATTAATTATTTTCCTAGGAACATGAGCAACATTTCTCCTAGGCATATGATGAATGACATTTTTCCTAGGCATATCTCTACTATGCGCATAGGAAGAACTTGAAGCAAACATGGCATTTGAATCATAAGCATCACAACTCCTATCATGATAAACATTTCTAGAAAATTTCCTATCATAAATAAATGCATGATTCTTTTGAGCAATATTAGCCATAGGGGCCTTCCCTTTCTCCTTTGTGAGAGTGGGAGCCCTTTGGCTTGTTAAGTTATTGGCTACCAAGCCCATCCTTAATTGAGGGGTGTCTACCAATGGTGTAGGTATCCCTTGCAAATTTTAGTTTGTCAAATTCATTCTTGCTAGTCTTAAGTTGGGCATTAAGACTAGCCACTTCATCATTTAATTTGGAAATGGAAATTAAATGTTCACTACAAGCATCAACATTAAAATCCTTACACCTATTGCAAATCACAACATGTTCTACACAAGAGCTAGATTTATTAGCTATTTCTAACTTAGCACTCAAGTCATCATTAATACTCTTTAAGCTAGAAATAGATTCATGGCATGTAGATAATTCATTGAAAGCATTTCATTTCTTTTAACTTCTAGAACAAGAGAATTTTGTGCACTAACAAATTTATCATGCTCTTCATATAAAAGATCCTCTTGTTTTTCTAACAATCTATTTTTCTCATTCAAGGCATCAATTAATTCATTGATCTTATCAATTTTAGTTCTATCTAAACCTTTGAATAAACTAGCATAGTCTACTTCATCATCACTAGACTCATCATCACTTGAAGAAGCATATGTAATAGTACTTCTAGTATTTACCTTCTTCTCCTTTGCCATGAGGCATGTGTGATGCTCGTTAGGGAAGAGAGCCGACTTGTTGAAGGCTGAGGCGGTGAGTCCTTCATTGTCGGAGTCGGACGAGGAGCAATCCGAATCCCACTCCTTTCCAAGGTGTGCCTCGCCCTTCACCTTTTTGTAGGTCTTCTTCTTTTCCCACTTTCCGCTCTTCCCTTGTTCCTGGTCACTAGCATTATTGGGACAGTTAGCAATAAAGTGACCAATCTTACCACACTTGAAGCAGGAGCGCTTCCCCTTCGTCTTGCTCTTGTTGGGGTGCTCCTTGCGACCTTTGAGCGCTGTCTTGAAGCGCTTGATGATGAGAGCCATTTCATCTTCATTTAGCCTGGCCGCCTCAACTTGTGCCACCTTGCTAGGTAGCGTCTCCCTGCTACTTGTTGCTTTGAGAGCAACGGTTTGAGGCTCATAGATTGGGCCAATCAATGCCTCATCAACGTACCTCGCCTCCTTGATCATCATTCGCCCACTTACAAACTTTCCGAGTATTTCCTCGGGCTTCATCTTGATGTACCTAGGATTCTCACGAATAGAGTTTACAAGATGAGGATCAAGGACAGTGAAGGACCTTAGCATGAGTCGGATGATGTCGTGGTCCGTCCATCTCGTGCTTCCATAGCTTCTTATCTTGTTGACCAGGGTCTTGAGCCTATTGTACGTTTGAGTTGGCTCCTCTCCCCTGATCATTGTGAACCTTCATAGTTCGCCTTCCACCAACTCCATCTTGGTGAGCATGGTGACGTCGTTCCCCTCATGCGAGATCTTGAGGGTGTCCCAGATCTGCTTGGCGTTGTCCAAGCCGCTCACCTTATTGTACTCTTCCCTGTACAAGGATGCTAAAAGAACAGTAGTAGCTTGTGCATTTTTATGGATTTGTTCATTGATAAACATGGAGTTATCGGAACTGTCAAATTGCATCCCATTTTCTACTATCTCCCATATACTTGGATGAAGAGAAAACAAGTGGCTACGCATTTTGTGACTGCAAAATCTGTAGTCCTCTCCATCAAAGTGTGGGGGTTTACCAAGTGGAATGGAAAGCAAATGAGCATTTGAATTATGCGGAATACGAGAATAATCAAAAGAAAAGTTCGAGTTAACTGTTTTCTTTTTCTCCTCGTATACATCGTCCTTTTGAGAAGAGGAAGATTCGTCGCTGTCGTAGTAGACAACCTTCCTGATGCGCCTCTTCTTCTTTCCGTCTTTCTTCTTTTGACTCGAGCCGGAGTCATTGACTTTGTCGTCCCTTGGCTCGTTGAAGATGGACTCCTTCTCATTGTCGTTGACCACCATCCCCTTTCCCTTAGGATCCATCTCTTCGGGCGATTAGTCCCTTTCTTAAAGAGAACGGCTCTGATACCAATTGAGAGCACCTAGAGGGGGGTGCATAAGTGATCCTGTAAAAACTTGAAACTTAAAGCCACAAACTTGATTAGGTGTTAGAGCAATAAAGCCAAGTGGCTAGAGAGGAGTTCTTGCGAAACACAATAACCACAAAAAGATCAACACGGAGAGGCACAGTGGTTTATCCCGTGGTTCGGCCAAGTCCAACACTTGCCTACTCCACGTTGTGGCGTCCCAACGGACGAGGGTTGCAATCAACCCCTTTCAAGTGATCCAAAGATCCACTTGAATACCACGGTGTTTCTCTTCCTTTCACTATATCCCGTTTGCGAGGAATCTCCACAACTTGGAGTCTCTCGCCCTTACAAAAGATGATCACAAATGAACATGGAAGTAAGGATGGGATGAGCAACACACACAAGTCCACAGCAATACGTACACACACACAACCAAGACTTGAGCTCAAATGAATATCACAAAGTTCTCACTAGAACGGAGCTCAAATCACTAAGAATGTCAAACGAGTGCGCAAAGACGAAGTGTGAATGATCAAGAATGCTCAAAGTATGCTTGGTGTACTCCTTCATGCGCCTAGGGGTCCCTTTTATAGCCCCAAGGCAGCTAGGAGCCGTTGAGAGCAATCCAGGAAGGCAAATCGTGCCTTCTGTCGACTGGTGCACCGGACAGTCCGGTGCAGATTTCTTTCCTATTCTGGCGCAGCCGACCGTTGACGATTTGGAGCCGTTGCCGCACCGGACAGTCCGGTGCCCCCTTCAGACCGTTGGCCCGGCCACGCGTCACGCGTGGATTGAGCGGTCGACCGTTGGCTCACCGGACAGTCCGGTGCACCACCAGACAGTCCGGTGAATTATAGTCGTACGCCGTTGATTGCTTCCCGAGAGCGACGACTTCGTCGTGGATGGCTCACCGGACAGTCTGATGATTTATAGTCATACACCGCCGTCAAGTCCCGAGAGCGAACAGTTCACCGAGACTGGTCCTGGCGCAACGGACACTGTCCGGTGCACCACCGGACAGTCCGGTGCACCCAAACTGAGCAGAGTCTTGGCTGCTCGAGCCAAGTCTTTTCCATTTGTCTTTTCTCTGATTCTAGCACTTAGACAAATATGTTAGTACACAAAAACCAATGTACTAAGTCTAGAATCATACCTTTGTATTGATTTGCACTTTGTCCACCATTTGGCATAGTTTAACACATAACCATTTGTGTTGGACACTTAATCACCAAAATACTTAGAAATGGCCCAAGGGTACATTTCCCTTTCAAATCGTTCTTCCTCTAGCACATCAATATCCTCTAGTCTGGTAGTTTCTGCTTCAGCTATGCTTTCGAAGACCAGTCTCGGTGCCCCGAACATGAGGTCGGCGGGTAGCACTACTTCCGGACCATAAACCATGAAGAACGGGGTATTTCCACGTAGAGCTCGACTAGGTTGAGTTCTCAAGCTCCAAACCACATATGGCAGCTCTCTGATCCACTTTCCTGCAAACTTTTCATTTTTGTCGAACACTTTCTTCATGAGTGCTTCCAATATCATTCTATTGGCTCTTTCCACCTGACCATTGGCTCTTGGATGTGCTACTGATGCATACTTGATCTGGATACTCCATTGTTCACAGAAATCGAAGAATTCAGAGCTGGTGAAGTTGGATCCCAGGTCGGTTATGATGCTATTTGGTATCCCAAACCTGAATATTATGTCTTGTATGAACTCCACTGCCTTGGCTGAGGTTAAAGAAGTAATAGGCTTGTACTCTGTCCATTTGGTGAACTTGTCAATGGCAACCAACACGTGAGTATAGCCTCCCTGAGCTTTCTTGAAGGGTCCAATCATGTCCAGCCCCCAGCATGCAAATGGCCATGTTATAGGGATGGTCTGCAGCTGCTGTGCCGGTAAATGTTGTTGCTTTGACAAGAATTGGCAAGCTTCACACCTCTGTACTAACTCAGCGACATCACTCTTCGTCGTTGGCCAATAGAAACCAGACCTAAAAACTTTCCCAACCAGAGTTCTGGATGCTGCGTGTACTCCACACTGTCCAGCATGGATTTCATCCAATAGCTGCTTCCCAGTAGTCGAAGAAATGCACTTCATGAGGCCTCCCGTTGCACCCCTTCTGTACAGTGCGCCCACTATGAGGGTGTAGTGGGCCGACTGTCTTGTGATGTGTTCTGCCGTAGCCTTATCATCCGATTCTTCTTCATTTTTTATGTACCTTATGATAGGCTCTCTCCAGTCATTGGGGTCCAACTCTGGCTGACTCAAGGCGTTGCATTCTTCTGCCTAATTTGAGAGAATACTTGGGCGTGACACTTCTTGGACGAAGATCCTGGGTGGGACCTGGGCCCGACTGGATCCCAGCTTCGACAACGCATCTGCTGCTGCATTGCGGTCTCTTTCCATGTGGTGGAATTCCAACCCTTCAAATTTGTATTCTATTTTTCGAATGACTGCACAGTACTTGCCCATAGAATCAGTCGAGCAATGCCAATCTTTATTTATTTGGCTTATGACCACTAGTGAATATCCGTATACCATCAACCTCTTAACGCCCAGTGACACGGTGATGTTCAACCGTGGATCAATGCTTCATATTCTGCTGCATTATTTGATGCTGGGAATAATAGCTGAAGTGCATACTTGAGTTGTTCACCTCCAAGAGCAATGAAGAGGATCCCTGTGCCTACTCCCTGTAGTTTCAACGAGCCATCGAAATACATTCGCCATACTTCAATAGCCTCTGGGTTGTTTGGAACCTGATGCTCAGTCCATTCTGATACGAAGTCAACTAGTGCTTGAGTCTTTACTGTCGTGCGAGGCCAGAACTCTATGTCATGAGCTCCCAGTTCGCAAGCCCACTTGGCTATTCTTCCGATGGCTTCTTTGTTGTGAATAATATCCCCTATTGGAAACCCGGTGACTACTATGGCTTTGTGGTCATCAAAGTAGTGACGGAGATTGCGAGCGGTTAGAAGTACCGCGTACAGTAGTTTTTGAACTTGGGGATACTTCTTTTTAGAGGGTCCAATAACTTCGCTGATGAAGTAGACCGGATGTTGTACTGGATATGTATGTCCTTCCTCCACCCGCTCGACTACTAACGCGGTGCTCACCACGTGAGTCGTGCAGGAGATGTATAACAACAGATCTTCTGCCAACTGATTTGGCATGGCTCGGCGTGGTGGCTTGAGTACTGGTGGCATAGTCAGGAACTTTTTCAGTGTCTCTAGAGCTTCCTGTGCTTCTATGGTCCACTAAAACTTGTCCACCTTCTTTAGCAATTTGTAGAATGGCATGCCTTTCTCGCCCAGCCTTGATATGAACCTGCTCAACTGCCATGCATCCAGTAAGCCTTTGTACTTTCTTATGTGATCGTGGCGCTTCCATTCTCATGATGGCCTCGATTTTTTCCGGGTTGGCTTTGATTCCTTGGTGGCTCACAATGAATCAGAGTAACTTCCCTGCTGGTACTCCGAAAACACATTTCTCTGGATTGAGCTTCCACCAGTATCGCCTCAGGCTGTTGAAGACCAGCTGTAAATCTTCGATGAAGTTTTCTGAGTTTTCTATTTTGATTACCACGTCATCGACATAGGCTTCTACCCGCTTGCCCCAGTGATCAGCTAAGCATGTTTGAATAGCACTCTGGTAACTCGCTCCCGCGTTCTTGAGGCCGAACGACATGGAGGTATAGCAGAAAGCTCCAAACAGGTAATGAATGCATTTTTTCCTCATCTTCTTTTGCTAAGCTGATCTGATGGTATCCAGAATAGCAGTCTAGGAAGGACAACATAGAACATCCAGCGGTCGAATCAACCACCTGATCTATTCTAGGGAGTCCAAATGGATTCTTTGGACAATATTTGTTGAGATCTGTATAGTCGACGCACATGCGCCAATCCACTTTATTTTTTTGAGTACAAGAACAGGATTTGCTAGCCACTCAGGATGCAGTACTTCTCTAATGAACTCTGCTGCCACTAAGCGAGCTAACTCGGCGCGAATAGCTTATCTTTTGTCAGGCGTGAAACGACGCAGTTTTTGTCGAATCAGCCTTGCTTGGGGATAGACCTTCAATTTGTGCTCGACCAGTTCTCTCGGGACTCCCGGTATATCCACAGGCTGCCATGCGAATACGTCTCGGTTATCTTGCAGGAACCGGACGAGCGTGCTTTCTTATTTGTCGTCAAGGCTGGAGCTGATGATGGTAGTCTTGCGTTCATCAGCGAACCCCAGGTTGATCCTCTTTGTCTCCTCAGTCGGCCGCATAGAGGTCACGGCTTGAGCTTCGTTCACAGGTACTGCGAGGTCTCCCTCAGGCTTTGTGTTTGCCTGTGCGGAGGAGGTCGTCGGTGGTTTAGTAGTGAGGGCCGTCTGGATAGCTCCTCAAAAACATTCCATGGTGCCTTGGAAGTCAGCGCGCACGGTGATGATCCCTTGTGGCCCTGGCATCTTCAATATCATATACGAATAGTGCGGAATGGCCATGAATTTTGCCAATCCTGGCCTGCCGATGATGGCGTTGTATCCGCAGTCAAAACTTGCCACCTCGAACCTCAGAAACTCGGTTATGTAGTTCTCCGGAGTTCCAAAGGTAACGGGCATGTAGATGTGTCCAAGCGGGTATTCTCCTTGGCACAATGCCAAAGAAAGGGGTGTCTGACTCGTGGAGTTCTTTGAGTGCCACCCCAAGCCTAAGAGCGTCCGGGGGAAGGTGATGTTGATGCTGCTTCCCCCGTCCACTAATAATTTCTTTACCCTGCTCTCTCGAATCACCGGATTGACGAGGAGCGGGTACTTGCCCGGATGATCAAAGTTGAGCCATTGATCCACCTGGGTAAAGGTGATCGGGTATTCATACCACTGATATGGGGCGAGGGCACTGGTGGTTGCCACCAGTATCTGTCGGTCGTTGAGATTCTGCTGCCTTTTGTTTTCCCGTGACCCGTGTCCTCCAAAGATGACGTTGACCTCCCCGTCGACGCGCGGGAATGCTCCATCTCCTCCCCCTTCCTGTTGCTGAGGTCGCCGGGGCTCGCCAGGCCCTCCTCGTGGTGGAGGAGGTGGTAGAGGCTGGAACGGTCGGCCATTCCCGACAGAATGCTTGAAGTCTCTGTAGTTCCGCAAGGTGTGGCGCTTATCCTTGTGATACAGGCACTGGGCATCAAGGTTGTCGTCCAGTGTCCGCTCGCCTCCGCGGGGTGCACCTCGGGCACGATAGACGGGTGGTCCAGCGGCGTGGACCTCTTCACGAAGCCTCTTCTCCCAACGCTTGTCGGGTTGCTGGTTCGCGTTGCGCCGTGGTGCAGGCGGAGCAGGGTTCGCTCCCCCGATGAGGTCCTGAGCCCGTTCGTCAGCGGTGATGTAGAGGTCCGCTTCCCGAAACAGCTGCTCGGAGGTGGTCGGCGCCTTCTGCAGTATGGCTCAGACGAAGGCTGAGTCATTAGATCCCCGGTAGAAATCCTTAATCACTGCTGCCTCAGTGACCTCGGGGATGCGATTTCTCATGGTCTGAAACCTCTTGAGGTACGACCGAAGTGTTTCATCGCCCCGACGCCTAATGGATTTGAGGTCCCATGGCTGCGCTGGTTTGTCGGAGAGGGACTGAAAGTTGGCGATGAAGCGCCGACTGAAGTCGCTCCAATCGTCGATGCAGTGTCGCGGTAGGTGTCGTAGCCATTGCAATGCATCCTGCCCGAGAACGATGGGCAAGTACGCAGTCATCACGTCTTTAGTTGCCCCAGCGGCCCGAGCGACGGTTGTATAGACGGCCAACCAGCCTCCTGGGTCCTACTTAGGCTCGTATTTGTCGACGTTGGAGACCTTGAAGTTTGGGGGCCACTGGATGGCCCCGAGACGCGGAGTAAGCGCAGATACTCCACATGTGTCCTCCTGTCGACGGTTGTGGTGCCGGTCCCGGGGAGGGGAGTTGCTGATGTGCCGTCTCGATCGTCCCCAGGTCGTTCCACAAGTTGAAGTTGTTGCCGACTCAACTCCGGTGGCGCGACTTCGCGCGGGGACACCATGGTCCTGATCATACTCCTCTCGGCGTCGTATCTCATTTTCATGTTGTCGTTCACGCGAAGCGTTGATGGAGCTCCGTGCATCTCACCGACTGTTGATGGCGTGCCGTAGATCGCTCGGGGGATGAGCGAGGGTAGAAGATTATTAGCTGCCCGAGTGAGCAGCCGCCGAAAGCCTTCAGCATCTAGAGTCTGGGGGAGGCCATCTGCTATCCGAGCCAACACTCCTCCGACTTCACTCGGTGTGTTCATTGCACGAGCGAAGTCAGGGTTCAGGTTTCGCGCGAAGAGAGGGTTCTCTCGGCGTAACCTCGCATCCTGCTCAGCTTGCTCTCGATCTCGATCTTGAGCTTGTCGGCGATCACGTCGGCGAGATTTCCTCCTTTCTCTAAAGACTCGCTCGTCAGGAGTTTCTCCTACTTCCGAGACTTCATCACGGGATACAGGCTGTGTTGGGTCTCGCTCCCCAGCTTCGTGATGTCGCCGAATATTTCGGCATCGGTTCCTCCATCGCCGAGCTTCTCGCTGAGGAGGTTCTTCCCCTGGCATGGTTGGCTCATCGTCGGAGATGGGAGATGACTCTACTCTCCCCCCGATGAAGAGGACGTTGGGGTAGAAAGGAGTTGCTGTGGTGATGAATTTCTTTCCGTCCTTCTTTGAGGGCGAAGGTGTCGGAAGGACAACTTGATGGCCCCCAATCCCGCTTGCTTCTTTTTTTTCCTCGTAATCCGTGTCCACCCCTCTGTGGATGAGGTGGACAACGGGGTTCTTCGGGTAAGTGAATTCCTGGCTCTCGACTTGCAGAAGGTATTCTTTACCTGGGGCACGGGAGGTTGCGCTATCTGCTGCCTTGTTCCAGCTTTCTCGGAGATTTCCGAGGAAGGCTTCTTCTCCGATGGATCCACTATGCGGTGCAGAACTCCCTTCTCGTCTACTATGGACGGGATGGTCCCGAAGTAGAATACGAATCCAGGGCGGAGAGCAATCTTGCATTAGAAGGTGACAACCATTGAGCTAGCTTGTATCAACGACACACCCCCTACCTGGCGCGCCAGCTGTTGGTGTTTGGAGCCCGACCGTGCACCCGGGGTTACCCCTCGAGGTGCTTTTGGGTAGGACGGTGTTGTTGACTGTAACTCAGTGGTTCGTGCGAGATGCACGAGAGACGGTAGACGATTTTCTACATGTTTGGGCTGCTTTGAGATGCGTAATGCCCTACTTCCTGGTGTGGATCTTTATGTGGTGGGTTACAAGGGAAATCTCCAGTATGGAGAAAGCTAGTGAGCTAAGTAGATGGTCGATGAATGACTTGGAAATGATGGGGGTACCCCCTAGGCCTTATATATTCGACCGTGGGGCACTACATGCGTGCATGATAACGATGTATACCTAAGTAATAGTGAACCGACTGAACTTATCTTCCTACAATCTTGCCGACTTATCCTCATTTGGTTCTGACGCCCAAGGGTGTCGCGTGGGAGAATTGAATCAGAGCTGTGGATAACACTTAAATCCGGCAAGCCGCCTGGGCCCAAGTCTGCTCGTTCCCTGCGCCGGCCCATTCTGCCAGCAGTTCTTCCCTGGCCCACAAAGGGACAGCCTTGCGAGACAATGGACCCAAAGCCTTTCGCGAGGCCTTCTTGCCTTCTAGTGGACCCGGGGGATATCCGTCCCCACAGGGGAGGATCGCCGCCATGGTGTGGAGGTCACCGATGGGGTGATGGAAGGTGATCAGGGTCGAGAATGGGTGAATGGTGACCGTGTGAAGCTGGCAAAGCAATAGGGATGGCTTAATTTGACTCTAAGTGCCAAGGGAAGGAGGGAGGGTAGTGAGGTTCTCACCGGAGATGAGGCAGCGGTGGTTATAGCTCGAATCGAGCTCAAGGGAAGAGAGGGGAGGGGAGGGGAGCTGGAGAGGAGCTCTGGGTGTCCCTTTTATTGGTGATCCGCGTGGGGAGAGGAAACGGTGGCTAGCTGGACTCTGGTGAGTGGGGGAGAGTGGCGGTGAACAGGGGGTGGGGATGGAAGATACAATGGTCACATGATGCCACAGAGATGAAGTACGGTGCTAGCATGCATGTTCACATGTACAACGGGCAACGCCTAATTTTCTGTGGTAATCATCGAGGAGGAGGATGGAGTCGGCGGTGATGGTGCGGCCAAATGTAAGCTCGAGAGGGGGGAGTGATGACATGTGGGGCCGGGTTGGAAGCAAGAGGGAGGGGCGCGGGAGCGTGTAAACGTGGGCCGAAGATGGGCTAGGGAGGCGGACGCGAGCGCGGGACTCTAGGCCAAAATCGGTCTAGGGCGAGGGGGTTTCCTTTTCTTTTTTCTCCATTTTCTTTTCTTCTTCTCTCTCTATTTGTGTGTGTGTGATTTTCTATGTGCAAAAATAAATTCTTTTTATTTGTTACTAGGTGAAAGTAGTTATGTGAGGTGCTTCTAACAATCATCAACCATGCATATGAGCGAGTTTCAAAAGAAAAATGTCATGATGCCAGGGTTTTAACGGGTTAGGTAACTAGGTTTTCTATACTAACCTTTAGAGTGAAAACTGGGATGTCATAGCGAGCACGAGCGTACCCAGAGTTGTGTCAGTCGGGACCTCCGAGAAGCCCGAGGCAGAAGAGCTCCCCCAGAAGTCACCCAAGTGGTCGGTCGGACGAGGGCTCGGTAGGCGGAAGGGCGAGTAACACCAGGGCCATCGGCCCTGGAAAAAGGGTAGGGAGCTCCAAGACGTCAGCCTCCTCCATGATGGGAAAAGTACTCACCGTCTCGCGAGGAAAGGCCAGAACAGAATCAACCATTGATGCGTCAAGGGAGGCATCAGGAATGGCCCAAAGCTCAGAGCCTGCACCGTAGCATCGTCATCCCCATCCTCATCAGTTCAGTCAATCTCGACGCCACAGTCCCTGTGCATCTAGCGCTCGGTCCTTCGCCTACTCTTCTCCACCCTGGTTCTTTTGTCCTTCCATTGCTACTCCGCCCGTGCACGATCTGCTACCTTCTCTGTCGTGCTTCTCAGCAAAGGAACGAGGTCGTCCCGCAGCACCAGAGAGGAAGGCTGGAAGAGGAGAGAAGGAGGATCAGAGGACACGAAACTGGTAAAAAATAGAGATAGAAAAGGGAAAGGATGGGAACTAGATGGACTCACAAATTCCACCAAGCCTAGCTCGGGATGCATTGGGGGACAACCTAGAATCTGGAAAACGTATGAGATGACAGCCCTGTCTGCACCTTTGTGAACCTCCATGGCTTCCGTGAGCCAGCGAACAATCTCCGTGTTGCTGGGGGGTGGGGCGCCCAGCTGTGTACCCTCTGATGGGGCCTCAGTGGTCATATTGTATAGCGACATCTGCCTGGCCATGAGGGGAGCCACCCCCTGCGGATGTAATTCCCGATCACACCCGCCAGCGTGACGCCATGATCGCGAAGAACCGACATAGCTATGATGGCGATGGTCGTCCTCTTTTCCTCGTCCTTCGATACACCCCATATATACCTAGCTCCGAGAGGCCTCAGGGGTGCCTCGAGAAGGAAGGGAGACCTTGAAGGGACGCCCCTTACGTAGTTTGTTCTCGTGTTTTAGTATAATTTTATCATATTTATTATTTGTTTATTTGTATATACTGCTACGAGTAAAGTGATGTCACGAGGAACCTGAAGCTACAATTGGAGAAGTAATTGGAGTTGCAAAAAAGGCAAGTTGTGTCCTTGATCACTTTCTTTGACCTAATAATGTTCTATTAATCATCGTGCCATAGTTAGGTTAAACTGATGGGACCTAATAGGTTATCCAGTTTTGTCGACCCTATACCTTGCATACCGATAACCTATTGGGTAGTTTTTCTATTGCTCTACGTAATTTTGGAATTGATGCTATATTAAATATGATCATGCGCTATTATTATTGCCAATGGATTCTTCATTATTCATGATAAGATTATTGTGTTAATTGGAACATGTAGCTTAACCTGAGAAAATAGTGCTACCACAAGGGTGGAATGGGACGCCCTTGGCTAATTAATTAGTAAAGCTAAGGAGAGATTACCTTACCCGAAAGAGGCAAGCGGGAAGTGAATCGTTGCAGAGTATAGTGAGGTTCTTGGGTCGAATTGTCTGTGATAGCTGTTCGGACGAGGGATTCCTATGCTTTCTTTTGTCTAAAATCGTGCTGGTTTTCTCAAACTAGTGGAACTTTGAAAAGGCCTCATAGTGCTACCCTGCCTCGTCTCCTCGGTAGATATGAATAGGATTTCTAGACCCCTTGGCAAGAGGGTAACACAACTTGTCGTTAAAGATGCGCAACCTCTCCAGAGTGTAAAACTAGTATATCAGTCGTGCTCACGGTCATGAGCGGCTCAGAACTCTCGCATCATTATTTTATGGAATTAAATTTAATTTGTCATTTACATTGCATTGTTGGATTTACTATAATTGTGATCTCTTATTTAATTGGGTTGATATATACTTATACTTAATAATTGCTACTAAAATTTTGATCAACTTATTAAAATCAATGCTCAGCCTTACCCTTTTTCCTTGATAAGGCTTACACTACACTTTTTTCCACACTTGCTGAGCGATGAATGTATGTGAGACCACTCTTGCTAAACTCACACCAGGTCAAGAACATGTATTGCAAGATGAGGAGCATGAATGATGTTATGATGAGTTCGAAAAGGTCTAGGTCATCGTCTCCCAGTCAGTTATGGTTGTGGAGTATCTTTGTTGTCATATAATGTATTTATTTAGCTATTTTGTGCAGAACCCCTATTATATTATATAATAAATATGTGACATTGATTTTTATACCATGAGTCATCATACATGTGAGGCTTGATCCTATCACACATTTGAGACGCGCCTGGATCCCTTAAATCCGGGTGTGACATTTGCTCATCAAACATGATGGTTTTAACATTGTTCACAAATCTTATACGTCTCTCTTGTAGTTTCATAAACTACAAAAGATATATGTAAGTTTTGTGTATAAATTTATTTTTACTTTGTCATACGAAGAAATGACCAAAATAAAAATTGTACAACTTGATGAGTTATACAATTTTGTATTTAAAACTTTTTCATTTAAATTAATTTACTGCTTTAAACTATGATTTAAAAATTGTCTTTGTCTAGTATAAAAAGAAAACACTCGGCAAAGAATTTTTTGCAGAGTGCAAAAAAAATACTCGACAAATAAGCTTTTTACTAAGTGTTTTCTTTTACTGAGCATTTTATGTTTGGCACTCAAAGAGTTTCTTTGGCAAGTGGTGAGCGTTTTCCGGTAGTGTGTGCGTGTGCATGGTGAGCGTTTCAAGTAGCGTTATTGACTTGTCTTGGAGCAGGTCTCTCCAAGTCTCCATATGAAAAAGGGAGGGAGGTAGCCATCTGAAGGCATCACATTCTTCGCCTTATTATTATTACGTAAAGTCGCTCGATCTACACAGGCGGCATCATTATATTCGCCCGATATCATCGCAGGCGCAATGCGGTTAGGCATGGCATGCGTGGTCGAGGTTCACGTTTCGGTTGCTTATGACATGCAAATCAAAGTCACTAATGGACTTGTTCATTTATTCCTATCTGGATTGAAGAGATTAGAATTTTCTTTGAAAGATTTTAATTTATTTAAGATTTAAACTCACTCAATTCCACCTAATCTATATGCATGGATTAAAGGTAAAACGAACCAGCCTTACCCCCGGATCGAGGCCGAGTCAAGTAAACGCAACATGTTCGCCATGCTTAGCTGGAGGTACCGATTCACCAGAAATTAGGCCAGCTGATCGAACATGGAATAACTAAGAATTCCCCTTGTCGTCCAAAGCTTTTGCGAAGATTCGACCTCTTCCTAGATTCCATGTGCCACTCCCTCACCGGTTATAGAATGCTCATCTTCCCCACAGCGCCCCAGCTGCCTCAGCTCACAACCTAGACAGAGAGAGATAGGCAGGCCAGCTAGCTTCTTGTAGCTAGGTCTCCTGGATTACTGTGACAATGTCCAAGATAGGCAGCTTCGTGTCCGGCCTGGTCAGGTAATTCCTTCAGTACGTATATATATGTGTGCGTGTGTATATACGGATTTCATTTCGTCGTTTTACTTGTTTAGCACATGGACATCATCAGTTCTCTCTCTCTCTCTCCAATTTGGCCAGCCAAATTCATTAGCATCGATCGCGCGCGCTTGTTCATGCATTTGACGTGCGTGCCTGCATGCACAGCCGGCGGAGCTACGGCAGCGTCCAGCACGCGATGGCGGTGAATGCTCAAGCCTCCGCTGCTGCAGCGGCGGCGACGAAAGCGGGCGTCGTCGCGGCAGCGGATGCGTCGGGGGCGACCAACAACAAGACGAAGCAGGACAAGTTCTGGATGAGGGACCCCAAGACGGGCTGCTGGATCCCAGAGAACCGGTTCGAAGAGGTGGACGTGGTCGACCTGCGGAACCGGCTGATCCACGTCCACCACCACAACTAAACTCCTTCGGAAGCAGCAGCAGATCAAACAGGCGTATGGGCTAATGAGCACCTTGCTGGAATCAGTCGTCAGCTGACCACCGTCAGCATCTATCACGTGGATTATATATGCTGTAAAATAAACACTGCGCATTTCCATACTTACTATAATTAAAGTACCAGTTTCAACGATCATTCCCCTCTACGCAGCCAACCTCCACGTCTCAAACCACACCTCTTCATATAGACGACCAAACGACGACCCGACACGGGCCCGCTAGGCCCGACGCCGCAGGCACGGCGTCGGGTCCGCTAGGCCCAACGCCGCAGGCACGGCACACCGGCCTGCTGACCGTGTCAGGTCAGCCCGTCGGGCCATTTGGTTAAATCAGCGTAAAATTTAAAAAAAGCCGTGCAAAAGGTGGGGTTTGAAGACACTGGGCGAAGCTGTCTAACCAGTAGAACATAATGCTCAGATGTTTATAATATTGAATATAAATTGTACATATGTATATATATTTTTTTATAAAATAAAAAATAATCGTGTCGGACCAGCACTACGGGCCGAGGCTACGGCCCAAGCACCGCACAACGCTTGTGTCGGGTTGGTCCAGACACTATTAAATGGATCGTGCCTCGGGCCGGCTCGCCAAACACGGCCCATTTGTCCATCTATACCTCCGCACGATAATGATGGTTCTCGCCTCAGTTGTCACCACCTCGTTCACCATCTTGCTTATTTTCTCTCTCCCCTGATGCCTCTACCTCCGCACCACCCCATTCTCGGCTGAGAGCGTAGGAGCAGGCGCCTCTTCCCGTATTCGTCCGACACCAGCCCCGACACCGACTCGCACAGTGGCTATTGCATGTCCACAAGGACGTTTCACATCATACGCGCACCATCGTTTTCGCCGTCGTCGTACGTCCCGTTCATCTTTCCAGCCTTCGTCCTGTTCTTCCTCCCCAACCTTCTGCCCCGCCCACGGTCTCAGCCGCGAGCCGACCGACGCTCGTCGACGCGGTGTTGGAGCGAAGGCAGAAACACCACCCTTCGCTCGAAGTCTCCGCTGCTTAGCCGCTGCTCTGACAGAGACAGCAGGCAGGGACACCCTTCGCTTGATCGGCACCAGACGAAGACCGACGACGAAGGCATCCAACAGTGCGGCCTCGTCCGGCTCAGAGGCCCACGTGCGATCCGGCCCATTGTAACGGGCCCTGCGTAGCCGCCGCGTGTTACGGGCCTAATTTGTAAAGGCATCCCTGTAATTACAGTCTGTAACCCTGCTTTGTGGGAATATTCTGGGGATAACCTAGGTAGCTGAGGGCACATGCGTCCTTAACACAAGGCGCTGGGCGTTCAGGTACCTATAAATACCCCCGCACAGTGCCCGTGAGAGGCCAGAGAAACAGAGCTATTTGCCATCTCACGCGTAACCCTACTGTCTACACTATTCACCCCTGTTGGCCTTCTTGCGACTGATAGCAAGTTCCGACATTTGGCGCCCACCGTTCGTGCTACGACAAAACCACCCGCGATGGCACCCAAGAGAGCTAACCCGAAGGCTGACGAGGCTGCGAAGGCAGCACTGCTTGCCGCAAGAAAGGGCAAGGCCCTCGCCCTCACCCAATCCACCCACCAAGAGCCCACTGAAGACAATGTTCCCCACACCAGCGAAGACGACACCTTCCGCACCTGCGGGCCCGAAGGACAATCGCAGCCGCCCCCAGGCTTCGCCCCACTGGAAGGCGCGGACCTCACCGAGGACGGTGAGATCATCGGCGTCTCAACAGAAGAACAGCTACAGTTGCGCGCCCTGCGCCTCAAGAACCGCAATCTCCAGAGGCAGAAAGAGATACTGGAGGCCAAGCGCCAGCGTGTGTCCGCACTAGCCAAGGTCCGGTAAATGATACGCGACGAGGAGCAGAAGGCCCAAGACCTCGAGCGCGAAATCGCGCTGATGCAGCGCGAAGGCCACCTTGGCCTGCAGCAAGAACCACGCCTCCAGCAGCGCGCACAACCGGAAGACACGCGCGAAGGCCACCTCGGCCTGCAGCATGGCCCACCCCTGCAACACCGAGCACAGCCGGAGAACCCGCGTTTCCCCCAGCGTGACTACACCTTCCAGCACGGCGCGCCATTCTAAGGGATCAACTACCTCGACGAGCGAAGTCCCCTGGCGCCACACCTGCAAGTGACGCCTTGGCCAGCTAACTTCCGAGCAGGGACCTACCCCAAGTACAACGGCAGCACCGACCCGGCGCAATACATAATGAGTTATCAGGTCGCCGTTGCATCCGCCGGAGGGGACGACGCCACAATGGCGAAGTCTTTCATCATCGCCCTAGAGGGCCCAGCACTCACCTGGTTCACCAGATTGCCTCCGCTGTCCATTGATTCATAGAGAAGTCTCAGGGACAAGTTCCTGCTCAACTTCCAAGGGTACCGCCCAGACACCGACGCCTTGGCCGAGCTCTCGCTTTGCAAGCAGCTGGAAAAGGAGACTCTGCGGGAGTATTACCGCAAATTCTTAACACTCAAGTCACAGCTGCCCTCCGTCGATGATCAGATCGCTATCCATTACGCCATCAGTGGCCTTCGGGCCGGCGTCCTCTATAGCCACTGTATCAGAGATCCACCCAAGAACCTCCAGGAGCTATATCAGCTCTTTGAAAAATATGCCAAATCCGAAGAGCTCCACCAGCGCAAGGTTGAGTCACAGCGGAAACCCAAAGACGCCCCGCAGTCCAGCCGCACGTGGACGAGGACTCCGCAGCCAGACTCCGGTCGAGATGGCCGCAGTCAGCAGCAAGTGCACAACATCGCCAACCAGCAGCCTGCTGCTGACCCCCCTCGTCGCCAGGAATACCCTCCCCCCCCCAGGGCCGCGGGAATGGAACTCGTGGCAGGGGCCGAGGGCGCGCACAGCCGCCACGCCGATTCTACTGCCTTTTCCACGGCGAAGACTGCGCCCACCAAACCAAAGACTGCCCCGAAACGAAGGCCACCAGAGATAGAATGGCGCGGGCGCAGCCTGCCGACAATCACAGAATTGTCGCGCATAATTACCAGCCACCCCCTCCACCATATATCCACGCTCCCGCCCCGCATCCACCGCACCACGCTTACCAACACCATCAGGAAGTACAAATCGTACCTCCTCCACCCCCACCACCACACCAGCAACATCAAAACATCCCCCATGCTCCAAAGCAGGAAGACTTCGCCAATCAACCATATCGCGGAGTCATTCACATGATAACAGGGGGGTCCAGCACTAACTTCGACACCAAGCGGCAGAAGCGGGACCACTACCGCAGCATCAACCATGTCGCCGTCACTGGCCCAGTCGTGCAGACAAAGTGGTCCCACATACCGCTAACCTTCGATGCACGAGACGTCGACCTGCGCAGCGCCCCCCACATCGACGCTATGGTCATCAATTGCAGCGTGGCAGGCTGGGACTTACACAAAGTCCTAGTCGACAACGGCAGTCAGGCGGATATCATCTTCCTCCACGCCTTCGACCGCATGGGTATAAGCCACAGCCTGCTCAAGCCTTCGGACAACCTGTTGTATGGCTTCGGCGGCAAGGGCACCTTTCCCGTTGGCAAAATAGAGTTGCCCCTCTCCTTCGGTGTAGCACCCAATGCCCGAAGTGAGCAAGTAACCTTCGATATTGTCGACATGGTATATCCATACAACGCCATCATGGGCCGGGGCTCCATCAATAAGTTCGAAGCTGCCATCCACGGACTGTACCTATGCATGAAGATATCAGGTCCGTTAGGCGTCATCACAGTCTTCGGCAATCAACAGACTGCGCGCAACATAGAGCGGGACTTCGTGCCCGGTCAAAGAAACGTGCACTGCCTCACGGCCCAACGCGAGGCCCCCGCGCCTGCCAGCCCAACCAATAAGCAGCACGACAAGGCCCAGCTGCAGAGCAACGACGGGACCAAGATTGTCCCCCTCGACCAGGCCATGCCCAGGCAGACAGTCATTATCAGCGAAGACCTTACTTCGCATGAAGAAGAGAAGCTCCTCTGCTGCCTGGCCAAGAACAAAGATGTCTTCGCCTGGTTGGCCCTCGATCTGGTCGGGGTTAGCCGTTCAATAATTGAGCACAGTTTGGGAATCGACCCTTCGGTACGACCGAAAAAGCAGCGGCTTCGCAAGATGTCCGATGAGAAGACGGAGGCCGCCAAGGCAGAAGTGCACCGCCTCCTGGAAGCCAAATTCATCGAGCCGGTGGCTTACCCCACATGGCTCTCCAATGTCGTGATGGTGCAGAAAAAGAGCGGGAAGTGGTGAATGTGCATCGACTTCACCAGTCTCAATAAAGCCTGCCCAAAGGACAATTTCCCGCTGCCGCGGATCGACAAAATAGTCGATAGCGCGGCCGGATGCGAGGTCATGTCCCTCCTCGATTGTTTCTCCGGTTACCACCAGATATACATGAAGGAAGAAGACAAGGCTAGCACCAGCTTTATAACACCCTTCGGCACATATTGCTTCATCCGAATGCCGGAGGGACTCAAAAACGCCGGGTCCACCTTCTCCCGGCTCACCAAAACTGTGCTCGAGGGGCAAGTCGGTAGAAACATATTCACATATGTAGACGACATCGTCGTCGCCAGCAAGAGCAAGGAGGACCACCTCACCGACCTCGCTGAAACCTTCGCGAACATGCGAGACGCGCAACTCCGCCTAAACCCGGAAAAGTGCGTCTTCGGCGTTCGCCAAGGCAAAATATTGGGCTACCTGGTATCACACCGTGGCATAGAGGCCAACCCAACCAAGATTCAGGCCATCTTAGACATGACGCCTCCGCAGTCTGTCAGGGACGTCCAGCGACTGACAGGCAGATTGGCCGCTCTCAACAGATTCATCTCCAGGTCCGCCGAGCGAAGTCTCCCCTTCCTCAAGACACTCCGTGGTGCGAAGGACTTCGCCTGGGGACCAGAGCAGGCGGCGGCCTTCGCCTCATTGAAACAGTACCTGACAGAGTTGGCCGTCCTCACCAGCCCCGACCCCTCGCTCCCCCTGCTGCTCTACGTCACGGCTTCGCCACATGCGGTCAGCGCGGCACTAGTACAGGAGCAGGCTGTCGAGGGCGTGGTCCGGCAGTGCCCCGTATACTATGTCTCCGAAGTGCTGACACCGTCCAAGTGCAACATGACAGAGCTGGAGAAGATTGCCTACGCAGTCGTCATGTCGTCGCGCAAACTACGCCACTACTTCGAAGCATTCAAGGTCCGAGTCACCTCAAACAGGGGACTCGGCGAATTATTCAGAAACCCGGAGGCGTCGGTGAGGATTGCCAAGTGGGCGGCCGAACTCTCCGGCTACCACATCTGCTTCGAGCCCAGGACAGCTATCAAGTCTCAAGTCCTGGCAGACTTCGTCATCGACTGGACTGGGTCAACAACACAGCCAGACCCATCCGCAGAGAAGGTTTGGACGATTCATTGCGACGGTGCATGGTGCCATGCGGGGGCAGGCGTCGCTGCAGTCATCACCTCACCAGTCAGGGTCAAGCACAGATATGCAGCACGACTCAGCTTCAATCTGGAATCCGACAGATGCACAAACAATATAGCAGAATACGAAGCAGTCATCCTCGGCCTCCGCAAGCTGAGGGCCCTCAGAGTCACCACCTGCATCATCAAAACAGACTCCAAGGTAGTTGCTGGCCAAGTCGAGAAAGACTATGCAGCAAAGGACCCCGCGCTCATGCAGTACCTTGCGGCCATCCGAAGTCTCGAGAGGCAATTCAAGGGGTTCACCTTGCAGCATGTGGATCGGGCCAAGAATGAAGAGGCCGACGCATTGGCCAAGGCTGCCGCCAGGGGCGAAACTCTGCCCTCCGACATGTTCTTTCACATCATCGGCACGCCAGCCGTCCGGAGCCCCGAAGGGCTCCAAATAACCAACGACCGCGAGGGCCACCGCATAGTCAACCTTATCATGACCGAGGACTGGCGGGCACCAATAGCCCTGTTCCTACAGGGGTATTATCATCCAGCCGACATCAGTGAGGCCAAGCGCCTCAAACATCGAAGCCGAGACTTCGCACTGATTGAAGGCCAACTCTACAAAAAGGGGTCAGTCAGCCAATGCTTAAGTGTGTCACCGAAGCCGAAGGCATGCAGATCCTACGTGAAGTCCACAGTGGCACGTGCGGCTCTCACGCAGGGCCAAGGGCCCTAGCTGCTAAGGTGATCCGCCAGGGTTTTTACTGGCCCGCAATGATCTGCGCCGCAAATCGGGTCACTCGGTCCTGCGAAGCCTGCCAGAAGTTTTCTCCTCGGCCGGGCAGCCCCTCACAGTATACAAAGCTGATCGCCCATACATGGCCTCTCCAACACTGGGGCCTGGACATCGTCGGGCCCCTGCCCACCGCTCAAGGGAACCTTAAGTTCGCCTTCGTCGCTGTCGAGTACTTCACCAAATGGATCGAGGCGCAGGCTGTCTCTACAATAACATCAAAGACTGCCCAAAAATTCTTCTAGCAGAACATTGTTTGTCGCTTCGGAGTACCATCCGAACTGACAGTTGACAACGGCAAGCAGTTTGATAACCAAGACTTCAAAGATTTTTGCTTCTCCATTGGCACCAAGCTTGCCTTCGCTTCAGTCTATCATCCGCAGTCCAACGGGGTCGTGGAACGCGCCAACGGGAAAATCTTCACAGCTGTCAAGAAAATGCTCCTTGATGAAAAGAAGGGCAGATGGACCGATTTGCTACCTGAGGCAGTATGGGCACTAAACACGACTGAGTGCAGGGCGACCGGGTTTACTCCCTTCCGCCTTCTATACGGATCGGAGGCCATGACCCCACAAGAAATAAAGCATGGGTCCCCGCGAACAGTCCCGTCAGCCGTCCCCGACGTGGACGAGCCAACTTCAAAGGATCTCATTGACGGAGACCGAGTCTTCGCCCTACAGG
Organism: Zea mays; assembly: GCF_902167145.1. NCBI lineage: Eukaryota > Viridiplantae > Streptophyta > Magnoliopsida > Poales > Poaceae > Zea > Zea mays. The sequence continues at coordinate 70,122,196 of NC_050096.1, read as the reverse complement.
CCCTGAACAAGTACCAAGCCCAGACCAAAGCATGGCGCGACCACTCAGTCATCCCGAGGGAGTTCAGCGAGGGGGACCTCGTACTCATCCGGACAGCTCGGACGGAGTCCAAGGGCAAGCTGGAGCCCAGGTGGGAGGGCCCCTTTATAGTCAAGACAAAAGCTTCCCCCAGTGCTTACAGGCTCACAACGCCAAGCGGCGAGGACCTGGAGCACTCCTAGAACATCGACAACCTCCGTAAATTTTTTGTTTGACTCCTCAGGGCTGATTTCGCCCTTGTAATTCGCAAAAACAATCTTGTATCGGCCCGCACTCTTTTCCTCCCGGGGGGTGAGGTTTTTAACGAGGCGGAGCCATGTAATATATGTGTGAAAAATCCCCCGCAAAACATACGTCGAAAAAAGACCGCGACGACGGTCTTCGACATTCGACCAACACGAGGTCACCGCGAGGCTAAGCGCGAGCAACCCTCGCGTGCGACATATCCGCGCAGAAGTCGCCTGAGGGTGCAGCCGGACTAGCACAACAAGTGCGAAAAAACCAAAGTCTATCACGAAGACTATCCGTGCAGAAGTCGCCTAAGGGTGCAGCCGGACTAGCACAACAAGTGCGAAAAAACCAAAGTCTATCGCAAAGACTATCCGCGCAGAAGTCGCCTAAGGGTGCAGCCGGACTAGCACAACAAGTGCGAAAAAACCAAAGTCTATCGCGAAGACTATCCGCGCAGAAGTCGCCTAAGGGTGCAGCCGGACTAGCACAACAAGTGCGAAAAAACCAAAGTCTATCGCGAAGACTATCCGCGCAGAAGTCGCCTAAGGGTGCAGCCGGATTAGCACAACAAGTGCGAAAAAACCAAAGTCTATCGCGAAGACTATCCGCGCAGAAGTCGCCTAAGGGTGCAGCCGGACTAGCACAACAAGTGCGAAAAAAAACCAAAGTCTATTGCGAAGACTATCCGCGCAGAAGTCGCCTAAGGGTGCAGCCGGACTAGCACAACAAGTGCGGAAAAACCAGAGTCTATCGCGAAGACTATCCGCGCAGAAGTCGCCTAAGGGTGCAGCCAGACTAGCACAACAAATGCGCAAAAACCAAAGTCTGCCGCGAAGACTATCCGCTCGGAAGTCGCCTAACAAAGGCAGAAACGACAACATCAAACCGTCCGCGCCAAGACCAACTATAATCACATCAGCACAACAGAACAAACCAGACAAAGTACACAACGCCTTCGCACACGTACACAAGCAAGGGCACACAACTTCATCATACAAGCCTCTACATATACAAGCGAGGGCACCACACTCTACATCGGCTCAACCTTAGGAATAATTCCCATCTCCCTATAATTAAATAACATTATCCTAAGCTCCTCACCCGCAAAAAGACTTCGCAGTTCCCCTTCACCTGTATTCACGGCGGCCGGCAAAGACAACAGTTCCTACCGGCCAGTCCCACTCACACGAAGCCGAGCCCCCCCCCCCCCCCCCCCCCCGTCCCACTAACTCTACGCTTCGCAACCGCCCTTTGTCGTCGTCGCCCGGTGCTAGGACCTGGCACATCTCCTGCGTCCGCGACGTGCGGCGAAGCCTCCGCCGCAGCCACATCCAAGGCCGCAAAGTAGTCCAAGTCCTCCTCCGACGACTCCTCAGTCCACTCAACCGAGCTCCCAGAGTCAGCACAATCAAAAAACTCAGATGCAGACCCACCACATTCATTACCATCTTCCGCGGTCGAAGCCGCCAAAATTTTAGTAGTAGCGGTTGTGTGCGCAGGCCCAAAATCTTGAACCTGCGCAGCAACCAAAATTTAGTAACATGTACACATTTCCCCAACCCTCTACACCCACTACGCCACCTGCGACGGCCCTGACGTTGCGGGAGCCTCCGCCGTTGGCTCCGCCGTTGCTTCCGCCGTTATCTCCGCCGCCACCGCTGCGGGATCTTCGGCACTCGGCGCAGCCGCTGCGGAGGCATCAGGTGCGCCTTCGGCGACCTCTGGGGGCAGGCCCTCGCCGGCCGCAGCGGATGCGGAGGCACCCGGCGCGTCTCCCGCAGTCTCCGGGGTCGGCCCCAGGACGGGCCCAGGCACGGCCTCCGCCAGGGTTGGCTCCAGGTCAGATAGCATGCTGTTCAGCGCCCCGAAGTCGTCGACCCTCTCGCCACGCGCCGCCTAAGACAAAACACACCAAACTCATCAAACACACACACAGCCTACATCCAACAAACACCAAACATTCGAAAACGTTACCTGAACCCTCGCCGTCTCGGCCCGCTCTCTGACCACCTCGCGACCGTGTTCGCCCCATAGCCGGTCGAAGATAGCTCCGGCGGATTCCTTCACTACGGGGTCCTCAACCTTAAAGATATCTCGCTCAAAATCTTCTTCGACTTGGTCGAAGACCTCGAAGTGCCGGCACCCTTCCCGGGAGAGCGCATTCATCGCCCCCTCGCAGGTGACCAGGGAGGCATACGCCATAAACCCCTCCATGACAGTGGGGAGAGCCTGCAACTCCTCCTGCACCCACTCCAGGCAGCAAAGTCTGGGCTCCCGGTCTGGCACTTCGAAATCACCGGTCCCCGCGCCCAGCCCACGGTATGTATCCACAAGCAGCTGGCGCGTCCGCTCCGCCTCCGCGCGCGACATGGCCTCGGCCCTCTCCACGCGGCTCTCCAGGGCGGTGAGCCGCTCCTGCAGCTGCTCGGCGCGCTCCCTGGCAAGATTGCCCTCCGCTCGCGCCAGGTTAGCCTCCGCCTGCGCAGCCTGGGCCTTAACAAGAGCCTCGTTGGTCTCCCTCCTCTCCCCCGCCAGCTGGCGCCGGAGGTCAGCCTTCTCTCCCTCCAGCGTGGCCACCTTGTCCGCCAGCTTGCGACACTTGCTGTCGGCGGCCGACTTCTCACGGACGGCGTCAGCATGTTGTGTCCGAAGTCTCTCGACTTCGGCAGCCACAGCTGCCGTGAGGGCCCCCGACACAGTGCGGCTGGCGAAGTCAGCCACCTGCAGAGCAATCGTAAGACCGTGGCCCCAGCAAGCCGGTAAAAAAAGGGGGGGAACGAAGTCCAGCTCAGCGGACCTGACTCAGCGCCTCTGTCACCTCCTTCAGTCGGCGGGTCGCAGCGCCCGCCTCATCCATGACAACCGCGAGGGCTGACACCTCGCCTCCGGCGCTAAGAGCCCCGCCCTTCGCCTTCGGCGCTGCGGCAGCAACCGCTGTCGCCGCGGCAGGCGCAACCATAACAAGTTGGCCTTCGTCCGACCCTGCAACGTATCAACGAAAAAACAACAATACATTAAAAAAAGCCAGCGACTTACCACCAAGATAGTCCTCCACACAAATGTCGGTGGCGAAGTCGGCGACACGCTTGCCTGCCGACGGCAACGCTCGGGCCGCCTTCGCGGCCTCCACCACCCTGCTGGGCGGCGGCACAGCCTTCACCGGTTTGGAGCCTCCGGCGCCCGCCGTTGTCTCTGGCGCCTTGCTAGATGCAGGGACGCCTGACTTCGCCGCCAGCGGCGGCTTGCCTCCGCCGGGGGCCGCAGCCTTCGCCGGCCCCCGCTGCCTCTTTGGCCTGGCTTCAACAAGCCTGACAGCCGCCTGGCGCTTTTGTGCAGCCCCTTGGCGATCCTTGTCCATCACTGCCGACACAACAGCAGCAATATTCCACCCGTAAGGAAAAACTCTCCATTTGCGAACCATGCGAGATGTAAAAACGTCCCCGCTGGCCGCGCGGGGGATAGGAACATTCCTAGGCCAGCAACCCCCGGTAACCTTCAGCATCCGAGCCGAAGACTCCCGGAGCTCGGGCGAAGACATCCTTTCCCCCGGGGCCGCGCACGTCCTCATCAACTCTCTAGCAAAGCCATCGGAAACCCCAAGTCCTCCCATGGCAGTACCTAGTTTCCTCTTCTTAGAGGCTGGGGCGGCCGCCGCCGCAGGGTCGTCTTTAGTCTCCACCACCAGTTTCTTCCCTCGGCGGTCCGCATCATCTTGACCAGGATAGCCATCATATGGCAGTTGGTTCAATTCGAAGACCCTATTCAGACGGTCATTCGACCCGCGGATCTCCCAGCTGCGCTGGCCCTCTGTCCTCGGCACATAACGTCCAACAAGCCGCACCGCCTCATCCTCCGCCTCACGCACAAAGGCGGCCGGATCACGGTTTCGCAGATTTAGCGTGAAGGCGGAACTCCGCACCACCTTTCCACCACGGAAAGGCATCTGGCGAGGGCATACTTCGCCCAACGCCCAACCATGCGCCAGGGGCCATACCCCGTACGCCACAAACTCTTCAACCAAGCCGCGCCCACTGCTCTGGCCGGCGGCACACCGAAGGGCCCCTTCGTCCACATCATCCTCCGCCACTTCAAAGGGCGGGTACGCCGAGTAAAAATGAGAGCACATCTCGGACACGGGTAGTCCCTCATGGCCTTCGACGGTACCCTCAGCAACGTAAAACCAAAATTCATTCCAGTTGCCCCACTTGTTGCGGGCGCAAGGAACCAACTCGACTACCTGCATCGTGGTCTTGCCGGTCTTCGGCGTGAATGTGCAGGACTCAAACTGAGCAACTTCGTCCCCGATCATCCTCTTCTGCCAGTGTAAACAATAATGCTTCGCGAAAACTTCGACCGATGGCTGTCCGCCGTACGAAGTCGTCGCCCAGACATACTTCGACAGGGCCACCACGGCATTCGGCGTCAGCTGATGTATTTGCACGTTGAACCTGCGCAGGACTTCGCCAACAAACCGGTGTGCAGGCAAGCGGAGACCGGCGGCGAAAAACGCCTCGAAAACAACCAACTCGCCCTCCGGCTCGGGGACTTTCTCCGTCCCCGGGGCACGAGCAACTCCGCCGCCGAAGTAGCCCAACCGCTGCATATCCTCCACGCGGGCCGACGACATTCGCGACACGCCGAAATCAACAGAATCGCCGGCGCGCAGCTCCTCCGCCATCAAACTACTCAGCGTCTCCTCCGACGAGGCGGCGGCCGGCGGCGAGGAACCGGCCGGCGGCGTAGCGGCAGCGGACGAAGAAGAGGACGGCATCGCTACGTACCGTCGGCGGCGGCGGGCAGTCTGCTTCACTCGCGCCAGATCTCCGGCGAACAAGAGCACGGCGGGCAGACGAGCAGCGAGACGGCGGGCGGCTAGGGTTTTCGCGGAGCGCGGAAAGTAAAGTTCAAAAAGCGCCGGCCCCCGCCCCCTTTTATAGGCAGGGCGCGGCGCTTCGGGAAACCCGCAATCCAACAGTACGCCGTCAATCAACGGTCACATCAAAAACCCCCGCGGAACCACTTCGAGCGAGGGCAGCGTCTCCGCCATCAAGCGACGTCTTCGGCACCAGGTGACTTTGTCGAACTGGTCCCTCGGAGGGCAAATGTTGGAGCGAAGGCAGAAACGCCACCCTTCGCTCGAAGTCTCCGCTGCTTAGCCGCTGCTCTGACAGAGACAGCAGGCAGGGACACCCTTCGCTTGATCGGCACCAGACGAAGACCGACGACGAAGGCATCCCACAGTGCGGCCTCGTCCGGCTCAGAGGCCCACGTGCGATCCGGCCCATTGTAACGGGCCCTGCGTAGCCGCCGCGTGTTACGGGCCTAATTTGTAAAGGCATCCCTGTAATTACAGTCTGTAACCCTGTTTTGTGGGAATATTCTGGGGATAACCTAGGTAGCTGAGGGCACATGCGTCCTTAACACAAGGCGCTGGGCGTTCAGGTACCTATAAATACCCCCGCACAGTGCCCGTGAGAGGCCAGAGAAACAGAGCTATTTTCCATCTCACGCGTAACCCTACTGTCTACACTATTCACCCCTGTTGGCCTTCTTGCGACTGATAGCAAGTTCCGACACGCGGGTACGGGGCGAGTCGGTCATGCTCCTGGCCCTTCTCGGATTGACGCTTGGTGCGGGTGCTCTCGGTTTGGAGCTGCTCCGGCTGGGCTTCTTTCTCCACTTGCGTGCTCTCTCCTTATATATCTAGCGGTATACTACTTATGTCGCCTCCAGATACCCAAGTCTTCGTCGTGTCCTTCTCCGGCACGAACAGGTATGTCCACCTCTTGCCTTCCCCTTCTGCTCTACGAAACCTCGAAAGTATCGCGGTTTGGAGATTTAGAAAGGTCTCGGTGAGAGGGTTCCAACCATATATATATTGCTGGGGTTTGAAGATATTTTATTTTCCGTAATAAATACATTTTTTAAAATTAAATTAATTTCAGAAAAAGTCTATCGTTTTTAATGTCCGAAAAATATCTTGAAGGCTCCAAAAATTCTAGAAAAATCTCGGGCATGATTTGGCACCCAATGAACTCAAAAAACATATTTATAACTTTTGTAAATATTTCTAAGTACCTCAAATAAATAGATTTTGGTTCTTGAAAAATAGAAAAATATTCAGAAAAATATGAAAAATTTCTCAAAACTTCTACAAGATATATTAACATGTTTCACACTTCTTACACTTAGAAACACTATGCAACATCATGGATGCAACAATCAAAGCACCACTAGGGTTCACTTCACTATATAACAAAATAACTCTCCATTATTTTAGAAAAGGGAAAAGAAAAGTGAAGAAAGGAAAGAGTAACACATGAATTTTGAGTATACAGCAAAGAAATTTTTATACCTCAAAATTCAGGGTGTTACAGACCTATCTCCCTTAAAAGAATCTTGCCCCGAGATTCAAGGGTGGCCAACAAAGAGTTCGGGGTACTTCACTTTTAGATCATCTTCGTGTTATCAGGTTGCTTCTTCCTCAGAGTGGTGACCCCATCTAACTTTGCACATTCTGATGGTATTTCTCCAGGTGACTTTGTCTGCACTCTCCAGAATCTGCGTTGGCTTCTCCACGTATGTCAGGTCTTCTTGGACTTCCAGTCCCTCGACTTGCAACTGCTCCTCTGGTACTCACAAACACTTATTTAGTTGACAGATCTTCCGGTAAGCTGAGCTGATAGGCCACTTCTCCATGCCTTGCTAGAATCTTGTACGATCTGATATATCGTGGTGCTAACGTGCCCTTGACTCTGAACCTTCTGACTCCTCTGATAGGTGACACCTTCAGATAGACATAATCTCTCACTTCAAAACTCAGTTCTCTTCTTGTGTCAGCATAACTGCACAGCCTTGACTGGGCTATCTTTAGATTTCCTCGAACCATTTTGATGTTCTCTTCGGCTTCGAGCAAAATGTCGAGACCGAACACCTGCCTTTCTCCAGGCTGATCCTAGAGCAGTGGAGTTCTACAACTCCTTTCGTATAGTGCCTGAAACAGTGACATTTTCAAGCTGACCTGGTGGCTGTTGTTATAGGAGAATTTCACATAAGGTAACTTCTTATCCCATCCCGACTTATCTTGCAATGCACAAACTCTCAAACATGTCTTCCAGAATCTGATTAGTTCTTTTAGTCTGACCGTCGGTCTGCGGGTGATAAGTTGAACTGAACTTCAAATACGTGCACAAAGCTTCTTGTAGCTGCTGCCAAAAATGAGAGGTGAATTGTGTTCCTCAATCTAACACTATCTTCTTCGGCACACCATGCAAACAAACAATCCGGAACATGTATAACTCAGCTAGTGTTGCTCCATTGTATGTTGTCTTTACTGGTATGAAATATGCCACCTTTATTAAGCGGTCCATAATCACCTAGATGGAATCATAGCCTGCCCGGGTACGAGGTAGGCCAACTATGAAATCCATCCTGATCTCATCTCATTTCCACTGAGGAATTTGCAATGGCTGCAAAAGTCCAGCTGGTTTCTGATGCTCTGCTTTGGTTCTCTGACAACTATCATAGATGACAACATGCTCTGCAATCTCTCTTTTCATATCGTACCACCAAAACCTCATTTTCAGATCCTGATACATCTTCTCGCTTCCGGGGTGTATAGAATAGGTTGTCAAATGAGGTTCTTTGAGAATTAGCTCATGAATGGACTTGAATACTTGATGTCGGGAACACACACATAATCGGTCTTTGAACCATATCATACCTTTTGCATCTTCTCAAAAATCATTGTCCCTCCTGAAAGGGAATTAGGCTTACACCTATTTTCCTAATTGATTTTGGTGGTTGAATTGCCCAACACAAATAATTGGACTAACTAGTTTGCCCTAGTTTATAAGTTATACAGGTAACAAAGGTTCACACTTAGCCAATAAAAAGACCAAGTATTGGGTTCAACAAAAGAGCAAAGGGACAACCGAAGGCACCTCTGGTCTGGCACACCGGACCGTCCGGTGTACACCGGACAGTGTCCGGTGCACCACCAGACAGTGTCCGGTGCACCAGAGGACTCCAACTCAAACTCGTCGCCTTCGGGAAATTCCAGAGGCGCTCCGCTATAATTCACCGGACTGTCCGGTGTACACCGGACAGTGTCCGGTGCTCCAAGGAAGAGCGGCCTCAGGAACTCGCCAGCTTCGGGAATTCGCAACGGCTACTCCGCTATAATTCATCGGACATGTCCGGTGTACACCGGACTGTCCGGTGTGACATCGGGGTAACGGCTACTTCGGCGCCAACGGCTACCTGCAGCACATTAAATGCGCGCCAGCGCGCGCAGAAGTCAGGCACGCCCATACTGGCGCACCGGACACTCTACAGTACATGTCCGGTGCGCCACCGGACTTCCAGGCGGGCCCAGAAGACAGTGCTCCAACGGTCGAATCCCAACGGCTTTGGTGACGTGGCTGGCGCACCGGACATGTCCGGTGTATACCGGACTGTCCGGTGCACCATACGACAGTCAGCCCCACCAAACGGCTAGTTTGGTGGTTGGGGCTATAAATACCCCCCAACCACCCACCATTCATTGCATCCAAGTTTTCACACTTTCAACCACTTACAAGAGCTAGGCATTCAACTCTAGACGCACTCAAGAGATCAAATCCTCTCCCAAATTCCACACAAAGCTTTAGTGACTAGTGAGAGAGATTTGCTTGTGTTCTTTCGAGCTCTTGCGCTTGGATTGCTTTCTTCTTTCTTTGATTCTTCATTACGATCAACTCACTTGTAATTGAGGCAAGAGACACCAATCTTGTGGTGGTCCTTGTAGGAACTTTGTGTTCCAAGTGATTGAGAAGAGAAAGCTCACTCGGTCCGAGGGACCGTTTGAGAGAGGGAAAGGTTGAAAGAGACCCGGTCTTTGTGACCACCTCAACGGGGAGTAGGTTTGCAAGAACCGAACCTCGGTAAAACAAATCCGCGTGTCACACTTCTTATTTGCTTGCGATTTGTTTTGCCCCCTCTCTCGCGGACTCGATTATTTTTCTAACGCTAACCCGGCTTGTAGTTGTGATTATTTTGAGAATTTCAGTTTCGCCCTATTCACCCCCCCTCTAGGCTACTTTCACCTCCCTTCTGATATTAGCTAACGGATCTTGCTAATCTTCTCATCACCTTTTTGTCCTTCCTTGATATCCCGCTCTAGGGTGGGTTCTAGTTCAATTGTCGCTCCCTTTGTCTCAGTCTGTCAAACTCCTTGGCTAACTCATATGGTAATGGGTGAGCTACCATCATACTATACTAACTTGATTTTTTCTGTTTGGCCCATCTGCAACCACATTTGCTTTGTCTGGACGGTAGTGTATCTCTAACTCATAGTCTTTAATCAGCTCTAGTCATCTTCGTTGCCTCATATTCAGTTCTAATTGGGTGAATATGTACTTTAGCCTCTTGTGGTCTTTATAAACATCGCATTTATGCCCATACAGGTAGTGCCTCCATGTCTTCAATGCATGAACCATTATCGCTAATTCTAGATTGTGTGTGGGATAATTCTTCTCATGGACCTTCAGCTGTCGGGATAAATACGCAATAACTCTTCCTTTCTGCATTAGCACACATCCCAAACCAGTGTAGGAAGCATCACAATACATCGAGAATGACTTGTGAATGTCAGGCAGAACTAAGACAGTCGTTGTAGTCAACTTCTCTTTCAGTGCCTCAAAGGCCTCTTGGCACTTCTGGTCCACTTAAATTCAACTTTATTTGCTAGCTATATGCTATCTTTAGTACTGTATGGTTATCTTTAGTACTGTTTGGTTAAATATTTAATATTTAGTATTGTATGGTTATCTTTATTGAAATATTTAATATTTCTAAAAAGACCATTTAAAACAAACTATATGCTATCTTTAGTACTGAATGGTTAAATGATTGAATGGTATCGGCGTATCGCAGTTTATATGGTTGGTTCTATCTGTCTATCTTGAGTGGTTGAGAAAAGAATCAAGGTGTGCCACACGCGCACTGTCGCCTAGGCGAGGTGTGACGTGGCGTGGCGCGATCTCCCACGTCTGTTCATGTCTCTTGACTCGCCTATAAAAGCTTAATGCTGTTCTCGGCAACGCTTCTGTGCCACTAATTCTATATATTAACTGCGGGAGCAAGGAGCTCACCATATTGCGCCACGTCATCATCTACGTTCTCAACCGTCCGATCGGCTACCAACGACAGCTAGAACCGCCCTCCGTATAATGCAATCAACTGGTCCACGTCGTCGTTAGTCCCATCGTGCGTTGGATTTGAATCACACGGCCATTTGTAGGCAAGAGCCATCCGTGCTCCAGTCAATGCATCGGGAGTCTTCCAGATCCATGTGTCGTGTGGTCAGCAAATGCAGGCCGCAAGCGGCACCAGTCAAAGGGGAGAGGCGGCTGGTCCAAAGGGGAAGGCCGAAGGCAGGCCAGGAGCCGCGCTGTTGTCTCCATCGGCGATCGCAGCCGACGACCTGCTCTCCGTCCGCTCTGCTCCCGCGCGTGTTCGACAGCGTCCGCTGTGTTTCCTCTCCTCTCCCATGTCTCCCACGTTGCCGCTAACGCAAGCGTCGGAGCCCGCCACCTTGTCTCCTGTCCTCTCTCTGCTCCGTGTGTCCTGCCTCCCAGCCTTCTCCGACCATCCGTTCTTGCCGCTCCTCCACATGCTCCGGCCGCTACTACCCCTCTGCCTTTTCCTCTCCCTCTCGAGCCTAACCGCTTCCATCCGAGCCGCATGACGGCAGGATCCCCTACCCTCCATCAAACGTGGTCGCGGTGCTCTCGCTGGTCCAGATGGGACGTCGTAGGATGAGGTGCTATAACAACTCATAGGCACCGTTGCTTTACTCCTTTACTTTTTATCTGCAGGCATTTGCGGCGAGATATATTGATAATATGAAACTAGAGATGTGAGTATTTATTTTATGCCATGCACTCACTTTGAACATTTACAACATTATAAGCTTAAACTTTTTTTCTTTTATACAACATCTGCCTATTTGCATTGTATAAGGATTCACATTCGACTCAGACCACCTAAAACATAAGCTAAATACTATAATCAATCTTCCTCCGAAAAGCTTTCAAAAGCCAAATAGAAAATGCCCAAATTATAAAAAGTCTTAATATTCCTTCACTAAAAAGTCTTAATATTCCTTCACTGTGAAGGACTCTTTAAGATAAATAAATATCTGACTGTAAATATACACATAAATATAAATAATGTACAATATATAAATATAACTATGGTTTCATTGCGCGCGGGCGCGCATCCGTTACTAGTCAGCAGTTAACCAAGCACTCTATTCTAGCACTTGCACGCATGAGTTCCAGGAGAACAAACCTTCACAACGAATATTGTCCAAGTATTCATCTGCTCTTATTTCTATTGTTTTTCGTGGTGGTTGATATAACAACGACACTACAATGTGTGCCGTGTTATTTTCTGTTTTGTTCATATTCGTCTCGTTAAAATCACCTTTCTGTTGTTGGAAACTATTTTAGTATCAATTTTGTGGTTTAAAATTGAAACTGAAAGTGACTGGTTTTCAAACAACTACACGAAAGCTAGGGGAAACGATTATTATTTCTTATCTAGAATTAAAAGCCGAGGTTTTCAAAAGACTTGGTTTGGAGTATTTTCTTTAGAAAAAAAACAATGTTTGGTCGTGTTACCAGATGAACACTTGAAGAAGAAGATAATACGGCAGTTCCGGCTCCGGCGATCTCTAGTTTTCCACCGATGCGTCGCCGTTCCTATCTTCGCCGCGCCATTTTTCACCCTTCTGGGCCCCACCGCGCTCCGTTCTCCACCTTCCATCGGATGCGACGACATCGGGTGACGAACCGAAAGATGGTTACAGTGCATTTCAAGGGTCCATAGCGAGTTAGCGACCACTAGAAAAAAAAACTCTCTTTATCAATTAATTAACAATTTAAAAGGAAGAAAGCGAGATAAAGAAGGTTGACAGCAACGGGTTTGTCCCGGGACAGCGAGCATGTTTGTAGCTTTGGAATAGCGTGATTTTGACTCCGGTGTCGTCGTCTCATCCTCCTGTGTGCCATCCAAATTAAACCGCCCGTCGATCGAGTGGGTGGGCGGGCGGGCGGCTATGAGAAAACTTAAATAACCTGAGACAAGTAACAAGTTAAAAAAGCCGTTAGCGAATGCCATTATTATAATATATATTGCGTGTAGTATATGAGAAGGGGTCATGCGAGTAGAGCAGGGTGCTGGATGTAGAGTCTACACGTCATCACGTGAGGTTTACGAGGACGTTACAGTAGCGGAAAAGCAACGTAATGCGCCACTTAATGGGTCGGTTTAAAGCTGTGATAAACTCTATACCCACATCATCCATGGCAAGCAAAAGGAAGAAGAGAAACTGTGTGTACATCTTTTTTGAGCAACGTCTCCACACGTGTGATTCTGTTAACGGAGGGCGTAATCGTATTTATAATATTGAAGACAATATTTTTTTTAAAAAAAAAAAGTTAACATATTTAAAATTTGAATTTTAATTGTATTTCAAAATTACATTGTAGTTAGATTAATTACAAAACCGGATAAATTTTCGTCTGACTGACAATATTTTTTATACACCAGCATCTTTCCATCATTCTTGGCCATTGGCCGCTCTCCATGTCAACATTTTTTTTGGTATTTTGGCCCTTTTTCAGAAGAAATTTCATGTTTAGATCATTGGACGACTTAATTCTATTTGTGAACCCTTTGCTCGGTGCCACGAGATATGGCGCCGAAGTAAAACTGCTCGGCGTCATAGACTATGGTGCTAAGGTTTGTGCCTCACTGGATAGTGAGGTCTGCCGCGGCACTCACATGGCACCTAGCTCGATACCATAGATCTTGGCGCGGAGCTAGAAAGTCCTATAAATCGGCTGTTTTCTTGCTGAGAGTTGCGCCCGCCCATTTGCCTCCCTCGTTTCCATCTTCATCCATACCGCGCGAGATGTGCTCCAATCTACGTATTGGAGTTGTAAAACTTTGATTTGATTTGTATATTTTGAAGACCAAGGTATGGTGTCTCACTCATCCATACCTCCGAGCTAGAAATGTTGTTCCCACTTTTGCCCATTATTTCGCTTGTACTTGAAATGGATGTCATAATGTGGTGGTTATCACATTGTGTAAATGGCATAGACCATGGTTTTCACATAAGTACCATAATGTTATAAAACATGGTCCACATAGTTGCCATAATTTGAAACAAATGACATAGATCACAACACCATGCAAGTTCAACACACTGATGTCATAGACCACAACACCATACAAGTTCCATAATGTCATACAAATTATAGTGGCATAGAACACAAGAGAAGACAAGTTCATCACACACCTTGTTCTCTGCTTGGATGAATTACATTGGTCATGTGTCACAAAGGGATAATACACATGGCTAGTTCAACCAAGCAAATTACATTGATACACAAGTCTTAGATACGTCTCACATACACAAATCTCGGATATGCTCGTTCATATGTGATAAACGATGATCATTGATCTGATTCGAGTCCAGCGAGTTGTCTTCATCCAAAACCCACTGCTCATTACAGTCACCATCAACATAACCACCGCATTGGAAATCATCGTACAAGCCAAGGGCTTCATAATCCTCAAGTAGAGGTTGCGAACCAATAAGAACTTGCTCTAGATCCGTGTTCACAATGTTTAGACCTTCTGCAATTTCAGTAACAACACTCATGGCATTAACCAGGGTATTCTTGTGCACATTCTCTAGATACTCAGGCACATGGTTGTGGCTGCTCAACATCCTCAACTCATCGGCACAGACTTGCATCTGTCTAATGGCATCTAAAAGACCATCCCAAACTCGATTTAATCTCTGCGCCTACAACAAAAAACAAAGAATGAGATTCACTAACACATCAGTTAATGACTAGTGGTGCCCAAGTTCGCTAATTAGTACAACAATTATGAATAAAACGATGACGCCTAAGAGGGGTGAATTAGGACTTCTAAAACTTTCTCTAAAGTAGGCCACAAATAAATCCCTAGAGCAAAACCTATGCAAATAATCAATCTAGAATGTGCAAACTAGATTTTGTCTAAGTATTGCTATCTCTATCGCAATGGCTAAGTTTCAATCCTAAACAATCTAATTATAAAGACAAGATTGAAATTTAAATGCTTAATATAAATGCGGAAGCTAAAGAGCAAGGTAGAGATGCAAACTCTCGTGGATGACACCGGTATTTTTGCCGAGGTATCCGGAACCACGCAAGGTTCCGACTAATCTTTGTTGGTGCCCCTACACAAGGGGAAGCCCATGCGAGGATCAAGCACCTCGGTCAAGTAACTCCGTAGAGAGCCGCGGGCCTTCTCCACGCACAAGTGATGCTCTGCTTACGGCTCCTCTCGGACGCTCCCCACCATCTCCACTAATGAGCTTCCGGCTGAAACGCCGCGACCTCGTTCCCTCCAGTACACGATGGAGGCCGTGACACAAACGTGATTGTCACAGTCTCGCAAGACTCTCGTCCCACTTGGTACAATTACAACGGCTCGCGCAAGAGCCGAGGGGTTGTGTGGTTTTTCTAAACTCAATCAACTAACTAGGATTCATCTAGAGCAAGCGCTAAAGCGATCTAACTAATCTAAGCACTTCGCAAAGCACCTATGCTAATCACCGAGTGATTCTATTAAGCACTTGAGCGTTTGAGCACTTGAAAATGTCTATACTATGCCTTGGTATGTTGCTTGGGCTCCCACACCTTGAAATGGCCGGTTGGGGGTATTTATAGGCCTCAACACAATTCTAGCCGTTGGAGAAAAGCTGCTGCTCTCTGCGACACATCGAACAGTCCGGTGGAGGCACCAGACAGTCTGGTGCCGCTGTCTAGTGCGCCTAGCCGTTGGATCTGACATCGTAGGTGACCGTTGGCGCTGCAGGCTGTCACACCGGATAGTCCAGGTGTCACACCAGACAGTCCGGTGGCTTCTCTCTACTAGTGCCATCAGGAACTATCCGTTGGGCTATTGTTCTCTAGTGCACCGGACAGTCCGCTCGTGGCAACACTATTCTTCGTTTCTTGGACTTTGCTTGATACTTGTTGATCTTCACTCGTGATTGAAAGTCGCCTAGAGGGGGGTGAATAGGCAAATCTGAAATTTATAAAGTTTAAGCACAACTACAAGCCGGGGTTAGCGTTAGAAATATAAACGAGACCGAAAGAGAGAGCAAAAACAAATCACAAGCGAATAAGAGCGGATGACACGGTGATTTGTTTTATCGAGGTTCGGTTCTTGCAAACCTACTCCCCGTTGAGGTGGTCACAAAGACCGGGTCTCTTTCAACCCTTTCCCTCTCTCAAACGTCACCTAGACTGAGTGAGCTTCTCTTCTCAATCAATCGGGACACTAAGTCCCCACAAGGACCACCACACAATTGGTGTCTCTTGCCTTGATTACAATTGAGTTGGAAACAAGAAAGAAGAAAGAAGAAAAGCAATCCAAGCGCAAGAACTCAAATGAACACAATTGTCTCTCTCACTAGTCACTATTTGATTGGAATGATCTTTGGACTTGGGAGAGGATTTGATCTCTTTGTTTGTGTCTTGGAATAAAGTCTAGAGCTCTTGTATGAGGTTTGAAGGCTGAAAACTTGGATGCATTTAAGTGTGGTGGTTGGGGGGTATTTATAGCCCCAACCACCAAGTTGACCGTTGGTGAAGGCTTCTGTCGTATGGCGCACCGGACAGTCCAGTGTGCCACCGGACACTGTCCGGTGCGCCAGCCACGTCACCAGATCGTTGGGTTCCGACCGTTGGAGCTTCTGACAGCTGGGCCACCGGACAGTCCAGTGGTGCACCGGACAGCCACTATTCACTGTCCGGTGCGCCTTCTGCGCGTGCAGTCGCGCACTGTAGCGTTTTACTGTTCCTCTGCAGACGACCGTTGGCGCTGGATAGACGTTACTCCGCTGGCACACCGGACAGTCCGATGCTACACCGGACAGTCTGGTGAATTATAGCGGAGTGGCTCCCAGAATTCCCGAAGGTGGCAAGTTCGGAGTTGGGTTCCTGTTGGAACTTGCTCTCAGCAGCAAGGAAGCCAACAAGGGTGAACGGTGGTGACAACAGGGTTACGTGCACGGGGGCAATAGCTCTGTTGATCTAGCCTCTCACGGGCACTGTGCGGGGGTATTTATAGGTAGCTGAGTGCCCAGCGCCTTGTGTTAAGGACGCATGTGCCCTCAGACACCTAGTTTATCCCCAGAATATTCCCATAAAGCAGGGTTACAAGCTGTAATTACAAGAATGCCTTTACAAACTAGGCCCGTAACACAAAGGCGGCCACGCGGGGCCCGTTACAATGGGCCAGATCACACGTGGGCCTTAGAGCAGGACGAGGCCGTGATGCGGGGAGACGTCACTGCTGGCCTTCGTCTGGTGCTGAATGAAGCGAAGGGTGTCCCTGCCCGTTTTGTCTTTGACAGACCAGCGACTGCAGCGAAAGGGACGAGCGAAGGGTGGCGTCTTTGCCTTCGCCCCAACATTTGCCCTCCGAGGGACCAGTTCGACGAAGTCACCTGGTGCCGAAGACGTCGCTAGATGGCGGAGACGCTGCCCTCGCTCGAAGTGGTTCCGCGGGGGTTTTCGATGTGACCGTTGATGGACGGCGTACTGTTGGATTGCGGGTTTCCCGAAGCGCCACGTCCTGTCGGATTGCGGGTTTCCCGAAGAGCCACGCCCTGTCTATAAAAGGGGGGCGGGGGTCGGTGCCTTTTGAACTTTTCCTTCCGCGCTTCGCGAAAACCCTAGCCGCCCGCCGTCTTGCTGCTCGCCTGCCCGCCGTCTTGCTGCTCGCCGGAGATCTGGCTCGAGTGAAGCAGACCACCCGCCGCCGCCGACGGTACGTAGCAATGCCGTCCTCTTCTTCTTCCGCCGACACCACGCCGCCGGCGGCCGCCTCGTCTGAGGAGACGTTGAGTAGCTTGATGGTGGAGGAGTTGCGCGCCGGCGACTCTGTTGATTTTGGTGTGTCACGGATGACGTCAGCCCGCGTTGAAGATATGCAGCGGTTGGGCTACTTTGGCGGCGGAGTTGCTCGTGCTCCGGGGACGGAGGAAGTCCCCGAGCCGGAGGGTGAGTTGGTCGTTTTCGAGGCGTTCTTCGCCGCCGGTCTCCGCTTGCCTGCGCACCGGTTTGTTGGCGAAGTCCTGCGTAGATTCAACGTTCAAATACATCAGCTGACACCGAATGCCATGGTGGCGCTGGCGAAGTATGTCTGGGCGACGACTTCGTACGGCGGACAGCCGTCGGTTGAGGTTTTTGCGAAGAATTATTGTTTGCATTGGCAGAAGAGGATGGTTGGGGACGGAGTCGCCCAGTTTGGGTCATGCACATTCACGCCGAAGACCGGCAAGACCACAATGCCAGTAGTGGAGTTGGTTCCGTGCGCCCGCAACAAGTGGGGCAATTGGAATGAATTTTGGTTTTACGTTGCTGAGGGTGCTGTCGAAGGCCATGAGGGACTCCCCGTGTCTGAGATGTGCTCTCATTATTACTCTGCGTATCCGCCCTTTGAAGTGGCAGAAGAGGATGCAGACGAAGGGGCCCTTCGGTGCGCCGCCGGTCAGAGCAGTGGGCGTGATTTAGTTGAAGAGTTCGTGGCGTACGGGGTCTGGCCCTTGGCGCACGGCTGGGCGTTGGGCGAAGTATGCCCTCGCCAGATGCCTTTTCACGGAGGAAGGGTGGTGCGAAGTCCTGCCTTCGCACTGAATTTGCGAAACCGCGACCCGGCCGCCTTTGTGCGTGATGCGGAGGACCTGGCGGTGCGGCTCGTGGGACGTTACGTGCCGAGGACGGAAAGCCAGCGCAGCTTTGATATCCGCGGGTCAAATGACCGTTTGAACAGGGTCTTCGAATTAAATCAATTGCCGTACGACGGCTATCCCGGTCAAGACGAAGCGGACCGCCGTGGGAAGAAACCGGCGGTGGAGACTGGAGACGACCCTGCGCCGGCGGCCGCCCCTTCCTCGAAAAAGAGAAAATTAGGTACTGCAATGGGAGGACTTGGGGTGTCTGACAGTTTTGCTAGAGAATTGATGAGGACGTGTGCGGCCCCGGGGGAAAGGATGTCTTCGCCCGAGCTCCGGGAGTCTTCAGCTCGGATGCTGAGGGTTACCGGGGGCTGCTGGCCTAGAAATGTTCCTATCCCCTGCGCGGCTGAGGAGGACTGTTTTACATCTCGTATGGTTCATCGGTGGAGAGTTTTTCCTTACGGGCGAAATATCGGTGTTGTTGTGTGGGCAGTGATGGACAAGGATCGCCAAGGTGCGACGCAAAAACGCCAGGCGACTGTCCGGCTGCATGAAGCTAGGCCGAAGAGGCCGCGGGGGGCTCCGAAGGCTGCGGCCTCCGGCGGAGGCAAGCCGCCGCTGGCGGCGAAGGCGGGCACCGCTGCACCTAGCAAGGCGCCGGAGGCGACGGCGGGCGCCGGAGTCTCCAAGTCAACGAGGGTGGTGCCGTCGGCCAGCGGAGTGGCGGAGGCTTCGAAGGCGGCCCAAGCGTTGCCGTTGTCGGGCAAACGCGTTGCCGACTTCGGCACCGATATTACTGTGGACGACTATCTTGGTGGTAAGTCGCTGGCCTATTATTGTTATTTATATATTTTTTTTAATTTGTTGACGCGTTGTAGGGCCGGGCGAGGGCCAGCTTGCTATAGCTGCGCCTGGCGCGGCGATCGCGACGGCCGTCATGGTGCCGAAGGCGAGGGGCGAGGCGCTTGGCGCCGAAGGCGAGGTGTCGGCCCTCGCGTTGGTCAGGGACGAGGCGGGCGTGGCGACCCGCCGGCTGAAGGGAGTGACGGAGGCGCTGAGCCAGGTCCGCTGAGCTATGGTCTCTCCCCCCCTTTCTTTTCTTTTTTTACGTCAATGGCCTTACGTGTGCTCTGCAGGTGGCTGACTTCGCCAGCCGTACTGCATCGGGGGCCCTCACGGCAGCTGTGTCTGCCGAAGTCGAGAGACTTCGTACACAACATGCTGACGCTGTCCGTGAGAAGTCGGCTTCCGACAGCAAGTGCCGTAAGCTGACGGACAGGGTGGCCGCCCTGGAGAGGGAGAAGGCCGACCTCCGGCGCCAGCTGGCGGCAGAGAGGAGGGAAGCCAACGAGGCCGCCGCCAAGGGGCAGGCTGCGCAGGCGGAGGCCAAGCTGGCGCGGGCGGAGGGCAATCTTGCCAAGGAGCTCGCCGAACATCTGCAAGAGCGGCTCACCGCCCTGGAGAGCCGCGCGAAGGAGGCCGAGGCCGCGATGCATGCGGAGGCCGAACGGACGCGCACGCAGCTTATGGATACATATCGTGAGCTGGGTGCGCGGACCGGTGACTTCGAGGTGCCGGACCGAGAGCCCGGGCTTCGCTGTCTGCAGTGGGTGCAGGAGGAGCTGCTGGAACTTCCAGCCGTTGCGGGGGGTTGATGTCGTACGCCTCCCTGGTCACCTGCGAGGGGGCGATGAACGCTCTCTCCCGCGAAGGGTGCCGGCACTTTGAGGCCTTCGACCAGGCGGATGAAGAATTTGAGCGAGATATCTATAAGGTCGAAGACCCCATTGTGAAGGAATCCGCCGGGGCCCTTTATGACCGGATGTGGGGTCTGTACGGTCGTGAGGTGGTCAGGGAGCGGGCCGAGACTGCGAGGGCTCAGGTAACGTTGTTGTTTGTTTGGCGTTTGCTGTATGCAGGCTGTGCGTGTGTTTGCTGAATCTGTGTGTCTTGTCCTAGGCGGAGCGCGGCGAGCGGGTGGACGACTTCGGGGCTCTGAACAGCGCGCTGCCAGACCCGGAGCCGACCCTCGCGGAGGCTGTGACTGGGGTCGCCCTGGAGCCAACCCCGGAGACCGCAGCGATCGCGACGGCTGCCCCCACATCCGCTGTGGCCGGCGAAGACCTGCCCCCGAAGGTGGTCGAAGGCGCTCCTGATGCCCCCGCAGCTGCTGTGCCGAGTGCTGAAGATCCCGCGGCGGTGGCGGCGGAGCCAACGGCGGAGCCAACGGCGGAGGCTCCCGCAGCGTCAGGGCCTTCGCAGGTGGCGTAGTAGGTGTTTAGGGTTGGGGACTTTTTGGATGCTGTGCTGAATTTTGGTTGCTGCGCAGGTTCAAGGTTTTGGGCCTGCGCACGCAACCGCTACTGCTGAGTTTTTGGCGGCTACGACCGCGGAAGGTGGGAATGAATATGGTGGGTCTGTATCTGAGTTTTTTGATTTTACTGACTCTGGGAGCTCGGTTGAGTGGACTGAGGAGTCGTCGGAGGAGGACTTGGATTATTTTGCGGCCTTGGACGTGGCTGCGGTGGAGGCTTCGCCACACGCCGCGGACGCGCCAGACGTGCCAGGTCCTAGGACCGGGCGCCGACGACGAAGGGCGGTTGCAAAACGTAGGGTTAGCGCGGAGGAGGGGGCTCGGCTTCGTGTGAGTAGGGCTGGTCGTCAGGAACTGTTGTCTTTACCGGCCGCTGCGAGTACATGGGAAAGGGAACTGTGGAGTCTTTTTGCGGGTGAGGAGCTTAGGATAATGTTATTTAATTATAGAGAGATGGGACTTATTCCTAAGGTTGAGCCGATGTAGAGTGTGGTGCCCTCGCTTGTATATGTGTGGGTACGATGACGTTGTGCGCCCTCGCGTGCCTGTGCCTGCGAGGACGTTGTGTGCCCTTGTCTGGTATGGTTGGTTATGCTGTGCTGTTGTGATTATAGTCGTTCTTAGCACGGATGGTTTGATGCTATCGTTTCTGCTTTTGTTGTGCTAGTTCGGCTGCGCCCTTAGGCGGCTTCTGCGCGGAGTCTTTGCGATAGACTTCGGGGTTTTTCGCACTTGTTGTGCTTAGTCCGGCTGCACCCTTAGGCGACTTCTGCGCGGATAGTCTTCGCGATAGACATCGGATTTTGTCGCACTTGTTGTGCTTAGTCCGGCTGCACCCTTAGGCGACTTCTGCGCGGATAGTCTTCGCGATAGACATCGGATTTTTTCGCACTTGTTGTGCTTAGTCCGGCTGCACCCTTAGGCGACTTCTGCGCGGATAGTCTTCGCAATAGACATCGGATTTTTTCGCACTTGTTGTGCTTAGTCCGGCTGCACCCTTAGGCGACTTCTGCGCGGATAGTCTTCGCGATAGACATCGGATTTTTTCGCACTTGTTGTGCTTAGTCCGGCTGCACCCTTAGGCGACTTCTGCGCGGATAGTCTTCGCGATAGACATCGGATTTTTTCGCACTTGTTGTGCTTAGTCCGGCTGCACCCTTAGGCGACTTCTGCGCGGATAGTCTTCGCGATAGACATCGGATTTTTTCGCACTTGTTGTGCTTAGTCCGGCTGCACCCTTAGGCGACTTCTGCGCGGATAGTCTTCGCGATAGACATCGGATTTTTTCGCACTTGTTGTGCTTAGTCCGACTGCACCCTTAGGCGACTTCTGCACGGATTTGTCGCACGCGAGGGTGGCTAGCGCTTAGCCTCGCGGTGACTTCGAATTGGTCGAATGCCGAAGACCGTTGTCGCGGTCTTTTTTCGACACATGTTTTTGCGGGGGATTTTTCTCACATATATTACATGGCTCCGCCTCGTTAAAAACCTCACCCCCCGGGAGGAAAAGAGTGCGGGCCGGTACAAGATTGTTTGCAGCGAATTACAAGGGCGAAATCAGCCCTAAATGGGTCAAACAAAAAATTTGCGAAGGTTGTCGATGTTCCAGGAGTGCTCCAGGTCCTCGCCGTTTGGCGTTGTGAGCCTGTAAGCGCTGGGGGAAGCTTTTGACTTGACTATGAAGGGGCCCTCCCACTTGGGCTCCAACTTGCCCTTGGACTCCGTCCGAGCTGTTCGGACGAGTACGAGGTCCCCCTCGCTGAACTCCCTCGGGATGACTGCACGGTCGCGCCATGCTTTGGTCTGGGCTTGGTATTTGCTTAGGACCTGTAGGGCGAAGACCCGGTCTCCGTCAATGAGATCTTTTGAAGTTGGCTCGTCCACGTCGGGGACGGCTGACGGAACTGTACGCGGGGACCCATGCTTTATTTCTTGCGGGGTCATCGCCTCCGATCCGTATAGAAGGCGGAAAAGAGTGAACCCGGTCGCCCTGCACTCAGTTGTGTTTAGCGCCCAGACTGCCTCCGGTAATAAATCGGTCCATCTGCCTTTTTTTCCATCGAGGAGCATCTTTTTGACAGCTGTGAATATTTTCCCATTGGCACGCTCCACGACCCCGTTGGACTGCGGATGATAGACCGAAGCGAAGGCAAGCTTGGTGCCGATGGAGAAACAAAAATCCTTGAAATCTTGGCTGTCGAACTGCTTGCCGTTGTCAACTGTTAGCTCGGACGGTACTCCGAAGCGGCAAACGATGTTCTGCCAGAAGAATTTTTGGGCAGTCTTTGATGTGATCATGGAAACAGCCCTCGCTTCAATCCATTTGGTGAAGTATTCGACGGCTACGAAGGCGAACTTAAGGTTCCCCTGAGCGGTGGGCAGGGGCCCGACGATGTCCAGGCCCCAGCGCTGGAGAGGCCATGTATGGGCAATCAGCTTTGTATATTGCGAGGGGTTGCCTGACCGAGGAGAGAACTTCTGGCAGGCTTCGCAGGACCTTGTGACCCGATTTGCGGCGCAGATCATTGCGGGCCAGTAAAACCCTTGTCGGATCACCTTGGCAGCCAGGGCCCTTGGCCCTGCGTGCGAGCCGCACGTGCCACTGTGGACTTCGCGTAGGATCTGCATGCCTTCGGTTTCGGTGACGCATTTAAGCATTGGCTGACTGACCCCTTTCTTGTATAATTGGCCCTCAATCAGTGCGAAGTCCCGGCTTCGATGTCTGAGGCGCTTTGCCTCACTGACGTCAGTTGGATGATAGTACCCCTGTAGGAACAGGGTTATCGGTGCCCGCCAGTCTTCGGTCATGATTAGGTTGACTATACGGTGGCCCTCGCTATCATTAGTTATTTGGAGCCCTTCGGGGCTTCGGACGGCGGGCGTGCCGATGGTGTGAAAGAACACGTCGGAGGGCAAGGGCTCGCCCCTGGCGGCAGCCTTGGCCAATGCGTCGGCCTCCTCGTTCTTGGCCCTATCCACATGCTGCAGGGTGAATCCCTTGAACTGTCTCTCGAGACTTCGGATAGCCGCAAGGTATTGCATGAGCGCGGGGTCCTTTGCTGCATAGTCTTTCTCGATCTGGCCGGCAACTATCTTGGAGTCTGTCTTGATGATACATGTGGTGACTCCGAGGGCCCTTAGCTTGCGGAGGCCGAGGATAACCGCTTCATACTCTGCGATGTTGTTTGTGCATCTGTCGGACTCCAGAGCGAAGCTGAGGCGTGCTGCATATCTGTGTTTGACTCCGGTTGGTGAGGTGACGATTGCAGCGACGCCTGCCCCCGCATGGCACCATGCGCCGTCGCAATGGATGGTCCAGACTTTTTCTGTGGACGGGTCCGGCTGTGCTATTGGCCCAGTCCAGTCGACGACGAAGTCTGCCAGGACTTGCGACTTGATGGCTGTCCTGGGCTCGAAGCTGATGTGGTAGCCGGAGAGTTCGGCTGCCCACTTGGCAATCCTCACCGATGCCTCCGGGTTTCTGAATAGTTCGCCGAGCCCTCTGTCAGAGGTGACTCGGACCTTGAATGCTTCAAAGTAATGGCGCAGTTTGCGCGAGGACATGACAACTGAGTAGGCGATCTTCTCCAGCTCTGTCATGTTGCATTTGGACGGTGTTAGGACTTCGGAGACATAGTAAATAGGGCACTGTCTGACTGTGCCTTCAACAGTCTGCTCCTGCACTAGTGCCGCGCTGACCGCGTGCGGCGAAGCCGTGACATAGAGCAATAGGGGGAGCGAGGAGTCGGGGCTTGTGAGGATGGCCAGCTCCGATAAGTACTGTTTTAATGAGGCGAAGGCCGCTGCTTGCTCCGGCCCCCAAGCGAAGTCTTTCGCACCGCGAAGTGTTTTGAGGAAGGGGAGACTTCGCTCGGCGGACCTGGAGATGAATCTGTTGAGAGCGGCCAATCTGCCTGTCGGACGCTGGACGTCCCTGACGGACTGTGGAGGCGACATGTCGACGATGGCCTGGATCTTGGTTGGGTTGGCCTCGATGCCGCGGTGTGACACCAGGTAACCCAATATCTTGCCCTGGCGAACACCGAAGACGCACTTTTCCAGGTTCAGGCGGAGTCGTGCATCTCGCATGTTCGCGAATGTCTCGGCGAGGTCGGCGAGGTGGTCCTCCTTATTCTTGTTGGCGACGACGATGTCGTCCACATATGTAAATATGTTTCTACCGACCTGCCCTTCGAGTACTGTTCTGGTGAGTCTGGAGAAAGTGGACCCCGAATTCTTGAGTCCCTCCGGCATCCTGATGAAGCAATAAGTGCCGAAGGGTGTTATAAAGCTGGTGCTAGCCTTGTCTTCCTCCTTCATGTATATCTGGTGATAGCCGGAGAAGCAGTCGAGGAGTGACATGACCTCGCATCCGGCCGCGCTATCGACTATTTTGTCGATCCGCGGCAACGGGAAATTGTCCTTCGGGCAGGCCTTATTGAGACTGGTGAAGTCTATGCACATTCGCCATTTCCCGCTTTTTTTCTGCACCATTACGACATTGGAGAGCCACGTGGGGTAAGCCACTGGCTCGATGAATTTAGCTTCTAGGAGGCGGTGCACTTCCGCCTTGGCGGCCTCTGTCTTTTTGTCGGACATTTTGCGGAGCCTTTGCTTTTTTGGTCGCACCGAAGGGTCAATTCCCAAGCTGTGCTCAATTATGGATCGGCTGACTCCGACCAGGTCTAGGGCGGACCAGGCGAAGACATCTTTATTCTTGGCCAGGCAGCAGAGAAGCTTCTCTTCTTCATGTGACGTAAGGTCTTCACTGATAGTGACTGTCTGCTTGGGTGTGGCCTGATCAAGGGGAACAGTCTTGGTTCCGTCTTGGCTCTGCAACTGTGCCTTCTCGTGCTGCTTGTCGGTTGGGCTGGCGGGCGCGGGGACCTCGCGCTGGGTCGTGAGACAGTGTACGTTCCTCTGACCAGGCACGAAGTCCCGCTCTATGTTGCGCGCCGTCTGCTGGTTGCCGTAGATCGTGATAGCGCCTAGCGGACCTGGTATCTTCATACATAGGTACAGTCCGTGGATGGCAGCTTCGAACTTATTGATGGAGCCCCGGCCCATGATGGCGTTGTACGGATATACCATGTCGACAATGTCGAAGGTTACTTGCTCACTTCGGGCATTGGGTGCTACACCGAAGGAGAGGGGAAGCTCTATTTTGCCAACGGGAAAGGTGCCCTTGCCGCCGAAGCCATACAACGGATTGTCCGAAGGCTTGAGCAGACTGTGGCTTATACCCATGCGGTCGAAGGCGTGGAGGAAGATGATGTCCGCCTGGCTGCCGTTGTCGACTAGGACTTTGTGTAGGTCCCAGCCTGCCACGCTGCAATTGATGACCATAGCATCGATGTGGGGGGCGCTGCGCAGGTCGACGTCTCGTGCATCGAAGGTTAGCGGTATGTGGGACCACTTCGTCTGCACGACTAGGCCGGTGACCGCGACATGGTTGATGCTGCGGTAGTGG
Organism: Zea mays; assembly: GCF_902167145.1. Lineage (NCBI taxonomy): Eukaryota > Viridiplantae > Streptophyta > Magnoliopsida > Poales > Poaceae > Zea > Zea mays. The sequence goes on along the minus strand of NC_050096.1, from coordinate 70,096,346 downwards.
TCCCGCTTCTGCCGCTTGGTGTCGAAGTCAGTGCTGGACCCCCCTGTTATCATGTGAATGACTCCGCGATATGGTTGATCGGCGAAGTCTTCCTGCTTTGGGGCATGGGGGATGTTTTGGTGTTGCTGGTGTGGTGGTGGGGGTGGAGGAGGTACGATTTGTACTTCCTGATGGTGTTGGTAAGCGTGGTGCAGTGGATGCGGAGAGGGAGCGTGGATATATGGTGGGGGGTGGCTGGTAATTATGCGCGACGATTCTGGGATTGTCGGCTGGCTGCGCCCGCGCCATTCTGTCTCTGGTGGCCTTCGTTTCGGGGCAGTCTTTGGTTTGGTGGGCGCAGTCTTCGCCATTCTGTCACTGCTGGCCTTCGTCTGATGCTGAATGAAGCGAAGGGTGTCCCTGCCCGTTTTGTCTTTGACAGACCAGCGACTGCAGCGAAAGGGACGAGCGAAGGGTGGCGTCTTTGCCTTCGCCCCAACAGTTCCCTAGTGCACCGGACACTGTCCGGTGGTGCACTGGACACTGTTCGGTGGCACACCGGACAGTCCGGTGCGCCAGGCCAGGCTACCTTTGGGTTGTCTTTTGCTCTCTTTGTTTGAACCCTTTCTTGGTCTTTGTATTGGTTTGTTGTGAACCTTTGGCACCTGTAAAACTTATAATCTAGAGCAAACTAGTTAGTCCAATTAATTTGTGTTGGGCAATTCAACCACCAAAATTCATATAGGAAAAGGTGTAAGTCTATTTCCCTTTCAGTGATCTTCATAATGTCTTGTTTTGAGGTGTTGCTTTCCTCAATGCCTTAGTCCAAGTCATTTTAGCATCATATGAACTAGAAACATAAACATTAGCAAACACATTAGTCCACAGGTTATGTTGATCATCAAACACCAAAACCTTTTGAGCCAAACGACCCAGGGTCCATTTTCCTTACAAATGACATACGAAACTCTAAGTTTCACTAATATATCTCTAAGTTTCATTGTAACTTGTCATGACCTTATTTGTTGATCTATGAGTCTACAATACAACTAAGTCTATAATGTGTCACTAACAAAACAACAAACCAATATTGCCAATCGAAATCTATAACGTTACTAACACTAAAACATACCAGATCATGTGTGCTGGATGATCGATGGCGCGGACGTAATATGCTAGTGCCATAAAGAATGTTGCTCGTGTCGAGCGAGGCGCCCACGGTGGTTGTGCCCCTACTCCCATCCATCGCACTAGCCCCATTTGCAGCTTCCGCAGCAACACTCTCTAAGCTTTCGTAGCATGCCGATTTCATCCATGATACTTGCAGTGTTGGATAGCCTCCTGTCTGAAAAAAGCAACATAGTACAAGGAGGTTTCTAAAACCTGCAAAAACGACAACAATAGAAGAACAACACGATGGCTGACATACACCTTTGCACCTATCAATAACTATATACTAACTATATACAACTACACAACAATCTTTAAGCTAAAATTTGAACTAAAACTACATCAACAATCTTTAAACTAAAACTACAACAACAATCTTTATTTTGACTAAAATTTGAACTAACGATATATAAAATTTGAAAACAACAACAACTACATACTCACCTATCACGCATTGGCGACGGGGCGGAGGGCCGACCAGTGGTAGTGGTCGGCGCTGCCGGAGGCGAGGAAGGTGCGCCGGCACGGGTGGTCGCGGGCGCTGGCGGTGGTGAGGCGGCGACGCACGTCGAGATGACGGCGTCAGAGGGGAAAGAGTGGCGGCAAAACGAAAAGAAATTGCAACGGGCGCGAGGAGGAGAAGCGGCCACGGGTTTATACAATCGAGCTCGCCACCAAGATATGTTGCGCCGAGCTCGGTGTCACGTCGGCGCCACGACGTCCGAGCTGTGGCAGCGCGACACGTGACTCGGCTAGGGGTGGGCATTTTTTATCGTAAACCGAAAACCGAACCGAGCCAAAATTTCGGTTTTTTGAAGTTCGGTTCGATTTCGGTTTTTACATCTGAGAATTTCGGTATTCGGTATCGTAATCGGTTTTTATCGTATACCGAACCGAAATACCAAAAAACCGAATACCAAACTTTATGAATTCAAAATTTTGACTATTTGATTATGTGAATTAAATGTGTAATGCAATCAAATTGTTATTCACTTATTTGTATGTGATGTATGATATGTTTTTAAATATTTATACCTATATAATTTTTACTTTTTAAAATTATGTGTAATGTGTTGTCATGTACCCTTATTGAGTATAAGTTTGGTGTTCGTTTTTTACCAAAACCGAAACCGAACTTATCGTTTTTTATTTTTTTAGAAAACCGATCGGTTTCTAATATTTAAAAAACCGAAGTTTTTGAAAACCGAAAAACCGAACCGAAGTTCCAAAAAAACCCGAATGCCCAGCCCTAGACTCGGCGCCATAGGATGTGGCGTCGAGCGGTGTTACCTTGACGCCATAGCTTGTGGAGCCGAGTAAATGGTCCAAAAATTAAATTAAGTCGTCTAAGTTTAAACGTGAAATTTCTCTGAAAAAAGGACCAAAATAAAAAAAATTTGGCCATATCAAGCACTTATGTGGACCGCAAAAAAAAAATTGTATTGACGTCAATTTGAACGAAGGGAAGACGAGGCTTTCCCAGGAGCCTTCTGCGGGCCCTCCGCGACTTCCTCACCTATCGGCTCCACCGGTCAATCCCAAAGCCACGAAAATTATAATCCAGTATATACTACAAAAAAGAGCAGCAGCCAAAATAATAAAAATAGAAACAAACTCGCCTTTTTTTCTCTCTCCTCCCACCCCGGCGCTCCCTCCCTCCCGCTCCTCCGCCGAGGTCTGTGATCTTCTGCCGCTCCTCCGATTGGATTCCTCCTCCTCCGGCGTTGCCCGGCCCCGCGCCACCGGGCTCCTCTCCTCTCCCGATCGGACCGGACCGCACCGCGCCGGGCGTGCCCTTTGGCGCTGCCGCCAAATGCCCGGCGCGCGCGGCGCTGCCGCCCCGCCCCCGCTGCCTCGCTGCGACACGGGTGCGGGGCGCGACGTAGGATTCTGACACCGGGGATCTTTGCGCGGTGGAGTTCTGGGCCCCTCCTCCGTGGACCGTGGCGGTGCCTCGATTAGCAAGCGGCGCGCGCCTGTCGCTCGACCGATCCTGCTCGCGCTTCCTCGGATTCCGATGCAATGCGCACCGCGGGCCGCGCGGCTCCTCTTCTGACCGATCTCGGAGGAGCTCTGAGGTATTGTCCCTGCCCACATTACTACGTCGTCTATCTTGCTGATCGCCTACAATACACAGTGGCGTGCCGTTTGTACTTTGGTACTGATTTATTTGGCCGCGTTACATAGTGTATATATGCTTGGGTTTTCAACTCAAGCATCAACGCTTTATTTCTCTGTTCTTTAGGTGCCAGCGTTATCGTTGTTTTATGCTTTTAAATTTAGCGAAGGACTTGCCATGTTGACACCGAACTACTTGCCCGGTTTTGGTCCAATATAGTTCATTATTATGTCAGATGGGGATAGGGCAGTGTATAAATGCATCACAGTTTTGAGATTGTCGACTAATTTTATCGTACTGTCATTCTATTGCAATATTTGTTGAGGAAATTCATGCTGCAAATGGAACACGGCCATTCTTTCTGGTGCGAGAATCCAAAGGAAAATTGTATGTTTGTTCAGGGTGCATTGAATTTTCCTGCTTCTTTTTGTTGGTTAGTTCGTTGTAACGAGTGCCTTTATCTCTTTCTAGATTTCTGTCGCATCAGATGAGGATGCAAGTATGAAGGTTTCTTTGAGGTGGTACAGTTTTAGCTGCCAATGGAGGACCCAAATAAAACGTTTTCTGACGTAGTTAAGCTTTTGACATCATGGCTGCCGCGACGCTCCAACCCAGATAATGTCTCCCGGGACTTCTGGATGCCCGATCACAGCTGTCGAGTTTGCTATGACTGTGATTCACAATTCACCATATTCAACCGCAGACATCATTGTCGTCGCTGTGGGCGAATTTTCTGTGGTAAGTGCACTGCAAACTCCATCCCAGTTTCAAGTGGCCCTGACAGAAATGTCGATGAGGGGGACAGGATACGTGTCTGCAACTTCTGCTTCAAGCAATGGGAGCAAGAAAGAGTCACTTCCCTCAAACCGGTGCTGCCGGTGCTCACCCCTTCCCTGTCTGAGACGAGTTTGTTCAGCACCAAGTCAGCTATCACCATCAATAGTGTTACCACAACGGCAGGCTCTTACTCTAATGGGAATTATCAGCATGTGAGCTGTGTTACCAGCACTAGTCCTCCAAAGTGTTGCCATGACAAGACCTCCCATAATATGCAAGACACTCATGCTCCTGAGAAATGTATGTCCACTGTTTCAAACAAAGATGACTCTTCAGTTCAGTTTGGCTACTACACAAACAGGTATTCTGTTTGAAACCTCATACGGTATAATATATCACCCAGTTAAAGTACAACATATCATGCTCTGCTTTTGATCATTTTTTCATTCAGTAAACGAATAACATTGTTGTTATACTGAGATGTATTGGTTTAACCTCTACTTTTCGTGCTGACAAGTTCAAAATGCTTGGACGATGCTTACCTCGTCATGTAACATTCTAAATCAGGAGTGATGACGAAGATGAAGAATACCCTGCTTACTGCTCTGATAGGCAGGTACAACATCAACAACAGAGTGGACAATATTATGGCCCAGATGAGTTTTATGAGCTTGATACACCCTACAATTCAAAAATGTCGATCGTTGAAGAATCTATGACCTCTAAAGAACTATCCCCACATGTGCTTGATCAAGGATTTCCGAGTGCACCGACCATTACAAAATCAGACAATGAACCAGAACATTATTATAGTTCTGAATGTGGTGCTGCTTCATCCATTTATGCTTTAGAAAGTAATGATACGAACCCTGTTGATTTTGAAAAGGATGAACTTTTCTGGCTTCCTCCTGAACCAGAAGATGAAGAAGATGAGTTGCAAGCTGAATTGTTTAATGATGATGACGGTGACGATGACGATGACAAATCTGTAGCTGATGGTGAATGGTGTCGAATTCGGTCGTCAAGTAGTTTTGGCAGTGGAGAGTTCCGAAGTAGAGATCGGTCGGGCGAAGAACATAAGAAAGTAATGAAGAATGTTGTTGATGGACATTTCAGGGCTTTGATCTCTCAGCTACTAGAGGTGGAGAATATTCCGTTGCATGAAGGTGATGACATGGGCTGGTTGGAGATTGTTACTTCTGTATCATGGGAAGCTGCCAACTTCCTCAGGCCAGACACAAGCCAGGGTGGTGGCATGGATCCTGGTGGATATGTCAAGGTTAAGTGCTTAGCATGTGGGCACCGCAATGAAAGGTGAACAGCTTTTTTTCATACCATGTACTCAACTATCTATAACCCTACAAATGCAAAGCTCAATGATACATCTAAAGTACAGTAGTAGACATAGAAGTAGAGCTTGTTCGACAGTAATTTAGGCGGTGTTTGGGATTGCTCCACAAACTCTGCTCTACAAACTCCACCATGGAGCAGCTCCACAAAAAAATTGGAGTTTGTGGAGCACCCCTTCAGGTGTTTTCATATCTGAAGTTGAGCAAAACCCATGAGACTACTAGTGTCCATATTACTTGTTTTCTAAAGTTGCCATGAGAAAACTTGTTGGCCAGTGTGGGTAAAGAAGTTATGTGACCATGGAGGAATGCTTTGGGTTAGTCTGCTGCCTGTTGCAGTGCTTCTCCGTAGGATAGTTTGGAATTTCGCAGCTCATATATCCTGAGGATTATCAGCCCAAAGTAATGTATATCCTTCATAAGTTTTTAACTACCTTTATCTGGTGCTTTAACCTCCACCAACAACATAACCTGTACCTGCCCCTGCATGAAGCCTGTACTGTAAATGCTTTCTCCACTTATGGGGTTTATACAGAACTAATACAAAACCTGTCCAAACATTTTAACCATCAACTAGCTTAATATTGTTTGCAGTTTGCTTCCATCTAATTATTCAACAGCTAAAATGCATTCCTTGTTTGTTTCATACTGCACTGAGCCTTAAAACTCTTTTGTGTATTATTATCTGATACTTTTCCTATTGCCTTCAGTACTGTTGTAAAAGGAGTAGTTTGTAAGAAGAATGTTGCACATAGGCGCATGACAACTAGAATAGAGAAGCCCCGTCTCCTACTACTTGCAGGAGCTCTTGAGTACCATCGAGTCACAAATCAGCTGTCAAGTATTGATACATTGCTCCAGCAGGTCCGTGAACTTTTATGTTTCTGGTACTTGATCTTAAATTTTCTTGATCTTATGAATATGTTTCCACTTGTATACAGGAAACAGATCACCTTAAAATGGCAGTCGCAAAGATTGTAGCTCAAAGACCCAACTTGCTTTTGGTTGAGAATTCAGTTTCTCGATATGCTCAAGATTTGCTTCTAGAAAAGAACATATCGTTGGTTTTAAATATCAAGCAGCCCCTCTTGCAACGTATTGCTCGTTGCACAGGTGCTCAGATAGTTCCTTCTATTGATCTCCTACCATCTCAGAAGCTTGGTTACTGTGAGTTATTTCATGTAGATAAATACGATGAACAGTCTGTTAGCTCGGTTAACGTGTCAAAGAAAATGGTGAAGACCATGATGTTCTTTGAAGGATGCCCAAAACCATTGGGTTGCACTGTAAGTCATACACTACTTTGCTCCTTTTTCTTGTGGGATACCAAATAATGCCACATTGGGTGAACCTAGTAACATACTTGTTTCATTGTTTTCATACTCTTTTAAACCAAAAGAAGTGTCAAAGTGAATGAAACTTACCTGTCAAAAGGGCTAGCACTCTTTATTTTTATGAGCTAAAATGCCTTTATATTTCCTGCCATCCTCTAGTCTGTTTGCACCAAACGATGAAATGTATATGCTCTATACTTCTCCACAACTTTATTTTCTTGGCCTATATCATCTGCAGGTTCTGCTAAAGGGTGGTAGCATGGATGAGCTCAAGAAAATTAAGCATGTGGTCCAGTATGGTATTTTTGCAGCATATCACTTGGCGTTGGAAACATCTTTCCTTGCAGATGAAGGTGCAACCCTACCAGAACTTCCATTGTTGTCTCCATTGACTGTAGCCTTGCCAGATAAACGATCTACTGCAGACAGCTCCATTTCAGCAGTGCCAGGCTTCACAATTAATGTTTCAATTAGCCAGCAAACTGATAGTTTTGACCACATTGGTACCGACTACATCATGTCAACCCAACCAGGTGAAAATGCTGTGGCTGAAGCACCAGTATCCAGCGAATGCTTTAGTTCTCAGAATACCTACTCTCATTCTCTTGGACCTTGGTGTGCTAATAACAGCAATTTCAATAACGGCACTGGTGATGGAGATGGATTAGCTAATGTCACTGCAACTCCAAATTCTGTTTCCATATCTTCTTTGTCTACATCTGGTGCACTCACAAACCATACTTCTAGATATTCTAGTGTAGAGAAAAACAGTATGCATTTTGGTGATTATCATGATGGTTCAATGAGGTTACATGGTAAGACGGTGACAATAGATTCAACCAGCACAGCAAGCCATTATCACCAGAGCACAGTCAAAGCTAGCACTAATATCAATGTCAATGAGTCATTAGAAGGTCCATATGCTTTGGCTAATGTGAAAACCATCAACGAGAACAATTCTATTGTAGTCCAACCAGTGTCTACTGCTGCTGTACAATACCAAGAGACCAGTCAAGGAGATGATAGCACATCAAATAAGGATGAAGTGGTGCCTTCTGATCATCAAAGCATCTTAGTCTCATTGTCCACACGTTGCGTATGGAAAGGTACTATTTGTGAGCGTTCCCAGCTGTTACGCATCAAGTATTATGGTAACTTTGATAAGCCCCTTGGAAGATTTTTGCGGGATTACTTGTTTGATCAGGTACCGCTTCTCCCCTTTTTATTTTGTTTTATGGGATCCTCCCCTTTCACTTTGTGTTCATTCCTTTTGAAAGAATTTTTATGCTCCTTCGGTCCTTCCCTTTCTCAATGCGGATAGAATGCATTTGCAGGGCTATCAGTGTCGTTCCTGTGATAAGCCACCTGAAGCCCATGTCCATTGCTATACTCATCGCCAGGGAAGTCTAACCATTTCAGTTAGAAAACTTACCGAATTTGTTTTAACGGGTGAAAGGGATGGGAAAATTTGGATGTGGCACAGATGTCTGAAATGTCCTTGGAGTAATGGATTTCCTCCAGCAACTCAGAGGATTGTCATGTCTGATGCTGCCTGGGGTTTGTCACTTGGTAAATTTTTGGAGCTTAGCTTTTCAAACCATGCAGCTGCAAGTAGGGTAGCCAGTTGTGGTCATTCTCTCCACAGGGACTGCCTCCGGTTCTATGGGTGAGCAATATTCAGTCATTTCATACTTTTAGACCCAAGAAGGAAAAAGTACACATGAGTGCACATGAAATCCATATCCTTTACCATTGGTTGTGTATTTATATGTGATTTTGAATTTAAAAAAGGACTTGAGTTAATACACATCCCATGCATATGAATGGTGCTTGTGCACCCATGTTCTTTAGGTTTCATGTCTGTGCTTATTTCTAAGTCACTTTTAAAGGATGATCAGAAATTTACCTGAATATAATGCAATGGTTATCTTGGTTTCTGATATTTTTGTTCTTTATATACACAGGTTTGGCAAAATGGTTGCATGCTTCCGATATGCTCCTATTAGTGTTCACTCTGTTCATTTACCACCTCATAAACTTGATTTTGGCCACCAGCCCTTGGATTGGATACAAAAGGAAGCAAATGAGGTGTGTAATTTAAGCAGTTAGTAGTTTTGTTTGCATAAAAACATCTCTATTAATCTTTGCCCAAAATTCAAAAATTTGTAATTCAAAATTTTAGGTATCCAATTGAAAGTCGATTATCCATGTGGCTAAGAAGCTAACATTTTCCTGTGATTTTGTTAGGTTATTGAGCGAGCAAAACATCTATTTGATGAAGTATTGCATGCTTTACACATGATATCTGACAAAAAGGTTCAAGGCAGTTCGATTAACATGGAATTTAGCAATTACATTGCTGATCTTGAAATCATGCTTCGAAAGGAAAAGTCAGAATTTGAGGTGCGGAGCATTTCCATACTGCTTTTTTATGCATTACATGAGTGATAATCATTACTTCATTAGATAGAGAACGGAACTTTTAACATCAAGTCTTGGAAAAGAAACTACGAGACAACCAACTCGTTCGCTACTTCATCTGCAGATAGCCAGACATGCTTGAACTGTACCATGTGTATATCATGTCTTGTCAAAAACTCAAAATCTTATTTCATGTCAAGGCAAGGACAGTCCCAACCCATGATTTCTATGAGCATTTTCTACAGGAGAGATATGGCAATATAAGTATTGAATAGAAACTAACCCTCCCCAAGTTTTTATAGTAGTTTCTATTAGAAAAACAATAATAGACCTCATGCAAAACAGGTTGATCAGGTATGTCAAGCAACAGCATAACATCTTATGTTGTATCCGCCACAAAAGATTATCCAGAATTCTCACAAGGAACAAAGTAGTTTAACATTAGTTGCCTTACAACAAATGAAATCATAATTTTACAGTTGATACGAAGTGGCCCTATATTGTAATGATCTTTAGGATACAGTTATATATACTAATATAGCCCAACAAATGATCTTTTACATATACTAATATGCTAAATGATCTACCTCAACCACCACAGAGGCACATAGCCCCCTTAAAGCAGTGCAGGGTCACAAATCCATTCATGCCACGATAACTGTATCCATACTTTAGACAATTAAAGGCCAGATTGGAAGCTATTTAGGGGTCTCAAAAACACCAGAATTTCACCACACTGTATTTCATCTGTCCACGTCGCAACAGGAATCGAAGCCAGGAGAGGGGAAGATGAGGGCAAATAGACTATTTGTACCAATGGTGGTGGAGAGGCTGACCGCGATGCTTGGAGTGCAACAGGGAGGGGCATGCTCGGAATACTGCTGCACGTGTGCGTTTGTAGGTGGGCGTGGGAGCAGAGAGGAGCAGGCCAGGGTGCACACATGTGGCGGAAGGAGAGCCAGAGCATTATGCCAAGTGGAGACGTGCCAGAGCGGAGGAAGGGGCTGCAGCGGCAGGGAGAAGCAAACACACCAGATCCTGTAGGAGGAAAATATGAGTCCTGTCCCAATGCCAAATTGCCAGTTTCCTCGTGCATACGTGTGGGAACAGACTCATTTTCTCATCTGGGAAACAATTTCTACTACTCTCTTTAAGTCTCCTCTTACATCAGCAAAACATCAGCCAAAGGATGACAGCAATCTATTTAATTCTATGGAAATCATCCTGGTTTTTGGGTTGGGATTGCACTAATGGGATTGGAATATCTGGAGCTATTAATGTGATCAGTTCAGTTTAATGTTAATCATATATTATCTGCATAAGCTTGTGGCATAACGAGGGGGAAACCAACCGCTTTGTTTGGGCATCGACTTAGCTATAAAAAAATCCCCAAAATGCTTTTCAATATATTGCCATGTAGTTTACATGGTAGTTTGCTGTTGATAGATGCACCCTAATTCACTGTACCCACAGCATACTTCATCCCAAAATAGTTGACACTTTAACTATGAACCTGGAGAAATGTTTGTCCAGACCCATAGCTAAAGTGTCGACTATTTTGGGACACGGGGAGTATGCAGAAACCTTACAGTTCATTCCCCTATACTCCTGGATGCGTGCATTGTCATTGTTACATGCTTACATGATTTTTTTGTACTAATTAGGGATGCTTGAATAAAGTCTTGAGAAGGGATATGCAGAAAGGCCAACCGGACATTCTTGAGATCAATAGGCTGCGAAGACAGTTACTCTTCCATTCATACTTGTGGGATAAAAGACTGGTATTTGGCGCAAGATCAGATAGATGTCGTCATGAGAAGACCCATTCCATAGATAGTGTCGCTGAGCAAAATGTAATACTAAAGCCTCAAAGTGAATGCAGCGGGAATAGGTCTGCCAACAAAGATGCTAAATATGTTGAGTGCCTTCAGGAAAGTATTTATGGAGGGAATCACACTGGAGTTGATGTGGGTACTGTCAATTCGAATCATGTCCATCAAATGGCTACAGGCGAATTGGATTCGCTTCAGAGAGACATCAAAGCTCCTCTATACAGCAGTGTTAGTGTAAATGGTGAGTCGATTCCCTTGGAACCAGATCTTGTTGCTCGACGCACCCTTTCAGAAGGTCAGTTTCCTAGTGTATTGGATGTGACTAATGCACTTGAAGCGAAATGGACCGGTAAAGATGATCCTGTTTCTAGCAAGGTAACCATGCCAGAATCTACAGCATCTTCAGAGGACTCAGAAGAACATATGGGTGATAATACACCTTCATACGCCTCTATATTGCTGAGCAAGCTAGGGGACAGTGCAGCAGATCATTCTAATTGGATAGAGATGCCTTTCTTACTATTTTACCGTTCCCTCAATAAGCAATGGAATCGATCAAACCGATTTGATGCACTCAACGAATATAGTCCCGAATATGTTCCTTTCTTAAGGGAAGTGGAGCGTCATATTGGACCTAAATTTTTCTTTCCTATAGGAATCAGTGATACTGTTGTTGGAGTTTATGATGACGAACCTACTAGCATTATCTCTTATGCGCTGGCCTCCCATGAATATCATCTTCAGATGTCAGATGAACTGGAACGAGAAATGACAGACACTTCACTCCCACTATGTGACTCAAGAAGTGTCTCGTTAACTGAACTGGATGAATGTACTTCTGAACTTCTAAGAAGTGTTGTCTCTACAGAGGACATTATCCTCTCCATGTCTGGAAGAAAGAACCCACTTGCTTCAGATTCACTTGTGCCTCGAAAAGTAAGTCACATAAAAGTGAATTTTGGGGATGAAGGTCCTCTAGGACAGGTGAAGTACACTGTGATTTGTTACTATGCCAAACAATTTGATGCTCTGAGGAGATTATGCTGTCCATCAGAGCGTGATTTTGTCAGGTCCCTTAGTCGTTGCAAGAAATGGGGTGCTCAAGGAGGCAAGAGCAATGTATTCTTTGCAAAAACAATGGATGATCGGTTCATAATTAAACAGGTTACCAAAACTGAATTGGAGTCTTTCATGAAGTTTGCTCCAGATTACTTCAAATATGTATCAGAGTCGATTTGTACTGGAAGTCCTACTTGCATCGCAAAAATTCTTGGTATTTATCAGGTATAAGTGTCTTTTTTTTTCCAGTTTGCTACCAGTAGTAATTTGTTTGTTGTGAGTTATTTTGATTAGAATCCATTGGGTAGTCACTCCCTCTCTGGGAACTGTACGTGAGTAGTAGTAGGAATGGCTCATATTTATCTCATAACTTTAAAAAGGAATTTGTCTTGTTTTCTTGTTTAACAGTGCCAAATCAAATAAAAACCGAAGAAACCTAGGTAGTTGTCAAATAGACATCTTGGAGTCCTTGCAAAAAAAGGCATACTTTCTTTTAAAGGATAGGGACTAGATATCTATAGTTTGCTTGCTTTTGGTTTATTCAGTTATGATACAATCAGGTTGGAAAGAGAATCAAATTGCAGCAGGAAAAAGTTACTGTTGATTGTAGAAGCAAAATATCATGATCACCATGAGCCCCCCTTAAGAAAGGCTCTTATTTCAGTGGATTTTGTTTATGTTAGCCATACCCTCAATATTGTATGTACTTTTATTAAATCTTATTTCACAGTATCAGCTAGCCATTATTTTTTTATCCAAGCTGTCAATTGAGTGAGAGTGATCCAACAGCCTGGAAATCAAACTCATGTTTGGATCCAAACTGTTCCACAATTAACCCAACACTCTTGGCTTTCAAATATTCATAAAGATTGGATTGAAACATCATGTCAGTTTTGCATCCAGATATCCTGGCAGCAAGCCATTTTGATTCTTGTCTTTGTGAAGGCGTTTTTTTTTATTTTCAACTTCAGAATCAGTTTTTGTTAGTTTTCTAATGCAAAATTATTACTCTGAAAAGGTTAAGAGCCTCAAAGGAGGTAAGGAGATGAGGATGGATGTTCTTCTGATGGAAAATCTTTTGTTTGAGCGCGATGTGACAACATTGTATGATTTAAAGGGCTCTGCCAGATCAAGATATAACCCAGACTCAAATGGTAGCGATAAAGTACTTCTTGATCAGAACTTAATTGAAGCGATGCCTACATCACCTATATTTGTCGGAAACAAGGCAAAGAGGCTGCTGGAGAGAGCTGTTTGGAATGACACGTCCTTTCTTGCTGTAAGTATAAATCATATGCTTACATCGTTTTATTCCTTGAGATCTTATGGCCAATCCATATGTCTGTTGCTAGTGATCAGAATTTGCTAGCACCATGAGATGATACTTCATCTTTAATCTTTATAGTACACTTGGAAAGGATTGTTTTCTCTAAAAAGAGAACTGCGTACCTGGGACATGAGTAACATATAAATATGCGCTTATGTAGTAATGTCAAAAACCTTAGAACTTCTAGGTATTACCCGTAGCCAAGCAAACTTATATATAAATTATATGATCAGTGGCGTCCTAGTATTCTTGCCTAGCAGTTCTTTAGTTATAACCCTCCGAGCATATGCATGCAGTGTTGTCTTCTTGTATCCTTAATGTATTTCCCTATAAAGGGTGCGTAATGTGTGAAACATGAGGCTGGCTCTCTTACAGTCCTACTAATAACATGCATGATTGACGATGTCATGTTGGTGAAAAGAAGAATAAGAGAACCAAACAATTTTGGAAATCACTTTATGTCTGATATGTACTTATGAATCAGGACTTAACTGATAGGAACAGACATACCAGGCCAGCTAGTGGAAGTATTGATCTATTGGTGCTATCTAGCTCAGGAGATGCACCAATTTATATATGTTTATATTTATATAAAAAGTGGCATGTGTCATTACTGATGCTCTTCTCGACTGTGCTTGTTAACATACTTGAACTTCATATTGATAACTGTAACTTGATATTGTCTAGACCCAGAATATGTGTGTTGTAAATTCATAATCATGATATTAAAAAAATATGGATCATAATTGATGTAACTATATAATGCAGTGGTCTTCATTTAGAAACTTACTAATATCATCTCTTACACATGCTCTGGTAGAACTCCTATCGGAGTTAACATAAACTAGTGCAACCTATACTGACATAAATATTGTCAATTTTGCTGCAGTCCATCGATGTAATGGATTACTCTTTACTTGTTGGTGTTGATGAGAAAAGGCATGAACTTGTAATGGGTATTATAGATTTCATAAGGCAATATACGTGGGACAAACACCTAGAGACATGGGTGAAAGCTTCAGGGATACTAGGTGGACCAAAGAATGTGTCGCCAACAGTAATTTCACCAAAGCAATACAAGAAGCGGTTTAGGAAAGCCATGTCGGCCTACTTTCTTGTCGTCCCAGACCAGTGGTCGCCTCCAGTGGTCATCCCCAGCAAGCAAGCTGAGAGTGGTCAAGACAGGGACGAACAGGTTGTCTTGACAGAATTGTGAGATGCATGCATTACTTTTAGGAACATTCAGGGAATAACTCCTCTTTTTTGCAACATCTATAGATTTTGATTTTATTTAAATTTTGTTCATTGTTTTTTCTTGTAGCTGTATTTTCTGGGTATTCCTACCCTTTCCTTTTTTTGGGGAGGATCTATAGAAAGTTTTAGCCCAAGTCTTTGAAACTGGTCATTGTAAATACCATCCTTCTTCTAATGAAATGATACACAGCTCTCCTGCGTGTTTAAGAAAAAAAAGTCTTTGAAACTTAAGTATGTGTCTCCCGCCCCCTCCCCTCCCCGGCGCTCCAGCCCCCCCCCCCCCCCCCCCCCCCCAGCCTCACGTCGGTGTCCACTCTAGGCTCGGCGGCCACCCATATTCCTCCCTCGGCACCGGCAAACTCCTCTGTTTCTGCCCCGCTGGTCGCTCAAAGGCTCAGCGGTGGAGCGATGATGGAGATTCCTCCTTTGGTGTCTCGCCGGAGCCTCTTCAGGTGCAAGCTTCCTACAAGGACGTCCTAATCTCATCAGGGGAGCTTGTTCATCCCGCTTCTTCTCGGGAAGAGGAAGGCAGCTGGGTTAAGGTTCTCGGTCGTCGTGATCGTAGGCGGCGCTCCCAGTCCTCCCCCCTAGTTTGGCTCTTGTGGACTTGCGTGGGAGGTGCTTCAACTGCTTCTCGCCATCTCATCGGGTTGCTGAGTGTCGGCGGCAGGTGCGGTGCTTCCATTGCCGGCTGCCTGGGCACTGTGCCTAGCGTGCCCGCGACGGTCGACGGCTACTCATCATCCGCGTCGAGTCCAGGTGTGGCGCCCCGTCGTCCAAGTGGCAGCGCCGATGGAAGCCCCTAGAGGCCGTATGGAGGATCATGCAAGGTGTGCCGGGGGAGGCTCTGCTGATGGCGGACGAAGGCGTACTCGCCGTGGGCCGAGGAAGAGGCGGGGACGGAGCTCTGGTGGTCATGGTGATCGTGATGCCGCCGATGCCCCCTCTCCCTCTTTCGCATTCAGATACCAGTATACCACCATCCCGTCTGTTTCCTCCGGATGACATGTGAGTTACATCAAACACTCATGGAAAATTTGGCAGGCTGAGCAAGATCTTCACCGCACTCTTCTTATCTCAGCTGTTGATCTGGAGGGTTCTGGTGGCGCCACGGAGGTCTTGATCGCACTAAGCTTGAGTTTTAACCTTGATGCTGATGTGATCGACCTACGCATGGTCGCACCAAATTCCTCCATCGCTCTATTTCCGAATGTTGGGATGGATGATCAGGTTCTATCTGGAGGACAATCTTTGTATGTGCCCCCCATTCGGTTGATCATCAAGCGCTGGTCTCGTCAGGCAATGGTATCCGGTGGTGGCGCTGCTGGATATTAATCTTTAGGGTATTCTTGCTCATCTATGGGGGATGGAGACGGCGGAGCACATTCTGCGAGGATTCTGTCTGCTGAGCCGTCAGCCGTAGTAAAGTCTCCAAGTTTGAATCTGGCGGGAAGGGTGGTGACTGTTACTCCAGTTGATGGCCTTGCTCTCCCAACTTGGGATGTTGAGCTGGAGGCGCCTGGGTCCCATCTTGTCTCTTCGTCTGCTGCTGCTTCTCTGGTAATAATGTCTCCAACTTTGATTCAAGTGGAGGGCTTCGCAAAGGATGCTAATAATGATGTTCTGGTCTCAGCGATCCAACAGATGGATGGTTTTCTCACAGTTGTGAAAATGTACCAGATTCTATGGCTATTGTGCAGCTTCCACCTGTTTTACCCCAGACACCTTGCAAAGTAACCCAAGTTCATACTAGAAGAAAGCACCTATTGCAAACTCAGGAAGCTACGGACGATGGTGGTGTGGCTAAGGAATTCATGAATAAGATTTTGCAATCCCTTTCAGGCGTTCTACCTGTTTCTCCTTCGTCGAAGCTAAAAAAACAGAAGGTCTATTGCGCCCAATTTTGTTCCAAGAAGATCCAGGAGGGTAGCTAAGCTTCCTCCTCTTGTTGGGAACTCTGCGGCACACATTATTTGTATGAAGTTGGGTCTGAAGGATGGGCATGCCAGTCTGTCAGCGGATGATCTGGAGAGATGTGCAAGAGAATTTAGTAAGCCTCTCTCGCTCAGCCATGTCAAGGCCGTAGATGCATTATTCCAGTGGGAGATACCTGTTGAATGCATTGTGGAGCCCTGCTGGCTGTTAACAAGATTCCTAAGAAGTCTCCTTATTCCTGGTCGTTTCTCTAGTATTCCAATGAATAATCATGCCATCCTAGTTTGGAATGTGTGGGGACTGATTGTGTCTTTGCAAGGCAGTTTTGGTATAATATATTAGCTCCAATTGGGCTATCCTCTGTAGTTCCTAAGAGGAGAGATCTTTGTTTTGCTAAATGGTGGAGGAAAGCATTAGTTAAGGTTCATAAAAGAAAAAGAAAGGGTTTCAATAGTATTGTCATTCCTGGTGCTTAGAGCCTTTGGAAGCATAGAAACATGTGTATTTTTTATGGAGCTTGGTCCTGTCTGATCTCTGTGGAGTCTGGATTTAGAGAGGAGCTACATCTTTGGATTCTGACAGGGGCCAAGAACTTGTGTTCTCTTTTTGATCCGGGGTAGAGGAAGGTCCTTCGGAAGGGTTGGAGTGTAGAGTATGTCAGGTGTGCGTATGGGGGTGAGTCTGTACAAATAGTGGTGTGTGTCGGTGGGAGTGGGTGCTCGTGTGTTTTTCTGTTTGTTTTCAGGTCTTAGGCCCTTTTTCTCTTCTATTAATATAATGATATAATGATACGCAGCTCTCATGCGTATTCGAGAAAAAAAAGTCTTTGAAACTTGTAGATAGAAATCAACAAGCATATAGGGTTGTACAAGCTGTCATCTGTTTCCATGAACCCTTGTTTATTGAAATTTTATAAAGGGCAGATCTAGTGCTGGAGGCCCTCACATGAGTGAGGCCAAAGAAAGAGATAAACCAAGTCTTTCTCCGCAAATATAGAGAGGTTGCAAACCCCCGTGATTTGGTGACTCAGCTCTTACTACTGCACTAGACCTATCCTTTATTAAAATTCTATAGCATGTAGAAATAGTGGAACTAGTTTAATTAATACCTATGCACCTAATGTATATCTTCTGCTTTCTCGTTTCGTACATTCTATATGAAAAGGTAGACTCATTCTTTTCTGGGAGAGATCCACCAAGAAAAATCATGTATGTGGTGCTTTAGCCAAGTGTATGTAAATACCGTGAAATTGTAAAATGGAAGTGTTTTTCCATTTCATAACTTGGATTTTGCTACATTTTTTTACAGCAATTTAGCTGCAAAGAATGTTTTTTCCCTACTGTGTTCTATTTTCAATGAACCTGCCCTCAATTTAATGGTAACATTCGCATGTCTGCCTTAGTGCCTTCACAAAAAAAGGGAAAAATAGAACTAAAACAAGATCATGTATGGTATGTTGAGACTTTGAGAGTTTTTTTTCTGTATATTACACGTAAGTTGAAGGAAATAGTATGGTGTGAAAACAACCTAAAAGAGGTTTGTGTTGTATTTATATTAGAATATGAATTATACACAGGTTAAGTGATACAATACAGATCACTATTCGTTGTGCTCATCACTCAATCAATGGATTAATCACTAATGTCTATCATATCCTTCTATTGGTAGATATGCTGTAGTTGCCGTGTTTAGCTCCCGGACATGTTCGTTTTAACCCCAATCCATATGGATTGAAGGGGATTGAGTGTATTTCAGTCCCTAGTAAATCAAAATCTCTCACAATTTATACCAATCTCCTCCAATAACCGAACAAGCCTGCCTTTCAATGGCACTCACTAGGTTGAGGTTGTCATGCAACTTGTGTATATATATATATATATATATATCATAATAAACAATTAAACATAATAGTTGGTTTAGAGCTTGTTTAGATGTACTTGTATCGATCACAAACTATAGATTAGGACAAAAAAAATAAGCTAAATTCTACTATAGTTCACTCTAACACATGAATTAAGATAATTCTTGTCTTTAATGCCTTCCATCAAGCCCCTAAGTACCCTCGCCTTCATTCGCCTCCATCACTTGGCCGTTTCCAATGCTACCTGCAACTCCAGCCAGCAGTGATATGAGCTCCACAACAATTGATCCTCCTCTCCGACCCTATTCTAAGACTGTCTCCAGTATATAAGGTAAAATAGGAAACGTGAAACTGTAGATGATACTGTTTATAAAATAAAGCTTGAAATCAGGATGAGATAGGGGTTATGCTGGAGATAGCTAACCCTATACAAGTAGGCTTGGGGCGCCACATGCAATCGAGTTCAAGAATATAATCGAATGCAAATCACATGTATGACATAATCAGTGTATACTCATACAAGCAGTGACGATGGCACCGATGATACGTAGTAGCAATGTTACTGCCAAAAAAATATTAATACAAATGATATATATATATATATATATATATATATATATATATATATATATATATATATATATATATATATATATATATATATATATATATATATATATATATATATATATATATATGGTAATGGAAGCCCTGGGCTTCCATTAGTACCAGGAAGCCCCAGCCAGGTATAGTCACGTTCCGTACCAGCGTGCGTCCCATCGGGCACGAGTTCTGACTTGGATAGATTTTAGCGTAAAACGTGAACAAAAACAGCGTAAATGATTACAAATTTTAGCGTAAATCGTAGATCTGTTTTGAAACGGCGAATGCGGCCCGAAAATTACGGCGTAAAAATCTCGCGCGTCCCATCGTGATCGGGTTCTGACTCGGACAGATTTTAGCGTAAAACATGAACCAAAATAGCCTAAATGAGTACGAAATTTAGCGTAAATCGTATATCTGTTTCGTAACCGTAAATGGGTCCCGAAATTACGGCGTAATAATCGCGTGCGTCCGATCGTGTGCGGGTTTTGGCTCAAATAGATTTTAGCGTAAAACGTGAGCTAAAACAGCGTAAATGAGTACATAATTTAGCGTAAATCGTATACCTGTTTCGTAACAGCAAATGAGGCCTGAATTACGACGTGAAAATCGCGTGCGGTCGATTGAGCACGGGTTCTGGCTCGAATGGATTTCAGCGTAAATTGTGAACCAAAACAACGTAAATGAGTATAAATTTTAACGTAAATCGTCCAACTGTTTCATAATAACGAATGTAGACCGAATGTATCTCTCAGCGCATGAGGTTGTCATAAAACGCATCAAGAAATTTTGTAAATTGGTGTAAGATACAACAAGTGATCCGAGGTAATTGTAGCGTAAAATGCAAGTTAACCATCTACAGGAGAACTGTTTCAGATTTTGCAATAAGATATAAGAGATAATTATTCCTGTACTCAAGTATGATAATGTCGTGTTTACATTTTAGCTGTTGGTACATACACACAAAACTCTGTTTCACCATAACACCACTGTTAGCAAAAAAAACTGAGTTCAAAAGGCTCTTCCAGCTTTTCTAATGTGGAGAAAACCACCAAGGTCCATATCTGCAAATGTAACATGAACTGTTAATATGATCTTTCCTCGTTAATATGTCTTTTCAAGTTTGTTATGACTAACATAACCTAAAGTCTAAACTGAATGCAAACTTGAGTTAGAAGATCAGATTACCTATAGCACAGATGTCATGTGATTCTGACTATTTTAGGACCAACAAACCATTTGGAAGCCAAACAAATCCCTGCTCAATTTGCCTCAAAGCAACATATAAGAAATTACATAATTAGCTTCTGAATATGTGCACTGCTCTTGGAATACATTCTAAGAGTTTTGAAAAGCCTTTTCTTGAGTGCATTTCTGAATTTGATGGTACAGAAGGTGTTAAATATATACAACAATTTGATATTCTAGACTACCTGAAGCATGTAGAATCAAGGTAAATGCAGCTATAATACACTGGTAGTAGACGAGTATATTTATGCACGCATATGTACTTGTATTTAGAAGTAGCAAATATTAGTACTTTTAAGCGAAGGTTTCTTTCTGCCATACAGGGTACTTGGGACTCCAACTCCAGATGATTTTCTGAATAATACAATAGATTATGAATTAGAAATTTGTTATGCATAACCTTGGATAAGCATCATGCTTCAGGCCATTAAACAAACCAGCCACTAAGGAAATTATGATTCTTTATGCTACACCCAAAACAACAGAACAAGTTTAACAGCTCTTTGCAATTATGCCTATTTATGAAGTCATCTAAAAAGTTACCGAATTCTCAAAGGAACATGACTCTGAAACACCTGAAGATATCCCCATCTCCACAGCGAGTATCCCAGTTGTTACAGATGAGGAGCCCAACAAGGCCTCTCCACCAGTTGATGTTCCTAAAAAACCAGAAGCTGAGCAGGGATTGACACTATAATTGATACACTTTTTTCATACATGCATGTAATTTTACATGAAATGAGATAGCCCTTGAACTCATTTTGTGGTATTGGGGTTGACATCTTCAGATTGAAAACCTCTTTGAAGGTTGAAAATTATTGGGATCCAAAGGAGTTTGTAATTTGTACCTGGTCTTTTTATCAATTAGTAACCATTATTACCCGGTAGTGGGAAATTGAACCAAGAAATCAGAAAGAGATAAAGAAAGGGGTTCGAGGTGCATCCTTTGGGGTGTTAACATTCGGGTCCATCCTTTTGGATTCGGGTGCCCTAACTTCGATTGATGGATTAGGAACACCATAACTAAATTCGTAACTCAGATTAGAAAAAGAGAAGGGGATTGACAAACTGAACCCTAGAACCGAAACCCTAAAATATATCCCCAAATTAGAAATCCAAAAGGATGGTTTGGGGATCAGGATGGGGGGGGAGCAAG
The DNA here is from genome assembly GCF_902167145.1 of Zea mays. NCBI lineage: Eukaryota > Viridiplantae > Streptophyta > Magnoliopsida > Poales > Poaceae > Zea > Zea mays. The sequence goes on along the minus strand of NC_050096.1, from coordinate 70,074,922 downwards.
GAGGTTCCTACCAGGGCTAAAGTCGTAGATTGACGACGACTTACCTGGCTCTCGAGCCGGCGCTCGAACATGGAGTCCCCTTGCTGGTGCGCACCGACTGGAGGTAAGGTTAGGGGAGGGAAGAAAATGAGGGAAACGAAGGGAAGGCACCTCTGGAACGATGATGGGGAGGCGATCCACCATGGATCTCGTCTATGGGGACGCTTGTCCGCCGCGGTCGTGCTGGCTTCACTGCGCTCGCTCGTGTCGCGCAACCGCCGCCACTAAAACCCTAGTCTCAGTCATCGCAGAAGGCCAGGTAGAACGATTGGTTTTATACGGTGGTACACGAGCGTAAACTTATGTATAACTAAGTGTAAACTTATAATGGGTGGACCGAATGGTGTGACTGGTCAACCGGGTGAATGGTCAAGGCTTCCTGTAGTTAAACAAAGCCCATGGCTCTAAATACATATATATATATATATATATAGATATATATATATATATATATATATATATATATATATATATATGTGTGTATGTATGTATATAATTTTTTATTTAGTGGATGGAAGTGTACTAACCAGCATAAATTCGAATTTAAAAAAGTTTTATATATAAATGGGCAGCGTAGGTAATTAAGTACGTGATAAAAAAACAAATAAAAGGCACACGTATACACAGTACAGAATAAACTAGGACAAATGATGGTTTAACTTTAATAAAATCTATATAAAAATACTCAATATTTGAGTGAACCTTGCTGCAGCGTAGAGCGTAGGGAAGCTAGGAGCCTAGGACAGACATAAAATAAAGAATTCGAGGGTGGGCGTTGGGCTGGTACGGATGGACTGGACTGGAGGCTGGAGCTAGCTAGGCAGGACGACAGGGGCGGTGCGGCGGGGAGTACGGCGTGATGGGCGGTGGTCTGGTCTGGTCTCGCAGAGGAATGGACAGTAGGAGGACCATGCGTTGCGTGTATCTTTTGCAATGCGTTGCATGATGGCGATGATGGTGCAGCCGTGCAGGCACATCACATGCTGCAGCAAGACGGGCGGGAACGAGACACTCCCGCGCGCGCGTGACCCAACAGCTTCATTAGCGCGTGCCACGCATGCATGGGAGCCAATAATCCCCGTCCGTCAGTTATTTTGTGCAGTGCAGTGCATAGTCACCACGGTCAATCATTGCAGCACGGCACGCAGAGAGGCAAGATGCCCTGCGACCGCTGCAACCTGCAAGGCATACTCCTAGTGTACGTACGACGACGTACTGCTGCTGCATGCCCTCTCTCTCCTCTGTAGTCTGTGTCTGTGTCTGTGGCCTGCGCATGTCGTCAACCGTGCGCACTCCTCTCTTTTTACGGTACAGGACACTGAGGATCTTGACGGTTTTTTTTTTACTGACGGAGAACGGACGGATTTCACTCGGGCGTGAGAGGACAGGACAGGACAGGACAGGACAGGACAGGTGGTCTAGTAGGGGTGCGGATCTTGTCGCCCAGTGAGTGACTGCCAGCTCCCACCACGGTACAAGTAGTAGTAACTAGTAAGTGTTTTGTTTTTGACCGGGTGAGGTAAAACAACCGTGCAGTGGAGTGGGTGGCAGTCCCCCCATTTGACTTGCGTAAAGCAAAAGCGTGGACGCGACAGGTCCCGATCCATCTCCGGCGCCTAGCAACAACTAGTAGTAGAAAGAGAGAGAGAGAGGCGAGATTCCATCTCATCTCTCGTAGTAGTACTAGTCTGCTACTACTAGTAGGTTACTGTTACTGGAGGCAGCGGAGATAGAGAAGAAAGAAAGGGACGTGGCACCTTTTGCTTTCCAAAGGTCAGCCAAGGGCCATGGCACAACCTTGTTGTTGTTGGTACCCTTACTCCAATCCAACATCGCTCGTCGGCTCTCCCCCCCCCCCCCCCCCTCTCTCTCTCTCTCTCTCTCTCGCTCGCCGTTGACATCCAGCGCAGCGCAGTGCGTACGCATCACCGCGAACGCAGAAGGTGTTGCTGCTGTAGCCTGTACTGCACCTTTCGGCTTTCACCATTCGAAGGTAACACTGCTGGCAGATCTACGGTGTTGTAAAAGAGAAGAAGAGGAAAAAACGGTGATGACGATGTGCACGGGGCAGGCAGACAGGACCATATATGGACGTACGTACCAGCCACGGTCTCCATCGGAGGACCATATAACACTTGTTGGTACACGGCACGTACAGTTCGCAGACAGCATGGTACGGTCATGACTGTTAATGCCTGCCTGCATGCAGCTGTGAGCATGGTACGGTGATGACTGTTCTTTTTTTATTTGCCAAAATTTTGTTTAAAAATGAGACAAATAATATTACGAGAATGGAGTTAGCAGTAGATTTGCTACAGTATACGAACGATGAGACATGAGAGCGGTAGGTAGGTAGGTCGATAGTAGTAGTATACCAGTGCATGTGCATGTGTTCCTCCTTCTAATTCCTCTGCATCGCCTAGCAGCTAATCAAGCTCCCTTCGTATTCTATATATACTAATTACAGGGCAGTGCATGCAATGCAAGCCTTGCTTGTGATGCGATGCGACCTTGGCATTTGTGCAGATTCCTGCCCTGCAAATGCAAGCAGAGGTCAAACAACCCTCGCATGCATGCCCGCATATACACTAGAGTAGTGGCTGACCGTATCATGTAAAATATTGTTTATACGGTGAAGTTTGAAGCAGAGATAAGATATAGGACAGGATATAATCTGCTAGAGATGGCTTTAGATCTAAAAATGAGATAAATCTCAACTTTGGTATCATTTTTTACCACGCCAACGTGCATATATATATATATTGTAGCTCTGCATTGAGTTTAAACTGGAAATTAGTTACAGCATGCTGGCCGGGATGCAGATGGGGCCTTGTGCTGCGCGCGCGCGCTAGCGCTACGAGCTGGGAAAGGCAAAGCATATATAGGTCCAGGCAGGCAGGTGCACGCTCGTGACACAATCAGCACTAGCGATTACTACTCTGACGCATGCACTGTCGGTCCCCCGCACACATTATCCTGCATAAAGGGCAAACAAAAAAAAACGACACCTATTAATTATATAAACACTACTAGTGCTACTAATCTAAAAGCAGGGTTAGTTTTATCTACACGAGGAGCTAAAGCAGACTACTCCTACTGATGCAGTGTCAACTCCTACTCAAATTGGGTTGTGCGTGCGGCGCGGCGCACCGCATTTTCCACGCACGTCTCGATGTGTTTGTCTCTCTCCCTCCGGTGTGCATGACTCCTCTGGGTATGTTTGTCTACCACACCTAAGACCGAACAAAAATAGCTTGTCAATCTAAATTTTAGCTACTTAATAGTATAATAGCTCTCCAACAGACTAGTCATTTAATTTGCTAATCTATCTGGTTCTCTAAATTAACTTTCTCACTAGCCAAATTTAACTAGCAACTCTTGCTAGCCAAGCTAACTTGTATGTTGAAGAGTCTGTTGAATTGAGATGTTATATATAGATTTTAATATATATGGAGAGATAAATAAAGAGTCAAATACAGAGTCAAAAGTAAAGAGTTTTTTAAAGATGCTATAAAAGCAACTCCAAAAGTCTAGATATAATCTTAGCTAAATTTAGAATTTTACGAGGACTCTAAAAATAGATAATTTCTTAAACGGTGAGGTAAACCAACAGACACTACCGGAATCAGTAGCTTTGCCGAGTGCCTGAAGCACTCGGCGAAGCCTTAAAAACACTCGGCAAAACCTTTGCCGAGTGTAACACTCGGCAAAGAAGACTCGGCAAACAGTGCATCGGCAAAGCCTCCTTTGTCGAGTGTTTTTTGTCGGGCACTCGGCAAAACTCTTTGCCGAGTGCCAGAGAGCACTCGGTAAAGAAAAGTGGCCGTTACAGCGCCGGGTGACGGAGACGGTAGCTTTGCCGAGTGTCTCTTGTGACACTCGGCAAAGAAGTCTGCTTTTGCCGAGTGCCTTCCAGGCAGCACTCGGTAAAGAATACTTCTTTGCCGAGTGTCACAAGAGACACTCGGCAAAGAAACCGCCAGGGAGGGTCCTCATGTCAGATTCTTTGCCGAGTGTCTTAAGTGGCACTCGGCAAAGACGACCTCTTTGCCGAGTGTCAGCGACATAACACTCGGCAAAGAACCTAAGCCGGTGTCCAGGTCTGTGCTCTTTGTCAAGTGTTATGACCCAGACACTAGGCAAAGAGCCTCTTTGCCGAGTGTAACACTCGGCAAAGTGACCAGTATATACCTTTTTATTTGTTTTTTGTATTCCACCCACACAAACAGAAGATATCACATATATATCATATATATACATCACAGATATCATCACAGACATAAATAGCCAACACAAACATAAATATCCATCACAAACATAAGTGTTCAACACACGTATTAAACACAAACATAAGTCTCAAACGCCGCAAGCTCTCACATAAGTATCAAACACATACATAAGTATTATACATAAGTTTTGAAGTCTAAAACAATGAAAACACAACACTCATGGAGGTGGGCGGTTTGACCGGGGCTGCGTTGGGCTGAACCCTTCCGGAGGGTTGTTGGATGCCGCCCCAGATTGGCCCTGCACAGAGAAGAGATTGCATGTGTTATACCAGATGCATTACAAACATGTAACTACAATTTTGATACTCACAGGAGTGTGGAAAAGAGTAGGGTCAACTGGGGGGGAACAATGGAGGTGGCGGAGCGATGCCCTGTGCGGCGCCAAGGCTCTGCATATACTGGAACATATCCGCCATCCTCTGATCAGCCGCCGCCCGCTCCGCCATTATCCTCGCCTCCATCTCTTGAAGTTCCCTCCTCTCTTCTTCTAGTTGGGTCTGTAATATTACAAGCCAACGTTATAGTAACTCAAAGAGAAGGTATATAACTCAAGAAAGGACGAGTTACATAAGCACTAACCTCGAGTTGCTGTATGCGATGCTGTGAGCTGTCGTGCCGAGGTCGTATGGCTGGACTCGAACCCGTGCTCCTTGCTCTCTGATAGTCGCCTAGAGGGGGGGTGAATAGGGCGAAACTGAAATTTACAAATATAAACACAACTATAAGCCGGGTTAGTGTTAGAAATATAAATGAGTCCGAGAGAGAGGGCGCAAAACAAATCCCAAGCGAATAAGCAAGTGAGACACGGAGATTTGTTTTACCGAGGTTCGGTTCTTGCAAACCTACTCCCCGTTGAGGAGGCCACAAAGGCCGGGTCTCTTTCAACCCTTCCCTCTCTCAAACGGTCCCTCGGACCGAGTGAGCTTCTCTTCTCAAATCAAAGCCGGGAACAAAATTTCCCCGCAAGGGCCACCACACAATTGGTGCCTCTTGCCTTGATTACAATGGAGTTGTGATCTCAAGAACAAGTGAGAAAGAAAAGAAGCAATCCAAGCGCAAGAGCTCAAATGAACACGGCAAATCACTCTCACTAGTCACTAGGGCTTTGTGTGGAATTGGAGAGGATTTGATCTCTTTAGTGTGTCTAGAATTGAATGCTAGAGCTCTTGTAGTAGTTGAGAAGTGGAAAACTTGGATGCAATGAATGGTGGGGTGGTTGGGGTATTTATAGCCCCAACCACCAAACTTGACCGTTGGCTGGAGGCGTCTGCTCGATGGCGCACCGGACAGTCCGGTGCACACCGGACAGTCCGGTGCCCCTGCCACGTCATCACTGCCGTTGGATTCTAGCCGTTGGAGCTTCTGACTTGTGGGCCCTCCTGAGTGTCCGGTGCACACCGGACATGTACTGTTTGATGTCCGGTGCACCGGCATGGGCGTGCCTGACGTCTGCGCGCGCTGCGCGCGCAATAAATGCACCGCAGGGAGCCGTTGGCGCCGCAGAGAGACGTTGCTCCGCTGGCACACCGGACAGTCCGGTGCACACCGGACAGTCCGGTGAATTTTAGCGGAGCGGCTGCCGCGCGAACCCGAGGCTGGCGAGTTCCTGAGGCCGACTTCCCTTGGCGCACCGGACACTGTCCGGTGTACACCGGACAGTCCGGTGAATTATAGCCGAGTCGCCTTGGAATTTCCCGAAGATGGCGAGTTGGAGTCTGAGTCCCCTGGTGCACCGGACAGGTACTGTTCACTGTCCGGTGGCACACCGGACAGTCCGGTGCGCTAGACCAGGGGTGCCTTCGGTTGCCCCTTTGCTCCTTTGTTGAATCCAAAACTTGGTCTTTTTATTGGCTAAGTGTGAACCTTTTACACCTGTATATACTATACACTTGGGCAAACAAGTTAGTCCAAAGATTTGTGTTGGGCAATTCAACCACCAAAATTATATAGGAACTAGGTGTAAGCCTAATTCCCTTTCAATCTCCCCCTTTTTGGTGATTGATGCCAACACAAACCAAAGCAAATAGAGAAGTGCATAATTGAACTAGTTTGCATAATGTAAGTGAAAAGGTTACTTGGAATTAAGCCAATATAACTACTTACAAGATATGCAAGGAATGTTTCTTTCTTATATAACATTTTGGACCACGTTTGCACCACATGTTTTGTTTTTGCAAATTCTTTTTGTAAATCCATTTCAAAGATCTTTTGCAAATAGTCAAAGGTAAATGAATAAGAGTTTGCAAAGCATTTTCAAGATTTGAAATTGTCTCCCCCTATTTCAAATGCTTTTCCTTTGACTAAACAAAACTCCCCCTAAAAGAGATCCACCTCTTAGTGTTCAAGAGGGTTTTGATATACCATTTTTGAAATACTACTTTCTCCCCCTTTTGAACACAATAGGATACCAAATGATAAAGACTTTTGGAAAGCACTAAGTTTTTGAATTTGGTGGTGGTGGTGCGGTCCTTTTGCTTTGGGCTCATTTCTCCCCCTTTTTGGCATGAATCGCCAAAAACGGAATCATTAGAGCCCTCGAAGTAATTTCTTCCCCTTTGGTCATAAGTAACGAGTTAAGATTATACCAAAGATGAAGTCCGGTCCTTTTGCTTTTGAGCTTTTACTCTCTCCCCCAAGGATGAAGTCCTTTTCTTTGATGCTCATTTCTCCCCAAGGAATAGAGAGTTGCTCGGAGTGATGGCGAAGCATGAGTTACGGAGTGGAAGCCTTTGTCTTCGCCGAAGACTCCAATTCCCTTTCAATATACCTATGACTTGGTTTGAAATAGACTTGAAAACACATTAGTCATAGCATATAAAGGAGATATGATCAAAGGTATTCAAATGAGCTATGTGTGCAAGCTTAGCAAAAGAAATTTCTAGAATCAAGAATATTGAGCTCATGCCTAAGTCTGGTAAAAGATTGTTCATCAAGTGGCTTGGTAAAGATATCGGCTAATTGATCTTTAGTATTAATGTAAGAAATCTCGATATCCCCCTTTTGTTGGTGATCCCTAAGAAAATGATACCGAATGGCTATGTGCTTAGTGCGGCTATGCTCGACGGGATTGTCGGCCATTTTGATTGCACTCTCATTATCACATAGCAAAGGGACTTTGGTTAATTTGTAACCGTAGTCCCGCAGGGTTTGCCTCATCCAAAGCAATTGCGCGCAACAATGTCCTGCGGCAATGTACTCGGCTTCGGCGGTGGAAAGAGCGACCGAATTTTGCTTCTTTGAAGCCCAAGACACCAAGGATCTTCCCAAGAACTGGCAAGTCCCTGATGTGCTCTTCCTATTAATTTTGCACCCCGCCCAATCGGCATCCGAATAACCAATCAAATTAAATGTGGATCCCCGAGGGTACCAAAGCCCAAACTTAGGTGTATAAGCCAAATATCTCAAAATTCGTTTTACGGCCGTAAGGTGTGATTCCTTAGGGTCGGATTGGAATCTTGCACACATGCAAACAGAAAGCATAATGTCCGGTCGAGATGCACATAAATAAAGCAATGAACCAATCATCGACCGGTATACCTTTTGATCCACGGACTTACCTCCGGTGTCGAGGTCGAGATGCCCATTAGTTCCCATGGGTGTCTTGATGGGTTTGGCATCCTTCATCCCAAACTTGGTTAGAATGTCTTGAGTGTACTTCGTTTGGCAAATGAAGGTGCCCTCTTGGAGTTGCTTGACTTGGAATCCTAGAAAATACTTCAACTCCCCCATCATCGACATCTCGAATTTCTGTGTCATGATCCTACTAAACTCTTCACATGTAGACTCGTTAGTAGACCCAAATATAATATCATCAACATAAATTTGGCATACAAACAAGTCATTCTCAAGAGTTTTAGTAAAGAGTGTAGGATCGGCCTTGCCAACTTTGAAGCCATTAGCAATAAGGAAATCTCTTAGGCATTCATACCATGCTCTTGGGGCTTGCTTGAGCCCATAAAGCGCCTTAGAGAGCCTATAGACATGGTTAGAGTACTCACTGTCTTCAAAGCCGGGAGGTTGCTCAACATAGACCTCTTCCTTGATTGGTCCGTTGAGGAAGGCACTTTTCACGTCCATTTGATAGAGCTTAAAGCCATGGTAAGTAGCATAGGCCAATAATATGCGAATTGACTCAAGCCTAGCTACGGGTGCATAGGTTTCACCAAAATCCAAACCTTCGACTTGTGAATACCCTTTGGCCACGAGTCGAGCTTTGTTCCTTGTCACCACACCATGCTCATCTTGCTTGTTGCGGAAGACCCATTTGGTTCCTACAACATTTTGGTTAGGACGTGGAACTAAATGCCAGACCTCATTCCTCGTGAAATTGTTGAGCTCCTCTTGCATCGCCACCACCCAATCCGAATCTTGGAGAGCTTCCTCTACCCTGTGTGGCTCAATAGAGGAAACAAAAGAGTAATGTTCACAAAAATGAGCAACCCGAGATCGAGTAGTTACCCCCTTATGAATGTCGCCGAGGATGGTGTCGACGGGGTGATCTCGTTGGATTGCTTGGTGGACTCTTGGGTGTGGCGGTCTTGGTTCTTCCTCATCCTCCTTTTCTTGATCATTTGTATCTCCCCCTTGATCATTGCTATCATCTTGAGGTGGCTCGTCTTCTTGATTTTGCTCTTCATCATTTTGAGCCTCATCCTCATTTTGAGTTGGTGGAGATGCTTGCATGGAGGAGGATGGTTGATCTTGTGTACTTGGAGGCTCTTCGGATTCCTTAGGACACACATCCCCGATGGACATGTTCCTTAGCGCGATGCATGGAGCCTGTTCTTCACCTATCTCATCAAGATCAACTTGCTCTACTTGAGAGCCGTTAGTTTCATCAAACACAACGTCACAAGAGACTTCAACTAGTCCAGTGGACTTGTTAAAGACCCTATATGCCCTTGTGTTTGAGTCATAACCAAGTAAAAAGCCTTCTACAGTTTTAGGAGCAAATTTAGATTTTCTACCTCTTTTAATAAGAATGAAGCATTTGCTACCAAAAACTCTAAAATATGAAATGTTGGGCTTTTTACCGGTTAGGAGTTCATATGATGTCTTCTTGAGGATTCGGTGAAGATATAACCGGTTGATGGCGTAGCAGGCGGTGTTGACCGCTTCGGCCCAAAACCGGTCCGGTGTCTTGTACTCATCAAGCATGGTTCTTGCCATGTCCAATAGAGTTCGATTCTTCCTCTCCACTACACCATTTTGTTGTGGCATGTAGGGAGAGGAGAACTCATGCTTGATGCCCTCCTCCTCAAGGAAGCCTTCAATTTGAGAGTTCTTGAACTCCGTCCCGTTGTCGCTTCTTATTTTCTTGATCCTTAAGCCGAACTCATTTTGAGCTCGTCTCAAGAATCCCTTTAAGGTCTCTTGGGTTTGAGATTTTTCCTGTAAAAAGAATACCCAAGTGAAGCGAGAATAATCATCCACAATAACAAGACAATACTTACTCCCGCCGATGCTTATGTAAGCAATCGGGCCGAATAGATCCATGTGGAGTAGCTCAAGCGGCCTGTCGGTCGTCATGATGTTCTTGTGTGGGTGATGGACTCCAACTTGCTTCCCTGCCTGGCATGCGCTACAAATCCTGTCTTTCTCAAAATGAACATTTGTTAATCCTAAAATGTGCTCTCCCTTTAGAAGCTTATGAAGATTCTTCATCCCAACATGGGCTAGTCGACGATGCCAGAGCCAACCCATGTTAGTCTTAGCAATTAAGCAAGTGTCGAGTTCAGCTCTATTAAAATCCACTAAGTATAGCTGACCCTCTAACACACCCTTAAATGCTATTGAATCATCACTTCTTCTAAAGACAGTGACACCTATATCAGTAAAAAGACAGTTGTAGCCCATTTGACATAATTGGGAAACAGAAAGCAAGTTGTAATCTAATGAATCAACAAGAAAAACATTGGAAATGGAATGGTCAGGAGATATAGCAATTTTACCAAGACCTTTGACCAAACCTTGATTTCCATCCCCGAATGTGATAGCTCGTTGGGGATCTTGGTTTTTCTCATATGAGGAGAACATCCTTTTCTCCCCTGTCATGTGGTTTGTGCACCCGCTATCGAGTATCCAACTTGAGCCCCCGGATGCATAAACCTACAAAACAATTTTAGTTCTTGACTTTAGGTACCCAAACGGTTTTGGGTCCTTTGGCATTAGAAACAAGAACTTTGGGTACCCAAACACAAGTCTTGGAGCCCTTGTGTTTGCCCCCAACAAATTTGGCAACTACCTTGCCGGATTTGCTAGTAAGCACATAAGATGCATCAAAAGTTTTAAATGAAATGGCATGATCATTTGATGCATTAGGAATTTTCTTCTTAGGCAACTTAGCATGGGTTGGTTGCCTAGAACTAGATGTCTCACCCTTATACATAAAAGCATGATTAGGGCCAGAGTGAGACTTCCTAGAATGAATCTTCCTAATTTTGCTCTCAGGATAGCCGGCAGGGTATAAAATGTAACCCTCGTTATCCTGAGGCATGGGAGCTTTGCCCTTAACAAAGTTAGACAAGTTCTTAGGAGGGGCATTAAGTTTGACATTGTCTCCCCTTTGGAAGCCAATGCCATCCTTGATGCCAGGGCGTCTCCCATTATAAAGCATGCTACGAGCAAATTTAAATTTCTCATTTTCTAAGTTGTGCTCGGCAATTTTAGCATCTAGTTTAGCTATATGATCATTTTGTTGCTTAATTAAAATCATGTGATCATGAATAGCATCAATATCAACATTTCTACATCTAGTACAAATAGATACATGCTCAACAATAGATGTAGAGGGTTTGCAAGATTTTAATTCTACAACCTTAGCATGCAGCATATCATTTTTAGTTCTAAGGTCAGAAATTGTAACATTGCAAACATCTAGTTCTTTAGCCTTAGTAATCAACTTTTCATTTTCTACTCTAAGGCTAGCAAGAGAAATGTTCAATTCTTCAATCCTAGCAAGCAAATCATCATTATTATCTCTAGGAGTGGAAATTGAAACATCACAAACATGAGAATCAACCTTAGCATTTAAAATAGCATTTTCATTCCTAAGGTTGTCAATTATTTCACGGCAAGTGCTTAGCTCACTAGATAATTTTTCACATTTTTCTACTTCTAGAGCATAAGCCTTTTTAACCTTAACATGTTTTTTGTTTTCTTTAATTAGACAATCCTCTTGGGAATCCAAAAGGTCGTCCTTTTCATGAATAGCACTAACCAATTCATTCAATTTTTCTTTTTGAGCTATGTTAAGGTTGGCAAAAAGGGAACGCAAATTATCTTCCTCATCACTAGCATTGTCATCACTAGAGGATTCATATTTAGTGGAGGATTTAGATTTAACCTTCTTTTTGCCGTCCTTTGCCATGAGGCACTTGTGGCCGACGTTGGGGAAGAGGAGTCCCTTGGTGACGGCGATGTTGGCGGCGTCCTCGTCGTCGGAGGAGTCGCTTGAGCTCTCGTCGGAGTCCCACTCGCGACAAACATGGGCATCGCCGCCCTTCTTCTTGTAATACCTCTTCTTTTCCTTTCGTCTCCCCTTCTTGTCGTCACCTCGGTCACTGTCACTAGATATAGGACATTTAGCAATAAAATGACCAGGCTTACCACACTTGTAGCAAACTTTCTTGGAGCGGGACTTGTAGTCTTTCCCCCTCCTTTGTTTGAGGATTTGGCGGAAGCTCTTGATGACGAGCGCCATTTCCTCATTGTCGAGCTTGGAGGCGTCGATTGGTTGTCGACTTGGTGTAGCCTCCTCCTTCTTCTCCTCCGTTGCCTTGAATGCAACGGGTTGGGCTTCGGATGAGTCGCCAAGCTCGTTGATTTTCCTCGAGCCTTCTATCATGCACTCAAAACTTACAAAATGCCCGATAACTTCCTCGGGGGTCATTTTAGTATATCTAGGATTACCACGAATCAATTGAACTTGAGTGGGATTAAGAAAAATGAGAGATCTTAAAATAACATTTACCACTTCGTGATCGTCCCACTTCTTGCTCCCGAGGTTGCGCACTTGGTTCACCAAAGTCTTGAGCCGGTTGTACATGTGTTGTGGCTCCTCTCCTTTGTGAAGCCGGAACCGACCGAGCTCCCCCTCGATCGTTTCCCGCTTGGTGATCTTGGTGAGCTCGTCTCCCTCGTGCGCGGTTTTGAGTACATCCCAAATCTCCTTGGCGCTCTTTAACCCTTGTACTTTGTTATACTCCTCTCTACTTAGAGAGGCGAGGAGTATTGTTGTTGCTTGAGAGTTGAAGTGCTCGATTTGGGCCACTTCATCCTCATCATAGTCCTCATCCCCTACGGATGGTACCTGCGCGCCAAACTCAACAACATCCCATATGCTTTTGTGGAGCGAGGTTAGATGAAATCGCATTAAATCGCTCCACCTAGCGTAATCTTCACCATCAAATGTTGGTGGTTTGCCTAATGGGACGGAAAGTAAAGGTGTATGTTTGGAAATGCGAGGGTAACGTAGGGGGATCTTACTATACTTCTTGCGCTCTTGGCGCTTAGAAGTGACGGAGGGCGCATCGGAGTCGGAGGTCGATGTTGATGAAGTGTCGGTCTCGTAGTAGACCACCTTCCTCATCCTCTTGTGCTTGTCGCCTTTCCGATGCGGTTTGTGGGAAGAAGATTTTTCCTTCTTCTCTTTGTGATGAGAAGAAGATTTCTTCTCCTTCCCTTTGTTGGAGGAGCTCTTCTTCTTCTCCCTCCTTTTGGTGCGGGACTCTTCCGATGAAGTGCTCCCGTGGCTTGTAGTGGGCTTTTCGCCGGTCTCCATCTCCTTCTTGGCGTGATCTCCCGACATCACTTCGAGCGGTTAGGCTCTAATGAAGCACCGGGCTCTGATACCAATTGATAGTCGCCTAGAGGGGGGGGGTGAATAGGGCGAAACTGAAATTTACAAATATAAACACAACTATAAGCCGGGTTAGTGTTAGAAATATAAATGAGTCCGAGAGAGAGGGCGCAAAACAAATCCCAAGCGAATAAGCAAGTGAGACACAGAGATTTGTTTTACCGAGGTTCGGTTCTTGCAAACCTACTCCCCGTTGAGGAGGCCACAAAGGCCGGGTCTCTTTCAACCCTTCCCTCTCTCAAACGGTCCCTCGGACCGAGTGAGCTTCTCTTCTCAAATCAAAGCCGGGAACAAAATTTCCCCGCAAGGGCCACCACACAATTGGTGCCTCTTGCCTTGATTACAATGGAGTTGTGATCTCAAGAACAAGTGAGAAAGAAAAGAAGCAATCCAAGCGCAAGAGCTCAAATGAACACGGCAAATCACTCTCACTAGTCACTAGGGCTTTGTGTGGAATTGGAGAGGATTTGATCTCTTTAGTGTGTCTAGAATTGAATGCTAGAGCTCTTGTAGTAGTTGAGAAGTGGAAAACTTGGATGCAATGAATGGTGGGGTGGTTGGGGTATTTATAGCCCCAACCACCAAACTTGACCGTTGGCTGGAGGCGTCTGCTCGATGGCGCACCGGACAGTCCGGTGCACACCGGACAGTCCGGTGCCCCTGCCACGTCATCACTGCCGTTGGATTCTAGCCGTTGGAGCTTCTGACTTGTGGGCCCTCCTGAGTGTCCGGTGCACACCGGACATGTACTGTTTGATGTCCGGTGCACCGGCATGGGCGTGCCTGACGTCTGCGCGCGCTGCGCGCGCAATAAATGCACCGCAGGGAGCCGTTGGCGCCGCAGAGAGACGTTGCTCCGCTGGCACACCGGACAGTCCGGTGCACACCGGACAGTCCGGTGAATTTTAGCGGAGCGGCTGCCGCGCGAACCCGAGGCTGGCGAGTTCCTGAGGCCGACTTCCCTTGGCGCACCGGACACTGTCCGGTGTACACCGGACAGTCCGGTGAATTATAGCCGAGTCGCCTTGGAATTTCCCGAAGATGGCGAGTTGGAGTCTGAGTCCCCTGGTGCACCGGACAGGTACTGTTCACTGTCCGGTGGCACACCGGACAGTCCGGTGCGCCAGACCAGGGGTGCCTTCGGTTGCCCCTTTGCTCCTTTGTTGAATCCAAAACTTGGTCTTTTTATTGGCTAAGTGTGAACCTTTTACACCTGTATATACTATACACTTGGGCAAACAAGTTAGTCCAAAGATTTGTGTTGGGCAATTCAACCACCAAAATTATATAGGAACTAGGTGTAAGCCTAATTCCCTTTCACTCTCACCTGAGACAGAGTGGGAGTGGAGGACGAGTCGATTGCCCCGTCGGCAATCCAGTACCGCCCATGTCTCTTGCCTCCTCCGACCCTCATCAGCACATCGGGGTCGATCGGCTCGGTGCTCGGATCATAGTCTGGGCCATGGACCTCCTGCGCCATGGCGGTGTAGTCATGGAGGCGGCTGTAGACGGCGGGGTTGGTGTAGGCCTCGGGCCCGTCATCCGGGTTGTAGGTGACGTCGGACGTCGCCTTACCCTTATGGGCCATAGCATAGGCCGAGAAGGTGGAGCAAGGCCTGCCACCATGTGACGCCGACTGCAACGAAAACCAACGAGATAGTTAGAAATAATATCTAACTTAGTGCTATATATCTAAAGAAAAATGGTGGCGTACCCATGCTTCGGCATATTGGCCCAGGCTCCGGCTGCCTTGGTGGTGGGAGGGGCCTTGCATCATCAAACGCCGTTCCCGGCTAGCTGTGTGCGCCTCGTCCCACTCAGCCGAACACCACCTATCCACCATCTGCTCCCAACACAGAGGATGTGCGGCGCACCAATGTGGAATCACCTACAAAGTAAACACATAAAGTGCATATCAGAAGATAAAATAAAATTCATGCATGGAGTACTGGTACCAAACATGCATGACTTTACATGCAGGTATTGCTCCCTAGTCAACGACATGGTTCGAGCTTGAGGTTTGGTCACCTTCTCCCCAAGGACGGAGCCGTGGTAGGTGATGATGGCCTGGATGCGGGCCTCATAGTGCATGTCCACGACGAGCTTCTTACAGCTCGTGGTGGCCACCACATCCGCCCTAGCCTCGTATCCAGCATCGCATCTGAAGAAATCTTGCATACAAAAACGATGTAGCCATACATTATTCCAAGAATTTGCAACGAATGCGACATATTTTACATTATACTAAGACTTACCCACAGCTCTTGCTTCACCCGCTCCGCCTTGTTATTGAATTCCCTGCCGTCCCGATCTACTGCATCGGGGGCGACGGCGTAGTGGTCGAAGGTGAAGGCTGGGCCCGTCACTCCGGCGTACTCCACAAGTCCAAGGAAGTGTTCCCTGCACAGCAGGCCGAGGATGTTATTGGGGGGCGACGATGACCCCCAGCATAATCCAAAACCGTCCAAGACATGTCCAAGTGATAAATAAAAAGTATTAGTTTATATTATGATTTTGAACACATAATATGAACAAGAATGAAGAACATAAAGTTACATACCTCTCCCCTTCCGGCCGAATCAGCGGCCGTCTATCCCGAAGTATGGGACGCGGCGGGAGACTCGCGGGGCCTCGCAGGTAGATGCTCCTCGAACTAGAGCCGCCTGGACCTGAGGCGTCCTGCTGCTGGTCGTCGTCGTCCTGCTGTTGGTTGTCGTCGTCCTGAGGCGCCGCCTGCTGCTGCGCTGCCTGCTCTGCATCGTCCGCCGTCCTACTCCTCCTCCCCCTCCTCCTCCTCAGGAAACCGCCCACCATATTTGTCCAACAACCTGCAATTAAGAGTAAACAAATAAGCACATATAAAAAGATGTATTTAAAAACAGGTGCGAAATAAAAAGTCATATAACATTACATCGATTAAAAATAATCCTCATATGTGTCGGGGTTAGCCGGATCATAACTCTCATCATCACTATCAAGCATTTCAATCTCAACACTATCGGAAGACGCAAGTTCGTCATTAATGTCATTGCCTTCAAGGATTACTAAGTCATTATCATTTTGCACCTCATCATCCTCCTCATCAACAACCATTTCAATATCTACGTCCATTCCGATAGCTTCGGTTAAGTCTATCTCAAATCGCCCTTCTAGCCCATCTTCTTGGAAGAACTCTCCATCATATGTGTCCGGATCTAAGTTGTAATCTTCATCGTTAGGAACAGGTAACCTCCCATGCGGCGATACCTTATACACAACATCCCAACCCTTAAGATGTTCTTTTGTTTGACACGCATATGGGAGATAATACACTTGTGTGGCCTGTTGGGCCACGATATAGACATCGTCTCCTGCTAAGGTGGAATCTTGTCGAATTTCGACTATCCCAAGATTAGAATGTGTCTGTCTCGTCACTTGATGGTCAAACCAATGACATTTGAATATCACTGGAGTAAGAGGTTTGGAACCATAAAAATTGAGCTCATATATTTCTTCAATTCGTCCAAAATAATCGACATTGTCAAGGCCCGGCGTAAGGACTCCAGAACACGTTGTTTTCCGATTGGGCCGACTTTTGTCGTAGTGTGTTGTGCGAAAACGGTATCCATTGACGTCATACCCAGAATATTTCTTGACCCTATAAGCAAAGCCGTTGGCTACTTGTCTCAACTCGGCACTCATAGACGGATCTCTTTGGCCCTGCAAGTATTCGCAAGTTAAAAGACGCTAAATTGAGTTCAAAGACGTATCTCTTTTACAAACTAAGCACGTACCTTACGTTTGAACCAGGAAATGAAATCGGGCAACCCATTTCTCGCACCCTTTCTAAGAAGAGCGTCATATTCCTGTGGAGTGGGGTCCCTTGATCGACGCCAGAATTCATGAAGAAATTGTTCCATGTATGGCGTCACCTCTTCAAGGTTGGTCAATACGTATAGCATGATATGTCGCCACTCTTCATGTGTCAGGGTCTTGGTGGTCGAGCCACTTGCGCTTCCGAGTTGGCCTCGAAATATGCTAAGGTTCGATTCATTGTCGCCATCATTGTAACGAGGGGGTGGATTATGCACGCTCGGTAGTTTGTCACCATAATAAGTTGTTGTGAAGTTTGAGACCTCCTCTAGAATGTATGCCTCTGCAATGGAAGCCTCGATTTTGCATTTATTTCTACATTTTTTTCGAATAGTCTTTAGACATCTCTCGATTGGATAGCACCAACGTCCCTGCACGGGGCCCCCCATTCGTGCCTCATAGGGGAGATGAAGAATCAAATGCTGCATTGGATTGAAGAAGCCGGGTAAAAATATCTTCTCAAGCTTACACAGTAACACGGGGGCCAATATTTCGAAGTCTGCAACCACGGTCCGAGATAACTCTTTTGCACAAAGCTGACGGAAGAAATAGCTCAACTCTGAAAGCGCTAGCCAGATATGCTCAGGGACATAGCCTCGAACCATCGCAGGAAGAATCCGTTCAATCCATATGTGGAAGTCATGACTCTTCATCCCTAAGACTCGCATAGTAGATAAGTTCACCCCCCTACTCAGGTTAGTTGCATACCCATCAGGGAACATCAACATCTTGATCCACTGAAGTACTTCCTTCCTCTGGGCCCTGCTTAGGACGAAATCGGCCTTAGGCCTTCTCCATGTCTTTCCGCCACTTGGCGGCTTCATCTCTAGTTTTGGTCTATCACATAACGCTGCCAGATCCACTCTTGCCTTCACATTATCCTTTGACTTATCAGGAATGTCCATAATTGTTGCCCATAGTGCCTCGGCAACATTCTTTTCAGTGTGCATCACGTCAATGTTGTGTGGAAGGAGCAGGTCGTCATAATAGGGGAGCCGAGTCAAGCCAGACTTATGTGTCCACATATGCTGCTCACCATATCCCACAAAACCACCTTCTGTATTAGCCACGAGCCCATCTATCTGTTGACGAATTTCGGCACCAGTCATCGTTGCAGGTGGGCGGTCTGTCACTACGACACCTTTCGTAAAGTTCTTGATGTCTAGGCGGAATGGATGGTCAGCAGGAAGAAATTGTCGATGTTTATCGAAGGACGAATATTTGCCACCCTTTTTCAACCAAATGAACCTAAGAGCTTCCTTGCAAACTGGGCATGGGAACTTACCGTGAACACACCAGGCACAGAATAGCCCATACGCCGGTAAGTCATGCATGGAGTACTGGTACCAAACATGCATTCTGAAGTTTGTCTTCGTAGCTCGGTCATACGTCCATACCCCTTCCTCCCAGGCACGTACCAATTCATCGATCAAAGGCTCCATGTACATGCCCATTTTGTTGCCCGGGTGTCCTAGAATTATCAACGACACGAATATATTCTGCCTTTGAAAGCACACACCAGGGGGGAGATTGATTGGGATAACAAACACGGGCCAACATGTGTACGGGGCAGCGCTCATTCCATAGGGATTGAACCCATCTGTGGCCAACGCAACACGTACATTACGAGCCTCTTCGGCTTTCTCACGGTGAATGTCATCAAAGTGTTTCCATGCTTCACCATCTGATGCGTGCACCATCTTGTGAGGATTGTATCGTTTTCCATTTTTGTGCCATGTCATCTGTTTCGCGGATTCCTCTGTCATGTAAAGACGCTGGATCCTCGGTATGAACGGAAGGTGTCGTAGGATTGTCAAGGGGATGTCGAGCTGCCTCTTCTGTCCATCACCAGAGTCTACCTCCATAAACCTAGATGAATTACACTTGGGACAGTACTTTGCCTCCGCGTATTCTTTCCTAAATAGCACGCAGCCCTTCGGACAAGCATGAATCTGCTCATACGTCATCTTGAGTGCACGAAGTAGTTTTTGTGCCTCGTACATGCTCTTTGGCATAACGTGATCATCCGGAAGCAGACTCCCAATAACCATCAACAAGCCATCGAATGCGTCTCTACTCATGCTGTACTGCGACTTGAACGCCATTACACGCCCAATGGCATCCAGTTGAGAAACCTTTGTCTGGCCGTGAAGGGGTTTCTGTGCCGCGTCGAACATGTCGTAGAACGCCTTTGCAGTCGGCTCTGGCTCGTCATCCATACATCCTCCCGTGTACTGTGCCTCCTGATAGTCGTTCAACATATCTGCTACCCCCGCATCCGCGTCATAATCCTCGACACGTTGTCTCAACACCTCCTCTCTCGTACGATGCGCTTCACCATGAAATATCCACCGAGTATAGCCCGGCGTAAATCCATTCTTCCAAATATGTTCTACCATGGCCTTCTTTGGTTTTCTTTTCCGATTGTCACATTTGCCGCACGGGCATGGGACTAGCTTCGCCCCTTTAGCAGCTTTGCCATATGCCCGCTCCACGAAATCATCGGTCTTTCTAATCCATTCAGTGGTGACATCGTTCCTTCCTCTACGGCCCGTGTACATCCACTCACGGTCCTCCATCCTCTAACAGAAGCCTAGCAACAGAAAATTTCGGCAGCACCTCCCCTGCACGGGGAGGTTTCAAAATCCTGCAAATAAAACTATCAGCACGATGGCTGACATCCACGCATAATTCAACGGCACGATGGCCAGCAATCAACAATACTACATATTAACCTAATCATGCACGTATATAATTAACTCAATATTAAAACTAATCATTTCATATAAATCATACACGTATAACATAAATCAAGCAATCACCTTGGAGGTTTCGTCGCGGGCGAGGCGACGGGGCGCGGGCGAGACGACGGGGCGCGGGCGAGACGACGGGTCGCGGGCGAGGCGCCGGGCGGGCGAGGGCACGGCGGGGAAACGACGGGGTCACGGCGAGGAGTGCGGCGGGGGCGGTGGGCGGGGGCGCGGCGGGGGCACGGGCGAGGGCGAGGGGTTAGGCGAGGGCGCGACAAACGAGGGGCACGGCACGGCGAGCGCGGGCACGGCACGACGAGCGCGGGCACGGCGGGCGCGGCTGCGGCGAGCGCGAGGGCGAGCGCGGGCACGGCACGACGAGCGCGAGGGCACGGCGGCGCGGGCGCGGGCTCGCGGCGGCGGCACGGGAGCGCGCGCGGGCGAGGGCGCGAGGCGGCGACGCAGGCACGGGCGCGCGGCGGCGGGCGAGAGCGCGCGCGGGTGAGGGCGCACGGCGGCGGCGCGGGCGCGAGGAAGGGCACGGCAGCGACGGCGAGGGCGCGGCGGCGGCGTTGAGTGAGTGAGTGAGAGAGAGAGTGAGGAAGATGCGCTCGACCGTTGTATGTAGGGCGCTTTGCCGAGTGCCCGTGATTTTGCACTCGACAAAGTTTTTTTTAATTTTAAAATACGCTTTGCCGAGTGCCAGATCGCTGGCACTCGGCAAAGCCTTCTTTGCCTTCTTTGCCGAGTGTCGCCCAAGGGACACTCGGCAAAGACTCTTTCCCTATTCTTTGCCGAGTGCCACGCAGCTGGCACTCGACAAAGGAAGCTTTGCCGAGTGTCTTATTCAGACACTCGGCAAAGTATATTTTTATTTTTTTGATTTTGTCTCCCAAACTTTTTGTGGTATGTTCCTACACTATGTAGACCTACATGTATCATTTGTGGACAATTATAACAGAGTTTTCAATCGTTAGTAGATTTAGTTCGTTTTTTTGAAATTCTTCGGAAAATTCAAATTTGAACTGCAGGTCACTCGAAACGTGGAAAACCGTGCATGAAAAAATGATATTCATGTTGCCGAGTGCCAGCTGCGTGGCGCTCGGCAAAGAAGCATCTTTGCCGAGAGCCAACGGTTGGCACTCGGCAAATACTAACGGTCGTCAGCTTTGGGATGGCTGCTGACGGCTTTTTGCCGAGAGCTCCCTTTGCCGAGTGTTTGACACTCGGCAAACCCATCTTTGCCGAGTGCTGTCCTCTGCCGAGTGTTCAGCACTCGGTAAAGAGTCTCTGTGCCGAGAGCCTGACTTTACCGAGTGCGGCTCTCGACAAAGCCTTCTTTGCCGAGTGCCCGACAAAAGGCACTCGACAAAGAATCCAACACTCGGCAAAGACTCGGATTCCGGTAGTGAATTACATGTGTGCTGAACCTTCACATTGTATTGTAGGAGACTTATGGGCAGGAGATGGTTAGAAAGTATGGAGAAGACTATGATTGGCGAGGAGCGCCTACCATCGACGCTGAAGTTGTGCATTATATTGGAGGAAAGGCCCATGGACGGTATTAACTTATGATTTTTTTCAATAATATTGGAACTATGACTGAATAACTAATTTTCTTGTTTTTCAAGATATAATATGTTTATTGGTGTGATCGATTCGATGGAGTTGCAGTCTCGTGGCAGCTCTTCGTCGCCGGCGAGTTGTGGTAGCAGCCGTAGTCAGCACTCTAGCATGGAGGACGCTATGAGGGAGCAGCAAGAAAGGTTTCGTGAATAGCTGCAGCAACAACAAATGACATTCCTCCAACAGCAATCAGAGTACATGGCTGCTTACAACGCACAGACGCAACAAGCAATGAACATGAGTGTCTTATTTATTCTCAACACGGTCGATATTTTGTCCTATAACTAATATATTGTATTTGCAACAGTCTTGGTTTCCAGAGCAGTCACAGCAGCAACCATTCGTTTTCCCTCAATTTCAGCTGTCGATGCCTGAGTGGGGATTACATGCTCCGCCACCTCCACCTCACATGCTTCAATAGTTCAATTTACTTTAGACTTGTGGTTTGTATTAACCTTTCAAATCTTGACTAAACTTGATTTTGTAGAGATCCGGGGTTATGGGCCACAACACGCCACCACCGGTGATACCGGCACTAGGAAGAGCTTATGCAGGGGAGGGAGCTACTACAGGGAGGTTAGTTTGACAAATAATTCGTTTGAATAGTGGTCATATGAATATTGTAGTTATTAATGTCTTATTTTTTTGGAATCCAAACCAGTTAAACGACTTCGTTAATGAGTTATTCGCTTCTGGAGGTAGTGGTCACAACTCAAACGACCCTGATATGTGATGGTTTGAATCTTGTACTGAATTGTGAGTTTGTGTTATGTTGTGTAATGGACTATGTGATGTATTTGTGAACAATTGAGAACTTTGAACTCAAGTGGTATTTTGGTGAACTGTGATGTACTTATGAAGAATTATGATATTTTATGTAATTATGGAATTACAGTTTCTGTCATATTATTGTGATTATATTATTGTTGAAATTGTTGTTTTTTCATTTCTTTAATATTTTATTCTCTGAAATTGCTTATTTTCAGCGGACAAGGGGGGCCGCCGAAAATAAACCGGGAAAATTCCGGCGGTCGCTAATTTTCGGCGTCATGGCTCGGCCGCCGAAAATAAAGGTTAATTTTTGGCGGCTTGTAGCCGGCCACCAAAAATAAGTTATTTTTGACTGCCTAGCTCTGGCCACCGAAAATTAACATTTATTTTTGGCTAATTTTTTTGCAGAACCCGCCAAAAATAGGCCCTTTGCCACCGAAAATAAGCTATTTTTGGCGGCTTCTGCCTGTAGCTGCTGTAGTGATATATATAGGTATATTGGGAGCACTGAACTATCAAATGTTAGAAGAAGACCTGACCGACCATCTCTCACTTGGCTGGACCACACCAGCGCGCGGTGGCGGGCGAGGGCGCACGGCGGCGGCGCGGCGCGGGCGCGAGGAAGGGCACGACGGCGGCGGCGAGGGAGCGGCGGCGGCGTTGAGTGAGTGAGTGAGAGAGAGAGTGAGGAAGATGCGCTCGGCCGTTGTATGTAGGGCGCTTTGCCGAGTGCCCGTGATCTGGCACTCGGCAAAGTTTTTTTAAATTTTAAAATACGCTTTGCCGAGTGCCAGATCACTGGCACTCGGCAAAGCCTTCTTTGCCGAGTGTCGCCCAAGGGACACTCGGCAAAGACTCTTTCCCTATTCTTTGCCGAGTGCCACGCAGCTGGCACTCGGCAAAGGAAGCTTTGCCGAGTGTCTTATTCAGACACTCGGCAAAGTATATTTTTATTTTTTTGATTTTGTCTCCCAAACTTTTTGTGGTATGTTCCTACACTATGTAGACCTACATGTATCATTTGTGGACAATTATAACAGAGTTTTCAATCGTTAGTAGATTTAGTTCGTTTTTTTGAAATTCTTCGGAAAATTCAAATTTGAACTGCAGGTCACTCGAAACGTGGAAAACCGTGCATGAAAAAATGATATTCATGTTACTTAGCATAAGTTACGACCGATTTCAGAAGCGTACCGGAAACTTCGAGCAACATGCTCACTAAACATGGCCGTCAACTTGGCATGCACATGTTTAAAAATTGTATAAAACACAAACAAAGTCAGAAAATCATGAAACTTGTCCACGTGTCATGATATCATATGTAGAGGCTGTGATAAAAATTTTAGAATGTTTGGAGAAAGTTGTGAGACACTATGTGTAGAAACCTAAGAGATTCACATTGAAACTCTATGATTTCATATGTAGTCCTCTTAGGTTTCTACACATAGTGTCTCACAACTTTCTCCAAACATTCTAAAATTTTTATCACAGCCTCTACATATGATATCATGACACGTGGACAAGTTTCATGATTTTCTGACTTTGTTTGTGTTTTATACAATTTTTAAACATGTGCATGCCAAGTTGACGACCATGTTTAGTGAGCATGTTGCTCGAAGTTTCCGGTACGCTTCTGAAATCGGTCGTAACTTATGCTAAGTAACATGAATATCATTTTTTCATGCACGGTTTTCCAAGTTTCGAGTGACCTGCAGTTCAAATTTGAATTTTCCGAAGAATTTCAAAAAAATGAACTAAATCTACTAACGATTGAAAACTCTGTTATAATTGTCCACAAATGATACATGTAGGTCTACATAGTGTAGGAACATACCACAAAAAGTTTGGGAGGCAAAATCAAAAAAAATAAAAATATACTTTGCCGAGTGTCTGAATAAGACACTCGGCAAAGCTTCCTTTGCCGAGTGCCAGCTGCGTGGCGCTCGGCAAAGAAGCATCTTTGCCGAGAACCAACGGTTGGCACTCGGCAAATACTAACGGCCGTCAGCTTTGGGACGGCTGTTGACGGCTTTTTGCCGAGAGCTCCCTTTGCCGAGTGTTTGACACTCGGCAAACCCATCTTTGCCGAGTGCTGTCCTCTGCCGAGTGTTCAACACTCGGTAAAGAGTCTCTGTGCCGAGAGCCTGACTTTACCGAGTGCGGCTCTCGGCAAAACCTTCTTTGCCGAGTGCCCGACAAAAGGCACTCGGCAAAGAATCCAACACTCGGCAAAGACTCGGATTCCGGTAGTGAGAGTCTTTAAATATTGTTTATAAATATTCAAAACACCTCTCAATTGACGTGAATAAGATACATGTGTTTATATTAAAATATAAATCTACAATTCACATGTCTCTCTTTTTACTGCTGACATGAGAATTTTTTTTGTCCATGAGCCGTGATATCGATCAACTTTTAGAATGTGCTAGCATATGAGCTGGAAATTAGAATGCTAGTAAAACAAACAAACAAGAGGAGCGAGCATTTACACTTTTGCTGATAAGCTTGCATTGTCGACATTGGCCAAAAAAATTATCGATATGCTCTTCCCCTGTATTGCGGTTAATCCCCTTCCAGCTTGGGCATGCCATATCTACCTATGCACGCGAGGACGAAAGCGGCGAGAGGACGACGAGAACGGCAGGGCGATGGAGTGGTGCTGCAGGCGTCAAGGGCTCGAGAGAGGTGACGGTAGGAGGGAATGGCGAGGCGGACAGACTCGGCAAAAATACCTAACGATCTCGATAGGATGGCGAGCAGGATACAGTAGCGAGCAAGAAAGAGAGTCCGTTGGATCGGATTTTAATCCTAATTTTACTATTTTTGCATATACTAATCAATTTAGCTAGACTTTTGGAGTTGCTATGAGTAGCTACTAGTATTTTTTTTTTATTTTTGAACACTGTCGTGGCCGTGCTGGCACGGGTATAAATAGGGAGGCAGGAGGTGGTGGCTTTACAGTTATTACAGACAGACAGCAGTCCACTCGCGATTACTACTGTGATCCCCACCACACCACCTCCCGTGGAGTGGAGTGCTTCTTGGCGACCTTTCTTTGCATGTCAACGCAGACAAAAAGAACAGCGCCGCCGCCTCCACGACCACGCCGGTCGCCGAGCCTCCGTCTCCTCCCGAGGTACTGCTACTGCACTTGCTTATGGTTCTTGCTGCTGCTGATGCTTCCCGCCTCCACACGCTCCCAATTGCAATTGGATAGAATTCCTTCCCAATTCCACCACATCACGAGCGTAACAAAAACAACTCACCCCGTCTTGCTCCACCTCTCTCAGAGATCTCGCAGCCAGCTAGCCGCCGTACGTGGCCACATGGAGGCGCCGCGGGCAAACAACGGCAGGAAGCGCAAGCCCACGCCTCCCGCCGGCCTGGGGGCCCTCCACGACGACTTGCTCGAGCGGGTCCTCGCGCGCCTCCCGCCGGCCACCTACTTCCGCCTGCGCGCCGTCTGCAGCCGCTGGCGCGCCGCCGCGGCGTCCCCGACCTTCCTCCACGCCTGCGCCCGCGTGCCCTCCCGGGACCCGTGGTTCCTCATGCTCTCCGACTCCGACTCCGGGCCCCGCCCGCCCGTCGCCTTCGACGCCGCCGGCCGCACCTGGAACCGCTGCCACGCCGCGCCGGGGGCAGCCGTGCCCGTGGCCGCGTCGGCCGGCCTCGTCCTCTACCGCGCGCCGGCCACGGGCGCGCTCACCGTCGCCAACCCACTCACAGGCGCGTCCCGCGCGCTCCCCTCGCCGCCGCAGGCCGCGCGCCAGCTACAGGCCATCGCCATGTACGGCGCCGGCGGTCCCTACCGCGTGGCCCTCTTCGCGGGCGACCTCCCCGACGACCTCTCCATGGCGGTCTACGACTCCTCCAGCGACTCGTGGGAGGGGCCCCTACCGCTCGCCCGCAGGCCCGGGGACTCCTCCTGCCCCGACGCGCCGGCGCCCGACGACACGGTCTACTTCCTCAGCAAGTCCGGGGACGTCGTGTCCACCAACATGCAGCGCAGCGCGTCTAAGCAGTACTCCTCCTCAGTGGTCGTGCGCCGCGACGTCGACGGCGACGCCGACGCCGCCTTTGCCTACTTCCTCAGCTACTCGGGCACCGTCGTCGCCTGCGACACGGCGCGCCGCACCTTCGCGGAGCTGCCCCGCATCCTCCCCGTCTACTTCGAGTACTCAATCGACGTCGTCGCGTGCGGCGCAGCGGCCTACGCCGTCGTGCTTTCGGAATACCTCGGCACGGCCAGCCTGCGCGTCTGGGAGTTCGCCGGGGGCGCGTGGCGGCAGGTGGCCGCCATGCCGCCCGCCATGTCGCACGGATTCCACGGCACGCGCCCCGACATCAACTGCGTCGGCCACGGCGACCGCCTCATGGTCTGCGTCACCTCCGCCGAGGCCAACGCCTGCTTCATGTGCGACGTGGCCAGCAACCAGTGGGAGGAGCTGCCCAAGTACGTCAATGCTGACGGCGAGGCCAGCGAGTTCCTGGCCGCATTCTCCTTCGAGCCCAGAGTGGAGGTCACCGTATAAGCGCTTATGGTTATAGTGTTACTACAATTAATTGCTTTTTTGATTAAGGCGCCTTAGTTTTGGTTCGGCTCCTACTCCGTGTGATTGATTTCTTCGTGTGTGTGTGTGCATGTACTTACGGTACCGAATTGTAATGTCATTTTTCATTGACATTATTTGTCTTCAATAAAATTGCAGATTTCGTGTGCAGTCCAAAGGTACATTGTCAATAAGGAGTTGCTAACTTGCTATATATACTAGACACTTCGAATCTTGAGATGGTTTTAGAAGCAACAAATCAATCAAAAGGATAACTTACAAGAGATAATCTACATTTTTATAGTAAAATAAAAAATGTTTCATAAAGAACATCAAAAAATCAGCTACCTAAAATATAGAAGACGTGCTGGCATTATCATGCAATTTGTGGATAAAATGTCTCTTGCATCAAGAAAGCAAGGCCATAAAATAGAATATTGATGGTTTTGTATGTAATACCACAGTTGTAAAGCATACGAGAAAAGGTATGTAGATTGTAGAAGGATAAAAGTGTATTTCCGCGTCGCTAAACTTGTTCACTGCGGCTTTAATCCGGCTGCGGCTTCTACAATATTTTGTCTCTATGGATTACAACGGCAGCAGTCCGAACAACTACTGCAGGGCAGACGAACAAGCTAGCGAAATAATTATTAGCTAGGTGCCTATAATTAGAAAGTTTTTTATCTATCCCAATTAACTTTACCTATTACTCCACTATTAGTTGGATGAATCTAAACACCCTCCAAATACTGAGGTTGGATACAAGCAAGAGCAAAAGTAAAATAAAAACTTTTCTAGACAATTAAAAATAGGAGGGGAAAATATTCATGAAGAAGGCAAGCATGAAGAAAAAGAATTGAAAAAGATAGAATCTTTGGTCTTATTTTGTGAAACATAATATCTTTTATCATCTTGAAACGTAACATTTTCTTGCATTATGTATCAGATGTTTTAGTAAAGGTTGATAGGTGGAGCACAGTATTTGATTCTATAGAAAGTACAACTTCACAACCTAGTGTTTCTATAGAAAGTACAACTTCACAACCTAGTGTTAGACTGTTTAGCCACTTCTAGCGTTCTTTTGTTACACACATATAAAGATAACAAAAAATGTTTAAGAACCAAATAAAAGGGTTGTCAATAAAAAAGTTACATGAATGGTTTTACATGGAATTTCTAAGTTACAATCCCTTAGAAATTCCTATATTTTTTGTGTTCCATAAAGGAAAAAAGTGTTTAGCATGAAACATTCAAATTTTAATTCCTTAGAAATTCCTAAGTTTTTCTCTGATCCAAATCCGCTAACGGTACTCAAACTTGTGACAAGCACCATGCATGTACTTGAATTAGCGTATTACATAAGCTCGTCCCTCAACTTACTAATCAGCGTAGGTTTAGGAACCTCTAACTGGACAATAATCTAATTTTTTTTGTTGATTAGAGACCGATGGAAATAAAGCTTTGCCAACATAAATTGCCTAATTTTCTGTCGGTATAGCTTATTTTTTGTTAGCATTTTTCTCTAGCATATAAATCAACAAAACAAATATGATGTAGAATTCAAACCAATGGCTCCTATGTAGCAAATAAGAATCTTGATGATGTAGGTGAGGCTATGAAGAATATGTTGTTTAGAGCCATCAAGCCAAAGGGAGATAAAGATGATGTGCAAGTGATTGACATGTCTTCTTCATCAAATGTGCCACAATATGATGACAAAGATGGAAGGCAACCTAATGAAGCTACATGTCTCTTAAGATCAAAAAGTGGCACAAGCACAAGATGTTAATACTCCACAACCTTATTGTCAAGTGGTTGATAGAAGAAATTCACCTCAACTACAAGAATTTGCAAGGTCTCATCATAGGGAGTCCATCAAACACATTACTTGACTCCTTTGATCGTGATAACTTTATAAGGTTGGGTTGACTTTGTTTTGCTTTTCACATGAGTCAAGTTTTTGGGTGAAGCGAGCCACTTCTTGTTTAATTTGCCCATTCTTCCATGTTTAATTTGCCCATTCTTCCATGCAATCTCCTTTGGCCATGTTTCTACAAACACATTCTAAACACTAGGGATGGCAATGGGTCGGGTTCGAGTCGGGTTGAGCAAAAACCCACTCACGATTGCACCCGTAAAGTCTAACTAAACCCACCCGTGATCGCACCCGCGAGTGCAATTTCATACCCGCGAGATAATTATTAGCTAAGTCCTACATACCTATTACTAACAATTAAGTATCCTATTAGCCCATTTTCTATTTTTAGGTTGCGGTTCATTCATTTCCCGCTCAACAATAAAGGGAAAAGATAAAAAATGCACCATACATTTTTATTCAATTTTCGTTGGTAGATACTGGTAGGGATGTAAATAGTTGAGAAAAATCATGATGAGAAAAACAAAAAGGTTTAGACCCATCCCAACTGTTTTCGTTTATCCCGTATTAATATGGGATTGTACCGTATTTAAATACGATATATCCTGTTTTTTGTGTTGTTAGCCGGCCCACTACACACTGCCCTGCCCACATGGTGTATCCCATATTTCTATATGTAAAACTATATTCCATATTTCTGTATGCAAAATTATAGGATGACAAAGACATAGAGGAGAAGGGTCATATGCAGGATGATGAAGAGAACATATATATTGATAGTGATCATAATGTCACGGATGACCATAATGAGCTTTGATCTATAGTTGTAGAGTATTGTTTTCCATTTGATTTATTGTGTTATGTGTGGTTGACATTTGGGAACTACCAGTACGTGTACCCGTGCAATTGCATGTGTCTATTTAATTAATTACACATCGATATTGGCATTTACATGTTTTTATAGACTTATTATCAACCTACATTTATGTACTTATGTGGTCCATATTAATATTTATTATCATATATTGGTTGTTTATTGATGAGACTACGTATGGTATGGTATGGTATGGTATGAACGATGTATTCGTTTTATATATCTAACCGATTCTGTTCGTTTATACTATTATGAAGAATCTTGCTACAATCGTTGGAAGCAAATTAACCAAACATATATTTAACTTGATTAAATTTGTCTAACCTTTAAATATGACAACCTGTGGTAAGTGAGCAAGTCAACTGACCAAACAGCCCCTTAGTTTCCACATGCCAAAGTCACTCATCTGAAATCCGGATCCGCCAAAATCCAGGTGTGGAAAAGAAAAGAAAAGGCAGGTGGAATAAAGCGAGAGAAAAATAAACACCATTGTGACAGGTAAAAATAGCTTTCCATCCCGGGTCCCTCCCCGCGCGCGCATGCATATGCCCAGCCGCCGGCCATGCATGCATGCGAGCGGCGGCAAAAGTCGTCGGCACCTTTGCTTTGGAAGGAAGAAGGCAGGCAGGCAAGGTGAAGGTGAAGGTGGCTGGCTTCCACTACCGTACGTCCTACAGCCACGCAGCAAAAGGCACGTACGATATTATTTTGAGTATACTGGAGATCTATCGAGAAGCATCATAGTATATAGACCATGCATAGATAGAATAGAGGCAGCTGGCTGGGGCATGGGTCGACGACATTGCTAGCAGCAGGTCGACGACATTGCCATGCTGGGGTTGACGACATATAGCAATGCAAGAGGATGGCCGGGGGGCCATGCGTGCTCATCGCTCAACGGCGTGCGTACGTGCCTGTTGGAGCGGAGAGGAGAAAAAGATTAAAGACGGCTGGCAGCGGCTCGGCAGCATGATGGCGTTCAGCTCGTGGAAGAAATGATGGCGCGGTTGACAACCACTCGCAGCTGAATTCTCCCCGATCATTACGCCTGTCGTCGTCCCTCTCTCTCTCTCTCTCTTTGCGTTATTAAACGGAAAAGCTAGCGTTTCCGACGAAAGGCACTAGGCGCCTGCTAGGTGAGTGTCAGAGTTCCTAGCTGCATGGCAGTGGCAGGCATGCCTCTGAAAATTCTTCCTGCTGCCCCCCCCCCCCTCGCATTCGCAAAAGCACGAGCTTGTATGCGGGAGCCCCGCAGTCATGCATGCACATACATAATCACGTTGTGGGGTCTTCTACTGATGTGGGAGTGAAACCGAAATGGTCTTAACCATTTTTTACAATTGATTTTAGTGTTTTGCGACTATCACAAATCTTATGGACTAACTAATTTATCTAGTAGATTAATTCTCAGATGCATAAGTCCATCTATCTTAATTCTAAGTTGACTGTCCGAAATACCGTAAATTATTTCGGGCCCTTTCGACGGACTGTCCGCGACACCTCGGTGAGCCTCGGATAAGACCTATGTTGAAAACCACACTTCTACTACGGACTGTCCGAAGGAGAAGAAAGCACCGTACAGGGCCAAGCTCGGACCGTCCGCTCGTTGAGAAACCAGAGAAACCCGAAGGTGACGGGTTCGATAAAATTCATTTTTAGCATCCTCACGGACCATCTAGGGTGCACGACCAGACCATCCACGACTGCTTTATCTGATATCTAACAACATATTTAATGCACTTATAGCCATTGATATAGCCTTTACTGCTGACCGTTGTGACTTCATCCGTTGATGTGCAATGATGGACCGTCCGCGGTCAGAAGAAAGGAGGCAACGACTAGAAAGTGGTTGGTGACTATAAATACAACCCCAACCACCTCCATTCACATCATCCAAGCATCTCATTCACTCACACTTTGAAGCGCCCCGATCCTTTGGGACTCAAATGTGATACAATTACTAGTCCCAGGAGGCTAGTAACCACATTCATTACTTCAAATAGTACAGAGTTTGAATAAATGTTATTACAATACCAGAGTACAAGCTCGAGAGAGCCAGAAATACAAAGCGCAGTAGAAGATAAACTAGCCCAAGCCACAGGCAGAACTGGGTGCAGACACAGCCCCCTCAATCAAGCATAGCAGAAAAGAAGTCTTCAGCTGCTGAAAATAAATAAATAAATCTGGGTGAATACACTAGGTATTCCGCAAGCCCACCCCGCTCCCGTAAAGAGAAAAGAATCTATATCATACATGCTTTATATGGTGGAGATGAAGTCACTCTTCTTTTTCTCAGAGAAAGGCAGTACTTTTTAGGGGTTTTCCCGAAGAAATAGAAATAACACATTGCTCAACCACCACTGAGCTTCCCACTCCCGTGGCATCATTTTCTTTTCCAAAGACACTCACACATTTCCCTGTTCATGGAGGTTGTAAAACACTAATTGTCATACCACACCAGACTCATCCATTCCAGTGGACACGGACTATTCGAATAGGTTTGAACTCTGCGCAGAGGGGTACACTTTACCCACTAGTCCGGCTTTGCGATCTCATGGCCAATGAGATCCGAATCCGAATCTCTTTCCTTCCTCGCTCGTCCTAACCTTAACGGTTATACCGGAAGGAGTCAGGCCACCACCATGTCCAAACCGGACAAAACATTCCCCCTCCTTATCCTCCCGGTGCTCTCCAGCCTTCATAACCCTGGGGTTGGACCGTACGAGTTTAGATTGAGTGATTGCCCATACAACCTCGAGTGGTTGTACTTTTCATGAGTACAGGTAGTGAAGGATGACAAACCGGTCCTTATATGAGGGGACAATCCTTCTACTCACACCTAAACCAGCTGAGCCATCACCTTAGGTCCTCCCCTAAACCAGGGAGTCCCTGATCATCCCACTCACAAGGTGATGAGGGTGAATACCCTTCATCGCACACTTTTTGAAAGCATCGTTTGGTCAAAACCACTGCCCTTTTTCCCATCCCACACTTTATGCTCAAAAGATGTTTGTTAATGCGGGCTATCTCTCTGCTCACAATGCAATTATTCCATCCCTTAATCCCGGCTTAGGTAGTGGTAGGGAGAATAGATAAATTATGCATCAAGGGAAGGATGGACTTGCCTTCGTCGAAGCTTTCCTGGCACAAAAGATTTATCTCAGAGGGGTCGGGTTCCTGCCCTTCTTTCGGAGCTACAAATTCCGGAGGATCGGATCCCGCTTCCGCTAACAAACACATATAAGGAACGATACATCAATCATGGTGACTTGGTGGGGTGTGCCAATTATTATACCTTATTATTTTCGTGCCCTATAATTTATTTAAACTATTCTTGGTGCATAAAATATCAGCATATAAATATATATATGAAAATAGGAAAAAGAAATGGGAAAAGGAAAAAGAAAATGAATTCCAAGCTAACTGGGCCGGGGGGGATTTTGGCCCGGTCGGGCGCGGGCGCGCGGCGTCGCGGCCAAATGGGCCCAGACGGCCCACGAGGAGCGGGGACGGCGCGGCGGACGCCGTGGGCGCGGGCCCACGCGCTAGAGAGGGAAGGGGAGACGGCGTCAGGGGGGAGGAGGAGGGCGGTCCGCGGCGGGGGAGAACCGGTCGCCGGTGAACCCGACGGCGGTTCCTCGCCGGTGGTCCGGTTCTGAGTGGATGGAATGGTGGCAAAGCACGAGCGGGGGTAGGGGGTCATGGAGGTGGGGTCAATTTGGCCGGTGGATGCCTAGGGTGGCCGGTCCACGACGGGTGGCGGGTGCTCGTGGCGGTGAAGTCGCCGGCGAGCCTACCGGACGCAATAAGCGAAGAGAAGGTGTGTGCTAGGCTTGCGATAGAGAGGCGGAGCTTAAGAGCTAAAGCAATTTGATCATAAGCCACCAGAGAGAGGAGGGTGGAGCTCACCGGAGAGGGGAGGGACGACGGTGCCGAGCTCGATTGGGCCCGAGGGAGGGAGGTGGAGTGGCTGAGGCCTCGTGTGGTGGAACAAGGGGCTCGGGGCGGTCCTTTTATAGGTGGCCGGGGAGGGGGAAGGGAGGAGGGGTGGCGAGCACCGGCGAGCTCGCCATGACGGTGGTGATGGCGCGAAATGGCGACGGAACGGCTCGGGCAGGCGAGGGTGAAGGGACGGCTCGGGCACAGTGAGCGGGGGCGCATGGTGCCAATCGAGCTGGTGAGCGCGTTAATGGCGAGGAGATGGGGCGGACGGTGGCCAGCGGTGAACGCGCCGGCAGCCTGGTCACGGGCGCTGGGAGAAGGGGTTGACAGGCGGGGCCGGGGTGTCAGTGGGGGAGGGAGTAGCGCTGGCGCGCGGGAGATGGGCCGCGTGGGCCTCGAGGGAGGAGAGGAGCGCGAGCGCGCGGGGAGGAGAGGTGGGCTGGATCCGGCCCACCCGAGGGGGAGATTTCCTTTTTTTCTATTTCTATTTCTATTTCTATTTCTTTTTCTCTTTTTCTTTAATCTCCTTTTTATTTTGAACAAATATTTATCTATGTTTCTTGGGTGTCAAAAATATTCTATGTGAGGTGCTACTAACAACCATGGTGTATGCATATGATGAATGAGGTGTCTTATGAGGTGGGGGCCTTAAGAGATAATTAAAAGGGGGGGGGGGTTTAGGAGTTTTAGGGTTTCTAACCTTGGGGTAAAAACTGGGATGTTACAAACCTACCCCACTTAAAAGAATATTGCCCTCGAGATTTAGACTAGGTTTGAGAAAAGGTAAGGGTATTCCCTCCTCAAAGAGTCCTCACTCTCCCAGGTAGCTTCCTCTTCTTCTCTGCTCCACTGAACTTTACAGAGTCTCACTTCTGAGTTGCAGGTCTTCCGGACTGCCGAGTCAAGAATCTTTATTGGCTTCTCTCGGTACTGAAGATCTTTCTGAATCTAGATTGCCTCTTCTTCGATGTGACTTTCTGGTACTTGCAGGCATTTGCGGAGCTGGGACACATGAAACACATTGTGAATATCAGACATGGATTCTGGTAATTCAAGACGGTACGCTGCGGGTCCCACTCTGCCAATGATGGGATAGAGGCCGATGAATCGCGGTGCTAGCTTTCCTTTCACTTGGAACCTTCTGACACCACGCATCGGGGAGACCTTGAGGTAGACGAAGTCTCCTTCCTCAAATCTGAGTTCTCTCCGCCTGTTGTCCGCATAACTTTTCTGCCGACTCTGAGCTTCAAGTAATCTTTTGCGGATCAGGGCAACTTTCTCTTCAGCCTCTTTAACAAAGGCAGGCCCTTCCAGTGTCTTTTCCCCTATGTTGGACCACATGAGAGGGGTCTGGCATTTTCGTCCATACAATGCTTCGAACGGTGACATCTTGATACTGGCCTGATGACTGTTGTTATACGAGAACTCTGCATAAGGCAAACTGGACTCCCAGTTTCTATCGAACGTTAACACACAGGCTCTTAATAAATCTTCGAGGACCTTGTTGACCCTTTCTGTCTGACCATCTGTCTGGGGGTGATAGGTGGTGCTAAAGTCTAGCTTGGTGCCCATAGCTTTCTGAAGGCTCATCCAAAATTTGGAGGTAAACTGGGTTCCCCTGTCTGACACTATCTTCCTTGGGATGCCATGGAGTCTGACTATCTCTTTAAGATAAATCCGGGCAAGGGTGGCTCCTCCAAAGGTAGTTTCACTGGGATGAAGTGGGCTACCTTGGTAAGACGGTCTATTATTACCCAGATAGAGTCGTTCCCTTTTTGCGTCCGGGGTAGTCCGGTTACAAAATCCATGCCTATTTCCTCCCACTTCCATTCGGGCACTGGAAGGGGTTGCAATAGGCCTGCAGGCTTCTGGCACTCGGCTTTCATTCGCTGGCAAGTGTCACACCGGGCCACATACTGTGCTATCTCTTTCTTCATCCCTCTCCACCAGTATATGGTTTTGAGGTCTAGGTACATCTTGGTGGTTCCTGGGTGGATGGAGTAGGCTGAGTTGTGAGCTTCATCGAGCAGGACTTCTCGTGCCTCCCCTTTTGGTACACAGACGATTCTTGAACCAAAGGACTCCTTGTTCATATGTTCTGAGGTCCGGAAGCTGTTCTTTGCGAGCTTTTTCCATAAATCTTGTTGTCTCCGCGTCCAGGCATTGAGCTTTGCATATGAGGTCTTCTAGCATTTGGTTTGACTTCTAGGCTGCCGTTGTTTCCCAAACATGCATTCAGCTGAGCTGATTCCTTCTTCCAATCTTCCAGAAAGTTGGTTCCCTTTATCCTGAAAGGTTTTCGGCTGAGGGCGTCTGCTACCACGTTGGCCTTTCTGGGGTGATAATGAATCTCAAGGTCATAATCTTTGATCAGTTCCAGCCATCTTCTCTGATGGAGGTTGAGATCTGACTGAGTGAAGATATACTTCAGACTCTTGTGATCAGTGAAGATGTGACATTTGTTCCCAATTAGGTAGTGCCTCCATATTTTCAGGGCATGCACTATGGCTGCCAATTCCAAATCGTGGGTGGGATAATTCTGCTCATGCGGCTTGAGTAGGCGCGATGCATAAGCAATGACTTTCTCATTTTGCATCAGAACACACCCTAAGCCTTGCCTTGAGGCATCACAGAAGACGACAAAATCCTGGTGTATATCCGGTAGTGTCAAAACGGGCGCGGTTGTGAGCTTCTCCTTTATGATCTGGAAACTTTCCTCACACTTTGGGGTCCACACAAACTTATTGTCTTTCTTGATGAGCTTGGTCATAGGTCTTGCTATGCTAGAGAATCCCTTGATAAAGCGGCGGTAATATCCTACCATTCCCAGAAAGCTTCGAACTTCACTAACGTTGGATGGCTGCTTCCATTTTGATACTGCTTCTACCTTGGACGGGTCTACTTCTATTCCTTCTGCAGTCAAGATATGCCCAAGGAAGGCTATCTTTTCTAACCAGAATTCACATTTTCTGAGCTTAGCATAGAGTTGGTGTGCCCTTAGTCTTCCGAGGACGATCCGGAGGTGACGCTTATGGTCTTCACGGTTCTTGGAGTAGATAAGGATGTCGTCAATGAAGACTACGACAAACTTATCCAGCTCTTCCATAAATACCTTATTCATGAGGTTCATGAAAAAGGCGGGTGCGTTTGTTAGTCCGAAAGGCATCACTGTGAACTCATATTATCCGTACCGGGTGACAAATGCAGTCTTATGAATATCTGCTTCCTTGATTCTCAGCTGGTGATAACTATGTCGGTGTTTTGGGTCCGACCACGCACCCGGGGTTGCCCCTCAAGGTGCTTTTTGGAGTAGGACGGTGTTACCGACTGTAGCTCGATGGTTCGTGCTAGATGCACGAGAAACAGTGAACAGTTGTGTACAGGTTCAGGCCGCTTTGAGATGCGTAACACCCTACGTCCTAGCGTGAGTACTTTATGTGGTGGGTTACAAGGAGGTTCTCTAGTGTTGGAGACGTAGAGAGCCGGGTGGATGGCTAAGTAGTGAGGTATATGTCTTTGAAGGGGTGCCCCCTAGGCCTTATATACTCGACCGTAGGGCATTACATGTGGATATGATAACAACGTGTGCCTAAGTAACAGTGAACTGACTGAGTCTATCTTCCTATAATTCAGGCGACCCATCCTCGCTTGGTTCCGATGTACGGGGCTCCTGCGCGAGAAGGTCGGGTCACTGTTGTGATCACTGCTCGAATTCGTTAGGCCATCTGGGCTTGCGTCGATCTGATCTTGTGTCAATCCGCTTTATTGGACGTTCCTCCCAGGCCCACGAAGGGGTGACCTCGCGGATTATTGGGCCCACGGGCCCCTCGCGAGGTATCTTGTCCTTCTGGTGGACCCGGGGGATATCCGTCCCCCACAAGCCCCCGATCTTTGGGTTGATTTTGAAATAACCGGCCCAAAGATCCTAGGTCCAGCTTGCAGTCTTTGATTTTAACAAGAAATGCCTTGGAAATAAGCCTGTCGGGTTACTACTTCTGAACTCTGAGTGATCTGGTAAAAATGGTCTTTTACTGTCTTCTTCCGCTATTATTCCTCAAAATTTGGTGTTCTGTCTCAGGTTCATGCTTCAGAGGTCAGCGTCTTGCACTGTAGAACTTTGAAATTCATTGGGTGCACCGAAGGTGCACCCAATGGGTGTAGCCCCCGAGCTTTGAGTGGATTTTTGCAGATAATCCACTCGAAGGTCTTCATTTCAAGTCTTCTCAGAAATCACTTTTATCTTCCACTTGTGCTTTTTCAAAGGCCAGCCTTGCCTTAGTTTCACCCTATGCTTTAGAGGTTAGCATTCTTCCTCTCGGGGTAGATGATTCATTGGGTACACCGAAGGTGCACCCAATGGGTGTAGCCCCCGAGCTTTGAGTGGATTTTTGAAAATAATCCACTCGAAGGTCTTCATCTCATGCTGTCTTTTTTCCCCTTAGAAATCATCCTTTCCTTTTGTCAAATGCTTTAGAGATCAGCATTATGTCATCAACATTATGCTTTAGAGATCAGCATTTGTTTTTGTCTTCAAAATCGAGCACGAGATCTGTCCATATCTTGCTAGGTCTTGCAATTTATTTGATCTGCGACTGATTGGACGTTCGATAGATGGCCTTTGGCTAGTCTTCATATCACTTCGTGCTTCAATGCTTCTGTCGATTAGACTTGTACCTCATCAGCTATATTTGGCTTTCCTTTGATACCTATTGATATCTCCCTTCTATCTTGAGGTATTCATTGCGTATACTGTATGGATGTGACTGCTTGGGAAAATGTCACACCCGGTTTTAGAAGGTAAACCGAATGCGAACCATGTACGTGCCAGGATCAGTTATTCACGTACACAACAGTTACATAACATGGACATCATCACACAGTGCTCAAAATAGTATTAAAAGGGAAATAATAGTCGATTACATCATACGTCTGAGACGTCCATATAGTCCTTAAAATAAATCAAAGTGCGGAAAAGAAACGTAGATAACACGGCCTTCACAGGCAGCCGACTGGGGGTTGCCGCTAACCCACGCCTAGAACTCGTCGTAGTCTTGGAACTCCTGGAAGTCTCCTTCCACGGCTTCATCTTCTCCTGAGCAGTGGTTGCAATGCTGACAACCTGGGGATGGGGGGGGGGGGTTTGGTGTGTAGAGCAAGGGTGAGTACACATCAACATACTCAGCAAGTATCCTGTTTGGATGTAGTGGACTAGCTTTATGTGGGGATAAGTCAAGCAGTTGCTTTTAGTTGGTCAGATTATTATTTACTAATAGAAAGCTAGGTTTTAGCATTAACCCAAGTTATTAGCCCGATATACCCTTTCCAAACGGAAAGAATACCACTTACCAGCACCATAGTCATAACCAGAACCATCAATCTCATTGCCACCTGTAAACCAAAATGTCTCTGATCAAGTACCACTAATCACTGGAGCTCCCTTGGCCGCTCATAACCGCGAGCACGACTGATATATCAGTTTTCAAACACTCTGCAGAGGTTGTGCACTTTACCCACAAGCCATGATTCCCATTCTGCCCGGAGATCATGACTCTCCATTGATCACTACCAAGGTGACCCAGTAGGGCATCACTACGTAGCCTTTACAAAGATTCCCCGGGGCTGTAGCCACCCGTTGGGTTTCCTAAATGCACCGCACTCCTCCCCAAGGGGCGAACCCAAACATGGCAGAATGAGCCGCATACACCGAGCCCCATTGACGGCACGACGGCTAAGCGAACTACACCCCGGATCCTCTAATTATTCAGCTAAGGGCATCCCATTCCACCCTCATGGTTGCACTGTTTTCCCGGGCGGTCATCCATAGAACAGGTCCTTACGGAGAGGCACTCGAGAAACCGCTCGAGCCCCCTTGAAGACCACAAGTATAACATCATAATAAGAGAGGGGAAAACAACATATCATAGATAATCTCATCATGTTCATTGATTAGAGTTAAGCAATAGCATAAGGCTATACAATAATAATCCAACCCAAATAGGTGAACAAGGATATGGATAACAAAAGCTAGTCAATCCTTAGGTATAAATGTGTAATGCGGGAGGTGAATTAAATAATGAATAGGACAGAGATAGGTCAAGGGACACTTGCCTCCACCAACCGACTGTTGCTCAGGGGCTTCTCCTGCGAGTTCCTCGGGCTCTTCAACCGGATCGTTCTCTATGCGATTGCAAGCATACATACATCCATCCATTCAAATTAGGAAACAAACAGTACACCATACAAGAGAACGAATAAAGTAAATATGCATAGAATATCACATACGATAATGAATTTACCTTGGTTAGAAAGAAATGGGGAAAGGTCTCGCGAGAGTTAAAGCTTATGCCCGAGACGCACTATGGGTTGATGAATAACTAGACGTCACGTGCTCTAATTCCAATTGGTTCTAACAAAAGAATTAGCTACACACACTAATGTAAACGTGACCACTTTTAGTAGATTAACATTGAATGAGTTAGACAATTAGCTATACAAATTAACTAACGTAACCAATTTCCAAATTGAGACTCGTATCTTATTAATATGAACAACGGGATTAGCACGCATAGGACACGGGGGGAGGGGTGTAGACGGGGCGTCTGGGGGGTAGATGGGGCACGACGGGTCATGCCAAGGCACGCGCACTACGCGAGCACGCGCGCGAGGCCGCACGCACACGCCACGAACTAGCCGTGCGCACGTCGGGGCCGTGCACTAGCCGAGCTCAAAGCCGCGCGCCATAGGCACGCTGGGCCGAGCTCAAAGCCACGCCGGGGCCGTCACGACGCGAGCAAGGCACGGCGGGGCGAGCGGGCAAGCGCGCCGGGGCAAGCGAGCACGGGCGAGTGAGGACGCGGCCGGGCGAGGACACGGCCGGGCGAGGCCGGACGCGGGGGCGGGCGGCCGAGCCGGGGCGCGACGGGGGTGGCCGAGCCGGGGCACGGGGCGGCCGAGCTCGCCGGGGGGGGGGGGGGGGGGGGGGGGGGGGGGGGGGGGGGGGCGAGCCGGGGCGGCGCGGGGCTCCCCGGAGGCGAGGCGGCCAAGGGCGGCCGAGCCGGGGGCGGGGCTCGCCGGAGCGGCTGAGGGCGGGGCGGACGGGCCCGCCGGGGGGCGGCCGAGCCGGGGCCGAGCGGGGCGAGGCGGCCGAGGCCGGGGGCGGCGAGCCGGGCTCGCCGGAGAGCGGCGCGGGGAGGGCGGGCGCGGCCGGGCGCGGGGGGGCCGAGGCCGGGGCCGGGCGAGCGCGAGGCGAGGGCGGGGCCGGGCGCGACGGGGCGCGAGGGGAGCGCCGGAGGGAGGGGAGGGAGGAGGGAGGGGGAGGGAGGAGGGAGGGCCTCACCGGAGGGGGAGGACGGCGGCGGCGCGGGGGGAAGGGGCGGCGGCGGCGCTAGGGCGGCGGCGGCGCTAGGGTTTAGGGAGAGGGAGAGAGAGAGAGAGAAAATGACGGGCGGGGCCCGCGGGGAGGGGATTTTTGGAAAAAAAAGAAAAGAGGGAGGGGGCGGTTGGGCCGGCTGGGCCCAAAGGGGGGGGAGGGGGCGCGCGGCTAGGCCGCCAGGCCGGCCCACGGCGGGGGAGGGGGGCGGCGACTGGGCCAAAAGGGGAGAAGGGGGGGAGAGAGTTTCTAATTTCCACATTTTCTATATGCCTATTTCTCCACTTCACTCAACCACAAACAAAAGAGTGCATAATCCGGCATGATGCAACAAACAAAAATAGTTCTAGGTTTTGGTTACACAAGATGTCGAGCTAATTCTCGCTATAACTTTTAGAAAATATCAAGGCTTAGCGAGAAGAAAAGGGAAAAAGAAAGAGTAACGACTGAATTTGGTGAGAGAAAAGAAGAAAAAATTCTACCCCCCAAATTTAGGGCGTTACAAACCTATCCCCCTTAAAAGAATCTCGCCCTCGAGATTCAGGGTTGGCTAGCAAAGAGCTCAGGGTATTTAGCCATCAGATCATCTTCACGCTCCCAGGTTGCTTCTTCCTCTGAATGGTGATTCCATCTAACTTTGCACATTCTGATGGTCTTCCTTTGGGTGACTCTGTCTGCAACCTCAAGGATCTGCACTGGCTTCTCGACGTAGGTCAAGTCCTCCTGGACTTCGAGACCTTCCACTGGCAACTGCTCTTCTGGCACACGCAAGCACTTCTTCAACTGAGACACATGAAAGACATCATGCACAGCGGACAAATTCTCTAGCAGACTGAGCTGATAGGCCACTTCTCCACGCTTTGAGAGAATTTGGTACAGACCAATGTAGCGGGGTGCTAGCTTGCCTTTAACTCCGAACCTTCTGACTCCTCTGATCGGTGACACTTTCAGATAGACAAAGTCTCCGACTTCGAAACTCAGCTCTCTTCTTCTTGTGTCTGCATAGCTTCGCTGCCTCGATTGCGCTATCTTCAGATTCTCTCGGACCATCTTGATGTTCTCTTCAGCTTCAAGTAGAATGTCTGGCCCAAACACTTGCTGCTCTCCAGGCTGATCCCATTGCAACGGAGTTCTACAACTCCTCCCATAGAGCGCCTGAAATGGTGACATCTTCAAACTGGCCTGGTAACTGTTGTTATAGGAAAACTCTGCATAAGGCAATCTCTTGTCCCATCCGGACTGATCTTGCAACGCACAGACCCTCAACATGTCTTCAAGAATTTGATTGGTCCTTTCGGTCTGGCCATCTGTCTGCGGATGATAAGCTAAACTGAAATTCAGATGTGTGCCCAAGGCTTCATGCAACTGCTGCCAGAAATGAGAGGTGAGAACTGCGTTCCTCTGTCTGACACTATCTTCTTTGGCACACCATGAAGACAAACGATCCGAGACATATACAACTCTGCCAATACTGCACTGCTATAGTTGGTCTTGACAGGTATGAAGTGGGCTGACTTGGTCAAGCGATCCACTACTACCCAAATGGAATCGTAGCCAGCTCGAGTGCGAGGCAATCCGACTATGAAATCCATACCGATTTCATCCCATTTCCACTGAGGGATCTGCAATGGTTGCAACAATCCAGCTGGTCTCTGGTGCTCTGCCTTAATTCTTCGACAACTATCGCACATAGCCACATGCTCTGCGATTTCCCTCTTCATTCCGTACCACCAGAATTTCTTCTTCAGATCCTGATACATCTTCTCACTGCCAGGGTGAATCGAATAGGCTGTCTCATGAGCTTCCTTGAGAATTAACTCCCGAATGGATTGGACATTGGGAACACACAAGCGGTCTTTGAACCATATCACACCTTCTGCATCTTCTCGAAAATCTTTGCCTCTGCCGTCTAGAATCAGTCGCTGGATCTCACTGATCTTCTCATCATTCTTCTGCGCTTCTTTGATTTCGTGCTCCAAGGTAGGTTCCAACTCGATTGTGACTCCTCGCGAATTGTTCAGAAACCCGAGACTCAACCTGTCAAACTCCTTGGCCAACTCATAAGGCATCGGATGAGCGACCATCAGATTGACTTGACT
Source organism: Zea mays (assembly GCF_902167145.1). Taxonomy (NCBI): domain Eukaryota; kingdom Viridiplantae; phylum Streptophyta; class Magnoliopsida; order Poales; family Poaceae; genus Zea; species Zea mays. The sequence continues at coordinate 70,032,025 of NC_050096.1, read as the reverse complement.
CTTCCTGCTCAAAGCATCTGCCACTATGTTTGCTTTGCCTGGATGGTAATGGATCTCCAACTCATAGTCTTTGATCAACTCTAACCATCTTCGCTGCCTCATATTCAACTCTGACTGAGTGAATATGTACTTCAGACTCTTGTGGTCTGTGTAAACATCACATTTCTGTCCATACAGATAGTGCCTCCATGTCTTCAGTGCGTGAACCACTGCTACCAACTCTAGATCATGGATTGGGTAATTCTTCTCATGAACCTTCAACTATCGGGACGAGTAAGCCACAACTCTTCCCTCTTGCATCAACACACATCCCAACCCTGTGTAACAAGCATCACAATACACCGAGAAGGGCTTGTGCACATCAGGCAAGACTAGGACAGACGCTGTTGTCAACTTCTCTTTCAGCACTTCGAAGGCCTCTTGGCATTTCTGGGTCCACTTGAACTCAACCTTGTTGCCTAGCAACGCTGTCATTGGTTTCGCAATCTTCGAAAAACTTTCAATGAATCGCCGATAATATCCGGCCATTCCAATGAAACTCTTGATTCCTCGGGCATCTGTTGGCGCTTTCCAGTTCAGAATGTCTGCCACTTTCTTCGGATCCACAGCCAATCCTTCTTTGTTGATTATGTGACCCAAGAATAGGACTTCACTGATCCAGAACTCACACTTGCTCAACTTTGCATACAACTGGTGCTCTCGCAATCTCTGCAATACCATCCTCAAATGATCTGCATGCTCTCCTTCACTTTGAGAATAAATCAGAATGTCATCGATGAATACCACCACAAACTTATCGAGATAATCCATGAATACACTGTTCATCAGATTCATGAAGAAGGCTGGCGCATTGGTCAAACCAAAAGACATCACAGTGAACTCATACAAACCATACTTGGTAATGAATGCCGTCTTCGGAATGTTCGAAGGTCGGATCCTGAGCTGATGATAACCTGACCTCAGATCAATCTTGGAGAACACACTGGCTCCTCTCAACTGGTCGAACAGATCTTCTATTCTGGGCAAAGGGTACTTGTTCTTGATCGTGACTTCATTCAAAGCTCGGTAATCGATACACATCCTTTTGGTGCCATCTTTCTTCTCCACAAATAGGACAGGGGCGGCCCAAGGCGAGGTGCTTGGCCGAATGTAACCTTTCTCTGACAGCTCATCAATCTGCTTCTTAAGTTCAACCAACTCTGGTCCGGATATTCTGTAAGCTCTCTTAAAGATAGGAGAGGTTCCAGGAAGAAGCTCTATGGCAAACTCAACTTTCCGCTCTGGTGGCATACCCGGTAAGTCCTTTGGAAACACATCTGGGAACTCGGACACAACCTTGATACTCTCGATTGGGTCTGCTTCACTACTATCGACAACCATCTGATAACAACTTCCTTTCTTTGGCTCAGGCGGGACTAACTCGGTCACCACTTCCTCTCCTAGTGGGGACACCAACTTGATTGTCCTCTTATCACAACTGATAACTGCCTGATACTTATCTAGCCAATTCATCCCTAGGATGACATCTATTCCCTGAGTATCCATTACTATGAGGTTGGCGGGAAACGCTATCCCCCTTATTTCCACACTTATATTCAGACAAATGCTATCGGCTCGAATTCTACCACCGGCTGAGTCAATTTGAATGGGGGTTGACATGGTAGTAATTGGAAGATTATGTGTTCCTACCCATGATGCAGTAATGAAAGAATGCGTTGCTCCAGTATCAAATAACACTTCTGCAATATGGGAGTCGACTGGGAACATACCTACTATCATGCCGGGGGTCTCCTGAACTGCTTCAGCCTCCAAGTGATTCAGTCTTCCATGATTGTAACGCGGCTGAGAGCGGTTGCCTGCCCCAGGCTGAGACCCATTCTGCTTTGCTGGGGCATTGGGGCCTGACTGCTGCTGGGCTGCCTTCTTCGGACATTGCATCACCCAGTGGCCTTGATCTCCACAGTGGAAACATGCCCTGTTTCCAACCTGAGCTGGTGCTGCCTGACTGTTCTGCTGATTTGCTGGGGCAGGAAGACGAGGTGCCTGCTGATTCTGCCTCTGAAACTGACCTCCTGATTGATTGTTCTGACGGTTCTGGTACTGATGCTGAGGATACTGCCTTTGGAACTGCTGATGCTGCTGAGGTGGACGCTGGTTCTGCCTGAACTGCTGAGGTTGATTGCTTGAGAAACGAGGACGACTGCTACTTCCAGGCTGGGGTCCACTGATCTTGCGCTTATGATCCTCCATCTCCTTACGCTTCCTCTCTGTCATGATTGCTCTGTCAATCAGGTGCTGGAATGTCGGGAAGGTATGATTCATCAGTTGGTACTGCAGAGGGTCAACCAAGCCTCTCAGGAAACGGTACTGCCGCTTGGCGTCGGTGTTGACATCTTCAGGAGCATAGCGAGACAACTGCAGAAACCTGTCCCGGTACTCATTGACAGACAATGGCCCTTGCTTGAGAGCCAGGAACTCCTCCTTCTTCACTGTCATCAGACCTGCAGGAACATGGTACTGATGGAAGCTTCCTCTGAACTCTTCCCAGGTGATGGTGTCGGGGTGGGCATGGGTGGCGAGGTAAGACTCCCACCATGACTGAGCTGCTCCTCTCAACAGACGGGGACCATACAGGACTTTCTCCCTATCATCGCACTAAGCGGTATGCAACTCCCGCTCCATAGTGCACAGCCAGTCTTCAGCATCCATGGGGTCAGAAGAATGAGCGAACGTTGGTGGATGACCTCTCATGAATTCAGCACGCTTGTCTCTAGGCATCTGAGGCTGAGGTGGGGCCTGCTGGTATTGCTGCTGCTGCTGAATGGCGGCCAAAGTCTGACCGATGGCTTGGACTGCCTGAGTCTGCATCAGAAACATCTGCTCGATGGACATCGGGGGCGGGGGCGGCAGGTGCTGTTGCTGGGGCACCTTCTCCTGCTGAGCGGCTCGCTCCTGCTGAGCGGCTCCCTCCTGCTGAGCACGCCTTCCTCCTCTGCGCCTGTTCTCTGACATCTGCAGAATGCAACCACACATCAGAACTGATCTGGCAAATCTTGCAGCATAAGAAAAGAGTATAGAATTCTTCAACAACACTGAACAGATGAGCATCTTCACTGATCTCCAACACAGACCACACAGCTTCTCAGATAAAGAGGAAAGTGGAATAAAAGGTTTCCCTACTATATAACTAACTCCATTAACATATAACCGGTAAACCAAAATGCAGGGGATACCCACACTCTGGTGACAATCATTACAAAGATCCAAATCAAGCATAGTTCATCATGACAAGCATAAATGCACATGATATAGCAAACTACCCTGTCTAACTAAAAGCGAGACTAACGCTAAGACTGTAGCTTCTACGTATATATTTTGTATTAATTACAAGACCCAACTCTAACGATCTATGGTTCTAGATTTATCTTGGTCTTGCAGTCGGGGTTGCCATAAGGCTGGTGTCCATGCCGAGGTGAGCGGTACGGGTGCTGAGTCCCAATGGGAGCGGGGGAACCGTCATCCAGGTGACGACGCTTCGCGCGCTCAGCCCGTAGCAGGGCGATCTCAGCACGAGCCCTACTCAGCTCGTCTAATGCATGGTCCAGCTCCGTGTTTAGCACGGCGGCTAGGTTGACTGTGCTGCTCAACCTAGGATTGTCCTCGCCAACATGTGAGACAATCACGCCTCCTGTGCTGCCAGATGGACGGCGGGGGTAATACTTCAGGTTGAGACCGTCAGCTACCCCACCGAGAACCGAGCAGTAGTGCGAAAGCGCACGCCGTGCAGCATCTTGCATGGCCGCCTCAGCTGAGTTCCGCTCAGAATAGAATAGTGCTCTGAACAGGCCTCCGCACCCTGGAGACTGTTCTCCGGACGGCGCACCAAGCAGGTCGCCTCCCAGCGGTCCGGGTAGACCCCGCGACTATGCTGGTAGACCACACAGCGATACTCGATGGACCAAGTACGCCGGTTAAGTGCCCGACGTAGCAGGGTGTCGAGCGCATCGTGGAAGTGACACCCGCGAGCAGCGTCGCGAGTGATGGGTCGAGCAACCCATCCTTCCGGCTCCTGGTCAGCAGAGAAGTCGGTGTCGTGGCTCGAGTTGCCGTCGCCACCTCCGTCGTCTGGGTCTCGTCCAGCAGCTACTCCAGAGGCTGGGGCGCCCAGTGGTGGTGCAGGGGGCGCCTCCAGGGGAAGCACAGGGGAGCAGCTCCTCACAGACTCTATCTCCTGTTGGAGCGAGAAAGAAGAGCCCTGCTGCTCCTGCTCCTGTCGTCGACGTTCCTGCCCCTCATGCAGGCGGTGGTGCAGCCTCTCCAAGTGGCTGGACTGTCCGGCCACGGGATGGCGAAGCGGACGCTCAGCAAGGCGGGAGGGTAAGAAGGGGATGACGGACTTTCGTGCAGTGTGTCTAAGACGAGCCATCTACAAAAGACACCGCAAGCAAAAGAGTGAGAACAAAATTAATATGACCAGCAAGTAATGAACCATGAATAAATGAAGGATTAGAATGAAACATAATTTTCAGCAAGGTATAATATATAGTAGAACATAGGTTTGGTCGGTATGACCAACTTTTGAAGGGACATCAAAGTCAAGGCAGGGACAGAGGTCTATAGTCCTTAGAACGACCATTCTATTCTAGGTTAGCGGTCCTACAGTCAGCACGGCTCTGATACCACTTATGTCACACCCGGTTTTAGAAGGTAAACCGAATGCGAACCATGTACGTGCCAGGATCAGTTATTCACGTACACAGCAGTTACATAACATGGACATCATCACACAGTGCTCAAAATAGTATTAAACGGGAAATAATAGTCGATTACATCATACGTCTGAGACGTCCATATAGTCCTTACAATAAATCAAAGTGAGGAAAAGAAACATAGATAACACGGCCTTCACAGGCAGCCGACTGGGGGTTGCCGCTAACCCACGCCTAGAACTCGTCGTAGTCTTGGAACTCCTGGAAGTCTCCTTCCACGGCTTCATCTTCTCCTGAGCAGTGGTTGCAATGCTGACAACCTAGGGATGGGGTGTTTGGTGTGTAGAGCAAAGGTGAGTACACATCAACATACTCAGCAAGTATCCTGTTTGGCTGTAGTGGACTAGCTTTATGTGGGGATAAGTCAAGGAGTTGCTTTTAGTTGGTCAGATTATTATTTACTAATAGAAAGCCAGGTTTTAGCATTAACCCAAGTTATTAGCCCGATGTACCCTTTCCAAATGGAAAGAATACCACTTACCAGCACCATAGTCATAACCAGAACCATCAATCTCATTGCCACCTATAAACCAAAATGTCTCTGATCAAGTACCACTAATCACTGGAGCTCCATTGGCCGCTCATAACCGCGAGCACGGCTGATATATCAGTTTTCAAACACTCTGCAGAGGTTGTGCACTTTACCCACAAGCCGTGATTCCCATTCTGCCCGGAGATCATGACTCTCCATTGATCACTACCAAGGTGACCCAGCAGGGCATCACTACATAGCCTTTACAAAGATTCCCCGGGGCTGTAGCCACCCGTTAGGTTTCCTAAATGCACCGCACTCCTCCCCAAGGGGCGAACCCAAACTTGGCAGAACGAGCCGCATACACCGAGCCCCATTGACGACACGACGGCTAAGCGAACTACACCCCGGATCCTCTAATTATTCAGCTAAGGGCATCCCATTCCACCCTCATGGTTGCACTGTTTTCCCAGGCGGTCATCCATAGAACAGGTCCTTACGGAGAGGCACTCGAGAAACCGCTCGAGCCCCCTTGAAGACCACAAGTATAACATCATAATAAGAGAGGGGAAAACAGCGTATCATAGATAATCTCATCATGTTCATTGATTAGAGTTAAGCAATAGCATAAGCCTATACAATAATAATCCAACCCAAATAGGTGAACAAGGATATGGATAACAAAAGCTAGTCAATCCTTAGGTATAAATGTGTAATACGGGAGGTGAATTAAATAATGAATAGGACAGAGATAGGTCAAGGGACACTTGCCTCCACCAACCGACTGTTGCTCAGGGGCTTCTCCTGCGAGTTCCTCGGGCTCTTCAACCGGATCGTTCTCTATGCGATTGCAAGCATACATACATCCATCCATTCAAATTAGGAAACAAACAGTACACCATACAAGAGAACGAATAAAGTAAATATGCATAGAATATCACATACGATAATGAATTTACCTTGGTTAGAAAGAAATGGGGAAAGGTCTCGCGAGAGTTAAAGCTTATGCCCGAGACGCACTATGGGTTGATGAATAACTAGACGTCACATGCTCTAATTCCAATTGGTTCTAACAAAAGAATTAGCTACATGCACTAATGTAAACGTGACCACTTTTAGTAGATTAACATTGAATGAGTTAGACAATTAGCTATACAAATTAACTAACGTAACCAATTTCCAAATTGAGACTCGTATCTTATTAATATGAACAACGGGATTAGCGCGCATAGGACAAGGGGGGGGGGGGGTAGACGGGGCGTCTGGGGGGGGGGGGGGGTAGACGGGGCACGACGGGTCGTGCCAAGGCACGCGCACTACGCGAGCACGCACGCGAGGCCGCACGCACACGCCACGAACTAGCCGTGCGCACGTCGGGGCTGTGCGCTAGCCGAGCTCAAAGCCGCGCGCCATAGGCACGCTGGGCCGAGCTCAAAGCCACGCCGGGGCCGTCACGATGCGAGCAAGCCACGACGGGGCGAGCGGGCAAGCGCGCCGGGGCAAACGAGCACGGGCGAGCGAGGACGCGGCCGGGCGAGGACACGGCCGGGCGAGGCCGGACGCGGGGGCGGGCGGCCGAGCCGGGGCGCGACGGGGGTGGCCGAGCCGGGGCACGGGGCGGCCGAGCTCGCCGGGGGGGGGGGGGGGGGGCGAGCTCGCCGGGGCGGCGCGGGGCCGAGCGGGAGCGGGGCTCGCCGGAGGCGAGGCGGCCGAGGGCAGCCGAGCCGGGGGTGGGGCTCGCCGGAGCGACCGAGGGCGGGGCGGACAGGCCCGCCGGGGGGCGGCCGAGCCGGGGCCGAGCGGGGCGAGGCGGCCGAGCCAGGCTCGCCGGAGAGCGGCGCGGGGAGGGCGGGCGCGGCCGGGCGCGGGGCAGCCGAGGCCGGGCCGAGCTCACCGGAGGCGGCCGAGCTCGCCGGGGCCGGGCGAGCGCGAGGCGGGGGCGGGGCCGGGCGCGACGGGGCGCGGGGGTGTGGCGGAACTGCCCGAATTATTCCAACTTAAGTGTCTAAGTCCCGCTGTAAAGGCTAGACCACACTTAAATGGGAATAACCCGTCAATCCCTCGGATCTAGTCCGACGCGGCCACTGACAGGATCAAGTACCACAATCTCACTCGATGGTGAGTCACAGAGCAAATACAATAAAGCATAAAACCATGCATGAAAGAGTATTAAGTTATTACATCATCATCAGAGTTTCTCAAAAGTAACCATCAGTGTTCGAAGTGCAGCGGAATAAAACTAACGGTAATTAAACAGAGGGATGGGGAAGCCTGTCCCATCACTCCTCATGCTCCTCCTCAGCCGAGGTAGGGTCCCACTCGACAGTCCAACCCGGTGGCAAGATGGACGGCCAAGTCACTCCAGCAACCATGTCCTCCAGAGATCCTGTAAAAATTATGCCACAAGCAAGGCTGAGTATACTAATACTCAGCTAGACTTACCCGGTGTGAGTAGTCTACTCCTCTACCTCTAGACATGCAGCTGTTTGGTTGTGGGGTTTGGTTGCCAAAAGCACTAGCTGAGTTTCTAAGTCAAGTTTTAACTTTGTCAATTTAAGTGTGACTCTCTTAAGGCTAAAAGTGTACTATCTACTCATACATAGTAGCAAGCATTATTAGCAATCAACAACTTATATCAACTCATCACATTTTCACTTGTTACTCAATGTAGCAGCATGGATCAAGCAGTCTCATTAGCTGCGAGAAGCAGACGATTCGAATCGAGTTTTTAAACCTTGCAAGGTCAACCTAAACACACGACGTGGCGAGGCACTCCGTCCCCACACACATCAACCGTCCCCATCGATTCCCCGTCAGCAGATCAGGGCTCACCGCCTTGGCGTACAATGCCTCACTGACCCCGACTGGCCGTCGTGCAGTGACCGCACTTGTACCCACCATAACCGGAATGGGAGACCTCGTCTCAGGTCGCGTGAGGGGATATGTCCACTGCCAGGTTCACTCAGGTACTAGGCTTACCGATTTACCATATTTCTCGGCATGTGCTTAGTACTTTCAAACGCTTGATTCACGGTACCACACCTTAATCCTTATTCCAATTTTTATCCCGTGGACAACCAATCCCCATGGATTGTTGCCCATAGACCAACATCATTATGATAAGAAAGTGGATAAAGCCAATTCCTGGCCTCGCGCGAGTGCTAGAAAAATCACTCGACTTCTACCGAGATCCTAATTAATAAAGCAGCTACTCGACCTAGCATACTAGTATTCATCTCAACAGGATTCCTGAGATCATGCAACTAGGGTTTCAAACAATTCCTACACCTAAGTGCACAATCAATCCTACAATCATTAAGTGAAGTAAAATAGCATAAATAACAGGTTATGCATAAACCGGGGCTTGCCTTCCAAAGCAGTGGCAGGCAGGTCCTCTGGTGCAGGCTCTGGTGCTGGGTCTGGGGCTACCTCCTGAGCAGCTCCTTGCTCCGGCACGAGGACATACTTTCCGTCAGCAAGGTTACAATCTATCGAATGCAATGAACATGGATGTCATGATTATGCAGGATTAAATAACATTATGTTAAAAAGAAAACTAAGTTGAGGAGTAACTTAGGGTTTCTTGGTCATGCGGGGCTTTTAGTGGGTTGTGCTCATCACTTTTAGGTTTGGGTTTTTGTTAAGGATAAACATAGTGGGTTTGTATTGTCTTTATACATTTCAGTGGGCAATCTACAAGGGTTTTTAGGATGACCCTAATTATCATTATTTATTTTCCTTTCTTTAATTTCTACTTATGGTTTCTATTGTAGGTTTGAACTACGACAGTGGTTTAATAATTTCCAAAAATTCTGTAAAAATTACAGTGGGTTGCCATTTGCTATTCTAGCCTGTTTTAAGAATTTGAGGCTCAACAAATAAAGGCTATGTTTAAGGCAAAAATAATAAAAGTTGGGTAAATGGGTCACTTTGTATTACAACTCTCACTTAGAGGTGGGGTCTGTCTTAAGGGTTATTTTTGTTGGCCTCTAACAGTAATAATAGGCTTCTGTGCCAAAAGCTACAGAAAGCTAAGGGGTGGTTATTTAGTTATGATTTTCTAAAGTTTAATGTCAAAAAGGCACTTTCTACTACATTGTTATTTGAAAAATGTCAAACAGCAGATTTCATATTTTTCTTAAGTTCTTATTAGCAAAACATTTTCTATCCCAAGGGTGGGGGTGTTTTCACCTTGGGGTTATTTTTGTAGGGTTTTTCTAAGTTTCCCTTGTTTTATTAAAATAAAAGGTATCCTACTTATTTTATACTAAAACAGGGTATGATATATTTTTCCAGTGAACTACCTTGAATAAGTGTCCTAACAAAAATAGGGGTGCCCTCTGGTTCATTATTTAAACCACATTTTCTATTTTTCTTAACCTTGAGCATATTGTAAAACAAGGGGCAAAAACTAACTTAATGGGTTGGACAGAGAGGTTTAACATTTTAACCAGATCAGTGGATGAATATAAACTTCTCCAAAATTTTCTGGCCCTAGTCAAATAATACAGCTTTTTCCTTCTATTATTGAGCTTTTGGCCAAAACTATAATTAAATCAGAGCTTTAAAGTTTTCTATAGTACACAGGGGCTTTATATTTTTCTTAAATAGGTTACATTAATTAGAGTCTGGCAAAATTGGTTTGACCAAGTTTGGATGAACTAAACATAAGTTATGAATTTTTAAAGTCTCTGTTCAATTTAAAAATAGATTTTAATAAGAGTTTCCTGGAAAAACAGTTTACACCGGGGTCCCTGGGTTTAAACTAAATCAACCTTCGCAGTTCTACCCTTGCGCCACTATTCCCCTGAGTCGCTGACAATTCAAAAAGCCCCCTGACCTTCTCTCCCTCTCACCCGCAGTCCTTCCCCCAATGTAAACAGTAACCGCGGGAAAGAAAAGGGGGGCGCGGCTTACCGGCGGCGAGATAGGTCCGGCGAAGGGCAGGGTTGGCTCGGGGAGGCTCTGGCGGTCACGGCGAGGTATGGCTCGACGGCGGGGATGGCCGGAATCGCCCGGTCCTCGCGCGCAGGCGAGTGTTCTCGTCGGCGGCGAGTGCACCGGCCAAACCACGGCGAACTGGTTCAATCCAAAGGTACGGTGAGCTTCACGGGGTAACACAGTGACCGTGTGTACAAGGAATCGAAGAATGGTTGAGTGGATTACCCGGTCCACGCACTCCGGCGGGGTTGAGAGCTCCAGCGACCGTGTGTAACACCCGGTTTTAAAGGACAAAGCCGGGTGCATCTCATACATGCGCCAAGAAGACAACATATATAATAACAGAGTGTATAGAGATAAATGTCATAAAACATCAGAGTATTTATTACATAGCGGAAGACTTATTACAAAATAAAATAATAAAGATAAAGCAAACTAAGGATCGTCGGCGCCAATGTCGACTGAGAAACGCCACCTAGATCAGATCGAACTCCTCAGTGTTAGGCAGCTCCTCCTGAACCACCTGTTCTTCTCCTGTGGGGGGGTGTGAGACAGCAAGAGTGAGCTCACATACGTTCATCGCTCAACAAGTTGTGGGGAATAATGTGGCATAAACTCACCAAAGGTGGGAGTTCATGTAGTGTAAGGCTAATCAATGGAATAAAGGCTGAAGCTGAGCATTGCTTTTATAAGTTGGTCAAAATTTTATTAGCAATTACTAAGTGTAAGTAAATACCAAACCTTAATAATAATAAAGAACAGTAATAGTAAAATAATCCCAAATGCGATGCAAATGTCAAATTGATTTTAAGTTCCATATTTAATCATGTGAGGGTCCGAGCCGCTCTTGACCGTGAGCACGGCTAGTATACTAGTTTTACACTCTGCAGAGGTTGCGCATCTTTACCCACAAGTCGTGTATCCCATGTCGCCTGGGTTTGCAAGGCCCTTAGACACTACCGAGGTGAATGGCTAGGGATCCACTACGAGGCCTTTACAAAGTTCCACTAGCTTCCAAAAACCCGCTACAGTTTATAGGAAGATCCAGTACAGGGTTCCTGGCTGACAGCCATCGCAGCAAAATCAACCAGGGACCTCCCCGCACTGACCTCTCCCCTACTGCCCTTGCCCCTTTCGGGTAAGGTAGTCTTCCACTAGCTTTCCTAATTAGTCAGCCAAGGGCGTCCCATTATACCCTTGTGGTAGCACTGTTTTCCCGGGTGGTCGCTCCATGTTCCCATTAATTTAATGATCTTAACATGAACAATAATAATAACAAGTTAATAACAGAATAATCATGAATAGTGTATCTCCATACCCAATCCACATAAAGCAATAGCAAGTACTACCCAAAAATATTTCAGGGGTGAACAAGGTATAGAGGTAATCAAAACTGGGGTAACATAAAGGCTCCCATCAAAATTATCCTATGCAGATCATTAAAATTAATAAGAACATGGCTGGGAAAGTAAGTGATCAAGGGCACAACTTGCCTGGCACTTGAGATTCCAGGTACCAACTTGCTTTTCAGATGACACGTGTCCTCGCGCTAGACGTAGCAATACAAGCAAACATGGTATATACAAAATTAACATCACACCAAACATAAGAATATACTGCATAATAATGATCTACACGTTGCTACGAGACTAACGCAACTTGAACGGATCAAATCGGAGTTATAGATTTTAAGTTATGAATTTTCAGAGATTCTATGTGTTCGATACAAGATTAATCAAGAGTTTAATTTTAATACAGTTTTCATACCAAACCAGATGTACTATGTGATAAACAATAATATTATAGAATTGTAGAAATTGGAATGGGTCAATTCAAAGTTCATATAAATTTTATATGAATTAAACAAATGCTAGCACTTATTTTCACATTAAAATCAATTTCTAATCACTTTTCTGAATTTTAAAACTCTCTGGACTGGGCCTCAAATTCTGAAAAGTGCAGGGGCTCTGGCGCAAGTTTCCACAGACACAGAGGGTTGCCGCATTGGACGGCGGGTTAATTCCTAGGGTTTCTAGGGCCTCTTCTGCAAACCGGTTAAGTGAAGGGGTACGGGCGAAACTGACCGTTGGATCCAAATCTCGCGGTCAAGATTAAAACCTTGCTACGTGAATCGAAGATGCGCTGATGGGCGCATGATTCACAATCTACGGTCGCGAGCTCTCCAATCCGAGGTTGAACCTTGCGCCTAGGATGACTGATCGACGGTCAGGATTTAACCTCCGCCGAGTGGCAGCGCTAACTAATCTAGGCCGTCAATTCTAAGATCCAGGGATATCCTGGCATCTTCTATCTCGCGACGCCGGAGTTAAACTCCTCCCGCGGCAGCGCCATGGTCGGCCGGACTAATACCACCCCAAACCCCGCACGAATCATCCCTCCGGTTGCGGTAATTCGAAGTAGAGTTGAAAGCAAGACTGGGAAGGGATTTCTCACCAAGCTCTATGGCGTGAATCGACCCGGCCACGACGGCGGATGCGCCCATGGCGGAGCAACTACTCCGACGAAGAATCGGTGATCCCCCAGCTAGTAATCTGCCACATAGAGTCCGCGGACACATATGACAGGCTGAGACGAAGCTCACGGAGATATATGGATGGCGCAATGGCGATGGCTGCGTGATTCTGCCGACGGTGGGGTTGGCGGCAATGGCGAACCGACCCCGGAACGCTCTCTCTCGCGCGGCGGCGTGGTAGTGGTAGGTCTCTGGCAGAAAGGGGGTGGCCGATCGCACACCGCACGCACTTATAGACTAGGTGGGTTGGTTCGGGGAGAGAAGGAGAGGGGAGCCCGAGATCCGTGGTTGACCGCGCCATAGTCGGTGTTTAGTTGGGGAAGAGAGCTGACACACGGGGGCGGCATGTCAGTCACACAGAAGCGCCGCTCACGGAGAGGACGGACACGCGCGCAAGGGGCTGACACGGTGTCCCTACCTGTCGGCCCCACGAAGGGATCCGTAGCGCGGGAGTGAGCTAAACGGGCCGCCAGAGGGAGATGCCAGTGGGCCGAGCAGGCCAATTTCTGAACCAACGCAGATTTCTCATTCCTTTTCCCTTTTCTTTTCTTCTATTCCCTTTTTCTTTCTTATTTTTGAATCCCCATTTATATTTCAAATTTGTAGTTAATTTGCACTCAAAATAGTTGTTCATCTTGAAAATACTAGTGTGGTATTTACTTATTTATGAATTTATTTTATAATGTTTCTTTCTCCTTTTCCATTTAAATCTCAAATTCAAAGTTAGGGTTTTCTCTAAACCTTCCACTTACTATAATATTTTTATTCATGTTATTATTGTTTTAAATGCACACACAAACAAAATCCAATATGATGCAATGATTTATTTGTGTCTTAGTGAAGTTTTGCTTATTTTTAATCATGAGTAGTCACATGTGATGATAAATAGAGATACTCATACATACTATAAAGGAAAACAATTTCTCCTTTTATTTGACCTACAATATTGAGTATTACAAATCCTACCCCCCTTAAAACTAATCTCGTCCTCGAGATTTAGAAAGGACTAGGGAAAAGATGGGAAGAATCTATTCGTAGTTCTTCTTTTCTTTCCCAAGTAGCTTCATATTCTCCATGATGGCTCCATTGTACTTGGCACATCTTTGTAACCTTATTCCTTGTAACTCGAGTCAAAGCATCAAGAATCTTGACGGGATACTCCGTGTAAGTCAAATCACTCTGAACACTGAGCTCTTCCATTGGTAACTGTTCCTCAGGGACACGGAGACACTTACTAAGTTGAGACACATGAAATACATTATGCATATCAGATAGATTATCAGGTAGCTCGAGCTGATAGGCCATCTCTCCAACTTGCCTAAAAACTCAGAATGGTCCAATATAGCGAGGGGACAATTTGCCCTTAACTTTAAATCTCCTCATTCCACGAAGTGGTGATATCTTGAGGTACACATGATCACCTTCTTCAAATTCCAGTGGCCTCCTTCTATTATCAGCATAACTCTTTTGCCTGGTTTGAGCCACCCTCAAATTCTCTCGAATTATACGGACTTGTTCTTCTGCTTCTTGAATCAATTCAGGCCCAAAGAACTGTCTCTCTCCAGTCTGATCCCAATATAGAGGAGTCCTGCACTTCCTTCCATATGGAGTCTCAAACGGTAACATCTTCAGACTGCCCTGGTAATTATTATCATATGAGAACTCAGCATAAGGTAGACTCTTGTCCCAACTACTACCATGCTGAAGGGCACAAGCTCTCAACATATCTTCCAGTACTTGGTTAGTCCTTTCGGTCAGTCCATCAGTCTGAGGTAGGCCAAACTAAAATTCAACTTCGCATCCGTATTCTCATGAAAACTTTTCCAAAATTCTGGGGGTAAACTGTGATCCTCTTATCCAAAACGATCTTCTTTGGTACTCCATGTAGAGACACAATCCGAGCCATATATAACTCTGCCAATTAAGATCCCTTATAAGTGAAATGAGCCACTTTGGTCAGTCTATCCACAATAACCCATATAGAATCGTATCCTTTCAAGGTGCGAGGCAATCCAGTAATGAAGTCCATACCAATCTCTTCCCACTTTCACTCGGGTATCTTTAGTGGGTGCAATAGTCCAACTAGTCTTTGGTGTTCAGCTTTAACTCTTTGGCATACATCGCACATAGCCACATGTGCAGCCACATCTCTCTTTAGTCCATACCACCAATACTTCTGCTTCAAATCTTGATACATCTTAGTGCTTCCAGGGTGGATAGAATAAACTGAATCATGTGCTTCTTTCAATATAGTCTCACGGAGGCTATCAATCTCTGGAACACACATCCGATCTTTGAACCATATAGTACCTTGCTCATCCTCCATGAATTCCGGAACTCTTCCTTCGGTAATAAGATCCTTGATCTCTTGAATCTTAGCATCACCAACCTGACCTTTACGAATCTCTTGCTCCAAGGTAGGTTCCAATTCAATGGTGACTCCTTCAGTGTTGAGTAACAATTCCCAAATTGAGCCTCTCAAAATCCTTTGCTAATTCATCAGGTAGCTGGACAACGAAAGCGGAGTGAACATGCTCCTTCCGACTCAAGGCATCTGCAACCAAATTCGCCTTGCCTGGGTGATAGTGAATCTCCAAGTCATAATCCTTAATGAGCTCCAACCAACGGCGTTGCCTCAGGTTGAGATCTTTCTGAGTGAATATATACTTCAAACTCTTATGGTCCGTGTATACTTGGCACTTAGTTCCCATAATGTAGTGTCTCCAAATCTTAAGTGCATGCACAACGGCAGCCAACTCTAAGTCATGGGTGGGGTAGTTCAATTCATGCTTCCTCAACTGACGAGATGCATAGGCAATCACATGACCATCTTGCATAAGCACACATCCAAGTCCTTGGCCACATGCATCACAGTAAATGTCAAATCCCTTCTGCAGATCTGGCATAATCAATACTGGTGGAGACATCAATCTCTCCTTCAATTGATCAAAGCTCTCTTGGCACTTCTCATCCCACTTGAATTCTCTTCCTTTCTCCAAAAGCGATGTCATGGGCTTAGCAATCTTAGAAAATCCTTCAATAAATCTCCGATAATATCCTGCGAGTCCCAAGAAACTCTGAATCTCCGTAACTGTAGTGGGCACTCTCCACTCCATTATCTCCTTTACTTTAGCAGGATCCACAGCTATTCCTCCATTAGAAATAATATGACCAAGGAATGGCACCCTGTCAATCCAAAACTCGCACTTGCTGAACTTAGCATAGAGTTGATTATCTCGTAACTTCTGTAGCACCAACCTCAGATGTTCCTCATGATCATTATCACTCTGAGAATAAATGAGAATATCGTCGATGAATACCACGACGAATCTGTCCAAATACTCCATAAACACTTTGTTCATCAAGTTCATAAAATAAGCTGGTGCATTGGTTAATCCAAACGACATAACAGTAAACTCATATAATCCATATCGAGTCGAGAAAGCCGTCTTGGGAATATCCGATGGTCTAATCCTCATCTGATGGTAACCCGATCGGAGATCAATCTTCGAAAATACTCTTGCACCTCTCATCTGATCAAATAAATCCTCAATACGGGGCAATGGATACTTGTTCTTCACTGTAACATCATTAAGAGATCTATAATCCACACACATCCGTTGCGATCCATCCTTCTTCTGTACAAACAAGACCGGTGCTCCCCAAGGTGAGGAACTCGGACGAATGTAACCGGCCTCTTGTAACTCCGTCAACTGCTTCTTCAGTTCCTTCAACTCCTCTACGGACATTCTATATGGCCGTTTAGAAATAGGGGCGGTTCCAGGCAAGAGATCAATAACAAACTCAACTTCTCTATCAGGTGGCATCCCTGGTAACTCCTCTGGAAAGACATCCGGAAAATCTCTAACCAACCGGATGTTGTCACCAACAAACTTCTCATCTACTAAGAATGCCGCTAGTCTGATGGTGGTAGTTACTGCAACTTCAACTTCAAATCTTTGTCCTTTGGAACTGGTGAGTTCTACAGTTCCCTTAGCACAGTGTATATACTGCCTTTGTCCTTCTTAACCATGATATACCAAGGATCAAATCTATAGTGCTCTCTTCTAACACTATAGGGGTAGCCCATCTGGGTTAGAAACACAGGGGACGAAAGAAAGAATTGTAGACAAGGCGAGTAATTACGAGAAATGTTACTGCGGGGGATTTATTAGCTAAGTAGATTAGTGTGTTATCCACTAAAGCTAATACATTACCTTATGGTGGTACATGCTAAGATGCCCGTCTATAATATTTCAATCAATCAAAGAAGCAAATCAGGCATTGACCACCAGAACAATCAAACAACATTTTTAAAGAAAATAGTTTTAAATTTTTGTCTTAGGTTCCCTATCTCTCCAAAGATCATAGTGGTAGGATTCCAAGGTGTGAAATCCATCTTGTCTTAGAGTAGAAAAGATAAGATTAATCAGATCAGAGTAGCAAAAGGTGAGACAAGATCAAGATGAGATAAGTATAGAATGAGTCATAGTAAGGTAAGTAGAAAAGGGGTTTGTCCATTTCTATCTAGGTTTCGTCCTACGGTCAACATTTCCTCTGATACCACTTCTGTAACACCCGGTTTTAAAGGACAAAGCCGGGTGCATCTCATACATGCGCCAAGAAGACAACATATATAATAACAGAGTGTATAGAGATAAATGTCATAAAACATCAGAGTATTTATTACATAGCGGAAGACTTATTACAAAATAAAATAATAAAGATAAAGCGAACTAAGGATCGTCGGCGCCAATGTCGACTGAGAAACGCCACCTAGATCAGATCGAACTCCTCAGTGTTAGGCAGCTCCTCCTGAACCACCTGTTCTTCTCCTGTGGGGGGGTGTGAGACAGCAAGAGTGAGCTCACATACGTTCATCGCTCAACAAGTTGTGGGGAATAATGTGGCATAAACTCACCAAAGGTGGGAGTTCATGTAGTGTAAGGCTAATCAATGGAATAAAGGCTGAAGCTGAGCATTGCTTTTATAAGTTGGTCAAAATTTTATTAGCAATTACTAAGTGTAAGTAAATACCAAACCTTAATAATAATAAAGAACAGTAATAGTAAAATAATCCCAAATGCGATGCAAATGTCAAATTGATTTTAAGTTCCATATTTAATCATGTGAGGGTCCGAGCCGCTCTTGACCGTGAGCACGGCTAGTATACTAGTTTTACACTCTGCAGAGGTTGCGCATCTTTACCCACAAGTCGTGTATCCCATGTCGCCTGGGTTTGCAAGGCCCTTAGACACTACCGAGGTGAATGGCTAGGGATCCACTACGAGGCCTTTACAAAGTTCCACTAGCTTCCGAAAACCCGCTACAGTTTATAGGAAGATCCAGTACAGGGTTCCTGGCTGACAGCCATCGCAGCAAAATCAACCAGGGACCTCCCCGCACTGACCTCTCCCCTACTGCCCTTGCCCCTTTCGGGTAAGGTAGTCTTCCACTAGCTTTCCTAATTAGTCAGCCAAGGGCGTCCCATTATACCCTTGTGGTAGCACTGTTTTCCCGGGTGGTCGCTCCATGTTCCCATTAATTTAATGATCTTAACATGAACAATAATAATAACAAGTTAATAACAGAATAATCATGAATAGTGTATCTCCATACCCAATCCACATAAAGCAATAGCAAGTACTACCCAAAAATATTTCAGGGGTGAACAAGGTATAGAGGTAATCAAAACTGGGGTAACATAAAGGCTCCCATCAAAATTATCCTATGCAGATCATTAAAATTAATAAGAACATGGCTGGGAAAGTAAGTGATCAAGGGCACAACTTGCCTGGCACTTGAGATTCCAGGTACCAACTTGCTTTTCAGATGACACGTGTCCTCGCGCTAGACGTAGCAATACAAGCAAACATGGTATATACAAAATTAACATCACACCAAACATAAGAATATACTGCATAATAATGATCTACACGTTGCTACGAGACTAACGCAACTTGAACGGATCAAATCGGAGTTATAGATTTTAAGTTATGAATTTTCAGAGATTCTATGTGTTCGATACAAGATTAATCAAGAGTTTAATTTTAATACAGTTTTCATACCAAACCAGATGTACTATGTGATAAACAATAATATTATAGAATTGTAGAAATTGGAATGGGTCAATTCAAAGTTCATATAAATTTTATATGAATTAAACAAATGCTAGCACTTATTTTCACATTAAAATCAATTTCTAATCACTTTTCTGAATTTTAAAACTCTCTGGACTGGGCCTCAAATTCTGAAAAGTGCAGGGGCTCTGGCGCAAGTTTCCACAGACACAGAGGGTTGCCGCATTGGACGGCGGGTTAATTCCTAGGGTTTCTAGGGCCTCTTCTGCAAACCGGTTAAGTGAAGGGGTACGGGCGAAACTGACCGTTGGATCCAAATCTCGCGGTCAAGATTAAAACCTTGCTACGTGAATCGAAGATGCGCTGATGGGCGCATGATTCACAATCTACGGTCGCGAGCTCTCCAATCCGAGGTTGAACCTTGCGCCTAGGATGACTGATCGACGGTCAGGATTTAACCTCCGCCGAGTGGCAGCGCTAACTAATCTAGGCCGTCAATTCTAAGATCCAGGGATATCCTGGCATCTTCTATCTCGCGACGTCGGAGTTAAACTCCTCCCGCGGCAGCGCCATGGTCGGCCGGACTAATACCACCCCAAACCCCGCACGAATCATCCCTCCGGTTGCGGTAATTCGAAGTAGAGTTGAAAGCAAGACTGGGAAGGGATTTCTCACCAAGCTCTATGGCGTGAATCGACCCGGCCACGACGGCGGATGCGCCCATGGCGGAGCAACTACTCCGACGAAGAATCGGTGATCCCCCAGCTAGTAATCTGCCACGTAGAGTCCGCGGACACATATGACAGGCTGAGACGAAGCTCACGGAGATATATGGATGGCGCAATGGCGATGGCTGCGTGATTCTGCCGACGGTGGGGTTGGCGGCAATGGCGAACCGACCCCGGAACGCTCTCTCTCGCGCGGCGGCGTGGTAGTGGTAGGTCTCTGGCAGAAAGGGGGTGGCCGATCGCACACCGCACGCACTTATAGACTAGGTGGGTTGGTTCGGGGAGAGAAGGAGAGGGGAGCCCGAGATCCGTGGTTGACCGCGCCATAGTCGGTGTTTAGTTGGGGAAGAGAGCTGACACACGGGGGCGGCATGTCAGTCACACAGAAGCGCCGCTCACGGAGAGGACGGACACGCGCGCAAGGGGCTGACACGGTGTCCCTACCTGTCGGCCCCACGAAGGGATCCGTAGCGCGGGAGTGAGCTAAACGGGCCGCCAGAGGGAGATGCCAGTGGGCCGAGCAGGCCAATTTCTGAACCAACGCAGATTTCTCATTCCTTTTCCCTTTTCTTTTCTTCTATTCCCTTTTTCTTTCTTATTTTTGAATCCCCATTTATATTTCAAATTTGTAGTTAATTTGCACTCAAAATAGTTGTTCATCTTGAAAATACTAGTGTGGTATTTACTTATTTATGAATTTATTTTATAATGTTTCTTTCTCCTTTTCCATTTAAATCTCAAATTCAAAGTTAGGGTTTTCTCTAAACCTTCCACTTACTATAATATTTTTATTCATGTTATTATTGTTTTAAATGCACACACAAACAAAATCCAATATGATGCAATGATTTATTTGTGTCTTAGTGAAGTTTTGCTTATTTTTAATCATGAGTAGTCACATGTGATGATAAATAGAGATACTCATACATACTATAAAGGAAAACAATTTCTCCTTTTATTTGACCTACAATATTGAGTATTACACCATGGGCTGGCCTCTCCAGCGAAGCAAACTTCAATTCCTCGCTCGGGGAGCTTCACCGGGGCGTGCTCAGTCTTCTCCGAGGGCTGGCCGTGGTTGGGAAGGGGTCTACTGGCCGGTCTACGGTGGCAGGGGGATCGGGCGGCCGCGGACACGCTGCGCACGGGCAAACGGCGGCGAGCCGAGCTCCGGTGAAGTTTGAGTGTGCGCGGAAGAGTGCAGTCGAAGCCTGGGAGGGCTTTATAGGCGCGGGCGCGGGCCATGGCGCTGGCTTGGCTTGGGCCCGGCGCTGGGCATGCGGGGGCACGCGCGGGCGTGCTCTGGCGCGGGCAGAATGCGTCGAACACGTGGAGGTGTGTTTCTTCCATTGTTCAAACGCCTGCAGAGATCACAAACGTGCGAATCTTGCCATGAATCTGGCGCAGACCTCTTCCTGGCACCTAGGGCTATCTCTCATGTGTGAGTTCCAATGGAGGATACGTCCTAGATCAAGAGATAGATGGGCGCCAAATCTGGCTTGTCTCACTGCCCACATCGCGACAAAACTGATGCCAAGACCTGTCAAACGTCAAAGGCTCGGTCTCCACTTTTTCCAGGGGGTGCCTTAGGTGGTATGCCACATTTTTTGTATAGATCCTAAGTGGTTTTGGTGCCATCTTTAAAGTGAACACGGTTGATCTTTAGATTAGGGTTAAAAATTGGACTTAGAGAGAAATAGAGAGCTCTAGCTCTCTCTCCACTTGGAGATTTGGATTGGGGTTTCTCCAGGGGTCTTTTTGCAATATTTCCCTCCCCTAATTTCTGGTTATAAGGGTACTTAAGGTTTGGGTAAATGTTACTCAAATTTTGCACCCTTGTTCACTCTCTTTTCCCTCTTATCTAGGGTTTTGGGAGATAGGGTTTAAGAGGGGTCTAGGGTTCTCTCCCCCCTTGTCCAAAGTGATAGTTGCACTCAATTAGGGTAATGCTTTTGGTCATTCACATCTCTTGGTTAAAACCTAGTTTCCAAAGCCCTTACACTGTTGCTCCTTAAGTTCTTCCACATGTGATCATAGTCCTAAGCACCAAGGTGTGCTCTAGCCATGGTAACACCTGAGGTGTTACAGCCCTCCCCCCTTAAAGGAATCTCGTCCCGAGATTTTAGGTAGAGTCCCTTGGAGGGGTGCTTGAAGGTGTGTTGGTGCTACTCTTTCTTTATACTCAAGTTTCTCTTGTTAACTGCTCTTCGAATGTCATTCTCTTTGCAACTTCAGAAGGAAGCCCTTCTTAAGTTAAATCCACAACTTAGACTATCCTTGTTATCTAAGTTTTTCTTATAATTGAATTCAAAGGGCAGGTGGGGGTGGGGTTTTGGGGTTACATACCGACTCCTTTGGGCAGAAAGTCGGGGAAGCGAGAGCGTAGAAATTCCTCAGTCTCCCATGTAGCTTCTTCTGCTGAATGGTGACTCCACTGAACCTTATACATTCGGATTGACCTTGCCCATGTTGATCTCTCCTTCTGATCCAATACCTTGACGGGGTACTCTTGATAGGACAAGTCTAGTTCTATCTCAATTTCTGGTTCCGGTAGCACTTCAGTGGGTAGACGAACACATTTCCGCAGCTGAGATACATGGAACACATCATGAACAGCTGACATGTTGGGTGGCAACTTCAGTTGATAGGCAACGGGTCCACAAGCTTCCTTGATCTCGTAGGGCCCAATGTAGCGAGGAGCTAACTTGCCCTTGATCCCGAATCTCTGGACACCCTTGGTTGGTGATACCCTAAGATAAACATGCTCTCCCACCTCAAACTGTAGAGGCTTCCGCCTCTTATCATGATAGCTCTTTTGCCTAGCCTGAGCAGCTTCTAGGTTCTTCTTGATGATCCTGACCTTTGCCTCTGCTTCAAGTACCAAATCTGGCCCAAAAATTTCCCTCTCTCCTGCTTGAGACCAATTTAGTGGGGTCCTACACCTTCTCCCATATAATGCCTCAAAGGGTGCCATCTTCAGACTAGACTGATAGCTGTTATTATAAGAAAACTCTGCCAAGGAAAGACACTTGTCCTAATCCTTTCTGTAGTGTAGTGCACATGCTCGCAACATGTCTTCCAAAATCTGATTCACCCTTTCTGTCTGACCATCGGTTTGGGGATGATAGGCTGAGCTTCGGATGACATGGGTCCCAAGTGATTCCTGCAATTGTTCCCAAAATCGTGCCACAAATGGTGCTCCTCTGTCCGGGACTATAGTCCTTGGTATTCCATGCAGACGAACTATCTGGTCAATGTAGATCTCTGCATACTTCTCTGTCCTGTGGGTGGTGTGCACTGGTAAGAAATGAGCAGTCTTAGTCAATCTGTCCACAATAACCCAAATAGAATCATGGTGCCAGGAGGTATTGGGCAATCCCACTATAAAGTCCATGCAAATGTCCTCCCATTTCCAAGATGGTATGGGAAGGGGTTGCAAAGGGCCTGCTGCCTTCAAGTGACTAGCTTTTATCCTCTGGCAAGTGTCACACTCGGATACGTACTTGGCAATTTCCCTCTTCATTCTGGTCCACCAATACAAAGTTTTGAGGTCATGGTACATCTTATTGCTACCAGGGTGCATGGAGAATTTGGAAAGGTGAGCTTCATCCAGTATCTTCTTTCTGAGCTCAGGGTCCTTGGGAACAACTAATCGGTCTCCAAACCATAAAATTCCCTTGCTGTCCTGACGGAAGCACTTGTATTTCTCTGCCTTTTGCTTGACCATTTCCTTAATCATTTGAGCACCCTTGTCCTCAATCTGTGCCCTGACTATTTGCTCTTGCAACGTGGGCTCCACAGAGATATAACTCAGTTCACCGGAAGGAACAACTTCCAGGTTTAGCTTGCACAATTCATCGCACAGGGTGGTAACTCTTGCATCCATGTTCATACAATTGCACTGGGCTTTCCTGCTCAAGGCATCTGCCACAACATTGGCTTTGCCAGGATGGTAATTGTTGGGGACTTGTTCTCAAATGCTATGAATTAAGAACAAGGCAACATAAAAATGTTAAATGTTAACGTCCTTCGCCCATGAAACATTATTCCCTTGAGGATAATGAGCCTTGGACGAAGGTTGATGAGAATATAATTACGAAGGTTAGGTCTTCGTAATTAAATTTTAATAGATTGTATAAGATAACATAAAATAAAGGGTACAAAAAGGTAAATAAATCATAAACGAATTATATTATATTTTCTTAATATATTGAATCATTGAATACAATTATACCTCTGCCTTGGCAAAGATTGATTCCCGAAAGATGCGATTGCAATTACCAGAATGCGTGAACAGTAAAGGAATACTGTTCACTATTTATAGACACAGGACACAGCCTGTGAAGAATTACAATTATGCCCCTCATAAAAGTTTACAACATTGACTCAGACCCTTATGGACTAAAAGGTCATTCTATCTTTAAGTCGGTTTGTAATACCGAAGCTTCATGAAAAGGAACCTTCGGCCATCCCATACAAACAGTTTCAGCCGAAAGCCGCTTCTTCCTACAAGACCTTCGGCGACGAAGCATAGTCCCAACAGTAGCCCCTTTCGCGGTGCTAGATCGTTTTTCGTAACGAGCTTGATCTGTGAAAAAAGTCTCTTAAGCTTCGGGGAGCCGAAGGTCCAAAAAACACCTTCCCTGAGCTCGTTGTCGAGAAACGATTCAGTTTCCCAGCGCGTAGCGGTCCCACCTTGCAGAGTTACTGTTTGTCTCAGCGGTCCACCACGCAGCAAGTGCAAGCGGGTGTCCGCCTGGTGTAAAAATCCTGGCGCTTCGCCTTCTTACCTGCAGTACTATATAAACAGACGAGTAGGTGTGAAGTTACCACAGCATTCATTGCTATTTGCACTGTTTTGCTGCCAAAATTTTTAACCATCGCCGAAGCTTGACTCTCGGAATCGAACGAAGCTCCAACTTGAAGCCTGCTTCGTCAGAAAAAACTTCGGAAGAGAAAAGTATTTAATTTCCACAAATTTAGAATTAAATGGCCAGAGTACGTTCTACCGCTAGGGTTGAGCGTGAGGGGGGCGAAGCTGAAGGTTCGGAGACTGTTCCCATCTCCGAAGCGATGCAAAGATCCGGACTGGTAACTTCGGAAAAGATCCCCAGTGATGATGCAGAACAAGCAGAACAAGCAATTGCCGAAGCAGAAGAAGAAGATATTGAGGAAACTGATCCCGAAGACGATTATCGTATTGCCATGTCAAGCAAGCCCAGCCACTTGGACTTCGGAAAGTCTACTGTTTCGAAGGCTGATCTCTCCAAGATGGTAAAGTCGGGCTTTTTTCAATGAAAATCAGAAGAAGCTATTACGCTTCGGGGGAGAAGAGACTACCCCAAGGCCGGAGAAGGATGAAATTGTCATTTTCAAGAGCTTTCTAAAGGCTGGATTAAGATTCCCGCTACATGGGATTATTGCAGAGGTACTGAAGAGGTTTGGTATCTATTTTCATCAGTTGACTCCTAACGCTATTGTTAGGCTTAGTGTTTATATCTGGGCCCTCCGAAGCCAAGCGGTGGAGCCGTTTGCGGACAGCTTTTGTCGAGTTCACGAACTGCACTATCAGACGAAGGCTAGAAAAGATGGATTGCATGCCAATTTTGGTTGCTATAATTTTGTTTATCGGAAAACCACAAAGTTTCCTGTAATCAGCTACCGAAGCAAATGGGCAGCAGGCTGGAAGTCGGAGTGGTTCTATGTCAAGGTTGATGACGACAAGGAGAAGCTTGTGCAAAGTCCACTCGAACTAATCTTCGGAGAAACCCGACCTCGTTGCAACATGACACCAGAAGGTCCAACACAACAAGCGTTGAATGAATTCAGAATTATTGCAGAGCATATCAGTACAAGAGACCTGGTTCAGGAGTTTTTGGCTTTCAAGGTTTTTCCTAGTTTAAAAGAATGGGAAATGCCGAAGCTAAAGGGGGAGAAGAAAGAAGGTGAACTTGTGCGTTTACCTTACTATTTCAAGTTTAAGAAATACTTTAAAACACCTTGCCAAGAGTGGCTGGATACAATTGAAGTAATGTGCAATGAAATACTTGGCAACTACTCCAAAAAAGAAGATCAATTGATGACTGCGGCCTTCGGCACCCGTCCGAAGCGAAGACTGAATCGAGTGCTGGACGCCTTGGGTTTTGAATACCCTGACTATGAAAATCTGAATAAAGGTGTCGGGGGCCAGAAAAGGAAAAGGATAACTGAAGCCTTAAATGAAGATGAGAAAGAACCATCAAAGAAGAAAATTCCGAAGAAGAGGAAAGCGTCTTCTCCGAAGCAAAAAATATCTGACGAAGAAGAAACCCCCGCATCACCCTCTGCCCCTGACGTGGAGGAAATTTTGAAGGTAATGACTGAATCCCTGCCTGTGAAGCTAAGTCCATTGGGGCCTCAACTGACAAAGTTTTTTCAGAAGGAAAAGGAGCCTGAAAAAACGAAGAAAACGACTAAAGCAAAGAGACAAAGAATCATCACTGTGACAGAGGTCATTGACAAGACACCACCAAGAGCTTCAGCTCAGAAGACACCAGCGGCTGAGGAAAAAACAAATATTGAAATCACACCTTCGGAGGTCGCGGCTGCCGAAGCTGCCTCAATTGAAGATTTGAACCTGGAAAGCACAATCGAACACATCGACAAAATACTGCTAGACATGGCCACAGAAGAAGCTGCCACTGCCGCCGAAGAGGCTATGGCCGCAGTGCCGGGGAAAGAAAAGGAAATTGTTGACGAAGCTTCAGAGGACGAGGCCTTCATGTTTCAAAATTTAGTTGGAGGAAAATTGTCAAAACCCGAAATAGAAGAGCTTAAAGATTATGCCAAATCTTGCGGGTACAAACCAGGAGCACTCCTCTTCGGAGGTATTGATGATGAAAAATTAGATTGTATCCGAGATCAAACTGGAGCCAAAGTTATCGGTACTCTGTCAAAGAGTATCGGTTTTCCGAAGCTAGAAATGGACATTAGCCGCTACCGACGACAACATATCATTGGTAGTTTATTTTATTCCAATTTCAAGGTGAACTACTTTTCCCTTAACTTTTATTGTTTTTAATAATGAAAACATGTCTAACGAAGGTTGTTTTCGTGCAGAGTATGCTGTTGAGCAAAGCCTTGAAAATGCAGCAAGATTTTGAAGACAAGAAACACGAAGTTATAATTGAAAATTTAGAAAGCAAAATAAATGAGCAATCAGCTGCTATTGAGAAGAAGAACTTTGAGCTCCAAGCAACTGAAGGTTTATTGGCGGAAGCCGAAGCTAAAATAACAGAACTGAACACGAAGCTTCTCTGCCAATCTGAGCAGTTTGAACAAGAAAAGCAAGAACTTAATGCAAAACTTGAAGCCGAAGCTCAACAAAATTCAGATTTGAAAAAACTATTGGCGGGCCTTCAAGAAAAATGTTTGGAATTTAGCAACAAATGTATTCAACGACTAAGAAAAAATTTCCACTCAGTTGGAGCCAGCAGTGAGAAATTCACCCCCTCAGCTGAAGATTTACCGAAGACCTTCGAACATATTGAGGGTGAAATTGACGAGCTCGACGAAGTTATAGCTGGGCACGGTGACTTCTGTGCCTGGGTAGCTTCTCGGGGCACTGCTGCAGCTTTCCTAAAAGCTAGCTGCGATCATGGAAAGATTGTCAATAGGCCCAATTTCACTTTATCACCATCAATCCTAGATGACATTCCTGATCTCGCCCGAAGTATTTCCAATAGATTTGTAAAAATGATATGGACAAAAGGCGGGCGAGAAAAGGCTGGAGACGAAGCTCGGAGTCATCTTGAACCAGTAAGAAATCATACCTTGTGCTTACCTCTTCCTTCAAGCTCGATTTTGACTTACAACAACTTAATTCATGTAGGATGACGAAGCCGAAGTCGATGATTAAAAAGAATGACGCCGAAGCTAAAATCCCTCGAAGATTAAATAGGAGTAGACTGTAGACAGACTCAGGAAACTTTTGAGATAGCTTTTGTAAATGTAACTAAACTTGTCTTTAATGAGTTCTGTTCATACCTTGTATTATGCTCTTACCCTTCCATTAATGTATGTGAAGTGCTTTGTTGTGGACGAAATTATCTTTTTTGAGCCGAAGGCGAAAAAACACCTTCCCTTCTTTTCGTACACTGCGAAGCATAGAAAACAACATTTCCCTTTCTTCCGAAGCTCTCCTTTTTGTACGCGAAGAAGCTCTTCTCTTATGCCGAAGCAACCACTTATGCCATGATGATGATTATCCTACATATGCCTGAATGAATGTTTATGAATGCAAATGCTATGATGTAATGTGATGTGCAAATGAATGTCCAAACACATATCCGAAGCCATACTCTCAGCCATTATTTCCTTAGAAACAATCACACATCAGCTCTACATTCCCTTAGGAACGACTTTGGAGCTTCTTCGCCTTTTACTTTCGGCGGAATCAGCGTTGACTTTTCGCTGTAAGCTCTGCATTCCCTTAGGAACGACTTTGGAGCTTCTTCGCCTTTTACTTTTGGCGGAATCAGCGTTGACTTTTCGCTGTAAGCTCTGCATTCCCTTAGGAACGACTTTGGAGCTTCTTCGCCTTTTACTTTTCGACACTCGATGGTGCGTTCTCAGCTTTTACATTTACATTCCTTGGGGGATTTTGCTCTTATAGAACTAAAAAAGGAAATTACATATGATGGCCCCATTAAAAACCTTTCTCCCCCTTTAGAAAGGAAAAGGGTGCCATAAAAAAGAAAAAACATAAAAAATTACATCAAGTTACACATAATATCGGCGAAGCTCATCCGCATTCCAAGATCTAGGAATGTCGTTGCCGTCCATATCCTTCAATCTGTATGAACCGGGTCTCGACGAAGATGCTACTAAGAAAGGTCCCTCCCATTTCAACTGCAACTTGCCCACTGTGACTGGGTTGGCCACTCTCCGAAGCACCAAATGTCCTGGCTCAATATTCTTTAGCCGAACCTTTCTATCTCGCCATTTGATTGTTTCGGCTTGATATTTATTGATATTCTCCACAGCTTGAAGCCTGATCCCTTCTAAAGCATCTTTTTCCACAGAATAAACATCTTCAGAACCTGATTCTGCCGAAGCTACTACTCTTATTGATCCAGCTTTAGCTTCCTCCGGAGTTATTGTTTCGTCATCGAATAATAACTTGAATGGAGTAAAGCCTGTAGACCTTGATGTTGTTGTGTTGTGGCTCCACACCACTTTGGTTAACTGATCTGGCCACTTTCCCCTGGGTTGATTGAAGATCAACTTCATTATTCCTGTCATTATAATGCCATTGGCTCTTTCAACGAGCCCATTTGACTCCGGATGCCTGACTGATGCAAAATGGATCTTCGTACCAATTTGATCACAGAAATCTCTGAAAGTTTCAGAGTCGAACTGTGTTCCATTATCCACAGTGATGGCCTTTGGTACCCCGAAACGACAAACAATATTCTGCCAGAAAAACTTTTGAATGGTGGCCGAAGTTATTGTGGCTAAAGGCTTTGCCTCAATCCATTTGGAAAAATATTCCACAGCCACTACAACATATCTTAAGTTCCCTTGGGCCAGTGGTAATGGACCCAACAAGTCAAGGCCCCACCTTTGCAATGGCCAGATGGGTTGTATGAGCTGTGTTAAGGACGAAGGTTGTTTTTGATCTCTTGCACATTTTTGACAACCTTCGCACTTTTGAACTAATTCCGCTGCATCCGAAGCTGCCTTCGGCCAATAAAACCCTTGACGGAAAACTTTTCCAAGTAACGGCCTAGATCCAATGTGAGATCCACACAGGCCTGCATGTATTTCTTTCATCAACTCTATGCCTTCGGTTCTAGATAAACACTTGAGTAACGGAGCACAAACTCCATGCTTGTACAGCTCCCCTTCTATCATGACATATGGACGAGCTCTTGCCTCTATTCTCCTGTTATAAGTTTCGTCATCTGAAAGGAATTTACCCTGAAGGTAAGAGATGATCTCAGTTCTCCAATCTTCGCTATAAATAGGAGATATATTGAGGACTGCTCTTTCAAGAAGTTCCACCGAAGGTGCTTTTATTGTTTCGAAGAACACATCCGAAGGTAAGGGCAGCCCCTGTGCTGCTGACTTAGCTAGCAAATCAGCATGCTCATTTTGTCCTCGAGGGATATTTTTGACAGAAAATCCTTCGAAGGAAGCTTCGACTCTTCGAACCATGTCCAGATATTTTTCAAGCTTCGGATCTTTAGCCTTGCAACTCTTGTCGATATGACCCAAAACAACCTGGGAATCAGTTTTAAGAATGGCCCTTCTGATTCCCATTGCTTTTAGCTTCCGAAGACCCAAAAGCAGGGCTTCGTACTCAGTAATATTGTTTGTACAACTGATATCGAGTCTTGCCGCATAACAAGTTTTAACTTTGGATGGCGAGACCAACACAGCAGCTGCTCCTGCCCCGAAGGTTCCCCAAGACCCATCGCAAAACACTGTCCATACTTCGGCATCTTTATTTGTTTCTTCATCCTGAGCCCCTGGCGTCCAGTCAGCAATGAAGTCTGCTAACGCCTGGGACTGGATCGAAGATCTATGCACATAATCAATGCAAAATTCATTGAGCTCTGCAGCCCATTTTCCAATTCGCCCAGTAGCTTCTCTATTTCTCATAATATCCTTCAACGGCTGCGAAGAAGGAACAACAATATTGTATGCTTGAAAGTAATGCCGAAGCTTCCTGGATGCCATCAAAACAGCATATAACACCTTCTCTAATTCTGTATAGTTTTTCTTTGATATACTAAGAACTTCAGATACAAAATACACTGGGACCTGCTTCTTGACTTGGCCATCAAGCTTCTCCTGGACAAGTGCTGCACTTACCGCTGAGTGCGAAGCTGCCACATATAATAACAAAGGAGCCCCTGGCGTTGGTGGAGTTAATGTTGTTAAATCTATCAGATATTGCTTCAGTTCCTCGAAGGCTTTTTGTTGGCTTAGTCCCCATTGAAAGACTTCGGCTGATTTCAGCACTTCGAAGAATGGTAAATTTCTTTCTGCTGATCTGGATATAAATCTATTAAGAGATGCCAACCTCCCTGTTAATCTTTGGGCCCCCTTTTTTGTAGTTGGTGGCTCCATTCGAAGTATAGCTTCAATTTTACTTGGATTAGCTTCAATTCCCTTTGTTGAAACCAAGCATCCAAGAAATTTCCCCTTCTTTACTCCGAAGACACATTTTTCTGGATTCAACTTTAAGCCAGCTTGTCTGAAACTGGCGAAGGTCTCCTGCAAATCAGCAATATGATTTTCCTGTTTCGTGCTTTTTACAATGATGTCATCAACATAAGTTAGCACATTTCTGCCTATCTGGGACTGGAGAACCTTCGCAGTCATTCTACTGAAACTTCCTCCAGCGTTTTTGAGCCCCTCAGGCATCCGAAGATAGCAATATGTGCCACTTGGGGTTATGAAGCTAGTCTTCGGCTCATCTTCCTTCTTCATCCAGATTTTGTGGTAGCCTGAGTAACAGTCTAGCAGACTCATGAGCTCTGAAGAAGCTGCTGCATCAACTAAAGAGTCTATCCTTGGCAATGGGAATTCGTCCTTCGGACAAGCCTTGTTGAGATCTGTAAAATCGATACACATTCGCCACTTGCCATTGGCCTTTTTTACCATAACAGTGTTAGCTAGCCATTCTGGGTACTTTACTTCTCTGATAACTCCTGCACTGAGGAGTCTTTTGACTTCATTACGAGCACCTTCGGCCTTATCATCAGACATTTTCCGAAGCCTCTGCTTTCTGGGTCTGAAGGATGGGTCAACATTGAGCGAGTGTTCAATAACATCCCTATTAACTCCACAGAGATCATTGGCTGACCATGCAAAAACATCTTTGTTGTTGAACAAAAACCTTATCAAGTTTTTCTCCTGTTCTTCGGATAATTGAGAGCCCAACAGCACCTTCTGCTCTGCTATGTCCTCACATAAGAGCATGGGCTTCGGCTGATCTGCTGAAGCTGCTTTCTCCCTTCTGAATTTGAACTGTTCACAAGCTTCAGCTCCATCTATGTTATGGATTGCTTTTGAGTCAGTCCAGTTTCCTTCGGCCCTTCTGGCAGCTTCCTGACTTCCATGAATAGCGATGGGTCCTTGATCCGAAGGTATCTTCATGCAAAGATAAGCAGGATGAAGAATTGCTTCGAAAGCATTGAGGGTGCCACGACCAATAATTGCATTGTAAGGGTATTCCATGTCAACAATGTCAAACACAACTTGCTCAGTTCTAGTGTTGTTGATGAACCTGAAGGTCACTGACATGGTGATCTTGCCCAGTGCTACAATCTGTCTTCCTCCGAAGCCACAGAGAGGATGTGTAGCATCATGAATCTTATCTTCTGGCTCTTGCATTTGTCTAAAGGCCTTAGCAAATATGATATCAGCTGCACTGCCTGTATCAACCAAGACATTGTGGACCAGAAACCCTTTGATAACGCAAGAAATAACCATAGCATCGTTATGAGGAAAATCCTTGAGCTGAAGGTCCTCCTGGGAGAAGGTGATTGGGATGTGGGACCACCTTGACTTGATAAAGGGTCCTTGCACTCCAACATGTTGTACCCTTCTCTGCGCCTCTTTCTTCTGCTTTTTATTGGCTGGTTCTGAGCACGAACCACCTGTAATCGGGAGCACCAGCTTCGGGTCCAAAGTAGCTCCAGCTTGATCGTTGAACGAAGCCATCAGCTCAGAAAAGTGGAAGTGAGTTCACCGGAGGTGGGCGCCAATGTTGGGGACTTGTTCTCAAATGCTATGAATTAAGAACAAGGCAACATAAAAATGTTAAATGTTAACGTCCTTCGCCCATGAAACATTATTCCCTTGAGGATAATGAGCCTTGGACGAAGGTTGATGAGAATATAATTACGAAGGTTAGGTCTTCGTAATTAAATTTTAATAGATTGTATAAGATAACATAAAATAAAGGGTACAAAAAGGTAAATAAATCATAAACGAATTATATTATATTTTCTTAATATATTGAATCATTGAATACAATTATACCTCTGCCTTGGCAAAGATTGATTCCCGAAAGATGCGATTGCAATTACCAGAATGCGTGAACAGTAAAGGAATACTGTTCACTATTTATAGACACAGGACACAGCCTGTGAAGAATTACAATTATGCCCCTCATAAAAGTTTACAACATTGACTCAGACCCTTATGGACTAAAAGGTCATTCTATCTTTAAGTCGGTTTGTAATACCGAAGCTTCATGAAAAGGAACCTTCGGCCATCCCATACAAACAGTTTCAGCCGAAAGCCGCTTCTTCCTACAAGACCTTCGGCGACGAAGCATAGTCCCAACAGTAATGTACCTCCAAGTCATAGTCCTTGATTAACTCCAACCATCTCCTCTGCCTCATGTTCAGATCTGCCTGAGTGAAGATGTATTTGAGACTCTTGTGATCAGTGTAGATGTTACAGTGAGCTCCCATCAAGTAGTGTCTCCATATCTTAAGAGCATGAACCACAGCTGCCAATTCCAGGTCATGTGTAGGGTAGTTCTGCTCATGGGGTCTGAGTGCTCGGGAAGCATAAGCAATGACTCTGCTATCTTGCATCAAGACACATCCCAATCCTGTACCAGAAGCATCACAATAAACTTCGAAGGGCTTGGTGTTGTCAGGTTGAGCTAGCACTGGGGCTGTTGTCAAATGCTGCCTCAAAGTATGAAAGGCATCCTCACTTTTGGTTCCAATCATACTTGACTCCCTTCTTCAATAACTCAGTCATTGGCTTGGCAATTCTGGAGAAATCCGGAATAAATCGTCGATAATACCCGGTCAATCCTAGAAAACTCCGAATCTGCCTCACTGTAGTCGGGGGTTTCCAATCCATTACCTCTTGTACCTTCTCAGGATCAACTGATATCCCATCCTGAGAAATTGTGTGACCCAAGAATTTGATCTCCTTCAGCCAGAATTCGCATTTAGACATCTTAGCATAAAGACGATGATCGCGCAGTCGCTGAAGCACGATGTGCAGGTGCTCAGTATGTTCGTCTTCATTCTTGGAATAGACCAGAATATCATCAATGAAAACGACCACGAACTTATCCAATTCTGGCATAAACACTGAGTTCATCAGGTACATGAAATAAGCCAGGGCATTGGTCAGCCCGAAAGACATCACCAAAAACTCATACAGCCCATATCTGGTAGAGAAAGCCGTCTTAGGAATATCGCTGGCACGGATCTTGATCTGATGGTAACCTGAGCGAAGGTCTATCTTGGAGAATACCTTGGCTCCTACCAACTGATCAAACAGAACATCAATACGGGGTAGCGGGTATTTGTTCTTGATAGTCACTGCATTGAGAGGGTGGTAGTCAACACACATCCTCAAACTCTCATCCTTTTTCTTCACAAATAAGGCTGGACATCCCCATGGTGAAGTACTTGGGCGAATAAACCCCTTGTCCAACAACTCTTGCAATTGCTTCTTCAATTCAGCCAATTCCGCGGGAGGCATCCTATAGGGTCTCTTGGAGATAGGAGCAGTCCCGGGTTGTAACTCGATTGCGAACTCGATGTCTCGGTCAGGTGGCATCCCTGGCAATTCATCTGGAAACACATCCGGATAGTCACAGACCACTGGGATCTTTTCTACTGGGGATTCTAACATAACAAGGGCACAAGAACGGGAACAACCTTGGTCCGGCAAATATAGTGTGGTTCCACCACAAGTTGGTGAGTGCACCTCAATGGCCCTAGCTGCAATATCCATCATAGCCTAATTTCTGGTCAACCAGTCAGTTCCCAATATGACATCCACACTTTCCAAACCCAAAATGAGGAGGTTGGTTTTAATTATCAGACTACCAAACTTTATAGGCACATTCTTGTTAATTTGGTAAGTGGCAACCTTGCCTCCTGGTGTTGAAATTGTGATACCCCCATTGGTGTGGTGAAAAGGTAATTGGCACTTGGCACTAAATTTGGCACTGATAAAACTATGCGATGCACCAGAATCAAAAAGAATAATGGCAGGATAATTTAAAACTGTAAAGATACCAGTCATGACGGGTGCTCCCTCTGGAATATCGGCCATGGTGGTGAAGTTTAACCTGCCCTGCCTCACTTGCACCTTCTGCCTCTTCCCTTGGTTCTGATTAACATTCTGCCCCTGCCTCTGCTGGTTCCTAGGGCAATTCTTGGCATAATGTCCGGTATTGCCGCACGTGAAACATCTGTTGTCATTTGCCTGGCGGTACTGCTGCTGCTGCTGATTGTTCCTTTTAGCTGGAAACTGGGTGCGGTTGGGTGCCTGCTGCTGCTGCTGTGGTCGGATCACCCATCTTCCTTGCTGCTGCTGGGGTCCCCTGCTCTGAGTGTCTAACACAATCCTGAAGCGCTGTGGCTGAGCTGAGGGTCCTGCCACAGGGGTCTTCCTCTTCTTCTCTGCCTGTCGAGCTGTAATGCAGTCCTCTTGGGAGATAGCCATGTTGACCAACTCATTGTAGCTGTTGGCCCTGACGGTGTTGAGACGATCACAGAGCTTAGTGCTGAGCCCCCTCCTGAACCTGTCTCTCTTCTTCTCATCCGTATCTGTGTGATACCCAGCATACTGGCACAAGTCATTAAAGGCCTGGGCATACTGCAACACTGTCCTGTTGCCCTGAGTGAGTGCCAAAAACTCATTGAGCTTCCGGTCCATAATCCCGGCTGGTATGTGGTGTCCCCTGAAAGCTGCCTTGAACTCCCTCCATTCCACCTCTCGATCCTCTGGCTGCATGGCAAGAAAATGGTCCCACCAAGTCCTTGCGGGTCCGCGAAGCTGCTGGGTGGCGAATCTGACTTTAGTGACATCTGAGCAAGCTCCATGGAGTAGCGGGAATTTGGATTCCACTACTCGCAACCACACATCTGCATCAAGTGGATCCTCTGCCCTTGTGAACAATGGAGGTTGGGTGCTGAGGAACTCTTGGTAGGTGGCTGCCGCGGGGTGACGCTGATGGTCTCCACCACCATAGTGTTGAGGTGGTGGCTGACGCTGAGCTAGTTGCCTCAAGATCTCATTCTGCTGAGCCATTAGCTCCTGCAGAGTGGGAGGCGGTGGCGGCGGTGGAGGAACGCGCTCATTCTGGCCACGACGCTGTCTCCCGGCCATCTGAAAAAACCATACAGACACTTAACACCATATCTCCAAGCTCAAGATTTTATCGCGGCGAAAAGAGTCAAAAACAACATGACAGACTCCAACTTCAACAAAAGGATTTTAAAAGGCATATATTTTCCTTCCAAATTTAAACTGATCACAGCATCCATCAAACAGGCTTCCAAGAGAGTTTAACACGATTACATCAATTATCCCAAAAATACTCAACTCTATCTAGCCTAGTACCCCAAGGGTGCAAAAGCTAAGCTAGTTGCGAGGAGTCCTACCATCACTGACATCTAACTCTATCTTGGACACCTAATGAGCGAACGAGGCAACACTCGACTCGGGGGAAGGTGGTCTCCCTGAGCCGGCAGTGTCCAAACTAGAGGCAGGCTCATCTCCTCCCTCGATGTCGGCTTCCTCGTCAGCCTCCTGGTGATGCATATCCAGGTGCTCATTAGCTTCGGCAAGCTGCTGCTGGGTGTTGATAAGCTGATCCTCGAGAACCTCGATGGTGTTCTCCCTAGTGCCCACTAGTTCCTCCAACTCTTGGATATCAGTGGATAGCTGCTCCACCTGCAAGTCCTTCTCCACCATTTCTTGGGACAAGTCAACCACGAGCTCCTCCCTGTTGTCCAAAGTGATCTTTGTTGCTTCCAACAGTGCCATCAGGTGGGACATCGCCTCACCGCGCATCACTTGCAGACGGTACAGAGCATTCATGCACCGTACGGTCAAGTGCGCAGTCTGTCCTGGGTAGATGGCCCAGATGTCCTTGGCATGCTCCACCCTATCCTTCCACATTGGGTCATCCTCCCTTTCAGCGGGGAACAAGCCAATGGGGTGGGTAGACAGCTCCAAAGGATGGAAGCCGCATAAAGTGGTCAAACCATGCAAAGCAATTGCCTCAATTGTGTCCTCAGCTCGGTATCCAAAAGACTCGGAGTCCAAAGAGCGCCAGCCTGGCTGCAGGGGATGAGGCTCCAAGGTCATCCTCACCCTACAGCGGGGCACTCGGTGCTTCTCGAACTGCTGCACCGCGTACTGAGGGGGTGTCGTGTATCCCACCCCCTGAAGTACCTCCCACAAAATGCGGGGAAAACCCTCTCGTGCAAGCCCGTCAGTGTGGGATAGTGCATTTCCGTCCTCTGAGGATCCGTGGGAAGTCATCTGTGTATGGTTAAGCGTAAGTAAAAGAAAAAGAA
This sequence comes from Zea mays, assembly GCF_902167145.1. NCBI lineage: Eukaryota > Viridiplantae > Streptophyta > Magnoliopsida > Poales > Poaceae > Zea > Zea mays. The sequence goes on along the minus strand of NC_050096.1, from coordinate 69,995,160 downwards.
TTATAAAAAGAACAAGAAAAATAAAACTCAGCCTTTCTTTAGTTAATTAAAATGGTACTGAGGACTTAGTTGGTTATCATCTTGTATTTAAGTCCCTACTAAATTTTCCATTTACTTTAATTTAAGAAGGTATGCATGGTCATCCTGAACGACCTCACATTAATGTAAAAGGATTTGGGAAGAACTCCCATCCTGTAAAAGTGGCCTGTAGGGCCTAATCACTTAGCCACCTAGCTACCCCTCTATCACCCTAAGGCTTCACGTCCTAGGTCTATCCTGCTCGTCCTACTATCTATCCAACATTGTTGCTATCAAGTTTTACTTTGGAAAAAGATGGTATTTACATTTTATTGATTCCTCTGTGGTGGTACAAGCTCCGATACCAGCTGTGGCGGAACTGCCCAAATTATTCCAACTTAAGTGTCTAAGTCCCGCTGTAAAGGCTAGACCACACTTAAATGGGAATAACCCGTCAATCCCTCGGATCTAGTCCGACGCGGCCACTGACAGGATCAAGTACCACAATCTCACTCGATGGTGAGTCACAGAGCAAATACAATAAAGCATAAAACCATGCATGAAAGAGTATTAAGTTATTACATCATCATCGGAGTTTCTCAAAAGTAACCATCAGTGTTCGAAGTGCAGCGGAATAAAACTAATGGTAATTAAACAGAGGGATGGGGAAGCCTGTCCCATCACTCCTCCTGCTCCTCCTCAGCCGAGGTAGGGTCCCACTCGACAGCCCAACCCGGTGGCAAGATGGACGGCCAAGTCACTCCAGCAACCATGTCCTCCAGAGATCCTGTAAAAATTATGCCACAAGCAAGGCTGGGTATACTAATACTCAGCTAGACTTACCCGGTGTGAGGAGTCTACTCCTCTACCTCTAGACATGCAGCTGTTTGGCTGTGGGGTTTGGTTGCCAAAAGCACTAGCTGAGTTTCTAAGTCAAGTTTTAACTTTGTCAATTTAAGTGTGACTCTCTTAAGGCTAAAAGTGTACTATCTACTCATACATAGTAGCAAGCATTATTAGCAATCAACAACTTATATCAACTCATCACATTTTCACTTGTTACTCAATGTAGCAGCATGGATCAAGTAGTCTCATTAGCTGCGAGAAGCAGACGATTCGAATCGAGTTTTTAAACCTTGCAAGGTAAACCTAAACACACGACGTGGCGAGGCACTCCGTCCCCACACACATCAACCGTCCCCATCGATTCCCCGTCAGCAGATCAGGGCTCACCGCCTTGGCGTACAATGCCTCACTGACCCCGACTGGCCGTCGTGCAGTGACCGCACTTGTACCCACCATAACCGGAATGGGAGACCTCGTCTCAGGTCGCGTGAGGGGATATGTCCACTGCCAGGTTCACTCAGGTACTAGGCTTACCGATTTACCATATTTCTCGGCATGTGCTTAGTACGTTCAAACGCTTGACTCACGGTACCACACCTTAATCCTTATTCCAATTTTTATCCCGTGGACAACCAATCCCCATGGATTGTTGCCCATAGACCAACATCATTATGATAAGAAAGTGGATACAACCAATTCCTAGCCTCGCGCGAGTGCTAGAAAAATCACTCGACTTCTACCGAGATCCTAATTAATAAAGCAGCTACTCGACCTAGCATACTAGTATTCATCTCAACGGGATTCCTGAGATCATGCAACTAGGGTTTCAAACAATTCCTACACCTAAGTGCACAATCAATCCTACAATCATTAAGTGAAGTAAAATAGCATAAATAACAGGTTATGCATAAACCGGGGCTTGCCTTCCAAAGCAGTGGCAGGCAGGTCCTCTGGTGCAGGCTCTGGTGCTGGGTCTGGGGCTACCTCCTGAGCAGCTCCTTGCTCCGGCACGAGGACGTACTCTCCGTCAGCAAGGTTACAGTCTATCGAATGCAATGAACATGGATGTCATGATTATGCAGGATTAAATAACATTATGTTAAAAAGAAAACTAAGTTGAGGAGTAACTTAGGGTTTCTTGGTCATGCGAGGCTTTTAGTGGGTTGTGCTCATCACTTTTAGGTTTGGGTTTTTGTTGAGGATAAACATAGTGGGTTTGTATTGTCTTTATACATTTCAGTGGGCAATCTACAAGGGTTTTTAGGATGACCCTAATTATCATTATTTATTTTCCTTTCTTTAATTTCTACTTATGGTTTCTAGTGTAGGTTTGAACTACGACAGTGGTTTAATAATTTCCAAAAATTCTGTAAAAATTATAGTGGGTTGCCATTTGCTATTCTAGCCTGTTTTAAGAATTTGAGGCTCAACAAATAAAGGCTATGTTTAAGGCAAAAATAATAAAAGTTGGGTAAATGGGCCACTTTGTATTACAACTCTCACTTAGAGGTGGGGTCTGTCTTAAGGGTTATTTTTGTTGGCCTCTAACAGTAATAATAGGCTTCTGTGCCAAAAGCTACAGAAAGCTAAGGGGTGGTTACTTAGTTATGATTTTCTAAAGTTTAATGTCAAAAAGGCACTTTCTACTACATTGTTATTTGAAAAATGTCAAACAACAGATTTCATATTTTTCTTAAGTTCTTATTAGCAAAACATTTTCTATCCCAAGGGTGGGGGTGTTTTCACCTTGGGGTTATTTTTGTAGGGTTTTTCTAAGTTTCCCTTGTTTTATTAAAATAAAAGGTATCCTACTTATTTTATACTAAAACAGGGTATGATATATTTTTCCAGTGAACTACCTTGAATAAGTGTCCTAACAAAAATAGGGGTGCCCTCTGGTTCATTATTTAAACCACATTTTCTATTTTTCTTAACCTTGAGCATATTGTAAAACAAGGGGCAAAAACTAACTTAATGGGTTGGACAGAGAGGTTTAACATTTTTAACCAGATCAGTGGATGAATATAAACTTCTCCAAATTTTTTTGGCCCTAGTCAAATAATACAACTTTTTCCTTCTATTATTGAGCTTTTGGCCAAAACTATAATTAAATCAGAGCTTTAAAGTTTTCTATAGTACACAGGGGCTTTATATTTTTCTTAAATAGGTTACATTAATTAGAGTCTGGCAAAATTGGTTTGACCAAGTTTGGATGAACTAAACATAAGTTATGAATTTTTAAAGTCTCTGTTCAAATTAAAAATAGATTTTAATAAGAGTTTCCTGGAAAAACAGTTTACACCGGGGTCCCTGGGTTTAAACTAAATCAACCTTCGCAGTTCTACCCTTGCGCCACTATTCCCCTGAGTCGTTGACAATTCAAAAAGCCCCCTGACCTTTTCTCCCTCTCACCCGCAGTCCTTCCCCCAATGTAAACAGTAACCGCGGGAAAGAAAAGGGGGGCACGGCTTACCGGCGGCGAGATAGGTCCGGCGAAGGGCAGGGTTGGCTCGGGGAGGCTCTGGCGGTCACGGCGAGGTACGGCTCGACGGCGGGGATGGCCGGAATCGCCCGGTCCTCGCGCGCAGGCGGGTGTTCTCGTCGGCGGCGAGTGCACCGGCCAAACCACGGCGAACTGGTTCAATCCAAATGTACGGTGAGCTTCACGGGGTAACGCAGTGACCGTGTGTACAAGGAATCGAAGAATGGTTGAGTGGATTACCCGGTCCACGCACTCCGGCGGGGTTGAGAGCTCCGGCGACCGTGGGCTGTCCTCTCCGGCGAAGCAAACTTCAATTCCTCGCTCGGGGAGCTTCACCGGGGCGTGCTCAGTCTTCTCCGAGGGCTGGCCGTGGTTGGGAAGGGGTCTACTGGCCGGTCTACGGTGGCAGGGGGATCGGGCGGCCGCAGACACGCTGCGCACGGGCAAACGGCGGCGAGCCGAGCTCCGGTGAAGTTTGAGTGTGCGCGGAAGAGTGCAGTCGAAGCCTGGGAGGGCTTTATAGGCGCGGGCGCGGGCCATGGCGCTGGCTTGGCTCGGGCGCGGCGCTGGGCATGCGGGGGCGCGCGCGGGCGTGCTCTGGCGCGGGCAGAATGCGTCAAACACGTGGAGGTGTGTTTCTTCCATTGTTCAAACGCCTGCAGAGATCACAAAGTGCGAATCTTGCCATGAATCCGGCGCAGACCTCTTCCTGGCACCTAGGGCTATCTCTCATGTGTGAGTTCCAATGGAGGATACGCCCTAGATCAAGAGATAGACGGGCGCCAAATCTGGCTTGTCTCACTGCCCACATCGCGACAAAACTGACGCCAAGACCTGTCAAACGTCAAAGGCTCGGTCTCCACTTTTTCCAGGGGGTGCCTTAGGTGGTATGCCACATTTTTGGTATAGATCCTAAGTGGTTTTGGTGCCATCTTTAAAGTGAACACAGTTGATCTTTAGATTAGGGTTAAAAATTGGACTTAGAGAGAAATAGAGAGCTCTAGCTCTCTCTCCACTTGGAGATTTGGATTGGGTTTCTCCAGGGGTCTTTTTGCAATATTTCCCTCCCCTAATTGCTGGTTATAAGGGTACTTAAGGTTTGGGTAAATGTTACTCAAATTTTGCACCCTTGTTCACTCTCTTTTCCCTCTTATCTAGGGTTTTGGGAGATAGGGTTTAAGAGGGGTCTAGGGTTCTCTCCCCCCTTGTCCAAAGTGATAGTTGCACTCAATTAGGGTAATGCTTTTGGTCATTCACATCTCTTGGTTAAAACCTAGTTTCCAAAGCCCTTACACTGTTGCTCCTTAAGTTCTTCCACATGTGATCATAGTCCTAAGCACCAAGGTGTGCTCTAGCCATGGTAACATCTGAGGTGTTACAGGGGGGAGCGCCGGAGGGAGGGGAGGGAGGAGGGAGGGGGAGGGAGGAGGGAGGGCCTCACCGGAGGGGGAGGACAGCGGCGGCGCGGGGGGGAAGGGGCGGCGGCGGCGCTAGGGTTTAGGGAGAGGGAGAGAGAGAGAGAAAATGACGGGCGAGGCCCGCGGGGAGGGGATTTTTGGAAAAAAAAGAAAAGATGGAGGGGGTGGTTGGGCCGGCTGGGCCCAAAGGGGGGGGGAAGGGGGCGCGCGGCTGGGCCGCCAGGCCGGCCCACGGCGGGGGAGGGGGGGCGGCTGGGCCAAAAGGGGAGAAGGGGGGGAGAGAGAAAAAGAAAAGGCTTTTCTTTTTCTAATTTCCACATTTTCTATATGACTATTTCTCCACTTCACTCAACCACAAACAAAAGAGTGCATAATCCGGCATGATGCAACAAACAAAAATAGTTCTAGGTTTTGGTTACACAAGATGTCGAGCTAATTCTCACTATAACTTTTAGAAAATATCAAGGCTTAGCGAGAAGAAAAGGGAAAAAGGAAAGAGTAACGCCTGAATTTGGTGAGAGAAAAGAAGAAAAAATTCTACCCCCCAAATTCAGGGCGTTACAGAAAATCTATTGAAAATTCCTGGACGTTCCCCCCCAATGGGTGTAGGCAAGGGACGACTTGGTGCGCTGAGCGTTTAGCAAACTGCTTCTGAGTAGTAACTTGATGTGACCGTGGGTGTAATCATATCGCCCAAGCAGTTGACTGGAGTCCCAATGGGTGTCGTGTTACGTGGAACGTCGTCAGCCGCCTGACGTGTCTCCAGACGGTTTGAATTGCATATTGAATTTTTACGACTATTCGGTGGCCGTGGTAGGAGGTGAGCGGTTGCCTTCTTCACGATGTCATCGCTTTAGTGGTAGCAGACGAGTCCTTTGTAGTCACGTTGTCGCTTTAGGAATGACAGCCGAGTGATTATTGGCGATGTCGGCGCTTTTAGAAGTGATAGTCGAGCGATAGCTGGCCACGTCGGTGTTTTAGAAATAACGATCGAGCGGTTACTGGTGATGTCGGTGTTTTAGAGGTAATAGCTGAATCCTTTGGAGCCACGTCACTGCTTTAGAAATAACAGTCGAGTGACTGCTGACGACATCGGCGTTTTAGAAGTAACAGCCGAGTGATAACGGGCCACGTCGGCCGCTTTGGGAACAATGGTCGAGTGAAGTCTGGTAACGTCAGCGTTTTTAGAAATAACAGCTGAGTTAAATTGGGCCGCGTCGGCCGTATTGGAAATAACGGCCGAGTGATGACATGGCACACCATCGTTTTAGAAATAACAGTTGGGTGATGACTGGGCGCTTTTTAGAAATGGCGTCTGGCCCGGGAAAACCCCATATGTACTACACTGTCGCATGCCTCTGCATTCTGTGCCCTAGTTTTGCTTTTCTGCATCCAGGCCTTCTCTACTCTCTTGCAATATTGCTTCCGCTTCGTTCGCCAGTAAGATTGAGATGGCGCCCAAGTGGAAGACTCAGAGTTCGTCTGTCGCAATCATTCCTCCTATCGATCCCAATAGTCAATTGCCTTTCGCAGGTAACTACATGTCTGTTGTCTCTGAATCCGACCTTCTCCACCTCGTATCCATCGGAGTTCTTCCTCCAAAGGAACTCTGTTCTTGGCGGATCTGCCGTGGGGTCAATGTTCCGATAGAAGACACCCACGAATCCGTCATTTACATTCCTTTTCTCATCTGCGGCCTTGCTCTTCCCATTTCTCCTTTCTTCCGCGGTCTCGTTGATTTCTATCGCTTGAATCTGACCCATCTGAATCCCAATTCTATTCTGTAAGTTTCCGTTTTTGTTCATTTGTGCGAAGCTTTCCTTGGTATTCTGCCACACTTTGGCCTATGGAAGTATTTGTACCACTGTCGGCCTGGGATGGCCGGAGGGCAGCACCAGCTTAGGGGGGGGGGGCGCGAGTTTGGAGATGCGCTGTTGGAGGAAGACCGACTACCTCGACATCCCACTCAAGGACAACATCAAAGGATGGCGCCTGGAATGGTTTATCATGGAGAATCACGGGAATTCCCTCCCCCCACGGTCAGGGAGACAGCCAGATGTTCGCACTCCGAGTTGGACCGAATCCCCCACAGACATGGAGGTGGCTGAGGCAGGGGCTCTGCTTGCTGAGGTTGGATTGTTGAAAGAGAGGGGTTTGACTGCAGAAGCTGTGGTCGCCGATTTCATTTTCAAGAACATTCAGCCACTAAAAGACAGAGCATACCCGGCTTATCTGTATCGAGGCCTCGCTGATTCAACCCAGGTTACCAACAGAAGGATTCCTGCTGTGGATTTGGTGAGCCGGCTCGAGATGATACTCAGAGGCAAGGTGTCGAACATCGGCGCTCCTGTTGCATACTCAGCCTGGAATCTGCCTCCTTCCAAGGCCTTTACCAGTTTTGTGTCAAATCCTCCTGCTGGTGATAGCGGTTTGGGCCTTAGAGTGCGACGCTCTCCCGAAGAGGTTAGTGCTTTGGTTGCCTCACTTGGCAAAATCCCTGACGACAAGAAGCAGGTTCATTTCGAGGTACCTTTGAATCCAAGTGATGTAGAGATAAGTGCCATGCTGGATATGTTGGCTGAAGATTCCTCTGATGCAGCCCCTGCTGAAACACTGGCTGTAGCACCCATCCAAGAGGCTGGCAAAGCTTTGGATATTCAAAGGTCTGATAGTGTTCGCCCGAAGCGTCCTCGCCGAGTCAATCAACCAACTTCTCCTACTGAGGGGAAGAAAAAGAAAAAGAGACATCTTCGCCGAGTGTCATGCTTGGATCAAGATGTTGGTCCTTCTGCTCCTGCTGCTGAAGAAGTGCCAGTGCCAGTTTTTGCTGAAGCTAATCCCAATGGGTGTGACCCGACTGATGCTGATCCCAATGGGTGTGACCTTGATGATGCTGAACCTAATGGGTGTAATCTAGCCACAGCTGATCCCAATGGGTGTACCATCCACATTATTGATGAAGATGAGGAAGAGGAGGATGAAATCCCTCTAATTCGGAAGAACAGCCGGCGCTACATAGCCAGCAGGGAAAGTAGTGGTGTTCCTTCTCCAGCTTTGTCTTCCCTCGTTGGTCTGCAAGAGTTGTCTCTGGCAAATTTTGATCAGACTCTCGAAGATATGGTCCCAGAGGATCTGTTGTTGGAGCCGGCAGATGGTGGGATGATGGATATTTGTGCTGATGTGCCTGATGCCGGGTTGGAGTTATCCCGAGCGGCGTCCCGTGCCTCATCGACCTTGGAGCGTGGTCTTAAGGGTCAGGAGGCTGGTCTGGATTGTTCTGTTCCCATGGAAGTGGGTGAAGGTCCTTCAGCCTTAGAGGTGGCTGTTACAGAGAGCTCGGCCCTCAAGGATGGCGCTAGCGCTTACCCAGCCCCCGAGGGTGTCGCCGGGGATGATCCGGCTCGGATGGGTAGCGCGAGCTATGACCCAGCCCCCGAGGGTGTCCGAGTTGCTTCTCCCTCTCACACTTCCATGGATGTTCACGTAGGGTCTTCTCCTCCGCATTCTGGTTGCATGGCAGCAGCTCAAGCTTCGGGTCAAGAAGTCGCCTTAGAGGCCGGCGCTCCTGATGACAAAGTTTTGATTTCTGCTGATGATACTGACTTGGTCCCCACTGATGCGTTGCGGGTTGCTCCGGTTGTTGATCCTTCATCGAGCCATCAACTGATTTCCCACGACTTGGGAGTTCCTTCGTTCTTCTCCAACCTCCAGGTAATTTGGTTTTTCCTGATCTGGCTGTACCCCGGGTGTGATATTGTTCTTACATTCATTTGTTTTTATCGTCAGGCATTGGTTGATGAAATGGCTGGTCAGCTGAGGTCGCAGGGTGCTTCTGTCCCAGAAAGAGCTCTGTCTCTGACGCATTGGAATCTAGTGCTGCTTCAGCGGCGGGTATCTGATTTGGAGATGGCAAATGCTGGTTAGTGCCCTTTGTTTGTTTTTTGGCTACTTGACCAATCTGCTTTTTAGCTGAACACCCTTGCTTGACTGTTTCTTGATAGATATGGCCCGGCGGTATTCTGATCTTGAAGAAAAATATTCTCAAGGTCAGACTGAATTGGCCCGGGTTTCTGCTTCTCTGAATGATGCCAACACGCTGAACTCCACTCTCCATGCTCAGCTCGACTCTGAAAAGGTGACCAATGAATTAAGCTTTACTTGGCTTTATCTGCTGTGTTCTTAGTGCTTGCTTGACGTTGGAGAAACTAATTCTTGTCTGCAGGAGGAAAAACGTGCCCTTGCCACTTCTTGCGACAACCTTGACAAGCTATACCGCGACGCCAGCAACTCGTTGACCATCTTGGAGAGGAGCCATCGCTTCACCATGGAAGATTTGGATAATCATCGTTATAAGCTGCAAGAGTCCTTGGATGATATGATTCGCCTCAGGCAATTGGTGTCGAACAAGGATACTATCATCAAGGATCTGCGTGCTTCCAAGAAATCAGTCGTCCAGGAGCTAGAATCTGCTCGGTTGGCTGTCAAGGCTGCTGAAGAAACTTCTGCTACTCTGAGGGCCCAGCGCGACAAAGCTATGGACAAAGCCATTCGCGCGGGGCGAATCCTGATGAGGAGACCCGACGTGGTTGTTCCTGATGACATAGTGGCAGACGTGAATGCTGCTCCTGATTCTTCGAGTTGTCCCTCTTCGTCGGTTGCTCCTGAGAAGAACATTACCAAATAGAAACACCGAATGCTTTGAATATGTGGTTAGTGTGCTCGAATATTTTGTTTAGAAAACACTTTTTAGTACTGAATGCCGTTATTGTTTTCCCGTTGTTAGAATACAACAGTATCTATAATAGCAGAAGTAAATGCAGTATGATGGTTTTGAAATTTCTTCGTATTTCGTGGGGCATAGAGGTCGCCCTAAGATGAGTAATTGCAAACGTGCTCGTGTTGGATTAAGTAGACGCGAGTGTACCGTGCCGATTTAAGTCGTTACCGACTTAAACCAACTGCTCCGTTAGTAGGGTATAGTGGTCACCCCGAGTTAAGTAAGCGTGAGCATGTCGCACCGCCTTAAGCCGTTGCCGACTTAAGCCGATTGCTCCGTTAGTGGGGAATAGTGGTCACCCCGAGTTAAGTAAGCATGAGCATGTCGCACCTCCTTAAGCCGTTGCCGACTTAAGCCGATTGCTCTGTTAGTAGGGTATAATGGTCACCCCGAGTTAAGTAAGCGTGAGCATGTCGCACCGCCTTAAGTCATTGCCGACTTAAGCCGATTTCTCCGTTAGTAGGGTATAGTGGTCACCCCGAGTTAAGTAAGCGTGAGCATGTCGCACCGCCTTAAGCTGTTGCCGACTTAAGCCGATTGCTCCGTTAGTAGGGTATAGTGGTCAACCCAAGTTAAGTAAGCATGCCGGTTGACAGTGAACAATTTGAGTGCCTTTGAAGTCTCTTTATTGATGACATATTTCCCAGTTTACAGAATACAATGCCATCTCAATAGCTTTTGAAATATAGCTAGGGGTAAAACTTCCTGAGATGTTCTATATTCCATGAGTTCCCAATTTCCGTGCCGTCCATTTGAGTGAGGCGATATGATCCAGGCCGAGTGACTTCTGCTACTACGAATGGCCCTTCCCATAGTGGCGACAATTTGTGCCGTCCCTCCCCCGTTAGAATTCGGCGGAGGACGAGGTCTCCCACTGCGAAGGATCAATGTCGTATGGCCTTGTCATGATAGCGCCTTAGAGTTTGCAGATACCGGGCTGACTAAATCACCATGTTCAATCGTTCTTCTTCTAGCATATCAACATCCTCCAGTCTGGTAGCCTCAGCTTCTGCTATGTTTTCAAAGATCAACCTCGGTGCCCCAAACTTGAGATCAGTAGGTAGCACCGCTTCCGAATAGTAGACCATGAAGAAAGGAGTATTTCCATGCAAAGCTCGACTAGGTTGAGTTCTCGGGCTCCAAACAACATACGACAGCTCTCTGATCCACTTTCCTGCGCCTCCAATATCATCCCGTTGGCTCTTTCTACCTGCCCGTTGGCTCTTGGGTGCGCCACCGAGGCATATTTGATCTGAATGCTCTTTTGCTCGTAGAAATCGAAGAACTCCGAGCTTGTGAAATTGGATCCCAGGTCGGTTATGATGCTATTTGGTACTCCGAACCTGAATATTATGTCTTGTATGAATTCCACTGCCTTAGCTGAAGTTAGAGATGCAATGGGTTTGAATTCTATCCATTTAGTGAATTTGTCGATAGCAACCAGTACATGAGTGTATCCTCCTTGAGCTTTCTTGAAAGGTCCAATCATATCCAGTCCCCAGCATGCAAATGGCCAGGTTACAGGTATGGTTTGCAGTTGCTGTGCTGGTAGATGCTGCTGTTTTGACAAGTACTGGCAGGCTTCGCACCTCTGGACTAACTCGGCTGCATCATTCTTTGCTGTTGGCCAGTAGAAACCCGATCGGAAGACCTTCCAAACCAGGGTCCTGGACGCTGCGTGTTTCCCGCATTGCCCAACATGAACTTCTTCTAGTAGCTGCTTCCCTGTAGTTGAGAGAATGCATTTCATGAGGACTCCTGATGCGCCCCTTCTGTATAGCGTTTCCCCAATGAGAGTATAATGAGCTGACTACCTTGCAATTCGTTTTGCTGCATTTTTGTCATCTGGTTCCTCCTCATTTTTTATGTACCTGATGATCGACTCCCTCTAGTCATCAGAATTTGACTCTAGTTGGCTCAGAGTATTGCATTCCTCTACCCGATCCAGTGAAATGCTCGGGTGCGGTATTTCTTGAACAAAGACTCCAGGCAGGACCTGAGTCCGACTGGATCCTAGCTTGGATAATATATCAGCTACCGTGTTTCGATCTCTCTCCACATGATAAAATTCCATACCTTCAAATTTGTCTTCTAGTTTCCGGACAGCAGTGCAGTATTTTCCCATGGAATCATTCGAGCAATCCCATTCTTTGTTTATCTAACTTATGACCACTAGAGAATCTCCATATACCATTAGTCTCTTGATGCCCAGTGATATGGCAATGTTCAGTCCATGAACCAGAGCTTCGTATTCTGATGCATTGTTGGACGTAGGGAATAACAGTTGAAGAGCATATTTGAGTTGTTCACCTCCGGGTGCAATGAAGAGGATCCCTGCACCCGCCCCCTGCAGTTTCAACAAGCCGTCGAAATATATTCACCATACTTCTGCAGTTTCCGGGTTATCTGGCACTTGTTGTTCAGTCCACTCTGATACGAAGTCAACCAGCGGCTTGAGTTTTGATGGAAGTGCGAGGTCGAAATTCAATGTCATGAGATCCCAGTTCACAGGCCCACTTGGCTATTCTTCCGATGGCTTCTTTATTGTGGAGAATATCCCCTATCGGAAATCCAGTGACTACTATGACTTTGTGGTCGTCAAAGTAGTGACGGAGCTTGCGTGCAGTTAGAAGTACTGCATATAATAACTTCTGAACTTGAGGGTATTTCTTCTTCGAGGGGCCCAGAACTTCACTAATGAAATAGATAGGATGCTGTACTGGGTATGCATGTCCCTCTTCTGCTCGCTCGACTACTGTCACACCCGGTTTTGAAGGTAAACCGAATGCGAACCATGTACGTGCCAGGATCAGTAATTCACGTACACAGCGATTACATAAATGACTCATCATAGCACAATGCTTCGAATTACAATAAAGAGTAAGTAATAATATTACAGACTAGAGCCATTTACATAATATAAATCAAAGTACACAGAATCGAAACGTAGCCAACGTAAACAACCCACCACAGGCAGCTGACTGGGGGAGGTCGCTAGCCTAATCCTCGAACTCATCGAAGTCCTAGAACTCCTGGAGATCCGCCTCGACGACTTCTTCTTTACCTGAGCATAGATTACACCAAAGGCAACCTGGTGTTTTGTGAAAGCAAGGGTGAGTACACATCAACGTACTCAGCAAATGTCCCGTTTGGCTGTAGTGGACTAGCTTTATGTGGAGTTAAGCTCAAGCAGTTGCTTTTAGTTGGTCAGGTATTTATTATTAGTGGAAGCCAAGTTTTAGTAATAGCCAACCCGTGAACAGCTTCCTCCTCGAGGAACATCATGATCATCATCGAACCAAAAACATCAATCGAACCATTGTATCTCATATCATATGTATCTCTAATCAAAGAGGATCCCAAGGTCGCTCTTAACCGTGAGCACGGCTGATATATCAGTTTCATAACACTCTGCAGAGGTTGCACACTTTACCCATGAGCCGTGATTCCCTTTCTGCCCGAGGACCGTGACTCCCTATTGATCACTTCCAAGGTGAACTGGCAGGGTCTCACTACGTGGCTTTTCCCTAGGGTCCTCACTATGCGAATGTTGGAAATGACCATTGCATAAAGTCCATCTGACGTCCCAAAACCTATACCTCTGCCCTCAAGAAAAAGCCATGGGACGATGCCCGTACCCAGATCCCTGAGCGAGAATATAGGAGCCATAACAGATGCCTTCGTTTCCCAATGACCAAAAACCAGCACCCAACATAAGATTTCCCTAAATACTTGGCCAAGGGCATCCCATTTCACCCTCATGGTTGCATTGTTATCCCGGGTGGTCTCTCAACGAATAGGTCCTTACGGAGAGGTACTCAGGAAACAGCCTGAGCCCCCTAAAATGCCACAAGTATATCACCATCGTATCCAAAATATAAGCATCGTATCATCAAGTAATTCTCATCATGTTCGTTGATTAGAGTGAAGCGCTAGCATGTAGTTAATCATAGTAACCCAAAAGGTAAATCAAGGACAAGGTAAATAGAAAGCTAGTAAATCCTTAGGTTATTCATAGTATGCGGGATAGTGTATTATAAAATAAATGGGACATAATGGGACTGAGGACACTTGCCTTCACCAAACAGATGCTCAGGGTCTTCAGCTTCGTGGAACCCAAAGAGCTAGATCACTTGGTCGCCGAAGCTTGACCGTCGATTCCTCGAAGTTCGGAAACGAAACGCGATCCAATCGCAACGCGAAGCGAAGACAAACAGACACAAGCAAACAAACATATATATGCATAAGAACATTACACCATACAAAATAAAATGTTATAAAAGCGAGCAATATAAAATAGAGAGCGCTTCTACGGTTACGCGAGGAAAAGAACCACGATAGACGAAGCTATGGTCGAGGGGTTAGTACGTTTACGTTAAACAAGTACTAATTAGAACATCTAATTCAACATAATTATATTAATTGATATTAATCAAATATAAATTAATACTACTACTTAGTTTTGACTAACTTACTATTTTAATAGTTGACAGTTAAGCAAGTAACTTAATGAATATGAGCGATTCTAAGCGAGACGAATTAAGGACGCACGACGTGCAAACACGATGTGCGCAACGTGTGGACACAAACGACTTAGCGCGCGGACAACGCGTGATACGCGCGAACGGCACGCAGCAAGGCGCGCGACACACGCGAACGGCACACGACAACGCGTGCGAACAACACGCGCAACACTCGCGAACGACACGCGACGACGTGCGCGAAACAGCACCGCGACACACGCGGACCGATATGCGAAACTAATAATTAAACAACGTGATTAAACTAAATAATTATTAATAACTAATATTTCAGTTAAGGTTAATCATATTGGTGACTAATTATAAATGCACAAATCGAATTCCTAAATTAGATTTTTAAATTAAAATGTCGTTCTAGTAGCCACTGATTAAACAAATGTCTAACTAAATTAAATAAAATATGCAAAAATTAGGATAAATATTTCTAAATTAAGATTATTTTAATACGAATCTAACGCAACTTGAATGGATCGAATCGAATTTAAAACGCAAAAGTTATGAATGTTTTAAACCATACTGTAATTCGCGCGTCCTAATTTACAGAACTGCCATCTTCTTCTTCCTCTCCTCATCTTCTTCCTCCCATCCATGGAAGAGAGAGGAGGGGAAGGGGGCTGCGCAGGGGAGGACGAGACCGGGCCGGCCAGGGGCGGGCGTGGCCGCACTGGGCGCGAGGAACGCAGCCACCGCTACCGGGGAGGGGTGCGCGCGGGCGTGGGGCGCGGGAGCACGAGCGTCGCCGTCGGCCACCGCCGCCACCGCCGGGGAGGGGGAAAGGGGCGCCGCCGGGGAGGGGAAACGGAGGGGGGAGGGGCGCCGCCACCGGGGAAGGTGAGGGGAGAGTGGGAGAGGCTCTGCACGGACGGGAAAACGAAGAAACGAAGAAACCCTAGGTGCAACAATGGAGGTTTCTCACCGGGGAAGAAGACCCTCGCCGGAGCCGAGAGGAAATCCGTCGATTGCCGGAGATTCGGGGATCCAATCGACGAACCGAACGCGCTGCGACGAAGCCCTCGACGAGACGAACGCAGCGGTACCCTCGGATTCGGCAGACGATGCACGGATTGGGAGTAATTGCTCGCCGGAGTTGTCGCCGGAGTTGGAACCGCCCTGAACTTCGGCGGGCAATACCGGGAGCTAGGGATTGGATTTGGATGAACCGTTTCGTGTTCTGGATCGGGCTCGACGAGATGAAGCCGGACATGTATATATATCTAGGGTTCGGACGAGATAAAAATTCGGTTAAAATTCGGATTTTACCATTTTTAAAATTCGAAAAAGCCTAGAAATCCATATTTTGTGCTCAAAATATTATATATGCTTTCAAAAATTCTAGAAAAATTCCTATAAATGTTTTGGCACCTAATGAACTCAAAAAACATAGTTAGAATTTCTAAAAATATTTTTAAGTTCCACAAATAAATAGTTTTTTGTTTCCGGAAAATAGAAAAATATTCCGAAAAATATGAAAATTTACCGAGCGCTCCTATAAGATATGTTAACATGTTTCAAACACATTTTGCACTTAGAAACACCATGCAACAGCATGAATGCAACAACCAAAGTGCCTTTAGGGCTCATTCCACTAGGTTTACGCTAATATAAAACAAAATAATTCTCCATTTTTAGGGAAAAGAGAAAGAAAAGCGAAGAACTGAGAGAGTAACACCTGAATTTGGTGGATATTAGAAAAGAAATTTTATACCCCCAAATTCAGGGTGTTACAAATCTAACCCCCTTAACAGAATCTCGTCCTCGAGATTCAAGAAGAGGCTAGCAAGAAAAACAAAAGTGGTTCATCGGTTGTTCACAGCTTCTTATGACTCAACTTTGACTTTGGCAACTTTATCTTGTGGACTTGTTGCTTTGACCTTCAGATGATCATGACACACTTATGCAATTCTTGAGGATCTCTTGGACCTGTGGGTTAGGACCCACACACGCTTTCGCTGCGCCACTCTGATCTTGTTGGTTGATGTTGATCACATTGTCTTCATCGGTGTTAGCAGCTAACCCCCTTAACAGGAGCGTTGGTACGTACTTGATGAAGATGCAGCCGACTTCGATCTTGATTGACTAAGAGAGGTTGGAGGTTGCCAAGTGGACAGGTGCAAGAGGAAAGGATAGCGAGAAAAGGTAAGCATAGACGGATTAGAGAGAGCAGGGGGATAACCCAACTACTTAACTCTATGGCACTCAGCTAGTAAACAGATGCCATTGCGGACCACAGGCCACAACACACCACACTCATTTCAAAGAAGCAAATCAGTCATAACACAAAGACAAACATCACGAGCACACAACAACAAACATCTCGTTGTTACACGTTAATGTTAAATAGATGGTGGTCTTTCCTTAAAAAAGGGAAACTACTCTAAGGCCATCAAAAGGTAAGGGGAATAATAAGACATGGAGGCTAGGGGCATGAGCATAATAAAGGATGGAGCTAAAGCAATGATTGTAACTGACAAGGAAGAGAATGCAACCAAGGTCAGGATAGGTAAAACACCATTCTCAAATCGAGATGGAAAAGATGATATTTCAAAAGGTAGGCATAAGATAACATCATGGAAAGATCTAGAGATTACAAAGGTAAGGGAGGTGAAAGGCAAAAACACACCAAAAGATAGAGTTAGGACAAGACTTGCAACGCGACAGAGGAAAAAGGGAATGAACAAGAGCGGGATAGGCAAGACGTCACTCTTGAAATGAAATGGGAGAGGAGGCTTTAAAATGCAGGTGCAATATAAGCATCATGGTAAAGATCAAGGAATGACAAGGGTTAAGGCGATAACAGACAAACACAACCAAGGATGTATTTTAGACAAGACTTGCAAGGCGTCAAAGAAGGGGGAGCAGTCAATGGCGAAATAGGTAAGACATTATCCTCGAACAAGGATGGAAAAGAGAAGGCTTTTAAAGGGAGGTTCAAAGTAAGCATGAAGGTAAGGGTATGAATATTACAAGGGCTAAAGGTGATACCGAACAAGAATGTAAGAGAGGAAGTAAATGTGTATAAGAACCAAGGATATAAGTACCACAAAGGATGAAGTTCAGACAAGATCTGCAAGTGAAAAAGAAGAGGATACGTCCAAGGGCCCGATAGGTAAACTATCACTCTGAAATTAAGGTGGAAGAGAGGGGGATTTTAAGAAGTAGGAATAAAGATGAGTATCCAGGCAAGATCGATGGACGACAAGGTGAGGGTGATAGCAAATAAAAACATAGCAAGAGATGGAATTAACACAAAACTTGTAAGGCGACAAGAAGTGAAAAGAAATCAAGGGAGAGATAGGTAACTCACAGCTCCCAAACTGGGATAGGAGATTGAAGATCTTAGAGAACGGACATAGTTTGATCTCCAAGGTAAGATTAAAAGATGAGAAAGGTAAAGGTAATACTCAACTGGAGCACGACCAAGGATGGAGTTAAAACTTGCAAGCGACAAGGAATAGCATACGACCAAGGGAAAATAGGTAAAATACAACTATAAAATTGAGATGGAAGAGAGAAGGTTTTAAAGGCCGGGTATAATATAAACATCAAGGTAAGATGTAGAGGCGATAAGGGTAAATGTGATAATGATGAAAAGCATAATCCATGGACAGAGTCAAGGCAAGACTCACCAAATGGCAAGGTGGAGAAAACAATCAAGGATAAGATAAGTGAGGTTCCGACAGAAGAGTTGAAGTAAAAATTCATTACCGAAGGAAGTTACAAGGAAACAACGAGATTACCACAGGTGCGCAAAATAAAATGATCACTCATGGATCATTAGGAAACAAGGGTGGTCAAGGGCATGTTAACCGAAATATTTCAAACAGATATTGGGATATAAAGGTAAGCATATATAAAAATAGGAGTATGCAAGATTCCAATGGTACGAGCATACCAAGACCAAGAAAGTACAATTTGCCAAAAAGATAGAGACTTAACAAGAGAATAGGAAAGGGTCTCAAAAGACAGTAAGATCACGGACATATAACTGAAATGTTTAAATAGGCAGTAGAGGTACAAGGGTAAGTGCTTTAGATTAAGGGATAAGGGTAATAAAAATGCAAGGATACGAGCATGTCAATAACAAAATGGAATAGAGATGGTCAAATTGTAGCAATTTAATAATGGATGAGGAAAGAGTCCCAAAAGACTAAAGGCTATGGTCAGGGGGCATCTACAAAGATGTCGCAAGCACAAGATGAGATCAGATCTAATAGATTGAGAGAAGTATAGACCATACTAGAATAAAATAATTTTTGTCAAGGGGGCATATAGGAGCACAACATAGAATTAGTCGAGATGACTAATATTTTGAAGCAGAATCAAGGATGGGATGAAGTAATAATCAATAAGTCCTTAAAACGGCCAATGCTACTCTAGGTCAGCGGTCCTACAGTCAGCACGACTTTGATACCACTTATGTCACACCCGGTTTTGAAGGTAAACCGAATGCGAACCATGTACGTGCCAGGATCAGTAATTCACGTACACAGCGATTACATAAATGACTCATCATAGCACAATGCTTCGAATTACAATAAAGAGTAAGTAATAATATTACAGACTAGAGCCATTTACATAATATAAATCAAAGTACACAGAATCGAAACGTAGCCAACGTAAACAACCCACCACAGGCAGCTGACTGGGGGAGGTCGCTAGCCTAATCCTCGAACTCATCGAAGTCCTAGAACTCCTGGAGATCCGCCTCAACGACTTCTTCTTTACCTGAGCATAGATTACACCAAAGGCAACCTGGTGTTTTGTGAAAGCAAGGGTGAGTACACATCAACGTACTCAGCAAATGTCCCGTTTGGCTGTAGTGGACTAGCTTTATGTGGAGTTAAGCTCAAGCAGTTGCTTTTAGTTGGTCAGGTATTTATTATTAGTGGAAGCCAAGTTTTAGTAATAGCCAACCCGTGAACAGCTTCCTCCTCGAGGAACATCATGATCATCATCGAACCAAAAACATCAATCGAACCATTGTATCTCATATCATATGTATCTCTAATCAAAGAGGATCCCAAGGTCGCTCTTAACCGTGAGCACGGCTGATATATCAGTTTCATAACACTCTGCAGAGGTTGCACACTTTACCCATGAGCCGTGATTCCCTTTCTGCCCGAGGACCGTGACTCCCCATTGATCACTTCCAAGGTGAACTGGCAGGGTCTCACTACGTGGCTTTTCCCTAGGGTCCTCACTATGCGAATGTTGGAAATGACCATTGCATAAAGTCCATCTGACGTCCCAAAACCTATACCTCTGCCCTCAAGAAAAAGCCATGGGACGATGCCCGTACCTAGATCCCTGAGCGAGAATATAGGAGCCATAACAGATGCCTTCGTTTCCCAATGACCAAAAACCAGCACCCAACATAAGATTTCCCTAAATACTTGGCCAAGGGCATCCCATTTCACCCTCATGGTTGCATTGTTATCCCGGGTGGTCTCTCAACGAATAGGTCCTTACGGAGAGGTACTCAGGAAACAGCCTGAGCCCCCTAAAATGCCACAAGTATATCACCATCGTATCCAAAATATAAGCATCGTATCATCAAGTAATTCTCATCATGTTCGTTGATTAGAGTGAAGCGCTAGCATGTAGTTAATCATAGTAACCCAAAAGGTAAATCAAGGACAAGGTAAATAGAAAGCTAGTAAATCCTTAGGTTATTCATAGTATGCGGGATAGTGTATTATAAAATAAATGGGACATAATGGGACTGAGGACACTTGCCTTCACCAAACAGATGCTCAGGGTCTTCAGCTTCGTGGAACCCAAAGAGCTAGATCACTTGGTCGCCGAAGCTTGACCGTCGATTCCTCGAAGTTCGGAAACGAAACGCGATCCAATCGCAACGCGAAGCGAAGACAAACAGACACAAGCAAACAAACATATATATATGCATAAGAACATTACACCATACAAGATAAAATGTTATAAAAGCGAGCAATATAAAATAGAGAGCGCTTCTACGGTTACGCGAGGAAAAGAACCACGATAGACGAAGCTATGGTCGAGGGGTTAGTACGTTTACGTTAAACAAGTACTAATTAGAACATCTAATTCAACATAATTATATTAATTGATATTAATCAAATATAAATTAATACTACTACTTAGTTTTGACTAACTTACTATTTTAATAGTTGACAGTTAAGCAAGTAACTTAATGAATATGAGCGATTCTAAGCGAGACGAATTAAGGACGCACGACGTGCAAACACGATGTGCGCAACGTGTGGACACAAACGACTTAGCGCGCGGACAACGCGTGATACGCGCGAACGGCACGCGGCAAGGCGCGCGACACACGCGAACGGCACACGACAACGCGTGCGAACAACACGCGCAACACTCGCGAACGACACGCGACGACGTGCGCGAAACAGCACCGCGACACACGCGGACCGATATGCGAAACTAATAATTAAACAACGTGATTAAACTAAATAATTATTAATAACTAATATTTCAGTTAAGGTTAATCATATTGGTGACTAATTATAAATGCACAAATCGAATTCCTAAATTAGATTTTTAAATTAAAATGTCGTTCTAGTAGCCACTGATTAAACAAATGTCTAACTAAATTAAATAAAATATGCAAAAATTAGGATAAATATTTCTAAATTAAGATTATTTTAATACGAATCTAACGCAACTTGAATGGATCGAATCGAATTTAAAACGCAAAAGTTATGAATGTTTTAAACCATACTGTAATTCGCGCGTCCTAATTTACAGAACTGCCATCTTCTTCTTCCTCTCCTCATCTTCTTCCTCCCATCCATGGAAGAGAGAGGAGGGGAAGGGGGCTGCGCAGGGGAGGACGAGACCGGGCCGGCCAGGGGCGGGCGCGGCCGCACTGGGCGCGAGGAACGCAGCCACCGCTACCGGGGAGGGGTGCGCGCGGGCGTGGGGCGTCGCCGTCGGCCACCGCCGCCACCGCCGGGGAGGGGGAAAGGGGCGCCGCCGGGGAGGGGAAACGGAGGGGGGAGGGGCGCCGCCACCGGGGAAGGTGAGGGGAGAGTGGGAGAGGCTCTGCACGGACGGGAAAACGAAGAAACGAAGAAACCCTAGGTGCAACAATGGAGGTTTCTCACCGGGGAAGAAGACCCTCGCCGGAGCCGAGAGGAAATCCGTCGATTGCTGGAGATTCGGGGATCCAATCGACGAACCGAACGCGCTACGACGAAGCCCTCGACGAGACGAACGCAGCGGTACCCTCGGATTCGGCAGACGATGCACGGATTGGGAGTAATTGCTCGCCGGAGTTGTCGCCGGAGTTGGAACCGCCCCGAACTTCGGCGGGCAATACCGGGAGCTAGGGATTGGATTTGGATGAACCGTTTCGTGTTCTGGATCGGGCTCGACGAGATGAAGCCGGACATGTATATATATCTAGGGTTCGGACGAGATAAAAATTCGGTTAAAATTCGGATTTTACCATTTTTAAAATTCGAAAAAGCCTAGAAATCCATATTTTGTGCTCAAAATATTATATATGCTTTCAAAAATTCTAGAAAAATTCCTATAAATGTTTTGGCACCTAATGAACTCAAAAAACATAGTTAGAATTTCTAAAAATATTTTTAAGTTCCACAAATAAATAGTTTTTTGTTTCCGGAAAATAGAAAAATATTCCGAAAAATATGAAAATTTACCGAGCGCTCCTATAAGATATGTTAACATGTTTCAAACACATTTTGCACTTAGAAACACCATGCAACAGCATGAATGCAACAACCAAAGTGCCTTTAGGGCTCATTCCACTAGGTTTACGCTAATATAAAACAAAATAATTCTCCATTTTTAGGGAAAAGAGAAAGAAAAGCGAAGAACTGAGAGAGTAACACCTGAATTTGGTGGATATTAGAAAAGAAATTTTATACCCCCAAATTCAGGGTGTTACAACTACCAACGCGGTGCTCACCACGTGAGTCATGCAAGAGATGTATAATAGCAGATCTTCAGCCGGTTGAGTCAGCGTGGCTCAGCGCGGCGGTTTTAGCACTGGTGGTGTTGTCAAGAATTTTTTCAGCGCATTTAGAGCTTCCTGTGCTTCTGCAGTCCACTGGAATTTGTCTACCTTCTTGAGCAACTTATAGAATGGTAAGCCTTTTTCTCCTAGCCTTGATATGAATCTGCTCAGAGCTGCCATACATCCAGTAAGTCTTTGTACTTTCTTCTGTGATCGTGGTGCTTCCATTCTCATGATAGCCTCGATCTTTTCTGGGTTGGCCTCAATTCCTCGGTGGCTGACAATAAACCCGAGCAACTTTCCTGCCGGTACTCCGAAGACACATTTTTCGGGATTAAGCTTCCATCGGTATCACCGTAGACTGTTGAAAACCAGCTGTAAATCTTCAATGAAATTTTCTGTATTCTCTGTCTTGATTACCACATCATCCACATAAGCTTCCACACGCTTGCCCCAGTGGTCGACTAAGCATGTCTGAATAGCTCTCTGATAAGTCGCTCCAGCATTTTTGAGGCCGAACGACATGGAGGTATAGCAGAAGGCTCCGAACGGGGTGATGAATGCTGTTTTTTCCTCGTCTTCTTTTGCCAAGCTAATCTGATGATACCCAGAGTAGCAATCCAAGAAAGACAACACAGAACATCCGGCGGTTGAGTCCACCACCTCGTCTATTCTAGGAAGTCCGAAGGGATCCTTCGGACAATGTTTGTTGAGATTCGTATAGTCGACGCACATGCGCCAATCCACTTTATTCTTTTGAGTACAAGAACAGGGTTAGCTAACCACTCAGGATGTAACACCTCTCTAATGAATCTGGCCACGACCAAGTGAGCCAGCTCAGCACGGATGGCTTCTCTCTTGTCGGGCGTGAAGCGATGTAATTTTTGTCGTATCGGCCTCGCCTGGGGGTAGACCTTCAATTTGTGCTCGGCAAGTTCTCTCGGGACTCCCGACATATCCGCAGGTTGCCATGCGAATACGTCTCGGTTATCTTGCAAAAACTGGACGAGCGCACCTTCCTATTTGTCATCCAGGCTGGAACTGATGATAGCTGTTTTGCGTTCGTCGACGAACCCAAGATTGATTCTCTTGGTTTCTTCAGTCGGCCGTATAGAGGTCACGGCTTGGGCTTCATTCGCGGGTACCGCGAGATCTTCCTCAGGCTTTGAGTTCGCCTGCGCAGAAGAAGTCGTCGATGGTTTGGTAGTGAGAGCCGCCTGAATGGCCACTCGGAAACATTCTGCGGCGCCTTGGAAGTCAGCGCACACAGTTATGATTCCTTATGGTCCTGGCATCTTCAATATCATGTATGTATAATGCGGAATGGCCATGAATTTCGCCAATCCAGGCCTCCCGATGATAGCGTTGTATCCGCAGTCGAAGTTCGCCACCTCGAACCTCAGGAACTCGGTTCTGTAGTTTTCAGGAGTTCCGAAGGTGACTGGCATGTAGATGTGGCCCAACGGATATTCTCCTTCAGTCGGCACGATGCCTAAAAAGGGAGTGTCCAACTCGTAGAGCTCTTTGAGGGGAACTCCCAAGCCTTGGAGTGTCCGGGGAAGGTGACGTGGATGCTGCTTCCCCCATCCACTAACACCTTCTTTACCCTGCTCTCTCAGATCACCGGATCGACGAGGAGCGGGTACTTGCCTGGGTGGTCGAAGTTGAGCCACTGATCTGCCCGAGGGAAGGTGATCGGGTGCTCAGACCATCGGTACGAGGCGGGAGGACTGGTAGCCGCCACCAGTATCTGACGATCGTTGAGCTTTTGTTGTCTGTTGCTTTCTTGCGACCCGTGTCCTCCGAAGATGACGTTGACTTCTCTATCAACGTGAGGGAAGGCTCCTCCTCCTCCTCCTCCTCCTCCCTCCTCCTGCTGCTGGGGTTGTCACGGTTCTCATGGTCCTCCTCGCGGCGGGGGAGGAGGTAGAGGTTGGAAGGGTCGGCCGTTCCCCACGGAATGCTTGAAGTCTCTGTAGTTCTGGAGGGTGTGGCGCATGTCCTTGTGGTACGGGCATTGGGCGTCGAGGATGTCATCCAGCGTGCGTTCGCCTCCGCGAGGTCCTCCTCGAGCGCG
This sequence comes from Zea mays, assembly GCF_902167145.1. NCBI lineage: Eukaryota > Viridiplantae > Streptophyta > Magnoliopsida > Poales > Poaceae > Zea > Zea mays. The sequence continues at coordinate 69,971,017 of NC_050096.1, read as the reverse complement.
AGAGGTGGGCGGTCCGGCGGTGTGGACCTCTTCACGAGGCCTCTTCTCCCAGCGTTTGTCGGGTTGCTGGTTTGTGTCGCGTCGCGGTGCTGTCGGTGCAGGCTTTGCTCCTTCGATGAGGTCTAGAGCTCGTTCATCGGCGGTGATGTAGAGGTCGGCTTCCCGGAATAGATGCTCCGAAGTGGTTGGCGCTTTTTGTAGTATGGCTCGGACGAAGGCCGAGTCATTGGATCCCCAGTAGAAGTCCTCGATCACTGCTGCTTCCGCGACCTCGGGGATACGATTTCTCATGGTCTAGAATCTTTTGAGGTACGACCAAAGAGTTTCGTCCCCTCGGCGCTTGATGGATTTGAGGTCCCATGGTTGTGCCGGTTTGGCGAAGAGAGATTGGAAGTTGGCGGTGAAGCGCCAACTGAAGTCGCTCCAGTCGTCGATGTAGTGTCGGGGTAGGTGTCGCAGCCATTGCAACACGTCTTGCCCAAGGATGACAGGCAAGTACGCGGTCATCACATCCTCGGTTGCCCCAGCGGCTCGGGCAGCGGTGGTGTAGACGGCCAGCCAGCCTCCCGGATCCTGCTTAGGTTCATATTTGTCGACGTTGGAGACCTTGAAGTTAGGGGGCCATTGAATGGCCCTGAGGCGTGGAGTGAGCACCGATACTCTACAGCTGTCTTCTTGTCGTTGGTGATGATGTCTTTCCCGGGGAGGGGAGTGGTTGTCGTGGTGCCTCGACCGTCCCCGGGTGGTGCCACCAGTTGAAGCCGTGGCCGACTCGGTCCTGGTGGCCTGACTCCGTGCTGGGATGCCGTGATCCCGGTCGTACTCTTCCCAGCGACGGATCTCGTTCTCGTGTCATCGTTCGCGCGAAGCATTGATGGAGCTCCGTGCGTCCCGCTGACTGTTGATGGCGTGTCGTAGATCGTTCGGTGGATGAGCGAGTGGTAGAAGGTGGTTGGCTGCTTGAGTGAACAGCCGCCGATAGCCCTCGGCGTCGGGAGTCCGGGGGAGGCCATCAGCTATCCGAGCCAACACTCCTCCGACTTCACTCGGCGTGTTCATGGCTCGGGCGAAGTCGGGGTTCAAGTTGCGTCCGAAGAGTGGATTCTCTCGGTGTTGCCTCGTTTCCTGCTCGGCCTGTTCTTGAGCCTGTCGACGATCACGTCGACGAGAGTTCCTTCTTTCTCTGAGGACCCGTTCTTCTAGAGTTTCTCCCACTTCCGAGACCTCGTCTCGTGACACAGGCTGCGCCGGATCCCGTTCTCCAGCTTCGTGATGTCGCCGAATATTTCAGCGGCGGTTCCTCTGCCGGCGAGATTCCCGATGAAGAGGTTCTTCTTCTGGTGCAGTTGGTTCATCGTCGGAGATAGGATTTGATTCCACTCTTCCCCTGATGAAGAGGACGTCGGGGTAGAATGGAGCAGCTATCGCGACGATCTTCTTTCAGTCCTCCTTTGAGGATGGAGGCACAGAAAGAGCAGCTTGACGACCCTTGGCCTCATTCGCTTCTTTCCTCCTTGTGATCCGTGTCCATTTTTCCGTCGGAGAGGTGGACAGTGGGGTTCTCCGGGTAGACGGACCCTCGGCTCCTAGCTTGCTGAAGGTGATCTTTTCTCGGAGCGCTGGAGGTTGCGCTATTCCCTGCTTTGCTCCGATTTTCTTGGAGATCTTTGAGGAAGACTTTCTCTCCGGTGGATCCGCGATCCGATGCAGAGTTCCCTCCTCATCCGCTACAGATGAGATAGTTCCAAAGCAGAACATGGACCCGGGACGGAGGATGATCTTGTGCTGGAAGGTGACGGCCATTGAGCTAGCTTGGATCGATGACACTCCCCCTACCTGGCGCGCCAGCTGTCGATGTTTTGGGTCCGACCGCGCACCCGGGGTTGCCCCTAAAGGTGCTTTTTGGAGTAGGACGGTGTTACCGACTGTAGCTCGATGGTTCGAGCTAGATGCACGAGAAATAGTGGACAGTTGTGTACAGGTTCGGGCCGCTTTGAGATGCGTAACACCCTATGTCCTGGCGTGAGTACTTTATGTGGTGGGTTACAAGGAGGTTCTCTAGTGTTGGAGACGTAGAGAGCCGGGTGGATGGCTAAGTAGTGAGGTAGATGTCTTTGAAGGGGTGCCCCCTAGGCCTTATATACTCGACCGTGGGGCATTACATGTGGATATGATAACAACATGTGCCTAAGTAATAGTGAACTGACTGAATCTATCTTCCTATAATTCAGCCGACCCATCCTCGCTTGGTTCCGATGTACGGGGCTCCTGTGCGAGAAGGTCGGGTCACTATTGTGATCACTGCTTGAATTCGTTGGGCCGTCTGGGCTTGCGTCGATCTGATCTTGTGTCAATCCGCTTTATTGGACATTCCTCCCAGGACCACAAAGGGGTGACCTCACGGATTGTTGGGCCCACGGGCACCTCGCGAGGTATCTTGTCCTTCTGGTGGACCCAGGGGATATCCGTCCCCCACAAACTAGACCTCAGGTCTATCTTGGAGAAGTATTTGGCCCCTTGAAGCTGGTCGAAGAGGTCATCGATTCGAGGGAGTGGATACTTGTTTTTGATTGTAACTTCATTTAAAGATCGGTAATCAATACACATCCTCATACTTCCATCCTTCTTAGTGACGAAAAGGACTGGTGCTCCCCAAGGGGATGAGCTAGGGCGGATGTACCCTTTTTGTTGAAGATCTACGATTTGGAGCTTTAATTCTGCTAACTCGGTAGGAGCCATGCGGTATGGTCTCTTTGCGATGGGCGCCGTGCCAGGGATCAGATCTATGTAGAACAACACTTCTCGTTCTGGCGGCATTCCTGGCAACTCTTCTGGGAATACATCCATGAATTCCTCTACCACTGATATGCTTTCTGTTGCTAGATTAGACACCATTGGATCATTGGCGGGTGGCTGAGCCTGACAAGAGACTGACTTTCCTTGGTGGTCTGTGAGAAGGACTGTCTTGTTTGCGCAACTTATGATGCCTTTGTGCTTGGTTAACCAATCCATTCCTAAGATAACATCAACCCCTTGGGATGGCAAGCAGTTAAGTCTGCCAAGAACACTACCCCACTTAAAAGAATTCTGACTTGGGAGCATTTGAGCTAGCATAGAAGGTCTGACCCTGGGGTTCGGGTGACCAAGGGAATCTCTAGAGGGGTAGAGGGGATGCCATGCTTTTCCACAAAACTAGTGGCTATAAAAGAATGGGATGCTCTTGAATCAAAAAGTACAGTAGCGGGAGTAAATTCAACAAGGAACTCACCGAGCACTACTCCCGGAGCTTGCTGAGCCTCTTGAGCATCGACGTGGTTTATGAAAGTCGCCTAGAGGGGGGTGAATAGGGCGAATTTGAAATTTATAAACTTAAGCGCAACTACAAGCCGGGTTAGCGTTAGAATTATGAACGAGTCCGAGAGAGAGGGCAAAAAACAAATCACCAGCAAATAAAGAGTGAGACACAAGGATTTGTTTTACCGAGGTTTGGTTCTTGCAAACCTACTCCCCGTTGAGGTGGTCACAAAGACCGGGTCTCTTTCAACCATTTCCCTCTCTCAAACGGTCACTTAGACCGAGTGAGCTTCTCTTCTCAATCAAACGGGACACAAAGTCCCCGCAAGGACCACCACACAATTGGTGTATCTTGCCTCGGTTACAATTGAGTTGATCACAAGAAAGAATGAGAAAAAGAAGCAATCCAAGCGCAAGAGCTCAAATGAACACAAGTCACTCTCTCACTAGTCACTATTTAATTGGGAATGATCTATGGACTTGGGAGAGGATTTGATCTCTTTGGTGTGTCTTGTATTGAATGCTATTGCTCTTGTAAGGTGTGGGAAGTCAGAAAACTTGGATGCAATGAATGGTGGGTGGTTGGGGGTATTTATAGCCCCAACCACCAAACTAGCCGTTTGGTGAGGGCTGCTGTCGCATGGCGCACCGGACTGTCCGGTGCGCCACCGGACACTGTCCAGTGCGCCTGCCACGTCACCAAGCTGTTGGATTCGACCGTTGGAGCTTCTGTCTTCTGGGCCACCGGACAGTCCGGTGGTGCACCGGACAGGCACTGTTCAGTGTCCGGTGCGCCATCTGGCTCTGCTTTGACTCTGGCGCGCACTGTAGCGCATTTAATGCCTTCTGTAGACGACCGTTGGCGCGAAGTAGCCGTTGCTCCGCTGACACACCGGACAGTCCGGTGAATTATAGCGGAGTGGCTCCTAGAATTCCCGAAGGTGAGCAGTTTGGAGTTGGAGTCCCTGGTGCACCGGATAGTCCGGTGCGCCAGACCAGGGCACACTTCGGCAGACTTTTGCTCTCTATTTTTGAATCCTTTTCCGGTCTTTTTATTGGTTTGTTGTGAACCTTTGGCACCTGTAGAACTCATAATCTAGAGCGAACTAGTTAGTCCAATTGTTTGTGTTGGGCAATTCAACCACCAAAATCAATTTAGGAAAAGGTGTAAGCCTATTTCCCTTTCAATCTCCCCCTTTTTGGTGATTGATGCCAACACAAACCAAAGCAAATATAGAAGTGCATAATTGAACTAGTTTGCATAATGTAAGTGCAAAGGTTACTTAGAATTGAACCAATAAATATTCTCATAAGATATGCATGGATTGTTTCTTTATTTTTAACATTTTGGACCACGCTCGCACCACATGTTTTGTTTTTGCAAATTCTGTTGTAAATTCTTTTCAAAGTCCTTTTGCAAATAGTCAAAGGTAAATGAATAAGATTTTGAGAAGCATTTTTGAGATTTGAAATTTTCTCCCCCTGTTTCAAATGCTTTTCCTTTGACTAAACAAAACTCCCCCTCAATAAAAATCTCCTCTTAGTGTTCAAGAGGGTTTTAGATATTAGTTTTGAAAGGGTTGTACCAATTTGAAATTCTATCAAAGATGAGATATCAAATTGAAAAATCAAAATCTTTTCTTAACTCAATTTTTTTTGAAATTGGTGGTGCGGTCCTTTTGCTTTGGGCTAATACTTTCTCCCCCTTTGGCATGAATTGCCAAAAACGGATACTAGAGTGAAATATAAGCCCTTTTACTTTCTCTACCAATGGTAAATAACATAAGAGTGAAGATTATACCAAAGTTGGAGAGCGGCTCGGAGCGACGGTGAAGGATGAGTAATTTGATGGAGTGGAGTGGAAGCCTTTGTCTTCGCCGAAGACTCCAATTCCTTTTGAATCTATGACTTGGTTTGAAATACACTTGAAAACACATTAGTCATAGCATATAAAAGAGATATGATCAAAGGTATATTAATGACCTATGTGTGCAAGACATCAAAAGAAATTTCGAGAATCAAGAATATTTAGCTCATGCCTAAGTTTGTTAAATGTTTGTTCATGGTTTGGTAAAGATATCGGCTAATTGTTCTTTGGTGTTAATATATGCAATCTAGATATCCCCCTTTTGTTGGTGATCCCTTAGAAAATGATACCGAATGGCTATGTGTTTAGTGTGGCTATGCTCAACGGGATTATCCGCCATGCGGATTGCACTTTCATTATCACATAGAAGAGGAACTTTGGTTAATTTGTAACCATAGTCCCTAAGGGTTTGCCTCATCCAAAGCAATTGCGCGCAACAATGGCCTGCGGCAATATACTCGGCTTCGGCGGTAGAAAGAGCTACAAAATTTTTCTTCTTAGAAGCCCAAGACACCAGGGATCTTCCCAAGAACTGGCAAGTCCCCGATGTGCTCTTTCTATTAATTTTACACCTTGCCCAATCGGCATCCGAATAACCAATTAAATCAAGTGTGGATCCCCTAGGATACCAAAGCCCAAACTTAGGAGTATAAACTAAATATCTCAAGATTCATTTTACGGCCCTAAGGTGAGCTTCCTTAGGGTCGGCTTGGAATCTTGCACACATGCATACGGAAAGCATAATATCTAGTCGTGAAGCACATAAATAGAGCAAAGAACCTATCATCGACCGGTATACCTTTTGATCTACGGATTTACCTCCCGTGTCGAGGTCGAGATGCCCATTAGTTCCCATGGGTGTTTTGATGGGCTTGGCATCCTTCATCCCAAACTTGTTTAGAATGTCTTGAATATACTTCGTTTGGCTAATGAAGGTGCCCTCGTGGAGTTGCTTCACTTGAAATCCCAAGAAGTACTTCAACTCCCCCATCATAGACATCTCGAATTTCTGTGTCATGATCATACTAAACTCTTCACATGTAGATTCGTTAGTAGACCCAAATATGATATCATCAACATAAATTTGGCATACAAACAAATCATTTTCAAGTGTTTTAGTAAAGAGTGTAGGATCGGCTTTTCTGACTTTGAAGCCATTAGTAATAAGAAAATATCTTAGGCATTCATACCATGCTCTTGGGGCTTGCTTGAGCCCATAAAGCGCCTTAGAGAGTTTATATACATAGTTAGGGTACTCACTATCTTCAAAGCCAGGAGGTTGCTCAACATAGACTTCCTCCTTGATTGGTCCATTGAGGAAGGCACTCTTCACGTCCATTTGGTTTGCTTGAAGCCATGGTAAGTAGCATAGGCAAGTAAAATGCGAATTGATTCTAGCCTAGCTACGGGTGCATAGGTTTCACCGAAATCCAAACCTTCGACTTGTGAATATCCCTTGGCCACAAGTCGGGCTTTGTTCCTTGTCACCACACCATGCTCATCTTGCTTATTGCGGAAAACCCACTTGGTTCCTACAACATTTTGGTTAGGACGTGGAACTAAATGCCATACCTTATTCCTTGTGAAATTGTTGAGCTCCTCTTGCATCGCCACCACCCAATCCGAATCTTGAAGTGCTTCCTCTACCTAGTGTGGCTAAATAGAGGAAACAAAAGAGTAATGTTCACAAAAATGAGCAACATGAGATCTAGTAGTTACCCCCTTTTGAATATCGCCGAGGATGGTGTTCATGGGGTGATCTCGTTGGATTGCTTGGTGGACTCTTGGGTGTGGCGGTCTTGGAACTTGTTCATCTTCCTTATCTTGATCATGGGCATCTCCCCCTTGATCGTTGCTCTCCTCTTGAGGTGGCTCATCTTCTTGATCTTTGTTTTCATCATATTGAGCCTCATCCTCATCTTGAGTTGGTGGAGATGCTTGCATGGAGGAAGATGGTTGATCTTGTGCTTGTGGAGGCTCTTTGGATTCCTTAGGATACACATCCCCAATGGACATGTTCCTTAGTGCGACGCACGGAGCCTCTTCATCATCTAGCTCATCAAGATCAACTTGCTCTACTTGAGAGTCGTTAGTCTCATCAAACACAATGTCACAAGAAACTTCAACTAGTCCAGAGGACTTGTTAAAGACTCTATATGCCCTTGTGTTTGAATCATATCCTAGTAAAAAGCCTTCTACAGCCTTAGGAGCAAATTTAGATTTTCTACCTCTTTTAACAAGAATAAAGCATTTGCTACCAAAGACTCTAAAATATGAAACATTGGGCTTTTTACCGGTTAGGAGTTCATATGATGTCTTCTTGAGGATTCGGTGTAGATACAATCGGTTGATGGCGTAGCACGCGGTGTTGACCGCCTCCGCCCAAAACTGATCCGAAGTCTTATACTCATCAAGCATGGTCCTTGCCATGTCCAATAGAGTTCTATTCTTCCTCTCCACTACACCATTTTGTTGTGGAGTGTAGGGAGAAGAGAACTCATGCTTGATGCCCTCCTCCTCAAGGAAGCCTTCGATTTGTGAGTTCTTGAACTCCGTCCCATTGTCGCTTCTTATCTTTTTTATCCTCAAGCCGAACTCATTTTGAGCTCGTCTCAAGAATCCTTTCAAGGTTTCTTGGGTATGAGATTTTTCCTGCAAAAAGAACACCCAAGTGAAGCGAGAATAGTCATCCACAATAACTAGACAGTACTTACTCCCGCCGATGCTTATGTAAGCTATCGGGCTGAATAGGTCCATGTGTAGGAGCTTGAGTGGCCTGTCAGTCGTCATGGTGTTCTTGTGTGGATGATGAACACCAACTTGCTTCCCTGCCTGACATGCGCTACAAATCCTATCTTTCTCAAAATGAACATTTGTTAGTCCCAAAATGTGTTCTCCCTTTAGAAGCTTATGAAGATTCTTCATTCCAACATGTGCTAGTCGGTGATGCCAGAGCCAGCCCATGTTAGTCTTAGCAATTAAGCAAGTGTCGAGTTCAGCTCTATCAAAATCTACTAAGTATAGCTGACCTTCTAATACTCCCTTAAATGCTATTGAATCATCACTTCTTCTAAAGACAGTAACACCTGTATCCATAAAAAGATAGTTGTAGCCCATTTTACAAAATTGCGAAACTGAAAGCAAGTTATAATCTAAAGAATCTACAAGAAAAACATTTGAAATGGAATGGTCAGGTGATATAGCAATTTTACCCAATCCTTTGACCAAACCTTGATTTCCATCCCCGAATGTGATAGCTCGTTGGGGATCTTGGTTTTTCTCATAGGAGGAGAACATCTTCTCCCCTGTCATATGGTTTGTGCACCCGCTGTAGATGATCCTACTTGAGCCCCCGGATGCATAAACCTACAAAACAAGTTTAGTTCTTGATTTTAGGTACCCAAACGGTTTTGGGTCCTTTGAGATTAGATACAAGAACTTTGGGTACCCAAACACAAGTCTTTGACCCCTTGTGTTTGCCCCCAGCATATTTGGCAACTACCTTGCCGGATTTGTTAGTTAAAACATAAGATGCATCAAAAGTCTTAAATGAAATGCTAGGTTCATTTGATGCACTAAGAGTTTTCTTCTTAGGCAATTTAGCATGGGTTGATTGCCTAGAGCTAGATGTCTCACCCTTATACATAAAAGCATGATTAGGGCCAGAGTGATACTTTCTAGAGTGAATTCTCCTAATTTTGTGCTCGGGATAACCGACAGGGTACAAAATGTAACCCTCGTTATCCTGAGGCATGGGAGCCTTGCCCTTAACAAAGTTAGACAATCTTTTAGGCGGGACATTAAGTTTGACATTGTCTCCCTTTTGGAAGCCAATGCCATCCTTGATGCCAGGGCGTCTCCCACTATAGAGCATGCTTCTAGCAAATATAAATTTTTCATTTTCTAAGTCATGCTCATTAATTTTAGCATTAAGTTGAGCTATGTGATTATTTTGTTTCTTAATTAAAGCTAGGTGATCATGAATAGCATCAACATTAATGTCTCTGCACCTAGTGCAAATAGAAACATGCTCAACGGTAGATGTAGAGGGTTTGCAAGAATTTAATTCAACAATCTTAGCATGTAATATGTCATTTTCACTTCTAAGATTGGAAATGGAAGCATTGCAAACATCTAAGTCTTTAGCCTTAGCAATCAATTTTTCATTTTCAATCCTAAGGCTAGCAAGGGAATCATTCAATTTTTCAATCTTAGCAAGCAAACTAGCATTATCATCTTTAAGATTGGAAATTGAATCATCACATACATTTGAATCAACCTTAGCAATTAATCTAGCATTTTAATTTCTAAGGTTGGCAATGACATCATGGCAAGTGCTTAGCTCACTAGATAATTTTTCACATTTTTCTACTTCTAGAGCATAAGCATTCTTAACCTTAACATGCTTCTTATTTTCCTTAATTAGGAAGTCCTCTTGGGTGTCCAAGAGTTCATCCTTCTCATGAATAGCGCTAATTAATTCATTCAACTTCTCTTTTTGTTGCATGTTTAGGTTGGCAAAAAGGGTGCGCAAATTATCCTCCTCGTTACTAGAATTATCCTCATCACTAGAGGTTGCATATTTAGTAGAGGATTTTGATTTTACCTTCTTCCTTTTGCCGTCCTTTGCCATGAGGCACTTATGGCCGACGTTGGGGAAGAGGAGGCCTTTGGTGATGGCGATGTTGGCGGCGTCCTCGTCGGAGGAGGAGTCGGTGGAGCTCTCGTCGGAGTTCCACTCGCGGCACACATGGGCATCGCCGCCCTTCTTCTTGTGGTACCTCTTATTTTCTCTGCTCTTGCCCTTCTTGTCGTTATCCCTATCACTGTCACTTGATAATGGACATTTTGCAATAAAGTGACCGGGCTTACCACACTTGTAGCACACTTTCTTGGAGCGGGATTTGTAGTCCTTCCCCCTCCTTTGCTTGAGGATTTGACAGAAGCTCTTGATGATGAGCGCCATCTCCTCGTTGTCGAGCTTGGATGCGTCAATGGGGAGTCTACTTGATGTAGACTCTTCCTTCTCCTCCGTCGCCTTGAATGCGACCGGTTGTGCTTCGGGCGTGGAGGAGGCATCTTGCTCAATGATTTTCTTTGAGCCTTTGATCATCAACTCAAAGCTCACAAATTTTCCTATTACTTCCTTGGGAGACATTAGTGTATATCTAGGATCACCATGTATTAATTGAACTTGCGTAGGGTTAAGAAAAACGAGTGATCTAAGAATAACCTTGACCATTTTCATGGTCATCCCATTTGGTGCTCCCGAGGTTGCGCACTTGGTTCACCAAGGTCTTGAGCCGGTTGTACATCTCTTGTGGCTCCTCCCCTTGGCGAAGCCAGAAGCGACCAAGCTCCCCCTCGATCGTCTCCCGCTTGGTGATTTTTTTCACCTCGTCTCCTTCGTGCGCGGTCTTGAGTACGTCCCAAATCTCCTTGTGAAAGTCGCCTAGAGGGGGGGGGGGGTGAATAGGGCGAAACTAAAATTTGCAAAGTTAATCACATCTACAAGCCGGGTTAGCGTTAGAAATATAATTGAGTCCGCGAGAGAGGGTGCAAAACAAATCGCAAGCGAATAAGGAGTGTGACACGCAGATTTGTTTTACCGAGGTTCGGTTCTTGCAAACCTACTCCCCGTTGAGGTGGTCACAAAGACCGGGTCTCTTTCAACCCTTTCCCTCTCTCAAACGGTCCCTCGGACCGAGTGAGCTTCTTCTTCTCAATCAAACGGGAACAAAAACTTCCCCGCAAGGGCCACCACACAATTGGTGCCTCTTGCCTTGGTTACAATTGAGTTGATCGCAACAAAGAATCAAAGGAAGAAAGGAATCCAAGCGCAAGAGCTCGAAAGAACACAAGCAAATCTCTCTCACTAATCACTAAGGCGTTGTGTGGAATTTGGAGAGGATTTGATCACTTGGGTGTGTCTAGAATTGAATGCTAGAGCTCTTGTAAGTAGTTGGAAGGTGGAAAATTTGGATGTCTTGAATGTGGGGTGGTTGGGGGTATTTATAACCCCAACCACCAAACTAGCCGTTTGGTGGAGGCTGCTGTCGCATGGCGCACCGGACAGTGTCCGGTGCGCCAGCCACGTCACCAGGCCGTTGGGTTCCGACCGTTGGAGCTCCGACTTCTGGGCCCGCCTGGATGTCCGGTGGCACACCGGACATGTACTGTAGAGTGTCCGGTGCGCCACTTCGCGCGTGACTGACTTCTGCGCGCTCTGGCGCGCATTTAATGCCTCTGCAGGTGACCGTTGGCGCGAAGTAGCCGTTGCTCCGCTAGCTCACCGGACAGTCCGGTGCACATCAGACATGTCCGGTGAATTATAGCGGAGCGAATTCCCGAAGCTGGCGAGTTCCTGAGGCGCTCTTCCTTGGAGCACCGGACACTGTCTGGTGTACACCGGACAGTCCGGTGAATTATAGCGGAGCGCCTCTGGATTTTCCCGAAGGCGAGGAGTTCAGCGTGAAGTCCCCTGGTGCACCGGACAGTCCGGTACGCCAGACCAGGGCACACTTCGGTTATCCCTTGCTCTCTTTGTTGAACCCACTTCTTGGTCTTTTTATTGGCTAAGTGTGAACCTTTGGCACCTGTACAACTTATACACTAGAGCAAAACTAGTTAGTCCAATTATTTGTGTTGGGCAATTCAACCACCAAAATTAATTAGGAAATAGGTGTAAGCCTAATTCCCTTTCAATCTCCCCCTTTTTGGTGATTGATGCCAACACAAACCAAAGCAAGTATAGAAATGCATAATTGAACTAGTTTGCATAATGTAAGTGCAAAGGTTGCTTGGAATTGAGCCAATATTCATTCTTATAAGATACGCATGGATTGTTTCTTCATTTTTAACATTTTGGACCACTCTTGCACCACATGTTTTGTTTTTGCAAATTCTTTTGTGAATCTTTTTCAAAGTTCTTTTGCAAATAGTCAAAGGCAAATGAATAAGATTTTGCAAAGCACTTTCAAGATTTGAAATTTTCTTCCCCCGTCTCAAATGCTTTTCCTTTGACTAAACAAAACTCCCCCTAGATGAAATCCTCCTCTTAGTTTTCAAGAGGGTTTTGATATATCAATTTGAAATACTACTTTCTCCCCCTTTTGAACATAATAGGATACCAATTTGAAATTTCCAATTTGAAAATCATTTTAAAATTAGGTGGTGGTGCGGTCCTTTTGCTTTGGGCTAATACTTTCTCCCCCTTTGGCATGAATCGCCAAAAACGGAGTCATTAGAGCCCGTGGAATTACTTTCTCCCCCTTTGGTCATAAATAAATGAGTGAGATTATACCAAAGACGAAGAGTTGCTCGGAGTGACGGCGAAGGATGAGTTACAGAGTGGAAGCCTTTGTCTTTGCCGAAGACTCCAATTCCCTTTCAATATACCTATGACTTGGTTTGAAATAGACTTGAAAAGACATTAGTCATAGCATATGAAAGAGACATGATCAAAGGTATATAAATGAGCTATGTGTGCAAATCAACAAAAGAAGTTCCTAGAATCAAGAATATTTAGCTCATGCCTAAGTTTGTTAAAGGTTTGTTCATCAAGTGGCTTGGTAAAGATATCGGCTAATTGATCTTTAGTATTAATGTATGAAATCACGATATCTCCCTTTTGTTGGTGATCCCTTAAAAAGTGATACCGAATGGCTATGTGTTTAGTGCGGCTATGCTCAACAGGATTATCCGCCATGCGGATTGCACTCTCATTATCACATAGAAGAGGAACTTTGGTTAATTTGTAACCATAGTCCCTAAGGGTTTGCCTCATCCAAAGCAATTGCGCGCAACAATGGCCTGCGGCAATGTACTCGGCTTCAGCGGTAGAAAGAGCTACGGAATTTTGCTTCTTTGAAGCCCAAGACACCAAGGATCTTCCCAAGAATTGGCAAGTCCCCGATGTGCTCTTTCTATTGATTTTACACCCCGCCCAATCGGCATCCGAATAACCAATCAAATCAAAAGTGGATCCCCTAGGATACCAAAGCCCAAACTTAGGAGTATAAACTAAATATCTCAAGATTCGTTTTACGGCCGTAAGGTGAGCTTCCTTAGGGTCGGCTTGGAATCTTACACACATGCATACGGAAAGCATAATATCCGGTCGAGATGCACATAAATAGAGTAAAGACCCAAACATCGACCGGTATACCTTTTGATCGATGAATTTACCTCCTTCGTCGAGGTCGAGATGCCCATTGGTTCCCATGGGTGTCTTGATGGGTTTAGCATCCTTCATCCCAAACTTGCTTAGAATATCTTGAGTATACTTCGTTTGGCTTAGGAAAGTGCCCTCTTGGAGTTGTTTTACTTGAAATCCTAAGAAATATTTCAACTCCCCCATCATAGACATCTCGAACTTTTGTGTCATGATCCTACTAAATTCTTCACATGTAGACTCGTTAGTAGACCCAAATATAATATCATCAACATAAATTTGGCATACAAACAAGTCATTTTCAAGAGTTTTAGTGAAGAGTGTAGGATCGGCCTTTCCGACTTTGAATCCATTAGTGATAAAGAAATCTCTAAGGCATTCATACCATGCTCTTGGGGCTTGCTTGAGCCCATAAAGCGCCTTGGAGAGTTTATAAACATGGTTAGGGTACTCACTATCTTCAAAGCCGGGAGGTTGCTCAACATAGACCTCTTCCTTGATTGGTCCATTGAGGAAGGCACTCTTCACGTCCATTTGATAAAGCTTGAAGCCATGGTAAGTAGCATAGGCTAATAATATACGAATTGACTCAAGCCTAGCTATGGGTGCATAGGTTTCACCAAAATCCAAACCTTTGACTTGGGAGTATCCCTTGGCCACAAGTCGTGATTTGTTCCTTGTCACCACACCATGCTCGTCTTGTTTGTTGCGGAACACCCATTTGGTTCCTACAACATTTTGATTAAGACGTGGAACTAAATGCCATACCTCATTCCTAGTGAAGTTGTTGAGCTCCTCTTGCATCGCCACCACCCAATCCGAATCTTGAAGTGCTTCCTCCACCCTGTGTGGCTCAATAGAGGAAACAAAAGAGTAATGCTCACAAAAATGTGCAACACGAGATCTAGTGGTCACCCCCTTATGGATGTCACCTAGGATGGTGTCGACGGGGTGATCTCGTTGGATTGCTTGGTGGACTCTTGGGTGTGGCGGTCTTGGTTCTTCAACCTTCTTGTCTTGATCATTTGCATCTCCCCCTTGATCATTGCTGCCATCTTGAGGTGGCTCATTTGTTTGATCTTCTCCTTCATCAACTTGAGCCTCATCCTCATTTTGAGTTGGTGGAGATGCTTGTGTGGAGGAGGATGGTTGATCTTGTGCACTTGGAGGCTCTTCGGATTCTTTAGGACACACATCCCCAATGGACATGTTCCTTAGCGCGATGCACGGAGCCTCTTCATCACCTATCTCATCAAGATCAACTTGCTCTACTTGAGAGCCGTTAGTTTCATCAAACACAACGTCACAAGAAACTTCAACTTGTCCAGTGGACTTGTTAAAGACTCTATATGCCCTTGTGTTTGAATCATATCCTAGTAAAAAAGCCTTCTACAGTCTTAGGAGCAAATTTAGATTTTCTACCTCTTTTAACAAGTATAAAGCATTTGCTTCCAAAGACTCTAAAATATGAAATATTGGGCTTTTTACCGGTTAGGAGTTCGTATGATGTCATCTTGAGGATTCGGTGTAGATACAACCGGTTGATGGCGTAGCAGGCGGTGTTGACCGCCTCGGCCCAAAACCGATCCGAAGTCTTGTACTCATCAAGCACGGTTCTTGCCATGTCCAATATGGTTCTATTCTTCCTCTCCACTACACCATTTTGTTGAGGGGTTTAGGGAGAAGAGAACTCATGCTTGATGCCCTCCTCCTCAAGGAAGCCTTCAACTTGAGAGTTTTTGAACTCCGTCCCGTTGTCGCTTCTAATTTTCTTGATCCTTAAGCCGAACTCGTTTTGAGCCCGTCTCAAGAATCCCTTTAAGGTCTCTTGGGTATGAGATTTTTTCTGCAAAAAGAATACCCAAGTGAAGCGAGAATAATCATCCACAATAACTAGACAGAACTTACTCCCGCCGATGCTTATGTAAGCAATCGGGCCGAATAGGTCCATGTGTAGGAGCTCCAGTGGCCTGTCGGTCGTCATGATGTTCTTATGTGGATGATGGGCACCAACTTGCTTCCCTGCTTGGCATGCGCTACAGATCCTGTCTTTCTCAAAATGAACATTTGTTAATCCTAAAATGTGCTCTCCCTTTAGAAGCTTGTGAAGATTCTTCATCCCAACATGTGCTAGTCGGCGATGCCAGAGCCAGCCCATGTTAGTCTTAACAATTAAGCAAGTGTCGAGTTCAGCTCTATCAAAATCTACCAAGTATAGCTGACCCTCTAACACTCCCTTAAATGCTATTGAATCATCACTTCTTCTAAAGACAGTGACACCTATATCAGTAAAAAGACAGTTGTAGCCCATTTGACATAATTGAGAAACAGAAAGCAAATTGTAATCTAAAGAATCTACAAGAAAAACATTTGAAATAGAATGGTCAGGAGATATAGCTTTTTTACCCAATCCTTTGACCAAACCTTGATTTCCATCCTCGAATATGATAGCTCGTTGGGGATCTTGGTTTTTCTCATAGGAGGAGAACATTTTCTTCTCCCCTGTCATGTGGTTTGTGCACCCGCTGTCGATGATCCAACTTGAGCCCCCGGATGCATAAACCTACAAAACATGTTTAGTTCTTGACTTTAGGTACCCAAATGGTTTTGGGTCCTTTAGCATTAGATACAAGAACTTTGGGTACCCAAACACAAGTCTTTGACCCCTTGTGCTTGCCCCCAACATACTTGGCAGCTACCTTGCCGGATTTGTTAGTTAAAACATAAGATGCATCAAAGGTTTTAAATGAAATGTCGTGATCATTTGATGCATTAGGAGTTTTCTTCTTAGGCAACTTAGCACGGGTTGGTTGCCTTGAACTAGATGTCTCACCCTTATACATAAAAGCATGGTTAGGGCTAGAGTGAGACTTCCTAGAGTGAATTCTCCTAATTTTGCTCTCAGGATAACCGGCAGGGTACAAAATGTAACCCTCGTTATCTTGAGGCATGGGAGCCTTGCCCTTAACAAAATTAGACAATTTCTTAGGAGGGGCATTAAGCTTGACATTGTCTCCCTGTTGGAAGCCAACGTCATCCTTAATGCCAGGGCGTCTCCCATTATAAAGCATACATCGAGCAAATTTAAATTTTTCATTTTCAAGTTCATGCTCGGCAATTTTAGCATCTAATTTGACTATATGATCATTTTGTTGTTTAATTAAAGCCATGTGATCATGTATAGCATTAATATCAACATCTCTACATCTAGTACAAATAGAAGTGTGCTCAACGGTAGATGTAGAGGGTTTGCAAGATTTCAATTCTACAACCTTAGCTTGCAATATATCATTTTTAGTTCTAAGGCCCGAAATTGTAACATTGCAAACATCTAATTCTTTAGCCTTGGCAAGCAATTTTTCATTTTCAATCCTAAGGCTAGCAAGAGACATGTTTAATTCTTCAATCTTAGCAAGCAAATCATCATTATCATTTCTAAGATTGGGAATTGAAACATTACAAGTAATAGAATCAACCTTAGCTAACAATTTAGAATTCTCATTTCTAAGGTTGTCTATAGTCTCATGGCAAGTGCTTAGCTCACTAGATAATTTTTCACATTTTTCAACTTCTAGAGCATAAGCATTTTTTACTTTAACATGCTTTTTGTTTTCTTTTATAAGGAAGTCCTCTTGGGAGTCCAAGAGATCATCCTTCTCATGAATGGCGCTAATTAATTCATTTAACTTCTCCTTTTGTTGCATGTTTAAGTTGCCAAAAAGAGTGCGCAAGTTATCTTCCTCATCACTAGCATTTTCATCACTAGAAGACTCATATCTAGTGGAGGATTTAGATTTAACCTTCTTCTTTTTGCCGTCCTTTGCCATGAGGCACTTGTGGCCGACGTTGGGGAAGAGAAGTCCCTTGGTGACGGCGATGTTAGCGGCGTCCTCGTCGTCGGAGGAGTCGCTAGAGCTTTCGTCGGAGTCCCACTCGCGACAAACATGGGCATCGCCGCCCTTCTTCTTGTAGTACCTCTTCTTCTCCTTTCTTCTCCCCTTCTTGTCGTCGCCCCTGTCACTGTCACTAGAAATAGGACATTTTGCTATAAAGTGATCGGGCTTACCACACTTGTAGCAAACCTTCTTGGAGCGGGGCTTGTAATCTTTCCCCCTCCTTTGCTTGAGGATTTGGCGGAAGCTCTTGATGACGAGTGCCATTTCCTCATTGTCGAGCTTGGAGGCGTCAATGGGTGTTCTACTCGGTGTAGACTCCTCCTTCTTTTCTTCCGTCGCTTTGAATGCGACCGGTTGAGCTTCGGACGTAGAAGGACCGTCAAGCTCGTTGATCTTCCGTGAGCCCTTAATCATAAATTCAAAGCTCACAAAATTCCCGATAACTTCCTCGGGGTCATTAGTGTATATCTTGGGTTGCCACGAATTAATTGTACTTGAGTAGGGTTAAGAAAAATGAGTGATCTTAGAATAACCTTAACCACCTCGTGGTCATCCCATTTCTTGCTCCCGAGGTTGCGCACTTGGTTCACCAAGGTTTTGAGCCGGCTGTACATATCTTGTGGCTCCTCCCCTTGGCGAAGACGGAAGCGACCGAGCTCCCCCTCGATCGTTTCCTGCTTGGTGATCTTGGTGAGTTCATCACCCTCGTGCGCGGTCTTGAGTACATCCCAAACTTCCTTGGCGCTTTTTAATCCTTGCACCTTGTTGTACTCCTCCCTACTTAGAGAGGCGAGGAGTATGGTTGTGGCTTGGGAGTTGAAGTGCTCGATTTGGGCCACCTCTTCCTCATCATAATCCTCATCCCCGACGGATGGTACCTGTGCTCCAAACTCAACAACATTCCATATACTTTTGTGGAGTGAGGTTAGATGAAATTTCATTAAATCACTCCACCTAGCATAATCTTCACCGTCAAAGGTTGGCGGTTTGCCTAATGGAACGGAAAGTAATGGAGTATGTCTAGAAGTGCGAGGGTAATGTAAGGGGATCTTACTAAACTTCTTGCGCTCATGGCGCTTAGAAGTTACGGAGGGCACGTCGGAGCCGGAGGTAGATGACGATGAGGTGTCGGTCTCGTAGTAGACCACCTTCCTCATCTTCTTTTTCTTGTCCCCACTCCGATGCGACTTATGGGAAGAGGCTTTCTTCTCCTTCCCCTTTCCCTTTTTGCGGGACTCTTCCGATGAAGCTTTCCCGTGGCTTGTAGCGGGCTTGTCGCCGGTCTCCATCTCTATCTTAGCGTGTTCTCCTGACATCACTTCGAGCGGTTAGGCTCTAATGAAGCACCGGGCTCTGATACCAATTGAAAGTCGCCTAGAGGGGGGGTGAATAGGGCGAAACTGAAATTTGCAAAGTTAATCACAACTACAAGCCGGGTTAGCGTTAGAAATATAATCCAGTCCGCGAGAGAGGGTGCAAAACAAATCGCAAGCGAATAAGGAGTGTGACACGCGGATTTGTTTTACCGAGGTTCGGTTCTTGCAAACCTACTCCCCGTTGAGGTGGTCACAAAGACCGGGTCTCTTTCAACCCTTTCCCTCTCTCAAACGGTCCCTCAGACCGAGTGAGCTTCTTCTTCTCAATCAAACGGGAACAAAAACTTCCCCGCAAGGCCACCACACAATTGGTGCCTCTTGCCTTGGTTACAATTGAGTTGATCGCAACAAAGAATCAAAGGAAGAAAGGAATCCAAGCGCAAGAGCTCGAAAGAACACAAGCAAATCTCTCTCACTAATCACTAAGGCGGTGTGTGGAATTTGGAGAGGATTTGATCACTTGGGTGTGTCTAGAATTGAATGCTAGAGCTCTTGTAAGTAGTTGGAAGGTGGAAAACTTGGATGTCTTGAATGTGGGGTGGTTGGGGGTATTTATAACCCCAACCACCAAACTAGCCGTTTGGTGGAGGCTGCTGTCGCATGGCGCACCGGACAGTCCGGTGCACACCGGACAGTGTCCGGTGCGCCAGCCATGTCACCAGGCCGTTGGGTTCCGACCATTGGAGCTCTGACTTCTGGGCCCGCCTGGATGTCCGGTGGCACACCGGACATGTACTGTAGAGTGTCCGGTGCGCCACTTCGCGCGTGACTGACTTCTGCGCGCTCTGGCGCGCATTTAATGCCTCTGCAGGTAACCGTTGGCGCGAAGTAGTCGTTGCTCCGCTGGCTCACCGGACAGTCCGGTGCACATCGGACATGTCCGGTGAATTATAGCGGAGCGAATTCCCGAAGCTGGCGAGTTCCTGAGGCGCTCTTCCTTGGAGCACCGGACACTGTCCGGTGTACACCGGACAGTCCGGTGAATTATAGCGGAGCGCCTCTGGATTTTCCCGAAGGCGAGGAGTTCAGCGTGAAGTCCCCTGGTGCACTGGACAGTTCGGTGCGCCAGACCAGGGCACACTTCGGTTATCCCTTGCTCTCTTTGTTGAACCCACTTCTTGGTCTTTTATCGGCTAAGTGTGAACCTTTGGCACCTATACAACTTATACACTAGAGCAAAACTAGTTAGTCCAATTATTTGTGTTGGGCAATTCAACCACCAAAATTAATTAGGAAATAGTTGTAAGCCTAATTCCCTTTCACCTTGGCGCTCTTCAATCCTAGCACCTTGTTATACTCCTCTCGACTTAGAGAGGTGAGGAGTATAGTGGTGGCTTGGGAGTTGAAGTGCACGATTTGGGCCACTTCGTCCTCATCATAATCTTCATCCCCTACGGATGGTACCTGTACACCAAACTCAACAACATCCCATATACTTTTGTGGAGTAAGGTTAGGTGATATCTCATCATATCACTCCACCTAGAATAATCTTCACCGTCAAATGTCGGTGGTTTGCCTAATGGGACAGAAAGTAATGGAGTATGCTTAGGAATGCGAGGATAGCGTAGGGGGATCTTACTATACTTCTTGCGCTCTTGGCGCTTTAGAAGTGACGGACGCGGCGTCGGATCCGGATGTAGAGGGTGAGGAAGAGTCGGTCTTGTAGTAGACCACTTTCTTCATTTTCTTCTTCTTCTCGCCACTCTTGTGTGATCGAATACGTGAAGGGGATCCATGCTTCTTCTTGTTGACAGACTCCCTTGATGGAGCCTTCTTGTGGCTTGTAGCGGTCTTCTCACCGTCGATCACCATCTTCTTGGCGTGATCTCCCGACATCACTTCGAGCGGTTAAGCTCTAATGAAGCACCGGCCTCTGATACCAATTAAAAGTCTCCTAGAGGGGGGGTGAATAGGGAGAATCTGAAATTTATAAACTTAAGCACAACTACAAGCCGAGTTAGTGTTAGAATTATGAATGAGTCCGAGAGAGAGGGCGAAAAACAAATCGCAAGCAAATAAAGAGTGAGACACAAGGATTTGTTTTACCGAGGTTCAGTTCTTGTAAACCTACTCCCCGTTGAGGTGGTCACAAAGACCGGGTCTCTTTCAACCCTTCCCTCTCTCAAACGGTCACTTAGACCGAGTGAGCTTCTCTTCTCAATCAAATGGGACACAAAGTCCCCGCAAGGACCACCACACAATTGGTGTCTCTTGCCTCAGTTACAATTGAGTTGATCACAAGAAAGAATGAGAAAAAGAAGCAATTCAAGCGCAAGAGCTCAAATGAACACAAGTCACTCTCTCACTAGTCACTATTTAATTGGGAATGATCTATGGACTTGGGAGAGGATTTGATCTCTTTGGTGTGTCTTGTATTGAATGCTATAGCTCTTGTAAGGTGTGGGAAGTCAGAAAACTTGGATGCAATGAATGGTGGGTGGTTGGGGGTATTTATAGCCCCAACCACCAAACTAGCCGTTTGGTGAGGGCTGCTGTCGCATGGCGCACCAGACAGTCCGGTGCGCCACCAGACACTGTCCGGTGCGCCTGCCACGTCACCAAGCCGTTGGATTCCGACCGTTGGAGCTTCTATCTTCTGGGCCACTAGACAGTCCGGTGGTGCACCGGACAGGCACTATTCAGTGTCCGGTGCGCCATCTGGCTTTTCTCTGACTCTGGCGCACACTGTAGCGCATTTAATGCCTTCTGCAAACGACCGTTGGCGCGAAGTAGTCGTTGCTCTGCTGACACACCGGACAGTCCGGTGCGCGACCGGACACAGTCCGGTGCTACACCGGACAGTCCGGTGAATTATAGTGGAGTGGCTCCCAGAATTCTCGAAGGTGAGCAGTTTGGAGTTGGATTCCCTGGTGCACCGGACACTGTCCGGTGCGCCAGACTAGGGCACACTTCGGCTGACTTTTGCTCTCTATTTTTGAATCCTTTTCCGGTCTTTTTTTGGTTTGTTGTGAACCTTTGGCACTTGTAGAACTTATAATCTGGAGTGAACTAGTTAGTCCAATTGTTTGTGTTGGGCAATTCAACCACCAAAATCAATTTAGGAAAAGGTGTAAGCCTATTTCCCTTTCAGTTTACTCGTGCCCTTCCTTGATACTGGGTCTTGTTCTGCTGGCTGATGGAGGAGGGCGCCTTGGGGGTGGGTGCTAAGGTATTCTTGGGGCCATTCACCGAGTTGGAGTAAGCAGGTCCTGATGCCTTCAACTGGGGGCAGTTGTTCTTGAAGTGACTGGGGTCTCCGTAGTGCCAACAGGCATTTGCTGGCGGTTGGTTGCTCGCAACCGAGGGGGCATGAAAGGAGCTCTGACTCTGCTGACTGAAACATGACGGAGTGGGTCCAGCTGGTCTAATGAAGCTTGGTCCCTTGGGTGGAAACCCAAAGGATCGAGTTCTCTGGTGCCGGTCTTGCTACTGAGCTCGGAGGACTTGGAATTTCCTCTTGAGGTGACATTTTTCTTCTTCCCTTGCCCTTTCCACTTGTAAGGATTTGTTTGAGAGGTGCGAGAAGCTGAGGAAATCTTGGTTGGCTAGGATGGTCTTGAGTTCTGGTCTGAGCCCCTTCAAAAAGCGGGCCATCTTCTTGACTTCGGTGCTGACGTCATCCGGCGTGTAGCGAGCCAATTCTGTGAATTTGTGCACGTATTCACTGACAGATCTTCCATCTTGAGTTAGTTCCCGGAATTCATCTTCCTTGAGCTGAACGATCCCTTGGGGCACATGGTGCTCTCGGAAAGCAGTTTCAAACTCTGTCCAGGTAGCATCTTTGATGGCAGCGTTGAAGGTATCCCACCAAGCTAGGGCCATCCCGGAAAGTTGATGAGCAGCCAATTGAACACACTGATTTTCCGGGCATCCGATGGCTTCTAACTTCCTTTTAATCGTGCACAGCCAGTCATCAGCATCAAGGGGATTTCTAGATCTAGCGAATGTGGGAGGCTTGAGCCTCAGAAAATCTCTTATCCTGTCTTGTGGTCTTCCACCATTCGGGCGTTGATTCTCCAGACTTCTAGTGAGGACCTCAATGAGTCGGGTTTGGTGGCTAGAACTTGGGATAAATCTAAGCGTAGCTCCGAAGGTGCGGGGAGGTGGGTCTCACTCCCTTCTCCACTGGCTTCTCCTTCAGCTCTTAGGGGAAACCCTGCTCCAATCCCGGAGGCGGTAGGCGTGGTTTTATCCGAAGCCATCTGCCAGAGGGAGAGAGTTACTATTATGCATATGCGAAATTTTTTCAACCAGGTTATTTTATTCATTACACCAGTTCATTACAAGCATACAGCTACTACAAGTCGCACTACACGCGAGCGCTTTCTGAGGTACTTCCGAACTCCTTTTCTAAAGTGTCCCCAAATTCCTTGAGAAGGTCATCAAGGCTAGCTAGGGACATATCTTCGACGCCGGACAAATTCTCTATCTTGGAGGGAGGTGGTGCTAGAGGGGCTTTCTTCTTCCGCTCAGTCTGGCATCCTTGGCTCTTGGTCTTCTTTTGGATTTTCTTCGTGGGGGCGAGCTTCTTTAGCTTCTTATCGTAATCCATCTTCAGGGTTCGGTAGGCTTCACGAGTGTTGGCCTCCTCGCCTTCTGCTATATCGAGACACTCTTGGAGGGATGCCTTCTCCTTTTTAAGTTCCTTGACCTGCTGCTCTAAGCTTTCCACCCAGGAGTTTAGGTGGGTGCAGTGGGAGGAAAGGTCATCGTAGTGGTTATCGAGAGTGTGGAGATATCCGACCATGTAGACGATGGTGGGGTCATCCTCGGTAGGATCTCTCCCTAACAAGGTCTGAAGTCTTTTCCTCCGGGTGGGGGTATTTTTGTTGCTAGGTGGGATGTAACGAAGGGGGGTTTCAAATACCTCTCTGCTGTAGTTTTGGCATAGCTGTCGAAGGGCTTTTCGGGCAACATTCTGGCAAGTGTCTGGGAAGCGGTGTCTGATGAAGGTGACTTGGAAAGGAGGGTGGTTTGGGTAACTTCAGCTTTCTCCCAGGTAGACTGCCATAGAGCACTTCTCAATTCCATTTTCGCGGTATTCTTTCCAGACATATTCCGGCTTCTTGCGGATCCCCATGCGAAGCGAGTAACTCCGTAAGAGATGAGGGAATCCTTCCTCCTCTGAGCAGTAGGATGTCCTAATGACCCAAGAACCTTCCATCTGGTAGAAGAAAAGAAGAGCCTGTTAATATCCGGGAAAGGAGAGAAGGTTTTTCTTAGGGGTAAGATGTGTTTTCTTGTTAAGGCAACTTTTAAGGTCAGGGCTGCGATCTACGACCAGTCCTATGGGCTCTGATACCACCTGAAGCGCCCCGATCCTTTGGGACTCAAATGTGATACAATTACTAGTCCTAGGAGGCTAGTAACCACATTCCTTACTTCAAATAGTACAAAGTTCGAATAAATGTTATTACAATACCAGAGTACAAGCTCGAGAGAGCCAGAAATACAAAGCGTAGTAGAAGATAAACTAGCCCAAGCCACAGGTAGAACTGGGTGCAGACATAGCCCCCTCAATCAAGCATAGCAGAAAAGAAGTCTTCAGCTGCTGAAAAAAATAAATAAATCTAGGTGAATACACTAGGTATTTCGCAAGCCCACCCCGCTCCCGTAAAGAGAAAGGGACCTATATCATACATGCTTTATATGGTGGAGTTGAAGTCACTCTTCTTTTTCTAAGAGAAAGGCAGTACTTTTTAGGGTTTTTTCCGAAGAAATAGAAATAACACATTGCTCAACCACCACTGAGCTTCCCGCTCCCGTGGCATCATTTTCTTTTCCAAAGACACACTCACACATTTCCCTGTTCACGGAGGTTGTAAAACACTAATTGTCATACCACACCAGACTCGTCCATTCCAGTGGACACGGACTATTCGAATAGGTTTGAACTCTGCGCAGAGGGGTACACTTTACCCACTAGTCCGACTCTGCGATCTCATGGCCAATGAGATCCGAATCCGAATCTATTTCCTTCCTCGCACGTCCTAACCTTAACGGTTATACCGGAAGGAGTCAGGCCACCGCCATGTCCAAACCGGACAAAACATTCCCCTCCTTATCCTCCCAGTGCTCCCCAGCCTTCATAACCCTCGGGTTGGACCATACGAGTTCAGATTGAGTGACTGCCCATACAGCCTCGAGTGGTTGTACTTTTCATGAGTACATGTAGTGAAGGATGACAAACCGGTCCTTATATGAGGGGACAATCCTTCTGCTCACACCTAAACCAACTGAGCCATCGCCTTAGGTCCTCCCCTAAACCAGGGAGTCCCTGATCATCCCACTCACAAGGTGATGAGGGTGAATACCCTTCATCGCACACTTTTTAAAAGCATCGTTTGGTCAAAACCACTGCCCTTTTTCCCATCCCACAATTTATGCTCAAAAGATGTTTGTTAATGCGGGCTATCTCTCTGCTCACAATGCAATTATTCCATCCCTTAATCCCGGCTTAGGCAGTGGTAGAGAGAATAGGTAAATTATGCATCAAGGGAAGGATGGACTTGCCTTCGTCGAAGCTTTCCTGGCACAAAAGATTTATCTCAGAGGGGTCGAGTTCCTGCCCTTCTTCCGGAGCTACAAATTCCGGAGGATCGGATCCCTCTTCCGCTAACAAACACAGATAAGGAATGATACATCAATCATGGTGACTTGGTGGGGCGTGCCAATTATTATACCTTATTATTTTCATGCCCTATAATTTATTTAAACTATTTTTGGTGCATAAAATATCAGCATATAAATATATATATGAAAATAGGAAAAAGAAATGGGAAAAGGAAAAAGAAAAGGAATTCCAAGCTAACTGGGCCGGGGGGGATTTTGGCCTGGTCGGGCGCGGGCGCGCGGCGTCGCGGCCAAATGGGCCCAGACGGCCCACGAGGAGCGGGGACGGCGTGGCGGACGCCGTGGGCGCGGGCCCACGCGCCAGATAGGGAAGGGGAGACGACATCAAGGGAGAGGAGGAGGGCGGTCCGCGGCGGGGGAGAACCGGTCACTGGTGAACCCGACGACGGTTCCTCACCGGTGGTCCGGTTCTGAGTAGACGGAATGGTGGCAAAGCACGAGCGGGGGTAGGGGGTCACGGAGGTGGGGTCAATTTGGCTGGTGGATGCTTGGGGTGGCCGGTCCACGGCGGGTGGCGGGCGCTCGCGGCGGTGAAGTCGCCGGCGAGGCTACCGGGCGCAATAAGTGAAGAGAAGGTGTGTGCTAGGCTTGCGACAGAGAGGCGGAGCTTAAAAGCTAAAGCACTTTGATCATAAGCCACTAGAGAGAGGAGGGCGGAGCTCACTGGAGAGGGGAGGGACGACGGCGCCGAGCTCGATTGGGCCCGAGGGAGGGAGGTGGAGTGGCTGAGGCCTGGTGTGGTGGAACAAGGGGCTCGGGCAGTCCTTTTATAGGTGGCCGGGGAGGGGGAAGGGAGGAGGGGTGGCGAGCACCGGCGAGCTCGCCATGACGGTGTTGATGGCGCAAAATGGCGACAGGACGACTCAGGCAGGCGGGGGTGAAGGGACGGCTCGGGCATAGTGAGCAGGGGCGCATGGTGCCAACCGAGCTGGTGAGCGCGTTATTGGCGAGGAGATGGGGCGGACGGTGGACGGCGGCGAACACGCCGGCAACCTGGTCACGGGCGCGGGGGAGAAGGGGCTGACAGGCGGGGCCAGGGTGTCAGTGGGGGAGGGAGTAGCGTGGGCGCGTGGGAGATGGGCCGCGTGGGCCGCAAGGGAAAAGAGGAGCACGAGCGCGCGGGGAGGAGAGGTGGGCTAGATCCAGCCCAGCCGAGGGGGGGAGATTTCCTTTTTTTTCTATTTCTATTTCTATTTCTTTTTCTCTTTTTCTTTAATCTCCTTTTTCTTTTGAACAAATATTGATCTATGTTTCTTGGGTGTCAAAAATATTCTATGTGAGGTGCTACTAACAACCATGGTGTATTCATATGATGAATGAGATGTCTTATGAGGTGGGGGCCTTAAGAGATAATTAAAAAGGGGAGGGGTTAGGAGTTTTAGGGTTTCTAACCTTGGGGTAAAAACTGGGATGTTACACACTTCATCCCAAGTCACATTTAAAGCTTCCAAGCTTCTACAAGAGCCATAATTGTGACTACTGATCATTAGTGATTAGTGCCTTGGAAAGTCTAGAGAGAGTGTGATCTTGTGTTTTTCTTATTGCTTGGTTTTCCTAATCGTGCTTTTTTCATCTCCTTCTAAACTATGAAGTGACTTGTAAAGATAGCAAGAGACACCTAATTGTGGGGTGATCCTTGCGAGGTCTAAGAGATCCTCGAGATTAAGAAGAAGCACTCAACCGATCTAAGTGACCAATTGAGAGAGAGAAAGAGTTGAAAGAGACCCAGCCCATGTGGCCTCCTCAATGGGGAGTAGGTTCTTTGGAACTGAACCCCGGGAAACAAATCGTTGTGTTCATCTATGTTGTTCGTTACCTTATGATTTGATTCTTCCTCTCACCTCTCTCTAAGTTCTCTTGCTTACAATCCTTTTGAGTTAGCTTCTAAAGAACTCACTTCCGCACTCCGATTTCGTTATTACCCATTTCTAATCCTAACCCCAGGTGAAGTTCGTGTTCAAAGTTTATAATTTTTAGGTTTCACATATTCACCACCTTCTAGGCAACTTTCAGGGAGAACAAGCATGTTCTTCCACATGATTTCAACATGGCATCCACAAGCCCAATGTCTATACACATGGTATAGTTCAGAATGGAGTTTTGGCAACCACTAATGAACTGCAAAATTTAGAAGAAACTCTGCATGATAAAATTTGGAAAAATGATATAGATATTGAATATTTGGCATTGTAGAAAAATAAAACTAAACATCTAGGCCAACCTCATAACTGTAGAAAATTAAAATAAACATCTAGTAACACCTCATAAGGGTCGCAATGTATTGATTGCAAATGGGTATATAAAACCAAAAGAAAACAAGATGGAAGTATTGACAGATACAAATCTCGTGTTGTTCCTAGGGGCTTTAAACAAACATATGGCATTGATGATGAGAATACTTTTAGTCCTATTGGTAAAGCAGCAACTATCTTTCTATCAATGTATCTATAGGATGGTCTCTCTATCCACTAGATGTGCAAAATACTTTTATGCATGGGGATTTAGAAGAAGTTTACATTTGATAGTCTCTAGGGTTTGAAGATCAGACATGTCCTGATTATGTCTGACTGAAACAAGCTCCTCGTGTGTGTTATGCCAAGTTGAGTAAGAAATTTTGTGCTCTTGGTTCCAAAAGATCAAAGGTGGATACCTCATTATTTTATTATCATAATAATGATATAACTATATTTATTCTAGTATATGTTGATGTTATAATTATAACAAGTTCAAAACAAGAGGGGGCCACAACATTGTTGTAGAATATTAAACAAGACCTCTCATTGAAGGATGTGAAGAATCTTCACTACTTTCTAGGCATAGAAGTAAACAAGATGCATGATGACATAATTTTAACACAAGCTAAATATGCAACAAACCTTCTTCAAAGAGTTTGCATGGTTGACCGTATATGTGTAAGCACACCATTATTCACTAGTGAAAAATTATCGCTTCATGAAGAATCCCTTGCTACGACCAAAACATGCAACACAATATAGGAGTATAGTGGATGCTCCTGATATTTGACTTTGACTAGACCTCATATTACATTTCTGGTTAACAAGACATGCCAATATTTGCATACTCCTACTACGGTGCATTGGGTAGCAGTAAAGCAAATAATAAAATATATCAAATCTTAAACTAATATTTGTGTGAAGATATACAAATCCTTCTCAATGGTAGTGAATTGTTACTCAGATTCATATTGGGTAGATTGTCTTGATGATAGGATATCTACAAGAGACTTTAATATTTTTCTAGGAAATAATCTTGTTTACTGAAATGCAAAGAAATAGACAACAATGTTTAGATCCAGTACTAAAGTAGAATACAAAGCATTAACGAATCCTATCGCCGAGATGATGTGGATACAAACCTTACAGCGTGGATTTCAAGTTTCAAGTCCTCCATGTACTTAGCATTTAATCTGAATTTCTATGTAAGAACAAAACACACTGAAGTTGATTACCACTTCCTCATAGAACGAGTGGCCAGAAAATTACTTGATACTGATTCATGCCTATAGAAGACGAAGTCATCGATGGGTTCACGAAGGCTCTCAATGTAAGAAAGTTTATGCACCTAAGACAAATGATAACTAGGCAAACTAGTTAGCCCACATGGTTTGTGATGGACGTCAAACACCAAAATCGATTATAGGAAATGTTTAAGCCCATTTCCCTTTCAGTAGTAGTAAAGCAAATATTAAAATATATCAAATCTTACACTAATTAATATCTGCGTGAAGATATACAAATCCTTCTCAATGGTAGTGAATGGTTACTCAGATTCAGATTCGGTAGATTGTCTAGATGATAGGATATCTACAAGAGACTTTAATATTTTACTAGGAAATAATCTTGTTTAATGAAATGCAAAGAAATAGACAACAATGTTTAGATCTAGTACTAACATAGAATACAAAACACTAGTGAATGCTATTGCCGAGATGATGTGGATACATATCTTATAGCGTGAATTACAAGTTTCAAGTCCTCCATGTACTTAGCATTTAATCTAATTTTCTATGTAAGAACAAAACACACTGAAGTTGGTTACTATTGGGGGTCTTATTTTCCGCCGAAGGTCCTCAAGACACAAACACCTTTGGCAAAATGCCACAAGAGGTCTGCCCTTCTTCTGCCGAAGGTTCTCAAGACAAAGACCTCGGGAAGAAGCAACAATGCAGAACGCCGAAGCTCAGTAGCTTCGGCTCAGATCAAGCAAAGAAGGAAAAGACTAGATAGACCTTATTAGTTTAAGTTGCTTATAAACAAATGTTCAAGAGCATGGATGTAATTTTACCCGGGCTGCGTCTCGTGCCTATAAATAGATGAATAGTAACATCGTACTGTTCACGCTGAATTGTAATCACTCCTTCGCATCTTCACCTTCGAGCAAGCCGAAGGTACCAATGTAATATTAATACTGTAAATATTCATATATGTTTTATAGAATGCAAATATGAATGAATTAATGGAGTGCACTTATTGTCTTCATCTCTTTGCATTTTCGTTCACATAATAAATGATGAAGGTATGTCCTTCTTGACCTTCGTCTGATGAGCATTATACCCATTGTGGAGATAATGTTTTAGAAGACGAAGGTCCTTAATAATTAACAATTGTGTTGTCTTGTTCTTGACCTACAACATTTGAGAACAAGTGACCAACATTGGCGCCCACCGTGGGGGAACTCACTTCCGCGACTGCAATGATGGCTTCGCAAGGCAACCAAGTTGTGGCACCTTCGACTACGAAGATGATGCTCCCAATTACTGGCGGCTCAAGCTCTGAACCAGCCAATAAGAAGCAGAAGAAGGAAGCACAGAGAAGCGTACATCATGTTGGAGTGCAAGAACCCTTCATCAAGTCCATATGGTCTCATATACCAATCACCTTCTCCTAGGAAGTCCTTCAGCTCAAGGATTATCCTCACAATGATGCAATGGTTATATCTTGTGTCATCAAGGGGTTCCTGGTTCACAATGTCCTTGTAGACACAGGTAGTGCAACAGACATCATCTTCGCGAAAGCTTTCAGACAAATGCAAGAGCAGGATGACAAGATACATGATGCAACACACCTCCTCTGTGGCTTCGGAGGAAGGCAGATAATGGCACTCGGCAAGATTACTATGCTGATCACCTTCGGCTATATTCACAACACAAGGACAGAGCAGGTTGTCTTTGACATTGTTGATATGGAGTTTCCCTACAATGTAATAATTGGGCGAGGAACATTAAACGCTTTTGAAGCAATACTTCATCCAACATATATGTGCATGAAGATACCATCAGACTAAGGCCCCATAGTTGTGTATGGGAGTCAAGAAGCTGCTAGAAGGGCTGAAGGGAACTGGATAGACTCGAAGGCTATCCATAACATAGATGAAGTCGAAGCCCATCAACAATACAAGCACAAAAGAGATAAGATTGCCTCAGCAGACCAGTCAAAGCCCATGCTTCTATGTGAGGACATAGCTGAGCAGAAGGTGTTGCTGGGATCACAACTATCTAACAAACAAGAAAAAACCCTGCTGAAATTTTTATTCAACAACAAGGATGTCTTTGCCTGGTCAACCAATGATTTCTGTGGTGTCAACAGAGACGTCATCGAGCATTCACTTAATGTAGATCCTGCTATCAGGCCAAGAAGGCAGAAGCTTCGGAAGATGTCTGAAGATAAAACCGAAGGTGCACGAAACGAAGTAAAAAGGCTTCTGAGTGCCAGAGTAATCAGAGAGGTAACATATCCAAAATGGCTGGCCAATACTGTAATGGTGAAGAAGGCTAATGGAAAGTGGAGAATGTGCATTGATTTCATAGATCTTAATAAAGCGTGTCCGAAGGATGAGTTTCCTTTACCAAGAATAGTCTCTGTAGTGGATGCAGTAGCTACTTCAGAGCTAATGAGCCTATTGGATTGTTATTCAGGCTACCATCAAATTTGGATGAAGAAAGAAGATGAACCCAAGACAAGCTTCATAACCCCAGTGGAACCTACTGCTACCTTCGGATGCCCGAGGGCTCAAGAATGCTGGAGGAAGCTTTAACAGGATGACTGCCAAAGTCCTCCATTCCCAAATCGGCAAGAATGTGCTGACATATGTTGATGATATCATAGTAAAAAGTACAAAACAAGAAAATCACGTTGCTGATTTACAAGAAACATTTGTTAACTTCAGAAGAGCTGGTCTCAAGTTAAATTCATAAAAATGTGTTTTTGAAGTGAAGAAGGGAAAATTTCTTGGTTGTCTGGTATCAAAAAAGGGGATTGAAGCCAATCCAAGTAAGATAGAAGCTATACTTCGGATGGAGCCACCAAAGTCACGAAAAGGTGCCCAGAGGTTAACAGGAAGGCTGACATCATTGAATAGGTTAACAGGAAGGTGCCTAGAGGAACTTGCCATTCTTCGAAGTGCTGAAGTCATCCAAAGTTTTCCAATGGGGACCATCTCAGCAAAAAGCCTTCGAAGAACTAGAGCAGTATTTGATAGAACTAACAACCTTAACCCCACCTTCATCAGGAACTCCATTGCTACTTGTCGGCGTTTCGAGACCGGGGGGTCCCTCAGGCCGACGAGTGAGTGCCGCGTGCCCCAGCCCAGATGGGTCGAGCGCGTGGGCGAGCGCGAAGGGGGGAACGGAGCGAGGCGGCCGGAGACCGGCGCGAGAGAGGTGGGAATCCCGCGGCCTTCGTGTTCGTCCCGCGCCCAGGTCGGGTGCGCTTGCAGTAGGGGGTTACAAGCGTCCACGCGGGTGAGGGAAGCGAGCGGCCCCAAGAGAGCGCCTGTCTCGTCCTCGTCCCGCGCGGCCAACCTTCTCTAAGAGGGCCCTGGTCCTTCCTTTTACAGGTGTACAATAGGGGTGTAGTAGAGTGCTACGTGTCTAGCGAGGGAGAGCTAGTGCCCTGTGTACATGCCAATGTGGCAGCCGGAGAGATCTTGGAACTCAACTAGTGTGATGTCGTGGTCGTCGGAGGAGCGGCGGAGCCTGGCGGAGGGACAGCTGTTGGAGCGGTTGTGTCCTTGCTGACGTCCTCCTGCTTCCGTAAGAGAGCTGAGAGCCGCCGTCGTCACAGGGCATGCGGGGCGCCATCATTGCCTATCTGGTGGAGACAGCCAGATGGGACACCAGTCTTGTTCTCTGCGGCCCGAGTTAGCTCGGGGTAGGGTGATGATGGCGCTTCCTGTTGACGTGGCTGGCCTGTGCCCTAGGTTGGGCGACGTGGAGGCTCCTCCGAAGCCGAGGTCGAGTCTGTCTTCCATGGCCGAGGCCGAGTCCGAGCCCCTGGGTCGGGCGAGGCGGAGGTCGTCGGCAGAGGCCAGGGCGGTGTCCGAGCCCTGGGGTCGGGCGAAGTGGAGTTCATCGTCTTCCGGGTCTTAGCCCGAGTCCGAGCCCTGGGTTGGGCGGAGCGGAGTTCGCCGTCTTCCGGGTCTTAGCCCGAGTCCGAGCCCTGGGTCGGGCGGAGCAGAGTTCGCCATCTTCCGGGTCGAGCCCTGGGTCGGGCGGAGCGGAGTTCGCCGTCTTCCGGGTCTTAGCCCGAGTCCGAGCCCTGGGGTCGGGCGAAGCGGAGTTCGTCGTCTTCCGGGTCTTAGCCCGAGTCCGAGCCCTGGGTCGGGCGGAGCGGAGTTCGCCGTCTTCCGGGTCTTAGCCCGAGTCCGAGCCCTGGGTCGGGCGGAGCGGAGTTCGCCGTCTTCCGGGTCTTAGCTCGAGTCCGAGCCCTGGGTCGGGCGGAGCTTCCTATGGTGCCTTTGGCAGGGCCTGGCTTCCTGTCAGTATCACTCTGCCAAGTGGCGCTGCAGTCGGAGTGGCGCAGGCGGCGCTGTCCTTCTGTCAGACCGGTCAGTGGAGCAGCGAAGTGACGGCGGTCACTTCGGCTCTGCCGGAGGGCGCGTGTCAGGAAAAAGGTGTCAGGCCACCTTTGCATTAAATGCTCCTGTGATTTGGTCGGTCGGTGCGGCGATTTAGTCAGGGTTGCTTCTTAGCGAAGGCAGGGCCTCGGGCAAGCCGGAAATCTTCCGGGGTCGGCTGCCCTTGTCCGAGGCTAGGCTCGGGCGAGGCGTGATCGAGTCGCTCGAATGGACTGATCCCTGACTTAATTGCACCCATTAGGCCTTTGCAGCTTTATGCTGATGGGGATTACCAGCTGAGAATTAGGAGCCTTGAGGGTACCCCTAATTATGGTCCCCGACAGTAGCCCCCGAGCCTCGAAGGGAGTGTTAGCACTCGCTTGGAGGCTTTCGTCGCACTTTTTTGCAAGGGGACCAGCCTTTCTCGGTTGCATTTTGTTCCGGTGGGTGCGCGCGAGCGCACCCGCCGGGTGTAGCCCCCGAGGCCTCGGAGGAGTGGTTTCACTCCTTCGAGGTCTTAATGCCTTGCGTAATGCTTCGGCTGGTCTGGTTGTTCCCTCATGCGAGCTGGTCGTAGCCCGGGTGTACGGTCGGGGCCCAAGTTCTCGGGCTGGTATGTTGACGCTGTCAACGGTTTGGCCGGAGCCGGGTTTTGCGAGAGCAGCCCCCGAGCCTCTGCACAGGGCGAGAGGGCGATCAGGGACAGACTCGGCTTTTTTACATATGCCCCTGCGTCGCCTTTCCGCAAGGAGGAGGGGGGGAGAGCGCCATGTTACCCTCGATGGGCGCCGAACATGGTGTCTCCGGTGAGCTGCAAGCGGGTAATCCGAGTGGACGTCCGTGCCCCGTTCGTTAGGGGTCGGCTAGGGGCCCAGAGGCAAGCCCAAAAGTACCTGCGGGTGATCTGCCGGACCCGGTCCCCTAGCGACGGGGTCCGAGGGCTCGATGCCTCCCTCCGATGGGATTCCTTGCAAGATCGCTCCCGCTGGTCTCAGAAATGTCCTAGGGTACCTCGGGAGCGCAGCCCGAGCCTTGGTTATGTATCGAACGTACCCCTGGTCATCCCTCGCTCGGCGTCTGAGGCGGCTGTGAACCCTTTGGGGGCCAGCCTTCGAACCCCTGATCAGTAATGGGCACGGAGCCCGAGTAGCCTGAGGCGGCCGTGGAACCCTTCGGGGGGCCGGCCTTCGAACCTCTGACCAGTAGTGGGTGTAGGGCCCACGCGATCTGAGGCGGCTGTTGAACCCTTCGGGGGGCCAGCCTTCGAACCTCTGATCAGTAAGGAGGCTCGGAGCCTGGTTCCTTCACGGGGAAGGATCCCTTTCGGAGTATCCCCCTTTCCCGGTCCCTGTCGTAAGAGATAGAGAAAGAGGAAAAAGGGAAAAGGATACGAAACCGAACGACGCGGCGTACCTTTTTTGGCGCGGTTGTTTCGGCGAAGGCGAAGCGTCGCCCGCTGCTCCTGCCAGAAGCGCCTCCTGTCCAGCCGCGGAGTTAATGCGACGGGGCGAGTAGTTGGCGGGGCGTTCGAGGAATGGATCACGGGCGCGTTGTCTTCATGCCGTGAGAGGGGGTTCTCTTGCTGTCCCCGGATGGGACGTGAGCTTGGCTGACGACGTGACCGCTGCTCCCACGCTCCTGCCACCGTCATTACTGCCGGCCCACTTTTGGCCGCATTGACCGCCGCGTCAGGCTGGCGCTGCTGGGTCGCGCGCTGGGTCGCCTTGAGTCGTGGTGTTGGTTCCGCAATCAAGGAGGCGCGGTGGTGGCGCAAGTGGCGGTGCAGTTGCTTGCATGCAGCATCCGGCGCGCCGGTTGCGCGGCGCGTGGGCCTGGGCCTCCATGCTGGCGTGTCGGGAGTCGGAGAAGCGCGTCCACTTGGCGCGGTTGCATGCCGCCTGCATGGCTGCCCGCCTCTTTCGCCCGTTGGTCTGGGCAAAAGTGGAGGGTCACTTGTAACCGCTGGGCGGTTGCGTGCACCACGCACGGCGGTTTGGCTTCTTCTGCTCGGAGCCGGTCTGCATGACATGCGGGACCCAGCCCCCGTGCCGCAGGGGAGGGCTTTGGAGCATGTTGGAGAAGACTCAGCCCGTGACGGTTGGGGGCGCAAGCAGGGAGAGTTGCCTTTAAAAGGAGGGTGACCCCTTTCTAAAGGCGACCGTGTCTTCTCGCTCCCTTATGCACCGCGTCTTTCCACCTTCCAAGCCCCCGGATGGGGGATACCCGCCGTCTTTTTGCCTCGTCGTTGGAGGGACGCAACTCCGTGGGAGTTGGTACCTTTCAGCCATCGTTCGGCTTCAAGGATTTTCATCATGCAGCCCGGCTGCACCCCTCCACCGGCGGTCACCCAAGATGGTGACCTCCAGCTTGATGGTGGGGGAAAGCGAGCCGGGCTGCGGCCTCTGCCCCTCCCTCAGCCTCAAGGATTTTCATCACCGGGGCTAGGGAGGAGAGTGTGCCGAGTTGGGGTCTGTCCCTGCGTGAGCGGCGGCCCGCTCCTTCACTCAGTGATTGGAGGGAAGGGCGGTCGTCGTCCGTGGCGCCGGCAGCTGCACCGTGCCTGGCTCTCGGACGCGAGTGGCTTCGGAGCCGCTCGCTGCGCCGGCGTCTGCCACGGCAGCTGGAAGAGGTTCTTCCGCCGGCGCTGATAGCCAAGGCCGGCCACGGGCTGACCTCCAACTCTACGGCCTTCTGCCCGTCCTTGCCTCACGAGTTTGGGCATGGGCGGGGGCCTCCTGGCAGCAGCATCCGCCCTGAGGTCAGTGCTGCCGCTGTTCGGCACCCCGGAGCAGAAGTCGTCGTCGTCGCCACTGCTGGAGCGGGTGACGGCGCGCCGTTCGTCGGTCTTCCGTTGCTCCGCAGGCCCACCCCTATCGAGTGGGGCTGTTCGTACCTGCGGAGGGGGGAACCGGAGTTCCGTTTGTAATGGCACTTCGAATGCCAGTGTTTTTGTTCATCACGGCTTTCGGGGCCTGAACATGTATGTAATTTCGGCACGGAGCCGTGTTTTTTCCTCATTTTTGAGCGCTAAGACTCGTCTATTGATTATCTGAACCGCTTCACCAAGCATGAGTCGCCCCGTGTCAAGGTGACGAGTGAGGTATCCGTATCCCGGGGGCGTAGGAGTCCCTCGGCTCGGTCGGCCTTGCTGTCCGAGGCTCCTCTAGCTTAGTTAAAGGGACCCCTCGGCCGCTCTTCGACGAGCCGAGGCCAGGGGTAGCGATATCAGTATGAACAGAGGCGGAGTCGGCTCGAAAATGAAACCTGGTTGGCCGGAGCCTAGCCGGGTTGTCCGTTGGCGGGACCGACGTCGGAGTTGATCAGCCGAGGCCTCAGGTCGGGCTGGCGCCCTTGGGAGATGGTCGGCCGAGGCCCCAGGGGTGACCGGCTGAGCCGCCTGCTCGGGCCGGATTCCCGGAGGAGTCCCTGGCAGCGATTGCCCGGGCGTGGTGATGGCGTCGTCCTTCGGAGCGGAGATCCTCGGACCGCGTCGCCGTCCGAGGCCAGGTCGGGCCTCGCCGAAGGTGTCGTCGATGCCGAGGGTGTTGCTGCCCCCTTCCAGCGTCAAGACCCGAGCCTGCAGGGTCAGAGTGTCTTATAGCGTGTGCCTTCTGCAGCCGCCGAGGTCAGAATACACGCCCTCGCTGTGTTGTAAAGCTGCTTCTCCTTTCCTCTTGTTTCGAGTATCTGGACTTTTTTGTCGGTAACAGGGATGTTTGTGTGAGTGGGAGTTGCTTCTCGCGGAAGGTGATGAGTGAGGTATCCGTATCCCGGAGGCGTGGGAGTCCCTCGGCTCGGTCGGCCTTGCCGCTTACGCGTACTTTCACCTGTCCATGAGGCCCTGCCACCGACTCAGTCGAGAAGGCTCGAAGGATTGCTTCGGCAGAAGAACTTCCGAACATGAAGACTTGTTCAGTCCGCGGAATCATTTTATCCGAACGCGAGTTACTTATCGCAGAAGGTGATGAGTGAGGTATCCGTATCCCGGAGGCGTAGGAGTCCCTCGGCTCGGTCAGCCTTGGTTGCTTACGTGTACTCCGTCGTTTTCAGGATCCACTTTTCAAAGTAGTCAAAAAGCACGAAAGATATTCTGGCAGAAGAGACCTTTTTTCGAGGAAAATTTCGACGCAGAGGGGGTTCCCCCCCTTTTAGCCCCCGAGGGAGGGTCGGGCTTTGCCGAGGCGAGGCCGACCCTTCCTTGATGACTAAACTTTGCATGGGTGCGAGGTATATGAACGACTTGAAAACATCTTAAGGGTAAAAGCGACGTAGCTGTTGGATGTTCCAAGCGTTGCCGTAGACCTCGCCTTGACTGTTGGCCAGCTTGTACGTTCCAGGCTTCAGAACTTTGGCGATGACGAATGGCCCCTCCCAGGGGGGCGTGAGCTTGTGCCTCCCTCGGGCGTCTTGCCGCAGCCGAAGCATCAGGTCGCCCACCTGGAGGTCTCGGGGTCGGACCCCTCGGGCGTGGTAGCGCCGCAGGGACTGCTGATACCGCGCCGAGTGTAGTAAGGCCTTGTCCCGAGCCTCTTCCAGCTGGTCCAGCGAGTCTTCTCGCTAGCTTGGTTGCTTTGATCGTCGTAGGCCCTCGTCCTCGGGGAGCCGTATTCCAGGTCAGTGGGCAAGACGGTCTCGGCCCCGTAGACCAGGAAGAACGGCGTGAAACCCGTGGCTCGGCTTGGCGTCGTCCTCAGGCTCCAGACCACCGAGGGGAGTTCCTTCATCCATCGCTTGCCGAACTCGTTGAGGTCGTTGTAAATCCGAGGCTTGAGCCCTTGTAGAATCATGCCGTTGGCACGCTCTACTTGCCCATTCGA
Organism: Zea mays; assembly: GCF_902167145.1. Classification (NCBI taxonomy): domain Eukaryota; kingdom Viridiplantae; phylum Streptophyta; class Magnoliopsida; order Poales; family Poaceae; genus Zea; species Zea mays. The sequence goes on along the minus strand of NC_050096.1, from coordinate 69,933,106 downwards.
CATGGGATGAGCTACGGCGGCCCAGTCCACCCGGATGTGGTGATCCTCGCAGAAGTCCAAGAACTTTCTGCCGGTGAACTGGGTGCCGTTATCGGTGATGATGGAGTTCGGGACCCCGAAGCGATGGATGATGTTGGTGAAGAACGTCACCGCCTGCTCGGACCTGATGCTGTTCAGAGGTCGGACCTCGACCCACTTGGAGAATTTGTCGATGGCGACCAGCAGGTGCGTGTAGCCCCCGGACGCCTTCTGCAAAGGGCCGACGAGGTCCAGACTCCACACAGCGAAGGGCCAGGTGATGGGTATCGTCTGCAGAGCCTGAGCGGGTAGGTGGGTCTGCTTCGCATAGAATTGACACCCTTCGCAGGTGCGGACAATTCTTGTGGCGTCAGCCACCGCCGTTGGCCAGCAGAAGCCTTGCCGGAAAGCATTTCCGACGAGGGCTCGGGGCGCTGCGTGATGGCCGCAAGCCCCCGAGTGTATCTCTTGCAGGAGTTCCTGACCTTCGGCGATGGAGATGCATCGCTGGAGGATGCCCGAGGGACTGTGGTGGTAGAGCTCCTTCTCATCGCCCAGCAGGACGAACGACTTGGCGCGTCGCGCTATCCGCCGAGCCTCGGCTCGGTCGAGGGGCAGCTCTCCTTGGCGGAGATATTGCAGGTACGGGGTCTGCCAATTTCGATCAGGCGTGGCCCCGCTTCGCTCCTCCTCGATGCGCAATGCCTCGCCCTCGGAGACCGAGGGTACCTCGGGTTGAGCTGAGGGTGCCTCGGGCTGTGCCGAGGGTACCTCGGGCTCGGGAGGGTCGTCGATCTTGACGGAGGGCTGATGCAGATCCCGGGAGAAGACGTCCGGGGGAACCGTTGTTCGCCCCGAGGCTATTTTTGCCAGCTCGTCCGCAGTCTCGTTGTAGCGCCGAGCGATGTGGTTAAACTCGAGCCCGTAGAACTTGTCTTCCAGGCGCCGAACCTCATCGCAGTAGGCCTCCATCTTCGAGTCGCGGCAGTGGGAGTTCTTCATGACTTGGTCGATGACGAGCTGCGAGTCGCCGCGAGCGTCGAGGCGTCGGACCCCTAGCTCGATGGCGATTCGCAATCCGTTGATCAGAGCTTCGTACTCAGCCACATTGTTGGACGCCGGGAAATGGAGGCGTAGAACATAGCGTAGGTGTTTTCCGAGGGGTGAGACGAAGAGTAGGCCCGCGCCGGCTCCCGTCTTCATCAACGACCCGTCGAAAAACATGGTCCAGAGCTCCGGTTGGATCGGAGTCGTCGGTAGCTGGGTGTCGACCCATTCGGCTACGAAGTCCGCCAAGACCTGGGACTTGATGGCCTTCCGAGGCGCGAACGAGATGGTCTCGCCCATGATTTCCACCGCCCACTTCGCAATCCTGCCCGAGGCCTCTCGGCACTGGATGATCTCCCCCAGGGGGAAGGATGACACCACAGTTACCGGGTGAGACTCGATGTAGTGTTGCAACTTCCGCCTCGTCAGGATCACTGCATACAGCAGCTTCTGAACTTGTGGGTAGCGGATCTTGGTTTCGGACAGTACCTCGCTGACGAAGTAAACCGGCCTCTGAACGGGCAATGCATGCCCCTCTTCTTGCCTCTCGACCACAATCGCGGCGCTAACCACCTGAGTGGTCGCGGCGACGTAGACCAAGAGGGCTTCTCCATCGGCTGGGGGCACCAAGATAGGTGCCTTGGTGAGGAGCGCCTTCAGGTCCCCGAGAGCTTCCTCGGCCTCAGGGGTCCAAGTGAAGCACTCGGTCTTCCTTAAGAGGCGGTACAGAGGCAGGCCTCTTTCACCGAGGCGCGAGATGAAACGGCTCAGGGCCGCGAGACATCCCATGACCCTCTGTACCCCTTTTAAGTCCTTGATGGGCCCCATGCTGGTGATGGCTACGATCTTCTCCGGGTTGGCTTCGATGCCCCGCTCGGAGACGATGAACCCCAAGAGCATGCCCCGGGGCACCCCGAAGACACACTTCTCGGGATTGAGCTTGACGCCTTTTGCCTTGAGACACCGGAATGTCACTTCAAGGTCGGAGAGGAGGTCGGAAGCTTTCCTTGTCTTGACTACGATGTCATCGACGTAGGCCTCGACCATGCGACCGATGTGTTCGCCGAACACATGGTTCATGCACTGCTGGTACATCGCACCCGCGTTCCTCAAACCGAACGGCATGGTGACATAGCAGTACATGCCAAAGGGCGTGATGAAAGAAGTCGCGAGCTGGTCGGACTCTTTCATCCTGATTTGATGATACCCTGAGTAGGCATCGAGGAAAGACAGGGTTTCGCACCCAGCAGTGGAATCCACGATTTGATCGATGCGAGGCAGAGGGTAGGGAACCTTCGGACATGCTTTGTTGAGACCAGTGTAGTCTACACACATCCGCCATTTCCCCCTTTCTTTCTCACAAGCACCGGGTTGGCGAGCCATTCAGGATGGAATACCTCTTTGATGAACCCGGCTGCCATTAGCTTGTGGATCTCCTCGCCTATCGCTCTGCGCTTCTCCTCGTCGAATCGGCACAGAGGCTGCTTGACCGGTCGGGCTCCGGCCCGAATATCCAGCGAGTGCTCGGCGACATCCCTCGGTATGCCGGGCATGTCCGAGGGACTCCACGCGAAGACGTCGGCGTTCGCGCGGAGAAAGTCGACTAGCACTGCTTCCTATTTGGGCTCGAGCCCGGAACCGATCCGGATCTGCTTGGAGGCGTCGCCACTGGGGTCGAGGGGGACGGCCTTAGCCGTCTTCGGCGATGAGGGCCTCGGATTCGGCGAGGGCCTCGGCGTACTCCACGCACTCCACGTCGCATTCGAACGCGTGTTTGTACGTGGGGCCGACGGTGATGACCCCGTTGGGGCCCGACATCTTGAGATTCAGGTAGGTGTAGTTGGGGACGGCCATGAACTTCGCGTAGCATGGCCTCCCCAGCACCGCGTGGTAGGTTCCTCAGAACCCGACCACCTCGAACGTCAGAGTCTCCCTTCGGAAGTTGGAGGGTGTTCCGAAACAGACAGGGAGGTCGAGTCGTCCGAGGGGCTGGACGCGCTTCCCGGGAATGATCCCGTGAAAGGGCGCAGCGCCTGCTCGGACGGAGGACAGATCGACGCGCAGGAGCCCGAGGGTCTCGGCGTAGATGATGTTGAGGCTGCTGCCCCCGTCCATAAGGACCTTGGTGAGCCTGACGTCATCGATGACAAGGTCGACGACGAGTGGGTATTTCCCCGGGCTCGGCACGTGGTCGGGGTGATCAGCTTGGTTGAAGGTGATGGGCTTGTCGGACCAGTCTAGGTAGGCTGGCGCCGCCACCTTCACCGAGCAGACCTCCCGGCGCTCTTGCTTGCGATGCCGAGCCGAGGCATTCGCCGCGTGCCCGCCGTAGATCATGAAGCAGTCGCGGACCTCGGGGAACACTCCTCCTTGGTGATCTTCCTTCTTGTCGTCGTCGCGGGCCCTGCCACCCTCCGCGGGTGGCTCGGCCCTGTGGAAGTGGCGCCGAAGCATGACGCACTCCTCAAGGGTGTGCTTGACGGGCCCCTGATGATAGGGGCACGGCTCCTTGAGCATCTTGTCGAAAAGGTTGGCACCTCCGGGGGGCTTCCGAGGGTTCTTGTACTCGGCGGCGGCGACAAGGTCCGCGTCGGCGGCGTCGCGTTTCGCTTGCGACTTCTTCTTGCCTTTCTTCTTGGCGCCGCACGGAGTAGGCGCCTCGGGGGCATCTTTCGACGGCCGGCCCTGGGGCTGCTTGTCCTTTCGGAAGATAGCCTCGACCGCCTCCTGGCCAGAGGCGAACTTGGTGGCGATGTCCATCAGCTCGCTCGCCCTGGTGGGGGTCTTGCGACCCAACTTGCTCACCAGGTCGCGGCAGGTGGTGCCGGCAAGGAACGCGCCGATGACATCTGAGTCGGTGATGTTGGGCAGCTCGGTGCGCTGCTTCGAGAATCGCCGGATGTAGTCCCGAAGAGACTCTCCCGGTTGCTGTCGGTAGCTTTGGAGGTCCCAGGAATTCCCAGGGCGCACATACGTGCCCTGGAAATTTCCGGCGAAGGCTTGGACCAGGTCATCCCAGTTGGAGATCTGCCCCGTAGGCAGGTGCTCCAACCAGGCGCGAGCGGTGTCGGAGAGGAACAGGGGGAGGTTGCGGATGATGAGGTTGTCGTCGTCTGTTCCACCCAGTTGGCAGGCCAGGCGGTAGTCCGCGAGCCACAATTCCGGCCGCGTTTCCCCCGAGTACTTTGTGATAGTAGTCGGGGGTCGGAAACGGGTCGGGAACGGTGCCCGCCGGATGGCCCGGCTGAAGGCCTGCGGACCGGGTGGTTCGGGCGAGGGACTCCAATCCTCCCCGCTGTCGTAGCGTCCCCCACGCCTGGGGTGATAGCCTCGGCGCACCCTCTCGTCGAGACGGGCTCGACGGTCGCGGTGATGGCGCTCGTTGCCGAGGTGGCCCGGGGCCGCAGGCGCGGTGTTGCACGTGCGCCCGGTGTAGACCGAGGCTTCCCGCATGAATCGGGAGGTCGCGGCATGAGGTTCCGAGGGGTATCCTTGCCTTCGGGAGGCAGTGCTCTCGGCCCGTCGGACCGGGGCGCCTTCCAAGAGATTTTTGAGTTCTCCCTGGATTCGCCGACCCTCGGTGGTGGATGGCTCCGGCATCGCGCGGAGGAGCATCGCCGCTGTGGCCAGGTTCTGACCGACCCCACTGGATGTAGGTGGTGGCCTGACCCTGACGACATCGGCGACGCGGTGCTGGAGACCCTGGGGCAGGTGACGTATTTCTCCGGCCGGGGGTTGGCCCGCCCATGCCTGCCCGACGTCCCGGCGGATCGGCTCAAGCGCTCCTGCTCCCTCGTCGATCCTGGCCTGCGCCCCGCGGACTTGCTCGAGCTGTGGGCCGTAACCCCCCGCCGGAACGGGGACCACAGCTAGCTCCCGCGGGATGTCAGCGCGAGGCACTGGCCCAGGGGGAGCACCGTCCTCCGGCATGCCAAGATGGTTGCCTCCGGAGGGACCCCCTAGATCGACGTGGAAACATTCGCGGCTTGGGCCGCAGTCCTCGTCATCGAGGCTGCGGCTACCGTCGGAACAGTCGGAGAGGCAGTAGTCACATGCGGTCATGAAGTTCCGCATGGCACTGGGGTTGCCAAATCCGGAGAAATCCCAACAGATGTTGGGGTCGTCATCTTCCTCGGACCCAGAAGGCCCGTAGGTCGAGACGTCCGTCAGCCGGTCCCAAGGCGACCGCAAGCGAAACCCCAGAGGGTTTGTACTCGCCTCTACAAGGGCGCCCGCCAAAGCGAGATTGCTAGGCGGGTTGAGGCTGAGTATAAATGACGTAGGATGGGAATCGGTTGGTACCTTTTGGTCATCGAGCGGCGATGAAGTCACGTCGAGGACTGACTGCATCGTCGCCTCCGGTACGAGGGCGACGTCCTGCAAGCTTTTCGCAAGCGCGCTGGCGTCGTCCACTTGCTCGGGATTGGCGTGTCGCGGGGAGACGACGCTCGCCTTCATCTCAAACGCGAGGTCGACGCCCAACGCGCTCCCCGTTGGGGTGGTAGGGACGTCGACTCGCTGGACAGCCGACGAGGCGCGGCCTCCTGCTTGGCCTTGGTTGCCCCGCCTCCTCCTCCATCGGCGGGGGAGAGGACGGGGCGAGCTCGAATGTTGTTCTTCCGCCACGCGGGGAAGACGTCCTCGGTTCCGCCGCCGGCGGGCGGGCTGTCGGCCGCCAGTGTCGTTGTCGCGCGGCGGTGGAAGGAGTATCATGTCGTAGCTGCTGCCGAGGGACATGAACTCAAGACTCCCGAAACGAAGCACCGTCCCGGGTTGGAGAGGTCGTTGGAGACTGCCCATCTGGAGCTTGACGGGAAGCTTTTCGTCAACACGCAGCAGGCCCCTACCTGGCGCGCCAACTGTCGGCGTTTCGAGACCGGGGGGTCCCTCAGGCCGACGAGTGAGTGCCGCGTGCCCCAGCCCAGATGGGTCGAGCGCGTGGGCGAGCGCGAAGGGGGAACGGAGCGAGGCGGCCGGAGACCGGCGCGAGAGAGGTGGGAATCCTGCGGCCTTCGTGTTCGTCCCGCGCCCAGGTCGGGTGCGCTTGCAGTAGGGGGTTACAAGCGCCCACGCGGGTGAGGGAAGCGAGCGGCCCCAAGAGAGCGCCTGTCCCATCCTCGTCCCGCGCGGCTAACCTTCTCTAAGAGGGCCCTGGTCCTTCCTTTTATAGACGCAAGGAGAGGATCCAGGTGTACAATAGGGGTGTAGCAGAGTGCTACGTGTCTAGCGAGGGAGAGCTAGTGCCCTGTGTACATGCCAATGTGGCAGCCGGAGAGATCTTGGAACTCAACTAGTGTGATGTCGTGGCCGTCGGAGGAGCGGCGGAGCCTGGCAGAGGGACAGCTGTTGGAGCGGTTGTGTCCTTGCTGACGTCCTCCTGCTTCCGTAAGAGAGCTGAGAGCCGCCGTCGTCACAGGGCATGCGGGGCGCCATCATTGCCTATCTGGTGGAGATAGCCAGATGGGACACCGGTCTTGTTCTCTGCGGCCCGAGTCAGCTCGGGGTAGGGTGATGATGGCGCTTCCTGTTGACGTGGCTGGCCTGTGCCGTAGGTTGGGCGACGTGGAGGCTCCTCCGAAGTCGAGGTCGAGTCTGTCTTCCATGGCCGAGGCCGAGTCCGAGCCCCTGGGTCGGGCGAGGCGGAGGTCGTCGGCAGAGGCCAGGGCGGTGTCCGAGCCCTGGGGTCGGGCGAAGCGGAGTTCGTCGTCTTCCGGGTCTTAGCCCGAGTCCGAGCCCTGGGTTGGGCGGAGCGGAGTTCGCCGTCTTCCGGGTCTTAGCCCGAGTCCGAGCCCTAGGTCGGGTGGAGCGGAGTTCGCCGTCTTCCGGGTCTTAGCCCGAGTCCGAGCCCTGGGTCGGGTGGAGCGGAGTTCGCCGTCTTCCGGGTCTTAGCCCGAGTCTGAGCCCTGGGTCGGGCGAAGCGGAGTTCGCCGTCTTCCGGGTCTTAGCCCGAGTCCGAGCCCTGGGGTCGGGCGAAGCGGAGTTCGTCGTCTTCCGGGTCTTAGCCCGAGTCCGAGCCCTGGGTCGGGCGGAGCGGAGTTCGCCGTCTTCCGGGTCTTAGCCCGAGTCCGAGCCCTGGGTCGGGCGAAGCGGAGTTCGCCGTCTTCCGGGTCTTAGCCCGAGTCCGAGCCCTGGGTCGGGCGGAGCTTCCTATGGTGCCTTTGGCAGGGCCTGGCTTCCTGTCAGTATCACTCTGCCAAGTGGCGCTGCAGTCGGAGTGGCGCAGGCGGCGCTGTCCTTCTGTCAGACCGGTCAGTGGAGCGGCGAAGTGACGGCGGTCACTTCGGCTCTGCCGGAGGGCGCGTGTCAGGAAAAGGGTGTCAGGCCACCTTTGCGTTAAATGCTCCTGCGATTTGGTCGGTCGGTGCGGCGATTTAGTCAGGGTTGCTTCTTAGCGAAGGCAGGGCCTCGGGCGAGCCGGAAATCTTCCGGGGTCGGCTGCCCTTGTCCGAGGCTAGGCTCGGGCGAGGCGTGATCGAGTCGCTCGAATGGACTGATCCCTGACTTAATTGCACCCATCAGGCCTTTGCAGCTTTATGCTGATGGGGGTTACCAGCTGAGAATTAGGAGCCTTGAGGGTACCCCTAATTATGGTCCCCGACACTACTGTATGTAGCTGCTTCCCACGCTGTGGTCAGTGCAGCGCTGGTGCAAGAAAAGCAGGATGGCCAGGCAAAGAAGCAAGTGCATGTGTACTTCGTCTCTGAAGTTCTTAGTCCATCAATGAAAAATTACACAGAGTTGGAGAAGGTACTATATGTTGTACTGATGGCTTCTAGGAAGCTTCATCATTACTTCCAACATACCATATCATAGTACCTTCTTCACAACCCCTCAAGGATATAATGAGAAATAGAGAAGCAACAGGAAGAGTTGGAAAATGGGCTGTAGAATTGAATGAATTCACTATTGATTACGTTCATAGATCTTCGATCCAATCCCAAGCATTAGCAAACTTCATTGCTGATTGGACGCCAGGGGCTTAGGACGAAGGGAAAACAAACGATGCCGAAGCCTGGACAATATTTTGTGATGGGTCATGGGGAACCTTCGGCGCAAGAGCAGCTATCGTTTTAATTTCACCATCTAAAATCAAAACTTGCTATGCAGCAAGGTTGGACTTCAACTGCACAAATAATATTGCAGAGTACGAGGCCCTTCTCTTGGGGCTTCAAAAACTTAAGGAAATAGGAATAAGAAGGGCAATACTTAAATCCGACTCACAAGTCATTTTCAGTCACGTTGACAAGAGTAGCAAAGCAAGGGACCCAAAGCTCGAGAAATATTTGGACACAGTCCGAAGGATAGAAGCCTCTTTTGAAGGTTTCTCTGTAAAAAATATCCCAAGAGGAGAAAATAAACATGCAGATTTGTTAGCTAAATCAGCGGCACAGGGGCTTCCGTTACCTTCAGAGGTATTTTTCGAAACAATAAAAGCACCTTCAGTCGAGCTCATGGAAAGAGCAGTGCTTACAATCTCGCCAGTGCATAGCGAAGATTGGAGGACTGAGATTGTATCTTTCCTCCAAAATAAATGTCTTTCGGATGATGAAGTTTACAACAAGAGAATGGAAGCAAGAGCAAGACCCTATGTAATCATAGGAGGAGAGATGTACAAACAAGGAGTCTGCTCTCCATTACTAAAATGTTTGTCTAGAACCTAAGGTCAAGAGCTGATGAAGGAGATACATGCAGAACTGCGTGGAGCTCATATTGGGTCTAGGCCTTTGCTGGGGAAAGTTTTCAGACAAGGATTTTATTGGCTGAAGACAGCTTCGGATGCAGCAGACTTGGTTCAAAAATGTGAAAACTGCCAGAGATGTGCTAGAGACCAGAAATAACCTTCGACTTTAACCCAACTAATACAGCCCACCTGACCACTGCAAAGGTGGGGCCTAGATTTGCTAGGCCCACTGAAAGGGAAATAGGGTTTAACCTTTTCCTATAAATAATTTTGGTGGTTGAATGGCCAACACAAATAATTGGACTAACTAGTTTGCTCTAGATTATATATTCTACATGTGCTAAAGGTTCAACACAAACCAATAAAAAGATCAAGTTAGGGTTCAAAAAGAAAGGAACAAAAGAAACCGAAGAGCACCCTGGTTTGGCGCACCGGACAGTATGACTTCAAACTCTTCACCTTCGGGTTTCAGAAGCACCGCTTCGCTATAATTCACCGGTTTGTCCGGTGTGCCACTGGACTGTCTGGTGCACCAGCGGAGCAATGGCTAGACAGGGCAACGGTGGACTGCAACGGTCGCCTGCAACGCTACAGTGCGCGGACAGTTCACGCAGAAGTCAGAGCAGCCGCAGAAGGTGCACTAGACAGTGAACAATACCTGTCCGGTGCGGCACCGAACTGTCCGGTGCCACATGAAGACAAAGCTCCAATGGTCGAAACTGTCAAAACCCTAACGGTTGAGTGACGTGGCTGGCACACCAGACACTGTCCGGTGGCGCACCGGACTGTCCGATGCGCCCATCGACAGTAGCCTGCCCCAATGGTTGAATTGGTGGTTGGGGGCTATAAATACCCCACAACCACCTCCACTCCAACCATCCAAGCATTCACAACAGTGAATTTAATGCAAGAGCAATACACTTCACTCCAAAGACACAATTCAAGTGATCGATCCGCTCAAAGTCCCAAATTCAACTCTAGCGCATTAGGACTTGTGAGAGGATTCTTTGTGTTCCTTGTTTCACTTGTTTGCTTGGCTTGGCTTTCTTTTCTTTCTCACTTTTTACTCTCAAGATTTGTAAACGAGGCAAGAGACACCAATTGTGTGGTGGTCCTTGCGGGGTCTAAGTGACCCGTGAGATTAAGGAAGAAGCCTCACTCGATCTAAGTGACCGTTTGAGAGAGGGAAAGGGTTGAAAGAGACCCGGACTTTGTGACCACCTCAACGGGGATTAGGTTCTTTGGAACCGAACCTCGGTAAAACAAATCACCGTGTCATCCGCTTTATTTTCTTGGTTGATTTGTTTTCCCCTCTCTCCCAGACTTGGTTTTTATTCTAACGCTAACCCCGGCTTGTAGTGTGTTTAAACTTGTAAATTTCAGTTTTCGCCTATCCACCGCCCTCTAGGCGACTTTCAATTGGTATCAGAGCCCGGTACTTCATTAGAGTCTAACCACTCGAAGTGATGTCGGGAGGTTCCGCTAAGAGGGAGATGGAAACAAGCACAAGCCACGGTAAGGCTCCATCAAGGGAGTCCGGCGCCAAAGGAAGGGAGGAATCACCTCCCCGTGTCAAGTCGCATCGGAGTGGCGACAAGAAGAAGATGAAGAAAGTGGTCTACTACGAGACTGATTCTTCGTCACCCTCCACCTCTGGCTCCAACGCACCGTCCGTCACTTCTAAGCGCCATGAGCACAAAAAGTTTAGTAAGATCCCCCTACGCTATCCCCGCATTTCTAAACGCACTCCTTTACTTTCCGTCCCATTAGGCAAACCACCGGTTTTTTATGGTGAAGATTATTGTATGTGGAGTGATAAAATGAGGCATCACCTAACCTCACTCCACGCTAGCATATGGGACACTATTGAGTTTGGAACGCAGGTACCATCCGTAGGGGATGAAGATTATGATTCGGACGAAGTCGCCCAAATCTGGCACTTTGACTCCCAAGCAACTACTATACTCCTTGCCTCCTTGTGTCGAGAGGAGTATAATAAGGTGCAAGGGCTCAAAAGTGCCAAAGAGATTTGGGATGTACTAAATACCACGCACGAAGGGGATGAGGTGACCAAGATCACCAAGCGGGAGACGATCGAGGGGGAGCTCGGTCGATTCGTCCTCAACCAAGGAGAAGACCAAAAGCAATATACAACCGGCTCAAGACCTTGGTCAACCAAGTGCGCAACCTCGGGAGCACAAAATGGGATGACCATGAAATGGTCAAGGTTATTCTAAGATCACTCGTTTTTCGCAATCCTACACAAGTTCAATTAATTCGTGGTGATCCTAGATATAAGCTAATGTCTCCCGAGGAGGTTATAGGGAAGTTTGTGAGCTTTGAATTGATGATCAAAGGCTTCAAACAAATAGTCAACTTGGAGTAAGGCAGTACCTCCACACCCGAGGTGCAACCCGTCGCATTCAAAGCGACGGAGGAGAAGAAAGAAGAGTCTACATCAAGTAGGCTCCCCATCGACATCTCCAAGCTCGACAATGAGGAAATGACGCTCATCATCAAGAGCTTCCGCCAAATCCTCAAGCAAAGGAGGGGAAGGACTACAAAACCTGCTCCAAAAGGGTGTGCTACAAGTGTGGTAAGCCCGGTCATTTTATCGTAAATGCCCTTTGTCTAGTGATAGTAACAGGGACAACGACAAGAATGTGAGGAAGAAGGAGAAGAAGAAATACTACAAGAATAAGGCGGCGATGCCCATGTGTGTCGGGAATGGGACTCCGACGTAAGCTCCACCGACTCCTCCTCCGATGAGGACGCCGCCAACATCGTCGTAAACAAGGGACTTCTCTTCCCCAACGTCAGCCACAAATGCTTCATGGCAAAGGACGGCAAGAAAAGGAAGGTACAAGCTAGAACCACCCCCAAGTATACTACATCTAGTGATGAGGGTAGTTCTAGTGATGATGAAGATAACTTGCTTAGTCTTTTTGCCAACCTTAACATGCAACAAAAAGAAAAATTAAATGAATTAATAGGTGCTATTCATGAGAAGGATGAACTCTTGGATAGCCAAGAGGAATTCCTTATTAAGGAAAACAAAAAGCATGTTAAGGTGAAGAATGTTTATGCTCAGAAAATGGAGAAAAATGAAAATTTGACTAAAGAGCTTAGCATTTGCCATAACACCATTTCCAACCTTAGAACGGAGAATGTTAATTTGAGTGCTAAGGTTGAAAAATCAAATGTTTGTCATGATTCAATTGTCAATCTTAAAAATGATAATGCTAGTTTAATTGCTAAGATTGATAAATTGAATGAATCAATTGCTAGCCTTAAAACTGAGAATGAAACGTTAATTTCTAAGGCTAAAGATTTAAAAGTTTGCAATGTTTCTATTTCCAATCTTAGAAATGAGAATGCTATTTTACATGCTAAGATTGATGAATTAGATGCTTGCAAATCCTCTACATCTACTGTTGAACATGTTGCTATTTGTACTAGATGTAGAGACATTAATGTTGATGCTATTCATGATTACCTAGCTTTAATTAAACAACAAAATGATCACATAGCACAGCTAACTAGTAAAATTAATGAGCATGAAATTGAGAATGAAAATTTTAAATTTGCTAGAAGCATGCTCTATAGTGGAAGACGCCCTGGCATTAAGGATGGCATTGGTTGCCAACAGGGAAGCAATGTCAAACTTAATGCCCCCAAAAGATTGTCTAATTTTGTTAAGGGAAAAACTCCCATGGCTCAGGATAACGAGGGTTACATTTTATATCCTGCTAGTTATCCTGAGGACAAGATTAGGAGGATTCATGCTAGAAAATCTCATTCTGTTTCTCACCATGCTTATATGTATAAGAATGAGGCTTCTAGCTCTAGGCAATCAACCCATGTTAAATTACCTAAAAAGAAAACTCCTACTGTATCAAATGATCATAATGTTTCATTTAAAACTTTTGATGTATCTTATGTTTTAACTAACAAATCTGGCAAAGTAGTTGCCAAATATATTGGGGGCAAACACAAGGGATCAAAGACTTGTGTTTGGGTACCCAAGGTGCTTGTTTCTAATGTGAAAGGATACAAGACCGTTTGGGTACCTAAGAACAAGGCCTAAAACTATTTTGCAGGTTTATGCACCCGTGGGCTCAAGTTGGATAATTGATAGCGGATGCACAAACCACATGACAGGGGAGAAAAGAATGTTCTCCTCCTATGAGAAAAACGAAGATCCCCAAAGAGCTATCACATTCGGGGATGGAAATCAAGGTTTGGTCAAAGGACTTGGTAAAATTGCTATATCACCTGATCATTCTATTTCCAATGTTTTTCTTGTAGAATCTTTAGATTACAATTTGCTTTCAGTTTCTCAATTATGCAAAATGGGCTACAAATGTCTTTTTACGGATATAGGTGCTACTGTCTTTAGAAGAAGTGATGATTTAGTAGCATTTAAGGGAGTATTAGAGGGTCAGCTATACTTAGTTGATTTCAATAGAGCTGAACTTGATACTTGCTTAATTGTAAGACTAATATGGGTTGGCTCTGGCATCGCCGACTAGCCCATGTTGGGATGAAGATTCTTCACAAGCTTCTAAAGGGAGAACACATTTCGGAACTAACAAATGTTCATTTTGAGATAGACAGGGTTTGTAGCGCATGTCAAGCAGGAAAGCAAGTTGGAACCCATCATCCACACAAGAACATCATGACAACGGACAGGCCACTGGAACTACTCCACATGGATCTATTCGGCTCGATTGCTTACATAAGCATCGATGGGAGTAAGTATTGTCTAGTTATTGTGGATGATTATTCTTGCTTCACTTGGGTATTCTTTTTACAGGAAAAATCTCAAACCCAAGAGACTTTGAATGGATTCTTGAGACAGGCTCAAAATGAGTTTGGATTGAGAATAAAAAAGATAAGAAGCGACAATGGGACGGAGTTCAAGAACTCACAAATAGAAGGCTTTCTTGAGGAGGAGGGCATCAAGCATGAGTTCTCTTCTGTCTACACACCTCAACAAAATGGTGTAGTGGAGAGGAAGAATAGAACTCTACTAGACATGGCAAGGACCATGCTTGATGAGTACAAGACTCCGGACTGGTTTTGGGCTGAGGTGATTAACACCGCCTGCTACTCCATCAACCGACTCTACCTTCACCGAATCCTCAAGAAGACATCTTATGAACTCCTAACCGGTAAACAACCCAATGTTTCATATTTTAGAGTCTTTGGTAGCAAATGTTTTATTCTTGTTAAAAGAGGTAGAAAATCTAAATTTGCTCCTAAGGCTGTAGAAGGCTTTTTACTAGGATATGACTCAAACACAAGGGCATATAGAGTCTTCAACAAATCCACTTGATTAGTTGAGGTTTCTTGTGACATTGTGTTTGATGAGACTAATGACTCCCAAGTGGAGCAAGTTGATCTTGATGATCTAGATGATGAAGAGGCTCCGTTTGTCGCGCTAAGGAACAAGTCCATTGGGGATGTGTGTCCTAAGGAATCCGAAGAGCCCACATAAGCTCAAGATCAACCGTCATCTTCCATGCAAGCATCTCCACCAATCCAAGATGAGGATCAAGCTCAAGACAATGAAGAAGAAGATCAAGAAGATGAGCCACCTCAAGAGGAGGACAATGATCAAGGGGGAGATGACAATGATCAAGACAAGGAAGATGATCAAGAAGTGCAGGGTCCAAGACCGCCACACCCAAGAGTCCACCAAGCGATTCAAAGAGATCACCCCGTGAACTCCATCCTCGGTGACATTCATAAGGGGGTAACCACTCGATCTCGAGTCACTCATTTTTGTGAACATTACTCTTTTGTGTCTTCTATTGAGCCATACAGGGTAGAGGATGCACTAAGAGATTCGGATTGGGTGTTGGCAATACAAGAGCAGCTCAATAACTTCACGAAAAATGGGGTATGACATTTAGTTCCACGTCCTAACCAAAATGTTGTAGGAACCAAGTGGGTATTCCGCAACAAGCAAGATGAGCATGGTGTGGTGACAAGGAACAAAGTCCGACTTGTGGCCAAGGGATATTCACAAGTCGAAGGTTTGGATTTTGGTGAAACCTATGCACCCGTAGCTAGGCTTGAGTCAATTCGCATATTACTTGCCTATGCTACTTACCATGGCTTTAAGCTTTATCAAATGGAAGTGAAAAGTGCCTTCCTCAATGGACCAATCAAGGAAAAGGTCTATGTTGAGCAACCCCCTGGCTTTGAAGATAGTGAGTACCCTAACCATGTTTATAAACTCTCAAAGGCGCTTTATGGGCTCAAGCAAGCCCCAAGAGCATGGTATGTGTGGGGGACAGATATCCCCTGGGTCCACTAGAAGGCTAGAAGACCTCGAGAAAGGTCTTGGGCCCATTGTTTCGCAAGGCCATCCCTTCGTGGGCCTGGGGAGGAATATCTGGCAGAATGGATCAGCGCAAGATTGGATCAACTCGAGCCCAGGCGACCCGATGAATTCAAGCATTATCCACAGCAGTGATCCGATTCTCCTACGCTGCGGCCTCAGGCGTCGGACCTGAATGATGATAAGTCGGCAGAATAATAGGAAGATAAGCTCAGTCGGTTCACTATTACTTAGGCACACGTTGCTATCATATCCGCATGTAACGCCCCATGGTCGAGTATATAAGGCATAGGGGCACCCCCTCGAACACAACTCACTCATTAGCCATCTACTCAGCTCTCTAGCATCTCTGGTACTAGAGAACTCCCCTGTAACCCACCACATAAAAGATCCACACCAGGACGTAGGGTGTTACGCATCTCAAAGCGGCTCGAACCTATATAAGATTGTCTACTGCCTCTCGTGCATCTGGCACGAACCATTGTGCTACAGTCGGTAACACCGTCCTACACCAAAAAGCACCCCCGAGGGGCAACCCTAGGTGTGCGGTCGGACCCAAAACACCGACATCTGGCACGCCAGGTAGGGGGTGTGTCACTGATCCAAGCTAGCTCAATGTCCATCACTTTCCAGCACAAGATCATCCTCCGCCCTGGATCCGTGTTCTGCTTTGGAACCATGCCATCCGTGGCAGATGAAGATGGAACTCTACATCGAATCGTGGATCCGCCGGAGAGAAAGCCTTCCTCAACGATCTCCGGGAAAGCCGGAGCAAAGCAGGAAAAAGCGCAACCTCCAGCGCTCCGAGCGAAGACTACCTCCTGCAAGCCAGGAACAGAGGATCCGTCTGCCCAGAGAACCCCGCTGTCCACCTCCTCTACGAAAAAATGTACACGGATCACAAGGAAAAAGGAAGCAAACGAGGTGAAGGCTCGTCAAGCTGCTCTTCTGGTACCTCCACCCTCAAAGGAGAACAGAAAAAAGCTTGTCACTACGACGGTTCCATTCTACCCCGACATCCTCTTCATCGAGGGAAGAGTGGAATCGACCCCTGTCTCTGACGATGAACCAACCGCGCCGGGGGAGGAACCTCTTCAGCGGGAATCTCGCCGACGAAGGAACCGACGCCGAAATATCCAGCGACATCATGAAGCCGGAGAGCAGGACCCTGCGCAGCCTGTGTCACGAGATGAGATCTCGGAGGTGGGAGAAACTCCAGAAGAACGGGTCTTCAGGGAAAGAAGGAATTCCCGACGACGTGATCGTCAGCAAGCTCAAGAGCAGGCTGAACAGGAGGCGAGACAAAGCAGAGAAAACCCTCTTCTCGGACGGAACCTGAACCCCGACTTTGCTCGAGCCATGAACACACCGAGCGAGGTCGGTGGAGTGTTGGCTCGGATAGCCTATGGCCTCCCCCGGACTCCGGACGCCGAGGGCTATCAGCGGCTGCTCACTCGGGCATCTAATCATCTTCTGCCTCTCGCTCATCCTCCGAGCGATCTACGACACGCCATCAACAGTCGGCGGGATGCACGGAGCTCCATCAATGCTTTGCGCGAACGACGACACGAGAACAAGATTCGGCACCGAGAAGAGTATGATCGAGATCACGGCATCCCTGCGCGAAGTCAGGCCACCAGAGCTGGGTCGGCAATAGCTTCAACCGGCGGCATGACCCGGGGACGGTCGAGGCACCACGTCGACAACTCCCCTCCCCGGGACCGACATCATCATTGGCGACAGGAGGACACATGTGGAGTATCGGCGCTCACTCCACGTCTCAGGGCCATTCAGTGGCCCCCTAACTTCAAAGTCTCCAACGTCGACAAGTACGAGCCTAAGCAGGACCCAGGAGGCTGGTTGGCCGTTTATACCACCACTGCCCGAGCCGCTGGGGCAACTGAAGATGTGATGACTGCATACTTACCCATCGTCCCGGGCAAGATGCACTGCAATGGCTACGACACCTACCCCGACAGTGCATCCACGACTGCAGCGACTTCAGTCGGTGCTTCATTGCCAACTTCCAATCTCTCTCCGACAAGCTGGCGTAGCCATGGGACCTCAAATCCATCAAGCGCCGAGGGGATGAGACTCTCTGGTCGTACCTCAAAAGGTTTTAGACCATGAGAAATAATATCCCCGAGGTTGCGGAAGCAGCAGTAATCGAGGACTTCTACCGGGGATCTAATGACTCGGCCTTCGTTCGAGCCATACTGCAAAAGGCACCGACTACCTCCGAGCAGCTATTCAGGGAAGCGGACCTCTACATCACCACCGATGAATGAGCTCAGGACCTCATCAGAGGAGCAAAGCCTGCACCGACGGCACCGCGACGCGACGCGAACCAACAACTCGACAAACATTGGGAGAAGAGGCCTCACGAAGAAGTCCATGCCACCGGGTGTTCTGTGTTGTCCTTCTTGGATTGCTACTCCGGGTACCATCAGATCAGCCTGGCAAAATAAGACGAGGAAAAAATTGCATTCATCACCCCGTTTGGAGCTTTCTGCTATACCTCCATGTCGTTTGGCCTCAAAAACACTGGAGCAACTTACAGAGAGCCATTCAGACATGCTTAGTCGATCACTGGGGCAAGCATGTAGAAGCTTATGTGGATGACATGGTGATCAAGACTGAAAACTTCATTGAAGATTTGCAACTGGTCTTCAACAGTCTGCGGCGATATCGGTGGAAGCTTAACCCCAAAAAATGTGTCTTTGGAGTACCAACAGGAAAATTGCTCGGTTTCATTGTCAGCCACCGAGGAATTGAAGCCAACCCAGAGAAAATCGAAGTTATCATGAGAATGGAAGCACCACGATCGCAGAAGAAAGTACAGAGGCTTACTGGATGCATGGCAGCTTTGAGTAGGTTCATATCAAGGCTAGGAGAAAAAGGCCTACCGTTCTACAAATTGCTTAAGAAGGTAGACAAGTTCCAGTGGACCTCAGAAGCTCAGAAAGCCCTTGATGCACTGAAGAAGTTCCTGACAACATCGCCAGTGTTAAAGCCGCCACGCCGAGCCACGCCGAGTCAGCCGGCCGAAGATCTGTTGTTGTACATCTCTTGCACGACTCACGTGGTGAGCACCGTGTTGGTAGTCGAGTGAGCAGAAGAAGGACATCCATATCCAGTGCAACACCCCGTCTATTTCATCAGTGAAGTTCTGGGACCCTCAAAGAAGAAATATCCTCAAGTTCAAAAACTATTGTATGCAGTACTTTTAACTGCGCGCAAGCTCCGACACTACTTTGATGACCACAAAGTTATAGTAGTCACTGGATTTCCAATAGGGGATATTCTCCACAACAAAGAAGCCATCGGAAAAATAGCCAAGTGGGCCTGCGAGCTAGGAGCTCACGACATTGAGTTTCGGCCTCGCACTGCAATAAAGACTCAAGCACTAGTTGACTTCATATCAAAGTGGATCGAGCAACAAGTAACAGATAACCCGGAGACTGCAGAAGTATGGCAGATGTATTTCGATGGCTCACTGAAGCTGCAGGGGGCAGGCGCAGGGATCCTCTTCATTGCACCTGGAGGTGAACAACTCAAATATGCTCTTCAATTGTTATTCTCAGCATCCAATAATACAGCAGAATATGAAGCTTTGATCCATGGATTGAACATTGCCATATCGCTGGGCATTAAGAGGTTGATGGCATACGAAGATTCACTGGTGATCATAAGTCAGATAAATAAAGAATGGGATTGCTCGAATGACTCTATGGGCAAGTACTGCACAACCGTCCGAAAGCTGGAAGACAAATTTGAAGGGCTGGAATTTCATCATGTGGAAAGAGATCGCAACGCGGCAGCAGACGCGTTGTCGAAACTAGAATCTAGTCGGACCTAGGTCCCGCCTGGAGTTTTCGTCCAAGAAGTACCACGCCCGAGTATTTCCTTAGATCGGGCAGAAGAGTGCAATGTTTTGAGCTAGCCAGAGTCACTCTAATGACTAGAGGGAGCCCATCATCAAATACATAAAGAATGAAGAAGAACCGAATGATAAAGCGGCAGTAGAACGCATCGCAAGACAGTCAGCCCACTACACCCTCATTGGTGATACACTATACAGAAGATGCGCAACAGGAGTCCTCATGAAGTGCATTACTTCGGTTACTGGGAAGCAACTGCTATATGAGATCCACGCCGGACAGTGCGGGATACACGCAGCATACAGGACTCTGGTTGGGAAGGTCTTCAGGTCTGGTTTCTACTGGCCGACAGCAAAGAGTGATGGAGCCGAGTTAGTCCAGAGGTGTGAAGCTTGCCAATTCTTATCAAAGCAGCAGCATTTACCATCACAGCAACTGCAGACCATACCCGTAACATGGCCATTTGTGTGCTGGGGACTGGACATGATTGGACCCTTCAAGAAAGCTGAGGGAGGATACACTCACGTGCTGGTTGCCATTGACAAATTCACTAAATGGATAGAGTACAAACCCATTGCTTCTCTGGTTTCAGCTAAGGCAGTGGAATTCATACAAGATATAATATTCAGGTTTGGAATACCGAATAGCATTATAACTGACTTGGGATCCAATTTCACTAGCTCTGAATTCTTTGACTTCTGCGAACAAAGAAGCATCCAGATCAAATATGCGTCAGTAGCACACCCAAGAGCCAACGGTCAGGTAGAAAGGGCTAATGGAATGATATTGGAAGCACTCAGGAAGAAGGTCTTCGACAAGAATGAAAAGTTCGCGAGAAAGTGGATCAGAGAGTTGCCGTATGTGATTTGGAGCCTAAGAACTCAACCTAGTCGAGCTTTGCATGGAAACACTCCCTTCTTCATGGTCTATGGATCGGAGGCCGTGCTACCTGCCGACCTCAGATTTGGGGCACCAAGGCTGGTCTTCGAAAACATAGCTGAGGCAGAAGCTACGAGACTAGAGGATATTGACATATTAGAAGAAGAACGATTGAATACAGTAATTCAGTCAGCTAGATACCAGCAAACCCTGAGGCGCTATCATGATAAAGCCATACGACATCAATCCTTCACAGTGGGAGACTTGGTCCTTCGCCGAATTCTAACGGGGGAAGGCCGGCACAAATTGTCGCCACTATGGGAAGAGCCATTCATGGTAGCAGAAGTCACTCGGCCAGGATCATATCGGCTTACTCAGATGGATGGCACGGAAATAGGGAATTCATGGAATATAGAGCATCTCAGAAAGTTTTACCCCTAGCTAGATTTCAAAAGCTATCGGGGCAGCATTGTATTCTGTAATCGGAAAATACATCATCAATAAAAAGATCTCATTCTCAACGGTACTCGAACTATCTATTACCAATCTGCACGCTTACTCGACTTAGGGTGACCACTATACCCTACTAACAGAGCAATCAACTTAAGTTGGCGATGACTTAAGACGGTGCAACATGCTCACGCTTACTCGACTTAGGGTGACCACTATACCCTACTAACGGAGCAATCGGCTTAAGTCGGCAACGACTTAAGACGGTGCAACATGCTCACGCTTACTCGACTTAGGGTGACCACTATACCCTACTAACGGAGCAATCGGCTTAAGTCGGCAATGACTTAAGACAGTGCAACATGCTCACCCTTACTCGACTTAGGGTGACCACTATACCCTACTAACGGAGCAATCGACTTAAGTCGGCAATGACTTAAGACAGTGCAACATGCTCACGCCTACTCGACCTAGTATAACATGCTTACGATCACTCATCTTATGGCGATCTCTATGCCTCACTAGCTAATCAATTAGCATAAAACAGGAAAAAGCTTCGAAACTAGCACACTGCATTTACTTCTGCAATCATAACAACTGTTGAATTCCAACAACAGAAAAACAAAAATAGCATTCAGTACCAAGAACATGTTCTAACAGAGTATTCGGGCACATTGATCACATACACATATAGTTCATGAATGTATTTAGTATTTCTACTTGGCAATGTCTTTCTTAGGAGCAACCGACGAAGAAGGGCGACTCGAGGAGTCAGGAGCAGCTTTGACATCGGCAACTATATCATCAGGAACAACCACGCCCGGCCTTCTCATCAAGATCCGCCCCGCACGAATGGCTTTATCCATAGCCTTGTCGCGCTGAGCCTTCAGAATGGTGGAGTTGTCTTCGGCAACCTTGGTAGCCAGTCGAGCGGTTTCTTGCTCCTGGATGACTGATCTCTTGGAGGCGCGCAGATCCTTGATGATGGAGTCTTTGCTCGACACCAACTGCCTAAGACGCAGGACCTCATCCTACGATACTTGCAACTCGTGACGGTGATGATCCAAATCTGCCATGGTAAAACGGTGACTCCTCTCCAAGATAGTCAGAGAATTGCTGGCGTCACGATACAACCTATCAAGGTTATCGCGAGAGGCCGCAATACCCGTTTCTTCTCCTACAAACAAGAATCAGCTCTCAAGTATCCAGTAAGCAGTAAAAACACAACAGAGAAAGTCAAGTAAGCTTACCTCGTTAGCCGCCCTTTCAGAGTCAAGCTAAGCACTAAGAGAGGAATTCAAAGAATTTGCATCGTCTAAAGAAGCAGAAACCCGAGCCAGGTCAATCTGACCTTGGGAATACTTCCCCTCGAGTTCAGAGTACCACCGAGCCATATCTAACAAAAAACAGTCGAAGAAGGACACAGTTAAAAACAGACTAATCAATCAGCCAAGGAAGAAACAAAGACACTAACCAGCATTTGACATTTTCAGATCAGATATCTTCTTCTGAAGCAGCAACGGAATCCATTGCGTCAGAGACAGAGCTCCTTCTGGGATAGAGGCACCTTGTGATCTCAATTGACCAGCCATCTCGTCGACCAAAGCCTGATATTAAAAACAAATGAGTGCAAAGACAATAATTTGCTAGGAGTATTGCCTGAGCAGGAATATCAACCGGGGCAATCTGAAGAACATCAACCAGGGATCAATTCAACACCACTAGCAGGCATTAGAACTCTAGCATCCGGTGCACCGACCTTTAAGGCGACTTCCTCATGAAGCATGCGCTACTATTACGCCATCAGAATGTGGTGGAGAAGACCCAACGTGGACATCCATGGAGGTATGAGAAGGGGAGCCCGCCCGGACACCCTTGGGGCTGGGTTGTGGCCCGCACTGCCCATCGGAGCCAGATCATCACCGGCAACACCCTCGGGGGCTGGGTTGCAGCTTGCGCTACCCACCCGAGCCGGATCATTACCAGCAACATCCTCGGGGGCTGGGCAACCGCCAACACCACCCTTGAGGACTGGGTTCTCTGCAACAACCACCTTTAAGGCTGAAGGATTCTCAGTCACCTCCGTGGGAATTGAGCGACCTTGACCAACCTCTTGGCTCCGAAGACCGCCTTCCAAGGTCGATGATGCACAAGATGCTGCCCGGGATACCTCTAATCCCACATCTGGAGTGTCAGAGCAGACGTCCATCATATCACCATCAGTTGGCTCTGACAGCATATCTTCAGGAACAACATCCTCGAGAGCCTGATCAAAATTTGCTATGGATAATTCTTGCAGGCTAACAAGGGCAGACAAAGCTGGAGAAGGAATATCGCTATTCCCCCCACTGACTCTGTAACGCCGACTGTTCTTCCGAATCAATGGGACTTCCTCTTCTTCTTCTCCGTCCTTATAAACAATACGGACAATAAACGACACAGGATCACACCCATTGGGATTAGCTCTGGCAGGGTCACACCCATTGGGATCAGTTCTTACAGGGTCACACCCATTGGGATTAGCGTCAGCAGGGTCAC
The DNA here is from genome assembly GCF_902167145.1 of Zea mays. Classification (NCBI taxonomy): domain Eukaryota; kingdom Viridiplantae; phylum Streptophyta; class Magnoliopsida; order Poales; family Poaceae; genus Zea; species Zea mays. The sequence continues at coordinate 69,910,263 of NC_050096.1, read as the reverse complement.
ACCCATTGGGTTCAGCTCTGGTAGGGTCACACCCACTGGGATCAGCTCCAGTAAAGAGTTCCACCGGTACTTCTTCAGCAGCAGGAGCAGAAGGGCCAGCATCCTGGTCCAAACACGACACTCGCCGAAGCCGTCTCTTTTTCTTTTTCTTCCCCTCGACAGGTGCAGTTGGATGACTGACCTGGCAGAGACGTTTCGGGCGAGTACCCTCAGGCTTTCGAGTGTCCACGGTTTTCTCAAGCTCTGGGATAGTTGCAACAGCCATTGTTTCAGCAGGGACCGAGTCAGAAGAATCCCCAGCTAACATGTCCAGCATAACACTTATCTCTGCATCACCTGGACTCATAGGCATCTCAAAGTGAACTTGCCTCTCATCAATGGGAAGATCACCAAGTGAAGCAACCAGGACCTAACTTCTTCAAGAGAGGGTCGCACTCTAAGACCCAAACCACTATCACCAGTAGGAGGATTGGACACGAAATCGAAAAAGGACTTAGAAGGTGGCAGATTCCAAGCAGAATATGCAACGAGAGCACCAATATTTGATACTTTGCCCCTCAAGATCATCTCCAGTCGGCTCACCAAATCCACAGCAGGAATCCTCTTGTTGGTAACCCGGGTTGAGTCGGTGACACCACTATACAAATAAGCCGGATATGCTCTGTCCTTCAGTGGCTGAATATTCTTAAAAACAAAGTTTGCAACCACAGCTTCAGCGGTCAGACCTCTCTCCTTCAACAAACAAATTTCAGCAAGCAGAACCTTGGCTTCTGTTATCTCCATGTCTGTAGGAGACTTAATCCAACTTGGAGTGCGAACATCCGGCTGTCTCCCTGACCGAGGGGGGAGGGACTTGCCATGGTTTTCCATAATGAACCACTCTAAACGCCATCCTTTAATGTTATCCTTAAGTGGGATATCAAGGTATTCTGTTTTCCTCCCACGGCGCATCTCCAGACTCGCACCGCCCACGAGCAGGTGCTGCCCCCCGGCCATCCTAGGACGACAGTGATACAAATACTTCCACAAACCGAAGTGAGGAAGAATTCCAAAGTAGGCCTCGCACAGATGAACAAAGACGAAAATTTGCAGAATAAAGTTGGGATTCAGGTGAGTCAGATTTAGATTGTAAAAGTCAAGGAGACCGCGAAAGAAGGGAGAAATGGGAAGAGCAAGGCCGCAGATAAGAAAAGGGATGTAAACAACGGACTCGTGGGTATCCTCTGTCGGGATGGTAACCCCACAGCAAATCCGCCAAGAGCAAAGCTCTTTCGGAGGAAGAACTCCGACAGCGACAAGGTGGAGAAGATCCGACTCGGAAACAACAGACATATGATTACCTATGAAAGACAACTGGCTGTTGAAATCGATAGGAGGAATGACCACAGCAGCAGAATTCTGGTTCTTCCGCTTGGGCGCCATCTCAATCTCATCGGTGGACTAAGCGGAAGCGAAATCAAAGGGAAACAGAGGATGTTTGGAGGCAAAAAAGCGAGGCTAGGGCTCAGAACACAGAGGCGTGCGGTGACATGATATAAATGGGGTTTTCCCGGGTCAGACACCGTTTCTAAAAAGGGCTAGGTCACCACACGGCCGTTATTTCTAAAACGCCGACGTGGCTCAGCATGACTCGGCTGTTACCTCTAAAACGCCAACGTCGCCATGCACCACTTGGCCGTTATTTCTAAAACGTCGATGTGGCTTAGCATGACTCAGCTGTTACCTCTAAAACGCCGACGTCGCCAAGCACCACTCGGCTGCTATTTCTAAAACGCCAACGTGGCTCGGCATGACTTTGTTGTTACCTCTAAAGTGCCAACGCCGCCAAGCATAGCTCGGCTGTTACCTCCAAAACACCAATGCAATCTAGCATAATTCGGCTGTTACCTCTGAAGACACCAGCAGTAACTCAGTCGTTTTTTTCTCTACGTAAATGTAGGCAGAATTAAATACGATAGATCAATTACAAGTCGTTACTCGAGCGATTATCTCTGAGAACAACGGCTGCATTGGGCACAAATACAAGCTGTCGATCGACTACAAAGGACCGATGGAAAGGCAAAAGATATGCACGGAACAAGCCAAAGTTTTCTTCATTATATAAAAGGGGAAGTCCTTCCACAAACTTAAAAGACCGACCCATTATGAGCCGGTCTTCTCCCCATTTTTCGATACATTACATTACTACCTACACTACTGTCGGGGACCATAAATAGGGGTACCCCCAAGACTCCTAAACTCGGCTGGTAATCACCATCAGCACAAGCTGCAAAGGTCTCATGGGCGCAATTCAGGTCAAGGCTCCATCCACTCAAGGGACACGATCTCGCTTCGCCCGAGCCCAGCCTCGCGCAGGAACAGTAGGCCCAGGCGGATTCACGCCTTGCCCGAGGGCCTCCTCAAGCAACGGGCGCACCCTCGACTCGCCCGAGGCCCAGCTCGGACAGGCTTCACAGTGAAGCAACCTTGGCTAGATCGTCTCGCCAACCGACCGTATCGCAGGAGCATTCAATGCAAGGATCGCCTGACACCTTATCCTGACGCGCATTCCTCAGTCGGCAAGGCCGAAGTGACCGCAGTCACTTCGCCCCTCCACTGGCTGACCTGACGGGAAAACAGCGCCGCCTGCCCTGCTCCGACTGCTGTGCCACCCGCCAGGGTGAGGCTGACAGCAGCCGAGTCCAGCCTCAGGCGCCATAGGAAGCTCCGCCTCGCCCGACCTCGGGGCTTGGCCCCCGCCTCGGCCTCGGAAGACGGTCTCCGCCTCGCCCGACCCCAGGGCTCGGCCTCAACCTCAACCTCGGAATACAGTCTCCGCCTCGCCCGACACCAGGGCTCAGCCTCAACCTCGACCTCGGAAGACGGTCTCCGCCTTGCCCGACCCCAGGGCTCGGCCTCAACCTCGACCTCGGAAGACGGTCTCCGCCTCGCCCGACCCCAGGGCTCGGCCTCAACCTCGACCTCGGAGGAGTCACCGCCTCGCCCGACCTTGGGCTCGGACCGACCACGCTACAGGGGGTACATCATTACCCTACCCCTAGCTAGCTCAAGCTATAGGGAACAAGACCGACGTCCCATCTGGCTCGCCCTGGTAAACAAGTAATGATGGCACCCCACGTGCTCCCATGAAGACGGCGGTTCTCAGCCCCCTACGGAAGCAAGGAGACGTCAGCAAGGTCCCGACAGCCCCGACAGCTGTGCTTCTACAGGGCTCAAGCGCTCCTCCGATGACCACGACATCACATGCACAGGGCACTAACACCTCTCCGACAGCCACGTCGGCATGTACATAGGGCTCTGGTTCCTCTCTGCCGGACATGTTAGCATATTGCTACACCCCCATTGTACACCTGGACCCTCTCCTTACATCTATAAAAGGAAGGTCCACGGCCCTCGTACGAGGGAGGCGGCCGCGCGGGAGGACGGGCTGACGGACAAGCTCTCTCTCTCTCCCTCGCGAACGCTTGTAACCCCCTACTACAAGCGCATCCACCCTGGGCGCAGGACAACACGAAGCCGCGGTTTTCCCCTCCTTGTGTTCCATCTTGCGTCGACCCATCTGGGCTGGGGCACGCAGCGACAATTTACTCGTCAGTCCTGGGAGCCCCCGGGGTCAAAATGCCGACAGTTGGCGCGCTAGGTAGGGGCCTACTGCGTGTTGACGAACAGCTTCCCGTCAAGCTCCAGATGGGTAGTCTCCAGCAACCTCTCCAGCCCGGGACGCTGCTCCATTTCGGGAGTCTCGAGTTCATGTCCCTCGACGGCAGCTACGACATGGTACTCCTTCCTCCGCCGCGCGACAACAACAAAGACGGTCGTCAGCCTGCCCGACGGTGGTAGAATCGACGACGTCTTCCCCCCATGGCGGAAGAGCAGCATCCGGGCCTATCCCGTCACCTTCCTCGCCGCAGGAGGAGGAGGCGGGGCAACCATGGCCAAGCAGGAGGCGGCACCTCATTGGCTGTCGAGCGAGTCGACGACGCCGGTGCCCCAGCGGGGGACACGTCGGGCGTTGACCTCGCGTCTGAGATGAAGACGAGCGTCATTTCCCCGCAACACGCCAACCCCAAGCAGACGGATGACGCCAGCAAGCTCGCGAAGGGCCTGCTGGGCGTTAGCCTCGTACCTTAGATAACGGTGCAGTCCGTCCCCGAGACGACTTCGTCACCATCCATCGATCGAGAGGTACCATTTGTTTTCCACCCTGTGCCTTTTAAATTCAGCTTCGACCCACCAAGCGACCCCGCTTCGGTGGACGCTTTCATAAAGGCATATCCTAACCTTCCGGGGTACCATATGTGGTCAACCTGGGACCAACTGACGGCCGTCTCGACCCACGGCCCCCGGGCTCCGAGGAAGACGACGAGCTTGACTCTGGTTGGGATTTCTCTGGGCTCGGTAATCCAAGCGCCATGCGAGACTTCATGACCGCATGTGACCACTGCCTCTCCGATTGCTCCGATGATGGCCATGACCTTGACGACGAGGGCTGTGGCACAAGTCGCGAATGTTTCCACGTCGTTCTAGGGGGTCTCGACGAAGGCAACCACCTTGGTATGCCGGAGGACGATGATCCCCTTAGGCCTGCGCCTCGCGTTGACATCCTTCGGGAGCTAGTTGTGGTCCTAGTCCCTGCGGGGGGTCAGGACACACAGCTCGAGCAAATCCGCGAGATGTAGGCCAAGCTCGACGAGGAAGCAGGACAACTTGTGCAGCTCCGGCAAAACATCGGGCAGGAGTGGGCAGGCCGAGCACTAGCCGGAGAAGCGCGTCATCCGGCCTAGGACGTCCAGCACTGCATCACTGACGATGCCAGGGCAAGGCTGCCCCCGGCTTCCAGTGGGGTCGGCCAGAACCCGGCTGCAGCAGCAATACTACTCTGAGTGATGCCGGAGCCATCCACCACTGAGGGGCTGCGTATCCAGGAAGAACTAAAGAATCTCCTGGAGGATGCTGCGGTCCGACGGGCCGAGAGCTCTACCTCCCGAAGGCAAGGGTACCCCCGGAGCATCGCGCCGCGACTTCCCGATTCATGCGGGAAGCCTCGGTCCACACTGGGCGCGCGCGAGATGCAACGCCTGCAGCCCCGGGTCGCCTCAGCAACGAGCACCACCGCCGCGACCGTCGAGCCTACCTCGACGAGAAGGTGCGCCGAGGCTACCACCCCAGGCGTGGGGGACGCTGCGACAGCGGGGAGGATCGGAGCCCCTCGCCCGAACCATCCGGTTCGCAAGCTTTTAGCCGGGCCATATGACGGGCGCCGTTCCCGACCCGGTTCCGAGCCCCGACTACCATCACTAAGTACTCGGGGGAAACAAGGCCAGAACTGTGGCTCGCGGACTACCGGCTGGCCTGCCAGCTGGGTGGAACGGACGATGACAACCTCATCATCCACAATCTCCCCCTGTTCCTCTCCGACGCCGCCCGAGCCTGGTTGGAGCATCTGCCTCCTGCGCAGATCTCCAACTGGGACGACCTGGTCAAAGCCTTCGCCGGAAACTTCCAGGGCACATACGTGCGCCCTGGGAACTCCTAGGATCTCTGAAGCTACTGCTAGCAGCCAGGAGAATCCCTGTGGGACTACATCCGGCGATTTTCGAAGCAGCGCACTGAGCTGCCCAACACCACCGACTCAGATGTCATCGGCGCGTTCCTCACCGGCACCACTTGCCGCGACCTGGTGAGCAAGCTGGGTCGCAAGACTCCCACCAGGGCGAGCGAGCTGATGGACATCGCCACCAAGTTCGCCTCTGGTCAGGAGGCGGTCGAGGCCATCTTCTGGAAGGACAAGCAGCCTTAGGGACGCCAGCAGGAAGACGTCCCCGAGGCGTCCGCTCGGCGCGGCACGAAGAAGAAGGGCAAGAAGAAGTCGCAAGCGAAACGTGACACCGCCGAAGCAGATCTTATCGCCGCCGCCGAGCACAGAAACCCTCGGAAGCCTCCCAGAGGGGCCAACCTGTTCGACAAGATGATCAAGGAGTCGTGCCCCTATCATCAGGGTCCCGTCAAGCACACCCTTGAGGAGTGCGTCATGCTTCGGCGCTACTTCCATAGGGCCGGGCCCCCGGCGGAAGGTGGCAAAGGCCATGACAACGACAAGTAGGAGGGCAACAAAGCAGAGGAGTTCCCTGAGGTCCACGACTGCTTCATGATCTACGGTGGGCAAGTGGCGAACGCCTCGGCTCGGCACCGCAAGCAGGAGCGCCAGGAGGTCTGCTCGGTGAAGGTGGCGGCGCTAGTCTACCTAGACTAGTCCAATAAGCCCATCACCTTCGACCAAGGCGACCACCCCGATCGCGTGCCGAGCCCAGGGAAGTACCCGCTCGTTGTTGATCCCGTCATCGGCAACGTCAGGCTTACTAAGGTCCTCATGGACGGAGGCAGCAGCCTCAACATCATCTACACTGAGACCCTCGGGCTCTTGCAGATCAATCTGTCCACGATCCAAACCGGTGCGGCGCCCTTTCACGGGATCATCCCCGAGAAGCGCGTCCAGCCCCTTGGGCAACTCGATCTGCCCGTCTGCTTTTGGACTCCCTCCAACTTTCGAAAGGAAACCCTCACGTTCGAGGTGGTCAGGTTCTGAGGAACCTACCACGCAGTGCTGGGGAGACCATGCTACGCCAAGTTCATGGCCGTCCCCAACTACACCTACCTCAAGCTCAAGATGTTGGGCCCCAACGGGGTCATCACCGTCGGATCCACGTACCGACACGCGTACGAATGCGACGTGGAGTGCGTGGAGTATGCTGAGGCCCTCGCCGAATCCGAGGCCCTCATCGCCGACCTGGAGAGCTTCTCTAAGGAGGTGCCAGATACGAAGCGCCACGCCGGCAACTTCGAGCCAGCAGAGGCGGTTAAGTCCGTCCCTCTCGACCCCAGCAACGACGCCTCCAAGCAAGTCTGGATCGGCTCCGAGCTCGACCCCAAATAGGAAGCAGTGCTCGTCGACTTTCTCCGCGCGAACGCCGAGGTTTTTGCGTGGAGTCCCTCGGACATGCCTGGCATACTGAGGGATATCGTCGAGCACTCGCTGGACATCCAAGCTGGAGCCCGACCCATGAAGCAGCCTCTACGCCGATTCGACAAAGAAAAGCGCAGAGCCATAGGCGAGGAGATCCACAAGCTGATGGCTGCAGGGCTCATCAAAGAGGTATTCCATCTCGAATGGCTAGCCAACCCTGTGCTTGTGAAAAAGAAAGGTGGGAAATGGAGGATGTGTGTAGACTACACTGGTCTAAACAAAGCATGTCCGAAGGTTCCCTACCCTCTGCATCGCATCGATCAAATCGTGGATTCCACTGCTGGGTGCGAAACCCTGTCATTCCTCGATGCCTACTCAGGGTATCACCAAATCAGGATGAAAGAGTCCGACCAGCTCGAGACCTCTTTCATCACACCCTTTGGCATGTACTGCTATATTACTATGCCATTTGGTTTGAGGAATGCAGGCGCGACATACCAAAGGTGCATGAACCACATGTTCGGAGAGCACATTGGCCGAACGGTCGAGGCTTACGTCGATGACATCGTAGTCAAGACGAGGAAAGCCTCCGACCTCCTCTCTGACCTTGAAACGACATTCAAGTGTCTCAAGGTGAAAGGCGTAAAACTCAATCCCGAGAAGTGTGTCTTCGGAGTCCCCCGAGGCATGCTCCTAGGGTTCATCGTCTCCGAGCAGGGCATCGAGGCCAACCCGGAGAAAATCGCGGCCATCACCGACATGGGGCCTATCAAGGATTTGAAAGGAGTACGGAGGGTCATGGGATGCCTTGCGGCTCTGAGCCGCTTCATCTCGTGCCTCGGCGAAAGAGGCCTACCCCTGTACCGCCTCTTAAGGAAGACCGAGCGCTTCACTTGGACCCTCGAGGCTGAGGAAGCCCTTGGGAACTTAAAGGCGCTCCTTACAAGCGCGCCCATCTTGGTGCCCCCCGCTGCCGGAGAAGCCCTCGTGATCTACGTAGCCGCAACCACTCAGGTGGTCAGCGCCACGATCGTGGTCGAGAGACGAGAAGAAGGGCATGCATTGCTCGTCCAGAGGCCGGTCTACTTCATCAGTGAAGTACTATCCGAGACCAAAATCCGCTACCCGCAAATTCAGAAGCTACTGTACGCGGTAATTCTGACGCGGCGAAAGTTGCGACACTACTTCGAGTCTCATCCGGTGACTGTGGTGTCATCCTTCCCCCTAGGGGAGATCATCCAGTGCCGAGAGGCCCCGGGTAGGATTGCAAAATGGGCGGTGGAGATCATGGGCGAGACAATCTCGTTCGCTCCTCGAAAGGCCATCAAGTCCCAAGTCTTGGCGAACTTTGTGGCTGAATGGGTCGACACCCAGCTTCCAGCAGCTTCGATCCAACCGGAACTCTGGACCATGTATTTCGACGGGTCGCTGATGAAAACAGGAGCGGGTGCGGGCCTGCTCTTCATCTCACCCCTCGGGAAGCACCTTCGCTACGTGATGCGCCTCCATTTCCCAGCGTCAAACAACATGGCCGAGTACGAGGCTCCGGTTAACGGGTTGCGCATCGCCATCGAGCTAGGGGTTCGGCGCCTCGACGCTCGCGGCGACTCGCAGCTTGTCATCGACCAAGTCATGAATAACTCCCACTACCGCGACCCGAAGATGGAGGCCTACTGCGACAAGGTTCGGCGCATGGAAGACAAGTTCTACGGGCTCGAGCTCAACCACGTCGCTCGACGGTACAACGAGACTACGGACAAGCTGGCTAAGATAGCCTCGGGACGGACAACGGTTCCCCCGGACGTCTTCTCCCGAGACCTACATCAACCCTCCGTCAAGACCGACGACACGCCCGAGCTCGGGGAGGCCTCGGCCCAGCCCGAGGCACCCTCGGCCGCCGAGGGTGAGGCACTGCGCGTCGAGGAAGAGCGGAATGGGGTCACGCCTAATCGAAACTGGCAGACCCTGTACCTGCAATATCTCCACCGAGGAGAGCTACCCCTCGACAGAGCCGAAGCTCAGCGACTGGCGCGGCGTGCCAAGTCGTTCGTCTTGCTGGGTGACGAGAAGGAGCTCTACCACCGCAGCCCCTCAGGCCTCCTCCAGCGATGCATATCCATCGCTGAAGGTCAGGAGCTATTGCAAGAAATTCACTCGGGGGCTTGCGGTCAGCACGCAGCACCTCGAGCCCTCGTTGGAAACGCCTTCTGACAAGGTTTCTACTGGCCAACCGCGGTGGCCGACGCCACTAGGATTGTACGCACCTGCCAAGGGTGTCAATTCTACGCAAGGCAGACACACCTGCCTGCTCAGGCCCTTCAAACAATACCCATCACCTGGCCGTTTGCTGTGTTGTGGGGTCTGGACCTCGTTGGTCCCTTGCAGAAGGCACCCGGGGGCTTCACGCACCTGCTGGTCGCTATCGACAAATTCTCCAAGTGGATTGAGGTCCGACCCCTAAACAGCATCAGGTCCGAGCAAGCGGTGGCGTTCTTCACCAACATCATCCATCGCTTTGGGGTCCCGAACTCCATCATCACCGACAACGGCACCCAGTTCACTGGCAGGAAGTTCCTGGACTTCTGCAAGGACCACCACGTCCGGGTGGACTGGGCGGCCATAGCTCACCCCATGACGAATGGGCAGGTAGAGCGTGCCAACGCCATGATTCTGCAGGGACTTAAGCCGAGGATCTACAACGACCTCAATAAGTTCGGCAAGCGATGGATGAAGGAACTCCCCTCGGTGGTCTGGAGTCTGAGGGCGACGCCAAGCCGAGCCACGGGCTTCATGCCGTTTTTTCTAGTCTATGGGGCCGAGGCTATCTTGCCCACAGACTTAGAATACGGTTCCCCGAGGACAAGGGCGTACGACGACCGAAGCAACCAGACCAGCCGAGAGGACTCACTGGACCAACTGGAAGAGGCTCGGGACATGGCCTTACTACACTCGGCACGGTATCAGCAGTCTCTGCGACGCCACCACGCCCGAGGGGTTCGGTCCCGAGACCTCCGGGTGGGGGACTTGGTACTTCGGCTACGACAAGACGCTCGAGGGTGCCACAAGCTCACTCCTCCCTGGGAAGGGCCGTTCATCATCGCCAAGATTTTGAAGCCCGAAATATGCAAGCTGGCCCCGGACAGAAGAAGCCAAACCGCCGCGTGCGGAGCGTGTAACCGCCCAGTGGTTACAAGCACTCCTCCATCTTCGCCTAAACCAGCGGGTGAAAGGGCGGACCACCATGCAGGTGGCATGCAACTGCACCACGGAGACGCACCCTCTCGACTTCGACGCATCCAGCATGGAGGCCCAGGCCCACACGTCATGTAACCGGCGCGCCGGTTACTACGTGCGAAAAACTGCATCGCCACTTACGCCAATGCCGCGCCTTCTCGACTGCGGAACCGGTGCCGCAACTCGAGGCAACCCTGCGCATGGCCCGACAGTGCCAACCAAGTGCATCGATCAGGGTCAGTCAGCCGCGGGAGAAGGCGCGACGATTGATATGGCCAAAAGTGGGCCGACAGTAATGGCGGCAGCAGGCGGGCGGAAGCAGCAGTCAAATCGTCTGCAGGCTCACGTCCCCTCCTGGAGCAGCAGGGGATCCCTCTCCCACGGCGTGAAAACGACGCGCCCGTGTTCCGTCCCTCGAACGGCTCGCGCAATGGCTACCCCGCGAACCACCCGTCCCGTCGCATTAACTTCGCGGTAGGGTAGGCGACACCTTTGGCAGGTGAAGCGGGCGACGTTTCACCTCCGCCATGATGACCGCGTCAAAAAAGGTGCGCCACATCGTTTAAATTCTTATCCTTTTCTCCTTCCCCTTTCTCTCTCTTGCTACAGGGACCGGGAAAGGGGATACTCCAAAAGGGATCCTTCTCCTCGAAGGAAGCGGTCCCCGAGCCCTCCTACTGATCAGGGGTTCGAAGGCTGGCCCCTCGAAAGGGTTCGACAGCCACCCCAGAGCACTCGGGCTTCAGGCTCACTACTGATCAGAGGTTCGAAGGCTGGCCCCTGGGAAGGGTTCGACAGCCGCCTCAGAGCACTCGGGCTCCGCGCCCACTACTGATCAGGGGTTCGAAGGCTGGCCCACCGAAGGGTTCCACAGCCGCCCCAGAACACACAGAGCGAGGGATGACTCTAGGTACGTCCGATACTTGGCCAAGGCTCGGGCTACGCTCCCGAGGTACCCTAGGACATTTCCGAGACCAGCAGGAGCGATTCTGTAATGGAATCCCATCAGAGGGAGGCATCGAGCCCTCGGTCCCTATCAAACGGGACCGGGTTCGGCAAATCACCTGCAGGTACTTTTGGAGCACGCCTCTGGGCCACTAGCCGACCCTTATCGAACGGGGCACGGGCGTCCACTCGGATCACCCGTTAGCAACTCGCTAGAGACACCATGTTCGGCGCCCTCTGAGGGCAACATGGCGCTTTCCCCCTCCTCCTTGCGGAAAGGCGATGAAGGGGCGTATGATAAAAGCCGAGTCAATCCTTGACCGTCCTCTCACTCTGTGCAGAGGCTCGGGGGCTGCTCTCGCAAACCCGGCTTCGGCCAAACCGTTGACAGCGTCAACATACCAGCCCGAGAACTCGGAACCTGACCATGCACCCGGGCTACGATCAGATCGCATGAGGAAACAACCAGACCGGCTGAGGCATCACGAAAGGCATTAAGACCTCGGAGGAGTCAAACCACTCCTTCGAGGCCTCGGGGGATACACCCGGCGGGTGCGCTCGCGCGCACCCACCGGAACAAAATGTAACCGAGAAAGGCCGGTCCCCATGCAAAAAAGTGCGACAAAGCCTCCAAGCGAGTACCAACACTCCCTTCGAGGCTCGGGGGCTACTGTCGGGGACCATAATTAGGGGTACCCCCAAGACTCCTAAACTCGGCTGGTAATCACCATCAGCACAAGCTGCAAAGGCCTGATGGGCGCAATTCAGGTCAAGGCTCCGTCCACTCAAGGGACACGATCTCGCTTCGCCTGAGCCCAGCCTCGGGCAGGAACAGTAGACCCATGCGGATTCACGCCTCGCCCGAGGGCCTCCTCAAGCAACGGGCGCACCCTCGACTCGCCCGAGGCCCAGCTCGGACAGGCTTCACAGTGAAGCAACCTTAGCTAGATCATCTCGCCAACCAACCGTATCGCAGGAGCATTCAATGCAAGGATCGCCTAACACCTTATCCTGACGCGCGTTCCTCAGTCGGCAGGGCCGAAGTGACCGCAGTCACTTCGCCCCTCCACTGACTGACCTGACAGGAAAACAGTGCCGCCTGCCCTGCTCCGACTGCTGTGCCACCCGCTAGGGTGAGGCTGACAGCAGCCGAGTCCAGCCTCAGGCGCCATAGGAAGCTCCGCCTCGCCCAACCCCGGGGCTCGGCCCCTGCCTCGGCCTCGGAAGACGGTCTCCGCCTCGCCCGAACCCAGGGCTCGGCCTCAACCTCGACCTCGGAAGACGGTCTCCGCCTCGCCCGACCCCAGGGCTCGGCCTCAACCTCGACCTCGGAGGAGTCACCGCCTCGCCCGACCTTGGGCTCGGACCGACCACGCTACAGGGGGTACATCATTACCCTACCCTTAGCTAGCTCAGGCTACAGGGAACAAGAACGGCGTCCCATCTGGCTCGCCCCGGTAAACAAGTAATGATGGCACCTCGCGTGCTCCCATGACGACGGTGGTTCTCAGCCCCCTACGAAAGCAAGGAGACGTCAGCAGGGTCCCGATAGCCCCGACAGCTGTGCTTCTACAGGGCTCAAGCGCTCCTTCGATGGCCACGACATCACATGCACAAGGCACTAACACCTCTTCGGCAGCCACGTCGGCATGTACATAGGGCTCTGGTTCCTCTCTGCCGGACACATTAGCATATTGCTGCACCCCCCATTGTACACCTGGACCCTCTCCTTACATCTATAAAAGGAAGGTCCAGGGCCCTTGTACGAGGGAGGTGGCCGCGCGAGAGGACGGGCTGATGGACAGGCTCTCTCTCCCCCTCGCGAACGCTTGTAACCCCCTACTGCAAGCGCATCCACCCTGGGCGCAGGACAACACGAAGCCGCGGTTTTCCCCTCCTTGTGTTCCGTCTCGTGCCGACCCATCTGGGCTGGGGCACGCAGCAACAATTTACTCGTCGGTCCAGGGACCCCTCGAGGTCGAAATGCCGACAACTATGCTATACTACTAACTACTACTACATTATTCCACTAATACTACTTCTACTACTATTTATTTATACTAATATCTAAGCCAGTGGCGCTTTGCCACTGGCCTTGCTGTTGCCGTTGCCGCTCTTGTCGTCGCCCTTGCCGTCGCCCTGGCCGCCGTCGCCATCACCATCAATGTCGCCTCCGTCGTTGCCATCGCCCTCGTCGTCGCCATCACCGCCGCTCTCCTCCTCGGACAAGTCAGAGGAGTTCTCCTCGTCCGAGGAGACCTCCGACTCATCCGAGCCCTCGAGCCCGGAGCGCTCGACGACCCGGATGTATGTCCACACCTCGGCGGCGATCCCCTAGGAATCGTCTGAGTCATCGAACGATGCCGGGGGAGAGGTGTAGACTGGCGACCCCTCAGACTCGGAGGAAAACTCCACCTCCGAGTACTCGAAATCGCCGAAGTCCTCCGAGGGAGGGGTCGGCTCGCGCTTCCGCTTGTCGCCGGAATGGTACGACGAACTTCCGCCTTTCTTGCTCTTGCCCATGGTGGAGTAGAAGAGAAGAGAAAAGAGGAGAATAAGCAACAAACGATAGAGATATGTGTGAAGACGCTAGTGAAGCAAGCGCTCTATTTATAGAGGAAGAAGGCAACCGCTCATCTCCTACCACGATCACTGAATAGTCGCAAATATTCAATAAGCAATTAAAATCGTCTGGAAACAAGTCAGGCGGCTGATGCCATTTCACGTAACACGACACCCATTGGGACTCAAGTCAACTGCTTGGACGATATGATTACACCCCGCGGTCATGTCAAGTTACTACTCAGGGGCATTTTGCTAAACGCTCAGTGCACCAAGCCGTCCCTTGGCTACACCCATTGGGGGGGACTCCCAGGAATTTTCAATAGATTTCCCCAAGCAGTCACATCCATATAGTATACGCAATGAATGTATCAAGACAGAAGGAAGATATCGATAGAGATCGGAGGAAAGCCAAAAATAGCTGCTGAAGTACAAGTCTAATCAACATAAGCATTGAAGCACGAAGCGAAATGAAGACCAGCCAAGAGCCATCTACCGGACGTCCAATCTGTCGCAGATCAAATAAATTTCAAACCTAACAGGACATGGGTAGACCGCGTTATTGATCTCAAAGGCAAAACCATATGCTGATCTCTAAAGCATAAAGCTGATGATATAATGCTGAATTCTAAGACATTCGACGAAGATAAAAGGATGATTTCTAAAAGCATGAGATGAAGACCTTTGAGTGGATTATTTTCAGTAATCCACTCAATGCTCGGGGGCTACAACCATTGGGTGCACCATCGGTGCACCCAATGAATCATTAACCCCAAAAGACAGAATGCTGATCTCTAAAGCATGAACTAACGATAAAATGCTGATTTCCAAAGCATGAGATGAAGATAAAGATGATTCCTAAAAAAAGCATGAGGTGAAGACCTTTGAGTGTATTATTTTCAATAATCTACTCAAAGCTCGGGGGCTACACCCATTGGGTGCACCACCCAATGAATCCTGAACCCCAGAGAGCAGAATGCTGATCTCTAAAGCACAAGCCCAAGACAGTGCACCGACTTCTGAAGAATAAAGTGAAGACCGATGAATAATGACATGAGAGGATAACAAAAGATCGTTTTTACCGAGTTACTCAGAGTTCAGAAGCAACAACTAGACAGGCCTATTTTCAAAGCATTCCTTACCAATATCAAAAACTACAAGCTGGACCTAGAATCTTTGGGCTGATTGTTTCAAAATCAACTCAAAGATTGGGGGCTTGTGGGGGACAGATATCCCCCGGGTCCACTAGAAGGCTAGAAGACCTCATGAAAGGCCTTGGGCCCTTTGTTTCGCAAGGCCATCCCTTCGTGGGCCTGGGGAGGAATGTCTGGCAGAATGGATCGGCACAAGATTGGATCAACTCGAGCCCAGGTGGCCTAATGAATTCAAGCATTATCCATAGCAGTGATCCGATTCTTCCGTGCTACGGCCTCAGGCGTCGGAGCTGAATGATGATAAGTCGATAGAATAATAGGAAGATAAGCTCAGTCGGTTCACTATTACTTAGGCGCACGTTGCTATCATATCCGCATGTAATGCCCCACGATCGAGCAAATAAGGCCTAGGGGCACCCCCTCAAACACAACTCACTCATTAGCCATCTACTCAGCTCTCTAGCATCTCTGGTTCTAGAGAACTCCCCTGTAACCCACCACATAAAAGATCCACACCAGGACGTAGGGTGTTACGCATCTCAAAGCGGCCCGAACCTGTACAAGACTGTCTACTGTCTCTCGTGCATCTGGAACGAACCATCGAGCTACAGTCGGTAACACCGTCCTACTCCAAAAAGCTCCTCGAGGGGCAACCCTGGGTGCGCGGTCGGACCCAAAACACCGACAGTATGAATGCCTGTGAGATTTTCTTATCACTAATGGCTTCAAAGTCGGAAAAGCCGATCCTACTCTCTTTACTAAAACCATTGCAAAAGATTTGTTTGTATGCCAAATTTATGTTGATGATATCATATTTGGGTCTACTAACAAATCTACTTGTGAAGAGTTTAGTAGGATAATGATTCAAAAATTCGAGATGTCTATGATGGGGGAGTTGAAGTATTTCCTAGTGTTTCAAGTCAAGCAACTCCAAGAGGGCACCTTCATCAACCAAACAAAGTATATTCAAGACATACTTAACAAGTCTAGAATGAAGGATGCCAAGCCCATCAAGACACCCATGGGAACAAATGGGCATCTCGACCTCGACACGGGAGGTAAATCCGTAGATCAAAAGGTATACCGGTCGATGATAGGATCTTTACTCTATTTATGTGCATCTTGACTGGATATTATGCTTTCCGTATGCATGTGTGCAAGGTTCCAAGATGATCCTAAGGAAGTTCACCTTAGGGTCATGAAAAGAATCATGAGATATTTAGTTTGTACACCTAAGTTTTGACTTTGGTACCCCCAAGGGATCCACCTTTGATTTAATAGGATATTCAGATGCTGATTGGACAGGGTGTAAAATTGATAGGAAGAGCACATCAGGGACTTGTCAATTTCTGGGGAGATCCCTGGTGTCTTGGGCTTCAAAGAAACAAAACTCAATAGCTCTTTCCACCGCTGAAGCCGAGTACATTGCCGCAGGCCATTGCTGTGCGTAATTACTTTGGATGAGGCAAACCCTCAGGGACTATGGCTACAAATTGAGCAAAGTCCCTCTCCCATGTGATACATTCGGTATCACTTTTTGAGGGATCACCAACAAAGGGGGATATCGAGATCGCTTATGTTAGCACCAAAGAACAATTAGTTGATATCTTTACCAAACCACTAGATGAGAAAACCTTTACCAAACTTAGGAATGAGCTAAACATTCTTGATTCTCGGAATTTTGATTGAAACATTGCACACATAGCTCATTTATATACTTTTGATCATATATCTTTTATGTCTACGACTAATGTGCTTTCAAGTGTATTTTTATGCTAAGTCGTAGATTGAAAGGGAAATGGGGTACTCAACGAAGACAAGGCTTCCACTCCACTCTACAGGTATCATTCATCCTTCGTCGTTACTCCACACTCCAAGTTGGTATAAACCCTTCACTCTTACTTATACCAATGGGGAGAAAGTTTAAAAAGGGCTCCCAAAGACTCCGTTTTTGGCGATTAATGCCAAAGGGGGAGAAATATTAAGCCCAAAGCAAAAGGACCGCACCAAATTTTTCAAATTGGTATCTAAATGTATTTGACCTTTCTTCAATTGGTATTTACAAAAATTAGTAAAACCCTCTTGAAAACTAAGAGGGGAATTTTATTCAGGGTGAGTTTTGTTTAGTCAAAGGAAAAACATTTGAAACAGGGGGAGAAAATTTCAAATCTTAAAAATGCTTCTCGAAATCTCATTCATATACCTTTGACTATTTGCAAAAAGACTTTGAAAAGATTTTCCAAAAGAATTTGCAAAAACAAAACAAGTGGTGCAAGCGTGGTCCAAAATGTTAAATAAAAGAAAACCAACCATGCATATCTAATAGAAGCATAAATTGGTTTAAATCCAAGCAACCTTTACACTTACCTTATGCAAACTAGTTCAATTCTGCACTTATATATTTGCTTTGGTTTGTGTTGGCATCAATCACCAAAAAGATGGAGATTGAAAGGGAAATAGGGTTGAACCTTTTCCTATAAATAATTTTGGTGGTTGAATGCCCAACACAAATAATTGGACTAACTAGTTTGCTCTAGATTATATATTCTACAGGTGCTAAAGGTTCAACACAAACCAATAAAAAGATCAAGTTAGGGTTCAAAAAGAAAGGAGCAAAATAAACCGAAGAGCACCCTGGTTTGGCGCACTGGACAGTCTGGTGTGCCATCGGACAGTGTCCGGTGCACCAGAGCCGTACGACTTCAAACTCTTCACCTTCGGGTTTCAGAAGCACCGCTCTGCTATAATTCACCGGACTGTCCGGTGTGCCACCAGACTGTCCGGTGCACCAGCAGTACAACGACTAGTCAGGGCAACGGTCGACTGCAACGGTCGCCTGCAACGCTACAGTGCGCGGGCAGTTCGCGCAGAAGTCAGAGCAGTCGCAGAAGGCGCACCGGACAGTGAACAGTACCTGTCCGGTGCCACATGAAGACAAAGCTCCAACGGTCGAAACCGTCGGAACCCTAACGGTTGAGTGACGTGGCTGGCACACCGGACACTGTCCGGTGCGCCCATCGACAGCAGCATGCCCCAACGGTTGAATTGGTGATTGGGGGCAATAAATACCCCACAACCACCTCCACTCCAACCATCCAAGCATTCACAACAGTGCATTCAATACAAGAGCAATACACTTCACTCCAAAGACACAATTCAAGTGATCGATCCGCTTAAAGTCCCAAATTCAACTCTAGCGCATTAGGACTTGTGAGAGGATTCTTTGTGTTCCTTGTTGCTCTTGTTTGCTTGGCTTGCCTTTTTTCCTTTCTCACTTCTTACTCTCAAGCTTTGTAAGCGAGGCAAGAGACACCAATTGTGTGGTGATCCTTGCGGGGTCTAAGTGACCCGTGAGATTAAGGAAGAAGCCTCACTCGGTCTAAGTGACCGTTTGAGAGAGGGAAAGGGTTGAAAGAGACCCGGTCTTTGTGACCACCTCAACGGGGACTAGGTTCTTTGGAACCGAACCTCGGTAAAACAAATCACCGTGTCATCCGCTTTATTCTCTTGGTTGATTTGTTTTCCCCTCTCTCCCGGACTTGGTTTTTATTCTAACGCTAACCCCGGCTTGTAGTGTGTTTAAAGTTGTAAATTTCAGTTTTCGCCTATCCACCCCCCTCTAGGCGACTTTCACCCACTTCCACCAGCACAAGGTAACTTGAAATATGTTGTAGTAGCAGTGGAGTACTTCTCGTAGTGGATCGAAACTAAGCCCCTAGCTACAATAACTTCGGCAATGATTCAAAAGTTCTTTTGACAGAATATTATTTGCCGCTTTGGTGTGCCGAAGGCTATCACGGTTGATAACGGAACTCAATTTGATGCTGAAACGTTCAAAGCCTTTTGTCACTAGATTGGTACAAAAATACACTTTGCATCAGTGAGACATCCAGAGTCAAATGATCTGGTAGAAAGAGCAAATGGAATTATAATGACAAGAATAATGAAGTCAATCTTCAACCAGCCCAGAGGAAAATGGCCAGACGAATTAATAAAGATGGTGTGGAACCACAACACTGTTGTTTCAAGGTCAACGTGTTTCACCCCATTCGAGCTTCTGTTTGGTGACGAAGTAATAACACCGGAAGAAGCAAGAAGGAGCTCCATAAGGACCTTAGCTTCGGCAGAAGATGAAGAGAATTGCAAAATAACAAAAGACACCATAGAAGAGAATAGGCTCCAAGAAGTAGACCACAACAATAAGTATCAGGCCGAAACAATTAAATGGCGTGATCGGAAGGTAAAACTGAAGAACATCAGGCCAGGGCACCTAGTGCTTCGGAGGGTGGCCAATCCATATACAGTGGGGAAGCTTCAGCTTAAGTGGGAAGGTCCCTTCTTGGTGATATTTTCGTCAAGGCCTAGATCATACAGGTTGAAAGGCTTGGACGGTAATGATATTCCAAGGTCTTGGAATGCGAATGAGCTTCAAAGATATTATGTATAAACTATGTAATTTTATTATTTTTTACCTATGGCACCATTTTCCTTTCAGGAGGGGAGAAAGATTTTTAATGGGGCCATAGGTTGTAATTTTCATTTTTTTCTTGTGTAGCCCTGTGCAATACAAGGGCCAAATTCCCCCACATGTAAAATATAAAATCTAGGACTACACCATCGAGTGTAAAAAACTATGAAGAAGCTCAAAAGTCGTCCCTAAGGGGATGCAGAGCTAAGATGCCACCTAAGTAAAAGGTGAAGAAGCTCCAAAGTCATTCCTAAGGGCATGCAGAGCTTAAATACCACCTAAGTCAAAGGTGAAGAAGCTCCAAATTCTTTCCTAAGGGGATGTAGAGCTTAGCTCCAAAGTCGTTCCTAATGGAATGCAAAGCTAAAATACCACCTAAGTAAAAAGGTGAAGAGACTCCAAAGTCGTTCCTAAGGGGATACAAAGTCTAGGTGTGTATTCGTGTGAGTTTTTTATCTTCGACATACATCTGCACACATCATCACATCATCTTTTGCATTCATACAACCATACATTAGGAATTCGTAGGTTCATCATCATCACATAAAGCATGAAGCACTAACAGGAAAAGCGGGGATTCCTGCCTTCAATGAGAAAACGCTTCGTTTTATACGAAGGTGCTTCGTTTCAAAGAAAACTTCATTTTATATGAAGGTGCTTCGTTTCAAAGGAAACTTCGTTGTATACGAAAGGTGCTTCGATGTGAACGAAAAGAAGGGAAGGTGTTTTTTGCCTTCGGCTCAAAAGCTACAAGTGTCAGTTTCGTCCACAGCAAAGCATATGATATATAAACGAAAGGTAAATAGTATCACAAAGCATTTACAAACATTTACAATTATGCCCGCATTACAGTTACAAATATTACATTTCTTGTGCGAAAGAATTTCCAGTGTTTTTATAGAAATCAAGGACGATCCTAAGAAGACTACTCTAAAGCTTCATATTTAGCTTTGGATCATAGGCCTTCGGCATCATCACCTGGAGAATGACGAGGAACAGGGTAATCAGGAACCTGGTAAGGAGTCACGTAAAAGAATAAAGGTAAAAGAGCTATACTTTGTTAAGTAGGTTGCGGGCTTCATCTCCAGCCAACTCGCGTCCACCCTTAGCCAAATTTGAGTGATGAACCTATTCCCTATGCTTCAGGCTTCGGCTGGAACATCAACCAGATCCGATGATGAAAGGCTAAAGTTCGGTCTATTGACAGTCTTTGCATGATTGCACCTGGCCTTTATGAAAGCAGCGACTATACCACGAGAAGCCACCAGCGCACAGAAGTCTCCGTGGCCGGTGATAACTTCATCGAGGACATCAACCTCTTTCTCTACGCATTCGAGGGTCCCAGGGATATCTTTGGCAGAGAAGTTAGCTTCTTCAGATGCAGCTCCAACTGAATTGAATATGCTTTTCAATCGAGTGGTGCATTGGCTTGCAAAATTAAAGCACCTCTCCTTAAGAGCTCTCAACGCTTCACTAAGCTTCGTATTCTTCTCAGCCTCAACCTTAAGTGACATTTTCAAAGTTTCAGATTCTCGGTTGTATCGGCTGGAAGTTTCTTCTAAAAGTATTTGCGCATCCACCAGCTCTTTGCTCAATTTCTTATTTTGAATTTGCGCTTCGGCAAGGGATCCTTCGACTCAGCGCAGTAACTCATCTTTTTCTGTTAGAGAATCCTCAAGTTCTTTGATTTTATCCTCTAAACCTTTGATGATAACTTCATTTTTTCTATCCTCATCATCTTGTTGCAATTTTAAAGCTTTGCTCAGTAGCAAGCTCTGTAAAAACAAACTCAAAATTAGAATACTTAAGTTAATACGAACATATCAGTGATAACTTGTAGAAAGCTTCTTACTTTGAAGTTAGAATAAAACAGGCTGCCTATGATATGCTGACGCCTGTAGCAGCTGCTGTCGTTCTCAAGCTTCGGGAATCCAACACTCTTGGACAAGGTACCTATAACTTTTGCACCAGCACGGTCTCGAATGCATCCCACGATTTCCTCATCGACCCTGCCAAAGAGCACCGACCTTGGCTGGTAACCACACGACATCGCAAATTCTTTCAACTCTGATTTGTCCTCTTCAGAGAGTTGTTGGCCGCCCAGGTGCTGTAGGTCGAAATTCGGTCACTCTGAAGAGGTTTCATCAATTTTCTTTCCCTTGTCTGAAATTTCGCGACCACCTCCTTCTCCACAACCACATCTGATATAAGTTTGTCAATTTCAGACAGAGTGGTTGTAAGGTTTTCATCTTCGGCTGTAGCAGTGGCTTCGGCATCGGTCGGTTTGGCAGCTTTGCTTGCCGAAGCCGGAGGCGGGGTTTGTTCAATTGCTTGTAGTATATTCACAATGCGCTGTTTCTTCTAGCCCCCGTCTCTCCCATCGGCAGCCGAAGATACTTCCTTTTTCTGTAAGAAGCTGGTCAGTTCAATCCCAGAGGACTTACCGGTGTGAATGGGAAGGACTCAGTCATTACCTTCAATATTTCTGAGACCTCAGCAGCAGAAGACAAAGGGCTTGCGATTGGTTTCGGCACATCTTGTGTCTTCGTCTTCCCCGAGGATTCTTCAGCAAGCTTCCGTTTTTAGGAGTCAATGCCTTCGGCTCCGACACTGTTCTCATCTTATTCAAAGTTTCTTGGTCTTCCTTGACAGACCAGATAGCTTGCCAACTCAGAATGCTGACAACCCTTTTTCTTTTCGCTCCCACGGCCCCTTCGTCAAGTCTGTCGTAATCTGGGTATTCAAAATTCAGAGCATCCATCACCCGATTCAACCTTCGTTTCGCCTGGGTGCCGAAGACAACAGTCATTAACTGGTCTTCTTTCTTCGTATAATTTCTGAGGATTTTATTGCACATGGTTTCCATCATTTCCAACCATTCAGAACATGGTTCTTTAAATTTCTTCTGAAATTTGAAACCGTAGGGAAGTCGAACAAGTTCATATTTTTCCCTCCTTCCTTCTTCTTTGGCATCCCCCATCCGCTAGAGGTTGGAAAAGTTTTGTTTGCCAGATATTCCTGCACTAAGTCCCTAGTGCTAATATGACCATCTACCACCCTGAATTCTACTTTGGCCAGCTGGCATGGGGAGCCAAGTTGCATGTTGCATAATGGCCTCGTCATGTTGAAGCTTAATCTCAGAGGACTCATTACCATAGTCATGAGCTTTTCTCTCTTCTTCTCGCTAGCCTTCACGTAGAACCATTTGCTAGGCCACTCGGTCTGCCATTTAGTGCGGTAGCCGATCATCGGGGCCTTGGTGTCCTTCCGGTAAGCAAAATTATAGCACCCGAAGTTTTTATATAGACCATCGGCTCTTGCCTTCGTCTTATAGTGCAGCTCATGTACTCGACAGAACCCTTCGGCATTCACACTTTTACCTTGGCTTCGGAGAGCCTATATGTAGACACTGAGCCTAACAATGACATTCGATGTCAGCTGATGGAGATATATTTCAAATCTTTTTAAAACTTCCCCTATCATATTGTAAAGGGGAAACCGCAGCCCTGCTCTGAAAAAGCTCCTGAACCCAACAACTTCATCTTCTTTCGGCTCCGGAATCACTTCTTCGCCAGCAAAGCGAATAAGTTTAACTTCATCTTCCCCAAAATAGCCTAACGTTTTCATCACAACTAAGTCCTCTTCTGTTATGGTAGATTTTCCAAATTCAATGTGACTAGGTTTTGATGGGCTTAGAATGATGTTGTCTATCTCACTTTCATTATCACTTCCGCCTTCGACCACAGTCTGCTCAGCTTCGGCAGTAGCTTCTTCCGGCACAACTAGACTAGATCGTCTCATCACTTCTGATATCGGTGCTATTTCAGTCACTTCGGCCTCATCTCCCTCATGGGACACCCTAGCAGGGGATCTTACTCGGGCCATTTCAATGTTTAGACTCCTTAAGACGAAGCTGATTTCAAGTGACGAAGAGCTTGTTCTGATAGCGCAATCCAGAAAGCTTCGGCTTTGGTTAAAATTTTTAACAGCACAGCAGTGCGACGCCAATGAATGTTGTGGTAACTTCTCACCAATCTGTCTGCTTATATAGTGTTGCAGGAGAAGAAGGCGAACTGCCAGACCGTCTACACTGGCTAAACGGTGGACCGCCTAGCGCCGAATATTTTAATCGTTTTTCGATAACAAGCTTAGGGAAGGTGTTTTTCGGACCTTCGGCATTCCGAAGCCTTCATATTTTTCACGAACCGAGCTCGTTACGAAAAAACGATCTAGCACCGTGAAGGGGCTATTATTGGGGGTCTTCTTTTCCGCCAAAAGTCCTCAAGACACAAACACCTTCGGTAAAATGCCACAAGAGGTCCACCCTTCTTCTACCGAAGGTTCTCAAGACGAAGACCTCGGGAAGAAGCAATAATGCAGAACGCCGAAGCTTAGTAGCTTCGGCTCAGATCAAGCAAAGAAGGAAAAGACTAGATAGACCTTATTAGTTTAAGTTACTTATAAACAAATGTTCAAGGGCATGAATGTAATTTTACCCGCGCTGCGTCCCGTGCTATAAATAGATGAACAATAACACCGTATTGTTCACGCTGAGTTGTAATCACTCCTTCGCATCTTCACTTTCGAGCAAGCCGAAGGTATCAATGAAATATTAATACTGTAAATATTCATACATGTTTTATAGAATGCAAATATATATGAATTAATGGAGTGCAGTTACTGTTTTCATCTCTTTGCATTTCCGTTCACATAATAAATTATGAAGGTATGTCCTTCTTTACCTTCGTCTGATAAGCATTATACTCATGTGGACATAATGCTTCGGAAGACGAAAATCCTTGATAATTAATAATTGTGTTTTCTTGTTCTTGACCTACAACATTTGAGAACAAGTGACCAACAGTTACCACTTTCTTAGAGAACGAGTGGCCAGAAAATTACTTGATACTGATTTCATGCCTATAGATGACGAAGTCATCGACGGGTTCACGAAGGCTCTCACTGTAAGAAAGTTTGAAAATTTAAAGTACAATCTTAATCTAGAAAAGGTTTGATTAAGGAAGGATGCAAAAAAAGTATAATTCAGATTCCAACCACGCATGATCTTCTTTGTATAGACATGATTGAATGTAATTTCTAAAAATAAAAGATATATTTGATTTAGTTTAGATAAAAAAATAGAAAGATGTAACAACTAATCAAGTCTTTCTCATCTCTAAACTTATAAACTAAGACAAGGATGATTGATGTCCTATATAAATAGGGAACATTTCTGATGCAAACTAATACTTCCGTGCAACCGTGCAAAATTCTAATCTGGATCACATGATGTTGATCTAAGGGGACGTGCGGGAGTGGATAATTTAGCACTTAACAGCCCGCTCCTAATCACACTTTTGCAAATATCCTCTCTCACTCCCTCACGCGTCCCCTTGTATCACCGAAGTCTGATTGGTTCGGTGTGTAAGTGTGGCCTAGCTCATGCGAGCCTGGTCCGCTGGAAACGGGCCGCTCCTTACGTATATGTGCATGCAACCAGGAGAGATGTTTTAGGCTTAAGCTGCAACCACGGGTGTAGCCTTGGCGTCGTGTAAGCAGGCAACCAAACGAGAGCCGCCGCATGGTCAACGCATACACAGAAGCCGGATGGGCAGGTGCAGACGTCCAATCACGCGGCATGTGACCCGGATAAAGTTTGCGTGGTTGCATAAGGGCATGTTTGGAAACAAGAGTATTGGAGGGATTGAGGGGGCTATAATCCCTTGCTATTCAAAATTAAATAACAAGGGATTATAGCCCCCTCAATCCCCTCCAATACCCTTTGTTCCAAACAAGCCCTAAAGGGGTTGGTTTGCACCGGTTCCCATATAGATAGCGCTTCAATCCATTTGTCCTTCTAATTTCTTTCGAATTTAACTTGGATCGAACACACCTGTATCCTGTCGTTCTACCCTGTATGTTGTAACACACGGCTCGTAGGACGTACGTTTTGATCAGCTGCACATACATATACACATTATAATCACACACATGCACACACACCGGGTCTAGGCATAACGATTACTCTTCCTCGCCAGACAAGCCCAAGCTCACCGGCGTGCCAGTCTCCGGTATCCAGTCCGCGCCGTGCAAGAAGTGCCCCACCGTGAACTGCAGCGCCCTGTCCTTGCCCATCACGTGGAACCCCTGCATCTCCTTCCGCCCGGTGACGTTGGCGCCGTCGCCGCCGTTCCTGAACTCTCCGAAGAAGGCCGTGCCCAGGTTGTCCTTGCCCTCCCAGGGCATGTACCCCTGGCGGTGCACGAATCCGTCAATGACGGACTCCATCACCACCGTCCTCGCGAACTCCTTCCACGGCCGGCCCAGGTACGTATTGACCGGCGCGGACCCGGACTTGTTGCTGTTGCTGCTGCTGGCGAGCTGCTCGTCGGCGACGATCTGGCTCCGGTGGATGACGAAGCCCGTGGTCTGCTGGTGGTCACGCCGCGCCTGCGCGGTGACCACGGCCGGCTGTCCCGGCCGGGGCTTCCGCACCACCAGCAGGCAGCGCTGGAACACGGCCGAGGCGTCGCCCATGATGAAATCCACGGTGCCGGAGATGACGCAGCTGCGGTAGAACTGTCGGTAGGCCTGCGCGAACAGCGTGTCCTGGTTGCCCTCGATCCGGCAGTTGAAGAAGATGGCCTTGTCGCCCTTCACCCGCAGAGCCAGCGCTTGCTGCTTCTCCACCCCCGCCGTGTTCCGGATGCCCAGCTTCATCGCCATGAAACTGTCGCCGTCCACCGCTGCATGCAGTGCAGGCATGGGTGTTATTATGCGCCAATGCCCAAGCCCCCATATGCGTGTTTCAATCAATCAATCAATGATATATACTCCTACCAAAAGTGGCGGTTCTCCACATCCTGATGCCGTCCACGATGTTCTTGCTGCCCGTCACGATGGACCTCTTGGACCCGTCGCCGTACATGGTGACGTTGGCCATCCTACCGGTGATGTTCACCGTCTCCTCGTACACGCCTTCCTTCACGTAGATGAAGTACCTGCCGCTGTACTTCTCCGGCATGGCGTCCAGCGCGGCCGAGATATTGGTGAAGTCGCCGCTGCCGTCCTTGGCCACCGTCACGTTGGGCGTGAGCGCGGCCCTGCGCCGCTCGCCCTTGGCGCCGAGCAGCTTTCGCTCCTCGCTGGGCACCCACGTGGGGACGGACGACGACGATGATGACGCGGATTTCTCCTTTTCCTCCAGCTGACGGCCGCCCTTGTCGAGGCTGGTGTGAAGGTCCAGCATGGAGGCGAGGGCGGCGCCCTGCTTGATGATGGCGAGGGCGTTGCTGGATACCTCTCGCGCCTTCTCCATGGTGTTATTCACCTCGTCGCGGACCTCTCCCTTGGGGAACATGTCGACGCAGGACCCCTGGAACGTGATCACCGCGCTGAGCCAGGCCTGGAGGTCCTGCGCGGGCCCGTCGACGCCGCGCCACGCGATGCTGGACAGCGCGCGCTCCACGTTGCCGCGGCAGTCCTCCAGGAGCATCCGGCAGTCGTGGATGGCCTCCCACACCAGGGTGTCGTTGCTCTGCCGCACCGCGTCCAGCACCGACGACCGGTTGAACCCCTCCGCCAGCGCGCGCTCCACGGCGGTGATCGCGGCGGCCGCGGCGGCGTGCGGGTGCTCATCCGGGTCCGTCCGCGACAGCGCCGCCTCCAGCGTCTCGTGGCACGTGCCCTGGTAGTCCGCGGGCGCGCAGAAGAGCTCCACGCTGCGCATCGTCTTGCTCATGTTGCGCTTGCTCAGCTCCGAGTTGTAGCCAGCCTTCTCGCTCACGAAGAACACGACCGTCCCGATGACCATGGCGATCAGCAGGCACACCGACAGGACGCCGACGACGAGCCTCTTGCGCGACTGGCCGCCATCGGATGACGACATTGGCGTTGGCGTTGGCGCGCGCAACCGGAGCCCGGCGCCGCCGTGCGAGCCAAATCCGGACCGGAGGGCACGACGTCGACGCGGGACGCGGCACGGGGCGTCAGTTGGGCATATGCATGGAGACGAACGTGCCCAACGACCACCACCGCCAAGTGACTATGTTTAGGAAGAGGAAATTTGTTTTGGCTTTGCCTGATGACTGTTTGGTACAGAGTTGTGGTTTACCCTTGTTCTCGGGAAGGGAAGAGGCTTACGTTGCGCACGGCCAAGATTTTACAGCCGGGCATAGAGATTCTCTCATTTTCTTTTCTTTTCTTTTTTTTAAAACTTATTAAATACTGAACATTTTTTTTATTTATATATATAGAGCATGTTATTTATTCCAGGTGAACAAGCAGTTTCATCCTTATGTTTCCTAGACATAAGGCTCAATTTTATCCATTACTCGCTCTTTTTTAAATATATACTAAAGTCCGATTTGTTTCAGATTATAATCTCGCGAGATTATATAATCGAGCACAAATAATACGACGGCAAACAAACACCTATATTATAGGTCTAGATTATGATAATCTCATAATTTCCTCAAGAGTATCTTATTTTAGATTATTTTTAGTAAAAAAGACACTACCCATGGTTATCTAAATGTAAATTACTGAATCTACCATTGTCTTCTTTTCTGTACGATCGACCTTCCCCTCTCCATTCTCTCCATCCCACCGCCCCTTCCTCCTCTAGCTCGCCGCCCCTTCCTCCACACAGGGGCGGATGCAAGGGGTGGGCAAGGCGGGTCATGGCCCCACCTTAATTTTTTTAACCTCTTATACCTAGGTTTAGGTACACAGCAAAATAAACAAACTTTTGTATAGTTAGCGTGGACAAATCTAATAAAAACTAGATTTTGATCTATTTTTCTCTCGACGTTTCACTGCTCAGTCCACTCTTCACCTGAGCCATTTGATTCTCTTCCCTAGCGCAAGCCCACTCGTGGCTTACTTATTCGGTCATCGACTGACCAGTAAATCGGTGACCTAACCCGCCCGCTGCAGCGCACCTTGCCTTCTCATCACCCATCAGCTCGTCGACTCATCGGGATCCTACACACAACATTGATATTTTGTCTCCTAGTCCGCATCAGCAGATGGGCAAGCTGTTGGTGGGATCGTGGCGTCACCTGTCCCTCGCTAACTCATTAGGGTCTCTGCGCGCCGTCGCAACACGACAATGGCTGTCGCTTGTCGTCACCGTCATCTATCGCTACCTCGCCTCCTGCACTCGCTCCTCCCATATGTCGTCGTCTCACCAACGCCATCTCACGACAAATTTGATGACTCTCCAGAACGACGTGCCGATGCGGCTGCTTTGCCCTAGTGCCTCTCCTCAGTTAGTCCACCTATTTTCTCTCTTTAGCTCTACTTTAAGTAGCCAAAAAGGTTTTTTGGTATTCATATATTTTTGGAAACACTAGATATTATTATTTAGCATTCATGTTATTATCATTAATCTACAGTTATGGTCTAGTCTGATGATTTGTCTCATGCACTGTCGGCCTCACCTAGAATTTTGTTCTGCGTCCGCCACTGCCTCCAACCCGCAGTCCCTTCTTTCCTGAAATCACACGCATACAGGTTCACCTCCCTAGCGGCGCGGCTATGGAGGTGCGCAACGCGGGCAGAGGAGGCTACCGCCTCCTCCCTGACGTGCAGCACAGAGGCTGTGGAGGTGTGGCGTGGTGCAGCCTAGGCGCGGTCTTGGCGTAGCTGTCGTGGGGCACAGACTGGGCACCGTGGGCGTAGGATGCGGCCCGGCCATCGCCAGCGCGAGACGTGGCCTAGGCATGGCCGCCGGAGCGAGCGTGGTAGGGAGTGTTGTCTAACAGTGTAATCCAAATTCCAATAATCTAGGTAGCCAACCAGCTCCAACAACATTATATAATCCAGTTTCTATAATATAGATTATATAATCTCCTTAATAATCGAAATTATATAATTCATAAGCTAAAACAAATAGGCCCTAAGTCACGTTTTGTCGGGGACCATAATTAGGGGTACCCCCAAGACTCCTAATCTCAGCTGGTAACCCCCATCAGCACAAAGCGGCAAAGGCCTGATGGGTGCGATTAAGTCAAGGCTCGGTCCACTCAAGGACACGATCTCGCCTCGCCCGAGCCCAGCCTCGGGCAAGGGCAGCCGACCCCGGAGGATCTACGTCTCGCCCGAGGGCCCCCTCAAGCAGCGGACACACCTTCGGCTCGCCCGAGGCCCGGTCTTCGCCAAGAAGCAACCTTGGCCAAATCGCCACGACGACCGACCGTATCGCAGGAGCATTTAATGCAAAGATGGCCTGACACCTTATCCTGACGCGCGCCCTTCAGTCGACAGAGCCGAAGTGACCGCAGTCACTTCGTCGCTCCACTGACCGGCCTGACATGAGGACAGCGCCGCCTGCGCCGCTCCGACTGCTGTGCCACTCGACAGAGTGAGGCTGACAGCAGCCAAGTCCGGCCTCGGGCGCCATAGGAAGCTCCGCCTCGCCCGACCCCAGGGCTCGGACTCGGCTTCGGGCCCGGAAGACGACGAACTCCGCCTCGCCCGACCCCAGGGCTCGGACTCGGCCTCGACCCCGGAAGACGACGAACTCCGCCTCGCCCGACCCCAGGGCTCGGACTCGGCCTCGGCCCCGGAAGACGACGAACTCCGCCTCGCCCGACCCAGGGCTCGGACTTGACCTCGACCTCGAAAGACAGACTCGACCTCGACCTCGGAGGAGCCTCCGCCTCGCCCTACCTAGGGCTCGGATCGACCACGTCACAGGAGGGGCCATCATTACCCTACCCCTAGCTAGCTCTGGCTACGGGGAACAAGACCAGCGTCCCATCTGGCTCGCCCCGGTAAAACAAATAATGATGGCGCCCCGCATGCTCCATGATGACGGCGACTCTCATCCCCCTTATGGAAGCAAGGATACGTCAACAAAGACTCAACAGCCCCGACAGCTGTCCTTCCGCAAGGCTCCAGCGCTCCTCCGACGGCCACGACATCACACGAACAGGGTGCCAAAACCTCTCCGGCTGCCACGACGGCATGTACTTAGGGCACTAGCTCCTCTCTGCTAGACACGTTAGCACGCCGCTACATCTCCCATTGTACACCTGGACCCTCTCCTTACGCCTATAAAAGGAAGGTCCAGGGCCCTCTTACAGAGGGTTGGCCGCGCGGGGAGAGGACGGGACGGCGCGCACGTAAGCCTCTCGCTCCCTCCCACGCGGACGCTTGTAACCCCCTACTGCAAGCACACCCGACCTGGGCGCGGGACAAACACGAAGGCCGCGGGTTTCCCCTTTTACGCCTGTCTCCCTCTGGCTTTCCCCCCTTCACGCTCCGTCTCGCGCCGACCCATCTGGGCTGGGGCACGCGGCGACAATTTACTCGTCGGTCCAGGGACCCCCCCGGGGTCAAAACACCGACAGTTGGCGTGCCAGATAGGGACCTGCTGCGTGTTGACGAACAACTTCTCGTCAAGCTCCAGATGGGTAGTCTCCAGCAACCTTTCTAGCCCGGGACGGTGCTCCATTTCGGGAGTCTTGAGTTCATGTCCCTCGACGGCAGCTACGACATGATACTCCTTCCCCCGCCGCGCGACAGCGACAATGGCGGCCGACAACCTACCCGCTGGTGGCGGAATCGACGACGTCTTCCCCACGTGGCGGAAGAACAACATTCGGGTTTGTCCCGTCGCCTCCCCCGTCGACGGAGGAGGAGGCGGGGCAACCAAGGCCAAGCAGGAGGCGACACCTCGTCGGCTGTCGAGTGAGTCGACGGCGCCGGCGCCCCAACGGGGGACACGTCGGGCATAGACTTCTCGTCTGAGACGAAGACGAGCGCCGCCTCCCCGCGACACGCCAACTCCAAGTGGACGGACGACGCCAGCACGCTCGCAAAAGACTTGCTGGGCGTCACCCTCGTACCTGAGACGACGGTGCAGTCTGCCCCTGACGTGGCTTCGTCACCGCCCGTCGACCAAGAGGTACCGACCGATTCCCATCTCGTGCCTTTTGGATTCAGCCTCGACCCACCAAGCGACTTCGCTTCGGTAGACGCTTTCATAGAGGCGAGTCCAAACCCTCCGGGGTACGGTATGCGGTCACCCTGGGTCCAGCTGACAGCCGTCTCGACCTACGGGCCCTCGGGTTCCGAGGAAGATGACGAGCCCGACTTTTGTTAGGATTTCTCCGGACTTGGTAACCCCAGTGCCATGCGGGACTTCATGACCGCATGCGACTACTGCCTCTCCGATTGTTCCGACGGTAGCCGCAGCTTCGGCGACGAGGACTGCGGCCCAAGTCGTGAATGTTTCCATGTCGATCTAGGGGGTCCCGGCGAAGGCAACCATCTTGGTATACCGGAGAACGGTGATCCCCCTAGGCCTGCGCCTCGCGTTGACATCCTATGGGAGCTAGCTGTGGTCCCAGTCCCTGCGGGGGGTCAAGACTCACAGCTCGAGCAAATCCGCGAGATGCAGGTCAGGCTCGACGAGGGAGCAGGAACACTTGAGCCGTTCCGCCGGGACATCGGGCAGGAATGGGCAGGCCAACCACCGGCCCGAGAAGCGCGTCATCTACCCCAGGGCCTCCAGCACCGCATCGCCGATGATGTCAGGGCAAGGCCGCCACCGGCTTCCAGTGGGGTCGGCCAGAACCTGGCTGCAACGGCAATACTTCTCCGCACGATGCCGGAGCCATCAACCACCGAGGGGCGGAGTATCCAGGGAGAGCTCAAGAATCTCCTGGAGGATGTCACGGTCCGATGGGATGAAAGCTCTGCCTCCCAAAGGCAGGGGTACCCCTCGGAACATCGCGTCGCGACTTCCCGATTCATGCGGGAAGCCTCGGTCCACACCGGGCGCACGCGCAACACAGCGCATGCGGCCCCGGGTCGCCTCGGCAACGAGCACCATCACCGCAACCGTCGAGCCCACCTCGACGAGAAGGTGCGCCGAGGCTACCACCCCAGGCGTGGGGGACGCTACGACAGCGGGGAAGATCGGAGTCCCTCACCCGAACCACCCGGTCCACAGGCTTTCAGCCGGGCTATACGACGAGCGCCGTTCCCGACCCAGTTCCGAACCCCGACTACTATCGCAAAGTACTCGGGGAGACGAGGCCGGAACTGTGGCTCGCGGACTACCGGCTGGCCTACCACCTGGGTGGAACGGACGATGACAACCTCATCATCCGCAACCTCCCCCTGTTCCTCTCCGACACCGCTCGAGCCTGGCTGGAGCACCTGCCTCCGGGGCAGATCTCCAACTGGGACGACCTGGTCCAAGCCTTCGCCGGCAAATTCTAGGGCACGTACGTGCGCCCTGGGAACTCCTGGGATCTCCGAAGCTGCCGCCAGCAGCCGGGAGAGTCTCTCCGGGACTACATCCGACGATTCTCGAAGCAGCGCACCGAGCTGCCCAACGTCACCGATTCGGATGTCATCGGCGCGTTCCTCGCCGGCACCACCCGCCGCGACCTGGTGAGCAAGCTGGGTCGCAAGACCCCCACCAGGGCGAGCGAGCTGATGGACATCGCCACCAAGTTTGCCTCTGGCCCAGAGGCGGTTGAGGCCATCTTCCGGAAGGATAAGCAGCCCCAGGGCCGCCAGCCGGAAGATGTCCCCGAGGCGTCCACTCAGCGCGACACCAAGAAGAAAGGCAAGAAGAAGTCGCACGCAAAATCCGACGCCGCCGACGTGGACCTTGTCGCCGCTGCTGAGTACAAGAACCCTCGGAAACCTCCCGGAGGCGCCAATCTCTTCGACAAGATGCTCAAGGAGCCGTGCCCCTATCATCAGGGGCCCGTCAAGCACACCCTCGAGGAATGCGCCATGCTTCGGCGCCACTTTCACAAGGCCGGGCCACCTGCGGAGGGTGGCAGGGCCCGCGACGACGATAAGAAGGAAGATCCCAAGGCAGGGGAGTTCCCCGAGGTCCACGACTGCTTCATAATCTATGGTGGGCAAGTGGCGAATGCCTCGGCTCGGCACCGCAAGCAAGAGCGTCGGGAGGTCTGCTCGGTAAAGGTGGCGGCGCCAGTCTACCTAGACTGGTCCGACAAGCCCATCACCTTCGACCAGGGCGACCACCCCGACCGTGTGCCGAGCCCGGGGAAATACCCGCTCGTTGTCGACCCCGTCATCGGCAACGTCAGGCTCACCAAGGTCCTCATGAATGGAGGCAGCAGCCTCAACATCATCTACGCCGAGACCCTCGGGCTCCTGCGGATCGATCTGTCCTCGGTCCGGGCAGGCGCGACGCCTTTCCACGGGATCATCCCCGGGAAACGCGTCCAGCCCCTCGGACAACTCGATCTACCCGTCTGCTTCAGGACTCCCTCCAACTTCCGAAGGGAAACCCTCACGTTCGAGGTGGTCAGGTTCCGAGGAACCTACCACGCGGTGTTGGGGAGGCCATGCTACACAAAGTTCATGGCCGTCCCCAACTACACCTACCTCAAGTTCAAGATGCCGAGCCCCAACAGGGTCATCTCCGTCGGCCCCACGTACCGACACGCGTACGAATGCGACGTGGAGTGCGTGGAGTACGCCGAAGCCCTCGCCGAATCCGAGGCCCTCATCACCGACCTAGAGAGCCTCTCCAAGGAGGCACCAGACGTGAAGCGCCATGTCGGCAACTTCGAGCCAGCGGAGACGGTTAAGTCCGTCCCTCTCGACCCCAGCAACGACACCTCCAAGCAGATCCGGATCGTCTCCGAGCTCGATCCCAAATAGGAAGCAGTGCTCATCGACTTTCTCCGCGCAAACGCCGACGTTTTCGCGTGGAGTCCCTCGGACATGCCCGGCATACCGAGGGATGTCGCCGAGCACTCGCTGGATATCCGAGCTGGGGCCCGACCCGTGAAGCAGCATCTACGCCGATTCGACGAGGAAAAGCGCAGAGCCATAGGCGAGGAGATCCACAAGCTAATGGCGGCAGGGTTCATCAAAGAGGTATTCCATCCCGAATGGCTTGCCAACCCTGTGCTTGTGAGAAAGAAAGGAGGGAAATGGCGGATGTGTGTAGACTACACTGGTCTAAACAAAGCATGTCCAAAAATTCCCTACCCTCTGCCTCGCATCGATCAAATCGTGGATTCCACTGCTGGGTGCGAAACCCTGTCTTTCCTCGATGCCTACTCAGGGTATCACCAAATCAGGATGAAAGAGTCCGATCAGCTCGCGACTTCTTTCATCACACCCTTTGGCATGTACTTCTACGTTACCATGCCGTTTGGTTTGAGGAATGCGGGTGCGACATACCAAAGGTGCATGAACCACGTGTTCGGCAAACACATTGGTCGAACGGTCGAGGCCTACGTCGATGACATCGTAGTCAAGACAAGGAAAGCCTCCGACCTCCTTTCCGACCTTGAAGCGACATTCCGGTGTCTCAAGGCGAAAGGCGTAAAACTCAATCCTGAGAAGTGCGTCTTCGGAGTCCCCCGAGGCATGCTCTTGGTGTTCATCGTCTCCGAGCAGGGCATCGAGGCCAACCCGGAGAAAATCGCGGCCATCACCAACATGGGGCCCATCAAGGATGTAACACCCTAAATTTGGGGTATAAAAATTTCTTTGCTCATATTCACAAATTCAGGTGTTACTCCTCTCTTCACACCTTTCTCAATCTCCTCCTTCTCTTTTCTATAGAAGAAGACTGGTTATTTTTAATTGTAAATGTAATTATAATCTAGTAGGTTAAACCCTAAGGGAACAATGGTTGTTGCATCAGGTTAGAAAGCATTTGTTTTTTTGTTTGATGAATGGTTTGCTTGATCTTTTATCTAATCATTTATTTGCGCATAGAGTCAAACTGAAATAAATAGAAAAGAGAAAGAAAAAGGAAAAGTGGCCCAGCCCCTTCCCTGGCCCATTTCGGCCAGCCCACCCGCGCCCCTCTCTTCCCCTCTTTCTCCCCCTGGCCCACTCGCGCCAGCTCTCTCCTCGTGGGCCCGTGCGCGCCATGCGGCCCAGCTCCCGGTCCCCCCCCCCCCGCGCCAGCCTTCCCCCTCTCGTGGGCCAGCGCGCGCGCGGCCCAGCCTTCTCGCCGCGGCAGCCCAGCTCGCGCCAGCCGCTCGGCCCAGCTCGCGCCAGCGCCGCTCGGCCCAGCCAGTGCCCAGCCGCCCTGCCGCGCGTAGCGCGCACGCAGACGCTCGCCCGCGCGTGGAGCGCCGCCGCTGCCGCTGCCCAGTCGGGCCCGCGCGTTAGAGAGTTAGCGCGCGCTGTTTTTCTTCCCAAAACGGTTCTGCGCATTCCTCTCGCCCACAACGTCTCCAAAATCGAACTGCCCACGATTCCTGTGCAGTTTCTCGCCCACCAACGCTTCTCCTCGCCTCGCCCCCGCTCTCTGCGTCCCCTGCGCCGTCGGAGTGCCGCCGTCGTCGCCGTGTGCGCGCTCGCCGCACTCGCTGCGCAGCGAGTCTCGCCATCGCGCCGCCGTCGAAACCACGTCCCGCTGCGGCCGTCGTCATGCACGCCGCCGAGGTGAGCTCACCCTTTTCCTCTCTCTCCCCCACTCTTCTCCTCTCGATGTGCTGCTCGCTCGCCATGGCTAGAGCTCGGCCGAGCCGGCCCGAACGCCCCCGTTCCTCTTCGTCCCGTCGTTCCGTCGGTCGAGCACCCAGCCCAGCCGTCGTCTCGCCGGTCAGCCCCTGCGCAACGCTTAGCCTGCGCGTCCAGCAGCCCCACGCGCTCTCGTCCGGCGAGCAGAGGTCGTCGTCGCCTAGCGTCGACGTAGCAGCAGCGTCCCCTCGCCGGCGAGCCTAGTACCTGCGCGCCGTGGCCGAGTTGCTGCGCGCTCAGCACGCCCAGCCGCGTTGACGTTTAGCGCCGTAGCAGCCTTTCGCCGTCGAACCTCGTCCCTGCGCGTCGCAGCCGCGTTGCTGCGCGCTCGCCGCTACCCAGCTCGCCCCGGCCGTTCGTCTACCTTCGCCGTGCCTTGCTTCTGTTACCTAGCGCGTCGCGTACTCGTCAGTCTCACGCGCGCGGTTTCGCACGTGATCACAGGTATTGCGCGCACTGTCGTCGTTGTTTGTAGAGTCCTCGCGCTGTTTCGCGCGTGTCGCGCGTGCAATCTGCACGCATTAATTAATCACTTCGCTATAATCGTCCGTTCGCGTTAGTCAATTATTCCTCGTATTAATCATCGATTAATTGATAATCCATTTTATCTAAAATATCCCACCCAATTAATTTACGTCAACTAAGTTGAACTTAGAAAAATATAGTTTTCGCGTTTAAGCGTAATATAAGTTGTCCGTTCGTCACGTCATTATTTAGCCGCGGATTGTTAACTATTCGATGTGTCGTGCGTCGCGCAACTAGTGCGCGCGCTCGCGTTCGTTTGCGCGCAGTGCGTCGACGGGACTTCGTCTACCCCTAGACGACTCTCGTCTACCCCCCGTCTACCCCTCGTCTAACCCCGTGTGCGTTCGTGTCGTTCGCCATCGCCCGCGCGTCGCGCAATAAATCGTCGCGTGCTGTTCGCACGCGTTGCGCGTGTTGTTCGCACGTGTCGTCGTGCGTTCTACGCACGTTAATAATTCGCCTCACCTAGAATAGCTCGCGCTAATTAAATAGATATTTAAAACAACAGTTACTCGAGTAGCAAATTAAATCAGGACTAAGTAGCGATTTTACTTAGCATACGGTTAATGTCTGTCAATATGATTAAGCCGAATTAAATATTATAATTCATATTCGCTTAGTATATACGTGATATCCCTCGACCGTAGCATCAGTCGTCTCGGTTCCATTCTCGCGTAGTCGTAGATGCGAATTATATGTCGCATGCATATTCATTTGATCTATATTGTTGTATGGTGTACTGTTTTCTACCATTTCAAGAATGTTGGATGTATGTTTGCACTCGCGTAGATATCGGGCCGTTCGTGGAGTCTGAGGGAATTGCAGGAGAAGACCCTGAGCAGCAGCAGCTTGGTGAAGGCAAGTGTCCTCTGTCCCATTATGTCCTATTTATTTTATAATACACTGTCCCGCATACTATGAACAACCTAAGGATTTACTAGCTTTCTATTTACCTTGTCCTTGATTTACCTTTTGGGTTACTATGGTTAACTACATGCTAGCGCTTTACTCTAATCAACGAACATGATGAGAATTACTTGATGATACGATGCTTTTATTTTGGATACAATGGTGATATACTTGTGGCCTTTTAGGGGGCTCGGGCCGTTTCCCGAGTACCTCTCCGTAAGGACCTGTTCGTTGAGAGACCACCCGGGATAACGGTGCAACCATGAGGGTGAAATGGGATGCCCTTAGCTAATTAATTAGAGGAACTAGAGGTGTAGTTGCTTCGCCATCGTGCCGTCAATGGGGTCTAGGCACAGTGCTTGCTCTGCCGAGGTGAGTGCTGAGGTTCTTTCGTTTTGCTTTTGTTAGTCACTCTCCTGCGGGGAGGGGTACTGTGTTTATCAAACTGGAGAAACCTAACAGGCGGCTATGACCTCTAGGGAATCTTTGTAAAAGCTACGTAGTGATACCCTGCCGGACCACCTAGGAAGTGATCAATGGGGATTAGCTCTCCCCGGGCAAAACGGGAATCACGGCTCATGGGTAAAGTGTGTGACCTCTGTAGAGGGTAGTGAAACTGATATATTAGTCGTGCTCACGGTTAAGAGCAGCCTTGGGATCCTCTTTGATTAGAGATACTCCGGATACACCTCAGATGATGACTCTAATGATGATGGTAAATGTTGGTTAATGTTGGTGACTTTTTGGGATTATAACTTGGGCCTGATGGTAAAATATGGCTTCTACTAACAATAAATACTTGACCAACTAAAAGCAACTGCTTGAGCCTAACCCCACATAAAAGCTAGTCCACTGCAGCCAAACGGGGCATTTGTTGAGTACGTTGATGTGTACTCATCCTTGCTTTACCACAAAGCACCAGGTTGTCCACATTGTAACCACTGCTCAGGAGAAGACGAAGCCGTGGAAGGAGACTTCCAGGAGTTCCAAGACTACGACGAATTCTAGGTGTGGGTTGGCGGCAACCCCCAGTCAGCTGCCTGTGAAGGCCTTATCTTCACTGCGTTTCGCTTAGCACTTTGATTTATCAGTTAAGTTGATGACTATGTGGATGTCTCTGACTCTGTGATGTAATAAATTAATACTCTTTTATGTTATAATTCGAGCACTGTGCGATGATGTTCATTTATGTAATCGCTGTGTACGTGAGTTCTAATCCTGGCACGTACATAGTTCGCATTCGGTTTACCTTCCAAAACCGGGTGTGACAAAGGACTTGAAAGGCGTCCAGAGGGTCGCGGGATGCCTTGCGGCTCTGAGCCATTTCATCTCGCGCCTCGGCGAAAGAGGCCTGCCTCGGTACCGCCTCTTAAGAAAGACCGAATGCTTCACTTGGACCCCTGAGGCCGAGGAAGCCCTTGAGAACCTGAAGGCGCTCCTCACGAACGCGCCCATCTTGGTGCCCCCCGCGGCCGGAGAAGCCCTCTTGATCTACGTCGCCGCTACCACTCAGGTGGTCAGCGTCGCGATCGTGGTTGAGAGACGAGAAGAGGGGCATGTATTGCCCGTCTAGAGGCCGGTCTACTTCATCAGTGAGGTACTGTCCGAAACCAAGATCCGCTACCCACAAATTCAGAAGCTGCTGTACGCGGTGATCCTGACGCGGCGGAAGTTGCGACACTACTTCGAGTCTCATCCGGTGACTGTGGTGTCATCCTTCCCCCTGGGGGAGATCATCCAGTGCCGAGAGGCCTCGGGTAGGATTGCAAAGTGGGCGGTGGAAATCATGGGCGAGACAATCTCGTTCGCCCCACGGAAGGCCGTCAAGTACCAAGTCTTAGCGGACTTTGTGGCTGAATGGGTCGATACCCAGCTCCCAACAACTCCGATCCAACCGGAACTCTGGACCATGTTTTTCGACGGGTTGCTGATGAAGACATGGGCAGGCGCGGGCCTACTCTTCATCTCGCCCCTCGGGAAGCACCTACGCTACGTGCTACGCCTCCACTTCCCGGCGTCCAACAATGTGGCTGAGTACGAGGCTCTGGTCAACGGGTTGCGCATCGCCATCGAGCTAGGGGTCCGACGCCTCGACGCTCGCGGTGACTCACAGCTCGTCATTGACCAAGTCATGAAGAACTCCCACTTCCGTGACCCGAAGATGGAAGCCTACTGCGATGAGGTTCGGCGCCTGGAAGACAAGTTCTACGGGCTTGAGCTCAACCACATCGCCCGATGATACAACGAGACTGCGGACGAGCTGGCTAAGATAGCCTCGGGGCGGACAACGGTTCCCCCGGACGTCTTCTCCCGAGACCTGCATCAACCCTCCGTCAAGACCAACGACGCGCCCGAGCCTGAGAAGGCCTCGGCTCGGCCCGAGGCACCCTCGGCGGTTGGCGCGGCACGCCAAGTCGTTCGTCTTGCTAGGGGACGGGAAGGAGCTCTACCACCGCAGCCCCTCGGGCATCCTCCAGCGATGCATATCCATCGCCGAAGGCCAGGAGCTCTTGCAAGAAATACACTCGGGGGCTTGCGGCCATCACGCAGCGCCTCGAGCCCTTGTTGGAAACGCCTTCCGACAAGGTTTCTACTAGCCGACCGCGGTGGCCGACGCCACTAGAATTGTCCGCACCTGCCAAGGGTGTCAGTTCTATGCGAGGCAGACACACTTGCCCGCTCAGGCCCTGCAGACGATACCCATCACCTGGCCGTTTGCTGTGTGGGGGCTGGACCTTGTCGGCCCCTTGCAGAAGGCACCCAGGGGCTACACGCACCTGCTGGTCGCCATCAACAAATTCTCCAAGTGGATCAAGGTCCGACCCCTAAACAGCATCAGGTCCGAACAGGCGGTGGCGTTCTTCACCAACATCATCCATTGCTTTGGGGTCCCGAACTCCATCATCACCGACAACGGCACCCAGTTCACCGGCAGGAAGTTCCAGGACTTCTGCGAGGATCACCACATCCAGGTGGACTAGGCCGCCGTGGCTCACCCCATGACGAATGGGCAAGTAGAGCGTGCCAACGACATGATTCTACAAGGGCTCAAGACGCGGATCTACAACGACCTCAACAAGTTCGGCAAGCGATGGATGAAGGAGCTCCCCTCGGTGGTCTGGAGTCTGAGGACAACGCCGAGCCGAGCCACGGGCTTCACACCGTTCTTTCTAGTCTATGGGGCCGAGGCCATCTTGCCCACAGACTTAGAATACGGTTCCCCGAGGACGAGGGCCTACGACGACCAAAGCAATCGAGCTAACCAAGAAGACTCACTGGACCAGCTGGAAGAGGCTCGGGACATGACCTTACTACACTCGGCGCGGTACCAGCAGTGTCGGGGACCATAATTAGGGGTACCCTCAAGACGCCTAATTCTCAGCTGGTAACCCCCATCAGCATAAAGCTGCAAAGGCCTGATGGGTACGATTAAGTCAGGGATCAGTCCACACGAGTGACTCGATCACGCTTCACCCGAGCCTAGCCTCGGCCAAAGGCAGCCGACCTCGAGAGACTTCCGTCTCGCCCGAGGCCCCCTTTTTATGGCGGACACATCACCGGCTCGCCCGAGGCCTTGGCTTCGCTCAGAAGTAACCTTGACTAAATCGCCACACCGACTGACCAAATTGCAGGGACATTTAACGCAAAGGTGGCCTGACACCTCTATCCTGACACGCGCCCCCGGCAGAGCCGAAGTGACCGCCGTCACTCCACCGCTCCACTAGCCAGTCTGACAGAAGGACAGTGCCGCCTGCGCCACTCCGACTGCAGTGCCACTCGACAGAGTGAGTCTGACAGGCAGACAGGCCTTGCCAAAGGCGCCACGGCGAACTCCGCTCCGCCCGACCCCAGGGCTCGGACTCGGGCTAAGACCCGGAAGACGGCGAACTCCGCTCCGCCCGACCCCAGGGCTCGGACTCGGGCTAAGACCCGGAAGACGGCGAACTCCGCTCCGCCCGACCCCAGGGCTCGGACTCGGGCTAAGACCCGGAAGACGGCGAACTCCGCTCCGCCCGACCCCAGGGCTCGGACTCCGCCCTGGCCTCGGCCGAACGACTTCCGCCTCGCCCGACCCCTTGGCTCGGGCTCGGCCACGGCAACAAAAGGCAGACTCAATCT
Source organism: Zea mays (assembly GCF_902167145.1). Lineage (NCBI taxonomy): Eukaryota > Viridiplantae > Streptophyta > Magnoliopsida > Poales > Poaceae > Zea > Zea mays. The sequence goes on along the minus strand of NC_050096.1, from coordinate 69,868,892 downwards.
CGGCTTCGGAGGAACCCCCACGTCGCCCTGCCTAGGGCACAGACCGCCACGTCAACAGGAGGCGCCATCATCATCCTACCCCGAATCGACTCGGGTCCCGGAGAACAAGACCGGCGTCTCATCCGGCCAGCTCTGCCGGAGGGGCAATGATGGCGCTCCCCAAGCTCTATGACGACGGCGGCCCCCAGCTCTCTTACGGAAGCAGGACAACGTCAGCAGGGACTCGACCGCTCCAACAGCTGTCCCTCCATCAGGCTCCGCCGCACCTCCGACAGCCACGACATCACGCCAGCAGGGTGCCCAGATCTCTCCGGCTGCCACATTGGCATGTACCTAGGGCGCTAGCTCTCCCTCCGCTAGACACGTAGGACTCTGCTACATCCCCATTGTACACCTGGATCCTCTCCTTACGACTATAAAAGGGAGGACCAGGGCCTTCTCAGAGAAGGTTGGCCGCGCGGGACCGAGGACGGGACAGGCGCTCTCTTGGGGCCGCTCGCTTCCCTCACCCGCGTGGACGCTTGTAACCCCCCTACTGCAAGCGCACCTGACCTGGGCGCGGGACGAACACGAAGGCCGCAGGACTTCCACCTCTCTCACGCTCGGCTCCGGCCACCTCGCCTCTCCCCCCTTCGCGCTCGCCCACACGCTCGACCCATCTGGGCTGGGGCACGCAGCACACTCACTCGTCGGCTTAGGGACCCCCCTGTCTCGAAACGCCGACAGTTGGCGCGCCAGGTAGGGGCCTGCTGCGTGCTGACGAATAGCTCCCCGTCAAGCTCCAGATGGGCAGTCTCCAGCAACCTCTCCGGCCCGGGACGGCGCTTCGTTTCGGGACTCTTGAGTTCATGTCCTTCGACGGCAGCTACGACATGATACTTCTTCCACCGCCGCGCGACTACGACAATGGCGGCCGACAACCCGCCCGCCGGCGGCGGAATCGACGATGTCTTCCCCGCGTGGTGGAAGAGCAACATTCGGGCTCGCTCCGTTCTCTCCCCCGCCAACGGAGGAGGAGGCGGGGCCGTCAAGGCCGGACGGGAGGTCGCGCTTCGTCGGCCGTCGAGCGAATCGACGCCCCCGACGCCCCGACGGAAGGCACGCCGGACGTTGACCCCGCGTTCAAGACGGAGGCAAGCGCCGTCCCCCCGCGGCACGCTGACCCTGAGCAAGAAGACGACGCCGGCGCGCTCGCGGAAAGCCTGCAGGACGTCGCCCTCGAACCAGAGATGACGGTGCAACCAGTCCCCGATGTGACTACGTCGCTCCTCGTCGACCAAAAGGTACCGACTAACTCCCATCTTGCGTCATTTCGACTCGGCCTCAACCCGCCAAACGACCTCGTTTTGGCGGGCGCTCTCATTGAGGCGAGTGCAACCCCACTGAGGTTCCGTATGCGGTCGCCTTGGGACCGACTGACGGACGTCTCGACCTACGGGCCCTCTGGGTCCGAGGAAGATGACGATCCCAGCATCGGTTGGGATTTCTCCGGACTTGGCAACCCCAGTGCCGTGCGGGACTTCATGACCGCATGTGACTACTGCATATCCGACTGTTCCGATGGAAGCCGCAGCCTTGGCAACGAGAGCTGCGGCCCAAGCCGCGAATGTTTCCACATCGAGCTAGGGGATCCCACCGAAGGCAACCATCTTGGCATGCCGGAGGATGGTGATCTCCCTAGGCCGGTGCCTCGCGCCGACATCCCACGGGAGCTAGCTGTGGTCCCCGCTCCGGCGGGGGGTTACGACCCACAACTCGAGCAAGTCCGCGAGGCGCAGGCCAGGCTCAACGAGGGAACAAGAGCGCTTGAGCCGATCCGTCGGGACGTCGGACAGGCATGGGTGGGCCAACCCCTGGCCGGAGAAATACGTCATCTGCCCCAAGGTCTCCAGCACCGCGTCGCCAACGATGTCAGGATCAGGCCGCCGCCTGCATCCAGCGGGGTTGGTCAGAACCTGGCAACCGCAGCAATGCTCATCCGCGCGATGCCGGAGCCGTCAACCACCGAGGGTCGGCGAATCCAGGGAGAACTCAAGAATCTCCTGGAAGGCGCTGCGGCCCGGCGGGCCGAGAGCACTGCATCCCGGAGGCAAGGATATCCCTCGGAACCTCATGCCGCGACTTCCCGATTCATGCGGGAAGCCTCGGTCTACACCGGGCGCACGCGCAACACCGCGCCTGCGGCCCCGGGCCACCTCGGCAACGAGCACCATCGACGCGACTGTCGGGCTCACCTCGACGAAAGGGTGCGCCGAGGCTACCACCCCAGGCGTGGGGGGCGCTACGACAGCGGGGAGGATCGGAGTCCCTCGCCCGAGCCACCCGGTCCGCAGGCCTTCAGTCGGGCCATCCGACGGGCGCCATTCCCGACCCGGTTCCGACCCCCGACTACTATCACGAAGTACTCGGGGGAAACGAGACCGGAACTGTGGCTCGCGGACTACCGCCTTGCCTGCCAACTGGGTGGAACGGACGACGACAACCTCATCATCCGTAACCTCCCCCTGTTCCTCTCCGACACTGCTCGCGCCTGGTTGGAGCACCTGCCTCCGGGGCAGATTTCCAACTGGGACGACTTGGTCCAAGCCTTCGCTGGCAATTTCCAGGGCACATACGTGCGCCCCGGGAATTCCTGGGACCTTCGAAGCTGCCGGCAACAGCCGGGGGAGTCGCTCCGGGATTACATCCGGCGATTCTCGAAGCAGCGCACCGAGCTGCCCAACATCACCGACTCGGATGTCATCGGCGCGTTCCTCGCCGGCACCACTTGCCGCGACCTGGTGAGCAAGTTGGGTCGCAAAACCCCCACCAGGGCGAGCGAGCTGATGGACATCGCCACCAAGTTCGCCTCTGGCCAGGAGGCGGTCGAGGCTATCTTCCGAAAGGACAAGCAGCCCCAGGGCCGCCCATCAGAAGAAGCTCCCGAGGCGTCTGCTCCGCGCGGCGCCAAGAAGAAAGGCAAGAAGAAGTCGCAATCGAAACGCGACGCCGCCGACGCGGACCTTGTCGCCGCCGCCGAGTATAAGAACCCTCGGAAGCCCCCCGGAGGTGCAAACCTCTTCGACAAGATGCTCAAGGAGCCGTGCCCCTACCATCAGGGGCCCGTCAAGCACACCCTCGAGGAGTGCGTTATGCTTCGGCGTCATTTCCACAGGGCCGGGCCACCCGCCGAGGGTGGCAGGGCCCGCGACGACGACAAGAACGAAGATCACCCAGCAGGGGAGTTCCCCGAGGTCCGCGACTGCTTCATGATCTATGGAGGGCATGCGGCGAATACCTCGGCTCGGCACCGCAAGCAAGAGCGCCGGGAGGTCTGCTCGGTGAAGGTGGCGGCGCCAGTCTACCTAGACTGGTCCGACAAGCCCATCACTTTCGACCGGGCCGACCACCCCGACCATGTGCCGAGCCCGGGGAAATACCCGCTCGTCGTCGACCCCGTTGTCGGCGATGTCAGGCTCACCAAGGTCCTGATGGACGGGGGCAGCTGCCTCAACATCATCTACGCCGAGACCCTCAAGCTCCTGCGCGTCGATCCGTCCTCCGTCCGAGCAGGCGCTGCGCCCTTCCACGGGATCATCCCTGGGAAGCGCGTCCAGCCCCTCGGGCGACTCGACCTCCCAGTCTGCTTCGGGACACCCTCCAACTTCCGAAGGGAGACCCTGACGTTCGAAGTGGTCGGGTTTCGAGGAACCTACCACGCCGTGCTAGGGAGGCCATGCTACGCGAAGTTCATGGCCGTCCCCAACTACACCTACCTGAAGCTCAAGATGCCGGGCCCCAACGGGGTCATCACCGTCGGCCCCACGTACAAACACGCGTTCGAATGCGACGTGGAGTGCGTGGAGTACGCCGAGGCCCTCGCCGAGTCCGAGGCCCTCATCGCCGACCTGGAGAACCTCTCCAAGGAGGTGCCGGACGTGAAGCGCCACGCCGGCAACTTCGAGCCAGCGGAGACGGTCAAGGCCGTCCCCCTCGACCCCAGTGGCGACACCACCAATCAGATCCGGATCGGTTCCGAGCTCGACCCCAAATAGGAAGCAGTGCTCGTCGACTTTCTCTGCGCAAACGCCGACGTCTTTGCGTGGAGTCCCTCGGACATGCCCGGCATACCGAGGGATGTCGCCGAGCACTCGCTGGATATTCGGGCCGGAGCCCGACCCGTCAGGCACCCTCTGCGCCGATTCGACGAGGAGAAGCGCAGAGTGATTGGCGAAGAGATCCACAAGCTAATGGCAGCAGGGTTCATCAAAGAGGTATTCCATCCCGAATGGCTTGCCAACCCTGTGCTTGTGAGGAAGAAAGGGGGGAAATGGCGGATGTGTGTAGACTACACTGGTCTCAACAAAGCATGTCCGAAGGTTCCCTACCCTCTGCCTCGCATCGACCAAATTGTGGATTCCACTGCTGGGTGCGAAACCCTGTCCTTCCTCGATGCCTACTCAGGGTATCACCAGATCCGGATGAAAGAGTCCGACCAGCTCGCGACTTCTTTCATCACACCGTTCGGCATGTACTGCTATGTCACCATGCCGTTCGGTTTGAGGAATGCGGGCGCGACGTACCAGCGGTGCATGAACCATGTGTTCGGCGAACACATCGGTCGCACAGTCGAGGCCTACGTCGATGACATCGTAGTCAAGACGCGGAAGGCTTCCGACCTCCTCTCCGACCTTGAAGTGACATTCTGGTGTCTCAAGGCGAAAGGAGTCAAGCTTAATCCTGAGAAGTGTGTCTTCGGGGTGCCCCGAGGCATGCTCCTAGGGTTCATCGTCTCCGAGCGAGGCATCGAAGCCAACCCGGAGAAGATTGCGGCCATCACCAGCATGGGACCCATCAAGGACTTAAAAGGGGTACAGAGGGTCATGGGGTGCCTCGCGGCCCTGAGCCGCTTCATCTCACGCCTCGGCGAAAGAGGTCTGCCTCTGTACCGCCTCTTAAGGAAGGCCGAATGTTTCGCTTGGACCCCTGAGGCCGAGGAAGCCCTCGGCAACCTGAAGGCGCTCCTTACAAAGGCGCCTGTCTTGGTGCCGCCGGCGGACGGAGAAGCCCTCTTGGTCTACGTCGCCGCGACCACTCAGGTGGTTAGCGCCGCGATTGTAGTCGAAAGGCAAGAGGAAGGGCATACATTGCCCGTTCAGAGGCCGGTCTACTTCATCAGCGAAGTGCTGTCCGAGACTAAGATCCGCTACCCACAAGTTCAAAAGCTGCTGTATGCTGTGATCCTGACAAGGCGGAAGCTGCGACACTACTTCGAGTCCCATCCGGTAACTGTGGTGTCATCCTTCCCCCTGGGGGAGATCATCCAGTGCCGAGAGGCCTCGGGCAGGATCGCGAAGTGGGCGGTGGAAATCATGGGCGAAACGATCTCGTTCGCCCCTCGGAAGGCCATCAAGTCCCAAGTGTTGGCGGATTTCGTGGCCGAATGGGTCGACACCCAACTACCAACGACTCCGATCCAACCGGAGCTCTGGACCATGTTTTTCGACGGGTCGCTGATGAAGACAGGGCCGGCGCGGGCCTGCTCTTCATCTCGCCCCTCGGAAAGCACTTGCGCTACGTGCTGCGCCTCCACTTCCCGGCGTCCAACAATGTGGCCGAGTACGAAGCTCTGGTCAACGGATTGCGGATCGCCATCGAGCTAGGGGTCAGGCGCCTCGACGCTCGCGGTGATTCGCAGCTCGTTATCGACCAAGTCATGAAGAACTCCCACTGCCGCGACCCGAAGATGGAGGCCTACTGCGACGAGGTTCGGCGCCTGGAAGACAAGTTCTTCGGGCTCGAGCTCAACCACATCGCTCGGCGCTACAACGAAACCGCAGACGAGCTGGCTAAGATAGCCTCGGGGCGAACAACAGTACCCCCGGACGTCTTCTCCCGGGATCTGCATCAACCCTCCGTCAAGCTCGACGACATGCCCGAGCCCGAGGTACTCTCGGCTCAGCCCGAGGTACCCTCGGCCCAGCCCGAGGTACCCTCGGCCCCCGAGGGCAGGGCACTAAACGTCGAGGAAGGGGAGAGCGGGGCCACACCAGATCAAGATTGGCAGGCCCCGTACCTGCAATATCTCCGTCGAGGAGAGCTACCCCTCGACCAAGTCGAGGCTCGGCGGGTAGCGCGACGCGCCAAGTCATTCGTCTTGCTGGGCGACGAAGAGGAGCTCTACCATCGCAGCCCCTCGGGCATCCTCCAGCGGTGCATCTCCATCGCCGAAGGTCGGGAACTGCTGCAAGAAGTACACTCGGGGGCTTGCGGCCACCACGCAGCGCCCCGAGCCCTTGTCGGAAATGCTTTCCGGCAAGGCTTCTACTGGCCTACGGCGGTGGCTGACGCCACTAGAATTGTCCGCACCTGCGAAGGGTGCCAATTCTATGCGAAGCGGACACACTGTGGCGGAACCACCCGGATTATTCCAGCTTAAGTGCTCAAGTCTCACCCTTAAAGGCAACAACACACTTAAATCGGAATAACCCGTCAGTCCCTCGGATCTAGTCCGATAAAGCCACTTATCCAGGATCGAATACCACTAGCTCACTCGAAGGTGAGGCACAGAGAAATACAATAAAGCATAATACCATAAATTTAATAAGTATCAATAGTGATTACATAATCGGAGTTTCAGAAATAATAACCATAAATTTTAATGCAGCGGAAATAACTAACGGAGAAGAACCGAGTAACATGGCGAAGCCTGGCCACGCTACTCCTCCTGGTCCTCTCCCGCGGAAGCAGTAACCCACTCGACCGTCTATCCCGGTGGCAGGGATGAAGGCCAAGTTACACCATCAACCAAATCAAGGAGGTACCTGCAAAAATTATGCCACAAGCAAGGCTGAGTATACTAATACTCAGCTAGACTTACCCGGTGTGAGGAGTCTACTCCTCTACCTCTAGACTATGCAGCTGTTTGGCTGAGGGGTTTGGTTTGCCAAAAGCACTAGCTGAGTCTAAAAACAAGTTTTAGCTTTTCAAGTTCTAGAATAATAATTTAGACTAGATGAGAACCTGTCTATTCATACATGGTATCAAACATTGTATCAATCAACATCTTTTGCCAGTGTCTCATTTCCACTTTTTACTCAATGCAGTACAATGGATCAAGCAGTCTCATTAGCTGCGAGAAGCAGACGATTCGAATCGAGTTTTTAACCTTGCAAGGTAAACCTAAACACACGACATGTCAGGGCACTCCGTCCCCACACATGTCAACCGTCCCCATCGATTCCCCGTTCGCGTCCAGGCCTCACCGCCTTGGCATACAATGCTCCACTGACCCCGACTGCCGTCGTGCAGTGGCCGCACTTGTACCCACCATATCTAGAATGGGAGACCCAGTCTCAGGTCGCATGAGGGATAAAGTCCGCGCCCGGCTTCACTCAGGTACTAGGTTTACCGGTTACCATTTTTCCCGACATGTGTTTAGTACATTCAAACGCTTGACACAGGTATCCGCACGTTAATCCTTATTCCAATTTTGTCTCATAGACAACGCATCCCCATGGATCCGTGTCCACAGACCATCATCATTCTGTTATAAAAAATGGATACAACCAATTCCTGACCTCGCGCGAGTGCTAGAAAAATCACTCGACTTCTACTGAGATCCTGATTTAGCATAGCAGCTACTCGACCTAGCATACTAGTATCCATCTCAAAAGGAATCCTGAGTTCATGTAACTAGGGTTTCAACCAACTCCTACACTTAAGTGCACGGTACAAGCCTACAAACATTAAGTGTAGTAAAATAACATATATAAACGGTTATGCATAAAACCGGGGCTTGCCTTTAATTTAACACTTAGGTAGTGTTTGCTGGGGGAAGTGCTCGCTTGGCGAGCATCCACTGGTTAAGTCCATCATTCTTCAGGTCGTCCACCAACTACATCTTGTGGTTGGCACCACATCACTGGCGCGATCATCATCTCTCGGTCCTAAAATGAGATGCAGGATGCATATGTATGAATATGATGAAATAGCACAAGATACTTAATACACGGTAGCGAACTAACATTTAATTGTAAGACACCGTGAACAACCACACACTAGCACTAGCTATCCACACGTCATCGGGCCTACGTAATCAATACCATTAGAAAGATGACAGTTACTTTACTTAACCAATACAAACATGACCACACAAGCATGAGCACAAGTGTTTACCACGTTCACTTTAATCATCCATTAGTTACTTATTATTAAACTAGTTAAGTACGCATAAATTTACGATTACTTACACATAGACAGACTTAGTTAAAAAGGAATAGTTGCTTAATCGGGTTTTACAATCATTCACAACCTTCTACTACAAGCATACACCCGAGAGAACACACATGAGGAGATAGTTAATTCACAATTACAAATTGTACTACTTTAATGACGTTGGTTACTTAGTAGTATTAGCAGAAAGCCAAGACATGACATTATTCATTTTGTTTCCCTAATATATAACTATACTTGCTAACTGTTGATTAAGCTAAGCTACTTATTAGACCTTAACCAATTTAGTTCACTAACGTAGTGAGATGTGTACTACTTACTTATATATAACCCCAATTATACCAGTCACTTATTATTATTACTCATGTTCAGTCAAATCCTAAGACAAACAAGCAGTCGACTCAAGACAGCTACAACAAAGTAGGGCAATCAATCACATTCAACATGTTTGGGACAGCAGCACAGCAGTCACTCATTTTAATCATAACTCTTCAAATATTAATCCAAAAATAGCAAACTAGGACTTTATGGAAAGCTTAACAAAAGTATTACATGAATTTTCTAATCACCAAGAATTGGTTCTATGCTGAACTGAATCAAACAATTCAGTTTTCGAAATCTATTCTGACAGTGGACAGAATACAACAATCCTCTTATAAAATTCATAACTCTCAAACTATCAGATTTATTGTCATGATAATTTAACAAAAGTAAGATAAGAACATTATCTACAACTTTCTTATAATTGACAAGGACTGATTCTAAACTGAACTTAAGCAAACAATGCGACCTCTGAAATTTGTACAGGAATTGGACAGATTCAGTTACTAAACTTGCGAAAAGCATAGCTTCTAAACAATCAATTCTTAGCTCATGCATTTTTAGGACAAGCTACATACACAAGTAAACTACAACTTTTATATAGCACATATCTACATAAAACATACTTTACTTAACTAGATTAATCACACAACTAAAACTGAACACGCAGGAAATTCAGCTTGCGGTCATAATAGCACTTAACTCAAGCACCAAACAAAATCATGGAGGGATACTGCCACAAATTCTCAAGTTTAAGTCATTGTGACTTAGTTATCAAGTTTCAATTTATATCAAGGCACTTAAGCATTTCAAAAACATGCATGCCCTTGTCTACTTCTAATTTTTCACTAATTGTTCTTATAATTATAAAATGTGTGTCATTTTAGTACCATATGAAACTATCTAATTTGGGGCTGGAATTTTTATGAGGCATAGGCAATAACAAATTATGATCGATGTATAAATTTCACATGCCCAGGTTTTATATTTTATTTAATACAAAAATAACAATTTGTTAATGCAATAAAGCATGTGAGAGCAAGTTAAATCTAAAATTAATTATTTTCTGTGGACGCATGACCATATTAAGTTTTCTTAGCCTACTATAATGTCATGCAAGGACAGTGGAACACCATTTTTCATTTTTACATCTATACATTATTTTTAAATCATTAAAACTACTTAATGTGCATTAGACAAGTTAAATCACTAACTTAATCATACATGCACCACAATTCATGAAATTTTTACCAGTCACTAAGCACCACACAGAGGGTCTACTGTAAAAATTTTAATCCATTTGGAGCACTAGAGCTACAGATCCAAAAATAACGAGCAAATAAATCTTCTTTTTCCTATTTAACATGATTTAATTAGCACACCAAGAAAACAGTGAACAACATATAAGTTTTATATTTTTCCTTGATGGGGTATGACAACATCTAACTAACAAAACAAGTTTCATCATTTTTGGATTTTTGTAATTAAAACTATGGAGAGATGCAAGTTCATTTGTTTTCTAAACCAGTTTTTAAATACGAATTTCTACAGAAAAACTTTTCCACTAAAACATACCAATATATAGATCCACTAGTTAGAGCATTTCATAAGGAAGCCAATAAAATAAATTTCACGATTTTAGTAGCTCTAAAACTCGAGATATGAATTTTAGAAGATATTATAGAATCTGGAATTTGAAGCACCATTACCCTTCGCCTTGGGCCCACACGTCAGCCTCACAAACTCCTTCTTCAACCTCCAATATAGCACGCATACAGCAGGGAGCAGAGGGAGCACGACGACGTAGTGGCTAGGGAGAGAAACCAGGCGTCGCTGCTGCTGGGAGCGCCTGCGCAACTGAGCTCGGCCATTGCGGCTGCTGGGGGATGGGGGCCGCTGCTCCTGTGCGCTGGGAGAAGGAGCGAGGAGGGAGATGCAGGGAACATGGGCGTAGGGAGCTCGGCGTTCAGAAGCAGCCAACGTCGAGGGGAAAAAGAAGCTCGGCCCCATGGCAAGGGAGGCTGTTGGTGGATGGAGCAGGGGCCAACGACCTCGCGTGGTCGAGCAGGACAGCCGAGGGCCAAGGCTTGGCCAGCAGAGAGCCGGACGCCATGGAAGGACGTTAGAGCCGATGCCCCGACGGCGTTGACGCCCGCGAAGGCAGGAGCAGGGGCGTCGCGGATCTGGGCGTCCAGGAGGGATCGCCGGACCTGGGGAAGAGCAGGCCGAGAGGGGAGATGGGAGTTCGGCCATGGGGGATTCCGACTGGCGTCTACCCGACGCGCAGGGGGGCAGCCTTCGGAGCTCCGGCGTCCGAGCAAGGGGAGCTTGGCTCCATGGGAGGAACGCACGCGCTTGGAAGAAGAGGAGGAAAGGCTCTGCGCTTGGGAGCTTCTGCAGAAAACTGGGTGTCGAGGGGAGGAAGGAAGAGGGCATGCTGCTGGATTTAAAGAGGCGTCGCTAGCAGCCATTGGTGGGCGCGGGCGGCAACCTGCAGAGCTCAGAACAGGACAGTCTGCTGGCAGGTGATGGCAGGACGACTTTGGACGCCTATTTTTGGCGTTTTCCTTTTGGAATCGAACCCGGATCACTGCAGAAGATTTGTTCCTTGATGTATACTCTACAAATCGTTTATAGGACTTGAGGTGATTCGAGCACTGGTTAGAGAGTTATAGACCCACAAAAACTGGTTTGTCAGTGGGTTAGAAATCAGTGGAAACTCGTGAAAACTGAATGTCAAAGCATGTCAAACGCAATCGGATGAATGTCATCTTTTAATATGTTGTGCCCCTATTAGTTATTAACAACTTTTATATTTGGTAAAACTTGAGTTGTTCAACAAAAATTTGGGAACGCGAGACGTCGACCTGAACGACACTGATTTCAGACTTAGAAGAATTCGAATCCTGAAATCAGATTTTTATTCTGTCTTGATGGCACTGTTTGAGATACTTAGAGATTGAATCAAGGCTTTGTTTAAATATAAACTTTGTTGTATTACACAGGTTCTACAACTTTTATTAAAGGTCAAACCTCATATCTTGAATATAAATCAAAGTTTCACTTTGGTCAAAGTAGCATCATTATAATGCTCTCAATTATATTTTTAAGGCAATCAGACTATTTTCTTGACATTTTCTTGGCATGGACCCTCAATAACTTTTGTTGTAGAGTTGATTTAGAGTGTTTTGGGAAAGTTGCCATAACTTGTTTGAATTTCTAAATTTGCTTTTACTTAATCGAGCAGTCTCAGGTAAGCGTGGGATTTATAATTTCACACGAATATTTGGTTCAAACTTTAAGAAATCTTTAGAATACGCTTGATAGATAGAAATGGATGATGACATAAATATAACAAGCTGAATTGCATAATAAATAATTAGAGGTTGACACTATAGAGATTTCGCTGAAGAATGCAGATTCGAATTAAGTATTTGGACGTAGACCGACTATCGAGAAAGCGGATTCGGACATAGATCGGATAATATCACAACTGTTAAGAGTCCAAATAAATGAGTCTGGACAAGAGTTATGAGACGATATTGACTTTCGAATTTGCATTTGCTCCGAGAAATAAAAGTTTTAACAGGCTCCAAATTTGGTTGTTCTTGAGATCGAATAATTCCAAATTTGGTGAAACATTCATGAGTAACTTGATGAATGAAGATAGATGTGATAAAGAGATAGAAATTTTCACTGAGCATCCGAGATTAGGATAAATCTCCCGACATAACGCGAAATAGACACCTGGGGTGTCACAGCCTTCCCCCCTTAAAGGAATCTCGTCCCGAGATTCGAATGAGGATCTTCAAGGGTGGAGAAGCATGTAACTCCCAGACTGAAGATAGATGCAAATTCATGAGAGGGTATATGAAAAGATTCTAAAGATAGATTTGGATAGAATATCGCGACATGTTGAGACAAAATGCAGCGATCAACTCTGAGAGAATGTGCACAAAAGATAACACATCAGTATAGTCTCGTAATGGATCACAACTATTAACCACGATACCATCGCGTGCCGAGCAGCTCAACCATGTGTGCACCATAGTAGGCTCTCAGTTTCGTCGCGGCACCATCAGTCGTTAGTCATGACACCATTACCAAACGCAACCAATGGGAAATCCAGATAGCACAGATAGATGGAGCCCATGAGAGTATGGCTCAGAAAATAAGAATGTGACCGGAGTTGAAGCAAAGATTGTTGGCAAAAGAGCATCACATGAGAGTTTTCCTCAACTCAGAGAACTATTTTTTTATCATCACGGGGATTATCAGCCAAAGATTGATACGATATTCGATAGGAGGAGGAACCAACCATGAGATCGAGATTGATAAGCTTTTAGAGACATGAGAGATCCAAAGATAACAGCAACATCCATCAATCCACATGGATACACTGCTTAGAGATAAAATCGATGAAGCAGCGTCATGCTCCTCAAAGAAGAGTATGAGAACGATCATAATGAGATATTAGACTGATCCACATTTGATACATGAGAACAGGTTATAGCAGATAACCAGAGAACGGGTCAGAGTCATTAAGGGATCCAGAGATTCAGATGATAAAGTCGCAACATGATTCACAAGGAAAAGATTTCCAGATCCAGGTGAAAAGAGAGGTCATCAACCCAGATGGCTTCTAGGTTGACCAGAGGAGAATTTAAAGAGGCTTCTGGACAAGATTTCCAAAAAGAATTTGAGACTGGATATTGTTTTGCGCAACAGACACCAACCAAAGTTTTATATAATTTTTTTCAACATAAACAAATGCACAAGGAAGCTTGGGTTGGTTTAGCGGTCAAGCTATGGGGGTCTACAAGCTGTGCATGTGTAAATTCAAGGGTAAACACACGAGGGCTAGAAAATACTAACTCAAGCATGATTTTTTTAGAGGTTTTACTTGCTAACCACTAGGTTGGTTAAAGTGGGGGGTTCTTTTCATGAGCAGAACAGACAACATACTTTTTTTGCTGGTTGGGGGCAAAAAGGGTTGAACGACTAAAACATTTTCTAGATAGCAAGACAAGAGAAGCACATAACACAACCTAGTCAAGACTATCATGACACACAGGATAAGACATTTTTTTTGCAGTTCATAGCAATACAACACATTATCCACAATTTCTTATTATTGGAATAAAGGTGAGAGAAGCATGTTGATGCACAAAAGATAATTATAATGCAACAATCATGATGCATGCTCATTCTAGTCGTCTTCTCAGACCTAACTAATTTTTTGGGTGCTTTCTATAGCATCCCTCCTAATAGTAATATTAGCCTTTATGGCCTATATAAATAGCCACCTAGCTACCCATCTATTTCCTAAGGCTTCACGTCCTAGGTCTATCCTTATCGTCCTGATATCTATCCAACTTTGGTTTCTAAGCAAGTTTTACTTTAGAAAAGGTTGGTAATCATGACTTATTGACTTCTCTGTACTGGTATTCGCTCCGATACCAGCTGTGGCGGAACCACCCGGATTATTCCAGCTTAAGTGCTCAAGTCTCACCCTTAAAGGCAACAACACACTTAAATCGGAATAACCCGTCAGTCCCTCGGATCTAGTCCGATAAAGCCACTTATCCAGGATCGAATACCACTAGCTCACTCGAAGGTGAGGCACAGAGAAATACAATAAAGCATAATACCATAAATTTAATAAGTATCAATAGTGATTACATAATCGGAGTTTCAGAAATAATAACCATAAATTTTAATGCAGCGGAAATAACTAACGGAGAAGAACCGAGTAACATGGCGAAGCCTGGCCACGCTACTCCTCCTGGTCCTCTCCCGCGGAAGCAGTAACCCACTCGACCGTCTATCCCGGTGGCAGGGATGAAGGCCAAGTTACACCATCAACCAAATCAAGGAGGTACCTGCAAAAATTATGCCACAAGCAAGGCTGAGTATACTAATACTCAGCTAGACTTACCCGGTGTGAGGAGTCTACTCCTCTACCTCTAGACTATGCAGCTGTTTGGCTGAGGGGTTTGGTTTGCCAAAAGCACTAGCTGAGTCTAAAAACAAGTTTTAGCTTTTCAAGTTCTAGAATAATAATTTAGACTAGATGAGAACCTGTCTATTCATACATGGTATCAAACATTGTATCAATCAACATCTTTTGCCAGTGTCTCATTTCCACTTTTTACTCAATGCAGTACAATGGATCAAGCAGTCTCATTAGCTGCGAGAAGCAGACGATTCGAATCGAGTTTTTAACCTTGCAAGGTAAACCTAAACACACGACATGTCAGGGCACTCCGTCCCCACACATGTCAACCGTCCCCATCGATTCCCCGTTCGCGTCCAGGCCTCACCGCCTTGGCATACAATGCTCCACTGACCCCGACTGCCGTCGTGCAGTGGCCGCACTTGTACCCACCATATCTAGAATGGGAGACCCAGTCTCAGGTCGCATGAGGGATAAAGTCCGCGCCCGGCTTCACTCAGGTACTAGGTTTACCGGTTACCATTTTTCCCGACATGTGTTTAGTACATTCAAACGCTTGACACAGGTATCCGCACGTTAATCCTTATTCCAATTTTGTCTCATAGACAACGCATCCCCATGGATCCGTGTCCACAGACCATCATCATTCTGTTATAAAAAATGGATACAACCAATTCCTGACCTCGCGCGAGTGCTAGAAAAATCACTCGACTTCTACCGAGATCCTGATTTAGCATAGCAGCTACTCGACCTAGCATACTAGTATCCATCTCAAAAGGAATCTTGAGTTCATGTAACTAGGGTTTCAACCAACTCCTACACTTAAGTGCACGGTACAAGCCTACAAACATTAAGTGTAGTAAAATAACATATATAAACGGTTATGCATAAAACCGGGGCTTGCCTTTAATTTAACACTTAGGTAGTGTTTGCTGGGGGAAGTGCTCGCTTGGCGAGCATCCACTGGTTAAGTCCATCATTCTTCAGGTCGTCCACCAACTGCATCTTGTGGTTGGCACCACATCACTGGCGCGATCATCATCTCTCGGTCCTAAAATGAGATGCAGGATGCATATGTATGAATATGATGAAATAGCACAAGATACTTAATACACGGTAGCGAACTAACATTTAATTGTAAGACACCGTGAACAACCACACACTAGCACTAGCTATCCACACGTCATCGGGCCTACGTAATCAATACCATTAGAAAGATGACAGTTACTTTACTTAACCAATACAAACATGACCACACAAGCATGAGCACAAGTGTTTACCACGTTCACTTTAATCATCCATTAGTTACTTATTATTAAACTAGTTAAGTACGCATAAATTTACGATTACTTACACATAGACAGACTTAGTTAAAAAGGAATAGTTGCTTAATCGGGTTTTACAATCATTCACAACCTTCTACTACAAGCATACACCCGAGAGAACACACATGAGGAGATAGTTAATTCACAATTACAAATTGTACTACTTTAATGACGTTGGTTACTTAGTAGTATTAGCAGAAAGCCAAGACATGACATTATTCATTTTGTTTCCCTAATATATAACTATACTTGCTAACTGTTGATTAAGCTAAGCTACTTATTAGACCTTAACCAATTTAGTTCACTAACGTAGTGAGATGTGTACTACTTACTTATATATAACCCCAATTATACCAGTCACTTATTATTATTACTCATGTTCAGTCAAATCCTAAGACAAACAAGCAGTCGACTCAAGACAGCTACAACAAAGTAGGGCAATCAATCACATTCAACATGTTTGGGACAGCAGCACAGCAGTCACTCATTTTAATCATAACTCTTCAAATATTAATCCAAAAATAGCAAACTAGGACTTTATGGAAAGCTTAACAAAAGTATTACATGAATTTTATAATCACAAAGAATTGATTCTATGCTGAACTGAATCAAACAATTCAGTTTTCGAAATCTGTTCTGACAGTGGACAGAATACAACAATCCTCTTATAAAATTCATAACTCTCAAACTATCAGATTTATTGTCATGATAATTTAACAAAAGTAAGATAAGAACATTATCTACAACTTTCTTATAATTGACAAGGACTGATTCTAAACTGAACTTAAGCAAACAATGCGACCTCTGAAATTTGTACAGGAATTGGACAGATTCAGTTACTAAACTTGCGAAAAGCATAGCTTCTAAACAATCAATTCTTAGCTCATGCATTTTTAGGACAAGCTACATACACAAGTAAACTACAACTTTTATATAGCACATATCTACAGAAAACATACTTTACTTAACTAGATTAATCACACAACTAAAACTGAACACGCAGGAAATTCAGCTTGCGGTCATAATAGCACTTAACTCAAGCACCAAACAAAATCATGGAGGGATACTGCCACAAATTCTCAAGTTTAAGTCATTGTGACTTAGTTATCAAGTTTCAATTTATATGAAGGCACTTAAGCATTTCAAAAACATGCATGCCCTTGTCTACTTCTAATTTTTCACTAATTGTTCTTATAATTATAAAATGTGTGTCATTTTAGTACCATATGAAACTATCTAATTTGGGGCTGGAATTTTTATGAGGCATAGGCAATAACAAATTATGATCGATGTATAAATTTCACATGCCCAGGTTTTATATTTTATTTAATACAAAAATAACAATTTGTTAATGCAATAAAGCATGTGAGAGCAAGTTAAATCTAAAATTAATTATTTTCTGTGGACGCATGACCATATTAAGTTTCCTTAGCCTACTATAATGTCATGCAAGGACAGTGGAACACCATTTTTCATTTTTACATCTATACATTATTTTTAAATCATTAAAACTACTTAATGTGCATTAGACAAGTTAAATCACTAACTTAATCATACATGCACCACAATTCATGAAATTTTTACCAGTCACTAAGCACCACACAGAGGGTCTACTGTAAAAATTTTAATCCATTTGGAGCACTAGAGCTACAGATCCAAAAATAACGAGCAAATAAATCTTCTTTTTCCTATTTAACATGATTTAATTAGCACACCAAGAAAACAGTGAACAACATATAAGTTTTATATTTTTCCTTGATGGGGTATGACAACATCTAACTAACAAAACAAGTTTCATCATTTTTGGATTTTTGTAATTAAAACTATGGAGAGATGCAAGTTCATTTGTTTTCTAAACCAGTTTTTAAATACGAATTTCTACAGAAAAACTTTTCCACTAAAACATACCAATATATAGATCCACTAGTTAGAGCATTTCATAAGGAAGCCAATAAAATAAATTTCACGATTTTAGTAGCTCTAAAACTCGAGATATGAATTTTAGAAGATATTATAGAATCTGGAATTTGAAGCACCATTACCCTTCGCCTTGGGCCCACACGTCAGCCTCACAAACTCCTTCTTCAACCTCCAATATAGCACGCATACAGCAGGGAGCAGAGGGAGCACGACGACGTAGTGGCTAGGGAGAGAAACCAGGCGTCGCTGCTGCTGGGAGCGCCTGCGCAACTGAGCTCGGCCATTGCGGCTGCTGGGGGATGGGGGCCGCTGCTCCTGTGCGCTGGGAGAAGGAGCGAGGAGGGAGATGCAGGGAACATGGGCGTAGGGAGCTCGGCGTTCAGAAGCAGCCAACGTCGAGGGGAAAAAGAAGCTCGGCCCCATGGCAAGGGAGGCTGTTGGTGGATGGAGCAGGGGCCAACGACCTCGCGTGGTCGAGCAGGACAGCCGAGGGCCAAGGCTTGGCCAGCAGAGAGCCGGACGCCATGGAAGGACGTTAGAGCCGATGCCCCGACGGCGTTGACGCCCGCGAAGGCAGGAGCAGGGGCGTCGCGGATCTGGGCGTCCAGGAGGGATCGCCGGACCTGGGGAAGAGCAGGCCGAGAGGGGAGATGGGAGTTCGGCCATGGGGGATTCCGACTGGCGTCTACCCGACGCGCAGGGGGGCAGCCTTCGGAGCTCCGGCGTCCGAGCAAGGGGAGCTTGGCTCCATGGGAGGAACGCACGCGCTTGGAAGAAGAGGAGGAAAGGCTCTGCGCTTGGGAGCTTCTGCAGAAAACTGGGTGTCGAGGGGAGGAAGGAAGAGGGCATGCTGCTGGATTTAAAGAGGCGTCGCTAGCAGCCATTGGTGGGCGCGGGCGGCAACCTGCAGAGCTCAGAACAGGACAGTCTGCTGGCAGGTGATGGCAGGACGACTTTGGACGCCTATTTTTGGCGTTTTCCTTTTGGAATCGAACCCGGATCACTGCAGAAGATTTGTTCCTTGATGTATACTCTACAAATCGTTTATAGGACTTGAGGTGATTCGAGCACTGGTTAGAGAGTTATAGACCCACAAAAACTGGTTTGTCAGTGGGTTAGAAATCAGTGGAAACTCGTGAAAACTGAATGTCAAAGCATGTCAAACGCAATCGGATGAATGTCATATTTTAATATGTTGTGCCCCTATTAGTTATTAATAACTTTTATATTTGGTAAAACTTGAGTTGTGCAACAAAAATTTGGGAACGCGAGACGTCGACCTGAACGACACTGATTTCAGACTTAGAAGAATTCGAATCCTGAAATCAGATTTTTATTCTGTCTTGATGGCACTGTTTGAGATACTTAGATATTGAATCAAGGCTTTGTTTAAATATAAACTTTGTTGTATTACACAGGTTCTACAACTTTTATTAAAGGTCAAACCTCATATCTTGAATATAAATCAAAGTTTCACTTTGGTCAAAGTAGCATCATTATAATGCTCTCAATTATATTTTTAAGGCAATCAGACTATTTTCTTGACATTTTCTTGGCATGGACCCTCAATAACTTTTGTTGTAGAGTTGATTTAGAGTGTTTTGGGAAAGTTGCCATAACTTGTTTGAATTTCTAAATTTGCTTTTACTTAATCGAGCAGTCTCAGGTAAGCGTGGGATTTATAATTTCACACGAATATTTGGTTCAAACTTTAAGAAATCTTTAGAATACGCTTGATAGATAGAGATGGATGATGACATAAATATAACAAGCTGAATTGCATAATAAATAATTAGAGGTTGACACTATAGAGATTTCGCTGAAGAATGCAGATTCGAATTAAGTATTTGGACGTAGACCGACTATCGAGAAAGCGGATTCGGACATAGATCGGATAATATCACAACTGTTAAGAGTCCAAATAAATGAGTCTGGACAAGAGTTATGAGACGATATTGACTTTCGAATTTGCATTTGCTCCGAGAAATAAAAGTTTTAACAGGCTCCAAATTTGGTTGTTCTTGAGATCGAATAATTCCAAATTTGGTGAAACATTCATGAGTAACTTGATGAATGAAGATAGATGTGATAAAGAGATAGAAATTTTCACTGAGCATCCGAGATTAGGATAAATCTCCCGACATAACGCGAAATAGACACCTGGGGTGTCACACACACCTGCCCGCTCAGGCTCTGCAGACAATACCCATCGCCTGGCCCTTCGCTGTATGGGGTCTGGACCTCGTCGGTCCCTTGCAGAAGGCGCCCGGGGGCTACACGCACCTGCTGGTCGCCATCGACAAATTCTCTAAGTGGATCGAGGTCCGACCTCTGAGCAGCATCAGGTCCGAGCAGGCGGTGGCATTCTTCACCAACATCATCCATCGCTTCGGGGTCCCGAACTCCATCATCACCAACAACGGCACCCAGTTCACCGGCAAAAAATTCTTGGATTTTTGCGAGGATCACCATATCCGGGTGGACTGGGCCGCCGTGGCTCATCCCATGTCGAATGGGCAAGTAGAGCGTGCCAATGGCATGATTCTACAAGGGCTCAAGCCTCGGATCTACAACGACCTCAACAAGTTCGGCAAGCGATGGATGAAGGAACTCCCCTCGGTGGTCTGGAGCCTAAGGACGACGCCGAGTCGTGCCACGGGCTTCACGCCGTTTTTCCTGGTCTACGGGGCCGAAGCTATCTTGCCCACTGACCTGGAATACGGCTCCCCGAGGGCGAGGGCCTACACCGAACAAAGCAACCAAGCCAGCCGAGAGGAATCGCTGGACCAGCTGGAGGAAGCTCGGGACAGGGCCTTACTACACTCGGCGCGGTACCAACAGTCCCTGCGACGCTACCATGCCCGAGGGGTCCGGTCCCGAGAACTCCAGGTGGGCGACCTGGTGCTTCGGCTGCGGCAAGACGCCCGAGGGAGGCACAAGCTCACGCCCCCTGGGAAGGGCCATTCGTCATCGCCAAAGTTCTGAAGCCCGGAACATACAAGCTGGCCAACAATCAAGGCGAGATCTACGGCAACGCTTGGAACATCAAACAGCTACGTCGCTTCTACCCTTAAGATGTTTTCAAGTTGTTCATATACCTCGCACCTACGCAAAGTTTAGTCGTCAAGGAAGGGTCGGCCTAGCCTCGGCAAAGCCCGACCCTCCCTCGGGGGCTAAAAGGGGGGAGACCCCCTCTGCGTCGAATTTTTCCTCGAAAAAGGATCTCTTTTTAGCAGGATTTCTTTCGTGCTTCTTGACTACTTCGGGAAGCGGATCCTGGAAACGACGAGGTACACGTAAGCAGCCAAGGCTGACCGAGCCGAGGGACTCCTACGCCTCCGGGATACGGATACCTCACTCATCACCTTCTGCGATAAGTAACTTGCGCTCGGATAAAGCGACTCTGTGGACCGAACGAGTCATCACGCTCGGAAGCTCTCCTGCCGAAGCAGTCCTTCAAGCTTTCTCGGCTAAGTCGGGGACAGGGCCTCATGGACGGGTGAAAGTACGCGTAAGCGGCAAGGCCGACCGAGCCGAGGGATTCCCACGCCCCTGGGATACGGATACCTCACTCGTCCCTTCCGCGAAAAGCAACTCTCGCTCACGCAAACATCCCTGTTACCGACAGAGTCCAGATGCTCGAAACAAGAGGAAAAAAGACGCAGCTTCGCAAGCGCGGCGAGGGTGTGTTCTTCTGGCCTCGGCGGCCGCAGAAAGCACACGCTACAAGATGATCTGATCTTGCAGGCTCGGGTCTTCACGCTGAAGGGAGCCGTAGCACCCTCGGCATCGACGACGTCTTCAGCAAAGCCCGACCCAGCCTCGGGCGGCGCCGCGCTCCAGGGACTCCTCCGGGAATCCGGCCCGAGCAGGCGGCTCAACCGGTTGCCCCTGGGGCCTCGGTCAACCGGCTTCCAAGGGCGCCAGCCCGACCCGAGGCCTCGACTGATCGACTTTGGCGTCGACTCCGCTGACGGACAACACGGCTAGGCTCCGGCCAACCAGGTTCCCATTCTCGAGCCAACTCCGCCTATGTTCATACTGATATCGCTACCCCTGGCCTCGGTCCACCGAAGGGCGGCCGAGGGGTCTCTTCAACTAAGCTAGAGGAGCCCTAGACAACAAGGCCGAACGGGCCGAGGGATTCCTACGCCTCCGGGATACGGATACCTCACCCGTCACCTTGACACGGGGCAACTCATGCTTGGTAAAGCGGTTCAGATAATCAACAGGCGAGACTTAGTGCTCGAAAATGAGGAAAAAACACGGCTCCGTGCCGAAATTACATACACGTTCAGGCCTCGACAGCCGCAATGAACAAACTCGCTGGCATCCAAGGTGCCATCACAAACGGGACTCCGGTTCCATCCTCGAGGGTACGAGCGACCTCGGGCCTGCGGGGCGACGAACGCCGGGAGGCTCGCCAGCGACCTCTGCAGCGGCAGCCATGGCCCCAGGTGAACGCAGTCACCGGAAGGCTCTTGTTCGCGGTCCCACTCAAGGGATGCGAACAAGCCATCAAAGCCAAAGAGCGGGCCGCTCCCAAGCACTCCGGTAGATCCTCGCTGCCGTCCTCGCCCCGAATGCGAGGGGGAAGACGGAATGTTGCATCCTAGCTGGACAGCAACAGTTCGCCTTCCCCGGCATGACTGGAGGACGACTCCGTCGTAGCGCGGGAGGACGATTGCCACCACCAGAAGCTGGAAGAGGAGGTGGTTCGTCGACCCGCACGCGAGGTAGAGCCCCGGCTCGCCTCGACCCCCGCCCCAGCGAGGATGACGAACACACCCGATGCTGAGGGCGGGATCACAGCCTGGTTTGCCTCTCCCCATCCAGGAGCTGGAGGTCACCGTCTTGGGTGGCCACCGGCGGAAGGGAGCAACCAGGCTGCCTGATGAAAATCCTTGAAGCCGAACATGGCTGAGAGGTACCAACTCCCATGGAGTTGCGTTCCTCCGACGAGGAGGCGGAAAGGCGGCGGAAACCCCCCATCCGGGGGCTTGGAAGATGGGAAGACACGACGCTTAAGGGAGGAAGAAGACATGGTTGCCTTACGAAAGGAGTCTCCCTCCTTTTAAAGGCAACTCTCCCTACGTGCACCCTCAGGCGCCGCGGGCTAAGTCTTCTCCAACACGCTCCAAGGCCCTCCCCTGCGACTCGGGGGCTGAGTCCCGCATGTCATGCAAGCCGGCTCAGGGCAGAAGAAGCCAAACCGCCGCGCGTGGTGCGAACAACCGTCCAGCGGTTACAGGCGACCCCCCATTTTCGCCCAGACCAACGGGCAGAAGGGGCGGGCAGCCATGCAGGCGGCATGCAACCGCGCCAGATGGACGCGCTTCTCCGACTTCTGACACGCCAGCTTGGGAACCCAGGCCCACGCGTCGAGCAACCGGCGCACCAGTTGTTGCATGCAAGCAACCGCACCGCCACTTGTGCCACCATCGCGCCTCTTCGGTTGCGAAGCCTATGCCACGACTCGAGGCGACGCAACAGCGCCAGACTGGCGCGTCGGTCAAAGCGACCGAAAGTGGGCCGGCAGTAATAGCGGTGGCAGGCGGGCGGGCGCAGCGGTCACATCGTCAGCCAGGCTCACGTCCCATCCTGAAGCAGCGAGAGAGCCTCCTCTCACGGCGTGGAGACGGTGCACCCGTGACCCGTTCCTCGAACGGACCGCACGCGCGCAACGGCCGCCCCGCCAACCACTCGCCCCGTCGCATTAACTCCGCGGCGGGACACGCGGCGCCTCTGGCAGGAGGAGCGCGCGACGCTTCACCTTCGCCGTAATAAACGCGTCGGAAAAGGTACGCCACGTCGTCCGATTTCGTATCCTTTTCTGTTTTCCTCTTTCTCTATCTCTTGCAACAGGGACCGGGAAAGGGGGATACCCCGAAAGGGATCCTTCTCCGCGAAGGAACCGGGCTCCGAGCCCCCCATTACTGATCAGGGGTTCGAAGGCTGGCCCCCCGAAGGGTTCAACAGTCGCCTCAGATCGCGTGGGCCCGACACCCACTACTGGTCAGGGGTTCGAAGGCCAGCCCCCCGAAGGGCTCCATGGCCGCCTCAGGCTACTCAGGCTCCGCGCCCATTACTGATCAGGGGTTCGAAGGCTGGCCCCCGAAGGGTTCACAGTCGCCTCAGACACCGAGCGAGGGATGACCAGGGGTACGTTCGATACATAACCGAGGCTCGGGCTGCGCTCCCGAGGTACCCTAGGACATTTCCGAGACCAGCGGGAACGATCTTGTAACGGAATCCCATCGGAGGGAGGCATCGAGCCCTCGGACCCCGTCGCCAGGGGACCGGGTCCGGCAAATCACCCGCAGGTACTTTTGGGCGTGCCTCTGGGCCCCTAGCCGACCCCCAACGAACGGGGCACGGACGTCCACTCGGATTACCCGCTTGCAGCTCACCGGAGACACCATGTTCGGTGCCCATCGAGGGTAACATGGCGCACTCCCCCCCTCCTCCTTGCGGAAAGGCGACGTAAGGGCGTATGTAAAAAGTCGAGTCTGTCCCTGATCGTCCTCTCGCCCTGTGCAGAGGCTCGGGGGCTGCTCTCGCAAAAACCGGCTCCGGCCGAATCGTTGACAGCGTCAACATACCAGCCCGAGAGTTTGGGCCCCGACCGTGCACCCGGGCTACGGCTAGTTCGCATGAGGGAACGACCAGACCAGCCGAAGCGTTAAGCGAAGTATTAAGACCTCGAAGGAGTGTAACCACTCCTCCGAGGCCTCAGGGGCTACACCCGGCGGGTGCGCTCGCGCGCACCCACCGGAACGAAATGCGACCGAGAAAGGCTGGTCCCCTTGCAAAAAAGTGCGACAAAAGCCTCCAAGCGAGTGCTAACACTCCCTTCGAGGCTCGGGGGCTACTGTCGGGGACCATAATTAGGGGTACCCTCAAGACGCCTAATTCTCAGCTGGTAACCCCCATCAGCATAAAGCTGCAAAGGCCTGATGGGTACGATTAAGTCAGGGATCAGTCCACACGAGTGACTCGATCACGCTTCACCCGAGCCTAGCCTCGGCCAAAGGCAGCCGACCTCGAGAGACTTCCGTCTCGCCCGAGGCCCCCTTTTTATGGCGGACACATCAGCGGCTCGCCCGAGGCCTTGGCTTCGCTCAGAAGCAACCTTGACTAAATCGCCACACCGACTGACCAAATTGCAGGGACATTTAACGCAAAGGTGGCCTGACACCTCTATCCTGACACGCGCCCCCGGCAGAGCCGAAGTGACCGTCGTCACTCCACCACTCCACTAGCCAGTCTGACAGAAGGACAGCGCCGCCTGCGCCACTCCGACTGCAGTGCCACTCGATAGAGTGAGTCTGACAGGCAGACAGGCCTTGCCAAAGGCGCCACGGCGAACTCCGCTCCGCCCGACCCCAGGGCTCGGACTCGGGCTAAGACCCGGAAGACGGCGAACTCCGCTCCGCCCGACCCCAGGGCTCGGACTCGGGCTAAGACCCGGAAGACGGCGAACTCCGCTCCGCCCGACCCCAGGGCTCGGACTCGGGCTAAGACCCGGAAGACGGCGAACTCCGCTCCGCCCGACCCCAGGGCTCGGACTCGGGCTAAGACCCGGAAGACGGCGAACTCCGCTCCGCCCGACCCCAGGGCTCGGACTCCGCCCTGGCCTCGGCCGAACGACTTCCGCCTCGCCCGACCCCTTGGCTCGGGCTCGGCCACAGCAACAAAAGGCAGACTCAATCTCGGCTTCGGAGGAACCCCCACGTCGCCCTGCCTAGGGCACAGACCGCCACGTCAACAGGAGGCGCCATCATCATCCTACCCCGAATCGACTCGGGTCCCGGAGAACAAGACCGGCGTCTCATCCGGCCAGCTCTGCCGGAGGGGCAATGATGGCGCTCCCCAAGCTCTATGACGACGGCGGCCCCCAGCTCTCTTACGGAAGCAGGACAACGTCAGCAGGGACTCGACCGCTCCAACAGCTGTCCCTCCATCAGGCTCCGCCGCACCTCCGACAGCCACGACATCACGCCAGCAGGGTGCCCAGATCTCTCCGGCTGCCACATTGGCATGTACCTAGGGCGCTAGCTCTCCCTCCGCTAGACACGTAGCACTCTGCTACATCCCCATTGTACACCTGGATCCTCTCCTTACGACTATAAAAGGGAGGACCAGGGCCTTATCAGAGAAGGTTGGCCGCGCGGGACCGAGGACGGGACAGACGCTCTCTTGGGGCCGCTCGCTTCCCTCACCCGCGTGGACGCTTGTAACCCCCCTACTGCAAGCGCACCTGACCTGGGCGCGGGACGAACACGAAGGCCGCGGGACTTCCACCTCTCTCACGCTCGGCTCCGGCCACCTCGCCTCTCCCCCCTTCGCGCTCGCCCACGCGCTCGACCCATCTGGGCTGGGGCACGCAGCACACTCACTCGTCGGCTTAGGGACCCCCCTGTCTCGAAACGCCGACAAGCAGTCCCTGCGACGCTACCACGCCCGAGGGGTTCGGTCCCGAGACCTCCAGGTGGGCGACTTGGTGCTTCGGCTGCGACAAGACGCCAGAGGGCGGCACAAGCTCACGCCTCCCTGGGAAGGGCCGTTCTTCGTCGCCAAGGTTCTGAAGGCCGGGACGTACAAGCTGGCCAACAGTCAAGGCGAGGTCTACAACAACGCTTGGAACATCCGACAGCTACGTCGCTTCTACCCTTAAGATGATTTCAAGTCGTTCGTACACTTCGTTCACACACAAAGTCTAACCATCAAGGAAGGGTCAGCCTTGCCTCGGCAAAGCACGACCCTCCCTCAGGGGCTAGAAGGGGGGAACCCCCTCCGCGTCAAAATTTTCCTCGGAAAAGATCATTTCTGCCAGAACGTCTTTCGTGCTTTTCGACTACTTCGAAAGTGGGATCCTGAAAACGACGGAGTACATGTAAGCAGCCAAGGCTGACCGAGCCGAGGGACTCCTACACCTCCGGGATACGGATACCTCACTCATCACCTTCTGCGATAAGTAACTCACGCTCGGATAGGTGACTCCGCGGACCGAACAAGTCTTCACGCTCGAAAACTCTTCTGGCAAAACAATTTTTCAGGCCTTCTCGACTATATCGATAGCAGAATCCTACGGACGAGTAAGAGTACACATAAGCGGCAAGGCCGACCGAGCCGAGGGACTCCTACGCCTCCGGGATACGAATACCTCACTCATCACCTTTCGTGAAAAGTAACTCTCGCTCGGACAAACAATTCTGTTACCGACAAATAAGTCCAGACATTCGAAACAAGAGGAAAAGAAACGCAGCTTTACAACTCGACGACAGTATGTTTGGGCCTCGGCGATCGCAGAAAACATACGCACACTACAAGATAAACCGATCCTGCAGGCTCGGACCTTGACAGTTGAAGGGAGCAGCGGCACCCTCGGCGTCAACTACACCTTCGGCGAAGTCCGACCTAGCCTCGGACGGCAACGCGGTCGGAGGATCTCCACTCCGAAGGACGACATCAGCACCGCGCCCGGGCCATCGCCGCCAGGGTCTTCTCCAGGAATCCGGCTCGGGCAGACAGCTCGGCCGGCCACCCCGAAGCCTCAGCCAGCTGTCCCACGAGGACATCAGCCCGGCTCGTGGCCTCGGCAACTCGACTCCGGCGTCGGTCCCGCCAGTGGACAGCCCGGCCAGGCTCTGGCCGACCAAATCTTCTTTTCGAGCCAACTCTGCCTCTGTCCATGCTGACACTGCTGCCTCCGGCTTCGGCTCATCGAAGAGCGGCCGAGGATTTCCTTTAACTAAGCAAGAGAAGCCTCGGGCGGCAAGGCCGACCGAGCCGAGGGACTCCTACGCCTCCAGGATACGGATACCTCACTCGTCACCTTCGCACGAGGCAACTCACACTTGGTTAAGCGGTCCAGTTAGCCGACAGGCGAGTCCTAGTGCTCGAAATGAGGAAAAAACACGGCTCCGTGCCGAAAATACATACATGTTCAAGCCCCGACAGCCACAATGAACAAGACACCGGCACTCAAGGTGCCATTACAAACGGAACTCCGGTTCTACCTCCGCGGGTACGAACAACCCCCCCCCCCCCCCCACATTGGAGGGCCCGCGGGGCGATAAGGCTCCAGGTTGCCCACCGCCGCCCGCTCCAGCAGCAGTGACAACGACCTCCGCTCCGGGTGTCCGAACTGCAGCAACGATGGCCCTAGGGCGGACGCCGCTGCAACAATACCCTCGACCACGTCTCCGCTCGAGGGGCGAGGACAAGCTATCAAAGCCAAAGAGCCGGAGGCCCGGAGCGCGGATGGTGGCGGTGATCCCGTCGGCGACGAGGACTTCTTCAGCCGCCACCACCTCAGCACCGACGACGGAAGCCGTCTGCACACCGGCAGATCCCCACTCGGATCCTCTCGGACGAGCGGAGCACCGACCTCCACGTAGAGGCGCCGTACCGGGGCAAAGGCAGGACAGCCCCAGAACACGAACGCCGCCCTAGCAGCGCGCGACGTCTTGGGCGGTCCTCCGGTGCGCGCGGCGCGACAACCGCTCTTGCGGCGGGAGGGGGCACCGGGAGCCGAACCAGAGCCAGCTGAGCCAGCGAGCCCAACGCGCTGAAGCTGACGACGCTCGCCGCTGACCAACCCCACGTTGTCGAAGTCCGCCCCTCCCGCTAGGCCGGTGAGGAGCCATTGGCAATTTTGCCATTATCATTTGTGGGCTTCGCCAGTATGCCATCGGACCCACAAATCATAGACACAGACGGTCCCACCAGTCATAGACACGGGATGGCATAATAACAGACAGCCAAATTTGAGAGTGGCAAAACAGCAAATTTCTCGCCGGTGAGCGCCCTCTCCCTTGAATGCTGAGGGAGAAGGTGACCCACGAACCCGCGCGGGAGGTAGAGCTCCGGCTCAGCCCGGCCTCCACCCCAGCCAGGATGATGAAGATCCTCGAAGCTGAGGGCGGGACCAAGATCGCAGCCCGGCTTGCTTCTCCCCACCCAGGAACTGGTGGTCACCGTCTTGGGTGACCACCGGCGAGGGATGCGGCCGGGCTGCCTGATAAAAATCCTTGAAGCCAAACGATGGCTGAAAGGTACCAACTTCCGCAAAGTTGCGTTCCTCCAACGACAAGGCTGAAGAACTGCGAGTGTCCCCCATCCGGGGGCTCGGAAGGTGGAAAGACGCGATGCATAAGGGGAGCGCGAAGACATGGTTGCCTTTCAAGGGGTCGCCCTCCTTTTAAAGGCAACTCTCCCCACTTTCGTCCTCAGCCATCGCGGGCTGAGTCTTCTCCAACACGCTCCAAGGTCCTCCCTCTACGACACGGGGGCTGGGTCCCATGCGTCATGCAATCTGGCCCAGGGCAGAAGAAGCCAAACCGCCACGCGCGGTGCGCGCAACTGCCCAGCGGTTACAAGCATTCCCCCACTTTCGCCCAGACCAGCGGGTGAAAGGGCGGACCACCATGCAGGCGGCATGTAACCGCACCAAGTGGGCACACCCTTTCGACTCCAACGCGTCCAGCATGGAGGCCCAGGCCCACACGTCATGTAACCGGCGCGCCGGTTGCTACGTGCAAGAAACTGCACCGCCACTCGCGCCACTACCGTGCCGCCTCGACTGCGGAACCAGAACCGCGACTCGAGGCAACCCTGCGTATGACCCAACAGTGCCAACCAGGCACGTCGGTCACGGGTCAGTCAGCCGCGAGAGAAGGCGCGATCGTCGATACGGCCAGAAATGGGCCGGCAGTAATGGAGGTGGTAGGCGGGCGGAAGCAACGATCTAATCGTCAGCCAAGCTCACGTCCCCTCCAGGGACAGCGAGAGGACCCTCTCCCGCGGCGCGAAGACGGCACGCCCGTGTTCCGTTCCTCGAACGGCTCGCGCACGCGCAACGGCCGCCCCGTGAACCACTCGTCCCGTCGCATTAACTCTGCGGCAGGACGGGCGGCACCGTTGGCGGGCGAAGCAGGCGACGCTTCGCATCCGTCAAAAAAGGTGCACCACGTCATTCGATTTCGTATCCTTTTCCTCTTCCTCTTTCTCTCTCTTACAACAGGGACCAGGAAAGGGGATACCCCGAAAGGGATCCTTCTCCGCGAAGGAAACGGGCCCCGAGCCCCCCTACTGATCAGAGGTTCGAAGGCTGGCCCCTCGGAGGGGTTCAACAACCGCCTCAGAGCGCTCGGGCTCCGCGCCCACTACTGGTCAGAGGTTCGAAGGCCGGCCCCTCGGAAGGGTTCAACGACCGCCTCAGGCCACTCGGGCTCCGCGCCCACTACTGATCAGGGGTTCGTAGGCTGGCCCTCGAAAGGGTTCGACAGCCGCCTCAGACGCAGAGCGAGGGATGACCCTGGGTACGTTCGATACATAACCAAGGCTCGGGCTACGCTCCCGAGGTACCCTAGGACATTTCCGAGACCAACGGGAACGATTTTTGTAACGGAATCCCATCAGAAGGAGGCATCGAGCCCTCGGACCCCGTCAAAAGGGGACCGGGTCCGGCAAATCACCCGCAGGTACTTTTGGAGCGCGCCTCCGGGCCACTAGCCGACCCCTAACAAATGGGGCATGGGCATCCACTCGGATTACCCGTTAGCAGCTCACTGGAGACACCATGTTCGGCGCCCTCCAAGGGCAACATGGCGCTTTTCCCCCCTCCTCCTTGCGGAAAGGCGACACAGGGGCGTATGTAAAAAAGTCGAGTCTGTCCTTGACCGCCCTCTCGCTCTGTACGGAGGCTCGGGGGCTGCTCTCGCAAACCCGGCTCCGGCCAAACCGTTGACAGCGTCAACATACCAGCCCGAGAACTTGGGACCAATCAAGTCGGGCTACGACCAGCTCGCATGAGGGAACAATCAGACCGGCCAAAGCATCGCAAAACGCATTATGACCTCGAAGGAGTCAAACCACTCCTCCGAGGCCTCGGGGGCTACACCCGGCGGGTGTGCTCGCGCGCACCCACCGGAACAAAACACAACCGAGAAGGGCAGGTCCCCTTGCAAAAAAGTGCGACAAAAGCCTCCAAGCGAGTATTAACACTCCCTTTGAGGCTCGGGGGCTACTGTCGGGGACCATAATTAGGGGTACCCCCAAGGCTCCTAATCTCAGCTGGTAACCCCCATCAGCACAAAGCTGCAAAGGCCTGATGGGTGCGATTAAGTCAAGGCTCGGTCCACTCAAGGACACGATGTCGCCTCGCCCGAGCCCAGCCTCGGGCAAGGGCAGCCGACCCCGGAGGATCTACGTCTCGCCCGAGGGCCCCCTCAAGCAGCGGACACAACTTCGGCTCGCCCGAGGCCCGGTCTTCGCCAAGAAGCAACCTTGGCCAAATCGCCACGATGACCGACTGTATCACAGGAGCATTTAATGCAAAGATGGCCTGACACCTTATCCTGACGCGCGCCCTTCAGTCGACAGAGCCGAAGTGACCGCAGTCACTTCGCCGCTCCACTGACCGGCCTGACAAGAGGACAGTGCCGCCTGCGCCGCTCCGACTGCTATGCCACTCGACAGAGTGAGGCTGACAGCAGCCAAGTCCGGCCTCGGGCGCCATAGGAAGCTCCGCCTCGCCCGACCCCAGGGCTCGGACTCGGCCTCGGCCCCGGAAGACGACGAACTCCGCCTCGCCCGACCCCAGGGCTCAGACTCGGCCTCGGCCCTGGAAGACGACGAATTCCGCCTCGCCCGACCCCAGGGCTCAGACTCGGCCTCGGCCCCGGAAGACGACGAACTCCGCCTCGCCCGACCCCAGGGCTCGGACTCGACCTCGACCTCGGAAGACAGACTCGACCTCGACCTCGGAGGAGCCTCCGCCTCGCCCTACCCAGGGCTCGGACCGACCACGTCACAGGAGGGGCCATCATTACCCTACCCCTAGCTAGCTCTGGCTATGGGGAACAAGACCGACGTCCCATCTGGCTCGCCCCGGTAAAACAAATAATGATGGCGCCCCGCATGCTCCATGACGACGGCGGCTCTCAGCCCCCTTACGGAAGCAAGGAGACGTCAGAAAGGACTCGACAGCCTCAACAGCTGTCCTTCCGCAAGGCTCCAGCGCTCCTCCGACGGCCACGACATCACACGAACAGGGTGCCAAAACCTCTCCGGCTGCCACGACGGCATGTACTTAGGGCACTAGCTCCTAACTGCTAGACACGTTAGCACGCCGCTACATCTCCCATTGTACACCTGGACCCTCTCCTTACGCTTATAAAAGGAAGGTCCAGGGCCCTCTTACAGAGGGTTGGCCGCGCGGGGAGAGGACGGGACGACGCGCGCGTAAGCCTCTCGCTCCCTCCCACGCGGACGCTTGTAACCCCCTACTGCAAGCGCACCCGACCTGGGCGCGGGACAAACACGAAGGCCGCGGGTTTCCCCTTTTACGCTTGTCTCCCTCCGGCTTTCCCCCCTTCGCGCTCCGTCTCGCGCCGACCCATCTAGGCTGGGGCACGCGGCGACAATTTACTCGTCGGTCCAGGGACCCCCTTGGGGTCGAAACGCCGACACGTCTATTCAACTTTAAACAAGTATATAAAAATATATTAATATATATATAAATAACATCACATAAATACACTACAAAAGTATATAGTCACAGCGTATCTAATGAAACTGATTTGGAATTTTAGATATTTATATATTTGTCTATAAACCTGATCAAGGTTAGAGAAGTGTAACTTATAACAAAACTAAAATAAGTTTTTTTAATAAAATACAAAACGATTATTGATTAGTCATACAATAAGTAAAAGAGTTTGTAACATAATCATTTAGTACTTGTCACATAAGTATTTTTGATGATGTGGCAAGAGAGTTAAGATAAAAGAAAAGAAAGTTATATCTTAATGGATATAATACTTGGTCACGTGTAACACCCCGTCCAATCCCTGTACCGCCGGTACTTACTCCTGGCAGCTCTCTAGATCATATATTATCCCCACAGACCAACACAGGTCTTTTGTGCACACTTTGTCCTCCCTCATGCGCACCCGAGAAAACTTCCCGGTCGGTCACACATCCCAAATTGCTCCAAGTCAAGCACGCTTAACTTCGAGGTTCTTTCGAGATAGACTTCCGAAAAAAAGATGCACCTTATAGATATGGATACTCTATTAATTCTATTAAGTCTTAGGCCAGGATATCACAATCCACCCCTCTTAGAAGAATGATGTCCTCGTCGGTAAACCCCAATCCAGGAACCTCCCCTCTTAGCCACGTCTATGTGTCTAGTGTCATCATTTGTCATGCCATGTGACCACTCTGGGCCCACATGCGCCATGCGCCATATACCCGAACCCCTAACCCACACACGACCCTAAAACCGCGAGGGTCGGCTCTGATACCACTTGTAACACCCCGTCCAATCCCTGAACTGGCGGTACTTACTCCTGGCAGCTCTCTAGGATCATATATTGTCCCCATAGACTAACATGGGTCTTTTGTGCACACTTTGTCCTCACTCATGCGCACACGAGATAACTTCCCGGTCGGTCACCCATCCCAAAGCACACTTAACTTAGAGGTTCTTTCGAAATAGGCTTCCAAAAAAGAAGATGCACCTTATTGGTATGAATACTCTATTAATTCTATTAAGCCTTCGGCCAGGATATCACCATCACAGGGGCCAGGATATTACATCACGGGATCATTGACAATGAAACTCGAACTATCCAAGTGGCTCACATGTCATACTATCATATATGCCTATATTTAATATTCTAAAGAAAATAAAAAATCTACCCCTCTATTCTAAAATATAGTTTTTTCTTGACCTATTTTTTCGTGCCCATATTTAAATGAATGACAATGAATGTAGACATACATACAAACTACATTTATAGGTTAATTAATGAATGTATGTTTACTGTAAAACAAATTATATTTTAGGAGGAATGGAGTATGATATATACTATGCATTGGGATATTTATATCTTATATAATTTCATATGATATAGTAGCTTTGGATACTGTGAGAAAATACAATAGACTAGGAACAACCTTAGTGTTGACAACAAGTTTTTTTTCTTGTATCAGCTGAAGAGCAATGACTTATCAATCTTTTACTACGGTTGAGGCGGCTTGCACCGATGACTATCATGTCAAAGCACTCGCACTAGACCCCACAACAAGAGTGACTGGTTGAGCTGTCTGCGCCCTATGCGCTGCCTACGTTGGGCTCCCACGGCGCTCGTCGTTGGCCGGGGCCACCTACGCACTACACCATCACACCAAGCCCATATGGGTTGTATAGGTAGCTCGTAGCCATGCATCCCGTGTCTCGGTTTTTTTGGCCCGACGTAGGGATATCGTGCTCGGGTCAGCATGGTACTGGCTAGCAGGTTGTGCCTGGACCGGGACCTAGGCCCCACAGGCGGACACGACCGTTAGGTGGCGGACCAGCACCGACCCAGCTCCCCCCCTGTCGTGTCCCGCGTGTGTTTGTGCCCCCCAGTTCCCCAGCCCCTGACGCTCCACTGTGTAAACCTAACTCTAAATCAGCGCCTCCCCCTTGGCGCCTTCGGCCTCTGCCTGACTGCCTTTCCGGCGGTCTGGCCTTGGCGCTCTGCCTCCGCCTCGGCGCCTCCGTGATCAAACTTCTGCCTGACTACCTTTTTGGCTTCTCCACCGAATGCAGTGACCTCGAACTTGAAATACTTACAATCAGCGACTGCGCTTCCCTCTCTGCCTTTCCCTTGTCCATATCTCTACCTCCCTCTTTTCCACCGGTGAATCAGTGATTATGTGAGTCTGTTGATGTGTGTCCCTCCTCCGCCAGTCATCGTCCTTGCTAATCGAGTGTCATCTTCTCTAGTGGTTCTTGCTTCTTGTTCTTGGTGTGCTCGTCGTCTTCTCTGGCACCGGGCTCTGGTTGCGTAGGTAAAATCGTAGCCCTACTCCTTAACCCTAAGTCATCTTCTCTGGTGGTTCTTGGCTTCTTGCTTCTTGTAGCTTACTATTTTTGCATTGTTTCGTTTGCTTAGGTCGGTAGCCAATGCACCCACACCATCGAGGAACGGGTCTAGAGAGGACACCATGGCTGAAGATGATGATGTTCTTCTTTTTGTCCTGGCACCCAAGGACGAGAATGATGACGACCTCAGAGATGGCGATGTTGCCTTGTTCGGTATTGATCTCAGAGACGCTGTTGTGCCGACTCCTATCGATCTTGAAGACAACGATGGAGAAGGGGCGACTGGTAACTCCAACTCGAACTCCTCTGCTCCATTAGTGGTTGGTATAGGTGAAAGTCGCCTAGAGGGGGGTGGATAGGCAGAAACTGAAATTTACAACTTTAAACACACTACAAGCCGGGGTTAGCGTTAGAATAAAATTCAAGTCCGAGAGAGAGGGAAAACAAATCAACCAAGAAATTAAAGCGAATGAAAACGGTGATTTGTTTTACCGAGGTTCGGTTCTAAAGAACCTAGTCCCCGTTGAGGTGGTCACAAAGATCGGGTCTCTTTCAACCCTTTCCCTCTCTCAAACGGTCACTTAGACCGAGTGAGCTTTCTCCTTAATCAAACGGGTCACTTAGACCCCACAAGGACCACCACACACTTGGTGTCTCTTGCTTTGATTACAAGTCACTTAGAGAACAAGAATGAGGAAGAAGAAAGCCAACCAAGCAACACGAGCAACAAAGAAACACAAGAACGATCCTCTCACAAGTCCTAAAAACTAGAATTGAATTGGGGACTTTGATCGGATCAATGTCTTTAATTTGTGTCTTGGAGTGTTGTGTTTTGCTCTTGTATTGAATGGAGTGTGATGAATGCTTGGATGGTTGGAGTGGAGGTGGTTGGGGGTATTTATAGCCCTCAACCACCAAAACAGCCGTTGGGGTGGCTGCTGTCGATGGGCGCACCGGACAGTCCGGTGCGCCAGCCACGTCACCCAACCATTAGGGTTCTGACGCAGTCGACCATTGGAGCGCTGACTTCTGGTGGCACCGGACAT
Organism: Zea mays; assembly: GCF_902167145.1. Classification (NCBI taxonomy): domain Eukaryota; kingdom Viridiplantae; phylum Streptophyta; class Magnoliopsida; order Poales; family Poaceae; genus Zea; species Zea mays. The sequence continues at coordinate 69,833,228 of NC_050096.1, read as the reverse complement.
GTACTGTTCACTGTCCGGTGCGCCTCTGGCGGCTGCTCTGACTTCTGCGCGCACTATCCGCGCACTGTAGCAGCGTTACAGGCGACCATTGCACTGGTAGCCGTTGCTTCGCTTGGTGCATCGGACAGTCCGATGGCACACCGGACCGTCTGGTGAATTATAGCGGAGCGCGGCCACAGAAACCCGAAGGTGAAGAGTTTGCATCTGTACAGTCCTGGTGCACCGGACACTGTCTGGTGGCACACCGGACAGTCCGGTGCGCCAGCCCAGGGCACACTAGGGTTTCTTTGCTCCTTTCTTTTTGAACCCTAACTTGATCTTTTTATTGGTTTGTGTTTAACCTTTATGCACCTGTGGAATATATGATCTAGAGCAAACTAGTTAGTCCAATATTTGTGTTGGGCATTCAACCACCAAAATTATTTATAGGAAAAGGTTAAACCCTATTTCCCTTTCAATCTCCCCCTTTTTGGTGATTGATGACAACACAAACCAAAGCAAATATATAAGTGCAGAATTGAACTAGTTTGCATAAGGTAAGTGCATAGGTTGCTTGGAGATAAACCAATTTATATTTTCACTAGATATGCATGGTTTGCTTTCTTTTATTTAATATTTTGGACCACGCTTGCACCACTTGTTTTGTTTTTGCAAATTCTTTAGGAAAATCTTTTCAAAGTCTTTTTGCAAATAGTCAGAGGTATATGAGTAAGATTTCGAGAAGCATTTTCAAGATTTGAAATTTTCTCCCCCTGTTTCAAATGCTTTTCCTTTGACTAAAACAAAACTCCCCCTGAATGAAATTCTTCTCTTAGCTTTCAAGAGGGTTTTAATAGATATAAATTGGAAACTTATACTTGGGTACAAGTTTTGAAAATATACCAATTGAAAATCAACATATCAATTTGAAATATATCATTTAAAAATTTTCTAAAGGTGGTGGTGCGGTCCTTTTGCTTTGGGCTTAATATTTCTCCCCTTTGGCATTATTCGCCAAAAACGGAGATGTTGAGAGCCCTTCTTAAACTTTCTCCCCATTGGTACAAGTAAATAAGAGTGAAGGATTATACCAATTTGAGACTGATGTGGAGTGACGGCGATGGGTAAATGATACCGATAGAGTGGAGTGGAAGCCTTGTCTTCACCGAAGACTCCATTTCCCTTTCAATCTATGACTTAGCATAGCAATACACTTGAAAACACATTAGTCGTAGACATGAAAGAGATATGATCAAAGGTATATAAATGAGCTATGTGTGTGGGGGATAGATATCCCCCGGGTCCACTTGAAGGCTAGAAGGCCTCGCGAAAGGCTTTGGTCCTATTGTCTCGCAAGGCCGTCCCTTCGTGGGCCAGGGGGGAACAGCTGGCAGAATGGGCTGACGCGGGGAATGAGCAGACTTGGGCCCAGGCGGCTCGTGGGATCTAAGCGTTATCCAAAACTCTGATCCAATTTTCCCGCGCGACATCCTTGGACGTCGGAACCGAATAAAGATAAGTCGGCAGGATTATAGGAAGATATTGTTATCATACACGCACGTAATGCCCCATGGTCGAATATATAAGGCCTAGGGGGTCCCTCGTCATTTCAAGGTCATTCATCAGCCATCCACTCAGTTCATTAGCTTTCTCCATATTGGAGAACTCCCTTGTAATCTACCACATAAAGATCCACACCAGGAAGTAGGGTATTACGCATCTCAAAGCGCCCCGAACCTGTAGAAAATTATCTACCGTCTCTCGTGCATCCTGCACGAACCATTGAGTTACAGTCAGCAACACCGTCCTACCAAAAAGCACCTCGAGGGGTAACCCCGGGTGCGGTCGGGCTCCAAACACCGACAGCTGGCGCGCCAGGTAGGGGGTGTCGTTGATCCAAGCTAGCTCAATGGTTGTCACCTTCCAATGCAAGATTGCTCTTCGCCCTAGATCCATATTCTGCTTCAGGACCATCTCGTCCGTAGCAGATGAGAAAGGAATTCTACACCGCATAGCGGATCCACCGGAGAAGAAGCCTTCCCCAAAAATTTCTGAGAAAGCTGGAACAAAGCAACAGATAGCGCAACCTCCTGCGCCCCGAGCAAAGACTATCTTCTGCAAGTCAAGAGCCGAGAATTCACTTACCCGAAGAACCCCATTGTCCACCTCATCCACAGAAGAGTGGACATGAATTACGAGGAAAAAAGCAAGCGGAATAGAGGCCCATCAAGTTGTCCTTCCGACACCTTCGCCCTCAAAGAAGGACGGAAATAAATTCATCACCACAACAACTCCTTTCTACCCCGGCATCCTCTTCATCAGGGGGGAGAGTAGATTCATCTCCCATCTCCGACGACGAGCCAACCATGTCGGGGGAAGAACCTCCTCAGCGAGAAGCTCGACGACGGAGGAACCGACGCTGGAATTTTCAGCGACATCACGAAGCTAGGGAGCGGGACCCAGCGCAACCTGTATCCCGAGATGAAATCTCAGAAGTAGGAGAAACTCCTGACGAGCGAGTCTTTCGAGAAAGGAGGAACTCTCGCCGACGTGATCGCCGACAAGCTCAAGAGCGAGATCGAGAGCAAGCTGAGCAGGATGTGAGGCTACGCCGAGAGAACCCTCTCTTCGCGCGAAACCTAAACCCTGACTTTGCTCATGCAATGAACACACCAAGTGAAGTCGGAGGAGTGTTGGCTTGAATAGCTGATGGCCTCCCCCGGACTCCAGACACTGAAGGCTATCGGAGGCTGCTCACCCGGGCGGCTAATCATCTTCTACCCCTCGCTCATCCCCCAAGCGATCTGCGGTACGCCATCAATAGTCGACGAGATGCATGGAGCTCCATCAAAGCTTCGCGCAAACGACGACATGAAAATGAGATACGACGCCAAGAGGAGTACGATCAGGACCATGGCGTTCCGGCACGAAGTCGCGCCACCAGGGTTGAGTCGGCAACGGCTTCAACTGGTGGCACTACCCGGGGACGGTCGAGACGACACATCAGCATCTCCCCTCCCCGTGACCAGCACCACAATCGTCGACAGGAGGACACGTGTGGAGTATCTACGCTTACTCTGCGTCTCTGGGCCATCCAATGGCCCCCAAACTTCAAGGTCTCCAACGTCTACAAATATGAGCCTAAGCAGGACCCGGGAGGCTGGTTGACCGTTTATACAACCGCTGCCCGGGCCGCTGGGGCAACTGAAGACGTAATGACTGCGTACTTGCCCATCGTCCTCGGGCAAGATGCATTGCAATGGCTACGACACCTACCGCGACACTGCATCGACGATTAGAGCGACTTCAGTCGGTGCTTCATCGCCAACTTTCAGTCCCTCTCCAACAAGCCGGCGCAGCCGTGGGACCTCAAATCCATCAGGCGCCAGAGGGATGAAACACTTCGGTCGTACCTCAAGAGGTTTTAGACCATGAGAAATCACATCCCCGAGGTCACTGAGGCAGCAGTGATTGAGGATTTCTACCGAGGATCCAATGACTCGGCCTTTGTTCGAGCCATACTACAAAAAGCACCGACCACCTCTGAGTAGCTGTTCCGGGAAGCGGACCTCTACATCACCACCGATGAATTGGCTCAGGACCTCATCGGGGGAGCGAAGCCTGCTCCATCTGCACTGCGGCGTGACGCAAACCAACAACCCGACAAGCGTTGGGAGAAGAGGCCTCGTGAAGAGGTCCACGCTGCTGGACCACCCGTATCTCGTGCCCGAGCTGCACCCCGCAGAGGCGAACAGACACTGGACGACATCCTCGATGCCCAGTGCCCATATCACAAGGATATGCGCCACACCTTGCGGAACTGCAGAGATTTCAAGCATTCCGTCGGGAATGGTCGACCGTTCCAACCTCTACCACCTCCCCCACCGCGAGGAGGGCCTGGCGAGCCTCGGCGGCCTCAGCAACAAGAAGGGGGAGGAGGTGGAGCATTCCCGCGCGTCGACGAGGAAGTCAACATCATCTTCGGAGGACACGGGTCGCAGGAGAACAAAAGGCAACAGAAGCTCAACGACCGACAGATACTGGTGGCAACCACCAGTGCCCCCGCCCCCTATCGGTGGTCAGAATACCCGATCACCTTTACCCGGGCGGATCAAAGGCTCAACTTCAATTATCCGGGCAAATACCCGCTCCTCGTTGATCCGGTGATCCGAGAGAGTAGGGTAAAGAAAGTATTAGTGGACGAGGGAAGCAGCATCAACATCACCTTCCCCGGACACTCTTAGGCTTGGGAGTTGCACTCAAAGAGCTTCACGAGTCAGACACCCCTTTCTTCGGCATTGTGTGATCGAAGGAGAATACCCGTTCGGACACATCTACATACCCGTTACCTTTGGAACTCCGGAAAACTACAGAACCAAGTTCCTGAGGTTCGAGATGGCGAGCTTTGACTATGGATACAATGCCATCATCGGCAGGCCAGGATTGGCAAAATTCATGGCCATTCTGCACTATTCGTACATGATATTAAAGATGCCAGGGCCACAAGGGATCATCACTGTGCGCGCTGACTTCCAAGGCGCCGCAAAATGTTTTCGAGGGGCTATTCAGGCGGCCCTCACTACTAAACCACCGACGACCTCCTCCGCGCAGGCAAACACAAAGCCTGAGAAAGACCTCGCAGTGGCTGCAAACAAAGCTCAAGCCGTGACCTCTATGCGACCGACTGAGGAAACAAAGAGGATCAACCTGGGGTTTGCTGATGAACGCAAGACGACCATCATCAGCTCCAGCCTTGACGACAAATAGGAAAGCGCGCTCGTCCGATTCCTACAAGATAACCGAGACGTATTCGCATGGCAGCCTGCGGATATGCCGGGAGTCCCAAGAGAACTGGCCGAGCACAAATTGAAGGTCTATCCCCAGGCAAGGTCGATTCGACAAAAACTGCGTTGTTTCATGCCTGACAAAAGAGAGGCCATTCGCGCCGAGTTAGCTCGTTTAGTGGTAGCAGGGTTCATTAGAGAAGTATTGCATCCTGATTGGCTAGCAAATCATGTTCTTGTACTAAAAAAGAATAAAGTGGATTGGCGCATGTGCGTCGACTATACAGATCTCAACAAACATTGTCCGAAGGATCCCTTCGGACTCCCTAGAATAGATCAGGTGGTTGATTCGACTGCTGGATGTTCTATGTTGTCCTTCTTGGACTGCTATTCTGGACACCATCAGATCAGCTTAGCAAAAGAAGATGAGGAAAAACTGCATTCATTACCCCGTTTGGAGCTTTCTGCTATACCTCCATGTCGTTCGGCCTCAAGAACGCAGGAGCGACTTATTAGAGAGCTATTCAAACATGCTTAGCCAATCACTGGGGCAAGCGGGTAGAAGCCTATGTCGATGACGTAGTAATCAAAACAGAAAACCCAGAAAAATTCATCGAAGATTTACAGCTGGTCTTCAACAACCTGAGGCGATACCGGTGGAAACTCAATCCAGAGAAATGTGTTTTTGGAGTACCAGCAGGAAAGTTACTCGGATTAATTGTCAGCCACCGAGGAATCGAAGCCAACCCAGAAAAAATCGAGGCCATCATGAGAATGGAAGCGTCCGATCACAGAAGAAAGTACAGAGGTTTACTGGATGCATGGCAGCCTTGGGCAGGTTCATATCAAGGCTAGGCGAGAAAGGCCTGCCGTTCTACAAGTTGCTCAAGAAGGTGGACAAATTTCAGTGGACCACAGAAGCACAGGAAGCTCTAGAAGCATTGAAAAAGTTCCTGACCACGCCACCAGTACTCAAGCCACCATGTCGAGGCACACCGAATCAGCTGTCAGAAGATCTTTTGTTATACATCTCCTGCACGACTCACGTGGTGAGCACAGTGTTAGTAGTCGAGCGGGTGGAAGAAGGACATGCGTATCCAGTACAGCATCCGGTCTACTTCATCAGCGAAGTTCTTGGACCCTCTAAAAAGAAGTATCCTCAGGTTCAAAAACTATTGTACGCGGTACTTCTAACTGCTCGCAAGCTTCGTCACTACTTTGACGACCACAAAGTCATAGTAGTCACCGAGTTTCCAATGGGGGATATTCTTCACAACAAAGAAGCCATCGGAAAAATAGCCAAGTGGGCCTGCGAGCTGGGAGCTCATGACATAGAGTTTCGGCCTCGCACGGCAGTAAAGACTCAAGCACTAGTTGACTTCGTATCAGAATGGACTGAGCATTAGGTTCCAGATAACCTAGAGGCTACTAAAGTATGGCGAATGTATTTCGATGGCTCGTTGAAACTGTAGGGAGCAGGCGCGGGGATCCTCTTCATTGCTCCAGGAGGTGAACAACTCAAGTATGCACTTCAGGTATTATTCCCAGCATCAAATAATGCAGCAGAATATGAAGCACTGATCCACGGATTGAACATCGCCATATCATTGGGCGTTAAGAGGTTGATGGTATACGGAGATTCACTTGTGGTCATAAGCAAGATAAATAAGGACTGGGATTGATCGACGGATTCCATGGGCAAGTACTGTACAACTGTCCGAAAATTAGAAGACAAGTTTGAAGGGTTGGAATTCCATCACGTGGAAAGAGACCACAACGCAACAGCAGACGCGTTGTCGAAGCTGGGATCCAGTCGGGCCCAGGTCCCACCCGGAATCTTCGTCCAGAAAGTATCACGCCCAAGTATTCCCTCAGATCAGATGGAAGAATCCAACGCCTTGAGCCAACCAGAATCGGACCATAATGACTGGAGAGAGCCTATCATCAGGTACATAAAGAATGAAGAAGAACCGGATGATAAGGCTACAATAGAACGCATCGCAAGACAATGGGCCCACTACACTCTCATGGGGGCGCACTGTACAGAAGGGGTGCGACGAGAGTCCGCATGAAGTGCATTTCCTCGACTCTTGGGAAGCAGCTATTGGATGAAATCCACGCCGGACAGTGCGGAGTACACGCAACATCCAGAACTCTGGTTGGGAAAGTTTTCAGGTCTGGTTTCTATTGGCCAACGGCGAAGAATGATGCTGTCGAGTTAGTCCAGAGATGTGAAGCTTGCCAGTTCTTGTCAAAGCAACAACATTTACCAGCACAGCAGCTGCAGACCATATTTGTAACATGGCCATTTGCATGCTAGGGGCTGGACATGATTGGACCCTTCAAGAAAGCTCAGGGTGGCTATACTCATGTGCTGGTTGCCATTGACAAGTTCACCAAATGGATGGAGTACAAGCCTATTGCTTCTTTAACCTCAGCCAAGGCAATGGATTTCATACAAGACATAATATTCAGATTTAGGATACCAAATAGCATCATAACCGACCTGGGATCCAACTTCACTAGCTCTGAATTCTTTGATTTCTGCGAACAACGGAGTATCCAGATCAAGTATGCATCAGTAGCGCATCCAAGAGCCAATGGTCAGGTGGAAAGGGCCAATGGAATGATACTGGAAGCACTCAGGAAAAAAGTGTTCAACAAAAATGAAAAGCTTACAGGAAAATGGATCAGAGAGCTGCCATATGTGGTTTGGAGCTTGAAAACTCAACCTAGTCGAGCCCTACATGGAAATACCCCGTTCTTCATGGTCTATGGTTCGGAGGCAGTGCTACCCACCAACCTCAAGTTCGGGCCACCGAGGTTGGTCTTTGAAAGCATAGCTGAAGCAGAAACTACCAGGCTAGAGGATATTGATGTGTTGGAGGAAGAGCGATTGAACACAGTAATTCAGTCAACCAGATACTAGCAGACCTTGAGGCGCTATCATGATAAAGTCATACGACACTGATCCTTTGTAGTGGGAGACTTAGTCCTTCACCGAATTCTAACGGGGGAAGGACGGCACAAGTTGTCACCACTATGGGAATGGTCATTCATTATATCGGAGGTCACTCGGCCAGGATAATACTGGCTTACTCAAATGGATGGCACAGAAGTGGGGAATTCATGGAACATAGAGCATCTTAGAAAGTTTTACCCTTAGCAAGGCCTCAAAAGCTATCGAAGCAACATTGTACTCTGTAACCAGAGAATCCACCATCAATAAAGTTTTCATTTTCAAAGGCATTCAAACTCTTGACTATCAGCTGACTTCGATTCGATTGGACTTGGAATCAACACGCTTACTCGACTTAGGGTGACCACTATACCCTACTAACGGAGCAATCGGCTTAAGTCGGCGATGACTTAAGACGGTGCAGCATGATCACACTTACTTGACTTAGGTGACCACTATACCCTACTAACGGAGCAATCGGCTTAAGTCGGCGACGACTTAAGACAGTGCAACATGCTCACGCTTACTCGACTTAGGGTGACCACTATACCCTACTAACGGAGCAATCAACTTAAGTTGGCGACGACTTAAGACGGTGCAACATGCTCACGCTTACTCGACTTAGGGTGACCACTATACCCTACTAACGGAGCAATCGGCTTAAGTCGACGACGACTTAAGACGGTGAAACATGCTCACGCTGACTCGGCTTAGGGAAACCACTATACCCTACTAACGGGGCAATCGACTCAAGTCGGTAATGACTTAAGTCAGCACGATACGATCACATCTAACTATCTTAGGGCGACCACTATGCCTTACCAGCCAGGCGATTGGCTTAAGTCAGAAAAAGTTTCAAAACCGGCACGGCACATTTACTTTCACAATTGTCCACAAAGTACTCAAACACACGCACATAGAATTCATAGACATTTAGTGTTTCGTAGGACATCACTGCATCGAAACGTCTCTGCTGCCAATGTTTTTTGCAAGAGCAATCGAGGAAGAAGGGCGACTCGAGGCATCAGGCGCAGCCTTGACGTTGGCGACAATGTCATCAGGAACCACTACGTCGGGCCTCCTCATCAAGATCCGCCCTGCGCGAATGGCCTTATCCATAGCCTTGTCACGTTGAGTCTTCAGAACGACGCAGTTGTCCTCTGAAGCTTTGACAGCCAGTCGAGCAATTTCTAGCTCCTGTGCGACGAGTTTCCTTGAAGCATGAAGATCTTTAATGGTCAAATCCTTGGCCGATAATAGCTGTCCAAGCCGCTAAACTTCATCCTGAGATACTTGCATCTCGTGACGATGATGGTCCAGATCCGACATAGTGAAGCGGTGGCTCCTTTCCAAAATAGTCAAGGAGTTACTAGTGTCACGATATAACCTGTCCAGATTATCATGAGAGGATGCAAGCACTCGTTTCTCCTCCTACGAACAAGAATCAACATTCAATGCCTAGTCAACAGTAAGCATGGTAAAGTCAACCAAGGGAGTTTACCTCATGTGCCATCCTTTCCGAGTCAAGCTAAGCATTAAGGAAGAGTTCAAAGAACGCGCGTCATCCAGAGAAGCAGAAACTCGGGCTAGGTCGGCTTGACCTTGAGAATACTTCTCCTCGAGATCAGAGCACCGTTGGGTTAAGTCGGCTTGACTTCGAAGATATTTTTCCTCAAGCTCAGAGCACCGCCGGGCCATATCTAACAATGCAGCTGAAAAGGGGTACATGATTAAAAACAAGTTGATCAATAAAAACAACCAAGGAAGAAGTAAGGTCACTAACTAGCGTTCGACGCCTTCAAGTCAGCAATCTGTTTCTGAAGCAGCAATGGGTTCCACTGCATTAGAGACAGAGCTCCTTCTAGGACAGCGGCACCATACAACCTCAGTTGGGCAGACATTCCATCAACCAAAGCCTGTGGTCGAAGACAAATAAGTATAAGAAAGATAATTTACCAAGAGGAACAACAAAAGGCAAGTAGTTGACTCACCTGAAGATTGGAGAGGAATGATGGTAAACCCAAGACATGGAGAGCTATGTCATGGCTTGACGGGGGAAGATCAGCAGGAACAATTTGAAGGACGTTGCCAGGGGTGAGCTCAGCCCCGCTAGCAGATAACAGACTTCTCGCATCTAGCTCGCCGACCTCCAAGGCGACTTGTTTGTTCAAAGCTGTGGAAGAATGCATCGCCGTCGCACCATCGAACCGAGGTGGAGACGACCCAACATGGACGTCCATGGAGGTGTGGGAAGGATAGCCTAGCTGAACACCCTTGGGGGCTGGGTCGCAGCTTGCACTACCCACCAGAGCCGGGTCACTATCGACAACACCCTCGGGGGCTGGGTAACTGCCAGCACCACCCTCGGGGCCTGGGTCTTCTGCAGTAGCCACCTCCAAGGCTGAGGGCTCCTCTGTCACCACCATGGGAGTCGGGCGACTCGGACCAACATCTTGGCATTGAAGGCTGCCTTCCAAAGTCGACGATGCATGAGATACTGCTCGGGATACCTCCAGTCCAACGTTTGGAACTTCTGAACAAACAGCCATCACGTCATCGGTAGTTTGCTCTGACAACATATCCTCAGGGACAACTTCCTCAAGAGCCTGATCAATATCTGATATTGACAGTCCCTGAAGACTAACAAGAGCCGACAAAGCTAGACAAGGAATTTCACTCCCCCCTCACTACCTCTATAATGTCGGCTGTTCTTACGGATCAGCGGGACTTCTTCTTCTTCATCATCCTCATCAAATATATAGACAGCAGCTGGTGCACGATCACAACCCTTGGCATCAACCTCAAGAAGGACCTCTGCTGGCACTTCATCACGAATCAAAGCAGAAGGACCCGCACCCTGGTCCAAGCATGACAGTCGCCGAAGCCGCCTCTTCTTCTTCTTTTCCTCAACAGGTGCAGTCGGGCAGCTCACCAGATCTTCAGTAGGGATTCTCGTTTGTAACTCGGGTAGAGTCATTGATGCCACTGTACAGATAAGCCAGGTACGCCCTATCCTTCAAAGGTTGAATATTCTTGAAGACAAAATTAGCGACCACAACTTCAGCAGTTAGGCCTCTGTCTTTCAATAAGCAGACCTCAGCAAGCAGCACTTTTGCCTCTGTTATCTCCGAGGAGGTCAGAGATTCTACCTAGCTTGGAGTACGAACATCTGGTTGTCTCCTCGACCGAGGGGGCAGGGACTTTGAAAGTCGCCTAGAGGGGGGGTGAATAGGGCGAAACTGAAATTTACAAAGTTAATCACAACTACAAGCCGGGTTAGCGTTAGAAATATAATCGAGTCCGCGAGAGAGGGTGCAAAACAAATCGCAAGCAAATAAAGAGTGTGACACGCGGATTTGTTTTACCGAGGTTCGGTTCTTGCAAACCTACTCCCCGTTGAGGAGGCCACAAAGGCCGGGTCTTTTTCAACCCCTTCCCTCTCTCAAACGGTCCCTCGGACCGAGTGAGCTTTCTCTTCTCAAATCAACCGGGAACAAAACTTCCCCGCAAGGACCACCACACAATTGGTGTCTCTTGCCTCGGTTACAAGTGAGTATTGATCTCAAGAAAGAATGAGAAAGAAGAAAGCAATCCAAGGGCAAGAGCTCAAAAGAACATAACAAATCACTCTCACTTAACACTAAAACTTTTGTGGAATTGGAGAGGATTTGATCACTTGGGTGTGTCTTGTATTGAATGCCTAGCTCTTGTAAGTAGTTGGAAGGTGAAAAACTTGGATAACTTGAATGTGAGGTGGTTGGGGGTATTTATAACTCCAACCACCAAACTAGCCGTTTGGTGGAGGCTGTCTGTCGCATGGTGCACCGGACAGTCCGGTGCACACCGGACAGTGTCCGGTGCGCCAGCCACGTCACCAGGCCGTTGGGTTCCGACCGTTGGAGCTCTGACTGCTGGGCCCGCCTGGATGTCCGGTGGCACACCGGACATGTACTGTAGAGTGTCCGGTGCGCCACTTCGCGCGTGCCTGACTTCTGCGCGCTCTGGCGCGCATTAATTGCTGCTGCAGGTGACCGTTGGCGCGAAGTAGCCGTTGCTCCGCTGGCTCACCGGACAGTCCGGTGCACACCGGTCATGTCCGGTGAATTATAGCGGAGCGGATTCCCGAAGCTGGCGAGTTCAGAGTTGCTCTTGCTTGGAGCACCGGACACTGTCCGGTGTACACCGGACAGTCCGGTGAATTATAGCGGAGCGCCTCTGAGTTTTCGCGAAGGTGAAGAGTTTGGCTTGTTGTTCCCTAGTGCACCGGACAGTCTGGTGCGCCAGACCAGGGCTGCCTTCGGTTATCCCTTGCTCTCTTTGTTGAACCCAATTCTTGGTCTTTTTATTGGCTAAGTGTGAACCTTTGGCACCTGTTTAACTTATAGACTAGAGCAAACTAGTTAGTCCAATTATTTGTGTTGGGCAATTCAACCACCAAAATCAATCAGGAAAATAGGTGTAAGCCTAATTCCCTTTCAATCTCCCCCTTTTTGGTGATTGATGCCAACACAAACCAAAGCAAATGTAGAAGTGCATAATTGAACTAGTTTGCATAATGTAAGTGCAGAGGTTACTTGAAATTGAGCCAATATAAGATATGTATGGATTGTTTCTTTAATTTTTGACATTTTGGACCACGCTTGCACCACATGTTTTGTTTTTTGCAAATTCTTTTGTAAATCCTTTTCAAAGTTCTTTTGCAAATAGTCAAAGGTAAATGAATAAGATTTTGCGAAGCATTTTCAAGATTTGAAATTTTCTCTTTGACTAAAACAAAACTCCCCCTTGATAAATTCCTCCTCTTAGTGTTCAAGAGGGTTTTAAGATATTGATTTTGAAAATACTCTATTCTCCCCCTTTTGAACACAATGAGATACCAATTTGAAAATCATACCAATTGAGAAATTCTTTTTTTAAAATTAGTGGTGGTGTGGTCCTTTTGCTTTGGGCTCATACTTTCTCCCCCTTTGGCATGAATCGCCAAAAACGGAGTCATTAGAGCCCTTTTGTTACTTTCTCCCCCTTTGGTAAAAGACATAAGAGTGAAGATTATACCAAAGTTGGAGAGTTGCTCGGAGCGACGGCGAGGGATGAGTTATGGAGTGGAGTGGAAGCCTTTGTCTTCGCCGAAGACTCCAATTCCCTTTCAATACACCTATGACTTGGTTTGAAATTCACTTGAAAACACATTAGTCATAGTATATATAAAAGAGACATGATCAAAGGTATATGAATGAGCTATGTGTGCAAATCAACAAAAGAAGTTCCTAGAATCAAGAATATTTAGCTCATGCCTAAGTTTGTTAAAAGTTTGTTCATCAAGTGGCTTGGTAATGATATCGGCTAATTGATCTTTAGTGTTAATATATGCAATCTCGATATCTCCCTTTTGTTGGTGATCCCTTAGAAAGTGATACCGAATGGCTATGTGCTTAGTGCGGCTATGCTCAACGGGATTATCCGCCATGCGAATTGCACTCTCATTATCACATAGAAGAGGAACTTTGGTTAATTTGTAACCGTAGTCCCTAAGGGTTTGCCTCATCCAAAGTAGTTGCGCGCAACAATGGCCTGCGGCAATGTACTCGGCTTCGGCGGTAGAAAGAGCTACGGAATTTTGCTTCTTTGAAGCCCAAGACTGTAACACCACAAAAGCCATCAATTAAAATAATGAATTTAGTTTTTATATTAATTAGGGTAATGAATTTTTTTTAGTGTTTAAATTATTTATTTGCATCGTTTTCTTTGCATGCGTTTGATTTCTTATCGGATGTTTAATATCAATTCATTTTAAAAGAGATACTAGTAATTAAATAATAATTAAGTATTATAGTAATTATTAGTCTAAAAACAAGTACTCCATTTATAAATATTTTTGGTAATTTTTTTTTTGATTTTCAGAGTTCTTTAAAAATGAATTTCGGAATTTTAAAAAAAAAAGAAAAAAAAGAAAAAAAAACCTAAAACTACCCAGCCGGCCCGCCTAGGGGCCCAATCCCCAAACCCTATTCCCAGCCGCGCGCGCGCCTGCTCAATTTCCCAGTAGCCGTCGCCGCTCACTCCTCTCTCTCCCTCACTTCTCTCTCTCTCCCACTCTCTCCTCTCTCTGCTCTCTCGCGTGCGAGCGCCAGCAGCCGCACGACGGCGAACCCGACCCGCGCGCCGCGCGTGCACCCTGGCCAGGCCGCGCGAGCCGCGCCAGCCGCCGCGCCTGCGCGCGAGCCCAGGCGGCCGAGCACCACCGCGCCAAGCCGACCGACCCGAGCACCGCGTCTGCAACCTCCGTGACCCGTGCGACCGTTTCTGCGATTAATGGAGCTTGAATCCCTCCGTTTCTCCTCCCCCATTCCTCCTCCATTATGCTCCTTGAAGAAACTGATGTAGTGATGGCTAATAAAGACCACGTTACTCTGGCAGACCATTCTTCTCCCCTCCCTCTCTCTATAAAAGGGAACAGCAGAGCCTCCCCATTCCTGCCTACTCGAATTTGCCTCTCCCTCTAGCACTCCTCGCTCATCGCTAGTGCCGTTGCCGTTCGTTGCCGTTCGTCGCCGGAGTTTGTCGCTCGTTGCCGGAGCCCGTGGAGTTCGACGGAGTGTGCTGTTCGTCGCCGGAGTTCACCGGAGCCTCGTACTCGCTGTCCGTAGTCGAGCCCCGCTCTTCGTCGGGTCGAAACCTGTCGATCCATCTCCGTCACACGCACGAACCCGAGGTTGATGCCGACCCAAATTTATTTTATGTAATTTATAAAGTGCTTTTTTTTATTCGATTCATGAGTTGTATATTTTGTTTGTTGTATTATGAACACATGTGATTCTGATTTATGTATTTGTGTGCGTTATGGAATTTATTAGAGATATGCGATTAGTAGTGCACCGTGTTATTCATGTTAATCGACGCGTTGATTTTGGTTTAGAGAAATATGACGTAGATTTAATAGTCACACGTTGGTGATAAAAATACTAGATAAGAATTTATAGTCAATTTTGGTCACGATAAATTTTAGAAACTATTTGAAGAATTATAGGTGCATTTGGAAAATGGTATATATGTCATATGAATATTATAGGATTTTTAGATGATTTATCTAATTATTTTATTAGCATTTTCTTTTTAGAAAGAAAAGAGAAAAGATCACCAGTAGTGTGGTAAATAGATTTTTGCTAGTTAAATAATCTTGTTCGCAAATTGAGCACTTAGATTTTTGGATTAAACAAAATACTAGTTTATGTCAGAATATCCTCACTTATTTTATAAAAGGTACAATTACCAATTTATGTAGACTTTTAGAATATTAATATTATTAGATTCATTTTTGGTCATACTAAACAATTTGAGTTAGAAATAATAAAAGGTATTAATTCATTTATTAGTATTAAAAGATGATAATTATCATTTAATGTTATTAATGATGTTAAAATATATTAATACTAGTTAAAACCGTATTTATTGCACCCACCCATAAATTCACCATTAGGACTCACAATAATAGACACAATTGAATTAATAAGTATTTACGCAATTAGTACGTAATTAAGATATGATTAGTGCGATAGGTTAATGTGTGCTTAATGACGTATTGGTGTATGTTTATGAATGGTGCATGTTTATTTATTGGTGTATGTTTTATTTTTGTATGTGCGCTATGCGACCCTATTAGAAGCGGATTGTGCGGTAGGCGATCCGAACTCGTTCGAGGACGATCCGCAGGACTCGCTTGAGCAAGGCAAGTGGATTCTCCCTCTGCATACTCTTTTTGTACCCAGTCATTGCATTTAATAATGTTTACTTTTGATATACTGCATAATTTGATGGGTTTCACCTAATTAAGGATTTCCTAGATTTACTACCTGTATTCCTTGTTTAACCTGGGGAAATAATTAAGCTGTGCAAGATTTATGCTACCGCTCAACTTAATGGTTCCTAATGTCACTCATTAATTGGTTTTAATGTTCTAAAAATTTAATTGGCAATTATGGCATTAACCCGATGGTTAAGATAACATTATTACAAATTAATTGGAACATGGAGTGACCACCCAGGATAACAGTGCAACCACGAGTGCTATCATGGCTCTGGCTTTGGTAAATAGCTCTATATGCTTAGTGCCTAGCAACCTTACCTGAAAGATGGGCAAGAGGGGGAGCGGTAGGTGCTGGCAGCCCACGTTAACATGGGGTCGTATTCTTGGCTAAGGTACTTCACCCAGGGGGCCACCACCATCGTCTTAGAAACCTTAGCGGGTTGCTTCGTATTAAGTGTATTTTGTGAAAGCCTCATAATGGATCCCTAGCCATTCACCTCGGCAGTGTCTAAGGGTCCGATCAACCCGGGCTAGATGGGATACATGGCTTGTGGGTAAAGTTGTACCCCCTCTGCAGAGTGTAAAACTGATATATCAGCCGTGCTCCCGGTTATGAGCGACCTGGACTCCTCACATGATAATTGAACTTGAAGATGGAATTAAATTGAGATCCGATGATCTGCCAATAATTTGCTTAAGTGGTTTCACTTAAGTGTTTTTGATATATTCATATTCCTTTGTTTACATGGGATATTTGGGATTCACACTTATTAGTAAGACAGGTGTTGTTAATAAAATGTTGACCAACTAAAATGCTTACTGCTCAATCTTAGCCTCACCTTGTTATACCTGCATTAGTTTTTCCCCCACTTGCTGAGCCCCGACCATAAGTGAGCTCACCCTTGCTTAATTTTGATCAGAGGGTGATGCTGGAGACTTTGATGGAGATTTTATCGACGACGATGATTTCTAAGTCTAACGATGCGCCGGTCATCTTCCTGTGGGAGATTGCCCAGTTGTTTATTTCCGCTTACTTTGATGTGATACTTGTTAAAGATACAATGTTTCAGATGATGTAATAAAGTATTATACTCTCTTTACGCCTTTATTGCATTGTCTTTTGATATATTACACTTGTGACGTCAACATATGTGTGGAAATGGATCCTGGCACACATATGGTATGCGCTCGGTTCTACCCCCTGGAACCGGGTGTGACAGAAGTGGTATCAGAACTATGCTGACCCTAGGTCGTTAGATTAGTTAGAAATGGAAAGCCTAGT
The DNA here is from genome assembly GCF_902167145.1 of Zea mays. NCBI lineage: Eukaryota > Viridiplantae > Streptophyta > Magnoliopsida > Poales > Poaceae > Zea > Zea mays. The sequence goes on along the minus strand of NC_050096.1, from coordinate 69,816,420 downwards.
TGTTCAAAACTTGCTAATTTCATTCCTATAAATTCCTTTATCAGTCTTACCTCTTTGAAATTCAACTGAGTTGACACTTCTCTTGTAGATGGTTCGCACTCTCCAAACCACTCGCGTCAACACCAGCTACGCCCCTCAGCCCCGGCAGATCCCGGTCTACCCAGTGGTAGTCGAGGAAGTTCCGGCGGATCTCCCTCCCGTCCGAGTGGAGAACATAATCAACCTGGAGGACAGCTCGGAGGAGCAGCTGCCGACCCCCACCCCGTTGGTCGAGTCCCTGGCCTTCGCAGCTGGGTCATCGATGTCAGCATCGTCGGCACCAGCCTTTCAAGCACCTGCACCTGGAGGCGACGACCCCGATGACTCCGGAGACGGCGATGACGAGGACGACGACGACGAAGACGATGGAGAAGACGGACACATCAACGAGGAAGCTGACTACGCCCAGCAGGACCACTTCATGGGGATTGGTCCAGTTGTCGAACATTACACATCAATGTTCAAGACAGGACACTTCCCCAACCTGCTGCAAGCAGTGCTGCACGAGCTAGGAGCCCACGTCCGCCCCCTGTACGAGACGAGGCGAGTGAGCGAGCCTCCCCGGGCTTGCTGTTACATCACTCGCATCCATGTCAGGGTAATGGATGCAGGTGACAGGGGATTCAGGACTTTGTCTGCTCACGAGTCCCTGATACCGCTGTCCACCTACGCTGCCTCGGTCAGCGATGCTGCCCGTCGGACCCTGTGGTCGCTCAGCCACACCTACCGGCAGCAGCTGCAGAACACGAGGTTCAGGCACCTTCCTCAGCGTCTGCGTGGAGAAAGCCAGACCAACATTGTCCCAGGAGAAGCCGGTGAGGATCGCCTCAACACCCTAGCTGGTGTAGTGGCCGGTCTCAACACCGACCTGGATAGTGCCACCCTGGACCTCTACAGGGTGCACTTGGAGCTGGAGAATGCCCACGCCAGGATTGCAGCCCTGGAAGCCCAACTGCAAGGACTGGATCCGCCAGAAGCTCAGGTCCCCGCCGTGGCGTTGTCTCCTCCCCGCAAGAGGCTGCGCTATGGAGAGCCCGGATCCGTCACTAGGCTGCTTTAGGAGTTTTGAGTCATGATGTAATAAGTTATACTTCGCGTTAGACGATGATACTCTCTTTAAGTTATCATATCAATAAATATCAACCATGTGATGGTGATTGATTGAAATGTTTGATTTGGATCTTTGTTTGAGTGCAATGGTCTTATGGAATGATGGCCATAAGAACATATAAAAATTTTAAAACTTAAGTCATTTCCCCTCTAGAATCTTTCTACTCCTCACTTTTCTAAGGACTTCACCTCTTTACAAATCAGATGGTGAACCCACGTCAAGGACCTAACAACCGGAACCAGCGTGGACAACAACAACCACCACCACCACCAAATCCCAATATGGAGCAGTTCATCGCTGCCCAGATGCAGATTCTGCAAGGACTCACTGCGGCTGTTCAGCAATTACAACAGAACCAACAGAATCAGCAACCCCAGCAGCAGCAGTATGCACCCCCGGCCAGAGATAAACACCGGGATTTCATGAGTCATCACCCGCCGACATTTTCTCATGCAGTTGATCCTCTTGATGCCGATGACTGGCTCAAAGTCATTGGGAAGAAGCTGGACATAACTCAGTGCAACGACCGGGAGAAGGTCTTGTACGCCTCGGGAAGACTCGAGGGAGCTGCGTCCGATTGGTGGGATGCCTTCACAGCGGCACATCCCAACGCAGATACCATAACCTGGCAGGAGTTCCAAGAGAACTTCCGCGCTCATCACATCCCCTCTGGGATCATGAAGTTGAAGAAGAAGGAGTTCCTTTCCCTTACTCAAGGGAATATGTCTGTCAGTGAGTATCGTGATCGCTTCACTCAGCTTTCACGCTACGCACCAGAAGAAGTGGACACTGATGAGAAGCGCCAAGAGCGTTTCCTGGAAGGGTTGATTGGACCTCTGAACTATCAACTTCAGAGTCACACATTCCCCAACTTCCAGACACTCCTGAACAAGGCAATTGGCCTTGAGAGCAAAAGGAAGGAATTATCTGACCATAAAAGGAAGTTCCAAGGTCAGTCAAGCAGGAACACTCGTCCGAATAATGCTCAAGGTTCGCAGTTCCGCTCTGGAAATCAGGGTGGAAATAATTATCAAGTACAACGCTCTGAACAGCAAAGCCAGAGAAGTAATCAAAACCAGAACCAACAAAGGAGCAACTCCTAGACCAACCAGAGGTCTGGTGGAAATTCATAGAACCGTCAAGGTGGCACCAACAACACGCAGGCCAGAAACAACGCACCTGTCCAACCCAATGGATGTTTCAAGTGCGGTGAGCTAGGCCACTATGCCAACAACTGTCCAAGGCGCAACCAGCAAACACCCCAGAAAGGCAATAATCAGAGGAATGACCAGAACACCCCCGCTCGTGGATCTGCTCAGAACAAGACACCACAGAACCAGAGCAGAGGAAGGGTCAATCACGTCACTGCAGAATCAGTGCCTGAGGATGCCGACATAGTGTATGGTATGTTCCTTGTTAACTTCGTACCTGCATCAGTTTTATTTGACTCTGGAGCATCACATTCATTTATAACTGAGTCATTTGTGGAAAAACATAACATACCTAAGTACCCTCTGAAGAGGATATTACACACTAGTTCACCGGGAGGTGACATGAAGGCCACACACTCATGCCCTCATGTTAATATCAAGATTCAAGGAATAGATTTTGCAGTCGACCCAGTGGTCCTAGGATCCAACGGTATTGATGTGATTTTTGGATACAACTGGTTGAAAAGTTGTGATGGAGTGATACAGTGTGCCAATGGAACAATTATGTTGACAAGTCCTCAAGGTGAAAGAATCCAAGTTAACATGGACAAGTCAACAGATGAAAAAGGGAAGACAGTGATCAATCACTTGGAAGAAAAGCCCTTGGAAAATATCAAAGTAGTGTGCGAATACCCAGACGTATTTCCGGAGGAATTACCAGGTATGCCACCTGACCGTGATATAGAGTTTTCTATTGAATTATTACCCGGAACCGCACCTATCTCGAAAAGACCTTATAGAATGGATGTTAAAGATTTAGTAGAACTGAAGAAACAAATAGAAGAATTACTAGAAAAAGGTTTCATTCGCCCAAGTTCATCCCCTTGGGGAGCCCCAGTGCTATTTGTGAACAAGAAGGATGGTTCGAGGAGAATGTGCGTTGATTATAGAAGTTTGAATGAAGTAACCATCAAGAATAAATACCCGTTACCTCGGATTGAAGATTTATTCGATCAAATGAAGGGAGCTAAGATATTCTCGAAGATAGATCTGAGATCGGGATATCATCAGTTAAAGATTCGAGCAGAAGATGTACCGAAGACAGCCTTCACGACGAGATATGGATTATATGAGTTTTTGGTCATGTCGTTTGAACTGACTAATGCACCAGCATACTTTATGAACTTGATGAATAAAGTATTCATGGAATATCTGGATCAGTTTGTGGTCGTATTCATTGACGACATACTGATATATTCTCCGAATGAAGAAGCACACGAAGATCATCTAAGGCTAGTCCTACAAAAGCTTCGTGACAACCAACTGTACGCAAAATTCTCGAAGTGTGATTTTTGGTTGAAGGAAGTTGCTTTCTTAGGGCATATTGTTACCGATGGTGGAATTAAAGTGGACCCAGGAAAGATAAGTGAGATACTAGATTGGAAGCAACCAAAGGATGCGTCCAAGATCAGAAGTTTTCTTGGATTGGCGGGATACTATAGAAGATTTATTGAAGGTTTTTCCAAGTTAGTAAAACCACTTACTTCTCTACTGGAGAAAGGCAAAGAGTTCAAATGGGATGAAGCTTGTCAGAATTGTTTTGAGGAACTCAAGAAGAGGTTAACCACTGCACCAATATTGGTAATGCCAGACATCCACAAGGGATTTGATGTGTATTGCGATGCATCACACCTTGGACTTGGATGTGTGCTAATGCAAGAAGGAAAGGTGATTGCTTATGCTTCAAGACAGTTGAGGAAGCATGAAAAGAATTATCTTACGCATGATTTGGAACTAGCTGCCGTAGTGCATGCTTTGAAGATTTGGAGGCACTATATGATTGGAAACAAGTGCAAAATCTTCACGGATCACAAAAGCTTGAAATACATATTCACTCAGAAAGAACTCAACCTCAGACAGAGAAGATGGCTTGAGTTGATTAAGGACTATGATTTGGAAATACAATATCACCCCGGAAAAGCAAATGTAGTAGCTGATGCTTTGAGCCGTAAGGGTCAAGTGAACAACATCACTACTCATTTGATGTCACAAGAATTGTGCTGGGAAATGGAACGACTCAACCTTGGATTGCTCAATAATGTAGAAGCAACGATGATGGAAGTCGAATCTACTTTGGAAGAAGAGATTCGTAAAGGACAAGAGTCCAATGAGAAGATTAAGGAAATTAAAACTTTGATTAGTTTGGGTAAAGCCCCAGATTTCACGGAAGATGAACAAGGCACAATATGGTTTAAGAAGAGAATCTGCGTACCAGAAATCGAGCACTTGCGCCAACTTATTTTGAGAGAAGCTCATGAATCAGCTTACTCTATTCACCCTGGAAGTACAAAGATGTACCAGGATCTTAAGGAAAAGTATTGGTGGTACGGTTTGAAAAGAGATGTTGCTACTCATGTTGCATTATGTGACGTGTGTCAGCGAGTTAAAGCTGAACACCAAAGACCAGCAGGATTGCTACAACCTCTCAAGGTACCTGAATGGAAATGGGAAGAAATCAGTATGGATTTCATAGTTGGACTACCCCGTACTCGAGATGGCTATGATTCAATTTGGGTCATAGTAGATAGGTTAACTAAAGTATCACACTTTATACCTGTGAAGACAACTTACTCAGGAGCCCAGTTAGCAGAGTTGTACATGTCGAGGATTGTTTGTCTGCATGGAGTACCAAAGAAGATCGTATCAGATCGAGGAACCCAGTTTACCTCGCGCTTTTGGAAAAGACTTCATGAGTCCATGGATACCAAGCTAAATTTTAGTTCAGCTTATCATCCGCAAACGGATGGGCAAACAGAAAGAACAAACCAAGTGTTGGAAGACATGCTAAGAGCTTGCGCTCTAAAGTATGGTAGAAGCTGGGATAAAAGTTTGCCTTATGCAGAATTTTCGTATAACAACAGTTATCAGGCAAGTCTAAAAATGGCACCGTTTGAAGCACTATATGGACGAAAGTGTAGAACACCGCTTTATTGGAATCAGACTGGAGAAAGTCAAGTATTTGGTCCAGAAATTCTCCAAGAGGCGGAAAAGCAAGTGCAAATTATCAGTGAAAATTTGAAGACAGCACAATCAAGACAGAAAAGCTATGCTGATAATAGAAGAAGAGAATTGACGTTTGAAGTAGGAGACTTCGTATACCTTAAAGTTTCACCGATGAGAGGAATGAAAAGGTTTAAGGTTAAGGGAAAACTATCACCTCGCTATATTGGCCCGTTCAAGATTTTGGAAAGAAAAGGTGAAGTAGCCTATCAGTTAGAGCTACCCGATAGTTTATCAGATGTGCATGACGTATTTCACGTATCACAACTTAAGAAGTGCTTAAGGGTACCAGAAGAACAGTTACCCATGGAAGAATTGAATGTCAATGAGGATTTGACCTATTCGGAGTACCCTGTCAGAATTCTGGAAACATCTCGCAGAATTACACGGAGTAAAGTTATTAACATGTGCAAAGTTCAGTGGAGTCATCATTCGGAAGATGAGGCCACTTGGGAAAGAGAAGATGAACTCAGAGCAGAATTTCCCCAGTTATTCTCGGAAGTTTCTTAATCTCAAGGACGAGATTCTTTTTAAGAGGGGTAGGTTTGTAACACCACAAAAGCCATCAATTAAAATAATGAATTTAGTTTTTATATTAATTAGGGTAATGATTTTTTTTAATGTTTAAATTATTTATTTGCATCGTTTTCTTTGCATGCGTTTGATTTCTTATCGGATGTTTAATATCAATTCATTTTAAAAGAGATACTAGTAATTAAATAATAATTAAGTATTATAGTAATTATTAGTCTAAAAACAAGTACTCCATTTATAAATATTTTTGGTATTTTTTTTGATTTTTAGAGTTCTTTAAAAATGAATTTCGGAATTTAAAAAAAAAGAAAAAAAAAGAAAAAAAAACCTAAAACCACCCAGCCGGCCCACCTAGGGGCCCAATCCCCAAACCCTATTCCCAGCCGCGCGCGCGCCTGCTCAATTTCCCAGCAGCCGCCGCCGCTCACTCCTCTCTCTCCCTCACTTCTCTCTCTCTCCCACTCTCTCCTCTCTCTGCTCTCTCGCGTGCGAGCGCCAGCAGCCGCACGACGGCGAACCCGACCTGCGCGCCGCGCGTGCACCCTGGCCAGGCCGTGCGAGCCGCGCCAGCCGCCGCGCCTGCGCGCGAGCCCAGGCGGCCGAGCACCACCGCGCCAAGCCGACCGACCCGAGCACCGCGTCTGCAACCGCCGTGACCCGTGCGACCGTTTCTGCGATTAATGGAGCTTGAATCCCTCCGTTTCTCCTCCCCCATTCCTCCTCCATTATGCTCCTTGAAGAAACTGATGTAGTGATGGCTAATAAAGACCACGTTACTCTGGCAGACCATTCTTCTCCCCTCCCTCTCTCTATAAAAGGGAACAGCAGAGCCTCCCCATTCCTGCCTACTCGAATTTGCCTCTCCCTCTAGCACTCCTCGCTCATCGCTAGTGCCGTTGCCGTTCGTTGCCGTTCGTCGCCGGAGTTTGCCGCTCGTCGCCGGAGCCCGTGGAGTTCGCCGGAGTGTGCTGTTCGTCGCCGGAGTTCACCGGAGCCACGTACTCGCTGTCCGTAGTCGAGCCCCGCTCTTCGTCCGGTCGAAACCTGTCGATCCATCTCCGTCACACGCACGAACCCGAGGTTGATGCCGACCCAAATTTATTTTATGTAATTTATAAAGTGCTTTTTTATTCGATTCATGAGTTGTATATTTTGTTTGTTGTATTATGAACACATGTGATTCCGATTTATGTATTTGTGTGTGTTATGGAATTTATTAGAGATATGCGATTAGTAGTGCATCGTGTTATTCATATTAATCGACGCGTTAATTTTGGTTTAGAGAAATATGACGTAGATTTAATAGTCACACGTTGGTGATAAAAATACTAGATAAGAATTTATAGTCAATTTTGGTCACGATAAATTTTAGAAACTATTTGGAGAATTATAGGTGCATTTGGAAAATGGTATAGATGTCATATGAATATTATAGGATTTTTAGATGATTTATCTAATTATTTTATTAGCGTTTTCTTTTTAGAAAGAAAAGAGAAAAGATCACCATTAGTGTGGTAAATAGATTTTTGCTAGTTAAATAATCTTGTTCGCAAATTGAGCACTTAGATTTTTGGATTAAACAAAATACTAGTTTATGTCAGAATATCCTCACTTGTTTTATAAAAGGTACAATTACCAATTTATGTAGACTTTTAGAATATTAATATTATTAGATTCATTTTTGGTCATACTAAACAATTTGAGTTAGAAATAATAAAATGTATTAATTCATTTATTAGTATTAAAAGATGATAATTATCATTTAATGTTATTAATGATGTTAAAATATATTAATACTAGTTAAAACTGTATTTATTGCACCCACCCATAAATTCACCATTAGGACTCACAATAATAGACACAATTGAATTAATAAGTATTTACGCGATTAGTACGTAATTAAGATATGATTAGTGCGATAGGTTAATGTGTGCTTAATGACGTATTGGTGTATGTTTATGAATGGTGCATGTTTATTTATTGGTGTATGTTTTATTTTTGTATGTGCGCTATGCGACCCTATTAGAAGCGGATTGTGCGGTAGGCGATCCGAACTCGTTCGAGGACGATCCGCAGGACTCGCTTGCGCAAGGCAAGTGGATTCTCCCTCTGCATACTCTTTTTGTACCCAGTCATTGCATTTAATAATGTTTACTTTTGATATACTACATAATTTGATGGGTTTCACCTAATTAAGGATTTCCTAGATTTACTACCTGTATTCCTTGTTTAACCTGGAGAAATAATTAAGCTGTGCAAGATTTATGCTACCGCTCAACTTAATGGTTCCTAATGTCACTCATTAATTGGTTTTAATGTTCTAAAAATTTAATTGGCAATTATGGCATTAACCCGATGGTTAAGATAACATTATTACAAATTAATTGGAACATGGAGTGACCACCTAGGATAACAGTGCAACCACGAGTGCTATCATGGCTCTGGCTTTGGTAAATAGCTCTATATGCTTAGTGCCTAGCAACCTTACCTGAAAGATGGGCAAGAGGGGGAGCGGTAGGTGCTGGCAGCCCACGTTAACATGGGGTCGTATTCTTGGCTAAGGTACTTCACCCAGGGGGCCACCACCATCGTCTTAGAAACCTTAGCGGGTTGCTTCGTATTAAGTGTATTTTGTGAAAGCCTCATAATGGATCCCTAGCCATTCACCTCAGCAGTGTCTAAGGGTCCGATCAACCCGGGCTAGATGGGATACATGGCTTGTGGGTAAAGTTGTACCCCCTCTGCAGAGTGTAAAACTGATATATCAGTCGTGCTCCCGGTTATGAGCGACCTGGACTCCTCACATGATAATTGAACTTGAAGATGGAATTAAATTGAGATCTGATGATCTGCCAATAATTTGCTTAAGTGGTTTCACTTAAGTGTTTTTGATATATTCATATTCCTTTGTTTACATGGGATATTTGGGATTCACACTTATTAGTAAGACAGGTGTTGTTAATAAAATGTTGACCAACTAAAATGCTTACTGCTCAACCTTAGCCTCACCTTGTTATACCTGCATTAGTTTTTCCCCCACTTGCTGAGCCCCGACCATAAGTGAGCTCACCCTTGCTTAATTTTGATCAGAGGGTGATGCTGGAGACTTTGATGGAGATTTTATCGACGACGATGATTTCTAAGTCTAACGATGCGCCGGTCATCTTCCTGTGGGAGATTGCCCAGTTGTTTATTTCCGCTTACTTTGATGTGATACTTGTTAAAGATACAATGTTTCAGATGATGTAATAAAGTATTATACTCTCTTTACGCCTTTATTGCATTGTCTTTTGATATATTACGCTTGTGACGTCAACATATGTGTGGAAATGGATCCTGGCACACATATGGTATGCGCTCGGTTCTACCCCCTGGAACCGGGTGTGACAAAGACACCAAGGATCTTCCCAAGAACTGGCAAGTCCCCGATGTGCTCTTTCTATTGATCTTACACCCCGCCCAATCGGCATCCGAATAACCAATCAAATCAAAAGTGGATCCCCTAGGATACCAAAGCCCAAACTTAGGAGTATAAACTAAATATCTCAAGATTCGTTTTACGGCCGTAAGGTGAGCTTCCTTAGGGTCGACATGGAATCTTGCACACATGCATACGGAAAGCATAATATCCGGTCGAGATGCACATAAATAGAGTAAAGAACCTATCATCGACCGGTATACCTTTTGATCCACGGATTTACCTTCCGTGTCGAGGTCGAGATGCCCATTGGTTCCCATGGGTGTCTTGATGGGTTTGGCATCCTTCATCCCAAACTTGCTTAGAATATCTTGAGTATACTTCGTTTGGCTTATGAAGGTGCCCTCTTGGAGTTGCTTCACTTGAAATCCTAAGAAATACTTCAACTCCCCCATCATAGACATCTCGAATTTTTGTGTCATGATCCTACTAAACTCTTCACATGTAGATTCGTTAGTAGACCCAAATATGATATCATCAACATAAATTTGGCATACAAACAAATCATTTTCAAGTGTTTTGGTAAAGAGCGTAGGATCGACCTTTCCGACTTTGAATCCATTAGTGATAAGGAAATCCCTAAGGCATTCATACCATGCTCTTGGGGCTTGCTTGAGCCCATAAAGCGCCTTAGAGAGTTTATACACATGGTTAGGGTACTCACTATCTTCAAAGTCAGGAGGTTGCTCAACATAGACCTCTTCCTTGATTGGTCCATTGAGGAAGGCACTTTTCACGTCCATTTGATAAAGCTTGAAGCCATGGTAAGTAGCATAGGCTAATAATATACGAATTGACTCAAGCCTAGCTACGGGTGCATAGGTTTCACCGAAATCCAAACCTTCGACTTGGGAGTATCCCTTGGCCACAAGTCGGGCTTTGTTCCTTGTCACCACACCATGCTCGTCTTGCTTGTTGCGGAAAACCCACTTGGTTCCTACAACATTTTGATTAGGGCGTGGAACTAAATGCCATACCTCATTTCTCGTGAAGTTGTTGAGCTCCTCTTGCATTGCCACCACCCAATCTGAATCTTGTAGTGCTTCATCTATTCTATGTGGCTCAATAGAGGAAACAAAAGACTAATGCTCACAAAAATGTGCAACATGAGATCTAGTAGTTACCCCCTTATGAATGTCGCCGAGGATGGTGTCGACGGGGTGATCTCGTTGGATTGCTTGGTGGACTCTTGGGTGTGGTGGCCTTTGTTCTTCATCCTCCTTGTCTTGATCATTTGCATCTCCCCCTTGATCATTGCCATCATCTTGAGGTGGCTCATTTGCTTGATCTTCTCCTTCATCAACTTGAGCCTCATCCTCATTTTGAGTTGGTGGAGATGCTTGCGTGGAGGAGGATGGTTGATCTTGTGCTTTTGGGAGCTCTTCAGATTCCTTAGGACACACATCCCCAATGGACATGTTCCTTAGAACGATGCACGGAGCCTCTCCATCACCTATCTCATCAAGATCAACTTGCTCTACTTGAGAGCCGTTAGTCTCATCAAACACAACGTCACAAGAAACTTCAACTTGTCCAGAGGACTTGTTAAAGACTATATATGACCTTGTGTTTGAATCATATCCTAGTAAAAAGCCTTCTACAGTCTTAGGAGCAAATTTAGATTTTATACCTCTTTTAACAAGTATAAAGCATTTGCTACCAAAGACTCTAAAATAAGAAATATTGACCTTTTTACCGGTTAGGAGTTCGTATGATGTCTTCTTGAGGATTCGGTGTAGATACAACCGGTTGATGGCGTAGCAGGCGGTGTTGACTGCCTCGGCCCAAAACCGACCCGAAGTCTTATACTCATCAAGCATGGTTCTTGCCATGTCCAATAGAGTTCTATTCTTCCTCTCCACTACACCATTTTGTTGTGGAGTGTAGGGAGAAGACAACTCATGCTTGATGCCCTCCTCCTCAAGGAAGCCTTCAATCTGTGAGTTCTTGAACTCTGTCCCGTTGTCGCTTCTAATTTTCTTGATCCTCAAGCCGAACTCATTTTGAGCCCGTCTCAAGAATCCCTTTAAGGTGTCTTGGGTATGAGATTTTTCCTGCAAAAAGAACACCCAAGTGAAACGAGAATAATCATCCACAATAACTAGACAGTACTTACTCCCGCTGATGCTTATGTAAGCTATCGGGGCGAATAGGTCCATGTGTAGGAGCTCCAGTGGCCTGTCAGTCGTCATGATGTTCTTGTGTGGATGATGAGCATCAACTTGCTTCCCTGCTTGGCATGCGCTACAAATCCTTGAAAGGGAAATGTGCCTTTGGGCCATTTCTAAGTATTTTGGTAATTAAGTGCCAACGCAAGTGCTTAAATGTGAATCTATGCACATGGATGAACAAAGTGCAAATCACAAATAAAGGTATGTTTCTAAGCCTTAGTACATTGGTTTTGTGTACTAATATATTTGTCTAAGTTGTAGAAACAGAGAGAAGAAGAAAAGGAGCAGGCTGTTTCGGTCTGGGGCACCGGACTGTCCGGTGGTGCACCGGACAGTGTCCGGTGCGCCAGGCTGACTCGGCGTTAAGTGGCCGCTCTCGGGAATTCGCCGACAGCGTACGGCTAAAATTCACCGGACTGTCCGGTGTGCACCGGACTGTCCGGTGAGCCAACGGTCGGCCGAGCCAACGGTCGGCCGCGGAATCTGCGCGCGACACGTGGTCTGGCCAACGGTCGGAAGGAGGCACCGGACTGTCCGGTGCGCCAGATCTGCAACGGTCGACAACGGTCGGCTGCGCCTGTTAAGGAAAGTAATCGGGCATCGGACAGTGTCCGGTGTGCACCGGACTGTCCGGTGCGCCCGACGACAGAAGGCAAGGATGGCCTTCCAGATTTGTTCTCAACGGCTCCTAGCTGCCTCGGGGCTATAAAAGGGACCCCTAGGCGCATGGAGGAGGATATCCCAAGCATTCCTTGAGCACTCTTGATCACTCACACATCAATCTTGCGCACTTGTTCGACATTCTAGTGATTTGAGCTCCGTTCTAGTGTGCTAGTCTCTTAAGCTCAAGTCTGGGTCTTGTGTGTGCGTATTCGCTGTGATTTTGTGTCGTGTGTGAGTTGCTAATCCCTCCCTTGCTTCGTGATTCTCTGTGAACATCTTTTGTAAGGGCGAGAGGCTCCAAGTTGTGGAGATTCCTCGCAAACGGGATTGAGAAAAGAAAAGCAAGAACACCGTGGTATTCAAGTTGATCATTGGATCACTTGAGAGGAGTTGAGTGCAACTCTCGTCCGTTGGGACGCCACAACGTGGAGTAGGCAAGTTTTGTACTTGGTCGAACCACGGGATAACCACCGTGTCATCTCTGTGATTAATTTCTTGTGGTTATTGTGTTTTGACTCCTCTCTAGCCACTTGGCCATAATTGTGCTAACACTTAACAAGTTTTTGTGGCTTAAGTCTTGAAGTTTTACAGGATCACCTATTCACCCCCCCCCCCTCTAGGTGCTCTCAATTGGTATCGGAGCCGTTCTCTTCAAGAAAGGGACTAACCGCCCGAAGAGATGGATCCTAAGGGGAAGGGAATCATGATCAACGACAAGGAGAAGGAGTCCTTCGTCAACGAGCCAAAGGATGACAAGTCCAACGACTCGGGCTCGGGCCATAGACGAAAAGATGGGAAGAAGAAGAAGACAAGGCGCATCAAGGAGATTGTCTACTACGACAGCGACGAATCTTCCTTTTCCCAAAAGGACGACGACCACAACGACTACGAGCAAAGGAAACCGGTTAATTCTAACTTTTCTTTTGACTACTCTCGCATTCCGCAAAGTTCAAATTCACATTTGCTTTCCATTCCACTCGGCAAGCCCCCACACTTTGATGGGGAGGACTACGGATTTTGGAGCCACAAAATGCATAGTCACCTATTTTCTCTCCATCCTAGTATATGGGAGATTGTAGATAGTGGAATGCACTTTAATAGTTCGGATAATCCTATATTCATTAATGAGCAAATCCATAAGAATGCACAAGCTACTACTGTTCTTCTAGCCTCATTGTGCAGGGATGAATATAACAAAGTGAGTGGCTTGGATAACGCCAAGCAAATCTGGGATACCCTCAAGATCTCTCATGAGGGAAATGACGCTACCTTGCTCACCAAAATGGAGTTGGTGGAGGGCGAGCTTGGACGGTTCGCGATGATAAGGGGCGAGGAGCCAACTCAAACATACAACCGGCTCAAGACCCTTATCAACAAAATAAGGAGCTACGGAAGCACGCGATGGACGGACCACGACGTCGTCCGACTAATGCTAAGGTCCTTTACCGTTCTTGATCCTCATTTGGTGAATAATATTCGTGAGAATCCCAGGTACACCAAAATGTCGCCCGAAGAAGTCTTAGGAAAATTCGTCAGCGGGCGAATGATGATCAAGGAGGCAAGGTACGTGGACGACGCCTTGAATGGATCGATCAACGAACCACAACCTTTTGCTCTCAAAGCAACAAGAAGCAAGGAGGCGCTACCTAGCAAGGTGGCACAAATTGAGGCGGTCGGGCTTAATGATGAAGAGATGGCTCTCATCATCAAACGCTTCAAGACGGTGCTAAAGGGTCACAAGGGGCAGCCAAGCAAGACCAAGACGAAGGGGAAGCGCTCATGCTTCAAGTGCGGTAAGATTGGTCATTTTATCGCTAACTGCCCCGATAATGATAGTGACCAGGAAAACAAGAGGGAAAAGAAAAAGCATTACAAGAAGGCAAAGGGCGAGGCGCATCTAGGCAAGGAGTGGGACTCGGATTGCTCCTCTTCCGACTCCGACAATGAAGGACTCGCCGCCACCGCCTTCAACAAATCAACCCTCTTCCCCAACGAGCGTCACACATGCCTTATGGCAAGGGAGAAGAAGGTATGTACTCGCAACTCTACCTATGCTTCTTCAAGTGAGGACGAATCTAGTGATGAGGATGAAGTAGATTATTCATGTTTGTTCAAGGGCTTAGATAGATCTAAGATAGACAAAATTAATGAATTAATTGATGCCTTGAATGAAAAGAATATACTTCTAGAAAAGCAAGAGGATTTGTTGTATGAAGAACATGATAAGTTTATAGAGGCTCAAAAATCCCTTGCATTAGAAATTAAGAGGAATGAAATACTTTCTTATGAATTATCTTCTTGCCATGATACAATTTCTAAATTAAGGAGCATTAATGATGATTTGAATGCTAAGTTAGAGATTGCTAGTAAATCCACTTCTTGTGTAGAAAATGTTGTAGCGTGTAATAGGTGTAAAGATATTAACATTGATGCTTGTAGTGAACACCTAGCTTGCATTTCTAAATTAAATGAAGAGGTAGCTAGTCTTAATGCCCAACTTAATACTAGCAAAAGTGACTTTGAGAAACTAAAATTTGCTAGGGATGCCTACACGGTTGGTAGACACCCCTCAATTAAGGATGGGCTTGGCTTCAAGAGGGAAGCCAAGAACTTAACAAGCCATAAGGCTCCCATCTCCGCCAAGGAGAAAGGGAAGGCCCCTATGGCAAGTAGCACTAAAAGGAATCATGCTTTTATATATCATGATAGGAGACAAACTAGAAATGCTTATAGGAGTTATAATGCTTATGATGATTTTAACTCACATGCCATGTTTGCTTCTAGTTCTTCTTTTATGCATGGTAGAAATATGTCTAGGAAAAATGCTATGCCTAGAAAGAATATTATCCATGCTCCTAGGAAAGTAGTGAATGAACCTTCTACAATTTATTGTGCTTTAAATGCTTCCTTTGCTATTTGTAGAAAGGATAAGAAAATTGTTGCTAGGAAGTTAGGGGCAAAATGCAAGGGAGACAAAACTTGCATTTGGGTCCCTAAGAATATTTGTGCTAACCTTGTAGGACCCAACATGAGTTGGGTACCTAAAACCCAAGCCTAAATTTGCCTTGCAGGTTTATGCATCCGGGGGTTCAAGCTGGATTATTGACAGCGGATGCACAAATTATATGACGGGGGAGAAGAAGATGTTCACCTCCTACGTCAAGAATAAGGATTCCCAAGATTCAATCATATTCGGTGATGGGAATCAAGGCAAGGTAAAAGGGTTAGGTAAAATTGCAATTTCTAATGAGCACTCTATATCTAATGTGTTTTTAGTAGAGTCTCTTGGTTATAATTTGCTATCTGTTAGTCAATTATGCAACATGGGGTATAACTGTCTATTTACAAATGTAGATGTGTCTGTCTTTAGAAGAAGTGATGGTTCACTAGCTTTTAAGGGTGTATTAGACGGCAAACTTTACTTGGTTGATTTTGCAAAAGAAGAGGCCGGTCTAGAGGCATGCTTAATAGCTAAGACTAGCATGGGCTGGCTGTGGCATCGCCGCTTAGCACATGTGGGGATGAAGAACCTTCACAAGCTTCTAAAGGGAGAACACGTGATAGGTTTGACTAACGTGCAATTCGAAAAAGATAGACCTTGTGCAGCTTGTCAAGCAGGTAAACAAGTGGGAGGAGCGCATCACAGCAAGAATGTGATGACCACTTCAAGTCCCCTGGAGCTGCTGCATATGGACCTTTTCGGACCCGTCGCCTATCTGAGCATAGGAGGGAGTAAGTATGGTCTAGTTATTGTAGATGATTTTTCCCGCTTCACTTGGGTGTTCTTTTTGCAGGATAAGTCTGAAACCCAAGGGACCCTCAAGCGCTTCCTCAGGAGGGCTCAAAATGAGTTTGAGCTCAAGGTGAAGAAGATAAGGAGCGACAACGGGTCCGAGTTCAAGAACCTTCAAGTGGAGGAATTCCTTGAGGAGGAAGGGATCAAGCACGAGTTCTCCGCTCCCTACACACCACAGCAAAATGGTGTGGTAGAGAGGAAGAACAGGACGCTCATCGACATGGCGAGGACGATGCTAGGAGAGTTCAAGACCCCCGAGTGCTTTTGGACGGAAGCTGTGAACACGGCTTGCCACGCCATCAACAGGGTCTACCTTCATCGCCTCCTCAAGAAAACGTCGTATGAGCTGCTAACCGGTAACAAACCCAATGTATCTTACTTTCGTGTATTTGGGAGCAAGTGCTACATTCTAGTGAAGAAAGGTAGAAATTCTAAGTTTGCTCCCAAAGCAGTAGAAGGGTTTTTATTAGGTTATGACTCAAATACAAAGGCGTATAGAGTCTTCAACAAATCATCGGGTTTGGTTGAAGTCTCTAGCGACGTTGTATTTGATGAGACTAATGGCTCTCCAAGAGAGCAAGTTGTTGATCTTGATGATGTAGATGAAGAAGATGTTCCAACGGCCGCTATGCGCACCATGGCGATTGGTGATGTGCGACCACAGGAACACTTGGAGCAAGATCAACCTTCTTCCTCAACAACGGTGCATCCCCCAACTCAAGACGATGAACAGGTTCATCAACAGGAGGCGTGTGATCAAGGGGGAGCACAAGATGATCATGTGATGGAGGAAGAAGCGCAACCGGCACCTCCAGCCCAAGTTCGAGCAATGATTCAAAGGGATCATCCCGTCGACCAAATACTGGGTGACATTAGCAAGGGAGTAACTACTCGATCTCGATTAGTTAATTTTTGTGAGCATTACTCCTTTGTCTCTTCTATTGAGCCTTTCAGGGTAGAGGAGGCCTTGCTAGATCCGGACTGGGTGTTGGCCATGCAGGAGGAGCTCAACAACTTCAAGCGGAATGAAGTTTGGACACTGGTGCCTCGTCCTAAGCAAAATGTTGTGGGAACCAAGTGGGTGTTCCGCAACAAACAAGACGAGCACGGAGTGGTGACGAGAAACAAGGCTCGACTTGTGGCAAAAGGTTATGCCCAAGTCGCAGGTTTGGATTTCGAGGAGACTTTTGCTCCTGTGGCTAGGCTAGAATCAATTCGTATCTTGCTAGCATATGCCGCTCATCATTCTTTCAGGTTGTACCAAATGGATGTGAAGAGCGCTTTCCTCAACGGGCCAATCAAGGAGGAGGTGTACGTGGAGCAACCCCCTGGCTTCGAGGATGAACGGTACCCCGACCATGTGTGTAAGCTCTCTAAGGCGCTCTATGGACTTAAGCAAGCCCCAAGAGCATGGTATGAATGCCTTAGAGACTTTCTAATTGTTAATGCTTTCAAGGTTGGGAAAGCCGATCCAACTCTTTTTACAAAGACATGTGATGGTGATTTGTTTGTGTGCCAAATTTATGTCGATGACATAATATTTGGTTCTACTAACTAAAAGTCTTGTGAAGAGTTTAGCAGGGTGATGACGCAGAAATTCGAGATGTCGATGATGGGCGAGTTGAACTACTTCCTTGGGTTCCAAGTGAAGCAACTCAAGGAAGGCACCTTCATCTCCCAAACGAAGTACACACAAGATTTGCTAAAGCGGTTTGGGATGAAGGACGCCAAGCCCGCGAAGACTCTGATGGGAACCGACGGACACACCGACCTCAACAAAGGAGGTAAGTCCGTTGATCAAAAAGCATACCGGTCAATGATAGGGTCATTACTTTACTTATGTGCTAGTAGACCGGATATTATGCTTAGTGTATGCATGTGTGCTAGATTTCAATCCGATCCTAAGGAGTGTCACTTAGTGGCGGTGAAGTGAATTTTGAGATATTTAGTTGCTACGCCTTGCTTCGGGCTCTGGTATCCAAAGGGGTCTACCTTTGACTTGGTTGGATACTCAGATTCCGACTATGCTGGATGCAAGGTAGATAGGAAGAGTACATCGGGGACGTGCCAATTCTTAGGAAGGTCCCTGGTGTCGTGGAACTCTAAGAAACAAACTTCCGTTGCCCTATCCACCGCTGAGGCCGAGTACGTTGCCGCAGGACAGTGTTGCGCGCAACTACTTTGGATGAGGCAAACCCTCCGGGACTTTGGCTACAATCTGAGCAAAGTCCCACTCCTATGTGATAATGAGAGTGCTATCCGCATGGCGGAAAATCCTGTTGAGCACAGCCGCACAAAGCACATAGACATCCGGCATCACTTTTTGAGAGACCACCAGCAAAAAGGGGATATCGAAGTGTTTCATGTTAGCACCGAGAACCAGCTAGCCGATATCTTTACCAAGCCTCTAGATGAGAAGACCTTTTGCAGGCTGCGTAGTGAGCTAAATGTCCTAGATTCGCGGAACTTGGATTGAATTGTAGCATACATATGTTTATGCCCTTGATCATGTTCATTCTGCATTTCGTTGCTTATTGTGGTGCTCAAGTTGTACAAACACTCCCTGGACCTCACAAGTCCGTTGCAAAGTGATGCACATGTTTAGGGGGAGATGTGTTGCAACTTGACCCTTTGAGACTAACCATATGCTTGAGTTTGCTTGTTTTAGTCTCAAAGGAGAATTGAAAGGGAAAAGGTGGACTTGGACCATGAAAGACTTCCACTGCACTCCGATGAGAGGGTAACTTATTCCAAGTCCATCTCATGAACTCTTATTGTCATTTGCTCTTAATTGAAGATTTTGGTGGGGCAATGGGGTTAGAAGGCCAAGATTGATCCCGTTTTGGTGCTTGATGCCAAAGGGGGAGAAAATAAAGGCCAAAGCAATAAATGGATCAGCTACCACTTGAGAGATTTGAAAATAGTAGAGTAGAGCTTTTGATTTGTCAAAACTCTCTTATTGTCTCTTTTGTCAAAAGTTGGTTTCTTGTGGGGAGAAGTAATGATTATGGGAAATAGGGGGAGTTTTTGAAATCTTTGATCAATCTCTTTTGGAATGACTCTCTTTATGCTTCAACATGTGTTTGACTTAGAGATAGAGATTTGAGTTTGATTTGCAAAAACAAACCTAGTGGTGGCAAAGGATGATCCATATATGCCAAAAATGAATCAAAATAGATTTGTATTTCATTTGAAGTAATTTTGCACTTGTCCTAGTTGTTTTATGTTGTGTTGGCATAAATCACCAAAAAGGGGGAGATTGAAAGGGAAATGTGCCTTTGGGCCATTTCTAAGTATTTTGGTAATTAAGTGCCAACGCAAGTGCTTAAATGTGAATCTATGCACATGGATGAACAAAGTGCAAATCACAAATAAAGGTATGTTTCTAAGCCTTAGTACATTGGTTTTGTGTACTAATATATTTGTCTAAGTTGTAGAAACAGAGAGAAGAAGAAAAGGAGCAGGTTGTTTCGGTCTGGGGCACCGGACTGTCCGGTGGTGCACCGGACAGTGTCCGGTGCGCCAGGCTGACTCGGCGTTAAGTGGCCGCTCTCGGGAATTCGCCGACAGCGTACGGCTAAAATTCACCGGACTGTCCGGTGTGCACCGGACTGTCCGGTGAGCCAACGGTCGGCCGAGCCAACGGTCGGCCGCGGAATCTGCGCGCGACACGTGGTCTGGCCAACGGTCGGAAGGAGGCACCGGACTGTCCGGTGTGCACCGGACTGTCCGGTGCGCCAGATCTGCAACGGTCGACAACGGTCGGCTGCGCCTGTTAAGGAAAGTAATCGGGCACCGGACAGTGTCCGGTGTGCACCGGACTGTCCGGTGCGCCCGACGACAGAAGGCAAGGATGGCCTTCCAGATTTGTTCTCAACGGCTCCTAGCTGCCTCGGGGCTATAAAAGGGACCCCTAGGCGCATGGAGGAGGATATCCCAAGCATTCCTTGAGCACTCTTGATCACTCACACATCAATCTTGCGCACTTGTTCGACATTCTAGTGATTTGAGCTCCGTTCTAGTGTGCTAGTCTCTTAAGCTCAAGTCTGGGTCTTGTGTGTGCGTATTCGCTGTGATTTTGTGTCGTGTGTGAGTTGCTAATCCCTCCCTTGCTTCGTGATTCTCTGTGAACATCTTTTGTAAGGGCGAGAGGCTCCAAGTTGTGGAGATTCCTCGCAAACGGGATTGAGAAAAGAAAAGCAAGAACACCGTGGTATTCAAGTTGATCATTGGATCACTTGAGAGGAGTTGAGTGCAACTCTCGTCCGTTGGGACGCCACAACGTGGAGTAGGCAAGTTTTGTACTTGGCCGAACCACGGGATAACCACCGTGTCATCTTTGTGATTAATTTCTTGTGGTTATTGTGTTTTGACTCCTCTCTAGCCACTTGGCCATAATTGTGCTAACACTTAACAAGTTTTTGTGGCTTAAGTCTTGAAGTTTTACAGGATCACCTATTCACCCCCCCCCCTCTAGGTGCTCTCAATCCTGTCTTTCTCAAAATGAACATTTGTTAATCCTAAAATGTGCTCTCCTTTTAGAAGCTTATGAAGATTCTTCATCCCAACATGTGCTAGTCGGCGATGCCAGAGCCAGCCCATGTTAGTCTTAACAATTAAGCAAGTGTCGAGTTCAGCTCTATCAAAATCTACTAAGTATAGCTGACCCTCTAACACTCCCTTAAATGCTATTGAATCATCACTTCTTCTAAAGACAGTGACACCTATATTAGTAAAAAGACAGTTGTAGCCCATTTGACATAATTGCGAAACGGAAAGCAAATTGTAATCTAAGGAATCTACAAGAAAAACATTGGAAATTGAATGGTCAGGAGATATAGCAATTTTACCCAATCCTTTGACCAAACCTTGGTTTCCATCCCCGAATGTGATAGTTCGTTGGGGATCTTGGTTTTTCTCATAGGAGGAGAACATTTTCTTTTCCCCTGTCATGTGGTTTGTGCACCCGCTGTCGATAATCCAACTTGAGCCCCCGGATGCATAAACCTACAAAACAAGTTTAGTTCTTGACTTTAGGTACCCAAATGGTTTTGGGTCCTTTGGCATTAGACACAAGAATTTTGGGTACCCAAACACAAGTCTTTGACCCCTTGTGCTTGCCCCCAACATACTTGGCAACTATCTTGCCGGATTTGTTAGTTAGAACATATGATGCATCAAAAGTTTTAAATGAAATGCTATGTTCATTTGATGCACTAGGAGTTTTCTTCTTAGGCAACTTAGCATGGGTTGGTTGCCTAGAACTAGATGTCTCACTCTTATACATAAATACATGGTTAGGGCCAGAGTGAGACTTCCTAGAATGAATTCTCCTAATTTTGCTCTCAGGATAAACGACAAGGTACAAAATGTAACCCTCGTTATCCTAAGGCATGGGAGCCTTGCCCTTAACAAAATTAGACAATTTGTTAGGAGGGGCATTAAGCTTGACATTGCCTCCCTGTTGGAAGCCAATGCCATCCTTAATGCTAGGGCGTCTCCCTCTATAGAGCATGCTTCTAGCAAATTTAAACTTTTCATTTTCTAGTTCATGCTCGGCAATTTTAGCATTTAGTCTAGTTATATGATCATTTTGTTGTTTAATTAAAACCATGTGATCATGAATAGCATTAACTTCAACATCTCTACATCTAGTGCAAACAGTGACATTCTCAGTGGTAGATGTAGAGGGTTTGCAAGAATTAAGTTCAACAATCTTAGCACACAATATATCATTTTTATCTCTAAGATCGGAAATTGCAACATTGCAAACATCTAATTCTTTAGCCTTAGCAAGCAATCTTTCATTTTCATTTCTAAGGCTAACAAGAGAAATGTTTAATTCTTCCATCTTAGCAAGCAAATCATCATTATCATTTCTAAGATTGGGAATTGAAACATCACAAACATTTGAATCAACCTTAGCACTTAAACTAGCATTTTCATTTCTAAGGTTGTCTATAGTCTCATGGCAAGTGCTTAGCTCACTAGATAGTTTTTCACATTTTTCTACTTCTAGAGCGTAAGCATTTTTAACTTTAACATGCTTCTTGTTTTCTTTAATAAGGAAGTCCTCTTGAGAGTCCAAGAGATCATCCTTCTCATGGATAGCACTAATCAATTCATTTAATTTTTCTTTTTGTTGCATGTTTAAGTTGGCAAAAAGAGTACGCAAATTATCTTCCTCATCACTAGCATTATCATCGCTAGAGGACTCATATCTAGTGGAGGATTTGGATTTAACCTTCTTCTTTTTGTCGTCCTTTGCCATGAGGCACTTGTGGCCGACGTTGGGGAAGAGAAGGCCTTTGTTGATGGCGATGTTGGCGGCGTCCTCGTCGGAGGAGGAGTCGGAGGAGCTCTCGTCCGAGTCCCACTCGCGGCATACATGGGCGTCGCCACCCTTCTTCTTGTAGTATTTCTTCTTCTCCTTTCTTCTCCCCTTCTTGTCGTCACCCCTATCACTGTCACTAGAAATAGGACATTTTGCTATAGAGTGACCGGGCTTACCACACTTGTAGCAAACCTTCTTGGAGCGGGGCTTGTAGTCTTTCCCCCTCCTTTGCTTGAGGATTTGGCGAAAGCTTTTGATGACAAGCGCCATTTCCTCGTTGTCGAGCTTGGAGGCGTCGATGGGTGTCCTACTCGGTGTAGACTCCTCCTTCTTCTCCTCTGTCGCTTTGAATGCGACCGGTTGAGCTTCGGACGTGGAGGGACCGTCAAGCTCGTTGATCTTCCTTGAGCCTTTGATCATAAATTCAAAGCTCACAAAATTCCCGATTACTTCCTCGGGAGTCATTAGTGTGTATCTAGGATTGCCACGAATTAATTGGACTTGAGTAGGGTTAAGGAAAATAAGTGATCTTAAAATAACCTTAACCACCTCGTGGTCATCCCATTTCTTGCTCCCGAGGTTGCGCACTTGATTCACCAAGGTTTTGAGCCGGTTGTACATGTCTTGAGGCTCCTCCTCTTGGCGGAGACGGAAGCGACTGAGCTCCCCCTTGATCGTCTCCCGCTTGGTGATCTTGGTTAGCTCATCTCCTTCGTGCGCGGTCTTGAGCACGTCCCAAACTTCATTGGCGCTCTTTAATCCTTGCACCTTGTTATACTCCTCTCGACTTAGAGAGGCGAGGAGTATAGTTGTGGCTTGGGAGTTGAAGTGCTCGATTTGGGCCACCTCGTCCTCATCATAATCCACATCCCCTACGGATGGTACCTGTGCTCCAAACTCAACAACATTCCATATACTTTTGTGGAGAGAGGTTAGGTGAAATTTCATCAAATCACTCCACCTAGCATAATCTTCACCGTCAAAGGTTGGCGGTTTGCCTAATGGAACGGAAAGTAATGGAGTATGTTTAGGAATGCGAGGGTAGCGTAAGGGGATCTTACTAAACTTCTTGCGCTCATGGCGCTTAGAAGTTATGGAGGGCGCGTCGGAGCCGGATGTGGAAGGTGATGAAGTATCGGTCTCGTAGTAGACCACCTTCCTCATCTTTTTCTTATCGCCACTCCGATGGGACTTGTGGGAAGAAGCTTTCTTCTCCTTCCCCTTCCCCTTGTTGCGGGACTCTTCCGATGAAGCTTTCCCGTGGCTTGTAGTGGGCTTGTCGCCGGTTTCTATCTCCTTCTTGGCGAGTTCTCCCGACATCACTTCGAGCGGTTAGGCTCTAATGAAGCACCAAGCTCCGATACCAATTGAAAGTCGCCTAGAGGGGGGGTGAATAGGGCGAAACTGAAATTCACAAAGTTAATCACAACTACAAGCCGGGTTAGCGTTAGAAATATAATCGAGACCGCGAGAGAGGGTGCAAAACAAATCGCAAGTGAATGAAGAGTGTGACACGCGGATTCGTTTTACCGAGGTTCGATTCTCGCAAACCTACTCCCCGTTGAGGAGGCCACAAAGGCCGGGTCTTTTTCAACCCCTTCCCTCTCTCGAACGGTCCCTCGGACCGAGTGAGCTTTCTCTTCTCAAATCAACCGGGAACAAAACTTCCCCGCAAGGACCACCACACAATTGGTGTCTCTTGCCTCGGTTACAAGTGAGTATTGATCTCAAGAAATAATGAGAAAGAAGAAAGCAATCCAAGGGCAAGAGCTCAAAAGAACACAACAAATCACTCTCACTTAACACTAAAGCTTTTGTGGAATTGGGAGAGGATTTGATCACTTGGGTGTGTCTTGTATTGAATGCCTAGCTCTTGTAAGTAGTTGGAAGGTGAAAAACTTGGATAACTTGAATGTGAGGTGGTTGGGGGTATTTATAACCCCAACCACCAAACTAGCCGTTTGGTGGAGGCTGTCTGTCGCATGGTGCACCGGACAGTCCGGTGCACACCGGACAGTGTCCGGTGTGCCAGCCACGTCACCAGGCCGTTGGGTTCCGACCGTTGGAGCTCTGACTGCTGGGCTCGCCTGGATGTCTGGTGGCACACCGGACATGTACTGTAGAGTGTCCAGTGCGCCACTTCGCGCGTGCCTGACTTCTGCGCGCTCTGGCACGCATTAATTGCTGCTGCAGGTGACCGTTGGCGCGAAGTAGTCGTTGCTCCGCTGGCTCACCGGACAGTCTGGTGCACACCGGTCATGTCCGGTGAATTATAGCGGAGCGGATTCCCGAAGCTGGCGAGTTCAGAGTCGCTCTTCCTTGGAGCACCGGACAGTCCGGTGAATTATAGTGGAGCGCCTCTGAGTTTTCCCGAAGGTGAAGAGTTTGGCTTGGAGTTCCCTGGTGCACCGGACACTGTCCGGTGGCACACCGGACAGTCCGGTGCGCCAGACCAGGGCTGCTTCGGTTATCCCTTGCTCTCTTTGTTGAACCCAATTCTTGGTCTTTTTTTTGGCTAAGTGTGAACCTTTGGCACCTGTTTAACTTATAGACTAGAGCAAACTAGTTAGTCCAATTATTTGTGTTGGGCAATTCAACCACCAAAATCAATCAGGAAAATAGGTGTAAGCCTAATTCCCTTTCAGACTTGCAGTGGTTCTCCACAATGAACCACTCAAGGAGCCACCCATTGATGCTATCCTTGAGGGGGATGTCGAGGTACTCTGTCCTCCTCCCACGACGCAGCTCTAGACTGTCTCCGCCAACAAGTTGGTGTTGTCCCCCAGCCATCCCGGGCTGACAATGATACATATACTTCTAGAGGCTGAAATGGGGGAGAATCCCGAGATAGGCCTCACACAGATGAATAAAAATGGAAACTTGCAAGATAGAATTAGGGTTCAAGTGGGTCAAGTTCATATCATAGAAATCAAGGAGTCCGCGGAAGAAGGGAGAAACGGGGAGAGCAAGGTCGTGGATAAGAAAAGGAACATAGACGACGGACTCATGGGTGTCCTCCGTCGGAACAGTGACCCCGCGGCAAATCCGCCAGGAGCAGCGTTCTTTCGGAGGTAAAACCCCGACATCGACAAGGTGAAGAAGATCAGATTCTGAAATAACAGACATATGGTTACCCGCGAATGGCAACTGACTATTAGGGTCGATGGGCGGGATGATTGCCATGGCGGAGCTCTGCCTTTTCCGTTTCGACGCCATCACAATCTCGCCGGCGGAACGAACAAAAGCGGAATCTTAGGGAAATAGAGGAGTGGTTCGAGGCGGAAATGTAAAGTTAGGGCTTAGAAATCAAAAGCGCACGTCGACACGAGTATAAATGGGGTTTTCCCGGGTTGAGCGCCATTTCTAAAAAAGTGTTAAGTCATCACTCGGGAAAGCGAATTTTCAGACATAACTCGGCGGTTACCTCTAAAAATGCCGACAGTGTCAAGCACCACTCGGCTGTTACCTCTAAAACACTAACAGAGTCAGGCATGACTCGGTGTTTACCTCTAAAACGCTGGTATCATCATCTATCGCTCAGCGATTACTTCTAAAATGCTGGCAGAATTGAGCACAACTCGGTGTTTACCTCTAAAACGCTGATGTCATTAGCTATCGCTCGACGGTTACCTCTAAAAACGTCGGTGTCCTCAGTTATCGCTAGGCGGTTATTTCTAAAAACGCTGGCAACCTTAGGCGCAAAGACGAACTATCAAGCGATTATAAAAAAAGAGCAAAAATTCGCTCGGAGCAACTGAAGTTTCTTCATTAAATAGTGGAAGGGGTCTTCACAAACTCAAAGACTGGCCCATTATGAACTAGCCTTTTTCCCTTTTTTACTACATTACATCACTACATTACTCACGCTACACTATACTACTAACTACTAATAAATTATTCCACTACTACTACTGCTACTACTAATTATCTATACTAATGTTTAAGCCAGTGGCAAAGCCTTGCTGCTGCTGCCGCCCTTGCCGTCGTCGTCGCTCTTGCCGCCGTCGCTGCCTCCAGCAACACCCTTGCCCCCGTCGTTGTCGTCGTCACCGCCGCCACCTCCACCGCTGTCTTCGTCGTCGTCGTCGTTGCTGCCGCTCCCTTCCTCAGACGAGCCGGAAGAGTTCTCCTCGTCCAAGGAGATCTCCGACTCATCCGAGCCCTCGAGCCCGACGCGCTCGACGGACCGGATGTACATCCACACCTTGGCGGTAATCCCCTAGGAATCGTCTGAGTCATTGGACGATGCCGGGGGGAAGCGTAGACCAGCGATCCCTCGGACTCGGAGGAAAACTCCTCCTCCGAGTACTCAGAGCCTTGGCTCACGCTTTCGCTTGTCGCCGGAGCGACATGGCGAACTTCGACCTTTCTTGTCCTTGCCCATGGCCAGATGAAAGAGAAGAGGGAGTTGGAAAAGAAGCAATAGATGATCAGAGGATGTGTGAAGAAAACAACGGTGCAAAGCAGGCTATTTATAGGGGCCGGAGGCAACTGTTCATCTCCTACCACGCTCACCAAACAGTCGCAAGTATACAATAAGCAATTCAAACCGCCTGAAAGCAAGTCAGGCAGCAGACGCCGCTTCGCGTAACACGACACCATTTGGACTAAGGTCAACTGCTTGGGCGATATGATTACGCCCCATGGTCACATCAAGTTACTACTCCAGGATAGTGTGCTAAACGCTCTGCGTACCAAGACGTCCCTTGGTCACACCCATTGGGGGGACGACCAGGAATTTTCAATAGATTTTCCGAACAAGTCACATCCATACAGTATACGCAATGAATGTTTTGAGACAGAAGGAAAATATCAATAGAGATCAAAGGAAAGCCAAATATAGCTACTGAACTGCAAGTCTAGTCAGCAGAAGCATTGAAGCACAAAGTGAAGTGAAGACCAGCCAAAGAGCCATCTACCAGACGTCCAATGTGTTGCCAATCAAATAAATTTCAAACCTAACAAGGCATGGGCAGACCATAGTGTATGAATTCGCAAAAGCAGGAGATGAAGATAAAATGTTGATTTCTAAAGCAGGAGATGAAGATAAAATGCTGATTTCTAAAGCATGAGACGAAGACAAAATGCTGATTTTTAAAGCATGAGATGAAGATAAAATGTTGATCCCTAAAGCATAAGATGAAGATCTTTGAGTGGATTATTTTCAACAATCCACTCAAAGCTCGGGGGCTACACCCATTGGGGGCACCTCTGGTGCGCCCAATAAATCCTTAACTCCTAAAGACAGAATGCTGATCTCTAAAGCATAAGCCAATGACAGAGCGCCGACTTCTGAGGCATGAGATGAAGATCGTTGAATGTACCAAAGGAGGACAACAGAAGATTGTTTTTTACTGAGTCACTCAGAATTCAGAAGCAACGTTCAACAGGTGCACCTTCGAAGCGCTCATCATCAAAATGAAAATCAAAATCGCAAGCTGGACCTAGAATCTTTGGGCCGATTATTTCAAAATCAGCTCAAAGATTGGGGGCTTGTGGGGGACAGATATCCCCCGGGTCCACTAGAAGGCTAGAAGGCCTCGCGAAAGGCTTTAGGCCTATTGTCTTGCAAGGCTGTCCCTTCGTGGGCCAGGGGGAACAGCTGGCAGAATGGGCTAACGCGGGGAATGAGCGGACGCGGGCCCAGGCGGCTCGTGGGATTTAAGCGTTATCCAAAACTCTGATCCAATTTTCCCGCGCGACCCCCTTGGACGCCGGAACCGAATAAAGATAAGTTGGCAGGATTATAGGAAGAAAAGTTCAATCGATTCACTATTACTTAGGAGTATATCGTTATCATACACGCATGTAATGCCCCACGGTCGAATATATAAGGCCTAGGGGGTCCCCCATCATTTCAAGGTCATTCATCAGCCATCCACTCAGTTCATTAGCTTTCTCCATACTGAAGAACTCCCTTGTGATGTACCACATAAAGATCCACATCAGGAAGTAGGGTATTACGCATCTCAAAGCGGCCCGAACCTCTAGAAAATTGTCTACCATCTCTTGTGCATCCTGCACGAACCATTGAGTTACAGTCAGCAACATCGACCTACCCAAAAGCACCTCGAAGGGTAACCTCGGGTGCGCGGTCGGGCTCCAAACACCGACAATGTGTGCAATGTTTCAATCAAAATTTCGAGAATCAAGAATGTTTAGCTCATTCCTAAATTTGGTAAAGGTTTTCTCATCTAATGGTTTGGTAAAGATATCGGCTAATTGTTCTTTGGTGCTACCATAAGCTATCTCGATATCCCCCTTTGTTGATGATCCCTAAAAAAAGTGATACCGAATGTCTATGTGCTTAGTGCGGCTGTGTTCAACGGGATTATCCGCCATGCGGATTGCACTCTCATTGTCACATAGGAGAGGTACTTTGCTCAATTTGTAGCCATAGTTGAAAGGGAAATGTGCCCTTGGGCCATTTCTAAGTATTTTGGTGATTGAGTGCCAACACAAGTGCTTAAATGTGAATTTATGCTCATGGATGGACAAAGTGCAAATCAAGAGTAGAGGTATGTTTCTAAGCCTTAGTACATTGGTTTTGTGTACTAATATACTTGTCTAAGTGTTAGAAACAGAAAGAAGAAGAAAAGAAAAGAGGTGCAAAAGGCTTGGCTGTGTTCAGCCAAGACTCAGCTCAGTCTGGCACACCGGACTGTCCGGTGGTGCACCGGACAGTGTCCGGTGCGCCAGGCTGACTCGGCGTGAAGTGGCCGCTCTCTGGAATTCGCCGACGGCGTACGACTAAAATTCACCGGACTGTCCGGTGTGCACCGGACTGTCCGGTGAGCCAACGGACGGTCGGCCGCGGAATCTGCGCGCGACACGTGGCCGGGCCAACGGTCGGAAGGGGGCACCGGACTGTCCGGTGCGCCAACGGCTCCCTGATCTGCAACGGTCGGCCGCGTCATTTTAGGAAGGAAATCGGGCACCGGACAGTGTCCGGTGTGCACCGGACTGTCCGGTGCACCCGACGACAGAAGGCAAGATTGGCCTTCCAGATTTGCTCTCAACGGCTCCTAGCTGCCTTGGGGCTATAAAAGGGACCCCTAGGCGCATGGAGGAGTACACCAAGCAACCTAAGAGCATTCTTGATCATCCACACTCAGTCTTTGCGCATCCGTTTGTCATTCTCAGTGATTCGAGCTCCGTTCTAGTGAGAACTTTGAGATAGTCTTTTGAGCTCGATTCTTGGCCGTGTGTGTGCGCATTTTGCTGTGGATTTGTGTGTGTTGCTTCCCTCCCTTACTCCGTACTTCTTTGTGAAATTCAATTGTAAGGGCGAGAGACTCCAAGTTGTGGAGATTCCTCACAAACGGGATATTGAAAGGCAAAGCAAAACACCGTGGTATTCAAGTTGGTCTTTGGACCGCTTGAGAGGGGTTGATTGCAACCCTCGTCCGTTGGGACGCCACAACGTGGAGTAGGCAAGCGTTGGTCTTGGCCGAACCACGGGATAAACCACTGTGTCATCTCTGTGTTTGATCTCTTGTGTTTCACAGGATCACCTATTCACCCCCCCCCCCCCTCTAGGTGCTCTCAATTGGTATCAGAGCCGTTCTCTTCAAAAAGAGGGACTAACCGCCCGAAGAGATGGATCCTAAGGGCAAGGGGATAGTGATCAACGATAAGGAGAAGGAGTCCTTCGTCAATGAGCCCAAAGATGACAAGCCTACCGACTCCGGCTCGGGTCATAGACGAAAGGAAGGGAAGAAGAAGAAGACAAGGCGCATCAAGGAGATCGTCTACTACGACGACAGCGATGAGTCTACTTCTTCCCAAAAGGACAACGACCACAACGACTACGAGAGAAGGAAACCGGTTAATTCGAACTTTTCCTTTGACTACTCTCGTATTCAGCAAAGTTCAAATTCACATTTGCTCTCCATTCCACTCGGCAAGCCCCCACACTTTGATGGGGAGGACTACGGATTTTAGAGCCACAAAATGCGTAGTCACCTGTTCTCTCTCCATCCGAGTATATGGGAGATTGTAGATAGTGGAATGCACTTTGATAGTTCGGATAGTCCTATATTCATTAATGAGCAAATCCATAAGAATGCACAAGCTACTACTGTTCTTCTAGCTTCATTGTGCAGGGATGAATATAACAAAGTGAGCAGCTTGGATAACGCCAAGCAGATCTGGGACACCCTCAAGATTTCTCATGAGGGAAATGACGTTACCTTGCTTACCAAAACGGAGTTGGTGGAGGGCAAGCTTGGACGGTTCGCGATGATAAGGGGCGAGGAGCCAACTCAAACATACAACCGGCTCAAGACCCTTATTAACAAAATAAGGAGCTATGGAAGCACGCGATGGACGGACCACGACGTCGTCCGACTAATGCTAAGGTCCTTTACCGTTCTTGATCCTCATTTGGTGAATAATATTCGTGAGAATCCCAGGTACACCAAAATGTCGCCCAAAGAAGTCCTAGGAAAATTCGTCAGCGGGCGAATGATGATCAAGGAGGCGAGGTACGTGGACGACGCCTTGAATGGACCGATCAACGAGCCGCAACCTCTTGCTCTCAAAGCCACAAGAAGCAAGGAGGTGCTACCTAGCAAGGTGGCACAAATTGAAGCGGCCGGACTTAATGATGAAGAGATGGCCCTCATCATCAAAAGATTCAAGACGGCGCTTAAGGGTCGCAGGGGACAGCCAAGCAAGACCAAAGCCAAGGGGAAGCGCTCATGCTTCAAATGCGGTAAGCTTGGTCATTTTATTGCTAACTGTCCCGACAATGATAGTGATCAGGATCAAGGGAACAAGAGGGAGAAGAAGAAGAACTATAAGAAGGCAAAGGGCGAGGCGCATCTAGGCAAGGAGTGGGACTCGGACTGCTCCTCTTCCGACTCCGACAATAAAGGACTCGCCGCCACCGCCTTCAACAAATCAACCCTCTTCCCCAACGAGCGTCACACATGCCTTATGGCAAGGGAGAAGAAGGTATGTACTCGAAACTCTACCTATGCTTCTTCAAGTGAGGACGAATCTAGTGATGAGGATGAAGTAGATTACTCATGTTTGTTTAAGGGCCTAGATAGAACCAAGGTAGACAAAATTAATGAGTTAATTGATGCCTTGAATGATAAGAATATGCTTTTAGAAAAGCAAGAGGATTTGTTGTATGAAGAACATGATAAATTTGTAGAAGCTCAAAGATCTCATGCTCTAGAAGTTAAAAGAAATGAAATGCTTTCTTGTGAATTATCTTCGTGCCATGAGACAATTTCTAAATTAAGGAGCATTAATGATGATTTGAATGCTAAGTTAGAGATTGCTAGTAAATCTACCTCTTGTGTAGAAAATGTTGTAACGTGCACTAGGTGTAAAGATATTAACATTGATGCTTATAGTGAACACCTAGCTTGCATTTCTAAATTAAATGAAGAGGTAGCTAGTCTTAATACCCAACTTGAGACTAGCAAAAGTGATTTTGAGAAACTAAAATTTGCTAGGGATGCCTACACGGTTGGTAGACACCCCTCAATTAAGGATGGACTTGGCTTCAAGAGGGAAGCCAAGAACTTAACAAGCCATAAGGCTCCCATCTCCGCCAAGGAGAAAGGGAAGGCCCCTATGGCAAGTAGTACTAAAAGGAATCATGCTTTTATGTATCATGATAGGAGACAAACTAGAAATGCTTATAGGAATTATAACGCTTATGATGATTTTAACTCTCATACCATGTTTGCTTCTAGTTCTTCCTATATGCATGGTAGAAATATGTCTAGGAGAAATACTATTCATCATGTGCCTAGAAAGAATATTATTCATGCTCCTAGGAAAGTAGTGAATGAACCTTCTACAATTTATTGTGCTTTAAATGCTTCCTTTGCTATTTGTAGAAAGGATAGGAAAATAGTTGCTAGGAAGTTAGGGGCAAAATGCAAGGGAGACAAAACTTGCATTTGGGTTCCTAAGGATATTTGCACTAACCTTGTAGGACCCAACATGAGTTGGGTACCTAAGACCCAAGCCTAAATTTGCCTTGCAGGTTTATGCATCCGGGGGTTCAAGCTGGATTATCGACAGCGGATGCACAAACCATATGACGGGGGAGAAGAAGATGTTCACCTCGTACGTCAAGAATAAAGATTCCCAAGATTCAATTATATTCGGTGATGGGAATCAAGGCAAGGTAAAAGGGCTAGGTAAAATTGCAATTTCTAATGAGCACTCCATATCCAATGTGTTTTTAGTTGAGTCTCTTGGTTACAATTTACTATATGTTAGTCAACTATGTAATATGGGATATAATTGTCTTTTTACAAATGTAGATGTGTCAGTCTTTAGAAGAAGTGATGGTTCACTAGCCTTTAAGGGTGTATTAGACGGCAAGCTTTACTTAGTTGATTTTGCAAAAGAAGAGGCCGGTCTAGATGCATGCTTAATTGCTAAGACTAGCATGGGCTGGTTGTGGCATCGCCGCTTAGCACATGTGGGGATGAAGAACCTTCACAAGCTTCTAAAGGGAGAACACGTGATAGGTTTGACTAACGTACAATTCGAAAAAGATAGACCTTGTGCAGCTTGTCAGGCAGGTAAACAGGTGGGAGGAGCGCATCACAGCAAGAATGTGATGACCACATCAAGACCCCTGGAGCTGCTACATATGGACCTCTTCGGACCCGTCGCCTATCTAAGCATAGGAGGAAGTAAGTATGGTTTAGTTATTGTTGATGACTTTTCCCGCTTCACTTGGGTGTTCTTTTTGCAGGATAAGTCTGAAACCCAAGGAACCCTCAAGCGCTTCCTCAGGAGAGCTCAAAATGAGTTTGAGCTCAAGGTGAAGAAGATAAGGAGCGACAACGGGTCCGAGTTCAAGAATCTTCAAGTGGAGGAGTTCCTTGAGGAGGAAGGGATCAAGCACGAGTTCTCCGCTCCCTACACACCACAGCAAAATGGTGTGGTAGAGAGGAAGAACAGGACGCTAATCGATATGGCGAGGACGATGCTTGGAGAATTCAAGACCCCCGAGTGCTTTTGGTCGGAAGCCGTGAACACGGCTTGCCACGCCATCAACAGGGTCTACCTTCATCGCCTCCTCAAGAAGACTTCATATGAGCTACTAACCGGTAACAAACCCAATGTATCTTACTTTCGTGTATTTGGGAGCAAGTGCTACATTCTAGTGAAGAAGGGTAGAAATTCTAAGTTTGCTCCCAAAGCTG
Source organism: Zea mays (assembly GCF_902167145.1). Taxonomy (NCBI): domain Eukaryota; kingdom Viridiplantae; phylum Streptophyta; class Magnoliopsida; order Poales; family Poaceae; genus Zea; species Zea mays. The sequence goes on along the minus strand of NC_050096.1, from coordinate 69,782,897 downwards.
TAGAAGGGTTTTTGTTAGGTTATGACTCAAATACAAAGGCGTATAGAGTCTTCAACAAATCATCGGGTTTGGTTGAAGTCTCTAGCGACGTTGTATTTAATGAAACTAATGGCTCTCCAAGAGAGCAAGTTGTTGATCTTGATGATGTAGACGAAGAAGATGTTCCGACGGCTGCTATACAAACCATGGCGATTGGTGATGTGCGACCACAGGAACAAGATGAGCAAGATCAACCTTCTTCCTCAACTATGGTGCATCCCCCAACTCAAGATGATGAACAGGTTCATCAACAGGAGGCGTGTGATCAAGGGGGAGCACAAGATGATCATGTGATGGAGGAAGAAGCGGAACCGGCACCTCCAACCCAAGTTCGAGCGATGATTCAAAGGGATCATCCCGTCGACCAAATTCTGGGTGATATTAGCAAGGGAGTAACTACTCGGTCTCGATTAGTTAATTTTTGTGAACATTACTCCTTTGTCTCTTCTATTGAGCCTTTCAGAGTAGAAGAGGCCTTGCTAGACCCGGACTGGGTGTTGGCCATGCAAGAGGAGCTCAACAACTTCAAGAGGAATGAAGTTTGGACGTTGGTGCCTCGTCCTAAGCAAAATGTTGTGGGAACCAAGTGGGTGTTCCGCAACAAACAAGACGAGCACGGAGTAGTGACAAGGAACAAGGCTCGACTTGTGGCAAAAGGTTATGCCCAAGTCGCAGGTTTGGACTTTGAGGAGACTTTTGCTCCTGTGGCTAGGCTAGAGTCCATTCGTATCTTGCTAGCATATGCCGCTCACCATTCTTTCAGGTTGTTCCAAATGGATGTGAAGAGCGCTTTCCTCAACGGGCCAATAAAGGAGGAGGTGTACGTGGAGCAACCCCCTGGCTTCGAGGATGAACGGAACCCCGACCACGTGTGTAAGCTCTCTAAGGCGCTCTATGGACTTAAGCAAGCCCCAAGAGCATGGTATGAATGCCTTAGAGATTTCTTAATTGCTAATGCTTTCAAGGTTAGGAAAGCCGATCCAACTCTTTTCACTAAGACTTGTGATGGTGTTTTGTTTGTGTGCCAAATTTATGTCGATGACATAATATTTGGTTCTACTAATAAAAAGTCTTGTGAAGAGTTTAGCAGGGTGATGACGCAGAAATTTGAGATGTCAATGATGGGCGAGTTGAACTACTTCCTTGGGTTCCAAGTGAAGCAACTCAAGGATGGCACCTTCATCTCTCAAACAAAGTACACGCAAGACTTGCTAAAGCGGTTTGGGATGAAGGACGCCAAGCCCGCAAAGACTCCGATGGGAACCGACGGACACACCGACCTCAACAAAGGAGGTAAGTCCGTTGATCAAAAAGCATACCGGTCAATGATAGGATCGTTACTTTACTTATGTGCTAGTAGACCGGATATTATGCTTAGCGTATGCATGTGTGCTAGATTTCAATCCGATCCTAAGGAGTGTCACTTAGTGGCGGTGAAGCGAATCCTTAGATATTTAGTTGCTACGCCCTGTTTCGGGATCTGGTATCCAAAAGGGTCTACCTTTGACTTAATCGGATATTCAGATTCCGACTATGCTGGATGTAAGGTCGATAGGAAGAGTACATCGGGGACGTGCCAATTCTTAGGAAGGTCCCTGGTGTCGTGGAACTCTAAGAAACAAACTTCTGTTGCCCTATCCACCGCTGAGGCCGAGTATGTTGCCGCAGGACAGTGTTGCGCGCAACTACTTTGGATGAGGCAAACCCTCAGGGACTTTGGCTACAATCTGAGCAAAGTCCCACTCCTATGTGATAATGAGAGTGCTATCCGCATGGCGGAAAATCCTGTTGAGCACAGCCGCACAAAGCACATAGACATCCGGCATCACTTTTTGAGAGACCACCAGCAAAAGGGAGATATCGAAGTGTTTCATGTTAGCACCGAGAACCAGCTAGCCGATATCTTTACCAAGCCTCTAGATGAGAAGACCTTTTGCAGGTTGCGTAGTGAGCTAAATGTCTTAGATTCGCGGAACTTGGATTGATTTATAGCATACATGTGTTTATGCCCTTGATCATGTTCCTTATGCATTTTGTTGCTAAGTAATGGTGCTCAAGTTGTACAAACACTCCCTGGACCTCACAAGTCCGTTGCAAAGTGATGCACATGTTTAGGGGGAGATGTGTTACAACTTGACCCTTTGAGACTAACCATATGCTTGAGTTTGCTTGCTTTAGTCTCAAAGGAGGTTTGAAAGGGAAAAGGTGGACTTGGACCCTGAAAGACTTCCACTGCACTCCGATGAGAGGGTAACTTATTCCAAGTTTATCTCATGTACTCTTATTGCCTTTGTATTCTTATTGAAGATTTTGGTGAGGCAATAGGGTTCTAAGGCCAAGATTGATCCCGTTTTGGTGCTTGATGCCAAAGGGGGAGAAAATAAAGGCCAAAGCAATAAATGGATCAGCTACCACTTGAGAAATTTTGAAAATAGTAGAATAGAGCTTTTGGTTTGTGAAAACTCTTTTATTGTCTCTCTTGTCAAAAAGTTGGCTTCTTGTGGGGAGAAAATGTTGATTATGGGAAAAAGGGGAGTTTTTGAAATCTTTGATCAATCTCTGTTGGAATGACTCTCTTTATGCTTCAACCTGTGTGTTTGACTTAGAGATAGATATTTGAGTTTGATTTGCAAAAACAAACCAAGTGGTGGCAAAGGATGATCCATATATGCCAAAATTGAACCAAAACAAATTTGAGTTTTTATTTGAAGTGATTTTGCACTTGTTCTAGTTGCTTTATGTTGTGTTGGCATAAATCACCAAAAAGGGGGAGATTGAAAGGGAAATGTGCCCTTGGGCCATTTCTAAGTATTTTGGTGATTGAGTGCCAACACAAGTGCTTAAATGTGAATTTATGCTCATGGATGGACAAAGTGCAAATCAAGAGTAAAGGTATGTTTCTAAGCCTTAGTACATTGGTTTTGTGTACTAATATACTTGTCTAAGTGTTAGAAACAGAAAGAAGAAGAAAAGAAAAGAGGTGCAAAAGGCTTGGCTGTGTTCAGCCAAGACTCAGCTCAGTCTGGCACACCGGACTATCCGGTGGTGCACCGGACAGTGTCCGGTGCGCCAGGCTGACTCGGCGTGAAGTGGCCGCTCTCTGGAATTCGCCGATGGCGTACGGCTAAAATTCACCGGACTGTCCGGTGTGCACCGGACTGTCCGGTGAGCCAACGGACGGTCGGCCGCGGAATCTGCGCGCGACACGTGGCCAGGCCAACGGTCGGAAGGGGACACCGGACTGTCCGGTGTGCACCGGACATGTCCGGTGTGCCAACGGCTCCCTGATCTGCAACGGTCGGCCGCGTCATTTTAGGAAGGAAATCGGGCACCGGACAGTGTCCGGTGTGCACCGGACTGTCCGGTGCACCCGACGACAGAAGGCAAGATTGGCCTTCCAGATTTGCTCTCAACGGCTCCTAGCTGCCTTGGGGCTATAAAAGGGACCCCTAGGCGCATGGAGGAGTACACCAAGCAACCTAAGAGCATTCTTGATCATCCACACTCAGTCTTTGCGCATCCGTTTGTCATTCTCAGTGATTCGAGCTCCGTTCTAGTGAGAACTTTGAGATAGTCTTTTGAGCTCGATTCTTGGCCGTGTGTGTGCGCATTTTGCTGTGGATTTGTGTGTGTTGCTTCCCTCCCTTACTCCGTACTTCTTTGTGAAATTCAATTGTAAGGGCGAGAGACTCCAAGTTGTGGAGATTCCTCGCAAACGGGATATTGAAAGGCAAAGCAAAACACCGTGGTATTCAAGTTGGTCTTTGGACCGCTTGAGAGGGGTTGATTGCAACCCTCGTCCGTTGGGACGCCACAACGTGGAGTAGGCAAGCGTTGGTCTTGGCCGAACCACGGGATAAACCACTGTGTCATCTCTGTGTTTGATCTCTTGTGTTTCACAGGATCACCTATTCACCCCCCCCCCCTCTAGGTGCTCTCAATAGTCCCTGAGGGTTTGCCTCATCCAAAGTAATTGCGCACAGCAATGACCTGCGGCAATATACTCGGCTTCGGCGGAAGAAAGAGCTACTGAGTTTTGTTTCTTTGAAGCCCAAGACACCAGGGATCTCCCCAGAAACTGACAAGTCCCTGATGTGCTCTTCCTATCAATTTTACACCCTGCCCAATCAACATCTGAATATCCTATTAAATCAAAGGTGGATCCCTTGGGGTACCAAAGACCAAACTTAGGAGTATAAACTAAATATCTCATGATTCTTTTCACGACCCTAAGGTGAACTTCCTTAGGATCGGCTTAGAACCTTGCACACATGCATACAGAAAGCATAATATTCGGTTGAGATGCACATAAATAGAGTAAAGATCCTATCATCGACCAGTATACCTTTTGATCTACGGATTTACCTCCCGTGTCGAGGTCGAGATGCCATTAGTTCCCATGGGTGTCTTGATGGGTTTGGCATCCTTCATTCCAAACTTGTTAAGAATGTCTTGAATGTACTTTGTTTGGCTGATGAAGGTGCCCTCTTGGAGTTGCTTAACTTGAAATCCTAGAAAATTCTTCAACTCCCCCATCATAGGCATCTCGAATTTCTGTATCATGATCCTACTAAACTCTTCACAAGTAGATTTGTTAGTAGACCCAAATATGATATCATCAACATAAATTTGGCATACAAACAAATCTTTTGCAATGGTTTTAGTAAAGAGAGTAGGATCGGCTTTACCGACTTTGAAGCCATTAGTGATAAGAAAATCTCTTAGGCATTCATACCATGCTCTTGGGGCTTGCTTGAGCCCATAAAGCGCCTTTGAGAGTTTATACACATGGTTAGGGTACTCACTATCTTCAAAGCTGGTTGGTTGCTCAACATAGACCTCTTCCTTGATTGGTCCATTGAGGAAGGCACTTTTCACGTCCATTTGATAAAGCTTAAAGCCATGGTAAGTAGCATAGGCAAGTAATATACGGATTGACTCAAGCCTAGCTACGGGTGCATAGGTTTCACCGAAATCCAAACCTTCGACTTGTGAATATCCGTTGGCCACAAGTCGGGCTTTGTTCCTTGTCACCACACCATGCTCATCTTGCTTGTTGCGGAATACCCATTTGGTACCTACAACATTTTGATTAGGACGTGGAACTAAATGCCATACCTCATTCCTCGTGAAGTTGTTGAGCTCCTCTTGCATTGCCAGCACCCAATCTGAATCTCTTAGTGCATCCTCTACCCTGTATGGCTCAATAGAGGACACAAAAGAGTAATGTTCACAAAAATGAGTGACTCGAGATCGAGTGGTTACCCCCTTATGAATATCACCAATAATTGAGTTGACAGGGTGATCTCTTTGAATCGCTTGGTGGACTCTTGGGTGTGGCAGTCTTTGACCCTGTATCTCTTGATCATCTTCCTTATCTTTCTCAAGACACTTGTAATCAAAGCAAGAGACACCAAAGTGTGGTGGTCCTTGTGAGGGGTCTAAGTGACCCGTTTGATTAAGGAGAAAGCTCACTCGGTCTAGGTGATCGTTTGAGAGAGGGAAAGGGTTGAAAGAGACCCGGTCTTTGTGACCACCTCAACTGGGAGTAGGTTTGCAAGAACCGAACCTCGGTAAAACAAATCACCGTGTCTCTCGCTTTATTTCTTGGTTGATTTGTTTTCGCCCTCTCTTTCGGACTCAATTTTATTTCTAACGCTAACCCCGGCTTGTAGTTGTGCTTAAAGTTTGTAAATTTCAGTTTCCGCCTATTCACCCCCCCTCTAGGCGACATTCAATTGGTATCAGAGCCCGGTACTTCATTAGAGTCTAACAACTCAAAGTGATGTCGGGAGGATCCGCCAAGAGGGAGATGGAAACGGCCACAAGCCACGGGAAGGCTCCATCGAAGGAGTCCGGCGCCAAGGGAAGGGAGGAATCACCTCCCCGCGTCAAGTCGCATCGGAGTGGAGACAAGAAGAAAAAGATGAAGAAAGTGGTCTACTATGAGACCGACTCTTCGTCGCCATCCACCTCCGGCTCCAATGCTCCGTCCGTCACTTCTAAGCGCCATGAGCGCAAGAAGTTTAGTAAGATTCCCCTACGTTATCCCCGCATTTCTAAACGCACTCCTTTACTTTCCATCCCACTAGGCAAACCATCGATTTTTTACGGTGAAGATTATTGTATGTGGAGTGATAAAATGAGGCATCATCTAACCTCACTCCACGCTAGCATTTGGGACATTGTTGAGTTTGGAGCGCAGGTACCATCCGTGGGGGATGAAGCATATGATTCGGACGAGGTCGCCCAAATCCGGCATTTTGACTCCCAAGCCACCACTATACTCCTCGCCTCTCTATGTCGAGAGGAGTATAATAAGGTGCAAGGGCTAAAAAGTGCCAAGGATATTTGGGATGTGCTAAAGACCGCGCATGAAGGGGTTGAGCTGACCAAGATCACCAAGTGGGAGACGATCGAGGGGGAGCTTGGTCGATTCATCCTCAACCAAGGAGAGGAGCCACAAGCCATGTACAACCGGCTCAAGACCTTGGTCAACCAAGTGCGCAACCTCGGGAGCACAAAATGGGTTGACCATGAAATGGTCAAGGTTATTCTTATATCACTCGTATTTCGTAATCCTACTCAAGTTCAATTAATACGTGGTGATCCTAGATATAAGCTAATGTTTCCCGAGGAAGTAATAGAAAAGTTTGTGAGCTTTGAGTTGATGATCAAAGGCTCCAAACAAATTGTCGAGCAAGGCGGCACCTCCACACCCGAGGTGCAACCCGTCGCATTCAAAGTGACGGAGGAGAAGAAAGAAGAGTCTACCTCAAGTAGGCTCCCCATCGACGCCTCCAAGCTCGACAATGAGGAAATGACGCTCATCATCAAGAGCTTCCACAAAATCCTCAAGCAAAGGAGGGGGAAGGACTATAAACCCCGCTCCAAGAAAGTTTGCTACAAGTGTCGTAAGCCCGACTATTTCATTGCTAAATGTCATATATCTAGTGATAGTGACAGGCGCGACGACAAGAAGGGAAGGAGGAAGGAAAAGAAGAAGTACTACAAGAAGAAGGGCGGCGATGCCCACGTGTGTCGGGAATGGGACTCCGACATGAGCTCCACCGACTCCTCCTCCGACGAGGACGTAGCCAACATCGCTGTCACCAAGGGCCTCCTCTTCCCCAACGTAGGCCACAAGTGCCTCATGGCAAAGGACGGCAAAAAAAAGAAGGTAAAATATAGAGCTTCCGCTAAATATACAACATCTAGTGATGAGGGTAGCTCTAGTGATGATGAAGATGATTTGCTTGCTCTTTTTGGCAACCTAAACATGCAACAAAAAAGAAAAATTGAATGAATTGATAGGTGATATTCATGAGAAGGATGAACTCTTGGATAGCCATGAAGAATTCCTTATTAAGGAAAACAAAAAGCATGTTAAGGTGAAAAATGCTTATGCTCAGGAATTAGAGAAATGTGAAAAATTAACTAGTGAGCTTAGCATTTGCCATGACACTATCTCCAACCTTAGAATTGAAAATGCTAATTTGATCACTAAAGTTGAAAAGAGAAATGTTTGTGATAATTAAATTGCCAATCTTAAGAATGATAATGCTAGTTCAATTGCTAAGATTGAGAAATTGAATGAATCAATTTCTAGCCTTAAGATTGAGAATGATAAATTAATTGCTAAGGCTAAGGATTTAAATGTTTGCAATGTTTCTATTTCCAATCTTAGAAATGAGAATGCAATGTTACATGCTAAGATTGATGAATTAAATGCTTGCACACCCTCTACATCTAGTGTTGATCATGTTACTATTTATGCTAGATGTAGAGACATTAATGTTGATGCTATTCATGATCACCTAGCTTTAATTAAACAACAAAATGATCACATAACACAACTAACTAGTAAAATTAATGAGCATGAAATAGAAAATGAAAATTTTAAATTTGCTAGGAGCATGCTCTATAATGGGAGACGCCCAGACATTAAGGATGTCATTGGCTTCCAACGGGGAGACAATGTCAAGCTTAATGCCCCAAGAAATTGTCTAATTTTGTTAAGGGTAAGGCTCCCATGGCTCAAGATAACGAGGGTTACATTTTATATCCTTCTGGTTATCCTGAGCACAAGATTAGGAGAATTCATGCTAAGAAGACTCATTATGTTTCCCATCATGCTCTTATGTATAAGAATGAGGTTTCTATCTCTAGGCATACCACTCATATTAAAATGCCTAAAAAGAAAACTCCTACTGCATCAAATGAACCTAATGTTTCATTTAAAACTTTTGATGTTGCTTATGTTTTAACTAACAAATCAGGCAAAGTAGTTGCCAAATATGTTGGGGGCAAACACAAGGGCTCCAAGACGTGTGTTTGGGTGCCCAAGGTGCTTGTTTCTAATGTGAAAGGACCCAAGACTGTTTGGGTACCTAAGAACAAGGCCTAAACTTGTTTTGTAGGTTTATGCATCCGGGGGCTTAAGTTGGATCATTGATAGCGGATGCACAAACCACATGACAGGGAGAAAAGAATGTTCTCCTCCTACGAGAGAAACGAAGATCCCCAAAGAGCTATCACATTCGGGGATGGAAATCAAGGTTTGGTCAAAGGACTTGGTAAAATTGCTATATCACCTGACCATTCCATTTCCAATATTTTTCTTGTAGATTCTTTAGATTACAATTTGCTTTCAGTTTCTTAATTATGCAAAATGGGTTACAACTGTCTTTTTACAGATATAGGTGTTACTGTCTTTAAAAGAAGTGATGACTCGGTAGCATTTAAGGGAGTACTCGAGGGTCAGCTATACTTAGTTGATTTCAATAGAGTTGAACTCGATACTTGCTTAATTGCTAAGACTAATATGGGTTGGCTCTGGCATCACCGACTAGCCCATGTTGGGATGAAGAATCTTCACAAGCTTCTAAAGGGAGAACACATTTTGGGACTAACCAATGTTCATTTTGAGAAAGATAGGGTTTGTAGCGCATGTCAAGCAGGGAAGCAAGTTGGTACCCACCATCCACACAAGAACATCATGACGACCAACAGGTCGCTTGAACTACTCCACATGGATCTATTCGGCCCGATCGCTTACATAAGCATCGACGGGAGTAAGTATTATCTTATAATTGTGGATGATTATTCTCGCTTCACTTGGGTATTCTTTTTATAGGAAAAATCTCAGACCCAAGATACCTTAAAGGGATTCTTGAGATGGGCTCAAAACGAGTTCGGATTAAGGATTAAGAAGATAAGAAGCGACAACGAGACAGAGTTCAAGAACTCTCAAATAGAAGGCTTTCTTGAGGATGAGGGCATCAAGCATGAGTTCTCTTCTACCTACACACCTCAACAAAATGGTGTAGTGGAGAGGAAGAATAGAACTCTACTTGACATGGCGAGGACCATGCTTGATGAGTACAAGACTCCGGACCGGTTTTGGGCGGAAGCAATCAACACTGCTTGCTACTCCATCAACCGGCTCTACCTTCACTGAATCCTCAAGAAGACATCATATGAACTCCTCACCGGTAAAAAGCCCAATGTTTCATATTTTAGAGTCTTTGGTAGCAAATGTTTTATTCTTGTTAAAAGAGGTAGAAAATCTAAATTTGCTCCTAAGGCTGTAGAAGGATTTTTACTTGGTTATGACTCAAACACAAGGGCATATAGAGTCTTCAACAAATCCACTGGATTAGTTGAGGTTTCTTGTGACATTGTGTTTGATGAGACTAATGGCTCTCAAGTAGAGCAAGTTGATCTTGATGAGCTAGATGATGAAGAGGCTCCATGCATCGCGCTAAGGAACATGTCCATTGGGGATGTGTGTCCTAAGGAATCCGAAGAGCCTCCACAAGCACAAGATCAACCATCATCTTCTAATCAAGCATCTCCACCAACCCAAGATGAGGATCAAGCTCAAGATGATGAAAAAGAAGATCAAGAGAATGAGCCACCTCAAGAGGAGGACAATGATCAAGGGGGAGATGATAATGATCAAAAAGAACAAGATCAAAGACCGCCTCACCTAAGAGTCCACCAAGCAATACAACGAGATCACCCCGTGAACTCCTTCCTCGGCGATATTCATAAGGGGGTAACCACTCGATCTCGTGTCACTCATTTTTGTGAACATTACTCTTTTGTGTCTTCTATTGAGCCATACAGGGTGGAAGATGCATTAAGAGATTCAGATTGGGTGTTGGCAATGCAAGAGGTGCTCAACAACTTCACGAGGAATGAGGTATGGCATCTTGTTCCATGTCCTAACCAAAGTGTTGTAGGAACCAAGTGGGTATTTCGCAACAAGCAAGATGAGCATGATGTGGTGACAAGCAACAAAGCCCGACTTGTGGCCAAGGGTTATTCACAAGTCAAAGGTTTGGATTTTGGTGAAACCAATGCACCTGTAGCTAGGCTTGAATCAATTCGCATATTACTTGCCTATGCTACTTACCATGGCTTCAAGCTTTATCAAATGGACGTGAAGAGTGCCTTCCTCAATGGACCAATCAAGGAAGAGGTCTATGTTGAGCAACCTCCGGGCTTTGAAGATAGTGAGTACCCTAACCATGTGTATAAACTTTCTAAGGCGCTTTATGGGCTCAAGCAAGCCCCCAAGAGCATGGTATGAATGCCTACTAGATTTTATTATCACTAATGGCTTCAAAGTCGGCAAACCGATCCTACTCTCTTTACTAAAACTATTGCAAATGATTTGTTTGTATGCCAAATTTATGTTGATGATATCATATTTGGGTCTACTAACAAATCTACTTGTGAAGAGTTTAGTAGGATCATGATATAAAAATTCGAGATGTCTATGATGGGGGAGTTGAAGTATTTCTTAGGATTTCAAGTGAAGCAACTCCAAGAGGGCACCTTCATCAGCCAAACCAAGTACATTCAAGATATACTTACCAAGTTTGGAATGAAGGATTCCAAGCCCATTAAGACACCCATGGGAACCAATGGGCATCTCGACCTCGACACGGGAGGTAAATCCGTAGATCAAAAGGTATACCGGTCGATGATAGGATCTCTACTCTATTTATGTGCATCTCGACCGGATATTATGCTTTCCGTATGCATGTGTGCAAGATTCTAAGCCGATCCTAAGGAAGTTCACCTTAGGGCCGTGAAAAGAATCATGAGATATTTAGTTCATACACCTAAGTTTGGACTTTGGTACCCCAAGGGATCCACCTTTGTTTTAATAGGTTATTCATATGCTGATTGGGCAGGGTGTAAAATTGATAGGAAGAGCACATCAGGGACTTGTCAGTTTTTGGGAAGATCCCCGGTGTCTTGGGCTTCAAAGAAACAAAACTCAGTAGCTCTTTCTACCGTCGAAGCCGAATATATTGCCGCAGGCCATTGTTACACGCAATTGCTTTGGATGAGGCAAACCCTTAGGGACTATGGCTACAAATTGAGCAAAGTCCCTCTCCTATGTGATAATGAGAGTGCAATCCGTATGGCAGATAATCTCGTTGAACACAGCCGCACTAAGCACATAGCCATTCGGTATCACTTTTTGAGGGATCACCAACAAAGGGGGGATATCGAGATTGCCTATGTTAGCACAAAAGAACAATTAGCCGATATCTTTACCAAGCCATTAGATGAGAAAACCTTTACCAAACTTAGGAATGATCTAAACATTTTTTATTCTCAGAACTTTGATTGATACTTTGCACACATAGCTCATTTATGTACCTTTGATCATATCTTTTCATGTCTACGACTAATGTGTTTTCAAGTGTATTCCTATGCTAAGTCGTAGATTAAAAGGGAAATGAAGTCTTCGGCGAAGACAAGGCTTCCACTCGACTCTATCGGTATTATTTACCCTTCGCCGTCACTCCGCACTGCTCTCCACTTTGGTATAATCTTCACTCTTATTACTCATACCATTGAGGAGAAAGTAAAAGGGCTCTCAAAAGTTTCTGTTTTTGGCGATTAATGCCAAAGGGGGAGAGAATATTAGCTCAAAGCAAAAGGACCGCACCACCACCAATTTCAAAGTTTTAAAAAGAAGTTTTCAAATTGGTATCTTATGATGAAATATTTAAAATAGGATTTTTCAATTTGGTATCTAAAATATTTGGTCTTCTTTCAATTGGTAAAACCCTCTTGAACACTAAGAGGAGAATTTCATTAGGGGGAGTTTTGTTTAAGTCAAAGGAAAAGCATTTGAAACATGGGGAGAAAATTACAAATCTTGAAAATGCTTCTCGAAATCTTATTCATATACCTTTGACTATTTGCAAAAGACTTTGAAAAAGAATTTCCAAAAAGATTTGCAAAAACAAAACAAGTGGTGCAAATGTGGTCCAAAATGGTGAAAGAAAGAAAGCAATACATGCATATCTAGTAAAAGTAAAATTTGGTTTAATTCCAAGCAACCTTTGCACTTACCTTATGCAAACTAGTTCAATTCCGCACTTATAAATTTGCTTTGGTTTGTGTTGGCATCAATCCCCAAAAAGGGGGAGATTGAAAGGGAAATAGGGTCAAACCTTTTACTAAATGATTTTGGTGGTTGAAATGGCCAACACAAACAATTGGACTAATTAGTTTGCTCTAGATTATATGTTCTACAGGTGCTAAAGGTTCAACACAAACCAATAAAAAGATCTAAGTTAGGGTTCAAAAGAAAAGAGCAAAAAAAACCCGAAGAGAACCCTGGTTTGGTGCACCGGACTGTCCGGTGCCCCAGGGACCGTACAGGCTGAACTCTTCACCTTCGGGTTTCTGGACAGCCGCTCCGCTATAATTCACCGGACTGTTCGGTGTGCCAGCGGAGCAACGGCTCCAGCGCAACGGTCGACTCCAACGGACACCTGCAAAAGCACTACAGTGCGCGGACAGTTCGCGCAGAGTCAGAGCAGCGCCAGAAGGCGCACCGAACAGTGAACAGTGCCTGTCCGGTGCGGCACCGGACTGTCCAGTGCCCCAAGCTGTCAGAGCTCCGACGGTCGAAACCGTCAGAACCCTAACGGTTGGGTGACGTGCCAGGCGCACCGGACAGTTCCCAACGGCTGTTTTGGTGGTTGGGGCTATAAATACCCCCAACCACCACTATTCAAGGCATCCAAGTTTTTCAGACTTCACATTCAATACAAGAGCTAGTGCAATCAATACAAGACACAATTCAATAGAATCAAAGCCTCTCCAAGTCCCAAATCCACTCCAAGCAAATAGTGACTAGAGAGAGAGTTTTGCTCATGTTCTTTGAGCTCTTGTTCTTGGATCGCTTTCTTCTTCCTTCATTCTTGTTCTCAAGACACTTGTAATCAAAGCAAGAGACACCAAAGTGTGGTGGTCCTTGTGAGGGGTCTAAGTGACCCGTTTGATTAAGGAGAAAGCTCACTCGGTCTAGGTGACCGTTTGAGAGAGGGAAAGGGTTGAAAGAGACCCGGTCTTTGTGACCACCTCAACGAGGAGTAGGTTTGCAAGAACCGGACCTCGGTAAAACAAATCACCGTGTCTCTCGCTTTATTTCTTGGTTGATTTGTTTTCGCCCTCTCTTTCGGACTCGATTTTATTTCTAACGCTAACCCTAGCTTGTAGTTGTGCTTAAAGTTTGTTAATTTCAGTTTCCGCCTATTCACCCCCTCTAGGCGACTTTCAACTATCCTGAACAAACCCTAAATAAGTTGTGATCATTAAGCCTAATTACGTCCTTCGAACTAATCATAGCTAATCTCTTAGAACAGAAGCCACGAGTCCATATAATATAGCCCACATCGGGTTTTATGATATTATCGTGTCCCATATAATCAACTAAAAGACTAATTATATAATAGTGTTCTTATGGTACAAGTTGTATATTTAATACTTGGCTCATTTTTCTCTCATAAACTGTCTTAGAGTCTGTGAGTAGTCCGCTTTCAGCTGGCTACCAATGACCAACCCGCTTCTATTCTCTCTCTATTTCTATTTTTTTACATCATAAATTTAACTATCATCTATTTTAAATTGTTCACATCATGCTATTATATTTGCTCTTAGAGCAAGTTTAATAATAAAGCTAACCAATGGATGCAAGGATCCTTGTAGTCTGATATTTTTCTGATCCGTAGAGTGGTTAGCTTTTCAGTATTAATGCAAGACCACACATATCTCGCTCACAAGACTTGTTAGTTCTTGTGTACGGTTGTAATTTTATAGCTCGTTTCTAGGGGTGGGCGTTCGGGTTACCCGAAAATTTCGGGTCGGGTAATTCGGGTTTTTAAAATTTCGAGTTTTGTGAATCGATACCCGAAATTACAACGGGTTTTGCAATACCCGAAAATTCGGGTACCCGAAATTTCGGGTTCGGGTTCGGGTATTCCCGAACTACCCGAACTATTGTGTCGGCTTCGTAAAAACATATACACCCTATTAAATTAGTATAAAAATATAGTTTGCATAATGATATACATGGACATATAAAACACAAGCAATCTATAATCACAAGTTATGCACACATACACATAAATGTACAAATTAATAATTAAGCATGACATGAGTACATGACACATGAAAGTTCGGGTATTTCGGGTACCTGATTGTGATACCCAAATTACCCGAACTAAATTCCGGTTTTGCAAGTTGCTATCCGAAATTCCCGAACAAAATTTGGGTTTCGGGTATTTCGAGTTCGAGTTCGGTTATTCCGGGTTCGGGTTACAGATTTTTTTGGCCAGCCCTACTCGTTTCTCCTATGTCTACTCTTCTCTCTCCTATACCTCATCATTTAGTGAACTTATAACCTCTTGTTATACTTGCTTACCACCTCAAAAGGTTCGCTAGTAATCCAGCCCTTTTGGCGCGTCTCTACTCTCTACCATCATTACCCTACGTGGCTATTCGGAGAATTCCTAGTTTATCGCTCACGCGTGCACCTCTGCTGGCTCAACTCGAGACAACCTGCAATGTTCACTGCCGTGCCGGCCTGGGTTGCATCATAACTGCCACTCGATTTAGTTTTTCGTGCGCCGAAATTGTTTTTCCCCCCACTTTTTAGAAAAAGAAAAGGAAAATAGCTCCAACATTGGAAGTTGCGTGCAAGGCAAATATTTTTGAAAGGAAAAAAATACTTTTGAGGCTGTTTTGGCAGTAGTGGAGTTGTTCTCGAAAGGCCACAAAAGCTGAAAATTGGCAGCCCATTTCCTTGGCGAATGCCACAAAGTTCCAGGGGGGGGGGGGGGGGGGGGGGGGGGGGGAGGCTCTTTGGCTCTCGTCGATTTGTTAATCCCGGCCGTCCGGTCATCAGCGTAATCATGCGGACACAATTCTATCTCGATTCACTTGCAAGCCAAGAAAGAGAGAGAGCAATCATATACAATCCCATATGTATCTTGTGGACGGAGTCAACGTCATTATATTTTTTTTTCTCCATACGCCGCGCCTAATAACCCTTATTATTGTTTCTCTGTCATGTCGTCACACGTATACAAAAAATTCTAAAACGTAGGGGGGGGGGGGGGGGGGTACTGAATAGGTTATATCCGTATCTCCAATAAGATTGATCCAGCGAGTTTGAAATTCAAATTGGATCAAGAAATCGACGTGACAGATACTTTATTTTTTTTCAACCTGCTCCATATATAATTACAATTTTCAGACACAAGCTTCTATCCGGAGAAAACTTTAAGCATTACGTCATTTGATTGATTCAAACATGCCAAAGCATGCATAATACTAAAAATCCTATCCGATAACTTGGTTCATAACCCCCATGGTGGTGCTGCCCACGGCTCCGATTGAATTTTGGTGGTGGAAATTGGAATGGCGAGCCCGAGCCGGCCCCGATCACCCGATAACTGTTGCGGGATGGCGAGGCAATGGCAGAGCAGACGCCGACGTTGTTTGTAGGGTGACTGCGATGATATGATTAGAGGGAGAGAGGAGAAGCAAGGCGATGGGGACGAGGACGATGACTCGGTGTGGGGAATATGGAGCGGGACGCGAGCCTATCCACAGCGGCGTCAGCATCAGCGTCCACGTGTTGCTGTCAGTCAGTTTAATAGTAGACTGTTGCTTGTTCCAAATCCAACTGCTCAGGTTTGCAGTACTACTAGCCTTCTTCTGGGTTTTACGACGTTTTTTTTTTTTTTTTGCACGCGCTGCCCCTGCCATCCGTAGTAGCGGCACTGCAGCAGGGCAGGGCGAGCGCCATGTGCAAACACAGTGCGCCACTCGAGTCGACAGCGAAATGGCAGGGAAACTTGTTTATAGATCACTAAAACAAGTACTACTACTACGAGTAATAAGAGTTCGTTCATTCGTTCATTACAGATCACTGTACACTTGCTTGCCTCTTTTACTCCCATCCTTGGGTGCTGCCTCAAATCAAATGCCTCAACGACAACGAGGAGGAGAGCAAGACGAGAGGTATGGAGGAACGGAACCATGATTTGAGGATCCTTCACTGCGGTTTCGCCGGAGGCGACCCGCTGGTCTCGCCGCCGCCGCCGCCGAGACCAGACTCCAAGTCGCCGTCTTCATTCTGCGGCTGCTGCTGCTGCTGCTGCTGCGCCGGCGGGGGCGCGGCCGTGGCGCCGCCGCAGCCAAGCAGTCGCCGTAGGGCGGCAACACTGGCCGCCTCCACGACCGCCGCGACTCCGGCGATGGGCCCTGCTGCTGCAACCGGCTGCGACGGCGCGGCGCCGGCGCCCCGGGTGCTGACGGCGCCGTCCTGGGAGCCGAAGAAGAGGACGTTGGTGGGGAAGTTGGGCGAGTCCGGGTCCGCCTCGGGCGCCCGCGGCGCGGCGTCGTCGCCGGCGACCGCGCGGCGGCGGCACAGCGGGCAGGTGGAGTGGGAGCGCAGCCACATGTCGACGCACTCCACGTGGAACGCGTGGCCGCAGCGGGGCAGCACCCGCGCGGCCTCCCCCGCGGCCAGCTCGCCGATGCACACGGCGCAGTCCCCGCCCGCCGCCGCCGCCTCCTCCCTCGGCAGCGCCGCGATGGCGGCCTCGTCCAGCCCGCCGTGGCACCCCGCGCCGCCCGCGAACACGAAGCGGGGCCGGGCCCTGTCGCCGCCGATGGTCGGGGCGGCCCCGCGGTACCGCTTCGCGCACAGGAAGAGGTAGAAGCAGATGACGAAGGTGATGAAGATTGCCGCCGCCGCCGCCAGCATCGTCGCCGCGGCTGCCACCGAGGTTCCCGTCACCGCCATCGGGGGCTCCGGCTCCAGATCCCTTGTCGTCCTGTTCCTCGTCCCAGGAAGCAGCCTGTTCCCCAGCTTTCTTGGCTAGTACCACTGTTCTTGGCCGCGGTGGAGACCGGCGGCGCGCTCTGAGATTGGGAGTAGCGACTAGCTTAGCTAGTGGAGGAACTTTGGTCTTTGGGAGCGGAATTGGGGCGTTCTGTGGTATATATACACACACGCGCGCGGAGTGATTGGGATGCGGAAGGAGGAGGAGTGGATTGCCGGTGGAACGAGGAGGGAGGGGAAAGTGAAGAGCGACGCTGGCTGTCACTGACACTGCCTCACTGCGGTCTGCGGCAGGCCTGTTTATGTTTGGTTTGCACCGTGGCTTTGGCTGTCCGGCCACCACGCTGAAAATTAATGTTTACATTTATCTCAAATTAAAAAAATATTTTTATATACACAATTAAGTTTAAAGACAGGATAAATATTGGCTTTTCAACGGACCTACAGTTCAATACGTGGTCATTCGAAGTACTTCATGTCTTGGAGATAGAGGTCAGGTCGAAATGGAGATAATTTGGAAAAGCTAAGAAGTGCTGACTGTAGACGGAAGACGAGGGTGCTGAAAGATCTACGAAGCTGACGGAGATGGGCGTGTGACCGTGACTGCGACATGTCACTGCGAATGTGTTCTCTGCGGCTGGACCGCCTCCACATCTACAATTTTTTTTCCACGACGATACAGGAATATCTTCTTCGTCTTGGCACTATGAGCTACGTACTACGGTACTCCTAAACACAGGAGTACGGTAATCCTTATCAGTGCAGACACGAATTCAGACAAATAATAATACTGCTACTGTTTTTGTAGACGACGATGTCCCGTTGGCAGCACATGTACAAGGGCAAGTGCTACTACGTACGTGTGAGGTTGACCAGAACCAATCCTCGTGGAAATAAAACCTGCAAATAATTAGGGCAGCAATCGGGAGGTGAGGTTGGATTGGATGTGATGCACGCAAGCAGAATCCCTCTTTAGCTCTGGTCTTGGTTCATTTCATCATTTGCATTGGAGAATAATTATTTGCAAGCAGTGTAAGTAATGAACCATGTTATTTTGCATCGTATATCCGTTCGCTTTAATCTGGCTTCTTTTTCTGTGTGTTCCCCAGCCCGTTTTCGCTTTCGGCTAACTCGTTCCTGTGTTCGGTAAACAAAAAATATGGTAATAAAGATAGAAGAAGAGTTTTTATGGCCGTTTTCGTTTCTAAAGCTATCTTCGGTGGATCTTTTAAAATAAAATAAAGCGATAGATGACATTGTTTTAAATAGGAGCTGGGACGAGGGAAACTATCGGAGACGATCGAGCTGGCTCGTGAGCAGAGATGAGGCTGTTTGAATAAGTGTAAACGAGACACAGAGAGTAGAAAGGAATTGACAGTTGTCAGTCTTTATTGCAGGGGAACATTGGATTATATACAGATTGCAGGGGTACTCCCCCAAGGGGTGCGACCCTTGGGTAGTAACCCATCGGATGGGTTTGATCACATGTGAATGTTTCGCAACACTCCCCCTTGATCAACCCAAATCCCTTTGATCACCTGCAAGTCGTCTTCCAATGTACCATCTCCTCAAAAACCCTGTGGGAAAAAATAAGAAGTACACAATATCTTTTGGATAATGAGAATAATCTCACATGAACTCCAAAAGAAAATATGCTTATAATCATCATGCATAAAAACCCCTGTGGGGAAAATCAATGATGAAGCATATAGCTTAGTTGATATTACCTCATTAAAAACTTTGGATGAGAAAACCTTAACAAGGCAAAACTCATACAAAGAAAAGAGTGTAATATGATGGATCAAAACAGGTCAAATATCATGGAGAATTACTCCCCCTGATCCTTGCAAGCACTTAAGTCTTCTCATACCAATCACCTCAACACATTTCTGAGAATGTTGAGTATGGTGGAGATTTTGTGAATAGATCAGCAAGATTATCACAAGACTTTGTTTGCAAGATATTCATATCTCCATTCTCCTGTTTCCATCTGAACAACACAAGCTCAATTATCCTTATGGATAATGGTCAGTGGTTCAATTGAACCACAGTACGACATTGTTCTCCAATGGACCTCTAGCCCAAAGAACAATAATATGTCTATAGCCATCATCTCAAAAACCTCAGTGGGGAAAATAAATGATGAGACATATAACTCAGGCTAATATTTTTCCAAGATAATCTTGCCAGAAAATCTGAGAAATCAACATATCAGCTGAGTCTCCTTAAAACCCCAGTGGGAAAATAAGGAGAGTAGTCATACTCTATTGTTGATCCATTTGAACTTTTATGGAGATAAACTCATAACCTAGTTCAAATGCAACAATAGCTATGTCATAATATATCATCCTCGAAAACCTCTATAGGAAAAATAGATGATACGACATAGGCCTTGTGTTGATGTTGCCTCGTTAAAAACTTTGAATGAGAAACCCAAACAGGGGGAAAACTCATGCAAAGAAAAGAGTGCAACATGATGCAGAAACAAGTTGTTCAGATCAAGAGGAAACTCCCCCTGATCTTTACAAATCACTAAGTCATCCCATACCTGCTCTCAAACACATCTAAAATGTGGAGTAAGTAGAGACTTAGTTCGTAACTTGTTTTTCATCTAAACAACACAAAGTAATATTATCTTCATAGATAATAAGGTCACTGATATAAAATCATGACCACCACATACCCTCTGTATGTAGTATATCATTCTGTACAATCCCACGAAGTGTACTATAGAATGATTAGTGTAAGTGACCATTAATCTCTGTTGATTAACATTTATCAAACAGTAGGTCCAACTTACCAGAAGTATGTCATTGATCTTGTACCTGGGGATCTTCTATAGATATCCAAGATCAGTATATCCAAACATAAGGAGAGCATGAGTACACCTGGAGATCATAACTCGATCTCATGTGCTTTTAGCTAGCAAATCTTTGCAAAGCAATATCCAGCCGGATGCTCTTGCAAGATACAATAGCACATCTCATGATCGAAAAGAATCAAATAACAATGATTCTCTCATATTGAATTTCTTCAATATATGTTGGATATAGACAACTTTGTATCCAAGATACTTAAGATAGTTTACTTTGAATTGGAAATCTCTTTCAATTCATATCCTCTATCTTAAACTCCGTCGATAAGTAATGTATGTTTAAAATATGCTGCACATATTTACACTTAACATACCATACTTTGTGTATCCTTTCAAAAAGAAGGATTCACTAGGTCGAATGTACCATATTTGACCAGGATGCTCTAAGTCACAAAGACTTTCCAAGCATTGCGAATTTGTGATTGGCGATTATGTATAAGACTCCACATATATCATAATCTAGTGACCACATATGCATATGTTGTCACTACATCTATCAACTGCACAGATAGATGATTTACTGCCCTTTGTATTGTATCGGAATTTAACTACTCACGGTAGAGGAGAATTTATAGCATTAAAATAATGCTTGGGTTTGCGTATAAACCCAGTTGCTACTAGCCATGCTTTCTCACCACCTCATTGTTTCCAAGTCCATGAAAACAAACTTGTATCCACAGTAAGATACCTTGAAGTGAAAATAAGTTAACACTTCTTTCCGGTGAGCAAGGCTATCTCTGCAACATTGTATCACTCAACAAGATCCATTTTGAGCATACTCGTGCTCTGCTATGGCCATAGTCTTTTGGATCACTTAGAGCGCATATACAATTGCTGAGATGTATGTGTCGACACTTGTAGCTTTTAAATAACACAATTCTCCAGTTGACATAAAGTCATTTTTATGTACCCTTATGATTCCTCGTGAAATCCCAAAACGAGAATCAAGGGCTTCCGATAACCTAGCCTCATCAGTGCGCACTGAGCTAGGTTGTGAATGTCTTCCATTCACAGGATAATTCATATCCTCTAGGTGCCCACCAACGCTAAGTTGGTTACCAACGAATAGTTGGTTTGTATTTACTATCTCAGAAGGTCTAGCCTTCAGCTGCTTGCAAGCATCTTAATCCCAATTTGTGACCATACTTCTCCCCCTCTTATTTACAACACCATTGTAATAGGGAGTTGAGTGGTGTTCCATGTAACCACTCTTTCTGGCACTTCCATGTAGGATTAGTTTGAGTGACACCTCATAGTAAATGCACATGGCAGTTAATTTGCAACTTCTTGCAAATCATTCGAACCCAAAAGGTTCAGTTTTAGTACGTGATCCTAAGCCTGAATGCTTACTGCATTCATTATAATTTCCTGGCATTCTTTTTGGTACTTGATATCTCCCCCTAATGCCTGGAAAAGCTCATGATTCAAGCTAGCGTACGAGCCGTAAATAGATTCTCAAGAAGAGATTCTAAAACTTAATGATCGACGGAGAATAAATTCTCACATAGATCCCCAGCTTTCTGTGTGCCCATATATGTACGCTGCGGTGGTGAGATTGGGAACATACCCAATTTACGCATGGGAAATCTTTCACGGATTCCCACGTACTAAAAACCATAGGGGAACTTGTACATGCAGTTAATCACAAGTCAGGAGCGTGCAAAAGCTTCCTGACTCCAACCATAACCAGTTGGAAATGACAATTCATTACTGATGGTCATTAATGATCTGAAATTATCGAATCTATCATAGATTCATTATATCCTTTATGGATATCATTCTGAATACCAAGACAAACAATCATCATTGTAAGCCCATTTGGTAAATTCAGTAGTGTGGAGGCTAATGTGCTCAAGCTTGAGACATTATTACTTAATGGTCATGTGTTGTCCGAAGGACACACTTCAGGTCATCATATAGATGCACCAACCATATAATGCCTTCAATGTCCATACCATCTATGTAATGGACCACACTCGTTCCTTTGAAACAATTCAAAGAACTTAACCAATTCAGATCAGATTTTAAGATAAGAGGGACTTAAAATCTCATTCCCAATGATACTCATCAAGTATCCATCTTATGGGAAAAACATGACCAACAGAATTGTCCATAACTTTTCATTTCATCCCAATAATGGAATTACCAATTCAGTCTTACCCAACATGGTAAGTATCATCACATGAAAAGTTATAACATATGCAACACTTTGTATGGGAGGATGCATGTAGAATACAGTCCATAAGAAATGTTTCTGAGAAACATATGCAATATCCATCACTATCACCTTGTGTTTCCACATGATAGTAATTGTATGGACATCTCTATAATTTGGTAAGATAAATTAGGATATATCAACACATCCTTGATACTTCCATTACCAAAAGGGGACTAGATATTAACATATCATGATATCGCGCGAAGCGATTGTTAAAATATTCTTTCCTCTTTCCAAAGGAATATGAGAATATTTTGTTTCCCCACTTATAGAGTTTGTGGCTCAATTCTCCACATTGCATGTTTCTTCCTCAATTGGAAGAATCCATGTACAAGTTTGCACAACTCAAATTAATGAGTCTTCAACTCCCTTGATGAGTTGGTTCAACTCTAATCGATGAGCTTGTTCAACTCAAATCACATGAGTGATCAACTCCAATCGATGAGTTTGTTTAACTCAAATTTATATGAGTTTTTACACTCAAATCACATGAGTGTGTTCAACTCACATCGCATGAGTTGAACCTATCAATTATGAGATTATACCAAATCTCATGCATCATTTAAATAGTACTCAAAAGCAAATCATCTAACAAAGTGGTCTTCTCTTAGAAAAAGAAGTGTTGTTACATGATTAGTCCAAATCATGATTTATACAACTAACCACTTTTATCATGTCAGATGGAAGATTGAAGTACACTTCATATCTTAGCTTTCATGAGTAGTATGCATCTATTGGGATTTTATATACATGATTAGATGCTTAGGCATACAACACTATACCACGTATAGTGTAATGACAAAAGAGTTTGTCATACTCATTGCCCTTCCCTTTTTAATGTGCTTATATATTTGCTTTCAAGCAAAAATATTTGAATACAAAGTGTTAGTCTACAATATAATGTAGACACATACTCATAAGTCCACAAGTCTTATGATTTTCTTTGCTATTCATTTTGCGCTTGCATATCAAGCCGCAAAAGCACATAAGTTCTTTTCATAAGAACCGTAAGAGAAAGAGAGCATCTCATTTCCTCCAAAATGAAGAGGTGAATTCCCATGTCATGCAAAAATGAAATGAACATATCCAATGAACATTAAGGATAATTAAGGCCATTAGGCGAGTTCATCAAACTCTATTAAATAATTATCCTTCAAATGGCTTAACCATTTTAATTTGCTGCAAAATATATCATATATTTATATGTTGGAGAATTCCAGGTATCACATAAAGTGTACCAAAGATTTTTGAAAATTGATGTACACAACGTAGATAATCTCCATGTAATGAAACAATGGAGTAGATCTCTCAGTAGTGGGCAAAACTTTTGCTGCCTGAAAGCATGGTCTCTGGGCTGATATATTCAAGGAACATACCGCAGCCAATGCTTAGGACTCCACTACCCTGTGCTTGACCAAATTTTCAAAATATAAAATGGAAATCACCATAAAGGTGAATAACCAACATCACATCTCCAACATATCTACTTGGAAGAACACATAGGTAATCATCATAACCATATGATGTAGACCTCTTACTGATGGGCAAATAACATTTTGCTGTCTAAAAGCTTGGTCTCAGGGCAAATAAATTCCAAGAACTTATTGCAGCCAAAGCTTAGATCTCCATCATGTGTTGAATAATCCCAAGTTCAAGATATGTATCATATCTTGCAAGAATTCATCATTTAATTAAGTAGTACTTAATTAAAAGAATTCTTTTAGCAGTCACCATGACTGCAGCGTCCAGCCTGGCTCCATAGCCCGCGACGCCTGCGTGGTCCGTGATCTTTTTGGGTAGCACGTATAGGTAATCATCTCGAAAGATGTAGACCTCATAGTGATAGGCATTTCAAATGCGGCCTAAAGCACGGTCTCTGGGCTACTAAACTCTATAAAGAATTTAGTGCAGCCAGTGCTTAGGTCTCCATCACCCTATGCTTTTCCAAAAATGCAATATCATTTTGCATGAGGACCATTAGTTTCGACTTAATTATGTGTTATGTTTTCCATGCAAACATAAAAGAATGCAAAAACAAAAGCAAGTCGAAACTATGTGAATTATAAATGTAAATAAAATATAATTCACTAACAAGTCTGCATTTTCATAAAAAATAGAGACGTATGTATAATTACATATATCATTAG
Source organism: Zea mays (assembly GCF_902167145.1). Lineage (NCBI taxonomy): Eukaryota > Viridiplantae > Streptophyta > Magnoliopsida > Poales > Poaceae > Zea > Zea mays. The sequence goes on along the minus strand of NC_050096.1, from coordinate 69,758,445 downwards.
CAGTCTAAATATTCGAATTTAGACACATAAGCACTGATAAAACAGTAATTGAACAATCACAGAGTTCTTTTATCTGAAAATGCAGAAAAAAAAATGAAACACTGGGCAGTCTAAGTGGCCAGCCAAATGAGGCCCAGACGGCTGCCATCAGTGGCCCGGTGGTCAGGCCGGCCCATCAGTGGCCTATAGTAGGAGAGTGAGCGGTTAGGGTTTTCCTAACCGATCCTCTGTCCTCCACCTGCAGCAAGCGCCGTCGCCGCCAGGGAGCCTCTGGCCGCGAGTGGCCCAGGCCCTCGGTGGCGCGCGGGTAGCCTGGGCGCGGCCGGCCCCATCCACGGCACGGCGGCCTGGCCCCGGCGGCCTTGGCGGCGCGAGCGCTGACCAGCGGCTCGCGGCCTTGGCGGCGCGCAGCCCCGGCACGGCCTCCCAGCGGTGTGGGCGTGGTTCCTCGCGGCGGCGCGGGCGCGACCCATGTTGGGCGCGCAGGCACGGCGGCCGGCGCGGGCATCGGCCCTGACGCGTGGCCGAGCCCGGGCGCATCGGCTCCGGCCACGACATAGTTGGGCGGGACTGCCCCGCCGCGCGGCTCCAGTGGCGCGGTTGCGCTGGCGCGCATCCCCGACAGCGCGAGGCATAGCCCTCCGGCGTGCGTGCGCGCGAGCGCGCAGTGCGCAGCCCCAGCGACGCGGGCGCGCGTTCTTCGGCGCGCGCAGGCGAGGACCCTTGGCCCCAACGGCTCGGGCGCGGTCCCGCAGCACGGCGCGGTCCCCCGGTGGCCCGGGTGCGCGGCCCCCGGCCAAGATGCGGCGGCGCGGTGCGCGGTTTCCTCGGCGGCACGGGCGCGCAGGCCCTGCGGTCGGCCAGGAATGGCCACTGCCAACTCCGACACGCAGCCCCGGCGCTGCCTCTTGGCGGTGGTAAATCACGCATTCTTTCTTAGATGCCATAAAGTTAAGAGCATGATGAAATTGAAGATAATTACATCTGTGCTTACTTTGCTGTGTCCGGATGTAATTTCATATCGTCTGCATCTTTGAACGGCGGCCATGCATAAACTCTTATTGCATCACAGGAGAAACTAGCAGACGGTACATCAGACCAAGCACAAAAAGCTTCCGCCGGCCACCAGACACCAACCGCACTACCGTCGGCTCGCGTCGTCAAGAACCTTCTGTTGTTTTTTCTTGCGCTCAGTGAAGAAACAGTGCTGATAACGTGTTTGAATAAGTGTAAACGAGACACAGAGAGTAGAAAGGAATTGACAGTTGTCAGTCTTTATTGCAGGGGAACATTGGATTATATACAGATTGCAGGGGTACTCCCCCAAGGGGTGCGACCCTTGGGTAGTAACCCATCGGATGGGTTTGATCACATGTGAATGTTTCGCAACAGAGGCCACATCTGAGCTCTTCCAGACTAGCGCTGCCGGATCCTGTGACAGGACGCGTGGCAGTCGTACATAAATACATATGACGGAAAAACGCAGGAACTAAAAAGAAATTTGGCATTCCAAAACAGGCGGGAGGGCATGTATAATAAAGAGACACCAAAACGGTTCTCCAAACATAAAAGACTTTATATAATGAAGTGTCTATAAATATAGTTTATTAATAAATATAGAAGTAAATGTATTTGTACAACATCGGATCAATAGAACGGATGATAAATTCATACAGTGAGAAATGAGGTGTCTGTTACTACTTAGGGCCCCTTTGTCAGCGCTCTGGCTTCTCTAAAAACGGCTTTGGCTCTGGCTCACGAGGTGAAGCCACTTCTTTAGATGAGCCAAAGCCATTCTGAAAAATCATTTGGCAAAACGGCTTATAGGTTGTTTTTCAGAAAGACCCTTGTATAGTTTGGACTGGTGGGAGGGCTATTGTACGTGGCTAGGGATTGAGGGCAGGACCAAAAAAAATAATTTGGACTGGTGGGGGGGCTATTGTGCAAAAATGACGTGAGCTGAAGCCGGGTGAGCCACTTTTTTTGGCTCATGCCCTCTAGTTTATTTTGGAAAAGCACTTCACTGGTGAAGCCATTTGAAAAAGAGGTGTTTGGCACAACTTTTGCATGAGCCAGAGCCGAAGCTGAAAAATAAGCCCTACGAAAGGGGCCTTTAAGCTACGAGCCAGAGACGCCTTTTCGTGGAAAGACGGCTCCACAAATTTTTTATAAATACCTTTTAAACACTAAAAGAGTCACTACATTAAACATCACTTTACATGGACTGCGTGAGATGTATCAGAGTCAGCATCACGCGGCAAAAGGAAAGGATAAAAAAGCTAGCGAAGCGATCAACGGCTGCCCGGCTGCGGTGGTCTACCACTCTACGTACCTAGGCACCGGCGGGAACAGAGGGAGGACATGCCCGTCGTGGCCGCGCAACGGAAACCGGCACCACGTTTCCCGCCGCGACGGACGGACGGACGCTCTGGCCACGGGACACACCGCGCACGCTGTCTGCTGCTACAGGGAGACAGCGACGCCAGGCCTGATCCTAATATTTCGGGGGTGGGCACCCTCACTCTCCAGTGTCCAGTCGGCGCGGGCGCGGGCGCGGAGGAAAGGCCCCCCATGGCCACGAAGGAAAAAGCAACCGCCAAGCGGCGTTCAAGTCGGCGCGCGCGGTTCGAGAAAAAGCAGCCCGCCAATCGTTAGCCGTGCCTGCTCCTGCTATTCATAGGGATGAAAACAGTCATAAACGATAACTCTAAAATCACTATCGTTTTTATATTTTTTTATCGAAAACAAAATCGAAAACGGTAACTTCAGAAACGGAAACGATTTCGGTATTTCGAATACATCAGAAACGAAAGTTTGGTGCAGAAAATACACCGATAACGATCGAAATCTAAAATACGATCGGTAAATATATCAAACTTCACAATACAACAAAGTTGACAAAACATTACAAAGACCACAAGTTCATAATTCATGATATAACAAGTTCACAACGATCATAAATTTATAATATAAAAAGTTTACAAAGATCACAAGTTCACAATATAACAAGTTCACAGTATAACAAGTTCATAAATATCATAAGTTCACAGACTCAAAGTTCACAAATTACAATATCCACTCGGTCTAGCTGACATGGCATGCTTACTTATGAAATATTTTTTTCCTCACATAAAGAGTTTTTTCACAGCCTTAAAGAAAAACCCCAAAACCTAGTGTGGGAAAAAGACAGATTGTCGGCTCTCTATCATTATATATTACTAATACATAACATGTGCATAGAAAAGGGTGGATTCATTCGAGAGACCAAATCGTTAATCCCAACTGCCTTCCTGTCGGGTACCGTAATTAGGGGTACCCCCAACACTCCTAAACACGGCTGGAAAACGTCTTCAGAACAAACCATAAAGACTGATAAGTGAGGTTCAAGTCAAGGCCCCGTCTGCCAAGGGACGCGATCTCGCCTCGCCCGAGCCCGGCCTCGGGCGGAAAAAGTAGTCCCGGGCGGATTCACGCCTCGCCCAAGGGCCTCCACAGGCAGTGGGCGCACCCTCGGCTCGCCCGAAGCCAAGCTCGGGCAAACTTTGTCGTGCAGCGACCTCGGCTAGATCGCCTTACCAACCGACCGTACCGCATGCGCATTTAATGCGGGGATCGCCTGACACCTTATCCTGACACGCGCGCCTCAGTCGGCAAGGTCGAAGTGACCGCAGACACTTCGCCCTTTCACTGACCGTTCTGACAAGAAAACAGCACTGTTCGCCCCGCTCCGGCTACTGTGCCAACCACCAGGGTAAGACTAACAACAGTAAGTCACGGCCTCTCCCGAGTTCGGCCTCGGACACAACAGGGAGCTCCGCCTCGCCCGACCCCAAGCCTCGGTCTCAGCCTCGGCATCGGGGGAAGTTCTTCGCCTCGCCCGACCTCGGCCTCGGGAGGAGCCACATCCGCGCCCGACCTCAGCCTCGGCCTCAGGAGGAGTCGCCGCCTCGCCCGACCTCGGCCTCGGACCAACTACGCTACAGGGGATACATCATTACCCTACCTCTAGCTAGTCGCCTCAGGCTATGAAGGAACAAGACCGGAGTCACATCTAGATTACTCCGGCAACAGGTAATGATGGTTCCCCGCATGCGTCCATGATGTCAATAGTCCCCTAGCTCTCTACGGAAGCAAGGAAACGTCAGCAGGATCCATGCCGCACCGCCAGCTGCGCTTCTACTGGGCTCAAGCACTTCTTTGTCGACCATGTTAGCACATAGCTACACCCCCATTGTACAGCTGGACCATCTCCTTGTATCTATAAAAGGGGATGTCCAGGGCCTTCCTAGGGGGGCGGGCAGAGGCAGGCGAGAGGCGAGCAGAGGCAGGCAGAGGGGGAGAGACGCGAAGGAGGCTAACTCAGACGACTCAAGGCCGAACTCTCTCTCTCTCTCTCGCTCGCTCGCTCTCACTCTCGCTCAGCTTGTAACCCCTACTGCAAGCACCCCCGGTGCAAGATAACATAAGCCTCATTCCCCCCTTGTGTTCCATCTTGCATCAACCCATCTGGACAGGGGCACGCGGCACAAAATTCACTAGTCGGTCCGGTTGAGGGTCCCCCGGGTCCAAAACACCGACAGTTGGCGCGCCAGGTAGGGGCTCGCAGCGTGTTGACAATACTTTCCCATTGAGTTTCAGATGGACAATCTTCAGTAGCCTCTTCAGCCCGGGACGGTGCTCCGCTTCGGTAGTCTCGAGTTCATGTCCCCTGACGGCGGCTACGACATGGTACTGCCCCCCCCCCCCCCGCAGCACGACAACAACGATGGTCGTCGGCTCGCCCAGCGGAGACGAACTCGACGACGACATCTCCACGTGGCGGAAGAGGAACACCCGAGTCAACCCCACCACCCTCCTCGCCGGAGGAGACGGAGACGGGGCAACCATGGCTAGGCAGGGGGCAGTACCTCGACGGCTGTCGAACCAGAGCGAGTCGATGACGCCGGCACCCCTGCAGGGGACATGTTGGGCGTTATCCTCGCACCTGAGACAATGACGGGTGTCGCTTCCCAGCAAAACGCCAGTCTCAGGCACACTGATGACGCCGGCACCTTTGCGAAGGACTTGTCGGGCCTCAGTCTTGTGCCTGAGATAACGACGCATTCCATCTCCGATGCAACTTCACCGTCGTCTACCAACCAGCAGGTACCTTCAGTTTTCCATCCCGTTCCCTTTAGGTTTAGCTTCGACCCACCAAGCGACCCCGCTTCGGTAAGCGCTTTCGTAAGGGCATATCATGACCTTCCGGGGTACCATATGTGGTCAACTTGGGACCGACTGACGGTCGTCTCAATCTCCGGACCCACGGGTTCCGAGGAAAAGGACGACCCCGACGTCAGTTGGGATTTCTCCGGACTCCGTGATCCCGGTGCCATGCGTGACTTCATGTCCGCATGTGACCACTGCCTCTCCGGCTGCTCTGATGATGGCCATAGCTTCGACGACGAGGGTTGCGACCCAACTCGCGAATGCTACCACATCGATCAGGAAGATCACGATGGAGAAAACCACCTCGGCATGCTAGGAAATGACGTCGCCCTTGCACCTGTGTCTCGCGTTGAGATCCCGCGGGAGCTAGCTGTGGCCCAGGTCCCCACGGGGGGTCAGGGCTCACAGCTCGAGCAACTCCGTGAGATGCAGGCCAAGCTCGACGAGGAAGCGGGGCGACTTGTGCAGCTCTGGCTGTAACACCCTGAATTTGGGGGTATAAAATTTTTTTGCTCATATTCACAAATTCAGGTGTTACTTCCCTTTTCTCATCATTCCTCATTCTTTTCTTTCTCATTTCTATAGGAGAAAAGTGCTTATTTTATTTGTAATAATAGTTTAATATGTTAAACCCTAAGGGAGTATGAATTGTTGCATCATGTTGAACTCTAGGTTTCACTTTTGCTTGGTGCATAATTCTTGAAAGTTTGATTTGAATTTGTGGCTCATTTGAATTTGAATCAAATAGAGAAAATAAAAAGAAAAAGAGAAAACAATTCCAGAATAAAAAGAAAAGAGAAAGAGGCCCAACCCCGCCGCCCCCTCGGCCTTTCGGCCCAGCCGGCCCATCCCGCGCGCGCGCCTCTCCCCCCCCCCCCCGCTCTCTCTGCCCTGGCGGGCCCGCCCGTCAGCGCAGCCGCCTCTCGCGCGCCCGCCTCCGCTCTCCTCTCTCTCTCTTCTCGCGGGCCCGGGCTGTCAGCCCCGTCTTCCTCGCGTAACCGCCGCCCGAGCTGCGCGCGCCCGCTTTCTCCGCGCCCACGTCGCGCGTGGAGCTCGCAACTGACCAGCCCCTGGCCACTTGAGCCCCGAACCCCACTCGCCCTCGCCCCCTCCCCCATTTGCGCTCTAGCGGACCCCTCTTCCACCTCTCCCTCGCTGCGCGCACGCCAGAGCACCGCCGCCACGAATCCCCGCCGTCCCGAGCCCGTTTCTCGGCCGCCGTTGGAGCTCCGCCGTGTCCGTTGCCACGGTGAGCTTCGCCCCGGTGTCCGCAACCCGGGACGCGCCTCAATTCCCTTTCCCCCTCCCTATTTCTCTCTGCCCGCGCTCACCCGCTGCTCCCCGTGCAGCCGCGGAGGTCCGCCACCGTCGCGCCATTGCCGCCGCCGAGGAATCCCCGGAGCCCGCCTTGAGGTAAAGAACCTCTCCCGCCCCTATCGACCCGTGTATTGCCTTCTACCATGTGTAATTCCTCGCCGGAGTAGATTTATGCCGCCGCCGAGCCGCTCCGCCGTGGGCCGCCCCCTCCGGTGCCCCTGCCCCGACCCAGACCCCACCAGAGGACTCCCCGTGCCCTCCCCAACCTTCCCGGCCACCCAGGTCGCCCCAGAGGCCCGCCAAACGCCCGCGCCCCTCGTCTCCGGCGAGCCCTCCGCCGCGAGGACGAGCGCCGCCGCCCCAGCTAGCCGTAGGAAAGACCCAGGCCGCCCACCCGATCCCCACCGTTCATCCCAGATCGGGCGGCTCTGATTCAACTCGCCCGGACCTAAACCTGGCCGTCCGCCGGAGATCCAGCGGCCCAGGCCCACTTCCCCCTCACCCCGTCTCCCTGCCGTTTGGGCCCCGCCTGTCAGCCCGCCCGCGCGTGCGCTCTGCCCGCCGGCCCCGCCTGTCAGCCCGCCCGCGCGCGCGCTCTGCCCGCCGGCCCCGCCTGTCAGCCTGCCCGTGCCCCGCGCTGCCCGCCTGGTCCCGCCTGTCAGTCGCCCAGGCCGCCGCGCGCTCGCGCGCCCGCCCGCAGGATCTAATCCTGGCCGTTCGCTTTAGATCTGACGGCCGTAGTAGCCCGATACCCCTTCGCCCGCGCATTTTCTTAAAGAGACCCCCGGTTTTCTGGAATTTGAACCCGCCGTCCCTGGTTTCTCGCAGTTAGGTCCCTGGACCTTTTAATTAATTCAAAATAGGTATTTAGGGTATATTTTTAATCCCCAAACTTGTAAAATTCATAACTTTGTCATATGAACTCCAAATGAGGTGCTTCAAATTGCAAAATGCTCATGATGTTTTTGTCTATCTATTTAAACAATGTTTCCCTGTTGTTTCCATGTACCAATTAATAGTTAATCACTAGGATAGGATTAAGGCTATTGGAACCCTATTTGGGATAATTAGAAGTTGGTAGACTTTAATGAAAGTTAGAATACTTAAGTTTATGGACTTAAACACCTAAGTTTAGGAACTTAAAACCATGTAATGATTTAATCCCTCCACTGACTTAAACCTGATTAGTGGATAATGAATCACTTTGTATAGTCCTCTACCCCAGACCTAGGGAACACCAGAGTGCCTATCCCTTTTCTGCTATGAACTTGTGATCTCTTTGCTGCATATGTCTTGTATGTTGCTTTTGTTTGTTATCTTCCCAAGTGCATAGTGTGAATGATTACTTTACGTAGACAACGAGCAGTCTGTGTGTCCCGAGGAAGTTGCAGAGGAAGTCCCTGATCAGCAGTTTGGTGAAGGCAAGTGTCCTCTGTCCCATTATGTCCTATTCATTTATAACTTACTACCCCGCACTACTTACTTGAAACCTAAGGATTGACTAGCTTTACATTTTACTTTATCCTTGATGACCTTATGGGCTATTATGGTTAGCACTTTGCTATTGCTTTAACATAATCAATGAACATGATGTGACTATTTATGATACTGTTATCCTGATGATGTTGATGATCTTGTGATACCCTAGGGGGCTCAGGCTGCTTCCTGAGTACCTCTCCGTAAGGACTGGTTCGTTGAGAGACCACCCGGGATAACAGTGCAACCATGAGGGTGAAATGGGATGCCCTTAGCTGATTAATTAGATGAACTAGAGGTGTAGTTGCTTAGCCGTCGTGCCGTCAATGGGGTCCAGGCACAGTGCTTGCTCTGCCGAGGCTGAGTGCCGAGGTTCTTTCGTTTTGCTCTTTGTTAGTCACTCTCCTGCGGGGAGGGGTATTGTGTTTATCAAACTGGAGAAACCTAACGGGCAGCTATGATCTCTAGGGAATCTTTGTAAAAGCTACGTAGTGATGCCCTGCCGGACCACCTAGGTAGTGGTCAATGGGGATTAGCTCTCCCCGGGTAGAAAGGGAATCATGACTCATGGGTAAAGTGTGCAACCTCTGCAGAGGGTAGTGAAACTGGTATATCAGCCGTGCTCACGGTTAAGAGCAGCCTTGGGATCCTCTTTGATTAGAGATACAGATGGTTCGAGATACAAGGATTATGTTATGGTTTTGGTTCGACTATGATGATGTTGTTCCTCGATGAGGAAATGGTTTACGGGTTGGATAATGCTAAAATCTGGCTTCTACTAATGATAAATACCTGACCAACTAAAAGCAACTGCTTGAGCCTAACCCCACATAAAGCTAGTCCACTTCAGCCAAACGGGACATTTGCTGAGTACGTTGATGTGTACTCATCCTTGCTTTACCACCAAACACCAGGTTGCCCGCATTGTAACCACTGCTCAGGAGAAGGCGAAGCCGTGGAAGGAGACTTCCAGGAGTTCCAAGATTATGATGAATTCTAGGTGTGGGTTGGCGGCAACCCCCAGTCAGCTGCCTGTGGAGGCCTTATCTTTACTGCGTTTCGCTAGTACTTTGATTTACCTGTTAAGACAATGACTATGTGGATGTCTATGACTCTGTGATGTAATAAGTTATTACTCTTTTAAGTTATTATTCGAGCGTTGTGCGATGATGTTCATTTATGTAATCGCTGTGTACGTGAGTTCTGATCCTGGCACGTACATAGTTCGCATTCGGTTTGCCTTCCAAAACCGGGTGTGACATAAGTGGTATCAAAGCCCATGCTGACTGTAGGACCGTTGACCTAGAGTAGCACTGGTCGTACTAAGGACTATTGACCCTCCCCCTCACCTTGACCTCTGATGTTACTTCAAAAGTCGGTCACCTCGACCAACCCTATGTTTTGCTACACATATATACTATACTATACCTTGTTAAAATTTTTTATCTGGTTCTATTTATGGTTCATTCACTTGTCATATTAGTTCTGTTCTTACTCTTGTGCTTACGGTATCTTTTGTAGATGGCTCGTCTTAGACACACTGCACGTAAGTCGGTGATTCCTTTCCTGCCGTCTCGACTTGCGGAGCGTCCTCTGCACCGCACCGTGTCCGGTCAGTCGAGTCACCTGGAGAGACTGCACCACCGCCTGCGTGAGGAGCAGGAACGCCGGCGCCAGCACAGAGAGCAGCAGGGCTCTTCCTCCCCACCCCAGCGAGAGGTGGAGTCCGTGAGGCCCCGTTCCTCTGTTGCCCAGCTGGAGGCGCCCCCTGCACCACTACGGGACGCCCCGGCTGTTGGAGGAGCTACTGGAGGAGGTCCTGGAGGAGACCCCGACGACGACTCAGACCACAGCACGGAGTCTTCTGAGCCGCAGGAGGCGGAAGGATGGGTCGCCCGACCCATCACCCGTGACGCCGCTCGCGGTTGTCACTTCCACGACGCACTCGACACCTTGCTGCGCCAGGCTTTCGACCGGCACACCTGGTCGATCGAGTATCGTTGTGTAGTCTACCAGCACAGTCGCGGGAGGTACCCGGATCGCTGGGAGGCTACCTGCCTAGTTCGCCGTCCGGAGGATGACCTCCGGGGTGCGGAGGCCGTTTCGGAGCACTACTCCATCTCCGAGAGGGACACTGCAGAGGCGGCTATGCAGGATGCAGCACGACGTGCACTCTCTCAGTACTGTTCTTTGTTCGGTGGCGTGGCCGACGGTCTTAACCTTCGGTACTACCCCCGCCACCCTACTGGCAGCACGGAGAGTGTGGTTGTCTCACCTGTTGGTGAGGCTAACCCTAGGTTGAGCAGCACAGTCAACCTAGTCGCAGTGCTTAACACCGAGCTGGATCACTCTCTGGACGAGCTAAGCAGGGCTCGAACGGAGATTGCGGAGTTGCGTGCTGAGTTGGCAGAGCGCCATCACCAGGAGGGTGGTTCTCCCGCTCCTGTTGGGACTCAGCACCCTTACCGCTCGCCGCCACGTGGTCACCACACTTATGGTTCCCCCGTCTGTAAGACCAGGATAGATCTGGATCCTTAGATCGTTAGCGTCGGAGTTTGTAATGATTCTTAAGTCAGATGTCTCAGTCTTAGGTAGTCAGTTTAGTTTGCTTACCAGTTGCTTCCATTTAGTTTAGTTTGCTTATCAGTTGCTTTCATGTTTGTTATGATGAACTTGTGCTTGATTTGAATCTTTGTAATGACTGTAGCCAACATGTGGGTTTCCCCTGCAGTTTGGCTTAGCTAGTAATGTTAATAAAGTCAGTCGTTTAGTTGGGAAACCCTTTACTTCTACTTTCCTTTCTTATCTGAGAAGCTGTGTTGAATCATGAATGAGGATCAGTGAAGCTCGTTGTTCACTCAGTGTCATGAAGAATTCTGTATTCCCTTTTCTTATGCTGAAGGATTGTAAGATCAATGCTGATGTATGAATGTCTTCCACAGATGTCTGACAACAGGCGCCGATGCAACAGGCGTGCTCAGCAAGAGCAGCATGACCAGCAGGAGGAACATCAGAGGCAGCCTCCCCCACCACCCCCGATGACTGTGGAGCAGATGTTCTTGATGCAGACTCAGGCAGTGCAGGCCATTGGGCAGACTCTGGCAGCCATGCAGCAGGCTCAACAGCAACCCCAACCCCAATTGCAAGTGCAGATGCCCCAGATGCCACGGGATAAGCGTGGCGAGTTCATGAGAGGGCACCCTCCTACCTTCGCCCATTCTACTGACCCCATGGATGCAGAAGACTGGTTGCGCGCAGTGGAAAGGGAGCTGCGCACCGCCCAATGTGACGACAGGGAGAAGGTTCTGTATGGCCCCCGTCAGCTGAGGGGAGCAGCCTAGTCCTGGTGGGAGTCCTACCTCGCCACCCATGCTGACCCCGAAGCCATCACTTGGGAAGAATTCAGTGAGAGTTTCCGCAGGTACCATGTGCCAGAGGGACTGATGATCGTGAAGAAGGAGGAGTTTCTGGCTCTGAAGCAGGGTCCCCTGTCTGTTAGTGAGTACAGAGACAAGTTTCTGCAGCTGTCTCGCTATGCACCCGAGGATGTCAACACTGATGCCAAGAGGCAGTACAGGTTCATGAGGGGTTTGGTGGATCCCCTGCATTACCAGCTGATGAATCACACCTTCCCCACCTTCCAGCACCTGATCGATAGGGCAGTTATGACTGAGAAGAAGCGTAAGGATATGGAAGATCGGAAGCGCAAGATGAGTGGACCCCAGTCCGGAAGCATCAGCCATCCCCGTTTCTCAGGCAGTTCATCTCAGCAAGGCAGGCCTGGTCACCCACAGGGATATCAGAATCAGAATCAGCGTCCGCATCAGCAGCAGCTTCAGAGGCAGTACCCACAACAGCAGCAACAGCAGTATCGTCAGCACAGCCAGCAGGGAAGTAATCAGTATCAGAAGCAGAACAACCAGGCACCTCGCCTTCCTGCCCCAGCAGCAAATCAGAGCAACCAAGCAGCCCCAGCACAAGGAGGAGGCAGAGGATGTTTCCACTGTGGAGAACAAGGCCACTGGGCGATGCAGTGCCCAGAGAAGATGGCTCAGCAGCAGACCAACCCCAATGCTCCCACAAGGCAAGGTGTACTGCAGCCGGCAGCAGGCAATCGTAACCAAGCGTACAACCGTGGGAAGGTGAACCACTTGGAGGCCGAGGCGATCCAGGATGCACCAGATGTGGCAGTAGGTATGTTCTCAGTCGAATCTCATCCCGCGAAAGTGCTATTTGATACTGGTGCAACTCATTCATTTGTCACTGCAACCTGGGTAGAATTGCATAACATCTCAGTAGAGGCAATGATGCCGCCCATGAGGATTAATTCGGTTGGTGGCAAGGTGCAAACAGATAAAATATGCTCAAATATAATGGTGGAAATAAGGGGGATAGGATTCCCCAGTGACTTAATAGTAATAGACACCCCTGGGATAGATGTTATTCTAGGGATGAATTGGTTAATGAAGTATGAAGCAAATGTTAGTTGTGACAAGAGGACCGTAACATTGAAGTCCCCGTCAGGAGAGGAGGTAGTGGCCGAGCTAAGGATGCCTAAATCAGCGGAGGGAGTCTGTCACTAGATTTCAGTTGATAGTAAGGAGCCCAACCCGCTCGAGGCTATCAAGGTTGTGTCAGACTTTCTGGATGTGTTTCCCGAGGAGCTAACGGGCATGCCACCCGAGAGAAAGGTTGAATTTGCCATAGAGCTTATCCCTGGTACCGCCCCCATTTCCAAAAGAGCCTATCGAGTGTCTGGACCAGAATTGGTGGAACTCAAGAAGCAGATAGATGAGATGTTAGAGAAGGGTTACATCAGGCCAAGTACCTCGCCTTGGGCCGCTCCAGTGTTGTTTGTAGAGAAGAAAGATGGTACCAAAAGGATGTGCATAGACTACAGAGCCTTGAATGAAGTCACTGTCAAGAACAAGTACCCCCTGCCAAGGATAGAAGATTTGTTCGACCAGCTCAGAGGTGCCACCGTATTCTCGAAGATAGATCTGAGATCAGGTTACCATCAGCTCAGAATCCGACCCTCGGATATATAGAAGACGACATTCATCACCAAGTACGGGTTATATGAGTTCACAGTTATGTCCTTTGGTTTGACAAATGCGCCAGCCTTCTTTATGTACCTGATGAACAGTGTGTTCATGGATTATCTGGACAAGTTTGTGGTAGTGTTCATCGATGACATTCTCATATACTCTCAAAGTGAGGAAGATCATGTAGAACATTTGAAGATGGTATTGCAAAGGCTTCGAGAGCATCAGTTGTATGCCAAGCTGGGCAAATGCGAGTTCTGGATTCATGAAGTCTTATTTCTGGGTCACATCATAAACCAAGATGGGTTAGCAGTGGATCCAAAGAAAGTGGCAGATATCCTGAACTGGAAAGCACCGAAGGATGTTCGTGGGATCAAGAGCTTCATTGGAATGGCTGGATACTATAGGCGTTTCATTGAAGGCTTCTCAAAGATTGCTAGACCAATGACAGCGTTGCTAGCAAAGAAAGTCGAGTTTAAGTGGACCCAAAAGTGTCAAGAAGCATTTGAAGAACTGAACAATAGATTGACTACAGCTCCTATGTTAGTCCTGCCTGATGTTCACAAGTCATTCTCAGTGTATTGCGATGCTTCGTACACCGGATTGGGATGTGTGCTAATGCAAGAAGGAAGAGTGGTAGCATACTCATCTCGACAACTGAAGATCCATGAGAAAAATTACCCCACACATGACCTGGAGTTGGCAGCAGTGGTTCATGCCTTAAAGACCTGGAGACATTACCTGTATGGGCAGAAGTGCGACATCTACACGGATCATAAAAGTCTGAAGTACATATTCACTCAGTCAGAGCTAAACATGAGGCAGCGAAGATGGTTGGAATTGATCAAAGACTATGAGCTGGAGATACATTACCATCCAGGCAAAGCCAATGTTGTTGCAGATGCTCTGAGCAGGAAGAGTCAAGTCAATATGTTGGCCTCGTACCCGATGCCGTATGAGTTAGCCAAAGAGTTCGACAGACTGAGCCTCAGTTTCCTGAACAGTACGCAAGGAGTAACAGTGGAATTAGAGCCCACCCTAGAGCGGGAGATCAAAGAAGGGCAGAAGGATGATGAAAGCATCAACAAGATCCGGCAGCTGATCTTAGAAGGAAGAGGCAAAGACTTTCGAGAGGACGAAGAGGGAGTAATATGGTTCAAGGACCGATTGTGTGTTCCCGACCTTAAACCCATTCGGGAACTGATCCTCAAGGAAGCTCATGAGACAGCCTACTCCATACACCCGGGAAGTGAGAAGATGTATCAGGATTTAAAAAGGAGGTTTTGGTGGTATGGCATGAAAAGAGAGATCGCAGAATATGTTGCCATCTGTGATAGCTGTCAGAGAACCAAAGCAGAGCATCAGAGGCCCGCCGGATTGTTGCAGCCTTTGCGGATTCCTCAGTGGAAGTGGGATGAGATCGAGATGGATTTTATAGTTGGCCTACCTCGTACCCGGGCCGGCTATGATTCCATCTGGGTGGTTGTGGACCGCTTAACAAAGGTGGCCCATTTCATACCTGTGAAGACAACATACACCGGAGCAACGTTAGCTGAGTTATACATGTCACGGATAGTCTGCCTTCATGGTGTGCCGAAGAAGATAGTGTCAGATCGAGGAACGCAGTTCACCTCTCATTTTTGGCAACAGCTACAAGAAGCTTTGGGCACCCATTTGAACTTCAGCTCAGCTTATCACCCGCAGACAGACGGCCAGACTGAAAGAACTAACCAGATCCTTGAAGATATGTTGAGAGCCTGTGCGTTGCAAGACAAGTCAGGATGGGACAAAAGGTTACCTTGTGCAGAATTCTCCTACAACAATAGTTATCAAGCCAGCTTGAAGATGTCACCGTTTCAGGCACTCTATGGGCGGAGTTGCAGGACTCCGTTGCATTGGGACCAGCCTGGAGAGAGACAGGTGTTTGGCCCCGACATCTTGCTTGAAGCCGAAGAGAATATCAAAATGGTTCGGGAGAACCTGAAGACAGCCCAGTCAAGACAGCGAAGCTATGCTGACAGAAGGAGAAGGGAACTGAGCTTTGAAGTGGGAGACTATGTCTATCTGAAGGTGTCACCTATCAGGGGAGTCAGAAGGTTCGGAGTTAAAGGCAAGTTAGCACCTCGGTACGTTGGACCATATCAGATTCAAGCAAAGCGTGGAGAACTGGCCTACCAGCTCGACCTACCAGAGAGCTTGTCAGCAGTGCACCATGTGTTCCATGTGTCGCAATTGAAGAAGTGTCTGCGAGTACCAGAAGAACAGTTGCCAGTGGAGGGTTTGGAGGTCCAGGAGGATCTGACATACATAGAGAAGCCAACGCAGATCCTGGAGTTTGCAGACAGAGTCACCCGGAGGAACACCATCAGAATGTGCAAAGTCAGATGGGGTCACCACTCGGAGGAAGAAGCAACCTGGGAACGAGAAGATGATCTGAAGGCCAAATACCCTGAACTCTTTGCTGACCAACCTTGAATCTCGGGGCGAGATTCTTTTAAGGGGGATAGGTTTGTAACACCCTGAATTTGGGGGTATAAAATTTCTTTGCTCATATTCACAAATTCAGGTGTTACTTCCCTTTTCTCATCATTCCTCATTCTTTTCTTTCTCATTTCTATAGGAGAAAAGTGCTTATTTTATTTGTAATAATAGTTTAATATGTTAAACCCTAAGGGAGTATGAATTGTTGCATCATGTTGAACTCTAGGTTTCACTTTTGCTTGGTGCATAATTCTTGGAAAGTTTGATTTGAATTTGTGGCTCATTTGAATTTGAATCAAATAGAGAAAATAAAAAGAAAAAGAGAAAACAATTCCAGAATAAAAAGAAAAGAGAAAGAGACCCAACCCCGCCGCCCCCTCGGCCTTTCGGCCCAGCCGGCCCATCCCGCGCGCGCGCCTCTCCCCCCCCGCTCTCTCTGCCCTGGCGGGCCCGCCCGTCAGCGCAGCCGCCTCTCGCGCGCCCGCCTCCGCTCTCCTCTCTCTCTCTGCTCGCGGGCCCGGGCTGTCAGCCCCGTCTTCCTCGCGTAACCGCCGCCCGAGCTGCGCGCGCCCGCTTTCTCCGCGCCCACGTCGCGCGTGGAGCTCGCACCTGACCAGCCCCTGGCCACTTGAGCCCCGAACCCCACTCGCCCTCGCCCCCTCCCCCATTTGCGCTCTAGCGGACCCCTCTTCCACCTCTCCCTCGCTGCGCGCACGCCAGAGCACCGCCGCCACGAATCCCCGCCGTCCCGAGCCCGTTTCTCGGCCGCCGTTGGAGCTCCGCCGTGTCCGTTGCCACGGTGAGCTTCGCCCCGGTGTCCGCAACCCGGGACGCGCCTCAATTCCCTTTCCCCCTCCCTATTTCTCTCTGCCCGCGCTCACCCGCCGCTCCCCGTGCAGCCGCGGAGGTCCGCCACCGTCGCGCCATTGCCGCCGCCGAGGAATCCCCGGAGCCCGCCTTGAGGTAAAGAACCTCTCCCGCCCCTATCGACCCGTGTATTGCCTTCTACCATGTGTAATTCCTTGCCGGAGTAGATTTATGCCGCCGCCGAGCCGCTCCGCCGTGGGCCGCCCCCTCCGGTGCCCCTGCCCCGACCCAGACCCCACCAGAGGACTCCCCGTGCCCTCCCCAACCTTCCCGGCCACCCAGGTCGCCCCAGAGGCCCGCCAAACGCCCGCGCCCCTCGTCTCCGGCGAGCCCTCCGCCGCAGGGACGAGCGCCGCCGCCCCAGTTAGCCGTAGGAAAGACCCAGGCCGCCCACCCGATCCCCGCCGTTCATCCCAGATCGGGCGGCTCTGATTCAACTCGCCCGGACCCAATCCTGGCCGTCCGCCGGAGATCCAGCGGCCCAGGCCCACTTCCCCCTCACCCCGTCTCCCTGCCGTTTGGGCCCCGCCTGTCAGCCCGCCCGCGCGCGCGCTCTGCCCGCCGGCCCCGCCTGTCGGCCTGCCCGCGCCCCGCGCTGCCCGCCTGGTCCCGCCTGTCAGTCGCCCAGGCCGCCGCTCGCTCGCGCGCCCGCCCGCAGGATCTAATCCTGGCCGTTCGCTTTAGATCTGACGGCCGTAGTAGCCCGATACCCCTTCGCCCGCGCATTTTCTTAAAGAGACCCCCGGTTTTCTGGAATTTGAACCCGCCGTCCCTGGTTTCTCGCAGTTAGGTCCCTGGACCTTTTAATTAATTCAAAATAGGTATTTAGGGTATATTTTTAATCCCCAAACTTGTAAAATTCATAACTTTGTCATGTGAACTCCAAATGAGGTGCTTCAAATTGCAAAATGCTCATGATGTTTTTGTCTATCTATTTAAACAATGTTTCCCTGTTGTTTCCATGTACCAATTAATAGTTAATCACTAGGATAGGATTAAGGCTATTGGAACCCTATTTGGGATAATTAGAAGTTGGTAGACTTTAATGAAAGTTAGAATACTTAAGTTTATGGACTTAAACACCTAAGTTTAGGAACTTAAAACCATGTAATGATTTAATCCCTCCACTGACTTAAACCTGATTAGTGGATAATGAATCACTTTGTATAGTCCTCTACCCCAGACCTAGGGAACACCAGAGTGCCTATCCCTTTTCTGCTATGAACTTGTGATCTCTTTGCTGCATATGTCTTGTATGTTGCTTTTGTTTGTTATCTTCCCAAGTGCATAGTGTGAATGATTACTTTACGTAGACAACGAGCAGTCTGTGTGTCCCGAGGAAGTTGTAGAGGAAGTCCCTGATCAGCAGTTTGGTGAAGGCAAGTGTCCTCTGTCCCATTATGTCCTATTCATTTATAACTTACTACCCCGCACTACTTACTTGAAACCTAAGGATTGACTAGCTTTACATTTTACTTTATCCTTGATGACCTTATGGGCTATTATGGTTAACACTTTGCTATTGCTTTAACATAATCAATGAACATGATGTGACTATTTATGATACTGTTATCCTGATGATGTTGATGATCTTGTGATACTCTAGGGGGCTCAGGCTACTTCCTGAGTACCTCTCCGTAAGGACTGGTTCGTTGAGAGACCACCCGGGATAACAGTGCAACCATGAGGGTGAAATGGGATGCCCTTAGCTGATTAATTAGATGAACTAGAGGTGTAGTTGCTTAGCCGTCGTGCCGTCAATGGGGTCCAGGCACAGTGCTTGCTCTGCCGAGGCTGAGTGCCGAGGTTCTTTCGTTTTGCTCTTTGTTAGTCACTCTCCTGCGGGGAGGGGTACTGTGTTTATCAAACTGGAGAAACCTAACGGGCAGCTATGATCTCTAGGGAATCTTTGTAAAAGCTACATAGTGATGCCCTGCCGGACCACCTAGGTAGTGGTCAATGGGGATTAGCTCTCCCCGGGTAGAAAGGGAATCATGACTCATGGGTAAAGTGTGCAACCTCTGCAGAGGGTAGTGAAACTGGTATATCAGCCGTGCTCACGGTTAAGAGCAGCCTTGGGATCCTCTTTGATTAGAGATACAGATGGTTCGAGATACAAGGATTATGTTATGGTTTTGGTTCGACTATGATGATGTTGTTCCTCGATGAGGAAATGGTTTACGGGTTGGATAATGCTAAAATCTGGCTTCTACTAATGATAAATACCTGACCAACTAAAAGCAACTGCTTGAGCCTAACCCCACATAAAGCTAGTCCACTTCAGCCAAACGGGACATTTGCTGAGTACGTTGATGTGTACTCATCCTTGCTTTACCACCAAACACCAGGTTGCCCGCATTGTAACCACTGCTCAGGAGAAGGCGAAGCCGTGGAAGGAGACTTCCAGGAGTTCCAAGATTATGATGAATTCTAGGTGTGGGTTGGCGGCAACCCCCAGTCAGCTGCCTGTGGAGGCCTTATCTTTACTGCGTTTCGCTAGTACTTTGATTTACCTGTTAAGACAATGACTATGTGGATGTCTATGACTCTGTGATGTAATAAGTTATTACTCTTTTAAGTTATTATTCGAGCGTTGTGCGATGATGTTCATTTATGTAATCGCTGTGTACGTGAGTTCTGATCCTGGCACGTACATAGTTCGCATTCGGTTTGCCTTCCAAAACCGGGTGTGACATAAGTGGTATCAAAGCCCATGCTGACTGTAGGACCGCTGACCTAGAGTAGCACTGGTCGTACTAAGGACTATTGACCCTCCCCCTCACCTTGACCTCTGATGTTACTTCAAAAGTCGGTCACCTCGACCAACCCTATGTTTTGCTACACATATATACTATACTATACCTTGTTAAAATTTTTTATCTGGTTCTATTTATGGTTCATTCACTTGTCATATTAGTTCTGTTCTTACTCTTGTGCTTACGGTATCTTTTGTAGATGGCTCGTCTTAGACACACTGCACGTAAGTCGGTGATTCCTTTCCTGCCGTCTCGACTTGCGGAGCGTCCTCTGCACCGCACCGTGTCCGGTCAGTCGAGTCACCTGGAGAGACTGCACCACTGCCTGCGTGAGGAGCAGGAACGCCGGCGCCAGCACAGAGAGCAGCAGGGCTCTTCCTCCCCACCCCAGCGAGAGGTGGAGTCCGTGAGGCCCCGTTCCTCTGTTGCCCAGCTGGAGGCGCCCCCTGCACCACCACGGGACGCCCCGGCTGTTGGAGGAGCTACTGGAGGAGGTCCTGGAGGAGACCCCGACGACGACGACTCAGACCACAGCACGGAGTCTTCTGAGCCGCAGGAGGCGGAAGGATGGGTCGCCCGACCCATCACCCGTGACGCCGCTCGCGGTTGTCACTTCCACGACGCACTCGACACCTTGCTGCGCCAGGCTTTCGACCGGCACACCTGGTCGATCGAGTATCGTTGTGTAGTCTACCAGCACAGTCGCGGGAGGTACCCGGATCGCTGGGAGGCTACCTGCCTAGTTCGCCGTCCGGAGGATGACCTCCGGGGTGCGGAGGCCGTTTCGGAGCACTACTCCATCTCCGAGAGGGACACTGCAGAGGCGGCTATGCAGGATGCAGCACGACGTGCACTCTCTCAGTACTGTTCTTTGTTCGGTGGCGTGGCCGACGATCTTAACCTTCGGTACTACCCCCGCCACCCTACTGGCAGCACGGAGAGTGTGGTTGTCTCACCTGTTGGTGAGGCTAACCCTAGGTTGAGCAGCACAGTCAACCTAGTCGCAGTGCTTAACACCGAGCTGGATCACTCTCTGGACGAGCTAAGCAGGGCTCGAACGGAGATTGCGGAGTTGCGTGCAGAGTTGGCAGAGCGCCATCACCAGGAGGGTGGTTCTCCCGCTCCTGTTGGGACTCAGCACCCTTACCGCTCGCCGCCACGTGGTCACCACACTTATGGTTCCCCCGTCTGTAAGACCAGGATAGATCTGGATCCTTAGATCGTTAGCGTCGGAGTTTGTAATGATTCTTAAGTCAGATGTCTCAGTCTTAGGTAGTCAGTTTAGTTTGCTTACCAGTTGCTTCCATTTAGTTTAGTTTGCTTATCAGTTGCTTTCATGTTTGTTATGATGAACTTGTGCTTGATTTGAATCTTTGTAATGACTGTAGCCAACATGTGGGTTTCCCCTGCAGTTTGGCTTAGCTAGTAATGTTAATAAAGTCAGTCGTTTAGTTGGGAAACCCTTTACTTCTACTTTCCTTTCTTATCTGAGAAGCTGTGTTGAATCATGAATGAGGATCAGTGAAGCTCGTTGTTCACTCAGTGTCATGAAGAATTCTGTATTCCCTTTTCTTATGCTGAAGGATTGTAAGATCAATGCTGATGTATGAATGTCTTCCACAGATGTCTGACAACAGGCGCCGATGCAACAGGCGTGCTCAGCAAGAGCAGCATGACCAGCAGGAGGAACATCAGAGGCAGCCTCCCCCACCACCCCCGATGACTGTGGAGCAGATGTTCTTGATGCAGACTCAGGCAGTGCAGGCCATTGGGCAGACTCTGGCAGCCATGCAGCAGGCTCAACAGCAACCCCAACCCCAATTGCAAGTGCAGATGCCCCAGATGCCACGGGATAAGCGTGGCGAGTTCATGAGAGGGCACCCTCCTACCTTCGCCCATTCTACTGACCCCATGGATGCAGAAGACTGGTTGCGCGCAGTGGAAAGGGAGCTGCGCACCGCCCAATGTGACGACAGGGAGAAGGTTCTGTATGGCCCCCGTCAGCTGAGGGGAGCAGCCTAGTCCTGGTGGGAGTCCTACCTCGCCACCCATGCTGACCCCGAAGCCATCACTTGGGAAGAATTCAGTGAGAGTTTCCGCAGGTACCATGTGCCAGAGGGACTGATGATCGTGAAGAAGGAGGAGTTTCTGGCTCTGAAGCAGGGTCCCCTGTCTGTTAGTGAGTACAGAGACAAGTTTCTGCAGCTGTCTCGCTATGCACCCGAGGATGTCAACACTGATGCCAAGAGGCAGTACAGGTTCATGAGGGGTTTGGTGGATCCCCTGCATTACCAGCTGATGAATCACACCTTCCCCACCTTCCAGCACCTGATCGATAGGGCAGTTATGACTGAGAAGAAGCGTAAGGATATGGAAGATCGGAAGCGCAAGATGAGTGGACCCCAGTCCGGAAGCATCAGCCGTCCCCGTTTCTCAGGCAGTTCATCTCAGCAAGGCAGGCCTGGTCACCCACAGGGATATCAGAATCAGAATCAGCGTCCGCATCAGCAGCAGCTTCAGAGGCAGTACCCACAGCAGCAGCAGCAGCAGCAGCAGTATCGTCAGCACAGCCAGCAGGGAAGTAATCAGTATCAGAAGCAGAACAACCAGGCACCTCGCCTTCCTGCCCCAGCAGCAAATCAGAGCAACCAAGCAGCCCCAGCACAAGGAGGAGGCAGAGGATGTTTCCACTGTGGAGAACAAGGCCACTGGGCGATGCAGTGCCCAGAGAAGATGGCTCAGCAGCAGACCAACCCCAATGCTCCCACAAGGCAAGGTGTACTGCAGCCGGCAGCAGGCAATCGTAACCAAGCGTACAACCGTGGGAAGGTGAACCACTTGGAGGCCGAGGCGATCCAGGATGCACCAGATGTGGCAGTAGGTATGTTCTCAGTCGAATCTCATCCCGCGAAAGTGCTATTTGATACTGGTGCAACTCATTCATTTGTCACTGCAACCTGGGTAGAATTGCATAACATCTCAGTAGAGGCAATGATGCCGCCCATGAGGATTAATTCGGTTGGTGGCAAGGTGCAAACAGATAAAATATGCTCAAATATAATGGTGGAAATAAGGGGGATAGGATTCCCCAGTGACTTAATAGTAATAGACACCCCTGGGATAGATGTTATTCTAGGGATGAATTGGTTAATGAAGTATGAAGCAAATGTTAGTTGTGACAAGAGGACCGTAACATTGAAGTCCCCGTCAGGAGAGGAGGTAGTGGCCGAGCTAAGGATGCCTAAATCAGCGGAGGGAGTCTGTCACTAGATTTCAGTTGATAGTAAGGAGCCCAACCCGCTCGAGGCTATCAAGGTTGTGTCAGACTTTCTGGATGTGTTTCCCGAGGAGCTAACGGGCATGCCACCCGAGAGAAAGGTTGAATTTGCCATAGAGCTTATCCCTGGTACCGCCCCCATTTCCAAAAGAGCCTATCGAGTGTCTGGACCAGAATTGGTGGAACTCAAGAAGCAGATAGATGAGATGTTAGAGAAGGGTTACATCAGGCCAAGTACCTCGCCTTGGGCCGCTCCAGTGTTGTTTGTAGAGAAGAAAGATGGTACCAAAAGGATGTGCATAGACTACAGAGCCTTGAATGAAGTCACTGTCAAGAACAAGTACCCCCTGCCAAGGATAGAAGATTTGTTCGACCAGCTCAGAGGTGCCACCGTATTCTCGAAGATAGATCTGAGATCAGGTTACCATCAGCTCAGAATCCGACCCTCGGATATATAGAAGACGACATTCATCACCAAGTACGGGTTATATGAGTTCACAGTTATGTCCTTTGGTTTGACAAATGCGCCAGCCTTCTTTATGTACCTGATGAACAGTGTGTTCATGGATTATCTGGACAAGTTTGTGGTAGTGTTCATCGATGACATTCTCATATACTCTCAAAGTGAGGAAGATCATGTAGAACATTTGAAGATGGTATTGCAAAGGCTTCGAGAGCATCAGTTGTATGCCAAGCTGGGCAAATGCGAGTTCTGGATTCATGAAGTCTTATTTCTGGGTCACATCATAAACCAAGATGGGTTAGCAGTGGATCCAAAGAAAGTGGCAGATATCCTGAACTGGAAAGCACCGAAGGATGTTCGTGGGATCAAGAGCTTCATTGGAATGGCTGGATACTATAGGCGTTTCATTGAAGGCTTCTCAAAGATTGCTAGACCAATGACAGCGTTGCTAGCAAAGAAAGTCGAGTTTAAGTGGACCCAAAAGTGTCAAGAAGCATTTGAAGAACTGAACAATAGATTGACTACAGCTCCTATGTTAGTCCTGCCTGATGTTCACAAGTCATTCTCAGTGTATTGCGATGCTTCGTACACCGGATTGGGATGTGTGCTAATGCAAGAAGGAAGAGTGGTAGCATACTCATCTCGACAACTGAAGATCCATGAGAAAAATTACCCCACACATGACCTGGAGTTGGCAGCAGTGGTTCATGCCTTAAAGACCTGGAGACATTACCTGTATGGGCAGAAGTGCGACATCTACACGGATCATAAAAGTCTGAAGTACATATTCACTCAGTCAGAGCTAAACATGAGGCAGCGAAGATGGTTGGAATTGATCAAAGACTATGAGCTGGAGATACATTACCATCCAGGCAAAGCCAATGTTGTTGCAGATGCTCTGAGCAGGAAGAGTCAAGTCAATATGTTGGCCTCGTACCCGATGCCGTATGAGTTAGCCAAAGAGTTCGACAGACTGAGCCTCGGTTTCCTGAACAGTACGCAAGGAGTAACTGTGGAATTAGAGCCCACCCTAGAGCGGGAGATCAAAGAAGGGCAGAAGGATGATGAAAGCATCAACAAGATCCGGTAGCTGATCTTAGAAGGAAGAGGCAAAGACTTTCGAGAGGACGAAGAGGGAGTAATATGGTTCAAGGACCGATTGTGTGTTCCCGACCTTAAACCCATTCGGGAACTGATCCTCAAGGAAGCTCATGAGACAGCCTACTCCATACACCCGGGAAGTGAGAAGATGTATCAGGATTTAAAAAGGAGGTTTTGGTGGTATGGCATGAAAAGAGAGATCGCAGAATATGTTGCCATCTGTGATAGCTGTCAGAGAACCAAAGCAGAGCATCAGAGGCCCGCCGGATTGTTGCAGCCTTTGCGGATTCCTCAGTGGAAGTGGGATGAGATCGGGATGGATTTTATAGTTGGCCTACCTCGTACCCGGGCCGGCTATGATTCCATCTGGGTGGTTGTGGACCGCTTAACAAAGGTGGCCCATTTCATACCTGTGAAGACAACATACACCGGAGCAACGTTAGCTGAGTTATACATGTCACGGATAGTCTGCCTTCATGGTGTGCCGAAGAAGATAGTGTCAGATCGAGGAACGCAGTTCACCTCTCATTTTTGGCAACAGCTACAAGAAGCTTTGGGCACCCATTTGAACTTCAGCTCAGCTTATCACCCGCAGACAGACGGCCAGACTGAAAGAACTAACCAGATCCTTGAAGATATGTTGAGAGCCTGTGCGTTGCAAGACAAGTCAGGATGGGACAAAAGGTTACCTTGTGCAGAATTCTCCTACAACAATAGTTATCAAGCCAGCTTGAAGATGTCACCGTTTCAGGCACTCTATGGGCGGAGTTGCAGGACTCCGTTGCATTGGGACCAGCCTGGAGAGAGACAGGTGTTTGGCCCCGACATCTTGCTTGAAGCCGAAGAGAATATCAAAATGGTTCGGGAGAACCTGAAGACAGCCCAGTCAAGACAGCGAAGCTATGCTGACAGAAGGAGAAGGGAACTGAGCTTTGAAGTGGGAGACTACGTCTATCTGAAGGTGTCACCTATCAGGGGAGTCAGAAGGTTCGGAGTTAAAGGCAAGTTAGCACCTCGGTACGTTGGACCATATCAGATTCAAGCAAAGCGTGGAGAAGTGGCCTACCAGCTCGACCTACCAGAGAGCTTGTCAGCAGTGCACCATGTGTTCCATGTGTCGCAATTGAAGAAGTGTCTGCGAGTACCAGAAGAACAGTTGCCAGTGGAGGGTTTGGAGGTCCAGGAGGATCTGACATACATAGAGAAGCCAACGCAGATCCTGGAGTTTGCAGACAGAGTCACCCGGAGGAACACCATCAGAATGTGCAAAGTCAGATGGGGTCACCACTCGGAGGAAGAAGCAACCTGGGAACGAGAAGATGATCTGAAGGCCAAATACCCTGAACTCTTTGCTGACCAACCTTGAATCTCGGGGCGAGATTCTTTTAAGGGGGATAGGTTTGTAACACCCTGAATTTGGGGGTATAAAATTTCTTTGCTCATATTCACAAATTCAGGTGTTACTTCCCTTTTCTCATCATTCCTCATTCTTTTCTTTCTCATTTCTATAGGAGAAAAGTGCTTATTTTATTTGTAATAATAGTTTAATATGTTAAACCCTAAGGGAGTATGAATTGTTGCATCATGTTGAACTCTAGGTTTCACTTTTGCTTGGTGCATAATTCTTGGAAAGTTTGATTTGAATTTGTGGCTCATTTGAATTTGAATCAAATAGAGAAAATAAAAAGAAAAAGAGAAAACAATTCCAGAATAAAAAGAAAAGAGAAAGAGACCCAACCCCGCCGCCCCCTCGGCCTTTCGGCCCAGCCGGCCCATCCCGCGCGCGCGCCTCTCCCCCCCCCCCCCCCCCCCCCGCTCTCTCTGCCCTGGCGGGCCCGCCCGTCAGCGCAGCCGCCTCTCGCGCGCCCGCCTCCGCTCTCCTCTCTCTCTCTCTGCTCGCGGGCCCGGGCTGTCAGCCCCGTCTTCCTCGCGTAACCGCCGCCCGAGCTGCGCGCGCCCGCTTTCTCCGCGCCCACGTCGCGCGTGGAGCTCGCACCTGACCAGCCCCTGGCCACTTGAGCCCTGAACCCCACTCGCCCTCGCCCCCTCCCCCATTTGCGCTCTAGCGGACCCCTCTTCCACCTCTCCCTCGCTGCGCGCACGCCAGAGCACCGCCGCCACGAATCCCCGCCGTCCCGAGCCCGTTTCTCGGCCGCCGTTGGAGCTCCGCCGTGTCCGTTGCCACGGTGAGCTTCGCCCCGGTGTCCGCAACCCGGGACGCGCCTCAATTCCCTTTCCCCCTCCCTATTTCTCTCTGCCCGCGCTCACCCGCCGCTCCCCGTGCAGCCGTGGAGGTCCGCCACCGTCGCGCCATTGCCGCCGCCGAGGAATCCCCGGAGCCCGCCTTGAGGTAAAGAACCTCTCCCGCCCCTATCGACCCGTGTATTGCCTTCTACCATGTGTAATTCCTTGCCGGAGTAGATTTATGCCGCCGCCGAGCCGCTCCGCCGTGGGCCGCCCCCTCCGGTGCCCCTGCCCCGACCCAGACCCCACCAGAGGACTCCCCGTGCCCTCCCCAACCTTCCCGGCCACCCAGGTCGCCCCAGAGGCCCGCCAAACGCCCGCGCCCCTCGTCTCCGGCGAGCCCTCCGCCGCGGGGACGAGCGCCGCCGCCCCAGTTAGCCGTAGGAAAGACCCAGGCCGCCCACCCGATCCCCGCCGTTCATCCCAGATCGGGCGGCTCTGATTCAACTCGCCCGGACCCAATCCTGGCCGTCCGCCGGAGATCCAGCGGCCCATGCCCACTTCCCCCTCACCCCGTCTCCCTGCCGTTTGGGCCCCGCCTGTCAGCCCGCCCGCGCGCGCGCTCTGCCCGCCGGCCCCGCCTGTCAGCCTGCCCGCGCCCCGCGCTGCCCGCCTGGTCCCGCCTGTCAGTCGCCCAGGCCGCCGCGCGCTCGCGCGCCCGCCCGCAGGATCTAATCCTGGCCGTTCGCTTTAGATCTGACGGCCGTAGTAGCCCGATACCCCTTCGCCCGCGCATTTTCTTAAAGAGACCCCCGGTTTTCTGGAATTTGAACCCGCCGTCCCTGGTTTCTCGCAGTTAGGTCCCTGGACCTTTTAATTAATTCAAAATAGGTATTTAGGGTATATTTTTAATCCCCAAACTTGTAAAATTCATAACTTTGTCATATGAACTCCAAATGAGGTGCTTCAAATTGCAAAATGCTCATGATGTTTTTGTCTATCTATTTAAACAATGTTTCCCTGTTGTTTCCATGTACCAATTAATAGTTAATCACTAGGATAGGATTAAGGCTATTGGAACCCTATTTGGGATAATTAGAAGTTGGTAGACTTTAATGAAAGTTAGAATACTTAAGTTTATGGACTTAAACACCTAAGTTTAGGAACTTAAAACCATGTAATGATTTAATCCCTCCACTGACTTAAACCTGATTAGTGGATAATGAATCACTTTGTATAGTCCTCTACCCCAGACCTAGGGAACACCAGAGTGCCTATCCCTTTTCTGCTATGAACTTGTGATCTCTTTGCTGCATATGTCTTGTATGTTGCTTTTGTTTGTTATCTTCCCAAGTGCATAGTGTGAATGATTACTTTACGTAGACAACGAGCAGTCTGTGTGTCCCGAGGAAGTTGCAGAGGAAGTCCCTGATCAGCAGTTTGGTGAAGGCAAGTGTCCTCTGTCCCATTATGTCCTATTCATTTATAACTTACTACCCCGCACTACTTACTTGAAACCTAAGGATTGACTAGCTTTACATTTTACTTTATCCTTGATGACCTTATGGGCTATTATGGTTAACACTTTGCTATTGCTTTAACATAATCAATGAACATGATGTGACTATTTATGATACTGTTATCCTGATGATGTTGATGATCTTGTGATACTCTAGGGGGCTCAGGCTGCTTCCTGAGTACCTCTCCGTAAGGACTGGTTCGTTGAGAGACCACCCGGGATAACAGTGCAACCATGAGGGTGAAATGGGATGCCCTTAGCTGATTAATTAGATGAACTAGAGGTGTAGTTGCTTAGCCATCGTGCCGTCAATGGGGTCCAGGCACAGTGCTTGCTCTGCCGAGGCTGAGTGCCGAGGTTCTTTCGTTTTGCTCTTTGTTAGTCACTCTCCTGCGGGGAGGGGTACTGTGTTTATCAAACTGGAGAAACCTAACGGGCAGCTATGATCTCTAGGGAATCTTTGTAAAAGCTACGTAGTGATGCCCTGCCGGACCACCTAGGTACCACTTGCCGACTCGGACGTCACCGACTCGGACGTCATCGGGGCTTTCCTTGCCGGCACCACTTGCCGGGACCTGGTAAGCAAACTGGGGCGCAAGACACCCACCAAGGCAAGCGAATTGATGGACATAGCCACCAAGTTTGCCTCTGGCCAGGAGGCGGTCGAAGCCATCTTCCGTAAGGACAAGCAGCCTCAGGGAAGGTAGAAGGAAGACGACCCCGAGGCGTCCGTCCAGCGTGGCACGAAGAAGAAGACCAGGAAGAAGGCGCAAGCGAAGCGCAACACCGTCGACGTGGACCTCGTCGCCGCTGCCGAGCACAGGAATCCTTGGAAGCCTCCCGGAGGGGCCAACGTGTTCGACAAAATGCTCAAGGAGTCGTGCCCTTATCACAGGGGTCCCGTCAAGCACACCCTGGAAGAGTGCGACATTCTTCGGCATTACTTCAATAAAGCTGGACCCTCGGCGGAGGACGGCAAGGACCACGGCAACAACAAGAAAGGAGGCGACGGGGAAGAAGAGTTCCCAGAGGTCCACAACTGCTTCATGATCTACGGCGGACAGGTGGCGAATGCCTCGGCTTGACACCTCAAGTAGGAGCGCCGGGAGGTCTGCTCGGTGAAGGTAGCAACTAGCAACGCCAGTCTACCTAGACTGGTCCGACAAGCCCATCACCTTCGACCAAGGTGACCACCTCGACTACGTGCCGAGCCCAGGAAGGTACCCGCTCGTCGTCGACCCAATCATCGGCAACGTTAGGCTCTCCAAGGTCCTGATGGACGAAGGCAGCAGTCTCAACATCATCTACGCCGAGACCCTAGAGCTCTTGGGGGTTGATTGGTCCGAGATCCGGGCTGGTGCAGCACCCTTCCACGGGATTGCACCCGGAAAGTGTACCCTGCCCCTCGGATAGATTGACTTGCCCTTCTGCTTCAGAACTCCCTCCAACTTCCGAAAGGAAACCCTCACCTTCGAGGTAGTTGGGTTCCGAGGGACCTATCACGTGATGCTGGGAAGACAGTGCTACGCCAAGTTCATGGCCATCCCCAACTACACTTACCTCAAGATCAAGATGCCTGGCCCCAAGGGAGTCATCACCATCGGGCTCACGTACCGCCACGCTTACGAGTGCGATGTGGAAGGCGTGGAGTACGCCGAAGCCCTCGCCGAGTCTGAAGCCCTCATCACCGACCTGGATTGCCTCTCCAAAGAGGCACCCGACGCGAAGCGGCACACTGGCAACTTCAAGCCGGCCGAGGCAGTCAAGTCTATCTCTCTCGACCCCAGCAACGACACCGGCAAGAAAGTCAGGATCGGCTCCGAGCTCGACCCCAAATAGGAAGCAGTGCTCGTCGACTTTCTCCGCGCAAACGCCGAAGTTTTTGCGTGGAGTCCCTAGGACATGCCAGACATATCGAGGGATGTCGCCGAGCACTCACTGGACATCCGAGCCGGAGCCCGACCCGTGAAGCAGCACCGGCGCCGTTTGATGAAGAAAAGCACAGAGCCATAGGCGAGGAGGTCCACAAGCTAATGGCTGCAGGGTTCATCAAAGAGGTGCCTAAAAGCGAAGAGCGTAAAACTCAATCCTGAGAAGTGTGTCTTCGGAGTCCCCCGAGGCATGCTCCTAGGGTTCATCGTCTCCAAACGAGGCATCGAGGCCAACCCAGAGAAAATCGCAGCCATCACCAACATGGGGCCAATCAAAGATTTGAAAGGAGTACAAAGGGTCATGGGATGCCTTGCGGCTCTGAGCCGCTTCATCTCACACCTCGGCGAGAAAGGATTGCCCTTGTACCGCCTCTTAAGGAAGGCCGAGCGCTTCACTTGGACTCTCGAGGCCGAGGAAGCCCTCGGAAACTTAAAGGCATTTCTTACTAATGCTCCCATCTTGGTGCCCCCCGCTGCGGAAGAAGCTCTCTTGATTTACGTAGCCGCAACCACTCAGGTGGTCAACGCCGCGGTCGTAGTCGAGAGACAAGAAGAAGGGCATGCACTGCTCGTCCAGAGGCCAGTCTACTTCATCAGTGAAGTGCTATCCGAGACCAAAATCCGCTACCCGCAAATCCAGAAGCTGTTGTACAAAGTGATTCTGACATGGCGGAAGCTGCGACACTACTTCGAGTCTCATCCGATTACTGTGGTGTCATCTTTCCCCCTGGGAGAGATCATCCAGTGTCGAGAGGCCTCGGGTAGGATAGCAAAATGGGCAGTGGAACTTATGGGCGAAACACTTTCATTTGCACCTCGGAAGGCCATAAAATCCCAAGTCTTGGCCGACTTCCTGGCTGAATGGACAGACACCCAGTTGCCAACAGCCCCAATCCAGGCCAAACTTTGGACCATGTACTTCGATGGGTCGTTGATGAAAACCGGAGTAGGCACGGGCTTGCTCTTCATCTCACCCCTCGGAGAACACGTGTGTTACGTAATACGCCTCCATTTTCCGGCGTCAAACAACATGGCCGAGTACGAGGCCTTGGTTAATGGACTGCGCATCGCCGTCGAGCTAGGGGTTCGGTGCCTCGACGCTCGTGGCGACTCGTAGCTCGTTATTGACCAAGTCATGAAGAACTCTCACTGCCGCGATCAGAAAATGGAGGCTTACTGCGACGAAGTTCGGCGCTTGGAAGATAAGTTCTATGGGCTGGAACTCAACCATGTTGCTCGACGGTACAACGAGACCACGGATGAGCTGGCTAAGATAGCCTCGGGACGAACAACGGTTCCCCCGAATGTCTTCTCCAGGGATATATATTAGCCATCCGTCAAAATCGACGATGCGCCCGAACCTGAGGAGACCTCGGCCCAGCCCGAGGTACCCTCGGCCGCCGACGGTGAGGCCCTGCGCGTCGAGGGAAAGCAGAATGGGGTCACACTAGTCCCAAACTGGCAGACCCCATACATGGAATATCTCCTCTGGGGAGAGCTGCCCCTCGACAAGGCCGAAGCTCGGCGACTGGCTCGGCGCGCCAAGTCGTTTGTTTTGCTGGGTGATGAAAAGGAGTTGTACCACCGCAGCCCCTCAGGCATTCTCCAACGATGCATATCCGTCGCCCAAGGACAGGAGCTGTTGCAAGAAATACACTCGGGGGCTTGCGGTCACCATGTGGTGCCTCGGACCCTCGTGGGAAACGCCTTCCGACAAGGTTTTTACTGGCCGACCGCAGTGGCTGACGCCACTAGGATTGTACGCTCCTGCCGAGGGTGTCAATTCTACGCGAGACAAGCACACCTGCCTGCTCAGGCTCTACAAACAATACCTATCACTTGGTCATTTGCTGTGTGGGGTCTGGACCTCGTCGGTCCCTTGCAGAAGGCACCCGGGGGCTTCACGCACCTGCTTGTCACCATCGACAAATTCTCCAAGTGGATCGAAGTCCGACCCTTGACCAGCATCAGGTCCGAGCAGGTGGTGGCGTTCTTTACAAATATCATCCACTGCTTTAGGATCCCAAACTCTATCATCACCGACAATGGCACGCAGTTCATTGGGAAAAAGTTTCTAGACTTCTGCGAAGACCACCACATCCGTGTGGACTGGGCCGCCGTAGCTCACCCAATGAGAAATGGGCAAGTAGAGCGCGCCAATGGCATGATTTTGCAGGGACTAAAGCCGAGGATCTACAACGACCTGAACAAGTTTGGCAAGCAGTGGATAAAAGAGCTACCCTCGGTGGTTTGGAGTCTGAGGACGACGCCGAGCCGGGCCACAGGTTTCTCGCCGTTTTTCCTAGTCTATGGGGCCGAGGCCATCTTACCCACGGACTTGGAATACGGTTCCCCAAGGAGAAAGGCTTACGACGATCGAAGCAACCAGGCCAGCCGAGAGGATTCATTGGACCAGCTAGAAGAGGCTCGGGACATAGCCTTGCTACACTCAGCGCGGTATCAGCAGTCCCTGTGACGCTACCACGCCCGAAGGGTTCGGCCCCGAGGTTTCTAGGTGGGAGATCTGATGCTTCGGCTATGACAAGACGCACGAGGGCACCACAAGCTTGCTCCCCCCTAGGAAGGGCCGTTCATCATCGCTGTTGGAGACTTGTTCTCAAATGCTATGAATTAAGAACAAGGCAACATAAAATGTTAAATGTTGATATCCTTCGCCCTTCGAAGCATTATTTCCCTAAGGATATAATGATTTTCGGACGAAGGTTATGAAGGACGTACCTCCATCAGCATAAAATATAATAATGAAGAAGGGATCATATTAATCATATAAGTTAACACGAACTGTTATGAATTACTGGCAACTTATTTCTATTTTATTATGATAACGGAATAGAAATGATATCAAATTACAAGTGTACCTTCAGATCGTGAGAAGGTAAAAATACAAGTGTGACGCAAAGGCCAATGTCCAAATCAGCGTGAACAGTACGGGGATACTGTTCGCCTATTTATAGGCACGGGTCACAGCCCATGCAAAATTACATTAATGCCCTTTACATTTGTCAATAACTCTATGGTAATTCTTCGAGGTTTAATCTGGTTTTTCATCTTTAAGTCGGTTTCCTTTCCTGTCGTTCTCCCGAAGCTCTTCTACACACAGCTTCGGCCCTGCGTAAACCTTCGTGTTCCTTGTGCTTCGTCCTACCGTGGCTCTGATCCAAACTTCCGAAGATACATGTTAACGTACTTTACTCCAAAAACATTGTTAAATCATGTTTTTGAGGACCTTCGGAAGCCGAAGGCCCCCAACAGTAGCCCCTCGCAATATTAATTTGTTAGAATAATAGATTCAGATTGCGAAATGGACGAAGGCAATGAGCCGAAGGTCCGAAAAAACACCTTCCTCTTGCTAGAATAGCCACAGTCATTGACAACTGGGACCCTCCAGTCTCCAACATGATGGGTTTATAAATAGGGGCTCGCCACAATTTATTTGACACGCACTCTTGCCATCCGTTCTGCCTCCTCAAAAAACTTTCTGCCCACAAATATTTGATTTTCTCCTTAGTTTTAAGCTTCGGAAACGAGAGGCAAGAATTCCGAAGAGATGTCTGAGGAGAAGAAGGTTGCTGCCGAAACGAAGCTAAGCCTTTCTGAAGAGATGCATCTGGGCTTTCTCGAGTCAATAGCAAAGACGAACACGGAGAAGATTACAAGGGAGATTTTAGAAGGTTTATCTGAAGATACTGGTGATAGTGACAGTTACGACGCAGATAGTGGAGGTGAAGATTCCGAAGATCGGCCATGGCGACCAAGCCATTCAGTCTTCGGGAAATCAGCTATCGGGCAAAGTCACCTTGAAAACATGAGGGGGAGATATTTTCGGGATATGTCCATTGTGAGAGCAGATGCCGGAGAAAGAACTGTGCCGAGCCCTGAAGATGATGAAGTCGTTATCTTCCGAAGCTTTTTAAAAGCTGGGCTACGATTCCCTTTAAGCAGATTCGTGGTAGAAGTTCTGAAAATATATCAGGTTTACCTTCATCAACTTACCCCTGAAGCGATAATAAGAATGGGAATCTTCGTCTGGGTTGTGAGGAGTCAAGGCCTAGAGCCAAGTGCAAAAAGCTTTTGCAATATTCATGAATCGTTATACGAAACAAAACCCTGGGGTAAAGAGCAATACCATAACAACTTTGGTTGCTACCACTTCGGTGCTCGCTCTGGATCAAGCTGTCCCGTGCCCACCTTTCGGAAGAGATGGCCCGGAGAATGGATGAAAGAATGGTTCTATGTAAAAAATGATTTGAAGGTTCGAGAAGATATTAAGGATATCATCATGCGCCCCATCTGGCAGCGTTTCGGACTCCGTAAACCGAAGGTAGAAATGGATGAAGTGGCCGAAGAATGCCAACGGGCCTTCGGCGTAGTCTGCTCTTTTATCGGGACAAGGGATTTGATACAAGAACACATCGCCTTCAGAGTATAGCCTCTTGCAGATAATTGGGAAATGCCAAAAGAGACTGTTAAAGAAACTGACGAAGGTGGACTAGTCAGGCTGAAGTATACATTCAAGTATGGAGACAAATTCGTTGAACCAGATGATGATTGGTTAAAGAGCATTGAAACTTTAAGTAATAAATTGCTTGGGGCATATTCGAAGGCCGAAGATACTGCAATGTCAGCAGCCTTCGGAGGCCGAAGAAAGAAAAGACTGAACCGAGTTTTTGATGCAATTGGGTTCGTGTACCCCGACTACCATTATCCAGTGCGGGGGCAGAAAAGGAAAGGTACAGCTTCTGCAAAAGAAAACGCTTCAGCTGCTCCTAGCGAGCCAGCACCGAAGAGAAAAAGGGTGAAAGTTCTCACACACCGACCACGCTACATTGAACTGGCCACAGTGCCTAAATTCGGCAGCGCAACATCTACGGCTCCTGAAGCTAAGGGATCAACTCCACTGTCAGGACCCACAGAGTTGGCCGAAGCGCCAACAACAAAAGAATTGGAGGAACCACAGACTCTGTTACCAGAAACCAAAGAGTTGGCCGAAGCGCCATCAACAGAAAAGATGGAAGAAGCAAAAGCATCAACTGAGGGAGCAAAAATATCAGAAATTTTAAGTCCTTCAGTAGAGATTGAAGTAACAAAAATTAAAAAGGGACCAACTGTGACCCCAAAAAGAAAGAGAATGGTTAACGTATTGGATGTTTTGGAAACAATTAAACTTCCAAGCACAACCCCACAGAAGGCTGCTGAAACTTCTGAGGCGCTTGTTGAAGTATCCGTTGCTAAAGCTCCGAGGCAACAGACTGGAATTGAAATCGGGCCTTCAGAACCGACCAAGGTAACACCTTCGGAAGTAGAAGAAGCAAAGATTGCAAAGGCCACCGAAGAAGTGAAAATGTCAGAGCCAACTTTGGGCGAAGAAATTGATACCGCTGCCCCCGAAGCATCTTCCAAAATATACGATTATATCGTGCGACATGCTTCGGGGAAGAAATTATCGGAAGAAGAAGTTTTTGAAGCTAATCACTATGCCAAAGAGTTGAAATATCCGAAGGGGGCACTAGTGTTTAATGGGACAAACGAAGAAGATTTCTTATACTGCCTCCCGGACAACAAAGAATTGTCTGTCTGCCGGGAGATGGCTAGAAGTATGGGGTTCCCGAAGCTCGAAGCTGGCTTATGTGCTATGACGAAAGAAGATCTCGCGGATAGTCTTGCGTACAATAGCCTGAAGGTATGGGAATTTGAGAATTTTATAATTCGTAACTCATTCTTTTATTCTTATACGAACCCTTTTTCATATAGGGTTTAATTCTAAGCAACGCATTGAGAGCACAAAAGAGTGCCGAAGACGAGAGCTACGAAATTGCGTTCAACAATCTACGATCAGAAGTTATTAGACTGAGAAACGAAGCTCTGGAAAAGGATAAAATTCTGCTTACATTGGTAGACAAGGTAAAAAAGAACGAAGCTGCTTCAAAGGCCCAGGCCGAAGCCCAAAGGCATGAAATTAAAGATCTTCAGAAACAGCTAGCTAGAGCTAAGGAAGAGCGTATACTTGAAGAAACAAAACGCGAGCTTAGTGATCAACTAGCCAATCATTTAGAGATGAGTGTTAAAGAGCTTCGTGCGTCCCAGAGGAAATGTTATGTTAAATCCATAGAGTGCGTCAAAAAGATAAAATCTAGCTTCGCCAGCGTTGGCGCATTCTCTAGCGAAGAGAATTTTTCAAGAGGCAATCCTGAAGGTCCAATGGAATGGGTCAGCCACGAAGCAGAGGCCTTCGAAGAAATTCTAAATATCCGCGGGGACATCTGCGCTTTTTCGGGTGCTAGAGGAGTTGCTACTGTTTTGGAGAGAATGGGTTGTGAGCATGTAAAATCCCTAGCTCAGTCCGAAGCTGCCTTGTCCTCCGAAGACATCAAGGACCCCTCGGCCGAAGCAAGCATGGTTGGCGGTAAATTTTTTACTGATATCTGGGACAATGGCGGCCGAGAAATGGCGCAAGAAATCATTCAAAAGAGTGAAAAAGGCATTCATGATGCTAGGAAAGTAGCAGAGGCTGCCGAGGAAAGTACAGAGCCCGAAGGGCATATATGTATTAATTAGTGGTTTTTATGATGCTGTAATTTTTAGTTCCAAACTCTGCTCTTGGTTTGTAATAGTAATATAGCCGTATCTTTTCTTCCCTCAGAACCTGCTGAAGCATCTCCGGGCCCCCACCCAAAGGGGGACGATGAAATTAGAAAAATGGCTGAAGACATTATGGATAAGGTTGTCAACCAACTTTTGAACGAAGCTGCAGAGATGGTTCTCAAGGAGAATTAAATCATTATTGTAGAAACATTTGGAACATAAGATGTGTAATGTATTGTAACTTTGAATGTAACATATAGTCTATTTATAATTTAATTCTTTATGATGCATGAAACTGTGCGTACATACCATTTTTTGAGCCTTCGGCGAAAAAAACACCTTCCCTTCTTTTCATGCTTCGTGAAGAGAATCTTTTCTAAATCCCAAGGATTTGTTTACCTTTCTGATAAAAACATCCAAGCTTCGTGAACTATCCTCCGAAGCTTATCTTCACTTCGATTCGTCTTCTTGTTCTCTTTTCCAAAACATGCTCCAAAGATTAACATTGTATCCCCTTCTTGTTCCAGATGCAGTATGCTGTATGATGCTTATGTTATGCAAAAATGATGTGATGATGTTATGTTATGCAAAATGATTTTTGTGCCGAAGATACACACATCCCTGCAATAGAGCACACAATCTTTTTGTATCAGCGTTGACTTTTCGCTGTAAGCCTCCCTTAGGAGCTTCTTCGCCTTTTACTTTCAGCGGAATCAGCGTTTATTTTTCGCTGTAAGCCTCCCTTAGGAGCTTCTTCGCCTTTTACTTTCAGCGGAATCAGCGTTTATTTTTCGCTGTAAGCCTCCCTTAGGAGCTTCTTCGCCTTTTACTTTCAGCGGAATCAGCGTTTATTTTTCGCTGTAGGTTTAGAAAACTTACACTGCGCTCCCTTAGGAACGACTTGTACTGTGTCCGTTAGATCAAATTTCTAATAATACAAAGGTCCTCCAAATCAGTATAAGTTCGCATGCTTCGGCAACTCAAGCCTATGGAAAAAACATATTTTTATTATGGTAAAAGACGAAGGTATTACAAGGAATTAAAATTCAACAAAATACATTTAAACTCTTCATAGTTGTTTCTTATTGACAAAAGGGTAATAGTGAATATAGAAAATGCAAAAGAACTGCTGTTGAGGTAGGATATTTGTCAATAAATGTGCTTCGACTCTGGCACAGTGCTGTTGACTGTGCGAGCTTCGGACTCCTCTCTGAAATCCCTCTGAAGATTATTATGCTGACTCCCTTCTGGCTGTTGTCCTCTCTGGGTCGGCGGTGGCGGTGGAGGTTGCTGCCAAGATGCTTGGGGTTGACTCGCCGAGGCAACAGAAGCTGCAGGGTGGTTGCCTACATATTCTGGTATATAAGGTGAGTGATACAAAGCAGTATGCATGACCTGCTTCGGCTGACTCTGTTGCGCTGCTGCTTCCGCTATTTCCTTCTGCTTCTAGATGGTAACATGGCACATCCTGGTAGTATGGCCCTTGTCTTCACCACAGAACAGGCAATATATTTTTCTTGGCTGGTCTCCAAACCTTCCCCCGAAGCCCCTGGCGCCTCTGCCCCTTTGCGCTGGTGGCCGAAAAGAACTCTGCTGTTGAGCCGAAGCTTGTGAAGAGTGTTGTGGCCTTTGCTGCTGGCTCCCTCGATCATCAGTTTGAGCAGAGTTATGGATTGACCTAACATGCCTCGGGTGAAATCTTCCTCCGAAGCCCCTGGTCATTTCAGAGAACCGGAATGCTTCCTCCCTTCTTTGGCGGAAGTCATTGTCAGCTCGAATGTATTCGTCCATCTTCTGGAGCAGCTTCTCCAACGTTTGTGGTGGCTTCCTGGCGAAGTACTGTCCGGAAGTGTTGGACTAACAGCCTTCCTCTTCTGGCTTCGGGCCTCTCTGAGAGAAAGGACATCCTGATTGGGATCCAGTGGCTGTAAAGTACCAGCCCCTGTCGCTGAAGCTTTTTTCGGCGGCATGACGAAGGTGATGCTTGCCGAAGTTGTTCAAAAGTCAAGAAATGGAAGTGAGTTCACCGGAGGTGGGCGCCAATGTTGGAGACTTGTTCTCAAATGCTATGAATTAAGAACAAGGCAACATAAAATGTTAAATGTTGATATCCTTCGCCCTTCGAAGCATTATTTCCCTAAGGATATAATGATTTTCGGACGAAGGTTATGAAGGACGTACCTCCATCAGCATAAAATATAATAATGAAGAAGGGATCATATGAATCATATAAGTTAACACGAACTGTTATGAATTACTGGCAACTTATTTCTATTTTATTATGATAACGGAATAGAAATGATATCAAATTACAAGTGTACCTTCAGATCGTGAGAAGGTAAAAATACAAGTGTGACGCAAAGGCCAATGTCCAAATCAGCGTGAACAGTACGGGGATACTGTTCGCCTATTTATAGGCACGGGTCACAGCCCATGCAAAATTACATTAATGCCCTTTACATTTGTCAATAACTCTATGGTAATTCTTCGAGGTTTAATCTAGTTTTTCATCTTTAAGTCGGTTTCCTTTCCTGCCGTTCTCCCGAAGCTCTTCTACACACAGCTTCGGCCCTGCGTAAACCTTCGTGTTCCTTGTGCTTCGTCCTACCGTGGCTCTGATCCAAACTTCCGAAGATACCTGTTAACGTACTTTACTCCAAAAACATTGTTAAATCATGTTTTTGAGGACCTTCGGAAGCCGAAGGCCCCCAACAATCGCCAAAATTTTGAAGCCCGGGACATACAAGCTGGCCAACGATAAAGGCGAGGTCTACAGCAACGCTTGGAACATCGAACAACTACGTCGCTTTTACTCTTAAAATGTTTCAAGTCGTTTATGTACCTCAGTCCCTTTACATGTACAAATGAAAAGTCTAGCTGTCAAGGGAGGATCGGCCTTGCCTCAGCAAAAACCGACCCTCCCTCGAGGGCTAAAAGGGGGGAACCCCCTCTGCGTCAAAATTTTCCTCGGAAAAGTTTTCTACCAAAACGTCTTTCGTGCCTTTCGACTATGTCGATAGCGAAATCCCAAAAACGAGCGAGTGGGACCTTGAATGGCAAGGCCGACCGAGCCGAGGGACTCCTACGCCTCTGGGATACAGATACCTCACTCATCACCTTCCGCGAAAGGCAGCTCACACTCGGATAAGTGATTCTGCTACCGAACAAGTCCTAACGCTCGGGTAGAAAACGACTTCCGTACCATTTCGACTATATCGATAACAGAATCCTAAAAACGAGCGAGAGAGACCTTGAATGGCAAGGCCGACCGAGCCGAGGGACTCCTACGCCTCCAGGATACGGATACCTCACTCGTCACCTCCCGCGAAGGGTAGTTCACGCTCAGATAATTGACTCTGCTACCGAACAAGTCCTAATGCTCGAAACGAGAGGAAAGGAAACACAACTTTAAACTCCAACATTGAAAATGTTTAGGCCTCAGCGGCCACGAGAAACATATGCATACTTAAAACAAACTGTTCCTGCAGGCTCAGACATCGGCAGGGGGAGGAGCAGTACCCTCGGCGTCGTTTCCACCCTCGGTAGAATCTAGCCCGGCCTCAGACAGCGACATGGGCGGAAGGACCTCCACCTCGAAGGAGGAAGCCAGCACCACGCTTGGGCCCTCGACAGCCGCGTCAAGCCTCTGGACCTCGGCTAAGGCGGCCTCCTCTTCGTCGGGTAAGAAGTACCCCTCGCTGACCCGCTCTAGATCCACGTCGTAGTGGGAGGCGAGAACGGCGAAGGCCCGCCTAACGCTGTGGTGCAGCGCCCCGCGGAGTCTGCTGCACACATGGCCGCCCAAGGCCCGCAGGTGACTCTAGGGGGAGCTACCCGAGGGGACGTCGTCGAGGCCAAAGGCCCGGCAAAAGGCCGAGATAGCCTCGGACATGGCCACGTGGTCGGCCTCCTTCTGCTCAGCCGCCTGGGCAAGCGCCTTGCAGTTCTTAACGGACTCGTTAAGAGCCGTCTCGAACCCTGCAGACAGCCGGACAATGTTCTTCAAACACGAGGATAAGGACGAAGCTAAACCAAAGTCGCAAAGCAGGCGAAACGTACCTTCGGCCTGGACACGCTGCTGCGAGGCCTTAGCTTGGGCGGACCAAGTAGACCCGACGGCCATGGCCAGGCCCTCCGCAAGGGTCTCGGCCCGAGCGGTCGCCTCGGGGTCTAGAAAGGGGGAACCCCCTCTGCGCCAAAACTTTCCTCGGAAAAGTTTTTCTACCAAAATGACTTTCGTGCCTTTCGACTGCATCGATGGCGGAATCCTAAAAACGACAAGAGAGACCTTGAACGGCAAGGGCAACCGAGCCAAGGGACTCCTACGCCTCCGGGATACAGATACCTTACTCGTCACCTTCCGCGAAAGGTAACTCACGCTCGGATAAGTGATTCTACTACCGATGAACAAGTCTTAATGCTCAAAATAAGAGGAAAGAAACACGGCTTTACACACAAATACCCAAATGTTCAGGCCTCGGCAGCCACAAAAAACAAACACACGTACTTGGGATAACTATGCTACGTAGATGTCGGCAGCACCCTTGGCGGTTTTCCCGACCTACAGCAGATATCTCAGTACTTGGAGCAATTACATTTTGCTCTTACATTCCCTTACAAACGGGACCCAGCTCCATTCCTGCAGGAATGGAATACCTCCACACCGGAGGGGCTACAAGATAACGAGCTCCAAGCGGCTCGCCGGCGACCACTGCACCAGCAGCGACAACGACCTCCGCCTTGGGCGGCTAGACAGCAGCAGCGATTGCCCCAGGGCAGACGCTACTGTGAAAAGGCCCTCGCCCCCGTCCGAGGGATGTGGACAAGCCATTAAAGCCAAAGAGCCAGAGGTCCGCCCGCAGGTAGCACTTACGGTCTCGTCGGCAGAGGCAACCACCTCGGCGGTAGGAAGCCTCACCAATGGCGACCACCACCTCAGCACCGACGACAGCGGCCACCTGCGCCCCAATGCCGCACCCGTGAATGGCGGCCGCCCCAAAGCGCACCGGTAGGTCCTCACTCCCGTCCTCGCCTCAGGAGCAAGGGCGAGACTGTCCCAGAACACGAACACCACCCTCGTGGCGTGCGACGTGTTGTGCGACCGACACCCGTGCGACGGACGGGTAGCCACGCTCCACCCCAG
Source organism: Zea mays (assembly GCF_902167145.1). Classification (NCBI taxonomy): domain Eukaryota; kingdom Viridiplantae; phylum Streptophyta; class Magnoliopsida; order Poales; family Poaceae; genus Zea; species Zea mays. The sequence continues at coordinate 69,717,074 of NC_050096.1, read as the reverse complement.
CGGTAGGAGGCGGCACCGGAAGCAGCGCCAGAGCCGACCAGGCCGGGGAGCCAGACACGCGGCAGCTGACAGCGCCACGGATGGCGAACGCCCTTCTCCCCTAATCACTAAGGGAAGAAGCGGGCCGCTGCCCACGCGAAGGCGAGACCCAACTCGGCGCACCCTCCTCCCCAGCACGGATGATGAACATCCTTGAAGCTGAGGGCAAGGGAGAGGCCATGGCCCGGCTCGCTCTTCCCCACCACAAGGCTGGCGGTCATCATCCTGGGTGACCGCCGGCAGGGGACTGCAGCCGGGCTGCATGATGAAAATCCTTGAAGCCGAGCGATGACTAACGAGCGCCAACCCCCATGAGGTCATGCTCCTCCAACAGCAGCAAGAAGAAGGCAAGACCACCGACATTGCCACGGGCGCGAGCTCTCCGGCGGTGAGGTCGCCAGAAAACACCGGCACACCTCATCTGGAGGCCCAGAAGGCGGAGGGGCGCAATGAAGATGAGAGGAGCGAGGCATGGTTAGTGCCCGGGAGATCGGCCCCTTTTTATAGGCAGATCTCCCCACTTACGCCCTGAAACGTCGCGGGCAAATTCTCCCCCGATGTGCTCCAGGATTCTCACCCTGCGACACTGGGGCTAAGTCCCACATGTCATACAAACTGACCCGCAACGCGAAGATGGAGAACCGCTGCACACGAAGCATGCAACTGCCCCGCGGGTAAGCGCTCCCTCATTCTCACCGAATCCAGCGGTCGAAAGGGCTGGCCGCCACGCCAGAAGCGTGCAACCGCACCACGATTGTACGCCCTTCCAGCTTCGTCGCAACTGGTGGTCCAACATGGAGGCCCGGGCCCACATGTCATGTGACCGACGCGCCGGTTACCGCGTGCAAAGAAATCGCACCGTCATTCGCGCCAATGTCGCGTCCTCTCGGGACTCCAGAACCCGTGCAGTGACTCAAGGCAGCCCCGCGCGTGACCCAACAGTGCCAATTAAGGGCGACGATCATGGGTCAGTCAGCCGCGGGGATAGGCGCGACAGTTGATATGACCGAAGGCGGACCGGTAGTAATTGCAGCAACAGATGTGCGGAAGCAACGGTCCATTCACCTACAGGCTCGCATCCTCTCCTGAAGCGGCAGGGGAGCCCTTTCCCACGGCATAAAGACGATGCACCCGTGTTCCGTTCCTCGAACGACTTGCGCACGCGCAACAGATGCCCTGCGAATCGCCCGTCCCATCGCATTAACTCCTTGGCAGGGCAAGCGACACCTCTGGCAGTCAAAGTGAGCACCGTTTCACCTCCGTCATGATGACCGTGTCAAAAAAGGTGCGCCATATTATTTAAATTCATATCCTTTTTCTCTCTCTCTCTCTTGCCATAGGGATCGGGAAAGGGGATATTCCGGAAAAGGATCCTTCTCAGCGAAGAAAACGGGCCCCGAGCCCTCCTACTGATCAGGGGTTCGGAGGTTGCGCCCTACGGGGTTCGGCAACCGCCCCAGAGCACTCGGGCTCCGAGCCCTTTACTGATCAGGGGTTCGAAGGCTGGCCCCTCAGAAGGGTTCGACAGCTGCCCCAGAGCACGCAGAGTTAGGGATGACCTGGGTACGTTCGTTACATGGCCGAGACTCGGGCTACGCTCCCGAGGTACCCTAGGACATTTCCGAGACCAGCGGGAACGATTTGTAATGGAATCCCACCGGAGGGAGGCACCGAGCCCTCGGACCCTATCAAATGGGTCCGGGTCCAGCAAATCACATGCAAGTACTTTTGGAGCGTGCCTCTGGGCCACTAGTCGACCCTTATTGAACGAGGCTCGGGCGTCCACTCGGATCACCCGATAGCAACTCACTAGAAACACCGTGTTCGATGCCCTCCGAGGGTAACATGGCGCTTTCCCCCCCCCTTCCTCCTTGCGGAAAGGCGACGAAGGGGCGTACAATAAAAGTCAAGACGGTCCTTGATCGTCCTCTCGCTCCGTGCAGAGGCTCGGGGGCTGCTCTCGCACCAGGCTACGGCCAAATTGTCGACCACGTCGACAAAACAGCTTAAAAACTCAGAGCCTAACCATGCACCCGGGCTACGGCCAGGCCGCATGAGGAAACAACAAGGCCGACCGAGGCATCACAAAAAGAATTAAGACCTCAGAGGAGTCAAACCACTCCTCCGAGGCCTCGGGGGCTACACCCGATGGGTGCGCTCGCGCGCACCCATCGGAACAAAATATAACCGAGAAAGGCTGGTCTCCTTGCAAAAAATCCGGCAGAACTTCCAAGCGAGTACCTACACTCCCTTCGAGGCTCGGGGGCTACTGTCGGGTACCGTAATTAGGGGTACCCCCAACACTCCTAAACACGGATGGAAAACGTCTTCAGAACAAACCATAAAGACTGATAAGCATGGTTCAAGTCAAGGCCTCGTCTGCCAAGGAACGCGATCTCGCCTCGCCCGAGCCCGGCCTCGGGCGAAAACAGTAGTCCCGGGCGGATTCATGCCTCGCCCGAGGGCCTCCACAGGCAGTGGGCGCACCCTCGGCTCGCCCGAAGTCAAGCTCGGGCAAACTTTGTCGTGCAGCGACCTCAGCCAGATCGCCTTACTAACTGACCGTATCGCATGCGCATTTAATGTGGGGATCGCCTGACACCTTATCCTGACACGCGCGCCTCAGTCAGCAAGGTCGAAGTGACCGCAGTCACTTCGCCCTTTCATTGACCGTTCTGACAGGAAAACAGCACTGTTCGCCCCGCTCCGGCTACTGTGCCAACCACCAGGGTAAGACTAACAACAGTAAGTCACGGCCTCTCTCGAGTTCGGCCTCGGACACAACAGGGAGCTCCGCCTCGCCCGACCCCAGGCCTCGGTCTCAGCCTCGGCCTCGGGGGAAGTTCTCCGCCTCGCCCGACCTCGGCCTCGGGAGGAGCCACATCCACGCCCGACCTCAGCCTCAGCCTCGGGAGGAGTCGCCGCCTCGCCCGACCTCGGCCTCGGACCGACTACGCTACAGGGGATACATCATTACCCTACCTCTAGCTAGCCGCCTCAGGCTACGAAGGAACAAGACCGGAGTCACATCTAGATTACTCCGGCAACAGGTAATGATGGTTCCCCGCATACGTCCATGACGTCAATAGTCCCCAAGCTCTCTACGGAAGCAAGGAAACGTCAGCAGGATCCATGCCGCACCACCAGCTGTGCTTCTACAGGGCTCAAGCACTTCTCCGTCGGCCACGTTAGCACATAGCTACACTCCCATTGTACAGCTGGACCATCTCCTTGTATCTATAAAAGGGGATGTCCAGGGCCTTCCTAGGGGGGCGGGCAGAGGCAGGCGAGAGGCGAGCAGAGGCAGGCAGAGGGAGAGAGACGCGGAGGAGGCTAACTCAGACGACTCAAGGCCGAACTCTCTCTCTCTCTCTCTCGCTCTCGATCAGCTTGTAACCCCTACTCCAAGCACCCCGGTGCAAGATAACATAAGCCTCATTCTCCCCTTGTGTTCCATCTTGCATCAACTCATCTGGACAGGGGCACGCGACACAAAATTCACTAGTCGGTCCGGTTGAGGGTCCCCCGGGTCCGAAACACCGACACTTCCAACATAATATATCCCAAAACAAATCTTAAGACACCCAAAAAATACAAAAATAAGTAATCCTTATCTAGAGACGTATAGGCGATACGAAAAATCACATGCTGGAAAATTCCGAAAAATCTAAGGCACTATTTCGAAAAATTCTGAGACATAAATCTGGTAATTTCCGACAAAAACCGGTAACCGAAGGAAACGGTCAGTAAAACACCACGCTGATTCCGATAGAAAATTCTGAAAACCGATTTCGTTTTCGAAAAATTCCGTTACCGATAAATCCGATCGAAAAAATTCAAAATCTGTTTCCAGAATACCGAAAAATTTCGAAACCGTTTACATCCCTAGCTATGTATACTTCAAAGTTATCTATATCTATTTTTTACGATCTTCTCTAAAAAATTAGATCATCTATATCTCCCTTTTCTTCAACAACGTTCTTAATCGGTGCATGCATAGCATATGAACGCTGAATTTAGAGTACTCGATCCTTTAGGCTGTCCACACTCATTCTACTCTAAAAGGAATATTCTATCCTAGTCATCAATATTTTAAAATACAGTAGCCAAACTCCCGCATCCACAACTACTCTATATCTCAACTCTATACAAACTACCACATTTTTTATCAATATATATCCAAAATACCCACCGTGGGTCCCACCACCCACTCCTTTGCTGTCACCACTCCGCACCACCGTGGGCTTCGAGAGAGAAGATAGGGTAGGAGAGAGAAGACGCTGGATGTGAGGTGAGAGACAAGCAACTCTACGGTAGGGATGGATTTCGAGTCTACCGCTGCAGCTTGTTTTTACTGCATCCTGTGACTGCATCGCCCATAGCGTAGGGCGTCCAGTAACTACTGTGGGCAGCCTTGAGGACCTGGATACAGTCTTACTACTCCGTAGTGGTGCGGTATCCGTCCCCTCTCTCGTATTGTCTGACTTTACGTGTGAACTTGCTGCATGCATAGCATATGAACGCGCAGGCTTTGGATTTCTCTGGACGCAAAGGATGCGCTCCTGCTTTTGTGTTGCAAATGGGTTCGGTTCCCAGCTATTTTCAAAATTCTAAGCGGAGTTTCAAACCCTCTTCCATTTCAATAATTGTGTGTAAACCTTGGGACTAAACTATTAATTATGAAAAATATTTTCCTAATCGCTTTATCTGTTTGGGCCTTAAGAGGATGTTACTGGATCATCTAAACAGGGCCAGCACGTCAGCTCGCACGAGTTGCTTCAAGTCACACTGAATGCGTGTCCATAGGAAGGGTAAGAAGAAAAAAGAGGAAGTGCCGACATCGGTGGCGACGCGAGTCTGTGAAGTGAGAGAGAGAGAGAGTGGCGGGGTTACGAGGGAAAAGATAAGAGATGATTTAAATAATATTGTTAATTAGATTTAAGTGACTAAAGTAAAGCAGGTTATCTAGCCATTCGAACCATATTTTTTTTTGAAAATGTGCTATCGGATTATATTGTAGAACTTTTTTGTATGCATGTACTAACTCATCAACCGAAGACTGGATCTATAATAATCTATAGTTGTTGCAAAACTTCCGTAAAAGGCGAAGTTATAAAATTTTCTATTTTTCTAAAAAAAAGACACAGAACACTGGCGGGGGTATAGGAAACATTACATCAGATAAAGAAAATTGTAATAAGCTCCATGCACGGTTCGTCTAGACTTGCAAACAGCAAGAGTAGACTTGGGAATTCAAAAGAAAGGTGTCTGCGAATTTTTTTTAAAAAAAGTCTAGCCATGAAGTTTTATGCCAAACAACAACCAGAATGACAATTATTGAAACTGAGTCGGATCGCACCTAGCCAGCCAGTCTCCACGGCTACCTCTAGCTAGGTTCTACGCATGCAGGCTCGACATCTTTTATTGGGGGCATGCGCACCTCTCTCATCCAGCAGCGAGCAGGCACGTCTTCAGAAGAACGGCGCCCTCTCCGGCGCCGCCTGCTTGCGCGGCCGCCTGCGGAGCGACGCGTTCTGATTTGCGGCCGGCGGCGGCGGCGGCGGAACCTGCGCAGGCACCTCGTGCGCAGCTTCAGGGCCAGGCAGCTCATCGGCTGCAGCCCCTGATGGTTCAGCCATCTGCACTTGGAGGCTCCTGTAGCGGACCTCAGCTTCGGGCCCCGAGAAGTCGTCTTGCGCTACATCAACATTCCCCTGATCCATAACAAGAAAAGAAAAAACACACACACACACATAATAATGCAATGATCTCGAGGCAACCACAGCTAATATTATTTACGCGCCAGACTTTGCTGAGAGAGAGAGAGAGAGAGATGCATGTACCTGGCAGGCAAGAGAGCAGAACAGGTTGGGCGCGCTACGGAGCCAGGTTCTGCAGGTCACGCAGCGCGGCGTCCCTGCCTGAGGCCTGAAATGCTTGGACCTGCTCATGGGCCTCAGGTGCAGCACCTTCTTTGCATTGACAACATATGCCTGCAAATTAAATACGAGGAACTTGTAACTAGTAACACAGTCTGTAATCAATGAATTATAAGCAGTATGCATGCATGCATTATCATGCCCAGCTGGGCAAAGAAATGCTCATATAGTCATATAGGAACAGGAGTATGCAACAACAATGCATGTGTCCATGCACATACCTGGATCCTGGAGACGTCGACGCCGAGCGCCTGCATATCGGAAGCGTGGACGACGGAGCGGTAGACGTAGCGGCGGATCTTGAGGAGGCGGTGGCCAGGCAGGTCGTGGGTGCAGCGGGGGCAGGTCACCTTGCAGCACTTGAGGCAGAACATGCACTGCTCCGCCCTGTTCTTCGACACGTGCTCCTTGCATGGCTCCCAGAACCTGGTTCTCAGCAGTGTGATCAGCCATGCCGGCTGCTGCTGCTGTTGCCGCCGCCGCTGCTTCTTCTTCTTCTTCTTGTTTTTGGGTTTCTCCTTTTTCTTTCTCTGCTGCTGTCGCTCCTCTTCCTCTTCCGAATACGAGTCCCAGTCCGACTCCGAATCTAAATCCGATTCAGAGTCCGAATCCGGATCCGACCCACCGGAGTCGTCCTCCGCTGCAGTCTCCTCTCCGTTCCTCACCTGCTGCTTCTCCTCCGCCACCGCTCCATGCACCTCCACCACAGTCTCCTTTCCCTTTATATATAGTGTATGGCAATCAAACAGTAGCAATTACACAACAAAGATGCGTCAACGATGCATGCATGATCATTAGGGATGAAAACGGTCGGAAACGGTATTTATTCGGTAATCAGTTTTTCCTTTGATTGCGAACAAACAGGATATAGAATATACAATATAAATTTGTATTCTTGTTTTTAACATTCAGCTTGTTAAGATTCATAAAAGGTAAACCTCAAATTTATCTTACATTATCTCAAATAATAGATATAAACTTCGGTATGGATTCGGAAACAAATTCGGTAATTTTTTCAACTTTTTGTGTTGTAGGGAGCAAATAATACATAAAACAACTTATATAATATTTTATTCATATTTATACTAATGTGCTTGATAACATAAAAAAAGATTAACATCAAATTTTATACATATCTATTTTAAAATATTAAATTTGTTTTAACAGTTCGGATTACCACTTTCATCCCTCTATATATATATATATAGTATATGTATTTATATATATATATATATATATATATATATATATATATATTGCGGTTAGAATTAGCTAGTACTGCTATATCAGATCGAATCTTGGAGACGTGCATATGCATTTTTCCTATTCCTAAAAATACTTGTTCTTTTTCAAGTGTTCGTTCAACGGTGAGATATATATAAGAGCGTGTTTGGAATCAAAGTATTTCAAAACCATGGTTTTAGAATACTATGGTTTTGAAATGTCATTGATATACAACCATAGTATTTTTTTTACATCACTTCAAACAATGCTTATTTAAAGACAAATTAAAGTATCTTAAACTATAATATTTAGTATACATGTGCAAGAAGCTAATCATAGACAAAAACTTTAGGTTAGAGTGTAGTTTCAAATACTCTAAAAATACTATAGTATCTACAAAACCATAATATTATTCAAAACAAAGTTTTTGACAAAGTAGCCAAACACTTCTTAGTAAAAAAATATTATAATTTTATTTTAAAACTCCAAAAATACTTCGCTTCCAAAATGTCCTTTAAATATACAGATCGAGTACGTAAAATATAAAGAGAGAGAGGACTAAAAAAATCAAGATCTAGTTAGGACATGCACGTGCAATTCTACTGCAAAGTGCCAAGGCTAGAAACATGACATGGGTACAGTCCGTATAAGACAAAGTATAACCGCCGCTGTCGTCCTAACTTGCCAGCCGGGCAAGTGCAATGATGCCCGCATTTGCTGACATGGCATCTGTGCCTGCAGTCTAGGCACTGCTCTGCCCTTTCGGCTCGATTCACTACCGGCCCAACAAAGCCACCCTAAATTTAATTTTCTAATTAGGCTAAATTTACTAGACCTGACCAGCTACGCTACGTACAAAGGCGCAAAACCACGTTTTGCACTATAATATCCACGCGACGGAGTATGAAATAAAAGATAAAGACAAAAAGATGATGGCCTTAAACTAACACGATAACACATAAAAAAACTCTTTGATAGCACGTTCCAAAACAATTAGCTACACACGTGTACCATATATGGTTCATACATGCTCATGAGCAAAAAGGTCTTAAACTAAACTTAGGAAACAAACAAATAAGCCATGATGGATCTACAGTTAAACAAAATTGGAATAAAAAAGGTTGCCCGGAGAAGCATTGATTAATAATTTTAGTTCTAGATAGCACCTTTTAACAATTTTAGATATAGATAGGTACCCATGATAACCTTGTGGCACTTTATTTTACAAAAATAGGTAAAATATGTTACATGGATCCGAAAACTAGAGGTCGTTACAACTGTTATTGTTGCATACGCGCCTCTGGTTTAAATATCCCTAATTATTATCTGAAACATCAACATGTATGAACGATAACGCATAAGAAACCTTTTAATAGAATATTCCAAAACAATTGGTTACACACGTGTACCACGGTTCATACATGACAGATCTACAGTCAAACGAAATTGGAACAAAAAGATGACTTAGAGAAAGCATCGATTAACAATTTTAGATCTTGATAGCACCAATCAACAAATTTAGATCCAGATAGATACCCGTGATAACCTTGTGGGACTTTATTTAAAAAAGATAAATAGTTGCATGGATCCAAAAACTAGAGGTCGTTACAACCGTTATTGTTGCATAGATGCCTCTGGTTTAAATATCTCTAATTATTACCTAAAACACAAACATGTACAAACTAACACATAAAACCAATTTAATAGCACGTTCTAAAATAATTGGTTACGCACGTGTACCATGCTTCATATACATGTTCATGACAGAAAAAGTAGATCTTGGTCTAACCTTAGGAAACAAACAAATAAGAAACTAGAGTCGAACAAGACTAGAATAAAAAGTTGTCGCTTAGAAAACGCATATATTAACACTTTTAGATATAGATAGCATTAATAAACAATTTTAGATCTAGATAGATATCCATGATAACCTTGTGGGACTTTACTAAGAAAACAGGTAAAAGAAGTTGCACATATCCAAAAACCAGAGACCGTTAAACGTTATTGTTGCATATGTGGCTCTAGTTCAAATATCCCTTACTACCTGAAACGCAAACATGTACGGACATGATAACGTGTAAGAAACGTTTTCACAACACAATCTAGAGCAATTGGTTACACACGTGTACCACGGTTCATATGTCCATGAGGAAAACTAGATATTTGAAATTAAAAACAACCATATATGCCACGAGGAATCTACAGTCTAATAAAACTAGGATAAAAATAAGCCATTGAAAGAAAGCAAGAATTAATAATTTTAGATATAGATAGATACCTATGATAACTTTGCGGGACTTTATTTTAAAAAATAGGTAAAATAAGTTGCACGGATCCGAAAACTAAAGCATGTGTATCTATCTAGATCTAAAATTGTTAATGAGTGCTATCTAGATCTAAAACTGTTAAATAGTGCTTTCTACTAGCAACCTTTTTATATTCTATTTTTGTTGGACTGTAGATCCATCATGGCTTATATGTTTGTTTCCTAGGTTTAGTTCAAGACCTTTTTCTCATGAGCACATATGAACCATGGTACACGTGTGTAGCCAATTGTTTTGGAATGTGCTATTAAAGGGTTTTTATGTGTTATTGTGTCCGTACATATGTTTGTATTTTAGGTAATGACTAGGGATCCTTAAACCAGAAGCACATATGCAACAAAAACAGTTGTAGTGGCTTTAGTTTTAAAAACAGTTGAAATAAGTTGCAAGGATCCAAAAACCAGAGGCCGTTACAACCGTTATTGTTGCATATGTGCCTATATATGGTCGAAATATCCCTTACTACCTGAAACACAAACATGTATGAACACGACAACGCATAAGAAACCCTTTAATAGCACGTTCCAAAATAATTGGTTACACACGTGTACCACGACCCATACATGCTCATGAGAAAAAAAGTAGATCTTGAACTAAACTTAGGAAACAAACATATATATGCCATGGTGGACCTACAGTTGAATGAAATTGGAATAGAAAAAGGTCGCTCATAGAAAGCACCGGTTAACAATTTTAGATCTAGATAGATACCCATGATAACCTTGTGGGGCATTACTAACTAAAAACTAGCTAGGTAAAAGAAGTCGCACGGATCCAAAAACTAGAGACCGTTAACCGTTATTGTTGCGTACGTGGCTCTAGTTGAAATATCCCATTAGTACCTAAAACGCAAACCATGTATGGACATGATAACGTGCAAGAAATGTTTCGGCAACACGATCCAGAGCTGTCGATTACACACGTGTACCTGAAACGCAAAACATGTACGAACATAATAACGCGCAAGAAACGTTTCGGCAACATGATCCAGAGCTGTCGATTGCACACGTGTACTACGGTTCATACGTCCACGAGGGAAACCGGAGATCTGAAACTAAACTTAGAAAAAAAACAATCATATAAGCCATGATGAATTTATAGCCTAACATACTAGGATGGGGAAAAAAGTCGCTCAAGAGGGATAGAGACCCTTTTTCAAGGAGATCAGAAGCTATATATTGCCTGGATTTATAGAGCACAAATAAACATCTAGATATGGATGAATATGAACCAGCTACTATACTGTGGTAGAAATTCGTTCTACGCACGCACGGATCCATCGAGAGCGGCAGAAGTGTTTCTCATGTATATTACCTTGTTGGTTGCGGTGCAAGAGGAACCTATGCAAGACATGTTGCCGTGCTGCTGGAGAGTGTGTTCTCTCGATCTCACAGCTCACTAGCACAGTCGTAGCATCTATGTATCTTGTGTTTTACTACTGGTTCCTCTCTCTCGCCGGAGGAAATCTGGAAAGCTGAGCCGCGCGATGGGGCCAAGATAGAGGATGATTATAAATAGGGAAACTCAGAAGGGGGAAATATAATGGCTTTTGTTTAATTAATAACACAACATAGTGTTAACGTGGCTATATCTCTCTCGTTTTAATTAATTTGTAAAAGAATCCTGAATCAGTTAATCACGGCCGTCGGTGAACTGACCTACCAACCAATCCAACGGTGTAGCCTCACGTACGCGACACCGTGATGTCGTGTGTGCCGCCGTTCCAACGAGCGGAGCCGGAGAGTGGTCAGGTCAGGTTTGATGACAGGACAGGACCAGCCAGAGAAGAGATGCCGGGCGGCCCATGCATATGCTCACGTTGAGCGCGAGGCGAGTCCGCGTGCTCGAGTTGAGCGTGAGCTAGAGCCGACGCCGTTGGTTGCAGACGCAGTTCGCGGGTGGCGCCAGCTTGGAGCCGCGCTGCTTGCGTTGCGCCTCAGCCGGTCAAGGCGTACGTTTCTACAGCGCTTTCTCTACTCATTCAATGTGCCCGGATGTCAGTTGCACTGCTTTTTAGCAGCGCTAAACTTTTGAATTCAGAGCGTGGTTTCGTCGAAGCACAGGTGATGAGAGAAAGGGGGACCGGTGGGGAAAATAATAAAAAAACTTGTGTTAAATATAGAATGGTATGTACGTTAAAGATAGAAAGTTAGATATAAAGTTGTATACGTTAAAAATAGAAAGTTACATATATTTATATAATAGAAAAGAGTTATGCTCTTACCACTATATAATCCATCAGTTTAAACTTTGCAAAAATCACACAACCAAATCACCCCATACTCATTATCCCCACTAAATTCACCTAACATATTGTACTCAAACTTAACACACTATCAAAATCAACGGTCCAGATAGTTGAATAACTCATCTCCCTTCCCCATGAACTACTTTATATGAATCATCCCTCATCCCTTCCCTTCCCTTCCCTTCCCTTCCCCCTCTCCTCACTTGCTCCACCGCCATCATCGATCATCTCCTCGGGATCGTGTGTAACACATGCTATATAGTAGTCATATGAAAGTTTAGGGTTCTGTCACTTAATTTAGGCACTGTTGAATTCAGAGCGTTGTTTCGTGGAAGCAGAGGTGATGAGGGGATGGGGGACCGGCCGGGAAAATAATAATAATAATAAAACTTGCGTTAAATATAGAATGGTATGTACGTGAAAGATAGAAAGTTAGATATAAAGTTGTATACGTTAAAGATAGAAAGTTACACATATTTATATAATAGAAAAGAGTTATGCTCTTACCACTATATAATCCATCAGTTTAAACTTTGCAAAAATCACACAACCAAATCACCCCATACTCATTATCCCCACTAAATTCACCTAACATATTGTACTCAAACTTAACACACTATCAAAATCAACGGTCCAGATAGTTGAATAACTCATCTCCCTTCCCCATGAACTACTTTATATGAATCATCCCTCATCCCTTCCCTTCCCTTCCCTTCCCTTCCCCCTCTCCTCACTTGCTCCACCGCCATCATCGATCATCTCCTCGGGATCGTGTGTAACACATGCTATATAGTAGTCATATGAAAGTTTAGGGTTCTGTCACTTAATTTAGGCACTGTTGAATTCGGAGCGTTGTTTCGCGGAAGCAGAGGTGATGAGGGGATGGGGGATCGGCCGGGAAAATAATAATAATAATAAAACTTGCGTTAAATATAGAATGGTATGTACGTGAAAGATAGAAAGTTAGATATAAAGTTGTATACGTTAAAGATAGAAAGTTACATATATTTATATAATAGAAAAAGTTATGCACTTACCATTATATAATCCATCAGTTTAAACTTTGCAAAAGTGTAATACCCAAAAGCGTAAAAGTGAAGATAGAGATGAACTCAGTATTTTGTGACCTTTATGCACCATCACATGTGAACACCATAATTAAAAAAAACAAATTAATTAATAAGATATATGTCCCTAAATTATGCATCATGCTGGTTTTCATTTTTTTGTGTGCATCTTGTGACAATATAAACATCATATGAAAAGAAATATATTAAAGTTCCAAAGGAGAATTTAGAAATTAAAAGAAAATCTAGAACTTAGCAGTGGAGGAAGAAATATTACATAACACAAAATAAATTTATAAATAAATAAATTCATCACAGATTGGGTATGTTCAAATTGTATTTTTAATCTGAGGAACATTTATCACAAGATTTGAGTTTGGAATTTAAATTTAAAATGAGAAAGGGAAAACAGAAAATAAAAAAAATGCAGTTGGGCCAACTTCATGCGTTCGGCCCATTACATCACTACACCGCGCGGCCCAGCCTCCACCCCTCAACTCGGCGCCGACCTGAGGGTCCCACCTGGCAGTCATACGCTTACGTCCATGTTTTTCTTCCACCGCTCTCTCTGTCAGCCGGGTCCCACACGTCACACTCTGCGTTCGAGTCGTCTTCTTCCTCCCCAACAGCCTCTCCGCTTCCTGCGCTGCGATCTCCACTAGCTGCGCGACTCCACGCGCATGTTCCGTGCGGATGCGCACTTGCGCCTGACCGATTCCCCCGCGGACGGATGGGCCCCCGGTGTCAGCACCCCCTCCGTCCTCCTCACGCGGGCGTGGACCGGGATTCGTGCGTGATGGCGTCGATAATTTCGGCTAGGTCCGCGTCTTCGGGATGGTTAAGCTTTGGCTGCCACCGTGGAGATATAAATTTCCCCCCTGTGTCCTTGGCTCGTTGATTTGAACCGTACCTAAACGCCGAGAGTCATATCACCGTAGAGCGCAGAGAGAGAACCGGGAGAAAGTCATCCGCGCCGCCGACCCGAGAGAGAAAAGAGTGTCGTTGTTGGGCAACCCTTCTGCGTAGTCGTTTGGAGCCTGGGGCTGTGTCAGGGAGCTTTGTGTGATCATGCCTGGGGAGTTGGGCGGCGTTCCGTGCGAGGTGGGGCAGTCAACAGACCGGTTGCTCCTCGCCGGAGCAATGGATCCACCCTGTGTCGTGAAAAAGGGGTGTCTGCACTCCTTTATCCGGTAAATCCTCTCCCCTTTAGTTCACCGCACAATCTGGGTTGTTGCGCACCTCGTGGTGATTTGTTTGGGCTGCCAGGCATCGAGTATTGCTCATCGACGGTCATGGCAACATCGTAGTGTCGTAGAGACCGTGGTTAGCAGTCTGGGCATGATGATCAGGGTGGAGAAGTAGGCTAGCAGGGTCGTAATAGAGAGGGCTTTGTGTAGAATCAGTCGTATCAAGTATTAGAGCCTAGGGCGCGGAGCATACGACCTCTAGCCATGGCGCGCCGCCGCGAAATCGTCTCTGGGTCGGTCACCACCGCATCTGGCTTCCAGGGTTGAAGACAAGGCACGTCCATTGATTTGATCTGAACGGCTGGGATCAAACCGTAGATATACCCTTTTAGCACTTTAAATCTAGGCCGCAAGTCGTGCATCCGAGGGCTGGGAGTGGGCACTGTCGTGGTTGGATCTTGGGCGTTGGCTTCGGATCCAACGGTCACGTTTGTATACCGGTTCACATAATGCGCCATCTAATCGCGACCCTCAGAGTAAGATCTAGCGGCTCAGATTCACCGATACCCCTTCGTTTGGCTTATTTACTAAAGAGACCCCGAAGAAATCACAAATCAACCCGCCATCCAGAGAACCCTATTCACTGAGTCTCGGTAATCTTGCGCCAGAGCCCCTGACTTTTCCAAAAATTGACGCCTAGTCCAGAGAACAAATAAAACCAGAAAAATGAATTTAAAAATGGATTTTTAGTATTAATTTAATGCCAGAATTTGTATAATTCATAGAAAATTCATGTTAACTCCAAATTGAACCATTCCAGTTGCTAAAATTTTGTAATAATATTATCTATCATTTAGTAGCTCTGTTTTGACATGAACACAGTAATAAAACTAATTTAACATTTAATCCTATTTTAATCACATTAAACCTTAGGAAATTCATAACTTGGATTCTATAACTCCAAATTTAGTGATTCCAGTTCCTATGATCTCATTTTAATGTGTAGATTTTTACTGTGTATTTTATTTATATGTTTGGTGCAATGTTAATTTTTGCTATACTATGTATGTATTGTGTTGATGCGAATAGACGAGCAAGCTACCGTGGAAACTGAGGTTCAACAAGTAGAGATAGCTGAGCAGGAGCTCATTGAAGGCAAGTTGTGCCCTTGATCACTTACTTTTCCCAGCCATGTTCTTATTAATTTTAATGATCTGCATAGGTTAATTTTGATGGGATCCTTTAGGTTACCCCAGTTTTGGTTATCTTTATACCTTGTTCACCACTGAAACATTTTTGGGTAGTACTTGCTATTGCTTTATGTGGATTGGGTATGGAGATACACTACTCATGTTTATTCTATTATTATCTTGTTATTATTACTGTTCATGTTAAGATCATCAAATTAATGGGAACATGGAGCGACCACCCGGGAAAACAGTGCTACCACAAGGGTTTAATGGGACGCCCTTGGCTGATTAACTAGGAAAGCTAGTGGAGGTCTTCCTTACCCGAAAGAGGCAAGGGCAGTAGGGGAGTGGTCAGTGTAGGGAGGTCCTTGGTTGATTTTGCTGCGATGGCGGTCAGGCAAGAACCCTGCACTGGAGCTTCCTATAAACTGTAGCGGGATTTCTGAAGCTAGTGGAACTTTGTAAAGGCCTCGTAGTGTTACCCTGCCTCGCCTCCTCGGTAGAGGTGTATGGGATTGGCCGTCTCTTGGCAGATGGGTAACATGACTTGTGGGTAAAGATGCGCAACCTCTGCAGAGTGTAAAACTAGTGTACTAGCCGTGCTCACGGTCATGAGCGGCTCGGACCCTCACATGATTAATTATGGAACTTAAATTTAATTTGACATTTGCATCACATTTGAGATTAATTTACTATTACTTTTCTTTAGTATTATTAAGGTTTGATATTTACTTACACTTAGTAATTGCTAATAAAATTTTGACCAACTTATAAAAGCAATGCTCAGCTTCAGCCTCTATTTCATTGATCAGCCTTACACTACATGATCTCCCACCTTTGGTGAGTTCATGCCACATTATTCCCCACGACTTGTTGAGCTATGAACGTATGTGAGCTCACTCTTGTTGTCTCACACCCCCCCACAGGAGAAGAACAGGTGGTCGAAGAGGAGCCGCCTAACACTGAGGCATTCGATCTGATCTAGGTGGCGTTTCTCAGTTGACATTGGCGCCAACGATCCTTAGTTCATTTTACATTTATTCTTTTACTTTGTAATAAGTCTTCCGCTATGTAATAAATACTCTGATGTTTTATGACATTTATCTCTATACACTCTGTTATTATATATGTTGTCTTCTTGGCGCATGTATGAGATGCACCCGGCTTTGTTCCTTAAAACCGGGTGTTACAAAAAGTCACACAACCAAATCACCCCATACTCATTATCCCACTAAATTCACCAAACATATGGTACTCAAACTTAACACACTATCAAAATCAACGGTCCAGATAGTTGGATAACTCATCTCCCATCCCCATGAACTACTTTATTTGAATCATCCCTCATCCCTTCCCTTCCCTTCCCCCTCTCCTCACTTGCGCCACCGCCATCATCGATCATCTCCTCGGGATCGTGTGTAACACATGCTATATAGTAGTCATATGAAAGTTTAGGGTTGTGTCACTTAATTTAGACACTGTTGAATTCAGAGCGTTGTTTCGTGGAAGCACAGGTGATGAGGGGAGGGGGGGACCGGTCGGGAAAATAATAATAATAAAAAACTTGCGTTAAATATAGAATGGTATGTACATTAAAGATATAAAGTTAGATATAAAGTTGTATACGTTAAAGATAGAAAGTTACATGTATTTATATAATAGATAAGAGCTATGCTCTTACCACTATATAATCCAATAGTTTAAACTTTGCAAAAGTCAGACAACCAAATCACCCCATACTCATTATCCCACTAAATTCACCAAACATATTGTACTCAAACTTAACACACTATCAAAATCAACGGTCCAGATAGTTGGATAACTCATCTCCCTTCCCCATGAACTACTTTATTTGAATCATCCCTCATCCCTTCCCTTCCCCCTCTCCTCACTTGCGCCACCGGCATCATCGATCATCTCCTCGGGATCGTGTGTAACACATGCTATATAGTAGTCATATGAAAGTTTAGGGTTGTGTCACTTAATTTAGGCATTGTTGAATTCGGAGCGTTGTTTCACGGAAGCACAGGTGATGAGGGGGGGGGGGACTGGCCGGGAAAATAAAAATAATAAAAAACTTGCGTTAAATATAGAATGGTATATACGTTAAAGATAGAAAGTTAGATATAAAGTTGTATACGTTAAAGTTAGAAAGTTACATATATTTATATAATAGAAAAGAGTTATGCTCTTACCACTATATAATCCAATAGTTTAAACTTTGCAAAAGTCACACAACCAAATCACCCCATACTCATTATCCCACTAAATTCACCAAACATATTGTACTCAAGCTTAACACACTATCAAAATCAACGGTCCAGATAGTTGGATAACTCATCTCCCTTCCCCATGAACTACTTTATTTGAAACATCCCTCATCCCTTCCCTTCCCCCTCTCCTCACTTGCGCCACCGCCATCATCGATCATCTCCTCGGGATCGTGTGTAACACATGCTATATAGTAGTCATATGAAAGTTTAGGGTTGTGTCACTTAATTTAGGCACTGTTGAATTCGGAATGTTGTTTCGCGGAAGCACAGGTGATGAGGGGAGGGGGGACTGACCGGGAAAATAATAATAATAAAAAACTTGCGTTAAATATAGAATGGTATGTACGTTAAAGATAGAAAGTTAGATATAAAGTTGTATACGTTAAAGATAGAAAGTTACATATATTTATATAATAGAAAAGAGTTATGCTCTTACCACTATATAATCCATTAGTTTAAACTTTGCAAAAGTCACACAACCAAATCACCCCATACTCATTATCCCACTAAATTCACCAAACATATTGTACTCAAACTTAACAGACTATCAAAATCAACGGTCCAGATAGTTGGATAACTCATCTCCCTTCCCCATGAACTACTTTATTTGAATCATCCCTTCCCTTCCCTTCCCCCTCTCCTCACTTGCGCCACCGCCATCATCGATCATCTCCCCGGGATCGTGTGTAACACATGCTATATAGTAGTCATATGAAAGTTTAGGGTTGTGTCACTTAATTTAGGCACTGTTGAATTCGGAGCGTTGTTTCGCGGAAGCATAGGTGATGAGGGGAGGGGGGGACCGGTCGGGAAAATAATAATAATAAAAAACTTGCGTTAAATATAGAATGGTATGTACGTTAAAGATATAAAGTTAGATATAAAGTTGTATACGTTAAAGATAGAAAGTTACATATATTTATATATAATAGAATAGAGTTATGCTCTTACCACTATATAATCCAATAGTTTAAACTTTGCAAAAGTCACACAACCAAATCACCCCATACTCATTATCCCACTAAATTCACCAAACATATTGTACTCAAACTTAACACACTATCAAAATCAATGGTCCAGATAGTTGGATAACTCATCTTCCTTCCCCATGAACTACTTTATTTGAATCATCCCTTCCCTTCCCTTCCCCCTCTCCTCACTTGCGCCACCGCCATCATCGATCATCTCCTCGAGATCGTGTGTAACTTATGCTATATAGTAGTCATATGAAAGTTTAGGGTTGTTTCACTTAATTTAGGCACTGTTGAATTCGGAGCGTTGTTTCGTGGAAGTACAGGTGATGAGGGGAGGGGGGACCGACCGGGAAAATAATAATAAAAAAACTTGCGTTAAATATAGAATGGTATGTATGTTAAAGATAGAAAGTTAGATATAAAGTTGTATACGTTAAAGATAGAAAGTTACATATATTTATATAATAGAAAAGAGTTATGCTCTTACCACTATATAATCCATCAGTTTAAACTTTGCAAAAGTCACACAACCAAATCACCCCATACTCATTATCCCACTAAATTCACCAAACATATTGTACTCAAACTTAACACACTATCAAAATCAACGATCCAGATAGTTGGATAACTCATCTCCCTTCCCCATGAACTACCTTATTTGAACCATCCCTCATCCCTTCCCTTCCCCCTCTCCTCACTTGCGCCACCGCCATCATCGTTCATCTCCTCAGGATCGTGTGTAACACATGCTATATAGTAGTCATATTGTCACACCCGGTTTTAGAAGGCAAACCGAATGCGAACTATGTACGTGCCAGGATCAGAACTCACGTACACAGCGATTACATAAATGAACATCATCACACAATGCTCGAATAATAACATAAAAGAGTACTTATTACATCATAGAGTCATAGACATCCACATAGTCATTGTCTTAACAAGTAAATCAAAGTGCTAAACGAAACGCAGTAACGATAAGGCCTCCACAGGCAGCTGACTGGGGGTTGCCGCCAACCCACACCTAGAATTCATCGTAGTCTTGAAACTCCTGGAAGTCTCCTTCCACGGCTTCACCTTCTCCTGAGCAGTGGTTACAATGCGGACAACCTGGTGTTTTGTGGTAAAGCAAGGATGAGTACACATCAACGTACTCAGCAAATGTCCCGTTTGGCTGAGGTGGACTAGCTTTATGTGGGGTTAGGCTCAAGCAGTTGCTTTTAGTTGGTCAAGTATTTATCATTAGTAGAAGCCAGATTTTAGCATTAACCAATCCCGTAAACCATTTCCTCATCGAGGAACATCATCATCATAGTCGAATCAAAACCATATCATAACCATTGTATCTCGAACCATCTGTATCTCTAATCAAAGAGGATCCCAAGGCTGCTCTTAACCGTGAGCACGGCTGATATACCAGTTTCACTACCCTCTGCAGAGGTCGCACACTTTACCCACGAGTCATGATTCCCTTTCTACCCGGGGAGAGCTAATCCCCATTGACCACTACCTAGGTGGTCCGGCAGGGCATCACTACGTAGCTTTTACAAAGATTCCCTAGAGATCATAGCTGCCCGTTAGGTTTCTCCAGTTTGATAAACACAGTACCCCTCCCCGCAGGAGAGTGACTAACAAAGAGCAAAACGAAAGAACCTCGGCACTCAGCCTCGGCAGAGCAAGCACTGTGCCTGGACCCCATTGACGGCACGACGGCTAAGCAACTACACCTCTAGTTCATCTAATTAATCAGCTAAGGGCATCCCATTTCACCCTCATGGTTGCACTGTTATCCCGGGTGGTCTCTCAACGAACCAGTCCTTACGGAGAGGTACTCAGGAAACAGCCTGAGCCCCCTAGAGTATCACAAGATCAACATCATCATCAGGATAACAGTATCATAAATAGTCACATCATGTTCATTGATTATGTTAAAGCAATAGCAGAGTGCTAACCATAATAGCCCAATAGGTCATCAAGGATAAAGTAAAGTGTAAAGCTAGTCAATCCTTAGGTTTCAAGTAAGTAATGCGGGGTAGTAAATTATAAATGAATAGGACATAATGGGACAGAGGACACTTGCCTTCACCAAACTGCTGATCAGGGACTTCCTCTGCAACTGCCTCGGGAAACACAGACTGCTCGGTGTCTACGCAAAGCAATCATTCACACTATGCACTTGGGAAAATAACAGACAAAAACAATATACCAAACATATGCAGCAGAGAGGGGTCACAAGTTCATAACAGAAAAGGGATAGGCACTCTAAAGTTCCCTAGGTCTGGGGGTAGAAGATTACACAAAGTGATTCACTAACCACTAATCAGGCCTAAGTTGGTGGTGGGATTAAATAATTAACTGGTTTGAGTTTCTAAACTTAAGTGTTTAAGTCCACAAACATAAGTAATCCAACTATTATTAAAGACTACTCATTTCCAATTATCTTAAATAAGGTTTCAATAGTCTTAATCCTATTCTAGTGATTAGCTATTAATTAATACATGGAAACAGCAGGGAAACATTGCATAAACAGATAGATAATAATATTATGAACATTTTGCAATTTGAAGCACCTAATTTGGAGTTCATATGACAAAGTTATGAATTTTACAAGTTTAGGGGTTAAAATTATACCCTAAGGACTTATTTTTAATTAAATAAAAGGGCCAGGGACTCAACTGCGAGAAACCAGGGACGGCGGGCGCAATTTCCAGAAAACAGAGGGGCTCTTTAAGAAAACGCGCGGGCGAAGGGGTATCGGGTTCCTACGGCCGTCAGATCTAAAGCGAACGGCCAGGATTAGATCCTGCGGGCGGGCGCGCGAGCGCGCGGCGGCGGGAGCGGCTGACAGGCGGGGCCGGGCGGACAGCGCGGGCGCGCGGGCGACTGACAAGCGGGGCCGGGCGGACAGAGCGAGCGCGCGGGCGACTGGCAAGCGGGGCCGGGCGGACAGAGCGAGCGCGCGGGCGACTGGCAAGCGGGGCCGGGCGGACAGAGCGAGCGCGCGGGCGGGCTGACAGGCTGGGCCCAAACGGCAGAGAGACGGGGTGAGGGGGAAGCGGGCCTGGGCCGCTGGATCTCCGGCGGACGGCCAGGATTGGGCTTGGCCAAATTAAAACGAGGCCGCCCGATCTGGGATGGACGGTGGGGATCGGGTGGCCGGCCTGGGCTTCCCCTACGGCTAGCTGGGGCGGCGGCGCTCGTCCCCGCGGCGGAGGGCTCGCCGGAGACGAGGGGCACGGGCGACTGGCGGGGCTCTGGGGCAATCCGAGTGGTCGGGGAGGTCGGGGAGGGCGCGGGGAGTTCTCCGGTAGGGTCTGGGTCGGGGCAGAGGCACCGGAGGGGGGCGGTTCACGGCGGGGCGGCTCGGTGGCGGGGTTATTCTACTCCGGCGAGCAATCAAGCGCAACAGAGAGCAAAGCAAAGGGCGATAGGGGCGGGAGAGGTCCGTTACCTCAAGGCGGGCTCCGGGGACTCCTCGGCGGCGACGGGGACGCGACGGAGACTCGGGTCGACGGTGGCGGCTGCACGGCGAACGACGGGTGAGCGCGGGCAGAGAGAAATAGGGAGGGGGAGAGGGAATTGGGGCGCGTTCCGGGTTGCGGACGTCGGGGCGGAGCTCACCGGGGCTAAAGGCGCGGCGGAGCTCCAACGGCGACGAGGAACCGAGCTCGGGACGGCGGGGTTATGGCGGCGGCGCTCTGCGTGCGCGCAGCGAGGGGGAGAGAGAGTCTGCTGGGGCGCAAATGGGGGAGGGGGTGAGGGCGAGTGGGGTTCGGGGCTCAAGTGGCCAGGGGCGAGGTGGGGCGAGTTCCACGCGCGACGTGGGCGCGGGGAAGGCGGGCGCGAGCAGCTCGGGCGGCGGTTACGCGAGGAAGACGGGGCTGACACCCCGGGCCCGCGAGCAGAGAGAGAGCGAGGGAGCGAGCGCGCGCGGGGAAAGCGGGCGCCGACAGGTGGGACCGGGCGAGCAGAGAGAGAACGGAGCGGGTGCGCGGAAGGCGGGAGCGCCGACAGGTGGGACCCGCTGCGCAGAGAGAGGAGGGGAGGGAGGTGCGCGCGCGAGAGATGGGCCGGCTGGGCCGAAAGGCCGAGGGGGCGGCTGGGTTGGGCTGCTTTACCTTTTTTCTTTTATTCTGAATTGTTTCTCCCTTTTCTTTTATTTATTCTATTTGATTCAAATTCAAATGAGCCCCAAATTCAAATTAGACCTTTTGAGAATTATGCACCAAACAAAAGTGAAATCTAGGGTTCAACATGATGCAACAATTCATACTCCACTAGGGTTTAACATAATAGACTATAATTACAAGTAAAATAAGCACTTAGTTCCTATTGAAATGAGAGGGAAAAGAATTAGGAAGGATGAGAAAAGGAAGTAACACCTGAATTTGTGAATATGAGCAAAGAAATTTTATACCCCCAAATTCAGGGTGTTACACATATGAAGGTTTAGGGTTGTGTCACTTAATTTAGGCACTGTTGAATTCAGAGCGTTGTTCTGCGGAAGCACAGGTGATGAGGGGAGGGGGGGGGACCGGCCGGGAAAATAATAATAATTAAAAAACTTGCGTTAAATATAGAATGGTATGTACGTTAAAGATCGAAAGTTAGATATAAAGTTGTATACGTTAAAGATAGAAAGTTACATATATTTATATAATAGAAAAAAGTTATGCACTTACCACTATATAATCCATCAGTTTAAACTTTGCAAAAGTCACACAACCAAATCATCCCATACTCATTATCCCACTAAATTCACCAAACATATTGTACTCAAACTTAACACACTATCAAAATCAACGGTCCAGATAGTTGGATAACTCATCTCCCTTCCCCATGAACTACTTTATTTGAATCATCCCTTCCCTTCCCCCTCTCCTCACTTGTGCCACCACCATCATCGATCATCTCCTCGGGATCATGTGTAACACATGCTATATAGTAGTCATATGAAAGTTTAGGGTTGTGTCACTTAATTTAGGCACTGTTGAATTCGGAGCGTTGTTTCGCGGAAGCACAGGTGATGAGGGGAGGGGGGACCGGCCGGGAAAATAATAATAATAAAAAACTTGCGTTAAATATAGAATGGTATGTACGTTAAAGATAGAAAGTTAGATATAAAGCTGTATACGTTAAAGATAGAAAGTTGCATATATTTATATAATAGAAAAGAGTTATGCTCTTACCACTATATAATCCATTAGTTTAAACTTTGCAAAAGTCACACAACCAACTCACCCCATACTCATTATCCCACTAAATTCACCAAACATATTGTACTCAAACTTAACAGACTATCAAAATCAACGGTCCAGATAGTTGGATAACTCATCTCCCTTCCCCATGAACTACTTTATTTGAATCATCCCTTCCCTTCCCTTCCCCCTCTCCTCACTTGCGCCACCGCCATCATCGATCATCTCCCCGGGATCGTGTGTAACACATGCTATATAGTAGTCATATGAAAGTTTAGGGTTGTGTCACTTAATTTAGGCACTGTTGAATTCGGAGCGTTGTTTCGCGGAAGCACAGGTGATGAGGGGAGGGGGGGGGACCGGCCGGGAAAATAATAATAATAAAAAACTTGCGTTAAATATAGAATGGTATGTACGTTAAAGATAGAAAGTTAGATATAAAGTTGTATACGTTAAAGATAGAAAGTTACATATATTTATATATAATAGAATAGAGTTATGCTCTTACCACTATATAATCCAATAGTTTAAACTTTGCAAAAGTCACACAACCAAATCACCCCATACTCATTATCCCACTAAATTCACCAAACATATTGTACTCAAACTTAACACACTATCAAAATCAATGGTCCAGATAGTTGGATAACTCATCTTCCTTCCCCATGAACTACTTTATTTGAATCATCCCTTCCCTTCCCTTCCCCCTCTCCTCACTTGCGCCACCGCCATCATTGATCATCTCCCCGGGATCGTGTGTAACACATGCTATATAGTAGTCATATGAAAGTTTAGGGTTGTGTCACTTAATTTAGGCACTGTTGAATTCGGAGCGTTGTTTCGCGGAAGCACAGGTGATGAGGGGAGGGGGGGACCGGCCGGGAAAATAATAATAATAAAAAACTTGCGTTAAATATAGAATGGTATGTACGTTAAAGATAGAAAGTTAGATATAAAGTTGTATACGTTAAAGATAGAAAGTTACATATATTTATATATAATAGAATAGAGTTATGCTCTTACCACTATATAATCCAATAGTTTAAACTTTGCAAAAGTCACACAACCAAATCACCCCATACTCATTATCCCACTAAATTCACCAAACATAATGTACTCAAACTTAACACACTATCAAAATCAAGGGTCCAGATAGTTGGATAATTCATCTCCCTTCCCCATGAACTACTTTATTTGAATCATCCCTCATCCCTTCCCTTCCCCCTCTCCTCACTTGCGCCACCACCATCATCGTTCATCTCCTAGGGATCGTGTGTAACACATGCTATATAGTAGTCATATGAAAGTTTAGGGTTATGTCACTTAATTTAGGCACTGTTGAATTCGGAGCGTTGTTTCGCGGAAGCACAGGTGATGAGGGGAGGGGGGACCGACAGGGAAAATAATAATAATAAAAAACTTGCGTTAAATATATGTACATAAAGTTAGATATAACATTGTATACGTTAAATATAGAATGTTACATATATTTATATAATAGAAAAGAGTTATACTCTTACCATTATATAATCCATCAGTTTAAACTTTGTAAAAGTCACACAACTAAATCACCCCATACTCATTATCCCACTAAATTCACCAAACATATTGTACTCAAACTTAACACACTATCAAAATCAACGGTCCAGATAGTTGGATAACTCATCTCCCTTCCCCCTGAACTACTTTATTTGAATCATCCCTCATCCCTCATCCCTTCCCTTCCCCCTCTCCTCACTTGCGCCACCGCCATCATCGATCATCTCCTCGGGATCGTGTGTAACACATGCTATATAGTAGTCATATGAAAGTTTAGGGTTGTGTCACTTAATTTAGGCACTATTGAATTCGGAATGTTGTTTCGCGGAAGCACAGGTGATGAGGGGAGGGGGGGGGGACTGACCGGGAAAATAATAATAATAAAAAACTTGCGTTAAATATAGAATGGTATGTACGTTAAAGATAGAAAGTTAGATATAAAGTTGTATACGTTAAAGATAGAAAGTTACATATATTTATATAATAGAAAAGAGTTATGCTCTTACCACTATATAATCCATTAGTTTAAACTTTGCAAAAGTCACACAACCAAATCACCCCATACTCATTATCCCACTAAATTCACCAAACATATTGTACTCAAACTTAACAGACTATCAAAATCAACGGTCCAGATAGTTGGATAACTCATCTCCCTTCCCCATGAACTACTTTATTTGAATCATCCCTCATCCCTTCCCTTCCCTTCCCATTCTCGTCTCCTCACTTGCGCCACCGCCATTATCGATCATCTCCTTGGGATCGTGTGTAACACATGCTATATAGTAGTCAAATGAAAGTTTAGGGTTGTGTCACTTAATTTAGGCACTGTTTAATTAGGAGCGTTGTTTCGCGAAAGCACATGTGATGAGGGGAGGGGGGACCGACCGGGAAAATAATAATAATAATAATAATAATAATAAAACTTGCGTTAAATATAGAATGGTATGTACGTTAAAGATAGAAAGTTAGATATAAAGTTGTATACGTTAAACATAGAAAGTTACATATATTTATATAATAGAAAAGAGTTATGCTCTTACCACTATATAATCCATCAGTTTAAACTTTGCAAAAGTCACACATCCAAATCACCCCATACTCATTATCCCACTAAGTTCACTAAACATATTGTACTCAAACTTAACACACTATCAAAATCAACGGTCCAGATAGTTGGATAACTCATCTCCCTTCCCCATGAACTACTTTATTTGAATCATCCCTCATCCCTTCCCTTCCCTTCCCCCTCTCCTCACTTGCGCCACCGCCATCATCGATCATCTCCTCGGGATCGTGTGTAACACATCCTATATAGTAGTCATATGAAAGTTTAGGGTTGTGTCACTTAATTTAGACACTGTTGAATTCGGAGCGTTGTTTCGCGGAAGCACAGGTGATGAGGGGAGGGGGGGACCGGCCGGAAAAATAATAATAATAAAAAACTTGCGTTAAATATAGAATGGTATGTACGTTAAAGATAGAAAGTTAGATATAAAGTTGTATATGTTAAAGATAGAAAGTTACATATATTTATATAATAGAAAAGAGTTATGCTATTACCACTATATAATTCATCAGTTTAAACTTTGCAAAAGTCACACAACCAAATCACCCCATACTCATTATCCCACTAAATTCACCAAACATATTGTACTCAAACTTAACACACTATCAAAATCAACGGTCTAGATAGTTGGATAACTCATCTCCCTTCCCCATGAACTACTTTATTTGAATCATCCCTCATCCCTTCCCCCTCTCCTCACTTGTGCCACCGCCATCATCGATCATCTCCTCGGGATCGTGTGTAACACATGTTATATAGTAGTCGTATGAAAGTTTAGGGTTGTGTCACTTAATTTAGGCACTGTTGAATTCAGAGCGTTGTTTCGCGGAAGCGCAGGTGATGCGGGGAGGGGGGACCGGCCGGGAAAATAATAATAATAAAAAACTTGCATCAAATATAGAATGGTATGTACGTTAAAGATAGAAAGTTAGATATAAAATTGTATACATTAAAGATAGAAAGTTACATATATCTATATAATAGAAAAGAGTTATGCTCTTACCACTATATAATCCATCAGTTTAAACTTTGCAAAAGTCACACAACCAAATCACCGCATACTCATTATCCCACTAAATTCACCAAACATATTGTACTCAAACTTAACACACTATCAAAATCAACGGTCCAGATAGTTGGATAACTCATCTCCCTTCCCCATGAACTACTTTATTTGAATCATCCCTCATCCCTTCCCCCTCTCCCCACTTGCGCCACCACCATCATCATTCATCTCCTCGGGATCGTGTGTAACACATGCTATATAGTAGTCATATGAAAGTTTAGGGTTGTGTCACATAATTTAGGCACTGTTGAATTCGAAGCGTTGTTTCGCGGAAGCACAGGTGATGAGGGGAAGGGGGACCGGCCGGGAAAATAATAATAATAAAAAAACTTGCGTAAAATACAGAATGGCATGTACGTTAAAGATAGAAAGTTAGATATAAAGTTGTGTACGTTAAAGATAGAAAGTTACATATATTTATATAATAGAAAAGAGTTATGCTCTTACCACTATATAATCCATTAGTTTAAACTTTGCAAAAGTCACACAACCAAATCACCCCATACTCATTATGCCACTAAATTCACCAAACATATTGTACTCAAACTTAACACACTATCAAAATCAGCGGTCCAGATAGTTGGATATCTCATCTCCCTTCCCCATGAACTAATTTATTTGAATCATCCCTTCCCTTCCATTCTCCCTCTCCTCACTTGCGCCACCGCCATCATCGATCATCTCCTCGGGATCGTGTGTAACACATGCTATATAGTAGTCATATGAAAGTTTAGGGTTGTGTCACTTAATTTAGGCACTGTTGAATTCGGAGCGTTGTTTCACGGAAGCATAGGTGATGAGGGGAGGGGGGGACCGGTCGGGAAAATAATAATAATAAAAAACTTGCGTCAAATATAGAATGGTATGTACATTAAAGATAGAAAGTTAGATATAAAGTTGTATACGTTAAAGATAGAAAGTTACATATATTTATATAATAGAAAAGAGTTATGGTCTTACCACTATATAATCCATCAGTTTAAACTTTGCAAAAGTCACACAACCAAATCACCCCATACTCATTATCCCACTAAATTCACCAAAGATATTGCACTCAAGCTTAACACACTATCAAAATCAACGGTCCAGATAGTTCGATAACTCATCTCCCTTCCTCATGAACTACTTTATTTGAATCATCCCTCATCCCTTCCCTTCCCCCTCTCCTCACTTGCGCCACCGCCAGCATCGTTCATCTCCTCGGGATCGTGTGTAACACATCATATATAGTAGTCATATGAAAGTTTAGGGTTGTGTCACTTAATTTAGGCACTGTTGAATTCAGAGCGTTGTTTCGCGGAAGCATAGGTGATGAGGGGAGGGGGGACCGACCGGGAAAATAATAGTAATAAACTTGCGTTAAATATAGAATGGTATGTACGTTAAAGATAGAAAGTTAGATATAAAGTTGTATACGTTAAAGATAGAAAGTTACATATATTTATATAATAGAAAAGAGTTATGCTCTTACCACTATATAATCCATCAGTTTAAACTTTGCAAAAGTCACACAACCAAATCACCCCATACTCATTATCTCACTAAATTCACCAAACATATTGTACTCAAACTTAACACACTATCAAAATCAACGGTCCAGATAGTTGGATAACTCATCTCCCTTCCCCATGAACTACTTTATTTGAATCATCCCTCATCCCTTCGCTTCCCCCTCTCCTCACTTGCGCCACCACCATCATCGATCATCTCCTCGGGATCGTGTGTAACACAGGCTATATAGTAGTCATATGAAAGTTTAGGGTTGTGTCACTTAATTTAGGCACTGTTGAATTTGGAGCGTTGTTTCGCGGAAGCACAGGTGATGAGGGGAGGGGGGACCATCCGGGAAAATAATAATAATAAAAAACTTGCGTTAAATATAGAATGGTATGTACGTTAAAGATAGAAAGTTAGATATAAGGTTGTATACGTTAAAGAGAGAAAGTTACATATATTTATATAATAGAAAAGAGTTATGCTCTTACCACTATATAATCCATCAGTTTAAACTTTGCAAAAGTCACACAACCAAATCACCCCATACTCATTATCCCACTAAATTCACCAAACATAATGTACTCAAACTTAACACACTATCAAAATCAACGGTCCAGATAGTTGGATAACTCATCTCCCTTCCCCATGAACTACTTTATTTGAATCATCCCTCATCCCTTCCCTTCCCTTCCCCCTCTGCTCACTTGTGCCACCGCCATCATCAATCATCTCCTCGAGATCGTGTGTAACACATGCTATATAGTAGTCATATGAAAGTTTAGGGTTGTGTCACTTAATTTAGGCACTGTTGAATTTGAAGCGTTGTTTCACGGAAGCACAGGTGATGAGGGGAGGGGGGACCGGCCGGGAAAATAATAATAATAAAAAACTTGCGTTAAATATAGAATGGTATGTACGTTAAAGATAGAAAGTTAGATATAAAGTTGTATATGTTAAAGATAGAGAGTTACATATATTTATATAATAGAAAAGAGTTATGCTCTTACTGTCGGTGTTTTGGGTCCGACCGCGCACCTGGGGTTACCCCTCGAGGTGCTTTTTGGAGTAGGACAATGTAATCGACTGTAGCTCAATGGTTCGTGCTAGATGCACGAGAGACAATAGACAATTTTGCACAGGTTCAGGCTGCTTTGAGACGCGTAACACCCTACGTCCTGGTGTGGATCTTTTATGGGGTGGGTTACAGAGCAATTCTCTAGTACGAGGGGTGCTAGAGAGCTAAGTGGATGGCCGATGAATGAGATGAAGATGATTTTGACGGGGTGTCCCCTAGGCCTTATATACTCGACCGTGGGGCGATACATGCGGATATGATAACAACGTGCGCCTAAGCAATAGTGAACCGACTAAACTTATCTTCCTATGATCCTGCCGACTTATCATTGATTAGTTCCGACGTCTAAGGGTGCTGTGCGGGAGAATCGGATCACTGCTGCAGATAGCGCTTGAATTCATCGAACCGCATGGGCTTGAGTTGATCCGATCTGCCGAAAGTTCCTCCCCTGGCCCACGAAGGGATGGCCTTGCGGAATAATGGGCCTGGGGCCCTTCGCGAGGCCTTCTTGCCTTCTAGTGGACCCAGGGGATATATGTCCCCCACAAGCCCCCAATCTTTGTGTTGATTTTGAAATAATCGGTCCAAAGATTCCAGGTCCAGCTTGCGATTTTGAAACATGTCTGTTAAGTCGTTACCTCTAACTCTAAGTGACTTGGTAAAAACGATCTTCTGTCATCTTCTTTTAACATTATTCAACAGTCTTTTGCTTTAATCTTAAGAAATTGGTGCTCTGCTCATGCTTTGGAGATCAACATTTTGTTCTCAGGGGTAAAGTATTTATTGGGTGCACCGGAGGTGCACCCAATGGGTGTAGCCCCCGAGCTTTGAGTGGATTGCTGAAAATAATCCACTCAAAGGTCTTCATCAATGCTTTTTTAGAAACCATTGTCTCTGACTTGGACTCATGCCTTAGAAATTAGCATTTTGCCATCAGCCTATGCTTTAGAGATCAACGTTTTGTTCTCGGGGTTTTAGGATTCATTGGGTGCACCAAAGGTGCACCCAATGGGTGTAGCCCCCGAGCTTCGAATGGATTACTAAAAATAATCCGCTCGAAGGTCTTCATCTCAAGCTTTTTCAGAAATCATTTTTATCTTCATCTCATGCTTTAGAAATAAGCATTTTAACGTTAGTTCATGCTTTAGAGATCAGCATTTTGTCTTTTGGAGTTAACGATTCATTGGGTGCACCGGAGGTGCATCCAATGGGTGTAGCCCCTGAGCTTTGGGTGGATTACTGGAAATAATCCCCTCAAAGGTCTTCATCCCATGCTTTAGAAGTCAGCATTTTATCCTCGCCGAATGCCTTAGAATTCAGCATGATATCATCAACTTTATGCTTTAGAAATCAGCATGTGGTTTTGCCTTTGAGATCAACAACACGGTCTACCCATGTCCTGTTGAAATTTATTTGATTTGCGACAGATTGGACATCCGGTAGATGGCCCTTGGCTGATCTTCCTTTCACTTTGTACTTCAATGCTCCTGTTGATTAGACTTGTACTTCATCAGCTATTTGTGGCTTTCCTCCGATCTCCATCGATATCTTCTTTTTGTCTTGATACATTCATTGTGTATACTGTATGGATGTGACTGTTTGGTAAAATCTATTGAAAATTCCTGGACGTCCCCCCCAATGGGTGTAGGCAAGGGACGGCTTGGTGCGCTGAGCGTTTAGCGAACTGTCCCTGAGTAGTAACTTGACGTGACCACGGGTGTAATCATATCGTCCATGCAGTTGACTTGAGTCCCAATGGGTGTTGTGTTACGTGAAACGGCGTCAGCCGCCTGACTTGTTTCCAGACGATTTGAATTGCTTATTGAATACTTGCGACTGTTTAGTGGCCGTGGTAGGAGATGAGCAGTTGCCTTCTTCCTCTATAAATAGAGTGCTTGCTTCTCTGGCGTCTTCACACATTTCTCTGCCGCTTGTTGCTTGCTCTCCTCTTTTCTCTTCTCTTCTACTCCATCATGGGCAAGAGCAAAAAGGGTGGAAGTTCGTCGCACCATTCCGGCGACAAGCGGAAGCGTGAGCCGACCCCTCCCTCGGAGGACTTCGGCGATTCCGAGTACTCAGAGGAGGAGTTTTCCTCCGAGTCTGAGGGGTCACCAGTCTACACCTCGCCCTCGGCATCATCCGATGACTCGGACCATTCCCAGGGGATCGCCGCTGAGCTGTGGACATATATCCGGGCCGTTGAGCGCTCCGGGCTCGAGGGCTCGGATGAGTCAGATAAGTAGTAGTTGAAATAGTATTAATATTAGTGGAATAATGTAGTAGTAGTTAGTAGTATAGTGTAGTGTAAGTAGTGTAATGTAGTAATGTAATGTGCCAAAAACGGGAAGGAGGCCGGCTCATAATGAGTCAGTCTTTGAATTTGTGAAAGAACTTCCCCTTTATATAATGAAGAAAACTCCGGCTTGCTCTATGCATATTTTTTTTGCCTTTCCGATGTTCTTTTATAGCCGATCAACAACTTGTATTTATGCCCGACATAGCCGTTGTTCTTGGAAGTAATTCCTGAGTAACGACTTGTTATTGTCGGGTCGTATTTAATTCTACCTGCGTTTTATGTGGAGAAAAAACGGCTGAGTTACTGTTGGTGCTTTCAAAGGCAATATTTGAGTCATGCTAGATCACGTCGAAATCTGACTTTTACCATCTGAATCTGACTCACCTGAATCCCAACTCTATTCTACAAATTTCTATCTTTGTTCACTTGTGTGAGGCCTACCTTGGAATTCTTCCTCACTTCGGTTTGTGGAAATACTTGTATCACTGTCGCCCTGGGATGGCTGGGGGGCAGCATCAGCTTGTGGGCGGTGCGAGCTTGGAGATGTGCCGTGGGAGGAAAACGGAGTACCTCGATATCCCACTTAAGGACAGTATTAAAGGATGGCACTTAGAGTGGTTCATTGTGGAAAACCATGGTAACTCCCTCCCCCTCGGTCAGGGAGATAACCAGATGTGCGCACTCCGAGTTGGATTGAGTCTCCTACAGCCCTGGAGGTAACAGAGGCCAAGGCTCTGCTTGCTGAAATTTGTTTGCTGAAGGAGAGAGGTCTGACCGGTGAAGCTGTGGTTGCAGACTTTGTGTTTAAGAATATTCAGCCTCTGAAGGACAGAGCATACCCGACTTACTTATACAGTGGTGTCGCTGACTCAACCTGGTTACCAACAAGAGGATTCCTGCTGTGGATTTGGTGAGCCAACTGGAAATGATTCTTAGGGGCAAAGTATCAAATATTGGTGCTCCTGTTGCATATTCTGCCTGGAATCTGCCATCTTTCAAGTCCTTTTTCGATTTTGTGTCCAATCCTCCAGATAGTGACAGTGGTTTGGGTCTTAGAGTGCGATCCTCTCTCGAAGAAGTTGAGGTTCTGGTTGCTTCACTTGGTGATCTTCCCAATGATGATAGGCAAGTTCACTTTGAGATGCTTATGAATCCAGGTGATGCAGAGATAAGTGCTATGCTGGACATGTTAGCTGGAGATTCTTCTGACTCGGCCCATCCTGAGCCAATGGCTGTTGCAACTATCCCAGAGCCTGAAAAAACCGTGTATACTCAAAGGCCTGAGGGTACTCGTCCAAAACGTCTCCGCCAGGTCAGTCGTCCAACTGCGCCTGCCGAGGGGAAGAAAAAGAAAAAGAGACGGCTTCGACGAGTGTCGTGTTTGGACCAAGGTGCTGGCCCTTCTGCTCCTATCGCTGAAGGAGTACCGGCGGAACTCTTTACTAGAGCTAAACCCAATGGCGCCAGAGTTGGTCCCAATGGGTGCGACCCTGCCAGAGTTGAACCCAATGGATGTGACCCTGATGATGCTGAACCCAATGGGTGTGACCCCGCCAGAGCTGATCCCAATGGGTGTGACTCTGCGCCGTTTATGGTCTGTATTGTTGATGAGGACGAAGAAGAAGAAGAAGAAGTCCCATTGATTCGGAAGAACAGTCGACGTTATAGAGTCAGTGGGGGGAGTAGCGATATTCCTTCTCCAGCTCTGTCTGCTCTTGTTGGTTTGCAAGAATTATCCATAGCAAATTTTGATCAGGCTCTCGAGGATGTTGTTCCTGAAGATCTGCTATCCGAGCCATTGATGGTGATATGATGGACGTCTCCTCTAACATTCCAGATGTGGGATTAGAGGTATCCCGGGCAGGTCTTGTGCATCGTCGACCTTAGAGGGCGGTCTTCGGAGCCAAGGGGTTGGTCAAGGTTGTTCAATTCCCATGGAGGTGGCTGAGAGTCCTTCAGCCTTAGAGGTGGCTGTTGCAGAGAATCCAGTTCTCAAGGATGGTGCCAGCTGTTGCCCAGCCCCTGAGGTTGTTGCCGGTAATGATCCGGCGCGGGTGGGTAGCGCAAGCTGCGACCCAGCCCCCGAGGGTGTTGCCGGTGGTGATCCGGCTCTGATGGGCAGTACGGGCTGCAACCCAGCCCCTGAGGATGTCCGAGCGGGCTCCTCTTCTCATACCGCCATGGATGTCCACACCGGATCTTCTCCACCACATTCTAGAGGTGTACTAGCAGTGCATGCTTCAAGTGAAGGAGTCGCCTTAGAGGTCGGCACACTGGATGCTGGAGTTCTTATGCCTGTTAGTGGCGTCGAATTGATCCCTGGTGATGTTCCTTCATCGAGCCATCATCTAGCTTCTCGTGACTTGGGATTTCCGTCGTTCTTCTCTAATCTTCAGGTAACCTGGCTTTTCCTGTTCTAGCTCCTGGCAAATTACTGTCTTTGTACTCATTTGTTTGTAATATCAGGCTTTGGTTGACGGGATGGCTGGTCAATTGAGATCACAAGGTGCCTCTGTCTCGGAAGAAGCTTTGTCCCTGACGCAGTGGAATCCGTTGCTGCTTCAGAAACAGATATCTGATTTGAAAATGGCAAATGCTGGTTAGTGTCTTTGTTTTCTTCCTTGGCTACTTGATTAGTCTGTTTTAAACTGTGTGCCCTTCTTCAACCGTTTTTCATAATATGGCCCGGCGGTACTCTGAACTCAAAGAAAAGTATTCCCAAGGTCAGATCGATCTGGCTCAGGTTTCTGCTTCCTTAGATGATGCCCATTCATTGAATTCCTCTCTTAGTGCTCAGCTTGACTCTGAAAGGGCGGCTAACGAGGTAAGCTTACTTGACTTTTTCTGCTGTGTTTTTTCTGCTTACTGGATGGTTGAGAGCTGATTCTTGTCTTTAGGAGGAAAAACATGTACTTGCGGCTTCTCGCAATAATCTTGATAGGTTGTATCGTGATGCCAGCAATTCTCTGACTATCATGGAGAGGAGCCATCGTTTTACCATGGTAGATTTGGATCACCACCGTCATGAACTGCAAGCTTCTCAGGATGAGGTCCTGCGTCTTAGGCAGTTGGTGTCGAGCAAAGATTCCATCATCAAGGATCTGCGTGCCTCCAAGCAATCAGTCGCCCAGGAGCTAGAGGCCGCTCAACTGGCTACCAAAGCTACAGAAGATAATTCCATCATTCTGAAGGCCCAGCGTGACAAAGCCATGGACAAAGCCATTTGTGGGGGGCGGATCTTGATGAGGAGGCTAGGCGTGGTTGTTCCTGATGATATAGTTGCCGATGTCAAAGCTGCTCCTGACTCCTCGAGTCGCCCTTCTTCATCGGTTGCTCCTGAGAAAAATATTGCCAAGTAGAGATACTAAATACATTCATGATGTATATGTGATCAATGTGCCTGAATACTTTGTTTAAAACGTGTTCTTGGTACTAGATGCTACTTTTGTTTTTTTGTTGTTTGAATTCAACAGTTGTCACGATTGCAGAAATAAATGTAGTGTGCTGGTTTCGAAATTTCTCCTTATTTTGTGTGGCATAGAGATCGCCCTAAGATGAGTGATCGTAAGCATGTTTATACTAAGTCAAGTGGACATGAGCATGTTGCACCGCCTTAAGTTATTGCTGACTTAAGCCGATTGCTCCGTTAGTAGGGTATAGTGGTCACCCTAAGTTAAGTAAGCGTGAGCATGTTGCACCGTCTTAAGTCACTACCGACTTAAGCCGATTGCTCTGTTAGTAGGGTATAGTGGTCACCCTAAGTTAAGTAAGCGTGAGCATGTTGCACCGTCTTATGTCACTGCCGACTTAAGCCGATTGCTCCGTTAGTAGGGTATAGTGGTCACCCTAAGTTAAGTAAGCGTGAGCATGTTGCACCGTCTTAAGTCACTGCCGACTTAAGCCGATTGCTCCGTTAGTAGGGTATAGTGGTCACCCTAAGTTGAGTAAGCGTGAGCATGTTGCACCGTCTTAAGTCACTGCCGACTTAAGCCGATTGCTCCGTTAGTAGGGTATAGTGGTCACCCTAAGTTAAGTAAGCGTGAGCATGTTGCACCGTCTTAAGTCACTGCCGACTTAAGCCGATTGCTCCGTTAGTAGGTTATAGTGGTCACCCTAAGTTAAGTGGGCATGCAGATTGATAGCAAGTAGTTCGAGTGCCTTTGAGAATGATGTATTATCTGATTACAGAATACAGTGCTGCCCCGATAGCTTTTGAAATCTAGCTAGGGGTAAAACTTCCTGAGGTGCTCTATATTCCATGAATTCCCTATTTCCGTGCCATCCATTTGAGTAAGCCGGTATGATCCTGGCCGGGTGACTTCTGCTACTACAAATGGCCCTCCCATAATGGTGACAATTTGTGTCGTCCTTCCCCTGTTAGAATTCGACGAAGGACCAAGTCTCCCACTATGAAAGATCGATGCCGAATAGCCTTATCATGATAGCGCCTCAGGGTTTGCTGGTACCTGGCTGACTAAATTATTGTATTCCATCCCTCTTCTTCCAGTACATCAATATCCTCCAACCTGGTAGCCTCTGCCTCGGCTATGTTTTTGAAGACCAATCTTGGTGCTCCAAACCTGAGGTCGGCAGGTAGCACTGCTTCCGAACCATAGACCATGAAGAAAGGAGTGTTTCCATGCAAGGCTCGGCTAGGTTGAGTTCTTAGGCTCCAAACCACATACGACAACTCTCTGATCCATTTCCTATGAACTTTTCATTCTTGTCGAAGACTTTCTTCCTGAGTGCTTCCAATATCATTCCATTAGCCCTTTCTACCTGACCGTTGGCTCTTGGGTGTGCTACTGACGCATATTTGATCTGGATGCTTCTTTGTTCGCAGAAATCAAAGAATTCTGAGCTAGTGAAATTGGATCCCAAGTTAGCTATAATGTTTGGTATCCCAAACCTGAATATTATATCTTGTATGAATTCCACTGCTTTAGCTGAAGTTAGAGAAGCGATGGGTTTGTACTCTATCCATTTAGTGAATTTGTCAATGGCAACCAGTACGTGAGTATATCCTCCCTGAGCTTTCTTGAAGGGCCCAATCATGTCCAGTCCCCAACACACAAATGGCCACGTTACGGGTATGGTTTGCAGTTGCTGTGCTGGTAAATGATGCTGCTTTGATAAGTATTGACAGACTTCACACCTCTGGACTAACTCGGCTGCATTGTGCTTTGCGGTCGGCCAGTAGAAACCAGATATGAAGACCTTCCCAACCAGTGT
Source organism: Zea mays (assembly GCF_902167145.1). Lineage (NCBI taxonomy): Eukaryota > Viridiplantae > Streptophyta > Magnoliopsida > Poales > Poaceae > Zea > Zea mays. Next base: position 69,679,637 of record NC_050096.1, on the reverse strand, counting down.
TCTGGATGCTGCATGTATTCCACACTGTCTGGCATGGACCTCATCTAATAGTTGTTTCCCAGTAGCCAAAGGAATGCACTTCATGAGGACTCCCGATGCACCTCTTCTATACAGTGTATCCCCAATGAGGGTGTAGTGTGCTAACTGTCTTGCAACGCGTTCTGCTGCAGCTTTATCATCTAGCTCCTCCTCATTCTTTATATATTTAATAATAGGCTCCTTCCAGTCATTAGAGTCTGACTGTGGCTGGCTTAAAACATTGCACTCTTCTGCCCGATCTGAGGAAATACTCGGGTGTGGTACCTCTTGGACAAAAACCCTAGGTGGGACCTGGGTCCGACTAGATCCTAGTTTCGACAACGCGTCTGCTGCCGCGTTGCGATCTCTCTCCACATGATGAAATTCCAGCCCTTCAAATTTGTCTTCCAGCTTTTGGACGGCTGTGCAGTACTTGCCCATAGTCATTCGAGCAATCCCATTCTTTATTTATCTGACTTATGACCACCAGTGAATCTCCGTATACCATAAGTCTTTTAATGCCCAGTGATACGACAATGTTCAGTCCGTGAATCAAAGCTTCATATTCTGCTGCATTGTTGGATGCTGAGAATAACAACTGAAGAGCATATTTGAGTTGTTCACCTCCAGGTGCAATGAAGAGGATCCCTGCGCCTGCCCCCTGCAGCTTCAACGAGCCATCGAAATACATCTGCCATACTTCTATAGTCTCTGGGTTATCTGGCACTTGTTGCTCGGTCCACTCTGATACGAAGTCGACTAGTGCTAGAGTCTTTATTGCAGTGCAAGGTCGAAACTCAATGTCATGAGCTCCCAGCTCGCAGGCCCACTTGGCTATTCTTCCGATGACTTCTTTGTTGTGGAGAATATCCCCTATTGGAAATCCAGTGACTACTATGACTTTGTGGTCGTCAAAGTAGTGATGGAGCTTGTGTGCAGTAAGAAGTACTGCATAAAATAGCTTTTGAACTTGAGGATATTTCTTCTTTGAGGGTCCTAGAACTTCACTGATGAAATAGACGAGATGTTGTACTGGATATGCATGTCCCTCCTCTGCTCGCTCGACTACCAACGCGGTGCTTACCACGTGAGTCATGCAAGAGATGTACAACAACAGATCTTCTGGCGGTTGACTTGGCGTAGCTCGGCGTGGCGGCTTTAATACTGGCGGTGTTGTCAAGAATTTCTTTAGTGCATCAAGGGCTTCTTGAGCTTCTGAGGTCCACTAGAACTTGTCCACCTTCTTGAGCAACTTGTAGAACGGTAGGCCTTTTTCTCCTAACCTTGATATGAACCTGCTTAGAGCTGCCATGCATCCAGTAAGTCTTTGCACTTTCTTCTGTGACCGTGGTGCCTCCATCCTCATGATAGCCTCGATTTTTTCTAGGTTAGCTTCAATTCCTCGGTGGCTGACAATGAATCCGAGCAATTTTCCTGCTGGTACTCCAAAGACACATTTTTCCGGATTAAGCTTCCACCGATATTGCCGCAGGCTATTGAAGACCAACTGCAAATCTTCAATGAAGTTTTCTAAGTTTTCTGTCTTGATCACCACGTCAACCACATAAGCCTCTATACGCCTGCCCCAGTGATCGCTAAGCATGTCTGAATGGCTCTTTGGTAAGTCGCTCCAGCGTTTTTGAGGCCAAACGGCATGGAGGTATAGCAGAAAGCTCCAAACGACGTGATGAATGCAGTTTTTTCCTCGTCTTCTTTTGCTAGGCTGATCTGATAATACCTGGAGTAGCAATCCAAGAAGGACAACATAGAACACCTGGCGGTCGAGTCTACCACCTGGTCTATCCTTGGAAGTCCGAAGGGATCCTTCAGACAGTGTTTGTTGAGATCTGTATAGTCGACGCACATGCGCCAATCCACTTTATTCTTTTTGAGTACAAGAACAGGATTTGCTAACCGCTCAGGATGCAGTACTTCTCTAATGAATCCTGCTGTGACTAGGCGAGCTAGCTCAGCATGGATGGCTTCTCTCTTGTCGGGCGTGAAACGACGTAACTTTTGTCGGATCAGCCTCGCCTGGGGATAGACCTTCAGTTTGTGCTCGGCCAGCTCCCTTGGGACTCCCGGCATATCCACAGGTTGCCATGCGAATACGTCTCGGTTATCTTGCAGGAACTGGACGAGCGCGCTTTCCTATTTGTCATCTAGGCTAGAGCTGATGATGGCAGTCTTGCGTTCATCAGTGAACCCAAGGTTGATTCTCTTGGTTTCCTCAGTCGGCCGCATAGAGGTCACGACTTAAGCTTCATTTGTAGGTACTGTGAGGTCCTCCTCAGGCTTTGAGGTCACCTGCGCAGAAGAAGTCGTTGATGGTTTGGTGGTGAGGGCCGCCTGAATGGCCACTCGGAAGCACTCTGTGGTGCCTTGGAAGTCAGCGCGCACAATGATGATTCCTTGTGGTCCAGGCATCTTCAATATCATGTACATACAATGCGGAATGGCCATGAACTTCGCCAATCCAGGCCTGCCGATGATGGCATTGTATCCGCAGTCGAAGCTTGCCACCTCGAACCTCAGGAACTCGGTTCTGTAGTTTTCCGGAGTTCCGAAGGTGACCAGCATGTAGATGTGTCCGAGTGGATATTCTCCTTCGGTCGGCACGATGCCGAAAAGAAGAGTGTCTGACTCGTGGAGCTCTTTGAGTGCGACCCCCAAGCCTTGAAGCGTCCAGGGGAAGGTAACGTTGATGCTGCTTCCTCCGTCCACTAACACCTTCTTTACCCTGCTCTCTCGAATCACCGAATCGATGAGGAGCGAGTATTTGCCCGGGTGATCAAAGTTGAGCCACTGATTCGCCTGAGTGAAGGTGATTGGGTGTTCAGACCATCGATACGGGGCGGGAGGACCTGTGGCCGCTACTAGCATCTGACGGTCGTTGAGCTTCTGTTGTCTCTTGCTTTCTTGCGACCCATGTCCACCGAAGATCACGTTGACTTCTCCGTCGACGCGCGGGAATGCTCCGCCTCCTCCCCCTTCCTATTGTTGAGGCAGTCGAGGTTCTCCGGGTCCTCCTCGAGGTGGGGGAGGTGGTAGAGGTTGGTGTTGGGGACTTGTTCTCAAATGCTAAGAATTAAGAACAAGGCAACATAAAAAGCGTTAAATGTTAAACTCCTTCGTCCTTAAAAACATTATGTCCCTTCGGATATAATGAATCTTGGACGAAGGTTACAAAGGAAAAGACCTCCGTAAGATTGATAGATCGTAAAAAAAAAGCACACATACATAAAACATGAGTAATGATGCGAGTATTATCATCAACTTATTTTTATTGCCAAATTCATAAAAACAAATTACAAATGTACCTTCAGATTGATGGAAAGTAAAGGTACAGTCGTGATGCCTGAAAGCGTATGCCAGGTCAGCGTGAACAGTACGGGGGTAATGTTCACCTATTTATAGGCACAGGACACAGCCCATACAAAATTACATTTATGCCCTTTACATTTGATAATAATTCTATAGTAATCTATCGAGGTCTGAATAACCTTTTCATCTTTAAGTCGGTTTCACTTTTTGCTACCACGCCGAAGCTTTCCTGCTCACACCTTCGGCGCTGTATCAACCTTCGTATTATTCTGGTCTGCTGTGATACCGACTTGAGTCCGAAGATACCTGTTCACACATTATACTCCAGAAATACTGTCAAATCCTGTTTTTGAGGACCTTCGTAAGCCGAAGGCCCCCAACAGTAGCCCCTCGCAATATCAATTTGTTTAAAATAATAAATTTAGATTGCGACATGGACGAAGGCTTTACGCCGAAGGTCCGAAAAAACACCTTCCCTTTGCTAGAATAGCAACATTCTCTGACAAGTGGGGTCTTTCAATTTTGAACGCACTGGGCGTATAAATACAGTCATACCGCAAACTCATTTGGCACGCTCTCTTGCCATCTGCTCCCGCTCACTCAATTTTTAGCTCTTGCGCACTAAAATTTGCTGAGCGTTTAGTTTTAAATCTTCGGCTTTGAAAACAGTTTTTTAGCGTTTCCGAAGATGTCTGAAGAGAAGAAAGCTGCTGCTGAGATGAAGCTGAGTCTCGACGAAGAGAAGAACCTGGGAGATTCTGGAAGGTTTGTCTGAAGATACTGGTGACAGCGACAGTTATGATGTGGACAGTGGTGGTGAAGACTCCGAAGATCACCCTTGGCGACCAAGCCATGCAGTTTTCGGCAAATCAACTATCAAAGAAAATCATCTTGTCAACATGAGAGGAAGGTATTTCCGGGATTTGTCCATTGTGAGGGCCGACGAAGGGGAAAAAACTTGTCCACACCCTGAAGAGAATGAAGTCGTAGTGTACCGAAGCTTTTTGAAAGCTGGACTACGATTTCCCCTGAGCGAGTTTGTTGTAGAGGTGCTGAAAATATTCGAAGTCTATCTTCACCAACTTACCCCCGAGGCAATCATAAGGCTGAATATCTTCGTGTGGGCCGTGAGAAGCCAAGGTCTGAAGCCTGATGCAAAAAGTTTCTGCACTATACACGAATTATCATACGAAACAAAACCTTGGGGCAAAGAACAGTACCATAATAATTTTGGCTGCTACAGTTTCGTTTCTCGATCCGGGTCAAGTTGTCCCGTGCCAACCTTTCGGAAGAGATGGCCCGGCGACTGGATGACAGAATGGTTTTATGTGAAGAATGACCTGACAGTACGAGAAGATATCAAAGGTATAATTATGCGCCCTATTTGGCAAAGCTTCGGCCTTCGGAGGCCGAAGGTTGAAATGAATGAAGCTGCCGAAGAATGCCAGAGAGCCTTCGGCGTTATCTGTTCTTTTATTGGAACGAGAGATTTAGTACAAGAGCATATTGCCTTTAGGGTATGGCCGCTCGCGGAGAAATGGGAAATGCCGCAAGAAACCATAAAAGAAACCGACGAAGGTGGACTTATGAGGCTGAAATATACTTTTAAGTTCGGAGATAAATTCGTTGAGCCAGATGACGACTGGTTAAAAAGTATTGAAAATTTAAGTGATGAACTGCTTGGGGCTTATTCGAAGGCCGAAGATACTGCACTGTCAGCAGCCTTCGGAGGCCGAAAAAAGAAGAGGCTGAATCGGGTGTTTGATGCGATCGGGTTCGTCTACCCTGACTATCGTTATCCCATTCGAGGGCAGAAAAGAAAAAACACAACCTCTGCGAAAGAAGAAGCTGCAACTGCTCCTAGTGAGCCCAAGCCGAAAAGAAAGAGAATAAAGGTCCTTACACATCGGCCGCGCTATATTGAACCAGCTTTGGTGCCTGAGTTCTCTGGAGAAACTTCTTCGGCCACCGAAGCTGAAAAGCCAACCAAACTGACCTTGCTGCCTGAAGCCGCAGAAATGGCCGAAACGCCGACAAGGATAGAATTGGAAGAACCGAAGATTTTGTTACCAGAAACAAAAGACATGGCCGAAGCGCCATCCACAGAAAAAATGGAAGAAGTGAAAAAACCAACTGAGGAAAAAACATCAGAAGTTTTGAGTCCTGCAGCAAATGTTGAGACAGTAAAAAGCCAAAAGGTGCCAGCAGCGACTCCGAAGAGAAAGAGAATGGCTAATGTGCTAGATGTTCTGGAAGCAATTAAATCTTCAAGCACACCTCCGAAGAAAACTGTTGCCATTCCCGAAGCGAAAACTGAAATTTCTGATATTAAAGTTCCAGAGCAAGAAACTGAAGCCGAAGCTGGGTCCTCAGAGCCTATGAAGATTAAATCCTTGGAGACCGAGGAAGAAAAAATAACAAAGCCAACTTTTGTTGAAGAAATCAGTATCATTGCCCCCGAAGCATCCCCTAAAGACTCTGATTATATTGTTCGTCATGCTTCGGGGAAAAAATTATCAGAAAAAGAAAAGCAAGAGGCCCAACGCTACGCCCAAAAACTGAAGTATCCAAAGGGGGCGCTAATATTCAATGGCAATGGAGAAGAAGACTTTTTGTATTGTCTCCCTGACAGCAAGGAGATTTCTGTCTGTCGGGAGATGAGCAAGAGCTTCGGATTCCCAACATTAGAAGACGGGCTCTCGGTGCTGTCGAAGAATGATCTGGCCGACAGCCTGGCATATAATAGCTTAAAGGTGCAACAAATGGGATCTTTGTATTTTTTGCTGAGACCAAAATTTTTCGTTTGCTTAAATCTAATGACATACACATATTCTTCTTTGCAGGGCCTGATACTTAGCAATGCCCTCAGGGCCCAAAAAGATGCTGAAGACGAAGGGTGTGCCATAGCCCTGAGCAACCTTCGTTCCGAAGTAATTGAACTGAGGAACGAAGGTCTCGAAAAAGATAAGATATTACATTCATTAATAAATAGAATAAAGGAAGACGAAGCTACTTTTAAAGGTCAAGCTGAAGCTCAGAAGCGCGAAATTGAAGATCTTCAAAAACAGCTGGCTAGAGCCAAAGAGGAACGCATGCTTGAAGAAACGAAGCGAGAACTCAGCGACCAATGGGCAAATCATTTAGAGGGAACTGTTGAAGAGCTTCGTTCATCCAAGAAAAGATGTTATAACAAATCTATAGAATGTGTCAATAAGTTGAAAGCTAGCTTCGCCAGTGTCGGCGCTTTTTCGAGCGAAGAAAATTTTACAAGAGGCAACCCCGAAGATCCCCTTGAATGGATTAATCAGGAAGCTGAAGCCTTCGAAGAAATTTTAAATAGCCGTAGAGACATATGTGCTTTCTCGGGGGCCAGGGGGATTGCCACTATTTTGGAGAAGAAGGGCTGCAATCATGTAAAGATTTTAGCACAATCCGAAGCTAGCTTATCCTTCGAAGATGCAAGAGATCCATCGGCTGAAGCTAGCATGGTTGGTGGAAAATTTTTCACCGACGTCTGGGATAATGGTGGCCAGGAAATGGCTCGAGAAATTATTCGAAAAAGCGAAAAGGGCATTCACGATGCTAGAGAAGTAGCTGAGGCTGCTGAGAAGAGCGCAGAGCCCGAAGGGCAACTAGGTATTAACTAATGGTTTTTATTGTGTTGTAATTTTTGGGTTTTAAACTTCATTTTCAGTTTGTAATAGCAATGTAGTCGTATCCTGTCCTCCTTCAGATCCTGCTAAAGCGTCTCCGGGCTCTCAGCCGAAAGGAGACGACGAAATTAAAAAGATGGCTGAAGCTATTATGGACGAAGTTGTCAATCGGCTCCTGAATGAGGCTGCAGAAGTTGTTCTAAGAGAAGATTAAATACTATTGTAGAAAAAAAAACTTCTGAAATGTAAAATGTGTGACATCTTGTAGTCCTGAATGTAATATACCTGCTTTTATTGTTTAATTCTTTACGATGCATGAAATTTTACATACGTACCGTTTTTGCGTCTTTGACGAAAAAACACCTTCCCTTCTTTTCATGCTTCGTGAAGAATGATTTTCATTTGTCACAACAATATTCATAGTATTCCGATGAACAATATCCAAGCTTCGTGAAGATGTTCTCCGAAGCTATACTTCCGAAGATCAATAGTGTATCTGCTTGCAAATTAGCATGATTTTCCCCTTTCAAAACATTTTTCCGAAGATCGATGTCATGTCCCCTTCTTGTGCCATATGCAACATGATGTATGATGCTTATGCTATGCGAAATGATGCGATGATGTTATGTTGTGTAGGATGGTGTTTATTTCGAAGATACACACACATTCCTGCGATAAAACACATAGTCTCAGCGTTGTCTTATAAGCCTCCCTTAGGAGCTTCTTCGCTTTTTACTTCAGCGGAATCAGCGTTTATTTTTCGCTGTAAGCCTCCCTTAGGAGCTTCTTCGCCTTTTACTTTCAGCGGTATTCGCGTTGACTTTTCGCGCTTCGCCTTTTACTTAGGCGGTATCAGCGTTGACTTTTCGCTGTATGCTCTGCATTCCCTTTGGAACGACTTTGGAGCAGAAAACTTACACTGCGCTCCCTTTGGAACGGCTTTTTGTGACTTCGGCAAACTTACTCTGCGTTCCTTAGAACGACTTTTTGTTGTTTTGAAGAATTTTCGATAATTCGAAGGTCCTCTTTGTTATCACAAATCTTTAAACTTCAACAACTTAAGCCTGTGAAGAAAATATATTTTCTTTGTGGGAATCAATGATACTATTTACATGAAACCTAAACAATGTCCTTTATTACAGAAAATAAAACTAAAATGAAAAAGACTGCTATTAAGGTAGGATATTTGTCAATAGATGTGCTTTGACTTTGGCACAGTGCTGTTGACTGTGCGAGCTTCGGACTGTTCTCTGAAGTCCCTTTGGTGTGGAGCATATTGGCTCCCTTCTGGCTGCTGGCCTTGTTGCAACGGTGGTGGAGGCGGAGGCTGTTGCCAGGAAGCTTGAGGTTGGCTTGCCGAAGCAACAGAAGCTGCAGGGTGATTGCCTACATACTCTGGGATGTAAGGCGAATGATACGAAGCAGTGTGCATGACCTGCTTCGGCTGAGCCTGTTGTGCTGCAGCTTCGGCTATTTCCTTTTGCTTCTGGATGGTAACATGGCACATCCTGGTGGTATGGCCTTTGTTCTCACCACAGAACAAGCAAAAAATTCTTCTTGGCTGGTCGCCAAATCTTCCGCCGAAGCCCCTGGCACCTCTGCCCCTCGGAGCTGGTGGTCGGAAGGAGCCTTGCTGTTGCCCCGAAGCCTGTGAGGAACAATGTGGCCTTTGCTGTTGGCTCCCTCTATCATCATTTTGGGTAGAGTTATGAATTGATCTAACGTGCCTCAGATAGAACCTCCCTCCGAAGCCCCTGGTCATTTCAGAAAACCTGAAAGCCTCCTCCCTTCTTTGGCGAAAATCATTATCGGCCCGAATGTACTCGTCCATCTTCTGGAGCAGCTTCTCCAAAGTTTGAGGAGGCTTCCTAGCAAAGTACTGAGCTGACGGTCCTGGCCGAAGCCCCTTGATCATGGCCTCAATGACAATTTCGTTGGGCACTGTTGGTGCCTGTGCCCTCAAACGCAAGAACCTCCGGACGTACGCCTGAAGGTACTCTTCGTGATCCTGGGTGCACTGGAATAGGGCTTGAGCCGTGACCGGCTTCGTCTGGAACCCTTGGAAGCTGGTTAACAACAAGTCCTTCAGCTTTTGCCACGAAGTGATCGTTCCTGGTCGAAGGGAAGAGTACCAGGTTTGAGCAACACTCCTGACAGCCATAACAAAAGATTTTGCCATGACCGCAGCATTGCCACCATATGAAGATACTGTTGCTTCGTAGCTCATCAAAAACTGCTTCGGGTCTGAGTGACCATCAAATACGGGAAGCTGAGGCGGCTTGTAGGTCAGAGGCCAAGGTGTAGCCTGCAGCTCAGCGGACAGAGGAGAAGCATCATCAAAAACAAAATTCCCATGATGGAAATTGTCATACCAGTCATCTTCATTGAGGAAACCTTCCTGATGAAGGTCTTGGTGCTGAGGCCTTCGGTGTTGCTCCTCCTGGGTAAGATGACAAACTTCCTCAGAGGCTTCGTCTATCTGCCTTTGTAGTTCAGCTAGCCTGGCCATCTTTTCCTTCTTCCTTTGCACCTGTTGATGAAGGATCTCCATGTCTCTGATTTCTTGGTCTATCTCATCCTCTGGCGGTGTTGGACTAACAACCTTCCTTTTCTGGCTTCGGGCCTCCCAAAGAGAGACAGTCTCCTGATTGTGGTCCAGCGGTTGGAGAGCTGCAGTGCCAGCTGCTGAAGCTTTCTTCGGAGCCATAGCGAAGGTTTACGATCGCCGAAGGTGTTCAAAAACTCAAAGAGTGGTAGTGAGTTCACCGGAGGTGGGCGCCAATGTTGGGGACTTGTTCTCAAATGCTAAGAATTAAGAACAAGGCAACATAAAAAGTGTTAAATGTTAAACTCCTTCGTCCTTAAAAACATTATGTCCCTTCGGATATAATGAATCTTGGACGAAGGTTACAAAGGAAAAGACCTCCGTAAGATTGATAGATCGTAAAAAAAAAGCACACATACATAAAACATGAGTAATGATGCGAGTATTATCATCAACTTATTTTTATTGCCAAATTCATAAAAACAAATTACAAATGTACCTTCAGATTGATGGAAAGTAAAGGTACAGTCGTGATGCCTGAAAGCGTATGCCAGGTCAGCGTGAACAGTACGGGGGTACTGTTCACCTATTTATAGGCACAGGACACAGCCCATACAAAATTACATTTATGCCCTTTACATTTGATAATAATTCTATAGTAATCTATCGAGGTCTGAATAGCCTTTTCATCTTTAAGTCGGTTTCACTTTTTGCTACCACGCCGAAGCTTTCCTGCTCACACCTTCGGCGCTGTATCAACCTTCGTATTATTCTGGTCTGCTGTGATACCGACTTGAGTCCGAAGATACCTGTTCACACATTATACTCCAGAAATACTGTCAAATCCTGTTTTTGAGGACCTTCGTAAGCCGAAGGCCCCCAACAGTTGGAAGGGTCGACCGTTCCCAATGGAGTGCTTGAAGTCTCTGCAGTTCCGGAGGGTGTGGCGCATGTCCTTGCGGTACGGACACTGGGCGTCGAGGATGTCGTCCAATGTACGTTCGCCTCCACGAGGTGCTCCTCGGGCGCGAGAGGCGGGTGGTCCGGTGGCGTGAACTTCTTCACGAGGCCTCTTCTCCCAACACTTGTTGGGTTGTTGGTTCGTGTCGCGCCATGGTGCCGTCGGTGCAGGCTTCGCTCCTCCGATGAGGTCCTGAGCTCGTTTGTCGGCGGTGATGTAGAGGTCCGCTTCCTGGAATAGCTGCTCGGAGGTAGTCGGTGCCTTTTGCAGTATGGCTCGGACGAAGGCCGAGTCATTAGATCCCCGGTAGAAGTCTTCGATTACCGCTGCTTCTGCAACCTCGGGGATTCGATTTCTCATGGTCTGGAATCTTTTGAGGTACGACCAGAGAGTCTCGTACCCTCGGCGCTTGATGGATTTGAGGTCCCATGGCCACACCGGTTTGTCGGAGAGAGATTGGAAGTTGGCGATGAAACACCGACTGAAGTCGCTCCAGTCGTCGATGTAGTGTCGGGGTAGGTGTCGTAGCCATTGCAGCGCATCCTGCCCGAGGACGATAAGCAAGTACACGGTCATCACATCTTCAGTTGCCCCGGCGGCTCGGGCAGCGGTGGTGTATACAGCCAACCAACCTCCCGGGTCCTGCTTAAGCTCGTACTTGTCGACGTTGGAGACTTTGAAGTTAGGGGGGCCATTGAATGGCCCTGAGACGTGGAGTGAGCGCCGATACTCCGCACTTGTCCTCCTATCGACGATGATGATGTTGGTCCCAGGGAGGGGAGTTGTTGACGTGGTGCCTCGAATGTCCCCGGGTCGTGCCACCAGTTGAAGCCGTTGTCGACTCAACTCTTGTGGCCTAACTTCGCGCAGGGATGCCGTGATCCCGGTCATACTCTTCTCGGCGCCGAATCTCGTTCTCGTGTCGTCGTTTGCGTGAAGCGTTGATGGAGCTCCGTGCGTCCCTCCGACTGTTGATGGCATGTCGTAGATCGCTCGGTGGATGGGCGAGAGGTAGAAGATGATTAGCTGCCCGAGTGAGCAGCCGCCGATAGCCCTCGGCGTCTGGAGTCCGGGGGAGGCCATCGGCTATCCGAGCCAACACTCCACCGACCTCACTCGGTGTGTTCATGGCTCAGGCGAAGTCGGGGTTCAGGTTTCGTCCAAGAAGAGGGTTCTCTCGGCGTTGTCTCGCCTCCTGTTCGGCCTGCTCTTGAGCTTGCCGACGATCACGTCGTCGGGAATTCCTTCTTTCCCTGAAGACCCGTTCTTCTAGGGTTTCTCCCATCTCTGAGATCTCATCTCGTGATACAGGCTGCGCTGGGTCCCGCTCTCCGGCTTTGTGATGTCGCCGAATATTTCGGCGTCGATTCCTCCGTCGGCGAGATTCCCGCTGAAGAGGTTCTTCTCCCGGCGCGGTTGGTTCATCGTTGGAGATGAGGGTTGATTCCACTCTTCCCCCGATAAAGAGGACGTCGGGGTAGAATGGAACCGTCGTAGTGACAAGCTTCTTCCTGTTCTCCTTTGAGGGCGGAGATACCAGAAGAGCAGCTTGACGAGCCTTTACCTCGTTTGCTTCCTTTTTCCTTGTGATCCGTGTCCATTTTTCTGTAGAAGAGGTGGACAGCGGAGTTCTCCGGGTAGACAGATCCTCTCCTCCCGGCTTGTAGGAGGTAGTCTTCACTCGGAGCGCTGGAGATTGTGCTTTTTCCTGCTTTGCTCCTAGGGCTGGGCATTCAGTCTATTAGGGTAATTCGGTTCGGTCTATTTGGGTTTGTGAAATTTCAGGTTCTGAAAAATGAGAACCGAAATTTTCAAAAATATTTTAGGAACCGAACCCGAATAGACTCATAAATTCGGTTCGGTCTATTCGGTCCACCGAATAGACCCGAATTATAGAGAGACTAGTATATTTTGTTAAAATATATACAATGAATAACTAATTGAAAGTATTATTATTACAACAAGTGACTATTAAAATTAGCATACAAAGAAATATATACTATTGTTAAGATGATATCATTATTTCTAGCTAATAAGTTCATGAATCATATAATAATATCATCACATATTAATATCTTTTTTATATTTCGGGTTATTCGGTCTATTCAGGTTTTAAAGGTTAGGAACCGAACCCGAACCCGAACCCATACCCCGAAATATAGCACATATAGGAACTGAACCCGAACCCGAAAACCCGAATAGACTGACAATTCGGTCTATTCGGGTTTGGTTCGGGTTCGGGTTCGGGTTCGGTTTTCAGTTTTAAAATGCTCACCCCTATTTGCTCCGACTTTCTCGGAGATTGTTGAGGAAGGCTTCTTCTCCGGCGGATCCGCGATGCGATGAAGAGTTCCTTCTTCGTCTGCCACAGACGAAATGGTTCTGAAGCAGAACACGGATCCAGGCCGGAGGATGATCTTGTGCTGGAAAGTGATGGCCATTGAGCTAGCTTGGATCAGTGACACACCCCCTACCTGGCGCGCCAGCTATCGGTGTTTTGGGTCTGACCACGTACCTGGGGTTACCCCTCGAGGTGCCTTTTGGAGTAGGACGGTGTAACCGACTGTAGCTCAATGGTTCGTGCTAGATGCACAAGAGACAATAGACAATTTTGCACAGGTTCGGGCCGCTTTGAGACGCGTAACACCCTACGTCCTGGTGTGGATCTTTTATGGGGTGGGTTACAGAGGAATTCTCTAGTACGAGGGATGCTAGAGAGCTAAGTGGATGGCCGATGAATGAGATGAAGATGATTTTGACGGGGTGCCCCTAGGCCTTATATACTCGACAGTGGGGCGATTCATGCAGATATGATAACAACGTGCACCTAAGCAATAGTGAACCGACTAAACTTATCTTCCTACGATCCTGCCGACTTATCATCGATTAGTTCCGACGTCTGAGGGTGCTGTGTGGGAGAATCGGATCACTACTGCGGATAGCGCTTGAATTCAGCGAACCGCATGGGCTTGAGTTGATCCGATCTGCCGAAAGTTCCTCCCCTGGCCCACGAAGGGATGGCCTTGCGGAATAATGGGCCTGGGGCCCTTCGCGAGGCCTTCTTGCCTTCAAGTGGACCCGGGGAATATCTGTCCCCCACACTTACCACTATATAATCCATCAGTTTAAACTTTGCAAAAGTCACACAACCAAATCACCCCATACTCATTATCCCACTAAATTCACCAAACATATTGTACTCAAACTTAACACAGTATCAAAATCAACAGTCTAGATAGTTGGACAACTGAACTCCCTTCCCCATGAACTACTTTATTTGAATCGTCCATCATCCCTTCCCTTCCCTTCCCCCTCTCCTCACTTGCGCCACCGCCATCATCGATCATCTCCTCGAGATCGTGTGTAACACATGCTATATAGTAGTCATATGGAAGTTTAGGGTTGTGTCACTTAATTTAGGCACTATTGAATCCGGAGCGTTGTTTCGCGGAACCATAGGTGATGAGGGGAGGGGGGGACCAGCTGGGAAAATAATAATAATAAAAACATGCTTTAAATATAGAATGGTATGTACGTTAAAGATAGAAAGTTAGATATAAAGTTGTATACGTTAAAGATAGAAAGTTACATATATTTATATAATAGAAAAGAGTTATGCTCTTACCACTATACAATCCATCAGTTCAAACTTTGCAAAAGTCACACAACCAAATCACCCCATACTCATTATCCCACTAAATTCACCAAACATATTGTACTCAAACTTAACACACTATCAAAATCAGCGGTCTAAATAGTTGGATAACTCATCTCCCTTCCCCATGAACTACTTTATTTGAATCATCCCTCATCCCTTCCCTTCCCCCTCTCCTCACTTGCGCCACCGCCATCATCGATCATCTCCTCGGGATCGTGTGTAACACATGCTATATAGTAGTCATATGAAAGTTTAGGGTTGTGTCACTTAATTTATGCACTGTTGAATTCGGAGCGTTGTTTCACGGAAGCACAGGTGATGAGGGGAGGGGGGACCGGTCGGGAAAATAATAATAATAAAAAACTTGTTAAATATAGAAAGGTATGTACGTTAAAGATAAAAAGTTAGATATAAAGTTGTATACGTTAAAGATAGAAAGTTACATATATTTATATAATAGAAAAGAGTTATGCTCTTACCACTATATAATCCATAAGTTTAAACTTTCCAAAAGTCACACAACCAAATCACCCCATACTCATTATCCCACTAAATTCACCAAACATATTGTACTCAAACTTAACACACTATCAAAATCAACGGTCTAGATAGTTGGATAACTCATCTCCCTTACCCACGAACTACTTTATTTGAATCATCCTTCATCCCTTCCCTTCCCTTCCCCGTCTCCTCACTTGCGCCACCGCCATCATCGATCATCTCCTCGAGATCATGTGTAACACATGCTATATAGTAGTCATATGAAAGTTTAGGGTTGTGTCACTTAATTTAGGCACTGTTGAATTCAGAGCATTGTTTCGCGGAAGCACAGGTGATGAGGGGAGGGGGGAACCTGCCGGGAAAATAATAATAATAATAAAAAACTTGCGTTAAATATAGAATGGTATGTACATTAAATATAGAAAGTTAGATATAAAGTTGTATATGTTAAAGATAGAAAGTTACATATATTTATATAATAGAAAAGAGGTATGCTCTTACCACTATATAATCCATCAGTTTAAACATTGCAAAAGTCACACAACCAAATCACCCCATACTCATTATCCCACTAAATTCACCAAACATATTGTACTCAAACTTAACACACTATCAAAATCAACAGTCCAGATAGTTGGATAACTCATCTCCCTTCCCCATGAACTACTTTATTTGAATCATCCCTCATCCATTCCCCTCCTTTCCCCCTCTCCTCACTTGCGCCACCACCATCATCGATCATCTCCTCGGGATCGTGTGTAACACATGATATATAGTAGTCATATGAAAGTTTAGGGTTGTGTCACATAATTTAGGCACTGTTGAATTCGGAGCGTTGTTTCGTGGAAGCACAGGTGATGAGGGGCGGGGGGACCGGCCGGGAAAATAATAATAAAAAACTTGTGTTAAATATAGAATGGTATGTATGTTAAAGATTGAAAGTTAGATATAAAGTAGTATATGTTAAAGATAGAAAGTTACATATATTTATATAATAGAAAAGAGTTATGCTCTTACCACTATATAATCCATCAGTTTAAACTTTGCAAAAGTCACACAACCAAATCACCCCATACTCATTATCCCACTAAATTCACCAAACATATTGTACTCAAACTTAACACACTATCAAAATCAATGGTCCAGATAATTGGATAACTGAACTCCCTTCCCCATGAACTACTTTATTTGAATCATCCCTCATCCCTTCCCTTCCCTTCCCCCTCTCCTCACTTGCGCCACCGCCATCATCGATCATCTCCTCGAGATCGTGTGTAACACATGCTATATAGTAGACATATGAAAGTTTAGGGTTGTGTCACTTAATTTAGGCACTGTTGAATTCGGAGCGTTGTTTCGCGGAAGCATAGGTGATGAGGGGAGGGGGGACCGGCCGAGAAAATAATAATAATAAAAACATGCTTTAAATATAGAATGGTATGTACGTTAAAGATAGAAAGTTAGATATAAAGTTGTATACGTTAAAGATAGAAAGTTACATATATTTATATAGTAGAAAAGAGTTATGCTCTTACCACTATATAATCCATCAGTTCAAACTTTGCAAAAGTCACACAACCAAATCACCCCATACTCATTATCCCACTAAATTCACCAAACATATTGTACTCAAACTTAACACACTATCAAAATCAATGGTCCAGATAGTTGGATAACTGAACTCCCTTCCCCATGAACTACTTTATTTGAATCATCCCTCATCCCTTCCCTTCAGTTCCCCCTCTCCTCACTTGTGCCACCGCCATCATCGATCATCTCCTCGGATCGTGTGTAACACATGCTATATAGTAGTCATATGAAAGTTTAGGGTTGTTTCACTTAATTTAGGCACTGTTGAATTCGGAGCGTTGTTTCACGGAAGCACAGGTGATGAGGGGAGGGGGGATCGGCCGGGAAAATAATAATAATAAAAAACTTGCGTTAAATATCGAATGGTATGTACGTTAAAGATAGAAAGTTAGATATAAAGTAGTTTACGTTAAAGATAGAAAGTTACATATATTTGTATAATAGAAAAGAGTTATGCTCTTACCACTAAATAATCCATCAGTTTAAACTTTGCAAAATTCACACAACCAAATCACCCCATACTCATTATCCCACTAAATTCACCAAACATATTGTACTCAAACTTAACACACTATCAAAATCAACGATCTAGATAGTTGGATAACTCATCTCCCTTCCCCATGAACTACTTTATTTGAATCATCCTTCATCCCTTCCCTTCCCTTCCCTTCCCCCTCTCCTCACTTGCGCCACCGCCATCATCGATCATCTCCTCGAGATCGTGTGTAACACATGCTATATAGTAGACATATGAAAGTTTAGGGTTGTGTCACTTAATTTAGGCAATGTTGAATTCGGAGCGTTGTTTCGCGGAAGCATAGGTGATGAGGGGAGGGGGGGACTGGCCGAGCAAATAATAACAATAAAAAACATGCTTTAAATATAGAATGGTATGTACGTTAAAGATAGAAAGTTAGATATAAAGTTGTATACGTTAAAGATAGAAAGTTACATTTATTTATATAATAGAAAAGAGTTATGCTCTTACCACTATATAATCCATCAGTTCAAACTTTGCAAAAGTCACACAACCAAATCACCCCATACTCATTATCCCACTAAATTCACAAAACATATTGTACTCAAACTTAACACACTATGAAAATCAGCGGTCTAGATAGTTGGACAACTCATCTCCCTTCCCTATGAACTACTTTATTTGAATCATCCCTCATCCCTTCCCTTCCCCCTCTCCTCACATGCGCCACAGCCACCATTGATCATCTCCTCGGGATCGTGTGTAACACATGCTATATAGTAGTCATATGAAAGTTTAGGTTTGTGTCACTTAATTTAGGCACTGTTGAATTCAGAGCGTTGTTTCGCGGAAGCACATGTGATGAGGGGAGGGGGGACCGGCTAGGAAAATAATAATAATAAAAAACTTGCGTTAAATATAGAATGGTATGTACGTTAAAGATAGAAAGTTAGATATAAAGTAGTATATGTTAAAGATAGAAAGTTACATATATTTATATAATAGAAAAGAGTTATGCTCTTACCACTATATAGTCCATCAGTTTAAACTTTGCAAAAGTCACACAACCAAATCACCCCATACTCATTATCCCACTAAATTGACCAAACATATTGTACTCAAACTTAACACACTATCAAAATCAATGGTCCAGATAGTTGGATAATTGAACTCCCTTCCCCATGAACTACTTTATTTGAATCATCCCTCATCCCTTCCCTTCCCTTCCCCCTCTCCTCACTTGTGCCACCTCCATCATCGATCATCTCCTCGGGATCGTGTGTAACACATACTATATAGTAGTCATATGAAAGTTTAGGGTTGTTTCACTTAATTTAGGCACTGTTGAATTCGGAGCGTTGTTTCACGGAAGCACAGGTGATGAGGGGAGGGGGGATCGGCCGAGAAAATAATAATAATAATAAAAAATTTGCGTTAAATATAGAATGGTATGTACGTTAAAGATAGAAAGTTAGACATAAAGTTGTATACGTTAAAGATAGAAAGTTACATATATTTGTATAATAGAAAAGAGTTATGCTCTTACCACTAAATAATCCATCAGTTTAAACTTTGCAAAAGTCACACAACCAAATCACCCCATACTCATTATCCCACTAAATTCACCAAACATATTGTACTCAAACTTAACACACTATCAAAATCAACGGTCCAGATAGTTGGATAACTCATCTCCCTTCCCCATGAACTACTTTATTTGAATCATCCTTCACCCCTTCCCTTCCCTTCCCTTCCCTTCCCCCTCTCCTCACTTGCGCCACCGCCATCATCGATCATCTCCTCGAGATTGTGTCTAACACATGCTATATAGTAGTCACATGAAAGTTTAGGGTTGTGTCACTTAATTTAGGCACTGTTGAATTCGGAGCGTTGTCTCGCGGAAGCACAGGTGATGAGGGGAGGGGGGACCGGCCGGGAAAATAATAATAATAAAAAACTTGCGTTAAATATAGAATGGTATGTACGTTAAAGATAGAAAGTTAGATATAAAGTTGTATACGTTGAAGATAGAAAGTTACATATATTTATATAATAGAAAAGAGTTATGCTCTTACCACTATATAATCCATCCGTTTAAACTTTGCAAAAGTCACACAACCAAGTCACCCCATACTCATTATCCCA
This sequence comes from Zea mays, assembly GCF_902167145.1. Taxonomy (NCBI): domain Eukaryota; kingdom Viridiplantae; phylum Streptophyta; class Magnoliopsida; order Poales; family Poaceae; genus Zea; species Zea mays. The sequence goes on along the minus strand of NC_050096.1, from coordinate 69,660,764 downwards.
CTAAATTCACCAAACATATTGTACTCAAACTTAACACACTATCAAAATCAACGGTCTAGATAGTTGGATAACTGAACTCCCTTCCCCATGAAATACTTTATTTGAATCATCCCTCATCCCTTCCCTTCCCCCTCTCCTCACTTGCGCCACCGCCATCATCGATCATCTCCTCGAGATTGTGTGTAACACATGCTATATAGTAGTCATATGAAAGTTTAGGGTTGTGTCACTTAATTTTGGCACTGTTGAATTCAGAGCGTTGTTTCACGGAAGCATAGGTGATGAGGGGAGGGCGGGACCGACCGGGAAAATAATAATAATAAAAAACATGCTTTAAATATAGAATGATATGTACGTTAAAGATAGAAAGTTAGATGTAAAGTTGTATACGTTAAAGATAGAAAGTTACATATATTTATATAATAGAAAAGAGTTATGCTCTTACCACTATATAATCCATCAGTTCAAACTTTGCAAAAGTCACACAACCAAATCACCCCATACTCATTATCTTACTAAATTCACCAAACATATTGTACTCAAACTTAACACACCATGAAAATCAGCGGTCTAGATAGTTGGATAACTCATCTCCCTTCCCATGAACTACTTTATTTGAATCATCCCTCATCCCTTCCCCTCCCCCTCTCCTCACATGCGCCACCGCCATCATCGATCATCTCCTCGGGATCGTGTGTAACACATACTATATAGTAGTCATATGAAAGTTTAGGGTTGTTTCACTTAATTTAGGCACTGTTGAATTCGGAGCGTTGTTTCACGGAAGCACAGGTGATGAGGGGAGGGGGGATCGGCCGGGAAAATAATAATAATAAAAAACTTGCGTTAAATATAGAATGGTATGTATGTTAAAGATAGAAAGTTAGATATAAAGTTGTATACGTTAAAGATAGAAAGTTACATATATTTGTATAATAGAAAAGAGTTATGCTCTTACCACTAATTAATCCATCAGTTTAAACTTTGCAAAAGTCACACAACCAAATCACCCCATACTCATTATCCCACTAAATTCACCAAACATATTGTACTCAAACTTAACACACTATCAAAATCAACGATCTAGATAGTTGGATAACTCATCTCCCTTCCCCATGAACTACTTTATTTGAATCATCCTTCATCCCTTCCCTTCCCTTCCCTTCCCTTCCCCCTCTCCTCACTTGCGCCACCGCCATCATCGATCATCTCCTCGAGATTGTGTCTAACACATGCTATATAGTAGTCATATGAAAGTTTAGGGTTGTGTCACTTAATTTAGGCACTGTTGAATTCGGAGCGTTGTCTCGCGAAAGCACAGGTGATGAGGGGACGGGGGACCGGCCGGGAAAATAATAATAAAAAAAAACTTGCGTTAAATATAGAATGGTATGTACGTTAAAGATAGAAAGTTAGATATAAAGTTGTATACGTTGAAGATAGAAAGTTACATATATTTATATAATAGAAAAGAGTTATGCTCTTACCACTATATAATCCATCAGTTTAAACTTTGCAAAAGTCACACAACCAAGTCACCCCATACTCATTATCCCACTAAATTCACCAAACATATTGTACTCAAACTTAACACACTATCAAAATCAACGGTCTAGATAGTTGGATAACTGAACTCCCTTCCCCATGAAATACTTTATTTGAATCATCCCTCATCCCTTCCCTTCCCCCTCTCCTCACTTGCGCCACCGCCATCATCGATCATCTCCTCGAGATTGCGTGTAACACATGCTATATAGTAGACATATGAAAGTTTAGGGTTGTGTCACTTAATTTTGGCACTGTTGAATTCGGAGCGTTGTTTCACGGAAGCATAGGAGATGAGGGGAGGGGGGGGGACCGGCCGGGAAAATAATAATAATAAAAAACATGCTTTAAATATAGAATGATATGTACGTTAAAGATAGAAAGTTAGATGTAAAGTTGTATACGTTAAAGATAGAAAGTTACATATATTTATATAATAGAAAAGAGTTATGCTCTTACCACTATATAATCCATCAGTTCAAACTTTGCAAAAGTCACACAACCAAATCACCCATACTCATTATCTTACTAAATTCACCAAACATATTGTACTCAAACTTAACAAACCATGAAAATCAGCGGTCTAGATAGTTGGATAACTCATCTCCCTTCCCATGAACTACTTTATTTGAATCATCCCTCATCCCTTCCCTTCCCCCTCTCCTCACATGCGCCACTGCCATCATCGATCATCTCCTCGGGATCGTGTGTAACACATGCTATATAGTAGTCATATGAAAGTTTAGGGTTGTGTCACTTAATTTAGGCACTGTTGAATTCAGAGCGTTGTTTCGCGGAAGCACAGGTGATGAGGGGAGGGGGGACCTGCCGGGAAAATAATAATAATAAAAAACTTGCGTTAAATATAGAATGGTATGTAAGTTAAAGATAGAAAGTTAGATATAAAGTAGTATACGTTAAAGATAGAAAGTTACATATGTTTATATAATAGAAAAGAGTTATGCTCTTACCACTATATAATCCATCAGTTTAAACTTTGCAAAAGTCACACAACCAAATCACCCCATACTCATTATCCCACTAAATTCACCAAACATATTGTACTCAAACTTAACACACTATCAAAATCAACGGTCCAGATAGTTGGATAACTGATCTCCCTTCCCCATGAACTACTTTATTTGAATCATCCCTTCCCTTCCCTTCCCTCTCTCCACACTTTCGCCACCGCCATCATCGATCATCTCCTCAGGATCGTGTGTAACACATGCTATATAGTAGTCATATGAAAGTTTAGGGTTGTGTCACTTAATTTAGGCACTGTTGATTTCGGAGCGTTGTCTCACAGAAGCACAGGTGATGACGGGAGGGGGGACCGGCCGGGAAAATAATAATAATAATAAACTTGCGTTAAATATAGAATGGTATGTACGTTAAAGATAGAAAGTTAGATATAAAGTTGTATACGTTGAAGATGGAAAGTTACATATATTTATATAATAGAAAAGAGTTATGCTCTTACCACTATATAACCCATCAGTTTAAACTTTGCAAAAGTCACACAACCAAGTCACCCCATACTCATTATCCCACTAAATTCACCATACATATTGTAGTCAAACTTAACACACTATCAAAATCAACGGTCCAGATAGTTGGATAACTCATCTCCCTTCCCCATAAACTACTTTATTTGAATCATCCTTCATCCCTTCCCTTCCCCTTCTCCTCATTTGCGCCACCGCCATCATCGTTCATCTCCTCGGGATCGTGTGTAACACATGCTATATAGTAGTCATATGAAAGTTTAGGGTTGTGTCACTTAATCTAGGCTCTGTTGAATTCGGAGCGTTGTTTCACGGAAGCACAGGTGATGAGGGGAGGGGGGACCGGCCGGGAAAATAATAATAATAAAAAACTTGCGTTAAATATAGAATGGTATGTACGTTAAAGATAGAAAGTTAGATATAAAGTTGTATATGTTAAAGATAGAAAGTTACATATATTTATATAATAGAAAAGAGTTATGCTCTTACCACTATATAATCCATCAGTTTAAACTTTGCAAAAGTCACACAACCAAATCACCCCATACTCATTATCCCACTAAATTCACCAAACATATTGTACTCAAACTTAACACACTATCAAAATCAATAGTCCAGATAGTTGGATAACTGAACTCCCTTCCCCATGAACTAATTTATTCGAATCATCCCTCATCCCTTCCCTTCCCCCTCTCCTCACTTGCGCCACCACCATCATCGATCATCTCCTCAGGATCGTGTGTAACACATGCTATATAGTAGTCATATGAAAGTTTAGGGTTGTGTCACTTAATTTAGGCACTGTTGAATTCGGAGCGTTGTTTCGCGGAAGCACAGGTGATGAGGGGCGGGGGGGACCGGCCGGGAAAATAATAATAATAAAAAACTTGCGTTAAATATAGAATGGTATGTATGTTAAAGATAGAAAGTTAGATATAAAGTTGTTACATATATTTATATAATAGAAAAGAGTTATGCTCTTACCACTATATAATCCATCAGTTTAAACTTTGCAAAAGTCACACAACCAAATCACCCCGTACTCATTATCCCACTAAATTCACCAAACATATTGTACTCAAACTTAACACACTATCAAAATCAACGGTCCAGATAGTTGGATAACTCATCTCTCTTCCCCATGAACTACTTTATTTGAATCATCCCTCATCCCTTCCCTTCCCTTCCCCCTCTCTTCACTTGCGCCACCACCATCATCGATCATCTCCTCGAGATCGTGTGTAACACATGCTATATAGTAGTCATATGAAATTTTAGGGTTGTGTCACTTAATTTAGGTACTGTTGAATTCAAAGCGTTGTTTCGCGGAAGCACAGGTGATGAGGGGAGGGGGGGACCGGTCGGGAAAATAATAATAATAATAAAAAACTTGCGTTAAATATAGAATGGTATGTACGTTAAAGATAGAAAGTTAGATATAAAGTTGTATACATTAAAGATAGAAAGTTACTTATATTTATATAATAGAAAAGAGTTATGCTCTTACCACTATATAATCCATCAGTTTAAACTTTGCAAAAGTCACACAACCAAATCACCGCATACTCTTTATCCCACTAAATTCACCAAACATAATGTACTCAACTTAACACACTATCAAAATCAACGGTCCAGATAGTTGGATAACTCATCTCCCTTCCCCATGAACTACTCTATTTGAATCATCCCTCATCCCTTCCCTTCCCCCTCTCCTCACTTTCGCCACCGCCATCATCGATCATCTCCTCGGGATCGTGTGTAACACATGATATATAGTAGTCATATGAAAGTTTTAGGGTTGTGTCACTTAATTTAGGCACTACTATGACTTTGTGGTCGTCAAAGTAGTGATGGAGCTTGTGTGTAGTTAGAAGTACTGCATAAAATAGCTTTTGAACTTGAGGATATTTCTTCTTTGAGGGTCCTAGAACTTCACTGATGAAATAGACGGGATGTTATACTGGATATGCATGTCCCTCCTCTGCTCGCTCGACTACCAACGTGGTGCTTACCACGTGAGTCGTGCAAGAGATGTACAACAACAGATCTTCTGGCGGTTGACTTGGCGTAGCTCGGCGTGGCGGCTTTAATACTGGCGGTGTTGTCAAGAATTTCTTCAGTGCATCAAGGGCTTCCTGAGCTTCTGAGATCCACTAGACCTTGTCCACCTTCTTGAGCAACTTGTAGAACGGTAGGCCTTTTTCTCCTAACCTTGATATGAACCTGCTTAGAGCTGCTATGCATCCAGTAAGTCTTTGCACTTTCTTCTGTGACCGTGGTGCCTCCATCCTCATGATAGCCTCGATTTTTTCTGGGTTAGCTTCAATTCCTCGGTGGCTGACAATGAATCTGAGCAATTTTCCTGCTGGTACTCCAAAGACACATTTTTCTGGATTAAGCTTCCACCGATATTGCCGCAGGCTATTGAAGACCAACTGCAAATCTTCAATGAAGTTTTCTAAGTTTTCTGTCTTGATCACCACGTCATCCACATAAGCCTCTATACGCTTGCCCCAGTGATCGCTAAGCATGTCTGAATGGCTCTTTGGTAAGTCGCTCCAGCGTTTTTGAGGCCAAACGGCATGGAGGTATAACAGAAAGCTCCAAACAGCGTGATGAATGCAGTTTTTTCCTCGTCTTCTTTTGCTAGGCTGATCTAATAATACCTGGAGTAGCAATCCAAGAAGGACAACATAGAACACCTGGCGGTCGAGTCTACCACCTGGTCTATCCTTGGAAGTCCGAAGGGATCCTTCGGACAATGTTTGTTGAGATCTGTATAGTCGACGCACATGCGCCAATCCACTTTATTCTTTTTGAGTACAAGAACAGGATTTGCTAACCACTCAGGATGCAGTACTTCTCTAATGAATCCTGCTGTGACTAGGCGAGCTAGATCAGCATGGATGGCTTCTCTCTTGTCGGGCGTGAAACGACGTAACTTTTGTCGGATCAGCCTCGCCTGGGGATAGACCTTCAGTTTGTGCTCGGCCAGCTCCCTTGGGACTCCCGGCATATCCACAGGTTGCCATGCGAATACGTCTCGGTTATCTTGCAGGAACTGGACGAGCGCGCTTTCCTATTTGTCATCTAGGCTAGAGCTGATGATGGCAGTCTTGCGTTCATCAGTGAACCCAAGGTTGATTCTCTTGGTTTCCTCAGTCGGCCGCATAGAGGTCACGGCTTGAGCTTCATTTGTAGGTACTGTGAGGTCCTCATCAGGCTTTGAGTTCGCCTGCGCAGAAGAAGTCATTGATGGTTTGGTGGTGAGGGCCGCCTGAATGGCCACTCGGAAGCACTCTATGGCGCCTTAGAAGTCAGCGCGCACAATGATGATTCCTTGTGGTCCAGGCATCTTCAATATCATGTACATATAATGCGGAATGGCCATGAACTTCGCCAATCTAGGCCTGCCGATGATGGCATTGTATCCGCAGTCGAAGCTTGCCACCTCGAACCTCAGGAACTCGGTTCTGTAGTTTTTCGGAGTTCCGAAGGTGACCGGCATGTAGATGTGTCGGGGACCATAATTAGGGGTACCCTCAAGGCTCCTAATTCTCAGCTGGTAACCCCCCATCAGCATAAAGCTGCAAAGGCCTGATGGGTGCGATCAAGTCAGGGATCAGTCCATTCGAGGGACTCGATCATGCCTCGCCCGAGCCTAGCCTCGGACAAGGGCAACCGACCCCGGAGGATCTCCGCCTCGCCCGAGGCCCCCCTTCAGCGGCGAACACGTTCCCGGCTCGCCCAAGGCCCTGTCTTCGCCAAGAAGCAACCCCAACCAAATCACAGGAGCATTTAATGCAAAGGTGGCCTGACACCTTTATCCTGACGCGCGCCCCTCAGCTGACAGAGCCGAAGTGACCGCCGTCACTTCGCCGCTCCACTGGCCGGTCTGACAGAAAGACAGCGCCGCCTGCGCCGCTCCGACTGTGGTGCCACTTGACAGAGTGAGGCTGACAGACAGTCAGGCCCGGCCGCACACCATAGGAAACTCCGCTCCGCCCGACCCAGGGCTCAGACTCGGGCTAAGCCCCGGAAGACGGCGAACTCCGCTCCGCCCGACCCAGGGCTCGGACTCGGGCAAAGCCCCGGAAGACGTCGAACTCCGCTCCGCCCGACCCAGGGCTCGGACTCGGGCAAAGCCCCGGAAGACGGCGAACTCCGCTCCACCCGACCCAGGGCTCGAACTTGGGCTCAACCCCAGAAGACGACTAACTCTGCTTCGCCCGACCCCAGGACTCAAATTCCGCCCTGGCCTCAGCCAACAGCCTCCGCCTCGCCCGACCTAGAGGCTCAGACTCGGCCTCGGCCACGGAAGACGGACTCGACCTCGACCTCGGAGGAGCCTCCACATCGCCCAACCTAGGGCGCGGACCGGCCACGTCAACAGGAGGCGCCATCATTACCCTACTCCAAGCTGACTCAGGCTACGGGGAACAAGACCAGCGTCCCATCTGGCTCGCTCCGCCAGATAGGCGATGATGGCGCCCCGCACGTTCCCTGACGATGGCGGCTCTCGGCCCCCTTACGAAAGCAAGAGGACGTCAGCAAGGACTCGACGGCCCCGACAGCTGTCCCTCCGCCAGGCTCCAGCACTCCTCCGACGGCCACGACATCACACAAACCGGGCGCCAAAATCTCTCCGACCGCCACGATGGCGTGTACTTAGGGCACTAGCTCTCCTCCGCTAGACACGTAGCACTCTGCTACACCCCCCATTGTACACCTGGACCCTCTCCTTACGCCTATAAAAGGAAGGGCCAGGGCCCTCTTAGAGAGGGTTGGCCGCACGGGGACGAGGATGGGACGGGCGCTCGCGTGAGGCTGCTCGCTCCTTCCCCCGTGTGGACGCTTGTAACCCCCTACTGCAAGCGCACCCGACCTGGGTGCAGGACGAACACGAAGGCCGCGGGATTTCCACCTCTCTCACGCCCATCTCCGGCCACCTCACTTCCCCCCTTTGCGCTCGGCCTCGCGTCGACCCATCTAGGCTGGGGCACGCGGCAACACTTCACTCGTCGGCTCAGGGACCCCCCGGTCTCGAAACGCCGACAGTTGGCGCGCCAGGTAGGGGCATGCTGCGTGTTGACGAACAACTTCCTGTCAAGCTCCAGATGGGTAGTCTCCAGCAACCTCTTCGGCCCGGGACGGTGCTCCATTTCGGGAGCCTTGAGTTCATGTCCCTCGACAGCAGCTACGACATGATACTCTTTCCACCGCCGGGCGACAGCGACAGTGGCGGCCGACAGTCCTCCCGCCGGCGGCGGGATCGACGATGTCTTCCTCGCGTGGTGGAAGAACAACCTTCGAGCTCGCCCCGTCCTCTTCCCCGTCGATGGAGGAGGAGGAGGCGGGGCAACCAAGGCCAAGCAGGAGGTGGTGCCTCGTCGGCCGTCGAGCGAGTCGACAACGCCAGCACTCCAACGGGGGGCGCGCCGGGCATCGGCCTCGCGCTTGAGACGAAGACGAGCGCTGTCTCCCCGCGACACGTCAATCCCGAGCAAACGGACGACGCCAGCACGCTCGCGAAAGGCTTGCTGGGTGTCGCCCTCGTACCTGAGACGACGGTGCAGTCAGTCCCTAACGTGACCTCATCACCGCCCATCGACCAAGAGGTACCGACCGATTCCCATCCCACGCCTCTCAGATTTAGCCTCGACCCGCCTAGCGGCTCCGCTTTGGCGGACGCTTTCGTAGAGGCGAATCCGAACCCTCTAGGGTTTCGTATGCGGTCACCTTGGGACCGGCTGACGGACGTCTCGACCTACGGGCCCTCCGGGTCCGAGGAAGACGACGAGCCCAGCTTCCATTGGGATTTCTCCGGACTTGGCAACCTCAGTGCCATGCGGGACCTCATGACTGCATGTGACTACTGCCTTTCCGACTGTTCCGACGGTAGCCGTAGCCTCGGCGACGAGGACTACGGCCCAAGCCGCGAATGTTTCCACGTCGATCCAGGGGGTCCCTCCGAAGGCAACCATCTCGGCATGCCGGAGGACGGTGATCTCCCTAGGCCCGGAGAAATGCGTCATCTACCCCAGGGCTTCCAGCACAGTATCACCGACGATGTCAGGGTCAGGCCGCCACCCGCATCCAGCGGGGTCGGCCAGAACCTGGCTGCAGCAGCAATGCTCCTCCGCGCGATGCCGGAGCCATCAACCACCGAGGGGCGGCGAATCCAGGGAGAGCTCAAAGATCTCCTGGAAGGCGCCGCGGTCCGGCAGGCCGAGAGCTCCGCCTCCCGAAGGCAGGGGTACCCCTCGGAACATCATGCCGCGACTCCCCGATTCATGCGGGAAGCCTCGGTCTGCACCGGGCGCACGTGCAACACAGCGCCTGCGGCCCCGGGTCGCCTCGGCAATGAGCACCATCACCGTGATCGTCGGGCTCACCTCGACGAGAGGGTGCGCCGAGGCTACCACCCCAGGCGTGGGGGACGCTACGACAGTGGGGAGGATCGAAGTCCCTCGTCCGAACCACCCGGTCCGCGGGCCTTCAGCCGAGCCATACGGCGGGCGCCGTTCCCGATCCGGTTCCAACCCCCGACTACTATCACAAAGTACTCGAAGGAGACGAGACCGGAACTGTGGCTCGCGGACTACCGTCTGGCCTGCCAACTGGGTGGAACGGACGATGACAACCTCATCATCCGCAACCTCCCCCTGTTCCTCTCCGACACCGCTCGCGCCTGGTTGGAGCACCTGCCTCCGGGGCAGATCTCCAACTGGGACGACCTAGTCCAAGCTTTCGCCGGCAATTTCCAGGGCACGTACGTGCACCCCGGGAATTCCTGGGACCTCCAAAGCTACCGACAGCAGCCGGGAGAGTCTCTCCGGGACTACATCCGGCGATTCTCGAAGCAGCGCACCGAGCTGCCCAACGTCACCGACTCGGACGTCATTGGCGCGTTCCTCGCCGGCACCACCTGCCGCGACCTGGTGAGCAAGCTGGGTCGCAAGACCCCCACCAGGGCGAGCGAGCTGATGGACATCGCCACCAAGTTCGCCTCCGGCCAGGAGGCGGTCGAGGCTATCTTCCGGAAGGACAAGCAGCCCCAGGGCCGCCCATCGGAAGATGCCCCCGAGGCGTCAGCTCAGCGCGGCGCGAGGAAGAAGGGCAAGAAGAAGTCGCAAGCGAAACGCGACGCCGCCGACGCGGACCTTGTCGCCGCCGCCGAGTACAAGAACCCTAGGAAACCCCCGGAGGTCCCAACCTCTTCGACAAGATGCTCAAGGAGCCGTGCCCCTATCACCAGGGGCCCGTCGAACACACCCTTGAGGAGTGCGTCATGCTTCGGCGCCACTTCCACAGGGCCGGGCCACCCACGGAGGGTGGCAGGGCCCGCGACGACGACAAGAAGGAAGATCACCAGGCAGGAGAGTTCCCCGAGGTCCGCGACTGCTTCATGATCTACGGCGGGCAAGCGGCGAACGCCTCGGCTCGGCACCGCAAGCAAGAGCGTCGGGAGGTCTGTTCGGTGAAGGTGGCGGCGCCAGTCTACCTAGACTGGTCCGACAAGCCCATCACCTTCGACCAAGCCGACCACCCCGACCATGTGCCGAGCCCCGGGAAATACCCGCTCGTCGTCGACCCCGTCATCGGCGACGTCAGGCTCACCAAGGTCCTCATGGACGGAGGCAGCAGCCTCAACATCATCTACGCCGAGACCCTCGGGCTTCTGCGTATCGATCTGTCCTCAGTCCAGGCGGGCGCTGCGCCTTTCCATGGGATCATCCCTGGGAAGTGCGTCCAGCCCCTCGGACAACTCGATCTTCCCGTCTGCTTCGGAACACCCTCCAACTTCCGAAGGGAGACCCTGACGTTCGAGGTGGTCGGGTTCCGAGGAACCTACCACGCGGTGTTGGGGAGGCCCTGCTACGCGAAGTTCATGGCCGTCCCCAACTACACCTACCTCAAGCTCAAGATGCCGGGCCCCAACGGGGTCATCACTGTCGGCCCCACGTACAAACACGCGTTCGTATGCGACGTGGAGTGCGTAGAGTACGCCGAGGCCCTCGCCGAGTCCGAGGCCCTCATCGCCGACCTGGAGAGCCTCTCTAAGGAGGTGCCAGACATGAAGCGTCATGCCGGCAACTTCGAGCCAGTGGAGACGGTTAAGTCCGTCCCCCTCGACCCCAGCAGCGACGCCTCCAAGCAAGTCCGGATCGGCTCCGGACTCGATCCCAAATAGGAAGCAGTGCTCATCGACTTTCTCCGCGCGAACGCCGACGTCTTCGCGTGGAGTCCCTCGGACATGCCCGGCATACCGAGGGATGTCGCCGAGCACTCGCTGGACATCCGAGCCGGAGCCCGACCCGTCAAGCAGCCTCTGCGCCGATTCGACGAGGAGAAGCGCAGAGCCATAGGCGAGGAGATCCACAAGCTAATGGCGGCAGGGTTCATCAAAGAGGTATTCCATCCCAAATGGCTTGCCAACCCTGTGCTTGTGAGAAAGAAAGGGGGGAAATGGCGGATGTGTGTAGACTACACTGGTCTGAACAAAGCATGTCCGAAGGTTCCCTACCCTCTGCCTCGCATCGATCAGATCGTGGATTCCACTGCTGGGTGCGAAACCCTGTCTTTCCTCGATGCCTACTCAGGGTATCACCAAATCAGGATGAAAGAGTCCGACCAGCTCGCGACTTCTTTCATCACACCCTTCGGCATGTACTGCTATGTCACCATGCCGTTCGGCTTGAGGAATGCGGGCGTGACGTACCAGCGGTGCATGAACCATGTGTTCGGCGAACACATTGGCCGCACGGTCGAGGCCTATGTCGATGACATCGTGGTCAAGACGAGGAAAGCCTTCGACCTCCTTTCCGACCTTGAAGTGACATTCCGATGTCTCAAGGCGAAAGGTGTCAAGCTCAATCCCGAAAAGTGTGTCTTCGGGGTGCCCCGAGGCATGCTCTTGGGGTTCATCGTCTCCGAGCGGGGCATCGAAGCCAACCCGGAGAAGATCGCAGCCATCACCAGCATGGGGCCCATCAAGGACTTGAAAGGCGTACAGAGGGTCATGGGATGTCTCGCGGCTCTGAGCTGCTTCATCTCACGCCTCGGCGAAAGAGGTCTACCTCTGTACCGCCTCTTAAGGAAGGCCGAGTGCTTCACTTGGACCCCTGAGGCCGAGGAAGCCCTCGGGAACCTGAAGGCGCTCCTCACGAAGGCGCCTATCCTGGTGCCCCCAGCTGCCGGAGAAGCTCTCTTGGTCTACGTCGTCGCGACCACTCATGTGGTTAGCGCCGTGATTGTGGTCGAGAGGCAAGAAGAGGGACATGCATTGCCCGTTCAGAGGCCAGTCTACTTCGTCAGCGAGGTACTGTTCGAAACCAAAATCCGCTACCCACAAGTTCAGAAGCTGCTGTACGCGGTGATCCTGACACGGCGGAAGTTGCGACACTACTTCGAGTCTCATCCGGTAACTGTGGTGTCATCCTTCCCCCTGGGGGAGATCATCCATTGCCGAGAGGCCTCGGGTAGGATTGCAAAGTGGGCGGTGGAAATCATGGGCGAAACAATCTCGTTCGCCCCTCGGAAGGCCATCAAATCCCAGGTCTTGGCGGACTTCGTGGCTGAATGGGTCGACACCCAGCTACCAACCGCACCGATCCAACCGGAGCTCTGGACCATGTTCTTCGATGGGTCGCTGATGAAGACAGGAGCCGGCGCAGGCCTACTCTTCATCTCGCCCCTTGGGAAGCACCTACGCTACGTGTTACGCCTCCACTTCCCGGCGTCCAACAATGTAGCTGAGTACGAGGCTCTGGTAACCGGGTTGCGGATTGTCGTCGAGCTAGGGGTCCGACGCCTCGACGCTCGCGGTGACTCACGGCTCGTCATCGACCAAGTCATGAAGAACTCCCACTGTCGCGACCCGAAGATGGAGGCCTACTGCGATGAGGTTCGGCGCCTGGAAGACAAGTTCTACGGGCTCGAGCTCAACCACATTGCTCGGCGCTACAACGAGACTGCGGACGAGCTGGCTAAAATAGCCTCGGGGCGAACGACGGTTCCCCCGGACGTCTTCTCCCGAGATCTGCATCAACCCTCCGTCAAGATCGACGACGCGCCCGAGCCTGAGGCACCCTCGGCCCAGCTCGAGGTACCCTCGGCACGGTCCGAGGCACCCTCGGCTCGGTCCGAGGCACCCTCGGTTCGGCCCGAGGTACCCTCGGCCCCCGAAGGCGAAGCGCTGCGCGTCGAGGGCGAGCAAAGCGGGGTCGCGCCTGATCAAAACTGGTAGACCCCGTACCTGCAATATCTCCACCAAGGAGAGCTACCCCTTGACCGAGCCGAAGCTCGGCGGTTGGCGCGGCATGCCAAGTCGTTCGTCTTGCTGGGAGAAGGGAAGGAGCTCTACCACCGGAGCCCTTCAGGCATCCTCCAGCGATGCATCTCCACCACCAAAGGTCAGGAACTCCTCCGAGAAATACACTCGGGGGCTTGCGGCCACCATGCAGCACCTCGAGCCCTTGTCGGAAATGCTTTCCGACAAGGTTTCTAGTGGCCAACGGTGGTGGCCGACGCCACTAGAATTGTCCGCGCCTGCGAAGGGTGTCAGTTCTATGCAAGGCAGACCCACCTGCCTGCTCAGGCTCTGCAGACGATACCCATCACATGGCCTTTTGCTGTGTGGGGTCTGGACCTCGTCGGCCCCTTGCAGAAGGCACCCGGGGGCTACACGCACCTGTTGGTCGCCATCGACAAATTTTCCAAGTGGATCGAGGTCCGACCCCTGAACAGCATCGGGTCCGAGCAGGCGGTGGCGTTCTTCACCAACATCATCCATCGTTTCGGGGTCCCGAACTCCATCATCACCGACAACGGCACCCAGTTCACCGGCAGAAAGTTCCTGGACTTCTGCGAGGATCACCACATCCGGGTGGACTGGGCCGCCGTGGCTCATCCCATGACGAATGGGCAAGTAGAGCGTGCCAACGACATGATTCTACAAGGACTCAAGCCTCGGGTTTACAACGACCTCAACAAGTTCGGCAAGCGATGGATGAAGGAACTCCACTCGGTGGTCTAGAGCCTGAGAACGACACCGAGCCGAGCCACGGGCTTCACGCCGTTCTTTCTAGTCTATGGGGCCGAGGCCATCTTGCCCACAGACCTGGAATACGGTTCCCCGAGGACGAGGGCCTATGACGACCAAAGCAACCAAGCTAGTCGAGAAGACTCGCTAGACCAGCTGGAAGAGGCTCGAGACAAGGCCTTACTACACTCGGCGCGGTACCAGCAGTCCATGCGACGCTACCACGCCCGAGGGGTCCGGTCCCGAGACCTCCAGGTGGGCGACCTGGTGCTTCGGCTGCGACAAGACGCCCGAGGTCGACACAAGCTCACGCCCCCCTAGGAGGGGCCGTTCGTCATCGCCAAAGTTCTAAAACCCGGAACATACAAGCTGGCCAACAGTCAAGGCGAGGTCTACAGCAACGCTTGGAACATCCAACAGCTACGTCGCTTCTACCCTTAAGATGTTTTCAAGTTGTTCATATACCTCGCTCCCACGCAAAGTTTAGTCATCAAGGAAGGGTCAGCCTTGCCTCGGCAAAGCCCAACCCTCCCTCGGGGGCTAAAAGGGGGGAACCCCCTCTGCGTCGAAATTTTCCTCGAAAAAAAGTCCAGATACTCGAGGGTGTGTTTCGGCCTTGGCGGCCGCAGAAAACACACGCTACAAGAGGATCCGATCCTGTAGGCTCGGATCTTGACGGCTAAAGGGAGCAGCAGCACCCTCGGCGTCGACAACACCTCTGGCGAGGTCCGACCTAGCCTCGGACGGCGACGCGGTCCAAGGGTCTCCGCTCTGAAGGACAACGTCATCACCAAGCCCGGGCCATCGCCGCCAGGGTCTTCTCCAACACGCTCCAAGGTCCTCCCCTACGGCGCGGGGGCTGGGTCCCACACGTCATGCAAGCCGGCCCAGGGCAGAAGAGGCCAAACCGCCGTGCGCGGTGCGTGCAACCGCCCAGCGGTTACAAGCGGCTCTCCACTTTTGCCCAGACCAGCGGGCGAAAGGGCGGGCAGCCATGCAGGCGGCATGCAACCGCTCCAAGTGGGCGCACTTCTTCGACTCCCAACATGCCCAGCATGGAGGCCCAGGCCCACGTGTCATGCAACCGGCGCGCCGAATGCTTCGTGCATGCAACTGCACCGCCACCTGCGCCACCACCGCGCCTCCTCGACTGCGGAACCAATACCGCGACTCGAGGCAACCCAGCGCAGGACCCAGCAGCTCCAGCCTGTCGTGACGGTCAATGCGGCCGAAAACGGGCCGACAGTAATGGCGGTGGCAGGCGGGCAGGAGCAGCGGTCACATCGTCAGCCAAGCTTACGTCCCATCTGGGGGCAGCGAGAGAACCCTCTCTCACGGCGTGAAGACAACGCGCCCATGTTCCGTTCCTCGAACGGCTCGCGCACGCGCAACGGCTGCCCTGCGAACCACTCGCCTCGTCGCATTAACTCCACGGTGGGACAGGCGGTGCCTCTGGCAGGAGAAGCGAGCGACGCTTCGCCTTCGCCATAATGACCGCGTCAAAAAAGGTACGCCGCGTCGTTCGATTTCGTATCCTTTTCCTTTTTTCCTCTTTCTCTCTCTTGCAACAGGGACCGGGAAAGGGGGATACCCCGGAAGGGATCCTTCCCCGTGAAGGAACCAGGCTCCGAGCCTCCCTACTGATCAGAGGTTCGAAGGCTGGCCCCTCGGAAGGGTTCAACAGCCGCCTCAGAGCACGTGGGCTCCACACCCACTACTGGTCAAAGGTTCAAAGGCCGGCCCCTCGGAAGGGTTCAACGGCCGCCTCAGGCTACTCGGGCTCCGCGCCCACTACTGATCAGGGGTTTGAAGGCTGGCCCCCGAAGGGTTCACAGCCGCCTCAGACACAGAGCGAGGGATGACCATGGGTACGTTCGATACATAACCAAGGCTCGGGCTGCGCTCCCGAGGTACCCTAGGACATTTCCGAGACCAGCGGGAACGATCTTGTAACGGAATCCCATCAGAGGGAGGCATCGAGCCCTCGGACCCCGTCACCAGGGGACCGGGTCCGGTAGATCACCCGCAGGTACTTTTGGGCGCGCCTCTAGGCCCCTAGCCGACCCCTAACGAATGGGGCACGGACGTCCGCTCGGATCACCCGCCTGCAGCTCACCGGAGACACCATGTTCGGTGCCCACCGAGGGCAACACGGCGCTCTCCCCCCCTCCTCCTTGCGGAAAGGCGACGCAGGGGCGTATGTAAAAAAGTCGAGTCTGTCCCTGATCGCCCTCTCGCCATGTGCAGAGGCTCGGGGGCTGCTCTCGCAAACCCGGCTCCGGCCAAACCGTTGACAGCGTCAACATACCAGCCCGAGAACTTGGGACCCGACCGTACACCCAGGCTACGGCCAGCTCGCATGAGGGAACGACCAGACCAGCCGAAGCATTGCGCGAGGCGTTAAGACCTCGGAGGAGTCAAACCACTCCTCCGAGGCCTCGGGGGCTACACCCGGTGGGTGCGCTCGCGTGCACCCACCGGAACAAAACGCAACCGAGAAAGGCTGGTCCCCTTGCAAAAAGGTGCGACGAAAGCCTCCAAGCGAGTGCTAACACTCCCTTCGAGGCTCGGGGGCTACTGTCGGGGACCATAATTAGGGGTACCCTCAAGGCTCCTAATTCTCAGCTGGTAACCCCCCATCAGCATAAAGCTGCAAAGGCCTGATGGGTGCGATCAAGTCAGGGATAAGTCCATTCGAGGGACTCGATCACGCCTCGCTCGAGCCTAGCCTCGGACAAGGGCAGCCGACCCCGGAGGATCTCCGCCTCGCCCGAGGCCCCCCTCCAGCGGCGAACACGTTCCCGGCTCGCCCGAGGCCCTGTCTTCGCCAAGAAGCAACCCCGACCAAATCGCAGGAGCATTTAATGCAAAGGTGGCCTGACACCTTTATCCTGACGCGCGGCCCTCAGCTGACAGAGCCGAAGTGACCGCCGTCACTTCGCCGCTCCACTAGCCGGTCTGACAGAAAGACAGCGCCGCCTGCGCCGCTCCGACTGCGGTGCCACTTGACAGAGTGAGGCTGATAGGCAGTCAGGCCCGGCCGCACACCATAGGAAACTCCGCTCCACCCGACCCAGGGCTCAGACTCGGGCTAAGCCCCGGAAGACGGCGAACTCCGCTCCGCCCGACCCAGGGCTCGGACTCGGGCAAAGCCCCGGAAGACGGCGAACTCCGCTCCGCCCGACCCAGGGCTCGGACTCGGGCAAAGCCCCAGAAGACGGCGAACTCCGCTCCGCCCGACCCAGGGCTCGGACTTGGGCTCAGCCCCAGAAGACGACAAACTCCGCTTCGCCCGACCCCAGGACTCAAATTCCGCCCTGGCCTCAGCCAACGGCCTCCGGCTCGCCCGACCTAGAGGCTCGGACTCGGCCTCGACCACGGAAGATGGACTCGACCTCGACCTCGGAGGAGCCTCCACATCGCCCAACCTAGGGCGCGGACCGGCCACATCAACAGGAGGCGCCATCATTACCCTACTCCAAGCTGACTCAGGCTACGGGGAACAAGACCGGCGTCCCATCTGGCTCGCTCCGCCAGATAGGCGATGATGGCGCCCCGCACGTTCCCTGACGATGGCGGCTCTTGGCCCCCTTACGAAAGCAAGAGGACGTCAGCAAGGACTCGACGGCCCCGACAGCTGTCCCTCCGCCAGGCTCCAGCACTCCTCCGACGACCATGACATCACACAAACCGGGCGCCAAAATCTCTCCGGCCGCCATGATGGCGTGTACTTAGGGCACTAGCTCTCCTCCGCTAGACACGTAGCACTCTGCTACACCCCCCATTGTACACCTGGACCCTCTCCTTACGCCTATAAAAGGAAGGGCCAGGGCCCTCTTAGAGAGGGTTGGCCGCACGGGGACGAGGACGGGACGGGCGCTCGCGTGAGGCCGCTCGCTCCTTCCCCCGTGTGGACGCTTGTAACCCCCTACTGCAAGCGCACCCGACCTGGGCGCGGGACGAACACGAAGGCCGCGGGATTTCCACCTCTCTCACGCCCATCTCCGGCCACCTCACTTCCCCCCTTCGCGCTCGGCCTCGCGTCGACCCATCTGAGCTGGGGCACGCGGCAACACCTCACTCGTCGGCTCAGGGACCCCTCGGTCTCGAAACGCCGACAAGATGTGTCCGAGTGGATATTCTCCTTCGGTCGGCACGATGCCGAAAAGAGGAGTGTCTGACTCGTGGAGCTCTTTGAGTGCGACCCCCAAGCCTTGAAGCGTCCAGGGGAAGGTAACGTTGATGCTGCTTCCCCCGTCCACTAACACCTTCTTTACCCTGCTCTCTTGGATCACCGAATCGATGAGGAGCGAGTATTTGCCCGGGTGATCAAAGTTGAGCCACTGATTCGCCCGAGTGAAGGTGATTGGGTGTTCAGACCATCGATACGGGGCGGAAGGACCTGTGGCCGCTATTAGCATCTGACGGTCGTTGAGCTTCTGTTGCCTCTTGCTTTCTTGCGACCCATGTCCACCGAAGATGACGTTGACTTCTCCGTCAACGCGCGGGAATGCTCCGCCTCCTCTCCTTTCCTATTGTTGAGGCAGTCGAGGTTCTCCGGGTCCTCCTCGAGGTGGGGGAGGTGGTAGAGGTTGGAAGGGTCGGCCGTTCCCAATGGAGTGCTTGAAGTCTGTGCAGTTCCGGAGGGTGTGGCGCATGTCCTTGTGGTATGGGCACTGGGCATCGAGGATGTCGTCCAATGTACGTTCGCCTCCTCGAGGTGCTCCTCGGGCGCGAGAGGCGGGTGGTCCAGTGGCTGAACTTCTTCACGTGGCCTCTTCTTCCAACGCTTGTTGGGTTGTTGGTTCGTGTCGCGCCATGGTGCCGTCGGTGCAGGCTTCGCTCCTCCGATCAGGTCCTGAGCTCGTTTGTCGGCGGTGATGTAGAGGTCCGCTTCCCGGAATAGCTGCTCGGAGGTAGTCGGTGCCTTTTGCAGTATGGCTCGGACGAAGGCCGAGTCATTAGATCCCCGGTAGAAGTCTTCGATTACCGCTGCTTCTGCAACCTCGGGGATTCGATTTCTCATGGTCTGGAATCTTTTGAGGTACGACCAAAGAGTCTCATACCCTCGGCGCTTGATGGATTTGAGGTCCCATGGCTGCACCGGTTTGTCGGAGAGAGATTGGAAGTTGGCGATGAAACGCCGACTGAAGTCGCTCCAGTCGTCGATGCAGTGTCGGGGTAGGTGTCGTAGCCATTGCAGCGCATCCTGCCCGAGAACGATGGGCAAGTACACGGTCATCACATCTTCACTTGCCCCGGCGGCTCGGGCAGCGGTGGTGTATACAGCCAACCAACCTTCCGGGTCCTGCTTAAGCTCGTACTTGTCGATGTTGGAGACTTTGAAGTTAGGGGGGCCATTGAATGGCCCTGAGACGTGGAGTGAGCGCCGATACTCCGCACGTGTCCTCCTGTCGACGATGATGATGTTGGTCCCAGGGAGGGGAGTTGTTGACGTGGTGCCTCGACTGTCCCCGGGTCGTGCCACCAGTTGAAGCCGTTGCCGACTCAACTCTTGTGGCCCAACTTCGTGCAGGGATGCCGTGATCCCGGTCATACTCTTCTCGGCGCCGAATCTCGTTCTCGTGTCGTCGTTCGCGTGAAGCGTTGATGGAGCTCCGTGCATCCCTCCGACTGTTGATGGCGTGTCGTAGATCGCTCGGTGGATGGGCGAGAGGTAGAAGATGATTAGCTGCCTGAGTGAGCAGCCGCCGATAGCCCTCGGCGTCTGGAGTCTGGGGGAGGCCATCGGCTATCCGAGCCAACACTCCACCAACCTCACTCGGTGTGTTCATGGCTCGGGCGAAGTCGGGGTTCAGGTTTCGTCCGAGAAGAGGGTTCTCTCGGCGTTGTCTCGCCTCCTGTTCGGCCTGCTCTTGAGCTTGCCGACGATCACGTCGTCGGGAATTCCTTCTTTCCCTGAAGACCCGTTCTTCTGGGGTTTCTCCCATCTCTGAGATCTCATCTCGTGATACAGGCTGCGCTGGGTCCCGCTCTCCGGCTTTGTGATGTCGCCGAATATTTCGGCTTCGATTCCTCCGTCGGCGAGATTCCCGCTGAAGAGGTTCTTCTCCCGGCGCGGTTGGTTCATCGTCGGAGATGGGGGTTGATTCCACTCTTCCCCCGATAAAGAGGACGTTGGGGTAGAATGGAACCGTCGTAGTGACAAGCTTCTTCCTGTTCTCCTTTGAGGGCGGAGATACCAGAAGAGCAGCTTGACGAGCCTTTACCTTGTTTGCTTCCTTTTTCCTTGTGATCCGTGTCCATTTTTCCGTAGAAGAGGTGGACAGCGGAGTTCTCCGGGTAGACGGATCCTCTCCTCCCGGCTTGTAGGAGGTAGTCTTCACTCGGAGCGCTGGAGATTGTGCTTTTTCCTGCTTTGCTCCTAGGGCTGGGCATTCGGTCTATTAGGGTAATTCGGTTCGGTCTATTCGGGTTTGTGAAATTTCAGGTTCTGAAAAATGAGAACCGAAATTTTCAAAAATATTTTAGGAACCGAACCCGAATAGACTCATAAATTCGGTTCGGTCTATTCGGTCCACCGAATAGACCCGAATTATAGAGAGACTAGTATATTTTGTTAAAATATATACAATGAATAATTAATTGAAAGTATTATTATTACAACAAGTGACTATAAAAATTAGCATACAAAGAAATATATACTATTGTTAAGATGATATCATTATTTCTAGCTAATAAGTTCATAAATCATATAATAATATCATCACATATTAATAGCGTTTTTATATTTCGGGTTATTCGGTCCATTCGGGTTTTAAAGGTTAGGAACTGAACCCGAACCCGAACCCATACCCCGAAATATAGCACATATAGGAACTGAACCCGAACCCGAAAACCCGAATAGACCGACAATTCGGTCTATTCGGGTTTGGTTCGGGTTCGGGTTCGGTTTTCGGTTTTAAAATGCTCACCTCTATTTGCTCCGACTTTCTCGGAGATTGTTGAGGAAGGCTTCTTCTCCGGCGGATCCGCGATGCGATGTAGAGTTCCTTCTTCGTCTGCCACGGACGAAATGGTTCCGAAGCAGAACACGGATCCAGGCCGGAGGATGATCTTGTGCTGGAAAGTGATGGCCATTGAGCTAGCTTGGATCAGTGACACACCCCCTACCTGGCGCGCCAGCTATCGGTGTTTTGGGTCTGACCATGTACCTAGGGTTACCCCTCGAGGTGCCTTTTGGAGTAGGACGGTGTAACCGACTGTAGCTCAATGGTTCGTGTTAGATGCACAAGAGACAATAGACAATTTTAATTGCACAGGTTCGGGCCGCTTTGAGACACGTAACACCCTACGTCCTGGTGTGGATCTTTTATGGGGTGGGTTACAGAGGAATTCTCTAGTACGAGGGATGCTAGAGAGCTAAGTGGATGGCCGATGAATGAGATGAAGATGATTTTGACGGGGTACCCCTAGGCCTTATATACTCGACCGTGGGGCGATTCATGCGGATATGATAACAACGTGCGCCTAAGCAATAGTGAACCGACTAAACTTATCTTCCTACGATCCTGCCGACTTATCATCGATTAGTTCCGATGTCTGAGGGTGCTGTGCGGGAGAATCAGATCACTACTGCGGATAGCGCTTGAATTCAGCGAACCGCATGGGCTTGAGTTGATCCGATCTGCCGAAAGTTCCTCCCCTGGCCCACGAAGGGATGGCCTTGCAGAATAATGGGCCTGGGGCCCTTCGCGAGGCCTTCTTGCCTTCAAGTGGACCCGGGGGATATCTGTCCCCCACACTTACCACTATATAATCCATCAGTTTAAACTTTGCAAAAGTCACACAACCAAATCACCCCATACTCATTATCCCACTAAATTCACCAAACATATTGTACTCAAACTTAACACAGTATCAAAATCAACAGTCTAGATAGTTGGACAACTGAACTCCCTTCCCCATGAACTACTTTATTTGAATCATCCATCATCCCTTCCCTTCCCTTCCCCCTCTCCTCACTTGCGCCACCGCCATCATCGTTCATCTCCTCGAGATCGTGTGTAACACATGCTATATAGTAGTCATATGGAAGTTTAGGGTTGTGTCACTTAATTTAGGCACTATTGAATTCAGAGCGTTGTTTCGCGGAACCATAGGTGATGAGGGGAGGGGGGGACCGGCCGGGAAAATAATAATAATAAAAACATGCTTTAAATATAGAATGGTATGTACGTTAAAGATAGAAAGTTAGATATAAAGTTGTATACGTTAAAGATAGAAAGTTACATATATTTATATAATAGAAAAGAGTTATGCTCTTACCACTATATAATCCATAAGTTTAAACTTTGCAAAAGTCACACAACCAAATCACCCCATACTCATTATCCCACTAAATTCACCAAACATATTGTACTCAAACTTCTCACACTATCAAAATCAACGGTCTAGATAGTTGGATAACTCATCTCCCTTACCCACGAACTACTTTATTTGAATCATCCTTCATCCCTTCCCTTCCCTTCCCTTCCCTTCCCCCTCTCCTGACTTGCGCCACCGCCATCATCGATCATCTCCTCGAGATCGTGTGTAACACATGCTATATAGTAGTCATATGAAAGTTTAGGGTTGTGTCACTTAATTTAGGCACTGTTGAATTCAGAGCGTTGTTTCGCGTAAGCACAGGTGATGAGGGGAGGGGGGAACCAGCCGGGAAAATAATAATAATAATAAAAATCTTGCGTTAAATATAGAATGGTATGTACATTAAAGATAGAAAGTTAGATATAAAGTTGTATATGTTAAAGATAGAAAGTTACATATATTAATATAATAGAAAAGAGGTATGCTCTTACCACTATATAATCCATCAGTTTAAACATTGCAAAAGTCACACAACCAAATCACCCTATACTCATTATCCCACTAAATTCACCAAACATATTGTACTCAAACTTAACACACTATCAAAATCAACGGTCCAGATAGTTGGATAACTCATCTCCCTTCCCCATGAACTACTTTATTTGAATCATCCCTCATCTCTTCCCCTCCTTTCCCCCTCTCCTCAGTTGCGCCACCACCATCATCGATCATCTCCTCGAGATCGTGTGTAACACATGCTATATAGTAGTCATACGATAGTTTAGGGTTGTGTCACTTAATTTAGGCACTGTTGAATTCGGAGCGTTGTTTCGCGGAAGCACAGGTGATGAGGGGCGGGGGGGACCGGCCGGGAAAATAATAATAATAAAAAACTTGCGTTAAATATAGAATGGTATGTATGTTAAAGATAGAAAGTTAGATATAAAGTAGTATATGTTAAAGATAGAAAGTTACATATATTTATATAATAGAAAAGAGTTATGCTCTTACCACTATATAATCCATCAGTTTAAACTTTGCAAAAGTCACACAACCAAATCACCCCATACTCATTATCCCACTAAATTCACCAAACATATTGTACTCAAACTTAACACACTATCAAAATCAACGGTCCAGATAGTTGGATAACTCATCTCCCTTCCCCATGAACTACTTTATTTGAATCATCCCTCATCCCTTCCCTTCCCTTCCCCCTCTCCTCACTTGCGCCACCGCCATCATCGATCATCTCCTCGAGATCGTGTGTAACACAGGCTATATAGTAGTCATATGAAAGAGGTTGTGTAACACATGCTATATAGTAGACATATGAAAGTTTAGGGTTGTGTCACTTAATTTAGGCACTGTTGAATTCGGAGCGTTGTTTCGCGGAAGCATAGGTGATGAGGGGAGGGGGGACCGGCCGAGAAAATAATAATAATAAAAAACATGCTTTAAATATAGAATGGTATGTACGTTAAAGATAGAAAGTTAGATATAAAGTTGTATACGTTAAAGATAGAAAGTTACATATATATATATATAATAGAAAAGAGTTATGCTCTTACCACTATATAATCCATCAGTTCAAACTTTGCAAAAGTCACACAACCAAATCACCCCATACTCATGATCCCACTAAATTCACCAAACATATTGTACTCAAACTTAACACACTATGAAAATCAGCGGTCTAGATAGTTGGATAACGCATCTCCCTTCCCTATGAAATACTTTATTTGAATCATCCCTCATCCCTTCCCCCTCTCCTCACAAGCGCCACCGCCATCAATGATCATCTCCTCGGGATCGTGTGTAACACATGCTATATAGTAGTCATATGAAAGTTTAGGGTTGTGTCACTTAATTTAGGCACTATTGAATTCGGAGCGTTGTTTCGCGGAAGCACATGTGATGAGGGGAGGGGGGACCGGCCAGGAAAATAATTATAATAAAAAACTTGCGTTAAATATAGAATGGTATGTACGTTAAAGATAGAAAGTTAGATATAAAGTAGTATATGTTAAAGATAGAAAGTTACATATATTTATATAATAGAAAAGAGTTATGCTCTTACCACTATATAATCCATCAGTTTAAATTTTGCAAAAGTCACACCACAAAATCACCCCATACTCATTATCCCACTAAATTCACCAAACATATTGTACTCAAACTTAACACACTATCAAAATCAATGGTCTAGATAGTTGGATAACTGAACTCCCTTCCCCATAAACTACTTTATTTGAATCATCCCTCATCCCTTCCCTTCCCCCTCTCCTCACTTGTGCCACCTCCATCATCGATCATCTCCTCGGGATCGTGTGTAACACATGCTATATAGTAGTCATATGAAAGTTTAGGGTTGTTTCACTTAATTTAGGCACTGTTGAATTCGGAGCGTTGTTTCACGGAAGCACAGGTGATCAGGGGAGGGGGGATCGGCCGGGAAAATAATAATAATAATAATAATAAACTTGCATTAAATATAGAATGGTATGTACGTTAAGGATAGAAAGTTAGATATAAAGTTGTATACGTTAAAGATAGAAAGTTACATATATTTGTATAATAGAAAAGAGTTATGCTCTTACCACTAAATAATCCATCAGTTTAAACTTTGCAAAAGTCACACAACCAAATCACCCCATACTCATTATCCCACTAAATTCACCAAAAATATTGTACTCAAACTTAACACACTATCAAAATCAACGGTCCAGATAGTTGGATAACTCATCTCCCTTCCTCATGAACTACTTTATTTGAATCATCCTTCATCCCTTCCCCTCCCTTCCCTTCCCTTCCCCCTCTCCTCACTTGTGCCATCGCCATCATCGATCATCTCCTCGAGATTGTGTGTAACACATGCTATATAGTAGTCATATGAAAGTTTAAGGTTGTGTCACTTAATTTAGGCACTGTTGAATTCGGAGCGTTGTTTCGCGGAAGCACAGGTGATGAGGGGAGGGGGGACCGGCCGGGAAAATAATAATAATAAAAAACTTGCGTTAAATATAGAATGGTATGTACATTAAAGATAGAAAGTTAGATATAAAGTTGTATACGTTAAAGATAGAAAGTTACATATATTTACATAATAGAAAAGAGGTATGCTCTTACCACTATATAATCCATAAGTTTAAACATTGCAAAAGTCACACAACCAAATCACCCCATACTCATTATCCCACTAAATTCACCAAACATATTGTACTCAAACTTAACACACTATCAAAATAAAATATCCAGATAGTTGGTTAACTCATCTCCCTTCCCCATGAACTACTTTATTTGAATCATCCCTCATCCCTTCCACTCCTTTCCCCCTCTCCTCACTTGCGCGACCACCATCATCGATCATCTCCTCGGGATCGTGTGTAACACATGCTATATAGTAGTCAGATGAAAGTTTAGGGTTGTGTCACTTAATTTAGGCACTGTTGAATTTAGAGCGTTGTTTCGCGGAAGCACAGGTGATGAGGGGAGGGGGGGACCGGCCAAGAAAATAATAATAATAAAAAACTTGTGTTAAATATAGAATGGTATGTACGTTAAAGATAGAAAGTTAGATATAAAGTAGTATATGTTAAAGATATAAAGTTACATATATTTATATAATAGAAAAGAGTTATGCTCTTACCATTATATAATCCATCAGTTTAAACTTTGCAAAAGTCACACAACCAAATCACCCCATACTCATTATCCCACTAAATTCACCAAACATATTGTACTCAAATTTAACACACTATCAAAATCAACGGTCTAGATAGTTGGATAACTGAACTCCCTTCCCCATGAAATACTTTATTTGAATCATCCCTCATCCCTTCCCTTCCCCCTCTCCTCACTTGTGCCACCGCCATCATCGATCATCTCCTCGAGATCGTGTGTAACACATGCTATATAGTAGACATATGAAAGTTTAGGGTTGTGTCACTTAATTTTGGCACTGTTGAATTCGGAGCGTTGTTTCGCGGAAGCATTGGTGATGAGGGGAGGGGGGACCGGCCGGGAAAATAATAATAATAAAAAACTTGCGTTAAATATAGAATGGTATGTACGTTAAAGATAGAAAGTTAGATATAAAGTAGTATATGTTAAAGATAGAAAGTTACATATATTTATATAATTGCAAAGAGTTATGCTCTTACCACTATATAATCTATCAGTTTAAACTTTGCAAAAGTCACACAACCAAATCACCCCATACTCATTATCCCACTAAATTCACCAAACATATTGTACTCAAACTTAACACACTATCAAAATCAACGGTCCAGATAGTTGGATAACTGAACTCCCTTCCCCATGAACTACTTTATTTGAATCATCCCTCATCCCTTCCCTTCCCTTCCCTTCCCCCTCTCCTCACTTGCGCCACCGCCATCATCGATCATCTCCTCGGGATCGTATGTAACACATGCTATATAGTAGTGATATGAAAGTTTAGGGTTGTTTCACTTAATTTAGGCACTGTTGAATTCGGAGCGTTGTTTCACGGAAGCACAGTTGATGAGGGGAGGGGGGATCGGCCGAGAAAATAATAATAATAAAAATCTTGCGTTAAATATAGAATGGTATATACGTTAAAGATAGAAAGTTAGATATAAAGTTGTATACGTTAAAGATAGAAAGTTACATATATTTATATAATAGAAAAGATTTATGCTCTTACCACTAAATAATCCATCAGTTTAAACTTTTCAAAAGTCACACAACCAAATCACCCCATACTCATTATCCCACTAAATTCACCAAACATATTGTACTCAAACTTAACACACTATCAAAACCAACGGTCCAGATAGTTGGATAACTCATCTCCCTTCCCCATGAACTACTTTATTTGAATAATCCCTTCCCTTCCCTCTCTCCACACTTTCGCCACCGCCATCATCGATCATCTCCTCGGGATCGTGTGTAACACATGCTATATAGTAGTCATATGAAAGTTTAGGGTTGTGTCACTTAATTTAGGCACTGTTGATTTCGGAGCGTTGTCTCGCGGAAGCACAGGTGATGAGGGGAGGGGGGACCGGCCGGGAAAATAATAATAATAAAAAACTTGCGTTAATAATAGAATGGTATGTACGTTAAAGATAGAAAGTTAGATATAAAGTTGTATATGTTGAAGATAGAAAGTTACATATATTTATATAATCGAAAAGAGTTATGCTCTTACCACTATATAATCCATCAGTTTAAACTTTGCAAAAGTCACACAACCAAGTCACCCCATACTCATTATCCCACTAAATTCACCAAACATATTGTACTCAAACTTAACACACTATCAAAATCAACGGTCCAGATAGTTGGATAACTCATCTCCCTTCCCCATAAACTACTTTATTTGAATCATCCCTCATCCCTTCCCTTCCCCTTCTCCTCATTTGCGCCACCACCATCATCGTTCATCTCCTCGGGATCGTGTGTAACACATGCTATATAGTAGTCATATGAAAGTTTAGGGTTGTGTCACTTAATCTAGGCTCTGTTGAATTCGGAGCGTTGTTTCGCGGAAGCACAGGTGATGAGGGGAGGGGGGACCGGCCGGGAAAATAGTAATAATAAAAAACTTGCGTTAAATATAGAATGGTATGTACGTTAAAGATAGAAAGTTAGATATAAAGTTGTATATGTTAAAGATAGAAAGTTACATATATTTATATAATAGAAAAGAGTTATGCTCTTACCACTATATAATCCATCAGTTTAAACTTTCAAAAGTCACACAACCAAATCACCCCATACTCATTATCCCACTAAATTCACCAAACATATTGTACTCAAACTTAAAACACTATCAAAATCAACAGTCCAGATAGTTGGATAACTGAACTCCCTTCCCCATGAACTAATTTATTTGAATCATCCCTCATCCCTTCCCATCCCTTCCCTTCCCCCTCTCCTCACTTGCGCCACCGCCATCATCGATCATCTCCTCGGGATCGTGTGTAACACATTCTATATAGTAGTCATATGAAAGTTTAGGGTTGTGTCACTTAATTTAGGCACTGTTGAATTCGGAGCGTTGTTTCGCGGAAGCACAGGTGATGAGGGGAGGGGGGACCGGCCGGAAAAATAATAAAAAAAAACTTGCGTTAAATATAGAATGGTACGTATGTTAAAGATAGAAACTTAGATATAAAGTTGTTACATATATTTATATAGTAGAAAAGAGTTATGCTCTTACCACTATATAATCCATCAGTTTAAACTTTGCAAAAGTCACACAACCAAATCACCCCGTACTCATTATCCCACTAAATTCACCGAACATATTGTACTCAAACTTAACACACTATCAAAATCAACGGTCCAGATAGTTGGATAACTCATCTCTCTTCCCCATGAACTACTTTATTTCAATCATCTCTCATCCCTTCCCTTCCCCCTCTCTTCACTTGCGCCACCACCATCATCGATCATCTCCTCGGGATCATGTGTAACCCATGCTATATAGTAGTCATATGAAATTTTAGGGTTGTGTCACTTAATTTAGGCACTATTGAATTCAAAGCTTTGTTTCGCGGAAGCACAGGTGATGAGGGGAGGGGGAACCGGCCGGGAAAATAATAATAATAATAATAAACTTGCGTTAAATATAGATTGGTATGTACGTTAAAGATAGAAAGTTAGATATAAAGTTGTATACATTAAAGATAGAAAGTTACTTATATTTATATAATAGAAAAGAGTTATGCTCTTACCACTATATAATCCATCAGTTTAAACTTTGCAAAAGTCACACAACCAAATCACCGCATACTCTTTATCCCACTAAATTCACCAAACATAATGTACTCAACTTAACACACTATCAAAATCAACGGTCCAGATAGTTGGATAACTCATCTCCCTTCCCCATGAACTACTCTATTTGAATCATCCCTCATCCCTTCCCTTCCCCCTCTCCTCACTTTCGCCACCGCCATCATCGATCATCTCCTCAGGATCGTGTGTAACACATGATATATAGTAGTCATATGAAAGTTTAGGGTTGTGTCACTTAATTTAGGCACTGTTTAATTCGGAAAGTTGTTTCGCTGAAGCACATGTGATTAGGGGAGGGGGGGACCGACCGGGAAAATAATAATAATAAAAAACTTGCATTAAATATAGAATGGTATGTACGTTAAAGATAGAAAGATAGACATAAAGTTGTATACGTTAAGGATTGAAAGTTACATATATTTATATAATAGAAAAGAGTTATCCTCTTACCACTGTATAATACGTTAGTTTAAACTTTGCAAAAGTCACACAACCAAATCACTCCATACTCATTATCCCCACTAAATTCACCAAACATATTGTACTCAAACTTAACACACTATCAAAATCAACGGTCTAGATAGTTGGATAACTCATATCCCTTCCCCATGAACTACTTTATTTGAATCATCCCTCATCCCTTCCCTTCCCCCTCTCCTCACTTGTGCCATCGCCATCATCGATCATCTCCTCGGGATCGTGTGTAACACATGCTATATAGTAGTCATATGAAAGTTTAGGGTTGTGTCACTTAATTTAGGCACTGTTGAATTCGGAGCGTTGTTTCACGGAAGCACAGGTGATGAGGGGAGGGGGATCGGCCGGGAAAATAAAAAAACTTGCGTTAAATATAGAATGTTATGTACGTTGAAGATAGAAAGTTAGATATAAAGTTGTATACGTTAAGATAGAAAGTTACATAAATTTATATATATAAATAAAAATGAGTTATGCTCTTACCACTGTATAATATGTCAGTTTAAACTTTGCAAAAGTCACACAACCAAATCACCCCATACTCATTATCCCCATTAAATTCACCAAACATATTGTACTCAAACTTAACACACTATCAAAATCAATGGTCCAGATAGTTGGATAACTCATCTCCCTTCCTTATGAACTACTTTATTTGAATCATCCCTCATCCCTTCCCCCTCTCCTCCCTTGCGCCACCGCCATCATCGATCATCTTGAGAGCACCTAGAGGGGGGGTGAATAGGTGATCCTGCAAAATCAAACACTAAATAGCCACAAACTTGATTATAAAAGTGTTAGTGCGAGTTAATCAAGTTGCTATGAAGCGAGCTCTTGCGAACAAAACAATCACAGAGAAAAGCAGCACAAGAGACACGGTGTTTTATCCTGTGGTTCGGCCAAGTATAACACTTGCCTACTTCCACGTTGTGGCGTTCCAATGGACGAAGGTTGCACTCAACCCCTTTCAAGTGATCCAATGATCAACTTGAATACCACGATCTTTTTGTTTAGTGTTCTTCTCCCGTTTGCGAGGAATCTCCACAAGTTGGAGCCTCTCGCCCTTACAATATAGATCACAAAGAAGCACAAGAGTAAGGGAGGGAAAGCAACACACACAAGACTCGTATCGCAGCAAACACACACACACACATGTGAAGAAGTGAGCACACAAACATGGCACAGGGAGTTTACAACTCAAACGGTGCTCAAATCTCAAGAACGATGATCCGATTGCATGATTGCAGAGTCTAGGCGTCTTAGAATGTTTCTTGCAAGCTTGGTATATTTCTCCATGCACCTAGGGGTCTCTTTTATAGTCCCAAGGCAGCTCGGAGCCGTTGGAGATCAACTTGGAAGGCAATTCTCGCCTTCTATCGAGTGGCGCACCGAACAGTCCGGTGCACCATCGGACAGGTCCTGTAGTAGTCTGGTGCTCGATCTCCTTCCTTATCTGGCGCATCCGACCATTGGGCCAGCGGTTCCGTTGGCGCACCAGACAATCCTGTGTGCCCAACTGACCGTTGGCGCGGGCCACGCGTCGCCCGCTGATTGCGCTAGCGACCGTTGGCTTGGGCGGCTCTGACTCACCGGACAGTCCGGTGCACCACCGGACAGTCCGGTGATTTTTAGTCGTGGCGCTTTCTCCTTTTCCCGAGAACGATGAGTTCGTCGCCGAAGGACTTGGGCACGGTGTGCTGAGGAGCCACCGGACAGTTCGGTGATTTTTAGCCACGTCGCCCGGTCGATTCTCGAGAGCAGCCAGTTCGCCGCCGGGCCAGCCTGGGGCACCGGATACTGTCCGGTGCACCACCGGACAGTCCGGTGCACCACAGACTGTGCTGGTTTGGCTGACTTAGCCAACTCTTCTCCAACTCAAATCATTTCTTCTCGACAATGTTTCCTGACACCTCGATGCATATGTTAGTACTCAAAAACAATTTACTAAGGCCGGATACATACCTTTTTCTTTGATTTGCACTTCTCACTCATTTAGCACATAAGAACTAAATCAATATGTGTTAGGCATCTAATCACCAAAATACTTATAGAAATGGCCCAAGGGCACATTTCCCTTTCAATCTCCCCCTTTTTGGTGATTTATGCCAACACATTAAAGAGCAACAAAAGATGTGCAACATCAATGCAAATTGAAGACCAAATTCTCTTTACTTAGGATTTAGCATATTTGGATCACTCTTTGCCACCACTTGGTTTGTTTTTGCAAATCAAATTATTTTCCCTATCTCTAAGTCAAACACACTTGTTTGGGCAAATAGAGATATATTCCAAAAGTGAAATTGATCAAGTGCCAAAAACTCCCCCTTTTTCCATAATCAAAATTCTCCCCCATAAGAGACCAAATTTTGCAATAAGAGTAATTTGGACAAGATACAAATTCTAACTCTAAATTTTCAAAATTCACAAGTGGTTGGCTGATCCATTTGCTTTGGCCTTAATTTCTCCCCCTTTGGCATTAAGCACCAAAACGGGAAAACTTTTGGCCCTCTAACCTCATTGCCTCAAAAAATGTCAAATAAGAACAAAAAAGGCAATGAGAGCATTAGGATGAACTTGGAATTAAATACACTTATACCGGAGTGCAGTGGAAGTCTTTTCGTTGTCCAAGTTCATTTTCCCTTTCAATGGTCCTTCAAGACTACTTCAAGTGTACTCGAACAAACAAGTTAGTCTCAAAGGAGTCAAGTTGTAGCTCATCTCCCCCTAAACATGTGCATCATTTGCATACGGACTTGTGAGGTCCGAGGATGACTTGTACAACTTGAGCACCATAAACAAACAATAAATGATGTAAATGCTCAAAGTAACATGATCAAAGGCATGAAACACATGTGTGCTATAGATCAATCCAAGTTATGCGAATCTAAGACATTTAGCTCACTACGCAACCTGCAAAACCTTTTCTCATCTAAAGGCTTGGTGAAGATATCGGCTAGCTAGTTCTCGGTGCTAATGTGGTAAACATCGATATCTCCCTTTTGTTGGCGGTCTCTTAGGAAGTGATGTCGGATGTCTATGTGCTTAGTGCGGCTGTGTTTAACAGGATTATCCGTTAGGCGGATTGCACTCTTATTGTCACATAGGAGTGGGACTTTGCTCAAATTGTAGCCAAAGTCCCGGAGGGTTTGCCTCATCCAAAGCAGTTGCACGCAACACTGACCTGCGACAACGTACTCGGCCTCAGTGGTGGATAGGGCAACAAATGTTTGTTTCTTGGAGCTCCAAGACACCAGGGACCTTCCTAGAAACTGGCACGTCCCTGATGTGCTCTTCCTATCAACCTTGCACCCGGCATAGTCAGAATCTAAGTATCTGATTAAGTCAAAGGTAGACCCCTTTGGATACCAGATCCCGAAGCAAGGCGTAGAAACTAAATACCTAAGAATTTGCTTAACAGCCACAAGGTGACACTCCTTAGGGTCGGATTGAATTCTAGCACACATGCATACACTAAGCATAATGTCCAGTCTACTAGCACAAAGATAAAGTAATGAACCTATCATAGACCGGTATGCCTTTTGATCAACGGACTTACCTCCTTTGTTGAGGTCAAGTTGTCTGTCAGTTCCCATCGGTGTCTTCGCGGGCTTAGCCTCCTTCATTCCAAACCGTTTGAGAAGATCTTGGGTGTACTTCGTTTGGGAGATGAAGGTGCCGTCCTTGAGTTGCTTCACTTGGAATCCAAGAAAGTAGGTCAACTCGCCCATCATCGACATCTCAAACTTTTGCATCATTACCCTGCTAAACTCCTCACAAGACTTTTGGTTAGTAGAACCAAATATAATGTCATCGACATATATTTGGCAAACAAACAGATCACCATCACAAGTCTTTGTGAAAAGAGTGGGATCAGCTTTCCCAACCTTGAAAGCATTAGCAATAAGAAAATCTCTAAGGCATTCATACCATGCTCTTGGGGCTTGCTTAAGTCCATAGAGCGCCTTAGAGAGCTTATACACATGGTCGGGATACCTATCATCCTCAAAGCCAGGGGTTGTTCCACGTATACCTCCTCCTTGATTGGCCCATTGAGGAAAGCGCTCTTCACATCCATTTGGAACAGCCTAAAGGAATGGTGAGCAGCATAGGCTAATAATATCTGAATTGACTCTAACCTAGCCACAGGAGCAAAAGTCTCCTCAAAATCCAAACCTGTGACTTGGGCATAACCTTTTGCCACAAGGCGAGCCTTGTTTCTTGTCACCACTCCGTGCTCGTCTTGCTTGTTGCGGAACACCCACTTGGTCCCCACAACGTTTTGCTTTGGACGTGGCACCAGGCTCCAGACTTCATTCATTTTGAAGTTATTGAGCTCTTCCTGCATGGCCAACACCCAATCTGGATCCTGCAAGGCCTCTTCTACCCTGAAAAGCTCAATAGAAGAGACAAACGAGTAATGCTCATAGAAATTAACTAATCGTGAGCGAGTAGTTACTCCCTTGTTGATGTCACCCAGAATCTGATCGATAGGGTGATGTCTTTGGATCGTCGCCCGGACTTAGGTTGGAGGGACCCGTGGTGCTTCTTCAACCATAATTTGTTCTTCCTGTGCTCCCCCTTGATCTTGCCCCTCTTCTTGAGGTACCTGTACATCGTCTTGAGTTGGGGGATGCACCAGTGTCGAGAAAGAAGGTTGATCTTGTTCCTATAATTCCTGTGGTCGCACATCTCCTATTGCCATAGTTCGCATTGTGGCCGTTGGAACCTCATCTTCATCTATATCATCAAGATCAACTTGCTCTCTTGGAGAGCCATTAGTCTCATCAAATACAACGTCGCTAGAGGCTTCAACTAATCCTGATGATTTGTTAAAGACCCTATATGCCTTTGTATTTGAGTCATATCCTAGTAAAAACCCTTCTACTGTCTTGGGAGCAAATTTCGAATGTCTACCTTTCTTCACCAGAATGTAGCATTTGCTCCCAAATACACGAAAATAAGAAACATTGGGTTTGTTACCAATTAGGAGTTTGTAGGAGGTCTTCTTGAGGAGACAGTGCAGGTAGAGCCGGTTTATGGCATGGCAAGCTGTGTTTACAGCTTCCGACCAAAACCGCTCAGGCATCTTGTACTCTCCAAGCATCATTCTCGCCATGTCGATTAGCGTCCTGTTCTCCCTCTCTGCCACACCATTTTGATGTGGTGTATAGGGAGCGGAGAACTCATGCTTGATGCCTTCCTCCTCAAGAAACTCTTCAACTTGAAGATTCTTGAACTCGGACCCATTGTCGCTTCTTATCTTCTTCACCTTTAGCTCAAACTCATTTTGAGCTCTCCTTAAGAAGCGCTTTAGGGTCCCTTGGGTTTCTGATTTGTCCTGCAAAAAGAATACCCAAGTGAAGCGGGAAAAATCATCAACTATTACAAGACCATACTTACTTCCCCCGATGCTGAGATAGGCAACAGGACCGAAGAGATCCATATGAAGAAGTTCTAGTGGTCTTGACGTCGTCATCACATTTTTGCTATGATGAGTGCTTCCCACCTGTTTCCTAGCTTGGCATGCTGCACATGGTCTATCTTTCTCAAAACATACATTGGTTAGTCCTAACACATGATCTCCCTTTAGAAGCTTATGAAGGTTCTTCATCCCAACATGTGCTAGACGGCGATGCCAGAACCAGCCAATATTAGTCTTGGCTATTAAGCATGCATCTAGATCGGCATTCTCTTTCGAAAAATCAACTAAATAGAGCTTGCCATCTAATACACCCTTAAAAGCTAATGAACCATCACTTCTTCTAAAGACAGATACATCAATATTTGTGAATAAACAATTATAACCCATGTTACATAATTGAATCACAGACAACAAATTATACCCGAGCAGTTCAACTAAAAACACATTAGAGATAGAATGCTCAGATGTGATGGCTATCTTTCTCAACCCTTTGACCTTGTCTTGGTTCCCATCTCCAAAGATGATCGTGTCCTAGGAATCCTTGTTTTGACGTAGGAGGTGAACATTTTCTTCTCCCTCGTCATGTGGTTTGTGCATCCACTGTCGATAATCCAGCTTGACCCCCCGGATGCATAAACCTACAAGGCAATTTAAGCTTGGGTTTTAGGTACCCAACTCTTGTTGGGTCCTACAAGGTTAGTCACAATAACTTTTGGAACCCAAATGCAAGTCTTGTCTCCCTTGCATTTGGATCCCAATTTTCTAGCTACTACTTTTGCATTTTTACATGAAAGTACAAAAGAAGTATTGCAAGCATGATAAATAGTAGTAGGTCCATTGCATGCTCTCCTAGGCGCATGAGACACAACATGATTAAGCCTAGGCCTATTTCTACCAAAAGCATGTGTAGAACTAGATGCAACCATAGCATGAGAATTATGATATGCAGCATGATTATAATATTTATCATGATGAGAAACTTTCTTAACATGAGTATAAAGATAGGTATGATTCTTTTGATCATGTGAACAACTACTAGCTATAGGAGCCTTCACTTTCTCTTTGTTGAGACCGGGAGTCCTTTGGCCTGTTGAGTTCTTGGTTTCCTTTCGAAAACCAAGTCCATCCTTAATTGAGGGATGTCTACCAACAGTGTAGGCATCCCTAACAAACTTGAGTTTCTCATAATTATCCGTGCAAGTCTTAAGTTGAGCATTAAGACTTGCAACCTCATTGTTTAATTTGATAATGGAGGCATGTTCATTACAAGCATCAACATCA
Organism: Zea mays; assembly: GCF_902167145.1. Taxonomy (NCBI): domain Eukaryota; kingdom Viridiplantae; phylum Streptophyta; class Magnoliopsida; order Poales; family Poaceae; genus Zea; species Zea mays. Next base: position 69,624,367 of record NC_050096.1, on the reverse strand, counting down.
AATTCTTTACATCTATTGCAAATTACTACATGTTCTACACATGAACTAGTTGCATTTTCTTTTTCTAACTTAGTATTCAAATCATTATTTAAATCCTTTAAGCTAGTAATAGATTCATGACAGGAAGATAACTCAGATGATAGTATTTCATTTTTCTTAATTTCTAAAGCAAGAGATTTTTGAACACTAACAAACTTGTCATGTTCCTCATATAAAATATCCTCTTGCTTTTCCAGCAGTCTATCCTTTTCATTAAGAGCTTCAATTAATTCATTTATTTTGCCTACTTTAGCTCTATCTAGTCCTTTAAACAAATCAGTGTAATCTACTTCATCATCGAAGGATTCCTCATCGCTAGAAGAGGAGTACTTAGGCGTTTCTCGAATACGTACCTTCTTCTCCTTAGCCATAAGGCATGTGTGGTGTTTGTTGGGGAAGAGCGAAGATTTGTTGAAGGCCGAGGCAGCTAGTCCTTCATCTTTAGAGTCGGAGGAGGAGCAGTTGGAGTCTCATTCCTTCCCGATGTGTGCCTCGCCCTTGGCCTTCCTGTAGTTCTTCTTCTTCTCTCTCTCTTCCCATGCTTCTCTTGTGCCTGGTCATTATCGTTATCGGGGCATTGAGCTATAAAATGACCAGTCTTACCGCATTTGAAGCAGGAGCGTTTTCCCCTTGACTTGTTCTTGTTGGGGAACTCCTTGCGTCCTTTTAGCGCGGTCTTGAAGCGTTTGATGATAAGCGCCATCTCATCCTCATTGAGCCCGACAACCTCCACTTATGCTACCTTGCTCGGTAGTGCCTCCCTGCTACTAGTTGCTTTGAGAGCAACAGGTTGTGGCTCGTAGACGGGCAGTGGACCGTTCAAGGTGTCATCCACATATCTTGCCTCTTTAACCATCATGCGCCCGCTTATGAATTTTCCGAGGATTTCCTCGGGCGTCATTTTGGTGTACCTGGGGTTTTCACGAATAATATTCACAAGATGGGGATCAATAACTATAAATGACCTGAGCATGAGTCGGACGACGTCATGATCTGTCCATCTTGTGCTCTCATAGCTTCGGATTTTGTTGACCAAGGTCTTGAGCCTGTTGTAGGTCTATGTTGGCTCCTCTCCCCTAATCATGGCGAACCTCCCCAGCTCGCCTTCCACCAGTTCCATCTTGGTGATCATGGTGGCATCATTACCCTCGTGAGATATTTTGAGGGTGTCCCAAATCTGTTTGGCATTGTCCAAGCCGCTGACCTTGTTATATTCATCCCTGCATAGAGATGCTAGCAAAACAGTAGTGGCTTGGGCATTTTTATGAATTTGCTCATTTATGAAAATGGGATTGTCAGTACTATCAAAATGCATTCCGTTTTCAACAATCTCCTAGATACTAGGATGGAGGTAAAATAAATGACTACGCATTTTATGACTCCAGAAAGAATAGTCTTCTCCATCAAAGTGTGGGGGTTTCCCAAGTGGAATTGATAGCAAATGAGCATTTGAATTATAAGGGATGTGAGAATAATCAAATGAGTAATTTTGGTTAACCGATTTTCGTTTGGACGAGGAGTCGTCGTCATCCCTTGGTGAAAAGGAAGAGTCATCACTGTCGTAGTAGATGATCTTCTTGATGCGTCTCTTCTTCTTCCCGTCTCTCTTCTTGTGACTCGAGCCAGAGTCAGTTGGCTTGTCGTCTCTTGGCTCGTTGAAGATGGACTCCTTCTCTTTGCCATTGACCACCATCCCCTTACCCTTAGGATCCATCTCTTCGGGCGGTTAGTCCCTTAGATGAAGAGTACAGCTCTGATACCAATTGAGAGCACCTAGAGGGGGAGGGTGAATAGGTGATCCTGCGAAATCAAACAGTAAATAGCCACAAACTTGATTATAAAAGTGTTAGTGCGAGTTAATCAAGTTGCTATGAAGCGAGCTCTTGCGAACAAAACAATCACAGAGAAAAGCAGCACAAGAGACACGGTGTTTTATCCCGTGGTTCGGCCAAGTATAACACTTGCCTACTTTCACGTTGTGGCGTCCCAATGGACGAAGGTTGCACTCAACCCCTTTCAAGTGATACAATGATCAACTTGAATACTACGGTCTTTTTGTTTAGTGTTCTTCTCCCGTTTGCGAGGAATCTCCACAAGTTGGAGCCTCTCGCCCTTACAATATAGATCACAAAGAAGCACAAGAGTAAGGGAGGGAAAGCAACGCACACAAGACTCGTATCGCAGCAAACACACACACACACAAGTGAAGAAGTGAGCACACAAACACGGCGCGGGGAGTTTACAACTCAAACGGTGCTCAAATCTCAAGAACGATGATCCGATTGCATGATTGCAGAGTCTAGCCGTCTTAGAATGTTTCTTGCAAGCTTGTTATATTGCTCCATGCGCCTAGGGGTCTCTTTTATAGTCCCAAGGCAGCTAGGAGCCGTTGGAGATCAACTTGGAAGGCAATTCTTGCCTTCTGTCGAGTGACGCACCAGACAGTCCGGTGCACCACCGGACAGGTCCTGTAGCAGTCCGGTGCTCGATCTCCTTCCTTATCTGGCGCATCCGATTGTTGGGCCGGCGGTTCCGTTGGCGCACCGGACAGTCCGGTGTGCCGAACCGACCGTTGGCGCGGGCCACGCGTCGCCCGCTAATTGCGCTAGCGACCGTTGGCTTGGGCGGCTCTGACTCACTGGACAGTCCGGTGCACCACCGGACAGTCCAGTGATTTTTAGCCGCAGAGCTTTCTCCTTTTCTCGAGAGCGACGACTTCATCGTTGAAGGACTTGGGCACGGGCGATAAGGACTCACTGGATAGTCCGGTGATTTTTAGCCACGTCACCCGGCCGATTCACCGCCGGGCCAGTTCACCGTCGGGCCAGCCTGGGGCACCGGACACTGTCCGGTGCACCACCGGACAGTCCGGTGCACCACAGACTGCGCTGGTTTGGCTGACTTAGCCAACTCTTCTCCAACTCAAATCATTTCTTCTCGGCAATGTTTCCTGGCACCTCGATGCATATGTTAGTACTCAAAAACAATTTACTAAGGCCGGATACATACCTTTTTCTTTGATTTGCACTTCTCACTCATTTAGCACATAAGAACTAAATCAATATGTGTTGGGCATCTAATCACTAAAATACTTATAAAAATGGCCCAAGGGCACATTTCCCTTTCACATCTCCTCGGGATCGTGTGTAACACATGCTATATAGTAGTCATATGAAAGTTTAGGGTTGTGTCACTTAATTTAGGCACTGTTGAATTCGGAACGTTGTTTCGCGGTAGCACAGGTGATGAGGGGAGGGGGGACCGGCCGAAAAAATAATAATAATAAAAATAAAACTTGCATTAAATATAGAATGGTATGTACGTTAAAGATAGAAAGTTAGATATAAAGTTGTATACGTTAAAGATAGAAAGTTACATATATTTATATAATAGAAAAGAGTTATGCTCTTACCACTATATAATCTATCAGTTTAAACTTTGCACTAAATTCACCAAACATATTGTACTCAAACTTAACACACTATCAAAATCAACGGTCCAGATAGTTGGATAACTCATCTCCGTTCCCCATGAACTACTTTACTTGAATCATCCCTCATCCCTTCCCTTCCCCCTCTCCTCACTTGCGCCACCACCATCATCGATCATCTCCTCGGATCGTATGTAACACATGCTATATAGTAGTCATATGAAAGTTTAGGGTTGTGTCACTTAATTTAGGCACTGTTGAATTTAGAGCGTTGTTTCGCGGAAACACAGGTGATGAGGGGAGGGGGGACCGGCAGGGAAAATAATAATAATAATAATAATAATAATAATAATAATAATAATAATAATAATAATAATAAAACTTGTGTTAAATATAGAATGGTATGTACGTTAAAGATAGAAAGTTAGATATAAAGTTGTATACGTTAAAGATAGAAGTTACATATATTTATATAATATAAAAGAGTTATGCTCTTACCACTATAAAATCCATCAGTTAAACTTTGCAAAAGTCACACAACCATATCACCCCATACTCATTATCCCCACTAAATGCGCCAAACATATTATACTCAAACTTAACACACTATCAAAATCAACGGTCCAACTAGTTGGATAACTCATCTCCCTTCCCCATGAACTACTTTATTTGAATCATCCATCATCGCTTCCCTTCCCCCTCTCCTCACTTGCACCATCGCCATCATCGATCATCTCCTCGGGATCATGTGTAACACAGGCTATATAGTAGTCATATGAAAGTTTAGGGTTGTGTCACTTAATGTAGGCACTGTTGAATTCAGAGCGTTGTTTCGCGGAAGCACAGGTGATGAGGGGAGGGGGGACCGGCCAGGAAAATAATAAAAAAACTTGCATTAAATATAGAATGGTATGTACGTTAAAGATAGAAAGTTAGATATAAAGTTGTATACGTTAAAGATAGAAAGTTACATATATTTATATAATAGAAAATAGTTATGCTCTTACCACTGTATAATATGTCAGTTTAAACTTTGCAAAAGTCACACAACCAAATCACCCCATACTCATTATCCCCACTAAATTCACCAAACATATTGTACTCAAACTTAACACACTATCAAAATCAACGGTCCAGATAGTTGGATAACTCATCTCCCTTCCCCATGAACTACTTTATTTGAATCATCCCTCATCCCTTCCCTTCCCCCTATCCTCAATTGCGCCACCGCCATCATCGATCATCTCCTCGAGATCGTGTGTAACATAGGCTATATAGTAGCCATATGAAAGCTTAGGGTTCTGTCACTTAATTTAGGCACTGTTGAATTCAGAACGTTGTTTCCCGGAAGCACAGGGGATGAGGGGAGGGGGGACCGGCCGGGAAAATAATAATAATAAAAAAACTTGCGTTAAATATAGAATGGTATGTACGTTAAAAGACAGAAAGTAAGATATAAAGTTGTATACGTTAAAGATAGAAAGTTACATATATTTATATAATAGAAAAGAGTTATGCTCTTACCACTGTATAATACGTCAGTTTAAACTTTGCAAAAGTCAAACAACCAAATCACCCCATACTCATTATCCCCACTAAATTCACCAAACATATTGTACTCAAACTTAACACACTATCAAAATCAACGGTCCAGATAGTTGGATAACTCATCTCCCTTCCCTATGAACTACTTTATTTGAATCATCCCTCATCCCTTCCCTTCGCTTCCCTTCCCCCTCTCCTCACTTGCGCCACCGCCATCATCGATCATCTCCTCGGGATCATGTGTAACACAGGCTATATAGTAGTCATATGAAAGTTTAGGGTTGTGTCACTTAATTTAGGCATTGTTGAATTCGGAGCGTTGTTTCGCGGAAGCACAGGTGATGAGGGGAGGGGGACCGGCCAGGAAAATAATAAAAAAAACTTGTGTTAAATATAGAATGGTATATAAAGTTGTATACGTTAAAGATAGAAAGTTACATATATTTATATAATAGAAAAGAGTTATGCTCTTACCACTGTATAATACGTCAGTTTAAACTTTGCAAAAGTCACACAACCAAATCACCCCATACTCGTTATCTCCACTAAATTCACCAAACATATTGTACTCAAACTTAACACACTATTAAAATCAACGGTCCAGATAGTTCGATAACTCATCTCCCTTCCCCATGAACTACTTTATTTGAATCATCCCTCATCCCTTCCCTTCCCTTCCCTTCCCTTCCCCCTCTCCTCACTTGCGCCACCGCCATCATCGATCATCTCCTCGAGATCGTGTGTAATACAGGCTATATAGTAGTCATATGAAAGAGGTTGTGTCACTTAATTTAGGCACTGTTGAATTCGGAGCGTTGTTTCGCGGAAGCACATGTGATGAGGGGAGGGGGACCGGCCGGGAAAATAAAAAAAACTTGCGTTAAATATAGATGGTATGTACGTTAAAGATAGAAAGTTAGATATAAAGTTGTATACATTAAAGATAGAAAGTTACATATATTTATATAATAGAAAAGAGTTATGCTCTTACCACTGTATAATACGTCAGTTTAAACTTTGCAAAATTCACACAATCAAATCATCCCACTCATTATCCCCACTAACTTCACCAAACATATTGTACTCAAATTTAACACACTATCAAAATCAACGGTTCAGATAGCTGGATAACTCATCTCCCTTCCTCACTCAAATCTAATGAACTATTTATTTGAATCATCCATCATCCCTTCCCTCCCCCTCTCCTCACTTGCGCCGCTGCCATCATCGACCCCTCCCTCGTCTCCTCGGGATCACACAGGCTATATACTAGTCATATGAAGGTTTAGGGTTGTGTCACTTAATTTAGGTACTGTTGCATAGAGAAAGAGTCTGATTCACATACGAGAGCTACATAGGCCACAATCTAATACATATTAAAATCGGACTAGATATTCATCATTGTTGAATGCGAGTCCTAACACATGATTATAGGTCAGAATCTAGATCATATATAGGATATGAAAGAAGCTCTCTACTATTGGAATAGTTAAGAGGAAATAGGCGAAAATATAGACGTGAAAAATTACCTCTTTAATATTATATACATAAAAGATATAGATTAGGTAGCAGTATATTATAAATATATATATATATATATATATATATATGAATATGTATAGATGTATAGATAGCTAGCAAATATGCCTATGTTGGAATAGGAGAAAAGTGAGCTATCAAATATACAACACACAACAAGTTTATTATAGACTCGATCTATCATGCTCTTTCTAGCGGATTGACCAAAATAGTCCTAAAATAACATATATATATACACACACATAATAACAATATTTTTTATAAAACCATTTAATTGTCCTAAATAGTCTCTTTATATATTATTATTAAAAATTTGAACTTTAAATCTATGTCTCTGGATTAGTAAGATCGTTCATTTTTACTCATTTCTAGTAGTAATGGATGAAGCAAAAATGAACTAGACGGAACTCAAGTTATGGATTAGGTTTCTTACCCTAAAACCTACTTGACACGTGTGTGTATATTCTTTTAGATTTATTTCATGATTTAGTAACATTATGAGGTGTGGTGACAACGGTTGTCCATGGTGATTTTATCCATCACGAGATCTACTAGGCTAATCTTTCAAGATTTCTCAACGAGACAGTGTACATTTTGTTGGAACTTTCCTAGTGAAGTTTCCTTATGACCTCGGCAACAAAAGAAAGAGTGAGATATAGAAATCACCTAAAAGGAAACGCATGCATAAAGAAACAATAAATCATGTACAATTACTTTCTTTGATTGGGTGGCACTATTAAGTAAACCTAGAGGAGGATTTATTCTCCACCACCCCATCAACACAACACATCTCATCCACCATTCATACCGTTCGCTCAAAGGCATTGTAGGGGGTTATAAGTCCACACTCCACGTGCAAACCAGTGCCGCTGGTGCCTAGAGGGACGTCGCTATGCCCCTAAGCCGCTAAAGCACCGATTGAGAGCCCACGCTCTTGAATCGATGAACTCCATCGCCTCTACTATGACCACCAACCAAGGGGGTCGTCATGGACACTACTAGTGTTGATATAAGAAATTATTCTACCAAATTCTGCATTAGATTAAGTTATTGATGTGATCTAGTAATAGACTAAGAGCACTTGTATGTAATTGCTCATAATGTCATTATGTCATTTATTTAGTTAAGATCTAACACATTTATGTGTTGATAGAGTCGAATGTGTATATAAGCATATGCATACATCCATATCATGATTTGCCAAAAGAAAAAACAAAGTGCTACAAATATTGCACATGTACAAGCATGTATCTCTTACTTTCCAGTCCAGAGTTCAAGCTCTAATACTTCAGTGGGACACATCGCCTTCTAATCTCATCCTTCCGACCAGTCTTTTTCATTCTATGGTTACTGTTGGGGACTTGTTCTCAAGTGCTATGAATTAAGAACAAGGCAACATAAATTGTTAAAGGTTAACGCCCTTCGTCTTCCGAAACATTATTTCTCATGAGATATAATGATCTTCAGACGAAGGTGATGAAGGACATACCTTCATCATCACAGCATATGTTAATGAAAGAAGTGCATGAAATATAAAAGACAACATAAATAATGATATAATATTGTTAACATATTTATCATTATCGTGAATAAACAAAAACAATATTGCATTACATTTGTACCTTCGATTTGACAGAAGGTAAAAGTCCAAGTGTGACGCACGAGTGAATACAAGTCAGCGTGAACAGTACAGGGGTATTGTTCATCTATTTATAAGCATAGGACACAGCCTGTGAAAAATTACAGTTATGCCCTTTACATTCACTATTGACTTATAGAAAAATCTATGGGGACTAGATAGCCTTTTCCCCTTTTAAGTCGGTTCCTCTTCCCGCAATTGAGCCGAAGCTCCCTTTTGCATAGCTTCGGAGCGACAGCAACCTTCGTCACGATCATGCCCTTTTCATCGTTTATGCTTTTAATCCCGAATCCGAAGGTACCTATCTATAAACCATACTTGGAAGACATTGTTAAATTACGTTTTTGAGGACCTTCGGAGGACGAAGGCCCCCAACAGTAGCCCCTCGCAGTATTAATTTGCTTAAGGTAACAAATTCAGACTGTGACATGGACGAAGGCCCTAAGCCAAAGGTCCAAAAAAACACCTTCCCTTTGCTAGAGTAGCAACAGTCAATGATAGGCGGGGCCCCTTGGTTTGGAGCATGCTGAGCGTATAAATAAGAGCTCGCATCGATCTCATTTGGTACACTGCCTGTGCCATTTGCTTTATTTTCTCAATTTCAAAGCTGCTGCTCACTAACACTTGCTAGCTTTTTAAAGCTTTTTGAGCTTCGGCTTGAAAGACACATTTTCGTCATATCTAAAGGAAAGGATGTCTCAGGACGAGAAGATTGCCGCTGAGACGAAGCTTGCTAAAGAGGAGAAGCTTTTTGAGGAGAAGAAGGTTGTGAATCCATACATTGCTGGATTTGTCGAGTCAATGGCAAAAACAAATACAGAAAAGATTACAAAGGAGATATTGGAAGGCTTGTCTGAGGATACTGGTGACAGTGACAGTTATGATGTAGAAAGTGGTGGCGAAGATTCTGAGGATTGACCCTGGAGACCAAGCCATACCATTTTCGGAAAATCTTCCATTAAGCAGAGTCACCTCGAAAACATGAGAGGAAGATACTTTCGAGATATGTCTATTGTGAGGGCTGGCGGAGACAACAACATCCCGGCCCCTGAGGAAAATGAAGTTGTGATTTTTCGAAGCTTCTTCAAAGCTGGGCTTCGGTTTCCGCTGAGTAAGTTTGTAGTTGAAGTGTTGAAGATCTATCAAGTTTTTCTCCACCAGCTAACCCCCGAAGCTATATTGAGGATGGGAATCTTTGTCTAGGCAACAAAAAGCCAAGGGATAGAACCAAGTGCGAAATGCTTCTGTAGCATGCACGAACTTTTGTATGAGACAAAAGCCACGGGGAAAGAATAGTATCATAACAACTTCGGTTGTTATGGATTTGTCACCCGCCCCAACGCAAGCTACCCGGTGCCAACATACCGGAAAAGGTGGCCCAGGGCCTGGATGGAGGAATGGTTTTATGTAAAAAAACGACTTGAATGCAAGAGAAGATATCAAGGAAGTTATTATGTGACCCATTTGGTCCCGCTTCGGCCTCCGAAGCTCCTCAAAAACATGATTTGACAATATTTTCCGAGTGAAACATGTGAACAGGTATCTTCGGAGTCAGGTTGCAGGTGTACAAGAGCATGGTTAAGACGAAGCTTGACTGGGGTGGAAAGCGATCACGACGAAAGATAGGACGATCACGAAGCTACGTCCAGAAAAGCTTCGGCATGATGAAGGAAAAGAGAAACCGACTTAAGGATGAAAAGTCAAGTTAAACCTCGAAGGATTGCCATAAAGTTATTATCAAATGTAAAGGGCATCAATGTAATTTTACACGGGCTGCGTCCCGTGCCTATAAATAGATGAACAGCACTCTCGTACTGTTCACGCTGACTTGGCATACGCTTTTTCACATTACGTCTGCATCCTTACTTTCCAACAATCCGAAGGTACACTTGTAATTTGTTTTCATGAATTTGGCAATAAAGATAAGTTGATGATAATACTCAAGCCATTATTTGTATTTTATATATGTGTTATTTTTTATCGTTAATCAATCTTATGAGAATCTTTTCCTTTGTAACCTTCGTCCAAGATTCATTATATCCGAAGGGATATCATGTTTTTAAGGACGAAGGAGCTTAACATTTAACACTTTCTATGTTGCCTTGTTCTTAATTCTTAGCATTTGAGAACAAGTCTCCAACATTGGCGCCCACCGTCGGTGAACTCACGCCCATTTTCTGAAGTTTTGAACACCTTCGGCAAGCGTCACCTTCGTCATGCCGCCTAAAAAAGCTTCAGCGACAGGGGCTGCCACTCTGCAGCCGCTGGACCCCAATCAAGATGTCGTTTCTCTTAGGGAGGCCCGAAGCCAGAAGAGGAAGGTCACCAGTCCAACGCCTCCGGAGGACGACTTGGATCAAGAAATCCAAAATTTAGAGATGATCAATCAACAGGTCCAACGGAAGAAGGAGAAGATGGCTCGTCTAGCTGATCTTCAAAGGCAGATAGACGAAGCCTCTGAAGAGCTTCGACATCTTGCTCAAGATGACCAGAACCAAAGGCCCCCGCGCAGAGAGCTCCATCAAGAGGGCTTCTACAACGAGGGCGACTGGTATGAAGATTTCCATCACGGAAATTTTGCTTTTGATGATGCTTCTCCCTTGTCAACAGAACTGTAGGCTATTCCTTGGCCACAGTCTTACAAGCCGCCCCAGCTTCCCATGTATGACGGTCATTCAGACCCGAAACAATTCTTGATGAGCTATGAGGCAACTATATCTTCGTACGGTGGCAACACGGCGGTCATGGCAAAGTCCTTTGTCATGGCTGTCAGGAGCGTTGCACAAACTTGGTACTCCTCCCTTAGGCCAGGGACAATCACCTCATGGCAAAAGTTGAAGGATATGTTGATAACCAGCTTCCAAGGGTTTCAGACGAAGCCAGTCACTGCTCAAGCTTTATTCCAGTGCACCCAGGATCACGAAGAATACCTTCAGGCATATGTCTGAAGGTTCCTACGTCTAAGGGCACAAGCACCAACAGTGCCCAATGAAATTGTCATTGAGGCCATGATCAAGGGGCTTCGGCCAGGACCTGCAGCTCAGTACTTTGCCAGAAAGCCTCCTCAAACTTTGGAGAAGTTGCTCCAGAAGATGGACGAGTATATTCGAGCTGACAATGATTTTCGCTAAAGAAGGGAGGAAGCTTTAAGGTTCTCTGAAATGGCCAGGGGCTTCGGAGGAAGATTTTATCCGAGGCACGTCAGGTCAATTCACAATTCTACCCAAAGTGATGACAAAGGCAGTCAACAACAAAGGCCACAGTGCTCCTCGCAAGCTTCGGGGCAACAGCAAAGCTCTTTCCGGCCGCCAGCGCCAAGGGGAAGAGGCAACAGGGGCTTCGAGGGAAGATTTGGAGATCAACCAAGAAAAATTTATTGCCTGTTTTGTGGTGAAGGCAAGGGCCATACCACCAGGATGTGCCATGTTACCATCCAGAAGCAAAAGGAGTTAGCAGAGGCTGCAGCGCAACAGAACCAGTCGAAGCAGGTCATGCATACTGCTTCGTACCATTCGCCTTACATTCCAGAATATGTAGGCAATCACCCTGCAGCTTATGTTGCTTCGGCAAGCCAACCCCAAGCTTCCTGGTAGCAGCTGCCACCACCACCACCAATACAACATGGTCCGCAGTCAGAAGGGAGCCAGCACTCTCACCCTCAGAGGGATCTCAGGGAGGAGTCCGAAGCTCGCACAGTCAATAGCACTGTGCTAGAGTCGAAGCATATTTACTGACAAAATATCCTACCTCGACAGCAGTTTTTCGCATTCAGTTTTACTTTCTTTGTAGTAAAGAACAATTGTGGGAAGTTTAAGTGTCTTTTATCGTTTTTTCAAATTCTTGTAACAGTTTAGCTTATCATCATAATGAAAATATATCTTCTCCATAGGCTTGAGTTACTGAAGCACAAGAATTTATGGTGGCACAGAGAACCTTCGAATTATCAAAAACTTGTTCTAAGGAACACACTGTAACTTCTTCGTAGTAGTAAAAAGTCGTTCCTAAAGGAGCGCAGTGTAAGTTTTCTGCTCAAAAGTCGTTCCGAAAGGAATGCAGAGCTTACAACGAAAAATAAACGCTGATTCCGCTAAAAGTAAAAGGCGAAGAAGCTCCTAAGGGAGACTTACAGCGAAAAATAAACGCTGATTCCGCTGAAAGTAAAAGGCGAAGAAGCTCCTAAGGGAGACTTACAGCGAAAAATAAACGCTGATTCCGCTGAAAGTAAAAGGCGAAGAAGCTCCTAAGGGAGGCTTACAGCGAAAAGTCAGCGCTGAGATAAAAAGATTGTGTGCCCTATTGCAGAGATGTGTGTATCTTCGGCATAAATATCATTTTGCATAGCATAACATCATTTCATCATTTTGCATAACATAAGCATCATACATCATATTGCATGCAGAACAAGAAGGGGACACAGTATTGATTTTCGAAGAATGTTTTGGAAAAAGAGAAAATCGTGCTAAAGCACAAGATAAATTGAGAAGAGGTATAGCTTCGTCAGAGAGGCAACATAAAACTTTTTTATAGCTTCGAAGAATGTTTTCACGAAGCTTGGATATTCTTCATCAGAGAAGTATGGAAATTCTTGTGATACATAAAAGATTTTCTTCACGAAGCATGAAAAGAAGGGAAGGTGTTTTTTCGCCGATGGCTCAAAAAATGGTATGTATACAAAATTTCATGCATCTTCGTTTAGTAGCATGAAAAGAATTGAACCATAAATAGATTATATATTACATTCAAAGTTACAAAGTTTTACACATGTCATGTTCCAAGTATTTTTGCAATAGCACTTAATCTTCCCTAAGAACTACTTCTGCAGCTTCGTTTAGTAGCTGATTGACAACTTTGTCCATGATGGCTTCGGCCATTTGTCTAATTTCGTCGTCCCCTTCGGGGGGGATCCGGAGCTTGAAAGGGAAATGTGCCCTTGGGCCATTTCTAAGTATTTTGGTGATTTAGTGTCTAACACAAGTGCCTAAGTGTGAAAAGGTGGACAAAGTACAAATCAAGGATAAAGGTATGTTTCTCAGACTTAGTGTTGGGACCATGCTTCGTCGCCGAAGGTCCTGCAGGAAGAAATAGCTTCGGCTGAAGCTGTCTACACGTGATGACCGAAGGTTGTTGTTCATGAAGCTTCGGAATGGAAAACCGACTTAAAAGTAAAATGACCTTTTAGTCCACAAGTGTTTGAGTCATTGTTGTAATCTTTTATGAGGGGCATGATTGTAATTCCTCACAGGCTGTGTCGTGTGCCTATAAATAGTGAACAGTATTCCTTTACTGTTCACGCATTCCTGTAAATTGCAATTACATCACTCGGGAATTATTCCTTGCCAAGGCAAAGGTATAAATGCATCTAATATTATATTCATATACATCAAGTTTATATAATATAAAAATGATGTTGTTTACCTATAGTTTACTTATCTTTAATGCTTTGTTTCTCACATTATTTTATACACTCTCTGAGAATTTAATTATAAAAGCTCAACCTTCGTAATTGTGTCGTTTTAACCTTCGTCCGAGGTTCATTATATCCTTGAGGAAATAATGCTTCAGTGGATGAAGGACATTAACATTTAACATTTTGTGTTGCCTTGTTCTTAATTCATAGCATTTGAGAACAAGTCCCCAACATTGGCGCCCACCTCCGGTGAATTCACTTCCACTTCTCTGAGCTGATGGCTTCGTTCAATATTCAAGCTGGAGCTGCTTCGGTTCCGAAGCTGGTACTCCCGATAACGGGTGGGTCATGTTCAGAACCAGCCAAAAAGAAACAGAAGAAGGAAGCACAGAGAAGGGTACAACATGTCGGGGTGCAAGGACCCTTCGTCAAGTCAAGATGGTCTCACATTCCTATTACCTTCTCCCAAGAGGACCTTCAACTCAAGGATTACCCACACAATGATGCTATGGTTATCTCTTGTGTTATCAAAGGATTTCTGGTCCACAATGTTTTGGTTGATACAGGCAGTGCAGCTGATATCATATTTGCTAGGGCCTTCAGACAGATGCAAGAGCCCGAAGATAAAATTCTTGATGCCACACATCCCCTCTGCGGCTTCGGAGGAAGGCAGATTGTAGCACTCGGTAAAATCTCAATGTCAGTGGCCTTCGGATTCATCAACAACACAAGGACTGAACAAGTTATGTTTGATATCGTTGACATGGAATACCCTTACAATGCAATCATTGGTCGTGGTACTCTTAATGCCTTCGAAGCAATTCTGCATCCAGCTTATCTTTGCATGAAGATACCTTCGGACCAAGGGCCCATTGCTATTCATGGAAGTCAAGAAGCTGCCAGAAGGGCCAAAGGAAATTGGACAGACTCAAAAGCAATCCATAATATAGATGGAACTGAAGCTTGTGAGCAATACAAGTTCAGAAGGGAAAAAGCTGCTTCGGCTGATCAGCCGAAACCCATGCTCTTATGTGAGGATATAGCAGAGCAGAAGGTGCTATTGGGATCTCAATTGTCTGAAGAGCAGGAGAAAACCTTGATAAGGTTTTTGTTCAACAATAAAGATGTCTTTGCTTGGTCAGCTAATGATCTTTGCGGAGTTAACAGGGATGTTATTGAGCACTCGCTCAATGTTGACCCATCCTTCAAACCCAGGAAGCAGAGGCTTCAGAAGATGTCTGATGACAAGGCCGAAGGTGCTCGGAATGAAGTGAAAAGACTCCTCAGTGCCGGAGTTATTAGAGAGGTAAAATATCCAGAATGGTTGGCTAACACTGTTATGGTGAAGAAGGCCAATGGTAAATGGAGAATGTGTATCGATTTTACTGACCTTAATAAAGCCTGTCCGAAGGACGAGTTTCCATTGCCAAGGATAGATTCCTTAGTTGATGCAGCAGCTTCATCAGAGCTCATGAGTTTGCTGGATTGCTATTCAGGCTATCATCAAATATGGATGAAGAAGGAAGATGAACCAAAAACCAGTTTCATAACCCCTAGTGGGACATACTGTTACCTTCGGATGCCTGAAGGGCTTAAGAATGCTGGAGGAAGCTTCAGCAGAATGACAGCAAAGGTTCTCCATTCTCAGATAGGCAGGAATGTACTCACTTATGTTGATGATATCATTGTAAAGAGCACGAAGCAGGATAACCACATTGCTGATTTACAGGAGACCTTTGCTAATTTTAGACAGGCTGGGCTAAAGCTGAATCCAGAAAAATGTGTCTTCGGAGTAAAGAAGGGGAAATTCCTTGGTTGCTTAGTTTAAACAAAGGGAATTGAGGCCAACCCAAGTAAAATCGAAGCTATACTTCAAATGGAGCCACCAAGCACAAAAAAGGGGGCTCAAAGGTTGACAGGAAGGCTGGCATCTCTCAATAGATTCATATCCAGATCAGCAGAGAGAAACTTACCATTCTTTGAAGTTCTGAAGTCAGCCGAAGTCTTTCAATGGGGACCAATCCAGCAGAAGGCTTTTGAAGAGCTGAAATAGTATTTGATAGATCTAACAACATTAACTCCACCTACGCCAGGGGCTCCTTTGTTATTATATGTGGCAGCTTCGCACTCAGCGGTAAGTGCAACACTTGTTCAAGAGAAGCTTGAAGGCCAAGTTAAGAGACAGGCCCCAATATATTTTGTATCTGAGGTTCTCAGTTTATCAAAGAAAAATTACACAGAGTTGGAGAAGGTACTGTATGCTGTCTTGATGGCCTCCAGGAAGCTTCGGCATTATTTTCAAGCTTACAACATAATTATTCCTTCTTCACAACCTCTGAAGGATATTATGAGGAACCAAGAAGCTACTGGAAGGATTGGAAAATGGGCTACAGAGCTCAATGAATTTTGCATTGAATATGTTCATAGATCTTCGATTCAGTCTCAGGCGTTAGCAGACTTCATTGCTGATTGGACGCCAGGGGCTCAGGAGGAAGAAACAAATAAAGACGCCGAAGCATGGACAGTGTTTTGTGATGGGTCTTGGGGAACCTTCGGAGCGGGAGCGGCTGCTGTGTTGGTTTCACCTTCCAAAGTTAAAACTTGTTATGCGGCAAAACTTGATTTTAGTTGCACAAATAACATTGCCGAGTATGAAGCTCTGCTTTTGGGTCTTCGGAAATTAAAGGCAATGGGAATCAGAAGGGCCATCCTTAAAACTGATTCCCAAGTTATTTCTAGCCATATTGACAAAAGTTACAAAGCAAGGGACCCGAAGCTTGAAAGGTATCTAGATACAGTCCGAAGGATTGAGGCTCCCTTCGAAGGTTTCTCTGTCAAAAATATTCCTCGTGGAGAAAATGAATACGCTGATCTATTGGCTAAGTCAGCAGCCCAAGGGCTGCCTATACCTTCGGAAGTATTTTTTGAAACGATAAAAGCACCTTCGGTCGAGCTTCTTGAAAGAGCAATCCTCAACATATCCCCTGTTTATAGTGAAGATTGGAGAACTGAAATTATCTCTTTCCTTCAGGGTAATTTTCTTTCAGACGACGAAGCTTATAACAGGAGAATAGAAGCAAGAGCTCGACCATATGTCATAATAGAAGGGGAGCTATATAAGCGTGGGGTCTGTTCCCCACTGCTCAAGTGTTTATCCAGATCCGAAGGTATAGAATTAATGAAGGATATACATGCAGGTCTGTGTGGATCTCACATTGGATCTAGACCTTTGCTTGGAAAGGTTTTTCGCCAAGGATTTTATTGGCCAAAGGAAGCTTCGGATGCAGCAGATTTAGTCCAAAAGTGCGAAGGTTGTCAGAAATGTGCAAGAGATCAAAAACAACCTTCATCTTTAACTCAGTTAATACAACCCACTTGGCTGTTGCAAAGGTGGGGTCTGGATTTGCTAGGTCCATTACCACCAGCACAGGGGAACTTAAGATACGTGGTGGTGGCAGTGGAATATTTTTCCAAATGGATCGAGGCGAAGCCCTTAGCCACAATAACTTCGTTTACTATTCAAAAGTTTTTCTGGCAAAACATTGTTTGTCGCTTCGGAGTGCTGAAGGCTATCACTGTGGATAATGGGACACAGTTTGATTCTGAAGCCTTCAGAGAATTTTGTAATCAAATCGGCACGAAGATCCATTTTGCATCAGTCCGACACCCAGAATCAAATGGACTTGTTGAAAGAGCCAATGGGATCATAATGACAGGAATAATGAAGTCAATCTTCAATCAGCCAAGGGGAAAGTGGCCAGACGAGTTAATCAAAGTGGTGTGGAGTCATAACACAACCATCTCAAGATCAACAGGCTTTACACCCTTTAAACTGTTGTTTGGTGACGAAGCAATAACCCCAGAAGAGGCTAAAACAGGATCAATAAGGACAGTAGCTTCGGCAAAGGGCGAACACGAAGCTGATTGTTCCGTAGAGAAAGATGCTATTGAAGGGATCAGACTCCAAGCTGTGGAAAACATCAATAAATATCAAGCTGAAACAATAAAATGGCGTGATAGAAAGGTCAAGTTGAAGAACATTGAACCAGGACACTTGGTACTTCGAAGAGTAGCTAACCCTGAAACAGTAGGCAAATTATAGCTGAAGTGGGAAGGCCCCTTTTTGGTAGTATCTTCGTCAAGACCTGGTTCCTACAGGTTGAAGGACTTGGACGGCAATGACATTCCTAGATCGTGGAATGCGGATGAGCTGCGAAGATATTATGTTTAGTTTGATGTAATTTTTTATATTCCTTTTTTGTGGCACCCTTTTCCTTTCCAAAGGGTGAGAAAGTTTTTTAATGGGGCCACAACATGTAATTTTTCTTTTCCTTATTTCAATTCTATAAGAGCGATATCCCCCAAAAAATGTAAATGTAAAAACTGAGAACGCACCCTCGAGTGCAAAGAGAAAGAAAAGAAAACAGGGAGAAGCTCAAAAGTCGTTCCTAAGGGAATGCAGAGCTTACAGCGAAAAATAAACGCTGATTCCGCCGAAAGTAAAAGGCGAAGAAGCTCCTAAGGGAGGCTTACAGCAAAAAATAAACGCTGATTCCGCCGAAAGTAAAAGGCGAAGAAGCTCCTAAGGGAGGCTTACAGCGAAAAGTCAACGCTGACTCACCAAAAAGTAAACGGTGAAGCCGAAAAGTAAACGGCAAAAAGATTTTTATCATTCTTGAGGGGACGAAGGGTTGTGCTTATGGTTTTTTGAGCATGTGTTCTAATATTCATTTGCACATAGCATATCATCATGTCATTTGCATTCATAAACATCCATTTAGACATATATAGAATCATCATCAGGCTACACAAAAAAGATAGATGCTTCAGAAAAAAAGAGGGAAGGAAAAGATTCGAAGGAAAAATTCTCTATGCTTCGTTGTGTACGAAAAGAAGGGAAGGTGTTTTTCGCCTTTCGGCTCAAAAGAGAAGTTTCGTCCACAGCAAAGCAGACTAGATGCAGTTAAAGGAGATAAAATATATTACAAGGTATGTACAAATTTACATAAGTTACTCCATATCTATATTACAAGAGTTTCTCCAAGAATTTTTGCAGAAAAGCACATTATAAGCAATTTTAAGCTACAACTAAGGCTTCGTCTTCAGTTTTGTCAAACTTCAGCATTGTCAATCTTCAGCTTCGTCATCCTGTATTTATCAAACAACACAGTAAGAAAGGTACAAATTTCAAAGGAGAAGGTAAAAGTAACAAACATAAGTTTTTTACCGGCTTAAGATGGCTTCGAGCTTCGTCGCCTGCCATTTTCCGCCCACCACTTACCCAGATTTGGATCATGAATCTGTTCCCGATGCTTCTGGCTAAGCTTGGGATATCTAACAAATCTGAAGCTGACAAGCTGAAGTTTGGTCTGTTCACAATGTTTCCATGTGTGCAGCCAGCCTTCAAAAAAGCAGCAGCTGTGCCCCGAGAAGCTACTAGGGCGCAGAAGTCAGTGTGCCCACCAATAACTTCGTCAAGGGCATCAACTTCGTCTTCAATATGTTCTAATGTTTTTGGCAGGTTTTCAGCTGAAGGTGTAAATTTCGAAGAGCTAGCTCCGACAGAGTGAAACACGTCCTTCAGCCGCTGCACACACCGGGTGCCGAAGCTTAAGCATTTCTCCTGAAGTTCTGTAAAGGATTTCTGTAAATTTGAGTATTTATCCACTTCAGCCTTCAGGCTTGCTTCGAAACATTTCTTTTCTTGCTCGAATTTTTCTGACTGAAGGAGCAGTTCATTCTTTAATTTGTCATTTTCAAGTTGGGCTTCAGCCAAAGAGCCTTCCATGGTCTGAATAACAAAATCCTTCTTTTCTAATGCACCTTCGTGCTCTTTGACTATGAGTTCAAGGTCTTGAATTGCGAAGTCTTTCTTTTTCAGATTGGCTTCGTGATTCTCAATTTTTTCAGCCAAATCTTGAATGATAGCTTTGTTTTTCTCTTCCTCCAGATCTTGTTGCATCTTCAGAACCTTGCTTAATAATATACTCTGTCGAAATGACCTTCGTTAGAACACGACCCAAAAGTTAATAATAATAGTAATAAAATAACAAAAATATTTGTTACCTTGAAGTTGGCATAAAGCAAGCTTCCGGCGATGTGGTGTCGTTGATAACGACACAAGTCCGCTTCCAGCTTCGGCAAGCCAATGCTTTTGGAAAGGGTTCTGACAATTTTGGCCTCGGTGCAGTTCCGAAGGCATCTTAGTTTCCCTTCGTTGACCCCACCAAAAAGCATAGCCCCTGATTTGTATCCGCAAGATATGGCATATTTTTTCAGCTCCTCTTTTTCGGCGTCTGATAATTCTTGTCCGAGCAAATCTTGAAAGTTGAAATCTTCTTCTTCTGAAATTTCATTAATTTGCTCTTTCCCCTTCTCAGTTGCCGTACTCACTGTAGCCACGGTAGCTTCCTCTTCAGCCATTTTTAGGAGTATATTGTCAATAGCCTCAATTGTGGTTTCCAGGTTCGACTCTTCGGTGGCCTCGGCTTCGGCCCCGGTAGCTTCGGCTCCGCCCATTTCAGCTTCAGCGGTTTTCATTCCAGAAGCTTCGGCTTCGGCAGTTTCAGCAAAAACAATTTTTGACACCGTTGCCGGTGGCGGCGTCTGATGGATTACATCTGTTACTTGAATAATTCTCCGCTTTTTTGGCTTCACAGGACTTTTTGTTGCCGAAGCTGCCTTGTCCCTCTGAAAAAACTTCGTCAGTTCCAATGCCAGCGGACTTAGCCTGATAGGCAAGGGTTCAGTCATTACCTTCATAATCTCTTCTACTTCAACAGCAGAAGGAGAAGCAGGAGTATCTTCTTCTTGGACCGGCGTTTCCGGCTCTGGGGATGCACTTTTTCTCTTTTTTGCCGTAGCCACCTTCGGCTCAGGATTTAACTCTTCAACACTAATGTTATCAGAATCTTTCTTTTCCTTTTTTGCTGTCCTGATGACTTCTTCGTCAGTAGTGCTAGCAATCCTTTTTCGCTTCGGGCCCCCAGCATCTCCGCCCAGTCGACCGTAGTCAGCATATTCAAATCCTATAGCATCAAGCACCTTGTTCAGCCTTCGTTTCGAACGAGTGCCGAAGGCCGCTGTCATCAGTTGGTCCTCTTTCTTAGAGTAATTCCCAAGAATTTCATTGCTCATTATTTCAATTGTATTAAGCCATTCTTGGCAGGGTACTTTAAAGTATTTCTTGAATTTATAATGGTAGGGCAGTCGGACGAGTTCCCCCTTCTTCTTTTCCCCTTCAAGCTTCGGCATTGTCCACTCTTTCATAGTTGGAAAAACCCTGAACGCCAGGAATTCCTGCACTAAATCTCTAGTGCCAATATGTTCTGCAATAATTTTGAATTCGCCTAGTGCAGCCCAAGTTGGACCTTCTACTTCCATTCTGCATCGGGGTCTTGTTTCTCCGAAGGTTAGTTCAAGAGGGCTCTGAACCAGCTTCTCTTTGTCTTCGTCAACTTTGACATAAAACCACTCTGATTTCCAGCCTGCCGGCCATTTGCTTCGATAACTGATCACGGGAAACTTCGTGGTTTTCCGATAAGCAAAATTATAGCAGCCAAAATTTTCATGTAATCCATCTTTTCTGGCCTTAGTTTGGTAATGCAACTCATGAACTCGACAGAAGCTGTCGGCAAATGGCTCCACCGCCTGGCTTCGGAGAGCCCAGATATAGACGCTGAGCCTGACAATCGCGTTGGGAGTCAGTTGGTGAAAATAGATGCCAAACCTTTGCAGCACATCAGAAATCATCCTATTTAAGGGAAATCTCAACCTAGCTTTTAGGAAGCTCTTGAAAATGACTATTTCATCCTTTCCTGGCTTCGGGGTAGTTTCTTCCCCCCCGAAGCGAAGTAGCTTCTTCTCATTCTCACTAAAATAACCTGACTTCACCATCTTGGAGAGATCAGCCTTGGAGACAGTCGACTTTCCGAAGTCCAAATGACTGGGCTTGCTTGGCACGGCAATATGATAATCATCATCGGGATCAGCCTCCTCAATATTTCCTTCTTCTGCTTCGGCAGCAACTTGTTCTGTCTCGGCAACAGTCTGCTCCGTCGTCTCGGCAGTACGAATTTCTTCCAAGGTCACCAGTCCGGATCGTTGCATCGCTTCGGAGATAGGAACAGTCTCCGCTCCTTCGGCTTCGCCTCCCTCACGTTCAACTCTAGCGGTAGAGCGCACTCTGGCCATTTAATTCTGAATTTCTTGGGAACTAAAGAACTTTTTCTTCCGAAGCTTTTTCTTCTGACGAAGTAGGCTTTAAAATTGGAGCTCCGTCTGCTTGCGAGAGTCAAGCTTCGGCTATGGTTAAAAATTTTGGCAGCAAAACAGTGCAATAGCAATGAATGCTGTGGTAACTTCACACCTACCCGTCTGTTTATATAGTGCTGCAGGTAAGAAGGTGAATCGTCAGGATTTTTACACCAGGCAAACAGCTGCTTACACCCGCTGCGCGGTGGACCGCAGAGACCAAACAGTAACCCTGCAGGGTGGGACCGCTACGCGCTTGGTAACTGAATCGTTTCTCGACAACGAGCTCAGGGAAGGTGTTTTTCGGACCTTTGGCTTCCTGAAGCCTAAGAGACTTCTTTCACGGATCAAGCTCGTTACGAAAAACGATCTAGCACCGTGAAGGGGCTACTGTTGGGACCATGCTTCGTCGCCGAAGGTCCTGCAGGAAGAAATAGCTTCGGCTGAAGTTGTCTGCACGTGATGACCGAAGGTTGCTGTTCATGAAGCTTCGGAATGGAAAACCGACTTAAAAGTAAAATGACCTTTTAGTCCACAAGTGTTTGAGTCATTGTTGTAATCTTTTATGAGGGGCATGATTGTAATTCCTCACAGGCTGTGTCGTGTGCCGATAAATAGTGAACAGTATTCCTTTACTGTTCACGCATTCCTGTAAATTGCAATTGCATCACTCGGGAATTATTCCTTGCCAAGGCAAAGGTATAAATGCATCTAATATTATATTCATATACATCAAGTTTATATAATATAAAAATGATGTTGTTTACCTATAGTTTACTTATCTTTAATGCTTTGTTTCTCACATTATTTTATACACTCTCTGAGAATTTAATTATAAAAGCTCAACCTTCGTAATTGTGTCGTTTTAACCTTCGTCTGAGGTTCATTATATCCTTGAGGAAATAATGCTTCAGCGGACGAAGGACATTAACATTTAACATTTTGTGTTGCCTTGTTCTTAATTCATAGCATTTGAGAACAAGTCCCCAACACTTAGTACATTGTTTTATGGACTAATGTATTGTGTCTAAGTGCTGGAAATAGGAAAAATCCAATTGGAAATGTCTTGGCTCGAGCAGCCAAGACTCTGCTGAGTCTGGGAGCACCGGACTGTCCGGTGGTGCACCGGACAGTGTCCGGTGCGCCAGGCTGGCTCGAGCGAAGTGGCTGCTCTCGGGAATTCACCGGCGACGTACGGCTATAATTCACCGGACTGTCCGGTGTGCACCGGACTGTCCGGTGTGCACCGGACTGTCCGGTGAGCCAACGGTCGGCCGCGCAATCTGCGCGGGACACGTGGCCGAGCCAACGGCTAGGAAGGGGCACCGGACTGTCCGGTGTGCACCGGACATGTCCGGTGCGCCAACGGCTCTCAGGCTGCCAACGGTCGACTGCACCATTTTTGGAAAGAAATCGAGCACCGGACAGTGTCCGGTGTGCACCGGACTGTCCGGTGCACCAGTCGACAGAAGGCAAGATCAGCCTTCCTAGATTGCTCTCAACGGCTCCTAGCTGCCTTGGGGCTATAAAAGGGACCCCTAGGCGCATGAAGGAGAACACCAAGCATTCCTACAACATTCCTA
Source organism: Zea mays (assembly GCF_902167145.1). Lineage (NCBI taxonomy): Eukaryota > Viridiplantae > Streptophyta > Magnoliopsida > Poales > Poaceae > Zea > Zea mays. The sequence continues at coordinate 69,600,932 of NC_050096.1, read as the reverse complement.
AGCACCAAGTCATCGATTCCGCGCCTTTGATTCTTTGCGATAGCAATTAGAGCTCTAGTTGAGTGGTGAACTCATTGAGTTGTGTTGTGAGCTCTCGTTGCGACTTGTGTGCGTGGTGTTACTGTGATTTCTTGTCTTGAGTGTGTTGCTAATCCCTCCCTTGCTCTGTGCTTCTTTGTGAATTTCAAGTGTAAGGGCGAGAGGCTCCAAGTTGTGGAGATTCCTCGCAAACGGGATTGAGAAAAGCAAGCAAAACACCGTGGTATTCAAGTGGGTCTTTGGACCGCTTGAGAGGGGTTGATTGCAACCCTCATCCATTGGGACGCCACAACGTGGAGTAGGCAAGCGTTGGTCTTGGCCAAACCACGGGATAACCACCGTGCCATCTCTGTGATTGATCTTGTTGGTTATTGTGTTTTGTTGAAGATTCCTCTCTAGCCACTTGGCGGTTATTGTGCTAACACTTAACCAAGTTTTTGTGGCTTAAGTTTTAAGTGTTACATGATCACCTATTCACCCCCCCTCTAGGTTCTCTCAATTGGTATCGGAGCCGTTCTCTTCACAAAGGGACTAATCGCCCGAAGAGATGGATCCTAAGGGGAAGGGAATCGTGATCAACGATAAGGAGAAGGAGTCTTTCGTCAAGGAGCCGAAGGATGACAAGCCTACCGACTCGGGCTCGGGCCATAGACGGAAAGATGGGAAGAAAAAGAAAACGAGACGCATCAAGGAGATCGTCTACTACGACGACAGCGATGAGTCTACTTCTTCCCAAAAGGACGACGACCACAACGACTACGAGAGAAGGAAACCGGTTAATTCGAATTTTTCTTTTGACTACTCTCGTATTCCGCAAAGTACAAATAATCATTTGCTCTCCATTCCACTTGGCAAACCTCCTCACTTTGATGGAGAGGACTACGGATTTTGGAGCCACAAAATGCGTAGTCACCTATTCTCTCTCCATCCAAGCATATGGGAGATTGTTGAGAATGGAATGAAGTTTGATAGCTCGGATAGTCCTATTTTTATTAATGAACAGATTCATAGAAATGCACAAGCCACTACTGTGTTGTTAGCATCCTTGTGCAGGGACGAGTACCATAAAGTGAGCGGCTTGGACAATGCCAAGCAGATCTGGGACACCCTCAAGATTTCTCATGAGGGGAACGACGTCACCTTGCTCACCAAGATGGAGTTGGTGGAGGGAGAGCTTGGACGATTCGCGATGATAAGGGGCGAGGAGCCAACCCAAACATACAACCGGCTCAAGACCCTTATCAACAAAATAAGGAGCTACGGAAGCACGCGATGGACGGACCACGACGTCGTCCGATTGATGCTAAGGTCCTTTACCGTTCTTGATCCTCATTTGGTGAATAATATTCGTGAGAATCCCAGGTACACCAAAATGTCGCCCGAAGAAGTCCTTGGAAAATTCGTAAGCGGGCGAATGATGATCAAGGAGGCGAGGTACGTGGACGACGCACTGAATGGTCCAATCAATGAGCCTCAACCCGTTGCTCTCAAGGCAACGAGAAGCAAGGAGGCGTTACCTAGCAAGGTGGCGCAAGTTGAGGCGGCAGGGCTCAATGATGAAGAGATGGCCCTCATCATCAAGCGTTTCAAGACGGCGCTTAAGGGTCACAAGGGACAGCCAAGCAAGACCAAAGCCAAGGGGAAGCGCTCATGCTTCAAATGCGGTAAGCTTGGTCATTTTATTGCTAACTGTCCCGATAATGATAGTGACCAGGAAAAGGGAAACAAGAGGGAGAAAAAGAAGAATTACAAGAAGGCCAAGGGCGAGGCACATATCGGAAAGGAGTGGGATTCGGATTGCTCCTCCTCCGACTCCGACAATGAAGGACTCGCCGCCACTGCCTTCAACAAGTCATCCCTCTTTCCCAACGAGCATCACACATGCCTCATGGCGAAGGAGAAGAAGGTTTATGCATCCGGGGGCTCAAGCTGGATTATCGACAGCGGATGCACAAACCACATGACGGGAGAGAAGAGGATGTTCTCTTCCTACGTCAAGAACAAGGATTCCCAAGATTCAATAATATTCGGTGATGGGAACCAAGGCAAGGTAAAAGGGTTAGGTAAAATTGCTATTTCATCCGAACACTCTATTTCTAATATGTTTTTAGTAGAGTCTCTTGGATATAATTTGTTGTCTGTTAGTCAATTATGCAAAATGGGATATAATTGTCTTTTCACAAACATAGATGTGTCTGTCTTTAGAAGATGTGATGGTTCACTAGCTTTTAAGGGTGTACTAGACGGCAAACTTTATTTGGTTGATTTTGCAAAAGAAGAAGCCGGTCTAGATGCATGCTTAATGGCTAAGACTTGCATGGGCTGGTTGTGGCATCGCCGCTTAGCACATGTGGGGATGAAGAACCTCCACAAGCTTCTAAAGGGAGAACACGTGATAGGTCTAACTAATGTACATTTCGAAAAAGATAGACCTTGTGTAGCTTGTCAAGCAGGGAAACAAGTGGGAGGCTCTCATTACACCAAAAATGTGATGACAACATCAAGACCTTTGGAGATGCTTCATATGGACCTCTTCAGACCCGTCGCCTATCTTAGTATAGGAGGAAGTAAGTATGGTCTTGTTATAGTTGATGATTTTTCCCGCTTCACTTGGGTATTCTTTTTGCAGGATAAATCTGAAACCCAAGGGACCCTCAAGCGCTTCCTAAGGAGAGCTCAAAATGAGTTTGAGCTCAAGGTGAAGAAGATAAGGAGCGACAATGGGTCCGAGTTCAAGAACCTTCAAGTGGAGGAGTTCCTTGAGGAGGAAGGGATCAAGCACGAGTTCTCCGCTCCCTACACACCACAGCAAAATGGTGTGGTAGAGAGGAAGAACGGGACGCTCATCGATATGGCGAGGACTATGCTTGGAGAATTCAAGACCCCCGAGCGTTTTTGGTCGGAAGCCGTGAACACGGCTTGCCACGCCATCAACAGGGTCTATCTTCACCGACTCCTCAAGAAGACTTCATATGAGCTGCTGACTGGTAACAAACCCAATGTGTCTTATTTTCGTGTATTTGGGAGCAAGTGTTATATTCTTGTGAAGAAAGGTAGAACCTCTAAATTTGCTCCCAAAGCTGTAGAAGGGTTTTTATTAGGTTATGATTCAAATACAAAGGCGTATAGGGTCTTCAACAAATCATCGGGTTTGGTTGAAGTCTCTAGCGACGTTGTATTTGATGAGACTAATGGCTCTCCAAGAGAGCAAGTTGTTGATCTTGATGATGTAGATGAAGAAGATGTTCCAACGGCCGCAATGCGCACCATGGCGATTGGCGATGTGCGACCACAGGAAAAATTGGAGCAAGATCAACCATCTTCCTCAACTACGGTGCATCCCCCAACTCAAGACGATGAACAGGTTCATCATGAGGAGGCGCGTGATCAAGGGGGAGCACAGGATGTCCAAGTTGAAGAGGAAGAAGCACCTCAGGCACCTCCAACCCAAGTTCGAGCGACGATTCAAAGGGATCATCCCGTCGACCAAATATTGGGTGATATTAGCAAGGGAGTAACTACTCGTTCAAGATTAGTTAATTTTTGTGAGCATTACTCTTTTGTCTCTTCTATTGAGCCTTTCAGGGTAGAAGAGGCCTTGCTAGATCCGGACTGGGTGTTGGCCATGCAGGAAGAACTCAACAATTTCAAGCGCAATGAAGTTTGGACACTGGTGCCTCGTCCCAAGCAAAATGTTGTGGGAACCAAGTGGGTGTTCCGCAACAAACAGGACGAGCACGGGGTGGTGACGAGGAACAAGGCTCGACTTGTGGCAAAAGGTTATGCCCAAGTCGCAGGTTTGGACTTTGAGGAGACTTTTGCTCCTGTGGCTAGGCTAGAATCAATTCGTATCTTGCTAGCATATGCCGCTCACCATTCTTTCAGGTTGTACCAAATGGATGTGAAGAGCGCTTTCCTCAACGGGCCGATCAAGGAGGAGGTGTACGTGGAGCAACCCCCTGGCTTCGAGGATGAACGGTACCCCGACCACGTGTGTAAGCTCTCTAAGGCGCTCTATGGACTTAAGCAAGCCCCAAGAGCATGGTATGAATGCCTTAGAGACTTTTTAATTGCTAATGCTTTCAAGGTTGGGAAAGCCGATCCAACTCTGTTTACTAAGACTTGCGATGGTGATCTTTTTGTGTGCCAAATTTATGTCGATGACATAATATTTGGTTCTACTAATCAAAAGTCTTGTGAAGAGTTTAGCAGGGTGATGACGCAGAAATTCGAGATGTCGATGATGGGCGAGTTGAACTACTTCCTTGGGTTTCAAGTGAAGCAACTCAAGGACGGCACCTTCATCTCCCAAACAAAGTACACGCAAGACTTGCTAAAGCGGTTTGGGATGAAGGACGCCAAGCCCGCAAAGACGCCGATGGGAACCGACGGACACACCGACCTCAATAAAGGAGGTAAGTCTGTTGATCAAAAGGCATATCGGTCTATGATAGGGTCTTTACTTTATTTGTGTGCTAGTAGACCTGATATTATGCTTAGCGTATGCATGTGTGCTAGATTTCAATCCGATCCAAGGGAGTGTCACTTAGTGGCTGTGAAGCGAATTTTGAGATATTTAGTCGCTACGCCTTGCTTCGGGATCTGGTATCCAAAGGGGTCTAACTTTGACTTGATTGGATATTCAGATTCCGACTATGCTGGATGTAAGGTCGATAGGAAGAGTACATCGGGGACGTGCCAATTCTTAGGAAGGTCCCTGGTGTCGTGGAACTCTAAGAAACAAACCTCCGTTGCCCTATCCACCGCTGAGGCTGAGTACGTTGCCGCAGGACAGTGTTGCGCGCAACTACTTTGGATGAGGCAAACCCTCCGGGACTTTGGCTACAATCTGAGCAAAGTCCCACTCCTATGTGACAATGAGAGTGCTATCCGGATAGCGGAAAATCCTGTTGAGCACAGCCGCACAAAGCACATTGACATCCGGCATGACTTTTTGAGAGACCACCAGCAAAAGGGAGATATCGAAGTGTTTCATGTTAGCACCGAGAACCAGCTAGCCGATATCTTCACTAAGCCTTTAGATGAAAAGACCTTTTGCAGGCTGCGTAGTGAGCTAAATATCCTAGATTCGCGGAACTTGGATTGATTCATAGCATACATGTGTTTATGCCTTTGATCATGTTCCTTCTGCATTTGTTGCTTATGTATGGTGCTCAAGTTGTACAAACACTCCCTGGACCTCACAAGTCCTTTTGCAAGTGATGCACATATTTAGGGGGAGCTGTGCTACAACTTGACCCTTCGAGACTAACCGTGTGCTTGAGTTTGCTTGTTTTAGTCTCAAAGGAGATTTGAAAGGGAAAAGGTGGACTTGGACCATGAAAGACTTCCACTGCACTCCAATGAGAGGGTAACTTATTCCAAGTTCATCTCATGTACTCTTATTGCCTTTGTGTTCTTATTTGAAGATTTTGGTGAGGCAATAGGGTTAAAGGGCCAAGATTGATCCCGTTTTGGTGCTTGATGCCAAAGGGGGAGAAAATAAAGGCCAAAGCGATAAATGGATCAGCTACCACTTGAGAAATTTTGAAAAAGAAATTTTGAAAATAGTAGAATAGAGCTTTTGGTTTGTCAAAACTCTTTTAGTGTCTCTCTTGTCAAAAGTTGGTTTCTTATGGGGAGAAGTATTGATTATGGGAAAAAGGGGAGTTTTTGAAATCTTGAATCAATTTCTCTTGGAATGACTCTCTTTATGTCTTAACATGTGTGTTTGACTTAGAGATAGAAATTTGAGTTTGATTTGCAAAAACAAACCAAGTGGTGGCATAGAGTGATCCATATATGTCAAATTGAATCAAAACAATTTTGAGTTCTTATTTGAATTGATTTTGTACTTGTTCTGCTTGCTTTATGTTGTGTTGGCATAAATCACCAAAAAGGGGGAGATTGAAAGGGAAATGTGCCCTTGGGCCATTTCTAAGTATTTTGGTGATTTAGTGTCTAACACAAGTGCCTAAGTGTGAAAAGGTGGACAAAGTACAAATCAAGGATAAAGGTATGTTTCGTAGACTTAGTACATTGTTTTATGGACTAATGTATTGTGTCTAAGTGCTGGAAACAAGAAAAATCCAATTGGAAATGTCTTGGCTCGAGCAGCCAAGACTCTGCTGAGTCTGGGAGCACCGGACTGTCCGGTGGTACACCGGACAGTGTCCGGTGCGCCAGGCTGGCTCGAGCGAAGTGGCCGCTCTCGGGAATTCACCGGCGACGTACGGCTATAATTCACCGGACTGTCCGGTGTGCACCGGACTGTCCGGTGAGCCAACGGTCGACCGGGCCAACGGTCAGCCGCGCAATCTGCGCGGGACACGTGGCTGAGCCAACGGCTAGGAAGGGGCACCGGACTGTCCGGTGTGCACCGAACATGTCCGGTGCGCCAACGGCTCTCAGGCTGCCAACGGTCGACTGCGCCATTTTTGGAAAGAAATCGGGCACCGGACAGTGTCCGGTGTGCACCGGACTGTCCGGTGCACCAGTCGACAGAAGGCAAGATCAGCCTTCCTAGATTGCTCTCAACGGCTCCTAGCTGCCTTGGGGCTATAAAAGGGACCCCTAGGCGCATGAAGGAGAACACCAAGCATTCCTACAACATTCCTAAGCACCAAGACATCGATTCCACGCCTTTGATTCTTTGCGATAGCAATTAGAGCTCTAGTTGAGTGGTGAACTCATTGAGTTGTGTTGTGAGCTCTCGTTGCGACTTGTGTGCGTGGTGTTACTGTGATTTCTTGTCTTGAGTGTGTTGCTAATCCCTCCCTTGCTCTGTGCTTCTTTGTGAATTTCAAGTGTAAGGGCGAGAGGCTCCAAGTTGTGGAGATTCCTCGCAAACGGGATTGAGAAAAGCAAGCAAAACACCGTGGTATTCAAGTGGGTCTTTGGACCGCTTGAGAGGGGTTGATTGCAACCCTCGTCCATTGGGACGCCACAATGTGGAGTAGGCAAGCGTTGGTCTTGGCCGAACCACGGGATAACCACCGTGCCATCTCTGTGATTGATCTTGTTGGTTATTGTGTTTTGTTGAAGATTCCTCTCTAGCCACTTGGTGGTTATTGTGCTAACACTTAACCAAGTTTTTGTGGCTTAAGTTTTAAGTGTTACAGGATCACCTATTCACCCCCCCCCCCCTCTAGGTGCTCTCAGAGCTGCCTCAGCAGGTTTTGAGGGAGGAGAGGACACGGCTATATTACTATTACAAAACCACGAACGAAGTTTAAAATCAAAGATCACAACAGAATAAAAACCACTAATTAATACCTATTTGCCCTTCGGGCCCTGTGCTTTTTTCAGCAGTCTCCGCTACCTTTCTAGCGTCATGGATGCCTTTTTCGCTTCTCTGAATGATTTCTTGAGCCATTTATCGGCCGCCATTGTCCCAGATGTCGGTGAAAAATTTTCCACCGACCTGGCTTGCTTCGGCTGAAGGGTCTTTGATATCTTCAGAGGATAAAGCAGCTTCAGACTGTGCCAAAGATTTCACATGCTCGCACCCTTTCTTCTCCAAAACAGTAACAGTTCCTCTGGCGCCCGAAAAAGCACAAATGTCCCTGCGACTATTCAAGATTTCCTCGAAGGCCTCAGCTTCGTGACTGATCCATTCAATCAGGCCTTCTGGATTCCCTCTTGTGAAATTTTCTTCACTAGAAAATGCGCCGACGCTGGCGAAGCTGGATTTTATCTTTTTAACACACTCTATGGATTTATCATAGCACCTTTTCTTCGAAGCACGAAGCTCTTCAACATTTACTTCCAAATGATTTGCCCATTGATCACTTAGTTCTCGTTTTGTTTCTTCAAGAATGCGTTCTTCTTTAGCTCGGGCTAGTTGTTTCCGAAGATCTTCGATTTCCCGCTTCTGAGCTTCGGCTTGAATTTTAGAGTTAGCTTCGTTTTCCTTTATTTTATCCACTAATGTAACCAGGATTTTGTCCTTTTCCAAGGCTTCATTTCTTAGTCTGATAACCTCTGTCCGAAGGTTGTTAAGAGCAATAGTGCAGCTCTCATCTTCAGCATTCTTTTGTGCCCTTAAGGCATTGCTAAGTATTAAGCCCTATTCAAAAGAATGAATGGATTAACATAAGAACAAAAGACTAATTTAAAATTCATAAATTTCAAAATTTACAATCTTTGTACCTTCAGACTATTATATGTAAGGCTATCTGCAAGATCCTCCTTCGTCATGGCGCAAAGGCCAGCTTCGAGCTTCGGGAACCCCATGCTCCTAGCCATCTCTCGGCACACAGACAATTCTTTATTGTCTGGGAGACAATATAGGAAGTCATCTTCGTCTGTTTCATTGAACACTACGGCCCCCTTCGGATACTTCAGTTCTCGGGCATAGTGATTAGCTTTAAAAACTTCTTCTTCAGATAGTTTCTTCCCCGAAGCATGTCGCACAATATAATCATGTATTTTGGAAGATGCTTCAGGGACGCCAGTGTCAATTTCTTCAATCAAAATTGGCTCTGTCATTTTTATTTTTTCGGTTTCCAAAGTTGCCTCTGTCAATTTTCTTTCTTCAGCTTTCAAAGGTTTTACCTTGATGGGCTCTGAGGGCCCAGCTTCAGTTTCAAATTGTTGCTTTAAAGCTTCAGCAACAAAGCCTTCAGTAGACACTTCAGAAGCTTCAACAGATTTCTTCGGAGTTATGCTCGAAGATTTAATTGTTTCTAAAACATCCAGCACATTAACCATCCTTTTTCTTTTCGGGGTCGCTGCTGGTCCCTTCTGGATTTTTGCTGTTGGACTTAAAATTTCTAATGTTTTTGCTTTTTCAGTCCTTAGTTCTTTTGTTTTCTCTGTTGCTGGTACTTCGGCTATTTCCTCGATTTTTGTCACCAGAGTTGCTTCTCTGGCTTCAGTGGCCGAAGAGGCCTCACCAATAAACTCAGGCACTATGGCCGGCTCAATATAACGTGGAGGGTGTGTGAGTACCTTTACCTTTTTCCTCTTCGGCGCCGGTTCGCTAGGAGCAGCTGAAGCAATTTCCTTTGTAGGAGAAGTATTTTTCCTTTTTTGGCCTCGTACCGGGTAATGGTAGTCGGGGTAGATAAACCCAATTGCATCAAATACACGGTTAAGCCTCTTCTTCTTTCGGCCTCCGAAGGCCGCTGATAGTGCAGTATCTTCGGCTTTCGAGTATACCCCAAGCAATTCGTCACTTATAGCCTCAATACTTTTCAACCAGTCATCATCTGGTTCAACAAACTTATCTCCGTATTTGAATGTGTATTTTAGCCTAACTAGCCCGCCTTCGTCAGGTTCCTTGATGGTCTCCTTCGGCATTTCCCACTTTTCTACAAGTGGCCAAACTCTGAAGGCAATATGCTCTTGGACCAAATCCCTTGTACTAATAAAAGAGCATACTACGCCGAAGGCTCTCTGGCATTCTTCGGCTGCTTCATCCATCTCCACCTTCGGCTTTCGAAGGCCGAAGCGTTGCCAGATATGGCGCATAATGATACCTTTGATATCTTCATGTGATTTCAGGTCATTTTTCACGTAAAACCATTCTGTCATCCAGTCGCTGGGCCACCTCTTTCGAAAGGTTGGCACAGGGCAGCTTGACCCCGACCGAGTGCCGAAGCTGTAGCAGCCAAAGTTGTTGTGATACTGCTCTTTGCCCCAGGGTTTTGTCTCATACAACAGCTCGTGTATGTTACATAAGCTTTTTGCGTTAGGTTCCAAACCTTGGCTTCTCGTGGCCCACACAAAGATGTTCATCCTTATGATTGCTTCGGGGATAAGTTGGTGAAGGTAGATTTCGAATGCCTTCAATACTTCCACGACAAAACTACTCAAGGGAAATTGTAATCCAGCTTTCAAGAAGCTTCGGAATATCACGACCTCATTTTCCTCGGGAGTTGGACAAGTCTTCTCTCCTTCGTCAGCCCTCACAACAGACAAGTCCTGAAAGTATCTCCCTCTCATATTGACAAGATGGTTTTCCTTAATGCTGGACTTACCAAAAACTGCATGGCTTGGTCCCAGGGTCGATCTTCGGAATCTTCACCACCACTATCCACATCGTAACTTTCACTGTCGCAGTATCTTCAGATAAACCCTCCAAAATCTCTCTGGTAATCTTCTCCGTATTAGTCTTCGACATTGATTCAAGAAAACCCAGGTGCATTTCCTCAGAAAGACTTAGCTTCGAACCACCAACGGCTTTCTTATCCTTAGGCATCTTCGGAAATGCTGACAAAACACACTCGAAACCGAAGCTTAAAAATCTAAAACCGAGCAAATACTCACTACAAGAATATTGACCTTCTATGACGTTTTGATGGTATCATAAGCGTCACAGAAGGTGCGTAATTAAAGGTCTTCTGTGACGAAACATAAAAAAGTATGACGTTCCTAAGGAGGAATATTCTTAGGAATGCCATTATTTATTATGTTTCGTCACAGAAGACCTTTAATTACGCACCTTCTATGACGCTTATGATACCAACAAAACGTCATAGAAGGTCAATAATCTTGTAGTGTACTGTTGCGTGCAGGCTAAAAATTTTTGGGTGAGTAAAACGGATGGCATTGAGCCCCATTGTTTGGGTCACCCAAAAATTCCTTGGCTCCTTAGCTTGCGCAATAGCCCCATTGTTGTCACAGTAGAGGTTCAATGGGCTAGATGCATTAGGAAACACACCAAGCTCGATGAGGAACTTCCTTATCCAAACACCTTCCTTCGCAGATTCAGAAGCTGCAATGTACTCGGCTTCTGTTGTAGAATCAGTCACAGTCTCCTGTTTGGAACTCTTCCAACTAACAGCACCACCATTTATTGTGAACACAAAACCTGATTGCGATTTTAACTCGTCTGGGTCAGTTTGGAAGCTAGCATCGGTGTAACCAGTTACAACGAGCTCCTCCTTACCCCCATATACCAGGAACATATCTTTAGTCCTTCTTAAGTACTTAAGAATGCCTTTTACCGCTGTCCAGTGATCCTCACCTGGATCAGCCTGGTATCTACTCGTAGCACTTATAGCGTATGAAACATCTGGGCGTGTACTTATCATGGCATACATGATTGATCCAATCGCTGAGGCGTATGGTACCTTACTCATGCGCTCTCGCTCATTAGCCGTCGCAGGACATTGCATCTGGCTAAGGTGTTTACCATGTGACATAGGTATGAAACCTTTCTTGGACTGTTCCATGTTGAACCGTTTCAAAACCTTGTCAATGTACGTATCTTGACTTAATCCTATAAGCCTCTTCGACCTATCTCTATAGATCCTTATGCCCAAAATATATGCTGCTTCCCCTAAGTCCTTCATAGAAAAACTCTTTTTCAGTGAAGCCTTGACGGACTCCAGCATAGGAATGTCATTCCCAATCAATAATATGTCATCCACATACAAGATCAGAAATACAACAGCGCTCCCACTTTCCTTCTTGTAAACACAAGCTTCTTCTTCATTCTGATGAAAACCAAGCCCTTTGATCACTTCATCAAAACGAATGTTCCAACTCCGAGATGCTTGCTTCAACCCATAAATGGATTTCTGAAGTTTGCATATCTTTCCAGCATTGATCGGATCGACAAAACCCTCGGGCTGTATCATATACACGTCCTCATCAAGGTTTCCATTAAGGAAAGCTGTTTTGACATCCATCTGCCAAATCTCATAATCGAAATATGCGGCAATAGCTAGAATGATCCGAATAGATTTAAGCATCGCTACTGGCGAGAATGTCTCGTCATAGTCAACTCCTTGAACTTGTCGAAAACCCTTTGCAACAAGTCGAGCCTTATAGATGTGAACATTTCCATCCATGTCTTTCTTCTTCTTATAGATCCATTTGCATTCTATAGGTCTAACACCATCAGGCGGGTCAACCAAGTTCCAAACTTGATTTTCTCCCATGGAATCTATCTCGGATCTCATGGCGACATGCCATTTCTCGGAATCTGGGTCCATCATCGCTTCTGAATATGTTGCAGGTTCGTCGTTGTCTAACAACAACACTTCCCCATTGCCCAACAATAGCACTTCTCCTCGTGCCTCGCGAAGCCTTGCTGACCTTCGTGGTTGTGGTGGTGATTCTCTTGCCATAGACGTCTCAACTTGTTCTGCTACATTAGCATCACTTGTTGAATCTTGTCCCACTGGCTCATCCTGAACTTCTTCAAGATACACCTTTTGTTTACTTTTCTCTCTTTTGAGAAACTCTTTCTCTAAGAACACACCGTTCCGGGCGACAAACACTTTGCCCTCTGACCGGTGGTAAAAGTAATATCCTAAAGTTTCCTTTGGATATCCCACGAACATGCACTTGTCCGATTTTGGAGTGAGTTTATCCGACTGTAGTCGCTTGACGTAAACCTCACAACCCCAAATCTTCAGAAAAGACAAGCTGGGAGTCTTCCCAGTCCACATCTCATATGGTGTCTTAACTACGGACTTAGACGGTACCCTATTTAGTGTGAAAGCTGCTGTTTCTAGAGCGTATCCCCAAAACGACAAAGGTAGGTCCGACTGGCTCATCATTGATCGAACCATATCCAATAAAGTCCGATTACGTCGCTCAGACACGCCATTCCTCTGAGGCGTTCCAGGCGGCGTAAGCTGTGGAACAATTCCACAACTCTTTAGATGATTGCTAAACTCATGACTCAAATATTCACCACCACGATCTGATCGCAGTGCTTTAATTTTCTTGCCACGCTGATTTTCTACTTCATTCTGAAACTCTTTGAACTTTTCTAAGGATTCAGACTTGTGTTTCATTAAGTAGACATACCCATATCTACTAAAATCATCAGTGAAGGTTATGAAGTATTGGAATCCTCCCCTAGCTGTCGTACTCATTGGTCCGCACACATCAGTATGTATGAGTTCCAATAAATCTAACGTCCTCTCCGGTAAACCCGTGAAGGGCGCCTTGGTCATCTTACCAAGTAAGCAAGCTTCACATGTCTCGTATGATTCAAAATCAAACGAAGTTAAAAGCCCATCAGAATGAAGCTTCTTCATGCGATTCTCACTTATATGACCCAAACGACAGTGCCACATGTAGGTAGGACTTAAATCATTAGGCCGAGGCCTTTTAGCACTAATATTACAGATAGGTGCATCATCAAGATTTAAAATGAACAACCCATTCATAATGGATGCAAAAGCCACAAACATGCCATTCTTAGAGATCACACAACCATTGTTTTCACTCGCAAATGAATAACCATCCTTCATCAAACATGAAGGAGACATAATGTTTCGACTCATACTAGGAACTAGATAACAATTATTTAACTCCAAAATAAATCCTGATGGGAGGTGGAGTTGCATCGTCCCGACGGTCAACGCAGCAACTCTTGCATTATTGCCTACCCGGAAATCAACTTCTCCTCTTTTCACGCTTCTAGTTCTTATCATTCCCTGCATCGAATTGCAAATATGGGCAACCGATCCGGTATCAAATACCCAAGAATTAATATAAGAATCAGCAAGAAAAATTTCTGTAATGTGAATAGCAAGTGTACCTGTTGCGGCTGTACCCTTACCGCCGCGATCCTTAATAGAGGCCAAGTACTGCTTGCAATTCCTTTTCCAGTGACCAAGTTCTTTGCAATAAAAGCACTCTGCATCTGCAGCTGGTCCAGCCTTGGGCTTTTGATTTGGCTTGGATACTGTATCCTTTGCCTTGCCCTTCTTCTTTTGAGATTTACCCTTCTTCTTAAAGTTGGGTTTGTTTTGGACCACCATCACATGGCCGCTGCTGCCAGCGCTTTTCTTTATGTCCCCCTCTGCTGTTTTCAGCATGCCACATAGTTCATTGAGGCCCCTCTCCGCCCCATGCATATGGTAGTTCGTGATGAAGTTTCCATAGCTGGGCGGAAGAGATGCTAAAATGAAGTCAGTGGCCAACTCTTGGCTTATTGGGAAGCCTAGCTTCTCCAACCTCTGACTGTAACCAACCATTTTGATTACATGTGGCCCAACTGCTGCGCCTTCTGCTAGCTTGCATTCCAGAAAGGCTTTGGACACATTGAACCTTTCTGTCCTAGCCTGAGTCTGGAACATATCCTTGAGCGCCACGATCATATCGTGCACCTCATGGTTTGTCTCAAACTGCATCTGCAGCTCAGGCTCCATGCAAGCAAGCATTAGGCAACTCACTTCAAGATTAGTATCCATTGCTTTCTTGTAAGCGGTTTTAGCTGCAGCAGTTGCATTTTCACCAGGATCCTCTGGCAGTGGGGTGTCTAGAACGTCTTCCTTTTTTTCAGCCCTGAGAACAATTCTCAGGTTACGGATCCAATCCGTATAGTTTGTTCCATTTAACTTATCCTTTTCAAGAATTGATCGCAAAGTAAATGTTGGTGTGCTAGGTGCCATTTATCTACAACAAAATAATGCAAAATACTAAGACAAAAATAACCATGACAGAGTAAATCATATTAAACATTTAATAGTCTACTCCCACTAAAATCAATATCCCTCGATTGATACTTAGTGATTCAGAACCCACAACTAACAAGTCTACTAGTGAGCTTTAGCATCACCGCTAGAAGACAAGGTAGATCGGTAAGCAACTTCTTGCTAATCATATCATATATATGACTCCTGTTGTTGGGTGACATCTCTATGTCTCGGCTCCCAACCTTATGCCTCAAAGTCCTTAACCATTAAGCTGACTTTGTTTAAGTTAACCAACCCTTTCTGCAGTTCGTATCCGATACAAACCTATCTAGTCAAGGAAAACTGGTGGCACCCTAATTTCATAGACCCACCACCAATTGTACAAGACTTATGATAGTGCAAGGTTTGGAGAGGCATTGAAGCTTAAACATTTATGAGGGATCGTCCTACTTATAACATCGCACGCAAGGACATATATGCAATATAAACAAGTAGAACAATAAGAATGGCATTCACACAACAGTTGTGATTCGGTATGGCTTGCTGTCACATGGTGATCCCCATCTCCAATAATCTGTCCATCACGATGATCTCCATCTCCATGATATAGGTATGCCATCCTCCAGGTGATGAGTCCTTCAAGACCTATCTAAACGTATGCTGGTAAACAAATTACATATACGCTTTGGATCATCACATGTTGACACGCAGGTCATTACATTAAATTTGGACAATACATTTGGCTCCAGCCGTATTGCCCTGGTCACGACACGCAGGTCATGAATAATTTATTAACATGCATCACATACACATTATAGCCATACCGATCACATGTCCTGCAAAAACAGGTTAGACAAACACGTTTCTATACGTTCGCCACTACAGCAGATAGCCACGGCGGTATGTATGGAAATTCCATGCATCGTATGTATGGAAATTCCACTGGAAATCTCATGCGATTGATCAAATCAACCCAAATCCGAGACTTTCAACCCGAAGAAGATTACACTCATGACGTCGATCTGTTGCGTCAATCTGCTGGTTGTGTACGCAGTTAGCCCCGATGGTGATTCCAGCCGGTAGGGGCAAGTCGCGCATACAACAGAGAAGGACGAACTGATCTCTCCAGTCATATCCGATGTAATCTACTTCAACCCTTTATTACCAATTGATCTAATCAAACCGTGCATCAAGTAGATCCATCACATGAACCTAGATCCAGACCTAAAACTTACGCAGAACCTCCTCTGATACCACTGTAGGATTACGGGGAGGCTACACTAGCGCAAAACAAAAATTTTCATCCCCATAATACCAAGAACTACTGCGGTTATAGGTCATGGGATTACCACTAGACGCGCAGAGCAGCGGAAGACGTCTCGATGTAGACGAACGCGTCGAGCAGTGCCGTGCAGTCGCCGGCGTCCTTCACGTCCTCGCACGGTTCGCCCAAGTGCTCCAGATGTAGCACCTCCGAGGTATCCACACGTACAGGGAGGAAGCGCCGCGTACCGAACTGCTAGGTTCGCGACGGCGGCTTGGCGAGGGCGAGAGGTGGGCGGCGGCTGTTAGTTCGCTGGTGGCGAATTAGGTTATCCTTAACCGCGCCCTCGCCCCTCATTATATAGGCGTTATGGTGGGCTTCTGACGCCGAGGCCCATCACTAACCCTAAAGCCCAGTCTAATTTCGGATCTAATCCGAATTAGGCTTCCTTCCCCTTAAGTGTGTGACCCTATAGGTTCACGTACAAATAGACATAGGCCGAGTACTCTTACTTGGCCCAATAATTGACAGCGGCCTCTAGCAAGACATGTCAACTCCTATGTGTACGTAAAGATCATATCAGACGAACCATTGCGACATTACGTACATGTTGTTCCCTTTGTCTCACGATATTTGGTCTGGCTCTAAGCTGACCTCTCTTTCTCGATACTGTGAATTGGAATCCTTTCAATGGTTAACTCTTAACCCTAGCACGGCCATGCATTTCTTGATCCAATCACTCGAGGGGCCCAGAGATATCTCTCTCACAAAGAGAGGGACAAATTCCATCTTGACTGACCATGCCTCATAGCATGCTTCCTGACAAACCCAAAACTACCTTTATAACTACCCAGTTACGGGATAGCGTTTGATAGTCCCTAAGTAAGTCAATTCACATCTTGAGAACATGCGACAATCTCAGGTCTAAGGATACAGTATTCATGTTGCAAGAAGAGAACTATATTACAATATCTCACGTTGGGTCGGTCCAGCCTCATGTCATACATGCGCCCACATTATTAGTTTAACATCTCCATGTTCATGACTTGTGAAATGTAGTCATCAACTAATACATGTGCTAGTCATCGACTCTGACTAGGGACATCATTTAGAATAACCATATAAGTAAAGAATCTCACAAACAATTCACATAATTGCTAATCAATACAAGGTGCCTTCCATGGATATTCAATTAAGCAATATATATATCATGGATACAAAGAAATATGCTCATCTCTATGATTATCTCTAGGGCATATTTCTAACAGTCGGAAGATAATGCATTATCCACAGCCTTCGGAGGCCAGGGAAAGAAGAGATTGAACAGAGTTTTTGACGCTATTGGCTTTGTTTACCCGGACTACCGTTATCCACTGCGGGGCCAGGGAAAGAAGAGGAAACCTGCTGCTTCGGCCACTCTAGACGAGCCTACACCGAAGGGCAAAAAATTGAAGGTCCTTACCCACCGGCCACGCTATATTGAGTCGGTCGTGGTGCCTGAGTTTGGCGGGGAAGCTTCTTCAGCTACTGAATCAGGAAAAGTTGCTCCCCCGCGCAAAGGACTAAAGAACCAACTACAAAGCCGAAGCTACCTTCAGCTGAGCTAGCTGAGACGAAGACTGATAAGGGTAAAGCTGAAGAAGCAAATATTGGAGAAACAAAAGTGTTAGAAATTTTAAGCCCTTCGACAGAGGTAATAGTGCCAAAGGCACAAAAAAGTTCTGCCGCAACTCCCAAGAGGAGAAGGATGGCAAACGTACTAGATGTGCTAGAAACAGTGAAGACTTTGAACTCAACTCCTTTGAGGAAAATTGTCGAAGCTTCGAAAGCGCAAACTGAAGTTGAAACAGAGCAGGCCGAAATTGAAATTGCAGTAGCTCAAGCTGGTACCGAAGCTAGGCCTTCAAAGCCCGGTGAGATAGAGTCTGCAGAAATTAAAGAAAAAGCAATAGAAGAAGAAGACACAGAGCAAATTTTGCCTGAAAAAGTTGCCACTCCTGCTCCCGAAGCTTTAAAAGAGAGCATTGATTACATTATTCGCCATGCTTTGGGAAAGAGACTTTCTAAAGAAGAAGAACAAGAAGATCAACATTATGCCCAAAGATTAAAATACCCAAAGGGGGCATTAGTGTTTAATGGTAGTGGGGAGGAAGACTTTTTGTACTGTCTCCCGGATAGTAAGGAGATATCCGTCTGTCAGGAGATGGGGAGAAGCTTCGGATTTCTGAAGCTAGAAGAAGGTCTTTCAGTGTTATCAAAGGATGAATTGGCTGACAGTTTAGCATACAATAGCATAAAGGTATAAAAGCTAATTTTGTATTTTAAAACGAATTGTTTTATTTGCTTATACTTGATCTCATTCTCCTTTTGTAGGGCCTAATCCTTAGCAATGCCCTCAGAGCACAGAAAAACGCTGAAGATGAAGGGCATACAATGGCCTTGAATAACCTTCGTTCAGAGGTGATTGATCTAAGGAACGAAGGCCTTGAAAAAGACAAGATATTAATTTCATTGGTTAATAAAGTAAAAGAAGATGAAGTTAATTTCAAAGCTCAAGCCGAGGTCCAAAAGAATGAGATCGAAGACCTTCAGAAACAATTAGTAGAGGCCAAAGAGAAATGTGTTGTCGCAGAAGCTAACCGAGAGGCCAGTGAATATTGGAAAAACTATTTAGAAAAACAGTTGAAGAACTTCGTGCATCCAAGGAAAGATGTTTTGAAAAATCTTTGGGATGCGTGAATAAAATAAAGGATAGCTTTGCCAACGTGGGCACATTTTCAAACGAAGATAACTTCATACGAGGCAACCCTGAGGGTGTAATCGAGTGGATCAGCGGAGAAGTTGAAGCTTTTGAGGAAATCTTAAGTGATCGTGGGGATGTCTATGCGTTCTCTGGTGCGAGAGGAGTTTCAGCTGTCTTGGAGAAGGCGGGTTGTAACCATGTTAAAACCTTGGCCCAGGTCGAAGCTTCCCTCTCCGTGGATGACACGAAGGACCCCTCGGTCGAAGCAAGTTTTCTTGGCGGAAAATTTTTCACTGACATCTGGGAGAATGGTGGCCGAGAAATGGCCCACGAGATAATGAAAAAGAGCGAAAAAGATATTCATGACGCTCGAGAAGCAGCAAAAGAAGCTGAGAAAGCTGCAGAACTCAAGAGACGGATAGGTATTGTTTAACTGGTTTAAGCTTCGTCGTTTGCTTTCGTGGCTTCGAACTGATTGATTCTTTCTTTCGCAGCTGAATTACCTCCTCCACCGGAGCCATTTCACCCCCTGGCTGACCCGGAGACGAAGAAAGCAATAGAAATTATCAACATAGCCGAATCTATTGTTGACGAAGTCGTCACATAACGAAGTTGCGGAAAAAGTTCTGAAGGAAGAGGACTAGTTGTTGTAAAAACGTTCTTAGGTGGTTAATGTAACATTTGCTGAACTAAATCTGTAATATTTGATACGTATAGTTTTGAATCTACTATGTAAACTATTTTGCAATTCACTTATTTGCGATGCATGAAACTTTTTACATACATATCGTTTTTTAGCCTTCGGCGAAAAAACAACTTCCCTTCTTTTCATGCTTCGCAAAGAAGAATACTTATATTTCGTGAGAATATCCATACTTCGTAAAGAGCATCCAAGCTTCGTAAAAATATCAATGCTTGGAAAACAATAGACCTCTTCTTCCACATCAGAGCTGATGAAGCTATAATTCCCAGTTTACTTTGCCTTAGCACCTTTTCACCTTTGTAAAGCATTCTCCGAAGATCGACTTCGTTTCCAATTCGTTTCATTGGTGCAATATGATGTATGATGTGATGATATGCGAGATGATGCGATGATATGATGAGAAGAATGATGCTAATGCCGAAGACACACGCCCTCGCTGAAACACAAAATCTCTGCGTCCTTGTCACACCCGGTTTTGGAAGGTAAACTGAATGCGTACTATGTACGTGCCAGGATCAGAACTCACGTACATAGCGGTTACATAAATGAACATCAACGCACATTGCTCGAATAATAACATAAAAGAGTATTAACTTATTACATCACAGAGTCATAGACATCCACATAGTCATCAACTTAACAGATAAATCAAAGTGCTAGCGAAACGCAGTAAAGATAAAGCCTTCACAAGCAGCTGACTGAGGGTTGCCGCCAACCCACACCTAGAACTCGTCATAGTCTTGGAACTCCTGGAAGTCTCCTTCCACGGCTTCGTCTTCTCCTGAGCAGTGGTTGCAATGTGGACAACCTGGTGTTTTGTGGTAAAGCAAGGATGAGTACACATCAACGTACTCAGCAAATGCCCCGTTTGGCTGAAGTGGACTAGCTTTATGTGGGGTTAGGCTCAAGCAGTTGCTTTTAGTTGGTCAAGTATTTATTGTTAGCAGAAGCCAAATTTTATCATGAAGCCCAAGTTATAAACCCGAAAAGTACCTCCTCGGAGAGGAAATACTAGAATACATAATTAAAGTCACCCTCAGTAACCATCATCATTAAAGTCATCATCTGAAGTGTATCCGGAGTATCTCTAATCAAAGAGGATCCCAAGGCTGCTCTTAACCGTGAGCACGGCTGATATATCAGTTTCACTACCCTCTGCAGAGGTCGCACACTTTACCCATGAGCCGTGATTCCCGTTCTGCCTGGGGAGAGCTAATCCCCATTGATCACTTCCTAGATGGTCCGGCAGGGTATCACTACGTAGCCTTTACAAAGATTCCCTAGAGGTCATAGCCGCCCGTTAGGTTTCTCCAGTTTGATAAACACAGTACCTCTCCCCGCAGGAGGGTGATTAACAAAAGCAAAACGAAAGAACCTCGGCACTCAGCCTCGGCAGAGCAAGCATTGTGCCTGGACCCCATTGACGGCACGACGGCGAAGCAACTACACCTCTAGTTCCTCTAATTAATTAGCTAAGGGCATCCCATTTCACCCTCATGGTTGCACTGTTATCCCGGGTGGTCTCTCAACGAACAGGTCCTTACGGAGAGGTACTCAGGAAACAGCCTGAGCCCCCTAGAGTATCACAAGATCATCAATATCATCAGGATAACAGTATCGTATCATAATTAGTCACATCATGTTCATTGATTAGATTAAGGCAATAGCAAAATGCTAACCATAATAATAACCCAAAAGGTCATCAAGGGATAAGGTAAAGTACAAAGCTAGTCAATCCTTAGGTTTCAGTTAAGTAATGCGGGAAAGTGAATTATAAGTGAATAGGACATAATGGGTCAGAGGACACTTGCCTTCACCAAACTGCTGCTCAGGGACTTCTTCTGCAACTTCCTCGAGAAACACAGACTGCCCGTTGTCTACGTAAAGTAATCATTCATTCTATGCACTTGGGAAATAACAAACAAAAGCAATATACCAAACATATGCAGCAGAGAGATCACAAGTTCATAATAGAAAAGGATTGGCACTCTGGTGTTCCCTAGGTCTAGGGTAGATGACTATACAAAATGATTCTTTATCCACTAATCAGGTCTAAGTCAGTGGTGGGGTTAAATCATTACATGGTGTTAAGTCCATAAATTTAGGTGCTCCAACTTTTATTAAAGTCTACTATCTTCTATTTATCTCAAATAGGGTTCCAATAACATTAATCTTACCCTAATGATCAACTATTAATTGGGACATAAAAACAGCAGGGAAACATTGTTTAAATAGATAGATAAGAATATTATGAACATTTTGCAATTTGAAGCACCTAATTTGGAGTTCATATGACAAAGTTATGAATTTTACAAGATTAGGGATTAAAAATATGCCTTAAATACTTATTTTGGATTAAATAAAAGGTCCGAGGACCTAACTGCGAAGATCCAGGGACGGCGGGTTAATTTGCAGAAAGGCGGGGGTCTCTTTAAGAAAAAGCGCGGGCGAAGGGGTATCGGGCTCTTATAGCCGTTGGATCTCAGATCAACGCCCGAGATTAGATCCGCGGGCGGGCGCGCGAGCGCACGGCGGCATGAGCGGCTGACATGCGGGGCCGGGCGGGCAGCGCGGGCGGATGGCTGACAGGCGGGGCCCGATTGACAGGAAGGCGGAGTGCGGGGGGGGGGGGGGAACGGCCCTGGGCCGTTGGATCTCAGGCGGACGGCTAGGGCTGGGCTCGGGCTATTTAAAATAGAGCCGTTCGATCTGGGATAGACGGTGGGGATTGGGTGGTCGGCTTCTGCCTTCCCCTCCGGCTAGCAGAGGCGGCGGCGCCCGTTCCCGCGGCGGAGGACTCGCCGGAGACGAGGGGCGCGGGGGCTCTGCGGGTCCTTGGGACGACCTGGGTGGCTGGGGAGGTTGGGGAGAGCGTGGGGAACCCTATGGTGGGGACTAGGCCGAGACAGGGGCACCGGAGGGGGGTGGTCCACGGTGAAGTGGCTCGGCGGCGGCGCTAAAGGACTCCGGCGAGGAATTAAGCGCAGCGGGGGCAGTAAAAAAAAGGAAGGGAGAGGGCGAGAGAGGTTCCTTACCTCAAGGCGAACTCCGGGGACTCCTCGGTGGCGGCGAAGACGCGGTGGCAGCCCGAGTCGACGGTGGCGGACCCCGGCGACTGCGCAGAGAACGGCGGGTGAGCGCGGGCAGAGGAATTCGGGGAGGGGGAGGGGAAATTGGGGCGTGTCCCGGGTTGCGGACGTCGGGGCGAAGCTCACCGTGGCAGAAGGCACGGCGGGGCTCCAACGGCGACGGAGAAACGGGCTCGGGCGGCGGCGGTTAATGGCGGCGGCGCTTTGGCGTGTGAGCAGCGTGGGGGAGGTGGAAGGGAGGTCTGCAGGTGCGCAAATGAGGGAGGGAGAGAGGGCGAGCGAGGTTCTGGGCTCAAGTGGCCGAGGGCGAGGTGGTTGCGAGCTCCACGCGCGACGTGGGCGCGGAGTCCGCGGCACGCGCGGCTCGGGGCGGCAGTTACGCGGAGACGGAAGAGCTGACAGCTCGGGCCCGCGAGCAGAGAGAGAGCGGGGGAAGCGGGCGCGGGCGCGGGGAAGGCGGTCGCACTGACGGGCGGGTCCGCCAGAGCAGAGAGAGGAGAGGGGGAGGAAGGTGCGCGCGGGATGGGCCAGATGGGCCGAAAGGCCGAGGGGGCGGGGGATGTGGGCTTCTTTCCTTTTTTCTTTTATTCTGGCATTTGTTTTCCCTTTTCTTTTTATTTACTCTATTTGATTCAAATCCAAATAGGCCACAAATTCAAATTAGCACTTCCAAGTATTATGCACCAAACAAAAGTGGGATTTAGGGTTTGACATAATGCCACAATACATACTCCTTGGAGTTTTAGTCTAATAGACTATAATTACACAAAGTAAATAGTCACTTTTCTTCTATAGAAAAGAGAAAGAGGGGATTGGGAAGGGTGTGAAAAGAGAAGTAACACCTGAATTTGTGAATATGAGCAAAGAAATTTTATACTCCCAAATTCAGGGTGTTACAGTCCCCTTAGGAACGATCAAAATCTCTTTGCCGTTTATTTTTCGGTGGTATTTTCGCGTTGACTTTTCGCGCTTCGCCTTATATTTCGGCGGTATTTTCGCGTTGACTTTTCGCGCTTCGCCTTATATTTCGGCGGTATTTGGCTGTGCATAACCTTAGGAACGACTTTTGAGCAAAAAACATACTCTGCGCTCCCTTGAGAACGACTTTTGAAGCTTCAACAAGACCTTTGCTACGCTCCATTAGGAACGACTTTTTGAAGCTTCGGCAATTTTTGAGCTTCATAAATCTATGAAGAAGATACATTTCATTTTAACAGAAATGAAACTATTACAAAGAATTAAAACTAGATTTGCATTACTTGTCCTTTATTAAGAAACAAAATGGCATAAAGTAAAAAAGTGCTTCAGAGGGTAGGATATCTCTCAATAGATGTGCTTTGACTCCGGCACAGTACTGTTAACTGTGCGAGCTTCAGATTCCTCCCTGAAATCCCTCTGTTGCTGAGTGTGTTGGCTCCCTTCTGGTTGCTGACCCCGTGAATAGGTAGGCTATAGAGGGGGCGGAGGTGGAAGTTGTGGCCAAGTAGCCTGTGGCTAACTAGCCGAAGCAACAGAAGCTGCAGAGTGATTACCCACATATTCTAGTATGTAGGGTGAATGGCACGAAGCAGTGTGCAAGACCTGCTTCGGCTGATTCTGTCGAGCTTCGGCTTTTGCAATCTCCTTCTGCTTTTGGATGGTGATTTGGCACATTCTTGTGGTATGGCCCTTGTCCTCACCATAGAATAAGCAGTAGATCTTTCTGGGCTGATCCCCATATCTTCCTCCGAAGCCCCTGGCACCTCTTCCTCTTGGAGATGGCGGCCGGAAAGAACTTTGTTGCTGCCCCAAAGATTGTGAGGTATACTGTGGCCTCTGCAGCTGACCTCCTTTGTCATCATTCTGAGTGTTGTGAATTGACCTGACGTGCCTCGGATGAATTCTTCCTCCGAAGCCCCTGGTCATTTTGGAGAATCTGTAAGCTTCCTCCCTTCTTTGGCGGAAGTCATTGTTAGCTCGGATGTACTCATCCATTTTCTGAAGTAGCTTCTCCAGAGTTTGCGGGAGCTTCCTAGCGAAGTACTGAGTCATAGGTCCTAGCCGAAGGCCCTTAATCATGGCCTCAATGACAATCTCATTGGGCACTGTAGGCGCTTGTTCCCTTAGTCTCAATAACCTTTGTACATATGCTTGAAGGTATTCTTCGTGGTCATGCATACATTGGAACAAAGCTTGAGTTGTGATCGGCTTTGTTTGGAAGCCTTGGAAGCTGGTGACCAACATGTCCTTAAGCTTCTGCCACGATGTGATTGTCCTTGGCCGAAGAGAAGAATACCATGTTTGAGCTACATTCCAAACTGCCATGACGAAGGACTTCGCCATAACTGCAGTATTGCCTCCATACGAAGATATAGTTGCTTCGTAGCTCATGAGGAACTGCTTTGGATCTGAATGCCCATCATACATGGGAAGCTGAGGTGGCTTGTACGATGGGGCCATGGAGTAGCCTGCAGTTCTGCTGCCAAGGGAGAAGCATCATCAAAGGTAAAGGTATCATGATTAAAATCATCATACCATCCATCTTCGTTGAATAGGCCTTCCTGGCGAAGCTCCCTATGTTGGGGCCTTCGGTTTTGTTCGTCTTGAACTAGATGGCGCACTTCTTCAGTAGCTTCGTTGATCTGCCTTTGAAGGTCAGCCAGTCGTGCCATCTTCTCCTTCTTTCTTTGTACTTGCTGATGAATGATCTCCATATCCCTGATCTCTTGATCCAACTCTTCCTCCTGGAGTGTTGAACTGATGGCCTTCCTTTTCTGGCTTCGGGCTTCTCGAAGAGAGAGAGTCTCCTGGTTCGGATCCAGCGGCTGCAATGCAGCATCCCCTAGCGCTAAAGCTTTCTTCGACGGCATGACGCAGGTCAGTGCTTGCTGAAGGTGGTCGAAAAGGGTTCACCAGAGGTGGGCGCCAATGTTGGGGACTTGTTCTCAAGTGCTATGAATTAAGAACAAGGCAACATAAATTGTTAAAGGTTAACGCCCTTCGTCTTCTGAAACATTATTTCCCATGAGATATAATGATCTTCAGACGAAGGTGATGAAGGACATACCTTCATCATCACAGCATATGTTAATGAAAGAAGTGTATGAAATATAAAAGACAACATGAATAATGATATAATATTGTTAACATATTTATCATTATCGTGAATAAACAAAAACAATATTGCATTACATTTGTACCTTCGGTTTGACAGAAGGTAAAAGTCCAAGCGTGACGCATGAGTGAATACAAGTCAGCGTGAACACATCTATTTATAAGCACAGGACGCAGCCTGTGAAAAATTACAGTTATGCCCTTTACATTCACTATTGACTTATAGAAAAATCTATGAGGACTAGATAGCCTTTTCCCCTTTAAGTTGGTTCCTCTTCCCGCAATTGAGTCGAAGCTCCCTTTTGCATAGCTTCGGAGCGACAGCAACCTTCGTCACGATCATGCCCTTTTCATCGTTTATGCTTTTAATCCTGAATCCGAAGGTACCTATCTATAAACCATACTTGGAAGACATTGTTAAATTACGTTTTTGAGGACCTTCGAAAGACGAAGGC
The DNA here is from genome assembly GCF_902167145.1 of Zea mays. Lineage (NCBI taxonomy): Eukaryota > Viridiplantae > Streptophyta > Magnoliopsida > Poales > Poaceae > Zea > Zea mays. Next base: position 69,575,159 of record NC_050096.1, on the reverse strand, counting down.
CCCCAACAGTTACAATCATAGTCATAATTATGGTCTCAACAAAGCCATGTCATCTAGTCCATTATGTCTCGTGCAATGTTGTGTTACGAAGTCCTCCATGAGGACGTGGTTGCAGGGGTAACAGGCAAGGAGAAGGTAAAGCCGGAGACCAAAGAGAAGGATAAGACATCAGACACAACCTAAACTACCAGTGAGTAATGTGATAGAATTGCTCAATTAAATTAAATTTCAAGTGTATTTGCCAAATAGTAGACCAAGTTAAATTCGATAGTTTGTTAATTATATCACATGATAACCTAAAAATATGTGTTTCTATCATAATCATAAATAAGCGGATAAAGCTTACAACATTATTAACCATTTCATACTTCACAGAGTTACAAAACATCAAAGTTATTACAAAAGAAAGTAGAAGAGAGATCATTTTATACAAAAGTTGTGGAAATCAAACATTTTGAACATTAAATAAGAGGCAGATGTAAAAAATTACTACAACCACGGTAATAAAGGAAGCCTCGTTGAACCCACTATGAGTCATTCACACTAACAACATTTAGCTTCAACATCTATGTACTATGTGCAATAGGGAAAAAATAAATCCTAGGTACACAATAAACTCTGCAAGACTTACCCGACTAAGTACGAGTAGTCTCCCGACTCAAAGATATGCAATGGCTTGTTAACTAACTATTTAGTTATTTTTGTAAATAAGCATTACTCAATAGTGCATCCTTACATTCGAAGTTTAATTTAGTAGTCATATCAAGTTCATTACTTTGATCCTAGGTAAGCACATGAATTATTTTCAAGTATGTGGTAAGCAATCATAATATTTTTATGATCTGGCCCACGGTAGCCTCATCATTATATCCATGCTCCAGTTGTATTAACTATGATGGCAATGATATGATAAGCGATATCCATATTCGAGTAGAGCAACAATTGCATTCAATGCACATCTAGCTAAGCAATTACAAACACACCCTCACACTTCTCGAAGGAGCAATGTAGCACCCCAAAAGTTCAAATCTTGAATTTTTCCTAAACTCGCTCTAAATTCAAAATGAATTTTAAATTTCATTTCAAAATGTTTGTTTGCAAGTTGATATCAACAAATAAAATATAGTGGTCTATATTCTCTCCAAAATCCTCCTCAAAATATCCTACAAATATTTCCCCAGTGATCCCCCTCAAATTCTTTCCAGAAATACTACCCAAATATTCAACCGATAATTCTCCAAATATTTTCCTCCTGAGAAATACCTTGATAATCATTTTTAAAGTCCCTACAAATATTTCTTCATAATTTTCCTCATGCTCATACGTATACGTACGCCTCCAGTGTCATATAGTGAGCTCTACAAGCTAATTTCACTTATACAAGACTAATACATGCTTATCTCCCACTAATCCTCGCATCCTCCCACTAATCCTCGCCTCCTCCCCTAATCCCTCTATCTAGCCTATAAATAGATGGGCAAGGGCCTCTCCTCAAGCTACACCAAGCCATTTCATGGCAACTCACTTCCCCCCACTCCCACTCCCACACAAGCACAACACGAGCACAAGGATCGTTCGGTCGTTCATTCGATCGTTCGTCCACCTGTTCATAGTTTGTTCGTTCATTCGTCCGATTGTTCAATCGTTCATCCGATCGTTCATGGTTTGTTCATTTGTTTGTCCGACCATTTGATCGTTCGTCCAAATAATCTTTGTTCAGCCATTATGCTGCCGAAATTCCGATCGTTCGTTCGTTCATAGTCCCTATTCATCGTTCATCGTTCGTTCATCATCCATATTCATCATTCATTGTTCGTTCATAGTCCCTATTCATCGTTCGATCATAGTCCCTATTCATCGTTCATCGTTCGTTCATAGTCTCTATTCATCGTTCATACGGACTATGCATCAGTACTATTCATCGTTACTATTCATCATTACTATTCATCGTTGTTATTTATTGATGCTACTTATCGTTTCTGTTTCATCATTATTCTTCATCATTACTATTCATTGTTACTATTCATCGCCCATCCGATCACCTAAACATTCAACTGCTCATCCATCATGTTGTCCAGCTTACTTAAGACCTGCCAGACCAATATTCCAATCATACAAACTCCAGTGACTGTGATTTTCCTCCTAGTGAGAACTTTCCATCTGGTCATCCATCCTAGATTCCTCCAAGTTGAGCACGCTTAACTTCGAGATTCTTTCGAACCAGGCTTCCAAACTCATGTTCCAATAATTCTTGTTTCTAAATTCTTATCAAATTATTCCCTATCCAACCATGTCATCCCTTAAGCATGGTTCATATTCTAGAAAACTCCCAAAATGCTCTTGTCCCATATTCTGCCTATAATTTCCATGTTCAGACTAAGTCAGACAATTTATTAGTCACTATTCTCACCAACAGTGAACTATACTAAACTAAACCACAGGTACCTAGCTATAAATACACCCAGCTACCCTCTCCCTCTCCACACACTCAACACTCTTAGTCAAGGCAAACACCCCACCCACTCAGTTACCCCGCTCTGCCGGCTACGCGCATAGTGTCGCTTCGCCTCCAATACACCCTCCTGGTAAGCACCTCCACTCCGCCACCAGTAATATCACAACACCACATGACACAGATTCTGCTCAAGACTCTACCCATCCATATATCACCATTCTGACCACTATACTAAATATTTGTTGATATACTTGCTGGTTTGTATGTTTGCTTGTTCATGCTGCATAGTTATCGAAGCATTCGTGCCATCTCGTGAAGGCCAGATCTACAAGTCTACACCAGATGGTGGAGCCAGAACGAAGCCAGTTCCGCGAGCTCTCACCCTTTCGCTGGTTAAGCACGACAAGCTCACTGGATCCCTTTGATACATATATTACCTATGCTTTTCAACCACAACCCTCAGCCTGTTATTTTATGCATGATATGATTTTGCTGCTAAGAGACAAGTTATTATGGCCACCCAGCCTTAGAACTTCGTCGCAATTCATCTTTATACTCCTTGGCGTATTTGTTACAAATGATTTGAGAAAAGGTGTGAGTTTTCAAAATAAAATGTTTTTTCAAAATGGGTATGATGAAGGGTTGTCACCCTTATCACCCTTGAGCAGGATGATCAAGGACTCTCTGGTTTAGGGGAGGGCCTAAGGTGATGGCTCAGCCGGGTTAGATGTGAGCATGAAGGATTGTCCCTCTCGCCTAAGGACTGGTTTGTCATCACTCCTTACCTATACTCTTATCAAGTACAACCACTCGAGACTGTATGGGCAGTCGCTTAATCTAAACTTGCACGGTCCGAACCCCAGGATTATGATGGCTGGGGAGCACCAGGAGGATAAGGAAGGGGAGTGTTTTGTCCGGTTTGGACATGGTGGTGGCCTTGTTCCTTCCGGTATAATCGCTAAGGTAAGGACGTGCAAGGAATGAGAGAGTTTCGACATTCAGATCTCAAGACAGTGAGATTGCAGAAACCGTACTAGTTGGTAAAGTGTACACCTCTGCGTAGAGTTTAAAAACCTATTCGAATAGTCCGCGTCCATGGATATGGATGAGTCATGGCATGGATTTGATAATTAGTGTTTTGTTTTCCAAAATGCTTTTGGAAAGTGGTTTTAAAAGGTCCAGCGGTCGAGCCGTGAGCTATGGTGGACAGGAAGTCCAGTAGCTGTTTTTGAAAATGAAAACCAGTGGGAAACTGCTGAGATACCTAGATGGTTTAGTCGAGGGGATTTTGTTCTATATTGAAAAACTTCCTGCTCCTTTGGGATAGTATGTGCTTTGAAAAATACAAAATGTTTTACAAAATAACCCAGCATCAAATATTGTTCTTTCTATAAAATATCCTGAGCTCCACATACATTATATCTGATTTCCCCATTCCATGGGTGAAGATGGGCTGCTGGGTACATAAGTACTCACCCTTGCTTATTTGTTGTTTTTCAGAGAAGGAGATCGCTGATCGGGTAAGACTTACGCCTGTTCCCAACCATGCCTATGGTTGTTGGACCGTTGATTTGCTTCGCTGCGTATATCGGGTTGCTTCAGCCCCACTCTGATGATATGTCCCGAGTTGTGGACCAACTCTTAAAGTTGATCACCACCTTTATAGGTTTGTCTCGTTTAAGCAGATCTGGAATCATCTGATGTATAAATGTGTTTACTAGCCTCTTGGGACTAGTAATTGTATCACATTTGAGTCCCAGAGGATTGGAACGCTTCAAGCAAGTATAAGGTTATCGTTCCTAGCATATGACATAGGTCTGAAAGTGTCCGACCATCCCAAGCAACCCACCCTATGAGGCCCACCACGCTATTCAGCGATGAGACCCCTTCATAAGTTTTACCGTGGATATTCCCGCCTCTCTAACAACTCTTCTAATGTATATTGAAGCACTCCAATAAACTATTTAGGATCTTGAGTCATTGGGAAGTACTTGGACCATTGTTATGTGTTCAATACATTTAAACTTGCCACATGGCCACCAATAGACTATTATTAATCGACATAAGTAGGACCAATGCAACCAAAGCCATACTTTATTGCCCAACAAAGTCAACAATCAAAGTCTCCAGTCTTAGTCGATCTCTAATTATTATCCATCTACAAACCCATGTGATAGTAGTAGCAATATAACCAGGACCTATCTCTCATGAGTGACATCCCATCACTCGACTTCTACTGTGGATCCTTCGTATGGCATACTAACGATTCCTACCATGCTAGTAAGACTCATATGATAGAATAATTATGTGGGTGAGTTTAAATCGACTCATATAACTTGATGCACAAACAACATAAATAATAAGTACCGGTAAAATAGGGTTATGCATTGGTGCTTGCTGGATAAGATTGTATTATGCAAAATTAGTTATTGCCCATCTTTGAGGCACGATCCACCACCATCGTCAGAACTGAGTCACCATTACATCATCTTCTAGTTTGACCACATAGTCCATCAATCAATCCATCGATTCATCATAGTTTCTAAATGATATGCAAAACTACAATGCATACTTCAATCAAACAACCATATACACATGCATACACAAACACAATAGGACAAACCACTCATCATGGTTGACTAGGGTATTCAACATTTCCACTCCCATCCTCCCGCATGAGAACATACTCGTGAGTCGGTTATTAACAACATAGCATAACTTATCAAAATAACCAGTTTTACATAAAACATACAAGAGCAAGTTAAAAACACATGATATGAACTCATCTACTACTAATCAAAGTTAAAAATACTTAGCTTAGTCAAATATAGCACAAACAACATAGAGATCATTTATATATGCTTACTATCAAACATTCATCATACTTAATTAATTAAACAAAAACTATTAAAAAATATGGTGTACCAAACATCTATTTAGGATACGAAACTTTTATGGAAGGTACATCTCAACTAAACATATCTACGTACTACATATATTTTATAATTTTGAAAACAAAATAATTGCTACAACTAATTCAATTATTGAATACAAAAGACATGTGATCACATGATGCATCTCTAGCTTAATATTTAGTAAACACCTACGGCATATTATGGGTTTATGGGACATAACACAAAGTATAATACATAGAGGAAAACATTTTTTTCAATTTTTAGATATTTTAATTACTTTAAAGCCATTAAACAAGCATATTTAAAATAACTAATAAAAAGTAGCTATACATTTAAAAGAAAAGAAAAAAAGTATAGCCCATACATCTTTATACTATTCTACCATAAAAATTACACTGCTTTTGAATTACCCTAGCTATATCTACGAATTGAGAACCTAAAACCATTTATTTACATTTACAACAAAACTTTCATATTAAAAAACAGGATATTGTAAACATACTGCATAAATACATTCATGAGAAACTCAAAAAATGTTTTCCATTTTTAAATATTTTCAGCGACCTTTGCTGAATTTTAGAAGTTCTTCAACTTAAAAAGGAAAAGGAAAGTAAACTCCTCCAACCAGAACGGGTCCGGACCTGGTGCAGGCCATGGCCCATGCACGCTGCGCAGCCGGCCCAGAACGAGACGTGCAAAAGGCCCGTGCGGCCAGGGCAGAATCCCACAAGGCGGCTGGCAAGGCCCATCACGCTGCCCCACGCAAAAATGCATAAAGGACCCCGCGAAACTAGCAAACTATTTTGTCCAAAATGAGAAACTTCTCCTCGTACGCGACTTTACAAAAGTCTCCTCAAAAGATCTCTTCGTCCCTACGCGAGCCCCTGCCAAACACACACGAGCAGGGACGAGGAGCAGGCCGGCCACGGCAACCACGCCGGGGGCGTGGAGGGCCTCCCCGCGTCCGGCCGCACCCAATGCAGGCAACAACGACCGGTGCGTGCGAGGGGCCCCGCCCGGCTAGCTGCGTGTCCGGCGGGCGGCTGCACTGCGGCGACAGCGGACCGAGAGCGAGGGTGAGGTAGGCTCACCGTCTCTGGCGCACGTGGGAGAGGCGAGGGCGAACCCAGAGCGAACTTTTGCGGGGATTCCTGAGAAGGGGAGAGATACGACCGCCATGGCTTAAAAGGCCAAAGGGGCAATGAGGGCGGCTTCGGACTCGGACCTCTGCTCAGGAAGGGTGCGCGAGGGCACGAGCGGCGCTGGCACGTGCGCGCGGTCAAGGGTGGCAGCGGCAGGGACGTCGTCGTCGCGGCGGCCGCGACGAGGCAGCAGGCGCCAGCGCCAGAGCAGGGCCGGCATATGAGTGAGCACTGAAAATGCAAATTCTAAGCGGACACAGTCTTTGAACACTATAGCGAAAATGTTCCCCGCACCGCAGATTACTCTTTATCTTTTTTTTTAAGGTACCAAAGTCATAAACATCATAAATTCGGAGATAAATGATACGGAAGATTATAGTGTCAGTGGAAACACTGAGTTCACGGACTGAGTCCAAAACTCCTGCTTTGGCACTATTGAGCTATGCTTTTGAATAATCAAACTCTTTCAACATGTCCCAAACTTTGCGAAGGTCTTCTATGCTCAAACTTCAACTTTGTGAAGGTCAACGTTGAAAATACGGAACCAGAGAATACGGGACATCAACGTTGAAGAACCAACCAAGACTTCAAAAAACATCATTTAAAACCGTATTTTTATTCAAGATCACATTCAACCAATGGTGGATATTTACTGGTTGTACAACAGTCGACTATTCTGGTCGTGCGCATAGCATTTTCCATTCAAAAAAGAACTAGCTAGCACTTTAGGTTTTTGATATATGTAAGCACACTTCATCCACATTGTCATCGACACAAGAAAGAACTTTCCAAATCGCAGCCGTCATTTTGTGCAACACATCGCTATTGGAGGTCATAGTTGGATCCACGCTGCTTCAATTCGCCTCCCATCATCCCATGTCATCCTCGTCTCTCCATCATCGCCCTCTTCTCTAGGAAGAAGCATGGCGACAACTACTGAACTACCTTGTACCACGGGTCATACTAGCTGAGTCTTAGCCCTAATTCCATACATGTCGTAGGCCCGTAGCGTTGTGGCATGTCACGCACTGTCAAAACATTCAGTCACTATTGAACCGTCGTTATTGATTATGGCGGAGCCGACAGTGTTCATGGTTAGTACACTTGCAGTGACAGGTGAACTATCGCTAGAGTTGTATGGCTCTAACTAATAGTGATATAGTCCATTTATCATTGTCGGTTTGTGGCTATGAATCGATAATGATAACCTATTTTGCACAAAAAATAATAATTTTTTATCTAGCATTAGATTAAGATAAACTTTATATCAAAATTTATAGTTTAAAGATATTCAAAACTTTATAGTTAATAACCTTTTGATATGAGATGGATTGCAAGTTCAAATATGCAATATACGTTTTTAGATTAGGTTTCAGATGATTCACAGTGCCAAATGCAGATGAAGTTAACATTAAAATTAAAATACTCGACGAATACATAACTTTACAATTAATAACATTTTATTTAAGACTGTTTGTTTAGAGTATCAATTATATAATATAATATTTGGAAATGTGTAGTTAAATGAATAACATCAGCTATATAGTCATATATTTCCTAGCTCAACCGATACTGTTCTTCAGAGCTGAGGCCCATCCGTGCTGTCTCACTCTCACCCACCGCAAAGGAGCTGAAGAAAATGACAAGCCTGCAACAGATAAAGTAAACCTCCCATCCATCAGGGCAACCGCATACACAGTGGCGGACATGCAGGTCAGAAGGTGATCAGAAGGTGTGTTCACTAATTTTATGTCTGATCATTTTCTTTCCAGATTAACACAACGTGTAAGTAGTCAAGTGTTACTTGGCCGAACCACGGGATAAAAATTATGTGTCTCTTGTGTTGCTTTCTCTGTGATTATTGTGTTCGCAAGGACTCGCTTCAAACTTAGTCGAACTAACACTTTAATCAAGTTTGTGGCTATTTAGTCTTTGATTTTACAGGATCACCTATTCACCCCCCTCTAGGTGCTCTCAATGCGTACCCGAGCCTATCGGGTGGATGTGTTGTCCGAGTCGTAGTTGTTGAAACAATGATAAGTATGGTGAAGAGTGTGTGGTAATTCACCCCGTATAGCGTAAAGCGAACTTGACATTGGCCCTATAGTTTTCTGTAGCCATCCCTTTGTTAGCAGTCTCCGCGGAGGGGTTGGTGTCGTCGGGCGTCCTTTCGTCGATGTTACCGAGGCCGAGACCTTGGTCGAACCTGCGCCGGGGCATGCAGTCGTGCAGGGAGTGGTTAGTACAGTCATCGGAGTGGCCTCATGCGGGATTCACGGGGAGTTGTTGCCGGGGTAGCTGGCTGAGGCCGAGCTCGGGCGAGGCAGAGACTTCTCTTGAGGTTGAAGCCATCTTCGGGTGAGGCGGAGTGCTCTCCCAAGGGTGAGACTATGCTCAGACGCGTGCATGTCCCATCCGAAGTTGTTCGGGAACAATGGCCGGAGTGGAGGAGCAGTGTGCGTTATTCTCGAGCGTGCGTCGTCGTGGTTGGCGAAAGTAGGTGGGACCACGATCCCATCACTCCCTGTTTGACTGCGGCGTCACGTGGGGTAGATATCTGAATCGTCGCATTAAATGAACACATCTCCACGGTTCCCAGGCCTTTGACTGAGTGCTGGGCTTGGGGTTGTCCTCTTGTCCGAGACGAGCTCGGGCGAGGTAGATATTATCGTTCCGTGAAGAGGGGACCTCGAGCGAGACGAGGATTTCTCCCAAGTTCTGCCTCCGTCTGAGGATGGGCTCTGGCGAGGTGGAGTTTTGAGCGACCGTTGAACAAGGTCTCTAGGTATCAGCCACCGTGCCTACTCACCTGACTTTTACAGTTTCTCGATCAACACTCAACACTTTTTTCCCCTTTTACAGTCTCTCGATCCTCCATGCTCTAGGACTGCCTTTTTTCCCCTTTTGTTAATCAATCTTTCTTGAAGTGCTGACAGAACACTTGACCTGCAGAAATCTTGAGAAAAACGACTTCGTTGGAGCTTTGCCTTACTCCATTTCCCAAATTGCTTTGCCTTACTCCATTTCCCAAATTGCTTTGCCTTACTCCATTTCCCAAATGGCTTCAGCTACTTGACAGGTTTGAGCACACTGTGAGAACATTCTCCCTATTCTTCATTAATCATTACAAATCCATTGCTCACAATCCAAAATAAGTACTGAAAACTCCAAATCACAATGATGACTGGTGCTATATCCTCAGTTATTTGCAGGACAACAAATTTACCGGTACGATAGATGTCCTCACCGACGGACCTGTAAGGGCTTGTTCGGTTATTCCTATATCACATGAATTGGATATGATTGAAAAAAAAGTAGAGATTTTGATTTGTTATGGATTAAAACTCATCCAATCTACATGTATTGGAGAGAAAACGAAGTTGGCACAATTACCTGAATGCTGCTGCACTACACAAACATCTTTTTTATTGGTTGCTGTACTTCAGAACTGAGGCCCATCCGTGCTGTCTCACTCTCACCCACCGCAAAGGAGCTGAAGAAAATGACCCCCACTGACAAGCCTGCAACAGATAAAGTAAACCTCCCTTCCATCAGGGCAACCGCATACGCAGTGGCAGACCTGCAGGTCAGGTAGCAACGGGGAGCACAGTTTTGTGATCAGAAGGTGTGTTCAGTAACTTTATGTCTGACCATTTTCTTTCCAGAGTAACACATTTCCAGCCTTCATTATTATAATATAACAGCATCGAATGTTAATCCATACTACTTTAGGACTGTGTAGTATCAGTGACTATGCTCTTTACTAAAATCGGTTTATCTTAAGCTAATGCAACAGGATTGATTATAGGATCTAGGGTTTCTAACTGCTTATCTCAAGATAATTTGGTTCATTCTCCGACGATTCCGCTCCATGTTTCATCATGTTACAGTAACAGAGACTGTAAATTTACCTCGCAGTTTCTGGTCTACCTATTCCAGATTCTCTGCCATACCAGGCCACCCATCCGAGTCCTTCCGTCGAGCTGGTTGGCAGCATCGCGAAGCTAAAGGTCTGTTTGGTTGGGCTGTGGAAAAAGTTGCTGTGTGCTGTAGGCTGTGGTAAAAGCTGCTGTAGGCTGTGTGCTGTTAAAAAGCTAAAAATCGTTTGGTGGAAACCACTAAAAGTCGTTAAAAGTTCTTCGATATGTGTTTTCACAGTTCCATCCAAAAGCCACTAAAAGCAGGTCCAGGGGTGCTTTCAGTTTTGCACTACGAGAAAGTCGGCTTTTAGAAAAAGCTGCTTCCTAGATCCAGCCCTTTGGTTGGCTTTTGGCTTTTAGGGGGCAAAAGCCAAAGCCAAAAGCCAAACCAAACACACCCTAAACCATCCAAACCTCTCGGAGCTAGACGGCTACTGCTCGGGGAACGGGCAGTGCTTGCTGCCGGATGGGTGCAGCAAACTACTGTCTTGTCTTGGAATAACCGTGTGAAGATTGCTCTAGGGTCGGCGAGGGCGTTAGAGTCAGTCAGGCAGACTCATCATGTTTGTTTTCCTTGGTGGTGGGGGTGTGGGGCTGGCAAACAATAAGCCAGGAGGGGCCTTAGACTTAGTACTGTTGAAACATGAATGAGCAGACTTCCCTTACACGTTGACACCTTCAGGAATCAGATGACAGCCCCGGATACAGAGTTCCGGAGGTGGAAATGTCCGGCCAGTACTCTCAAAAGAGCGAGCTCCTGACTGGCCGGAAAGCGTTCGACAGGTGAGCAAGTACAGCGCTGCGACACTTGACCCTGCAACAAACAAAGACGATGACTGTTGCAGCTCTCAAGCAAGGTCCCAGCTATCGTTGGTCCAGTGGGCGTCGCCCCAGCTGCACGACATCGACCAGATGACGCTGGAGGGGCTGTGCCACGCGAAGTCCTCTGCGTCCAGGTAAGCTGTTGACGGGTTTAGTTGCTGTTCCCGTCTCCAGCCATTTTGTGCGGTGTTGCAGATTGGTCGGTTTCCGGTTGCGCAACCTGAGCCAGAATTCAGGCCGCCCATGTCGGAGGTCGTCCAGTCACTGGTCCGTCTTGTGCAGCGAGCGAGCATGGGGACGACGACAGCGCTGAGTGGGGACCACGCGTCCTAGGGGAAAATGAGGCTAAAATCCCCTTCTTATTTCTCCAACATACATATACTTAACCTCAAAAGTACAACTTTTTTTCTCCTCCATTGAACCGGGATTCTCTCGTCGGGCGTGTTAACTTACAGTATCTCATGACATTCAGCCCTTGTGAATTGGATTGTTACAAAACCTCCCCCAGGAGCTCAAGCAATCTCTCTGCCAAACTTCAATCCCTGCAAGTTGTTCAGAGGAATGTCAGTGCCATATCATAAATATACAAAAGACAACAGGAGAGAGATAGAGAGAAGGGAACCGAAGAGTGCTTTAAAGTTTCAACAAGATAGTAAAGTTGCTCAGGCAAACACATCAAATGCGATACAGCTTATAATCAATAGATAAAGCATTTTCTCAACTTCTTTATTTCAACAATTTCAATTTAACAAATATGGCATTTAAGCAAATATTTTCTATAGTGGTAAGAAAAGCAGGTCACATAAAACATTTTTTCACACATGGTAAATTCAACCATAAAATTATACATGCTGGATCCTACATGTAGGCCCGTTTGGTTCGCCGCCTAATTTGCCACATTTTGCCACACTTTTGTGCCTAAGGTTAGTTCTGCAATTCGAACGACTAACCTTAGGCAAACTAGTTAGCCACAAACCAAACAGGCCCACAGTTTGATGCAAAGTATCAACTGCCATAGGGCCAAGTAAAATGTAACAAACCAGAGCAATTATAGGAACAACCACACAGCATTAGCTCCGTTTCCATTTGATTCATTCTTGTAAACATCGTGTAAAAATAATATGTATTTATTTTCAGTAGAATATTTGGTAAATACAAGTGTTTCCTTTGGCCAATTGTACTAATGCCACAATACAAGCAACAATGCAACAGATATTAGAAAGAATGACTCTAAATGCATGGCCAGGTTTATCACGTCATTGAGAAGAGAAATGTGATAGCATAAATTATAAATAAGACTATAACCAATTAACCACCATCACAACTTCACTAGCATATGAAACTACAGATATCCACAGCTCTTAGAAAATAATGTACTGGGCAAAAGAGTGCGGGGAAACCACGAGTATCAGCAAATGAAAGAATTAGTGTTTAAAACCACATTTAGGGGACAAAAGAAGGTAAACACTACCATAAGTAATCTAGTCTCTTGGTGCAAGTTTTGCATGTAAACATAATCAAGTATGTATCCAACTACTCCTTTGCAGTCACATATGTGACTAACTAAAGGAACTGTTGTGCAAATATAACTAATATAACACATAAGTGGTGTCTAGGGAAGGGATAAACCAACGCAAGCCATCCCTCGTAAATGCGAGAGGCAAACAAAACAAATATAAATCAAACAATACAAAAGAGTGTATATTTACCATAACTTGTAATATGAAATAATAAAATGCCATAGTTAGTTCATAAAAATCTCAGCACAGCTTTTGCAAGGCAGATGTGGATGAGATTAAGTCAGTAATCTCAATTCTCTAAATGCACTGTGAGACTGTACTCAACAGAAAAGACTATTCTTAGCAAGAAGAAAGACCTGAGGCTCTGAATGGTTACAAAGCAATTAAAAGCAGTGGTTCAGATTTAAAGGAGCACGCATGGTTGTGTGATCAACTTACCAGTATTTAATTACACCATCCCATCCACAGGTTGCAACCTTGCTAGTTTCCAATGGATGCCACTCACATCCAATGCAAACTCCGTTGTGGCACCTCAAAGTCTTAAATCTCCTGCAGCTTTTCCAGTCCCAGAACCAGCAGCTACCCTCACCATCACCAGACATCACAAACCTCCCATCAGGTGAGAAGTTCACTTGACAAGCATAACCTGCCACAATATGTCCGGCAAATCTCTTCTTCTTATTAAGCTGAAACCTCTCCTTGGTGCTGTATATCAGTATCTGATTGTCCAAGCTCTGTGCTGCCAGCCAATTTGAGTTGGGATGCAGTGCAATTGATGGCATTGAGTGCATGTGCGGCTCACTGATATACTTAATCACCACAGGGATGCCAAACTCCCACACACGAAGAGACTTGTCATCACTCGAGGTCACAAATCTCCTGTTGTTATCCACAAAAGTTATGGTGTTCACAGCCCCTAAATGCTGATCATACTCTTGTGTAATCTGCCCTGACTTCATATCCCATTGCACAATCTTTTTATCACTCATTCCGGCAAGGAGAATATGCTGCTTATCCTCATCAGGATTGAGCTTCACAACATATGGGACCTTCCCGGTTGAGAAGGTCGAGATCACCTGCCCTGTCTCAGTATCCCAGTACTGTATATTCCTGTCATACCCAGCACTCAAGAATTTAGTCCCATCATTAGAGAATGATATATCCCTTACGGCCTTTGAGTGCCCCATATAAGTCCGCATACATGTCCGTGACCCAAGCACATCCCAGATTTTAATCTTGCAATCCATACTTGCAGACAGCAGCAAATGTCCATACTTTGGAAAAAACCTGATGGCCGAGACCCCCTTGGTGTGGCCGACCCACTCGTGGACACACCTCTTTGGGATGTAGCAGTGGTCGTTGGTGGCCTTGGCGTCCTTGGGCGGCGTGATCCAGGAGCGTCCCTGGTAGTCCTTCTCCTCCTTGCCGTGGAAGGTGGTCTTGACCACAACCTCTGCCCTCTCGCTCTTTCCTTCGGCGCGAGCCTCCTTCTCGGCCTTCTTGGCAGCGTGCGCCTCCGCATACTGCCTCTGCTCGTCGGTGAGCTCCGCGGGAGGCGCTTCCTTCTTCCCAGCCCAGGGACTCTGCTTGTTGTGGAGGACCCATTCCTCGGAGGCGGGGTTCTTGGCCTCCGGAGGGGCGGGCTCCTCCTGGTTGTCCGCCTTGGCCAGGAGGCGGCGGCGCTTGTGCTCGGAGGGGGCGAGGTTGTAGACGGTGTCGGGCTCAGGCGCCTGGGGATGGGCGTCGCCGACGATGTGGAGGCCGGAGGGGTCGGCAGCGTAACCGAAGCGGTGGAAGGTGTTGTACTGCTCGTCGAATAGGAAGGGCAGGACCGCGGCGTCCTCGACGTGGCCGAGCTTGTGGTTGCGATTGCCTGAGGCGGAGGAGATTGGGGCGTGGGGGTGCTGGGGCCCTAGGATGGGCGCCCAGAGCTGGTCAGCGGTGGGGTTGAAGGCGACGAGGTGGAGCGAGGGGTCGAGCGGGCGGGCGGCGGACGCGGCGGAGGAGAGCGCGAGCGCGGTGTCGTCGACGGCGGGGGCGGCGGACTTGGACGGAAGGCGGAGCGGCGAGGACTCCGGCGAGGACGCGGCCGCCGAGTCCTCCGGGGACGAGGCGGCGTCCGGCGCGTAAGAGGACTGGAGGAGATCCATGGTGGGGATCTAGTGTTAGGGTTTTCTGTGGAAGCTGTGGGAGTTTGTATTTGGAATCGCTGATGAGTGATGACGATGACGCCGCCACAGCCACCGCGACTGCTCGCGAAGACGAGACGACAGCGAACGAGATGGGCCGCTCCAGGGTGAGATGGGCCGGTTTGTACCCGAAACCCAGTGAGCTTTTGCTCTATTAGGGCTAGTTTGGCAATTTTATTTTTTAAGGGGATTCTCATTTTTCCAAAGGAAAATGAACTAATTTCCCTTGAAAAAATGGAAATCTCTTGGAAAAATAGGGTTGCTGAAAGTCGTCTAGAGGGGGTGGATAGGAGAAACCTGAAAATTATAATTCTAAATACAAACTAAATCCCTTGATTAGTGGTTAGAACAAGATTCACAATTATCGAAGTATAAAACTAAGTCCTTTGCTTGCAACAAGTATTGTTCTCAAGGAGTGCGGAATTTAATCAATAGCAATACTACAAGAAATATTGGTTGAAAATAATGCAAGAGGGCTTAGATAAGAAGAGGAGAAACACAAGTTCTTTCTTGCAAGGAGGTGCTTCTCTAAATGAGAATTTAACATGAAGCAACACAAAATAATATTAGCAAAGATTAGTGCAAAAGAACTTAGAAAGGGAGAGAAACAAATAAATCACAAGCAATAAACACAAGAGACACGGGTGATTTGTTTTACCGAGGTTCGACCCTCGAAGGCCTGGTCCCCGTTGAGGAGTCCACTAAAGACGGGTCTCTTTCAACCCTTTCCCTCTCTCCACCGATCACTAAGACCGGCGAGCTCTTCTTCTTCTCAAGGATCACTTAAGATCCCGTAAGGATCACCACACTCTTAGGTGTCTCTTGCTAGCTTTACAAGCCTCCAAAACTTTGGAGGAAGTTTAATGGGAGTCAAAACTCCACGCACAAATGAATGCAAAATGTAGCACACACTTTTCTCAATGAATCTCATAAGGCACTAGCGCTAAACTCACACGAGTAGCTTTCTTTTGCTTGATCTCTCTTTTGTGGCACTTGTGTTGGTTGTAGTGGTCCAAATATTGTGTATAGGATGGATCAATGAATAGAGGTGGTTGGGAGGGCTTGGATATGTCAAATATATGACTTGGAATGTTGTTTGGGCTCCCACACCTTGAAGTGGTCGGTTGGGTTGGTATTTATAGCCACCAACCAAAATGTAGTCGTTGGAGAAGGCTGCTGGCGATGGGCACACCAGGCAGTCTGGTGCGCCACCGGACAATGTTTGGTGCGCCGCCACGTCACCCTATCGTTAGAGCTTGGAGCTGGTCGACACCGGACAGTCCGGTGTCACGCCGGACAGTCCGGTGCCTCTCTGACCTGCTGCTCTGACTTCTGCCTTGTTACTGTGTTGCACTGTTCATCCGTCAGAGTCGACCGTTGCGCGCAGATAGCTGTTGCTCCACTGGTACACCGGACAGT
The DNA here is from genome assembly GCF_902167145.1 of Zea mays. NCBI lineage: Eukaryota > Viridiplantae > Streptophyta > Magnoliopsida > Poales > Poaceae > Zea > Zea mays. The sequence continues at coordinate 69,558,777 of NC_050096.1, read as the reverse complement.
CTGGTGGTACACCGGACAGTCCGGTGAATTATAGGGAGCTGCGCCTGGGAAACCTGAAGCTGAGGAGTTTGATTTGATTCACCCTGGTGCACCGGACAGTCCGGTGTGCCAGGCCAGGCCACACTTCGGTTTCTTTTTGCTCCTTTCTTTTAAAGCCTAACTTGTTTTTTTTATTGGTTTGTGTTGAACCTTTTGGCACATGTAGAATGTATACTCTAGAACAAACTAGTTAGTCCAATTATTTGTGTTGGGCAATTCAACCACCAAAATCATTTAGGAAAAGGTTTGACCTTATTTCCCTTTCAATCTCCCCCTTTTTGGTGATTGATGCCAACACAAACCAAAGCAAATATATAATTGCAGAATTGAACTAGTTTGCATAAGGTAAGTGCAAAGGTTGCTTGGAGTTAAACCAATTTAAACATCTATAAGATATGCATGGATTGCTTTTTTCTTTTTAACATTTTGGACCACGCATGCACCGCTTGTTTTATTTTTGCAAATGTTTTTGGAAATTCTTTTTCAAAGTCTTTTTGCAAATAGTCAAAGGTATATGAATGAGATTTCGAGAAGCGTTTTTAAGATTTGAAATTTTCTCCCCCTGTTTCAAATGCTTTTCCTTTGACTAAACAAAACTCCCCCTTAATGAAATTCTTCTCTTAGTGTTCAAGAGGGTTTTAGATACCAATTTTGAAATATATCACAAATACAATACCAATTGAAAACAACATTAAAACTTAGTCTTGTTTCAAAAAATTTTGAAATTGGCGTGGTGGTGCGGTCCTTTTGCTTTGGGCTAATACTTTCTCCCCCTTTGGCATTAATCGCCAAAAACGGAGTCTTTAGAGCCCTTTTTACTTTGTTCCCAATGGTACAAATGAATATGAGTGAAGATTATACCAATTTTGAGAGATGGCGGAATACCGGCAAAAGAATAGATAATACCGATGGTGTAGAGTGGAAGCGATGTCTCTGCCAAATACTCCATTTCCCTTTCAATCTAAGACTTAACACACAAGATACTCATGGAAACATATTAGTCTTAGCCTTGGCATAAAAGAGATAGGAAATATGCAAATGTACCAAAGGAAAGAGACATGGTTAAAAGGATATGTCAATTAAGCTTATACAGTTCTATATAATATAGATTGCTCCCCCTGAAAGGGAATTAGGCTTACACCTTTTTCCTAAATGATTTTGGTGGTTGAATTGCCCAACACAAATAATTGGACTAACTAGTTTGCTCTAGTGTATAAGTTATACAGGTGCCAAAGGTTCACACTTAGCCAATAAAAAGACCAAGAATTGGGTTCATCAAAGAGAGCAAAGGGATAACCGAAGTGTGCCCTGGTCTGGCGCACCGGACAGTGTCCGGTGCACCAGGGGACTTCACGCTGAACTCCTCACCTTCGGGAAAATCCAGAGGCGCTCCGCTACAATTCACCGGACTGTCAGGTGCCCCAGGGAAGAGAGACTCTGGAACTCGCCAGCTTCGGGAATTCGCTCCACTATAATTCACCGGACTGTCCGGTGAGCCAGCGGAGCAACGGCTATTCGGCGCCAACGGTCACCTGCTACAGCATTAAATGCGCGCCAGGGCGCGCAGAAGTCAGGCACGCGCGAAGTGGCGCACCGGACACTCTACAGTGCATGTCCGGTGTGCCACCGGACATCAAGGCGGGCCCAGCAGTCAGAGCTCCAACGGTCGGAACCCAACGACCTGGTGACGTGGCTAGCGCACCGGACTATCCGGTGCGCCATGCGACAGCAGCCTCCACCAAACGACTAGTTTGGTGGTTGGGGTTATAAATACCCCCAACCACCCCACCACCCCACATTCAAGTCATCCAAGTTTTCCTACATCAACCACTTACAAGAGCTCTAGCATTCAATTCTAGACACACCCAAGTGATCAAATCCTCTCCAAATTCCACACAACGCCATAGTGATTAGTGAGAGAGATTTGCTTGTGTTCTTTCGAGCTCTTGCGCTTGGATTGCTTTCTTCTTTGATTCTTTCTTGCGATCAACTCAATTGTAACCAAGGCAAGAGGCACCAATTGTGTGGTGGCCCTTGCGGGGAAGTTTTGTTCCTGGTTGATTGAGAAGAAGAAGCTCACTCGGTCCGAGGGACCGTTTGAGAGAGGGAAAGGGTTGAAAGAGACCCGGTCTTTGTGACCACCTCAATAGGGAGTAGGTTTGCGAGAACCGAACCTCGGTAAAACAAATCCGCGTGTCTCATTCCCTATTCTCTTGCGATTTGTTTTGCACCCTCTCTCGCGGACTCGATTATATTTCTAACGCTAACCCGGCTTGTAGTTGTGATTATTTTTGAGAATTTCAGTTTCGCCCTATTCACCCCCCCTCTAGGCGACTTTCAATTGGTATCGGAGCCCGGTGCTTTATTAGAGCCTAACCGCTCGAAGTGATGTCGGGAGAACACGCTAAGAAGGAGATGGAGACCGGTGACAAGCCCGCTACAAGCCACGAGAAAGCTTCATCGGAAGAGTCCCGCAAAAAGGGAAAGGGGAAGGAGAAGAAAGCCTCTTCCCACAAGTCGCATCGGAGTGGGGACAAGAAAAAGAAGATGAGGAAGGTGGTCTACTACGAGACTGATACCTCATCACCATCTACCTCCGGCTCCGACGCGCCCTCCGTAACTTCTAAGCGCCATGAGCGCAAAAAATTTAGTAAGATTCCCTTACACTACCCTCGCACCTCTAGACATACTCCATTGCTTTCCGTTCCATTAGGCAAACCGTCAACCTTTTACGGTGAAGATTATGCTAGGTGGAGTGATTTAATGAAGTTTCATCTAACCTCACTCCACTAAAGTATATGGAATGTTGTTGAGTTTGGAGCACAGGTACCATCCGTCGGGGATGAGGACTATGATGAGGACGAGGTGGCCCAAATCGAGCACTTCAACTCCCAAGCCACAACCATACTCCTCGCTTCTCTAAGTAGGGAGGAGTACAACAAGGTGCAAGGATTAAAGAGCGCCAAGGAAGTTTGGGACGTGCTCAAGACCGCGCACGAGGGTGATGAGCTAACCAAGATCACCAAGCGAGAAACGATCGAGGGGGATCTCGGTCGCTTCTGTCTTCGCCAAGGGGAGGAGCCTCAAGATATGTACAACCGGCTCAAAACCTTGGTGAATCAAGTGCGCAACCTCGGGAGCAAGAAATGGGATGACCACGAGGTGGTTAAGGTTATTTTAAGATCACTTATTTTCCTTAACCCTACTCAAGTCCAATTAATTCATGGCAATCCTAGATACACACTAATGACTCCCGAGAAAGTAATCGGGAATTTTGTGAGCTTTGAGTTTATGATCAAGGGCTCACGGAAGATCAACGAGCTTGACGGCCCCTCCACATCCGAAGCATAACCGGTCGCATTTAAGGCGACAGAGGAGAAGAAGGAGGAGTCTACACCAAGTAGAACACCCATCGACGCCTCTAAGCTCGACAACGAGGAAATGGCGCTTGTCATCAAAAGCTTCCGCCAAATCCTCAAGCAAAGGAGGGGGAAAGATTACAAGCCCCGCTCCAAGAAGGTTTGCTACAAGTGTGGTAAGCCCGGTCACTTTATAGCAAAATGTCCTATTTCTAGTGACAGTGACAGGGGCGACGACAAGAAGGGGAGAAGAAAGGAGAAGAAGAGGTACTACAAGAAGAAGGGCGGCGATGCCCATGTTTGTCGCGAGTGGGACTCCGACGAAAGCTCTAGCGACTCCTCCGACGACGAGGACGCCGCCAACATCGCCGTCACCAACGGACTTCTCTTCCCCAACGTCGGCCACAAGTGCCTCATGGCAAAGGACGGCAAAAAGAAGAAGGTTAAATCCAAATCCTCTACTAGATATGAGTCCTCTAGTGATGATAATGCTAGTGATGAGGAAGAAAATTTGCGTACCCTTTTTGCCAACTTAAACATGCAACAAAAAGAGAAATTAAATGAATTAATTAGTGACATCCATGAGAAGGATGACCTCTTGGACTCCCAAGAGGACTTCCTAATCAAGGAAAACAAAAAGCACGTTAAAGTTAAAAATGCTTATTCTCTAGAAGTTGAAAAATGTGAAAAATTATCTAGTGAACTAAGCACTTGCCATGAGACTATAGAAAACCTTAGAAATGAGAATGCTAATTTGTTAACTAAGGTTGATTCTATTGCTTGTAATGTTTCAATTCCCAATCTTAGAAATGATAATGATGATTTACTTGCTAAGATTGAAGAATTAAACATGTCTCTTGCTAGCCTTAGGATTGAAAATGAAAAATTGCTTGCTAAGGCTAAAGAATTAGATGTTTGCAATGCTACAATTTCGGACCTTAGAACTAAAAATGATATATTGCATGCTAAGGTTGTAGAATTGAAATCTTGCAAACCCTCTACATCTACCGTTGAGCACACTTCTATTTGTACTAGATGTAGAGATGTTGATATTAATGCTATACATGATCACATGGCTTTAATTAAACAACAAAATGATCATATAGAAAAATTAGATGCTAAAATTGTCGAGCATGACTTAGAGAATGAAAAATTTAAATTCGCTAGAAGCATGCTCTATAGAGGGAGACGCCCTGGCATTAAGGATGACATTGGCTTCCAACAGGGAGGCAATGTCAAAATTAATGCCCCTTCTAAGAAATTGTCCAACTTTGTTAAGGGCAAGGCTCTCATGCCTCAGGATAACGAGGGTTACATTTTATACCCTACCGGTTATCCCAAGAGCAAAATTAGGAGAATTCACTCTAGGAAGTCTCACTCTGGCCCTAATCATGCTTTTATGTATAAGGGTGAGACATCTAGTTCTAGGCAACAAACCCATGCTACGTTGCCTAAGAAGAAAACTCCTAGTGCATCAAATGACCATGACATTTCATTTAAAACTTTTGATGCATCTTATGTTTTAACTAACAAATCTGGCAAGGTAGTTGCCAAATATATTGGGGGCAAGCACAAGGGGTCAAAGACTTGTGTTTGGGTACCCAAAGTTCTTGTGTCTAATGCTAAAGGACCCAAAACCATTTGGGTACCTAAAGTCAAGAACTAAAAATGTTTTGTAGGTTTATGCATCCGGGGGCTCAAGATGGGTAATCGACAGCGGGTGCACAAACCACATGACAGGGGAGAAGAAGATGTTCTCCTCCTACGAGAAAAACCAAGATCCCCAACGAGCTATCACATTCGAGGATGGAAATCAAGGTTTGGTCAAAGGATTGGGTAAAATTGCTATATCTCCTAACCATTCTATTTCCAATGTTTTTCTTGTAGATTCTTTAGATTACAATTTGTTTTCTGTATCTCAATTATGCAAAATGGGCTACAACTGTCTATTCACTGATGTAGGTGTCACTGTCTTTAGAAGAAGTGATGATTCAATAGCATTTAAAGGAGTGTTAGAGGGTCAGCTATACTTAGTGAATTTTGATAGAGCTGAACTCGACACTTGCTTAATTGCTAAGACTAACATGGGCTGGCTCTGGCATCGCCGACTAGCACATGTTGGGATGAAGAATCTTCATAAGCTTCTAAAGGGAGAGCACATTTTAGGATTAATAAATGTTCATTTTGAGAAAGACAGGATTTGTAGCGCATGTCAAGCAGGGAAGCAAGTTGGTGCTCACCATCCACACAAGAACATCATGACGACTGACGGGCCACTGGAGCTCCTACACATGGACCTATTCGGCCCGATTGCTTACATAAGCATCGGCGGGAGTAAGTACTGTTTAGTTATTGTGGATGATTATTCTCGCTTCACTTGGGTATTCTTTTTGCAGGAAAAATCTCATACCCAAGAGACCTTAAAGGGATTCTTGAGACGAGCTCAAAACGAGTTCGGCTTAAGGATCAAGAAGATTAGAAGCGATAACGGAACAGAGTTCAAGAACTCTCAAATTGAAGGCTTCCTTGAGGAGGAAGGCATCAAGCATGAGTTCTCTTCTCCCTACACGCCACAACAAAATGGTGTAGTGGAGAGGAAGAATAGAACTCTATTGGACATGGCAAGAACCATGCTTGATGAATACAAGACTTCGGATCGGCTTTGGGCCGAGGCGGTCAACACCGCCTGCTACGCTATCAACCGGTTATATCTACATCGAATCCTCAAGAAAACATCATACGAACTCCTAACCGGTAAAAAGCCCAATATTTCATATTTTAGAGTCTTTGGTAGCAAATGCTTTATACTTGTTAAAAGAGGTAGAAGATCTAAATTTGCTCCTAAGACTGTAGAAGGCTTTTTACTAGGATATGATTCAAACACAAGGACATATAGAGTCTTTAACAAGTCCTCTGGACAAGTTGAAGTTTCTTGTGACGTTGTGTTTGATGAGACTAACGGCTCTCAAGTAGAGCAAGTTGATCTTGATGAGATAGGTGATGAAGAGGCTCCGTGCATCGCGCTAAGGAACATGTCCATTGGGGATGTATGTCCTAAGGAATCCGAAGAGCCTCCAAATGCACAAGATCAAACATCCTCCTCCACGCAAGCATCCCCACCGACTCAAAATGAGGATGAGGCTCAAGTTGATGAAGGAGAAGATCAAGCAAATGAGCCACCTCAAGATGACTGCAATGATCAAGGGGGAGATGCACATGATCAAGACAAGGAGGATGAAGAACAAAGGCCGCCACACCCAAGAGTCCATCAAGCAATACAACGAGATCACCCCGTCGACACCATCCTCGGCGACATTCATAAGGGGGTAACTACTAGATCTCGTGTTGCACATTTTTGTGAGCATTACTCTTTTGTTTCCTCTATTGAGCCACACAGGGTAGAAGAAGCACTTCAAGATTCGGATTGGGTGGTGGCGATGCAAGAGGAGCTCAACAACTTCAGTAGGAATGAGGTATGGCATTTAGTTCCACGTCCTAACCAAAATGTTGTAGGTACCAAATGGGTGTTCCGCAACAAGCAAGATGAGCATGGTGTGGTGACAAGGAACAAAGCCCGACTTGTGGCCAAGGGATACTCCCAAGTCGAAGGTTTGGATTTCGGTGAAACCTATGCACCCGTAGCTAGGCTTGAGTCAATTCGTATATTATTGGCCTATGCTACTTACCATGGCTTCAAGCTTTATCAAATGGACGTGAAGAGTGCCTTCCTCAACGGACCAATTAAGGAAGAGGTCTATGTTGAGCAACCTCCCGGCTTTGAAGATAGTGAGTATCCTAACCATGTTTATAAACTCTCTAAGGCGCTTTATGGGCTCAAGCAAGCCCCAAGAGCATGGTATGAATGCCTTAAAGATTTCCTTATCACTAATGGATTCAAAGTCGGAAAGGCCGATCCTACTTTATTCACTAAAACTCTTGAAAATGACTTGTTTGTATGCCAAATTTATGTTGATGATATTATATTTGGGTCTACTAACGAGTCTACATGTGAAGAATTTAGTAGGATCCTGACACAAAAATTCGAGATGTCTATGATGGGGGAGTTGAAGTACTTCTTAGGATTCCAAGTGAAGCAACTCCAAGAAGGCACCTTCCTAAGCCAAACGAAGTATACTCAAGATATTCTAAGCAAGTTTGGGATGAAGGATGCCAAACCCATCAAAACACCCATGGGAACCAATGGGCATCTCGACCTCGACGAAGGAGGTAAATCCGTCGATCAAAAGGTATACCGGTCGATGATAGGTTCTTTACTATATTTATGTGCATCTCGACCGGATATTATGCTTTCGGTATGCATGTGTGCAAGATTCCAAGCCGACCCTAAGGAAGCTCACCTTACGGCCGTAAAACGAATCTTGAGATATTTAGTTTATACTCCTAAGTTTGGACTTTGGTATCCTAGGGGATCCACATTTGATTTAATTGGTTATTCGGATGCCGATTGGGCGGGGTGTAAAATCAATAGAAAGAGCACATCGGAGACTTGCCAGTTCTTGGGAAGATCCTTGGTGTCTTGGGCTTCAAAGAAGCAAAATTCGGTAGCTCTTTCTACCGCCGAAGCCGAGTACATTGCTGCAGGTCATTGTTGCGCGTAACTACTTTGGATGAGGCAAACCCTCAGGGACTATGGTTACAAATTAACCAAAGTTCCTCTTCTATGTGATAATGAGAGTGCAATCGCATGGCGGATAATCCCGTTGAGCATAGCCGCACTAAACACATAGCCATTCAGTATCACTTTTTAAGGGATCACCAACAAAAGGGAGATATCGAGATTTCTTACATTAATACTAAAGATCAATTAGCCGATATCTTTACCAAGCCACTTGATGAACAAACTTTTAACAAACTTAGGCATGAGCTAAACATTCTTGATTCTAGGAACTTCTTTTGTTGATTTGCACACATAGCTCATTCATATACCTTTGATCATATCTCTTTCATGTGCTGTGACTAATATGTTTTCAAGTCTATTTCAAACCAAGTCATAGGTGTATTGAAAGGGAATTGGAGTCTTCGGTGAAGACAAAGGCTTCCACTCCGTAACTCATCCTTCGCCGTCACTCCGAATCACTCTCCATCTTTGAGGAGAAAGCATGAGTCCAAAGCAAGAGGACTCCGTCTTTGGTATAATCTTCACTCATTTATTTATGACCAAAGGGGAGAAAGTATTTCTCAGGGCTCTAATGACTCCGTTTTTGGCGATTCATGCCAAAGGGGGAGAAAGTATTAGCCCAAAGCAAAAGGACCGCACCACCACCTGTTTTAGAAATGATTTTCAATTGGAAATTTCAAATTGGTATCCTATTGTGTTCAAAAGAGGGAGAAAGTAGTATTTCAAAATTAATATATCAAAACCCTCTTGAACACTAAGAGGAGATTTCATTTAGGGGGATTTTTGTTTTAGTCAAAGGAAAAGCATTTGAAACAGGGGGAGAAAATTTCAAATCTTGAAAATGCTTCGCAAAATCTTATTATTTACCTTTGACTAGTTGCAAAAGAACTTTGAAAAGGATTTACAAAAGAATTTGCAAAAACAAAACATATGGTGCAAGTGTGGTCCAAAATGTCAAAAATTGAAGAAACAATCCATGCATATCTTATAAGTATTTATATTGGCTCAATTCAAAGCAACCTTTGCACTTACATTATGCAAGCTAGTTCAATTATGCACTTCCATATTTGCTTTGGTTTGTGTTGGCATCAATCACCAAAAAGGGGGAGATTGAAAGGGAATTAGGCTTACACCTTTTTCCTAAATGATTTTGGTGGTTGAATTGCCCAACACAAATAATTGGACTAACTAGTTTGCTCTAGTGTATAAGTTATACAGGTGCCAAAGGTTCACACTTAGCCAATAAAAAGACCAAGAATTGGGTTCATCAAAGAGAGCAAAGGGATAACCGAAGTGTGCCCTGGTCTGGCGCACCAGACTGTCCGGTGTGCCACCGGACAGTGTCCGGTGCACCAGGGGACTTCACGCTGAACTCCTCACCTTTGGGAAAATCCAGAGGCGCTTCGCTATAATTCACCGGACTGTTCGGTGTACACCGGACAGTGTCCGGTGCCCCAGGGAAGAGCGACTCTGGAACTCGCCAGCTTCGGGAATTCGCTCCGCTATAATTCACCGGACATGTCCGGTGTACACCGGATTGTCCGGTGAGCCAGCGGAGCAACGACTATTCGGCGCCAACGGTCACCTGCTACAACATTAAATGCGCGCCAGGGCGCGTAGAAGTCAGGCACACGCGAAGTGGCGCACCGGACACTCTACAGTGCATGTTCGGTGTGCCACCGGACATCAAGGCGGGCCCAGCAGTCAGAGCTCCAACAGTCGGAACCCAACGGCCTGGTGACGTGGCTGGCGCACCGGACTGTCCGGTGCGCCATGCGACAGCAGCCTCCACCAAACGACTAGTTTGGTGGTTGAGGTTATAAATACCCCCAACCACCCCACATTCAAGTCATCCAAGTTTTCCTACTTCAACCACTTACAAGAGCTCTAGCATTCAATTCTAGACACACCCAAGTGATCAAATCCTCTCCAAATTCCACACAACGCCTTAGTGATTAGTGAGAGAGATTTGCTTGTGTTCTTTCGAGCTCTTGCGCTTGGATTGCTTTCTTCTTTGATTCTTTCTTGCGATCAACTCAATTGTAACCAAGGAAAGAGGCACCAATTATGTGGTGGCCCTTGTGGGGAAGTTTTGTTCCTGGTTGATTGAGAAGAAGAAGCTCACTCGGTCCGAGGGACCGTTTGAGAGAGGGAAAGGGTTGAAAGAGACCCGGTCTTTGTGACCACCTCAACGGGGAGTAGGTTTGTGAGAACCGAACCTCGGTAAAACAAATCCGCGTGTCTCATTCCCTATTCTCTTGCGATTTGTTTTGCACCCTCTCTCGCGGACTCGATTATATTTCTAACGCTAACCCGGCTTGTAGTTGTGATTATTTTTGAGAATTTCAGTTTCGCCCTATTCACCCCCCCTCTAGGCGACTTTCACCCCCTAAATATGTGCCTTGAGAGGAATAGAGATTTTGGCCTTAAATGCCAAGTGCACATAATTAGGTTAGTGAGAACATATCTATATTATAGAAACTGTGAAGTGCAATGTGTCATAATAAAAGTGTGATGCTCACGACAGACTATGCACTTATGAAAGCATGTTGGAAACATTTTAAGCAATTACCCTTTAGGATTTCAAAGAGACTTAAGGAACCTACACCTTTGGAACAAAGGTAGCTTATCCTCATTACAAGGTTAAGCTTTAAGCTCTTTGACAATAAAATTACTTCACCTAGTTTTAACAAAAATGCATAAATGCAGGAATGAATTTTTGAGAGGTTAAACTAGGTATGAAGCAGGGATATGCATAGACATGCTTTCTCTTCCTTTTATATAAGATATGCAAGGAATGTGTAGAAGGAAGATTTAGGTACATGTGTAAATGAGAGGAAGTAGTTTTACCCTTTTTGTACCTTCACATAGAGACGCTCTCTTCATTGTGCTTTGTCCTTAGTCATACTTAAGACCTATATTCAAGACAATGTATGTAAATATTTTGCACAAGAGAGAGTTCGACGACTAGTGATCCTTTTCTGAGACATTTCATTTATCAAGGAGATCACAAATTGCATAAATTTATCATGAATTCTCCTTTTAACTTAGTGCATAGTAAGAGAGATATCGATTGAAAGATTGAAGTTATTCAATGATCAAACAAATAATATATGTGATCAAAAGAACAACATATGCACTAGATTATAAAACATGCTTAAAATAGGAGAATCCAGTAAATATGTTACTTTAATAATAAAAGCTACAATCCTTGAGAGAAGTGATATTGCTTTACCAAGATGGATTGAAATGTAGTAGCATACTTTATGTAACGCCCTGAATTTGGTGGTAGAATTTTTTCTTCTTTTCTCTCACCAAATTCAGGCGTTACTCTTTCCTTTTTCCCTTTTCTTCTCGCTAAGCCTTGATATTTTCTAAAAGTTATAGCGAGAATTATCTCGACATCTTGTGTAACCAAAACCTAGAACTATTTTTGTTTGTTGCATCATGCCGGATTATGCACTCTTTTGTTTGTGGTTGAGTGAAGTGGAGAATTAGGCATATAAGAAAATGAGGAAATTAGAAAAAGAAAAGCCTTTTCTTTTTCTCTCTCCCCCCCTTCTCCCCTTTTGGCCCAGCCGCCCCCTTCCCCTTGGCCCATGCGGCCTAGCCGCCCGCCCTCTCCTTCCCGCGTGGGCCCCGCGGCGGCCCAGCCGCCCCTCCCCCGCCGTGGGCCGGCCTGGCGGCCCAGCCGCGCGCCCCCTTCCCCCCCTTTGGGCCCAGCCGGCCCAACCGCCCCCTCCCTCTTTTTTTTCCAAAAATCCCCTCCCCGCGGGCCCCGCCCATCATTTTCTCTCTCTCTCTCCCTCTCCCTAAACACTAGCGCCGCCGCTGCCCCTTCCCCCCCGCGCCGCCGCCGTCCTCCCCCTCCGGTGAGGCCCTCCCTCCTCCCTCCCCCTCCCTCCTCCCTCCCCTCCCTCCGGCGCTCCCCCCGCGCCCCGTCGCGCCCGGCCCCGCCCCCGCCTCGCGCTCGCCCGGCCCCGGCGAGCTCGGCCGCCCCGCGCCCGCCCTCCCCGCGTCGCTCTCCGGCGAGCCCGGCTCGGCCGCCCCCGGCCTCGGCCGCCCCGGCGTCCCCTGTCCCGCGCCGGCGTTCCCTGCCCCCGCGCGAGCCCCGCCCTCCCCGCGCCCGCTCGGCCCCGCCCCGCGCCGCCCCGGCTCGGCCGCCCGCCTCCCGGCGAGCTCGGCCGCCCCGTGCCCCGGCTCGGCCGCCCGCCCCCCGCGCCCGGCCTCGCCCGGCCGTGTCCTCGCTCGCCCATGCTCGCTTGCCTCGGCGCGCTTGCCCGCTCGCCCCGCCGTGCCTTGCTCGCGTCGTGACGGCCCCGGCGTGGCCTTGAGCTCGGCCTAGCGTGCCTATGGCGCGCGGCTTTGAGCTCGGCTAGCGCACGGCCCCGACGTGCGCACGGCTAGTTCGTGGCGTGTGCGTGCGGCCTCGCGCGCGTGCTCGCGTAGTGCGCGTGCCTTGGCACGACCCGTCGTGCTCCGTCTACCCCCAGACGCCCCGTCTACCCCCCCCCCCCCCCGTGTCCTATGCGCGCTAATCCCGTTGTTCATATTAATAAGATAGAAGTCTCAATTTGGAAATTGGTTACGTTAGTTAATTTGTATAGCTAATTGTCTAACTCATTCAATGTTAATCTACTAAAAGTGGTCACGTTTGCATTAGTGCATGTAGCTAATTCTTTTGTTAGAACCAATTGGAATTAGAGCACGTGACGTCTAGTTATTCATCAACCCATAGTGCGTCTCGGGCATAAGCTTTAACTCTCGCGAGACCTTTTCCCATTTCTTTCTAACCAAGGTAAATTCATTATCGTATGCGATATTCTATGCATATTTACTTTATTTGTTCTCTTGTATGGTGTACTGTTTGTTCCCTAATTTGAATGGATGGATGTATGTATGCTTGCAATCGCATAGAGAACGATCCGGTTGAAGAGCCCGAGGAACTCGCAGGAGAAGCCCCTGAGCAGCAGTCGGTTGGTGGAGGCAAGTGTCGTTTGACCTATCTCTGTCCTATTCATTCTTTAATTCACCTCCCGCTTTACACATGTATACCTAAGGATTGACTAGCTTTTGTTATCCATGTCCTTGTTTACCTATTTGGGTTGGATTATTATTGTTTAGCCTTATGCTATTGCTTAACTCTAATCAATGAACATGATGAGATTATCTATGATACGTTGTTTTCCCCTCTCTTATTATGATGTTATACTTGTGGTATTCAAGGGGGCTCGAGCGGTTTCTCGAGTGCCTCTCCGTAAGGACCTGTTCTATGGATGACCGCCCGGGAAAACAGTGCAACCATGAGGGTGGAATGGGATGCCCTTAGCTGAATAATTAGAGGATCCGGGGTGTAGTTCGCTTAGCCGTTGTGCCGTCAATGGGGCTCGGTGTATGCGGCTCGCTCTGCCAAGTTTGGGTTCGCCCTTGGGAAGGAGTGCGGTGCATTTAGGAAACCTAACGGGCGGCTACAGCCCCGGGGAATCTTTGTAAAGGCTACGTAGTGATGCCCTGCTGGGTCACCTTGGTAGTGATCAATGGAGAGTCATGATCTCCGGACAGAAAGGGAATCACGGCTTGTGGGTAAAGTGCACAAACTCTGAAGAGTATTTGAAAAATGATATATCAGCCGTGCTCGCGGTTATGAGCGGCCAAGGGAGCTCCAGTGATTAGTGGTACTTGATCAGAGACATTATGGTTTCCAGGTGGCTATGAGATTGATGGTTTTGGTTATGACTATGGTGATGGTAAGTGGTATTCTTTCCGTTTGGAAAGGGTACATCGGGCTAATAACTTGGGTTAATGCTAAAAACTGGCTTTCTATTAGTAAATAATAATCTTACCAACTAAAAGCAACTGCTTGACTTACCCCCCACATAAAGCTAGTCCACTACAGCCAAACCGGATACTTGCTGAGTATGTTGATGTGTACTCACCCTTGCTCTACACACCAAACCCCCCTATCCCCAGGTTGTCAGCATTGCAACCACTGCTCAGGAGAAGATGAAGCCGTGGAAGGAGACTTCCAGGAGTTCCAAGACTACGACGAGTTCTAGGCGTGGGTTAGCGGCAACCCCCAGTCGGCTGCCTGTGAAGGCCGCGATTATCTACGTTTCGTTTTCGCACTTTGATTTATTGTAAGGACTATATGGACGTCTCAGACGCATGATGTAATCGACTATTATCTCCCTTTTAATACTATTTTGAGTACTGTGTGATGATGTCCATGTTCTGTAACTGCTGTGTACGTGAATAACTGATCCTGGCACGTACATGGTTCACATTCGGTTTACCTTCTAAAACCGGGTGTGACATAAGTGGTATCAAAGTCGTGCTGACTGTAGGACCGCTAACCTAGAGTAGAATGGTCGTTTTAAGGACTATAGACCTCTGTCCCTGCCTTGACTTTGGTATCCCTTCAAAAGTTGGTCATACCGACCAAACCTATGTTCTACTATATATTATACCTTGTTGAAAATTATGTTTTATTCTAATCCTTCATTTATTTATGATTCATTACTTGCTGGTCATATTAATTCTGTTCTCACTCTTTTGCTTGCGGTGTCTTTTGTAGATGGCTCGTCTTAGACACACTGCACGAAAGTCCGTCATCCCCTTCTTACCCTCCTGCCTTGCTGAGCGTCCGCTTCGCCGTCCCGTGGCCGAACAGTCCAGCCACTTGGAGAGACTGCACCACCGCTTGCATGAGGAGCAGGAACGTTGACGACAGGAGCAGGAGCAGCAGGGCTCTTCTTTCTCGCTCCAACAGGAGATAGAGTCTGTGAGGAGCTGCTCCCCTGTGCTTCCTCTGGAGGCGCCCCCCGCACCACCACTGGGCACCCCAGCCTCTGGAGTAGCTGCTGGAGGAGACCCAGACGATGGAGGTGGCGACGACAGCTCGAGCCACGACACCGACCTCTCTGCTGACCAGGAGCCGGAAGGATGGGTTGCTCGACCCATCACTCGCGACGCTGCTCGCGGGTGTCACTTCCATGATGCGCTCGACACCCTGCTACGTCGGGCACTTAACCGGTGTACTTAGTCCATCGAGTATCATTGTGTGGTCTACCAGCATAGTCGCGGGGTCTACCCGGACCGCTGGGAGGCGACCTGCTTGGTGCGCCGTCCGGAGAACAGTCTCCAGGGTGCAGAGGCCTACTCAGAGCACTATTCTATCTCTGAGCGGGACTCAGCTGAGGCAGCCATGCAAGATGCTGCACGGCGTGCGCTTTCGCACTACTGCTCGGTTCTCGGTGGGGTAGCTGACGGTCTCGACCTGAAGTATTACCCCCGCTGTCCATCTGGCAGCACAGGAGGCGTGATTGTCTCACCTGTTGGCGAGGACAATCCTAGGTTGAGCAGCACAGTCAACCTAGCCGCCGTGCTAAACACGGAGCTGGACCATGCATTAGACGAGCTGAGTAGGGCTCGTGCTAAGATCGCCCTGCTGTGGGCTGAGCGCGCGGAACGTCGTCACCTGGATGATGGTTCCCCCGCTCCCGTCGGGACTCAGCACCCGTACCGCTCACCTCGGCGTGGACACCAGCCTTATGGCAATCCCGACTGCAAGACCAAGATAAATCTAGAACCATAGATCTTAGAGTTGGACCTTGTAATTAATACAAAATATATATACATAGAAGCTACAGTCTTAGCGTTAGTCTCGCTCTTAGTTAGTCTTAGTTAGACAGGGTAGTTTGCTATATCCTGTGCATTTATGTTTGTCATGATGAACTATGTTTGGTTTGGATCTTTGTAATGACTGTCACCAGAGTGTGGGTATCCCCTGCATTTTGGTTTACCTGTTATATGTTAATGGAGTTAGCTATATAGTTGGGAAACCTTTTATTCCACTTTCCTCTTTATCTGAGAAGCTGTGTGGTCTGTGTTGGAGATCAGTGAAGATGCTCATCTGTTCAGTGCTGTTGAAGGATTCTATACTCTTTTCTTATGCTGCAAGATTTGTCAGATCAGTTCTGATGTGTGGTTGCATTCTGCAGATGTCAGAGAACAGACGCAGAGGAGGAAGGCGTGCTCAGCAGGAGCGAGCCGCTCAGCAGGAAGAGGTACCCCAGCAACAGCACCTGCCGCCCCCGCCCCCGATGTCCATCGAGCAGATGTTTCTGATGCAGACTCAAGCAGTTCAAGCCATCGGTCAGACTCTGGCCGTCATTCAGCAGCAGCAGCAACAACAGCAGGCCCCACCTCAGCCTCAGATGCCTCAGATGCCTAGAGACAAGCGTGCTGAATTCATGAGAGGTCATCCACCAACGTTTGCTCATTCTTCTGACCCCATGGATGCTGAAGACTGGCTGCACACTATGGAACGGGAGTTGCATACCGCTCAGTGTGATGATAGGGAGAAAGTCTTGTATGGTCCCCGTCAGTTGAGAGGAGCAGCTCAGTCATGGTGGGAGTCTTACCTCGCCACCCATGCCCACCCCGACACCATCACCTGGGAAGAGTTCAGAGGAAGCTTCCGTCAGTACCATGTTCCTGCAGGTCTGATGACAGTGAAGAAGGAGGAGTTCCTGGCTCTCAAGCAAGGGTCATCGTCTGTCAGTGAGTACCGGGACATGTTTCTGCAGTTGTCCCGCTATGCTCCTGAAGATGTCAACACCGACGCCAAGCGGCAGTACCGTTTCCTGAGAGGCTTGGTTGACCCTCTGCAGTACCAACTGATGAATCATACCTTCCCGACGTTCTAGCACCTGATTGACAGGGCAATCATGACAGAGAGGAAGCGTAAGGAGATGGAAGATCGTAAGCGCAAGATCAGTGGACCCCAGCCTGGAAGCAGCAATCGTCCTCGTTTCTCAGGCAATCAACCTCAGCAGGTCAGGCAGAACCAGCGTCCACCTCAGCAGCATCAGCAGTTCCAAAGGCAGTACCCTCAGCACCAGTATCAGAACCGTCAGAGCAATCAGCCAGGAGGTCAGTTTCAGAGGCAGAATCAGCAGGCACCTCGTCTTCCTGCCCCAGCAAATCAGCAGAACAGTCAGGCAGCACCAGCTCAGGTTGGAAACAGAGCATGTTTCCACTGTGGAGAGCAAGGCCACTGGGTGATGTAATGTCCGAAGAAGGCAGCCCAGCAGCAGTCAGGTCCCAATGCCCCAGCAAAGCAGAACGTGCCTCAGCCTGGAGCAGGCAATCGCTCTCAGCCGCGCTACAATCATGGGAGACTGAACCACTTGGAGGCTGAAGCAGTTCAGGAGACCCCCGGCATGATAGTAGGTATGTTCCCAGTCGACTCCCATATTGCAGAAGTGTTATTTGATACTGGAGCAACGCATTCTTTCATTACCGCATCATGGGTAGAAGCACATAATCTTCCAATTACTACCATGTCAACCCCCATTCAAATTGACTCAGCCGGTGGTAGAATTCGAGCCGATAGCATTTGTTTGAATGTATGTGTGGAAATAAGGGGGATAGCGTTTCCCGCCAACCTCATAGTAATGGGTACTCAGGGAATAGATGTCATCCTAGGGATGAATTGGCTAGATAAGTATCAGGCAGTTATCAGTTGTGATAAGAGGACAATCAAGTTGGTGTCTCCACTAGGAGAGGAAGTGGTGACCGAGTTAGTCCCACCTGAGCCGAAGAAAGGAAGTTGTTATCAGATGGCTGTCGATAGCAGTGAAGCAGACCCAATTGAGAGGATCAAGGTTTGAAAGGGAAATGTGCCCTTGGGCCATTTCTAAGTATTTTGGTAATTGAGTGCCAACACAAGTGCTTAAATGTAAATCTATGCCCATGAATGGACAAAGTGCAAATCAAGAGCAAAGGTATGTTTCTAAGTCTTAGTACATTGGTTTTGTGTACTAATATACTTGTCTAAGTATCAGAAACAGAAAGAAGAAGAAAAGAGAAGAGTTGGCTGTGTACAGCCAAGAGGCTGTTTCGGTCTGGGGCACCGGACTGTCCGGTGCGCCAGGCTGGCTCGAGCGAAGTGGCCGCTCTCGGGAATTCGACGACGGCGTACGGCTAAAATTCACCGGACTGTCCGGTGAGCCAACGGTCGGCCGGGCCAACGGTCGGCCGCGGAATCTGCGCGCGACACGTGGCCGGGCCAACGGTCGGAAGGGGGCACCGGACTGTCCGGTGTGCACCGGACATGTCCGGTGTGCCAACGGCTCCCAGATCTGCAACGGTCGGCTGCGCCATTTTAGGAAGGAGATCGGGCACCGGACAGTGTCCGGTGTGCACCGGACTGTCCGGTGCGCCCGATGACAGAAGGCAAGATTAGCCTTCCAGAATTGCTGTCAACGGCTCCTAGCTGCCTTGGGGCTATAAAAGGGACCCCTAGGCGCATGGAGGAGAACACCAAGCAACCTTAGAGCATTCTTGATCATCCACACTCAGTCTTTGCGCATTCGTTTGTCATTCTCAGTGATTCGAGCTCCGTTCTAGTGAGAACTTTGAAATAGTCTTTTGAGCTCGATTCTTGGCCGTGTGTGTGCGCATTTTGCTGTGGATTTGTGTGTGTTGCTTCCCTCCCTTACTCCGTGCTTCTTTGTGAACTTTAAGTGTAAGGGCGAGAGACTCCAATTTGTGGAGATTCCTCGCAAGTGGGATAAAGATAAGCAAAGCAAAACACCGTGGTATTCAAGTGGGTCTTTGGACCGCTTGAGAGGGGTTGATTGCAACCCTCGTCCGTTGGGACACCACAACGTGGAGTAGGCAAGCGTTAGTCTTGGCCGAACCACGGGATAAACCACTGTGTCATCTCTGTGTTTGATTTCTTGTGGTATTGTGTTTTGTTGAGACTCCTCTCTAGCCACTTGGCGATTATTGTGCTAACACTTAACAAGTTTTTGTGGCGATAAGTTTAAGTTTCACAGGATCACCTATTCACCCCCCCTCTAGGTGCTCTCAATTGGTATCGGAGCCGTTCTCTTCACAAAGGGACTAACCGCCCGAAGAGATGGATCCTAAAGGGAAGGGAATCGTGATCAACGACAAGGAGAAGGAGTCCTTCGTCAACGAGCCAAGGGATGACAAGTCCAACGACTCGGGCTCGGGCCACAGACGCAAAGATGGGAAGAAGAAGAAGACAAGACGCATCAAGGAGATCGTCTACTACGACAGCGATGAGTCTACTTCCTCCCAAAAGGACGACGACCACAACGAATACGAGAGAAAGAAACCGGTCAATTCGAACTTTTCTTTTGATTACTCTCGTATTCCTCAAAGTACTAATGCTCATTTATTATCTATTCCACTTGGTAAACCTCCTCATTTTGATGGAGAGGACTACGGATTTTGGAGTCACAAAATGCGTAGTCACTTATTCTCTCTCCATCCTAGCATATGGGAGATTGTAGAAAGTGGAATGCACTTTGATAGTACGGATAGTCCCATGTTTATTAATGAACAAATTCATAAAAATGCACAAGCTACTACTGTGTTGCTAGCCTCTTTGTGCAGGGACGAGTACCATAAGGTGAGCGGCTTGGACAATGCCAAGCAGATCTGGGACACCCTCAAGATCTCTCATGAGGGGAACGATGTCACCTTGCTCACCAAAATGGAGTTGGTGGAGGGCGAGCTTGGACGGTTCGCAATGATAAGGGGCGAGGAGCCAACTCAAACATACAACCGGCTCAAGACCCTTATCAACAAAATAAGGAGCTACGGGAGCACGCGATGGACGGACCACGACGTCGTCCGCCTAATGCTAAGGTCATTTACCGTTCTTGATCCTCATTTGGTGAACAATATTCGTGAAAATCCCAGGTACACCAAGATGTCGCCCGAAGAAGTTCTTGGGAAATTTGTTAGCGGGCGAATGATGATCAAGGAGGCAAGTGACCAGGAACACGGGAGCAAGAGGGAAAGGAAGAAGCATTACAAGAAGGCCAAGGGCGAGGCACATATCGGAAAGGAGTGGGATTCGGATTGCTCCTCCTCCGACTCCGACAATGAAGGACTCGCCGCCACTGCCTTCAACAAGTCATCCCTCTTCCCCAACGAGCGTCACACATGCCTTATGGCAAGGGAGAAGAAGGTAAGTAATCAAAACAATGTCACTTATGATTCTTCTAGTGATGATGAGTCTAGTGATGAAGAAATAGATTACTCTAGTTTGTTCAAGGGATTGGATAGAACTAAAGTAGATAAGATTAATGAATTGATTGATGCCTTGAATGAAAAGGATAGACTCTTAGAAAAACAAGAGGATCTTTTATATGAAGAACATGACAAATTTGTAGAGGCACAAAAATCTTATGCTTTAGAAGTTAAAAGAAATGAAGTGCTTTCAAGTGAATTATCTTCTTGTCATGAAACCATTGCTACTTTAAAAGGTGTTAATAATGATTTAAATGCTAAACTAGAAGTGGCTAGTAAATCTAACTCTTGTGTAGAACATGTTTGCACTAGGTGTAAAGATTTTAATGTTGATACTTGTAGTGAACACCTAGTTTCAATTTCTAAATTGAATGATGAAGTGACTAGTCTTAATGCCCAACTTAAGACTAGCAAAAGCGAATTTGATAAATTAAAATTTGCAAGGGATGCCTATACGATTGGTAGACATCCCTCAATTAAGGATGGACTTGGCTTCAAGAGGGAAGCCAAGAACTTAACAAGCCATAAGGCTCCCATTCCCGCCAAGGAGAAAGGGAAGGCCCCTTTGGCTGGTAGTGCTAAAAAGAACCATGCTTTTATGTATCATGATAGGAGACATACTAGAAATGCAAATAGAAGTTATAATGTTTTTGATTCATATGTTAATGATTCTCATGACATGTTTGCTTCTAGTTCTTTCTATGTGCATGATAGAAATGTTGGTAGGAGAAATGTTGTTCATAATATGCCTAGGAGAAATGTTGTTAATGTTCCTAGGAAAGTTAATGAACCTTCTACAATATATCATGCTTTGAATGCTTCCTTTGCAATTTGTAGAAAGGATAGAAAGGTGATTGCTAGGAAGTTAGGGGCAAAATGCAAGGGTGATAAAACTTGCATTTGGATCCCTAAGGAAATTGTGACTAACCTTGTAGGACCCAACAAGAGTTGGGTACCTAAGTCCCAAGCCTAAATTTGCCTTGCAGGTTTATGCATCCGGGGGTTCAAGCTGGATTATTGACAGCGGATGCACAAACCATATGACGGGGGAGAAGAAGATGTTCACCTCCTACGTCAAGAATAAAGATTCCCAAGATTCAATAATATTCGGTGATGGGAATCAAGGCAAGGTAAAAGGGTTAGGTAAAATTGCAATCTCAAATGAGCACTCTATCTCTAATGTGTTTTTAGTAGAGTCTCTTGGATATAATTTGCTATCTGTTAGTCAATTATGCAAAATGGGATATAACTGTTTGTTTACAAATGTAGATGTGTCTGTCTTTAGAAGATGTGATGGTTCACTAGCTTTTAAGGGTATTCTAGACGGCAAGCTTTATTTAGTTGATTTTGCAAAAGAAGAGGCCGGTCTAGATGCATGCTTAATGGCTAAGACTTGCATGGGCTGGCTGTGGCATCGCCGCTTAGCACATGTGGGGATGAAGAACCTCCACAAGCTTCTAAAGGGAGAACACGTGATAGGTCTAACCAATGTTCATTTCGAAAAAGATAGACCTTGTGCAGCTTGTCAAGCAGGGAAACAGGTGGGAGGCTCTCATCACACCAAAAATGTGATGACAACGTCAAGACCCCTGGAGCTGCTACATATGGACCTCTTCGGACCCGTCGCCTATCTGAGCATAGGAGGAAGTAAGTATGGTCTAGTTATCGTTGATGACTTTTCCCGCTTCAGTTGGGTGTTCTTTTTGCAGGATAAGTCTGAAACCCAAGGGACCCTCAAGCGCTTCCTCAGGAGAGCTCAAAATAAGTTTGAGCTCAAGGTGAAGAAGATAAGGAGCGACAACGGGTCCGAGTTCAAGAACCTTCAAGTGGAGGAGTTCCTTGAGGAGGAAGGGATCAAGCACGAGTTCTCCGCTCCCTACACACCACAGCAAAATGGTGTGGTAGAGAGGAAGAACAGGACGCTAATCGATATGGCGAGGACGATGCTTGGAGAATTCAAGACCCCCGAGTGTTTCTGGTCGGAAGCCGTGAACACGGCTTGCCACGCCATCAACAGGGTCTACCTTCATCGCCTTCTCAAGAAGACTTCGTATGAGCTACTAACCGGTAACAAACCCAATGTATCTTACTTTCGTGTATTTGGGAGCAAGTGTTACATTCTCGTAAAGAAGGGTAGAAATTCTAAGTTTGCTCCCAAAGCTGTAGAAGGGTTTTTGTTAGGTTATGACTCAAATACAAAGGCGTATAGAGTCTTCAACAAATCATCGGGTTCGGTTGAAGTCTCTAGCGACGTTGTATTTGATGAGACTAATGGCTCTCCAAGAGAGCAAGTTGTTGATCTTGATGATGTAGATGAAGAAGACGTTCCAACGGCCGCTATGCGCACCATGGCGATTGGTGATGTGCGACCACAAGAACAATTGGAGCAAGATCAACCTTCTTCCTCAACAATGGTGCATTCCCCAACTCAAAACGATGAACAGGTTCATCAAGAGGAGTGTGATCAAGGGGGAGCACAAGATGATCATGTGATGGAGGAAGAAGCACAACCGGCACCTCCAACCCAAGTTCGAGCGGTGATTCAAAGGGATCATCCCGTCGACCAAATTCTGGGTGATATTAGCAAGGGAGTAACTACTCGATCTCGATTAGTTAATTTTTGTGAGCATTACTTCTTTGTCTCTTCTATTGAGCCTTTCAGGGTAGAAGAGGCCTTGCTAGATCCGGACTGGGTGTTAGCCATGCAGGAGGAACTCAACAACTTCAAGCGCAATGAAGTTTGGACACTGGTGCCTCGTCCCAAGCAAAACGTTGTGGGAACCAAGTGGGTATTCCGCAACAAACAGGACGAGCACGGGGTAGTGACGAGGAACAAGGCTCGACTTGTGGCAAAAGGTTATGCCCAAGTCGCAGGTTTGGACTTTGAGGAGACGTTTGCTCCTGTGGCTAGGCTAGAATCAATTCGTATCTTGCTAGCATATGCCGCTCACCATTCTTTCAGGTTGTTCCAAATGGATGTAAAGAGCGCTTTCCTCAACGGGCCAATCAAGGAGGAGGTGTACGTGGAGCAACCCCCTGGCTTCGAGGATGAACGGTACCCCGACCACGTGTGTAAGCTCTCTAAGGCGCTCTATGGACTTAAGCAAGCCCCAAGAGCATGGTATGAATGCCTTAGAGACTTTCTAATTGTTAATGCTTTCAAGGTTGGGAAAGCCGATCCAACTCTTTTTACTAAGACATGCGATGGTGATTTGTTTGTGTGCCAAATTTATGTCGATGACATAATATTTGGTTCTACTAACCAAAAGTCTTGTGAAGAGTTTAGCAGGGTGATGACGCAGAAATTCGAGATGTCGATGATGGGCGAGTTGAACTACTTCCTTGGGTTCCAAGTGAAGCAACTCAAAGACGGCACCTTCATCTCCCAAACGAAGTACACGCAAGCTCTGCTAAAGCGGTTTGGGATGAAGGACGCCAAGCCCGCAAAGACTCCGATGGGAACCGACGGACACACCGACCTCAACAAAGGAGGTAAGTCCGTTGATCAAAAAGCATACCAGTCAATGATAGGGTCTTTACTTTATTTATGTGCTAGTAGACCGGATATTATGCTTAGCGTATGCATGTGTGCTAGATTTCAATCCGATCCTAAGGAGTGTCACTTAGTGGCGGTGAAGCGAATTCTTAGATATTTGGTTGCTACGCCTTGCTTCGGGCTCTGGTATCCAAAGGGGTCTACCTTTGACTTGGTTGGATACTCAGATTCCGACTATGCTGGATGTAAGGTCGATAGGAAGAGTACATCAGGGACGTGCCAATTCTTAGGAAGGTCCCTGGTGTCGTGGAACTCTAAGAAACAAACCTCCGTTGCCCTATCCACCGCTGAGGCCGAGTACGTTGCCGCAGGACAGTGTTGCGCGCAACTACTTTGGATGAGGCAAACCCTCAGGGACTTTGGCTACAATCTGAGCAAAGTCCCACTCCTATGTGACAATGAGAGTGCTATCCGCATGGCAGAAAATCCTGTTGAACACAGCCGCACAAAGCACATTGACATCCGACATCACTTTTTGAGAGACCACCAGCAAAAGGGGGATATCGAAGTGTTTCATGTTAGCACCGAGAACCAGCTAGCCGATATCTTTACCAAGCCTCTAGATGAGAAGACATTTTGCAGGCTGCGTAGTGAGCTCAATATCTTAGATTCGCAAAACTTGGATTGAAATGTAGCATACATGTGTTTATGCTTTTGATCATGTTCATTCTGCATTTTGTTTCTTATTGTGGTGCTCAAGTTGTACAAACACTCCCTGGACCTCACAAGTCCTGTTTGCAAGTGATGCACATATTTAGGGGGAGCTGTGCTACAACTTGACCCTTTGAGACTAACCATGTACTTGAGTTTGGTTGTTTTAGTCTCCAAGGAGAATTGAAAGGGAAAAAGGTGGACTTGGACCGTGAAAGACTTCCACTGCACTCCGATGAGAGGGTAACTTATTCCAAATTGAAGATTTTGGTAAGGCAATGGGGTTAAAGGGCCAAGATTGATCCCGTTTTGGTGCTTGATGCCAAAGGGGGAGAAAATAAAGGTCAAAGCAATAAATGGATCAGCTACCACTTGAGAAACTTTGAAAACAGTAGGATAGAGCTTTTGGTTTGTCAAAACTCTTGCATTGTCTCTTTTGTTAAAAGTTGGCCTCTTGTGGGGAGAAGTGTTGATTATGGGAAAAAGGGGGAGTTTTTGGAATCTTGAATCAATTTTCTTTGGAAAACCTCTCTTTATGTCTCTACAAGTGGATTTGACTTAGAGATAGGATTTTGAGTTTGATTTGCAAAAACAAACCAAGTGGTGGCAAAGGATGATCCATATATGCCAAATTGAATCAAAATAAATTTGAGTTTTTTTAAGTGATATTGCACTTGTTCTAGTTGCTTTATGTTGTGTTGGCATAAATCACCAAAAAGGGGGAGATTGAAAGGGAAATGTGCCCTTGGGCCATTTCTAAGTATTTTGGTAATTGAGTGCCAACACAAGTGCTTAAATGTAAATCTATGCCCATGAATGGACAAAGTGCAAATCAAGAGCAAAGGTATGTTTCTAAGTCTTAGTACATTGGTTTTGTGTACTAATATACTTGTCTAAGTATCAGAAACAGAAAGAAGAAGAAAAGAGAAGAGTTGGCTGTGTACAGCCAAGAGGCTGTTTTGGTCTGGTGCACCGGACAGTGTCCGGTGGTGCACCGGACAGTGTCCGGTGGTGCACCGGACAGTGTCCGGTGGTGCACCGGACAGTGTCCGGTGCGCCAGGCTGGCTCGAGCGAAGTGGCCGCTCTCGGGAATTCGACGACGGCGTACGGCTAAAATTCACCGGACTGTCCGGTGTGCACCGGACTGTCCGGTGAGCCAACGGTCGGCCGGGCCAACGGTCGGCCGCGGAATCTGCGCGCGACACGTGGCCGGGCCAACGGTCGGAAGGGGGCACCGGACTGTCCAGTGTGCACCGGACATGTCCGGTGCGCCAACGGCTCCCAGATCTGCAACGGTCGGCTGCGCCATTTTAGGAAGGAGATCGGGCACCGGACAGTGTCCGGTGTGCACCGGACTGTCCGGTGCGCCCGATGACAGAAGGCAAGATCAGCCTTCCAGAATTGCTCTCAACGGCTCCTAGCTGCCTTGGGGCTATAAAAGGGACCCCTAGGCGCATGGAGGAGAACACCAAGCAACCTTAGAGCATTCTTGATCATCCACACTCAGTCTTTGCGCATTCGTTTGTCATTCTCAGTGATTCGAGCTCCGTTCTAGTGAGAACTTTGAGATAGTCTTTTGAGCTCGATTCTTGGCCGTGTGTGTGCGCATTTTGCTGTGGATTTGTGTGTGTTGCTTCCCTCCCTTACTCCGTGCTTCTTTGTGAACTTTAAGTGTAAGGGCGAGAGACTCCAATTTGTGGAGATTCCTCGCAAGTGGGATAAAGATAAGCAAAGCAAAACACCGTGGTATTCAAGTGGGTCTTTGGACCGCTTGAGAGGGGTTGATTGCAACCCTCGTCCGTTGGGACGCCACAACGTGGAGTAGGCAAGCGTTGGTCTTGGCCGAACCACGGGATAAACCACTGTGTCATCTCTGTGTTTGATTTCTTGTGGTATTGTGTTTTGTTGAGACTCCTCTCTAGCCACTTGGCGATTATTGTGCTAACACTTAACAAGTTTTTGTGGCGATAAGTTTAAGTTTCACAGGATCACCTATTCACCCCCCCTCTAGGTGCTCTCAAGGTTGTGTTCGAGTTCCCAGATGTGTTTCCAAAGAACTTACCGGGTATGCCACCAGAGCGGAAAGTTGAATTTGCCATAGAGCTTCTTCCTGGAACCGCCCCTATCTTTAAGAGGGCTTACAGAATATCTGGACCAGAGTTGGTTGAACTTAAGAAGCAGATTGATGAGCTGTCAGAGAAAGGTTACATCCGGCCAAGCACCTCGCCTTGGGTCGCTCCTGTCTTGTTTGTGGAGAAGAAAGATGGCACCAAAAGGATGTGTATCGATTATCGAGCTTTGAATGAAGTCACGATCAAGAACAAGTACCCTTTGCCTAGAATAGAAGATCTGTTCGATCAGTTGAGGGGAGCCAGTGTGTTCTCCAAGATTGATCTGAGGTCAGGTTATAATCAGCTCAGGATCCGACCTTCGGACATTCCGAAGACGGCATTCATTACCAAGTATGGTTTGTATGAGTTCACTGTGATGTCTTTTGGTTTGACCAATGCACCAGCGTTCTTCATGAACTTGATGAACAGTGTGTTCATGGATTATCTTGACAAGTTTGTGGTGGTATTCATTGATGACATTCTGATTTATTCTCAAAGCGAAGAAGAGCACGCAGATCATTTGAAGATGGTATTGCAGAGATTGCGAGAGCACCAGTTGTATGCAAAGTTGAGCAAGTGTGAGTTCTGGATCAGCGAAGTCCTGTTCTTGGGTCACATAATCAACAAAGAAGGATTGGCTGTGGATCCGAAGAAAGTGGCAGACATTCTGAACTGGAAAGCGCCAACAGATACTCGAGGAATCAAGAGCTTCATTGGAATGGCTGGATATTATCGGCGATTCATTGAAGGGTTTTCGAAGATTGCAAAACCAATGACAGCGTTGCTAGGCAACAAGGTTGAGTTCAAGTGGACCCAGAAATGCCAAGAGGTCTTTGAAGCGCTGAAAGAGAAGTTGACAACAGCGCCTGTCCTAGTCTTGCCTGATGTACACAAGTCCTTCTCGGTGTATTGTGATGCTTGTTACACAGGTTTGGGATGTGTGTTGATGCAAGAGGGAAGAGTTGTGGCTTACTCGTCCCGACAGTTGAAGGTTCATGAGAAGAATTACCCAATCTATGATCTAGAGTTGGCAGCAGTGGTTCACGCACTGAAGACATGGAGGCACTATCTGTATGGACAGAAATGTGATGTTTACACAGACCACAAGAGTCTGAAGTACATATTCACTCAGTCAGAGTTGAACATGAGGCAACGAAGATGGTTAGAGTTGATCAAAGATTATGAGTTGGAGATTCATTACCATCCAGGCAAAGCGAATGTAGTGGCAGATGCTTTGAGCAGGAAGAGTCAAGTCAATCTGATGGTCGCTTGTCCGATGCCTTATGAGTTGGCCAAGGAGTTTGACAGGTTGAGTCTCGGGTTTCTGAACAATTCGCGAGGAGTCACAGTTGAGTTGGAACCTACCCTGGAGCGGGAAATCAAAGAAGCGCAGAAGAATGATGAGAAGATAGTGAGATCCGGTGTCTGATTCTAGAAGGCAAAGGCAAAGATTTTTGAGAAGATGCAGAAGGTGTGATATGGTTCAAAGACCGCTTGTGTGTTCCCAATGTCCAATCCATTCGGGAGTTGATTCTCAAGGAAGCTCATGAGACAGCCTATTCGATTCACCCTGACAGTGAGAAGATGTATCAGGATCTGAAGAAGAAATTCTGGTGGTACGGAATGAAGAGGGAAATCACAGAGCATGTGGCTATGTGCGATAGTTGTCGAAGAATTAAGGCAGAACACCAGAGACCAGCTGGATTGTTGCAACCATTGCAGATCCCTCAGTGGAAATGGGATGAAATCGGTATGGATTTCATAGTCGGATTGCCTCGCACTCGAGCCGGCTACGATTCCATTTGGGTAGTAGTGGACCGCTTAACCAAGTCAGCCCACTTCATACCTGTCAAGACCAACTATAGCAGTGCAGTATTGGCAGAGTTGTATATGTCTTGGATCGTTTGTCTTCATGGTGTGCCAAAGAAGATAGTGTCAGACAGAGGAACACAGTTCACCTCTCATTTCTGGCAGCAGTTGCATGAAGCCTTGGGCACACATCTGAATTTCAGTTCAGCTTATCATCCGCAGACAGATGGCCAGACCGAAAGGACCAATCAAATTCTTGAAGATATGCTGAGAGCCTGTGCGTTGCAAGATCAGTCCGGATGGGACAAGAGATTGCCTTATGCAGAGTTTTCCTATAACAACAGTTATCAGGCCAGTTTGAAGATGTCACCATTTCAGGCGCTCTATGGAAGGAGTTGTAGAACTCCGTTGCAATGGGATCAGCCTGGAGAGAAGCAAGTGTTTGGGCCAGACATTCTACTTGAAGCTGAAGAGAACATCAAGATGGTCCGAGAGAATCTGAAGATAGCGCAATCGAGGCAGCGAAGCTATGCAGACACAAGAAGAAGAAAGCTGAGTTTTGAAGTCGGAGACTTTGTCTATCTGAAAGTGTCACCGATCAGAGGAGTCAGAAGGTTCGGAGTCAAAGGCAAGCTAGCACCCCGCTACATTGGTCCATACCAAATTCTCTCAAGGCGTGGAGAAGTGGCCTATCAGCTCAGCCTGCCAGAGAATTTGTCTGTCGTGCATGATGTCTTTCATGTGTCTCAGTTGAAGAAGTGCTTGCGTGTGCCAGAAGAGCAGTTGCCAGTGGAAGGTCTCGAAGTCCAGGAGGACTTGACCTATGTTGAGAAGCCAGTGCAAATCCTTGAGGTTGCAGACAGAGTCACCTGAAGGAAGACCATCAGAATGTGCAAAGTCAGATGGAATCACCACTCTGAGGAAGAAGCAACCTGGGAGCGTGAAGATGATCTGATGGCTAAATACCCTGAGCTCTTTGCTAGCCAACCCTGAATCTCGAGGGCGAGATTCTTTTAAGGGGGATAGGTTTGTAACGCCCTGAATTTGGTGGTAGAATTTTTTCTTCTTTTCTCTCACCAAATTCAGGCATTACTCTTTCCTTTTTCCCTTTTCTTCTCGCTAAGCCTTGATATTTTCTAAAAGTTATAGCGAGAATTATCTCGACATCTTGTGTAACCAAAACCTAGAACTATTTTTGTTTGTTGCATCATGCCGGATTATGCACTCTTTTGTTTGTGGTTGAGTGAAATGGAGAATTAGGCATATAAGAAAATGAGGAAATTAGAAAAAGAAAAGCCTTTTCTTTTTCTCTCTCCCCCCTTCTCCCTTTTTGGCCCAGCCGCCCCCTTCCCCTTCCCCTTGGCCCATGCGGCCCAGCCCCCCTCCCCTTCCCGCGTGGGCCCCGCGGCGGCCCAGCCGCCCCTCCCC
Source organism: Zea mays (assembly GCF_902167145.1). Classification (NCBI taxonomy): domain Eukaryota; kingdom Viridiplantae; phylum Streptophyta; class Magnoliopsida; order Poales; family Poaceae; genus Zea; species Zea mays. Next base: position 69,529,112 of record NC_050096.1, on the reverse strand, counting down.
CGCCGTGGGCCGGCCTGGCGGCCCAGCCGCGCGCTCCCTTCCTCTTTTTTTTTTCAAAAATCCCCTCCCCGCGGGCCCCGCCCGTCATTTTCTCTCTCTCTCCCTCTCCCTAAACCCTAGCGCCGCCGCCGCCCCTTCCCCCCCGCGCCGCTGCCGTCCTTCCCCTCCGGTGAGGCCCTCCCTCCTCCCTCCCCTCCCTCCGGCGCTCCCCCCGCGCCCCGTCGCGCCCGGCCCCGCCCCTGCCTCGCGCTCGCCCGGCCGCGGCGAGCTCGGCCGCCTCCGGCGAGCTCGGCCCCGGCCTCAGCCGCCCCGCGCCCGCCCTCCCCGCGCCGCTCTCCGGCGAGCCCGGCTCGGCCGCCCCCGGCCTCGGCCACCTCGCCCCGCTCGGCCCCGACCCCGGCCGCTCGGCTCGGCCGCCCCGGCGTCCCCCGTCCCGCGCCGGCGTTCCCCGCCCCCGCGCGAGCCCCGCCCTCCCCGCGCCGCCCCCCCGGCGAGCTCGGCCGCCCTGTGCCCCGGCTCGGCCGCCTGCCCCCGCGCCCGGCCTCGCCCGGCCGCGTCCTCGCTCGCCCGTGCTCGCTTGCCTCGGTGCGCTTGCCCGCTCGCCCCGCCGTGCCTTGCTCGCGTCGTGACGGCCCCGACGTGGCCTTGAGCTCGGCCCAGCGTGCCTATAGCGCGCGGCTTTGAGCTCGGCTAGCGCACGGCCCCGACGTGCGCACGGCTAGTTCGTGGCGTGTGCGTGCGGCCTCGCGCGCGTGCTCGCGTAGTGCGCGTGCCTTGGCACGACCCGTCGTGCCCCGTCTACCCCCCCCCCCCCCCCCCGTGTCCTATGCGCGCTAATCCCGTTGTTCATATTAATAAGATAGGAGTCTCAATTTGGAAATTGGTTACGTTAGTTAATTTGTATAGCTAATTGTCTAACTCATTCAATGTTAATCTACTAAAAGTGGTCACGTTTGCATTAGTGCATGTAGCTAATTCTTTTGTTAGAACCAATTGGAATTAGAGCACGTGATGTCTAGTTATTCATCAACCCATAGTGCGTCTCGGGCATAAGCTTTAACTCTCGCGAGACCTTTCCCCATTTCTTTCTAACCAAGGTAAATTCATTATCGTATGTGATATTCTATGCATATTTACTTTATTTGTTCTCTTGTATGGTGTACTGTTTGTTCCCTAATTTGAATGGATGGATGTATGTATGCTTGCAATCGCATAGAGAACGATCCGGTTGAAGAGCCCGAGGAACTCGCAGGAGAAGCCCCTGAGCAGCAGTCGGTTGGTGGAGGCAAGTGTCCTTTGACCTATCTCTGTCCTATTCATTCTTTAATTCACCTCCCGCTTTACACATGTATACCTAAGGATTGACTAGCTTTTGTTATCCATGTCCTTGTTTACCTATTTGGGTTGGATTATTATTGTTTAGCCTTATGCTATTGCTTAACTCTAATCAATGAACATGATGAGATTATCTATGATACGCTGTTTTCCCCTCTCTTATTATGATGTTATACTTGTGGTCTTCAAGGGGGCTCGAGCGGTTTCTCGAGTGCCTCTTCGTAAGGACCTGTTCTATGGATGACCGCCCGGGAAAACAGTGCAACCATGAGGGTGGAATGGGATGCCCTTAGCTGAATAATTAGAGGATCCGGGGTGTAGTTCGCTTAGCCGTTGTGCCGTCAATGGGGCTCGGTGTATGCGGCTCGCTCTGCCAAGTTTGGGTTCGCCCCTTGGGGAGGAGTGCGGTGCATTTAGGAAACCTAACGGGCGGCTACAGCCCCAGGAAATCTTTGTAAAGGCTACGTAGTGATGCCCTGCTGGGTCACCTTGGTAGTGATCAATGGAGAGTCATGATCTCCAGGCAGAAAGGGAATCACGGGTTGTGGGTAAAGTGCACAACCTCTGCAGAGTGTTTGAAAACTGATATATCAGCCGTGCTCGCGGTTATGAGCGGCCAAGGGAGCTCCAGTGATTAGTGGTACTTGATCAGAGACATTATGGTTTCCAGGTGGCTATGAGATCGATGGTTTTGGTTATGACTATGGTGCTGGTAAGTGGTATTCTTTCCGTTTGGAAAGGGTACATCAGGCTAATAACTTGGGTTAATGCTAAAACCTGGCTTTCTATTAGTAAATAATAATCTGACCAACTAAAAGCAACTGCTTGACTTACCCCCCACATAAAGCTAGTCCACTACAGCCAAACCGGATACTTGCTGAGTATGTTGATGTGTACTCACCCTTGCTCTACACACCAAACCCCCCCCCATCTCCAGGTTGTCAGCATTGCAACCACTGCTCAGGAGAAGATGAAGCCGTGGAAGGAGACTTCCAGGAGTTCCAAGACTACGACGAGTTCTAGGCGTGGGTTAGCGGCAACCCCCAGTCGGCTGCCTGTGAAGGCCGCGGTTATCTACGTTTCGTTTTCGCACTTTGATTTATTGTAAGGACTATATGGACGTCTCAGACGCATGATGTAATCGACTATTATCTCCCTTTAATACTATTTTGAGTACTGTGTGATGATGTCCATGTTATGTAACTGCTGTGTACGTGAATAACTGATCCTGGCACGTACATGGTTCGCATTCGGTTTACCTTCTAAAACCGGTTGTGACGCTTTATGAGAAACTTATTCTCATACTTGAGACAGTATGAGATTACTAAGATAAAGTGTTAGTCTCAATATAATCAAGATATAGAAATAGGCTCCCCCTAAAGATATGCATCAACATTTGAAAGAATTGAATAGGTGCATTTTTTTAAAGACAAATAGGGAGAAGCATCATTCATCTTGATCAAGGCTTATAAAATTTGCAATAAACAACTTATGCCTGGTATACTCATAATGAAAAAAATTTAGAGTGCTTACAACCACACCATTGAAAGTTTTGAAGATCTTATTGTCCCAGTAGGTGTTGTTGTTCTTGATGTCTTCCTCTTTCATTTGAGTGTCCTCCCTTAGTAGTTGTCCTTTTTTCCTTCCAAACTTATTGAAAATACTTAAGAAAGATGTTAATAGCACAAGGGAGTATATGATGAAGGATGATTTCTTTAGATAAGAAATATAAACAATTCATCATCCACAAGTCACATAGACATGAAGTAAAATCCTTAATATTAGTGCACATCATTAGAAAAGAGGAATATGCACCTTTTAAACATTTTGATCAATCATAGGAAATTTACTTCTTCATATTGAATTTATTATCATAACTTAGAAGCATATCAATATGAGAACAAATATAGATATAGGAAAGGCATGAATTAGATTCCAATGGACAAGTGCATTTATGAGAACGAGATTGAGTGCACATCTAGCTGATTTATGTCCAATAAGGAATCTATTCTTCACATAGGTAGAATATGATAATTTAGAGTAAATAACCATTGATGGGAACTATATTTGATTAAAAAGATGAGTTCCCATACCTTTGCTTTTACCTTTCTTCCTTTGGGTGAAGAGCAACCCTTGAGGCCTGTGTGATGAGGACATCACTTCTATACATACAATGAATGGACCGATAACACGATCGCGTGCACGACAGCTAAATCTCCAGGTACGTTCTACCCTAGTCAATTGTGTTTCAGAGCTTACGCTTGGGGCCATGAATGTTTTGATGATTAGGAACTTTGGAGAGGACCAGCAAGGACTTGGGAAAGGCCTAGGTGTTGAGGAGGAGCAGCAAGGGCGCCACAACAGGAAGGAGATCAAGTCCGACTCGATTGCGACTCCATCTCGGGTTCCAGGACCAGTCTGCACTAAAATGGACGCCCAAGATGCATCCGGACTCCGATTGCGACGGACTTGATATGGTTGGAAAGATAAGGAGATTATCTAACCAACCCAACTGGTTCCACCCTAAAATTCGTCTAGAGTCAACGAGAATCGTCGAAACAAGTTAGAGTTCAGATTCTGTTTTGGTGCTGCGACACCGTCTGTTGGGTCGTTGGCCCGTGTATCACGTCGGAGCCCATTAGGGGCGAGTCCAGGGGTCACACATGCCCTAATACTCTATTTATTCAGCAGCCACCGTCACATTAGGGTTGGGTTTTGCTTAAGTTTAGATCTGTCGAGAACAGTCGCTGTAGATCGGTTTGTGAGACCCCAACTTGTGAGCTTAATCATTCATCCATAATATTCTAGATTGTGTTCTTTCTTGTTCTTGCTTGTGTCTTCGATTCGCAGGCAAGGATTAGCCTTCGTAGCGAGGTCAATCACGCAGCGCACGGTTGATAACCAGAGGAGAAGTGGTGCTGCGATTGTGGGGTTCTAGTCGTGTTGACTGGAAGCCGGATCGTCTGTGTGACATCTCCACCAAATCGATAGTTATCTTCACCTGACGGAAGATCGGGCACCCCCATTCCTATCAAGTGGTATTCAAAGACTCAGGTATTACCATCAGGCTTACCCTAGTTTAGTTTAGGTTTTTCATCCTATAACTCCAGATAATTGCCATAAAAAAATTCTGTTGTCCTATAACCTTGTTTAGCCTTGCAATTTCGTTTCAGATTGCTTTGTTGAATTTGTGTCTGTGTTCGAGTCTTGTTGCTGGTTTAGGTCGTGTCGTAATCGTAGTTCAACCGCTCCGTCGCTGTTAGTTGTTTCCGCCGCTATCCCATACACCTTTCCCATATTACAAGTCGAGACACCACATTACTCAATTTGCTCTCGCTAGCCGCCTTGTGTGAACTCTCACCACGCTAGCCCTAGATTAGGTTGCAAGCCGCATTGCATTGCAGCCCCTCCTTGTTTCATCATCTGGCGCTTACCTATTGCTTATTGAAAGGGAAATGTGCCCTTGGGCCATTTCTAAGTATTTTGGTGATTAAGTGACCAACACAAGTGATTATGTGTTAAACTATGCCAAATGGTGGACAAAGTGCAAATCAATACAAAGGTATGATTCTAGACTTAGTACATTGGTTTTTGTGTACTAACATATTTTGTCTAAGTGCTAGAATCAGAGAAAAGACAAATGGAAAAGACTTGGCTCGAGCAGCCAAGACTCTGCTCAGTCTGGGTGCACCGGACTGTCCGGTGGTGCATCAGACAGTGTCCGGTGCGCCAGGCTGGCGGTAGTCAACTGGCCGCTCTCAGGAATTGAACGGCGGCGTACAGCTATAAATCATCGGACTGTCCGGTGGTGCATCGGACTGTCCGGTGAGCCAACGGTCGACCGAGCCAATAGTCAGCCACGCAATCTGCGCGCACGTGGCCGGGCCAACGGTCTGATGGGGGCACCGGACAGTGTCCGATCCGGTGCACCAACGACTCCAAATCATCAATGGTAGGCTGCGCCAGAATAGGAAAGAGATCTGCACCGGACAGTGTCCGGTGGTGCACCAGACTGTCCGGTGCACCAGTCGACAGAAGGCAAGAATTGCCTTCCTGGATTGCTCTCAACGGCTCCTAGCTGCCTTGGGGCTATAAAAGGGACCCCTAGGCGCATGCAGGAGTACACCAAGCATACTTTGAGCATTCTTGATCATTCACACTTCGTCTTTGCGCACTCTTTTGACATTCTTAGTGATTTGAGCTCCATTCTAGTGAGAACTTTGTGATATTCATTTGAGCTCAAGTCTTGGCCGTGTGTGTGTGCGCATTGTTGTGGACTTGTGTGTGTTGCTCATCCCATCCTTACTTCTGTGTTTATTTGTGATCAGGAACAAGGGAAGAGCGGAAAGTGGGAAAAGAAGAAGACCTACAAAAAGGCGAAGGGCGAGGCACACCTTGGTAAGGAGTGGGATTCGGATTGCTCCTCGTCCGACTCTGACAATGAAGGACTCGCCGCCTCAGCCTTCAAAAAGTCGGCTCTCTTCCCCAACGAGCATCACACATGCCTCATGGCAAAGGAGAAGAAGGTAAATACTAGAAGTACTATTACATATGCTTCTTCAAGTGATGATGAGTCTAGTGATGATGAAGTAGACTATGCTAGTTTATTCAAAGGTTTAGATAGAACTAAAATTGATAAGATCAATGAATTAATTGATGCCTTGAATGAGAAAAATAGATTGTTAGAAAAACAAGAGGATCTTTTATATGAAGAGCATGATAAATTTGTTAGTGCACAAAATTTTCTTGTTCTAGAAGTTAAAAGAAATGAAATGCTTTCATGTGAACTATCTACATGCCATGAATCTATTTCTAACTTAAAGAGTATTAATGATGACTTGAATGCTAAGTTAGAAGTAGCTAATAAATCTAGCTCATGCATTGATCATGTAGTAATTTGTAATAGGTGTAAGGATTTTAATGTTGATGCTTGTAGTGAACACTTAAATTCCATTTCCAAATTAAATGGTGAGGTGGCTAGTCTTAATGCCCAACTTAAGACTAGCAAAAATAAATTTGATAAACTAAAATTTGCAAGGGATGCCTACACTGTTGGTAGACACCCCTCAATTAAGGATGGGCTTGGCTTTAAGAGGGAAGCTAAGAACTCAACAAGTCATAAGGCTCCCATCTTCGCAAAGGAGAAAGGGAAGGCCCCTATGGCTAATAGTGTTCAAAAGAATCATGCTTTCATTTATAGTGATAGAAAATTCTCCAGAAATGCTTATAGGAATTGTTCTTATGATTCAAATGCCATGTTTGCTTCAAGTTCTTCCTTTGTGCATGGTAGAGATATGCCTAGGAGAAATGTTGTTCATGTACCTAGAAAACCAAGTAATGAACCTTCTACAATTTATCATGCTTGCAATTCTTCTTTTGCTATTTGTAGGAAGAATAAGAAAGTGATTGCTAGGAAATTAGGCGCAAAATGCAAGGGAGATAAAACTTGCATTTGGGTCCCTAAGACCATTGTTACTAACCTTGTAGGACCCAACACAAGTTGGGTACCTAAGACCCAAGCCTAAATTTGCCTTGCAGGTTTATGCATCCAGGGGCTCAAGCTGGATTATCGACAGCGGATGCACAAACCACATGACGGGGGAGAAGAAGATGTTCACCTTCTACGTCAAGAACAAGGATTCCCAAGATTCAATCATATTCGGTGATGGGAACCAAGGCAAGGTTAAAGGACTAGGAAAGATTGCTATTTCATCCGAGCACTCTATTTCTAATGTGTTTTTAGTTAAGTCACTCGGGTATAACCTGTTGTCCGTTAGTCAACTTTGTAATATGGGTTATAATTGCTTATTCACAAATGTAGATGTGTCTGTCTTTAGAAGAAGTGATGGTTCATTAGCTTTTAAGGGTGTACTAGACGACAAACTTTATTTAGTTGATTTTGCAAAAGAGGAGGCCAGTCTAGATGCATGCTTAATTGCTAAGACTAGCATGGGCTGGCTGTGGCATCACCGTTTAGCACATGTGGGGATGAAGAACCTTCACAAACTTCTAAAGGGAGAACATGTGTTAGGTCTAACAAATGTGACTTTCAAAAAAGATAGACCTTGTGCAGCTTGTCAAGCAGGTAAACAAGTGGGAAATGCTCATCACAGCAAGAACGTGATGACTACATCAAGACCCCTGGAGCTGCTGCATATGGACCTCTTCAGACCCGTCGCCTACCTTAGCATCGGGGGAAGTAAGTATGGTTTAGTAATTGTTGATGATTTTTCCCGCTTCACTTGGGTATTCTTTTTGCAGGATAAAACAGAAACCCAAGGGACCCTCAAGCACTTCCTAAGGAGAGCTCAAAATGAGTTTGAGCTCAAAGTGAAGAAGATAAGGAGCGACAACGGGTCCGAGTTCAAGAACCTTCAAGTGGAGAAGTACCTTGAGGAGGAAGGAATCAAGCACGAGTTCTCTGCTCCCTACACACCACAGCAAAATGGTGTGGTAGAGAGGAAGAACAGGACGCTCATTGAAATGGCAAGGACGATGCTTGGAGAGTTCAAGACCCCCGAGCGATTTTGGTCGGAAGCCGTGAACACGGCTTGCCACGCCATAAACCGGGTCTACCTTCATCGCCTCCTCAAGAAGACGTCATATGAGCTTCTAACCGGTAACAAACCCAATGTGTCATATTTTTGTGTTTTTGGGAGCAAATGTTATATTCTAGTGAAGAAAGGTAGAAATTCTAAGTTTGCTCCCAAAGTTGTAGAAGGGTTTTTGTTAGGTTATGACTCAAATACAAAGGCGTATAGGGTCTTCAACAAATCATCGGGTTTAGTTGAAGTCTCTAGCGACGTTGTATTTGATGAGACTAATGGCTCTCCAAGAGAGCAAGTTGTTGATCTTAATGATGTAGATGAAGAAGATGTTCCAACGACCGCAATACACACCATGGCAATTGGAGATGTGCGGCCACAGGAACAAAAGGAGCAAGATCAACCTTCTTCCTCAACAATGGTGCAACCCCCAACTCAAGACGATGAACAGGTTCATCAAGAAGAGGCGTATGATCAAGGGGGAGCACAAGATGATCATGTTATGGAGGAAGAAGCACCTCAAGCACCTCCAACCCAAGTCCGAGCGACGATTCAACGGAATCATCCCGTCGACCAAAGTCTAGGTGATATTAGCAAGGGAGTAACCACTCGCTCTAGATTAGTTAATTTTTGTGAGCATTACTCCTTTGTCTCTTCTATTGAGCCTTTCAGGGTAGAAGAGGCCTTGCTAGATCCGGACTGGGTGTTGGCCATGCAGGAGGAGCTCAATAATTTCAAGAGAAATGAAGTTTGGACAATGGTGCCACGTCCCAAGCAAAACGTTGTGGGAACCAAGTGGGTGTTCCGCAACAAACAGGACGAGACGGAGGCACGACTTGTGGCAAAAGGTTATGCCCAAGTCACAGGTTTGGACTTTGAGGAGACTTTTGCTCCTGTGGCTAGGCTAGAGTCAATTCGCATATTGTTAGCCTATGCCGCTCACCATTCTTTCAGGTTGTTCCAAATGGATGTGAAGAGCGCTTTCCTCAACGGGCCAATCAAGGAGGAGGTGTACGTAGAGCAACCCCCTGGCTTTGAGGATGAACGGTACCCCGACCACGTGTGTAAGCTCTCTAAGGCGCTCTATGGACTTAAGCAAGCCCCAAGAGCATGGTATGAATGCCTTAGAGACTTTTTAATTGCTAATGCTTTCAAGGTTGGGAAAGCCGATCCAACTTTATTCACTAAGACTTGTGATGGTGACTTATTTGTGTGCCAAATTTATGTCGATGACATAATATTTGGTTCTACTAACCAAAAGTCTTGTGAAGAGTTTAGCAGGGTGATGACTCAAAAGTTTGAAATGTCGATGATGGGCGAGCTAAACTACTTCCTTGGGTTCCAAGTGAAGCAACTCAAGGACGACACTTTCATCTCCCAAACGAAGTACATGCAAGACTTGATCAAGCGGTTTGGGATGAAGGATGCCAAGCCCGCAAAGAATCCAATGGGAACTGACGGACACGTCGACCTCAACAAAGGAGGTAAGTCCATTGATCAAAAAGCATACCGGTCTATGATAGGTTCCTTGCTTTACTTATGTGCTAGTAGACCGGATATTATGCTTAGTGTATGCATGTGTGCTAGATTTCAATCCGATCCAAGGGAGTGTCACTTAGTGGCCGTGAAGCAAATTCTTAGATATTTAGTCGCTACGCCTTGCTTCGGGATCTAGTATCCAAAGGGGTCTACCTTTGACTTGATTGGATATTCAGACTCCGATTATGCTGGATGTAAGGTCGATAGGAAGAGTACATCAGGGACGTGCCAATTCTTAGGAAGGTCCCTAGTGTCTTGGAGTTCTAATAAACAAACTTCCATTGCCCTATCCACCGCTGAGGCCGAGTATGTTGCCGCAGGACAGTGTTGCGCACAACTACTTTGGATGAAGCAAACCCTCCGGGACTTTGGCTACAATCTGAGCAAAGTCCCACTCCTATGTGATAATGAGAGTGCTATCTGCATGGCGGATAATCCTGTTGAACACAGCCGCACAAAGCACATAGACATCCGGCATCACTTCTTGAGAGACCACCAGCAAAAGGGAGATATCGAAGTGTTTTATGTTAGCACCGAGAACCAGCTAGCCGATATCTTTACCAAACCTCTAGATGAGAAGACCTTTTGCAAGTTGCGTAGTGAGCTAAATGTCTTAGATTCGCGGAACTTGGATTGATTTATAGCATACATGTGTTTTATGCCTTTGACCATGTTCCTTTTATGCATTTTGTTGCTTAATTATGGTGATCAAGTTGTACAACGCAATCCCCGGATCTCAAGTCCATGTGTGAGTGATGCACACATTTAGGGGGAGATGTGCTACAACTTGATCCTTTGCGACTAACCATGTGTAGGGATGAAATCGGTTTCGGAATTTTTCGGAATTTCGGAAACCGTTTTCGATTTTTCTCGGTCGGATTTATCGGTAACAGTACTTTTCGGAAACGGAATCGGTATTGGATTTTTTCTATCGGAAACGGTATCGGATAAGGTTTAGCGTTTTACCGATCGTTTCCTTCGGTTACCGGATTTTATCAGAATTTACCGGAACATCTTCTCGGAATTTACCGAAAATAAAAAAGGACATAAACCCGTAAATGCACAAATGCCATAACGACCCAGTCCAGTAGTCGTCGTGCCAGCCCACTTGCCCTGTGCTCGCATGGCCACAGGCCCGCATGGCGCATAGGCCTAGCTGCCGCATCCATGTAACCGTGTTTTTATCTCAATATCTCATGCCCGATACCCATACCGGTCTTTGGAGGAGCATGTCCCAGCCACTGCCGGTCCCAGTCCCAGCTACCGCTAGTCCTAGTACCAGGCTGTCATATGGATGTGTTTACTGGTTTCATGGCTTCGTGTGAAGATGCTCATAGAAGAAGGGTAGATTGTGTGTAAGTGTATTCATATAGTTAAATGTGCTTACATGTATGTAGACGTCAACATATATACTTAGATAAATTTGTATGGGCGTATGGTGATAACATAATAAAAGTTTTCTACAATAGATTTTATACCTGGTTGTATCTATTAGTGATGGTGTAACTAATTAATCAATGTCGCATTTTTATGTTGAACTAGTGATCTTTGTGAATTTGTGAAATTGTCATATTGTCAGCTTGTGATAATTGTGGACTTTTTATATTAGAACATTTTTATACTGGTATGTTTACCGATCGTGTTTTAAATTCCGACCGTTACCGGTGTTTTTTCGACGCCGAACTTTCATTTTCGATGTTTCCGAAATACCGATACTGTTTCTATTTCTGGAGTTACCGTTTCCGATTTCGTTTCCGATTTCGTTTCCGATAAAAAAATATGAAAACGGAAACGATTTTAGCGTTTACCAACCGTTTCCGACCGTTTTCATCCCTAACCATGTGCTTAAGTTTTCCTAAATTAGTCTCAAAGACATATTGAAAGGGAAAGGTGGACTTGGACCATGAAAGACTTCCACTGCACTCCGATGAGAGGGTAACTTACTCCAAGTTCATCTCCATACTCTTATTGCCTTTTATTCTTATTTGAAGATTTTGGTGAGGCAATGGGGTTTAAGGGCCAAAAATGATCCCGTTTTGGTGCTTGATGCCAAAGGGGGAGAAGTTAAGGCGAAAGCAAGAAATGGATCAGCTACCACTTGAGAATTTTGAAAATAGTAGAGTTAGAGTTTTTGTTTTGTCAAAATACACTTATGGTCTCTTATTGTCAAAAATTGGTCTCTTGTGGGGAGAATGTTTGATTATGGGAAAAAGGGGGAGTTTTTGAATCTTTGATCAATTTCTCTTGGAAACCTTTCTCTATGCCTCAACAAGTGAATTTGACTTAGAGATAGAAAATTGAGTTTGATTTGCAAAAACAAACCAAGTGGTGGCAAAGAATGATCCAAATATGCCAAATTTGAATCAAAACAAATTCTTGTTCTCATTTGCATTGATGTTGCACTTCTATATGTTGCTTTTTGTTGTGTTGGCATAAATCACCAAAAAGGGGAGATTGAAAGGGAAATGTGCCCTTGGGCCATTTCTAAGTATTTTGGTGATTAAGTGACCAACACAAGTGGTTATGTGTTAAACTATGCCAAATGGTGGACAAAGTGCAAATCAATACAAAGGTATGATTCTAGACTTAGTACATTGGTTTTTGTGTACTAACATATTTGTCTAAGTGCTAGAATAAGAGAAAAGACAAATGGAAAAGACTTGGCTCGAGCAGCCAAGACTCTGCTCAGTCTAGGTGCACCGGACAGTATCCGGTGCGCCAGGCTGGCGGTAGTCAACTGGCCGCTCTCGGGAATTGAACGACGGCGTACGGCTATAAATCACCGGACTGTCCGGTGCTGCACCGGACTGTCCGGTGAGCCAACGGTCGGCCGAGCCAACGGTCAGCCGCGCAATCTGATGGGGGCACCGGACTGTCCGGCGCGCCAATGGCTCCAAATTATCAACGGTCGGCTACGCCAGAATAGGAAAGAGATCTGCACCGGACAGTGTTCGGTGGTGCACCGAACTGTCCGGTGCACCAGTCGACAGAAGGCAAGAATTGCCTTCCTAGATTGCTCTCAACGGCTCCTAGCTACCTTGGGGCTATAAAAGGGACCCCTAGGCGCATGCAGGAGTACACCAAGCATACTTTGAGCATTCTTGATCATTCACACTTCGTCTTTGCGCACTCTTTTGACATTCTTAGTGATTTGAGCTCTGTTCTAGTGAGAACTTTGTGATATTCATTTGAGCTCAAGTCTTGGCCGTGTGTGTGTGCGTATTGCTATGGACTTGTGTGTGTTGCTCATTCCATCCTTACTTCCGTGTTCATTTGTGATCATCTTTTGTAAGGGCGAGAGACTCCAAGTTGTGGAGATTCCTCGCAAACGGGATATAGTGAAAGGAAGAGAAACACTGTGGTATTCAAGTGGGTCTTTGGACCACTTGAAAGGGGTTGAGTGCAACCCTCGTCCGTTGGGACGCCACAACGTGGAGTAGGCAAGTGTTGGACTTGGCCGAACCACGGGATAAACCACTGTGCCTCTCTGTGTTGATCTTTTTGTGTTTATTGTGTTTCGCAAGAACTCCTCTCTAGCCACTTGGCTTTATTGCTCTAACACTTAATCAAGTTTGTGGCTTTAAGATTTAAGTTTTTACAGGATCACCTATTCACCCCCCTCTAGGTGCTCTCACTTATACCAGGGAGGTTTGTGCCCTTGTGTTCTATAGCCGCCGCTACGGTTCCTACCAATTTGTGCCCTGGAAAACCATAACTTGAGGTACCTTCCATAAAACGGGCATAATTTTTCGCTCGGTGCTCGGTTTGAGCTCAAATTTTTACAGCAGATTCATGATTTCATTCTGGGGTGACCCAAACTATTTGGTTCGGTCAAAAAATTTAAAAAATCGGGAAGATAATTTAAAAAATTATTAAAGTGTTTTCAGGAATTTCAGAGATCCTTTGTGATTTTCTCTAGACCACAATACAACTCTGTTTCAAGTGAAATTTTGTGTGCTTCCATCATTTGTGATTTTGGATCAGTGATAAAAAAATTCAGAATATTTCGAGCTCTTTTGCTGGTACTCCTTTAGAAACGCGCCTTTGATTTCTACTAGTGCTGAAAAATCTGCGCTATTTACAGAACTGCCATTCTGCTGGTTATTTAAGTTTTTGTCCACCATTCCTTGTTACCTTTACCTTGTTGTGCTTCGATAGGACACGTCTTAGCCAGCAATTGTGACTTGTGCTTTGGACACTTATTGGACTTCGCTAATCTGCACTCGATTTTTGTTAATCCTTGATATTAATTTTTGGCCTCCCAAACTCCACATACTTTCTTCTGATCAATACAGCTGTGACCTTGTAATCGCGGTTTCACTACCTCTTGGTAAGTATCACGAACCAGCCTCCGATTGTACCATCCTTTGCTTGTATTTCGATAGACACTTGTAAGAGCTTGGTAAGAAACATTAGAGCGTGTTCCTGTGTTTCACCTCAGAGGAGCGTGTAGTGAGATTATTAGGGATAACGTTCACCGTTTGTTTCTTGTTTTTGTGTTTCGATGGCAGGCGACGACAAAGAAGCAAGGATCCCTACAGACTTCGATGAATGTGTTAGCCGCCAAGATCTTGAGGCAAACAACAAGCTCCTGAAGGAGCAAATGGAGGAGACGGTCCACAAGTCAGTGCATGATGCCTTCATTAACATGAACCTTGGCAGGACTTACGAGAGGCTGGATCGACAATTGTCCCAGATCGTCAACAGACTTGCTATGTTGGAGACGCAACAACAAGCACCGCCACCACCACCTCCTCGTCCACGTCTTCCTTGCGGTGATTGATGAAGAAGGTAATTATGATGAAGCGGCCACCAGAAATTTGTGCCTCCGTCGTCGTCTTCATCAAAACACGGAAGGTTTACCACACCGCCAGCAAGGTAATAACAATCGTGCTCCTAACGACCCTTATGCTAAGATTAAATTTTCTATACCATCTTTTTCGGGTCATTATGATGCTGAGGGATATCTTGATTGGGAGATGACGATAGAACAGAAATTTGCTGCCCACCTTGTACCTGAACGACATCAAGTTAGACAAGCCACTAGTGAATTTAAAGATTTTGCTATTGTCTGGTGGACTGGTCTAGTTGGGGATGGTAGAGCACCTACGACTTGGGAATATCTTAAGGTAGCTATGCGCGATAGATTTGTTCCCCCATCTTATCATAGAGAATTGCGTAAGAAATTGATGCATTTAGAGCAAGGGGATAAATCTGTTCAAGATTATTATGCTGAGCTTCAGAAGGGATTGCAGCGTTGTGGGATAGTAGAGGGACATGAGGACGCTCTTTGCCGTTTTTATTCAGGTTTGCGGCGTGACATTCAGGACATTGTGGATTACAAAGAATTTAACACTGTCAACAAGTTGTTCCAGTTTGCTATGCTTGCAGAGAAGGAATTGCAGGGATGCCAACATCGACCTAGGGCTACTTTTGGTGCCTCCTCTGCATCACGGACGCACACACCTGCCTCGAGTCATACTCCCTCGACACCCGCTGCACATGTTGGTAACCTTCCTTTGCAGGTACCCGCCAAGAAACAGAATTCACCAGCACCTACAGCACCTTCCAGTGGTCGTTCTTCGGGTATTGTTTGCCACCACTATCATGGGATTGGTCACGTGAAGAAGGATTGCCCGAGTCAGCGAACATACATTGCTACAGATGAAGGCTACATTAGTGCTTCCGACGGTGAGGGTGACGATGATGACTCCAGTGATGTTGCTGCTAATGATGATGCCATGCTTGGTGCTGATGCTACGGCGAACCTTCGAAGCATCATGGTGCAGCGTGTTCTTAGTTCTCAGCCTGAATCATCAGAGAAGCAGCAACTCCATAATTTGTTCCAGACTTTCTTCTCCATCGAGAATCGGCGTGCACGTGTTATTATTGATGGTGGAAGCTGCAATAATTTGGTGAGTTCAGATTTGATCAAGAAGCTTGGCTTGACCACACGTCCACGGCCACATCCATACCACATTCAGTGGATCAATGATTTAGGCAAGGTTAACGTAACACACATGGTACGAGTGCATTTCTCCATTGGTATGTATTCTGATTATGCGGATTGCGATGTAGTACCTATGGAAGCATGTTCTCTTTTGTTGGGTAGACCTTGGGAATATGATACTGATGCATGTCACCATGGTAGGAGTAATACATACACTTTTAGGCATAAAGATAAAAACATTACTTTGCTACCTTTGACTCTTACTGAAATTGTACAAGCTGATAAAGATAGAGCTGCAAGTACCCATAAAGAACCAACTAATGAGACAGAAATTCAGCAACAAATTACATTGAAAGCTCCTGTCATGCTTGCTACTAAATCTGATCTTCTTGAAACTCATGCTACTGATGCTTGTTGCTATGCCTTGGTTTGCAAAGATGCTTTCTTTTCTATTGATGATATTGCTAGCACTTTGCCTGCATCTGTGACTAACCTTTTGCAGCAGTTCCGAGATGTTTTTCCCTCTGAGTTACCTCCAGGACTTCCTCCCATTCGTGGGATTGAGCACCAGATTGATTTGATTCCTAGAGCGAGCTTGCCCAACCATGCTGCTGGACCATTTAATATTTCAGATTTAAAGCCATATTTGGGAAAAGAAGATGAGCTTGACTCGAGGACGACTTCACTTCAAGAGGGGGAGGATGATGAGGACATGGATGTGTTTCCCTCTGAGATACCCCCTAGATTACCACCTGAGTTGCCTCCAGATTTTCGGGTTAGTTCCACCTTTAACATTTCAGATTTGAAACCATATATGGGTGACGAAGATGAGATCGAGTCGAGGACGACTCCAATTCAAGGGGAGGAGGATGATGAGGACATCACTTCTATACATACAATGAATGGACCGATAACACGATCGCGTGCACGACAGCTAAATCTCCAGGTACGTTCTATCCTAGTCAATTGTGTTTCAAAGCTTATGCTTGGGGCCATGGATGTTTTGATGATTAGGAACTTTGGAGAGGACCAGCAAGGACTTGGGAAAGGCCTAGGTGTTGAGGAGGAGCAGCAAGGACGCCACAACAGGAAGGAGATCAAGTCCGACTCGGCTGCGACTCCATCTCGGGTTCCAGGACCTGTCTGCACTAAAATGAACGCCCAAGATGCATCCGGACTCCGATTGCGACGAACTTGATATGGTTGGAAATATAAGGAGATTATCTAACCAACCCAACTGGTTCCACCCTAAAATTCGTCCGGAATCAACGGGAATCGTCGAAACAAGTCAGAGTTCAGATTCTGTTTTGGTGCTGCGACACCGTCTGTTGGGCCGTTGGCCCGTGTATCGCGTCGGAGCCCATTAGGGGCGAGTCCAGGGGTCACGCACGCCCTAATACTCTATTTATTCAGCAGCCGCCGTCACATTAGGGTTGGGTTTTGCTTAAGTTTAGATCTGTCGAGAACAGTCGTCGTAGATCGGTTTGTGAGACCCCAACTTGTGAGCTTAATCATTCATCCGCAATATTCTAGATTGTGTTCTTTCTTGTTCTTGCTTGTGTCTTCGATTCGCATGCAAGGATTAGCCTTCGTGGCGAGGTCAATCGCGCAGCGCACGGTTGATAACCAGAGGAGAAGTGGTGCTGCGATTGTGGGGTTCTAGTCGTGTTGATTGGAAGCCGAATCGTCTGTGTGACATCTCCACCAAATCGATAGTTATCTTCACCTGACGGAAGATCGAGCACCCCCGTTCCTATCATTGTGGCTTTGAACATGCACTTACTCTCTTGTAGATTTCCATAAGTAAGCTCAATAGATATGTCATTAGTAACACAAGCACTAGTTTTCCTTTTTGTAATCATTTTTGACAAGGAATAGAAAGTGGAGCACGAAAACTTTATAATATGAACTAGATTATTCCATGAAGTATGCTCAGTTTTAACTTATAAAACAAGCATAGTTAATTCTTTAAGATTATGGGAATAAATCTAATTTATAACATGGAGAGCGATGAATGTAGAAGAATCATTTCCAATTTAAGCAAGTGGCAAAACAACATAAATCATTGGATTGACTTTTCTTTTCATGTTAGATTACGCATTTCCATAGAGAAACTTATTCTCTACATAAGAGACTACTTAGGTTATTTAGACAAAAACATTAGTCTCATGATTCTAGATATAGAGAGGGATTCCCTTCATAAGTGTCCTAAGGATTTGAATTCCTTATATGACACTTTATTCTTTTAAGAACTTGGAATATTTCTCTCTATGTCTAGAACATGGCAACAACAGGATAATTAATGTAGATCATGCCATAGGGTGGTTAAAACAATTTAAAGCATGTAGATTGCCATAATATAGAAATGATAAATATGCAATCTACCATATGAGAGGAACTTCTTTCAAAGAATGGTAATAAAATTTAACGACATTCTTAAGTGCTTCCCTTTTCTATGTGACTACACAAGACACAAGAGAAATGATAACTGAAGACACTTGCACTTAAAGACATAAGTGTTACCATCCTTTGGCTTTCCTCCACGTTGCAGGCCTTGATTTTTCCGCATAGAATAATTCTTTATTTCCTACAACATCAATATCTTCCCCGAGATGATATGAGTTTTAGACATAATAATTCAAAACAACTTTGGGTCAATCTTGGATATATAGATCATTGAAGATTGATAGCTTGAGTTAATAAGAATTGAATTGACTTTCTCAAGCACCCCAAAGCTTCATATCATCTCCTTCTCCTGCAAAGCTTGTCAAGCATATTTTGGTACCCATCGCTTGATGGGTCCATCAAGGTTAGTCAACAAAGATCTAGGAACCCAAATGTCCTTTGTGTTAGCACTTGGTAAACTCATTACCTTTATAGCACAAGTTACAATTTTGGGTTGCCTAGTTACATTTGAATTAATTGATAAGCTAGAAGTGGGATAGTTACCAATGGGACAATCCTTGCATTGATGTCCCTTCTTTCGGCATATGTAGCATAGGTGATCTTCAAGTCTTGAAGATTTCTTCTTTCCTTGTTTCTTGCTTGCTACATGGTTAGTGAATATTTTCTTTTCTAACACTATGCCATTTTGTTTTAAATGGGGACAAGACTTAATTAAGTGTCCCTTCTTTGAGCATTTAAAACAAAGTGTATCATCCTTGTTAATAATCAAGCCATTTTTAATATAGGGACATGACCTAATCGAGTGTCCCTTTTCAAAGCATTCACTACACTTCTTACTTCTCTTAGTGTGAAGTGTGGCTTGATTGTTGCCTTGGATGTTACCTTGCATGGAGGCATGGTTGAGGCTTTTGGCAGAGGTATTGATTTCCTTCTTTTGTTCCTTCCTCTTGGCAATCCTCAAGTCCTTGACATTTTCTTCAAGGGATTTAGTGCATGCCACGGTTGATCCCGTCTCAAGCTTCTTCACCATGTGATCACGGTTATCTTGAGAAGGTTGAGCAGTGCACTTCCCTTTTAGTTGTGTCAAGCTCATCTTTAGCCTCTCATTTTCTTCTTTGAGCTCTTGACATGTATCATCTTTTGTTCCTAGAAATTCTAGCTCAAAGGAGGATTTGCTTGTTAACGAACAACAAGCATTAGCACATGGTAAAATAGTTTCAATTTGAATACATGTGCATGAGTGAGGTTGTTGGGATTTTAAATTTTCTATCGCAACCTCATGAGCAATATTTAACATGATATGATCATCCATAAGATTTTCATGAGACCATAGAAGCATATCATATTTTTCTTGAAAAGCTAGATTTTCAACTTTTAGCTTTTCTACTTGGTCCTTAAGCAAGGCATTCCTATTTACTAATTGAGCGATACAATGTAAAGAGTTATCTTGCTCAATTGAAATAGTTTCATACCTTTGGACCAAATCAACATGAGAGCACTTTAGCATCTCATGTTCTTTAGTCAACTCGTCAAAGTTTAGCATTTTTATGGAGAGAATATCTACTAACATTTGACGAGCTTCGCTTTGTGAAAGGAAAATAGGGTCAAACCTTTTCCTAAATAATTTTGGTGGTTGAAATGCCCAACACAAATAATTGGACTAACTAGCTTGCTCTAGTTTATACATTCTAAAGGTGTCAAAGGTTCAACACAAACTAGCAAAAAGAACAAGTTAGGCTTCAAAAGAAAGGAGCAAAAAGGAAACCGAAGTGTGCCCTGGTCTGGCGCATCGGACTGTCCGGTGCACCACCGGACAGTGTCCGGTGCACCAGGGTGAATCAACTCAAACTCCTCAGCTTCGGGTTTCCCAGGCGCAGCTCCGCTATAATTCACCGGACTGTCCGGTGCACCAGCGGAGCAACGACTATCTGCGCGCAACGGTCGACTCTGACGGATGAACAGTGCAGCATAGTACCACGGCAGAAGTCAGAGCAGCAGGTCAGAGGGGCACCGGACTATCCGGTGTGACACCGGACTGTCCGGTGCCACACGAGGATAAAGCCTCCAACAGTCGACCAGCTCCAAGCCCTAACGATAAGATGATGTGGCGGCTCACCGAACACTGTCCGGTGGCGCACCGGACTGTCCGATGCGCCAGACCAGGGCACACTTCTCCAACGACTACAATTTGGTTGGTGGCTATAAATACCACCCCAACCGGCCACTTCAAGGTGTGGGAGCCCAAGCAACATTCCAAGTCATATAGTTGACATATCCAAGCCCTCCCAACCACCTCTATTCATTGATCCATCCTATACACAAGATTTAGACCACTACAAACCACACAAGTGCCACAAAAGAGAGAGCAAGCAAAAGAAAGCCTCTTGTGAGAGTTTAGCTCTAGTGCCTTGTGAGATTCATTGAGAGAAAGTGTGTGCTATATCTTGCGTTCATTTGTGCGTGGAGTTTTGACTCCCATTGAACTCCCTCCAAAGTTTTGGAGGCTTGTAAAGCTAGCAAGAGACACCTAAGTGTGTTGCGGGGTCTTAAGTGACCCTTGAGAAGAAGAAGAGCTCGCCGATCTTGGGGATCGGTTGAGAGAGGGAAAGGGTTGAAAGAGACCCGTCCTTAGTGGACTCCTCAACGGGGACTAGGCCTTCGAGGGCCGAACCTCGGTAAAACAAATCACCCATGTCTCGTGTGTTTATTGCTTGTGATCTGTTTGTTCTCTCCCTTTCTAAGTTCTCTTGCGCTACTCTTTGCTAACATTATTTTGTGTTGCTTCAAGTTAAATTCTCATTTAGAGAAGCAACTCCTTGCAAGAAAGAACTTGTGTTTATCTTCTTCTTAACTAAGCCCTCTTGCATTATTCTCCACGAACATTTCTAATAGTATTGTTATTGATTAAATTCCGCACTCTTTGAAAACAATACTCATTGCAAGCACAGGTTTTAGTTTTATACTCCGATAATTGTGAATCTTGTTCTAACCACTAATCAAGGGATCTAGTTAGGGTGTAAAGTTATAATTTTCAGGTTTTGCCTATCCACCCCCCTCTAGGCGACTTTCACTTTGCTCTCTCGCTCTTTTTAGAAGTTTGAGCATGACCGCCTTATCTTCTAGGCTTAGATGAGCGTAGAGTTGCATGAAAGCTTCTTTCATCCTCCTCATCCTCATTTGTGCTTCCGCTATCATTTTCATTAGCCACACAACATATGTGGGAATTGAAATGGGAAAACAAACCTTTTGGAGAGGTGGATTCATCGTTTGGTCTCCAACGTTCACTTTCTTCTTCTTCCTTTAAAGGGTCAGTTTCATATGGACTAAAGGAAGTAGAAGCATAAAATGAACCATCATGTTTGGACTCATCAAATTTATTTTTAATTCTAGTCCAAATATCATGCACATCAGGAATAGATTCACTATAATTCATTATGAAGGCACAATAATCTTCTTTGCTGAGAGAACTACTTAAGATGTTATAAACTAGGTAGTTTAAGCGTATACATCTTTGATCTTCCTCGGAAGCATTTTTCCCATTATAACTAGAGGGTATAATACTCTTGTCTAAAATTTGTTCTAATTGAGGATCTACGGTTCTAAAAGCATTTATCACCCTAGTAGACCACGAATCATAATTAGACCAATCGGAAAGTAATATTTCAAGAGTTACCTCCTTGTTCTCCTTTGGAGGTATCTTCTTGTTCTTTTGGGATCTTCTTCGAGCCATCACTTCGAGTTGTTAGACTCAATATGAAGTGCCGAGCTCTGATACCAATTGAAAGTCGCCTAGAGGGGGGTGGATAGGCGAAACCTGAAAATTATAATTCTAAATACAAACTAGATCCCTTGATTAGTGGTTAGAACAAGATTCATAATTATTGGAGTATAAAACTAAGTCCTTTGCTTGCAACGAGTATTGTTCTCAAGGAGTGCGGAATTTAATCAATAGCAATACTACAAGAAATATTGGTTGAGAATAATGCAAGAGGGCTTAGATAAGAAGAGGAGAAACACAAGTTCTTTCTTGCAAGGAGTTGCTTCTCTAAATGAGAATTTAACATGAAGCAACACAAAATAATATTAGCAAAGATTAGCGCAAGAGAACTTAGAAAGGGAGAGAAACAAACAAATCACAAGCAATAAACACAAGAGACACGGGTGATTTGTTTTACCGAGGTTCGGCCCTCGAAGGCCTAGTCCCCGTTGAGGAGTCCACTAAGGATGGGTCTCTTTCAACCCTTTCCCTCTCTCCACCGATCACTAAGACCGGCGAGCTCTTCTTCTTCTCAAGGATCACTTAAGACCCCGCAAGGATCACCACACTCTTAGGTGTCTCTTGCTAGCTTTACAAGCCTCCAAAACTTTGGAGGAAGTTCAATGGGAGTCAAAATTGAAAGTCGCCTAGAGGGGGGTGAATAGGGCGAAACTGAAATTCTCAAAAATAATCACAACTACAAGCCGGGTTAGCGTTAGAAATATAATAGAGTCCGCGAGAGAGGGTGCAAAACAAATCGCAAGCGAATAAAGAGTGAGACACGTGGATTTGTTTTACCGAGGTTCGGTTCTCGTAAACCTACTCCCCGTTGAGGAGGCCACAAAGGCCGGGTCTCTTTCAACCCTTACCCTCTCTCAAACGGTCCCTCGGACCGAGTGAGCTTTTCTTATCAATCACTTGGAACACAAAGTTCCCACAAGGACCACCACAAGATTGGTGTCTCTTGCCTCAAGTACAAGTGAGTTTGATCGCAATGAAGAATCAAAGAAAGAAGAAAGCAATCCAAGCGCAAGAGCTCGAAAGAACACAAGCAAATCTCTCTCACTAATCACTAAGGCGTTGTGTGGAATTTGGAGAGGATTTGATCACTTGAGTGTGTCTAGAATTGAATGCCTAGCTCTTGTAAGTGGTTGGAAGTGTGAAAACTTGGATGCCTTGAATGGTGGGGTGGTTGGGGGTATTTATAGCCCCAACCACCAAACTAGCCGTTTGGTGGGGCTGTCTGTCGAATGGTGCACCGGACATGTCCGGTGCGCCAGCCACGTCACCAAAGCCGTTGGGTTCTGACCGTTGGAGCTCTGACTTCTGGGCCCGCCTGGATGTCTGGTGGCGCACCGGACATGTACTGTAGAGTGTCCGGTGCACAGGCATGGGCGTGCCTGACTTCTGCGCGCGCTGGCGCGCAATAAATGCGCTGCAGGTAGCCGTTGCCCCGCAGATACACCGGACAGTCCAGTGAATTATAGCGGAGCAGCTGAAGTGAATTCCCGAAGCTGGCGAGTTCCTGAGGCCGCTCTTCCTTGGAGCACCGGACACTGTCCGGTGTACACCGGACAGTCCGGTGAATTATAGCGGAGTTGCCTCTGGAAATTCCCGAAGGTGACGAGTTTGAGTTGGTGTCCTCTGGTGCACCGGACATGTCCGGTGGCGCACCGGACACTGTCCGGTGGCGCATCGGACAGTCCGGTGCGCCATACCAGAGGTGCCTTCGGTTGTCCCTTTGCTCTTTTGTTGAACCCAATACTTGGTCCTTTTTATTGGCTAAGTGTGAACCTTTGGCACCTGTATAACTTGTACACTAGAGCAAACTAGTTAGTCCAATTATTTGTGTTGGGCAATTCAACCACCAAAATTATTTAGGAAATAGGTGTAAGCCTAATTCCCTTTCAATCTCCCCCTTTTTGGTGATTGATGCCAACACAAACCAAAGCAAATATAGAAGTGCATAATTGAACTAGTTTGCATTATGTAAGTGCAAAGGTTACTTGGAATTGAGCCAATAAGTGTTACTTACTAGATATGCATGGATTGTTTCTTTATTTTTAACATTTTGGACCACGCTTGCACCACATGTTTTGTTTTTGCAAATTCTTTTTGTAAATCCTTTTCAAAGTCTTTTGCAAATAGTCAAAGGTAAATAAATAGGATTTTGAGAAGCATTTTCAAGAAATTTTCTCTCTTTGTTTCAAATGCTTTTCCTTTTGACTAAACAAAACTCCCCCTCAAATAAATTCTCCTCTTAGTGTTCAAGAGGGTTTTAAGATATCAATTTTGAAAGTACTACTTTCTCCCCCTTTAAAACACAAAGAGATACCAATTTGAAATTTACCAATTGAAAATCATTAATTTTAAAATTAGGGTGGTGGTGCGGTCCTTTTGCTTTGGGCTCATATTTTCTCCCCATTTGGCATGAATCGCCAAAAATGGAATCATTAGAGCCCTTTCAAGTACTTTTCTCCTCCTTTGGTCATAAAATAAATGAGTGAAGATTATACCAAAGACGGAGAGTGATGCGGAGCGACGGTGAAGGATGAGTAGTAGAGTGGAGTGGAAGCCTTTGTCTTCACCGAAGACTCCAATTCCCTTTCAATATACCTATGACTTGGTTTGAAATACACTTGAAACACATTAGTCATAGCATATATAAAAGAGACATGATCAAAGGTATACTTATAAGCTATGTGCGCAAATTAGCAAAAGAAATTCCTAGAATCAAGAATATTGAGCTCATGCCTAAGTTTGGTAAAAGTTTGTTCATCAAGAGGCTTGGTAAAGATATCGGCTAATTGATCTTTAGTGTTAATGTATGCAATCTCGATATCCCCCTTTTGTTGGTGATCCCTAAGAAAATGATACCGAATGGCTATGTGTTTAGTGCGGCTATGCTCAACGGGATTATCCGCCATGCGGATTGCACTCTCATTATCACATAGAAGAGGAACTTTGGTTAATTTGTAACCATAGTCTCGCAGGGTTTGCCTCATCCAAAGCAATTGCGCGCAACAATGACCTGCGGCAATATACTCGGCTTCGGCAGTAGAAAGAGCGACCGAATTTTGCTTCTTTGAAGCCCAAGACACCAAGGATCTTCCCAAGAACTGGCAAGTCCCCGATGTGCTCTTTCTATTAATCTTACACCCCGCCCAATCGGCATCCGAATAACCAATCAAATCAAATGTGGATCCCCGAGGGTACCAAAGCCCAAACTTAGGAGTATAAGCCAAATATCTCAAGATTCGTTTTACGGCCGTAAGGTGTGATTCCTTAGGGTCGGCTTGGAATCTTGCACACATGCATACGGAAAGCATAATGTCCGATCGAGATGCACATAAATAAAGCAATGAACCAATCATCGACCGGTATACCTTTTGATCGACGGGTTTACCTCCCGTGTCGAGGTTGAGATGCCCATTGGTTCCCATGGGTGTCTTGATGGGCTTGGCATCCTTCATTCCAAACTTGGTTAGAATGTCTTGAGTGTACTTCGTTTGGCTAATGAAGGTGCCCTCGTGGAGTTGCTTGACTTGGAATCCTAGAAAATACTTCAACTCCCCCATCATAGACATCTCGAATTTTTGTGTCATGATCCTACTAAATTCTTCACATGTAGATTCGTTAGTAGATCCAAATATAATATCATCAACATAAATTTGGCATACGAACAAATCATTGTCAAGAGTTTTAGTGAATAAAGTAGGATCGGCCTTGCCGACTTTGAAGCCATTAGCAATAAGGAAATCCCTAAGGCATTCATACCATGCTCTTGGAGCTTGCTTGAGCCCATAAAGCGCCTTAGAGAGCCTATAGACATGGTTAGGATACTCACTATCTTCAAAGCTGGGAGGTTGCTCAACGTAGACCTCTTCCTTGATTGGTCCATTGAGGAAGGCACTCTTCACGTCCATTTGATAAAGCTTGAAGCCATGGTAAGTAGCACAGGCTAATAATATGCGAATTGATTCAAGCCTAGCTACGGGTGCATAGGTTTCACCAAAATCCAAACCTTCGACTTGTGAATACCCCTTGGCCACGAGTCGAGCTTTGTTCCTTGTCACCATACCATGCTCGTCTTGCTTGTTGCGGAAGACCCACTTGGTTCCTACAACATTTTGATTAGGACATGGGACTAAATGCCATACCTCATTCCTGGTGAAGTTGTTGAGCTCCTCTTGCATTGCCATCACCCAATCCGAATCTTGGAGTGCTTCCTCTACCCTGTGTGGCTCAATAGAGGAAACAAAAGAGTAATGTTCACAAAAATGTGCAACACGAGATCTAGTGGTTACCCCCTTATGAATGTCGCCGAGGATGGTGTCGATGGGGTGATCTCGTTGGATTGCTTGATGGACTCTTGGGTGTGGCGGCCTTGGTTCTTCATCCTCCTTGTCTTGATCGTTTGCATCTCCCCCCTTGATCATTGCCGTCATCTTGAGGTGGCTCATCTCTTTGATCTTCCCTTTCATCAACTTGAGCCTCGTCCTCATTTTGGGTTGGTGGAGATGCTTGCGTGGAGGAGGATGGTTGATCTTGTGTATGTGGAGGCTCTTCGGATTCCTTCGGGCACACATCCCCAATGGACATGTTCCTTAGCGCGATGCACGGAGCCTGTTCTTCACCTATCTCATCAAGATCAACTTGCTCTACTTGAGAGCCGTTAGTCTCATCAAACACAACGTCACAAGAAACTTCAACTAGTCCTGAAGACTTGTTAAAGACTCTATAGGCCCTTGTATTTGAATCATATCCTAGTAAAAAGCCTTCTACAGTCTTAGGAGCAAATTTGGATTTTCTACCTCTTTTAACAAGAATAAAGCATTTGCTACCAAAGACTCTAAAATATGAAATATTGGGCTTTTTACCAGTTAGGAGTTCATAGGATGTCTTCTTGAGGATTCGGTGTAGATATAACCGGTTGATGGCGTAGCAGGCGGTGTTGACCGCCTCGGCCCAAAACCGGTCCGGTGTCTTGTACTCATCAAGCATGGTTCGTGCCATGTCCAATAGAGTTCGATTCTTCCTCTCCACTACACCATTTTGTTGTGGGGTGTAGGGAGAAGAGAACTCATGCTTGATGCCCTCTTCCTCAAGAAAGCCTTCAATTTGAGAGTTCTTGAACTCCGTCCCGTTGTCGCTTCTAATTTTCTTGATCCTTAAGCCGAACTCATTTTGAGCCCGTCTTAGGAATCCCTTTAAGGTCTCTTGGGTGTGGGATGTTTCCTGCAAAAAGAACACCCAAGTGAAGTGAGAATAATCATCCACAATAACTAGACAGTACTTACTCCCGCCGATGCTTATGTAAGCGATCGGGCCGAATAAATCCATGTGTAGGAGCTCCAGGGGCCTGTCACTTGTCATGATGTTCTTGTGTGGATGATGAGTGCCAACTTGCTTCCCGGCTTGGCATGCGCTACAAATTCTGTCTTTCTCAAAATGAACATTTGTTAGTCCTAAAATGTGCTCTCCCTTTAGAAGCTTATGAAGATTCTTCATTCCAACATGAGCTAGTCGGCGGTGCCAGAGCCAACCCATGTTAGTCTTAGCAATTAAGCAAGTGTCGAGTTCAGCTCTATCAAAATCTACCAAGTATAGCTGACCCTCTAACACTCCCTTAAATGCTATTGAATCATCACTTCTTCTAAAGACAGTGACACCTACATCAGTAAATAGACAGTTGTAGCCCATTTGACATAATTGCGAAACAGAAAGCAAATTGTAATCTAAAGAATCCACAAGAAAAACATTGGAAATGGAATGGTCAGGAGATATAGCTATTTTACCCAAACCTTTGACCAAACCTTGGTTTCCATCCCCGAATGTGATAGCTCGTTGGGGATCTTGGTTTTTCTCGTAGGAGGAGAACATCTTCTTCTCCCCTGTCATGTGGTTTGTGCACCCGCTGTCGATGATCCAACTTGAGCCCCCGGATGCATAAACCTACAAAACAAGTTTAGTTCTTGACTTTAGGTACCCAAACGGTTTTGGGTCCTTTGGCATTAGAAACAAGAACTTTGGGTACCCAAACACAAATCTTGGAGCCCTTGTGTTTGCCCCCAACAAACTTGGCAACTACCTTGCCGGATTTATTAGTCAAAACATAAGATGCATCAAAAGTTTTAAATGAAATGCCATGATCATTTGATGCACTAGGAGTTTTCTTTCTAGGCAACTTAGCACGGGTTGGTTGCCTAGAGCTAGATGTCTCACCCTTATACATAAAGGCATGGTTAGGGCCAGAGTGAGACTTCCTAGAATGAGTTCTCCTAATTTTGCTCTCGGGATAACCGGCAGGATACAAAATGTAACCCTCGTTATCCTGAGGCATGGGAGCCTTGCCCTTAACAAAGTTAGACAAATTTTTAGGAGGGGCACTAAGTTTGACATTGTCTCCCCTTTGGAAGTTAATGCCATCCTTGATGCCAGGGCGTCTCCCATTATAGAGCATACTTCTAGCAAATTTAAACTTTTCATTTTCTAAGTTATGCTCGGCAATTTTAGCATCTAATCTTGCTATATGATCATTTTGTTGTTTAATTAAAGCCACATGATCATGAATAGCATCAATATCAACATCTCTACATCTAGTGCAAATAGAAACATGCTCAACATTAGATGTAGAGGGTTTGCAAGATTTTAATTCTACAACCTTAGCATGTAATATATCATTCTCACTTCTAAGGTTGGAAATAGTAACATTGCAAACATCAAAATCTTTAGCCTTAGCAATCAAATTTTCATTTTCAATCCTAAGGCTATCAAGAGAAATATTCAATTCATCAATCCTAGCAAGCAAATCAACATTATCATCTCTAGGATTGGAAATTGAATCAATACAAACATGGGAATCAACCTTAGCAATTAATTTAGCATTCTCATTTCTAAGGTTGTCAATGGTCTCATGACAAGTGCTTAGCTCACTAGACAATTTTTCATATTTTTCAACTTGTAGAGCATGAGTATTTTTAACCTTAACATGTTTTTTGTTTTCCTTAATAAGGAAGTCCTCTTGAGAGTCCAAGAGATCATCCTTCTCATGAATAGCACTAATCAATTCATTTAATTTTTCCTTTTGTTCCATGTTAAGGTTGGCAAAAAGGGTACGCAAGTTATCCTCCTCATCACTAGCATTTTCATCACTAGAAGACTCATATCTAGTGGAGGATTTAGATTTAACCTTCTTTTTGTCGTCCTTTGCCATGAGGCATTTGTGGCCGACGTTGGGGAAGAGGAGTCCCTTGGTGACGGCGATGTTGGCGGCGTCCTCGTCGGAGGAGGACTCGGTGGAGCTCTCGTCGGAGTCCCACTCGCGGCACACGTGGGCATCGCCTCCCCTCTTCTTGTGGTACCTCTTCTTTTCTCTCCTCTTGCCCTTCTTGTCGTTATCCCTGTCACTGTCACTTGATAATGGACATTTAGCAATAAAGTGACCGGGCTTACCACACTTGTAGCAAACCTTCTTGGAACGGGATTTGTAATCCTTCCCCTTCCGTTGCTTGAGGATTTGGCGAAAGCTTTTGATGATTAAAGCCATCTCCTCATTGTCGAGCTTGGAGGCGTCAATTGGTTGTCTACTCGGTATAGACTCCTCCTTCTTCTCCTCCGTCGCCTTGAATGCCACCGGTTGTGCTTCGGACGTGGAGGATTCATCAAGCTCGTTGATCTTCTTTGAGCCTTTAATCATACATTCAAAGCTCACAAAATTCCCGATTACTTCCTCGGGAGTCATTAGTGTGTATCTAGGATTACCACGAATTAATTGAACTTGAGTGGGGTTAAGGAAAATGAGAGATCTTAGAATAACCTTAACCACCTCGTGGTCGTCCCACTTCTTGCTCCCGAGGTTGCGCACTTGGTTCACCAAGGTTTTGAGCCGGTTGTGCATATCTTGTGGCTCCTCCCCTTGGCGAAGACGAAAGCGACCGAGCTCCCCCTCGATCGTTTCCCGCTTGGTGATCTTGGTGAGTTCATCACCCTCGTGCGCGGTCTTGAGCAGGTCCCAAATCTCCTTCGCATTCTTCAACCCTTGTACCTTGTTATATTCCTCCTTACTTAGAGAGGCGAGGAGTATGGTTGTAGCTTGAGAGTTGAAGTGCTCGATTTGGGCCACCTCGTCCTCATCATAATTTTCATCCCCTACGGATGGTACCTGTGCACCAAACTCAACAACATCCCATATACTTTTGTGGAGCGAGGTTAGATGAAATCGCATTAAATCACTCCACCTAGCGTAATCTTCACCATCAAAAGTTGGTGGTTTCCCTAATGGGACGGAAAGTAAAGGTGTATGTTTAGAAATGCGAGGGTAGCGTAGGGGAATCTTACTATACTTCTTGCGCTCTTGGCGCTTAGAAGTGACGGATGCCGCGTCGGAGCCGGAGGTGGATGTTGATGAAGAATCGGTCTCGTAGTAGACCACCTTCCTCATCCTCTTCTTCTTGTCCCCACTCCGATGCGGCTTATGGGAAGAAGATTTCTCCTTCTTCTCTTTGTGGTGAGAAGAGGATTTCTTCTCCTTCCCTTTGGAGTGTGAAGAAGACTTCTTCCCTTTGGAGGAGTCCTTCTTCTTCTCCTTCCTCTTGGTGTGGGACTCTTCCGATGAAGTGCTCCCGTGACTCGTAGTGGGCTTGTCGCCGGTCTCCATCTCCCTCTTGGTGTGATCTCCCGACATCACTTCGAGCGGTTAGGCTCTAATGAAGCACCGGGCTCTGATACCAATTGAAAGTCGCCTAGAGGGAGGGTGAATAGGGCGAAACTGAAATTCTCAAAAATAATCACAACTACAAGTCGGGTTAGCGTTAGAAATATAATAGAGTCCGCGAGAGAGGGTGCAAAACAAATCGCAAGCGAATAAAGAGTGAGACACGTGGATTTGTTTTACCGAGGTTCGGTTCTCGCAAACCTACTCCCTGTTGAGGAGGCCACAAAGGCCGGGTCTCTTTCAACCCTTACCCTCTCTCAAACGGTCCCTCGGACCGAGTGAGCTTTTCTTCTCAATCACTTGGAACACAAAGTTCCCACAAGGACCACCACAAGATTGGTGTCTCTTGCCTCAATTACAAGTGAGTTTGATCACAATGAAGAATCAAAGAAAGAAGAAAGCAATCCAAGCGCAAGAGCTCGAAAGAACACAAGCAAATCTCTCTCACTAATCACTAAGGCGTTGTGTGGAATTTGGAGAGGATTTGATCACTTGAGTGTGTCTAGAATTGAATGCCTAGCTCTTGTAAGTGGTTGGAAGTGTGAAAACTTGGATGCCTTGAATGGTGGGTGGTTGGGGGTATTTATAGCCCCAACCACCAAACTAGTCGTTTGGTGGGGCTGTCTGTCGAATGGTGCACCGGACAGTCCGGTGCACACCGGACATGTCCGGTGCGCCAGCCACGTCACCAAAGCCGTTGGGTTCTGACCGTTGGAGCTCTGACTTCTGGGCCCGCCTGGATGTCCGGTGGCGCACCGGACATGTACTGTAGAGTGTCCGGTGCACAGGCATGGGTGTGCCTGACTTCTGCGCGCGCTGGCGCGCAATAAATGCTCTACAGGTAGCCGTTGGCGCCGAAATAGCCGTTGCCCCGCAGATACACCGGACAGTCCAGTGAATTATAGCGGAGCAGCTGAAGTGAATTCCCGAAGCTGGCGAGTTCCTGAGGCCGCTCTTCCTTGGAGCACCGGACACTGTCCGGTGTACACCGGACAGTCCGGTGAATTATAGCGGAGTTGCCTCTGGAAATTCTCGA
This sequence comes from Zea mays, assembly GCF_902167145.1. Lineage (NCBI taxonomy): Eukaryota > Viridiplantae > Streptophyta > Magnoliopsida > Poales > Poaceae > Zea > Zea mays. The sequence goes on along the minus strand of NC_050096.1, from coordinate 69,497,828 downwards.
AGGTGACGAGTTTGAGTTGGTGTCCTCTGGTGCACCGGACACTGTCCGGTGGCGCACCGGACATGTCCGGTGGTGCACCGGACACTGTCCGGTGGCGCACCGGACAGTCCGGTGCGCCAGACCAGAGGTGCCTACGGTTGTCACTTTGCTCTTTTGTTGAACCCAATACTTGGTCCTTTTTATTGGCTAAGTGTGAACCTTTGGCACCTGTATAACTTGTACACTAGAGCAAACTAGTTAGTCCAATTATTTGTGTTGGGCAATTCAACTACCAAAATTATTTAGGAAATAGGTGTAAGCCTAATTCCCTTTCAAAAACTCCACGCACAAATGAACATAAGATGTAGCACACACTTTCTCTTAATGAATCTCACAAGGCACTAGTGCTAAACTCACACGAGTAGCTTTCTTTTGCTTGATCTCTCTTTTGTGGCACTTGTGTTGGTTGTAGTGGTCTAAATCTTGTGTATAGGATGGATCAATGAATAGAGGTGGTTGGGAGGGCTTGGATATGTCAAATATATGACTTGGAATGTTGCTTGGGCTCCCACACCTTAAAGTGGCCGGTTGGGGTGGTATTTATAGCCACCAACCAAAATGTAGTCGTTGGAGAAGGCTGCTGGCGCTGGGCGCACCGGATAGTCCGGTGCACCAACGGACAGTGTCCGGTGCGCCGCCACGTCACCCTGTCGTTAGAGCTTGGAGCTGGTCGACCGTTGGAGGCTTTGTCCTCATGCGACACCGGACAGTCTGGTGCCCCTCTGACCTGCTGCTCTGACTTCTGCCTCGTTACTGTGCTGCACTGTTCATCCGTCAGAGTCGATTGTTGCGCGTAGATAGCCATTGCTCCGCTGGTACATCGGACAGTCCGGTGGTACACCAGACAGTCTGGTGAATTATAGCGGAGCTACGCCTAGGAAACCCGAAGCTGAGAAGTTTGATTTGATTCACCCTGGTGCATCGGACACTGTCCAGTGGCACACCGGACAGTCCGGTGCGCTAGGCCAGGGCACACTTCGGTTTGCTTTTTGCTCCTTTCTTTTGAAGCCTAACTTGTTCTTTTTATTGGTTTGTGTTGAACATTTTGGCACCTGTAGAATGTATACTCTAGAACAAACTAGTTAGTCCAATTATTTGTGTTGGGCAATTCAACCACCAAAATCATTTAGGAAAAGATTTGATCCTATTTACCTTTCAGTTGCCAAACTAACCCTTAGGTTATGTGTTTGAGTCAATTTCTTTATCCATGAGTTTGTTAATGGGTTCAAATGGAAACCCATTGGGTACGTGGGCATGAGTTTGTTCTTCCACTACACATACCCCCAAAACCATGGGTTTTTAAAACCCGCCTTAAAATCAACATTCCTTATAAATATGTCTCGTAATATTACTAATTGAATATGTTCTAATTGAAATAAACTTCATGTAACTAATTTTAAGCTAAAATTAGTTATCACTTGTTCCTTTTATCCTAGCTTATTCATGTATTGATTGTCATTTACATGATGAATTTTTTTATGTTGATGAGTGGGTATGGGAAACCCATTGGGTATCCGAAACTCACATGGATATGAGTTTGGGCAAAATTTTATACACGTTATGGTATGAGTTTTTTAGCGGACGTATTTTTTCTTCGCGAGTATGGGTTTAGACAAGTAATACACAGCGGGTTTTTACCCATTGCCATCTCTATTGGTATGTTTGGAAAGAATCAAATTAGGCTAGAGTGCTGATAGCATCTCGCGGAACCAACGACTAAAGAACGGTTTGTAGCCGGTCATATTGTTTGTCTAATTTATATAAATTTTGATGTCTAATTATAATAAGTTTTGATGAGCCAGAATATTTTCCGGATGATTCCGTGACAAACGGATAAGCCTTAAGGATATGTTTGTTTTCTGGCAGCACTATGTAAACTAGCTTATTTTATATGGATTATACGATCTGGATTATATAATCCAGTTCATATAATCCTGTTAGAGATGCTTGTTTAAAAAGTATTAGCGAGTAAAAGGCCAAATAATAGTATAAAATAAGCATCTAATGATTTGTTTATGGCTTATTATAATCTAGATACCTAGATTATATAATTTACTCTAATAATATATGTTGTTTATTTGTCTCTTAACTTATTTAACTTGGATTATATAATCTACTCTAGAGAGTTGACAAATACGGCCTAAACCTCTATTTGTTTCCCTCTAGAATTATATAATCTAGCTTATTGATATAAGAACCTAATGATCTGCTCATAAACTATCATAATCTAGATATATAGATTATATAATCTACCTAAATAATAATAATAATTTATGTTGTTTATTTGTCTCTTAGATAATATAAAAAGTAAACAAACGTGGTCTAAAAATCTTGTGTGTTTCAAGTCGCAAAATATAGTAAGTTTCTTTCTACATGTACACGGAACATGGCGAGGGGGAGAGAGCCTCGGGAACCGTTGGAGCCCTTCTAACATCATCGTACCAACCAACGGTAACACCGTAACATCACAGCAACATCAAAAACTGTGAACAAATGCAACGGTAAATTCTGTGATCGCCGCATAAAGTTACAGTTCCTCAACGGGCGATGCTGTTGCTATCCTAAAAAAAGCTGCATCAGCTCCTTAATCTTGAGAGCCCGAGTTAAACCCTCGGTCCGGGATTCTGCCAACAAGTTACATCCAAATTCAGGACTCTTGCAGAACCTCATCTACGCAATTTGCTAACTCTGCAGTTAGGTCGTAGCCCCTCCATTCTGTTCACAGGTATGCTGTATTGCAGATTTTTCACCTAGTTCTCACCTGCTTCAGGCCAACCAAGCGGATACTTAGGAGATGCGGATGAATGAATGCAAATCAAATAACCTAGACATAAGACACTTTGAAATCAAGCATTTTGTTTTCTAGACAATCCACCAGATGCAACTGAAGTTTGTCTTAGTTCAGCCTCTGTTGAGTTTGTGTTATAGGTAGCAGGATTTAAACGAAAGCATCCTGATTTGAAACGATCATGTCTATTGAAAGCAATATCATATATAAATAAAGTTAGTTACAAATGGTATGATTAACTTCCACATTTATGGCCCTTTATGGTAAGGGAAAAAAGCAATAGCCTGACTATTTTTTTTATCCAAATGCTTAAGTTATTGCATTTCCATCGACCCATCATTTTTTTTTCAGTTTGCTGTCAGCATCTGACAGAACAATACCAAGGTACTTACTTGCATCAGGATCAACATGGACGAAGAAGCTTGCAGCGACTATGAGGTAGCACAAGATGAGCATAAGGCCTTTAAAATAGTTTGATGTGCCTTCCTGGAAATTGTAAAATATTAGAACTCAAAATAGGCTGTGAAACAGAAAGGGTGTTGCTTTGTTCTGCAAGCATACCTGTAGCATGAATGCCACCACTAGTACAGTTATAAAGAGAGTCGCTGTCTCAAACAATTGAAAATTCAAGTCCATTTCCCGCCCCATCATCCAGCCAATTACCACGCAGAATGGAATCTGCAGATCAAGAAGGAAAAAACATGCAGTTATTAAAAAAAGTCAAAAAAATATGTTGTCTACTGATTAAAACATGATTTGGCTAATGACAAAAGAATTTATAAAACCAGAGCTGTGTACTTGTATCTGGTGCACTAAGTATTATTACCACAAACATGGAGATCTGTGTTGATGAACCTATTGCAACTCCCAATGTAATGTCCTGTAGTCATGGGAAAATGAGGCTAAAGACAAACTCACATTGTCAAAATTGCAAAAGTTTTAAAAAAGAAAGGAGCAAACAGTTACCAATTTGTTCTTCATGGCAAACATAATGGCGCTCGCATGTTCAGCAGCATTCCCCACAATAGGAAGCAGAATAACACTAATAAAGGCTACTGGCAAGTTTAATGATTCGGACGCACCCTGTTATGACATGTTGAAGACACATGGTTCAAAAAATAGAAATTTATATAGAGGTAAAATAGAGATATACTTGGTCCTCTTTTCTAGTTATTACGAACAAAAGGGAGAGAACACAGGAAAGTAATTGTCAGCAAGCTCTTCTGTACCTGAATGGCATCAACCAGGTACCCTGAGAGTATTGAAATCCAAATAGTCAACATAAAAAGCCAGCAGATGGCCTCCCATTGTGTTATCTCCTTTTCATCCTCATCCTCCTCAGTGGCTTCTTCTTCCTGTTGTGAAAAGTAGAAATTCGAATTTGAAGTGTGCATATCACAAAAGCGTAATGTAATATATGAAATGATTATATTTATGTTCGATGATCTCACTTGCTAGGATCTAGTTATAAATGTCCTAGATAAATATTAACTAAAACATTTCCCATGATTGCATTCTGTAAATGGATGTGTCCATAGTAAACGAAAAATCAGGAGAACCAAATAGTTTGCTATTCTTTCTTGCTAACTGCATTACATTTATCATGTGCCCTGCTTTACAGCTGACCTACGTCAACCTGATCCAGAATTCCAGACTTCTAACAAAGCATAGTTCCGGACAAATATAATTATTTTATTACACAGAGAAGTGGCCCAGGTTATTTTTTGTACAATCAATGAATACATATCCTCATGCATGCATTTTTTTCCAGTTTCCGATGTTTGCCAAGATTTAATGTTAAGCTACTTACATCACCAATTGGGCTGTACATACTGCGGTGGCTCTTCAGTTGAAAAAACAGATAGCTAGCATAGGCCACAAGCATGATGCAGCTACTAAACCTTGAAAGAGCTACTTCGGATTTTCCATACTGCGCTTCTGAATGCGTGAAGTGAAGCACTGCTGGGAACATAAGGCCTAAGACAGCCATCAACAGTAGTCCTGAGTTTACAACAGCTGATGCCTGGAATGATAAATTCGAGTCAATAGAAATTACACAAAGTGTATCATAGAAGAAGTGTTTAAGAAATCTAGACTTTGTTAAATAAACTACCTTGTTGAAGACCTGATCCCTGTCGGAGTGGACAAGACCGCCGGCAAAGAAAGCACAGCCAAGAACCAGCAGCATATTTGACAGTATTGAGCCTAGTAGTGACTGCTGGACGACTCGAATCATCCCATTTTTCAGTGCGTATATTGATATAATCATTTCCGTTGCATTTCCAAATGTAGCATTCAGTAGCCCCCCAACTGCAATTAGAAGGAAAAGAAAAGGTTTTACATCTTTACTAAATAGTAAGTACTAAGCAGATGTTAATTAAAGCTAATATTTGTTTAGGAAATGTAGCACAGCATGGGAGCAAAGAACACACCTGTTGGGCCAGTGTAGCAAGCAAGTTGCCTGCAAACGATCGAGGAATTAGCATAAGTAGTAGTAGTAACTGGGAGCTAAAGTCACCATCTTGCTGACACTTACTCGGTCGCGTATCCCAGTCTCTCGGCCAACGGGGTAATGCCGATTAAGCTGAAAAGGAAAACCCATCCTTGCTGTGGAGCTCGCATTTGATGGAAGCAAACAGAGAAGGTGAAGTGTGGTCAGCTTATGTGCACGGCAACTAATGCAGCGGAACAAAGACGAGGTTGGCAGTAGTCAGTAGAGATTCAAACGCGGCCGCGCGAAAGTAGAGAGTGTACGTGCACTTGGTTGGCGAAAAAAAAAAGAGGAAAAAGAAAAAGATTGTGAAGATTTGGAAACGAAGTGCGTGGCCGGGGTTCTTACGTGCGTTCCGGAGAGATAGTGGAGCACGATGGCGAGCGGGCCGAAGGGGAGCAGCACGTTGATCTTGGCCTGGAAGATGACGAAGCGCGCGCTGGTGAGCGCTCTCCGCCACCTGCTCCCGGGCGCCAGCGACTCGGCCACGGCGGCGAGCGCGCCGATGTGCTCGAAGTCCAGCGAGTGCATCTTCCGTGGCGACGACGGCGACGCCGGCTCCTGCTCGTCGTCCGCCGCCTCGTGCACCTGGAACACCCCCGGCGCCGGCTTCTCCGCCACCATCATCTGCGTGCGAGGCCGCGGCCAGGACCAACGCAGAGGCGGCCGGCTGGGCGGGCTCCCTCCGTAGGTAGAGTGGAGCACGCGAGCGCTAGGGATCAGGGCGGGTTCGATGAGGACCGCCGGACAGCGCGCTTGGGTCGGGGTTCGGAGGGATTCGGACGCTGCGGTGCCGAAGTGGTGGTCGAGTGAGAAATGCGCGAGGAGAGGAGACGCCGATGCGCCGGGCACGGGCACGGGCACGGGCACGGCACGAGCACGAAGGTGCCTGGGTGCTTCGGGGCGGGCCCTGATCTTGCTGGGCCCACGTATCGCGCCGCTCTTCGTTCGTGGGCAGAAGGTGGCCCACTGGCCAGCACGGGGGGTTCTGCTTCCGTATGTGCGCGGGACCCAAGTATCTCGATGACGTGGCGAGGGGGAGGGGCCTGTGGTTGTGTAGCGGTTTCAGTCCAGATGGTGAGGACTGAGAAGTGAAAATGATCCATGACTCAGGTCGAACAGAGCCATTACTGTAGTTCAGCTATCTATAAGCTGGGAGGGGGTCAGGTCATCACATGGGGGTGTAGGGTGTCACACTACTGCACATGATTGGCGATGCCCTCTGCTGTGGGAGAGTATCTCTGATGATGGTGACTGACGGACTGACTGACTGACTGACTGACTGACTGACAATGATATAACTATTAAGGTAGTATACGAGTCCTTGGCAACGATAACAGTCAAGGATTAGATCCAAGCAAAGCACATCCCGAGAGATGGATAGATCCAGGGCCAATGCTCTCAAGTGCTGCATGCATTTCACCGTACGGTACCAACAGCTCGCAAGTGGTTACTGATGCATATGGCCTCTCATCAACTTGTATACTCCATATGTTAGCTCAGGAGCAAGTTGTACGGCTCCAAAAGGCAGAGCAGCAGGGTGACTTGTTTTTGCTTTTCTAATATATAACCTTGTTTAGAAAAAAAGGAAAGATAAATCTAGCGGGAAAAAAACTTCTATAAGGGCTAGTTTAGGAACCCAATTTTTCCAAGGGATTTCTATTTTCTCTTGGTAAAATGTGGTTTCCAAACTAGCACTAAATATCTAAATGCCTTATTCAAACGACAAATCCTGGGATTGCTCACTCTGAGAAAGACAGAGATCCCAAATAAATTAGAGTTTTCAAACTAGCGTATACCTAAACATAATTTTTATATCTCTACTACTACTTAAGTGTCTAATGTAGGCGTCCACAGGCGGATGGTGCACTGTTCTGCCATCCCGCCCGCACGCATCCGCTTTCTGCCTTTCTGCCCCCGCCTGCCATCGCCAGCGTGCTCCCGCCTTCCCAGGAAACCCTTCCATCCATGGCGCCTTCCCAGGGATCTCCGCGGTCAATTTTTACGGAGAAATCGCGCCTCCCCAGGGTGCCCTTCCATCCATGGCGTCGTTGCTGCAAGTGCCCCCGCAATCAACTCTATTGCCCCCGCGATCCCGCCTTCCCAGGGTGCCCTTCCATCCATGGTGCCTCCCCAGGGATCTCCGCGGTCAATTTTTACGGAGAAAACGCCGCTTCACCTCGCCGCCTCCCCCACCGCGCGTCCGCAAGAGCCAAGAGTGGGCGTCCAGATTCCTACACCATGCCCTCGCTCGCGCAAACCTCGCTCTCCGAGCTCGAACAGGCATCATTCTTCCCCGCCTCCACGATTCTCGCCTCCGTGGTCCTAACCCCCACTCCTCACCCTTCCATCGGCGCCCGTCCAGGTACGTCTCTTCCCCGCACTCCTCGCCCTTCCATCGGTGCTTCCAGGTACGCCACCGTCCATGCCCTGCGATCCTCGCTGGGCCCACCTTTCTCCACGCATGCGCATGCTCCTGCCACCCCAATCCTCGCCTCTGCGCCGCCACCCCCCACGTCGCCCCCGTCCTTGGTGGCTCGACGACTTCACAGAGCATAAATCTCATCGCCGACGCTTCTTGGCGTGTTCCTCGGCTCTCCTGGGCTTCCTTCACCCCTCTCATCGCCTCTACCACACACGACACACGCGCTCGATGAGCCCTAGCCCCAGTTCACGGCCGCCAGGGATGACCCTACACCCCCCGTGGCGTCGTTCCCGCCGGCCACCCGTGACCTCATCCTGCTCCCCATTCTCGATCTACTCTATTTCTACAGCTCTCGACTTCTCGTTGCTTGGATTCGTTGCCCCAATCCCCATTCTCAATCTACTCCATTTTTGTAGCTCTTGACTAATCGTTGCTTGAATTCGTTGTCCCTACTTCAGCCATTCCCATTCTCGATCTACTCTATTTCTGCAACTCTTGACTTCTCGTTGCTTGATTTTCTTTGTTCCCCGCTTCCATGTGCTGACTAGGGTTTTTTCATGCTTACTGCCAATTGAGTGGTAGGTTGCAACACAGAAACCGACAGGCACACATGCACGCCAGCCATGGCACATGGTGGCGGATGCGAGTGCTACTCGCCAATAGATCTAATGTGCCAGTCACTGTGTTGGTAATCTATGTTTCCTTTCTGGTTTAGGTGGAGCAAGGAGGAGCAATCATCAGCGCTCTCCACAACCACGGATTTGATGGCCCAACGGCTACATCAACTCTCAGTTTTCCTTATATGTCATATATAAAGTATGGACTGTTTTTTCTTCCACCCGCTGCAGGAGCTCATAGAGTGAAATGCCCAAGACAGGGAGAAGTTTGGCTTCGTCTTCATGATTTGCGTCTCTGGGAGGACTGCACCTGAGGTCTTGGCCAAGCTTAAGGTCTGAACACGTCATGTTCATTTTAGATTCAGTGTCCACTTCATATTTTTCCAATGAATTTCTACTTCGAGAAGGACTAAAACTTACAAAATTGTGTTAGATCCTTGCTATTGACTTGGGTAATTACTATTGACTAATGAGGTGTTGTATTGTCTAGACCTCTAGAAAAGTTAAAACACCTATGTATTGTTGTTTAGGGATTGATGATAATGCATGATAAGAATAAGAACATTCTGCCAATAATAAGTAGCTTCATTGTTGAAATGAAAAGCTCCACATGAATAGTTTAATTTCAGGTTTGAGTTCACCAACTTTATTTGTATCTTCATCTTTTCATAATGAGACTAACTTTGATATTTCTGACTTGAATATTTCTTTTTTTCCGGCTTTGACTGGTGGCTATCATTGATGTCTTATTTTACAGTTAGCTTTAAATTTTCTAAGCCTTCGCTTACCATTTGTACATATGTATGATATCTGCTCCTTTCTTGTGCTACATAAACTACTGGAATTGTGGATTATAGAAATTATGACGTTATGAAATATGCAGTGGGTTTAGTGTACGGTTTACTCATTTATTTTAATGTGAACTCAAAACCATTTTTTGCTGTTGAAGAGCAGAGGCAACTGTTGGACTGCAGCAGGTAAGAAACTAGATAGCTTTAATATGTTTGGTCTATTATCCCTAAGACATCACTAATTGTTTATTACTCGACCGTTTATTTTTAAATTAGGCTTATAAAATCACCATAGGATCAAGTTATAATTACTTTCCATCACTGTTTTGTGCAAATTTCTAATCAAAGAATTTGTTTCAAATCAATACCCATGTTTGCAGCAAGACTTTTAGATTCCCCTTTCTAGAGGCTTTTTTCTCATTTTGCTAATAGATTGAGTTCATCTCTAATCCATCAACCTTGGATATGATTGAGTTCATCTCTAATGCACCAAGAGCAAGGGTTCAATAAGCAAGCAGTTTAAATCAAGGGTACAGAGCGTAAGGAAAGAAAAAAAATGAGAAACACATGGAACTTGCTTCTTTTCATAAAAAAGCCTATCTGTTCAGTCAGGAGGCACCTGCTTTTTATGATGTTGCCCATTTACTTCAAGTTCTCGCTTCACCCTTCTCCGCTTAACAGAGACAGTTGCTTCGGGCTTCGGAGTGTCAAAAGAAACACTGGATTCACCAGCAACATGATCTCTAATAACCAATAACTAGATATCTGGAAGCACTATTGTCAATTTTGCATAAGTTACAAACATGAAACATTACACCAAAATGTAATGCAATAAACTCCTTGGATTAGAATACAATGTATGTTCCAAGACAATTCAATTATTTTGCTAATAAAATAGAGTACTTGACCTTGATCAGAATGTTGTAAATAAACAGCTACCTAGAATGTGTCTGTATACCATTAGTATAAAAAATGGAGTACTTAATTAGCAATGGTCAAGTATAAAACAATTAATTAGCATCTGATTCTTCGAGTGATTGTCATATAATGCATCAGTGGGGGATAGCACCTGCAGCAAGTAACATCAAAGAAATAGAGATAGGAAAATAAATCTGTTAAGGGGATAAGCACTAGAGATAGGAATAGATCTGTTAGTTCACTAGATATGGCTGGATTATAGCTATAAATAGAGGTCTCCACCGGCAGGGCTGAGCAGAGAAGAAAATATGTTAAGCCTACATCATAAAAATACAAAATGCCCAACATCCATAATTGTTATTCATCATGGGATTCCAAACAGATTAGCATAAGCCCATTATATTGCAGAAGCATTCTAACAGGACAATCACATAAGTCAGGAATGTTACTGCTAAGTGCCATCTATATACCATGTTAGTACATGATAAAATGACGCACAAGTTAAGCTATCAAAATATTTATGTTTAAAACAAAAGGACAGATGCTCCGGTTACCTTCATCACAAATGAAATTATCTCGGACAGCTAAGCCTAAATGACATAATTCAGAAAGCAGTGTACAGCTGGGGCAGATAAAAAAACTGTTTGAGCATTAAGATGACTTTACAAAACAATTCGATGCATATGCATGAGCATGAGCATCTTCTACACATTTCACAGTTCCCATGGTCACGAATGGAAACAGAGTCTCAAACAACTAAGCCTGACTAACAATATTTAGAAAACTACTTACAGCTAAAGGGGACAGACTCAATGACGGAGGCTTCCACATAAAAGGTTTCTGCAATTTATGTTTACCAGTTGGATGTAGCTTCTAAAACTAGACTATTAAGGAACACCTTTTCTCTAAACAACTTCTAATTTGAAACTAGAGCAATTAGTATATTCTTCGCAATTACCTTGTGGATGTTCTAAACAACTTGTAATTTGAAATTGTAATTTGAAACTGGAGGTAGTAGTATATTCTTCACAATAGGAACGACGAGATCTTATTCTCATATAATTTGCTCCATGGGTATTGTTTTAGTGATTAATCACAAAATTGTTTGGATGATTAACTGAATACACTGTTTAGTGCTAGCTATTGTTTTAGCATAGCAAGTAGTCATATACCCTTGTTTTTAGGTCTATACATACGACATGAAAATTTACACATGGGGACATTTTTTAGTGAAGCAATTACTAATGAAACCTATATAGTTCTGGTGACTGTTATAGTTTTCGTGATTATGGTCATTTTTTAGTGAACCAATTACTGCTACCAGTTTTTAGTGACTACAATTAGGGATGTCGTGGGCGGTTTATTTCTGGTGGTTGCTATCTTTTTATAGGAGTTGTCAGAGAATTGTTTTAGTGATTAACCATGTGTGTTTAGTGGCTGGTATTGTTATCATATACCCTTGTTTTTAGTTCTATACATATTCCTTAAACATGAGCAAATTGGGGGCATTTTTTATGAAGCAATTACTGGTATGTACATGGTTAATCAGATAATTTGCACCATGGGTATTGTTTTAGTGATTAATCACTAAAACTGTTTTCCTGATGAACTGGATACACTGTTTAGTGCCAGCTTTTATTTTAGCACAAGAAGTAGTCCTATACCCTTGTTTTTATGTCTGTACAAACCACCTGAAAATTTACACATGGGGGCATTTTTTAGTGAAGCAATTACTGGTAGAAACCTGTATAGTTCTAGTGGCTGCTATAGTTTTCCTGGTTAATCGGAGAATTGTTTTAGTGATTAACCATGTGTGTTTAGTGGCTGGTACTGTTGTCATATACCTTGTTTTTAGGTCTGTACATACTACCTGAGCATGACCACATAAGCCTTATGTTTGAACGATTTCACACATTTACATTTGTGAATGTGTTGACCGCAAGCATCATCTTTATTTAAATCGGAAACTTGGTTTTACAATGATGTATCATTGAAGTTCTTGCTTTTCCTTGTTTGCAAATCTGAAATACCCTTGTATGTTCTAGCAGAAAGAAGACCCAAAGGACCTTGAACAGCAAAATCTAAGGTAACTTGTGATGAACAACTAAATATGTTTTCGTTATTGTTCTCAGCAAATAATCTAATATGCAAATTGATATGTTAGGCATATTTCATTCCCGATGTGATGCCAATCATCTGTACTCTTTAGTTTTTATCTTTAGTTTTTATCTGTTGCCGCTTCTATTTAGGGACCTCGCTTGTTTGGAAAAAATATTATCATTCGAGATTGCTGCCAGCGTCAGAATCTGATATTCCTATTGGGACACATTTTTTGGGTTGTCTAGGCGTGTTGTTTTTATAGGATACTAAAGGAGAAAACGTAAACAAATATTGGTCTTAGATCCTCACAGATTAGTGTACAGTTAGCACGATGCAGTGCACTTTATGGCAGGAGCACAATATCAATTGGCAGTCATAGATGCATTGCACTTTATGACAGTTAGCACGAGCTCTGAAAGTAAATAGAAATGAGTATCAAAATGAATCGCACTTGTGTAGAACTGCAGATTGAACATAAAACCTACTTGATCATGAGCACGTGGAAGCATTTTTAGTGAAGCATTTACTGCCATTTTTAAGCGAAGCATTTACCTAACCATTTACAATGCAGGTTTCCACATTGCAGACACACAAGAGTCCAGCCTACGCCAACGCTCCTGCAGGTTAGTGTTGTTGCACTTAGGTGTGTTGCATACATGTTTTTTGTGATGATTTTTTTGGAACATTACAACATGATGTTTTAGGGTCTATTTGGTTCACACCTATAGATTTATGAAAATATGAATCCAACTGTGAGCCATGAAAATCTGTTTCGAGCTGAGGATTGTGAGAAAGCTAAAATATATTTGATTAAAACAACTATCAATGGTAGATACTACAAGAGTGATAGTTGTAACATGAATAATAGTAATCTGAAAAATTTGGGGTAGATGGTGATTTTGAATTGAACTTGAGAAATCTATAAACTTTTAAAAATCTATTCTGATGTTGTACCGTTTGTGTGAGATTTTAGATTTTTTGGCAACGAATTGGTTCAGAAAACTGAACCAAACACACCTTTAGTTAAATAGGGTGCCGTCCTACTTGCACATCATATAATTTTCCATTCTTGTGTTTCTGCTGACATTTTCCACTCTTGCTGACCGGCACAATAATTTCCCTTGCAGTTGTCTGCACTAAAGATCAGGACACGAAGATCGCGAGCTTTATCAAGGCTCGGTTTGTGCGGAAGGTGTATTTTAGTGAGATCTCCAAGATGAAGCATTAGGGGGTCAATCGCCCCAGATTTTACGTGTAGCTAACTTAGTAGGGCACCCATGATCCATAATTTATTCTCTGTAGTTGTAGCAGCGGCCTAGAGGTGTCATTCTATAGCACATTGTGTAACATGTATGAGAGAGATAAACACATATCCCCATTCTTTCTACTGAAACACCAGAAATAGTTGCTCTTGCTCCATAATTCGTTAATCTGAACTTCTGAAGCCATGCCAAGGCCTTATATTGATCCTCTGTTGTCATATTGATAAAAATAGGACAGGTGAAACTTTTTCTCATAACAGTATAACACATATTTTATATATAAGTTATCGTATTATTATATGTTTTCGTTGCAACGCACGGACACTTACCTAGTATAGATATATATTAGCAGGTGACTTGCTAAAATGTAGGTGTCCAAATTTTATCTTTTTAGTCAACGGTTGGTGCATACATTTTATAATAAAATTTTAGATTCGGTCTGTTGTAATTTATATTGACATAAACTGTAACTCAGCCCACCAAAAATATAGAAAAATATATTTAAAATGCATATAGAAAAGTTAAGTCCATCTATAATTTAATTAAGAAAAAGTAGTTACAGTCTCGTCAAACCCATTCCACCTATATACACATGCCATTTTAAGACACCAAATCAGGGTGGCGCGTGTTGGGCGCTCTACAGTTCAGGCGACTATTACTAGACATTTAGGAGATGTTTGGTTTCTGAGGACTAATTTTTACTTCATCTATTTTATTCTATTTTAGTGTATAAACTGCTAAATATAAAAGTTAAAACTTTATTTTCGTTTTCGTGCTTGACAATTTAGGTACGAAAATAGAATAAAATGAAGGGATTATAAATTAGCCCATAGAAACCAAACACCCCTTAAAGTATAGATAAACTAAAGTTGTAAGCACAATCTGAGTACAAATAATATACGACACAATAATTTGAAAAGTCAAAAACCTTGTAAAAGATCATATAGTACATAACATGACAACTTTGCAAAAATAGATTAGATGAAGCATCAAGAGGAGAAAATATAACTGACTGATAATGATACTAACAAAGACCAAGTTCGGTAGGAAAGAGCACGGAGCATAATAAAATTAACCACACTAACCAACTTGAGTGACGAGCACACAAAAAGTCCAGCCCAGATATAGAAAAGGACAGAAGCATTTACATATGAATGTAATAAATGAACAGGAAATCCAGTATTTTCTTTATTTTTAGAGGGGGGGGGGGGGGGGGGCTGATCATTAGCAAAACAGTGCACCAGACTCCTCGAAAATCCAGCCTCCATATGATTCTTTATCCCAAGAAGCTTGTTTAGTCGTTTATAGATCTGTGTTATTTTAACGAATAGAACAACCTTAGTGGCCATGTTTATAATAAAACATATACATACAACGACAAAAAATAACATACATATACAAGTAAAAACAGCAGATACAATACATTCCTAAAGACAGTTGACAATGATAAACTGGGATGTGTAAGGAAATGTCAGATTTCATGGCATAATCGAATACTAAGGCAAATTGTTTTAACATGATAAATATGTTTCACATGTTGCTTCAACTGCAAATCTGTTGGAGATTTATCAGTAATGCCTTTTAATAGAACTCCAAGGACAAAACTTCAAAATGGCTGACTTGTTTTTCTTATTCCAACTATTACATCTAAGCCTTACTCGGGTATTACTATCATATGTGGATTGGATGAGATTGAAAACATTTTTTTTTGACTTGTCTGAGATTTAAACTCACTTAATCCCACTCAATCTACATAGATTGAGAGCAAACAAACAAACCCTTACATGGGATGATGACACATACATTTGCATCACTCACATCCGCAGGACCAGATATGTGAGAATCACACGCACACCAACGCACAACTGTTGCAGCTGAAACTACTAGTAGCTGTATGAAATAAACCAGGAAGCATGCTTGCTTATCATAAGGCAAAATTAAGCTAACTCCCACGCGTTCGACTGTCAGCCTTGTAGTTTTCCTTCGACAGTTTCACTTGCTGTGAATTGAGATAAGCTGAGCTGCTTTTGTATGATACCAATGACTCATCTCTGCAAATAAATTATCTATGCTCGGTGAAGATGATAAACCGCTTCTTTCTGTCTCCGAACACAAAGGTTCTGTTTAGGGTCACCACAAAAATTTGTCGTGAGTCATAGCTAACAAGATGATTTGTATCACCAGCGCCGATGCTTGGTTCAACGATCCTGTTCTTCAAAGTAAGCTGTTATGGCTTTCAGCTTTCCGTTGAGGAAGTTCTTCTCGACCTGCAGAGAGAGAGACCACTGTGACATCTATAGGAAACGTCAGCTTGGCACAAAATCAGCAAAAATGGGCTTACCTCAACTGCCCACGGGGGATCCACAGACAAGGACATGTCCGCCAATTGGTTTAGGTCAATGTTGCGAGGAAGAAACATCACTACTCTTGAAGCTATCATGGTTCCGAGTTTAAAAAGAGAGTACCTAAAGAGTTCAACATTGAGTATAGTCGATCAACAAAAGATTAAAATGCACCATAGGTCCATTAAATTTTTTAAGGAGGTGTCATCTAGGTCCATCAACTGTCAAACTGTATTTTTGAGTCCTAAATTTTTTAAATGGTTCAAGGGCGGGCTTGGTGCGGCGGTAGAGCCTACCGTCTATAACCGAAAGGTCCCGGGTTCGAGCCCCAGCCTCTGCATATTATGCGGGTAAGACTTGACGCTTAAAGATACCCTTCCCCAGACGACCCCGCACAGTGCGGGAAGCCTACGGCACTGGGTATGCCCTTTTTATTTTTTAAGTGGTTCACCTGAAATCCATACCTCTTCATTATGTTTGTTTTTTGTAGAAATCCCCCTCTATTTCTTTTTTCCTTCACACGCTTACCCATTTCCATCTTCTGGCCAGAGTCTTCCGGGCACCAACTAGCCTGCTCTGAGCCTTCGATTGGTTGTTCCATTAATCTTCATTGATCCGGAGCCATACAAGATAGCATCCCATCGTCGATCAGATCTTTTTCTGGAACAGGTAAATCCATTCAATTTAATCCGTCCATAATGTACACCACCGGCAAGCAAGCAAGCAGCAAGGGCGCAGCAGCAGGTGGTGAGGGCATGCTCACGCTCGTGAACCACAAGCAGTGGCTGCGTGCGCTCAGCTCGCTCTGGGCGGCGGCACTCGTGGGAGCCAGCATAAGCACAACGTAACATCCTGCGACGACGATGGCAAAGGCGAAGAGAGAGTAGCATTGCAGTCACGTGCGCGCATGGTTGGCTTTGGCTGGCGCCCTGATCGGCCTGCAGAGCAAGAAGCCAAGGCTGGCTGCGCTTAGCGCCTCGCTTCTATCCATATCTGCATCGAGTATTCTGGTAATATGGCGTGTTCGTTCTAATGTTATAGCAATTAGGCTCTGGATTTGATTGGCAGATCAAAGAAACTACGAGTGTAAATTAGGTTGGAACATTCAATCCAGAAGATGGAGAGGGGTAGGCATGTGAATAGGGGTGGTAAATGGTAATGGGCTCTAAATTCTACGCTATAAAATTTGAGGATCAAATCATATTAGGATCAGGCTCTATCTCTATTTCTATTTATTTTTGTACTAAAATTAATTAAGGGCTCAAACGAATCGTGGAGAAACGTTTGAATCGTGATCCATTACCACCCCTACATGCGAAGGAGAAATAAAACAGAGTGAGGTTTCTGCAAAATACAAATATAAACGAAGGGGTACGGAACTCCGGTGAATCACTTAAAAAGTTTAGGAACCCAAAAATGCAGTTTGAGTGTTGATGGACATAGATAACACCTCCTTAAAGGTTAATGGATCTCTGGTGCGTTTTACTCACAAAGTAAGTAAACATCAGTGAGTGCAAACTGAAAGAAATTACTCTCTTAAAATAGAAACAAGGAACTAACCCATCACAAGGAATAAGCATGCTTTTCATATCATAAACATCAACTTTGGCATAGTCAGGGCCACCCCAAGGAGGCGACATGAAAGCAGTTTCTCCCTGCAGAAAATATCCTCCCATTTATTGTGTACACAAAGAAGGTACTGCCAAAAGATGGGCATCATCGAAAAATAGGGAGAACTCCATGGGACCATAAAATCTCGACGTTCAAATGGAAAAAATATGAAACATAAATTTCTTTTTGTAGGACTTGAAGTATCAAGATATTTGTAGTACCAAGCCCCTATCCTAAAATGGGTGGGCAAATGAGAACAATGTCAACAATAAATTCACTCTCGCAAACAGCTACAAAAACATATAGCTAATAGAAGTGACGTGTTGAGAAACTTAAAAGTAATAATTCCAAGAAAAAGGCATTACCTTCAGATGAGGAGCTATATGTATAAAATCACCTACAATGAAATCTATGTGATCATTTACTCCATAAATGGATGCATTATGATGCGCGCAATCAATCTTTTGTGGATCAATATCAACTGCAATTACATGCTTGCACCTGGAAAAGGAGACATAGTTAATGTGGAACAATAGTCTTAGTACTGTAGAAGAAACATTGATAACATAAAATAAATCCACCTACACTGCAAACAACTAAGGCTGGCTCTACTAACTCAAGTGACATGATGAACATGCTCAAAATGTCCACAATAACACCTCCGTAAGGACACTTCCATATATTAAATAACAGCAAAAGTAAGAAGAGCCTTGCATATTACTGGAAGCAGATGCCTTAGTTAAACTGGACAGTGGACATAGCATACTGCTTAAGGTGATATAGCCATTGCATTCTCGTGACATAAGAAAAATAACAGTTGCTACTAAACAGGAAGTGTTCAAGCAAATGATACATTAGACCATCACATAACTCAATTGCAAGATAACATTGACGTACTTTTTGGCAAATTGGATGGCATTTCCACCAACTCCTGTGAAACAATCAATCATTACTCCCGCACCCACACGAGATGCATGATGCTTTGCAATTGGCTCTGGCGTAACTGAAAACCACCCTACTTCATCCATCTTTATACCACTATCAAAAAGTGAGAAAAGTGAATACCGCTGAGCCCAGTACTTGATGATGTCATTAGAGACGTTCCCTGCCATGTCTTGGCATGAATGATCTGTAGAACAATTAAAATGGTTATTGGCAAATATGTACAAAGAGCACAAGAACGGACCACAAGAAAATAAATATTAGGCAAGTCTCACTAATACATAGCTAACAAGGAGGTTTTCTAGAAGGCATAGTTACCTAGACATAACTTTGCAGTTTGCAAAGAAAAGTTACCTAGACATAAGTAGGCAATGTAGCAGTCATGCAAAGCTGCATTTGCTCAAAGAAACCAAGAAACTATTGTGTAAATGCGCAACCTAAAATTGTAACAGGAACAAACTCCTAGAAAGCAGATGCCATATATTATCGCCTTACACGATCGAGATCTCCTTACTCTCTTTTTCGTTTTGGTGCTAGCAACTTCCTGGTTCATCTCTAACACAGTAGTTGTTGAATCGCTGTACTTATTTTCAGTGTGCTGTGCTTTGTCAGAGGTAGTTATCATACTGCATAGATGAACAGAATTAACAAAAAAAAACAATAACTTGTTCAACATTGTACAGTTTGGTATTCCCTACCTTTGATATATTGGCTTTTCAACAGGAATGTCAGATAAATCATGAATGCAGTGATCTTGCTCCTGTGCTTCTAAATGATTGACATGAGTAGCCAGATCTGTGATGGTGAGATTAAAGAGAAATGTGTGACATACTAAAACAACAGCAAAGCCTTTAGTCCCAAACAAGAAGCTAGCATATGAGTAAATTGGAGACAGATAAATGAAGCACCTACAAGCAGGAAATCAATGGCAATAATTAATGTCACCAAAAAGCATTGACAATTTAGGTTTCTCCTTCAGCATTTGTAGTGCAAAATTCAATACTGTGTGTAATGGATTTCACTACCTTATTATTAAATGTTTACACCCATTGCCACATGCTCAAGTGTTACATATTGTAGAAAGTTTTTATCGTAGTGCATATAACTATTCGTAATGTCAACTGCAAAGGACGAGACTAGGGTTTTTACTGTTCTCTTGTGGTGCCATGCTTGAACACTGAGATCCCAGTTCAGCTAGCTCTTTAGTGGTATCTGGGCTACAATATGATGCAAAATCCTCCAGTCCTTCAGGAGGACACCATGTGGACTCTTGTGTCTGGATGTTGTAAAAATAATACCGATTATAGAATGGATCCCAGATAACCCTCCATTCACCATAGTCATAGTAAAAGTTGTTGGCAGAGCTTTGTGCATGCTCATCAATAGATGATGGCTCTGCCAAACTTAGACTAGCTTCTCTGCCAACATCATTGTAATCATGGGGTACTGATAGAGTTTCTTCAGATGTTTGATCTCCCCTTGTGGACACTCTTTCATCCTGATAAATGCCAACACAGGAATGTGTAGATTCATCATCAACACAGTCATTCCTTGACATCTCTTCAGAATCTAGCAACACACTTTCATAAGCTTGATTTTCTTGAATTGAGTATTCTTCTTTTGCTGAGTTGGCCAAGTTATCAGAAAGCTCAAAAGCCCCAAGTTCAGTGAGATGATTTTTAGCATCACAGCCAGGGGCTTTGCCAGCAGAGTAGATGGTGCTACAGCCAGACTCTTCTTGTTCTTCAACACAAGAGCTGTCTTCCCTAAGCCTCTTGTCAGTGTCATCACGGGAGGGTTCATTTTGACCCAGTGGTGTCACAAATAAATTGCATGAGTGCGTTTGCTCCATAGCATCCAATGATTCAACAGAATTTTCTCTATCTTCAGTATTGATACATATCCTCACAGCATCATTGATTTGAGTGTTTGCTGCTTTGAGCGGTGCTTGTCTTCCTTTTTTCTTTCCCTTGTTGCATGTGTTCTTGTTCTGCAATGCATAAAGGAATTAAGCAATGGAACCGGTAGGGAACAGTAACATGGTGTCACACTATGTGAGCAACTGACCACTTTACTTGTGCTGAATGAAACAGGAAGCCCCAAAGAACCCATGAGATTGACCAATTCCAAATCTTCAACAAAGAAATGGCCTATTGATAGACAGATCATATACACAGTAAGAAATCGGTTGACATACAAGGGAAAACGTAAAATAACTGGTGTTGATTTTACTATTACAATGTTATGTGTGGGCAATATGACTTATAAAATGAGGCATGAAACCATGAACAGATGTTGCAACAATGACTCAAATTATCAACATCATCTTCCCTTCCTAGAGTAATCCCGTGGTGATTTGGCCTCCCATTTGATACACAACATGTCACCAGGAACGTGGAACTGTGCCACCTTCCTTGTCCTGGGGGTGTCATCCCCATTCCAGGAATGTAGGAACAATGTCATCCTGGCCTTTTTGAACCCTTTCACAAGTAGCATACCACATCCCTCAATCACATTGACCCTGGGAGCTTGGCGAATATGATCCACAATCTTAACCACCACGCCCCATCTCCTATGATCTCACAAGCACTAGACAAGGAGGGTCAGCCCCTCTAATAGTACTAAAGGTATATTGTGACTTTAGTTGAAGACTTGGTCCTTCTCTATTAGATGCTGAATTGCTAAGTGGTTGCCTGTTCATAAGAGTACCTGTACCATATACTTTTCTTTCACTAGTGCCGGTGAACTTATCAACTAAGGCAAATCTGAAGTCTATCCAGGTCCCACGTCATGCAACAGAAATCAGGTGACCAATAAAATCTCTTGATTCAATTATAAACAGACCCCCCCCCCTCTCTTTCTCTCTAAAAGAAGCGTCATTTACTCCAATGAAGAGACAGTGGCCTGAAAAGTGGTGGTGTGGAAGCATGCTGAGCTTCAGAGTTCAGATTCTTAAGATTTCTCAAATGAAGTGATTTTTTTTCTCTAGTGGGTTGTTTCCACACAAAAAAAGTAGAGTACATTGTAACATCCTCTGTAAAGAAAATTGACCAAGGAAGATACTAGAATACAAGAAAAATACATCTAACCTTTGTCAGTGCTATTGGATGCTTCATTGCATGTTTTATCTGTATGAGAGTCCTGAAAAGTTGAAGGTCGTCAAATTGCTATGTACATTATAAACCTCATAGTAATTTGTAGGGCACAACATACAAGTAATAAGCTTGACACAGTCTGCTAAGCAGCTAAGTTAATTGACTCTTTCACGACAAGATGAATTCCTCAGAAGTGTAAAAATGGTTATGAAATTGCTAAGTTATTTAGAAGTGTTTTAATAAGATAATGCTGTTGGTCTATACATGATCTAGTCCACACCTTCACATGTTTTCCTCTCAAAGGAGATCGAAGTGTAAAGCAAACCATCATTATTTTAATCAACAAATAACTGTCATATCAGAATCAAGAAGAGGACTGCAGCAGACTAATGCTTAATCCAACAATCATCACCGAAGCTACAATTGTTTAATACAGCTTAATTTTCCAAAAAGATCATCGGTCAATAATTAAATAAAGCACTACAAGGAAGTGTTATGTCTTATGTAGCAAACTTCCATGTCAGTAATGTGCTTTCATCAAGAAAATGAGTAATGAAAAGTGATCACTCAAAATGTTTAGTAGGGTTCTAGCCAGACGAGGCTGTCATTTCGAGGTCCAGGATTATTTCCTGATAGAACTAGGAGAAATAGGTATGCACTTATCGGTAGTCTGTAACAAATGTGCCGAGGGTATTTTGTCGTATAATACAAAACTTTGTTTAAAATGCACGCGACGATTAACATTTTGTACAGGCTACAGTTTGGGCGCAATGCACAAACCACGCCACAAAACCAATTCCTTGTGTTAAGTAGACTCTTGGGCAAGCATGAAATTATGCGTCGGGCCTTCTTTCTCGACAATGCAGATACCAAGAAATTACCAGTAGCCCGACGAAATTAGCCATCTACTAGTCGAAGCACAAGCGCACCCCCAACTCAGAAAGCTTAAGAGTGAGCTACACCAAAGCGGGTCAGAGACCGTACCACGAGAGCAGCCTCCGCCGAGCGCCCGTTCTTCTGTCCATCGTGAGGTCCAGCGCCATACGAATCGTCCCTGCAGGAAGAGAGAGTAGTTTGAGGAGACGTACTCCTCGCAAACGGCAAACCCTACGCTGAGAAGCGGGTAGGGGAGACAGGAGACTTACCAGAGGTACACTTCGGTAAGCCGGAAGAGCTTCCCCAGCTTCCTTATCGCCGGGAAATCCTCCGCCGTCGACGGCATCGCGTGCGGGAAACGGCGCCGCCAGACGAAGCAGGGGTGAGTTCTGGCTTTCTTCCTTCCCGGATAGGGGGTGCGGGAAACGGCCGTTGGGCGTGGGTTTCGGGTAGTGCAGAGGTGTGGAGGAACGGCTGGGTACTTGGGTAAGCCGAATTACAACCCACTAGCGTTCATGGGCCGGGATCGCTTTCAGTACGTAGTGGATCGGGCGGCATCCCTAGCTGACTCTGGGCTAGGCCTAATGGAGTTTCTAGTCTCCTCTACTATCTCTACTCTCGGCTGTCTCCAGCAGCTCGCCAGCTCGCTATCTCATCTCTTGTTAGAGTAACTCTAAAAGACTAGATATAATTTTAGCTAAATTTAGAGTTTTATAAAAACTCTAAAAAATAAAGAGTTTCATAAAAAGGTGATATGACACAACAGACTCTTCAAATCTTATCTATCAATATTCAAATCACTGATTATAATCACATGTTCATTTCTTTTTCTCCTGTCTCATTTGACATATCGATGTCGGGCTCTAGGATGGCAGGGCACGTGGACAGTGAACCGCAAATATGGCGAGGCGTGGAGCCACGAGGACGATGGGGACTGTAAGCCGTGAGGACGTCAAGGAGCGGGGTTGGCGAGGCACGAGACGGCGAGCCGCGACGATGACGAGGCGCGGTAAGGTGAGCCGCAGGGTCGGCGAGGCATGGCGACAGCAGGGCGTGGGACAGTGAGCTGCAACGACGGCAAGGCGCAGGGACGGTGAGGATGCACGAGAGAATGAAGATGGCGAGGCAGGTGAGCTCAGCAAATATGGCTAGAGACCTCGACGTGATGCTGAGCAGGATAGCATAGAGAGGAGCAAAGAGAGTTTGTTGGATCCTATTTTAATCATCAGTTTTCTATTTTTACCGATACAAATCGATTTAGCTAGGCTTTTCGAGTTGCTCTTATATCTCTTATTTCAAATTTCATCAACAAACAATAACATCTACAATATAAATCTCCTGTTTTACTTATGAAAGAAAAATGTGTTAGATAACCATTTCTACATGTTTTAGTGATTAAGTGTTTAGCACAACAACATGGACTAACTAATTTGATATGAGTACGAGCACAAGCACTTGAAGTCAATTTGAAAGTACTAGATCCTAAAGAACTAAAATGAAGGCTAAAGTGTGCAGCTTTGGACAAAAGGGTAAAATCATGAGGTTTGATTACTTAGATAAGTTGCATGTGTCTAATACTATGTGTTTAGCACTTTATTTGAACTCTAACTCTATCCTGTGAGAAAAGTGGTTCGAATACTTAGATTAAGCCAAAATGCAAATCATGGTGAACGACAAAGTAAAAGGTGAGTTCTCCACACCTAATCAATTGGAATATGTGCTAATTATGTTTGTCTAAGTTGTTGGAAAGCTCCCAAGAATAGCCAAAAGGATTTGAAGAAGTTAGGCTCAAAACAGCCTTACTTGGGTTGTTCTAGGCCTCATCGGACTCGTCTGGTGGTGCACCGGATCAAGTCCGCAGGGCATAGAACTTAGTGTTAGGCGACCTAATGCATCGAACCAGGTCCATGTGCACCGGACCGCCTACAGAGCTGAACTTTGAGGTCTCGAGATTTTATTTATAAAAATCATCGACCCTTCACTTTGCACGGTCCAATGGCGCACCGGACCGCCTCCAACGGCTACTTCCCGGTGGAGTTTGAAGGCCAACGACTAGCTGATGTGGCAGACGGTCCGGTGGTGCATCGGATCGGTCCGCTGTGAATCAGTTAAGGAAAGCACCAAATCAGATCCCGGAGAAGGTGTGCACAGACCCGGTTTGATGTCCTCGCAGACAACACAATTTCATCGATGTTTAGAAGGAAGGAGCAACGCCTATGGACCTCTTTGGGCTATAAAAAGGATCCCTTAGCGCA
This sequence comes from Zea mays, assembly GCF_902167145.1. Classification (NCBI taxonomy): domain Eukaryota; kingdom Viridiplantae; phylum Streptophyta; class Magnoliopsida; order Poales; family Poaceae; genus Zea; species Zea mays. The sequence goes on along the minus strand of NC_050096.1, from coordinate 69,473,276 downwards.
CCTCTTTAGCTTGGGCGCTATTATGAATAGATTATTGGGCAATAATAGTATTATAATTTTTATCATCGCTACCTAGCAATTGCATTACATTGTCTACGACATCCCAAATGCTAGGGTGGAGCAAAAAAATATGGCTACGCATTTTATGGCTCCACCAAGAATAGTCCTCCCATCAAAGCGAGCAGGCTTGCCAAGATGAATAGAAAGCAAATGAGCATTGAAATTGTAAGGAATGCGAGAATAAATAAAAGATGTCTTAGAGTAACCTTGTTTAACCGTATTTTTCTTGGAGGAGGTGGAATCGTCGTCCTTGTGTGAAGGGTAAGAGGAGTCGTAGTAGATGATCTTCTTGATGCGCTTCGTCCTCTTGCCATCATTCTTGTTCGATCCCAAGTCGACGGGTGTGGCACCAGACCAGTCGACGAGCCTCCTGACAAGTCTGATGAGCCTCTGGACCGTAGACCACGTCAACTAGTCGTTGGTGTGCTGGCGCTCGTTGGATGTACCCGTTGGAGACGGTTCGATGGCACACCGAACCATAAATAGTAGAGCTCTAGTGATTTTATAATAAAAATCTTGAGACCGAGCAGTACGGCCATGAACCACGGACCCCGGTGAAAGATCTCTTTGTGGTTTTTGGTGGTTTAGATGACAACCCAATTAAAGGACTGACAAGTGTGTTAAGTGTTGGACAAGTGCTTAGTGCACAACTTTTAAAGTTCAACATAAGTGTTCAAGGGTGATAGTCCAAATGTTGAGCTGATTATGGTTGTAGACATCACAAGTGAAGGAGAACATTTGAAAGTCGCCTAGAGGGGGGTAAATAGGCGAAACATGAAAATTATACACTTAAAACACACATTATGCCCGGGGTTAATGTCAGAAATAATTCGGAGTGCGGAAGATAGTTATCCTTGCAAGTAGTTGCCCAATCAATGCAGATAACTTTGAGAGCCAACTCACAACAATATGAGCAAGGGAATTTTAGAGAGAGGAAGGGAGGGGAAACAAATCGAGTGAAAATCAACACAAATAAACACAGCGATTTGTTTACCGAGGTTTGATTCCAAAGAACCTAGTCCCCGTTAAGGAGGCCACAAAGTCCGGGTCTATTCCAACCCTTTCCCTCTCTCAGTCGGTCACTTAGACCGGTCGAGTGCTTCTTCTTAATCACACGGGTCACTAAGACCCCACAAGGATCACCACAAAATTAGGTGTCTCTTGCTTGCTTTATAATTCACTTAGAAGGTTGAGAAAGAGATGAAGAAAGCCCAATTGTGAAAGCCAAGCAACAAGAGCGACAAATAACACATAGATCACACTCTCTCAAGTCACTAAGCACTAATGATCACTTGTCTAAATTGTGGGACTTTGAGAGATTGAAAGCTTTGAGTGTGTCTTGGAATGTATTGCTAGCTCCTGTATTGAATGTGAATGAGTGGAGTGCTTGGATCATTTGAATGGAGGTGGTTGGGGTTGTATTTAGGGCCAATTCCCTGTATGCCACTGAAAAATATACTCATTCCTTGTATGCCACTGGCCCCACATGTCATAGACACAAAAAAATATACTTATATGCCACTCAGTGGCACACAAGGGATGAGTATAAAATCTGATGGCATACCAGGAATTTTCTCTTGTATTTATAGCCTCCAACCACTTCCTAGTCGTTGCTCATTTTCTACCGACCGCGGACGGTCCGTACCCCTGCACATCAACGACTGAAATCACAACGGTCAGGAGTAACGGCTATAGAGCTTTTAATGCGTCGTCAAATGTCAGATAAAGCAGTCGTGGACGGTCCGACCGTGCACCCAGGACGATCCGCAAGGACGCTAAAAATGCATTTTACCGAACCCGTCACCTTCGGGTTTTTCTGGTTTTTCAACGACCGGGCGATTCGCGCCTGAGGCCGGACGGTCCGTGCTTGGTCTCGGACGGTGCTCGCTTCTCCATCGGACGATCCGTAGTGTTAACTTGTGTTTTTGCAGTGTTCCTGTCCAAGGCTCACCCTGGTGTCGCGGACGGTCCGCCGCAAGGGCCCGGATGAAAGGGAAATAGGGTTTAACCTTTTCCTATAAATAATTTTGGTGGTTGAATGCCCAACACAAATAATTGGACTAACTAGTTTGCTCTAGATTATATTCTACAGGTGCATATAGGTTCAACTCAAACCAATAAAAGATCAAAGTTAGGGTTCAAAAGCAAAGGAACAAAGAAACCAAAGGTGCCCTGGTCTGGCGCACCGAACAGTGTCCGATGCACCAGGACCGTACAACTCCGAACTCTCCACCTTCGGGTTTCTCAGGCCGCACTCCGCTATAATTCACCAGACTGTCCGGTGTGCCACCAGACTGTCCGATGCACCAAACGGAGCAACGGCTTCCAGCACAATGGTCGACTGCAACGGACACCTGCGAACGCTACAGTGTGCGACCAGTGCGCGCAGAAGTTAGAGCAGCCGTCAGAGGCGCACCGGACAGTGAACAGTGCCTGTCCGGTGCGGCACCTGACTGTTCGGTGGCACAAGAAGACAAAGCTCCAACGGTCGTCTGCGCTCGAACCCTAACGGTTGGGTGACGTTGCTGGCGACCGTTAGGGTTCGAGCGCAGACGACCGTTGGAGCTTTGTCTTCTTGTGCCATCGAACAGTCCGGTGCGGCACCGGACTGTTCGGTGGCACAAGAAGACAAAGCTCCAACAGTCGTCTGCGCTCGAACCCTAACGGTTGGGTGACGTTGCTGGCGCACCGGACTGTCCGGTGCGCCCATCGACAGCAACCCCTCCCCAACAGTTGTTTGGTGGTTGAGGGCTATAAATACCCCCAACCACCTCCACTCTAACCATCCAAGCATTCAACACATTGCATTCAATACAAGAGCAATAGACTCCACTGCAAAGACACAATTCAAGTGATCGATCCACTCAAAGTTCTCGATTCAACTCTAGCGCATTAGAACTTGTTAAAGGATCATTTGTGTTTCTTTGTTGCTCTTGTTTGCTTGGCTTGGCTTTCTTTTCTTTCTCACTTCTTACTCTCAAGTGCTTTGTAAGCGAGGCAAGAGACACCAATTGTGTGGTGATCCTTGCGGGGTCTAAGTGACCCATGAGATTAAGGAAGAAGCCTCACTCGGTCTAAGTGACCGTTTGAGAGAGGGAAAGGGTTGAAAGAGACCCGGTCTTTGTGACCACCTCAACGGGGACTAGGTTCTTTAGAACCGAACCTCGGTAAAACAAATCACTGTGTTCATCCGCATTATTTCTTAGTTGATTTGTTTTCCCCTCTCTACCAGACTTGACATTTGTTCTAACGCAAACCCCGGCTTGTAGTGTGTTTAAAGTTGTAAATTTTAGTTTCCGCCTATCCATTCCCCTCTAGGTGACTTTCAATTGGTATCAAAGCCCGGTACTTCATTTAGAGTCTAACCACTCGAAGTGATGTCGGGAGGATCCGCCAAGAGGGAGATGGAAACCGGCGATAAGGCCACAAGCCACGGGAAGGCCCCATCAAGAGAGTCCGGCGCCAAAGGAAGGGAGGAATCACCTCCCCGTGTCAAGTCGCACCGGAGTGGCGACAAGAAGAAGATGATGAAGAAAGTGGTCTACTATGAGACCGATTCTTCGTCGCCCTCCACATCCGGCTCCGACGCCGCGTCCGTCACTTCTAAGCGCCAAGAGCGCAAGAAGTTTAGTAAGATCCCACTATGCTATCCCCGCATTTCTAAACGCGCTCCTTTACTTTCCGTTCCATTAGGCAAACCACCATATTTTGATGGTGAAGATTATTGTATGTGGAGTGATAAAATGAGGCATCACCTAACCTCACTCCACGCAAGTATATGGGACATTGTTGAGTTTGGAGTGCAGGTACCTACCGTAGGGGACGAGGGCTACGACTCGGACGAGGTCGCCCAAATCCGGCACTTTAACTCCCAAACCACTACTATACTCCTCGCCTCTCTATGTCCAGAGGAGTATAATAAGGGGCAAGGGTTAAAGAGCGCTAAGGAGATTTGGGACGTCCTAAAGACCGCACACGAAGGAGGTGAGGTGACCAAGATCACCAAGCGGGAGACGATCGAGAGGGAGCTCGGTCGATTCGTCCTTCACCAAGGAGAGGAGCCACAAGCGATGTACAACCGGCTCAAAACCTTGGTGAATCAAGTGTGCAACCTTGGGAGCACAAAATGGGATGACCATGAGATGGTCAAGGTTATTCTTAGATCCCTCGTATTTTGTAATCCTACTCAAGTTCAATTAATACGTGGTGATCTTAGATATAAGCTAATGTCTCCCAAGGAGGTAATTGGGAAGTTTGTGAGCTTTGAGTTGATCAAAGGCTCCAAACACATCGTCGACTTGGAGCAAGGCGGCACCTCCACATCCGAGGTGCAACCCGTCGCATTCAAAGCGACGAAAGAAAAGAAAGAAGAGTCTACATCAAGTAGGCTCCCCATCGACGCCTCCAAGCCCGATAATGAGGAGATGTCACTCATCATCAAGAGCTTCCGTCAAATCCTCAAGCAAAGGAGGGGGAAGGACTACAAGCCCCGCTCCAAAAGGGTGTGCTACAAATGTGGTAATCCTAGTCATTCCATTGTTAAATGTCCTATGTCTAGTGATAGTGATAGGGGCGACGACAAGAAGAGGAAGAAGAAGGAGAAGAGGAGATACTACAAGAAGAAGGGCGATGATGCCCACGTGTGTCGGGAATGGGACTCCGATGAGAGCTCCACCGACTCCTCCTCCGATGAGGATGCCGCCAACATCGCCGTCAATAAGGGTCTTCTCTTTCCCAATGTCGGGCACAAGTGCTTCATGGCAAATGACGGTAAAAAGAAGAAGGTACAATCTAGAACCACCCCCAAGTATACTACATCTAGTGATGAGGGTAGTTCTAGTGATGATGAAGATGATCTACTTACCCTTTTTGCCAACCTTAACATGCAACAAAAAGAAAAATTGAATGAATTAATAGGAGCGATTCATGAGAAGGATGAACTTTTGGATAGCCAAGAGGAATTCCTTATTAAAGAAAATAAAAAGCATGTTAAGGTGAAGAATGCTTATGCTCAGGAAGTAGAGAACAATGAAAACTTGACTAAAGAGCTTAGCATTTGCCATGATTCAATTACCAATCTTAGAAATGAAAATGCTAGTTTAATTGCTAAGATTGATAAGTTGAATGAATCAATTGCTAGCCTTAAAACTGAAAATGCTAGTTTAATTTCCAAGGCTAAAGATTTGAATGTTTGCAATGATTCTATTTCCTATCTTAGGGATGAAAATGCTATGCTAAAATCTAAGATAGATGAATTAAATGTTTGCAAACCTTCTACATCTAGTGTTGATCATGTTACTATTTGTACTAGTGTAAAGATGTTAATATTGATGCTATTCATGATCACCTTGCTTTAATTAAACAACAAAATGATTATATAGCTCAATTAACTACTAAAATAAATGAGCATGAAATTGAAAATGAAAAAATTAAATTTGCTAGAAGCATGCTCTATAGTGGGAGACGCCCAGGCATTAAGGATGGCATTGGTTTTTATAGGGAAACAATGTCAAGCTTAATGCCCCTAAAAAATTGTCTAACTTTGTTAAGGGCGAAGCTCCCATGGTTCAGGATAATGAGGGATACATTTTATATCCTGCCAATTATCCTGAGCACAAGATTAGGAGAATTCATGCTAAGAAAACTCATTCTGTTTCTCACCATGCATTTATGTATAAGAATGAGGCTTCTAGCTATAGGCAATCAACCCATGTTAAATTGCCTAAAAAGAAAACTCCTACTGCATCAAATGAACCTAATATTTCATTTAAGACTTTTGATGCTTCTTATGTTTTAACTAACAAATCAGGCAAAGTAGTTGCCAAATATGTTGGGGCAAACATAAGGGCTGCAAGACTTGTGTTTGGGTACCCAAGGTGCTTGTTTCTAACATCAAAGGACCCAAGATTGTTTGGGTACCTAAGAACAAGGACTAAATTGTTTTGCAGGTTTATGCATCCAGGGGCTCAAGTTGGATAAATGATAGCAGATGCACAAACCACATGACAGGGGAGAAAAGGATGTTGTCCTCCTACGAGAAAAATGAAGATCCCCAAAGAACTATCACATTCGGGGATGGAAATCAAGGTTTCGTCAAAAGACTTGGTAAAATTGCTATATCACCTGACCATTCTATTTCCAATGTTTTTCTTGTAGATTCTTTAGATTACAATTTGCTTTCAGTTTCTCAATTATGCAAAATGGGCTACAACTATCTTTTTACAAATATAGGTGTTACTGTCTTTAGAAGAAGTGACGATTCAGTAGCATTTAAGGGAGTATTAGAGGGTCAGCTATACTTAGTTGATTTTAACAAAGCTGGACTCGATACTTTCTTAATTGCTAAGACTAATATGGGTTGGCTCTGGAATCGCCGACTAGCCCATGTTGGGATGAAGAATCTTCACAAGCTTCTAAAGGGAGAGCACATTTTGGGACTAACAAATATTCATTTTGAGAAAGACAGGATTTGTAGCGCATGTCAAGCAGGAAAGCAAGTTGGCGCTCATCATCCACACAAGAACATAATGACTACTGACAGGCCGCTCGAGCTACTCCACATGGATTTATTCGACCTGATAGCTTACATAAGCATCGGCGGGAGTAAGTACTGTCTTGTAATTGTGGATGATTATTCTCGCTTCACTTGGGTATTCTTTTTACAGGAAAATCTCATTCCCAAGAGAACTTAAAGGGATTCTTAAGACGGTCTCAAAACGAGTTCGGATTAAGGATAAAAAAGATAAGAAGCGACAACGGGACGAAGTTCAAGAACTCACAAATCGAAGGCTTCCTTGAGGATGAGGGCATCAAGCATGAGTTCTCTTCTCCCTACACACCTCAACAAAATGGTGTAGTAGAGAGGAAGAATATAACTCTACTGGATATGGCAAGGACCATGCTTGATGAGTACAAGACTTCGGACCGGTTTTGGGCTCATGCGATTAACACTGCTTGCTACTCCATCAACCAGCTCTACCTTCATCGAATCCTAAGAAGACATCATACAAACTCCTCACCGGTAAAAAGCCCAATGTTTCATATTTTAGAGTCTGGTAGCAAATGATTTATTCTTGTTAAAAGAGGTAGAAAATCTAAATTTGCTTCTAAGGCTGTAGAAGGCTTTTTACTTGGCTATGACTCAAACACAAGGGCATATAGAGTCTTCAACAAATCCACTGGATTAGTTGAGGTTTCTTGTGACATTGTGTTTGATGAGACTAATGGCTCCCAAGTGGAGCAAGTTGATCTTGATGAGCTAGATGATGAAGAGGCTCCATGCATCGCGCTAAGGAACATGTCCATTGGGGATGTGTGTCCTAAGGAATCCGAAGAGCCCACACAAGTTCAAGATCAACTGTCATCTTCCAATCAAGCATCCCCTCCAACTCAAGATAAGGATCAGGCTCAAGACAATGAAGATGAAGATCAAGATGATGAGCCACCTCAAGAGGAGGACAATAATCAAGGGGGAGATGAAGTTGATCAAGACAAGGAAGATGATCAAGAGATAAAGGGTCAAAAACCGCCACACCCAAGAGTCCACCAAGCAATTCAAAGAGATCACCCTGTCAACTCAATCCTCAGTGACGTAAATAAGGGGGTAACTACTAGATCTCGAGTTGCTCATTTTTGTGAACATTACTCTTTTGTGTCCTCTATTGAGCCATACAAGGTAGAGGATGCACTAAGAGATTCGGATTGGGTGCTAGCAATGCAAGAGGAGCTCAACAACTTCACAAGGAATGAGGTATGACATTTAGTTCCACGTCCTAACCAAAATGTTGTAGGAACCAAGTGGGTATTCCGCAACAAGCAAGATGAGCATGGTGTGGTGAGAAGGAACAAAGCCCGACTTGTGGCCAAGGGATATTCACAAGTCGAAGGTTTGGACTTTGGTGAAACTTATGCACCCGTAGCTAGGCTTGAGTCAATTTGCATAATACTTGCCTATGCTACTTACCATGGCTTTAAGATTTACCAAATGGACGTGAAAAGTGCCTTCCTCAATGGACCAATCAAGGAATAGGTCTATGTTGAGCAACCTCCCGGCTTTGAAGATAGTGAGTACCCTAACCATGTTTATAAACTCTCAAAGGGGGAGAAAGTATTAGCCCAAAGCAAAAGGACCGCACCACCACCTTTCGAAAATTTTTAATTGATATATTTCAAATTGGTGTGTTGATTTTCAATTGGTATATTTTCAAAACTAGCATCTAAATATATTTCCAATTGATATCTATTAAAACCCTCTTGAAAGATAAGAGGTGAATTTCATTCAGGGGAAGTTTTGTTTAAGTCAAAGGAAAAGCATTTGAAACAGGTGGAGAAAATTTCAAATCTTGAAAATGCTTCTTACAATCATATTCATATACCTTTGACTATTTGCAAAAAGATTTTGTAAAGACTTTCCAAAATAATTTGCAAAACAAAACATGTGGTGCAAGCATGGTCCAAAATGTTAAATAAAAGAAAGTAACCATGCATATCTAGTAAAAGTAAATTTTGGTTTAATTCTAAAGTAACATATGCACTTACCTTATGCAAACTAGTTCAATTCCGCACTTATATATTTGCTTTGGTTTGTGTTGGCATCAATCACCAGAAAGAGAGATATTGAAAGGGAAATAGGGTTTAACCTTTTCCTATAAATAATTTTGGTGGTTGAATGCCCACCACAAATAATTGGACTAACTAGTTTGCTCTAGATTATATTATATAGATGAATATAGGTTCAACTCAAACTAATAAAAGATCAAAGTTAGGGTTCAAAAGCAAAGGAGCAAAGAAACCAAAGGTGCCCTGGTCTGGCGCACCAGACTGTCCGGTGTGCCATCGGACAGTGTTCGGTGCACCAGGACCGTACAACTCCGAACTCTCCACCTTCGGGTTTGTCAGGCCACACTCCGCTATAATTCACCGGACTGTCCGGTGCACCAAGTGGAGCAACGGCTTCCAGCGCAATGGTCGACTACAACGGACACATGCGAACGCTATAGTGCATGGACAGTGCGCGCAGAAGTCAGAGCAGCCGTCAGAGGCGCACCAGACAGTGAACAGTGCTTGTCCGGTGCGGCACCGGACTGTCTGGTGGCACAAGAAGACAAAGCTCCAATGGTCGTCTGCGCCCGAACCCTAACGGTTGGGTGACGTGGCTGGTGCACCGGACAACGTCTCGTGGCGCACCAGACTATCCGGTGCGCCCATCGACAACAGCCCCTCCCCAACGGTTGTTTGATGGTTGAGGGCTATAAATACCCCCCAACCACCTCCACTCCAACCATCCAAGCATTCAACACATTGCATTCAATACAAGAGCAATAGACTCCACTGCAAAGACACAATTCAAGTGATCGATCGACTCAAAGTTCTCGATTCAACTCTAGCGCATTAGAACTTGTGAAAGGATCATTCGTGTTTCTTTGTTGCTCTTGTTTGCTTGGCTTGGCTTTCTTTTCTTTCTCACTTCTTACTCTTAAGTGCTTTGTAAGCGAGGCAAGAGACACCAATTGTGTGGTGATCCTTGCGGGGTCTAAGTGACCCGTGAGATTAAGGAAGAAGCCTCACTCGGTCTAAGTGACTGTTTGAGAGAGGGAAAGGGTTGAAAGAGACCCGGTCTTTGTGACCACCTCAACGAGGACTAGGTTCTTTAGAACTGAACCTCGGTAAAACAAATCATCGTGTTCATCTGCATTATTTCTTGGTTGATTTGTTTTCCCCTCTCTACCGGACTTGACATTTATTCTAACGCTAACCCTGGCTTGTAGTGTGTTTAAAGTTGTAGATTTCAGTTTCCACCTATCCACCCCCCTCTAGACGACTTTCACTGGACGGTTCGCGCATAGGTGTTTTTCCAAAAAACCTTCCCTGTCCGGAATAATCTACGGTATTCCTGATAGTCAACTTAGAGTAGTTGTAGATGAACTTATCCACCTGACAAATGATCAACTGGGCAAACTAGTTGGTCCATAAGGTTTGTGATGGTCATCAAACACCAAAATTGATTATAGGAAATGTTGATGCCATTTCCCTTTCAACATTGCTTATGTGAGACTTGGTGTGCATATCTTGGAGAAAACTAGTCAAGCCAAGGATGAAGGCGAGAAGAGCTTTGAGGTACCGAATGCATGGGAGAAGGTCGAGGAACCCAAAGCCAGGGGTGAAGAAGACTTGCAAAGTCAAGGATTGATCGAGTCGAGAAAAGATATGGTGCATCGAGAATCGCTATCTAAGGACATGACTTTAAACCAACAAGGCAACATCTATGGCTATGTGCTGTAAGTCATAAGGCTCAAGATCATGCTCAAGACATAGAGCGAGGTCACTAGAAGGAGGAGTAGAGTCAAAGCCTGAACCTGGAAGCAACACAAAAGAGCTAAGTTTACTTTGACCCTGAGTTTGGATTGTTCATGTGTTTGGATATGTTCTGTGTGACCTATGTAGGGTGTTGGAGCTCATAGATGGCAATCTAGATCAAGTTGTGAAGACTTGGAGTTTTGGAGTCCAACATTGACCTCAAACAAGCCAAAAGGAGCAAAATGGTGAAGAGGGTTAAGTATGCAGGTTTGAGTGTTCAGATATGTTGCACACACTCTCTAACCGCTTGTATAAAAAGTGTCATTTGTAGCTCTGTTTGAGGTGAAACAGAAAAGATGGAGAAAATATGAAAAGAGGTAATCTTCTAGGACTCAATCAATTGAATTATACTCTAAATGTGTTTGTCTAAGTCACAGGAAGATCCTCCCAAGAGTTGAAGTTAAGTGGGGAAGAAAAGGAGCATCGACCAAGACGCCCTCAAGCGAGTCAAAAATGCGATGCTCGTCCAAGGTTGGCCTCGGGCGAGCCATGACTGCGTCTCCCGTATAGGGTTGGCCTCAGGCGAGTCGTGGTCATCGGAGAGTTGGCCAACCGGTCTGCCTCGTGGAGTTGGTCAGTGGAGTTGGTTGGCAGGGTTGGTCACCTTCCGAAGCATCGGGTGAGTCAGAACTGCATCTCCCGTCCGAGGTTGGTCTCAGGCGAGTCGTGACTGTGAAAGGTCTCGGGCGAGCCGTGACTGCGTGAGGTCTCGGGCGAGCCATGACTGTGTCTCCCACCCAAGGTTGGTCTCGGGCGAGTCGTGACTGCGAAAGGTCTCGTGCAAGCCATGATTATGTCTCCCGCTTGGGGTTAGCCTCGGGCGAGTCGTGAATGCGTCTCGTGCTTAGGGTTGGCCTCGGGTGAATCGTGACTTAGGTCCCTCGTGCCTTGTCCGGTGTGCTAGGCGGTCGAAGGCTTCAATGGTTGGCGCAGTCATTTAAGGAAAGCAATCGAAGACTGGTCACAGTTTGATGCCCCCGTAGAAGTGGCAGTTTTCGTAGGATTGAGATCTTCATAAGGAAAGGGGCAATGGTTAGGGGTTCATTTGGGGCTATAAAAGGGCCCTAGGCGCTCATTTGAAGCAAATAAGTGCAACCGACAAGTTCATACATCAAGTGATCAAATTCCCTCACTTTTGTATCTCTCTAATTTGTGTAGAAGCGAAGTTATAAGCCTTTAGAGAGAGGGGAAGTGTTGCTGAGAGCTAGAGCAAGATATCGAGCGCATTGTTACTCCGCGTGGAGTGTTGTTGAGAAGATTGTAAGCAGCCACAACATCGTTGTAACCGACATCAGCATAGTGTAAGGCTCTATCTATTGCACTAACAGATCCGAGCAAATATAGAAAGGAGTTGAAATAGACTTCAAGCCAAGGTGTGGCTAACTCCAACAAGGACTAGACAATCATTTGATGCTTGGCCAAACCTCGGGATAAATCCATGTGTCTATGTGCTCTGCTCTGTGTTGCCTTTCCGTCTTTATTACTTTTATACTTGCACTTCAATACTTATCTGTGGTATAAGTTGTCTATGAAGTGCAAGGTATTTTGATATAGGAAGTTCAATTCCACTGCGACCTACTTGAAGGGTGTTTCATTCCACTACGATCTAGTCTTCGAGTAGAGTAAGAATTTCTAGTTTTTAAGTGTTATTTTTAGTAGCCTATTCACCCCCTCTAAGCGACATCCAGATCATGTTCTTGGGCAAAGGGAACTTTCACCCGGTCCGGTGCACCACCAGACTAGTCCGGTGAGGTCCAGACTAGGCCAACTTTGACTCTTTTGAGCTTATCTTCACCAAACCTTTTTGGCTATCTATGGGGGTTTACATACAACTTAGATAAACATTATTAGTACCTAATCTAATTGATTAAGTGTGGGAAACTCACCTCATTGCCATTGCTACACTAGGATTTGCAATGTGGTTCAAATCAAGTTCAAATTGCACTTTTCTCTACAAAAGGGGTTAGAGCCCAAACACAAGTACTAAAAACGTTGGAATGAGCCTATGCAACATGTCTAAGTGTGCAAACCTCACAAATAGGGGTGTAATCGGATCGAATATGGACGGATATCAATGAAATCATATCTGTTTTCATACTTTTATTCGGATTCGAATTCGAATATGAATAGCTTCGAATACAAATACAAATATGGACGTTCTCAAATACAAATACGGATAGTCATGGGTCGAATATGGAACTAGTCGACAACGAATATTTTTGTCGAATATCGTGTAAGACATCATTCCACACATATCATAGTTGTAATCATTTAGCCTCTCCTTTAGTCCAAACATTTTTGAGGATTATATGTGGACATATGCTACGCCTCCATGAAAATCCATGAATTTATAAGGCTATTTTAAGTATTATTAATTTCTTTATGTAGAAAATCGTTAAAATGCAATTAAATTTATAAAATATTCTAACGTCGATCGAAAATTGCAAATAACTTATCAAGGCTAATAAATATTCTACAAGAATATAACATCAAGTACCCACATGAAAATGATAAAAGTAAAGTATTGCTTATGTTGAAACTTAGATGTTTATGGTGGTTTCACATGTAACTCACACAAATAAGTGGAAATAAAATGAAATAATTGCTGACATTTTGTGGATTTTATGGTTCAAACATTTTTTAGGATGCTATATGGACATATGTTGCCCCTAGGGCAAAATTCATGAATTTTTTAGACTATTTGTGTATTATTAATTTCTTTTTGCAGAAAATCATCAAAATGCATTTTAAATTCATAAAATATTCTAGTATCAACCGAAAATTGCAAATAAGTTACCAATACTAATAAACATTCCATAAGAAGATAACCTCAAGTCCCTACATGGAAATGATAAAGTGAAGTAAAGATTATGTTGAAACTTGGATACTTAAGCTGATTTCACATGTAACTCACGCAACAGGTGGAAGTGAAATGAAAAGAATTGAATAACTGGCATCTTATGGATTTTATAGCCCAAACATTTTTAGAATTTTATGTGGACAAATGTTAACCCTCCGTCAAATTTTATGAATTTCTGTGGCTATTTGTGTATTATTATTATTTTCTACAGAAAATCATAAAAATGCAATTAAGTTCATAAAATAATCTAGCGTCTACCAAAAATTGAAAATAAGTTATTGGGACCATGAAACATTCTATTAAAGATAATATTAAGTCCTTATGTGAAAATGATAAAGTGAATTATTGATTATGTTGAAACTTGGATAGTTATGGTGATTTCACATGTAACTCACGTAATAAGTGGAAGCAAAATGAAAGAATCCCTGGCACATTATGAAATTTATGGTCGAAACATTTTTTTAGAATTCTATGTGGACATACGTTACCCCTTCATCAAATTTCATGAATTTTGAGGCTATTTGTTTATTATTATTTTCTTTATGTAGAAAATCATCAAAATGCAATTAAATCCATAAAATATTATAATGTCGACCGAAAATGGCAAATAAGTTACCAAAACTAATAAACATCATATAAGAAGATAACATCAATTCCGCGTGTGAAAATGATAGAGTGAAGTATTGATTATGTTAGAATTTGGATACTTAAGGTGTTTTCACATGTAACTCACGCAACAAGTGAAAGTGAATTAAAAGAAACACTGACAATCTTTAGATTTTATGGTGCATACATTTTTTAGGATGCTATATGGACATACATTGCCCCTTCGTCAAATTTCATGAATTTCTGAGACTATTTGTGCATTATTATTATTATTTCTACAGAAAATTTTCAAAATGCAATTAAATTCATAAATTATTCCACTGCCGACCGAAAATGCAAATAGGTTACCAGGACCAATAACACATTATATAAGAACATAACCTCCAATCCCCATATGTAAATGATAAAGTGAAGTATTGATTATGTTCGAGCTTGGATATTTAGGGCGATTCCACATGTAACTATTCGAATATCCGAAATCTAAAATCTGGTAAGATATCTGGGAAGATGTTTGGATATCTGAAATCTGAAATCTGGACAGGTATCCGAGAAGATACCCGGATATCCTAAATCCGACGGATACCAATCATCTCATATCCGTATCCGATATCCGAACTATACTATTCGAATCCAATTTCGAAAATTCTATGGATATCAAAAAAACTATTCAAACGGATAATTAGCCTCTTCGGACGGTCGGATGCTCGAATAATATCCATACTGTTATACCCTACTCACAAATATACCGTTTTACTACAAGTTGCATGTTGGGGCCCCTGTTTGAGCTCTTAGAGCCTTCAATGTGCCTTCATTAAACCTATGCTCATACTCATATCAACCAAGTTAATTCTAATGGTGTGTTGGACACTTAATCAACAAAATAGGTAGAAATAGCCCTATGGCACATTTCCCTTTTAGTTTTGTTGCCTATAAAACAATGGAAGGCACCGACACCAATCATATTACACTAGGAACGAACATGACATCATTTTCTCACATGCAGTAATGTTATTTAATACTTACATAGTTGGTTGATGGTCTCCCACTTAATAGTCCACATTTGAATCAAGAGATCCATCACATTCCTTTGTTTCCTTAGGCACTGGTGAAAGAGGATTAACAGGGACATAAACTACCCTCAACTTGATCTCCTCAACTAACTTACCTTGTACTTTACCGAACTACAATCCACAACATTAATGTTACATAATACTATAGACTAATCTTCATGGTTAGTATTGTTATAGATGTTTGAATAACTATCCCAATTAAACAAGGTCTACATGTGTAGGATATATAGGATATAGATACTGTCGGAGAGCAAATCTCCGGCCGGGTGGCGGAGTGCACCCGCCCTAAATCCTGAGATGAGAAGGGGCTTAGGCGTTTTGCTTGATCGTTGGAGTGATCGGAAAGAACTCAAGAACACACAACGATTTAGAGTGGTTCGGGCCACCGGAGCGTAATACCCTACTCCACTGTGAGATGTATTGCTTGAGAGCTTGTATGAGCTTGCGAGTCTAAGGTGTGACCTAAGATTGCGTGTGTGTGTGTGTGTAACGTCGCATGCCTCCCCTTTTATAGCTGAAGGGGCATGCACAAAGGCACTGGGCCCCGACATGTGGGCCCAGGGACATAAAGAATATAGCTCTTGGAGCCATTAATGTCTGTTGTCAAGACAATCTTCTTGTGCCCTGACGCCCGAGATCTGTGTATCCTAGGCGTGCAGGGGAAGCTTCTTGTAGAAGGGAAGATGAGTACAGCGCGTCGCTCGGCACTGGCGCACTGTTTGCTAGTAGACTGATCAGACGTGCCATCTACTGGATGGGTCTGACTCCGTCTGCCAGCGGATGGGACAGGGCGCATTAAATGCTGAGAGGGCACGTCGCCCGTCAGCGTGGTGGCGGGTGGCACGTCCTCTCCGCAATAAATGCAAAGGCTGCATGGTTGTATGGACCTTGCATCAGGCTCGCCCTGCTGGCTTATGTCACGAGCCACACGCCACGCGGCAGCAGCGGGCCTTCGCCTGAGCGGGAAGCATAGGGCAAGGCCTGGACACGTGCCGGCACCAGACCCCTACCCATGTCGGGGTCCTCCTCGTCCCGGGACCTTGCCAGGACCCAGACCTTACTGGGGGGGAGCCTGGAGCTTATTCGAGGGACCCGGCATGTCCTCCTAGGAGCTCCGGACCCGTTCGTACAGGGGTCCGGTGTCCCTTGGAGGTCCGGACCCATCGATGCACCTCGGGATGTATTATCTTCCCTTGCCACGTGGAGCCCCTAGTCCTGCCCATGTGGTGGGGTCGGGAGCCGCTCTCCGTATGACCTGGAGGTGTGGTACGGGTGCAACGCCTTCATACCGTAGAAGAGGGTACCCCTGATTCAGGGTACCGACAGTGGCCCTCGGGCCCACCTCAGGGGAGGATGCGAGCCTGCAGGTGGGACCAGAGTCTGATTGGCGGTTGGACCACTGCTCCTACGCGCCGGTTGCTGCAATTACTGCCGGCCCGCCTATGGCCATGCCAACTGCTACGCCTATTCCCATGGCTGACTGGCCCGTGACCATCGTACTTAATGTCACTGTTGGGCCATGCGCGGGGTGCCTCGAGTCGCTGCACTGGTTCTGAAAAATTACCTTTTTAGACCCCCGTGACGGCCCCGAGAAGACGTGGCATTGGCGCAAGCGGCGGTGCGGTTTTTTCGCACTCGGTAATCGGCATGCCAATTACATGACATGTGGGCCTGGGCCCTCGAGTTGGACCGATGGTTGCAGCGAAGCTGAGGGGGCGCACAACCGTGCGACAGTTGTACGCTTCTTGCGTGGCGGTTCGCCTCTTTGACCGCTGGTTACGGTGAAGATGAAGGGGTGCTTAACCCTGGGGTGATCGCTGCTGCTGGCGAGCTGCTCGGAGCGGAGGTCATTGTCGCTGCTGGTGCAGAGGTGGTCACCGCCGTTGGTGGGGCTGTCCGGAGCCAGCTTCCAGCGTGACTCTTGCTGGTGCAGCGTAGTTCATTCCTGCAGAAATGGAGCTAGGGTCCTGCTTGTAAGAGAATGTAATGCCATTTGCTTGGGAGCAGAATGTAATAACATATGTACGCATGATTTTAGCCTGGGAAGCCAAGTTGTGTGTTCGGACCCCCTGGA
Source organism: Zea mays (assembly GCF_902167145.1). Classification (NCBI taxonomy): domain Eukaryota; kingdom Viridiplantae; phylum Streptophyta; class Magnoliopsida; order Poales; family Poaceae; genus Zea; species Zea mays. The sequence goes on along the minus strand of NC_050096.1, from coordinate 69,456,250 downwards.
TGGTGGCTTCAAGTACTAAGACACCTGCTGCAGGGCGGTGGAGTATGCAGGCTCACGGTACGGGACTAGGCTGAGCGGCTACATGGTTTCCAGACCCCCAAGAGACAAGTGTCCGTTCTTCAGAGCCGAACCTCTAGGTTGTTGGACGCACAGGACTATAGTTTTAAATACTAGGACACCCGCCACGGAGTGGTGGAGTGTGCAGGATTTTGGGTACGGAACCAGGCTAACCGACCACACAGGCTCCGGACCACCCTATGGAATGGGCATCCATTCTTTAGAACCGGCCCCCAGGCCTTCCCCTATTTTTGTAAAGTAATAAATATTGTCTTCTAAGCAGCATTTAACACTTATCTGTTTATCGCCTGTTCCTGCTGTGTGCGATGTTGTTGACTCCTACTTAGTACCTGCCCCCTCGCCTGGGATGCAGGCTTGACGTGTTGAGGTTGGATACCAGCGTTTCTGAAAAGGTTGTCAACAATACTCAGGAGGCAAACTCGCCGGGATCTAGAGCTGTACACAACTTTTAGCTAGGAAGCATTAGTAGTACACCTCATAGGGTTCTCCGTCTGACATTAGTTGTCCTTTGATACATGCTTGGGACCCGCAGGTTTTAGTCCGGGTGGCCAAGTTGCGTGTTTGGACCCCCTTGGGTCGCAGTTCTAGATACTAGGACACTTGTCGCAGGGTGGTGGAGCGTGCAGGCCCATGGTACGGGACTAGGCTGAGCGGCTGCACGGGCTCCGGACCACCCCAGGAGACTAATGTCCATTCTCTAGCTCCGGTCCCGAGATTGTCAGACCCGCAGGACTTATAACTCCAGATACTAAGTTCCCGTCTCGGGGTGGCGAAGCATGCAGGCCCACAGTACAGGACCTGGCTGAGCGGCTACACGGGCTCCGGACCACCCTATGGAACGGGGTCCCGTTCTCTAGTGCCAGCCCCCAGGCTGTCGGACCTCCCTACTTTCGTATCAGGGGCCCTAAAATGCAAGCCTGGCTGCTCAATTCGGATGTCGCCATGTCAGACAGATGGAAACCGTATGAGTGGGTTAGCTAAAAAGTACTATCTGAAAGACTGCAAGGTAGGACCATGGAGCAGCAAGATGGAACTATCGCAAGAGCACAACTGAGGGGGTAGTTTCTCTTTATAACTTGTCGTGCATGTGTGCAGACCAATAGGCCGGGTTCATGGGAGCAGACTCCACCGGGTTGTCGTACACGTATGCGTTATCTAGTTACAAAAAAGTGAAACAGATTCGACCCCTTAGTCTTGCTCTATGGATAGAACTTACAGAGATGTTCGACATCGAGGTAAGGTACTCCTCCAGTCGTAGCTAGATGGTTGCCCCTGGGTCGGTGTATTCCCGTTACCTTGAAGGGTCCTTCCCAGCTGGGGGAGAGTTGCGGAGCCCTTCTTGGCATGGTACTTGTTGTGGGGCTAGGTCCTGACCCAGGGTTCCCATATGCATTTGACACGGGAGCCCTCGTCTCTGGCTGTGGCCACTTCTGTATGTACCTGTCCGCAGCCCGGACCCGTGGGGAATCCGGAGGGGCCTCCGGAGGAAGGCGTGCTTCAGCTCCGTAGATCGGGGAACGCGGGGTCCCTTTGGGGTTCGTCTAGTTGTCTTCATCGGAGTAGGAACCTCCGGTGAAGATATCCTTCAGGTCCCCCTCGGCGACTGATACTCGAGGTCCCGCTCAGCCGCGACCACCTCGTCGTCGTCCACCTTTTCCTTGCCGGGGCGGCGGCGAGGCGGGGAGCCATCTTTGGAAGACTGCTCGCGCCGCTCGCTGACGCGTTTTGCGAGGTCAATGATCTCGCGACACTCCGCATCGCTGTGGCGACCGTTCGGGTGCACAGGGCATGAACCACTGCTACCCTTCTACGGCCGCGGGCGTTTATTGCGGTCGCCCTGGCCTCCGGTCGCGGCTGTGACCACCAGAGCGGTGGACCGCGGCTTCTGGTAGTCGCGGTCCTTCTTCTTCTTTCCGTCCTGGAGGACGGCCCCCGAGCCACCCGACTGGGTAGCTCCAGTTTGTGGGGCCGAGTGCCATGCACGGCCCTCGGCGGCTCTGGTGCACTTGTCGGCCAGAGCAAAGAGCGTGGGGACAGTTTCCACGTCATGTGTGGCCAACTTCTCCAACATTTTTTCATCACGTACTCCCTATCGGAAGGCCGTGATGGTAGAAGCATCAGAAATACGAGGTATCGTACCTCGCACCTTGGTGAAGCGGGAGATGAACTTTTGGAGGGTCTCCCCGGGCTCCTGCCTCACCGCATGGAGGTGGGCCTCCACACCGTGCTGCCGGTAAGCACTGGCGAAGTTCGCAATGAACCGTGCGCAGAGTTCCTCCTAGGAGTAGACTGATCCTGGGGTGAGGTTCATGAGCCAGGTCCGGGCAGGTCCAGACAAAACCACATGAAAATATGTTGCCATCACAGCGGTGTTTCCACCTGCTGTCGTGATGGCGGTAACATACACCTGTAGGAACTCCGACGGGTTTGACGTTCCGTCGTATTTTTCCAGCAGGTCCGGCCGGAACTTGGGTGGCCAGGACGCCGCGCGGAGATGATCCGCAAGAGCGGCGCAACCCACACCGGCCAAGGGGACACCCGTTTGGGACCGGGTGCCCATTGGTGTCTGCGGTGCAACCGCAGCGAAGTCTTGATCGAAGTCGCGACCATCAATGTTCTGGCGGCGCTCGCGGGCCCTTTCCAAGGAGACTCGGGCATCCTCTCTCGCACGCCTGCGGTTGAGCTCTGCCCGAAGGTCGTTGGTCTATGTGCCCCTTACTGAGGGCGAGCGCACAGATGCTGACGCCTCGTGTTGGCGCCGGGATGATCGTGTCTTCGATCTGGTCGAGGTAGAATGCGCCATTCTGAGCAGTCGGTCGACATCGTCCCGCCATTTCTTCATGGCTCCTGGTGAAGCCGTGGAGCTTGGAGGGTGTCACAACAATTCCCTGGCCGCCGACAATGCCCCTGGAGACGCCCTTGATGGAGTCCGAGACGTTTGCGCTGCTGTGTGCTGTCGTGCGGCGTGCACAGCAGCAGTACCTGGTACTAGGCGACTGGGAACTTGCAGTGTGGAGGAAACAACTTCTCCCTCCACCGCAAAGTCTACCAAAGTCTTGGCGCGGTGCTCAATGATCTGCATCATCATGCTTGGGCTAGGGATCAAGCAAAAACCTAATGCCTAGGCCCCTACCTGGCGCGCCAAATGTCGGAGAGCAAATCTCCGGCCGGGTGGCGGAGTGCACCCGCCCTAAATCCTGAGATGAGAAGGGGCTTATGCGTTTTGCTTGATCGTTGGAGTGATCGGAAAGAACTCAAGAACACACAAGGATTTAGAGTGGTTCGGGCCGCCGGAGCGTAATACCCTACTCCACTGTGAGATGTATTGCTTGAGAGCTTGTATGAGCTTGCGAGTCTAAGGTGTGACCTAAGATTGTGTGTGTAACGTCGCATGCCTCCCCTTTTATAGCTGAAGGGGGGCATGCACAAAGGCACTGGGCCCCGACATGTGGGCCCAGGGACATAAAGAATATAGCGCTTGGAGCCATTAATGTCTGTTGCCGAGACAACCTTCTTGTTCACTGACGCCCGAGATCTGTGTATCCTCGGCGTGCAGGGGAAGCTTCTTGTAGAAGGGAAGATGAGTACAGCGCGCCGCTCGGCACGAGCGCACTGTTTGCCAGTAGACTGATCAGACGCGCCGTCTGCTGGATGGGTCTGACTCCATCTGCCAGCGGATGGGACATGGCACATTAAATGTTGAGAGGGCACGTCGCCCGTCAGCGTGGTGGCAGGCGGCGCGTCCTCTCCGCAATAAATGCAAAGGCTGCATGGATGTATGGACATTGCATCAGGCTCGGCCTGCTGGCTTATGTCATGGGCCACACGCCACGCGACAGCAGCGGGCCTTCGCCTAAGCGAGAAGTGTAGGGCAAGGCCTAGACACGTGCCGACACCGGACCCCTACCCATGTCGGGGTCCTCCTCGTCCCGGGACCTTGCCAGGACCCGGACCTTACTGGGGGAGTCTGGAGCTTATTTGAGGGACCCGACATGTCCTCCTGGGAGCTCCGGACCCGTTCGTACAGGGGTCCAGTGTCCCTTGGAGGTCCAGACCCATCGATGCACCTCGGGATGTATTATCTTCCCTTGCCACGTGGAGCCCCTAGTCCTGCCCATGTGGTGGGGTCGGGAGCCGCTCTCTGTATGACCTGGAGGTGTGGTACGTGTGCAGCGCCTTCATACCGTAGAAGAGGGTACCCCTGATTCATGGTACCGACAGATACTATAGCAAAGCTCTGGAGGCTGGAGCCCCAAGATAGGCCACCATCGTCATGGGCCCTGGTGACCCCGTGCATGTCATGTCGATGGTTATAATGCTCGAGAGCAAACACAGTCACAACGCTCATCCGCGCCACGCTCCGCTGCTACGCTCGCAAGGGCCAACACTGATCCTTGCCGACTTTGTGACGTTGGATTCGACAGTATGAAAATGCCACATGTGTTGTCTTGCTGACTGACGCGTTATTCATTTCAATTCTATCTCACCGGTTTGATCTCTCGTGACATGCCATGTCAATGTAGCACTCTAAAATAGATTGACCTATCATCGTGGTTAGTATTATCGTAAAGGTCTAGAACGTGTCTGAATATTTATCCCATTTAAATAAGATCTAATTATATGATATAGATAAATCATAGCGTCGCATGGTAACTAGTGTCCACTCAACGTGTTATTATATTTTATTTTACTTGTAGAAAAGAGATACAACCTAAATTTCAATTGATTAGTGATTAATGTCAACGAGTTATAATTATTTTGGATTAAATTTTAGTTGACTAGTGATTAGGTGTGCATTGAACTCCTTAGATTACTAAACTGAAAACATGTTGCATTCTAAAGCGAGAACATATTTCATGGACATGGATGTTTAGTGTACATGGTGCACATATTAAATCATCACCACTCATTTTAGATATAACGTCTCTAGTTGCTTGGTGTAATTTGCTAAGGACATCCTCTAACGTGGTGGGGTGTAGTGGTGGAAGATGTTATTTGTAAATTACAATAATCAACTAGAGACGTTAGATCTGAGATGGATAATGATGATTTAATATGTGCACTGTTGACACCTTTTTCGGGCGCCAAACACTCAACAAGAACCAGCGGCGGTGCTCTCTGCACAGGCGCGAACGGTCCGCGGCCAGAGGCCGGACGGTCCGCGACCTGACGTAGGGCTAGGGTTTCTTGCCTGACGGTCGGACGGTCCGCGCCCTGGGGCCGGACGGTCCGCGCGTGCGCAGGGGCGGCGGAAGTCGCCGGCGACGCCTGGATCTCGCTCCCGGGAGGGACCCCGTCGGGGAGGAGAGATCCTAGGGGATGTCTAGGCTCGGCAGGCCAACCTAGACTCCTCTAATCGACGTAGAGTCGAAGAGAAGCAGAGAATTTGAGGATTGAGAGACTAAACCTAAACTAGACTAGAACTACTCATAGGATAAAATGTAAATTGTATTGATTGAAGGTTCGATTGATTGATTAAATCGGTCGTATTCCTCTGCTTTTATAGAGGAGGGGGTTGGACCCGTTACCAATAAAATTTCGAGCTTATCCCGAGATTCTCGCCAACAAACATAGCAAGAAACTTGGAACCCTAATCTGTTCTGCGCTTGCGCGGACCGTCCGGCCTCAGGGCTGGACAGTCCGGTGCTCTTTTTAGTGCTCAACATATGCCCCTCTGCCTTTTGGTGGAGCTGAGGAAACCAAAAGCAACTAACTCGATGTGATTACATCGGTTCTTTTAGGCATGTTGCCACATACTAGGATGGTACTATTTGAGGAAACGACCATTCAAAGCCTTGGGTAAATCCTTGCCTTGTAATGTTTGTAGTAAATAGGCGTTACCAAACATTACATGTTTTACTTTATAAGGACCCTCCCAGCTTGGTGACCATTTCCCAAACTTTCGGTCTTTATTCCTTAGAGGTAGGATGGTCTTCCACACTAGGTCCCCTACTTGAAATGACTTTGCTTTGACCTTCTTGTTGTAGGCCCTGGCTACCATGATCTTGTCCTTTTCTATTGCTCCCAAAGCTATCACCCTCTTGTCGGTCACCTCATCAATATTATCCATCATTGAATTATAATAATCAATGACGGTTAGATCATTTTGTCTGGCGAACCTGATAGCATTCAAACTTATTTCCACAGGAAACACTGCTTCCTGCCCATAGACAAGCTCAAAAGGAGATACTTTAGTAGCACTATGTTTAGATATTCTATGATCCCATAAAGCTTCCGACAAAATCTTATGCCAATGCTTAGGTGTAACACCCCAGGTGTTCCCCAAGGCCCTAGCTCAATGAACACACTTATGTCCTACTTATCCTATATGCTAAATTGGAAAGTGAAGGCACTAAAAGATTTAGAATCATGGCTAAGCTAAGTATTGATAATAATAAGAGAGATACCCTAGCCTTCATACATTCTCACTCATGAAAAGATTCTAAAACCCTAATTTCCCCCTTAAGCCATTAAACCCTAAAACATGGGATAAAAGGGAAAAGATTATGCAAATGGCCAAATCATGAAAGGAAACCTTTACCAAAGATGAATTATATTAGTAAATCTACAAAATGTATTAAGGAAGATATTACAAAAAGGCCCAACAAAACCCCCAAATCAGTTCACTAAGTGGAAGGCACACTAGAGCCATCAAAATTTCTCTAAGTCCCAAATCAACCCTAGCCTAAAGATCAGATGTGTTCACCTTTGTGCTGGCGCCAAAACCACTTGGTCCAAATAACAAAAAGTGGCCAAACTAACCAAGGCACACCCCTGGAAAATTTGAAACCAAACCAGGGCCATTTGACACGGTTTGGCATCGTTTTTGTCGTTGGTGAATAGTGCCGACAAACAAGACTTGGCACCCCCATATCTTCTAAGCTAGGGCAGATCTTCCCTTGGAACTTACATGAACTAGCTAGCCCTAGGTGCCAGGAAGAAATCTTGCACAAGACCTATGGCGAGATTCGCACGTTTGTGACCTCTGTAGGTGCAAGAACTTGGGCAGATGAACACGACCACGTGTTCGACGCGCCCTGGCAACGCCAGAGCACGCCCTCGGCGCTCGGCCCGCACGCGCAGCCCCGCGTCGTGTCACCACGCGCCCACGCCCGTGCCTGCGGCTATAAAGCCCACACTGGCCTCGACCGTACACCCCCGCACACCCATGACCCAGCCCGAGCACGAGTTCGCCGGCGTTTGCCCAGAGAACGGCGTGCCAACGGCTGCGCAAGCCATGACCACCGTAGACCGGCCAAGCTAGCCATCCTTCGCCCCGTCCGACCCTTGGGTTAGCTTCTATGAACGTCAGCGAAGCTCCCTGAGCTGAGGATTGAATAATAATACCTCACCGGAGACGCTGGATCGACGTTGCCGGACTTCAACCGGCCGTCGTCGCACGTAGACCGAGCTTCACAGTAAGCCATTCGTCGATTCCTTGTACCTATAGCATCCTTAGCATCCCGTGAAGCTCCCTGTGCCTTTTGATTGAGCCCTACCGCTGTGAGCAGGCCGGAGCACACGCCAACGATGAGCCCGACCGCATGCGCACGCGGTCAGCCCTATTCCGGCCATCACCGTGACGATCCGCACCTCGACGTGACCGCCAGGACCTCCCGGACCTCACCCATCCCTTCACCGAACCTCCCTCGCCGCCGGTAAGCCGCGCCACCCTTTTTCTCTCCGCTGTTACTGTTGCAATAGGGAAGGAGCCCGGGTTGAAAGAGATAAAAGCCGGGGGGTTTTGCGAGGTTAGTGACTCAGAGAAATAGTTCCGCAGGGGCACTGTTGAAAGGAAAAGTTAAAGAAAACCCCATGGGCCTCGGTGCAAACCTGTTTTCCTTAAACCCTTTAAGTTTTATTCTTTTAAATGAGTACAGGACTTGCAAAATTCATACTCGAATTTTATCCAGCCAAATTTGGTCAAACTAATTTTGCTAAGTCCTAAATATTATGATCTACTTAGGAAAAATAACAAACACCCTAAGTACTGCAAGACTTTTTAGAGTTTTAATTTAAATAAGTACACTGCACAAAACTAAATAAATAGAGGAAAAATAGAAATACTTTTGGACTGAGAGTAAGAAAAATCAGAGGCATGCTCAACTACTAACCACCCTGGTTAAAAATGTTAAACTCCTCAGTATACTAGGTTAATGAAGGATTAACCCCTAAAGCTTGTCTTAGCCTAAACCTTAAGAAAAATGAAAAAGAAATTTAAAATAAGAATTAGAGGGCAACCACATTTCCCCTAGCTTTCTTAAGCAACATAGTTCATAAGAAAATTTTGTTGAACCCTCTGTTAGTACAAAAGAAATGCACCACATTTTATTTCATAAAAACAGTCAGAACTTAGGAAAATCCTAGAAAAATAACTCTAAGGAGAAACCACCCGAATCCTTGGGATAACTAATAATATGGTAGGATGAATCTAGGAAAAATATAAGTTCTGTTGTTTCATATTTTCAAACAACAAGTTAGTTATAAGTGTCTTTTTGACATTAAACTTTTGAAAATCACAACAAAATAACCATTAAATCACTTTATGTGATTTTTGGCATAGAGACCTATTATCACCCATTAATCTTGGCAAAAATAAATTTAAGTCCAGAACCCTCACCTAAATCAGAGCTGTAGTACAAAGTGACCTTTTGCCCTCGCTTTTGTCATTTTTGCCCAAGGGTTATCTGAATTAATTCTAACCTCAAAATGGTAGAATAAACTACATAGATCAATGTTTACCCACTATAATTTTTGTAACTTTTTTGGAAAATTCTAAATTGCCATGGTAGTTCAAGAGCACCAAAAAATAAGCATAAATAAAGAGTAAAGCGGAATTGTGGAAGAAATTAAGATTATACAACTAAATCTCTCTACGAGTCCCATAAAACATAAAGGAGATGATTAAAAGTTTTAAGTTCACTCATAGACCCTAAGATAAGTGTGTATGGAACACTTCAGGCACCATCCGATAAAGAAAATCCTAGTGTACCTACTGATTTAATATTGTTTCACCATACGTAGTATTTACAAATTGACATGTCATTAATATACATGTATCTTCTTCATTGCATTCGATAGATTGTAATCTCACTGACGGAGAGTACGTCCTCATTCCGGAGCAAGGAGTTGCTCATGAGGTAGTCTAGGAGCCAGCACCAGAACCTGCCATCGAGGATCTGCCTGCCCCAGCTTTGGAAGGCAAGCCCCGGTTTTATGCATAACCATTTATATATGCTATTTTACTACACTTAATGTTTGTAGGCTTGTACTGTGCACTTAAGTGTAGGAGCTGTCTGAAACCCTAGTTGCATGAACTCAGGACTCCTTTTTGAGATGGATACTTGTATGCTAGGTCGAGTAGCTGCTTTTCTAATCAGGGATCTCGGTAGAAGTCAAGTGATTTTTCTAGCACTCGCGCGAGGTCAGGAATTGGTTGTATCCATTTTTATATCGGAATGATGATGGTCTGTGGAAAACAATCCATGGGGATGCGTGCCTACGAGACTGAGAAATTGGAATAAGGATTAACGTGCGGATATCTGTGTCAAGCGTTTGAACGTACTAAGCACATGCCGAGAAATATGGTAAATCGGTAAGCCTAGTACCTGAGTGAACCTGCCCACAGACTTTACTCCTCACGCGACCTAAGACGTGGTCTCTCATTCCGGTTATGGTGGGTACAAGTGCGGTCACTTCACGACGGCAGTTGGGGTCAGTGAGGCATTGTACGCCAAGGCGGTGAGCCCTGTTTTGTCGACGGGGAATCGATGGGGACGGTTGATGTGTGTGGGGACGGAGTGCCTCGCCACGTCATGTGTTTAGGTTTCCCTTGCAAGGTTAAAACTCGATTCGAATTGTCTGCTTCTCGTAGCTAATGAGACTGCTTGATCCATTGTACTGCATTGAGTAATAAGTGGAAATGAGGTGACTGGCAAAAGATGTTGATTGATAAAATGTTTGATACCATGTATGATTAGCTAGGTACACATCTAGTCTAAAAGGATCATACTAAAACTTGAAAAGCTAAAACTTGATTTTAGACTCAGCTAGTGCTTTTGGCAAACCAAACCCCTCAGCCAAACAGCTGCATGTCTAGAGGTAGAGGAGTAGACTCCTCACACCGGGTAAGTCTAGCTGAGTATTAGTATACTCAGCCTTGCTTATGGCATAATTTTTTTACGGGTTCTTTGGAGGATATGGTTGCTGGAGTGACTTGTAAAAGTCGCCTAGAGGGGGGGGTGAATAGGGCGAATCTGAAATTTATAAACTTAAGCACAACTACAAGCCGGGTTAGCGTTAGAAATATGAACGAGTCCGAGAGAGAGGGCAAAAAACAAACTGCAACCAAATAAGGAGTGAGACACAAGGATTTGTTTTACCGAGGTTCGGTTCTTGCAAACCTACTCCCCGTTGAGGTGGTCACAAAGACCGGGTCTCTTTCAACCCTTTCCCTCTCTCAAACGGTCACCTAGACCGAGTGAGCTTCTCTTCTCAATCAAACGGGACACAAAATCCCCGCAAGGACCACCACACAATTGGTGTCTCTTGCCTCGGTTACAATTGAGTTGATCACAAGAAAGAATGAGAAAAAGAAGCAATCCAAGCGCAAGAGCTCAAATGAACACAAGTCACTCTCTCACAAGTCACTATTTGGTTTGGAATGAACTAAGGACTTAGGAGAGGATTTGATCTCTTTGGTGTGTCTTGTATTGAATGCTATAGCTCTTGTAAGGTGTGGAAAGTTGGAAAACTTGGATGCAATGAATGGTGGGTGGTTGGGGGTATTTATAGCCCCAACCACCAAACTAGCCGTTTAGTGAAGGCTGCTGTCGCATGGCGCACCGGACAGTCCGGTGCACCACCAGACACTGTCTGGTGCGCCTGCCACGTCACCAAACCGTTGGATTCTGACCATTGGAGCTTCTGTCTTCTGGGCCACCGGACAATCCGGTGGTGCACCAGACAGGCACTGTTCACTGTCCGGTGCGCCATCTGGCTCTGCTCTGACTCTGGCGCGTACTGTAGCGCATTTAATGCCTTCTGCAGACGACCGTTGGCGCGAAGTAGCCGTTGCTCCGCTGGCACACCGGACAGTCCGGTGCGCCACCGGATAGTCCGGTGAATTATAGCGGAGCGGCCTCCAGAATTCCCGAAGGTGAGCAGTTCGGAGTTGAAGTCCCTGGTGCACCGGACACTATCCGGTGGCACACCGGACAGTCCGGTGCGCCAGACCAGGGCACACTTCGGCTGACTTTAGCTCTCAATATTTGAATCCTTTCTCGGTCTTTTTATTGGTTTGTTGTGAACCTTTGGCACCTTAGAACGCATAATCTAGAGCAAACTAGTTAGTCCAATTATTTGTGTTGGGCAATTCAACCACCAAAATCAATTTGGAAAAAAGGTGTAAGCCTAATTCCCTTTCAATCTCCCCCTTTTTGGTGATTGATGCCAACACAAACCAAAGCAAATATAGAAGTGCATAATTGAACTAGTTTGCATAATGTAAGTGCAAAGGTTACTAAGAATTGAACCAATAAATTCTCATAAGATATGCATGGATTGTTTCTTTATTTATTTTTAACATTTTTGGACCACGCTTGCACCACATGTTTTGTTTTTGCAAATTCTTTTGTAAATTCTTTTCAAAGTCCTTTTGCAAATAGTCAAAGGTAAATGAATAAGATTTTGAGAAGCATTTTCAAGATTTGAAATTTTCTCCCCCTGTTTCAAATGCTTTTTCCTTTGACTAAACAAAACTCCCCTCAATCAAATCCTCCTCTTAGTGTTCAAGAGGGTTTTAGATATTAGTTTTGAAAGGGTTGTACCAATTTGAAATTCTATCAAAAGTAAGATACCGATTGAAAAACCATTAATTTAACTCAAATTTTTGAAAATTGGTGGTGGTGCGGTCCTTTTGCTTTGGGCTAATACTTTCTCCCCCTTTGGCATGAATCGCCAAAAACGGATACTTGAGTGAAATATAATGTAACACCCCTGGTGTTACTATAACTAAAACTTGAGCATGGCATCATGAGCATTGGCATTGCATATGTTTGACACACCTAGAGTGCATTCACTAGGCAAAAATTTCAAACAAGTTGTATTGTTTTAATGTTTTTGCAAATGGAACCCTGGTTAATGGACTTAACCCTAAATAGTGGTTCAAGGGGTAAAACTTAACCCAAGTTAAGAAAACCTAAATACTTTAGGGTAAAAGTCATAAAATGACCCTAAGAATAAACTTGAATCACTTTTATACCCCTGGGATACCAGAAACCCTAATTGAAACCCTGGGAAACCCTAAGTCTAAACCCTAGGGGCTTATGTGCAAAAGTGATGAACCTTTGGACTAAAATGTAAAAACTACTATGTTTATGCATCTAAAGCCAATTGGTTCACAAATATGTGAATTTACAAGCCAAACCCTGAGATTTGGACTTAAGTGCAAAATGGACCTCATTTGAGTTCTACACTAAGTCTGAAATTCAGTGTTAAAGGCTCCACTTTAGGGCTTTGTAGCTTGCAACGCATAGGGTTTTTGCCCGAGGTCACCACATCAAAGTTGAAGACCCATTATAGGAGAACAACTTTGCTAAAGGGTGCAAGCATAGTTGTTATGAAGAATTTGGAGAAAAACCCAGTCCAAAACTGGCTGTCAGACTGTTTGGAGCTGAATTTCAGAGTTGCAGTGCCATGGGGTGAACTTTGAGCTTGATTTTGATTTGGATCCAGTGCTCAAATGTGATCAAGTCCTATAGTTGAGTTGTAGCTGGTATGTAGCACTACAACTTTGGTGCAGAGACTTGGACCTATCGTCACATGAAATCTGGAGAAAAATGGCTCTCAACTCGCTCGGTCAGGTGCACTGATGAACTATGGCCATGGTACAGTAACCGTTAAACCTGAAGAAGATCTTTCCCGTGCCCGTCGCCGGTAGCCGTCGCCGTCGATCGTCGTCGCTGTGATTCGTGCTCGGCGGTCACTAGATAAGTCTGTCGCGGTAAGGTCCTCGTCACCAGTGAGCTGGCCACCACTCCGACGAACCCCCCCTGTCTTCCTTCGACTTTGCGGCTGGCGGTAAGTACTCACCGTCGACCGCCGCCTCTCGGCCGGGTGCCGCGTGGCTCTACACTTTCACCGTGTCGCCATGACCTTCTCTGAACCCTCCGTGGCTCACCGGAGTTACTGCCACGTCGTTGGCCACGTACCCGCGAAGCCAGTGCTTCTTCCTCCTCTCCGGCCGTCGACGCATCGCGATCAAATTAAGTGCCACCGCTTCGGAACTCTATAAATTGACCCCGCCGTGAGCTTCACCACATCCTTACGCATCCAGCCACCGCTAATCGGCCACAATCATCCACCCGCGCACTTGAATTTCTCGTTTCCCCCAAATCCATTTTCCGCCGCCGTGAATCGAGCTCGCCGTGGACAGCCCGTTTCAGGTCCGATCTCACCCTCGGTTCTCTTGTTTCAACATCTTTGTGTCCTCTTGATGCTTACCGAAGCATTGAATCGAACTAGACCGCCCTGGGTCGCCGGGAACACGATCATGTCCCCATTTTGCTTACGGCCACCGTGGCCGGAACTCCCCAGTCCACCATTAGTACAATTAGGTTAGGGGAAATGCTCCGTAGGAGTTTAATTCCGTGTATGTCGCTCGGGAGCACCGGTCACTGCCCCAATCGGCCGGTCTGCTTGCTCGTCGGAGCGCGGCCGTGCTTGAACGCCGTCGGGGACTGCGAGTTGTGAATTGACAAGAACCCGGGGACCTTTTCGTGAACTGTCAGTGACTTAAAACAATAGTAAACGGACCTATTTCTGTTTAGCCGTTAAGCCGAGGGCCTCTGCGCAAAGTCGCCTCGCGGGCGCGGGCGCGCGCGCGAATCCGCTCGGGCTTGGGCCGGCTGGACTTTGAAAAACGGTAGAAAATAGTAGAAAAATCCTAAAATTATGAGACCAATTTTCCTAGGCTTGTTATTTTCCATAGTGTTTAATAAAAATAGTTCTATGATTTTTAGTTTGAAAAAGGAAGTTTAGGATATTTAAAATAGCCTAAACCATTGATTCTGGATTTTTAGAAAATAGATAATAATCCCAAAATTGCCCAAACTTTTTATGTGAGCTTTTCACACTATTTAGAAGCCATGGGTAGAGTTTGGTTTGATTTGAACATTGTTTGATAACTAGAACCCAAAACACCCCCCCTGCCCTATGAACTCCTTTACCGACTCCGGAAACCCTAAGTTCCCGGAACTCCGTGAAGGCAAGTTGTATTCAAGACATAAATAATAAATTTATGATATCTTTGCATTCTCATGAGCATTACATGGCATTCATTCTTATATATACCTATATGGTTATATTTAGAAAGCGGAGAAGAGAGTGAAGTGATTGAAGAGAAGGCACAACCACCACCTTTGGAATCTCGGGCAAGGACTTGGCTCTACTTCGACATCTGCGAGTCCAAGCCTGACTCACCTGTAAACGAAGGCAAGCCCCGGTGCATGCAACCCCTTTCCTTGTGTTTTTAAATACTTTTCGCACACTTAAGTCTAGTGAAATGTGCATTAGGTTCATAGGGATTGCTTGAAACCCTTTGATGCATTGCTTTCCTTGATATCCATACCTTTATAGATACTTCTGTGAAGTATCAAAATATGGTTTACAAAAATGCTTAGCCTTGCTTAGATCTTGTGGTTAGAGGTTGTCCTTAATTTAACTCGAGAAAGGATGGCTTCTACCTGCAAGGATATTTTCATTTGGAGCAATGGTGGGATCTTACTGCAAAGATCCCCGTGATGCTCTTTTCATCCTTGGGAACAGAAACAATCCTAATGATGGAACTATGTAAATCGAGACTTGGGGTAGGAACAGGTGATGTTCTACCCAGGATGATTAAGGATTAACGCGTATGTAGGCTTGTTGATCGAGGACCCTTTAACTGGTCACATGCCTCGTCATGGGTAAGCCTTGCCTCGGGCAGACTAAGGCCGGAATAAGACAACACGAGATGGGCGTGGAGCGGTGGCGAGAGTAGCGTGTACCCTCCGTGGCAAGAGGCTGGACGGTGGTGTATCTGTGCTCTCGGTCTGCGTGAACCTGATCCGGTCTTAAGAACCCCGGTGGCGGGTTGACATATGCAAGGGTTAAGTGCTACATATGTCGTGTGATTGGAGATCCTCAGCTGAGTATAATCGATTCGGATCGCCGTACCTTCGCGGTTATGAAGACTTGGTCACTACCCTGCAACCTAGAGTCAGGATGTGAACACGATGGATAAAAATGATGTTGTTTTGATGTGATGTGAAATTTGACTAGATGCAAATGGAGTCTATTAATACTTAACATGGCGTTAAAAGACTGAAAGTAAGGACTCACTTTAGTAAGCTACTTCTGCAAAAGTATAAGTTGATTTTGCTAAAGCCTCTCCTTGACTCCTATTTATCCAGCATACCCTTGAGAGTCTTTTCCTTAGTCAGGTAAGACTTGCTGAGTATTCCATACTCAGGGTTTATCCCTTTGTTGTTTTTAGGTGAGGAAGCGACAAAGTTTTGTTGCTTTTGCTCCAAGGTGGTATCTAATGAAGAAAAACAAGAATGAAGATACGGGAGGACTTGGTCCTCCACATAGGATCTTTTTGTTGATAGTTATTGGGAGGAGTTTTTGCCTCCCATGATATGTGTACTCAGCACTCGTTTATAGCTCTGGTCTGTAATAAGTAACTTGATCTTACTTTCTAAATAAATGTAAGTTTATGTAATTGCTTCCGCACTTCTATATCTCCGATGTTCTGTAATGTCTGCAAGACGGGTGAGACGTTCCTGGTAAGGTAAGGAAAGATACCGAACTTGCCAAGTAGTCAGGGGCACCTACAGGGTTGTCTGATGTCCGTTGGACAAGGACAACTGTAGGTGGGCCTAATTACTTGGGAGGTTCTGTCACAGCTGGTATCGGAGCGTAGCCCTTCTTGGCAGATATTATGAGGCATCTTCAAAAGATTTTCAAAAGTCTTACCTCAAAATTCTTTTCTCTTCTTCCCTGAGTATTCTGAAGAGTCTATCTTAAAGACCAGATAGGAAGAGTGCAACGTATAGAAGGTATGAATCAACTAAGGTTGATTCTGTAATTACACATGCATCATGTCATACAAACTTTGAGTTAAACCCCCTGCGTAGCTAGTACGTGATTCATCTACCTTGTTCATACATCCTTAGTGAATAGAGTGTATCCGTTGCCCTTCTCTATAGATGAATCAACAAGAAGCTCCTACAGGAGTTGGAGAGTTTCTACGAGATTTTGGTGTTCCAGTGGTCCTGTGGCGACTACTTCAAGAGATTGGATATATCGAAGCACCCAAGTACCAGTGGTCACGCACTGTTCTTAGAGGACAACCATGGTATGAGGTAGTAGTGCGTATTCCAGAACGTGCTAGAAAACCATCTTGGCCGTATTGGATGTTCCATGCCGAAGGAATGACTCCTTGGGAGGGTGCTCAGGTAGCTGCCTTAGAGGTACTAACAACCATTTGTTACCAGAAAAGGGAAGAAATACAAGCCACATCTATGAGGTTGTTCCCTGCAGTTGCCTTAAGTGACCCGTTGGTGTATCATCACCAGGCCCGATTAATGGAAAGCATTCCTATTGGGCAAGATTCTGTTGAATCGGCATCTGCTCGAGTTTTGATGGCCGTGCTAGAGTTGCAACTTACTCGGGGGCACAGTCGTCAAAAGTGGCAGCAGTTGTACACTGGGAGCTATGCAGCATTTAAGATGATGGAAATGGCCAAGAATAGTGCTTGTACTCAAGCACAAGAACGACTTGAGGAAACAAAGGTTCAAGCGGAACAGGTTATTGGACTAGAGCATCAGGTGACAGAACTTCAGATACAACACCAAGCTGATCAGAATCGCATTAAGGAGCTTGAGCATCAGCTAACTAATGCTCATTCTAAATTAAAAATTTTGAGTAAGCAACAAGAAGAAATTTGTCTGTATGCTGCTGCTATTAGAGAAGACCTTAAGGAAACCATGAGCTTCATAAGCCATCAGGATCAGGCGATCAAAGAATTGAATCGTGCTCATCCCATGGAGTTTCAAGTAGCACAACGGCTTGTCAACCATCTGCAGCAAGCAGTGCATAGGCTCAATGTTGCCTTTTATCCTACTCCTGCACCGGCGGACTAAGGGTTCCTTGGAAGAATGGCAACAAACATCTGGCAGATGGTGTAGCTAGAGAAGATGTAGTAGATCAATGTAATAAGGTAGGTGTAGATAGACCAGCTTGGTAATAAAAACAGGTTAAACTTTGTTGGAAAGAGTTTTCCTGTTTTACCTGGATCATGTAACATGTGAGCTTTTATATGACTATGGTGTAAGAAACGACTGCCGGTTTATGAAGCAACTTTTAATATCTATAGTAGTTTCTCAAAATTCAAGAGTTAAGATGGCTATTCCTTTGGATATTCCATGTGGATCACCATGTTGCCTTATTAACCTAACTTAGGAAAGGCATGTTATCTATCGAAGGCATACCAATTTAATCCTTGACCTTGTGATCCCTATGATGGGCATAGAAATATGCTTGGGCTGAATTAACAGTCTCCCATCATACTCCTTTCATCAAGTTTAGGTTATGGCCATGCCTTGTTCACTTCTTTGGACCATGATCTATTTGGATCTCTACTTGTAATCGTACTTACAGCTGGAGTCTCTTTTGTACCTTGTCATCCTTGATCAATCTATTTGTGCTGTGTGAGATTCCTTATTGGTTATGTCTGGTATTGGCGTTATGACTAAAATTGATGATGCTGCGCCAAAACTGAGGGCCTCTTGTGGGTATACACACAAGGTTGTGCTGCTCGATGCACGCTTGTATCACAGTTAGTAGTCATAATCCATTATGAGATTATATCAATATGTTATCTCTACGCAAATCGTTCTTATCACGTGAGATCCATTATTGGTGCCAGTTTTGTAATGGTGTCATGGTTAAGAACTTATGGTACCGCGGCGAAACTGAGAGCCTCCTGTGAATGTACACACAGGATTCTGCTGCTTGGCGCATGTTGGTATCGAGGTCTCTGGTCATGATCCATTGTGAAACTACACTGATGTGTGATCTTCTGTGAACTCCTTCCTTAAAACAATTTCTTGTTGTTTGTGAGGAAATCAAGCAACATCTGTCATCTCCGTTGGATCAAAAGGCCATACCACTTTCATGTGTGGTCTTATTTCTTTTGATCTTGGTAGTGACTACTCATATAGTTCCCTTTACATCCTTTGTGTAAAGGTGAAGCCTTGGATCTTTTTAGTGTAAGAAAACAAATGATTAGCTCTCAAAATGGAGACTGGTTTTCCCTGCTGCTGAAATGCAGGGGTTTGTTCATTCGCTTTCCTAATTAATCTATGTATTCCTTAACCAAGTGGATAATTCATCTCGCTTGAAGAAACGGATGAACAACCTGACCAAATGGAATTCTATCCAAATGCATGACCTTTGGCTTGCAAATGTGAACTCTCAACCCTTGGCTTACCGATGGTACTGAGAAGACTTGCTCAATGTCAAAAGTAGTTCAACAAGTTGGTTTTAACTAACTTGTAACTGCCCGTTGAACGAATGTTGAGTTTAGAGATCGTTTTATCGAGTTGTCTAAGCTCACTTTTGTACAACCCCTCTTAAGGAAGAATTTACAAGAATCGAGATTAAGTCGGTCAATAACCACCTAACCATCGCTCTAGTCGTGCCTCGATTGCCTCATGTATGCTTTTCCAGCATAAGTGATTGGGTCGAGCCATGTCTAGTGCCCGATAAAATGGACTAGTTGCAAAGTCCGCATTTTTAGATCCCTCCGCTGGTGATTTGTCTTGAATCAATATCACCTTTCGTGAATTTGGATTCCCTGGCTAACACGAGTTGACCGTGATGTTATTCGACATTCACACTCGTCTCGTGTGCTATGAACTTACCGTAACCACTTGTTGGTAAACCTCTTCTTGTGTGTTTTACCCAAGATGGTGCATCTGATTCTTTTTGGGGACAGTTGCATAATTGCCACCCAACAGACTCAGATAGTACAGTGTCATTAGAAAAAGCAAGCTGCACACATGGAACCTTATGTGTTCTTCTGGTGGGCAAAGATGCAAATTGAAATTACACACTATGTGGCTAGATGTGACACTTGTAAACGTGTCAAGGCCATATACATGAAGACTGCTGGTCCATTACAATCCTTACCTATCCCAACATGGAAAGGGGAAGATATTGTATGGACTTTGTCGTGGGATTACCCAGGACTACAAAAAGGTATGACTCTATCTGGTTATTGTTGATTCGGCTTACGAAAATTTCTCATTTTCTGCCAGTCAAGACCGATCACCCAGTTACTGTCTATGCCCAATTGTACATTGCTCGTATTCTTAGTCTGCACGGTGTTCCGAAGACCATAGTGTCGGATCGTGGATCGCAATTCGTATCCAAATTTTGGGAAGAACTTCATAAATCCCTGGGTACTAAGTTGCTCCACAGTTCGGCGTATCATCTTCAAACCAGTAGGCAGACTGAGAGGGTAAACCAAATACTGGAAGATATGCTACGGGCATGTGTTCTGGAATTCCCACAGAAATGGGATGAATGTTTGCCCTTAGCGGAGTTTTCATATAATAATAGCTATCAAGAAAGCATCAAGATGGCACCCTTCGAAGCTTTATATGGACGACGATGTCGTACTCCGCTAAATTGGTCTGAACCTGGTGGAAGGTGCTTCTTTAGGCCTGATATGGTGAAAGAGGTCAAAAAAAAGGGTTCAGAGAATCATTCATAATATGAAAAAGGCACAAGCTCGTCAGAAAAGTTATGCAGACATACGGCGAAGGCCCTTATATTTCCTGGAAGGAGACTATGTTTACCTAAAGGTCTCACCAATGAAGGGTGTATCGCGTTTCGGGGTTAAAGGGAAACTTGCACCCAGGTACATTGGTCCATTCCTGGTGCTTGAGCAATGTGGACCAGTGGCATATCGACTTCAGCTCCCCGAAACATTGTCTGCTGTGCATAATGTGTTCCACGTGTCACAATTGAAGAAGTGTCTTTGGGTTCCTGATCGAACCGTTGAAGTGGCTGATGTTGTCCTGGAACCAAATTTAACATACTCGGAGCATCCTATTCGAGTTCTGGATCAAAAGGACAGGGTCACCCGAAGAAAGACTCTCCAGTTCTACAAAATACTGTGGAACCAGCATTCTGAAGATGAAGCTACTTGGTAAACTCAAGACTTCTTGAATAAGAATTTCCCAGGCTTCCTAGCCTCATGTAAATTGTAAAGCCTGTATAGCTGTTGTAATAAAGAAGTAACCCCCACATTACCCCTACCTTGTACCAAAATTAAGGAAATAAAAATGTGATGTGTTTCCTTTACCATTACCTACCCTAGGATTTTTAATCTCGGGACGAGATTCTTTTATGGGGGGAAGGATGTAACACCCCTGGTGTTACTATAACTAAAACTTGAGCATGGCATCATGAGCATTGGCATTGCATATGTTTGACACACCTAGAGTGCATTCACTAGGCAAAAATTTCAAACAAGTTGTATTGTTTTAATGTTTTTGCAAATGGAACCCTGGTTAATGGACTTAACCCTAAATAGTGGTTCAAGGGGTAAAACTTAACCCAAGTTAAGAAAACCTAAATACTTTAGGGTAAAAGTCATAAAATGACCCTAAGAATAAACTTGAATCACTTTTATACCCCTGGGATACCAGAAACCCTAATTGAAACCCTGGGAAACCCTAAGTCTAAACCCTAGGGGCTTATGTGCAAAAGTGATGAACCTTTGGACTAAAATGTAAAAACTACTATGTTTATGCATCTAAAGCCAATTGGTTCACAAATATGTGAATTTACAAGCCAAACCCTGAGATTTGGACTTAAGTGCAAAATGGACCTCATTTGAGTTCTACACTAAGTCTGAAATTCAGTGTTAAAGGCTCCACTTTAGGGCTTTGTAGCTTGCAACGCATAGGGTTTTTGCCCGAGGTCACCACATCAAAGTTGAAGACCCATTATAGGAGAACAACTTTGCTAAAGGGTGCAAGCATAGTTGTTATGAAGAATTTGGAGAAAAACCCAGTCCAAAACTGGCTGTCAGACTGTTTGGAGCTGAATTTCAGAGTTGCAGTGTTATGGGGTGAACTTTGAGCTTGATTTTGATTTGGATCCAGTGCTCAAATGTGATCAAGTCCTATAGTTGAGTTGTAGCTGGTATGTAGCACTACAACTTTGGTGCAGAGACTTGGACCTGTCGTCACATGAAATCTGGAGAAAAATGGCTCTCAACTCGCTCGGTCAGGTGCACTGATGAACTATGGCCATGGTACAGTAACCGTTAAACCTGAAGAAGATCTTTCCCGTGCCCGTCGCCGGTAGCCGTCGCCGTCGATCGTCGTCGCTGTGATTCGTGCTCGGCGGTCACTAGATAAGTCTGTCGCGGTAAGGTCCTCGTCACCAGTGAGCTGGCCACCACTCCGACGAACCCCCCTGTCTTCCTTCGACTTTGCGGCTGGCGGTAAGTACTCGCCGTCGACCGCCGCCTCTCGGCCGGGTGCCGCGTGGCTCTACACTTTCACCGTATCGCCATGACCTTCTCTGAACCCTCCGTGGCTCACCGGAGTTACTGCCACGTCGTTGGCCACGTACCCGCGAAGCCAGTGCTTCTTCCTCCTCTCCGGCCGTCGACGCATCGCGATCAAATTAAGTGCCACCGCTTCGGAACTCTATAAATTGACCCCGCCGTGAGCTTCACCACATCCTTACGCATCCAGCCACCGCTAATCGGCCACAATCATCCACCCGCGCACTTGAATTTCTCGTTTCCCCCAAATCCATTTTCCGCCGCCGTGAATCGAGCTCGCCGTGGACAGCCCGTTTTAGGTCCGATCTCACCCTCGGTTCTCTTGTTTCAACATCTTTGTGTCCTCTTGATGCTTACCGAAGCATTGAATCGAACTAGACCGCCCTGGGTCGCCGGGAACACGATCATGTCCCCATTTTGCTTACGGCCACCGTGGCCGGAACTCCCCAGTCCACCATTAGTACAATTAGGTTAGGGGAAATGCTCCGTAGGAGTTTAATTCCGTGTATGTCGCTCGGGAGCACCGGTCACTGCCCCAATCGGCCGGTCTGCTTGCTCGTCGGAGCGCGGCCGTGCTTGAACGCCGTCGGGGACTGCGAGTTGTGAATTGACAAGAACCCGGGGACCTTTTCGTGAACTGTCAGTGACTTAAAACAATAGTAAACGGACCTATTTCTGTTTAGCCGTTAAGCCGAGGGCCTCTGCGCAAAGTCGCCTCGCGGACGCGGGCGCGCGCGCGAATCCGCTCGGGCTTGGGCCGGCTGGACCTGAATCGGCCCAGTACTGCTCCTCTTTTTCCTTTTTCTTTTTCAGCAGAACTTTGAAAAACGGTAGAAAATAGTAGAAAAATCCTAAAATTATGAGACCAATTTTCCTAGGCTTGTTATTTTCCATAGTGTTTAATAAAAATAGTTCTATAATTTTTAGTTTGAAAAAGGAATTTTAGGATATTTAAAATAGCCTAAACCATTGATTCTGGATTTTTAGAAAATAGATAATAATCCCAAAATTGCCCAAACTTTTTATGTGAGCTTTTCACACTATTTAGAAGCCATGGGTAGAGTTTGGTTTGATTTGAACATTGTTTGATAACTAGAACCCAAAACACCCCCCTGCCCTATGAACTCCTTTACCGACTCCGGAAACCCTAAGTTCCCGGAACTCCGTGAAGGCAAGTTGTATTCAAGACATAAATAATAAATTTATGATATCTTTGCATTCTCATGAGCATTACATGGCATTCATTCTTATATATACCTATATGGTTATATTTAGAAAGCGGAGAAGAGAGTGAAGTGATTGAAGAGAAGGCACAACCACCACCTTTGGAATCTCGGGCAAGGACTTGGCTCTACTTCGACATCTGCGAGTCCAAGCCTGACTCACCTGTAAACGAAGGCAAGCCCCGGTGCATGCAACCCCTTTCCTTGTGTTTTTAAATACTTTTCGCACACTTAAGTCTAGTGAAATGTGCATTAGGTTCATAGGGATTGCTTGAAACCCTTTGATGCATTGCTTTCCTTGATATCCATACCTTTATAGATACTTCTGTGAAGTATCAAAATATGATTTACAAAAATGCTTAGCCTTGCTTAGATCTTGTGGTTAGAGGTTGTCCTTAATTTAACTCGAGAAAGGATGGCTTCTACCTGCAAGGATATTTTCATTTGGAGCAATGGTGGGATCTTACTGCAAAGCTCCCCGTGATGCTCTTTTCATCCTTGGGAACAGAAACAATCCTAATGATGGAACTATGTAAATCGAGACTTGGGGTAGGAACAGGTGATGTTCTACCCAGGATGATTAAGGATTAACGCGTATGTAGGCTTGTTGATCGAGGACCCTTTAACTGGTCACATGCCTCGTCATGGGTAAGCCTTGCCTCAGGCAGACTAAGGCCGGAATAAGACAACACGAGATGGGCGTGGAGCGGTGGCGAGAGTAGCGTGTACCCTCCGTGGCAAGAGGCTGGACGGTGGTGTATCTGTGCTCTCGGTCTGCGTGAACCTGATCCGGTCTTAAGAACCCCGGTGGCGGGTTGACATATGCAAGGGTTAAGTGCTACATATGTCGTGTGATTGGAGATCCTCAGCTGAGTATAATCGATTCGGATCGCCGTACCTTCGCGGTTATGAAGACTTGGTCACTACCCTGCAACCTAGAGTCAGGATGTGAACACGATGGATAAAAATGATGTTGTTTTGATGTGATGTGAAATTTGACTAGATGCAAATGGAGTCTATTAATACTTAACATGGCGTTAAAAGACTGAAAGTAAGGACTCACTTTAGTAAGCTACTTCTGCAAAAGTATAAGTTGATTTTGCTAAAGCCTCTCCTTGACTCCTATTTATCCAGCATACCCTTGAGAGTCTTTTCCTTAGTCGGGTAAGACTTGCTGAGTATTCCATACTCAGGGTTTATCCCTTTGTTGTTTTTAGGTGAGGAAGCGACAAAGTTTTGTTGCTTTTGCTCCAAGGTGGTATCTAATGAAGAAAAACAAGAATGAAGATACGGGAGGACTTGGTCCTCCACATAGGATCTTTTTGTTGATAGTTATTGGGAGGAGTTTTTGCCTCCCATGATATGTGTACTCAGCACTCGTTTATAGCTCTGGTCTGTAATAAGTAACTTGATCTTACTTTCTAAATAAATGTAAGTTTATGTAATTGCTTCCGCACTTCTATATCTCCGATGTTCTATAATGTCTGCAAGACGGGTGAGACGTTCCTGGTAAGGTAAGGAAAGATACCGAACTTGCCAAGTAGTCAGGGGCACCTACAGGGTTGTCTGATGTCCGTTGGACAAGGACAACTGTAGGTGGGCCTAATTACTTGGGAGGTTCTGTCACATATAAGCCCTTCTACTTTCTCTCCCTATGGTAAATAACATATGAGTGAAGATTATACCAAGGTTGGAGAGTTTCATAGAGCGACGGTGAAGGATGAGTAATTTGATGGAGTGGAGTGGAAGCCTTTGTCTTCGCCGAAGACTCCAATTTCCTTTCAATCTATGACTTGGGTTGAAATACACTTGAAAACACATTAGTCATAGAATATAACAGAGACATGATCAAAGGTATATTAATGGGCTATGTGTGTAAAACATCAAAAGAAATTCTGAGAATCAAGAATATTTAGCTCATGCCTAAGTTTGTTAAATGTTTGTTCATCTAGTGGCTTGGTAAAGATATCAGCTAATTGTTCTTTGGTGTTAATATATGCAATCACGATATCCCCCTTTTGTTGGTGATCCCTTAAGAAATGATAACGAATGGCTATGTGTTTAGTGCGGCTATGTTCAACGGGATTATCCGCCATGCAGATTGCACTCTCATTGTCACATAGAAGAGGAACTTTGGTTAATTTGTAACCATAGTCCCTAAGGGTTTGCCTCATCCAAAGTAATTGCGCGCAACAATGGCCTGCGGCAATATACTCGGCTTCGGCGGTAGAAAGAGCGACGGAATTTTGCTTCTTTGAAGCCCAAGACACCAGAGACCTTCCCAAGAACTGGCAAGTCCCCGATGTGCTCTTTCTATTAATTTTACACCCCGCCCAGTCGGCATCCGAATAACCAATTAAATCAAATGTGGATCCCCTAGGGTACCAAAGCCCAAACTTAGGAGTATAAACTAAATATCTCAAGATTCGTTTTACGGCCCTAAGGTGAGCTTCCTTAGGATCGGCTTGGAATCTTGCACACATGCATACAGAAAGCATAATGTCCGGTCGAGATGCACATAAATAGAGTAAAGAACCTATCATCGACCGTTATACCTTTTGATCTACGGATTTACCTCCCGTGTCGAGGTCGAGATGCCCATTGGTTCCCATGGGTGTCTTGATGGGCTTGGCATCCTTCATCCCAAACTTGTTTAGAATGTCTTGAATATACTTCGTTTGGCTAATGAAGGTGCCCTCGTGGAGTTGCTTCACTTGAAATCCCAAGAAGTACTTCAACTCCCCCATCATAGACATCTCGAATTTTCGTGTCATGATCCTACTTAATTCCTCACATGTAGATTCGTTAGTAGGCCCAAATATAATATCATCAACATAAATTTGGCATACAAACAAATCATTTTCAAGAGTTTTAGTAAATAAAGTAGGATCCGCCTTTCCGACTTTGAAGCCATTAGTGATAAGAAAAATATCTTAGGCATTCATACCATGCTCTTGGGGCTTGCTTGAGCCCATAAAGCGCCTTAGAGAGTTTATATACGTGATTAGGATACTTACTATCTTCAAAGCCGGGAGGTTGCTCAACATAGACCTCTTCCTTGATTGGTCCATTGAGGAAGGCACTCTTCACGTCCATTTGATAAAGCTTGAAGCCATGGTAAGTAGCATAGGCAAGTAAAATGCGAATTGATTCTAGCCTAGCTACGGGTGCATAGGTTTCACCGAAATCCAAACCTTCGACTTGTGAATATCCATTGGCCACAAATCGGGCTTTGTTCCTTGTCACCAAACCATGCTCATATTTTTTGTTGTGGAAGACCCACTTGGTTCCTACAACATTTTGGTTAGGACGTGGAACTAAATGCCATACCTCATTCCTTGTGAAATTGTTGAGCTCCTCTTGCATCGCCACCACCCAATCCGAATCTTGAAGTGCTTCCTCTATCTTGTGTGGCTCAATAGAGGAAACGAAAGAGTAATGTTCACAAAAATGAGCAACACGAGATCGAGTAGTTACCCCCTTTTGAATGTCGCCGAGGATGGTGTTCACGGGGTGATCTCGTTGAATTGCTTGGTGGACTCTTGGGTGTGGCGGCCTTGGAACTTGTTAATCTTCCTTATCTTGATCATGGACATCTCCCCTTTGATCATTGCTCTCCTCTTGAGGCGGCTCATTATCTTTATCTTCTCCTTCATCATCTTGAGCCTCATCCTCATCTTGAGTTGGTGGGGATGCTTGCATGGAGGAAGATGGTTGATCTTGTGCTTGTGGAGGCTCTTCGGATTCCTTAGGACACACATCCCCAATGGACATGTTCCTTAGCGCGACGCATGGAGCCTCTTCATCATCTAGCTCATCAAGATCAACTTGCTCTACTTGAGAGCCGTTAGTATCATCAAACACAATGTCACAAGAAACTTCAACTAGTCCAGAGGACTTGTTAAAGACTCTATATGCCCTTGTGTTTGAATCATATCCTAGTAAAAAGCCTTCTACAGCCTTAGGAGCAAATTTGGATTTTCTACCTCTTTTAACAAGAATAAAGCATTTTCAACCAAAGACTCTAAAATATGAAACATTGGGCTTTTTACCGGTTAGGAGTTCGTATGATGTCTTCTTGAGGATTCGGTGTAGATACAACCGGTTGATGGCGTAGCACGCGGTGTTGACCGCCTCCGCCCAAAACCGATCCAAAGTCTTGTACTCATCAAGCATGGTCCTTGCCATGTCCAATAGAGTTCTATTCTTCCTCTCCACTACACCATTTTGTTGTGGCGTGTAGGGAGAAGAGAACTCATGCTTGATGCCCTCCTCAAGGAAGCCTTCGATTTGTGAGTTCTTGAACTCTGTCCAATTGTCGCTTCTTATTTTCTTGATCCTTAAGCCAAACTCATTTTGAGCTCGTCTCAAGAATCCTTTCAAGGTTTCTTGGGTATGAGATTTTTCCTGTAAAAAGAACACCCAAGTGAAGCGAGAATAGTCATCCACAATAACTAGACAGTACTTACTCCCGCCGATGCTTATGTAAGCTATCGGGCCGAATAGGTCCATGTGTAGGAGCTCGAGTGGCCTATCAGTCGTCATGATGTTCTTGTGTGGATGATGAACACCAACTTGCTTCCCTGCCTGACATGCGCTACAAATCCCGTCTTTCTCAAAATGAACATTTGTTAGTCCCAAAATGTGTTCCCCCTTTAGAAGCTTGTGAAGATTCTTCATTCAACATGTGCTAGTCGGCGATGCCAGAGCCAGCCCATGTTAGTCTTAGCAATTAAGCAAGTGTTGAGTTCAGCTCTATCAAAATCTACTAAGTATAGCTGACCCTCCAACACTCCCTTATATGCTACTGAATCATCACTTCTTCTAAAGACAGTAACACCTATATCCGTAAAAAGACAGTTGTAACCCATTTTGCATAATTGTGAAACAGAAAGCAAATTGTAATCTAAAGAATCAACAAGAAAAACATTGGAAATGGAATGGTCAGGAGATATAGCAATTTTACCCAATCCTTTGACCAAACCTTGATTTCCATCCCCGAATGTGATAGCTCGTTGGGGATCTTGGTTTTTCTCGTAGGAGGAGAACATCTTCTTCTCCCCTGTCATGTGGTTTGTGCACCCGCTATCGATGATCCAACTTGAGCCCCCGGATGCATAAACCTACAAAACAAATTTAGTTCTTGATTTTAGGTACCCAAACGGTTTTGGGTCATTTGACATTAGATACAAGAACTTTGGGTACCCAAACACAAGTCTTTGATCCCTTGTGTTTGCCCCCAACATACTTGGCAACTACCTTGCCGGATTTGTTAGTTAAAACATAAGATGTGAAAGTCGCCTAGAGGGGGGGGGGTGAATAGGGCGAATCTGAATTTTATGAACTTAAGCACAACTACAAGCCGGGTTAGCGTTAGAAATATAAACGAGTCCGAGAGAGAGGGGAAAACAAATCGCAAGCAAATAAAGCGTGAGACACAAGGATTTGTTTTACCGAGGTTCGGTTCTTGCAAACCTACTCCCCGTTGAGGTGGTCACAAAGACCGGGTCTCTTTCAACCCTTTCCCTCTCTCAAACGGTCACCTAGACCGAGTGAGCTTCTCTTCTCAATCAAACGGAACACAAAGTTCCCGTAAGGACCACCACACAATTGGTGTATCTTGCCTTGGTTACAATTGAGTTGAATCACAAGAAGAATGAGAAAGAAAAGAAGCGATCCAAGCGCAAGAGCTCAAATGAACACAAATATCGCTCTCTCTAGTCACTATTTGATTTGGAGTGATTCTGGACTTGGGAGAGGATTTGATCTCTTTGGAGTGTCTAGAATTGAATGCTATAGCTCTTATAATGTGTTGAAGGTGGGAAACTTGGATGCCATTGAATGTGGGGTGGTTGGGGTATTTATAGCCCCAACCACCAAAATATGGTTGTTGGAAGGCTGCTGTCGCATGGTGCACCGGACACTGTCCGGTGCGCCAGCCACGTCAGCAGACCGTTGGGGTTCGACTGTTGGAGCTCTGACAGGTGGGGCCTCTGGGCTGTCCGGTGGTGCACCATACAGGTCCTGTAGACTGTCCGGTGCGCCAACTACGCGTGCTCTGTCCTCTGCGCGCGTAGGCACGCATTAAATGTGTTGCAGTCGACCGTTGCGCGCGAAGTAGCCGTTGCTCCGCTGAAACACCAGACAGTCTAGTGTGACACCGAACACTGTCCGGTGCATCACTGGACAGTCCGGTGAATTATAGCGGAGCGGCCTCCCATTTTCCCGAAAGTAGCGAGTTCAGCGTCGAGTGCCCTAGTGCATCGGACACTGTCTGGTGGTGCACCGGACACTGTCCGGTGAGCCAGACCAGGGTGCCTTTTGGGATGTCTTTTGCTCTCTTTGTTTGAATCCTTTCTTGGTCTTTTTATTGGCTTATTGTGAACCTTTGGCACCTGTAGAACTTATAGACTAGAGCAAACTAGTTAGTACAATTATTTGTGTTGGGCAATTCAACCACCAAAATCAATTAGGAAAAAGGTGTAAGCCTAATTCCCTTTCAATCTCCCCCTTTTTGGTGATTGATGCCAACACAAACCAAAGCAAATATAGAAGTGCATAATTGAACTAGTTTGCATAATTGTAAGTGCAAAGGTTGCTTAGAATGAAACCAATAAATATTCTTTTAAGATATGCATGGATTGTTTCTTTATTTTTAACATTTTGGACCACGCTTGCACCACATGTTTTGTTTTTGCAAGTTCTTTTGTAAATTCTTTTCAAAGTCCTTTTGCAAATAGTCAAAGGTAAATGAATAAGATTTTGAGAAGGATTTTCGAGATTTAAATTTTCTCCCCTTGTTTCAAATGCTTTTCCTTTGACTAAACAAAACTCCCCCTCAATAAAATCCTCCTCTTAGTGTTCAAGAGGGGTTTAGATATTAGTTTTTGAAGAGGGTGTACTAATTTGAAATTCTATCAAAAATGAGATACCAATTGAAATATTCATCATTTCAAAACATTTTCTTAACTTTAAATTTTGAAAATTGGTGGTGGTGCGGTCCTTTTGCTTTGGGCTAATACCTTCTCCCCCTTTGGCATGAATCGCCAAAAACGGATACTTGAGTGAAATATAATCCCTTTCAATTACTTTCTCCCCTTTTGGCTTATAATATATGAGTGAAGATTATACCAAAGACGGAGAGCTGCTCAGAGCGACGGCGAAGGGTGAGTGATTCGATGGAGTGGAGTGGAAGCCTTTGTCTTCGCCGAAGACTCCAAATCCCTTTCAATCTATGACTCCCGTGTCGAGGTCGAGATGCCCATTGGTTCCCATGGGTGTTTTGATGGGCTTGGCATCCTTCATCCCAAACTTGTTTAGAATGTCTTGAATATACTTCGTTTGGCTAATGAAGGTACCCTCTTGGAGTTGCTTCACTTGAAATCCCAAGAAGTACTTCAACTCCCCCATCATCGACATCTCGAACTTTTGTGTCATGATCCTACTAAATTCCTCACATGTAGATTCGTTAGTAGACCCAAATATAATATCATCAACATAAATTTGGCATACAAACAAATCATTGTCAAGAGTTTTAGTGAATAGAGTAGGATCGACTTTTCCGACTTTGAAGCCATTAGTGATAAGAAAATCTCTTAGGCATTCATACCATGCTCTTGGGGCTTGCTTGAGCCCATAAAGCGCCTTAGAGAGTTTGTAAACATGGTTAGGGTACTCACTATCTTCAAAGCCGGGAGGTTGCTCAACATAGACCTCTTCCTTGATTGGTCCATTGAGGAAGGCACTTTTCACGTCCATTTGGTAAAGCTTAAAGCCATGGTAAGTAGCATAGGCAAGTAAAATGCGAATTGATTCAAGCCTAGCTACGGGTGCATAGGTTTCACCGAAATCCAAATCTTTGACTTGTGAATATCCCTTGGCCACAAGTCGGGTTGTGTTCCTTGTCACCACACCATGCTCATCTTGTTTGTTGCGGAAGACCCACTTGGTTCCTACAACATTTTGGTTAGGACGTGGAACTAAAAGCCATACCTCATTCCTAGTGAAGTTGTTGAGCTCCTCTTACATTGCCACCACCCAATCCGAATCTTGAAGTGCTTCCTCTACCTTGTGTGGCTCAATAGAGGAAACAAAAGAGTAATGTTCACAAAAATGAGCAACACGAGATCTAGTAGTTACCCCATTTTGAATATCGCCGAGGATGGTGTTCACGGGGTGATCTCGTTGGATTGCTTGGTGGACTCTTGGGTGTGGCGGTCTTGGAACTTGTTCATCTTCCTCATCTTGATTATGGGCATCTCCCCCTTGATCATTGCTCTCCTCTTGAGGTGGCTCAACTCCTTGATCTTCTCCTTCATCATTTTGAGCCTCATCCTCGTCTTGAGTTGGTGGAGATGCTTGCATTGAGGAAGATGGTTGATCTTGTGCATTTGGAGGCTCTTCGGATTCCTTAGGACACACATCCCCAATGGACATGTTCCTTAGCTCGACGCATGGAGCCTCTTCATCACCTAGCTCATCAAGATCAACTTGCTCTACTTGAGAGCCGTTAGTCTCATCAAACACAATGTCACAAGAAACTTCAACTAGCCCAGAGGACTTGTTAAAGACTCTATATGCCCTTGTGTTTGAATCATATCCTAGTAAAAAGCCTTCTACAGCCTTAGGAGCAAATTTGGATTTTCTACCTCTTTTAACAAGAATGAAACATTTGCTACCAAAGACTCTAAAATATGATACATTGGGCTTTTTACCGGTTAGGAGTTCATATGATGTCTTCTTGAGGATTCGGTGTAGATACAACCGGTTGATGGCGTAGCAAGCGGTGTTGACCGCCTCGGCCCAAAACCGATCTGAAGTCTTGTACTCATCAAGCATGGTTCTTGGCTTCTTGCCATGTCCAATAGAGTTCGATTCTTCCTCTCCACTACACCATTTTGTTGTGGCGTGTAGGGAGAAGAGAACTCATGCTTGATGCCCTCCTCCTCAAGGAAGCCTTCGATTTGAGAGTTCTTGAACTCCGTCCCGTTGTCGCTTCTAATTTTCTTGATCCTTAATCCAAACTCGTTTTGGGGCCATCTCAAGAATCCCTTTAAGGTCTCTTGGGTATGAGATTTTTCCTGCAAAAAGAACACCCAAGTGAAGCGAGAATAGTCATCCACAATAACTAGACAGTACTTACTCACGCCGATGCTTATATAAGCTATCAGGTCGAATAGGTCCATGTGTAGGAGCTCGAGTGGCCTGTCAGTCGTCATGATGTTCTTGTGTGGATGATGAACACCAACTTGCTTTCCTGCCTGATATGCGCTACAAACCCTGTCTTTCTCAAAGTGAACATTTGTTAGTCCCGAAATGTGTTCTCCCTTTAGAAGCTTGTGAAGATTCTTCATTCCAACATGTACTATTCGGCGGTGCCAGAGCCAGCCCATGTTAGTCTTAGCAATTAAGCAGGTGTCGAGTTCAGCTCTATCAAAATCTACCAAGTATAGCTGACCCTCTAACACTCCCTTAAATGCTACTGAATCATCACTTATTCTAAAGAAGTAACACATATATCCGTAAAAAGACAGTTGTAACCCATTTTACACAATTGTGAAACTGAAAGCAAGTTATAATCTAAAGAATCCACAAGAAAAACATTGGAAATGGAGTGGTCAGGAGATATAGCAATTTTACCCAATCTTTTGACCAAACCTTGATTTCCATCCCTGAATGTGATAGCTCGTTGGGGATCTTGGTTTTTCTCGTAGAAGAGAACATCTTCTTCTCCCCTGTCATATGGTTTGTGCACCCGCTATCGATGATCCAACTTGAGCCCCCGGATGTATAAACCTACAAAACAAGTTTAGTTCTTGATTTTAGGTACCCAAACGGTTTTGGGTCCTTTGACATTAGATACAAGAACTTTGGGTACCCAGACACAAGTATTGGTGCCCTTGTGTTTGTCCCCAACATACTTGGCAACTACCTTGCCTGATTTGTTGGTTAGCACATAAGATGCATCAAAAGTTTTAAATGAAATGTTATGATCATTTGATGCAATAGGAGTTTTCTTCTTAGGCAATTTTGCACGGGTTGATTGCCTAGAGCTAGATGTCTCACCCTTATACATAAAAGCATGATTAGGGCCAAAGTGAGACTTCCTAAAATGAATTCTCCTAATTTTGCTCTCGGGATAACCGGCAGGGTACAAAATGTAACCCTCGTTATCCTGAGGCATGGGAGCTTTGCCCTCAACAAAGTTAGACATTCTTTTAGGAGGGGCATTAAGTTTGACATTGTCCCCCTTTTGGAAGCCAATGCCATCCTTGATGCCAGGGCGTCTCCCACTATAGAGCATGCTTCTAGCAAATTTAAAATTTTCATTTTCTAAGTCATGCTCATTAATCTTAGCATTAAGTTGAGCTATGTGATCATTTTGTTTCTTAATTAAAGCTAGGTGATCATGGATAGCATCAACATTAATGTTTCTACATCTAGTGCAAATGGAAACATGCTCAACGGTAGATGTAGAGGGTTTGCAAGATTTTAATTCAACAACCTTAGCATGTAATATGTCATTTTCACTTCTAAGGTTAGAAATGGAAGCATTGCAAACATCTAATTCTTTAGCCTTAGCAATCAATTTTTCATTCTCATTTCTAAGGCGAGCAAGAGAATCACTCAATTTTTCAATCCTATCAAGCAAATTAGCATTATCATCTCTAAGATTGGAAATTGAATCATCACAAACATTTGAATCAACCTTAGCAATTAAACTAGCATTCTCATTTCTAAGGTTGGTAATAACATCATGGCAAGAACTTAGCTCACTAGATAATTTTTCACATTTTTCTACATCTAGAGCATAAGCATTCTTAACCTTAACATGCTTCTTATTCTCCTTAATTAGTAAGTCCTCTTGAGAGTCCAAGAGATCACCCTTCTCATGAATAGCACTAATTAATTCATATAGTTTTTCTTTTTTGTTGCATGTTTAGGTTGGCAAAAAGGGTGCACAAATTATCTTCCTCATCACTACAATTATCCTCATCACTAGAGGTTTCATATTTAGTGGAGGATCTTGATTTTACCTTCTTCCTTTTGCCGTCCTTTGCCATGAGGCACTTGTGGCCGACGTTGGGGAAGAGAAGGCCCTTGGTGACGGCGATGTTGACGGCGTCCTCGTCGGAGGAGGAGTCGGTGGAGCTCTCCTCGGAGTCCCACTCGCAGCACACATGGGCATCGCCGCCCCTCTTCTTGTGGTACCTCTTCTTTTCTCTCCTCTTGCCCTTCTTGTCGTCGCCCCTGTCACTGTCACTAGATAATGGACATTTTGCAATAAAATGACCGGGCTTACCACACTTGTAGCAAACTTTCTTGGAGCGGGCTTGTAATCCTTCCCCCTATTTTGCTTGAGGATTTGGCGGAAACTCTTGATGATGAGCGCCATCTCCTCATTGTCGAGCTTAGAGGCGTCGATGGGTTGTCTACTTGATGTAGACTCCTCCTTTTTCTCATCCGTTGCCTTGAATGCAACCGGTTGCGCTTCGGGTGTGGAGGGGCCATCTAGCTCGATGATTTTCTTTGAGCCTTTGATCATCAATTCAAATCTCACAAAGTTTCCTATTACTTCCTCGGGAGACATTAGTGTATATCTAGGATTACCACGAATTAATTGAACTTGCGTAGGATTAAGAAAAACGAGGGATCTTAGAATAACCTTGACCATTTCATGGTCATCCCATTTTGTGCTCCCGAGGTTGCGCACTTGGTTCACCAAGGTCTTCAAGCGGTTGTACATGTCTTGTGGCTCTTCCCCTTGGCAAAGCCGGAAGCGACCGAGCTCCCCCTCGATCGTTTCCCGCTTGGTGATTTTGGTCACCTCGTCTCCTTCGTGCGCGGTCTTAAGTACGTCCCAAATCTCCTTGGCGCTTTTTAATCCTTGCACCTTGTTATACTCCTCTCGACTTAGAGAGGCGAGGAGTATAGTGGTGGCTTGAGAGTTAAAGTGTTGGATTTGGACGACCTCGTCCGAATCATAGTCTTCATCCCCCGGTGATGGTACCTGTACTCCAATTTCAACAACATCCCAAATGCTAGTGTGGAGTGAGAATAGATGATGCCTCATTTTATCACTCCACATATTATAATCTTCACCATCAAACATGGGTGGTTTGCCTAATGGGACGGAAAGTAATGGAGTACGTTTTGGAATGCGAGGGTAGCGAAGGGGAATCTTACTAAACTTCTTGCGCTCATGGCGCTTAGAAGTTACGGACGGTGTGTCGGAGCCGGAGGTGGATGGCGACGAGGAGTCGGTCTCATAGTAGACCACCTTCCTCATCTTCTTCTTCTTGTCACCGCTCCAACGCGACTTGTTGTGTGAAGGGGATCCCTTCACCTTGTTGGCAGACTCCCCGGATGGAGCCTTCCCATGGCTTGTGGCGGGCTTCTCGCCGGTCCCGAACTCCCTCTTGGCGGATGCTCCCGACATCACTTCGAGCGGTTAAGCTCTAATGAAGCACCGGGCTCTGATACCAATTGAAAGTCGCCTGGAGGGGGGTGAATAGGGCGAATCTGAATTTTATGAACTTAAGCACAACTACAAGCCGGGTTAGCGTTAGAAATATAAACGAGTCCGAGAGAGAGGGGAAAAACAAATCGTAAGCAAATAAAGCGTGAGACACAAGGATTTGTTTTACCGAGGTTTGGTTCTTGCAAACCTACTCCCCATTGAGGTGGTCACAAAGACCGGGTCTCTTTCAACCCTTTCCCTCTCTCAAACGGTCACCTAGACCGAGTGAGCTTCTCTTCTCAATCAAACGGAACACAAAGTTCCCGCAAGGACCACCACACAATTGGTGTCTCTTGCCTTGGTTACAATTGAGTTGAATCACAAGAAGAATGAGAAAGAAAAGAAGCGAATGCCATCCTTGATGCCAGGGCGTCTCCCACTATAGAGCATGCTTCTAGCAAATTTAAATTTTTCATTTTCTAAGTCATGCTCATTAATTTTAGCATTAAGTTGAGCTATGTGATCATTTTGTTTCTTGATTAAAGCTAGGTGATCATGAATAGCATCAACATTAATATCTCTACATCTAGTGCAAATGGAAACATGCTCAATGGTAGATGTAGAGGGTTTGCAAGATTTTAGTTCAACAATCTTAGCATGTAAAATGTCATTTTCACTTCTAAGATTGGAAATGGTAACATTGCAAATATCTAAGTCCTTAGCCTTAGCCATTAATTTTTCATTCTCGTTTCTAAGGCTAGCAAGAGAGACATTCAATTCTTCAATCTTAGCAAGTAAACTAACATTATCATCTCTAAGGTTGGGAATTGAAACATCACAAATATTTGAATCAACCTTAGCAATTATTTTAGCATTTTCATTTCTAAGGTTGGCAATAATATCATGGCAAGTGCTTAGCTCACTAGATATTTTTTCACATTTCTCTATTTCTAGAGCCTAAGCATTTTTAACCTTAACATGCTTCTTGTTTTCTTTAATTAGGAAGTCCTCTTGAGAGTCCAAGAGTTCATCCTTCTCATGAATAGCACTAATTAATTCATTTAATTTTTCCTTTTGTTGCATGTTTAGGTTGGCAAAAAGGGTGCGCAAATTATCCTCCTCATCACTAGAATTATCCTCATCACTAGAGGTTGCATATTTAGTGGAGGATTTTGATTTTACCTTCTTCCTTTTGCCGTCCTTGGCCATGAGGCACTTGTGGCCGACGTTGGGGAAGAGGAGTCCCTTGGTGACGGCGATGTTGGCGGCGTCCTCGTCGGAGGAGGAGTCGGTGGAGCTCTCGTCGGAGTCCCACTCGCGACACACATGGGCATCTCCGCCCCTCTTCTTGTGGTACCTCTTCTTTTCTCTCCTCTTGCTCTTCTTGTCGTTATCCCTGTCACTGTCACTTGATAATGGACATTTTGCAATAAAGTGACCAGGCTTACCACACTTGTAGCACACTTTCTTGGAGCGGGATTTGTAGTCCTTCCCCCTCTTTTGCTTGAGGATTTGGCGAAAGCTCTTGATGATGAGCGCCATTTCCTCGTTGTCGAGCTTGGATGCGTCGATGGGGAGTCTACTTGATGTAGACTCTTCATTCTTTTCCTCAGTCGCCTTGAATGCGACCGGTTGTGCTCCGGGCGTGGAGGGGCCATCTTGCTCGATGATCTTCTTTGAGCCTTTGATCATCAATTCAAAGCTCACAAATTTTCCTATTACTTCCTCGGGAGACATTAGTGTGTATCTAGGATCACCACGTATTAATTGTACTTGCATAGGGTTAAGAAAAACGAGTGATCTAAGAACAACCTTGACCATTTCATGGTCATCCCATTTTTTGCTCCCGAGGTTGCGCACTTGGTTCACCAAGGTCTTGAGCCGGTTGTACATCTCTTGTGGCTCCTCCCCTTGGCGAAGTCGGAAGCGACCGAGCTCCCCCTCGATCGTCTCCCGCTTGGTGATCTTGGTCACCTCATCTCCTTCGTGCGCGGTCTTGAGTACGTCCCAAATCTCCTTGGCACTCTTCAATCCTTGCACCTTGTTATACTCCTCTCGACTTAGAGAGGTGAGGAGTATAGTGGTGGCTTGGGAGTTGAAGTGCACGATTTGGGCCACCTCGTCCTCATCATAATCTTCATCCCCTACGGATGGTACCTGTACACCAAACTCAACAACATCCCATATGCTTTTGTGGAGTGAGGTTACGTGATATCTCATCATATCACTCCACCTAGAATAATCTTCACCGTCAAATGTCGGTGGTTTGCCTAATGTGACGGAAAGTAATGGAGTATGCTTAGGAATGCGAGGATAGTGTAGGGGGATCTTACTATACTTCTTGCGCTCTTGGCGCTTAGAAGTGACGGACGCGGAGTCGGATCCGGATGTAGAGGGCGAGGAAGAATCGGTCTCGTAGTAGACCACTTTCTTCATTTTCTTCTTCTTCTCTCCACTCTTGTGCGATCGAATGTGTGAAGGGGATCCATCCTTCTTCTTGTTGGCGGACTCCCTTGATGGAGCCTTCCCGTGGCTTGTAGCGGACTTCTCACCGCCTATCACCATCTTCTTGGCGTGATTCCTGACATCACTTCGAGCGGTTAAGCTCTAATGAAGCACTGGGCTCTGATACCAATTGAAAGTCGCTAATAGGGGGGTGAATAGGGCGAATCTGAAATTTATAAACTTAAGCACAACTACAAGCCGGGTTAGCGTTAGAAATATGAACGAGTCTGAGAGAGAGGGCAAAAAACAAATCGCAACCAAATAAGGAGTGAGACACAAGGATTTGTTTTACCGATGTTCGGTTCTTGCAAACCTACTCCCCGTTGAGGTGGTCATAAAGACTGGGTCTCTTTCAACCCTTTCCCTCTCTCAAACGGTCACTAGACCGAGTGAGCTTCTCTTCTCAATCAAACGGGACACAAAGTCCCTGCAAGGACCACCACACAATTGGTGTCTCTTGCCTCGGTTACAATTGAGTTGATCACAAGAAAGAATGAGAAAAAGAAGCAATCCAAGCGCAAGAGCTCAAATGAACACAAGTCACTCTCTCACAAGTCACTATTTGATTTGGAATGAACTAAGGACTTGGGAGAGGATTTGATATCTTTGGTGTGTATTGTATTGAATGCTATAGCTCTTGTAAGGTGTGGGAAGTTGGAAAACTTGGATGCAATGAATGGTGGGTGGTTAGGGGTATTTATAGCCCCAACCACCAAACTAGCCGTTTGGTGAAGGCTGCTGTCGCATGGCGCACCGGACAGTCCGGTGCGCCACCGGACACTGTCCGGTACGCCTGCCACGTCACCAAACCGTTGGATTCCGACCGTTGGAGCTTCTGTCTTCTGGGCCACCGGACAGTCCGGTGGTGCACCGGACAAGCATTGTTCACTGTCTGGTGCGCCATCTGGCTCTACTCTGACTCTAGCGCGCACTGTAGCGCATTTAATGCCTTCTGCAGACGACCGTTGGCGCGAAGTAGTCGTTGCTCCGCTGGCACACCGGACACTGTCTGGTGCTACACCGGACAGTCTGGTGCTACACCGGACAGTCTGGTGCTACACCGGACAGTCTGGTGCTACACCGGACAGTCCGGTGAATTATAGCGGAGCGGCCTCCAGAATTCCCGAAGGTGAGCAGTTTGGAGTTGAAGTCCCTGGTGCACCGGACACAGTCCGGTGGCACACCGGACAGTCCGGTGCGCCAGACCAGGGCACACTTCGGCTGACTTTAGCTCTCAATATTTGAATCCTTTCTCGGTCTTTTTATTGGTTTGTTGTGAACCTTTGGCACCTGTAGAACTCATAATCTAGAGCAAACTAGTTAGTACAATTATTTGTGTTGGGCAATTCAACCACCAAAATCAATTTGGAAAAAAGGTGTAAGCCTAATTCCCTTTCAACTTGGTCGTCTACCTTGCCACCGGGTTGGACAGTCGAGTAAGACCCTACCTCAGCAGGAGAGGAGCAGGAGGAATGATGGGCCAGGCTTCCCCATCCTCCCTTATCTATCGTTAGTTAATTTCCGCTGCATCCCGAACAATGATTACTACTTTTGCAAAACTCCGATGATGTTGTAATAACCTTAAGCACTTCTTTAATGTATGATTTTATGCTTTATTGTATTTGCTCTGTGCCTCACCTTCGAGTGAGTACGTGGTACTTGATCCTGTTAGTGGCCATGTCGGACTAGATCCAAGGGACTGACATTTTGTTCCTATTTAAGTGTGGTCTAGCCTCTAAGGGCTGATTTGGTGGTAAGGGATCCCAAGGGGATCCATGGGGGGAAATCTTCTTGCAATTCAATTTTGAATAACAAGGGGATTCCTCCCCCATGGATCCCCTTGGGATCCCTTAGCACCAAATCAGCCTTAAGGTGGGACTTAGGCACTTAAGTTGGAATAATTCGGGCGGTTCCGCCGCATTAGGATTATCGAATATCTTCTTTTTTATCAAATTAATCAATGTCCTATTACTAGACTCGGCCTATCCATTGGCCCGAGCATAATATGGAGATGAATTAAGCAACTTAATTCTATATAATTCAGCAAATTCACGTACCTCCTTTGACATAAAAGAAGTTCCTTGATCTGTAGTCAAGGTCTGGGGAATGCCGAATCTGTGAATAATATGCTCAGTTATGAACTCAATTACCTCCTTGTGTGTCATGTTCTTTAGAGCAATGACTTCAGTCCATTTGGTAAAGTAGTCAGTGGCAACTAACATGAACTGATGCCCCTTTGATGATGAAGGATGAATTTCTCCTATAAAGTCTAATCCCCATCCTCTGAAAGGCCAAGGCTTGATGATAGGATGTAATTCGGCTGCAGGGACCAACTGTAGGTCGCCGAATTTTTGACACACTTGGCATCCTTTGTAATACTTGAAACAATCAGCTATCATGTTAGGCCAATAAAAACCAGACCTTCGCAACAACCACTTCATCTTTGGAGCCGATTGATGGGTACCACAAATTCCTTCATGTACTTCGGCCATGGCTAATATAGCATCATCTGGGCCCAAGCACTTAAGCAGGATGTCGTTGACTGTTCGGTGGTAGAGTTCATCACTCATCAAAACAGACTTGAAAGTTGTACGCCGAATGTTCTTATCTGTCCTGATATTGGGATTTCGTAAATAATTAGTTATGGGCGTCCTCCAATCACTTGTATCAGCTTCATTATCAACCGAATCAAATAGTAGAACTTTCCTGGTAACCCCGGACAGTCCGGAGTCTTTAGTCGGACGGTCCGCGACCTGGGGAATTGGCCCTGCACCGGTTATCAGATTTTCAGTGTTGTGAAATCTCTCTCGTTTTATCCGATAACCTGATACATCTTTTGCCAAATTGTTAGCTCTATGATTCTCAACTCTAGAGATATACCGAATACTGAATTCGTCAAAAGAATGAATTATGCCCCAACATTTTTCAAGGTAACTATTTAGAGTACCATCAAAACATTGATATTCTTCTAACACCTGTTGGACGACCAGCTGAGAATCACCAAATGCCTTCACATGTTTTACTCCCATACAAT
This sequence comes from Zea mays, assembly GCF_902167145.1. NCBI lineage: Eukaryota > Viridiplantae > Streptophyta > Magnoliopsida > Poales > Poaceae > Zea > Zea mays. Next base: position 69,415,319 of record NC_050096.1, on the reverse strand, counting down.
TTAAAAGTTCCAAGCCGAATAAAAGGGCCTCATATTCGGCTTGATTGTTAGTGCAATAAGTTTTCAATCGGCTAGAGAAGTCAAAGGAGACATACCTTGGTGAAACAAGTACGATGCCAATTCCTTGCCCTTCATTGCAAACAGATCCATCAAAATATAAAGTCCAAGGAGTAATAGTGAGGCATGACATGTCTAGTTTATGAGTATCATTAATCCGATGTTCTACAATAAAATCCGCTACGACCTGGCCTCTCATAGATTTCAATGGTTCATAGGCCAAGTCATATTCTATGAGTGCATAAGCCCACTTACCAATTCTACCAGTCATAATTGGGTTATGCAACATGTATTTGATCACATCGGCTTGACCAGAAACAGTACAATGACTAGACAGTAAATAACATCTATACTTGGTGCATGCATAAAACAAGCATAAGCATAACTTCTCAATAAAAGTGTACCTCGTTTCAGCATCCACCAACCTCCGACTTAGATATGTCACCACATGCTCCTTTCCTTCAGTTTCTTGTGTCAGAACAGCCCCATGACCTTATCTTCAGCTGCAATGTATAATCAGAATGGTACTCCTGCTAGTGGTGCTTTTAATACGGGAGCTGAAGACAAGTATTTTTTAATGAGATCAAATGCTTCCTGCTGCTTTGCCCCCAAACGAATTTGGCATCATTCTTAAGCCGAAGGATAGGGGTTAAGGCATCAATCTTCTCGGCTAGGTTAGAAATAAACCTTCGTAAATAATTCACCTTGCCGAGAAACTTCTGCACTTCGACCTTACAAGTCGGAGGTCCCACATTCTGAATAGACTTGATTCGGTCAGGGTCTATCTCTATACCATGTTCATGGATGACAAATCCTAAAAACTTACCAGCCGACACTCCAAAAGCACATTTACGTGGGTTCATTTTCAAACCATACCAACGCATCTTATCAAAGGCTTTGCGTAAATCAGCTATATGAGAACTAAACTCAGCCGATTTTACTACAATACCATCAATGTAGACTTCCACAGTGTTTCCCAACAGCTCATGAAAGATCAAATTCATAGCCCTCTGATAAGTAGCACCGACATTTTTCAGACCAAATGTCATGACAACCCACTCAAATAAACCAATGAAGCCTGGACATATAAAGGTCGTTTTAGACGCATCTTCTTTGGCCATGAAAATCTGATTATATCTGGCATTACCATCAAGAAAGCTAATAATTCTATTCCCTGATGCATTATTGATTAATGTGTCGGCTATGAGCATGGGATACTCATCTTTAGGAGTTGCTCTATTTAAATTGCGAAAATCAATGCATACTCTTGAGAGCACCTAGAGGGGGGTGAATAGGTGATCCTATAAAAACTTGAAACTTAATGCCACAGAACTTGATTAGGAGTTAGCACAATAAAGCCAAGTGGCTAGAGAGGAGTTCTTGCAAGACACGATAACCACAAGAAGATCAACACGGATAGACACAGTGGTTTATCCCGTGGTTCGGCCAAGTCCAACACTTGCCTACTCCACGTTGTGGCGCCCCAACGGACGAGGGTTGCAATCAACCCCTCTCAAGCGGTCCAAAGACCCACTTGAATACCACAGTGTTTTGCTTTGTTTAACTATATCCCGCTTGCGAGGAATCTTCACAACTTGGAGCCTCTCGCCCTTACAATTTGATGTTCACAAAGAAGCACAGAAGTAAGGCTGGGATGAGCAACACACACAAGACACAAATCAGAGCACAAACACGCACACAAGTCACAACTCAAGCTCACAACACAACCCAAAGAGTTCTCTACTCAAATGGAGCTCTAGTTGCTGTCACAAGGAATCGAATGCGCGGAATTGGAGTCTTGGTGCTTAGGAATGCTTGGTGTACTCCTTCATGCGCCTAGGGGTCCCTTTTATATCCCCAAGGCAGCTAGGAGCCGTTGAGAGCATTCCAGGAAGGCAATTCTTGCCTTCTGTCGCCTGGCGCACCGGACAGTCTGGTGCACCACCGGACACTGTCCGGTGCGGATTTCTTTACTTCTTTGGCGAAGCCGACCGTTGGAGATTCAGAGCCGTTGGCGCATCGGACACTGTCCGGTGCACACCGGACAGTCCGGTGCCCCCTTCTGACCGTTGGCTCTGCCACGTGTCGCGCGCGGATTACGCGGCCGACCTTTGGCCCGGCCGACTGTTGGCTCACCGGGCAGTCCGGTGCACCACCGGACAGTCCGGTGCACCCAGACTGCGCAGAGTCTTGGCTGCTCAGCCAAGTCTTTTCCAAATTGGTCTTTTCCTGTTTCTAGCACTTAGACACAATACATTAGTCTCCAAAAACAATGTACTAAGTCTTAGAAACATACTTTTACTCTTGATTTGCACTTCTTAAGTCTCTGGCACAAATATTACTCAAAGCATTTGTGTGGAGCACTTGATCACCAAAATCTTATAGAAATGTCCCAAGGGTACATTTCCCTTTCAATCTCCCCCTTTTTGGTGATTTATGCCAACACAACAAAAAGCAACTAAAAGAAGTGCAACATCAATGCAAATAAGAACACAGATTTGTTTTGATTCAAATTTGGCCTATTTGGATCATTCTTTGCCACCACTTGGTTTTGTTTTTGCAAATTAACCTCAATTTCCTATCTCTAAGTCAACCACACTTGTTAAGACATAAAGAGTGTTCTTCCAAGAGAAATTGATCAAGGATTTCAAAAGATTTCAAAAACTCCCCCTTTTTCCCATAATCAACCATTCTCCCCACAAGAGGCCAACCTTTGACAAAAGAGACAATAAGAGATTTTTGACAAACCAAAAGCTCTATTATACTATTTTCAAAATTCTCAAGTGGTAGCTGATCCATTTGTTGCTTTGACCCTTAATTTCTCCCCCTTTGGCATCAAGCACCAAAACGGGATCATTTTTGGCCCTTGAACCCCATTGCCTCACCAAAATCTTCAACTAAGAGTAAAAAGACAATAAGAGCTTGGAGATGAACTTGGAGTTAGTTACTCTTTCATCGGAGTGCAGTGGAAGTCTTGCATGGTCCAAGTCCATCTTTTCCCTTTCAATCCTCCTTTGAGACTAAATTAAGAAAACTCAAGCACATGATTAGTCTCAAAGGGTCAAGTTGTAGCACATCTCCCCCTAAATATGTGCATCACTCACACATGGACTTTTGAGGTCCGGGGAGTGTTTGTACAACTTGAACACCATAAAACAACAAAATGCTTAAGGAACATGATCAAGGCATAAAAACACATGTATGTTATAAATCAATCCAAGTTCCGCGAATCTAAGACATTTAGCTCACTACGCAGCCTGCAAAAGGTTTTCTCATCTAAAGGCTTGGTAAAGATATCGGCTAGCTGGTTCTCGGTGCTAACATAAAACACTTCGATATTCCCCTTTTGCTGGTGGTCTCTCAAAAAGTGATGCCGGATGTCTATGTGCTTTGTGCGGCTGTGTTCAACAGGATTATCCGCCATGCGGATAGCACTCTCATTATCACATAGGAGTGGGACTTTGCTCAGATTGTAGCCAAAGTCCCTGAGGGTTTGCCTCATCCAAAGTAGTTGTGCGCAACACTGTCCTGCGGCAACATACTCGGCCTCAGCGGTGGATAGGGCAACAGAAGTTTGTTTCTTAGAGCTCCATGACACCAGGGACCTTCCTAAGAATTGGCACGTCCCCGATGTACTTTTCCTATCGACCTTACATCCAGCATAATCGGAGTCTCAATATCCAATCAAGTCAAAGGTAGACCCCTTTGGATACCAGATCCCGAAGCAAGGCGTAGCAACTAAATATCTAAGAATTCGCTTAACGGCCACGAGGTGACATTCCCTTGGGTCGGATTGAAATCTAGCACACATGCATACGCTAAGCATAATATCCGGTCTACTAGCACATAAATAAAGTAAAGACCCTATCATAGACCCGGTATGCCTTTTGATCAACAGACTTACCTCCTTTGTTGAGGTCGACATGTCCGTCAGTTCCCATTGGTGTCTTTGCGGACTTGGCGTCCTTCATTCCAAACCGCTTTAGCAAGTCTTGTGTGTACTTCGTTTGGGAGATGAAGGTGTCGTCCTTGAGTTGCTTCACTTGGAACCCAAGGAAGTAGTTCAACTCGCCCATCATCGACATCTCGAATTTCTGAGTCATTACCCTGCTAAACTCTTCACAAGACTTTTGGTTAGTAGAACCAAATATTATGTCATCGACATAAATTTGGCACACAAAGAGATCACCATCACAAGTCTTAGTGAATAAAGTTGGATCGGCTTTCCCAACCTTGAAAGCATTAGCAATTAAAAAGTCTCTAAGGCATTCATACCATGCTCTTGGGGCTTGCTTAAGTCCATAGAGCGCCTTAGAGAGCTTACACACGTGGTCGGGGTACCGTTCATCCTCAAAGCCAGGGGGTTGCTCTACGTACACCTCCTCCTTGATTGGCCCGTTGAGGAAAGCACTCTTCACATCCATTTGGAACAACCTGAAAGAATGGTGAGCAGCATAGGCTAACAATATGCGAATTGACTCTAGCCTAGCCACAGGAGCAAAAGTCTCCTCAAAGTCCAAACCTGCGACTTGGGCATAACCTTTTGCCACAAGTCGTGCCTTGTTCCTTGTCACCACCCCGTGCTCGTCTTGTTTGTTGCGGAACACCCACTTGGTTCCCACAACGTTTTGCTTGGGACGAGGCACCAGTGTCCACACTTCATTTCTCTTGAAGTTGTTGAGCTCTTCCTGCATGGCCAACACCCAGTTCGGATCTAGCAAGGCTTCTTCTACCCTGAAAGGCTCAATAGAAGAGACAAAAGAGTAATGCTCACAAAAATTAACTAATCTAGAGCGAGTAGTTACTCCCTTGCTAATATCACCCAGTATTTGGTCGACGGGATGATTCCTTTGAATCGTCGCTCGAACTTGAGTTGGAGGTGCCGGTTGTGCTTCTTCCTCCATTACATGATCATCTTGTGCTCCCCCTTGATCACATGCTTCCTCTTGATGAACCTGTTCATTGCCTTGAGTTGGGGGATGCACCGTTGTTGAGGAAGAAGGTTGATCTTGCTCCTTTTGTTCCTGTGGCCGCACATCTCCAATCGCCATGGTGCGTATTGCGGCCGTTGGAACGTCTTCTTCATCTACATCATCAGGATCAACAACTTGCTCTCTTGGAGAGCCATTAGTATCATCAAATACAACGTCGCTAGAGACTTCAACCAAACCCGATGATTTGTTGAAGACCCTATACGCCTTTGTATTTGAGTCATAACCTAGCAAAAACCCTTCTACAGCTTTGGGAGCAAACTTAGAATTTCTACCTCTCTTCACTAGAATATAACATTTGCTCCCAAATACATGAAAGTAAGACACATTGGATTTGTTACCGGTTAGAAGCTCATATGAAGTCTTCTTGAGGATGCGATGAAGGTATACCCGGTTTATGGCGTGGCAAGCCGTGTTCACGGCTTCCGACAAAAACCGCTCGGGCGTCTTGAACTCTCCAAGCATCGTCCTTGCCATGTCAATGAGTGTCCTGTTCTTCCTCTCTACCACACCATTTTGCTGTGGTGTGTAGGGAGCAGAGAACTCGTGCTTGATTCCTTCCTCCTCAAGGTACTCCTCCACTTGAAGGTTCTTGAACTCGGACCCGTTGTCGCTCCTTATCTTCTTCACCTTGAGCTCAAACTCATTTTGAGCTCTCCTTAGGAAGCGCTTGAGGGTCCCTTGGGTTTCAGATTTATCCTGCAAAAAGAATACCCAAGTGAAGTGGGAAAAATGATCAACTATAACAAGACCATACTTACTTCCTCCTATGCTTAGATAGGCGACGGGTCCGAAGAGGTCCATATGAAGCAACTCCAAAGGTCTTGATGTGGTCATCACATTTTTGGTATGATGAGAGCTTCCCACCTGTTTACCTGCTTGACAAGCTGCACAAGGTCTATCTTTTTCGAAGGTTACGTTTGTTAGACCTATCACGTGTTCTCCCTTTAGAAGTTTGTGAAGGTTCTTCATCCCCACATGTGCTAAGCGGCGATGCCACAGCCAGCCCATGCTAGTCTTAGCAATTAAGCATGCATCTAGACCAGCCTCCTCTTTTGCAAAATCAACTAAGTAGAGTTTGCCGTCTAATACACCCTTAAAAGCTAATGAACCATCACTCCTTCTAAAGACGGACACATCTACATTTGTGAATAAGCAATTATATCCCATATTACAAAGCTGACTCACATACAATAAGTTATATCCAAGCGACTCAACTAAAAACACATTAGAAATAGAGTGCTCAGATGAAATGGCAATCTTCCCTAGTCCTTTGACCTTGCCTTGATTCCCGTCACCGAATATGATTGAGTCTTGGGAATCCTTGTTCTTGACGTAGGAGGTGAACATCTTCTTCTCCCCCGTCATGTGGTTTGTGCATCCGCTGTCGATAATCCAGCTTGATCCCCCGGATGCATAAACCTGCAAGGCAATTTAGGCTTGGGTCTTAGGTACCCAACTCTTGTTGGGTCCTACAAGGTTAGTAACAATGGTCTTAGGGACCCAAATGCAAGTTTTATCTCCCTTGCACTTTGCCCCTAATTTCCTAGCAATCACCTTCTTATCCTTTCTACAAATTTCAAAGGAAGCATTGCAAGCATGATAAATTGTAGAAGGTTCATTAATTTTCCTAGGAACATTAGCAACATTTCTCCTAGGCATATGATGAATGACATTTTTCCTAGCCAAACTTCTATCATGTATAATAGAAGAACTTGAAGCAAACATTGCATTTGAATCATAAGCATGTGAAACAACATCATTGCAACTTCTATCATGATGAACATTCCTAGAATATCTCCTATCATGGTATAAGAAAGCATGGTTCTTTTGAATACTATTTGCCATAGGGGCCTTCCCTTTCTCCTTGGTGGAGATGGGAGCCTTGTGACTTGTCAAGTTCTTGGCTTCCCTCTTGAAGCCGAGCCCATCCTTAATTGAGGGGTGTCTACCAACCGTGTAGGCATCCCTTGCAAATTTTAGTTTATCAAAATCATTTTTGCTAGTCTTAAGTTGAGCATTAAGACTAGCCACTTCATCATTTAGTTTAGAAATGCAAACTAGGTGTTCACTACAAGCATCAACATTAAAATCTTTGCACATATTGCAAATCGTAACATGTTCTTCACGAGAGGTTATTTTACTAGCTATTTCTAACTTAGCACTCAAATCATCATTAACACTTTTTAGGCTAGAGATAGACTCATGGCATGTAGATAAATCACATGAAAGCATATCATTTCCTTTAATTTCTAAAGCAAGAGAATTTTGTGCTTCTACAAACTTATCATGTTCTTCATACAAAAGATCCTCTTGCTTTTCTAATAATCTATTCTTATCATTCAAGGAATCAATCAACTCATTGATCTTATCAATCTTAGTTCTATCTAAGCCCTTGAACAAACTAGCGTAGTCTATTTCATCATTGCTAGATTCATCATCACTAGAAGCATAAGTAGACTTTCGAGTGTTTACCTTCTTCTCCTTTGCCATTAGGCATGTGTGATGCTCGTTGGGGAAGAGGGACGACTTGTTGAAGGCCGAGGTGGCGAGTCCTTCGTTGTCGGAGTCGGACGACGAGCAATCCGAGTCCCACTCCTTGCCAAGGTGTGCCTCGCCCTTGGCCTTCTTGTAGGCCTTCTTCTTTTCCCTCTTCTTCTCTTGTTCCTGATCACTATCATTATCGGGACAATTAGCGATAAAATGACCAATCTTACCACATTTGAAGCATGAGCGCTTCCCCTTCGTCTTGTTCTTGTTGGGATGCTCCTTGCGACCCCTTAGCGCCGTCTTGAAACACTTGATGATGAGGGCCATCTCTTCCTCATTGAGCCCCGCCGCCTCAACTTGTGCTACCTTGCTAGGTAGCACTTCCTTTCTCCTCGTTGCTTTGAGAGCAACGGTTTGAGGCTCGTGGATTGGACCATTCAACGCATCATCAACATATCTTGCCTCCTTGATCATCATTCGCCCGCTTACGAACTTTCCAAGTATTTTTTCGGGCAACATCTTGGTATACCTAGGATTTTCACGAATATTGTTTACAAGATGTGGATCAAGGACAGTGAAGGACCTTAGCATTAGGCGGACAACGTCGTGGTCCGTCCATCGTGTGCTTCCATAGCTCCTTATTTTGTTGACGAGGGTCTTGAGCCGGTTGTACGTTTGGGTTGGCTCCTCGCCCCTGATCATTGCGAATCTCCCAAGTTCGCCCTCCAACAACTCCATCTTGGTAAGCATGGTGACGTCGTTCCCCTCATGCGAGATCTTGAGGGTGTCCCAGATCTGCTTGGCGTTATCCAAGCCGCTCACCTTATGGTATTCATCCCTGCACAATGATGCTAGAAGAACAGTAGTAGCTTGTGCATTTTTGTGAATTTGCTCATTGATAAATATGGGACTATCAGTACTATCAAATTACATTCCACTCTCTACTATCTCCCATATGCTTGGATGGAGAGATAACAAGTGACTACGCATTTTGTGACTCCAAAATCCGTAGTCCTCTCCATCAAAGTGAGGAGGTTTACCAATTGGAATGGAGAGTAAATGAGCATTTGTACTTTGCGGAATACGAGAATAATCAAAAGAAAAGTTTGAATTGACCGTTTTCTTTTTCTCGTAGTTGTCGTCGTCCTTTTGGGAAGAAGAGGACTCGTCGCTATGGTCGTAGTAGACGATCTCCTTGATGCGCCTTGTTTTCTTCCTCTTCCCGTCTTTTCTTTTGTGGCTCGAGCCCGAGTCAGTAGGCTTGTCATCTTTTGGATCATTGACGAAGGACTCCTTCTCCTTATCATTGACCACTATCCCCTTGCCCTTATGATCCATCTCTTCGGGCGATTAGTCCCTTACGTGAAGAGAACGGCTCCGATACCAATTGAGAGCACCTAGAGGGGGGGGTGAATAGGTGATCCTATAAAAACTTGAAACTTAATGCCACATAACTTGATTAGGAGTTAGCACAATAAAGCCAAGTGGCTAGAGAGGAGTTCTTGCAAGACACGATAACCACAAGAAGATCAACACAGATAGACACAGTGGTTTATCCCATGGTTCGGCCAAGTCCAACACTTGCCTACTCCACGTTGTGGCACCCCAACGGATGAGGGTTGCAATCAACCCCTCTCAAGCGGTCCAAAGACCCACTTGAATACCATGGTGTTTTGCTTTGTTTAACTATATCCCGCTTGCGAGGAATCTCCACAACTTGGAGCCTCTCGCCCTTACAATTTGATGTTCACAAAGAAGCACGAAAGTAAGGCTGGGATGAGCAACGCACACAAGACACAAAATCAGAGCACAAACACGCACACAAGTCACAACTCAAGCTCACAACACAACCCAAAGAGTTCTCTACTCAAATGGAGCTCTAGTTGCTATCACAAGGAATCGAATGCGCGGAATTGGAGTCTTGGTGCTTAGGAATGCTTAGAGAATGCTTGGTGTACTCCTCCATGCGCCTAGGGGTCCCTTTTATATCCCCAAGGCAGCTAGGAGCCGTTGAGAGCATTCCAGGAAGGCAATTCTTGCCTTCTGTCGCCTGGCGCACCGGACAGTCCGGTGCACCATCGGATACTGTCCGGTGCGGATTTCTTTCCTTCTTTGGCGAAGCCGACCGTTGGAGATTCAGAGCCGTTGGCGCACCGGACACTGTCCGGTGCACATAGGACAGTCCGGTGCCCCCTTCTGACTGTTGGCTCTGCCACGTGTCGCGCACGGATTACGCGGCCGACCGTTGGCCCGGCCGACTGTTGGCTCACCGGACAGTCCGGTGCACCACCGGACAGTCCGGTGATTTATAGCCGTACGCAGCCGACGAAACCCGAGAGCAGCCAGTTCGCCAGAGCCAGCCTGGCGCACCGGACACTGTCCGGTGCACCACCAGACAGTCCGGTGCACCCAGACTACGCAGAGTCTTGGTTGCTCAGCCAAGTCTTTTCCAAATTGGTCTTTTCCTGTTTCTAGCACTTAGACACAATACATTAGTCTCCAAAAACAATGTACTAAGTCTTAGAAACATACCTTTACTCTTGATTTGCACTTCTTAAGTCTTTGGCACAAATATTACTCAAAGCATTTGTGTGGAGCACTTAATCACCAAAATCTTATAGAAATGTCCCAAGGGTACATTTCCCTTTCAACTCTAAGCTTACCTGACTCCTTCTTCTCCACTGGCACAATATTGGAGACCCACTTTGCGTATCTGCAAGGTCTAATAAATTTAGCTTCTAGCAGCCGGTGGATTTCGTCCTTGATTCATGGGAGAAGGTCTGGACGAAATGTTCTAGCTTTCTACTTGAAAGGTCTGAAACCGGACTTAATGGGCAGCCGATGCTCTACGATCTCTCGGCTTAATCCTGGCATCTCAGTGTAATTCCAAGCAAAGCAATCTGAATATTCCTTCAACAGACCGATCATTTCATTTCTAGGATCAGTCTCCAGGGTCTTGTTCACAAAAGTCGGCCTTGGAGCTCTACCATCTCCTATGTCGATCTCCTCCAAAGGATCGACCGATGTAAACCCCTGTCCTAATTTATCGAGATCTCTGAATTCTTCTATCATATCCCCCATAGAGGAATCAGATGATCTTTTTGTGATGGTGGACTCTCCGGTCTCGGGGACCGGATCATTCGTGATACTGTCATTACGTTGTGGTAGTTGTTCGGTCTTAAATACCGAACTGTTTTGTGAAAGACCAGACCATCCGGCCTCAGAAGCCGAACTGTTCGTGACCAGAAACTCATGTATTTTGTATGTACTCATCATTTAAACTTTATTTAGGATTTAGCCGATTTTCCATCGGCTCTAGCATTAAAGGAATGAAACCATTCTTATCTATACTTATGAAATGATAGTCAGAAAAATCTACTCCTGTGAGACATGTAGCGCTCTCATAAGTCCAAAGTATAGGGACATCGGCCATAACGATATAGGCCGATACATCAGCATGTACTTGTTCTACATCGTCGCCTACCCATTGTAGTAACATCTGATGTAATGTAGAAGGTACACAATTGTTAGCATGAATCCAATCCCTGCCTAGGATTAGACTGTAATTTCCCTCTACATCAGCGACGAAGAATGCAGTAGCAAGGGTCTTAGTCCCGATGGTTAATTCAACGGACGTGACTCCCCTAGCTTTGATGGAACTATCCGTTCCAACACCGCTGAGGGTCATGTTGGTCTTGACAAGTTTGTCATCTTGTTTACCTAATATTTTGTACAGTGAATAAGGCATTAGATTTACAGCTGCCCCTGCATCTACCAACATTTTAGCAATCGGTATCCCATCAATGTGACCGCGCACGAAGAGTGGCTTCAAATGATTTACTGATTCCTTTGGTTTAGTAAAGGCGACTTCTTTATGACCAAAATCAAACTGGGCAACAACAAGTTCATCATTGCCGACAATAGTACAATCGGCGGAAAATGTAATAATATTTACATCCATACCTGGGCGTTCTGGAGAAGCTTCATAGTCGACCAGGTCTTCTCCCAGTAGGTCATCCTCCTCCATTGGTGTCGACATGTCATCGGAGGTGTCCTGGTGTGGTGCGGACGGTCCGGACTCAGGGGTCGGACGGTCCGTGCCTTCTGTAGCTGGTCCAGCCTTTTTAGCCGGGCTGTCTGCCATACCTGCAGGGTGCTGCACAAGTGTTGTTTTATTTTCTATTTTTGTGGCCGTTTGCTTTTCCTCAACGACCTTTGGTCTCCATTTCTTTTGCGGTGGCGGGTACTGTGGATGTGTGTCATTGAATATCTTTTCTGCCTCCTTTTCCTGGTTCCCTTTTGCTCTTAGGCGCTGTAATTTTCGCTTTTGGGACCGTGTCAATCCCGTTGGGCACCATCGAGGCATGGAGTATTTTGGATCGGCTGTTTTGATGGCAGCCGTATCTTCTTTTTTGGGTTGTGTTGGCCGATTCACCAAAAATCATCGGCCCTTCATTATTTTCCTGTATGATGACATCTGCAGTACCTATTTTGATGATATCCTTTTTTGTTGTTCTTTTGGTCGCTGCAGGCATATGCCCCCTGCCGGATTGGTCGGCCTTTGAGGCCGAATACTCCGACAATCTTGTTGGGCCTGTGTCTGGTGACCGGATTGAGCGACGCTCAATCGGTCTTGTACTGGAGGTGCCAACCTATTGAATACAGATGTTTAGGGTGCCCCCAAGCGGGGTACTATGACATCCCAAATGGATATGGTGGCATGCCCCACATTTGATTTGGGACATATGGTGGAGGTATATATGTGTATGAATATGGCATAGGTGGATAAGGGGGTGGAGGTGTCCATGTAGATATGTTAAGTCTCAATTGGACAGTATGACCTTCCATTTCTTCTGATTGATGGGGTGGTCCAATCGGTCTTACCTTGAGTTGCTCACGAATGGGCGAGCGAGGTCGCTTTGCTGGCCGGTCACTGGGGCCGGCCTTCTTTTTCACATATTTGGATAATAATTGATCGAAAGTCGGGCCGGATTTGACCAGCCGACCAGCTGCTTTAAATGTATTTGTTTTCCACGTACCTATCTCTGGTCATCGTGGTTCGAAGGTACACGATCGTTGCGGGTCTTGAGTATGCTCAGACCGTCCGCTGGAATTCTCCAGATCGTCCGGCGTGGTCCCGGACCGTCTGCGCCTGTGTGTCGGATCGTCCGAGATGCGCAGCACGGGCACCTGCTCCTATCGCTTGGTCTGTGCTTGCCCCCCAGCGTCGGGGGTCGTGATGGTCACTTTAAGAGTCTCCCCTCCATCGGGAGTCTTCTCAGCCACCATTTTCCTACAAGAAATTTTATTGCTTTCATCAGCCTTCTGTGTGTTGCCGATGATGACTTCTTTGCCCTTTTCCTTATCGGCTGTGCTGGGCCGAATTAGGACCTTTTTACCCTCGAAGTCAATCATGTTCATCGGAAAGGGCTCTATGTCCACCTGAAAGTCGCCTAGAGGGGGGGGGTGAATAGGGCGAAACTGAAATTTACAAACACAACTACAAGTCGGGTTAACGTTAGTAATAAAGAAACGAGTCCGCGAGAGAGGGCGTAAAACAAATCGCAAGCAAATGAAGAGTGTGACACGCGGATTTGTTTTACCGAGGTTCGGTTCTCGCAAACCTACTCCCCGTTGAGGAGGCCACAAAGGCCGGGTCTCTTTCAACCCTTCCCTCTCTCAAACGATCCACGGATCGAGTGAGCTTTCTTTTCTCAATCACTTGGAACACAAAGTTCCCACAAGGACCACCACAAGTTTGGTGTCTCTTGCCTCAATTACAAGTGAGTTTGATCGCAATGAAGGAATCAAGAAAGCACGATTGAAAAAGCCAAGCGACAAGAGCGACAAACAACACACGGATCACTTTCTCTCTCAAGCCACTAATCACTAATGATCTCTTTTCTCAATTATGAAACTTGGAGAGATGGAGGCTTTGAATGTGTCTTGGAATGGATTGCTAGCTCTTGTATTGAATGTTGAAGGTTGGAATGCTTGGATGATGTGAATGGAGGTGGTTGGAGTGGTATTTATAGCCACCAACCACTTCCTAGCCGTTGGGCCTTTCTGCTGAGCGCGGACGGTCCGCCCTCCTGGTGCGGACGGTCCGCCCCTGTAGATCAACGGCTGAAAATGCAACGGTCAGCAGTAACGGCTATATCAACGGCTATATTGCATTTAATGCGTCGTCAGATGTCAGACTGAGCCAGTCGCGGACGGTCCGGTCGTGCACCCCGGACGGTCCGCGAGGCCCCCTATAATTCATTTTTTCGAACCCGTTACCTTCGGGTTTTTCGGTTTCTTACCGACCGGACGGTCCGCGCCTGAGGCCGGACGGTCCGCGCGAGGGCTCGGACGGTCTTAGCTTTTCCTCCGGACAGTCCGTAGTGGAAACTTGTATTTTTGCATTGGTTCTGTCCGAGAGACATCCTTGTGTCGCGGACGGTCCGCCGCAAGGGCCCGGACGGTCCGCGCTTGGCCTGTTTTTCCAAAAAGCTTCTCCTGTCCGGAATAATCTACGGTATTCCGGACAGTCGATTTAGTATAGTTATAGATGAACCTTTGGCACCTGTAGAACATATAATCTAGAGCAAACTAGTTAGTCCAGTTGTTTGTGTTGGGCGATTTAACCACCAAAACTATTTAGGAACTAGGTGTAAGCCTAATTCCCTTTCAATCTCCCCCTTTTTGGTGATTGATGCCAACACAAACCAAAGCAAATATAAAAATGCATAATTGAACTAGTTTGCATATTGTGAGTGCAAAGGTTGCTTGAAATTGAGCCAATATAAATACTTACAAGATATGCATGGAATGTTTCTTTCTTATTTAGTATTTTGGACCACGTTTGCACCACGAGTTTTGTTTTTGCAAATTCTTTTGTAAATCCTTTTTAAAGTTCTTTTGCAAATAGTCAAAGGTAAATGAATAAGATTTTCAAAAGCATTTTCAAGATTTGAAATTTTCTCCCCCTGTTTCAAATGCTTCTCCTTTGACTAAACAAGACTCCCCTTGAATGAAATTCTCCTCTTAGTGTTCAAGAGGGTTTTGATGTATCATTTTGAAATACTACTTTCTCCCCCTTTTGAACACAATAGGATACCAATTGAAAAATATTCAATACTGAGTTTTTGAAATTTGAAATAAGTGGTGGTGCGGTCCTTTTGCTTTGGGCTCATTTCTCCCCCTTTTTGGCATGAATCGCCAAAAACGGAATCATTAGAGCCCTCGAAGTGCTTTCTTCCCCTTTGGTCATAAATGAATGAGTTAAGATTATACCAAAGACGAAGTCCGGTCCTTTTGCTTTTCTCCCCCTTAGAACGGAGAGTTGCTTGGAGCGATGGCGAAGGATGAGTTACGAAGTGGAAGCCTTTGTCTTCGCCGAAGACTCCAATTCCCTTTCAATACACCTGTGACTTGGTTTGAAATAGACTTGAAAACACATTAGTCATAGCATATGAAAGAGACATGATCAAAGGTATATAAAATGAGCTATGTGTGCAAGTTAACAAAAGAAATTCCTAGAATCAAGAATATTTAGCTCATGCCTAAGTTTGTTAAAAGATTGTTCATCAAGTGGCTTGGTAAAGATATCGGCTAATTGATCTTTAGTATTAATGTAAGAAATCTCGATATCTCCCTTTTGTTGGTGATCCCTCAAAAAGTGATACCGAATGGCTATGTGCTTAGTGCGGCTATGCTCGACGGGATTGTCGGCCATCTTGATTGCACTTTCATTATCACATAGCAAAGGGACTTTGGTTAATTTGTAACCGTAGTCCCGCAGGGTTTGCCTCATCCAAAGCAATTGCGCGCAACAATGTCCTGCGGCAATATACTCGGCTTCGGCGGTGGAAAGAGCGACCGAATTTTGCTTCTTTGAAGCCCAAGACACCAAGGATCTTCCCAAGAACTGGCAAGTCCCCGATGTGCTCTTCCTATTGATTTTGCACCCCGCCCAATCGGCATCCGAATAACCAACCAAATCAAATGTGGATCCCCTGGGATACCAAAGTCCAAACTTAGGAGTGTAAGCCAAATATCTCAAGATTCGTTTTACGGCCGTAAGGTGAGCTTCCTTAGGGTTGGCTTGGAATCTTGCACACATGCATACGGAAAGCATAATATCCGGTCGAGATGCACATAAATAGAGTAAAGAACCTATCATCGACCGGTATACCTTTTGATCTACGGACTTACCTCCCGTGTCGAGGTCGAGATGCCCATTGGTTCCCATGGGTGTCTTGATGGGCTTGGCATCCTTCATCCCAAACTTGGTTAGAATGTCTTGAGTGTACTTCGTTTGGCTGATGAAGGTGCCCTCATGGAGTTGTTTGACTTGGAATCCTAGAAAATACTTCAACTCCCCCATCATTGACATCTCGAATTTCTGTGTCATGATCCTACTAAACTCTTCACATGTAGACTCGTTAGTAGACCCAAATATAATATCATCAACATAAATTTGGCATACAAACAAGTCATTCTCAAGTGTTTTAGTAAAGAGTGTAGGATCGGCCTTTCCGACTTTGAATCCATTAGCAATAAGAAAATTTCTAAGGCATTCATACCATGCTCTTGGGGCTTGCTTGAGCCCATAAAGCGCCTTAGAGAGCTTATAGACATGATTAGGATACTCACTGTCTTCAAAGCCGGGAGGTTGCTCAACATAGACCTCTTCCTTGATTGGTCCATTGAGGAAGGCACTTTTCACGTCCATTTGATAAAGCTTAAAGCCATGGTAAGTAGCATAGGCCAATAATATGCGAATTGACTCAAGCCTAGCTACGGGTGCATAGGTTTCACCGAAATCCAAACCTTCGACTTGGGAGTATCCTTTGGCCACAAGTCGAGCTTTGTTCCTTGTCACCACACCATGCTCATCTTGCTTGTTGCGGAAGACCCATTTGGTTCCTACAACATTTTGGTTAGGACGTGGAACTAAATGCCATACCTCATTCCTAGTGAAGTTGTTGAGCTCCTCTTGCATTGCCACCACCCAATCCGAATCTTGGAGTGCTTCCTCTACCCTGTGTGGCTCAATAGAGGAAACAAACGAGTAATGTTCACAAAAATGTGCAACACGAGATCGAGTAGTTACCCCCTTATGAATATCGCCAAGGATGGTGTCGACGGGGTGATCTTGTTGGATTGCTTGGTGGACTCTTGGGTGTGGCGGCCTTGGTTCTTCATCCTCCTTGTCTTGATCATTTGCATCTCCCCCTTGATCTATGCCGTCGTCCTGAGGTGGCTCATTTGATTGATCTTCTTCTTCATCATTTTGAGCCTCTCCCTCATTTTGAGTTGGTGGAGATGCTTGCATGGAGGAGGATGGTTGATCTTGTGCATTTGGAGACTCTTCGGATTCCTTAGGACACACATCCCCAATGGACATGTTCCTTAGCGCGATGCATGGAGCCTCTTCTTCACCTATCTCATCAAGATCAACTTGCTCTACTTGAGAGCCATTAGTTTCATCAAACACAATGTCACATGAGACTTCAACTAGTCCAGTTGACTTGTTAAAGACCCTATATGCCCTTGTGTTTGAGTCATAACCAAGTAAAAAGCCTTCTACAGTCTTAGGAGCAAATTTAGATTTTCTACCTCTTTTAACAAGAATAAAGCATTTGCTACCAAAGACTCTAAAATATGAAATGTTGGGCTTTTTACCGGTTAGGAGTTCGTATGATGTCTTCTTGAGGATTCGGTGTAGATATAACCGGTTGATGGCGTAGCAAGCGGTGTTGACCGCCTCGGCCCAAAACCGATCCGAAGTCTTGTACTCATCAAGCATGGTCCTTGCCATGTCCAATAGAGTTCTATTCTTCCTCTCCACTACACCATTTTGTTGTGGAGTGTAGGGAGAAGAGAACTCATGCTTGATGCCCTCCTCCTCAAGGAATCCTTCAATTTGAGAGTTCTTGAACTCCGTCCTGTTGTCGCTTCTTATTTTCTTAATCCTTAAGCAGAACTCATTTTGAGCCCGTCTCAAGAATCCCTTTAAGGTTTCTTGGGTTTGAGATTTTTCCTGTAAAAAGAATACCCAAGTGAAGCGAGAATAATCATCCACAATAACAAGACAGTACTTACTCCCGCCGATGCTTATGTAAGCGATCGGGCCGAATAGATCCATGTGTAGGAGTTCCAGTGGCCTGTCGGTCGTCATTATGTTCTTATGCGGATGATGAGTGCCAACTTGCTTTCCTGCTTGGCATGCGCTACAAATCCTGTCTTTCTCAAAATGAACATTGGTTAGTCCTAAAATGTGTTCTCCCTTTAGAAGCTTATGAAGATTCTTCATCCCAACATGTGCCAGTCGGCGATGCCAGAGCCAGCCCATGTTAGTCTTAGCAATTAAGCAGGTGTCGAGTTCAGCTCTATCAAAATCTACCAAGTATAGCTGACCCTCTAACACTCCCTTAAATGCTATTGAATCATCACTTCTTCTAAAGACAGTGACACCTATATCAGTGAATAGACAGTTGTAGCCCATTTGACATAATTGAGATACAGAAAGCAAGTTGTAATCTAATGAATCTACAAGAAAAACATTGGAAATAGAATGGTCGGGTGATATAGCAATTTTACCAAGACCTTTGACCAAACCTTGATTTCCATCCCCGAATGTGATAGCTCGTTGGGGATCTTGGTTTTTCTCGTAGGAGGAGAACATCCTTTTCTCCCCTGTCATATGGTTTGTGCACCCGCTGTCGAGTATCCAACTTGAGCCCCCGGATGCATAAACCTACAAAACAATTTTAGTTCTTGACTTTAGGTACCCAAATGGTTTTGGGTCCTTTGGCATTAGACACAAGAACTTTGGGTACCCAAACACAAGTCTTGGAGCCCTTGTGCTTGCCCCCAACATATTTGGCAACTACCTTGCCGGATTTGTTAGTTAAAACATATGATGCATCAAAAGTTTTAAATGAAATATTATGATCATTTGATGCACTAGGAGTTTTCTTTCTAGGCAACTTAGCATGGGTTGGTTGCCTAGAGCTAGATATCTCATCCTTATACATGAAAGCATGATTAGGGCCAGAGTGAGACTTCCTAGAATGAATTTTCCTAATTTTGCTCTCGGGATAACCGGCAGGGTATAAAATGTAACCCTCGTTATCCTGAGGCATGGGAGCCTTGCCCTTAACAAAATTGGACAATCTCTTAGGAGGGGCACTAAGTTTAACATTGTCTCCCCTTTGGAAGCCAATGCCATCCTTGATGCCCGGGCGTCTCCCACTATAGAGCATACTTCTAGCAAATTTAAATTTTTCATTTTCTAAGTTATGCTCGGCAATTTTAGCATCAAGTTTTGCTATATGATCATTTTGTTGTTTAATTAAAGCCATGTGATCATGTATAGCATCAATGTTAATATCTCTACATCTAGTGCAAATAGAAGTGTGCTCAACGGTAGATGTAGAGGGTTTGCAAGAATTAAGTTCAACAATCTTAGCATGAAGAATATCATTTTTATCTCTAAGATTGGAAATGGTAGTATTGCAAACATCTAAATCATTAGCCTTAGCAAGCAATTTTTCATTCTCAATTCTAAGGCTAGCAAGGGAAGCATTCAACTTATCAATCCTAGCAAGTAAATTAACATTATCATCTCTAGGATCTGAAGTTGAAATATTGCAAACATGTGAATCAACCTTAGCATTTAAACTAGCATTTTCATTCCTAAGGTTGTCAATCATCTCACGGCAAGTGCTTAGCTCACTAGATAACTTTTCACATTTTTCAATTTCAAGAGCATAAGCCTTTTTAACCTTAACATGTTTCTTGTTTTCTTTAATTAGACAATCCTCTTGGGAATCCAAAAGGTCATCCTTTTCATGAATAGCACTAACTAATTCATTTAATTTTTCCTTTTGAGCTATGTTAAGGTTGGCAAAAAGAGTGCGCAAGTTATCCTCCTCATTTTTAGCATCATCCTCATCACTAGAGGTTTCATATTTAGTGGAGGATCTTGATTTTACCTTCTTTTTGCCGTCCTTGGCCATGAGGCACTTGTGGCCGACGTTGGGGAAGAGGAGTCCCTTGGTGACGGCGATGTTGGCGGCGTCCTCGTCGTCGGAGGAGTCGCTTGAGCTTTCGTCGGAGTCCCACTCCCGACAAACATGGGCATCGCCGCCCTTCTTCTTGTAGTATCTCTTCTTCTCCTTTCTTCTTCCCTTCTTGTCGTCGCATCGGTCACTGTCACTAGATAAAGGACATTTTGCAATAAAATGACCGGGCTTACCACACTTGTAGCAAACCTTCTTGGAGCGGGACTTGTAGTCTTTCCCTCTCCTTTGCTTGAGGATTTGGCGGAAGCTTTTGATGACGAGCGCCATTTCCTCATTGTCAAGCTTGGAAGCGTCTATTGGTTGTCGACTTGGTGTAGCTTCCTCCTTCTTGTCTTCCGTCGCCTTGAATGCGACGGGTTGAGCTCCGGATGTGGAGGGTTCGTCGAGCTCGTTGATCTTCCTCGAGCCTTCAACCATGCACTCAAAACTAACAAAATGCCCGATAACTTCCTCGGGGGTCATTTTTGTATATCGACGATTACCACGAATTAATTGAACTTGAGTTGGGTTAAGGAAAATGAGAGATCTTAGAATAACCTTAACCATTTCGTGGTCGTCCCATTTTATGCTCCCGAGGTTGCGCACTTGGTTCACCAGGGTTTTGAGCCGGTTGTACATTTGTTGTGGCTCTTCCCCTTTGAGAAGCCGGAACCGACCGAGCTCCCCCTCGATCGTTTCCCGCTTGGTAATCTTGGTGAGCTCGTCTCCCTCGTGCGCGGTTTTGAGCACATCCCAAACTTCCTTGGCGCTCTTCAACCCTCGAACTTTGTTATACTCCTCTTTACTTAGAGAGGCGAGGAGTATTGTTGTTGCTTGAGAGTTGAAGTGCTCGATTTGGGCCACCTCATCCTCATCATAATCCTTATCCCCTATAGATGGTACCTGTGCACCAAACTCAACAACATCCCATATACTTTTGTGGAGTGAGGTTAGATGAAAACGCATTAAATCACTCCACCTTGCATAATCTTCACCATCAAAAGTTGGTGGCTTGCCTAATGGGACGGAAAGTAAAGGTGTATGTTTAGATGTACGCGAGTAGTGCAAAGGGATCTTACTAAACTTCTTACGCTCTTGGCGTTTAGAAGTTACGGAGGGCGCATCGGAGTCGGAGGTCGATGTTGATGAAGTGTCGGTCTCGTAGTAGACCACTTTCCTCATCCTCTTTTCCTTGTTCTTACTCCGGTGCGGCTTGTGGGAAGAAGATTTTTCCTTCTTCTCTTTGTGGTGAGAAGAAGATTTCTTCTCCTTCCCTTTGATGGAGGAGCTCTTCTTCTTCTCCCTCTTTTTGGTGCGGGACTCTTCCGATGAAGTGCTCCCTTGGCTTGTAGTGGGCTTTTCGCCGGTCTCCATCTCCTTCTTGGCGTGATCTCCCGACATCACTTCGAGCGGTTAGGCTCTAATGAAGCACCGGGCTCCGATACCAATTGAAAGTCGCCTAGAGGGGGGGTGAATAGGGCGAAACTGAAATTTACAAACACAACTACAAGCCGGGTTAACGTTAGTAATAAAGAAACGAGTCCGCGAGAGAGGGCGTAAAACAAATCGCAAGCAAATGAAGAGTGTGACACGCGGATTTGTTTTACCGAGGTTCGGTTCTCGCAAACCTACTCCCCGTTGAGGAGGCCACAAAGGCCGGGTCTCTTTCAACCCTTCCCTCTCTCAAACGATCCACGGATCGAGTGAGCTTTCTTTTCTCAATCACTTGGAACACAAAGTTCCCACAAGGACCACCACAAGTTTGGTGTCTCTTGCCTCAATTACAAGTGAGTTTGATTGCAATGAAGGAATCAAGAAAGCACGATTGAAAAAGCCAAGCGACAAGAGCGACAAACAACACACGGATCACTTTCTCTCTCAAGCCACTAATCACTAATGATCTCTTTTCTCAATTATGAAACTTGGAGAGATGGAGGCTTTGAATGTGTCTTGGAATGGATTGCTAGCTCTTGTATTGAATGTTGAAGGTTGGAATGCTTGGATGATGTGAATGGAGGTGGTTGGAGTGGTATTTATAGCCACCAACCACTTCCTAGCCGTTGGGCCTTTCTGCTGAGCGCGGACGGTCCGCCCTCCTGGTGCGGACGGTCCGCCCCTGTAGATCAACGGCTGAAAATGCAACGGTCAGCAGTAACGGCTATATCAACGACTATATTGCATTTAATGCGTCGTCAGATGTCAGACTGAGCCAGTCGCGGACGGTCCGGTCGTGCACCCCGGACGGTCCGCGAGGCCCCCTATAATTCATTTTTCCGAACCCGTTACCTTCGGGTTTTTCGGTTTCTTACCGACCGGACGGTCCGCGCCTGAGGCCGGACGGTCCGCACGAGGGCTCGGACGGTCTTAGCTTTTCCTCCGGACAGTCCGTAGTGGAAACTTGTATTTTTGCATTGGTTCTGTCCGAGAGACATCCTTGTGTCGCGGACGGTCCGCCGCAAGGGCCCGGACGGTCCGCGCTTGGCCTGTTTTTCCAAAAAGCTTCTCCTGTCCGGAATAATCTACGGTATTCCGGACAGTCGATTTAGTATAGTTATAGATGAACCTTTGGCACCTGTAGAACATATAATCTAGAGCAAACTAGTTAGTCCAGTTGTTTGTGTTGGGCGATTTAACCACCAAAACTATTTAGGAACTAGGTGTAAGCCTAATTCCCTTTCACCACCTGCATTTCCTGAAATTTTAATCGTCCTTCGTTAATGGTCGATTGAATCTGTCGACAGAATACATTACCATCATTAGTGGCATGAGAAAATGAGTTATGTCACTTGCAGTATGCGCGGCGTTTTAGTTCATCGGCGGATGGAACAGTATGATTTATTTTAATGTTGCCATTTTTTAGTAATTCATCAAATATCTTGTCACATTTGCCAACATTAAATGTAAATTTAACCTCCTCTTGCCGTTTCTTTTGAATCGGCTGCAAGGAGGAACAAGCCGAAGATTTGGCCTGCTTTGGACAAACCATTTCAGCAGCATAAATTTCTATTGATTCGTCGTCCGAGCTACTTTGGTCGCACTCTACTATATGGACATTGTGACGAATGGTTTTGGCAGTCTCTTTGCTTCGGCTTTCACATGCCAAAGCTCTCTGGTGTAATTGTGCTAGCGTGAAAAATTGGATGCCTTCTAATCTTTACTTTAAATAATATCGCAATCCATTAAAAACTAGTCCTGCTAACTGTTTTTGTACCAAATGAATTTGAAAGCATCGGTTTCTGGTACCCCGGAATCTCCGAATATAGTCATTAACCGATTTGTCCTTTCCCTGTCGCAAGGCCACTAGGTCATGGAATTTTTGTTCTAAATCCCCCCATGACGAAATATAATTAGGAGGTAAAGTGGCGTACCATGCGAACGCGGTTCCTGTTAAAGACAATGAAAATAAACGCACACGAAATGCTTCTGTGTCGGCCAATTCTCCTAATTGTGCCAAGAACTGGCCTATGTGTTCGCGCGTGTTTTTTTCCTTGGTCACCCGAAAATTTTGCGAATTCGAGTATCCTGGTTCCCTGGGGTTATGGGTGGTGATCAAATCGGCTATCATAAGGTTTTCGATATGATTGCCCCCCAGGCACCATGCTTACTCCGAGCTTATCTCGAAATGCCCCGGCTATTTCCTCCCTCACTATATCGATGGCAGCCGATGCGAGACCACCGACTCTCTGGTCAAACATAGGTGAGGTTGGCTGGATATTAGCATGTGTTTCTTTCCCCCATTGGTTTGAGCTATGTGGTACATTGCCATTTACCCTATATGACTCATACGATTGATCGTTCCTTTCTGGCCTTCTAGGCGGGACCGGAAAGCTTTCCTGGGCTCGGGATTTTGTATTAATGGGCTGATGCATCGCATAGTGTGATGAGAAGTGTTGCTGGGACGAGTGAGGATTCAGGTAACAATCCTCCTCAAAAGACTCATGCGCGGACTGTCCGGACATGTACCCAGACCGTCCGTGATTATATGCGGGTCGTCCGTTGTTGTATGCGGACCATCCAACTGGGTAGTTTAGATTCTGTGCCATATGTTGTGGCTCGGGTGCATGTCTGGGTAACTCATTGAAAATGGGCCCGGCCGTTGCTGGCCCGGACGGTCCGTGATCACGTGCGGACGGTCCGGGCATGTGCAGATCGGTTGATTTACTGCCGATTTGCGGTTGCTCAGGGTATGTGTCCATCGGCATCCCATAAGGGGTTGTGACTGATCGTGACAACCTATAGCCAATGTATTACGCGTGTTACCCCCTAATTCAACCTCACGCGAAAGAAAATTTGCAATACTAGATTTATCAAATGCACATACTAGTCTCCTATAATCGTTTTGCATACCCTCTATGATATTTCGCATTTGTTCTCGTTGTTCATCTACATAATTCTTAAGAGATTGTAGCTCGTTTGTATTACTTACATTGAGGATATCTGGTGTGGGTCGGAGCGAAGCCGGATCCGTCGCCCGTTGTTGGACGACTTTATTGTTCCTGTCCACCTTGAAGTTGGCTAGGAACTTCGCCCTCGCCTCTTGAATCAGCTGCTCCTTATGCTCCTCGAACTGGAGTTGTTCGTCATCCGGCAAGGTTTCCCAAGTCGGCTCTATAATGTTGATGGGGAGACTTCAGAACTATCCCTTGAACCAGCCATTGAGAGCCGATTTGATGGGTCTAGATGTGTTGTCCCCAGCGGAGTCGACAGAAAGTATGTTGACACCTTTTTCGGGCGCCAAACACTCAACAAGAACCAGCGGCGGTGCTCTCTGCACACGCGCGGATGGTCCGCGGCCAGGGGCCGGACGGTCCGCGACCTGGCGCAGGGCTAGGGTTTCCTGCCTGACGGCCGGACGGTCCGCGCGTGCGCAGGGGTGGCGGAAGTCGCCGGCGGCGCCTGGATCTCGCTCCTGGGAGGGACCCCGTCGGGGAGGAGAGATCCTAGGGGATGTCTAGGCTCGGCAGGCCGACCTAGGATCCTCTAATCGACGTAGAGTTGAAGAGAAGCGAAGAATTTGAGGATTGAGAGACTAAACCTAAACTAGACTAGAACTACTCCTAGGATAAAATGTAAATTGTATTGATTGAAGGTTCGATTGATTGATTAAATCGACTGTATTCCTCTGCTTTTATAGAGGAGGGGGGCTGAACCCGTTACCAATAAAATTTCGAGCTTATCCCGAGATTCTCGCCAACAAACATAACAAGAAACTCGGAACCCTAATCTGTTCTGCGCTTGCGCGGACCGTCCGGCTTCAGGACCGCACCGTCCGATGCTCTTTTTAATGCTCAACATGCACTATGTACACTAAACTTTCATGTACAACATATATGTCATTTTCTAAAGCATGCGTTACCAACTTATCGCAGGACTCACTGTTCACCTTCATTGTCAGTCTGCAATAGGAAATCACTAACTGGAACTCTGGAAGTCGATACTTCGAGCGATTGGGCAAGATAGAAGCCTATCAAAACCCGCAAAAAGACCAGCAAAACCCAAATCAAAATCGCGCAAAACATATACTCCCGCGCGACGGCGAGCGCATCTTATGCCGCGCCCACTATGCCACCGTCCGCACTCCCGCGCGGCGTCCATGCCGTCCTCATCACCTCAGGCCACCTCCGCAACCTCGATCCGCACCTCCAGGTCCCCCCTCTCCTCCTCGTCAACTCCCTGATCGCCGCCTTCTCCCGCGCCGCCCTCCCGCGCCTCGCGTTGCCGCTCCTCCGCCGCCTCCTTGCAGGCGCCCACCCGCTCCGCCCCGACTCCTTCACCTTCCCGCCGCTCGTTCGTGCCGCCCCGGGTCCGGCCTCTGCCGCGCAGCTCCATGCCTGCGCGCTCCGGCTGGGGCTCCTCCACCCCAACGTCTTCGCATCGGGTTCCCTCGTCCACGCCTACCTGCGTTTCGGCCGCGTCGCGGAGGCGTATAGAGTGTTTGATGAAATGCCCGAGCGGGACGTGCCCGCGTGGAACGCAATGTTGTCTGGGCTGTGCCGCAACACCCGGGCAGCGGACGCGGTTACGCTATTAGGGAGGATGGTCGGCGAGGGGGTCGCAGGGGACGCCGTGACACTCTCGAGCGTCCTGCCAATGTGCGTCGTGCTCGGGGACCGAGCGCTTGCTCTGGTCATGCACGTGTATGCGGTGAAGCACGGGCTGTCTGGCGAGCTATTTGTGTGCAATGCCTTGATTGATGTGTACGGGAAGCTTGGGATGCTAACGGAGGCTCATTGGGTGTTTGGTGGAATGGCATTGCGGGATCTGGTCACGTGGAATTCGATCATTTCAGCGAATGAGCAAGGTGGGAAGGTTGCTGCTGCGGTGGAGCTTTTCCATGGTATGATGGAAAGTGGGGTTTGCCCTGATGTGCTAACACTCGTTAGCCTGGCATCTGCTGTTGCTCAGTGTGGAGATGAACTCGGTGCAAAGTCAGTGCATTGCTATGTAAGGAGGCGGGGCTGGGATGTGGGTGACATCATTGCCGGAAATGCTATGGTTGATATGTATGCTAAGATGTCGAAGATTGATGCTGCCCAGAAGGTATTTGATAACTTGCCTGATCGAGATGTTGTGTCCTGGAACACATTGATTACAGGGTATATGCAGAATGGACTTGCTAATGAGGCAATCAGGATATACAATGATATGCACAATCATGAGGGTCTGAAACCGATTCAAGGGACGTTTGTCAGTGTTTTGCCTGCATACTCGTACCTGGGTGGATTGCAGCAGGGAATGCGGATGCATGCACTGTCGATTAAGACTGGATTAAATCTTGATGTGTATGTCACTACTTGTCTGATAGACTTGTATGCTAAATGTGGGAAGCTGGTAGAAGCAATGTTTTTGTTTGAACATATGCCTAGAAGGAGCACAGGTCCTTGGAATGCCATCATAGCTGGTCTTGGGGTTCATGGGCATGGTGCAAAGGCACTCAGTCTCTTCTCACAAATGCAACAAGAAGAAATTAAGCCTGATCATGTCACTTTTGTTTCATTATTGGCTGCCTGTAGCCATGCTGGCTTAGTTGATCAAGGTCGGAGTTTCTTTGATTTGATGCAAACTGTTTATGGTATTGTGCCCATTGCAAAGCACTACACATGCATGGTAGATATGCTTGGCAGAGCTGGTCAGTTGGACGAAGCTTTTGAGTTCATACAAAGCATGCCAATTAAGCCTGACTCTGCTGTTTGGGGCGCACTACTTGGTGCTTGTAGGATTCATGGGAATGTTGAAATGGGTAAAGTGGCCTCACAAAACCTATTTGAACTTGATCCCGAGAATGTTGGATATTATGTTCTGATGTCAAATATGTATGCAAAGATTGGGAAATGGGATGGAGTTGATGCAGTAAGGTCTTTGGTCAGGCGCCAGAATTTGCAAAAGACCCCTGGATGGAGTTCAATGGAGGTCAAAGGGTCAGTGAGTGTATTTTACAGTGGCACACAGACAGAACCCCACCCTCAGCATGAAGAAATCCAGAGAGGGCTACATGACCTTTTAGCCAAGATGAAAAGCGCAGGCTATGTTCCTGACTACAGTTTTGTCTTACAGGACGTAGAGGAGGATGAAAAGGAACAGATCTTGAATAATCATAGTGAGAGATTAGCTATTGCCTTTGGCATTATAAATACTCCTCCAGGAACTCCGCTCCATATATACAAGAATTTGCGGGTCTGTGGGGATTGTCACAGTGCTACCAAATATATATCAAAAATAACTGAAAGAGAGATCATTGTCCGGGATGCAAACCGGTTCCACCACTTTAAAGATGGACACTGCTCTTGTGGAGATTTTTGGTAACAGTTAAACATAAATACAACATTTTATTTCCCTGAGTTCTCCTGGTTATTTAATCTATATCTATACTACTATATTACGAACCTAATATGAGCATCTGATGCTACCACGACTTCACCCTCCGTGCTGACACTATAGGCCCGCCCCATTGTGCGCCGGCTGGTTCTCTCGCCCCACGCGCCCCGCCTCGGCGCCGTGCCCTGTGGGCCCCATGACCAACGCCCGCGCAACGCTTAGAGGTGACAATGAGTTCTAAATTTTACAATATAATATAAGATTTAAGGATCAGATTGGATTATGTCCGCTCTCTCAGCTACGCACCCGACCCCGTCCGTGTAGCTACCACCAGACCATACGTACCTTAGTGTTTAGAAATAAACAATAATTATATAAAAATAGTGCAGAACGAGCATTCGAACCCACGCCCACTGCTCCAGAAATTTGGGGTTAACCATCATACCACACGTACCTTAGTGTTTAGAAATAAATAATAATTATATTTGAATAAATATCTCAGTACCTATTTATATGATATATAAAAACCGTAGCAAAGTACGAGCAGGCTAGTGTCACTTGATGTGATGAAGAGGTTTAGGACTGAACTAAGTATTTAGCTGATACCAAAAGATAGAATGGTTTAATTCTTTATCTTGCAATACAGCTACCATATATCCTTGATCTGGTAGTCAATAACTTAGGTTGAAAATGTGTTGTTTTTCTTAACATAGTTGGGTGCCGTTTGGTTCACATATTTGTAACGTAATGGGTAACGGATAACGTTAAATCATGTTTGTTTTAGTCCAACCGTAATCAAATACCACACTAAAATTTGATACCAGCCTATTCAAATTTGTTACCGCCAGTAATCGAGCCGAAACCATTACCATTACCATTTGCGTTACATTTTTTGAACCAAACAACACCTTGGTTCTTTTGTTGTTTTGGATCTTCTGGTGTTGAACCTGATAAAATGAGTGGTTTTTGTAAAGCCTGAAGGTAATATGCAGAAAGTTAGTCATATTTTAATACGGCTTTGTTCTTTTGGCACTTTGTCATATTTTAATACGACTTTGTGGGCGATTTGAGAGGATAAAAGCTTCTAACATCTGTAAAATTCGATATGTACTTCTGCATACGATACAATTTCTGGTAAAATATCTTATTCAGTTTCTGTTTACATTAACAAACTTAATCATGAAATTTATTTGTCAAAGTTGTAGGACCATTACTCTGGAAAAAGAGACCCAAAAGACATGGAAACACACTTCGGTAAATCTGGTTGCTGCTCTGAAAAAAATTTGTCTCTGAAATCTGTGAGCTTTGCGCTTAAGGGCCTGTTTGCATTCATTAGCACAAAAAATTAACCTGCTAATTATTAGCTGATGGGCTGCTAACTTTTAGTTCCAAACTTCCAATAGCTGGTAGCTGGTTTGTAGTTGCTAATAATTTATATGCACTTTCAACTCACTATTCAACCACCTATTAGCAGCTGGATCCAAATGGTTTCTTGCTAAAAATTAGCAGCAATTTGCTATCTATTGTTTAGTGACAATGGATCCAAACATGCCCTAAGTCTGTACTTTTTTTTTAAAGTTTCAAGTTTGCAAACTGTCACTCTCTCTCATTCATGGTTTTTGAGGTGTTGCAGCATCGTGTGGCGCTGGAGGTACGCCTAAGTGATATGGCGTAACTAGGGTATGCCTCAGCGCCTAGGGAACGAGTAGGCGACACCTCAAAAACCATGGTCTCATTATTTTGCTCCTGACCGATAAAGGATAAACTAATGACACTCTAAATCTACAATACATAAAACATAAGGACTTCTAAACCATGGTCTCATTATTTTGCTCCCGACCGATAAAGGATAAACTAATGACACTCTAAATCTACAATACATAAAACATAAGGACTTCTTTCTTTTGCATAACCGCCCCTTCACAACCAAATTCTGTAGCACTATAGGTCTGTGCATGTGACGCCGGTTGCAAAAGAGGGAGATAAATGGAACTGTCAAACTTGAATGAGGTAACACCGGATGAAGGTTTGCCACATGATCAATATGCAATGGTTAATGAATCATTTACTAAAGAAGGCACCTTATGGCTTTTGCATTGACGCCGTAAATTCTTATGAATTATTGCAGGACATCCAAATGGTGAACTGTTGTTGGGGCCCACCTTGCTGTCTTATTATGCGCAGTTTGGCAATGTGACCTGGTATAGAGAGCTGTAGCGGTGACAGAAGACAAACCCAAATGGAGGTGCTTCTTTCTGGGTAGCACAGGGGACTAATGACAGTACGGTACACTGCTGCTTGAGCTAGCTGCCACTTTCATCTTTTATTGTGGATCTTAGCTATGAGTGTTGGAACTGTGATGCATCAGAACCATGTTAGATGTTTGCAGCTTGCATTGTATTTTTTCAACAGTAGTCTATTCTGCAATACAACATGGCTGCTGGGTCTAAATATAGACGGCCCTGACAACAACAGTTTATTTCATTAGCTGTCTATTCTGCAATACAACATGGCTGCTGGGTCTAAATTATTTTGGAACACGCATATATAGTATAAAATATCTGAAAAACAGCGGCTCACCTTATATTGTCTGATTGTGCTGAATTAGTTTGCTGTGCCAAACCGAACTGACCGAAGCTTTTGTTTCTGGATGGGCGCCAGGTGATTGGTGTGGCGTGATTACAGTACTACACGCAACTGGTTACAGCATTGAACTGTCAAGCTTACATAGCTGAAAAAGGTAACCGCTGAGCAGTGTCGGAGGGAACATCGGATAAAGGCTGGTCAGCTTCGTGTCGTAGGTACTCGTGCATTCTGTGTTTGCACTTTTATGGTTACAAAGTTGCAGTCAGTGTTCTTTTATTTCAGGCCTGATACATGTGTCTCCAGGACGACTGGACGAGATAGCATTGTCGGCCAGGCCGAGATGAAAGTGTCCAGCGATAATCAGTGGGTCATGAGTTCGCGAGAGAAGAAGACCCTTCGATGATGATCACCTCGTGGTCTCGGATACCCTCCTGCTGCCATGCGGTGAACTGTTCCACACGCTGTCTTAGACCTTGTTCCGTTGCGATTGATTTTAGGATTAATTAATTATATATATGTCACTCAACTTTTACAAAATTAGATGGTTTCATTTTGATGCTATAATTATATGGTTAGTTCATTTTGATGCTATAATTATATGGTTAGTTCATTTTGATGCTATAATTATATGGTTAGTTCATTTTGATGCTATGAAGTGATATGAAAATGAACTAATTTCTAATTTTTCAAAAATTTAAGTGATATGTTTACAACTGACTCTTGATTTTAATTCCCTCTAACCCACTTTGATCTAAGCGCAACCGAACATGTCCTTAGGTCTTAGCACTGGTTCGATTAGATATGGATTGAGGGGATTAAATCTCTTCTTAGTTAAAATTAGTTAAAATAGGAAGAGATTTAATTTCCTCGACCCCTTCAATCCCTGTGCTATATGCCTATATTAGTTGGTGCGACGTTCTCTGATGGAGAGCCCTTGCTGCAGCAGAAGGACAGCAGCACCTTCGCAAGGCTGAACGCAGACGCAGGCGGCTCTCCCTGTTGGGTGACAACGTGGTATGGCCGTATGGGCAGCTCCTTGTGGCCGCATTAGGGTAAAATAATACTCCCTCATTGCTAAAATATAATTATTTAGACTAAATATAGATTAAATGCACATTTATTGGATATCTTATGAATGTAACTACTCATTCCGTTCCAATTTATCGTTTGACTTTTTTACCCTAATTTTGATCGGCTCGTCTTATTCAAAAAAATTCATAATTATTGTTAATTTTGCTGTGATATTGTTTAGCATATAATATACTTTTAAATGTGGCTTTAATTTTTTTTCGCAAAAAAACTGAATATGACGAGGTGGTCAAACGTGACACAAAAAAGTCAAACTAATTATAATTTGATATAGAGTGAGTACATGTATTATTATTCATTCCAGTGGATGAAAAAAAAGAAACCTAAAAAGAGCTACTCCCTCCGGTGTATTATTAGTTGTCGTTTAGGACAACGACACGGTTTTTAAAATATAACTTTGACAATTTTTTTTATTAAAATATAAATAAACTCTTAATACATTTATACTTTTATAAAAGCATTTGTTAAGACAAATCGATGCATATAAACATTATATTTTAAAACTATATAATAAAATAGTTATTTGTAGTTAAAACTTTATAAATTTGACTGAAAGCTTGTCTAAAACGACAATTAATAGGACACCGGAGGGCGGAGGGAGTATATTTTAGTACGAATGGAGTAATATTTGAAGCACTGCTTTGCGATTACCGGATATACCGTAGTTGCGATGCATGCTCCGGAACCATGAATCTCAAGAGATTTGGATGGCATGCTAGTTGCTAAGTTAACCAATGCTCGTTCTTCGATCTGGTTGGATTTTTCGTCGAGATATACCTGCCCCCGTATCACGGGACAGCAGGACAGCCATGTTGTAATACAGTTTACTCCTACCTGTGTTTGTCCAGGACTCCAGGTGAAGAGTACGAGAACCGCATGGTCGAGGCTGCCGGCTGCCCCCATCCGTCGTACTCTCCAGTTTTGCTACGTCGCGGCAACCCACGTAGGCTGCCCCGGCTGCGGTAGCAGATGCATGCATGCCTGCTTGCATTGCGGTGGCCAGGTACATTGGAACTGTTGCGGGCACGGCGTTGCCGTCCCGACGACGGATGTGGCAGCCGCTTGGGAACGGCACCTCTGTTGCGGAGTTCAGTGTCGTGCCTGTCGCCTGACTGAAAAGCGGATGGAATGAAGCGACGGTGTGCCGATGCTTCGCTCCAAGGCCTTCTCTTTGTCCCGTGGATGGTATTCCTAGCGCAAACTTACTTCAGGTACTGTTTTGCAACGCGTGATTTGCTATCTGTTTGTATGTTTTTCATGATCACGTTGAACTAATTCTTATGAAGTTTCTGTACGTTTACATTTCAAATGGTTCCTCAACGCCCTGCTACATCTGCATGCTTCTTCAGTCGCTGATAATCCAGGTCTGCAGATGTAATCTGATTACAAGAATTCTTCGTCGACCCTTGGGCCTTGGTTCACGTAATTTGTTTTCTGAAATCCGACCATACGAAATGACAGTCCTTATATTTATTCATTCACTCTAGCATATCTAACATGTACGTACATTACAGACATACAAGGCACGTGCTGCTCGTTGTACAAGACTAGTAGTTCACTTACACGTACACGCACGTACTCAATACAGGGAAAACAGGGGGAAAAGAATTCCTAGGACCTAGACTACAACATCTGTTTCTCAAGATGGCCTCGGAGGTTTCGCCTTGGCATGGGACCCGACAGCCCGCGACACGGCCTCGGCGAGCCGCCCCATCCGTGCGGCCACGTCCGGCGGCAGCGCCGCCACCGCCCGCCGCGGCTTCCTCGGCCCCAGCAGCGCCCCCAGCATCTCCACCACTTCCTCCGCGCCCCACCCTCCACTCTTCAGGTCCCGGCAGCACCGGTCGACAGTCAACGCCAACGCCACCACATTCACCTCGCCGGCGCCGCTGGGACCCTCTCCCGTCACCATCTCCTCCACCTCGCAGAGGCCCCACCCGCCGCGCCTCAGCATCGAGGCCGCCTCCTCAAGGCTGGGCCGCAGCCACTCCGGCGCCGCGCTGGACGCGGCGGCGCTTGTGGCCCCCGTTGGGACTTCCAGGAACCGGTCCCCGGCCGCGGCGGCGTCCGTCCAGAACTCGATCCAGCGCGGGGCCCTGCCGGTGACGGAGTCCAGGCTCCGGCGCGCAGTGGACGGCGGCGCGCCGGACGGGGGCGGGACCGGCGCGGAGAGCTGGCGCCGGAGCGGCGCGCCGGGCGGCGGCTCGGCGGCGAAGGCGCGGAGGAGGAAGTCGGCGGCGTTGGCGCCCGCGAACGTGACGCCCGAGTCGGACACGTAGAACACCGGGTTGCCCGCGAGGCAGGGCGTCGCCGGCACGTAATGCCGGCCGCACAGCGGGACGAGGGGCGGCGGCGCGGCCCGCCCCGCGCGCCGGCCCGGGGCGAGCGGCAGCGTCGCGGCGACGGCCGCGGGGACCTCCTGCGCGGCGAAGCGGAGGAGGCGCAGCCCCGCCGGGGTGCGGTAGTCCGGGAATCCGTCCCCCGACGGCAGGCCCAGCGCGAGGAGCTCGCGGAGGTCGGGCGGCAGCTGGACGCCGCCGAGCGCGGCCTCCGCGAGGGCGAACTCGGTGGCGGAGAGGCCCGGGAGGACGGCCACTCCGGCCGCGGCGAGGTGAGCGAGAAGCGCCGTCGGGGAGGGCGCGGAGGCGGAGGGAGACGGAGGAGCCGGGCTGCTGGGTGCCGAGGCACGGGTGGAGAGACGGCGCAGGCCGGCGGCGTGGGAAGGAGGACGCGGGAGGCCGTGCGGGTGCGACGGCCGGCGGTCGACGTCGACCATTGCGGGATCGCGGCGAAGTCGGACTGTCGGAGCAGAGCGAAGTGGTGTTTGGATGAGGAAGGGCAGTGACGCTGGCGGCATCGGATGTTATACGGGGTCTGGTTGTGGGTCCCGCCCAGATCGGCGGTAGGAATGGCTTTGGCCGTTTGAACTGGGCCCAACGCTTCGCTGAAATTTTCTTTATTGACCCCAGTCCCCTCTAGGCTCCAGCCCTCCTGGAAAAATGAGCACATTAATCGTTTGAAAAAATATTAATAACTTAATAGTAGAATTGATTCTTTCCAGCCATTTGAAATTTACTAAGATAACGGTAGACCGATCTTAGAAAATAAAATTTCATAGTAAAAAAATTGCAAGGATATACTACACCATTAACACCAACGTCATTTCTTTTACAACGAATGGTGTGATGAAGCTTGTTTTTTGTCTTGTTTTATTCCTTCATGTATATCTTATAGTGACTTGAGAAGCAGTCCAACAGAGACATTACTTCGCACCTGCCGATAAGTCGACAATCTTTTTCTATTCTTGCTAAGAGGAAGTTGTCTTTTTTGGGCAGGTCTTGTTGAGGCCGGTGAATCTATGCACATTCTCCACTTCCCGTTTTCTTCTACACCATTAGGACATTGGCCAGCCAGGTTGGGTAGTCAATTGGTTTGATGAATTTTGTCTCCAGCAGACGGTGAACTTTTGCCTTTGCTGCTTTCATTTTTTCATCAAACATCTTGCATATTTTTGTTTTTTGGGGCGTATTGCTCGGTCGGTGCTCAAGCTATGTTCGATGATTGTGCGGCTCGCTCCGACAAGGTCTAGAGCAGACTATGCAAATACATCCTTGTCACGGTTCAAACAAGACAAGAGCTTTTCTTCTTCTGCTTTGCAAAGGTCTTTTTTGGCCCATTCGTTGCTTTGTAATTGGGCCTTGGTCGTGTTTTCTTTGATTGGGTGAGGGCCGCTAAGGTCTTCGCTGTCGGTGGTAAGACAATGCATGTTGCGCTGGCCGGGGACGAAGTCTCCCTTGATGTTTTTAGCGACCTATTGGTCTCCGTATACAGTTATCAGTCCCTGAGGGCCCGAGATCTTCATACACATGTACAAACCTTGTATAACTACCTCAAGTTTGTTTATTAATCCTCGCCCCATGATGGCATTGTATGGATAGGCCATATCAACTATATCGAAGATGATCTGCTCGCTTCGTGCATTTGGGGCTATGTCGAGAGATAGCGGCAACTCTATTTTGCCAAGCGGAAAGGTCCTTTTTCCTCCGAAGCCGTAGACATGGTTGTCTGCTAGCTTGAGTAGATTGTGGTTTATGCCCATGCTGTCGAAGACATGCAGGAAAATGATGTCAACTTCGTTGTCATTGTCGATGAGGACTTTGTGCAGGTCCCACCCTGCGACTCTGCAGTTTATCGCTAGCGCGTCTGCATGGGGCACACTGCGGGGTCGACGTCTCTTGCATCGA
This sequence comes from Zea mays, assembly GCF_902167145.1. Lineage (NCBI taxonomy): Eukaryota > Viridiplantae > Streptophyta > Magnoliopsida > Poales > Poaceae > Zea > Zea mays. Next base: position 69,379,991 of record NC_050096.1, on the reverse strand, counting down.
AGGTGAGTGGTACACGTGACCACTTTGTTTGGACCACATGGACGCTGAGGGCTACATGATTAACCCTTCGGTAGTGCTCTTTTTTCTACCACTTGTTTTCGAATTCAGTGTTGGACCCTCCGGTGATCATGTGGATGACTCCCTTGAAAGGTGGGGCAATGAACTCCTCTTGCTTATGCGGGGGGGGGGGGGGGGGGGGGGGGGGGGGGGGGGTTGTTGATGGCGTCGTTGGTTTGCTTGTTGCGGTAGCGAAGGGGTGGCATGGCTAATTGTTCTTGGTGCTGGAGGCGTGGTTGCTAGGGGAAAGCATGAGTGTAGTTTTGTTGGTGTTAAGGGTAATATGGATGTTCATTTTGGCATACAACACACCAAAGATAATTGGATAAAATAGTAACACTATGATAGTACAACATAGCACATTACATGTTTTATTATATGGTCATTAAATTGTCGTTAAACCTTCTATGATATTATAGTCTAAAAGATTATTAAATAGTAAAAAAGATGTATGACTAAAGTTCAAGTTTATGCTTGGGCTAAGTTTATATTGGATATTTTATACCCACGGGTTAACGGGTATGGATGAATGCGGAAGGTTCTAATATCCGTTTACCTATTGGGTGAATTTTTTTTGTCTAATAGCAGACTCACGGGTATAATATTTAGCCCACATATATATTATAATAGAGTAAATACCCATCGGATATTAGGTCGCGGATACCTATTGCCATCTCTAACCGGCACGGAGCTAAGCTCGTCGGTGGTAGTCGCCTGGTGGGTTGCGCGGTGGTGGAGGGGTTGCGGGCGTAGAGCCAACCTCGAGCTCGGTGTTGGGAGGCTCATGGGGGCAGAAAACCAAAGAGAACGCGGCTTTTTGATTCACCCGAGCCGGGTGTCGGGTAGCCAGCGGCCAGGAGGATCGCCGTCCCTCTCCCTGTCCCTATGCATAATGGCTGCATTGACGTCCGCGACGGATTCCCTCTCCCTGCTTGCTTGGAACACCGTGAAAAATCCCTTTTTTGTCAGTGGCTCAGTGCCCCCTTGTCTACAGTACACGGAGTGGAGCCGAAGCCCTCAATCCCTCGACCTCGGCTCCTCGAATTCAATGTCCACACTTTCTCGGAGCCCACTGAGCCCACTATAGTGGTAAAGCTTCTTCTTTTATGACAAAAAATAATATAGAAGATTAATAAAATAGCTATTTGCAGACTCTATCTAATATCTTCAGCTCACATAGTAGCCCCTTCTATAATAACTAGTGAATACCCGTGCGTTGCAACGGGAACATATAATAATATAATAACTTATATACAAAATGTGTCTTATATTGTTATAAAAAAAATTTCATAATCTATTTGTAATCCTAGCCATACATAAATTTTGTTATTTTAATTTAGTTGTTTCACTACTACATTGCAACCATCAGTATCATGCAGGCTTCGATATATGCCACGATTTGCATGGTCTCATCATTGAAGAGCACATGTCACACCTGCCGGTAGAAGTTCCCTCGTACATTGTCAGTCATCAGGTATGCACCACCATACACGCTTGCTTAAACAAAAAAACAAGTGTATGTGTTTGCAAAGAGAACTAAAGGCAGGCCGACACAAAAGCTACCCCGACGATGGCGAGTGGTCATTGTTGTCAGTCCTCCTCTGCGTCACCTCTGATGCCAAGATGACGCCATAGTCTTTGATATAGTAGTTGTCGAACGCGCACGACATGGCGAGTATCGATGACTCTTGGCTGGGCTGCCAAACGAAGTGCACCCCAGGCTCATCAACGAGGTAGTACACCTAGTCGTTGCACCACCGGATGTGCTACTCCTCTACATAAATCTTGTTCAAGGACACACAACGTCAGCAACGACCGTCGTCCCAGCGCACAAGAATTCATGGCCGGTCAGTAGTGACTTACGTGGGAGGTTGAGCTTCAGTGGATGATGAGCTGGATGGTGTGACGGTGCCGTTGTCGGATGCGGTGCCTAGAACAACCCGAGAGTCGCCGGCGTTGGCGACGACCATGAGGTCCCCCTATTTGAAGATGGACAGCGCGGTGCAGCCGCTCTGGACCGCGTCCAAGCGGCGGCTGCGCTGAAGCTTGCCGAACACAGCGACACATGCAACCACGTAATACTGCTTCCAGAGGTCGAACTGGCAGTCACCAAGCTTCTTCTCGTCGTCGATGAGCGACGCCAACGCGAGCGCCTCCTACCAGTGGTGTTTGTTCGGGGTTTCCAAGTAAGAAATATGGATTCATCTTTGGCGTTGGTTTATGAAAATGACTCACAAGTTAGATCCATGGAAAAAATATTACGGAGAATAAATGTCACACATATAAAAAAAATTTAAGTTGAAAACATTATTCAAACAAAAGAAATTGCATGCAAGGCTCTTTTTAAATACTACTCCCTCCATCCAAAAATATAATTCAGGAATCTCGTTGATAATTATCTGCTACTACACATTGTGCAAAGGTAGCAGGTGGGCTTTGGGAGAGATGTAGTAGATATTTTTACTGTAACAGATATGGACATAAACACACATATGGTGTAGTGGTAGCTACGAGCACATTTGCTTGAGAGGTCACAAGTTTGAATCCTATTGGGGCCACATTTGTGTTTTTTTAATTTAATTTTAGCTAGGTGTGTAATGCACGTGGGAATGGAAATGAGATTTACGGGGAGGGGGGAATGAGAAAGACAGTGCGGGGAGGGGGTAATGGGAATGGTAGAACACTGGCAGAACATGGAATGGCAGCCGGGAATGGGAATGGGCTTTGCGGGGAGGGGAGAATGGGAACGGCAGAACACGGAATGACAGCCTACCCCTTACCACCTTAATAAGTAGTAGAGATTGACTCATCTTCTATTCATATTTTTTCAGTTGTTATACGGAGATGGACAATTACTTTGGATTTACGGAGATGGACAAAGCTTTCGCCTCCATAAATAAAAAAATCCCTACATTAATAACAGTGGCGTCAGTCAATGTGGCTTTACAGAGGCGGACGTTGTTATTACAACTTAACTTATTTTCTGCAAGATCTAGACCTTTTGTGAAATAATTTGCGGGATTGATCTACTCTATCCTTAACACTCCATTATCTATTTTCTCCTTAACGAAGAACCTACCAATCTCTACATGTTTTGTTCGGTCAAATTGAACAAGATTGTTTATAATATCGATTATTCTCACAATAAAATATCATAGTCCCATTTCAAAACACTCATACCTCACTTAATGGGGTTTTTAACCACATCATTTCACACAACCTCAATGTTATTGCCCTATATTCAACCTCTAGAGTAGATCAAGCCACCACTACTTGTCTCTTGCTTCGCCATGAGACAAGATTGCCTCTTACGAACACACAATATCTAAATGTAGACCTCTTATCATCCTTCCTACTCGCCTAATCTACATCACAATATTCTTCCATGTTCAAGTGCTCATTCTTCTTGGAGCACAACCCTCTCTTAGGGGTTCCTTTTAGGTACCTAGGATTCTATAGACCACCTCCATTTATCTTGTTCTAGAATCATGCATATACATGTTCACCACACTCATGATAGAGGAGGTAGCATGCCTTGTATGAAACACATATATTAATCACTCAACCAATTTTGACATGTTTCTTTATTGACTAGATCTTCTAACTAAGCACAAGTTTGATGACTCATATATATATATATATATATATAGTGGAACTAGATGGACGACATCCATGCATCCTTGTTTCTACCAACATATCTAGAACATATTCCCTCTAAGAGAGAGTAGTCCCATTTAACGATCAGGCGATCTAATCCTAAGGAAATACTAACGAGGTTAAAGATCCTTTACATCAAAGGCTCTCCTTGGATTTTCTTTTAAATATTTTATTTCTTCCACACCATCCCTTGTAATCACTATATCATCAACATAAACAACCACAATGGTGATAAATGATCCCCATATTAGTAAAAGAATGTGTGATCGCTATTGCGCTATGTGTAACCCATATCATAGCCTACCCATCTAAACCTATCAATTCATGCATGGAGTGACTGCTTAAACCCATACAATTATTTCTTAAGCTTGCACATTATCCCAATAGTCTAATGATTTGCAAACCCTGGTGAAACTTCTATATAGACCTCATCTTGTAGGTCATGATAAAGAAATTAAATTTTCACATCCATATGATGAAGGGGCCAATTGTAATTAACTACACATGAGATTAAGGTTCTAATGGTGCCAATTTTTGCCACAACAGCAAAGGTTTCATCGTAGTCAATCCCATATGTTTGACTATACCCTTTTGCACCCAATCTTGCTTTATATGTATACCTTTCCTTCGGGAGTCTATTTCATAGTGAATACAAACTTACATCACACTACTTTCTTTCCCATTGAAAGTTGAAACAGTTCCCATATGTTATTTTTATCAACACTCATCTCTTCCAATGCATCATTCCATCTTGGATCTTGTTTTTGACACTTCTAGTCCTTTGGAATAGACAATGTTTGTAACAATACAACAAACGTTCTATATGCGAGTGAAAGATGGGAATATGAAAGAAAATTAGCAATGTTTACTAAGATGCTCAAAACCATAGTCAATAGGAGGTTTTCTAGAATTAACTCTAGTATTTCTAGGTTTTGCAGTAGGCAATTGTACATGTTCAAGTGTAGGGGAAATATTACTACTTAACTGAAGTTGAGCTAAAGAGCTTGACAAAGAGAGGTCCAAGGAGGGGTTCAGACTAGCCAATCAAACTACTATGACTATGGTCACCTCACATGCTCCCCTAGCTTCCAACACTAGTACATAAACTTTAATCGAGGCTAAAAAGGAAATAGGGTTAACCATTTCCTATAAATAGATAATGGTGGTTGACGACCAACACAAACCATATGGATTAACTAGTTTGGCTAGATGTGATTTATATCAGGTGCATAAGGTTCAACACAAACCAAGAAAGAAAATCAGTTAGGGACTCAATCAAGAATTGGAGCAAGACATAGGGTGTGCTGATTTTTGGCGCACCAGACACTGTCCGGTGCACCAAGCCAGCCAACAGATGAACAAGCCACTCTCGGGAATTCTGCAGGCACACTCCACTATAATTCACCGGACTATCCGGTGAGCCAGCGGAGCAACGACACCCTGCGCGGCAACGGTCGACTGTGCAGAGCTACAGTGGTGAACAGTGCCACGACAGAAGTCAGAGCGCAGAAGTCAGAGGGCACCGGACTATCCGGTGTGGCACCGGACTATCCGGTGCAGCAAGACGACAAGCGACTTCAACGGTCAACTGCTCCGAACCCTAACGGTTGTGCTGACGTGGCGCGCACCGGACAATGCACAGTGGTTGTCCGGTGGCGCATCGGACAATGCAGCCTTTGCTAACGGCTAGGAAGTGGTTGGGGGCTATAAATACCCCCAACCACCTCATTCATTGGCATCCAAGTTTTTTGAACATCCCATTCATTGCAAGAGCAAAAGACTTCACTCCAAGACATCCAATAGATCAAATCCTCTCCAAGTCTCCAAATCAACTCAATTCGATTAGGGACTTGAGAGAGTGTGTTTTGTGTTCTTTTGTTGCTCTTGTTGCTTGGATTGGCCTTTCTCTTTTCCCATCCTTATTCTCAAGTGCTTTGTAAGCAAAGCAAGAGACACCAAGTGTGTGGTGGTCCTTGCGGGGTCTAAGTGACCCGTGTGATTAAGGGAAGGCTCATTCGGTCTAAGTGACCGTTTGAGAGAGAGGGAAAGAGTTAAAATAGACCCGGCCTTTGTGGCCTCCTCAACGGGGACTAGGTTCTTTAGAACCGAACCTCGGTAAAACAAATCACCGTGTCTACTCGCTTTGATTCTCGCTTGATTTGTTTGCTCTATTTTCTCTCTCTAACGTTTCCTTGCTAGTATTGATTTGAGTTTGCTCCCATACGACATCCGCATCATTTGAGCAACTCTTGGCAAGAGAAACCTTCATTCGGACTTGAATTTAATTCTAACGCTAACCCCAGACCTAGTGTGTGTTTAAAGCTTATAAATTTCAGGTTTCGCCTATTCACCCCCCTCTAGGCGACTTTCAGAGGCGGGCATTGCAATCGCCTCCTATGTTAGGCTTATGTTAATTATCGATTAACAGAGGCGGTTATCATAGCTGCCACCTATAACGTGTTAACCAAGACAATCACTATAACTCGACTGCCTCGGTTAATTAGTATTAATGGAGGCGATCGTATTAAGGCAACCGCCTCAATTAATACTAATTAACCGAGGCGGTCGAGTTATAGTGACGTCTCAGTTAACTATTTCGATTTAAAAAATAATATATATATATATATATATATGGATTCAAATTTTAATTGTGTAAATCAAACACCAATTAAAGGCAATAAATAGAAACAAGAATCAGAGATACATAAACATATGCATACTTGTATAATCATATTCGATGTTCAAGCTAATCAATTAAAGTGATATCTTTACAGCACATCGATCATCGATCACCTACCATGACATGCTAATCCTAAAAAGATGTCGGGACACTAGTAGTCTTGAAGGCGTAGCATGGTGGTCCAACTTCTTAGCTTCTTATATTGTTTTAGCATGTCTAATTCAAAATGGTTGTTGTAGAACGATGCCCCTTCATGCACACAATTGTCCATGATAAACTTACAAATATCACATATTGTTCCAATGGCAGTCTCATGGGTTATCTTTTCATTTTCCCACCAGTTTAGTGACTTCTTCAACTATTTATAACTGGTGTTGAATTTGTCATAGGCTCTAAGATACTCACAAACATAGAATCTGCATAACTGACCCATGAGGTTGTTTGGAGCACTGCACGATATATATCATACATGGTAGCATATCACTAGTGGCAACGTATTGAGAGTATACACATCGTATATAACACTTTTGCACGTATTAGGAAGTTGTGCTTGACTTTAAGTGTTTTAGGGAACTTCTTCTTATCGAATCTTCTATCGATGCAATATGGATCCTCCAGGTACTTGCGGTAAGTGTTGTACGTAACAAAACCACCAATATTGCTGAAAGGGAATTAGGCTTACACCTTTTCCTAATTGATTTTGGTGGTTGAAATGCCCAACACAAATAATTGGACTAACTAGTTTGTTCTAGTCTATAAGGTCTACAGGTGTCAAAGGTTCACAATAAGCCAATAAAAAGACCAAGAAAGGGTTCAAACAAGAAGAGCCAAAGACAACCCAAAGGCACCCTGGTCTGGCACACCGGACTGTCCGGTGCACCACCGGACAGTGTCCGGTGCACCAGGGCACTCAAGGCTGAACTCGCTACCTTCGGCAAAATCAGAGGGCGCTCCGCTATAATTCACCGGACTGTCCGGTGTGCCAGCGGAGCAACGGCTACTTCGCGCGCAACGGTCGTCTGCAATCGCATTCAATGCGCTACAGTGCGCGCCAGAGTCAGAGCACGCGCAGTTGGCGCACCGGACAGTCTACAGGACCTGTCCGGTGCACCACCGGACAGCCCAGAGGCCCCACAAGTCAGAGCTCCAACGGTCGAACCCCAACGGTCTGCTGACGTGGCTGGCGCACCGGACAGTGTCCGGTGGCGCACCGGACTGTCCGGTGCGCCATGCGACAGCACACTTCCAACGGCTATTTTTGGTGGTTGGGGCTATAAATACCCCAACCACCCCACATTCAATGGGATCCAAGTTTTCTACACTTCTACACCTTACAAGAGCTATAGCATTCAATACAAGACACATCAAAGAGATCAAATCCTCTCCCAACTCCACACAAAGCTTTAGTGATTAGAGAGAGAGATTTTTTGTGTTCATTTGATCTCTTGCGCTTGGATTGCTTCTTTTCTTTCTCATTCTTCTTGAGATTAAACTCAATTGTAACCAAGGCAAGAGACACCAATTGTGTGGTGGTCCTTGCGGGAACTTTGTGTTCCGTTTGATTGAGAAGAGAAGCTCACTCGGTCTAAGTGACCGTTTGAGAGAGGGAAAGGGTTGAAAGAGACCCGGTCTTCGTGACCACCTCAACGGGGAGTAGGTTTGCAAGAACCTAACCTCGGTAAAACAAATCATCGTGTCTCGCTCTTTATTCGTTCATGATTTGTTTTGCCCCCTCTCTCTCTGACTCATTTATATTTCTAACGCTAACCCGGCTTGTCGTTGTGCTTAAGTTTGTAAATTTCAGATTCTCCCTATTCACCCCCTCTAGGCGACTTTCAATTGGTATCGGAGCCGGTGCTTCATTAAGAGCCTAACTGCTCGAAGTGATGTCGGGAGCATCCGCCAAGAGGGATCTCGGGACCGGCGACAAGTCCGCAAGCTCGGGAAGAACACACTCAAGGGAGTCCGCCCACAAGCACAAGGAGGAATCCTCTTCCTCCGTTAAGTCCCATCGAATGGGTGACAAGAAGAAGAAGATGAGGAAAGTGGTCTACTACGAGACCGACTCTTCGTCACCCTCCACCTCTGGCTCGGAATCGGCCTCCACTACTTCAAAGCGCCATGAGCGTAAGAAGTATAGTAAGATGCCCCTTCGCTATCCTCACATTTCTAGACACACTCCATTAATTTCTGTTCCATTAGGCAAACCACCTATGTTTGAAGGTGAAGATTATTCTATGTGGAGTGATAAAATGAGGCATCACCTAACCTCACTCCACAAAAGCATATGGGATATTGTTGAGTATGGAGTGCAGGTACCAAAGAAGGGAGACAAGGATTACGACTCGGAGGAGGTCAAACAAATCCAACACTTCAACTCCCAAGCCACGACTATACTCCTTGCCTCTCTAAGTTGAGAGGAGTATAATAAGGTGCAAGGATTGAAGAGTGCAAAGGAGATTTGGGACGTGCTAAAGACCGCGCACGAAGGAGACGAGGTGACCAAAATCACCAAGCGGGAGACGATTGAGGGGGAGCTCGGTCGCTTTCGGCTTCGCCAAGGGGAGGAGCCACAAGACATGTACAACCGGCTCAAAACCTTGGTGAACCAAGTGCGCAACCTCGGGAGCAAAAAATGGGATGACCACGAAATGGTTAAGGTTATTCTTAGATCACTTGTTTTCCTTAACCCTACTCAAGTTCAATTAATTCATGGTAATCCTAGATATACACTAATGACTCCCGAGGAAGTAATAGGGAATTTTGTGAGCTTTGAGTTGATGATCAAAGGCTCAAAGAAAATTGTCGAGCTAGATGGCCCCTCGACGTCCGAAGCACAACCGGTCGCATTCAAGGCGACGGAGGAGAGGAAGGAGGAATCTACATCAAGTAGAACACCCATCGACGCCTCCAAGCTTGACAACGAGGAAATGACGCTCATCATCAAGAGCTTCCGCCAAATCCTCAAACAAAGGAGGGGGAAGGATTACAAGCCCCGCTCCAAGAAAGTATGCTACAAGTGTGGTAAGCCCGGTCATTTCATTGCTAAATGTCCATTATCTAGTGATAGTGACAGGGGCGACGACAAGAAGGGGAGAAGAAAGGAGAAGAATAGGTACTACAAGAAAAAGTGTCGCGATGCCCATGTTTACCGGGAATGGGACTCCGACGAGAGCTCCACCGACTCCTCCTTCGACGAGGATGCTGCAAACATCGCCGTTACCAAGGGTCTTCTCTTCCCCAACGTCGGCCACAAGTGCCTCATGGCAAAGGACGACAAAAGGAAGAAGGTAAAATCAAGATCCTCCACTAAATATGAAACCTCTAGTGATGAGGATAATTGTAGTGATGAGGAGGATAACTTGCGCACCATTTTTGCCAACCTAAACATGCAACAAAAAAATTAAATGAATTAATTAGTGCTATTCATGAGAAGGATGATCTCTTGGACTCCCAAGAGGACTTCCTTATTAAAGAAAACAAGAAGCATGTTAAGGTTAAGAATGCTTATGCTCTAGAAGTAGAAAAATGTGAAAAATTATCTAGTGAGCTAAGTACTTGTCATGATACTATTGTCAACCTTTGTCGGCGTTTCGAGACCGGGGGGGTCCCTAAGTCGACGAGTGAAATGTCGCCGCGTGCCCCAGCCCAGATGGGTCGGCGCGAGGCCGAGCGCGAAGGGGGGAAGTGAGGTGGCCGGAGATGGGCGTGAGAGAGGTGGAAATCCCGCGGCCTTCGTGTTCGTCCCGCGCCCAGGTCGGGTGCGCTTGCAGTAGGGGGTTACAAGCGTCCACGCGGGAGAGGGAGCGAGCGGCCTTGCGCGAGCGCCTGACTCGTCCTCATTCTCGCGCGGCCAACCCTCTCTAAGAGGGCCCTGGTCCTTCCTTTTATAGACGTAAGGAGAGGATCCAGGTGTACAATGGAGGGTGTAGCAGAGTGCTACGTGTCTAGCGGAGGAGAGCTAGCGCCCTATGTACATGCCGTTGTGGCAGCCGGAGAGATTTTGGCACCCAGCTGGTGTGATGTCGTGGCCGTCGCAGGAGTGCTGGAGCCTGGCGGAGGGACAGCTGTCGAAGCTGTTGAGTCCTTGTTGACGTCCCCTTGCTTCCGTAAGGGGGCTGAGAGCCGCCGTCGTCACAGAGTATGCGGGGCGCCATCATTGCCTATCTGGCGGAGCGAGCCAGATGGGACGCCGGTCTTGTTCCCCGTGGCCCGAGTCAGCTCGGGGTAGGGTGATGATGGCGCCTCCTGTTGACGTGGCTGGTCTGCGCCCTAGGTTGGGTGATGTGGAAGCTCCTCCAAAGCCGAGGTCGAGTCTGTCTTCCGTGGCCGAGGTCGAGTCCGAGCCCCTGGTTCGGGCGAGGCGGAGACCGTCGGCTGAGGCCAGGGCGGAGTCCGAGCCCTGGGGACGGGCGGAGCGGAGTTCGTCGTCTTCTGGGGCTGAGCCCAAGTCCGAGCCCTGGGTCGGGCGGAGCGGAGTTCGCCGTCTTCCGGGGCTTAGCCCGAGTCCGAGCCCTGGGTCGGGCGGAGCGGAGTTCGCCGTCTTCCGGGGCTTAGCCCAAGTCCGAGCCCTGGGTCGGGCGGAGCGGAGTTCGCCGTCTTTCGGGGCTTAGCCCGAGTCCGAGCGCTGGGTCGGGCGGAGCGGAGTTCGCCGTCTTCCGGGGCTTAGCCCGAGTCCGAGCCCTGGGTCGGGCGGAGCGGAGTTCGCCGTCTTCCGGGGCTTAGCCCGAGTCCGAGCCCTGGGTCGGGCGGAGCGGAGTTCGCCGTCTTCCGAGGCTTAGCCCGAGTCCGAGCCCTGGGTCGGGCGGAGCGGAGTTCGCTGTCTTCCGGGGCTTAGCCCGAGTCCGAGCCCTGGGTCGGGCGAAGCGGAGCTTCCTATGGTGCCTGCGGCCGGGCCTGACTGCCTGTCAGCCTCACTCTGTCAAGTGGCACCGCAGTCGGAGCGGCGCAGGCGGCGCTGTCTTTCTATCAGGCCGGTCAGTGGAGCGGCGAAGTGACGGCGGTCACTTCGGCTCTGTCGGCTGGGGGGCGCGCGTCAGGATAAAGGTGTCAGGCCACCTTTGCATTAAATGCTCCTGTGATTTGGTCGGCCGGTGCGGCGATTTGGTCAGGGTTGCTTCTTGGCGAAGACAGGGCCTCGGGCGAGCCGAAAATATATTCGCCGCTGGAGGGGGGCCTCGGGCGAGACGGAAATCCTCCGGGGTTGGCTGCCCTTGTCCGAGGCTAGGCTCGGGCGAGGCGTGATCGAGTCCCTCGAATGGACTGATCCCTGACTTAATCGCACCCATCAGGCCTTTGCAGCTTTATGCTGATGGGGGTTACCAGCTGAGAATTAAGAGTCTTGAGGGTACCCCTAATTATGGTCCCCGACAGTAGCCCCCGAGCCTCGAAGGGAGTGTTAGCACTCGCTTGGAGGCTTTCGTCGCACTTTTTTGCAAGGGGACCAGCCTTTCTCGGTTGCGTTTTGTTCCGGTGGGTGCGCGCGAGCGCACCCGCCGGGTGTAGCCCCCGAGGCCTCGGAGGAGTGGTTTGACTCCTTCGAGGTCTTAATGCCTCGCGTAATGCTTCGGCTGGTCTGGTCGTTCCCTCATGCGAGCTGGCCGTAGCCCGGGTGTACGGTCGGGTCCCAAGTTCTTTGTAACACCCCAGGTGTTACCTTGGCTAGAGCCACTTTGGCACTAGAAGCTGTGTTCACAAGGGTAAAGACTTAGGGCACCACATAAGAACCTTGGAGATCATGTGCTAATCAAGTTGCCAATGACATGAGAAGCATTACTCTAATCCTTGCACTTTTACTACCTTGGATCAGGGGGGGAGAAGAACCCTAGACCTCTCCTAAACCCTATCTTCCAAAACCCTAAGTAAGTGGGGGAAGAGAGTGAACAAGTGGGCAAAGCATGTGTAACTTTTACCCAAACCCTAAGCAACATTATAACCATCAATTAGGGGAGAGAAATATTGCAAAAAGACCCCTGGAGAAACCCCAATTCAAATCTCCAAGTGGAGAGAGAGCTAGAGCTCTCTATTTCCCTCTAAGTCACATTTTAGCCCTAATCCAAAGACCAGCCGTGTTCACTTTGAAGATGGCGCCAAAACCACTTGGGTTCTATACCAAAAATGTAGTATACCACTTAAGGCACCCCCCTGGAAAAATTGGAGACCGAGACTCAGACGTTTGACAGCATTTGACATCAGTTTTGTCGCTGAGTGGGCAGTGAGACAAGCCAGATTTGGCGCCCGTCTATCTCCCGATCTAGGGCGTATCATCCCTTGGAACTCACACATGTGAGATAGCCCTAGGTGCCAGGAGGAGGTCTGCGCCGGATTCATGGCGAGATTCGCACGTTTGCGATGTCTGGAGACGTTTGAACACTGGAAGAAACTCACCTCCACGTGTTCGACGCCTTCTGCCCGCGCCAGAGCACGCTCGCGCGCGCCCCCGCATGCCCAGCGCCGCGCCCGAGCCAAGCGAGCGTCGTGGCCCGCGCCCGAGCTTATAAAGCCCTCCCAGGCTTCGACTACACCCTTCCGCGCACCCTCCACACCTCACCGGAGTTAGCTCGTCGCCGTTTGCCCGTGCACAACGAGTCCGCGGCCGCCCAATCCCTCTGTCACCGAAGACCGGCCGGTGGAGCCATTCCCAACCCCGTCCAGCCCTCGGAGAAGACCGTGCACACCTCCGTGAAGCTCCCCGAGCAAGGAATCGGAGTTTGCTTCGCCGGAGAGGCCAGCCCACGCTCACCGGAGCTCTCAACCCCGCCGGAGTACGTGGACCGGGTAAACCACTCCACCATCCTTCGATTCCTTGTGCACATAGTCGCTGCGTGACCCCGTGAAGCTCACCATGCCCTCGGATTGAACCAGTTCGCCGTGGTTTGGCCGGAATACTCGCCGTCGACGAGGACACCCGCCTGCACGCGTGGACCGGGCGATTCCGGCCATCTCCGGCGTCGAGCCGTACCTCGACGTGACCGCCAGAGTCTCCCCGAGCCGACCCCACCCTTCGCCGGACCTCCCTCGCCGCTGGTAAGCCGCGCCACCCTTTTCTTTCCCGCGGTTACTGTTTCAGTAAGGGGAAGGACTGCGGGTGAGAGGGAAAGAAGGTCGGGGGGTTTTGTGAAATGTCAGAGACACAGGGGAATAGTGGCGTGGGGGTAGATTTGTGAAGGTGGATTTAGTTTAAACCCAGGGACCTCGGTGTAAACTGTTTTTCCAGGAAACTCTTTTTAAATTCTATTTTAAATTTGAGCAGAGACTTTAAAAATTCATAACTTATGATTAGTTCATCCAAATTTGGTCAAACAAATTTTGTCAGACTCCAATTAATGTAACCTATTTAAGAAAAATATAAAACCCCTTGGTGATGTGGAAAATTTAAAAGTTCTGATTTAATGTTAGTTTTGGCCAAAAGCTCAATAATAGTAAGAAAAATAGTTAGGCTATTTGACTAGGGTTAGGAAAATTTGGGGAAGTTTATATTTACCTACTAACCTGTTTAAAAATGTTGAACCTCTCTGTCCACTCCATTTAAGTTAGTTTTACCCCTTTATTCTATAATATGCTTAAGGATAAGAAAAATAGAAAATGTAATTAAATTAATGAACCAGAGAGTACCTCTATTTTTGTTAGGTTACTTATTCAATATAGTTCACTGGAAAAATATATTATACCCTGTTTTAGTGTAAAATAAGTAAGATCTCTTTTGTTTTAATAAAACAAGTGAAACTTAGAAAAACTCTACAAAAATAACCCCAAGGTAAAAACACCCCCACCCTTGGAATAACTATTGTTTTATTAGAGAGAACTTAGGAAAAATATGAAATCTGCTGTTTGACATTTTTCGAATAATAATGTAGTAGGAAGTGCCTTTTTGACATTAAACTTAAGAAAATCATAACTAAATAACCACCCCTTAGTTTTCTGTGATTTTTAGCACAGAGACCTATTATTACTATGGGATGCCAGCAAAAATAACCTTTAGGATAGAACCTACCCCTAACTAAGAGGTGTAGTGTAAAGTGGCCCATTTTGCCTAACTGTTGTTATTTTTGTTTAAAGCCTAGCTTTTATACTTTAAGCCTCAAATTCTTAAAACAAGCTAGAATAGCAAGTGACAACCCACTGTAATTTTTACAGAATTTTTGGAAATTATTAAAACCCTGTTGTAGTTCAAACCTACACTAAAAACCCTAAATGGAAATTAAAGAAAGGAAAATGAATAAGGGAACTTAATGTCATCCTAAACCCTTTATAAAATTGTCCACTGAAATCTATGAAGACAATACCAATCCACTATGTTATCCTCCCTGAAAACCCAAGCCTAAGTAGTATTAAGCCTAACCCACTGGAAGCCCCGCATGACTAAGAAAACCCTAAGTTAATTCTTGACGTAGTTTCTTTAGCTTAATGTTCTTAAATCTTGCATAATCATGACATACATGTTCATTGCATTTCGATAGACTGTAATCTCGCTGACGGAGAGTACATCCTCGTGCCGGAGCAAGGAGCTGCTCAGGAGGTAGCCCCAAATCCAGCACCCGAGTCTGCACCAGAGGACCTTCCAGCCACTGCTCTAGAAGGCAAGCCCCAGTTTTATGCATAACCTGTTATTATGCTATTTTACTTCACTTAATGCTTGTAGGATTGATTGTGCACTTAGGTGTAGGAATTGTTTGAAACCCTAGTTGCATGATCTCAGGAATCCTTTTGGGATGAATACTAGTATGACAGGTCGAGTAGTTGCTTTACTTAATTAGGATCTCGGTAGAAGACGAGTGATTTTTCTAGCACTCGCGCGAGATCAGGAAATTGATTGTACCTACTTTCATACTGTCACGATACTAGTTGGTGGACAACAATCCATGGGGATTGGTTGTTTACGAGATGGGAAAATGGAATAAGGATTAACGTGCAGATACCTGTGTCAAGCGTTTGAACGTACTAAGCACATGCCGAGAAATATGGTAAATCAGTAAGCCTAGTAACTGAGTGAACCCGGCAGTGGACATATCCCCTCACGCGTCCTGAGACGAGGTCTCCCATTCCGGTTATGGTGGGTACAAGTGCGGTCACTGCACGACGGCCAGTCGGGGTCAGTGAGGCATTGTACGCCAAGGCGGTGAGCCCTGATCTGCTGACGGGGAATCGATGGGGACGGTTGATGTGTGTGGGGACGGAGTGCCCCTGCATGTCGTGTGTTTAGGTTTACCTTGCAAGGATAAAAACTCGATTCGAATCGTCTGCTTCTCGCAGCTAATGAGACTGCTTGATCCATTGTACTGCATTGAGTAATAAGTGGAAGTCTGATGAGTTGAGATAAGATGTTGATTGCTAATAATGCTTGCTACCATGTATGAGTAGATAGTCCACTTTTAGCCTTAAGAGAGTCACACTTAATTTTGACTAAGTTAAAATCTTGATTTAGAAACTCAGCTAGTGCTTTTGGCAACCAAACCCCACAGCCAAACAGCTGCATGTCTAGAGGTAGAGGAGTAGACTCCTCACACCGGGTAAGTCTAGCTGAGTATTAGTATACTCAGCCTTGCTTGTGGCATAATTTTTACAGGTTCTCTGGAGGAGATGGTTGCTGGGATAACTTGGCCGTCCACCTTGCCACCGGGTTGGACTGTCGAGTGGGACCCTGCCTTAGCTGAGGAGGAGCATGAGGAGTGATGGGACAGGCTTCCCCATCTCTCTATTTATTTACCGTTAGTTTCATTCCGCTGCACTTCGAACAATGATGGTTACTTTTGCAAAACTCCGATGATGATGATGGTGATGTAATAATTTAATATTCTGACATGTATGGTTTTATGCTTTATTGTATTGCTCTGTGACTCACCTTCGAGTGAGATTGTGGTACTTGATCCTGTCAGTGGCCGTGTCGGACTAGATCCGAGGGATTGACGGGTTATTCCCATTTAAGTGTGGTCTAGCCTCTAAGGCGGGGCTTAGGCACTTAAGTTGGAATAATTCGGGCAGTTCCGCCACATTCTTGGGCTGGTATGTTGACGCTGTCAACGGTTTGGCCGGAGCCGGGTTTGCGAGAGCAGCCCCCGAGCCTCTGCACGGGGCGAGAGGGCGATCAGGGACAAACTCGACTTTTTTACATACGCCCCTGCGTCGCCTTTCCGCAAGAAGGGGGGGGAGAACGCCATGTTGCCCTCGGTGGGCGCCGAACATGGTGTCTCCGGTGAGCTGCAGGCGGGTAATCCGAGTGGACGTCCGTGCCCCATTCGTTAGGGGTCGGCTAGGGGCCCGGAGGCACGCCCAAAAGTACCTGCGGGTGATCTGCCGGACCCGGTCCCCTGGCGACGGGGTCCGAGGGCTCGATGCCTCCCTCTGATGGGATTCCGTTACAAGATCGTTCCCGCTGGTCTCGGAAATGTCCTAGGGTACCTCGGGAGCGCAGCCCGAGCCTTGGTTATGTATCGACCGTACCCATGGTCATCCCTCGCTCTGTGTCTGAGGCGGCTGTGAACCCTTCGGGGGCCAGCCTTCGAACCCCTGATCAGTAGTGGGCGCGGAGCCCGAGTAGCCTGAGGCGGCCGTTGAACCCTTCCGAGGGGCCAGCCTTCGAACCTCTGACCAGTAGTGGGTGTGGAGCCCACGCGCTTTGAGGCGGCTGTTGAACCCTTCCGAGGGGCCAGCCTTCGAACCTCTGATCAGTAGGGAGGCTCGGAGCCTGGTTCCTTCATGGGGAAGGATCATTTTCGGGGTATCCCCCTTTCCCGGTCCCTGTTGCAAGAGAGAGAAAGAGGAAAAAAAGGATACAAAATCGAACGACGCGGTGTACCTTTTTTGTCGCGGTCATTATGGCGAAGGCGAAGCGTCGTTCGCTTCTCCTGCCAGAGGCGCCGCCTGTCCCGCCGCGGAGTTAATGCTACGGGGCGAGTGGTTCGCGGGGCGGCCGTTGCGCGTGCGCGAGCCGTTCGGGGAACGGCTGTTTCGCTTTGTGTTTTTGAATCCCGCGTCCGGTCCGAGCGGAACGTTGAACTGGTCTCGCCTTGGTCTTTATATACTCGGGAGAGGGTCTGGCGATGGTTCTTTGCTCCGCTTCCTGCCTCCCTATTAGGTTTTTGCAACCCAAGAGACATAGCCAGAGAAGAGGAAACCACCCTCCCTGTCCCTAGCGCCGCCACCCCTTCTGCTTGGTGATGGCCGACCGGGTGACCATCATCTCGCCGCGCGACCCATGGCCTTTTTCCACGGTGACGGCGAGTGATCTGGAGGATCTTGTTGGCGAGGGTTTACTTCGCCCTCTCTCCGATGAGCGGCGACCGGAATGGATTCCCCCCGTGAGCGGAGCCGCTCCGTCCCCACCGCCGGGGTACATCGTGAGCTTCGTCTCCTTCCACGAGCGGGGATTTGGTGTGCCGGCGAGCCGCTTTATGCGGGCGATCCTGCACCACTACGGGGTGGAGTTGCACAACCTCAGCCCCAACTCCATCTCGCAGGCCGCCATCTTCGTAGCGGTGTGCGAGGGGTACTTGGGGATCGCCCCCCACTGGGACCTGTGGACTCATCTCTTTTTCGCGGAGCTTTTCGCTTCGCCGACGGGGGAGAGAAAGGTCCGTGCGGCAGTGCGGGTCGGCAGCTGCATCCTTCAGCTGAGGCAGTTGCAGGCGTCGCTGTACATCCCTGCCATCCTTGCGTCTTCGAACAAAGGGTGGCAGCGCCGGTCGTTCTACCTTCGGAATGACGGCGAGTTGCTCCCGCCGTTTTCCCAGCGAGTAGTCGACGTCGCCGCCTATGCTTGGCGCCACGGGACCCCGCACGAAAGACAGAAAAACCTCGAACCCCTTCTCAAGGCCTTGGAGGTGTTGCGGAAAGGGGGACTCACCGCCGCGGGAGTGATTGCCGCCATCCACCACCGGAGGGTGCTTCCCTTGGTGGAGCGTCGGTTGCCGCTTTGGGAGATGACACCGGAGGCTGACTTGGAGGGCTCGCGGATGTCCTCGGACCCTCTTCCCTTCGACGTCCTCCATGGGCGGGTGGCCGTCGTGTTGGGGAAACCGGACCCCAGCGCCTTCTCCCAGCCTTTGATGCGCCCAGACCAAGGGTGCGTGACTCTGGTGAGTGTCCGCTCCTTCCTTCCTCTTGCATCGGATTGCTCCTGGTTCTTACGGTTGGGATTTCCCTCCGTCTTCAGGAGGTGGGGTGGCACAAGCCTTCCCTGCCACGGGTCCCGCAGGATGCGGTGGACCGAGCAGCGCGGCGGGTTGCCGCGGAGAAGGCCCGGGCCCGCGAGCGGATGCGGGCTCGAGACGCCTTGGAAAAGCTTCGCCGTCGGCAGGAGAGGGAGGGGCTCCCGAGGGAGCCGTCGCCGGAAACGCCTGACGACGACGATGATGAAGATGATGACGAGGAAGACGACATGGCTGCCTGCCTTGGCCTCAGCCCTGGCTTGGGGTTAGGCCAGGAGCCGTCAAGCCAGCCCCCGAGCAGGCTGATGCCGTCAGTCCCCGGAGTCGGGACGCCGGGGTCCCGGCCCGAGGAGCGGGGGCAATCCGAGAGGGTACTTGACCCCTCGGCTGGAGGAGTTGAGGCGACCCCGGGGAGCCAGGCCGAGGCGTCTGCTCCCCGAGAGCCGCCGCCCACGCCGGCAGCGCAGGAGAGCGACCCTCAGGTCGTCGTGGCAGTGCCTGGGCAGTCCGCCCCCGGGCGTTCAGGGCGCCCAAAGCAAGGGTGGTGCCGAAGCTGCCGGCGAAGCGGACCTCGGCGGCGGCTCTGGGGGTCGAGATCCGAGAGACCTCCCCCCAGGCACAGTTGATCATGGCCCGGAGCGGGTAAGTATCTTGGAATGTCTTCGTCCTGGCTTTTCATTCGTATGTCCCGGCCGTGATTTTTCTTTTCCGCTCGGCAAGCGAAGCCATGGCCTGACCGACCTGGCTCCCCGAAAGGCCCTTAAGACGGCGCCGGCTTGCGCGGCCGGCGCCGCTCCGGGCCTTGTCGTTCAGCTGACCTTCTCGCAAGGTGCTCCACAGCAGGGGGCACAGGCGGCACCAGTCGCCGTGGAGCGAGTTCCCGAGGCTGGCTCTTCTGCTCAGGCGGCCATTGTGCTAGTGGAGGCGGCTGACACGGACGTGGCCCCGGGCCCACCGGACGTGCCGGCGGTGCCGGCACCTGTCGCTACTGAAGCCGCCGCCGTCCCAGTCGGGGAGCGACCGGTCGCTGCCGACGCTGAGACAGCTGAGGCGTCGGCGCTGGGTGCCTCGGAGGAGGGGGGGCGTGGAGACGCGATCCGTCCCGCCGGGTGGCAGCCTTGTCGCTGTGCGGCGGAGCTCCGAGGGTCGGCGCCAGTTGCTCCGGTTCCGGACCCGTGAAGCCTCGGATCCCGTCTTCGTTCTCGACGATGAACGGGAGGACCAGTCCTGGGACGAGCTCCGCGAGTGTACCGAAGCAACGGTGGGGTCGCCCGGTCGTCGCTGGAGGTTTTCTGCAGGGACGTCCCCAAAATCCTCCAGGTAACGGTTTTAGGCATACCTTTTCTCTTTTGTGACCAAGGCGTCTTTCGTGACGCCCCGCTTCCTTCCCTCAGGATCTGACGGATCTGAGCGCCGCCAAGTCCTCGTTCATCCGCCGCGAGGTCGACGTCTGGGGCTCGCTGCGATCCCTGAGGACCTCACTCGCCGGGGCTACTGCGCGCCTCTCTCAGCTGGGTGCCGAGGTGGCGGACCTTCGGTTGCTCTGCACCGATCTGAGAGCCGAGGCGGCAGCGGCGCGCGCGGAGGCGGCCGCGGCGCGCACAGAAGCACAACGACAGCAGTCGGAGTTCGACCGGGTCGTCAAGGAGCGGGACCAATCTCGGGGCCGGGCTGCCGATGCCGAAAGCCAGGCTGAAACCCTTGCAGCCGACCTAGCCGTAGCCCAGGTCGCAGCCTCGGAGCAGCGTGCCCGAGCCGGAGGTACGCCTTGGCCATCTTCGGTTTTCGTTCCTGCTTGTTTCCTCTGCTTGTGCTTGAGATCTTTCTTCTGGCTGTTCGCAGAGCTCGAGTCCGCCCTTGATGAGTCCGCCAAGGCACTTGCCGAGGCGCTTGCCAGGGCGGCCGAGCAGAGGGAGGCCGACCACGCGGCCATGTCCGAGGCCGTCTCGGACTTTTGCCGGGTCCTTGGCTCCGGCGACGTCCCCTCAGGAAGCTCCCCTCAAAGTCGCCTGCAGGTCTTGGGAGATCATGTGCGCGGCAGACTCCGCGAGGCGCTACACCACGGCGTCAGGCGGGCCTTTGCCGTGCTTGCTTCCCACTACGTTGTGGACCTGGAGCGGGTCAGCGAGGGGTATTGCCTTCCCGACGAAGATGAAGCCGCCCTGGCAGAAGTCCAGAGGCTCGATGCGGCCGCCGCGGGTCCGAGCGCAGTGCTGGCGACCACCTTTGAGGCAGAGATCCTCCCGCCTGCGCCGTCGTCGGAAGCCGGGATGGACTTTGCCGAGGGTGGGGACGAAGCCGAAGGCGCGGCTCCTTCCCGAGGCGACGCCTAACTCTGTTGGAGCAGTTTCTGTTTGATGCACGTGTGTCTTTCTGCGGCCGCTGAGGCCTGAACACTTTGTTACCATTGCATGAAGTCGTACTCCTTTCCCTTTCATTTTGCGTGTCCGGCTTCGCCAGTTAGTAACAGGGTGGCTTCCCCAAGTAGGGATCACTTTTCGTGGCAGGTGACGAGTGAGGTGTTCGTAACCCGGAGGCATAGGAGTCCCTCGGCTCAGTCGGCCTTGCCACTTACATGCACCCGCGTTCGCTCCTTGGGGTCCTGCTTCCGACATAGTCGGGGGAACGCAAAAGCCTTTTCGATTGAAAATTTTGGACGCAGAGGGGTTCCCCAATCTTGACGCAGAGGGGTTCTCCCCTTTTTAGCCCCCGAGGGAGGGTCGGGCTCTGCCGAGGCAAGGCTGACCCTTCCTTGACGACTAAAACTTGCGTGGGAGCGAGGTATATGAACAACTTGAAAACATCTTAAGGCTAGAAGCGACGTAGATTTTGGATGTTCCAAGCGTTGCTGTAGACCTCGCCTTGACTGTTGGCCAGCTTGTACGTTCCGGGCTTCAGAACTTTGGCGATGACAAGCGGCCCTTCCCAGGGGTGCGTGTAGCCCCCGAGTGTCTCCAACAAGGGCTCGGGGTGCGGCGTGATGGCTGCGATCTTCTCCGGGTTGGCTTCGATGTCCCGCTTGGAGACAATGAACCCCAAGAGCATGCCTCGGGGCACCCCGAAGACACACTTTTCGGGATTGAGCTTGACGCCTTTTGCCTCTTTGACGAACCCTGTCGCCATTAGCTTGTGGATCTCCTCGCCTATGGCTCTGCGCCTCTCCTCGTCGAATTGGCGCAGAGGCTGCTTGACGGGTCGGGCTCCGGCTTGGATGTCCAGCGAGTGCTCGGCGACATCCCTCGGTACGCCGGGCATGTCCGAGGGACTCCACGCGAAGACGTCGGCGTTCGCGCGGAGAAAGTCGACGAGCACTGCTTCCTATTTGGGATCGAGCCCGGAGCCGATCCGGATCTGCTTGGAGGCGTCGCCGCTGGGGTCGAGGGGGACGGCCTTAACCGTCTCCGCTGGCTCGAAGTTGCCGGCATGACGTTTCACGTCTGGCACCTCCTTAGAGAGGCTCTCTAGGTCGGCGATGAGGGCCTCGGACTCGGCGAGGGCCTCGGCATACTCCACACACTCCACGTCGCATTCGAACGCGTGTTTGTACGTGGGGCCGACGGTGATGACCCCGTTGGGGCCCGGCATCTTGAGCTTCAGGTAGGTGTAGTTGGGGACGGCCATGAACTTCGCGTAGCACGGTCTTCCCAGCACCGCGTGGTAGGTTCCTCGGAACCCGACCACCTCGAACGTCAGGGTCTCCCTTCGGAAGTTGGAGGGTGTTCCGAAGCAGACGGGAAGGTCGAGTTGTCCGAGGAGCTGGACGCGCTTCCCGGGAATGATCCCATGGAAGGGCGCAGCGCCTGCCCGGACAGAGGACAGATCGACACGTAGGAGCCCGAGGGTCTCGGCGTAGATGATGTTGAGGCTGCTGCCTCCGTTCGTGAGGACTTTGGTGAGCCTGACGTCGCCGATGACGGGGTCGACGACGAGCGGGTATTTCCCCGGGCTCGGCACATGGTCGGGGTGGTCGGCTTGGTCGAAGGTGATGGGCTTGTCGGACCAGTCTAGGTAGACTGGCGCCGCCACCTTCACCGAACAGACCTCCCGGCGCTCTTGCTTGCGGTGCCGAGCCGAGGCACTCGCCGCTTGCCCACCGTAGATCATGAAGCAGTCGCGGACCTCGGGGAACTCTCCTGCTTGGTGATCTTCCTTCTTATCGGCGTCGTGGGCCCTGCCACCCTCCGCGGGTGGCCCAGCCCTGTGGAAGTGGCGCCGAAGCATGACGCACTCCTCAAGGGTGTGCTTGACGGGCCCCTGGTGATAGGGGCACGGCTCCTTGAGCATCTTTGTCGAAGAGGTTGGCGCCTCCGGGGGGTTTCCGAGGGTTCTTGTACTCGGCGGTGGCGACAAGGTCCGCGTCGGCGGCGTCGCGTTTCGCTTGCGACTTCTTCTTGCCCTTCTTCTTGGCGCCGCGCTGAGTTGATGCCTCGGGGGCATCTTCCGATGGGCGGCCCTGGGGCTGCTTGTCCTTTCGGAAGATAGCCTCGACCGCCTCCTGGCCGGAGGCGAACTTGGTGGCGATGTCCATCAGCTCGCTCGCCCTGGTGGGGGTCTTGCGACCCAGCTTGCTCACCAGGTCGCGGCAGGTGGTGCCAGCGAGGAACGCGCCGATGACATCCGAGTCGGTGATGTTGGGCAGCTCGGTGCGCTGCTTCGAGAATCGCCGGATGTAGTCCCGGAGAGACTCTCCCTGCTGCTGTCGGCAGCTTCGGAGGTCCCAGGAATTCCCGGGGCGCACGTTCGTGCCCTGGAAATTGCCGGCGAAAGCTTGGACTAGGTCGTCCCAGTTGGAGATCTGCCTCGGAGGCAGGTGCTCCAACCAGGCGCGGGCGGTGTCGGAGAGAGACAGGTGGAGGTTGCGGATGATGAGGTTGTCATCGTCCGTTCCACCCAGTTGGCAGGCCAGATGGTAGTCCGCGAGCCACAGTTCCGGTCTCGTCTCCCCCGAGTACTTTGTGATAGTAGTCGGGGGTCGGAACCGGGTCGGGAACGGTGCCCGTTGTATGGCCCGGCTGAAGGCCTGCGGACCGGGTGGTTTGGGCGAAGGACTCCGATCCTCCCCGCTGTCGTAGCGTCCCCCACGCCTGGGGTGGTAGCCTCGGCGCACCCTCTCGTCGAGGTGGGCTCGACGGTCGCGGTGATGGTGCTCGTTGCCGAGGCGACCCGGGGCCGCAGGCGCTGTGTTGCGCGTGTGCCCGGTGTAGACCGAGGCTTCCCGCATGAATCGGGAAGTCGCGGCATGAGGTTCCGAGGGGTACCCCTGCCTTCAGGAGGCGGAGCTCTCAGCCCGTCGGACCGCGGCGCCTTCCAGGAGATTCTTGAGCTCTCCCTGGATTCGCCGCCCCTCGGTGGTTGATGGCTCCGGCATCGCGCGGAGGAGTATTGCTGCTGCAGCCAGGTTCTGGCCAACCCCACTGGATGCGGGTGGCGGCCTGACCCTGACATCGTCGGCGATGCGGTGCTGGAAGCCCTGGGGTGGATGACGTATTTCTCCGGCCGGAGGTTGGGCCGCCCATGCCTGCCCGACGTCCCAGCGGATCGGCTCAAGCGCTCCTGCTCCCTCGTCGAGCCTGGCCTGCACCCCGCGGATTTGCTCGAGTTGTGGGTCATGGCCCCCCGCCTGAACGGGGACCACAGCTAGCTCCCGTGGGATGTCAACGCGAGGCACTGGCCTAGGGAGATCACCGTCCTCCGGCATGCCGAGATGGTTGCCTTCGGAGGGACCCCCTAGATCGACGTGGAAACATTCGCGGCTTGGGCCGCAGTCCTCGTCGCCGAGGCTACGGCTACCGTCGGAACAGTCGGAAAGGCAGTAGTCGCATGCGGTCATGAAGTCCCGCATGGCACTGGGGTTGCCAAGTCCAGAGAAATCCCAGCAGAAGCTGGGCTCGTCGTCTTCCTCGGAACCAGAGGGCCCGTAGATCGAGACGTCCGTCAGCTGGTCCCAAGGTGACCGCATACGAAACCCTAGAGGGTTTGGACTCGCCTCTACGAGAGCGCCCGCCAAAGCGAAGTCGCTAGGCGGGTTGAGGCTGAATCCAAATGACGTGGGATGGGAATCGGTCGGTACCTCTTGGTCGACGAGCGGTGATGAAGTCACGTCGGGGACTGACTGCACCGTCGTCTCAGGTACGAGGGTGACACCCAGCAAGCCTTCCGCGAGCGTGCTGGCGTCGTCCGTTTGCTCGGGATTGGCGTGTTGCGGGGAGACAGCGCTCGTCTTCGTCTCAAGCGCAAGGTCGATGCCCGGTGCGCCCCCCGTTGGGGTGCTGGCGCTGTCGACTCGCTCGACAGCCGACGAAGCGCTGCCTCCTGCTTGGCCTTGGTTGCCCCGCCTTCCCCTCCGTCGGCGGGAAGAGGGCGGGATGAGCTCGAAGGTTGTTCTTCCACTACGCGGGGAAGACGTCGTCGATTCCGCCGCCGGCGGGTGGGTTGTCGGCCGCCGTTGCCGCTGCCGCCCGGCGGTGGAATGAGTATCATGTCGTAGCTGCCGTCGAGGGACATGAACTCAAGACTCCCGAAACGGAGCACCGTCCCGGGTTGTAGAGGTTGCTGGAGACTGCTCATCTGGAGCTTGACGGGAAGCTGTTCGTCAACACGCAGCAAGCCCCTACCTGGCGCGCCAACTGTCGGCGTTTCGAGACCGGGGGGTCCCTAAGCCGACGAGTGAAATGTCGCCGCGTGCCCCAGCCCAGATGGGTCGGCGCGAGGCCGAGCGCGAAGGGGGGAAGTGAGGTGGCCGGAGATGGGTGTGAGAGAGGTGGAAATCCCGCGGCCTTCGTGTTTGTCCCGCGCCCAGGTCGGGTGCGCTTGCAGTAGGGGGTTACAAGCGTCCACGCGGGAGAGGGAGCGAGCGGCCTTGCGCGAGCGCCTGACTCGTCCTCGTCCCCGCGTGGCCAACCCTCTCTAAGAAGGCCCTGGTCCTTCCTTTTATAGACGTAAGGAGAGGATCCAGATGTACAATGGAGGGTGTAGCAGAGTGCTACGTGTCTAGCGGAGGAGAGCTAGCGCCCTATGTACATGCCGTTGTGGCAGCCGGAGAGATTTTGGCACCCAGCTGGTATGATGTTGTGGCCGTCGGAGGAGTGCTGGAGCCTGGCGGAGGGACAGCTGTCGAAGCTGTTGAGTCCTTGCTGACGTCCCCTTGCTTCCGTAAGGGGGCTGAGAGCCGCCGTCGTCACAGAGTATGCGGGGCGCCATCATTGCCTATCTGGCGGAGCGAGCCAGATGGGACGTCGGTCTTGTTCCCCGTGGCCCGAGTCAGCTCAGGGTAGGGTGATGATGGCGCCTCCTGTTGACGTGGCTGGTCTGCGCCCTAGGTTCGGCGATGTGGAAGCTCCTCCGAAGCCGAGGTCGAGTCTGTCTTCCGTGGCCGAGGTCGAGTCCGAGCCCCTGGTTCGGGCGAGGCGGAGACCGTCGGCTGAGGCCAGGGCGGAGTCCGAGCCCTGGGGTCGGGCGGAGCGGAGTTCGTCGTCTTCTGGGGCTGAGCCCAAGTCCGAGCCCTGGGTCGGGCGGAGCGGAGTTCGCCGTCTTCCGGGGCTTAGCCCGAGTCCGAGCCCTGGGTCGGGCGGAGCGGAGTTCGCCGTCTTCCGGGGCTTATCCCAAGTCCGAGCCCTGGGTCGGGCGGAGCGGAGTTCGCCGTCTTCCGGGGCTTAGCCCGAGTCTGAGCCCTGGGTCGGGCGGAGCGGAGTTCGCCGTATTCCGGGGCTTAGCCTGAGTCCGAGCCCTGGGTCGGGCGGAGCGGAGTTCGTCGTCTTCCGGGGCTTAGCCCGAGTCCGAGCCCTGGGTCGGGCGGAGCGGAGTTTGCCATCTTCCGGGGCTTAGCCCGAGTCCGAGCCCTAGGTCGGGCGGAGCGGAGTTCGCCGTCTTCCGGGGCTTAGCCCGAGTCCGAGCCCTGGGTCGGGCGGAGCGGAGTTCGCCGTCTTCCGGGGCTTAGCCCGAGTCCGAGCCCTGGGTCGGGCGAAGCGGAGCTTCCTTTGGTGCCTGCGGCCGGGCCTGACTGCCTGTCAGCCTCACTCTGTCAAGTGGCACCGCAGTCGGAGCGGCGCAGGCGGCGCTGTCTTTCTGTCAGGCTGGTCAGTGGAGCGGCGAAGTGACGGCGGTCACTTCGGCTCTGTCGGCTGGGGGGGCGCGTCAGGATAAAGGTGTCAGGCCACCTTTGCATTAAATGCTCCTATGATTTGGTCGGCCGGTGCGGCGATTTGGTCAGGGTTGCTTCTTGGCGAAGACAGGGCCTCGGGCGAGCCGGAAATATATTCGCCGCTGGAGGAGGGCCTCGGGCGAGATGGAAATCCTCCGGGGTTGGCTGCCCTTGTCCGAGGCTAGGCTCGGGCGATGCGTGATCGAGTCCCTCGAATGGACTGATCCCTGACTTAATCGCACCCATCAGGCCTTTGCAGCTTTATGCTGATGGGGGTTACCAGCTAGGAATTAGGAGTCTTGAGGGTACCCCTAATTATGGTCCCCGACAACCTTAGAAATGAAAATGCTAAACTTATTGCTAAGGTTGATTCTAATGTTTGTGATGATTCGATTTCCAGTCTTAGAAATGATAATGTTAATTTGCTTGCTAGGATTGAAAAATTGAATGATTCTCTTGCTAGCCTTAGAAATGAAAATGAAAATTTGATTGCTAAGGCTCAAGACTTTGATGTTTGCAATGTTACTATTTCTAACCTTAGAAGTGAAAATGATATATTACATGCTAAGGTTGTTGAATTAAAATCTTGCAAACCCTCTACATCTACCGTTGAGCATACTTCCATTTGTACTAGATGTAGAGACATCAATATTGATGCTATCCATGATCACCTAGCTTTAATTAAGAAACAAAATGATCACATAGCTCAACTTAATGCTAAGATTAGTGAGCATGACTTAGAAAATGAAAAATTTAAATTTGCTAGAAGCATGCTCTATAATGGGAGACGCCCTGGCATTAAGGATGGCATTGGCTTCCAAAAGGGAGACAATGTCAAACTTAATGCCCCTCCTAAAAGATTGTCTAATTTTGTTAAGGGCAAGACTCCCATACCTCAGGATAACGAGGGTTACATTTTGTACCCTGTCGGTTATCCCGAGAGCAAAATTAGGAGAATTCATTCTAGGAAGTCTCACTCTGGCCCTAATCATGCTTTTATGTATAAGGGTGAGACATCTAGCTCTAGGCAATCAACCCGTGCAAAATTGCCTAAGAGGAAAACTCCTACTGCATCAAATGATCATAACATTTCATTTAAAACTTTTGATGCATCTTATGTGCTAACCAACAAATCAGGCAAGGTAGTTTCCAAGTATGTTGGGGACAAACACAAGGGCACCAAGACTTGTGTTTGGGTACCCAAAGTTCTTGTATCTAATGCCAAAGGACCCAAAACCGTTTGGGTACCTAAAATCAAGAACTAAACTTGTTTTGTAGGTTTATGCATCTAGGGGCTCAAGTTGGATCATCGATAGCGGGTGCACAAACCACATGACAGGGGAGAAGAAAATGTTCTCCTCCTATGAGAAAAACCAAGATCCCCAAAGAGCGATCACATTCGGGGATGGAAACCAAGGTTTCGTCAAAGGATTGGGTAAAATTGCTATATCTCCTGACCATTCCATTTCCAATGTTTTTCTTGTAGATTCTTTAGATTACAACTTGCTTTCAGTTTCGCAATTATGTAAAATGGGCTACAACTGTCTTTTTACAGATGTAGGTGTTACTATCTTTAGAAGAAGTGATGATTCAGTAGCATTTAAGGGAGTGTTAGAGGGTCAGCTATACTTAGTAGATTTTGATAGAGCTGAACTCGACACTTGCTTAATTTCTAAGACTAACATGGGCTGGCTCTGGCATCGCCGACTAGCACATGTTGGAATGAAGAATCTTCATAAGCTTCTAAAGGGAGAACACATTTTGGGACTAACAAATGTTCACTTTGATAAAGACAGGATTTGTAGCGCATGTCAGGCAGGGAAGCAAGTTGGTGTTCATCATCCACATAAGAACATCATGACGACTGACAGGCCACTCGAGCTCCTACACATGGATCTATTCGGCCTGATAGCTTACATAAGCATCGGCGAGAGTAAGTACTGTCTAGTTATTGTGGATGATTATTCTCGCTTCACTTGGGTGATCTTTTTGCAGGAAAAATCTCATACCCAAGAAACCTTAAAGGGATTCTTGAGACGGGCTCAAAATGAGTTCGGCTTGAGGATCAAGAAAATTAGAAGCGACAACGGGTCGGAGTTCAAGAACTCACAAATCGAAGGCTTCCTTGAGGAGGAGGGCATCAAGCATGAGTTCTCTTCTCCCTACACGCCACAACAAAATGGTGTAGTGGAGAGGAAGAATAGAACTCTTTTGGACATGGCAAGGACCATGCTTGATGAGTACAAAACTTTGGATCGGTTTTGGGCCGAGGCGGTCAACACCGCCTGCTACGCCATCAACCGGTTGTATCTACACCGAATCCTCAAGAAGACATCATACGAACTCCTAACCGGTAAAAAGCCCAATATTTCATATTTTAGAGTCTTTGGTAGCAAATGCTTTATTCTTGTTAAAAGAGGTAGAAAATCTAAATTTGCTCCTAAGACTGTAGAAGGCTTTTTACTAGGATATGATTCAAACACAAGGGCATATAAAGTCTTTAATAAGCTCTCAGGACTAGTTGAAGTTTCTTGTGACGTTGTGTTTGATGAGACTAATGGCTCTCAAGTAGAGCAAGTTGATCTTGATGAGATAGGTGATGAAGAGGCTCCGTGCGTCGCACTAAGGAACATGTCCATTGGGGATGTGTGTCCTAAGGAAACCGAAGAGCCACCACATACACAAGATCAACCATCTTCCTCAATGCAAGCATCTCCACCAACTCAAGATGAGGATAAGGCTCAAAATGATGAAGGAGAAGATCAAGGAGTTGAGCCACCTCAAGAGGAGAGCAATGATCAAGGGGGAGATGCCCATGATCAAGATGAGGAAGATGAACAAGTTCCAGCACCGCCACACCCAAGAGTCCACCAAGCAATCCAACGAGATCACCCCGTCGACACCATCCTCGGCGACATTCATAAAGGGGTAACCACTAGATCTCGTGTTGCAAATTTTTGTGAGCATTACTCTTTTGTTTCCTCTATTGAGCCACACAAGGTAGAGGAAGCACTTTAAGATTCGGATTGGGTGGTGGCGATGCAAGAGGAGCTCAACAACTCCACTAGGAATGAGTTATGGCATTTAGTTCCACGTCCTAACCAAAATGTTGTAGGAACCAAGTGGATTTTCCGCAACAAGCAAGATGAGCATGGTGTGGTGACAAGGAACAAAGCCCGACTTGTGGCCAAGGGGTATTCACAAGTCGAAGGTTTGGATTTCGGTGAAACCTATGCACCCGTAGCTAGGCTTGAGTCCATCCGTATATTACTTGCCTATGCTACTTACCATGGCTTTAAGCTCTACCAAATGGATGTGAAAAGTGCCTTCCTCAATGGACCAATCAAGGAGGAGGTCTATGTTGAGCAACCTCCCGGCTTTGAAGATAGTGAGTACCCTAACCATGTTTATAAACTCTCTAAGGCGCTTTATGGGCTCAAGCAAGCCCCAAGAGCATGGTATGAATGCCTAAGAGATTTTCTTATCACTAATGGCTTCAAAGTCGGAAAGGCCGATCCTACTTTATTCACTAAAACTCTTGACAATGATTTGTTTGTATGCCAAATTTATGTTGATGATATTATATTTGGGTCTACTAATGAATCTACATGTGAGGAATTTAGTAGGATCATGACACAGAAATTCGAGATGTCTATGATGGGGGAGTTGAAGTACTTCTTGGGATTCCAAGTAAAGCAACTCCAAGAGGGCACCTTCATTAGCCAAACGAAGTATATTCAAGACATTCTAAACAAGTTTGGAATGAAGGATGCTAAGCCCATCAAAACACCCATGGGAACAATTGGGCATCTCGACCTTGACACGGGAGGTAAATCCATCGATCAAAAGGTATATCGGTCGATGATAGGCTCTTTGCTCTATTTATGTGCATCTCGACCGGATATTATGCTTTCCGTATGCAATTGTGCAAGATTCCAAGCCGACCCTAAGGAAGCTCACCTTACGACCGTAAAACGAATCTTGAGATATTGAAAGGGAAATGTGCCCTTGGGCCATTTCTAAGTATTTTGGTGATTGAGTGCCAACGCAAGTGCTTTTGTGTTAATCTATGCAAAGTGGTGGACAAAGTGCAAATAATGTCAAAAGGTATGTTTCTAGACTTTGTACATTGTTTTATGGACTAATGTATTGTGTCTAAGTGCTGGAAACAGGAAAGATTGAATTGGAGCAGAGATGGCTAAGTTCAGCCAAGGTCAGCGCAGTCTGGGTGCACCGGACAGTGTCCGGTCCGCCAGGCTGGCTCAGGCGAACTTGCCGCTCTCGGGAATAAATTAACGGCGTACGACTATAATTCACCGGACTGTCCGGTGTGCACCGGACTGTCCGGTGAGCCAACGGTCGGCCGGGCCAACGGTCGGCTGCGCGATCTGCGCGAGACACGTGGCTGAGCCAACGGTCGGGAGGGTGCACCGGACTGTCCGGTGTGCACCGGACAGTGTCCGGTGCGCCAACGGCTCCCAGGCGCCAACGGTCGGCTACGCCACAGAAGAAAAGAAATCCGCACCGGACAGTGTCCGGTGGTGCACCGGACTGTCCGGTGCGCCAGGCGACAGAAGGCAAGAATTGCCTTCCTGGAATGCTCTCAACGGCTCCTAGCTGCCTTGGGGCTATAAAAATGACCCCTAGGCGCATGGAGGAGAACACCAAGCATCCTCTAAGCATTCCTAAGCACTAAGACATCGATTCCGCGCTCTTGATTCCTTGCGATAGCAATTAGAGCTCTAGTTGAGTTGTGAACTCATTGAGTTGCGTTGTGAGCTCTTGTTGCGACTTGTGTGCGTGGAGTTGCTGTGATTTCTTGTTTTGAGTGTGTTGCTTATCCCTCCCTTACTCTGTGCTTCTTTGTGATCATCTAAGTGTAAGGGCGAGAGGCTCCAAAGTGTGGAGATTCCTCGCATACGGGATATAGTAAAGCAAGCAAAACATCATGGTATTCAAGTGTGTCTTTGGACCGCTTGAGAGGGGTTGATTGCAACCCTCGTCCGTTGGGACGCCACAACGTGGAGTAGGCAAGCGTTGGTCTTGGCCAAACCACGGGATAAACCACTGTACCATCTCTGTGATTGATCTCTTGTGGTTACTGTTTTTTTGTTAAGACTCCTCTCTAGCCACTTGGCATTATTTGTGCTAACTCCTAATCAAGTTTTGTGAGTTAAATTTCAAGTTTTACAGGATCACCTATTCACCCCCCTCTAGGTGCTCTCAATTGGTATCGGAGTCGTTCTCTTCAAGAAAGGGACTAACCGCCCGAAGAGATGGATCCTAAGGGCAAGGGGATTGTGATCAATGATAAGGAGAAGGAGTCCTTCGTCAATGAGCCCAAGGATGACAAGCCTGCCGACTCGGGCTCGGGCCACAAACGCAAAGATGGGAATAAGAAGAAGACAAGACGCATCAAGGAGATTGTCTACTACGACGACAGCGATGAGTCCACTTCTTCCCAAAAGGACAACGACGACAACGACTATGACAAAAGAAAGATGGTTAATTCGAACTTTTCTTTCGATTACTCTCGTATTCCGCATAGCTCAAATGCACATTTGCTTTCCATCCCTCTTGGCAAACCTCCACACTTTGATGGGGAGGACTACGGATTTTGGAGTCACAAAATGCGTAGTCACCTGTTCTCTCTCCATCCAAGTATATGGGA
Source organism: Zea mays (assembly GCF_902167145.1). Classification (NCBI taxonomy): domain Eukaryota; kingdom Viridiplantae; phylum Streptophyta; class Magnoliopsida; order Poales; family Poaceae; genus Zea; species Zea mays. The sequence goes on along the minus strand of NC_050096.1, from coordinate 69,347,640 downwards.
GATTGTTGAGAATGGGATGAAATTTGATAGCTCGGATAGTCCTATATTCATTAATGAACAGATTCATAAGAATGCACAAGCTACTACTGTGTTGTTAGCCTCTTTGTGCAGGGACGAGTACCATAAGGTGAGCGGCTTGGACAATGCCAAGCAGATCTGGGACACCCTCAAGATCTCTCATGAGGGGAATGACGTAACCTTGCTCACCAAGATGGAGTTGGTAGAGGGCGAGCTCGGGAGATTTGCAATGATAAGGGGCGAGGAGCCAACCCAAACATACAACCGGCTCAAGACCCTCATCAACAAAATAAGGAGCTACGGAAGCACGCGATGGACGGACCACGACGTCGCGATGGACGGACCACGACGTCATTCGCCTAATGCTAAGGTCCTTTACTGTACTTGATCCACATCTAGTGAACAATATTCGTGAAAATCCTAGGTACACCAAGATGTCGCCCGAGGAAGTTCTTGGGAAGTTTGTGAGCGGGCGAATGATGATCAAGGAGGCGAGATACGTGGACGACGCATTGAATGGTCCAATCAATGAGCCTCAACCCTTTGCTCTCAAGGCAACAAGAAGCAAGGAGGCGCTACCTAGCAAGGTGGCACAAGTTGAGGCGACAGGACTAAATGATGAAGAGATGGCTCTCATCATCAAGCGCTTCAAGATGGCGCTAAAGGGTCACAAGGGGCAGCCAAGCAAGACCAAGACAAAGGGGAAGCGCTCATGCTTCAAGTGTGGTAAGATTGGTCATTTTATCGCTAACTGCCCCGATAATGATAGTGACCAGGAACAGGGGAACAAGAGGGAGAAGAAGGCATATAAAAAGGCTAAGGGCGAGGCACACCTTGGCAAGGAGTGGGACTCGGATTGTTCGTCATCCGACTCCGACAATGAAGGACTCGCCGCCACCGCCTTCAACAAGTCACCCCTCTTCCCCAACGAGCGTCATACATGCCTCATGGTGAAGGAGAAGAAGGTATGTAATCGAAACAATGCCACTTATGATTCTTCTAGTGATGATGAGTCTAGTGATGAAGAAATAGATTACTCTAGTTTGTTCAAGGGATTGGATAGAACTAAAATAGATAAGATCAATGAGTTGATTGATGCCTTGAATGAAAAGGATAGACTTTTAGAGAAACAAGAGGACCTTTTATATGAAGAGCATGACAAATTTGTAGAGGCACAAAAATCTCATGCTTTAGAAGTTAAAAGAAATGAAATGCTTTCTTGTGAACTATCTTCTTGCCATGAGACAATTTCTAGCTTAAGGAGCATAAATGATGATTTGAATGCTAAGTTAGAGATAGCTAGTGTAGAACATGTTACAATTTGTAATAGGTGTAAAGATTTTGACATTGATGCTTGTAGTGAACACCTAGTTTCAATTTCTAATTTGAATGATGAAGTGGCTAGTCTTAATGCCCAACTTAAGACTAGCAAAAGCGAATCTGATAAGTTAAAATTTGCAAGGGATGCCTACACGATTGGTAGACACCCCTCAATTAAGGATGGACTTGGTTTCAAGAGAGAAGCCAAGAACTTAACAAGCCATAAGGCTCCCATCCCCGCCAAGGAGAAAGGGAAGGCCCCTATGGCTAGTAGTGCTAAAAAGAACCATGCTTTTATGTATCATGATAGAAGACAGTCTTATAAGAGTTGTAATGCTTATGATGCTTTTGACTCTCATGCCATGTTTGCTTCTAGTTCTTCCTATATGCATGGTAAAGATATGTCTAGGAGATATTTTGTTCAGATGCCTAGGAGAAATGTTGTCAATGTTCCTAGGAAATTTAATGAACCTTCTACAATATATCATGCTTTAAATGCTTCCTTTGCTATTTGTAGAAAGGATAGGAAGCTAGTTGCTAGAAAATTAGGGGCAAAATGCAAGGGAGATAAAACTTGCATTTGGGTCCCTAAGACAATTGTGACTAACCTTGTAGGACCCAACAAGAGTTTGGTACCTAAGACCCAAGCCTAAATTTGCCTTGCAGGTTTATGCATCCGGGGGTTCAAGCTGGATTATCGACAGCGGATGCACAAACCATATGACGAGGGAGAAGAAGATGTTCACCTCCTACGTCAAAAACAAGGATTCCCAAGATTCAATAATATTCGGTGATGGGAATCAAGGCAAGGTAAAAGGGTTAGGTAAAATTGCTATTTCATCCGAGCACTCTATATCTAATGTGTTTTTAGTTGAGTCTCTTGGATATAATTTGTTATCTGTTAGTCAATTATGCAATATGGGATATAATTGTCTATTCACAAATGTAGATGTGTCTGTCTTTAGAAGAAGTGATGGTTCACTAGCTTTTAAGGGTGTATTAGACGACAAACTTTACTTAGTTGATTTGGCAAAAGAGGAGGTCGGTCTAGATGCATGCTTAATTACTAAGACTAGCATGGGCTGGCTGTGGCATCGCCGCTTAGCACATGTAGGGATGAAGAACCTTCACAAGCTTCTAAAGGGAGAACACGTGATAGGTTTAACTAATGTGCAATTCGAAAAAGATAGACCTTGTGCAGCTTGTCAAGCAGGCAAACAGGTGGGAAGCTCTCATCACACCAAAAATGTGATGACCACATCAAGACCTTTGGAGATGCTTCACATGGACCTCTTCGGACCCGTCGCCTATCTAAGTATAGGAGGAAGTAAGTATGGTCTTGTTATAGTTGATGATTTTTCCCGCTTCACTTGGGTATTCTTTTTGCAGGATAAATCTGAAACCCAAGGGACCCTCAAGCGCTTCCTAAGGAGAGCTCAAAACGAGTTTGAGCTCAAGGTGAAAAAGATAAGGAGCGACAATGAGTCCGAGTTCAAGAACCTTCAAGTGGAGGAATACCTTGAGGAGGAAGGGATCAAGCACGAGTTCTCCGCACCCTACACACCACAGCAAAATGGTGTGGTAGAGAGGAAGAACAGGACGCTAATAGACATGGCGAGGACGATGCTTGGAGAGTTCAAGACCCCCGAGCGCTTTTGGTCGGAAGCTGTGAACACGGCTTGCCACGCCATCAACAGGGTCTACCTTCATCGCCTCCTCAAGAAGACGTCGTATGATCTACTAACCGGTAACAAACCCAATGTTTCGTACTTTCGAGTTTTTGGGAGTAAATGCTACATTCTAGTAAAGAAGGGTAGGAATTCCAAATTTGCTCCCAAAGCCGTAGAAGGGTTTTTGTTAGGTTATGACTCAAATACAAAGGCGTATAGAGTCTTCAACAAATCATTGGGTTTGGTTGAAGTCTCTAGCGACGTTGTATTTGACGAGACTAATGGCTCTCCAAGAGAGCAAGTTGCTGATTTTGATGATGTAGATGAAGAAGAAGTTCCAACGGCAGCAATACGCACCATGGCAATTGGAGATGTGCGGCCACAGGAACAAGCTGAACGAGATCAACCTTCTTCCTCAACAATGGTGCATCCCCCAACTCAAGATGATGAGCAGGAGGCGTGTGATCAAGGGGGAGCACAAGATGATCTTGCAATGGAGGAAGAAGCGCAACCGGCACCTCCAACCCAAGTTCGAGCGATGATTCAAAGAGATCATCCCGTCGACCAAATTTTGGGTGATATTAGCAAGGGAGTAACTACTCGATCTCGATTAGTAAATTTTTGTGAGCATTACTCCTTTGTCTCTTCTATTGAGCCTTTCAGGGTAGAAGAGGCCTTGCTAGATCCGGACTGGGTGTTGGCCATGCAGGAGGAGCTCAACAACTTCAAAAGAAATGAAGTTTGGACACTGGTGCCTCGTCCCAAGCAAAATGTTGTGGGAACCAAGTGGGTGTTCCGCAACAAACAGGACGAGCATGGGGTGGTGACAAGGAACAAGGCTCGACTTGTGGCAAAAGGTTATGCCCAAGTCGCAGGTTTGGACTTTGAGGAGACTTTCGCTCCTGTGGCTAGGCTAGAATCAATTCGTATTTTGCTAGCATATGCCGCTCACCATTCTTTCAGGTTGTACCAAATGGATGTGAAGAGCGCTTTCCTCAACGGGCCGATCAAGGAGGAGGTGTACGTGGAGCAACCCCCTGGCTTCGAGGATGAACGGTACCCCAACCACGTGTGTAAGCTCTCTAAGGCGCTCTATGGACTTAAGCAAGCCCCAAGAGCATGGTATGAATGCCTTAGAGACTTTTTAATTGCTAATGCTTTCAAGGTTGGGAAAGCCGATCCAACTCTTTTTACTAAGACTTGCGATGGTGATCTTTTTGTGTGCCAAATTTATGTCGATGACATAATATTTGGTTCTACTAATCAAAAGTCTTGTGAAGAGTTTAGCAGGGTGATGACGCAGAAATTCGAGATGTCGATGATGGGCGAGTTGAACTACTTCCTTGGGTTCCAAGTGAAGCAACTCAAGGATGGCACCTTCATCTCCCAAACGAAGTACATGCAAGACTTGCTAAAGCGGTTTGGGATGAAGGACGCCAAGCCCGCAAAGACGCCGATGGGAACTGACAGACACACCGACCTCAACAAAGGAGGTAAGTCTGTTGATCAAAAAGCATACCGGTCAATGATAGGATCTTTACTTTACTTATGTGCTAGTAGACCGGATATTATGCTTAGTGTATGCATGTGTGCTAGATTTCAATCCGATCCAAGGGAGTGTCACTTGGTGGCCGTGAAGCGAATTCTTAGATATTTAGTCGCTACGCCTTGCTTCGGGATCTGGTATCCAAAGGGGCCTAACTTTGACTTGATTGGATATTCAGATTCTGACTATGCTGGATGTAAGGTCGATAGGAAGAGTACATCGGGGACGTGCCAATTCTTAGGAAGATCCCTGGTGTCATGGAATTCTAAGAAACAAACTTCGGTTGCCCTATCCACCGCTGAGGCCGAGTACGTTGCCGCAGGACAGTGTTGCACGCAACTACTTTGGATGAGGCAAACCCTCCGGGACTTTGGCTACAATCTGAGCAAAGTCCCACTCCTATGTGATAATGAGAGTGCTATCCGAATAGCGGAAAATCCTGTTGAGCACAGCCGCACAAAGCACATTGACATCCGACATCACTTTTTGACAGACCACCAGCAAAAGGGAGATATCGAAGTGTTTCATGTTAGCACCGAGAACCAGCTAGCCGATATCTTTACCAAGCCTTTGGATGAGAAGACCTTTTGCAGGCTGCGTAGTGAGCTAAATGTCCTAGATTCGCGGAACTTGGATTGATTTATAGCATACATGTGTTTATGCCTTTGATCATGTTCCTTATGCATTTTGTTGCTTACTTGTGGTGCTCAAGTTGTACAAACACTCCCTGGACCTCACAAGTCCTGTTTGCAAGTGATGCACATATTTAGGGGGAGCTGTGCTACAACTTGACCCTTTGAGACTAACCGTGTGCATGAGTTTGCTTGTTTTAGTCTCAGAGGAGGTGTGAAAGGGAAAGGTGGACTTGGACCATGAAAGACTTCCACTGCACTCCGATGAAAGAGTAACTTTTTCCAAGTTCATCTTAGTGCTCTTATTGCCTTATTACTCTTAATTGAAGATTTTGGTGAGGCAATGGGGTTAAAGGGCCAAGATTGATCCCGTTTTGGTGCTTGATGCCAAAGGGGGAGAAAATAAAGGCCAAAGCAATAAATGGATCAACTACCACTTGAGAGTTTTTGAAAATAGTAGAATAGAGCTTTTGGTTTGTCAAAACTCTTTTATTGTCTCTCTTGTCAAAAGTTGGCTTCTTGTGGGGAGAAGTGTTGATTATGGGAAAAGGGGGGAGTTTTTGAAATCTTGAATCAATTTCTCTTGGAATGACTCTCTTTGTGTATTAATAAGTGTGTTTGACTTAGAGATAGAAATTTGAGTTTGATTTGCAAAAACAAACCAAGTGGTGGCAAAGAGTGATCCATATATGCCAAATATGAATCAAAACAATTTTGAGTTCTCATTTCCATTAATATTGCACTTGTTCTAGTTGCTTTATGTTGTGTTGGCATAAATCAGCAAAAAGGGGGAGATTGAAAGGGAAATGTGCCCTTGGGCCATTTCTAAGTATTTTGGTGATTGAGTGCCAACGCAAGTGCTTTTGTGTTAATCTATGCAAAGTGGTGGACAAAGTGCAAATCATGTCAAAAGGTATGTTTCTAGACTTTGTACATTGTTTTATGGACTAATGTATTGTGTCTAAGTGCTGGAAACAGGAAAGATTGAATTGGAGCAGAGATGGCTAAGTTCAGCCAAGGTCAGCGCAGTCTGGGTGCACCGGACTGTCCGGTGGTGCACCGGACAGTGTCCGGTGCGCCAGGCTGGCTCAAGCGAACTTGCCGCTCTCGGGAATAAATTAACGGCGTACGGCTATAATTCACCGGACTGTCCGGTGTGCACCGGACTGTCCGGTGAGCCAACGGTCGGCCGGGCCAACGGTCGGCTGCGCGATCTGCGCGAGACACGTGGCTGAGCCAACGGTCGGGAGGGGGCACCGGACTTTCCGGTGTGCACCGGACAGTGTCCGGTGCGCCAACGGCTCCCAGGCGCCAACGGTCGGCTACGCCACAGAAGGAAAGAAATCCGCACCGGACAGTGTCCGGTGGTGCACCGGACTGTCCGGTGCGCCAGGCGACAGAAGGCAAGAATTGCCTTCCTAGAATGCTCTCAACGGGTCCTAGCTGCCTTGGGGCTATAAAAAGGACCCCTAGGCGCATGGAGGAGAACACCAAGCATCCTCTAAGCATTCCTAAGCACTAAGACATCGATTCTGCGCTCTTGATTCCTTGCGATAGCAATTAGAGCTCTAGTTGAGTTGTGAACTCATTGAGTTGCGTTGTGAGCTCTTGTTGCGACTTGTGTGCGTGGAGTTGCTGTGATTTCTTGTCTTGAGTGTGTTGCTTATCCCTCCCTTACTCCGTGCTTCTTTGTGATCATCTAAGTGTAAGGGCGAGAGGCTCCAAAGTGTGGAGATTCCTCGCATACGGGATATAGTAAAGCAAGCAAAACACTGTGGTATTCAAGTGTGTCTTTGGACCGCTTGAGAGGGGTTGATTGCAACCCTCGTCCGTTGGGACGCCACAACGTGGAGTAGGCAAGCGTTGGTCTTGGCCGAACCACGGGATAAACCACTGTGCCATCTCTGTGATTGATCTCTTGTGGTTACTGTGTTTTGTTGAGAATCCTCTCTAGCCACTTGGCATTATTTGTGCTAACTCCTAATCAAGTTTTGTGAGTTAAATTTCAAGTTTTACAGGATCACCTATTCACCCCCCCTCTAGGTGCTCTCAGATATTTAGTTCATACTCCTAATTTTGGGCTTTGGTACCCTCGGGGATCCACATTTGATTTAATTGGTTATTCGGATGCCGATTGGGCGGGGTGTAAAATTAATAGAAAGAGCACATCAGGGACTTGCCAGTTCTTGGGAAGATCCTTGGTGTCTTGGGCTTCAAAGAAGCAAAATTCCGTAGCTCTTTCTACCGCCGAAGCCGAGTATATTGCCACAGGGCATTGTTGCGCGCAACTACTTTGGATGAGGCAAACCCTTAGGGACTATGGTTAAAAATTAACCAAAGTTCCTCTTCTATGTGATAATGAGAGTGCAATCCGCATGGCGGATAATCCCGTTGAGCATAGCCGCACTAAACACATAGCCATTCGGTATCATTTCTTAAGGGATCACCAACAAAAGGGAGATATCGAGATTGCATATATTAACACTAAGGAACAATTAGCTGATATCTTTACCAAGCCACTAGATGAACAAACTTTTAACAAACTTAGGCATGAGCTAAATATTCTTGATTTTAGGAATTTCTTTTGATGTTTTGCACACATAGCTCATAAATATACTTTTGATCATATCTCTTTTATATACTATGACTAATGTGTTTTCAAGTATATTTCAAACCAAGTCATAGGTGTATTGAAAGAGAATTGGAGTCTTCGGCAAAGACAAAGGCTTCCACTCCACTCCAAAACTCATCTTTCGCCGTCGCTCCGAACAACTCTCCAACTTTGGTATAATCTTCACTCATATTTTGTTTGCCAAAGGGCAGAAAGTAGTTAGAAGAGGGCGTATATTTCACTTAAAGTATCCGTTTTTGGCGATTCATGCCAAAGGGGGAGAAAGTATTAGCCCAAAGCAAAAGGACCGCACCACCACCTTATTTTAAAACGAGCTTTTCAAATTGGTATCTTATTATGTTCAAAAGGGGGGAGAAAATAGCACCTTCAAAAATTAGTATCTTAAAACCCTCTTGAACCCTAAGAGGAGGATTTCATTAAGGGGGAGTTTTGTTTAGTCAAAGGAAAAGCATTTGAAACAGGGGGAGAAAATTTCATATCTTGAAAATGCTTCTCAAAATCTTATTCATATACCTTTGACCATTTGCAAAAGACTTTGAAAAGAATTTCTAAAACATTTGCAAAACAAAACAAGTGGTGCAAGCGTGGTCCAAAATTTTAAATATGAAGAAAGCATCCATGCATATCTTATGAGAATTTATATTGGCTCAATTCTAAGTAACCTTTGCACTTACAATTATGCAAACTAGTTCAATTATGCACTTATATATTTACTTTGGTTTGTGTTGGCATCAATCACCAAAAAGGGGGAGATTGAAAGGGAATTAGGCTTACACCTTTTCCTAATTGATTTTGGTGGTTGAAATGCCCAACACAAATAATTGGACTAACTAGTTTGCTCTAGTCTATAAGTTCTACAGGTGTCAAAGGTTCACAATAAGCCAATAAAAAGACCAAGAAAGGGTTCAAACAAGAAGAGCCAAAGACAACCCAAAGGCACCCTGGTCTGGCACACCGGACTGTCCGGTGTGCCACCGGACAGTGTCCAGTGCACCAGAGCACTCAAGGCTGAACTCGCTACCTTCGGGAAAATCAGAGGGCGCTCTGCTATAATTCACCGGACTATCCGGTGAAGCACCAGACAGTGTCCGGTGTCACACCGGACTGTCCGGTGTGCTAGCGGAGCAACGACTACTTCGCACGCAACGGTCGTCTGCAACCGCATTCAATGCGCTACAGTGCGCGCCAGAGTCAGAGCACGCGCAGTTGGCGCACCGGACAGTCTACAGGACCTGTCCGGTGCACCACCGGATAGCCCAGAGGCCCCACAAGTCAGAGCTCCAACGGTCGAACCCCAACGGTCTGCTGACGTGGCTGGCGCACCGGACAGTGTCCGGTGGCGCACCGGACTGTCCGGTGCGCCATGCGACAGCACACTTCCAACGACCATTTTTGGTGGTTGGGGCTATAAATACCCCAACCACCCCACATTCAATGGGATCCAAGTTTTCTACACTTCTACACCTTACAAGAGCTATAGCATTCAATATAAGACACATCAAAGAGATCAAATCCTCTCCCAACTCCACACAAAGCTTTAGTGATTAGAGAGAGAGATTTGTTGTGTTCATTTGAGCTCTTGCGCTTGGATTGCTTCTTTTCTTTCTCATTCTTCTTAAGATTAAACTCAATTGTAACCAAGGCAAGAGACACCAATTGTGTGGTGGTCCTTGCGGGAACTTTGTGTTCCGTTTGATTGAGAAGGGAAGCTCACTCGGTCTAAGTGACCGTTTGAGAGAGGGAAAGGGTTGAAAGAGACTCGGTCTTCGTGACCACCTCAACGGGGAGTAGGTTTGCAAGAACCGAACCTCGGTAAAACAAATTATCGTGTCTCGCTCTTTATTCATTCATGATTTGTTTTGCCCCCTCTCTCTCGGGCTCGTTTATATTTCTAATGCTAACTCGGCTTGTAGTTGTGCTTAAGTTTATAAATTTCAGATTCGCCCTATTCACCCCCCTCTAGGCGACTTTCAATTGCCAACGACAAATTGAATACTTGTGTATAGAGTAAATGAACAACAAGTACCATCACTTACAATCCCAATACATTTTCAAATTCTTTATACCCTTTTGGTGTATCCAAATAGTCGAGTACAATGGCCCTACTATATTGAGGATAGATTAGAAATGCAATCAAGTGCCCATGATGCCCTTGTTGCATAATACAAATTTCAAATCTTAGTGGTTGTCCAAGCATCAACTTGAACTCTCACAATATCCATTTTACTTACCTGAACTGGTGGGCAGCCATGATACAACCGCTTTCCCCGACTTCTTCATCACTCTATACACGTACGTCATCGTGTTATATGGCAACTTGTTCTTCAGTATTTTCCTTGCTTTCTCTCTCTTTGGGCTTAAAGCTGACTAGCTTCTTGTGATTGTTAGGTATATCATAACCCTTGATAACTCTCTCATCAATACACATCGGAGAGAGGTAATGAACATTCTTGTCCAATCTCTCGCATACATATGCGTGTATCCTACAAGGACACAAGGCATGACATTATTACTATTGATCTTTCCTAAAGTAACGTGAGTGATGTAAGGGTGTGAAAAATTGTAATTAACTTATGGAGAAAACAAGGTCACTTAAGCGAGGTTGAGGTCCTTGCACCGCAGGAGCCTATGCATGTCATGGAAATCTACTACCACTATATCATCTGATTGGAAGGATAAGTACTTCCGTGGCACATGGATACCAAAAGAACATAGGCCTGCTTTTGCTGCCTCTATGTACCAAAGATGGAACTTCTTCACGTCCCACGACTCCTTCATGAGTTCGCCCAAAGTTAACATGAACTTGCCTGGCTTGTAGTTTTCAAGACAGTCATCTGAATGGGGCTAGGAAACTGGTGTCTTGGGCCTATATAGTACATGAGATAGTCAGGAGAAAAACTTTGCAAGTAACTTTTACAATATCATTCATAAGCATGCATTGGAAACATAGATGAACTTTGGTGTTCTTTTGCTATGCTTATGACTGCCTTCTCCGTGTCGGTGTACCCATGATTAGGCTCCACTTCCTGTGCCTGTGGATGTCATATCTTTTTTTGGTGCGAGCGAACATGATCGTTTGCCCCCTTCGGATCACTTGCAGGCGGTGTAGTGTTGTCGGGTGTTGTTGTCGATATTGTTCCTTATTGTGTCTTGTTCATGCTAGGAGGACTATCTGATGAATTGCCTAGCGGATTGCCTCCTGGTTCACTATCATTGTGATCATGATCATCATATCCATCCTAAGGCATGGGAGACGTTGATGGATGTGACATCGTCGTACCTTCAAATAGGTATATGCCTAATTTGTCCCAAAGGATTTTCTTGCCTACAATGCTTCTTAGGTAGATGTCCCCATTTGGAGTGGGTATGTCAATTTCATCCTTTTCACTCCCTAAGCTTGGGGGCTTCTCAATTTTCCCTCCTTGTCTTCGTTGTCTTAGCCTAAAAGGTGATTCTTTGACTCCATGTTGTGCTCCACCGCACCATGCCACTCTTGCTCGTTGGATGACCATTCCTGCTCACTCCAGCCTCCTTGTTTCCATTATGCCTTCTCCTTTCCCTCATTGTTGCTTCTCTTCCTTATATTTATCTTTGCAGGAGGTCCATCTCACCATTAGGGCTCCCCCTCTAGTATTATCTTTGCATGTCACGTGATCAATAGAATGTCTCAATGGAACTCTATTCTAATTATTCATTTTTCTCTCTTAGGCTGACTCTAAATTGCCTTCAAAGATCTTCTTGGTTGCTTAATCTCGCTCCATTCCTCATCTAAACTGCTTAACCCTCACAATAGTTGTCCATTGGGAATTACTAGAGAGTATAGACCAACCTATAGGTAGCTTAACCCTCGCTACATTCCTCATGTAGAATGTTTGTTTTCTTCAGGGCCTATTGTCTCTAGAATATTATGTACATTTACTCTTGCTATACTCTATTACGCAGTGTGTTGGATAGTGGTAGTGTTTGAGAGCAGTGGGTCATTAAACTTAGGGCCAACCCTTGAGTAAGATTGAGGTCAAGACTCACAACATTCAGAGGGAAGCTTTTAGTGATAGGGGGTTTGTGATAGCTTTCAAGGGTAGTTGAATTAGTTCTTTTGAGGTATTTAGTGTCGGTGTTTCGAACCTCACTCTGACAAGTAAATTTATTGTGCGCGTTCCGAGCTCCGGACGGTGTGCTCGGTGGATGCAAGATTTATAGTGGTTCGGACCGAACGTGCCTACTTCCAGTCATCGGTGGCTTACGCTACCGGCACCTTTTATGATCAAAGCTCATAGTAGGGCTTACAAGCGGGCGAGAGAGGGAGGAGAGACTCCCAAGTCTCTTATTCATGGTGGAGGTGGTTACAGAGTAGAGTCCTAGCTAAGTCTTGGCTTGACGGTGGGGCTCTAGCCTCCGGGTCCTCGTCTTCATCGTCGGTCCTTTTGAGCATCGTCTCGTCTGGGTTCCATCCTTGCGTTCGTCGTGTGTCTGAGAGACCAGCCAACCCTAATCTGGGCGTCGACCTCCTCCTTTTATAGGCCAAGGAGGCGGGTCGGCCAGCGGTGGCTTCCTTAGAAAGGACTCATCAGGTGATGGTAAAACTGGGTGTTCTACCATGGGGTAATGCCACGCATGCTTGCAATCGTTTGGCTGTCTTGTATTCTTTATGGCGGATGGCGTGGGGCCCAAGTACCATCAATCGGGCTATACCGACCCCTGGCCTTCGTAGCCTGGGGCTCGACGTGGTTCGTTGTGTTGCGCCCTGCCAGCGGCCTGCACACTCAGGCCTAGTCCTGATAGGTCATGAGTGCACCGCTGGCTAGGGATACGCGAACCATAAATGTCCCGCAGTCCGAGGGGCTCGTAGGTCATGAGCGCTATGTGGCCCGAGGGGTCCGTAGGTCATGAGTGGGAGGCGGACCGATGCCTTTGCTATGGCTTGGCACCAGACACAATTAATGCGACCAGTCATTTATGACGGGTTGGTCTTAGGCTAAGCGTGGGATCCACTCGAGTGGTTTCCCTTTGCCACGTCTGGCCCTCCTGTTAGGATCCACCACGCGACAGGTTCTTCCAGGGTAGATGTCACCTATCTTCTCCAGCTGACCGATGGGCCCTGGATGCCAGGGCACTTTACCCAGTGTGCTCGCTGACCGATGGGTCCAAGAGACCGGGGATCGTATCCCCGACATTCAGTATGACTCGCACCAAGAATGTTAGTGGTGGAGGAGACGATGATAGTGACAAACAACCATTCTCCATCACCCGCCTAGGAGATGGGCAAGGCAATCTAGATATAGAGCTCCCATAAGCGGGAAGCTCGCTGCCAAAGAGGCCTAAAGGGATCTTGAGGTTGCACAAGTAGCTGAGGTAGTTGAGAGAGGAGGCAGGAGTGATTATGTTCATATTACAGATGTGACAGAGGAGCAACCTCGGACGGAGCGGACAGGGCTAGAGTTCTTGTTACACCATGGGTCGATAAATCGAGATGAGGACGTATACCACCATCTCACCCTAGGACAACAGGTCTAGATCACCATCTTGTTGTTCACTTGGACTAGAGAAATGTTAGTGCCTCAACGGTTTAGGAGCTAAGGTTTATGCCACTAGAGAAATGGTTCTCGGCGAACAGTGTTGCTTAAAAACTTCCATATAATTATAACACTACAGGCCGCAGGAAGAGAGCACTAATAAACTTTAGTAGTTTGATTGTATAATGCCTTTTTCTTTTTATGACAGTGGTTGTGTGCTGTTTTTTTGCTGTTTGTGTCAGACTGACAGTCCTCGTCGTACTCGTACACACGTGTTTCGGTGAAGCTAGGCACGCGCCACCGCACAAGTTGAGCCGTGCGCAGCCGTGTTTCGCTGGAGTGAGTTGCAGCCGTAGCCGCAGCAGCTGCCAGAGGAGAGGAGGGTCAGCATCGGCATCCATCATGGCAGGAAGCCGTTGGGTTCTCACGTGCGGGCAGTCGACTACAGCAGAGCAGGAGCTTTTTTTACTTGAATCAAAGATTCTTTCTTCAGAGTTCAGATAGATTTTTTTCCCCTGTAGCTAGCCCACTCTATGGTCAAGTGGTGTACGTTGTGTCAGCTTTGGCATCTGACCGACGTCCGGAGACCACGGGGCCATTGTTTACCTGTGGTCACTGCCAATATCTTAATGGCAATGACCATCTCATGAATGACACAAATCACTGTCGGTCCTCTTTGAAGAAAAGAAAGTACTGTAGGTCGCTTTCAGCTCGTTTCAGGATGAGGTCGGTTCAAACCCAGACCCCAGTATCCAGGCAAGCGACTGCTTGGTAAGTCTCCTACTGCTCTCTATGAGACTATCCGCAACGGTTCCTTCTAAATTTCTCTCCCTATATCATCATCAACATTTCATCCCCTAAATTTTTATCTCCCGCAGCAGTTTCCTCTAAATTCTCCCCTATACCTTACTACAACTATATAATATCATTTTTCTATATCTATTTCTAATTCATCATCATTTTTTCGCAGCTAACAAACAACCGTATGCACAGAATCCGGTCCTCAACAGTGTCTAGGGACACACATGGGATACGGCCTGAGAGAGAAAGAAGCTGCTACCTAGGGGGCTACGCAGCCTGAGAGAGAAAGAAGCTGCTACCTAGGGGGCTACGGAGGGGGCAGCGCTGCAGTGACAAAAGGAGCACTGTCACCTCTATAACGACTACAGTGTTAACGGAGGGGGACTCCAGCGGCATGCGCTGCAGATAGCTGAGGAAGCTGATTCGATCAAAGTTGTTCTGAATAAAAGAACTGCTTGGCAATACTACTAAATTCGGCCTGGAAGCTGGTCTGGCCAAACATGCCCTAAAATTACGCTTGCTTGAAAGGGGCAAGCCATGAGGAACAGAGAATAAACCTTCTGAAACACAAGGAACACACACTGTCGATAATAGGACTAAGAAAACAAAAACGGAGGCTTCTCATGAGTACACATCGCTGCAGGAATGAAAAAGTCTATAAAATAAATTAACTACAACATGGCAAGGCACTTTGTTAGTGGCTGCCTGGATATTTTCAGTGTCTTGACCTGCTTCGGTACCTGCAGTATCATCATTCTTTCAGCTGCTAACTAAAAGAGTAGTGTGGATTTCCAATCGGAGCTCTAGTTAAACTAACGCTGATTACCTACCTTGGAGAGCGAGAGGGCGACCGGGAACTGGAGAGCGAGCGGGATCGGTACCTTCTTGGGCTTCTGCTCCTACTACGGCTTCTGCTATATCGCCGCCTTCTGTGCTAGGAAATAAAACTTCATCAACATCAGGTGCCCTCACCATGATCAGAACTTATTAAACAAATAATGTTTAACACTTCATTAAGCTTGATTTTAGTTATAAGTTAAAACCATATATCATGCATTGCATTTCGCTTATGTGGGCCCTATGTGAGTTGCCTCTTAGTGGATCTTTGATCTAATCACCTAGAAATATTTTCCTAGAACTACATAAACATATATGTACACATGCATATATGTATATGACTGGGTATATAAGCAGTTATGCTTTTGGTCATGGAAAAAGGAGGAAGGAGTGGAGAAGACGCAGCCCAGCAACCAGCCCAACCTGGCCAAGGGGCCCGTTTCCCTTCCCTTTTCCTCCCCAGTGCGTCCGCCTTCCCCTTGGCTCGGCCCAGTCCCTTCCTCCCAGATGAAAATATGGTTTAGGGAGGATAACAATGAAGCAACTACTTGCATAGCTTAGGGATGAAAATGACTTCTATTGAGGTCAACAAATCCACATGCTTAGCACAATTATCCAATGAAGAAGGAAAAAAACAAACTGACATAAAAATGATTGGTTTAATTACCTTGGTGGGGAACGGCTAAGACTTCTACTGCGGCTACGACGCTTGTATCGACCAACTTCAGCAAGTTTTTCCTGCCTTTGTCGTTCCTGTTCTCGTTTCTTGGCAATCTCAGCAGCCGTGTCCTTTTTAACTGACAAAAAACAAAAGCTTAGTATGCTTACATGCATAGGAGCTACTAGGATCAACCAAGATCTAATATGCAGATAGAATGTAACAATTAGCACATACTTTGCTTGTTAAGCTGTTTGCTCATTATCCTCTTAAGTCTTTCTTGTGGTGTTTCTTTCTTTTCAGTCTGGGGAGTTTTACCAGTTCCCCCAGAAGCAACCTTGCTTAGTTTAGCTAATGCTGATGATGTACTGTTAACAGAAATCACATGTCAGTAATGATGAAAAATACAAGACGGTTCTCTAAGTAACAGAGACATGCTCAAGTCGAGACAGCCCATGAAAAATAAAGTAAAGGGTTCTAGACAAACACCCTTGGATGCACATACAGCCGCTCTCTTCATAACATTGTAATCATCATGACAAACCTGGGGGAAGGTTTCAAAAGTTTTGCAGTTCTTTCCTGTTCCACAGACAAAGAAGAGGCAGGATCACTGTGAAGTGCCTCAAGAATTTGACCACCAGACAACCTGCAAAATATGGGGTATTATAGCCATAATAATTTACATGGCAAAGATGCACAGGTCATAAACTCCACAGCTGACTGTAGATATATGTGTGTTAAATCTTCTTCCTGCTTAGCAAAAATAAAACGAACCATAAAATGCATGCCTATCTACAAAACAACTATTTTTTACACCATAGATACCATCATGACCATGTCTTGATCTATCCTATTCCTGACATAGTCATCTTCAGAACACCAGGATTGAGGTAATAAGCTCCATCAGAGAAAAGTTCGCCCAATGTATATTTGCAAATATTAAAAGTCGAGTTTCCCGACCGGTTAGGTATGTCAATTCGTATTGGAGACGAAGGCGGAGAGATCCCTGAAACTTTTGGTTCACTGGTATCATCGGAACCTCCAAATTCAGTAATATATTCAACCCTAGGAGCCTTTTGCTTGCTCCAATAATTGCTTTCAGCATGTATCCCACGGCCATGACGCCTAGAATGGGATGGTGAACGAGATCTTGATCTCGATCTTGATCTGTCAACATGAAATATATATGGAGATTAAGGAAAGCAAATACTTTGTGAAAACAAATTACAGTGAACACGGAATGCACCTTCTGCCCCTTGAATATGCTTCATATGATGGGCTTCTCCTTTGTTCCCTATATTATTAACCTTGTCATAAAAATGATTTCAATTTGTCTTCTTAGTTAGAACTTAGAAGAATGATAAATAATACCTATAAGGATCACGATAAGATACCCTTCCAACAGAACGTGCTGCCTCCCGCTCCTTTTCCCGCTCAATCTGAGAAGCCTTCCTTCTTTCTCTACGGCTCATTTTTTTCTGTACAATTTGATTATATTACTTCTTGCAAGAAGAAAAAAACAAGTAAATAGGTAAATATTACAAGCTACTAAGTCACGCACTATAGATGGGTCGCCTTTAACAATTTCTTTCTGCCTCTTCTCCTGTTCTTTGTTTTTTTTATCCATGTAAACAAGCCAGTTATATCTTTTTATCCCAAATTCTTTCGCTATACTTTCCATTCGTTCATCACTGCTATCATCACTACTGAAGTCCTTGTCATCATCATCAACTTCTTCCTCTTCGTCGTCGTCATCACTGTCTAGGTCTTCAGATTCCTCATTTCCGTCTCCCTTGTATGAGTATCCAACCTGTGAATATGCGCCTTTGCTAGCAGGAGGCTGTGAGGATTGTGGTCTACCAGAGACAAGAACAAACAATAACTAAGAGTAAAACCAGGAAAAAAAAGACACAGGATTTGATGAAAAATAAATTGTATCTCACAGAGAAGCAACAATACAAGTCATACCAAACGGTTAAAATAAGTATTCCAGGTATGCATAACGCTATTTACCACATCATTTAATCCTGATTTACCTCTGGAATATTCAGAAGATGACAAATAAGTAAATTGATGTCTACTCAGGTATGAGTTGATTTGTGCACTTATTAGGTACATTCAAGTATCCAACTATCGACCTATTAGTTCAAAAAATCAGGAATGTCCAATTAAAATATTAAATGCTTTTAATTTGGCCAATGTCCACAAACAAGCTGGATTATTTGGAAAGTCTCTCCCTCTCTGTTTCTTCACTGTCCCTATAGCTTAATTCTCTCTCCGTAAGACCATGTGAAATTGTAGGCCCCACAGCACCACTCTATTCCAACTTTTGTTATTTAAGAGAAATAACTGTTTTCTTGGTCCTATGTTAAACATCTTTTGCTCATAGATGTAGAGTTAAGCTATCCAGTCAAATGTCAATGCATATGAGACCTAATCATGCTAGGGACATAGCAAATCACAAGAGCGACAGACATTGGCAATGACATACACATCTGCATAAACAAGTGTCAAGTTTATCAACTTCTGTAATTTAACTAAACAAATCATTTTTATTATTTTAAGATAAACATGAACACATAATAACAAGTAGGCTGTCTATGTCACAACATTAGGACTAATGAAGTATGTTTATCCTAAATCCTAATCGTCCCTAAACCTGCAACCACAAGCCTCTCCTTTATGTGCTTGTTGGGAGGAATGTAATTGGACATTCAATTGTAACTAATTAGTTCTCCGTGCATCGCTACGGCTTCTATACATCATACACAATTTCTTTGTACAACACAAACCAACATGAGTTGCAGTGTTTAAAGGTGAGTGCTCTCTTTCTAGAGACCATGGTTCGAATCCCAGCAGGTGCATTTTTTTATATTTCGCTGGCGCGCGGGGAACGCTCGATACGCGTGTAGTGTGGGGAGGGGGACGATGCACGAAGAAACTCGCGCTTTATAATAGTAATGAAATGCGGTGAAATGTGCCAACAGAAACAGCCAAAATTGGAATTCTCTGAAAAATATCTTCCTTTTAACAATCACCAAGCTGTTTTCTAATAGTCAACAACATACTGAATATGTACAAAGCATTCAAGCTGATATTTATTAAGTTCAAGGCTTCAAGCACTCTTTGACTGAATCAGCATAAAAAAAGTTGATAAAACCAGTATGTTTTTTTATCAGACTTTCATTATGATCATGCAAAAGTATTGAACAGTTTAAAATATATCGGTAATACCCAGATACACTTGTGTTTAAGCAATTAATCCTCTGAAGAATGAAAATATTTTAGAAGAAATTTATAAGGCTATACAATATACTCCAACAGAATTTTTCGATGATAAAAAAAACATACAACCCCCTAATTTCAGTTGTCAGTGTAGTTTCCCTAATCATACGCTACTCTAATGTCTGATATAAGTGTAGCTTCCCTGAGCAATAACAACCACAAAACATCTTGAAAACCTGTGAGATTGAAGTGCTTTACTCATTTGGAACTTATACCAATGCATGAATGCAATTTTTATTAGCTAGAGCAGCAAAAAGAAACATGAGAGATTGGAATGTCTTTAGAAAAAGGGTGTAAAACAATAGTGATCCATGTGCCATAATAATGACCAAGGAACAAGTTCCTTTTAATATGTTGTCATTATTAGTACTATACTCATATTTTATATCAATCGTCTTGCAGGGTCAATCCTCTGACCTACCCAAGTTGCTAGGGACTAACGCTTTTGTGGTAGCAGTGGTGTCATTTGGTAGAGCAAAGAATTACTGCTATCATTCATTCATGTTTCACATCAATGTTCTGTGTATAAATGTAATTATGTAAGTTGCAAGAGCAAGAGAGGAAATAGAGCACACAAAATTAAAAGCAGGCATACTTGTCAAAGCTAAAAGGAAGAAGAGCTTTTGCCTCCAACTCTTGCACAACATGCTGCAAACCGGCCTCATCAGAAACTGTGAAAAGAAGCTAGGTAAATGTTCAGTTAACTAGTGCTTTGAATTAAGAAATAGCACCCTTTTTCTGTACCAATTTAGAAACAAATAAAGTGTGCATTAGGACAATCCCTCAAGTGATGTAAATGGATGCAAGATATGAAATTTCTACAGCAACAGCAATAGAACAGAGAAACCAAAAAGGTACCGACATCCTCTGCGACGATGCTTAATCAAATCCCGGTAACGTTCAAAATTAACAAATTCCTCTAACTCTTCCTCTTCTTCAGATTTCCCTTGGACTCGAAAAGGGCGAGAGCTCGAGTCTCGGATAAAATCAAGCAATGCACGGCCATCAAATCTGTCCATTATAAATATAATGGGTATCAGTTTTCTTGTACTTAGGATAATCTGTCATAAACACAAGAATAGATAGTTACCTGTCAATCAAAACATCTTGCTTTCCATTCCATTGTATCCTGCAATGGAAGCATAGTGAATGAGTAGTAGCAATCAAGTGATAACAACAAGCCATCAATTCCAATGTCATAAACACAAGAACAGACTATGCTTCATCAGATGAAATTTACAATGACATGTATCCGAGACTCAGCGCCGCAGTATCCATCATCAGTTATTACAGTAAACTATTAACTCGTATAGCATAACTCATCAGACCAAATCCGAAACTGTGCCTACGCTGCGACCAAGCATCGCACCGCACCGATAGGAGAGATGGTGAGAGAGGATTGGGCACGCACAATCCCTGCTGGTCCTCGGTGGCCTGGTACAGGGCGTCGTCGCGGTGAACGCGGCACCGCGTGCCGGAGACCTGGAGCGCCTGCTGCGGGTCGCCGCGGCGGCGGGCGAGGTAGACGGCTCGGCGCTGCGCCCGGCGGCGGGCCGCGTCCATGAGGTCGTGGACCTTCCGCTCCGACCGCCGCGCCTCGTGCCACATCGCGCCCCCTCCTTCCGGAATGCTCTGCTGGAAACCGTGTACGGGTGGCGTGGTGCTTGGAAATCTAACCCTAGGACTAGGAAGCTGCTACAAGCTGAACGGGAATAGACATCTGAACATATTGGCTATTGGCGGTCATTTACGCAGAAAGTATTTCCCAGTATTTAGAACGGAGAATTATTATATTTTAATGACTCTCTATTTATTTTTTTCATAAAGATTACACTCTATACGTAACATCTCAAAGTGGCTAGCCGGATTTGTCTAGTGAGGAAACCAATTTGGAGAATCGAATATTTAGCGAGTTAGATGACTAGTGTCGGTGTTTGGACCGTGGTTCCTTAACAACCATAACAACCAGTAAATGTGTCGCGTGGCTGGCTCTAGATGGTGTACGAGATGACACAAGCGATTCTCCTGGTTCGGGCTACTCAAGGCCATACTTCCAGCAGAGAGGATGAGACTTATATTACTCACATTGTGTTGCCTGTAGTAGGGGTTTACAAGCACAACGGGAGAGAAGTCCCCAAGTCCCTAGAGATGATTGAGGCAAGTGTCAATATCTAAGACAGTGTGAGAAAGCAAGAGTTCATCTACGTGTGTCTCTTCCTGTCCCATGGAGGGACCACTGCCCTATTTATACACCAAGGGGAACGTCCACAGTGAAGCTGAGTCTTATATTCGAAGGAGAGATGTACTGGCGTCTGACGTGACGGCGAACCATGTAGTAGATTCGCGCTTGTTGACTCTACGTAGAGAGTCGAGTCTGATGGGTTGTTCGTACGCTCGAGCCCCCGAGGGAGAGGTCGCTCATACCGTAGTGGTTGTAAACAGCGTCGGGGTATGGGCCAAAGGCTGCTTACGGGGCGCGTCATCGTCCTGCCATGTGATGACATCGAGATTCCCTGCATCACTCATCGAGATCGGAGTCCCTGCTTTGGTTGATGCAGGAGTCTCCCCAAGGCGCTAGCCGAGCCGTCCCTCGACGTGCGCTACAGTCGGACAGAGTGGCTGTCTGCGTGATTCACAGCGCGGTCGGTGGCCGAGGCCGAGCTCGGGCGAGATGGAGAACTTGCCCGAAGGCTGAGCTCGGGGTCGAGCGAGGCGGAGCGGTCGCGCCCGAAGGCTCGTCCGCTCGGCTTGTCGCGTTAGGCATCCCATCGGAGGGCGTCAGGCGGTGTGCGCGCAATGTGATGTAGGCGTAATCATACTGTTGCGCCAGACGTGATTCTTGTCTTGTCCACTACTGTGTTCTGCTGCCACAGCGTGGGTTGGCACATGCATTCAATGCGCCTATACCCCGTCTATTTTCGAGTGCCCTTGTCCTGTTCACTTGAGACTGGCTCGGGCGAGACAGACCGTGTTGAGGCGGCATCGGGCGAGGCGGAGCAAGTGGTGTCGACCTCGGGTGAGGTGGGGCCCTGCTCGAGGTGGGAGACCCTCGGGGGGCGTCTCGGTTGCCACCCTTCAGGGGTTTGATCCTTATTTCTCTAAGTGCGTTTGTTAGGGGGATAATCAGGGTGTCCCTAATTACCGCCCCGACAACTAGTCTGTTGGAGAGTTATTTTGCTATTAAGTAGCCAAAATTTGGCTTGACGAGCCATTTGGCTAGTCTCTTGGAGATGCTCTAAAAGATACTTCTCCATATACATAACATCTCCAACCTTCATTCCTCTATATATTATAATTCATTTATTTAATTTTTTTGTTAGTTTTTAAAGTTTAAAAAATCATAGAATATTTATATTGCTATAATACATATTGTTATCAAGTTAAATAGCTCGAAAAAGATTAATATGGTAAAGAAATGACGTAATTAGCATATAGGAGGAGATTAGAGCTCACTCTATATACGGGGGAGTTTCCTCTCCCTTCCATATGGAGGGAGCTTTGGAGACAATAACACTCCAAAACTTCCTGATAAACCCAATGGGTAGAAGGAAGCCTGATCTATCGATAAGAGTTGATGGAGGTGGAAAATTGTTGTAGAACGACGTTGACTGCTCGACTACCACAACCAAGATGGTGAGGCGCCTTGAGCGACAGGTACACCGTCTCCTGATAACTACAATTTGGGGTGCAGGTCGACGTTGTGCTATCCGACTACAACAACCACAAGGGTGTTGTGCCTTGTTGTGCCAAGAACAGCCATGAACCTGCAAGCAGTCGAGAACAAGCAGACACTCACGGATCTGATAAAGTTGGGGTCCTGTTTCAAGTAACCGGGCGGTCTAGCCGACACACGCGCTTACAAGGAAGTAGCAAAGGCTAAACTTACATCAAACAAAAACCCAAGTTCTTTGGTGGTTGCTAGTTGCTTAAATAGAAGTATAGAAATAAGGAGTTCTAGTGGAGTAACGAGGCTCTCTCGGCAGTTTCTGGACGTCTCGGT
Source organism: Zea mays (assembly GCF_902167145.1). Classification (NCBI taxonomy): domain Eukaryota; kingdom Viridiplantae; phylum Streptophyta; class Magnoliopsida; order Poales; family Poaceae; genus Zea; species Zea mays. Next base: position 69,324,728 of record NC_050096.1, on the reverse strand, counting down.
TGGTATCTCTCATTGATTCTTGGTCCACAAGAAAGAAGACGAAGAGATTTTTCGAACAAGTACTTATTTGCATTAAACAACCTTAGGAGTTGAAAGATATGCTCCATTTAATTTGGTGCATATTGCAGTTACAAAATCGACTTGGGTAGAGTAGGATTTCACTCGGCAGTTTCTGGACGCTTAGTGTGTGATCTCTCGTTGATGCTTGATCCAATAGAAAGTAGATGAAGAGACCTTTCCAACAAGTGCTTATTTTCTTTAAACAACCTTGGGAGTTGAAAGATATGCCCTCTTTAACATGCACTTGCTGCGGTTGCGAAATCATCTCGGGTGCAACAACTTTTATTGCCTTGTTGCCTTCTCCACTCCAAGATGGTTCACCTCCCAAACCCCTGAGCATAATAAATTCATAACAAGGCTTTAGTACCACATTTAAAGAAGAATTATCTTCAACAGCAAGGAACGAGTTCACCTGATAATTAAGTTTACGTGCACGGGTTCATGTCATTGGTCCTTGATTAGCTATGAATGGTGAAATGGCCATTGGTGTGGTTGTATCAATGGCAGGGATGTCCATCATCCCCCCTTCTTGCAATAGAGTCGTCCTCGACTTTAGCGTGTACTCCTCACCCAAGTATGTGGTCAAATCTGATGATGTGGTTGCCTGATTGGGGATGTTAGAAATATCATTACTTGGTCCCCAATCAACTTCTTTGTTCCTCAATGCCTTCCTTGTACACTTAACACATCGCTTGATCCATGTAAGAAGTTATACAAATAAAAGTATACACACTTTATGGCGCAATATCAATTCTTTGAATATATCGAAGGTAGTCACAATATGGAAGAGTTTCACCTTCGCAGCAGGAGCCATTAACATGGACATATCTGAGCAGGTTATGTTCTCATCATTCTCCCCTTGTTGACAGCAACCCGTCCTCGGTTTTGCATCATGATTTGTGTTCATGACTAAGGTTTTATCATGATCTTCTAAAAATAAACCTGAAACTTCTACTAAAGTACATGGAAACAGTAATTTCTCTTCTTCTTGAGAACATGCCAATATCTTATTTGCGCAATGTGAAGAAACACCATATATTGATGAAATATAAACTCTACGCACTAAAAATTGCCATGTATTGTTGTACTTGCTATCAAATAAAATATTGTCCAAATTACTGAGCTCACAAAGATCATCAAACTCAATATAGCTCCAAGTATTTAAAGAAGAGAGCAACATTTGTTCTTGAGTTTCATTTGTAATGCAAATGACATGTTCCTTTTTAGCAAAAATGTTTTGTTCAATAATAAATGTAACGTTCATTTAATAGTTGTTTTGTGAGTTCAATTAATCGTCATCCCACAAATCTTCACTATCACAAGGGTCAACAATCAATTCTTTTTTATGGCGGAAAAACAACAGAAGGTTTCACTATTTTGTGTTCTTGATCAGCATGTAGAATAGATGAAAAAGAGAAACTATGGGTCACATGTTCAGTGCTTGTATAATTGTTTAATACTATCTCATTTTCAGCTTTACAAGCAAGCAAAAGCAAGTGAGAAATGTGTCCATAAGCTTCATGCAAGACCATAGTCTGAATTTCAGAATTGAGTCTATTCATGAACCTAGTCATTACATCTTCCATGCATTCATCTAAACCAGCAAACATGGTACAAATTTTAAAATCATGATAATAATCTTTTGCGGTTCTAGCACCCTGCTTTATGGTGCCTAATTTGGAAAGCAAGTGATTAGCATAGTATGTAGGAATGAATGCATCTCTAAAATGAAGTTTGAATTCTTCCCAATACTGTGGAACTTTGGAATGAATTCTTTGCTCTTGTATTGAGTGTTGAGAGTGGAAAGCTTGGATGACTTGAATGGTGGTGGTCGGGGGGTATTTATAGCCCCAGCCACTATTCTAGCCGTTGGCTGTGCTGTCTGTCGACGGGCACACCGGATAGTCCGACGCGCACCGGACACTGCACTGTTCATTGTCCGGTGCACGCCATATCAGCTGACCATTAGGGTTTGGAGCAGTTGACCATTAAATTCGCATGTCCTTGTGGCACACCGGACAGTCCGGTGCGACCTGACGTCGCAAACTGTCCCTGACCTTCTGACGCTTCAGACTGCGGTGGCAGTCGACCGTTGGTGAAGTTGACCGTTGCTCGTGGGCTCATCGTCCAGTCCGATGATTTTTAGTCGTAGAGCTCTGCGTTTTCCCAAGAGCGGACAGTTCGTTTGGTGCTCTAGCCTGGGCACCGGACAGTCCGGTGCGCCGCAGGCTGCTGCAATCCTGGCTTGCCCCAAACTTAAAGAATTATCCCAAGGGTCTTTTTCTTTATATGTGTATATGAACTTTATGCACCTGAGAAAACATCAACTAGGCAAACTAGTTAGTCCATAAGGTTTGTGATGGACCTCAAGCACCAAAATCGATCATAGGAAATGGTTGAGGCCATTTCCCTTTCAGCGACGTTGGTTGCCCGACTACCACAACCAAGATGGTGTGGCACCTTGAGCGAAGGTATACTGTCTCCTGATAACTACAATTTGAGGGTGGAGGTCGATGTTGTGCTATCCGACTACAACAACCAAATGGGTGTTGTGCCTTAGCGACAGTTACACCGGCTCCTATTGTTGTTGCTCTTACCGTGCCAAGAACATCCTTGAACCTACAAGTAATCGAGAACAAGAAAGAATAAGATAAAAGCGGACACTCACGGATCAGATAAGGTTGGGGTCCTATTTCAAGTAACCAGGTGGTTTGGCCAACACACATGTTTACAAGGAAGCAGCAAAGGCTAAACTTACATCAAATAAAAAACAAGTTCTTTGGTGGCGGCTAGTTGCTTAAATAGAAGAATAGAGAGAAGGAATTCTGGTGGAGGCCATTTCCCTTTCAATCTCCCCCTTTTTGGTGACTGATGCCAACACAAACCAAAGCAAGTAGAAAGTATAGAAATGTAGCTAGTTTGCATTTTGTCAGATGTTCATAAGTTACTTTGAAATGAAAACAATTCTAAGCATATATGATTGTTTTGACATAGTTAACATTTTAGACCACATTTGCACCACTTAGCTTATTTTTGCAAATCTTTTGGAAAAGTCTTTTCAAATTCTTTTGCAATTAGCCAATGGTATAAGAATATGATTTCTAAAGCATTTTCAAGTTTTGAAAGATTCTCCCCCTTTTTCAAATGCTTTTTCTTTGGCTAAATAAAAGCTCCCCCTGAAAAAGTTCTCCCCTTAGCTGTCAAGAAGGTTTTTGTAAATGCAATGTTTTATAAAAAGTTTTCAGAAAATAGGGTGGTGGTGCGATCCTTTTGCTTTGGCCTATTAATTTCTCCCCCTTTGGCATTAAGCGCCAAAAACAGAGAAATCGAGAGGTCTTTTACAAGAAAAATATGAATGTAGATTCATGAGTAGGGCAAAGGATACATACGAATATGGAGCAGAAGCCTTGCCTTTGCCTACCACTTCATTTCCCTTTCAATGCAAGACTAATCATAGAGATACTCTTGGAAGAACATTAGTCTTAGATTTGACACAAGAAGAATAAAAAATATGCATTTGTACGAAATGAAAAAGATATGACATGATCCAAGGTATAACATAAGCAATATGTGCAAGATTTCAATCAAAGTTCTGAGAATCTAAGACATTTAGTTCATTCCTAAGCTTGCTAAAAGTCTTTTCATCTAGGGGCTTGGTGAAGATATCTACTAATTGGTTGTGGGTGCTAACATAAGCAATTTCGATATCTCCCCTTTGTTGGTGGTCTCTCAGAAAGTGATATCGGATGTCTATGTGCTTAGTGTGGTTGTGTTCAACAAAATTATCCACCATGTGGATTGCACTCTCATTGTCACATAGGAGAGGGACTTTGCTCAACTTGTAGCCATAGTCCCTAAGAGTTTGCCTCATCCATAGTAATTGTGCACAACAATGGCCTGCAACAATATACTTGGATTCGGCGGTGGATAGAGCTACTGAATTTTGTTTCTTTGAAGCCCAAGGCACTAGGGATCTCCCTAGAAACTGACAAGTCCCTGATGTACTCTTTCTATCAATTTTACATCCAGCATAATCAACATCAGAATACCCAATTAGATCAAAGGTAGATCCCTTGGGGTACCAAAGCCCAAACTTAGGAGTGGATTTCCTGACCCTAAGGTGGATTTCCTTAGGATTGGCCTGGAACCTTGCACACATGCATACTGAAAGCATAATATCCAGTCGTGAAGCACATAAATAAAGTAGAGATCCTATCATCGACTGGTATACCTTTTGATCTACAGACTTACCTCCTGTGTCGAGGTCGAGATGCCGATTTGTTCCCATGGGAGTATTGATGGGTTTGGCATTCTTCATTCCAAACTTCTTGAGAATATATTGAATGTATTTTGTTTGGCAGATGAAGGAGCCCTCTTGGAGTTGTTTGATTTGGAATCCAAGGAAATGCTTCAACTCCCCCATCATGGACATCTCAAATTTCTGTATCATAATCCTACTAAACTCTTCACAAGATGACTTGTTAGTAGACCCAAAGATAATATCATCAACATAAATTTGGCATATAAATAATTATTTATCAATTGTTTTAGTGAAGAGAGTAGGGTCAACTTTCCGACTTCAAAGCCATTAGTGATAAGGAAGTCTCTTAGGCATTCATACCATGCTCTTGGGGCTTGTTTGAGCCCATAAATCGCCTTTGAGAGCTTATAAACATGTGAATGATACTCAATATATTCAAAGACAGGAGGTTGCTCAACATACACTTCTTCTTTGATAGGGCCATTGAGGAAGACACTTTTTACGTCCATTTGATATAACTTAAAGCCATGGTAAGTAGCATAGGCAAGTAATATTCGAATTGACTCAAGCCTAGCTACGGGTGCATAGGTTTCATCAAAATCCAAACCTTCGACTTGTGAATATCCTTTGGCAACAAGTCGAGCTTTGTTCCTAGTCACCACACCATGCTCATCTTGTTTGTTGTGGAATGCCCACTTGGTACCAACAACATTTTGGTTAGGACGTGGAACTAAATGTCATACATCATTCTTCGTGAAGTTGTTGAGCTCCTCTTGCATAGCCACCACCCAGTCTGGATCTCTTAGTGCATCCTCTATCCTGTATGGCTCAATAGAAGACATAGAAGAGAAATGTTCACAAAAATGAGCAACTCGAGATCGAGTGGTTACCCCCTTGTGAATGTCACCAAGTATAGAGTTGACGGACTGATCTCGTTGAATTGCTTGGTGGACTCTTGGGTGCGGTGGTATTTGATCTTGAGTCTCTTGTTCATCTTCCTTTTCTTGATTAACTTCATCCACCCTTGATCATTATCTTACTCTTGAGTTGGCTTATCGTCTTGATTTTGAACCTCTTCTTCTTGAGCCATTTCCTCAGCTTGAGTTGGTGGAGATGCTTGTATGGAAGATGATGGTTGATCTTGTGCTTGTGAAGGCTCTTTGGGCTCTTGTGGGCACACATCTCCAATGGACATGTTCCTTAGCGCGATGCATGAAGCCTCTTCATCATCTAATTCATCAAGATCAACTTGCTCTACTTGAGAGCCATTAGTCTCATCAAACACAATGTCACAAGAAACTTCAACTAATCCAGTGGACTTGTTGAAGACTCTATATGCCCTGGTGTTTAAGTCATAACCAAGTAAAAAGTCTTCTACTGCTTTAGGAGCAAAATTTGAATTTCTACCTCTTTTAATAAGAATAAAGCACTTGCTCCCAAAAACTCTAAAATATGAAACATTTGGCTTTTTACCAATGAGGAGTTTATATGATGTTTTCTTGAGGATTCAGTGAAGGTAGAGTCGGTTGATGGAGTAGCAAGCGGTGCTAATCGCCTCCGCCCAAAACCGATCCGATGACTTGTATTCATCAAGCATGGTCCTTGTCATATCCAAAAGAGTTCTATTCTTTCTCTCCACAACACTGTTTTGCTGAGGTGTGTAGGGAGAAGAGAACTCATGCTTCATGCCCTCCTCCTTAAGAAATCCTTCAATTTGAGAGTTATTGAACTCTGTTCAATTGTCGCTTATGATCTTCTTGATTCTCAATCCGAACTCATTTTGAGTCCATCTTAAGATTTTCTTTAAGATCTCCTGGGTTTGGGATTTTTCCTGCAAAAAGAACACCCAATTGAAGCGAGAATAGTCATCCACAATTACAAGACAATATTTACTCTCGTTGATGCTTATGTAAGCAATCGGGCAAAATAGATCCATGTGGAGTAGTTCGAGCGGCCTCTCGGTCGTCATGATGTTCTTGTGTGGATGATGAACTCCAACATGCTTTCCTGCTTGACATGCACTACAAATCTTGTCTTTCTCAAAATGAACATTGGTTAGTCCTAAAATGTGTTCCCCCTTTAGAAGCTTGTGAAGATTCTTCATTCCAACATGTGCAAGTCGGTGATGCCAGAGCCAGCCCATGTTAGTTTTAGCAATTAAGAAAGTGTCTAGTGCAGCATTGTTATCATTGAAATCAACAAAGTATAGATGACCATCTAACACTGTAACACTCGGGCTTTAAGGGACAAAGCCGGGTGCATCTCATACATGCGCCAAAGAATACAACATATATAATAACAGAGTGTATAGAGATAAATGTCACAATATAATCAGAGTATTTATTACATAGCAGAAGTCTTATTACAAAATAAAAGATAAATATAAAATGAACTAAGGATCATCCTTGGCGCAAGTCAACTGGGAAACATCACCTAGATCAGATCAAACTCCTCGCTTTGTGGCTCCTCCTGAACCACATGTTCTTCTCCTGTGGGGGGGTCTGAGACAGCAAGGGTGAGCTCACATATGATCATAGCTCAACAAGTTGTGGGGAACCAGTGGCATAAACTTACCAAGGAAGCGAAGCAGGGCAACACTACGAGGCCTTTACAAAGTTCTACTAGCTTCCGAAAACCCGCTATAGTTTATGGGAAGAGCACTTGCAAGAATCCCTCATCTGACCGCCATCGCAGCAAAATCAACCCGAGAACCTCCTTGCATGCAGCTCCCCTACTGCCCTTGCCCTTTCGGGTAAGGTAGTCTTCCACTAGCTTTTCTAATTAGTCAGCCAAGGGCGTCCCATTAAACCCTTGTGGTGGCACGTGTTTCTCAAGTTAAGCTCCATGTTCCAATTAACATTAATGATCTTGACATGAACATAAATAGAATAACAAAATAACTGGAACATGGATATAATGAAATATTATCCCAAAACCATGTAAAGCAATAGCAAAACTACCCAAGTGATTCAGGGATAAAAAGGTAAAGAGATAAACAATCTAGGGTGACCTATCGGGTCCCATCAAAATTAAACCTATGCATCGATAGTGATAATAAAGAGCATTATTGGGTAATGAAAGTGGTCAAGGGCACAACTTGCCTTCAATGAGCTTCTGCTCAGCTACTTTTATCTGTTGGTCACCAGGATCCTCGGTCACAAGCTCTTCTACTCGCCACAATACAAACAAGCACAATATATAGAGAAAATTAACATCACACCAAACATATAAACAAAATACATAATAATAATCTACACATTAAAATATAATCCTAGGAACAGGAATCATAATTTTTGGAGTTATAGATTTTAATATATGAATTTCCAAAAATTTATGTGCTTGAAATAGGATTAAGTGAGGAATTAATTTTACTAGTGTTTTCATGTCAAAACAGAGACTCTAGGTGATAAACAATAATATTACAAAATTTTAGAAACTAGAATGGATCAATTTGGAGTTCATATGAATTTTCTATGATTTATTAAAGTTCTAGCACTTATTTTTTTATATTAAAAAACAATTTCTAAAATTAAATAACTGAATTCACAGAGCTATGGACTGGGCGCCAATTACAGAAAATAGCAGGGCTCTCGGTGTAAGTTTCCTAAGACATAGAGAACTATTGAACTAGACTACAGATTGATTACGGGAAAGACCAGGGGTCTCTTCAGCAAAAATCTCAAACCGAAGAGGCATCTACGGATCATAGCCATCCGATCAAGTGCGGATGGCCCGGATTAGATCGTCTCCGGTTAAACTCCCGCTTTCGCTCTCACCCGATGGATTCGAGATCTGCGGCCGATACCTGAACACGCTAGAACCCGATCTCGACCGTCGGATGCACTACACCATGACACAAAATTAGCGTCAAACATCTGTCGGTAAAAAATACTTTCGGCGACAGCCAATCTGTCGCAAAATATTACCATCTCACTATCTGTCGGTAGTTATTGTGTTGGCATCAAACAATCTGTCGGCAAAAATGTCGTGCTATCATGGTAGTCTATTTGTCGGCATAAATGATTATGCGTGGCGCAGCGTCTGTCGGAAAAAATTTGCATCGGATCATTTGTCGGCAAATGGATGCCCTGACTTGGTGAAAAAACGATTGTTAACGTGAGCTTACGAGGAATCAAACTCGTGACCCTTTGGAAAAAGGAGCACATCTCCATTGCACTAGTGAGGATTGTATGCTCTATTTTCGATATATTTTCTAATAAACATTTTTCGTTAGTTTATTGGCAGGATTGCATAAACGAGGCCCATTTTGTCACAGCCCACCGTATAACCTAGAACACACTCATTGTCTAGCACGCCTCGGCGGCGGCAACTGCCAGCCAGCAGGAGGAGTTGGTGCCCATGCCCGCGATGGCGGCGACATACGAGGAGGCGCAACCGACTGCAGCTGCAGTGCCCGCGTTGTAGGTGGGCGATCTGCACGAGCGAGGACGTGGTGGAGACACACCTATTCGAAGCCTTCGACAATATCATCAACACGGTCATGTTCGTGCGTGTTTGCCGTGACAACACGTCAATGCCACCGACAGATCTCTCTGATGTGGATATGTGAACTACTTCTCTCGCGCCGATGGTATATGCTTGTCGACCGCGCTTGGATTTTGATTAGTAATACAACTACCAACATGGAGGGCGGGTAGGAAGGCCTCATGCGTGCTGCATGCAGGGATGAAAATGGTTTCGGAATTTCGGAAACCGTTTTTTATTTTTTCGATCGAATTCGTTGGTAACGATATTTCTCAGAATCGGAATCGGTTATCAGAGTTTTCTGTCAGAATCAGTATGGCAATTTACCGACCGTTTTTTCGGTTACCGATTTTGATCCAAATTTACTAGAAATAATAACCAGCCCAACCCAGTCGTACAGTCTGTCAGCAGGTGTCAGTCATGGCCCAAGAGCTCACGACGGGCCACCGGCCACTTGACGAGTCTGGACTCAGGGTTCTCTGCCATTGACTCGTTCTAGACTTCTGGTTCCCAGCACGAGTAGGGTTCTAGGTTCCCAAATTAGGGCTTGTTCGGTTAGCTCTCAATCCATATGGATTGAGTGGGATTGGATGGGTTTGAATCCCAAACAAGTCAAACTTCTTCTCAATTTTTTCCAATCCCATCCAATCCATGTGTATTGGGAATAACCGAACAAGCCCTTAGCGTTGTCGCTGAAACACAGATGCGACATGCCAGTCGCCGGCCCGCCGTGGTCCCTTCCCTTCTCCGGTCATCCGCTCATCTCCCCGGCAGCCATCGCACTTTGGCTCCACAGGTCCGTCCTAGCTCCTAGCTCCTCCTTCGTCCACCATTGTCGTTGCGCATTCACTGTTGCTGTTGCCCCTCGTTGACTCGCCTTCAACCTTTGCAACCTCGCCCTCCCCTCCTAGCCTCTCTCGCTCAACTCCCAGTCTCACTGGGCCAGCGACCCCTCATCTGGTTGTTCCTCGTCTTCACGATTGATCATCAGTTCAAGACTACATGTTTTGTTTGCTTATATTCTACCGTTGTCACCAATTCAGATCGTTTGTATTTAGTATGTTTGTTATTTTAAAATCCGTGCTAGTTGCATGCTTCACTCGTGAATACTAGATAGGATGCGACAAGAAAATTCTTCCCCAGTAGTACAAGTGAACTTGACGTCCAACTGCATTCTAGAAAATGTAGAGCACTGTCCATGTGGATTCCTTTATGCTACTCCTAAATACTAAGCGCTGCATTCTAGAAAATATGTATTCTATCTTTTTTATCTTCTAATTCCCCAATTTTTCGTTCTAGATGATCATTTGTTCGTTAGTAGTTTTTTGTCTGGCCAATAGCTAGTGAGGGTGAAGCTCCACCTCCACGAAAGCTTCACCTCCAAGGAAAACTTGCCTTGTAATGTAGGCTTCCTTATCATTTAGATATTTAATATCCTTTATATACATTTTAAATATTGCATCTTATCACTAGTATTTGAACAATTTTACTTTATATCAATTATAAGCACTAGAAATCAAGGAGTGCGTGCGAGTGCATGCGGACAGCCGACGACGACAGATTCTTGGATGATATCCATTGGTCACAATGGTAGTCTCTTGCCTTAACTTTTCCATCTTGTGTTGATTAGAACTATCTGCACTTACTTAATTCGGCTTTTATCTTTGACACTTGTAATGATTCCCCTTTTTATGTCTGTTGCATGGCCAACAAACAAGGTAATACTACACCATTGTATTTTATTTATGTAATTGATGGATTCTAATGTCCTGTATTTTTAGATGAGTCGTAACAAAAAATCAACATTGGCCCAAGGTTCTGCAGCAGCAGGTAAATATAGATGTGACACTATTTTCTTCCCACCATATATAATTGTGTATATATGTAGGGTTTGATTAAAAAAATTATCTTTTACCTGCCAGCTTTGTAGTTGCATATATACACCTGGCTGCTTGTGTCACTTTTTAGTGCTTATGTTGAAGTAAAAACACAACGTGTTGAATTACATTAATTCTTGATGAATTCTGGATAAACCCTTAAAATGCACTAGCACATTCCATTTTAATTGTACACGAGGAACATTTAGCCATGAACAAAGGGTAGGATTATGTAGCTGGCAGATTGCTTATGTCCAAAAAATAAACTAAAGAAGATCAAACCAAATCAAACAATGGGGTGGGGTGGGGGCTAAAACATCCTAAATTTTGTTCAGGGTTGAACGATCAAAGATATTATTAGGGTATTTATTTTAGATAAGGGTATTTATGAACGAATGTTTGATTGGTTCTCATAGCACAGTAATTAAAAGAAGACACATGATTGCTATGTACAACATCTTAAATTTGACAAGATTTAAAACACCAGAAAACTCTCAGTCTGTTTAAGCCTGATGTACACCACTAAACACTAGAAGGCACATGATTGCAGCTCATTAAAAGTCGGCTAGCTATGGGTCAAAACACTATTCAAGCCTGCTAAAATCTGCTCTCAGTCAGTTTACCACTAAAAACTGCAATAGCATTTTCAACATCTAGCCATATTAAACCTGCAATCTAATCACAGTCAGCCTTCCATTAAAAACTGCAATAGTGTTTTCAACAGTTAAGGTTGTTGTACACTACTAAATAGGATAGCATTAGCGTTGTTATAATGGTTTCACCGATGATGAAGATATGTAAAGAGGATGAGCTGAGGAGATAATTGAGTCTCAAGCTTTTGATTATCTGTTGGGAGCCGCATGTGCACTCGCCTGGGGTGTTCCAAACTTTCAGTTTGTGTTTGTGGTTGAGCGTTAGGTGATGCTCTAAAATTTATCAGTATGTCTAATGATTTGTACTGTATGGTTCATGGTAGTTTTTGGTGGAGAGTTTGTCATGTTGTTAAGGCTTCATGGTTCTCCTGACCGAGTGTATCTGTACATATTGATTGATCAGTGAGTTTATTTCTAGGAATATAGATAGCAGTAAATTTTGGAGTTGTATCTGATTTAGTTCATTAGAGCGTTCTTTTATTTTGGGTGGCCCTATCTCCATTTTTATTGGAGCATGTTTTCATGTTATATTTCTTTGTAATCTTGTGCATTCGGTACATAAATATATGCACTAATAGACCTTTGTTGTACTTGCAGTTTGTATTTTTTGTTTGGAGTTATAGACATGTTGATACAGTAATTGACAAATTATTGGAATCTGCTGCAGGAAGAGGTGCTGGAAGCACGTAGGATCGGATCGAGTTGATGCTTGAAGCGCGTGAGAAAATGACTACTAGCATGCATGCTAGCCGTTGGCATAACACCTAGCTGATAGAGAGATTTTAGTAAGGAGTAGATGAATCGTTAGACTTTTGCATGTAATAGAACTGGAAGATCACTTCATAATTTAGGAAACATGTATGTTGTTATATTTTGTATGTTCATCATACAAATCGTGTTCCAAACAAATATATGTTGGAATCCAAAGTCAAAGGTCGACCTCACTTGTAGTAATCAAATTTCATATATTCTGAGCTACATATTATTCAAGTTGTCCCAATGTGTATCATAATCACTTTATAATTTGTTTCGTTAGCATATATTTGTATGCACGGATTTTTTAACTGTACATAAGAAACAACTTCAGACAATCTGTCGGCATATAGACTTTTAGCGACACACAGGGCGTCGACACAAGGAATATGTCGACAAAACGTTGTCCGACGACAAAGATATATCTGTCGGCAATAACGTCAACATTGCCAACAGATAGTCTGTCGGTAGATCTATGTCTGCCGGTAGAGGTTATTGCCGACAGGGCTTTGGCCGACACACATTATTTGTCGGCAAAACACTTTACCGACGGACTATGCGACGTTATTCAGGTCTTTTACCATCAGACAGTCCGTGAGCAATATTGTGTCATGGTGTAGTGATGGTTATTACATGTCACGGATTTAAAACGCGAGGGAGGCATTTCCTTGCCTAATCACAGCTGCCCATCACAGATCCTACGGCGCCCGACAATCACGCCATCTAACTCAACCGGACGGCGACGCACCAGTCGGACCTCGGCGGCGCCATCGCCGGCGACCACAAGCTCTCAGTACAACGCGCAAAATTCTAATTCGAAGAGCGCTACACGATCTCAGGAAGCTAGTGAACACGGCGCATGGATACTCACCAGCCCTGGCGGTGAAGAAGGCGCTGCCCACGGTGTCGCGCCGATCTGATATCTCGTGGCCGCTCCGATGAGCGATTCAGACCAGAACCGGACGCTGCTCCATAACGCGACGCGCGGATTCCCCAGGTAGTGGCGAAGCTCCTGAGCTGCTTCCCTCGACCACCCGATGGCGTGAACCCGAATTTCCCCGCGGCGGCGCAAGCGGAGACTCTCGGTGGTGACAGTGGCGCCTAGTATGAAACACGAGAGCAAAGGGGAGGAAAGGGTCGCAACTAGGATCCTTTTATAACGGCGTAGGCGAGGTGGGGGAAGGTCGGTCGGCTACCCGACGGAGCGAGTCTCCCGGAGTTCAGTTGCCGCGCCCGCAAATCTTGCGAGGACGACGGGTCTGACCACTAGGCCCCATGTGCCAGTGAAACGCGAGGGCGCAAAGCTGTCTGTTCGTGGCTAGCGTGCGGGTCCCGTAGAGCAGCGAGGGAAGGAAATCGTGGCCGAGCGCGTGAGACTGCCCGGTGGGGCTCTAATGTCAGCGCGCGCGCGGTATGAGGACTTGGGCCCCGCAGAAGGAATCCACTAGCTGGTGGGCCGAATTGGTCTAGGAGGCCCAACAGGCTATTTTCTTTTTATTTCCTTTTTCTTTTCTTTTATTCTCTTTTCTTTCTTATTTTAAATCTCAATTTTAATTTCAAATTTGTGGTGAACTTGTACTCAAATTTCTGAGTATATGATTTGAATAAATTATTGTGGAATAAATTTATCTATTTATAAATTTATTTTTTTGTATTGTATAGTATTTTTCTCTTTCCTTCTCTATTTCAAACCCTAATTCTCAATTTAGGATTCAAGCTTCATCTCAAGTCATTGTTTTATTTCTACTAGCATTATTATTGTTATTATTTTAATGCACAAGCAAACAAAACTCCAAAGGATGCATAAGTTATTTGAGTGTCTTTTGTTAACCATTTATTCTTGTTAAGTGGGGTGTCCACATGAAATGATAAACAGAGATGACTCACATATATATAAAGGAATGAAATTTCTCTTTTTTAGATTTTTCTTACAAAGTGGGTATTACAAATCCTACCCCCCTTAACAAGAATCTCGTTCTCGAGATTTAAGAAGGACTAGAGAAAAGATGAGGAACATCTATTTGAAGCTCTTCTTCTCTCTCCCAAGTAGCTTCATCTTCGCCATGGTGACTCCATTGCACTTTGCACATATTTATCACCTTATTTCTTGTAACTCGAGTCAATGTATCAAGAATCTTGACAGGATACTCTGTGTAAGTCAAATCACCCTGAACACTGAGCTCTTCCATTAGTAATTGTTCCTCAGGGACACGAAGACACTTTTTAAGTTGAGACACATGGAATACATTATGCACATCAGATAGATTATCATGTAGCTCGAGTTGGTATGCCATCTCCCCAACTCGCCTAAAGATCATGAATGGTCCAATAAAGCGAGGAACCAATTTGCCCTTAACTTTAAATCTCCTCATTCCACGAAGTGGTGACACCTTGAGATACACATGATCTCCTTCCTCAAATTCCAGTGGTCTTCTATTATCAACATAGCTCTTTTGCCTGGTTTGAGCTACCCTCAAATTCTCTTGAATTATATGGACTTGTTCTTCTGCCTCTTGAATCAGTTCAGGCCCAAAGATCTGTCTTTCACCAGTCTGATCCCAATATAAAGGAGTCCTGCACTTCCTGCCATATAAAGCTTCGAATGGTGACATCTTCAGACTGGCCTGATAACTATTATTATATGAGAATTCAGCATATGGTAGACTTTTATCCCAACTTCCTCCATGCTGAAGGGCACAAGCTCTCAACATATCTTCCAATACTTGATTAGTCCTTTCAGTCTGCCCATCAGTCTGAGGGTGATAAGCCGTACTAAAGTTCAACTTTGTATTCATATTCTCATGGAAGCTTCTCCAGAATCTGGAGGTAAACTGTGAACCTCGATCAGACATGATCTTCTTCGGTACTCCATGTAAACACACAATCCGAGCCATATATAACTCTGCTAGCTGAGAACCTTTGTAAGTAGTCTTGACAGGAATGAAGTGAGCTACTTTAGTCAATCTATCCACAATCACCCATATAGCATCATATCCTTTCTAGGTGCGAGGCAATCCAGTAATGAAATCCATACCAATCTCTTCCCACTTCCACTCGAGTATCTTAAGTGGGTGCAGTAGTCCAGCTGGCCTCTGGTGTTGAACCTTAACTCTTTGACACACATCGCACATTGCCACATGTGCAGCCACATCTCTCTTCAATCCATACCACCAATACTTCTGCTTCAAATCCTGATACATCTTGGTACTACCAGGATGAATAGAATAATCCGAGTCATGGGCCTCTTTTAAAATAGTCTCACGAAGGCTTTCAATCTCAGGAACACATATCCTATCCTTGAACCATATGGTGCCTTGCTCATCCTCTGTGAATTTCGAACCTCTACCTTCAGTAATAAGGTCCTTGATCTCTTGTATCTTAGCATCACCAATCTGTCCTTTGCGGATTTCTTGCTCCAAGGTAGGTTCCACATCAATAGTAACTCCTTCAGTGTGAGCAACTATCCCCAGGTTAAGTCTCCTGAAATCCTCAACAATCTCATCAGGTAGCTCGGCCACAATAGCTGAATGAACGTGTTCCTTCCGACTCAAGGCATCGGTAACCAAATTCGCCTTGCCCGGGTGATAGTGAATCTCCAAATCATAATCTTTAATAAGCTCCAATCAACAATGTTGCCTAAGGTTGAGATCCTTCTGAGTGAATATATACTTCAAACTCTTATGATCCGTGTATACTTGACACTTGGTTCCCATGATATAATGTCTCCAAATCTTAAGCGCATGCACAACGGCTGCCAGTTCTAAGTCATGAGTGGGGTAGTTCAACTCATGTTTCTGCAACTGACGAGACGTGTAGGCAATCACATGTCCTTCTTGCATGAGCACACATCCCAAGCCTTGACCACATGCATCACAATAAATATCAAACCCCTTATGTAGATCTGGCATAACCAACACAGGTGGTGACATCAATCTCTTCTTCAATTGATCAAAGCTGTCTTGGCACTTCTCGTCCCACTTAAACTCTCTTCCCTTCTCCAGAAGCGAGGTCATGGGCTTAGCAATCTTAGAAAATCCTTCAATAAATCTCCGATAGTATCCTGCAAGCCCCAATAAACTCTGAATCTCCGTAACTATAGTGGGTACGCTCCATGCCATTATCTCCTTGACTTTAGCAGGATCCACTGATATCCCTCCATTAGAAATGATATGTCCAAGGAATGACACCTCGCCAATCCAAAACTCGCATTTGCTATACTTTGCGTATAGTTGATTATCCCTTAGCTTTTGTAGCACCAATCTCAAATGTTCCTCATGATCACCCTCACTCTTGGAATAAATGAGAATGTCATCGATGAATACTACGACGAATCTGTCCAAATACTCCATAAACACCTTATTCATCAAATTCATAAAATAAGCTGGTGCATTAGTTAGTCCAAATGACATAACCGTGAACTCATATAAACCATATCGGGTCGAGAAAGCCGTCTTGGGAATATCTGATGGCCTAATCTTCATTTGATGGTAACCCGATCGGAGATCAATCTTCGAAAATACCCTTGCGTCTCTCATTTGATCAAATAAATCCTCAATGCGGGGTAAGAGATACTTGTTCTTCATAGTAACATCATTAAGGGACCTATAATCCACACACATCCTTTGTGATCCATCTTTCTTCTGTACAAACAGAACCGACGCTCCCCAAGGTGAGGAACTCGGACGAATGTACCCAGCCTCTTGTAACTCCGTTATCTACTTCTTAAGTTCCTTTAACTCTTCTACAGACATCATGTATGGCCGTTTAGATATAGGAGCAGTCCCAGGTAAGAGATCAATAACAAACTCAACTTCCCTATCTGGTGGCATCCCTGGCAACTGGAAGGGAAATGTGCCTTTGGGCCATTTCTATAATGTTTTGGTGATTAAGTGCCCAACACATATTCTTTAAGTCCTAATGCGCCAAAGATTGAAAAGTGCAAATTAAGACATGAGGTATGTTTCTAGACTTAGTACATTTGTTTTTGAATACTAATGAAGTTATCTAAGTGCTAGAAACAGTGAGGAAAGAAGAAGAAAAGAAACCGAAAAGACTTGGCTCTGTGTAGCCAAACTTCAGCTCAGTCTGGCACACCGGACTGTCCGATGGTGCACCGGACAGTGTCCGGTGTGCCAGGCTGGTCTCCGGTGAAAAGGCCGCTCTCGGGAAAAGATCAGCGGCGTACGGCTAAAATTCACCGGACTGTCCGGTGGAGCACCGGACTATCCGGTGAGCCAACGGCCGCCAGCGCAATGGTCGGCCGCGCAATCCGCGGGCGACGCGTGGCCCGCAGCAACAGTCGGTTGGGCACACCGGACTGTCCGGTGTGCACCGGACAGTGTTCGGTGCGCCAACTGCCCCCGAGGACCAACGATCGGATGTGCCAGAAAAGGAAGGAGATCGCGCACCGGACAACTATAGTGACTGTTCGGTGGTGCACCGGACTGTCCGGTGCACCACCCGACAGAAGGAATGTTTGGCCTTCCAAGTTGGCCTCCAACGGCTCCTAGCTGCCTTGGGGCTATAAAAGGGACCCCTAGGCGCATGGAGGAGTCACCCAAGCATTCTCTGAGTATTCTAAAGCATCCAGACTCCGCTCCCACGCATTTGATTCTTTGTGTTAGCGATTTGAGCTCCATTTGAGTCGTGAACTCCGTGTGTTGTGTTTTGAGCTCAAGTCATGACTTGTGTGCGTGGTTGTGCTGCGTATTTGAGTATTGTGTGTGTTGCTCTTCCCAACCTTACTCTTGTGTGTTCTTTGTGATCAATATTGTAAGGGCGAGAGGCTCCAACTTGTGGAGATTCCTCGCAAACGGGAAGAAGACTATAAGGAAGAAAGTTGTGGTATTCAAGTCGATCATTGGATCACTTGAAAGGGGTTGAGTGCAACCCTCGTCCATTGGGACGCCACAACGTGGAAGTAGGCAAGTGTTACTTGGCCGAACCACAGGATAAAAATCGCGTGTCTCTTGTGATTGCTTTCTCTGTGATTGTTTTGTCCATAAGAACTCGTATCTCAATCACTTAGCCGTACTAACACTTTAAATTAAGTTTTTGTGGCTATTAGTGTTTGATTTTATAGGATCACCTATTCACCCCCTCTAGGTGCTCTCAATTGGTATCGGAGCCGTACTCTTCATCTAAGGGACTAACCGCCCGAAGAGATGGATCCTAAGGGAAAGGGGATAGTGGTCAATGACAAGGAGAATGAGTCCCTCTTCAACGAGCCAAGGGACGACAAGCCCACTGACTCAGGATCGAGTCACAAGAAGAGGGACGGGAAGAAGAAGAGGCGCATCAAGAAGATCATTTACTACGACATCGACGCCTCCTCTTCTTCACCAAGAGACGACGACGACGAGTCGAAAAAGAGAACGGTTAATCAAAACTACTCTTTTGACTATTCTCGCATGTCGTACAACTCAAATGCGCATTTACTATATATTCCTCTAGGAAAACCTCCACACTTTGATACGAGGACTACTCATTTTGGAGTCATAAAATGCGTAGTCATCTATTTTCTCTCCATCCTAGCATTTGGGAAATTGTGGAAAATGGAATGCATTTCGATAGTACGGATAACCCTGTGATTATTAATGAGCAAATCCATAAGAATGCCCAAGCTACTACTGTGTTGTTAGCATCTCTTTGCAGGGACAAGTATAATAAAGTAAGTGGCTTGGACAACGCCAAGCAAATCTAGGACACCCTCAAGATCTCACATGAGGGAAATGATGCTACAATGATCACCAAAATGGAATTGGTGGAAGGCGAGCTAGGGAGATTCGCCATGATCAGGGGAGAAGAGCCAGCACAAACCTACAACAGGCTCAAGACCCTGGTCAACAAGATTAGAAGCTATGGAAGCACAAGATGGACGGATCATGACGTCGTCCGACTCATGCTAAGGTCATTTACAGTAATTGACCCCCATCTTGTCAACCTTATTCGTGAAAATCCCAGGTACACCAAGATGACGCCCGAGGAGATTCTCGGAAAATTCGTGAGTGGGCGTATGATGGTGAAGGAGGCACGATACGTGGATGATGCTCTTAATGGACCACTACCCGTCTACAAGCCTCAAATCGTTGCTCTCAAAGCAACCAGCAGCAGGGAGACGCTACCAAGCAAGGTAGCACAAGTGGAGGCTGCTGGCCTCAACGAAGATGAGATGGCGCTTATCATCAAGCGTTTCAAGATCACTCTAAAAGGACGCAAGGAGTACCCCAACAAGAGCAAAACAAGGGGAAAGTGCTCCTGCTTTAAATGCGGTAAGACTGGTCACTTTATTGCTCAATGTCCCGATAATGAGAATGACCAGGCACAAGAAAGACACGGCAAAAAGAGAAAAAGAAGAACTACAAGAAAGCGAAGGGCGAGGTGCACCTTGGAAAGGAGTGGGACTCTGACTGCTCCTCATCCGACTCCGATGAAGAGGGACTGGCTGCCTCAGCCTTCGACAAGTCTTCGCTCTTCCCCAATGAACGCCATACATGTCTCATGGCCAAGGAGAAGAAAGTAAGTATTCGAGATACACCTAAGTATTGTTCTTCTAGTGATGAGGAATCTTCTGATGATGAAGTAGATTACTCTAGTTTATTTAAAGGTTTAGATAGAGCTAAGGTAGAAAAAATTAATGAATTAATTGATGCTCTAAATGAGAAGGATAGATTGTTATAAAAACAAGAGGACATTTTATATGAGGAACATGACAAATTTATTAGTGTGCAAAAATCCCTTGCCTTAGAAATTAAGAGAAATGAAATGTTATCCTCTGAATTGTCTATTTGCCATGAATCGGTCTCTAGTTTAAAGAGTTCAAATGATGAATTAAATGCTAAGCTAGAGGAAGTAAAAACTAGTTCATGTGTTGAGCATGTTGTTATTTGTAATAGATGCAAGGATTTTGATGTTGATGCCTGTAACGAACATATTGCTTCTATTACTAAATTAAATGATGAGGTGGCAAGTCTTAATGCTCAACTTAAGACTTGCAAAAGTGATTTTGATAAATTAAAATTGGCAAGGGATGCTTACACTATTGGTAGAAACCCCTCCATTAAGGATGGACTTGGTTTTTGAAAGGAAACCAAGAACTTAACAAGCCAAAAGGCTCTCGCTCTCAACAAGGAGAAAGGGAAGGCTCCTATGGCTAGTAGCTCTAAAAAATGTCATGCCTACATTTATGATAGAAAATTTTCTAGGCGCTCTCAATTTTCTAGGAATGCTCATTATAATAGAAGTTATGATCATGATGCTTTTAATTCACATGATATGTTTGCCTCTAGTTCTACTTTTGTTCATGGTAGAAGTAGGCCTAGGAGAAATCATGTTGTGCATCATGTGCCTAGTAAAATGTGCAATGAATCTACTACTGTTTTCCATGCGTGCAACACTTCTTTTGTTCTTTCATGTAAGAATGCAAAAGTAGTTGCTAGGAAGTTGGGATCTAAATGCAAGGGAGACAAAACTTGCATTTGGGTTCCAAAAGTTATTGTGACTAACCTTGTAGGACCCAACAAGAGTTGGGTACCTAAAACCCAAGCTTAAATTCCTTGCAGGTTTATGCATCAGGGGGCTCAAGCTGGATTATCGACAGTGGATGCACAAACCACATGACGGGGGAGAAGAAGATGTTCACCTCCTACGTCAAGAACAAGGATTCCCAAGATACGATTATCTTTGGAGATGGGAATCAAGGCAAGGTCAAGGGTTTGGGAAAGATAGCCATCACCAACGAGCACTCCATATCGAATGTATTTATAGTAGAGTCGCTTGGTTACAACCTTCTGTCTGTTAGTCAATTGTGTCACATGGGTTACAATTGTCTTTTAACAAACGTTGATGTATCTGTCTTTAGAAGGAGTGATGGTTCATTAGATTTTAAGGGTGTATTAGATGGCAAACTCTACTTAGTTTATTTTTCGAAAGAGGAGGCCGATCTAGATGCATGCTTAATAGCTAAGACTAGTATGGGCTGGCTGTGGCATCACCGTCTAGCACATGTTGGGATCAAGAACCTTCATAAACTTCTAAAGGGAGAACATGTGTTAGGACTAACCAATGTTTGTTTCGAGAAAGATAGGCCTTGTGCAGCATGTCAGGCAGGGAAACAGGTGGGAAGCACTCATCACAGCAAGAATGTGATGACAACATCAAGACCATTGAAGCTTCTTCACATGGACCTCTTCGAACCCGTTGCCTACCTTAGCATCGGGGGAAGTAAGTATGGTCTTGTAATTGTTGATGATTTTTCCCGCTTCACTTGGGTGTTCTTTTTGCACGATAAATCAGAAACCCAAGGGACTTTAAAGCGCTTTATAAGGAGGGCTCAAAACTAATTCGAGATCAAGGTGAAAAAGATAAGAAGCAACAATGGGTCCGAGTTCAAGAATCTGCAAGTGGAGGAGTATCTTGAGGAAGAAGGCGTCAAGCACGAGTTCTCCGCTCCCTACACACCACAACAAAATGGTGTGGTAGAGAGGAAGAACAGGACGCTAATCGACATGGCAAGAACGATGCTTGGAGAATTCAAGACGCCCGAGTGGTTTTGGTCGGAAGCTGTGAACACAGCTTGCCACGCCATAAACCGGCTCTACCTACATCGCCTTCTCAAGAAGACCTCGTATGAACTCCTTACCGGTAACAAACCCAATGTTTCTTACTTTCGTGTATTTGGGAGCAAATGTTACATTTTGGTGAAGAAAGGTAGACATTCTAAATTTGCTCCCAAGGCCGTAGAAGGGTTTTTACTAGGGTATGACTCAAATACAAAGGCGTATAGAGTCTTCAAAAAATCATCGGGTTTGGTTGAAGTCTCTAGCGATGTTGTATTTGATGAGACTAATGGCTCTCCAAGAGAGCATGTTGATCTTGATGACATAGATGAAGATGATGTTCCAACGGCCACAATGCGCACGATGGCGATAGGTGATGTGCGACCACAGGAACAACAAGAGCAAGATCAGCCATCTTCCTCCATAATGCTGCATCCTCCAACTCAAGATGGTGAACAGGTACCTCAAGAAGAGGGACAGGATCAAGGGGGAGCACAGGAAGACCAAGTGATGGAGGAAGAAGCACCAAGGGTCCCTCCAACTCAAGTCCGAGCGACGAACCAAAGAAATCACCCCGTCGATCAGATTCTGGGTGACATAAGCAAGGGAGTAACAACTCTCTCACGTTTAGCTAATTTTTGTGAGCATTACTCGTTTGTCTCTTCTATTGAGCCTTTCAGGGTAGAAGAGGCCTTGCAGGATCCGGATTGGGTGTTGGCCATGCAGGAAGAGCTCAACAACTTCAAGAGAAACGAAGTTTGGAGCCTGGTGCCACATCCAAAGCAAAACGTTGTGGGAACCAAGTGGGTGTTCCGCAACAAGCAAGACGAGCACGAAGTGGTGACAAGAAACAAGGCTCGACTTGTGGCAAAAGGTTATGCCCATGTCGCAGGTTTGGATTTCGAGGAGACTTTTGCTCTTGTGGCTAGGCTAGAGTCTATTCGAATACTATTAGCCTATGCCACTCACCACTCTTTTAGACTGTTCCAAATGGATGTGAAGAGCGCTTTCCTCAACGGGCCAATCAAGGAGGAGGTATACGTGGAACAACCCCCTGGCTTTGAGGATGATAGGTACCCCGACCATGTGTTCAAGCTCTCTAAGGCGCTCTATGGACTTAAGCAAGCCCCAAGAGCATGGTATGAATGCCTTAGAGATTTCTTAATTGCTAATGCTTTCAAGGTTGGGAAAGCCGATCCCACTCTTTTCACTAAGACTTGTGATGGTGATCTTTTTGTGTGCCAAATTTATGTCGATGACATAATATTTGGTTCTACTAATCAAAAGTCTTGTGAGGAGTTTAGCAGGGTGATGACACAAAAGTTCGAGATGTCGATGATGGGCGAGTTGACCTACTTCCTTGGGTTCCAAGTGAAGCAACTCAAGGACAGCACCTTCATCTCCCAAATGAAGTACACACAAGATCTTCTCAAGCGGTTTGGGATGAAGGACGCCAAGCCCACAAAGACACCGATGGGAACCGACGGACATGTTGACCTCAACAAGGTAGGTAAGTCCGTTGATCAAAAGGCATACTGGTCTATGATAGGGTCATTACTTTATTTATGTGCAAGTAGACCGGACATTATGCTAAGTGTATGCATGTGTGCTAGATATCAATCTGACCCCAAGGAATGCCACCTTGTGGCCGTTAAGCGAATTCTTAGATATTTAGTTTCTACGCCTTGCTTCGGGATCTGGTATCCAAAGGGATCTAGCTTTGACTTGATTGGATACTCAGACTCCGATTATGCCAGGTGCAAGGTTGATAGGAAGAGCACATCGGGAACGTGCCAATTTCTAGGAAGGTCACTGGTGTCCTAGAGTTCTAAGAAACAAACATCCGTTGCCCTATCCACCGCTGAGGCCGAGTATGTTGCCGCAGGATAGTGTTGCGCGCAACTACTTTGGATGAGGCAAACCCTCTGGGACTTTGGCTACAATCTGAGCGAAGTCCCACTCCTATGTGACAATGAGAGTGCAATCCGCATGGTGGATAATCCTGTTGAACACAACCGCACTAAGCACATAGACATCCGACATCACTTCCTGAGAGACCACCAGCAAAAGGGAGATATCAAGGTGTACCATGTTAGCACCGAGAACCAGCTAGTCGATATCTTTACCAAGCCGTTGGATGAGAAAACCTTTTGCAGGTTGCGTAGTGAGCTAAATGTCTTAGATTCGCGTAACTTGGATTGATCTAAAGCATACATGTGTCTTATGCCTTTGATCATGTTACTTCATGCATTTATATGAATTATTGCTTATTTATGGTGCTCAAGTTGTGCAAGGGATCCCCGGACCTCACAAGTCCATGTGTGAATGATGCACATATTTAGGGGGAGATGTGCTACAACTTGACCCCTTGAGACTAATCTGTTTGTTTGAGTATACTTGATGTAGTCTCAAAGTTGCATTGAAAGGGAAAGGTGAACTTGGACCATGCAAAGACTTCCACTGCACTCCGGTATTAGTGTACTCACCTCCAAGTTCATACTTATGCTCTCATTGCCTTCTTGCTCTTCATTGACATTTTTTGTGAGGCAATGGGGTTAGAGGGCCAAAAATGATCCCGTTTTGGTGCTTAATGCCAAAGGGGGAGAAATTAAGGCAAAAGCAAATGGATCAGGTACCAATTGTGAATTTTGATAACAATAGAGTTAGAACTTTTGATTTGTCCAAAATACTCTTATTGCAAAATTTGGTCTCTTGTGGGGGAGAATTTTGATCATGGGAAAAAGGGGGAGTTTTTGGCACTTGATCAATTTTTCTCTTGGAATATCTCTCTTTGTGCCCAAACAAGCGTGTTTGACTTAGAGATAGGAAAATGAATTTGATTTGCAAAAACAAACCAAGTGGTGGCAAAGAGCGATCCAAATCTGCCAAATTATAGTCAAAAACAATTTGGTCCTTAATTGCATTGATGTTGCACTTCCTTTGGTTGCTTTTGGTTGTGTTGGCATAAATCATCAAAAAGGGGGAGATTGAAAGGGAAATGTGCCTTTGGGCCATTTCTATAATGTTTTGGTGATTAAGTGCCCAACACATATTCTTTAAGTCCTAATGTGCCAAAGATTGAAAAGTGCAAATTAAGGCATGAGGTATGTTTCTAGGCTTAGTACATTTGTTTTTGAATACTAATGAAGTTATCTAAGTTCTAGAAACAGTGAGGAAAGAAGAAGAAAAGAAACCAAAAAGACTTGGCTCTGTGCAGCCAAACTTCAGCTCAGTCTGGCACACCGGACTGTCCGGTGTCCGGTGCGCCGGCTGGTCTCCGGTGAAAAGGTCGCTCTCGAGAAAAGATCAGCGGCGTACGGCTAAAATTCACCAGACTGTCCGGTGAGCCAACGGTCGCCAGCGCAACAGTCGGCCGCGTAATCCGCGGGCGACGCGTGGCCCGCAGCAATGGTCGGTTGGGCACACCGGACTATCCGGTGTGCACCGGATAGTGTCCGGTGCGCCAACTGCCCTCGAGGACCAACAGTCGGATGCGCCAGAAAAGGAAGGAGATCGCGCACCGGACAGCTATAGTGACTGTCCGGTGGTGCACCGGACTATCCGATGCACCACCCGATAGAAGGAAAGTTTGGCCTTCCAAGTTGGCCTCTAACGACTCCTAGCTGCCTTAGGGCTATAAAAGGGACCCCTAGGCACATGGAGGAGTCACCCAAGCATTCTCTGAGTATTCTAAAGCATCCAGACTCCGCTCCCACGCATTTGATTCTTTGTGTTAGCGATTTGAGCTCCATTTGAGTCGTGAACTCCGTGTGTTGTGTTTCGAGCTCAAGTCGTGACTTGTGTGCATGGTTGTGCTGCGTATTTGAGTCTTGTGTGTGTTGCTCTTCCCAATCTTACTCTTGTGTGTTCTTTGTGATCAATATTGTAAGGGCGAGAGGCTCCAACTTGTGGAGATTCCTCGCAAACAGAAAGAAGACTATAAGGAAGAAAGTCGTGGTATTCAAGTCGATCATTGGATCACTTGAAAGGGGTTGAGTGCAACCCTCGTCCATTGGGACGCCACAACGTGGAAGTAGGCAAGTGTTACTTGGCCGAACCACGGGATAAAATCGTGTGTCTCTTGTGATTGCTTTCTCTGTGATTGTTTTATCCACAGAACCCGTCTCTCAATCACTTAGCCGTACTAACACTTTAAATTAAGTTTTTGTGGCTATTAGTGTTTGATTTTACAGGATCACCTATTCACCCACCCTCTAGGTGCTCTCAGCAACTCCTCTGGAAAGACATCCGGAAAATCCCTAACCACACGGATGTTGTCACCAACAAACTCCTCAGCTATAAAAAACATCGCACGTCTAGAAGAGGTGATTACTGCAATTTGAACTTGAAATCTTTCTCCTTTAGGGTTGGTGAGTTCTACAGTTCCCTTAGCATAGTGTATAAATTGCATTTGCCTTTCTTAACCATGTCATACCAAGGATCAAGTCTATACTGCTCTCTTCTAACACTATAGGGGTAGCCCATCTGGGTTAGAAACACAGGGTAAGAAGGGAAGAATTGTAGACAAGGCAAGTAATTACGAGGAATGTTAATGCGGGATTCATTAGCTAAGTAGATTAGTGTGTCACCTACTAAACCTAATACATTACCTTATGGAGGTACATGCTAAGATGCCCAACTATAATGTTTCAATCAATCAAAGAAGCAAATCAAGCATTTATCATCAGAACAATCAATCCAACATTTTTAAATAGAGAAAGTAGTTTTAATCTCGTCTTAGGTTCCCTATCTCTAAAAAAGTTCATAATTGTAGGATTCCAAGGTTTGAAATCCATCTTGTCTTAGAGTAGAAAAGATAAGAGTAATCAGAGTATGACAGCAAAAGGTGAGACATGATCAAGATAAAATAAGTATAGAATGAATCAGAGTAAGGTAAGTAGGTAAGGGTTTTGTCCATTTCTATCTAGGTTTCGTCCTACAGTCAACATTTCCTCTGATACCACTTCTGTAACACTCGGGCTTTAAGGGACAAAGCCAGGTGCATCTCATACATGCGCCAAAGAAGACAACATATATAATAACAGAGTGTATAGAGATAAATGTCACAATATAATCAGAGTATTTATTACATAGCGGAAGTCTTATTACAAAATAAAAGATAAATATAAAACAAACTAAGGATCATCCTTGGCGCAAGTCAACTGGGAAACGTCACCTAGATCAGATCAAACTCCTCGCTTTGTGGCTCTTCCTGAACCACATGTTCTTCTCTTGTGGGGTGTGTGAGCCAGCAAGGGTGAGCTCACACATGATCATAGCTCAACAAGTTGTGGGGAACCAGTGGCATAAACTCACCAAAGGTGGGAGTCCATGATGTGTAAGGCTAATCAACAATAGGGGTTAAAGCTGGGCATTGCTTTTAATTAGTTGGTCAAAATTTTATTAGCAGTTACTAAATGTAAGTAAATACCAAACCTTAAATAAAGTAATAGAACGAAATTAATAAATAATCCCATGCATATGCAAATGACAAATTGAGTTTAAGTTTCATAATTTAATCATGCGAGAGTCCTGAGCTGCTCATGACCGTGAGCTCGACTAGTATACTAGTTTTACACTCTGTAGAGGTTGTACCCTGTACCCACAAGTCATGTTACCCATCTGCCAAGGGATCGCGACTCCCATACACCTCTACCAAGGAAGCGAGGCAGGACAACACTACGAGGCCTTTACAAAGTTCCACTAGCTTCCGAAAACCCGCTATAATTTATGGGAAGAACACTTGCAAGAATCCCCCGTGTGACCGCCATCGCAGCAATATCAACCCGAGAACCTCGTTGCATGCAACTCCCCTACTGCCCTTGCCCCTTTCGGGTAAGGTAGTCTTCCACTAGCTTTCCTAATTAGTCAGCCAAGGGCGTCCTATTAAACCCTTATGGTGGCACGTGTTTCTCAAGTTAAGCTCCATGTTCCAATTAACATTAATGATCTTGACATGAACATAAATAGAATAACAAAATAACTGGAACATGGATATATTGAAATATTATCCCAAAACCATGTAAAGCAATAGCAAAACTGCCCAAGTAATTCAGGGATAACAAGTTAAAGAGATAAACAATCTAGGGTGACCTATCGGGTCCCATCAAAATTAAACCTATGCATGGATAGTGATAATAAAGAGCATTATTGGTTAATGAAAGTGGTCAAGGGCACAACTTGCCTTCAATGAGCTCCTGCTCAGCTACTTCTATCTTCTGGTCACCAGGATCCTCGGTCACAGGCTCTTCTACTCGCCACAATACAAACAAGCACAATATATAGAGAAAACTAACATCACACCAAACATGTAAACAAAATACATAATAATAATCCACACATTAAAAAATATAATCCTAGGAATAGGAATCATAATTTTTGGAGTTATAGATTTTAAGATATGAATTTCAAAAAGTTTTATGTGTTTGAAATAGGATTAAGTGAGGAATTAATTTTACTACTGTTTTCATGTCAAAACAGAGACTCTAGGTGATAAACAATAATATTACAAAATTTTAGAAACTGGAATGGATTAATTTGGAGTTCATATGAATTTTCTATGATTTATTAAAGTTCTAGCACTTATTTTTGTATTAAAAATCAATTTCTAAAATTAAATAACTGAATTCACAGAGCCATGGACTGGTCGCCAATTACAGAAAACAACAGGGCTCTCGGTGTAAGTTTCCTAAGACACAGATAATTATTGAACTAGACTGCGGGTTGATTACGGGAAAGACTAGGGTCTCTTAAGAAAAAAATCTCAAACCGAAGTGGTATCTACGGATCACAGCCATCCGATCAAGTGCGGATGGCCCGGATTAGATCGTCTCTGGTTAAACTCCCGCTTTCGCTCTCAGTCGATGGATCCAAGATCTGCGGCCGATACCTGAACACGCTAGAACCCGATCTCGGCCATCGGATCGTTATTACATGGCATGGATTTAAAACGCGAGGGAGGCATTTCCTCGCCTAATCACAGCCGCCCATCACAGATCCTACGGCGCCCGGCAATCACGCCATCTAACTCAACCGGACGACGGTGCACTACTCGGACCTCGGCAGCACCATCGCCGGCGACCACAAGCTCTCAGTACAACGCGCAAAATTCTAATTCGAAGAGCGCTACATGATCTCAGGAAGCTAGTGAACACGGCGCACGGATACTCACCAGCCCTGGCGGCGAAGAAGGCGCTGCCCACGACGTCGCGCCAATCTGATATCCCGTGGCCGCTCCGACGAGCGATTCAGACCAGAACCAGACACTGCTCCACCCAATAACGCGATGCGCGGATTCCCCAGGTAGTGGCGAAGCTCCTGAGCTGCTTCCCTCGACCACCCGATGGCGTGAACCCGAATTTCCTCGCGGCAGCGCAAGCGGAGACTCACGGTGGTGACAGTGGAGCCTAGTATGAAACGCGAGAGCAAAGGGGAGGAAAGGGTCGTGGCTAGAATCCTTTTATAACGGCGTAGGCGAGGTGGGGTAAGGTCGGTCGGCTACCCGACGGAGCGAGTCTCCCGGAGTTTAGTTGCCGCGCCCGCAAATCTCGCGACAACGACGGGTCTGACTTCTAGGCCCCACGTGCCAGTGAAACGCGAGGGCGCGAAGCTGTCTGTTCGCGGCTGGCGTGCGGGTCCCATAGAGCAGCGAGGGAAAGAAATCGTGGCCGAGCGCGTGAGACTGCCCGGTGGGGCCCTAATGTCAGCGCACGCGGTATGAGGACTTGGGCCCCGCAGAAGGAATCCACTGGTGGACCGAATTGGTCTAGCAGGCCCAACATGTTGTTTTCTTTTTATTTCCTTTTTCTTTTCTTTTATGCTCTTTTCTTTCTTATTTTTGAATCTCAATTTTAATTTCAAATTTGTGGTGAACTTGTACTCAAATTTCTGAGTATATGATTTGGATAAATTATTGTGGAATAAATTTATCTATTTACAAATTTATTTTTTTGTATTGTATAGTATTTTCTCTTTCCTTCTCTATTTCAAACCCTAATTCTCAATTTAGGATTCAAGCTTCATCTCACGTCATTGTTTTATTTCTACTAGCATTATTATTGTTATTGTTGGGATCATGCTTCGTCGCCGAAGGTCCTGCAGGAAGAAATAGCTTCGGCAAAAGCTGCTTATACGTGATGCCGAAGCTACCACTCATGAAGCTTCGGTGTTATAGCGTATCCGAAGATGAAGGATCGAACCGACTTAAAGATGGAATGACCTTTTAGTCCATAAGGGTCTGAGTCATTGTTGTAAACTTTTATAAGGGGTATGATTGTAATTCCTTACAGTCTGTGTCCTGTGCCTATAAATAGTGAACAGTATTCCTTTACTGTTCACGCAATCCTGTAATTGCAAACGCATTACTCGGGAATTATTATTCTCTGCCAAGGCGAAGGTATAAATGTACCTAAACATTATGTTTTGATATTTAGGTTCATATAATAAAATATGTGAATAATGTTATCTATTTTTGGTACATCTTTCTCTAATGTTTCATATTTTATATTTTATTTCATATTATTTTGTAAGTCTGATCACGAAGGTGTGACCTTCATGATATTCTACTCATGGTCTTCGTCCGAAGTTCATTAAATCCTTGGGGAGATAATGCTTCAGCGGACGAAGGGCATTAATATTTAACATTTTATGTTGCCTTGTTCTTAATTCATAGCATTTGAGAACAAGTCCCCAACATTGGCGCCCACCTCCGGTGAACTCACTTCCACTTTCTTGAGACAATGGCTTCGTTCAAGAACCAAGCTGGAACTGCTTCGGCTCCGAAGCTGATTCTCCCGATAACAGGCGGTTCATGCTCAGAACCGGCTAACAAGAAACAGAAGAAGGAGGCACAGAGAAGAGTACAACATGTAGGGGTACAAGGACCCTTCATCAAGTCAAGATGGTCTCACATTCCAATTACCTTCTCTCAAGAGGATCTTCAGCTCAAGGATTACCCACACAATGATGCTATGGTTATGTCTTGTGTGATCAAAGGATTTCTGGTCCACAATGTTTTGGTTGATACAGGCAGTGCAGCGGATATTATATTTGCTAAGGCCTTCAGACAAATGCAAGAGCCCGAAGATAAGATTCATGATGCTACGCACCCTCTTTGTGGCTTCGGAGGAAGACAAATTGTACCGCTCGGTAAGATTACCATGCCAGTGACATTCGGATTCGTCAACAACACAAGGACTGAACAAGTTGTGTTTGATATTGTTGACATGGAATACCCTTACAATGCAATCATTGGTCGTGGTACTCTCAATGCCTTCGAAGCAATTCTTCATCCAGCATATCTTTGCATGAAGATACCTTCGGACCAAGGGCCCATTGCTATTCATGGAAGTCAGGAAGCTGCCAGAAGGGCCGAAGGAAACTGGACAGACTCAAAAGCAATCCATAACATAGATGGAGCTGAAGCTTGTGAGCAATACAAGTTCAGAAGGGAGAAAGGTGCTTCGGCCGATCAGCCGAAGCCCATGCTCTTATGCGATGACATAGCAGAGCAGAAGGTGTTATTGGGATCCCAACTGTCCGAAGAACAGGAGAAAACCTTGATAAGGTTTCTGTTCAACAACAAAGATGTTTTTGCATGGTCAGCTAATGATCTTTGTGGAGTCAACAGGGATGTTATTGAACACTCGCTCAATGTTGATCCATCCTTCAGACCCAGAAAGCAGAGGCTTCAGAAGATGTCTGATGATAAGGCTGAAGGTGCTCGGAATGAAGTGAAAAGACTCCTCAGTGCCGGAGTTATCAGAGAGGTAAAATACCCAGAATGGCTGGCTAACACTGTTATGGTAAAAAAGACCAATGGTAAATGGAGGATGTGTATTGATTTTACTGATCTCAACAAGGCCTGTCCGAAGGACGAGTTTCTATTGCCAAGGATAGATTCCCTAGTTGATGCAGCAGCTTCATCAGAGCTTATGAGTCTGCTGGATTGTTATTCAGGCTATCATCAAATTTGGATGAAGAAGGAGGATGAGCCAAAAACCAGCTTCATAACCCCTAGTGGAACATATTGTTACCTTCGGATGCCTGAGGGGCTCAAGAATGCTGGAGGAAGCTTCAGCAGAATGACAGCGAAGGTTCTTCATTCTTAGATAGGCAGAAATGTGCTAACTTATGTTGATGATATCATTGTAAAAAGCACGAGGCAAGAAAATCACATTGCTGATCTACAGGAGACCTTCGCTAATTTTAGACAGGCCGTTTTAAAGTTGAATCCAGAAAAGTGTGTCTTCGGAGTGAAGAAAGGGAAATTTCTTGGCTGCCTAGTTTCAACAAAAGGGATTGAGGCTAATCCAAATAAAATCGAAGCTATCCTTCGAATGGAACCACCAAGTACAAAGAAGGGGGCTCAAAGATTGACAGGAAGACTAGCATCTCTCAACAGATTCATATCTAGATCAGTAGAGATAAATTTACCATTCTTCGAAGTGCTGAAGTCAGCCGAAGTTTTTCAATGGGGACCAGTCCAGCAGAGAGCCTTCGAAGAGCTGAAGCAATATTTGATAGACCTAACAACACTAACTCCACCAACGCCACAGGATCCTCTGTTGTTATATGTGACAGCTTCGCACTCAGCGGTAAGTGCAGCACTTGTCCAAGAGAAGCTTGAAGGCCAAGTCAAAAAGCAAGCCCCAATATACTTTGTATCCGAAGTTCTTAGTTTATCAAAGAAAAATTATACAGAATTGGAGAAGGTGTTGTATGCTGTTTTGATGGCCTCCAGGAAGCTTCGGCACTATTTTCAAGCATACAATATAATTGTCCCTTCTTCACAACCATTGAAGGATATTATGAGAAATAAAGAAGCTACTAGAAGGGTTGGAAAATGGGCTGCGGAACTCAATGAATTTTGCATTGATTATGTGCATAGATCTTCGATTCAGTCCCAAGCGTTGGCAGACTTCATTGCTGACTGGACGTCAGGGGCTCAGGAAGAAGAAACGAGTAAAGATGCCGAAGTTTGGATAGTATTTTGCGATGGTTCTTGGGGAACCTTCGGAGCAGGAGCAGCTGCTGTGTTGGTCGCACCTTCCAAAGTTAAAACTTGTTATGCAACAAGACTTGATTTCAGTTGCACAAATAACATTGCTGAGTACGAAGCTTTGCTCTTGGGTCTTCGGAAATTAAAGGCAATGGGAATTAGAAGGGCGGTTCTTAAAACTGATTCCCAGGTTATTTCTGGTCATATTGACAAAAGTTATAAAGCAAGAGATCCAAAGCTTAAAAATATTTAGACACGGTCCGAAGGATTGAGGCTTCCTTTGAAGGGTTTTCTGTTAAAAATATTCCTCGAGAAGAAAATGAACATGCTGATTTATTAGCCAAGTCAGCAGCACAGGGGCTGCCCTTACCTTCGGAAGTATTTTTCGAAACAATAAAAACACCTTCGGTCGAGCTTCTTGAAAGAGCAGTCCTCAACATATCTCCTATCTATAGTGAAGACTGGAGAACTGAGATCTTCTCTTTCCTTCAGGGTAACTTTCTTTCAGATGACGAAGCTTATAACAGGAGGATAGAGGCAAGAGCTCGACCATATGTTATAATAGAAGGGGAGCTGTACAAGCATGGAGTCTGTGCTCCATTACTCAAGTGTTTATCTAGAGCCGAAGGTATAAAATTGATGAAGGAAATACACACAGGCCTGTGTGGATCTCACATTGGATCTAGGCCTTTGCTTGGAAAAGTTTTCCGTCAAGGATTTTATTGGCCAAAGGCAGCTTCGGATGCAGCGGAATTAGTCCGGAAGTGCGAAGGTTGTCAGAAATGTGCAAGAGATAAAAAACAACCTTCATCTCTAACCCAGTTAATACAACCCACTTGGCCGTTGCAAAGGTGGGGCCTTGATTTGTTAGGTCCGTTACCACCAGCACAAGGGAACTTAAGATATGTTGTAGTGGCAGTGGAATATTTTTCTAAATGGATTGAGGCAAAGCCTTTAGCCACAATAACTTCGGTCACTATTCAAAAGTTTTTCTGGCAAAATATTGTTTGTCGTTTCGGAGTGTCGAAGGCTATTACTGTGGATAATGGAACGCAGTTTGATTCCGAAGCTTTCAGAGAATTTTGTGAACAAATTGGCACGAAGATCCATTTTGCATCAGTTCGGCATCCGGAGTCAAATGGACTTGTTGAAAGGGCTAATGACATCATAATGACAGGAATAATGAAGTTAATCTTCAATCAGCCTAGGGGAAAGTGGCCAGATGAATTAATCAAAGTGGTGTGGAGCCACAACACAACAATATCAAGATCAACAGGTTTTACACCATTCAAACTATTGTTTGGTGACGAAGCAATAACTCCGGAAGAAGCCAAAGCAGGATCAATAAGAATAGTAGCTTCGGCAGAAGACGAAGCTGAAGCTGATTACTCTGTGGAAAAAGATGCTATAGAGGGGATCAGGCTTCAAGCTGTGGAAAGCATCAACAAATACCAAGCTGAAACAATAAAATGGCGTGATAGAAAGGTTCAGCTAAAGAACATTGAACCAGGACATTTGGTGCTTCGAAGAGTAGCTAACCCAGAGACAGTAGGCAAATTACAGCTGAAGTGGAAAGGACCTTTTCTGGTAGTATCTTCGTCAAGACCCGGTTCCTACAGATTGAAGGATATGGACGGCAACAACATTCCTAGATCATGGAATGCAGACGAGCTTCGACGATATTATGTTTAGCTTGATGTAATTTTTTCTATTCTTTCTTGTGGCACCCTTTTCCTTTCCAAAGGGGGAGAAAGGTTTTTAACGGGGCCACAACATGTAATTTTTCTTTTTCTTATTTCAATTCTATAAGAGCGATATCCCCCAAAGATGTAAATGTAAAAGCTGAGAACGCACCATCGAGTGCAAAGGAAAAAGAAAAAAAACAGGGAGAAGCTCAAAAGTCGTTCCTAAGGGAATGCAGAGCTTGCAGCGAAAAATAAACGCTGATTCCGCCGAAAGTAAAAGACGAAGAAGCTCCTAAGGGAGGCTTGCAGCGAAAAATAAACGCTGATTCCGCCGAAAGTAAAAGGCGAAGAAGCTCCTAAGGGAGGCTTACAGCGAAAAGTCAGCGCTGATACACCGAAAAGTAAACGGTGAAGCCGAAAAATAAACGGCAAAAAGATTTGAGTCATTCCCAAGGGAATGAAGGCTATGATTATGGTTTCGAATATACATTCGGATATTCATTTACACGATACATTACATCATGTCATTTGCATTCATAAACATTCATTTAGACATATATAGGATCATTATCATCATATCATACAGAAAAGGCAGATGCTTCGGCTATGAGGAAAAAACTTCGGAGAAAGAGGAAATTTCCATGCTTCGTTGTGTACGAAAAGAAGGGAAGGTGTTTTTCGCCTTCGGCTCAAAAATAAAATTTCGTCCACAGCAAAGCAGATCGTACACGGATAAAGGGGAAATATATTACAAGGTATGCACAAATTTACATAAGTTTCTCTACAATTATATTACAAAGATTTCTCTAGAATTTTTTGCGGAAAAGTCTTTTGCAGCAACTGTTAAGCTTCAGCTCGTCATTCTTCAGCTTCATCATCCTGTACATATTAAAACGGAATGAGAAAGGTGCAGAATTCAAGGAGAAGGTAAAAGTAACAAGTATAAGTTTCTCACTGGCTTAAGGTGGCTTCGAGCTTCGTCACCAGCCATTTTTCGCCCGCCGTTTATCCAAATCTGGGTCATAAACCTGTTTCCTATGCTTCGGGCTAGGCTTCGGATGTCAACCAAATCTGCCGGTGACAAACTGAAGTTTGGCCTATTTACAATTTTCCCATGCGTGCAGCCAGCCTTCAGGAAAGCGGTAGCTATGCCTCGAGAAGCTAGCAGGGCACAGAAATCAGCATGCCCAGCAATAACTTCGTCAAGTGCATCAACTTCGCCCTCAATGTATTCCAAGGTGCTTGGCAGGTTTTCAGCTGAAGGTGTAAACTTATCAGAGCTGGCTCCAATTGAGTGAAACACATCCTTCAGCCGCTACACACATCGGCTGCCGAAATCTAAGCATTTCTCCTTAAGCTCCTTCAATGATTTTTGCAAATTTGAATTCTTTTCGATTTCGGTCTTGAGACTTGTTTCGAGATTCTTCTTTTCCTGCTCAGATTTTTCTGATTTTATAAGTAATTCATTGTTTAATTTGTCATTTTCGGCTTGGGCTTCAGCCAATGAACCTTCCATAGAATGAATGACGAAGTCTTTCTTTTCCAAGGCAGCTTCGCGATCTTTAACTTTGATTTCAAGGTCTTGAATAACGAAGTCCTTTTTCTTCAGAGCAGCTTCGTAATTTTTGATTTTGTTTCCTAGATCTTTGATGGTAGCTTTGTTTTTCTCCTCTTCAAGATCTTGTTGCATTCTCAGCACTTTACTTAGTAGTATACTCTGCCAAAACAACCTTCGTTAGAAAACATATTAATTCAAAAAACAATATAAAGTTGAGTTTTTACCTTGAAATTAGCATAGAGCAAGCTACCGACAATATGCTGTCGCTGGTACCTGCAGAGGTCCGCTTCTATCTTCGGCAGGCCAACGCTTTTTGAGAAAGTCCTAACAACCTTGGCCTCGGTTCGATTCCGAAGGCACCTTAGTTTCCCTTCATTGACACCACCAAATAGTAGAGACCCTGGTTTGTATCCGCAGGATATAGCATATTTCTTTAGCTCTTTTTTTCAGTGTCTGTTAACTCTTGTCCAAGTATATCTTGAAAATTAAAATTTTCTTCTTCCAAAGTGTCTTCAAATTGCTCTTTTCCTTTTTCAATTGTCGTGTTCACCGCAACCGCAGCAGCTTCTTCT
Source organism: Zea mays (assembly GCF_902167145.1). NCBI lineage: Eukaryota > Viridiplantae > Streptophyta > Magnoliopsida > Poales > Poaceae > Zea > Zea mays. The sequence goes on along the minus strand of NC_050096.1, from coordinate 69,288,268 downwards.
TCAGCCATTCTCAGAAGTATATTGTCAATATCACCAAGTGTGGTCTCTAGATTAGGATCTTCGGTGGTCTCAGTTTCGGCTCCGGTGGCTTCGGCTTCAGTGGTTGCTCCGGTAGCTTCGGCTCCGGTTGTTTCGGCTCTGGTGGTTTTGGCTCCGGTGACTGTGGTTTCGGCAGTGACAATTCTTGACGCCGATGTCGGTGGCGGTGTCTGATGAATGACATTGACCACTTGGATAATTCTTCGTTTTTTCGGCTTTGCGGGACTTTCTGTTGCCGAAGCTTCTTTGTCCTTCTGAAAAAACTTCGTCAGTTTCGGCGCCAGCGGACTTAGCCTGGTAGGCAAAGGTTCAGTCATTACCTTCAGAATCTCTTCCACTTCGGCAGCAGAAGGTGTTGCAGGAGCTTCCTCCTCTCGGGCCGACGTCTTTGGTTTTGGGGATGCAACTTTTCTTTTCTTTGCAGCAGCTATCTTCGGCTCAGGGCTCAGTTTTTCAGAAATTTCCTTGTCCTTTTTAGCCAATTTGGTACCTTCTTTGTCAAGGGCGCTCGTAATCCTCTTTCTTTTCTGGCCTTCGGCACCTCCAACCAGTTGCTCATAGTCAGGGTAATCAAAATTCAAGGCATCTAGCACACGATTCAATCTTCGTTTCGGACGTGTGCCGAAGGCTGCAGTCATTAATTGATCTTCTTTCTTAGAATAATTGCCGAGGATCTCGTTACACATAATTTCAATTGTGTTCAGCCACTCTTGGCAGGGTGCTTTAAAATGTTTCTTAAACTTGTAGTGATAAGGCAATCGAACAAGTTCTCCCTTTTTCTTTTCTCCCACTAGCTTCGGCATTTCCCACTCCCTCAGTGTTGGGAACACCTTAAAAGCCAAAAATTCCCGCACTAGGTCTCTAGTGCCAATATGATCTGAAATCACTCGAAATTCAGCCAAAGCAGTCTGACTCGGGCTCCCCATTATCATGTTGCATCGGGACATCGTTTCTCTGAAGGTTAGTTCTAGCGGACTCTGGACCAATTTATCTTCATCTTCATCAACTTTAACATAAAACCATTCAGATTTCCATCCGGCTGGCCATTTGCTTCGGTAGCTTATCACTGGAAACTTCGTAGTCTTGCGATAAGCAAAGTTGTAGCAGCCAAAATTTTCGTGCAGACCATCTCCTCTGGCTTTAGTCTGGTAGTGTAATTCATGAACTCGGCAGAAACCCTCACCGAACGGTTCCACCCCCTGGCTACGAAGAGCCCAAATGTAAACACTTAATCTAACAATAGCATTGGGGGTCAGCTGATGAAGGTAAATCCCAAACTTCTTCAGTACAATAGCAATCATCTTGTTCAGGGGGAACCTTAGACCAGCTTTAAGAAAACTTTTGAAGACTACTACCTCGTCCTTTCCTGGCTTTGGGATAGTTTCCTCTCCACCAAAACGAATTAATTCCTTCTTGGCCTCACTAAAATAACCCATCTTCACCATTTTAGGAAGATCAGCTTCAGAAATGGTGGACTTTCCAAAGTCCAAATGACTAGGTTTACTTGGCACCCCACAGCTGTACTCATCTTCGGAACCAACTTCTTCAACATCAGCTTGTGTTGCTTCGGCAGCAGGTGTGTCCTCTGATGAAACCAGCCCAGAACGCCTCATTGCTTCGGAAATCGGAACAGTTTCAGCGGCTTCGGTCTCATCTCCATCACGCTCAACCCTAGCAGTGGAGCGTACTCTGGCCATTTGATTCTAAATTTCTTGAAAATTCCTTGGAAATTAATAACCTTTTTTCCGAAGCTCTTCTCGTGACAAAGCATAATCCAAACTGGAGCTTCGTTTGAATGCAAAAGTCAAGCTTCGGCTATGGTTAAATTTTTGGCAGCAAAACAGTGCAATAGCAATGAATGCTGTGGTAACTTCACATCTACCTGTCTGTTTATATAGTGTTGCAGGTAAGAAGGTGAATCGTCAATATTTTTACACCGGACAAACAGTCGCTCGCACCCACTGAACGGTGGGCCGCAAAAACCGAGAAAATGAACCTGCATGGTGGGACCGCTCCGCGCTCGGAAACTGTATTGTTTCTCGGCAACGAGCTCAGGGAAGGTGTTTTCGGACCTTCAGCTTCCCGAAGCCTAAGAGACTTTTTTCACGGATCAAGCTCGTTATGAAAAACGATCTAGCACCGCGAAGGGGCTACTGTTGGGACCATGCTTCGTCGCCGAAGGTCCTGCAGGAAGAAACAGCTTCGGCAAAAGCTGCTTATACGTGATGCCGAAGCTACCACTCATGAAGCTTCGGTGTTATAGCGTATCCGAAGATGAAGGATCGAACCGACTTAAAGATGGAATGACCTTTTAGTCCATAAGGGTCTGAGTCATTGTTGTAAACTTTTATAAGGGGTATGATTGTAATTTCTTACAGGCTGTGTCCTGTGCCTATAAATAGTGAACAGTATTCCTTTACTGTTCACGCAATCCTGTAATTGCAAACGCATTACTCGGGAATTATTATTCTCTGCCAAGGCGAAGGTATAAATGTACCTAAACATTATGTTTTGATATTTAGGTTCATATAATAAAATATGTGAATAATGTTATCTATTTTTGGTACATCTTTCTCTAATGTTTCATATTTTATATTTCATTTCATATTATTTTGTAAGTCTGATCACGAAGGTGTGACCTTCGTGATATTCTACTCATGGTCTTCGTCCGAAGTTCATTAAATCCTTGGGGAGATAATGCTTCAGCGGACGAAGGGCATTAATATTTAACATTTTATGTTGCCTTGTTCTTAATTCATAGCATTTGAGAACAAGTCCCCAACAGTTATTATTTTAATGCACAAGCAAACAAAACTCCAAAGGATGCATAATTTATTTGAGTGTCTTTTGTTAACCATTTATTTCTTTTAAGTGGGGTGTCCACATGAAATGATAAACATAGATGACTCACATATATATAAAGGAATGAAATTTCTCTTTTTATATTTTTCTTACAGAGTGGGTATTACAAACACTCTTTAAAAGCTATTGAATCATCACTTCTTCTAAAGACGGTAACACCAACATCAGTAAATAAACATTTGTAGCTCATTTTGCATAATTGAGAAACAGAAAGCAAGTTGTAATCTAAAGAATCTACAAGAAAAACATTAGAAATGGAATGGTTAGGAGATATAGCAATTTTACCCAATCCTTTGACCAAACCTTGGTTTCCATCCCCGAATGTGATTGCTCTTTGGGGATCATCATTTTTCTCATATGAGAAGAACATTCTTTTCTCCTCTGTCATGTGGTTTGTGCACCCGCTATCGATTATCCAACTTGTCCTGCCGGATGCATAAACCTACAACACAAATTTAGGCTTTGTTCTTAGGTATCGAAACGATCTTGGGTCCTTTGACATTAGAAACAAGCACCTTGGGTACCCAAACACAAGTCTTTGGACTCTTGTGTTTGCCCCCAACATATTTGGCAACTATTTTGCCAGATTTGTTAGTAAGAACAAATGATGCATCAAAGGTCTTGAATGAAATGCTATGCTCATTAGATGCATCAACAATCTTTTTCTTAGGCATTTTGATACGAGTTGTATGCCTAGAGCTAGAAGCCTCGTTACTGTAAATAAAAGCATGATCAGAGATAGAATGAGCTTTCTTAGTATGAATTTTACTAATCTTATGCTCAGGATAGTTTTCAGGATATAAAATGTAACCTTCTCTATCCTGAACCATGGGAGCATTGCCCTTAACAAAGTTAGAAAGCTTGCTTCTAGGAGCATTAAGTTTGATGTTGCTTTGGCTCCCAGATTGGAAGCCAATGCCATCGTTAATGTCAGGGTGTCTCCCATTATAAAGCATATTACGAGCAAATTTAATTTTTTCATTCTCAAACTCATGCTCGACAATTTTATCATTCAATTTAGCTATGTGATCATTTTGTTCTTTAATCATAGCTAGGTTGATCATTCATAGCATCAACATTAATATCTCTACATCTAGTGCAAATAGTAACATGCTCAATGGTAGATGTAGAAACTTTGCAAGCATTCAATTCTTCAATCTTAGCAATTAAACTAACATTCTCAATTCTAAGTGAAAGGGAAATAAGGTTAACCTTTTCCCAATATTAATTTTGGTGGTTGAATGCCTAACACAAATAATGGACTAACTAGTTTGCTCTAGAGTATATGATCTACAGGTGCATAAAGGTTCAACACAAACCAATAAAAGATTGAAGATAGGGTTCAAACACAAAGGAGCAAAGAAACCGAGTATGCCCTGGTCTGGCGCACCGGACTGTCCGGTGCACCAGAACCGTACAGAACCGAACTGGCCACTCTCGGGTTTCTTTGAGCGCTCTCCAACGGTCAAAAGCTCCAGAACCCTAACGGTTGGGTGATGTGGCTGGCGCACCGGACAGTGTCCGGTGCGCCCATCGACAGCAGCCTGCCCCAACGGTTGTTTGGTGGTTGAGGGCTATAAATACCGCCAACAACCACCACTCCAACCACCCAAGCATAATGAATAGTGCATTCAATACAAGAGCAATACACTTCACTCCAAATACACAATCAAAGTGATCGATCCGCTCAAAGTCCCCAATTCAACTCTAGCGCATTAGGACTTGTGAGAGGATTCCTTGTGTTCCTAGTTGCTCTTGTTTGCTTGGCTTGGCTTTCTTTTCTTTTCATTTGTTACTCTCAAGTGCTTTGTAAGCAAGGCAAGAGACACCAATTGTGTTGTGGTCCTTGCGGGGTCTAAGTGACCCGTGAGAAGTAAGAAGAAAGCTCACTCGGTCTAAGTGACCGTTTGAGAGAGGGAAAGGGTTGAAAGAGACCCGGTCTTTGTGACCACCTCAACGGGGACTAGGTTCTTTAGTACTGAACCTCGGTAAAACAAATCACCGTGTTCATTCGCTTTATTTCTTGGTTGATTTGTTTTTCCCCTCTCACCCGGACTTGATATTTGTTCTAACGCTAACCCCGGCTTGTAGTGTGTGTTTAAAGTTGTAAATTTCAGATTCTGCCTATTCACCCCCCTCTAGGCGACTTTCAATTGGTATCAGAGCCCGGTGCTTCATTAGAGTCTAACAACTTGAAGTGATGTCAGGAGGATCCGCCAAGAGGGAAATGGAAACCGGCGAGAAGGCCACAAGCCACGGGAAGGCTCCATCAAGGGAGTCCGACGCTAAAGCCAAGGAAGGATCCCCTCCCCTCGTCAAGTCGCATTGGAGTGGTGACAAGAAGAAGAAGATGAAGAAAGTGGTCTACTACGAGACGACTCTTCGTCGCCCTCCACATCCGGCTCCGACGCAGCGTCCGTCACTTCTAAGTGCCATGAGCGCAAGAAGTAGATGCCACTTCGTTATCCCCGTATTTCTAAGCGCGCTCCTCTACTCTCCGTTCTATTAGGCAAACCACCATATTTTGATGGTGAGGATTATTGTATGTGGAGTGATAAAATGAGGCATCATCTAACCTCACTCCACGCAAGCATTTGGGACATCGTTGAATTTGGAGCGCAGGTACCTACGTGGGGGACGAGGGCTACGACTCGGACGAGGTCGCCCAAATACGACACTTTAACTCCCAAGCAACTACTATACTCCTCGCCTCCTTGTGTCGAGAGGAGTACAATAAGGTGCAAGGGTTAAAAAGTGCCAAGGAGATTTCGGACGTCCTAAAGACCGCGCACGAAGGAGATGAGGTGACCAAGATCACCAAGCGGGAGACGATCAAGGGGGAGCTTGATCGATTCGTCCTCAACCAAGGAGAGGAGCCACAAGCAATGTATAACCGGCTCAAGACCTTGGTCAACCAAGTGCGTAACCTCGGGAGCACAAAATGGGATGACCATGAAATGGTCAAGGTTATTCATAGATCCCTCGTATTTCGTAATCCCCCTCAAGTTCAATTAATACGTGATGATCCTAGATATAAGCTAATGTCTCCCGAGGAGATAATTGGAAAGTTTGTGAACTTTGAACTAATGATCAAAGACTCCAAACACATCGTCAACTTGGAGAAAGGCGCCACCTCAACACCCAAGGTGCAACCCGTCGCATTCAAAGCGACAAAAGAAAAGAAAGAAGACTCTACATCAAGTAGGATCCCCATCGACGCCTCCAAGCTCGACAATGAGGAAATGACGCTCATCATCAAGAGCTTCCACCAAATCCTCGATCAACTAAAGGAGGGGGAAGGATTACAATCCCCTCTCCAAGAGGGTGTGTTACAAATGTGGTAAGCCCAGTCATTTTATTGCTAAATGTCCAATGTCTAGTGATAGTGACAGGGGCGACGACAAGAGGGGGAAGAAGAAGGAGAAAAAGAAGTACTACAAGAGGAAGGGCGGCGATGCCCACGTGTGTCAGGAATGGGACTCCGATGAGAGCTCCACCGACTCCTCTTCCGACGAGGATGCCACCAACATCGTCGTCAACAAGGGACTCCTCTTCCCCAACGTCGGCCACAAGTGCTTCATGGCAAAGGACAGCAAAAAGAAGAAGGTACAATCTAGAACCACCCCAAGTATACTACATCTAGTGATGCGGGTAGTTCTAGTGAAGACGAAGATGATTTACTTACTCTTTTTGCCAACCTAAACATGCAATAAAAGGAAATATTAAATGAATTGATAGGGGCTATTCATGACAAGGATGAACTTTTGGATAGCCAAGAGGAATTCCTTATTAAAGAAAACAAAAAACATGTTAAATTGAAAAATTCTTATGCTCAGGAAGTAGAGAAATGTGAAAATTTATCTAAGGAGCTTAACATTTGCCATAAATCAATTTCTAACCTTAGAACTGAGAATGCTAATTTAATTGCTAAGGTTGAAATGTTAAATGTTTGTAATGATTCAATTTCCAATCTTAGAAATGAAAATGCTAGTCTAATTGCTAATATTGACAAATTGAATGTTTGCAAAAAATCTATTGCCTGTCTTAGAAATGAGAATGCCACATAACATGCTAAGATAGAAGAACGAAATGTTTGCAAACCGTCTACATCTACTATTGATCATGTTTCTATTTGTACTAGATGTAGAGATGTTAATGTTGATGCTATAAATGATCACCTTGCTTTAATTAAACAACAAAATGATCATATAACTCAATTAACCGCTAAAATTAATGAGCATGAAATTGAAAATGAAAAGTTTAAATTTGCTAGAAGCATGCTCTATAGTGGGAGACGCCCTAGCATTAAGGATGACATTGGTTTCCAACAGGGAAGCAATGTCAAGCTTAATGCCCCTAAGAATTTGTCTAACTTTGTTAAGGGCAAAGCTCCCATGGTTCAAAATAATGAGGGCTATATTTTATATCCTGCTAATTATCCTGAGCACAAAATTAGGAGAATTCATGCTAAGAAATCTCATTCTGTTTCTCACCATGCATTTATATATAAGAATGAGGCATCTAGCTCTAGGCATTCTACACATGTTAAAATGCCTAAAAAGAATACTCCTACTGCATCAAATGAGCCTAACATTTCATTAAAGACTTTAGATGCATCTTATGTTTTAACTAACAAATCAGGTAAAGTAGTTGCCAAATATGTTGGGGGCAAACACAAGGGCTCCAAGACTTGTGTTTGGGTACCCAAGGTGCTTGTTTCTAACGTAAAAGGACCCAAGACTGTTTGGGTACCTAAGAACAAGGCCTAAATTGTTTTGTAGGTTTATGCATCCGGGGGCTCAAGCTGGATAATTGATAGCAGATGCACAAACCATATGACAGGGGAGAAAAGAATGTTCTCCTCCTACGAGAAAAACGAAGATCCCCAAATAGCTATCACATTCGGGGATGGAAATCAAGGTTTGGTCAAAGGACTTGGTAAAATTGCTATATCACCTGACCATTCTATTTCCAATGTTTTTCTTGTAGATTCTTTAGATTACAATTTGCTTTCAGTTTCTCAATTATGCAAAATGGGCTACAACTGTCTTTTTACAGATTTAGGTGTTACTGTGTTTAGAAGAAGTGGCGATTCAATAGCATTTGTGACAGAACCTCCCAAGTAATTAGGCCCACCTACAGTTGTCCTTGTCCAACGGACTTCAGACAACCCTGTAGGTGCCCCTGAACTACTTGACAAGCTCGGTATCATTCCTTACCTTACCAGGAACGTCTCACCCGTCTTGCAGACATTACAGAACATCGGAGATAACGACATGCGGAAGCAATTACATGAACTTACATTTATTTCAAAAGTAAGCTTGAGTTATGTTATTACAGACCAGACTAAAAGTGAGTGCAGAGTAGTAATAATATACAAGCCAGGGGAGGCACAAACTCCTCCCGATAAGTTTAATAAACAAAAGATCCTAAGTGGAGGACCGAGTCCTCCCGCACTTCAGTCTTCTTTTTCCTCATTTGGTACCACCTTGGAGCAAAAGCAACAAAAATATGTCGCTTCCTCACCTAAAAACAACAAAGGGATAAACCCTGAGTATGGAATACTCAGCAAGTCTTACCCGACTAAGGAAAAGACTCTCAAGGGTATGCTGGATAAATAGGAGTCAAGGAGAGGCTTTAGCAAAAATCAACTTATACTTTTGCAGAAGTAGCTTACTAAAGTGAGTCCTTACTTTCAATCTTTTAGCACCAGATTAAGTATCAATAGACTCTATTTGCATCTAGTCTAATTTCACATCACATCAAGACAACATCATTTTTATCCATAGTGTTCACATCCTGACTCTAGGTTGCAGGGAAGTGACCAAGTCTTCATAACCGCGAAGGTACGGCGATCCGAATCGATTATACTCAGCTGAGGATCTCCAATCACACGACATATGTAGCACTTAACCCTTGCATATGTCAACCCGCCACCGGGGTTCTTAAGACCGGATCAGGTTCACGCAAACCGAGAGCACAGATACACCACCGTCCAGCCTCTTGCCACGGAGGGTACACGCTACTCTCGCCACCACTCCACGCCCATTTCGTGTTATCTTATTCCGGCCTTAGTCTGCCCGAGGCAAGGCTTACCCATGACGAGGCATGTGACCAGTTAAAGGGTCCCCGATCATCAAGCCTACATCGACAAGGTCCTTAATCGACTCAGACGGAGACACTACACCGAGACTCTCTTCTCGTGCAAGTCACCCGCCCGGTCTCAGCTTAATCATTTAACCCAAAACTTGGTACCTGGCAGAGGTACATCTTTTCCGATGTTGAACCCATCAAGGCCTTGATGGATCCACCATCAAATTTTATTTTTGAAAAACATCCCACCCACTTTTGCCACATCATATTTTGTAAAAACAAAGCCTTTTGTTTTTCTAAAGCAAAGCTAAGCATCAAAAAGCTTTTGTAAAACAGGTGATCAAGGAAGGTAATCAGATTCAAGGAAGGTAATGCAGGAATGGTTTTATCAAGCAACTCCTATTACCTAATGCAGCAATCAAGTGAGAAAGATTTTAAAATAGCAAGGAAGGTGGCAAATGCACCGGGGCTTGCCTTCGTTTACAGGTGATTCGGGTTCGGATCCACAGATGTCGAAGTAGAAACTATTCCCGGCCTGGGATTCCGAAGGTGGTGGTGTCTTCTCTTGAGTCACTTCACTCTCTTCTTCGTTTTCTAAATATAACCATATAGGTATATATATAAGAATGAATGTCATGTAATGCTCATGAGAATGCAAATATAATATAAACTTATTATCTATGTCTTGAGTACAACTTTCCTTCACGGAATTCCGGGAACTTAGGGTTTCCGGAGTCGGTAAAGGAGTTCATCGGGCAGGGGGGTGGTTTTGGGTTTGGTGATCAAACAAGGTCCAAAACAATTCAAACTCTACCCAAGGCTTCTAAATAATGTTTTAAGTTCCCATAAAAAGTTTGGGCATTTTTAGAATTACCATTTATTTTCTAAAAATCCAAAACTAATGTTTTAAGCTACTTTAAATACCCCAAAATTCCTTATTTAATCTAAAAATCATGAAATTATTTTTATTAAATACTATGAGAAATAAGGAATCTAGGAAAATTAGTTTGACATTTTTAGGATTTTTCTACCATTTTCTAGAATTTATTTGGCTCTGGAAGAAAAAGAAAAGGGAAATCTGTGAATAGTACTGGGCCCAATCTAATCCAGGACGGCCCAACCAGAGAGAAAACACGCCCACGCCCGCGCGCACGCGCTGGCATTCATGCAAAAACAACCCTGCGCTAAAACTAAACCAGTATTGGCCCTGACCACTGTTTGACTGAGTCACTGACGGATTCACTTGGGTCCTCGGGTTTTGATTCTTTCACAAACGCTTGTCCCCGACATGGCACAGTCAGCCGCCGGCCACACTGCCCCTCGCTTGGACTCACCGACGGTGGCGAAGAATAGCAAAACCGAGCATCTTCCCACCATTGTTGAGCCAAGACGACGCTATCCCATGTATTGATTAAACGATCACACACCGGAAATCCCTCTGACCACGGGAATGGCGGAACCAAGACTCCGACGAGCCTGTTCCGAACACGACAACGCGGTAGAGTTCAAATTGAAGGCATGGTAAGCATAAGTGACTCACCAGGACACCGTAACAAAGGGCGAGAGGTCGAAGGGGTCAGACAGAGTAGCGGGTCGACGTGTAGGCGGTCTGCGGCGGTGCTCTTCAGAGCAAGCATACGTTCTGGTGAAAGGCTTCGGTCGTAGTTCGATTGATTGATACTGGGGGCAATAGGAGGCTAACAGCAAGCAAAAACATGGAACAATGAATAGGTACTCATCCGGGGACGGCTGGCCACGGGGGGTTTCTTCGCGGCGGAGCAAGAACAGAGGAGAGGGAGATTTGGGAATTACGTGGGTTTTCCGGTGAGCTCGAGTCAAGTGCTTAGTTGCTGTGGCACGGAATGTGGAGAAGAAGCAGCGTCCGTGGTCAATTTATAGCCTACCGGCCGGAATCGGATGAGAACCGCGGACATTTGATTGCGCAGGTGAGCTCGCCGCGCGGCGGAACCTGGGGATGGCACGGTGGCCGCCGTTCAACCGAGGCCTGCCACCTCAGGGAGGCTTTGACACGTCGCCGGTAACCTTTGCCGTGGCTGCCGACGTCTTACCCGAGCCACGGCGACGTCCTTATCGCCGGCGAGCCAATCCTTATCCACGGCGATGTTACTGAAAACCGATGAACAGTGCGCCCAATTCAGTAAATAGCTTGTCTGACAGACCAAGTTGAAGCTTGATTTTCTCTTAATTTCAAATGGCAACATAAGTCAAGCTCTGCAACAAACCTGTAGAGCATTATACCATCTATAATGTTGCCATATGACGCTGCCACAAAAACCTATTGGAGCATGCTTAAATTTAGGCTTAAAGTTGATGTCAGTTCACTGTCAGCCTGATTTTCAGACTTAATCAGCCTGACAGCCAAACTTCAGGCTTAATTATCTCTAAATTCTTCTTAACAAATGAGCTCACAACCTTAAGCAAAGTTGTTCTTCATTAATTGGTCTACAAACTTGTTGTGGTCACTTTGGACAAATTCCCTATATTTTAAAAGATACAGGGCTCCAAAGTTGAACCAGTAAAACTGAATTTCAGACTTAGTATAGAACTCAAATGAGGTCCATTTTGCATTTAAGTCCAAAACTTAGGATTTTGCTTTCAAGTCCACATATTTGTGAACCAAAGGACTTAAAATACTTATTTGGCTTGGTTTTTGCACTTTAGCCCAAAAGTGGGCTAATTTTGCACATAAGCCCTAGGGTTTGGTTTCAGGGTTTTTCAGGGTTCCAATTAGGGTTTCTGGTATCCCAGGGGTACAAAAGTGATTCAAGTTTATTCTTAGGGTCATTTTATGACTTTTACCCTAAAGTATTTAGGTTTTCTTAACTTGGGTTAAGTTTTACCCCTTTAACCACTATTTAGGGTTAAGTCCATTAATCAGGGTTTCATTTGCAAAAACATTAAAACAATACAACTTGTTTGAAATTTTTTGCCTAGTGAATGCACTCTAGGTATGTCACACATATGCAATGCCAATGCTTATGATGTCATGCTCAAGTTTTAGTTATAGTAACACCAGGGGTGTTACATCCTTCCCCCCATAAAAGAATCTCGTCCCGAGATTAAAATCCTAGGGTAGGTAATGGTAAAGAAAACACATCACATTTTTATTTCCTTAATTTTGGTACAAGGCAGGGGTAATGTGGGGGTTACTTCTTTATTACAACAGCTATACAGGCTTTACAATTTACATGAGGCTAGAAAGCCTGGGAAATTCTTATCTAAAAAGTCTTGGGTTTCCCATGTAGCCTCATCTTCCGAATGCTGGTTCCACAGTATCTTGTAGAACTTGAGAGTCTTTCTTCGGGTGATCCTGTCCTTTTGATCCAGAACTCGAATAGGATGCTCCGAGTATGTTAAATCTGGTTCCAGGACAACATCAGTCACTTCAATGGTTTGATCAGGAACCCGAAGACACTTCTTCAATTGTGACACGTGGAACACATTATGCACATCAGACAATGTTTCGGGGAGCTGAAGTCGGTATGCCACTGGTCCACATTGTTCAAGCACCAAGAATGGACCAATGTACCTAGGTGCAAGCTTCCCTTTAATCCCGAAACGCGATATACCCTTCATTGGTGAAGCCTTTAAGTAGACATAATCGTCTACCAAAAAGCATAAGGGTTGTCTTCGTCGGTCTGCATAACTCTTTTGTCGAGCCTGAGCTTTCTTCATATTATAAATAATTTTCTGAACCTTTTCTTCGACCTCTTTCACCATATCAGGCCTAAAGAAGTATCTTTCTCCAGGTTCAGACCAATTTAGCGGAGTTCGACATCGTCGTCCATATAAAGCTTCGAAGGGTGCCATCTTGATACTTTCTTGATAACTGTTATTGTATGAAAACTCCGCTAGAGGCAAACATTCATCCCATGATGAAGTCCATACAATATCTTCCCATTTCCATGTTGGTATTGGTAGAGACTGTAATGGACCAACAGTCTTCATGTATATGGCCTTGACACGTTTACAAGTGTCACATCTAGCCACGTAGTGTGCAATTTCAATTTGCATCTTTGCCCACCAGAAGAACACATAAGGTTCCATGTGTGCAACTTGCTTTTTCTGATAACACTATACTATCTGAGTCTGTTGGGTGGCAATTATGCAACTTTACCCAAATAGAATCAGATGCACCATCTTGGGTAAAACACACAAGAAGAGGTTTACCAACAAGTGGTTACAGTAAGTTCATAGCACACGAGACGAGTGTGAATGTCGAGTAACATCACGGTCAACTCGTGTTAGCCAGGGAATCCAAATTCACGAAAGGTGATATTGATTCAAGAAAAATCACCAGTGGAGGGATCTAAAAATGCGGACTTTGCAACTAGTCCATTTTATCGGGCACTAGACATGGCTCGACCCAATCACTTATGCTGGAAAAGCATACATGAGGCAATCGAGGCACGACTAGAGCGATGGTTAGGTGGTTATTGACCGACTTAATCTCGATTCTTGAAAATTCTTCCTTAAGAGGGGTTGTACAAAAGTGAGCTTAGACAACTCGATAAAACGATCTCTAAACTCAACCTTCGTTCACCAGGCAGTTGCACGTTAGTGAAACCAACTTGTTGAACTACTTTTGATATTGAGCAAGTCCTCTCAGTACCATCGGTAAGCCAAGGGTTGAGAGTTCACATTTGCAAGCCAAAGGTCATGCATTTGGATAGAAATCCATTTGGTCAGGTTGTTCATCCGTTTCTTCAAGCGAGATGAATTATCCACTTGGTTAGGGAATGCATAGATTAATTAGGAAAGCGAATGAACAAACTCCTGCATTTCAGCAGCAGGGGAAAGTCAATCTCCAATTTGAGAGCTAATTAGTTGTTTTCTTACACTAAAAAGCTCCAAGGCTTCACCTTTACACAAAGGATGCAAAGGGAACTTGTGTGAGTAGTCACTACCAAGATCAAAAGAAATAAGACCACACATGAAACTGGTATGCCCTTTTGATCTAATGGAAATGACAGATGTTGCTTGATCTCTTCACAAACAACATAGAAATTGTTTTAAGAAAAGGTCAATGGAAGACAACACATCAGTGTAATTCCATAATGGATCATGACTAGAGACCTCGATACCGACATGCGCCAAGCGGCAAAATCCTGGGTGCACATTCATAGGAGGCTCTCAGCTTCGCCGCGGTACCATAAGTTCTTAACCATGTCACCAATAGATTGAGCAAGGGTGATTATACACAACGAAATACTCCACTAATAAAGATGGTTACAAGTAAGGAGCCAAATAGATCATGGCCCAAGGCATGGCCATAATCTAAACTTGATAGAAGGAGTACGATGGGAGACTGTTAATTCAGCCCAATCATATTTCTATGCCCATCGCAGAGATCACAAGGTCAAGGCTTAAGTTGGTATGCCTTCGATAGATATGAAGAAACCAAAGGCATCAAATTCAAATAAATGGTTGGACATGTCTTTCCTAAGTTGGGTTAATAGAGCAACACGACGATCCGCAAGGAGAGGCCAAATACACTAGAGACTTCAACCTGCATCAGCTGACCAAGAGAATGGCTCTAAAAGGAGGCATGATTTGAGATCCTTGTTTGTAGTCTAGGTACACTTTAGGTTCGACAAAGAAATTATCTAGGCATGGATTTGTACGGGTGTGGTCACAAAGTGCTAACAGAAAATTCGACTTTGGGCCGGGTCATGGTTCACTAAATACAAATATAGCCTAATCTTGGTTTTAGGCAATCAAGTCATCAACTCTCTATTGGTTATAACTCAACCTGAGAATTACTTTATGCGGGCTAACCAGTTCATGCCCAAGATGACATCTATGTCTTGGCTTTTCAGAACAACCATATTAGTAGGAAAGTCCTGTCTGGCCAACGTTAAAGGCACTTGGTAAGCCACTTCTTTTCACTTTTGGTAGCTTTACTGTCGGGCGTAGAAAACCATTCGTCAACCAACTTCATAGAGGGAGGGGGCCTGAAAAGGTCCAGTTCACCATCAAGTGCTTCTCCCGCTACATGAGAAGGTCTGGCTTCTGTCCCGACAAGATCCACAGGGACGTTCGGGTGCAGTCATGAATACAACACATGAACTTCTTCATGTAGTGTATTATAATAGACCTGCAAGTTATCCATGGCTAAGCTAAGCTCCTCCACATGGGCTCGAGCTTTGGCTTCCTTAGCCCAGACGAGTAAACGAGAGTTAACCATTTAATCGAGTGCTAAATCTCGTTTCGCGAGTTGGTCTTGCAAGTAGCGGATGGCTGCATCCGCGACCCATAGATCATTCTTGTGACGGAGTTCTGACTGGAGCAGTTCGACTTGTGCTTCCAGATCCCGATAGGATCGTTGCTACTACTGCTACTTTCTTCATGTCTTGGAGTAAGTTAATGGCAGGGTACGCCAATGGGTCTAGTAGATTTGCGCGCGGTCTTTCTGATGCGCGACAACATTTCTCTAAGGGGGAAACTTTATTAATATAGTGCTTAGCATGATGCATGTGTAAGTACAGAATCAACCTTAGTCGATTCAACCTTCTATACATTGCACTCTTCCTATCTGGTCTTTAAGTTAGACTCTTCAGAATACTTAGGTAAGAAGAGAAAAGAATTCTTAGGTAAGACTTTTGAAAATCCTTTTGAAGATGCTTCATAATATCTGCCAAGAAGGGCTACGCTCCGATACCAGCTGTGACAGAACCTCCCAAGTAATTAGGCCCACCTACAGTTGTCCTTGTCCAACGGACTTCAGACAACCCTGTAGGTGCCCCTGAACTACTTGACAAGCTCGGTATCATTCCTTACCTTACCAGGAACGTCTCACCCGTCTTGCAGACATTACAGAACATCGGAGATAACAACATGCGGAAGCAATTACAGGAACTTACATTTATTTCAAAAGTAAGCTTGAGTTATGTTATTACAGACCAGACTAAAAGTGAGTGCAGAGTAGTAATAATATACAAGCCAGGGGAGGCACAAACTCCTCCCGATAAGTTTAATAAACAAAAGATCCTAAGTGGAGGACCGAGTCCTCCCGCACTTCAGTCTTCTTTTTCCTCATTTGGTACCACCTTGGAGCAAAAGCAACAAAAATATGTCGCTTCCTCACCTAAAAACAACAAAGGGATAAACCCTGAGTATGGAATACTCAGCAAGTCTTACCCGACTAAGGAAAAGACTCTCAAGGGTATGCTGGATAAATAGGAGTCAAGGAGAGGCTTTAGCAAAAATCAACTTATACTTTTGCAGAAGTAGCTTACTAAAGTGAGTCCTTACTTTCAATCTTTTAGCGCCAGATTAAGTATCAATAGACTCTATTTGCATCTAGTCTAATTTCACATCACATCAAGACAACATCATTTTTATCCATAGTGTTCACATCCTGACTCTAGGTTGCAGGGAAGTGACCAAGTCTTCATAACCGCGAAGGTACGGCGATCCGAATCGATTATACTCAGCTGAGGATCTCCAATCACACGACATATGTAGCACTTAACCCTTGCATATGTCAACCCGCCACCGGGGTTCTTAAGACCGGATCAGGTTCACGCAAACCGAGAGCACAGATACACCACCGTCCAGCCTCTTGCCACGGAGGGTACACGCTACTCTCGCCATCGCTCCACGCCCATTTCGTGTTATCTTATTCCGGCCTTAGTCTGCCCGAGGCAAGGCTTACCCATGACGAGGCATGTGACCAGTTAAAGGGTCCCCGATCATCAAGCCTACATCGACAAGGTCCTTAATCGACTCAGACGGAGACACTACACCGAGACTCTCTTCTCGTGCAAGTCACCCGCCCGGTCTCAGCTTAATCATTTAACCCAAAACTTGGTACCTGGCAGAGGTACATCTTTTCCGATGTTGAACCCATCAAGGCCTTGATGGATCCACCATCAAATTTTATTTTTGAAAAACATCCCACCCACTTTTGCCACATCATATTTTGTAAAAACAAAGCCTTTTGTTTTTCTAAAGCAAAGCTAAGCATCAAAAAGCTTTTGTAAAACAGGTGATCAAGGAAGGTAATCAGATTCAAGGAAGGTAATGCAGGAATGGTTTTATCAAGCAACTCCTATTACCTAATGCAGCAATCAAGTGAGAAAGATTTTAAAATAGCAAGGAAGGTGGCAAATGCACCGGGGCTTGCCTTCGTTTACAGGTGATTCGGGTTCGGATCCACAGATGTCGAAGTAGAAACTATTCCCGGCCTGGGATTCCGAAGGTGGTGGTGTCTTCTCTTGAGTCACTTCACTCTCTTCTTCGTTTTCTAAATATAACCATATAGGTATATATATAAGAATGAATGTCATGTAATGCTCATGAGAATGCAAATATAATATAAACTTATTATCTATGTCTTGAGTACAACTTTCCTTCACGGAATTCCGGGAACTTAGGGTTTCCGGAGTCGGTAAAGGAGTTCATCGGGCAGGGGGGTGGTTTTGGGTTTGGTGATCAAACAAGGTCCAAAACAATTCAAACTCTACCCAAGGCTTCTAAATAATGTTTTAAGTTCCCATAAAAAGTTTGGGCATTTTTAGAATTACCATTTATTTTCTAAAAATCCAAAACTAATGTTTTAAGCTACTTTAAATACCCCAAAATTCCTTATTTAATTTAAAAATCATGAAATTATTTTTATTAAATACTATGAGAAATAAGGAATCTAGGAAAATTAGTTTGACATTTTTAGGATTTTTCTACCATTTTCTAGAATTTATTTGGCTCTGGAAGAAAAAGAAAAGGGAAATCTGTGAATAGTACTGGGCCCAATCTAATCCAGGACGGCCCAACCAGAGAGAAAACACGCCCACGCCCGCGCGCACGCGCTGGCATTCATGCAAAAACAACCCTGCGCTAAAACTAAACCAGTATTGGCCCTGACCACTGTTTGACTGAGTCACTGACGGATTCACTTGGGTCCTCGGGTTTTGATTCTTTCACAAACGCTTGTCCCCGACATGGCACGGTCAGCCGCCGGCCACACTGCCCCTCGCTTGGACTCACCGACGGTGGCGAAGAATAGCAAAACCGAGCATCTTCCCACCATTGTTGAGCCAAGACGACGCTATCCCATGTATTGATTAAACGATCACACACCGGAAATCCCTCTGACCACGGGAATGGCGGAACCAAGACTCCGACGAGCCTGTTCCGAACACGACAACGCGGTAGAGTTCAAATTGAAGGCATGGTAAGCATAAGTGACTCACCAGGACACCGTAACAAAGGGCGAGAGGTCGAAGGGGTCAGACAGAGTAGCGGGTCGACGTGCAGGCGGTCTGCGGCGGTGCTCTTCAGAGCAAGCATACGTTCTGGTGAAAGGCTTCGGTCGTAGTTCGATTGATTGATACTGGGGGCAATAGGAGGCTAACAGCAAGCAAAAACATGGAACAATGAATAGGTACTCACCCGGGGATGGCTGGCCACGGGGGGTTTCTTCGCGGCGGAGCAAGAACAGAGGAGAGGGAGATTTGGGAATTACGTGGGTTTTCCGGTGAGCTCGAGTCAAGTGCTTAGTTGCTGCGGCACGGGATGTGGAGAAGAAGCAGCGTCCGTGGTCAATTTATAGCCTACCGGCCGGAATCGGATGAGAACCGCAGACATTTGATTGCGCAGGTGAGCTCGCCGCGCGGCGGAACCTGGGGATGGCACGGTGGCCGCCGTTCAACCGAGGCCTGCCACCTCAGGGAGGCTTTGACACGTCGCCGGTAACCTTTGCCGTGGCTGCCGACGTCTTACCCGAGCCACGGCGACGTCCTTATCACCGGCGAGCCAATCCTTATCCACGGCGATGTTACTGAAAACCGATGAACAGTGCGCCCAATTCAGTAAATAGCTTGTCTGACAGACCAAGTTGAAGCTTGATTTTCTCTTAATTTCAAATGGCAACATAAGTCAAGCTCTGCAACAAACCTGTAGAGCATTATACCATCTATAATGTTGCCATATGACGCTGCCACAAAAACCTATTGGAGCATGCTTAAATTTAGGCTTAAAGTTGATGTCAGTTCACTGTCAGCCTGATTTTCAGACTTAATCAGCCTGACAGCCAAACTTCAGGCTTAATTATCTCTAAATTCTTCTTAACAAATGAGCTCACAACCTTAAGCAAAGTTGTTCTTCATTAATTGGTCTACAAACTTGTTGTGGTCACTTTGGACAAATTCCCTATATTTTAAAAGATACAGGGCTCCAAAGTTGAACCAGTAAAACTGAATTTCAGACTTAGTATAGAACTCAAATGAGGTCCATTTTGCATTTAAGTCCAAAACTTAGGATTTTGCTTTCAAGTCCACATATTTGTGAACCAAAGGACTTAAAATACTTATTTGGCTTGGTTTTTGCACTTTAGCCCAAAAGTGGGCTAATTTTGCACATAAGCCCTAGGGTTTGGTTTCAGGGTTTTTCAGGGTTCCAATTAGGGTTTCTGGTATCCCAGGGGTACAAAAGTGATTCAAGTTTATTCTTAGGGTCATTTTATGACTTTTACCCTAAAGTATTTAGGTTTTCTTAACTTGGGTTAAGTTTTACCCCTTTAACCACTATTTAGGGTTAAGTCCATTAATCAGGGTTTCATTTGCAAAAACATTAAAACAATACAACTTGTTTGAAATTTTTTGCCTAGTGAATGCACTCTAGGTATGTCACACATATGCAATGCCAATGCTTATGATGTCATGCTCAAGTTTTAGTTATAGTAACACCAGGGGTGTTACAACATTTAAGGGAGTGTTAGAAGGTCAGCTATATTTGGTTGATTTTAATGAGAACACAGCTAAACTCAACACGTGCTTAATTGCTAAGACTAATATGGGTTGGCTCTGGCGTCACCGACTAGCCCATGTTGGAATGAAGAATCTTCGACTGGATATTATGCTTCTAAAGGACTAACAAATGTTCATTTTGAGAAAGACAGGGTTTGTAGTGCATGTCAAGCAGGAAACCAAGTTGGCACCCACCATTCACACAAGAACATCATGACGACTGACAGGCAGCTCGAGCTACTCCACATGGATTTATTCGGCCCGATAGCTTACATAAGCATCGACGGGAGTAAGTACTGTCTAGTAATTGTGGATGATTATTCTTGATTCACTTGGGTATTCTTTTTGCAGGAAAAATCTCAAACCCAAGAAACCTTAAAAGGATTCTTAAGACAGGCTCAAAATGAGTTTGGATTGAGAATCAAAAAGATAAGAAGCGACAACGGGACGGAGTTCAAGAACTCACAAATCGAAGGTTTTCTTGAGGATGAGGGAATCAAGCATGAGTTATCTTCTCCCTACACACCTCAACAAAATGGTGTAGTGGAGAGGAAAAATCGAACTCTACTGGATATGGCAAGGACCATGCTTGATGAGTACAATACACCGGACCGGTTTTGGGCGGAAGCAATCAACACTGCTTGCTACTCCATCAACCAGCTATACCTTCACTGAATCCTCAAGAAGACATCATACAAACTCCTTACTGGTAAAAAGCCCAATGTTTCATATTTTAGAGTCTTTGGAAGCAAATGTTTTATTCTTGTTAAAAGAGGTAGAAAATCTAAATTTGCTCCTAAGGCTGTAGAAGGCTTTTTTACTTGGTTATGACTCAAACACAAGGGCATATAGAGTCTTCAACAAATCCACTAGGTTAGTTGAGGTTTCTTGTGACATTGTGTTTGATGAGACTAATGGCTCCCAAGTTGAGCAAGTTGATCTTGATGAGCTAGATGATGAAGAGGCTCCGCGCATCGCACTAAGGAACATGTCCATTGGGGATGTGTGTCCTAAGGAATCCGAAGAGCCCACACAAGCACAAGATCAACCGTCATCTTCCATACAAGCATCTCCACCCACTCAAGATGAGGAACAGACTCAAGATGATGAAAATGAAGATCAAGAGGATGAGCCACCTCAAGAGGAGGACAATGATCAAGGGGGAGATGATAATGATAAAGACAAGGAAGATGAGCAAGAAATTCAGGGACAAAGACCGCCACACCCAAGAGTCCACCAAGCAATTCAAAGAGATCACCCCGTGAACTCCATTCTCGATGGCATTCATAAGGGGGTAACTACTAGATCTCGAGTTGCACATTTTTGTGAGCATTACTCTTTTGTGTCCTCTATTGAGCCATACAGGGTGGATGATGCACTAAGAGATTCGGATTGGGTGTTGGCTATGCAAGAGGAGCTCAACAACTTCACGAGGAATGAGGTATGTCATTTAGTTCCATGTCCTAACCAAAATGTTGTAGGTACCAAATGGGTATTCCGCAACAAGCAAGATGAGCATGGTGTGGTGACAAGGAACAAAGCCCGACTTGTGGCCAAAGGTTATTCACAAGTCGAAGGTTTGGACTTTGGTGAAACTTATGCACCCATAGCTAGGCTTGAGTCAATTCGTATATTACTTGCCTATGCTACTTACCATGGCTTTAAGCTTTATCAAATGGACGTGAAAAGTGCCTTCCTCAATGGACCAATCAAGGAAGAGGTATATGTTAAGCAACCTCCCAGCTTTGAAGATATTGAGTACCCTAACCATGTGTATAAACTCTCAAAGGCGCTTTATGGGCTTAAGCAAGCCCCAAGAGCATGGTATGAATGCCTGCGAGATTTCCTTATCACTAATGGCTTCAAAGTCGGAATAGCCGATCCTACACTATTTACTAAAACTATTGCAAAAGATTTGTTTGTATGCCAAATTTATGTTGATGATATCATATTTGGGTCTACTAAAAAATCTACTTGTGAAGAGTTTAGTAGGATCATGATACAAAAATTTGAGATGTCTATGATGGGGAGTTGAAGTATTTCCTAGGATTTCAAGTCAAGCAACTCCAGGACGACACCTTCATCAGCCAAACAAAGTAAATTCAAGACATACTTAACAAGTTTGGAATGAAGGATGCCAAGCCCATCAAGACACCCATGGGAACAAATGGGCATCTCGACCTCGACACGGGAGGTAAATCCGTAGATCAAAAGGTATACCAGTCGATGATAGGATCTTTACTCTATTTATGTGCATCTCAACTGGATATTATGCTTTCCGTATGCATGTGTGCAAGGTTCCAAACCGATCCTATGGAAGTTCACCTTAGGGTCGTGAAAAGAATCATGAGATATTTAGTTTATACTCCTAAGTTTGGGCAGTGGTACCCCAAGGGATCCACTTTTGATTTAATAGGATATTCCGATGCCGATTGGGTAGGGTGTAAAATTGATAGGAAGAGTACATCAGGGACTTGTCAGTTTCTGGGAAGATCCCTGGTGACTTGGGCTTCAAAGAAACAAAACTCAGTAGCTCTTTCTACCGCCAAAACCGAGTACATTGCTGCAGGCCATTGTTGTGTGCAACTACTTTGGATGAGGCAAACCCTCAGGGACTATGGCTACAAATTGAGCAAAGTCCCTCTCCTATGTGACAATGAGAGTGCAATCCGCATGGCAGATAATCCCATTGAACACAGTCGCACTAAGTACATAGACATTCGGTATCACTTTCTGAGGGATCACCAACAAAGGGGGGATATCCAAATTTCTTATGTTAGCACCAAAGAATAATTAGTCGATATCTTTACCAAACCATTAGATAAGAAAACCTTTAGCAAACTTAGGAATGAGTTAAATATACTTGATTCTCGGAATTTTGATTGAAACATTGCACACATAGCTCATTGTATTTTCAAGTGTATTTCTATGCTAAGTCGTAGATTGAAAGGGAAATGGAGTACTCAACGAAGACAAGGCTTCCACTCCACTCTACCAGTATCTTTTATCCTTCGTCGTCACTCCACACCACTCTTCGATTGGTATAATTTTCACACATATTTCGTTTACCAATGGGGGAGAAAGTAAGAGGGGCTCACAAAGTCTCTGTTTTTGGCGATTAATGCCAAAGGGGAGAAAGTATTAGCCTAAAGCAAAAGGACCACACCACCACCAACTTCAAATTCAAAAAATTTCGAAATGAAGATTTATTTGGCTTTCACAAAAGTTTGTTTTTCAATTGGTATCTTATGATAAGCAATTTCTTCAATTGGTATATTTTCAAAATTGGTATCTTTTAAAACCCTCTTGAAAACTAAGAGGAGAATTTCATTCAGGGGGAGTTTTGTTTAGTCAAAGGAAAAACATTTGAAACAGGGGGAGAAAATTTCAAACCTTGAAAATGCTTCTTGCAATCTTATTTATATACCTTTGACTATTTGCAAAAAGACTTTGAAAAGATTTTCCAAAAGAATTTGCAAAAACAAAACAAGTGGTGCAAAGGTGGTCCAAAAGGTTAAATAGAAGAAAGCAATCCATGCATATCTACTAAAATTATTAATTGGTTTAATTCCATGTAACCTATGCACTTACATTATGCAAAATAATTTATTTCTGCACTTATATATTTGCTTTGGTTTGTGTTGGCATCAATCACCAAAAAGGGGGAGATTGAAAGGGAAATAGGGTTAACCTTTTGCCAATATTAATTTTGGTGGTTGAATGCCCAACACAAATAATGTACTAACTAGTTTACTCTAGAGTATATGATCTACAGACTACAGGTGCATAAAGGTTCAACACAAACCAATAAAAGATTGAAGATAGGGTTCAACCACAAAGGAGCAAAGAAACCGAGTGTGCCCTGGTCTGGCGCACTGGACTGTCCGGTGCACCAGAACCGTACAGGGCCGAACTGGCCACTCTCGGGTTTCTTCGGGCGCTCTCCGCTATAATTCACCAGACTGTTCGTTGTGCCACCGGACTGTCCGGTGCACCAGCGGAGTAACGACTACCAGCGCAATAGTCAACTGCAATAGTGCCCCTGACAGCACTACAATGTGCGGCAGAAGTCAGAACAGAGGTCAGAGGCGCACCAGACAGTGCCTGTCCGGTGCCACTAGAAGACAAAGCCTGCAATGGTGAAAAGCTCCAGAACCCTAACGGTTGGGTGACGTGGCTGGCGCACCGGACTATCCGGTGCGCCATCGACAGCAGCCTGCCCCAACGGTTGTTTTGCGGTTGAGGGCTATAAATCCCCCCACCACCACTCCAACCACCCAAGCATACTAAATAGTCATTCAATACAAGAGAAATACACTTCACTCCAAAGACACAATCAAAGTGATCGATCCGCTCAAAGTCCCCAATTCAACTCTAGCGCATTAGGACTTGTGAGAGGATTCCTTGTGTTCCTAGTTGCTCTTGTTTGCTTGGCTTGGCTTTCTTTTCATTTGTTACTCTCAAGTGCTTTGTAAGTAAGGCAAGAGACACCAATTGTGTGGTGGTCCTTGCGGGGTCTAAGTGACCCGTGAGAAGTAAGAAGAAAGCTCACTCGGTCTAAGTGACCGTTTGAGAGAGGGAAAGGGTTGAAAGAGACCCGGTCTTTGTGACCACCTCAACGGGGACTAGGTTCTTTAGAACCGAACCTCGATAAAACAAATCATCGTGTTCATTTGCTTTATTTCTTGGTTGATTTGTTTTTCCTCTCTCTTCCAGACTTGATATTTGTTCTAATGCTAACCCCGGCTTGTAGTGTGTGTTTAAAGTTGTAAATTTTAGATTCCGCCTATTCACCCCCTCTAGGCGACTTTCACTAAGACAAAAAATTGAATCATTGCATGTATTTAGCTCTTTAGTCAAGTTTTTGCATTTTCAACTTCAAGAGCATAATCATCTTTTAGCTTAACAAAATTTTTATTTTCCTTAACGAGCAAGTCCTCTTGGTATTCCAAGATTTTATCCTTCTCGTTAATGGTTTCTATCAATTCATTAGTTTTCTTCTTTTGTTCTTTGTAAGGTTTTCAAAAAGAGAAGTCAAATCATCATCATTTTCACTAGAGCTACCCTCATCATCGGAAGTAGTGTATTTGGGGGTATCTCTAGAGTATACCTTCTTTGTTTTACTATCCTTGGCCATGAGACATTTGTGGCCGATGTTGGGAAAGAGGAGACCTTTGTTGACGGCGATGTTGGCGGCATCCTCGTCAGAGGAGTCAGTGGAGCTCTCGTCGGAGTCCCATTCCCGTCCTATGTGCGCCTCGCCTTCCTTCTTCTTGTTGTAGTACATCTTCTTATCCATCTTCTTCTTCCCTTTCTTGTCGTCATCCCTATCACTATCACTTGTATACGAACATTTAGCAATAAAATGACCGGACTTACCACATCGGTAGCAAACCCTCTTGGAGCGGGGTTTGTAGTTCTTCCCCTTCCTTTGCTTGAGGATTTACCGGAAGCTCTTGATGATAAGAGCCATCTCCTTGTTGTCAAGCTTGGAGGCGTCAATTGGGAGCCTATTTGTTGGTGTAGGCTCTTCCTTTTTTTCTTCTGTTGCTTTGAATGCAACGAGTTGCACCTCGGGTGTGGAGGTGGCGCCTTGCTCCAAGTTGACAATGTGTTTGGAGTCTTTGATTATAAGTTCAAAGCTCACAAACTTGCCAATCACCTCCTCGAGAGACATATGCTTATACCTAGGATCTCCACGAATTAATTGTACTTGAGTAAGATTACGAAAAACAAGAGATCTTAGAATAACCTTGACCATTTCATGGTCATTCCACTTGGTTCTCCCAAGGTTGCGGACTTGGTTGACCATCGTCTTGAGCCGGTTGTACATTGTTGTAACACCCCGTCCAATCCCTGGTCCGACGGTACTTACTCTTGGAAGCTCTCTAGGATCATATATTGTCCCCACAGACCAACATGAGTCTTTTGTGCACACTTTGCCCTCACTCATGCGCACCCGAAAAAACTTCCCGATCAGTCACCCATCCCAAATTGCTCCAAGCCAAGCACACTTAACTTGGAGGTTCTTTCAAGATAGGCTTCCAAAAAAGAAGATGCACCTTGTTGGTATGAGTACACTATTAATTCTATTAATCCTTGGGCCAGGATATCCCATCCCAAGGGCCAGGATATCACAATCCACCCCCCTTAGATGATCAACGTCCTTGTTGGTCAACCCCAATCCAGGAACCTCCCCTCTTAGCAACGTCTGTGTGTCTAGTGTCATCATATGGCATGCCATGTGACCACTCTGGGCCCACATCCGCCATGCGCCATATACCCGTACCCCTAACCCACACACGCCCGTGAAACCTCGAGGGTTGTCTCTGATACCACTTGTAACACCTCGTCCAATCCCTGGTCTGGCGACTTACTCCTGGAAGCTCTCTAGGATCATATATTGTCCCCACAGACCAACACGGGTCTTTTGTGCACACTTTGTCCTCACTCATGCGCACCCGAGCAAACTTCCCGGTCGGTCACCCATCCCAAATTTGCTCCAAGTCAAGCAAGCTTAACTTGGAGGTTCTTCCGAGACAGGCTTCTGAAAAAGAAGATGCACCTTATTGTTGTGAGTACACTATTAATTATATTAAGCCTTGGGCCAGGATATCCCATTCTAGGGGCCAAGATATCACAATTGCTTGTGGCTCTTCTCCTTTGTTGAGGACGAATCGACCGAGTTCTCCCTCTATCGTTTCACGCTTGGTGATTTTGGTCACTTCGTCCCCTTCATGCGCCGTTTTGAGGACGTCTCAAATTTCTTTGGCACTCTTCAACCCTTGCACCTTGTTGTACTCCTCTCTACACAAGGAAGCGAGGAGTATGGAGGTGGCTTGGGAGTTGAAGTGCCTTATTTGGGCGGCCTCATCGGAGTCGTAGTCCTCGTCGCCCACTTGTGGTGCCTGCGCTCCAAACTCAACAATATCCCAAATATTTTCGTGGAGAGAGGTTAGATGGTGCCTCATTTTATCACTCCACATACAATAATCTTCACCATCAAAATACAGTGGTTTGCTTAAGGGAATGGAAAGTAAGGGAGCGCGTTTAGAAATACGAGGATAGCGACAAGGGATCTTACTATACTTCTTACGCTCTTGGCGTTTTGAAGATGTCGACTCGCGCCGGAGGTCGAGGGCGTGGATGAGTCGGTCTCATAGTAGACCACTTTCTTCATTCTCTTTTTCTTCTTGTCGCCCTTCTTGTGTGAGTTGATGGAGCCAGTGGATTCATCCTTGTGCTCCTTGTGTTTGTCACCGGCCTCCTTTGACGAAGTCTTGCCTTCATTCTTCTTCCCCAAAGATCCGGGCTTTTCCCCGGTGATCATCTCCCTTTTAACGTGTTCTCTCGACATCACTTCGAGTTGTTAGACTCTAATGAAGTACTGGGCTCCGATACCAATTGAAAGTCGCCTAGAGGGGGGTGAATAGGCAAAACCTGAAAATTATAAACTTTAAACACGCACTTCACCCGGGGTTAGGGTTATAAATAAATATGTCGGGTACAATAATTAGGGGTACCCCC
The DNA here is from genome assembly GCF_902167145.1 of Zea mays. Lineage (NCBI taxonomy): Eukaryota > Viridiplantae > Streptophyta > Magnoliopsida > Poales > Poaceae > Zea > Zea mays. Next base: position 69,260,978 of record NC_050096.1, on the reverse strand, counting down.
AATACTCCTTAACATGGCTGGAAAACATCCTCAAAACTGACCGTAAAGACCGGTAAGCGCGGTTCAAAGTTGAAGCCTCAGGGACGCGATCTCGTCTCGCCCGAGCCCGGCCTCGGGCAAGAACAGTAGTCCCGGACGGATTCACGCCTCGCCCGAGGACCTCCTCAGGCAACGGGCGCACCCCCAGCTCGCCCGAGGCTAAGCTCGGGCAAACTTTATCGTGCAGCAACCTCGGCCAAATCGCCTTACCAACCGACCGTATCGCATGCGCATTTAATGCGGGGATCGCCTGACACCTTATCCTGACACGCGCGCCTCAGTCGGCAAGGTCGAAATGACCGTAGTCACTTCGCCCCTTTACTGATCGTTCTGACAGGAAAACAGCACTATTCACCCCGTTCCGACTACTGTGCCAACCACCAGGGTAAAACTAACGACAGTAAGTCACAACCTCCCCCGAGTTCAGCCTCGGGCGCAACAGGGAGCTCCGCCTCGCCCAACCCCAGGCCTCGGCCTCAGCCTCGGCCTCGGGAGAAGGTCTCCGCCTCGCCCGACCTCGGCCTCGGACCGACCATGCCACAGGGGATACATCATTACCCTACCCCTAGCTAGCTGCCTCAGGCTACGAAGGAACAAGACCGGTGTCCCATCTATATTACTCCGGTAACAGGTAATGATGGTTCCCTGCGTGCGTCCATGACATCGGTTGTTCTCAACTCTCTACGAAAGCAAAGAAACGTCAGCAGGACCCCGGGCCGCAACGCCAGCTGCGCTTCTACAGGGCTCAAGTACTTCTCCGCCAGCCACGTTAGCACATAGCTACACCCCCATTATACAGCTGGACCATCTCCTTGTATCTATAAAAGGGGATGTCCAGGGCCTTCCTAAAGGAGGCGGGCAGAGTGGGACAGACGCGGAGGAGGCTAACTCAGACACCTCACCTCAAGGCTGAACCCTCTCCCTCTCTCTCTCGCGATGCTTGTAACCCCTACTACGAGAACCCCGGTGCAAGATAATATAAGCCTCATCCTCCCTCTTGTGTTCCATCTTGCATCAACCCATCTGGGCAGGGACACGCAGCGATAAATTCACTAGTCGGTTGAGGGTCCTCGCGGGTCCGAAACGCCGACAAAATAATAATGAATTACGAAGTGCGGAAGATAGTTCTTCTTGCTATGAGTTGCTCAATCAATACGGATAACTTTGGGAGCTAACTCAAAAGATTGTGAGCAAGAGAACTTTAGAGAGAGGGAGAGGGAAGAAACAAATCGAATGGTGATGATCAACACAAATGAACACGGCGATTTGTTTCCCGAGGTTCGGTTCCAAAGAACCTACTCCCCGTTGAGGAGGCCACAAAGGCTAGGTCTTTTTCAACCCTTTCCCTCTCTCAATCGGTCACTTAGACCGGTTGAGTGCTTCTTCTTAATCTCACAGGTCACAAAGACCCCGCAATGATCACCACACACTTAGGTGTCTCTTTCTTGCTTTACAAAACACTTAGAGAGTTTAGAGATAGATGAAGAAAGCAACCAAGCAACAAGAGCAACAAATGGAACACAAATCGCACTCTCTCAAGTCACTAATCACTATTGATCACGTTTCTTAATTGTGGGACTTGGAGAGGATTGGAAACTTTGAGTGTGTCTTTAGAATGAATTATTTGCTCTTGTATTGAGTGTTAAGAGTGGAAAGCTTGGATGACTTGAATGGTGGTGGTTGGGGGTATTTATAGCCCCAACCACTATTCTAGTTGTTGGCTATGTTGTCTGTCAATGGGCACACCAGACACTGCACTGTTCATTGTTCGGTGCATGCCACGTCAGTCGACCATTGGGGTTTGGAGCAGTTGACCGTTGAATTCTCTTGTCCTTGTGGCACACCAGATAGTCCGATGCGACCTGACGTCGCAGACTATCCCTGGCCTTCTGACGCTTCAGACTGCGGTGGCGAAGTCGACCATTGCTCGTGGGCTCACCAAACAGTCCGGTGCATACCGGACAATTCGATGATTTTTTAGTCGCGGAGCTCTGCATTTTCCCGAAAGTGGCGAGTTCGTTTGGTGCTCCAGTCTGGGCACCGGACAGTCTGGTGCGCCGCAGGCTGCTGCAATCCTGACTTGCCCCAAACTTAAAGAATTACACCAAGGGTCTTTTTCCTTATATGTGTATATGAACTTTATGCACCTGAGAAAAGATCAACTAGGCAAACTAGTTAGTCCATAAGGTTTGTGATGGACCTCAAGCACCAAAATTGATTATAGGAAATGGTTGAGGCCATTTCCCTTTCAGCGACGTTGGCTGCCCGACTACCACAACCAAGATGGTGTGGCGCCTTGAGTGAAGGTATATTGTCTCCTGATAACTAAAATTTAAGGGTGGAGGTTGATGTTGTGCTATCCGACTACATCAACCACAAGGGTGTTGCGCCTTAGCGATAGTTACGCCGGCTCCTATTGTTGCTGCTCTTACCGTGCCAAGAACAACCTTGAACCTGCATGTAATCGAGAACAAGCAAGAACAAGATAAAAGCGGACACTCACGGATGAGGTAAGGTTGGGGTCCTATTTCAAGTAACCAGGTGGTCTAGCCAACACACATGTTTACAAGGAAGTAGCAAAGGCTAAAATTACATAAAACAAAAACCAAGTTCTTTGGTGGCTGCTAGTTGCTTAAATAGAAGAATAGATAGAAGGAATTCTGGTGGAGTCATGAAGTTATCTCGGCAGTTTCTGGCGCCTCGGGTGTGATCTCCCATTAATTCATCCACTAGCAAGTAGATGAAGAGAGCTTTTCATCAAGTACTTATTTGCATTAAAGGTCCTTGGGAGTTGAAAGTTCTGCTTCATTTAATCTTGTGCTTACTGCAGTTACGAAATCCTTTCGGGTCCAATAGCTTTTATTGCCTTGTTGCCTTCTCCACTCTAAGATGGTTCAAATCCCAAACACGTAAGCATAATAAAGTTATCGACATGCTTTATTACCTCATTTAAAGAAGAATTAGCTTCAACAACAAGGAACAAGTTCACCTGATAATTAAGTTTATGTGCACGGGCTCTTGTCATTGGTGAAGAGGTCACTGGTGTGGTTGTATCAATGATAGTGATATCATCATCATCCTCCCCTTCTTACAACAAAGTCATCCTCGACTCAAACGTGTCATTCTCTTCCAAGTATGGTGTTAAATCTGCAATGTTAAAAGAGGAACTGACCCCAAAAATCTACAACCAATTCAAATTTATATGCATTATCATTAATTTTGTGAAGCACTTTGAAGGGTTCAATAGCTCTTGGTTGTAATTTAAATTTTCGCATATCAAGGAATCTATCTTTTCATAAATACACCCATACTAAATCACTAAGTTCAAAGGTAACATGCTTTCTACCCTTGTTACCTGCTTGTTCATACTTAGCATTCATGGCTTTAATATTTGCTTTAGTTTGTTCAAGCAACTTTATAATCAGTTCATCACGACGAGAAGCATCAAAATTCATTATTTTAGAATGTGGGATGGCAATAAGATCAATAGGAGCACGAGGGACAAAACTATACACAATTTCGAAAGGGCATAGTTTAGTTGTAGAATGCAGCAAACGATTATAAACAAACTCAATATGAGGCAAACATTCTTCCCATAATTTTATGTTATGTTTTAGAAGAACCCTAAGCATGGTAGATAAACTACGGTTTACGACTTCGATTTGTCCATCGGTTTGAGGGTGACAAGTAGTAGAAAAGAGCAATTTAGTTCCCAACTTAGCCCATAGCGTTTTCTAAAAATGACTAAGAAATTTGGTATCTCGATCGGAAATGATAGTATTTGGAACCCCAAGCAAACGAACAACTTCACGAAAGAACAAATCAGCAACATGGGTAGCATCATCAGTTTTGTGACATGGTATAAAGTGTGCCATTTTAGAAAAATTGTCCACAACAACAAAAATACTAACCCTCCCCTTCTTTGTTCTAGGCAACCCTAAAACAAAATCCATAGAAATACCCGTCCATGGTGCACTAGGAACTAGGAGAGGCATGTATAAATCATGTGGATTAAGGTGAGACTTAGCTTTTTGACATGTAGTACAACGAGCAAAAAATCGCTCCACGTCTCTTCTCATTTCAGCCAAAAGAATTGGCTGGTTAGGATGTCTTCTGTCTTCGTCACACCGAAGTGTCCCATCAACCCACCTCCATGTGCTTCCTATAATAATAATATACGCATAGAACCAGCTGGAATGCATAATTTGTTAGCCCGAAACACAAAGCCATCAGTGAGAACAAATTTGTTCCATGTCCTTCCTTCTTTACATTGTAATAGCACATCTTTGAAATCAACATCGAAAGCATATTGTTGTTTAATTGTGGTCGTGAAGCGAATTTTGAGATATTTGGTTCACACGCCTCACCTCAAGCTCTAGTATCCTAAGGGGTCTACCTTTGACCTAATTGGGTACTTAGATTATGAATATGCGGGGTGCAAGGTAGATAGGAAGAGTACATTAGGGATATGTTAGTTTTTAGGGAAGTCCTTGGTGTGTTGGAGCTCAAAGAAACAAAACTCTGTTGTCCTATCCACTGTCGAGGCCGAGTATATTGTTGCAGGCCAGTATTGCACACAATTAATTTGGATGAGGCAAACCCTCTAGGACTTTGGTTACAGTCTGAGCAAAGTCCCACTCCTATGTGACAATGAGAGTGTAATCTATTTGGCAAATAATCCTATTTAACATAGCCGCACTAAGCACACAGACATCCGACGTCACTTTTCGAGAGACCACTAGCAAATGGGGGATATCGATATTTGCCATGTTAGCACTGATCACTAGCTAGCTGATATCTTCATCAAGCCTTTATATGAGAGGAGGTTTTGTGAGCTGCGTAGTGAGCTTAATGTCTTAGATTCACGAAACTTTGATTGTCTATAGGATACACCTCCTTTATGCCTTTGATCATATTCTTTATGCTTTAATTTATAATTATTGCTTATGTGGTGCTCAAGTTGTAGAATGTCATCCTCGGGCCTCACAAGTCCTTGTGTATGGATGCATATGTTGAGCCGGAGGATATGCTACAACTTGACCCTGTGAGACTAATGTCTTTGTTTGAGTTGAGTTTATGTAGTCTCAAAGGTGGATTGAAAGGGAAAAGGTGAATTTGGACAAAGGAAGGCGCACTGCTAAAATAGGTATCATTGTACTTGGTCTTAAATTCACTTGGTTCTTCATTGCCTTTAATATTAATTTGATTTTTGGTGAGTGTTGGGGGTCTGCTTCATCGCCGAAGGTCCCATAAGAATAAACACCTTCGGAAGATCGACACAGAAGCAAAGCTGCCAATCAGAGAGCTTCGTAGTATACTCCCAGATGCACCGACTTAAAGATGAAATGACCGATCGACCCATGATAGCTTATATTATGATTGTAATCATTTGTAAAGGGCATGAATGTAATTTCTCACAGGCTGCGTCCTGTGCCAATAAATAGATGAATAGTACCCCTGTACTGTTCACGCTATCTTGTATTCGCTCGTGTGCCACGCTTGGATTTTTGCCTTCTGTCAAGCCGAAGGTACACATATAATTAAATAATGCTTTTACCTATTCAAGATTATATAATGAAGATATGTGAATGACGTTATATGATTATTCATGTTATCTTTCATGTTTCATATGCTTTGTTTTTCATTAACATATGCCGTGATGATGAAGGTACGTCCTTCATGACCTTCGTCCGAAGATCGTTATATCCTAAGGGAAATAATGTTTCGAAGGACGAAGGACATTAATATTTAATATTTTGTGTTGCCTTGTTATTAACTCATAGCATTTGAGAACAAGTCCCCAACATTGGCGCCCACCTCCGGTGAACTCACTTACACTTTTGAGCTGATGGCTTCGTTCAACAATCAAGCTGAAGTTGCTTCGGCTATGAAGCTGGTGCTCGCGATAACAGGTGGTTCATGCTCAGAACCGGTCAACAAGAAACAGAAGAAGGAGGCTCAGAGAAGGGTACAACATGTTGGGGTGCAGGGACCCTTCATCAAGTCAAAATGGTCCCACATCCCAATTACCTTCTCCCAGGAGGACCTTCAGCTCAAGGATTACCCTCATAATGATGTTATGGTTATATCTTGTGTCATCAAGGGTTTTTTCTGGTCCACAATGTTCTGGTTGATACAGGCAGTGCAGCGGACATCATATTTACCAAGGCCTTCAGACAGATGCAAGAGACAGAAGACAAGATTCATGATGCTACACATCCTCTTTGTGGCTTCCGAGGAAGGCAAATTGCAGCACTCGGTAAAATCACGATGCCAGTGACCTTCGGCTTCATCCACAACACAAGGACTGAACATGTTGTGTTTGACATTGTTGATATGGAATACCCTTACAATGCGATCAATGGTTGTGGGACACTCAATGCCTTCGAAGCAATACTTCATCCAGCATATCTATGCATGAAGATACCTTCGGAACAAGGGCCCATTGCTGTTCATGGGAGTCAGGAAGCTGCTAGAAAAGCCGAAGGAAATGGGACAGACTCAAAAGCGATCCATAATATAGATGGAGCCAAAGCTTGTGAATAGTACAAGTATAGAAGAGAGAAGGCTTCTTCGGCTGATCAGCCGAAACCCATGCTTCTATGTGAAGACATAGCAGAGCAGAAGGTATTGCTGGGGTCTCAGCTATCTGAAGAGCAGGAGAAAACTTTGATAAGGTTTTTATTCAACAACAAAGATGTTTTTGCTTGGTCGGCCAATGATCTCTGTGGTTTCAACAGAGACGTCATTGAACATTCACTCAATGTCGACCCATCCTTCAGGCCAAGAAAGCAAAGGCTTCAGAAAATGTCTGATGATAAAGCCAAAGGTGCTCGGAATGAAGTAAAAAGACTTCTCAGTGTTGGTGTTATCAGAGAGGTAAACTATCCAGAGTGGCTAGCAAATACTGTTATGGTGAAGAAGGCCAATGGCAAATGGAGAATGTGTATTGACTTCACGGATCTCAACAAGGCCTGTCCAAAGGACGAATTTCCATTACCAAGAATAGACTCTCTTGTAGATGCAGCAGCTTCTTCAGAACTTATGAGTCTGCTGGATTGCTACTCAGGATATCATCAAATATGGATGAAGAAGGAGGATGAGCCAAAGACTAGCTTCATAACTCCCAGTGGCACCTATTGTTATCTTCGAATGCCTGAGTGGCTCAAGAATGCTGGAGGAAGCTTCAGCAAAATGACAACCAAGGTCCTTCATTCTCAGATAGGCAGAAATGTGCTAACATACATTGATGATATCATAGTAAAAAGCACGAAGCAAGAAAATCACATCACTGATCTGCAAGAAACATTTGCTAATTTTAGGCAAGCTGGCCTGAAATTAAATCCAGAAAAATGTGTCTTTGGAGTGAAGAAGGGTAAGTTCCTTGGCTGTCTAGTTTCAACGAAGGGGATTGAAGCTAACCCAAGCAAAATCGAAGCTATCCTTCGGATGGAGTCGCCAAGCACAAAGAAGGGGGCCCAACGGTTGGCATGAAGACTGGCATCATTGAATAGATTCATATTTAGATCAGCAGAAAGAAACTTGCCATTCTTTGAAATACTAAAGTCGGTCGAAGTTTTTCAATGGGGCCCAGCTCAATAAAAAGCTTTCGAAGAGCTGAAGCAATACTTGATTGATCTAACAACATTAACTCCACTTGCGCCAGGGGCTCCATTACTATTATATGTGGCAGCTTCGCACTCTGCAGTGAGTGCGGCGCTTGTACAGGAGAAGCTTGAAGAACAAATTAAAAAGCAAGCCCAGTATACTTTGTTTCCAAAGTTCTAAGTTTATCAAAGAAAAATTATACAGAATTGGAGAAGGTGTTGTATGCTGTCTTAATGGCTTCCAGGAAGCTTCGGCATTATTTTCAAGCATACCACATAATTGCTCCTTCATCATAGCCTTTGAAGGATATTATGAGGAACAGAGAAGCTACTGGAAGGATTGGAAAGTGTGCTGCGGAGCTTAACGAGTTTAGTATTGACTATGTGCATAGATCCTCAATTCAATCCCAGGCGTTAGCAGACTTCATTGCTGATTGGACTCCAGGGGCTCAGGAAGAAGAAGCAAATAAAGATGACGAAGCTTGGACAATGTTCTGTGATGGTTCCTGGGGGACCTTCGGTGCAGGTCCGGCTGCTGTTTTAGTTGCACCTTCCAAAGTCAGAACATGCTATGCAGCAAGGCTTGATTTTAGCTGTACAAATAATATCGCCGAATACGAAGCTTTACTTTTGGGGCTTCGAAAGCTAAAGACAATGGGAATAAGAAGGGCAATTCTTAAAACAGACTCTCAAGTTATTTCTGGTCATGTTGATAAGAGTTGCAAGGCAAGAGATCCGAAGCTTGAGAAATATCTGGACACAGTTCGAAGGCTTGAAGCTTCTTTCGAAGGATTTTCTGTTAAGAATATTCCAAGAGGGGAAAATGAGCATGCTGATCTACTAGCCAAGTCAGCGGCACATGGGCTTCCTGTACCTTCGGAAGTATTTTTTGAGACAATAAGAGCACCTTCGGTTGAACTCCTTGAAAGAGCAGTGCTCACAATTTCTCATGTCCATAGTGAAGATTGGAGGACTGAGATTATATCTTTCCTCCAGGGTAACTGTCTCTCGGATGATGAGGTTTATAACAAAAGAATGGAAGCCAGAACAAGACCATATGTCGTAATAGAAGGGGAATTATATAAACATGGAGTTTGCTCCCCACTTCTCAAATGCTTATCCAGAACCGAGGGTATAGAACTGATGAAGGAGATACATGCAGGATTGTGTGGATCCCACATTGGGTCCAGACCTTCTCTGGGAAAGGTTTTCCAACAAGGATTCTATTGGCCGAAGGCAGCTTCGGATGCAGCATATTTGGTTCAAAAGTGCGAAAATTGCCAAAAATGTGCAAGAGATCAGAAGCAACCCTCGTCATTGACTCAGCTAATACAACCAACCTAGCTGTTGCAAAGATGGGGACTGGATCTGCTAGGTCCACTTCCACCAGCATAGGGCAACTTGAGATATGTCGTGGTGGCTGTAGAATACTTTTCCAAGTGGATTGAAGCGAAGCCATTGGCCACAATAACTTCGGTCACAGTCCAGAAATTCTTCTGGCAAAACATTGTTTGTCGCTTCGGCATGCCGAAGGCTATAACTGTGGACAACGGAACATAGTTTGATGCCAAAGCTTTCAAGGAATTCTGTGATCAAATTGGCACGAAGATTCATTTTGCGTCAGTCAGACATTCAGAGTCAAATGGACTTGTCAAAAGAGCAAATGGTATTATAATGACAGGAATAATGAAGCTAATCTTTAATCAGCCCAGAGGAAAGTGGCCAGATGAGTTGATTAAAGTGGTGTGGAGCCACAATACGACTGTATCGAGATCAACAGGTTTTACGCCATTCAAGTTATTATTCGGTGACGAAGCTATAACTCGAGAAGAAGCTAAAGCGGGGTCAATAAGAACAGCAGCTTCGGCAGAAGATGAAGCTGATTATCATGTAGCAAAAGATACTATAGAAGGGACCAGACTTCAGGCTGTGGAAAATATCAATAAATATCAAGCTGAAACAATAAAATGGCGCGACAGAAAAGTCCGGTTGAAAAATATCAAACCAGGGCATTTGGTGCTTCGGAGAGTGGCCAACGCTGATATAGTATGCAAGCTTCAACTGAAGTGGGAAGGACCCTTTCTGGTAGTATCTTCGTCAACACCCGGTTCTTACAGATTAAAGGACATGGATGGCAACAACATTCCTAGATCTTGGAATGCGGATGAGCTTCGACGGTATTATGTATAAATTAATTAATCTTTTACATTTTTTCCTATGGCACCCTTTTCCTTTCCAAAGGGGGAGAAAGGTTTTTAATGGGGCCATAATTTATAATTTTTCCTTTCTTATTCAGCTCTACGAGAGCAAAATCCCCCAAATATGTAAATGTAAAATCTGAGTATGCACCATCGAGTGCAGAGAAAAGGAAAAACAGGGAGAAGCTCGAAAGTCGTCCCTAAGGGGATGCATAGCACGACGAAGCTACAAAGAAGCTGTTCCTAAGGGAGCGGAGCGTAAGTTTTCTGCTCAAAAGTCGTTCCTAAGGGAATGCAGAGCCAAATACCGCCGAAATATAAGGCGAAGCACGAAAAGTCAACACGAATACTGCCGAAATAGAAGGCAAAGAAGTTCAAAAGACGTTCCTAAGGGGATGCAGAACTTACACCGAAAAATAAGCGGTGCAGCCGAAAAATAAACGACAAAGAGACTTCAGCCATTACTAAGGGAATGAAGGTCATGGATGAAGCTTCGTATGTGTGTGTGTGTTTGGGCATTCATTGGCACGATACATTACATCATACATTGCATTCATAAACATTCATTTAGACATACATAGGATCATCATCATCATACAGATAGACAGTTGCTTCGACTCTAAGAATACGGCTTCGGAAGCAGATTTATGCTTCGTTGCGTACGAAAAGAAGGGAAGGTGTTTTTCGTCTTCGGCTCAAAAAATACAAGTTTCGTACACATCAAAGCAGTTCATACATTGACGGAAAGGTAAAAATATATTACAAGGCATGGACAAATTTACAGAGTAGTATCTGATTCTCAAATTACAATATTCTTTACAAAGGATAATACAAGAGTTTTTCTAGAGTTTTTTTCACAGCAAGGTTTTCGGCTTCATCATCATCTGCTAAGCTTCGGATCGTCTGCTAAGCTTTGGCTCAATGCTCTTCGGCTTCGTCATCCTGTACATATCAAAGCATTATAAGGTAAATTCAAGTTTCAAGGAAAAGGTAAGCACAAGGTACGAGTTTATTACCGGTTTAAGGTGACTTCGAGCTTCGTCACTAGCCAAGTTTCGCCTGCCCTTTGCCCAGATTTGAGTAACAAATCTGTTTCCGATGCTTCGGCCCAGGCCGAGGATGTTATCCAAATCTGCTGGTGACAGGCTGAGTTTGGTCTGTTTACAATATTTCCATGTGTACAGCCAGCCTTCATGAAAGCGACAGCTGTGCCTCAAGAAGCTAGCAAGGCACAAAAGTCACCATGTCCAGCTATAACTTCGTCGAGAGCATCAACTTCACCTTCAATATGATTAAATGTGCCCGACAGGTCTTCAACCGAAGGTTTAAATTTTTCGGAGCTGGCGCCAACTGAGTTAAAGACCTGTTTCAGCCGTTGAATGCACCGGGTGCCGAAGCCTAAGCATTTTTCCTGAAGATCCTTGAGTGATTTCTGTAAATTTGAACTTTTTTCACCTTCGGCTTCGAGCTTTGTTTTGAAATCTCTCTTCTCTTGCTCAAAGTTTTTTTACTGTAGGGAAAGTTCACTGTTCAATCTGGCGATCTCGGCTTGAGCTTCTGCCAGTGAACCATCCATCGTTTGAAGCACGAAGTCTTTCCTTTCTAGGGCAGCTTCATGATCTTTAATCTTCTTCTCTAAGCCCTCAATTATAACTTTGTTTTTCTTGTCCTCGAGGACTTGTTGCATCCTCAAGGCTTTGCTTAGCAGTAAGCTCTGACAAAATAACCTTCATCAGAAAACATCTTCATATCAAAACAATAAAAAGCTAAGGGAAGAATTTTACCTTAAAGTTAGAATAAAACAGGCTACCGGCGATATGCTGTCGTCGGTATCTGCTGAGATCGGTTTTGAGCTTTGGAAAACCAACACTTTTCGATAAAGTGCTGACAACCTTCGCACCAATTCGGTCCCGAAGGCATCCTAAACTCTCTTCGGCAACACCGCCGAAGAGCAGTGCCCCTAGCTGGTACCCGCAAGATATGGCATAGTCCTTCAGCTCTTCTTTTTCAGCCTTTGACAATTCTTGCCCAATTATATTTTGAAAGTTGAAAATTTCTTCTTCTGAAGTATCTTCGGCAGGTTCCTTCTCTTTTCTAGGCATCTTCTCCCCTTTTTCAGGCACTGTGGCCGGGGTTTCCTCGGCAGCTGCAGCAGTTTCTTCCTCAGCCATATTCGAAATCATTTCATCAATATCAATAAGTGTGTTTTCCAAATCTGTGGCTTCGGCTGTTGCAGCTTCGGAAGTAGAAGCTTCGGCAGGACCAGCTTTGGCTGATGCTGTTTTCGGTGCTGAGGTCGATGGCGGTGTTTCTTCAATAGCCTCAATGACAGTAATAATTCTTTGCTTTTTTGGTTCAGCAGGCTTCTCGTCAGCCAAGGCTCCTTCTTCTATAAAAGCTTCATCAGTTCCGATCCCAGCGGACTTAGCTAATTAGGTAGAGATTCGGTCATTACCTTTAAAATTTCTTCTGCGTCAGTGGCAGAAAATGTTGAGGGAACTTCTTCTAAATCAGCTTTTGGCTTCAGAGCTGGAGCCTTTCTTTTCTTCGACACGGCCACCTTCGGCTCTAGACTGAATTTTTTCTTTTTTGCCAAATTCTCATCTTCTTTTATCATCCTGGCAGCTTGTCTTTGCATAACACTGACAACCCTTTATCGTTTTGGCCCTTCGGCACCTTTGCTTAACCTTTCATAGTCTGGGTATTCAAATTTTAAAGCGTCCATTACTCGGTTTAACCTTCGTTTTGGCCGGGTGCCAAAGGCTGCTGTCATCAATTGATCTTCTTTTTTCATATAATTGCCCAAGATCTCATTGCACATAACCTCAATTGTATCCAACCATTCTTGGCAGGGTTCTTTGAAGTGTTTCTTGAACTTAAAATGATAGGGCAGCTGAACGAGTTCATTCTTTTTCTTCTCTCCTTTAAGCTTTGGCATACCCCATTCCTTTAATGTTGGGAATACCCTATTGGCTAGGTACTCTTGAACCAAATCCCTAGTACCAATATGTTCAGACACAACTCTAAATTCGCCCACAGCATCTGGGCATGATGTCCCCGGCGTCATGTTGCACTGAGGCCTAGTCAACCCGAAGGTTAGCTCCAGCAGGCTCTGAACTAGCTTCTCCTTTTTCTCATCAATCTTAACATAAAACCATTCAGTTTTCCAACCGGTTGGCCATTTGGTGCGGTAGCTAACCACCGGTGTCTTCATGTCTTTGCGGTAAGCAAAATTATAGCAGCCGAAGTTCTCGTGCAGTCCATCTTCTCTAGCCTTCGTCTGATAGTGAAGTTCGTGTACCCGACAGAAGGCTTCGGCAAGTGGCTCCACTCCTTGGCTTCGGAGAGCCCAGATAAAAACGTTGAGCCTAACGATAGCGTTAGGAGTCAGCTGATGAAGATAAATCTCAAAATTTTCCAAAACATCTGCAATCATTCCATGCAGAGGAAACCTCAACCCTGCTTTGAAGAAGCTCTTAAAAACTACCACCTCGAATCAGCTTCGGGATGGTCTCTTCCCCGCCAAATCGAATCAGCTTCTTCTTGGCTTCCCGAAAGTAGCCTAGTTTTGTCATCATCGGCATATCAGCTTCGGAGACAGTCGACTTCCCAAAATCCAAGTGGCTGGGTTTGGATGGCATAGTGGTATTATAATCTATCTCTTCTTCACCACCATCACCCTCTTCAATATCTGTCTGCTCGGCTTCGGCAGCAGGTGCACTTTCGTCAGCAGCACCCTCTGGCACAACCAGTACCGACTGCCTCATAACTTCGGAGATTGGGGCAGTCTCAGTCGCTTCGGTCTCCTCTCCGTCGCGTGTAATCCTAGCTGTCGAGCGCACCCTGGCCATTTGATGCTGAATTTCTTGCGTTTTGACGAAGTTGATTATTTTTTATCTTTGCCGAAGCTCCCTCTTGTGACGAAGCTAAAGCAAAACGATGCTTTGTCTGAGGATATGGTGAATAAGCTTCGGCTGTGGTCAAATTTTTCAGCAGCACAACAGTGAGCAGTAAATGCTGTGGTAACTTCACAACTACCCGTCTATTTATATACTGCTGTAGGTGGGAAGGTGAATCGTCAAGCCGCTCGCACCCGCTGAATAGTCGCCCGCACCCACTGAACGGTGGACCATAGTGCGCGAGAAGGCGAATCACCAGATCGCGCGTACCCGTCGTATGGTGGGACCACCTTACACACGGAATATTTAAATCGTTTCTCGACAACGAGCTCAGGGAAGGTGTTTTTCGGACCTTCGGCATTTTGAAGCCTAAGAGAATTTTTCACGGGTCGAGCTCGTTACGAAAAACGATCTGGCACCGTGAAGGGGCTACTGTTGGGGGTCTGCTTCGTCGCCGAAGGTCCCATAAGAATAAACACCTTCGGAAGATCGACACAGAAGCAAAGCCGAAGCTGCCAATCAGAGAGCTTCGTAGTGTACTCCCAGATGCACCGACTTAAAGATGAAATGAACGATCGGCCCATGATAGCTTGTATTATGATTGTAATCATTTGTAAAGGGCATGAATGTAATTTCTCACAGGCTGCGTCCTGTGCCTATAAATAGATGAACAGTACCCCTGTACTATTCACGCTATCTTGTATTCGCTCGTGCGCCACGCTTGGATTTTTGTCTTCTGTCAAGCCGAAGGTACACATGTAATTAAATAATGCTTTTACCTATTCAAGATTATATAATGAAGATATGTGAATGATGTTATATGATTATTCATGTTATCTTTCATGTTTCATATGCTTTGTTTTTCATTAACGTATGTCGTGATGATGAAGGTACGTCCTTCATGACCTTCGTCCGAAGATCGTTATATCCTAAGGGAAATAATGTTTCGAAGGACGAAGGACATTAACATTTAATATTTTGTGTTGCCTTGTTCTTAACTCATAGCATTTGAGAACAAGTCCCCAACAGTGAGGCAATGATGTTAGGATACTAATTTATCTGTTTTGGTGCTTAATGCTAAGGGGGGGGGGAATTAAGACCAAAGCAACTGAATCAACTAGTACTTAGGGTTTTAAAGAGTTTTAAAAAAATTTAAAGAGTTTTAAAGAGTTTTTAAAAGTTTTGAACTTTTAACTTGCCTTTTAATCAAAACCCTCTTGATAGCAAAGAGGTTCCCTCTTATTGCAAAAAATGGCTCTCTTGTGTGGGAATGGTTGTCTTACGAAAGAAAGGGGGAGCTTTGGGGAGCATGATCAAAATAAGTGTTCTAAAGTGAATTGTTTTGCAAAACCAAAAAGCTTTTACTTAGAAGTTAGGAAAATGAGTTTGATTGCAAAATTCAAAATAAGTGGTGGCTAAACGATCCAAATATGTCAAATATTATGTTTATTCAATTGGTTTTAAGTTTGGACTTCAAATTGCCAATTTTGTGTCATATCTGGTTAAGTTAGTCAATTGTGAGTTGCTTTAGGTGTGTTGGCATAAATCACCAAAAAGGGGAGATTGAAAAGAAAATGAGCCATAGGGCTATTTCTACCTTTTTTGGTGATTAAGTGCTCAACACACCATATTAGACTAACCACTTTGATATGATAATGAGTACATGAGCATAAAAAGAAAATTGAAGAGACCAAGTCCATATGAGCTGATTTGAAGGGTCAAAAGTGCAACTTTGGACAAACAACCATAAACACAAGGTTTAAGTGTTCGGATAAGTTGCATGTTAGGAAAATGGACCCCGGGCCATTTGGCTCAATAGGTTTGGTGTTTGATGATCAACATAACCTATGGACTAATGTGTTTGCTAGTGTTTGTGTTTGTAGTTCACAGGATGCTAAAGTTACTTGGACCAAGGCATTGAGGAAAGCAACACCTCAAAAGAGGACATTATGAAGATCAAGTGAAGTCCAAGAAACGAAGGAAGTGTTGCCACGACGGACTGTCTGGTCTGGAGCACCGGACTGTCTGGTGGCACACTGGACTGTCCGGTGCCACACACCGGATTGTCCGATGCACCAGGGAACAGTAGCTCAACAGCTAGTTCCAAGTGGCACTATGGAGAGAAGACCACTGGACTGTCCGGTGTGACGTCCGGAGTGTTCGGTGTAAAAAGCCTGCGCGCCAACGGTCACCTGCGGTGTCAGTCCAACGGCTAGGCGCACAAGACAAGGGGTACCAGACTGTCCGATGCACCACCGAACTGTCCGGTGTGCCACAGAGAGCAGCGGCTTTTCTCCAATGGCTAGTTTTGTGTTAGGGGCTATAAATACACCCAACCGGCCATTCCAAGGTGTGGGAGCCCAAGCAACATACCAAGGCATATTGTAGACATTTACAAGTGCTCATACACCCAAGTGCTTAATAGAATCACTCGGTAATTAGCATAGGTGCTTTGAGAAGTGCTTAGGTTAGTTAGACCGCATTAGCGCTTGCTCTAGGTGAATCCTAGTTAGTTGAGGGATTTTAGAAAAACCACACAACTCCTCGGCTCTTGCGCGAGCCATTGTAATTGTATCGAGTGGGGCGAGAGTCTTGCGAGATCGTGACAACCTCGTTTGTGTCATGACCGCCACTGTGTACCGGAGGGAACGAGGCCCGCGACATTTTTGGCCGGAAGCTCAATAGTGGAGACGGCAGGGAGTGTCCGATAGGAGCCGGAAGCGAAGCACCACTTGCGCGTGGAGAAGGCCCATGACTCTACGGAGTTACTCGACCGAGGTGTCTAGCCCTCACGTGGGCTTCCCTTTGCGTAGGGGCACCAACGAGGATTAGTCGAGACCTTGCGTGGTTCCGGATACCTCAGTAAAAATACCGGCGTCATCCATGAGAGTTTGCATCTCTACCTTGCTCTTTAGCTTCCACATTTACATTAAGCATTAAAGTTTCAATCTTGTATTCATACCTACATTGTTTAGGATTGAAACTTAGACATTGCGGTAGAGATAGCAACACTTAGACAAAACCTAGTTTGCACATTCTAGTTTGATTAATTGCATAGGTTTTGCTCTAGGGATTTATTTGTGACCTAGTTTAGAGAAAGTTTTAGAAGTCCTAATTTACCCCCCTATTAGGCGTCACATGTTTCTTTCAATTGGTATCAGAGCCTGGTTTGGCTCATTTGAAACGCTTTAGCTTCACCGCTAAAAGAGCTAACGCTTTTGAAGAATGGGGATGGATACCCACAGGCCACCACACTTCGACGGCACTAACTTCCCATATTATAGTGCTAGAATGGCTTGTTACCTAGATGTCGTTGATCTAAGTGTTTGGAGAGTCACTCGTGACTGGACGAAACCACCAAAAAATCCTGAGAAACCCACCACGAGTGAGGAAAAAGAAATTCATTTAAATGCTAGAGCCACAAATTGCTTGTATGAATCTCTTAGCATGGATATTTTTAATCAAGTTTTTACATTGAGAACTGCTAATGAGATTTGGCTAAAATTGCATGAGCTCCATGACGGAACATCCAATGTTCGTGAGCAAAAACATTGCCTAGTCTTAAATGAGTATAATTCTTTTGCTATGAAAGAAAATGAGCTTGTTAGATATATGTATTCTCATTTGAATCTAATCATCAATGAGCTCAATTCTATTGGCAATAATAAGCTAGGTGATGCGGACATTGTGAGGAAGATTACCTCCCTGCTACCACAACAAAGATATGGGAGCATCATTACTATTCTTCACAACATAGAGGACTTGAGTACAATGACCCCGACCGTTGTGATTGGTAAAATCACGGCCTTTGAGATGTCGCGAAAAATGTGTCGGGGAGAGGAGCCAACTTCCTCAAGGCCATATGCTTTTGCATGTGATGAAAGGAAGGGTAAAAAGAAGGCTCCCACTCCAAGTTCCTCAAGTGAAGAAGAGGAAGAACAAAGTGATGATGATGAAGATAATCAACCATCAACATCATCCTTCGAGGACGAAGAAACAATCCGACGTGTGGGAAAGGTAGTGGGGATGATCCACAAGATTAATCTAATCGGTGTGCCCCTGCAGGTAGAGGATCTTCTCTTTAAAATTGATAGGAAAAAGCAAAGAAAGAGAGGATGCTTCGCATGCGGGGAGAAGGGCCACTTCAGGGACAGCTGTCCAACTATGGCCGAACCCAAAAATGGGAGGAGCAAAGGCAAGGCACTAACAAGTGTCAAAACTTGGGACGACTCTTCAAGTGAAGATGAACGTCCAAGGACGCGCAACCACCGCTCCTCATGACGCTCATCATAGTCATCACGCAAGTGCCTTATGGCAAGAGGTAAAATGAGTATTCCATCTTCTAGTGATGATAGAAGTAGTGATGATAAAGGTGAGAAAAAGCCCTCC
Source organism: Zea mays (assembly GCF_902167145.1). Classification (NCBI taxonomy): domain Eukaryota; kingdom Viridiplantae; phylum Streptophyta; class Magnoliopsida; order Poales; family Poaceae; genus Zea; species Zea mays. The sequence goes on along the minus strand of NC_050096.1, from coordinate 69,242,846 downwards.
GTAGATGAGTTTGCGGAAGCCGTTAAATTTTTCTAGGATGTTTGCACTAAACAAAAGGCTCAACTTAAAACCTTGAAAAATAAGTTGATTAGCTTTCAAAATGATTATAAAGGTTTGCTAGAAAAATTTGAAACATTTGCAAATTTAAATTGTGAGCTATCAACTAAAATTGAGCAATTAGAGTCTAGTGCTCCATCCACTGCTACCGATGATGGCCTTATTAAAAAGAAAGAAAACTTAAGGCTAAGTTAGCTAGCTCCCAAGAAGCTATTGAAAATTTGCTAGGGAAAATGGAAATTCTTAGCATACACAATAATGTGCGAACTACTAAGCTAGAAAACATTGGTAGCACACTAGGGACATCTTTAGTTGAAATTCCTGAAATTATTAAGAAAGATGATTCTACTTCTTGCTTTAATTTAATTGATAATTTTAACCCATGCAATCAAGTTCTTGTTAAGAATGTTGTCATAGAAACATGTTTGGACGAGATTGCAATGGAGAATGAGCAATTAAAGCAAGAGGTGGCTCGCCTTGGGAAGGCCTTATATGACAAGAAAGGCAAAGCCAAACAAATCCAACCTCCACAGGATAACACCATTGTGGGAGTGAACAAGCCTGTGGAGGGCGAAACTGTGATTTGTAGGCTATGTCACAAGGAAGGCCACAAGTCTTTCCAATGCAAGGCGAAGACCGGGGATAAGCAAAAGCAAAACCAACAAGCGAAGTCTCCAACACCTACATCAACAAGGTGGACAAAAAGGCTGCTACACCATATTTGATCAAGAAGAAAGAGAATGGAAAGGTGATAGCAATCAAGGCCAATAAGCAAGCCAAGAAAGGCAAAGGGGTCAAATGCATCTCGGTGCCAAAGGAGATTATTTCAACCATGAAAAGCACCAAGAAGGTTTGGATCCCAAGAGGGAAATGAGGAGTGTGAAGGACTTCGAGGAATTTGGAGACATGAAAAAAATCGGGATGTATATCATGGGTGTTGGGGGCCATCGTCTTCCGAAGGTCCTCAAAAACATGATTTAACAATGTTCTCCAAGTGTAACATATGAACAGGTACCTTCTGTCGGCGTTTCGACCCCGGGGGGTCCCTGAACCGACAAGTAAATTGTCGCTGCGTGTCCTAGCCCAGATGGGTCCGCGCGAGACGGAACACAAAGGGGGGAGAAACAGTAAGGGGAAATCGTGGCCTTCGTGTTGTCTTGCGCCCAGGGCGGATGCGCTTGCAGTAGGGGGTTACAAGCATTCGCGTGGGAGAGAGAGAGAGAGAGCCTTGTGCGTCGGCCCGTTCTCCCGCGCGGCCAACCTTCTCGTATGAGAGCCCTGGACCTTCCTTTTATAGACGTAATGTGCTAACGTGTCTAGCAAAGGGGATCCAGAGCCCTATGTACGTGTCGTCGTGGCTATCAGAGAGGTTTTGGCGCCCTGTTCATGTGATGTCGTGGCCGTCGGAGGAGCGCTTGAGCCCCGTGGAAGTACAGCTGTCGGGGCTGTCGGATCCTTGCTGACGTCTCCTTGCTTCCGTAAGGGGCTGAGAGCCGCCGTCGTCATGGAGCACGCGGGGTGCCATCATTACTTGTTTACTAGGGCGAGCCAGATGGAACGCCGGTCTTGTTCCCCGTAGCCTGAGCTAGCTAGGGGTAGGGTAATGATGGCCCCCTGTGACGTGGTCGGTCCGAGCCCGAGGTCGGGCAAGGCGGAAGCTCCTCCGAGGTCGAGGCTGAGTCCGGACCTGGGGGTCGGGCGAGGCGAAGACTATCGTCCGAGGTTGAGGCTGAGTCTGAGCCCTGGGGTCGGGCGAGGCGGAGTCCGTCTTCCGAGGTCGAGGTTGAGTCCAAGCCCTGGGGTCGGGCGAGGCGGAGTCCATCTTCCGAGGTCGAGGCGGAGTCCGAGCCCTGGGGTCGGGCGAGGCGGAGCTTCCTATGGCACCCGAGGCTGGACTTAGCTGCTATCAGCCTCACTCTGTCGAGTGGCACAGCAGTCGGAGCAGGGCAGGCGAAGCTATTTTCTTGTCAGGTCGGTCAGTGGAGCGGTGAAGTGACTGCGGTCACTTCGGCCCTGTCGACTAAGGAGCGCACGTCAGGATAAGGTGTCAGTCGATCCTTGCATTAAATGCTCCTGCGATACGGTCGGTTGGCGTGGCGATCTGGCCAAGGTTGCTTCTCCGTGAAGCCTGGGCCTCGGGCGAGCTGAAGGTGCGTCCGTTGCTTGAGGGGACCCTCGGGCGAGACGTGAATCCTCCTGGGTCGGCTGCCTTTGCCCGAGGCTGGGCCCGGACGAGGCGAGACTGTGTCCCTTGAGTGGACGGAGCCTTGTGTTGGGGTGAAGGCAAAGACGCCACCCTTCGCTCGAGGCCTTTGCCGCAGTCGCTGGTCCGACGGAGACAAAACTGGCAGGGACACCCTTCGCTTGATACGACATCAGACGAAGGCCTGCGACGCGGTCATCCCACCATGCGGCCTCGTCCGGTTCAAGGGCCCACATATGACCCGGCCCATTGTAATGGGCCCTGCGTGGCCGCTGCGTGTTACGGGCCTAATTTATAAAGGCATTCCTGTAATTACAGTCTGTAACCCTGCTTTATGGGAATATTCTGGGGATAAACTAGGTGTCTGAGGGCACATGCGTCCTTAACACAAGGCGCTGGGCGCTCAGATACCTATAAATACCCCCGCACAGTGCCCGTGAGAGGCCAGATTAACAGAGCTATTGCCTTCTAGCACGTAACCCTGTTAACGTCACTGTTCACCCTTGTTGGCCCCCTTGCGACCGAGAGCAAGTGCCAACATTTGGCGCCCACCGTTCGTGCTACGAGAAAACCACCCGCGATGGCACCCAAGAGAGCTGACCCGAAGGCTGACGAGGCTGCGAAGGCAGCACTGCTAGCCACAAGAAAGGGCAAGGCCCTCACCCAATCCACCCACCAAGAGGCCACTGAAGACGACACCCTCCGCACCTGCGGCCCTGAAGGACAATCACAGCCACCCCCAGGCTTCGCCCCACTGGAGGGCGCGGACGTCACCGAGGACGGTGAAGTCCTCGGCGTTTCAGCGGAAGAACAGCTACAGCTGCACGCCCTGCGCCTCAAGAACCGCAATCTCCAGAGGCAGAAAGAGATACTGGAGGCCAAGCGCCAGCGCGTGTCCGCACTAGCCAAAGTGCGGCAAATGATACGTGACTAAGAGCAGAAGGCCCAGGACCTCGAGCGGGAGATCGCGCTGATGCAGCGCGAAGGCCACCTTGGCCTGCAGCATGAGCCACCCCTCCAGCAGCGCGCACAACTAGAAGACACGCGCGAAGGCCACCTCGGCCCGCAGCATGAGCGACCCCTGCAACAGCGCGCACAACCGGAAGGCCCGCGGTTCCCCCAGCGCGACCACACCTTCCCGCACGTCGCACCATTCCAAGGGGTCAACTACCTCGACGAGCGAAGTCCCCTGGTGCCACACCTGCAAGTGACGCCTTGGCCAGCTAACTTCCGGGCAGGGGCATATCCCAAGTACAACGGCAGCACCGACCCAGCACAATACATAATGAGTTATCAGGTAGCCGTTGCATCTTCCGGAGGGGACGACGCCACAATGGTGAAGTCTTTCATCATCGCCCTAGAGGGCCCAGCTCTCACCTGGTTCACCAGGTTGCCTCCGCTGTCCATCGATTCCTGGAGAAGCCTCCGGGATAAGTTCCTGCTCAACTTCCAAGGGTACCGCCCAGACACCGACGCCTTGGCCAAGCTCTCGCTCTGCAAGCAGCTGGAAAAGGAGACTCTGCGGGAGTATTACCGCAAATTTTTAACACTCAAGTCACAGCTGCCCTCAGTCGATGATCAGATCGCTATCCACTACGCTATCAGTGGCCTTCGCGCCGACGTCCTCTACAGCCACTGTATCAGAGATCCGCCCAAGAACCTCCAGGAACTATATCAGCTCTTTGAAAAATATGCCAAATCCAAAGAGCTCCACCAGCGCAAGGTTGAGTCGCAGCGGAAACCCAAAGATGCTCCACAGTCCAGCCGCACGTGGACGAGGACTCCGCAGCCAGACTCCGGTCGAGACGGCCGCAATCAGCAGCAAGTGCACAACATCGCCAACCAGCACCCCGCTACTGACGCCCCTCATCGCCAGGAATATCCCCCCAGGGCCGCGGAAATGGAACTCGTGGTAGGGGTCGAGGGTGTGCGCAGCCGCCGCGCCGATTCTACTGCCTCTTCCATGGCGAAGACTGCGCCCACCAAACCAAAGACTGCCCGAAAACGAAGGCCACCAGAGACAGAATGGCACGGGCGCAGCCAGCCGACAACCCCAGAGTTGTCGCACACACTTACCAGCAACCCCCTCCACCATATATCCACGCCCCCGCCCCGCATCCACCGCACCACGCTTACCAACACCATCAGGAAGTACAAATCGTACCTCCCCCACCCCCACCACCACACCAGCAACATCAAAACATCCCCCACGCCCCAAAGCAGGAAGACTTCGCCGATCAGCCGTATCGCGGAGTCATTCACATGATAACGGGGGGGTCCAGCACTGACTTCGACACCAAGCGGCAGAAGCGGGACCACTACCGCAGCATCAACCATGTCGCCGTCACTGGCCCAGTCGTGCAGACAAAGTGGTCCCACATACCGCTAACCTTCGACGCACGAGACGTCGACCTGCGCAGCGCCCCCCACATCGACGCTATGGTTATCAATTGCAGCGTAGCAGGCTGGGACCTACACAAGTCCTAGTCGACAATGGCAGTCAGGCGGACATCATCTTCCTCCACGCCTTCGACCGCATGGGTATAAGCCACAGCCTGCTCAAGCCTTCGGACAACCCGTTGTATGGCTTCGGCGGCAAGGGCACCTTTCCCGTCGGCAAAATAGAGTTGCCCCTCTCCTTCGGTGTAGCACCCAATGCCCGAAGTGAGCAAGTGACTTTCGATATCGTGGATATGGTATATCCATACAACGCCATCATGGGTCGGGGCTCCATCAATAAGTTCGAAGCCGCCATTCACGGACTGTACCTATGTATGAAGATACCAGGTCCGTTAGGCGTCATTACGGTCTACGGCAACTAACAGACGGCGCGCAACATAGAGCGGGACTTCGTGCCCGGTCAGAGAAACGTGCATTGCCTCACGGCCCAGCGCGAGGTCCCCGCGCCCGCCAGCCCAACCGATAAACAGCACGACAAGGCACAGCTGCAGAGCCAAGATGGGACCAAGACTGTCCCCCTCGATCAGGCCACGCCCAAGCAGACAGTCACTATCAGCGAAGACCTCACCTCGCATGAAGAGGAGAAACTCCTCTGCTGCATGTCCAAGAATAAAGATGTCTTCGCCTGGTCCGCCCTCGACCTGGTCGGAGTCAGCCGATCCATAATTGAGCACAGCTTGGGAATTGACCCTTCGGTGCGACCAAAAAAGTAGAGGCTTCGCAAAATGTCCGACGAAAAAACAGAGGCGCCAAGGCGGAGGTGCACCGTCTCCTGGAGGCAAAATTCATCGAGCCAGTGGCTTACCCCACGTGGCTCTCCAATGTTGTAATGGTGCAGAAAAAGAGCGGGAAGTGGCGAATGTGCATAGACTTCACCAGTCTCAACAAGGCCTGCCCAAAGGACAATTTCCCATTGCCGCGGATCGACAAAATAGTCGATAGCGCAGCCGGATGCGAGGTCATGTCACTCCTCGACTGCTTCTCCGGTTACCACCAGATATACATGAAGGAGGAAGACAAGGCTAGCACCAGCTTTATAGCACCCTTCGGCACATATTGCTTCATCAGAATGCCGGAGGGACTCAAGAACACCGGGTCCACCTTCTCCAGACTCACCAAGACAGTGCTCGAAGGGCAAGTGGGCAGAAATATATTTACATATGTGGACAACATCGTCGTCGCCAGCAAGAGCAAGGAGTACCATCTCGCCGACCTCGCCGAGACATTCGCGAACATGCGAGACGCACGACTCCGCCTAAACCCGGAAAAGTGCGTCTTCGGCGTTCGCCAAGGCAAAATATTGGGCTACCTGGTATCACACCGCGGCATCGAGGCCAACCCAACCAAGATCCAGGCCATCATAAACATGACGCCTCCGCAGTCCGCCAGAGACGTCCAGCGTCTGACAGGCAGATTGGCCGCTCTCAACAGATTCATCTCCAGGTCCGCTGAGCGAAGTCTCCCCTTCCTCAAAACACTCCGCGGTGCAAAAGACATTGCCTAGGGACCGGAGCAGGCAGCGGCCTTCGCCTCACTAAAACAGTACCTGTCGGAGTTGGCCGTCCTCACAAGCCCCGACTCCTCGCTCCCCCTATTGCTCTACGTTGCGGCTTCGCCGCATGCGGTCAGCGCGGCACTAGTGCAGGAGCAGACAGTTGAGGGCGTGGTCAGGCAGTGCCCTGTTTACTATGTCTCCGAAGTACTGACACCGTCCAAGTGCAACATGACAGAGCTGGAGAAGATTGCCTACGCAGTCGTTATGTCTTCGCGCAAACCGCGCCACTACTTCGAAGCATTCAAGGTCCGAGTCACCTCAGACAGGGGACTCGGCGAATTGTTCAGAAACCCGGAGGCATCGGTGAGGATTGCCAAGTGGGCAGCCGAACTATCCGGCTACCACATCAGCTTCGAGCCCAGGACAGCCATCAAGTCACAAGCCCTGGCAGACTTCGCCGTCGACTGGACTGGGCCAATAACACAGCCAGACCCGTCTGCAGAGAAGGTTTGGATGATCCATTGCGACGGCGCATGGTGCCATGCGGGGGCAGGCGCCACTGCAGTCATCACCTCACCAGCCGGGGTCAAGCACAGATATGCAGCACGCCTCAGCTTCGCTCTGGAATCCGACAGATGCACTAATAATATAGCAGAATATGAAGCAGTCATCCTCGGCCTCCGCAAGCTAAGGGCCCTCGGAGTCACTACCTGCATCATCAAAACAGACTCCAAGGTAGTTGCCCGCCAGGTCGAGAAAGACTATGCAGCAAAGGACCCCGCACTTATGCAATACCTCGCGGCCATCCGAAGTCTCGAGAGACAATTCAAGGGATTCACCTTGCAGCATGTGGATCGGGCCAAGAATGAAGAGGCCGACGCATTGGCCAAGGCCGCCGCCAGGGGCGAGTCCTTGCCCTCCGACGTGTTCTTTCACATCATCGGCACGCCAGCCGTCCGGAGCCCCGAAGGGCTCCAAATAACTAATGACAGCGAGGGCCACCGCATAGTCAACCTAATCATGATCGAAGACTGGCGGGCACCAATAACCCTGTTCCTACAGGGGTACTATCATCCAACCTTCATCAGCGAGGCCAAGCGCCTCAGACATCGAAGACGGGACTTCGCACTGATTGAAGGCCAACTCTACAAGAAAGGGGTCAGTCAGCCAATGCTTAAATGCGTCACCGAAACCGAAGGTGTCCAGATCCTACGCGAAGTCCACAGTGGCACGTGCGGCTCACACGCAGGGCCAAGGGCCCTAGCTGCTAAGGTGATCCGCCAAGGCTTTTACTGGCCCGCAATGATCTGCGCCGCAAATCGGGTCACAAGATCCTGCGAAGCCTGCCAGAAGTTTTCTCCTCGGTCAGGCAGCCCCTCGCAGTATACAAAGCTGATCGCCCACACATGGCCTCTCCAGCGCTGGGGCCTGGACATTGTCGGGCCCCTGCCCACCGCTCAGGGGAACCTTAAGTTCGCCTTCGTCGCTGTCGAGTACTTCACCAAATGGATCGAGGCAAGGGCTGTTTCCACAATAACATCAAAGACTGCCCAAAAATTCTTCTGGCAGAACATTGTTTGCCGCTTCGGAATACCGTCCGAACTAACAGTTGACAACGGCAAGCAGTTTGACAGCCAAGACTTCAAGGATTTTTGTTTCTCCATTGGCACCAAGCTTGCCTTCGCTTCAGTTTATCACCCGCAGTCCAACGGAGTTGTGGAACGCGCCAATGGAAAAATTTTCACAGCCGTCAAAAAGATGCTCCTCGACGAAAAGAAGGGCAGATGGACCGAATTATTACCCGAGGCGGTCTGGGCACTAAACACGACTGAGTGCAGGGCGACCGGGTTCACTCCTTTCCGCCTTCTATACGGATCGGAGGCCATGACCCCACAAGAAATAAAACATGGGTCCCCACGAACGGCTCCGTCAACTGTCCCCGACGTGGACGAGCCAACTTCAAAGGATCTCATCGACGGAGACAGAGTCTTCGCCTTACAGGCCCTAAACAAATACCAAGCCCAGACAAAAGCATGGCGCGACCACTCAGTCATCCCGAGGGAATTCAGCGAAGGAGACCTCGTACTCGTCCGAATAGCTTGGACAGAGTCCAGGGGCAAGCTAGAGCCCAAGTGGGAGGGCCCCTTCATCGTCAAGACGAAAGCTTCCCCCAGCGCTTACAGGCTCGCGACGCCAAACGGCGAAGACCTGGAGCACTCCTGGAATATTGACAACCTCCGCAAATTTTTTGTTTGACTCATCAGGGCCGATTCGCCCTTGTAATTCGTAAAAACAATTTTATTCTGGCTCGCACTCTTTTCCTCCCGGGGGGTGAGGTTTTTAACGAGGCGGAGCCATGTAATATACAAGTGAAAAATCCCCCGCAAAAACATGCGTCGAAAAAAGACCGCGACGACGGTCTTCGACATTCGACCAATACTAGGTCACCGCGAGGCTCAGCGCTAGCCACCCTCGCGTGCGACAAATCCGCGCAGAAGTCGCCTAAGGGTGCAGCCGGACTAGCACAACAAGTGCGAAAAACCTCAGTCTACCGCGAAGACTATCCGTGCAGAAGTCGCCTTAGGGTGCAGCCGGACTAGCACAACAAGTGCGAAAAAACCGAAGTCTACCGCGAAGACTATCTGCGCAGAAGTCGCCTAAGGGTGCAGCCGGACTAGCACAACAAGTGCGAAAAACCGAAGTCCACAGCGAAGACTATCCGCGCAGAAGTCGCCTAAGGGTGCAGCCGGACTAGCACAACAAGTGCGAAAAACCTCAGTCTACCGCGAAGACTATCCGTGCAGAAGCCGCCTAAGGGTGCAGCCGGACTAGCACAACAAGTGCGAAAAACCGAAGTCCACCGCGAAGACTATCCGCGCAGAAGTCGCCTAAGGGTGCAGCCGGACTAGCACAACAAGTGCGAAAAACCTCAGTCTACCGCGAAGACTATCCGTGCAGAAGCCGCCTAAGGGTGCAGCCGGACTGGCACAACAAAAGCAAAATCGACAACACCAAACTGTCCGCGCCGAGACCGACTATATGCGCACCAGCATAGCATAACAAAACACACCAGACCAAGTACATAACGCCTTCGCAAGCATAGCCAAGTGTGCGGGGGCACACAACCTCATCATACAAGCCTTTACACATGTACAAGCGAGGGCACCACACTCTACATCGGCTCAACCTTAGGAATAATTCCCATCTCCCTATAATTAAATAACATTATCCTAAGCTCCTCACCCGCAAAAAGACTTCGCAATTCCCCTTCACCTGTGCTCACGGCGGCTGGCAAAGACAACAGTTCCTGCCGGCCGACCCTACTCACACGAAGCCGACCTCCCTCCGCTTCACTCACTCTGCGCTTCGCAACCGCCCTTCGTCGCCGGCGCCCGGTACTAGGACCAGGCACATCTTCCGCATCCGCAGCGTGCGGTGAAGCCTCCGCCGTAGCCACATCCAAGGCCGCAAAGTAGTCCAAGTCCTCCTCCGACGACTCCTCAGTCCACTCAACCGAGCTCCCAGAGTCAGCAAAATCAGAAAACTCAGATGCAGAACCATCACATTTATTACCACCATCCACGGTCGAAGCCGCCAAAAATTTAGTAGTGGCGGTTGCGTGCGCAGGCCCAAAATCTTGAACCTGCGCAGCAACCAAAATTCAGCAACATATCCAAAATTCCCTAACCATCTACACCCACTACGCCACCTGCGAAGACCCAGCCGTTGCGGGAGCCTCCGTCGTTGCCTCCGCCGTTGCCTCCGCTGTCGCCTCCGCCGCCACCGTCGCAGGATCCTCAGCACTCGGCGCAGCGGCTGCGGAGGCATCTGGCGCGCCTTCGGCGGTCTCTGGGGGAAGGTCTCCGACGGCCGCAGCAGCTGCGGGGGCATCCGGAGCGCCTTCCACAGTCTCCGGGGGCGGCTCCAGGGCGGCCCCGGACACGGCCTCCGCCGGGATCGGCTCCGGGTCAGGCAGCGCGCTGTTCAACGCCCCAAAGTCATCCACCCTCTCGCCACGCGCCGCCTAAGACACAACACACAAATTCAGCAAACCCACACATAGCCCACATCCAGCAAACGCCAAACGTTACCTGAGCCCTCGTCGTCTCGGCCCGCTCCCTGACCACCTCGCGACCGTGCGGACCCCACATCCAGTCGTAGATGGCTCCGGCGGAGTCCTTCACTATGGGGTCCTCAACCTTGTAGATATCTCGCTCAAAATCTTCATCGGCTTGGTCGAAGACCTCGAAGTGTCGGCACCCTTCGCGGGAGAGCGCGTTCATCGCCCCCTCGCAGGTGACCAGGGAGGCATACGACATAAACCCCTCCACGATAGTGGGGAGTGCCTGCAACTCCTCCTGCACCCACTCTAGGCAGTGAAGTCCGGGCTCTCGGTCCGGCACTTTGAAGTCACCGGTCCGCGCGCCCAGCTCATGGTATGAATCCATAAGCTGTTTGCGCGTCCGCTCTGCCTCCACGCGTGACACGGCCTCGGCCCTCTCCACACGGCTCTCCAGGGCGGTGAGCCGCTCCTGCAGCTGCTCGGCGCGCTCCCTGGCAAGATTGCCCTACGCCCGCACCAGTTTGGCCTCCGCCTGCGCAGCCTGCTCCTTGGCGAGGGCCTCATTGGTCTCCCTCCTCTCCCCCGCCAGTTGGCGCCGGAGGTCAGTCTTCTCCCTCTCCAGTGCGGCCACCTTGTCCGCCAGCTTGCGGCACTTACTGTCGGCGGCCGATTTTTCACGGACGGCGTCAGCATGTTGCGTCCGAAGTCTCTCGACTTCGGCAGACACAACTGCCGTGAGCGCCCCCGACGCTGTGCGGTCGACGAAGTCAGCCTCCTGCAAAACACACGTAAGACCGCGGCCCCAGCAAAACCGGCATAAAAAAAACACCGAAGTCTAGCTCAACGGACCTGACTTAGTGCCTCCTTCACCTCCCTCAGCCGGCGGGACACAGCGCCCGCCTCATCCCTGACCGCCGCGAGCGCCGACATCTCGCTTCTGGCGCTAAGAGCTCCGCCCTTCGCCTTCGGCACTACGGCAGCCGCCGTGATCGCCGCGGCAGGCGCAACTATAGCAAGTTGGCCTTCGTCCGACCCTGCGACGTATCAACGGATTAAAAAAACGAGCCAACGGCTTACCACCAAGATAGTCGTCCACACTAATATCGGTGGCGAAGTCGGCGACGCGCTCGCCTGCCGACGACAGCACTCGGGCTGCCTTCGCGGCCTCCGGCACCCTGCTGGACGGCGGCACAGGCTTCGTCGATTTGGAACCACCGGCGCATGCCGCTGCTTCCGGCGCCTTGCTAGATGCAGGGACGCCCGACTTCGCCGCCAGCGGCGGCTTGCTTCCACCGGGGGCCGCAGCCTTCGCAGCCCCCCGCTGCCTCTTCGGCCTGGCGTCATGAAGCCTGACAATCGCCTGGCGCTTCTGTGCAGCTCCCTGGCGATCCTTGTCCATCACTGCCGACACAACAGCAGCAATATTCCGCCCGTAAGGAAACACTTTCCATTCACGAACCATGCGAGATGTAAAAAGGTCTTCGCCGGCCGCGCGGGGGATAGGAACATTCCTAGGCCACCAACCACCGGTAACCCTCAGCATCCGCGCCGAAGACTCCCGGAGCTCGGGCGAAGACATCCTTCCCCCCGGGGCCGCGCATGTCCTCATCAACTCTCTAGCAAAACCATCGGAAACCCCAAGTCCTCCCATAACAGTACCTAGTTTCCTCTTCTTAGAGGATGGGGCGGCCGCCGGCGCAGGGTCGTCTCCAGACTCCACCACCGGTTTCTTCCCGTGGCGGTCCACATCATCTTGGCCTGGATAGTCGTTATACGGCAGCCGATTCAATTCAAAAACCCTGTTCAAACGGTCATTCGACCCACGGATATCCCAGCTACGCTGGCCCTCTGTCCTCGGCACGTACCGACCAACGATCCACACCGCCCCATCCTCCACCTCACGCACAAAGGCGGCCGGATCGCGGTTTTGCAGATCCAGCGCGAAGGCAGGACTTCGCACCATCTTCCCACCATGGGAAGGCACCTGGCGAGGGCACACTTCGCCCAACGCCCAGCCATGCGCCAAGGGCCATACCCCGTACGCCACAAATTCTTCAACCAAGTCGCGCCCACTGCTCAGGCCGACGGCGCACCGAAGGGCCCCTTCGTCCGCATCCTCCTCCGCCACCTCAAAGGGCGGGTATGCTGAGTAAAAATGCGAACACATTTTGGACACGGGGAGCCCCTCATGGTCTTCGACGGTACCCTCCGCGACGTAAAACCAAAACTCATTCCAATTGCCCCACTTGTTGCGGGCGCAAGAAACCAACTCGACTACCTCCATCGTGGTTTTGCCGGTCTTCGGCGTAAACGTACAGGACCCAAACTGGGCAACTTCATCTCCAATCATCCTCTTCTGCTAGTGCAGGCAATAGTACTTCGCAAAGACTTCGACTGATGGTTGTCCGTCGTACGAAGTCATCGCCCAAACATACTTCGACAGAGCCACCACGGCATTCGGAGTCAGCTGATGGATCTAAACGTTGAATCTGCGCAGCACTTCGCCAACGAATCGGTGCGCAGGCAGGCGAAGACCGGCGGTGAAGAACGCCTCGAACACAACCAACTCCCCTTCCGGCTCGGGAACTTCCTCCGTCCCCGGGACGCGGGCAACTCCGCCGCCAAAGTAGCCCAGCCACTGCATATCTTGCACGCGGACCGATGACATCCGCGACAAACCAAAAGCCACTGTATCGCCGGCGCGCAACTCCTCCGCCACCAGAGTACTCGGCGTCCCCTCAGACGAGGCGTCGGCCGGCGGCGAGGCGTTGGCCGGCGGCGAGGCGTCGGCCGGCGGCGTAGCGGCAGCGGAAAAAGAAGTGGTCGGCATCGCTACGTACCGTCGACGGCGGCGGGCGGTCTGCTTCACTCGAGCCAGATCTCCGGCGAACAAGAGCACGGCAGGCAGACGAGCAGCAAGACGGTGGAAAAGGCGGCTAGGGTTTTCACGGAGCGCGGAAAGTGAAGTTCAAAAACCGCCGACCCCCGCCCCCTTTTATAGACAGGGCGCGGCTCTTCGGGAAACCCGCAATCCAACAGGGCGCAGCGCTTCGGGAAACCCGCAATCCAACAGTACGGTGTCAATCAACGGTCATGTCAAAAACCCCCGCGGAACCACTTCGAGCGAGGGCAGCGTCTCCGCCATCTAGCGACGTCTTCGGCACCAGGTGACTTTGTCGAACTGGTCCCTCGAAGGGCAAATGTTGGGGCGAAGGCAAAGACACCACCCTTCGCTCGAGGCCTTCGCCGCAGTCGCTGGTCCGACGGAGACAAAACGGGCAGGGACACCCTTCGCTTGATACGACATCAGACGAAGGCCTGTGACGCGGTCATCCCACCGTGCGGCCTCGTCCGGTTTAGAGGCCCACATATGATCCGGCCCATTGTAATGGGCCCTGCGTGGCCGCTGCGTGTTACGGGCCTAATTTATAAAGGCATTCCTGTAATTACAGTCTGTAACCCTGCTTTATGGGAATATTCTGGGGATAAACTAGGTGTCTGAGGGCACATGCGTCCTTAACACAAGGCGCTGGGCGCTCAGATACCTATAAATACCCCCGCACAGTGCCCGTGAGAGGCCAGATTAACAGAGCTATTGCCTTCTAGCACGTAACCCTGTTAACGTCACTGTTCACCCTTGTTGGCCCCCTTGCGACCGAGAGCAAGTGCCAACACCTTGACCTGAATCGCGCCCATCAGGCCTTTGCAGCTTTTGTGCTGATGGGGGTTACCAGCTGAGATTAGGAGTCTTGGGGGTACCCCTAATTATGGTCCCCGACAGTAGCCTCCGAGCCTCGAAGGGAGTGTTAGTACTCGCTTGGAGGCTTTTGTCGCACTTTTTTGCAAGGGGACCGACCTTTCTCGGTTGCATTTTGTTCCGGTGGGTGCGCGCGAGCGCACCCGCCGGGTGTAGCCCCCGAGGCCTCGGAGGAGTGGTTTGACTCCTCCGAGGTCTTAGCTTGTTTCGTGATGCCTCGACCGGTCTGGTTGTTCCCTCATGCGAACTGGTCGTAGCCCAGGTGCATAGTCAGGTTCCAAGTTCTCGGGCTGGTATGTTGACGCTGTCAACGGTTTGGCCGGAGCCGGGTTTGCGAGAGCAGCCCCCGAGCTTCCGCACAGAGCGAGAGGACGGTCAAGGACTGACTCGGCTTTTTTCATACGCCCCTGCGTCGCCTTTCCGCAAGGAGGAGGGGGGAAAGCGCCATGTTGCCCTCGGAGGGCGCCGAACATGGTGTCTCCAGTGAGTTGCTAACGGGTGATCCGAGTGGACGCCCGTGCCCCGTTCGATAAGGGTCGGCTAGTGGCCTAGAGGCGCGCTCCAAAAGTACCTGCAGGTGATTTGCTGGACCTGGTCCCATTTGATAGGGTCCGAGGGCTCGATGCCTCCCTCTGATGGGATTTCGTTACAGAATCGCTTCTGCTGGTCTCAGAAATGTCCTAGGGTACCTCGGGAGCGTAGCCCGAGCCTCGGCCATGTATCGGACGTACCCAGAGTCATCCCTCGCTCTGCATGCTCTGAGGCGGCTGTCGAACCCTTCGGTTGGCACTGTTGGGCCATGCGCGGGGTTGCCTCGAGTCGCAGCACTGGTTCCACAGTCGAGAAGGCGCAGTACTGGCGCAAGTGGCGGTGCAGTTTCCCGCACGTAGTAACCGGCGCGCCGGTTACATGACGTGTGGGCCTGGGCCCCCATGCTAGACGCGTCGGAGTCGAAAGGGTGCTCCCCCTTGGTGCGGTTGTATGCCGCCTGCATGGCGGTCCGCCCTTTCACCTGCCGGTCTGGGCGAAAGTGGAGGAGCGCTTGTAACCGCTGGGCAGTTACTTGCACCGCGCGCGGCGGTTTGGCCTTTTCTTTCCTGGGCCAGCTTGCATGACGCGTGGGACCCAGCCCCCGTGTCGTAGGGGGAAGACCTTGGAGCTTGTCGGTGAAGAATCCATCCGCGACGGCTGAGGACGCAAGTGGGGAGAGTCGCCTTTAAAAGGAGGGCGACCCCCTTGGATGGCAACCGTGTCTTCGCACTCTCCCCATGCATCGCGCCCTTCCACCTTCTGAGCCCCCGGATGGGGAGCGCCCACGTCGCTTTCGTTTTGTCGTCGTTGGAGGAACGCAACTTCGCGGAAGTTGGTACCTTTCAGCCATCGCTCGGCTTCAAGGATTTTCATCAGGCAGCCCGGCTGCATCCCCTTGCCGATGGTCACCCAAGACGATGACCACCAGTTCGATGGTGGGGAGAAGCAAACCGGGCTGTGGCCTCTGCCCCGCCCTCAGCTTCAAGGATCTTCATCATCCTGGCTGGGGCGGAGGCCGGGCTGAGCCGGAGCTCTACCTCCCACGCGGGTTCGTGGGTCACCTTCTCCCTCAGCACTCAGGGGAGAGGGTGCTCACTGGCTTAGCGGGAGGGGCAGACTTCAACAACGCGGGGCCGAGCGGCCGCAAGCGTCGTCAGCTCCCGCGTGCCCGGTTCGCTGGCTCAGCCGACTCTGGCATAGCTTCTAGTGCCACCTTCCACCGCTGGGCGGAGCGCGGCTATCTGCCCGACGTACGGGTGGCTATCGCGCCGCGCGCACCGGGGGGACCGCCCAAGATGTCGCGCGCTGCTAGGGCGGCGTTCGTGTTCTTGGGTTGTCCTGCTTTTGCTCCGGTACGACGCCCTTGCGCGGAGGTCGGTGTTTGCCCATCCAGGAGGACCCGAGTGGGGATCTGCCGGTGGGCAGACAGCTGCCGTCGTTGGCACCGAGGTGGTGGCGGCTGAAGAAGTCCTCGTCGCCGACGGGATCGCCGCCACCATCCGTGCTCCGGGCCTCTGGCTCTTTGGCTTTGATAGCTTGTCCTCGCCCCTCGAGTGGGGATGCGGGCGAGGACCTTATCGCAGCAGCGTCTGCCCTGAGGTCATCGCTGCTGCTGTTTGGCCGCCCGGAGCGAAGGTCGTTGGCGCTGCTACCGGAGCGGGCGACGGTGAGCCACCTGTCGGCGCTTCGTTGTCCCGCAGGCCCTCCAATGTGGGGGGTTGTTCGTACCTGCGGGAGTGGAACTGGAATTCTGTTTGTAATGGCACCTTGAGTGCCGGTGTCTGTTCATTGCGGCTGTCGGGGCCTGAACATTTATGTATTTTGGCGTAAAGCCGTGTTTCTTCCTCATTTCGAGCACTAGGACTCGCCTGTCGGCTAGCTGAACCGCTTAACTAAGTGTGAGTTGCCTCGTGCGGAAGGTGACGAGTGAGGTATCCGTATCCCGGAGGCGTAGGAGTCCCTCGGCTCGGTCGGCCTTGCCGCCTGAGTCTTCTCTTGCTTAGTTAAAGAAACCCTCGGCCGCTCTGCGATGAGCCGGAGCCGGAGGCAGCGGTGCCAGCACGGACAGAGGCAGAGTTGGCTCGAAAAGAAGCTTTGTCGGCCGAAGCCTGGCCGGGCCGTCCACTGGCGGGACCGACGCCGGAGTCGGGTTGCCGAGGCCACGAGCCGGGCTGATGTCCTCGGGGGACAGCTGGCTGAGGCTACGGAGTGGCCGGTCGAGCCGTCTGCTCGGGCCAGGTTCCTGGAGGAGACCTCGGCGACGATGGCCCAGGCGTGGTGCCAACAGGTTCCTTCGAGGTGGAGATCCTCCGGCCGTGTTGCCGTCCGAGGCCGGGTCAGATTCCGTCGAAGGTGGAGTCGACGCCGAGGGTGCTGCTGCTCCCCCACTGATGTCTGATCCTGCAGGAACAGTTTATCTGTAGTGTGTGTATGTTTTTTGGCGGCCGCCGAGGCCCAAACATACCGTCGTCGTGTTGTAGAGCTGTGTTTCTTTTCCCCTTGTTTCGAGTATCATGACTTGTTTGTCGGTAACAGAATTGTTTGTCCGAGCGAGAGTTACTTTTCACGGAAGGTGATGAGTGAGGTATCCGTATCCCGGAGGCGTAGGAGTCCCTCGGCTCGGTAGGCCTTGCTGCTTACGTGTACTCTTACTCGTCCGTTGGATTCTGTTATCGATATAGTCGAGAAGGCACGAAAAATCGTTTCGGCAGAACAGCTTTCGAACGTTAAGACTTGTTCGGCCAGCGGAATCGCTTATCCGAGCGTGAGTTACTTATCGCAGAAGGTGATGAGTGAGGTATCCGTATCCCGGAGGCGTAGGAGTCTCTCGGCTCGGTCGGCCTTGCTGCTTACGTGTACTCCGTCGTTTTCAGGATCCCACTTTCGAAGTAGTCGAAAAGCACGAAAGATGTTCTGGCAGAAAGACTTTTTCCGAGGAAAATTTTGACGCAGAGGGGGTGCCCCCTTCTAGCCCCCGAGGGAGGGTTGGGCTTTGCCGAGGCAAGGCTGACCCTTCCTTGTGTGGCGGAACTGCCCGAATTATTCCAACTTAAGTGCCTAAGTCCCGCCTTAGAGGCTAGACCACACTTAAATGGGAATAACCCGTCAATCCCTCGGATCTAGTCCGACACGGCCACTGACAGGATCAAGTACCACAATCTCACTCGATGGTGAGTCACAGAGCAAATACAATAAAGCATAAAACCATACATTAAGGAGTATTAAATTATTACATCATCATCGGAGTTTTTGCAAAAGTAGTCATCATTGTTCGAAGTGCAGCGGAATAAAACTAACGATAAATAAACAGAGAGATGGGGAAGCCTGTCCCATCACTCCTCATGCTCCTCCTCAGCCGAGGCGGGGTCCCACTCGACAGTCCAACCCGGTGGCAAGATGGACGGCCAAGTCACTCCAACAACCATTTCCTCCAGAGAACCTGTAAAAATTATGCCACAAGCAAGGCTGAGTATACTAATACTCAGCTAGACTTACCCGGTGTGAGGAGTCTACTCCTCTACCTCTAGACATGCAGCTGTTTGGCTGTGGGGTTTGGTTGCCAAAAGCACTAGCTGAGTTTCTAAGTCAAGTTTTATCTTTGTCAATTTAAGTGTGACTCTCTTAAGGCTAAAAGTGGACTATCTATTCATACATGGTAGCAAGCATTATTAGCAATCAACATCTTATATCAACTCATCATATTTCCACTTGTTACTCAATGCAGTACAATGGATCAAGCAGTCTCATTAGCTGCGAGAAGCAGACGATTCGAATCGAGTTTTTATCCTTGCAAGGTAAACCTAAACACACGACGTGTAGGGGCACTCCGTCCCCACACACATCAATCGTCCCCATCGATTCCCCGTCAGCAGATCAGGGCTCACCGCCTTGGCGTACAATGCCTCACTGACCCCGACTGCCGTCGTGCAGTGACCGCACTTGTACCCACCATAACCGGAATGGGAGACCATGTCTCAGGTCACGTGAGGGGATATGTCCACTGCCAGGTTCACTCAGGTACTAGGCTTACCGATTTACCATATTTCTCGGTATGTGCTTAGTACGTTCAATCGCTTGACACAGGTATCCGCACGTTAATCCTTATTCCAATTTCACCTCGTAGACCACGCATCCCCATGGATCCGTGTCCACCAACCAACTATCAATATGATAAGAAAAGTGGGTACAACCAGTTCCTGATCTCGCGCGAGTGCTAGAAAAATCACTCGTCTTCTACCGAGGTCCTAATTAAATAAAGCAACTACTCGACCTAGCATACTAGTATCCATCTCAAAGGAATCCTGAGTTCATGCAACTAGGGTTTCAGTCAACTCCTACAATTAAGTGCACAGTACAAGCCTACAAACAATAAGTGTAGTAAAATAGCATATATAAACGGTTATGCATAAAACCGGGGCTTGCCTTCCAAAGCAGTGGCAGGCAGGTCCTCTAGTGCAGGCTCTGGTGCTGGATCTGGGGCTACCTCCTGAGCAGCTCCTTGCTCCGGCACGAGGACGTACTCTCCGTCAGCAAGGTTACAGTCTATCGAAATGCAATGAACATGTATGTCATGATTATGCAGGATTTAATAATATTATGCTAAAAAGAAACTGAGTCAAGAAGTAACTTAGGGTTTCTTAGTCATGCGGGGCTTCCAGTGGGTTAGGCTTATTACTTTTTAGGCTTAGGTTTTCAGTGAGGATAACATAGTGGATTTGTATTGTCTTGATACATTTCAGTGGACAAATTACAAAGGTTTTGGATGAAATTAATTTACATTATTCATTTTTCCTTTCTTTAATTTCTACTTAGGGTTTCTAGTGTAGGTTTGAACTACGACAGGGGTTTAATATTTTCCAAAAATTCTGCAAAAATTACAGTGGGTGGCCATTTGTTATTTTAGCATGTTTTAAGAATTTGAGGCTTAAAATATAAAGGTTATGCTTTTAGACAAAAATAGCAAGAGTGGTGTAAAATGGGCCACTTACACTACATCTCCTAATTAAGGGTGGGTTCTACCCTAAAGGTTATTTTTGCCAGCATCTAACAGCAAGAATAGGCTTCTGTGTCAAAAATTACAGAAAGCTAAGGGGTGGTTATTTAGTTATGATTTTCTAAAGTTTAATGCCTAAAAGGCATTTTCTACTACATGGTTATTTGAAAAATGTCAAACAGCAGATTCCATATTTTTCTTAAGTTCTTAATAACAAAACATTCACTATCCCAAGGGTGGGGGTGTTTTTACCTTGGGGTTATTTTTGTAGGGTTTTTCTAAGTTTCCCTTGTTTTATTAAAATAAAAGATATCCTACTTATTTTATACTAAAACAGGGTATGATATATTTTTCCAGTGAACTCCCTTGAATAAGTATCCCAACAAAAATAGGGGTGCCCTCTGGTTCATTATTTAAATCACATTTCTTATTTTTCTTAACCTTAAGCATATTATAGAATAAGGGGTAGAAACTAACTTGATGGAGTGGACAGAGAGGTTTAACATTTTTAAACAGGTCAGTAGGTAGATATACACTTCTCCAAATTTTTCTAACCCTAGTCAAATAGCACAACTATTTTTCTTTCTATTATTGAGCTTTTGGCTAAAACTTTAATTAATTCAGAGCTTGCAAGTTTTCTATAGTACATAGGTGGTTTTATATTTTTCTTAAGTAGGTTACATTATTTAGAGTCTGACAAAATTGGTTTGACCAAATTTGGATGAACTAAACAGGAGTTATGAATTTTCAAAGTCTCTGTTCAAATTAAAAACAGATTTAATAAGAGTTTCCTGGAAAAACAGTTTACACCGAGGTCCCTGGGTTAAAGCTAAATCAATCTTCACAGTTCTACCCTTGCGCCACTGTTCCCCTGGGTCGCTGACAGTTCAAAAAGCCCCCTGACCTTTCCTTCCTCTCACCCGCAGTCCTTCCCCCAATGTAAACAGTACCCGCGGGAAAGAAAAGGGTGGCGCGGCTTACCGGCGGCGAGATGGGTCCGGCGAAGGGCAGGGTTGGCTCGGGGAGGTTCTGGCGGTCACAGCGAGGTGCGGCTTGACGGCGGGGATGGTCGGAATCGCCCGGTCTACGAGCGCAGGCGGGTGTTCTCGTCGGCGGCGAGTGTACCGGCCAAACCACGGCGATCTGGTTCAATCCAAGGGCACGGTGAGCTTCCTGGGGTGACGTATAGGCTATCTGTGCAGTGAATCGAGAAATGGCTCAGTGATTTACCCGGTCCACGTACTCCGGCGGGGTTGAGAGCTCCGGCGACCGTGGACTGGCCTCTCCGGCGAAGTAGGCTTCGATTCCTCGCTCGGGGAGCTTCACTGGGGCGTGTACATTTGTCTCAGAGGGTTGGATGGGGCTGGGGGAAGCTGGACTGGCCGGTCTACGGCGGCAGTGGCTTGGGTGGCCGCGGACACGCCGCGCACGAGCAAACGGCGGTGAACTGAGCTCCGGTGAGGTTTGAGCGTGCGCGGAAGAGTGTAGCCGACGCCTGGGTGGGCTTTATAGGCGCGGGCGCGGGACAGGGCGCCGGCTGGCCGTTGGCGCGACGCGGGGCGCGCGCGGGCGTGCTCTGGCAAGCTCAGGGCACGTCGAACACGTGGAGCTTTCAATCTGCCCGTGTTCCACAGCTCACCCAAGTCGCAAACGTGCGAATCTTGGCAAAAATCCGGCGCGAGTCTTTTCCTGGCACCTAGGGCTGTCTCTCATCCGTGAGCTGCCATGGCAGATATGGCCTAGGTAAGGAGATCTCTGGTCTCCAAATCGGGTGTGTCACACTGCCCACCTCGCGACAAAAACCATGCCAAGGCATGTCAAACGTCCCAGTCTCGGGCTCAGCTTTTTCCAGTGGGTGCCTTGGGTGGTATGCCACATTTTTGGTATAGGACATAGGTGGATTTGATGCCAGCTTCGAGGTGAACACAACTGATCTTTAGTGTAGGTGTAGTTTTTAACTTAGAGAGAAATAGAGAGCTCTAGCTCTCTCTCCACTTGGAGATTTGATTTGGGGTTTCTCCAGGGGTCCTTTTGCAATATTTCCTTCCCCTAATTGCTGGTTATAAGGTTACTTAAGGTTTGGGTAAATATTACTCATGTTTTGCACACTTGATCACTCTCTTTTCCCTCTTATCTAGGGTTTTGGGAGATAGGGTTTAAGAGAGGTCTAGGGTTCTTCTCCCCTCTTATCCAAGGTAGTAAGTATGCAAGGATTAGAGTAATGCTTTTGGTTACTCACAATCCTTGGTTAAAATCTAGCTTTCCAAGGCTCTCATGCTTTTGCTCCTTAAGTTCTTCCACATGTGATCATAGCCTTTAGTATCAAGGTGGGCTCTAGCCATGGTAACACCTGGGGTGTTACAGCCCTCCCCCCTTAAAGGAATCTCGTCCCGAGATTTTAGGTAGAGGCCCTTGGAGGGTGCTTGAAGGTGTGTTGGTGTTATTCTTCCTTTACACTCAAGTTTCTCTTATTAACTGCTCTTCGAATGTCATTCTCTTTGCAACTTCAGAAGGAAGCCCTTCTTAAGTTAAATCCACAACTTAGACTATCCTTGTTATCTAAGTTTTTCTTATAATTGAATTCAAAGGGCAGGTGGGGGTGGGGTTTTGGGGTTACGTACTGACTCCTTTGGGTAGAAAGTCGGGGAAGCGAGAGCGTATAAAATCCTCAGTCTCCCATGTAGCTTCTTCTGCTGAATGGTGACTCCATTGAACTTTATACATTCTGATTGACCTTGCCCGAGTTGATCTTTCCTTTTGATCTAATACCTTGACGGGGTACTCTTGGTAGGACAAGTCTGGTTCTACCACAATGTCTGGTTCTGGCAGTACTTCAGTGGGTAGGCGAACACATTTCCGCAGCTGAGATACATGGAACACATTGTGAACTGCTGACATGTGAGGTGGCAATTCCAATTGGTAGGCCACAGGTCCACAACTTGCTTTGATCTCATAGGGCCCGATGTAGCGAGGAGCTAACTTGCCCTTGATCCCGAATCTCTGGACACCCTTGGTTGGCGATACCTTGAGATAAACATGATCTCCCACCTCAAACTGTAGAGGCTTCCGCCTCTGGTCATGATAGCTCTTTTGCCTGACCTGAGCAGCTTCTAAGTTCTTGGTAATAACCCTGACCTTTGCCTCTGCCTCAAGTACCAAGTCTAGCCCAAAATCTTGGCGATGATGAATGGCCCTTCCCAGGGAGGCGTGAGCTTGTGGCGCCCTCGGGCGTCTTGTCGTAGCCGAAGCACCAAGTCGCCCACCTGGAGGTCTCAGGACCGAACCCCTCGGGCGTGGTAGCGTCGCAGGGACTGCTGATACCGCGCCGAGTGTAGTAAGGCCATGTCCCGAGCCTCTTCCAGCTGGTCCAGTGAGTCTTCTCGGTTGGTTCGATTGCTTCGGTCGTCATACGCCCTCGTCCTCGGGGATCCGTATTCCAAGTCCGTGGGCAGGATAGCTTCGGCCCCATAGACTAGAAAAAATGGCGTGAAGCCCGTGGCTCGGCTTGGCGTCGTTCTTAGACTCCAGACCACCGAGGGGAGTTCCTTCATCCACCGCCTGCCGAACTTGTTGAGGTCGTTGTAGATCCGTGGCTTGAGTCCTTGCAGAATCATGCCGTTGGCACACTCTACTTGCCCATTCGTCATGGGGTGAGCTACGGCGGCCCAGTCCACCTGGATGTGGTGATCCTCGCAGAAGTCCAGGAACTTTCTGCTGGTGAACTGGGTGCCGTTGTCGGTGATGATGGAGTTCGGGACCCCAAAGCGATGGATGATGTTGGTGAAGAACGCCACCGCCTGTTTGGACCTGATGTTGTTTAGGGGTCGGACCTTGATCCACTTGGAGAATTTGTCGATGGCGACCAGCAGGTGCGTGTAGCCCCCGGGTGCCTTCTGTAAGGGACCGACGAGGTCCAGACCCCACACAGCAAACGACTAGGTGATGGGTATTGTTTGCAGAGCCTGAGCGGGCAGGTGGGTCTGCCTTGCGTAGAATTGGCACCCTTGGCAGGTGCGTACAATCCTAGTGGCGTCGGCCACCGCGGTTGGCCAGTAGAAACCCTGTCGGAAGGCGTTTCCAACAAGGGCTCGAGGCTCTGCGTGATGACCGCAAGCCCCCGAGTGTATTTCTTGTAGTAGCTCCTGACCTTCGGCGGTGGATATGCATCGCTGGAGGATGCCTGAGGGGCTGCGGTGGTAGAGCTCCTTCCCGTCACCCAGCAAGACGAACGACTTGGCGCGCCGCGCCAGTCGCCGAGCTTCGGCTCTGTCGAGGGGTAGCTCTCCTCGGTGGAGATATTGAAGGTACGGGGTCTGCTAGTTTCGATTAGGCGGGACCCCATTCCGCTCTTCCTCGACGCGCAGTGCCTCACCCTCGGGGGCCGAGGGCACCTCGGGCTGAGCCGAGACCTTCTCGGGCTCGGGCGTGTCGTCGGTCTTGACTGAGGGTTGATGTAGGTCTCGGGAGAAGACGTCCGGGGGAACCGTTGTCCGCCCCGAGGCTATCTTAGCCAGCTCGTCCGCAGTCTCGTTGTATCGTCGGGCGATGTGGTTGAGTTCGAGCCCGAAGAACTTGTCCTCTAGGCGCCGAACCTCATCGCAGTAGGCTTCCATCTTCGGGTCGCGACAATGGGAGTTCTTCATGACTTGGTCGATGACAAGCTACGAGTCGCCACGAGCGTCGAGGCATCGGAACCCTAGCTCGATGGCGATGTGCAACCCGTTAACCAGAGCCTCGTACTCGGCCACGTTGTTGGATGCCAGGAAATGGAGGCGCAGCACGTAGCGGAGGTGCTTCCCGAGGGGTGAGATGAAGAGCAGGCCCGCGCCCGCTCCTGTTTTCATCAACGACCCATCGAAAAACATGGTCCAGAGTTCCGGTTGGATCGGAGCTGCTGGAAGCTGGGTGTCGACCCATTCAGCCACAAAGTCCGCCAAGACTTGGGACCTGATGGCCTTCCGAGGGGCGAACGAGATTGTCTCGCCCATGATCTCCACCGCCCACTTTGCGATCCTACCCGAGGCCTCTCGGCACTGGATGATCTCTCCCAGGGGGAAAGATGACACCACAGTCACCGGATGAGACTCAAAGTAGTGTCGCAACTTTCGTCGCGTCAGAATTACTGCGTACAGTAGCTTCTGGATTTGCGGGTAGCAGATTTTGGTCTCGGACAGTACTTCACTGATGAAGTAGACCGGCCTTTGGACGGGCAATGCATGCCCCTCTTCTCGTCTCTCGACCACGATCGCGACGCTGGCCACCTGAGTGGTAGCGGCAACGTAGATCAAGAGGGCTTCTCCGGCAGCGGGGGGCACCAAGATGGGTGCGCTTGTAAGGAGCGCCTTTAGGTTCCCGAGGGCTTCCTTGGCCTCGGGGGTCCAAGTGAAGCGCTCGGTCTTCCTTAAGAGGCGGTACAGAGGTAGGCCTCTTTCGCCGAGGCGCGAGATGAAACGGCTCAGGGCCGCAAGGCATCCCATGACCCTCTGTACTCCTTTCAAGTCCTTGATGGGCCCCATGTTGGTGATGGCCGTGATTTTCTCCGGGTTGGCCTCGATGCCCCGCTCGGAGACGACGAACCCCAGGAGCATGCCTCGGGGGACTCCGAAGACACACTTCTCGGGATTGAGTTTACGCCTTTCGCCTTGAGACACTTGAATGTCGTTTCAAGGTCGGAGAGGAGGTCGAAGGCTTTCCGCGTCTTGACTACGATGTCATCGACGTAAGCCTCAACCGTTCGGCCAATGTGTTCTCCGAACACGTGGTTCATGCACCTTTGGTATGTCGCACTCGCATTCCTCAAACCGAATGGCATGGTAATGTAGCAGTACATGCCAAAGGGTGTGATGAAAGAAGTCGGGAGCTGGTCGGACTCTTTCATCCTGATTTGGTGATACCCTGAGTAGGCATCGAGGAAAGACAGGGTTTCGCACCCAGCAGTGGAATCCATGATTTGATCGATGCGAGGCAGAGGGTAGGGAACTTTCGGACATGCTTTGTTTAGACCAATGTAGTCTACACACATCCGCCATTTCCCTCCTTTCTTTCTCACAAGCACAGGGTTGGCAAGCCATTCGGGATGGAATACCTCTTTGATGAACCCTGCAGCCATCAGCTTGTGGATCTCCTCGCCTATGGCTCTGCGCTTTTCTTCGTCGAATCGGCGCAGAGTCTGCTTCACGGGTCGGGCTCCAGCTCGGATATCCAGCAAGTGCTCGGCGACATCCCTCGGTATGCCAGGCATGTCCGAGGGACTCCACGCAAAAACCTCGGCGTTCGCGCGGAGAAAGTCGACGAGCACTGCTTCCTATTTGGGGTCGAGCTCGGAGCCGATCCGGACTTGCTTAGAGGCGTCGTTGCTAGGGTCGAGGAGGACGGACTTAACCGTCTCGGCTGGCTCGAAGTTGCTGGCGTGGCGCTTCGCATCTGGCGCCTCCTTGGAGAGGCTCTTCAGGTCGGCAATGAGGGCCTCGGATTCGGTGAGGGCCTCGGCGTACTCCACGCACTCCACGTCGCATTCGTACGCGTGTCGGTACGTGGAGCCAACGGTGATGACCTCGTTGGGGCCCGACATCTTGAGCTTGAGGTAGGTGTAGTTGGGGACGGCCATGAACTTGGCGTAGCATGGCCTACCCAGCACTGTGTGGTAGGTTCCTCGGAACCCGACCACCTCGAACGTGAGGGTTTCCTTTCGGAAGTTGGAGGGAGTCCCGAAGCAGATGGGCAGATCGAGTTGTCCGAGGGGTTGGACGCGTTTCCCAGGGATGATCCCGTGAAAGGGCGCCGCGCCGCCCCGGATCGAGGACAGATCGATCTGCAGGAGCCCGAGGGTCTCGGCGTAGATGATGTTGAGGCTGCTGCCTCCGTCCATGAGAACCTTGGTAAGCCTGATGTTGCCGATGACGGGATCGACAACGAGCGGGTACTTTCCTAGGCTCGGCACACGGTCGTGGTGGTCGCCCTGGTCGAAGGTGATGGGCTTGTCGGACCAGTCAAGGTAGACTAGCGCCGCCACCTTTACCGAGCAGACCTCTCAGCGCTCTTGCTTGCGGTGCCGAGCCGAGGCGTTCACCACTTGCCCACCGTAGATCATGAAGCAGTCGTGGACCTCGGGGAACTCCTCCGCCTTGTGATCCTCCTTCTTGTCGTTGTTGTGGGCTCTACCACCTTCCGCCGGTGGCCCGGCCTTGTGGAAGTAGCGCCGAAGCATGACGCACTCCTCAAGGGTGTGCTTGACGGGTCCCTGATGATAGGGGCATGACTCCTTGAGCATCTTGTCGAACAGATTGGCGCCTCCGGGAGGCTTCCGAGGGTTCCTGTGCTCGGCGGCGGCGACAAGGTCTGCGTCGGCGACGTCGCGTTTCGCTTGCGACCTCTTCTTGCCCTTCTTCTTGGTGCCGCACTGAGCGGACGCCTCGGGGACGTCTTCCGGCTGACGCCCCTGAGGCTGCTTGTCCTTTCGGAAGATGGCCTCGACCGCCTCCTGACCAGAGGCAAACTTGGTGGCGATGTCCATCAGCTCGCTTGCCCTGGTGGGAGTCTTGCGACCCAGCTTGCTCACCAGGTCGCGACAAGTGGTGCCAGCGAGGAATGCGCCGATGACATCCGAGTCGGTGATGTTGGGCAGCTCGGTGCGCTGCTTCGAGAATCGCCGAATGTAGTCCCAGAGGGATTCTCCCGGCTGCTGGCGGCAGCTTCGGAGATCCCAGGAGTTCCCAGGACGCACGTACGTGCCCTAGAAGTTGTTGGCGAAGGCTTTGACCAGGTCGTCCCAGTTGGAGATCTGCGCAGGAGGCAGATGCTCCAGCCAGGCTCGGGCGGTGTCGGAGAGGAACAGGGGAAGGTTGCGGATGATGAGGTTGTCATCGTCCGTCCCACCCATCTGACAGGCCAGTCGGTAGTCCGCGAGCCATAATTCCGGCTTTGATTCTCCCGAGTACTTGGTGATGGTAGTCGGGGTTCGGAACTGGGTCGGGAACGGCGCCCGTCGTATGGCCCGGCTGAAAGCTTGCGGACCGGGTGGTTCGAACGAGGGGCTCCGATCCTCCCCGCTGTCATAGCGTCCCCCACGCCTGGGGTGGTAGCCTCGGCGCACCTTCCCGTTGAGGTGGGCTTGATGGTCGTGGCGGTGCTCGTTGTCGAGGCGACCCGGGACCGCAGGCGCTGTGTTCCGCGTACGCCCGGTGTGGACCGAGGCTTCCTGCATGAATCGGGAAGTCGCGGCGCGATGCTCCGGGGGGTACCCCTGCCTTCGGGAGGCAGAGCTCTCGACCCGTCGGACCGCGGCATCTTCCAGGAGATTCTTGAGCTCTCCCTGGATACGCCGCCCCTCGGTGGTGGATGGTTCCGGCATCGCTCAGAGCAGTATCGCTGCTGCGGCCAGGTTCTGGCCGACCCCACTGGAAGCTGGGGGCAGCCTCGGCCTGGCATCGTCGGCAATGCGGTGCTGGACGTCCTAGGCCGGATGACGCGCTTCTCCGGCTGGTGCTCGGCCTGCCCACTCCTGCCCGACATTTTGCCGAAGCTGCACAAGTTGTCCTGCTTCCTCGTCGAGCCTGGCGTGCATCTCGTGGATTTGCTCGAGCTGTGCGTCCTGACCCCCCACAGGGACTGGGACCACAGCTAGCTCACGAAGGATGTCAACGCGAGGCGCAGGCCTAGGGGGATCACCGTCCTCTGGCATACCAAGATGGTTGCCTTCGTCGAGACCCCCTAGATCGACGTGGAAACATTCACGACTTGGGCCACAGTCCTCGTCGCCGAGGCTGTGGCTACTATCGGAGCAATCGGAGAGGTAGTAGTCACATGCGGTCAAGAAGTCCCGCATGGCACTAGGGTTATCGAGCCCGGAGAAATCCCAACTAGAGTCGGGCTCATCATCTTCCTCGGAACCCAGGGGCCCGTAGGTTGAGACGGCTGTCAGTCGGTCCCAGGGTGACCGCATATAATACCCCGGAGGGTTTGGACATGCCTTTATGAAAGCGTCCACCGAAGCGGGGTCGCTTGGTGGGTCGCAGCTGAATCTAAAAGGCATGGGATGGGAAACGGACGGTACCTCTTGGTCGACGGGCGGTGACGAAGTCGCGTCGGGGACAAACTGCACCGTTGTCTCAGGTACGAGGCTAACGCCCAGCAAGTCCTTCGCGAGCGTACTGGCGTCGTCCGTCTGCTTGGGGTTGGTGTGTTGCGGGGAAACGACGCTCGTCTTCGTCTCAGACGCGAGGTCAACGCCCGACGTGTCCCCCGTTGGGGCGCCGGCGCCGTCGACTCGCTCGACAGCCGACGAGGTGCCGCCTCCTGCTTGGCCATGCTTGCCCCGCCTCCTCCTCCGTCGGCGGGAAAGGTGACGGGACAGACCCGGATGTTGCTCTTCCGCCACGTGGGGAAGATGTCGTCGATTCCGCCGCCGGCGGGCGGGCTGACGGCCGCCATTGTCGTTGTCGTGCGGCGGAGGAAGGAGTATCATGTCGTAGCTGCCGGCGAGGGACATGAACTCAAGACTTCCGAAATGGAGCATCGCTCCGGGTTGGAGTGGTTGCTGGAGACTACCCATCTGGAGCTTGACGGGAAGCTGTTCATCAACACGCAGCAGGCCCCTACCTGGCGCGCCAACTGTCGGCGTTTCGACCCCGGGGGGTCCCTGGACCGACGAGTAAATTGTTGCTGTGTGTCCCAGCCCAGATGGGTCGGCGCGAGACGGAACACAAAGGGGGGAGAAACAGTAAGGGGAAACTGTGGCCTTCGTGTTGTCTTGCGTCCAGGGCGGATGCGCTTGCAGTAGGGGGTTATAAGCGTTCGCGTGGGAGAGAGAGAGAGCCTTGTGCGTCGGCCCGTTCTCCCGCGCGGCCAACCTTCTCGTATGAGAGCCCTGGACCTTCCTTTTATAGACGTAAGGAGAGGACCCAGGTGTACAATGGGGGTGTAGCAATGTGCTAACGTGTCTAGCAAAGGGGAGCCAGAGCCCTATGTACGTGCCGTCGTGGCTGTCGGAGAGGTTTTGGCGCCCTGTTCATGCGATGTCGTGGCCGTCGGAGGAGCGCTTGAGCCCCGTGGAAGAACAGCTGTCGGGGCTGTCGGATCCTTGTTGACGTCTCCTTGCTTCCGTAAGGGGCTGAGAGCCGTCGTCGTCATGGAGCACGCGGGGTGCCATCATTACTTGTTTACCGGGGCGAGCCAGATGGAACGCCGGTCTTGTTCCCCGTAGCCTGAGCTAGCTAGCGGTAGGGTAATGATGCCCCCCCCGTGATGTGGTCGGTCCGAGCCCGAGGTCAGGCGAGGTAGAGGCTCCTCCGAGGTCGTGGCTGAGTCCGGAAGCGGGGATCGGGCGAGGCGGAGACCGTCGTCCGAGGTCGAGGCTGAGTCCGAGCCCTGGGGTCGGGCGAGGCGGAGTCCGTCTTCCGAGGTCGAGGTTGAGTCCGAGCCCTGGGGTCGGGCGAGGCAGAGTCCGTCTTCCGAGGTCGAGGCTGAGTCCGAGCCGTGGGGTCGGGCAAGGCGGAGCTTCCTATGGCGCCCGAGGCTGGACTTAGCCTCACTCTGTCGAGTGGCACAGCAGTCGGAGCAGGGCAGGCAGAGCTATTTTCCTGTCAGGTCGGTCAGTGGAGCGGCGAAGTGACTGCGGTCACTTCGGCCCTGTCGACTGAGGAGCGCGCGTCAGGATAAGGTGTCAGTCGATCCTTGCATTAAATGCTCCTGCGATACGGTCGGTTGGCGTGGCGATCTGGCCAAGGTTGCTTCTCCGCGAAGCCTGGGCCTCGGGCGAGCCGAGGTGCGTCCGTTGCTTGAGGGGACCCTCGGGCGAGACGTGAATCCTCCTGGGTCGGCTGCCTTTGCCCGAGGCTGGGCTCGGACGAGGCGAGACTGTGTCCCTTGAGTGGACGGAGCCTTGACCTGAATCACGCCCATCAGGCCTTTGCAGCTTTGTGCTGATGGGGGTTACCAGCTGAGATTAGGAGTCTCGGGGGTACCCCTAATTATGGTCCCCGACACCTTCAGACTCGAATAAAAACCATACACGATGTGAAAAGCATGGTCGTGACGAAGGCTGATGTTGCTCCGAAGCTACGCGCAAGGGAGCTTCGGCTCAATGGCAGAAAAAGGAACCGACTTAATGGGGAAAAGGCTATTTAGTCCCCGTTGGGTTGTCCATAAGTCAATAGTAAATATGAAGGGCATGAATGTAAATTTACACAGACTACGCCCTGTGCCTATAAATAGATGAACAGTACCCCCGTACTGTTCACGCTGACTTGTACTCGCTTGTGCGTCACGCTTGTACTTTTGCCCTTTATCAAGCCGAAGGTACAAATGTAATCCTGTGTTATTCTTATTCATTCATGATTATATAATAAAATATATATTATGATGTCATATGATTATCCATGTTGTTTCCCATGCTTCATATGCTTCGTCTTTCATTAGTATATGGTGTGATTATGAAGGTAAGTCCTTCATAACCTTCGTCCGAAGATCATTATATCCTTAGGGAAATAATGCTTCGAAGGACGAAGGGCATTAGCCATTAATCTATTTTCGTGTTGCCTTGTTCTTAATTCATAGCATTTGAGAACAAGTCCCCAACATTGGCGCCCACCTCCGGTGTACTCACTTCCACGTCCTTCGGCAAAGCACTGACCTTCGTCATACCGCCGAAGAAGATAACAGCGCCAGGGGCTGCTGCACTGCAACCACTAGACACAAACCAGGAGACTC
The DNA here is from genome assembly GCF_902167145.1 of Zea mays. NCBI lineage: Eukaryota > Viridiplantae > Streptophyta > Magnoliopsida > Poales > Poaceae > Zea > Zea mays. The sequence continues at coordinate 69,211,581 of NC_050096.1, read as the reverse complement.
TCTCTCTCTCCGAGAGGCTCGAAGCCAGAAGAGAAAGGCCACCAGTCCAACACTCCAGGAGGAGGAGTTGGACCAAGAGATCAGGGACATGGAAATCATCCATCAACAAGTGCAAAGGAAAAAGGAGAAGATGGCTTGGTTGGCCGATCTTCAAACGAAGATCGATGAAGCTACTGAGGAAGTGCGTCAGCTTGCTCAAGATGACCAAGACCGAAGGCCCCAATACAGGGAGCTTCGTCAAGAGGGCCTATTCAACGAAGATAGATGGTATGATGATTTTCATCATGATACCTTTACTTTTGATGATGCTTCTCCCTTAGCAGCATAATTGTAGGCTATCCCATGGCCACAATCCTACAAGCCACCCCAGCTACCCATGTATGATGGGCACTCGGACCCAAAGCAATTTTTGATGAGTTTTGAGGCAACAATATCCTCATACGGAGGCAATGCAGCTATCATGGCAAAGTCTTTCGTCATGGCAGTCCGGAACGTAGCCCAGACATGGTATTCTTCTCTTCGGCCAGGGACAATCACGTCGTGGTAGAAGCTCAAGGACATGCTGGTTACCAGTTTCCAAGGCTTTCAGACGAAGCCAGTCATAGCTCAGGCCCTGTTCCAGTGCACACAAGACCATGAGGAATACCTTCAGGCGTATGTCCGAAGGTTCTTGCGACTGAGGGCACAAGCGCCCACAGTGCCCAATGAAATTGTCATTGAGGCCATGATTAAGGGTCTTCGGCCAGGACCTACGGCCCAATACTTCGCCAGGAAGCCCCCACAAACACTGGAGAAGTTGCTTCAGAAGATGGATGAGTACATCCGGGCTGACAATGACTTCCGCCAAAGAAGGGAAGAAGCTTACAGATTCTCGGAGATGACCAGGGGCTTCGGAGGAAGAATCCACCTGAGGCATGTCAGGTCAATCCACAGCTCCAGTCAGAATGAGGACAAAGGAAGCCAGCTTCAGAGGCCACAGTACTCCTCACAATCTTCGGGGCAACAGCAAAGCTCTTTCAGGCCACCAGCTCCAAGGGGCAGAGGCGCCAGGGGCTTTGGAGGAAGATATGGGGATCAGCCTAGAAAAATTTATTGCCTATTCTGTGGTGAGGATAAGGGCCATACTACAAGAATGTGCCAAATCACTATTCTGAAGCAAAAGGAGATCGCAGAAGCCGAAGCTCAGAAGAACCAGCCGAAGCAGGTCTTGCACACTGCTTCGTGCCATTCTCCCTACATACCAGAATATGTGGGCAATCATCCTGCAGCTTCTGTTGCTTCGGCTAGCCATTCATATGCTTCCTAGCCACAGCTCCCACCCCCACCACCACTGCAACCGACCTATTCCTGAAGCCAGCAGCCAGAAGGGCGCCAACACTCCCAACAACAACGTGAATTCAGGGAGGAATCCGAAGCTCGCACAGTCAACAGTACTGTGCCAGAATCAAAGCACATTTATTGAGCGATATCCTACCTCTGAAATACTTTTATGTTTTATGTCATTTTGATTTTCAATAAGGAACAAGTAATGTAAATCTAGTTTTAATTCCTTGTAATAATTTCGCTTCTATTAGAATGGAATATATCTTCTTCACAGACTTACGAAGCTCAAAAAGTGTCGAAGCTCAAAAGTCGTTCCTAAGGGAATGCAGAGCTAAAAACTGCCGAAACTACAAAAAAAGTCGTCCTAAGGTAGCGAAGCGTAGGTTTTGCCGAAACTACAAAAAAAGTCGTTCCTAAGGGAGCGCAGTGTAAGTTTTCTGCTCAAAAGTCGTTCCAAAAAGAATGCAGAGCCAAATACCGCCGAAATATAAGGCGAAGAAGTTCAAAAGACGTTCCTAAGGGGATGCAGAACTTATACCACCGAAATAGAAGGCGAAGAAGTTCAAAAGACGTTCCTAAGGGGATGCAAAACTTACACCAAAAAATAAACGGTGAAGCCGAAAAATAAATGGCAAAGAGATTCTAGTCGTTCCTAAGGGGACGCAGAGATTGTGTGTTTCAGTGTGGGCGTGTGGGTGTGTGTCTTCGGTATTAGCATCATTTTTTGCATCATATCATCACATCATCCCGCATAGCATCACATCATATATCATATCGCATCAATGACACGAATTGAATACGAAGTCGATCTTCGGAGAATGCTTTGTAAAAATGAAAATGTGCTAAGGCACAAAGTAAGCTGAGAAATACAGTTTCATTAGCCCTGTTACAAAAGAAGGGATCCCTTGTTTACGAAGCATGGATATTTTCATGAAGCATGGATGTTTTTACGAAGCATGGATATTTTCATGAAGCATGGATCTTTTTCTTTACGAAGCATGAAAAGAAGGGAAGGTGTTTTTTCGCCGAAGGCTCAAAAACGGTATGTATATAAAGTTTCATACATCGCAAAGAAGTGAATTACAAATAATTTACATATTAGATTCAAAGATATACACATCAAATATTACAGTCTTGTTACAATAAAGCTACATTGACCATTTAAAAATGTTTTTACAATAAGTGCTAGTCTTCTTTCAGGATCTTCTCCGCAACTTCATTTAGCAATTTATTGACAACTTCGTCAACAATAGATTCAGCCATATTAATGATCTCCAGTGCTTCCTTCGTTTCTAGATCGTCCAGGGGATGGAACGGTTCCGGTGGCGGAGATAATTTAGCTACAGTGGAAAAAAATAATCAGTCTGAAGCCACAAAAACAAATTCTGAAGCTGAACATCAAAATATATTACCTATACGTTTTTCGCGCTCTGCAGCTTCTTCAGCTCGTCTTGCTTCTACTCGAGCGTCATGGATGTCTTTTTCACTTTTCTTCATAATTTCATGAGCCATCTCTCGGCCACCATTCACCCAGACATCATTATAGAATTTTCTGCCCATCAAGGTTGCTTCAGCTGAAGGATCCTTCGTGACATCTGTGGAGAAGGCAGCTTCGGCCTGGGCCATGGTCTTGATGTGATCGCATCCCGCATTCTCCAAGATAGCCGAAATCCCCCACGCACCGGAAAATGCACAGACATCCCCGCGATCACTTAAGATTTCTTCGAAGCTCTCAGCCTCCCCACTTATCCATTCAATAACACCTTCAGGGTCGCCTCGTATGAAGTTTTCTTCGGTAGAATAGGCGCCCACGTTGGCGAAACTAGTTTTTATTTTCTTCACACAGTCCAAGTATTTTTCAAAGCATCTTTCCTTGGATGTGCGAAGTTCTTCAACGTTTTTCTCTAAATGATTTTTCCAATATTCGCTGATTTCTCAGTTAGCTTCTGCGAGTGCACATTTTTATTTAGCTTCGGCGAGTTGCCTCCGAAGGTCTTCAATTTCAGTTTTTGGGCTTCGGCCTAGGTTTTGAAGCTAGCTTCATCTTCTTTGACTTTGTTAATCAGAGATAATAGTATTTTGTCTTTCTTGAGACCTTCGTTTCTCAGTTCAATTACCTCTGAACGAAGGTTATTCAGGGCCATTGTATAGCCTTCATCCTCTATATTTTTCTGTGCCTTGAGGGCATTACTAAGAATCAAGCCCTGCAAGTGGAGGAAAGAATAAGTATGGCAAATAAATTACCCCATTTTTAAATTCAAATGTAACTCTTATACCTTTATGCTATTATATGCTAAGCTGTCAGCAAGTTCATCCTTCGATAAAATTGAAAGGCCATCTTCCAGCTTCGGGAATCCCATGCTTTTACCTATCTCCCGGCAGACGGATATTTCTTTGTTGTCTGGGAGACAGTATAGGAAATCATCTTCATTGCTTCCATTAAACACTAATGCCCCCTTCAGATATTTCAATTTTTGGGCATAGTGCCGTGCTTCTAGCATTTCTTCTTGAGATAGTTCCTTTCTCGAAGCATGACGAATGATGTACTTAGTGCTTTCTTTTGAAGCTTCGGGAGCATGAGTTTTGACCTTTTCAGATGCAATTTGCTCTATCGCCTTTTCTTCAACTATGGTAGGATCTGTCTCAGTGGGCACTGAAGGCCCAGCTTCGGCTTCAGCTTGAACTTGCGCAGCTTCGGCTTGCCTAGTTTCGCTTTCAGCCTACGATTTAGTTTCGGCTCGAACGACTTTCTTTACGAGAACAGGACTTAAGACTTTCGTCGTTTCCAGCACAACATCCAGCACGTTTGCCATCCTTCTCCTCTTAGGAGTGGCAACAAAAGTCTTTTGTATCTTCGACAGATCTGCCTCTATTGGAAGGCTCAAAATCTCTGGCATCTTCATTGCTTCTTCAATTTTTGGCTTTTCAGCCTCATCAACCTTCGTTTCAACCAGCTTGACTGTAAGCACCTTCGGCATTACAGTCGGCTCTTCAGTCCTCTGTGCAGTCGGGACAATTTCTTTTATTTTGGTAGCAGAAGAGGTCCCTGCGCCAAACTCAGGCACCACGGCCGGTTCAATGTAACGCGACCGGTGCGTAAGAACCTTCACCTTTTTGCCCTTCGGCACATGTTCAACTGGGGTGGCCGAAGCAGCAGTTTTCCTCTTTTCCCCTGTCCCCGCAGCAGGTAGCGGTAATCGGGGTAAACGAAGCCAATGGCATCAAAAACTCTATTCAGTCTCTTCTTTCCCCAACCTCCGAAGGCTGTGGACAGTGCATTATCTTCCACCTTGGAATATGCTCCAAGCAGTTCATCACTTGTAGCTTCAATACACTTCAGCTAGTCGTCGTTTGGCTCATCAAACTTCTCCCTGAATCTGAAGGTATACTTCAGCCGGACCAGACCACCTTCGCTAGAGTCGGTGGTGGTCTCCTTCGGCATTTCCCAGCTGTCTATAAGCGGCCATACCCTGAAGGCTATATGTTCTTGAATCAAATCTCTTGTCCCAATAAAGGAGAAAACAGTGCTGAAGGCCCTTTGACATGCTTCAACTGTCTCATCAATTTCTATCTTCGACTTTCGAAGGCCGAAGCGGGACCAAATGGGGCGCATGATGACTTCCTTAATGTCTTCCCTCGCTTTCAAATCATTCTTCACATAAAACCATTCTTCCATCCAAGCTCCGGGCCATCTCTTCCGAAATGTTGGCACCAGGTGGCTTGCGTTGGGGCGAGCGATAAATCCATAACAATCGAAGTTGTTGTGGTACTGTTCTTTACCCATGGCCTTCGTCTCATATAGAAGTTCGTGCATACTGCAGAAGCACTTCGCGCTTGGCTCTAGCCCTTGACTCCTTATTGCCCAGACAAAAATCCCCATCCTTATTATAGCTTCGGGGGTAATCTGATGGAGGAAGATCTGGTAGGTTTTCAACACTTCAACTACAAATTTGCTCAAAGGGAACCGAAGCCCAGCCTTGAAGAAGCTTCGGTAAATTACAACTTTGTTTTCCTCAGGGGCAGGGACGTTGTTGTCTCCTCCAGCTCTCACAATAAACATGTCCCGAAAGTACCTTCCTCTCATGTTCTCAAGATGACTCTGTTTGATGGTTGATTTCCCGAAGATTGAATGACTTGGCCGCCAAGGCCGATCCTCAGAATCCTCATCCCCACTTTCCACATCGTAGCTATCGTTGTCACCAGTATCTTCAGATAAACCTTCCAGTATCTCTTTAGTAATTTTCTCTGTATTTGTTTTTGCCACCGACTCAACAAATCCAGCAATATAAGGATCCATAGCCTTCTTCTCCTCAAACAGCTTCGCTTCTTCAGTCAGCTTCGTCTCCGCAACAGCCTTCTTTTCCTGAGACATTTTTTCTCCAGACATGGTGAAAACGCCTCTTTTAAATCGAAGCTCAGAGAGCTTGAAAATCTAGCAAGCGCTAGTGAGCAAGAGCTATAAGATTGAGAAAATAATGCAAATGGCAGAAACAGCGTATCAAATGCAGCTGGTATGAGTTCCTATTTATACGCGCGGTGCGCTACAAAATGGAGGGCCCCATCTGTCATTGTTTATTGCTATTCTAGTAAAGGGAAGGTGTTTATTCGGACCTTCGGCTTAAGGCCTTCGTCCATGTCACAGTCTAAATTCGTTATCTTAACAAATTAATACTGCGAGGGGCTACTGTTGGGGGGCCTTCGTCTTCCGAAGGTCCTCAAAAACATGATTTAACAATGTTTTCCAAGTGTAACATATGAACAGGTACCTTCGGACTTGGGTTAAAACCATACACGATGTGAAAAGCATGGTCGTGACGAAGGCTGATGTTGCTCCGAAGCTACGCGCAAGGGAGCTTCGACTCAATGGTGGAAAAAGGAACCGACTTAAAGGGGAAAAGGCTATTTAGTCCTTGTTGGGTTGTCCATAAGTCAATAGTAAATATGAAGGACATGAATGTAAATTTACACAGGCTGCGCCCTGTGCCTATAAATAGATGAACAGTACCCTTGTACTGTTCACGCTGACTTGTACTCGCTTGTGCGTCACGCTTGTACCTTTGCCCTCTATCAAGCCGAAGGTACAAATGTAATCCTGTGTTATTCTTATTCATTCATGATTATATAATAAAAGATATATTATGATGTCATATGATTATCCATGTTGTTTCCCATGCTTCATATGCTTTGTCTTTCATTGGTATATGGTGTGATTATGAAGGTAAGTTCTTCATAACCTTCGTCCGAAGATCATTATATCCTTAGGGAAATTATGCTTCGAAGGATGAAGGGCATTAACCATTAATCTATTTTCGTGTTGCCTTGTTCTTAATTCATAGCATTTTAGAACAAGTCCCCAACAATGGGATACATCATATTGGATCAAGTTTATTGCCAAGTGGGTTAGTAAATATTTTGGACCCAAATTTCCCCACCCGTGACTAAGGTAACTAGATTTAATGTATTTCTTGTTTTTAGATATACGTATCTATTCTCATGTATCTAGTTTTACCTGGCATACCTAGTATTTCAATTGGTATTTACTTTTGATTAGAAATGCATGCATACTAGGTAAACCATATGGTAGGATTGCTTATTTTCAATTCATACTCTTGAGCAAACCTACATGGTTTAAAATGATAAGCACGGCACATAGCTTACTTAACATTCCTAAGAAAATGATACATCAATTGATATGGTGAAATATTTCAAGTAGTATAACACTTCAATTACACTTCATTTGGTATGCTTCAATTGGTATCATTTAACTTATATGTGCCAAAGCTCGGATTATGGATAATCTGCCCCTCTTGATATCAAATCAAAGTGCATGTCTCCTACAAGTATTCAAAACTTGTATGCACACTTTCAGGGGGAGGTTACTCTATAATCTAAGACTTTGAGACTAATACCTGTTTTCAAGTCTATTTCATGTACTAGTCTCATTGTAAGGAAAATGAAGTCCCCGGAGAAAGACAACAAGCTTCCACTGCAAAACTACAAGAACTCTTATGTCTTTAAAGCTTCCATTGCTCTTCAAATGGGTCGCCATTGATTCTCAATTGGTATCTTTGAGACTACATTTGACATCATTTATATGTCTTCTCCAACATTTGGTTAGACTATATTTAATATCTTATACTTCCCATGTTGCTATAAATGCATATGTTGTTAAATCATATTTTGTTACCTATGCATAAGGGAAGTTAGTTTAATCAAATCATGTCTTGCACCTCTCATTTTCACATGTTTTTCCTAAATAGAAGATCTATGTCAGGGGGAGTATTTCTTCGTCTCTAAAAGGGGAGAAGTTCCTTCCAAATGGAGAACACTCTTTTAGGGGAGTAATAATGTTGAGTGCTTCAATTGATATTAATTTATAAATCTTTTATGAGGGCAAGACTTATATGCTTCCAATATGTTTTTAATGTCATCCTTTTCGGTGGTTGATGCCAAAGGGGGAGAAGTTGTGGGGACCAAAGGAGTGAAATGTTATCAAACACCAAACACCACAAATTTAAAATTTTGATCCTTCAAGTGGTGGTTCTTTGGTCTAAAATAGGAAGTAAGTGAATTATGGAGTTAGGGAGAGGCTTAAGTCCATAATATCACTTTGTGGGGGACAAACATGCATCCTAGCAAGTAGATTGCATATTTTCATTCAAATGTTTGTTATATTTTTTTGCTTTGGTTGTGTTGTCATCAATCACCAAAAAGGGGGAGATTGTAAGGAAAATGGACTTCGGGCCATTTGGCTCAATAGGTTTTGGTGTTTGATGATCAACATAACATGTGGACTAATGTGTTTGCTAGTGTTTGTGTTTGTAGTTCACAGGATGCTAAAGTTACTTGGACAAAGGCATTGAGGAAAGCACCTCAAAAGAAGACATTATGAAGATCAAGTGAAGTCCAAGAAACGAAGGAAGTGTTGCCACGGTGGACTGTCTGGTCTAGAGCACCGGACTGTCCAGTGGCACACCGGACTGTCCGGTGCCACACGCCGAACTGTCCGGTGCACCAAGGAACAGTAGCCCAATGGCTAGTTCCAAGTGGCACTGTGGAGAGAAGACCACCGGACTGTCCGGTGTGCCGTCTGAAGTGTCAGGTGTAAAAAGCCTATGCGCCAACGTTCACCTGCGGTGTCAGTCCAATGGCTAGGCACACCGCACTGGGGGCACCGGACTATCCGGTGCACCACTGGACTGTCCGGTGTGCCGCAGAGAGCAGCATCTTTTCTCCAACGGCTAGTTTGTGTTGGAGGCTATAAATACACCCCCAACCAGCCATTCCAAGGTGTGGGAGCCCAAGCAACATACCAAGGCATATTGTAGACATTTCCAAGTGCTCATACACCCAAGCGCTTAATATAATCACTCGATGATTAGCGTAGGTGCTTTGCGAAGTGCTTAAGTTAGTTAGAGCGCATTAGCGCTTGCTCTAGGTGAATCCTAGTTAGTTGAGTGAGTTTAGAAAAACCACACAACCCCTCGAGTCTTGCGCGAGCCGTTGTAATTGTACCGAGTGGGGTGAGAGTCTTGCGAGACCATGACAACCGCATTTGTGTCAAGGCCGCCACCATGTACCAGAGGGAACGAGGCCCGCGGTGTTTTTGGCCGGAAGCTCGATAGTGGAGACGTCGGGGAGCGTCTGAGAGGAGACAGAAGCGGAGCACCACTTGCGCGTGGAGAAGGCACGTGACTCTCTACGGAGTTACTCGACCGAGGTGCTTGGGCCTTGCGTGGGCTTCCCTTTGTGTAGGGGCACCAACGAGGATTAGTCGGGACCTTGCGTGGTTCCGGATACCTCAGTAAAAATACAGGTGTCATCCATGACAGTTTGCATCTCTACCTTACTCTTTAGCTTCCGCATTTACATTAAGCATCTAAGTTTCAATCTTGTATTCATACCTACATTGTTTAGGATTGAAACTTAGACATTGCGGTAGAGATAGCAACACTTAGACAAAACCCAGTTTGCACATTCTGGTTTGATTAATTGCATAGGTTTTTCTCTAGGGATTTATTTGTGGCCTAGTTTAGAGAAAGCTTTAGAAGTCCTAATTCACCCCTCTTAGGCTTCACATGTTTCCTTCATTGCACTCACCCTATACTATGTTTCTTGCACCTTGGTTTCGTTTCTAACTCTCTTGTGCAAGAAAAGTAACTTTGGACATATTGCATACCGTAGTGAAATGGAAGATAAAAGATATGATTTCTACACTTGGTCAATTGTTTTATGAGCTAACTATGTTTGTCTATGTCATAGGGAACCACTCAAAAAACCAAAAGAAGTTGGAGAAGTTAGGCCCAAAAAAGCCTAACTTGGTATGGTCTGGGGAGCATTGGACCGGTCCGGTGGCGCACCGGACTGGCTCTGTGCCACCCAGCTGAACTAGGCGTTCTCAGGATTTTTCTTCAAAATTCACCGGACTGTGAACAGTGTTTGGTCCGGTGAACCGGACCACCTTCTCCAATGGCTACATCGGTGACCAACAGCTACATGATGTCACTGGATGGTCCGGTGGTGGACTGGACTGATCCGGTGCCGACCCGGTTTGGAAATTGCCCAATCAAATCCCCTAACTGGGGCTATAGGACTTGGTCTAGTGTGCACCGGACCGGTCCAGTGCCCCCGAAGAGTGCAGATTTTTGGCAATTTTTAGAAGGAAGGAGCAATAGCTCCTAGGCCCCTTGGGACTATAAAAGAGACCCCTAGGCGCCTTCATTTAGTACTCAAGCATCTCAAGAGCACATCAACACTCTGACACTCTGCGACCGCGCCTTCTAGTGATTTGAGAGAGATTCGAGCGCCAATTTTGAGTTGTTCTGGTGTGATCTTGTACTCACGCTCTTGTCTTGTGCGTGTGTTGCTGCGTTGTGCTTTTGTGTGCGTGTCATTTCTCCCTCCCTTACTCTAGTATTGGTTGTGATCATCTTTGTAAGGCTGTGAGAGACTCCAATTTATGGAGTTTCCTCAGAAACGAGATATTGATATAAGGAAGAAAAATTGTGGCAATCAAGTTGATCTTAGTGATCATTTGAAAGGGATTGATTGCAATCCTTGTACGAAGGAGGACACCACAACGTAGAGGTAGGGTTTGATCGAACCACGGGAGAAATCGCTGCGTCCATTGCCTCATTTACTTTATTGTGATTATTACTTCTTTCTAAGTTCTATATTCTCACTTGTGATATTGCTCTAAGTTTAATTAGTATTTTGATAGAGCAATCAAGTGAAAGAAATTTATCTCTCTTCTGACTCTCAAACTTGGTTTAGTTTGTACTAGTCTTAAATTTTATGCCAAGATTGTGTGTTTTAAGTCGTATTTTGCAGGATTTTCCGGCGACGGCTCAGAGAAGCTCAGCTACGTAGAGGAGCTCCGCTGGAGAGGACGACCACCAGAGATAGGCGCTTTGTTGCGGTGGCGCAGACTCGCTCGACGACGGCGGCAGTGTGGATCTCGGTCGGGGAGTACGCGCGGAGGCGCTCTGCTGCAGTGCTGCAGATTCGCTCGTCGGCTGCGGCGGCGGTGATGTGGATCTCGGCCGGGGAGTACGCGCGGAAGTTCTCTGCTGCAGATTCGCTCGTCGGCCGCGACGTGGAGAAGGTCGACGGCAGGGCTTTGAATCTCTGTTGGTGCGAAATCGCTCGGCGGCGACGGAGTCGCTGTTCCAACTAGCTGGACGAGAGCTGTACGAACAAGAAAAATCCCATTTTCTCTGAGAAATTTAGAATTTGCTATTATGGCAAGTGGGTTTCGTCACTTTGCAATCAATTTAAATGGTTTTGTTCATATGCCATTTTCAACGAAGACGCATACGCTAAAATGTCTTTTGGCTATTTAATAAAACGAAAAATCCATTGAATATAATTTGGCTGGCTGTTTCCTCGCCCGACGCAGCGTCCTCTGCTCCTCGCCGCCCGACTGCCTCGCTTTCTACAGCAACATTATTGCCAAGATCCACAATAGCATTATTGTCCGTAGCAGATGATGGCACTTCGCTGCTAGCACTAGCTGAAGCTTCCTTGACTTGAGCGGGAATTGGAGATGTCAGTGATTCCTTTGGGCCTTGGGTTTGCGCATCCTTCATCTAAACTGGGATGACAGCTGTTAGTGACCCACAAGAGGCTAGCGTTGTGTATCATTTACTAGGACAGAATTTGAGAAGTTGAGCTCTTTCTTGGTTGATCTTGCCTGGCCGTGTGCGCCGTGGAGGGCAGGCCGGAGTCTTGGACGATGTCTGATGTTCTTCTTTTAATTGATTTTTCGTTTCATTAAATAGCCAAAAGGCATTTTAACATATGCGTCTTCTTTGAAAATGGTATATAAGCCAAGCCCTTTAAAATAATGGTAAAGTGACGAAACTCACTTGTCATAATGGCAATATTCCAAATTTCTCCATTTTTTCCACAGCGAGCAAGGCTAGTTGTAAAAATATTTATTAGTACGAATAAACAAATTCGTACGAATAAACAAACGGTTTGGAAAACTTATATTAAATTGGTAGTGAAAATTTAGAAAATAGGATATAAAGAATGAAATTTAGAGAATGTTGTTGGAGATGATGAAGATAAAGAAAACAAAATCTTTTAGATGTTGCTATAAAAGGCAGGGAATATTTTTAGGTGATATAATTTAGAGAACGTTGTTGGAGATAACTTTAATAGTGTGACTAGGATGTCCACTTAGTTCAGGTGTCAACTGTTTTGAAACCATACTTTGTGTGCAAACGTGTAATCATATATTATAGTCCTTTAGATGTCTATCCAACGGTGGATCAATAACTTCTAATTTGTTCCTCCCATCAACACGTTCCATAAATGTGTTCCATTTTTATAAATAACCCCTATTTGATCAGATGTTGAATAGACATAGGAGGGACTAGGGGTATCTAATTGCATAACAGTAGGGGTGTAAATGGTATGAATATTATTCGAGCATTCGACCGTCCGAAGAGGCTAATTATCCGGCTGGATAGTTTTTTTGGATATCCGCAGCATATCCGGATTTTTGGATTCGGATCCAGATAGTATAGTTCAGATATCAGATACGAATATGGGATGACTGATATCCGGATAAATTTTGGATATATCTTCGCGGATATCCTAATATCTTTTCGGATACATCTTCCCGGATATTCGGATAGCTGTGTGCATTTTGATGATTTCCTGAAGAAAAAATTAATAATACACAAATAGCCTAAAAATTCGTGAAATTTTACGGAGGCACAACATATGTCCATATTTAATCCTGAAAAATGTTTGGACCATAGAATCTACAAGATGACATCATTTCTTCTATTTCACTTTAACTTATGCATAAGTGTCGGCGTTTCGAGACAGGGGGGTCCCTAAGCCGACGAGTGAGTGTGCTGCGTGCCCCAGCCCAGATGGGTCGAGCGCGTGGGCGAGCGCGAAGGGGGGAGAGGCGAGGTGGCCGGAGTCGGGCGTGAGAGAGGTGGAAGTCCCGCGGCCTTCGTGTTCGTCCCGCGCCCAGGTCGGGTGCGCTTGCAGTAGGGGGGTTACAAGCGTCCACGCGGGTGAGGGAAGCGAGCGGCCCCAAGAGAGCGCCTGTCCCGTCCTCGGTCCCGCGCGGCCAACCTTCTCTAAGAAGGCCCTGGTCCTTCCTTTTATAGTCGTAAGGAGAGGATCCAGGTGTACAATGGGAGGGGTGTAGCAGAGTGCTACGTGTCTAGCGGAGAGAGAGCTAGCGCCCTAGGTACATGCCAATGTGGCAGCCGGAGAGGTCTTGGCACCTTGCTGGCGTGATGTCGTGGCTGTCGGAGGAGCGACGGAGCCTGGCGGAGGGACAGCTGTTGGAGCGGTCGAGTCCTTGCTGACGTCGCCCTGCTTCCGTAAGAGAGCTGAGGGCCGCCGTCGTCACAGAGCTCGTGGAGCGCCATCATTGCCCATCCGGCAGAGCTGGCCAGATGGGACGCCGGTCTTGTTCTCCGTGACCCGAGTCGATTCGGGGTAGGACGATGATGGCGCTTCCTGTTGACGTGGCGGGCCTGTGCCCTAGGCAGGGCGACGTGGGGGCTCCTCCGAAGCCGAGGTCGAGTCTGTCTTCCGTTGCCGAGGCCGAGCCCGAGCCCCCGGGTCGGGCGAGGCGGAGATCGTTTGGCCGAGGCCAGGGCGGAGTCCGAGCCCTAGGGTCGGGCGAGGCGGAGTTTCGTCGTCTTCCGGGTCTTAGCCCGAGTCCGAGCCCTGGGGTCGGGCGGAGCGGAGTTCGTCGTCTTCCGGGTCTTAGCCCAAGTCCGAGCCCTGGGGTCGGGCGGAGCGGAGTTCGCCGTCTTCCGGGTCTTAGCCCGAGTCCGAGCCCTGGGGTCGGGCGGAGCGGAGTTCGCCGTCTTCCGGGTCTTAGCCCGAGTCCGAGCCCTGGGGTCGGGCGGAGCGGAGTTCGCTTATGGCGCCTTTGGCAAGGCCTGACTGCCTGTCAGACTCACTCTGTTGAGTGGCACTGCGGTCGGAGTGGCGCAGGCGGCGCTGCCCTTCTGTCAGACTGGCCAGTGGAGCGGTGGAGTGGCGGCGGTCACTTCGGCTCTGCCGGGGGGCGCGTGTCAGGATAAAGGTGTCAGGCCACCTTTGCGTTAAATGCTCCTGCAACTTGGTCAGTCGGTGTGGCGATTTAGTCAGGGTTGCTTCTGAGCGAAGCCAAGGCCTCGGGCGAGCCGGAGGTGTGTCCGCCGTAAAAAGGGGGGCCTCGGGCGAGACGGAAGTCTCTCGAGGTCGGCTGCCCTTGGCCGAGGCTAGGCTCGGGTGAAGCGTGATCGAGTCACTCGTGTGGACCGATCCCTGACTTAATCGTACCCATCAGGCCTTTGCAGCTTTATGCTGATGGGGGTTACCAGCTGAGAATTAGGCGTCTTGAGGGTACCCCTAATTATGGTCCCCGACAGTAGCCCCCGAGCCTCGAAGGGAGTGTTAGCACTCGCTTGGAGGCTTTCGTCGCACTTTTTTGCAAGGGGACCAGCCTTTCTCGGTTGCATTTTGTTCCGGTGGGTGCGCGCGAGCGCACCCGCCGGGTGTAGCCCCCGAGGCCTCGGAGGAGTGGTTACACTCCTTCGAGGTCTTAATGCCTTGCGTAATGCTTCGGCTGGTCTGGTCGTTCCCTCATGCGAACTGGCCGTAGCCCGGGTGCACGGTCGGGGCCCAAGCTCTCGGGCTGGTATGTTGACGCTGTCAACGGTTTGGCCGGAGCCGGGTTTGCGAGAGCAGCCCCCGAGCCTCCGCACAGGGCGAGAGGACGATCAGGGACAGACTCGACTTTTTACATACGCCCCTACGTCGCCTTTCCGCAAGGAGGAGGGGGGGAGTGCGCCATGTTACCCTCGATGGGCACCGAACATGGTGTCTCCGGTGAGCTGCAAGCGGGTAATCCGAGTGGACGTCTGTGCCCCGTTCGTTGGGGGTCGGCTAGGGGCCCAGAGGCACGCCCAAAAGTACCTGCGGGTGATTTGCCGGACCCGGTCCCCTGGCGACGGGGTCCGAGGGCTCGATGCCTCCCTCCGATGGGATTCCGTTACAAGATCGTTCCCGCTGGTCTCGGAAATGTCCTAGGGTACCTCGGGAGCGCAGCCCGAGCCTCGGTTATGTATCGAACGTACCCCTGGTCATCCCTCGCTCGGTGTCTGAGGCGACTGTGAACCCTTCGGGGGCCAGCCTTCGAACCCCTGATCAGTAATGGGCGCGGAGCCCGAGTAGCCTGAGGCGGCCATGGAACCCTTCGGGGGGCTGGCCTTCGAACCCCTGACCAGTAGTGGGTGTCGGGCCCACACGATCTGAGGCGACTGTTGAACCCTTCGGAGGGCCAGTCTTCGAACCTCTGATCAGTAGGGGGGGCTCGGAGCCCGGTTCCTTCGCGGAAAAGGATCCTTTTCGGGGTATCCCCCTTTCCCGGTCCCTGTTGCAAGAGATAGAGAAAGAGGAAAAAGGAAAAGGATACGAAATCGAACGGCGTGGCGTACCTTTTTTGACGCGGTTATTACGGCGAAGGCGAAGCGTCGTCCGCTTCTCCTGCCATAATCGCCGCCTGTCCCGCCGCGGAGTTAATGCGACGGGGCGAGTGGTTGGCGGGGCGGCCGTTGCGCGTGCGCGAGCCGTTCGAGGAACGGTTCACGGGTGCACCGTCTTCACGCCGTGGGAGGAGGCTCTCTTGCTGTCCCAGGATGGGACGTGAGCCTGGCTGACGACGTGACTGCTGCGTCCGCCCGCCTGCCACCGCCATTACTGCCGGCCCACTTTCGGCCGCTCTGACCAACGCGCCAGGCTGGTGCCGCTGGGTCGTGCGCTGGTTGCCTTGAGTCGCGGCACAGGCTCCGCAACCGAAGAGGCGCGACGGTGGCACAAGTGGCGGTGCGGTTGCTTGCATGCAGCAACTGGCGCGCCGGTTGCTTGACGCGTGGGCCTGGGCTTCCAAGCTGGCGTGTCAGAAGTCGGAGAAGCGCGTCCACCTGGCGCGGTTGCATGCCGCCTGCATGGCTGCCCGCCCCTTCCGCCTGTTGGTCTGGGCAAAAGTGGGGGGTCGCTTGTAACCGCTGGGCGGTTGTGCGCACCACGCGCGGCGGTTTAGCTTCTTCTGCCCTGAGCCGGTTTGCATGACATGCGGGACCCAGCCCCCGAGTCGCAGGGGAGGGCCTTGGAGCGTGTTGGAGAAGACTCAGCCCGTGGCGTCTGGGGGCGCACGTAGGGAGAGTTGCCTTTAAAAGGAGGGAGACTCCTTTCAGAAGGCAACCATGTCTTCTTCCTCCCTTATGCGTCGTGTCTTTCCATCTTCCAAGCCCCCGGATGGGGGGTATCCGCCGTCTTTCCGCCTCCTCGTCGGAGGAACGCAACTCCATGGGAGTTGGTACCTCTCAGCCATCGTTCGGCTTCAAGGATTTTCATCATGCAGCCCGGCTGCACCCCTCCACCGGTGGTCACCCAGGATGGCGACCTCCGGCTTGATGGTGGGGGAAAGCGAGCCGGGCTGCGGCCTCTGCCCCTCCCTCAGCCTCAAGGATTTTCATCACCAGGGCTGGGGAGGGGAGTGCGCCGAGTTGAGGTCGGCCCCCGCGTGGGCGGCGGCCCGCTCCTTCACTCAGTGATGGGGGGGGAGGAGCGGTTGTTGCCCGTGGCGCTGGCAGCTGCAGCGTGCCCGGTCTTCAGACGCGAGTGGCTTCGGAGCCGCTCGCGGCGCCGGCGTCTGCCACGGCAGCTGGAAGAGGTTCTTCCGCCGGCGCGATAGCCGGGGTCGGCCACGGACTGACCTCCAACTCTACGGCCTTCTGCCCGTCCTTGCCTTACGAGTTTTGGTGTGGACGGGGGCCTCCTGGCAGCAGCATCCGCCCTGAGGCCAGTGCTGCCGCTGTTCGACCCCCCGGAGCAGAAGTCGTCGTCGTCGTCGCTGCTGGAGCAGGTGACGGCGCGCCGTTCGTCGGCCTTCCGTTGCTCCGCAGGCCTTCCCCTTCGGAGTGGGGTTGTTCGTACCTGCGGAGGGGGAACCGGAGTTCCGTTTGTAATGGCATCTTGAATGCCGGTGCGTTTGTTCATTGCGGCTGTCGAGGCCTGAACATGTAATTTTGGCACGGAGCCGTGTTTTTTCCTCATTTTTGAGCACTAAGTCTCGCCTGTTGATTATCTGAACCGCTTTACCAAGCATGAGTCGCCCCGTGTCAAGGTGACGAGTGAGGTATCCGTATCCCGGAGGCGTAGGAATCCCTCGGCTCGATCGGCCTTGTTGTCTGGGGCTCCTCTAGCTTAGTTAAAGAGACCCCTCGGCCACTCTTCGATGAGCCGAGGCCAGGGGTAGCGATATCAGTATGAACAGAGGCGGAGTTGGCTCGAGAATGGGAACCTGGTTGGCCGGAGCCTAGCCGGGTTGTCCGTCAGCGGAGCCGACGCCGGAGTCGATCAGCCGAGGCCTCGGGTCGGGCCGGCGCCCTTGGGAGATGCTTGGCCGAGGTCTCAGGGGTAACCGGCCGAGCCGCCTGCTCGGGCCGGATTCCCGGAGAGGTCCCTGGACCGCGTCGCCGTCCGAGGCTGGGTCGGACCTCGCTGAAGGCGTCGTCGATGCCGAGGGTGCTTCGGCTTCCTTCAGCGTGAAGACCCGAGCCTGCAGGATTAGATCGTCTTGTAGCATGTGCCTTCTGCGGCCACCGAGGCCAGAAAAACACACCCTCGCCGTGCTTGCAAAGCTGCGTCTTTTTTCCTCTTGTTTCGAGCATCTGGACTCTCTGTCGGTAACAGGGATGTTTGTGTGAGCGAGAGTTGCTTCTCGCGGAAGGGACGAGTGAGGTATCCGTATCCCAGAGGCGTGGGAGTCCCTCGGCTCGGTCGGCCTTGCCGCTTACGCGTACTTTCACCCGTCCATGAGGCCCTGTCCCCGACTTAGTCAAGAAAGCTTGAAGGACTGCTTCGGCAGGAGAGCTTCCGAACGTGAAGACTTGTTCGGTCCACGGAGTCGCTTTATCCGAACGCGAGTTACTTATCGCAGAAGGTGATGAGTGAGGTATCCGTATCCCGGAGGCGTAGGAGTCCCTCAGCTCGGTCAGCCTTGGCTGCTTACGTGTACTCCGTCGTTTCCAGGATCCGCTTTCCGAAGTAGTCAAGAAGCACGAAAGAAATCCTGCTAAAAAGAGATCCTTTTTCGAGGAAAAATTCGACGCAGAGGGGGTCTCCCCCCTTTTAGCCCCCGAGGGAGGGTCGGGCTTTGCCGAGGCTGGGCCGACCCTTCCTTGACGACTAAACTTTGCGTAGGTGCGAGGTATATGAACAACTTGGAAACATCTTAAGGGTAGAAGCGACGTAGCTGTTTGATGTTCCAAGCGTTGCCGTAGATGTCGCCTTGATTGTTGGCCAGCTTGTATGTTCCGGGCTTCAGAACTTTGGCGATGACGAATGGCCCTTCCCAGGGGGGCGTGAGCTTGTGCCTCCCTTGGGCGTCTTGCCGCGGCCGAAGCACCAGATCCCCCACCTGGAGGTCTCGGGACCGGACCCCTCGGGCGTGGTAGCGTCGCAGGGACTGCTGGTACCTTGCCGAGTGTAGTAAGGCCCTGTCCCGAGCCTCCTCCAGCTGGTCCAGCGATTCTTCTCGGCTAGCTTGGTTGCTTTGATCGGTGTAGGCCCTCGTCCTTGGGGAGCCGTATTCCAGGTCAGTGGGCAAGATAGCCTCGGCCCCGTAGACCAGGAAGAACGGCGTGAAACCCGTGGCACGACTCGGCGTCGTCCTTAGGCTCCAGATCACCGAGGGGAGTTCCTTCATCCACCGCTTGCCGAACTTGTTGAGGTCGTTGTAGATCCGAGGCTTGAGCCCTTGTAGAATCATGCCGTTGGCACGCTCTACTTGCCCATTCGACATGGGATGAGCCACGGCGGCCCAGTCCACCCGGATATGGTGATCCTCGCAAAAATCCAAGAATTTTTTGCCGGTGAACTGGGTACCGTTGTCGGTGATGATGGAATTTGGGACCCCGAAGCGATGGATGATGTTGGTGAAGAACGCCACCGCCTGCTCGGACCTGATGCTGTTCAGGGGTCGGACCTCGATCCACTTGGAGAACTTGTCGATGGCGACCAGCAGGTGCGTGTAGCCCCCGGGCGCCTTCTGCAAGGGACCGACGAGGTCCAGACCCCATACAGCGAAGGGCCAGGTGATGGGTATCGTCTGCAGAGCCTGAGCGGGCAGGTGGGTCTGCTTCGCATAGAATTGGCACCCTTCGCAGGTGCGGACAATTCTAGTGGAGTCAGCCACCGCCGTTGGCCAGTAGAAGCCTTGCCGGAAAGCATTCCCGACAAGGGCTCGGGGCGCTGCGTGATGGCTGCAAGCCCCCGAGTGTATTTCTTGCAGTAGTTCCCGACCTTCGGCGATGGAGATGCATCGCTGGAGGATGCCCGAGGGGCTGCGATGGTAGAGCTCCTCTTCATCGCCCAGCAAGACGAACGACTTGGCGCGTCGCGCTACCCGCCGAGCCTCGACTTGGTCGGGGGGTAGCTCTCCTCGACGGAGATATTGCAGGTACGGGGTCTGCCAATCTCGATCAGGCGTGGCCCCGCTCTGCTCTTCCTCGACGTCCAGTGCCTCGCCCTCGGGGGCCGAGGGTACCTCGGGCTGAGCCGAGGGTGCCTCGGGCTGTGCCGAGGGCGCCTCGGGCCGTGCCGAGGGTACCTCGGGCTGTGCCGAGGGTACCTCGGACTCGGGAGCGTCGTCGGTCTTGACAGAGGGTCGATGCAGATCCCGGGAGAAGACGTCCGGGGGGACCGTCGTTCGCCCCGAGGCTATTTTAGCCAGCTCGTCTGCGGTTTCGTTGTAGCGCCGAGCGATGTGGTTGAGCTCGAGCCCGAAGAACTTGTCTTCCAGGCGCCGAACCTCGTCGCAGTAGGCTTCCATCTTCGGGTCGCGGCAGTGGGAGTTCTTCATGACTTGGTCGATGACGAGCTGTGAATCACCGCGGGCGTCGAGGCGTCTGACCCCTAACTCGATGGCGATCCGCAATCCGTTGACCAGAGCTTCGTACTCGACCACATTGTTGGACGCCGGGAAATGGAGGCGCAGCACGTAGCGCAGGTGCTTTCCAAGGGGCGAGATGAAGAGCAGGCCCGCGCTGGCTCCTGTCTTCATCAGTGACCCGTCGAAAAACATGGTCCAGAGCTCCGGTTGAATCGGAGCCGTCGGCAACTGGGTGTCGACCCACTCGGCCACGAAGTCCGCCAACACCTGGGACTTGATGGCCTTCCGAGGGGCGAACGAGATCGTTTCGCCCATGATTTCCACCGCCCACTTTGCGATCCTGCCCGAGGCCTCTCGGCACTGGATGATCTCCCCTAGGGGGAATGATGACACCACAGTTACCGGATGAGACTCGAAGTAGTGTCGTAACTTCCGCCTTGTCAGGATCACAGCATACATCAGCTTCTGAACTTGTGGGTAGCGGATCTTGGTCTCGGACAGCACTTCGCTGACGAAGTAGACCGGCCTCTGAACGGGCAATGCATGCCCTTCCTCTTGCCTCTCGACCACAATCGCGGCGCTAACCACCTGAGTGGTCACGGCGACGTAGACCAAGAGGGCTTCTCCATCCGCCGGGGGCACCAAGACAGGCGCCTTTGTAAGGAGCGCCTTCAGGTTCCCGAGGGCTTCCTCGGCCTCAGGGGTCCAAGCGAAACACTCGGCCTTCCTTAAGAGGCGGTACAGGGGCAGACCTCTTTCGCCGAGGCGTGAGATGAAGCGGCTCAGGGCCGCGAGGCATCCCATGACCCTCTGTACGCCTTTTAAGTCCTTGATGGGTCCCATGCTGGTGATGGCTGCGATCTTCTCCGGGTTGGCTTCGATGCCTCGCTCAGAGACGATGAACCCCAGGAGCATGCCCCGGGGCACCCCGAAGACACACTTCTCAGGATTGAGCTTGACTCCTTTCGCCTTGAGACATCGGAATGTCACTTCAAGGTCGGAGAGGAGGTCAGAAGCCTTCCTTGTCTTGACTACGATGTCATCGACGTAGGCCTCGACTATGCGACCGATGTGTTCGCCGAACACATGGTTCATGCACCGCTGGTATGTCGCGCTCGCATTCCTCAAACCGAACGGCATGGTGACATAGCAGTACATGCCGAACGGCGTGATGAAAGAAGTCGCGAGCTGGTCGGACTCTTTCATCCGGATCTGGTGATACCCTGAGTAGGCATCGAGGAAGGACAGGGTTTCGCACCCAGCGGTTGAATCCACGATTTGATCGATGCGAGGCAGAGGGTAGGGAACCTTCGGACATGCTTTGTTGAGACCAGTGTAGTCTACACACATCCGCCATTTCCCCCTTTCTTCCTCACAAGCACAGGGTTGGCAAGCCATTCGGGATGGAATACCTCTTTGATGAACCCTGCTGCCATTAGCTTGTGGATCTCTTCGCCAATCACTCTGCGCTTCTCCTCGTCGAATCGGCGCAGAGGCTGCCTGACGGGTCGGGCTCCGGCCCGAATATCCAGCGAGTGCTCGGCGACATCCCTCGGTATGCCGGGCATGTCCGAGGGACTCCACGCAAAGACGTCGGCGTTTGCGCGGAGAAAGTCGACGAGCACTGCTTCCTATTTGGGGTCGAGCCCGGAACCGATCCGAATCTGCTTGGTGGTGTCGCCACTGGGGTCAAGAGGGACGACCTTAACCGTCTCCGCTGGCTCGAAGTTGCCGGCATGGCGCTTCACGTCTGGCACCTCCTTGGAGAGGTTCTCCAGGTCGGCGATGAGGGCCTCGGACTCGGCGAGGGCCTCGGCGTACTCCACGCACTCCACGTCGCATTCGAACGCGTGTTTGTACGTGGGGCCGACGGTGATGACCCCGTTGGGGCTCGGCATCTTGAGCTTCAGGTAGGTGTAGTTGGGGACGGCCATGAACTTCGCGTAGCATGGCCTCCCTAGTACGGCGTGGTAGGTTCCTCGGAACCCGACCACCTCGAACGTCAGGGTCTCCCTTCGGAAGTTGGAGGGCGTCCCGAAGCAGACGGGGAGGTCGAGTCGTCCGAGGGGCTGGACGCGCTTCCCAGGGATGATCCCGTGGAAGGGCGCAGCGCCTGCTCGGACGGAGGACAGACCGACGCGCAGGAGCTTGAGGGTCTCGGCGTAGATGATGTTGAGGCAGCTGCCCCCATCCATCAGGACCTTGGTGAGCCTGACGTTGCCGACGACGGGGTCGACGACGAGCGGGTATTTCCCCGGGCTCGGCACGTGGCCGGGGTGGTCGGCCTGGTCGAAGGTGATGGGCTTGTCGGACCAGTCAAGGTAGACTGGCGCCGCCACCTTCACCGAGCAGACCTCCCGGCGCTCTTGCTTGCGATGCCGAGCCGAGGCATTCGCCACATGCCCTCCGTAGATCATGAAGCAGTCGCGGACCTCGGGGAATTCTCCTGCTTGGTGATCTTCGTTTTTGTCGTCGTCGCGGGCCTTGCCACCCTCGGCGGGTGGCCCGGCCCTGTGGAAGTGACGCCGAAGCATAACACACTCCTCGAGGGTGTGCTTGACGAGCCCCTGATGGTAGGGGCACGGCTCCTTGAGCATCTTGTCGAAGAGGTTAGCACCTCCGGGGGGCTTCTAAGGGTTCTTGTACTCGGCGGCGGCGACAAGGTCCGCGTCAGCGGCGTCGCGTTTCGATTGCGACTTCTTCTTGCCTTTCTTCTTGGCGCCGCGCGGAGTAGAAGCCTCGGGAGCCTCTTCCGATGGGCGGCCCTGGGGCTGCTTGTCCTTTCGGAAGATAGCCTCGACCGCCTCCTGGCCAGAGGCGAACTTGGTGGCGATGTCCATCAGCTCGCTCGCCCTGGTGGGGGTCTTGCGACCCAGCTTGCTCACCAGGTCGCGGCAAGTGGTGCCAGCGAGGAACGCGCCGATGACATCCGAGTCGGTGATGTTGGGCAGCTCGGTGCGCTGCTTCGAGAATCGCCGGATGTAGTCCCGGAGAGACTCTCCCGGCTGTTGCCGGCAGCTTCGAAGGTCCCAGGAATTCCCGGGGCGCACGTATGTGCCCTGGAAATTGCCAGCGAAGGCTTGGACCAAGTCGTCCCAGTTGGAGATCTGCCCCGGAGGCAGGTGCTCCAACCAGGCGCGAGCAGTGTCGGAGAGGAACAGGGGGAGGTTACGGATGATGAGGTTGTCGTCGTCCGTCCCACCCAGTTGGCAGGCAAGGCGGTAGTCCGCGAGCCACAGCTCCGGTCTCATTTCCCCCGAGTACTTCGTGATAGTAGTCGGGGGTCGGAACCGGGTCGGGAACGGCGCCCGTCGGATGGCCCGACTGAAGGCCTGCGGACCGGGTGGTTCGGGCGAGGGACTCCGATCCTCCCCGCTGTCGTAGCGCCCCCCACGCCTGGGGTGGTAGCCTCGGCGCACCCTTTCGTCGAGGTGGGCCCGACGGTCGCGTCGATGGTGCTCGTTGCCGAGGTGGCCCGGGGCCGCAGGCGCGGTGTTACGCGTGCGCCCGGTGTAGACCGAGGCTTCCCGCATGAATCGGGAAGTCGCGGCATGAGGTTCCGAGGGATATCCCTGCCTTCGGGAGGCAGTGCTCTCGGCCCGTCGGGCCGCAGCGCCTTCCAGGAGATTCTTGAGCTCTCCCTGGATTCGCCGACCCTCGGTGGTTGATGGCTCCGGCATCGCGCGGAGGAGCATCGCTGCGGCTGCCAGGTTCTGACCAACCCCGCTGGATGCGGGCGGCGGCCTGACCCTGACATCGTTGGCGACGCGATGCTGGAGACCTTGGGGCAGGTGACGTATTTTTCCGGCCGGGGGTTGGCCCGCCCATACCTGCCCGACGTCCCGACGGATCGGCTCAAGCGCTCCTGTTCCCTCGTTGAGCCTGGCCTGCGCCTCGCGGACTTGCTCGAGTTGTGGGTCGTAACCCCCCGCCGGAGCGGGGACCACAGCTAGCTCCCGTGGGATGTCGGCGCGAGGCACCGGCCTAGGAAGATCACCGTCCTCCGGCATGCCGAGATGGTTGCCTTCGGAGGGATCCCCTAGCTCGATGTGGAAACATTCGCGGCTTGGGCCGCAGCTCTCGTCGTCAAGGCTGCGGCTTCCGTCGGAACAGTCGGAGAGGCAGTAGTCACATGCGGTCATGAAGTCCCGCATGGCACTGGGGTTGCCAAGTCCGGAGAAATCCCAACAGATGTTGGGATCGTCATCTTCCTCGGACCCAGAGGGCCCGTAGGTCGAGACGTCCGTCAACCGGTCCCAAGGCGACCGCACACGAAACCCCAGTGGGGTTGCACTCGCCTCAATGAGAGCGCCCGCCAAAGCGAGGTCGCTTGGCGGGTCGAGGCCGAGTCGAAATGACGTAAGATGGGAGTTAGTCGGTACATTTTGGTCGACGAGGAGCGACGTAGTCACATCGGGGATTGGTTGCACCGTCATCTCAGGTACGAGGGCGACGTCCTGCAGGCTTTCCGCGAGCGCGCTGGCGTCGTCTTCTTGCTCGGGGCCAGCGTGTCGCGGGGGGACGGCGCTTGCCTTCGTCTCGAACGCGAGGTCGACGTCCGGCGTGCCTTCCGTCGGGGCGTCGATTCGCTCGACGGCCAACGAAGCGCGGCCTCCCGCTTGGCCTTGACGGCCCCGCCTCCTCCTCCGTTGGCGGGGGAGAGAACGAAGCGAGCTCGAATGTTGCTCTTCCACCACGCGGGGAAGGTGTCGTCGATTCCGCCGCCGGCGGGCGGGTTGTCGGCCGCCATTGTCGTCGTCGCGCGGCGGTGGAAGAAGTATCATGTCGTAGCTGCCGTCGAAGGACATGAACTCAAGAGTCCCGAAACGAAGCACCGTCCCGGGCCGGAGAGGTTGCTGGAGGTTGCCCATCTGGAGCTTGACGGGGAGCTGTTCGTCAGCACGCAGCAGGCCCCTACCTGGCGCGCCAACTGTCGGCGTTTCGAGACAGGGGGGTCCCTAAGCCGACGAGTGAGTGTGTTGCGTGCCCCAGCCCAGATGGGTCGAGCGCGTGGGCGAGCGCGAAGGGGGGAGAGGCGAGGTGGCCGGAGTCGGGCGTGAGAGAGGTGGAAGTCCCGCGGCCTTCGTGTTCGTCCCGCGCCCAGGTCGGGTGCGCTTGCAGTAGGGGGGTTACAAGCGTCCACGCGGGTGAGGGAAGCGAGCGGCCCCAAGAGAGCGCCTGTCCCGTCCTCGGTCCCGCGCGGCCAACCTTCTCTAAGAAGGCCCTGGTCCTTCCTTTTATAGTCGTAAGGAGAGGATCCAGGTGTACAATGGGAGGGGTGTAGCAGAGTGCTACGTGTCTAGCGGAGAGAGAGCTAGCGCCCTAGGTACATGCCAATGTGGCAGCCGGAGAGGTCTTGGCACCTTGCTGGCGTGATGTCGTGGCTGTCGGAGGAGCGACGGAGCCTGGCGGAGGGACAACTGTTGGAGCGGTCGAGTCCTTGCTGACGTCGCCCTGCTTCCATAAGAGAGCTGAGGGCCGCCGTCGTCACAGAGCTCGTGGAGCGCCATCATTGCCCATCCGGCAGAGCTGGCCGGATGGGACGCCGGTCTTGTTCTCCGTGACCCGAGTCGATTCGGGGTAGGACGATGATGGCGCTTCCTGTTGACGTGGCGGGCCTGTGCCCTAGGCAGGGCGACGTGGGGGCTCCTCCGAAGCCGAGGTCGAGTCTGTCTTCCGTTGCCGAGGCCGAGCCCGAGCCCCCGGGTCGGGCGAGGCGGAGATCGTTTGGCCGAGGCCAGGGCGGAGTCCGAGCCCTGGGGTCGGGCGAGGCGAAGTTTCGTCGTCTTCCGGGTCTTAGCCCGAGTCCGAGCCCTGGGGTCGGGCGGAGCGGAGTTCGTCGTCTTCTGGGTCTTAGCCCGAGTCTGAGCCCTGGGGTCGGGCGGAGCGGAGTTCGCCGTCTTCCGGGTCTTAGCCCGAGTCCGAGCCCTGGGGTCGGGCGGAGCGGAGTTCGCCGTCTTCCGGGTCTTAGCCCGAGTCCGAGCCCTGGGGTCGGGCGGAGCGGAGTTCGCCGTCTTCCGGGTCTTAGCCCGAGTCCGAGCCCTGGGGTCGGGCGGAGCGGAGTTCGCCGTCTTCCGGGTCTTAGCCCGAGTCCGAGCCCTGGGGTCGGGCGGAGCGGAGTTCGCCGTCTTCCGGGTCTTAGCCCGAGTCCGAGCCCTGGGGTCGGGCGGAGCGGAGTTCACCGTCTTCCGGGTCTTAGCCCGAGTCCGAGCCCTGGGGTCGGGCGGAGCGGAGTTCGCTTATGGCGCCTTTGGCAAGGCCTGACTGCCTGTCAGACTCACTCTGTCGAGTGGCACTGCAGTCGGAGTGGCGCAGGCGGCGCTGCCCTTCTGTCAGACTGGTCAGTGGAGCGGTGGAGTGGCGGCAGTCACTTCGGCTCTGCCGGGGGCGCGTGTCAGGATAAAGGTGTCAGGCCACCTTTGCGTTAAATGCTCCTGCAACTTGGTCAGTCGGTGTGGCGATTTAGTCAGGGTTGCTTCTGAGCGAAGCCAAGGCCTCGGGCGAGCCGGAGGTGTGTCCGCCGTAAAAAGGGGGGCCTCGGGCGAGACGGAAGTCTCTCGAGGTCGGCTGCCCTTGGCCGAGGCTAGGCTCGGGTGAAGCGTGATCGAGTCACTCGTGTGGACTGATCCCTGACTTAATCGTACCCATCAGGCCTTTGCAGCTTTATGCTGATGGGGGTTACCAGCTGAGAATTAGGCGTCTTGAGGGTACCCCTAATTATGGTCCCCGACAATAAGTTACACGTGAAATCATTATAAGTGTCCAAGTTTTAACATAATCAATACTTCTATTTGTCATTTTCATGTGGGAACATAAGTTTATCTTATTATAGAATGTTTATTAGTCTTATAACTTATTTGCATTTCTTGGCCGACACTAAATATTTTATGAATTTAAATTTTTTGTTGTTTCTACATAAAGAAATTAATAATACACAAATAGCCTTAGAAATTCACAAAATTTTACGGAGCCACAAGATATGACCACATATAATTCTAAAAATGTTTCATAATGAAATCCACGATACACCATCATTTCTTCTATTTCACTTTCACATGTTACATAATTTACACATGAAATCACTCTAAGTATCCAAGTTTTAACATAATCAATACTTCACTTTATCATTTTCGTACATGAACTTGATGTTATCTTCTCGTAGAATGTTTATTACTATTGGTAGCTTATTTGTATTTTTTTTTGTCGACACTAGAATATTTTATGAATTTAATTGTATTTTAATATTTTTCAAAAAAATTAATAATACACAAGTAGCCTCATAAATTGATGAAATCTTACAGAGACATAACATATGTCTACATAAATCCTTAAAAATGGATTCAAAGAGTGGTTAAATGATCACAACAACCGTGGTATGTGTGAAATGGTGTCTTACACGGCATCCGACAAAAAGTCCGTTATCAACGCTATCGTGTTCGATTAATTCCATATCCGATGCTCGACTATCCATATTTGCATTAAAAAACATCCGCATTTACATTCATATCCGAAGCTAACCGCATTCAAATTCAAATTTGAATAAAAATATAAAAACAAATATAGTTTTAATGATATCCATTCATATCCAATCCCATTATATCACTCCGATAGTCCGACTCCGACAGGCGACGGCGTGCCTGACCACGGAGGGGGCCCCAGCCTCCAGGTACTGCGGCCTGCTGGCGCCAGCGCTCGGCCCGCCCGTCCTGTCCATCCGCCCGTCAGATATTATCTGCCAGGTGTCTATCGCAGCGTCGTACGTCCACGTGGAAAAGCGCCCATGCCACGCTGGATAAAAAGGGTGTCCGGCCAACACCCTTTTCTGTCCGTTCCCCTCTCCGTCGCCAACCCAGTAACGGCCCGCTTGGCGTGCGTCGCCGTCCACCGCCGCGACCTCGAGGGTTCGCCGGATCCCCTTCCTCCACCTCCGCCCCCGACCCCGCCGCTGCCTCAGGACGTTCTGACGCTCGCGTTCCTTTGCAGTGTAGGGCCGGGTTGCTGACCGCATCGCCCGGCGTGTCGCTCGGCGTCGGTTCGGGCAGGCCGCGGCCGCGCGCGTGATCGATGGGGAAGAGACCGCCGACCGATCCGAAGCGCTTCGGGGTGGGTAATCGAGGCCCAGCTTCTTACCCCTTTTTCCCCTTCTCTTCTTTTTCCATCGAGGGGTCCGGGCGTCCAGCTCGGCTGCTTCCAGCCCGGGCCTGTTCTGTTTATTTTTGCTAGGTTTATGACCTTGCCTTGCAACTTGCGATACATGACCGACTAGGATGAGGTCGGTTCAGCTCCGTTCAGGCAAGGCACGGATTGGAGCTCCGGAGCTTGTTAGCTACCTTGATTGTGTTCCAAGAAGATGGATGAGTGGAAGAATTGATGGATGAGTTTAGTGTGTCTTTGTCCTTGTTTGTTCAACGACGTGCTGCTGATTTTGATTCAGTTTTATTGATATATAAATACAAGTAGATACATTCACGATAAACACATATACGATGCAGGTACAGAAGTTTTGGGTTGGTTAGTGAGATGGTTACAAGTATGGTTCGTAGCTTTATCCACATCCAACTCCTAGAGTGAAGGTTTTTAGATCTGAATGTAGGCTTACGTTATTGTCTGCCTGTGATTTTGAGCATTTCCGGCATTACTGAGTTAACAGCTATGGTTTTTCCCAGAGCAATTCTGGCTACCTGGTTCATATATATTACCTAACGATGGCTGATTTATTAGTGATGGTTGCTACTTGCTACCTCAGGTCAGAAATTACTTTTGTACAGGGTTTTGTTGCAGATATTTGATAGCCTTTTGGCGGGAATTGACGCTCACAGCTACAGAATGTTTCGTGTGGCTTGCCTGTGAAACCTAAAGCATAGGACAAGTCGAACATGAAGACAATATTGGCTTATTGAGATCCATGTTTGCATGGCAATCATTTAGGAACAAGTACGAGTGTCGGGCTGTGATTGGATAACAGTAGGAAACGGATAGCGTTACAAATCAAGTGTCTGAACTAGATTACTATAGTTGACCTGTCTACACCGGTGCGGCCGTTATTGTTAACCTGTGGTAACAGGCGCTTTCCACTATTGTTTAGGCCTATCCTGGTTACCAAGTTTAACTTTGGTTGTTCTTGCACATTATCTACTTAAAATATTATGTTTATAGTATTTCACAAACATTTAACACTAAGGATCTAAATAGGTATCTCACCTTGTACGAAGGTACCACCAGTTTTCATTTCCTGTTACAAATAGAATATACTCTGTAACAGATATTAAAAAACTCGACTCCCCCGGGCATTTTTCTTAAGAAGAAGATCTTCTCACCTCTGTAACAACTAACAACACATGGGGCAAACAAACAACGAGCTTTAGTCAAAGAGTGATGGAATAACTTTTACCTTTTGTTTTGTTTGAAGGAAGAGATCTTTTAGTTGGATGTAAGTATGGGATATATTATGCTTCATTGTTTCCAATTGTTCTATTCCAAAACGGTATCATAGTTCTATTCCAAAATTGGTGTTATAGTTTGATTGTTGCTATGCAACTTAGTGATGTTACATGTTTGATTAGAATAAATGAACAATGACCACCAAAGGTTGCTTAGTATTAGATACAGTTTTCACTTGCTTTTCTAATAGCGAAGTTTAAGATTTGATTTGCTGTTTGCTGAGAACCTTAGTTAGATTTGTTATTTTGTCAATGCATACGTGGTGGTCACTTGACATTCTATTCTTGTAGTTTTGTGCAGTTCTTTTGGCTAGTTTGGCGAAAGGGCCTCTAGCCTAGTGGTTAAGGGCTTCCGAGTAGCACCTCTATGTCCTGGGTTCGATCCCCCTCGGGGGCGAATTTTTAGGCTTGGTTAAAAAATCCCCTTGATGTGTCCCATCTACTATTGGGTTACGATGTCCTGTGCGCCACCCTCCGGTTGGACCGTTGCAGAGTGGACGATTGACGTCGCCCCATTAGTGATGGGAAGCCAGGGTTCGGGGATTTTCTCGGCCGGGACCATTGTTTCGGCCTCTTCTTAATATAATACCGGGAGGGTGGTCTTTCCCTCCCCGACCGAGTTTTTTTTCTTTTGGCTAGTTTTGCAGGGTACTCACTGGGATAGGAGCTTTGGTCGTTTATTTGTGGAGTGTGCATGACACAAAACATGAGTTCAAGAATAGGTCCAAGTCCAACTAAGAACAGTGACCAAGTTAATCTGTCTGAGTCTCTGAGATGCCCAGAAATTATTAACAGCTCATTAGGAACCAAGAAGTCAATATTGGCATGTAACTTAACCACCTGGTTATTACCTTAGGGGTATAAGAAGCTAATGCACTGACAGATTGGCTGCTACCCACACTTGATCCAGTGGTTCTTACTAATAATTTTCACCATAACGTTGGAAAGGATCTTGTGCCATTCATACAGCCCTCCTTGTTCTATTCTTATTTAATTTTCTTGCTTATTTTGGGTATAGTATTACTTTGCTTATTTTGAGGAACACTCAAGGTACAATGGTTAACAAACATATACAAGGTACCTATGCAAACCATGCAGAAACTGTTTTCGACAGAATGCTCCAAATGTAGGCCGTGTTTGGTTCGGCTTCTACACGATTCTGTCCGCCAAAATCCGTGGTAGCTACCCAAACGCAGAGCTTCTACCGCAGCTTTTGGTGAAAGCGCGTCGCGCAAAAGCTCTTCGTCAACTGCCAGATAGAAGCGGCTCGTGACCCGCGTCCTCGGGAAGCCGAGCCACTTTTCACGTGCCCGTGACCCATTCTCCATTTATCTCTACTTAAATTATTTTGAACTATGCAAATCCGTGTTTATTTCCCAAATGGCCAAATCTACATTTGAAACCCGTGTTTGGAACAGTTGCGCTGCTGCCATTGCAGTTGTTAAGTGTACCTTTAATCCTCATTGTTAGAAACTGTATCCTGGCTGTCGCCTGGCAGATATGCCGGCCGCCCTATATGGAAGTATTGTCTGATATAGATAGAGAGGATTAGGGGAGGATCTCAATCACTATGATTGAGGATCTGATTGAGGATCTCAATCACTATGATTGAGGATCTGATTGTACTCTAGATCTTTCCTTAGGTGTAGAAGGCTTCCTTTTACCTCTCACCTTCCTCCCCTATATATACCTGTACATGTGCTGTCTATCTTCATCAATATACAAACACACGCTTCCAACTCTCTTACATGGTATCAGACGCCTAGGTCCTGATTCCTGCCCTCCATCCCCGCGCGCCTCCTCTACGGCGCTGCTTCTCCCCATGGCCGACCTCCAGCCAACCTCTCCGGCCATCACCGATCTTGACGGCGACGCCTCTGCTGATTCTGAGCGCGCGGCCCTGGCTGCCCGTGAGGCTGCTTTGGCTCGCGCCGCCGCTGCAGAGCAGGACGCCGCCCTCGCCCAGCGCGAGCGCGACGCCGCCGACGCCCGCATCCGTGCGGCCCTCGCCCGTGCAGCTCACGAGCGCGCGGCGGCGGCCCTCTCTCCCCCCATCACCGACCTCACCTCCGACGGCACTGGTGCTGACTCCGTCGCCCAGCTTTCTGCCGCTCTTCTCCAACACGAAGCGGCTGCACTTCTCAATCTGCACGCTCAAGCCGTCGCCGTGCAGAACATCCGGGCCCTCGTTCCACTCCTCCTCGACGTCAACTCCACCTTCTACTCTCGGTGGCGTGAGTCCTTCCTCCTAACCCTCACCAAATTCTCTCTGGATTGCCACGTGCTGTCTGATGCTGTCCACCACTCGCCCGACTGGACTCGCATGAACGCCGTTGTTCTGTCTTGGATCAACGGCTCCATCACCGACAACCTCGCCGATATGATCTCCGAGCGCGGTGCATCTGCTCGCGTCCTGTGGCTCGCTATTGAGTCCCAATTTCTTGGGAACCGCACGACGCGCACTCTATACGCCGACCAAGCTTTCCGCTCCTTCACTCAGGGCGACCTCTCCGCAGCTGATTACTGCCGCCGCTACAAAAAGCTTGCCGAAGATCTTCGCGATCTTGGCGAGCCGGTCTCCGACAAGACCCTTGTCCTCAACATCATTCGCGGCCTCAACGAACGCTTTCAAGCGCTCGGCCTTCACCTCCGTCGCACCTCCCCTCTCCCCACTTTTTTGCAGGTCCGCGATGATCTTACTCTGGAGGAGCTCACCATGACTAATGCTGCTCCTGCAGCAGCTCTCGCTGCTGTTACTACACCACCTGGCGAGAACAGCAGCTCCAAGTCATCTACACCCACCGCTCCTGCTGGGCGTTCTTCACATCAGCGCCCGCCCTCCCACCATTCCGGGGGCGGTTCCGGTCATGGCTCCTCCTCCGGACAACGCGGCAAGCGAGGCAAGCGCGGTGGTAGAACCTCCAGCAACAGCAGCAGCGGCATCATTGGCCCTGCACCCTCCTCCAACTACAACTACTACAACCCTTGGACGGGGGCCATCTACATGTGGCCTGGCCAACGTCCACCTTCGACTCCTCGTCCGCCTGCTGCCTCGCCCCCACCACCACATGCCTTCGTCGCCGGCACTCCTGGTCAGTGGGCTGTCCCTGCTGCAGCATATGGGCCGCCCCCTGCCTACGCCGATCCTTCTACGCCTGCACCCGTCTGGGATCAACACACCCTCGCTGCCAACTTCCAAACTGTCACTCTTCAGCAGCCACCCCAACAAGAGTGGCACTTTGACACTGGTGCCTCCAGTCACATGACATCTGACGCTGGTATAATATCTCATCCCCCCTCTTCCCAGCATCTTCCTACTCATATTGTCGTTGGCAACGGCCATCTTATCCCTGTTACCTCCACTGGCACCACTCGTCTTCCCTACAACCTTTCTCTTCATAATGTCCTAGTTTCCCCCTCGCTCATTAAGGATCTGATTTCTGTCCGTCAATTTACCACTGATAATAATTGCTCTGTTGAATTTGATCCTTTTGGCTGCTCTGTGAAGGATCTTCCCACTCGGCGCGAGATCTTCAGATGTAACAGCTCTGGTCCACTATACCCCCTGCGGTTCCCGGCCTCTGCTCTTCTTGCATCTACCCTATGGCACCAACGACTTGGACATCCCGGTCACGCCGTTTTATCACATTTAGCGCAGTCATCCGCAATTTCCTGTAATAAAAACACTAGTACTCATCCTTGTCATGCCTGTCAACTCGGACGACATGTTCGTCTACCATTTCCTATTTCTTCCTCCCGCGCCACCTGTAATTTTCAGTTAATTCACTGTGACCTCTGGACATCACCCATCACCAGTGTGTCTGGCCACAAATATTATCTTGTTATTTTGGATGACTGCTCTCACTATTTATGGACATTTCCCTTACGTCTCAAATCTGACACCCTTTCCACCTTAACCAATTTCTTTGCCTACGTTCGTACGCAGTTTGGTGTCCCTATCCAGAGCATCCAGTGCGACAATGGTCGCGAATTTGACAACCTTCAAGCCCGCAACTTTTTCTCCTCCCATGGAGTCCATCTGCGCATGTCTTGCCCCTACACTTCAGCTCAAAATGGTAAGGCTGAACGTGTCATCCGTTCCATCAACAATATCATCCGCACCCTCCTCGTTCAATCCAGTGTTCCCCCCAATTTTTGGGCTGCGGCTCTTGGGACTGCAACATACCTCCTCAACATCCTACCCACAAAAACACTCGCACTCTCTACACCGCATTTTGCTCTCTTCGGTCACAACCCATCCTATGACCACCTTCGCGTTTTTGGCTGCAAATGCTACCCCAACCTTTCTGCCACCACTCCACATAAATTATCCCCTCGCTCAACCCTTTGTGTCTTCCTTGGCTATTCCCCCCACCACAAAGGCTACCTATGCTTTGATCGCCACTCCAATCGCACCATTATCTCCCGTCATGTGGTTTTTGATGAAACCTCGTTTCCCTTTTCTGAGGGTTCCCATCCACCCCCACCAGCAGCCTTCGATTTCCTTGACAATTACACTAACCCGGTTGCAGCTCCTTTTGGACTGTCGCCCGTGTCTTCTTTTTCAGGTACTCGTATGCCACCACCACCCCCACCGGTGGCCCCTTCGCCGGCTGTGCCCCTCGTCTCCTCAGAGGTGGCATTTCAGCCACCTGCCGCGCCAGCTGGGCCTGCCCCGATGTCCCAGTCTCCTGCCCGGATGGCTGGTCTCCCAGGCGCATCGGCACCAACAATACTGCCGCCTGGGTCTACTACCGTGCCCGACGTCCATAGAACGACAGCTCCTGCTGATCGTTTCTGCGGACGGGTCTACTCTCGACGCCCGCCCACCGCTACTGCTCCAGCACCTTCTCCGACAACCGCCACTGCACCACCTATTCCTGCTGGTGCAGTCCCTGTCGATCCAGTGATCAACCACCACAGGATGACAACCCGTGGCAAGAGTGGTCTTCGGTTTCCTGCTCTTTTTGAAGCCGCCGCACTGTCCCCCATTCCGAGGACATATCGCGCAGCCCTTACTGATTCAAATTGGCGCTCCGCTATGGAACAGGAATATTCTGCTCTTATTGGTAATCACACTTGGGATCTTCTGCCTCGACCGCCGACTTGCAATGTTGTGACTGGCAAGTGGGTTTTCAAACACAAGTTCAAAGCTGATGGTTCTCTTGAGCGCTACAAGGCCAGATGGGTTCTTCGGGGTTTCACTCAACGCCCTGGTATTGATTTTTCAGAAACTTTCAGTCCAGTGGTCAAGCCAGCTACAGTCCGGACCGTTCTTTCCCTGGCTCTCTCCCACAGATGGCCGATTCACCAACTTGATGTCAACAATGCTTTTCTTCAGGGGACCCTGTCAGAAACTGTTTACTGTGTTCAGCCCACCGGTTTTGAAGATTCCACTCATCCTGATTATGTGTGCCGTCTCAATCGGTCACTTTATGGCCTCAAACAGGCCCCTCGTGCCTGGTACAGTAGATTTGCTTCTCACTTGATTCAAATTGGATTCGTTGAGGCCAAGTCTGACACTTCATTATTCGTCTACCACAAGGGCACAGATATGATTTACCTTCTTCTTTACGTGGATGATATTGTGCTAACTGCTTCGTCCATGAATCTTCTCCGGCGGACTATTACTGCTCTCCAACAGGAATTCTCACTGAAGGATCTTGGCCCCCTTCATCACTTCCTGGGCATGCATGTTCAACAATCTGCTTCTGGCATCACTCTTTCTCAGCGCCAGTATATGATTGAGATACTTGAGCGAGCTGGTATGAGTAACTGCAAACCCTGTACAACTCCTGTTGATATCAACCCCAAACTTTCAGCCGACGGTGACCCTGTCTCCGATCCCACGGAATTCCGCAGTCTTGCCGGCGCATTACAGTACCTCACCTTCACCCGTCCGGATATTGCATATGCTGTTCAGCAAGTCTGTCTCCACATGCACGATCCTCGGGAACCTCATTTGGCTGCTCTCAAGCGTATCCTGCGCTATATCCAAGGCACTCTTCAGATGGGCCTTCACCTCAGTTCCTCTCCGCAAATGGAACTTGTGGTTTACTCTGATGCTGATTGGGCTGGCTGTCCAGACACTAGGAGATCTACTTCCGGTTATGCTGTTTTCCTCGGTGCTAACCTCGTCTCATGGTCTTCAAAGCGCCAGAACACGGTCTCCCGCTCCAGTGCCGAAGCCGAGTACCGCGCTGTTGCCAATGCAGTCGCTGAAGTATCCTGGTTACGCCAGTTGTTGACAGAACTGCATGTTCCTCTCCCCAAGTCCTCATTGGTCTACTGTGACAACATCAGTGCTGTTTATATGTCCTCCAATCCTGTTCAGCATCAGCGCACCAAGCATGTGGAAATTGATCTTCACTTCGTTCGTGACAAGGTCGCCCTCGGTGTTGTTCGCGTGCTACATGTCCCGACGACTTCCCAGTACGCCGACATCTTCACCAAAGGCTTACCATCAGCAGTCTTCACTGAATTTCGGACCAGTCTTACCGTTCGCTCCACGGACGCTAACACTGCGGGGGGGTGTTAGAAACTGTATCCTGGCTGTCGCCTGGCAGATATGTCGGCCGCCCTATATGGAAGTATTGTCTGATATAGATAGAGAGGATTAGGGGAGGATCTCAATCACTATGATTGAGGATCTGATTGAGGATCTCAATCACTATGATTGAGGATCTGATTGTACTCTAGATCTTTCCTTAGGTGTAGAAGGCTTCCTTTTACCTCTCACCTTCCTCCCCTATATATACCTGTACATGTGCTGTCTATCTTCATCAATATACAAACACACGCTTCCAACTCTCTTACACTCATGTTCAGATGTTAACAATACGATAATTTAGACATTTAAGCATATACACTTCAGACACTGATATTTAATAATCCAGTCAGTCTCGTAATGCACTAGTTGGTAGTATGTATTTATGTGTTTTCTTTTTTTAATCAGAATCTACAATATCATAATCTGCATATCCAAACACTCAGATTCTGCCCACCAGCTTCTGTCCACAGCAGCCGAACCAAACACCTAGATTCTAACCACCAGCTTCTCCCCACAGCCAGCTTTTCCCCACAGCCAGCTTTTCAGAAAAGCTCTTCAGGAAAAAGCCGAACCAAACAGGCCCGTAAAAGGCTGCTGAAGAAATCACTTTGAGAATCTGATTATTGTGGTTTAGCTCTGAACCATAAATATCTTTGTTAGCGTGAGGGAAAAATGTGTCAAAACAAGAAATAGAAGTCTCTGGATTTTACATGAAAAGGGACCTTGTGATAGTCTCTTAGTTCTATCAGCAATTAATTCTGGATTTCTGGTGTCAATTATGCATGTTCCTGAGGGTACTTATAAAGCGCTTCTTTCTTTACTGATCGCCTGATTTCAATCAAGGAATCAAATTTATTTTTACTTGCATATTTAGGGCCCCTTTGGCAGGGCTCTGGCTTCTCCAAAAACGGCTTTGGCTCTGGCTCACGAGGTGAAACCACTTCTTTAGATGAGCCAAAGCCATTCTGAAAAATCATTTGGCAAAACGGCTTATAGGTTGTTTTTCAGAAAGACCCTTGTATAGTTTATCTCTCCTGTACGTGGCTAGGGATTGAGGGCAGGACCAAAAAAAATAATTTGGACTGGTGGGAGGGCTATTGTGCAAAAATGACGTGAGCTGAAGCCGGGTGAGCCACTTTTTTTTGGCTCATGCCCTCTAGTTCATTTTGGAAAAGCACTTCACTGGTGAAGCCATTTGAAAAAGAGGTGTTTGGCACAACTTTTGCATGAGCCAGAGCCGAAGCTGAAAAATAAGCCCTACCAAAGGGGCCCTTAGTGTTCTATCCTTCAATCATGCTTGCCTCTTTATTTGATATGCATCTCATGTATTTTTATAATGCCACAAGGCATTTTTGAAGGAAATTCCTTGTGATGTCAATACTACAATAGCGCAATCATTGGAGGATATTGTTGAATTTAATAGATTATTAGGTTTACTCCTATTCTCTTCTGCCAGGATACGTCGAATGCAGGTTCATCGTCTGGATGGACCGATGAGAAGCACATGCTCTACATTACCTTTTTGGAGGAATCATTTGTTAACCAATTGTACAGTAGTAAGGGGGAAATGAATTCGGCAGAATCATTCTATGCAACTCCAGGTGCATGGCAAAAATCTTCTTATAGTGGAAATGGTAGAAACACAAAATATGATGAGGTAGTGCCAACAAGTTCTCGCTACTCTATCAATATCAACTTATCAAGGTTTTTTTTTCTATGTATGAAATTGTTCTTCCTCTATTTTAAACAAAACATTAGGGACATGGATATTGGGGGACTGTCGAGGTTGACGGAGATGGAGCTGATTATATGGATGATGATGCATCAACTAATGGTCCAAGACAAGAGAGAGATACTAGTTACCATGCAAGGCAAAGGAATTCCAGGGGGTCAGCTGCTTTCCGTTTGCGCCAGCATGGGCATTCGTTTTCTTGGAGAGGTAGGTGCATGATGCTTCCATGGTAGGTAGTGCTTTGTAAATATGTTCAAGGGGGAAACAATGCAGAATCGATCTGTGTTTTTACCTAGAGTTAACAAACTTCAATATGGTAAAAGTTCACATTCATGACAATAAAAGTTATATTAGCATGTCTGTTCAGACTGACGTTGTATTTGAAGGGACATTAGCATTTTCTACTGGAGTAATACATGTATTGCTGCGCTTTACTGTTACGCTATAAAGAAAACTGTCCGTCTTCTTCAGAATCATCAGACCAGAACTTCTTGGATGGGGAGACTCAAGGTAGCAAGGAACAAGGAAGAGGGTCTAGCAAAAACCAGCAAAAGCATGCTGATACGACCAAGGTAAAACATGATTCTTCTACAGTTTTCACCTTGCATATGTTCTTTTTTTTAAAAAAACGACCCTGCATATATTCTTTGTATGTCAACATGTTCAAAGCCGCCTGTGTTTTTATTAGGTCGGCCCACATGATTCATGAAATCACAGGTTTACGCTAGCAGCTCTTTTGTGATTCAGGAGATCAGTCATCCTCATGGGGAAGCTTAGGGGCCAATGGGATTGGTTCATGCAAGCTAATAAGTTTGTAAGAATAGCAGTGATGGAGGTGGGCAGATGTATATAAATCTGTTCATTCATCTCCAGATAGCCAAAAGATAGGTGTTTCCTGTTGGTAGTGTATCTATTAGGAATGTCGTAGATTGCTAATGACTTCCTGTAAAATCGTCCAGGA
This sequence comes from Zea mays, assembly GCF_902167145.1. Classification (NCBI taxonomy): domain Eukaryota; kingdom Viridiplantae; phylum Streptophyta; class Magnoliopsida; order Poales; family Poaceae; genus Zea; species Zea mays. Next base: position 69,173,151 of record NC_050096.1, on the reverse strand, counting down.
AGGTTTCAGATATTGAGGTGGACCAGCTGGGTAACTGTTGTTGTGTCCCGTAATGTACAAGTACAGATGTCTGCAATGTTCATTTGACTTGTTGACAAAATGGAATTTTATGATATTTGAAACCCCGTGCCTTTGAACAGGTTGCCAAATTCTCTATTTCCCTCTCAGTCAGCATGTCGTGATTGCTTCAGATGCCATCTACGATCGCATCAAGTCTAGAAAGAAACAGGTGCGCTTTTCAAAGCCATCTTAGAGGCTGTTTGACATGGTTCCGCTTCAATAGAAGAACTCTGTAAGGCCTTGTTCGTTTGTGTCGGATTGCACCTGCAATCGTTCCAGCTAATCAAAGTTTATATAAATTAGAGAAGCAATCCGGTTAGGAATCGTTCCGACCCACCAATCTGGCACAAACGAACAAGGCTTAAAAGCAGCTCTCCTCTGGAGTATATTGTTTCCTCGTAATTAGTTTAAATAACTTTAAACTCTATATCCAGGATGCTTTTTAAGTATTGTAGAATTTTATATCGCAGCTCTCAAGACTCTATAGAGAATTAGGATTTACAACTTTAAAAGTCAGGATGTTTGGGTTGGCTAACTCTTTCTTGAAGTTTTATTCTGAAACTATATCAAACACACCTTAACATCAAACGCCTTAACATCAAATGGTGCCCATGAGATTCCAATTCACACAACGTTTCCTAATCAAAGCTAAAATTGAACTGGCATATCAAATTTTTAATTGGTGTTCACGTCAGGATCCAAGCGGCCCCTCGTTACTTACTACATTTTTAGAATATATTGTACAACAGAGTAATTACAATATAGTATCAGCTTGCGCCTAATCACACCAAAATGTCTGCCCACTTGAGAATCTGGACGGCGGGCCCGATATGGGCCTAGCAGGTGAACCCTCTTCGTACTGTGGCTCTGTTCCCGTTTGTTGCTTCGAGGACTCCAACTTGAGGGTCGAAGTCCTGGTGCCTTCGACCTCTGGTCGGCGTCGAGTTCCGGAGTCTTCACAAGTTCTCGCTGGCTTGGCTCGTTTGAAGGGTTCAGGGAGAGTGGGAGACCGTGACCCGAAGTGAGACTTAAATCGGTGCCTCAAATTAAAATATAGCGCTCTATATAGAAAAAACTGTATCTTTATTTTATAAAATTTGGTTAAAAAATTATAAGACACTATTTCAATTGTTTAAAGATACTACAACTTAGATCCTTTAACGTGACATATAAAAATGTCCTATAATTTAAAAATTAGTATATTTTATAGAATTTAAGACAACAACAAAACATTTCGTTCTAACACTAAAACTTCATATCTAGATTATAGTATAACCCACTACGGTGTACTCCTTCCATCCCCATGATTTAGTCTTTTTAGATTTGTCCTAAGTTAATCAATATCAACTTTAACGGATTATACCACATATTGTATAAACATAAAGGTAAAATTACTGGATTTATTATGATATGAACCACCATAATATATAATTCTTTTAGTTTAAAATAATTTAATTATATATATATATTGTTGATAAAATAGTTTGGCTTAGGATAAATCTAAAACGACTAAATCATATGGACAGAGAGAGTAGTATATTTGAGGCACTTGAGAGAGCGTACTATAATTTTTTGACTAAATTTTATGATACTAGGAACCTGCCCGTGCGATGCCACGGAATATAAATTGTGACCCTCCAATAGATTTAGGACCCTGACGACGGGCGGTGTGAGTACAATAATGACGGCAAAATATGTGATTAAACATAGATACAGAACGATATAAATATGTCTACCCAAATAGATTGAAATGGAATCGCACAAATAATTTCTAAAGAGTAAATATATAATGCTTAATCATAAGTAAATATGTTGACACCTTGTACACTAATCTAATCTTTTTTAACAATATTGTTAACTCTCTGTTATATATTTGCCGGGATGGCATATCTGCACGAATTGTCCTCGTAACTTAACAGTTCGATAATAAAGTTCCTCCGAAAAATCTTTGCATCCTACACATAAGACATATAAGAGAACAAAACGCCATTTTTTTATTATGTAACTGGAATGTATGTTTGAATATGAAAGGAACGTACTCCACTCACCCTAACAAATTTCATTCGACTATCATTCCCCCACATGGCCATAGCTGCAGAGGCGGGGAAGCAAGAGCGGGAGCGACGGGTGCAGCCTCATCGTCTCCTTGATCACCATGCCGGTGTAGCTCAGGCAGCCCAGGAGCGACTCGTGGTCACCTAGGTTCTTGCTGTCGAGTGCTCGCTGAACCTCTACTTGGGCCTTGGCCATGGCTTCTGGGTTCCTCATGAGCTCGGACATGACCCACTCAGCCACAGACGAAGTCGTCTCGGTGCCTCCTATGAATAAATCCTACATATATAGGATAGGAGGTTCATCTTTGATTTATAAGGTTCCATTCAAAGGAAAGGGAAGAACACTTAGGCTGCCTCCAACAAGGTCCTGTAAAGGGTCCTGTCCGGTAAATGTAGGGGACGGTCAGGTCCCCTACGCCTCTAACAAGGTACTCTAAAGCGTCCCCTAAATTATAGAGGATGTGGCAGAGACCCTAAATGTGGAGGCCTCCGAGCGTGCGCTATCCGCGCGACTCCTCCACCAGCCACCGCGAGGAAACTTCCGCCTCCTCCAACCCCGCGCTGGCGACTGCATCTCCCGGGGCCGAGCCCTCGATCCGGCGTGCTTCGCCGCCGGCATCGAGGCATGTGGGGGAGAAGAGGGCGTGCGGTGGCGGGTCTGGCGGCGTAGAGGTCACAACACTTGCAATCGACGAGGCGCGACCCACCGCAATCCAAGTTCCAAGCGAGGTTCCCCCAGCTCGTCGCCGAAGAGTCACCATCAGCAAACGGCTTCGTCGTCCGTCGACTTCGTCCAAGGTTGCCGGCAAAAGGAAGCGAAGCTCGTCGCCGCCGTCGTCTTCCTCTTCCATTCGCTCCACCGAGCCAGATCCGCGAAGAACGAGGTACGATCTACACAAATCCATTGCGTACACTACTGATTCATTATCGTAATTTGTATTCTATGTATTTATTATACCGGATTTGTGGCAAGGCATTTAGGGTTTGCGGGGTTTTTTCTCCCAGATCCGGAGCATTCAAATTCATGAACATGAATTTGATCCATGAATCCCTTATTGTTTTGTCCGGTCTCCCAGATCATGAGGCCTTTTTATGTCAACATGGTCAGTAACTTGTAATTGAAAATAGGTGCACATTTCAGATAATTGTTTGCACAAAAATACATAGAGATTGGATGTGGCCACACTGTGTTCTCCCTGATTTCTGTTGTGTTTATTGTACTGCGAGTTGGAATGTACATTCATGGTTTTAGGGTTCATGAGAACTGTGTAGTCATAGGGCATATGCACTAGTTTGTTTAAGATAGTTAATTTGTAGGCGGTGTTAACTAATAGAACACTGTGTTTGATGTAGCCATGGAATCGGAGAACGAAAAGCTCCGTAAAGCACTGGCTACTCTGCTCAGAGTTGTTCAAAAGCGTAGTTGTGACATCGTTGATGTCGTCAAATCAGCCTTTCAACTCACCTTTGGTGGATGAAATGAACCGAGCATTAGTTGAGATTGACGACCTCGCCAAGGATCTTGAAGACGTAGCAGTGCAAACTCAGTGGGAGGTACAAAATATGCCTAACTGTGAAGTAAACGAAAATCGACGAGAAGAGGAACTAGTAGAGGAGCTTCTGATAGAAGATGCTTCAGAAGACGAGCTACTGATAGACGATGAGTCACCAATTAACTATGAAGAACTTGTGGGCTACGACGATGGTCGTGACTACTCAACCGATGACACATATCCCTACTAGTGTCTAGGTTTAACTTTAGTAGTAGTATTGTAGTATGTACGGTAACCATGTCTGTTTGACAAAAACTTGAAAAGGTACCAGGATTGGTATGTGAAAGGATCACGATGCCCAAGAGGGGGGTGAATTGGGCTTCTCTAAAAATCAACACTAATTAAAACCTAAGCAAGAGCTAAGCAAGAGCCCAACTTTACCCTAACAACTAGCACTAAGATAATAATACTAGAAATACAACAATGCTAAGACAATACTTCAAATACTTGCTAGACAAATACACAATGTAAAGTGCTTGAATTAAGTGCGGAATGTAAAGCAAGGTTTAGAAGACTCCTCCAATTTTTCCCGAGGTATCGAAGACTCGGCACTCTCCACTAGTCCTCGTTGGAGCACCCGCGCAAGGGTATCGCTCCCCCTTGGTCCTCGCAAGAACCAAGTGCTCACTATGAGATGATCCTTTGCCACTCCTGCGCGGTGGATCCCTCGAGACCACTTACAAACTTGAGTCGGGTCACCAACAAGATCTTCACGGTGATCACCGAGCTCCCAACACCACCAAGTCGTCTAGGTGATGCCGATCACCAAGAGTAACAAGCCGTAGACTTTCACTTGACCAAGAGAAGCCTAATGCAAGTGGTGTGTGCTCTAGGTGGCTCTCGCTAGCGCTAATGAGGAACAAATGCGGAATTAAGATTCTCTAATCTCCTCACTAGGCTTTTGGTGCTTGCAATGCTCTAGCAATATGCTGGAATTAATGTGGGCAGCAATACATTGAATATGGTGGGTGGAGGGGGTATAAATAGCCCTCACCCACCAACTAGCCGTTACCACCACTTTTCTGCGCATGGGCGCACCAGACAGTCCGGTGCGCCACCGGTGCGCCAACGGTCGACTCCAACGGCTAGTTCTGACAGCTAGCCGTTGGGCTGATGGCACACCGGACAGTGAACAGTCACTGTCCGGTGCACTCCGGACAGTCCGGTGCGCCACTAAAATTCATTTCTGAAACTGGTGCTCTCGGGTTTCTTCGGGGGAAAACTCTTCTCTAGGGCCAGCTTGGCCCCACCTGGCAGATGGTGCACCGGACAGTCCGGTGCACACCGGACAGTCCGGTGCCCCACGGCCAGAAACCCTATTTTCTTTTATATGCTGGTTTTCAAATCAGTTTTCGTTCTAACTTGAGTGTATGTTCTAGAGTGTCACCTAACACTATATGTGAGTGTGAATGTGCACCAACACTACACTAGAACTCTCTTGGTCAAACTACTCATCGACAACCCCTCTTTATAGTACGACTAAAAGAGAATAAAAGACCTAACTAAATCACGAGTGTCCACATCTCCTTGACACTCGGACTCCGTAGTCCTTCACCTTTTGTTTCGTCGTTTTAGCCGTCGCTTCGAGTTCTTATCTCCGGGATTGTTTTCACCGTTGTAGTACTTCTACCTGTAATGCGACCTAACTTACCATTTGTCTCTGCAAAACACACGTTAGTCACATATAACATTACGTTGTCATTAATCATTAAAACCAACCAGGGGCCTAGATGCTTTCAATCTCCCCCTTTTTGGTGATTGATGACAACCCTACAAGATTTGTGAGAGTAGTTTGTTTTGAAATTTCTGTCAATATAAAAGATGGTTAGTTATACTCAGTAATCTTTGACAGAAAGAATGTGTACCATAATAAGTTTTTTGTTCATATAAAAGTGAAATCAAATCGATGAACAAGAACTAAAAGACTGGTGATAACATATAAGGTGAAAACATAATACACACAGTCAACATAAGCATCGAGAGTATATATAGAGTTTGTGAGCCAAAAGCACCAAGCTAGTACAGAGAGTAACAAGCACATATATTACATCAAAATGACTCTCTACTAACTCCCTAACTCCCCCTAGCTCTCACAACTCATATCTCTCCCCCTTTGGCGTCAAACACCAAAAGGGTACCCGAACCTACACATCAGAAGTGGGAGGAGGCGACGGGGGCGCATCCGGTCACGGTAGAGGCAGTAGAGCGAACGCCAGCTAGGGGTCAGAGTTAGTCTCGGATCCAGGATCTGCTGTAGAAGCTGGAGCTGGTACTGACTTGGACTGAGGCTGCGCTGCAGGAGCTGCCAGATCTGAAGTGGTCACAGACACCGCCATAGCAGCAGTGGGAATAGCATAAGTTGGTGGCACTGGCGGCTGAGGGCAGACGGAGCTGAAGACCGGTGACGTGAAAGCCAGGGTGACCGGCCGGAGCGGAGAGGAAGAAGGACCAACTGAAGAAAGAGGGGGTCCTAGCTGAATCGCTGGCACAACAGGAGCGTGAAGAGGTGGAGGCGGTACTGACTGAACCGGGGGAATCGATATACCAGAATGTTGTAGCATAAGAGTCATGAATGCCCTGCTCTCAGCCCGGTCCTGAAGAAGCTGCTGCTGAAGAGAATCCTGCCTGTCCTGAATTGTCTGAAACATCGAGAGCATTCTCTTGGACAACTGTTGGTGGGCCGCTGCCTGACGGGTCTGCTCAGCCGCCAAGTGAGCCTGCTGCTGAGTAAGTGTCTGGAGGATCGAAGCAAGAGCAGGGTCAATGGCAGGAGGGGCAGCAGGGGCAACACCACTGTAACTCCCAGCCTCATGATCATGAGAGTGTGGAGGCATAGGAGGCGGAGGTGGAATCCCAAAATCATCATCATCATCATCAACTGCTGCGTCCTGAGCTTCGAACTGACGAAGAGCAGTATCCTTGGCCTGAGAGTCAAATACTGGAGCAGGTGCTGGCACAGGATCCTCAGGCGCTGGACGGTAGGACCCAAAGACGAGGCGTGAGTCCTCAAGTGTGCCCTGGAACTATGGAGGCCGAATCAGCTGAGCAAAAATATGACACAGATAGTGAGCATAAGGCAGCTATCGACGAGCACGCAGACCATCCAGAACGGCGTCCTCGATCTCACAAATAAGGAAATCCACAACATCAAACTCTGAGTGAGAGACCAGGGCACCAAGGAGCCAGAGCTAGATATGAGTGGTAGCCTCCCTGTACCCCATCCACGACAGAAGTGTCAGTCTCATAAGCTGATATAGAAACTTTGCTGCTGTGGTGAAGTCTGCCAGAGAGCGTCACGACCCATCTGAGAAGGGCAGTCAGAACAGAGCCGCGACGTGAGCTGTACCAGGAGCAACACCGCCGTGAGGGCGACGAGGAGGGTCAGAGGTGCCATAGCATAAGCTGTGAAGACGAGTCGACGACTCGTGAAATCCAAATAGCTGGCGAATCTGGCTGGCATGAATAGTGACATCCTCTCGCTCAAAACGGAATCTCATCCAGTGATGATCAGGGTCGATCCATATAGTAGCGTAGAAAACTCGGACTCATTCCTCAACATATCTGCCGCTGGTAGTCAAGAGTGAGAAGACCAGGCAGATAGGAGAGGTGTACCTCAGAGTCAGCACCAGCGGCAAGCAGAAATGCAGGAAGGTCCAGAAGCCAGTGAACTCGCAGAGCAATCTGTGCAGACATCTGAGCTCTAAAAAAGGACTCCTGAATACGGGTGCTGAAGAGGTCAACTGCAGCAGGGTCCCTCTGAGCCGGTAACCAAGACTCCACGGGTACGTATCTGAACCGACGTACCCGTGCCGCTGTAGCACGCTGAAGGTCAAACAACCTAGGATCTACAGCCAGAGGTCACACCTCAGTCTCATCACGCTTCGAGAAGCGAGCAGGTGGGATAGGTGGAGCGGAAACGGGAGCGGGAGGAGGAGCAGTGGAAGCTGGTGTAGTGGAGGTGGTGGATGGCGCAGTAGGGGTGACGAGAGCATGCAAAGTGGGTGGTGGAGTGGAAGCAGTGGTGGGAGTGGAGGAGCGAGGCCGGGAGGCGAGGCGACGAACTCGGTACGCAATCTGATCTGAAGGAGTCTGAGACTCATCTCCTAGCTCGGCCTGCTCAGCGGCGGCTGCTGCTACTGTCGCTGCTCGAGCTGCTCTGTCCATACGCCACTTCTTGCGGCCTTCCTGCTGCTCCAAGTACACGGTCTTTCCCTTGACCTGCCTGAAGGGGCGACGAGGATCCTCATCATCGCCTCCCCCTGGCGCCGACACATTCTTCGTGCGTGGCATCCTGACCTGATGACTGCAAATGAGAGAGAGAAGCTAAGCACAAGTCGATAATAGCCGATAGAATATCAAAAGAGGAGATGTCTACCTGGAAAGCTCACACGAGAGGTGAAAATCTAGGCAGGATAGGAGACGGCTCACGGGCAGGCAAGGTCACTGAAATGACAGAAGAGGTGAGCACGTATTAGTCACATAGTCATAAGTATATGAAATGTGAATAAATACATACACAGAGAAATATGGCACAGAAAACGAGAGATATGGCGATTGTAACACCCCGTCCAATCCCTGGACCGGCGGTACTTACTCCTGGCAGCTCTCTAGGATCATATATTGTCCCCACAGACCAACACGAGTCTTTTGTGCGCACTTTGTCCTCACTCATGCGCACCCGAGAAAACTTCCCGGTCGGTCACCCATCCCAAATTGCTCCAAGCCAAGCACACTTAACTTGGAGGTTCTTTCGAGATAGGCTTCCGAAAAAGAAGATGCACCTTGTTGATATGATTACTCTATTAATTCTATTAAGCCTTGGGCCAGGATATCACAATCCACCCCCCTTAGAAGACCGACGTCCTCGTCGGTCAACCCCAATCCAGGAACCTCCCCTCTTAGCCACGTCTGTGTGTCTAGTGTCGTCATATGCCATGCCATGTGACCACTCCGGGCCCACATGCGCCATGCGCCATATACCCGAACCCCCTAGCCCACACACGCCCGTGAAACCTCGAGGGTCGGCTCTGATACCACTTGTAACACCCCGTCCAATCCCTGGACCGGCGGTACTTACTCCTGGCAGCTCTCTAAGATCATATATTGTCCCCACAGACCAACACGAGTCTTTTGTGCGTACTTTGTCCTCACTCATGCGCACCCGAGAAAACTTCCCGGTCGGTCACCCATCCCAAATTGCTCCAAGCCAAGCACGCTTAACTTAGAGGTTCTTTCGAGATAGGCTTCCGAAAAAGAAGATGCACCTTGTTGATATGATTACTCTATTAATTCTATTAAGCCTTGGGCCAGTCCCATCCCAGGGGCCAGGATATCACAGCGATCGAGAGGTCAAACGACGCGAAAACGGCGTTTGAACGAGAAATTGTGCCATAGGAGGTTTGGAATTTGAGTTGAGGCATGAAATGACATGGAATTGAGCCAATACTTCACGAATAGGTTATATGGGTGAATATGAGTGAAGTGTGTGCTTGGTTTGAATTTAGGCGAAGAAAATGGAATTTGGGCACTCGACTTGGAAACGATCGCTCGAAACGGGGAATTTGGTGAAAATGAAGCCTGGTATATCGGATGGGCGTGAAATTTGGCGAATATGTTACTGGAGGTGTTGTGAAGGTGCCTGTAAAATTTGGGTTCAATTGGAGCATTTTTTGCTGGTTTGGGCATTTCACCCAGCATGTGGTGTGCGGAGGTTTAGGGTTTCGGTGAAAAGGCTATTTGAGGTGGTGAAACCCTCCCGAAGGAGCTAAGAACCTGCAGGGGATTCAATGGAGCACATAGGAACACTTCCAACCAGAAGGATTCACAGGAATTCACAAGAATTTGAATTTAGCACTAGAGGTGGGCAGGAGCTCCATTTACTGAGTAACAGAGGAAATAGAAGAGAGAGGGAAGATGAGGAGCTCACCAGAGAGGAGTGAAGAGCTCAGCCGAGGGAGATCACCGGAGGATCGTCGGAGGGGAGCAGTTGTCGCCGGCGGGGGAGAACAGATCGCCAGAGAACAGAGAGCAGAGAGCACAGAGGGAGAAGAGAGCCTCTGGCTCGGTCGCGGGCTGGAGGTGATTTTTTAAAACGCGATATGGGCGCACCAGACAGTCTACAGTGCCTGTCCGGTGCACACCGGACAGTGCACAGTAGCTGTCCGGTGAACCACCGGACATCGCACAGGAGAGGGAGTTCTTGTGCGCGCGCGGCCGGTGCACAGGACAGTGCACAATGCAGTGTCCGGTGCACACCGGACTGTCCGGTGAGCCCAGACAGAGGGAAAACTTGGATTTTTTTTTGAATTTTTCTATCTAGTTTTCAACCAAACCAAATCCCAACTTATAATCACACAAAATAACACTTGTTGGGACAGGTATTCGCACCCTCATATATTTTCTCATAATTTTCAAAATATTTTGCCATAGGCTAGATAATTTTTTAGAGAAAATAGACAAATGGTGAAATTTGCATTTTGGCCTTACACTAGGGGTTTTCATGAGTGATTTGAGTTTTGAATACTCCCCCTAAGTGCAAAACCTCATGCATATTTCAAGAACCAATAATTGCATAAAAAGTAAGAATTTAAGTGCTAAAAGCTTAAAACTAAGACTTGTCAAGTTTGACCCGAGTTAAGCTTTTCACTCGCTTTGTTGGCGGTTATCTCAACTAGGTTAGACAAGCCCTAGATGCAATACAAATAATTTAAATATGCAATGCAAGCTTGACAACACCATTTGATATCTCAAATAAAATTTCTGAGATCAAGTATATTTAATTCATTCCTCAACATGCAAAAGCGGGTCTTATCAAGTGGCTTAGTGAAAATATCCGCTAATTGATCTTCCGACCTCACTCCTTCTAAAATGATATCTCCTTTAGCAACATGATCTCTAAGGAAGTGATGACGGATATCAATGTGCTTGGTGCGAGAGTGTTGTACAGGATTATTAGCAATTTTAACAGCACTCTCATTATCACACAACAAAGGTACCTTTTCTAGAACTACGCCATAGTCTAGAAGAGTTTGTTTCAAATATAAAATTTGTGTGCAACAAGTACCCGCGGCAATGTATTCCGCTTCGGCGGTTGACAAGGCAACACTATTTTGCTTTTTGGATGTCCATGATACTAGTGATCTACCAAGCAGATGGCATCCCCTAGAAGTACTTTTCCTATCAATTTTGCAACCGGCATAATCCGAATCGGAATAGCCAATTAAATCAAAAATAGCTCCTTTGGGATACCATAGACCAACGCTTGTGGTGTGCCTGATATACCTAAGAATTCTTTTAACAGCACGAAGAGGATTAGATTGAAATCTAGCACACATGCAGACACTAAACATGATATCGGGCCTAGATGCGGTAAGGTACAATAAACTACCAATCATACAACGGTAGAGAGTTTGATTAACCGGGTTACCTCACTCATCTAGGTCGAGATGTCCATTTGTTAGCATAGGTGTCTTGATTGGTTTGCACTTCTCCATGTTGAACCTTTTCAACAAGTCTTTGGTATACTTCTCTTGTGAGAGAAAGTTACCATCTTTCATTTGCTTGACTTGAAAGTCGAGGAAGTACGTCAGCTCACCAATCATTGACATCTCGAACTTCTTCGACATCAACTCACCAAATTCCTTGCAATGATAGTCATTTGTCGAGCCAAAGATTATATCATCAACATATACTTGACAAATGAAAATATCACTGTTATGTTTCTTTGTGAATAGAGTTGTGTCGACGGTCCCGATCTTGAAGCCCTTTTCGATGAGGAAGTCGCGAAGACGCTCATACCAAGCCCTTGGAGCTTGCTTTAGCCCATATAGCGCCTTGGACAACCTGTAAGCATGGTTAGGATATCTAGGGTCTTCAAATCTAGGTGGTTGCTCAACATATACAAGTTCATTTATGAAGCCATTTAAAATGCACTTTTTACATCCATTTGATAAAGCTTTATATCATAGCATGATGCATATGCGAGTAGGATACGGATGGCTTCCAGTCGAGCAACCGGTGCAAAGGTCTCTCCAAAATCTAAGCCTTCAACTTGAGAGAATCCTTTTGCAACAAGTCTTGCCTTGTTCCTTACAATCACACCTTGATCATCTTGTTTGTTTCTGAACACCCACTTTGTTCCAATGATTCTTGCATCTTGTGGGGGCTTCTCCAGGGTCCAAACTTGGTTACGGGTGAAGTTGTTAAGTTCTTCATGCATGGCGTTCACCCAGTCCGGATCCTGTAGCGCCTCATCTATACATGTAGGCTCAACACAAGAAACAAAGGAGTGATGTTCAATAAAAAGAAGCATGTCTATGTGATCGAGTAATAACCCCTTGTGAAGGACTGCCAATGATTTGGTTTTGAGGATGAGCTTGAAGTAGTGATGAGTTTCTCCTGTCAACCACTTGGGAAGAAGATCCTGGAGCATCAACATCTTTGGCTTATACCCTTGCTTGTTCATGAGAGACAAATGTATCTTCATTTGCATGCCTCTCATCTTTTTCATCATCTTGTGGTATATTTGATGAAGAAGGCCTGTCAATGTTTTGCACCTCTTCTTCATCTTCTTTTGGTTTGATAGCTCCAATTGGCATGTTCTTCATTGCTCCCCTAAGTGGCTCATCACCTACATCATCAAGATTTTCAAGTGCTCCTTAGGAGCCATTAGTCTCATCAAATTCCACATCATATGTTTCTTCTACCACGCCAGTCACTACAGGAAACACCTAAATTTTCGTGGGCCGGACTATTTTCGTCGGCTGGCCCACGAAAATACAATGTTATTTTCGTCGGCAAGAGTGACCGACGAAAATGTGTCCTATTTTCGTGGGCCAGCGAAGATTTTCGTCGGCAGGCCCACGAAAATACGAAAGGTATTTTCGTCGGCCTCGGGGACCGACGAAACTGTGTGCTATTTTCGTCGGCCGTAGCTAGGCCGACGAAAATAAGTGGCGTATTTTCGTCGGCCGCATCCAGGCCGACGAAAATAAGTCATTAACCGGCCTGTATTTTCGTCGGCCTCATTAAGGCCGACGAAAATAAAGGCCCGTTAACCTCCATCCGGCTTCAGCGCGCATCTTCTCTCTCGCTCACTCGTCTCTAGAAGCGCCGCCGCCGCCCGCCGTCGCCGCGCTCGCCCCGCCGTCACCGCGCCCGCCTCGCCGCGCCGCGCCCGCCCGCCATCGCCGCGCTCGCCGGAGCGCCCGCGCTCGCCGCGCCGCCGGAGCGCCAGCGCTCGCCGCACCGCCCTCGGCCCGCGCTCGCCGCGCCGCCTGAGCGCGCCCGCCCTCGCCGAGCAGCCCGTGCCCCGCCTGCGCGCGCCCTCGCCCGAGCCGCCCGCCCGCCGCCTGAGCGCGCCCGTCCGCCCTCGCCGAGCCGCCCGCGCCCCGCCTGAGCGCGCCCTCGCCCGAGCCTCTCACTGCCCGCCTGAGCGCGCCTGCCCGCCCTCGCCGAGCCGCCCGCCCGCGAAGAAGGGAGCACGCTGCCGCACGCAGCCCGCGCGCCCTCGCCGCGCTCGACGCGCCGCCCGCCCGTGAAGAAGGGAGCTCGTGGCCGCCGTCGCGAAGAAGGGAGTCTGCCGTCCGTCCACGCCGCGCTCGCCATCCGTCGACGCCGCCCTCGTTCCCCGCGGTGAGCCTCCCCGTCTCCCTTCTTAATTTGATGCACATGGCGGCCGTGGCGTGCCGTGCGCGCGGCCGTGGCGGTCGTGGCGGCCGTTAACCGTTATACAGATTGTTAAGGCGGTGGTGAATTGGTTTTGTATAGTGAAGAGTGCATGCTAGATCAGTGGTGATCAGTAATCATCAGTGATCAGTGCCTCATTATCCTCAATGTCTCATTCTATTATCTTAATTTTAGAGTTTAGTTTAATGTTTAGAGTTTAGTTTTGATCGTTAACCGTAGCGAACCGTATGCGTCACCCGTTCGGGAACGGCGAACGTCACATTGGCTTGTGAGGTTCGCCGTTCCGGAATTGTCCACGTATTTTGGACAGCCTGAGAGTGTAGGCCGATGCTTGTGATTTGTGACATGTGCCTTATGATTTACGCGGAATTTCGGTTGTGTAACCCAGTTGTTCTCCAACACACCATGTTCAGGCGTGTGCTTGGAGAGCAGCGAGGTTATGCTGCCGAAATTTCGCGGCAATCGTAGGATACATGTCACAAATCACAAGCATCGGCCTACACTCTTGGGTGGGTTTAGGGCCTTTACCTAATAGGGAGTTCACCTAAGCCACGGACGATCGTTGATGTTCTTTGTGTTTTGTTTAGCCTTTGAAATGGACGGTGATCGGAGGGTGATGTATGACGGGTGGAGAAAGGATGGGGCACATTCGAATGAATGGATGGGTGTAACAAAGGCTTTTCTTGAGCACGCTTTCAAAGATGCAACTGGTCGTCTAGTGAAGTGTCCTTGCAATCGCTGCGAGAACAAGTGGCCTCAGAAGAAGGAAGAAATGGAGAAACACCTTTGCAAAAGTGGGTTTATGCCGAACTACCTTGTATGGTACCGGCATGGAGAGTCTATTAAACACGTTGACGCGGAGGTGGAACTTGATGACGATCATGATAGGATGGACGACATGTTGCATGATCTTGGTAGGGATGTTGAAATGAACGCTGAGGAGCCGGGGCAGCTTCCACGCGATGCTCAGGAATTCTTCAGGCTACTCGCCGCGGGGGAAGAGAGACTGCACGAGCACACTCAGATGTCAGTTCTTGGGACTCTCACAAGACTAATGGCGATAAAGTCGAAGCACAACATTTCAAACAGTGCTTACAACGACATCGTCCAACTGATGGGCGAGGTTCTCCCGGAGAATCATAAGTTGCCAAAGAATATGTACTTCGCAAAGAAGATGTTGGCTGGTCTTGGGATGACATATGAGAAGATCGACGTGTGTCCCAACAGTTGCATGCTATTCTTTGAGGAGGATGACAAGCTGGACCGTTGTAAGCATTGTGAAGCTTCTAGATATGTCGAGGTGACAAATGATGAGGGTGAATTGGTAGTTACGAAGGTCGCAGCTAAGCAACTTCGTCGGTTGCCCATCATTCCTCGGCTTTCAAGGTTGTTCCTCAACAAGGAAATAGCTCTGCATATGACATGGCCAAAGAATGGTGTACGTCTCGTCACTGATCCAGACATAATGGTCCATCCGTCGGACGGTGATGCGTGGAAGGCAATTGACGAGTTTGATCCCGAATTTGCAAACGACCCTAGGAGTGTACGGCTTGGTCTATCGACGGACGGATTCACACCTTTCAATACCAGTGCAAGCCCTTACTCGTGTTGGCCTGTCTTCATTGTGCCATATAATCTTCCTCCTGAGTTGGTCAATAAAGAAGAGTTCATGTTCCTTGCACTAGTCATCCCAGGCCCCGAGCATCCAGGGCCAAAGCTGAATATGTTTGTTCGCCCTTTAATTGAAGAGCTGAAACAATTGTGGAGAGGTGTGAAGGCTTATGACAGCCATACTGAAAAGGAGTTTACCATGCGCGCTGCTTATTTGTGGTCAGTGCATGATCTGCTGGCGTATGGAGATTGGTCTGGATGGTGTGTTCATGGTCGGTTGTGCTGTCCCATATGTATGAATGATACGGATGCATTCAGATTGAAGCATGGTGGGAAAGTGTCATTCTTTGATGCTCATCGACGTTGGACTCCATTCAAGCATGATTTCAGGAATTCGCTTACTGCATTCAGAAGTGGAGCCAAAATCAGAAATGGGCCACCAAAGAGGCAAACTGCACCGCAGATAATGGCATGGCATGCTTGTCTGAAGCAAGGAGAAAATGATAGGTTTCAAGGCTACGGGGAGGACCACAACTGGACCCATATTTCATCAATATGGGACCTTCCGTATGCAAAAGCCTTGATCATGCCGCACAACATAGACTTGATGCACCAAGAGCGTAATGTTGCTGAAAGCATCATAAGCACATGTTTCGATGTGACTGATAAAACGAAAGATAATATGAAGGCAAGAAAAGACATGGCTGAAATTTGTAAGAGACCGATGCTCGAGTTGAAAGTAAGCGATAAAGGGCATGAGAGTAGGCCGCGAGCTGATTACTGCCTCAAGCCAGATGAAAGGAAAGAAATATTTAAGTGGTTGAAGAATCTGAAATTTCCAGATCGATATGCGGCAAATCTGAAACGGGCAGTCAATCTGAAGACCGGTAAATTGATCGGTTTGAAAAGCCATGACTACCATATTATTATGGAGAGGCTGATGCCCGTGATGTTTCGAGGCTATTTTAAGGATGAGCTTTGGAGCATATTTGCAGAGCTGAGTTTCTTCTATAGGGAAGTATGCGCAAAGACGGTATCGAAGAGGTTGATGCAGAAATTTGAGAAAGAAATTCCAATTCTTATTTGTAAATTTGAAAAGGTTTTCCCGCCAGGATTCTTCAATGTGATGCAACATCTAATTGTGCATTTGCCTTGGGAAGCTTTGGTAGGCGGACCAGTGCAATTCAGGTGGATGTATCCTATAGAAAGGGCGTTGAAAAAGCTTAGGGCGTCTGTTCGCAACAAGGCTAGAGTCGAAGGGTGTATTGCGGAGGCTTTTGCCCTTAAGGAGATATCTCAATTCTCAACCAGGTATTTCGCTCGAGCCAACAATGTGTTTGCTCCTTCAGTGCGACTTCATGTCGAAAATGAATCGCCCCAAAGCACCCTTCAAATTTTTGCGAATCCGGGTAAAGCAGTTGGAAAAGGGAGTGTACGTCACATTGAAGGATCAGATTTGAACACGCTAATGCTATATATGTATAGCAATATTGACAGCACACAGGAGGCGTTCGAGTAAGTTTTCCTCATAGTTACTTCCATTTTCTCATCTCATAATTTCTATAGTGTGTAATCTCCATGTTTCTAATATGTCCAGCATGTTTGATGAAGAATGTTGGAAATCTACTAGTAAACCTACGGCCATCCAATTAGAAAATCTTCGACGTGATGGGTTGAAAGGTGGACCAAACTTCGTGCAGTGGTTTCGTAATTATGTTAGTAATTGTCGTTCTCTCATTGTCCATACTTAAACTTTGAATTTTGGACTTCGAAGATATAATGCATATACTAATTCCTTGTATAGGTTTCCAAAAACTCTGTGCACCCGGACTTGCAGCAAATGGCACATACCTCTGTGTCCGTCCGGAACTATACTCGCTATGATGTAAATGGATATCGCTTCCGAACCGCGAAATTGGAGAAGAGTCGACCATTGGCAGCCACAACCAATAGTGGTGTGTTGGCAAGTTCATATGTTGACGATGACAAAGTAGTGGACTATTACGGTGTTCTTCAAAACATTGTAGAGTTGATTTTCGATGGCCCCAAGGAACTTAAAGTCGTGTTTTTCGAGTGCGACTGGTTTGATGCTCATAGTGGGACTCGTGTCGACAAGTATGGTAATGTCGAGGTGAAGCATAGCTCTAGGATTCCGAGCAGTATGAGCGATGTTGTCCTTGCAAATCAGGCAAAACAAGTGTACTACCTGCCATATCCTCACCCAAGCCTTAGGGCTTGGTGGGTTGCAATCAAAGTCAACCCACAAGTCGTCGCTCCAGAGAGTGCTGACTACGTGAATACGAGCAGGGACAACGATGACGCTGTTTTTCAACCAGAAGCGGTGTCGAATCAAGACATAGCTCACCGATTCCATGTGACCAATGGAGAAGGCCTTGAAAATCTCTGTTACAATTCAAGCGACTTAATTGAAGAACCTAGGTCAAAGCGCAAACGACCTGTCGTCGTTAGAAGATCAGTAAGGATCCAAAGAAATCAAGAGCGTATGAATAAACAACGAGCCGAAGAAGCATCATCGGATGCGGATGACTTTTGATTAGTATGTTTCTTTTATTTAATCAATTAAGCTATGTATTCCAATTTTCACATTATTAATTTTCATATTATTTGTTTCATATACTGTGGTTTGACATTAATTTATCTACAGTTGAACATGTTCAAGCATAGGAGATCGAGGAGGAGTGGGGGCAGCGCGGCCAGCGAGGACAGCTCGGGCAGTGGGCTTTTTCAGGGCACCTCACAGAGCCGACAGAGGCAGCAGCAACTTCTCGACTGTCTAGATGAAGTGCATGGTGAGGAGGGTGAGCAGGAGGCTCCTCAGCAGGATGAGGAGGGTGAGCAAGATGAGGAGGGTGAGCAGGATGAGGAGGGTGACCCTATGGGGGCAGGCAGCGCGGGCGACGCGTCAGATGGTTCTACATCCTTCAGGTATTATTATGCATATTAGTTTAATTGATATTAATTTTAAATCATTTCATCATATTTAATTTACTTGTATACTTAGGTATAAGAAGAGCAATGCGCTTGGTCCGAGGCCTGCTGAGAGGAGGCTCATCCGGCCGCATGGAGAATGGTGGGGCTTATTTCTGTTGTGTTAATTTTTTAATATGAACGTGATTGCACTGGTTTACTTGTTTTATTAATGTTTGTAGGTCATGGGAAGACTTGACTTGGGACGGTACAGGCAGACGTCCCAAGGTGAACGCGGTGTTGGGTAGCCTCTGTCGCTTCTACTACCCTGGCATGGTGGAGCTCAATGGCGAGAGGTTCGCGGCTATGCAGTGGGCCGACTGGGGTCTGAAGGACTATGTCCAGCCAGGGGAAAGCAGTAGCGGAGGGGGAAGTTCAGAACAAAAACCAAGGACTTGTCAGGTGGCTGTGTGGGACGAGTTCTGGGTGAGTTTACTTTCGTATATAAGCAATTCACTGCATTATTGCTTCTCCTAATCTTACTTTAACTTAACTTCTCCATTGATATGTAGGGGAGGTTCCAATTGCCGGATGACATCGAGGCGGATCAGCCTCAGTGGGCACGTGTGAAGAGACACTTTCGGAAGTGCGCTGATAAGGTCATCAAGGATGCCATGTACAATGCTCGCATCGCGGCCGTCAACTACTACTACAAGAAGATAAAGGGGCAGAAAATGAGCAAAGCATTAGGGGCCAATGAGATCTACCTCACAGAGGAGCAGTACTTGGAGAGCGTTGTGGATTGGCTGGCGAAGGACATGGAAGCCTGGAGGTGGTTGGCTAAGAGATGGGCGTCGCCTGAGTGGATTGCAGAGTCCAACAAGCACCGTGCCAACCGTGGCACTGAAGGACCGGGGCATAGGTACGGCGCCGATGGACACCTTGGTACCGCACGCCGCATGGTAAGTGTATAAATCAAACTTGTATGTTACATCTATTACAATTCTATGGTTTAACTCTTCTTTTTCATGCAGGAAGCTGAAAGTGGAGTTGCTCCAAGTTTTATGGAGGTTTACGTCCGTGGTCACCGTGGGCCTGATCCAGCGAACCCTGATGAGCTATGCAGCGAGGCGGCAAGGGAGAAAATGGTAAACAAGTTTGTATTTACGAATTAAATTGCATGATTTGTGTCTAACTCCAACTCTAACTTTCTTTGCAGAATGCATATGGGGAGGAAATGACTCAACGCCATGGGCCTGATTTCGACTGGATGCATTCAGACTTAGATGCCTCGGCGTTGTACCACAGTGGTGGGGGTAGAAAGCATGGCAGGTGAGGTGGTTGTCTTTGATTCGACAATTTCATTAACAAGAATGTGTCCACTTAATGGCTCAACTATGTGTATCATGCAGGTTTGCCTTTGGCACCGGCGTTGTGGAGTACAACAGGACCATAGGTCAAGGGAAGGCATCGTCTTCGGCAGGGAGTTCTCGCTCCAAGTCTGCTCGAGAGGCTCAGCTGGAGGAGGAGACTCGGGCAGCACAGGAGCAGGCTCGACTCGCACAGGAGCAGGCTCGAGCAGCGCAGGAGCAGGTCGGACAGCTGACGCAGTATATGACTTCTTATTTTCAGGTAATTCGTCTATCTCATCACGTGTCATTGAATTCAAAGTATAGTGTTGCGATTCTAACGTTTCATCCATTTGCAGGAAATGACTACTCGACTCGGCCCTGATATGAACTTGCCCGCTTTTCGCCCTCCCCAGGTAACACTATCTGAACACTTCAATTCCATAGCAACTCTTTTTTTATTATCAAAAATGGATCGCAGGCACAAGGATGGGGACAATGGCCAGGACAAGCTCCAGCGTCGCAGCCACAGTGGACCGGTGTTGGGTGGACGCAGGCACCTCCAGGCACTTGGACGCCTCCACCACCCCAAGGATCGCAGCCATTTCAAGCGTGGATGGCACCGCCACCGACGGGGTGGGTGCCACCACCTCAGGGGTGGCCAGCACAACAGTACCCGTGGATGCATGCACAGCCTCCTTATCACCATGGATCACAGGTGACGTTCCATGTTTAGTTTTATGCAAATAGTGACCAAACATAGCCAGTATAGGTATAGGGATAGCAAAACACAGCCTTATTTGAATGATTGATGAATTGCAGGGTTCAGCGTCACATGCTCAGGAGGGTGCTGCTGTCAACGTCCACGACTTCCTCGTCCATGGTTCTGGAGGGAGTGGCCACCTTCCTGGTGGTGGAGGAGGGAGTGGCCAAAACTCTCATAGCCCGCAGGAGTGATTAGTGAGTAGTGAGTTTGTTTGAAACTATGGACTTATGGTATTGAAACTATGTATGGACTATGGACTTATGGACTATGGACTATGGACTATTTATGTATATGTGAATGTGTTTTGTGATATGTATATGTCAATGTGTTTTGTGATATGTATATGTGAATGTGTTTTGTGAATTATGTATTTTGATTGTGAATCTGTATATATGTGAATTGTGATATTGTGTATTTTGCTGTGAATTATTAATAGGTGCAGAAAAATCTGTTTTGGGGGGGGAACCATCAATTTTCGTCGGCCTCGCTGGTGGCCGACGAAAATATCCTGGGAACATATTTTCGTCGGCCATCAGCGGGCCGATGAAAATATCGGGCATGTATTTTCGTCGGCCCCACCTGGCCGACGAAAATAGCCTGGGCGGCGTATTTTCGTCGGCTTTCCCAAGGCCGACGAAAATAGTCAGTCCGACCAATTATTTTCGTCGGCCTTGGGAAAGCCGACGAAAATAGGTATTTTTCGTCGGTACCGACGGAAATAGGTGCCTATTTTCGTCGAACTTATTTTCGGCGGCTATTTTCGTCGGTCTGCCGACGAAAATAGTCTATTTTCGTCGGTTTAGGCTTATTTTCGTGGGCTTTTGGCCCACGAAAATTTAGGTGTTTCCTGTAGTGAGTGGCATGGTTGAATACTCGATATGCTCTGGACTTTAATGAATAACCCAATAGAAAACCAATATCACAACGTCTTTGAAACTTCCCTAGGTGATGGCGTTTCTTGTAGATGTAGCATTTGCATCTAAACACCAGGAAGAAGGAGACGTCTGGCTCTTTCCCATTTAGCAGTTCATAGGGAGTCTTCGCAAGCAGCCGGTGAGGAAATAGCCTGTTTGATGCATAACATGCAGTGTTGACAGCTTCAGCCCAAAACCTCTCCGGTGTGTTATACTCATCAATCATTATTCTTGCAAGTGTGATCAAGGTCATGTTTTTCCTTTCAACAGCTCCATTTTGTTGAGGTGTATATGTTGCAGAAACTTCATGCTTGATCCCAATTTCATCACAGTACTCATGAATGTTGGTGTTGTCAAATTCTTTACCATTATCACTTCTAATCTTTTTGATCTTGCAATCAAATTCATTTTGAGCTTTCTTGGCAAACTTCTTGAATATAGATGCAACTTCAGATTTGTCATGGAGAAAGAACACCCAAGTATATCTTGAGAAATCATCAACAATCACTAGACAGTAGAGGTTGCCACCAGCACTTACATAATTTGTAGGTCCAAATAAATCCATATGAAGTAGTTCCAGTGGCCTTGATGTTGACATGAAAGCTTTAGTAGGATGTGTATTAGCAACTTGCTTCCCAGCTTGACATGCACTACAAGGCTTGTCCTTTTCAAATACCACATCCTTTAATCCTCTAACCATGTCCTTCTTTAATACCTTCTTGAGTGTGCTCATCCCAACATGTGCAAGCCTCCTATGCCAAAGCCATCCAAGTGAAGCTTTGGTGAAGAGACAAGTTCTTAAGTCTGCATCTTCTGAAGTGAAATCCACTAAGTAGAGATTGTTGTATCTAAATCCCTTGAACACCATTGATTCATCATCTATCTTTGATACAATAATCTCTGTTGGAGTGAATAAGCATTGAAGTCCAAGATCACAGAGTTGACCCACTGATAATAAATTGAAGCTCAAAGGTGCAACCAAGAGAACATTTGAAATTGATAAATCATTTGAAATTGCCACCTTGCCAAGTCCTTGCACTTTCCCTTTTGAATTGTCTCCAAATGTGATTTTGTCTTGTCCATCAACATTCTCATCAAGTAAGGTGAACATCCGTGGGTTGCCTGTCATATGTTGTGTGCATCCACTGTCAATAACCTAATGGCTCCCACCGGTCTTGTAGTTCACCTACATCCATAGACAAATCAAGCTTGAGTTTTGAGGGCCTATATTACATAGGACCAGTGACTCTCAATCAAGGACTTTGCAACCCAAATTTGTCTAGGTCTACTCTTGTTTGGTGGACCTAGGAATGTAACTTTGACCTTTCCATTTGCAACTTTTCTTAGAACATAATGAGCATTGAAAGCAAATGGTCTTGAGTGCTTAGGCAAGGGAGTTGGTGGTTTGGCTTTGCAGTTGTGGACAAAGTGACCTTCTTTTCCACACTCAAAGCATTTGATAGGCTTGTGAGTCTGCTTTGGCTTGTATTGAGTAGTAGCTTTCTTTTGCACAAAAGCATTGTATCCAATACCACTCTTGCTTTTCATGACAGTGTTCATAAGCAACTCATTTTGGAGGTATTGGCCCTTGTTGAACTTTTGCACACTTGTTGCAAGATGTTCATTTTCACTCTTAAGTTTCTTGACCTCATTTTTAAGCCTTTCATTATCCACTGCCAACTCATTGTTGAAATCATTGTTCTCAATAGCAACCTTTCCTCTAGTAGTTGCATCAGTCAAGTATCTCTTCAATTTTTGGTTGTCTAAAGTCAAGACTTCAACTTTTTCGGTCAGTTCATCATGTAGACTAGTTTGCTCTCCTTGACTCAAATCATCACATGAGGTTGCTACATCAATCTTAACAACAGGGTTAATAGCCTCATATGTTTTGCAAGATAAAGGTTCATTTTCAACAAGAAGATTATCATGATCAAATTTAATCTTAGTATAGTCTTCCTTGATTTTTACTAGTCTATCTTGCAACTCCCTATTAGCTTCATTTGACTTGTCACATTTATCCTTAGCATCTTTTAGGGAGGTTGTGAGTTCATTTACAGTGGATGACATAGTTTTGTTTTCTTCTTTCATTTCATCACTAGCTTTCATAACTATGTCATATTTGTCATTTAAAGATTTATTTTCATTCTTCAACTTATCACATTGAGCTTTTGACTTCCTAATGATTTGAGTATATTCTTTAAGCAAGTCAGCTAGTTCATCATATGAAGGTGAAGCAAATTCCTCATCACTATCACTATCACTATCATCAGTAATATCAATATCATTTTGTACCTTTCGTTCACCTCTAGCCATGAGGCATAGGTGAGAAGTCGATGATGGCGATGGTGGTGGTGAAGAGAAGTCCCCGGCGATGGCGGCAACTTTTTCATCATTCTCTTCTTCACTTGAAGAAGATCCACTTGAAGACTCAATGTCAGTGAGCCAGTCACCAACAATATATGTCTTTCCATTTTTCTTTTTGTGAAACCTCTTTTGCTTCCCATCCTTTCTCTTGAAGAATCTCTTTTCTTTCTTCTCATCATCGTTGTCATCTTCTTTCTTGCCCTTGAACTTGTTCTTTTTGGGCTTGTTACATTGATGAGCAAGATGACCAAGCTCTCCACAGTTGTAGCAATCCATCTCAGAAATGGGCTTTCTTTTGCTGGAAAAGAATTTCTTCTTTCTTGAATCAAATTTGATGCCTTCTCTGTTGAGCTTCTTTAACATCTTGGTGGTCTTCCTCACCATCAAGGCAATGTTAGTATCAAGGTCATCATCACTTGAGGATTCTTCCTCAATTTGTATTTTAGCTTTTCCTTTTATTTCTTGATTTGCTTTGAGAGCCAAATCTTTTCTCTTGGAGATGACTCATCTTTGTCATTGATGTGCATGTACATCTCATGAGCATTGATCTTTCCCAATATCTGTGTAGATGTGGTAACTGAAAGATCCATTTGATGTAGCACAATGACAATGTGTCCATATTTGTCAATTGGGAGGACACTGAGAATCTTCCTCACAACATCCGGTTGTGAGATTTGAGTAAGCCCCAATCCATTTACTTCCTCTACAAGAATATTGAGACGTGAGTACATAGCATTGGCATTTTCATTAGCAAGCATTTCAAAAGAATTCAACTTTCTCATAGCAATGTGATATCTCTCCTCACGCTCACTTCTAGTTCCTTCATGTAGAGCACAAATGTTCATTCACAAATCATGAGCATTTTTATGATTTCTAACTCTATTGAATACATCTTTGCAAAGGCCTCTAAAAAGGGTGTTTTTGGCCTTAGCATTCCATTTCTCATAATTAAACTCATCACCTACAAGATTTGTGCGATCTCTAGGTTCGGGGAATCCTTGTGTGGCGGCTTTATAGACACCAATGTCTATAGCCTCTAAATATGCTTCCATACGAATTTTCCAATATGGAAAATCGTCACCATAAAAAACGGGAGGAGGACCATCCCCACCGGACATCGTAACTCTAGCGGTTAAGCTAATCTAAGAGCAACAAGGCTTTGATACCAATTGAAAGGATCACGAAGCCCAAGAGGGGGGGTGAATTGGGCTTCTCTAAAAATCAACGCTAATTAAAACCTAAGCAAGAGCTAAGCAAGAGCCCAACTTCACCCCAACAACTAGCACTAAGATAATAATACTAGAAATACAACAATGCTAAGACAATACTTAAATACTTGCTAAACAAATACACAATGTAAAGTGCTTGAATTAAGTGCGGAATGTAAAGCAAGGTTTAGAAGACTCCTCCAATTTTTCCCGAGGTATCGAAGAGTCGGCACTCTCCACTAGTCCTCGTTGGAGCACCCGCGCAAGGGTATCGCTCCCCCTTGGTCCTCGCAAGAACCAAGTGCTCACTACGAGATGATCCTTTGCTACTCCGGCGCGGTGGATCCCTCGAGACCGCTTACAAACTTGAGTCGGGTCACCAACAAGATCTTCACGGTGATCACCGAGCTCCCAACGCCACCAAGTCGTCTAGGTGATGCCGATCACCAAGAGTAACAAGCCGTAGACTTTTGCTTGACCAAGAGAAGCCTAATGCAAGTGGTTTGTGCTCTAGGTGGCTCTCGCTAGCGCTAATGAGGAACAAATGCGGAATTAAGATTCTCTAATCTCCTCACTAGGCTTTTGGTGCTTGCAATGCTCTAGCAATGTGCTGGAATTAATGTGGGCAGCAAGACATTGAATATGGTGGGTGGAGGAGGTATAAATAGCCCTCACCAACTGAAAGGGAATTAGGCTTACACCTTTTTCCTAAATGATTTTGGTGGTTGAATTGCCCAACACAAATAATTGGACTAACTAGTTTGCTCTAGATTATGAGTTTTACAGGTGCCAAAGGTTCACAACAAGCCAATAAAAAGACCAAAGATGGGTTTAAACAAAGAGAGCTAAAGACATCCTAAAGGCACCCTGGTCTGGCGCACCGGACTGTCCGGTGCATCACCGGACAGTGTCCGGTGCACCAGGGAACTTGACGCTGAACTCGCTACCTTCGGGAAAATGGGAGGCCGCTCCGCTATAAT
This sequence comes from Zea mays, assembly GCF_902167145.1. Classification (NCBI taxonomy): domain Eukaryota; kingdom Viridiplantae; phylum Streptophyta; class Magnoliopsida; order Poales; family Poaceae; genus Zea; species Zea mays. Next base: position 69,147,677 of record NC_050096.1, on the reverse strand, counting down.
TCACCGGACAGTGTCCGGTGTCACACCGGACTGTCCGGTGTGCCAGCGGAGCAACGACTACTTCGCGCCAACGGTCGACTGCAACCGCATTAAATGAGCTACAATGCGTGCTAGAGTCAGAGCACGCGCAGAAGGGGCACCAGACAGTCTACATGACTTGTCTGGTGCACCACCGGACAGCCTAGAGGCCCCACCAGTCAGAGCTCCAACGACCAGAACCCAACGGCCGGCTGACGTGGCTGGCGCACCGGACAGTGTCCGGTGGCGCACCAGACTGTCTGGTGCGCCATGCGACAGACAGCCTCCCAATGGCCACTTTTGGTGGTTGGGGCTATAAATACCCCAACCACCCCACCATTCATTGCATCCAAGTTTTCCAACTTCCTACACCTTACAAGAGCTATAGCATTCAATACAAGACACACCAAAGAGATCAAATCCTCTCCCAAGTCCATAGTTCATTCCAAATCAAATAGTGACTAGTGAGAGAGTGACTTGTGTTCATTTGAGCTCTTGCGCTTGGATAAGCTTCGTTTTCTCATTCTTTCTTGTGATCAACTCCATTGTAACCGAGGCAAGAGACACCAATTGTGCGGTGGTCCTTGCGGGGACTTTGTGTCCCGTTTGATTGAGAAGAGAAGCTCACTCGGTCTAAGTGACCGTTTGAGAGAGGGAAAGGGTTGAAAGAGACCCGGTCTTTGTGACCACCTCAACGGGGAGTAGGTTTGCAAGAACCGAACCTCGATAAAACAAATCCTTGTGTCTCAATCTTTATTTGCTTGCGATTTGTTTTCCACCCTCTCTCTCGGACTCGTTCATATTTCTAACGCTAACCCGGCTTGTAGTTGTGCTTAAGTTTATAAATTTAAGATTCGCCCTATTCACCCCCCTCTAGGCGACTTTCAATTGGTATCAAAGCCCGGTGCTTCATTAGAGCTTAACCGCTCCAAGTGATGTCGGGAGATCACGCCAAGAAGATGGTGATCGGCGGTGAGAAGTCCGCTACAAGCCACGGGAAGGCTCCATCGAGGGAGTCCGCCAACAACAAGAAGGATGGATCCCCTTCACGCATTCGATCGCACAAGAGTGGCGAGAAGAAGAAGAAAATGAAGAAAGTGGTCTACTACGAGACCGATTCTTCCTCGCCCTCTACATCCGGATCCGATGTCGCGTCCGTCACTTCTAAGCGCCAAGAGCGCAAGAAGTATAGTAAGATCCCCCTACGCTATCCTCGCATTCCTAAGCATACTCCATTACTTTCCGTACCATTAGGCAAACCACCGACATTTGACGGTGAATATTATTCTAGGTGGAGTGATATGATGAGATATCACCTAACCTCACTCCACAAAAGTATATGGGATGTTGTTGAGTTTGGTGTACATGTACCATCTGTAGGGGATGAAGATTATGATGAGGACGAGGTGGCCCAAATCGTGCACTTCAACTCCCAAGCCACCACTATACTCCTCACCTCTCTAAGTCGAGAGGAGTATAACAAGGTGCAAGGATTGAAGAGCGCCAAGGAGATTTGGGACGTACTCAAGACCGTTGTCGGCGTTTCGACCCCGGGGGTCCCTGGACCGACGAGTAAAATTGTCGCTGCGTGCCCCAGCCCAGATGGGTTGGCGCGAGACGGAACACAAGGGGGCAAAACCGTGGCTCGTGTTATCCTGCGCCAAGGGGGGATGCACTTGCAGTAGGGGTTACAAGCGTTCGTGAGGGAGAGAGAGAGAGCGAGCCGGTTCGTCAGCCCATCCTCCCGCGCGACGACCCTCCCGCATGAGGGCCCTGGACCTTCCTTTTATAGATGCAAGGAGAAGGTCCAGGTGTACAATGGGGGTGTAGCTATGTGCTAACGTGTCCGACAGAGAGGTGCCAGAACCCTGTGTACATGCCAACATGGTCGTCGGAGAGGTGCTAGAGCCCTGTGCACGTGGTGTCGTTGCCGTCGGAGGAGCGCTTGAGCCCTGTAGAAGCACAGCTGTCGGGGCTGCTGGGACCTTGCTGACGTCTCCTTGCTTCCGTAGGGGGCTAAGAACCGCCATCGTCATGGTCGCACGCGGGGAGCCATCATTACTTGTTACCGGGGCGAGCCTGGATGGGACGCCGGTCTTGTTCCCCCGTAGCCTGAGCTAGCTAGGGATAGGGTAATGATGTACCCCCTGTGGCGTGGTCGGTCCGAGCCCAAGGTCGGGCGAGGCGGAGACTCCTCCTGAGGCCGAGGCCGGGGTTGGGCGAGGACGCGATTCCTCCCGAGGTCGAGGTTGAGGCCGAGCCCTTGGGTCGGGCGAGGCGGAGACCACCTTCCGAGGTCGAGGTTGAGGCTGGGCCCTGGGGTCGGGCGAGGCGGAGACCACCTTCCGAGGCGGAGGCCGAGCCCTAGGGTCGGGCGAGGCGGAGACCACCTTCCGAGGTCGAGGTTGAGGCCGGGCCCTGGGGTCGGGCGAGGCGGAGACCACCTTCCGAGGCTGAGGCGGGGGCCGAGCCCTGGGGTCGGGCGAGGCAGAGACCTCCTCCTGAGGCCGGGGCCCAAGGTCGGGCGAGGCGGAGCTTTCTGTTGCGCCTGAGGCTGGACTCAGCTGCTGTCAGCCTCACCCTGGTGGGTGGCACAGCAGTCGGAGAGGGGCAAGCGGCGCTGTTTTCCTGTCAGGTCAGTCAGTGGGAGGGCAAAGTGACTGCGGTCACTTCGACCTTGCCGACTGAGGCACGCGTGTCAGGATAAGGCGCCAGGCGATCCTTGCATTGAATGCGCCTGCGATACGGTCGGTTGGTGAGGTGATTTGGCCAAGGTTGCTTCACAACGAAGCCTGCCCGAGCTGGGCTTTGGGCGAGTCGAGGGTGCGCCCGTTGCTTGAGGAGGCCCTCGGGCGAGGCGTGAATTCGCCTGGGACTACAGTTCCCGCCCGAGGCTGGGCTCAGACGAGGCGAGATCGCGTCCCTTGAGTAGACGAAGCCTTGATTTGAATTGCGCCCATCAGTCTCTGCAGTTTGTGCTGATGGTGATTACCAGCCGAGTTTAGGAGTGTTGGGGGTACCCCTAATTATGGTACCCGACAGTAGCCCCCGAGCCTCAAAGGGAGTGTTGGTACTCGCTTGGAGGCTTTGTCGCACTTTTTTGCGAGGGGACCAGCCTTTCTCGGTTACACTTTGTTCCGGTGGGTGCGCGCGAGCGCACCCGCCGGGTGTAGCCCCCGAGGCCTCGGAGGAGTGGTTTGACTCCTCTGAGGTCTTAATGCCTTTCGCGATGCCTCGGCCGGTCTGGTTGTTCCCTCATGCGATTTGATGGTAGCTCGGGTGCATGGTCAGGTTCCGAGTTCTCAGGCTGGTTTGTTGGCGCTGTCAACGGTTTGGCCGTAGCCGGGTTTGCGAGAGCAGCCCCCGAGCCTCTGCACGGAGCGAGAGGACGATCAAGGACTGTCTCGGCTTTTATCATACGCCCCTTCGTCGCCTTTCCGCAAGGAGGAAGGGGGGAGCGCCATGTTGCCCTCGGAGGGCGCCGAACATGGTGTCTCCAGTGAGTTGCTAACGGGTGATCCGAGTGGACGCCCGTGTCCCGTTCGATAAGGGTCGGCTAGTGGCCCAGAGGCGCGCTCCAAAAGTACCTGCAGGTGATTTGTCGGACCCGGTCCCGTTCGATAGGGTCTGAGGGCTCGATGCCTCCCTCTGATGGGATTCCGTTACAAAATCGCTCCTGCTGGTCTCGGAAATGTCCTAGGGTACCTCGGGAGCGTAGCCCGAGCCTCGACCATGTATCAGATGTACCCAGAGTCATCCCTCGCTCTGCGTGCTCTGGGGCGACTGTCGAACCCTTCCGATGGGCCAGCCTTCGAACCCCAGATCAGTAGTGGGCGCGGAGCCCGAGTGCTCTGAGGTGGCTGTCGAACCCTTCCGAGGGGCCAGCCTTCGAACCCCTGATCAGTAATGAGCCTGAAGCCCGAGTGCTCTGGGCGGCTATCGAACCCTTCTGAGGGGCCAGCCTTCGAACTCCTGATCAGTAGGAGGGCTCGGGGCCCGCTTCCTTCGTGGAGCCCCTTTCGAAATATCCCCTTTCCCGGTCCCTGTAGCAAGTGAGAGGAAGGGGAAGAGGAAAAGGATATGAATTTAAACGGTGTGGCGCACCTCTTTTGACGCGGTCATCATGGCGGAGGTGAAACGACGCCCGCTTCGCCTGCCAAAGGTGTCGCTTGCCCTGCCGCGGAGTCAATGCGACGGGACGGGTGGTTCGCGGGGCGGCAGCGTGCGCGAGTCGTTCGAGGAATGGAACACGGGCGCGTCATCTTCACGCTGTGGGAGAGGGTTCCCCTGCTGCTCCAGGAAGGGACGTGAGCCTGCAGATGATTTGATCGCCGCTTCCGCTCGTCTGTTGCCGACATTACTGTTGGTCCACTTTTGGCCATATCGGCCGTCGCGCCTCCTCCCGCGGCTGTCTGACCCATGGTCGATGTGCTCGATTAGCACTGTGGGGCCATGCGCAGGGTTGCCTCGAGTCGCGGCACTGGTTTCGCAGTCGAGAAGGCGCGACATTGGCGCAAGTGGCGGTGCAATTTCTTGCACGTAGTAACCGGCGCGCTGGTTACATGACGTGTGGGCCTGGGCCTCCATGCTAGACGCGATGAAGCCGGAGGGGTGCGCCTCCGCGGTGTGGTTGCATGCCACCTGCATGGCAGTCTGCCCTTTCGACCGCTAGTTTCGGCGAGGATGGAGGAGTGCTTGTAACCGCGGGGTGGTTACACGCTCCGCGTGCGGCGGTCTTTGGCTTCTTCCGTTCCGGGCCAGCTTGCATGACGTGTGGGACCTAGCCCCCGTGTCGTAGGGGGAGGACCCTGGAGCACGTTGGTGAAGACTTTGCCCGCGACGCTTGAGGACGCGAGTGGGGAGAGCCGCCTTTAAAAAGGGATCGATCCCCCGGGCGGTAGCCATGCCTTCGCACTCCCCTCATGCACCGCACCCTTCCACCTTCCGAGCCCACAGATGGGGAGCGCCCGCGTTGCCTTCGTCTTGTTGTTGGAGGAGCGCAACCTCACGGAGGTTGGCACCCTTCAGCCATCGCTCGGCTTCAAGGATTTTCATCAGGCAGCCCGACTGCATTCCCTCACCAATGGTCACCCAGGATGGTGACCACCAGTTCGATGGTGGGGAGAAGCAAGTCGGGTTGTGGCCCCTGCCCCGCCCTCAGCTTCAAGGATCTTCATCATCCTTGCTGGGGAGGATGGCGAGGCGAGCCGGAGTTCTACCTCCCGCATGGGCCGGCGGGCTACCTCTTTCTTCAGCATTCAGGGGAGAGGGCGCTCACCGGCCTAGCGGAGGGGCGGACTTCGACAACGCGGGGCCGGTCGGCCGCAAGCGTCGTCAGCTCCAGCATACATGGCTCGCTGGCTCAGCTGGCTCTGGCGCTGCTTCCGGTGCCACCTCCCACCGCTAGGGCGGAGCGTGGCTGTCCGCCCACCGTACGGACGGCTGTTGCACCGTGCGCACTGAGGGATCGTCCAAGACGTCGCACGCCGCTAGGGCGGCGTTCGTGTTCTTGGATTGTCTTGTCCTCACTCCGGCATGACGCCTCCGCGCGGATGTCGGTGCCTGCCCGTCCGCGAGGACTTGAGTGGGGATCTGCTGGTGTAGGCTAGGGCGGCCGCCATTCGTTGGTGTAGCGCCGGCGCGCAGGTGGCCGCTGTCGTCGGCGCGGAGGTGGTGGTCGCCAGAGGCGGTTTCTCCACCGACGAGACCATTGGAGCCACCCGCGGACAGACCTCTGGCTCTTTGGCTTTGATAGCTTGTCCTCGCCCCTCGAGTGGGGACGTGGGCGAGGGCCTTGCTACAGCAGCATTTGCCTTGAGGTCATCGCTGCTGCTGTTTAGCCGCCCGAGGTGGAGGTCGTTGTCGCTGCTGCTGCAGTGGTCGGCGGCGAGCCACCTGGAGTTTGTTGTCCCGCAGGCCCTCTGGTGTGGAGGTAGTTCATACCCGCGGGAGTGGAACCGGAGTTCCGTTTGTAATGGCATCTTGAGTGTCGGTGTATGTTCATTGTGGTTGTCGAGGCCTGAACATCTGGGGATTTGGGCGTGAAGCCGTGCCTCTTCCTTATTTCGAGCGCTAGGACTCGCCTGTCGGCCGGCTGAACCGCTTAACCGAGTGTGAGTTGCTTTGTGCGGAAGGTGACGAGTGAGGTATCCGTATTCCGGAGGCGTAGGAGTCCCTCGGCTCGGTCGGCCTTACCACTCAAGGCTTCTCTTGCTCAGTTACGGAACCCTCAACTGCTCTGTGATGAGCCGGAGCCGGAGGCAGCGGTGTCAGCGTGGACAGAGGCAGACTCGGCTCGAGAAGAGGCTTCGTCGGCACGGGGGCACGTGGCTTCCATGGCCGAGGAGGCGCAGCAGCGGTGGCTGGAGCCTGGCCAGGTCATCCGTGAGCGGGACCAACTTCGGAGTCATGCTGCCGAGGCCGTGAGCCGGGCTAATGTCCTCGGGGGACAGCTGGCTGAGGCTACGGATCAGTCGGTCGAGGCGTCTGCTCGGGCCGGAACCCTTGCGGAGACCCTGGTTGCGATGGCCCAAGCACGGTGCTGACGTCTTCCTTCGAGGTGGAGATCCTTCCGCCCGTGTCGTTGTCCGAGGCCGGGCCAGATTCCGCCGAAGGTGGAAACAACGCCGAGGGTGCTGCTGCTCCCTCTGTCGATGTTTGAACCTGCAGGGACAGTTTGTCTGTAGTATGCGTATGTTTTTCGCGGACGCCGAGGCCCAAACATATTATTGTCGTGTTATAAAGCTGTGTTTCCTTTCCTCTTGTTTTGAGTATCAGGACTTGTTCGTCGGTAGCAGAATCACTTATCCGAGCAAGAGTTACTTATCGCGGAAGGTGATGAGTGAGATATCCGTATCCCGGAGGCATAGGAGTCCCTCGGCTCAGTCGGCCTTGCCGCTTACGTGTACTCTTACCCGTCCGCAGGATTCTATTATCGATATAGTCGAGAAGGCACGAAAATCATTCTAGCAGAAAAGTTTTCGAGTGTTAAGACTTGTTCGGTTAGCAGAATCGCTTATCCGAGCACGAGTTACTTATCGCGGAAGGTGATGAGTGAGGTATCCGTATCCCGGAGGCGTAGGAGTCCCTCGGCTCGGTCGGCCTTGCCGCTTACGTGTACTCTCGTCGTTTTCAGGATCCCGCTATCGAAGCAGTTGAAAAGCGCGAAAGATATTCTGGCAGAAAGACTTTTTCCGAGGAAAATTTTGACGCAGAGGGGGTTCCCCCCTTCTAGCCCCCGAGGGAGGGTCGGGCTTTGCCAAGGCAAGGCTGACCCTTCCTTGACGGTTAGACTTTATTTGTATATGTATAGAAAACGAGGTATATGAACGACTTGAAAACATCTTAAGGGTAAAAGCGACGTAGCTGTCGGATGTTCCAAGCGTTGTCGTAGACCTCGCCTTGATCATTGGCCAGCTTGTATGTTCCGGGCTTCAAAATCTTGGCGATGATGAACGGCCCTTTCAAGGGAGGAGTAAGCTTGTGGCGCCCTCGGGCGTCCTGCCGCAGCCGAAGCACCAAGTCTCCCACCTGGAAGTCTCGGGACCGAACCCCTCGGGCGTGATAGCATCGCAGAGACTGCTGATACCGCGCCGAGTGTAGTAAGGCCATGTCCCGAGCCTCTTCCAGCTGGTCCAGTGAGTCTTCTCGGCTGGTCTGGTTGCTTTGGTCGTCGTGCGCCCTTGTCCTCGGGGAACCGTATTCTAAGTCTGTGGGCAAGATAGCCTCGGCCCCATACACTAGAAAGAACGGCGAGAAACCCGTGGCCTGGCTTGGCGTCGTCCTCAGACTCCAGACCACCGAGGGTAGTTCCTTCATCCACCGCTTGCCGAACTTGTTGAGGTTGTTGTAGATCCTTGGTTTAAGTCCCTGCAGAATCATGCCGTTGGCACGCTCCACCTGCCCATTTGTCATGGGGTGAGCCACGGCGGCCCAGTCCACACGGATGTGGTGGTCCTCGCAGAAGTTCAGGAACTTCTTCCCAGTGAACTGGGTGCCATTGTCGGTGATGATGGAGTTCGGGACCCCAAAGCGATGGATGATGTTGGTGAGGAACGCCACCGCCTGCTCGGACCTGATGCTGGTTAGGGGTCGGACCTCGATCCACTTGGAGAATTTGTCGATGGCGACCAACAGGTGCGAGAAGCCCCCGGGTGCCTTCTGCAAGGGACCGACGAGGTCTAGACCCCACACAGCAAACAACCAGGTGATGGGTATTGTCTGCAGGGCCTGAGCGGGCAGGTGCGTCTGTCTTGCGTAGAATTGACACCCTCGGTAGGAGCGTACAATCCTAGTGGCGTCGGCCACCGCGGTCTGCCAGTAGAAGCCTTGTCGAAAGGCGTTCCCAACGAGGGCTCGAGGTGCTGCGTGGTGACCGCAAGCCCCCGAGTGTATCTCTTGCAATAGCTCCTGTCCTTCGGCGATGGATATGCATCGTTGGAGAATGCATGAGGGGTTGCGGTGGTAGAGCTCCTTTTCATCACCCAGTAACACGAACGACTTGGCGCGCCGCGCCAGTCGCCGAGCTTCGGCTTTGTCGAGGGGGAGCTCTCCTTGGTGGAGATATTGCAGGTACGGGGTCTGTCAGCTTCGATTAGGCATGACCCCATTCTGCTCTCCCTCGACGCGCAGTGCCTCACCCTCGGCGGCCGAGGATGCCTCGGGCTGGGCCGAGGCCTCCTCGGGTCGGGCCGAGGCCTCCTCGGGCTGGGTCGAGGCCTCCTCAGGCTGGGTCGAGGCCTCCTCGGGCTCGGGCGTGTCGTCAGTCTTGACGGAGGGTTGATGTATGTCTCTGGGGAAGACGTCCGGGGGAACTGTCGTCCGCCTCGAGGCTATTTTAGCCAGCTCATCCGCAGTCTCGTTGTACCGTCGAGCGATGTGGTTGAGCTCGAGCATGTAGAACTTGTCTTCCAGGCGCCAAACTTCGTCGCGGTAGGCCTCCATCTTCTGGTCGCGGCAGTGGGAGTTCTTCATGACTTGATCAATGACAAGCTGCGAGTCGCCATGAGCGTCGAGGCGCCGAACCCCTAGCTCGATGGCGATGTGCAACCCGTTAACCAGAGCCTCGTACTCGGCCACGTTGTTTGACGCCGGGAAATGGAGGCGCAGCACGTAGCGGAGGTGCTTCCCGAGGGGTGAGATGAAGAGCAGGCCCGCGCCGACTCCTGTTTTCATCAGCGATCCATCGAAGTACATGGTCCAGAGTTCTGGTTGGATCGGAGCTGTTGGTAGCTGGGTGTCGACCCATTCAGCCACGAAGTCCGCCAAGACTTGGGACTTGATGGCCTTCCGAGGAGCGAACGAGATTGTCTCGCCCATGATCTCCACCGCCCACTTTGCTATCCTACCCGAGGCCTCTCGGCACTGGATGATCTCCCCCAGGGGGAAGGATCACACCACAGTCACCGGATGAGACTCGAAGTAGTGTCGCAACTTTCGCCGCGTCAGGATTACTGCGTATAGCAGCTTCTGAATTTGCGGGTAGCAGATCTTAGTCTCGGATAGCACTTCACTGATGAAGTAGACCGGCCTTTGGACGAGCAGTGCATGCCCTTCTTCTCGTCTCTCGACTACGATCGCGGCGCTGACCACCTGAGTGGTTGCGGCTACGTAGATCAAGAGGGCTTCTCCTGCAGCGGGGGGCACCAAGATGGGCGCACTTGTAAGGAGTGCCTTTAAGTTTCCGAGGGCTTCATCGGCCTCGGGGGTCCAAGAGAAGCGCTCGGTCTTCATTAAGAGGTGATACAAGGGTAGGCCTCTTTCGCCGAGGCGTGAGATGAAGCGGCTCAGAGCCGTAAGGCATCCCATGACCCTTTGTACTCCTTTCAAGTCTTTGATAGGCCCCATGTTGGTGATGGCCACGATTTTCTCTGGGTTGGCCTCGATGCCCCGCTCGGAGACGATGAACCCCAGGAGCATGCCTCGAGGGACTCCGAAGACACACTTCTCGGGATTGAGTTTCACGCCCTTCGCTTTCAGACACTTGAATGTCGTTTCAAGGTCAGAGGGGAGGTCGGAGGCTTTCCTCGTCTTGACTACGATGTCATCGACGTAAGCCTTGACTGTTCGGCCAATGTGCTCTCCGAACACGTGGTTCATGCACCTTTGGTATGTTGCACCTGCATTCCTCAAACCAAATGGCATAGTAGTATAGCAGTACATGCCAAAAGGTGTGATGAAAGAAGTCGCGAGCTGGTCGGACTCTTTCATCTTGATTTGGTGATACCCTGAATAGGTGTCGAGGAATGACAGGGTTTCGCACCCAGCAGTGGAATCCATGATTTGATCGATGCGAGGCAGAGGGTAGGGAACCTTCGGACATGCTTTGTTTAGACCGGTGTAGTTTACACACATCCTCCATTTCCCACCTTTCTTTTTCACAAGCACAGGGTTGGCTAACCATTCAGGATGGAATACCTCTTTGATGAACACTGTAGCCATCAGCTTGTGGATCTCCTCGCCTATGGCTCTGCGCTTTTCTTCGTCGAAACGGCGCAGAGGCTGCTTCACGGGTCGGGCACCGGCTCGGATATCCAGTGAGTGCTTGGCGACATCCCTCGGTATGCCGGGCATGTCCGAGGGACTCCACGCAAACACCTCGGCGTTCACACGGAGAAAGTCGACGAGCACTGCTTCCTATTTGGGGTCGAGCTTGGAGCCGATCCGGACTTGTTTGCAGACGTCGTTGCTGGGGTCAAGAGGGACGAACTTAACCGCCTCTGCTGGCTCAAAGTTGCCGGCGTGGCGCTTTGCATCAGGAACCTCCTTAGAGAGGCACTCCAGGTCGGCGATGAGGGCCTCGGACTCGGCGAGGGCCTCAGCGTACTCCACGCACTCCACATCGCATTCGTATGTGTGTCAGTACGTGGATCCGACAGTGATGACCCCGTTGGGGCCCGACATCTTGAGCTTGAGGTAGGTGTAGTTGGGGGCGACCATGAACTTGGCCAAGCACGGTCTCCCCAGCACCGTGTGGTAGGTTCCTCGGAACCCGACCACCTCGAACGTGAGGGTTTCTCTGCGGAAGTTGGAGGGAGTTCTGAAGCAGACGGGCAGATCGAGTTGTCCAAGGGGCTAGACGCGCTTCCCGGGGATGATCCTGTGAAAGGGCGCCGCACCGGCCCGGATCATGGACAGATCGATTTCCAAGAGCCCGAGGGTCTCGGCGTAGATGATGTTGAGGCTGCTGCCTCCGTCCATGAGGACCTTGGTGAGCCTGACATTGCCGACGACGGGGTCGACGACGAGCGGGTACTTTCCTAGGCTCGACACCCTGTCGGGGTGGTCGCCTTGGTCGAAGGTGATGGGCTTGTCGGACCAGTCTAGGTAGACTAGCGCCGCCACCTTTACCAAGCAGACCTCCCGGCGCTCCTGCTTGCGGTGCCGAGCCGAGGCGTTCGCCACTCGTCCACCGTAGATCATGAAACAGTCGTGGACCTCGGGGAACTCCTCTGCCTTGTCGCCCTCCTTTTTGTCGTTGTCCTGTCCTTTGCCACCTTCCACCGGGGGCTCAGCCTTATGGAAGTAGCGCCGAAGCATGACGCATTCCTCAAGGGTGTGCTTGACGGGACCCTGGTGGTAGGGGCACGACTCCTTGAGCATCTTATCGAACAGGTTGGCCCCTCTGGGAGGCTTCCGAAGGTTCCTATGCTCGGAGGCAGCGACAAGATCTGCGTCGGCAGCGTCGCGTTTCGCTTGCGACTTCCTTCTTCTTCGTGCCGCGCTGGGCGGACGCCTCGGGGACGTCTTCCTACTGGCGTCCCTGAGGCTGCTTGTCCTTCCAGAAGATGGCCTCGACCGCCTCCTGACCAGAGGCGAACTTGGTGGCGATGTCCATCAACTCGCTCGCCCTGGTAGGAGTCTTGCGACCCAGTTTGCTCACCAGGTCACGACAAGTGGTGCCGGCGAGGAACGCCCCGATGACATCCGAGTCGGTGATGTTGGGCAGTTTGGTGCGCTGCTTCGAAAATCGCCGGATGTACTCCCGCAGGGATTCCCCTGGCTGCTGGCGGCAGCTTCGGAGATACCAGGAGTTCCCAGGGCGCACGTACGTGCCCTGGAAGTTTCCAGCGAAGGCTTGGACCAGATCGTCCCAGTTGGAGATCAGCGCAGGAGGCAAATGCTCTAGCCAGGCTCGGGCGGCGTCGGAGAGGAACAGGGGGAGGTTGCGAATGATGAGGTTGTCATCGTCCGTTCCACCTAGCTGACAGGCCGGCCGGTAGTTCGCAAGCCATAGTTCCGGCCTTGTTTCCCCCGAGTACTTGGTGATGGTAGTCGGGGCTTGGAACCGGGTCGGGAACGACGCCCATCGTATGGCCCGGCTGAAGGCTTGCAGACCAGGTGGTTTGGGCGAGGGGCTCCGATCCTCCCCACTGTCGTAGCGTCCCCCACGCCTAGGATGGTAGCCTCGGCGCACCTTCTCGTCGAGGCGGGCTCGATGGTCGCGGCAGTGGTGCTCGTTGCCGAGGCGACCCGGGGCTGCAGGCGTCGCGTCTCGCGTGCGCCCGGTGTGGACCGAGGCTTCCCACATGAATCGGGAAGTCACTGCGCGATGCTCCGGGGGGTACCCTTGCCTTCGGGAGGCAGAGCCCTCGGCCCGTCGGACCGCGGCATCCTCCAGGAGTTTCTTGAGTTCTCCCTGGATACACCGCCCCTCGGTGGTGGATGGCTCTGGCATCGCTCGGAGTAGAATTGCCGCTGCAGCCAGGTTCTGGCTGACCCCACTGGAAGCCGGGGGCAGCCTTGCCCTGGCATCGTCACTGATACGGTGCTGGACGTCCTGGGCCTGATGACGCGCTTCTCCGACTAGTGCTCGGCCTGCCCACTCCTGCTCGATGTTTTGCCGGAGCTGCACAAGTTGTCCTGCTTCCTCGTCGAGCTTGGCCTGCATCTCGCGGATTTGCTCGAGCTGTGTGTCCTGACCCCCCGCCTGGACTGGGACCACAGCTAGCTCCCGCAGGATGTCAACGCGAGGTGCAGGCCCAGGGGGATCGTCATCCTCCGGCATACCAAGGTGGTTGCCTTCGTCGTGACCCCCTAGATCGACGTGGAAACATTCGTGACTTGGGCCACAACCCTCGTCGTCAAGGCTGTGGCCATCATCGGAGCAATCGGAGAGGCAGTAGTCACATGCGGCCATGAAGTCTCGCATGGCACTAGGATTACCGAGCCCGGAGAAATCCCAACCAGAGTCGGGGTCGTCCTCTTCCTCGGAACCCGGGGGCCCGTAGGTTGAGACGGCCGTCAGTCGATCCCTGGTCGACCACATATGGTACCCCGGAAGGTTAGGATATGCCTTTATGAAAGCGCTCACCAAAGCGGGGTTGCTTGGTGGATCGAAGCTGAATCTAAAAGGCACAGGGTGGAAAACGGACGGTACCTCTCGATCGATGGATGGTGACGAGGTCGCGTCGGGGACGGACTGCACCGTTATCTCAGGTACGAGGCTAACGCCCAGTAAGTCTTCCGCGAGAGTGCTGGTGTCATCTGTCCGTTTGGGGTTGGCATGTTGCGGGAAAACGACGCTCGTCGTCGTCTCAGGAGCGAGGGCAACGCCCGACATGTCCCTCGCTGGGGCGCCGGCGCCGTCGACTCGCTCGACAGCCGACGAGGTGCCGCCTCCCGCCTGGCCACGGTTGCCCCGCCTCCTCCTCCTGCGGCGAGGAAGGTGGCGAGACAAACCGGATGCTGCTCTTCCGCCACGGGGGGAAGACGTCGTCGAGTACACCGCCGCCGGGCGAGCTGACGGTCGTCGTTGTCACTGTCGCGCTGCGGGGGAAGGAGTACCATGTCGTAGCTGCCGTCGAGGGACATGAACTCGAGGCTCCCAAAGCGGAGCAGCGTCCTGGGCTGAAGAGGTTGCTGGAGACTACCCATCTGGAGCTCAACGGAAAGTTGTTCGTCAACACGTAGCAGGCCCCTACCTGGCGCGCCAACTGTCGGTGTTTCGACCCCAGGGGGTCCCTGGACCGACGAGTAAAATTGTCGTTGCGTGCCCCAGCCCAGATGGGTTGGCGCGAGACGGAACACAAGGTGGCAAAACCGCGGCTCGTGTTATCCTGCGCCAAGGGGGGATGCGCTTGCAGTAGGGGTTACAAGCGTTTGCGAGGGAGAGAGAGAGAGAGAGAGCGAGCCGGTTCGTCAGCCCGTCCTCCCGCGCGACGACCCTCCCGCATGAGGGCCCTGGACCTTCCTTTTATAGATGCAAGGAGAAGGTCCAGGTGTACAATGGGGGTGTAGCTATGTGCTAACGTGTCCGGCAGAGAGGTGCCAGAACCCTGTGTACATGCCAACATGGCAGTCGGAGAGGTGCTAGAGCTCTATGCACGTGGTGTCGTGGCCGTCAGAGGAGCGCTTGAGCCCTGTAGAAGCACAGCTGTCGGGGCTGCTGGGACCTTGCTGACGTCTCCTTGCTTCCTTAGGAGGCTGAGAACCGCCGTCATCATGGTCGCACGTGGGGAGCCATCATTACTTGTTACCGGGGCGAGCCTGGATGGGACACCGGTCTTGTTCCCCCGTAGCCTGAGCTAGCTAGGGATAGGGTAATGATGTACCCCCTGCGGCGTGGTCAGTCCGAGCCCAAGGTCGGGCGAGGCGGAGACTCCTCCTGAGGCCGAGGCTGGGGTCGGGCGAGGATGCGATTCCTCTAGAGGTCGAGGTTGAGGCCGAGCCCTGGGGTCGGGCGAGGCGGAGACCACCTTCCGAGGTCGAGGTTGAGGCCAGGCCCTGGGGTCGGGCGAGGCGGAGACCACCTTCCGAGGCCGAGGCGGGGGCCGAGCCCTGGGGTCGGGCGAGGTGGAGACCACCTTCCGAGGTCGAGGTTGAGGCCGGGCCCTGGGGTCGAGCGAGGCGGAGACCACCTTCTGAGGCCGAGGCGGGGGCCGAGCCCTGGGGTCGGGCGAGGCGGAGACCTCCTCCTGAGGCCGGGGCCCAAGGTCGGGCAAGGCAGAGCTTCCTGTTGCGCCTGAGGCTGGACTCAGCTGCTGTCAGCCTCACCCTGGTGGGTGGCACAGCAGTCGGAGAGGGGCGAGCGGCGCTGTTTTCCTGTCAGATCAGTTAGTGGGAGGGCGAAGTGACTACGGTCACTTCGACCTTGCCGATTGAGGCACGCGTGTCAGGATAAGGCGCCAGGCGATCCTTGCATTGAATGCGCCTGCGATATGGTCGATTGGTGAGGTGATTTGGCCAAGGTTGCTTCACAACGAAGCCTGCCCGAGCTAGGCTTTGGGCGAGTCGAGGGTGCGCCCGTTGCTTGAGGAGGCCCTCGGGCGAGGCATGAATTCGCCTGGGACTACAGTTCCCGCCCGAGGCTGGGCTCGGGCGAGGCGAGATCGCGTCCCTTGAGTAGACGAAGCCTTGACCTGAATTGTGCCCATCAGTCTCTGCAGTTTGTGCTGATGGTGATTACTAGCCGAGTTTAGGAGTGTTGGGGGTACCCTAATTATGGTACCCGACAAGCGCGCACGAAGGAGACGAGGTGACCAAGATCACCAAGCGGGAAACGATCGAGGGGGAGCTCGGTCGCTTCCGGCTTCGCCAAGGGGAGGAGCCACAAGAGATGTACAACCGGCTCAAGACCTTGGTGAACCAAGTGCGCAACCTCGGGAGCAAAAAATGGGATGACCATGAAATGGTCAAGGTTATTCTTAGATCACTCGTTTTTCTTAACCCTACGCAAGTACAATTAATATGTGGTGATCCTAGATACACACTAATGTCTCCCGAGGAAGTAATAGGAAAATTTGTGAGCTTTGAATTGATGATCAAAGGCTCAAAGAAAATCATCGAGCAAGATGGCCCCTCCACGCCCGAAGCACAACCAGTCGCATTCAAGGCAACGGAGGAGAAGAAAGAAGAGTCTACATCAAGTAGACTCCCCATCGACGCCTCCAAGCTCGACAACAAGGAAATGGCGCTCATCATCAAGAGCTTCCGCCAAATCCTCAAGCAAAGGAGGGGGAGGACTACAAATCCCGCTCCAAGAAAGTGTGTTACAAGTGTGGTAAGTCCGGTCACTTTATTGCAAAATGTTCTTTATCAAGTGACAGTGACAGGGATAACGACAAGAAGGGAAAGAGGAGAGAAAAGAAGAGATACTACAAGAAGAAGGGCGGCGATGCCCATGTGTGACGCGAGTGGGACTCCGATGAGAGCTCCACCGACTCCTCCGACGACGAGGACGCCGCCAACATCGTCATCACCAAGGGCCTCCTCTTCCCCAACGTCGGCCACAAGTGCCTCATGGCAAAGGACGGCAAAAGGAAGAAGGTAAAATCAAGATCCTCCACTAAATATGCATCCTCTAGTGAGGAAGATAATTCTAGTGATGAGGAGGATAATTTGCGTACCCTTTTTGCCAACCTAAACATGCAACAAAAAGAAAAATTAAATGAATTGATTAGTGCTATTCATAAGAAGGATGAACTCTTGGACACCCAAGAGGACTTCCTAATTAAGGAAAATACGAAGCATGTTAAGGTTAAAAATGCTTACGCTCTAGAAGTAGAAAAATGTGAAAAACTATTACCAACCTTTGAAATGAGAATGCTAAAATAATTGCTAAGGTTGATTCAGATGTTCGTGATGTTTCAATTCCCAATCTTATAGATGATAATGTTCGTTTACTTGCTAAGATTGAAGAATTGAATATCTCTCTTGCTAGCCTTAGAAATGATAATGAAAAATTAAATGCTAAGGCTAAAGACTTAGATGTTTGCAATGTTGCAATTTCCAATCTTAGAAGTGAAAATGACATTTTACATGCTAAGATTGTTGAACTAAAATCTTGCAAACCCTCTACATCTACCATTGAACATGTTTCCATTTGCACTAGATGTAGAGACATTAATGTTGATGCTATTCATGATCGCCTAGCTTTAATTAAGAAACAAAATGATCACATAGCTCAACTTAATGCCAAAATTAATGAGCATGACTTGGAAAATGAAAAATTTAAATTTGCTACAAGTATGCTTTATAATGGGAGACGCTCTGACATCAAGGATGGCATTGGCTTCCAACAGGGAGAAAATGTCAAACTTAATGCCCCTCCTAAAAGATTGTCTAACTTTGTTAAGGGCAAGGCTCCCATGCCTCAGGATAACGAGGGTTACATTTTATACCCTGACGGTTATCTCGAGCACAAGATTAGGAGAATTCACTCTAGGAAGTCTAACTCTGGCCCTAATCATGCTTTTATGTATAAGGGTGAGACATCTAGCTCTAGGCAATCAACCCGTGCAAAATTGCCTAAGAAGAAAACTCCTATTGCATCAAATGATTCCAACATTTCATTTAAAGCTTTTGATGCATCTTATGTTTTGACTAACAAATCCGGCAAGGTAGTTGCCAAGTATGTTGGGGACAAACACAAGGGATCAAAGACTTGTGTTTGGGTACCCAAAGTTCTTGTATCTAATGTCAAAGGACCCAAAACCGTTTGGGTACCTAAAATCAAGAACTAAATTTGTTTTGTAGGTTTATGCATCCGGGGGCTCAAGTTGGATCATCGACAGCGGGTGCACAAACCACATGACAGGGGAGAAAACGATGTTCTCCTCCTATGAGAAAAACCAAGATCCCCAACGAGTTATCACATTCGGGGATGGAAATCAAGGTTTGGTCAAAGGATTGGGTAAAATTGCTATATCACCTGACCATTCCATTTCAAATGTTTTTCTTGTAGATTCTTTAGATTATAACTTGCTTTCAGTTTCACAATTGTGTAAAATGGGCTACAACTGTCTTTTTACGGATGTAGGTGTTATTGTCTTTAGAAGAAGTGATGATTCAATAGCATTTAAGGGAGTGTTAGAGGGTCAGCTATACTTAGTAGATTTTGATAGAGCTGAACTCGACACTTGCCTAATTGCTAAGACTAACATGGGATGGCTCTGGCATCCCCGACTACCACATGTTGGAATGAAGAATCTTCACAAGCTTCTAAAGGAAGAACACATTTTGGGACTAACAAATGTTCATTTTGAGAAAGACAGGATTTGTAGCGCATGTCAAGCAGGGAAGCAAGTTGGTGTTCATCATCCACACAAGAACATCATGACGACTGACAGGTCACTCGAGCTCCTACACATGGATCTTTTCGGCCCGATTGCTTACATAAGCATCGGCGGGAGTAAGTACTGTCTAGTTATTATGGATGACTATTCTCGCTTCACTTGGGTGTTCTTTTTGCAGGAAAAATCTCATACCCAAGAAACCTTAAAGAGATTCTTGAGACGGGCTCAAAACGAGTTCGGCTTAAGGATCAAGAAAATAAGAAGCGACAACGGGACGGAGTTCAAGAATTCACAAATCGAAGGCTTCCTTGAGGAGGAGGGCATCAAGCATGAGTTCTCTTCTCCCTACACGCCACAACAAAATGGTGTAGTGCAGAGGAAGAATAGAACTCTACTGGACATGGCAAGGACCATGCTTGATGAGTACAAGACTTCGGATCGGTTTTGGGCGGAGGCGGTCAACACCGCGTGCTACGCCATCAATCGGTTGTATCTACACCGAATCCTCAAGAAGACATCATACGAACTCCTAACCGGTAAAAAGCCCAATGTTTCATATTTTAGAGTCTTTGGTAGCAAATGCTTTATTCTTGTTAAAAGAGGTAGAAAATCCAAATTTGCTCCTAAGGCTGTAGAAGGCTTTTTACTAGGATATGATTCAAACACAAGGGCATATAGAGTCTTTAACAAGTCCTCTGGACTAGTTGAAGTTTCTTGTGACATTATGTTTGATGAGACTAACGGCTCTCAAGTAGAGCAAGTTGATCTTGATGAGCTAGATGATGAAAAGGCTCCGTGCGTCGTGCTAAGGAACATGTCCATTGGGGATGTGTGTCCTAAGGAATCCGAAGAACCTCCACAAGCACAAGATCAACCATCTTCCTCCATGCAAGCATCTCCACCAGCTCAAGATGAGGATGAAGCTCAAGATGATGAAGGAGAAGATCAAGAAGTTAAGTCACCTCAAGAGGAGAGCAATGATCAAGGGGGAGATGCCCATGATCAAGATGAGGAAGATGAACAAGTTCCAAGACCGCCACACCCAAGAGTCCACCAAGCAATCCAACGAGATCACCCCGTGAACACCATCCTCGGCGATATTCAAAAGGGGGTAACTACTAGATCTCGTGTTGCTCATTTTTGTGAACATTACTCCTTTGTTTCCTCTATTGAGCCACACAAGGTAGAGGAAGCACTTCAAGATTCGGATTGGGTGGTGGCAATGCAAGAGGAGCTCAACAACTTCACAAGGAATGAGGTATGGCATTTAGTTCCATGTCCTAACCAAAATGTTGTAGGAACCAACTGGGTCTTCCGCAACAAGCAAGATGAGCATGGTGTGGTGACAAGGAACAAAGCCCGACTTGTGGCCAAGGGATATTCATAAGTCGAAGGTTTGGATTTCGGTGAAACCTATGCACCCGTAGCTAGGCTAGAATCAATTCGCATTTTACTTGCCTATGCTACTTACCATGGCTTCAAGCTTTATCAAATGGACGTGAAAAGTGCCTTCCTCAATGGACCAATCAAGGAGGAGGTCTATGTTGAGCAACCTCCCGGCTTTGAAGATAGTAAATATCCTAATCATGTGTATAAACTCTCTAAGGCGCTTTATGGGCTCAAGCAAGCCCCAAGAGCATGGTATGAATGCCTAAGAGATTTCCTTATCACTAATGGCTTCAAAGTCGGAAAAGCCGATCCTACTTTATTTACTAAAACACTTGCAAATGATTTGTTTGTATGCCAAATTTATGTTGATGATATTATATTTGGGTCTACTAACGAATCTACATGTGAGGAATTTAGTAGGATCATGACACAAAAATTCGAGATGTCTATGATGGGAGAGTTGAAGTACTTCTTAGGATTTCAAGTGAAGCAACTCCAATAGGGCACCTTCATTAGCCAAACGAAGTATATTCAAGACATTTTAAACAAGTTTGGGATGAAGGATGCCAAGCCCATCAAGACACCCATGGGAACCAATGGGCACCTCGACCTCGACAAGGGAGGTAAATCCATAGATCAAAAGGTATACCGGTCGATGATAGGTTCTTTACTTTATTTATGTGCATCTCGACCGGACATTATGCTTTCCGTATGCATGTGTGCAAGATTCCAAGCCGATCCTAAGGAAGCTCACCTTAGGGCCGTAAAACGAATCTTGAGATATTTAGTTTATACTCCTAAGTTTGGGCTTTGGTACCCTCAGGGATCCACATTTGACTTAATTGGTTATTCGGATGCCGATTGGGCGGGGTGTAAAATTAATAGAAAGAGCACATCGAGGACATGCCAGTTCTTGGGAAGGTCTCTGGTGTCTTGGACTTCAAAGAAGCAAAATTCCGTAGCTCTTTCTACTGCCGAAGCCAAGTATATTGCCACAGGCCATTGTTGCGCACAATTACTTTGGATGAGGCAAACCCTTAGGGACTATGGTTACAAATTAACCAAAGTTCCTCTTCTATGTGATAATGAGAGTGCAATCCGCATGGCGGATAATCCCGTTGAACATAGCCGCACTAAACACATAGCCATTCGGTATCATTTCTTAAGGGATCACCAACAAAAGGGGATATCGAGATTGCATATATTAACACCAAAGAACAATTAGCCGATATCTTTACCAAGCCATTAGATGAACAAACATTTACCAAACTTAGGCATGAGCTAAATATTCTTGATTCTAGGAATTTCTTTTGATGTTTTGCACACATAGCTCATTTCTATACCTTTGATCATATCTCTTTCATGTGCTATGACTAATGTGTTTTCAAGTGCATACTATGCTAAGTCATAGATTGAAAGAAAATTGGAGTCTTCGGCGAAGACAAAGGCTTCCACTCCACTCCATCAAATTACTCACCCTTCGCCGTCGCTCCACGCCGCTCTCCAACTTTGGTATAATCTTCACTCATATTTTGATCGCCAAAGGGGGAGAAATTAGTAATAAGGGCTTATATTTCACTCAAGTATCCTTTTTTGGCGATTCATGCCAAAGGGGGAGAAAGTATTAGCCCAAAGCAAAAAGACCGCACCACCACCAATTTTCAAAAATTTGAGTTAAGAAAAGATTTTTCAATTGATGATTTTTCAATCGGTATCTTATTAGAATTTCAAATTGGTACAACCCCTTTCAAAACTAATATCTAAAACCCTCTTGAACACTAAGAGGGGAATTTGATTGAGGGGGGGAGTTTTGTTTAGTCAAAGGAAAAAGCATTTGAAACAGGGAGAGAAAATTTCAAATCTTGAAAATGCTTCTCAAAATCTTACTCATTTGTTCCTTGACTATTTGCAAAAGAACTTTGAAAAGAATTTGCAAAAACAAAACATGTGGTGCAAGCGTGGTCCAAAATGTTGAAAATGAAAAAGAAATCAATCCACATGCATCTTATGAGAATATATTGGTTTCATTCCAAGTAACCTTTGCACTTACATTATGCAAACTAGTTCAATTATGCACTTCTATATTTACTTTGGTTTGTGTTGGCATCAATCACCAAAAAAAAGGGAGATTGAAAGGGAATTAGGCTTACACCTTTTTCCTAAATGATTTTGGTGGTTGAATTGCCCAACACAAATAATTGGACTAACTAGTTTGCTCTAGATTATGAGTTTTACAGGTGCCAAAGGTTCACAACAAGCCAATAAAAAGACCAAAGATGGGTTCAAACAAAGAGAGCTAAAGACATCCTAAAGGCACCCTGGTCTGGCGCACCGGACTGTCCGGTGTGCCACCAGATAGTGTCCGGTGCATCACCGAACAGTGTCCGGTGCACCAGGGAACTTGACGCTAAACTCGCTACCTTCGGGAAAATGAGAGGCCGCTCCGCTATAATTCACCGGACCGTCCGGTGAAGCACCGAACAGTGTCCGATGTCACACCGGACTGTCCGGTGTGCCAGCGGAGCAACGGCTACTTCGCGCCAACGGTCGACTGCAACCGCATTAAATGAGCTACAGTGCGTGCCAGAGTCAGAGCACGCGCAGAAGGGGCACCGGACAGTCTACAGGACCTGTCCGGTGCACCACCGGATAGCCCAGAGGCCCCACCAGTCAGAGCTCCAACGGTCAGAACCCAACGACCGGCTGACGTGGCTGGCGCACCGGACTGTCCGGTGCGCCATGCGACAGACAGCTTCCCAACGGCCACTTTTGGTGGTTGGGGCTATAAATACCCCAACCACTCCACCATTCATTGCATCCAAGTTTTCCAACTTCCTACACCTTACAAGAGCTATAGCATTCAATACAAGACACACCAAAGAGATCAAATCCTCTCCCAAGTCCATAGTTCATTCCAAATCAAATAGTGACTAGTGAGAGAGTGACTTGTGTTCATTTGAGCTCTTGCGCTTGGATTGCTTCTTTTTTCATTCTTTCTTGTGATCAACTCCATTGTAACCGAGGCAAGAGACACCAATTGTGTGGTGGTCCTTGCGGGGACTTTGTGTCCTGTTTGATTGAGAAGAGAAGCTCACTCGGTCTAAGTGACCGTTTGAGAGAGGGAAAGGGTTGAAAGAGATCCGCTCTTTGTGACCACCTCAACGGGGAGTAGGTTTGCAAGAACCGAACCTCGGTAAAACAAATCCTTGTGTCTCAATCTTTATTTGCTTGCGATTTGTTTTTCACCCTCTCTCTCGGACTCGTTCATATTTCTAACGCTAACCCATCTTGTAGTTGTGCTTAAGTTTATAAATTTCAGATTCGCCATATTCACCCCCCTCTAGGCGACTTTCACCCACCAACTAGCCGTTACCACCACTTTTCTACGCATGAGCGCACCGGACAATCCAGTGCGCCACCGGTGCGCCAACGGTCGACTCTAACGGCTAGTTCTGACAGCTAGTCGTTGGGCTGATGGCACACAGGACAGTCCGGTGCACTGTCCGGTGCGCCACTAAAATTCATTTCTGAAACTGGCGCTCTCGGGTTTCTTAGGGGGAAAACTCTTCGCTAGGGCCAGCTTGGCCCCACCTGGCAGATGGTGCACCGGATAGTCCGGTGCACACCGGACAGTCTGGTGCCCCACAGCCAGAAACCCTATTTTCTTTTATATGCTGTTTTTCAAATCAGTTTCCGTTCTAACTTGAGTGTATGTTCTAGAGTGCCACCTAGCACTATGTGTGAGTGTGAATGTGCACCAACACTACACTAGAACTCTCTTGGTCAAACTACTCATCGACAACCCCTCTTTATAGTACGGCTAAAAGAGAATAAAAGACCTAACTAAATCACGAGTGTCCACATCTCCTTGACACTCGGACTCCGTAGTCCTTCACCTTTTGTTTCGTCGTTTTAGCCGTCGCTTCGAGTTCTTATCTCCGGGATTGTTTTCACCGTTGTAGTACTTCTACCTGTAATGCGACCTAACTTACCATATGTCTCTGCAAAACACATGTTAGTCACATATAACATTACATTGTCATTAATCATTAAAACCAACCAGGGGCCTAGATGCTTTTAGTATGATCATGCTTTTGTGGGTTTTCAATGTTCTGGTCTTTGTAAACTGAAACCATTTCAGCTAGTACAATTATTTTTCAGTTATGTTGCAGTTTGTTTGTGTTACTTCATTACCAATTGTTCTGTTCATTTATATCATGTTTCATCTGCCTATGTTGCATAGAATGGGAAGTGATTGGAACCAGGTGATGTCTCAATATGGAAGCTTCCTTAGCCAGATTGATGAGCAGCCTATGGGAACTCAACATTCTGAATTTCCAGTTGATGGCCACGTCGAGGGCTCAAGGACACCAGCTACACCTAAAAAGCCTACTCAAAGAACAAAGCTAACAAACTTCACTGCTGATGAGGACACTAGGGTTTGCCATGCTTGGCTTGCTGTCAGTTGTGATCCCATTATTAACACAGGGCAGAAACGTCAAGGATTTTGGAGTCGAATTACTGAAGCATACAACTCAAGACGAGGAACATTGCCTAAAAGGTCCACAAAATCTTTGATGAGTAGATGGGATACTATCAAAACACAGTGTTCCACTTTTGCTGGTTACATGATGACAGTCCTCCGACAGAATCCTAGTGGACTCACTGACGTAGACAAGGTACATCTTTACTATGTAACATTATTACATAAGTATTATAGGTATTTACAAATATGTTCCTGCTCTAACCAGTTTTTATCTCCCAGACATCACTTGCAGCCTCTAGGTTTGCAGCTATTGAGAAGAAGCCTTTCCACTTTTTACATTGTTGGGCCATACTTAAGGACCAACCAAAATGGATGGACAACCACATGGGTCAACAAAATCAGCATGGCAACGCTAATCCCACCCATTCTAACACTGTCGATGTGGATGCAGAAGAATCTGTACCAACTAGCTTCACATCGAAGAGGCCACTAGGTCGAGATTCTTCGAAGGAAAAGGCAAAGCGAACTAAATCTATGGACACGTCTTCATCAGATTCTGAGTTCATGACACGGATGGGAGATCTTTCTTTGGAGCGCCTTTCTGTGTACAAAAGAGTTGTTACAACTGAGGAAAAGAAGTTGGAGTCAATGAACAAAAACGAGAGGCAAAAACTGCTCCTAGAAAAGAAGTTGAACCTAGAGAAATTAAGGCTGAAAAGGCAGAAAGGCAGAAACTAAAGGAGGACAAGGAAGAGGAGATCATGATCTTAAGCATGGATCTCAGTAAATGTAACCCTCTTCTCCGCAAGTACTATGAAGCCAAGCAACAAGAGATATTGGCTAGGGTTACTGGGTCAACCTCATCGACCCAGTGATGATCAGTTTATCAATTTGTTTGTTTATCATTTCTGAATGAGGCGTACTCGGACTTCTTTGTGTGAGGTTGTTGTCATCAGACCGAAATCTGGTTTGTACCAGAATGTTTTTAGTACTTGTTTCAACTATTTGTTTTGAACTATTTGTCATGGTTTGTACCAGAATGTTTTTACTATTTGTTTTGAACTATTTGTTTTGAATAACTGTGAGAATGATGTACTTTTTGTTTCAACATTTTTACACATATGTGCATGCATGACAACACTAGTTCATGTTATTGAATTGAAGGAGTAGTTACATGAGACACTAAGACAGGAGACAGTACGACGGACAGTAAAACAAGATAAACTAAGAAACATGACACATAACAGAAATGACACGACTCTGTTGATTGCCTCCTATGCAACTCCTGATCCAAGACGCGCCCAGTGATGGTGGATAAGATCTACCTGAAGCTGAGTATATTTGTTGCGGTCTTTCAGTTGGTTGTACCTTTGATTGACGAACTCGTTGCGCTCTTCCATTGAACCTTGACTTGTGTCAGCCACCACTCTGATGTTTTCAAAAGTTGTGTTCAACGCCAATGGACCTTCGTCTTCTACTATCATGTTGTGCAATATTATGCAAGTTTTCATTATGTCCCCAATGTGTTCAGGACTCCAACCGTAAGCAGGGCCACGTACCACACCCCATCGTTTCTGGAGTACACCGAAAGCTCGTTCAATATATTTTCGAGCAGACTCTTGAATTGTGGCAAAGTGTTGCGTTCTAACGTCGTAGGGATTACGGATTGTCTTTACAAATGCGGGCCAGTCAGGGTATATCCCGTCTGCTAGGTAATATCCCATATTGTACGTGTGACCATTCACAGTGAATGAAATAGGAGGTGTGTCACCGCTCAGATGCCTTTCGAAAAGGTTTGAACGGTGGAGAACGTTTATGTCGTTGCAGCTACCTGGCAGTCCAAAATATGCATGCCATATCCAAAGGTCATACGACGCAACAGCTTCCAAGATTATGGTAGGATGTTTACCGCGCCCTGTAAACATGCCCTTCCATGAACTTGGGCAGTTACGCCACTCCCAATGCATGCAATCAACACTACCAAGCATACCAGGAAACCCACGTGACTCGCCAACTTAGAGGAGGCGTGCGATATCTTCCGCATTGGGTGCACGGAGATAGTACGAACCAAACACGGTTTGGATGGCCGTGCAAAAGTGTTTCAATGCCTCATGAGTCGTGGACTCACCAATGCGTACGTATTCGTCGACGGCATCAGCCGGAATACCGTAAGCAAGGATTCGAACAGCCGCAACAACTTTCTGTAGAGCAGAAAGACCAATCTCACCCGCACAGTTTAGGCGCTGAATAAAGTATGGATCCACTTGTTGCACAACATGAACGAGGCGCTCAAACACATGGCGACGTATACAGAACCTACCATAAAATTAATGTGTCATACTAAGAGTCATGAAGTTATGTACTGGGCAAAATGAATGTGGGCATTTCAAATACCTCCTACGAAATTGAGCATTCGTGTACACAGGTTGCGCTCCAAAGTAGTCCGCTCGGATTCTTGCATCGCCGCTCATGTGATCACGATGAATCCGAACACGCCCTGGAATCGAACCACCATGACGACGCTCGTTGCGTGCATGCCGCCTCCTATTGAGCATGTGCCTCGCTAAATCCAACTCTTCTTCTTCCTCTTCCATTTCTTCCATCAACCTAACAAGAAAATTCGATTCTAAGTAGGGGTTCATTGTTGTCGAGTTTGTACAGGGAAGGTTGAGTGAAGTATGCAAGCCTCACTCGCTATTTATAAAAGAAGTAGGCTTCGGAGACAAGCCATCCGCGTGTCGTGCAGAGGAAGCTAGTCGATGGCTTCTCGAAGAAGAGTTGTGGCTTACGGTAGAATCTTGTCAATTTGAAAACATTTTTTCGTACCGATAAAATACTATGCGACGTTTTATCGACAATAATTGCACACAACATAACAGCCAATGGTACATAATGTTGACAATTCGAAATAATTAATTAAAAAAATTAATAAATACACTTTTTTGCACATCATTTGTATAGCGCGAATTGGGAAGAAAACAAAGAAAACTGAAAAAGAAATGGAAAAAGGGAATCTGTTAACAGTGTAGCTTTAGGAGACGGAATTTAGGAAACGCTGCTGGAGACTGAGAATATATAGAGGGCAGAATCTTTTAGAGTGTTCTGTAAAGGACAGAGAATATTCCTTTAGGGGACGGAATTTAGGGGATGCTGCTGGAGACAGTCTTACAATGATGACTGCCTTGATGTGTGTGATGTTGAACGGGAAGTTGAACTCCTCCTCATCTTTGATTCTAAGCATGGTGCTCAGAATATCGTCGTCTTCCGCCACCTCAGCATCCTTGACCTTCTGCCTCGCCTCTCACGCCTCGATGATCTGGTCCAGCACCTGGTCGAGCTGCTCATGCGCCACCTGCAGGCGGCGTCGCATCCCAGTGGCGATGTCCAGGAACCGCATCGACGGGAAGAGGTCAGAGACGCAGAAACCAGAGCCGCTGCTCAGCACGACCGCCATCGCTGACAGGAATTTCGCCTTGTGCTCGTTGCTGAAGCGGTCTCCGAAGGTCGCCAGCCCAGTGATGTAGTTAGCACAGGAGACCAGCAGGCTGCCGAGGTTGACTGCTGCTGCTGGCTCGCCGCGGGCGCCACATGAACGGCGGCGGATCTCCCTGGCGAGGGACATGGTCTCGCTGTCCCCGATGGGCGCGAGCTGCCTCAGCTTGCGCAGCGCCCTCCGATAGGCCCCGTAGGGAGCAAAGGCGAAGTCGTGGCCGCCGTAGCCGATGATCTCCGTGGCGAGCAGGTACATAGGAAGGTCGGATCCGACGTTGTCGTAGGCGACGCACATGGTTGTTGGCCGCTATGCGCGAGCGAGGATCCCGCATGGTTGTTGGATGGAGGCGGCTGCGCGCATGGCGAGGGCGGTGGCGGGAGCGAGGATGGATGACAGATGAGGCATGCGGGGGCGGATCCGGCGCTAGGCGCGAGCGAGGATGGCATCGCAATCGGACGGTGGAGATGGAGGCGGGGGCATGGTTATGCCAAGTCTACACTATCGTCTTAAGGATTAGTAGAGATAAGATATAGTTTCAAAAGTTTGTTTTTCCAACATAAAGTCTACACTAGTCTATAATCTAAAATTAGGGTTTTATTGTTGAGCAGAACATTTTGTTGTTGGTGCCCTAGATTATGGTCTGGTTCCGCGTTCATCCCAACAAATACCAAACAAACCCTTTGATTCTCGCATCAAGATTTAAGGAATCCTATTTTGCAGTACTAACATAAATTGAGAAAACAGGATAGGGATGCATGTGTTCCGACAAAGTAGCATATGAGGCATTTATTAACATACCCCCCCACGTTACATTTCCTCGCCTGTCCAGACGTTGAGCCAGCCAACAAATAGTAACAATAAACAATAGTAATCCTTACATCACACCAGTGACTTACACGGGCAGCCGATTCCATCGGCTGCAAAATTTATCATGCATGATATGGTATCGCTTCGAATGTCTTTTTGCAGTGCAACAGCACACTCTATTTTCTTCTATGCAACAAAATGAACCAAAAACATACACAACCAGCACCATGCCACAATCACCAAAACAAACCAGAATAGACAGACATGGAGCGAAAATATGTTTCACATGTGTCTGATGCCAAGGATGCTCTGAGCTGTGTACCAGCGTGGAGCAGGCTCAGTGAAGTCAGCACCACCACTCTCTAGCCTGACGAGGCATGGCCACTTGTTGCAGAGGGCTTCGCAACGTAGATCTGCTTCATCCTACCAGTGCCTGAACTCCTGTCGGAACCAGAACCTTGATTCCTACCCTGGTACCCTGATCGTCGCTGCCACTCGTTACCAGTACCAGCCTTCTGAGTCGCACGGGCACGGCGATCCTGATTGTTAACCAGATGCTGGTATTGCGGGTCTGATGATGATGACGAGGACTGATGGGTCTTGGAAGGTATGCTGGTGACCTGGGGGGCGTTCGTGCTGCCAGCCGCCCCTGCTGCAATTCCAGGGTTGACTTTGGATGGGGTCACCCTAACCATGGCTTTGGCACTGGTTGGGACTTCATTGCTGATCAAGCCCGCCTGGCCAAACGAAGGCTGAACAGTTTGGGAGCTTGAGCTGGTTGAGGCTGGCTGTTCGACAAGACCTAACTCATCCCTGTACTGAGAAACGGCTGCATTTGGGAAGGTTTTGTTGCCGTCTGATGGCCCAGCAGAAGCAGAGGACTCCTGAAATCGGTTATTTGTACCAGACTTGTCTATTGGCACGTTATGAACAAACTGTTGTGTGGCTGTACCCTCTACTGGATGCTGCTTAAGTGCAACTGATAATGGAACTGAGTGTAGAGGAGGTACAGGCATATGTGGCCAGCACGTTTGCATCTGTATGTCTGTAGATGTCTGGAAAAATAGCAAACAAATGAAGAAAGCGTTGTATTAGCATAAAAATGCAAGAGTTAATTACACTATTTTTTTTCACTTGCAATCTAACTGTCTTGGCATGTATCTACAACAATTAAAATGCATACCTGGAAAGGAGCAATGTCGAACATGGTCAATGGAGACGGGATTGGCATGATAGAAGTTGGGCGTAGATGTGGAACTGGAGCAGGAACACTAGGAGCGTTTACTTGACCAGACACCATATTTTGGCTGTTTGGATCACTCTGGCTTACACCAACAATAGGTGGCCCTTGACTTTGCTTCCAGTCAGGCTGCTTGTCACCAGGGATATAAGTGGCTCCCATAAAACCAAGTCCCATCTGACCAAATTGACCTACTGGGGCGAAGTGGTTATAGACCACCATATGTGGGGGGGCTTGCACGCCTGGGATTCCTCCCGGAGTGATGAAAGGACCAGCGTACCCAGTTGGAGGGCGGTAGAAAGAGTCTACCCCAGAATGACACTGTGGCCAAGCTCCCAATGGTGCTGAAGGCAATGCATTGCTTCTTTGAGGGTGCTGACCTTGAGAACCAGCAGATTCGTCACTTGGGCCAAATGCAAAAATGTGCCCTCCTAACATCGAGTTCATATCAAAGCAGGAAAAGTGGGATGGCTGTGCACCATGAAACTGAGAAAGCATTGGCCCTGATGCTTGTGGACTGGCTATAGGAGGCCACAAGGACATGGATGGAGTATCAACCGATAAGTCTGCAGGAAGAGCAACTGCGAGTGGCTCTTCTGTGGATGATTGACCAGCTTGACCTGTTCTTGCCCCTGCTTCAGTTTTGTCCATAACACAATAAATATAGCTACATAATCATATAGCAATGTCTTAATTAAAGTAGTTGACAATGCAAAGATCATACCTCCTGATGTTAACCCACTGAGATCCTTGCTTGTAAAGCTCTTGTCTGGAGCCGATGCAGTAGTTGCATCAGCTGGAGATCCCTCATCAGTGCTAATAGCTGCCACAGCCACAGCAGAAGCAGCTGCTTCAGCCTCTGCTTCCGCATCCTCGGTACTCGGACATAATTCCTTGGAATTTGCCTTATCAGGACCACTGTTATCGCTAGGCAAGCCTCGATCGATCTTCATATCAGGCCTAGATGAACCTGGAGCTCCAAGACCACTTGAAACAGTTCGGCTGACTGGGGGTAGCATGGTTGGTGACGTTACTGCCCCTGGTCAATATTGTTATTCATTGTAAGTCAAGTCACAATAAACATCGTATAATACTGATGAAAAGTGCAGCTTACCAAATTGAATCTTCTCTCCAGCCAGAAGGGAGTTAATAGGACTAGCAGATGAAGGCAACACCTTTTCTGTGATTACTGTGGGAGACAAAGCATTGTTGGACTCCAACGAAAAGCCAGGCCCAGCCTGCTGTTCAAATTTAGCTGGTCCCATAGCTTCTTCAAGTTGAGTTTGAGTTAATGGCATGACCTACATGTGAATAAGTTGCAAATAAATAAATATATATATGAAGACTAGAGGATTAAGATAAAAACCATATTTCAGTGGCTAGATGTGAGGGACTAAAAAGTTTCTTCCTGAAAATCCAAATAAAATGTACAATTGCATTCAATAGAAAATGAATGTATAAATAAGTACAATAATTTGAAGGTAGGGACACTCATTAGAATGTACAATAAGAACTACTTAAACTGCATGCTACCAACACAGCAACATGAGCATTTAAAAAGGTCATGTTTAGTTTATGATTGTCGATCTTTTACCTAGATAACTACTTGAAACTGCAATTTCTCAATAGGAGCACATGTCGCACTTCATGTGGACAAACCATAACCTAATTTATCGATCTCCTTACTATCACTACATTGCTATTACTCATACTTGTCTTACTTTTATATACTTCAGGGGCAGCCCTTGTTGGGTTCATCTCTAGCAAAAAACTTTGTTCTGTGCTCACTCTTGGTGCAGGATTTCAAGAATTTTCATCAACATTTTATTTCTTTTTAGATTTTAGAAAAAAACATATAACAACAACAAAGCCTTTTTGTCCCAAGCACGTTGGGGTAGGCTAGAGATGAAACCCCGTATGAAAACCGCAGAGCTCAACCCCCAAAGAAAAGAAAAGGGAGACAAAGGCAAAAGAGAACTGAAAAACGACGAAACGGGGAAACACATAAAAAGAGATAAAACCCACAAGAACCAGCAAGATCTAAAGGGGCACAAGAAAAGGTCAAACGATTAAGGAGGAAAAGCGAAACTACAAATCAGGGTTCTAGCACGTGAATTGCACACTTCCACCCCTTCCTATCCACGGCGAGCTTTTTATCAATATTCCACTCCTTCAGGTCCCTCTTCACAGCCTCTGTCCACGTCAAGGTTGGTCGACCTCTACCTCTCTTCACATTCTCGGGACGCCTAATTATTCCGATATGCACTGGTGCCTCTTCAGATCTTCATTGGATATGTCCAAACCATCTCAAACGATGTTGCATAAGCTTCTCCTCAATTGGCGCCACTCCTACTCTCTCTCGTATATCATCATTCCGGACTCGATCTCTCCTTGTGTGGCCACATATCCAGCGCAACATACGCATCTCTGCCACACTTAGTTGTTGGACATGTCGTCTTTTAGTGGGCCAACATTCTGCTCCATACAACATAGCCGGCCGGATTGCTGTCTTGTAGAATTTGCCTTTTAGTTTGTGTGGCACCCGGGGGTCGCATAAGACACCCGCAGCTTGTCGCCACTTCAACCATCCAGCTTTAATTCTATGACTGACATCCTCATCGATGTCTCCCTCCTTCTGAAGCATTGATCCTAAGTAACGAAAAGTGTCTTTCTTGGGTACCACTTGCCCATCAAGACTAACATCGCCATCCTCATACCCCATGGCACTGAAATCACACTTCATATACTCTGTTTTAGACCTAATAAGCCTAAAACCTTTTGCTTCCAGCGTCTGCCTCCACAATTCCAACTTTTGCGAAACACCACTCCTACTCTCCTCAATAAGTACCACATCATCGACAAAAGCATACACCACGGTATATCTCCTTGTATGTCCCTTGTGACCTCATCTATCACCAAAGCAAAAAGATAAGGGCTCAAAGCCGACCCTTGATGTAGTCCTATGTTAATTGGAAAGTCATCGGTGTCTCCATCACTTGTTCGGACACTTGTCACAACATTAGTGTACATATCTTTGATAAGATTAATGTACTTTGTTGCTACTTTGTGTTTTTCTAAGGCCCACCACATTACACTCCTAGGTACTTTGTCATAAGCCTTCTCCAAGTCTATGAAGACCATATGCAGGTCTTTCTTTTGTTCTCTGAATCTCTCCATAAGTTGTCTGAGTAAGAAAATGGCCTCCATAGTTGATCTCCCAGGCATGAAACCAAACTGATTTTGGGTCACGCTCGTCATCTTTCGCAGGCGGTGTTCAATGACTCTCTCCCATAGCTTCATTGTATGGCTCATGAGCTTAATTCCACGGTAATTAGTACATCTTTGAACATCTCCTTTGTTCTTGAAGATTGGTACTAACGTACTCCGCCGCCACTCGTCGGGCATTCTGTTTGTCCGAATGATGGTGTTGAAAAGCTTAGTCAGCCATACTATCGCTATGTCTCCAAGGCATCTCCATACCTCGATAGGGATACCATCAGGGCCCATCGCCTTTCCTACCTTCATCCTTTTTAGCGCCTCCTTAACTTCATATTCTTGTATCCTTCGTACAAAACCCCTGTTATTGTCATCGAATGGTTCGTCCAATTCTATTGTAGAACTCTCATTCCCTCCATTGAACAATTTGTTGAAGTACTCCTTCCATCTGTTCTTGATCTCTTCATTCTTCACTAATAGTTGGTTTGCTTCATCCTTGATGCATTTGACTTGGTTGACATCCCTTGTCTTCCTTTCACGAATCTTGGCCATCATATAGATATCATTTTCTTCCTGCTTTGTGTCCAACCGTTGATAAAGGTTGTCATAGGCTTGACCCTGGGCTCTACTAACCGCTCGCTTTGCAGACTTCTTCGCTATCCTGTACTTCTCTATGTTGTCTGCACACTTGTCATGATGTAAGCGTTTGTAGCAATCTTTCTTCTCCTTGATAGCCTTTTGGACATCTTCGTTCCACCACCAAGTGTCTTTAACTTCCCTTCTGTTTCCTTGACTCAACCCAAACTCTTCTGAAGCTATCTTTCGGATGCATGTCGCCATCTTCCTCCACATGATATTTGTGTCTCCCTCTTCTGCCCAAGGGCCCTCCTCGATAACTCTCTCCTTGAAAGTTTGGGCCACATCCCCTTTAAGCTTCCACCACTTTGTTCTAGTGACCTTGTTATGCTTAATCCGTTGTAAACGAATCTTAAAACGGAAGTCAGCTACGACAAGCTTATGTTTAGAAAAAAAAAACATAAAACAACAAAAAAGACACTATCGTGATACAGTTCCCATGTAATATGTTGAAATATGGTTATCTAGCATTGTAGTCTTATGTTGTTTGTCACGGGCAAGGTTGGTTCCCAAGCAAACACAGCCTCACCTCGCTAGTCTAAGCAAGCTTACCTTGCCAGCACAGGCAAGACGAATTTGCTCGCCTGCAGAAGCAAGCAAAAAGCTCGCTAGCTCAGATCCCAAGGAAGCCTGACCCAGCAATCCCTGACTTCTGATGAACCAGGCTGTACAATACTCAGCCAGGCAACCAAATGTACCCACAATAACAATATTGCTGTCTAATTCCTCTTCTGGTGTTCGGATTAATAATTTGTACAAATTCAGAAGAAAACAGCAATCGAATTATCAATTATGCAAGTACAGTAGGCATAATAACTGTTTAACTTTGCATAATTTGTTGGATAGCGAGGTTATCTGGTTTGCATCCATGAAAAAAAATGTAAATGCTCGACCTGCAGGGGTTAAGACAGTCCCCGAGTGCTGTATTAAGAAGACCTTCTCACGAGCACAGGTAAAAAAACCCAAACCCCTGCCCCCCCAATTCACAGCGGCACTGTAGCCCATGTAATATGTACATACAGCAGGATGGATTGGGAGTGAATATATGTGGAATTCATTCTCACAAGAAAAAATCTACAACCAAAGATCAAGAATGAAAAATATGGATGCAACGATAACAGAATATAGGTTTGCTGCCATTGGAACACAAACAAACTTGAGAAAAAAAAAAGCAATCTACCTGTTGGTTTATTTGTGAATTATCCCAGGAAACCATGTTAAATGGAGTACTAATAGATGGCCCTTTATTGTCGCCATCAGATAAGCCACTCACAAGCTTTGCAGGACTCGAGGTGACCAAGTCAGAGGATGCCTGGATCTGGATAGGCCTGTAAAAGCAGTTGTGAGTGACCCTCGAGCATAGCCTTAATTGATTCAAGAACTTAAGCATAATTAATCTACATACTGATTGGCAAAGCAGTTTGTATGAGTTTCTGCATTGGTTGAGGGTGGCCCTATGAGGTTCATGGAGGCTGTATCACCCATCAATGGAATTGAAGATTCAGCATAGTCAACAATTCTTCCTTCTACTGTGATGGCGGAACCAGAAGAAACTTTCTTTGTAACTTCTCCACTAGAAGGAGCTGCTCGCTTATTCACACTAGGACCAACTGAGCTTTGTAGGGAAATACTATGCTGTTTGCGGGGAGCCTGATACAACCAACATA
The DNA here is from genome assembly GCF_902167145.1 of Zea mays. Classification (NCBI taxonomy): domain Eukaryota; kingdom Viridiplantae; phylum Streptophyta; class Magnoliopsida; order Poales; family Poaceae; genus Zea; species Zea mays. The sequence goes on along the minus strand of NC_050096.1, from coordinate 69,112,711 downwards.
AAAGCATTAATTAATTGAAATAAGGCAAAAAAAAGATAAAAGTTTAAGCAAATCAAACATGACAGATTGGCACCTTTGCCATCCTTATTTTGGATCTGTTTTCTTTCTCCCTCTGCTCTCTCCTGACACTCATGATCTGCCTTTTGGATCTTACTTCAATGAAGCCATCTGCATCAACAGGGACCTCAATGCCTTGCTGCTTCACAACACGGACAGCTCCAGCTTGCAATGAGGTAGTATCTCCATCAGGAACAGCACCCGTTCTAGACTTCTTGTTCCCACCATGAGATCTCTCATAAGGGACATTGTGTGTACTTCTAAACGAGAGACTCTGATCACTTGCTCCATTTATCCTAGATGCCTTGCTCATATCAAGTTCCCTTCTATTAGTATTTCTCGCTGGAATATCTCTTGTTCCATTGGAGCTTGTTATCTCATCTTGTTCACCATGGCAAAATGATTCAGAAGTTTCATTTTGATTCTTCTCGATGTTTTCCCGAACTCTAAACTCAGTTCGTCTTACATTCCTACGAGCCCTTCTCTGGAATCCTCCTTTGGAATCCTTATGAGAAGGCTCAACAATTGAGCCAGTAGATCTCATGTTAATGTCTTTAACAGCATATCCATATCTCCTCCCCCTTCTATCAGAGACAACACCAAGAGCCTTTGGATCACCCATGGCTCTCCCCTCCAAACCATATTGAGAAGATTCTACATTGTTGGACGTAGGCCTGTAATTCCTCTTCAAAGAGAGACCTTGATTCCTCCCACTTGGAGTTGTACCCTCAGCAAACTCTCTGTCCACTTGACTACTAAATCCGTCCACACCAGCCATCTGATTGTTTGCAGGAGCATTGAGATACTGGGAATTTGAATTGTCCATGCCAAGGGGAACCTTGGTTGTAGGTGCTGCTGATTTGTTGATAAAGGTGGATGAGCTTGCCTGAGCTGGGATGTTCTGGTTTGTACCTCCATCCATTAGCTCAGGTAGAACACTGGACACATTCTGATTCAATGTATGTTGAGCTGATATGGAAGAATGTGCAGGGCGGGTGGCCTGAGAAGGCAGCGATCGAACACTCGGAGCGATAGGACGTACATACCTCAACTGGCCAAATTGATACAAAGGGGTTGTTGAAGGGTGCATATGAGGCAGGGATGGGTTAAACTGATTGTGGAGATGGATTGGCATCTGTATGGAACCAATTTGAATGGCTGGAACCGGAGTTGGTATTAGAGGAGGACCTGTAAACAAACCAAACTGGAGGCTGACAGGTACTTCATTCTGCCCAACTACTGTTGAAGCTGACGAAAAAATAGGACCCACAGAAGATGCCTGAGGTAACTGGGAACTTGAAGCAGGTGTCCTTGAGCTATTGGATGGCTCCCCATTACTGTCTTCTGTCAGGCCATTTACACCATCAAGAGTCAATGCCTGCAGTGCTTTCTCTGCTTCAGTAACAGGATCAGAATGGACAACTGAACCACTGACATTCTCTTGCTCTGCAACTCCTGAGTTTAGATGTACTCCAACTGTCCTTTCCGTGCTCCTCACAGAAGCTAATTCAAGTTGACTATTCGGTGGAATTTCAACCTGCACGCCCTCATCAAACCCAAGTATAACTGGTTCCAGTTCTACGGGTGTATCCTGCCCCTCTAAGAACTCATCATCCAAGTCTATGTTCTCATCATCAGCTTCATTCATTTCATCTTCCTGGTAGCTATCATTGTCTTCATCATATTCATCCTGTTTTCGCCTATCATCATTGTTTACACTTGACCATTCATCCTCCTCCAAGTGGGGCACTCCTGAGGCAGCAATTCTGCTTGTATTGTCTGCATCTACAGTCAGAGCTGCATGATGGTTGTCAGAGAGCGCCGTATGTTCACCATCAGCAGAAGTCGGTAACACAGGAGAATCACCAGATACGTCCATCTCATCATGTGAAACATGTGGAGGTGAGCTAGGAGGGCTTGAAACAGAAAGAGAAGATTGTGAACCCAATACAGGGCTTTTTCTGTCCACAATTTGTTGCTCATTGACAGAAATGTGGTCAGATCGTATCCCATGCTGGCGAGATGCCTCTTGGTATACACTTCCGTACTGACCCTGCATAATCTGCACATCATCTCTACCAGAACACTCTCTGTTCCCACCATCCACAAAAGATGAATTGAAACGTTGTGCTGAAGCACCAATTGAACTTCTGTGCACAGAGGTCACAATTGGGGGTGGGGGAACACGTGGTTGCCTCATAGAGTAGCGTGGTCTGGTAAAAGAAGACAATTCATTAACATCAGGACTCTGAAACATCCTATCTCCTTGTTGAGCATTGAGGCTTCCATGAGAACTACTAGGCAGCCAAGCTGTATCTCCAAACCTGTCGCTGTTAAAAAACTCATTATCAAATTCAGATTGTTTGCTGAAACGGTCAATCTCCCTAGGCGCATCCCATCGTGGAACCTTTTCATGATGGAAATCTTCAAGTGCCCATGAAGAATCAGTTGTTCGGCCTGTTGAAGATTGCCTAACCGAAACACTCCCAAATCCATCATTAAGATCCTTCTTGGGGAAATTTCCCCTCTTTGAAGCAAAAGGGTCATGCTGTGGCCTATGATGCACATTCTCTTGTTCTGGAAATGCAGGCCTTGAACTATAGTGTGCAGTTTCTCTATCAATAAATGAAGGGCGTCCATCTGTAAGAGTGCGCACCCTTGGAACTGTCTCACTGAACCTGTTAATACTAGAGGATTCCAATGGTGTTGAGGTATTGATGCGCTCATTCATTTTGTCAATATCCTTTCTGTCACCAAAGTTAGCAGAGTGTGACAGGTCTCTGTCCTTGACATCTCCAGGAATAAATTCATCATTGACAGCTCTTGTGCTGTCAATGTTTGTTTTTGCTTCCCTTTTAGCAATTCTTGCCTCCAATTCTAAGAGCTTCTGATGTGCTGCCTCCCTGCGCCGCTCCTCCTCCATAGCGATCCTCTTTCTTTCCTCTTCCCTTGCGATTCTCTGCTCTTCAGCCCTTCTAGCAGCTTCTAGCCTCTCTTGCTCAGCTTGCCAAGCTGCCTGCTTTGCCTGCTCCTCCGCCAGCCGTTGCCTCTCCTCCTCTTCTCGTATCATCCTCTCCTGTTCCTCTTCTTGCTTCCGAGCAACTTCTCTGGCCCTTTCCTGTTCTTCCATTACCCGTTGTCTCTCCTGCTCCTGTACCCTCAAGATCCTATCAAGCTCTGCCTCAAACGACTCCCTTGCTGGGTCATGAAAATCAGCTGGTTTAGCTGCTTCTTTTTTCTTCTTTATTGCAGTCAAGTTAACGGCAGAAATGCTGTCAAAACCACTATCATCTATTAAAGGCTTTGCAGGGGAACCAGTCAGCCGCTTCTCCCTGCCAAATTTTGCCACTGGATCATTATTTAAAGGCCCTTTATTACCACCAAAGGGCTGCACTTTGGAACCAACATTATTCTGGAAAGAATTCAACCTAGGCCAATTATTTGAACTGTCGCCGTAACGCTCGCTAGCAGCTTCCACCCCATTCTGTCCATAGGCACTCATAGGAGGCTCCTTACCATTACTCCACACATCCTTGGATCCACTGGCAGCTATGTTTTCTCGGTATGATTGCCCACTGCTTCCTCTGCCACCACTGTAAGGTCGACCATCTGTTCGCTCCCTGTCGTGTTGGTTTGACACGGGAGATCGCCACAGCCTGTCCTGCCCACCTTCTTTATTTGTTGCAGCCACATCTCTCCCAAACATCTCCTTTTTGAAGGGATCCCTCATCGATACATAAAGGTCGCGCCCTGGAAGCATGGCCTCAGTCCTGCCAAATCCCCTCTCCCTGCTGTCCCGCTCTGGAAGGCTCAGCCCTGTGTCACGCTCGTCATCAGCCCAGTCAGAATCATACCTAAGCCGGACCATCGGAAGCGGCCCCAGATCAGGCTTCTGCACCCTCTCAGCGGAAGTGCGGCCACCAGGTCCCAAGCTGACACCAGAGGCCAGCGTCTCAGTGGTCCGCGAGGTTGTCACCTGTGGCCGCATCCCAAGAGATCCTGGTCGCGCCTCTGGCGTGACGACCCGGACCCCATCAGCATCCTTCTGCCGCTGCGCAGGCTGCGGGGGTGTTGGCGGGGCAACAGCTGCTTTCAAGGACGGGAAGTCCTCCCCACGCAAGACGCCGGCTTTCTCCGCAAACCCATATGACGGTGGCCTGGGGACGCCGCCAGGAAGCGCTGCGGAGCCGGGAGGCTTCTCGGACGCCGAGGCGGGCTTGGTCCAGCCAGCAGCAGGCCCGCCGGATCGAGGCGGGGCCGAGGCGACCCCGCCCCCCGCAGCGGCCGCCGAGCCGTCAAATCTCTCGTGCTCCTTGCGGAGCGACGGTAGATTGAGAGGCGGCGGGACGGAGAGCTTGGGCGCTTGCGGCTTGGCAAGGGAGGAGGCTCCGCGCGGACGAGAGAGCACCACCATACCGCCGCCGGCTGAGGAACCGGCGCCGGCAGGGCGGGAGGGACGGCCGCCGCCGCCATGGTGTGATGAGGGAGCGGACTGGCCGTAGGATCGGTTGAGGTTGACGGAGACAAACTTTCCGGGGTGCGACATCGGCGGCCGGCGAGGCGCATGAAACCCTAACCCACGAGCTCGTAGGCGAAGCCCGTTGCGAGGGGGCTCTCACGCGCGGGGCGGGCCCCCCGGAGGACCGGAAGAGGCGGGTATGAGGCGTCGCGCCCTCGCCGCCGGCCGACGAGGAGGCGGCGGCGGGGGTGTGGGGGAGGGGATGGGAAGGTTGGTGGTGTCGGGTCGGTGTACGGGAAGGGGGAGGGCTGCCCTAGCTAGGCGTGGTGAGATGGAGGGTGACGGCGATGGCGTCGATGGGCGGGGAGGCTGCGCGGCGGCACGAATCTTCAGGCGGGCGCTGGTATTGTCGCGTCGGCTGTGCCCGCTGGTGCGGCGTGGGCTGTTGCTGGGGCCCGTTGTTCAATTGAGTCGGTTGTTCGCTCGTTAATTTTATTTTGCACTATACCATAAAATGTATTTTACATAAGGGAACGTATCTGGTGCTCAAAGGGGTACGGTGCTCATGTGCACATTTTAAATCTGATGCATCCATTTCGCATCTAACAGTAGCACCAATTTTGTGAAGCACCCCTTCCACCTTCCTCCCCTGGTGGGAGGGGTTCTTCGTAAAATTAGCTGGTGCTGTTGAATACAAGATGGATGCACCAGATTTAAAATGTGCACATGAGCACCATACCCCTTTGAGCACCAGATACGTTCCCTTTACATAAATATATGCATGATCTGCTGAACACAGTCTTACACCTAACCTATTTAAGGTGTTATGGCTAGTAAAATTTAGTAGGTGATTAAAACTAACGACTGAATTTAGGTGGTGTTTGATTCACGAAATGTAAAGTAAAGGGTAATGGTAATGGTTTACACTCAATTACTGGCGGTAACAAGTTTGAATAGTCCAATATCAATTTTTAGTATGGTATCTGATTACGGTTTACTAAAACAAACATGATTTAACGTTATCACTTATCCATTACGTTACAAATATTTTAACCAAACGGTACTGTCGGGGACCATAATTAGGGGTACCCTCAAGATCCCTAAATCTCAGCTGGTAACCTCCATCGGCACAAAGCTGTAAATGCCTGATGGGTGCGATTAAGTCAAGGATCGGTCCATTCAAGGGACATGATCGTGCCTCGCCCGAGCCTAGCCTCGGGCAAGGGAAGCCGACCCCGGAGAACCTACGTCTCGCCCGAGGACCTCCCTCCAGCAACGGGCACACTATCGGCTCGCCCGAGGCCCAGTCTTCACCAAGAAGCAACCTTGGCCACGTCGCCACGCCGACCGACCAAATCGCAGGGGCATTCAATGTAAAGGTGGCCTGACACCTTTATCCTGACGCACGCCCTCCAGTCGACAGAGCCGAAGTGACCGCAGTCACTTCGCCGCTCTACTGACCGGTCTGACAAGAGGACAGCGCCGCCTACGCCGCTCCGACTGCTGAGCCACCCGACAGAGTGAGGCTGACAATAGCCAAGGCCGGCCTCGGGCGTCAGAAGAAACTCCGCCTTGCCCGACCCCAGGGCTCGGACTTGGGCTCAGCCCCGGAAGACGGCGAACTCCGCTCCGCCCGACCCAGGGCTCGGACATGGGCTCAGCCCCGGAAGACGGCGAACTCCGCTCCGCCCGACCCAGGGCTCGGACATGGGCTCAGTCCCGGAAGACGGCGAACTCCGCTCTGCCCGACCCAGGGCTCGGACATGGGCTCAGCCCCAGAAGACGACGAACTCCGCTTCGCCCGACCCAGGGCTCGGACATGGGCTCAGCCCCGGAAGACGATGAACTCCGCTCCGCCCGACCCAGGGCTCGGACATGGGCTCAGCCCCAGAAGACGGCGAACTCTGCTCCGCCCGACCCAGGGCTCGGACATGGGCTCAGCCCCAGGAGACGACGGACTCCGCTTCGCCCGACCCCAGGGCTCGGACTCAGCTCTAGCCTCAGCCGACGGTCTCCGCCTCGCCCGACCCAGGGGCTCGGACTCGAACACGGCCACGGGAGACAGACTCGACCTCCACCTCGGAGGAGCCTCCACATCACCCAACCTAGAGCGCGGACCGACCACGTCGACAGGAGGCGCCATCATTACCCTACCCCGAGCTGACTTAGGCTACGGGGAACAAGACCGGCGTCCCATCTGGCTCGCTCCGCCAAATAGGCAATGATGGCGCCCCGCACACTCTATGACGACGACGGCTCTTGGCCCCCTTACGGAAGCAAGAGGACGTCAGCAAGGACTCGACAGTCCCGACAGCTGCCCTCTCGCCAGGCTCCAGCACTCCTCCGACGGCCACGACACCACATGAACCGGGTGCCGAAACCCCTCCGGCTGCCACGATGGCATGTACTTAGGGCGCTAGCTCTCCTCCGCTAGACACGTAGCACTCTGCTACACCCCCCATTGTACACCTGGATCCTCTCCTTACACCTATAAAAGGAAGGACCAGGGCCCTCTAACAGGGGGTTGGCTCGCGCGGAGAAGGACGGGACGGCGTTCGCTCAAGGCCGCTCGCTCCCACTCCCGCGTGGACGCTTGTATCCCCCTACTGCAAGCGCACCCGACTCAGGCGCGGGGCTAACACGAAGGCCGCGGGATCCACTCTCTCACGTCTGCCTCCCTCCGGCTGCTTCCTTTCCCCCCTTCGTGTTCCGCCTCGCGTCGACCCATCTGGGCTGGGGCACGCGGTGACAATTCACTCGTCGGTCCAGGGACCCCCGGGTTTCGAAACACCGACAGTTGGCGCGCCAGGTAGGGGCCTGCTGCGTGTTGACGAACAGCTTCCCGTCAAGCTCCAGATGGGCAGTCTCCAGTAACCTTTCCAGCCCGGGACGGTGCTCCGTTTCAGGAATCTCGAGTTCATGTCCCTCGACGGCAGCTACGACATGATACTCCTTCCCCCGCCGTGCGACAGCGACAATGGCGGTCGACAACCCGCTCGCCGGCGGGGAAATCGACGACGCCTTCCCCACGTGGTGGAAGCACGACATTCGGGCTTGTCCCGTCCCCTCGCCCGCCGACGGAGGAGGAGGCGGGGCAACCAAGGCCAAGCGGGAAGCGGCACCTCGTTGGCTGTCGAGCGAGTCGATGGCGCCGGCGCCCCAACGGAGGGCGCGTCGGGCATCGATCTCGCGTCTGAGACGAAGACGAGCGCCGCCTCCCCACAACACGCCAATATCAAGCAAACGCACGACGCCAGCACGCTCGCGAAGGGCTTGCTGGGCGTCACCCTCGTACCTGAGACGACGGTGCAGTCAGTCCCAGACGCGACCTCGTCACCGACCGTCGACCGAAAGGTACCGACCGATTCCCATCTCGCGTCTTTTGGATTCGGCCTCGACCCACCAAGCGACTCCGCTTCGGTGAGCGCTCTCCTGGAGGCGAGTCCAAACCCTCTGGGGTATCGTGTGCGGTCACCCTGGGACCGACTGACGGCCGACTCGACCTACGAGCCCTCGGGGTCCGAGGGAGATGGCGGGCCTGACCTCTGTTGGGATTTCTCCGGACTTGGTAACCCCAGTGTCGTGCGGGACTTCATGACCGCATGCGACTACTGCCTTTTCGACTGTTCCGACGGCAGCCGCAACCTCGACAATGAGGACCGCGGCCCAAGTCGTGAATGTTTCCATGTCGATCTAGGGGGTCCCGGCGAAGGCAACCATCTTGGTATGCCGGAAAACGGTGATCCCCCTAGGCCCTCGCCTCGCGTCGACATCCCTCGGGAGCTTGCTGTGGTCCCTGTCCCGGCGGGGGGTCCTGACCCACAGCTCGAGCATATCCGTGAGAGGCAGACCAGGCTCGACGAGGGAGCAGGAACGCTTGTGCTGATCTGCCGGGACATCGGGCAGGAATGGGCGGTCCAACCCCCGGCCGGAGAAGCGCGTCATCTCCCCCAGGACATCTAGCACCGCATCGCCGACGACGTCAGGGTGAGGCCGCCGCCGGATTCCAGCGGAGTTGGCCGGAACCTGGATGCAGTGGCAGTACTCCTCCGCGCGATGCCGGAGCCATCAACCACCGAGGGGCGGCGTATCTAGGGAGAGCTCAAGAATCTCCTGGAGGACGCCGCGGTCCGACGGGCCGAAAGCTCTGCCTCCCGTAGGCAGGGGTTCCCCTCGGAACATCGCGCCGCGACTTCCCGATTTATGCGGGAAGCCTCGGTCCACTCCGGGCGCACGCGCAACACAGCGCCCGCGACCCCGGGTCCCCTCGGCAACGAGCGCCATCATCGTGGCCGTCGGGCCCACCTCGACGACAGGGCGCGCCGAGGCTACCACCCCAGGCGTGGGGGACGCTACGACAGCGGGGAGGATCGGAGTCCTTCGCTCGAACCACCCGGTCCGCAGGCTTTCAGCCGTGCCATACGACGGGCACCGTTCCCGACCCGGTTCCGAACCCCGACTACTATCACAAAGTACTCGGGGGAGACGAGACCGGAACTGTGGCTCGCGGACTATCGGCTGGCCTGCCAACTAGGTGGAACGGACGATGACAACCTCATCATCCGCAACCTCCCCCTGTTCCTCTCCGACACCGCTCGAGCCTGGCTAGAGCACCTGCCCCCGAGGCAGATCTCCAACTGGGACGACCTGGTCCAAGCCTTCGTCGGCAATTTCCAGGGCACGTACGTGCGCCCTGGAAACTCCTGGGATCTCCGAAGCTGCCGCCAGCAGCCGGGAGAACCTCTCCGGGACTACATCCGGCGATTCTCGAAGCAGCGCACGGAGCTGCCCAACGTCACCGATTCAGATGTCATCGGCACGTTCCTCGCCGGCACCACCTGCCGCGACCTGGTGAGCAAGCTAGGTCGCAAGACCCCCACCAGGGCGTGCGAGCTGATGGACATCGCCACCAAGTTCGCCTCTAGCCAGGAGGCAGTTGAGGCCATTTTCCGGAAGGACAAGCAGCCCCAGGGCCGCCCACCGGAAGATGCTCCCGAGGCATCAACTCAGCGCGGCGCCAAGAAGAAGGGCAAGAAGAAGTCGCAAGCGAAACGCGACGCCGCCGACACGGACCTTGTTGCCGCCGCCGAGCACAAGAACCCTCGAAAACCTCCTGGAGGTGCCAACCTCTTCGACAAGATGCTCAAGGAGCCGTGCCCCTATCATCAGGGGCCCGTCAAGCACACCCTTGAGGAGTGTGCCATGCTTCGACGACACTTCCACAAGGCCGGGCCACCCGCGGAGGGTGGCAAGGCCCTCGACGACGCAAAGGAGGAAGATCACAAGGCAGGAGGGTCCCCCGAGATCCGCGGCTGCTTCATGATCTACGGCGGGCAAGTGGCAAACGCCTCGGCTCGGCACCGCAAGCAAGAGCGTCGGGAGGTCTGCTCGGTAAAGGCGGCAGCGCCAGTCTACCTAGACTGGTCTGACAAGCCCATCACCTTCGACCAGGCCGACCACCCAGACTACGTGCCAAGCCCGGGGAGATACCCACTCGTTGTCGACCCCATCATCGGCGACGTCAGGCTCACCAAGGTCCTCATGGACGGAGGCAGCAGCCTCAACATCATCTACACCGAGACCCTCAGGCTCCTGCGGATCGATCTGTCCTCGGTTCGGACGGGCGCTGCGCCTTTCCACGGGATCGTCCCCGGGAAGCGCGTTCGACCCCTCGAACAACTCGACCTACTCGTCTGCTTCGGGACGCCCTCCAACTTTCGAAAGGAGACCCTCACATTCGAAGTGGTCGGGTTTCGAGGAACCTACCACGCAGTGCTGGGGACGCCATGCTACACCAAGTTCATGGTCGTCCCCAACTACACCTACCTCAAGCTCAAGATGTCGGGCCCCAACGGGGTCATCACCGTCGGGCCCACGTACCGACACGCATTCGAATGCGATGTGGAGTGCGTGGAGTACGCCTAGGCCCTCGCCGAGTCCGAGGCCCTCATCGCTGACCTGGAGAGCCTCTCTAGGGAGGCGCCCGACGTGAAGCGCCACGCCGGCAACTTCGAACCAGCGGAGACGGTCAAGTCCGTCCCTCTCGACCCCAGCAACGACGCCTCTAAGCAGATCCGGATCGGTTCCGAGCTCGACCCCAAATAGGAAGCAGTGCTCGTCGACTTTCTCCGCGCAAACGCCGACGTTTTCGCGTGGAGTCCCTCAGACATGCCCGGCATACCGAGGGAAGTCGCCGAGCACTCTCTGGATATTCGAGCTGGGGCCCGACCCGTGAAGCAGCCTCTGCGCCGATTCGACGAAGAAAAGCGCAGAGCCATAGGCGAGGAGATCCACAAGCTACTGGCGGCAGGGTTCATCAAAGAGGTATTCCATCCCGAATGGCTTGCCAACCCTGTGCTTGTGAGAAAGAAAGGGGGGAAATGGCGGATGTGTGTAGACTACACTGGTCTAAACAAAGCATGTCCAAAGGTTCCCTACCCTCTGCCTCGCATCGATCAGATCGTGGATTCCACTGCTGGGTGCGAAACCCTGTCTTTCCTCGATGCCTACTCAGGGTATCACCAGATCAGGATGAAGGAGTCCGACCAGCTCGCGACTTCATTCATCACACCCTTCGGCATGTACTGCTATGTTACAATGTCGTTTGGTTTGAGAAATGTGGGGGCAACGTACCATCGATGCATGAACCATGTGTTTGGCGAACACATCGGCCGAACGGTCGAGGCCTACGTCGATGACATCGTAGTCAAGACGAGGAAAGCCTCTGACCTCCTTTCCGACCTTGAAGTGACATTCCGATGTCTCAAGGCGAAAGGTGTGAAGCTTAATCCCGAAAAGTGTGTCTTCGGGGTCCCCCGAGGCATGCTCTTGGGGTTCATCGTCTCCGAGCGGGGCATCGAAGCCAACCCAGAGAAGATTGCAGCCATCACCAGCATGGGGCCAATCAAGGACTTGAAAGGCGTACAGAGGGTCATGGGATGTCTCGCGGCTCTAAGCCGCTTCATCTCCCGCCTCGTCGAAAGAGGTCTGCCTCTGTACCGCCTCTTAAGGAAAGCTGAGTGCTTCACTTGGACTCCCGAGACCGAGGAAGCCCTCGGGAACCTGAAGGCGCTCCTCACGAACGCGCCCATCTTGGTGCCCCCCGCTGCCGGAGAAGCCCTCTTTATCTACGTCGCCGCAACCACCCAGGTGGTTAGCGCCGCGATTGTGGTTGAGAGACGAGAAGAAGGGCATGCATTGCCCGTCCAGAGGCCAGTCTACTTCATCAGTGAGGTACTGTCCGAGACCAAGATCCGCTACCCACAAATCCAGAAGCTGCTGTACGCGGTGATCCTGACACGGTGGAAGTTGCGACACTACTTCGACTCCCATCCGGTGACTGTGGTGTCATCCTTCCCCTGGGAGAGATCATCCAGTCCCGAGAGGCCTCGGGAAGGATTGCGAAGTGGGCGGTGGAAATCATGGGCAAGACGATCTCGTTCGCCCCTCGGAAGGCCATCAAGTCCCAGGTCTTGGCGGACTTCGTGGCTGAATGGGCCGACACCCAGCTCCCGACGGCTCCGATCCAACCGGAGCTCTGGACCATGTTTTTCGATGGGTCGCTGATGAAGACGGGGGCCGGCGCGGGCCTCCTCTTCGTCTCGCCCCTCGGGAAGCACCTACGCTACGTGCTACGCCTCCACTTCCCGGCGTCCAACAACGTGGCAGAGTACGAGGCTCTGGTAAACGGGTTGCGAATCGCCATCGAGCTAGGGGTCCGACGTCTCGAAGCTCGCGGTGACTCGCAGCTCGTCATCGACCAAGTCATGAAGAACTCCCACTGCCGCGACCCGAAGATGGAAGCCTACTGCGATGAGGTTCAGCGCCTGGAAGACAAGTTCTACGGGCTCGAGTTCAACCACATCGCCCGACGCTACAACGAGACTGCGGACGAGCTGGCTAAAATAGCCTCGGGACGAACAACAGTTCCCCCGGACGTATTCTCTCGAGACCTGCATCAACCCTCCGTCAGGATCGAGGACACGCCCGAGCCCGAGGCACCTTCGGCTCCGCCCAAGGCACCCTCGGCTCAGTCCGAGGTACCCTCGGCCCAGTCCAAGGTACCCTCGGCTCAGCCCGAGGTACCCTCGGCCCCCAAGGGTGAGGCACTGCGCGTCGAGGGGGAACCAAGCGAGGTCACGCCTAATCAAAGCTGGCAGACCCCGTACCTGCAATATCTCCACCGAGGGGAGCTGCCCCTCGACCAAGCCGAAGCTCGGCGGTTGGCGCGGCGCGCCAAGTCTTTCGTCTTGCTGGGAGATGGGAAGGAGCTCTATAACCGCAGCCCCTCAGGCATCCTCCAGCGATGCATTTCCATCGCCGAAGGCCAGCAGCTCTTGCAAGAGATACACTCAGGGGCTTGCGGCCATCACGCAGCACCTCGAACCCTCGTTGGAAACGCCTTCCGACAAGGATTCTACTGGCCGACGGCGGTGGCCGACGCTACTAGAATCGTCCGCACCTGCGAAGGGTGTTAGTTCTACGCGAGACAGACCCACCTGCCCGCTCAGGCTCTACAGACCATACCCATCACCTGGCCGTTTGCTGTGTGGGGTCTGGACCTCGTTGGCCCCTTGCAGAAGGCACCCGGGGGCTACACACACCTGTTGGTCGTCATCGACAAATTCTCCAAGTGGATCGAGGTACGACCCCTAAACAGCATCAGGTCCGAACAGGCGGTGGCGTTCTTCACCAACATCATCCATCGCTTTGGGGTCCCGAACTCCATCATCACCGACAACGGTACCTAGTTCACCGGCAGAAAGTTCCTGGACTTCTGCGAGGATCACCACATCCGGGTGGACTGGGCTGCCGTGGCACACCCCATGACGAATGGGCAAGTGGAGCGGGCCAACGGCATGATCCTGCAAGGACTCAAGCCTCGGATCTACAACGACCTCAACAAGTTCAGCAAGCGGTGGATGAAGGAACTCCCCTCGGTGGTCTGGAGCCTGAGGACAACGCGAAGCCGAGCCACGGGCTTCACACCGTTCTTTCTAGTCTATGGGGCCGAGGCCATCTTGCCCACAAACCTAGAATACGGTTCCCCAAGGGCAAGGGCCTACACCGACCAAAGCAACCAAGCCAACCGAGAAGACTCACTGGACCAGCTGGAGGAGGCTCGGGACATGGCCTTGCTACACTCGGCGCGGTACCAGCAGTCCCTGCGACACTACCACGCCCGAGGGGTTAGGTCCCGAGACCTCCAGGTGGGCGACCTGGTGCTTCGGCTGCGACAAGACGCCCGAGGGCGGCACAAACTCACGCCTCCCTGGGAAGGGCCGTTCGTCATCGCCAAAGTACTGAAGCCCGGAACGTACAAGCTGGCCAACAACCAAGGCGAGGTCTACAACAACGCTTGGAACATCCAACAGCTACGTCGCTTCTACCCTTAAGATGTTTTCAAGTTGCTTGTATACTTCGTTCACACACCAAGTCTGGTCGTCAAGGAAGGGTCAGCCTTGCCTCGACAAAGCCCGACCCTCCCTCGGGGGCTAGAAGGGGGCAACCCCCTCTGCATCAAAATTTTCCTCGAAAAAAGAAAAAAATCTTTTCTGCCAGAATGCCTTTCGTGCTCTTCGACTACTTCAAAAGTGGATCCTGAAAACGATGGAGTACACGTAAGCAGCCAAGGCTGACCGAGTCGAGGGACTCCTACGCCTCCGGGATACGGATACCTCACTCATCACCTTCTGCGATAAGTAACTCGCGCTCGGATAAGTGACTCTGCGGACCGAACAAGTCTTCATGCTCGAGAGCTCCTCTGCCGAAATGATTTTTCGGGCCTTCTCGACTGCGTCGGTAACAGAACCCTATGGACGAGTAAGAGCGCGCATAAGCGGCAAGGCCGACCGAGCCGAGGGATTCCTACGCCTCTGGGATACGGATACCTCACTCATCGCCTTCCGTGAAAAGCGACTCTCGCCCGCACAGACAATTCTGTTACCGACAAATGAGTCCGGATACTCGAAATAAGAGGAAAAGGAACGCAGCTTTACAACACGACGACGGTGTGTTTAGGCCTCGGCGGCCGCAGAAAACATACGCACACTACAAGACAACTTGATCCTGCAGGCTCGGACGTCGACAGCCGAAGGGGGCAGCAGCACCCTCGGCGTCAACTGCACCTTCGGTGGGGTCTGACCTAGCCTCGGACGGCGACGCGGTCGGAGGCCCCCCACTCTGAAGGACGACATCAGCACCACGCCCGGGCCATCGTCGCCAGGGTCTTCTTCGAGAATCCGGCCCGAGCAGGCGGCTCGGCCGGCCACCCCGAGGCCTCGGCCAGCTGACCCTCAAAGACATCAGCTCGGCTTGTGGCCTCGGCAGCTCAACTCCGGCGTCGGCTCCGCCAGTGGACGACCCGGCCAGGCTCTGGCCAACTACACCTCCTTTTCAAAGCCAACTCTGCCTTCGTCCGTGCTGACACCGCTACCTCCGGCTTCGGCTCATCGAAGGGCGGCCGAGGGGTTTCTTTAACTAAGCAAGAGGGGCCTCGGACAGCAGGACCGACCAAGCCGAGGGACTCCTACTCCTCCGGGATACGGATACCTCACTCGTCACCTTTGCACGAGGCAACTCACGCTCAGTGAAGCGGTTCAGATAATCGACAAGGCGAGTCTTAGTGCTCGAATCGAAGAAAAAACACGGCTCCACGCCGAAAATACATACACGTTCAGGCCTCGACAGCCGCTATGAACAAAACACCGGCACTTAAGGTGCCTTTACAAACGGAACCCCGGTTCCACCTCCGCAGGTACGAACAACCCCACACAATTGCGGGGGGGCCTGCGGAGTAACAGAAGACCGACGAACGGCTCGTCATCGCCCGCCCCAGCAGCGGCGACGACGACGACTTCTGCTCCGGAGGGCCGAACAGCGGCAGCGATGACCTCAGGGCGGATGTTGCTGCCATGAGGCCCTCGCCCATGCCCCCAACTCGAGAGGCAAGGACGGGCAGAAGGCCGTAGAGTTGGAGGTCGGTCCGTGGGCGGCCCCGGCTATCTCGTCGGCGGAGGAACCTCTTCCGGCTGCCGTGGCGGAAGGCGGCACCAGGAGCAGCTCCGAAGCCGCTCGGCTCAGAGAGTCGAGCACGCGGCAGCTGCCCATGCCATGGACGGCGGACGCCCTTCCCCCCGATCATTGAGGGAAGGAGCGGGCCGCCGCCCATGCAGGGACCGACCCCAACTCGGCACACTCCCCTCCCCAGCTCTAGTGATGAAAATCCTTGAGGCTGAGGGAGGGGCAGAGGCCGCAGCCTGACTCACTTTCCCCCTCCATCGAACTGGAGGTCACCGTCTTGGGTGACCACCGGCGGAGGGGTGCAGCCAGGCTGCAAGATGAAAATCCTTGAAGCCGAACGATGGCTGAAAGGTACCAACTTCCACGAAGTTGCATTCCTCCGATGACAAGACGGAAGGGTTCCGGGCGTCTCCCGCCCGGGGGCTCGGAAGGTGGAAAGACACGATGCATGAGGGGAGCGCGAAGACATGGTTGCCCTCCAAGGGGTCGCCCCCCTTTTAAAGGCGACTCTCCCTACCTGCGCCCTCAACCGTTGCGGGTCGAGTCTTCTCCAACACGCTCCAAGATTCTCCCCCCACGACGCGGGGGCTGGGTCCCACACGTCATGCAAGCCGGTCCAGAGCAGAAGAAGCCAAACCGCCGCGCGCGGTGCATGCAACCGCCCGGCGGTTACAAGCACTCCTCCACTTTTGCCCGGACCAGCGGGCGAAAGGGCGGGCAGCCATGCAGGCGGCATGCAACCACGCCAAGTGGGCGCACCTCTCCGACTTCCAACGCGCCCAGCATGGAGGTCCAGGCCCACGCGTCATGCAACCGGTGCGCCGGTTGCTACGTGTGAGCAACTGCACCGCCACTCACGCCACTACCGTGCCTCCTCGACTGCGGAGTCGATACCGCGACTCGAGGCAACCCTGCAGTGCCAGCCAAGCGCGACGGTCAAATGCGGTCAAAATTGGGCCGACAGTAATGGCGGTGACGGGCGGGCAGAAGCAACAGTCACGTCGTCAGCCAAGCTCACGTCCCATCCAGGGGCAGCGAGGGAGCCCTCTCCCACGGCGTGAAGACGGCGCGCCCGTGACCCGTTCCTCGAACGGCTCGCGCACGCGCAACGGCCGCCCCACGAACCGCTCGCCCCGTCGCATTAACTCCGCGGCGGGACAGGCGGCGCCTCAGGCGGGAGAAGCAAGCGACGCTTCGCCTTCGCCATAATGACTGCGTCGACAAAGGTACGCCACGTCATTCAATTTCGTATCCTTTTCCTTTTCCTCTTTCTCTCTCTTACAACAGGGATCGGGAAAGGGGATACCCCGAAAAGGACCCTTCTCCGTGAAGGAAACAGGCTCCGAGCCTCCCTACTGATCAGGGGTTCGAAGGCTGGCCCCTCAGAGGGGTTCAACAGTCGCCTCAGAGCACGTGGGCTCCACACCCACTACTGGTCAGAGGTTCGATGGCCGGCCCTCGAAGGGTTCAACGGCCGCCTCAGGCCGCTCGGGCTCCGCGCCCACTACTGATCAGGGGTTCGTAGGCTGGCCCTCGAAGGGTTCACAATTGCCTCAGACACAGAGCGAGGGATGACCATGGGTACGTTCAATACATAACCAAGGCTCGGGCTACGCTCCCGAGGTACCCTAGGACATTTCCGAGACCAGCGGGAGCGATCTTGTAACGGAATCCCATCAAAGGGAGGCATCGAGCCCTTGGACCCCGTCGGCAGGGGACCGGGTCCGGCAGATCACCCGCAGGTACTTTTGGGCGCGCCTCTGGGCCTCTAGCCGACCCCTAACAAATGGGGCACGGACGTCCGCTCGGATTACCCGCCAGCAGCTCACCGGAGACACCATGTTCGGCGCCACCCGAGGGCAACATGGCGCTTTCCCCCCTCCTCCTTGCGGAAAGGCAACGCAGGGGCGTATGTAAAAAGTCGAGTCTGTCCCTGACCGTCCTCTCGCCCTGTGCAGAGGCTCGGGGGCTGCTCTCGCAAACCCGGCTCCGGCCAAACCGTTGACAGCGTCAACATACCAGCCCGAGAACTTGGGACCCGACCGTGCACTCGGGCTACGGCCAGCTCGCATGAGGGAACAACTAGACCAGCCGAAGTGTTGCGAAGCGCACTAAGACATCGAAGGAGTAAAACTACTCCTCCGAGGCCTCGGGGGCTACACCCGGCGGGTGCGCTCGCGCGCACCCACCAGAACAGAATGCAACCGAAAAAGGCTGATCCCCTTGCAAAAAAGTGCGACAAAAGCCTCCAAGCGAGTTTTAGTACTCCCTTGGAGGCTCGGGGGCTACTGTCGGGGACCATAATTAGGGGTACCCTCAAGATCCCTAAATCTCAGCTGGTAACCCCCATCAGCACAAAGCTGCAAAGGCCTGATGGGTGCGATTAAGTCAAGGATCGGTCCATTCAAGGGACATGATCGTGCCTTGCCCGAGCCTAGCCTCGGGCAAGGGAAGCCGACCCCGGAGAACCTACGTCTCGCCCGAGGACCCCCCTCCAGCAACGGGTACACTATCGGCTCGCCTGAGGCCCAGTCTTCACCAAGAAGCAACCTTGGCCACGTCGCCACGCCGACCGACCAAATCATAGGGGCATTCAATGCAAAGGTGGCCTGACACCTTTATCCTGACGCACGCCCTCCAGTCGACAGAGCCGAAGTGACCGTAGTCACTTCGCCGCTCTACTGACCGGTCTGACAAGAGGACAGCGCCGCCTGCGCCGCTCCGACTGCTGAGCCACCCGACAGAGTGAGGCTGACAACAGCCAAGGCCGGCCTCAGGCGTCATAAGAAACTCTGCCTCGCCCGACCCCAGGGCTCGGACTCGGACTCGGGCTCAGCCCCGGAAGACGGCGAACTCCGCTCCGCCCGACCCAGGGCTCGGACATGGGCTCAGCCCCGGAAGACGGCGAACTCCGCTCCGCCCGACCCAGGGCTCGGACATGGGCTCAGCCCCAGAAGACGGTGAACTCCGCTCCGCCCGACCCTGGGCTCGGACATGGGCTCAGCCCCGGAAGACGACGAACTCCGCTCCACCCGACCCAGGGCTCGGACATGGGCTCAGCCCCAGAAGACGGCGAACTCCGCTCCGCCCGACCCAGGGCTCGGACATGGGCTCAGCCCCAGGAGACGACGGACTCCGCTTCGCCCGACCCCAGGGCTCGGACTCAGCTCTGGCCTCAGCCGACGGTCTCCGCCTCACCCGACCCAGGGGCTCGGACTCGACCACGGCCACGGGAGACAGACTCGACCTCGACCTCGGAGGAGCCTCCACATCACCCAACCTAGGGCGCGGACTGACCACGTCGACAGGAGGCGCCATCACTACCCTACCCCGAGCTGACTCAGGCTACGGGGAACAAGACCGGCGTCCCATCTGGCTCGCTCCGCCAGATAGGCAATGATGGCGCCCCGCACACTCTGTGACGACGGCGGCTCTTGGCCCCCTTACGGAAGCAAGAGGACGTCAGCAAGGACTCGACATCCCCGACAGCTGCCCTCTCGCCAGGCTCCAGCACTCCTCCGACGGCCACGACACCACACGAACCGGGTGCCGAAACCCCTCCGGCTGCCACGATGGCATGTACTTAGGGCGCTAGCTCTCCTCCGCTAGACACGTAGCACTCTGCTACACCCCCATTGTACACCTGGATCCTCTCCTTACGCCTATAAAAGGAAGGACCAGGGCCCTCTTACAGGGGGTTGGCCCGCGCGGAGAAGGACGGGACGGCGCTCGCTCAAGGCCGCTCGCTCCCACTCCCGCGTGGACGCTTGTATCCCCCTACTGCAAGCGCACCCGACTCAGGCGCGGGGCTAACACGAAGGCCGTGGGATCCACTCTCTCACGTCTGCCTCCCTCCGGCTGCTTCCTTTCCCCCCTTCGCGTTCCGTCTCGCGTCGACCTATCTGGGCTAGGGCACGCGGCGACAATTCACTCGTCGGTCCAGGGACCTCCCAGGTTTCGAAACACCGACAGGTACCTTACTTTGTATGCTTAATGAATAGTGAACGTTATTTCCACCCTACCTATTTATCAACTAGCTTCTCCAAACTTTCTATTTGCTTATCCTGAAAACTAAGGATCGATACAATGTACAATACATACAAATTGACAATAATATTTCAAATTGTACAAGTTGTGATTTCTATATTCATCCATACTACCCTAATCATCATGAATCTCATAGGTGTCACGTTATCTTGAGCGGCTGAAAGATAGAAAAACCAGAAAGAGTGCTTGTTTTCCCATCATTTATTTTGGTATTATATCTCAGAAGTTTTACAGATTTTACAAATAAAGATTAAGTCTCTCATACAACACTCCCAACTCTCTCAATGGTGTATACACTACTGCAAAGATTGTTTTTAGAGATGGGCAAAACGACTTTTTAGTGATGAGCGGCATTGAACAAAAGCCAAGCGATCTCACGGAGGGAGGGGAGATTAAATCCATTTATATTTAATTTTCATTAGCAAGAGATTTAATTCCCTTCATTCTCATCAATTCACTCCTAACCAAATAAGTCTAAGGATTTTTTTTCCTAAACCCCAAAAAATGTTGGCACCTCCAACGGGTCTGTTGGGAACCAGATTGAGCACCGAACGGTCCGCGCCTGTGGGCCGGACGGTCCGCGCGCGCGCAGAACAGATTAGGGTTCCGAGTTTCTTGCTGTGTTTGTTGGCGAAATTTGCGGGATTAACTCGGGAGATCAGTTTGTAACGAGTCCAGCCTCCCTCCTCTATAAATATAGAGGATTACGGCTGATTAGAATCAGTCAATCGAATCCCCAATCAATACAATTTACATTTATTCTTAGGAGTAGTTCTAGTCTAGTTCTAGGTTAGTCTTCCAATCCCCAAATTCTCCGCCTCTCTTCGACTCTACGTCGATTAGAGGAGTTTAGGTCAATCTACCCGAGCATAGACATCACCTAGGATCTCTACTCCCCGACGGAGTCCCTCCCGGGAGCGAGATCCAGGCGCAGCCGGCGAGCTTCCGCCGCCCCTACGCACGCGCGGACCGTCCAGCCCTAGGGCGCGAACCGTCCGACCGTCACGCAGGAAACCCTAGCCCTGCGCCAGGCCGCAGACCGTCCGGCCCCTGGCCGCGGACCGTCCGCCCCTGCGCAGAGAGCACCGCCACGGTTCTTGTGTAGTGTTTGGCGCCAGAAAAAGGTGCCAACATACTTTTGGCGACTCCGCTGGGGAGCTGATTTCATATAGACCTATCGAGATTGGCCCTCAATGGTCGGTTCAAAGGATAGCTCTGAAGTTTTCACCAGCAATATCATCACGCCGACATGGGAACCTTGCCGGCTGAAGAACAGCTCATGTTTGAGGAGCGCTAGGAGCAGCTGATCCAAGAAGCAAAGGCGAAGTTCCTGGCCGACTTCAAGGTGGAAAGGATCAAAGGAACAACAAAGTCGTTCGGCAACGGGCGACAGATCTGACTTCGCTCCGACCTACTACGATTACCCCCAATGTAAGTAGCACCTGAAAGTCGCCTAGAGGGGGTGAATAGGGCGAATCTGAAATTTATAGACTTAAGCACAACTACAAGCCGGGTTAGCGTTAGAAATATGAACGAGTCCAAGAGAGAGGGCAAAAAACAAATCGTGAGCAAATAGGAAGTAAGACACGATGATTTGTTTTACCGAGGTTCGGTTCTTTCAAACCTACTCCCCGTTGAGGTGGTCACAAAGACCGGGTCTCTTTGAACCCTTTCCCTCTCTCAAACGGTCACTTAGACCGAGTGAGCTTCTCTTATCAATCAAACGGGACACAAAGTCCCCGCAAGGACCACCACACAATTGGTGTCTCTTGCCTCAGTTACAATTGAATTGATTACAAGAAAGAATGAAGAAAAGAAGCAATCCAAGCGCAAGAGCTCAAATGAACACAAGTCACTCTCACACTAGTCACTAATTGATTTGGAATGAACTTTGGACTTGGGAGATGATTTGATCTCTTTGGTGTGTCTTGTATTGAATGCTATAGCTCTTGTAAGGTGCAGGAAGTCTGAAAACTTGGATGCAATGAATGGTGGGTGGTTGGGGGTATTTATAGCCCCAACCACCAAAGTAGCCGTTGGTGGAGGCTGCTGTCGCATGGCGCACCGGACAGTCCGGTGCGCCACCTGACACTGTCCGGTGTGCCAGCCACGTCACCCGGCCGTTAGGGTTCGACCGTTGGAGCTCTAACTGGTGGGGCTATCGGACAGTCCGGTGGTGCACCGGACAGGTGAAGCGTCCCCAATCCTCTGGGACTCAAATGTGTATATACAATTACTAGTCCCAGGAGGCTAGTAAACACATTTATACATCAGATGATTCCAGATCTACTTAAACGAGACAAACCTATAAAGGTGGCGATCAACTTTAAGAGTTGGTCCACAACTCGGGACATCATCAGAGTGGGGCTGAAGCAGCCCGATATACGCAGTGAAGCAATTCAGCGGTCCAACAGCCACAGGCAAGGTTGGGAACAGTCGTAACTCTTACCCGATCTCCTTTTTCTGAAAAACAACAAATAAGCAAGGGTGAGTACAAACGTACTCAGCAGCCCACCTTCACCCGCGGAATGGGGAAATCAGATATAATGCATGGAATATGTGGAGCTCAGAATATTTTGCAGAAACAGCAATATTTGATGCAGGGTTGTTTTGAAAAACATTTTGTACTTTTGCAAAGCGCATCCTCTCCAAAAGGAGAAGGAAGTTTTTCAGTATTATAACAAAATCCCCTGGACTAAACCATCCAGGTATCTCAGCAGTTTCCCACTGGTTTTCATTTCCAAAAACAGCTACTGGACTTCCCGTCCACCATAGCTCACGGCTCAACCGCCGAACCTTTTTAGAAACCACTTTTCTCAAAAGCATCTCTTTTTTTGGAAAACAAAACATTAATTGCCATACCATACCAGACTCGTCCATTCCTGTGGACACAGACTATTCGAATAGGTTTTCAACTCTGCGCAGACGTGTACACTTTACCCACTAGTCCGGCTCTGCGATCTCATGATCAATGAGATCCGAATCCGAATCTCTTTCTTTCCTCGCACGTCCTAACCTTAACGGTTATCCGGAAGGAGTCAGGCCACCGCCATGTCCAAACCGGACAAAACTTTCCCCCTCCTTATCCTCCCGGTGTTCCCCAGCCTTCATAACCCTGGGGTCGGACCGCACGAGTTCAGATTGAGTGACTGCCCACACAGTCTCGAGTGGTTGTACTATTAAAGAGTACATGTAGTGAAGATGACAAACCGGTCCTTATATGAGGGGACAATCCTTCTGCTCACGCCTAAACCAGCTGAGCCAACACCTTAGGCCCTCCCCTAAACCAGGGAGTCCCTGATTATCCCACTCACAAGGTGATAAGGGTGAAAACCCTTCATCACACACATTTTGAAAAGCATTTTCTTTTGAAAACTCACACCTGTTCTCAAATCATTTAGAACATATATATCAGGGATTGATTGCGGCAAGCGGCTGGGTGGCCATAATAACTTGTCTCAAAATCATATCATGCATAAAATAACAGGCTGAGGGTTGTGGTTGAAAAATCATAGGTAATTTATGCATCAAAGGGATCCAGTGAGCTTGCCGTGCTTATTCGACGAAGGGGAGCTCGCGGAACTAGCTTCTGGCTCCACCGCCTAGCGTAGACTTGTAGATCTGGCCTCCACGAGACGGCACGAACGCTCCGATAACCATGCAACATGAACAAGCAAACATACAAACCAACAAGTATAGAAACAAATATTTAGTATAGTGGTCAGAATAGTGATATATGGATGGGTAGAGTCTTGAGTAGAATCTGTGTCATGTGGTGTTGTGATATTACTGGTGGTGGAGCGGAGGTTCTTACCAGGAGGGTGGACTGGAGGCGAAGCGACACTATGCGTGTAGCCGACAGAGCAGAGTAACTGAGTGGGTGGGGTGTTTGCCTTGGCTGAGGGTGTTGAGTGTGTGTGGAGAGGGAGAGGGTAGCTGGGTGTATTTATAGTTGGGTGTATGTGGTGTAGCACAGTGAAATTCACTGTTGGTGAGAATAGTGACGAATGAATCGTCTGACTTAGTATGAACAAGAGAGTTATAGGCAGAATATGGGACAAGAGTATTTTGGGAGTCTTCTGGAATATGAACCATGCTTAAGAGATGACATGGTTGGATAGGGAATAGTTTGATAAGAATTTAGAAACAAGAATTATTGGAATCTGAGTTTGGAAGCCTGGTTCGAAGGAATCTCAAAGTCAAGCGTGCTCAACTTGGGGAAACCTGGGATGGGTGACCAGATGGGAAGTTCCCACTGGAAGGAAAACCACAGTCACCGGAGTTCGTATGATTGGAACATGGGTCTGGCTGGTCTTAGGTGGACTGGACAACATGATGGATGAGTAGTTGAAATTTGGGATGACTAGATGACCGATGAATAGTAACGATGATTAGTAACGATGAATAGTGGCGATTGTCGGTGTTTTGGGTCCGACCGCACACCCGGGGATGCCCCTCAAGGTGTTTTTAGGAGTAGGACGGCGTCAACGACTGTAGCAAAATGGTTCGTGCCGATCGCACGAGGAACAATGGACAAGATTTGCAGGTTCGGGCCGCTTAGAAGTGCGTAACACCCTACGTCCTGGTGAGTATATGAGCGTGGTTACAAGAGGGCTCTCTGGATTGAAGGCACAGAGAGTTTACGTGGGTGGCTAAGTAAAGTAGGGTCGATCGTTCTGAAGGGGTGCCCCCTAGGCCTTATATACTCGACCGTGGGGCAGTACACGTGGATATGATAACAACAAGTAGCTGAAAGGTAGTGAACCTCTTGAGTTTATCCTTACGCAACCCTCGCCGACTTATCCTCGCATGGCTCCGTTGCATGGGGGCTTCAGCGCGGGAAAGTCGGGTCTCTGTTGCGATTTTGACGTTGTGGGCCGTCCGGGTTTGCTCCAATCCAGTCTTACGTCTTCTCTGCTTTGTTGATTGTCTCTCCCCAGGCCCACGAAAGAACGACCTTACGATTTATTGGGCCCTTGGGCCTTTCGTGAGGTCTTTTATCTCTTTAGTGGACCCGGGGGATATCTATCCCCCACAAGCCCCCGATCTTTGGGTTGATTTAGAGGTAATCAACCCAAAGATCCAAGGTCCAAGAAATGGCTTCCTGCTGTCTTCTCTTGCTCCGATCACTCGTTCGACCAAAGTTTAGTTTTGTGCTTGTGCCTTAGAAGTCGGCATTTTGAATTGTAGAATTCTGGACTTCATTGGGTGCACCAGAGGTGCACCCAATGGGTGTAGCCCTCGACCTTTGAGTAGATTTTAGAAGATAATCTACTCGAAGGTCTCCCCCAAAGATTATCTCCATTCGTGTTCCTGCATCTCGGTTGAGGATTGGTCTTTTCAATCTTGTCCCACGCCTTAGAAGTCGGCGCTATATCGGTTTAGAATGGTAATCCATGGAGTGCGCCGGAGGTGCACCCAATGGGTGTAGCCCCCGACCTTCAAATGGATTTTTTAAGGATAATCCGTTCGAAGGTCTTCCTTCTGCTTGTAAAAATTGGCATGAAGCTATTCGCATTATGCTTTGGAGGTCAGCATTATGTCATCAAAATTTTGCTGAGTTGGTCAGCATATATTTTGTCTTTAGCAGCCGAGTTTGCAATCCGTCCATATCTTGCTAGGTAACACAATTTATTTGCTTCTGCGACTTGATTGGACGTTTGATGGACGTTCTCTGTCTAGTCCTCACATCACTTCTGTCGGTCATATCTTGTACTTTGCTGGCTATATTTGGCTTTCCTCTGATCCTTACTGATATCTCATTTTTGTCTTGAGGTATTTACTGCGTGCTCTGCACGGATGTGACCGTTTTGAAAAATATACTGATAATTCCTGGGCGTCCCCCCCCAATGGGTGTGGGCAAGGGACGGCTTGGTACGCTGAGTGTTTTAGCCGGCTGCTTCTGAGTAGTAATGTGACGGGACGGCTAGTGTAATCATATCCTTTGCGCTGTTGACTGGAGTCCCAATAGGTGTAGTGTTGCATGAAACGGCGTCTGCCGTCTGACGTGTCTTCAGATGGGTGGGAGTGCTTATTGAATGCTTTGCGACTGTTCAGTGACCGCGGTTGGAAGTGAGCGGTTGCCTTTCCTTTCTATAAATAACGCCCTTGCTCCTCTGGTTTTTTCACATCCTTTGCTGTTCTCTGTTTCTTCCCTTTCTTCTCTCCCGTCTGCTTCCACCATGGGCAAGAACAACAAGCGCAAGCGTGAGCCGACTCCTCCATCAGAGGAGTTTGGTGACTCGGAATACTCAGAGGAGGAGTTCTCCTCTGAGTCCGAGGGGTCTCCGGCTCCCATTCCCTGCGTGAGTCATCTGATGACTCAGACGACTCCCAGGGGCTTGCGGCGGAGGTCTGGACGTACATCCGGGCCGTCGAGCGCTCCGGGCTCGAGGGCTCGGATGAGTCTGAGTTCTCCTCGGACGAGGAGGACTCAGACGGTGGCGAGGACGAAGATGACGACGACGACGACGGCGACGACGACGACGGTGGCGACGGCGACGGTGACGGCAGCAACGGCGGCGGAGGCAGCGGCGGCAAGGGCAGCACCAGAGGCGGCAGCAGCACGGGCAGCACCAAGGGCGGCGGCGACAAGGGCAGCGGCGGCAAGGGCAGCAGCAGCAAGGCCAGTGGCTAAACGCCACTGGTCTTTAGATATTAGTATAGTGTAGTTAAAATAATGTAGTAGTAATGTATAGTAGTATAGTGTAGTTTAGTAGTAGTAGTAATATAGAGTAGAAGTAGGGAAGCACCAACTCGCGAAGAGTTGGTTTGTA
The DNA here is from genome assembly GCF_902167145.1 of Zea mays. Taxonomy (NCBI): domain Eukaryota; kingdom Viridiplantae; phylum Streptophyta; class Magnoliopsida; order Poales; family Poaceae; genus Zea; species Zea mays. Next base: position 69,086,350 of record NC_050096.1, on the reverse strand, counting down.
AACTTATCAACTTCCCCTTAATGAAGAACTGTCGTTGGCCCCTTATCGATGACTCGCTTTTTCTGATATTTGAACTGATTCTTTTGATATAGTAGATGCATAACTTGCGCATCGCGTTGACGCTTCCAGAAGTAGCCGCCGAGTAATATTATAGTCGCTATCGGCGTTTTAGAAGCAACGCCGAGCGATTTGAAGGTTGACATCAGTGTTTTGGAAGTAACACCGAGCAATCGAACTCGAAACCAACGTTCTAGAGGCAATGCCGAGTCAGTGAAGATCGACATCGGCATTTAGAAGTAATGCCGAGCGATAGAACACGAGATCAGCATCTTGGAGGCAACGCCGAGTGTTTAAAGGTCAACGTTGGCATTTTAGAAGTAATGCCAAGCGATTTGAACACGAGGTCGGCGTTTTAGAAGCAACGCCGAGTGATTGAAGGTCGGCGTCGGCATTTTAGAAGTAATGTCGAGCAATAGAATACGAGTTCGTCGTTTTGGAGGCAACGCCGAGTGATTTAAAGGTCGGCGTCGGCATTTTAGAAGTAATGCCGAGCGATTGAACGCGAGGTCAGCGTTTTAGAGACAACGCCGAGTGTTTAAACGTCGGCGTCGGCATTTTAGAAGTAATGCCGAGCGATTTGAACACGAGGTCGGCGTTTTAGAGGCAACGCCGAGTGTTTAAAGGTCGACGTCGGCATTTTAGAAGTAATGCCGAGCGATTTGAACACGAGGTCGGCGTTTTAGAGGCAACGCCGAGTGTTTAAAGGTCGACGTCGGCATTTTAGAAGTAATGCCGAGCGATTGAACGCGAGGTCAGCGTTTTAGAGACAACGCCGAGTGTTTAAAGGTCGACGTCGGCATTTTAGAAGTAATGCCGAGCGATTGAACGCGAGGTCAGCGTTTTAGAGACAACGCCGAGTGTTTAAAGGTCGACGTCGGCATTTTAGAAGTAATGCCGAGCGATTTGAACACGAGGTCAGCGTTTTAGAGACAACGCCGAGTGTTTAAAGGTCGACGTCGGCATTTTAGAAGTAATGCCGAGCGATTGAACGCGAGGTCAGCGTTTTAGAGACAACGCCGAGTGTTTAAAGGTCGACGTCGGCATTTTAGAAGTAATGCCGAGCAATTGAACGCGAGGTCAGCGTTTTAGAGACAACGCCGAGTGTTTAAAGGTCGACGTCGGCATTTTAGAAGTAATGCCGAGCGATTTGAACACGAGGTCAGCGTTTTAGAGACAACGCCGAGTGTTTAAAGGTCGACGTCGGCATTTTAGAAGTAATGCCGAGCGATTGAACGCGAGGTCAGCGTTTTAGAGACAACGCCGAGTGTTTAAAGGTCGACGTCGGCATTTTAAAAGTAATGCCGAGCGATTTGAACACGAGGTCAGCGTTTTAGAGATGACGCCGAGTGATAGCCAGCCACACGAGTTATTTTGAGGATAATAACCAAGTGATGAAGTGGCACGTCGGCTTTTTTGGAAATAACTGTCGGATGTCCACGTGGCCTGCTGGGATTTCGGAAATAACCGCCGGGTGATGACTGGGCACTTTTTGAAAGGGTATCTGGCTCAAGAATATCCCATAAGAGTTGCGCTTTTAGCCGCCTTTGCTTTCCGTGCCCTAGTTCTTGCATTCCCGCATCTGAATCTTCTCTGCCACTCGCCCTCTACTCTGTTCGCCAGTGAGAAGCAAGATGGCGCCCAAGAGGAAAACTGCGAACTCGTCTGCTGCAGTGATCCCCGCAATCGACCCCAACAGTCAGTTACCCTTCGCAGGTAACCACATGTCTGTTATTTCCGAAGCTGAGCTTCTCCGCCTCGTCTCCATCGGGGTTCTTCCTCCGCGGGAACTCTGTTCTTGGCGGATTTGCCACGGGACTACTGTCCCAACCGAAGATACCCACGAGTCAGTAGTTTATGCCCCTTTTCTTCTCCGCGGCCTCGGCCTTCCCATCTCTCCTTTTTTCCGCGGCCTCCTTGATTTTTATCATATCAACCTGACTCATCTGAACCCTAACTCCATTCTGCAAATCTCAATTTTCGTTCATCTATGCGAAGCCTACCTCGGTGTGCTGCCGCATTTCGGTTTGTGGAAGTATCTGTATCATTGTCGCCCTGGGATGGCCGGGGGGCAACACCAGCTGGTCGGAGGTGCCAGTTTGGAGATGCGCCGTGGGCGGAAGACCGAGTATCTTGAGATTCCCCTCAAAGATAGCATTAAAGGGTGGCGTCTGGAGTGGTTTATAGTTGATAATTATGGAAATTCTCTCCCCTCCCAGTCAGGAAGACAGCCAGACGTTCGTACTCCGAGTTGGACTGAGTCTCCCACAGATCAGGAAGTGTCCGAGGCAGGCGTGCTGCTTACTGAAGTCGGATTACTGAAAGAGAGAGGTCTGACTGCCGAAGCTGTGGTCACTGATTTTGTTTTCAAGAACATTCAGCCGCTGAAAGAGAGGGCCTATCCGGCGTATCTGTACCGAGGGCTGGCCGACTCAACTCGGGTTACCAACAGGAGAATTCCTTCTGTTGACTTGGTAAGCCGACTTGAAATGATCCTTAGGGGTAAAGTTTCAAATGTTGGTGCTCCGGTGGCATACTCGGCTTGGAACCTACCTCCTCCCAGAGCTTTCACCCTTTTTGTGTCAAATCCGCCTGTGACTGATAGCAATTTGGGCCTTAGAGTGCGACCTTCTGCTGATGAAGTCAGTACTTTGGTTGCTTCGCTCGGGGCGATTCCTGATGATGAACGGCAGGTTTATTTTGAAGTGCCTCTGAACCCCAGTGATGCCGACATAAATGACATGCTTGATCTGTTAGCTGAGGATTCGTCCGATGCCGCTCCTGACGGTACATTGGCAGTGGTGCCCCTTCCGGAGGTTGATACAACTTTGGATGTCCCGAAACCTATCAGCACTCGCCCGAGGCGCCCTAGCCGAACCAGCCAGCCCGAGCCTTCTGCTGATGAGCAAAAGAAAAAGAGAAGACGCCTCCGGCGAGTATCCAGTTTTGATGAGGACGCCGGCACTTTAGCTCCTGCTGCTGAAGAAGTGCCTGCGATTGGTCTTACTGACACTGATCCCAATGGGTGTGCCCAAACTGTTGCTAATCCCAATGGGTGTGCTGCTTGCGTTGCCGCTGTGGAGGATGAAGAGGAAGAAGATGAAGCTCCTTTAACTCGGAAAAACAGTCGGCAGTTCATTGCCAGTGGTGGAAGTAGTGGAGTTCCTTCTCCTGCTTTGTCTGCCCTTATTGATCTGCAAGAACTGTCCATGGCCAACTTTGATCAAACTCTAGAGGATATGGTCCCAGAGGATTTGCTATCAGAGCCTGTGGATGTTGATGCAACAGAGACTTGTGCTACCGTGCCCGATGCTGGGTTGAGGTCATCCCGTACCTCGTCGACCTTAGAGCATGATCTCGAGGGTCGGGATGCTGATTTGGATTGTCCTGGTCCCATGGAAGTAGCTGAAGGCCCGTCAACCTTAGAGGTGGTTACGGCAGAGAGCTTGGACCCCTTGAATAGTGCTGACACGCGCCTAGCCCCCGAGGATGTCGCCGGGGAAGACTTAGCTCGGGTGAAGAGTATAAGCCACTGCCCAGCCCCCGAGGGTGTTGCCGGGGATGATCCGGCTCAAGTGGGCAGTGCCAACTTTGACCCAGCCCTCGAGGGTGTCCGAGCGAGGTCTCCTTCCTGCACTTCCATGGATGTTCATGCGGGTTCACCTCCACACTCTGGCGGTATGGTGGTGGCCCAAACTCTGGATCAGGGGGTCGCTTTAGAGGGCAGCATCCCCACTGGTCTGGCGTTAGGCTCTGTTGAATGTGCTGAGCTCGTTCCTGCTGGTCTGCTGCAAGCTGCTTCGGGTGGTGGTCTGGCACCTGGTTACCAGCTGATTTCTCCTGACTTGGGGATCCCTTCGCTCTTTTCCAACCTCCAGGTACTGTGCTGTGCTTTAGCTTGATCTTTACGTTGCATGAAATGTTGTCATTATGTTCATCCGCTCTTCTTATCAGGCTTTGGTGGATGGGATGGCCAGCCAGCTGAAGTCGCAGGGTGCTTCCATCCCAGAAGTGGCTTCATCTCTTGAGCGTTGGAATCCGGTGTTGCTTCATCGTCGTGTATCCGAGTTGGAGGCAACTAATGCTGGTTAGTGCCCTTTCTTCTTCTTCTTTGCCTTTGTTCGTGGATTGTTTTACCTTCTGACCTCATTTCGTTTGATTACCTCTTGATAGGAATGACTCGGCAGATTGCAGTTCTTGAGGAAAAACATTCCCAAGATCAAGCTGAAATGGCTCGACGGTGCGCTGACTTCGAGGAGAGGTATTCTCAGAGCCAGACTGAACTGAGTCAGGTCTCCGCTGCTTTGGATGACGCCAACGCTCTGAGTTCTTCTCTTCATGCTCAGCTTGACTCTGAAAAGGTAACTTACAAAACCGTGCTTCGCCTTATAATGCTCTTATTACTTGCTTGGATTCTGAAGGAGTTGATTTTTGTTTGTAGGAAGAAAAACGTATCCTCGCTGCTTCTCGCGACAATCTGGATAGATTGTATCGAGATTCTAGCAATTCGCTGACCATCTTGGAGAGGAGCCACCGTTTTACAATGGAAGAACTGGACAATCAGCGTTGCAGGCTGCAAGAATCTGCGGACGAAGTGACCCGCCTTACGCAGTTGCTATCAGCAAAGGACGCCACCATCAAGGGACTCCGAGCTTCTAAGAAATCCATTGCTCAGGAGTTAGAAGCTGCTCAGCTGGCTGCTAGAGTTGCCGAAGAAACTGCTGTCACTCTTAAAGCTCAGCGTGACAAAGCCCTGGACAAGGCTATTCGGGCGGGACGAATCTTGATGAGAAGACCCGGCGTGGTTGTCCCTGAAGACATAAGAGCCGATGTGAATGCTGCCCCCGATTCTTCGAATCGCCCTTCTTCGTCAGTCGTTCCTGAGAAAGACATTGAAAAATAGAGAAACATTTCGCGTGCTATGAGCGCGCGGTTAGCATGATCGAGTACTCGTTAGGGGTTATCGGCTTATCATTCGAATGACATGATCACAGAATTTGCAAATTTGTGGTAACGCTGCATGATGATTATGAAGTTTGTTTGCGGGACACGGAGGTCATCCCCTGAATTGTGTAAACGCGAGTAAGCTGCACCAGCTTAAATCACCACTGACTTTAGCCGATAGCTCCGTTAGTAGGGTATAGTGGTCACCCTGGGTTAAGTAAGCGCGAGCATGTTGCACCGCCTTAAGTCGTTGCCGACTTAAGTCGATTGCTCCGTTCGTAGGGCATAGTGGTCACCCCGAGTTAAGTAAGCGTGAGCATGTTGCACCGCCTTAAGTCGTTGACGACTTAAGTCGATTGCTCCGTTTGTAGGGCATAGTGGTCACCCCGAGTTAAGTAAGAATGCAAGTCAATCGTAAACGAGCCGAGTATATTTGAAATCTCTCTTTATTGATGATATATTTCCACTTTAAAGAATACATTGCCGCCCCAACTGTTTTGAAATACAGCTAGGGGTAAAACTTTCTGAGGTGCTCTATGTTCCAGGAATTCCCAACCTCTGTGCCATCCATCTGAGTGAGGCGATATGATCCGGGCCGAGTGACTTCTGCTACTATGAAAGGCCCTTCCCATAAGGGTGATAACTTGTGCCGTCCCTCCCCCGTTAGAATTCGGCGGAGGACGAGGTCTCCTATTGAAAAGAACCGCTGCCGCACAGCTTTGTCGTGATAGCGCCTTAGAGTTTGCTGGTACCGTGCTGATTGGATTACTGCATTCAGTCGCTCTTCCTCAAGTACATCAACGTCTTCCAGCCTGGTGGCCTCGGCTTCTGCTATGCTTTCGAAGATCAATCTCGGCGCCCCGAACTTGAGATCGGCAGGTAGCACTGCCTCCGATCCATAGACCATGAAGAAAGGAGTGTTTCCATGCAGGGCTCGGCTAGGTTGGGTTCTCAGGCTCCAAACAACATAAGGCAGTTCTCTTATCCATTTTCCTGCGAATTTTTCATTCTTATCGAAGACCCTTTTCCTGAGTGCCTCCAATATCATTCCGTTGGCTCGCTCAACCTGCCCGTTGGCTCTTGGATGTGCTACAGATGCGTACTTGATCTGAATGCTCTTTTGTTCACAGAAGTCAAAGAATTCTGAGCTGGTGAAGTTGGATCCCAAGTCAGTAATGATACTGTTTGGTATCCCGAATCTGAACATTATGCTTTGTATGAATTCCACGGCTTTAGCAGAGGTTAAAGAAGCAATGGGCTGAAATTCTATCCATTTAGTGAATTTGTCAATTGCCACCAATACATGGGTATATCCTCCTTGAGCTTTCTTGAAAGGTCCAATCATATCCAGTCCCCAGCATGCGAAAGGCCAAGTTACTGGTATGGTCTGCAGCTGCTGTGCTGGTATGTGCTGTTGCTTTGACAGGTATTGGCAAGCTTCGCATCTCTGAACTAACTCGGCTGCATCGTTCTTCGCCGTCGGCCAATAGAATCCTGACCTGAAAATCTTCCCGACTAGTGTTCTGGATGCTGCATGTACTCCACATTGCCCTGCATGGACTTCCTCCAGAAGTTGCTTCCCGGTGGACGGGAGAATGCACTTCATGAGGACGCCTGACGCGCCCCTCCTGTATAATACCTCCCCAATGAGTGTATAGTGAGCCGATTGTCTGGCAATACGCTCTGCCGAGTTCTTGTCATCTGGTTCTTCTTCATTCTTTATATATTTAATAATCGGTTGTCTCCAGTCATCAGAGTCTGACTCGGGTTGATCTATGATGTTGCACTCTTCTGTTTGATCCCTTGAGATACTTGGCTGCAGGATTTCTTGTACGAAGACTCCGGGTGGGACCTGAGTTCGACCGGATCCGAGCTTGGACAGTACATCGGCTGCCGTGTTCCGATCTCTTTCCACATGATGAAATTCCAGACCCTCGAATTTATCTTCCAGCTTTCGGACGGCGACGCAGTATTTTCCCATTGAATCACTTAAACAATCCCATTCTTTGTTTATCTGGCTGATGACTACTAGAGAATCTCCATATACCATCAATCTTTTGACGCCCAGTGATATGGCGATGTTTAATCCATGTATCAAGGCTTCATACTCGGCTGCATTGTTAGAGGCCGGGAATAGCAACTGGAGAGCATACTTGAGGTGCTCGCCTCCAGGTGCGGTGAAGAGAATCCCTGCTCCTGCTCCCTGCAGCTTCAGCGAGCCATCGAAATACATTCGCCATACTTCTGCAGTTTCTGGATTGTCTAGTACTTGCTGTTCTGTCCATTCTGATACGAAATCAACCAGTGCTTGAGTTTTGATGGCGGTGCGAGGTCGGAACTCGATATCGTGGGATCCCAACTCGCAAGCCCACTTGGCTATTCGGCCAACGGCTTCCTTGTTGTGAAGAATGTCCCCTATTGGAAAACCAGTAACTACTATGACTTTGTGGTCGTCGAAGTAGTGACGCAGCTTGCGGGCAGTTAGAAGTACTGCATATAATAGTTTCTGAACCTGAGGATACTTTTTCTTCGAGGGGCCTAGAACTTCACTGATGAAGTAAACAGGATGTTGTACTGGATAGGCATGTCCTTCTTCTACTCGCTCGACTACCAACGCAGTGCTTACCACGTGAGTCGTGCAAGAGATATACAGCAGCAAATCTTCAGCCGGTTGAGTCGGCGTAGCTCGCCGGGGCGGTTTCAATACTGGTGGTGTTGTCAAGAATTTTTTCAGTGCGTCTAGAGCTTCTTGTGCTTCTGAAGTCCACTGAAACTTGTCCACCTTCTTGAGTAGCTTATAAAATGGCAAACCTTTCTCTCCCAGCCTGGATATAAATCTGCTCAGAGCTGCCATACATCCAGTGAGTCGCTGAACCTTCTTTTGTGACCGAGGAGCTTCCATCTTCATGATAGCTTCAATCTTATCTGGATTAGCCTCAATTCCCCGGTGGCTGACGATAAATCCGAGCAACTTTCCTGCTGGTACCCCGAAAACACATTTTTCAGGATTGAGCTTCCATCTATATCTTCTCAGGCTGTTGAAAACCAGCTGTAAATCTTCGATGAAGTTTTCCGAATTCTCTGTTTTGATCACCACGTCATCTACGTAAGCCTCCACACGCTTGCCCCAGTGATCGGCTAGGCATGTTTGAATGGCTCTCTGATAAGTCGCTCCAGCGTTTTTGAGGCCGAACGGCATGGAGGTATAACAGAAAGCACCAAACGGAGTGATGAACGCCGTTTTTTCTTCGTCTTCTTTTGCCAAACTAATCTGATGATACCCGGAATAGCAATCTAAGAAAGACAGCACGGAACATCCAGCGGTGGAATCCACCACCTGATCTATCCTCGGGAGCCCGAAGGGATCCTTCAGACAGTGTTTGTTGAGATCAGTATAGTCGACGCACATGCGCCAATCCACTTTATTCTTTTTGAGTACAAGAACAGGGTTGGCCAACCACTCGGGGTGTAATACTTCTCTAATAAATCCAGCCGCGACCAAGCGAGCTAACTCGGCACGAATGACCTCTCTCTTGTCGGGCGTGAAACGACGTAGCTTTTGCCGGATCGGCCTCGCCTGGGGATAGACCTTCAATTTGTGCTCGGCCAGTTCTCTTGGGACTCCCGGCATATCCGCAGGTTGCCATGCGAATACGTCTCGGTTATCTTGCAAGAACTGGACGAGCGCGCTTTCCTATTTGTCATTCAAACTGGAGCTGATGATGGCCGTTTTGCGCTCATCAGTGAATCCCAGGTTGATTCGCTTGGTTTCTTCAGTCGGCCGCATAGAGGTCACGGCCTGAGCTTCGTTTGCCGGTACGGCGAGGTCTTCCTCAGGCTTAGAGTTCGCCGGCGTAGAAGGAACCGTTGACGGCTTGGTGGTGAGGGCTGCTTGGATGGCCATTCGGAAACATTCTGCGGTGCCTTGGAAGTCGGCGCGCACAGTTATGATTCCTTGCGGTCCTGGCATCTTCAATATCATGTATGTATAGTGTGGAATGGCCATGAATTTAGCCAGCCCCGGCCTCCCGATAATGGTGTTGTACCCGCAGTCGAAGTTCGCCACCTCGAACCTCAGGAACTCGGTTCTGTAGTTCTCCGGAGTTCCGAAGGTGACCGGCATGTAGATGTGGCCCAGCGGGTATTCCCCCTCCGTCGGCACGATGCCGAAGAAAGGGGTGTCCGACTCGCGGAGCTCTTTGAGGTGAACTCCCAAGCCTTGGAGTGTCCGAGGGAAAGTGACGTTGATGCTGCTCCCCCCGTCCACTAGCACCTTCTTTACCCGGCTTTCTCGGATCACCGGATCGACGAGAAGCGGGTATTTGCCTGGATGGTCGAAGTTGAGCCATTGATCCTCCCGAGTGAAAGTGATCGGGTGCTCCGACCACCGGTATGGGGCGGGAGGACCGGTGGTCGCCACCAGTATCTGGCGGTCGTTGAGCTTTTGCTGTCTTCTGTTCTCCTGCGACCCATGTCCGCCGAAGATGACGTTGACCTCCCTGTCAACGCGCGGGAAAGCTCCTCCTCCCCCCTCCTCCTGCTGATGGGGCTGTCGTGGTTCATCTGGTCCTCCCCTCGGCGGAGGAGGCGGTAGAGGTTGGAAGGGTCGGCCGTGCCCGACGGAGTGCTTGAAGTCCCGACAGTTACGAAGAGTGTGGCGCATGTCCTTGTGGTACGGGCACTGGGCGTCGAGGATGTCATCCAGCGTGCGCTCGCCTCCACGAGGTCCTCCTCGGGCGCGAGAGGCAGGTGGTCCGGCGGCGTGTACTTCTTCACGAGGCCTCTTCTCCCAGCGTTTGTCGGGTGGTTGGTTCACGTCACGTCGCGGCGCTGCCGGTGCAGGCTTTGCTCCTCCAATGAGATCCTGGGCCCGCTCGTCGGCGGTGATGTAGAGGTCGGCTTCCCGGAACAGCTCCTCGGAGGTAGTCGGTGCCTTTTGTAGTATGGCTCGAACGAAAGCCGAGTCATTGGATCCTCTGTAGAAGTCCTCGATCACGGCCGCCTCCGTGACCTCGGGGATACGGTTTCTCATGGTCTGGAACCTTTTGAGGTACGACCGGAGAGTCTCGTCCCCCCGGCGCTTGATGGATTTGAGGTCCCATGGTTGCGCTGGTTTGTCGGAGAGGGACTGGAAGTTGGCGATGAAACGTCGACTGAAGTCTCCCCAGTCGTCGATGCAGTGTCGGGGTAGATGTCGTAGCCACTGCAGCGCATCTTGCCCAAGGACGATGGGCAGATACGCGGTCATGACGTCTTCAGATGCCCCGGCAGCCCGAGCAGCGGTGGTGTAGACGGCCAGCCAACCCCCTGGATCCTGCTTAGGTTCATATTTGTCGACATTGGATACCTTGAAGTTGGGGGGCCATTGGATGGCCCTAAGGCGCGGAGTAAGAGCGGATACTCCGCACGTGTCTTCCTGTCGTCGGGGACGATGTCTGTCCCGGGGAGGGGAGTGGTGGTGGTGGTTCCTCGACCGTCCCCGGGCAGTACCGCCAGTTGAAGCTGTCGCCGACTCAGTCCTGGTGGCCTGGCTTTGAGTCGGGAAGCCGTGATCTCGGTCATACTCCTCCCGACGGCGAATTTCGTTTTCATGCCGCCGTTCGCGCGAAGCATTGATGGAGCTTCGCGCGTCTCGGCGACTGTTGATGGCGTGTCGTAAATCGTTCGGCGGGTGAGCGAGCGGTAGAAGATGGTTGGCCGCCTGAGTGAACAGGTGTCGGTATCCCTCGGCGTCGGGAGTCCGAGGAAGTCCGTCAGCTATCTGAGCTAGAACGCCTCCGACTTCGCTCGGCGTGTTCATAGCTCGGGCAAAGTCGGGGTTCAGGTTGCGCCCGAAGAGCGGATTCTCCCGACGTTGCCTTGCATCTTGCTCGGCTTGTTCCTGAGTCCGTCGGCGATCACGTCGTCAGGAGTTCCTTCGTTCCCTGAAGACGCGTTCTTCCGGAGTTTCCCCTATCTCCGAGACCTCGTCTCGCGAGACAGGCTGCTCCGGATCCCGTTCTCCGGCTGCGTGATGTCGTCGAACGTTCCTGCGTCGGTTCCTCCGTCGGCGGGATTCTCGCTGAGGTGGTTCTTCTCCAGGCGCAGTCGGTTCATCATCAGAGACGGCGGGTGACTCCACTCTCCCGATGAAGAGGACGTCGGGGTAGAATGGTGCTGCTGTCGTGGCGACTTTCTTTCCGTTCTCCTTTGAGGCCGGAGGAACGGAAAGAACAACTTGCCTTTCCCTGGTCTCCTTCTTCCTCGCGATCCGTGTCCATTCTTTCGTCGGGGAAGTAGACAGCGGAGTCTTCCGGGTCAGCGAGCTTCCAGCTCCAGCCTTCCCGAAGATAATCTTTTTCCGAAGAACCGGAGGTAGCATCTTTCCAGCATTTGCGGAGTTTGTTGGAGGAGACTTCTTTTCCGGCAGATCCGCGAGGCGGTGTAGAATTCCCCCTTCATCCGCTACAGATGAGATTGTCCCGAAGCAGAACACAGATCCGGGACGCACGGCGATCTTGCTGTGGAAGGTGACGGCCATTGAGCTAGCTTGGATCGTCGACACACCCCCTACCTGGCGCGCCAGCTGTCGGTGTTTTGGGTCCGACCGCACACCCGGGGATGCCCCTCAAGGTGTTTTTAGGAGTAGGACGGCGTCAACGACTGTAGCAAAATGGTTCGTGCCGATCGCACGAGGAACAATGGACAAGATTTGCAGGTTCGGGCCGCTTAGAAGTGCGTAACACCCTACGTCCTGGTGAGTATATGAGCGTGGTTACAAGAGGGCTCTCTGGATTGAAGGCACAGAGAGTTTACGTGGGTGGCTAAGTAAAGTAGGGTCGATCGTTCTGAAGGGGTGCCCCCTAGGCCTTATATACTCGACCGTGGGGCAGTACACGTGGATATGATAACAACAAGTAGCTGAAAGGTAGTGAACCTCTTGAGTTTATCCTTACGCAACCCTCGCCGACTTATCCTCGCATGGCTCCGTTGCATGGGGGCTTCAGCGCGGGAAAGTCGGGTCTCTGTTGCGATTTTGACGTTGTGGGCCGTCCGGGTTTGCTCCAATCCAGTCTTACGTCTTCTCTGCTTTGTTGATTGTCTCTCCCCAGGCCCACGAAAGAACGACCTTACGATTTATTGGGCCCTTGGGCCTTTCGTGAGGTCTTTTTATCTCTTTAGTGGACCCGGGGGATATCTATCCCCCACAAGCCCCCGATCTTTGGGTTGATTTAGAGGTAATCAACCCAAAGATCCAAGGTCCAAGAAATGGCTTCCTGCTGTCTTCTCTTGCTCCGATCACTCGTTCGACCAAAGTTTAGTTTTGTGCTTGTGCCTTAGAAGTCGACATTTTGAATTGTAGAATTCTGGACTTCATTGGGTGCACCAGAGGTGCACCCAATGGGTGCAGCCCTCGACCTTTGAGTAGATTTTAGAAGATAATCTACTCGAAGGTATCCCCCAAAGATTATCTCCATTCGCGTTCCTGCATCTCGGTTGAGGATTGGTCTTTTCAATCTTGTCCCACGCCTTAGAAGTCGGCGCTATATCGGTTTAGAATGGTAATCCATGGGGTGCACCGGAGGTGCACCCAATGGGTGTAGCCCCCGACCTTCAAATGGATTTTTTAAGGATAATCCGTTCGAAGGTCTTCCTTCTGCTTGTAAAAATTGGCATGAAGCTATTCGCATTATGCTTTGGAGGTCAGCATTATGTCATCAAAATTTTGCTGAGTTGGTCAGCATATATTTTGTCTTTAGCAGTCGAGTTTGCAATCCGTCCATATCTTGCTAGGTAACGCAATTTATTTGCTTCTGCGACTTGATTGGACGTTTGATGGACGTTCTCTGTCTAGTCCTCACATCACTTCTGTCGGTCATATCTTGTACTTTGCTGGCTATATTTGGCTTTCCTCTGATCCTTACTGATATCTCATTTTTGTCTTGAGGTATTTACTGCGTGCTCTGCACGGATGTGACTGTAGCAAAATGGTTCGTGCCGATCGCACGAGGAACAATGGACAAGATTTGCAGGTTCGGGCCACTTAGAAGTGCGTAACACCCTACGTCCTGATGAGTATATGAGCGTGGTTACAAGAGGGCTCTCTGGATTGAAGGCATAGAGAGTTTACGTGGGTGGCTAAGTAAAGTAGGGTCGATCGTTCTGAAGGGGTGCCCCCTAGGCCTTATATACTCGACCGTGGGGCAGTACACGTGGATATGATAACAACAAGTAGCTGAAAGGTAGTGAACCTCTTGAGTTTATCCTTACGCAACCCTCGCCGACTTATCCTCGCATGGCTCCGTTGCATGGGGGCTTCAGCGCGGGAAAGTCGGGTCTCTGTTGCGATTTTGACGTTGTGGGCCGTCCGGGTTTGCTCCAATCCAGTCTTACGTCTTCTCTGCTTTGTTGATTGTCTCTCCCCAGGCCCACGAAAGAACGACCTTACGATTTATTGGGCCCTTGGGCCTTTCGTGAGGTCTTTTATCTCTTTAGTGGACCCGGGGGATATCTATCCCCCACAGCGATGGAAAAGAAATTATAGATATCATTGATGAATAGGAATGATAAATAGTAACGATGATGAATAGTGTATGTGAACAGTAACGATGAATAGTAATGGTGAATAGTGATAGTGAATAGTCGTATGAACGAACGATGAATAGGAACTATGAACGAACGGACGAACGATCGAATGATCGGACGAACGAACGATCGGAATTTCGGTAGCATAACGGCAGGAAAAGATTATTTGGATGAACGAACGGACGAACGATCGGAATTTCGGCAGCATGACGGCAGGACAAAGATTATCTGGAAGAACGATGAATAGGTACTATGAACGAACGATGAACGATGAATAGGGACTATGAATGAACGATGAACGATCGAATGATCGAACGAACGAACGATCGGAATTTCGGCAGCATAACGACAGGACAAAGATTATCTGGAAGAACGATGAATAGGGACTATGAACGAACGATGAACGATGAACGATGAATAGGAACTATGAACGAACGATGAACGATCGAATGATCGAATGAACGAACGATCGGAATTTCGGCAGCATAACGGTAGGAAAAAGATTATTTGGACGAACGAACGGACGAACGATCGAACGATCGGACGAACGGACGAACGAACCATGAACGATCGGACGAACGATCGAACGATCGGACGAACGAACGAACAAACTAAGAACAGGGGATGAACGATCGAAGAACGATCGAACGATCCTTGTGCTAGTGTGTGCTTGTGTGGAACATGGAGTGTGTGGGGGGGAGAGTTGCCATGAAATGGCTTGGGGTGGGATGAGAGGAGGCCCTTGCCCCTCTATTTATAGCCATGGTGGGGGGATTAGGGGAGGGATGAGAGGATTAGTGGGAGGATGAGAGGATTAGTGGGAGATTAGCATGTATTTGTCTTGTATAAGTGAGATTAGCTTGTAGAGCTCACCGTATGACACTGGAGGTATACGTATACGTATGAGCATGAGAAAAGTTATGAAGAAAATATTTGTAGGGACTTGAAAAATGATTATGAAGGTATTTCTTAGGAAGAAAATACTTGGAGATATATCAGTGGAATATTTGGACAGTATTTCTGGAAAGAACTTGAAGGGGATCACTCGGGAAATATCTAGGCGGTATTTCTGGAAGAATTTGAGGGGGATCACTGGGGAAATATTTGTAGGATATTTTGAGGAGGATTTTGGAGAGAATATAGACCACTATATTTTTTTTGTTGATATCAACTCGCAAACAAACATGTTGAAATAAAATTTGAAATTCATTTTGAATTTAGAGCGAGTTTGAGAAAATTTCAGGATTTGAATTTTTGGGATGCTACAAATCTACCCCACTTAAAAGGAATCTCGTCCTCGAGATTTGGCTTAGAAGGGTTATGGGTATAGCTTTACTTCAGCTACATATCTTCACTTTGCAAACTCTTCGAGGAGATAGAGCTTCAACAAAATCTGGCCTTTGAGGGGCATCCGGTTGCTGATTGCAAACGCTGGTTCTGGCTACTCAAGATCATCTTCAGGCTTCAGCTTTCGCTTGGCAGCTAGCTTATTGAAGAAGCATCGATGCCAACACGCAAACCTTCCTCTTGCGAACTCCCACATGGATTCCTTTCTTGATTGGTCTTCTGGTGCTTCATCAACAAAATTTGGGTGACCACTTCTCATCCAGAAACTTATATCCTTCGATGATCTGGTCCTCCACAAGCTTCTTATAGGCCTTCTTTTTTTTCTCCATAGCAGGAACCTTGCTGGAACACTACCCCACTTAAAAAGAATGAGGGTAGAACTCTTGAATCTTGGGGATTTGAACTCCTTGAAGTACCTCATAACAAGGGTGTTACGGGGCCTTCTTCTGCTGTTGCTGCTTGACCAGGCTGCGGAGAGATGACTGACACAGGGTTGATTTTGGGAGAACCTTCTTCTCATCTTCTCTTCACTATCTTCTTTTCTCTTCTCACTTTTCACTTTTCACTGCCTCTTTCTTTCTCTTTGCTCTTCCCACTCGAGGATTCTATCAAACAGTATTACTATCATACACTGGAGGAAACTAAAGACTATGAACCATGTGCAACAGTCTTCAACCCAAGAATCACCAAGCATTGTGATCTTAGGGGCGAGGGAGTGGAAAATGGAGTTGCTTGCGATTTGACAGAGGGGATTTATCAGGAGTGTGCTTTGAGCGAGTTGGGAGTTGAGGGAGCTGGTGGGGGGGGGGGGGGGGGTTATAGGCGAGCGTTGGTGTTCGGTTGCGGAGTAGTGGTGATGGAGTAGGTGCTACGTGGCAACAGGTGCGACGGAGGGGAAGGGGGGGCCTGGTGCCGGCGATGATGGCGGTGGTGGGTGCGCTGCAAAGGGGGGGTGGGCGGCGGTAGTGCGCTGCAAAGGGGGCATGGGCGGCGGTGCTAGTGCGCATGGAGGCGGGCACGCGTGCGAGGGGCATGGGTGAGTGGTGGGGTCGATGACCCTGATGTTTGTGGTCTCTGGTTCCAAGAATCTTTGCCTCTCTGTATGGTAATAACTCCTTCTGTCCTCTTTTCCTGTTTACTTTGACTCAGGGGCAGTGCTTTGATTCCCACGGTCGATCCTTTTGACTGAGCGGCTGGACTGGTTTCTTCTGTAGCTTGTTCCAGGCTTTAAGGGTAAGCTTCCCGGTATCTTCTTGGGTAAGGCACTTTTCTCTTCAGATGGGTTAAGATGAGAATGGAAGCATAAGGTAAGGATTAGCTCTAATTTGTGATCTATGTTTTTAGAGAAAACCTTTTTTAAGAAAAACGAAAAGAAAACACACAAGCTCAGCAATGATAAGCACAAACAAATCAAATGTTTTGAATAAGGGAAGAATAGAGTTTTTCCAAAGCACGGGCTACTCAGATTCGGGGGCTAAGCATAACTACTATTGCTTGGCTCCTGAATTGAGAACTATGCTAAATGCAACTTATGAGCACTAACGTTAAAGCATCACATATGCACTCAAAAGGGAGGAAAACATCAAGCGAAATTCATTTTGAAATGCCCTAGGGGGCAACACAAATAGAGTTTTTCAAAGCACGGGACTACACGATTAACTCTCATACATGCAGGGCTCTAGCCAAAGTGAAGAAAAACTTCACTACCCAATGCATGCAGAGGACTGGGCATACTAACTCAGATCTGGCAGCTTCTCTTCTGGCAAGGCTGGCTCACAACTTCAATCTGAGACATCTCCTGGATGGGTCAACAGGGAGCTGATGTTGATGACTTCTTCTGGCAGCGACTGAGATGGCAGCACGGGGTCGAACTCTTCTTCAAGCGGGACTGGCTCTTGTAGCTCCTCAGAGGGCGGTGGTGCTGGCGGGGTGCTTGCAGCTTCTTCCTTGACTTCAAGGGATGGTGCTGGAATCTTCTTCATGGTGAGGGGCTCAAAAAACTCCGGCGGGGGATCTTGGGAGGATTCAGGGTGCTCTTGCTTATTCATAGCCTGAGGGAAGACTGGAATTCCTTCCAAGACTATTGCTCCTTCCAGGAGTTCCCAAGCCTTCTTCTCTCCTCTGATAGAGACCGGGTGACCTTCAAGAATCTGGGGGTCTTCAGCTTTGATGGGTTCAACAGGGTTGGATGGAGCGGGCTCTTGGATCCGCAGGGCTCTACGTTGGTTATGGGTGACCAAGTAGGCCTCCATCAACTTCTGGACGTGCTCATCCTTGGCTTGCTTCAGGGCTTCCACAGCAATGACTTCACGACTTTCCAAGGCAGCTACACGGGCTTGAGCTGTGGTGAGATCCACATGCAGCTGACGGTTGCGCTTCTCTGCATCTTCTGCTCGGGTAATCATCTGACGGTGGTGCCGAGCCAAGAAATCATACTGTGCATCAAGGGTGAGCAGGTATGCAGTGAGGTACACGACTGTGGGGTCATCCTCAAGCAGTTGCTGCCCTTCCAATGCACGCATCCTGGCCATCCAAGCGGGACGGTCTCTCTGAAAGGGCGGAAAGAATCTGAGCGGAGTGTCAGCCACTTCTTCTTCGTAGATCTGACACAGAGCCCTCAATGCCTTGCGAGCGACGACTTGGCAGGTGTCTTTGAATCTGTGCCAAGCAGCAGTGACACTCCATTCCACATGGTGTGGACTGGATCCAATGTATACAGTCACGACACACTTCTCTGTGCCATGCTCGACGAACTCACGACCATCATACTCTGGCTGGCTCCTGATTCCGAGGCGGACTGTGCATGCTCTCAGCAACTTGGGGAAACCATCTTCATTCTGGCACAAGCTAGTTTGGCAGCGGACCTCCATCTGACTTCTGAGAGAAGGAAAGGGGGAAAACATTTTTGAAATGAAGGGATGAGAGCAAGATTTTTTTTAAAAAAAAATAGTTTGGACTAAAAAACTTTTGATCAGGCTAAGGGTTACGTCCTGCGGCCAACCTAACAGCTTTGATACCACCTGAAGCGTCCCCAATCCTCCGGGACTCAAATGTGATACAATTACTAGTCCCAGGAGGCTAGTAAACACATTTATACATCAGATGATTCCAGATCTACTTAAACGAGACAAACCTATAAAGGTGGCGATCAACTTTAAGAGTTGGTCCACAACTCGGGACATCATCAGAGTGGGGCTGAAGCAGCCCGATATACGCAGTGAAGCAATTCAGCGGTCCAACAGCCACAGGCAAGGTTGGGAACAGTCGTAACTCTTACCCGATCTCCTTTTTCTGAAAAACAACAAATAAGCAAGGGTGAGTACAAACGTACTCAGCAGTCCACCTTCACCCGCGGAATGGGGAAATCAGATATAATGCATGGAATATGTGGAGCTCAGAATATTTTGCAGAAACAACAATATTTGATGCAGGGTTGTTTTGAAAAACATTTTGTACTTTTGCAAAGCGCATCCTCTCCAAAAGGAGCAGGAAGTTTTTCAGTATTATAACAAAATCCCCTGGACTAAACCATCCAGGTATCTCAGCAGTTTCCCACTGGTTTTCATTTCCAAAAATAGCTACTGGACTTCCCGTCCACCATAGCTCACGGCTCAACCGCCGAACCTTTTTAGAAACCACTTTTCTCAAAAGCATCTCTTTTTTTGGAAAACAAAACATTAATTGCCATACCATACCAGACTCGTCCATTCCTGTGGACACAGACTATTCGAATAGGTTTTCAACTCTGCGCAGAGGTGTACACTTTACCCACTAGTCCGGCTCTGCGATCTCATGATCAATGAGATCCGAATCCGAATCTCTTTCTTTCCTCGCACGTCCTAACCTTAACGGTTATCCGGAAGGAGTCAGGCCACCGCCATGTCCAAACCGGACAAAACTTTCCCCCTCCTTATCCTCCCGGTGCTCCCCAGCCTTCATAACCCTGGGGTCGGACCGCACGAGTTCAGATTGAGTGACTGCCCACACAGTCTCGAGTGGTTGTACTATTAAAGAGTACAGGTAGTGACGATGACAAACCGGTCCTTATATGAGGGGACAATCCTTCTGCTCACGCCTAAACCAGCTGAGCCAACACCTTAGGCCCTCCCCTAAACCAGGGAGTGTAGGATTACGGGGAGGCTACACTAGCGCAAAACAAAATTTTCAACCCCATAATACCAAGAACTACTGCGGTTATAGGTCATGGAATTACCACTAGACGCGCAGAGCAGCGGAAGACGTCTCGATGTAGACGAACGCGTCGAGCAGTGCCGTGCAGTCGCCGGCGTCCTTCACGTCCTCGCACGGTTCGTCCAAGTGCTCCAGATGCAGCACCTCCGAGGTATCCACACGTACAGGGAGGAAGCGCCGCGTACCGAACTGCTAGGTTCGCGACGGCGGCTTGGCGAGGGCGAGAGGTGGGCGGCGACTGTTAGTTCGCAGGTGGCGAATTAGGTTATCTCTTAACCGCGCCCCCGCCCCTCATTATATAGGCGTTATGGTGGGCTTCTGACGCCGAGGCCCATCATTAACCCTAAAGCCCAGTCTAATTTCAGATCTAATCCGAATTAGGCTTCCTTCCCCTTAAGTGTGTGACCCTATAGGTTCACGTACAAATAGACATAGCCCGAGTACTCTTACTCGGCCCAATAATTTGACAGCGGCCTTTAGCAAGACATGTCAACTCCTATGTGTACGTAAAGATCATATCAGACAAACCATTGCGACATTACGTACATGCTGTTCCCTTTGTCTCACGATATTTGGTCTGGCTCTAAGCTGACCTCTCTTTCTCGATACTGTGAATTGGAATCCTTTCAATGGTTAACTCTTAACCCTAGCATGGCCATGCATTTCTTGATCCAATCACTCGAGGGGCCCAGAGATATCTCTCTCACAAAGAGAGGGACAAATTCCATCTTGACTGACCATGCCTCACAGCATGCTTCCTGACAAACCCAAAACTACCTTTATAACTACCCAGTTACGGGATAGCGTTTGATAGTCCCTAAGTAAGTCAATTCACATCTTGAGAACATGCGACAATCTCAGGTCTAAGGATACAGTATTCATGTTGCAAGAAGAGAACTATATTACAATATCTCATGTTGGGTCGGTCCAGCCTCATGTCATACATGCGCCCACATTATTAGTTTAACATCTCCATGTTCATGACTTGTGAAATGTAGTCATCAACTAATACATGTGCTAGTCATCGACTCTGACTAGGGACATCATTTAGAATAACCATATAAGTAAAGAATCTCACAAACAATTCACATAATTGCTAATCAATACAAGGTGCCTTCCATGGATATTCAATTAAGCAATATATATATCATGGATACAAAGAAATATGCTCATCTCTATGATTATCTCTAGGGCATATTTCTAACAGTCTCCCACTTGCACTAGAGTTAATCTAGAAGATATCTAATACCCATAGATCTCACGTGTGCCTCATGCTTGGGTTGTGGAAGAGGTTTTGTCAAAGGATCAGCAACATTCAAATCCGTATGTATTTTGCATATCTTTATCTCACCCCGCCTAATGAATTCCCGTATGAGGTGAAACTTCCGCAGTACGTGTTTGTTTTTCTGGTGGTTCCTTGGCTCCTTAGCTTGCGCAATAGCCCCATTGTTGTCACAGTAGAGGTTCAATGGGCTAGATGCATTAGGAAACACACCAAGCTCGATGAGGAACTTCCTTATCCAAACACCTTCCTTCGCAGATTCAGAAGCTGCAATGTACTCGGCTTCTGTTGTAGAATCAGTCACAGTCTCCTGTTTGGAACTCTTCCAACTAACAGCACCACCATTTATTGTGAACACAAAACCTGATTGCGATTTTAACTCGTCTGGGTCAGTTTGGAAGCTAGCATCGGTGTAACCAGTTACAACGAGCTCCTCCTTACCCCCATATACCAGGAACATATCTTTAGTCCTTCTTAAGTACTTAAGAATGCCTTTTACCGCTGTCCAGTGATCCTCACCTGGATCAGCCTGGTATCTACTCGTAGCACTTATAGCGTATGAAACATCTGGGCGTGTACTTATCATGGCATACATGATTGATCCAATCGCTGAGGCGTATGGTACCTTACTCATGCGCTCCCGCTCATTAGCCGTCGCAGGACATTGCATCTGGCTAAGGTGTTTACCATGTGACATAGGTATGAAACCTTTCTTGGACTGTTCCATGTTGAACCGTTTCAAAACCTTGTCAATGTACGTATCTTGACTTAATCCTATAAGCCTCTTCGACCTATCTCTATAGATCCTTATGCCCAAAATATATGCTGCTTCCCCTAAGTCCTTCATAGAAAAACTCTTTTTCAGTGAAGCCTTGACGGACTCCAGCATAGGAATGTCATTCCCAATCAATAATATGTCATCCACATACAAGATCAGAAATACAACAGCGCTCCCACTTTCCTTCTTGTAAACACAAGCTTCTTCTTCATTCTGATGAAAACCAAGCCCTTTGATCACTTCATCAAAACGAATGTTCCAACTCCGAGATGCTTGCTTCAACCCATAAATGGATTTCTGAAGTTTGCATATCTTTCCAGCATTGATCGGATCGACAAAACCCTCGGGCTGTATCATATACACGTCCTCATCTAGGTTTCCATTAAGGAAAGCTGTTTTGACATCCATCTGCCAAATCTCATAATCGAAATATGCGGCAATAGCTAGAATGATCCGAATAGATTTAAGCATCGCTACTGGCGAGAATGTCTCGTCATAGTCAACTCCTTGAACTTGTCGAAAACCCTTTGCAACAAGTCGAGCCTTATAGATGTGAACATTTCCATCCATGTCTTTCTTCTTCTTATAGATCCATTTGCATTCTATAGGTCTAACACCATCAGGCGGGTCAACCAAGTTCCAAACTTGATTTTCTCCCATGGAATCTATCTCGGATCTCATGGCGACATGCCATTTCTCGGAATCTGGGTCCATCATCGCTTCTAAATATGTTGCAGGTTCGTCGTTGTCTAACAACAACACTTCCCCATTGCCCAACAATAACACTTCTCCTCGTGCCTCGCGAAGCCTTGCTGACCTTCGTGGTTGTGGTGGTGATTCTCTTGCCATAGACGTCTCAACTTGTTCTGCTACATTAGCATCACTTGTTGAATCTTGTCCCACTGGCTCATCCTGAACTTCTTCAAGATACACCTTTTGTTTACTTTTCTCTCTTTTGAGAAACTCTTTCTCTAAGAACACACCGTTCCGGGCGACAAACACTTTGCCCTCTGACCGGTGGTAAAAGTAATATCCTAAAGTTTCCTTTGGATATCCCACGAACATGCACTTGTCCGATTTTGGAGTGAGTTTATCCGACTGTAGTCGCTTGACGTAAACCTCACAACCCCAAATCTTCAGAAAAGACAAGCTGGGAGTCTTCCCAGTCCACATCTCATATGGTGTCTTAACTACGGACTTAGACGGTACCCTATTTAGTGTGAAAGCTGCTGTTTCTAGAGCGTATCCCCAAAACGACAAAGGTAGGTCCGACTGGCTCATCATTGATCGAACCATATCCAATAAAGTCCGATTACGTCGCTCAGACACGCCATTCCTCTGAGGCGTTCCAGGCGGCGTAAGCTGTGGAACAATTCCACAACTCTTTAGATGATTGCTAAACTCATGACTCAAATATTCACCACCACGATCTGATCGCAGTGCTTTAATTTTCTTGCCACGCTGATTTTCTACTTCATTCTGAAACTCTTTGAACTTTTCTAAGGATTCAGACTTGTGTTTCATTAAGTAGACATACCCATATCTACTAAAATCATCAGTGAAGGTTATGAAGTATTGGAATCCTCCCCTAGCTGTCGTACTCATTGGTCCGCACACATCAGTATGTATGAGTTCCAATAAATCTAACGTCCTCTCCGGTAAACCCGTGAAGGGCGCCTTGGTCATCTTACCAAGTAAGCAAGCTTCACATGTCTCGTATGATTCAAAATCAAACGAAGTCAAAAGCCCATCAGAATGAAGCTTCTTCATGCGATTCTCACTTATATGACCCAAACGACAGTGCCACATGTAGGTAGGACTTAAATCATTAGGCCGAGGCCTTTTAGCACTAATATTACAGATAGGTGCATCATCAAGATTTAAAATGAATAACCCATTCATAATGGATGCAAAAGCCACAAACATGCCATTCTTAGAGATCACACAACCATTGTTTTCACTCGCAAATGAATAACCATCCTTCATCAAACATGAAGGAGACATAATGTTTCGACTCATACTAGGAACTAGATAACAATTATTTAACTCCAAAATAAATCCTGATGGGAGGTGGAGTTGCATCGTCCCGACGGTCAACGCAGCAACTCTTGCATTATTGCCTACCCGGAAATCAACTTCTCCTCTTTTCACGCTTCTAGTTCTTATCATTCCCTGCATCGAATTGCAAATATGGGCAACCGATCCGGTATCAAATACCCAAGAATTAATATAAGAATCAGCAAGAAAAATTTCTGTAATGTGAATAGCAAGTGTACCTGTTGCGGCTGTACCCTT
This sequence comes from Zea mays, assembly GCF_902167145.1. Classification (NCBI taxonomy): domain Eukaryota; kingdom Viridiplantae; phylum Streptophyta; class Magnoliopsida; order Poales; family Poaceae; genus Zea; species Zea mays. Next base: position 69,062,891 of record NC_050096.1, on the reverse strand, counting down.
ACCGCCGCGATCCTTAATAGAGGCCAAGTACTGCTTGCAATTCCTTTTCCAGTGACCAAGTTCTTTGCAATAAAAGCACTCTGCATCTGCAGCTGGTCCAGCCTTGGGCTTTTGATTTGGCTTGGATACTGTATCCTTTGCATTGCCCTTCTTCTTTTGCGATTTACCCTTCTTCTTAAAGTTGGGTTTGTTTTGGACCACCATCACATGGCCGCTGCTGCCAGCGCTTTTCTTTATGTCCCCCTCTGCTGTTTTCAGCATGCCACATAGTTCATTGAGGCCCCTCTCCGCCCCATGCATATGGTAGTTCGTGATGAAGTTTCCATAGCTGGGCGGAAGAGATGCCAAAATGAAGTCAGTGGCCAACTCTTGGCTTATTGGGAAGCCTAGCTTCTCCAACCTCTGACTGTAACCAACCATTTTGATTACATGTGGCCCAACTGCTGCGCCTTCTGCTAGCTTGCATTCCAGAAAGGCTTTGGACACATTGAACCTTTCTGTCCTAGCCTGAGTCTGGAACATATCCTTGAGCGCCACGATCATATCGTGCACCTCATGGTTTGTCTCAAACTGCATCTGCAGCTCAGGCTCCATGCAAGCAAGCATTAGGCAACTCACTTCAAGATTAGTATCCATTGCTTTCTTGTAAGCGGTTTTAGCTGCAGCAGTTGCATTTTCACCAGGATCCTCTGGCAGTGGGGTGTCTAGAACGTCTTCCTTTTTTTCAGCCCTGAGAACAATTCTCAGGTTACGGATCCAATCCGTATAGTTTGTTCCATTTAACTTATCCTTTTCAAGAATTGATCGCAAAGTAAATGTTGGTGTGCTAGGTGCCATTTATCTACAACAAAATAATGCAAAATACTAAGACAAAAATATCCATGACAGAGTAAATCATATTAAACATTTAATAGTCTAAACTGGTGGCACCCTAATTTCATAGACCCACCACCAATTGTACAAGACTTATGATAGTGCAAGGTTTGGAGAGGCATTGAAGCTTAAACATTTATGAGGGATCGTCCTACTTATAACATCGCACGCAAGGACATATATGCAATATAAACAAGTAGAACAATAAGAATGGCATTCACACAACAGTTGTGATTCGGTATGGCTTGCTGTCACATGGTGATCCCCATCTCCAATAATCTGTCCATCACGATGATCTCCATCTCCATGATATAGGTATGCCATCCTCCAGGTGATGAGTCCTTCAAGACCTATCTAACGTATGCTGGTAAACAAATTACATATACGCTTTGGATCATCACATGTTGACACACAGGTCATTACATTAAATTTGGACAATACATGTGGCTCCAGCCGTATTGCCCTGGTCACGACACGCAGGTCATGAATAATTTATTAACATGCATCATATACACAATAGCCATACCGATCACAAGATGTCCTGCAAAAACAGGTTAGACAAACACGTTTCTATACGTTCGACCCGAAGAAGATTACACTCATGACGTTGATCTGTTACATCAATCTGCTAGTTGTGTACGCAGTTAGCCCCGATGGTGATTCCAGCCGGTAGGAGCAAGTCGCGCACATAACAGAGAAGGATGAACTGATCTCTCCAGTCATATCCGATGTAATCTACTTCAACCCTTTATTACCAATTGATCTAATCAAACCGTGCATCAAGTAGATCCATCTCATGAACCTAGATCCAGACCTAAAACTACGCAGAACCTGGTTCTGATACCACTGTAGGATTACGGGGAGGCTACACTAGCGCAAAACAAAATTTTCAACCCCATAATACCAAGAACTACTGCGGTTATAGGTCATGGAATTACCACTAGACGCGCAGAGCAGCGGAAGACGTCTCGATGTAGACGAACGCGTCGAGCAGTGCCGTGCAGTCGCCGGTGTCCTTCACGTCCTCGCACGGTTCGTCCAAGTGCTCCAGATGCAGCACCTCCGAGGTATCCACACGTACAGGGAGGAAGCGCCGCGTACCGAACAGCTAGGTTCGCGATGGCGGCTTGGCGAGGGCGAGAGGTGGGCGGCGACTGTTAGTTCGCAGGTGGCGAATTAGGTTATCTCTTAATCGCGCCCCCGCCCCTCATTATATAGGCGTTATGGTGGGCTTCTGACGCCGAGGCCCATCATTAACCCTAAAGCCCAGTCTAATTTCGGATCTAATCCGAATTAGGCTTCCTTCCCCTTAAGTGTGTGACCCTATAGGTTCACGTACAAATAGACATAGCCCGAGTACTCTTACTCGGCCCAATAATTTGACAGCGGCCTCTAGCAAGACATGTCAACTCCTATGTGTACGTAAAGATCATATCAGACGAACCATTGCGACATTACGTACATGCTGTTCCCTTTGTCTCACGATATTTGGTCTGGCTCTAAGCTGACCTCTCTTTCTCGATACTGTGAATTGGAATCCTTTCAATGGTTAACTCTTAACCCTAGCACGGCCATGCATTTCTTGATCCAATCACTCGAGGGGCCCAGAGATATCTCTCTCACAAAGAGAGGGACAAATTCCATCTTGACTGACCATGCCTCACAGCATGCTTCCTGACAAACCCAAAACTACCTTTATAACTACCCAGTTACGGGATAGCGTTTGATAGTCCCTAAGTAAGTCAATTCACATCTTGAGAACATGCGACAATCTCAGGTCTAAGGATACAGTATTCATGTTGCAAGAAGAGAACTATATTACAATATCTCAAGTTGGGTCGGTCCAGCCTCATGTCATACATGCGCCCACATTATTAGTTTAACATCTCCATGTTCATGACTTGTGAAATGTAGTCATCAACTAATACATGTGCTAGTCATCGACTCTGACTAGGGACATCATTTAGAATAACCATATAAGTAAAGAATCTCACAAACAATTCACATAATTGCTAATCAATACAAGGTGCCTTCCATGGATATTCAATTAAGCAATATATATATCATGGATACAAAGAAATATGCTCATCTCTATGATTATCTCTAGGGCATATTTCTAACAGGGAGTCCCTGATTATCCCACTCACAAGGTGATAAGGGTGAAAACCCTTCATCACACACATTTTGAAAAGCATTTTCTTTTGAAAACTCACACCTGTTCTCAAATCATTTAGAACATATATATCAGGGATTGATTGCGGCAAGCGGCTGGGTGGCCATAATAACTTGTCTCAAAATCATATCATGCATAAAATAACAGGCTGAGGGTTGTGGTTGAAAAATCATAGGTAATTTATGCATCAAAGGGATCCAGTGAGCTTGCCGTGCTTATTCGGCGAAGGGGGGAAGGGGAGCTCGCGGAACTAGCTTCTGGCTCCACCGCCTAGCGTAGACTTGTAGATCTGGCCTCCACGAGACGGCACGAACGCTCCGATAACTATGCAACATGAACAAGCAAACATACAAACCAACAAGTATAGAAATAAATATTTAGTATAGTGGTCAGAATAGTGATATATGGATGGGTAGAGTCTTGAGTAGAATCTGTGTCATGTGGTGTTGTGATATTACTGGTGGTGGAGCGGAGGTTCTTACCAGGAGGGTGGACTGGAGGCGAAGCGACACTATGCGTGTAGCCGACAGAGCAGAGTAACTGAGTGGGTGGGGTGTTTGCCTTGGCTGAGGGTGTTGAGTGTGTGTGGAGAGGGAGAGGGTAGCTGGGTGTATTTATAGTTGGGTGTATGTGGTGTAGCACAGTGAAATTCACTGTTGGTGAGAATAGTGACGAATGAATCGTCTGACTTAGTATGAACAAGAGAGTTATAGGCAGAATATGGGACAAGAGTATTTTGGGAGTCTTCTGGAATATGAACCATGCTTAAGAGATGACATGGTTGGATAGGGAATAGTTTGATAAGAATTTAGAAACAAGAATTATTGGAATCTGAGTTTGGAAGCCTGGTTCGAAGGAATCTCAAAGTCAAGCGTGCTCAACTTGGGGAAACCTGGGATGGGTGACCAGATGGGAAGTTCCCACTGGAAGGAAAACCACAGTCACCGGAGTTCGTATGATTGGAACATGGGTCTGGCTGGTCTTAGGTGGACTGGACAACATGATGGATGAGTAGTTGAAATTTGGGATGACTAGATGACCGATGAATAGTAACGATGATTAGTAACGATGAATAGTGGCGATGGAAAAGAAATTATAGATATCATCGATGAATAGTAATGATAAATATTAACGATAATGAATAGTGTATGTGAACAGTAACGATGAATAGTAATGGTGAATAGTAATGGTGAATAGTGATAGTGAATAGTTCGTATGAACGAACGATGAATAGGAACTATGAACGAACGGACGAACGATCGAATGATCGGACGAACGAACGATCGGAATTTCGGCAGCATAACGGCAGGAAAAGATTATTTGGATGAACGAACGGACGAACGATCGAATGATCGTACGAACGAACGATCGGAATTTCGGCAGCATGACGGCAGGACAAAGATTATCTGGAAGAACGATGAATAGGGACTATGAACGAACGATGAACGATGAATAGGGACTATGAACGAACGATCGAATGATCGAACGAACGAACGATCGGAATTTCGGCAGCATAACAGCAGGACAAAGATTATCTGGAAGAACGATGAATAGGGACTATGAACGAACGATGAACGATGAATAGGAACTATGAACGAACGATGAACGATCGAATGATCGAATGAACGAACGATCGGAATTTCGGCAGCATAACGGTAGGAAAAAGATTATTTGGACGAACGAACGGACGAACGATCGAACGATCGGACGAACGGACGAACGAACCATGAACGATCGGACGAACGATCGAACGATCGGACGAACGAACGAACAAACTAAGAACAAGGGATGAACGATCGAAGAACGATCGAACGATCCTTGTGCTAGTGTGTGCTTGTGTGGAACATGGAGTGTGTGTGGGGTGGGAGAGTTGCCATGAAATGGCTTGGGGTGGGATGAGAGGAGGCCCTTGCCCCTCTATTTATAGCCATGGTGGGGGATTAGGGGGAGGGATGAGAGGATTAGTGGGAGGATGAGAGGATTAGTGGGAGATTAGCATGTATTTGTCTTGTATAAGTGAGATTAGCTTGTAGAGCTCACCGTATGACACTGGAGGTATACGTATACGTATGAGCATGAGAAAAGTTATGAAGAAAATATTTGTAGGGACTTGAAAAATGATTATGAAGGTATTTCTTAGGAAGAAAATACTTGGAGATATATCAGTGGAATATTTGGACAGTATTTCTGGAAAGAACTTGAAGGGGATCACTCGGGAAATATCTGGGCGGTATTTCTGGAAGAATTTGAGGGGGATCACTAGGGAAATATTTGTAGGATATTTTGAGGAGGATTTTGGAGAGAATATAGACCACTATATTTTTTTTTGTTGATATCAACTCGCAAACAAACATTTTGAAATAAAATTTGAAATTCATTTTGAATTTAGAGCGAGTTTGAGAAAATTTCAGGATTTGAATTTTTGGGATGCTACAACAGGTCCTGTAGACTGTCCGGTGCGCCTTCTGGCGCCTGCTCTGACTTCTACGCGCGCAGGCGCGCACTGTAGCACATTTAATTCCTCTGCAGACGACCGTTGGCGCGAAGTAGCCGTTGCTCCGCTGGCACACCGGACAGTCCGGTGCTACACCGGACAGTCCGGTGAATTATAGCGGAGCGGCTTCCAGAATTCCCGAAGGTGGCATGTTCGGAGTTGGATTTCCTGGTGCACCGGACACTGTCCGGTGCGCCAGACCAGGGCACACTTTTGTTGTCTTTTGCTCCCTTTGTTTGAACCCTTTCTTTTGACTTGTATTGGTTTGTTGTGAACCTTTGCCACCTGTAGAACTCATAATCTAGAGCAAACTAGTTAGTCCAATAATTGTGTTGGGCAATTCAACCACCAAAATTCTTATTGGAAAAGGTTTGACCCTATTTCCCTTTCAATCTCCCCCTTTTTGGTGATTGATGCCAACACAAACCAAAGCAAATATAAAAGTGCAGAATTGAACTAGTTTGCATAATGTAAGTGCAAAGATTGCTTAGAGTTGAAACCAATATACTTATCTCAATAGATGTGCATGGATGGTTTTTCTTCTTATTTAAAATTTTGGACCACATTTGCACCACGAGTTTTGTTTTTGCAAATTCTTTGTAAAATTCTTTTCAAAAACATTTTGCAAATAGTCAAAGGTATATGAATAAGATTGAAGAAAGCATTTTCAAGATTTGAAATTTTCTCCCCCTGTTTCAAATGCTTTTCCTTTGACTAAAACAAAACTCCCCCTAAATAAAAATTCTCCTCTTAGTGTTCAAGAGGGTTTTGCAATTTTTGAAGAACTGCTTTCTCCCCCTTTCGAACACAATAAGATATCAATTTTAAAAACTTCATTTTAAAATTAGGTGGTGGTGCGGTCCTTTAGCTTTGGGCTCATACTTTCTCCCCCTTTGGCATGAATCGCCAAAACGGATACTTATGAGTGGAATATAAGCCATTTGTTCAAACTTTCTCCTCCTTTGGCAAACACAAAGATATGAGTGAAGATTATACCAAGGTGGAGAACGATGCGGAGTACCGGCAAATATAATTGGAGTTGAGTGGAAGCGCCTTTGTTTGCCGAATACTCCATTTCCCTTTCAATATCTATGACTAAGCATAAGATGATACTTGAAAACACATTAGTCATAGACATAAAAAGAGATATGATCAAAGGTATATAAAAGAGCAATGTGTGCAAAGAATCAATCAAAATTCCTAGAATCAAGAATATTTAGCTCATTCCTAAGTTTGGTAAAGGATTGTTCATATAAAGGCTTGGTAAAGATATCGGCCAATTGATCTTTGGTGTTTATGTAGGCTATCTTGATATCCCCCTTTTGTTGGTGATCTCTCAGAAAGTGATACCGAATGGCTATGTGCTTAGTGCAGCTGTGTTCAACGGGATTTTCCGCCATGCGGATTGCACTCTCATTGTCACATAGGAGAGGGACTTTGCTAAACTTGTAGCCATAGTCCCTAAGGGTTTGCCTCATCCAAAGCAATTGCGCGCAACAATGGCCTGCGGCAATGTACTCGGCTTCAGCGGTAGAAAGAGCTACTGAGTTTTGTTTCTTTGAAGCCCAAGACACCAGGGATCTTCCCAGAAACTGACAAGTCCCTGATGTGCTCTTCCTATTAATCTTACACCCTGCCCAATCAGCATCGGAATATCCTAATAAATCAAATGAGGATCCCTTGGGGTACCAAAGACCAAACTTAGGTGTATGAACTAAGTATCTCAAGATTCGCTTCACGGCCCTAAGATGAACTTCCTTAGGGTCGACTTGGAACCTTGCACACATGCATACGGAAAGCATAATGTCCGGTCGAGATGCACATAAATAGAGTAGAGAACCTATCATTGACCGGTATACCTTTTGATCTACGGATTTACCTCCCGTGTCGAGATCGAGATGCCCATTGGTTCCCATGGGTGCCTTGATGGGCTTGGCATCCTTCATTCCGAACTTGGTAAGAATATCTTGAATATACTTTGTTTGGCTGATGAAGGTGCCCTCTTGGAGTTGCTTCACTTGAAAGCCTAGAAAATACTTCAACTCCCCCATCATAGACATCTCGAATTTTTGAATCATGAACCTACTAAACTCTTCACAAATAGATTTGTTAGTAGACCCAAATATGATATCATCAACATAAATTTGGCATACAAACAAACCATTCTCAATGGTTTTAGTGAATAAAGTAGGATCGACTTTCCGACTTTGAAGCCATTAGTGATAAGAAAATCTCTTAGGCATTCATACCATGCTCTTGGGGCTTGCTTAGAGCTGTACATTTGGGTCGGGCCTGGTGGGCTGTCACGAGGCACATAAAAAAAAGCACGACCCAAGCACGACACGACACGAAATTATTTCGGGCCGGGCCGGCCCGGCACGATGCATCGGGCCGGGTATGAGCTGAAGCCAAGGCCCATGGGCGGGCACGAGCCCGACCCGTTTATGCAGGCACGAAAAGGCCAGTTACAAGGCACGAAAAAACCCGTTCCACACTATGGCAGTCACCAGCTAGAGCCAACCACAACCAGCCCAGCCCACCTTGCCATTTGCCACTTGCCAGCCAGCCAATCTGACGGCTCTACACAGCCCATTTTACGGCACATAAAAACCGAAAAAACCTAAGTCGCGTGCCTCTCTCGTTCTCTCGTGATCTCCTCGAGACCTCGACTCGTCCCGGCGGCGGCTGGCTCCCCAACCCCAAGTCCCCAAGATGCTGGAACCCAAGTCCCGGCGGCGGTTCTGTACTGGCTTGCTGCTGGCTTGCTCCTCGACGTGGTTGCTGGCTTGCTGCCTTGCTGGCTGGCTTGCTGCTTGCTCCACGACGGGGTTTGTTGCTGGCTGGCTGCAGGCCTGCTGCTGGCCGGTTGGGGGCAGAGCGCCACTGCGCCAGAGCGCCACCGCACCAGAGACCGAGGGGCACAACTGGGTCGCTGGAATCAAAGGGGCAACAATGCTGGGCGATGAGCTCGCCTGGCGCGCTGTCGCCGTCTGCCGCACTGCACGGCTGGCCGAGTGGCCGGTGGCCGGCGCCCGACGGCTGTGCAACTGGCCTGATTATTATTTTTGGGTTGTATTTTGTATTTCGGGTTTTATTATGTTATTCGGGCTTTTTTATTTTCGGGCCGCCCGAATAGAGCCCGGCACGTTTAGGTAATAACGTGCCGGGCCACGGGCCGAAGGCTCAGCCCGTGGGCCGGCCCGGCACGGCACGAAATTAATATTGGACCGGGCCGGCCCGAAATTAAACGTGCCGGGCTTTTTCGGGCTTGGGCCGGGCCGGGCCGGGCGGCCCGAATGTACACCTATAGGCTTGCTTGAGCCCATAAAGCGCCTTAGAGAGTTTGTAAACATGGTTAGGATACTCACTATCTTCAAAGCCGGGAGGTTGCTCAACATAGACCTCTTCCTTGATAGGTCCGTTGAGGAAGGCACTCTTCACGTCCATTTGGTAAAACTTAAAGTCATGGTGAGTAGCATAGGCAAGTAATATTCGAATTGACTCAAGCCTAGCTACGGGTGCATAGGTTTCTCCAAAATCCAAACCTTCGACTTGTGAATACCCTTTGGCCACAAGTCGTGCCTTGTTCCTTGTCACCACACCATGCTCATCTTGTTTGTTGCGGAAGACCCACTTGGTTCCTAAAACATTTTGGTTAGGACGTGGAACTAAATGCCATACCTCATTCCTCTTGAAGTTGTTGAGCTCCTCTTGCATCGCCAGCACCCAATTCGAATCTTGAAGTGCTTCCTCTACGCTGTGTGGCTCAATAGAGGAAACAAAAGAGTAGTGTTCACAAAAATGAGCAACACGAGATCGAGTGGTTACCCCCTTATGAATATCTCCTAGGATGGTGTTCACAGGGTGATCTTGTTGGATTGCTTGGTGGACTCTTAGGTGTGGCGGCCTTGGAACTTTCTCATCCTCCTTGTCTTGATCATTTGCATCTCCCCCTTGATTATTGCCGGCTTCTTGAGGTGGCTCATCTTCTTGATCTTCTTCTTCATCATCTTGAGCCTCATCCTCATCTTGAGTTGGTGGAGATGCTTGCATGGAGGAGGATGGTTGATCTTGTGCTTGAATGGGCTCTTCGGATTCCTTAGGACACACATCCCCAATGGACATGTTCCTTAGCACGACGCACAGAGCCTCTTCATCATCTAATTCATCAAGATCAACTTGCTCCACTTGGGAGCCGTTAGTCTCATCAAACACAATGTCACAAGAAACTTCAACTAGTCCAGTGGACTTGTTAAAGACTCTGTATGCCCTTGTGTTTGAATCATACCCTAGTAAAAAGCCTTCTACAACCTTAGGAGCAAATTTGGATTTTCTATCTCTTTTAACAAGAATAAAGCATTTGCTACCAAAGACTCTAAAATATGAAACATTTGGCTTTTTACCGGTGAGGAGTTCGTATGATGTCTTTTTGAGGATTCAGTGTAGATATAACCGGTTGATGGCGTAGCAAGCGGTGTTGACCGCCTCGGCTCAAAACCGATCCAAAGTCTTGTACTCATCAAACATGGTCCTTGCCATGTCCAATAGAGTTCTATTCTTCCTCTCCACTACACCATTTTGTTGTGGCGTGTAGGGAGAAGAGAACTCATGCTTGATGCCCTCCTCCTCAAGAAAGCCTTCTATTTATGAATTCTTGAACTCCGTCCCATTATCGCTTCTAATTTTCTTGATCCTCAAGCCGAACTCATTTTGAGCCCGTCTCAAGAATCCCTTTAAGGTCTCTTGGGTTTGAGATTTTTCCTGTAAAAAGAATACCCAAGTGAAGCGAGAATAGTCATCCACAATAACTAGACAGTACTTACTCCCGCCGATGCTTATGTAAGCGATCGGGCCGAATAGGTCCATGTGGAGGAGCTCGAGTGGCCTGTCAGTCGTCAAGATGTTCTTATATGGATGATGAACACCAACTTGCTTCCCTGCTTGGCATGCGCTACAAATCCAGTCTTTCTCAAAATGCACATTTGTTAGTCCCAAAATGTGCTCTCCCTTTAGAAGCTTGTGAAGATTCTTCATCCCAACATGGGCTAGTCGGCGATGCCAGAGCCAACCCATGTCAGTCTTAGCTATTAAGCAAGTATCGAGTTCAGCTCTATTGAAATCAACTAAGTATAGCTGACCCTCTAATACTCCCTTAAAAGCTAGTGAATCATCACTTCTTCTAAAGACAGTAACACTTGTATCCGTAAAAAGACAGTTGTAGCCCATTTTACACAATTGAGAAACGGAAAGCAAGTTGTAATCTAATGAGTCTACAAGAAAAACATTGGAAATGGAATGGTCAGGTGATATAGCAATTTTACCCAATCCTTTGACCAAACCTTGATTTCCATCCCCGAATATGATAGCTCGTTGGAGATCTTGGTTTTCTCGTAGGAGGAGAACATCTTTTTCTCCCCAGTCATATGGTTTGTGCATCCGCTGTCGATGATCCAACTTGAGCCCCCGGATGCATAAACCTACAAAACAAATTTAGTTCTTAATTTTAGGTACCCAAACAATTTTGGGTCCTTTGACATTAGATACAAGAACTTTGGATACCCAAACACAAGTCTTTGATCCCTTGTGTTTGCCCCCAACATATTTGGCAACTACCTTGCCGGATTTGTTAGTAAGCACATAGGAAGCATCAAAAGTTTTGAATGAGACATTATGATCATTTGATGCTTTGGGAGTTTTCTTCTTAGGCAATTTAGCATGGGTTGATTGCCTAGAACTAGATGCCTCACTCTTATACATAAAAGCATGATTAGGGCCAGAGTGAGACTTCCTAGAGTGAATTCTCCTAATTTTGTGTTCGGGATAACCGGCAGGGTATAAAATGTAACCCTCGTTATCCTGAACCATGGGAGCCTTGCCCTTAATAAAATTAGACAATCTTTTAGGCGGGGCATTAAGTTTGACATTGTCTCCCTGTTGGAAGCCAATGCCATCCTTAATACCATGGCGTCTCCCACTATAGAGCATGCTTCTAGCAAATTTATATTTCTCATTTTCTAAGTCATGCTCATTAATTTTGTCACTAAGTTGAGCTATGTGATCATTTTGTTGTTTAATTAAAGCTAGGTGATCATGAATAGCATCAACATTGATATCTCTACATCTAGTGCAAATAGTAACATGCTCAACCAAAGATGTAGAGGGTTTGCAAGTATTAAATTCAACAATCTTAGCATGCAAAATATCATTCTCATCTCTAAGATTGGAAATAGAAGCATTGCAAACATCTAATTCTCTAGACTTAGCAATTAATTTTTCATTTTCATTCCTAAGGCTAGCAAGAGAAGCATTCAATTTGTCAATCTTAGCAATTAAATTGGCATTATCATTTCCAAGACTAACAATTGAATCATCACAAACATCAAGCTTCCCAACCTTAGCAATTAAATTGGCATTCTCATTTCTAAGGTTGGAAATAATATTGTCGGCGTTTCGAGACCGGGGGGTCCCTAAGCCGACGAGTGAGTGTGCCGCGTGCCCCAGCCCAGATGGGTCGAGCGCGTGGGCAAGCGCGAAGGGGGGAAAGCGAGGTGGCCGGAGCCGGGCGTGAGAGAGGTGGAAATCTCGCGGCCTTCGTGTTCGTCCCGCGCCCAGGTCGGGTGCGCTTGCAGTAGGGGGTTACAAGCGTCCACGCGGGTGAGGGAAGCGAGCGGCCCTAGGAGAGCGCCTGTCCCGTCCTCGTCCCCGCGCGGCCAACCTTCTCTAGGAAGGCCCTGGTCCTTCCTTTTATAGGCGTAAGGAGAGGATCCAGGTGTACAATGGGGGTGTAGCAGAGTGCTACGTGTCTAGCGGGGGAGAGCTAGCGCCCTAAGTACATGCCGATGTGGCAGCCGGAGAGATCTTGGCACCCAGTCGGTGTGATGTCGTGGCCGTCGGAGGAGTGGCGGAGCCTGGCGGAGGGACAGCTGTCGGAGTGGTCGAGTCCTTGCTGACGTCCTCCTGCTTCCGTAAGAGAGCTGAGAGCCACCGTCGTCACAGGGCACGCGGGGCGCCATCATTGCCTATCTGGCGGAGCTAGCCAGATGGGACACCGGTCTTGTTCTCTGCGGCCCGAGTCGGCTCGGGGTAGGGTGATGATGGCGCTCCCTGTTGACGTGGCGGGTCCGCGCCCGAGGTCGGGCGACGTGGGGGCTCCTCTGAAGCCGGGGTTGAGTCTGTCTTCCGTGGCCGAGGCCGAGCCCGAGCCCCTGGGTCGGGCGAGGCGGAGGTCGCTCGGCAGAGGCCAGGGCGGAGTCCGAGCCCTGGGGTCGGGCGAAGCGGAGTTCATCGTCTTCTGGGGCTGAGCCCGAGTCCGAGCCCTGGGTCGGGCGGAGCGGAGTTCGTCGTCTTCCGGGTCTTAGCCCGAGTCCGAGCCCTAGGTCGGGCGGAGCGGAGTTCGCCGTCTTCCGGGTCTTAGCCCGAGTCCGAGCCCTGGGTCGGGCGGAGCGGAGTTCGCCGTCTTCCGGGGCTTAGCCCGAGTTCGAGCCCTGGGTCGGGCGGAGCGGAGTTCGCCATCTTCCGGGGCTTAGCCCGAGTCCGAGCCCTGGGTCGGGCGGAGCGGAGTTCGCCGTCTTCCGGGGCTTAGCCCGAGTCCGAGCCCTGGGTCGGGCGGAGCGGAGTTCGCCGTCTTCCGGGGCTTGGCCCGAGTCCGAGCCCTGGGTCGGGCGGAGCGGAGTTTCTTATGGCGCCTTTGGCAAGGCCTGACTGCCTGTCAGTCTCACTCTGTCAAGTGGCACTGCAGTCGGAGTGGCGCAGGCGGCGCTGTCCTTCTATCAGACCGGTCAGTGGAGCGGCGAAGTGACGACGGTCACTTCGGCTCTGCCGGGGGGCGCGCGTCAGGATAAAGGTGTCAGGCCACCTTTGCGTTAAATGCTCCTGCGACTTGGTCGGTCGGTGCGGCGATTTAGTCAGGGTTGCTTCTTGGCGAAGGCAAGGCCTCGGGCGAGCCGGAGATGTGTCCGCCGTTAAAGGGGGGCCTCGGGCGAGACGGAAATCCCTCGGGGTCGGCTGCCCTTGCCCGAGGCTAGGCTCGGGCGAGGCGTGATCGAGTCGCTCGTACGGACTGATCCCTGACTTAATCGAACCCATCAGGCCTCTGCAGCTTTATGCTGATGGGGGTTACCAGCTGAGAATTAGGCGTCTTGAGGGTACCCCTAATTATGGTCCCCGACAGTAGCCCCCGAGCCTCGAAGGGAGTGTTAGCACTCGCTTGGAGGCTTTCGTCGCACTTTTTTGCAAGGGGACCAGCCTCTCTCGGTTGCATTTTGTTCCGGTGGGTGCGCGCGAGCGCACCCGCCGGGTGTAGCCCCCGAGGTCTTAATGCCTTGCGTAATGCTTCGGCTGGTCTGGTTGTTCCCTCATGCGAACTGGCCGTAGCCCGGGTGCACGGTCGGGGCCCAAGTTCTCGGGCTGGTATGTTGACGCTGTCAACGGTTCGGCCGGAGCCGGGTTTGCGAGAGCAGCCCCCGAGCCTCCGCACAGGGCGAGAGGACGATCAGGGACAGACTCGGCTTTTTACATACGCCCCTACGTCGCCTTTCCGCAAGGAGGAGGGGGGGAGAGCGCCATGCTACCCTCGATGGGCACCGAACATGGTGTCTCCGGTGAGCTGCAAGCGGGTAATCCGAGTGGACGTCCGTGCCCCGTTCGTTAGGGGTCGGCTAGGGGACCAGAGGCACGCCCAAGAGTACCTGCGGGTGATCTGCCGGACCCGGTCCCCTGGCGACGGGGTCCGAGGGCTCGATGCCTCCCTCCGATGGGATTCCGTTACAGGATCGCTCCCGCTGGTCTCGGAAATGTCCTAGGGCACCTCGGGAGCGCAGCCCGAGCCTTGGTTATGTATCGAACGTACCCCTGGTCATCCCTCACTCGGCGTCTGAGGCGACTATGAACCCTTCGGGGGCCAGCCTTCGAACCCCTGATCAGTAATGGGCGCGGAGCCCGAGTAGCCTGAGGCGGCCGTGAAGCCCTTCGGGGGGCCGGCCTTCGAACCTCTAACCAGTAGTGGGTGTAGGGCCCACGCGATCTGAGGCGGCTGATGAACCCCTCGGGGGGCCAGCCTTCGAACCTCTGATCAGTAGGGGGGGCTCGGAGCCCGGTTCCTTCACGGGGAAGGATCCTTTTCGGGGTATCCCCCTTTCCCGGTCCCTGTTGCAAGAGATAGAGAAAGAGGAAAAAAGGAAAAGGATACGGAATCGAACGTCGTGGCGTACCTTTTTTGGCGCGGTTATTGCGGCGAAGGCGAAGCGTCGCCCGCTTCTCCTGCCAGAAGCGCCGCCTGTCCCGCCGCGGAGTTAATGCGATGGGGCGAGTGGTTGGCGGGGCGGCCGTTGCGCGTGCGCGAGCCATTCGAGGAACGGATCACGGGCGCGCCGTCTTCACGCCGTGAGAGGAGGCTCTCTTGCTGCCCCTGGATGGGACGTGAGCCTGGCTGACGACGTGACCGCTGCTCCCGCCCGCCTGCCACCGTCATTACTGCTGGCCCACTTTCGGCCGCATTGACCGTCGCGCCAGGCTGGCGCCGCTGGGTCGTGCGCTGGGCCGCCTCGAGTCGCGGTATTGGTTCCGCAATCGAAGAGGCGCGGTGGTGGCGCAAGTGGCGGTGCAGTTGCTTGCATGCAGCATCTGGCGCGCCGGTTGTGTGACGCGTGGGCCTGGGCCTCCATGCTGGCGTGTTGGGAGTCGGAGAGGCGCGTCCACCTGGCGCGGTTGCATGCCGCCTGCATGGCTGCCCGCCCCTTCCGCCCGTTGGTCTGGGCAAAAGTGGGGGGTCGCTTGTAACTGCTGGGCGGTTGTGCGCGCCGCGCACGGCGGTTTGGCTTCTTCTGCTCTGAGCCGGTTTGCATGAAATGCGGGACCCAGCCCCCGCGCCGCAGGGGAGGGCCTTGGAGCGTGTTGGAGAAGACTCAGCCCGTGACGTTTGGGGGCGCACGTAGGGAGAGTTGCCTTTAAAAGGAGGGTGACCCCTTTCGAAAGGCGACCATGTCTTCTCGCTCCCTTATGCATTGCGTCTTTCCACCTTCCAAGCCCCCGGATGGGGGGTACCCGTCGTCTTTCCGCCTCGTCGTTGGAGGAACGCAACTCCGTGGGAGTTGGTACCTTTCAGCCATCGTTCGGCTTCATGGATTTTCATCGTGCAGCCCGGCTGCACCCCTCCACCGGCGGTCACCCAAGATGGTGACCTCCAGCTTGATGGTGGGGGAAAGCGAGCCGGGCTGCAGCCTCTGCCCCTCCCTCAGCCTCAAGGATTTTCATCACCAGGGCTGGGGAGGGGGGTGTGCCGAGTTGAGGTCGGCCCCCGCGTGGGCGGCGGCCCGCTCCTTCACTCAGTGATGGGAGGGAGGAGCGGTTGTCGTCCGTGGCGCTGGCAGCTGCAGCGTGCCTGGCTTTCGGACGCGAGTGGCTTCGGAGCCGCTCGTGGCGCTGGCGTCTGCCACGGCAGCTGGAAGAGGTTCTTCAGCCGGCGCGATAGCCAGGGCTGGCCACGGACTGACCTCCAACTCTACGGCCTTCTGCCCGTCCTTGCCTCACGAGTTTTGGCATGGGCGGGGGCCTCCTGGCAGCAGCATCCGCCCTGAGGTCAGTGCTGCCGCTGTTCGGCACCCGGAGCAGAAGTCGTCGTCGTCGCCGCTGCTGGAGCAGGTGACGGCGCGCCGTTCGTCGGTCTTCCGTTGCTCCGCAGGCCCACCCCCATGGAGTGGGGTTGTTCGTACCTGCGGAGGGGGAACCGGAGTTCCGTTTGTAATGGCACTTCGAATGCCAGGGTTTTTTGTTCATTTTGGCTGTCGAGGCCTGAACATGTGTGTAATTTTGGCACGGAGCCGTGTTTTTTCCTCATTTTCGAGCACTAAGTCTCGCCTGTTGATTATCTGAACCGCTTCACCAAGCATGAGTCGCCCCGTGTCAAGGTGACGAGTGAGGTATCCGTATCCCGGAGGCGTAGGAGTCCCTCGGCTCGATCGGCCTTGTTGTCTGAGGCTCCTCTAGCTTAGTTAAAGAGACCCCTTGGCCGCTCTTCGACGAGCCGAGGCCAGGGGTAGCGGTATCAGCGCGAACAGAGGCAGAGTTGGCTCGAAAATGAAAACCTGGTTGGCCGGAGCCTAGCCGGGTTGTCCGTCAGCGGGACCGACGCCGGGGTTGGCCAGCCGAGGCCTCGGACCGGGCTGGCGCCCTTGTAAGATGGTTGGCCGAGGCCCCTGAGGCAATCGGCCGAGCCGCCTGCTCGGGCCGGATTCCCAGAGAAGTCCCTGGACCGCGTCGCCGTCCGAGGCTGGGTCGGACCTCGCTGAAGGTGTCGTCGATGCCGAGGGTGCTAGCCCCCTTCCAGCGTGAAGACCCGAGCCTGTAGGATCAGATCGTCTTGTAGCGTGTGCCTTCTGCGGCCGCTGAGGCCAGAAAACACACCCTCGCTGCGTTGTAAAGCTGCGTCTCCTTTCCTCTTATTTCGAGCATCTGGACTTTTTGTCGGTAACAGGGATGTTTGTGCGAGCGAGAGTTGCTTCTCGCGGAAGGTGATGAGTGAGGTGTCCGTATCCCAGAGGCGTGGGAGTCCCTCGGCTCGGTCGGCCTTGCCGCTTACGCGTACTTTCACCCGTCCATGAGGCCCTGTCACCGATTCAGTCGAGAAGGCTTGAAGGACCGCTTCGGCAGAAGAGCTTCCGAACGTAAAGACTTATTCGGTCCGCGGAATCACTTTATCCGAACGCGAGTTACTTATCGCAGAAGGTGATGAGTGAGGTATCCGTATCCCGGAGGCGTAGGAGTCCCTCGGCTCGGTCAACCTTGGCTGCTTACGTGTACTCCGTCGTTTTCAGGATCCGCTTTTTGAAGTAGTCAAAAAGCACGAAAGATATTCTGCTAAAAGAGATCTTTTTTCGAGGAAAATTTCGACGCAGAGGGGGTCCCCCCTTTTAGCCCCCGAGGGAGGGTCGGGCTTTGCCGAGGCGAGGCCGACCCTTCCTTGATGACTAAACTTTGCGCGGGTGCGAGGTATATGAACAACTTGAAAACATCTTAAGGGTAGAAGCGACGTAGCTGTTTGATGTTCCAAGCGTTGCCGTAGATCTCGCCTTGATTGTTGGCCAGCTTGTATGTTCCGGGCTTCAGAACTTTGGCGATGACGAATGGCCCCTCCCAGGGGGGCGTGAGCTTGTGCCTCCCTCGGGCGTCTTGCCGCAGCCGAAGCACCAGGTCGCCCACCTGGAGGTCTCGGGTCCGGACCCCTCGGGCGTGGTAGCGTCGCAGGGACTGCTGGTACCGCGCCGAGTGTAGTAAGGCCTTGTCCCGAGCCTCTTTCAGCTGGTCCAACGATTCTTCTCGGCTAGCTTGGTTGCTTTGATCGTTGTAGGCTCTCGTCCTCGGGGGGCCGTATTCCAGGTCAGTGGGCAAGATGGCCTCGGCCCCGTAGACCAGGAAGAACGGTGTGAAACCCTTGGCTCGGCTCAGCGTTGTCCTCAGGCTCCAGACCACCGAGGGGAGTTCCTTCATCCATCGCTTGCCGAACTTGTTGAGGTCGTTGTAAATCCGGGGCTTGAGCCCTTGTAGAATCATGCCATTGGCACGCTCTACTTGCCCATTCGACATGGGATGAGCCACGGCGGCCTAGTCCACCCGGATGTGATGATCCTCGCAAAAATCCAAGAATTTTCTGTCGGTGAACTGGGTACCGTTGTCGGTGATGATGGAGTTTGGGACCCCGAAGCGATGGATGATGTTGGTGAAGAACGCCACCGCCTGCTCGGACCTGATGCTGTTCAGGGGTCGGACCTCGATCCACTTGGAGAATTTGTCGATGGCGACCAGCAGGTGCGTGTAGCCCCCGGGCGCCTTCTGCAAGGGACCGACGAGGTCCAGACCCCATACAGCAAAGGGCCAGGTGATGGGTATCGTCTGCAGAGCCTGAGCGGGCAGGTGGGTCTGCTTCGCATAGAATTGGCACCCTTCGCAGGTGCGGACAATTCTAGTGGCGTCAGCCACCGCCGTTGGTCAGTAAAAGCCTTGCCGGAAAGCATTCCCGACAAGGGCTCGAGGCGCTGCATGATGGCCGCAAGCCCCCGAGTGTATTTCTTGCAGGAGTTCCTGACCTTCGGCGATGGAGATGCATCGCTGGAGGATGCCCGAGGGGCTGCGGTGGTAGAGCTCCTCCTCATCGCCCAGCATGACGAACGACTTGGCGCGTCGCGCTACCCGCCGAGCCTCGGCTTGGTCGAGGGGTAGCTCTCCTTGGCGGAGATATTGCAGGTACGGGGTCTGCCAATTTCGATCAGGCGTGGCCCCGTTCTGCTCCTCCTCGACGTGCAGTGCCTCGCCCTCGGGGGCCGAGGGTACCTCGGGCTGAACCGAGGGCGCCTCGGGCCGAGCCGAGGGTGCCTCGGGCCGAGCCGAGGGTGCCTCGGGCTGTGCCGAGGGTGCCTCGGGCTCGGGCGTGTCGTCGGTCTTGACGGAGGGTTGATGCAGATCCCGGGAGAAGACGTCCGGGGGAACCGTTGTTCGCCCCGAGGCTATTTTAGCCAGCTCGTCCGCAGTCTCGTTGTAGCGCCGAGCGATGTGGTTGAGCTCGAGCCCGTAGAACTTGTCTTCCAGGCGCCGAACCTCATCGCAGTAGGCCTCCATCTTCGGGTCGCGGCAGTGGGAGTTCTTCATGACTTGGTCGATGACGAGCTGCGAGTCACCGCGGGCGTCGAGGCGTCTGACCCCTAGCTCGATGGCGATCCGCAACCCGTTGACCAGAGCCTCGTACTCAGCCACATTGTTGGACGCCGGGAAATGGAGGCGTAGCACGTAGCGTTGGTGTTTCCCGAGGGGCGAGATGAAGAGCAGGCCCGCGCCGGCTCCCGTCTTCATCAGCGACCCGTCGAAAAACATGGTCCAGAGCTCCGGTTGGATCGGAGCCGTCGGCAGCTGGGTGTCGACCCATTCGGCCACGAAGTCCGCCAACACCTGGGACTTGATGGCCTTCCGAGGGGCGAACGAAATTGTCTCGCCCATGATTTCCACCACCCACTTTGCGATCCTGCCCGAGGCCTCTCGGCACTGGATGATCTCCCCTAGGGGGAAGGATGACACCACAGTTACCGAATGAGACTCGAAGTAATGTCGCAACTTTCGCCTCGTCAGGATCACTGCATACAGCAGCTTCTGAACTTGTGGGTAGCGGATCTTGGTCTTGGACAGTACCTCGCTGACGAAGTAGACTGGCCTCTGAACGGGCAATGCATGCCCCTCTTCTTGCCTCTCGACCACAATCGCGGCGCTAACCACCTGAGTGGTCGCGGCGACGTAGACCAAGAGGGCTTCTCCATCAGCTGGGGGCACCAAGATAGGCGCCTTTGTAAGGAGCGCCTTCAGGTTCCCGAGAGCTTCCTCGGCCTCAGGGGTCCAAGCGAAACACTCGGCCTTCCTTAAGAGGCGGTACAGGGGCAGACCTCTTTCGCCGAGGCGTGAGATGAAGCGGCTCAGGGCCGCGAGACATCCCATGACCCTCTGTACGCCTTTTAAGTCCTTGATGGGCCCCATGCTGGTGATAGCTGCGATCTTCTCCGGGTTGGCTTCGATGCCTCGCTCGGAGATGATGAACCCCAAGAGCATGCCTCGGGGCACCCCGAAGACACACTTCTCGGGATTGAGCTTGACGCCTTTCGCTTTGAGACATCGAAATGTCACCTCAAGGTCGGAGAGGAGGTCGGAAGCCTTCCTTGTCTTGACTACGATGTCATCGACGTAGGCCTCGACCGTGCGACCGATGTGTTCGCCGAACACATGGTTCATGCACCGCTGGTACGTCGCGCCCGCATTCCTCAAACCGAACGGCATGGTGACATAGCAGTACGTGCCGAAGGGCGTGATGAAAGAAGTCGCGAGCTAGTCGGACTCTTTCATCCGGATTTGGTGATACCCTGAGTAGGCATCGAGGAAGGACAGGGTTTCGCACCCAGCAGTGGAATCCACGATTTGATCGATGCGAGGTAGAGGGTAGGGAACCTTCGGACATGCTTTGTTGAGACCAGTGTAGTCTACACACATCCGCCATTTCCCCCCTTTCTTCCTCACAAGCACAGGGTTGGCAAGCCATTCGGGATGGAATACCTCTTTGATGAACCCTGCTGCCATTAGCTTGTGGATCTCCTCGCCTATCACTCTGCGCTTCTCCTCGTCGAATCGGCGCAGAGGCTGTCTGTCGGGTCGGGCTCCGGCCCGAATATCCAGCGAGTGCTCGGCGACATCCCTCGGTATGTCGGGCATGTCCGAGGGACTCCACGCAAAGACGTCGGCGTTTGCGCGGAGGAAATCGACGAGCACTGCTTCCTATTTGGGGTCGAGCCCGGAACCGATCCGGATCTGCTTGGAGGTGTCGCCACTGGGGTCGAGAGGGACGGCCTTAACCGTCTCCGCTGGCTCGAAGTTGCCGGCATGATGCTTCACGTCTGGCACCTCTTTGGAGAGGTTCTCCAGGTCGGCGATGAGGGCCTCGGCGTACTCCACGCACTCCACGTCGCATTCGAACGCGTGTTTGTACGTGGGGCCGACGGTGATGACCCCGTTGGGGCCCGACATCTTGAGCTTCAGGTAGGTGTAGTTGGGGACGGCCATGAACTTCGCGTAGCATGGCCTCCCCAGTACCGCGTGGTAGGTTCCTCGGAACCCGACCACCTCGAACGTCAAGGTCTCCCTTCGGAAGTTGGAGGGCGTTCCGAAGCAGACGGGAAGGTCGAGTCGTCCGAGGGGCTGGACGCGCTTCCCAGGGATGATCCCGTGGAAGGGCGCAACGCCTGCTCGGACGGAGGACAGATCGACGCACAGGAGCCTGAGGGTCTCGGCGTAGATGATGTTGAGGCAGCTGCCCCTGTCCATCAGGACCTTGGTGAGCCTGACGTCGCCGACGATGGGGTCGACGACGAGTGGGTATTTCCCCGGGCTCGGCACGTGGTCGGGGTGGTCAGCTTGGTCGAAGGTGATGGGCTTGTCGGACCAGTCTAGGTAGACTGGCGCCGCCACCTTCGCCGAGCAGACCTCCCGGCGCTCTTGTTTGCGATGCCGAGCCGAGGCATTCGCCACATGCCCACCGTAGATCATGAAGCAGTCGCGGACCTCGGGGAACTCTCCTGCTTGGTGATCTTCCTTTTTGTCATCGTCGCGGGCCCTGCCACCCTCTGCGGGTGGCCCGGCCCTATGGAAGTGGCGCCGAAGCATGACGCACTCCTCGAGGGTGTGCTTGACGGGCCCCTGATGATAGGGGCACGGCTCCTTGAGCATCTTGTCGAAGAGGTTAGCACCTCCGGGGGGCTTCCGAGGGTTCTTGTACTCGGCGGCGGTGACAAGGTCCGCATCGGCGGCGTCGCGTTTCGCTTGCGACTTCTTCTTGCCTTTCTTCTTGGCGCCGCGCGGAGTAGACGCCTCGGGAGCCTCTTCCGACGGGCGGCCCTGGGGCTGCTTGTCCTTTCGGAAGATAGCTTCGACCGCCTCCTGGCCAGAGGCGAACTTGGTGGCGATGTCCATCAGCTCGCTCGCCATGGTGGGGGTTTTGCGACCCAACTTGCTCACCAGGTCGCGGCAAGTGGTGCCGGCAAGGAACGCGCCGATGACATCCGAGTCGGTGATGTTGGGCAGCTCGGTGCGCTGCTTCGAGAATCGCCGGATGTAGTCCCGAAGAGACTCTCCCGGCTGTTGCCGGCAGCTTCGGAGGTCCCAGGAATTCCCGGGGCGCACGTACGTGCCCTGGAAGTTGCCGGCGAAGGCTTGGACCAAGTCATCCCAGTTGGAGATCTGCCCCGGAGGCAGGTGCTCCAACCAGGCGCGAGCAGTGTCGGAGAGGAACAGGGGGAGGTTGCGGATGATGAGGTTGTCGTCGTCCGTCCCACCCAGTTGGCAGGCCAGGCGGTAGTCTGCGAGCCACAGTTCCGGTCTCGTTTCCCCCGAGTACTTTGTGATAGTAGTCGGGGGTCGGAACCGGGTCGGGAACGGCGCCCGTCGGATGGCCCGACTGAAGGCCTGCGGACCGGGTGGTTCGGGCGAGGGACTCCGATCCTCCCCGCTGTCGTAGCGTCCCCCACGCCTGGGGTGGTAGCCTCGGCGCACCCTTTCGTCGAGGTGGGCCCGACGGTCGCGATGATGGTGCTCGTTGCCGAGGTGGCCCGAGGCCGCAGGCGCAGTGTTGCGCGTGCGCCCGGTGTAGACCGAGGCTTCCCGCATGAATCGGGAAGTCGCGGCATGAGGTTCCGAGGGGTATCCCTGCCTTCGGGAGGCAGTGCTCTCGGCCCGTCGGACCGCAGCGCCTTCCAGGAGATTCTTGAGCTCTCCCTGGATTCGCCGACCCTCGGTGGTTGACGGCTCCAGCATCGCGTGGAGGAGCATCGCTGCGGCTGCCAGGTTCTAACCGACCCCACTGGATGCGGGTGGCGGCCTGACCCTGACGTTGTTGGCGACGCGGTGCTGGAAACCCTGGGGCAGGTGACGTATTTCTCCGGCCGGGGGTTGGCCCGCCCATACCTGCCCGACGTCCCGGCGGATCGGCTCAAGCGCTCCTGCTCCCTCGTCGAGCCTGGCCTGCGCCCCGCGGACTTGCTCGAGCTGTGGGTCGTGACCCCCCGCCGGAACGGGGACCACAGCTAGCTCCCGCGGGATGTCAGCGCGAGGCACCGGCCTAGGGTGATCACCGTCCTCCGGCATGCCGAGATGGTTGCCTTCGGAGGGATCCCCTAGCTCGACGTGGAAACATTCGCGGCTTGGGCCGCAGTCCTCGTCGTCAAGGCTGCGGCTACCGTCGGAACAGTCGGAGAGGCAGTAGTCACATGCGGTCATAAAGTCCCGCATGGCACTGGGGTTGCCAAATCCGGAGGAATCCCAACAGATGCTGGGATCGTCATCTTCCTCGGACCCAGAGGGCCCGTAGGTCGAGACGTCCGTCAACCGGTCCCAAGGCGACCGCATACGAAACCCCAGAGAGGTTGCACTCGCCTCAACGAGAGCGCCCGCCAAAGCAAGGTCGCTAGGCGGGTTGAGGCCGAGTCGAAATGACGTAGGATGGGAATTAGTCAGTACCTTTTGGTCGACGAGGAGCGACATAGTCACGTCGGGGACTGGTTGCACCGTCGTCTCAGGTACAAGGGTGACGTCCTGTAAGCTCTCCGCGAGCGCGCTGGCGTCGTCCACTTGCTCAGGATCGGCGTGTCGCGGGGGGACGGCGCTCGCCTTCGTCTCGAATGCGAGGTCGACGCCCGACGTGCCCTCCGTTGGGGCGTTGGGGACGTCGATTCGCTCGACAGCCGATGAAGCGCGGCCTCCCGCTTGGCCTTGGTCGCTCCGCCTCCTCCTCCGTTGGCGGGGGAGAGGACGGGGCGAGCTCGAACGTTGTTCTTCCACCACGCGGGGAAGATGTCGTCGATTCCGCCGCCGGCGGGCGGGTTGTCGGCCGCCATTGTCGTTGTCGCGCGGCGGTGGAAGGAGTATCATGTCGTAGCTGCCGTCGAAGGACATGAACTCAAGACTCCCGAAACGGAGCACAGTTCCGGGCTGGAGAGGTTGCTGGAGACTGCCCATCTGGAGCTTGACGGGAAGCTATTCGTCAACACGCAGCAGGCCCCTACCTGGCATGCCAACTGTCGGCGTTTCGAGACCGGGGGGTCCCTAAGCCGACGAGTGAGTGTGCCGCGTGCCCCAGCTCAGATGGGTCGAGCGCGTGGGCGAGCGCGAAGGGGGGAAAGCGAGGTGGCCGGAGCCGGGCGTGAGAGAGGTGGAAATCCCGCGGCCTTCGTGTTCGTCCCGCGCCCAGGTCGGGTGCGCTTGCAGTAGGGGGTTACAAGCGTCCACGCGGGTGAGGGAAGCGAGCGGCCCCAGGAGAGCGCCTATCCCGTCCTCGTCCCCGCGCGGCCAACCTTCTCTAGGAAGGCCCTGGTCCTTCCTTTTATAGGCGTAAGGAGAGGATCCAGGTGTACAATGGGGGTGTAGCAGAGTGCTACGTGTCTAGCGGGGGAGAGCTAGCGCCCTAAGTACATGCCGATGTGGCAGCCGGAGAGATCTTGGCACCCAGTCGGTGTGATGTCGTGGCCGTCGGAGGAGTGGCGGAGCCTGGCGGAGGGACAGCTATCGGAGTGGTCGAGTCCTTGCTGACGTCCTCCTGCTTCCGTAAGAGAGCTGAGAGCCGCCGTCGTCACAGGGCACGCGTGGCGCCATCATTGCCTATCTGGCGGAGCTAGCCAGATGGGACACCGGTCTTGTTCTCTGCGGCCCGAGTCGGCTCGGGGTAGGGTGATGATGGCGCTCCCTGTTGACGTGGCGGGTCCGCGCCCGAGGTCGGGCGACGTGGGGGCTCCTCCGAAGCCAGGGTTGAGTCTGTCTTCCGTGGCCGAGGCCGAGCCCGAGCCCCTGGGTCGGGCGAGGCGGAGGTCGCTCGGCAGAGGCCAGGGCGGAGTCCGAGCCCTGGGGTCGGGCGAAGCGGAGTTCATCGTCTTCTGGGGCTGAGCCCGAGTCCGAGCCCTGGGTCGGGCGGAGCGGAGTTCGCTGTCTTCCGGGTCTTAGCCCGAGTCCGAGCCCTGGGTCGGGCGGAGCGGAGTTCGCCGTCTTCCGGGTCTTAGCCCGAGTCCGAGCCCTGGGTCGGGCGGAGCGGAGTTCGCCGTCTTCCGGGGCTTAGCCCGAGTCCGAGCCCTGGGTCGGGCGGAGCAGAGTTCGCCGTCTTCCGGGGCTTAGCCCGAGTTCGAGCCCTGGGTCGGGCGGAGCGGAGTTCGCCGTCTTCCGGGGCTTAGCCCGAGTCCGAGCCCTGGGTCGGGCGGAGCGGAGTTCGCCGTCTTCCGGGGCTTGGCCCGAGTCCGAGCCCTGGGTCGGGCGGAGCGGAGTTTCTTATGGCGCCTTTGGCAAGTCCTGACTGCCTGTCAGTCTCACTCTGTCAAGTGGCACTGCAGTCGGAGTGGCGCAGGCGGCGCTGTCCTTCTGTCAGACCGGTCAGTGGAGCGGCGAAGTGACGGCGGTCACTTCGGCTCTGTCGGGGGGCACGCGTCAGGATAAAGGTGTCAGGCCACCTTTGCGTTAAATGCTCCTGCGACTCGGTCGGTCGGTGCAGCGATTTAGTCAGGGTTGCTTCTTGGCGAAGGCAAGGCCTCGGGCGAGCCGGAGATGTGTCCGCCGTTAAAGGGGGGCCTCGGGCGAGACGGAAATCCCTCGGGGTCGGCTGCCCTTGCCCGAGGCTAGGCTCGGGCGAGGCGTGATCGAGTCGCTCGTACGGACTGATCCCTGACTTAATCGAACCCATCAGGCCTCTGCAGCTTTATGCTGATGGGGGTTACCAGCTGAGAATTAGGCGTCTTGAGGGTACCCCTAATTATGGTCCCCGACAAATATCATGGCAAGTGCTTAGCTCACTAGTTAATTTTTCACATTTTTCTACTTCTAGAGCATAAGCATTTTTCACTTTAACATGTGTTTTGTTTTCTTTAATTAGGAGGTCCTCTTGGCTATCCAAGAGTTCATCCTTATCATGAATAGCACTAATTAATTCATTTAATTTTTCTTTTTGTTTCATGTTTAAGTTGGCAAAAAGAGTAAACAAGTCATCCTCATTATCACTAGAATTAGCCTCATCGCTAGATGTTGCATATTTAGTTGAGGATTTTGATTTTACCTTCTTCCTTTTGCCGTCCTTTGCCATGAGGCACTTGTGACCGACGTTGGGGAAGAGGAGCCCTTTGTTGACGGCGATGTTGGCGGCGTCTTCGTTGGAGGAGGAGTCGGTGGAGCTCTCATCGGAGTCCCACTCCCGGCAAACATGGGCATCACCGCCCTTCTTCTTGTAATACTTCTTTTCTCTCCTCTTTCCCTTCTTGTCATCGCCCCTGTCACTATCACTAGAAATTAGACATTTAACAATGAAATGACCGGGCTTACCACATTTGTAGCACACTTTCTTGGAACGGGGCTTGTAATCTTTCCCCTTCCTTTGTTTGAGGATTTGACGGAAGCTCTTGATGATGAGCGACATCTCCTCATTGTTGAGCTTGGAGGCGTCGATGGGGATTCTACTTGGAGTAGAATCTTCTTTCTTCTCCTCCGTTGCTTTGAATGCAACGGGTTGTGCTTCGGGTATGGAGGAGGATGTGTCTTGCTCGATGATCTTTTTGGAGCCTTTGATCATTAGTTCAAAGCTCACACAGGTGCGGAGTTTCCTAGGACTTGCTGGCTTCTATCACCGTTTTGTGAAGGACTTTAGTACCATTGCTGCACCTTTGAATGAGCTTACGAAGAAGGGAGTGCATTTTAGTTGGGGCAAAGTACAAGAGCACTCTTTCAATGTGCTGAAAGATAAGTTGACACATGCACCTCTCCTCCAACTTCCTGATTTTAATAAGACTTTTGAGCTTGAATGTGATGCTAGTGGTATTGGATTGGGTGGTGTTTTGTTACAAGAAGGCAAACCCGTTGCATATTTTAGTGAAAAATTGAGTGGGCCTATTCTAAATTATTCTACTTATGATATGGAATTATATGCTCTTGTGCGAACATTAGAAACATGGCAGCATTATTTGTGGCCCAAAGAGTTTGTTATTCATTCTAATCATGAATCTTTGAAACATATTCGTAGTCAAAGAAAACTGAACCATAGACATGCTAAGTGGGTTGAATTTATCGAATCTTTTCCTTATGTTATTAAGCACAAGAAAGGAAAAGAGAATATCATTGCTGACGCTTTGTCTAGGAGATATACTTTGCTGAATCAACTTGACTACAAAATCTTTGGATTAGAGACGATTAAAGACCAATATGTTCATGATGCTGATTTTAAAGATGTGTTGCTGCATTGTAAAGATGGGAAAGGATGGAACACATATATCATTAGTGATGGGTTTGTGTTTAGAGCTAACAAGCTATGCATTCCAGCTAGCACCGTTCGTTTGTTATTGTTACAGGAAGCACATGGAGGTGGCTTAATGGGACATTTTGGAGCAAAGAAAATGGAGGACATACTTGCTGGTCATTTCTTTTGGCCCAGGATGAGAAGAGATGTGGCGAGATTGATTGCTCGTTGCACGACATGTCAAAAGGCGAAGTCACGGTTAAATCCACACGGTTTGTATTTGCCTCTACCCGTTCCTAGTGCTCCTTGGGAAGATATTTCTATGGACTTTGAGCTGGGATTGCCTAGGATTAGGAAGGGACGTGATAGTGTGTTTGTGGTTGTTGATAGATTTTCTAAGATGGCACATTTCATACCATGTCATAAAACTGACGATGCTACTCATATTGCTGATTTGTTCTTTCGTGAAATCGTTCGCTTGCATGGTGTGCCCAACACAATCGTTTCTAATCATGATGCTAAATTTTTTAGTCATTTTTGGAGGACTTTGTGGGCAAAATTGGGGACTAAGCTTTTATTTTCTACTACATGTCATCCCCAAACTGATGGTCAAACAGAAGTTGTGAATAGAACTTTATCTACTATGCTAAGGGTTGTTCTAAAGAAGAATATTAAGATGTGGGAGGACTGTTTGCCTCATGTTGAATTTGCTTACAATCGATCATTGCATTCTACTACAAATATGTGCCTATTTTAGATTGTATATGGTTTGTTGCCTCGTGCTCCTATTGATATAATGTCTTTGCCATCTTCTGAAAAACTAAATTTTGATGCTACTAGGCGTGCTGAATTGATGTTAAAACTGCATGAAACTACTAAAGAAAACATAGAGCGTATGAAAGCTAGATATAAGTTTGCTAGTGATAAAGGTAGAAAGGAATTAAATTTTGAACCTGGAGATTTAGTTTGGTTGCATTTGATAAAGGAAAGATTTCCTGAATTGCGAAAATCTAAATTGTTGTCTCGAGCCGATGGACCGTTTAAAGTTATAGAGAAAATTAACGACAATGCATATAGGCTAGATCTGCCTACAGACTTTGGAGTTAGCCCCACATTTAACATTGCAGATTTAAAACCCTACTTGGGAGAGGAAGTTGAGCTTGAGTCGAGTACGACTCAAATGCAAGAAGGGGAGAATGATGAAGACATCCACACTACTGATACATCTATGCCAATACAAGTACCAATTTCTGGTCCCATTACTCGAGCTCGTGCTCGTCAACTCAACCATCAGGTGATTACACTCTTGAGTTCATGTCCATCATATTTAGACCATGGAGACCCGTGCACTCTTGTTTTGCTTAGGAACCAGGGAGAAGACTGAAAGGGAAAAGGATTTGAACATGCTGGATTCAGACTGCAGAAGAACACCAACTTGTGACGGTCACCACGGTCACATGCGGGCTCGGATTGGAATGTTCAAGCACTACATGGAAAGCTTATCAAGTCTACTTTCATATTGTCGGCGTTTCGAGACCGGGGGGTCCCTAAGCCGACGAGTGAATGTGCCGCGTGCCCCAGCCCAGATGGGTCGAGCGAGTGGGCGAGCGCGAAGGGGGGAAGCGAGGTGGCCGGAGACAGGCGTGAGAGAGGTGGAAATCCCGCGGCCTTCGTGTTCGTCCCGCGCCCAGGTCGGGTGCGCTTGCAGTAGGGGGTTACAAGCGTCCACGCGGGTGAGGGAAGCAAGCGGCCCCAAGAGAGCGCCTGTCTCGTCCTCGTCCCCGCGCGACCAACCTTCTCTAAGAGGGCCCTGGTCCTTCCTTTTATAGGCGTAAGAAGAGGATCCAGGTGTACAATGGGGGTGTAGCGGAGTGCTACGTGTCTAGCGGGGGAGAGCTAGCGCCCTAAGTACATGCCAATGTGGCAGCCGGAGAGATCTTGGCACCCAGCTGGTGTGGTGTCGTGGCTGTCGGAGGAGCGGCGGTGCCTGGCGGAGGGACAGCTGTCGGAGCGGTTGAGTCCTTGCTGACGTCTTCCTGCTTCCGTAAGAGAGCTGAGAGCCGCCGTCGTCACCGAGCTTGCGGGGCGCCATCATTGCCTATCTGGCAGAGCTAGCCAGATGGGACATCAGTCTTGTTCTCTGTGGCCCGAGTCGACTTGGGGTAGAGTGATGATGGCGCTTCCTGCCGACGTGGCTGGCCTGCGCCCTAGGTTGGGCGTCGTGGAGGCTCCTCCGAAGCCGGGGTCGAGTCTGTCTTCCGTGGCCGAGGCCGAGTCTGAGCCCCTGGGTCGGGCGAGGCGGAGGTCGTTCGGTAGAGGCCAGGGCGGAGTCCGAGCCCTGGGGTCGGGTGAAGCGGAGTTCGTCGTCTTCTGGGGCTGAGCCCGAGTCCGAGCCCTGAATAGGGCGGAGCGGAGTTCGCCGTCTTCCGGGACTTAGCCCGAGTCCGAGCCCTGGGTCGGGCGGAGCGGAGTTCGCCGTCTTCCGGGACTTAGCCCGAGTCCGAGCCCTAGGGTCGGGCGGAGCGGAGTTCGCCGTCTTCCGGGGCTTAGCCCGAGTCCGAGCCCTAGGTCGGGCGGAGCGGAGTTCGCCGTCTTCCGGGGCTTAGCCCGAGTCCGAGCCCTGGGTCGGGCGGAGCAGAGTTCGCCGTCTTCCGGGGCTTAGCCCGAGTCCGAGCCCTGGGTCGGGCGGAGCGGAGCTTCCTATGGTGCCTTTGGCAGGGCCTGACTGCCTGTCAGTCTCACTCTGTCAAGTGGCACTGCAGTCGGAGTGGCGCAGGCGGCGCTGTCCTTCTGTCAGACCGGTCAGTGGAGCGGCGAAGTGACGACGGTCACTTCGGCTCTGCCGGGGGGCGCGCGTCAGGATAAAGGTGTCAGACCACCTTTGCGTTAAATGCTCCTGCGACTCGGTCGGTCGGCGCGGCGATTTAGTCAGGGTTGCTTCCTAGCGAAGGCAAGGCCTCGGGCGAGCCGGAGATGTGTCCGCCGTTGGAGGGGGGCCTCGGGCGAGACAGAAATCCCTCGGGGTCGGCTACCCTTGTCCGAGGCTAGGCTCGGGCGAGGCGTGATCGAGTCGCTCGTATGGACTGATCCCTGACTTAATCGTACCCATCAGGCCTCTGCAGCTTTATGCTGATGGGGGTTACCAGCTGAGAATTAGGCGTCTTGAGGGTACCCCTAATTATGGTCCCCGACAGTAGCCCCCGAGCCTCGAAGGGAGTGTTAGCACTCGTTTGGAGGCTTTCGTCGCACTTTTTTGCAAGGGGACCAGCCTTTCTCGGTTGCATTTTGTTCCGGTGGGTGCGCGCGAGCGCACCCGCCGGGTGTAGCCCCCGAGGCCTCGGAGGAGTGGTTTCACTCCTTCGAGGTCTTAATGCCTTGCGTAATGCTTCGGCTGGTCTGGTTGTTCCCTCATGCGAACTGGCCGTAGCCCGGGTGCACGGTCGGGGCCCAAGTTCTCGGGCTGGTATGTTGACGCTGTCAACGGTTCGGCCGGAGCCGGGTTTGCGAAAGCAGCCCCCGAGCCTCCGCACAGGGCGAGAGGGCGATCAGGGACAGACTCGGCCTTTTTACATACGCCCCTACGTCGCCTTTCCGCAAGGAGGAGGGGGGGAGAGCGCCATGTTACCCTCGATGGGCACCGAACATGGCGTCTCCGGTGAGCTGCAAGCGGGTAATCCGAGTGGACGTACGTGCCCCGTTCGTTAGGGGTCGGCTAGGGGCCCAGAGGCACGCCCAAAAGTACCTGCGGGTGATCAGCCGGACCCGGTCCCCTGGCGACGGGGTCCGAGGGCTCGATGCCTCCCTCCGATGGGATTCCGTTACAAGATCGCTCCCGCTGGTCTCGGAAATGTCCTAGGGTACCTCGGGAGCGCAGCCCGAGCCTTGGTTATGTATCGAACGTACCCCTGGTCATCCCTCGCTCGGCGTCTGAGGCGACTGTGAACCCTTCGGGGGCCAGCCTTCGAACCCCTGATCAGTAATGGGCGCGGAGCCCGAGTAGCCTGAGGCGGCCGTGGTACCCTTCGGGGGGCTGGCCTTCGAACCTCTGACCAGTAGTGGGTGTAGGGCCCACGCGATCTGAGGCGGCTGTTGAACCCCTCGGGGGGCCAGCCTTCGAACCTCTGATCAGTAGGGGGGCTCAGAGCCCGGTTCCTTCACAGGGAAGGATCCTTTTCGGGTATCCCCCTTTCCCGGTCCCTGTTGCAAGAGATAGAGAAAGAGGAAAAAAGGAAAAGGATACGAAATCGAACGACGTGGCGTACCTTTTTTGGCGCGGTTATTACGGCGAAGGCGAAGCGTCGCCCGCTTCTCCTGCAAGAAGCGTCGCCTGTCCCGCCGCGGAGTTAATGCGACGGGGCGAGTGGTTGGCGGGGCGGCCGTTGCGCGTGCGCGAGCCGTTCGAGGAACGGATCACGGGCGCGTTGTCTTCACGCCGTGAGAGGGGGCTCTCTTGCTGCCCCCAAATGGGACGTGAGCTTGGCTGACGACGTGACCGCTGCCCCCGCCCGCCTGCCACCGTCATTACTGCCGGCCCACTTTCGGCTGCATTGACCGTCGCGCCAGGCTGGCGCTGCTGGGTCGTGCGCTGGGTCGCCTCGAGTCGCGGTATTGGTTCCACAACCGAAGAGGCGCGGTGGTGGCGCAAGTGGCGGTGCGGTTGCTTGCATGCAGCATCCGGCGCGCTGGTTGCGTGACGCGTGGGCCTGGGCCTCCATGCTGGCGTGTTGGGAGTCAGAGAGGCGCGTCCACTTGGCGCAGTTGCATGCCGCCTGCATGGCTGCCCGCCCCTTCCGCCCGTTGGTCTGGGCAAAAGTGGGGGGTCGCTTGTAACCGCTGGGCGGTTGTGTGCACCACGCGCGGCGTTTTGGCTTCTTCTGCTCTGAGTCGGTTTGCATGACATGCGGGACCCAGCCCCCGCGCCGCAGGGGAGGGCCTTGGAGCGTGTTGGAGAAGACTCAGCCCGTGACGTTTGGGGGCGCACGTAGGGAGAGTTGCCTTTAAAAGGAGGGCGACCCCTTTCGTAAGGCGACCATGTTTTCTCCCTCCCTTATGCATCGCGTCTTTCCACCTTCCAAGCCCCCGGATGGGGGGTACCCGCCATCTTTTCGCCTCATCGTTGGAGGAACACAACTCCGTGGGAGTTGGTACCCTTCAGCCATCGTTCGGCTTCAAGGATTTTCATCATGCAGCCCGGCTGCACCCCTCCACCGGCGGTCACCCAAGATGGTGACCTCCAGCTTGATGGTGGGGGAAAGCGAGCCGGGCTGTGGCCTCTGCCCCTCCCTCAGCCTCAAGGATTTTCATCACCAGGGCTGGGGAGGAGAGAGTGCCGAGTTGGGGTCGGCCCCTGCGTGGGCGGCGGCCCGCTCCTTCACTCAGTGATCGGAGGGAAGGGCGGTTGTCGTCCGTGGCACTAGCAGCTGCACCGTGCCTGGCTCTCGGACGCGAGTGGCTTCGGAGCCGCTCGCGGCGTCGGCGTCTGCCATGGCAGCTTGAAGAGGTTCTTCCGCCAGCGAGATAGCCAAGGCCGGCCACGGACCGACCTCCAACTCTACGGCCTTCTGCCCGTCCTTGCCTTACGAGTTTGGGCATGGGCTGGGGCCTCCTGGCAACAGCACCCGCCCTGAGGTCAGTGCTGCCGCTGTTCGGCCCCCCCGGAGCAGAAGTCGTCGTCGTCGCTGCTGCTGGAGCAGGTGACGGCGCATCGTTCGTCGGTCTTCTATTGCTCCGCAGGCCCACCCCTATCGAGTGGGGTTGTTCGTACCTGCGGAGGGGGAACCGGAGTTCCGTTTGTAATGGCACTCTGAATGCCAGGGTTTTTTGTTCATTATGGTTGTCGAGGCCTGAACATGTATGTAATTTTGGCACGGAGCCATGTTTTTCCTCATTTCCGAGCGCTAAGTCTCGCCTGTTGATTATCTGAACCGCTTCACCAAGCATGAGTCGCCCTGTGTCAAGGTGACGAGTGAGGTATCCGTATCCCGGAGGCGTAGGAATCCCTCGGCTCGATCGGCCTTGTTGTCTGAGGCTCCTCTAGCTTAGTTAAAGAGACCCCTTGGCCGCTCTTCGACGAGCCGAGGCCAGGGGTAGCGATATCAGCACGAACAGAGGCGGAGTTGGCTCGAAAATGAAAACCTGGTTGGCCGGAGCCTAGCCGGGTTGTCCGTTAGCGGGACCGACGCCGGAGTTGATCAGCCGAGGCCTCGGATTGGGCTGGCGCCCTTGGAAGATGGTTGGCCGAGGCCCCAGGGGTAACCGGCCGAGCCGCCTGCTCGGGCCGGATTCCCGGAGAAGTCCCTGGACCGCGTCACCGTCCGAGGCTGGGTCGGACCTCGCTGAAGACTCGATGCCGAGGGTGCTACAGCCCCCTTCCAGCGTGAAGACTCGAGCCTGCAGGATCAGATTGTCTTGTAGCGTGTGCCTTCTGCGGCCGCCGAGGCCAGAACACACACCCTCGCTGCGTTGTAAAGTTGCGTCTCTTTTCCTCTTGTTTCGAGTATCTGGACTTTTTTGTCGGTAACAGGGATGTTTGTGCGAGCGAGAGTTGCTTCTCGCGGAAGGTGATGAGTGAGGTATCCGTATCCCGGAGGCGTGGGAGTCCCTCGGCTCGGTCGGCCTTGCCGCTTACGCGTACTTTCACCCGTCCATGAGGCCCTGTCACCGACTCAGTCGAGAAGGCTCGAAGGATCGCTTCGGCAGAAGAGCTTCCGAACGTAAAGACTTGTTCGGTCCGCGGAATCACTTTATCCGAACGCGAGTTACTTATCGCAGAAGGTGATGAGTGAGGTATCCGTATCCCGGAGGCGTAGGAGTCCCTCGGCTCGGTCAGCCTTGGCTGCTTACGTGTACTCCGTCGTTTTCAGGATCCACTTTTCGAAGTAGTCAAAAAGCGCGAAAGATATTCTAGTAAAAGAGATATTTTTTCGAGGAAAATTTCGACGCAGAGGGGGTTCCCCCCCTTTTAGCCCCCGAGGGAGGGTCGGGCTTTGCCGAGGCGAGGCCGACCCTTCCTTGATGACTAAACTTTGCGTGGGTGCGAGGTATATGAACAACTTGAAAACATCTTAAGGGTAGAAGCGACGTAGCTGTTGGATGTTCCAAGCGTTGCCGTAGACCTCGCCTTGACTGTTGGCCAGCTTGTACGTTCCGGGCTTCAGAACTTTGGCGATGACGAATGGCCCCTCCCAGGGGGGCGTGAGCTTGTGCCTCCCTCGGGCGTCTTGCCGCAGCCGAAGCACCAGGTCGCCCACCTGGAGGTCTCGGGGCCGGACCCCTCGGGCGTGGTAGCGTCGCAGGGACTGCTGGTACCGCGCCGAGTGTAGTAAGGCCTTGTCCCGAGCCTCTTCCAGTTGGTCCAGCGAGTCTTCTCGACTAACTTGGTTGCTTTGATCGCTGTAGGCCCTCGTCCTCGGGGAGCCGTATTCCAGGTCAGTGGGCAAGACGGCCTCGGCCCCATAGACCAGGAAGAACGGCGTGAAACCCGTGGCTCGGCTTGGCGTTGTCCTCAGGCTCCAGACCACCGAGGGGAGTTCCTTCATCCATCGCCTACCGAACTTGTTGAGGTCGTTGTAAATCCGAGGCTTGAGCCCTTGTAGAATCATGCCGTTGGCACGCTCTACTTGCCCATTCGACATGGGATGAGCCACGGTGGCCCAGTCCACCCGGATGTGGTGATCCTCGCAGAAGTCCAAGAATTTTCTGCCGATGAACTGGGTACCGTTGTCGGTGATGATGGAGTTTAGGATCCCGAAGTGATGGATGATGTTGGTGAAGAACGCCACCGCCTGCTCGGACCTGATGCTGTTCAGAGGTCGGACCTCGATCCACTTGGAGAATTTGTCGATGGCGACCAGCAGGTGCGTGTAGCCCCCGGGCGCCTTCTGCAAGGGACCGACGAGGTCCAGATCCCACACAGCAAAGGGCCAGGTGATGGGTATCGTCTGCAGAGCCTGAGCGGGCAGGTGGGTCTGCTTCGCATAGAATTGGCACCCTTCGCAGGTGCGGACAATTCTAGTGGCGTCAGCCACCGCCGTTGGCCAGTAGAAGCCTTGCCGGAAAGCATTCCCGACTAGGGCTCGAGGCGCTGCGTGATGGCCGCAAGCCCCCGAGTGTATCTCTTGCAGAAGTTCCTGACCTTCGGCGATGGAGATGCATCGCTGGAGGATGCCCGAGGGGCTGCGGTGGTAGAGCTCCTTCTCATCGCCCAGCAAGACGAACGACTTGGCGCGTCGCGCTACCCGCCGAGCCTCGGCTTGGTCGAGGGGTAGCTCTCCTTGGCGGAGATATTGCAGGTACGGGGTCTGCCAATCTCGATCAGGCGTGGCCCCGTTCTGCTCCTCCTCGACGTGCAGTGCCTCGCCCTCGGGGGCCGAGGGTACCTCGGGCTGAACCGAGGGCGCCTCGGGCCGAGCTGAGGGTGCCTCGGGCTGAGCCGAGGGTACCTCGGGCTGGACCGAGGGTGCCTCGGGCTAGACCGAGGGTGCCTCGGGCTCGGGCGTGTCGTCGATCTTGACGGAGGGTTGATGCAGATCCCGGGAGAAGACGTTCGGGGGAACCGTCGTTCGCCCCGAGGCTATTTTTGCCAGCTCGTCCGCAGTCTCGTTGTAGCGCCGAGCGATGTGGTTAAGCTCGAGCCCGTAGAACTTGTCTTCCAGGCGCCGAACCTCAGCGCAGTAGGCCTCCATCTTCGGGTCGCGGCAGTGGGAGTTCTTCATGACTTGGTCGATAACGAGCTGTGAGTCACCGCGGGCGTCGAGGCGTCTGACCCCTAGCTCGATGGCGATCCACAACCCGTTGACCAGAGCCTCGTACTCAGCCACATTGTTGGACGCCGGGAAATGGAGGCGTAGCACGTAGCATAGGTGTTTCTCGAGGGGCGAGATGAAGAGCAGGCCCGCGCCGGCTCCCGTCTTCATCAGCGACCCGTCGAAAAACATGGTCCAGAGCTCCGGTTGGATCGGAGCCGTCGGCAGCTGGGTGTCGACCCATTCGGCTACGAAGTCCGCCAACGCCTGGGACTTGATGGCCTTCCGAGGGGCGAACGAGATTGTCTCGCCCATGATTTCCACCGCCCACTTTGCAATCCTGCCCGAGGCCTCTCGGCACTGGATGATCTCCCCCAGGGGGAAGGATGACACCACAGTTACCGGATGAGACTCGAAGTAGTGTCGCAACTTCCGCCTCGTCAGGATCACTGCATACAGCAGCTTCTGAACTTGTGGGTAGCGAATCTTGGTCTCGGAGAGTACCTCGCTGACGAAGTAGACTGGCCTCTGAACGGGCAATGCATGCCCCTCTTCTTGCCTCTCGACCACAATCGCGGCGCTAACCACCTGGGTGGTCGCGGCGACGTAGACCAAGAGGGCTTCTCCATCAGCTGGGGGCACCAAGATAGGCGCCTTTGTGAGGAGTGCCTTCAGGTTCCCGAGAGCTTCCTCGGCCTCAGGGGTCCAAGCGAAACCCTCGGCCTTCCTCAAGAGGCGGTACAGAGGCAGACCTCTTTCGCTGAGGTGTGAGATGAAGCGGCTCAGGGCCGCGAGACATCCCATGACCCTCTGTACGCCTTTTAAGTCCTTGATGGGCCCCATGCTGGTGATAGCTGCGATCTTCTCCGGGTTGGCTTCGATGCCCCGCTCGGAGACGATGAACCCCAAGAGCATGCCCCGGGGCACCCCGAAGACACACTTCTCGGGATTGAGCTTGACGCCTTTCGCTTTGAGACATCAGAATGTCACTTCAAGGTCGGAGAGGAGGTCGGAAGCCTTCCTTGTCTTGACTACGATGTCATCGACGTAGGCCTCGACTGTGCGACCGATGTGTTCGCCGAACACATGGTTCATGCACCGCTGGTACGTCGCACCAGCATTCCTCAAACCGAACGGCATGGTGACATAGCAGTACATGCCGAAGGGCGTGATGAAAGAAGTCGCGAGCTGGTCAGACTCTTTCATCCTGATTTGGTGATACCCTGAGTAGGCATCGAGGAAGGACAGGGTTTCACACCCAGCAGTGGAATCCACGATTTGATCGATGCGAGGCAGAGAGTAGGGAACCTTCGGACATGCTTTGTTGAGACCAGTGTAGTCTACACACATCCGCCATTTCCCCCCTTTTTTCTCACAAGCACAGGGTTGGCAAGCCATTCGGGATGGAATACCTCTTTGATGAACCCTGCTGCCATTAGCTTGTAGATCTCCTCGCCTATCACCCTGCGCTTCTCCTCGTCGAATCGGCGCAGAGGCTGCCTGACAGGTCGGGCTCCGGCCCGAATATCCAGCGAGTGCTCGGCGACATCCCTCGGTATGCCGGGCATGTCCGAGGGACTCCACGCAAAGACGTCGGCGTTTGCGCGGAGAAAGTCGACGAGCACTGCTTCCTATTTGGGGTCGAGCCCGGAACCGATCCGGATCTGCTTGGAGGTGTCGCCACTGGGGTCGAGGGGGACGGCCTTAACCGTCTCCGCTGGCTCAAAGTTGTCGGCATGACGCTTCACGTCTGGCACCTCTTTAGAGAGGCTTTCCAGGTCGGCGATGAGGGCCTCGGACTCCGCGAGGGCCTCGGCGTACTCCACGCACTCCACGTCGCATTCGAACGCGTGTTTGTACGTGGGGCCGACGGTGATGACCCCGTTGGGGCCCGGCATCTTGAGCTATGGTAGGTGTAGTTGGGGACGGCCATGAACTTCGCGTAGCATGGCCTCCCCAGTACCGCGTGGTAGGTTCCTCGGAACCCGACCACCTCGAACGTCAAAGTCTCCCTTCGGAAGTTGGAGGGCGTTCCGAAGCAAACGGGAAGGTCGAGTCGTCCGAGGGGCTGGACGCGCTTCCCGGGAATGATCCCGTGGAAGGGCGCAGCGCCTGCTCGGACGGAGGACAGATCGACGTGCAGGAGCCTGAGGGTCTCGACGTAGATGATGTTGAGGCAGCTGCCCCCGTCCATCAGGACCTTGGTGAGCCTGACGTCACCGACGATGGGGTCGACGACGAGCGGGTATTTCCCCGGGCTCGGCACGTGGTCGGGGTGGTCAGCTTGGTCGAAGGTGATGGGCTTGTCGGACCAGTCTAGGTAGACTGGCGCCGCCACCTTCACCGAGCAGACCTCCCGGCGCTCTTGCTTGCGATGCCGAGCCGAGGCATTCGCCACATGCCCACCGTAGATCATGAAGCAGTCGCGGACCTCGGGGAACTCTCCTGCTTGGTGATCTTCCTTCTTGTCGTCGTCGCGGGCCCTGCCACCCTCTGCAGGTGGCCCGACCCTGTGGAAGTGGCGCCGAAGCATGACGCACTCCTCGAGGGTGTGCTTGACGGGCCCCTGATGATAGGGGCACGGCTCCTTGAGCATCTTGTCGAAGAGGTTAGCACCTCCGGGGGGCTTCCGAGGGTTCTTGTACTCGGCGGCGGCGACAAGGTCCACGTCGGCGGCGTCGCGTTTCGCTTGCGACTTCTTCTTGCCTTTCTTCTTGGCGCCGCGCGGAGTAGACGCCTCGAGAGCATCTTCCGATGGGCGGCCCTGGGGCTGCTTGTCCTTTCGGAAGATCGCCTCGACCGCCTCCTGGCCAGAGGCGAACTTGGTGGCGATGTCCATCAGCTCGCTCGCCCTGGTGGGGGTCTTGCGACCCAACTTACTCACCAGGTCGCGGCAGGTGGTGCCGGCAAGGAATGCGCCGATGACATCCGAGTCGGTGATGTTGGGCAGCTCGGTGCGCTGCTTCGAGAATCGCCGGATGTAGTCCAGGAGAGACTCTCCCGGCTGCTGCCGGCAGCTTCGGAGGTCCCAGGAATTCCCGGGGCGCACGTACGTGCCCTGGAAATTGCCAGCGAAGGCTTGGACCAAGTCATCCCAGTTGGAGATCTGCCCCGGAGGCAGGTGCTCCAACCAGGCGCGAGCAGTGTCGGAGAGGAATAGGGGGAGGTTGCGGATGATGAGGTTGTTGTCGTCCGTTCCACCCAGTTGGCAGGCCAGGCGGTAGTCCGCGAGCCACAGTTCCGGTCTCGTTTCCCCCGAGTACTTTGTGATAGTAGTCGGGGGTCGGAACCGGGTCGGGAACGGCGCCTGTCGGATGGCCCGACTGAAGGCCTGCGGACCGGGTGGTTCGGGCGAGGGACTCCGATCCTCCCCGCTGTCGTAGCGTCCCCCACGCCTGGGGTGGTAGCCTCGGCGCACCCTTTCGTCGAGGTGGGCCCGACAGTCGCGACGATGGTGCTCGTTGCCGAGGTGGCCCGGGGCCGCAGGCGCAGTGTTGCGCGTGCGCCCGGTGTAGACCGAGGCTTCCCGCATGAATCGGGAAGTCGCGGCATGAGGTTCCGAGGGGTATCCCTGCCTTCGGGAGGCAGAGCTCTCGGCCCGTCGGACCGCAGTGCCTTCCAGGAGATTCTTGAGCTCTCCCTGGATTCGCCGACCCTCGGTGGTTGATGGCTCCGGCATCGCGCGGAGGAGCATCGCTGCGGCTGCCAGGTTCTGACCGACTCCACTGGATGCGGGTGGCAGCCTGACCCTGACGTCATTGGCGACGCGGTGCTGGAAACCCTGGGGCAGGTGACGTATTTCTCCGGCCGGGGGTTGGCCCGCCCATACCTGCCCGACGTCCCGGCGGATCGGCTCAAGCGCTCCTGCTCCCTCGTCGAGCCTGGCCTGCGCCCCGCTGACTTGCTCGAGCTGTGGGTCGTGACCCCCCGCCGGAACGGGGACCACAGGTAGCTCCCGCGGGATGTCAGCGCGAGGCACCGGCCTAGGGAGATCACCGTCCTCCGGCATGCCGAGATGGTCGCCTTTGGAGGGATCCCCTAGCTCGACGTGGAAACATTCGCAGCTTGGGCCGCAGTCCTCGTCGTCGAGGCTGCGGCTACCGTCGGAACAGTCGGAGAGGCAGTAGTCACATGCGGTCATAAAGTCCCGCATGGCACTGGGGTTGCCAAATCCAGAGAAATCCCAACAGATGTTGGGATCGTCATCTTCCTCGGACCCAGAGGGCCCGTAGGTCGAGACGTCCGTCAATCGGTCCCAAGGCGACCGCATACGAAACCCCAGAGGGGTTGCACTCGCCTCAATGAGAGCGCCCGCCAAAGCGAGGTCGCTAGGCGGGTTGAGGCTGAGTCAAAATGACGTAGGATGGGAATCGGTCGGTACCTTTTGGTCGACGAGCAGCGACATAGTCACGTCGGGGACTGATTGCACCGTCGTCTCAGGTACGAGGGCGACGTCCTGTAAGCTCTCCGCGAGCGCGCTGGCGTCGTCCACTTGCTCAGGATTGGCGTGTCGCGGGGGGACGGCGCTCGCCTTCGTCTCAAACGCGAGGTCGACGCCCGGCGCGCCCCCCGTTGGGGCGCTGGGGACGTCGATTCGCTCGACAGCCGACGAAGCGCGGCCTCCCGCTTGGCCTTGGTTGCCCCGCCTCCTCCTCCGTTGGCGGGGGAGAGGACGGGGCGAGCTCGAATGTCGTTCTTCCACCACGCGGGGAAGATGTCGTCGATTCCGCCGCCGGCGGACGGGTTGTCGGCCGCCATTGTCGTTGTCGCGCGGCGGTGGAAGGAGTATCATGTCGTAGCTGCCGT
This sequence comes from Zea mays, assembly GCF_902167145.1. Taxonomy (NCBI): domain Eukaryota; kingdom Viridiplantae; phylum Streptophyta; class Magnoliopsida; order Poales; family Poaceae; genus Zea; species Zea mays. The sequence continues at coordinate 69,022,026 of NC_050096.1, read as the reverse complement.
CGAAGGACATGAACTCAAGACTCCCGAAACGGAGCACCGTCCCGGGCCGGAGAGGTTGCGGGAGACTGCCCATCTGGAGCTTGACGGGAAGCTGTTCGTCAACACGCAGCAGGCCCCTACCTAGCGCGCCAACTGTCGGCGTTTCGAGACCGGGGGGTCCCTAAGCCGACGAGTGAATGTGCCGCGTGCCCTAGCCCAGATGGGTCGAGCGCGTGGGCGAGCGCGAAGGGGGGAAGCGAGGTGGCCGGAGACGGGCGTGAGAGAGGTGGAAATCCCGCGGCCTTCGTGTTCGTCCCGCGCCCAGGTCGGGTGCGCTTGCAGTAGGGGGTTACAAGCGTCCACGCGGGTGAGGGAAGCGAGCGGCCCCAAGAGAGCGCCTGTCTCGTCCTCGTCCCCGCGCGGCCAACCTTCTCTAAGAGGGCCTTGGTCCTTCCTTTTATAGGCGTAAGGAGAGGATCCAGGTGTACAATGGGGGTGTAGCGGAGTGCTACGTGTCTAGCGGAGGAGAGCTAGCGCCCTAAGTACATGCCAATGTGGCAGCCGGAGAGATCTTGGCACCCAGCTGGTGTGGTGTCGTGGCTGTCGGAGGAGCGGCGGTGCCTGGCGGAGGGACAGCTGTCGGAGCGGTTGAGTCCTTGCTGACGTCTTCCTGCTTCCGTAAGAGAGCTGAGAGCCGCCGTCGTCACCGAGCTTGCGGGGCGCCATCATTGCCTATCTGGCAGAGCTAGCCAGATGGGACATCAGTCTTGTTCTCTGTGGCCCGAGTCGACTCGGGGTAGAGTGATGATGGCGCTTCCTGCCGACGTGGCTGGCCTGCGCCCTAGGTTGGGTGTCGTGGAGGCTCCTCCGAAGCCGGGGTCGAGTCTGTCTTCCGTGGCCGAGGCCGAGTCCGAGCCCCTGGGTCGGGCGAGGCGGAGGTCGTTCGGCAGAGGCCAGGGCGGAGTCCGAGCCCTGGGGTCGGGTGAAGCGGAGTTCGTCGTCTTCTGGAGCTGAGCCCGAGTCCGAGCCCTGGATAGGGCGGAGCGGAGTTCGCCGTCTTCCGGGACTTAGCCCGAGTCCGAGCCCTGGGTCGGGCGGAGCGGAGTTCGCCGTCTTCCGGGACTTAGCCCGAGTCCGAGCCCTGGGGTCGGGCGGAGCGGAGTTCGCCGTCTTCCGGGGCTTAGCCCGAGTCCGAGCCCTGGGTCGGGCGGAGCGGAGTTCGCCGTCTTCCGAGGCTTAGCCCGAGTCCGAGCCCTGGGTCGGGCGGAGCGGAGTTCGCCGTCTTCCGGGGCTTAGCCCGAGTCCGAGCCCTGGGTCGGGCGGAGCGGAGCTTCCTATGGTGCCTTTGGCAGGGCCTGACTGCCTGTCAGTCTCACTCTGTCAAGTGGCACTGCAGTCGGAGTGGCGTAGGCGGCGCTGTCCTTCTGTCAGACCGGTCAGTGGAGCGGCGAAGTGACAGCGGTCACTTCGGCTCTGCCGGGGGGCGCGCGTCAGGATAAAGGTGTCAGACCACCTTTGCGTTAAATGCTCCTGCGACTCGGTCGGTCGGCGCGGCGATTTAGTCAGGGTTGCTTCCTAGCGAAGGCAAGGCCTCGGGCGAGCCGAAGATGTGTCCGCCGTTGGAGGGGGGCCTCGGGCGAGACGGAAATCCCTCGGGGTCGGCTGCCCTTGTCCGAGGCTAGGCTCGGGCGAGGCGTGATCGAGTCGCTCGTATGGACTGATCCCTGACTTAATCGTACCCATCAGGCCTTTGCAGCTTTATGCTGATGGGGGTTACCAGCTGAGAATTAGGCGTCTTGAGGGTACCCCTAATTATGGTCCCCGACACATATGGATCCAGAATTATAGTCATATATGTTCTGAGGCCGCCGTAATCATTGTTTCCTTACCGAGACATTTCCTGTCTTTTCTACCCACGGTGTCGTGTCACCCTATTTTGGCCCAATGGGTCGTGTATCGAGTTGGGTCTATTAGGGACACATCCTAGGGTTGCAGCACGACCCCAATACCCTTGTGGTCATCCTCCCATGTTTATAAACCCTCTAGCCGCCACCAAAAACAACGGGTTTTTGTTTAGATCAAGTTTAGCTCTCGCTACTTGCTTGTAAGCGTGCGTGCTGGTTCAGTCGCATGTCTTCTTGTCTTCGAAACCCCACCATATTGGAGTTTGATTTTGAAACCTACATTTACATCTAGTAATTCAGTACTTGTTCTACTTGTTCTTGCTAGTTCTTCGATTGCTTGCAGGACGAGTGCCCTAGTGGCCAGGGTGTCACGCTCCACAAGATCGTGACAACCATAAGAGGTGGTGTATCGGTTGCTAAGGCACATCGTCTTTGGAAGGCTGTAGTCAGGCCGTGAACATCGTCTCCTACACCAATCGAGTTGTTCCACACCCTCTCATCGAAAGATCGGACATTCACCCAATGAGTGCACATCATTGAGAGCCGCACCTCCTTCCTAGCACCACGACCTGCACCACCCGGAAACTATCAGCCTCCTCGGCGGGCGCGTTCGGGCGCACGATGCAGTGCTCCACCTCGAGCACGGGCGCGGGCCCCTGGGCCACGCGACGATGTACGACCCCATGGCGACGTACACAAACGCGGCGTGGCGCTGGTGGGAGGTGTACACGGTAGCGGCGTTGGTCTTGCACCCCATGGAACCAAGCGAAGTTGGCGGCAAAGCGCTTCCGGCGACGTCGCGGAGGGGGAGGTGGCGGATCTGGATAGGAGAGAAGTAGGCCACCGTGAGAGAGACAGAGATAAAGTGGAATGGACGCACCTGGATCCATCCTTATCGCGGAGGCGGGCGTACGGCGCGGAGACGTGTGCGACAGTCACAGAGGCGGTTGGCGAGGAAGCGGCCGACCTGGAAGGGAGAGAAGCAACACGGGGAGGGGGCGGAATAGAGATGGCAATGGGGACCCGATCCCCGATTCCCCGCGGGGAATTTCTCTATTAGGGGATGGGGATGTGGAAGTTTCTTCCCCCACGGGGATGTAAACGGGGGAAAAATCTCTCCCGACGGGTAAACAAGGACAGGGATGGAGAAGCATTCCTCATCTCCGTTCCCCACGGGGACCCGTTAAACTTACATGTGACAATGTTTTTATGTAATAGTTAATGATAAAAATAAAAAATATCTTGTCAAAAGATTACCCATTATACAAATACATTGATTTTAATGTGCACATAATGATTTTTACATCTAACATTGTGTATAAGTGACAATGTTTTACATTAATAATAAATGAAGTACGATTTAATTATAATTTAAGCGGAGATGGGGATCTCCGTCGGGGATTTATCCCCGCGGGGAATGGGGATGAGGAAGAAATATCCCCCGCAAATGTTCGTGGGGATTCTCGCAGGGAAATTTTTTCGTCGTGGAGACAGATTTGGGGAGCTAAAACCTGACGGGGAATTCCCGTTGCCATCTCTAAAGCGGAAGAAGCGGGATGGCCGGATGGGAGGCGATCATTGGATGAGGGTCGTGACGCATGAAGGCGGCTGCGTGCACGAAATGGGCGTGTGAAGCGAGCGGAGGAGCATGGCGGCGGGCGATTGGACAAAAAGAGTCTCTGCATTCATGACCGTGCGATCGAGATAAAAGATTAATCTAACAGTAGCGCTGAAAAAACTTCTGCGTTCATGCATCAATTGGTGAGCGTACGATTGAAATCAAACATCTAATCTAACGGTATCCGTGGCTAAAAGGAAACTGGTTCTTTTATAGTATAGATATTTATGATATGTGTTATTTTCAATTTTATGTTTAGGCTATGCAGTTTTTATTTATGTTTTATGAATTATGCAATTTTTATTTACTTAATTATGTAATCAATACATTTTTATTCGCAACTAAAAGTTTGTAAAAAAAGTTGATGAGACGCTGAGGTAATTGTAGGACGAGGATAAAAGTTGTGTACTAAAATGCTAGAGTAGATAAGTGTTAACGAAAACCAATAGTAGAATTATGGGCTGTTCGCTTTGAATTAAGGCCCTGTTTGATTTTATTAGTCCTAAGACGAAAGTTTAGTTAAGGGACTAATCTTTAGTCCCTACCCTGTTCGGTTCTAGAGATTAAACACGAGCTAAACACAGTTAAAGCAATATACAAATACCAAAATGCCCTCACGCTTGCCCCTGCTGCTTATACAAACACCTGTACGTGCTTATACAAACAAACCGAGCACTATACAAACACCTCTGTGTGCTTATACAAACAAACCGAGCACGTGCTTATACAAACACCTGTACGTGCTTATATTTCAAATGAGCAAATGAGTTTCAAATATTCTAAATGAGTATACAAATAAGAAGCAGCCACAAATATATTTCAAATATTCCAAATGCAGCTGGAGGGCATGAGAGAAAATTTTGTTGTTTAGTCCCGTTTAAGAGCTCTTGGAGGGACTAGAGACTAAACTGGTTTAGTCCCTCTATTAGTTCTTGTGTTTGGAGAATTAGGGACTAAACATGCCTAAAGTCGATTGTTTGGACTACTGCAGAATTAATCGACAAAAGCGCGAGGCTTTATTTACAAAAGCGAGCCACGTAGCCTAATCCAGCTTATCGCTAATCCCGAGCTGCGGTGCGCTGAGGCCTCGGCCCCTCCCCCGGGCCCCGGCCCGGGGACGAGTGCGCGGTGACGTGAGCATAAGAGACAACAAAGCTTTGACACGCAAAAGCACACGCGCACACAGCACGGCACTACGGCAGAAGGAAAAAAAGAGGCAGGCGGACGACACAGAGAGAGGCTCGGAACAAGGAAAGAGTCGCCGGCGGCGGAGACCCCAACCGAAGGCCCCCGGTCGCTTCGCCGGGCAAGGCGTGTCCGTGCCCCTCGGACACCGGGTAAAGCTCACTCCTTTCTGCTGTAGTTTTGCCAGCTTAATTTGGTTTTGACACAGTGATTTTGTCGTCGAGGCTGGTTTCGGTGAATTTGGTTGACGGGTTCTCGGTGCTGCCGTCGCATGGATGCGTTCGGCTCCGCGGCCCGGAGGCTTTTGCTGGTGCCGTGGGAGATCTTGGTCGGGGTTTGGAGCTTTCCTGGTTTTGGCTGTGGTTCCTGTTTAGCGTCGCCTAACGCAAGGATTGGTTTCTGTCGTTTGGTAGATATATAAATATTCGGTTAAGAGGATTTGGTTTGAGCTCGTCTGCTATACGAGCTGGAACTGGAATTAGGAGGTGACACGCCTTTCCTGGTTATAGCTTCGATGCTAAGATAAGCTCGAGTGCTTGAGGCCCAGCGGCTGCGATCCATGGATTAGAGGCGACGGTAGAACAGCAACAACTCTGAGCTAGCTGACCCAATCTCAGCATCATCTTGTTTGATCATGACGTTCTTGCTTTGTTTGCTTTGGATTTTATCAAAAGTAGAAAACTGTTGCCTTTTTATGTGTTGTTGGAAAGACCATTTGGCTACACGAACGGAACGGAAAGAGGTTTGGTGGAAGTGTGGAACAGTTGCCGAGCAGTAATTGCTGAGCTGGTTCGTGACTCCGTGTCGGTGAGTGCCCATGGTTCATGCTTATAGCACCGGATCACACTTCTCCTGTGCTGCCCGCTGTCATCTTTACTGCACACAAGAGTGTCTGTGGATGGTTCCATGGTATATGCACATGAAACGGGGTGATTCATAAATTGCTGAAGTTTTTTTAGTTTTCCATACTGTATGAATGGTAGTGATAATAATAAAACTATCTCCGACTACAAGGAGGTGTACGGTATGAGCTCATTCTGCTTAGTTTACCCGTAATAATATATGTGCAGTTTATTTTCTGTAAGGTGACATTTTTTCCTGAACTTCTGTTTATAGGAGTAAAAAACAGTGAACGCTAAGCTTTGGGAATGGAGTTGACAGTTTCTGCTGAATAACAGAAAAAAAATTACTCGCCTTTTCCTGAATCCATGGAACTTCTTGATACTAATGGTCATGGGAAAACAAGAGCACAGAATGCTGAAAATATGGCACCAGTTTCTGTTAAGAGTCCAGATACATCACTGGAAATCAAAGAGAAGTCGCCCCACAATTTGACAGAGCACCAGGAAGAACTGGGGCCCCCTGTAGGCCATGACGGGAGTTTGTCACCGAAAATTCTCTCCCACATACAACCAACTCAGGCATCGGATGATTCGTCAAAAGATGAGGGAGACCATGCTGCTGTAACAAATAAGGATGGAGTTGAAACCATATCCGAAAATGGTTTTACTGGTTCGAATATTAGGCCAACAGTTGAAAAGAAATCTGAAGAAGACAATGTGTATAGTCATGAGACCGTTGCTGCCACCCCCAAAAAGAAAGTAGAACCAGTAAAGGGATCTGAAGGCTCATACACAGGACTTGTTGACACTAGTGCACCATTCGAGTCTGTTAAAGAGGCTGTCACCAAGTTTGGAGGAATTGTTGATTGGAAAGCCTACAGGGCTCAGTCATTAGAGGTATTGTCTCTTTGTTTCACACCAAATATGGATCATTATCAGACACATGATTATCTTGTTTTATGTTCATTTCCATCGCCATACACATAGAGTTATTAATCTTTGAGGAACACGAGTATACCTCGTTGAAACTATTGTCTTATAGTATCTTACAAAGTAAATTTTTGTTTATATGCAGAGACGCAGGGTTGTGCACCTTGAACTTGAAAAGGTTCAGCAGGAGATTCCACAATTCAAAGAAGACTGGGAAACCGCTGAGGTGGCTAAGTCAGACGTCATTGAGGAGCTAGAGAGAACTAATAGACTTGTCGACGAGCTGAAGCATAAGCTGGAGAGGGCACAGCTTGAAGTGGACCAAGCAAAGCAAGATTCTGAGCTTGCCCTGCTTAGGGCACAAGAGATGGAGCAGGGGATTGATGATGACGCTAGTGTAATAGCCCAAACACAGTTGGCAGTTGCCAAAGAAAGACATGAAAAGGCTGTTGAGGAGCTCAAATTGCTGAAAGAGGAGCTAAGATCAACACATGAACAATATGCTGTATTAGCCACTGAAAGGGATGCAGCCATTAAACGGGCCGAGGAAGTTGTTTGTGCTGCCAAGGATACTGAGAAGCAAGTAGAGGAGCTCACTTTAGAACTTATTGCATCCAAAGAGTCTCTCGAGTTAGCCCATGCTTCACACCATGAAGCTGAAGAGCACAGACTTGGGGCAGCTATGGCCAAAGAGCAGGATTTCCTGGCTTGGGAGAAAGAGCTAGAAGAGGCACAAGCAGAGCTAAACCAGCTCAACGAACAAATTGCATCCAAAAGGAATGTGGAGTCCAAAGCTCATGAAAACGAGTGCAAACTACTTGGCCTGAAAAGTGAGCTAGCTGCCTATGTGGAAAACAAATTGAATGAAGAGGCTGGAATGGTTCAGGAGCAAGGTTCCGACGAAGCAAAAGAAATTAGTAGGTCAATCAAGCAGGCTCTAGCTTCAAAGAGGAAGGAGCTTGCTGAATTTAAAGGGAAATTAGAAAACGCAAGAATTGAAGCCAATTTAGTAAGAGTTGTTGTAGAATCACTCAGCTCAGAGCTTGATAGGGAGAAAGCTTCACTTGCTACATTGCAGCAGACTGAGGGTATGGCATGCATCACAGTTGCTTCTCTAGAAGCTGAGCTCGACAGGACAGAGCAAGAGATAGAATTGGTACATAAGAAAGAAGCAGAAACTCGGGAAATGATGGCGGAGCTTCCAAGGATGTTGCAGCAAGCAGCCCAGGAGGCAGACGATGCCAAGATGGCAGCTCATTTGGCACAAGAAGAACTGAGAAAGGCCAAGGAAGAAGCTGAGCGAACTAAGGCTTCTGCGACAACTGCAGATACCAGGTTGCGTGCAGTTCTGAAAGAAATAGAGGCGTCTAAAGCATCCAAGGGGCTAGCCATAGCGGCAGTTCAAGCGATGCAAGAGAGCAATGACGCAGGAAGCGCTGGTGCTTCTCCTCGAGGAGTAACGCTTCCTATAAGCGAGTACCATGCTCTTAGCAAGAGGGTTCACGAAGCCGAGGAACTTGCGAGCGAGAGGGTGGCAGCCGCGTTTGCACAAATAGAGTTGGCAAAAGAGTCCGAATCAAGGAACCTAGAGAGGCTGCAAGAAGCATCCAAGGAGATGGATGAAAAGAAGAGTGATCTCCAAATCGCGCTGGAGAGGGCTGAGAGTGCAAACGAGGGGAAGCTCGGTGCTGAGCAGGAGCTGAGAAGATGGAGAGCTGAACATGTGCAGCGCCGGAAAGCCCACGAGGCTACACAACATCCAGTCAGTCCTGTGAGAACTCCACCGAGGATGCTTGTCGAGCAGAAGGGCTCTTACCGGGAAGAAAATGAACTTCCCACAGATCCGAAGTTGCACAAGTCAAATGGTAGTATGGATCAGTTTGTTTCCAGCGAGAAATCGCGGAAAAAGAAGTCGTTCTTCCCCCAGATGTCCACACTTTTGTCTAGAAAGGCACAGACACAAACATAAGACTATAAGAGTGATTGTTCTGAAGAAAAGAGTTCGTTCATGTATCTTTGTAAAATGTAAATGGTGTAAATTTTAATTTTTGCCCATGCTCTTGTAAATTGTCTATTTGTCTCATACTTGAAGAAGACTGAGTGTATGTCTTTGTATGATGTTCTTGGAGAGGATGCTGTTACCCAGATCTTTCTTTGCTTTACACCCTCGTTCTGCCCTTCTTACATCGAAAAGGAATTTGTTTGTCCATTTATCAAGTTGGGATCATCCTTCGTCGTGTTAGATCTGGCTTCTGGTAGCACATTAGCGGAAGGGAGCCAAGATTCCCTATTTTTCCAAAGAAAAATGAATTAACTTCTCTTAAAAAATAATTTTTTTGGAAAAATGAGGTTTTCAAACTAGCACTAAAGTGGCAGAAAAACTGCTGAAATGCCTGGCATATTCTGTAGGCAGGACCATTCATACAGCAGGTTTTCTGGAAACTGATGCTAAGAATATCACGCCATGTCCATGCATTAACATCAGGGGCGAAGCCAGTCTACAGGTTCGTTGGTGTCAATATCATTTCTAGCTGGTGTCATTAGTACTATAAGAGCTACTTTAAAAACTTAAATCCTCTCCTCTCCAAAATTTATGGATTTATGGGATCGAGTAGAAAATTAGCTCATTCTCTCCTTAATTCTCGGGAATTCCGGTGGGAATTTAAAGTTTCCAATTAGCCATAATTAGTGTTTAAATATTATTTTACACTAGGTTTTTAAAATCCCTTGGTGTCAGCTAACACCAATCCTAAACTGTAGCTCCGCCCCTAATTAACATCTGCGTATTATTATTCTAAACTCCATGCATCTGAGTAAGCGAGTTTGGAATGACTTTAAGTTCTAGCTCCAGTATGGAGATATATTTTATAATATTAATTTAACTATTTTTAAAAAATTATAATTTAATAATAAACAAAAAATGACTTGTTTAAATGTCTTCTGAATACTTATAACTCTAACTCCACGATTTTCTAGAACGATTTTCTAGAGCATCTAATGATCTGCTCTACCAAATTTTATGGAGCTACCGCTAGCAACCCACAGGACCGCTAGCAAATAGCAACCCACACAGGTACTGCCATTCTGCCAATTGGCTTCAACTCATGTGAAAGACTGTATCTATACTGTATGGGCTCTTTCATGAGGATGACAAGAGTAGGAAATTAGGAACGGCTACGCAAATGGATCCCATATTGAGAATCTTGTTGCCTTGGCCAAAAAGTTCCTGTGCATCAATTTTTTTTTTTGAAACGTGTCTTTCATTAAAGAGAGGAAAAAATTATAGAACAAAGATCACGGATCACACTCATCGGGAGCACTCATCCTGCTTAAAGAGACCCACCAAGGAAACTAAAGGCATGTTTGGTTCGTTGCCTCAATTGCCACACTTTGCTTAACTTTTGTGTCTAAGGTTAGTTATTCAATTCGAACAACTAACCTTAGGCAAAGTGTGGCACATTTAGCCACAAACCAAACATGCCTTAAAAGAACATAAGAGGCGCCAAAAACACCATGCTAGCCTGCTAGTGAACAACAACACTCTTGAAAAGCGAAAGACTCTTTTTTCCGTCAGCAAGCTATGCTCGAAAATCCTTCTATTACGCACTTTTCAAATGTGGTTGAGATTCTGCATCAAACTATTGCCTGGCGGTTCAATGAACCCATCCTTGCAGCAGAAAACAATGGCTACCATAACTTAAACTCGATATGCAAGAGTGGGCGATCAATGCCCCTCTGCTGCTTCTGATAAATATTAAATGGAAGGTGGAACTAGGGCTGTTTGGTTCTATACCTATAATGCCAAAAATTGTCACACAATTTTATGCCACATTTGTCTAAGGTTAGATGCTCAAATTCTCCACCACAGTTTGTCACGTCTAAGGAAATCTTGCCACACTTTTATCCGTTATTGATGAGTAAGACCTACGTAGCAGGAGAACAATCTTACCACAATTGTAGCTTCAAACCAAACACATGTCTAATTTGATCAAACTTGTCTAACCTTAGACGTGGCAAACTGTGACAAGTTAAACAGTAAACCAAACAACCTCTAAAAGCTCTGTTGTGTTTATGCTAATGTAATTCATACTGACTATTGATTTTTTTTCACCTGCAGATGGCAGTTAAGCTAGAAATATATACAGCAGATTTGGAAATGTTTACTCTTTGCCAAGACAAGATTTACATGTACCAAATTACATCCATAAAGCTTAGAAATATATTCAAATTCAGCAACACCATTTCAAGTACATAGGAAGCGAAAGTTCCAATAACAAAAAGAATAAAAAAAATGTTAGAAAATTGAGAGTACAATGGTACAACTGCAGAATTATGGTGCAAATACAAAAAAAATAGTCAATGTGATGTAATGATGTGCCTCGTGACTATACACATGGTAAAGAATGAAAAAGAAAGGGAAATCCACGTGGTGAGAGGATTAATAAGGAAGCATCACATGTGACTGAGAGTGGAAAAAACATGGTCTTTATGGCCACCCATCAAGCAGTATGTCATGTGAAGAAAAAAAAGGAATCTACGTTGGGACTTAGGACTAAATGGGGTTCAACCAACGACTGGTATTCACAAGTAGACAAGTCGTGCAGACTTGATAATCAATGAAAGAACTACAGAAAGCAGCACACCTTAAGGCTACCAGTTCATTTGATCCTAGAGGTCAGTTGTGGTCTCTCTGAATATAGACTTGATAAGGCTCAGACTTGAACCTTCTACTACCGAACAACTGTAGTGCATCATATAAATGACACCATAAATCTCTAAAATCTGTACCGATCGCCATTTGATAAGAATGTAGTAGGTGAAAATTCATGACTCTGTCAAACATTGATTGATGAATAAGATGGCATTGACGAGTCTACTTTATTTGCTAATGCTGTTGTTAGTGGTAGTTAGTGTGTATGAACCAATGTATTGAACCCGTCAAGGAAGGCCTACTTAGGTACAGGTTGAACAGCAGATTGGGAATCTGAAAAAAAGAGGGCAACTAAAGATTCAGCACATTTATTGTCCAGTGCAAAAAGAAAAAAAGTTATAGCATCTGGGTAAAGACATCCATACTTCTTGAATGTAGCTTCCCTTCCATGGCCTCCTTTTTCAATTGACAGGAGGAACAGAGAAAAGGACCACCCCAGGGGTCAACTCTCGAATGTTTGGGCATGTTACCATGAACAGAGGTGCCCTCACCAGGTTTCATCTCCAATTGGCAGACAGCACAATCATGCAGCTTGAACATATTTCCTTCTGGGTAATTTATATTCAACCTGTGGACAAGATAAAAGTCATTAGGCCAAATTGCACATGGATATGTATAATTCATGTTCAAATGTTGTTGCGACAAATGCATCGATTCTCCAAATCTCTTAGGCAGATGCATGCTCCCACCACATATTGTTTAATTACGAATTCTAAAATGTATCCATCACAAAGAAAAAGAAATGCTGACCTTCGAGCAAGCATTGCAGAGCCCTCCTCGTATATTTCCTCCACAACATCAGTTTCTAAGCATCCTCTGTCCATCTGATCTTCAGACATTTCATCAGAGGGCCTCCGCCGGAACAGAGCTTTGATGACTCCTTTTCCAGGTCTCTTTAGTGGGGGGCTTAACTTCTCTGGAGGTAGTATATCAACTACTATGCAAGTAGTATCATCTCTTAATCCCTTCGAAGTGACAGCTTCCTACATAACAGGACATATGAGCACAGATGAAACCATGAATCAAGCCTTATCGACAAGAGATACACCAGGGATGAAAATATATAGCAGTACCTTGACAATTCGATTAGCAGCAGCTTCAGCTGGCAGGCCCCTGGTGTAGTTCAGAGCCTCTTGAAAGTGCAGTGCATCCCACACACCATCACTGGCAATGACAAGCCGCCCACCAGCATTGGACAACTGCAATAATGTAGGCATCGAACCTCAGATCAATTCATTTAGATTAGTGGCCTTAAGCTGAGATACCATTTTTGTGATTGGTCTCTACCACTATCTAATAACACAAAGAACCTTTTCCACCATTGCACTTATATAAATAGTTCATATGTTATATGCACCTTTACTTGCTTCACGTGTGGGACAGGAACTATAAATTCCCCGACGTCGATATCACCTATTGACCTTGATAAACACAATCCACCTGGCCAGCATCTGAGTGGACCAATCTGAATAATGACCGCAAAGAAATTGTCGTTAAAATTAGAACCTGTCCACTGACATGAATACAGCATTGTGCACTCGGGTCGGGAGGGTGAAACAAAAGATCAACTTGGTAACTGAAAATATACACAAAAAAGTAACTTACCCCGGCACCCCCAGCGATATTTATTCTCCCAACTTCACCACCACTTGCTGTTACACGCTCCACCCTGCAGTTAAGGAGCTTGGATTAGTCATAAGTCTAAGGATATTGTAGTCATATAACTAACTTGGACTTAAGGACATACTCCTCTTCATTAGCATCCAGGCGATGATCTGCTGATAAAAAATATATTGAACCCTCAGCAGATTCTAGAATGCATCGTGAATCGCCAACTGATGCTACAGTGACAACCCATCCATCTATTATAACAAAAGTCACAGTGGTCCCTGAGCGTGCAGCTGAAAACATTATAACAGTCAGTTTACATCGCAGTGAAAGAGTCTGAAGATCCCATGGCAATATAGGAGGCTAACACCATGCAATCCACAGTAAACAGCAAATGGTGTATGCTCCTGTGAACATTGCAAATCCATTGAGAAATAATTTGCTTTTGGATGGTTAAAAGACAGGCAGACCTGGCATCCCATTTATAATACCTTTTCCTTGGAAGTCTTTATCTGTTTTTACAAAACCAGCAACTAGTGCCCTTGGCAGCGCAGCTTTCCACTCCTCACTTGTGAGATTTGGAGGAATAGCAGCCAACACACTGCTTATTAGATTCTCCCGGGTGTATATGGCAGCTGCAGAGCCATTGTGTCCGTCAAAAATCTGATGCGAGAAACCAGAATGAATAGTGTGAGTGAGATTAGCAATCACTTTAGGGCTTGTTTGTGTAATTTTGGATTGGAGTGGATTGAGGTGGTATAAGGTGTACTGAAGTGTAATTTGAACTAATTTCCCTTTGAATCCCTAAAATACACTTCAATCCACTCCAATCCCTCTTTATCCAAACAAGGCCTTAGTTGGTATAAGGAAAGTTTTAATATAGAAAATACAGTACTCTACATTAATAGTGTATAACTGAACTATCACAAGAGTATTCCAACATGGGTTGACTTTGCCATTACACTGCTCTGCTTTGTGTTGAGAGAGAATGATGGATTGATATACTATGAAAATTTGTAGGACCAAACTTAGTAGAAGCCTGAAAGATCGCAAACAGTTTGAATATTCCCAAACCAGTGGTCTTCTGGCCACCAAAATGATAAAGAGTCAAGACAATCAAGAGCAGTAAAATACTAGCTGACATATGTCCCCATGTGCCTCGATGCCAGCACACCGCAAAACCAGGCCTGCCCATCATGCTACTGCTCTATGCGAAAAACAAACAGTATGAAATCATGACACTGAACACATTCTAAGGAGTAAATGAACCACCATAAAATCCAGACTCAGGAGCAAGCTCTAGTTTTAATGAATTAAGCACAGGCCAAAAGTAAGAAGAGGGCCATTGAATCATTACCGCAAATACGGAAATGGTGTCGTCGTCGCCGGCATTCTCGCCGCCGCCACTGCCGCCCGGGGTGCGGTGGCACCTGGGCACGAGGAGCGTGAAGTCCTCCCCTTTCTTGCTCTTGTTGGCCTCCCCGAACAGGATGTCCGGCCTCTCCACCTTCTGGTTGCACAGCTCCCGCTTGAGGAGCACGGCCAGGGGCACGCTGCACCCGTCGACGTCGGCGTGCATCTCCATCGGAGCTCAGGCCTCCAAACCCCTCTGCCTCCGATCCGCCGCCGATTACTCCGAAAGAATCGGGCGGGGAGACGGATCTGGGGCGACGAAAGAAACGCGTCGAAAAGGCTACCCTAACATACAGCGGAGTTGGGCCAAGTCCGGTGAAAGAATTCTTTTTTTTTTCCCGCCGCAACCGAAATCCCCGCCCAAGAAACGGAGAATCCCTCGGACAACGACGGCGAATCTCGATGCGGCTACTGCTGCTGCTCGCCTAACGCAGCTTGGATCCCAATCTCAGCGGCCTCTCCAAGAAACCGCAGGAGCATTGGCCAGACCGGAGCCGAACGAATTCCCACTCCCCAGCGACCGCAAAACCTGGGGCGAGGAAACCGCCGGCTACTTATTTCTGGAGCACGGAGTGGGGTGCCGCGAACGCGATCGAGCTGGAGGACGAGGTGGGAGATCGGGAACTTGAGCGGATTCAAGAGGGAGGGTGGGAGGTCAGGCTAGCTGGATCGGGGAGAGAGAGAGGAGGAGGAGGAATTAGTTAAAAGCCGTTACGGGAAGCCGAAGAGAAGCGCGCCTGAACGTGCGCGCCAGGAAGGAAGACCGCTCACCTCGTCAGCATCGAGCTGTCAATCTACTCAATTTCTTTGCTTGTGATGATTGATTGATTGTCCGTTACCTAATCTCTGTCAGTTCTAAAGTTTGTCAGGATACAGATATGTGCATTTTGTTGGGCGAGGAGGATAAATAAAGTTGGTGTATAGATGTCGGAATCGTTCTACATTTCGCCGAATTTTCTGCGTGAGAACATGTCATGAAGTATATGGCATTCTTTTTGTTTTTTAGTGCTTTCTATTGGAAAAGGAGAATGGGGCAATATTCTGTATTGATAGTAGTACATCGTGAACAGCAGGCCTTACAATATATAGGCATACACAGGTGGCGCACCAGGGAAGGGTGCGGCAGCCTGGAGCCAATCAGACCAGACCTACCAAAGATAGAAATCCTCCTTTCTATACTAGTACAACATATCTGTCTATCTAAGGAAGAGACCTCTAGTTGCCATAGAAGACTATGTTGCTATACTAGCCTGGATAGGAGAGCCTCACGCAGGAGGCAGCCAGGAATATTACCAAAACTGTCTAACACCCCCCCCCCCCCCCCCCGCAGTCAAAACATCTAGCCACTGCAAATGTTGAGACTGGACTTGAACTCAAGAAACACGGAGGAAGGAAGCCCTTTCGTGAAGATGTCTGCAAACTAAGAGGTGGTAGGAACATGCTGAACACGAACTTCACCAGTAGCAACCCGCTCACGAACAAAATGGAGATCTATCTCAACATGCTTCGTCCGATGATGCTGAACTGGATTAGTGGATAAGTAGACAGCGCTGATGTTGTCACAGTAAACAAGAGTGCTTCTATGAAGAGGACTGCGAAGTTCTTGGAGGAGTTGACGCAGCCAGCAAGCCTCGGCAACACCATTGGCAACAGCACGATACTCAGCTTCAGCACTAGAGCGAGAGACAACCTTTTGTCGCTTGGAGGACCAGGAGACAAGATTATCACCAAGAAACACCGCATAACCAGAAGTGGAGCGACGAGTGTCCGGACACCCAGCCCAATCAGCATCAGTATAGACCACAAGCTCGGAAACAGATGTGGAGCGTGGTAGAAGAAGACCATGATCAGCCGTACCTTGAAGGTAGCGAATAATACGTTTCAGAGCAGTCAGATGGGACTCACGGGGATCATGCATATGGAGACAAATCTGTTGAACTGCATATGTAATATCAGGTCTGGTGAATGTTAGATACTGAAGAGCACCAGCCAGACTCCGGTACTGAGTAGCATCCTGAACAGCAGGTCCACTGTCAGCAGCGAGCTTGGACTGGAGATCAACCGGTGTAGAACAAGGTTTGCAACCAGTCATGCCTGCACGGTCAATGATATCAAGGACATATGTACGCTGATGGAGGAAGAGACCAGCCGGTCGTCGCTCAACTGTAATACCAAGAAAGTGATGTAGAGGTCCGAGATCCTTCATGGGAAAAGTTGTCTGAAGTGCTGCAATGACACGCTGCAAGAGAGCTGAACTGGATGCAGTGAGGATAATATCATCAACATAAAGAAGCAAGTAAGCTGTCTCAGTGCCATTGTGAAAAATGAACAGGGAGGTATCTGCTTTGGCTTCGACAAAACCCAGAATCTTCATGTGAGAAGAAAAGCAACTGTACCAGGCACGCGGTGCTTGCTTCAGGCCATAAAGAGACTTGTTGAGATGACAAACATAAGTGGGATGAGCAGGGTCAACAAAACCTGCAGGTTGGCTGCAATAGACTGTCTCAGAGAGAGTACCATGAAGAAACGCATTCTTTACATCAAGTTGGTGGATAGGCCAATCCCTCGACAGAGCTATCGAGAGAACAGTGCGAACCGTGGCAGGTTTGACCACCGGACTGAAAGTCTCATCATAATCAACCCCAGGACGCTGAGTGAAGCCTCGACATACCCAGCGTGCTTTGTAGCGCTCAAGAGAACCATCTGCAAGAAATTTGTGACGGAAATGCCATTTCCCTATGATAACATGAGCACCTGGAGGAAGAGGAACAAGTGTCCAGGTATTATTGGAGACCAGAGCCTGGAACTCTTCTTCCATGGCACGACGCCATAGGGGATCAGCCAAACCTTGGCGAACTGAAGTTGGCTCGGGGGAGATGGCTGCAGTAGTGAAGGCGGCCGGTACTCGAAAACCAGCCTTGGCCCGGGTGGTCATGCGATGATTGTTGACCACCATAGGCGTAGGAACAACACCGGGAGGAAGTCCAGACAGCGGCGAAGGTGTTGGTGCAGGCTCAATCGGAATTGCAGAAGCACCGGAGGCACCAGCCACTGGAAGATCTGTAGAGGAAGTAGTCTGCTGGTGCCGACGAGTGTACACGCGCAGAGGTAGGGGCGTCGGAGCAGTTTCAGGTGGTGACTGCAGACCGCCAGACCCGAAGGGAACCACCAGGGGCAGCGGGGCAACTCCTGGTGCTGGAACCAGGTCGCGCGGCACAGGGGCAGAAGGCACCAAGTCCTGGTCTGGAGAAGACAGGGACGGCGCAGGGGCAGAAGGCTGAGACGGGTGGGAGTGGCATGGGTCCTGCCAGATCAGCCACTGAGCCACAACCAGAACCGGTCACCAAGGGGGACGCCATGGTACCTGCAGAAGAGGGCAAAGTCCCAGTTGAAGGGGACAAGGGCGCACTCTCAGGATCCAAAAAATTCAAGTTGTTAGTTAGATGGGGCGAGACAGAGAAGGGGAAATATGCCTCATCAAAGGTGACATGTCGGGAAATGATGATACGATTTGTGGAGAGATCAAGACATCAATAGCCTTTGTGGTTGGAAGAATAACCAAGAAAGACACACTTGGTAGAGCGGGGAGCGAGTTTGTGTGGTGCAGTAGCAGTGATATTAGGGTAGCAGGCACAGCCAAAAACCCGAAGATGATCATATGATGGAATGGTGCCAAAGAGAGCAGCATAAGGACAGATGGCTTGTATAGTTTTGGTGGGAAGGCGATTCAAAAGATAGGTGGCTGTGTGCAGACCTTCAACCCAATGTTGAGCAGGAAGGGAAGCCTGAAAGAGTAAGGAACGAATGATATTGTTGGTGGTGCGAATGATGCGCTCGGCTTTACCATTCTGAGGAGAAGTATAGGGGCAAGACATGCGTAGAAGAGTACCACGAGCAAGGAGAAAAGAGCGAGTGGAGGAGTTGTCGAATTCACGCCCATTATCACACTGCAAATGTTTAATGGAGCGACCAAAGTGCGTTGTGACATACGCAAAAAAGGATGAAAGAGCATCAAAAGTATCAGACTTAAGACGCAAGGGAAAAGTCCATAGGTAATGGGTAAAATCATCAAGGATGACAAGATAGTACTTATAACCCGACACACTAGCAATAGGGGATGTCCATAGATCACAATCTATGATATCGAAAGGTTGCTCAGTACAGGTGGACGAACTAGAAAAAGGTAATCTAGTGTGACGGCCTAATTGACAGGCATGACATAAATCAAGGGAACTACGAGAGCACTGAATGACGGAGGAGCTAGTGAGTTGGGACAAAACATCGATGCCGGGGTGACCAAGTCGTCGGTGCCAAGTAGGAGTAGAAATTGCAGCCAGGGCACAAGTTGTCGATGGGGATGAACTAGGCAGGCGCAGGGTGTAGAGTGGGCCAGCACTATTGGACCTGATAATCACGTTCTTGGAGCGAAGATCCTTCATAGAGACACCAAAAGGATCAAATTCCATAGAGCAACAATTATCAGTAGTAAACCGACGAACAGATAGAAGGTTTTGAATAATATGAGGTGTGTGGAGAATATTATTAAGATATAAAGGTCCTGGCAAAACCGTGTCGCCTACTGAGGAGACAGGGAGAGTGGCGCCATTGCCAACAATGATGGAGGAAGGAGTAGTGAGATCAGGTGGTCGAAAGAGGGAGATGTTACCAGCATGAGGTGTGGTATGGTTGGTGGCGCCCGAGTCAGGAATCCAGTCCGTAATTGTGGCCGGCGGTTGAAGAGTCATTGTGCTGAAGGTGTTGGCGAGGGCACGCTGATCCCAAGATCCAGTCCAAGGGGACCAGGGCTGAGGAGCAGGAGGTGCTGTTGGTGCCGGCATGGGCGCAGGAGGGGGTCCAAGCAGTCCAGCCTGCAGACCAGCCTGCAGGGTAGGCAGACCTGGTGCTGCCAGATAGGACTGCGACGGAGCTGGTGGACGGTACTGCTGTCCGGGGCGAGGGGAGGATCCTGCAGACATGGATCCAGGCCACATGTGAATTGTACCTGTCCAGGGATTGTAGACGGAAGGCCAAGGTGAGCCACCACCACGACCTTGGCCGTGACAGCGATTTTTGTTGCGACGACCAGTGCTCGAACCCGGCACACCACCCTGGGCAGGTGGGCGAGTTCCCTGGGCAGGAGGACGGGCTGGTGATGAAGCCGATGGAGCTGCAGTGGAGGTGTACAGGGCGCTGGCCGCAGGGTCGGGAGGCATAGCCCCTGCGACAATCTCTTCCAAGACCAAATCATCCCGGACTTTGTGAAAAGTCGGAAAGGGAACAGAGCGTGTGATGATGGTCCGGAGATTGGCATACTTGGGGTTCAGGCCCCGAAGGACATTGAGCACCAGAATGCGGTCGGAGACGGGGGCGTCGAGGTCGGAGAGAGCATCAGCGGAGCCTTTCATCTTCCGACAATACTCACCAACAGTGAGATCGCCCTGGACAAAGTTGTGGAAGGTGGCGTCGAGGTGAAGAGCACGCGTCTCGCGATTTCCAATAAAATGGTTTTCAAGGGCGAGCCACGCCTGACGAGCCGTACCATGGCGCTCCTGCAGCTCGATGGAGACGGTGCCAAAAATCCAAGACAGAACGATGCTGTCCATGCGATCCCATGCCGGGTCGTTGGGAAAGGAGGAGTCAGCAAGTACATGATCCGTCAAGGCATACCGTTTGAGGGTAAGAAGAAGATGGCCACGCCAGGTTGCAAAGTTGGTGGAGGAGGGCTCGAGGGTCACTGGAACCAAAGAGCGGATGTTCTGAACGCCAGCAGCCTGTAGATGCAGATTTGCGATGACGGTCGCCTCATAGCTGCCAGAGGGCTCGAGCGTTGGAGAAGAGAGAGCGCCAGTGTACGGAGGCGGCGTCATCTGCTTGGCAGCGGTGACAGCTTGCTCCTCCAGAGCAGCGGCAGTGGCCCGTTCCTTTTCAAGAACAGCCGCGGCAGCCTGGACCCGGGCGCGAGCAGCAGCAGCCTGCTGCTCAGCATCCTGAGCAGTCTTGATCATGGCGGCGATTTGCTGAAGAAAAGCGGCTTCGTCGTCGGACGGCGCCATAGAAAATGAGGGGAGGGGGGAGGAAAAAAAGAGGAACTGCCACTGCTGGAGAGGCAGAAGACAGAGGCTAGGAACGTGGAATCTCTGATACCATATTGGAAAAGGAGAATGGGGCAATATTCTGTATTGATAGTAGTACATCCTGAACAGCAGGCCTTACAATATATAGGCATACACAGGTGGCGCACCAGGGAAGGGTGCGGCAGCCTGGAGCCAATCAGATCAGACCTACCAAAGATAGAAATCCTCCTTTCTATACTAGTACAACATATCTGTCTATCTAAGGAAGAGACCTCTAGTTGCCATAGAAGACTATGTTGCTATACTAGCCTGGATAGGAGAGCCTCACGCAGGAGGCAGCCAGGAATATTACCAAAATTGTCTAACACTTTCCACTAGAGAAAAAAGAAGTATGATTTGTATAATCTTTTTCTTAAAAAGATTTGACGGTTTACAAATGATCTGGTTGCAAACTGCAACAAGACCTTCAGCACAAATGCACAATATGCTGTAATGGTGCTGCTTCTAAATTTGTAGCTGCGGACTGTGGTTGCAAACAAACACTGTTGAGTACTGTGGTTGCAAACATCGTCATGTGCATATAAAGCGTCTGTACATATTTACAATATTTAAAGGTAAATTAAAATTGATTATATTAAATCAATATAAATTTAACAAATAAAGTTTAAAACTACAATAAACATCTTCTTTAGAGTATAGTTTGCTATCTTATAACAGTCTATGTATTGAAATTTTAGTATAATTTTAATGTATAAATGGACTAATTTAGATGAAGAAAACTTCGCAGGGCGGGTATGCGGGAAACGAGGATGGGGGATACTTCCTCATCCCCTTGCCCGCGAACTCGACGAGGATAAAGTTTTTTTTTGTTTCGATCCTCGTGGGGCTATATTACTCCATCTCTGTCTCCTAATAGAGTAATTTCCCGCGGGGAATTTAGGATTGGGTCCCCATTACCATTTGTATTGCTATATCTAGTGATGGCAGGACACTTTATTGGATGGTTTGTAGTAGCATGTGGTGGTGAAAGCTTCTAAGTGTGATTTCTAGGGTCCCTTTGCGTGTAAGCGGGTAAGCATCTCCAACAGTTCCTCTAAAGTCTCTTCTAAATCAAGTTTTTTTTTTGAAAAACACAAAAACATATCTCCAACAGTTTCTCTAAAGTGTTCCCAACTTTTCATAGCCCTTAAAATTTCCTCATTTGTAGCTACAAACGAGAAGTATTTTGGACTCCCCAAAAACAATCTGCTGTTTTAAGAGATTGTTGGAGAAAGGATTAAAATCTATCTCTACTATTTTTAGATGCCCCTTAAAACTAATTTTCATGAGTTATTTTCTGGGGAGCTTATGAAGATGCTCTAACATAACTTCTAAACTGTGTAAAACCTTATTTGTTCCATGCCTCCATGGACGAGGAGCGCGAGCGCCTGTGCGTCCAGCTCGGCGAGTCAAGTTTTTTGGCTGGGTTGTAGCGATAGAAAGCCTGATCCGGTGCCCACGTTCGCCATGGAAAGCCTGTGAATGGCCAGTGCCCGCGATGCGTTGAAGCCGGAAATCGAGCCACACCGGCCGACGCTAGGACTTGGGCATCCGCGAATTGATCTCAGCCGGCGCTCGTGTGTCTATGGGCTATGGCGGCGGCTTGTTCTTGGCCACCGACCGTTTGCCGAGGAGTGGCCTTCTATCATGTCGACACGATGATATTTTTCGAACCATATTATAACCCTAGCGAGAGACCGACAAAGAGCGACTAAGTGTTAGGGTTAAGGGGACAGTCGGTGTTGGATCATTGATAGGCCAGCTGTCTATTGGGTGCATCGTGTCGACACGATGATCATGCCTTTATCGTACCATGCCAGACCGGCTCGAGGCTTAGCATTATGCCAAAACACGACACACAACATGGCCGAGTTGGCACGAGCATGATAAAGGTCGATCCATACTATATTTTGGCCGAGTTGAATTATCATGTTTTAGGCCGATCCATCGGACTTGTGCTTTGTGACCATCTATAAGGGAGACCGGGAGAGGGAGGGGGATCATGGTGATTGTACAATGCCATCCAACCATTTCGTGGGAACCATGGTTGGGGACTCAAAATAACTATTGAAAACTTATGGATCTAAAAATAGTATACATATAAATTGATAAATGAGTTTGTACATGTACATAAGGTGGTTTATTATAAATGGTGTAGCTACATTTGAGAGAGTTTTTCATGCTCTTAGAGCTCGTTTGGAAACTTAAATTCCCTCCGCAATTTCCAGGGACCGAGGGAAAAATCAAACTATTTTCCACAATCCACATGAATCCCTAAATGAATTTTAGTTTCCAAACTAGCCTTAGATATATCCACTCCCACATTAAATAAACCACTTTATTATTGGTACATACTTATTTACTAGTTTGAATGTGTTTATATATCCATTTAAAATACTTCAAATCCTTACTAGATGAAAATTCCAACAAACCCACACTTTTAGGGATGGTTTAACTAGCAATAGACTATATACCTTTAGGGTGTGTTTGGTTTAACTTTTGGCTTTGGCTTTTGTCCACTAAAAGCCAAAAGCCAAACAAAGGGCTGGATCAAGTAAGCAACTTTTTTAAAAAGCCGACTTTCTCGCAGTGCAAAATGAAAGCACCACTGGACCTGCTTTTAGTGACTTTTATATGGAACTGTGGAAATGTATATTGAATATCTTTTAACGATTTTTAGTGGTTTCGACCAAACAGTTTTTAGCTTTTTAACAGTTCACAGCCCACAACAGCTTTTCTCACAGCCTACAACAGTTTTTTTCATAGCCACGGTCCAACTAAACAGACCCTTAATTTCCTCCAATCCTCATGCATTCAAAAGTACCCAAACCTTGACATAAGCTAGTTAAACACCATGGTACAAGGTTCGGCCCTATATGACCTCACGCCAATGCTTGACGAGGCTACGCCTTGCTGGGGCTGATGTGGTAGGCTTGAGCGCAACTTGACATAATGTTCATGCGATTATGCGAAGATCTCACTTATTTAACGTTGGTCTATAGGTATATTTTGTTTTTTAGAAGAGCCCGTTTATTAAAAATAGTTAAAAAGCTAAAATGCAAAATTTAACACCGCGCCAGTCTCAGAATGTGGGCAACAGCCGTCATTGTTGGGGGCCCAATCCACCGGCTGGTCAAAAGCCTACATAAAAAAAAGGGTAGGGCAAAGACACCCGCTCGGCCCATTTACGGACCAAAAGCCAGTGACCAGCGCCGGGTGCGTCGACCGCTATAAGCCTATAAAGCCTTAGGTTTTACGCTACTCCTTCCACAGTTCCACGCCGCCACTCCCCCCAACCCGACCACGCTGCGCCTCCGCTTGACCCCCAGCCGAGGGAGGAATGGTACGTTCGCGCCGCCGCTGCCGCCTCCCCGGCAGCCCCCGTCCGCCCGCTCGCTAACATGCAGTTGTTGTGGCTTGCAGGGTAAGGGTACGGGCAGCTTCGGCAAGCGCCGGAACAAGACGCACACGCTCTGCATCCGCTGCGGCCGCCGCAGCTTCCACCTCCAGAAGAGTACCTGCTCCTCCTGCGGTTACCCCGCCGCCCGCATCCGCAAGTGTAAGATCCGCCTCCCCGCTTTCTTCCTCTCCCTCTCTCTTCGTCCGTCTGCCCCGCTGCTAGATCTAGTCAATTTTAGTGTTTACCCTTTGCAGTTTGTAATAAGTTGCTCCGTGGCATGTATCTAGATGGACAAACAGTGTGTTTTGATATGTTTTATCATGAACATAAAACTGGACTAGTTTTTGAACGCTGTCACATATGTAGTAGGTTTCGTGCTTCTAGCTTTGTAATCTGTTTATTATTATGCTATTGGTTTATGTGCTTTCTGCTTATTGTGCTGCTGAATTTGTCCATGCTGGAAACGATGAAGAAAACATCGGTCAGTGTTTCTGATTATACTTGATTGACAAGTGACAACAATGTTTCGCAATGCAATCTTGCATTGCCAGTTGCTGATTTTGTGGTGCTATAGAACAGTCGGTTACTCGATTTGTACGAACCATGTTATATTGTGATGCTGTTCACTCCTTGTATGTTTGGGCATTGCCTCATCTAGAAACTTTGCTGTATACACTTTCCGTAATACGTTCACCAGTGATTTTGTTTACTAACAACTGAATGAAAGCTATGAGGCATTGCCCTCATCTAGAAACTTTGTTTTATGCACTTTTCCGTAATATGTTCAACCCTGATTTTGTTTACTATCTGTTGAATGAAAGCTATGATGAATCGTGGAAATTAAATTCGCATGTCAGACTTCAGAGATGCTTTGGCATTAATGAGAAGATGTTTCATGTTCTGAGCAGTGAGCATCACTCTACTAAGTTCTGTTTTTGATGGGTCACTGGTTTCTTGTATTCTAACACAAATGTTTCTGCTTACCTCCTTTGTTGGAGTCTTATGGACACTTTCTATCATTGACACTTTGCTCATAATGCTGCTACTTATCTCATTGTGTGAGTTTGCACTACGTCTAAACACTTCTGTTGCCTGCTTCAACTGTTGATGATCAAGTGATGAGCAATTAAATGCTCCAATGCTATGATTGGAGTTATTCTCCTATGATTCCCAAGTTTGAAGTCTGATGATCCTGTTTTTATACCCTTGTGTGCCATATTCTGAACAGAATGATACCAAAAAACAATGATTTTCACCGTTCTCTTTGAAAATTTCAAGCATTTTGTAATTGAGCGTCATAGCACTGTTATTATTCTATTTCAGTATTGTTGTATTCCTTACCAAGTTACATAGGTAGTTTTTTCTTGCCTGTTTCCCTGGTCAGATGATGAGTATTTAACTGCAACAATATGATGGGATTATTCTCCTGTGATTCCCTCGTTTTAAGTCTCTGATGACCCACCACATTTTTCCGATTTTCTTTGGCTGTCTGTTTGTCTTTTGACTTCGCCTCCGCCTTCTTGACGCCTTACATGTTTTTACTTTATTTGTTTTTCTGATGGGTTTAGGTTTTCAATTATAGTTTGGTTTCTAAGCAATCGAACTGCACTGCATTGATTGGAAATTCTGTAAATCTGAAACCTAGTTTTAGGATTATATGCCTTGCTTGATTCAACTTCATATTCTAACCTGAATGAACTCAATGTTAACATAGTGGTCCACTGTTTCAGATAACTGGAGTGTGAAGGCCATCAGGCGCAAGACAACCGGTACCGGAAGGATGAGGTACATGCGCCACGTGCCTCGCCGTTTCAAGAGCAACTTCAGAGAAGGTACCTTTCTTTTGTTGTTTACACCACATGTTAACATGTGAATTTTCATATTCCTTTGTTAAACTTGGGAGTGGCTTAATTTGTGTGGTTTTTCTTAACCTCAACCCAGGGACTGAGGCTGCTCCCAAGAAGAGTGCTGCCGCTGCCAACTAAGTCTGGATGTTGCTATCAAGAACCTGATAAGCTAGAACATTGGAACATTTTGCTTGAGTTGTACTTCTGAACTATTTAGCCCAAATACTCTGGATGTACTGGTTTATAGTGCTTTGAATTAAAGTCAGACGCCCTGGTGGTTTGATGTTTCTTCTTTTAATTATTTGGTACCACAGTTTGATGATGCTCATGCTCGCATGGGAAACCTTTGCGCCCTGTACGGTATTAGAGGAGAAAGAGAGCTGCATCTTCCGAGTTACAAAGTTGATTAAGTGGGCAGTGATTTATTTGGTGGCTTCCATCATATTTATTAAGTTGTGGAAGCACACGCAAATTTGCTAAAAACATTATCCGAACCTTTTGTAAATTATTGTACACAGGTCACTTGCGTGATAAGCACTGACAGTAAGTTTCTGTCTGTAACGGCGATGAAAGATACCCCGTTTCAAATTTCTTTTTTTTCACATATTATTAAAAGACATGTAACTTGAAATACTAGAACGTTTTGTAATCTAAAACGTATGAACATCTTGTAACTAGAACAGTGGGAACGTCTTAAGATACACAATTGCATATCAAAAGATAGCAAAGAGTTCTTAACACATCTCACGATTGCATATCAAAAGATAGCAAAGGGATTTTAACACATCTCACTACCTGCCCCTCCACGCACTCCTGTGCGGCAGCGTCACTTCGAGTTATGGGGCTAGGTCTCCGATGTTTTATTAGTTGTCGTTTTAAACAAGTTTTAAGTTAAACTTATAAAATTTTAATTGTAAATAACAATTTTATTATTTAATTTTAAAACCTAATGTTTATATGCACTGATTTATCTTAACAATTACTTTTATAAAAGTATAAATATATCAAGAGTTTATTTGTACTTTATAAAAAAATATTGATGAAAGTTATATTTTGGAGACCGTGTTGTTGTCCTAAATAACAACTAAATGCGTACACAATGGGTGTCTTAAATAGCTAGCTGATGTGGAGCTTAGAGAAGAATAAAAATAATAATATATCTCACCCCTAGTACTTGGTCCCACACGTAATACACTCAGTTTAATACGTGAAATCTCGTATCTATTTGCTGTCTCTAGCTATTCTCGTTTTTCCCATATTTTCTATTCACATAGGAAAGAGAGTGAATCTAGCTAGTGAAATAGCTAGCCATTTGGGACACCCTAAGGCTATCCGCAGCGGTTACCCCTAAATTTCCCCCTAAATCATTTTTTGCTTCACATCATCAACATTTGACTCCTATTTTTTCATCTCTGAGAGCACCTAGAGGGGGGGGGGGGGGGGTGAATAGGTGATCCTGTAAAACTTGAAACTTAGGCCACAAAATTTGGTTAAGTGTTAGCACAATAAGCGCCAAGTGGCTAGAGAGGAGTCTCAACAAAACACAATAACCACAAAGATATCAATCACAGAGATGACACGGTGGTTATCCCGTGGTTCGGCCAAGACCAACACTTGCCTACTCCACGTTGTGGCGTCCCAACGGACGAGGGTTGCAATCAACCCCTCTCAAGCGGTCCAAAGACCCACTTGAATACCACGGTGT
The DNA here is from genome assembly GCF_902167145.1 of Zea mays. NCBI lineage: Eukaryota > Viridiplantae > Streptophyta > Magnoliopsida > Poales > Poaceae > Zea > Zea mays. The sequence continues at coordinate 68,994,771 of NC_050096.1, read as the reverse complement.
TTTGCTTTGCTTTTCTTAATCTCGTCCGCGAGGAATCTCCACAACTTGGAGTCTCTCGCCCTTACAAAGATGTTCACAACGAAGCACGGAGTAAGTGAGGGATTAGCAACTCACACAAGACACAAAGATCACAACAAATACGCACACACAAGACCCAGACTTAAGCTCAAAAGACTAGCACACTAGAACGGAGCTCAAATCACTAGAATGTCGAACAAGTGCGCAAGAATGAAGTGTGAGTGATCAAGAGTGCTCAAGGAATGCTTGGTGTACTCCTCCATGCGCCTAGGGGTCCCTTTTATAGCCCCAAGGCAGCTAGGAGCCGTAGAGTGCATTCCAGGAAGGCAATTCTTGCCTTCTGTCGCCTGGTGCACCGGACAGTCCGGTGCACCACCAGACACTGTCCGGTGCGGATTTCCTTCCTTAATTGGCGAAGCCGACCGTTGGTGCCTTGGAGCCATTGGCGCACCGGACACTGTCCGGTGCACACCGGACACTGTCCGGTGCACACCGGACAGTCCGGTGCCCCCTCCCGACCGTTGGCTCGACCACGTGTCTCGCGCAGATCGCGCAGCCGACCGTTGGCCCCGCCGACCGATGGCTCACCGGACAGTCCGGTGCACACCGGACAGTCCGGTGAATTATAGCCATACGCCGTTAATTCCTTCCCGAGAGCGGCTAGTTCGCCTGAGCCAGCCTGGCGCACCGGACACTGTCCGGTGCACCACCGGACAGTCCGGTGCACCCAGACAGAGCTGACTTTGACTGAACAAAGCCATCTCTTCTCCAATTCGATTTCTCCTGTTTCCAGCACTTAGACACAATACATTAGTCCCTAAAACAATGTACTAAGTCTAGAAACATACCTTTTGACTTGATTTGCACTTTGTCCACCACTTTGCATAGATCAACACTTAGGCACTTGTGTTGGACACTAAATCACCAAAATACTTAGAAATGGCCCAAGGGCACATTTCCCTTTCAATCTCCCCCTTTTTGGTGATTTATGCCAACACAATATAAAGCAAGTAGAACAAGTGCAAAATCAATCCAAATAAGAACTCAAAATTGTTTTGATTCAAATTTGGCATATATGGATCATTCTTTGCCACCACTTGGTTTGTTTTTGCAAATCAAACTCAATTTCCTATCTCTAAGTCAAACACACTTGTTGAAACATAAAGAGAGATATTTCAAGAGAAATTGATCAAAGATTCAAAAACTCCCTCCTTTTCCCATAATTAAGCCTTCTTCCCACAAGAGACCAACTTTGGACAATAAGAGACAAACAAGAGTATTTTGACAAACAAAAACTCTAACTCTACTATTTTCAATATTCTCAAGTGGTAGCTGATCCATTTCTTGCTTTGGCCTTATTTTCTCCCCTTTGGCATCAAACACCAAAATGGGATCAATTTTGGCCCTTTAACCCCATTGTCTCACCAAAATCTTCAACTAAGAGTAAAAAGGCAATAAGAGTACGAAGATGAACTTGGAAAAGTTACTCTATCATCGGAGTGCAGTGGAAGACTTGCATGGTCCAAGTCCACCTTTTCCCTTTCAATCCTCCTTCGATACTAAATCAAGCAAACTCAAGCACATGGTTAGTCTCAAAGGGTCAAGTTGTAACACATCTCCCCCTAAATATGTGCATCACTTTGCAACGGACTTGTGAGGTCCGGGGAGTGCTTGTACAACTTGAGCACCATAAACAAAATGCATAAGGAACATGATCAAAGGCATAAACACATGTATGCTATAAATCAATCCAAGTTCCGCGAATCTAAGACATTTAGCTCACTACGCAACTTGCAAAAGGTCTGCTCATCTAAAGGCTTGGTAAAGATATCGGCTAGCTGGTTCTCGGAGCTAACATGAAACACTTCGATATCTCCCTTTTGCTGGTGGTCTCTCAGAAAGTGATGCCGGATGTCTATGTGCTTTGTGCGGCTGTGTTCAACAGGATTATCCGCCATGCGGATAGCACTCTCATTATCACACAGGAGTGGGACTTTGCTCAAATTGTAGCCAAAGTCCGAAGGGTTTGCCTCATCCAAAGTAGTTGCGCGCAACGCTGTCCTGCGGCAACGTACTCGGCCTCAGCGGTGGATAGGGCAACGAAGGTTTGTTTCTTAGAACTCCATGACACTAGGGACCTTCCTAAGAATTGGCACGTCCCCGATGTACTCTTCCTATCGACCTTACATCCAGCATAGTCGGAGTCTGAATATCCAATCAAGTCAAAGGTAGACCCCTTTGGATACCAGATCCCGAAACAAGGCGTAGCGACTAAATATCTAAGAATTCGCTTCACAACCACTAAGTGACACTCCTTAGGATCGGATTGAAATCTAGCACACATGCATACGCTAAGCATAATATCCGGTCTACTAGCACATAAATAAAGTAAAGACCCTATCATAGACCGGTATGCTTTTTGATCAACGGACTTACCTTCTTTGTTGAGGTCGGTGTGTCCGTCTGTTCCCATCGGAGTCTTTGCGGGCTTGGCGTCCTTCATCCCAAACCTCTTGATCAAATCTTGTGTGTACTTCGTTTGGGAGATGAAGGTTCCATCCTTGAGTTGCCTCACTTGGAACCCAAGGAAGTAGCTTAACTCGCCCATCATCGACATCTCGAATTTCTGAGTCATCACCCTGCTAAACTCTTCACAAGACTTTTGGTTAGTAGAACCAAATATTATGTCATTGACATAAATTTGGCACACAAAAAGATCACCATCACAAGTCTTAGTAAAAAGAGTTGGATCGGCTTTCCCAACCTTGAAAGCATTAGCAATTAAAAAGTCTCTAAGGCATTCATACCATGCTCTTGGGGCTTGCTTAAGTCCATAGAGCGCCTTAGAGAGCTTACACACGTGGTCGGGGTACCGTTCATCCTCGAAGCTAGGGGGTTGCTCCACGTACACCTCCTCCTTAATTGGCCCGTTGAGGAAAGCGCTCTTCACATCCATTTGGAACAACCTGAAAGAATGGTGAGCGGCATATGCTAGCAAGATACGAATGGACTCTAGCCTAGCCACAGGAGCAAAAGTCTCCTCAAAGTCTAAACCTACGACTTGGGCATAACCTTTTGCCACAAGTCGTGCCTTGTTCCTTGTCACCACCCCGTGCTCGTCTTGTTTGTTGCGAAACACCCACTTGGTTCCCACAACATTTTGCTTGGGACGAGGCACCAGTGTCCAAACTTCATTTCTTTTGAAGTTGTTGAGCTCCTCCTGCATGGCCAACACCCAGTCCGGATCTAGCAAGGCTTCTTCTACCCTGAAAGGCTCAATAGAAGAGACAAAGGAGTAATGCTCACAAAAAGTTAACTAATCGAGACCGAGTAGTTACTCCCTTGCTAATGTCACCCAAAATTTGGTCGACGGGATGATCCCTTTGAATCATCGCTCGAACTTGGGTTGGAGGTGCCGGTTGCGTTTCTTCCTCCATTTCATGATCATCTTGTGCTCCCCCTTGATCACACGCCTCCTGTTCATCATCTTGAGTTGGGGGTTGCACCATTGTTGAGGAAGAAGGTTGATCTCGTTCATCTTGTTCCTGTGGCCGCACATCTCCAATCGCCATGGTGCGTATTGCGGTCGTTGGAACTTCTTCATCTACATCATCAAAATCAACAACTTGCTCTCTTGGAGAGCCATTAGTCTCATCAAATACAACGTCGCTAGAGACTTCAACCAAACCCGATGATTTGTTGAAGACTCTATACGCCTTTGTATTTGAGTCATAACATAACAAAAAACCTTCTACGGCTTTGGGAGCAAATTTGGAATTCCTACCCTTCTTCACTAGAATGTAGCATTTACTCCCAAAAACTCGAAAATACAAAACATTGGGTTTGTTACCGGTTAGTAGCTCATACGACGTCTTCTTGAGGAGGCGATGAAGGTAGACCCTGTTGATGGCGTGGCAAGCCGTGTTCACGGCTTCCGACCAAAAGCGCTCGGGGGTCTTGAACTCTCCAAGCATCGTCCTCGCCATATCTATAAGTGTCCTGTTCTTCCTCTCTACCACACCATTTTGCTGTGGTGTGTAGGGAGCGGAGAACTCGTGCTTGATCCCTTCCTCCTCAAGGTACTCCTCCACTTGAAGGTTCTTGAATTCGGACCCATTGTCGCTCCTTATCTTTTTCACCTTGAGCTCAAACTCGTTTTGAGCTCTCCTTAGGAAGCGCTTGAGGGTCCCTTGGGTTTCAGATTTATCCTGCAAAAAGAATACCCAAGTGAAGCGGGAAAAGTCATCAACTATAACAAGACCATACTTACTTCCTCCTATACTTAGATAGGCGACGGGTCCGAAGAGGTCCATGTGAAGCATCTCCAAAGGTCTTGATGTGGTCATCACATTTTTGGTGTGATGAGAGCTTCCCACTTGTTTGCCTGCTTGACAAGCTGCACAAGGTCTATCTTTTTCGAATTGCACATTAGTTAAACCTATCACGTGTTCTCCCTTTAGAAGCTCGTGAAGGTTCTTCATCCCCACATGTGCTAAGCGGCGATGCCACAGCCAGCCCATGCTAGTCTTAGCAATTAAGCATGCATCTAGTCCGGCCTCCTCTTTTGCAAAATCAACTAAGTAAAGTTTGCCGTCTAATACACCCTTAAAGGCTAATGAACCATCACTTCTTCTAAAGACAGACACATCTACATTAGTGAATAAACAGTTATATCCCATATTTCATAATTGACTAACAGATAACAAATTATATCCAAGAGACTCAACTAAAAACACATTAGATATAGAGTGCTCGGATGAAATAGCAATTTTTCCTAACCCTTTTACCTTGCCTTGATTCCCATCACCGAATATTATTGAATCTTGGGAATCCTTGTTTTTGACGTAGGAGGTGAACATCTTCTTCTCCCCCGTCATATGGTTTGTGCATCCGCTGTCGATAATCCAGCTTGAACCCCCGGATGCATAAACCTGCAAGGCAAATTTAGGCTTGAGTCTTAGGTACCCAACTCTTGTTGGGTCCTACAAGGTTAGCACAAATATCCTTATGGACCCAAATGCAAGTTTTGTCTCCCTTGCATTTTGCCCCTATTTTCCTAGCAATTACCTTCCTATCCTTTCTACAAATAGAAAATGAAGCATTTAAAACATGATATATTGTAGAAGGTTCATTAACTTTCCTAGGAACATTAACACCATTTCTCCTAGGCACATTTCTACCATGCATACAGGAAGGACTAGAAGCAAACATAGCATATGAATCATAAACATGTGAATCAAAAGCATCATGACTTCTAGTTGCATTTCTAGCATGTCTCCTATCATGATACATAAAATCATGGTTCTTTTTAGCACTACTAGCCATAGGGGCCTCCCCTTTCTCCTTGGCGGGGATGAGAGCCTTATGGATGGTTAAGTTCTTGGCTTCCCTCTTGAAACCAAGTCCATCCTTAATTGAGGGGTGTCTACCAATCGTGTAGGCATCCCTTGCAAATTTTAACTTATCAAATTCGCTTTTGCTAGTCTTAAGCTGGACATTAAGACTAGCTACTTCATCATTCAATTTAGAAATTGAAACTAGGTGTTCACTACAAGCATCAATATTAAAATCTTTACACCTAGTGCAAAATACAACATGTTCTACACAAGATGTTGATTTATTAGCTATTTCTAACTTAGCAGTCAAGTCATCTTTTATGCTTTTTAAACTAGAAATAGAGTCATGGCATGTAGACAATTCACAAGAAAGCATTTCATTCCTCTTTATTTCTAAAGCAAGGGATTTTTGAGCTTCTACAAACTTGTCATGTTCATCATATAAGAGATCCTCTTGCTTTTCTAGCAATCTATTCTTATCATTCAAAGCATCAATCAATTCATTTATTTTATCCACCTTGGTTCTATCTAGACTCTTGAATAAACATGAATAATCTATTTCATCATCATCACTAGACTCATCCTCACTTGAAGAAGCATAAGTACTAGTGTTACGAGCGCTTACCTTCTTTTCCCTTGCCATGAGGCAAGTGTGATGCTCGTTGGGGAAGAGGGATGACTTGTTGAAGGCAGTGGCAGCGAGTCCTTCGTTGTCGGAGTCGGACGACGAACAATCCGAGTCCCACTCCTTGCCAAGGTGTGCCTCGCCTTTTGCCTTCTTATAATTTTTCTTCTTCTCCCTCTTGTTCCCTTCTTCCTGGTCACTATCATTGTCGGGACAGTTAGCAATAAAATGACCAATCTTACCACATTTGAAGCATGAGCGCTTCCCCTTTATCTTGGTCTTGCTTGGCTGCCCCTTGCGACCCTTTAGCGCCGTCTTGAAGCGCTTGATGATGAGGGCCATCTCTTCATCATTGAGCCCGGCCGCCGCAACTTGCGCCACCTTGCTAGGTAGCGCCTCCTTGCTCCTCGTTGCCTTGAGAGCAATGGGTTGAGGCTCATTGATTGGACCGTTCAACGCGTCGTCGACATATCTTGCCTCCTTGATCATCATTCGCCCGCTTACAAATTTCCCAAGAACTTCTTCGGGCGACATCTTGGTGTACCTAGGATTTTCACGGATATTGTTCACCAAATGTGGATCAAGTACAGTAAAGGACCTTAGCATTAGACGAACGACGTCGTGATCCGTCCATCGTGTGCTTTCGTAGCTCCTTATCTTGTTGATAAGGGTCTTGAGCCGGTTGTATGTTTGGGTTGGCTCCTCTCCCCTGATCATTGTGAATCTTCCAAGCTCGCCCTCCACTAACTCCATTTTGGTGAGTAAGGTGACGTCGTTCCCCTCATGTGAGATCCTGAGGGTGTCCCAGATCTGCTTGGCATTGTCCAAGCCGCTCACCTTATGATACTCGTCCCTGCACAAAGAGGCTAACAACACAGTAGTAGCTTGTGCATTTCTATGAATCTGTTCATTGATAAACATAGGACTATCCGAGCTATCAAATTTCATTCCACTTTCCACAATCTCCCATATGCTCGGATGGAGAGAGAATAGGTGACTACGCATTTTGTGGCTCCAAAATCCATAGTCCTCTCCATCAAAGTGAGGAGGTTTGCCAAGTGGAATGGAGAGCAAATGAGCATTTGTACTTTGCGGAATACGAGAGTAGTCAAAAGAAAAGTTCGAATTAACCGGTTTCCTTCTCTCGTAGTCGTTGTCGTCGTTGTCCTTTTGGGAAGAGGTGGACTCATCGCTGTCGTCGTAGTAGACGATCTCCTTGATGCGTCTTGTCTTCTTTTTCTTCCCATCTTTGCGTTTGTGGCCCGAGCCCGAGTCAGTAGGCTTGTCATCCTTGGGCTCGTTGACGAATGACTCCTTCTCCTTGTCATTGATCACAATCCCCTTCCCTTAGGATCCATCTCTTCGGGCGGTTAGTCCCTTACTTGAAGAGAATGGCTCCGATACCAATTGAGAGCACCTAGAGGGGGGGGGGGGGGTGAATAGGTGATCCTGTAAAACTTGAAACTTAGGCCACAAAACTTGGTTAAGTGTTAGCACAATAAGCACCAAGTGGCTAGAGAGGAGTCTCAACAAAACACAATAACCAAAAAGATATCAATCACAGAGATGGCACGGTGGTTATCCCGTGGTTCGGCCAAGACCAACGCTTGCCTACTCCACGTTGTGGCGTCCCAACGGACGAGGGTTGCAATCAACCCCTCTCAAGCGGTCCAAAGACCCACTTGAATACCACGGTGTTTTGCTTTGCTTTTCTTAATCCCGTCCGCGAGGAATCTCCACAACTTGGAGCCTCTCGTCCTTACAAAGATGTTCACAAAGAAGCACGGAGTAAGGGATGGATTAGCAACTCACACAAGACACAAAGATCACAATAAATACACACACACAAGACCCAGACTTAAGCTCAAAAGACTAGCACACTAGAACGGAGCTCAAATCACTAGAATGTCGAACAAGTGCGCAAGAATGAAGTGTGAGTGATCAAGAGTGCTCAAGGAATGCTTGGTGTACTCCTCCATGCGCCTAGGGGTCCCTTTTATAGCCCCAAGGCAGCTAGGAGCCGTTGAGTGCATTCCAGGAAGGCAATTCTTGCCTTCTGTCGCCTCGTGCACCGGACAGTCCGGTGCACCACCGGACACTGTCCGGTGCAGATTTCCTTCCTTAATTGGCGAAGCCGACCGTTGGTGCCTTGGAGCCGTTGGCGCACCGGACACTGTCCGGTGCACACCGGACAGTCCGGTGCCCCCTCCCGACCGTTGGCTCGGCCACGTGTCTCGCGCAGATCGCGCAGCCGACCGTTGGCCCGGCCGACCGATGGCTCACCGGACAGTCCGGTGCACACCGGACAGTCCGGTGAATTATAGCCGTATGCCGTTAATTCCTTCCCGAGAGCGGCTAGTTCGCCTGAGCTAGCCTGGCGCACCGGACACTGTCCGGTGCACCACCGGACAGTCCGGTGCACCCAGACAGAGCTGACTTTGACTGAACAAAGTCATCTCTTCTCCAATTCGATTTCTCCTGTTTCCAGCACTTAGACACAATACATTAGTCCCTAAAACAATGTACTAAGTCTAGAAAAATACCTTTTGACTTGATTTGCACTTTGTCCACCACTTTGCATAGATCAACACTTAGGCACTTGTGTTGGACACTAAATCACCAAAATACTTAGAAATGGCCCAAGGGCACATTTCCCTTTCAATCTCCCGCAGCGGTTCCCCTAAATACTCCCTCTATACCCCACTACCACCATAAAATATTGTTTTACCTACTTATACATCACCCTTATCAATATATTTTCTACTGAAAACACACTGTTGCGCACGTTGCTCGAGGGCAAGGGGCCGACTCACTCCCCCCAGATCTGGTGAATCCCTGTAGCATGCGCTACCACTGTAGCAGCTTTAGCGGTCACCGTTGCGGGAGCTAGCGTGGTACTATGGACGCTAAATCAAGGGGAGGGGCGTCCGACGGAGAGCGCTGCAGACAGCCTAATAAGATACCCGAGGGAGTAGGTGTGGTGCATATGCAAGAGCACCGGGGTTGCAATGATAGGGGCGTTTGACAGAGCTCCTACAACTCCGCTCCCAACGAGAATCAATCATGCAGAGTCAAACGGTAAAAGTCTGAACTGCTCCATGGTAGGATTGGAGTGAATCTAATCTCTATTTTGTACTAGAGAGGAGGAACAAAAAAAACCTACTTCCCACCGCTCCCAACATACTCTCCACTCTCTGACCCCTCAGAAATCACTTCACAACCAATTTACCAAACATTTTTGTCAAATAAATTCACTTATCTAGAGACTAGAGAATCACTCGAAATCTCTATTAGATAATCAGCTCGTCAAGCTAGAAAATAATGGAGGAGAGCGCTGCCAATATAGCCCATAATTATTGGGACCGGAAAGCGATGATACGGTGATCGATGACGGCGACCGTGCCTTGAGTTGAGTCAGTGGCCGCTGACGTGACGAGCAATAGTCGGTGGCCGGTAACGTAACGCTCGAGATCTTTTATCTTATGGCTGGTTGGTAGGTTCGCATGGAATCCGTGATTACTCCACCACAACGGTCGGCCTCTTCTAACAAAAAAGTAAAGGACCTCCCTTCCATTTTTTTGTATTTTAGAATTTTTTAAAAAATATTCACATTTGGACCATTGATTTATTGAATGACTTAGTCTTATTTTTGAATCATTTTCTCGGCGTCACGGCTTATGACGCTGAGGTAACACGATTTAGCGTCATAGATCTTGGTGCTAAAGTGCGTGCTTCGCTGGCGATGAGAAGATGATATGGCGCCGACGTGGCCGAGCTTACCACCGAGCTTGTGTCTACTTCGCAACGGGCGCCGACGACGATGACGGTGACGACCAGCAGTGGGTAGCTCACCGACTGCACCAGCGTGACCACCCATCGGTTCCGCCCCCATCATGCGAGGTAGAACGTACCTGGACAGCAGGCTCGACGCGACGGACCCCACCAGCAACGCGGCGTAGTTCGCGATCACTCGATCAGGAGCAGCACCCGACAGCGCTAGCCAGCGGTGGCTCCACCCGCGGCAGTCACCATTGTTCGCAGACGACTCGTCGAGGAGGAGGAGGATCGGTTGGCAGGGATTTTGCACGATGCTGAGAGGAGATATAGATAGACTGTCCATCGAGGTAGAGGTAAGGTATTGGGGTATGGGTATATGTAGATGCCTCCTTGTGTGCACTTTTCCGCCTGACTTGGCAATATTTGATTTTCAGTTACTTTCTTTTTTTTTTCCAAAACTTTCTTTCTTTTCTTTTGCGTATAAGGGAAAATAAAGGAAATGACGCACTAGCTGTTGGACACGTTTATTTTTTTTCTTCCATGTAGTATTTTTAATGTAATTATCATGAAATTATATTAAGACTCGCCTCACCAGACAATCCGATATGTACTGAACATGTCTGGTGCCCGACCTAGTCAGCGGGCCAACTAGCTGTTCTCAGGAAATCGTCGAGACTCGCTGGCTAAAGTTCACCGGAGAGTCCGGTGTGCCAGGCGACCAACAACTCTCTGCTCGCGCCAACAGTCGGCCACACGATCAACGCCTACCACATCATCAGGCAACGGTCGAGAATGGTCATCAGACATGTCTGGTGCGCCACCGGACAGTCTGATGCCCACATGAGAAGGAAGGTGGCCAATCAGATGATCCGTAGTCGTTGCACAGGAGCTGTCCGGTGCACCACCGGACAGTCCGGTGCATCCGTAGGCAGAAGGCAACCAGGGCCATCCAAATGGGACTTCAACGGCTCCTGGGCCTCTTGGGGCTATAAAAAGGACTCCTAGGCACATGGAGTAGCACACCAAGCATACTTTGAGCACATTACAACTTTGAGACTCCGCAACCACACCTCTGAATTGTTCTAGAGAGATTTGAGTGCAATTCTTAAGTCGTTAGTCTATCGTTTTGTTGTTGTGCTCTCTTCTTTGCATTTATCATGAGAGAGATCCACATATGTATCATGCGAGCGATCCACATATGCGTGGATATGTCCTCTATAGTGCTCATTTGTAAGATTATATCTTATTCAAGTTAATCTTGTGGAAATAATGTTGTCATCTAGAGTAAAAATCCCAAGTTTTCTTGCTTTGAATCACTTCAATGTTTTTGCTTCTGGAACCCCTGTTTGCTATTTTGGTGGTTTCTTTGAATATGAGCTTTTGAGTTTGTTTGCTCTGGATGGATATATGTTAGGGCCTCTAAGGAACGTATCTACAAGCCGATTTGGGTAGATTCCTTACAAACACTTAGATCCAAGCCTTGGAGGGAAACAAATGAGAAACCTTAGTTTGAGAGCTTTTTTGGATCACATTCAAGCTTTGAGTTTTTGGAGCTTAGATTTTTGGACATTTGTAAACTTCCTAAAGAAGGTATATACAAAATTTTAGCTCAATTGGATCTTGTTTGGTCGAGTTTTGTTTGACATTTTATCTTTGGTTTTGGGCTGCTAAAATATATTAGGACACAACCTCTGAACTCTAGGCACTCCATTAATTTCCCATTTCTTCTAAGAGCCTTTTGAGGTGTCAAAGAAGGCTTGGACATCATCCTTTGTCAGTGCTCAAAATAGTCGACATATGCCTAGATACATATAGAGAGATGGTTGGTTGGTGTAGCCCTTCCTTCTTATTTATATTTATAAATGGTATTTTTTACATTCTCAACATACCACTAGATACATTGAGCTTATCCACTAAGCTAGGGGAAATGGATCAACTCTCATTCTGATGATCTGACAACCATGCTCCCTTCACGAATTGCTTCTCTTTGACGCAACCTCTTCGATGGCTTCACCTCGTCATCATGTGTCGCCTATGATTCCCTTGGGAACTGCACCACCTAGTTTCTAAGGCCAAACCCAAAAACTATCGCTAGATGGTTTTGAGGCTTAACCACCAAACCTCTGTAGCTAGCGTACTCCATACACGTCCCTCGCATCTTGGACATCTGTCTTGCCGGTTCTCAATCGTATCAGTAACATTGTTGGGGGCCTTTATCTTCCGAAGGTCCTCAAAAACATGATTTAACAATGTCTTCCAAGTGTGACATATGAACAGGTACCTTCGGACTCGGGTTAAAAGTATATACAATGTGAAGAGCATGGTCATGACGAAGGCTGGTGTTGCTCCAAAGCTACGCGTAAGGGAGCTTCAGCTAAATGGCAGAAAAAGGAACCGACTTAAAGGGGAAAAGACTATTTAGTCCTCATATAGTTGTCCATAAGTCAATAGTAAATATGAAGGGCATGAATGTAATTTCTCACAGGCTGCGTCATGTGCCTATAAATAGATGAACAGTGCCCCCGTACTGTTCACGCTGATTTGTACTCGCTCGTGCATCACGCTTGTACTATCTTCTTCTGTCAAGCCGAAGGTACAAATGTAATTGTGCCTTATTCCTGTTTATTCATGATAATATAATATAAGATGAGTTAATAATGTTACATAATCATTCATTTTATTTCTTATGTTCCACATACTTTTTCTTTCATTAATGTATACTGCAATGATGACGGTATGCCCTTCATGACCTTCGTCTGAAGATCACTATATCTTAAGGGAAATAGTGCTTCAAAGGACGAAGGGCCTTAACCTTTAGCATCTTGTGTTGCCTTGTTCTTAATTCATAGCATTTGAGAACAAGTCCCCAACATTGGCGCCCACCTCCGGTGAACTCATTCGACCACCTTCGGCAAGCATTGACCTTCGTCATGCCGCCGAAGAAAATAACCATGCCAGGGGCTGCTGCACTGCAGCCACTGGACCCAAATCAGGAGACTCTTTCTCTCCGAGAGGCTCGAAGCCAGAAGAGGAAAGCCACCAGTCCAACATTCTAGGAGGAAGAGTTGGACCAAGAGATCAGGGACATGGAAATCATCCATCAACAAGTGCAAAGGAAGAAAGAGAAGATGGTTCGGCTCGCTGATCTTCAAAGGAAGATTGACGAAGCTACTGAAGAAGTGCGTCATCTTGCTCAAGATGAACAAGATCGAAGGCCCCAGCACAGGGAGCTTCGTCAGGAAGACCTATTCAACGAAGATGGATGGTATGATGATTTTAATCATGATACCTTTACTTTTGATGATGCTTCTCCCTTGGCAGCAGAAATGCAGGCTATCCTATGGCCACAATCTTACAAGCCACCTCAGCTACCAATGTATGATGGGCACTCAGACCAAAACAATTTCTGATGAGTTATGAGGCAACAATATCCTCATACGGAGGCAATGCAGCTGTCATGGCTAAATCCTTCGTCATGGCAGTCTGGAACGTGGCCCAGACATAGTATTCTTCCCTTCGGCCAAGGACAATTACGTCGTGGCAGAAGCTCAAGGACATGCCGATGACCAGTTTCCAAGGATTTCAGACGAAGCCAGTTACAGCTCAGGCCCTGTTCCAATGCACGCAAGACCATGAGGAATACCTCCAGGCGTATGTCCGAAGGTTCTTGCGATTGAGGGCACAAGCGCCCACAGTGCCCAATAAAATTGTCATTGAGGCCATGATTAAGGGCCTTCGGCCAGGACCTATGGCTCAGTACTTTGCGAGGAAGCCCCCACAAACTCTGGAGAAGCTGCTTCAGAAGATGGATGAGTACATCCGGGCTGACAACGATTTCCGCCAAAGAAGGGAGGAAGCTTACAGATTCTCGGAAATGACCAGGGGCTTCGGAGGAAGAATCCACCCGAGGCATGTCAGGTCAATTCATAACTCCACTCAGAATGACGACAAAGGAAATCAGCTTCAGAGGCCACAGTACACCTCGCAATCTTCGGGGCAACAACAAAGCTCTTTTAGGCCGCCAGCCCCAAGGGGCAGAGGTGCCAGGGGCTTCGGAGGAAGATACGGGGATCAGCCCAGGAAGATTTATTGCTTATTCTGCGGTGAGGACAAAGGCCATACTACAAGAATGTGCCAAATCACCATTCAAAAGCAGAAGGAGATCGCGGAAGCCGAAGCTTGGCAGAATCAGCCGAAGCAAGTCTTGCACACTGCTTCGTGCCACTCTCCCTACATACCAGAAAATGTGGGCAATCATCCTGCAGCTTTTGTTGCTTCGGCTAGCCAGTCACATGCTTCCTAGCCACAACTTCCACCCCCACCACCACTGCAACCAACCTATTCCCGAAGCCAGCAGCCAGAAGGGCGCCAACACACCCAACAGCAACGGGAGTTCAGGGAGGAATCCGAAGCTCGCACAGTCAACAGTACTATGCCAGAATCAAAGCACATTTATTGAGCGATATCCTACCCCCGAAATACTTCTATGTTCTATGTCATTTTGTTTCTCAATAAGGAACAATCAATGTAAATCTAGTTTTAATTCCTTGTAACAGTTTCGCTTCTATCAGAATGAAATATATCTTCTTCACAGACTTACGAAGCTAAAAAATTGCCGAAGCTCAAAAGTCGTTCCTAAGGGAACGCAGAGCTAAAAATCGCTGAAGCTACAAAAAGTCGTTCCTAAGGGAGCTCAGTGTAAGTTTTGCCGAAGCTACAAAAAGTCATTTCTAAGGGAGCACAGTGTAAGTTTTTTGCTCAAAAGTCGTTCCAAAGGGAATGCAGAGCCAAATACCACCGAAATATAAGACGAAGAAGTTCAAAAGACGTTCCTAAGGGGATGGAGAACTTACACAAAAAAATAAGCGGTGAAGCCGAAAAATAAACGACAAAGAGGTTTTGATCGTTCCTAAGGGGACGCAGAGATTGTGTGTTTCAGTGTGGGCGTGTGGGTGTGTGTCTTCGCCATTAGCATCATTCTTCAAATCATATCATCACATCATCCCGCATAGCATCACATCATACATCATATCGCATCAATGACACGAATTGAATACGAAGTCGATCTTCGGAGATTGCTTTATAAAAATGAAAATGTGCTAAGGCACAAAGTAAGCTGAGAAATACAATTTCATCAGCTCTATTGCAAAAGAAGGGATCCCTTGTTTACGAAGCATGGATGTTTCTACGAAGCTTGGATGTTCTTACGAAGTATGGATATTTTCACGAACCATGGATCTTTTTCTTTACGAAGCATGAAAAGAAGGGAAGGTGTTTTTTCGCCGAAGGCTCAAAAACTGTATGTATATAAGAGTTTCATGCATCGCAAAGAAGTGAATTACAAATAATTTATATATTAAATTCAAAACTATACACATCAAATATTACAGTCTTATTACAGCAAAGTTACATTGATCGTCTAAAAATGTTTTTACAATAACTACTAGTCTTCCTTCAGGACCTTCTCCGCAACTTCATTTAGCAATTTGTTAACGACTTTGTCAACAACAGATTCGGCTATATTAATAATCTCCAGTGCTTCCTTCGTCTCTAGATCGGCCAGGGGATCAAACGGTTCCGGTGGCGGAGATAGTTCAGCTACAGTAGAAAAAGTTAATTAGTTCGAAGCCATAAAAACAAATGCCGAAGCTAAAGGCCACGAAACAATACCTAAACGTCTTTCACGTTCTGCAGCTTCCTCAACTTGTTTCGCTTCCACTCGAGCGTCATGAATATCTTTTTCACTTTTCTTCATAATTTCATGAGCCATTTCTCGGCCACCATTTATCCAGATGTCATTGTAAAATTTTCCTCCCATTAAACTTGCTTCAGCTGAGGGATCCTTTGTATCATCTACGGAGAAGGCAGCTTCGGCCTGGGCCAGGGTCTTGACATGGTTACACCCTGCCTTCTCCAGGATGGCTGAAATTCCTCTTGCACCGGAAAACGCGCAGACATCCTCACGATCACTTAAAATTTCTTCGAAAGCTTCAGCTTCTCCACTTATCCATTCGATAACACCTTCAGGGTCGCCTCGTATGAAGTTATCTTCGTTAGAATAGGCGCCCACGTTGGCGAAGCTAGCCTTTATCTTCTCCACGCAGCCCAAGGATTTTTCAAAACATCTTTCTTTGGATGCGCGAAGTTCTTCAACTATTTTTTCTAAATAGTTTTTTCAATATTCACTGATATCTCGATTAGCTTCCGCGAGACCGCATTTTTCTTTGGCTTCGGCCAACTGTTTCCGAAGATCTTCGATTTCGTTCTTTTGGATTTCGGCTTGAGCCTGAAACTAGCTTCATCTTCATTCACTTTGTTTACCAATGAAATCAAGATTTTGTCTTTTTCAAGACCTTCATTTCTTAATTCGATTACCTCTGAACGAAGGTTGTTCGGAGCCATTTTATATCCTTCATCTTCAATGTTTTCTGTGCTCTAAGGGCATTGCTAAGAATTAGGCTCTGCAAGAGGAGGGCAAAATTAAGTATAAACAAATAAAATATGTTGTTTTCAAAATACAAAATTAGCTTTCATACCTTTATGCTATTATACGCCAAACTGTGAGCAAGCTCATCCTTCGATAATAATGAAAGGCCATCCTCTAGCTTCGGGAATCCGATGCTTCTACCTATCTCCCGGCAGACGGATATCTCTTTATTATCCGGGAGACAGTACAAAAAATCTTCTTCCCCGCTACCATTAAACACTAATGCCCCCTTCGAGTATTTTAATTTTTGGGCATAGTGTAGCGCTTCTAGCTTCTCTTCTTGAGAAAGTCTCTTCCCCGAAGCATGACGAATGACGTAATCAATGCTTTCTTTTAAAGCTTCGGTAGCATCAGCTTCAACCTTTTCAGACGCAATTTGCTCTGCCGCTTCTTCTTCAACTACGGCGAGCTCTGTCTCAGTGGGCTCTGAAGGCTCAGCTTCGGTTTCAGCTTGAATTTTTGCAGCTTCGACTTATGCTTGCTTCGTTTCAGCCTCGGGTAGAGCTTTGGAAGCTTCGGCAATTTTTCCTGAAGGAGCAGGACTCAAGGATTTTGCTGTTTCTAGCACAACATCTAACACATTTGTCATTCTTCTCCTCTTAGGAGTTGCGGCAGAACCCTTTTGTGCTTTCGGCACTGTTATCTCTGTTGACGAGCTCAAAATCTCTGGCATTGTTGTTATTTTTCAACTTTCAACCCTTCAGCCTTATCCTTATCAACTTTCGTCTCAACCAACTTAACTGAAGGTAACTTCGGCATTACAACCGGCTCTTCAGTGCTCTGCGCAATTGGAGCAGTCACTCTTGTTTCAGCAGCTGAAGAGGCCTCCCCGCTAAACTCAGGCACCATGGCCGGTTCAATGTAACGTGGCCGATGAGTAAGAACCTTCATCTTTTTGCCCGCAGCCTTCGGCATAGGTTCAGCTGGGGTGGCTAAAGCAGCTGCTTTTCTCTTCTTCCCCTGTCCCCACAGCGGGTAGCCATAATCGGGGTAGACGAAGCCGATGGCATCAAAAACTCTGCCCATTCTCTTTTTCCCCCGACCTCCGAAGGCTGCAGATAGCGCATTATCTTCTGCCTTAGAATAAGCTCCAAGCAGTTCATCACTTGTAGCTGAAAGGGAAATGTGCCCTTGGGCCATTTCTAAGTATTTTGGTGATTGAGTGCCAACACAATTGGTCATGTGTTAATCTATGCCAAATGATGGACAAAGTGAAAATCAACATAAAGGTATGTTTCTAAGACTTAGTACTTTGTTTTAAGGACTAATGTATTGTGTCTAAGTACTGGAAACAGGAGAAATCAAATAGGAAAAGAGATGGCTTTGTTCAGCCAAAGACAGTTCAGTCTGGAAGCACCGGACTGTCCGGTGGTGCACCAAACAGTGTCTGGTGGTGCACCGAACAGTGTCCGGTGCGCCAGGCTGGCTCTGGTGAACTGGCTGCTCTCGGGTTTCGTCGGTGGCGTACGACTATAAATCATCGGACTGTCCGGTGGTGCACCAGACTGTCCGGTGAGCCAACGGTCGGCCAAGCCAACGGTCGGACGCGCAATCCTCACGAGACGCGTGGCCGGGCCAACGGTCTGAAGGGGGCACCAGACTGTCCGGTGTGCACCGGACAGTGTCCGGTGCGCCAACGGCTCCAAACCTTCAACGGTCGGCTGCGCCAAAATAGGAAAGAAATCAAAATGTTGTAGGAAAGAAATCAACGGTCGGTGTGCAGTCGACAGAAGGCAAGAATTGCTTTCCTGGAATGCTCTCAACGGCTCCTAGCTGCCTTGGGGCTATAAAAGGGACCCCTAGGCGCATGGAGGAGTACACCAAGCATCCTTTGAGCATTGTTGATCATTCACACTCCATTCTTGTGCACTTGTTCAACATTCTTAGTGATTTGAGCTCCGTTCTAGTGAGAACCTCGTGATATTCTTTTGAGCTCAAGTCTTGGCCTTGTGTGTGCGTATTTGCTGTGAATTTGAGTGTGTTGCTTCCCTCCCTTACTCTAGTGCTTCATTTTGATTCTTATTGTAAGGGCGAGAGACTCCAAGTTGTGGAGATTCCTCGCAAACGGGAAAGAGTAAAGTAAAGAAGAACACCGTGGTATTCAAGTTGATCATTGGATCACTTGAGAGGAGTTGAGTGCAACTCTCGTCCGTTGGGACGCCACAACGTGGAGTAGGCAAGTTTTGTACTTGGCCAAACCACGAGATAAATCCTCGTGTCTCTTGTGCTTGTTCTTACTGTGTCTATTGTGCTTCACTAGAGCTCTCCTCTCTAATCACTTGATTTCATTGTTCTAACTTCTAATCAAGTTTGTGGTGTTAAGTATTAAGTTTTTACAGGATCACCTATTCACCCCCCCTCTAGGTGCTCTCAGTAGCTTCGATACATTTCAGCCAGTCGTTGTTTGGTTCATCGAACTTATCCCCAAACCTAAATGTGTACTTCAGCCGGATCAAATCACCTTCACTAGACTTGGTGATGGTCTCCTTCGGCATTTCCCAGCTTTCTGCAAGCGGCCATACTCTGAATGTTATATGATCTTGAATTAAATCTCTTGTACCAATGAAGGAGCAGACTGTACTGAAGGCCTACTGACACACTTCGGCGGCATCATCAATTTCGACCTTCGGCTTTCGGAGGCCGAAGCGGGACCAGATGGGACGCATAATGACTTCCTTAATATCTTCCCTTGCTTTCAGATCATTTTTCACATAAAACCATTCTTCCATCCAAGCTCCGGGCCATCTCTTCCGAAATGTTGGTACTGGGTGGCTTGCGTTGGAACGTGCGATAAATCCATAACAACCGAAGTTGTTGTGGTACTGTTCTTTACCCATGGCCTTCGTCTCATATAGCAATTCATGCATATTGCAGAAGCACTTTGCGCTTGGTTCTAACCCCTGACTCCTTACTGCCCAGACAAAAATCCCCATCCTTATTATGGCTTCGGGGGTGATCTGATGAAGAAAGATTTGGAACGTCTTCAGCACTTCAACTACAAACTTACTCAAAGGGAACCGAAGCCCAGCCTTGAAGAAGTTTCGAAAAATCACAACTTCGTTCTCCTCAGGGGCAGGAACGTTGTTGTCTCCGCCAGCCCTCACAATAGACATATCTCGAAAGTACGTTCCCCTCATGTTTTCGAGGTGACTCTGTTTAATGGTCGATTTTCCGAAGATTGAATGACTTGGCCTCCAGGGCCGATCCTCAGAATTTTCGTCCCCCACTTTCCACATCATAGCTATCGCTGTCTCCAGTATCTTCAGACAAGCCCTCCATTATCTCTTTGGTAATCTTCTCTGTATTTGTTTTTGCCATCGACTCGACAAATCCAGCAATATAAAGATCTGCAGTTTTCTTCTCCTCAAATAGCTTCGTATCAAATAGCTTCTCCTCAAAGGGAAGGTGTTTTTTTGGACCTTCGGCTTAAGGCCTTCGTCCATGTCGTAGTCTGAGTTCGTTATCCTAACAAATTAATACTATGAGGGGCTAATGTTGGGGGCCTTTGTCTTCCGAATGTCCTCAAAAACATGATTTAACAATGTCTTCCAAGTATGACATATGAACAGGTACCTTCGGACTCGGGTTAAAAGTATATACAATGTGAAGAGCATGGTCATGACGAAGGCTGGTGTTGCTCCGAAGCTACGCGTAAGGGAGCTTCGGCTAAATGACGGAAAAAGGAACCGACTTAAAGGGGAAAAGACTATTTAGTCCTTATATAGTTGTCCATAAGTCAATAGTTAATATGAAGGACATGAATGTAATTTCTCACAGGCTGCGTCCTGTGCCTATAAATAGATGAACAGTACCCCTGTACTGTTCACGCTGATTTGTACTCGCTCGTGCGTCACGCTTGTACTATCTCTTTCTGTCAAGCCGAAGGTACAAATGTAATTGTGCCTTATTCCTGTTTATTCATGATAATATAATAGAAGATGAGTTAATAATGTTACATAATAATTCATGTTGTTTCTTATGTTCCACAAACTTCTTCTTTCATTAATGTATACTGCGATGATGAAGGTATGTCCTTCATGACCTTCGTCTGAAGATCACTATATCCTAAAGGAAATAGTGCTTCGAAGGACGAAGGGCCTTAACCTTTAACATCTTGTGTTGCCTTATTCTTAATTCATAGCATTTGAGAACAAGTCCCCAACAAACATGATCCACACCTCATGTCCTTGCGCCTACTGATGTCCCTAGGTATCAGCTACCATAGTTGGTCACCCAGTTTCTCTAGTCCCTCAGTCAAGATCTAACGCTCGTCTTTCACCATATCCGGTCCATCAACACAAAGCCCACATGACCTTTATCTTCACCGTCGACCACCACCTCCGAGCTCTACACCTGTGCAACACAAGACATGTGACATGTTGTATAACACAAGACATGTGACATGTTGTATAAATCCACGCTCCAATTAGTCAACACGACTCAACCTAAGATGCTACTCTATTGACAATCACTTATTATAAACCTGAACCATAAGAACAAATCAATATTGTGTTTGTAGGTTCACATATGTTAACATTGCAACTTTTTGTTTAAACGAGAAACTTCGTACTTATGTACTTGAACTGGTAAAATACATTGGGTCAATTGACCTAAACATGCATGTAGCTTCGTGTGTGTGCCATCACGGTTACAATATGCACGCACTCACCTAAAATACATAGATGTGCAGTTTATTTTTATACTTCCTTCGTCCCAATTTATAATTTATTTGACCTTTTTATCAGAATTAATCGGCTTGTTTTATTCTATTTTTTTGGAAAAAAAATACAAATTTCAAAGCCTTACTAAAAATATATTATATGCTAAACGATATCACAATACAAATTATTAATAATTATACTTTTTTTAACAAGACGAGTCGATCAAATTTAGGGTAAAAAATCAAATGAATTATAAATTCGAATGGAGGGAGTACAAAATTATAGCGAGATTAAGCCAATATATGTGGAAAATAACAAAGTCGCCGTATATTTATACGTGGCTATCGATGGGTATGTTGCAAAAAGCTAGCAATAAGCCAAAATATAATGGTGCCAACAATACCAGTTTTCATTTGGTGAGTCAACCCCACTGAACTTAATTTCTATACAAGCTAAGTTTCCTTTTCTTTTTAGAAAAAAATAAAAAATATACATTGGACTTCGAGCCATTGAAGGAAAAAAAAAACAAAAAGGATAGAAATTTAGATGCTCACGTATATACACATACTCATTCGTCCTAAGAACACACACGTACATTATGAGCATCTTAAAAAGACCGAGCCAATAAATCTTAAAATTGATGAAGTCATCATTTATAGATGATCTCGCTGTCAACGGATTTGTTCTGACACCTTTTTTATGACCTTTACATTGTTCTTTTAACCTGTGCGGCTGTGCCCTCTCATGTTAGTATGGAAGAAAGATATATATGATCAGGCTTTTGCTTTCAACGAAATAAAAATGAATCGATCGAGTGCCACCCACTCTTCTTCAGAATTACGCAAGGTCATGGAGAAAAGGAGTTGTAGAATCATGACAAATGATCACTACTGGAGACGTTTTCTTTGTCCTGTGGCCGTTTTCTTTGTCCTGTGGCCGTTTTCTTTGTCCAAAGCCACAAGTACTCAACAAATCCATAAATGCGCTCGGTAAAGACTTTATCGAGTGACACACTCGACAAAAACGGCTCGGTGAACTAAATATCGGCAAATAACCTATTTGTCGAGTACTTTCTATCAGATAATCGGCAAACATACTCGGTAAAGTAAAGTCGTCGTGACGGTGGGAAGTGACAGTGACAGAGACTTTATCGAGTGTCTGGCTAGGCACTCAGCAAAGCGTCCTTCTTTGCCGAGTGTCAACACTCGGCAAAGTGCAGTACATTTGTCGAGAGCTAGGCTAGGCACTAGGTAAAGGTACTTTCTTTGCCGAGTGCTGGTTTAGAGGCACTCGACAAAAGTATTTTTTGTCGAGTGTCAAAAAACAAGTACACTTTGCCGAGTGTCAAAAAAACATTCTACAAAATAATTATTTGCCGAGTATCTGAATATGATACATGACAAAGATATATCTTTACCGAGTGTCTTCCGTGGACACTAGACATAGTTAACGGCCGTCTGCTGCTGCTGGTGCTTTGTCGCGTGTCATATGTTGCTGAGAGTTGAACAGTCAACAAAGAATTCTTTACAGAGAGTGCCTTTTTATGCCAAGTGTAAAGAGGGTGTTGGCCGGGTGCTGTTGTTTATCGAGCCGATACACGGCAAATCAGATCTTTACCGAGTGTCCGTGGTTTGACACTTGGCAAACCATTGAGCACTCAACAACGAGCGCGTCTTCGGTAGTAGATACCGGACAAATATATAGCCGGCTATATTATTAGTAGTTTTCAATGGCGAAGAAACAACCCGCGATGACTTATGTGGCATCTTTCTGTGGCCGAACAATGCAGAGCATCAAATTCTCTTAGCTAGGATTTTTTTCTCTATATATCTCTGCTACTTATTAAAACTGCAAGGTTAGCCTACCTCCTGGTTATGCCTTCGATGAATCTGCAGCATCTGTTCGCTTCCGTGAATCCGCACTGGACGCAGATTTGCCATGCTCTCCAAGATTTGAAGAAAGAGACGTCTCCGTGTGTGGTACCCTTGATAAAAGTAGGGCGAAGGTTAGATGCACAGGTCACGATAGTCGTGGATCAGTTGGTTGTGAGCGTTTTCACGATCCTGGCTGTAAAATATGACTATGGCGAGGTAGGGATCGCTGGATTCAATTGATGGAGTGGGCATTCCATATTTGGGGTAGCCTCAGTGCCTCACACATGAATGCGACTATGGCCCAGCTGTTTGAGATTTTCACTTTGACCTGGTTTCGTCTGGTCCATACGCATGCCCATGTCAGCACGTGCATGGTCGGGCCCGAATCAATGGGTGCAATGGCAATGGCTAGTTAGGGCTTCTTTGCTTGGAGACGCGCATTGCATGGCAGCCGGCAGGCACGCAGCTAGCTAGCCTCCAAGTGGCCGACACCCATATCTCGAACAAAAATAAACGACGCGCAATCACGATAGATGCGCTGTGCTTCCAAGCAAGAATACAACATGTGGTAATCGAAACAGTACCGAGAGAAGTAATATAAAGGCTAGTTTGGAAACTATATTTTCTCATGGTATTTTTATTTTTCCAAGAGAAATTAGTTCATTTTCCTTTGGGAAAATGAAAATCCTTAGAAAAAATGTTGTTTCCAAACTAGCCCTTAAATATAATAATAATCCCATTCTATTTACATGGAGAATAAAAGCGGTATTAATAGAGAACATTTCAGAGGAAACCATTAAAATATATAGAGAATGATATCTTCTAAATATACGATACAACACCCTTTAGAGCAAGTTTAATCGTATAGCCAAGTAACACGACCAGAAAACACTCAACAAACTCTTTGTCGATGTACTTTTTTGCTGAGCATTATTTTGTAAGAGGTCTTAATGAACTGTCCATCAACGCCGACTTCTTTACCGAGTACTTTTTGTCGGACACTCGGCAAAGAAAAGTCACCGTCACAACACCAAGTGACGGTGACAGAGCCTTTGCCGAATGCCTTCTGTACTAGTGCTCGGCAAAGAAGGCTCCAGTGGGGCCCTTTGCTAGTCCCTTTGCCGAGTGCTCCGGGAGGCACTCGGCAAAGGCTCCCTCTTTGCTGAGTGTCTGCTGGACTAGCGCTCGGCAAAGAAGACTCTAGTGGGCCCCTTTTTCAGTCACTTTGTCGAGTGCCGGGGCCGCAACACTCGACAAAGATGGATTATCCAGTGGACCCCTTTGCTAGTCCCTTTGCCAAGTGCTTCATGTCTCAGGGTCTTGGTGGCCGAACCACTTGCGCTTCTGAGTTGCCCTCGAAAAATGCTGAGGTTCGATTCATTTTCGTTATCATTGTAACAAGGGGGTGGATTATGCACGCTCAACAGTTCTTCACCATAATAAGTTGTTGTGAAGTTTGACACCTCCTCCAATATGTATGCCTCTGCAATGGAAGCCTCGATTTTGCATTTATTTCTACATTTCTTTCGAATAGTCTTTATACATCTCGCAATTGGATAACACCAACGTCCCTGCACGGACCTCCCATTCGTGTCTTATATGGGAGATGAAGAATCAAATGTTGCATCGGATTGAAGAAGCCGGGTGGAAAGATCTTGTCCAACTTACACAATAGCACGGGTGCTATTCTTTCTAAGTCTACAATTATGGTCTGAGATAACTCTTTTGCACAAAGCTAGCGGAAGAAATAACTCAACTCAACAAGCGCTAGCCAGACATGCTCAGGGACATAGCCTCAAACCATCGATATTTTTCTTTGAGTCCATATGTGGAAGTCATGACTCTTCATCCCAAAGACTCACAGAGTAAATAAGTTCACCTCTACTTAGGTTAGCGACATACCCATTAGGAAACATTAACATCTTGTTCCACTGTAGTACTTCCTTCCTCGGGGCCCTGCTCATGACGTAATCGGCCTTAGGCCTTCTCCATGTATTTCCACCACTAGGCAGCTTCATCTCTTGGTTTGGTCTATCACATAATGCTTCTAGATCTACTCTTGCCTTTACGTTATCCTTTGACTTATCAAGAATGTCCATAATTGTTGCCCAAAGTGCCTCGGCAACATTCTTTTCAATGTGCATCACGTCAATGTTGTGTGGAAGGAGATAATCATCATAATAGGGGAGCCGAGTCAAGCCCAACTTATAGGTCCACATATGCTGCTCACCATATCCCACAAAACCATCTTCTGGATTGACCACGAGACTATCTATTTGTTGACGAACTTCGACACCAGTCATCATTGCAGGTGGGCGATCTGTCACTATGACACCTTTCATAAAGTTCTTGATGTCTAGTTGGAATGCATGGTCACGAGGGAGAAATTGTCGATGTTTATCGAACAATGAATACTTGCCACCCTTCTTCAACCAAATGAACCTAAGAGCTTCCTTGCAAACTGGGCATGAGAACTTTCTGTGAACACACTAGGCGCAGAATAGCCCATATGTCGGTAAGTAATGCATAGAGTACTGATACCAAACATGCATTTTTGAAAATTTTCTTCATAGCTCGATCGTACGTCCATACTCCTTCCTCCCAAGCACGAACCAATCCATCAATCAAAGGCTCTATATACACTCCCATTTTATTCCCCGGGTGTCGAGGAATTATCAACGACATGAATATGTTCTGTCTTTGAAAGCATACGCTAGAGGAAGATTGATGGGGATAACAAACACAGACTGTCGGCGTTTCGAGACCGGGGGGTCCCTGGGCCGACGAGTGAAATGTCGCCGCGTGCCCCAGCCCAGATGGGTCGGCGCGAGACGGAGCACGAAGGGGGGAACCAAAGGAGGGAGACCGGCAAAAAGGGGAAACCCGCGGCCTTCGTGTTGTCCAGCGCCCAGGTCGGGTGCGCTTGCAGTAGGGGGTTACAAGCGTCCGCGTGGGAGAGAGCGAGGGACTCTACGCGTCGCCCCATCCTCCCGTGCAGCCAACCCTCTGTAAGATGGCCCTGGTCCTTCCTTTTATAGGCGTAAGGAGAGGATCCAGGTGTACAATGGGGGGTGTAGCGGAGTGCTACGTGTCTAGCGGAGGAGAGCTAGCGCCCTAAGTACACGCCATCGTGGCGGCCGGAGAGGTTTTGGCACCCGGTTCGTGTGGTGTCGTGGCCGTCGGAGGAGCGCTGGAGCCTGGCGGAAGGACAGCTGTCGGAGCTGTCGAGTCCTTGCTGACGTCCTCTTACTTCCGTAAGGGGGCTGAGAGCCGCCGTCGTCACAGAGCGTGCGGGGCGCCATCATTGCCTATCTGGCGGAGCGAGCCAGATGGGACGCCGGTCTTGTCCCACGTAGCCTGAGTCAGCTTGGGGTAGGGTAATGATGGCGCCTCCCGTTGACGTGGTCGGTCCGCGCCCTAGGTTGGGCGATGTGGAGGCTCCTCCGAGGTCGAGGTCGAGTCTGTCTTCCGTGGCCGAGGTCGAGTCCGAGCCCCTGGGTCGGGCGAGGCGGAGACCGTCGGCTGAGGCCAGGGCTGAGTCCGAGCCCTGGGGTCGGGCGAAGCGGAGTTCGTCGTCTTCCGGGGCTAAGCCCGAGTCCGAGCCCTGGGGTCGGGCGGATCGGAGTTTGTCGTCTTCAGGGGCTGAGCCCGAGTCCGAGCCCTGGGTCGGGCGGAGCGGAGTTCGCCGTCTTCCGGGGCTGAGCCCGAGTCCGAGCCCTGGGTCGGGCGGAGCGGAGTTCGCCGTCTTCCGGGGCTGAGCCCGAGTCCGAGCCCTGGGTCGGGCGGAGCGGTGTTCGCCATCTTCCGGGGCTGAGCCCGAGTCCGGGCCCTGGGTCGGGCGAAGCGGAGTTTCCTATGGTGCCTGAGGCCGGGCCTGACTGCCTGTCAGCCTCGCTCTGTCAAGTGGCGCAGCAGTCGGAGCGGCGCAGGCGGCGCTGTCCTTCTGTCGGGCCGGGCAATGGAGCGGCGAAGTGACTGCGGTCACTTCGGCTCTGTTGACTGGAGGACGTGTGTCAGGATAAAGGTGTCAGGCCACCTTTGCATTAAATGCCCCTGCGATTTGGTCGGTTGGCGTGGCGACTTGGCCAGGGTTGCTTCTTGGCGAAGACTGGGCCTCGGGCGAGCCGGAAGTATGTTCGTCGCTGGAGGGGGGCCTCGGGCAAGACGGAGATCCTCCGGGGTTGGCTGCCCTTGCCCGAGGCTGGGCTCGGGCGAGGCGTGATCGAGTCCCTCGAATGGACCGATCCCTGACTTAGTCGCACCCATCAGGCCTTTGCAGCTTTGTGCTGATGGGGGTTACCAGCTGAGAATTAGGAGCCTTGAGGGTACCCCTAATTATGGTCCCCGACAGTAGCCCCCGAGCCTCGAAGGGAGTGTTAATACTCGCTTGGAGGCTTTTGTCGCACTTTTTTGCAAGGGGACCAGCCTTTCTCGGTTGCATTATGTTCCGGTGGGTGCGCGCGAGTGCACCCGCCGGGTGTAGCCCCCGAGGCCTCGGAGGAGTGGTTTGACTCCTCCGAGGTCTTAATGCCTCGCGCAATGCTTTGGCTGGTCTGGTCGTTCCCTCATGCGAGCTGGCCGTAGCCCGGGTGCACGGTCGGGTCCCAAGTTCTCGGGCTGGTATGTTGACGCCGTCAACGGTTTGGCCGGAGCCGGGTTTGCGAGAGCAGCCCCCGAGCCTCTGCACAGGGCGAGAGGACGGTCAGGGACATACTCGACTTTTTTACATACGCCTCTGCGTCGCCTTTCCGCAAGGAGGAGGGGGGAAAGCGCCATGTTGCCCTCGGAGGGCGCCGAACATGGTGTCTCCGGTGAGCTGCTGGCGGGTAATCCAAGCGGACGTCCGTGCCCCATTTGCTAGGGGTCGGCTAGAGGCCCAGAGGCGCGCCCAAAAGTACCTGCGGGTGATCTGCCGGACCCGGTCCCCTGTCGACGGGGTCCGAGGGCTCGATGCCTCCCTCTGATGCGATTCCGTTACAAGATCGTTCCCGCTGGTCTCGGAAATGTCCTAGGGTACCTCGGGAGCGCAGCCTGAGCCTTGGTTATGTTCAAACATACTCATGGTCATCCCTCGCTCTGTGTCTGAGGTGGCTGTGAACCCTTCGAGGGCCAGCCTACGAACCCCTGATCAGTAGTGGGCGCGGAGCCCGAGTAGCCTGAGGCGGTCGTTGAACCCTTCCGAGGGGCCGGCCTTCGAACCTCTGACCAGTAGTGGGTGTGGAGCCCACGCGCTCTGAGGCGGCTGTTAAACCCTTCCGAGGGGCCAGCCTTCGAACCTCTGATCAGTAGGGAGGCTCGGAGCCTGTTTCCTTCACGGAGAAGGATCCTTTTCGGGGTATCCCCCTTTCCCGGTCCCTGTTGTAAGAGAGAGAAAGAGGAAAAGGAAAAGGATACGAAATCGAACGACGCGGCGTACCTTTTTTGACGCGGTCATTATGGCGAAGGCGAAGCGTCGCTTGCTTCTCCTGCCAGAGGTGCCGCCTGTCCCGCCGCGGAGTTAATGCGACGGGGCGAGTGGTTCGCGGGGCAGCCGTTGCGCGTGCGCGAGCTATTCGAGGAACGGAACACGGGCACGTCGTCTTCACGCCGTGAGAGAGGGTTCTCTCGCTGCCCCTAGATGGGACGTAAGCTTGGCTGACGACGTGACCGCTGCTCCTGCCCGCCTGCCACCGCCATTACTGCCGGCCCATTTTTGGCCGTATTGACCGTCGCGCCAGGCTGGCGCTGCTTGGTCGTGTGTAGGGTTGCCTTGAGTCGCGGTACTGGTTCCGCAGTCGAGGAGGCGTGGCAGTGGCGCGAGTGGCGGTGCAGTTGCTCGCACGTAGCATCCGGCGCGTCGGTAGCATGACGCGTGGGCCTGGGCCTCCATGATGGGCGTGTTGGAAGTCGGAGAAGTGCGCCCACTTGGCGCGGTTGCATGCCGCCTGCATGGCTGCCCGCCCTTTCACCCACTGGTGTGGGCGAAAGTGGTGGGACGCTTGTAACCGTTGGACGGTTGCTTGCACCGCGCGCGGCGGTTTGGCTTCTTCTGCCCTGGGCCAGCTTGCATGATGCGTGGGACCCAGCCCCCGCGCCGTAGGGGGAGGACCTTGGAGCGTGTTGGAGAAGACTCAGCCCACGACGGCTGGGGACGCAAGTAGGGAGAGTCGCCTTTAAAAGGAGGGTGACCCCCTTGAAAGGCGACCATGTCTTCGCGCTCCCTTATGCATCGTGTCTTTCCACCTTCCGAGCCCCCGGATGGGGGATGCCCGCAGTCCTTCCGCCTTGTCGTTGGAGGGACGCAACTCCGTGGGAGTCGGTACCTTTCAGCCATCGTTCGGCTTCAAGGATTTTCATCAGTCAGCCCGGCTGCATCCCCTCGCCGGTGGTCACCCGAGACGGTGACCACCAGGCCCTGGGTGGGGAGAAGCAAGCCGGGCTGCGATCTTGGTCCCACCCTCAGCTTCAAGGATGTTCATCATCCTCGCTGGGGTGGAGGCCGGGCTGAGCCGGAGCTCTACCTCCCGCGCGGTTTCGTGGGTCAGCCTCTCCTTCAGCGTTCGAGGGAGAGGGCGCTCACTGGCCCTGCGAGAGGGGCGGACTTCGACAACGCGGGGCTGGTCGACGGCGGGCGTCGTCAGCCTCAGCGTGTTGGGCTCGCCGGCTTGGCTCCTGGTGCCCCCTCCTGCCGCGAAGGCGGTTGTCGCGCCGTGCGCACGGGAGGACCGCCCAAGATGTCACGCGCTGCCAGGGCGGCGTTCGTGTTCTAGGGCGGTCCTGCCTTTGCACCGGTACGGCGCCTCCACGCGGAGGTCGGTGCCCCACTCGTCTGGGAGGATCTGAGTGGGGATCTGCCGGAGGGCTGACGGCCCCTGTCGTCGGTGCCGAGGTGGAGGCGGCTCGAGAAGTCCCCGTTGCCGACGGGATCACCGCCACCATCCGCGCTTTGGGCCTCCGGCTCTTTGTACTTGTCCTCGCCCCTCGAGCGTCGGCGTGGGCGAGGGCAAGGTTGCAGCAGCGTCCGCCCTGAGGCCATCGCTGCTGTAGTTCGGCCACCCGGAGCGGGGGTCGTTGTCGTTGCTGCCGGAGCGGGCGACGGCGAGCCGCCCATCGGTCTTCTGTTGCTCCGCAGGCCCCCCCATCGAGTGGGGTTGTTCGTACCTGCGGAGGTGGAACCAGAGTTCCGTTTGTAATGGCACCTTGAATGCCGGTCTTTCGTTCATTGTGGCTGTCGGGGCCTGAACATGTATGTATTTTTGGCGCGGAGCCGTGTTTTTTTCCTCATTTTCGAGCACTAAGACTCGCCTGTTGGTTGTCTGAACCGCTTCACCAAACGTGAGTCGCCCCGTGCAAAGGTGACGAGTGAGGTATCCGTATCCCGGAGGCGTAGGAGTCCCTCGGCTCGGTCGGCCTTGCTGTCCGAGGCTTCTCTTGCTTAGTTAGAGGAACCCCTCGGCCGCTCTTCGATGAGCCGAAGCCAGGGGTAGCGGTGTCAGCACGGACAGAGGCAGAGTTGGCTCGAAAAGAAGACTTGGTCGGCCGGAGCCTGGTCGGGTCGTCCGTTAGCGGGACCGACGCCGGAGTTGATCTGCCGAGGCCTCGGGCCGGGCTGATGTCTTCGAGGGACAGCTGGCCGAGGCCTCGGGGTGATCAGCCGAGGCGCCTGCTCGAGCCGGATTCTCGGAGAAGTCCCTGGCGGCGATGGCCCGGACGTGGTGATGACGTCGTCCTTCAGAGTGGAGATCCTCGTACCGCGTCGCCGTCCGAGGCTAGGTCGGACCTCGCCGAAGGTGTAGTCGATGCCGAGGGTGCTGCTGCTCTCTTCAACTGTCAAGATCCGGGCCTGTAGGATCGGATCATTTTGTAGCGTGTGTTTTCTGCGGCCGCCGAGGCCCAAACACACCCTCGCCGTGTTGTAAAGCTGCGCTTCTTTTCCTCTTGTTTTGAGTATCTGGACTTTTCCGTCGGTGACAGAATTGTCTGTGCGAGCGAGAGTTGCTTTTCGCGGAAGGTGATGAGTGAGGTATCCATATCCCAGAGGCGTAGGAATCCCTCGGCTCGGTCGGCCTTGCCGCTTACGCACACTCTTGCCTGTCCATGGGGTTCTGTCACCGACGCAGTCGAGAAGGCCCGAAGAATCGCTTCGGCAGAGGAGCTTTCGAGCGTGAAGACTTATTCGGTCCGCGGAATCGCTTATCCGAACGCGAGTTACTTATCGCAGAAGGTGATGAGTGAGGTATCCGTATCCCGGAGGCGTAGGAGTCCCTCGGCTCGGTCAGCCTTGACTGCTTACGTGTACTCCGTCGTTTTCAGGATCCACTTTCGAAGTAGTCGAAAAGCACGAAAGACATTCTGGCAGGAAGGATTTTTTTCGAGAGGAAAAAATTCGACGCAGAGGGGGTTACCCCCTTTTAGCCCCCGAGGGAGGGTCGGGCTTTGCCGAGGCAAGGCTAACCCTTCCTTGATGACTAAACTTTGTGTAGGAACGAGGTATGCGAACAACTTGAAAGCATCTTAAGGGTAGAAGCGACGTAGCTGTTGGATGTTCCAAGCGTTGCTATAGACTTCGCCTTGGCTGTTGGCCAGCTTGTATGTTCCGGGCTTCAGAACTTTGGCGATGACGAACGACCCTTCCCAGGGAGGCGTGAGCTTGTGCCGCCCTCGGGCGTCTTGTCGCATCCGAAGCACCAGGTCGCCCACCTGGAGGTCACGGGACCGGACCCCTCGGGCGTGGTAGCGTCGCAGGGACTGCTTGTACCGCGCCGAGTGTAGCAAGGCCATGTCCCGAGCCTCTTCCAGCTGGTCCAGCGAGTCTTCTCGATTAGCTTGGTTGCTTTGGTCAACATAGGCCCTCGTCCTCGGGGAACCGTATTCTAAGTCTGTGGGCAAGATGGCCTTGGCCCCATAGACTAGAAAGAACAGCGTGAAGCCCGTGGCTCGGCTCGGTGTTGTCCTCATACTCCAGACCACCGAGGGGAGTTCCTTCATCCATCGCTTGTCGAACTTGTTGAGGTCGTTGTAGATCCGAGGCTTGAGTCCTTGTAGAATCAAGCCGTTGGCACGCTCTACTTGCCCATTCGTCATGGGGTGAGCCACGGCGGCCCAGTCCACCTGGATGTGGTGATCCTCGCAGAAGTCCAGGAACTTTCTGCCGGTGAACTGGGTGCCGTTGTCGGTGATGATGGAGTTCGTGACCCCAAAACGGTGGATGATGTTGGTGAAGAACGCCACCGCATGTTCGGACCTGATGCTGTTTAGGGGTCGGACCTTGATCCACTTGGAGAATTTGTCGATGGCGACCAACAGGTGCGTGTAGCCCCCGGGTGCCTTCTGCAAGGGGCCGACGAGGTCCAGACCCCACACAACAAAAGGCCAGGTGATGGTTATCGTCTGCAGAGCCTGAGCAGGCAGGTGGGTCTACCTTGCGTAGAATTGACACCCTTCGCAGGTGCGGACAATTCTAGTGGCGTCGGCCACCGCCGTCGGCCAGTAGAAACCTTGTCGGAAGGCGTTTCCAACGAGGGCTCGAGGTGCTGCGTGATGGCCGCAAGCCCCCGAGTGTATCTCTTGTAGGAGCTCCTGGCCTTCGGCGATGGAGATGCATCGCTGGAGGATGCCTGAGGGGATGCGGTGGTAGAGCTCCTTCCCATCACCCAGCAAGACGAACGACTTGGCACGCCGCGCCAACCGCCGAGCTTTGGCTCGGTCGAGGGGCAGCTCTCCTCGGTGGAGATATTGCAGGTACGGGGTCTGCCAGTTTTGATTAGGCGTGACCCCGCTTCGCTCCTCCTCGACGCGCAGTGCCTCACACTCGGGGTCCGAGGGTACCTCGGGCTGAACCGAGGATGCCTCGGGCCGAGCTGAGGGTGCCTCGGGCCGAGCCGAGGGTGCCTCGGACTGAGCCGAGGGTACCTCGGGCTCGGGCATGTCGTCGATCTTGACGGAGGGTTGATGCGGGTCTCAGGAGAAGACGTCCGGGGGAACCGTTGTTCGCCCCGAGGCTATTTTAGCCAGCTCGTCCGCAGTCTCGTTGTAGCGCCGGGCGATGTGGTTGAGCTCAAGCCCGTAGAACTTGTCTTCCAGGCGCCGAACCTCATCGTAGTAGGCCTCCATCTTCAGGTCGCGGTAGTGGGAGCTCTTCATGACTTGGTCGATGACGAGCTGCGAGTCACCGCGAGCGTCGAGGCGTCGGACCCCTAGCTCGATGGCGATCCGCAACCCATTGACCAGAGCCTCGTACTCAGCCACATTGTTGGACGCCGGGAAATGGAGGCGTAGCACGTAGCGTAGGTGCTTCCCGAGGGGCGAGATGAAGAGTAGGCCTGCACCGGCTCCTGTCTTCATCAGCGACCCGTCGAAGAACATGGTCCAGAGTTCCGGCTGGATCGGAACTGTTGGGAGCTGGGTGTTGACCCACTCAGCCACGAAGTCTGCCAAGACTTGGGACTTGATGGCCTTCCGAGGGGCGAACGAGATTGTTTCGCCCATGATTTCCACCGCCCACTTTGCGATTCTACCCGAGGCCTCTCGGCACTGGATGATCTCCCCCAGGGGGAAGGATGACACCACAGTTACCGGATGAGACTCGAAGTAGCGTCGCAACTTCCGCTGCGTCAGGATCACCGCGTACAACAGCTTCTGAACTTGTGGGTAGCGGATTTTGGTCTCGGACAGTACCTCGCTGATGAAGTATACTGGCCTCTGGACGGGCAATGCATGCCCCTCTTCTCGTCTCTCAACCACAATCGCGGCGCTAACCACCTGGGTGGTCGCGGCGACGTAGATCAAGAGGGCTTCTCCGGCAGCAGGGGGCACTGAAAGGGAATTAGGCTCACACCTAGTCCCTAATTGATTTTGGTGGTTGAATTGCCCAACACAAATAATTGGACTAACTAGTTTGCTCTAGTGTATAAGTTATACAGGTGCTAAAGGTTCACACTTAGCCAATAAAAAGACCAAAAGTTGGGTTCAACAAAAGAGCAAAGGGCCAACCGAAGGCACCTCTGGTCTGGCGCACCGGACTGTGTCCGGTGCACCACCGGACATGTCCGGTGCACCAGAGGACTCCAATGCAAACTCGCCACCTTCGGGAATTTCCAGAGGCAACTCCGCTATAATTCACCGGACTGTCCGGTGTACACCGGACAGTGTCCGGTGTGCCAAGGAAGAGCGGCCTCAGGAACTCGTCAGCTTCGGGAATCTCCAACGGCTAGTCCGCTATAATTCACCGGACATGTCCGGTGTGCACCGGACTGTCCGGTGCAACTCCAGAGCAACGACTATTCGGTGCCAACGGCTACCTACGACGCAATTAATGCGCGCGCAGCGCGCGCAGAAGTCAGGCGCGCCCATACTGGCGCACCGGACAAGGAACAGTGCATGTCCGGTGTGCACCGGACATCCAGGCGGGCCCACAAGTCAGAAGCTCCAACGGTCAGAATCCAACGGCAGTGATGATGTGGCGGGGGCACCGGACATGTCCGGTGTGCACCGGACTGTCCGGTGCGCCATCGAACAGACAGCCTCCCAACGGCCACTTTTGGTGGTTGGGGCTATAAATACTTACAAGAGCTAGGCATTCAATTCTAGACACACCAAAGAGATCAAATCCTCTCCAATTCCACAAAAGGCTTTAGTGATTAGCGAGAGAGATTTGCCGTGTTCTTTTGAGCTCTTGCGCTTGGATTGCTTCTTTTCTTTCTCACTTGCTCTTGTGATCAACACTCAATTGTAATCAAGGCAAGAGGCACCAATTGTGTGGTGGCCCTTGTGGGGAAGTTTTGTTCCCGGTTTTGATTTGAGAAGAGAAGCTCACTCGGTCCGAGGGACCGTTTGAGAGAGGGAAGGGTTGAAAGAGACCCGGCCTTTGTGGCCTCCTCAACGGGGAGTAGGTTTGCGAGAACCGAACCTCGGTAAAACAAATCCGCGTGTCACACTCTTCATTTGCTTGCGATTTGTTTTGCGCCCTCTCTCGCGGACTCGTTTATATTTCTAACGCTAACCCGGCTTGTAGTTGTGTTTATATTTGTAAATTTCAGTTTCGCCCTATTCACCCCCCCCTCTAGGCGACTATCAATTGGTATCAGAGCCCGGTGCTTCATTAGAGCCTAACCGCTCGAAGTGATGTCGGGAGATCACGCCAAGAAGGAGATGGAGACCGGCGAAAAGCCCACTACAAGCCACGGGAGCACTTCATCGGAAGAGTCCCGCACCAAGAGGAGGGAGAAGAAGAAGTGCTCCTCCAACAAAGGGAAGGAGAAGAAATCTTCTTCTCACCACAAAGAGAAGAAGGAAAAATCTTCTTCCCACAAGCCGCATCGGAGTGGGGACAAGCAAAAGAGGATGAGGAAAGTGGTCTACTACGAGACTGACACTTCATCAACATCGACCTCCGGCTCCGATGCGCCCTCCGTAACTTCTAAACGCCAAGAGCGTAAGAAGTTTAGTAAGATCCCCCTACACTACCCTCGCATTTCTAAACATGCACCTTTACTTTCCGTCCCATTAGGCAAACCACCAACTTTTGATGGTGAAGATTATGCTAGGTGGAGTGATTTAATGCGATTTCATCTAACCTCACTCCACAAAAGTATATGGGATGTTGTTGAGTTTGGTGCACAGGTACCATCCGTAGGGGATAAGGATTATGATGACGATGAGGTGGCCCAAATCGAGCACTTCAACTCTCAAGCAACAACGATACTCCTCGCCTCTTTAAGTAGAGAGGAGTATAACAAAGTTCAAGGGTTGAAGAGCGCCAAGGAGGTTTGGGATGTGCTCAAAACCGCGCACGAGGGAGATGAGCTCACAAAGATCACCAAGCGGGAAACGATCGAGGGGGAGCTCGGTCGGTTCCGGCTTCGCAAAGGGGAAGAG
This sequence comes from Zea mays, assembly GCF_902167145.1. NCBI lineage: Eukaryota > Viridiplantae > Streptophyta > Magnoliopsida > Poales > Poaceae > Zea > Zea mays. Next base: position 68,959,138 of record NC_050096.1, on the reverse strand, counting down.
CCACAACACATGTACAACCGGCTCAAGACCTTGGTGAACCAAGTGCGCAACCTCGGGAGCAAGAAGTGGGACGACCACGAAATGGTTAAGGTTATTCTAAGATCTCTCATTTTCCTTAACCCCACTCAAGTTCAATTAATTCGTGGTAATCCTAGATATACTAAAATGACCCCCGAGGAAGTTATCGGGAATTTTGTAAGTTTTGAGTGCATGATCGAAGGCTCAAGGAAGATCAACGAGCTTGATGATCCCTCCACATCCGAAGCTCAACCCGTCGCATTCAAGGCGACAGAGGACAAGAAGGAGGAGTCTACACCAAGTAGACAACCAATCGACGCCTCCAAGCTCGACAATGAGGAAATGGCACTCGTCATCAAGAGCTTCCGCCAAATCCTCAAGCAAAGGAGAGGGAAAGACTACAAGTCCCGCTCCAAGAAGGTTTGCTACAAGTGTGGTAAGCCCGGTCACTTCATAGCTAAATGTCCATTATCAAGTGATAGTGACAGGGGCGACGACAAGAAGGGGAGAAGAAAGGAGAAGAAGAGGTACTACAAGAAGAAGGGCGGCGATGCCCATGTTTGTCGGGAGTGGGATTCCGACGAAAGCTCAAGCGACTCCTCCGACGACGAGGACGCCGCCAACATCGCCGTCACCAAAGGGCTTCTCTTCCCCAACGTCGGCCACAAGTGCCACATGGCAAAGGACGGCAAACGGAAGAAGGTTAAATCTAACTCCTCCACTAAATATAAATCTTCTAGTGATGATAATACTAGTGATGAGGAGGATAATTTGCGTACCCTTTTTGCCAACCTCAACATGCAACAAAAAGAAAAACTTAATGAATTGATTAGTGCCATCCATGAAAAGGATGATCTCTTGGACACCCAAGAGGACTTCCTAATCAAGGAAAATAAAAAGCATGTTAAGGTTAAAAATGCTTATGCTCTAGAAATTGAGAAATGTGAAAAATTATCTAGTGAGCTAAGCACTTGCCATGAGACAATAGACAACCTTAGAAATGAAAATGCCAATTTATTAGCTAAGGTTGATTCTCATGTTTGTAATGTTTCAATTCCCAATCCTAGAGATAATAATGATGATTTGCTTGCTAGGATTGAAGAATTAAACATTTCTCTTGCTAGCCTTAAAGTAGAAAATGAAAATTTGATTGCTAAGGCTAAAAATTTTGATGTTTGCAATTGTCGGGGACCATAATTAGGGGTACCCTCAAGACGCCTAATTCTCAGCTGGTAACCCCCATCAGCATAAAGCTGCAAAGGCCTGATGGGTACGATTAAGTCAGGGATCAGTCCACACGAGTGACTCGATCACGCTTCGCCCGAGCCAAGCCTCGGCCAAGGGCAGCTGACCTCGAGAGACTTCCGTCTCGCCCGAGGCCCCCTTTTCTAACGGCGGACACACATCCGGCTCGCCCGAGGCCCTGGCTTCGCTTAGAAGCAACCCTGACTAAATCGCCGTGCCGACTGACTAGGTTGCAGGAGCATTTAACGCAAAGGTGGCCTGACACCTTTATCCTGACACGCGCCCCCCGGCAGAGCCGAAGTGACCGCCGTCACTCCACCGCTCTACTGACCAGTCTGACAGAAGGACAGCGCCGCCTGCGCCACTCCGACTGCAGTGCCACTCGACAGAGTGAGTCTGACAGGTAGGCAGGCCTCGCCAAAGGCGCCATAGCGAACTCCGCTCCGCCCGACCCCAGGGCTCGGACTCGGGCTAAGACCCGGAAGACGGCGAACTCCGCTCCGCCCGACCCCAGGGCTCGGACTCGGGCTAAGACCCGGAAGACGGCGAACTCCGCTCCGCCCGACCCCAGGGCTCGGACTCGGGCTAAGACCCGGAAGACGGCGAACTCCGCTCCACCCGACCCCAGGGCTCGGACTCGGGCTAAGACCCGGAAGACGGCGAACTCCGCTCCGCCCGACCCCAGGGCTCGGACTCGGGCTAAGACCCGGAAGACGGCGAACTCCGCTACGCCCGACCCCAGGGCTCGGACTCGGGCTAAGCCCCAGAAGACGACGAAACTCCGCCTCGCCCGACCCAGGGCTCGGACTCCGCCCTGGCCTCGGCCGAACGACCTCCGCCTCGCCCGACCCGATGGCTCAGACTCGGGCTCAGCCCCAGAAGACGACGAAACTCCGCCTCGCCCGACCCAGGGCTCGGACTCCGCCCTAGCCTCGGACGAACGACCTCCGCCTCGCCCGACCCAGGGCTCGGACTCCGCCCTGGCCTCGGCCGAACGACCTCCGCCTCGCCCGACCCGATGGCTCGGACTCGGCCTCGGCAACAGAAGACAGACTCAACCTCGGCTTCGGAGGAGCCCCCACGTCGCCCGACCTAGGGCACAGGCCCGCCACGTCAACAAGAAGCGCCATCATCATCCTACCCCGAGCCGACTCGGGTCACGGAGAACAAGACCAGCGTCCCATCTGGCCAGCTCCGCCAGATGGACAATGATGGCGCCCCACAAGCTCTGTGACGACGGCGGCTCTCAGCTCTCTTACGGAAGCAGGGCGATGTCAGCAAGGACTCGACCGCTCCAACAGCTGTCCCTCCGCCAGGCTCCGTCGCTCCTCCGACAGCCACGACATCATGCCAGCAAGGTGCCAAGACCTCTCCGGCTGCCACATTGGCATGTACCTAGGGCACTAGCTCTCTCTCCGCTAGACACGTAGCGCTCTGCTACACCCCCCATTGTACACCTGGATCCTCTCCTTGTGACTATAAAAGGAAGGACCAGGGCCTTCTTAGAGAAGGTTGGCCGCGCGGGGACGAGGACGAGACAGGCGCTCTCTTGGGGCCGCTCGCTTCCCTCACCCGCGTGGACGCTTGTAACCCCCCTACTGCAAGCGCACCCGACCTGGGCGCGGGACGAACACGAAGGCCGCGGGATCTCCACCTCTCTCACGCCCGTCTCCGGCCACCTCGCCTCTTCCCCCCTTCGCGCTCGCCCACGCGCTCGACCCATCTGGGCTGGGGCACGCAGCACACTCACTCGTCGGCTCGGGGACCCCCCGGTCTCGAAACGCCGATAGTTGGCGCGCCAGGTAGGGGCCTGCTGCGTGCTGACGAACAGCTTCCCGTCAAGCTCCAGATGGGCAGTCTCCAGCAACCTCTCCGGCACGGGACGGTGCTCCGTTTCGGGAGCCTTGAGTTCATGTCCTTCGACGGCAGCTACGACATGATACTCCTTCCTCCGCCGCGCGACAACGACAATGGCGGCCGACAACCCGCCCGCCGGCGGCGGAATCAGCGACATCTTCCCCGCATGGCGGAAGAACAACATTTGAGCTCGCTCCGTCCTCTCCCCCGCCAACGGAGGAGGAGGCGAGGCAACCAAGGCCAAGTGGGAGGCCGCGCTTCGTCGGCTGTCGAGCGAATCGACGTCCCCAGCGCCCCGACGGAAGGCACGCCGGGCGTCGACCTCGCGTTCGAGACGGAGGCAGGCGCCGTCCCCCCGCGACACGCTGATCCCGAGCAAGAAGACGACGCCAGCGCGCTCGCAGAAAGCCTGCAGGACGTCGCCCTCGTACCTGAGATGACGGTGCAACCAGTCCCCGATGTGACTACGTCGCTCCTCGTCGACCAAAAGGTACCGACTAACTCCCATCTTATGTCATTTCGACTCGGCCTCGACCCGCCAAGCGACCTCGCTTTGGCGGGCGCTCTCATTGAGGACCGGTTGACGGACGTCTCAACCTACGGGCCCTCTGGGTCCGAGGAAGATGACGATCCCGGCACCTGCTGGGATTTCTCTGGACTTGGCAACCCCGGTGCCATGCGGGACTTCATGACCGCATGTGACTATTGCCTCTTCGACTGTTCCGACGGAAGCCGCAGCCTTGACGACGAGGGCTGCGGCCCAAGCCGCGAATGTTTCCACATCGAGCTAGGGGATCCCTCCGAAGGCAACCATCTCGGCATGCCGGAGGACGGTGATCTTCCTAGGCCGGTGCCTCGCGCCGACATCCCGCGGGAGCTAGCTGTGGTCCCCGTTCCGGCGGGGGGTTACGACCCACAACTCGAGCAAGTCCACGAGGCGCAGGCCAGGCTCAACGAGGGAACAGGAGCGCTTGAGCCGATCCGTCGGGACGCCGGGCAGGCATGGGCGGGCCAACCCCCGGCCGGAGAAATACGTCACCTGCCCCATGGTCTCCAGCGCCGCGTCGCCGACGATGTCAGGGTCAGGCCGCCGCCCGCATCCAGCGGGGTTGGTCAGAACCTGGCAGCCGCAGCGATGCTCCTCCGCGCGATGCCGGAGCCATCAACCACCGAGGGTCGGCGAATCCAGGGAGAGCTCAAGAATCTTCTGGAAGGCGCTGCGGCCCGACGGGCCGAGAGCACTGCCTCCCGAAGGCAGGAATATCCCTCGGAACCTCATGCCGCGACTTCCCGATTCATGCGGGAAGCCTCGGTCTACACCGGGCGCACGCGTAACACCGCGCCTGCGGCCCCGGGCCACTTCGGCAACGAGCACCATCGACGCGACCGTCGGGCCCACCTCGACGAAAGGGTGCGCCGAGGCTACCACCCCAGGCGTGGGGGACGCTACGACAGCGGGGAGGATCGGAGTCCCTCGCCCGAACCACCCGGTCCGCAGGCCTTCAGTCGGGCCATCCGACGGGCGCCGTTCCCGACCCGGTTCCGACCCCCGACTACTATCACGAAGTACTCGGGGGAAACGAGACCGGAACTGTGGCTCGCGGACTACCGCCTGGCCTGCCAACTGGGTGGGACGGACGACGACAACCTCATCATCCGTAACCTCCCCCTGTTCCTCTCCGACACTGCTCGCGCCTGGTTGGAGCACCTGCCTCCGGGGCAGATCTCCAACTGGGACGACTTGGTCCAAGCCTTCGCCGGCAATTTCCAGGGCACATACGTGCGCCCCGGGAATTCCTGGGACCTTCGAAGCTGCCGGCAACAGCCGGGAGAGTCTCTCCGGGACTACATCCGGCGATTCTCGAAGCAGCGCACCGAGCTGCCCAACATCACCGACTCGGATGTCATCGGCGCGTTCCTCGCCGGCACCACTTGCCGCGACCTGGTGAGCAAGCTGGGTCGCAAGACCCCCACCAGGGCGAGCGAGCTGATGGACATCGCCACCAAGTTCGCCTCTAGCCAGGAGGCGGTCGAGGCTATCTTCCGAAAGGACAAGCAGCCCCAGGGCCGCCCGTCGGAAGAGGCTCCCGAGGCGTCTACTCCGCGCGGCGCCAAGAAGAAAGGCAAGAAGAAGTCGCAATCGAAACGCGACGCCGCTGACGCGGACCTTGTCGCCGCCGCCGAGTACAAGAACCCTCGGAAGCCCCCCGGAGGTGCTAACCTCTTCGACAAGATGCTCAAGGAGCCATGCCCCTACCATCAGGGGCCCGTCAAGCACACCCTCGAGGAGTGTATCATGCTTCAGCGTCATTTCCACAGGGTCGGGCCACCCGCCGAGGGTGGCAGGGCCCGCGACGACGACAAGAACGAGGATCGCCAAGCAGGAGAGTTCCCCGAGGTCCGCGACTGCTTCATGATCTATGGAGGGCATGCGGCGAATGCCTCGGCTCGGCACCGCAAGCAAGAGCGCCGGGAGGTCTGCTCGGTGAAGGTGGTGGCGCCAGTCTACCTAGACTGGTCTGACAAGCCCATCACCTTCGACCAGGCTGACCACCCCGACCACGTGCCGAGCCTGGGGAAATACCCGCTCGTCGTCGACCCCGTCATCGGCAACGTCAGGCTCACCAAGGTCCTGATGGATGGGGGCAGCTGCCTCAACATCATCTACGCCGAGACCCTCAAGCTCCTGCGCATCGATCTGTCCTCCGTCCGGGCAGGCGCTGCGCCCTTCCACGGGATCGTCCCTGGGAAGCGCGTCCAGCCCCTCGGGCGACTCGACCTCCCCGTCTGCTTCGGAACGCCCTCCAACTTCCGAAGGGAGACCCTGACGTTCGAGGTGGTTGGGTTCCGAGGAACCTACCACGCTGTGCTGGGGAGGCCCTGCTACGCGAAGTTCATGGCCGTCCCCAACTACACCTACTTGAAGCTCAAGATGCCGGGCCCCAACGGGGTCATCACCGTCGGCCCCACGTACAAACACGCGTTCGAATGCGACGTGGAGTGCGTGGAGTACGCCGAGGCCCTCGCCGAGTCCGAGGCCCTCATCGCCGACCTGGAGAACCTCTCCAAGGAGGTGCCAGACGTGAAGCGTCACGCCGGCAACTTCGAGCCAGCGGAGACGGTTAAAGCCGTCCCTCTTGACCCCAGCGGGGACACCTCCAAACAGATCCGGATTGGGTCCGGGCTCGACCCCAAATAGGAAGCAGTGCTCGTCGACTTTCTCCGCGCAAACGCCGACGTCTTTGCGTGGAGTCCCTCGGACATGCCCGGCATACCGAGGGATGTCGCCGAGCACTCGCTGGATATTCGGGCCGGAGCCCGACCCGTCAGGCAGCCTCTGCGCCGATTCGACGAGGAGAAGCGCAGAGTGATAGGCGAGGAGATCCACAAGCTAATGGCAGCAGGGTTCATCAAAGAGGTATTCCATCCCGAATGGCTTGCCAACCCTGTGCTTGTGAGGAAGAAAGGGGGGAAATGGCGGATGTGTGTAGACTACACTGGTCTCAACAAAGCATGTCCGAAGGTTCCCTACCCCCTGCCTCGCATCGATCAAATCGTGGATTCCACCGCTGGGTGTGAAACCCTGTCCTTCCTCGATGCCTACTCAGGGTATCACCAGATCCGGATGAGAGAGTCCGACCAGCTCGCGACTTCTTTCATCACGCCGTTCGGCATGTACTGCTATGTCACCATGCCGTTCGGTTTGAGGAATGCGGGCGCGACGTACCAGCGGTGCATGTGTGACGGAACCTCCCAAGTAATCAGGCCCACCTACAGTTGTCCTTGTCTCACAGACATCAGACAACCCTGTAGGTGCCCCTGAACTACTTGACAAGTTCGGTATCTTTCCTTACCTTACCAGGAACGTCTCACCCATCTTGTAGACATTACAGAACATCGGAGATGAAGAAATGCGGAAGCGAATTACATAAACTTACATTTTATTTTAAAAGCAAGCTTGAGTTATTTTTATTACAGACCAGACTAAAAGTGAGTGCATAGAGTAATATTATACAAACCAGGGAGGCAAAAACTCCTCCCGAGAAGACAAAAGCAAAAGATCCTAGGTGGAGGACCGAGTCCTCCCGCACTTCAGTCTTGATTTTCTTCTTTTGGAACCACCTTGGCACAGAAGCAGCAAAAGTCTGCTACTTCCTCACCTAAAAACAACGAAGGGATAAACCCTGAGTATGGAATACTCAGCAAGTCTTACCCGACTAAAGAAAAGACTCTCAAGGGTATGCTGGTTATATGGGAGTCAAGGTAAGGCTTTTCAATATTCAAAGACTCTGTTTTTGCAGAAATGCTTACTAAAGTGGATCCTTAAAAATCCAGTTTTATTTGTCAAGTTAAGTAAAATTACCTGTACTAGAGTTCTTTCTACCCTAGTTCAATCACTGGTCCTGCGCTAGCCAATTTCTTAACCAAAAACCCATCATCTTTAGTGGAATGCTACGTGTAAGTCAGTGGCCAAGTCTCCATAACCGCGGAGGTACGGCGATCCGAATCGATTATACTCAGCTGAGGATCTCCAATCACACGACATATGTAGCACTTAACCCTTGCATATGTCAACCCGCCACCGGGGTTCTTAAGACCGGATCAGGTTCACGCAGACCGAGAGCACAGATACACCACCGTCCAGCCTCTTGCCACGGAGGGTACACGCTACTCTCGCCACCGCTCCACGCCCATCTCGTGTTGTCTTATTCCGGCCTTAGTCTGCCCGAGGCAAGGCTTACCCATGACGAGGCATGTGACCAGTTAAAGGGTCCTCGGTCAGCAGGCCTACATCGAGACGGTCCTTAATCGACTCAGACAGAGACACTACACCGAGACTCCTTTCTCGTGCAAGTCACCCGCCCGGTCTCAGCTTAATCATTTAACCCAAAACTTGGTACCTGGCAGAGGTACATCTTTTCCGATGTTGAATCCATCACGGCCATGATGAACCCACCATCAAGTTTTATTTTTGAAAACATCCCACCCACCTTTGCCATATCATATTTTGTAAAAACAAAACCTTTTGTTTTTCTAAAGCAAAGCTAAGCAAAGTAAAACCTTTTGTAAAAACAGGATTTCAAGGGGGGGTAATCAAGGTCAAGGAAGGTAATGCAGGAATTGTTTAACAATCAACTCCTATAACTTAATGCAGCAAGCAAGTGAGAAAGATTTTAAAATAGCAAGAAAGGTGGCAAATGCACCGGGGCTTGCCTTCGTTAACAGGTGATTCAGGCTCGGATCCACAAATGTCGAAGTAGAAACTATTCCTGGCCTGAGTGTCCAAAGGTGGTTGTACTTGCTCTTCAGTTACTTCTACCTCTTCTTCTCGTTCTAATCATAACCATACATAAGTATAAGAATGGATGCCATGGGATGCTCATGAGGATGCAAAGACAACATAAACTTATTATTTATGTCTTGAATACAACTTGCCTTCACGGAGTTCCGGGAACTTAGGGTTTCCGGAGTCGGTAAAGGAGTTCATGGAGCAGGGGAGGGGGTGGTTTTGGGTTTAGTGATCAAACAAGGTCCAAATCAAACCAAACTCTACCCATGGCTTCTAAATATTATATAACACTCATATAAAAATTTTGGGCATTTTAGGACTTATCAATTATTTTCTAAAAATCTATAACCAAGACTTTTAACTACTTTAAATACCCTAAAATTTCTTACTTTCACTAAAAATCACCAACTTATTTTTATTAAATACTATGGAAAATAACAAACCTAGGAAAATTAATTTCACAATTTTATCATTTTTCTACATTTTTCTACACATTTCTAAAGTTTTCCTGAAAAAGAAAAAGAAAAGGGATAAACAGGACTGGGTCGATTCTGGCCCAAACGGCCCAAGCCAAAGGGAAAGGCGCCCGCGCGCGGCCGCGCCCTGGCGGCTTTGCAGAACGACCCCCGCGTTTTTAACTAAATGCAAACGAGTTTCTTTACTATTCCTATGTGTCGCTGACCGATCACAAAAAGGCCCCTGCGCTTCTTCCTATTCCTGATTAAAAGTCCTCGACGGCGCTCGCGCACCGCCGCGCTCTGGTGAGGTCCTGGACCGGCCGAACGGGGCCATGACCAGCGCTCAGCTTTGAATTAAACCAAATTCACGACCTAGAGAGTATTTCCCCTAAGCTAATTGCTTATTTGGTGAGCTATCAAGCTCTGTCCGCGAGAACCGAATGGGTGGCGGATAATTGGGTGCGTTCCCGGCGACCAGAGGGCTCATAGCGCAATTGTGTGGGTCGGCGAGCATCACAGGCATACGAGAGCACTTAAACAAGATTTGAATTTGACAGAGTTTTACCAGAACAGACTGGCCACGGTGAAGGTCGATTCACGGTGTTCTTCGACTGGATTGGGGCGAATACGAAATTAGAGCTCGCTAGTGAGGGATTTGGGATGCAGGTGGGTGCGTTGGCTTCGCAATTAGCTAGTGCAACAGGCCGGGGGCTCAATTTATAGGCGGAGCAAGCGGTGGCCGCGAATTTGGGCGACGACGCGCGGCGGTCGGAGGAGGAAGAAGGGTACTGGTGCAGTGGCTGAGTGTCCAACACCGTGGCACTTGCTCCGGCGATCAACGAGGAGCAAGGGCGAGTCACGGCGATGCGGTGGAAAGGGGCAGACACGCGGCGCAAGACCGAGCGACGGCGATAACCGGCGTGCCTATCACCACAACCGCAGAGCAGAAGGGGGAGACGACGGTGAGTCACCGGAGTGACCTCCAGCTCATCGGCGGCAAAGATCCTTTACCCCGCGACGTTATCCTTCTACCCCACACGTGAATCCCGGCGCCGGTGACACGAATCACGGCGAGGCACATCGGCGGTGAGATCTTTTGGGGGCGCAGTCGGTCTGATCCCAGCCGGGTACTGTACCATGGAGCATTCCATTCAACAGCCTGTCAGCCGGACTTGGAGCGTCATTATCTCTTAATTTCTAATGTCAACTCATGTCGGGCTCTGCAGCAAAAGTGTAGAGCAATATGCCCTCTACAACTTTGTAATATGATGATGCCACAAAAACTCATTGGATCATGCTTGAATTTAAGCTTGAAGTTGATGTCAGTTCACTGCTAAACAGAATTTCAGTTCAAAACATCCTGACAGTCGAACTTTGATGGGGTTTTTCTCTAAGTTTCTCATAACAACTATGCTTGCACTCTTTAGCAAAGTTGTTCTCCTATAATTGGTCTTCAACTTTGATGTGGTGACCTAGGGCAAAAACCCTATGCTTTGCAAGTTACAAGGTCCCAAAGTTGAGCCCATTCACTGATTTTCAGACTTAGAGCAAAACTCAAATGAAGTCCATTTTGCATTTAAGTCCAAAACTTTGGGTTTTGCTTTCAAGTACACATTTTTGTGAACCAAGGGACTTAAGAAACCTATTTGGCTTGGTTTTTGCACTTTAGTCCAAATGTGCATCAATTTTGCACATAAGCCCCTAGGGTTTAGACTTAGAGTTTCCCAGGGTTTCAATTAGGGTTTTTGGTACCTTAGGGGTATAAAGGTGATTCAACTTTATTCTTAGGGTTATTTTATGACTTTTACCCTAAAGTCTTTTGGTTTTCTCAACTTGGGTTAAGTTTTACCCCTTTAACCACTAGTTAGGGTTAAGTTCTTTAACCAGGGTCCTATTTGCAAAACACTTAAAACAATACAACTTGTTTGAAATTTTTGCCTAGTGAATGCACTCTAGGTGTATCAAACATATGCAATGTCAATGCTCATGATGTCATGCTCAGGTTTTATAGTAACACCAGGGGTGTTACATCCTTCCCCCCATAAAAGAATCTCGTCCCGAGATTAAAAATCCTAGGGTAAGTAATGGTAAAGGAAACGCATCACATTTTTATTTCCTTATTTTTGGTACAAGACAGGGGTGATGTGGGGGTTACTTCTTTATTACAACAGCTATACAGGCTTTACAATTTACATGAGGCTAAAAAGCCTGGGAAATTCTTATCCAAGAAGTCTTGGGTTTCCCATGTAGCCTCATCTTCCGAATGCTGGTTCCACTGTATCTTGTAGAATTTGAGAGTCTTTCTTCGGGTGACCCTGTCTTTTTGATCCAGAACTCGAATAGGATGTTCCGAGTATGTTAAATCTGGTTCCAGGACAACATCAGTCACTTCAACGGTTCGATCAGGAACCCTAAGACACTTTTTCAATTGTGACACGTGGAATACATTATGCACAGCAGACAATGTTTCGGGGAGCTGAAGTCGATACGCCACTGGCCCATATCTTTCCAGAATAAGAAAAGGACCAATATATCGTGGTGCAAGTTTTCCTTTAACTCCGAAACGCGATACACCTTTCATTGGTGAGACCTTCAAGTAGACATAGTCTCCTTCAAGAAAGTATAAGGGCATTCGCCGTTTGTCTGCATAACTCTTTTGCCGTGCTTGAGCTTTCTTCATATTATGGATAATTCTCTGAACCTTTTCTTCAACCTCTTTCACCATATCAGGTCTAAAGAAGTATCTTTCTCCAGGTTCAGACCAATTTAGCGGAGTTCGACACCGTCGCCCATACAAAGCTTCAAAAGGTGCCATCTTGATGCTTTCTTGATAACTATTATTGTATGAAAACTCCGCCAAAGGTAAACATTCATCCCATTTTAGTGAGAAATCCAGGACACATGCCCGTAGCATATCTTCAAGTATTTGGTTCACTCTCTCAGTTTGTCCACTGGTTTGAGGATGATAGGCCGAACTGTGGAGCAGTTTAGTACCCAGGAATTTATGAAGTTCTTCCCAGAATTTAGATACGAATTGAGGTCCACGATCCGACACTATGGTCTTTGGAACACCATGCAGACTAAGAATACGAGCAATGTACAATTGGGCGTAGACAGTAACCGGGGAATTTGTCTTGACCGGCAGAAAGTGAGCAATCTTTGTAAGTCGATCAACAATCACCCAGATAGAGTCATATCCTTTTGCGGTCCTGGGCAATCCCACAATGAAGTCCATGCTTATGTCTTCCCATTTCCATGTTGGTATTGATAATGACTGCAATGGACCGGCAGTTTTCATGTGTATGGCCTTGACACGTCTACAGGTGTCACACTTAGCCACATAGCGTGCAATTTCAATCTTCATCTTTGTCCACCAGTAATGTTGCTTTAAATCTTGATACATCTTAGTGCTTCCGGGATGAATAGAATAACGACTAAGATGTGCTTCATCCAGAATTTGCTGGCGGAGCTCTTCGTTCTTTGGCACAACTATGCGGTTTTTAAACCATATCACACCTTGATCGTCTTCTTTGAAACACTTGGCTGTTCCAGCCCTTATCTTTTCTCGTATGTGCTTCATACCCAGATTATCCTTTTGAGCATCAATTATTCTTTGCAAAATGATTGACTCAAGCTTTAACTGATTTAGAGTCCCTTGTTGAATGATCCCCAGGTTTAGCTTTTCCATTTCTTGACATAAAGTATTTTCGGAGGTCTTTGCCATAAGACAGTGGCAGGAAGTCTTACGACTCAATGCATCTGCCACCACATTGGCCTTGCCTGGGTGATAATGGATCTCCAGTTCATAGTCTTTGATGAGCTCAAGCCATCGTCTTTGCCTCATATTTAACTCTGACTGGGTGAAGATGTACTTCAAACTTTTATGATCTGTATATATGTGACAGATATTTCCCAGCAGATAGTGACGCCAAATCTTTAGGGCATGAACCACAGCAGCTAACTCCAGATCATGAGTTGGATAATGCTCCTCATGTCGGCGCAACTGCCTTGAAGCATACGCAATCACTCGGCCCTCTTGCATCAGTACACAGCCGAGCCCACTGCCAGATGCATCACAATATACGTCAAAAGGTTTAGTGATGTCCGGTTGAGCTAATACCGGAGCAGTGGTCAATAGCGTCTTCAGTTGCTCAAAGGCTTCATTGCACTTAGAAGACCAATTGAACTTAATGTCATTCTTCAACAAACTTGTGATTGGCTTCACAAGCTTAGAAAAATCTGGTATGAATCTGCGATAATACCCAGCTAGTCCAAGAAAACTCCGGACTTGGTGAACAGTTGTTGGGGGTTTCCACTCCAGAATATCTTTGACCTTACTAGGATCTACCGCAATTCCTTTAGCTGATAATACGTGCCCCAAAAATTGAATTTCTTCCAGCCAGAACGCGCACTTGCTGAACTTGGCATAAAGCTGATGTTCCCTCAGGCGCGTCAATACAATCCGTAAATGCTGAGCATGGTCTTCTTCATTCTTGGAATATATCAAGATATCGTCGATGAAGACTACCACGAATTTGTCCAACTCGGGCATGAACACCGAGTTCATCAAATAGGTGAAGTGGGCAGGAGCATTGGTAAGCCCGAAAGACATTACTAGGTATTCGAACAACCCATACCGCGTAGTGAATGCGGTCTTCGGTATATCCTCGGGCCGAATACGGATCTGATGATAGCCCGACCTGAGATCAATTTTAGAAAATACCCTCGCCCCAGTTAGTTGATCAAATAAGATGTCGATCCTGGGAAGGGGGTACTTATTCTTGATAGTGACCTCATTTAGGGGTCGATAATCCACGCACATTCTCAAGGTTTGATCCTTCTTCTTCACAAAGATGGCGGGACAACCCCAAGGGGACGAGCTTGGCCGGATGAATCCCTTATTCAATAGATCTTGCAGTTGAATCTTCAGTTCTGCCAATTCATTAGGGGGCATACGGTACGATTTTCGGGAGATCGGAGCCGTACCGGGCTTTAGCTCAATCACAAATTCTACATCTCTTTCAGGGGGTAGTCCAGGCAAATCTTCCGGAAATACATCTGGAAACTCACATACTACCGGAATGTTTTTGATCTCCGGTACAATGGCTTCAAACATTCTACCAGAAGCTTTGGCTGGATTGGTTTTGGGGAGAGTCAAGAGAATTTCTTCTTGATTATAACTCAACCTGACGGTTCTGAATTCAGTGTTGAGAATTGCCTTGTGTTGAGTTAACCAATTCATGCCCAAGATTACATCTATATCCTGGCCTTTCAGAACAATCATGTTAGCAGGAAAGTCCCGTCCGGCCATTGTTACTGGCACTCCATAGGCCACTTCTTTAGTATAAATGTGTCCCCCAGGTGAATGTATTTTAAATCCCTCCTTTGATTCATGGTATGCAATATGATGTTGCTCCACAAATGTCTTGCTAATGAAGGTATGCGAAGCACCAGAATCAAAAAGAATTATTGCAGGGTGACTGGCCACAGGGAACGTACCCATCATCACCGGCTCTCCCTCCGGTGTGGTAGCCACTTGCGTATAATATACTCGCCCCGTTTTCTTGGTATTCTTGCCCGAAGTACTTCCCTTGCCTGGAGCTGAATTTCCCGATCCTTGCTGATTATTAGCCTGATTTTGCCTTGGATAGGGACAATCTTTAATAAAGTGCCCAGATTTGCCACAGTTAAAACATCCAGTTGAAGAACTTGGCAGCGCAGGGAATCGAGTGCCTGGGGCACCCGGCTGACTTGAGGCAGTAGGGGCAGTGTTGGGGCGGATAATAATGGGCTGTTTGAAGGGAAATGAAGGTGGACGAGAAAAAGGGCGATTTTGGTTTGAGGGTCGAATCACAAACCGTGGTTTCTTCGCCTGGCCCTGATTAGGCCGATCACCACTGAATCCCTTACTTTTCCCCGAATTTGCATATTTGGCTTCCACAGATAAGGCTGTGCTGACAGCCTTTCCATAAGTGAGATCAATACATGCAGCCATTTTTCGCTGCATCCGGTCGTTCAGTCCCCTCATAAAGCAATTCTTCTTTTTCAAATCCGTATTCACCTGATCAATTGCGTACTGTGACAGGTGATTGAACTTGTTGAGATACTGATTAACAGTATCTCCCCCTTGCTTCAGTTTCATGAACTCTTCTTGTTTCATGTGCAGCACCCCCTCAGGAATGTAATGCTCGCGGAATGCTGCTTTGAACTCGTTCCATGTAATTTGATGGTTGTCCGGCTGGATGGCCACAAAGTTCCCCCACCAAGTACTGGCAGGTCCTCGGAGTTGCTGTGCTGCAAACAGTGGCTTCTGTACTTCCGAACAGCGTAGAAGGCCAAACTTCTGCTCTATGACCCGTATCCATTCGTCGGCCTCGAGCGGGTCTTCTGCTTTGATGAAGAGAGGCGGACGAGTCTCAGAGAAATCCAGATAAGTGGTCTCACGGGGACCTTGTTGGAATCCTCTTCCTGCTTGTTGTTGAAGCTGTTGCTGACCCGCCATCTCCCTCAGGAAGCGGGTGTTGTCGGCTGTGGCGTTCACCAAGGCAGCAATTGCCTCGGCAAGCGTGGGTGGAACGGGAGGCGGATTCGGGGTAACATCCCGACCCCCGGATGTTCCGGCTGCATCCTGTGCACGAGTCCTGGTCGGCATCTGAGGCAAAAACATTTGAATAAACATAATATGCCCAAGAAAACCTTCCGTTTTACATTACTATGAAGAGTAATGATACAGACTCAATATTGCACAGCAGGATACATTACCCATTTTACAAAAGTACACCCTATTAACAGGATACAATACCCATTATATAATAGTACACCCTACAATACCCTACCATACACTACTCTACTTCTATTACACCCTTATTCCTGCTTGCCATCAGTCTTGTCGGCTTCATCGTCAGGTGTGGGAGTCCAGACGTCCACCAACCTCAAGGAAGGAGGAGGCTCAAAAAGGTCTAACTCCCCACCCAGCGCACGTCCCGCAACGTGAGATGGTCCAGCTTCTGCCTCAGCAGGTTGTGCAGGCTCACTTGGGTGTAGTTGTGAGTATAATATATGGACTTCCTCGTGCAAAGTATTGCAGTAAACCTGCAGGTTATCAACAGTCGAGCTAAGTTCTTTAACTCGGGCCTGAGCCCTTGCTTCCTTAGCACACATTAGCAAACGAGACTGGACGACCCAGTCAAGAGCTAAGTCTCGATCAGCGAGTTGATCCTGCAAGTGTCGGATGTCCCTTCGTAGTTCGTTGATTCTATCACCATCAGCGACCCAAGCATCAGTCCTATGTTGAAGTGCTGCTTGAAGTCGACTCACACGAGCTTCAAGGTCTCCGATCGGGTCGTTGCTTCCACTGCTGCTACTTTCATGTCGGGGAGCCAATTGATGCCGAGGCACCCCAATTGGTCCCGTGGACTTGCGAGCCGTTAGCCTGGTACGTGGCGGCATCTTTTCTAAGGGGGAAAATGTTATTAGTAAGATTCTTAGCATGATGCATGTATAATTACAGAATCAACCTTAGTCGATTCAACCTTCTATATGTTGCACTCTTCCTATCTGGTCTTTAAAATAGACTTCTTCAGAATACTTAGGTAAGAGGAGAAAAGAATTTTTAGATAAGACTCTTAAAAATCCTTTTGAAGATGCTTCATAATATCTGCCAAGAAGGGCTACGCTCCGATACCAGCTGTGACGGAACCTCCCAAGTAATTAGGCCCACCTACAGTTGTCCTTGTCTCACAGACATCAGACAACCCTGTAGGTGCCCCTGAACTACTTGACAAGTTCGGTATCTTTCCTTACCTTACCAGGAACGTCTCACCCATCTTGTAGACATTACAGAACATCGGAGATGAAGAAATGCGGAAGCGAATTACATAAACTTACATTTTATTTTAAAAGCAAGCTTGAGTTATTTTTATTACAGACCAGACTAAAAGTGAGTGCATAGAGTAATATTATACAAACCAGGGAGGCAAAAACTCCTCCCGAGAAGACAAAAGCAAAAGATCCTAGGTGGAGGACCGAGTCCTCCCGCACTTCAGTCTTGATTTTCTTCTTTTGGAACCACCTTGGCACAGAAGCAGCAAAAGTCTGCTACTTCCTCACCTAAAAACAACGAAGGGATAAACCCTGAGTATGGAATACTCAGCAAGTCTTACCCGACTAAAGAAAAGACTCTCAAGGGTATGCTGGTTATATGGGAGTCAAGGTAAGGCTTTTCAATATTCAAAGACTCTGTTTTTGCAGAAATGCTTACTAAAGTGGATCCTTAAAAATCCAGTTTTATTTGTCAAGTTAAGTAAAATTACCTGTACTAGAGTTCTTTCTACCCTAGTTCAATCACTGGTCCTGCGCTAGCCAATTTCTTAACCAAAAACCCATCATCTTTAGTGGAATGCTACGTGTAAGTCAGTGGCCAAGTCTCCATAACCGCGGAGGTACGGCGATCCGAATCGATTATACTCAGCTGAGGATCTCCAATCACACGACATATGTAGCACTTAACCCTTGCATATGTCAACCCGCCACCGGGGTTCTTAAGACCGGATCAGGTTCACGCAGACCGAGAGCACAGATACACCACCGTCCAGCCTCTTGCCACGGAGGGTACACGCTACTCTCGCCACCGCTCCACGCCCATCTCGTGTTGTCTTATTCCGGCCTTAGTCTGCCCGAGGCAAGGCTTACCCATGACGAGGCATGTGACCAGTTAAAGGGTCCTCGGTCAGCAGGCCTACATCGAGACGGTCCTTAATCGACTCAGACGGAGACACTACACCGAGACTCCTTTCTCGTGCAAGTCACCCGCCCGGTCTCAGCTTAATCATTTAACCCAAAACTTGGTACCTGGCAGAGGTACATCTTTTCCGATGTTGAATCCATCACGGCCATGATGAACCCACCATCAAGTTTTATTTTTGAAAACATCCCACCCACCTTTGCCATATCATATTTTGTAAAAACAAAACCTTTTGTTTTTCTAAAGCAAAGCTAAGCAAAGTAAAACCTTTTGTAAAAACAGGATTTCAAGGGGGGGTAATCAAGGTCAAGGAAGGTAATGCAGGAATTGTTTAACAATCAACTCCTATAACTTAATGCAGCAAGCAAGTGAGAAAGATTTTAAAATAGCAAGGAAGGTGGCAAATGCACCGGGGCTTGCCTTCGTTAACAGGTGATTCAGGCTCGGATCCACAAATGTCGAAGTAGAAACTATTCCTGGCCTGAGTGTCCAAAGGTGGTTGTACTTGCTCTTCAGTTACTTCTACCTCTTCTTCTCGTTCTAATCATAACCATACATAAGTATAAGAATGGATGCCATGGGATGCTCATGAGGATGCAAAGACAACATAAACTTATTATTTATGTCTTGAATACAACTTGCCTTCACGGAGTTCCGGGAACTTAGGGTTTCCGGAGTCGGTAAAGGAGTTCATGGAGCAGGGGAGGGGGTGGTTTTGGGTTTAGTGATCAAACAAGGTCCAAATCAAACCAAACTCTACCCATGGCTTCTAAATATTATATAACACTCATATAAAAATTTTGGGCATTTTAGGACTTATCAATTATTTTCTAAAAATCTATAACCAAGACTTTTAACTACTTTAAATACCCTAAAATTTCTTACTTTCACTAAAAATCACCAACTTATTTTTATTAAATACTATGGAAAATAACAAACCTAGGAAAATTAATTTCACAATTTTATCATTTTTCTACATTTTTCTACACATTTCTAAAGTTTTCCTGAAAAAGAAAAAGAAAAGGGATAAACAGGACTGGGTCGATTCTGGCCCAAACGGCCCAAGCCAAAGGGAAAGGCGCCCGCGCGCGGCCGCGCCCTGGCGGCTTTGCAGAACGACCCCCGCGTTTTTAACTAAATGCAAACGAGTTTCTTTACTATTCCTATGTGTCGCTGACCGATCACAAAAAGGCCCCTGCGCTTCTTCCTATTCCTGATTAAAAGTCCTCGACGGCGCTCGCGCACCGCCGCGCTCTGGTGAGGTCCTGGACCGGCCGAACGGGGCCATGACCAGCGCTCAGCTTTGAATTAAACCAAATTCACGACCTAGAGAGTATTTCCCCTAAGCTAATTGCTTATTTGGTGAGCTATCAAGCTCTGTCCGCGAGAACCGAATGGGTGGCGGATAATTGGGTGCGTTCCCGGCGACCAGAGGGCTCATAGCGCAATTGTGTGGGTCGGCGAGCATCACAGGCATACGAGAGCACTTAAACAAGATTTGAATTTGACAGAGTTTTACCAGAACAGACTGGCCACGGTGAAGGTCGATTCACGGTGTTCTTCGACTGGATTGGGGCGAATACGAAATTAGAGCTCGCTAGTGAGGGATTTGGGATGCAGGTGGGTGCGTTGGCTTCGCAATTAGCTAGTGCAACAGGCCGGGGGCTCAATTTATAGGCGGAGCAAGCGGTGGCCGCGAATTTGGGCGACGACGCGCGGCGGTCGGAGGAGGAAGAAGGGTACTGGTGCAGTGGCTGAGTGTCCAACACCGTGGCACTTGCTCCGGCGATCAACGAGGAGCAAGGGCGAGTCACGGCGATGCGGTGGAAAGGGGCAGACACGCGGCGCAAGACCGAGCGACGGCGATAACCGGCGTGCCTATCACCACAACCGCAGAGCAGAAGGGGGAGACGACGGTGAGTCACCGGAGTGACCTCCAGCTCATCGGCGGCAAAGATCCTTTACCCCGCGACGTTATCCTTCTACCCCACACGTGAATCCCGGCGCCGGTGACACGAATCACGGCGAGGCACATCGGCGGTGAGATCTTTTGGGGGCGCAGTCGGTCTGATCCCAGCCGGGTACTGTACCATGGAGCATTCCATTCAACAGCCTGTCAGCCGGACTTGGAGCGTCATTATCTCTTAATTTCTAATGTCAACTCATGTCGGGCTCTGCAGCAAAAGTGTAGAGCAATATGCCCTCTACAACTTTGTAATATGATGATGCCACAAAAACTCATTGGATCATGCTTGAATTTAAGCTTGAAGTTGATGTCAGTTCACTGCTAAACAGAATTTCAGTTCAAAACATCCTGACAGTCGAACTTTGATGGGGTTTTTCTCTAAGTTTCTCATAACAACTATGCTTGCACTCTTTAGCAAAGTTGTTCTCCTATAATTGGTCTTCAACTTTGATGTGGTGACCTAGGGCAAAAACCCTATGCTTTGCAAGTTACAAGGTCCCAAAGTTGAGCCCATTCACTGATTTTCAGACTTAGAGCAAAACTCAAATGAAGTCCATTTTGCATTTAAGTCCAAAACTTTGGGTTTTGCTTTCAAGTACACATTTTTGTGAACCAAGGGACTTAAGAAACCTATTTGGCTTGGTTTTTGCACTTTAGTCCAAATGTGCATCAATTTTGCACATAAGCCCCTAGGGTTTAGACTTAGAGTTTCCCAGGGTTTCAATTAGGGTTTTTGGTACCTTAGGGGTATAAAGGTGATTCAACTTTATTCTTAGGGTTATTTTATGACTTTTACCCTAAAGTCTTTTGGTTTTCTCAACTTGGGTTAAGTTTTACCCCTTTAACCACTAGTTAGGGTTAAGTTCTTTAACCAGGGTCCTATTTGCAAAACACTTAAAACAATACAACTTGTTTGAAATTTTTGCCTAGTGAATGCACTCTAGGTGTATCAAACATATGCAATGTCAATGCTCATGATGTCATGCTCAGGTTTTATAGTAACACCAGGGGTGTTACAGCATGAACCATGTGTTCGGCGAACACATCGGTCGCACCGTCGAGGCCTACGTCGATGACATCGTAGTCAAGACAAGGAAGGCTTCCGACCTCCTCTCCGACCTTGAAGTGACATTCCGATGTCTCAAGGCGAAAGGAGTCAAGCTCAATCCTGAGAAGTGTGTCTTCGGGGTGCCCCGGGGCATGCTCCTGGGGTTCATCGTCTCCGAGCGAGGCATCGAAGCCAACCCGGAGAAGATCGCGGCCATCACCAGCATGGGACCCATCAAGGACTTAAAAGGCGTACAGAGGGTCATGGGATGCCTCGCGGCCCTGAGCCGCTTCATCTCACGCCTCGGCGAAAGAGGTCTGCCTCTGTACCGCCTCTTAAGGAAGACTGAGTGTTTCGCTTGGACCCCTGAAGCCGAGGAAGCCCTCGAGAACCTGAAGGCGCTCCTTACGAAGGCGCCTGTCTTGGTGCCCCCAGCTGATGGAGAAGCCCTCTTGGTCTACGTCGCCGCCACCACTCAGGTGGTTAGCGCCGCGATTGTGATCGAGAGGCAAGAGGAAGGGCATGCACTGCCCGTTCAGAGGCCAGTCTACTTCGTCAGCGAGGTACTATCCGAGACCAAGATCCGCTACCCACAAGTTCAGAAGCTGCTGTATGCTGTGATCCTGACAAGGCGGAAGTTACGACACTACTTCGAGTCTCATCCGGTAACTGTGGTGTCATCCTTCCCCCTGGGGGAGATCATCCAGTGCCGAGAGGCCTCGGGCAGGATCGCAAAGTGGGCGGTGGAAATCATGGGCGAAACGATCTCGTTCGCCCCTCGGAAAGCCATCAAGTCCCAGGTGTTGGCGGACTTCGTGGCCGAGTGGGTCGACACCCAGTTGCCGACGGCTCCGATCCAACCGGAGCTCTGGACCATGTTTTTCGACGGGTCGCTGATGAAGACAGGAGCCGGCGCGGGCCTGCTCTTCATCTCGCCCCTTGGAAAGCACCTGCGCTACGTGCTGCGCCTCCATTTCCCGGCGTCCAACAATGTGGCCGAGTACGAAGCTCTGGTCAACGGGTTGCGGATCGCCATCGAGCTAGGGGTCAGACGCCTCGACGCCCGTGGTGATTCGCAGCTCGTCATCGACCAAGTCATGAAGAACTCCCACTGCCGCGACCCGAAGATGGAGGCCTACTGCGATGAGGTTCGGCGCCTGGAAGACAAGTTCTACGGGCTCGAGCTCAACCACATCGCTCGGCGCTACAACGAAACCGCAGACGAGCTGGCTAAAATAGCCTCGGGGCGAACGACGGTCCCCCCGGACGTCTTCTCCCGGGATCTGCATCGACCCTCTGTCAAGATCGACGACGCGCCCGAGCCCGAGGCACCCTCGGCTCAGGCCGAGGCGCCCTCGGCTCGGCCTGAGGCACCCTCGGCTCAGCCCGAGGTACCCTCGGCCCCCGAGGCCGAGGTACTGAACGTCGAGGAGGAGCAGAGTGGGGCCGCGCCTGATCGAAACTGGCAGGCCCCATACCTGCGATATCTCCGCCAGGGAGAGCTACCCCTCGACCAAGCCGAGGCTCGGCGGGTAGCACGACGCGCCAAGTCGTTCGTCTTGCTGGGCGACGAGGAGGAGCTCTACCACCGGAGCCCCTCGGGCATCCTCCAGCGTTGCGTCTCCATCGCCGAAGGTCAGGAACTCCTGCGAGAAATACACTCGGGGGCTTGCGGCCATCATGCAGCGCCTCGAGCCCTTGTCGGGAATGCTTTTCGGCAAGGCTTCTACTGGCCAACGGCGGTGGCTGACGCCACTAGAATTGTTCGCACCTGCGAAGGGTGCCAATTCTATGCGAAGCTGACCCACCTGCCCGCTCAGGCTCTGCAGACGATACCCATCACCTGGCCCTTCGCTGTATGGGGTCTGGACCTCGTCGGTCCATTGCAGAAGGCACCCGGGGGCTACACGCACCTGCTGGTCGCCATCGACAAATTCTCCAAGTGGATCGAGGCCCGACCCCTGAACAGCATCAGGTCCGAGCAGGCGGTGGCGTTCTTCACCAACATCATCCATCGCTTCGGGGTCCCAAACTCCATCATCACCGACAACGGTACCCAGTTCACCGGCAAAAAATTCTTGGATTTTTGCGAGGATCACCATATCCGGGTGGACTGGGCCGCCGTGGCTCATCCCATGTCGAATGGGCAAGTAGAGCGTGCCAACGGCATGATTCTACAAGGGCTCAAGCCTCGGATCTACAACGACCTCAACAAGTTCGGCAAGCGATGGATGAAGGAACTCCCCTCGGTGGTCTGGAGCCTAAGGACGACGCCGAGTCGTGCCACGGGTTTCACGCCGTTTTTCCTGGTCTACGGGGCCGAAGCTGTCTTGCCCACTGACCTGGAATACGGCTCCCCGAGGACGAGGGCCTACACCGACCAAAGCAACCAAGCTAGCCGAGAAGACTCGCTGGACCAGCTGGAGGAGGCTCGGGACAGGGCCTTACTACACTCGGCGCGGTACCAGCAGTCCCTGCGACGCTACCACGCCCGAGGGGTCCGACCCCGAGAGTTCCAGGTGGGCGACCTGGTGCTTCGGCTACGACAGGACACCCGGGGAAGGCACAAACTCACGCCCCCTGGGAGGGGCCATTCGTCATCGCCAAAGTTCTGAAGCCCGGAACATACAAGCTGGCCAACAACCAAGGCGAGATCTACGGCAACGCTTGGAACATTAAACAGCTACGTCGCTTCTACCCTTAAGATGTTTTCAAGTTGTTCATATACCTCGCACCTACGCAAAGTTTAGTCGTCAAGGAAGGGTCGGCCTAGCCTCGGCAAAGCCCGACCCTCCCTCGGGGGCTAAAAGGGGGGAGACCCCCTCTGCGTCGATTTTTTCCTCGAAAAAGGATCTCTTTTTAGCAGAATTTCTTTCGTGCTTTTTGACTGCTTCGAAAAGCGGATCCTGGAAACGACGGAGTACACGTAAGCAGCCAAGGCCGACCGAGCCGAGGGACTCCTACGCCTCTGGGATACGGATACCTCACTCATCACCTTCTGTGATAAGTAACTCGCGTTCGGATAAAGCGATTCCGCGGACCGAACAAGTCTTCACGTTCGGAAGCTCTTCTGCTGAGACGGTCCTTCAAGCCTTCTCGACTGAATCGGTGACAGGGCCTCATGGACGGGCGAAAGTACGCGTAAGCGGCAAGGCCGACCGAGCCGAGGGACTCCCACGCCTCTGGGATACGGATACCTCACTCGTCACCTTCTGCGAGAAGCAACTCTCGCCCACGCAAACATCCCTGTTACCGACGGAAGGTCCAGATGCTCGAAATAAGAGGAAAAGGAGACGCGGCTTTACAACGAAGCGAGGGTGTGTTTTCTGGCCTCGGCAGCCGCAGAAGGCACACGCTACAAGACAATCTGATCCTGCAGGCTCGGGTCTTCACGCCGAGGGGAGCCGTACCACCCTCGGCATCGACGACGCCTTCAGCAAGGTCCGACCCAGCCTCGGACGGCGACGCGGTCCGGGGACTTCTCCGGGAATCCGGCCCGAGCAGGCGGCTTGGCCGGTTACCCCTGGGGCCTCGGCCAAGCATCTTCCGAGGGCGCCAGCCCGACCCGAGGCCTCGGGTCATCGACTCTGACGTCGGGCCACGCTGACGGGCAACCCGGCCAGGCTCCGGCCAACCAGGTTCTCATTTTCAAGCCAACTCCGCCTCTGTTCATACTGATATCGCTACCCCTGGCCTCGGCTCGTCGAAGAGCGGCCAAGGGGTCCCTTTAACTAAGCTCGAGGAGCCTCGGACAACAAGGCCGATCGAGCCGAGGGATTCCTACGCCTCCGGGATACGGATACCTCACTCATCACCTTGACACGAGGCGACTCATGCTTGGTGAAGCGGTTCAGATAATCAACAGGCGAGACTTAGTGCTCGAAAATGAGGAAAAAAAACACGGCTCCGTGCCGAAATTACATACATGTTCAGGCCTCGACAGCCGCAATGAACAAACACACCGGCACTCAAGGTGCCATCACAAACGGAACTCTGGTTCCGTCCCCGCGGGTACGAGCGGCCTCGGGCCTGCGGGGCGACGATCATCGGGAGGCTCGCCAGTGACCTCTGCGGCAGCAGCCATGGTCCCGGGCGGACGCGGCCACCAGGGGGCTCTTGTTCGCGGTCCCGCTCAAGGGACGCGAACCAGCCATCAAAGCCGAAGAGCAGGCCGCTCCCAAGCGCTCCGGCAGATCCTCGCTGCCGTCCTCGCCGCGAATGCGAGGGGAAGGACGGAATGTTGCATCCTAGCTGGGCAGCAACAGTTCGCCTTCCCCGACATGACTGGAGGACGTCTCCGTCGCAGCACGGGAGGGCGATTGCCACCACCAGAAGCTGGAAGAGGAGGTGGTCCGCCGACCCGCGCAGGAGGTAGAGCCCCAGCTCGTCTCGTGCCCCGCCCCAGCGAGGATGACGAACACCCCCGATGCTGGGGCGGGATCACAGCCTGGTTTGCCTCTCCCCATCCAGGAGCTGGAGGTCACCGTCTTGGGTGACCGCCGGCGGAGGGGAGCAACCAGGCTGTGTGATGAAAATCCTTGAAGCCGAACGATGGCTGAAAGGTACCAACTCCCACAGAGTTGCGTTCCTCCGACGAGGAGGCGGAAAGACGGCGGGTACCCCCCATCCGGGGGCTTGGAAGATGGAAAGACGCGACGCATAAGGGAGGGAGAAGGCATGGTTGCCTTCCGAAAGGGGTCGCCCTCCTTTTAAAGACGACTCTCCCTACGTGCGCCCCCAAACGCCACGGGCCGAGTCTTCTCCAACACGCTCCAAGGTCCTCCCCTGCGACTCGGGGACTGGGTCCCGCATGTCATGCAAACCGACTCAGAAGCAGAAGAAGCCAAACCGCCGCGCGCGGTGCACACAACCGCCCAGCGGTTATAGGCGATCCCCCACTTTCGCCCAGACCAACGGGCGGGAGGGGCGGGCAGCCATGCAGGAGGCATGCAACCGCGCCAGGTGGGCGCGCTTCTCCGACTTCTGACGCGCCGGCTTGGAGGCCCAGGCCCACGCGTCGCACAACCAGCGCGCCAGTTGCTGCATGCAAGCAACCGCACCGCCACTTGTGCCACCGTCGCACTTCTTCGGTTGCGGAGCCTATGCCGCGACTCGAGGCGACCCAGCGCACGACCCAGCAGCGCCAGCCTGGCGCGTTGGTCAAAGCGGCCGAAAGTGGGCCGGCAGTGATGGCGGTGGCAGGCGGGCGGGCGCAGCAGTCACGTCGTCAGCCAGGCTCACGTCCCATCCTGGGACAGCAAGAGAGCCTCCTCCCACGGCGTGAAGACGGTGCACCCGTGATCCGTTCCTCGAACGGCTCGCGCACGCGCAACGGCCGCCCCGCCAACCACTCGCCCCGTCGCATTAACTCCGCGGCGGGATACGCGGCATCTCTAGCAGGAGAAGCGGACGACGCTTCGCCTTCGCCGTAATAACCGCGTCAAAAAGAGGTACGCCACATCGTTCGATTTCGTATCCTTTTCCTTTGTCCTCTTTCTCTATCTCTTGCAACAGGGACCGGGAAAAGGGGATACCCCGAAAAGGATCCTTCTCTGTGAAGGAACTGGGCTCCGAGCCCCCCCTACTGATCAGAGGTTCGAAGGCTGGCCCCCCGAGGGGTTTCGACAGTCGCCTCAGATCGCGTGGGCCCGACACCCACTACTGGTCAGGGGTTCGAAGGCCAGCCCCCCGAAGGGCTCCATGGCCGCCTCAGGCTGCTCGGGCTCCGTGCCCATTACTGATCAGGGGTTCGAAGGCTGGCCCCCGAAGGGTTCACAGTCGCCTCAGACGCCGAGCGAGGGATGACCAGGGGTACGTTCGATACATAACCGAGGCTCGGGCTGCGCTCCCGAGGTACCCTAGGACATTTCCGAGACCAGCGGGAACGATCTTGTAACGGAATCCCATCGGAGGGAGGCATCGAGCCCTCGGACCCCGTCGCCAGGGGATCGGGTCCGGCAAATCACCCGCAGGTACTTTTGGGCGTGCCTCTGGGCCCCTAGCCGACCCCCAACGAACGGGGCACGGACGTCCACTCGGATTACCCGCTTGCAGCTCACCGGAGACACCATGTTCGGTGCCCATCGAGGGTAACATGGCGCTCTCCCCCCCTCCTCCTTGCGGAAAGGCGACGTAGGGGCGTATGTAAAAAAGCCGAGTCTGTCCCTGATCGTCCTCTCGCCCTGTGCAGAGGCTCGGGGGCTGCTCTCGCAAACCCGGCTCCGGCCAAACCGTTGACAGCGTCAACATACCAGCCCGAGAGCTTGGGCCCCGACCGTGCACCCGGGCTACGGCCAGTTCGCATGAGGGAACGACCAGACCAGCCGAAGCATTACGCAAGGCATTAAGACCTCGAAGGAGTGTAACCACTCCTCCGAGGCCTCGGGGGCTACACCCGGCGGGTGCGCTCGCGCGCACCCACCGGAACAAAATGCAACCGAGAAAGGCTGGTCCCCTTGCAAAAAAGTGCGACGAAAGCCTCCAAGCGAGTGCTAACACTCCCTTCGAGGCTCGGGGGCTACTGTCGGAGACCATAATTAGGGGTACCCTCAAGACGCCTAATTCTCAGCTGGTAACCCCCATCAGCATAAAGCTGCAAAGGCCTGATGGGTACGATTAAGTCAGGGATCAGTCCACACGAGTGACTCGATCACGCTTCGCCCGAGCCTAGCCTGGGCCAAGGGCAGCCGACCTCGAGAGACTTCCGTCTCGCCCGAGGCCCCCCTTTCTAACGGCGGACACACATCCGGCTCGCCCGAGGCCCTGGCTTCGCTTAGAAGCAACCCTGACTAAATCGCCGTGCCGACTGACTAGGTTGCAGGAGCATTTAACGCAAAGGTGGCCTGACACCTTTATCCTGACACGCGCCCCCCGGCAGAGCCGAAGTGACCGCCGTCACTCCACCGCTCTACTGACCAGTCTGACAGAAGGACAGCGCCGCCTGCGCCACTCCGACTGCAGTGCCACTCGACAGAGTGAGTCTGACAGGCAGGCAGGCCTCGCCAAAGGCGCCATAGCGAACTCCGCTCCGCCCGACCCTAGGGCTCGGACTCGGGCTAAGACCCGGAAGACGGCGAACTCCGCTCCGCCCGACCCCAGGGCTCGGACTCGGGCTAAGACCCGGAAGACGGCGAACTCCGCTCCGCCCGACCCCAGGGCTCGGACTCGGGCTAAGACCCGGAAGACGGCGAACTCCGCTCCGCCCGACCCCAGGGCTCGGACTCGGGCTAAGACCCGGAAGACGGCGAACTCCGCTACGCCCGACCCCAGGGCTCGGACTCGGGCTAAGCCCCAGAAGACGACGAAACTCCGCCTCGCCCGACCTAGGGCTCGGACTCCGCCCTGGCCTCGGCCGAACGACCTCCGCCTCGCCCGACCCGATGGCTCAGACTCGGGCTCAGCCCCAGAAGACAACGAAACTCCGCCTCGCCCGACCCAGGGCTCGGACTCCGCCTTGGCCTCGGACGAACGACCTCCGCCTCGCCCGACCCAGGGCTCGGACTCCGCCCTGGCCTCGGCCGAACGACCTCCGCCTCGCCCGACCCGATGGCTCGGACTCGGCCTCGGCAACAGAAGACAGACTCAACCTCGGCTTCGGAGGAGCCCCCACGTCGCCCGACCTAGGGCACAGGCCCGCCACGTCAACAAGAAGCGCCATCATCATCCTACCCCGAGCCGACTCGGGTCACGGAGAACAAGACCAGCGTCCCATCTGGCCAGCTCCGCCAGATGGACAATGATGGCGCCCCACAAGCTCTGTGACGACGGCGGCTCTCAGCTCTCTTACGGAAGCAGGGCGACGTCAGCAAGGACTCGACCGCTCCAACAGCTGTCCCTCCGCCAGGCTCCGTCGCTCCTCCGACAGCCACGACATCACGCCAGCAAGGTGCCAAGACCTCTCCGGCTGCCACATTGGCATGTACCTAGGGCACTAGCTCTCTCTTCGCTAGACACGTAGCGCTCTGCTACACCCCCCATTGTACACCTGGATCCTCTCCTTGCGACTATAAAAGGAAGGACCAGGGCCTTCTTAGAGAAGGTTGGCCGCGCGGGGACGAGGACGAGACAGGCGCTCTCTTGGGGCCACTCGCTTCCCTCACCCGCGTGGACGCTTGTAACCCCCCTACTGCAAGCGCACCCGACCTGGGCGCGGGACGAACACGAAGGCCGCGGGATCTCCACCTCTCTCACGCCCGTCTCCGACCACCTCGCCTCTTCCCCCCTTCGCGCTCGCCCACGCGCTCGACCCATCTGGGCTGGGGCACGCAGCACACTCACTCGTCGGCTCGGGGACCCCCCGGTCTCGAAACGCCGACAACAATGTTACTATTTCCGACCTAAGAACCAAGAATGACATGTTACAAGCTAAGGTTGTAGAATTAAAATCTTGCAAACCCTCTACGTCTATTGTTGAGCACACTTCTATTTGTACTAGATGTAGAGATATTAACATTGATGCTATTCATGATCATATGGCTTTAATTAAACAACAAAATGATCATATAGCTAAACTAGATGCTAAAATTGCCGAGCACAACTTAGAAAATGAGAAATTCAAATTTGCTCGTAACATGCTATATAATGGGAGACGCCCTGGCATCAAGGATGGCATTGGCTTCCAAAGGGGAGACAATGTCAAACTTAGTGCCCCTCCTAAAAGATTGTCAAATTTTGTTAAGGGCAAGGCTCCCATGCCTCAGGATAACGAGGGTTACATTTTATACCCTGCCGGTTATCCCGAGAGCAAAATTAGAAGAATTCATTCTAGGAGTCTCACTCTGGCCCTAATCATGCTTTTATGTATAAGGGTGAGACATCTAGCTCTAGGCAACCAACCCGTGCTAAGTTGCCTAGAAATAAAATTCCTAGTGCATCAAATGATCATAACATTTCATTTAAAACTTTTGATGCATCTTATGTTTTAACTAACAAATCCGGCAAGGTAGTTACCAAATATGTTGGGGGCAAGCACAAGGGGTCAAAGACTTGTGTTTGGGTATCCAAAGTTCTTGTGTCTAATGCCAAAGGACCCAAAACCATTTGGGTACCTAAAGTCAAGAACTAAAATTGTTTTGTAGGTTTATGCATCCGGGGGCTCAAGTTGGATCATCGACAGCGGGTGCACAAACCACATGACAGGGGAGAAGAAAATGTTCTCCTCCTATGAGAAAAACCAAGATCCCCAACGAACAATCAGTTTCGGGGATGGAAATCAAGGTTTGGTCAAAGGATTGGGTAAAATTGATATATCTCCTGACCATTCTATTTCCAATGTTTTTATTGTAGATTCATTAGATTACAACTTGCTTTCAGTTTCACAATTATGTCAAATGGGCTACAACTGTCTTTTCACTGATGTAGGTGTCACTGTCTTTAGAAGAAGTGATGATTCAATAGCATTTAAGGGTGTGTTAGAGGGTCAGCTATACCTAGTAGATTTTAAAAGAGCTGAACTCGACACATGCTTAATTGCTAAGACTAACATGGGTTGGCTCTGGCACCGCCGACTAGCCCATGTTGGGATGAAGAATCTTCACAAGCTTCTAAAGGGAGAACACATTTTAGGATTAACAAATGTTCATTTTGAGAAAGACAGGATTTGTAGCGCATGCCAGGCAGGAAAGCAAGTTGGAGCCCATCATCCACACAAGAACATCATGACGATCGATAGGCCGCTTGAGCTACTCCACATGGATCTATTCGGCCCGATTGCTTACATAAGCATCGGCGGGAGTAAGTATTGTCTTGTAATAGTGGATGATTATTCTCGCTTCACTTGGGTATTCTTTTTACAGGAAAAATCTCAAACCCAAGAGACCTTAAAGGGATTCTTGAGACGAGCTCAAAATGAGTTTGGCTTAAGGATCAAGAAAATAAGAAGCGACAACGGGACGGAGTTCAAGAACTCTCAAATCGAAGGCTTCCTTGAGGAGGAGGGCATCAAGCATGAGTTCTCTTCTCCCTACACACCTCAACAAAATGGCGTTGTAGAGAGGAAGAATCGAACTCTATTGGATATGGCAAGGACCATGCTTGATGAGTACAAGACTTCGGATCGGTTTTGGGCCGAGGCGGTCAACACCGCTTGCTACGCCATCAACCGGTTATATCTTCACCGAATCCTCAAGAAGACATCATATGAACTCCTTACCGGTAAAAAGCCCAACATTTAATATTTTAGAGTTTTTGGTAGCAAATGTTTTATTCTTGTCAAAAGAGGTAGAAAATCTAAATTTGCTCCTAAAACTGTAGAAGGCTTTTTACTAGGTTATGATTCAAACACAAGGGCATATAGAGTCTTTAACAAGTCCACTGGACAAGTTGAAGTTTCTTGTGACGTTGTGTTTGATGAGACTAACGGCTCTCAAGTAGAGCAAGTTGATCTTGATGAGATAGGTATTGAAGAGGCTCCGTACATCGCGCTAAGGAACATGTCCATTGGGGATGTGTGTCCTAAGGAATCCGAAGAGCCTCCAAAAGCACAAGATCAACCATCCTCCTCCACGCAAGCATCTCCACCAACTCAAAATGAGGATGAGGCTCAAGTTGATGAAGTAGAAGATCAAGCAAATGAGCCACCTCAAGATGACGACATAGATCAAGGGGGAGATACAAATGATCAAGACAAGGAGGATGAAGAGCAAAGACCGCCACACCCAAGAGTCCACCAAGCAATTCAACGAGATCACCCCGTCGACACCATCCTAGGCGACATTCATAAGGGGGTAACTACTAGATCTCGTGTTGCACATTTTTGTGAGCATTACTCCTTTGTCTCCTCTATTGAGCCACACAGGGTAGAGGAAGCACTTCAAGATTCGGA
Organism: Zea mays; assembly: GCF_902167145.1. NCBI lineage: Eukaryota > Viridiplantae > Streptophyta > Magnoliopsida > Poales > Poaceae > Zea > Zea mays. The sequence goes on along the minus strand of NC_050096.1, from coordinate 68,927,691 downwards.
TTGGGTGGTGGCGATGCAAGAGGAGCTCAACAACTTCACTAGGAATGAGGTATGGCATCTAGTTCCACGTCCTAATCAAAATGTCGTAGGAACCAAATGGGTCTTCCGCAACAAGCAAGATGAGCATGGTGTGGTGACAAGGAACAAAGCTCGACTTGTGGCCAAGGGATACTCTCAAGTCGAAGGTTTGGATTTCGGTGAAACCTATGCACCCGTAGCTAGGCTTGAGTCAATTCGTATATTATTGGCCTATGCTACTTACCATGGCTTTAAGCTTTATCAAATGGACGTGAAAAGTGCCTTCCTCAATGGACCAATCAAGGAAGAGGTCTATGTTGAGCAACCTCCCGGCTTTGAAGACAGTGAGTACCCTAACCATGTCTATAAGCTCTCTAAGGCGCTTTATGGGCTCAAGCAAGCCCCAAGAGCATGGTATGAATGCCTTAGAGATTTCCTTATTGCTAATGGCTTCAAAGTCGGAAAAGCTGATCCTACTCTATTCACTAAAACTCTTGAAAATGACTTGTTTGTATGCCAAATTTATGTTGATGATATTATATTTGGGTCTACTAACGAGTCTACATGTGAAGAATTTAGTAGGATCATGACACAGAAATTCGAGATGTCTATGATGGGGGAGTTGAAGTATTTTCTAGGATTTCAAGTGAAACAACTCCAAGAGGGCACCTTCCTAAGCCAAACCAAGTACACTCAAGATATTCTAAGCAAGTTTGGAATGAAGGATGCCAAGCCCATCAAGACACCCATGGGAACTAATGGGCATCTCGACCTCGACACGGGAGGTAAGTCCGTGGATCAAAAGGTATACCGGTCGATAATTGGTTCATTACTCTATTTATGTGCATCTCGACCGGATATTATGCTTTCCGTATGCATGTGTGCAAGATTCCAAGCCGACCCTAAGGAAGCTCACCTTACGGCCGTAAAACGAATCTTGAGATATTTGGCTTATACTCCTAAGTTTGGGCTTTGGTACCCTAGGGGATCCACTTTTGATTTGATTGGTTATTCGGATGCCGATTGGGCGGGGTGTAAAATCAATAGGAAGAGCACATCGGGGACTTGCCAGTGCTTGGGAAGATCCTTGGTGTCTTGGGCTTCAAAGAAGCAAAATTCAGTCGCTCTTTCCACCGCCGAAGCCGAGTACATTGCCGCAGGTCATTGTTGCGCGCAATTGCTTTGGATGAGGCAAACCCTGCGGGACTACGGTTACAAATTAACCAAAGTCCCTTTGCTATGTGATAATGAGAGTGCAATCAAGATGGCGGATAATCCCGTCGAGCACAGCCGCACTAAACACATAGCCATTCGGTATCATTTTCTTAGGGATCACCAACAAAAGGGAGATATCGAGATTTCTTACATTAACACTAAAGATCAATTAGCCGATATCTTTACCAAGCCTCTTGATGAACAAACTTTTACCAAACTTAGGCATGAGCTCAATATTCTTGATTCCCGCAATTTCTTTTGCTAGATTGCACACATAGCTCATCTATATACCTTTGATCATATCTCTTTTATATGCTATGACTAATGTGTTTTCAAGTCTATTTCAAACCAAGTCATAGGTATATTGAAAGGGAATTGGAGTCTTCGGCGAAGACAAAGGCTTCCACTCCGTAACTCATCCTTCGCCCTCGCTCCAAGTCACTCTCCATCTTTGGGGGAGAGAGCAAAAGGACTTCATCTTTGGTATAATCTTAACTCATTTGCTTATGACCAAAGGGGAAGATAGCACTCAAAGGGCTCTAATGATTCCGTTTTTGGCGATTCATGCCAAAGGGGGAGAGAGTAAGAGCCCAAAGCAAAAGGACCGCACCACCACCCATTTCAAAAATTCGTGTTTTCCAAAGAATATTATCAATTGATATCCTATTGTGTTCAAATGGGGGAGAAAGTAGTATTTCCAAAATGATATATCAAAACCTTCTTGAACACTAAGAGGAGGACCTCATTTAGGGGGAGTTTTGTTTAGTTAAAGGAAAAGCATTTGAAACAGGGGGAGAAAATTTCAAATCTTGAAAATGCTTCTCAAAATCTTATTCATTTGCCTTTGACTATTTGCAAAAGAACTTTGAAAAGGATTTACAAAAGAGTTTGCAAAAACAAAACTGTGGTGCAAGCGTGGTCCAAAATGTTATAAGTAAGAAACAATCCATGCATATCTTGTAAGTAGTTATATTGGCTCAATTCCAAGCAATCTTTGCACCTACATTATGCAAACTAGTTCAATTATGCACTTCTATATTTGCTTTGGTTTGTGTTGGCATCAATCACCAAAAAGGGGGAGATTGAAAGGGAATTAGGCTCACACCTAGTCCCTAATTGATTTTGGTGGTTGAATTGCCCAACACAAATAATTGGACTAACTAGTTTGCTCTAGTGTATAAGTTATACAGGTGCTAAAGGTTCACACTTAGCCAATAAAAAGACCAAAAGTTGGGTTCAACAAAAGAGCAAAGGGCCAACCGAAGGCACCTCTGGTCTGGCGCACCGGACTGTCCGGTGTGCCACCGGACAGTGTCCGGTGCACCACCGGACATGTCCGGTGCACCAGAGGACTCCAATGCAAACTCGCCACATTCGGGAATTTCCAGAGGCAACTCCGCTATAATTCACCGGACTGTCCGGTGTACACCGGACAGTGTCCGGTGCGCCAAGGAAGAGCGGCCTCAGGAACTCGTCAGCTTCGGGAATCTCCAACGGCTAGTCCGCTATAATTCACCGGACATGTCCGGTGTGCACCAGACTGTCCGGTGCAACTCCGGAGCAACGGCTATTCGGCGCCAACGGCTACCTGCGACGCAATTAATGCGCGCGCAGCGCACGCAGAAGTCAGGCGCGCCCATACTGGCGCACCGGACAAGGAACAGTGCATGTCCGGTGTGCACCGGACATCCAGGCGGGCCCACAAATCAGAAGCTCCAACGGTCAGAATCCAACGGCAGTGATGACGTGGCGGGGGCACCGGACATGTCCGGTGTGCACCGGACTGTCCGGTGCGCCATCGAACAGACAACCTCCCAACGACCACTTTTGGTGGTTGGGGCTATAAATACCCCAACCACCCCACCATTCATTGCATCCAAGTTTTCCACTTCTCAACCACTTACAAGAGCTAGGCATTCAATTCTAGACACACCAAAGAGATCAAATCCTCTCCAATTCCACAAAAGGCTTTAGTGATTAGCGAGAGAGATTTGTCGTGTTCTTTTGAGATCTTGCGCTTGGATTGCTTCTTTTCTTTCTCACTTGCTCTTGTGATCAACACTCAATTGTAATCAAGGCAAGAGGCACCAATTGTGTGGTGGCCCTTGTGGGGAAGTTTTGTTCCCGGCTTTGATTTGAGAAGAGAAGCTCACTCGGTCCGAGGGACCGTTTGAGAGAAGGAAGGGTTGAAAGAGACCCGGCCTTTGTGGCCTCCTCAACGGGGAGTAGGTTTGCGAGAACCGAACCTCGGTAAAACAAATCCGCGTGTCACACTCTTCATTTGCTTGTGATTTGTTTTGCGCCCTCTCTCGCGGACTCGTTTATATTTCTAACGCTAACCCGGCTTGTAGTTGTGTTTATATTTGTAAATTTCAGTTTCGCCCTATTCACCCCCCCCCCTCTAGGCGACTATCAGGCACCAAGATGGGCGCATTTGTGAGGAGCGCCTTCAGGTTCCCGAGGGCTTCCTCGGCCTCAGGGTCCAAGTGAAGCACTCGGCCTTCCTTAAGAGGCGGTACAGAGGCAGGCCTCTTCCGCCGAGGTGTGAGATGAAGCGGCTCAGAGCCGCAAGACATCCCATGACCCTCTGTACGCCCTTCAAGTCCTTGATGGGCCCCATGCTGGTGATGGCTGCGATCTTCTCCGGGTTGGCTTCGATGCCCCGCTCGGAGACGATGAACCCCAAGAGCATGCCTCGGGGTACCCCGAAGACACACTTTTCGGGATTGAGCTTCACGCCTTTCGCCTTGAGACATCGGAATGTCACTTCAAGGTCGGAAAGGAGGTCGGAGGCTTTCCTCGTCTTGACTACGATGTCATCGACGTAGGCCTCGACCGTCCGGCCAATGTGTTCACCGAACACATGGTTCATGCACCGCTGGTACGTCGCACCCGCATTCCTCAAGCCGAACGGCATGGTGACATAGCAGTACATGCCGAAGGGTGTGATGAAAGAAGTCGCGAGCTGGTCGAACTCTTTCATCCTGATTTGGTGATACCCTGAGTAGGCATCGAGGAAAGACAGGGTTTCACACCCAGCAGTGGAATCCACGATTTGATCGATGCGAGGCAGAGGGTAAGGAACCTTCGGACATGCTTTGTTTAGACTAGTGTAGTCTACACACATCCACCATTTCCCTCCTTTCTTTCTCACAAGCACAGGGTTGGCAAGCCATTCGGGATGGAATACCTCTTTGATGAACCCTGCCGCCATTAGCTTGTGGATCTCCTCGCCGATGGCTCTGCGCTTTTCTTCGTCGAATCGGCGCAGAGGCTGCTTCACGGGTCGGGCTCCAGCTCGGATATCCAGCGAGTGCTCGGCGACATCCCTCGGTATGCCGGGCATGTTCGAGGGACTCCACACAAAGACGTCGGCATCCGCGCGGAGAAATTCGACGAGCACTGCTTCCTATTTGGGACCGAGCTCGGAGCCGATCCGGATCTGCTTGGAGGCGTCGCCGCTGGGGTCGAGGGGGACGGACTTAACCGTCTCCGCTGGCTCGAAGTTGCCGACGTGACGCTTCACGTCTGGCACCTCCTTAGAGAGGCTCTCCAGGTCGGCGATGAGGGCCTCGGATTCGGCGAGGGCCTCGGCGTACTCCACGCACTCGACGTTGCATTCGAACGCGTGTCGGTACGTGGGGCCGACGGTGATGACCCCGTTGGGGCCCGACATCTTGAGCTTGAGGTAGGTGTAGTTGGGGACGACCATGAACTTTGCATAGCATGGCCTCCCCAGTACTGCGTGGTAGGTTCCTCGGAACCCGACCACCTCGAACGTGAGGGTCTCCCTTCGGAAGTTGGAGGGCGTTCCGAAGCAGACGGGAAGGTCGAGTTGTCCGAGGGGCTGGACGCGCTTCCCGGGAATGATCCCGTGGAAAGGCGCAGCGCCTGCCCGGACCGAGGTCAGATCAACTCGCAGGAGCCCGAGGGTCTCGACGTAGATGATGTTGAGGCTGCTGCCTCCGTCCATGAGGACCTTGGTGAGCCTGACGTCGCCGATGATGGGGTCGACAACGAGCGGGTATTTCCCCGGGCTCAGCACGTGGTCGGGGTGGTCGGCTCGGTCGAAGGTGATGGACTTGTCGGACCAGTCTAGGTAGACTGGAGCCGCCACCTTCACCGAACAGACCTCCCGACGCTCTTGCTTGCGGTGCCGAGCCGAGGCGTTCGCCGCTTGCCCACCGTAGATCATGAAGCAGTCGCGGACCTCGGGGAACTCTCCTGCCTGGTGATCTTCCTTCTCGTCGTCGTCGCGAGCCCTACCACCCTCCGCGGGTGGCCCGACCCTGTGGAAGTGGCGCCGAAGCATAGCGCACTCCTCAAGGGTGTGCTTGACGGGCCCCTGATGGTAGGGGCACGGCTCCTTGAGCATCTTGTCGAAGAGGTTGGCACCTCCGGGGGGTTTCCGAGGGTTCTTGTACTCGGCGGCGGCGACAAGGTCTGCGTCGGCGGCGTCGCGTTTTGCTTGCGACTTCTTCTTGCCCTTCTTCTTGGCGCCGCGCTGAGTTGACGCCTCGGGGGCATCTTCCGGTGGGCGGCCCTGGGGCTGCTTGTCCTTCCGGAAGATAGCCTCAACCGCCTCCTGGCCAGAGGCGAACTTGGTGGCGATGTCCATCAGCTCGCTTGCCCTGGTGGGGGTCTTGCGACCCAGCTTGCTCACCAGGTCGCGGCAGGTGGTGCCGGCGAGGAATGCGCCGATGACATCCGAGTCGGTGATGTTGGGCAGCTCGGTGCGCTGCTTCGAGAATCGCCGGATGTAGTCCCGGAGAGACTCTCCTGGCTGCTGTCGGCAGCTTCGGAGGTCCCAGGAGTTCCCAGGGCGCACATACGTGCCCTAGAAATTGCCGGCGAAGGCTTGGACCAGGTCGTCCCAGTTGGAGATCTGCCCCGGGGGCAGGTGCTCCAGCCAGGCGTGAGCGGTGTCGGAGAGGAACAGGGGGAGGTTGCGGATGATGAGGTTGTCATCGTCCGTTCCACCCAGTTGGCAGGCCAGCCGGTAGTCCGCGAGCCACAGTTCCGGTCTCGTCTCCCCTGAGTACTTTGTGATAGTAGTCGGGGGTCGGAATCGGGTCAGGAACGGCGCCCGTCGTATGGCGCGGCTGAAAGCCTGCGGACCGGGTGGTTCGGGCGATGGACTCCGATCCTCCCCGCTGTCATAGCGCCCCCACGCCTGGGGTGGTAGCCTGGGCGCACCCTCTCGTCGAGGTGGGCCCGACGGTCGCGGTGATGGTGCTCGTTGCCGAGGCGACCCGGGGCCGCAGGCGATGTGTTGCGCGTGCGCCCGGTGTGGACCGAGGCTTCCCGCATGAATCGGGAAGTCGCGGCGCGATGTTCCGAGGGGTACCCCTGCCTTCGGGAGGCGGAGCTTTCGCCCGTCGGACCGCGGCGTCCTCCAGGAGATTCTTGAGCTCTCCATGGATTCGCCGCCTGAAAGTCGCCTAGAGGGGGGGTGAATAGGGCGAAACTGAAATTTTCAAATATAAACACAACTACAAGCGGGGGTTAGCGTTAGTAATAAAGAAACAAGTCCGCGAGAGAGGGCGCAAAACAAATCCCAAGCGAATAAGCAAGTGAGACATGGAGATTTGTTTTACCGAGGTTCGGTTCTTGCAAACCTACTCCCCGTTGAGGAGGCCACAAAGGCCGGGTCTCTTTCAACCCTTCCCTCTCTCAAACGATCCACGGATCGAGTGAGCTTTCTTTTCTCAATCACTTGGAACACAAAGTTCCCACAAGGACCACCACAAGATTGGTGTCTCTTGCCTCAATTACAAGTGAGTTTGATTGCAAAGAATGGATCAAGAAAGAAGAAAGCAATCCAAGCGCAAGAGCTCGAAAGAACACAAGCAAATCACTCTCTCTAGTCACTATGGCGTTGTGTGGAGATTGGAGAGGATTTGATCTCTTTGGTGTGTCTAGAATTGAATGCTAGAGCTCTTGTAGTAGTTGGGAAGTGGAAAACTTGGATGCAATGAATGGTGGGGTGGTTGGGGTATTTATAGCCCCAACCACCAAACTTGACCGTTGGCTGGGCTGTCTGTTCGATGGCGCACCGGACAGTCCGGTGCACACCGGACAGTCCGGTGCCCCCTGCCACGTCATCACTGCCGTTGGATTCGACCGTTGAAGCTTCTGACTTGTGGGCCCGCCTGGGTGTCCGGTGCACACCGGACATCTACTGTTCCTTGTCCGGTGTGCCGGAGTGGGCGCGCCTGCCATCTGCGCGCGCAGAGCGCGCATTAAATGCGCGGCAGAGAGCCGTTGGCGCGGAGACGACCGTTGCTTCGGAGATGCACCGGACAGTCCGGTGCACACCGGACAGTCCGGTGAATTATAGCGGACGAGCCGTTGGCTTTTCCCGAAGCTGGCGAGTTCCTGAGGCCGACCTCCCATGGCGCACCGGACACTGTCCGGTGTACACCGGACAGTCCGGTGAATTATAGCGGAGTCGCCTCTGGAAATTCCCGAAGGTGGCGAGTTGGCGTTAGAGTCCTCTGGTGCACCGGACACTGTCCGGTGGCGCACCGGACACTGTCCGGTGTACACCGGACAGTCCGGTGCTCCCAGACCAGAGTGCCTTCGGTTCCCTCTTTGCTCTTTTGTTGAATCCAAAACTTGGTCTTTTTATTGGCTGAGTGTGAACCTTTTACACCTGTATAATCTATACACTTGGGCAAACTAGTTAGTTCAAATGTTTGTTTTGGACAATTCAACCACCAAAATTATATAGGAACTAGGTGTAAGCCTAATTCCCTTTCAATCTCCCCCTTTTTGGTGATTGATGCCAACACAAACCAAAGCAAATATAGAAGTGCATAGTTGAACTAGTTTGCATAATGTAAGTGTAAAGGTTGCTTGGAATTAAGCCAATATAACTACTTACAAGATATGCATGGAATGTTTCTTTCTTATTTAGTATTTTGGACCACGTTTGTACCACGAGTTTTGTTTTTGCAAACTATTTTGTAAATCTTTTTCAAAGTTCTTTTGCAAATAGTCAAAGGTAAATGAATAAGATTTTGCAGAGCATTTTCAAGATTTGAATTTTTCTCCCCCTGTTTCAAATGCTTTTCCTTTGACTTAACAAAACTCCCCCTAAATGAGATCCACCTCTTAGTGTTCAAGAGGGTTTTGATAAATTATTTTGAAATACTATTTTCTCCCCCTTTTGAACACAATAGGATACCAATTGATAAAATACTTTGGAAACACGAAGTTTTGAAATTGGTGGTGGTGCGGTCCTTTTGCTTTGGGCTCATACTTTCTCCCCCTTTTTGGCATGAATCGCCAAAAACGGAATTATTAGAGCCCTCGAAGTGCTATCTTCCCCTTTGGTCATAAATAAACGAGTGGAGATTATACCAAAGGTGAAGTCCGGTCCTTATGCCTTGGGCTCATTTCTCCCCCAAAGACGAAATCCGGTCCTTTTGCTTGATGCTCATGCTTGAAGTGATGGCGAAGTATGAGTTACGTAGTGGAAGCCTTTGTCTTCGCCGAAGACTCCAATTCTCTTTCAATATACCTATGACTTGATTTGAAATAGACTTGAAAACACATTAGTCATAGCATATAGAAGAGACATGATCAAAGGTATACAAATGAGCAATGTGTGCAATTTAACAAAAGAAGTTCCTAGAATCAAGAATATTGAGCTCATGCCTAAGTTTGTTAAAAGATTGTTCATCAAGAGGCTTGGTAAAGATATCGGCTAATTGATCTTTAGTATTAATATAAGAAATCTCGATATCTCCCTTTTGTTGGTGATCCCTTAAAAAGTGATACCGAATGGCTATGTGCTTAGTGCGGCTATGCTCGACAGGATTGTCGGCCATTTTGATTGCACTCTCATTATCACATAGCAAGGGAACTTTTGGTTAATTTGTAACCGTAGTCCCGCAGGGTTTGCCTCATCCAAAGCAATTGCGCGCAACAATGGCCTGCAGCAATATACTCGGCTTCGGCGGTAGAAAGAGCGACTGAATTTTGCTTCTTTGAAGCCCAAGACACCAAGGATCTTCCCAAGAACTGGCAAGTCCCCGATGTGCTCTTCCTATTGATTTTACACCCCGCCCAATCGGCATCCGAATATCCAATCAAATCAAATGTGGATCCCCTAGGATACCAAAGCCCAAACTTAGGAGTATAAGCCAAATATCTCAAGATTCGTTTTACGGCCGTAAGGTGAGCTTCCTTAGGGTCGGCTTGGAATCTTGCACACATGCATACGGAAAGCATAATATCCGGTCGAGATGCACAAAGATAAAGTAATGAGCCTATCATCGACCGGTATACCTTTTGATCCACGGACTTACCTCCCGTGTCGAGGTCGAGATGCCCATTAGTTCCCATGGGTGTCTTGATGGGCTTGGCATCCTTCATTCCAAACTTGGTTAGAATGTCTTGAGTGTACTTCGTTTGGCTGATGAAGGTGCCCTCTTGGAGTTGCTTCACTTGAAAACCTAAGAAGTACTTCAACTCCCCCATCATAGACATCTCGAATTTCTGTGTCATAATCCTACTAAACTCTTCACATGTAGATTCGTTAGTAGACCCAAATATAATATCATCAACATAAATTTGGCATACAAACAAGTCATTCTCAAGTGTTTTAGAAAAGAGCGTAGGATCGGCCTTTCCGACTTTGAATCCATTTGCAATAAGAAAATCTCTAAGGCATTCATACCATGCTCTTGGGGCTTGCTTGAGCCCATAAAGCGCCTTAGAGAGCTTATAGACATGATTAGGATACTCACTGTCTTCAAAGCCGGGAGGTTGCTCAACATAGACCTCTTCCTTGATTGGTCCATTGAGGAAGGCACTTTTCACGTCCATTTGATAAAGCTTAAAGCCATGGTAAGTAGCATAGGCCAATAAAATGCGAATTGATTCAAGCCTAGCTACGGGTGCATAGGTTTCACCGAAATCCAAACCTTCGACTTGGGAGTATCCCTTGGCCACAAGTCGAGCTTTGTTCCTTGTCACCACACCATGTTCATCTTGCTTGTTGCGGAAGACCCATTTGGTTCCTACAACATTTTGGTTAGGACGTGGAACTAAATGCCATACCTCATTTCTAGTGAAGTTGTTGAGCTCCTCTTGCATCGCCACCACCCAATCCGAATCTTGGAGTGCTTCCTCTACCCTGTGTGGCTCAATAGAGGAAACAAACGAGTAATGTTCACAAAAATGTGCAACACGAGATCTAGTGGTTACCCCCTTATAAATATCGCCGAGGATGGTGTCGACGGGGTGATCTCGTTGGATTGCTTGGTGGACTCTTGGGTGTGGCGGCCTTTGTTCCTCATCCTCCTTGTCTTCCTCATTTGCGTCTCCCCCTTGATCAATGCCATCATCTTGAGGTGGCTCATTTGCTTGATCTTCTACTTCATCAACTTGAGCTTCATCCTCATTTTGAGTCGGTGGAGATGCTTGCGTGGAGGAGGATGGTTGATCTTGTGCATTTGGAGACTCTTTGGATTCCTTAGGACACACATCCCCAATGGACATGTTCCTTAGTGTGATGCACGGAGCCTCTTCATCACCTATCTCATCAAGATCAACTTGCTCTACTTGAGAGCCGTTAGTCTCATCAAACACAACGTCACATGAGACTTCAACTAGTCCAGTGGACTTGTTAAAGACCCTATATGCCCTTGTGTTTGAGTCATAACCAAGTAAAAAGCCTTCTACAGTCTTAGGAGCAAATTTAGATTTTCTACCTCTTTTAACAAGAATGAAGCATTTGCTACCAAAGACTCTAAAATATGAGATGTTGGGCTTTTTACCGGTTAGGAGTTCATATGATGTCTTCTTGAGGATTCGGTGTAGATATAACCGGTTGATGGCGTAGCAAGCGGTGTTGACCGCCTCGGCCCAAAACCGATCCGAAGTTTTGTACTCATCAAGCATGGTCCTTGCCATGTCCAAAAGAGTTCTATTCTTCCTCTCCACTACACCATTTTGTTGTGGAGTGTAGGGAGAAGAGAACTCATGCTTGATGCCTTCCTCCTCAAGAAAGCCTTCAATTTGAGAGTTCTTGAACTCCGTTCCGTTGTCGCTTCTTATTTTCTTAATCCTTAAGCCGAACTCATTTTGAGCCCGTCTCAAGAATCCTTTTAAGGTCTCTTGGGTTTGAGATTTTTCCTGTAAAAAGAATACCCAAGTGAAGCGAGAATAATCATCCACAATAACTAGACAGTACTTACTCCCGCCGATGCTTATGTAAGCGATCGGGCCGAATAGATCCATGTGTAGGAGCTCCAGTGGCCTGTCGGTCGTCATTATGTTCTTATGCGGATGATGAGTGCCAACTTGCTTTCCTGCTTGGCATGCACTACAGATCCTGTCTTTCTCAAAATGAACATTGGTTAGTCCTAAAATGTGTTCTCCCTTTAGAAGCTTATGAAGATTCTTCATCCCAACATGGGCTAGTCGGCGATGCCAGAGCCAACCCATGTTAGTCTTAGCAATTAAGCAAGTGTCGAGTTCAGCTCTATCAAAATCTACCAAGTATAGCTGACCCTCTAACACTCCCTTAAATGCTATTGAATCATCACTTCTTCTAAAGACAGTGACACCTACATCAGTGAATAGACAGTTGTAACCCATTTGACATAATTGAGATACGGAAAGCAAATTGTAATCTAAGGAATCAACAAGAAAAACATTGGAAATGGAATGGTCGGGTGATATAGCAATTTTACCAAGACCTTTGACCAAACCTTGATTTCCATCCCCGAATGTGATAGCTCGTTGGGGATCTTGGTTTTTCTCGTAGGAGGAGAACATCCTTTTCTCCCCTGTCATATGGTTTGTGCACCCGCTGTCGAGTATCCAACTTGAGCCCCCGGATGCATAAACCTACAAAACAATTTTAGTTCTTGACTTTAGGTACCCAAATGGTTTTGGGTCCTTTGGCATTAGACACAAGAACTTTGGGTACCCAAACACAAGTCTTGGAGCCCTTGTGCTTGCCCCCAACATATTTGGCAACTACCTTGCCAGATTTGTTAGTTAAAACATAAGATGCATCAAAAGTTTTAAATGAAATGTTATGATCATTTGATGCACTAGGAGTTTTCTTTCTAGGCAACTTAGCATGGGTTGGTTGCCTAGAGCTAGATGTCTCACCCTTATACATAAAAGCATGATTAGGGCCAGAGTGAGACTTCCTAGAATGAATTTTCCTTATTTTGCTCTCGGGATAACCGGCAGGGTATAAAATGTAACCCTCGTTATCCTGAGGCATGGGAGCCTTGCCCTTAACAAAGTTGGACAATTTTTTAGGAGGGACACTAAGTTTGACATTGTCTCCCCTTTGGAAGCCAATGCCATCCTTGATGCCCGGGCGTCTCCCATTATAAAGCATGCTACGAGCAAATTTAAATTTCTCATTTTCTAAGTTGTGCTCGGCAATTTTAGCATCTAGTTTTGCTATATGATCATTTTGTTGTTTAATTAAAGCCATATGATCATGAATAGCATTAACATCAATATCTCTACATCTAGTACAAATAGACACATGCTCAACAATAGATGTAGAGGGTTTGCAAGATTTTAATTCCACAACCTTAGCATGTAACATGTCATTCTTAGTTCTAAGGTCAGAGATAGTAGCATTGCAAACATCAAGATCTTTAGCCTTAGCAAGCAATTTTTCATTTTCAATTCTAAGGCTAGTAATGGAAGTATTTAACTCATCAATCCTAGCACGCAAATCATCATTATCATCTCTAGGATTGGAAGTTGAAACAATACAAACATGAGAATCAACCTTAGCTAATGAATTAGCATTTTCATTTCTAAGGTTGTCTATTGTCTCTCGGCAAGTGCTTAGCTCACTAGATAATTTTTCACATTTTTCTACTTCTAGAGCATAAGCCTTTTTAACCTTAACATGTTTCTTGTTTTCCTTAATTAGACAATCCTCTTGGGAATCCAAAAGGTCATCCTTTTCATGAATAGCACTAATTAATTCATTTAATTTTTCCTTTTGTTCCATATTAAGATTTGCAAAAAGGGTACGCAAGTTATCCTCCTCATCACTAGCATTTTCATCACTAGAGGTTTCATATTTAGTGGAGGATCTTGATTTTACCTTCTTCCTTTTGCCGTCCTTTGCCATGAGGCACTTGTGGCCGACGTTGGGGAAGAGAAGTCCCTTGGTGACGGCGATGTTGGCGGCGTCCTCGTCGGAGGAGGAGTCGCTTGAGCTTTCATCGGAATCCCATTCCCGACAAACATGGGCATCGCCGCCCTTCTTCTTGTAGTACCTTTTCTTCTCCTTTCTTCTCCCCTTCTTGTCGTCGCCTCGGTCACTGTCACTAGATATAGGACATTTAGCAATAAAATGACCGGGCTTACCACACTTGTAGCAAACCTTCTTGGAGCGGGATTTGTAGTCTTTCCCCCTCCTTTGCTTGAGGATTTGGCGAAAGCTCTTGATGACGAGCGCCATCTCCTCATTGTCAAGCTTGGAGGCGTCGATTGGTTGTCGAGTTGGTGTAGCCTCCTCCTTCTTTTCCTCCGTCGCCTTGAATGCGACGGGTTGAGCTCCGGATGTGGAGGGTTCGTCGAGCTCGTTGATCTTCCTTGAGCCTTCGACCATGCACTCAAAACTAACAAAATGCCCGATAACTTCCTCGGGGGTCATTTTAGTATATCTACGATTACCACGAATTAATTGAACTTGAGTTGGGTTAAGGAAAATAAGGGATCTTAGAATAACCTTAACCATTTCGTGGTCGTCCCATTTTACGCTCCCGAGGTTGCGTACTTGGTTCACTAGGGTCTTGAGCCGGTTGTACATGTGTTGTGGCTCCTCCCCTTTGTGAAGCCGGAACCGACCGAGCTCCCCCTCGATCGTTTCCCGCTTGGTAATCTTGGTAAGCTCGTCTCCCTCGTGCGCGGTTTTGAGTACATCCCAAACTTCTTTTGCGCTTTTCAACCCTTGCACTTTGTTATACTCCTCTCTACTTAGAGAAGCGAGGAGTATCGTTGTTGCTTGAGAGTTGAAGTGTTCGACTTGGGCCACCTCATCCTCATCATAATCTTTGTCCCCTATAGATGGTACCTGTGCACCAAACTCAACAACATCCCATATACTTTTGTGGAGTGAGGTTAGATGAAATCGCATTAAATCACTCCACCTAGCATAATCTTCACCATCAAAAGTTGGTGGCTTGCCTAATGGGACGGAAAGTAAATGTTTAGACGTACGAGAGTAGTGCAAGGGGATCTTACTAAACTTCTTACGCTCTTGGCGTTTAGAAGTTACGGAGGGCGCATCGGAGTCGAAGGTCGATGTTGATGAAGTGTCGGTCTCGTAGTAGACCACTTTCCTCATCCTCTTTTCCTTGTTCTTACTCCGGTGCGGCTTGTGGGAAGAAGATTTTTCTTTCTTCTCTTTGTGGTGAGAAGAAGATTTCTTCTCCTTCCCTTTGTTGGAGGAGATCTTCTTCTTCTCCTTCCTTTTGGTGCGGGACTCTTCCGATGAAGTGCTCCCTTGGCTTGTAGTGGGCTTTTCGCCGGTCTCCATCTCCTTCTTGGCGTGATCTCCCGACATCACTTCGAGCGGTTAGGCTCTAATGAAGCACCGGGCTTTGATACCAATTGAAAGTCGCCTAGAGGGGGGGTGAATAGGGCGAAACTGAAATTTTCAAATATAAACACAACTACAAGCGGGGGTTAGCGTTAGTAATAAAGAAACAAGTCCGCGAGAGAGGGCGCAAAACAAATCCCAAGCGAATAAGCAAGTGAGACACGGAGATTTGTTTTACCGAGGTTCGGTTCTTGCAAACCTACTCCCCGTTGAGGAGGCCACAAAGGCCGGGTCTCTTTCAACCCTTCCCTCTCTCAAACGATCCACGGATCGAGTGAGCTTTCTTTTCTCAATCACTTGGAACACAAAGTTCCCACAAGGACCACCACAAGATTGGTGTCTCTTGCCTCAATTACAAGTGAGTTTGATTGCAAAGAATGGATCAAGAAAGAAGAAAGTAATCCAAGCGCAAGAGCTCGAAAGAACACAAGCAAATCACTCTCTCTAGTCACTATGGCGTTGTGTGGAGATTGGAGAGGATTTGATCTCTTTGGTGTGTCTAGAATTGAATGCTAGAGCTCTTGTAGTAGTTGGGAAGTGGAAAACTTGGATGCAATGAATGGTGGGGTGGTTGGGGTATTTATAGCCCCAACCACCAAACTTGACCGTTGGCTGGGCTGTCTGTTCGATGGCGCACCGGACAGTCCGGTGCACACCGGACAGTCCGGTGCCCCCTGCCACGTCATCACTGCCGTTGGATTCGACCGTTGAAGCTTCTGACTTGTGGGCCCGCCTGGGTGTCCGGTGCACACCGGACATCTACTGTTCCTTGTCCGGTGTGCCGGAGTGGGCGCGCCTGCCATCTGCGCGCGCAGAGCGCGCATTAAATGCGCGGCAGAGAGCCGTTGGCGCGGAGACGACCGTTGCTTCGGAGATGCACCGGACAGTCCGGTGCACACCGGACAGTCCGGTGAATTATAGCGGACGAGCCGTTGGCTTTTCCCGAAGCTGGCGAGTTCCTGAGGCCGACCTCCCATGGCGCACCGGACACTGTCCGGTGTACACCGGACAGTCCGGTGAATTATAGCGGAGTCGCCTCTGGAAATTCCCGAAGGTGGCGAGTTGGCGTTAGAGTCCTCTGGTGCACCGGACACTGTCCGGTGGCGCACCGGACACTGTCCGATGTACACCGGACAGTCCGGTGCTCCCAGACCAGAGTGCCTTCGGTTCCCTCTTTGCTCTTTTGTTGAATCCAAAACTTGGTCTTTTTATTGGCTGAGTGTGAACCTTTTACACCTGTATAATCTATACACTTGGGCAAACTAGTTAGTTCAAATGTTTGTTTTGGACAATTCAACCACCAAAATTATATAGGAACTAGGTGTAAGCCTAATTCCCTTTCACCGCCCCTCGGTGGTTGATGGCTCCGGCATCGCGCGGAGGAGCATTGCCGCTGCAGCCATGTTCTGGCCGACTCCACTGGAAGCGGGCGGCGGCCTCATCCTGACATCGTCGGCGATGCGGTGCTGGAAGCCCTAGGGTAGATGACGCATTTCTCCGACCGGAGGTTGGCCCGCCCATTCCTGCCCGAGGTCCCGGCGGATCGGCTCAAGTGCTCCTGCTCCCTCGTCGGGCCTGGCCGGCACCCCGCGGATTTGCTCGAGTTGTGGGTCATGACCCCCCGCCGGAACGGGGACCACTGCTAGCTCCCGTAGGATGTCAACACGAGGCACAGGCCTAGGGAGATCACCGTTCTCCGGCATACCAAGATGGTTGCCTTCGGAGGGACCCCTAGATCGACGTGGAAACATTCGCGACTTGGGCCACAGTCCTCGTCGCCGAGGCTGCGGCTACCGTCGGAACAGTCGGAAAGGCAGTAGTCGCACGCGGTCATGAAGTCCTGCATGGCACTGGGGTTACCAAGTCCGGAGAAATCCCAACAGAAGTCGGGCACGTCGTCTTCCTCGGACCCAGAGGGCCCGTAGGTCGAGACATCCGTCAGCCGGTCCCAGGGTGACCGCATACGAAACCCCAGAGGGTTTGGACTCGCCTCTACGAGAGCGTCCGCCAAAGCGAAACCGCTTGGTGGGTCGAGGCTGAATCCGAAAGGCGTGAGATGGGAATCGGTGGGTACCTCTTGGTCGACGGGCGGTGACGAAGTCACGTCAGGGACTGACTGCACCGTCGTCTTAGGTACGAGGGTGACGCCCAGCAAGCCTTTCGCGAGCGTGCTGGCGTCGTCCGTTTGCTTGGGATTGGCGCGTTGCGGAGAGACGGCGCTCGTCTTCGTCTCAGATGCGAGGTCGATGCCCGACGCGCCCCCCGTTGGGGCGCCGGCGCCGTCGACTCGCTCGACAGCCGATGAGGCGCTGCCTCCTGCTTGGCCTTGGTTGCCCCGCCTCCTCTTCCGTCGGCGGGGGAGAGGACGGGGTGAGCTCGAATGTTGTTCTTCCACCACGCGGGGAAGACGTCGTCGATTCCGCCGCCGGCGGGCGGGCTGTCGACCGCCATTGTCGTTGTCGCACGGCGGGGGAAGGAGTATCATGTCGTAGCTGCCGTCGAGGGACATGAACTCAAGACGCCCGAAACGGAGCACCGTCCCGGGCTGGAAAGGTTGCTGAAGACTGCTCATCTGGAGCTTGACGGGAAGCTGTTCGTCAACACGCAGCAGGCCCCTACCTGGCGCGCCAACTGTCGGCGTTTCGAGACCGGGGGGGTCCCTGGGCCAACGAGTGAAATGTCGCCGCGTGCCCCAGCCCAGATGGGTCGGCGCGAGACGGAGCACGAAGGGGGGAACCAAAGGAGGGAGACCGGCAAAAAAGGGGAAACCCACGGCCTTCGTGTTGTCCTGCGCCCAGGTCGGGTGCACTTGCAGTAGGGGGTTACAAGCATCCGCGTGGGAGAGAGCGAGGGACTCTACGCGTCGCCCTGTCCTCCCGTGCGGCCAACCTTCTGTAAGAGGGCCCTGGTCCTTCCTTTTATAGGTGTAAGGAGAGGATCCAGGTGTACAATGGGGGTGTAGCAGAGTGCTACGTGTCTAGCGGAGGAGAGCTAGCGCCCTAAGTACACGCCATCGTGGCGGCCGGAGAGGTTTTGGCACCCGGTTTGTGTGGTGTCGTGGCCGTCGGAGGAGCGCTGGAGCCTGGCGGAAGGACAGCTGTCGGAGCTGTCGAGTCCTTGCTGACGTCCTCTTGCTTCCGTAAGGGGGCTGAGAGCCGCCGTCGTCACAGAGTGTGCGGGGCGCCATCATTGCCTATCTGGCGGAGCGAGCCAGATGGGACGCCGGTCTTGTCCCCCGTAGCTTGAGTCAGCTTGGGGTAGGGTAATGATGGCACCTCCCGTTGACGTGGTCGGTCCGCGCCCTAGGTTGGGCGATGTGGAGGCTCCTCCGAGGTCGAGGTCGAGTCTGTCTTCCGTGGCCGAGGTCGAGTCCGAGCCCCTGGGTCGGGCGAGGCGGAGACCGTCGGCTGAGGCCAAGGCTGAGTCCGAGCCCTGGGGTCGGGCGAAGCGGAGTTCGTCGTCTTCCGGGGCTGAGCCCGAGTCCGAGCCCTGGGGTCGGGCGGATCGGAGTTCGTCGTCTTCAGGGGCTGAGCCCGAGTCCGAGCCCTGGGTCGGGCGGATCGGAGTTCGCCGTCTTCCGGGGCTGAGCCCGAGTCCGAGCCCTGGGTCGGGCGGAGCGGAGTTCGCCGTCTTCCGGGGCTGAGCCCGAGTCCGAGCCCTGGGTCGGGCGGAGCGGTGTTCGCCGTCTTCCGGGGCTGAGCCCGAGTCCGGGCCCTGGGTCGAGCGAAGCGAAGTTTCCTATGGTGCCTGAGGTCGGGCCTGACTGCCTGTCAGCCTCACTCTGTCGAGTGGCGCAGCAGTCGGAGCGGCGCAGGCGGCGCTGTCCTTCTGTCGGGCCGGGCAGTGGAGCGGCGAAGTGACTGCGGTCACTTCGGCTCTGTCGACTGGTTGACGTGCGTCAGGATAAAGGTGTCAGGCCACCTTTGCATTAAATGCCCCTGCGATTTGGTCGGTTGGCGTGGCGACTTGGCCAGGGTTGCTTCTTGGCGAAGACTGGGCCTCGGGCGAGCCGGAAGTATGTTCGTCGCTGGAGGGGGGCCTCGGGCGAGACGGAGATCCTCCGGGGTCGGCTGCCCTTGCCCGAGGCTGGGCTCGGGCGAGGCGTGATCGAGTCCCTCAAATGGACCGATCCCTGACTTAGTCGCACCCATCAGGCCTTTGCAGCTTTGTGCTGATGGGGGTTACCAGCTGAGAATTAGGAGCCTTGAGGGTACCCCTAATTATGGTCCCCGACACAGACCAACATGTGCATGGGGCAACAGTCATTTCATAGGGATTGAACACATCTGTGGCCAGCGCAACACATACATTACAAGCCTCTTCGTCTTTCTTATGGTGAATGGCATCAAAGTGGGTCCATGCTTCACCATCGAATGCATGTACCATCTAGTCTAGATTGTATCGTTTGCCATTTCTGTGCCATCTCATCTGTTTTACAGATTTCTCGGTCATGTATAAACACTGGATCCTCGATATGAATGGAAGGTGATGTAGGATTGTCACGGGGATGTCGAGCTACCTCTTTTGTCCATCATCGGATTCTACCTCCATGAACCTAGACGGTTTACACTTCGAACAATACTTTGCCTCTGTGTATTCTTTTCTAAATAAGACACAACCCTTCAGACAAGCATGTATCTGCTCATACATCATCTTGAGTGCATGGAGGAGTTTATGTTCCTCGTACATGCTCTTTGGCAGAACGTGATCCTCCAGAAGTAGGCTACCAATAACTGTCAACAAACCATCGAATGCTTCTCGACTCAGGTTGTACTGCAACTTGAACGTCATTATACGTCCAACGATATCCAGTTGAGAAAACTTTGTATTGATGTGAAGTGGTTTATGTGCCACGTCAAACATGTCGTAGAACGCCTTTGCGATCGCCTCACACACTATGTGTAGAAACCTAGCCGGTCTCCATTGAAGTTTTACGATTTCATGTGAAGCACGGCTAAGTTTCTGCACATAGTGTGTGACAACTTTCACGAAACACTGTCAAATTTTTATTAGAGTCTCTACATATGATATCATGACATGTCGGCAAATTTCATGATTTTCTAACTTTGTTTGTGTTTTATACAATTTTAAAACAACTGGATCGCAAGTTCCCGGTCATGTTTCGTGAGCATGGTGTTCGAAAGTTTCGGTTTGTAAGTCTATATACTATAGGAACACACCACAAAATGTTTAGGTAAAAAAACAAATATATTTTGCTGAATATCCTAGAACCAACACTCGACAAAGAATAGTTTATCGAGTGCCTAAAAAGAGACACTCGGCAAAGTATTTTTATAAAAATTAAGCCATCTATAAGTTTATAGCTTGTTTTCTCTCTCCTCTTCCCTCATGCACTTCAGTGTGCGCGTCTCTTTGTTAAGTCAATCTTAGGCTCCGTTTGGTTTGGTGTTACTAAAGTTTAGTCACTTTTAGTCCCTAAAGAAGCAAACATGATAACTAAAGTGGGGTGACTAAACTTTAGTCCTTTAGTCACCAAAGGGGTGACTAAAAGGGACTAAAGTAGTATTTTTACCTTATTTGCCCTCTCCACTTCCTTCTTATAGCAAACATCTATTAATTAATAGGGGTAAAACAATCATTATTCACAGAAATTAATGCTCTTTAGTCCGGTTTAGTCACTGAAAACAAACGGGATACTTTAGCGACTAAAATTTAGTCACTAAAATTTAGTTAGTGACTAAAGGAACCAAACAGGGCTTTAGACTATCTCCAGCAGTTTACACATATTCATACCTATATTTAAACTTCACTCTACAAACAATGCAATATATAAAAATAGAGACGCGCACACTGAAGTGCAAAATAATATTTATGGATAAATAATATTTATGGATAAACTTTAAGTGAAATACTGGAGTTGGCCTTAAGGCCCTGTTTGGGAGAGCTTCACTTCAAAAACTTCAGCTTTGGTTTTCCAGTTTCACTATAAAACAGCTCTAACAAATTGTTAAGGTGAGTTCCAGGAGCGTTTGGTTTGTATATGGACTCCAACTTCTATAATACAATTGATTTGTGTGGGTTTCCTTTATTACCCTTGATGATTAGTGGGTTGTCGCCAGAGAGAACGAAAGTTGTATGTTGCGTAACCAGTGGCATAGTGGGTAATTTTTGTACAGCTTCATGAGGGGATATAAAAACAGTGTTTTTGAAGCACCCTCTAAGGAGCTTCATGAATTTTATGAAACGGGCCTCTAGTTTCAATTTTTTTTAAAACTAAAGCTCGTGGAGCTGGACCTATTTGGGTTGAAGAAGTTCGAACGAAATTGAAATTCTTAAAGTGAAGCTCTCCCAAACAGGGCCTAAGTCTGAGATGCACGTTCTCGCGGAAGTTAAGATAACCGAACATTGTCATCGGAGACATCCGGCCGATCTTATCGGGGCGATCTACCATATGCACCTTGATGATTATTACAGCACGCCGAGAGGAGCCAGCGAGCTAGCGTGGCGTTCACTCCAGCTATGTTTTATGCTGTCCGGCCCTGTCCTTGGAAGCGCCACCACACATACTATGCTACTCATAAGCTTTATTATATTCTCAAACTAAACACCCTGTTCGAGCGTCAGGAGATAGATCCAAGCTAGTTACCGGGAGAAATTTGGATCCATACCATTAAAAGATCACCACTTTGGATCCATACCATTACTATCTCACTTACATGTGGGTCCACATGAGTCAATGACATGTGGGGTCCATGGTATATATCTAAAGTTTGGATCTTTTAATGGTATAGATCCAATTGTTCCAGTTACCGGCCATATATACAGGAGACACAGTAGTAGTGGGAAACGTGCATAATGTACCATGCAGCATATATATTGCTCTTCCTCTTACTAATTTACTACTATCTCCCCGTTTCAATTTATAGATTATTTTTTATAATTCTAGATGCACGTTTATTATGTATTTACCAAAATTACTATCTAGATGCATAGAAAAGACAAAGAGCGGCAATGATATATAAAACTATTTAGATATATTACATGCTATTTCGTAGCAATTCTCTAATAAGGTATATTTATAAACAAAGAGTGTTTGATTTGAGGAATCACTCCGTCCAAAATGAGATGGTGTATTATGAGTACATTCCTCAAATTTGGTGGAATAACCCCATTCCTCATGTTAGTACTAATTAACTATGAGGAATAGGGTGATGATAAATCAACTCATTTCATTCCATAAACCAAACAAAAAAGTGAGTGAGAAGATAATAGAGGACTAGCTTATTCCTCAAACCAAACACCCTAAACCCTAGTGAGAAATGAGGTGATGAGCCCACTTGAATGCAGTTCGTTTCGGAGGAGGAGAGGCCAAAGTCCCCTAGTGGTGCCTCACGACCCCTTGGTTGGATAGGGGTTTTAGTGTGGGGACTCGGCTCTTGTTCTTTAGATCAGGGGGGCTACGTCCCCCTATGGTGCATTGGAAGCCCTTGGTTGGAAGGGGATTCACCATGGGGGTTCAACCCATGTTTTGTGTCTCAGCACTAGCAGTCGAGTCGTCTTTAGAGTTGGAGCTGGTGGTAGAGCCGCCTAGATGGTCATCTACGACCGTTGTCGTTCGATTTATTATGTTCCCTTGTGTATTAGGGGTGTGCCAATCTAGATGGTCGTACATCCTCGCTTGGATCGACGGGGACTCAAAGCAGGAGTAGGTGTAGAGTCATTGCCTTCATCATCGGAGTAATCAAACCGAGCCACCTATGTCTTTTTTGGTCTCTGGATGAGGGCTCAGGTTGTCGTATCGACTTGGGGCTCAAGGGCTCGGCCAACTGACTATTCTGGAAACAGCTTGAGCCCACCTCATTGTCATTCTTGGTCATCTAGGCAGGGAACTATGGAGGATAATTGTATCCCAACATCTAAATGGGTATAAAGATGCTCTATACAAGACTGATGATTTCAAGAAGAATATAAACACGAGAATTATCAAAGATACTTCATGGTGGGGCTCGAGCAAGGAATGGGCCTCCATCAAGCATCCCTTAGGCTAGCTGCTGATAGAAGTGAAGAGCCATTAGAGTTGAGCTTTGGCCTCTAACATGTTGATGGGCTCAACTTTGGACCTAGAGCGATCTTCGTTTCCACCATACTTCTAAGTGAAGTTTTCCATTGCGCATAGATGAGGAACTTGTGGGAGATAGATATCCCATGGGTCCTTGTAACATAGATATGTTCCATGGGCTACCAGATAGCCCCCGATAAGTCGTCCAGCAGGACGTACTGTTGGGCTACATCCAGGCAGAACAAATCTTACCGAAGAAGATGATGCTTGGAGCATGAAGCAATCACAAAGAATGTAACACAAGAATGCTATCTGTACGCACCTATCGCGGAAGGATTGCTGATGTTCTGAGGACGTGTCCCACGCACAACCAAATAGCAAGATGTTCGGGAGGTAACTCGGAAGGAAGCAACCGGACTCCAGAAGATCAAGAGCGCTCACACAACAGAAGGTAGACTTAGACAGAGTTAGATAAGCTTCATGATTTGTAAAGGGATATCTCTCCAGTCATCTATATAAGGCTGCAGAGGTATACCCCTACCAAAAACACTCTCTCGCCTACTATTAGGTCGATAGGAATTCTTTCAGTCACCTCCACAATCACCTGTAATCCACAAACTCGGAGCAATCAAACACCCAACACCTCACAAGATATAGGGTATTACGCATTCACGCGGCACAAACCTATATAAACCATGTGTTCCAACGTGCATCCGCACGTACCATCAAGAAGTGATCGACGTCGCCATCCTCCCAAAAGCACTACGTGGGCTACCACATAGTGCGCAGGCAGGACTAAACATCAACAGAACTCGAATTGAATCTAATTGCCAGGCACATGGACATTAGTGAGGCTTTGAACCTTTGGCTCTGAAATTCGATCCATGATGGCTAAGATGACATCCAAATACTTGGGTAGCGGGTCTTCCATCCATTCATATTGGGGCTCAAGACGCTAACATGGGAATTTAGGCATGTGTGGCATATGCCAAACTTGTAAGACATCTTTAGAGGATAGTCGATATATTGATGGTGAGACCAAAGTTGTACCCCAACTCCGCCAATCACCGTGGGCTGGTAGTTGTCTAGCCGCAGGCGCAAGAAGAAGAGATATTTGAACAAAGGGAAGAAAAGGGGTACCTAGATAAGCTTCGCACCGATGGGTGAAGATGATGATGTGTAGGATCGAGTTAGGGTTCAAACATGAACCAACTCGATTTGATAGAACCGAAGAAGGTCACAAAAGAATTTGGAGGCAGGGAAACTGAATATGTGCTCCAATAATGGTGTGAAGACCATAATTTCCTCTTTGTCTGGCATCGGGAAGTCCCCTTTGTCGGGGAGGCGCCATAGATAGGGATGAAAAAATGAATGGAATTGGTCGGGATAAGCCATCTCTCGTTTTCATTTTCACATTTTAATTTGGAATCGGGATAACAATGGGACTAGTGGGATGATGAAAATGAACAAGAACGAACGGAATAAATCGAAAACAGGTCAAAATCACACGTAAAAAGGAGAAATTTGTTATTTTGCCACTCTCAATTTTGGTTGTCTGTTATTATGCCATCCCGTGTCTATGACTGGTGGGACCGTCTGTGTCTATGATTTGTGGGTCCGATGGCATACTGGCGAAGCCCACAAATGATAATGGCAAAATTGCCAATGGCTCCGTAAAAAGCGGAAACATTGTCGCATAGAGTATAAAAATAAAGTAGTATTGCCATCAATTGAAACATCTCGTATAGACATATGGAAGCAATATATTATAATATATATGGCTTCCAAAGAAAATAAGCAATATATTATAATATATATGACTAGCCATTGGATTACTTTCTTTTCATGCAACAATCCTCTAGTACGAAGGGCATGCAACTCCTTGCTTTCAAGCGAGGAAGATTGGAACTCATGCGGTTGAGAGGAGTCAAGGATGTGGAGAAATAGGAGCTGATCGAAGGTTAATGGTGATGGAGCAAACCCTAGGACGAAAAAGATGGGATAAAGATGGAGTGACCGTAGAGGAGCGCTTGAAGGTGGAGTATAAAGGTTGATGGCCTGCAGGGGGTTTCCTTTTATAGATGTGGAGCCTCATGAAGCTAAAGTGATGTGGGATTATAAAGTTTGGAGTGTTGGAGCAATAATGGATCGAGTCCTAAGTATCGAGCCGAGTCTATGAGCTACTAGAGTGGACTAGGGACTCAATCGAAGACAAATTTATTTGACACGATGATTCAAGTTTAGAAGAGTATCCCAAATTTACTCAAGGATTTAAATCCTTATAAGGGACACCTTTCAATGCCTCAAGAATAGTACTATTTGCCCGCATCAAGGACTCAATCAAACGTGACCGGAGGGGGCTATTGTAAATAATATGTGCCTTGAGAACACTAGACCGAGTGTCATAAAGAAGGGTGTGTTGACTTGGCTATGAACCCAAAAGTGAGCCTGTAGTGAAGAGACTCTCAGAAAGAATCTCAGATTAATAAGAAATTCTTTTGGAAATCTAGAGTTAAACCTATATATATATATATATATACAATTTGATAACTAACTATCATCGACTCATTAGGAAAAAAAGATGGATAGGGAATCGCTTAAGATCAAGTTAGAATAGAACAAAAAAGTATTATTATCTCACATCGAGAGTCCGAACCTAACTGGCTAACCCTCGTGTCTCTTGTTTCATAACCTTCGACTTTTGATCTCGTGATCAATCTCATTAACCCACCATCAAACGATTTGAGACGGTATTTGATATGAACATTTCCATAGCCATGGCAGGCAAACTGTTACGAACGCGTAATATATAATGCAGGATTTGGCGAAACAATAAGAACTTGTTCGGTTAGCTCTCAATCCATGTGGATTGAGTAGGATTGAGTGAGTTTAAATTCTAAGCAAGTCAAAATTCTTCTAAATTTTTTCTAATACCATCCAATCTATATATAATGGAAATAACCGAACAAGACCTAAGACGGAATCGTATATGGTTAATTAACTTGTGCTGGACGTTTTCATGCATGTAATGAATTACAGTATACTAGAAGAAAATTTTGTCCACTTGCTCGATCTGATCCTGCTGTAGCCTGTATAGAGATGGCAATGGGTAAAAACCCGCTGGGTATTACTTGCCCAAACCTATACCCGCGAAGAAAAATACGCCCGCTAAAAAACCCATATCCATGACGGGTATAAATTTTTGCCCAAACCCATACCCATGCGGGTTTCGGGTACCCAACGGGTTTCCCGTACCCACTAACATCAACACAAAAAATATTTCATCATGTAAATGACAATCAATACATTAATAAGCTAGCATAAAAGGAACAAGTGATAACTAATTTTAGCTTAAAATTTGTTACATAAAGTTTATTTCAATTAGAACATATTCAATTAATAATATTATGAGACATATTTATAATGAATGTTGATTTTAAGGCGGGTTTTAAAAACCCATGGATTTGCGGGTATGGGTAATGGAAGAACAAACCCATACCCACATACCGACCCGTTGAGTTTCTATTTTAACCCATTAACAAATCCGTGGGTACAAAAATTGATCCAAACCTATATCCTAATAGAGCAAAAACTCACCGGGTTTCGGATAGCGGGTGTCCATTGCCATCTCTAAGCATGTAGGAGGATGGGCCGGGGGATGGCTACTAGTAGCTGATGTGCGAGCGAAGTTGAGTGCCGCGACCACATAGAGAACCGGGGGCACATGTGCATCCCAGTCCATGGCGCACTTGGGGCGTGTTTGCGACCCTGCACCAAGCTGGCTCGGCCTGCCCTACTGGCCCAGCCCTAGGTTGGCATGGCCCAGTTGGTGCAAATCCCTTTGTTTGTGTTGCTGTACAAAATGAGCTCGGCCCAGGCGAGAACATGTTTGTGACCCTTACAGACAGCTGGGCTAAGAGGCCAACTGCCCAACTGCCAAACTGGGAATATGTTTGGCAATTGGCTGTGGTCGGCCTGGCCCATAGACAGGAAATAGAGATGGACATTGCTAACATAAAAAAGAGATGGACATTGCTGACAGAAAATAGAGGATTAGAACAACATATGTCAATTGAACAATACAAGCATCAACTGAGTTAGCCTCAGACAAATTTAACTTAACTTCATCAATTATTGTCATTGCTGGCTACAAGTTACTATCAAAGAAGCCATCTCTATTTTCATGTGATCTTCCTCAGAATAACATATCCATCTGCAACAGGTAGTTGGACATCCATCTGCAACATATCCATCAAAGAAGCCAGGCAAGATTGACAATAGCAATGATTTTCCTCAGATATAATTGCCATTTTCATGTGATCTTTTAACTTGGAGCATAAGGAACATAGCTGGGCAGCCATGAAACCATGATATTCATCCAACCCAGCCATCAAGTCATCTATGGTGGATAACAGTTGCATTGGGCATGGATGTGCCCCATGGTTCCATGGCAATAATCACAACATGGTGGAAACAACATAATTTTGAGCATATGCCCAGTACCTCACAATTTAAAGATCATCCACATTAACACGGGCAATAATGACAACATGGTTCCATGGCAATTATGTCATCATAGGCATAAAGGAAAGCACAAGTAAACACGGGCCTCAGCTGCACTACAACACATCCAATGCAAATGCTCCTCAGATTAGTGTATATAGCATCATTGGCCAAGTAAAAACTTCAATCATAGTATGAAATGTTTGAGCCTTACAGTAAAAACTTCAATCATAGTAAAAACTTCAATCATAGTAAGAATACAAATAGTGTCTTACAATAAGTTTGAGCCCAATAGCTTAGGGTTCAAATGGTGTCCACCCAAATGTTACCTATTGTTAGCCACCCTCCTAGGTAAATTAGACAAAAGGACTGGTGGGAGTAAACCAGACTGCACACCAAAATGTCTACAACAAATTATTCCTAGTTGTAGTCAAAAGAGAGAGTGGGCAGGAAGAGAGAGTGGGTGGTGGTGCACACCAACATGTAATTCACCTACATGTAGTAGTTCTTGGCTAGGAAGGTCCTAAGCCAAATGTTTCTATGTGCCTCAGTCATGTGAACAAAGCCCCTGCCTTGAGCCTTGTTGTCCAGGAGGAAGGTGTAGGCAACAATCAGTGCCTCCTCAGAATAGCCAGGCATCTCCATCACAGCTAGGTAGAGGTTACCATCCACATGGGCAGGTCCAGTCTCTCTAAGGGCATTAGCCACATTGTTCACTGCATCAGACATATTGGTCAACATAAGCATCTCATCCTCACTGAAGTTCCCTCTCTTCCTCTTCCTACCCACAGCTATGGAGGGGATCTCGGTGGCCTTGCTACCCTCTCCAACATCAGTTTGTGCTCTCTCTTCAGAGATATAGGTGAAGGCAGGTCCCTCAACCTTGGCAGCAACACTATCAACCTGGTTCTGTCCTAAGGCTTCACCAGAACCAAGTGCAAATTTGCCAGTGGCCATAGCATGGCCAAAAATGGCCTCCATCTCAGTGTAGAACCTAATAGGGCAGTTTAGGAACTCTGCATCTTTTGGATGGTCCTGATCAAGTAATTGAAAAGATAGTGTTTTAGACAAGTAAAAAAAGCAAGGAGACATAGGAAACAAATCATAGTGCTACCTTGCAGTGGCCAAGGTAGTGCTCCTGATCAAGCAAGATAGCATTGGAGTCACTATCCCATAAAGCCCCACTAAGGTCTTTGAGCTTAGACACCCTAGACCATTTTTGCCTCCATTCCCTCAAGTGGTTATACACCTGAGTTGGGCTCACTGCCTCCCCACTGTACTCCTTAAGGGCTTTGGCCACAGAGTTGACATCCTTGTCCTTGAAGACCTTGTCAGGCCTGCTACCATCACTAAGAAGTTGAGCCATCCTCCTAAGAATAAATCCAGAGGTGTTGTTGTTCCACCTCATTGCCCTAGGACCCCCGGGAACAGCAGCAACAAGACCAGCTGCTGCTGGAGCAGCACCGGCACAAGATGCAGTAGCATCATCAGCGTTAGCTGCTGCACTAGCACCAACCCTTATCATCTCAGTCATCACATCAGTAGCTGGGACAAACCCACCCTGATCACCAGCTGGGACTGAAGGCATCTTACCACTGGTTTGCATGTACAAATGAGTATAATAATATCAGCACAACAAGAAGAGTCAAATGGGAATAAAAAAATTGGTCTCAGCCATGTCCATCATATTATTACATTATCATCAAACAAACATGAGTTCCATAGCAGGGTAAACAAACCATCATATCCTAGAGCTTCCCCTCCCTTCCCACATAACATTGCAAATGGCATCCCTCTTTGCAGCCATGGCACTGGATTCTTGGCTCTGGCTACCATTGTCATCTAGTGGATCTTGTTGTGTGCCAGTGAAACCCTCCTCATCAGGCACTACTTCATCAATGCCAAAGCCTAAAATCCAGTTATGCAGGATCGAGCATGCCAACACAAGCTTGACTTGTGTCTTATACTTGTGAAAGGGCTTGTTGTCCAAGATACGAAACCTGTTCTTCAATGCACCTATAGCCCTCTCCACAGTTACTCTAAGTGATGAGTGTCTCAGGTTGAACAGTTCTCTTGCATTGGTAGGTCGATTTCTGCTCCCAAACTCACTCAAATGGTACCTAACCCCCTGAAGGGGGGTAGAAAGCCAGTGCGGCATACATACCCCGCATCTACCAAGTAGAATTTACCTACAATGTGAAATCTACTGTGAGCTTGTGTGACATTGTAGAATTTACCTACAATGTGAACTTGGTAGTGCAATTACCTTGTGGGACAGTGAACTCATCATCCCTCTCAATGGCATCAGCTAGGATAAGTGCATCATGGGCAGACCCCTCCCAGCCAGCTAGAACGTATGTGAACTTGAGGTCAAAGTCCACAGCAACCATCACATTTTGTGTCGGGTTAGTTTTCCTACCCCTGAAAGCTTGCTGCATGTGTCTAGGCACCCTTGCCAGCACATGGGTGCCATCAATGGCACCAATGCAGTCCTAAAAACCATATATGTAAGATAAATGAACATGTGAATATGAACAACTAATGAACCCAAGGTAGGCAAATACCTTTAAATATGGATTCCATCTATAGCTTCCAGTGATCTTTGGGTGAGTGGTAGGGCTAGGTGCCTTGATAAGTTCCTTCCTAAGCTCTCCAACAGCATACAAAACCTGATGAAAGTGCTTGTGTACTGTCTGAATGGACCTCCTAAAGGCCTGGTGCACAACTCTGAACCTTTGGTTGTGACCAACAACATGCAAGAACATGGCAACTTGCTCCTCTACTGGCACCCCCTCCCTATCAGTTACCAGTCCCCTCTCTCTAAAGGTCGTGCATAAAGCAAAAAAAGGGGCTCTCTTCATCCTAAGCATGGAAATGCACTCTACATCAGTGGAGTTGTAAATCATGTTGAGGGTCCTCTGTCTGTGAAGTTCACTTTGTTCCCTAAGTACATAGACTAGAGGGTCAGGCTCTACTTCAGGATCAAACCTTTTTCTTTTAAGCCTAGTTGTAACAAATGAAACCATCACTACTGTCAAGGCAGCTGCTTGCTTACACAACAGCTCGCGGCTCAAAGAGGGATCCATCTACATGCATATAACAATGATACAAGAATTAATCTAATCATACCCTGCTTGGCCTCAGCATGTTTGCAAAATGAATCAGTAAGGAAAAAGAACACGGCTGCATCATCTATATGATACCTCCAAGTGAACATAAAGGACAACATCATCGACCAATTTAATATAAATCCAAAGCAAACCACATGAAAATCAAACTCGCAGCAGGTATAACATGAACAACACACTGTACCAAACCCTAACTCATGAAGCATGAACCAGAAAATAGAACGATTGGGGGTTGATTTCACCTTGGGGTCAAGGTCGTAGCAACGGAGACGGAGCAGACCTAGAAGTATAGGAAGCAAATCGACCAGAGACGAAGCGACGAAGCAGATGCCCAACGCCACGGAGTCCTGGCACCAGGCGGAGCTGGACGCAGCCGCGACGCACAGCCACTCGCCGCCGGTCTCTCACGAGGGAGGGAGGGGGTGGAAGAAGAACGAGCAGCGAGAGGAGGGGAAAAGGAGGGTGCACCGTCGCCATATATAGCCGCAAGAGGATTCACCGGAGCGCTCCTTCCCGCGCGCGCGAAAACCTCACCATTCCCGCGCGAGCCCGCGCGAGCTCCCGCCAGCCACCTCGCCCGCCGCCACATTCCGCCAGTGCGCCGCGCGCAGCCGAGCTCCCAGGAAACGAACCCTAGCCGCGTTTCCTGGGAGCCACCCAGGAAACAGGCTGTTTTCAGCCAGGCTGCGAAACGGGCCAACCTTGCAAACAAGGTTAGTTGTAGCCCACGGGCACAATCGGGCTACTGGGCCATCCTCCGAAACACGCCCTTGGTGATCTCTGGTGGCGAAGCGATACGATACGATGGCCGGCCGTAGTACGTCCCGTGGGTGGCCGCTGACGTGACGAGAAACAGTCGGTCGGCGGCCAGCCAGTAACGTGACACTCGCCATCTGCTTCCATCTTTTGTGGTTTTTTCTTCTCTAGACTTGACTGCATGCAGCCAAGAACCAGAAACCGGACGACCGACCGACGACGGCGACGGGTCGTCGTGCACCGCCACACGGGGGTCATACGATACGACACGACACGTTCCGCCGCGAGATCGAGGTCGATGAGTCCGAGGCTCTCGGCTCCCAAGTCCCAACAAGCTGCACCGGCTCGACGAGGACGACGTACTGTACGAACAGAACAACAGCCAGAGGCCGGCCGGCCGGACGACCGACGGTCGCCGTCGTGCACCGTGCACGGTGCACCACGTCTCATGCCGTCTGGCGTGTGGGTGACGAATCACTGAAACTGAAAGGGTAGGCAGCACAGCACATCCACACACATGTTCTTTGCCTATCACACGCTCTTTGTAAAATTTTAGTACACTGGTGACAATAGGCGGACCGAGTCCAACATCAACAAAAAAATATATATATACTGGACGTTCGTTAGCCGGGACCATTTTTCCCCCAAAAGGAACCAACTACAGCAGGCTGAAATAAACGTTCCTCCCTCTATGCCAAAATAAAATTCGTATTAGTAAATTAGTGGTTCATATAACATTTGATGTATGTGTTTTGTATATATATACATGCCTATATTTATTAACATTTATTTGAATATAGATATAAAAACACAGAGCTAAAACGATTACTAATAAAGTTAACTTGACGCTGCAGTGTTGTTTTTTTTTATAAACTCTGTTCAAGTTAGAGAAATCTGATTTGTAGCAGCTCTTGACTTCAACAGAGGGATCAGAATAACTATAAAGCTCCAGTAAATAGATTACAGAATACAGCTTCCCTGTTTCTTTCAACAATACGGCAGTTTAGAATTTTTTATGTAACAAAGCTAGAGAGTTTGTGTTTTATGTAACTAAGCCAAAGTGTGGGTAAGTGATATACGATAAAGTAGCATGACACACGGAAGTTCCACTCATGGAATGGCTTTGTTCGTTTACACCAATCCCGCTCTAGATTAGCATGGATTGGAATTAAATCCATGCCTCAATCCATGCCCCAAAATAATCCATGACTACTTAATTTTTTTTATTCGGTTAAACCCATCATGGAATATAACCCAAAGGTTTGGGAATTTTTTAAACTATGGAAGACATGGATTCTATCCATAGCCCATTAGGTATGGAACAAATCCATGAGATATTGCACAAGTTTACATTAGAATTCATGGATCAAAAGAATAACTAGCTTTGAAAGTCACATGGATTTGTTGATGGATTTAATCCCACCATGGGATTAGGTGTGAGATATGGATTCACCCAATCCATACCCAGATTAAATCCATGGTGGGATTATATCCCATATAACCGAACAAGACCTTATGTGGAAATATAACTAAATAGGAGGACAACAAGCTTACTTCTATTCAAGCACAGCTCTAGCAAGGGACTATGACAATACAGATAAACCAAGATATAGTAAGGTAGGACACAATAGCATTCCAGGGTGCACCACGAGCGCTATGCTTTAACAAATAGACCTAACATCATGGAGTACATAGATTAGGGATAAAAACAGGTACCCGAACTCTTAAAACAAATCTAATATTTTAAAATAGATATGTATAAAATTTAATCATAATCTTTCCTTCTGTTATAAGCACACTATTATATATAAGAATAAATTTTACATAGATTGTTTTATACATTATTTACTCTTTACAACAAAAAGATGAAAAAATGTTTGTATCCGTATCCGAATGCTACCCAAATTTTATATCTATCATTTTAAAAAATATGATAAATTTGATGTTTATTTTTTATAAATCTTTACAAGTTCAATGCTAAAAACAAGAATATTAATTTGTCTAGCAGATTCTATATCATATTTATTCACTATCAAAGAAAAAAATACCAAAAAACTGGTATGCGAATAGGTACCCGTTTTCATCCCTACATAGGATGGACATGGTTGTCACCACCTTCCAACTATCATTAACTATTTAGAGGCCTAACCACATTCCGGTACCCGGTAGAGTAAACACCACTGAAAGGCCCTAGTTTGATTTTGGTAACCGAGTGACAACCTAGGTGGACTAATATATTTTCTATGTTGAGATACACAGGTGATTAGTCCACAAGTAGACTAGTTTGAGATACTTAAATCATGATGGTGAAATGCTTGGATTTATTGTAAACCTCAACTAGGTGTATGTGAGACATCACATGGTGTCTTGTGGATAGGTGCAGGCAGTGGCGGAGCCAGGATTTCTGTAAGTGTAGGGCCAATATAACACTAACAAATATTTATATCAGCTAGAAAATCTTAAATCATGCAAATGTATAGATAATGACACATATGACCATGAACGGATTATACAAATTCTCTCATTCCTTCAGAACATATTTGGGTCCCTAGCAATTTTTCGGCTCAAGAGTAGGGCCCAAGCCCTAATGGCCCTATGCCTGTCTCCGCCACTGGGTGTAGGATATCAAGAGACATGGTTTGGGTATGAAGGACTGATTGTAAAAGTGATTGACAAGTTAGATACTTTGAGGCGATGGACCACATGTGGCAGAGAAGCTTGAGCAAGGACTTGGCACCGATCGACCAAGGAAACAATAAAGACCAAATGAAGTTGCGATAAATAAAGTAATGAGGCCACAATGGTAACATGAAGTGGACCATATCATTCAAAGAAGATCAAGCCAATTGTTTATTCATGTTGATGGTCAAGTGGCTTGATGAAGTATGATGGAGGAACTTCATGATATGGTTAATGATCAAAGGTAGCATGGTTGGCTACATCTATGGATGATCATTGCCCATCATGTGATGAGGTTGGATGCTTGTATAACATCATCAACATTAAGATGAAATGGAATGTGCAAGACAAAGGTATTGTCCAAGATTGTTCTGTAGTGATTATGCAGGTATGTCACGAGATCGAGAGCATAGTGATTATGTAGGTATTTCACGAGATCGATAGCATATATAGTGATTATACGGGATATGTCATGGGATCGAGAGCTAAAGGTTAGGGCATGAGAGACATGAGGATTTATACATGTTTGGACTCTCAATGTCAGACAATACTTTTTGTCTTGTGTGTGTTGTTATATGTTCGGAACGATCACAGAGTTTTCCCGTCCCTCTTTTTATATTCTAAGGAGGGATAGATGTTACACGGTAAGCATAGAGCCGATTATCAAGTTCATGATGGAATCAAGTCAATTGCCAAGTTGTACACAAGTCCAATTTACGGCTTATCTCATATTCAGTTGAGATCTTTAAAATCTATCCTAGTTTAATCATTGATTCTTTGGACTTATGGCCGGACGCATAGGTCCTTCTGCTTAGCCTCTTCTTTATAAAGCTTGATTTAGGTACTCATGCATATTATTGACAATAGCTTCAGACTTTGTTTGACGATAAAAAAGACTCTCTATATATGAGAGCATCCATACAAGGTTTTGACCACTTTAGGACGAAACTTGAAGATGGAGAGATATGAGAAAATACAATGTCGTTTCCATCTCTACTCACAGCCGTGAGTCCATACACGAGTTGTTTTTATGTTCAATTTCCACGGTCATGTCCCTGTATTTAAATGATAAAAAAACTAAAATTATATTTAAATATAAGATATGACATATGGATGTTGGCTATAAACCTATATTCACACACCTAACTCATGGTTCTATAGTCGTCGTGCATCACCCTTCTCATTCCCGTTTATGCAAAAATAAAGAGAAAATATGCATGATTGGGGATTTGAACTTTAGTTGTAGGATCTAAGTTCATACCCTCCTATCCAACAGAGCACATATATTTTTATGTTTCATTAAAAACAAAGTATACTCATGTCTTATATAAA
This sequence comes from Zea mays, assembly GCF_902167145.1. NCBI lineage: Eukaryota > Viridiplantae > Streptophyta > Magnoliopsida > Poales > Poaceae > Zea > Zea mays. The sequence continues at coordinate 68,892,437 of NC_050096.1, read as the reverse complement.
AACCGTTTCAACGAATGAACATCTCATTAGTGATATTTAAAAACTATAGCAATGCATAAGCAACTAACTACTCAAAAAAATGCAACCTGAATACTTCCTTTGCTTCTCCACACATGAAATGAAAGAAACTGAAATAAGAAACGGGCAAACGGCGCTGCAAAAGCGGGAAATCCCTTTTCCTTGCTGATAGTGATACCCGGTCAAAACCCACCGAGACGGCGAGACGCGGGGAGCGGGTACATACACACTGACACACCTCACGCGAGCCGAGACGCCCAGCTCACCGCCCCACCGAGTCCCACAGTCTCAGAGGCCACCTCGAGCCCCCCCTGCCCCGCAAGCCGCACCCGCCGCTCCCTCCGCCATCTGCGCTGCGCTGCTCTGCTCTGCGGTGCCAGGCTGCCAGCCAGTGCCGGCGCGCGCCCGCTGCCGCCCCGACGGGCCCACCGTTCTCTTCTCTCCGCGCTGCGCGCCGGCTGGGCTGCAGGTCAGTTAATGCGCCCGTGACAGGCGGCGTCGGGGAGGCCAAGGGCGGTGCCGGGTTAATCCCGCCGTCTCTCGAGGCGGCGCCCGCGGAGGACCAGGCGGGAGGGGGAGACGGTGAGGCGCGGCCATGGGGGGCGCCAAGGCGGAGGACAAACCCGCCGCCGCCGCTGCAGAAGATTGGTGCTACCAATTTGGAAACAAGGTTCGATTTCTTCACCATTTGCACTCCTCTGCAAGACTGGGACACGTTTCCGGGTTTCGTTCTGCCTGGGCGGCGACAAATCTCATGGCAAATTGCCTTTGTGGGGCTCATTCCCTGGGTTCACACTCCAAATCCTTCCTTGCGACCTTCTCTCAGCCGTCGCGCTTTCCGTGGCAAGCCTTTTGGAACCCTGATCTGAAGTGTCACTCAGATCAATGCAGTCGCATTGATTCTATTCGTTTCCTGTTTCCGTTTCCCCCTTTTAACGTGTCTGCTAGTTCCAAGTCCCGAGCGTTTTCCGTTCTCTGTTTCAGAATTGAAGCTTGTTAAGTTCTGTTTTTTTTACAATCCTTCGTTTTTGTCCCAGTCCTTTCTATTCCTGGAGAAGTTAGGAATCTGTTGTTCTCCTGTTCCATTTCTCCTTTCTATTCCTGGAGAAGTTAGGAATCTGTTGTTCTCCTGTTCCATTTCTCGGTGCAGTATTAGTTGCAGAACAGGAATCCACTTGATTTGTCAGTTTAATTATGCTTGTGTCACCTCAGATGTGTCATATTGATTATGACTGCATTTTTGTCAGCTGTAATATGCGTGTTGGCTTGCATTTGTTTCTCTCTTTATTAGTACTACCAGCATTTTCGGTCAGTATTTTTTGTCTTCCTTGCTGAAGAATGAGAAGGAAAGCTGTCATACTCCTCGTCGGGATAGCTTCATTTATTAAGGCAGCTGGGCGACAGAATATATGGGAATGTACTTGAACTTCACAAAAAAGGGCCTTTTCATCCCTTGCCGTGTCTTCCATGTTGGTAAAAAGGCTAGTAGCTGAATTGAATAGTACGTGCTCATTTTAACTACCCTGAGGACTAGATAGATCTTGAAGTTTTATTTGTTTATTTCTTTTTATTTCTGCTTATATAGATGTAGGATGTAGCCAAATGGATGCTTCTCAGCTCACATTGAACATTAATGTTTGTGTTGTTTGCTGAAAGGTTTTTTACTGTAGCAGAAGGTTACAAAATAACAGATCTTACCTCAAAAAAGGGCTGCAATGTATATATACTGGCACTGAACCGCGTATGCGCAGTGCAACCTGCTGATTGGTTTTGTACTGGTCGGATCTGTTTGCAGGATGCATTTGACTTGAAGCCCCCGAAAAAATCACCGATCGCGTTGAGAACGGTTGTCTTCGCTATGACTATGTTATGCGGGATATCTATTTGCTCAATGTGCATGAAGCAACTAGGGAGTGATGGCTGGTCAAGAGTTGTCAAGATTGAAGTTGTGGAACAACCATGTAATAAGTCCATTGCTCCTCTTTCGGAGGCTCAATTTGTGCGCTATCCTCAACCGATAACTTACAGCAGGTGAGATCTGCACTGTGGTAAGATTGAGCAATCTCGTTTGTTTAATGCCTAATGCATAATTTTTTATTTCTAGGGAGGAATGCAAGTGCAATGCTGTCCGGTCCTTTGCAATTATATCATCGCAGCGATCTGGAAGTGGCTGGTTTGAAACACTTCTTAACAGCCACATGAATGTTAGCTCCAATGGTGAAATTTTCTCTAGAAAAGAAAGGAGGAGTAACATTTCCTCTATAATAGATACCCTGGATAAAGTGTACAATTTGGACTGGAACAGTAGCGCTTCCAAGAATGAGTGCACTGCAGCTATTGGCTTCAAGTGGATGCTAAATCAGGTGCGGACTAAAACATGCAGTATAGATAATTTATTTGGATGATCCTTTTTCATTTATTTTTCCATTTAGTTCCAGTATGTTTCAATTATTAGTATGTGTAGTCTCCTAAACGGCCTACATGTTCTCAACTGTAGATGCTAAATGTTATTGCATATTGCGCCAAACTTTCCTCAAGTCCATGTAACTATTTTTTTTTGGGAATCCACTTTAGGGCTTGCTCGTTTTAGTGCCAATCCATGTGGATTGGACGAGATTGGATGAGTTTAAATCCATAAGAAGTCAAAATCCTTCTTAAAATTTTCCAATCTCTTCCAATCCATGTGGGATGCGAATAACCGAACAAGGCCTTATGGAACTGTCGGTAGCTAGTTTAGTTTTCTGACTTGCTGTCAGATCCTGCATTTTAGACAAATTTTCTCTCTCTCGAACATGCATGAGAACTGCAAATGCATATGGAGTAATATTTGATAGATTCTGTAGTGTGTCCAGTAGACTGATTATAATCTACATGTCAAGCATGTTTGTTTCAGGGCTTCATCTAATTTGTGCGAGAACGAACTTTTTTCCTGGTAGACAGATTGCCTAACCAAACCATGAATATTGGCCAAACATAGGTTTAGAGACTGGAAACAAAACAGGCATTGTAGCTAGAGAGTGGAAACAAAGGAGCATTTCTTCTGAACGGGGTTGGGGTGTATGTTTTCAGGGCCTCGTGGCAAACCATGCGGACGTAGTCGACTACTTCAACCGAAGAGGAGTCTCTGCGATATTTCTTTTCAGAAGGAACCTGCTCCGCCAGTTGGTATCACAGGTAGCGAACAACCACGACAGGTTACTTAAGCAACTAAACGGAACGCACAAGGCCCATGTCCACACGAAGCGTGAGGTTAGTAATGCTAGCTAAGAAACGGATATGGCAGCAAGTCTCTGAGCTGATCTGATCTCTCTCTGTGTTTGACGTGTCGTTCGTTCTCGCTCCACAGGCCCATATACTGGCAAGATACAGGCCCAGGCTCAACACGACGTCACTGATATGGCAGCTGAAACGAGCTGACGAGTACACTCGCGACGCTCTTGAGAACCTAAACAACACCCGGCACATGAGCGTCTACTACGAGGACGTCGTCCGCAACAGAACAGTGCGTTCTCGCTGATGCCCTTCCCTTGTCTGTTCCCTTCCGTTGGTTGTGTCGCTTACCATCGCTGCTGCACTGCAGAAGCTCTTGGATGTCCTGGATTTCCTCGGAGTGCCGAGGAGGAAGCTGGTGAGCCGGCACGTGAAGATACACACGAAGCCGCTGTCGGAGCAGATCGAGAACTGGGACGAGGTCTACAGCGCCCTCAACGGTACCCAGTACGAGGGCTTCCTGAATGCCGCTGACTATCTAGTATAACATCACGTTTCTGGATGTAGATAGTGTGCGTGTGATTCTTTCGTTTCTTGTTTGTTTCTGGCAGAAATTTTGATGCGGGGTAGGCGCCTTTTGCCGTGCATGGTTGCATTCTCGGTAACCTGATGCTCCTGTAACTAACCCTCCAGCTTCTCTGATCTTTGTATTTGCCTTGGGTGTTTGCTGATGTTCTTTCAAACTATTTGAAATCGGGCTGTCGGAGTTCCAGATCCCGGGCGGCAGGATAGTTGATGTGACCTAGATAAATGTACAAGACACATCACAAATATATAAAATATTTCTGTAGTATCCTCACAAATATATCAAAAATATTTCTGTAGCTCTTATTACATGATACTCTACTATGCAACCAACAGAAGCAATATCTCCTCAGGGAGCTTTTGCTTTATTGCCAAATTAAATTAAGAAATGTTCTATGGGACTACTACAACGGAAAATAAGACTACAAGATCACCTCAGGGAGCTTTTGCTAACTACCTGCAATATCAAGGTGCAGCAGTTAGTCAAATTGCACAACAGTTGTAAAAGGAAAAAATACAACTTAATTAGGCCTAGCTGAATATGCGACCATATTACAGTTTGATAATAGCACCTTATACTGGTTAGCTCCTACTGCCAGCTAGTAAAAGAATCAATTTGAGTTGAGATATATTCGGTGTTTTGAGTCTTACAAGGTCTAGATTTCTTATGCGAGCTCCAGAACAAGAGCTGATGCTCCGCCTCCACCGTTGCAGACACCAGCAACTCCGATCTTGCCACTCTTCGCCCTGAGAACCTGTTAACAAGAAACAATGATTAGGAGGGTCAAGCACAATATATTTTGATGTCCCAACATGATGGCACTATATTGTGCCCAACGTTTTGCTTAAAGAAAATGAAGAGAAAAAGAAACTATTGATCACCAGCAACAAGTGAAACAAGGGATGAGCCGATATCAATGTGAAACTCTACATTTGCAGCTTTATACAAGATTCTATTTGCAGATAATTTGCACATTGGAAATCACTAAGGGCTTGTTCGGTTGCGAGAGGATTGGAGGGGATTGAGGGGGATTAAATCCCCTCCTATTCAATTTTAACTAGAAGGGGATTTAATCCCCTTCAATCCCCCTCGAACCACTTGTAACCGAACATGGCCTAAGGTAGTGTTTGGTGCAGGGATGGGGTGGCTTGATCCAACATACTCCCTATGTTTCAAATTATAAGATGTTTTTACTTTTTCTAGATTTGTAGTTTTTATTGCGATAAACATTATGTCTCAGTACACGTAGTAAAAGCTATAAATCTAACAATGCCAACATCCCAAGACGTCTTATAATTTGGGATAGAGGAAGTAGACCTAGTAGCAATAGTGAAGATGCTTACTGTTCATCACGAACCCTATGATGATATGGTAACATATGTCAGAATTCATTATTTACTCAAAGACCATCTATTTTTTTACTAGAAAAACATTGCACATTTTTTTTAAACAAAAGGGATTGTAACTCAAAAGGTAAAACAAGCATCTTAAGATAGAACTTACACCAATAAGGGTAACCAAAATGCGAGCACCACTGCACCCGAGAGGATGTCCTAAGGATACAGCTCCTCCATGAACATTAATCTTTTCCTGCAAACACATATGCTGTTAGTACAGATAATACTGTTATAATGCAATTACACGTTGCTGCTGCATAGCAAATAACAAAAAAGAGACAATATGTACTTTCTGAAAGTGATTGTTTAACTTCTAAAATCCACAAAGAATGGCAGTTTAATACAGGTGACACTTACTGAAGGAATTCCAAGAAGTTTTTGATTTGCAAGCGCAACAGCCTATATTGACAAGTAAAAAAGACATTATTACAAAAAAAGTAATAAGTAAAATAAACTCTCAATGCATAACAAAAGGCTTACAAAAAATGTGAGTAAAAGAAACTCAATGCATACCGAAAAGGCTTCATTAATCTCATAGAAATCAACACGGGATGACTCTAATCCAGCATTTGCGATAGCCTTTGGTATTGCAAGTGCTGGAGTGGTTGTAAAAAGCTCCGGAGCCTGTATAAACAGCATCCACATTACAAAATAATATTCCAGATCACAAGTTCCAATAGTTGATAAATTTCGATATCTAAAATAGTAACATAAAATCGTTCCAGATAAAAATAACTTCCTATATCCTAAAATATTTAGATCACAGTGTAAATTAGAATAAGCGCATTCTACTCTTAGGAGAGCTAACAATTGTTTCTGTGGCTTACTTGAGCTGCATCAGCATAACCTTTGATCCTTGCAAGGACTTGAAGGCCAAGCTCTTGAGCCTTCTGCCCACTCACTAAAACTAATGCAGCAGCTCCATCACTGATCCATATAAAACAAATTAGATGACTGGTTGCAGAAGGCTACACAAGCCATAGTAGGCAGTACACCGGACAGTACTTGTCAGCTAAAAATAGACACAGTACAAAGTGAGACAAACAAGGTCTAGGGCAACCATGAAGAAATTTAAAAGGTAGGGCAACTTTTGTTGTTTGAATGGGCATAATAAGGCATTTAAAATGTTTTTACTTTCTTATGTGATATTGTGATAAATCATTCACACCAATTGGGTACCAAATCTAAAGAAAAAATTACCATCTATTTAACGGAGTAGAGCATACCCAAGCAGTCTAAAAACAAATAGAGAAACAATGAAGTTGACAAAATGCAAGCATAATATATCAGTTAAAAATGCATGCATAATACAATAATATAATTTAACTGTCAACAATGAAATAGGTTGTCCTTCATATCTGTCAGCTAAACAACATATGGCCGAAAAACAAGGTCTCAGAAAGACTTTGTAGGACAAAAGGCCTCAGAAATATTTCAAGCAGCTACCTTATACTAGAAGCATTTCCAGCTGTAACTGTACCACCATTCTCCTTGAAACTTGGGCGAAGTTTCTTTAGTTTTACTGGGTCAAACTAAGACACAAAAGGAATAGCACAAGACATAAATAAAACTGTCATGCATTGATCTTACAAATAACTGCTAGCAAAGCTCATTATGCAAGGAACGTTGCATTTGGAGGAAGCAAGAACAATAAATCAAAGTGCCTGCCAGTCTTTTTGCCTTTGATCAACTACAAGCTTTATTTTGTTAAAAATATTTTGTCACGTCAGAAAAAATACCTTATCCAGGCTTTCATCTCTCTCAATTAATGTTGGGGGTTTTCCTCTACCAACAGGAACTTGAACCTGGGTGACAACACTGACCATCAGAAAACCAAGAAAAGCATGTCTAGTATCATCAATGAGGGAGAAAATTACCGGAATAATCTCCCATGCAAAAGCACCACTGTCACGAGCAGCAATTCCACGCTCGTTGCTTTGGATAGCAAATGCATCCTATTCAAGAATAAGTAAAATTAAATATACCAGAAATTGGAAATATATTTATTGCAATATAGACAAAAATAAATTGCAACATATAAGTGAAAATTAAAAGGCAACTCAATTTTAATTATACTATATCAAATTTATTAAGAAAAAAATTACATAAACAGATACAGTAAAATCATCAAGGTACTAGTGTCATGTACTGATGAGCAGCTTTTAAGAGATTATACTTGTATAGCTCTAACAGGAATACAAAAGAGTGCTCATTTTTGTGTGGCACATCTACTTTCATCTCTGGAAGCAGATGAATGGTCAGTTCACAGACCCAGAGCATGCATAAAAGCCCACCCTATCAATCATGTCACAACATAACAGAAAATCATTGCTAGAAAGGATCCAAGTTACTAGTTCATCAGACAAGGAATGCAGATGCTGGTCTAGAGTCTCTAGACCATTTATGATGATGACCAAGATAAAGCACGAAGATTCCAGGGCAGTCTCAAAAGAATTGCCAGCATTGACATGTTGTATAGCACAACTTATATCTTGAAAAATATGGGAATATTATAACAAACAGCATTTACTGCTATCTGTATTAAGAGACCTGGTCTTCTCTTGTGAGGGCATGGTTGTCAGCACAAAGCTCGGCACACATTCCCATGGCACAATCATTGTATACATCCCAAAGCCCATCCTTAAGCATGGCATCAACAAGTGTGTCATGACCAAAACGAGACCCCTTCCTGCAATTGTAATTAGCAAGCTTATAAGCAGTTGAAATGCACTTTAAACATGAACAGAATATACTTTCACAACAAAACTGGCCACTTCGTTAATAGCCTCGCTGCTGGTGAATCAACATTTCTTACAAACAAATTTAGAAAATGCAATGAAGATAAGTAAGCATGCATGTATCTACCAAATAACTTAAGACTATCATTTGGTTTATGCAGCTCGATATTGAATATATCCACCAAGTAATAATTGCATACCTAGCTTCAGCAATGTACTTTGGGGCATTGGACATGCTTTCCATGCCACCAGCCACAACAATATCATTGATACCCAATTGAATTGACTGTGCTGCAAACATAGTAGCTGCATATAGGAAAGGAAAACAAGAGCATGGTCAGGTAATCTCTCACTTCTGTGAACTCTGAGCAGAGTACACAAGGACAGACAGATAAATTCGATTCAAACCTTTCATGCCAGATGCACAGACTTTGTTAACAGTGGTGCAAACAACAGAGTTTGGTATCCCGGCACCCAGAGCAGCTTGCCTTGCAGGAGCTTGCCCCAAATTAGCACTCAAGACGTTTCCAAAGTAGACCTCCTGCACGAGGGCTGGATCCACGTTTGCTCTTTCCAGAGCAGCTAACAGCCCCCAGCCATGACCATGTTCAGAGCTCGGATGTAAATGCAGAGAAGATTCGGATCTCACCTTGAATTACTATAGAGCCAAGTTTCGTAGCAGGCAAGGGAGACAAGGCACCAAGGAAACCGCCCATTGGGGTGCGTGCAACCCCAACAACACATACATCTGTGAGCAAGGAAGAAAAAGTTACTGACTGTAGAACAAAGCAGAACCATCTAGTGTGCACCTCACAGTATATCTATAGTACTAATTTGTAAACCGCGCTCAAAATTCCATCTGATGGTACAAACCAAACACACATGAAAAGCACATACTGTACTAGTACCAGTGAATCACTTGTTCCAAATGGCGCTAAAACAACAATGATGGCAGTACCCTCTGTGCAACCCGAAAAGGCAAAAACACAAATTGTGGTAATCATATAAACGTATTTCGCAGTAGCAATGAACTTTGGAAAACAATGGATTCAATCAAGCAAACGGACGAGATCACGAGCATGGAGCAGCTAGGATGCCCTAATGGATGCAGACAGGCACTAGAATTAAACAGAAAAGCGTCAAATTTCGGCCTTGCAAGGTACCCAAAAAAAAAACAAGAATTCCCAATATGTCAGATCGCTGGAAGCGCAATGGCGTGCTCATAGCCCAAAATCTATATTTGTACCTCCTCTCGGCGGTTTGACGTCTGTCTGTTTGAACACAAAGAAGAGATGAAACAGTTATACCTCTGGGGCCGATGCCGTCGGAAGCCATGGCCGCCGGTCCGAAGTGCCAAAACCAACCGACCTGCGAATCAGGGGCGGGCCCAGTGAAAAATGGTCAGATCCGAATACAAATACTAGATTTGGGGAGTTCGGGGTGTTTGAATTCTCGCAGAAGGAGCAGAAGGGACGGCATACCTGGAATATGCTGTCGCCGGCGAAGCGGCCTGATCGAATGGCGGCGCCGGCGCGGCGCTAGGGAAAGAAAGGCAGAGAAAGACAGTGTGTGCGCGGGGGGCGCTGGGGACAGGTTGAAGCGGAGGAAGAAAAGAGCAAGTAGGGAACGCAACACCCAACAGCCAAATCACCCGAATGTAATTTTTCCTAAATCTATAATTTATTTTATTTTTTAATCTATACAATATATAGATATATAATAAAATTAATAAATCATAAAAATTAAAGCTGAATCAGAGAAAGTACTAAATAAAATAGGCTTTATGTTAGGCAAAAAAAAAGTAAAAATAGAACAATTCAATTCACTATATGCCACTGTAATTTTGTGTAATACCTTATTCATCGTACCTCGTATGTTACTCGAATTCAATATCTCACTCTTACATGTCGTGGCCAAATGTTAAATGTAAAATGTTGTATGTCTTAGTCCCTTACTATGACATGAAAGAGTAAAAAATTGTATTCGGGTGACGTAAAAAGGATTAGAACATTTATGATAACAAATAAGATACTAGACGAGTGACATACATGATATAATTTTATCTCTAAACCTAATGAAACTAATAAAAAATGTCAATTGATATCGTTTGCGTTTGCTAATCACCTCGAACAATCATCCTCGCGGGCATGTGGTTAAGGCTAGAAAAAAAACTTGAGGCTCACGAGTCAGATCAAGTTCGGAGCGTCTGCGAGCGAGCTAGTTGTACCAAATTAATCAATATGTAGAATAATGATAGATATTAGATAATTTATAGATAGTCGGCTTATTTCTTAGCCTTTGATGATAAATATAAGATAATTCATAATGGTGAATAATATTTTTATATTTTATGTTTATATATTAATAATTTACTATATAATGAAATAATATATATCGGGGTGTAGCTCGCGAGCCGACTTCGAGCTGAGCCGAGCCTAACTCTCTAGCTCGTGAAATGGACGAGCCGAGTCAAGCTCGGCTCGACTCATTTTCTACTTGTGGTCGACCAGGTCTAGGTAGTCATGAACCGCAACCAATCTGTCAGTTTTATCGATTGTTTTAGATCATGTTAGGCGAGTGCCGGCGCTTGGCTCTACTGCCCGCCCACCCATGTGGCACAACCAAATGGTCAGTATCACCCGACATGGTGCCAGCACTAATAGCCTCGCTTGTGGTTGTCGAGGCTACTGATCGGCCGCCAGGGTTACTATTGACCGTGTTGGGACCGCGTCGGTCGATACTGACTGGTTGGTACTGAACAGCTATTGCGGCCATGTCGATAACGATCGCCTCTTGCCATGTGGCAGGTTCTAATTGCTTCGCTTTATTTTGATTTTTTTTCAAAAATAAAAAAACTAGAACTTGGTCTATAAATAGAGGAGTGTTTGATCTCATTCACACAACCCACACTTCAAATTTCTCTACCACCCCTTATAATCCTCTTACACTCGTTTCAATCAAATCAAGCATTGTTGTGATGTTTTCGTTCAGCTTGGACATCAATATGACTGAAAAGAGTTATTCAAGTTATTACAACAAAATATAATGCAACAGGCGTCAGAGCTTGGATCCGAGTCTCCTAGGTCGATGAGGTGGCCAAGGCAACATCAGAGATACATTGACTGCGACTATGTAGTTGCATACGACCGGTTAATGCAAGACCATTTCAACGACCTGTGTGTCTACCCACTGCTCTACTTTTGTCAAAGTTACCGCATCTAGAGAAGTCTCTTCCTTCATATCTTAGAGAGATTGGGTGAGCACTTCCCATACTTCACTTTTTGAACCGATGCATTCAACCGCAGTGTTTCCTCCCCCACCAGAAGTGCACAATTGGCCTAAGCATGCTTGCGTACTGTAGCATTGCTGACTCCATCGATGAGTACATCAAAATGAGGAAAGTTCCACCTCAGAGTGCCTTGGACTATTCTGTGTGAAAGGGTCCCTAGTTAAGTTGGTTAGGTCGTCTGAGTAGCACTCCTCAGGTCCTAAGTTTGAATCCCGGTGGGAGCGAATTTTAGGCTGAGGTTAACAAGGTCACTCACTAGTTTCCCTAGTTGTGTGCACATGAGATGGGCTGACCTATGGGGCGGATCCTCGTGTAAGGGCTAGTAGGGCTCAAAGCACGAGTAAAGATCTGGCCTATAGGGGGCGGACTCTCATGTTGCATGGGGGGAGGGGTACATCTTTCGTGACCTTTCTCGATCAGGGCTCCGATTAAGCTTCTTCTTACCGTGGGGGCAGTATTTCCCCTACGAGTGGAGTTTTTGGTCTATTCTGTAGAGGTGGTATTGCATGTTTCAGGGCGGAGTACAATTATCATGCCATTGTCAATGACTTAGGCTTATCTTAGCTAAGGAGGTGGAAAGGGGATTTTCTATTATGATATTGAGTATAGATTGCATGCATTGGAAGTGGAGGAAGAAGACATTTTACAAGGGGGATATTGGTTCTCCATCCATCATGCTCGAGACAGTTGCCTCGTATGACTTGTGGATCTGACATATTTTTATGAATCTATTAAAATGCTAAAACGGTTAGTATTTTAGGACGGAGGGAATTATTTTTTGGAATATTTTTGTAGCAACCTAAACATAGTTCATCTATGCTTAGTTTGGGGGGTGGGATGGTTAGGCCTAGAAGCTACTGTTGAATTAATGAGGGCCTAACCCAAATTAATATTCAATAATAGTCAATGCTAAAGGCCCACTTTAATGCTACGGTGTACTAGTACTTTAGTACCATACCGGAAGTACAAGGGACAATTCAATCAACTTAAATAGGCGGATCTTTGGTGCATCTAGTGAGAAGTTGAGAAAATGATGAAGGACTGCCACACGCGCGCGCCGCCGGGCCGTGGCCGTGGTAGATCGGACCTTGGTCCGAATATTCCTTCCTAACGGTTGCACATTTTGCCTAAAGTGATGACCGTCCATTACTGTTGTACGTTATTGGTCGTTTCCTATGTTATGGATAGTAACGAACGAGTTATAATGCTTGTCAGCTATTAACGGACGTCACTAATGGCGTCCGTTTCTGGCTGGCTGTAATGATAGCTCTGATGGTGACCGTTACTATCCGTTCGCCTCCCTCTGCTCGTTTATATATACAAAGGAGGTGAGGCTGCTTCTGGTTACGAGAGAACACACGTACAATTCTTAGACGCGTTGCGTACAGCCCATCCCTGGTTGAACCTCTCTAAACCCCGGTTGAACTTTTCCTGGACCCCAGTTGAACCTCTCTGGACCCCGGTTGAACTTGCCTTGGACCCCGGTTGAACCTGCCTGGACCCCGGTTGAACTTGACTGGACCCCAGTTGAAGTTGAAGTTCAACTGGAGTTGAGAAAGCTCGACACAGCTGAAGTTTAGCTCAGCTGAAAAGCTCAACTGCAGCTGAAGAAGCTCAACTCAGCTGAAGTTTAGTTCAGCTGAAAAGCTCAGCTGCTTTTCAACAAAAACACTCTAGGTTTCTCAAACCTAACCATAGTCAACCATAGAATTTTAAAGAGATTTTTGATTTTCAAAAAATAGCTTTTGAATATAGAGGCTTGAGCTTTGGCAAACACCAACCTTATTTTTGGATCCCCTTGGTAGTACGATGAATCCTATACTCAATTTAAGTAAAATATAATTAAGTAAACTCCTTGAGTAATTGGTGTCTCATGTGTGATTTCTCCATGGCGTTGCTTCATAAGGATCACAAACATCTTTGTCTCACCTTTTGAAGCAAACACAACTCAAACCCTGTGACTTGTACCATATCATCATATATGAGTTCAAATCATGGCTTCAAGTCACCTTACTGATGCATCAACATGTTATAACTCTTCATAGTTGATTAGTTCATCGACTTAGTGCAAGTACTCTCTTCTTCACCTTAGCCATGGTACCTCGGTCTACAAGCCGTCGCTTGTCCTTCACCTTCGCTTAGTTCCTCGAAGCCCTTTCCTTGCCATCTTCACCCTATCAAGCCATTCTTGAATCACATCATTTTGAGCATCCATTGAGAGAATCATTTCTTAAATATTGTGAACCTTGCTTGAATGTCTTCTAGATATAACTGTTAAGATTAATCAAGCTCTAGTTTGATTCTCATATAAGCATATATGGACTGATAGTAATATGGTCAAGCCAATTCACGATTCCTCATATCTTATTCACTTTGGCTTGACCAATCCTCTTAATCACTTCATCCTCTATTCTGATCATATGTATGTAGTGATTTCTCAGGTCTTGTCCATATATTTAAACCAATATAGAGATCATATTATATCCATTTGCATTGTCTCACTGGTTATTTAACCTTGTGTTGAACCTTTGTTCACGATCATTATACACCATTCAAGTATGTTCATCATACTGAATTTCCTGTTCAACACTTAGCAAACTTGTTAGTCTTTTAAATGTGTTGTCATCCAAATCACCAAAACTCACAAAAGGGATGAATGCACTTTCACGATATTATCGCTAAGTTGCCACCTTCTTGGACGGATTTTGCTACCACTCTAAAACATAAGAGACAAGAGTTTAGCGTGGTTGAGCTTATTGGGTCTCTTGATGTTGAGGAGCGGGCGAGAGCAAAAGACACTCGCGGAAAAGGAGTTGAGACTTCTAGTGCCAATATGGTACAAAGGAAGAACTCCAATGCGTCACATAATAATAAAAGGAAGAACAAGCAACAGAATGCCACGAAGCCCAACCAGGAAACCTCGTTTAAGAAGAGGAACAAAGGAGCTGGTTGCTTTGTTTGTGGGAGTACTGAACACTGACCAAACGCTTGTCCAGACCGCAAATTTAAGCAAGAGAAAAAACCAGCTCAAGAGAAGAAATCAGTAAACATGGTTGTTAGCAAGACCGCAGAAGGAACATCGGGGTATGGTAATATTTTACCTACTGTTCTTTCAGTGTGTCAATCCCCTGAGTGGTGGGCTGACACCGGTGCTAACATTCATGTGTGTGCTGATATTTCTTTGTTTTCTTCTTATCAGTGCAAAGGGGCTGGAGCCTTGCTGATGGGGAACATATCACATGTGTGTGTTCTTGGTGTTGGTACAGTCATTCTAAAGTTTACTTCAGGAAAGACAGTGCTATTGAAGAATGTGCAGCATGTCCCCTCCATCAAAAAAGAATCTTGTTAGTGGCTCGTTGCTATGTCGAGATGGCTATAAACTTGTATTCGAGTCACATTTGTTTGAAAAAGCTATGACAGTGGAGGCTTGTTCCACTTATCTTTGCATGATGTTTGTAATAAGTCTGTGAACAATGTGATTTCGAACGAGTCGTATATTTGGCATTCATGACTTTGTCACATAAATTTTGGTTGTGTGTCACGGTTAGCAAATTTAAATTTAATCCCGAAATTTGATTTAGTCAAAGGTTCTAAGTGCCAGGTGTGCGTGCAATCTAAGCAACCTCGCAAGCCTCATAAGGCTGCAGAGGCGAGGAACTTGGCACCACTAGACTTAATACATTCCGATTTATGTGAGATGAACGGAATATTGAGTAAGGGAGGCAAACGATATTTTATTACTTTAATCGATGATTCTACTAGATTTTTTATGTGTATCTCTTAAAGTCAAAAGACGAAGCTTTGCATTATTTTAAGACCTACAAAGCTGAAGTGGAAAATCAACTCAAGAGGAAAATTAAACTGTTAAGGTCTGATCATGGTGGAGAATATTTTTCAGTTGATTTTTCTGATTTTTGTGTGGAACATGGTATTATTCATGAGAGGACACCACCATACTCACCACAATCCAATGGGATTGCTGAGAGAAAGAACCAAACTCTAATTGATTTGGTTAACGCCATGTTAGAGACTTGGGGACTATCTAAGGAATGGTGGGGTGAGGCGATCTTGACGGCGTGTCATGTCCTGAATAAAGTTCCCACAAAGAACAAAGAAATCACACCATTCGAGGAATGAAAAAGAGGAAATTAAACATCTCCTATTTGCGCATCTGGGTTGTTTGGCTAAAGTGAATGTGCTAACTAACAAGAAGCGCAAACTAGGACCGAAAACTCTTGATTGTGTTTTCCCTGGGTATGCTTTTCACAACATTGGATATAGGTTCTTAATTATAAACTCTGGAGTACCGGACATGTTGGTAGGTACTATTATGGAATCCAGAGATGCTATGTTCTTTGAGGACGAATTTCCATGAAAGCTATACATAATACGTCTAGTGATGAACCAATGATACCCCATGAACATATTATGTAGAACACA
This sequence comes from Zea mays, assembly GCF_902167145.1. NCBI lineage: Eukaryota > Viridiplantae > Streptophyta > Magnoliopsida > Poales > Poaceae > Zea > Zea mays. Next base: position 68,876,759 of record NC_050096.1, on the reverse strand, counting down.
CTGAGGAATTCCATATACATAATCATGTGGAAGATGACAATGTATCAACTCGAAAGAGTAAGAGACCAAGGATTGTAAAGTCATTTGGTGATGATTACATTGTATATCTTGTGGATGACACCCAAGTACCATTGAAGAGGCATATTCCTCTCCTGGTGCTAACTTTTGGAAGGAAGCAATAAGGAGTGAGATGGATTCTATTATGTCTAATGCAACTTGGGATGTCATTGAGCGTCCTTATGGGTGTAAGCCCATTGGGAGTAAATGGGTTTTCAATAAAAAGCTTAGGCCTGATGGTACTATTGAAAGGTACAAGGCGATGCTTGTCATTAAAGGCTTTCACAGAAAGAAGTTGAGGATTTCTTTGATACTTATTCGCCTGTGGCTCGATTGACCATAATTCGTGTGCTACTTTCTCTAGTTGCCTCTCATGGTATTCTCATCCATCAAATGGATGTTAAGACAACATTCCTAAATGGAGAGCTAGATGAGGAAATCTACATGGAGCAGCCAGCTGGGTTTGTAGCAAATGGTCAAGAAGGCATGGTGTGTAAATTATTGAAATCTTTATATGGCCTAAACAAGCACCTAAGCAATGACATGAAAAGTTCGACAGAACTCTGACATCTGCTGGCTTTGTTGTGAACGAAGCAGACAAATGTGTATATTATCGGTATGGTGGGGGCAAGGGAGTAATTTTATGCTTGTATGTTGATGACATTCTAATCTTGGGGACGAGTCTTGAAATGATTAAAGAGACAAAAGACTTTAATTTTGAAATGAAAGATTTGGGAGAAGCTGATGTTATTCTTAACATTAAGCTACTGAGAGAAGGCAATGGTGGGGTCACACTTGTGCAATCCCACTATGTGGAAAAGGTTTTGAGTCGTTTTGGTTATAGCGAATGTGAACCTGCTCCAACACCTTATGATCCTAGTAAGTTATTGAAGAAAAATCGAAGGATAGCTAGGGATCAATTAAGATATTCCCAAATAATTGGTTCACTCATGTACTTAGCTAGCGCTACGAGGCCTGACATCTCGTTTGCTATGAGCAAACTTAGCCGGTTTGTTTCAAATTCGGGAGATGACCACTGGCATGCTCTTGAGAGAGTTCTGCGCTATCTAAAAGGTACTATGAGTTTAGGCATCCATTATACCGGGTACCCAACACTATGGAGGGTTATTGTGATGCAAAATGGATATATGATGTTGATGAGATATATGCCACAAGTGGATATGTGTTTTCACTTGGAGGTGGCATTGTTGTATGGAAGTCTTGCAAGCAGACTATCTTAACGAGGTTGACTATGGAAGCAGAACTCACAACATTAGATACCACTTCAGTTGAGGCTGAGTGGCTTCGTGAACTCCTTATGGATTTACCAGTGGTTGAAAAACCTGTGCCGACTATTTCTATGAACTGTGATAATCAGACTGTGATAATCTAGATAAACAGTTCTAAGGATAATATAGACACATAAAGAGGCGTTTAAAATCTATCAGGAAATTGAGAAACTCCGGAGTAATAGCATTGGACTATGTCCATACGTCTAAAAATCTGACAGATCAATTTACTAAGGGGCTATCACGTAGTGTGATAGATATTGCATCGAGTGAAATGGACCTGAGACCCACCTAAAGTTTATCATAGTGGTAACATGTTCTATGTGATCGAAGATCCCGTGAATTAGAATGGTGAAACAAGCTAGTGGTAGACTGAGAGGAAAGACCCTTAATAAGGTTCATTTTAGATGCACATCTTTCCTTGTTGTAAGGTAGGTTGGTGTTTACACCTTAATATGTTCCAAGTGGCTTTGTGAAGCAAAGATGTTATCCTACAGAACATCTTTAGAGGAACATACCTATATGAGTTAACTGCTAGTCACAGTTTATGAGATCTGGGTGGTCTCTAGATACCCATGAAAGGCTATGGAGTTTGACTTATATGCTCCAACCAGAAGGGATGCACTCGACAATCTAGTACTGGTAAAGAGGTTAGATGAAACTTATTCCACACAAAACTACAAATTCAAGGCCTAGTCTATTGTGCATTTGTGGTCAAGTGCAATCTAGATTCTAGGTGGATGTTCAACTTAACAGTCTCCATCGAAACACCAATATATCAAATGTTTGAGATAATGAGAGAATTTTAGTGTGACTTAGCATTTGGTGGGGATTGTTGAATTAAGGAGGGCCTAGCCCAAATTAATATTCAATAATAGTCAATGATAAAAGCTCACTTTAATGCTATGGTGTACTAGTAGTCTAGTACCATGCCGAAAGTACAAGGGACAATTCAATCAACTTAAATAGGTGGACCTTTGGTGCATCTATTGAGAAGCTGAGAAAATGATGAAGGACTGCCACAGGCGTGCGCTGCCGACCGGGCAGTGGCCGTGGTAGATCGAACCTTGGTCTGAATATTCCTTCCTAACGGTTACACATTTTGCCTAGAGTGATGACCATCCATTACTATCGTACGTTACTGGCCGTTTCCTGTGTTATGGCTAGTAACAGACAAGTTGTAATGATTGTCAGCTATTAACGAACGTCACTGATGGCGTCAGTTTCTGGCTGGCTGTAACGGTAGCTCTAATGGCGTCGGTTTCTGGCTAGCTGTAACGGTAGCTCTGATGGCGACCGTTACTGTTCGTTGGCCTCCCTCTGCGCGTGTATATATATGGAGGAGGTGAGGCTGCTTCTGGTTACAAGAGAACACACATACAATTCTCAGACGCGTTGCGTACATACCATCCTCATCCCACCTTCTGCGAGCACAGAGAATGTGGAAGAGCAGACCTTCGAAATCGCATTCCGCATAGCGACACTTGCACGGGTGTGCGGGTGATCAGGTTTTTCGGGAGCGTACTCGCGACTGCTCGCTTCGTCCACCCGACCAACGCTGATCAAGTTCCTCGTCGCCAGCGCCGTTCGAGTGACTGCACTGCGTACATCTGCCTGCATCGACTGCATACGACTACATCGAACATACACACGAGATGTCTCGTGTGAATGGAGCCACTGATGCCTTGAGCATCGGTCCCTTCGTAGGGTACAATCTGTTCTTTGTATTTGTGAATATTTTATTGTTATTTACTGATTATGTGGGTAGTGATACACATATACACATACATATCGTCACATACATCAGTATGATTTTCTGGATTAAATTAAAACTGAAAATGACTATTTCTTCAACAGCTACAACTGCATTATATTGCAATCAACTCTATTGTACCCCATATCTCTACTACTACTTAAGTGTCTATCGTAGGTGTCCACATTGGCCAGTGATGCACGGTTCTACCGGTTTCGCATCCCGCCCGCCCGCCGCGCTCCTTTCCATCGATGTCGTCTTCCCCACGCGCTGCGCCCGCCTGCCATCTCAGCGCGCCCCTCCCACGCTCCCTCCGCGCTCCGTCCGCCCCAGAAACCGCGTCGCCCACTTCCATCTATGGTAGAATCTTCCATCCGTAAACCGCGCGTGGCCCTTCCATCCGTGAGCCCGCAATCCTCGCCCCCAAGGGACCGCGCCCCGCCATCTTGCCCCCGAGCCCGCAATCCCCTCCATCTGCACCCTTCAATCAGCCGCACGCCATGCCCCCGCCTGCCCCGCCCCCGCGACACCCTAGCCTCCAAACCTCGTCCGCTCCTCACGAGATTCCCACCCCCCTTACGTTCTCTCCCCACGCCGCCATCTGCACGGCTCTGGCATCCTATGCTGGTCTCCTCCAGCCTCGCGGGCTCCTCTACCCCAACCCTCACCACAGCGTCGCACGATGACCTCGAAGGGGCACGCTGCGTCACTCCTGCGTCCTCTCCGGAGCCGACCTGAACGCCGACGTCGCCCGTCCCATCTCCCTCTCTCTAGGAGGACACCTCGGTGGCCAACACGAGCTGCCCTTCTCCAGCTCTGCCCCCTAGTACGCGCCGATGTCGAGTTCAGACCTGAGGATGCCGACATGTACGTCTCTTTGCAGTTTTATCTTGGTTCGTCTGGCCGGTTTACTTGCGCAAATGAAATGCAAAATGTTAGATCATCATAGGATGACCTTAAACCTTTGTACTAATTCACAGACAAAGGATCTATTTTCCCCTGATGCGCTTAAGGCTGCGGCCTGATAGATTTCAGTTTCCCAATTACCATCCAGGTCAAATCGAGAATTCTTGTACCATATACTGGAGGAAGTCATAAAAGTTGGGGCAACCACTCTTAATATCCCAGACACTGTCGAATACACTCTTCCTTATGAATTTGGGAAGTTAATTTCTGACATAAAGGAAAACACTCTTAGAATTGAAAATGCCATCATTTCCACTCATTGCCAGAATGGCCTTGGCCTTGCAACTGCCAACACATTAGCGGTACATACCTTCTCCTTATTTGATTCTATTTTATTATCATTGGTTTAATCTTTAACCGGGTTACTAATTTGACTTACACTTTAGGGTGCTCATACAGGAGCGCGACTGTTAGAGGTGACTATTAATGGTATTGGTGAAAGAGCTGGAAATGCTTCATTGGAAGAGGTGAGCTCATGTACTTGCCATATTATATGATGATATACCTTATGAAGTAATTTATGATGGATTTTCGAAAGGAATCTGAATTGATTTGATAGAGTGTTTTTGCATGCCTAATATTTCTGATCTCCTGTTCAGGTTGTCATGGCAATTAAATGTCGTCAGGAGCTCTTAGATGGTCTATATACGGGAATAAATTCCCAACATATTACTTTGACAAGCAAAATGGTACAATAATTGTCCTTGTTTGTTTCCTTTTCTATCTCGCTTGAATTTTTCAGATGACTGAAATTTCTGGCGCAAATGCTCTAATTATTCTAGGTACAAGAGCACAATGGACTTCATGTACAACCACATGAAGCTATTGTTGGTGCCAATGCCTTTGCCCATGAAAGTGGAATTCATCAGGTAAACATATTCAGTCCCTTTGCTGCCATGAACCTTTTGGGATTGTAGTTGTGGTGGGTTGATTGTTTCGAAATCCTTAGTATTGATCCTTTTTGCTTCTTTAGTAATTTGTTCTCAACTTTTAGATAATTATTTTCACCTTTGCTTTGTGATGGATCAATGACGACTTCACCTTGCATCATTGTTCTGAACCTCTGAGATATATATAGTTTTTTTGTAACTGTCTAACTGATGATCTCAATGATGTATGATAATTATAAACTGTGTTGGTTATAGATTGGAATAGTTATTCATGTTCACTTTTCTTTTATTTTATCATATTTTTTACAGGATGGAATGCTTAAATATAAAGGAACATATGAAATAATATCCTGATGATATTGGTTTAACACGTGCAAATTAATTTGGTATTGTTCTTGGGAAACTCAGGTATTATGCAACCTACCCATACCCTCTTGATTTAGACTTCATTTTCTCCAATATTCTACTGTGATGTCTCTCAATTAGATTTCTCTTACCGACTTTCTACTTTTTACTTTTGTTTGATGGCATGCATCCTCTAACTAAAGAGCCATAAATGTTAGATTTGAATGCTATGTATTTGGCTACAAAATAGGTATTAACTGTTGGCGATGTTCCTATTGGTAGTGTTACAAAAGTATTGGTAGTAGGGTAATGATGTAAATCATTACACTTAAGTCATGTCACAGGCATATAGCCTCTGATTCAGTAATTATGCAATGATATGCTATATAGGATTGGAAACGAGCTGAGCGGCTCCGCTCGGTGCGACTCGATGGCTGATCGAGATCGGTTTGGCTCGTCCATTGCACGAGCTCAAGAATGAAGCTCGGTTCGGCTCGAAGTGGGCTCGCGAGCCGTACCCTGGTAAATATTATTGTATTATAGAATAATAAATTAAAATATATCAATGTGAAATATAAAATCACCCTTCAATATTATGAGTAATCTCTACTACTACTTAAGTGTCATAAATGTTTGACATACCATAATTTGTTGATTTTGGGGACTAGAAGGGTATAGACCTCTACTACTTGCGAAGTCAGCAAACAATGTAGTCGTCTAGGGCAGCTTCTCAAGCAATTCCCCAGGGATCTCTTGCCTCTCAAGAGAGCCCATCTCATCTGCTTCGATATGGGAAAGCCAGATTTGTCCCTAAAATTCGTTCAAGTAAGCCAAATGGGGTTCCTATGTATTTATGGGCTTCAAATTTTGAGCTTGACTGAAGGAAGTTGAAGCCGATGTGGCATTTCTTTTTCGCTTGAGGTACTTGTGTTGATTCTTCCCAAGGAATATCAATAATGTCATCTTTGTATCAAAGGTAAGATCCAAATTGCTGAGAGTATTATATGTCAATTGTTCCATAACTGCACGATTGTCTCTTGTTAAAGAAATAATGTCTATTTGTGTTCCTTTTCATCGTTTCCTGTGAACATTTTTATTGTGCCAAATTGGTGCATTGCAAAAGCTTGCGAATGTACCAATAATATTTTTTTTATCAACCCAGCACCCTGCCACCCGCTTTTATCAGGCTCTTTTGTTCACTGGATTTGTGGTACTCATTGCTTATGATGTTTTGCTAAAGAATCCTGATCAGAATTTCATATATGGCAATGCTTGCCTTCCATTTGCTTGAGCTTGGACGGATATATGAAGCTGAGAGAGCTGCTCAATAAAAATGACTTCTGGTCACAGCATAATGTATGTCCTTGATGTGGTTGTAGTTAGTTTCAGTTGTGAAAAGCATATCATAGCAGCCTTTGAGCAGATTAAGTCTTTAACGACCAGTCAGGCACCAATGCTAATTGTTTCTAGGTTCTTGAGGATGGGGTTGTGTGATTTTACCTATCTATCGTGTTGCTTTAGAAGTAGATGTGATTGTGTTTACTTCAAGAATGTTCATACAATGTAGTAACTTATTCTTACATGATCAAATGTTTACAGCTGACTGTACTAGAAGGTTCCTTTTGCAACCTCAATTTGAGATTTAAGGGAGGATTACCACCAGAGGCAGTATACAATATCATAATTGATCCAAAGAATAAAAGGGTGTTCATGATTAGTAATGTGTGTACATGTGTGCTTTTACTATTCAGATTTAGGCATGATTTTTTGAGTGTCTTTGTGTTTACTCTTTCATGGGAACATTTGTACTGTGCCAAATTGGTGCGTTGCAAAAGCTTGTGAATGTATCAATAATATTTTTATCAACCCATCACCCTGCACCCTCTTGTATCAGACTCTTTTCTTGTTAGAGTAGTTGTTGCATTCGTCTTGATAAAGAGAGATCAATGAAAAGATGCACTGCGAGAACACTAGACAACACTAGCCATCCAATTCATTCCCTTCGAATGAAGTTAAAGGTGGGTTTATATGACACTCTATTCCTAATTTGATGTCTTGGTTTATATTGTGATAGGCTCATGGTTATACGATTGAAGTGGATTGTTTTTTATTTTTTGAGCACCCATTTTATGTTTTTCATTACAGCTATGTAGGTTTTTGTACAATACTCCCTCTGTTTCAAAATAGTAGTTGTTTTAGCTCTAGATTTTTATGTTTATATTCATATGTATGATAACGAATCTTGACACATATATAGGACACATACACTAAAAAGGTAAAACAAATTTTAATTTTGGACGGAGGGAGTACTTTATAGTGGTTCTGGCCTTCTTGACACCATGGTGAAGCTAACAATGATAGCTCGTGTCACTAATGGATGTCCACTAGCAGAAGGGTTGGATGATGGGCGAGATTAGAAGGATGCTGATTTCTATAAGCAGCAAGCTAAACTTCTATTTAAGAACTTGTCAAAAGGGCATCATGAAGCTTCACGAATGTCAACTGAGACATGGCCCTACTATTTCCATTACCCTTGTGCCATTTATGATCCTTATATGTATATGTATATGTATGTATGTTTGTGTATGTGTGTATATCAGAATTAGGCTTGCTTTTACATGTTGCTCCTCATATAGTTCTTTTGTTTGTCTAATTTCCAGCTAAAGATGATGCGTCCATTTGTAAACAGTTGGGATTCCACTGTGGCTATATAAACTGCTTTATGTAATTGTCTATTTGTGTATCACACCATTGTCTCTTTAATTGCAAGAATATGTTTTGCAGGCATTCCTTTTTCCGTTTGTGATTCTTCATTTCTTTTCATTTTTATTACAGGGCTAGCAACATAAGTTGGATCCAAATTATAATGTTATGAAGACTCTACAAGCTTTACTTTTTAAGGAATACTAGGCGAAGTCTCTTCAATACACGATCCAAGGGCTCATGGGGTCTTAGGGTGCTGCAATCCTCTCGAAAATTTTGATCTGGTTTGTGTTCAGCTGGAGGATCCTCTGTTCTCACCATCACGTTTGGCTTCTTTTCTACTTTGTTTCATGTTTCATTTCTTTGTACTTGTCCTGGCATTGTACTGCTAAAGCAACCTTGATGATAAAGTAATAGTAGCAGTAAAATTTTCAGAAGCTACTAGAGTACTATGCAGGCTCTGGGTTGTCTTCTTATATGTTCTTGATGGGCCAAAGGATTAGGTCCTTTTTTCCTCCTACCAACACTTTTGACAATAGCTCTTAGATGATGTAGCAGAAGACGTTTTGTTCTGATGATCTTTTTGTAACTGGAGAGATTGTATCCGTGAACAGAAGAGTTGCTTATGTACAAACAGAGATACTGTAAATCGCTCGAAGAAATCCACTTCTCAACTGACAATTCCCAAAAATAGACTCCCAATTTTCTTGTTTTACATGTATTTGCAGTGCGGAATGCCTGAAATTTGAATGATTTTGCTAATATAGGAAGCTATACTAGACTCCGTTAAAATTTGATTTTGCATTTGAGTTCATGTTATCCTGTTACGAAGGACCAAGTGGTTGGATTGTTCAATGGACGGTTTTCACGGTGTACTGTTTGGCTTTTGAACAACGGTGTGGTTGCTCTTTTATGTTTATTGCATAGGTCATAAACTGAACAACATTACAATGGCTCTTATATGTTTACTAGGTATGTGTATGTGGGTTTCCACGGGAATTAAAAGATATGAACGACAAACATCAAAAACTCTAGCCTTGTAACTTTGGTATATGTTTGTCGTCCCATGAGAGGTGGTTTGTCACAACACAGAAAGCTCTTAAGTGCTCTTAAGATTGTTGCATATGCTGATTGCTTCTAGCAGTGAATCGGAAACACAGTATCTCCAGCATCACATCTGGTAGGACGCATGGACTTGGGCTGGCCCAAATGACATGGGCATTGTCTTCGCCAAGTTTGGACATTATATTTGTATACCGTCGCAACGCATGGGCACTATACTAGTACTTGTATATATAAAGAGATCGTCACTGGCCGGTCCAAGGAGACACGTACGGTAGGCTATTCTGATTGACAGACACACAAGGAATGGATAAACCATTGTAGAGATCAGTAAAATATATGAGGCAATAAATTCGTTGTGCGAACAGAAGAAAACACACACTGGATTTTTGTCGCTCAAGAAAAAAGAGGGGGAGAGAAGAAAAACAAGGAACACTACCGGACACAGCTCCTTTGCCGAGTGCCTTAGGCACTCGGCAAAACATATAAAACACTCGGCAAACACTTTGCCGAGTGTAACACTCGGCAAAGAACGCTCGGCGAACTGTACATCGGCAACGACCTCTTTGCCGAGTACTTTTTGTCGGGCACTCGGCAAAGACTTTGCCGAGTGCCATTTGGTACTCGGCAAAGAAAAGTCGTCGTCACAGCGCCAAGTGACGGTGACAGATCCTTTGTCGAGTGTCTTCTTCGGCACTCGGCAAAGAGGCCAATTTTGCCGAGTGCCTGCTATCATGGCGCTCAGCAAAGACGGCTCCAGTGGGCCCCACCGCCAGTCCCTGTGCCGAGAGCTTTCGTAGGCACTCGGCAAAGGAGGCTTCTTTGCCGAGTGTCTAGTGGACTGGCTCTCGGCAAAGAGTCCTCCAGTGGGCCCCTTTGCCAGTCCCTTTGCCGAGTGCGCTGGGCGGCACTCGGCAAAGGTGGCTTCTTTGCCGAGTGTCTTGACCACAACACTCGGCAAAGAAGGCTTTACCGGTTCCCAGGTTTCCTTCTTTGCCGAGTGCCAAGGTCATAACACTCGGCAAAGATACCCTTTGCCGAGTGTTACACTCGACAAAGTGACCAGGAAGTCCCTTTTTTATTTGTTTTTGCTGTTCCATCCAAACAAACAAAAGATATATATCATTCACATCACATTATATATCATTCGCATCACAGAATCAACACATTTATCATCAACACCATATATATCACAAATATCACCACATAAATCAGGTTTTAGAGCACATAAGTCTCAATAAGTATCTCACAAGACCAAGTATAACTAACATCACCAACACTCACAAATATAAGTCTGGATCATCACAAAACAGGTCATCAACGAGGTGGGCATCTGGACTGGTTCGGCGAAGGGCTGGACGAAGCATGAGGGTTGTTCGACGCCGCCGATTGACCCTGCACAGAGAAGAGATTGCATGTGTGAGAACATATGAATATATATCATGCAGTACTAAAATTTTGATACTCACAGGAGTAGTGAACTCAGCAGGGTCAGCTGCAGGGAACAACGGAGGTGGTGGAGCATGACCCTGTGCAGCGCCAAGGCTCTGCATGTACACGAACATCTCCGCCATCCTCTTCTCCAGCTCCTCACGTTGCCTCCTCTCATCATCTAGCTGAGTCTGTAATATTTCGCCCTAATGTTACGATAATGCAAAGAGAAGATATATAATAATCAATGAACGATGAATAGATAAGGAATAACCTGGAGTTGCTGGATACGATGCTGTGAGCTGTCCTGCCGAGGTCGTATGGCTGGGCTCGCGCTCGTGCTCCTAGCTCGCACCTGAGATAGAGTGGGAGTGGAGGACGAGTCGATTGCCCCGTCGGCAATCCAGTACCGCCCATGCCTCTTGCCTCCTCCGACCCTCATGAGGACATCTCCGTCGATGTCCTCAGTCCTCGGATCGTAATCTGGCCCGTGGACCTCCTTGGCCATGGCGGTGTACTCACTGAGGCGGCTGTGGACGGCGGGGTTGGTGTACGCCTCAGGCCCGTCATCTGGGTTGTAGGTGACGTCGGACGTCGCCTTCCCCTTGTGGGCCATAGCATATGCCGAGAACGTGGATCAAGGCGCGCCACCATGTGCCGCCGACTGCGAGATAACCAACGAGATGGTTAGAAATCATGTCTAATCGAAAGTTATATACCTAAATAAAAAAGAGCGCGTACCCATGCTTCCGCGTATTTGCCCAGGCTGCGGCTGCCTTGATGGTGGGAGGGACCTTGCATCATCAAACGCCGTTCCCGGCTAGCGTTGTGTGCCTCGTCCCACTCAGCCGAGCACCACCTCTGCACCATCTGCTCACAACACTCAGGATGCGCGGCGCACCAATGAGGAATCATCTAAAAAAATACAAGTACACGACATATCAGAAGATAAAATTAAGCATATTTAGTACCAATAATAAAGTTTTGTATTTACCTGCAAGTACTGGTCCGGAGTCAACGACATGGTTCGGGCGTCCTTCTTGCTCACCTTCTCCCCAAGGACGGAGCCGTGGTAAGTGACGATGGCCTGGATGCGTGCCTCGTAGTGCATGTCCACGATGAGCTTCTTACAGCTCGTGGTAGCCACCACATCCGCCCTGGCCTCGTATCCAGCCTCGCATCTGAAGAAATCCTACATACAAAGACGATGTATCCGTACATTATTTCAAGAATATGCAACAAATGCGACTTATTAAACAATATAGTGCGAGGAAGACTTACCCACAACTCTTGCTTCACCCGCTCCACCTTGTTGTTGAATTCTCTGCCGTCCCGATCTACTGCATCGGGGGCGACGACATAGTGGTCAAAGGTGTAGGCTGGGCTCGTCACTCCGGCGTATTCGACAAGTCCAGGGAAGTGTTCCCTGCATAGAAGGTCGAGGATGCCATTGGGGTTGCGGCCGTGACCCCCTGCACTCTCCAAAACCTTCCAAGACCTTTCCAAGTGATTAAGATAAAGTATTAGTTTCTATTGTTAATTTGAACATATAATATGAAAAAGCAGCAACAACATCTAAAGTTACCTACCTCTCTCCATCGGGTCGTATCAGCGGACGTCTGTCACGAAGTATGGGTCGCTGAGGGAGACTCGCGGGACCTCGCAGGTAGATGCTCCTCGAACCTGAGGAGCCAGAACCTGAGACGTCCTGCTGAGCGGCGTCGTCGTCGTCGTCCTGCTGCGCCGCATCGTCGCCGTCCTACTGCGCCGCATCGTCGTCGTCCTGCTGCGCCGCATCGACAGCGACTTGCTGCTCCACCTGCTGTTGTACGGCGTCGTCCTGCTGCGCCTCCTCCTCCGTCCTACGGGTGCTCCTCCTCCCCCTCCCCCTCCTCGTCCTCGTCCCACCGCCCACCATCTTTGTCCAACAACCTGCAATTAAGAGTAAGCAATTAAGCACATGTAATATGTATTTAGAAACATATGCAAAATAAATGAAATATAGCATTACATCGATTAAAAATAATCTTCATATGTGTCTGGGTTAGCCGGATCATAAGTGTCATCATCACTATCAACCATTTCATAGTCAACACCATCTGAAGGCGCAATTTCGTCATTGGCATTGCCTTCAAGCATTTCTAAGTCATTCTCATTTTGCACCTCATCATCCTCCTCATCAACAACCATTTCAATATCTACTTCCATTCCGATCGCTTCGGTTAAGTCTATCTCAAATCGCGGGCTGTCCAAAAAACGTGGACAATTCGAAACTGATACATTTGTAGATATGCAAAGATCTGCATATCTACACCGTATCACTTTCGAATGGGAGACGCCTAACTGGGTTACGTGATCTACGACCATGATGCGGAAATAGAGGTTATACCTAGGGTGGCGGTGGAGTCAGGCTAGTGGGGCTGTGGCGGGTCGGTGCAGTGGCGACGCGACGCGGTGCAAGCAGACCCGCAGCGGCTAGGAAGACAAGTATCTTCTCTGTAAAAAAGAATCACAAGTATGTTAACACAAGTATTTGAAACACGAATTAAATATTCAATGTCCACTATGGATGGTTATTGCTTAACCACAACCCACTAATAACTAGATAGATAACTATAAGTATAACCACAACCGACTAAATACTAACCACCTAATACTACCCACTAACTACTAAATAACTAAGTATAAATTTTGACAGCACCTCCCCTGCACGGGGAGGATACTAAAACCTGCATATTCAACTCACATTCATCACATCCGATCAAATTCGCATTTATCACATTCATATTCACGATATTCACACCTAACAAAAATGCTAACAAAACTAACAAACAACTAGCAACAAAACTAACATACCTAACAAAAATGCTAACGACGGTGCTCGCGACGGTGCGGCGAGGACACAGCTCGCGACGGTGCGGCGAGGCGGGTGCGGCGGGCGTGGCGGGCACGACCGTGGGGAGGGGGCCCGGCGCGGCGAGTGGCCGCCGCGGCGAGCAGGCGGGCGGGCGCCTGAGTGGGGGGGGGGCGCGGCGTGCCGGCATGGGGAGGGGCAGACGGCGCGGCGGCGGGAGACGGCGCGGCGGCGGGGAAAAAAGAGAAAGAAGAGAGCGTGAGAAAAGAGAAAGGAGAAAGAAGAACGACCGGTAGTTTATTTCCTGACTTTGCCGAGTGCCCGCGATCTGGCACTCGACAAAGATTTTTTAAAAATTTTAAAATATTCTTTGCCGAGTGCCAGATCGCTGACACTCGGCAAAGAAGCCTTTGCCGAGTGTCCACTGGGCGGCACTCGGCAAATAAACTTTTACAATTCTTTGCCGAGTGTTATTTCTTGACACTCGGCAAAGTACATTTTTATTTTTTTAATTTTTCCAACCAAAATTTTTGTGGTATGTTCCTACACTATATAGACCTACATGTACCATTTCGAGACAATTAGAAAATTGTTTTCTATAGCTAGTAGATTTAGTTCGTTTATTTAAATTTCTTCGAAAAAATCACATTTGAACTGCAGGTCACTCGAAACTTGGAATATCGTGCATGCAAAAATGATATCCATGCTAGTTAGCACAAGTTACGACCGATTTCAGGAGCGGACCGGAAACTTCGAGCACCATGCTCACTCAACATGGTCGTGAACTTGCCATACAGCTGTTTCAAAATTTTATAAAACACAAACAAACTTAGAAAATCATGAAACTTGTCCACGTGTCATGATATCATATGTAGAGTCTGTGATAAAAAAATTAGAATGTTTGGAGAAATTTGTGAGACATTATGTGTAGAAACCTGAGAGAACTACACATGAAATCATAGAGTTTCAATGTGGATCTCTTAGGTTTGTACACATAGTGCGTTACAGCTTTTTCGAAACTTTTTCAAATTTTTATCACAACCTCTACTATGATATCATGACACGTGGACAGGTTTCATGATTTTCTGACTCTGTTTGTGTTTTATACAATTTTTAAACACCTGGATGGCAAGTTCACGGTCATGTTGAGTGAGCATGGTGCTCGAAGTTTCCAGCCCGCTCCTGAAATCGGTCGTAACTTGTGCTAAGTAGCATGGATATCATTTTTGCATGCACGGTTTTCCAAGTTTCGAGTGACCTGCAGTTCAAATCTGAATTTTTCGAAGAAATTCAAATAAACAAACTAAATCTACTAGCTATAGAAAACACTGTTATAATTGTCCCAAAATGGTACATGTAGGTCTACATAGTGTAGGAACATACCACAAAAAGTTTGGTAACCAAAATTAAAAAAATAAAAATATGCTTTGCCGAGTGTCTACAGAAGACACTCGGCAAAGACTTTCTTTGCCGAGTGCCAGATATTTGACGCTCGGCAAAGACTGACGACCGTCAGCTGTAGACGGCCGCTAACGGCCCTTTGCCGAGAGTCATCTTTGCCGAGTGTTGGACGCTCGGCAAAGCAGTCTTTGCCGAGTGCTTGGCTGTGCCGAGTGTCGTGCACTCGGTAAATAAGCTCTTTACCGAGCGTAAGACTTTGCCGAGTGCGGCGTTCGACAAAGTCTTCTTTACCGAGTGCCCGATAAAAAGCACTCGGCAAAGGCCCGGATTCCGGCAGTGGAAGGAATAAGAAAAACGAAGATAGACAAGTTTCTAGCTAGCTAGGTTACACACCAACAAAACCAAGCAACTTCCTCCCAACCCCACTGTTGGTGGCTGCATGGCCCGCACCAGGGCTGTGTCCAGGATCCGTCGCTCGGGTGTCCTCTCCGAGGACGCCGCCGCTCCCGGTGCCGTCGTCCGGCGAGACTGTGCCGCCTCGGGTCGTCATTGCTGTCCCCATGGTGTCCCCAGCGGAATGATGTGACAACAGGGTTAAACCTCCTATGCATCACCCGGAGGGGTTGTTTGCCTCGAGAGTACATCATGATATGGTTAGAGGAGACGAGGATTACGAGAACCAGGATGAAGGCTGCTTTGCTAGCCTTACAGAAGACCATGGTACAAAGCTTAGCTACCTAGCTAGAGGAAGCAGGGCCGGCCTACAATGGCGCCGGTGATACCTAGCGGCCGGCGGCGGAATGAGGGTGGGTGAACTCTGGTGTGGCTGGGCTGGGCTGATGTGTGTGAGCTCATTTTGTTGCTATTTATAGCATCGTACTAGGTACACTGAAGCTGCGTGTGCCGACTAGAGCTGCAATATACTCCATATATATAACTATAACTACCTTTAGCCTGCTGGCACATGTGCATGGTGGGCACAAAGTGTCATATTTGATTACATGGATTAATCAGATAGCAACACTAAACTCCTCTCTTTTGCAAGCTATATACAAGGACATGCATGGAGGAGCCGAGGAGGTGAAGGACCAGATGCCATATATACTCGTGCACTAGCTTTCTAACACGTATGTTAAAAATTACGGACTACATCTTAATTATGTGCATGTAGGACATATAAACCTAGCTAGCTAGAGATGTGGGAACATGCATGAGATCATATATGTCCCTAAGGATGAACTTTAATTAGTATATATGTTGAAAATACATAATGAATTTTACTATGGCTTTGTTCGATTATTCACATTACACATGGATTGAATGAGATTGGAAAAAATTAAGAAGAGATTTAACTTGCTTTCGATTTAAATCCATCTAATCTCACTCAATTCATATGGATTGAGAACTAACCGAACAAGGTCACCGGAACGTTCCAGCCTGACCAGAGTTGTTGGACGACAGCTCGCTGCCATTTATCAGTTATAGTACGACATATGGAATCCTAGCCTTGATCCTCCATTTGTGTTTGTCGTTAGCGTTAACACGGTGCTTGTCCTTAGTATTTATGTGTATGTTACCGGTTAATTTTGTATCTTTTGGCTAGTATACCCCGAACTCAAAAGTATTCCCGGAGACCCACCACCTTAATGCTGTTAACAGCTACATTAATTGCCGACAAAGTTGCCATGCATCACTCATCAGTTATATATTTATGCATGATAATAACATATAGATATATGACTCTTTTTTATAAGAATCCACGATGGACATGCTTTAATAGTTAGAGAAAAGAACACTGCTAAGTAATTTCTCAAATCAAAGTAAAGCTAGAGATCAAGGTATTTAGTGACATCATTTATTTGTGACCGAAGGATCCGACGAATGTGAGGCACAAAAAATTCTCAACCTAGAACACACATGGCTTGACTCTCAAAACTCAATACAGACCCCAAGGGACACCAAAAACACCTCAACATAAACAATTCAATCTAGTGTCAAATTTATGTACACTTTAGAACGAGCGACAGTGTCGCGCGACAAAATCTTATTAGAATGACTTTAAATTAGGATATCAAAGAGAAATGTCAACCTTGTGTACAAATGGACCATTCCTCTTTTTTATTGTGTCTTTGGTTTACCCAATGTTGGGGTTGGTCCTCCACATGTTGATAAGAAGGAAGAAGCTGATCATAGAAATTAAGGCGCTATCAAAGAGGTTCTATGGGTTTTGTAAGCCCAAGACACTTATTATTCACATTAAAAAAGATTGCAGCAAAATAGCTTGATGATGATCTTGCGTTTAGGCGTCCCTTCATGGTTGTGTTATCTACTATTTCCAAACTTTTTTATATAAGGGTTTCTGACATGATGTGGACTGAGGATGTTCCACTCATATGTAATTTAAACAGGTGCAAAGCTACGGTTGATAACCTAAGGCAGGGTGGTAGGTTGTATAAGATGGATAAGAAGTTAATGGTAATTAAATTAGGATATGACCCTCACATTTGTGTGTGTGCCTCTAGTAAAATTAATTAAAGGAATAATAACGACGACTAAGACCATGTTTGATCCTCGCGGCTAATTATTTGCCAGTGGCTAACAATTACCCGGTAAATAGTTCGCTAGCAACAATTAGCCAGGGTATGTTTGGAGTCTTTGCTAATATATATGTCTTTTCTCTTTATACGTTCTATTAGCACCTATATATTAACAAGGTCAATTGACTAATGGGCAAACAGTTTGCTAGCCCCCGGCTAACAATTAGTCAATTTATTAGCCAGTTTGTTTGAGGGCCAAAGTGGTAAAATTAACCGGTAAATTGTTTATCACACAGATCGGTCGAATAGGAAATTAAAAAGGGACCTAAAAAGTAAGCAAACTGGCGACTTGTAGTACTTGAGTAACATGGATGCACGGTGCTGCCCATGCCCTTGCCCTGTGAAAGAATTGAATGGAGAGAAAAAAACGAACGGCATTACGGTTATATTATTTATTTCTTCTTATTATGAGAAACTATATTATGATAAACAACTTTATCTATATCGATTGAGTTTTCATGAACGAAGCTTAAGAACAAAATGACTTTATTGGTAACATGGAGCCGTACCAAACACACGCATGCATGCATGATCTATAAGTAGATTATGTTTGGTTAAGCTATGTCTTTTGAAAAAGCTGTGGTGGGTATTGAAAACGCTTCTATAGAAAGAGACCGTGAGAAAGTCAAAAACCCTTCGCCTAAGCAGTTGTAGTTTTTGGCAAACTTTTAAGCTCATATTTCTCTTGCCAACACTAGTACAAAAAGGCTCAAAGCCTGCGGGGACAATATATTTTTACAGGCGGATTCGGTTATCCACCGACTGTGTTATTTCTAGTGGCGGTTCCTTAAGAAAACCGCCACTAGAAATCGTATTTCTACTGGCGGTTCCTTAAGAAAACCGCCAGTAGAAATCCATGATTTGTAGTGGCGGTTTTCTTAAGGAACCGCCACTAGAAATCATTTTTATCCTTAATTTTTCGAGTTTTTCAAACGGCCTCGTATGACAAAACCACCAAAATAAAAGTTGTTGATCTCTAAAAGTTATGAAACTTTGTAGTTGACAACTTTTTTATTTGAACTCATTTCGGTTCTCAAAAATTGAATCTAAGTATGTCAAATTTAAAATTCAAATTTTGCAAACTACCTCGGATGAAAAAAGTGTCAAAATAAAAGTTGTAGAACTTCAAAAGTTATTTATCTTTGTAGTTGACAACTTTTTTATTTGAATTCGTTTAGGGTCTCAAATAAGCAATTTACACTCAAATGGTTGTAATATGTGGAGAAAACAACTACAAACTAGACACAAGATAAACTAGGGTACGCGCGAGGGTGAGGTCGACGGTTCGAATACTAACAACCGCGTAGCGCGCGAATTTTGCGCGAAAAATGCCGCGACTTGCGACTTCGACGGAGACGGGCGGGTGGGGTGGGCTGAGGCCCCCCTAATAAAAATAAATTTTTTAACTATTTTTAAAATATGTTTTATGTTTCCTGGAAACGATTTGCACTGGCGGTTTTATTACGTCGACCGCCAGTGAAAATCGATTTTCACTGGCGGTTTTATTACGCCGACCGCCAGTGAAAATCGATTTTCACTGGCGGTCCTCAGTTACCCGCCTGTAAAAATGATGATTTCTACTGGCCCCTAGCACTGGCGGTTACGAAAAACGCCACTATAAATTGGTTTACAACCGCCACTATAGAACTTCTCTGTACTAGTGCAATTTGTGTTCCTTGTGTGTTTATGTTACTTTTTTACAGGTGATGATGGCGAGGGCACCCTAGATGTATAACTTATCAAGGCTAGATCGATCATACATATCCGAGGTTCATAGGTTTATTAATGTCGCTACGAACTATGCTTAGAGAACAAAGACAAAGTATATATATTGTCCATGTATGGACTGCAAAAAGGTTGTTGTATTTGATGATAGAGAACAAATAATATCTCATCTGGTATGTCGAGGATTTGTGAAGGATTACATGATTTGGACAAAACATAGAGAGGGTAGCTCTTCGCCTTGTACAGCTGGAAACATCGACGATAGGTTTCAGTTCGTTCACAAGACACAACCGTAAGTGGAAATGCAATACAACATTATACGCGAGGGTACACCCAGCAGGAAACATCTTTACCTAATAGGGGGTGTTTGGTTGCCCCTGCTAAAGTTTAGCCCGGGTCACATCAAGCGTTTGACTTTCAAATAGGAGTATGCAATATAGACCTAACCAACTGGACTAGATTCGTCTCGTCTTTTAATCTTCGGCTGACAAATTAGTTTTATAATCCGACTATATTTAATACCCGGAACGGAGGTTCAAACATTCGATGTGATAGGGGCTAAAGTTTAGTTTGGGGTAACCAAACACCCCCTAAAAGGAATGTACCTAGCTATCACGTACTTTTGTAGGGAGAGCTAGTTCCCAAGACAAAGGGAGGAGGAATACACGCTCGATATGGCGACAACACCTCGCAGTACGCACGCATGTGCCTCGCATTCAGTCAGTATTCAGTTTTCTACTTGTTGGAGCCTTGGACTGTTGCTATTATCTAGTGGATCCTTAATTAGTTCGTTTTTTTAAAGGAAAGAAAGCTGCTTTCCCTCTATCTCTGCTTACTAATTCATATAGGGATCCCTTCATATTGGGCGCAGGCATTCAACTCTGTACTTTCTTTAAGAATTAGTATATGCAATCATCGGACTAGAAAAAAAAACAAATAATATATATATGGCAAACAAATGCAAGCTAGTCCCGTCTAGGTGTATGCGGAATTAGCAAATTAAGGGGGTGTTTGGTTGCTCCTGCTAAAGTTTAGCCCGGGTCACATCAAGCGTTTGACTTTTAAATAGAAGTATGAAATATAGACCCAACCAACTGGACTAGATTCGTCTCGTCTTTTAATCTTCGGCTGACAAATTAGTTTTATAATCCGACTCCTTATCATAAGTAGAATATTTCAGACTAGCACCGCTTAATTTTTCACTAAAATAAACAACTGGTTTTCCTTCTTGTAACAAAACAGCACCTAGCCCAATACCGCTAGCATCGCATTCAAGCTCAAACACCTTATTAAAATCAGGCAATTGCAATAGGGGAGCTTGGGTTAACTTATCTTTCAAAGTGCTGAACGCTTCCTCCTGTGAATCACTCCAAGCAAATGGCACATCTTTCTTTGTAAGCTCATGTAGAGGCGCTGCAATGGAGCTAAAATCACGAACAAATCTGCGGTAGAAACCGGCAAGTCCAAGAAAGCTCCGAATTTGTGTGACCGTCGTCGGTGTAGGCCACTCCCGAATGGCAGCAATCTTGCTGCTATCCACCTCAATGCCCTGTGGAGTAACAACATAACCAAGAAACGAGACACGTCGTGTACAAAAGATGCATTTTTCCATGTTAGCAAATAACTGGGCAGCACGCAATGCATCAAAAACAACACTTAAATGTTCCAAATGCTCTTTCTTAGATTTGCTGTAAATAAGAATATCATCAAAATAAACAACCACAAACAATCCTATGAAGGGCCTTAGAACTTCATTCATCACTCGCATAAAAGTGCTGGGAGCATTAGTCAATCCAAACGGCATAACCAACCATTCATATAAACCAAATTTCGTTTTAAAAGCCGTTTTCCATTCATCACCCAGTTTCATTCTAATCTGGTGGTAACCACTACGCAAATCAATCTTAGTGAAAATAATGGCACCACTAAGCTCATCTAGCATATCATCAAGGCGTGGTATAGGATATCGATAACGAATAGTGATGTTATTAATAGCACGACAGTCTACACACATACGCCATGACCCATCTTTCTTGGGAACAAGTAACACAGGAACAGAGCAAGGGCTAAGAGACTCACGAATGTATCCCTTGTCAAGCAACGCCTGTACCTGGCGCTGAATCTCCTTCGTCTCATCCGGATTTGTACGGTACGGTGCGCGGTTCGAAAGCTGTGCGCCGGGAATGAGGTCGATCTGGTGCTCAATGCCACGAAGTGGTGGGAGACCCGGTGGTAAGTCTTTGGGAAAGACATCAGTGTACTCCTGCAAAAGGTTAGCAACCATAGGGGGAATAGCCAAAGATGGTGCCTCATCAAGTGAAATGAGGACACTAGAGCATATAAGTGCATAGCATGGCAAATGAGCACCGTGTAGATCATCAAAATCAGCACGTGTAGCATAGCAAGTAAAACAGGAGCCTTCAACTTGATTTCAGAAGGAACAGAGGGCGATGGATCAAGTTGTTTAGCAGTTATAGCAGCTCGGGCAAGATCATCTTTAACAATTTGTTCAGGTGTCATTGGATGTATAATTATTTTCTGACCCTTAAAAATGAAAGAATAATGATTCGAACGACCATGATGCAAGCTATCAGTATCATATTGCCAAGGTCGACCAAGTAACAAAGAGCATGCTTCCATGGGAATAACATCACAATCAACAAAATCAGAATAAGCACCCATGGAGAAAGGAACGCGCACGGAACGTGTGATTTTTATTTTACCACCATCATTAAGCCATTGAATGTGATATGGGTTTGGATGCTTACGAGTGGGTAACGATAACTTTTCGACCAGCATGGTACTCGCCAAATTGTTGCAACTGCCGCTGTCGATAATGATGCGAATTGACCGCTCCTGCACAACACCCTTTGTATGGAACAGAGTGTGTCGCTGATTCTTCTCGGGCAAAGCGACCTGTGTACTGAGAACACGCTGCACAACAAGACTTTCATACCTATCAGCGTCGCCCGGGTTGACATGTACCTCCGCCTTAGCTGCATGGTCAGTGGCAAGTAGTGCATGTTCAATTTCTTCAGAATCACTAGCGGAAGAGTACTCACCATCGTCACGAATGAGCAAAGTGCGCTTGTTTGGACAGTCCCGAATCACATGGCCAAATCCTCTACAGCGATGACACTGAATATCCCGTGTACGACCTGTGGGTGGGGCAGTGCTGGCTGGTTTGGTCGTCTTCTCGCGTGGAGTAGTGGTGGACGTGGATGGCGCAGGGGGAACTGGTGCTGAGGTGGATGTCGAGCTTCGTCCTGCAAAAGGGTTAGAATATGGCTTCGAGCGGCGTCCCTGCACTTCACGTTCAGCTTTGCAAGCATATTCAAATAAAGTAGTCATATCATAATATTCCTTATAATCAAGTATATCTTGGATTTCGCGGTTTAAACCACCACGAAAACGTGCCATAGCAGCGTCGTTGTCCTCTAATATGCCACAACGAATCATACCTTTTTGTAACTCCTGGAAATAGTCCTCAACAGATTGAGAACCTTGCTGAAAACGCTGCATTTTATTAAGCAAATCACGAGCATAATACGAAGGCACAAATCGATGTCGCATCGCAGCTTTCAACTGATCCCAAGTGGTTGGAATGGTAGTGGGATGTTTTATTTTAAACTCACGCCACCAAATTAATGCAAAATCAGTAAATTCACTAATAGCAGCTTTAACCTGAGAATGTGCAGCAATATCATGGCATGAAAATTTTTGTTCAACCTCTAACTCCCAATCAAGATATGCAGCAGGATCATATTTGCCATTAAAAGGTGGAATTTTAAATTTAATCTTAGAAAATAAGTCATTAGGGGGATGATCTTCCCACTCAGTGTCACCGCCGTAGTCCTGCTCCATCTTTGTGGTCAACGCATCAAGGCGTGCCAGGATGGTGTCGAGTGTGGTGCGAGTCGCCGTTTGAGCAAGGTCAAGCTGGTTGAAACGCTCGGTCGTCGAAGTGACCGTTGAATCAAGCCGTTCATGCATCGTCCTAATGTCATCAGCAAGTCCATCAACTTGTCCCCTTACTTCCAGCAACTGGGCATCCACCGTGTCGTGTGCTCCTGCCATAGTTAGCGCAAACACCAAAACACCAAAAGAAGAAGAAAAAAAACAACGACAAAAACAGGGGTGTACTGCTCACAAGGCGCTCACACTAGTGCTGTTGTCAAATTCTTATCCGTTCTTACCAAGCCACAGTGGTGAACTGCAACCAACAGGTGGAACCGGTGAAAGATTGGATGAGCGATTGCCTGGAGAAACAGAAGCCTGCTCGTCGTAGAAATATGTGGAGTTCTGGGTAGGCTGCACTCAAGTCAATGATTAGCACAATCAAACAATAATGCAAAGTTGAATTATAGTGCAGAACACGAAACTATATTGCTGGCCACAAGTGCAAAGGACGGATGGAACTAGCAGAATGGCAGTACCGTAAATATTGTACTAGCGAGGCCACTAGTAGGAATCACAAGTGATTTTGTTTTTCTTTTTTGTATGATTTTTTGATATTTTTCTCAGCACAAGAAGCAACAAAATAGGAGCTAGACGAAGTTTCACCTAAAACAGAGATCAGATGTGGTCTACAGAAAATCAGGAAGTTCTCTGAAAAGCGTGCGAGAACTTTGACGGATTTTTTTCTTTATTTTCCTGAATTTTTTTGACAATTTTGACGAACCCAAACAGACCAAAGGTGAGTTTGGCCGGCCTCAGAATGGTGTCAACTAGCTCCTGTAAAAATTTCAGATTTTTTGGACACCCGAGCGAAAAGTTATGCCCGGTTTAAGGAAGGTACCTCAAGTTATGTTTTCAAACGACCGGGATGAAACAACTGTATCCTTTCTCCTTCGTTGTTTTTTGTTCTGTTTTTTTTGACGTAACCGAAGGAGAAAAACAAGGAAACGATGTTGACTCGGTTTGTTTTTTTTCTGTTTTTTCGTAACCGAAGGAGAAAAACAAGGAAACGGTCGTTGACTCGGTTTGTTTTTTCTGTTTTTTTTGACGTAACCGAAGGAGAAAAACAAGGAAACAATGTTGACTCGGTTTGTGGCGTGATCAAAGGGGAGATGGTGGCGGCGCTAGGGTTTGAATGGTGGAAGAACACAATGCAACCAGCAACAAATGACGCGAAAGCACACAAATTCAACAATGCAGATTATTGAAAGAAAGTGCGAGGCTCAAAAGGGTGCTGGGATAAGGTCTAACCTGAATTTTTATGTGGTTTTGTGGACTGTAGGAAAAAAAACACTCGATAAACTCACCGATCAACCTGGAAATCTGATACCAATTGATGTAGCTGAGGTGCCCGATCTTTCGGCGAGTAGAGATAATTCCGATTTGGCGGAAGATGACCCTTGCGATCCGACTACGACGAGCAAGCCCGAGGCGCCAATGCAATCGCTGAACCAACTCCCTGTGGTTACCGACCTTGCTGATGCGAGATCGGCCTGATCACGAAGATCATTTCCTGTGCGCAATCGAAGAACGAACAAGAAAAAGATGCGAGCAATCTAATCTATTACTCGAGGGTGGAGTTCTGAATACACGAAGACAGCGCAGATTTGCGCGTGTTCGAGAGTAGCTAAAGCTAACGTAAAACAAAACTCTAGAAATAAAGGAGGCGCAGCTCCTGGATAAATAGAGAGGGGGCGCAGCCCCTAGGGGCGGCCAACCCTAGGTCGTGCATTATGGGCCGCAGTTGGGCTGGTCGTCTATTCTTCCGGGCCTTCGTTCTTTAACAGCATGATGTAGTTCAATTCTCTTGCACGGGCCCGAGTCACTGGCCCAGGTGGAAGGGGTGGCGCCTGGACTGGGGAAGATGGTGCCTGGGCTGGAGAAGGTGCTGCTGGTGTAGATGTGCATTTAATACTCGGAACGGAGGTTCAAACATTCGATGGGACAGGGGCTAAATTTTAGCGGGGTGTAACCAAACACCCCCTAAAGCGAAGAGGACAGAGATCGAGAATGATGCCAAACTCATGCATATATCTAATCATACATATACCTAGGGTAACAAGCAGACGAAATTATGAGGTGTTTGGTTTGATGAATCACTCTATCCAAAATGAAGTGGTGCATCATGAGTCTATTTCTCAAATTTGGTGAGATGACTCCATTCCACATATTAGTACTAAACAACTAACTATGATGAATAAGGTGGTGATGGATTAACTCACTCTATTCCACAAACCAAACAAAAAAGTGAGAAGTGAGAAGATATGGACTACCTCATTTCTCAAACCAACACCCCATTAAGGAATGATCGTGCCCTCCATCATCCCTGCGGCTGCTGCTTTCGTGGTAGCTGACGACGACCGCTGCAGTACTAGGGAATGAGCTGATATGACTTGACTGCAGGCTACAAGTAGGACTAGTACCGTTAGAGCCACCGTGCTCATGTTGTATTGTATGGCTTTTGGATGGCCATTGCTAGCTCGAAGGGGAAAAATTAATTAAGCTAGGGATGAAACTAGCTGAAGAATTAATCGGTAAAGAACTGATAATAAGGTGGGTTAATTTACTGCTTGCTTCAAAGTTACTTCGCCTCTCTAGCTAGCTAGCTTTTGCTGGTCGACGGCGACAACGAACCCTCCTAGCTATTTATAGGAGCATCATGTACATTATTCAAGTTATATTACAGTCTGTCTTGCACATGGACGTACGGAGGATAAAAAATTGATCCACCAATCTGTATAGTCCTGTAATAATAATGTAATGTAAAAAATGCGCGCGAGACGCAAATGAGAATACCGGAGAATAGGGTTTTGGTCTAACAACTTTTATTTCAGTTATTTAAAACCGGTATTGACACCAGCTTCCGTGCCTGTTTTAAATGTGGAGATCGATACAAAAGAAATTAGTACTGGCTTTTGTTCCCAACCAGTGCTAATATGAGGTACTGGTTCAATCCACGAGCCGATTCAAAACCTTTAATACCGGTTCATAAACCAGAGAGGCTTTTAGTACACCGGTTATTATATACAACCGGTACTAAAAGTGATTTTACTTTTCTACACGCGCAATTAGAATTTGTGTCAATATTAGTTTAGCACCAGTTCTTTTAGAACCGGCACTCAAACTTAGTCTTTAGTGCTAGTTTTAAACAAGAATCGGTATTAAAGACTGAGCTTTAGTACCAGTTTTGCGTAAGAATTGATACTAATATGCACCATATATATCTCCTACCATCCATGCAGACCCGAACCAGATATCGCACCGCTAGAGAACCTCCTGCTGCATCACCTTTATCCATAGACATGATGCCACCACTCTCCTGGGGCATGGTTGTGCTCCCGCATCCGTTCCTCACCTAGAGGCTTCCCTGCACCCTCATCGATCTTCCGTAGCATAGTCGCCTTCCTCGCCTTCGCCATGGACACCAAGCAGCCGCCTTCCCGCAATGACTCCAAGCAACCGCCTTCGCCTAAGGATTGCTGGTAAGGTTGCTAACGACTTCAAATTACTATGATATATCATCTAGGGGGTTGTCTTTGGATTTCTGTGTAATATTTGTCCATAACACACACATTATATTATAGGCCATGGAAACACTACTTTCAAGATAAATTTGTGTGCATGCAATAAAACTCTGACGACCTGACATAATTTTTGGATCTACATAAAAATAGGAATCACATACATGTGCCTAGTGATTCCCGTATTTTTCAGACCTGCCATAAAAATAGGACAACATGTGTGCATATGGTAGGGGACGCGCCTGTATGCATGTTCCTAGTGGAGGAAAAACATATAATCACGTGCACATTTTTATGTCACTTTGTATACATATTTATGCCAACATCAAGAGGTTTTCAACATCTTTCATGTTGGATCAGTATTTATGCTCACAACTGCAAGTTTTTATGCACAAAACTGAAGGTTTTATGCTCGAACATGGAGATACATTTACCAGTGAATCGCATGCCATATTTTTACGCAATGTACCGTATTGCATAAATAGCTACACCGTGTAGCATAATTAGTATTAGTATATATCATAAATGGGTTCTAATGAGATTAACTGCATGACTGTTGGAGTGATCCTAGATTTATGGATGAAATAAAGAATTTTACATAAGATTTTTTTTGTTTCCATGCATGCTAATCCATTTCCTTTCATCACATTACCGCAATCCTAAATTTGTGCGCATGCAGCAGAAAACAAATTTTTACGTAGTGTACCTAATTGCATAAATACGTACACCACGTAACATAATTAGTATGAGTATATATCATAAACTAGTTCTAATGAGTCTAGCTGCATGACAGTTGGAGCGATCCTATATTTTTGGAGCAATGCAATTTTTGTGTGCATATATGTAAACTCCCATGATCTGCCATAATTATCGGATCTACCATAAAAATATGATCTGCATGCATGCATGCACCTGGGCGTGTGGACATGGTCTAGTGGCTAGGAGGGTTTTTTATGCTATCTCTATAAAATATTTACGCTTTTACTGTGAACTATTTACGCTATTTGTGCAAAAAACCCACAATTTATGTGTGTGTGTGCCACGCTGGAGGGTGGGTGTTGGACCGGGGGTTTGACTGATGCGCGTTGGGACGCGGCCTACTGCATGTGCCTAGCTGTTGGGCACGGTCTAGGGGGCGACTGAGGCTTGGTGTAACTATTGATCAAAGTGTCTTAGAATTTAAAAGAGAGGAAGTACTTTACAAACGCTCATGTTTTGTCACACCCGAATTTTAGGGTCCAAAACCCGGGCGCGAACATAATCACCAGGTGTGCTGGGACCAAGTCTCACACATATGATGTATAGTGGCACAGGATCGAATGTCACATCTTTATATATAACAGGAGTTCTATACAAAATAAATAATTACATTATAAGGAGACAACGGTCCAGCAACCCAAAGTGACTGGGAGACGACGACCTAGACCTCTCACGATCTCATCACAGCATCCTCCACGCGCCTCATCCTGTGGTACCTGTGTCTTGACCTGTGGGGGGGGGGGGGGTGTGAGACAGCAAGAGTGAGCTCACATACGTTCATCGCTCAACAAGTTGTGGGGAATAATGTGTATGAACTCGCCAAAGGTGGGAGCTCATGTGAAGTGTAAGGCTTACCAAAGAGGATGGCTGAAGCTGAGCATTGCTTTTAAAGTTGGTCAAAATTTTATTAGCCATTACTAAGTATAAGTAAATACCAACCCAATTAAATAGTAGAACAGAAGTAACAACATCACCTGCGATGCAATGCATATGACAAATTGAATTTAAGTTCCATAGATTAATCATGTGAGGGTCCGAGCTGCTCATGACCGTGAGCACGGCTAGTATACCAGTTTTACACTCTGCAGAGGTTGCGCATCTTTACCCACAAGTCATGTTACCCATCTTCCAAGGGATCGCGACTTCCCATACACCTCTACCGAGGAGGCGAGGCAGGGTAACACTACGAGGCCTTTACAAAGTTCCACTAGCTTCAGAAAACCCGCTACAGTTTATAGGAAGCTCCAATGCAGGAATCCCTTGCAGGACCGCCATCGCAGCAAAATCCTCCCGAGGGCCTCCCTACACTGACCACTCCCCTACTGCCCTTGCCCCTTTCGGGTAAGGTAGTCTTCCACTAGCTTTCCTAATTAATCGGCCAAGGGCGTCCCATTAAACCCTTGTGGTAGCACTGTTTTCCCGGGTGGTTCTCCATGTTCCAATTAACATAATGATCTTATCATGAACATAAATAAAATAACAACATAATTGGAACATAGATATAATAAAATATTAACCCAGAACCATATAAAGCAGTAGCAGAACTACCCAAGTGATTCAGGGGTAAACAAGGTATTCAGGATAAACAAACTAGGGTAACCTATTAGGTCCCATCAAATTAACCTATGCAGATCATTATGATTAATTAGAACATGAGTGGGTATAAGAAGTGATCAAGGGCACAACTTGCCTGGGACTTGAGATTCCAGGTACCAACTTGCTCTTTAGGTGACACGTGTCCTCACTGCTAAACGTAGCAATACAAACAAACATGATATAGGTAAAATTAACATTACACCAAACATAAGAATAAATTACATAATAATAATCTACGCGTTGCTACGAGATCGTGGGAACGGGAACCGCTAAATTCGGAGTTACGGTTATCAAGTTATGAATTTCTGGAGTTATTAAGCACCTAGAATGAATTAATTCAAATGAACAATTTTAATTCAAGTTTCATGGTTAAACAATGTTACTAGTTGATAGACAATATTAATACAAAATTATTGCAACGGAATGGGTCAATTCGGAGCTAAAATGAATTAAATATGAATTTCACAAGTTTCTAATATTGTTTTTAATTAAAAATCATTTTCTAAAATAAATTGTGAATTTTTCTTAGGCTTATGGACTGTGGACATAATTTTACCGGAGCCCAGGGGGGTTCTGCATAAATTCCAGGACTAAACGGTAATGGTCTTATAATGGCACGGGATGGCGGGTTGAATAAGAAAAACTGCAGGGGCTCTTTAGCAATTATCCAAGGCCGAAGGGGGTATCCTATAATCAGAGCCACGCGATCTGAATCCGACGGTCGGCATTAGATCACAAACCGGTAAGTGACAGTCGCCACTGGATCGAGATCCGACGGCCCCAAATTTTATGAGGCCCGGACCATTCCTAACCCACGGATTCAGATCCTATGGCTGACGCGCACGGGTACTACGAATGCATCAATCCGAGCCGTTCATTTGTAGATCGAGGGCTCTCGTGTCGTCTTCTTCCTTTTCCTAATAACTCGACGCGATGATGCATGCACCGGACAGCGGCTCCATTACCCCCGAGCACGAACTCGCACTTGACTACAGCACACATCACGCTGGCGAAGCACACCACCGATGCCCCCCGGTCAAACCGAGGATGCCCAAGTGCAGGGAGGAGCAGAGAAATGAAGAATACGAAAGAGAGTGCCTCACCGACGAGAGAGGCGAAGACAAGGACCGGTGGACGACGCAGGTATGGCCCAATGGCGGAGCTCCTGGACCGTCGAGCACCAGCCAACCATCCGCGGCCTCCTGCACACGCCGACTTCACTGGGTAGGACCAGAACAGCATGATGCCCTCACGGTTGATCCCCGGACTCCGAGCGCCGATGCAGGCGAGCGTCTATGGCGGCGGACATTTTTTTCTCACGTTCTCTCTTCGTGATGAGGCTTCCGGTGATGGCATGATCTCGGTCTCTCGGTTATCAGGTCCTCGGCTAAACTCAGCGATCCGGCGGTTGAGAAGGGGCTCGGTTATTTATATACCGAGGAGGGATTGCGTCCTGGCTATTTGATCTGCTAGCAACGGAGTCGCGGAAACCATGGGATCAACATCACCAGACTCGGGAAGGAGATAAATCTAGATAACAGGTTCTGCATGGCGGTGAGGACCATCGGCATGCGCGAGCAGCAATTCTGTTGCGATGATCCGGTGGATACGATGAACGGCTGACCCAGAAGCCCCACAAAACTAGTGACAACTCGAGCGTACGTTAGGAATTAAGTGCTGACCAGGACGACACAGTATACAGTTTGAGAAATAAAGAAAAGATAAAAAAATACACACATGAAGGGGACGTGGGCTTGTGGCTTGGGCTAGCTTTATAGAGAAGTGGGCCAAACAGCCACACTCACGGAAGAGGTGAGACTCACCATTTCTTTCTTATTACTCTCTATTTTCTCAATTCTGTTTAATTTCAGTTTTTTTATTCTAATTCAAATATAAGTTCAAGAAAAGCTATATGCACGACTTAAAACTCCGACATGATGCGTAGTTAGTACTTTATTTCTTTATGTATTAATTATCATTTTCAACAAATGCTCTTAAATATGCAATCCATACAAGAAAAAAAAATGGGAAGGGTACAAAATCTTTGTAGATTACTTAAACAAGGGGATAACTAAATTCATATAGGGATTTTTTATTCAACTTTTTGTTAGAAATTATTTTAAATTTAGGAGAAAAGACTTCGAAGGTATCCCGAATATTGTAGTTCATGAGAGGACTATTCCATTCTAATGTTTTAGGATTTATATTTAGTTAATAATATTTTAGTATTGCCAAAACTTATTTATTTCATGATTTTTTTTCTCTACCAAGTTTGGGCTTTACAAATCCTACCCCCCTTAAAAGAAATCTCGTCCTCGAGATTTGTAGAAAAGGGATGCAACCAGTTTGGTTTAGGAATCAAAAGTTTTGTTTCATGTTTTTCTTTATACTAGCTAGTAGATGATTTGGAAAATATAGACATATATGTCTAGCCATCTATTAGGTCATATGAGGTACGATTATGGCAAGTATAGGTTGTGGCAAGGAAGAGTATGATAAGGAAAGACTTCATCCTGAACTGTGGATCTTGATTCCGCTGGCAATTCAACTTGATCTTTTAAGTCTTGAGTTGATGCTTATCTTTCTTTGACGTGGTTGGTCTCCTTTGGTCTTTCATCTTGGAGTTGCCATCCGAGTTAAGGACATATGGTTAGGATATATGTGAGTAGGATGGATTATATGGTGTAGGTAGGTTAGAATCTCTTGCTAGGTTAAAATTGAGGGTTTATGCAACTATCGGATGGTTAAGGTAGTTGCATATGGCCAAGTCGATCTGTCATTCTTAATTTAGTGCAGGGTGAACTAAGTTAAGACTTGTTCTATAGGAGTAGAGTCTAATCTATTTCATCAGTATTATCTAACATGTTTGATAAGTCACTTTAGATTAGATCAGATCTAGGTTAGATTGGTGTGACTAGTTTGACTAGATAAGATCTTATTTATTTTAGGCTAGATCATGGTTGTTACACTAGCGTGGGATAAATATGCTTATTGGGGTAAGATGAATCCATAAGGATAAGGTAGAATCTTTTGAGGTCAGATAGATCTATTAGGATAAGATAAATCTTTTCAAGATAAGATGAGAATCTATTTTTTTAGGATAAGATGGATCTATGAGTGTAGGATAGACTTTTTCAAGATAAGATGGATTTTGCTAGGCTAGATTCTTTGATGAGGGATAACCTAGTTCATTTAGATATTTTTATAACCGTTTTTTTCTATATGTATATGCAGATGTGATTGTGGACATTACTCCACAACTAATCACACTCAATCAAAGATCCAAATCAAACAAGTATCATAAGAACAAACATTCAAGCATACAAATACCTATAAAAATAGTTTTGTTTTTGTTCCTAAGAGTAGGTCTCCTATTCCTAAAGCCACTTTAGGCACAGGATTTCAAAGTGTGAAATCCACATTTGTCTTTAGAATGAAAAGGTAAGAATAATCAGAGTAAAGCGGAAATAGATGAGAAAAGATTAAGAAAAGTTTAGAAAAGAATCAGAGTAGCAAGGGTAAGTAAAGAATGGTTGTCCAGTTCTATCTAGGTTTCGTCCTACAGTCAACATTCCTCTGATACCACTTCTGTCACACCCGAATTTTAGGGTCCAAAACCCGGGCGCGAACATAATCACCAGGTGTGCTGGGACCAAGTCTCACACATATGATGTATAGTGGCACAGGATCGAATGTCACATCTTTATATATAACAGGAGTTCTATACAAAATAAATAATTACATTATAAGGAGACAATGGTCCAGCAACCCAAAGTGACTGGGAGACGACGACCTAGACCTCTCACGATCTCATCACAGCATCCTCCACGTGCCTCATCCTGTGGTACCTGTGTCTTGACCTGTGGGGGGGTGTGAGACAGCAAGAGTGAGCTCACATACGTTCATCGCTCAACAAGTTGTGGGGAATAATGTGTATGAACTCGCCAAAGGTGGGAGCTCATGTGAAGTGTAAGGCTTACCAAAGAGGATGGCTGAAGCTGAGCATTGCTTTTAAAGTTGGTCAAAATTTTATTAGCCATTACTAAGTGTCGGCGTTTCGAGACAGGGGGGTCCCAAAGCCGATGAGTGAGTGTGCTGCGTGCCCCAGCCCAGATGGGTCGAGCGCGTGGGCGAGCGCGAAGGGGGGAGAGGCGAGGTGGCCGGAGTCGAGCGTGAGAGAGGTGGAAGTCCCGCGGCCTTCGTGTTCGTCCCGCGCCCAGGTCGGGTGCGCTTGCAGTAGGGGGGTTACAAGCATCCACGCGGGTGAGGGAAGCGAGCGGCCCCAAGAGAGCGCCTGTCCCGTCCTCGGTCCCGCGCGGCCAACCTTCTCTAAGAAGGCCCTGGTCCTCCCTTTTATAGTCGTAAGGAGAGGATCCAGGTGTACAATGGGGGGTGTAGCAGAGTGCTACGTGTCTAGCGGAGAGAGAGCTAGCGCCCTAGGTACATGCCAATGTGGCAGCCGGAGAAGTCTTGGCACCTTGCTGGCGTGATGTCGTGGCTGTCGGAGGTGCGACGGAGCCTGGCGGAGGGACAGATGTTGGAGTGGTCGAATCCTTGTTGACGTCGCCCTGCTTCCGTAAGAGAGCTGGGGGCCGCCGTCGTCACAGAGCTTGTGAGGCGCCATCATTGCTTATCTGGCGGAGCTGGTCAGATGGGACACCGGTCTTGTTCTCTGCGGCCCGAGTCGGCTCGGGGTAGAGTGGTGATGGCGCTCCCTGTTGACGTGGCGGGCCCGCGCCCGAGGCCAGGCGACGTGGGGGCTCCTCCGAAGCTGGGGTCTAATCTGTCTTCCATTGCCGAGGCAGAGTCCGAGCCCCTGGGTCGGGCGAGGCGGAAGTCGTTCGGCAGAGGCCAGGGCAGAGTCCGAGCCCTGGGGTCGAGCGAGGCGGAGTTCGTCGTCTTCTGGGGCCGAGCCCGAGTCCGAGCCCTGGGGTCGGGCGGAGCGGAGTTCGCCGTCTTCCGGGTCTTAGCCCGAGTCCGAGCCCTGGGTCGGGCGGAGCGGAGTTCGCCGTCTTCCGGGTCTTAGCCCGAGTCCGAGCCCTGGGTCGGGCGGAGCGGAGTTCGCCGTCTTCTGGGTCTTAGCCCGAGTCCGAGCCCTGGGGTCGGGCGGAGCGGAGTTCGCCGTCTTCCGGGTCTTAGCCCGAGTCCGAGCCCTGGGGTCGGGCGGAGCGGAGTTCGCCGTGGCGCCTTTGGCAAGGCCTGACTGTCTGTCAGACTCACTCTGTCGAGTGGCACCGCAGTCGGAGTGGCGCAGGCGGCGCTGTCCTTCTGTCAGACTGGTCAGTGGAGCGGTGGAGTGACGGCGGTCACTTCGGCTCTGCCGGGGGGGCGCGTGTCAGGATAAAGGTGTCAGGCCACCTTTGCGTTAAATGCTCCTGCAACTTGGTCAGTCGGTGTGGCGATTTAGTCAGGGTTGCTTCTGAGCGAAGCCAAGGCCTCGGGCGAGCCGGTGATGTGTCCGCCGTAAAAAGGGGGGCCTCGGGCGAGACGGAAGTCTCTCGAGGTCGGCTGCCCTTGGCCGAGGCTAGGCTCGGGTGAAGCGTGATCGAGTCACTCGTGTGGACTGATCCTTGACTTAATCGTACCCATCAGGCCTTTGCAGCTTTATGCTGATGGGGGTTACCAGCTGAGAATTAGGCGTCTTGAGGGTACCCCTAATTATGGTCCCCGACAGTAGCCCCCGAGCCTCGAAGGGAGTGTTAGCACTCGCTTGGAGGCTTTCGTCGCACTTTTTTGCAAGGGGACCAGCCTTTCTCGGTTGCATTTTGTTCCGGTGGGTGCGCGCGAGCGCACCCGCCGGGTGTAGCCCCCGAGGCCTCGGAGGAGTGGTTACACTCCTTCGAGGTCTTAATACCTCGCGTAATGCTTCGGCTGGTCTGGTCGTTCCCTCATGCGAACTGGCTGTAGCCCGGGTGCACGGTCGGGGCCCAAGCTCTCGGGCTGGTATGTTGACGCTGTCAACGGTTTGGCCGGAGCCGGTTTTTGCGAGAGCAGCCCCCGAGCCTCTGCACAGGGCGAGAGGACGATCAGGGACAGACTCGACTTTTTACATACGCCCTTACGTCGCCTTTCCGCAAGGAGGAGGGGGGGAGTGCGCCATGTTACCCTCGATGGGCACCGAACATGGTGTCTCCGGTGAGCTGCAAGCGGGTAATCCGAGTGGACGTCCGTGCCCCGTTCGTTGGGGGTCGGCTAGGGGCCCAGAGGCACGCCCAAAAGTACCTGCAGGTGATTTGCCGGACCCGGTCCCCTGGCGACGGGGTCCGAGGGCTCGATGCCTCCCTCCGATGGGATTCCGTTACAAGATCGTTCCCGCTGGTCTCGGAAATGTCCTAGGGTACCTCGGGAGCACAGCCCGAGCCTCGGTTATGTATCGAACGTACCCCTGGTCATCCCTCGCTCGGTGTCTGAGGCGACTGTGAACCCTTCGGGGGCCAGCCTTCGAACCCCTGATCAGTAATGGGCGCGGAGCCCGAGTAGCCTGAGGCGGCCATGGAACCCTTCGGGGGGCTGGCCTTCGAACCCCTGACCAGTAGTGGGTGTCGGGCCCACGCGATCTGAGGCGACTGTTGAACCCTTCGGAGGGCCAGTCTTCGAACCCCTGATCAGTAGGGGGGGCTCGGAGCCCGGTTCCTTCGCGGAAAAGGATCCTTTTCGGGGTATCCCCCTTTCCCGGTCCCTGTTGCAAGAGATAGAGAAAGAGGAAAAAGGAAAAGGATACGAAATCGAACGACGTGGCGTACCTTTTCTGACGCGGTTATTACGGCGAAGGTGAAGCGTCGCGCGCTCCTCCCGTCAGAGGCGCCGCCTGTCCCGCCGCGGAGTTAATGCGACGGGGCGAGTGGTTGGCGGGGCGGCCGTTGCGCGTGCGCGATCCGTTCGAGGAACGGGTCACGGGTGCACCGTCTTCACGCCGTGGGAGGAGGCTCTCTTGCTGTCCCAGGATGAGACGTGAGCCTGGCTGACGACGTGACTGCTGCGCCCGCCCGCCTGCCACCGCCATTACTGCCGGCCCACTTTCGGTCGCTTTGACCAACGCGCCAGGTTGGCACTGCTGGGTCGCCTCGAGTCGCGGCATGGGCTCCGCAATCGAAGAGGCGCGACGGTGGCACAGGTGGCGGTGCGGTTGCCTGCATGCAGCAACTGGCGCGCCGGTTGCTTGACGCGTGGGCCTGGGCTTCCAAGCTGGCGTGTCAGAAGTCGGAGAAGCGCGTCCACCTGGCGCGGTTGCATGCCGCCTGCATGGCTGCCCGTCCCTTCCGCCCGTTGGTCTGGGCAAAAGTGGGGGGTCGCTCGTAACCGCTGGACGGTCGTGCGCACCACGCGCGGCGGTTTGGCTTCTTCTGCCCTGAGCTGGTTTGCATGACATGCGGGACCCAGCCCCCGAGTCGCAGGGGAGGGCCTTGGAGCGTATTGGAGAAGACTCAGCCCGCGGCGTTCTGGGGGCGCACGTAGGGAGAGTTGCCTTTAAAAGGAGGGAGACTCCTTTCAGAAGGCAACCATGTCTTCTTCCTCCCTTATGCGTCGTGTCTTTCCATCTTCCAAGCCCCCGGATGGGGGGTATCCGCCGCCTTTCCGCCTCCTCGTTGGAGGAACGCAACTCCATGGGAGTTGGTACCTTTCAGCCATCGTTCGGCTTCAAGGATTTTCATCAGCCGGCCCGGCCGCACCCCTACGCCGGCGATCACCCAGGATGGTGACCACCAGTTTCTGGGTGGGGAAGAGCAAGCCGGGCTGCGATCTTGGTCCCACCCTCAGCTTCAAGGATGTTCATCATCCTCGCTGAGGTGGGGGCCACGCTGAGCCGGCGCCCTACCTCCCGCGCGGGTCCGCGGGTCACCCTTTTCCGCGGCGTTCGGGGGTGGAGGCGCTCGCTGGCCCTGTGGACGGCGCGGACTTAGACAACGTGGGGCTGATCGACGGCGGGCGTCGTCACCTCCAGCGTGTCGGAGTCGTTGGCCGGGCTTCCGGCGGCCCCTCCTGCCGGAGGGCGACCGCCGCGCCGTGTGCACGGGAGGACCACCCACGATGCCGCACGCCGTTAGGGCGGCGTTCGTGTTCTGGGGTGGTTCTGCTTTTGCACTGGGACGGCGCCCTCGCGCAGAGGCCGGTGCCCCACTTGTCCGGGAGGATTTGAGTGGGGATCTACCGGGGGGCTGGTGTCCCCTGCCATCGGCGCCGAGGCGGAGGCGGCTCGAGAAGTCCTCGTCGCCGACGGGATCACTGCCACCACCCGCGCCCCGGGCCATCGCGCCGGCGTACTTGTCCTCGCCCCTCGAGCGTCGGCGGGGGCGAGGGCAAGATCGCAGCAACGCCGGTCCACTGTCGCCGTAGTCAGAACGGGCAGCGGCGAGCCGCTCGTCAGTCTTCTGTTGCTCCGCAGGCCTTCCCCATGGAGTGGGGTCGTTCGTACCTGCGGAGGGGGAACCGGAGTTCCGTTTGTAATGGCATCTCGAATGCCGGGGAGTTTGTTCATTGCGGCTGTCGGGGCCTGAACATGTATGTAATTTCGGCACGGAGCCGTGTTTTTTCCTCATTTTCGAGCACTAAGTCTCGTCTGTTGATTATCTGAACCGCTTTACCGAGCATGAGTCGCCCCGTGTCAAGGTGACGAGTGAGGTACCCGTATCCCGGAGGCGTAGGAATCCCTCGGCCCGATCGGCCTTGTTGTCTGGGGCTCCTCTAGCTTAGTTAAAGAGACCCCTCGGCCGCCCTTCGATGAGCCGAGGCCAGGGGTAGCGATATCAGTATGAACAGAGGCGGAGTTGGCTCGAGAATGGGAACCTGGTTGGCCGGAGCCTAGCCATGTTGTCCGTCAGCGGAGCCGACGCCAAAGTCGATCCGCCGAGGCCTCGGGTCGGGCTGGCGCCCTTGGAAGCCGGTTGGCCGAGGCCCCAGGGGTAACCGGCCGAGCCGCCTGCTCGGGCCGGATTCCCGGAGGGGTCCCTGGACCGCATCGCCGTCCGAGGCTGGGTCGGACTTAGCTGAAGACGTCGTCGATGCCGAGGGTGTTACGGCTCCCTTCAGCGTGAAGACCCGAGCCTGCAGGATCAGATCGTCTTGTAGCGTGTGCCTTCTGCGGCCGCCGAGGCCAGAAAACACACCCTCGCCGTGCTTGCGAAGCTGCGTCTTTTTCCCCTTGTTTCGAGCATCTGGACTCTGTCGGTAACAGGGATGTTTGTGCGAGCGAGAGTTGCTTCTCGCAGAAGGGACGAGTGAGGTATCCGTATCCCAGAGGCGTGGGAATCCCTCGGCTCGGTCGGCCTTGCCGCTTACGCGTACTTTCACCCGTCCATGAGGCCCTGTCCCCGACTTAGTCGAGAAAGCTTGAAGGACTGCTTCGGCAGGAGAGCTTCCGAACGTGAAGACTTGTTCAGTCCACGGAGTCGCTTTATCCGAGCGCGAGTTACTTATTGCAGAAGGTGATGAGTGAGGTATCCGTATCCCGGAGGCGTAGGAGTCCCTCGGCTCGGTCAGCCTTGGCTGCTTACGTGTAATCCGTCGTTTCCAGGATCCGCTTTCCGAAGTAGTCAAGAAGCACGAAAGTAATCCTGCTAAAAAGAGATCCTTTTTCGAGGAAAAATTCGACGCAGAGGGGGTCTCCCCCTTTTAGCCCCCGAGGGAGGGTCGGGCTTTGCCGAGGCTAGGCCGGCCCTTCCTTGACGACTAAACTTTGCGTAGGTGCGAGGTATATGAACAACTTGGAAACATCTTAAGGGTAGAAGCGACGTAGCTGTTTGATGTTCCAAGCGTTGCCGTAGATCTCGCCTTGATTGTTGGCCAGCTTGTATGTTCCGGGCTTCAGAACTTTGGCGATGACGAATGGCCCTTCCCAGGGGGGCGTGAGCTTGTGCCTCCCTCGGGCATCTTGCCGCAGCCGAAGCACCAGATCGCCCACCTGGAGGTCTCGGGACCGGACCCCTCGGGCGTGGTAGCGTCGCAGGGACTGCTGGTACCGCGCCGAGTGTAGTAAGGCCCTGTCCCGAGCCTCCTCCAGCTGGTCCAGCGATTCTTCTCGGCTAGCTTGGTTGCTTTGATCGGTGTAGGCCCTCGTCCTCGGGGAGCCGTATTCCAGGTCAGTGGGCAAGATAGCTTCAGCCCCGTAGACCAGGAAAAACGGCGTGAAACCCGTGGCACGACTCGGCGTCGTCCTTAGGCTCCAGACCACCGAGGGGAGGTCCTTCATCCACCGCTTGCCGAACTTGTTGAGGTCGTTGTAGATCCGAGGCTTGAGCCCTTGTAGAATCATGCCGTTGGCACGCTCTACTTGCCCATTCGACATGGGATGAGCCACGGCGGCCCAGTCCACCCGTATATGGTGATCCTCGCAAAAATCCAAGAATTTTTTGCCGGTGAACTGGGTGCCGTTGTCGGTGATGATGGAGTTTGGGACCCCAAAGCGATGGATGATGTTGGTGAAGAACGCCACCGCCTGCTCGGACCTGATGCTATTCAGAGGTCGGACCTCGATCCACTTGGAGAATTTGTCGATGGCGACCAGCAGGTGCGTGTAGCCCCCGGGCGCCTTCTGCAAGGGACCGACGAGGTCCAGACCCCATACAGCGAAGGGCCAGGTGATGGGTATTGTCTGCAGAGCCTGAGCGGGCAGGTGGGTCTGCTTTGCATAGAATTGGCACCCTTCGCAGGTGTGGACAATTCTAGTGGCGTCAGTCACCGCCGTTGGCCAGTAGAAGCCTTGTCGGAAAGCATTCCCGACAAGGGCTCGGGGCGCTGCGTGATGGCCGCAAGCCCCCGAGTGTATTTCTTGCAGCAGTTCCCGACCTTCGGCGATGGAGATGCATCGCTGGAGGATGCCCGAGGGGCTGCTGAGAGCACCTAGAGGGGGGGGGGTGAATAGGTGATCCTGTAAAAGTTCAAAACTTAAGCCACAAAAACTTGTTAAGGGTTAGCACAAGTATGGCCAAGTGGCTAGAGAGAACTCAAAACACGATAACCACAAGAAAGCAATCACAGAGTTGACACGGTGGTTATCCCGTGGTTCGGCCAAGTACAAAACTTGCCTACTCCACGTTGTGGCGTCCCAACGGACGAGAGTTGCACTCAACTCCTCTCAAGTGATCCAATGATCAACTTGAATACCACGGTGTTTTTCTTTCCTTTGATCTTTTCCCGTTTGCGAGGAATCTCCACAACTTGGAGTCTCTCGCCCTTACAATTGAGTTCACAAAGAAATACGGAGTAAGGTGGGAATGAGCAACGCACACAAGACTCGAAAGTCAGAGCAACACACGCACACAAGTCGCAACAAGAGCTCGCAACGCAACACAAAGAGTTCACAACTCCACAAGAGCTCTATATGCTATCACAATGAAACGAATGCGTGAGATTGGTGTCTTGGTGCTTAGAAGAGTTGTAGGAATGCTTGGTGTACTCCTCCATGCGCCTAGGGGTCCCTTTTATAGCCCCAAGGCAGCTAGGAGCCGTTGAGAACACATCTGGAAGGCTATCCTTGCCTTCTGTCGTCGGGCGCACCGGACAGTCCGGTGCACACCGGACACTGTCCGGTGCCCGATTTGTTTCCTTAAACAGCACATCCGACCGTTGATATCTGATGCAGATCTGCGCACAGTTGGCGCACCGGACATGTCCGGTGCACACCGGACAGTCCGGTGCTTCCTTCCGACCGTTGGCTCGGCCACGTGTCGCGCGCCGATCGCGCGGCGGACCGTTGGCCCGGCCGACCGTTGGCTCATCGGACAGTCCGGTGCACGCCGGACAGTCCGGTGAATTTTAGCCGAAGTCGCCGGAGAAAAACCCGAGAGCGGCCTCTTCGGCCGAGGCGGCCTGGCGCACCGGACACTGTCCGGTGCACCACCGGACACTGTCCGGTGCACCACCGGACAGTCCGGTGCCCCAGACCGAAGCAGCTCCTTGGCTGCACACAGCCAAGTCTTCTCCTCTCTCCTTCTTTCTGTTTCTAACACTTAGACAAATATATTAGTACACAAAACCAATGTACTAAGACTTAGAAACATACCTTTGCTCTAGATTTGCACTTTGTTCATCCATTGCGTAAATTCACATTTAAGCACTTGAGTTGGCACTCAATCACCAAAATACTTAGAAATGGCCCAAGGGCACATTTCCCTTTCAATCTCCCCCTTTTTGGTGATTTATGCCAACACAACATAAAGCAACTAGAACAAGTGCAAAATCACTTCAAATGAAAACTCAAATTGGTTTTGGTTCAATTTTGGCATATATGGATCATCCTTTGCCACCACTTGGTTTGTTTTTGCAAATCAGACTCAAATCTCTATCTCTAAGTCAAACACACATGTTGAAGCATAAAGAGAGTCATTTCAAAAGAGATTGATCAAAGATTTCAAAAACTCCCCCTAAATCCCATAATCAATACTTCTCCCCACAAGAAGCCAACTTTTGACAATAGAGACAATAAGATACAATAAAAGCTTTTGACAAAACAAAAACTCTATTCTACTATTTTCAAAATTTCTCAAGTGGTAGCTGATCCATTTATTGCTTTGGCCTTTATTTTCTCCCCCTTTGGCATCAAGCACCAAAACGGGATCAATCGTGGCCTTTTAACCCCATTGCCTCACCAAAATCTTCAATTAAGAGTACAAAGGCAATAAGATCATAGAGATGAACTTGAAATAAATTACCCTCTCATCGGAGTGCAGTGGAAGTCTTTCATGGTCCAAGTCCACCTTTTCCCTTTCAATTCTCCTTCGAGACTAAATCAAGCAGACTCAAGCAAATGGTTAGTCTCAAAGGGTCAAGTTGTAACACATCTCCCCCTAAACATGTGCATCACTTTGCAACGGACTTGTGAGGTCCAGGGAGTGTTTGTACAACTTGAGCACCACAGTAAGCAACAAAATGCAGAATGAACCTGATCAAGGGCATAAACACATGTATGCTACAATTCAATCCAAGTTCCGCGAATCTAAGACATTTAGCTCACTACGCAGCCTGCAAAAGGTCTTCTCATCTAGAGGCTTGGTAAAGATATCGGCTAGCTGGTTCTCGGTGCTAACATGAAACACTTCGATATCTCCCTTTTGCTGGTGGTCTCTCAAAAAGTGATGCCGGATGTCTATGTGCTTTGTGCGGCTGTGCTCAACAGGATTCTCCGCCATGCGGATAGCACTCTCATTGTCACATAGGAGTGGGACTTTGCTCAGATTGTAGCCAAAGTCCCGGAGGGTTTGCCTCATCCAAAGTAGTTGCGCGCAACACTGTCCTGCGGCAACATACTCGGCCTCAGCGGTGGATAGGGCAACGGAAGTTTGTTTCTTAGAATTCCATGACACCAGGGACCTTCCTAAGAACTGGCACGTCCCCGATGTACTCTTCCTATCGACCTTACATCCAGCATAGTCGGAGTCTGAGTATCCAACTAAGTCAAAGGTAGACCCCTTTGGATACCAAAGCCCGAAGCAAGGCGTAGCAACCAAATATCTAAGA
Source organism: Zea mays (assembly GCF_902167145.1). Classification (NCBI taxonomy): domain Eukaryota; kingdom Viridiplantae; phylum Streptophyta; class Magnoliopsida; order Poales; family Poaceae; genus Zea; species Zea mays. Next base: position 68,834,401 of record NC_050096.1, on the reverse strand, counting down.
ATTCGCTTCACCGCCACTAAGTGACATTCCTTAGGATCGGATTGAAATCTAGCACACATGCATACGCTAAGCATAATATCCGGTCTACTAGCACATAAGTAAAGCAAAGAACCTATCATTGACCGGTATGCTTTTTGATCAACAGACTTACCTCCTTTGTTGAGGTCTGTGTGTCCGTCGGTTCCCATCGGCGTCTTTGCGGGCTTGGCGTCCTTCATCCCAAACCTCTTTAGCAAATCTTGCGTGTACTTCGTTTGGGAGATGAAAGTGCCGTCTTTGAGTTGCTTCACTTGGAACCCAAGGAAGTAGTTCAACTCGCCCATCATCGACATCTCGAATTTCTGCGTCATCACCCTGCTAAACTCTTCACAAGACTTTTGGTTAGTAGAACCAAATATTATATCATCGACATAAATTTGGCACACAAACAAATCACCATCACATGTCTTTGTAAAAAGAGTTGGATCGGCTTTCCCAACCTTGAAAGCATTAACAATTAGAAAGTCTCTAAGGCATTCATACCATGCTCTTGGGGCTTGCTTAAGTCCATAGAGCGCCTTAGAGAGCTTACACACGTGGTCGGGGTACCGTTCATCCTCGAAGCCAGGGGGTTGCTCCACGTACACCTCCTCCTTGATTGGCCCATTGAGGAAAGCGCTCTTCACATCCATTTGGTACAACCTGAAAGAATGGTGAGCGGCATATGCTAGCAAGATACGAATTGACTCTAGCCTAGCCATAGGAGCAAAAGTCTCCTCAAAGTCCAAACCTGCGACTTGGGCATAACCTTTTGCCACAAGTCGAGCCTTGTTCCTCGTCACCACCCCGTGCTCGTCCTGTTTGTTGCGGAACACCCACTTGGTTCCCACAACATTTTGCTTCGGACGAGGCACCAGTGTCCAAACTTCATTGCGCTTGAAGTTGTTGAGCTCCTCCTGCATGGCCAACACCCAGTCCAGATCTAGCAAGGCCTCCTCTACCCTGAAAGGCTCAATAGAAGAGACAAAGGAGTAATGCTCACAAAAATTAACTAATCGAGATCGAGTAGTTACTCCCTTGCTAATGTCACCAAGAATTTGATCGACGGGATGATCCCTTTGAATCATCGCTCGAACTTGGGTTGGAGGTGCCGGTAGCGCTTCTTCCTCCATCACTTGATCACCTTGTGCTCCCCCTTGATCACACGCCTCCTTTTGATGAACCTGTTCATCGTCTTGAGTCGGGGGATGCACCATAATTGAGGAAGAAGGTTGATATTGCTCATCTTGTTCCTGTGGCCGTACTTCTCCAATCGCCATGGTGCGTATAGCGGCCGTCGGAACATCTTCTTCATCTACATCATCACAATCAACAACTTGCTCTCTTGGAGAGCCATTAGTCTCATCAAATACAACATCGCTAGAGACTTCAACCAAACCCGATGATTTGTTGAAGACTCTATACGCCTTTGTATTTGAGTCATAACCTAACAAAAACCCTTCTACAGCTTTGGGAGCAAATTTAGAATTTCTACCCTTCTTCACTAGAATGTAGCATTTACTCCCAAATACACGAAAGTACGATACATTGGGTTTGTTACCGGTTAGTAGCTCATACGACGTCTTCTTGAGGAGACGATGAAGGTAGACCCTGTTGATGGCGTGGCAAGCAGTGTTAACGGCTTCCGTCCAAAAGCACTCGGGGGTCTTGAACTCTCCTAGCATCGTCCTTGCCATGTCGATGAGCGTCCTGTTCTTTCTCTCTACCACACCATTTTGCTGTGGTGTGTAGGGAGCGGAGAACTCGTGCTTGATCCCTTCTTCTTCAAGGAACTCCTCCACTTGAAGGTTCTTGAACTCGGACCCGTTGTCGCTCCTTATCTTTTTCACTTTGAGCTCAAACTCATTTTGAGCTCTCCTGAGGAAGCGTTTGAGAGTCCCTTGGGTTTCGGACTTTTCCTGCAAAAAGAACACCCAAGTGAAGCGGGAAAAGTCATCAACAATAACTAAACCATACTTACTTCCTCCTATGCTCAGATAGGCGACAGGTCCGAAGAGGTCCATATGCAGCAGCTCCAGGGGTCTTGAAGTGGTCATCACGTTCTTGCTGTGATGTGCTCCTCCCACTTGTTTACCTGCTTGACAAGCTGCACAAGGTCTATCTTTTTCGAAATGCACGTTAGTCAATCCTATCACGTGTTCTCCCTTTAGAAGCTTGTGAAGGTTCTTCATCCCCACATGTGCTAAGCGGCGATGCCACAGCCAGCCCATGCAAGTCTTAGCCATTAAGCATGCATCTAGACCGGCCTCTTCTTTTGCAAAATCAACTAAATAAAGTTTGCCGTCTAATACACCCTTAAAAGCTAGTGAACCATCACTTCTTCTAAAGACAGACACATCTATATTTGTAAACAGACAGTTGTATCCCATATGACATAATTGACTAACAGATAGCAAATTATATCCAAGACTCTCTACTAAAAATACATTAGAGATAGAATGCTCATTAGAAATCGCAATTTTACCTAACCCTTTTACCTTGCCTTGATTCCCATCACCGAATATGATTGAATCTTGGGAATCCTTATTCTTGACGTAGGAGGTGAACATTTTCTTCTCCCCCGTCATATGGTTTGTGCATCCGCTATCAATAATCCAGCTTGAACCCCCGGATGCATAAACCTGCAAGGCAAATTTAGGCTTGGGTCTTAGGTACCCAACTCTTGTTGGGTCCTACAAGGTTAGTCATGATTTCCTTAGGGACCCAAATGCAAGTTTTATCACCCTTGCATTTTGCCCCTAACTTCCTAGCAATTACTTTTCTATCCTTTCTACAAATTGCAAATGAAGCATTCAAAGCACAATAAATTGTAGAAGGTTCATTTGCTATTTTCCTAGGAGCATGAATAACATTCCTTCTAGGCACATGATGAATAGCATTTCTTTTAGGAACAACATTTCTCCTAGTAACATTTCTATCATACACATAAGAGGAACTAGGAGCAAACATGGCATGAGAATCATAAACATATGAATCAAAAGCATCATGACTTACATTTCTAGTTTGTCTTCTATCATGATATAAAAATGCATGGTTCATTTTAGCACTAGTAGCCATAGGGGCCTTCCCTTTCTCCTTGGCGGGGATGGGAGCCTTATGGCTTTTCAAGTTTTTGGCTTCCCTCTTGAAGCCAAGCCCATCCTTAATTGAGGGGTGTCTACCAACCGTGTAGGCCTCCCTAGCAAATTTTAGTTTCTCAAAATCACTTTTGCTAGTCTTAAGTTGGGCATTAAGACTAGCTAATTCATCATTCAATTTTGAAATGGAAACTACGTGTTCACTACAAGCATTAACATCAACATCCTTACACCTAGTGCAAATTTCAACATGTTCAAAACAAGAGTTGGATTTATGTGCTTCTACTAGTTTAGCATTTAAGTCATCATTAATGCTCTTTAATTTAGAAATTGAATCATGGCATGTTGACACTTCACAAGCAAGCATTTCATTTCTCTTAATTTCTAATGCAAGGGATTTTTGAGCCTCTACAAACTTATCATGTTCTTCATATAACAAATCCTCTTGCTTTTCTAAAAGTATATTCTTTTCATTCAAGGCATCAATTAATTCATTAATTTTGTCTATCTTAGATCTATCTAAGCCCTTGAACAAACATGAATAATCTACTTCATCCTCATCACTAGATTCGTCCTCACTTGAAGAAGCATAGGTAGTGTTGCGAGTACATACCTTCTTCTCCCTTGCCATAAGGCATGTGTGACGCTCGTTGGGGAAGAGGGTTGATTTGTTGAAGGCGGTGGCGGCGAGTCCCTCATTGTCGGAGTCGGAGGAGGAGCAATCCGAATCCCACTCCTTGCCTAGATGCGCCTCGCCCTTGGCTTTCTTGTAGTGCTTCTTCTTCTCCCTTTTGTTCCCCTTTTCCTGGTCACTTTCATTATCAGGACAGTTAGCAATAAAATGACCAAGCTTACCGCATTTGAAGCATGATCGCTTCCCCTTGGTCTTAGTCTTGCTCGGCTGTCCATTGCGACCCTTAAGCACCGTCTTGAATCTCTTGATGATGAGGGCCATTTCTTCATCATTAAGACCGGCTGCCTCAATTTGCGCCACCTTGCTGGGTAGCGCTTCCTTGCTTCTTGTTGCCTTGAGGGCAATGGGTTGAGGCTCATGGATTGGACCATTCAACGCGTCGTCCACGTACCTTGCCTCCTTGATCATCATTCGCCCACTCACAAATTTTCCAAGAATTTCTTCGGGCGACATTTTGGTGTACCTGGGATTCTCACGAATATTATTAACCAAATGAGGATCAAGAACGGTAAAGAACCTTAGCATTAGGCGGACGACGTCGTGGTCCGTCCATCGCGTGCTTCCATAGCTCCTTATCTTGTTGACAAGGGTTTTGAGCCGGTTGTATGTTTGGGTTGGCTCCTCCCTCCTTATCATAGCAAATCTTCCAAGTTCGCCCTCCACCAACTCCATTTTGGTGAGCAAGGTAGCGTCATTTCCCTCATGAGAGATCTTGAGGGTATCCCAGATTTGCTTGGCGTTGTCCAAGCCACTCACTTTGTTATATTCATCCCTGCACAATGAAGCTAGAAGAACAGTAGTAGCTTGTGCATTCTTATGGATTTGCTCATTAATGAATACAGGACTATCCGAACTATTAAAGTGCATTCCACTTTCTACAATCTCCCATATACTAGGATGGAGAGAAAATAGGTGACTACGCATTTTGTGGCTCCAAAATCCGTAGTCCTCCCCATCAAAGTGTGGGGGCTTGCCGAGTGGAATGGAAAGCAAATGTGAATTTGAACTTTGCGGAATACGCGAATAATCAAAAGAAAAGTTTGAGTTAACCGTCTTTTGTTTGTCGTGGTCGTCGTCCTTTTGGGAAGAAGAGGACTCATCGCTGTCGTAGTAGACGATCTCCTTGATGCGTCTTGTCTTCTTCTTCTTCCCATCTTTTCGCTTGTGGCCCGAGCCCGAGTCATTGGACTTGTCATCCCTTGGCTCGTTGACGAAGGACTCCTTCTCCTTGTCGTTGATCACAATTCCCTTCCCCTTAGGATCCATCTCCTCGGGCGGTTAGTCCCTTTCTTGAAGAGAACGGCTCCGATACCAATTGAGAGCACCTAGAGGGGGGGGGGGGTGAATAGGTGATCCTGTAAAAGTTCAAAACTTAAGCCACAAAAACTTGTTAAGGGTTAGCACAAGTATGGCCAAGTGGCTAGAGAGAACTCAAAACACGATAACCACAAGAAAGCAATCACAGAGTTGACACGGTGGTTATCCCGTGGTTCGGCCAAGTACAAAACTTGCCTACTCCACGTTGTGGCGTCCCAACGGACGAGAGTTGCACTCAACTCCTCTCAAGTGATCCAATGATCAACTTGAATACCACGGTGTTTTTCTTTCCTTTGATCTTTTCCCGTTTGCGAGGAATCTCCACAACTTGGAGTCTCTCGCCCTTACAATTGAGTTCACAAAGAAATACGGAGTAAGGTGGGAATGAGCAACGCACACAAGACTCGAAAGTCAGAGCAACACACGCACACAAGTCGCAACAAGAGCTCGCAACGCAACACAAAGAGTTCACAACTCCACAAGAGCTCTATATGCTATCACAATGAAACGAATGCGTGAGATTGGTGTCTTGGTGCTTAGAAGAGTTGTAGGAATGCTTGGTGTACTCCTCCATGCGCCTAGGGGTCCCTTTTATAGCCCCAAGGCAGCTAGGAGCCGTTGAGAACACATCTGGAAGGCTATCCTTGCCTTCTGTCGTCGGGCGCACCGGACAGTCCGGTGCACACCGGACACTGTCCGGTGCCCGATTTGTTTCCTTAAACAGCACATCCGACCGTTGATATCTGATGCAGATCTGCGCACAGTTGGCGCACCGGACATGTCCGGTGCACACCGGACAGTCCGGTGCTTCCTTCCGACCGTTGGCTCGGCCACGTGTCGCGCGCCGATCGCGCGGCCGACCGTTGGCCCGGCCGACCGTTGGCTCACCGGACAGTCCGGTGCACACCGGACAGTCCGGTGAATTTTAGCCGAAGTCGCCGGAGAAAAACCCGAGAGCGGCCTCTTCGGCCGAGGCGGCCTGGCGCACCGGACACTGTCCGGTGCACCACCGGACACTGTCCGGTGCACCACCGGACAGTCCGGTGCCCCAGACCGAAGCAGCTCCTTGGCTGCACACAGCCAAGTCTTCTCCTCTCTCCTTCTTTCTGTTTCTAACACTTAGACAAATATATTAGTACACAAAACCAATGTACTAAGACTTAGAAACATACCTTTGCTCTAGATTTGCACTTTGTTCATCCATTGCGTAAATTCACATTTAAGCACTTGAGTTGGCACTCAATCACCAAAATACTTAGAAATGGCCCAAGGGCACATTTCCCTTTCAGCTGCGATGGTAGAGCTCCTCTTCATCGCCCAGCAGGACGAACGACTTGGCGCGTCGCGCTACCCGCCGAGCCTCGACTTGGTCGGGGGGTAGCTCTCCTCGACGGAGATATTGCAGGTACGGGGCCTGCCAATCTCGATCTGGCATGGCCCCGCTCTGCTCTTCCTCGACGTCCAGTGCCTCGCCCTTGGGGGCCGAGGGTACCTCAGGCTGTGCCGAGGGTGCCTCGGGCTGAGCCGAGGGTACCTCGGGCTCGGGCGCGTCGTCGATCTTGACAGAGGGTTGATGCAGATCCCGGGAGAAGACGTCCGGGGGGACCGTCGTTCGCCCCGAGGCTATTTTAGCCAGCTCGTCTGCGGTTTCGTTGTAGCGCCGAGCGATGTGGTTGAGCTCGAGCCCGAAGAACTTGTCTTCCAGGCGCCGAACCTCGTCGCAGTAGGCCTCCATCTTTGGGTCGCGGCAGTGGGAGTTCTTCATGACTTGGTCGATGACGAGCTGCGAATCGCCGCGGGCGTCGAGGCGTCTGACCCCTAGCTCGATGGCGATCCGCAACCCGTTGACCAGAGCTTCGTACTCGGCCACATTGTTGGACGCCGGGAAATGGAGGCGCAGCACGTAGCGCAAGTGCTTTCCGAGGGGCGAGATGAAGAGCAGGCCCGCGCCGGCTCCTGTCTTCATCAGCGACCCGTCGAAAAACATGGTCCAGAGCTCCGGTTGGATCGGAGCCGTCGGCAACTGGGTGTCAACCCATTCGGCCACGAAGTCCGCCAACACCTGGGACTTGATGGCCTTCCGAGGGGCGAACGAGATCGTTTCGCCCATGATTTCCACCGCCCACTTTGCGATCCTGCCCGAGGCCTCTCGGCACTGGATGATCTCCCCCATGGGGAAGGATGACACCACAGTTACCGGATGAGACTCGAAGTAGTGTCGCAGCTTCCGCCTTGTCAGGATCACAGCATACAACAGCTTTTGAACTTGTGGGTAGCGGATCTTGGTCTCGGACAGCACTTCGCTGAAGAAGTAGACCGGCCTCTGAACGGGCAATGCATGCCCTTCTTCTTGCCTCTCGACCACAATCGCGGCGCTAACCACCTGAGTGGTCGCGGCGACATAGACCAAGAGGGCTTCCCCATCCGCCGGGGGCACCAAGACAGGCGCCTTCGTAAGGAGCGCCTTCAGGTTGCCGAGGGCTTCCTCGGCCTCAGGGGTCCAAGCGAAACACTCGGCCTTCCTTAAGAGGCGGTACAGAGGCAGACCTCTTTCGCCGAGGCGTGAGATGAAGCGGCTCAGGGCCGCGAGGCATCCCATGACCCTCTGTACACCTTTTAAGTCCTTGATGGGTCCCATGCTGGTGATGGTCGCGATCTTCTCCGGGTTGGCTTCAATGCCTCGCTCGGAGACGATGAACCCTAGGAGCATGCCTCGGGGCACCCCGAAGACACACTTCTCAGGATTGAGCTTGACTCCTTTCACCTTGACTCCTTGCTCACCAGGTCGCAGCAAGTGGTGCCGGCGAGGAACGCGCCGATGACATCCGAATCGGTGATGTTGGGCAGCTCGGTGCGCTGCTTCGAGAATCGCCGGATGTAGTCCCGGAGCGACTCCCCCGGCTGTTGCCGGCAGCTTCGAAGGTCCCAGGAATTCCCGGGGCGCACGTATGTGCCCTGGAAATTGCCAGCGAAGGCTTGGACCAAGTCGTCCCAGTTGGAGATCTGCCCCGGAGGCAGGTGCTCCAACCAGGCACGAGCAGTGTCGGAGAGGAACAGGGGGAGGTTACAGATGATGAGGTTGTCGTCGTCCGTCCCACCCAGTTGGCAGGCAAGGCGGTAGTCCGCGAGCCACAGTTCCGGTCTCGTTTCCCCCGAGTACTTCGTGATAGTAGTCGGGGGTCGGAACCGGGTCGGGAATGGCGCCCGTCGAATGGCCCGACTGAAGGCCTGCGGACCGGGTGGTTCGGGCGAGGGACTCCGATCCTCCCCGCTGTCGTAGCGCCCCCCACGCCTGGGGTGGTAGCCTCGGCGCACCCTTTCGTCGAGGTGGGCCCGACAGTCGCGTCGATGGTGCTCGTTGCCGAGGTGGCCCGGGGCCGCAGGCGCGGTGTTGCGCGTGCGCCCGGTGTAGACCGAGGCTTCCCGCATGAATCGGGAAGTCGCGGCGTGAGGTTCCGAGGGATATCCCTGCCTTCGGGAGGCAGTGCTCTCGGCCCGTCGGGCCGCAGCGCCTTCCAGGAGATTCTTGAGCTCTCCCTGGATTCGCCGACCCTCGGTGGTTGATGACTCCGGCATCGCGCGGAGGAGCATCGCTGCGGCTGCCAGGTTCTGACCAATCCCGCTGGATGCGGGCGGCGGCCTGACCCTGACATCGTTGGCGACGCAGTGCTGGAGACCTTGGGGCAGGTGACGTATTTCTCCGGGCAGGGGTTGGCCCGCCCATACCTGCCCGACGTCCCGACGGATCGGCTCAAGTGCTCCTGTTCCCTCGTTGAGCCCGGCCTGCGCCTCGCGGACTTGCTCGAGTTGTGGGTCGTAACCCCCCGCCGGAGTGGGGACCACAGCTAGCTCCCGTGGGATGTCGGCGCGAGGCACCGGCCTAGGAAGATCACCGTCCTCCGGCATGCCGAGATGGTTGCCTTTGGAGGGATCCCCTAGCTCGATGTGGAAACATTCGCGGCTTGGGCCGCAGCTCTCGTCGCCAAGGCTGCGGCTTCCGTCGGAACAGTCGGATAGGCAGTAGTCACATGCGGTCATGAAGTCCCGCATGGCACTGGGGTTGCCAAGTCCGGAGAAATCCCAACAGACGCTGGGATCGTCATCTTCCTCGGACCCAGAGGGCCCGTAGGTCGAGACGTCCGTCAGCCGGTCCCAAGGCGACCGCATACGAAACCCTAGTGGGGTTGCACTCGCCTCAATGAGAGCGCCCGCCAAAGCGAGGTCGTTTGGCGGGTTGAGGCCGAGTCGAAATGACGTAAGATGGGAGTTAGTCGGTACCTTTTGGTCGACGAGGAGCGACGTAGTCACATCGGGGACTGGTTGCACCGTCGTCTCAGGTACGAGGGCGACGTCCTGCAGGCTTTCCGTGAGCGCGCCGGCGTCGTCTTCTTGCTCGGGGTCAGCGTGTCGCGGGGGGACGGCGCTTGCCTTCGTCTTGAACGCGAGGTCGACGTCCGGCGTGCCTTCCGTCGGGGCGTCGGGGGCGTCGATTCGCTCGACGACCAACGAAGCGCGGCCTCCCGCTTGGCCTTGATGGCCCCGCCTCCTCCTCCGTTGGCGGGGAGAGAACGGAGCGAGCTCGAATGTTGCTCTTCCACCACGCGGGGAAGATGTCGTCGATTCCGCCGCCGGCGGGCGGGTTGTCGGCCGCCATTGTCGTCGTCGCGCGGCGGTGGAAGAAGTATCATGTCGTAGCTGCCGTCGAAGGACATGAACTCAAGAGTCCCGAAACGAAGCACCGCCCCGGGCCGGAGAGGTTGCTGGAGACTGCCCATCTGGAGCTTGACGGGGAGCTGTTCGTCAGCACGCAGCAGGCCCCTACCTGGCGCGCCAACTGTCGGCGTTTCGAGACAGGGGGGTCCCAAAGCCGACGAGTGAGTGTGCTGCGTGCCCCAGCCCAGATGGGTCGAGCGCGTGGGCGAGCGCGAAGGGGGGAGAGGCGTGGTGGCCGGAGTCGAGCGTGAGAGAGGTGGAAGTCCCGCGGCCTTCGTGTTCGTCCCGCGCCCAGGTCGGGTGCGCTTGCAGTAGGGGGGTTACAAGCGTCCACGCGGGTGAGGGAAGCAAGCGGCCCCAAGAGAGCGCCTGTCCCGTCCTCGGTCCCGCGCGGCCAACCTTCTCTAAGAAGGCCCTGGTCCTCCCTTTTATAGTCGTAAGGAGAGGATCCAGGTGTACAATGGGGGGTGTAGTAGAGTGCTACGTGTCTAGCGGAGAGAGAGCTAGCGCCCTAGGTACATGCCAATGTGGCAGCCGGAGAAGTCTTGGCACCTTGCTGGCGTGATGTCGTGGCTGTCGGAGGTGCGACGGAGCCTGGCGGAGGGACAACTGTTGGAGTGGTCGAATCCTTGTTGACGTCGCCCTGCTTCCGTAAGAGAGCTGGGGGCCGCCGTCGTCACAGAGCTTGTGAGGCGCCATCATTGCTTATCTGGCGGAGCTGGTCAGATGGGACACCGGTCTTGTTCTCTGCGGCCCGAGTCGGCTCGGGGTAGAGTGGTGATGGCGCTCCCTGTTGACGTGGCGGGCCCGCGCCCGAGGCCAGGCGACGTGGGGGCTCCTCCGAAGCTGGGGTCTAATCTGTCTTCCGTTGCCGAGGCCGAGTCCGAGCCCCTGGGTCGGGCGAGGCGGAAGTCGTTCGGCAGAGGCCAGGGCGGAGTCCGAGCCCTGGGGTCGGGCGAGGCGGAGTTCGTCGTCTTTCGGGGCCGAGCCCGAGTCCGAGCCCTGGGGTCGGGCGGAGCGGAGTTCGCCGTCTTCCGGGTCTTAGCCCGAGTCCGAGCCCTGGGTCGGGCGGAGCGGAGTTCGCCGTCTTCCGGGTCTTAGCCCGAGTCCGAGCCCTGGGTCGGGCGGAGCGGAGTTCGCCGTCTTCCGGGTCTTAGCCCGAGTCCGAGCCCTGGGGTCGGGCGGAGCGGAGTTCGCCGTCTTCCGGGTCTTAGCCCGAGTCCGAGCCCTGGGGTCGGGCGGAGCGGAGTTCGCCGTGGCGCCTTTGGCAAGGCCTGACTGTCTGTCAGACTCACTCTGTCGAGTGGCACCGCAGTCGGAGTGGCGCAGGCGGCGCTGTCCTTCTGTCAGACTGGTCAGTGGAGCGGTGGAGTGACGGCGGTCACTTCGGCTCTGCCGGGGGGGCGCGTGTCAGGATAAAGGTGTCAGGCCACCTTTGTGTTAAATGCTCCTGCAACTTGGTCAGTCGGTGTGGTGATTTAGTCAGGGTTGCTTCTGAGCGAAGCCAAGGCCTCGGGCGAGCCGGTGATGTGTCCGCCGTAAAAAGGGGGGCCTCGGGCGAGACGGAAGTCTCTCGAGGTCGGCTGCCCTTGGCCGAGGCTAGGCTCGGGTGAAGCGTGAGCGAGTCACTCGTGTGGACTGATCCCTGACTTAATCGTACCCATCAGGCCTTTGCAGCTTTATGCTGATGGGGGTTACCAGCTGAGAATTAGGCGTCTTGAGGGTACCCCTAATTATGGTCCCCGACACTAAGTATAAGTAAATACCAACCCAATTAAATAGTAGAACAGAAGTAACAACATCACCTGCGATGCAATGCATATGACAAATTGAATTTAAGTTCCATAGATTAATCATGTGAGGGTCCGAGCTGCTCATGACCGTGAGCACGGCTAGTATACCAGTTTTACACTCTGCAGAGGTTGCGCATCTTTACCCACAAGTCATGTTACCCATCTTCCAAGGGATCACGACTTCCCATACACCTCTACCGAGGAGGCGAGGCAGGGTAACACTACGAGGCCTTTACAAAGTTCCACTAGCTTCAGAAAACCCGCTACAGTTTATAGGAAGCTCCAATGCAGGAATCCCTTGCAGGACCGCCATCGCAGCAAAATCCTCCCGAGGGCCTCCCTACACTGACCACTCCCCTACTGCCCTTGCCCCTTTCGGGTAAGGTAGTCTTCCACTAGCTTTCCTAATTAATCGGCCAAGGGCGTCCCATTAAACCCTTGTGGTAGCACTGTTTTCCCGGGTGGTTCTCCATGTTCCAATTAACATAATGATCTTATCATGAACATAAATAAAATAACAACATAATTGGAACATAGATATAATGAAATATTAACCCAGAACCATATAAAGCAGTAGCAGAACTACCCAAGTGATTCAGGGGTAAACAAGGTATTCAGGATAAACAAACTAGGGTAACCTATTAGGTCCCATCAAATTAACCTATGCAGATCATTATGATTAATTAGAACATGAGTGGGTATAAGAAGTGATCAAGGGCACAACTTGCCTGGGACTTGAGATTCCAGGTACCAACTTGCTCTTTAGGTGACACGTGTCCTCACTGCTAAACGTAGCAATACAAACAAACATGATATAGGTAAAATTAACATTACACCAAACATAAGAATAAATTACATAATAATAATCTACGCGTTGCTACGAGATCGTGGGAACGGGAACCGCTAAATTCGGAGTTACGGTTATCAAGTTATGAATTTCTGGAGTTATTAAGCACCTAGAATGAATTAATTCAAATGAACAATTTTAATTCAAGTTTCATGGTTAAACAATGTTACTAGTTGATAGACAATATTAATACAAAATTATTGCAACTGGAATGGGTCAATTCGGAGCTAAAATGAATTAAATATGAATTTCACAAGTTTCTAATATTGTTTTTAATTAAAAATCATTTTCTAAAATAAATTGTGAATTTTTCTTAGGCTTATGGACTGTGGACATAATTTTACCGGAGCCCAGGGGGGTTCTGCATAAATTCCAGGACTAAACGGTAATGGTCTTATAATGGCACGGGATGGCGGGTTGAATAAGAAAAACTGCAGGGGCTCTTTAGCAATTATCCAAGGCCGAAGGGGGTATCCTATAATCAGAGCCACGCGATCTGAATCCGACGGTCGGCATTAGATCACAAACCGGTAAGTGACAGTCGCCACTGGATCGAGATCCGACGGCCCCAAATTTTATGAGGCCCGGACCATTCCTAACCCACGGATTCAGATCCTATGGCTGACGCGCACGGGTACTACGAATGCATCAATCCGAGCCATTCATTTGTAGATCGAGGGCTCTCGTGTCGTCTTCTTCCTTTTCCTAATAACTCGACGCGATGATGCATGCACCGGACAGCGGCTCCATTACCCCCGAGCACGAACTCGCACTTGACTACAGCACACATCACGCTGGCGAAGCACACCACCGATGCCCCCCGGTCAAACCGAGGATGCCCAAGTGCAGGGAGGAGCAGAGAAATGAAGAATACGAAAGAGAGTGCCTCACCGACGAGAGAGGCGAAGACAAGGACCGGTGGACGACGCAGGTATGGCCCAATGGCGGAGCTCCTGGACCGTCGAGCACCAGCCAACCATCCGCGGCCTCCTGCACACGCCGACTTCACTGGGTAGGACCAGAACAGCATGATGCCCTCACGGTTGATCCCCGGACTCCGAGCGCCGATGCAAGCGAGCGTCTATGGCGGCGGACATTTTTTTCTCACGTTCTCTCTTCGTGATGAGGCTTCCGGTGATGGCATGATCTCGGTCTCTCGGTTATCAGGTCCTCGGCTAAACTCAGCGATCCGGCGGTTGAGAAGGGGCTCGGTTATTTATATACCGAGGAGGGATTGCGTCCTGGCTATTTGATCTGCTAGCAACGGAGTCGCGGAAACCATGGGATCAACATCACCAGACTCGGGAAGGAGATAAATCTAGATAACAGGTTCCGCATGGCGGTGAGGACCATCGGCATGCGCGAGCAGCAATTCTGTTGCGATGATCCGGTGGATACGATGAACGGCTGACCCAGAACGCCAGAAGCCCCACAAAACTAGTGACAACTCGAGCGTACGTTAGGAATTAAGTGCTGACCAGGACGACACAGTATACGGTTTGAGAAATAAAGAAAAGATAAAAAAAATACACACATGAAGGGGACGTGGGCTTGTGGCTTGGGCTAGCTTTATAGAGAAGTGGGCCAAACAGCCACACTCACGGAAGAGGTGAGACTCACCATTTCTTTCTTATTACTCTCTATTTTCTCAATTCTGTTTAATTTCAGTTTTTTTATTCTAATTCAAATATAAGTTCAAGAAAAGCTATATGCACGACTTAAAACTCCGACATGATACGTAGTTAGTACTTTATTTCTTTATGTATTAATTATCATTTTCAACAAATGCTCTTAAATATGCAATCCATACAAGAAAAAAAATGGGAAGGGTACAAAATCTTTGTAGATTACTTAAACAAGGGGATAACTAAATTCATATAGGGATTTTTTTATTCAACTTTTTGTTAGAAATTATTTTAAATTTAGGAGAAAAGACTTCGAAGGTATCCCGAATATTGTAGTTCATGAGAGGACTATTCCATTCTAATGTTTTAGGATTTATATTTAGTTAATAATATTTTAGTATTGCCAAAACTTATTTATTTCATGATTTTTTTTTCTCTACCAATTTTGGGCTTTACATGTTTAAAAAAGGAGTGTTTGTCACAAAATTTTAAAAAGAAGTGCACGCCTAAAGGTTACTACACTGCCAAAATCTGACTCTTTGATGAGTGTCTAGCTCTTTGTCGAGAGCTATTTATCAAGTACTCAGCAAAACATACTTTGCTGAGTGCTACACTCGGCATAGAAAGACACTCCGTGAAGAGAGTCTTTGTCGAGAGCCAAACTCTCGGCATAAAAAGGCTACTTCTTTGTTGAGATCATAATACTCGGTAAAAATGGGCTCTCGACAAAGCGCCATCGGCAAAAAAGCTCCCTTTATCGAGTGTCTTCCAGAGCACTTGGGGCCGGCAAAGGGGTCTACTGGAGCCTTCTTTGCCGAGCGCTAGTCCAGCAGGGCCTCGACAAAGATAGAGCCTTTGTGAGTGCCTCTCGGAGCACTTGGCAAAGGAACTGGCAAAGGGGCCCACTAGAGCCTTCTTTGTCGAGTGCTAGTCCAACAGACACTCGGCAAAGAGGGAGCCTTTGCAGAGTGTCAGGGAGGACACTCGGTAAAGGGTTCATCACCGTCACTTGGCGTCGTGATCGCGACTTTTCTTTGCAGAGTACCAGACGTCGCTCGGTAAAGCCTTTGGCGTGTGACCGATAAAAAGTACTCGACAAAGAAGCCGTTGTCGATGTATAATTCATCAAGACCTCTTTACTGAAAGTCACGCTCGGCAAAGAGTTTGTCGAATATTTTCTAGACTTTGGCGAGTGTATAAAGCACTCGATAAAGTAGCCGTATTCGATAGTGATAATGTTGTACATCACGAAGAGTCAAGTACTACACGTATTGACGTACAGATGCTTGGCCTACTACCGTACCTTACTGAATACTCTGTACTAATTTAGATATTATTGTACCATAAAGCGGAAAAGATTAATCTCTTATATTAATTCTCGTGAATATTCCTAGTTTGATTGCCTACTAATATAAATATGGATGCATTTGTCTAGTGCAAGTCGAGAATCAGCAGGAGGGGGACACGAGTACTGCCTGCAGTCTGCAGAGGAATCAACCTTGCACAAGCGCGTGTGTGTTTACATGGTAGCTAGGCACAGTAGGAATATTCCATCTCGAGAGTTGTGCCACAAGACGATTGCATGCATGTAAAGGTGACGGCGTGCAGGAGATGCAGATCGTAGGCCAATGGTCGCCGTCAAAGTATAGGTATTCATATCAGTCATCACTGTCAATGGTTAAAGTGTATAAATAGATAAACTATCTTCTCTTATCAGCTTAAGTTTTTGCATTGAACTAGTATCAGAGACAGAGTTCTCGAGTTTAAATCCTAGTACGGTAGAGGCTTTATTTATGCATCCACCCATTTATTTTCATGTTTGTGCATTTATCTCTAGCTGCATGTGAGTTAGAGTGTTGAAGTGTATAAGTGAATAAACTACCTTCTTCCATCAACTTAAACTTTTGGGTTAAACTAGTTAGTGTGTCTATTATAACATTAATGATCAGGGACCCATCCAAGATCATGAGAGATCGAGAGAGTTCATTCCATTCTCTTTTTTCTTGTCGTTTTTCTCTTTTTTATCTATAGTTAGAATTTCAAGGGATTCTTCGTGAAAGTTCTATGAACAACATGAGGGTAGGGGTGCTCATTGCTCCAGCACCCCTAGCGACTAGGTTGAATCTGTCCGGATCACACGGTTGAATCAACAATATATGATGATGATAAATATTTTTCTTCTAAATAATAAAACGCTTTAATTTTTTAAAATACATTATTTTTAATATATACATATACAGATATACTCCATGACTATCTAGAGAAATGAAAATGTCGGATAGTATATTTTTTTAGTTAAGTTAAACAGTCAAGTACAGTTCATGGCAATCAGATCTCGGCCACAGAACTAATAATCTAATTTAACCGGTCCAAGTACAGTCCTAAGCGTAATTAAAGAACCATAGGAGTAACTACTACCATGACGACAAAAGCTTTTTTCACATGCAAGGAGCCGCCGGCCCGCCGCACTAGCTTGCTTGTGCACTAGTACTAACAATCTGACTGGAGCAACCATTTGATCAGAACGTATATTCATCCCCTTTGTAGTTGGACGCATTCAGGTCCAATGC
The DNA here is from genome assembly GCF_902167145.1 of Zea mays. Lineage (NCBI taxonomy): Eukaryota > Viridiplantae > Streptophyta > Magnoliopsida > Poales > Poaceae > Zea > Zea mays. Next base: position 68,817,726 of record NC_050096.1, on the reverse strand, counting down.
AATGCAACAACAGCATCGAGCGACCACATCTCTGCCATTTTGCCTTGCATGCAGCTTTGTCTGCTCCAAATGACGGCCCAAAGTACAATCACTATCACTAGTACAATTTGGCTCTATACAAGCGGTAGGATTTTTACATCACAGGCGGTTCGGTTAGAAAACCGCCTGTGATGTCCCAGGCGGTTCAGTACGCCTGTGATGTAATAGTATCACAAGCGGTTTTTGTTTAGGACCGCCTGTGGTGCTCTATCATTTTCACAAGCGGACCCTAAGACAAAAACCGCCTGTGATTGTAAAAATATGAAAATACAATTTAAATATGAAAATAATTTTAATTTTTAACAGAAATATGCAAATACAATTTAAATGAATTAATATTTAATTTTTAACAATAATATGCAAATACAATTTAAATGAATTATAATACCACACATAGATAACTAGAGAGATTTTAAATTAATTGGCAACCACAATTCATAGTCGATCATACATGATAACAAATACAATTTGATTCATACAATTTTTCATGAACTACCATTTTTCCGCATGTATGGCTTTAAGTTCTTATCAATTTTCTTTTCCACACGCTTCATTCTCTCTGGACCGTTAAAGACGAACATCTCTTCATACTTATTATATTCCTCATCTTGGTCTCCCACATTCTCAACTCCAACAATTTTTTGCTTTCCAGAAATAACTACATGCATCTTCTCATCTGCTGGATCGAGTACATAGAACACTTGTGCAACACATTCAGCGAGAACCCACGGGTCATCTTTATATCCTACTCTCTTTAAGTCTACCAGTGTGAGTCCGTAGTTATCCACTATCACCCCCACGGGATGTTGTACCCATTGGCACTTAAATAAGGGTATTTTCATGCTTGGGCCATAATCAAGTTCCCATATTTCCTCTATGAATCCAAAATATGTGGTCTTCTGTCCATGTAGGTCAAAAGCATCGATACGAACACCGCTATTTTGTGCAACACTTTTCATGTCTTTTGATTTAGTGTAGAATGTGTACCCATTGATGTCATATGCTTGCCATGATGTCACAAAACACGATGGCCCAGAAGCCAAATTCTTCATTGTTTTCTCATCCGAAGAGTCTCCGAATGGGATGTTTTTGTCCATTAACCATTCGCTGAAACGATGTTTGTGCTCCCTCATGATCCAGTCCTCTGTGCGGTTCTGATTTTCTTTACGAAGCTCATTCAGGTGTTCCTCTATGTAAGGCTCGGCTATCGTGAGATGTTGTAGTACACTACCATGAGCACAATGTACTAGCTTGTAATCCTCAACGCGAAAAGTTTTCTTGCCCATTCTCCCTCTCCCACATAGTTTACCCTCATGTTTAGGTACAGGCACACCTATCATTGTTCCGTCACTGATGTAATCTATACAGCTCTCAATCACTTCTTCTGTAGTGTATCCCTCCATGATTGAACCCTCTGGGTGAGCGCGATTTCGCACATAACCTTTTAATACTCCCAGGTATCGCTCCAACTGAAACATGTGATGTAAATATAGTGGCCCTAATATTTTTATCTGATCCACGAGATGTATGATTAGGTGTACTTGCATATCAAAAAATGATGGAGGAAAACACATTTCAAGCTTGCACATAGTCTCGATGATGTATGCCTTTAGATAGTCCAAGTCTTCTAAAGCTATTACTTTTTGTGAAACCGCATTGAAAAAGTAACACAAGCGTGTGATGACAACTTTGACATGCTCTGTTTCGAGGGCTCTTACCGCAATTGGGAGGAACACCGTCATCATCACATGGCAGTCATGAGAGTTGTAGCCAAATAGAGACAAGTCCTTCATCCTGACTAGTCTGCTGATATTGGATGAGAAACCTGTGGGCACTTTGACCCCACGCAAACATTTGCAAATCCCTGTAGTAGTGAATTGAAGAGCCACTTTAGCCGCCATTACATTTCTTAATTGAGCCATAAACAATAGTGGCACTTGGTGAACACGAAGGGCAAAAAACAAGACTGAGCATTAGAAGCATAAATCTGTTATATATAAAGATCCTATAAAAATTGTCATAAAAAGAACAAGTAATTTCATGTCCTTGAAAACAATGGAAGGGAATCTCCAATATTCACCTCGAGCCTCCAACTTGGGAAGAGATTCCATGGCTGAATATAGCCATTCTCCATTTACTATTTATACATACGATTTTAAAAATAACCCAACGGAACTGTTTTTTTCCTAACCCTTTTGGCAACGACAACAACGCATGACCATCTTTATACAACACATGAAAACTAAAAAAATCGTTGGCCCCATTAATTATTGTTGATATTTAGGGTAGTCGACAAAAATTAAATAGTTTCTGTCGGTTGTCGTTCAACCGATGAAAGTTATTCATAATTTTTGTCGACCGTGTCGATTACTGATGAAAATTAATTATTTTTGTTACCTACTGACAAAACCATGAAAGCCACAAATAACTTCCATGGGTTGTGTCAGTAGCCGACGAAAGTTAGTGGAATAAACCCAACTAGCCCAGCCACAAGCCTCGATGAGCCGCGCCCGCCTTGCTCGCATATCTCATCGCCACATGCTTCTCTTCTCACACTGCACATCGTGACTACGCTGCTGTCCCATGCCCCCCGCGGCTGCACACCCTCTCATCGTCACACCATATCATGTCACGCTGTGCAGCCTTGAATTGCCCTCCCCACGCCCAATCTATTATTGCACTCCACACCCGCCGCACACCACCACTATCGTGGCTACCCCGCCATAGCACGCCTTCCCATAGGACACTAGCGTATGTGCGCTGTTATCGACCTTGCCACCGCCTGATCTGCACCGGTGCGTTGTTGTTGGGCCATCTTCAACCTTCTGCTGATAAGGTAACACATGCTCTCTATCCTTTACATTATGAGTGAGGATCGTCGATGGATGTATTATGGTTAAAATAAGATTGGGTCTCACTCTCATGATTAGATGGTGAAGAACTTAGGAATTTGTTGGTTGTGGCTTTAGTTTGTAAGAAACCACAATGGGGTGCTAATGTGTTATGCCCATGTACAAATTGCCACAACTATAAATGCAAGGACTAAAGAACAATAATACTCCACCTTTGTACCTATGGTTTCATATGAAAATACGAGATGTGGTGACACCATGATAATTCACACCATCAGCATGAGACACAAGTGACAACACAAGCAACAACACAAGAGACAGATGATGATAGGATGGACAAGGTGGTTAATGATATACTATCATAGTATGACCCAAATTTAGAGGATTCAATGTTCGAGGAGGTTAAAAGGTTCTTGTAGCTCCTTAGAGCTTCAAAAGAGCCAATACACGAACACATAATAGTGTCCACCCTCGCCTTTGTGACCCGACTTATGGCTATCAGGTCCAAGTTTGCATTCTCAAGTAAATGTTATAAGGAGCTTATAAATTTGATTAGCGATATCCTTCTAGAAAATCACAAGAAGCCCAAAGACATATACCATTCAAAGAAGCATGCCATATGAGAAGGTTGATGTGTATAAAGATGGTTATATGCTTTTATAGAAAGGTAATGAGAAAGAAAAGTGTAAAGTGTGTGTCAAATTGAGGTACATTGAGGTCGGAATGATGATGATGAGGATGTGATGACCAAGGTTCCACATAAGGTACTTCAAATGATGTCCCTTAAAGATCGTATGAAATAGTTGCATGTCTCTAGCTATACAACACCAAACATATGACATGGCACAAATAAGGTGTTCATTAGAATGGCAATGTGATGGTGCACCATACGATAGTGATACATGGAAGCCTCTAGACAACTTTGACCTAGACTTTGCTAGTGACCCGATAAATATTCACATCAGGTTGGTGACAGATGGTTGAATGGTGCACCGCTGAAAAATTATTCTCATTGGGTTGGCTCTAGTGACTTGAGATATAAGGCAAGAGTTGAAGGGTGCATCATTGAAGAATTCAAACTTAAAAGATTACATACTTCATGAGTCTATACTTTGCACAAATAAGCAATGCCATAGAGCCAACATTGTGGTACCATGTAGATGGAGATTAACCTTGTAGTGACCTAAATTTTATTTCAATGGAAGAGCGAAATTATCGATGGTTGCACTGCCTACAATTTTAGTTCGAAAGAACAAAAATGCTCTACACTACATGTACACAAATACAGAAGAGATGAAACATTTTTCATGTAAGATAACTTATCTCACCCAAAAGTAAATTCATTCAATTGCTTGTCTACACATCCTTTAGGAAGCATATAGGGCTAGAGCATTTATGATCCTTTGACCTTTTGGCACATGCCTCTAGTGAGAATAGGGACTGAAAAAATATAGAGGACTCCATGAGCTACTCGCAAACTCACGGCCAGATAAGATGAAAGTAGTGGGGAAAACTTTAAGGCAAACAACCCACATGGATCGCTGTCGGAACTTGCAAACTCACGGCCTAGCAAGCTCAAATGGTGGAAGAGTGAAAAATGGTTTGATGCCAGTGAATGCAATATACTGGGGCAACAGTGTTTTTCTCCGTCCCCCACAACGACATAGTATGGGGGTATTTATAGGTAACCGAGGGTCTGCCCTGCCTTGTTAAAGACAATTGGACCCTCAGTTACCTAGGTTATCCCCAGAATATTCCCTCTTGGGGGTTATGGCGGGTCATTACAGAGTAATCAATTACAGACATGGGTCAACCCTCTATCAGCCTTGCCAGCATGGCGGCCTGCAGGCGGGACCCTGTAATATGGGGCCGAACTATACATGGGCTGTAATATCCACTTTGTAATAAGAGTATAAAGAGAATTATATTCCTTTATACATATGTGTGTCATCCAAGTTTATCATTTCATGAGCACATCACATATAACAAATAACTAAATGACAAAAAACACCTAAAAATAATACAAGCATCATGTTGGGATTTTATTTTGTGCATCTTGTGATAACATAAAATGACAAGAAGTATATCAAAGCTTAAAGTAGAATTTGAATTCTAAAAGGAATTAAAGAATTTAGAAAAGAAGAGAAGAAGAAAAAAATATTATATGAGTGAAAAAGAGAATAAAACACATACATACATTAAAATATAATACCTCTATAATTAGACTTGAATGTGTAAATTTTACCCAAAGGTGAAACTCCTAAAAGGATTCAAAATTCAGAATTTGAAATTGAAAACAAAAATGAAATAAAACAGAAAATAAAAGAAAAAGAGAGAACAACCTTACCTGGGCTGCGGAGCTCAATTCGGCCCAATTCCGCTCCTCCACTCACGCGCGGCCCAAACCACAAAAACCGGCGCCGACATGTGGGGCCCATCGGTCAGCCTCGCCCGCTACTCGCTCGCGCGGCCGCCTCCTTCGCTCCATCGCTGACACGCGGGACAGCGCTGTCGGGTCCTTCCCCTCCGCGGACTTCGCGTGCGGGAGCAACAGCGCGGTCGCTGCATCCCCGTCATCCCCGCCATGAATACCGCGATAGTCGTTGAGCTAGTCGGGGGAGATAAAAGCCGGGCGCGCCCACGATCTCCTCCTCCCCTCTGCTTTCCTCGGCGAGTACACCACAGCGAGCGCAGCGCCGCGGCAAGCTCAACCCGAGGGAGGGCCGCCACCGGCTAGATCAGTACTACGGGGGTTTCCGGCTGTGGCAAGGCATCCGGGGGGTTCATGGGCAACGCCCAAAACTGTCGGTGGCACATTCGGGTGGAATTAGTCTGCGGAGCACTCCGAATTGCTCGCCGTCGTTCTTCCACCGCCACGGATCCGCCTCGCACCGTGTCCGGTCTCGTCAGGTCTCCAATTCCAGGTACGGATACCTCAGCCACGTCCGTCTCGTTTAGCGCAAGGTGTAGGACTAGTTAATCGGGGTTTGGCGCGCTAGAGCACCGGTTCGCAGTTCGCCGGTGAGACCGCCGCCGCGGAGCTCATCGCCGTCGCTCTGCGGTGACCTGGGGGAGGAGAGAAAGGGTTGTGACCGTTGATCCATAGTTCGACGGTTGCGATTAGATCAATGGGTTACCGGTTGGGTGGATTAGCCAGCGCCGTTGATCTAGATCCAACGGGCGTAGATAGATCTGGTCTTTTTAAATCAGAGTCGTCCATTGCGTCATCGGCGGTTCGCACAGATCGCCGACCATCACGCTCTGGGTCTAATCGGGACCGCATATTTCAGATCCAGCGGCCCACATCTAAGGATACCCCTTCGCGGGTCAACTTTACTAAAGAGACCCCACAATCTTAAGTAATCAACCCGCCGTCCAGGTAATACTATTCACTGAGTCTAGGCATTTATGCGCGCGGGCCCCTGGACTTTCTGGAATTCGAGGCCCAGTCCAGAGACGTTTAAAAACAGAGAAATAATATTAGAAATTTATTTTTAATACAAAAACAAATCTAGAAACTTGTAAAATTCATAGAAATTCCATTTTTGGTCCAAATTGAACCATTCCAATTTCTAAAATTTTGTAATAATATTCTCTATCATTTAGTATCACTGTTTTGACATGAACTCAGTTAGAAAATTAATTTCTCATCTAATCCTATTTTAATCACATTAAAACTTAGGAAATTCATAACTTGAATTCTATAACTCCAAATTTAGTGATTCCAGTTCCTATGATCTCATTTTAATGTGTAGATTTTTACTGTATATTTTATTTACATGTTTGGTGTGATGTTGATTTTGGCTATACTATGTATGTATTGTGTTGATGCGAATAGACGAGCAAGCCACTGTGGAAACTGAGGTTCAACAAGTAGAAGTAGCTGAGCAGGAGCTCATTGAAGACAAGTTGTGTCCTTGATCACTTACTTTTCCCAGCCATGTTCTTATTAATTTTAATGATCTGCATAGGTTAATTTTGATGGGATCCTTTATGTTACCCCAGTTTTGAGTACCTTTATACCTTGTTCACCCCTGAAATATTTTTGGGTAGTACTTGCTATTGCTTTATGTGGATTGGGTATGGAGATACAACATTCATGATTACTCTTTTATTATCTTGTTATTATTACTGTTCATGTTAAGATCATTAAATTAATGGGAACATGGAGCGACCACCCGGGAAAACAGTGCTACCACAAGGGTTTAATGGGACGCCCTTGGCTGATTAACTAGGAAAGCTAGTGGAGGTCTTCCTTACCCGAAAGGGGCAAGGGCAGTAGGGGAGTGGTCAGTGTAGGGAGGTCCTTGGTTGATTTTGCTGCGATGGCGGTCAGGCAAGAACCCTGCACTGGAGCTTCCTATAAACTGTAGCGGGATTTCTGAAGCTAGTGGAACTTTGTAAAGGCCTCGTTGAAAGTCGCCTAGAGGGGGGGGGGTGAATAAGGCGAAACTGAAATTTACAAATATAAACACAACTACAAGCCGGGTTAGCGTTAGAAATATAATAGAGTCCACGAGAGAGGGTGCAAAACAAATCGCAAGCGAATAATGAAGTGAGACACGCGGATTTGTTTTACCGAGGTTCGGTTTTCTCAAACCTACTCCCCGTTGAGGAGGCCACAAAGGCCGAGTCTCTTTCAACCCTTCCCTCTCTCAAACGGTCCCTCGGACCGAGTGAGCTTCTCTTTCTCAAATCACTTGGGAATCAAACTTCCCGCAAGGACCACCACACGATTGGTGTCTCTTGCCTCAATTACAAGTGAGTGTTTGATCACAAGAAGGAATGCCAAAGAAAAGAAGCGATCCAAGCGCAAGAGCTCAAATGAACACAATAAATCACTCTCTCTAGTCACTAAGGCTTTGTGTGGAGTTGGGAGAGGATTTGATCTCTTTTGGTGTGCTTTGCAATGAATGCTAGCTCTTGTATAGTGGTTGGAAGCTGGAAAACTTGGATGCCATGAATGGTGGGTGGTTGGGGGTATTTATAGCCCCAACCACCAAACTAGCCGTTTGGTGAGGTTGTCTGTTCGATGGCGCACCGGACAGTCCGGTGCACACCGGACATGTCCGGTGCGACAGCCACGTCACCAAAGCCGTTGGGTTCCGACCGTTGGAGCTCTGTCTTCTGGGCCCGCTTGGATGTCCGGTGGCGCACCGGACATGAACTGTAGATTGTCCGGTGCGCCTGCTCCCGCGTGCCTGACGACTGCGCGCTTCTGGCGCGCATTAAATGCGTCGCAGGTAGCCGTTGGCGCCGAAATAGCCGTTGCCCCGCTGTTACACCGGACAGTCCGGTGAATTATAGTGGAGCAGCTTCAACGAATTCCCGAGGCTGGCGAGTTCCGAAGGCCGCTCTTCCTTGGAGCACCGGACATGTCCGGTGTACACCGGACAGTCCGGTGAATTATAGCGGAGACGCCTCTGGAATTTCCCGAAGGTGACGAGTTTGAAGTCGGAGTCCTCTGGTGCACCGGACATGTCCGGTGGCACACCGGACAGTCCGGTGCGCCAGACCAGAGGTGCCTTCGGTTGTCCCTTTGCTCTTTGGTTGAACCCAATACTTTGTCTTTTTATTGGCTAAGTGTGGACCTTTGGCACCTGTATAACTTATACACTAGAGCAAACTAGTTAGTCCAATATTTGTGTTGGGCAATTCAACCACCAAAATTATTTAGGAACTAGGTGTAAGCCTAATTCCCTTTCAATCTCCCCCTTTTTGATGATTGATGCCAACACAAACCAAAGCAAATATAAAAGTGCATAATTTGAACTAGTTTGCATAATGTAAGTGCAAAGGGTTCTTGGAATTGAGCAAATATGAATACTTACATGATGTGCATGGATTGTTTCTTTGTTTTTAACATATTGGACCACATTTGCACCACATGTTTTGTTTTTGCAAATTCTTTTGTAAATTCTTTTCAAAGTCCTTTTGCAAGATAGTCAAAGGTAAATGAATAGGATTTTGAGAAGCATTTTCAAGTTTTGAAATTTTCTCCCTTTGTTTCAAATGCTTTTCCTTTGACTAAACAAAACTCCCCCTCAAAGAAAATCTCCTCTTAGTGTTCAAGAGGGTTTTGAGATATCAAGTTTTGAAAATACTACTTGCTCCCCCTTTAGAACACAAAGAGATACTAATTCGAAATTTTCCAATTGAAAATCATTAATTTTAAAAATTAGGGTGGTGGTGCGGTCCTTTTGCTTTGGGCTCATATTTTCTCCCCCTTTGGCATGAATCGCCAAAACCGGAATCATTAGAGCCCAACGAAGTACTTTCTCCTCCTTTGGTCATAAAATAAATGAGTGAAGATTATACCAAAGTTGGAGAGATGCTCGGAGTGACGGCGAAGGATGAGTAGTAGAGTGGAGTGGAAGCCTTTGTCTTCGCCGAAGACTCCAATTCCCTTTCAATATACCTATGACTTGGTTTGAAATACACTTGAAAACACATTAGTCATAGCATATATCAAAGAGACATGATCAAAGGTAGACTTATGAGCCATGTGTGCAAGTTTAGCAAAAGAAATTCCTAGAATCAAGAATATTGAGCTCATGCCTAAGTTTGGTAAAAGTTTGTTCATCAAGAGGCTTGGTAAAGATATCGGCTAATTGATCTTTAGTGTTAATGTATGAAATCTCGATATCCCCCTTTTGTTGGTGATCTCGAAGAAAATGGTACCGAATGGCTATGTGTTTAGTGCGGCTATGCTCAACGGGATTATCCGCCATGCGGATTGCACTCTCATTATCACATAGAAGAGGAACTTTAGTTAGTTTGTAACCGTAGTCCCGCAGGGTTTGCCTCATCCAAAGCAATTGCGCGCAACAATGGCCTGCGGCAATATACTCGGCTTCGGCGGTAGAAAGAGCAACCGAATTTTGCTTCTTTGAAGCCCAAGACACCAAGGATCTTCCCAAGAACTGGCAAGTCCCTGATGTGCTCTTCCTATTAATCTTACACCTCGCCCAATCGGCATCCGAATAACCAATCAAATCAAACGTGGATCCCCGAGGGTACCAAAGCCCAAACTTAGGTGTATAAGCCAAATATCTCAAGATTCGTTTTACGGCCGTAAGGTGTGATTCCTTAGGGTCGGCTTGGAATCTTGCACACATGCAAACGGAAAGCATAATGTCCGGTCGAGATGCACATAAATAAAGCAATGAACCAATCATCGACCGGTATACCTTTTGATCCACGGACTTACCTCCCGTGTCGAGGTCGAGATGCCCATTGGTTCCCATGGGTGTCTTGATGGGCTTGGCATCCTTCATTCCAAACTTGCTTAGAATGTCTTGAGTATACTTGGTTTGGCTAATGAAAGTGCCCTCTTGGAGTTGCTTGACTTGGAATCCTAGAAAATATTTCAACTCCCCCATCATAGACATCTCGAATTTTTGTGTCATGATCCTACTAAATTCTTCACAAGTAGATTCGTTAGTAGACCCAAATATGATGTCATCAACATAAATTTGGCATACAAACAAATCATTGTCAAGAGTTTTAGTGAACAAAGTAGGATCGGCCTTGCCGACTTTGAAGCCATTTGCAATAAGGAAATCTCTAAGGCATTCATACCATGCTCTTGGGGCTTGCTTGAGCCCATAAAGCGCCTTAGAGAGCCTATAGACATGGTTAGGGTACTCACTATCTTCAAAGCCAGGAGGTTGCTCAATGTAGACCTCCTCCTTGATTGGTCCATTGAGGAAGGCACTCTTCACGTCCATTTGATAAAGCTTGAAGCCATGGTAAGTAGCATAGGCTAATAATATGCGAATTGACTCAAGCCTAGCTACGGGTGCATAGGTTTCACCGAAATCCAAACCTTCGACTTGTGAATACCCCTTGGCCACGAGTCGAGCTTTGTTCCTTGTCACCACACCATGCTCGTCTTGTTTGTTGCGGAAGACCCACTTGGTTCCTACAACATTTTGGTTAGGACGTGGAACTAAATGCCATACCTCGTTCCTTGTGAAATTGTTGAGCTCCTCTTGCATCGCCATCACCCAATCCGAATCTTGAAGTGCTTCCTCTACCCTGTGTGGCTCAACAGAGGAAACAAAAGAGTAATGTTCACAAAAATGTGCAACACGAGATCGAGTGGTTACCCCCTTATGAATGTCGCCGAGGATGGTGTCGACGGGGTGATCTCGTTGTATTGATTGGTGGACTCTTGGGTGTGGCGGCCTTGGTTGTTCATCCTCCTTGTCTTCATTATTTGCATCTCCCCCTTGATCATTGCCGTCATCTTGAGGTGGCTCATCTCTTTGATCTTTACCTTCATCAACTTGAGCCTCGTCCTCATTTTGGGTTGGTGGAGATGCTTGCGTTGAGGAGGATGGTTGATCTTGTGCATGTGGAGGCTCTTCGGATTCCTTAGGACACACATCCCCAATGGACATGTTCCTTAGCGCGATGCACAGAGCCTGTTCTTCACCTATCTCATCAAGATCAACTTGCTCTACTTGAGAGCCGTTAGTCTCATCAAACACAACGTCACAAGAAACTTCAACAAGTCCTGAGGACTTGTTAAAGACTCTATATGCCCTTGTGTTTGAGTCATATCCTAGTAAAAAGCCTTCTACGGTTTTAGGAGCAAATTTAGATTTTCTACCTTTCTTAACAAGAATGAAGCATTTGCTACCAAAAACTCTAAAATATGAAATATTGGGCTTTTTACCGGTTAGGAGTTCATAGGATGTCTTCTTGAGGATTCGGTGTAGATATAACCGGTTGATGGCGTAGCAGGCGGTGTTGACCGCCTCGGCCCAAAACCGATCCGGTGTCTTGTACTCATCAAGCATGGTTCTTGCCATGTCCAATAGAGTTCGATTCTTCCTCTCCACTACACCATTTTGTTGTGGGGTGTAGGGAGAAGAGAACTCATGCTTGATGCCCTCCTCCTCAAGGAAGCCTTCAATTTGAGAGTTCTTGAACTCCGTCCCGTTGTCGCTTCTAATTTTCTTGATCCTTAAGCCGAACTCATTTTGAGCTCGTCTCAAGAATCCCTTTAAGGTCTCTTGGGTATGAGATTTTTCCTGCAAAAAGAACACCCAAGTGAAGCGAGAATAATCATCCACAATAACTAGACAGTACTTACTCCTGCCGATGCTTATGTAAGCGATCGGGCCGAATAGGTCCATGTGTAGGAGCTCCAGTGGCCTGTCACTAGTCATGATGTTCTTGTGTGGATGATGAGTCCCAACTTGCTTCCCGGCTTGGCATGCGCTACAAATCCTGTCTTTCTCAAAATGAACATTTGTTAGTCCTAAAATGTGCTCTCCCTTTAGAAGCTTATGAAGATTCTTCATTCCAACATGGGCTAGTCGGCGGTGCCAGAGCCAACCCAAGTTAGTCTTAGCAACCAAGCAAGTGTCGAGTTCAGCTCTATCAAAATCTACCAAGTATAGCTGACCCTCTAACACTCCCTTGAATGCTATTGAATCATCACTTCTTCTAAAGACAGTAACACCTATATCAGTAAATAGACAGTTGTAGCCCATTTGACATAATTGGGATACGGAAAGCAAATTGTAATCTAAAGAATCTACAAGAAAAACATTGGAAATAGTATGGTCAGGTGATATAGCAATTTTACCCAATCCTTTGACCAAACCTTGATTTCCATCCCCGAATGTGATAGCTCGTTGGGGATCTTGGTTTTTCTCATATGAGGAGAACATCTTCTTCTCCCTGTCATGTGGTTTGTGCACCCGCTGTCGAGTATCCAACTTGAGCCCCCAGATGCATAAACCTACAAAACAATTTTAGTTCTTGACTTTAGGTACCCAAATGGTTTTGGGTCCTTTGGCATTAGAAACAAGAACTTTGGGTACCCAAACACAAGTCTTGGAGCCCTTGTATTTGCCCCCAACAATCTTGGCAACTACCTTGCCGGATTTGTTAGTAAGCACATAAGAAGCATCAAAAGTTTTAAATGAAATAGCATGATCATTTGATGCATTAGGAGTTTTCTTTCTAGGCAACTTGGCACGGGTTGGTTGCCTAGAGCTAGATGTCTCACCCTTATACATAAAAGCATGGTTAGGGCCAGAGTGAGACTTCCTAGAATGAGTTCTCCTAATTTTGCTCTCGGGATAACCGGCAGGGTACAAAATGTAACCCTCGTTATCCTGAGGCATGGGAGCCTTGCCCTTAACAAAGTTAGATAAATTCTTTGGAGGGGCATTAAGTTTGACATTGTCTCCCCTTTGGAAGCCAATGCCATCCTTGATGCCAGGGCGTCTCCCATTGTAGAGCATGCTTCTAGCAAATTTAAACTTTTCATTCTCTAAGTTATGCTCGGTGATTTTGGCATCTAATAATGCTATATGATCATTTTGTTGTTTAATTAAAGCCATATGATCATGAATAGCATTGATATCAACATCTCTACATCTAGTACAAATAGAAGTGTGCTCAACGGTAGATGTAGAGGGTTTGCAAGATTTTAATTCTACAACCTTAGCATGCAACATATCATTCTTAGTTCTAAGGTCGGAAATAATAGTATTGCAAACATCAAAATCTTTAGCCTTAGCAATCAAATTTTCATTTTCTACTCTAAGGCTAGCAAGAGAATCATTCAATTCCTTAATCTTAGCAAGCAAATCATCATTATCATTCATAAGATTGGGAATTGAAGCATCACAAACATGAGAATCAACCTTAGCAATTAATCTAGCATTTTCATTTCTAAGGTTGTCTATAGTCTCATGGCAAGCGCTTAGCTCACTAGACAATTTTTCACATTTTTCAACTTGTTGAGCATAAGCATTTTTAACCTTAACATGCTTTTTATTTTCCTTGATTAGGAAGTCCTCTTGGGAGTCCAAGAGATCATCCTTCTCATGGATGGCACTAATTAATTCATTTAATTTTTCTTTTTGTTGCATGTTTAGGTCGGCAAAAAGGGTTCGCAAATTATTTTCCTCATCACTATCATTATCATCACTAGAGGATTCATATTTAGTGGAGGATTTAGATTTAACCTTCTTCCTTTTGCCGTCCTTTGCCATGAGGCACTTGTGGCCGACGTTGGGGAAGAGGAGTCCCTTGGTGACGGCGATGTTGGCGGCGTCCTCGTCGGAGGAGGGCTCGGTGGAGCTCTCGTCGGAGTCCCACTCCCGGCAAACATGGGCATCGCCACCCTTCTTCTTGTAGTACTTCTTCTTTTCTCTCCTCTTTCCCTTCTTGTCGTCGCCCCTGTCACTGTCACTAGACATAGGACATTTTGCAATAAAATGACCGGGCTTACCACATTTGTAGCACACTTTCTTGGAGCGGGGTTTGTAGTCCTTCCCCCTCCGTTGCTTGAGGATTTGGCGAAAGCTTTTGATGATTAAAGCCATCTCCTCATTGTCGAGCTTGGAGGCGTCAATTGGTTGTCTACTCGATGTAGACTCCTCCTTCTTCTCCTCCGTCGCCTTGAATGCCACCGGTTGTGCTTCGGACGTGGAGGGTTCATCAAGCTCGTTGATCTTCTTTGAGCCCTTGATCATACATTCAAAGCTCACAAAATTCCCGATTACTTCCTCGGGAGTCATTAGTGTGTATCTAGGATTACCACGAATTAATTGAACTTGAGTGGGGTTAAGGAAAATGAGAGATCTTAGAATAACCTTAACCACCTCGTGGTCGTCCCACTTCTTACTCCCGAGGTTGCGCACTTGGTTCACCAAGGTTTTGAGCCGGTTGTACATATCTTGTGGCTCCTCCCCTTGGCGAAGACGAAAACGACCGAGCTCCCCCTCGATCGTTTCCCGCTTTGTGATCTTGGTGAGTTCATCACCCTCGTGCGCGGTCTTGAGTAGGTCCCAAATCTCCTTTGCATTCTTCAACCCTTGCACCTTGTTGTATTCCTCCTTGCTTAGAGAGGCGAGGAGTATGGTTGTAGCTTGAGAGTTGAAGTGTTCGATTTGGGCCCCTTCGTCCGTATCATAATCCTCATCCCCTATGGATGGTACCTGTGCTCCAAACTCAACAACATTCCATATACTTTTGTGGAGTGAGGTTAGATGAAATTTCATTAAATCACTCCACCTAGCATAATCTTCGCCATCAAAAGTTGGCGGTTTGCCTAATGGAACGGAAAGTAATGGAGTATGTCTAGGTGTACGAGGATAGTGTAAGGGGATCTTACTAAACTTCTTGCGCTCTTGGCGCTTAGAAGTTACGGACGGCGCATCGAAGTCGGAGGTAGATGTTGATGAAGTGTCGGTCTCGTAGTAGACCACTTTCCTCATCCTCTTGTGCTTGTCGCCTTTCCGATGCGACTTGTGGGAAGAAGATTTTTCCTTCTTCTCTTTGTGGTGAGAAGAAGAAGATCTTTTCTCCTTCCGTTTGGAGGAGTCCTTCTTCTTCTCCTTCCTCTTGGTGCGGGAGTCTTCCGATGAAGTGCTCCCTTGGCTCGTAGTGGGCTTGTCGCCGGTCTCCATCTCCCTCTTGGTGTGATCTCCCGACATCACTTCGAGCGGTTAGGCTCTAATGAAGCACCGGGCTCTGATACTAATTGAAAGTCGCCTAGAGGGGGGGGGGGGGGTGAATAAGGCGAAACTGAAATTTACAAATATAAACACAACTACAAGCCGGGTTAGCGTTAGAAATATAATAGAGTCCGTGAGAGAGGGTGCAAAACAAATCGCAAGCGAATAATGAAGTGAGACACGCGGATTTGTTTTACCGAGGTTCGATTTTCTCAAACCTACTCCCCGTTGAGGAGGCCACAAAGGCCGAGTCTCTTTCAACCCTTCCCTCTCTCAAACGGTCCCTCGGACCGAGTGAGCTTCTCTTTCTCAAATCACTTGGGAATCAAACTTCCCGCAAGGACCACCACACGATTGGTGTCTCTTGCCTCAATTACAAGTGAGTGTTTGATCACAAGAAGGAATGCCAAAGAAAAGAAGCGATCCAAGCGCAAGAGCTCAAATGAACACGATAAATCACTCTCTCTAGTCACTAAGGCTTTGTGTGGAGTTGGGAGAGGATTTGATCTCTTTTGGTGTGCTTTGCAATGAATGCTAGCTCTTGTATAGTGGTTGGAAGCTGGAAAACTTGGATGCCATGAATGGTGGGTGGTTGGGGGTATTTATAGCCCCAACCACCAAACTAGCCATTTGGTGAGGCTGTCTGTTCGATGGCGCACCAGACATGTCCGGTGTACGCACCGGACATGTCCGGTGCGACAGCCACGTCACCAAAGCCGTTGGGTTCCGACCGTTGGAGCTCTGTCTTCTGGGCCCGCCTGGATGTCCGGTGGCGCACCGGACATGAACTGTAGATTGTCCGGTGCGCCTGCTCCCGCGTGCCTGACGACTGCGCGCTTCTGGCGCGCATTAAATGCGTCGCAGGTAGCCGTTGGCGCCGAAATAGCCGTTGCCCCGCTGTTACACCGGACAGTCCGGTGTACACCGGACAGTCCGGTGAATTATAGCGGAGCAGCTTCAACGAATTCCCGAGGCTGGCGAGTTCCGGAGGCCGCTCTTCCTTGGAGCACCGGACAGTCCGGTGAATTATAGCGGAGACGCCTCTGGAATTTCCCGAAGGTGACGAGTTTGAAGTCGGAGTCCTCTGGTGCACCGGACATGTCCGGTGGCACACCGGACAGTCCGGTGCGCCAGACCAGAGGTGCCTTCGGTTGTCCCTTTGCTCTTTGGTTGAACCCAATACTTTGTCTTTTTATTGGCTAAGTGTGGACCTTTGGCACCTGTATAACTTATACACTAGAGCAAACTAGTTAGTCCAATATTTGTGTTGGGCAATTCAACCACCAAAATTATTTAGGAACTAGGTGTAAGCCTAATTCCCTTTCACTCGTAGTGTTACCCTGCCTCGCCTCCTCGGTAGAGGTGTATGGGATTGGCCGTCTCTTGGCAGATGGGTAACATGACTTGTGGGTAAAGATGCGCAACCTCTGCAGAATGTAAAACTAGTATACTAGCCGTGCTCACGGTCAAGAGCGGCTCGGACCCTCACATGATTAATTATGGAACTTAAATTCAATTTGACATTTGCATCGCATTTGGGATTATTTTACTATTACTTTTCTTTATTATTATTAAGGTTTGGTATTTACTTACACTTAGTAATTGCTAATAAAATTTTGACCAACTTATAAAAGCAATGCTCAGCTTCAGCCTTTATTTCATTGATCAGCCTTACACTACATGAACTCCCACCTTTGGTGAGTTCATGCCACATTATTCCCCACGACTTGTTGAGCTATGAACGTATGTGAGCTCACTCTTGCTGTCTCACACCCCCCCACAGGAGAAGAACAGGTGGTCGAAGAGGAGCCGCCTAACACTGAGGCATTTGATCTGATCTAGGTGGCGTTTCTCGGTTGACATTGGCGCCAACGATCCTTAGTTCATTTTATATTTATCCTTATATTTTGTAATAAGTCTTCTGCTTTGTAATAATTACTCTGATGTATCGTGACATTTATCTCTATACACTCTGTTATTATATATGTTGTCTTCTTGGCGCATGTATGAGATGCACCCGGCTTTGTCCCTTAAATCCGGGTGTGACAGAAGTGGTATCAGAGGAAATGTTGACTGTAGGACGAAACCTAGATAGAAATGGTCAAACCCTTACCTACTTATCTTATTCTGATTCATTCTATACTTACCTTACTCTGATTCTTTCTACACTCATCTTGATCCTGTCTCACCTTCTACTATTCTACTCTGATCATTCTTACCTTTTCTACTTTTAGACAAGATGGATTTCACACCTTGGAATCCCTACCCCTATGACATTTTTAAGAGATAGGAAGCCTAAGACAAAATTAAAACTATTTTCTCTATTAAAAATGTTGGTTGATTGTTCTGATGATCAATGCCTGATTCGCTTCTTTGATTGATTGAAATATTATATATGGACATCTTAGTATGTGCCAGCATAAGGTAATAAATTAGCTATGGTAGGTAAAATATTAATCTGCTTAGCTAATAAATCCCCCAAAGTAACATGATTCGTAATTACTGCCTTGTCTACTGCTCTCTCTTACCATATGTATCTAACTCAGATGGTCAATACCAGGAGGGGTGGTGGAATTGATTTGCCTCCTAATCGACACACTCGAAGGATATATAGACAACCTCAGCCACAGCCAGCAGGGATGAATCCTCCTAATCCTCCACCAGGCGGAGTTGATCCACTGATTGCAGCTCAGATGGCGGTGATGCAGCAAATGGCGGACACTATGGCTGATATGCGTGCCCAGATGCAGCAAGAACGCCAGGAGATGCGTCAGGAAAGAAAAGATATACGCCAGGAGTTGCGCCAGGAGAGAGAGGAGATACGCCAGGAAAGGAGGGCGCAACAACAACAGCTGTAACAACAACTTCAACAACAGCAGCAACAGCAACAAGTGCCATTGCCTCCACCACCACCACCAGTTCCACCTCGTGATAAGCACCGAGAGTTTATGAGTCATAAGCCACCGACCTTCGCCAGTTCGCCAGATCCACTTGATGCTGATGATTGGCTAAAAGCAATTGAGAAGATGCTCAACATCGCCCAATGCTCAGACCGGGAGAAAGTTCTTTATGCCTCGGGTCGTCTGACAGGTCCTGCTGCTGACTGGTGGGATTCTTATACTGCTGCCCACGATGCTGCTGATACTATTACTTGGGCAGAGTTCAGTGCATAATTCAGGAACTACCATATTCCAGCTGGTATGATAAAGATCAAGAAGAAGGAGTTTTTGTCATTAAAGCAAGGCAACATGTCAGTCAGCGAGTACAGAGACAAATTTATTCAACTGTCGAGATATGCTCCGGAGGAAGTTGCTGAGGATGAGAGGAAGCAGGAGCACTTTATTGAAGGACTTAATGGACCCTTGCAGTATGCACTGGTGGCACACACCTTTCCATCATTTCAGAGGCTACTGGATAAGGCTCTTGCTATTGAACACAAGTGTGTTCAACTGGGTGATTTGAAGAGGAAGGCTATCTCACAGGGACAGGGTAGCAGCAGTGTTCGTCCCCGCTACGTTCCACCACAGGGTACACCGACTCGACCAGGAGGGCCACGTACAGCTCAGTATGCTCCACAGGGGTCTCCACGGACACCTACTCGACATGCTACCCCCACTGGCACCCCGACGAAGTATTCAGGACAGAGTCCAGGCACTACTTGTTTTAAGTGTGGGAAGACTGGTCATTATGCAAATGTTTGCCCACAGAGGATTGCTACTACTCTAGTTCAGAACAAGCAGCAAACTCCAGGATCTGGTAAGGGATATTCTATTGCCAAGGTTAATCAAGTCAGCGTTGATGCTACTCCGGATGGTGGGGACATCGTACTTGGTGTGTTTTATGTTAATGCAATTCCTGCAACCATGTTATTTGATTCTGGTGCTACACATTCATTCATGTCTGCTAGATATGCCAACACAAATGAAATACCACTGCTAAATATGAGAAAACCCATGATAGTAATTACACCTAAAGGGCCTGTTGAGGCGAATCAAATGACACGTAGATTGACATTGACCATTATGGGTAGAGAATTTGGAGCTACTGCTATAATATTAGAGTCAAGCAGTATAGATCTGATCCTTGGTATGTCATGGCTAAGAAAGGCAAAGGCCGTTATAGCATGTGGTAGAGGTACCGTAGAACTCACTACCACTAAAGGAGAAAGATTTCAAGTTAATATTGCAGTAACCTCCTCATCCATGCGTGCAATGTTCTTTATACCTGAGGAGTTTGTTGGAGACAACATCCGGGTGGTTAGAGATTTTTCGGACGTCTTTCCAGAGGAGTTACCAGGGATGCCACCTGATAGAGAAGTTGAGTTTGTTATTGATCTCTTACCTGGAACCGCCCCTATTTCTAAACGGCCATATAGGATGTTCATAGAGGAGTTGAAGGAACTTAAGAAGTAGTTAACTAAGTTACAGGAGGCGGGGTATATTCATCCGAGTTCCTCACCTTGGGGAGCACCGGTGTTATTCGTACAGAAGAAGGATGGATCGCAACGAATGTGCGTGGACTATAGATCACTTAATGATGTCACGGTGAAGAACAAGTACCCATTACCCCGTATTGAGGATTTATTTGATCAGATGAGAGGAGCTAGGGTATTCTCGAAGATTGATCTCCGATCAGGATATCATCAGATGAAGATTAGACCATCAGATATTCCTAAGACGGCTTTCTCAACCCGATATGGATTATATGAGTTTACTGTTATGTCATTTGGATTAACCAATGCACCGGCTTATTTCATGAATTTGATGAACAAAGTGTTTATGGAGTATTTGGATAGATTCGTCGTGGTGTTTATCGACGATATTCTGATCTATTCTAGGAATGAAAGTGATCATGAACAACATCTAAGGTTGGTGCTACAGAAGTTACGAGATAATCAACTCTACGCTAAGTTCAGCAAGTGCGAGTTTTGGATTGACAAGGTGCCATTCCTTGGACATATTATTTCTAATGGAGGAATAGCAGTGGATCCTGCTAAAGTGAAGGAGATAATGGAGTGGAGAGTGCCCACTACAGTTACTGAGATTAGGAGTTTCTTGGGACTCGCAGGATATTATCGGAGATTTATTGAAGGGTTCTCTAAGATTGCCAAGCCTATGACCTCGCTTTTGGAGAAAGGAAGAGAATTCCAGTGGGATGAGAAATGCCAAGAGAGCTTTGATCAATTGAAGGAGAGATTGATGTCACCGCCAGTATTGATTATGCCAGATCTACAGAAGGGATTTGACATTTACTGTGATGCATGTGGCCAGGGACTTGGATGTGTGCTTATGCAAGAAGGTCATGTGATCGCTTATGCATCTCGTCAGTTGCGGAAACATGAATTGAACTACCCCACTCATGACTTGGAGTTGGCAGCAGTTGTGCATGCACTTAAGATTTGGAGACACTACATTATGGGAACTAAGTGCCAAGTATACACGGATCATAAGAGCTTGAAGTACATATTCACTCAGAAGGATCTCAACCTTAGGCAACGCCGTTGGTTGGAGCTCATTAAGGATTATGATTTGGAAATTCACTATCACCCAGGCAAGGCAAATTTGGTTGCAGATGCCTTGAGTCGGAAGGAGCATGTTCACTCCGCTTTCGTTGTCCAGCTACCTGATGAATTAGCCAAAGATTTTGAGAGGCTCAACCTGGGGATTGTTACACATACGGAAGGAGTTACTATTGAATTGGAACCTACCTTGGAGCAAGAAATTCGTACAGGTCAGGTTGGTGATGCTAAGATTCAGGAGATCAAGGATCTGATAACTGAGGGTAGAGGCCCGGAGTTCACAGAGGATGAGCAAGGCACGATATAGTTCAAGAATCGGATCTGTGTTCCCGATATTGATAGTCTTCGGGAAACCATATTGAAGGAGGCACATGATTCAGTTTATTCTATCCACCTTGGAAGCACTAAGATGTATCAGGATTTGAAGCAAAAGTATTGGTGGTATGGATTGAAGAGAGATGTGGCTGCACATGTGGCTATGTGCGATGTGTGCCAAAGAGTTAAGGTTGAACACCAGAGGCCAGCCGGGCTACTGCATCCACTGAAGGTACCTGAGTGGAAATGGGAAGAGATTGGCATGGACTTCATTGTTGGATTACCCCGCACGTCTGCTGGATATGATTCTATATGGGTGATTGTGGACAGGCTAACTAAAGTAGCCCACTTTATTCCAGTGAAGACCACGTATTCAGGAGCCAAGTTGGCAGAGTTGTACATGGCACAGATTGTATGCCTACATGGTGTACCAAAGAAGATTGTGTCAGACCGGGGATCACAGTTTACCTCTCGGTATTGGAAGAAGTTACACGAGTCATTGGATACGAGATTGAATTTTAGTTCGGCTTACCATCCACAGACGGATGGGCACACTGAGAGGACCAACCAAGTGTTAGAAGATATGTTAAGAGGTTGTGCCCTTAAGAATGGTGGTAGTTGGGATAAGAGTTTGCCCTATGCTGAGTTCTCTTATAATAATAGCTATCAGGCCAGTCTGAAGATGTCACCGTTTGAAGCTTTGTATGGCAGAAAGTGCAGGACTCCATTGTATTGGGATCAAACTGGTGAAAGACAGTTGTTTGGGCCTGAGATTATACAAGAAGCAGAGGAGCAAGTTCAGCAAATAAGGGAGAATTTGAGAACTGCACAGTCCAGGCAGAAAAGCTATGCTGACACCCGGAGGAGACTGCTTGAGTTTAAGGAGGGAGATTATGTCTATTTGAAGGTGTCACCACTCCGGGGTATGAGAAGATTCAAAGTCAAAGGAAAGTTGTCCCCTCGCTTTATTGGACCCTTCTTAATCTTAAAGCGAGTGGGAGAGGTTGCATACCAATTGGAGTTACCGGATCATCTTGCGGATGTTCATGATGTCTTTCATGTATCTCAGCTGAAGAAATGTCTCAGGGTACCTGAAGAGCGGTTACCAATGGAGGACCTTAGTGTTCAAGATGATCTAACTTATGCTGAGTACCCCATCAAGATTTTGGACACTTTGACTCGAGTTACGAGAAATAAGGTTATAAAGATGTGCAAAGTTCAATGGAGCCACCACGGTGAAGATGAAGCAACTTGGGAAAGAGAAGAAGAGCTTCGCATAGATTTTCCCCACCTTTTTCCTCGTTCCTCCTAAATCTCGAGGACGAGATTATTTTTAAGGGGGGTAGGATTTGTAATATCCACTTTGTAATAAGAGTATAAAGAGAATTATATTCCTTTATACATATGTGTGTCATCCAAGATTATCATTTCATGAGCACATCACATATAACAAATAACTAAATGACAAAAAAACACCTAAAAATAATACATGCATCATGTTGGGATTTTATTTTGTGCATCTTGTGATAACATAAAATGACAAGAAGTATATCAAAGCTTAAAGTAGAATTTGAATTCTAAAAGGAATTCAAGAATTTAGAAAAGAAGATAAGAAGAAAAAAAATATTATATGAGTGAAAAAGAGAATAAAACACATACATACATTAAAATATAATACCTCTATAATTAGACTTGAATGTGTAAATTTTACCCAAAGGTGAAACTCCTAAAAGGATTCAAAATTCAGAATTTGAAATTGAAAACAAAAATGAAATAAAACAGAAAATAAAAGAAAAAGAGAGAACAACCTTACCTGGGCTGCGGAGCTCAATTCGGCCCAATTCCGCTCCTCCACTCACGCGCGGCCCAAACCACAAAAACCGGCGCCGACATGTGGGGCCCATCGGTCAGCCTCGCCCGCTACTCGCTCGAGCGGCCGCCTCCTTCGCTCCATCGCTGACACGCGGGACCACGCTGTCGGGTCCTTCCCCTCCGCGGACTTCGCGTGCGGGAGCAACAGCGCGGTCGCCGCATCCCCGTCATCCCTGCCATGAATACCGCGATAGTCGTTGAGCTAGTCGGGGGAGATAAAAGCCGGGCGCGCCCACGATCTCCTCCTCCCCTCTGCTTTCCTCGGCGAGTACACCACAGCGAGCGCAGCGCCGCGGCAAGCTCAACCTGAGGGAGGGCCGCCGCCGGCTAGATCAGTACTACGGGGGTTTCCGGCCATGGCAAGGCGTCCGGGGGGTTCGTGGGCAACGCCCAAAACTGTCGGTGGCACATTCGGGTGGAATTAGTAAGCGGAGCACTCCGAATTGCTCGCCGTTGTTCTTCCACCGCCACGGATCCGCCTCGCACCGTGTCCGGCCTCGTCAGGTCTCCAATTCCAGGTACGGATACCTCAGCCACGTCCGTCTCGTTTAGCGCAAGGTGTAGGACTAGTTAATCAGGGTTTGGCGCGCTGGAGCACCGGTTCGCAGTTCGCTGGTGAGACCGCCGCCGCGGAGCTCATCGCCGTCGCTCTGCGGTGACCTGGGGGAGGAGAGAAAGGGTTGTGACCGTTGATCCATAGTTCGACGGTTGCGATTAGATCAATGGGTTACCGGTTGGGTGGATTAGCCAGCGCCGTTGATCTAGATCCAACGGGCGTAGATAGATCTGGTCTTTTTAAATCAGAGCCGTCCATTGCGTCATCGGCAGTTCGCACAGATCACCGACCATCACGCTCTGGGTCTAATCGGGACCGCATATTTCAGATCCAGCGGCCCACATCTAAGGATACCCCTTCGCGGGTCAACTTTACTAAAGAGACCCCACAGTCTTAAGTAATCAACCCGCCGTCCAGGTAATACTATTCACTGAGTCTAGGCATTTATGCGCGCGGGCCCCTGGACTTTCTGGAATTCGAGGCCCAGTCCAGAGACGTTTAAAAACAAAGAAATAATATTAGAAATTCATTTTTAATACAAAAACAAATCTAGAAACTTGTAAAATTCATAGAAATTCCATTTTTGGTCCAAATTGAACCATTCCAATTTCTAAAATTTTGTAATAATATTCTCTATCATTTAGTATCACTGTTTTGACATGAACTCAGTTAGAAAATTAATTTCTCATCTAATCCTATTTTAATCACATTAAACCTTAGGAAATTCATAACTTGAATTCTATAACTCCAAATTTAGTGATTCCAGTTCCTATGATCTCATTTTAATGTGTAGATTTTTACTGTATATTTTATTTACATGTTTGGTGTGATGTTGATTTTAGCTATACTATGTATGTATTGTGTTGATGCGAATAGACGAGCAAGCCACTGTGGAAACTGAGGTTCAACAAGTAGAAGTAGCTGAGCAGGAGCTCATTGAAGGCAAGTTGTGCCCTTGATCACTTACTTTTCCCAGCCATGTTCTTATTAATTTTAATGATCTGCATAGGTTAATTTTGATGGGATCCTTTATGTTACCCCAGTTTTGAGTACCTCTATACCTTGTTCACCCCTGAAATATTTTTGGGTAGTACTTGCTATTGCTTTATGTGGATTGGGTATGGAGATACAACATTCATGATTACTCTTTTATTATCTTGTTATTATTACTGTTCATGTTAAGATCATTAAATTAATGGGAACATGGAGCGACCACCCGGGAAAACAGTGCTACCACAAGAGTTTAATGGGACGCCCTTGGCTGATTAACTAGGAAAGCTAGTGGAGGTCTTCCTTACCCGAAAGGGACAAGGGCAGTAGGGGAGTGGTCAGTGTAGGGAGGTCCTTGGTTGATTTTGCTGCGATGGCGGTCAGGCAAGAACCCTGCACTGGAGCTTCCTATAAACTGTAGCGGGATTTCTGAAGCTAGTGGAACTTTGTAAAGGCCTCGTAGTGTTACCCTGCCTCGCCTCCTCGGTAGAGGTGTATGGGATTGGCCGTCTCTTGGCAGATGGGTAACATGACTTGTGGGTAAAGATGCGCAACCTCTGCAGAATGTAAAACTAGTATACTAGCCGTGCTCACGGTCAAGAGCGGCTCGGACCCTCACATGATTAATTATGGAACTTAAATTCAATTTGACATTTGCATCGCATTTGGGATTATTTTACTATTACTTTTCTTTATTATTATTAAGGTTTGGTATTTACTTACACTTAGTAATTGCTAATAAAATTTTGACCAACTTATAAAAGCAATGCTCAACTTCAGCCTTTATTTCATTGATCAGCCTTACACTACATGAACTCCCACCTTTGGTGAGTTCATGCCACATTATTCCCCACGACTTGTTGAGCTATGAACGTATATGAGCTCACTCTTGCTGTCTCACACCCCCCACAGGAGAAGAACAGGTGGTCGAAGAGGAGCCGCCTAACATTGAGGCATTTGATCTTGAAAGGGAATTAGGCTTACACCTAGTCCCTAATTAATTTTGGTGGTTGAATTGCCCAACACAAATATTGGACTAACTAGTTTGCTCTAGTGTATAAGTTATACAGGTGCCAAAGGTTCACACTTAGCCATTAAAAAGACCAAGTATTGGGTTCAAACAAAGGAGCAAGGGACAACCGAAGGCACCTCTGGTCTGGCGCACCGTGTCCGGTGCACCAGAGGACTCCAACTCCAAACTCGTCACCTTCGGGAAATTCCAGAGGTGACTCCTTTATAATTCACCGGACTGTCCGGTGCTCCAAGGAAGAGAGTCCTCAGGAACTCGCCAACCTCGGGAATTCATTTCAGCTGCTCCGCTATAATTCACCGGACTGTCCGGTGTACACAGGACTGTCCGGTGTAACAGCGGGGCAACAGCTACTTCTGGCGCCAACGGCTACCTGCGTCGTATTAAATGCGCGCTAGCGCGTGTAGAGGTCAGGCACGCCCATGCTGGCGCACCGGACACTCAACAGTACATGTCCGGTGCGCCATCGGACATCCAGGCGGGCCCAGAAGTCAGAGCTCCAACGGTCGGAACCCAACGGCTTTGGTGATGTGGCTGGCGCACCGGACTGTCCAGTGTGCACCGGACTGTCCGGTGCACCATCGAACAGACAGCCTCCACCAAACGGCTAGTTTGGTGGTTGGGGCTATAAATACCCCCAACCACCCCACATTCAAGTAATCCAAGTTTTCCACTTCCCAACTACTTACAAGAGCTATAGCATTCAATTCTAGACACACCAAAGAGATCAAATCCTCTCCAAACTCCACACAACGCCCTAGTGATTAGAGAGAGAGATTTGCTTGTGTTCTTTCGAGCTCTTGCGCTTGGATTGCTTTCTTCTTTCTTGATTCTCTCATTGCGATCAAACTCACTTGTAACTGAGGCAAGAGACACCAAAATTGTGGTGGTCCTTGTGGGAACTTTGTGTTCCAAGTGATTGAGAAGGGAAAGCTCACTCGGTCTGAGGGACCGTTTGAGAGAGGGTAAGGGTTGAAAGAGACCCGACCTTTGTGGCCTCCTCAACGGGGAGTAGGTTTGAGAGAACCGAACCTCGATAAAACAAATCCGCGTGTCTCACTTCATTATTCTCTTGCGATTTGTTTTGCACTCTCTCTCGCGGACTCTATTATATTTCTAACGCTAACCCGGCTTGTAGTTGTGTTTATATTTGTAAATTTCAGTTTCGCCCTATTCACCCCCCTCTAGGCGACTTTCAATTGGTATCAAAGCCCGGTGCTTCATTAGAGCCTAACCGCTCGAAGTGATGTCGGGAGATCACACCAAGAGGGAGATGGAGACCGGCGACAAGCCCACTACGAGCCAAGGGAGCACTTCATCGGAAGAGTCCCGCACCAAGAGGAAGGAGAAGAAGAAGGACTCCTCCAAACGGAAGGAGAAAAGATCTTCTTCGTCTCACCACAAAGAGAAGAAGGAGAAATCTTCTTCTCACAAGTCGCATCGGAAAGGCGACAAGCACAAGAGGATGAGGAAAGTGGTCTACTACGAGACCGACACTTCATCAACATCGACCTCCGACTCCGATGCGCCATCCGTAACTTCTAAGCGCCAAGAGCGCAAGAAGTTTAGTAAGATCCCCTTACACTATCCTCGTACATCTAGATCTACTCCATTACTTTTCGTTCCATTAGGCAAATCGCCAACCTTTGATGGCGAAGATTATGCTAGGTGGAGTGATTTAATGAAATTTCATCTAACCTCACTCCACAAAAGTATATGGAATGTTGTTGAGTTTGGAGCACAGGTATCATCCGTAGGGGATGAAGACTATGATACGGACGAAGTGGCCCAAATCGAGCACTTCAACTCTCAAGCTACAACCATACTCCTCGCCTCTCTAAGTAAGGAGGAATACAACAAGGTGCAAGGGTTGAAGAATGCAAAGGAGATTTGGGACCTACTCAAGACCGCGCACGAGGGTGATGAACTCACCAAGATCACAAAGCGGGAAACGATCGAGGGGGAGCTCGGTCGTTTTCGTCTTCGCCAAGGGGAGGAGCCACAAGATATGTACAACCGGCTCAAAACCTTGGTGAACCAAGTGCGCAACCTCGGGAGCAAGAAGTGGGATGACCACGAGGTGGTTAAGGTTATTCTAAGATCTCTCATTTTCCTTAACCCCACTCAAGTTCAATTAATTCGTGGTAATCCTAGATACACACTAATGACTCCCGAGGAAGTAATCGAGAATTTTGTGAGCTTTGAATGTATGATCAAGGGCTCAAAGAAGATCAACGAGCTTGATGAACCCTCCACGTCCGAAGCACAACCGGTGGCATTTAAGGCGACAGAGGAGAAGAAGGAGGAGTCTACACCGAGTAGACAACCAATTGACGCCTCCAAGCTCGACAATGAGGAGATGGCTTTAATCATCAAAAGCTTTCGCCAAATCCTCAAGCAACGGAAGGGGAAGGATTACAAATCCCGTTCCAAGAAGGTTTGCTACAAATGTGGTAAGCCCGGTCATTTTATTGCAAAATGTCCTATATCTAGTGACAGTGTCAGGGGCGACGACAAGAAGGGAAAGAGGAGAGAAAAGAAGAGGTACTACAAGAAGAAGGGCGGCGATGCCCATGTTTGCCGGGAGTGGGACTCCGACGAGAGCTCCACCGAGTCCTCCTCCGATGAGGACGCCACCAACATCGCCGTCACCAAGGGACTCCTCTTCCCCAACGTCGGCCACAAGTGCCTCATGGCAAAGGACGGCAAAATGAAGAAGGTTAAATGTAAATCCTCCACTAAATATGAGTCCTCTAGTGATGATAATGCTAGTGATGAGGAAAATAATTTGCATACCCTTTTTGCCAACCTTAACATGGAACAAAAGGAAAAATTGAATGAGCTAATTAGTGCCATCCATGAAAAGGATGATCTCTTGGACTCCCAAGAGGACTTCCTAATCAAGGAAAATAAGAAACATGTTAAGGTTAAGAATGCTTATGCTCTAGAGGTAGAAAAATGTGACAAATTATCTAGTGAGCTAAGCACATGCCATGACACTATTGCCAACCTTAGAAATGAAAATGCTAAATTAATTGGTAAGGTTGATTCTCATGTTTGTATTGATTCAACTTCCTATCCTAGAAATGATAATGTTGATTTGCTTGCTAGGATTGATGAGTTGAATGCTTCTCTTGCTAGCCTTAGAGATGAGAATGAGAAATTGTTTGCTAAGGCTAAAGAATTAGATGTTTGCAATGTTACAATTTCCAATCTTAGAGATAACAATGATATTTTACGTGCTAAGATTGTATAACTTAATTCTTGCAAACCCTCTACAACTACTATTGAGCATGTGTCTATTTGTGATAGATGTAGAGATGTTGATATCAATGCTATTCATGATCACATGGTTTTAATTAAACAACAAAATGATCATATAGCAAAATTAGATGCTAAAATTGCCGAGCATAATTTAGAAAATGAAAAGTTTAAATTTGCTAGAAGTATGCTCTATAATGGGAGACGCCCTGGCATCAAGGATGGCATTGGCTTCCAAAGGGGAGACAATGTCAAACTTAATGCCCCTCCTAAAAATTTGTCTAACTTTGTTAAGGGCAAGGCTCCCATGCCTCAGGATAACGAGGGTTACATTTTGTACCCTGCCGGTTATCCCGAGAGCAAAATTAGGAGAACTCATTCTAGGAAGTCTCACTCTGGCCCTAACCATGCTTTTATGTATAAGGGTGAGACATCTAGCTCTAGGCAACCAACCCGTGCCAAGTTGCCTAGAAAGAAAACTCCTATTGCATCAAATGATCATAGCATTTCATTCAAGACCTTTGATGCATCTTATGTTTTGACTAACAAATCCGACAAGATAGTTGCCAAGTTTGTTGGGGGCAAACACAAGGGTTCCAAGACTTGTGTTTGGGTACCCAAAGTTCTTGTTTCTAATGCCAAAGGACCCAAAACCGTTTGGGTACCTAAAGTCAAGAACTAAAATTGTTTTGTAGGTTTATGCATCCGGGGGCTCAAGTTGGATACTCGACAGCGGGTGCACAAACCACATGACAGGGGAGAAGAAGATGTTCTCCTCATATGAGAAAAACCAAGATCCCCAACGAGCTATCACATTCGGGGATGGAAATCAAGGTTTGGTCAAAGGATTGGGTAAAATTGCTATATCACCTGACCATACTATTTCCAATGTTTTTCTTATAGATTCTTTAGATTACAATTTGCTTTCTGTATCTCAATTATGTCAAATGGGCTACAACTGTCTCTTTACTGATGTAGGTGTCACTGTCTTTAGAAGAAGTGATGATTTAATAGCATTTAAGGGTGTGTTAGAGGGTCAGCTATACTTGGTAGATTTTGATAGAGCTGAACTCGACACATGCTTAATTGCTAAGACTAACATGGGTTGGCTCTGGCATCGCCGACTAGCCTACGTTGGGATGAAGAATCTTCATAAGCTTCTAAAGGGAGAGCACATTTTAGGACTAACAAATGTTCATTTTGAGAAAGACAGGATTTGTAGCGCATGCCAAGCAGGAAAGCAAGTTGGCACTCATCATCCGCACAAGAACATTATGACAAGTGACAGGCCACTGGAGCTCCTACACATGGATTTATTCGGCCCGATCGCTTACATAAGCATCGGCGGGAGTAAGTACTGTCTAGTTATTGTGGATGATTATTCTCGCTTCACTTGGGTGTTCTTTTTGCAGGAAAAATCTCATACCCAAGAGACCTTAAAGGGATTCTTGAGACGGGCTCAAAATGAGTTCGGCTTAAGGATCAAGAAAATTAGAAGCGACAACGGGACGGAGTTCAAGAACTCTCAAATTGAAAGCTTCCTTGAGGAGGAGGGCATCAAGCATGAGTTCTCTTCTCCCTACACCCCACAACAAAATGGTGTAGTGGAGAGAAAGAATCGAACTCTATTGGACATGGCAAGAACCATGCTTGATGAGTACAAGACACCTGATCGGTTTTGGGCCGAGGCGGTCAACACCGCTTGCTACGCCATCAACCGGTTATATCTACACCGAATCCTCAAGAAGACATCCTATGAACTCCTAACTGGTAAAAAGCCCAATATTTCATATTTTAGAGTTTTTGGTAGCAAATGCTTTATTCTTGTTAAGAGAGGTAGAAAATCTAAATTTGCTCCTAAAACTGTAGAAGGCTTTTTTACTAGGATATGACTCAAACACAAGGGCATATAGAGTCTTTAACAAGTCCTCAGGACTAGTTGAAGTTTCTTGTGACGTTGTGTTTGATGAGACTAACGGCTCTCAAGTAGAGCAAGTTGATCTTGATGAGATAGGTGAAGAACAGGCTCCGTGCATCGCACTAAGGAACATGTCCATTGGGGATGTGTGTCCTAAGGAATCCGAAGAGCCTCCACATGCACAAGATCAACCATCCTCCTCCACGCAAGCATCTCCACCAACCCAAAATGAGGACGAGGCTCAAGTTGATAAAGAGGTAGAACAAAATGATGAGCCTCCTCAAGATGACGGCAATGATCAAGGGGGAGATGCAAATGATCAAGACAAGGAGGATGAACAACCAAGGCCGCCACACCCAAGAGTCCACCAAGCAATCCAACGAGATCACCCCGTCGACACCATCCTCGGCGACATTCATAAGGGGGTAACCACTCGATCTCGTGTTGCACATTTTTGTGAGCATTACTCTTTTGTTTCCTCTATTGAGCCACACAGGGTAGAGGAAGCACTCCAAGATTCGGATTGGGTGATGGCGATGCAAGAGGAGCTCAACAACTTCACGAGGAACGAGGTATGGCATTTAGTTCCATGTCCTAATCAAAATGTTGTAGGAACCAAGTGGGTGTTCCGCAACAAGCAAGATGAGCATGGTGTTGTGACAAGGAACAAAGCTCGACTCGTGGCCAAGGGGTATTCACAAGTCGAAGGTTTGGATTTTGGTGAAACCTATGCACCCGTAGCTAGGCTTGAGTCAATTCGCATATTATTAGCCTATGCTACTTACCATGGCTTCAAGCTTTACCAAATGGACGTGAAGAGTGCCTTCCTCAATGGACCAATCAAGGAGGAGGTCTATGTTGAGCAACCTCCCGGCTTTGAAGATAGTGAGTACCCTAACCATGTTTATAGGCTCTCTAAGGCGCTTTATGGGCTCAAGCAAGCCCCAAGAGCGTGGTATGAATGCCTTAGAGATTTCCTTATTGCAAATGGCTTCAAAGTCGGCAAGGCCGATCCTACTTTATTCACTAAAACTCTTGACAATGATTTGTTTGTATGCCAAATTTATGTTGATGATATTATATTTGGGTCTACTAACGAATCTACATGTGAAGAATTTAGTAGGATCATGACACAAAAATTCGAGATGTCTATGATGGGGGAGTTGAAGTATTTTCTAGGATTCCAAGTCAAGCAACTCTAAGAGGGCACCTTCATTTGCCAAACAAAGTACACTCAAGACATTCTAACCAAGTTTGGAATGAAGGATGCCAAGCCCATCAAGACACCCATGGGAACAAATGGGCATCTCGACCTCCACACGGGAGGTAAGTCCGTGGATCAAAAGGTATACCGGTCGATGATTGGTTCATTGCTTTATTTATGTGCATCTCGACCGGACATTATGCTTTCCGTTTGCATGTGTGCAAGATTCCAAGCCGACCCTAAGGAATCTCACCTTACGGCCGTAAAACGAATCTTGAGATATTTGGCTTATACACCTAAGTTTGGGCTTTGGTACCCTCGGGGATCCACATTTGATTTGATTGGTTATTCGGATGCCGATTGGGCGGGGTGTAAGATCAATAGAAAGAGCACATCGGGGACTTGCCAGTTCTTGGGAAGATCCTTGGTGTCTTGGGCTTCAAAGAAGCAAAATTCGGTCGCTCTTTCTACCGCCGAAGCCGAGTATATTGCCGCAGGCCATTGTTGCGCGCAATTGCTTTAGATGAGGCAAACCCTGCGGGACTACGGTTACAAACTAACCAAAGTTCCTCTTCTATGTGATAATGAGAGTGCAATCCGCATGGCGGATAATCCCGTTGAGCATAGCCGCACTAAGCACATAGCCATTCGGTATCATTTTCTTAGGGATCACCAACAAAAGGGGGATATCGAGATTTCATACATTAATACCAAAGATCAATTAGCCAATATCTTTACCAAGCCTCTTGATGAACAAACTTTTACCAAACTTAGGCATGAGCTCAATATTCTTGATTCTAGGAACTTCTTTTGCTAATTTGCACACATAGCTCATAAATATACCTTTGATCATGTCTCTTTTATATATGCTATGACTAATGTGTTTTCAAGTGTATTTCAAACCAAGTCATAGGTATATTGAAAGGGAATTGGAGTCTTCGGCGAAGACAAAGGCTTCCACTCTACTCTACTACTCATCCTTCGCCGTCGCTCCGCATCACTCTCCATCCTTGGTATAATCTTCACTTATATGTTTTATTTGCCAAAGGGGAGAAAGTAGCTAGAAAGGGCCTATATCTCATTCCAAGTATCCGTTTTTGGCGATTCATGCCAAAGGGGGAGAAAGTATTGGCCCAAAGCAAAAGGACCGCACCACCACCCTAATTTTAAAATTGATGATTTTTCATTGGTAAATTTCAAATTGATATCTCTTTGTGTTCTAAAGGGGGAGCAAGTAGTACTTTCAAAACTTGATATCTTAAAACCCTCTTGAACACTAAGAGGAGAATTTATTTGAGGGGGAGTTTTGTTTAGTCAAAGGAAAAGCATTTGAAACAAGGGGAGAAAATCTCAAGCTTGAAAATGCTTTGCAAAAATCTTATTCATTTACCTTTGACTATCTTGCAAAAGGATTTTGAAAAGAATTTACAAAAGGATTTGCAAAAACAAAACATGTGGTGCAAATGTGGTCCAATATGTTAAAAACAAAGAAACAATCCATGCACATCATGTAAGTATTTATATTGGCTCAATTCCAAGCAACCTTTGCACTTACATTATGCAAACTAGTTCAAATTATGCACTTTTATATTTGCTTTGGTTTGTGTTGGCATCAATCACTAAAAAGGGGGAGATTGAAAGGGAATTAGGCTTACACCTAGTCCCTAATTAATTTTGGTGGTTGAATTGCCCAACACAAATATTGGACTAACTAGTTTGCTCTAGTGTATAAGTTATACAGGTGCCAAAGGTTCACACTTAGCCAATAAAAAGACCAAGTATTGGGTTCAAACAAAGGAGCAAGGGACAACCAAAGGCACCTCTGGTCTGGCGCACCGGACTGTCCGGTGTGCCACCGGACATGTCCGGTGCACCAGAGGACTCCAACTCCAAACTCGTCACCTTCGGGAAATTCCAGAGGCGACTCCGCTATAATTCACCGGACTGTCCGGTGTACACCGGACATGTCCGGTGCTCCAAGGAAGAGAGTCCTCAGGAACTCGCCAGCCTCGGGAATTCATTTCAGCTGCTCCGCTATAATTCACCGGACTGTCCGGTGTACACCGGACTGTCTAGTGTAACAGCGGGGCAACGACTACTTCTGGCGCCAACGGCTACCTGCGTCGCATTAAATGCGCGCCAGCGCGCGCAGAGGTCAGGCACGCCCATGCTGGCGCACCGGACACTCAACAGTACATGTCCGGTGCGCCACCGGACATCCAGGCGGGCCCAGAAGTCAGAGCTCCAACGGTCGGAACCCAACGGCTTTGGTGACATGGCTGGCGCACCGGACTGTCCGGTGTGCACCAGACTGTCCGGTGCACCATCGAACAGACAGCCTCCACCAAACGGCTAGTTTGGTGGTTGGGGCTATAAATACCCCCAACCACCCCACATTCAAGTAATCCAAGTTTTCCACTTCCCAACTACTTACAAGAGCTCTAGCATTCAATTCTAGACACACCAAAGAGATCAAATCCTCTCCAAACTCCACACAACGCCCTAGTGATTAGAGAGAGAGATTTGCTTGTGTTCTTTCGAGCTCTTGCGCTTGGATTGCTTTCTTCTTTCTTGATTCTTTCATTGCGATCAAACTCACTTGTAATTGAGGCAAGAGACACCAAACTTGTGGTGGTCCTTGTGGGAACTTTGTGTTCCAAGTGATTGAGAAGAGAAAGCTCACTTGGTCCGAGGGACCGTTTGAGAGAGGGTAAGGGTTGAAAGAGACCCGACCTTTGTGGCCTCCTCAACGGGGAGTAGGTTTGAGAGAACCGAACCTCGGTAAAACAAATCCGCGTGTCTCACTTCATTATTCGCTTGCGATTTGTTTTGCACTCTCTCTCGCGGACTCTATTATATTTCTAACGCTAACCCAGCTTGTAGTTGTGTTTATATTTGTAAATTTCAGTTTCGCCCTATTCACCCCCCCTCTAGGCGACTTTCAGATCCGATCTAGGTGGCGTTTCTCAGTTGAGATTGGCGCCAACGATCCTTAGTTCGTTTTATATTTATCCTTTTATTTTGTAATAAGTCTTCCGCTTTGTAATAATTACTCTGATGTATCGTGACATTTATCTCTATACACTCTGTTATTATATATGTTGTCTTCTCGGCGCATGTATGAGATGCACCCGGCTTTGTCCCTTAAATCCGGGTGTGACATGGGCCCCCTTTTACAATGTGGAGGATTACAACGTGTGGTCTTCGTGGTCTAGATCCTCCGATCCTCCGAAGTCTTCGATAGTCTTTGCCTCGGCTAGCCAGGGTGAAGATAGTGCCTAAGTCTTCGCGTGTGCGTCGTCCTTAGGCACTTCGCTGTGTGGTTCAATCTTTAGGGCCTTCATGGTCTTCAGTATTAAATACGCTGGCGTGAGATTCTCGAGCGAGGGGGACGTTTCGCCTTCACCCCAACAATCGCAGAGGCATACCCCAAAAAATGAGCTCGAACACCTGCAGGACCCAACCACCCTCATGTCCTGGTCAACTCAAAGATGGACGGGTCATGTCAAAGGTGAAAAGTAGACGTTCTCATCATGGCATACCTTAGGAATGTACCCACGTGGCGATGCGTCCAAAAACGATAGTAACATATCCCATTGAAAGCGGCCATGTAATAACAAGTTTCTTGTTCCTCAACTATATAAGGGGATAAGAATGCCATTAGAAGGCAGACACACTAAATCTATACCATTCTTCACACAAGCATGAGACCCAAGCATTCTGCCTTGTAACACATAAAAACATCAATAAAGACTTCACTATACTAGATGTAGGAGTTCTATTCAAATTAGTGTAAACTCTCTTACTCAGGCTCGTCCAAGAGCAAATCCATATGAACAGTGGCACGCAGACCCCATCCTAACGTACAAGTTCACTTGTCGAGGGGTCGAAACCACGACATCTACTTTCACTGCAAGGCCATTTCTTATAGAGTCACTTGGATGTTTTTAGCCCGCTATAGGTTTATACCCAATTTGTTAGTGTAGATCTCAATCCGAAGGGTAGCTATCTAACCTTGCACCACACTTGACCTTGACAGACTATACCCTAGAGCCTTTCTTGCACCATGTCGGGTAAGCATCCACACATCTAAGAACCTAAGTCTACTTTGGCCAAGCTTAGAGCCCATATAGACTTTGTGGTTGGACACTAAAATCTTGGTGATTACTTGGCGAACCAATCCTTAGGGTGAGGTACTTTGCGTATGACAACCCTATGTACAAGCCCTCGCTGCCATGTTGCTAAAAACAAGTTTTAATTAGCATTGTTACGTAAAGTTATAATCAAGATTAACCATAACTAGGTAAAGTACTAGCAAAAGACTAATATATCTATCCAATGTTTTATATGAAGGTAAAACATGGCTAGTCATCCTTAACAAGAGCGATCAAATTAATACAATGTAATAAGTGAATTCAATTTATAGGACTGTTCAAATGTCACTTGCCTTGTTCCTCTAAAGCTTGCTCTTGACCCTCCCAAGCTTGCTCTTCGCCCAACACATTCGAATTGATGTCTATACATTGTACATATCAAGTAATAAGCACAAGAAAAGATAAAACAATACAATAGCATAAAGAACAAAGATTGAAAAGATCTTTTAAAACGATCTACACTTTGCGACATGATTATGGCGTGAGAATTTTCGAAAATAGAATTAAAATAGAGAAGATATATGGGTTCAAAGGAAACCACACAGTAAAATTCACGAATACGCACATAGATTAATTTAATCTGCAAAACTGAGATTGGATACTGATGAATGTATAAATCAAAGTATAATAGTGAATGAGAAAAAGGAGAAATGATACTTTCTTTCTAGGCTGCATGGTACACAACTGTATTTAACGATCAGTATAGATTCGATTCGCCGATTAGATGGGGTTGCAGTGGAGAAGGGAAAATAATTGAACTCAAATAAATAAATCTCATATATGTATTTGTTTATTCTTTTTTTTCCTACCCACAAGACTGCTCATGTCTCTGCATGCCACTGTTTCACGAACTGTATCTAACCCATAGGGCCCACCAGTACCACTACCCATGTGGGGGAGAGAGCTTACTAAGTGCGCTCCCCATTGGGCTGGCACACCTGATGGAGCAGAGTTGGCATGCCCAACGGTTGGTGATAGCCCTATTCTGCTATTCGTTCATCTTGAAGAAAATGTCCATGTGCGGGAACGAAGTGTGCCCTCAGACACAGGACTCAAGGCTGCCCATTGATCACATACAATGAGGTATGCCACGATAAGAACGCCTACTTTGTCACCCTTGAGCCTTAGAGCTTTTTTCCACTAGCCTAGTCTGTCAATGGAGGTTTTAGGCTAAACATGTCTTTGAGCCTTAGATGTTTTCTTCCACTAGTCATGTCTCTTCTTGCCCTTTCTAGATAGCCCATCCACTATGAAATGTTCTTTTATTGTAGTTATTTCACTCTTGGTAATTGCTCTCAACAGTAATTGTTGTGTTATCGTTATCAATCTCATTTAGTTGGTGATACAAAGGTGGAGGCGAGCTCTCGATGTTGCTTGTTTTCTATTGGTTGTAGCTGTTGCTACTTTTAACTTGAGTTCTAAAGCTAGTTTCTTCTTAGGGAGTGCTCCTTGTCCCCGTCCCGATCCCCGAAACATATTCCCCACCATCCCCCCCAAATACTTAACATGGAGGATTTCATCCCCATCCCCATCCACGTCAAGGGTCCAATCACCATTGAGAACCTATGGGGATCAATAATTGAGAACACATATTATGATATAAACACATAAACAAGGATTGTCACATGGGAGAGCAGTAGTGAGTGAAAGAAATAAGGGTTAAGATTAGCGAGTGAGGATTTTGCATCTTTATATGGGGTCACATTGAGACGATTTAATGGATTCAACCTTCATAGGCCGCACGAGGGGAGGGTCTGACTCCTAATCTAGGTCCCATCATATTTCCACTAAGGATTTTTATCCCCGCTCGGGTTTTCCATCCTTATGCATGCTAGGAAAAAGTTGTGTATGAATAGTGGTTTGGAACAAACTTCAAAGATTGTTAGAGTGAAGAGTAGCATTGTTGAGCTAGTCCTTTATTTGCTATTACAAGTGAGTTCACCAATGTGGCTCTGGCGCCTCACTAGACATAACTGTTGCTTCAAGGCCCATAAGATGGGAGCATGTTGAACTTGTAACCCAAAGTTCATTGTGCTCATTGAAAAATTGTTGACAAGGGAGATCTAGAGTCAATGGAGACAGATGTTTTTTATAGCTTCTTTATTGCGATGCCTTTGTTGTCGAACCTGGGTCATCGATATGTAGGAAATCTTGGTTGACAATGTGGATCTCTCTGCTAAACATCATAAGGTAGATTTGGCTTCTTCTACCTTCCACATAAATGAATTCTCTCTTAGTCTCATCCAATAGTTTTTGAGCTCTTTCTACTCTTCATGTAGATGATCTTGCAATATTTTGAATCCTTTATCTTTAGCTTCATTTTGGATCAAAGTTGTTTGGTTGATGCCTTGCTCTTCATTAGTTGGAGGTAAGATGTTTTCACTTTCGTTGGGTGTGATTTT
The DNA here is from genome assembly GCF_902167145.1 of Zea mays. Lineage (NCBI taxonomy): Eukaryota > Viridiplantae > Streptophyta > Magnoliopsida > Poales > Poaceae > Zea > Zea mays. The sequence continues at coordinate 68,779,127 of NC_050096.1, read as the reverse complement.
TATTTCCATGTCTAGCCATTGTGTTGTTATAGATGTGAAGTTTTTTGAGCACACACGAACAATGGGCGCCGTATGTTGGTGAAAGAATTCACACGAGCATTAGGTTAACAAAATCAACTTGATCAAGTTGTTTTATATGTAATTTAATAGTACATATCATAGGGATATTTATAGAGGGCATCATCTTTTTTTATTCCATATACAAAGTCAAAAATACCCCTAAGTAAATGAATTACGATCATTTCCTCATACAAGGGAAATTTGGTCATTTTATACTAAACACATACTTTAGGCTTCTTCTCAATACATAATCTTTGGTGGAGAGGCTTTGCATCCCAAGAATGAATCGATATGCCTTCATTCACTTCTAGCTTCGCTTCTCAATGAAGTATGTTCAGTGGCTTTGTTCAATCATCTTAGGAAAGAGAGCCAACTGACTTTGATATCCTTGTTTTGTCTTCACGCTTGGGCGGAGTGAACAAGGTTGTTTTCACAATATATTTGTTTATCTTAAAATGAGGATGCTTTTGAAAACATATATCAATTAAAGAGAAAATAATTCTCAATCAACTCTAAAACGTCAAGGACTCTGTTTCCAAGGTCAAATCCCCAACATAAGGTTTTCTAGCTAATTATGAAAATAGTTATAGTGTAGTGGTGTGGGTGTCGACCTCTACCAATAGTGAGTATAGTGTATTCACTGTCACTATAGTGGCTTCAATGGTTATATGAAAGGCATATATAGTATAAACAACTAGAGGTTGAATAGTGTTTGTTTAGGTCTAGTACTTAAGAGCTTTTTGAGAGGTTGGGTTATATTTTGCCCTTGTAATCTTGATGAGTCAAAGCACTTAAGGTATTTGTGACATTGTAACATAGCATCATTTGACCATATAAATTACAAATATTACAATAACATAAAGTATATAACTTACTAAATTAAAGAAATTAAGCAATATGAACTTCATTGGGTCGTGCTGGCCCAAGCTCGACCCCTGCATGTGGGCTATGCCGAGAGCCCGATAAGTCAAAATTTGAGGTTTGACCTAGATCTGACTTCAAGCTGTACTAGTCTGATTCATATTATTTCGTGCTAAGCTGTGCTTTGGACTTTTTTTTAGGCCGTGCTAGTGTTGGCCAAAAAGCTGGGCTTATATTTCCAGCACTGCTCGTGAAGGAGGAAAACAGAGAACGCGTTATAGTTATTTTTTGGTCTACAATGTGAAGCTGTTTTGCTAAGCAGATCGAAACAGTTTCAACTTTATCGATCGAGTTGTTCACTGAGCTAAAAAAACCAGATTCGCTAGTGAAGCAATATTAAAGATGAATTAGACTCGACATTATTTGTTTCTTTATAAATAGTATATGGGCCACTCCAAAATAACATGCAATGGACGAATATCTCTTTCACTAGTAGAAAAAGGCTCAAAGCCTGCGGGGACGATATATTTTTACAGGCGGATTCGGTTAAGCACCGACTGTGTTATTTCTAGTGGCGGTTCCTTAAGAAAACCGCCACTAGAAATCGTATTTCTACTGGCGGTTCCTTAAGAAAACCGCCAGTAGAAATCCATGATTTGTAGTGGCGGTTTTCTTAAGGAACCGCCACTAGAAATACGATTTCTAGTGGCGGTTTTCTTAAGGAACCGCCACTAGAAATCATTTTTATTCTTAATTTTTCGAGTTTTTCAAACGGCCTCGTATGACAAAACCACCAAAATAAAAGTTGTAGATCTCTAAAAGTTATGAAACTTTGTAGTTGACAACTTTTTTATTTGAACTCATTTCGGTTCTCAAAAATTGAATCTAAGTATGTCAAATTTAAAATTCAAATTTTGCAAACTACCTCGGATGAAAAAAGTGTCAAAATAAAAGTTGTAGAACATCAAAAGTTATTTATCTTTGTAGTTGACAACTTTTTTATTTGAATTCGTTTAGGGTCTCAAATAAGCAATTTACACTCAAATGGTTGTAATATGTGGAGAAAACAACTACAAACTAGATACAAGACATGTCATAGACGGAGTGGTAGGGGAGGGTACGCGCGAGGGTGAGGTCGACGGTTCGAATACTAACAACCGCGTAGCGCGCGAATTTTGCGTGAAAAATGCCGCGACTTGCTAATAAAAATAAAGACTGGCGGATGGGGTGGGCTGAGGTCCCCTAATAAAAATAAATTTTTTTTAACTATTTTTAAAATATTTTTTATGTTTCCTGGAAACGATTTGCACTGGCGGTTTTATTACGTCGACCGCCAGTGAAAATCGATTTTCACTGGCGGTTTTATTACGCCGACCGCCAGTGAAAATCGATTTTCACTGGCGGTCCTCAGTTACCCGCCTGTAAAAATGATGATTTCTACTGGCCCCTAGCACTGGCGGTTACGAAAAACGCCACTATAAATACGTTTACAACCGCCACTATAGAACTTCTCTGTACTAGTGTTTCCTTCATACCTTGCGTTGAATTTTCCATATCTCCTTACTTAGTAAAGAAGAATCAAGAAGCGGACAACCACTAGTGGAACACTGTTTCAGTAGTGGTTGCATGCAACAGAACGCCGCCAATTCCTATGTGCCACTCAAAGAATGGGGAAGCACATACTCTGGGCCTATATATACGCAAGCGATCTATTGTTGCCTCCTCCTCATCTCATCACTAGTCACTCAACCGCAATTGATTGAAAATTGTGTTCATCATCTCGTTGGATCGATCATAATTCTTTCATTTCTGGCCTCGACAAGTATCGAGCTCATTAATCCATCAATCCAATGTGTGTTCTGTCGAAGGCGACAATGGTGAGCTACTTATCGCGGCGTCCATTTAATGGCTGCAGCACAAAGGCGATGGACGTGATCGTGGTCGACAAGACCATCGTGCCGGGGGGGGAGGGGGGTAGAGGGTGACGGTGCTGATGATGGATGGCGATGGTATCCGGGGTCTCATCCCGGAAACCATTCTTGCCTTCCTCGAGGCGAGGGTGCAGGATCTGGACAGGCTGGAGGCGAGGCTCGCAGACTACTTCGACTACATCGCCAGGACCGGTGGGCTCGTCATCACGCTGCTCACTTCGCCCGGCAAGGACAAGCGGCCTCTCTACGTTGCCAAGAACATCAACCACTTGTTCTTGCATCCATTCACATCGCCCTAATCACATCAATGTATAGAGGACTATGATGGATGGATGCAAGAACAATGACGCCAGATGGAATTCACTTTTGAGGGAAGACATGTGGGCTGTTCTCCATGTAGAAGTGGTTGATGTCCTTGGCAACGTAGAGAGACCGCTTGTTTTTGCCGGTCCCGATGAACATGGCGGTGATGATCTCATCGGTGCTATTCCTAGTGATGTAGTCGAAGTAGTCCGCGAGCCTTGCCTTCGTCCCGTCCAACTCCTACGGCATGGCCTCGAGGAAGGTGAGGATGGTTCCCGAGATGAGACCCCAGATGGCGCCTCTGTCCACCGTTATCACTGTCACCCTCGGTTCAACACGACGGGCTCATCGACCATGCTCCCGGCCATCGCCTTCGTGCTGCATGTGTTGCATGGACGCCTTGATGAGTAGCTCACCGTTGCCGCCTTTGACCAAGCACACACCCAATTGATCGATTAATGAACTAGATACTCATTGAGGCCACGAATGAAAGAATTATCATCAAACCAACAAATGACGGACACAATTTTCAATCGATTATGGATGAGTGTGAGTAGTGATGAGCTGAGGAAGATGCAATGATAGATCGATTGTGTACATATATAGGCACTGCGTACGTGCTGCCCCTTTTTGGAGTGACAAATAGGAACTAGCGCGCGTATTTTTGCATACAACCACTACTAAATAAGAGATATATGTAAAATTTAACGCAAGGGATATAGGGAAGAGATATTTGTCCATTGCAATGTATTTTGAAGCTGTCCACATATACTATTTATGAAGAAACGGATTATGCCAAGTATAATCACAATAAACCATATAGCACTTAGGGTTGTTTCAATGCACTAGAGATAATTATTAGCGGCTATAATTAGCTGGAGACATCCAAATAATCTGTAGCACTTAGGTTGTTCACTTTAGATTAAGGCCAGCGTTCAGACTGTGTTGTAGCTGTAATCCATAGAGACAAAACACGGTAGAAGTAGTAGAAGCTGGTGCGGATTATATTTGAGCCAAGCGAAGGTGTAATGTAGCACATCGGTTGATTGCATATGATATGGTTCAGCTATTAGCTATTTTTAGTAAATTAGTTAATAGTTAGCTAGCTAATTCCATTAACAATTATTTTTAGTAAACTAACTATTAGCTCTAGTGCATTTAAACACACCCTTAATTTTAAACTGGGAGATGTAGGCCCCGTTTGGTATAATTCAGCTTTAGGGTCGGAGGTGTTTGAATGTACTAGAGCTAATAGTTAGTTGACTAAAAAATTGCTAGTATAATTAGGGGGTGTTTGGTTTCTAGATACTAATTTTTAGTCTCTCACTTTATTCCATTTTAGTCCCTAAATTACCAAATACAAAATTAAAATAGATTTTTAGTTTTCGTATTTGACAATTTAGGGACTAAAACGAAATAAAATATAATGACTAAAAATTAGTCCCTAAAAATCTATTTTAGCTAGCTAATTTCGTATTTTTAGTTTTCGTATTTGACAATTTAGCTAGCTAATTATTTGCTAATTTGCTAAAAGTATCTCTTTAACTAATTTTAATAATTAATTATTAGTTCTATTCAAACACCCTCTTAGTATAACTTCACGTGAAGCCGGTTTTTTACCTCCATGAATAACTCAACCGATAAAGTTAAAACCGTTTTTGATCTATTTGCCACTACTTCACATTGTAGACAAACAAAAATAAATAACTATAATGCCTTCTCTTTTTCCTCCTTTGCTATTTCTTCTTGTACCTTATCACGTCGTGACACCCATAATCATCAGTGGGAGGAGGACACTGCAAAACTGGCGGGAGAGAGAATACATCCACCGCCTAGGGGGCTATGTAGGGGAGGGCCCTGCAGCTCTTAGCGCTAGTTTGGGAGCCACGATACCGGAGGGGATTGGAGGGGTTAAAGTTATTTTCTTATTCAATTTTGAATAAGGAGAGGATTTTAGTCCCTCCAATCCCCTTCGGTATTTAGACTCCCAAACTAGCCCTTAGGATAATCCTATAGCTGCCATGCACGCGTAGGGGAGAGATAGAGGCATGCGTTGTGAACGGTCTTAGCTATCGAACATAAGCCTTACTAGGTGAGTGCCCGTACGTTACAACGGGAACATATAATAACATGATAACTTATATACAAAATGTGTCTTATATTATTATAAGAAAATATTTCATAATCCATTTGTAATCCTAGCCATACATAAATTTTGTTATTTTAATTTAGCTGTTTCACTACTACATTGCAACCATCAGTATCATGCAGACTTCGATATATGTCACGATTTACATGGTCTCATCATTGAAGAGCACGTGCCACACCTGCCAGTAGAAGTTTCCTCGTACATTGTCAGTCATCAGGTACGCACCACTATACTCACTTGCTTAAACAAAAAAGGCAAGTGTATGTGTTTACGAAGAGAATTAAAGGCGGGCCAGCACAAAAGCTACCCCGACGATGGCGAGTGGTCATTGCTGTCGGTACTCCTCACCTCTGGCGCCAAGAGGACGCCACAGTCCTTGATATAGTAGTCGTCGAACACGCACGACATGGCAAGTACCGATGACTCTTGGCTGGGCTGCTAAACGAAGTGCACCGCGAGCTCATCAGCGAGGTAGTACACCTAGCCATTGCACCACCGGATGTGCTACTCCTTTACATACATCTTGTTCGAGAACACTCACACAACGTCAGCAACGCCCGTTGTCCCAGCGCACAAGAATTCATGGCCGGTCAGTAGCGACTTACGTGGCAGGTTGATCTTCAGGTGGATGATGAGCTGGACAGCGTGACGGTGTTGTCGTCGGATGCGGTGCCCAGAACAACCAGAGAGTCGCCGGCTTTAGCGACGACCATGAGGTCCCCCTGACAATGTACGAGGGAACTTCTACCGGTAGGTGTGACACGTGCTCTTCAATGATAAGACTATGCAAATCGTGACATATATCGAAGTCTGCATGATACTGATGGTTGCAATGTAGTAGTGAAACAGCTAAATTAAAATAACAAAATTTATGTATGGCCAGGATTACAAATGGATTATGAAACATTTTCTTATAACAATATAAGACACATTTTGTATATAAGTTATCATGTTATTATATGTTCCCGTTGCAACGCACGGACACTCACCTAGTTAGTACTAATATGAGGAATAGGGTCATCCCACCAAATTTGAGAAATGGACCCATGATACACCATCTCATTTTGAATAGAGTGATTTCTCAAACCAAACACCCCTTATCTTCTAGGCCAATTTGTTCTGAAATGTAATGTGCTCAGCAAATCGTTTGGTCTGTACAGATAAGGTTTGTAAACTGGAGTATCGTCCTATGGTAGAACATGTGGGGGAAAGAATCTTACCCTGGTATAAGCATAAACACTGGCCTCCGAAGGTCCTACTGGAGTCCCACGTCGAATAAACTTTCCCTCTTTGAATATGTAAAGCATGGGAATGCCAGTAGACAGCTCAAGGCTTATTACCTGAAGGGACGAAAGGCTCACTCCCAAACTTAACATAATGCTACATGTTCTGTTTAGCCGAGTCCTTTTTGATGGAAAGACAAAAACGACAGTGAATTACCTTCTGAGAAGTTAATTTGTCCAGATGCATTATAATTGAACGAAGTGAATTCCCATGTGCAGCAACCATCACATGTTTTCCAGCCACAAGTTGTGGAATAATCTATTACGGAAAAATTACTATAGGTCAAATCGAGCTAGAAAAAACTGTTTTTTAGAGTCGAACATAAATAAAAAATTCAGGTTATAAATTTGATATGAGCTAGCACAATAGAAAGAAAACTAAGCACATGCATTTCTGCATCCCATAGTAGAGGAATTCATCGATTCAAGAATAACCTTTAGCATGCATACCAATACTGCAGCAAGACCAATAACCCAAGTAAAAAGTGTATCTTTCAATTAGTGTAAAGTGGCCTTGCTAGATGTGCCTGATCTTTGAAATAAGCAACAGCTCTCTCAGCACACTTCTCTAGACTTTCTCCATTTGGCGGAGGAATATCATAACTGCGGCGCCACTCATGAACTTGTTCTTTGCCAAATCGATCTACAGTTTCTTGCTTGTTAAGGCCTTGTAGCTCACCATACCTAGAAATGTCAAGGGATATTTAAAGAGAAGCACAGTCAAACAACTATTATAATCGTATACTCCCTCTGTCCCAAATTAAAATTGGTCTTAGTAAATTAATAGATTCATATAATACTTGATGTATATGTTTTATATTTGTGTCTAGAATCTAGATTTATCATCATCTATTTGAATATAGACATAAAAATCAAGAGCTAAAATTAATACTATTTTGAGACAGAGGGAGTAATTAGCAAATCAAAGAGTATGGAGAAAGTATTACATCCGTTCATTCAATTGCCAAGCTGTGATGACAGGAATGGACTGTTTCATTGTCTCCTCACTGTATATCTGACTCCACCTGTGAGCTTGTTCACTCTCATTATGCGTGATAACTAGGATCTATAAATACATATATCACCAGCAAAGCATGATTTCTCCGGCAAGTTCATACAAATGCTAGAAGAAATTACTGGAATTTCAAAGGAAAGACACAAACCTTCTTGCGTCGATGCTGCATCATGGCAAGCATTGCGGTCATCTGAGCACAAATCAGTGATGAAGTATATATCACATCGATTGGGATATTGCATATCCTTTTACCTGCCTCAATGGCCTCCTCAACACCCTTCGGTGTCAGGGGTACATCGATGCAGCCAGGAAATAGATTTTTCTCGTTCCACAGGGATTCACCATGCCAAATCAATATAAGAGCGCTTTCACCTACAACGACATAGAGATAACAGATTAGCAGATCTTATTATATGCCCCCAAATTCTGAGAAGCCCAAAGTTAAATGTGTCAAATGGATAGTTTTCTCAAATTAAAAACAAATAACCACCATAGGAGGTCGTTAAAATTACTTGATTTTTTTGGGGTGTGGCTGCTGTTGCCATCAGATGGTAGGTGCGTCGGCTCCATGACAGAAGACTGCGAGCTCGAGGCCCACATCAAACCCAGTTTTCTGCTGCCTGAACCACATCTTCCTTTTAGATAAACCAGGCGAGCATTGCCCGTCCTCTTTCCGAATCTAGAGTTCTTCGCACTGCACCAGTGGGATTGTGAAAATGCTAGCGCATGGTGAGAGATAGCCCCAGCCATTCTAATCCAAGAAAAAGAAAAGCAGTTAGTAACTGATTCTACTGGTAATGAGTTCTAGGAAGAGGCTGAACAATTATTCGCTCGCTAACTTTATAATGAAATAGGCTCAATTCGACCATTTAGCCATAGAGCAAAACTGATCCAAGAAACCAACATAAGATTGATGAACTCTTCTAGTGAAAACATTCCTCCCTTTATTCCACAAAATGGTAGAGCAGTAAAATGGAATACATGACCAACAAAAATGAACAAGTCCTCAACGAAACGCACCTTAAGAACTCAACAATGCGTGGCACCAGGGAGATGGAGTTGGTTACCGCTCTTATAGCGTCGGGGATTGCGGTGGGGTGGGGGAACGGAGCGTGTGCGAGCGTGAAGGGGAGGTCAGCGGGATGCGCGGTGAACAGGCGGGCGTGCGTGGGTGGCCGTTGCGGTAGCAGAAGTCGTGCAGCGGGATGCGCGGGGAACAGGCGGGCCGCGGGCGTGCGGATGTTTCGCTGGCGCACGGGGAACAGATGGGCAGTGGGCGTGCGGAGGTTTCGCTGGCGCGCGGTGAACAGGTAGCGGGGGGCGTTGGGTAGGGAGCGGGGGCAGTCTACACTCTCTCCTTAATAGTTAGTAGAGATATTAGAAGGCTACCTACTTAGGCTGTGGGACCTTATCTGGTATACGCGTTGTTCCTTTTCACCTCTCCCTCTCACGTACGCCTCCTGAAAGGGAAATAGGCTTACACCTTTTCCTAATTGATTTTGGTGGTTGAATTGCCCAACACAAATAATTGGACTAACTAGTTTACTCTAGATTATAAGTTTTACAGGTGCCAAAGGTTCACAATAGACCAATAAAAAGACCAAGAAAGGGTTCAAACAAAGAGAGCCAAAGACAACCGAAGTGTGCCCTGGTCTGGCGCACCGGACTGTCCGGTGTGCCACCGGACAGTGTCCGGTGCACCAGGGAACTCGACGCTGAACTCGCTACCTTCGGGAAAATGGAGGCCGCTCCGCTATAATTCACCGGACACTGTCCGGTGTGCCAGCGGAGCAACGACTACTTCAAGCGCAACGGTCGACTGCAACGCATTTAATGCGCGCCTGCGCGCGCAGAGGTCAGAGCACGCGCAGTTGGTGCACCGGACAGTCTACAGGACCTGTCCGGTGCACCACCGGACAGCCCAGAGGCCCCACAAGTCAGAGCTCCAACGGTCGAACCCCAACGGCTGGCTGACGTGGCTGGCGCACCGGACAGTGTCCGGTGGCGCATCGGACTATCCGGTGCGCCATGCGACAGCAGACTTCCAACGACCACATTGTGGTGGTTGGGGCTATAAATACCCCAACCACCCCACATTCAATGGCATCCAAGTTTCCAACATTCTACACATTACAAGAGCTATAGCATTCAATACAAGACACACCAAAGAGATAAAATCCTCTCCCAAGTCCCTAGTTCAATTCCAATCAATAGTGACTAGTGAGAGAGTGACTTGTGTTCCTTTGAGCTCTTGCGCTTGGATTGCTTCTTTTCTTTCTCATTCTTTCTTATGACAAACTCAATTGTAACCGAGGCAAGAGACACCAGTTGTGTGGTGGTCCTTGTGGGGACTTAGTGTCCCGTGTGATTGAGAAGAGAAGCTCACTCGGTCTAAGTGACCGTTTGAGAGAGGGAAAGGGTTGAAAGAGACCCGGTCTTTGTGACCACCTCAACGGGGAGTAGGTTTGCAAGAACCGAACCTCGGTAAAACAAATCCTTGTGTCTCACTCTTCATTTGCTTGCGATTTGTTTTTCACCCTCTCTCTCGGACTCACTTATATTTCTAACGCTAACCCGGCTTGTAGTTGTGATTAACTTTGTAAATTTCAGTTTCGCCCTATTCACCCCCCTCTAGGCGACTTTCAATTGGTATCAAAGCCCGATGCTTCATTAGAGCCTAACCGCTCAAAGTGATGTTGGGAGATCACGCCAAGAAGGAAATGGTGACCGGCGACAAGCCCGCTACAAGCCACAGGAAGGCTTCATCGGGAGAGTCCCGCAACAAAGGGAAGGAGAAGGAATCCTCTTCCCACAAGTCGCATCGGAGTGGCGACAAGAAAAAGAAGATGAGGAAAGTGGTCTACTACGAGACCGATTCTTCATCGCCATCCACCTCCGGCTCCGACGCGCCATCCATAACTTCTAAGCGCCATGAGCGCAAGAAGTATAGTAAGATTCCCCTACGCTACCCTTGTATTTTAAAGCATACTCCTTTACTCTCCGTTCCATTAGGCAAACCACCGGTTTTTGACGGTGAGGATTATAATATGTGGAATGACAAAATGAGGCATCATCTAACCTCACTCCACACAAGCATTTGGAATGTTGTTGAGTTTGGTGTACAAGTACCATCCATTGGGGATGAAGACTATGATTCGGATGAAGTGGCCCAAATCCACCACTTCAACTCCCAAGCCACCACTATACTCCTCGCCTCTCTAAGTCGAGAGGAGTATAATAAGGTGCAAGGATTGAAAAGTGCGAAGGAAATTTGGGACGTGCTCAAGACCGCGCACGAAGGAGACGAGGTGACAAAGATCACCGAGCGGGAGACGATCGAGGGGGAGCTCGGTCGCTTCATGCTTCACCAAGGGGAGGATCCACAAGCTATGTACAACCGCTTGAAGACCTTGGTGAACCAATTGCGCAACCTCGGGAGCACAAAATGGGATGACCATGAGATGGTCAAGGTTATTCTTAGATCCGTCGTTTTTCTTAACCCTACACAAGTTCAATTAATTCGAGGTGATCCTAGATACAAGCTAATGTCTCCCGAGGAAGTTATAGGGAAGTTTGTAAGTTTTAAGCTAATGATCAAAGGCTCAAAGAAAATCATCGAGCAAGGCACCTCCTCCACGCCCGAAGCACAACCCGTCGCATTCAAGGCAACGAAGGAGAAGAAGGAAGAGTCTACACCAAGTAGGCTCCCCATCGACGCCTCAAAGCTCAACAATGAGGAGATGGCTTTAATCATCAAAAGCTTTCGACAAATCCTCAAGCAAAGGAGGGGGAAGGGCTACAAGCCCCGCTCCAAGAAGGTTTGCTACAAGCGTGGTAAGCCTGGTCACTTTATTGCAAAATGTCCTATCTCTAGTGACAGTGACATGGGCGACGACAAGAAGGGGAGAAGAAAGGAGAAGAAGAGGTACCACAAGAAGAAGGGCGGCGATGCCCATGTTTGCCGGGAGTGGGACTCCAACGAGAGCTCCACCGACTCCTCCTCCGACGAGGACGCCGCCAACATCGCCGTCAACAAGGGACTCCTCTTCCCCAACGTCGGCCACAAGTGCCTCATGGCAAAGGACGACAAAAGGAAGAAGGTTAAATCTAAATCCTCCACTAAATATGCATCCTCTAGTGATGAAGACAATTCTAGTAATGAGGAGGATAATTTGTTTACTCTTTTTGCCAACCTTAACATGGAACAAAAAGAGAAGTTAAATGAATTGATTAGCGCTATTCATGATAAGGATGAACTCTTGGATAGCCAAGAGGACTTCCTAATTAAGGAAAATAAGAAGCATGTTAAGGTTAAGAATGCTTACGCTCTAGAGATGGAAAAATGTGAAAAATTAACTAGTGAGCTAAGCACATGCCATGATTTGATTGCCAACCTTAGAAATGAGAATGCTAGATTAATTGCTAAGGTTGATTCAAATGTTTGTGATGATTCATATGACAATCTTAGAAATAATCATGCTATTTCTATTGCTAAGATTGAAACATTGAATGCCTCTCTTGCTAGCCTTAGGATTAAAAATGAAAAATTGATTGCTAAGGCTAAAGACTTAGATGTTTGCAATGCTTCCATTTCCGATCTTAGAAGTGAAAATGACATTTTACATGCTAAGATTGTTGAACTAAAAACTTGCAAACCCTCTACATCCACTATTGAGCATGTTTCTATTTGCACTAGATGTAGAGATGTTGACATTGATGCTATTCATGATCACATGATTTTAATTAAACAACAAAATGATCATATAGCAAAATTAGATGCTAAAATTGCCGAGCATGAGCTAGAAAATGAAAAATTTAAATTTGCTCGTAGTATGCTTTATAGTGGGAGACGCCCTGGCATCAAGGATGGCATTGGCTTCCAAAGGGGAGACAATATCAAACTTAATGCCCCTCCTAAAAAATTGTCTAACTTTGTTAAGGGCAAGGCTCCCATGCCTCAGGATAACGAGGGCTACATTTTGTACCCTACCGGTTATCCCGAGCACAAAATTAGGAGAATTCACTCTAGGAAGTCTCACTCTGGCCCTAATCATGCTTTTATGTATAAGGGTGAGACATCTAGTTCTAGGCAATCAACTCGTGCTAAATTGCCTAAGAAGAAAACTCCTAGTGCATCAAATGAACCTAGCATTTCATTTAAAACTTTTGATGCATCTTATGTTTTGACTAACAAATCCGGCAAAGTAGTTGCCAAGTATGTTGGGGACAAACACAAGGGAGCAAAGACTTGTGTTTGGGTACCCAAAGTTCTTGTATCTAATGTCAAAGGACCCAAAACTATTTGGGTACCTAAAAACAAGAACTAAATTTGTTTTGTAGGTTTATGCATCCGGGGGCTCAAGTTGGATCATCGATAGCGGGTGCACAAACCACATGACAGGGGAGAAGAAGATGTTCTCCTCCTACGAGAAAAACCAAGATCCCCAACGAGCTATCACATTCGGGGATGGAAATCAAGGTTTGGTCAAAGGATTGGGTAAAATTGCTATATCTCCTGACCATTCTATTTCCAATGTTTTTCTTGTTGATTCATTAGATTACAATTTGCTTTCCGTTTCTCAATTATGCAAAATGGGCTACAACTGTCTATTTACTGATGTAGGTGTCACTGTCTTTAGAAGAAGTGATGATTCAGTAGCATTTAAGGGAGTGTTAGAGGGTCAGCTATACTTAGTTGATTTCAATAGAGCTGAACTCGACACTTGCTTAATTGCTAAGACTAACATGGGCTGGCTCTGGCATCGCCGACTAGCACATGTTGGGATGAAGAATCTTCACAAGCTTCTAAAGGGAGAACACATTTTAGGACTAACCAATGTTCACTTTGAGAAAGATAGGATTTGTAGCGCATGCCAAGCCGGGAAGCAAGTTGGCATTCATCATCCACATAAGAACATCCTGACGACTAACAGGCCACTTGAGCTCCTCCACATGGACCTATTCGGCCCGTTCGCTTACATAAGCATCGGCGGGAGTAAGTACTGTCTTGTTATTATGGATGACTATTCTCGCTTCACTTGGGTATTCTTTTTACAGGAAAAATCTCAAACCCAAGAGATCTTAAAGGGATTCTTGAGACGAGCTCAAAATGAGTTCGGCTTGAGGATCAAGAAAATTAGAAGCGATAATGGGATGGAGTTCAAGAATTCACAAATTGAAGGCTTCCTTGAGGAGGAGGGCATCAAGCATGAGTTCTCTTCTCCCTACACGCCACAACAAAATGGTGTAGTGGAGAGAAAGAATAGAACTCTATTAGACATGGCGAGGACCATGCTTGATGAGTACAAGACTTCGGATAGGTTTTGGGCCGAGGCGGTCAACACCACCTGCTACGCCATCAACACATCCTCAAAAAGACATCATATGAACTCATAACCGGTAAAAAGCCCAATGTTTCATATTTTAGGGTCTTTGGTAGCAAATGTTTTATACTTGTTAAAAGAGGTAGAAAGTCCAAATTTGCTCCTAAGGCTGTAGAAGGCTTTTTACTAGGATATGATTCAAACACAAGGGCATATAGAGTCTTTAACAAGTCCACTGGACTAGTTGAAGTTTCTTGTGACATTGTGTTTGATGAGACTAACGGCTCTCAAGTAGAGCAAGTTGATCTTGATGAATTAGATGATGAAGAGGCTCCATGCGTCGCGCTAAGGAACATGTCCATTGGGGATGTGTGTCCTAAGGAATCCGAAGAGCCCATTCAAGCACAAGATCAACCATCCTCCTCAATGCAAGCATCTCCACCAACCCAAGATGAGGGTGAGGCTCAAAGTGATGAAGAAGAAGATCAAGAAGATGAGCCACCTCAAGACGACGACAATGATCAAGGGGGAGATGCAAATGATCAAGACAAGGAGGATGAGCAAGTTGCAAGGCTGCCACACCCAAGAGTCCACCAAGCAATTCAACGAGATCACCCCGTCAACACCATCCTCGGCGACATTCATAAGAGGGTAACCACTAGATCTCGAGTTGCACATTTTTGTGAGCATTACTCCTTTGTCTCCTCTATTGAGCCACACAGGGTAGATGAAGCTCTTCGAGATTCGGATTGGGTGATGGCAATGCAAGAGGAGCTTAACAACTTCACAAGAAATGAGGTATGGCATTTAGTTCCATGTCCTAACCAAAATGTTGTAGGAACCAAGTGGGTCTTCCGCAACAAACAAGATGAGTATGGTGTGGTGACAAGGAACAAAGCCCTACTTGTGGCCAAGGGATATTTACAAGTCGAAGGTTTGGATTTCGGTGAAACCTATGCACCCGTAGCTAGGCTTGAATCAATTCGCATTTTACTTGCCTATGCTACTTACCATGGCTTCAAGCTTTATCAAATGGACGTGAAAAGTGCCTTCCTCAACGGACCTATCAAGGAAGAGGCCTATGTTGAGCAACCTCCCGGCTTTGAAGACAGTGAGTATCCTAACCATGTTTATAGACTCTCTAAGGCGCTTTATGGGCTCAAGCAAGCCCCAAGAGCATGGTATGAATGCCTAAGAGATTTTCTTATTGCTAATGGCTTCAAAGTCGGAAAAGTTGATCCTACTTTATTTACTAAAACTCTTGCAAATGATTTGTTTGTATACCAAATTTATGTTGATGATATTATATTTGGGTCTACTAACGAATCTACATGTGAGGAATTTAGTAGGATCATGACACAAAAATTCGAGACGTCAATGATGGGGGAGTTGAAGTATTTTCTAGGATTCCAAGTCAAGCAACTCCAAGAGGGCACCTTCATTAGCCAAATGAAGTACATTCAAGACATTCTAACCAAGTTTGGGATGAAGGATGCCAAGCCCATCAAGACACCATGGGAACTAATGGGCATCTCGACCTCGACACGGGAGGTAAATCCGTAGATCAAAAGGTATACCGGTCGATGATAGGTTCTTTACTCTATTTATGTGCTTCACGACCAGATATTATGCTTTCCGTATGCATGTGTGCAAGATTCCAAGCCGATCCTAAGGAAGCTCACCTTAGGGCCGTAAAACGAATCTTGAGATATTTAGTTTATACTCCTAAGTTTGGCCTTTGGTACCCCAGGGGATCCACGTTTGATTTAATTGGTTATTTCGATGCCGATTGGGCAGGGTGCAAAATCAATAGAAAGAGCACATCGGGGACTTGCCAGTTCTTGGGAAGATCTCTGGTGTCTTGGGCTTCAAAGAAGCAAAATTCTGTGGCTGTTTCAACCGCCGAAGCCGAGTATATTGCCGCAGGCCATTGTTGCGCGCAATTGCTTTGGATGAGGCAAACCCTCAGGGACTATGGTTACAAATTAACCAAAGTTCCTCTTCTATGTGATAATGAGAGTGCAATCCGCATGGCGGATAATCCCATTGAGCATAGCCGCACTAAACACATAGCCATTCGGTATCATTTTCTAAGGGATCACCAACAAAAGGGGGATATCGAGATTGCATATGTTAGCACTAAAGAACAATTAGCCTATATCTTTACCAAGCCATTGGATGAACAAACTTTTACCAAACTTAGGCATGAGCTAAATATTCTTGATTCTAGGAACTTTTATTGATGTTTTGCACACATAGCTCATATGTATACCTTTGATCATCTCTTTCATGTGCTATGACTAATGTGTTCTTTCAAGTCCATTTCATGATAAGTCATAGATTGAAAGGGAAAAGGAGTCTTCGGCGAAGACAAGGCTTCCACTCCGCTCCATCGAATCATTCATCCTTCGCCGTCGCTCCACACAACTCTCCAACTTTGGTATAATCTTCACTCCTTTATTTTCGTCCAAAGGGGGAGAGAGTAGTTTAAAAGGGCTTATATTTTACTCAAATATCCGTTTTTGGCGATTCATGCCAAAGGGGGAGAGAGTATTAGCCCAAAGCAAAAGGACCGCACCACCACCAATTTCAAAAATTAGAGTCTATTAATTGGTGAAGTTTTTTCAATTAGTATCTTATTTTGATATAATTTCAAATTAGTATACCCTCTTCAAAATTAATATCTAAAACCCTCTTGAACACTAAGAGGAGGATTTCATTAAGGGGGAGTTTTGTTTAGTCAAAGGAAAAGCATTTGAAACAGGGGGAAAAACTTTCAAAACTTCAAAATGCTTCTCAAAATCTTACTCATTTACCTTTGACTATTTGCAAAAGAACTTTGAAAAGAATTTCCAAAACATTTTGCAAAACAAAACATGTGGTGCAAGCGTGGTCCAAAATGTTAATAAGAAGAAAAGACATCCATGCGCATCTAGTAAGTAATATTTATTGGTTTCATTCCAAACAACCTTTGCACTTACATTATGCAAACTAGTTCAATTCTGCACTTCTATATTTGCTTTTGTTTGTGTTGGAATCAATCACCAAAAAGGGGGAGATTGAAAGGGAAATAGGCTTACACCTTTTCCTAATTGATTTTGGTGGTTGAATTGCCCAACACAAATAATCGACTAACTAGTTTGCTCTAGATTATAAGTTTTACAGGTGACAAAGGTTCACAATAGACCAATAAAAAGACCAAGAAAGGGTTCAAACAAAGAGAGCCAAAGACAACCGAAGTGTGCCCTGGTCTGGCGCACCGGACTGTCCGGTGTGCCACCGGACAGTGTCCGGTGCACCAGGGAACTCGACGCTGAACTCGCTACCTTCAGGAAAATGGAGGCCGCTCCGCTATAATTCATCAGACCGTCCGGTGTATGCACCGGACAGTGTTCGGTGGCTCACCGGACTGTCTGGTGTGCCAGCGGAGCAACGGCTACTTCAAGCGCAATGGTCGACTGCAACGCATTTAATGCGCACCTGCGCGCGCAGAGGTCAGAGCACGCGCAGTTGGCGCACCGGACAGTCTACAGGACCTGTCCGGTGCACCACCGGACAGCCCAGAGGCCCCACAAGTCAGAGCTCCAACAGTCGAACCCCAACGGCTGGCTGACGTGGCTGGCGCACCGGACAGTGTCCGGTGGCGCACCGGATTGTCCGATGCGCCATGCGACAGCAGACTTCCAACGGCCACATTGTGGTGGTTGGGGCTATAAATACCCCAACTACGCCACATTCAATGGCATCCAAGTTTCCAACATTCTACACATTACAAGAGCTATAACATTCAATACAAGACACACTAAAGAGATCAAATCCTCTCCCAAGTCTCTAGTTCAATTCCAATCAATAGTGACTAGTGAGAGAGTGACTTGTGTTCCTTTGAGCTCTTGCGCTTGGATTGCTTCTTTTCTTTCTCATTCTTTCTTGTGACAAACTCAATTGTAACCGAGGCAAGAGACACCAATTGTGTGGTGGTCCTTGTGGAGACTTAGTGTCCCGTGTGATTGAGAAGAGAAGCTCACTCGGTCTAAGTGGTCGTTTGAGAGAGGGAAAGGGTTGAAAGAGACCCGGTCTTTGTGACCACCTCAACGGGGAGTAGGTTTGCAAGAACCGAACCTCGGTAAAACAAATCCTTGTGTCTCACTCTTCATTTCCTTGCGATTTGTTTTTCACCCTCTCTCTCGGACTCGCTTATATTTCTAACGCTAACCCGGCTTGTAGTTGTGATTAACTTTGTAATATTCAGTTTCGCCCTATTCACCCCCCTCTAGGCGACTTTCACCTCCCCCACACACCATCGCTAGCCAAAGATAGTCGACGTTCGCCCACGCGCTCTCTTCTATCATCGGCGGCGCAGTAAGTCTGGCCCGTGATGTCGTAGGCGCGCATCGCTCGCGCTCCCTCAACCATCTTTGTCCCTGCGTGCCCCGCTGTCGTGGCCCTTGCATGCCTGCACCACCGACCGCTACAGCCAGACACCAGCACCAGCTTGATCCCATCTACCATCTGTTAAGTAACCCTAGTTAGGGTTATGTGGGCAAATACCTGCTTTGCCCCTGAGGGGTCTCACATCTCTATATAAGGAACATGTACACTCCCTCATAATACAGAGAAGAGAAAGAGGCCAGAGGCCCAACCCTATATCATGTGTCTCGTGTGTTACTCTGTCGTGCTTCTAAGAAAAGAGACGGGTTCTTTACAACTTCTCGCGCCTCTACTGCTGACGGGAGGGAAAGGGAGCGGATCTGGTGATCCGTGATGACGTAGTTCTCAACACGTTATCAGCACGCTCTACCTCGACGTTGCTACGAGATCAGATCTGCATCAACTCTTCGTCAAGCTGACAGGTCACTGGCCTAGCCGAACTGTCCCACGCGATAGGCTTCAATTCCTCCTCTACGTAATCGAGCGAGCGGTATGTATTTCAAGTGGATTGAATCTGTTGCTTTCATTGAGGATGGAAGAAAAGAATCTTCTATTGAGAATTGAGATTCACATAGAAAGGAGAAAATAGGGCTGACACCAGCGCGCTACGGCTTGCCAGCGACCATGCCAATATAAACCGCGTGGAAGATGTCACGGTCCGGCACCTCCAGCCCCGAAGGCCATGGCTACTACCAATTCTCGGCGTCCAGTCGATACGCGCCCCAAGCGAGCGTCACCACCGCGCCCACGCCAGACCTCGAGTCATGTGGGCGTAGACCCCCCTCGCAGATTCTAAGCTGTCGGCCTGCTGCCGCCACTCCCTGCGCACCGACCAACTAGTCGTC
Organism: Zea mays; assembly: GCF_902167145.1. Lineage (NCBI taxonomy): Eukaryota > Viridiplantae > Streptophyta > Magnoliopsida > Poales > Poaceae > Zea > Zea mays. The sequence goes on along the minus strand of NC_050096.1, from coordinate 68,759,929 downwards.
GGCCACCGCTCGCATGCCGCTGCGCACTACCGCCGGCTAGCCGCCCTCCGCGCTGTTGGCAACCCGCTCCTATCCGCAGCCGGGCTCCACGTGCCGCCCACCACGTGCACTACACAGCCAGGCGTGCAACGCCACCGACCAGCCCACATGGCGCGTCATCATCCAGTTAAAAGCGCTGCGGTCAAAGCGGTTACATGCAGATGCAGCCCTTTGATTTGTTGCGCATGTTGCTTGCATGCCGTGAGAACGGTCACCGTTCGGCATGTACGGACAAACATGAAAGAGTCGGCTAATAATAAAAATGAGTTGTGGTAGTGGCGGCTAGAAAAAAAATTCATGTTGAATTAATCAGCTTTAGTACAATTTTTATGCATGCTCTATGTTACTTATACTATTTATTTCCTATTGCAAATAACAAGTAGAATAAAGTTAGTTTATATATTAATTAATTATTTCCTGTAGTAAATAATTAGTAGAAAAAAGACATGCTTCAAAATGAGGAAATACCTTTTGCACTAGATGTGCTTATGTTCGTGTATTAATTTTAGTATTATTTTTCAGCTTTATTTCCAGTAGTAAATAGCAGAAAATTATTTGAAATACATGTGAAGGTTATGTTGCACATTTTTATGTCGCTCTAAATATTTGTGTTGCGTTGAGCTTCAGACTCATGCCGAGCGATTAAATTGTATAGTGGGTACTCGAACGCGCCGATCAGGCTACGTTATTAATTGGATGAGTTTTGGCATTGGCTACGCCCTGGCAACATGATACAGTATTTGTGTCGTACGAACTTGGCTGCATCATGTGATTGCTGTGTTGCACTCTCGCTTAATTGGACCGCTCTCGTTGAGTCGGACCGCCACCGCCGAGTCGTGTATTTTTTTGCATGCCCTGTAGGCATTGTCCGCCTGCCGTGATCATTGAGCACCAATTGCGCTTGTTGCGCATGTTGCGTGGACTTATCGTGTACCCCGATTACCGAGCCAGAATTGTGCCTGTTGTGCTTATTACGAAGGTTTGTTGTGTTGTCATAGCCCTGATGGCTGCACACACATTGACACCAGATACGCTGGAGCTTGTACTCCCGCAAAATGTGGTGGGTTATCTGAGCTCCTGAGATTACGTTGTCGCGCAACCTTCGTAAACATTTTTGTTTGGCCCTATACTTTGTTTGTGTTTTGTGGCATCATATATTTATATATCGCCAAGTGGTCATATCAACTATATCAATATCAAGCTCCATAGTGCTTGGAAATCTAGGAAATTAAATTGAAATACAATAAAACACAGATAAGTTAATTCTCTGCTCTCTCCTCATGCATAAAGTTTTACTCGAAGTAACCCGAAGGTATATAATATGATGCATGAAAGCCTTTTTGGTACAGAAGACATCACAAATTGAGATTCTATTAGTAAGCAATATGACCTTGCCAAACAAATAAAGGCTAGAAATTTCAGTCATATATTTCTCAACCAGTTGTTGACACATTGCTCTCTTTGTCGCTGAACGACATGAAGCAAATTCTAAGATAAAAGGGCATGTAACCCCTAGCAACACAGAGATTGCGAGCATAGGTTATTCTGAGAAAATTTTCACTATGTTGGTGTGAAAAAACATTGTGTGTTCTCGTCGAACCACTTTACTCGGCCTATCTAGGACCTCTATGCTTGTGTTGCATACATCTCTCAGAATTTAAATACTTATAGTCGCTGAATTGACTTGGGATAGTCCTTTGACTGGTATGGTATATACTATAAACCAAATGGTAAAGGTCAATTCTGAATAGACATAGATCTGGGGTTTATTAAGCAGAACTACATTGTATTCCACCCCTTAGCATGCTTACCATAATCTATATCTGATCTACCAGAAGTAAGAAGAGTACAAAAATAGCCATGGAATCCCACATCACCATAGAGCTTGAAGTTACATTAGGCATTAATTTGTCCTTGATTCTTGGCATTGGAAGAGCCACAATTCTCGACCGCAATACTGTCAGTGATGGTAATTTGTGATAGAAATACAAAGGTCTTATGGAGACCTGTTGTATTCTCCCTAGTCCTGATGACTCCTTCGTATGAGAGTAGTATTATCTGTTGTTGAAGAAAAGTCCTAGACGGATATTGGTATTTCTTTCGCTCTTGCCAATCAATTTTCTCCATTTGCTTTGTCAAAAGCTTACGAATCAGATGATTTTTCCCAGATAAAAGGAATTCTTGGCCTTGTCTGTTCTATTCCAAAGCTTCTCTTTTTGCTGAACAATGAATCGAAATAATGCTATATAGAACAATTTGGTATATAATAAGAAGAGAAATGTTTGCCTTGCTGACAACACCACAAATAATTAATTATTGTTATAAGTTCTCTCTCAAAATTATTATACCTAAAAATGTTGCATAAATCGATACCCAATTTCAGAATGGTATGAGTAATTGGGTAAACCATGGGCAATGATAAAATGAGCTGGACTATACATTTCTGCACATAAAAATCTCTGCTTGGCAGCATTGGCCTGATGTCGTGCACTTTACTACCAATATAAACACACACGTTTTTCCTATGTGCCTCAAAGCACAATACAACCAGTGAATATCCTTGTGAGCGCTAGACCCTGATGGTCATTTTACTTGTTGATCTGAAGTCAGCTAATGGCTCCAAACGACGAATGATATGCATGAGCCCCTGAAGGATCCTTATGGATAAAATAGTGTTGTGCACATTAGTCTAAATCTTAATGATTGACTGTGCATTTGGTAATAATAACAATAAGTTGGTAGAATTGTAACCAGGAAGCAACTTGTTGTTGTGTGTCTTGCTGGATGTTGAGACTAACCCTTCATGTTGAAGGACAAATATGTAGTATTCATGCCACTACATTAATCTAAGTTCAAAGCTCACTGCATAAAACCCCTATCTGTAATGTGCGTAAGATTTCCCAAATAAATCACCACAATAGCATACATTGGCCACAACTGGATTATTGTGGTTGGGGATTTTATATGTATGCTTTTTAGAACATCTCGGCATTAGGGGGAGGAATGCCCATATAGTATAATGCCTTAATATTCTATTAAACGCACAAAAGCCAAACTGAACCTGTCGTTCGGTGTGTACTCCTGTGTATATGGAGTTTGCCAGAAATTGTTGAGGAGTAACCATATTGGTCTAAATGCTTCTACCTGATGTAGATGTGGATATACCCGGGATTAATATAATATCCACATTTGACTTATTGACATTTGATCTATTCTCGGGGACGCCTGCGAATATGATATGTTGGTCTTAGTCAAAGCATATGTTCTGATTGCAGATTCATGTGGTCTGTAATAACTCTCCTCCGGTGAACTCGCCCTGCTGGTGATTTGCCTCGCGAAGAGGTTCATCTTGATGATGAAATTCATAGCAAAGCGCACAATATCACTGTGCTGGGAATACGGAACAATGAATCCTTCGTTTTTTGGGAAATGATGGAGATCATTATTAAATGTGGGAGACAAATGTGTCGACACCTATCTTGCCTCTCTAGATTGCAAAGGGATCCAAAACAAAGTCCTAGGCATGAGTGCTTTAGGCTCTCTTATCGGGTCATTGATAAATGCAATCAAGGCTGAACCAATAATCGCAAAATGAAAGTCGCGAGCTTGAAGTTCGGACATTTATGGGCACTATTGAAATAATGTGTGGTGAATGCGATGGTTCAAGTGGTCTTGTGAGAGACCCACCCCACATAAGTGTTGAATAAACACTGTTCCATTATGTAATATATCTAGCAAATGACATGAATTAAAATATGCAGTTAATAGGATTCTGAAGATCCATCATGAGATCCTAGGAGGACTCATATCTTTGAATTATAAATATGCAACATATAAATCTCATACCGAATAATATATTCCTGATGAATGATCACTCTCCTATGTAGGGAGAATATCTCCTAGTTGTGATTATAGTTCCCAGATGGAACCTTTCTAGAAGAAATTAAGTCTGTGTTGAACACCAAAGTTTGATAACCCCTATTAAGGGATAAAGACCCATACATACCCGAAAAGGAATAAGATGAGGTACCAAAGAACTTGAAGTTCACCGAATAAGCACATGTGCATTCTACGAGTTTTACTCATGGTATTTTCCACTTGATGTAGAATTACGGTATCCTCTAAAGCCCTAATGGCAGAAACCTATAAGGTTTAGGTGTTACTAGCAAAATATCCCCATTGTGCCAGAATGATAGACTATAAAGATTTACCTGATCGATGAAAAATCCCTGATGGATTACGATCTTTGATGGACCTTTGTTACACCATCATAGATGTTGCAATGGATGAATGCCTGGAGCGATGTGTCATATTTAGAATATGTACTATTGCAACTATATTATCCCCTAAAGTCCTATAGAAGGACATGTTACTTGCTTTGCACAATGTGGTGTAAGATAGAAAATTATAGCACCCGAACCTCATCCATTCTCGTTATTTCCAGATGAACAACGAGACATATATCTTGAAGAATATGCTTGAGTTATGAGGGATAACAACTTTGACAGATGTCATCGTCAGGGGGAGCGAATGCTTATATTGATCACAATCGTGAGACAATAAATGTCATATTCTAAGCCCTGAAGGCATCGACTTGATGATCAATATGTGAACCTTTATGGAAGTTTCTATCAAATATAAAGATCCAGTTGATCGAACACCATCAGTTAAAGTGGCTTGTTTGTGTTGATACATGCATTTACCTCGTATATCCTAGAAGTGAGTAGATGTGAAGTTCTTGATATAATCCTTGCAACAGTATGCAATATGTTTGTTTACTTCCAGAAGAAGATATTGTGCCATATTGATACGGTTTTGCAAGGATCAGGGGGAGCACATTTCTAAAGTTAGCCTTTGTAGAAGATTCGATAGAATCTAGATCCCAGAGGATCAAAATATGTTTCGATGAGTTTTCCCTTGGTGAGTTTTCTTGAAGTTTCTCACATGAGGTTTTTAATGAGGCAACAAAGTGCAAATGCAATTTTTATCACCATGCACTCTTTCTCCACATTTTTCCCACTGGGTTTTCGGAGTTTTAACGAGGCATGTGTTGGTCACGGTATTCACCCAAGGGGGAGTGTTAAGTAACCCTAGTTAGGGTTATATGGGCAAATACCTGCTTTGCCCCTGAGGGGTCTCACATCTCTATATAAGGAACATGTACACTCCCTCATAATACAGAGAAGAGAAAGAGGCCAGAGGCCCAACCCTATATCATGTGTCTCGTGTGTTACTCTGTCGTGCTTCTAGGAAAAGAGACGGGTTCTTTACAACTTCTCGCGCCTCTACTGCTGACGGGAGGGAAAGGGAGCAGATCTGGTGATCCATGGGGACATAGGTTGTTTGGTTCGTAGCTAAATGTGCCACACTTTGCCTAAGGTTAGTCGCCCAAATTGAATAACTAACCTTAGACAAAAAAGTTAGGCAAAGTGTGGCAAGTTAGGTAGCAAACCAAACATGCATGTAGTTCTCAACACCATCGTCTCCCTCAACCATACAAGTAAGTATATATATCTACTTTTAAAATTTTGGCATATACTGATTGTTTAATTTAATTTTATGCAAAAACTTTGGATGTGTATATTATATTTAAATTAGTGTTAGTTATTTTCGAAAGTCAGATTATATTTTTAGATTAGACAATGTCCGCATTGCTAGGAACCACTGTGACCAATGTCATGCCCTCTAGCGGGGCATCTACCGTCATCTTAAACAAGGCAAACTTCCTCGCCATAAGCGGAGCCACTCCCCAGTAGAGATAGTTGTTGATGACCCATGTGACCGTCAAACCCTTCTCGTGGAGGGGCAAAATGACAGAGAGGGCTCCGACTACCCGCCTCTTCTCACCCATGTGACCGTCACCCCTTCTCGTGGAGGAGCAAAACGATGGAGAGGGCTCCGGCTACCCGCCTCTTCTCACCCTCCAGGATTCCCCATATCTTGCTTTGGGAGGCCTCCGTGGGAACCTCGGGCGAGAAAGGGCGGAGGTCATGAGCGGCGGCTGTGGGCGGGCCACAGTTACAAAGATAAAACCACTACTTGTGCCAACCTTTGTTGGATGAGCTTAATCGCAGTTGGATGTAGCCCTTCGATCGTGTCCCATGTAGGTGGATGCTTGCACACCTGATCTGCGCCGACTCCACTGATGTGCCTAGAGAAGGCCCGTAACAGCTCGGTGAAGCAGAATGGCACCTAAGGCAAAAGTAGGGATCGACCCCCAGGTACCCTTTCACATAGCACCACAAAGGGCACCATGTGTTGAATCCTGTTAGTATTGAGATGGTGTTGCTGGATCTGGTAGTGATGAAGGAGGCCTACCAAGAAAGGGTGCGACGACGTTGCGAAACCCCACTCGTTAAGTGCATGAATGACACCCCAAAACTTGGTGGCGGCCTGGGCACGACCTCAGGACCGTGGATCTTCAGATCTTCTTCGCGCAGAAGACCGCAGGCGATGAGGGCATCCAAATTACTACGCTCAATCGAAGAGTGATCCCAGAACGCCATGGACAGGGAAGGAAGAATGGCGGTGGTGAGTGGTCAGGACGAGAAAACAAGAGCGCCGAAGGACTCGGAGCGGCATCGGAGGTGCAAAGAATAGGGCCTGGTGTTAGAGGACCGGTGAGGGGGTTGAATCGTGTGGACTCCGACACACAAAACGATTGCCACCCCACCACCCAAGGTGTGCATCCCGGTAAGCACAAGTACCTCGCTAAATCACTACGAACATTTGAAGAAGGTCATGTGAATTGTCCTAATAAAAGCGTGCCCTGTCCGAACCTTGAACACGATGCCCATCAACTCTTGCTTAGACGGGAGACGTCAACCGAGCACGCCCACCACGACTAGGACCATTATGACCCCACGATTGTCGAACGACAGCTCGGTAAGGTCTCTCGCCAGCTCGGTCCATTCCTTCTTTTCATTCTTTCCTTCCATAGGAGCAAGGACCCACGACTCGTACTGACAACCGCCATGGGGTGGGCCAAGCGGTCCTCGTGTAACACCCTGAATTTGGGGTAGAATTTTTTCTTCTTTTCATTCACCAAATTCGGGCGTTACTCTCTTTTCTCTTCCCGTTTCGCTCCTTCTTCCCAATTTCAAACCAGTATAATGACGGGCGTCCGTGTCATGTATAAACAAAACCTAAGTGTCATGGGTGTTGCATCATGCCGAAGCGCATTTCTTTGTCTAATATCGCGTGTTTGTCTCGCCCCAGTTTGGATTTTGGTTCGCGATCAGAATTCCGATTGGTGTTCGACCCGCGGAGTGACCTAGCCCGGCCTAGTCCGGCCCAGTCCGGCCCATGCGCCCCTGGCGCCCCTTGCCCTACCATGCACGCGCCCCCTCCCCCTAATCCTGTTGTCTCATTTGATTTTCTCCCGCGCAGTAACCTCCCTCTCCCTGTTCCACCTCTCTCTCTCCCCGTGGTGCCCTAGGGTTTGGAGACAAGATCGTTGGAGTTTGGATCCCCGGAGGTGAGTTTTCCCCTCTCCTTCCCTTTCTCACTCTCCCACCTCCCCCTCCCTTCTTCTTCCCCTGGCCGCGCGCCCTCCCCCACGCGCGCCACGCGCCCTCCCCTGCCCCGTTGAGCGTCGTGGCGGCGGCTCAGCCACGCCGCATCCCTGCGTCGCGCCCCCCCCCCCCCGACGAGTCCTGCCCCGGCCGAGCTCCTCCCCGCGTCGTGCCCCCCCCCTCGGCGAGCCCTGCCCCTGCCGAGCCCCTCCCCACGTCGCCCCCCGGCGAGTCCCGCCCCGGCCAAGCCCCTCCCCACGTCGCGCCCCCCGGCGAGTCCCGCCCCGACCGAGCCCCTCCGGCGTCGCGCGCCCCCCGGCGAGCCCTGCCTCGACCGAAGCCCCTCCCCGCGTCGCGCCCCCCTCGGCGAACCCCTCCCCGGCCGCGCCCCTCCCGCGCGCCGCTCCCCCAGCCGCGCCCTGCCCGCGCGCCCTCTGCTGTGTCCTCGCGTGCCCTGGCTGCGCCCTCGACTGTGCCCTGGCCCGCGCCCCGGCGGCCGTGCCCCCGGCTGCGCCCTCGCGCGCCCCTGCCCGAGCCCATGCCCCGGTAGCCTCACGCCCCACGCGGCTTGCACGGTTCACGTGCCCCCGGCACGCGCAGTGTGCTCTCACGCGTGCGACCGTAGTCGCGTTTCGTTTAACCCTCGTTTAATCCATTTTTATTTTGTTTAGTCAATGTGTTGCGTCGCGCGCTTCGCCGCGCGATGGTTCATTCTAATTTCATCTTTATAAATGTGCTGCGTCGCGCGCTTCGTCGCGCGACGGTCCTTTTAAATTTATATTTATTAATGGGTTGCGTCGCGTGCTTCGTCGCGCGACGATTCGTTTAATTTATATTTATTGCAGTTCTGTTGGCGTAAGCCGTCGTGCGTTTCGTCGCGCAACGCTTAACGTTTGTCTTTAATTAATGCAAGAATCTTGTTGCGCGCTCTGTCGCGTGGCAAGCCATTTATTTCTTAATTCAATTTAAATGTTGTGTCGTATGTCTCGCCGTATGACCAATCCCTTTCGTTCATCTTTACCTATTTATAGTGACTAAATGTGGAACATGACTTTACTTTATGCTAAACGCAGTGTCTAATTTGGTACCCTTCTATTTAAACGAATGGTTTAATTTATAATTATGTAAAGTGATCGCCTCTCGACCGTAGACCCGACTATCATTTCCTCTTTCTCTCTTAACCGTAATTGCGAGCCCCGCGTTGAACGTCTGTTTATTTATTGCATTCCGTTGTATGGTGTACTGTTCTTTTGGTATTAAATGTGTGGAATGTATGTTTGAACTCGTATAGAGAACGACCTGGTTGAAGAGCCCGAGGAACTCACAGGAGAAGCCCCTGAGCAGCAGCTGGTTGGTGGAGGCAAGTGTCCCTTGACCCATCTATGTCCTACTCATTCTTATAACTCACTCCCCGTATTTACACACTTTATACCTAAGGATTAACTAGATTTTGTTTATCTTGTCCTTGTCTACCTATTTTGGTTGGGTTATTATAGTTTAGCTTTATGCTAGTGCTTCACATTAATCAATGAACATGATGAAATTATCTATGATACACTGTTTTCCCTTTTGATTATGATGATGGTACTGTGATATTTAAGGGGGCTCGAGCTGTTTCTGGAGTGCCTCTCCGTAAGGACCTACTCGTTGGATGACTGTCCGGGAAAACAGTGCAACCATGAGGGCAGAATGGGACGCCCTTAGCTGAATAATTAAAGGAACTGAGGTGTAGTTCGTTTCGCCGTCGTGCTGTCAATGGGGCTCGGTGTATGCGGCTCGCTCTGCCAAGGTTGGTTTGCCCCTTGGGGAGGAGTGCGGTACATTTAGGAAACCTAACGGGCGGCTACAGCCTCAGGGAATCTTTGTAAAGGCTACGTAGTGAGACCCTGCCTATTCACCTTGGTAGTGTTTAAGGGTTTGATTGGCCCGAGGTAAGAGGGAATCATGGCTTGTGGGTAAAGTGTGCAACCTCTGCAAAGTGTTATGAAACTAATATATCAGCCGTGCTCGCGGTTATGAGCGACCAAAGGAGCTCCAGTGATTAGTGGTACTTGAGCAGAGATGTTCGGATTACAGGTGGCAATGAGAATGATGGTTTTGGTATTGATTATGGTAATGGTAAGTGGTATTCTTTCCGTCTGGAAAGGGTATGTTTGGGTTAATAACGTGGGTTAATTCTAAAACTTGGCTTTCTCCACTAGTAATAATAATCTGACCAATTAAAAGCAACTGCTTGACTTACCCCCACATAAAGCTAGTCCACTACAGCAGAAAAGGACACTTGCTGAGTATGTTGATGTGTACTCACCCTTGCTCTACACACCAATCCCCCCTCCCCAGGTTGTCAGCATTGCAACCACTGCTCAGGAGAAGATGAAGCCATGGAAGGAGACTTCCAGGAGTTCCAAGATTACGACGAGTTCTAGGCGTAGGGATGAAAGTGGTAATCCGAACTGTTAGAACAAATTTAATATTTTAAAATAGATATGCATAAAATTTAATGTTGATCTTCTCTTATGTTATCAAGCACATTAGTACACATATGAATAAAATATTACACAAATTGTTTTATGTATTATTTGCTCCCTACAACATGAAACGTTGAAAAAATTACCGAATTTATTTCCGAATCCATACCGAAGTTTATATCTATTATTTGTGAAAATATAGGATGAATTTGAGGTTTACCTTTTATGAATCTTTACAAGTTGGATGTTAAAAACAAGAATACAAATTTGTATTGTAGATTATATATCCTATTTATTCGCAATCAAAGAAAAACGACTAAAAACTGATTACCGAATAAATACTGTTTCCGACCATTTTCATCCCTATCTAGGCGTGGGTTAGCGGCAACCCCTAGTTGGCTGCCTCTGAAGGCCGCGTGTATCTACGTTTCTTTTCCGCACTTTGATTAATGTAAAGACTATGTGGATGTCTCAGACATATGATGTAATCGACTATTATTCCCCTTTTATGTTATTATTTGAGCATTGTGTGATGATGTCTAGTTATGTAACTGCTGTGTACGTGAATTGCTGATCCTGGCACGTACATGGTTCGCATTCGGTTTGCCTTCTAAAACTGGGTGTGACATAGGTGGTATTAAAGCCAGGTTGACTGTAGGACCACTAACCTAGAGTAGAATGGTCGTTCTAAGGAGTATAGACCCCTATTCTCACCTTGACTTTGATATCCCTTCAAAAGTTGGTCATATCGACCAAACCTATGTTCTACTATATATTATACCTTGCTGAAAATTGTGTTTCATTCTAATCCTTCATTTATTTATGGTTTATTTGCTGGTCATATTAGTTCTGTTCTCACTCTTATGCTTGCGGTGTCTTTTATAGATGGCTCGTCTTAGACACACTACACGGAAGTCTGTCATCCCCTTCTTACCCTCCTGTCTCACGGAGCGTCCGCTTCGCCGTCCAGTGACCGGTCAGTCCAGCCACTTGGAGAGGTTGCACCACCGCCTGCACGAGGAGTAGGAGCGTCGATGACAGGAGCAGGAGCAGCAGGGCTCTTCTTTCTCGCTCCAGCAGGAGATAGAGTCTGTGAGGAGCTGCTCCCCCGTGCTTCCGCTGGAGGCGCCCCCTGCACCACCACTGAGCGCCCCAACCCCTGGAGTAGCTACTGGAGGAGACCCAGACGACGGAGGTGGCAACAGCAGCTCGAGCCACGACACCGACCTTTCCGCCGACCAGGAGTTGGAAGGATGGGTTGCTCGACCCATCACTCGCGACGCCGCTCGCGGGTGTCACTTCCACGATGCGCTCGACACCCTGCTACGTTGGGCACTCGACCGGCGTACTTGGTCTATCGAGTATCACTGTGTGGTCTTCTAGCACCGTCACGGGGTCTACTCGGACCGCTGGGAGGCGACCTGCTTGGTGCACCGTCCGGAGAACAGTCTTCGGGGTGCGGAGGTCTGCTCAGAGCACTACTCTATCTCTGAGCGGGACTCAGCTGAGGTGGCCATGCAAGATGTCGCACGGTGTGCGCTTTCGCACTACTATTCAGTGCTCAGTGGGGTAGCTGATGGTCTCAACCTGAAGTATTACCCCCGCCATCCATCTGGCAGCACAGGAGGCGTGATTGTCTCACCTATTAGTGAGGACAATCCTAGGTTGAGCAGCACATTCAACCTAGCCGCCATGCTAAACACGGAGCTGGACCATGCGCTAGACGAGCTGAGTAGGGCTCGTGCTGAGATCGCCCAGCTGCGGGCTAAGCGCGTGGAGCATCGTCATCTGGATGATGGCTCCCCCGCTCCCGTCGGGACTCAGCACCCGTACCGCTCACCTCAGCGTGGACACCAGTCTTATGGCAACCCCGACTGTAAGACCAAGATAAATTTAGAACCATAGATCGTCAGCGTCAGATCTTGTAATTAATACGAAAATATATACATAGAAGCTATAGTCTTAGCGTTAGCCTTGCTTTTAGTTAGTCTTAGTTAGACAGGGTAGTTTGCTTATCCTGTGCATTTATGTTTGTCATGGTGAACTATGCTGGATTTGGATCTTTGTAATGACTGTTACCAGAGTGTGGGTATCCCCTGCATTTTAGTTTATCTGTTATATGTTAGTAAAGTTAGCTGTCTAGTTGGGAAGCCTTTTTATTCTACTTTCCTCTTTATATGAGAAGTTGTGTTGGAGATCAGTGAAGATGTTCATCTGTTCAGTGTTGTGGAGAATTCTATACCCTTTTCTTATGCTGCAAGATTTGCCAGATCAGTTCTGATGTGTGGATGCATTGTGCAGATGTCAGAAAACAGGCGTAGAGGAGGAAGGCGTGCTCAGTAGGAGCAGGTAGCTCTGCATGATGAGGCACCCCAGCAACAGCAGCTGCCACCCCCGCCCCCGATGTCGATCGAGCAGATGTTCATGATGCAGACTTAGGCAGTTTGTAACACCCCTGGTGTTACTACAACTAAAACTTGAGCATGGCATCATAAACATTGGCATTGCATATGTTTGACACACCTAGAGTGCATTTACTAGGTAAAAATTTCAAACAAGTTGTATTGTTATAACATTTTGCAAATAGAACCCTGGATAGGGAACTTAACCCTAAATAGGGATTAAAGGGGTAAAACCTAGCCCAAGTTGAGAAAACCTAAAAGCTTTAGGGAAATAGTCATGAAATATTCCCAAAAATAAACTTGAATCACATTTATACCCCTGGGATATCCAAAAACCCCATTTGAACCCTAGAAAACCCTAAGTCCAAACCCTAGGGGCCTATGTGCAAAAATTGTGCACATTTGGACTAAAGTGTAAAAACTACCATGATAAAGCATATAAAGTCACATGGTTCATATTTGGGAAGATTTACAAGCCAAATCCTAAGTTTAGATTGATTTGCAAAAAGGACCCCAATGGAGAATTTACTCTAAGTCTAAATTTCAGATTTGTGGGCTTAACCTTTGAGCCTTGTAACTTTCAAATTATAGGATTTTTGCCCTAGGTCACCACATCAAGTTTGTAGCTCAATCATAGGAGAACAACTTTGCTTAAGAGTATGAGCTCAGTTGTTAAGAAAAATCCAGAGATAACTAAGCCTAAAGTTGGGCTGTCAGGGTACCAATGTCTGAATTTTCAGACAGACAGTGCAATCACTGAGGCTTTGAGCATGAATTCAAGTCTGATTTAGTAAAAATTTAACCAAGGTTGCTATGACAAAGTTGTAGTTGGTTTGTAGCTCTACAATATTGCTGCAGATCACTGGTTGTGTTGTCGTAAGAATCTAGGAGCAAATCGAGTTCAAACATTGGCTGTCAGGTTCATCTGACTGAATTCACCAGTGCTTGTGCAGATCAGACCGCCAGCGCGACTGTCCTCACCGCCGACGACTCCCTCCACCGTGATTCGTGCTGCCAACGTCCCAATTCGTGCCCTGGGTGAATGGATAGCGTCGCGGGGTGAAAGATCTTTGCCGACGGTGAGCTGGGCGCCACTCCGGCTAGCCGTAATACCCCTCCCCTTTCCCACCGCCCCTCGGATTAGAATCTCACCGCCGGTATGCCGTCGTCATTGCCCACCGCGTGTCCAAGCCTTGCCACCGCACCGCCGCGATTCACTTTAGCTCCCTGTGGATCACTGGAATAGCTGCCACGGTATGGAACACATAGTCACTGCGACGGTATTCTTCCTTATCTCCACCGCCGTGAATCACACCCTGCCATGGCTAGCCCTCCACAGGTCTGCTCATACCATTTTTGTTCCTGTTCTAGCATCTGTGCATGCTGGTGATGCTCGTCGACCCACGTAATTGAACTAGAAGTCCTCTGGTCGCCGGGAACACGATTGTCTCGCTGTGATGCTCACGGTCATCGTGGCCAGAACAAACCACTTGATCATTAGTGAAATTAAGTTGGGGGGAAAGGTTTGGGATGAGTCTAATTCCGTGTCTGTCGCTCGGGAACCCTAGTCGTTGCCCCATCCGGCCGGTACAGGTGCTCGCCGGAGTTTCCCTGTGCGCGACGCCGTTGGGGGCCTCGCCTCGCGAAGAAATAGAAGACCGAGGACGTTTCTGTAATCTGTCAGCGACACAGTGTAATAGTGAAAGAACCTGTTTCGGTTAGCCAGAAAACCCGAGGGCCTCTATGAAAGTCGCCAGAGCGCGCGGGCGCGTGCGCGCTTTTCCCTCTGGACTGGGCCGCTTGGGCTGAAGCCAGCCCAATGCTATTCAGTCTTTTCCTTTTTCTTTTTCAGAAGGGCTTTGAAAATCTATAGAAAATTGTAGAAAAATCCTAAAATTTTCAAACCAATTTTCCTAGACTTCTTATTTTCCATAGTATTTAATAAAAATAGTTTCATGATTTTTAGGTTAAATAAGGAATTTTAAGGCATTTAAAGTAGATTAAAGTATTAGTTCTGGATTTTTAGAAAACATATGGTAATTCCAAAAATGTCCAAACTTTTTATATGAGTTCTATACATTATGTAGAAGCCTTAGATAGAGTTTGGGTTGATTTGGACCTTGTTTGATAACTAGAACCCAAACACCCCCGCCCTATGAACTCCTTTACTGACTCCAGAAACCCTAAGTTCTCGGAGTTCCGTGAAGAAAAATTGTATTCAAGACCTGAGATAATAAATTCTTATTATATTTGCACTCTCATGAGCATTACATGGCATTCATTCTTATATACATATATGTGGTTATGTTTAAAAAACGAAGAAGACATTGAAGTGACCGAAGAGAAGACACCACCACCCTTGGAATCTCAGGCAGGGTCTTGTCTCTACTTTGACATCTGCGGGCCTGAGCCTGACTCACCTACTAACGAAGGCAAGCCCCGGTGCATTTGCCACCTTCCTTGATGTTTTAAAATCTTTCTCACTTGCTTGTTGCATTAAGTAATAGGAGTTGGTTGCTAAACAATTCCTGCATTATCTTCCTTGATCTTGATTACCTTCCTTGATACCCTGTTTTACAAAAGGTTTTTACTATGCTTAGTATTGCCTTAGCAAAAACAAAAGGTTTTGTTTTACAAAAGATGATTGGCAAAGTGGGTGGGATGTTTTCGAAAATAAAACTTGATGGTGGATCCATCAGGGCCTTGATGGGTTCAACATCGGAAAAGATGTACCTCTGCTAGGTACCAAGTTTTTGGGTTTAAATGATTAAGCTGAGATCGGGCGGGTGACTTGCACGAGAAGAGAGTCTCGGTGTAGTGTCTCCGTCTGAGTCGATTAAGGACCGTGTCGATGTAGGCCTGCTGACCGAGGACCCTTTAACTGGTCACATGCCTCGTCATGGGTAAGCCTTGCCTCGGGCAGACTAAGGCCAGAATAAGATAACACGAAATGGGAGTGGAGCGGTGGCGAGAGTAGCGTGTACCCTCCGTGGCAAGAGGCTGGACGGTGGTGTATCTGTGCTCTTGGTTTGCGTGAACCTGATTGGTCTTAAGAACCCTGGTGGCGGGTTGACATATGCAAGGGTTAAGTGCTACATATGTCGTGTGATTGGAGATCCTCAGCTGAGTATAATCGATTCGGATCGCCGTACCTCCGTGGTTATGGAGACTTGGTCACTGACTTATACGTAGAATTCCACTAAATATGAAGGGATTGGTAAGAAATTGGCTAGTGCAGGTCAAGTGCTTGAACTAGGTTAGCAAGAACTCTAGATATAGGTAAGTTAACCTAACCTGAAAATAAAATTGGATTTTTAAGGATCCACCCTTAGTAAGCATTTATGCAAAACAGAGTCTTTGATCTTGAGATACCCTACCTTGACTCCCTTATAACCAGCATACCCTTGAGAGTCTTTTCTTTAGTCGGGTAAGACTTGCTGAGTAATTCCATACTCAGGGTTTATTCCCTCATTGTTTTTAGGTGAGGAAGCAGCAAATTTTTGTTGCTTTTGTACCAAGGTGGTTCCAAATGAAGAAAAACAAGAGTGAGGCTGCAGGAGGACATGGTCCTCCATAAGAAACTTTTATGTAAGAACTTATCGGGAGGAGTTTTTGCCTCCCTTGGTATTGTAATAATACTACTCAGCACTCGTTTTATAACTCTGGTCTGTAATAAGCAACTTGATCTTACTTTCTAAATAAATGTAAGTTTATGTAATCGCTTCCGCATTTCTATATCTCTGATGTTCTGTAATGTCTGCAAGACGGGTGAAACGTTCCTGGAAAGGTAAGAAAGAAGATACCGAACTTGTCAAGTGATTCAGGAATATCTACAGGGTTGTCTGATGTCTGTTGGACAAGGACAACTGTAGGTGGGCCTAATGACTTGGAAGGTTCCGTCACAGCTGGTATCAGAGCGAAGCCCTTCTTTGTATATATTATGAGGCATCTTCAAAAGGATTTTCTAAAAACTCACCTAGAAAGATTTCTTCCATTCTTATCCCTCATATATGAAGAATCTATATGAAAGACCAAATAGGAGGAGTGCAATGTATAGAAGGTATGAATCAACTAAGGTTGGTTCTGTAATTATACATGCATCATGCTAAGAATTATACTAATAAAATTTTCCCCCTAAAGAAATGCCGCCGCGCACGAGGAAGACCGCGCGTAAGTCAACTGGCCCAATTTGAGTACCTCGTCATCAACTTGCCCCACGAGATGAGGATAGTAGTAGCGGAAGCAACGATCCGATTGGGGATCTTGAAGCCCGAGTAAATCAGCTTCAAACGGAACTGCAACGCAGGACCAACATATGGGTCGCGGATGGCGACAGAATAAACGAATTGAGAGGTTACATCCGCCGTCTGCAGGATCAGCTTGCTGATCGAGATTTAGCGCTCGATTGGGCGGTACAGTCTCGTTCAGTGGCTTGGGCTAAGAAGGCAAAGGCTCGAGCTCGAGTCGAAGAACTTAGCGCTGCCATTGACAATCTGCAGGCGTATTGCAATACCCTACATGAGGAAGTCCATGTACTGTATTCGCAACTACATCCCAGTGCACCTATGGATCCTGTCGGGTCGGAAGCCGGACCCTCGCACGTTGCGGGAGAAGCACTTGGTGGTGAGCTAGACCTTTTTAAGCCCCCTCCTTCTATGAGGCTGGTCGATGAATGGTCTCCCACACCCGACGACGAGGCTGCCAGGAGCAACCAAAAGCAGGAATAGTGGTGTAGTAATAGAAGTAGTGTATTGTAGGTTGTACTATTGTATAATAGGTAGTGCTATTGTATACTAGGTAATGTATCCTGTTGTATAAAATTGAGTCTGTAACATTACTCTTTTTGGTAATGTAAATTGGATGGTTTTGTCTTTGGCATATTATATTTGCTTTCAAATGTTTGTTGCCACAGATGCCGTCCAAGACCCGATCACAGGATGCAGCTGGAACCTCCAGTGGGAGGGAGACTACCCCAAATCCACCTCCTATCCCTCCCACACTTGCCGAGGCGATTGCCGCCTTAGTAAATGCGAGTGCGGATAATACCCGTTTTCTGAGAGAGATGGCGGGTCAGCAGTTTCAGCAACAAGGCGGGCGGGGTTATCAACAGGGCCCCCGTGAAACTTCTTACTTGGACTTCTCAGAGACACGTCCACCCCTGTTTGTTAAAGCCAAAGACCCGTTAGAAGCCGACGAATGGATTCAGGTTATTGAGCAAAAATTCGGACTTCTGCGCTGTTCGGAGACCCAGAAGCCTTTATTCACAGCCCAGCAACTGCGCGGCCCTGCCAGCACTTGGTGGGGAAATTTCGTGGTCGTTCAACCGGCCAATCATCAGATAACATGGGAAGAATTCAAGGTAGCCTTCCGCGAACATTATATACTAGAAGGTGTTCTTCACATGAAGCAAGAAGAATTTATGAAGCTGAAGCAAGGAGGGGATACTGTTAATCAGTATCTCAATAAGTTCAATCATTTGTCACAGTATGCAATCGATCAAGTAAACACCGATCTGAAGAAGAAAAATTGTTTTATGAGAGGTTTAAATGATCGACTGCAAAGAAAAATGGCAACCTGCATAGATCTTACTTATGGAAGAGCTGTCAGTACAGCATTGGCAGTAGAAGCGAAGTATGCAGGTGTCGGAAAATCCAAGGGATTTGGAGGTGACAGGCCTAGTCAGGGCTCGGTGAAAAGGCAACGGTTTGTTCTCCGGCCTTCCAACCAGAATCGCTCTCGTGCACCCTCCTTCCCTTTTAAGCAACCAATACTTATTCGTCCCAATAATGCCCCCACTGCCCCAAGTCAGCCGGGTGCCCCAGGCACTCGATTCCCTGCTCTGTCCAGTTCATCGACTGGATGTTTCAATTGTGGCAAATCTGGGCATTTCATCAAGGATTGCCCTTATCCAAAGCAAAACCAGTCAAATAATCAGCAAGGTTCTGGGAATTCATCTCAAGTCAAGGGAAATACTAAGGGCAAAAATACCAAGAAGACGGGACGCATATATTATACACAAGTGGCCACTACACCGGACGGGGAGCCGGTAATGATGGGTACGTTCCTTGTGGCCAATCATCCCGCAGTTATTCTCTTTGATTCTGGTGCTTCGCATACATTCATCAGTAAGAAATTTGTGGAGCAACATTGCATTTCATGCCATGAATCAAAAGACGGGTTTAAAATTCACTCACCTGGGGGACAAAATCTTTACTAGAGAAGTGGCCTATCAAGTGCCCGTAACATTGGCCGGATGGGACTTTCCTACTAATATGATCATTCTGAAAGGCCAAGACATAGATGTCATTTTGGGTATGAATTGGTTGGCCAAGCATAAAGCAACCCTCAACACTGATCAAAGAACTATCAGGTTGAGTCATAATCAAGAAGAAATTCTTTAGCCTATCCCCATTCCAACCCAAGCTACTGGCAGAGTTTATGAAGCCATTATACCAGAAATCAAGGATATTCCAGTAGTATGCGAGTTTCCCGATGTCTTTCAGAGGATTTGCCTGGATTGCCACCTGAAAGGGATGTAGAGTTTGTAATTGAGCTGAAGCCCGGTACGGCTCCCATTTCTCCAAGATCGTACCGTATGCCTCCGAATGAGTTGGCAGAGTTGAAGATTCAATTACAAGATCTACTTGAGAAAGGATTCATCCGGCCAAGCTCGTCGCCATGGGGTTGTCCAGCCATATTCGTCAAGAAGAAAGATCAAACTTTACGGATGTGTGTGAATTATCGACCCCTGAATGAGGTCACTATCAAGAACAAGTACCCTCTTCCGAGGATTGACATTTTATTTGATCAACTAACCGGGGCGAGGGTATTCTCCAAGATTGATCTTAGATTGGGCTATCATCAGATCCGTATTCGGCCTGAGGATGTACCAAAAACCGCATTTACTACGCGATATGGATTATCTGAATACCTGGTAATGTCTTTCGAATTAACAAATGCTCCTGCCCACTTCACGTATTTGATGAACTCGGTGTTCATGACCGAGTTGGACAAGTTTGTGGTGGTCTTCATTGATGATATTCTAATATATTCCAAAAATGAAGAGGAGCATGCTCAACATTTGCGGATCGTGTTAACGCGCCTGAGAGAACATCAGTTGTATGCCAAGTTCAGCAAATGCGCATTTTGGCTAGAGGAATTTCAGTTTCTGGGACATGTTCTATCTGCAAGGGGGATTGCGGTAGATCCCAGCAAAGTCAAGGACATTTTGGAGTGGAAACCCCCAACCACTGTTCATCAAGTCCGAAGTTTCCTTGGACTGGCTGGATATTACCGCCGATTTATACCCGATTTTTCTAAGCTTGTGAAGCCAATCACAAGTTTATTGAAGAATGATATTAAATTCAATTGGTCTTCCCAGTGTAATGAAGCTTTTGAGCAATTGAAGACATTATTAACCACTGCTCCGGTATTGGCTCAACCGGATATCACTAAGCCCTTTGATGTGTATTGTGATGCATCAGGCAGTGGGCTCAGCTGTGTATTAATGCAAGAAGGCCGAGTAATTGCATATGCTTCAAGGCAGTTGCGCCGACATGAGGAGCATTACCCAACTCATGATCTGGAGCTAGCTGCTGTGGTTCATGCCCTGAAGATTTGGCGTCATTATCTGCTGGTTAATATCTGTCACATTTATACAGATCACAAAAGCTTGAAGTATATCTTCACCCAGTCAAAATTGAATATGAGACAAAGGCGATGGCTTGAGCTTATTAAGGATTATGAACTGGAAATTCATTATCACCCAGGCAAGGCCAATGTGGTGGCAGATGCACTTAGTCGTAAGGTTTCCTGTCATTGTCTTACGGTGAAGACCTCTGACAATACATTATGTCAGGAGATGGAGAAGCTAAACCTGGGAATGGTCCAACAAGGAACCCTAAAGCTTGAGTCAGTCCTCTTGCAAAGGATAATTCATGCTCAACGGGATAATGAGGGTATGAAACACATTCGTGAGAAGATAAGGGCTGGAAAAGCCCAATGTTTCAAAGGAGATGATCAAGGCATTGTATGGTTTAATAACCGCATAGTGGTGCCGAAGAATGAAGTGGTCCGCCAGCAAATTCTTGATGAAGCACATCTTAGTCGCTATTCTATTCATCCCGGAAGCACTAAGATGTACCAAGACTTGAAACAACATTATTGGTGGACGAAAATGAAGATCGAGATTGCACGCTATGTGGCTAGATGTGACACATGTAGACGTGTCAAGGCCATACACTTGAAAGCTGCCGGTCCATTACAGTCTTTACCAATACCAACATGGAAATGGGAAGACATAAGTATGGACTTTATTGTGGGATTGCCCAGGACCGCAAAGGGGTATGACTCTATCTGGGTTATTGTTGATCGGCTTACAAAAATTGCTCATTTTCTACCCGTCAAGACAGTGCACCCAGTTGCTGTTTATGCCCAATTGTATATTGCTCGTATTCTCAGTTTGCACGGGATTCCGAAGACTATAGTGTCGGATCGTGGACCTCAATTCGTATCCAAATTCTGGGAAGAACTTCATAAGTCCCTGGATACCAAATTGCTCCACAGTTCGGCCTATCATCCACAAACAAGTGGACAGACTGAGAGGGTTAATCAAATACTTGAAGATATGCTGCGGGCATGTGTTCTGGACTTCTCGCAAAAATGGGATGAATGCTTGCCTTTAGCGGAGTTTTCATACAATAATATCTATGAAGAAAGTATCAAGATGGCACCTTTCGAAGCTTTATATGGACGACGATGTCGTACTCCGCTAAATTGGTCTAAACCTGGTGAAAGATACTTCTTCAGGCCTGATATGGTGAAAGAGACCAAAGAAAAGGTTCAGAAAATAATTCATAATATGAAGAAAGCCCAAGCTCGTCAGAAGAGTTATGCAGACAAACGACGAATGCCCTTGTATTTTCTTAAAGGGGACTATGTCTACCTGAAGGTTTCACCAATGAAGGGTGTATCGCGTTTCGGGATAAAAGGGAAGCTTGCACCCAGGTACATTGGTCCATTACCTATACTTGAGCAATGTGGACCAGTGGCATATCGACTTCAACTACCCGAAACTTTGTCTGCTGTACATAATGTGTTCCACGTGTCCCAATTGAAGAAATGTCTTCGGATTCCCGATCGAACCGTTGAAGTGACAGATGTTGTCCTTGAACCAGACTTGACATATTCCGAACATCCCATTCGGGTCTTGGATCAAAAGGACAGGGTTACCCGAAGAAAGACTCTCAAGTTCTATAAAATACAGTGGAACCAACATTCTGAAGATGAGGCTACATGGGAAACTCAAGACTTTTTAGATAAGAATTTCCCAGGCTTTTTAGCCTCATGTAATTTGTAAAGTGTGTTTTATAAGGTGTGTTTAGTTGTTGTAATAAAGAGTGAACCCCACACCACCCCCTGCCTTGTACCAGAAATAAGGAAATAAAAATGTGACACATTTCCTTTTCCATTACTCACCCTAGGACTTTTAATCTCGGGACGAGATTCTTTTATGGGGGGAAGGATGTAACACCCCTGGTGTTACTACAACTAAAACTTGAGCATAGCATCATAAACATTGGCATTGCATATGTTTGACACACCTAGAGTGCATTTACTAGGTAAAAATTTCAAACAAGTTGTATTGTTATAACATTTTGCAAATAGAACCCTGAATAGGGAACTTAACCCTAAATAGGGATTAAAGGGGTAAAACCTAGCCCAAGTTGAGAAAACCTAAAAGCTTTAGGGAAATAGTCATGAAATATTCCCAAAAATAAACTTGAATCACATTTATACCCCTGGGATATCCAAAAACCCTATTTGAACCCTAGAAAACCCTAAGTCCAAACCCTAGGGGTCTATGTGCAAAAATTGTGCACATTTGGACCGAAGTGTAAAAACTACCATGATAAAGCATATAAAGTCACATGGTTCATATTTGGGAAGATTTACAAGACAAATCCTAAGTTTGGATTGATTTGCAAAAAGGACGCCAATTGAGAATTTACTCTAAGTCTAAATTTCAGATTTGTGGGCTCAATCTTTGAGCCTTGTAACTTTCAAATTATAGGGTTTTTGCCCTAGGTCACCACATCAAGTTTGTAGCTCAATCATAGGAGAACAACTTTGCTTAAGAGTATGAGCTCAGTTGTTAAGAAAAATCCAGAGATAACTAAGCCTAAAGTTGGGCTGTCAGGGTACCAATGTCTGAATTTTCAGACAGATAGTGCAATCACTGAGGCTTTGAGCATGAATTCAAGTCTGATTTAGTAAGAATTTAACCAAGGTTGCTATGACAAAGTTGTAGTTGGTTTGTAGCTCTACAATATTGCTGCAGATCACTGGTTGTGTTGTCGTAAGAATCTAGGAGCAAATCGAGTTCAAACATTGGCTGTCAGGTTCATCTGACTGAATTCACCATGGAACAGTGCTTGTGCAGATCAGACCGCCAGCGCGACTGTCCTCACCGCTGACGACTCCCTCCGCCGTGATTCGTGCTGCCAACGTCCCGATTCGTGCCCTGGGTGAATGGATAGCGTCGCGGGGTGAAAGATCTTTGCCGCCGGTGAGCTGGGCGCCACTCCGGCTAGCCGCAATACCCCTCCCCTTTCTCACCGCCCCTCGGATTAGAATCTCACCGCTGGTATGCCGTCGCCGTTGCCCGCCACGTGTCCAAGCCTTGCCACCGCACCGCCACGATTCACTTTAGCTCCCTGTGGATCACCGGAATAGTTGCCACGGTATGGAACACGTAGTCACTGCGATGGTATTCTTCCTTATCTCCGCCGCCGTGAATCACACCCTGCCGTGGCCAGCCCTCCACAGGTCTGCTCATACCCTTTTTGTTCCTGTTCTAGCATCTGTGCATGCTGGTGATGCTCGTCGACCCACGTAATTGAACTAGAAGTCCTCTGGTCGCCGGGAACACGATTGTCTCGCCGTGATGCTCACGGTCATCGTGGCCAGAACAAACCACTTGATCATCAGTGAAATTAAGTTGGGGGAAAGGTTTGGGATGAGTCTAATTCCGTGTCCGTCGCTCGGGAACCCTAGTCGTTGCCCCATCCGGCCGGTACAGGTGCTCGCCGGAGTTTCCTTGCGCGCGACGCCGTCGGGGACCTCGCCTCGCGAAGAAATAGAAGACCGAGGACGTTTCTGTAATCTGTCAGCGACACAGTGTAATAGTGAAAGAACCTGTTTCGGTTAGCCAGAAAACCTGAGGGCATCTATGCAAAGTCACCAGAGCGCGCGGGCGTGCGCGCGTTTTTCCCTCTGGACTGGGCCGCTTGGGCTGAAGCCAGCCCAATGCTATTCAGTCTTTTCCTTTTTCTTTTTCAGAAGGGCTTTGAAAATCTATAGAAAAATGTAGAAAAATCCTAAAATTTTCAAACCAATTTTCCTAGACTTCTTATTTTCCATAGTATTTAATAAAAATAGTTTCATGATATTTAGGTTAAATAAGGAATTTTAAGGCATTTAAAGTAGATTAAAGTATTAGTTCTGGATTTTTAGAAAACATATGGTAATTCCAAAAATGTCCAAACTTTTTATATGAGTTCTATACATTATGTAGAAGCCTTAGGTAGAGTTTGGGTTGATTTGGACCTTGTTTGATAACTAGAACCCAAAACCCCCCCTGCCCTATGAACTCCTTTACTGACTCCGGAAACCCTAAGTTCTCGGAGTTCCGTGAAGGAAAATTGTATTCAAGACCTTAGATAATAAATTCTTATTATATTTGCACTCTCATGAGCATTACATGGCATTCATTCTTATATACATATATGTGGTTATGTTTAGAAAACGAAGAAGAGATTGAAGTGACCGAAGAGAAGACACCACCACCCTTTGAATCTCAGGTAGGGTCTTGTCTCTACTTTGACATCTGTGGGCCTGAGCCTGACTCACCTACTAACGAAGGCAAGCCCCGGTGCATTTGCCACCTTCCTTGATGTTTTAAAATCTTTCTCACTTGCTTGTTGCATTAAGTAATAGGAGTTGGTTGCTAAACAATTCCTGCATTATCTTCCTTGATCTTGATTACCTTCCTTGATACCCTGTTTTACAAAAGGTTTTTACTATGCTTAGTATTGCCTTAGCAAAAACAAAAGGTTTTGTTTTACAAAAGATGATTGGCAAAGTGGGTGGGATGTTTTCGAAAATAAAACTTGATGGTGGATCCATCAGGGCCTTGATGGGTTCAACATCGGAAAAGATGTACCTCTGCCAGGTACCAAGTTTTTGGGTTTAAATGATTAAGCTGAGACCAGGCGGGTGACTTGCAAGAGAAGAGAGTCTCGGTGTAGTGTCTCTGTCTGTGTCGATTAAGGACCGTGTCGATGTAGGCCTGCTGACCGAGGACCCTTTAACTGGTCACATGCCTCGTCATGGGTAAGCCTTGCCTCGGGCAGACTAAGGCCAGAATAAGATAACACGAAATGGGCGTGGAGCGGTGGCGAGAGTAGTGTGTACTCTCCGTGGCAAGAGGCTGGACGGTGGTGTATCTGTGCTCTCGGTTTGCGTGAACCTGATCTAGTCTTAAGAACCCCTGTGGCGGGTTGACATATGCAAGGGTTAAGTGCTACATATGTCGTGTGATTGGAGATCCTCAGCTGAGTATAATCGATTCGGATCGCGGTACCTCCGCGGTTATGGAGACTTGGTCACTGACTTATACGTAGAATTCCACTAAAGATGAAGGGATTGGTAAGAAATTGGCTAGTGCAGGTCAAGTGCTTGAACTAGGTTAGCAAGAACTCTAGATATAGGTAAGTTAACCTAACCTGAAAATAAAATTGGATTTTTAAGGATCCACCCTTAGTAAGCATTTATGCAAAACAGAGTCTTTGATCTTGAGATACCCTACCTTGACTCCCTTATAACCAACATACCCTTGAGATTCTTTTCTTTAGTCGGGTAAGACTTGCTGAGTAATTCCATACTCAGGGTTTATTCCCTCGTTGTTTTTAGGTGAGGAAGCAGCAAATTTTTGTTGCTTTTGTACCAAGGTGGTTCCAAATGAAGAAAAACAAGAGTGAGGCTGCGGGAGGACATGGTCCTCCATAAGAAACTTTTATGTAAGAACTTATCGGGAGGAGTTTTTGCCTCCCTTGGTATTGTAATAATACTACTCAGCACTTGTTTTATAACTCTGGTCTGTAATAAGCAACTTGATCTTACTTTCTAAATAAATGTAAGTTTATGTAATCGCTTCCGCATTTCTATATCTCCGATGTTCTGTAATGTCTGCAAGACGGGTGAAACGTTCCTGGAAAGGTAAGAAAGAAGATACCGAACTTGACAAGTGATTCAGGAACATCTACAGGGTTGTCTGATGTCTAATGACTTGGAAGGTTCCGTCACCCAGTTCAAGCCATCGGTCAGAGTCTGGCCACCATTCAGCAGCAGCAGCAGCCACCACCCTAGCCTTAGATGCCTCAGATGCCTAGGGACAAGCGTGCCAAATTCATGAGAGGTCATCCCCCAACGTTTGCTCACTCTTCTAACCCCATGGATGCTGAAGACTGGCTGCGCACTGTGGAGCAGGAGTTGCATACCGCTCAGTGTGATGACAGAGAGAAAGTTCTGTATGGTCCCTGTTAGTTGAGAGGAGCATCCCAGTCCTCGTGGGAGTCTTACCTCGCCACTCATGCCAACCCCGACACCATCTCCTGGGGAGAATTCAGAGATAGCTTCCGTCAGTACCATGTTCTTGCAGGTCTGATGCCAGTGAAAAAGGAGGAGTTCCTGGCCCTCAAGCAAGGGTCATTGTCAGTTAGTGAGTATCGAGACAGATTTCTGCAACTGTCTCGCTATGCTCCTGAAGATGTCAACACCGGCGCCAAGAGGCAGTATCGTTTCCTCAGAGGCTTGGTTGACCCTCTGCAGTATCAGCTGATGAATCATACCTTCCCGACATTTCAGCACCTGATTGACAGAGCAATCATGATAGAGAGGAAGTGCAAAGAGATGGAGGATCGTAAGCGCAAGATCAGTGGACCCCAGCCTGGAAGCAGCAATTGTCCTCGTTTCTCAGGCAATCCACCTCAGCAGTTCAGGCAGAACCAGCGTCCACCTCAGCAGCAGCAGTTTCAAAGGCAGTACCCTTAGCACCAACATCAGAATCGCCAAAACAATTAGCCAGGAGGAGGCCAGTTCCAGAGGCAGAATCAGCAGGCACCTCGTCTTCCTGCCCCAGCGAACCAGCAAAATAGTCAAGCAGCACCAGTTCAGGGTGGAAATAGAGCATGTTTCCACTGTGGATAGCAAGGCCATTGGGTGATGCAATGTCCGAAGAAGGCAGCCCAGCAGCAGTCAGGCCCCAATGCCCCAGCAAAGCAGAATGTGTCGCAGCCTAGAGCAGGCAACCGCTCTCAGCCACACTATAACCATGGGAGACTGAACCACTTGGAGGCTGAAGCAGTTCAGGAGAACCCCAGCATGACAATAGGTATGTTTCCAGTCGACTCCCATATTGTAGAAGTGTTATTTGATACTGGAGCAACACATTCATTCATTACTGCATCATGGGTAGAAGCACATAATCTTCCAATTACTACCATGTCAACCCCCATTCAAATTGACTCAGCCAGTCGTAGAATTCGAGCCGATAGCATTTGCTTGAATGTAAGTGTGGAAATGAGGGGGATAGTGTTTCCCGCTAACCTCATAGTAATGGGTACTCAAGGAATAGATGTCATCCTAGGGATGAATTGGCTAGATAAGTATCAGGCAGTTATCAGTTGTGA
This sequence comes from Zea mays, assembly GCF_902167145.1. NCBI lineage: Eukaryota > Viridiplantae > Streptophyta > Magnoliopsida > Poales > Poaceae > Zea > Zea mays. The sequence goes on along the minus strand of NC_050096.1, from coordinate 68,732,756 downwards.
TAAGAGGACAATCAAGTTGATGTCCCCACTAGGAGAGGAAGTGGTGACCGAGTTAGTCCCGCCTGAGCCGAAGAAAGGAAGTTGTTATCAGATGGCTACCAATAGCAGTAAGGTAGATCCACTTGAGATTATCAAGGTTGTGTCCGAGTTCCCAGATGTGTTTCTAAAGGAATTACCAGGCATGCCACCTGAGCGAAAAGTTGAGTTTGCCATAGAGCTTCTTCCTGGCACCGCCCCCATCTTTAAGAGAGCTTACAGAGTATCTAGACCAGAGTTGGTTGAGCTTAAGAAGCAGATCGATGAGCTATCAGAGAAAGGTTACATCCGACCAAGCACCTCGCCTTGGGCCGCCCCTGTCTTATTCATGGAGAAGAAAGATGGCACCGGAAGAATGTGTATCGATTATCGAGCTCTGAATGAGGTCACAATCAAGAACAAGTACCCCTTGCCCAGAATAGAAGATCCGTTTGACCAGTTGAGAGGAGCCAGGTTATCATCAGCTCAGGATTCGACCCTCAGACATTCCGAAGACGGCATTCATTACCAAGTATGGGTTGTATGAGTTCACTGTGATGTCTTTCGGTCTAACAAATGCACCAGCCTTCTTCATGAATCTGATGAACAGCGTATTCATGGATTATCTTGACAAGTTTGTGGTGGTATTTATTGATAATATTCTGATATATTCCCAAAGCGAAGAAGAGCATGCAGATCATTTGAGGATGGTATTGCGGAGGTTGCGAGAGCACCAACTGTATGCAAAGTTGAGCAAGTGTGAATTCTGGATTGATGAAGTCCTGTTCTTGGGTCACATAATCAACAAAGAAGGATTGGCTATGGATCCGAAGAAAGTGGCAGACATTCTAAACTGGAAAGCGCCAACAGATGCTCGAGGAATCAAGAGCTTCATTGGAATGGCCGAATATTATCGGTGATTCATTGAAGGGTTTTCGAAGATTGCGAAACCAATGACAGCTTTGCTAGGCAACAAAGTTGAGTTCAAGTGGACCCAAAAATGTCAAGAGGCCTTCGAAGCACTGAAAGAGAACTTTACCACAGCGCCTGTCTTAGTCTTGCCTGATGTGCACAAGCCCTTCTTGGTGTATTGCGATGTTTGTTACACTGGTTTGGGATGCGTGTTGATGCAAGAGGGAAGAGTTGTGGCTTACTCGTCCCGACAGCTGAAGGTTCATGAGAAGAATTACCCAATCCATGACCTAGAGTTGGCAGCAATGGTTCACGCACTAAAGACATGGAGGCACTACCTGTATGGACAGAAATGCGATGTTTACACAGACCACAAGAGTCTGAAGTACATATTCACTCAATCGGAGCTGAATATGAGGCAACGAAGATGGTTAGAGTTGATCAAAGACAATGAATTGGAGATTCATTACCATCCAGGCAAAGCAAACATAGTTGCAGATGCTTTGAGCAGGAAGAGTCAAGTCAACCTGATGGTCGCTTACCCGATGCCTTATGAGTTGGCCAAAGAGTTTGACAGGTTGAGTCTCGAATTTATAAACAATATGCGAGGAGTAACAGTTGAGCTAGAACCCACCTTGGAGCGGGAAATCAAAGAAGCGCAGAAGAATGATGACAAGATCAGTGAGATCCGGCAACTGATTCTGGAAGGCAAAGGCAAAGACTTTCGGGAAGATGCAGAAGGTGTGATATGGTTCAAAGACCACTTGCGTGTTCCCAATGTCCAGTCTATTCAGGAGTTGATTCTTAAGGAAGCTCATGAGACAGCTTATTCTATTCACCCTGGAAGTGAGAAGATGTATCAAGATCTGAAGAAGAAATTCTGGTGGTACGGAATGAAGAGGGAAATCGCAGAGCATGTGGCTATGTGTGATAGTTGTCAACGGATCAAGGCAGAGCATCAGAGGCCAGCTGGATTGTTGCAACCATTGCAAATTCCTCAGTGGAAATGGGATGAAATCGGTATGGATTTCATAGTCGGATTGCCTCGCACTCGAGCCGGCTACGATTCCATTTGGGTAGTGGTGGACCGCTTAACCAAGTCAGCCCACTTCATACCCGTCAAGACCAACTACAACAGTGTAGTATTGGCAGAGTTGTACATGTCTCGGATCGTTTGTCTTCATGGTGTGCTAAAGAAGATAGTGTCAGACAGAGGAACGCAGTTCACCTCTCATTTCTGGCAGCAGTTGCATGAAGCCTTGGGTACACATCTGAATTTCAGTTCAGCTTATCATCCGCAGACAGACGGTCAGACCGAAAGAACTAATCAAATCCTTGAAGACATGTTGAGAGCCTGTGCGTTCCAAGATCAGTCCGGATGGGACAAGAGATTGCCTTATGCAGAATTCTCCTATAACAACAGCTGCCAGGCCAGCTTGAAGATGTCACCATTTCATGCGCTTTATGGGAGGAGTTGTAGAACTCCGTTGCAATGGGATCAGCCTGGAGAAAAGCAAGTGTTCGGGCCAGACATTTTGCTTGAAGCTGAAGAAAACATCAAGATGGTTCAGGAGAATTTGAAGATAGCGCAATCAAGACAGCGAAGTTATGCAGACACAAGAAGAGAGCTGAGTTTCGAAATTAGAGATTTTGTCTATCTGAAAGTGTCACCGATCAGAGGAGTCAGAAGATTTGGAGTCAAAGGCAAGCTAGCACCCCGCTACATTGGTCCGTATCAGATTCTCGCAAGGCGTGGAGAAGTGGCCTATCAGCTCAGTCTGCCAGAAAATTTGTCTACTGTGCATAATGTCTTTCATGTGTCTCAGCTGAAGAAATGGCTGCATGTGCTAGAAGAGCAGTTGCCAGTGGAGGGTCTTGAAGTCCAGGAGGACTTGACTGTGACACCCCAGTGTCACCTAGGGTTCTTCCCTAAGCTAACCCCAACCTATTATCACATGTAAATTTAGTAAATGGTTGAACATCAAAAGAAAATTTAGAGCAAAGGTTTATAATGAATCTTCTTAAACTCTCCTTAATCTTGTCTTGAACCTTGAGAGAGAAAGACTCTCAAACCCTAATAAATCCTAAGTAAGCCAAGTTAGGCATAAAGGGTAATTGGGAGAAGTCATGGGGGGAAATGCAAATTTTAGATATGACCAAGTTACAAAGTTTTAGTTCATCAAATAACTAACAAATCATAGTAAGAGAGTTTGGCCTTTTGTTTTTTTAAAATTCCCAAATCAGCCCATGAACCATGAACCCTTGGAGAAATTCAGATTTCTAAATTTCTGAATTTCAGACCTCCTTCCAAGGATCAACTGTGTTCTCTGTTTTTCGAAACTCAAAACCAGGAGATCCAAATATCAAAGTTGTGCCAAATTCCCTTGAACACGCCCTAGAAAAGTTTGAACTCAAACCAAATTCATTTGGCATGGTTTTGGCGCAGATTGACCTCGGGACCAGACATTCTGACACTGGCACCTTGGTGACGCTACAACTCCCTATCCCTAGCCTAAAACCGCGCGACGTCCATACACAAAAGACAAAGCAAGGTCAGGTGAACAAATCCTTCACAGCGATCTTGCCCAAATTCGCGAAGATTTGCACCCAATCAGCGCTAGAACTTGGGCAGAGGCAACGGGCACACGTGTTCGACCGTGGCTGACACCTCCGGTTCACGCCCGTTCGCGCACCCGCGCCTCCCAGTGCACGCCCACGCGCGCTCGCCGGTCCACGGCCGCCCGTGCACCGTGCCGTGCCTATAAAGCTGCCCCAAGCCTCGGACATTCATCCCCGCGCGCTCTCAAGTCTTGCCCAAGTCAGAGATCACCGGAAATCGCCCCGAGCACGCCGCGCCACCACCCGCCAAGCTTTCAGAGCCTCGGCCGCCATGGTCAGCTCTCTCCAGTCGCGTCCAAGTCGCGCCAGCGCTTCAGTTAGCTTCGCCATTGGCCCGTGAAGCTTTCCAAGTCCTCGGACCCGGCAGAACTTCACCGGAAGCCCGAGATCACCCTCGCCGGACTTCGGTCGCCCGCCCCCGCGCGTGGACCGAGCTCTCCGGTAAGCCATTGTCAAATTCCTTGCAACCATGTCTTCCCTAGCACCCAGTGAAGCTCTCTGACCCATTCAATCGGTCAATTGTGCCCTGGATAGGCCGGACTCCTCGCCGCCGACGAGCTCCCCCGCCGGCGCACGCGGACCGGCCGACTCCGACCATCCCTGACGGCGACCCGCACATCGCCGTGATCCTCCGGACCTCCCCTACACCCTCGGCCACCTCACCGGAGCAATCTCGCCGCTGGTAAGCCCCTCCGCCCTTTCTTCCGCTGCGGGTACTGTTTAATTTGGGGGAAGGACCTCGGGTTAGGATTAGAAGAATCCAGGGGGTTTTCTGAGATGTCAGTGACTCAATTGAATAGTAGCCCAGGGACTAGTCTGCAAGGAAAACTTAAAACACCCGCCAGGGACCCCGTTGCAAAGTAGTTTTCCATTTAATCATTTCGGTTTAAATCTTTTTAATGAACAGAGAACTTAGGAAATTCATAACTTGATGAATACTTAACCGAAAATTGTCAAACCAATTTTTCTAAACTCTAAATATTATGAACTGTCAATTAAAAATACTGAACTCTATGCTTTCTGTTCTAATTTTTAGAGTTAAAAATTAAATACAGAAACTGACCAAACCTTGTTTAATTAAAGAAAATTAGTTATATTCCTGTGCTGAACCTAAGAAAATTTGTAGATGTTCAAACCCCACTTAAACACTGTTTAAAAATAGTGAGAACCCCAGTATTGAAAAATTTAGTGTAGATATCCATTAAAAGCCATTTCTGCCCAAAGCTTAGGAAAATTAGAAATGCCTTAGAAATTAATGATCAGTGGATGAAATTATTTTTCCTAGTTTGCTTAAGTAACAAAGAACCTAGGAAAAATAAAGGAACCTCTAGTCTAGATCAGATTCAAAGAGAAATGTTTTATTTAGCATTATTCCCACTAGAAATCTATTACTAAAATTACAAAACCAGACCCAAAATTGATAATAAAAATCCAGTGAACTTGTAACCACCAAAACCCCACTGCAAAAATAATAAACACCCCAGCCCATCATTTTAAGTAAGGTAAATAAATAGAACATGATAATGAGCCATAGTTCAATTAAATTATGAGTAAACCACAATAATGCAATAATGGGTAAATAAAATTTTGCTAGACCAATAATGAGATAGGCCACCAGAGAAAAATACAAACCCATTGGAAAGATGCAAAATAATACCTATTGCCAATATTTTGTAAGAAAGGCCATTTAATCCAATTAATGCACACTACCACTTCCCTTAAGCAAAAAGATGCCAAACTTCAGAATGATTGCTCTTGCGCAAAGAAGAAGCTAGGAAAAATCAGAAATCTGTTGTTGGATATTTTTCAAATATAGTGGTAGTAGAAAGCACCCCTTTGGCTAGAAACTTTAGAAAATCCTAGTAAAATAACTGATAAGTATTAATGGCTGGAAATATGTACCAAGTCATGTTATAGCCTCTAAATGCCACCAAAAATAAGTCTTAGAGGATTACCTACTACTAAATGATAGTTGTAGTTCAAATCACCCCTTCTGCCCTAAAATTTGGTAATTTTGTCCAGAGAACAATATTCACTTTTTGGACCCCAAATTTTGAGACAGAGAATTACACACCAGTGACAAGCCATTGTAATTTTTGCAGAATTTTTGGAAATTTATTAAGGTGACTTGTAGTTCAAACCCACTACAAAAACTTAAAGAGAATAAAGAAAAAGAAAGGAGAAATAAAACTCACTCCAATAAGTCCAACTTGAGTTCTTGACAAGTCTCACTAAAGGTCTTAAAAAGAATTCAGTAGAACCCCAAGAATAAACCTACCATGTAACTTAGCTAAGTTTGATCCAATTTACCAAATATACCACCCAAAAATCTCGTGTAAGCAAGATGTAGCTCTATCTAACTCAAGTAGATCATACACCATCAAAAGTTTAAATTACTAATGCACATATCATATCATGCATATATCTTACGCATTGCATTCATTAGATTGTAATCTAGCTGACGGAGAGTACGTGCTCATCCCCGAGCAAGGATCTGTCCAAGAGGAGGACCAGGAGCAAGCTCTCGAGGCTGCTATCGAGGATCTCCCCGCAGCCCCAACTATTGAAGGCAAGCCCCGGTTTTATGCATAACCGTTTATATATGCTATTTTACTACACTTAATGTTTGTAGGTTTGTAATGTGCACTTAAGTGTAGGAGTTGCTTGAAACCCCTAGATGCATGAACTTAGGATTCCTTTTTGAGATGAATACTAGTATGCTAGGTCGAGTAGCTGCTTGCTAATCAGGATCTCGGTAGAAGTCGAGTGATTTTTCTAGCACTTGCGCGAGGTCAGGAATTAATTGTATTCATCTTGATAACGGGATCTATGTTAGTCTATGGACTTGGATCCAAGGAGGATGCCTTGTCCATGAGACGGGAAAAAGGAATTAAGGATTAATGTGTGGATACCTGAGTCAAGCTTTTGAACGTACTAAGCACATGTCGGGAAATATGGTAACCGATAAACCTAGTACCTGAGTGAAGCCGGGCGCTGACTTTATCCCTCATGCGACCTGAGACTAGGTCTCCCATGCTAGCTATGGTGGGTACAAGTGCGGTCACTGCACGGCGGCAGCCGGGATCAGTGGAGCATTGTATGCCAAGGCGGTGAGGCCTGGACGCGAACGGGGAATCGATGGGGACGGTTGACATGTGTGGGGCCGGAGTGCCCTGACATGTCGTGTGTTTAGGTTTACCTTGCAAGGATAAAAACTCGATTCGAATCGTTTGCTTCTCGTAGCTAATGAGACTGCTTGACCCCTTATACTACATCGAGTAAGAAGTGAAATGAGGTTACATGAGACAATTTGTTGATTGAACTAAATGCTTGTTACCATGTATGCTTAGAAGGAGCAAATGTAGCTAAGATAATATTACTAGAATTTGAAAAGCTAAGAATAGATTTTTAGAAACAGCTAGTGCTTTTGGCAAACCAAACCCCTCAGCCAAACAGCTCCATAGTCTAGAGGTGGAGGAGTAGATTCCTCACACCGGGTAAGTCTAGCTGAGTATTAGTATACTCAGCCTTTCTTATGGCATAATTTTTGCAGGTGCGATTCAGGAGATGGTTGATGGTGTGACTTGGCCTACCACCCTGCCACCGGGTTGGACAGTCGAGTGGGATGTTGCTTCGACAGGAGAGGAGCACGAGGAGTAGTGGGCTAGGCCTTGCCCATTTCCTCGATTACGACGACATCGATTATCCGCTGCATTTTACTTCGTGAACTCTTATTTGCTACTCGAAAAATTCCGATCTATGTAATAATTCAGCACTTAATTTGAGATTTCCTGCTTCATTGTATTTCTTCTGTGACTCACCTTCGAGTGAGATTGTGGAATTTGATCCTGGTTAAGTGGCTCTATCAGACTAGATCTGAGGGACTGACGGGTTATTCCGACTTAAGTGTGTTGCGGCCCCTAAGGCGTGACTTAGGCACTTAAGCTGGAATTATTCAGGTGGTTCCGCCACAGCTGGTATCGGAGCAAATTCCACCACAGAGAAGGACAATAAACCATGAATCCCATTTTCAAATTTTAAAACTTGCCTAGAAACTGCTAAGAATCGTCAGGACTAGACCGCTAGACCTAGGACGAAAGGCCCTAGGCATAGAGGGAGAAATAGGTGGCTAATTAAGTAGGCCCCGTGGGCTAGTACTTAGATTTTTAAGGATGCCCTAAGAGCACCCTATTATTTGGAGAGGAGACGTTACTTCCAGCATGCATGCATTATAAACACAAAAGGGAATTAAAACTTGAGCTAACCCACTTCCTTTTAAACCCATCCAGGCTCTTTTATTTTTATTCCTTCCACCATAATCTTTACCTTTGATACCCTTCCACAGATGAATTCACCCACCCCCGCCAGTGGAGGAGACACCCGTTTCAGTTCTAACTTCCTTTCTCGCGATGGCTTTCCTTCCATCTTGTGGGAAGTGCTTAACTCCGCCGATTACCCTACGCCCCCTTTGTACACGGTGCAGTTGTATGAGGAGCAACGGGTACCTCGTTGTTGGGTCTGGCTGACTTTGGAGGCTCATCCCCTTCAGCCGGGTTGGCGTTCTCTTGATTCCGAAACAGTTGGATTCAGGACGGACGACACCATTGAGGCGGCAGCCATGAAGACTCTGATGACTTTCTATGGCTACCATCCCCTGGAGATGGTGATGCACCCCTTGGGACTCTTCCCTGCTGAGAAGAGGGATGACCCCATGTGGTGTAACCGCGTGAGCCATGTGAAGGATGTGTGGGCAATGTATCCTGACTTGGTTGGGAGGGTCACCGTTCAGTGCATGAGTGCGCTGTACTGCCTTCAGGCCCTTCAGAGTGATGCTACGGCACACCTTGCTAACATCGCTCAAACCACCAAGCTCACTCTCGATAGCCAAGAAGATTTTGTGGTCGATTTATCTTTCGAGTTGGTGGAGAAGGATCTGCAGGTGGAAAGGCTGAGCCAGCGCATTACCACCTTGGAGCAGCAGGTGGAGATCCGAGACAACACTATTGATGTCTTAGAGAACCAGCTCCACGATGTGTAGAGGGAACTCGAAGAAGCGAATGACCATCTGGACATGCACCACTTGGAGATGGAGGCTAATGAAGCCGGAAGCGAGGGAGAAGAGGCTCCCGAGGAGCTAGGACCAGCCCCTGGTGCCAATGGGACTACCTCCGTGATGCCTCCTTCACCCGTATCCAGTGTCGCTTCCACCGCTCAGGGTTGATTAGTCACTTCGACGCTTTTAGGCGGATAGAAACCTATGCGAGCTTAGTTAATGTCAGATTTTGGACTAGGCTTACGGGTACTTTCCCCTGATTGATGTAACCCTATGAACTTTTGAAATCTATGGGATGTTTGTAACCATGTTATCTTCATTTCGAACTTGATATTATGATTATGGCATTTTTCCTTCCATATGAGATAATATCTTGCCGTTCGAAATTGTGCGTTGGGATAACAATGGCGACAATCTCTGTTTTCAGATGGCAGCTAGGCAGCATCACGGGCATAATGAGCAGGTTCCCCCACCACCACCTCCAGCTCCCACATTGCAGGAGCTGATGGCCCAACAGAATGAGATTCTGCGATAGCTCTTGCAGCGCCAGCCCCACCCTCAGCAGCATGGTGGAGGCCAGCCTCAGCGACCTCCGGCAGCGGCAACCTACCAGGAGTTCCTGAGCACGCAGCCACCCTTGTTCGCCAAGGCAGAGGATCCATTGGACGCCGACGTGTGGCTCCGCGTCATTGAGTCCAAGTTTCCCCTCCTCACGGGAGACTGCCCTGATGCTACCAAGACTCGCTTCGCCGCGCAGCAGCTTCGTGGATCTGCTCGGACTTGGTGGGACCACTTCCGTGCTATGCTCCCCGCTGATCGTGAAGTGTCTTGGGAGGAATTCAAGACTGCTTTCAGAGGGCACCACATCCCAGCTGGCATTCTTGATCGCAAGCTGAATGAGTTTTTGGCACTTAATCAAGGAACCCGCACGGTACTGCAGTATGCACAGGCCTTCAACGACCTATGCCAGTACGCAGGTTACCATGCTGATTCTGATGAGAAGAAGAGAGACCGCTTTCGCAGGGGTCTTAACACCAAGCTGCGGGAATGACTCAACACTGTCCGGGCTGATAGCTTCAATGAGTTGGTCAACCTGGCCATCTCCCAGGAAGATTGCATTGTAGCTCACCGGCCAGAGAAGAAGAGAAGGGCACCAATGGCAGCACCATCCGCCCAGGCCCAGAGGTTCAGGATTGTTTCTCACAATCAGAGCAGGGGTTTTCAGCAGCAGGCAGGCAGATGGGTGATCAGGCCACCTCAGCAGCAGCAGCCGGCACCCAACCGCTTTCCAGCTCCCACTCCAAGGAACAATCAACCTCCGCAGCAGCAGCAGTTCTGCCAGGGCAATGGGAACAAATGTTTCACTTGTGGCAATGTGGGCCACTATGCCAAGAATTGTCCCAGGAACCAGCAAAGGCAGGTGCCAGCACCAAATCAAGACAAGGGAAGAAAGCAGAAGGTACAGGTCAAGCAAGGGAAGCTCAACTTCACTACCCTAGAGGAAGTACCTGAGGGAGCTCCTATCATGACCGGTATCTTTTTAGTTTATAATCAACCTGCTTTAATTCTGTTTGATTCTGGTGCATCTCATAGTTTCATTAGCCAGAAGTTCAGTGCTAAATGTGAACTGCCATTGTCTCACTCAAAAGGGTCATTTGTAATAGTCACACCTGGGGGTAAAATTTCAACTAATCAATTAAACCAAAGTGTGCCTATTCAACTGGGAAGCCACATTGTCAAAACCACCCTTCTTGTTTTGGGTTTGGAAAATGTGGACATTATTCTGGGAGCTAATTGGATGACTCTGCACCAAGTTGTGCTTGATGTAGCCAGCCGTATCATGGAAATCAATTCTCCATTCTGTGGGAACTTCACCTTAATTCTGCCCAGTCAGGGTTCTACTCAGTCATGTGCTTTCTCTATGATGGAGTTACCTCTGAAGAAGATCCCAGTGGTCTGTGAGTACGCAGATGTCTTTCCTGATGAATTGCCAGGAATGCCACCCGACCGGGATATTGAATTTGCCATCGAGTTGCAACCGGGAACGACACCAATTTCCAAGAGGCTTTACCGAATGCCACCCGCTGAGTTGGCAGAATTGAAGAAGCAATTGCAGGAGTTGCTGGACAAGGGATTTATTCGCCCAAGTACTTCGCCTTGGGGATGTCCAGCACTGTTTGTGAAGAAGAAGGATGAAAGCTTGAGGCTGTGTATAGATTACCGCCCTCTTAATGTGGTAACTATCAAGAACAAGTATCCTTTGCCTCGTATTGATGTTCTTTTTGACCAGTTGGTCGGGGCCAAGGTGTTTTCCAAAATAGACCTTCGCTCTGGCTACCATCAGATCAAGATACGAGCAAGCAACTTTACGAAGACGACATTCTCAACCAGATATGGGTTATATGAATTCTTGGTGATGTCTTTCGGGCTGACCAATGCACCAGCATATTTCATGTATCTGATGAATTCTGTTTTCATGCCTGAATTGGACAAGTTCGTAGTGGTGTTCATCGATGATATCTTGGTGTACTCTAAGAACGAAGGAGAACATGCCAGGCATTTGCATGTAATACTTCAACGTCTACGAGAGCACCACCTTTATGCCAAGTTGTCCAAGTGTGATTTTTGGCTAAAGGAAATCAAATTCTTGGGTCACACTATCTCTCAGGCTGGAATAGCTGTTGATCTGGTGCAAGAGGTGATGAACTGGAAGCCACCAACGACTGTCTGTCAGATTCGGAGTTTTCTAGGATTAGCAGGTTATTACCGAAGATTTATTCCAGATTTCTCTCGAATTGCGAAGCCTATAATTGAGCTGCTGAAGAAAGAAGCCAAGTTTGTTTGGAGTCAGAAGTGCGAAGATGCCTTCCATGCATTAAGGAAGCATCTCACCACAGCACCAGTGTTGGCGCAACCCGACAACAGCAAGCCTTTTGATGTGTATTGTGATGCCTCTGGCACTAGACTAGGTTGTGTCTTAATGCAAGACAACCGAGTCATTGCTTACGCCTCAAGAGCACTCATGCCTCATGAGCAAAATTACCCCACTCATGACCTCGAGTTGGCAGCAGTGGTTCATGCATTAAAAATGTGGAGGCACTATTTAATGGGAACCCACTGCAACATCTTCACTGATCATAAGAGCCTTAAGTACATCTTTACTCAGGCTGATCTCAACATGAGGCAGAGAAGATGGCTAGAGCTGATCAAGGATTATGACCTGGAGGTACATTATCACCCAGGGAAGGCCAATGTGGTAGCAGATGCCTTGAGTCGGAAGTTGCAATGCAATTGTATTCTGATGGATTCTCGCATTAACACCTTGTGTGATGAGTTGAGCAAGATGCAAATTGAGGTGATTCCTTCTGGTGCTCTGTCTCACATTTCTGTCGAGCCAGCCTTGCAAGACCAGATCATCATGGCCCAGCTCAGTGACAAGGGAGTGCAGATTATCAAGGAGAATCTCCATCAGCTCCATCAGAAGGTTGAGAAGTATAAATGTTTCCGCCAAGATGAAAAGGGTGTATTATGGTTCAAAAGCAGATTGGTGATTCCTAAAAACAAGGACCTCAAGAAGAAAATCTTGGACGAGGCTCATCTCTCCAAATTCTCTATGCATTCGGGAAGCACCAAAATGTACCATGATCTGAAGCCTTTGTATTGGTGGACCAGAATGCAGAGGGAGATAGCTCAGTATATATTGGAATGTGACACCTGTCAGAGAATAAAGGCAAGCCACTTGAAATCAGCTGGAGTTTTGCAACCCCTATCCATACCTTCGTGGAAATGGGACGACATCAGCATGAATTTCATCGTGGGTCTGCCCAACACCTCTCGTCATCATGATTCGATTTGGGTGATTGTGGACCGACTGACGAAAGTGGCACATTTTCTCCCTGTGCACACCATTGATAAGGCTCAAAAGTATGCAGAGTTGTACATTGACCGGATCGTGTGTTTGCACGGATTACCTCGGACCATTGTTTCTGACCGAGGAGCCCAATTTGTTGCCAGATTTTGGGAACAGTTGCAGGAGTCTTTGGGGACCAAGCTAATCAGGAGTTCAGCTTACCACCCACAGACTGATGGTCAGACGGAAAGGGTAAACCAAATTCTAGAAGATATGCTGAGAGCTTGTGCAATCGATTGTGGGAAGAACTGGGATAAGCACCTCTCTTTGGCAGAGTTTGCTTATAATAACAGTTATCAATCCAGCCTAAGGATGGCACCCTTCGAAGCTCTCTATGGAAGAAGGTGCAGGACATCACTCAATTGGTCTCAGCCTGGAGAGAGAGAGAAGTTTTCGGACCTGACTTAGTGACTGAAGCCGAAAGGGAGGTCAAACTAATCAGGAAGAATCTAGAAGCTGCTCAGGCCAGGCAGAAGAGTTACCGTGATAAAAGAAGGAAACCTCTCCAATTCAAGGTAGGAGATTTCGTGTATCTCAAGGTATCACCCACCAAGGGAGTGCAGAGGTTTGGAATCAAAGGCAAGCTAGCCCCTCGTTACATTGGACCTTATGAGATCATAGAAACCTGTGGACCTGTGGCATATAAGCTGAAGTTACCTTCAAAAATGTCTGCCATTCACAGTGTGTTCCATGTATCTCAGCTAAAGAAGTGTGTTCGATTGCCAACCGAGATCATAGCAGAGCCAGAATTGGAGATAGAACCAGATCTATCGTACCAAGAGTACCCTTCCAAGATTCTGGATTGCAAAGAAAGATCAACTCGGGCTAAATCGATCAAAATGTACAAGGTCCAGTGGAGTAATCACTCAGAGGAAGAAGCTACTTGGGAGACCGAGGAATTCTTGAGATCCAACTTCCCCGATTGCCTACCTAAGGAATCTGGTACGTAATCGCACCCAACCCCTCCTCCTGCCCTTCGAATCTAAAATTCGGAAATATGATCTTAATCAGAATGAAGTAACCATAAAACAAAATTTAAAAAGGACTTCCTTCTGAAGTTGCAAAGAGAATGACATTCGAAGAGCAAATTGCCCTAATAATAAGAGCACCCACTTCCTATAAGTCTCACCCTTCGCTTCACCCCAGGAGGACTCTGACCCGAATCTCGGGATGAGATTCCTTTAAGGGGGGAAGGCTAAGACACCCCAATGTCACCTAGGGTTCTTCCCTAAGCTAACCCCAACCTATTATCACATGTAAATTTAGTAAAGGGTTGAACATCAAAAGAAAATTTAGAGCAAAGGTTTATAATGAATCTTCTTAAACTCTCCTTAATCTTGTCATGAACCTTGAGAGAGAAAGACTCTCAAACCCTAATAAAACCTAAGTAAGCCAAGTTAGGCATAAAGGGTAATTGGGAGAAGTCATGGGGGGAAAATGCAAATTTTAGATATGACCAAATTACAAAGTTTTAGTTCATCAAATAACTAACAAATCATAGTAAGAGAGTTTGGCCTTTTGTTTTTTTTAAAATTCCCAAATCAGCCCATGAACCATGAACCCTTAGGGAAATTCAGATTTCTGAATTTCTGACCTCCTTCCAAGGATCAACTGCGTTCTCTATTTTTCGAAACTCAAAACCAGGAGATCCAAATATCAAAGTTGTGCCAAATTCCCTTGAACACGCCCTGCAAAAGTTTGAACTCAAACCAAATTCATTTGGCATGGTTTTGGCGCAGATGGACCTCGGGACCAGACATTCTGACACTGGCACCTTGGTGACGCTACAACTCCTTGTCCCTAGCCTAAAACCGCGCGACGTCCATACACAAAAAGACAAAGCAAGGTCAGGTGAACAAATCCTTCACAGCGATCTTGCCCAAATTCGCGAAGATTTGCACCCAATCAGCGCTAGAACTTGGGCAGAGGCAATAGGCACACGTGTTCGACCGTGGCTGACACCTCCGGTTCACGCCCGTTCGCGCACCCGCGCCTCCTAGTGCACGCCCGCGCGCGCTCGCCGGTCCACGGTCGCCCGTGCACCGCGCCGTGCCTATGAAGCCGCCCCAAGCCTCGGCCATTCATCCCCGCGTGCTCTCAAGTCTTGCCCAAGTCAGAGATCACTGGAATTCGCCCCGAGCACGCCGCGCCACCGCCCGCCAAGTTTTTAGAGCCTCGGCCGCCGTGGCCAGCTCTCTCTAGTCGCGTCCAAGTCGCGCCAGCGCTTCGGTTAGCTTCGCCATTGGCCCGTGAAGCTTTCTAAGTCCTCGGACCCGGCAGAACTTCATCGGAAGCCCGAGATCACCCTCGCCGGACTTCGGTCGCCCGCCCCCGCGCGTGGACCGAGCTCTCCGGTAAGCCATTCTCAAATTCCTTGCAACCATGTCTTCCCTAGCACCCAGTGAAGCTCTCTGACCCGTTCAATCGATCAATTGTGCCCTGGATAGGCCGGACTTTAGAAAAATCAGAAATCTGTTGTTGGGTATTTTTCAATATAGTGGTAGTAGAAAGCACCCCTTTGGCTAGAAACTTTAGAAAATCCTAGTAAAATAACTGATAAGTATTAATGGCTGGAAATTTGTACCAAGTCATGTTATAGCCTCTAAATGCCAGCAAAAATAAGTCTTAGGGAATTACCTACTATTAAATGATAGTTGTAGTTCAAATCACCCCTTCTACCCTAAAATTTGGTAATTTTGTCCAGAGAAAAATATTCACTTTTTGGGCCCCAAATTTTGAGACAGAGAATTACACACCAGTGACAAGCCACTGTAATTTTTGCAGAATTTTTGGAAATTTATTAAGGTGACTTGTAGTTCAAACCCACTCTAAAAACTTAAAGAGAATAAAGAAAAGAAAGGAGAAATAAAACTCACTCCAATAAGTCCAACTTGAGTTCTTGACAAGCCTCACTAAAGGCCTTAAAAAGAATTCAGTGGAACCCCAAGAATAAACCTACCACGTAACTTAGCTAAGTTTGATCCAATTTACCAAATATACCACCCAAAAATCTCGTGTAAGCAAGATGTAGCTCTATCTAACTCAAGTAGATCATACACCATCAAAAGTTTAAATTACTAATGCACATATCATATCATGCATATATCTTATGCATTGCATTCATTAGATTGTAATCTAGCTGACGGAGAGTACGTGCTCATCCCCGAGCAAGGATCTGTCCAAGAGGAGGACCAGGAGCAAGCTCCTGAGGCTGCCATCGAGGATCTCCCCGCAGCCCCAGCTATTGAAGGTAAGCCCCGGTTTTATGCATAACCGTTTATATATGCTATTTTACTACACTTAATGTTTGTAGGTTTGTAATGTGCACTTAAGTGTAGGAGTTGCTTGAAACCTCTAGATGCATGAACTTAGGATTCCTTTTTGAGATGGATACTAGTATGCTAGGTCGAGTAGCTGCTTGCTAATCAGGATCTCGGTAGAAGTCGAGTGATTTTTCTAGCACTTGTGCGAGGTCAGGAATTGATTGTATTCATCTTGATAACGAGATCTATGTTAGTCTAAGGACTTGGATCCAGGGAGGATGCCTTGTCCATGAGACGGGAAAAAGGAATTAAGGATTAATGTGTGGATACCTGAGTCAAGCTTTTGAACGTACTAAGCACATGTCGGGAAATATGGTAACCGATAAACCTAGTACCTGAGTGAAGCCGGGCGTGGACTTTATCCCTCATGCGACCTGAGATTGGGTCTCCCATGCTAGCTATGGTGGGTACAAGTGCGGTCACTGCACGGCGGCAGCCGGGGTCAGTGGAGCATTGTATGCCAAGGCGGTGAGGCATGGACGCGAACGGGGAATCGATGGGGACGGTTGACATGTGTGGGGACGGAGTGCCCTGACATGTCGTGTGTTTAGGTTTACCTTGCAAGGATAAAAACTCGATTCGAATCGTCTGCTTCTCGCAGCTAATGAGACTGCCTGACCCCTTGTACTACATCGAGTAAGAAGCGAAATGAGGTTACATGAGACAATTTGTTGATTGAACTAAATGCTTGTTACCATGTATGCTTAGAAGGAGCAAATGTAGCTAAGATAATATTACTAGAATTTGAAAAGCTAAGAATTGATTTTTAGAAACAGCTAGTGCTTTTGGCAAACCAAACCCCTCAGCCAAACAGCTGCATACTCTAGAGGTAGAGGAGTAGATTCCTCACACCGGGTAAGTCTAGCTAAGTATTAGTATACTTAGCCTTGCTTGTGGCATAATTTTTGCAGGTGCGATTCAGGAGATGGTTGACGGTGTGACTTGGCCTACCACCCTACCACCGGGTTGGACGGTCGAGTGGGATGTTGCTCCGGTAGGAGAGGAGCACGAGGAGTAGTGGGCTAGGCCTTGCCCATTTCCTCGATTACGATGACATTGATTATCCGCTGCATTTTACTTCGTGAACTCTTATTTGCTACTCGAAAAACTCCGATCTATGTAATAATTCAGCACTTAATTTGAGATTTCCTGCTTTATTGTATTTCTTCTGTGACTCACCTTCGAGTGAGATTGTGGAATTTGATCCTGGTTAAGTGGCTCTATCAGACTAGATCTGAGGGACTGACGGGTTATTCCGATTTAAGTGTGTTGCGGCCCCTGAGGCGTGACTTAGGCACTTAAGCTGGAATAATTCGGGTGGTTCCGCCACATTGACCTACATAGAGAAGCCAGCACAGATTCTTGAGACTGCAGACAGAGTCACCCGGAGGAAGACTATCAGAATGTGCAAAGTCAGATGGATTCACCACTCTGAGGAAGAAGCAACCTGGGCGCGTGAAGATGATCTGATGGCTAAATACCCTGAGCTCTTTGCTAGCCAACCCTGAATCTCGACGGCGAGATTCTTTTAAGGGGGATAGGTTTGTAACGCCCTGAATTTGGGGGTAGAATTTTTTCTTCTTTTCATTCACCAAATTCGGGCGTTACTCTCTTTTCTCTTCCCGTTTTGCTACTTCTTCCCAATTTCAATCCAGTATAATGACGGCGTCCGTGTCATGTATAAACAAAACCTATGTGTCATGGGTGTTGCATCATGCCGAAGCGCATTTCTTTGTCTAATATCGCGTGTTCGTCTCGTCCCGGTTCGGATTTCAGTTCGTGATCGGAATTCCAATTGGTGTTCGACCCGCGGAGTGACCTAGCCCGGCCTAGTCTGGCCCGGTCTGGCCCAGTCCGGCCCGCATGCCCCTGGCGCCCCTTGCCCTACCCATGTGTGTGCCCCCTCCCCCTAATCCCATTGTCTCATTTGATTTTCTCCCGAGCAGTAACCTCCCTCTCCCTCTTCCACCTCTCTCTCTCCCCGTGGTGCCCTAGGGTTTGGAGATAAGATCGTCGAACTTTGGATCCCTAGAGGTGAGTTTTCCCCTCCCCTTCCCTTTCTCTCTCTCCCTCCTCCCCCTCCCTTCTTCACCTGGTCGCGCGCCGTGGCGGCGGCTCAGCCGTGCCGCATCCCCACGTCGCGCCCCCCCGGCGAGTCCCGCCCCGGCCGAGCCCCTTCCCGCGTCGTGCCCCTCCGGCGAGCCCCGCCCCGGCCGAGCCCCTCCCTGCGTCGCGCCCCCACGGCGAGCCCCTCCCTGCGTCGCCCCCCCCCCCCCCGGCGAGTCCCGCCCCGGCCGAGCCCCTCCCCGCGTCGCGCCCCCCCCCCCCCCCGGCGAGTCCCACCCCAGCCGAGCCCCTCCCCGCGTCACGCCCCCCTCGACGAACCCCTCACCGGCCATGCCCCTCCCGCGCGCCACTCCCCTAGCCATGCCCTGGCCACGTGCCCTCTGCTGCGTCCTCGCGCGCCATGGCCGCGCCCTCGGCTGCACCCTGGCCCGCGCCCCGGCGGCCGCGCCCCGGCCGTGCCCTCGGCTGCGTTCTCGCGTGCCCCTGCCCGAGCCCGAGCCCCGGCAGCCTCACGCCTCGCGCGGCTTGCACGGTTCGCGTGCCCCCGGCACGCGCAGCGTGCTCTCGCGCGTGCGACCGTAGTCGCGTTTCGTTTAACCCTCGTTTAATCCATTTTAGAATTGTTTAGTCAATGTGCTGCGTCGCGCGCTTCGCCATGCGACGGTTCATTCTAATTTCATCTTTATAAATGTGCTTCGTCGCGCGACGGTCCTTTTAAATTTATATTTATTAATGGGTTGCGTCGCGCGCTTTGTCACGCGACGATTCGTTTAATTTATATTTATTGCAGTTCTGTTGGCGTAAGCCGTCGTGCGTTTCATCGCGCAACGCTTAACGTTTGTCTTTAATTAATGCAAGAATCTTGTTACACGCTCTGTCGTGTGGCAAGCCATTTATTTCTTAATTCAATTTAAATGATGTGTCGTACGTCTCGCCGTACGACCAATCCCTTTCATTCATCTTTACCTATTTATAGTGACTAAATGTGGAACATGACTTTACTTTATGCTAAACGCAGTGTCTAATTTGGTACCCTTCTGTTTAAACGAATGGTTTAATTTATAATTATTTAAAGTGATCGCCTCTTGACCGTAGACCCGACTGTTATTTCCTCTTTCTCTCTTAACCGTAATTGCGAGCCCCACGTTGAACGTCTGTTTATTTATTGTATTCCATTGTATAGTGTACTGTTCTTTTGGTATTAAATGTGTGGAATGTATGTTTGAACTCGTATAGAGAACGATCTGGTTGAAGAGCCCGAGAAACTCATAGGGGAAGCCCCTGAGCAGCAGCTGGTTGGTGGAGGCAAGTGTCTCTTGACCCATCTATGTCCTACTCATTCTTATAACTCACTCCCCGCATTTACACATTTTATATCTAAGGATTGACTAGCTTTTGTTTATCTTGTCCTTGTCTACCAATTTTGGTTGGGTTATTATAGTTTAGCTTTATGCTAGTGCTTCACATTAATCAATGAACATGATGAGATTATCTATGATACGCTGTTTTCCCTTTTGATTATGATGATGGTACTATGATATTTAAGGGGGCTCGAGCTGTTTATCGAGTGTCTCTCCGTAAGGACCTGCTCGTTGGATGACCGCCCGGAAAAACAGTGCAACCATGAGGGCGGAATGGGACGCCCTTAGCTGAATAATTAGAGGAACTGAGGTGTAGTTCGCTTCACTGTCGTGCCGCCAATGGGGCTCGGTGTATGCGGCTCGCTCTGCCAAGGTTGGTTTGCCCCTTGGGGAGGAGTGCGGTACATTTAGGAAACCTAACGGGCGGCTACAGCCTCAGGGAATCTTTGTAAAGGCTACGTAGTGAGACCCTGCCTATTCACCTTGGTAGTGTTTAAGGGTTTGATCGGCCCGAGGCAAGAGGGAATCACGGCTTGTGGGTAAAGTGTGCAACCTCTGCAGAGTGTTATGAAACTGATATATCAGCTGTGCTCGCGGTTATGAGCGGCCAAGGGAGCTCCAATGATTAGTGGTACTTGAGCAGAGATGTTCGGATTACAGGTGGCAATGAGAATGATGGTTTTGGTATTGATTATGGTAATGGTAAGTGGTATTCTTTCCGTCTGGAAAGGGTATGTTTGGGTTAATAACGTGAGTTAATTCTAAAACTTGGCTTTCTCCACTAGTAATAATATTCTGACCAATTAAAAGCAACTGCTTGACTTACCCCCACATAAAGCTAGTCCAATACAGCCAAAAAGGACACTTACTGAGTATGTTGATGTGTACTCACCCTTCCTCTACACACCAACCCCCCTCCCCAGGTTGTCCGCATTGCAACCACTGCTCAGGAGAAGATGAAGCCGTGGAAGGAGACTTCCAGGAGTTCCAAGATTACGACGAGTTCTAGGCGTGGTTAGCGGCAACCCCCAGTTGGCTGCCTGTGAAGGCCGCGTGTATCTACATTTCTTTTCCACACTTTGATTAATGTAAATACTATGTGGATGTCTCAGACATATGATGTAATCGACTATTATTCCCCTTTTATGTTATTATTTGAGCACTGTGTGATGATGTCCAGTTATGTAACTGTTGTGTACGTGAATTGCTGATCCTGGCACGTACATGGTTCGCATTCGGTTTGCCTTCTAAAACCGGGTGTGACATAGGTGGGTCTCCCTAAGTAATTAGAGTTCGAAGGTTGGCCCACTAGAGCTCACGACCATTCCCAAAACAATAGTGTAAGAGGCGGCCGAAGGTGGGCACACCTAGCGGCCAGGATGCTAGCGCATGAGCACCAAGGGTGCTTCCAACTCGTGTTCGAGTCCTAGGAAATGTCTGACTCACATGGTTTATTGCGAAGAGAAGCAGCAAGCCGCTGGCCCTGATTGAACGGGGTTGGTAACTATATTAGTTCGTGCTTGGGAGCATGAGGTCGGTCACCAGCTAACCCCATGCTTGGCTCCCTTGAAAGGAACCATGGACTCACTCGGATTACCCATTTACAACTCACCAAAAAGCATGAACTCGACCTCCAAGAGAAGCATAGTACTGCTCACCCTTCCCTGTTTCAGCAAATAGGGCACGTGGGAAGTATATTTCGAAAAATACGGGGTGCTCCCAAGACGAATTTGCCTTGGTGAACAGTGGACTCGAGCGCTCATCATGCACTTACAAAAAGGGTTGGGCCCTAAGAGGGGAGGATCTGAAAGGCGGAGAAAGCAAGTGAAAGGGAAATGTGCAACTTAGCCATTTCTACTGTTTTGGTGATTAAATGTCCAACACAAAATTATGGACTAAGTTGCTAAGTCTATGAGCACAGATTCTCTTCTATGCAAATTAGAAAATCTAAGTCCATTTGAGCTAAAACGAGGCCAGAATATAAAACTTGCGGTAAAATGTCAAAACTGTAAGGTTTGAACACTTAGATAAGTTGCATATGTCTATTTCAATGTTTCTATCACTTGCATTTGGTCTCTAAATCCTTTTGTTGCAAAAAGTGCGTTTTGGACTTGGTTTGGGCTAAAACAGGAACTCTATTGAAAATCTATGTAAGAGGTGAGTTTCCCCATTTAGTCAATTGGATTATGTACTAACTATGTTTGTCTAAGTTGTAGGGAAGCTCACAAGAAAGGACAAATCAAATGGAAGGTGTTAGGCTCAAAAGAGCCTAACTTGGGCTGCTCTGGGCCTTAGCGGATCGGTCAGGTGGTGCACTGAACCGAGTCTGTGAAGTGCACAGACTTGAGCTTTTTGTGGCCTGGTGCACCGGACCGAATTCGTGTGCACCAGACCACTTGTATGGATGAACAGTGAAGTCTCGATTTTTTTATAAATCGTCGAACCACCTTGTAACGACTTGCTCTAGGTGCCAACGGCTACTTCACTGGGAGGCGACACATGGCACTCCGAAGGTGCATGGACCTGATCTGGTGCACTCCTAGGAAGGAAGGAGCTAATCAGGATCTCGGAGGATGAGCACTGTACTTGGTCTGGTGCCCCCAAGTAGAGCTGATTTTCAGCAACTTTTACATGGAAGGAGCCATGGCTAGGGGTCGGCCTTGGGGCTATAAAAGGGACCCCATGGCACACTCCTTCACAACTCAAGCACCCCAAGAGCAATACATCAGTCCCATACTTTGCCACAACGCGATCGTGATATTCTGGAGAGATCCGGGCATTGTTCTGAGCCGTTTATGTCATTCTATGAGAACGTTGTGTTGTGACCTTCGTGTTTGCTCTTGTGTTACTGCGTGTTTGCTCTTGTGTGTGTTTTTCTCTCCCTCTTACTGTTACTGAATTGTAACTCCATTAAACTATGTACAACTACAAGAGACTCCAACTTGTTGAGATTCATTGAGGGGATTGATATTGTGATAAGGAAGACCGTGGCAATCAAGTTGATTGTATGATCGCTTGAGAGTGGTTGAGTGCAACCCATGTCCATTGTGACACCATAACATGGATGTAGGCAAGCATTTCAGGCTTGTCCGAACCACGAGATAAAATCACTTGTCTGTCTTGTGCATTTATTTGCTTTGCGATTTTACTCTTTCTCTCATTCTCTAAGTTCTTTAGTTCACTTGCAGTATTGCGAAAAGTTTATTTCACTATCTTGTGAGAGCAATCAAGTGAAATAACTTCTATCTACCTTCTCACTCTATTTTAACATAGTTTTTACACTGTTACGTGATTGGATCAAGTTTTTGTTTTAAGTTGTGATTTTTTCAGATGCCACCTATTCCACCACCTATAGGTGACTATCTATAGGAAGAGAGTCGGTCCATACACGAATAAAATTATATGGGGCAAAGAATTACTATGATCTCTAAAAAGAGGCCATGATCGCAATGGCGCCACGGAGAAGTCTCGTGCCTATCTCTCCTAATTCCTCAAGGATGAGATGTTGACCAAAGGAGGAGCTTGACTCACGCACATGGAGTAGTCCAGACAGACAGTGGATGGGATGACGACAATGAAGGCTAGAAACCGCCCCTATCCAAATAGTACGCATCCACAACAACCTAAAGGGTCAAGGATAATTCCTCAGACGGAAGAAGGTCGACCACCGTGTCAGCTGCAACATCGATCGATGTCGTCCTCCAAATCTCTAAGGTTGTCTCCCTACATGTTTTTGCAAGGCCGATGATGTTGCATAGCTCATGGCTGACTAGAAGATTGATGGCTAGAGCAATAACAGACATGCCATGCCATGGTGGACGTCATGTTGTATAGTGCTGCGAATCTCAATCAGAACGTTGAGGAGACGCTCCTCCCAACCGTCGCCATGCATGGGCTCGGACGAACGATACGCAACGTGGTCCACACAGTCGCAAAGGATAGGAGCATCTAACTCAAGCATTGATGAGCACACAAAAAGGGGGGAGAAGAAAGGGTTGTCAAAGCAAACCAAGGGCTAGCAATCTGAAGAAAATAACGTTCACTGGCCACCTGATGGTCTGACTACTAAAGAATTAGCCAAGTGTCACGGCATAGTACGCAAACACCCTAGCCCGTGACGTTTTGGCTCAAAAGCCCTAATGGCCTGTACCACCTAGATGAGGGTTAATCTTAACCCCGGAGAGAAGGGGGCCAAGAACCAGCAGCACCCCTAGAGAATCCTTGCTCCCCAAGCATAAAAATCAAGAAACAAGAGAAAAATGGAACGGTCACCGCTCAACCCTAAGGATCACGAGAGGATTGGAGGGGACTGAGGGGGAAATGACCTCAATCCCCTCCAATCCCCATGTGACCCCCTTGTCACCAAATCATCCCTAAAGGGAGACACGCTCCCCGTAGTGACTCAAGGGACACTATCGGAGATCAAATCCCTAGGCCCCAGGGTCCCACATTTTAGTAGGAAGACAACAATAAGCTCGTATGCCTAAAAACCGCCTCACTGCGGAACGATCCCTATGCATCGAACCAGGGGTCAGGCGAGGCAGAGGCTAGAGCGAGGGGTTAGGCGGATCAATCGGGGGACCATCCAAGCGGGCGCCACACGCCTGTTGGATTGCTCGATTGCTCTCGCCGTGCACCTCGTACATGCCACATTAATTACGCCAAGCAGCAGGACACAGTGTGGGTGCAGGTCGGTCTTCCTCCCACTCGTAGCGTACGAATCTTTGGTCTACGCCCACTCGAGACCTATGGATGCTAGGTCTGATCCCCCCGACGTCCTACCAAACCTGAGGCCGAGCCCCACTCATGACCTATGGACTCTAGGTCTGAGTCCCCCGACGTCCTACGAGCTCACTCAACGACAAAGAAGGTCGGCGGTCGGGCCACGAAGGCAGAAGGTGGGTGTGGGGAGAAGAGGACAAATAATGGTGACGCACGAGCTTCCTTCACCAACACGGATCACAAGCTCCTCGGCAAATTCAGAGGCACTATAGGCGACCGCACGGGAAGAGATATCGGCACACGACAAGACTTTAACTAGGGGTGAAACCGTTTCTTTTACCCTAACATTATGCTCCCTTCTGAGAGAAGATATCTATAAGCCACCCTTCCCTTGGCCTATAAATGGAATAGGATCAACCTCTAGTAGAGGGGGTGAGGAGAACAACCAAAAACCCCTGGCTCATAGACAGTGAACAAACAGACAAGCAACTTAGAGCCTCTAACGATCAGGTCATACCTTAGACAAACGACTCATAGAGACTTGGGATCCTTCCCTCTCTCAGTCGCTTGCAACCCTACTACGAGCAATCATGTGCCGGTAGCACAAGCAAACAAATACTGAAAGTAAGGACGTTCTGTCCCTACCAGTATAACTCTTGTGTCCCCTCAGCACACAATCCATGCCTAAAACGCACATACACAAATTTACTCATTGGTGCTAGATCGAAACAACTACACATATCTATTACTTTTTCTTGTGTGTAATTTATATGATCTTTATCTTCTTAGATTAATTTATAGTAGTTAACGAGATTGACTCTAGATTGCTAAACTTTTTAGGGTGGTTAACGCCTTAACGGGCTAGTTGGAACACACTAGAAAAAAAGATTTGCTAGAACTAGTTTATTCTCCCCAAAACCATGTATATCCTGGAAGCGTTTTATGTTTTTTCTAGTAGATTTTATTCAAGCCTAAAATTAAGGTTTTAATTATCTCTTTCTCCTATGTCAGTTTGCCTAGTTTTCAATGTCGTGTCGTCCCTTGTGTAAAAAAGAAGTTATTATATTTCTTTCTAATTTGATCCGTGGGTCGTTACCGCTTAGATGGTCGTGAGAAAATACTCAAACACAACAAGACACAAGCCACATACAGTGAACGCTTCTCGATAATACCACATCGCTAGATGTAGGAGGATAACCGACCGAGGTAGCTATTAAAAAAGAGGCATGTCTCCATTTCAACTCATCATTCTTAGCATTTTCGCAAAGATAAAGTGCAGAACTGCAATTTAATATCTAGTATATGGGTCATACGTCCACTTTAACTTTTAATTTATTTTTTAGGAAAGTGTCCACTTTAATTTTAAAATTATTTTTTGATGGGTTCATCACACTAGCTTGGTACTTTTAAATTCATTCTTTATGGGAAGGGTCCACTTTAATTTTAAATTTATTTTTATGGATATGTTTCATTACACAGTGTTGGAACTAGCTCTCCTGGGCAAAGTTGATCCAACGGGAGAGTGGAAAGGATGCAAGCAAGGTTTAACTCTAGATGGCAATTGCTCTGTTAATCCAGCCTCTCAAGGGCACTGTACGGGGGTATTTATAGGTGCCCGAGCGCCCAACGTCCCGATGTAAGGACGCTTATGCCCTCAGACACCTAGATTATCCTCAGAATATTCCCATAAGGGAGGGTTACAAACTGTCATTACAGAAAAGCTATTACAAATCAGGCCCGTAACACGCCTGTCCGTGCGGGGCCTGTTACGATGGGTTGAATCCCACGTGGGCCTCCAGGTAGGGCAAGGGCATGGGATGGAGAGACTTTGTCGTAGGCCTTCGTCTTGCAGTGAAGAGGACGAAGGGTGGGCCGCGCCGGTCATCTTGCCTCCGTTGGTGCAGCGAGTTGATGAAGGCCTGGAGCGAAGGGTAGCGTCTTCGCCTTCGCCCCAACATTTGCCCTCCGAGGGACCAGTTCGACTGAGTCATCTGGTGTCGAAGACGTCGCTAGATGGTGGAGACGCTGCCCTTGCTCGAAGTGGTTCCGCGGGGGTTTTTGATGTGACCGTTGACGGACACGGTACTGTTGGACTGCGGGCTTCCCGAAGCGTCGCACCCTATGTATAAAAGGGGGGGGGGGGGGGCGGCGCGGCTCAGGCTCTCTTACCTTTCTGTGTGCTGCAAAACCCTAGCATTTTGAAACCGGTCGCCCGCTCGCCTGCCTTCCTTGCTCCTGTTCATCGGAGAACTGGCCCGCGTTAAGCAGACCGTGCGCCGCCGCCGACGGTACGTAGCCATGCCGTCTTCTTCTTCATCCGCTGCGAATACACCGTTGGGTGAATCGTCGTCCGAGGGTACCTTTAGTGATTTGGCGGCAGTGGAGCTACACCCGGGCCACACGGTTGAATTCGGTGTTTCAAGGATCTCCTCGGTTCACGTGCAAGACATGCAGCAGTTGGGGTATTTTGGGAACGGAGTTGGCCGAGTTCTAGGGGCGGAAGAGATTCCTGAGCCGAAGGGTGAGATGGTTGTGTTCGAGGCATTTTTCACTGCCGACCTTCGGTTGCCTGCGCATCATTTTGTGGTGGAAGTGTTGCGGAGGTATGACGTGCAGATCCATCAATTGACACCTAATGCCATGGTGGCCCTGGCGAAATATGTCTGGGCAGTGACTTCGTATGGCGGTCAGCCCTCCGTAGAGGTCTTCACCAAGAATTATTGTTTGCACTGGCAGAAGAGAAAAATTGGAAGCAAGATTGCACAGTTTGGGTCATGCACCTTTACACCGAGGACTGGGAAGACTTCGGCGGAAGTTGTTGAGCTAGTTCCCTGCGCCCGCAACAAGTGGGGCAACTGGTATGATTATTGGTTTTATGTAGCGGTAGGCGAGGTCGAAGACCTCCCAGGACTCCCGGCGGTCGTGTTGTGCTCCCACTGCTATGTGGCGTTCCCGCCGTTTGAGGTGGCGGAGGATGATAGTGACGAAGAGGCCCTTCGTTGTGCTGCCTGCAAGAGTAGCGGGCGCGATTTAGTTGAGGAATTCATCGGTTATGGAGTGTGGCCCTTGGCGCATGGCTGGGCATTGGGCGAAGTATGCCCTCCCTGGGCGAGAAGCTAGTGCGAAGTCCGGCTTTCGCGTTGGATCTGTGTGGCCGGGATCCAGCTGCATTCGTGCATGAAGTGGAAGACGGGGCAGTGCGGATTGTGGGGCGTTATGTGCCGAGGGCTGAGGCTCTGCGGAGTTGGGATATCCGTGGATCCAACGTCCGCCTGAATAGGGTCTTCGAGTTGAATCGTTTGTCGTATGATGCCTATCCCGGGGACGACGCTGCCGTGGCCGTCGACCGCCATGGGAAGAAACCAATGGCCGTGACTTAGGAAGGCCCTTCGTAGGAGGCTGCCCCAGGCACTAAGAAGAGGAAAATAGGTACTGCAGTGGGGGGACTTGGGGTCTCTGATAGTTTTGTTGTGGAGTTGATGGGGACGTGCGCGACCCTCGGGGGAAGGATGTCTTCGCCTGAGCTCCGAGAGTCTTCGGCGCGAATGCTGAGGGTTACCGGGGGTTGATGGCCAAAGAATGTTTCGATCCCCCGCGCGGCTGGCGAAGACATGTTTACGTCTCGTATGGCTCATGACTTGAAGATTTTTCCTTACGGACAGAATATTGCTGCTGTTGTATCGGCAGTGATGGAGAAGGATCATCAAGACGCTGCGCAGAAGCGTCGGGCGGTCGTTAGGATCGGGGATCCTTTCCGCGAGGCGAAGAAGGCGCGGGGGGGGGGGGGGGGGGCGAAGTCTGTCGCTGCCGGCAGCAGCAAGCTAGCGCCAACTGCGAAGCCTGCCGCCCCTGGGCCCAGGAAGTCTTTGGCAGGTGTGAAGGCTACTGCTTCTGGCGCGGGCAAGCCACCCTTGGGCGAGCTGGCGAAGGGGCGAAGGTTGCCCTCGCCGTCGCGTACTGACGAGGCGGCGGCACGTGTTGCCGACTTCGACACAGATATCTGCGTGGGGGATTATCTTGTTGGTAAGTTTTTTTGACTATGTCTTAACCAAGATCATGGTGCAGGGTTGGATGAGGGGCAACTGGCTGTTGTCCCGACTCCAGTGGTGGCTACTTTGCCGACGGCGGCGGTTGGTGCGAAGGGTGCTTCGCAGGACCCGTGGTCCGCCTTCCGCGCGAGCGGCGCGATTCCATCGGCCACCATCGCTAAGGACGTGGTGGGCTCCATGTCCCGACAACTGAGGCAAGCGTCGCAGCAGTTGTCACAGCAGCTGAAGCATGTAAGTCATGTTGGACTTCGATAGTTCGTTGTTTTTATGAGGTGGCGAGTCTCATGGTTTTTGGTGGCAGGCGGCCGACTTCGCCGACCATGTCGCGTCGGGTGCTCTGACTGCGGAGTTTGCTGCCGAAGTCGAGCGTCTCCGTGCGCAGCATGCAGATGCTGTTCGGGAGAAGTCGGCTGCGGAAAGTAAAAACCACAGGCTGACGAAGAGGTTGGCCGCTATGGAGGCTGAGAAGGCGGATCTCCGGTGCCAGCTGGTGGAGGAGAGGAGGGAGGCGAACAAGGTCGTTGCTGATACGCAGGCTGCGCAAGCCGATGCTATGCTTGCACGGGCGGAGGGCAGTCTCGCCTGCTAACGTGCCAAGGAGCTGGAGGCGAGGTTCAACAAACTGCGCAACCGCGTGGACAAAGCCGAGGCCTCGACGCGCGTGGAGGTCGAGCGGACGCATGCGCAGTTCGTGGACGCGTACCGGGAACTGGGTGCGCGGACCGCCGCCTTCGAAGCGCGCAGCCAAGAGGCGGGCCTCCGCTTCCTCGAATGGTTGCAGGAGGAGTTGGGGGTGCTCCCGACGATCGCGACGGGCCACATGTCCTTTGCCTCCCTCGTCACCTGCGAGGGGGCCGTAAATGCTTTGTCCCGCGAGGGGTGCGGGCATTTTGAGGTCTTCGACCAATCGGACAAAAACTTCGAACACAAAATCTTCCAGGTCGAGGACACGGTGCTGAAGTAGTCGGCGGGGGCACTCTTCGATAGGATGTGGGGCCCGCACGACCGAGAGACGGTCCGGGAGAGGTTCGACCGGGCAATTGATCAGGTAATGGTTCATTTGTGTGGTTATGTGTGTGAGTATGCGTAGTTTTGCTGAATGTGTGCTATTGTTGCAAATGGCGCATGCCGAAGAGGTTAAGGACCTTAGCGATCTAGACAACACGCTGCCCGACATCTCGCTGCCGGAGGCCTCAGGGATGGAGCTGGCGCTACCGTCTGATGCGGGTAAGGGCCCCTCGTCGAACCCCGCGACGACTGGAGATGGCAAAGACCCCGCGCCAGCCCCCGCGCCGACGGGCGAGGACACCTTGAAGATGGTGGTCGAACCGGCTACTGAAGACCCTGCAGCCGTGGCTGGGCCTTCGCAGGTGGCTGAATAGGTGTTGGGGAGTTTAAATGTAAATTTTGTCTGTGAGATATTGAACCTCGGTTGCTGCGCAGGTTCCGACGTTTGGGCCTGCGCACGCAACCGCTACTGACAATACTATTTTTGTGGCGGCCTCAACTGTAGTGCCTGCTGATGATGATTCGTGTGGCTCTATGTTTGAGTGTTTTGAGTCTGATGATTCTGGGGGTTCGATTTCGTGGACAGAGGAGCTTCGGATGAAGGCTTGGATTATTTTGCAGCATTAGATGTGGATGTAGCAGAGCCTTCGCCGCGCGTGGAAGGTTCTGGTGGTCTCCCGGGTGTGAATACTAGGTATAGGCGGCGAAGGGCGGTGGCGAAACAGAGAGTGAGTGAATTGTCGCAAAGTGGTAGGCGTCATCGTATTGGGATGGAGCGTGGCCGTCTTCGCGTGGACCAGACTGGTAAGCGAGAACTGTTGTCCTCGTCGATTGTGGCGAGCATAGGTGAAGGGGAGCTGTGAAATCTTTTTGAGGGTGAGGAATTGAGGATAATGTTGTTCAATTACAGTGAGATGGGTATCATCCCGAAGGTTGAGCCAATGTAATATATGATGCCCTCGCTGTGTGTATGTAACAGTAATTTGTATTATGAGGTTGCGTGCCTTCGTTGATCCGGCTGCTCTCGTAGGCGACTTCTGCACGGAGAGTCTTTTGGAAAAGACTTCGATTTTTGCGCACTTATTATGTTGTTCCGGCTGCACCCTTAGGCGACTTTTGCACGGAGAGTCTTTTAGGAAAAGGCTTCGACTTTGCGCACTTATTGTGCTATTCCGGCTGCGCCCTTAGGCGGCTTTTGCATGGAGAGTCTTTTAGGAAAAGACTTTGATTTTGCGCACTTATTGTGCTATTCCGGCTGCACCCTTAGGTGACTTTTGCACGGAGAGTCTTTTAGGAGAAGACTTCGATTTTGTGCACTTATTGTGCTATTCCGGCTGCACCCTTAGGCAACTTTTGCGGAGTGTCGCACACGAGGGTAGTCTGCGCTGCCTCTCGCGGTGACTTCGGAGTGGTCGAATGCCGAAGACCGTCGATGCGGTCTTTTTCGACATGCTGTATCTGAGTTTTTGCGGAGGATTTTTGCGGGTATATTACATGGCTCCACCTCGTTAAAAACCTCACCCCCGGGAGGAAAAGAGTGCGGGCCGCAATAGTACTATTTGGTGAATTACAAGGGCACGTAGGCCCTGAGGATTTAAACAAAAAATTTGCGAAGATTGTCAATATTCCAAGAATGGTCTAGGTCCTCGCCGGATGGTGTTGTTAGCCTGTATGCGCTGGGGGACGCCTTCGACTTGACGATGAACGGACCCTCCCACTTTGGCTCCAGCTTGCCTCGTGAGTCTGTCCAGGTGGTTCGGACGAGTACGAGGTCTCCTTCGTTGAACTCTCTTGGGACAACTGCGTGGTCGCGCCAGGCCTTCGTTTGAGCTTGATATTTGTTGAGGGCCTGCAGGGCGAAGACGCGGTCTCCGTCGATGAGGTCTTTGGACGTTGGTTCGTCTACGTCGGAGATGGTTGATGCACTTGTTCAAGGTGACCTGTGCTTTATTTCCTGCGGGGTCATGGCCTCTGAACCATATAGTAGACGAAAAGGAGTGAATCCAGTCGCCCGGCATTCGGTCGTGTTTAGCGCCCAGACTGCTTCAGGTAGATGGTCGGCCCATTTACCCTTGCTGTCGTCGAGTAGCCTTTTCTTGATAGTAGTGAAAATCTTGTTGTTGGCGCGTTCGATGATGCCGTTAGATTGCGAGTGATATACTGAGGCGAAGGCAAGCTTGGTGCCGATGGAGAAGCAGAAATCCCTGAAGTCCTGGCTGTCAAACTATTTGCCATTGTCGACTGTGAACTCAGACGGGACTTCGAATCGGCAAACAATGTTTTACCAGAAGAATTTATGGGCAGTCTTCGACGTTATTGTAGATAATGCCCTTGCCTCGATCCACTTGGTAAAATACTCGACGGCGACGAAGGTGAACTTGAGGTTCCCTTGAGCCGTGGGTAGTGGCCCGACAATATCCAGCCCCCAGCGTTGAAGTGGCCATGTGTGGGCAATCAGCTTTGTGAATTGCAAAGGGTTGCCCGAATGGGGAGAAAACTTCTGGCAGGCTTCGCACGACCTCGAGACTCGATTCGCGATGCAGATTATAGCGGGCCAGTAGAACCCTCGATGGATCACCTTGGTAGCGAGGGCCCTAGGCCCCGAGTGAGAGCCACAAGTTACGCTGTGGACTTCGCGCAGGATCTGGATGCCTTCGGTTTCGGTGACGCATTTAAGCGTGGGTTGACTGACCCCCTTCTTGTATAGCTGGCCCTCAATGATTGCGAAGTCCCGGCTTCGGTGCTTGAGGCACTTGGCCTTGTTGACGTCGATTGGATGATAATATCCTTGCAGGAACAGGGTTATTGGGGCCCGCCAATCTTCGGTCATGATGAGGTTGACTATGTGATGGCCCTCGGTGTCGTTGGTTATTTGTAGACCCTCTGGATTGCTGACGCTAGCATGCCGATGACGTGGTAGAACACGTCGGAGGGCAAGGCTTCGCCTCTGGCAGCTACTTTGGCCAATGCGTCGGCCTCCTTGTTCCTGGCTCCATCCACATGCTGTAAGGTAAAACCCTTAAATTGTCTCTCAAGACTACGTATAGCCGTGAGATACTGCATGAGTGCGGGGTATTTTGCTGAATATTCTTTTTCGACCTGACCGGCAACCACTTTGGAATCTGTCTTGATTATGCAGGTGGTGACACCAAGCGCTCTTAGCTTGCGAAGACCCAGGATGACAGCTTCGTATTCTGCTACGTTGTTGGTGCATCTGTCGGACTCCAAAGCAAAGCTGAGGCGTGCTGTGCATATCTGTGTTTGACCCTTGTGGGTGATGTGATGACTGCAGCCGCGCCTGCCCCCGCATGGCACCATGCGCTGTCGCAGTGGATGGTCCACACTTTATCTGCAGGCTCGTCCTGCTGCATTACTGGCCCTGTCCAGTCAACGATGAAGTCTGCTAGGACCTGCGACTTGATTGTTGTCCTGAGTTCGAAGACGATATGGTAGCCGGAGAGCTCGGCTGCCCATTTGGCAATCCAAACAGACGCCTTCGGGTTGCAGAATAGCTCTCCCAGTCCTCTGTCCGAGGTGACCCGCACCTTGAATGCTTCAAAGTAATGGCGCAGCTTGCGTGATGCCATGATGACTGTGTAGGCCGTGAGGACCTCGGAGACGTAGTAGACTGGACAGTGCCGGGTTATGCCCTCCCTGTTTTGCTCTTGGACTAGGGCTGCGCTGACTGCATATGGCGAGGTGGCGATGTAGAGCAGAAGCGGCAGTGAAGGGTCTGGACTGGTGAGAATGGCCAAGTCTGACAGGTGCTGCTTGAGTGATGCGAAGGCTGCCGCCTATTTTGGTCCCCACGCGAAGTCTTTCGCACCATGCAGTGTCTTGAGGAAAGGTAGACTCCGCTCAGCGGACTTGGAGATGAATCTGTTTAGAGCGGCCAATCTGCCTGTTAGACGCTGGACGTCCCTGGTTGACTGCGGGGGTGTCATGTTGATTATTGCCTGAATCTTGGTCGGGTTGGCCTCGATCCCACGGTGCGACACCAGGTAGCCCAGTATCTTCCCCTGGCGGACCCCAAAGACGCACTTCTCGGGGTTGAGGCGAAGTTGTGCGTCCCTCATGTTTGCAAATGTCTCTGCGAGGTCGGCCAGGTGATCCTCCTTATTTTTTCTGGCGACGTTGATGTCGTCCACATACGTGAAAATGTTCCGGCCTACTTGGCTCTCGAGCACCGTCTTGGTGAGGTGAGAGAAGGTTGACCCAGCGTTCTTGAGTCCCTCCGGCATCCTGATGAAGTAGTATGTGCCGAATGGTGTGATGAAACTGGTACTGGCCTTGTCTTCCTCCTTCATATATATTTGGTGGTAGCCAGAGAAGCAGTCGAGGAGTGACATGACTTCGCATCCGGCCGCACTATTGACTATCTTGTCGATCCGTGGCAGCGGGAAATTATCCTTGGGGCAGACCTTGTTGAGGCTGGTGAAATCGATGCACATCCACCACTTGCCGCTCTTCTTTTGCACCATGACTACGTTGGATAGCCACGTAGGGTAGGCGACTGGCTCGATGAAATTGGCCTCCAACAGGCGGTGTACTTTGGCTTTGGCGGCTTCTGTTTTTTCATCGGATATTTTGCGAAACCGCTGCTTCTTTGGGCGCACCGAAGGGTCGATGCCCAGACTGTGCTCGATGACGGTGCGACTGACTCCGACCAGGTCAAGGGCAGACCAGGCGAAGACGCCCTTATTTCTGGAGAGATAGGAGATGAGTTTCTCCTCCAGTTGCGAAGTCAGGTCTTCGCTTATGATGACTGTTTGCTTGGGCGTTGCCGGGTCAAGGGGAACTGTCTTCGTTCTGTCGTTGCTTTTTAGCTGTGCCTTTTCATTTTTGTTGGCAGCTAGGCAGGTAGCCTCGGGGACTTCGCGCTGCGTCGTAAGGCAGTGTACGTTCCGTTGATCGGGAACGAAATCTCTCTCAATGTTATGCGCAGTCTGCTGGTTCCCGTACACCGTTATTACGCATTGTGGACCCGGAATTTTCATGCAGAGGTATAATCCGTGGATTGCCGCTTCAAATTTGTTGATAGAGCCCCGACCCATTATGGCGTTGTAGGGATAGACCATGTCAATGATGTCAAAGGTGACCTATTCGCTTCGCGCATTGGGTGCTACGCCGAAGGATAGGGGTAGCTCTATCTTGCCCACAGGGAAGGTGCCCTTGCCGCCGAAGCCATATAGGGGATTGTTCGAAGGCTTGAGAGGGCTGTGGCTGATGCCCATGCGGTCGAAGGCATGGAGGAAGATGATGTCCGCCTGGCTGCCGTTGTCAACTAGGACTTTGTGCAGGTCCCAGCCTGCCACACTGCAGTTGATTACCATGGCATCAATGTGGGGTGCGCTGCGCAGATCAACATCTCTGGCGTCGAAGGTTAGCGGCACATGTGACCACTTCGTTTGCACGACCGAGCCGGTGATGGCGACGTGGTTGATGCTTCGGTAGTGATTCCTCTTTTGTCGCTTCGTGTCAAAGTCAATGCTGGACCCTCCGGTGATCATGTGAATGACTCCGCGATACGGCTGATCAGCGAAGTCTTCCTGTTTTGGTGCTTGGGGTGATTTTGGTGGTGGATGTTTGGTTGATGCGGAGGCGGGGGTGGAGGTGGTATGACTTGTAACTCCTGGTGGTGTTGATATGCGTGGTTGGGTAGATGCTGGGCGGGGCCGTGGTTGTATGGTTGTGGGTGGTGGTGTTGGTATGTGTGCGCGACAACTCTTGGGTTGTCGGCGGGTTGTGCCCGAGACATCCTGTCCCTGGTGGCCTTCGTTTCCGGACAATCCTTGGTTGGGTGCGTGCAGTCTTCGCCGTGAAACAGGCAGTAATATCTGCACGGCTGTTGCGCCCGTCCCCAGCCCCGACCACGCGTGCCATTGCCGCGGCCCTGGGGGGATAATCTTGGCGGCGAGGGGCTTCGCTGGCGGGGTGCTGGTTGGCAATGTTATGCACCTGCTGCTGACTGCGGTTGTCCCGACCGGAGTCTGACTGTGAAGGTCTTGTCCATGTTTGGCTAGACTGCGGAGGGTCCTTGGGCTTTCTTTGAGACTCGACCTTGCGCTGATGGAGCTCTTCGGATCTGGCGTACTTTTCAAACAACTGATAGAGCTCTTGGAGGTTTTTGGGTGGGTACCTGATGCAGTGACTGTATAGGACGCCAGCCCGAAGGCCACTGATGGCGTAGTGTATGGCGATTTGGTCGTCGACCGAGGGCAGTTGCGACTTGAGAGCCAGGAACTTGCGGTAGTACTCCCGTAGGGTTTCTTTCTCTTGTTGTTTGTAGAGTGACAGCTTGGCCAAGGCATCGATGTCTGGGCGGTACCCTTGAAAGTTAAGCAGAAACTTGTCCCGGAGACTTCGCCAGGAGTCGATGGACAGTGGGGGCAACCTGGTGTACCAGGTCAAGGCCGGACCTTCGAGGGCGATGATGAAGGACTTGGCCATTGTGGCGTCGTCCCCTCCGGATGATGCGACAGCGACTTGATAGCTCATGATGTATTGTGCTGGGTCGGTGCTGCCATTGTACTTGGGGTAGCTCCCTGCCCTGAAGTTGGCGGGCCAAGGTGACACTTGGAGTTGCGGCGCCAGGGGGCTTCGCTCATCAAGGTAGTTGATGCCTTGGAAAGCTGCGGCGTGTGGGATGAAGGGCCCGCGCTGGGGAATGAATAAATCTCTAGCTGGCGCGCGCTGCTGGAGGGGTGGGCCATGCTGTAGATCATGCTGTCCTTCGCTCTGCATGAGCGCAATCTCTTGCTCTAGTTCCCGGGCCCTCTGCTCCTCGTCTCGTATCATCTAACGCACTTTGGCTTGCGCGGAGACGCGTTGGCGCTTGGCTTCGAGGATTTCTTTCTGCTTTTGGAGGTTGCGGTTCTTGAGGCGCAGGGCCCATAACTGTAGTTGTTCTTCTGCTGAGACGCCGATGACTTCGCCGTCCTCTGTTGTGTCCTCGCCCTCTAGTGGAGCGAAGCCTAGGGGTGGTACTTGTGGTTGGCCTCCGGAGCTGTAGGTGCGGAGGGTGCCTTCGAGAGTGTGTTGATCGTTGCGCTGTCTCTTACTGAGTGCTTCGTCTTCGCCAGCTTCTTGGTGGGTGT
This sequence comes from Zea mays, assembly GCF_902167145.1. Lineage (NCBI taxonomy): Eukaryota > Viridiplantae > Streptophyta > Magnoliopsida > Poales > Poaceae > Zea > Zea mays. The sequence continues at coordinate 68,696,620 of NC_050096.1, read as the reverse complement.
TGTCTGCGAGGGCCTTGCCCTTTTTCTCAGCTAGCAGTGCTGCCTTCGCCGCTTCGTCGACGGATGGGGCTGCCTTCGAACTAGCTCTTTTGGGTGCCATCGCGGGTGGTTTGCTCGTAGCACGAACGGTGGGCGCCAAATGTTGGAACTAGCTCTCTTGGGCAAGTTGATCCAACGGGAGAGTGGAAAGGATGCAAGCAAGGTTTAACTCGAGATGGCAATTGCTATGTTAATCCAGCCTCTCAAGGGCACTGTACGGGGGTATTTATAGGTGCCCGAGCGCCCAACGTCCCGATGTAAGGACGCTTATGCCCTCAGACACCTGGATTATCCCCAGAATATTCCCATAAGGGAGGGTTACAAACTGTCATTACAGAAAAGCTATTACAAATCAAACCCGTAACACGCCTGTCCGTGCGGGGCCTGTTACGATGGGCCGAATCCCACGTGGGCCTCCAGGTAAGGCGAGGACGTGGGATGGAGAGACTTCGTCGTAGGCCTTCGTCTTGCAGTGAAGAGGACGAAGGGTGGGCCGCGCCGGTCATCTTGCCTCTGTTGGTGCAGCGAGTTGACAAAGGCCTGGAGCGAAGGGTAGCGTCTTCGCCTTCGCCCCAACACACCGGCTTGCCATTGGACTCTCGCGTGTAGTATAGCCATTGCATTACTACTATATTTACCATCAAATCTCTACTCTTATGAAGCACCAGTTTTTCTGGTTTTCATTATCCTCACTTTTGCAAAAAAAAAAGTCATTATATTTTTTTTCTAATCTAACTCGTTGTTCAAACACATGCGTCGTGCACGAAACAAGTAGGTTTGTTCATCTTCCACACTTCTCGCCTATCATTGGGTCGTGAGAAGCCACCTAAGCCCAACATGATAGGAAGTCGCACGCAACGCAACACTCCTACATGGTACCACCTCGTTACCTAAAAGTGGACGGGCGATCGACCGAGCGAGCTATAAAAATGGGATCACACTCCTTTTTAACATATACTTTTCTCGGCCTTTTAGCTAAGATAAATTGTAATAATTGTTCTTTTGAGTTTAATATCTTGGTACGTGGACCATATGTTTAATTTAATATTAAATTTATTTTTATAGGTATTTTTTGGAATGGTCCCGCACTGGCCTACTAGGTTCACTACAGGACTCGTCTTCTTTGCCTAGTGCCACAGACACTAGGCAAAGCCTCTTTTACACTCGGCAAATGGTTTGCCTAGTGTTGCACTCGGCAAAAAGAAGTCGGCAACGAAGGGATCGGCAAAGAGTCCTTGCCGAGTGCCATTTCTCGGGCACTCGGCAAAAACTTTGCCTAGTGCCACACGTCACTCGGCGAAGAAAAGTTTCCATGACGATGGAAGGCACGGTAACGGAGGCTTTGCCTAGTGCAGCACTAGGCAAAGGCGACTCCTGTGCCGAGTGCAGCGCTAGGCAAAGGCGAATCTTTTGTCGAGTGCAGCACTAGGCAGGGGAGGCTCCTGTACCGAGTGTAACACTAGGCAAAGTGTGTTTCCAGGCTACCCTCGCTTCTTACCTTGCCGAGTTCAAATTTGAATTATCAAAAGAAATTCAATTAAATAAAATAAATTAAGTAAATATAGCAAAAACTTCAAAAATTTTACCAAAACTTGACATGTAGTTCTAGGTGCTATAGGAACACATCATAAAAAGTTTGGAAGCAGAAAGAAAAAAAATTATTTTACTGAGTGTCAAAATACGACACTAGGTAAAGTGCCTCTTTGCCTAGTGTTCCAGACCGACACTAGGCAAAGAGACCTTCTTTGCCGAGTGTCGAAGTCAGATACTCGGCAACGTTAACGGTTGGTGGATGGTGTTAGCTGACGACGCTAGTTTATCAAGTGTTTTTCTTTGTCTAGTGTCTGGCACTAGGGAAACTTCCGATTTGCCGAGCGTTTTTTTTTTGCCTAGTGTCTGGCACTAGGTAAACTTTTGATTTGCCAGTGTTTTGCTTTGCCTAGTGGCGGACACTCGGCAAATGACTGATTTACCTAGTGTCTTACTTTGCCCAGCGTAACACTCGGCAAAGAAGATCTTTGCCTAGTGCCCGTGAATTCACACTCGGCAAAATATTTAGCGCCAGACAAAGTTTGTCTCTCCCGTAGTGTCATCATATATTTTATACTAGTATGATTGGTTCTATAGTCATTCACGGTAGTCCTTCCCGTTCACGTTTTATAAAAAATAAAGTAAAATTATGTATAAGTGATGGTTCGAATTTTAATTTGGTTATCAATTTTATATTCAAGAACATATATATATTTTTATGTTTTATTAAAATAAAGTCTACTTATTTACAAGCATGTGACTGACAGTAAAGCCACTTGTCTTAGATATCGTACGACGCACATCTAGAGCCTCTTGGGTTGATGGCAGAGACGCGGCGCGCGAGCCTTGTTCTCCTCTCCTCGGAGAGCTGCCTAGCGAGCCCACCGAGGGCATCGGCATTGCTTCCTTCGCCAGTCACCGGTTCGTACCTCCCTGTCTCCACGTTGACCCTGGACACCCTCTGTGCCAGCATCCGCTCCCCGATCCCGACGAGCGTCCGCATGTTCTCCGGCGTCGCCGCGTCCACGGTGGCCGCGGCGCCACGGAGCGAGTTGTCCTGGATGCGCAGGTAGTCGCCGTCGCTGTGGAGCGACTGGAACATCGCGGCGACGTGGATGTCCACCAGGTCCGAGCTGGCCGCCATGAAGATGTCGATGATGGGGGCCATGCCGTTGTTGCGGAGCCACCGGCAGATACCCCACCGGGAGCACTGCCGCGCCGTGTAGAGGCCCTGCTCGGACGTCGACCCCGTCCCGATGGACAGCACCAGGAACCTGCGGCAGTTCGACGGCTTCACTGGGTACAGCTCCTCGGCCTTGTCCTTGCTGGCAAGCATCTTTTTGGTGATCTGCGTCATCGCAACCATCGTCTACGCATGTGCAATCGGGCGACATACATAAGCAACAATTAGCATCGACCTTGTGGGCCGCCATGGACATGGAGTCTGTGCGTCCGTTTTCCAGTTAGCTAGTCAGTTACCGGGTTGTTGGCCGCCACACCGCCGTCGATGAGGTTGTATTCGCGCTCCTTGCCGTTGGCGTCTTCAGTCTGGAAGTAGTGCGCCGGGAGGTAGGTCGGCGCGGCGGACGTGCCAATGCACACGTCCGAGAGCAGAGCGTTCTTCAGAGGCGTGCTCTTGGCCTGCAAATTGGCGCAGCAGATAGGAAAGAGCTGAGTATGTTAGCGCACGGCGTACGTAGGCAGCCATTCGCATGCGACGACGTACAGATGAATCATTCGTGACGACGTACGTACGTCGTAGGTAGAGAAGATGATAGGCTGCAGCAGCCTGATGTCGAAGGCAGGGATGATGACGTTGGTCAGCGTCTCGCTTACCCTCGTCTCGCCGAGGATGCTCCTAATCAGGCTGCGCATGCACTTGCCGTTGTACTTTGGCTTCCTCAGCGCGGACATGGCGGCCGCAAGCCTGCTCCTGCTCACATGCATGCATGCATGCCACAAACATGCGCACATGATGATCCGCAGATGTATAGAGGACGTACGTACGATGCTGGATGGATGCAAGAACAATGGCGGCAGCATCGGACTCACTTCTGAGGAAAGATGCGCGGGCAGTTCTGCATGTAAAAGTGGTTGATGTCCTTGGCAGCGTAGAGAGGCCGCTTGTCCTTGCCGGGCGCGGTGAGCATGGCGGTGATGAGACCGCCGGTGCTGGTTCCGGCGATGTAGTCGAAGTAGTCCGCCAGCCTCGCCTCCGGTCCGTCCAGCTCCTGCAGCCTGGCCTCCAGGAAGGCGAGGATGGTTCCCGGGATGAGACCCCGGACGCCGCCGCCGTCCACCGTCAGCACCGTCACCCTCTGCCCCAGCACGACGGGCTCGCCGACCACGCTCCCGGCCATCGCCTTCGTGCTACAGGTATTGCATGGACGCCGCGACGAGTAGCTCGCCATTGCCGCCTTCGACAACACACCCCCGAATCGATTAATGAGCTAGCTATAGATACTCGTCGAGGGCACAATAAGTGTGATTAGTGATGAACTGAGGAGGCAACGATAGATGACTTGTATATATATAGGCACTACGTACATGCTGTCCCATTTTTAGAGTGACACATAGAAACTGGTGCGCGAAAGGTTTCATGCAACCACTACTAAAATGGTGTTCCACTAGGGGTTGTCCACTTTTTGATGATTCTTTTATACTAAATAAGGAGATATGAAAAATCTAACGCAAGGGACCAAAAGAAGAGATATTTGTCCATTTTAATTAGGAGGTGTTTGAATATTGTACTATAGCTAATAGTTAGCCATTAAAATTAGCCGAATACATCCAAACAATCTAGCTAATAGTTCAACTATTAGCTGTTTTAGCAAATTAGCTAATAGTTATCTAGATATTTATTAGCTAGCTAATTCTACTAGCAAATTTTAAAGCAACCAACTATTAGCTCTAGTACATTCAAACATCCTCTTACTCCTTCCGTTCAAATTTATAATTAGTTTTACTTTTCAAGTTTGATTGGGTCGTTTCATTTAATTTTTGCGAATTTTTTTTTTTAAAAAAAATCTAAAACCACACTTAAAGTATATTATATGCTAAATGATATCTCAATAAAGATTAATAATAGTTATGAACTTTTTTAATAAGATGAGTCAATCAAATTTAGGGTAAAAAGATCAAACGAAATATAAATTGAACGGATGGATATTTTGGAACGGATTATATCTCTACTACTACTTAAGAGGGTAAGGAGGGCGTCCACACCCTCACCACGGCTCCGCCCTCCCCCCACCCCCGCTAATCTCGCCGCCACCACGCCGCGCGAGCGCCGCGCGCGCCCCGTCTTCGCTCTCTCCCTAGAATCCCGTCTGCGTCCGCGCTCTCCAAGGCGAGTCCTCCGCCCAGATCGTCGCAGTCCCTGCTCTCTGCTTGCCCCATCCACGGCGATGCAGCGGGAGAGAGAGAGGAGCGTGGCAGAGACGACCGGCGCAATGGCGAGGCAGCATCCATGGCTGCCTGTGCGGGTTCCCTGTGTGCGCGTGCGCCGGTGCCACCGTGGCGGCGTCCGCCTTCTCCTTCGCGGGCATGGACCCCATTCTCCGTCCCCATGATTCCCTTCCTCGCCTGCTAACAGTGCAAGCTCAGTCTGCTATATTGTCAAGTTAGCTGCTCTCTCGTGCCCTCCGCAATGTTTCCCTAGCTCTTTGTTGTACGTGCCTTTGTAGCCCAGTGTACTGCAATGAAATGTGGGGCTTGTTGTCATTGTAGACAGCGCGCGTGATTTTCTGTGTGTTTGGATTCATCTCTGGTGTTCTGCTTGATCCATGCCCCATGGCAGCTTTATCTTCTTTACAGCCTGACGAATGATGGTTGGGAGGTCGTTGTCTAATTAGGTTTATTCTTGGTCTAATTCAGTGATATTTGTTTGCCATTGTTGAATCGAATACTGCTCTTTCCATTCCCCATCGTTTGGTGTGTTTAGATTGGATGTGTTGGATGGATGGTGCCCAAAGTTTATGAGACATGGAATGAGTACAAATAATCTGGTTGTTATTTTTTCCTTGTTTATGAGACATGGAATGAGTACAAATAATCTGGTTGTTCAGAATCTAGTTGTTTATTTTGAGTATTGTAGATACAATGGCAGTTCAGATTGAGCATTGTCTGTCCTGTTTAAATTAATAATGCCAAGCCTTGACAAGCTCGAAGGTTGGAGCTTCGTCTGTTCCCCTCTTCCAATGAATTAGGTGGTCGTCTCCTATGTTTTATCTCAAAGAATACCACACAGGCTTAAATTATTTAGAACAACACATGCTGCTGGTAATGGTGACCTTTTATTTCTCATAACTAATCACCCGTTCTTATATTATGTACCATAAATTATTTCATCTACTTATCTAAATAAATGATTTAGTAGTCATATAATTCCTGGTATTCCATTTGCCTTCTCTTTTACCTTTTCTAATTATGTGCATCTTGTGGGTGTAATTGACAGTTAAGAACCTAGTTGTTTATTTTGAGCATTATATATTCATTAGCAGTTTGGAACATCATGTCTGAGAATTGGCTGTCCTGTTTAAATTAATAATGACAAGCCTTGACAAGCTTGAAAGTTGGAGCTTGGTTTATTCCCCTCTTTCAATGAACTAGGTGGTCGTCCCCTAAGTTTTATCTGGAAGAGCACCGCACATGCTTAAATTATTTAGAAAATCACGTGCTGCTGGTAATTGTGACATTTTATTTTTCATGACTAATCACCCCTTCTTAATTTATATACCATAAATTATTTCGTTTACTCATCTAAATAAATCTTTAGTAGCCGTATAGTTTGGTACTTCAATAAATAGTTTAAAACATAAGACGTACTACTTTATTTTGATGCTCTCAGAGAGAGTGGACACTTTAGATGCTTAAATCTTTCGACAACTACCTTTTTCATTGTTTTGGGAAACGTGTAGAATGTGTGGTTCCAACCATCAGAATATAAGCGTATTTTATGTAACTTGCAACCTTGATACATGGCTTAAGTTAGATGATAGAACAGGCATCCCATTGTATTATTTTGTAAACTCCCAACTTTTCTTCAACCTACGCATAACCATTTTGAAGCAGACATGTTGAATTGACAAATTGACGAGGGAAGGAGCTAACAGTTTTGGTGCCTTCAGAGTTCAGCATGATATTGCCAGCGTCGATCAAGGCCCAGTCCAGTGTCCAAGTATAAATTCACAAGCTAACAAAGAAATGTTTGGCATGAACAATATTAGCATTAAAAGACAGCTCTGACCTTTTATTCTGGTGGCCATAGCATTATTCCAATCTTGCTGTTGTTCTTTTTCTGGACAGTGCAAACTAATGCTGAAGTAGACAACCTGAGTTGAATTCATTCACCATCTTGTAAATTTTTTACCAAGACACTATACATGTGCTTTGAATTTTTGTATCTCATGCTTTGCTTAGTTCTTTTGATTGTCTTGTATTTTAGAATGAATTGATGATAAACAATTCCCTTAGTTATAAAAAATCATGAGTGTTGTCCTGGTTCTTTGAGGACTTCACATTGCTTTAAAATTTTGATAGCTGGAGGTGTTCATTTACTTTTTCTATTCAGTGTTGGTCATCATTTTCCTGCCTGGTTGGGTTTCCTCTGCTTGTCATTCTTGCAGTCAGCGTGAACAAGGTCGAGGCATTGTACAGGTTGTTCAAGAAGATCAGCAGCACCTTCATTGGCGATGGGCTGATTAACAAGGTCAGCAATGGGTGTCTGATTCACTACTTAGTTCTTATGTAATCTCTTATTAATCTTTATAGTATGTGCAAGTGTGGATGGTCCTGTTAGTATCAGTCCTGTCGGTCGATGTGAACTGGCCTCCATCTGATCGCTTATGATGATCAGTGATTTAAAATCTTGGAGATAAGGCTAGATGAGGTGGCTATATCTCACATGGATACCGTGTCTCCGCCCGCCGTGGTTGGACGGTCGTGCCTGGCCCCTCCCCCACGAGATTGCCACCCCTCCCGCCTCGCTCGTCGCAGTGCTGCCCCCGGCGAGGCTGCCGAAATTGTCACCATCCTCCACCCCGCTCGCTATGGCGAGTCTCATGAGGCACTGAAATGTGTAGATGTTTTCAAGGAGTTCCATCAAACAAGAACGAAGCACATGAAGCTGACATGGATGGGAACCTGCAACGTAAGTGCGAAGTTTGATGCTAACCCTATTGAGCTCGTTGTTATGACATATCAGGTAATCTCGGGTCATTTCTGCATCACAAAAAATGGTGCTATATTAACATGTTTGACATTTTTTGACATGCCACATTACTACTATTGTTCAATGGATCCGACAGGCTTAGATATTTTGAAATTGCAACACAACTAAACATGTCAGATGATGTAGTGTGTGTTTGCTCCATTCACTTTCTTGTGTGAAATACAAGATCCTTAACAGGGAACCGACAAATAGATCCATCTCACCTAATGATGTTTTTTAGTTCAATTTTAAATTTATTAACATAATGATAAGAATTAAGGTATTTCCTGTTTCACTATTCTTTCACTGTTTGGTAGACTTAGAGTTTAGTTATTATACTAATATTTTTGTTGTCACTCTTTTTGGATTCCATCGCCTCCTGTTGATGAGAAGAAAAAAGGTGTTGAAAATGTTGACAAAGACAGGAGGTATGCAATTGATGCATCAATTGTGTGCATTATGAAGGCTGCAAAGTTATGGGTCATCAACAACTAGTTGCTAAATGTGTTGAGCACCTGTTCCACATGTTTAAGATTCCTATTTGAGAAGTTCTTCATAGCATGACTTAACTTGTTTTCTATTACCAGTTACAATTTTTATTTAGTTCTTGCAATAAGTGTCTCATTAATTCAGTTACAATTTTTCCTGCTTATGGTACATGGGGCATCCTATTATTGCATCAGAAGTAATTACATACCCTTTTGGATTACATTTGATATCGTGTTAAGGTAGCCCTTATATATGAATGACATATTGCCACATGTCTCAAACCATGGACCTAGGTTATTAAGCTCAATCTACAAAGATAACTGTTAACTCTGTCCATGGCTGCATAATCTAGGATAATCATGTAGGAAAAAATGGTTTTGTTACTTGTGTTGTGTTTTCTCCATTTTCTTCTTGGGTCTGTGTGATACCTCAGCCTGACTTCAAAGCATGTTTTTGTTTTCTAGGTAGATGCATTTCTGGCTCCGTTGTCACCTGTTGGTTTGTGGAAGGCAGAGCGGTCTGGATCTAGCCATTCTGGCCACTGGATCTTTCTACCCATGGCCCATGGGAAGTTGTACTAGAATTGCATTCTTTCTAGGATGAAGTACTTGCTACTCTGTTGACTGTTGTCTCTTCTTTTTTATCTCACCCTCTGTCCTAAAGCTATTGTACCTAGAAATGCGAAAATAGCCTTTAATTTGAGATGAATAATCAAGCATAGGATCTTACTCATCTCAATATTGATAATGTTTTATGATGGCATGTGATCATGTGTATAAATGAAAGAGAAAATGTGAAACATATTTTTGCAAGGATATTACCTGCTTTTGACAAACTGTAAGGAAAATGGACCCCGGGCCATTTGGCTAATTGAGTTTTGGTGTATGATGATCAACACAATCCGTGAACTAATAAGCTTTCTAGTGTTTGTGTTTGTGTTTGTAGTTCACAGGATGCAAGATCTACTTGGACTAAGGAATTGGGGAAAGCAACACCTCAAAAGAAGACATTAAAAAGATCCAAGAAAAGATCCAAGAAAAGTCCAAGTGCAAGATCTACTTGGAAAACCTGCGGACTATCTGTGCGTGGAGCATCGGACTGTCCGGTGGCACACCTGACTGTCTGGTGCCCACCACCGGACTGTCCGGTGCACCAGGGAACTGCAGCCCAACGACTAGTTCCAGGTGGCACCCGGAGAGAAGACCACCGGACTGTCTGGTGTGAGCATCGGACTGTCCGGTGTGAAAAGCCTGCGGCGCCAACGGTCACCTGCTCTGACAGGGCAACGGCAAGGCGCACCGGACAGGCTATAGTGCATTGTCCGGTGCACCACCGGACTGCCTGGTGTGCCGCAGAGAACAACAGCTTTTCTCCAACGGCTATTTTGGAGTTGGGGCCTATATATACTTCACCCAACCGGCCATTTGAAGGTCTGGGAGCCCAAGCAACATACCAAGGCATATAGTGCATATTTCCAAGAGCTTAAACACCCAAGTGCTTAATAGAATCACTCGGTGATTAGCGTAGGTGCTTTGCGAAGTGCTTAGGTTAGTTAGACCGCTTTAGCACTTGCTCTAGGTGAACCCTAGTTAGTTGAGTGAGTTTTGTAAAACCACACAACCCCTTGGCTCTTGCGTGAGCCGTTGTAATTGTACCGAGTGGGGCGGGAGTCTTGCGAGACCAACCGCGTTTGTGTCACGGCCGCCACCGTGTACTGAAGGGAACAAGGCCCGCGACGTTTTGGCCGGAAGCTCGATAGTGGAGACGGCAGGGAGCGTCCGAGAGGAGCCGGAAGCGGAGCACCACTTGTGCGTGGAGAAGGCCCGCGGCTCTCTACGGAGTTACTCGACCGTGGTGCTTGGCCCTCGCGTGGGCTTCCCTTTTGTGTAGGGGCACCAACGAGGATTAGTCGTGACCTTGCGTGGTTCTGGATACCTCGGTAAAAATACCGGTGTTATCCACGAGAGTTTGCTTCTCTACTTTGCTCTTTAAGTTTCCGCATTTATATTAAGCATTTAAGTTTCAATCTTGTATACATACTTATTTAGTGTAGATTGAAACTTAGCCATTGTGGTAGAGATAGCAACACTTAGACAAAACCTAGATTGCACTTTATAGTTTGATTATTTGCATAGGTTTTGCTCTAGGGATTTAATTGTGGCCTAGTTTAGTAAAAGTTTTAGAAGTCCTAATTCACCCTACCTCTTAGGCATCACCCGTTTCCTACAAGTGGCATCAGAGCCCGGTTTGGCTCATTTGAAACGCTTTAGCTTCACCGCTAAAAGAGCCGACGCTTTTTAGAGGAAGGGATGGATACCCATAGGCCACCACACTTCGACGGCACTAACTTCCCATATTATAGTGCTAGAATGGCTTGTTACGTAGAGGCCGTTGATCTAGGTGTTTGGAGAGTCACTCGTGACAGGATGAAACCCCTTAAGAATCTCGAGAAACCCACCACGAGTGAGGAAAAAGAAATTCATTTAAATGCTAGAGCCAAAAATTGCTTGTATGAATCTCTTAGCATGGATATTTTTAATCAAGTATTTACCTTGAAAACTACTAATGAGATTTGGCTAAAATTGCATGAGCTCCATGACGGCACATCCAATGTCCGTGAGCAAAAACATTGCCTAGTCTTAAATGAGTATAATTCTTTTGCTATGAAAGATGATGAGCTTGTTAGAGACATGTATTCTCGTTTGAATCTAATTATCAATGAGCTCAATTCTATTGGCATTAATAAGCTAGATGATGCGAACATTGTGAGGAAGATTATCTCCCTACTACCACAACGAAGATATGGGAGCATCATCACTATCCTTCACAACATGGAGGACTTGGGTAACATGACCCCAACCATTGTGATTGGAAAAATCGCGGCTTTTGAGATGTCGCGAAAAATGTGTCGGGGAGAGGAGCCAACTTCCTCAAGGCCATATGCTTTTTCATGTGATGAAAGGATGGGCAAAAAGAAGGCTCCCACTCCAAGTTCCTCAAGTGAAGAAGAGGAAGAGGAAGAAAGTGATGATGATGAAGATAATCAACCATGCACATCATCCTCCGAGGACAAAGAGACAATCCGACGCGTCGGAAAGGTAATGGGGATGATCCGCAAAATTAATCTAATGGGTGTACCTCTGCAGGTAGAGGATCTTCTCTTTAACATTGACAGGAAAAAGCAAAGAAAGAGAGGATGCTTCGCATGCGGGGAGAAGGGCCACTTCAGGTACAATTGTCCAAATATGGCCGAACCCAAAAAGGGGAGGAGCAAAGGCAAGGCGCTAACAAGTGTCAAAACTTGGGATGATTCTTCAAGCGAAGATGAACCTCCAAGAACACGCAGCCACCGATCCTCATCACGCTCATCACGGTCATCACACAAATGCCTTATGGCAAGAGGTAACAAAAGCATTCCATCTTCTAGTGATAAAAGTAGTAGTGATGATGAAGGTGAGGGAAAGCCCTCCATAGATGAGCTTGCGGAAGCCGTTGAATTTTTCCAGGATGTTTGCACTAAAAAAAGCTCAACTTAAAACTTTGAAAAATAAGTTGATTAGCTCTCAAAATGATTATAGAGGTTTGCTAGAAAAATTTAAAACTTTTGCAAACTTAAATAGTGAGCTATCAACTAAAATTGAGCTATTAGAATCTAGTGCTCCATCCACTGCTACCGATGATGGCCTTATGAAAAAGAATGAAAAACTTAAAGCTAAGTTAGCTAGCTCCCAAGAAGCTATTGAAAATTTGCTAGAGAAAATGGAAATTCTTAGCATACACATTAATGAGCTAACTACTAAGCTAGAAAACATTGGTAGCACCCTAGCAGCATCTTTAGTTGAAATACCTAAAATAATTAAGAAAGATGCTTCTACTTCCTGCCTTAATTTAATTGATGATTCTAACCCGTGCAACCAAGTCTTTGTTGAGAATATTGTTGTGGAGACATGTTCGGATGAGGTTGCAAAGGAAAATGAGCAATTAAAGCAAGAAGTAGCTCGTCTTGGCAAGGCTTTGTATGACAAGAAAGGCAAAGCCAAACAAATCTGACCTCCACAGGATAACACCATTGCGGGAGTGAACAAGCCTATGGAGGGAGAAATTGTGATTTGTAGGGTATGCCATATGGAAGGCCATAAGTCTTTTCAATGCAAGGCGATGACCGGGGATAAGCAGAAGCAAAAGCTCAAGCAAAAGCCATCAAGCAAAATCTTCAACACCTACATCAAAAAGGTGGACAAAAAGATTGCTACGCCATATTTGATCAAGAAGAAAAAGAATGGAAAGGTGATAGCAATCAAGGCCAACAAGCAAGCCAACAAAGGCAAGGGGGCCAAACGCATCTAGGTGCCAAAGGAAATAATTTCAACCATGAAAAGCACCAAGAAGGTTTGGATCCCGAAAGGGAAGTAAGTGGACCGAAGGTAGCGGGAAATTTGGAGACTTGGCAAAATTGGGATGTATATCATGGGATACATCATATTGGATCAAGTTTATTGCCAAGTGAGTTAGTGAAAATCTTGGACCCAAATTTTCCACCCATGACTAAGGTAACTAGATTTACTGTATTTCTTATTTTTAGATATGAGTATTTATCTTTTTTGTATCTAGTTTTACCTTTCATGCCTAGTATTACATTTTGTGCTTACTTTAGCTTAAATGCATGCATACTAGGAAAATCACATGGTAGGTATGCTTGTTTTAAATTCATACACTTAAGCAAGCCTACATGATTTAAAATGTTCATTTGAGTATGGCACATAGCTCCTTTATCACCCTATAATAAATGATGCATCAACTGATATTGTTAATATTACAAGTGGTAAAGCACTCACATCCTACAATGTGTATCATTTAATTTATATGTGCCAAAATTTGGATTATAAATACTTCGCCCCTCTTGATATCAAATCAAAGTGCATGTCTCCTACAAGTATTCAAAACTTGTATGCACACCTTCAGGGGGAGGTTACTCTATAATATAATACTTTGAGACTAACACCTTTTCAAGTCTATTTTATGTGATAGTCTCATTGTAAGGAAAATGAGGTCCCCGGAGAAAGACAACAATCTTCCACTGCAAATCCACTAGAACTCTTACGTCTTACAAGTCTACCATTTAACTTCAAATGGTCTGCCATTGGTTTCAATTGGTAATTGTGAGACAACATTTGTATCATTTACATGTCTTCTCCAATATTTGATTAGACTATATTTCATATCATATACTTCCATGTTGCTAAAAATGCATAAGTGGTTCACTCACATTCTGTTACCTATGCATAAGGGAAGTTAGTCTTTTCAAATCATGTCTTGTACCTCTAATTTTCACATGCTTTTTCCTAAGTAGAAGATCTCTGACAGGGGGAGTTTTTCTTCATCTCTAAAGGGGGAGAAAATTCTTTCTAAAGGAGAACACTCATTTAGGGGGAGTAATCTTTTAGTGCTTCTATTGATATTAATTTATAATTCTTTAGAGAGGGCAAGTCTTATTCGCTTCCTATATGCTCTTAATGTCTTCCTTTTCGGTGGTTGATGCCAAAGGGGGAGAAGTTGTAGGGACCAAAGCAATATAAAATGTATCAAACACCAAACACCACCACTTTAAAATTTTATTTCTTCAAGTGGTTTTTCAAGTGGTTTTGGTTCTTTGGTCTAAAATAGGAAGTAAGTGAATTATGGAGTTAGGGGGAGGCTTAAGTCCATAATATCACATTGTGGGGGACAAACATGCATCCTAGCAAGTAGATTGCATATTTACATTCAAATACTTGTATTATTTGCTTGCTTTGGTTGTGTTGTCATCAATCACCAAAAAGGGGGAGATTGTAAGGAAAATGGACCCCGGGCCATTTGGCTAATTGAGTTTTGGTGTTTGATGATCAACACAATCCGTGAACTAATAAGCTATCTAGTGTTTGTGTTTGTAGTTCACAGGATGCAAGATCCACTTGGACTAAGGAATTGGGGAAAGCAACACCTCAAAAGAAGACATTAAAAAGATCCAAGAAAAGTCCAAGTGTGCTGCCTGCGGACTGTCTGTGCGTGGAGCACCGGACTGTCCGGTGCCCACCATCGGACTGTCCGGTGCACCAGAGAACTGCAGCCCAACGGCTAGTTCCAGGTGGCACCCGGAGAGAAGACCACCGGACTGTCCGGTGTGAGCACCGAACTGTCCGGTGTGAAAAGCCTGCGGCGCCAACGATCACCTGCTCTGATAGGACAACGGCTAGGCGCACCGGACAGGCTACAATGCGATGTCCGGTGCACCACCGGACTATCCGGTGTGCCGCAGAGAACAACAGCTTTTCTCCAACGGCTATTTTGGAGTTGGGGCCTATATATACTTCACCCAACTGGCCATTTGAAGGTGTGGGAGCCCAAGCAACATACCAAGGCATATATTGCACATTTCCAAGAGCTCAAACACCCAAGTGCTTAATAGAATCACTTGGTGATTAGCGTAGGTGCATTGCGAAGTGCTTAGGTTAGTTAGACCGCTTTAGCGCTTGCTCTAGGTGAACCCTAATTAGTTGAGTGAGTTTTGTAAAACCACACAACCCCTCAGCTCTTGCGTGAGCCGTTGTAATTGTACCGAGTGGGGCGAGAGTCTTGCGAGACTGTGACAACCGCGTTTGTGTCACGGCGGCCACCGTGTACCGAAGGGAACGAGGCCTGCGGCGTTTCGGCCGAAAGCTCGATAGTGGAGACGGCGGGGAGCGTCCAAGAGGAGCCGGAAGCGGAGCACCACTTGCACGTGGAGAAGGCCCGCGGCTCACTACGGAGTTACTCGACCGTGGTGCTTGGCCCTCGCGTGGGCTTCCCTTTGCGTAGGGGCACCAACGAGGATTAGTCGGGACCTTGCGTGGTTCCGGATACCTCAGTAAAAATACCGGCGTTATCCACGAGAGTTTGCTTCTCTACTTTGCTCTTTAAGTTTCCGCATTTATATTAAGCATTTAAGTTTCAATCTTGTATACATACTTATTTAGTGTAGATTGAAACTTAGCCATTGCGGTAGAGATAGCAACACTTAGATAAAACCTAGATTGCACTTTATAGTTTGATTATTTGCATAGGTTTTGCTCTAGGGATTTAATTGTGGCCTAGTTTAGTAAAAGTTTTAGAAGTCCTAATTCACCCCCCCTCTTAGGCGTCACCCGTTTCCTACACAAACAATAGTTAATCATAGGCATGTTGATATGAGAGAATTTGTATGCACGTTGGTATTTTCAAAGCTGAAGGTAGTCTCCTCATGCATAATGACATGTACCATACTACCATGCAAAAATAAAATCAGTGCAGTGTTTTTCTTTTTAAAAACATAGGACTGCTCTAATTCTATGTTTATCTTTTATATATTTTGGTCAGTGTCATGGGTTTTAGCTTATTTTTTGTTGCAGGAAAAACTGCTTGTTGAACAGTTCATTGACAGAGATGTCCCCGACATAAAAAATTGCCTGCTAATTTAAAGGATACAACATTTATGTTAACCAGAGAAGCCAGCTAATTTAGAGGACACACTATTTACGCTGGTTCTTCAAGATCACAAAGGCTTACCAGAATTAGCTAAAAAGTTGAAGAGTACAACTGAATTTGTTGTAAGCATTTGTAACTAATGTTTTCCTTTTATCAAATGAATCTATGATACTTACATGGCTCTCATGTTGATAATTGAATATTGAAGTTCGTCTGTCAAGTATTTATTCCTGTGGTGCATACATTTTTTAACAGAAAGAACTGTCAGCATGCCTTCCCTGCAATTTTTTTGTCCCTGCTAGCATATCATGCACACATATCACAACAATTCTCAGAAAAATGTTTTAGTTACATGTGGCTATAGTTACTGCTATATGTTAGTGGTTGTGGAATGTGCATTGGACTTGACAGTCTTTATACTAGCACTGTCGAAAAGTTCTTAGTCTAGATTACTTTTGTAATTGTTTGAGATGAACAACACAGTGCAACTTTGGTTGTTATATAAACAAGATACCTCCTATGTTTTGTTTCTTCATATTATAGAAGACTTTTACGCCCTTTTATGTTACGTTCTAGGCTATATCACACACAATAGAATAGCTTATGTAATTTTTTGCTCTATGTAATCTTTTTGCTCCATTTTCAGGTCGATCTGGAGCATAATCAATATAGGTCATTTCACGGCTTGACCTGCTTGATGCAGATTTCAACAAGAAAAAAGCCTTTCAAAGGTTCACATATACATTGGTCTATAATTGCAAGAGCCTTTCAAAGGTTCAACAAAGAGAATTTTGAAGAACTACAAAATAATGCCTTCTATATGTACTCAGATTTCTGGTTTTCGTTCGTTCTTGGTCAAATGGGTAATGCATGGCACAGATTCCATTAGGAGTTCCACATCTATGTGTGCAATATTTTTGACACAAGATAGGTATGTGTAAATTAGGGCCAATAATATCATGATTCAGATTTTGTTGTGTCAAGGCGTTTAGGAAAAAAATGTCCCTGCTCATCTGTAGTACCAAAATTCGTTTCTAGGATACTATTCTACTTTGGTTAGATAGCTGGTCCATGTAATCTTCCTTTTCCTTTACCTTCTTTCCTTGTCCATGTTTTTAAATACTTTCATTTATTTATAATTTAACCTGTGTCACACCCGGCTTTAAGGAACAAGGCCAGGTGCATCTCATACATGCGCCCAGAAGACAACATATATAATAACAGAGTGTATAGAGATGAATGTCACAAAACATCAGAGTAATTATTACATAGCGGAAGACTTATTACAAAATAAAAGTATAACCATAAAACGAACTAAGGATCGTCGGCACCAATGTTGACTGGGAAACGCCACCTAGATCAGATCGAACTCCTCAGTGTTAGGCGGCTCCTCCTGAACCACCTGATCATCTCCTGTGGGGGGGTGTGAGACAGCAAGGGTGAGCTCACACATGATCATAGCTCAACAAGTTGTGGGGAACCAGTGGACATAAACTCACAAAGGTGTGAGTTCATGTGATGTGTAAGGCTAATCAATGAAAGGGGTTAAAGCTGAGCATTGCTTTTAAGTAGTTGGTCAAAATTTTATTAGCAGTTACTAAGTGTAAGTAAATACCAAACCATAAGTAAAGTAATAGAACACAATTTATAACAAACCCATGCAATGCAAATGACAAAATTGAATTTAAGTTCCATAATTTAAACATCAGAGAGTCCTGAGCTGCTCATAATCGTGAGCTCGGCTAGTATACCAGTTTTACACTCTGCAGAGGTTGTACCCTTTACCCACAAGTCGTGTTTCCCATGTCGCCAGGGTTAGCTAGGCCCTTAGACACTACCGAGGTGAATGGCTAGGGATCCACTACGAGGCCTTTACAAAGTTCCACTAGCTTCCGAAAACCCGCTACAGTTTACAGGAAGTTCCAATGCAGGGTTCCTGGCTGATCGCCATCGCAGCAAAATCAACCAGGGACCTCCCTACACTGACCACTCCCCTACTGCCCTTGCCCCTTTCGGGTAAGGTCGTCTTCCACTAGCTTTCCTAATTAGTCAGCCAAGGGCGTCCCATTAAACCCTTGTGGTGGCACGTGGTTCTCAAGTTAAGCTCTATGTTCCAATTAACATTAATGAACTTGACATGAACATAAACAGAATAACAAGAATAATTGGAACATAGGTATAATAAATGATTATCCCAAAACCATGTAAAGCAATAGTAAACTACCCAGGTGATTCAGGGGTAAACAAGGTAATGAGATAAACAATCTAGGGTGACCTATTGGGTCCCATCAAAATTAACCTATGCATGGATGAGTGATATTAAAGAACATTATTGGGTAAAAAGTGGTCAAGGGCACAACTTGCCTTCAATGAGCTCCTGCTCAGCTACTTCGACCTGCTGCTCACCAGAATCCTCAGCAACGGGCTCTTCTACTCGCCACAATACAAACAAGCACAGTGTATATAGAGAAATTAACATTACACCAAACATAAAAATAAAATGCTCAGTAATAATCTACACATTAAAATAAAATTCCAGGAACAGGAACCATAATTTTTGGAGTTATAGATTTTAAGTTATGCATTTTCAAAGATTTTATGTGTTTAAAATAGGATTAAGTGTGAAATAAATTTTCTTACTGTTTTCATGACATAACAGAGGCTCTAGGTGCTAAAGAATAAAATTACAAAATTTTAGGAACTAGAATGGAGTGATTTGGAGTTAGTATGAATTTTCTATGAATTTATAAAGTTCTAGCAATTATTTTCCTATTAAAAATCTATTTTCTATTTCCTTTATTCAATTTAAACGATCTCTGGACTGGGCCTCATTTTCCAGAAAAGTCAGGGGGCTCGGGGTAAAACTCTTAAGACTCAGAGCACAGCACCCGAGGATGGCGGGTTCTATTTCAAAGGAACCTAGGGTCTCTTAAGCAAAACGCCAGAGCGAAAGGGTATCACTTAATGTCGGCCGTCCGATTAGAAATCACGCGTCCAGATTAACCCGGACCCGATTATATACACTGCTACGCTGACAACCGTTGGATCCCAGATCCGCGGTCCACGGCGCACGATGCCCTTTACTCCCTCTCGGCCACACGATTCCCTTTCAACGCGCTAGATTCAATACGACGAAGGGGTATGCTAGGGTCTAATCTCGGTCGTCCGCCAACGATCCGATGGCGCACGGTTATCGCCCCAACTGGGCAGACTCACACGGCGGCGCCGCCCTCCCGCCGCGGCGATGAACGCCGGCGAGCAATTCCACGCGCAAGGGTCGTCCAAAATGCGATTAGCTAACGCTAAACCTACTGAACAACAATGCGAACACGTGGATGGCGTTAGTACCTCGATTGAATGGCGGTAGTCTCCTGCTCGCGGCGCGCAGCGGAGGACGAGGTACGGTGAGGAATTCCGGCGAGGCCCGCGACGGATTCCGAGTGCTTTTGCCACGGATGCCTCCCTACCGGCCAGATGAAGCCCGCGGACACCCCACCGAGGACCGGATCGACGGCTTTGCAGGGATTACTCGCGGCGGCCGCTCCTCTCTTCTCTCTGGTTAATGGTGCACGGCGGTGGATTCAGTGGTGGGAGCACGGGGAAGAAGTGGGCGAGCCCCGCCTTTATCCACAGAGCCATCGGGGTTGAGAACGTGGCGAGCGACTCCGGAGAAAGGGGAAAGAAGACCGCGCTGCCTGCCATGGTCGGGATTCAGTTGGCGGTGAAGATGAACACGCTGACGCGCGGGCCCGGGTTTCCAGTGAGCCGAGCTATCGGCAGCTGAGGGAAGAAGGGCGCTGTCCAGTGGGGCCCATCGGCCAGAGAACGCTGTGAGCGCGCGCGACGGTCTGACCGGACGGGCCCACAGACCAGCCGCAGAGTCACGCGTACACGCGCGTGGGTGACTGCCCGGTGGACCCAAGATGTCGGCGCCACTCTCCTCCAGCTGGGTTCGCGTGGAGAACTCCTTAGATGGGCCGGCTCTATAGGTTTCAGCCCATGTGCTAGTTTTTCTTTTTATTTTTCTTTTCCTTTTTCTGATTTATATTTTTCCCATCCCATTTGAATTCAAATTTCACACTTAAATCTTTTGGTGAATTCTTCTTAGATTAAAAGTATAATTTGAACATGATGGTCTTACTTTTAGTTATAATACTTGTCTTGTATATATTTTATTTTATTTTTGTACTCCTTTTCCTCCCTCCACTTTTCTTTAGGGTTTCTAAATTCCACTTTGGACTTTAACATATTTCCTTGTCATAATTTTATTTTATTTTCTCACAATATGCACACAAAATAAAATCCAGCATGATGCATAATTTGGTGGCATACATTTTTTTATTCATATGGTGTTCACATGGGATGATGCATAAAGGTTAAACTCATATGAAGAGGAATTGTTTCTCTATTGGTATTATTTCTAGCAAATTACAAAGTGGGTGTTACAAATCCTACCCCCTTAAAAATAATCTCGTCCTCGAGATTCAAGAAGAACTAGAGAAAAGGTGGGGAAAATCTATACGAAGCTCTTCTTCTCTTTCCCAAGTTGCTTCATCTTCACCGTGGTGACTCCATTGCACTTTGCACATCTTTATCACCTTATTCCTCGTAACTCGAGTCAAAGTGTCCAAAATCTTGATCGGGTATTCCGTGTAAGTCAAATCACCCTGAACACTAAGCTCTTCCATTGGTAACTGTTCCTCAGGGACACGGAGACACTTCTTAAGTTGAGATACGTGGAACACGTTATGCACATCCGATAGACTATCCGGTAACTCGAGTTGGTATGCCATCTCTCCAACTCTCCTAAAGATCAAGAATGGTCCAATATAGCGAGGGGACAATTTGCCCTTTACTTTGAATCTCCTCATTCCACGAAGTGGTGACACCTTGAGATACACATAATCTCCTTCTTCAAATTCCAGTGGTCTCCTTCTATTATCAGCATAGCTCTTTTGCCTGGTTTGAGCCACTCTCAAATTCTCTCGAATTATACGAACTTGTTCTTCTGCTTCTTGAATCAATTCAGGCCCAAAGAACTGTCTCTCTCCAGTCTGATCCCAATACAAAGGAGTTCTGCACTTCCTCCCATATAAAGCTTCAAAAGGTGACATCTTTAGACTGGCCTGGTAACTATTATTATACGAGAACTCAGCATAAGGCAGACTCTTATCCCAACTTCCTCCATGCTGAAGGGCACATGCTCTCAACATATCTTCCAATACTTGATTAGTCCTTTCAGTCTGTCCATCAGTCTGAGGGTGATAAGCCGTACTGAAATTCAACTTCGTACTCATGTTCTCATGAAAGCTTCTCCAAAATCTTGAGGTAAATTGTGAACCTCGATCAGACACGATCTTCTTTGGTACTCCATGTAAACACACAATCCGAGCCATATATAACTCTGCTAGTTGAGAACCTTTATAAGTAGTCTTCACAGGAATAAAGTGAGCCGCTTTAGTCAATCTATCCACAATCACCCATATAGCATCATATCCTTTCTAGGTGCGAGGCAATCCAGTAATGAAATCCATACCAATCTCTTCCCACTTCCACTCGGGTATCTTCAGTGGGTGCAATAGTCCAGCTGGCCTCTGGTGTTCAGCCTTAACTCTTTGACATACATCGCACATAGCCACATGTGCAGCCACATCTCTTTTCAATCCATACCACCAATACTTCCGCTTCAAATCCTGATACATCTTAGTACTACCAGGATGAATAGAATAATCCGAGTCATGGGCCTCCTTTAAAATAGTCTCTCGAAGGCTTTTAATATCAGGAACACACATCCTGTCCTTGAACCATACAGTGCCTTGCTCATCTTCCGTAAATTCCGGAACTCGACCTTCAGTAATCAGATCCTTAATCTCTTTTATTTTAGCATCGTCAAGTTGACCTTTGCGGATTTCTTGCTCCAAGGTAGGTTCCACATCAATAGTAACCCCTTCAGTATGAGCAACTATCCCCAAGTTCCTGAAATCCTCAACAATCTCGTCGGGTAGCTGGGCAACAATAGCTGAATGAACATGCTCCTTGCGACTCAAGGCATCTGCAACCAAATTCGCCTTGCCCGGGTGATAGTGAATCTCCAAATCATAATCCTTTATAAGCTCCAACCAACGGCGTTGCCTAAGGTTGAGATCCTTCTGAGTGAATATATACTTCAGACTCTTATGATCCGTATATACTTGACACTTGGTTCCCATAATGTAATGTCTCCAAATCTTAAGAGCATGCACAACTGCTGCCAATTCCAAGTCATGAGTGGGGTAGTTCAATTCATGTTTCCGTAACTGACGAGAAGCATAGGCAATCACATGTCCTTCTTGCATGAGCACACATCCTAAGCCTTGGCCACATGCATCACAATAGATATCAAATCCTTTCTGTAGGTCTGGCATAACCAATACTGGTGGCGACATCAACCTCTTTTTCAATTGCTCAAAGATGTCTTGGCACTTCTCATCCCACTTAAATTCTCTTCCTTTCTCCAAAAGTGAAGTCATAGGCTTAGCAATCTTAGAAAATCCCTCAATAAATCTCCGATAATATCCTGCTAATCCCAAGAAACTCCGAATCTCAGTAACTATAGTGGGTGCTCTCCACTCCATTATCTCCTTAACCTTAGCAGGATCCACTGCTATTCCTCCATTAGAAATAATATGTCCAAGGAATGGTACCTTGTCAATCCAAAACTCGCACTTGCTGAACTTGGCATATAGCTGGTTATCTCGTAGCTTCTGTAGCACCAACCTCAGATGTTCCTCATGATCGTTATCACTCTGAGAATAAATGAGAATATCGTCGATGAACACCACGACGAATCTGTCCAAATACTCCATAAACACCTTGTTCATTAAGTTCATAAAATAAGCTGGTGCATTGGTTAATCCAAACGACATAACAGTAAACTCATATAATCCATATCTAGTCGAGAAAGCCGTCTTGGGAATATCCGATGGTCTAATCCTCATCTGATGGTAACCGGATCGGAGATCAATCTTCGAGAATACTCTAGCACCTCTCATCTGATCAAATAAGTCCTCAATACGGGACAACGGATACTTGTTCTTCACCGTAACATCATTAAGAGATCTATAATCCACACACATCCGTTGCGATCCATCCTTCTTCTGTACAAACAAGACCGGTGCTCCCCAAGGTGAGGAACTCGGACGAATGTACCCAGCCTCTTGTAACTCAGTTAACTGCTTCTTAAGTTCCTTCAACTCCTCTACGGACATCCTATATGGCCGTTTAGAAATAGGGGCGGTTCCAGGTAAGAGATCAATAACAAACTCAACTTCTCTATCAGGTGGCATCCCTGGTAACTCCTCTGGAAAGACATCCGGAAAATCTCTAACCACCCGGATGTTGTCACCAACAAACTCCTCCGGTATAAAGAACATTGCACGCATGGGTGAGGAGGTTACTGCAATATTAACTTGAAACCTTTCTCCTTTAGTGGTGGTGAGTTCTACGGTACCTCTACCACATGCTATAACGGCCTTTGCCTTTCTTAGCCATGACATACCAAGGATCAGATCTATATTGCTTGACTCTAATATTATAGCAGTAGCTCCAAATTCTCTACCCATAATGGTCAATGTCAATCTACGTGTCATTTGATTCGCCTCAACATGCCCTTTAGGTGTAATTACTATCATGGGTTTTCTCATATTTAGCAGTGGTATTTCATTTGTGTTGGCATATCTAGCAGACATGAATGAATGTGTAGCACCAGAATCAAATAATATGGTTGCAGGAATTGCATTAACATAAAACATACCAATTACGAGGTCCCCTCCATCCGGAGTAGCATCAACGCTGACTTGATTAACCTTGGCAATAGAATATCCCTTGCCAGAACTTGGAGTTTGCTGCCTGTTCTGAACTGGAGTAGTAGCCATCCTCTGTGGGCAGACATTTGCATAATGACCAGTCTTCCCACACTTGAAACATGTGGTGCCTGGACTCTGTCCTGAAAACTTCGTCGGGGTGCCAGTAGGGGTAGCCTGTCGAGGAGGTGGAGTCCTCAGTGGTGATTGCTGAACTGGGTGCGGTCCTCCTGGTCGAGTCGGTGTACCCTGTGGTGAACTGTAGCGAGGACGAACACTGCTGCTTCCTTGTCCTTGAGATATTGCCTTTCTCTTCAAATCTCCCAGCTGAACACGCTTGTGTTCAATAGCAAGAGCCTTATCCAACAGTCTCTGAAATGATGGAAATGTGTGTGCCACTAGAGCATACTGCAGGGGTCCATTAAGTCCTTCAATAAAATGCTCCTGCTTCCTCTCGTCTTCAGCAACTTCTTCAGGGGCATATCTGGATAGCTGAATAAACTTGTCGCGGTACTCGCTGACTGACATACTTCCTTGCTTCAGCGACAAAAATTCCTTCTTCTTGATCTTTATCATACCAGCTGGAATATGGTAGTTTCTGAACTGTGTACTGAACTCTGCCCATGTAATAGTATCCGCAGCATCATGGGCAGCAGTATAAGAATCCCACCAATCAGTAGTAGGACCTGTCAGACGTCCTGAAGCATATAAAACCTTCTCCCGGTCCGTGCACTGTGCAATATTCAGCATCTTTTCAACGGACTTCAGCCAATCATCCGCGTCTAGTGGATCAGGCGAGCTTGCAAATGTAGGTGGCTTATGACTCATGAACTCCCTATGCTTGTCCCGGGGTGGAACTGGTGGTGGTGGTGGAGGCAGTGGCACTTGTTGCTGTTGCTGCTGTTGTTGAAGTTGTTGTTGCAGCTGCTGTTGTTGTGCCCTCCTTTCCTGTCGTATCTCATCTCGCTCCTGGCGCAACTCCTGGCGTATATCTTCTCTTTCCTGACGCATCTCCTGGCGTTCTTGCTGCATCTGGGCACGCATGTCAGCCATAGTGTCTGCCATTTGCTGCATCACCGCCATCTGAGCAGCAACCAGTGGGTCAACTCCGCCTGGTGGAGGATTAGGAGGATTCATCTCTGCAGGCTGTGGCTGGGGTTGTCTATATATCCTTCGAGTGTGTTGGTTAGGAGGCAAATCAATTCCACCACCCCACCTGGTATTGACCATCTGAGTTAGATATATATGGTAAGAAAATAGTAGACAAGGCAGGTATTTACAAAGCAGGTTACTTTGGGGAATTTTACTAGCTAAGCAGATTAATATTTTACCTACCATAGCTAATTTATTATCTTATGGTGGTACATACTAAGATGTCCCTCTATAATAATTCAGTCAATCAAAGAAGCAAATCAGGCATTTAGCATCAGAACAATCAACCAACATTTTTAAAATAGAGAAAATAGTTTTGTTTTCATCTTAGGTTTCCTATCTCTTAAAAAGATCATAGTGGTAGGATTCCAAGGTGTGAGATCCATCTTGTCTTAGAGTAGAAAAGATAAGATTAATCAGAGTAGAATAGCAAAAGGTGAGACAAGATCAAGATGAGATGAGTATAGAATAAGTCAGAGTAAGGTAAGTAGGAGAGGGTTTGTCCATTTCTATCTAGGTCTCGTCCTACAGTCAACATTCCTCTGATACCACTTCTGTCACACCCGGCTTTAAGGAACAAGGCCAGGTGCATCTCATACATGCGCCCAGAAGACAACATATATAATAACAGAGTGTATAGAGATGAATGTCACAAAACATCAGAGTAATTATTACATAGCGGAAGACTTATTACAAAATAAAAGTATAACCATAAAACGAACTAAGGATCGTCGGCGCCAATGTTGACTGGGAAACGCCACGTAGATCAGATCGAACTCCTCAGTGTTAGGCGGCTCCTCCTGAACCACCTGATCATCTCCTGTGGGGGGGTGTGAGACAGCAAGGGTGAGCTCACACATGATCATAGCTCAACAAGTTGTGGGGAACCAGTGGACATAAACTCACAAAGGTGTGAGTTCATGTGATGTGTAAGGCTAATCAATGAAAGGGGTTAAAGCTGAGCATTGCTTTTAAGTAGTTGGTCAAAATTTTATTAGCAGTTACTAAGTGTAAGTAAATACCAAACCATAAGTAAAGTAATAGAACACAATTTATAACAAACCCATGCAATGCAAATGACAAAATTGAATTTAAGTTCCATAATTTAAACATCAGAGAGTCCTGAGCTGCTCATGACCGTGAGCTCGGCTAGTATACCAGTTTTACACTCTGCAGAGGTTGTACCCTTTACCCACAAGTCGTGTTTCCCATGTCGCCAGGGTTAGCTAGGCCCTTAGACACTACCGAGGTGAATGGCTAGGGATCCACTACGAGGCCTTTACAAAGTTCCACTAGCTTCCGAAAACCCGCTACAGTTTACAGGAAGTTCCAATGCAGGGTTCCTGGCTGACCGCCATCGCAGCAAAATCAACCAGGGACCTCCCTACACTGACCACTCCCCTACTGCCCTTGCCCCTTTCGGGTAAGGTCGTCTTCCACTAGCTTTCCTAATTAGTCAGCCAAGGGCGTCCCATTAAACCCTTGTGGTGGCACGTGGTTTTCAAGTTAAGCTCTATGTTCCAATTAACATTAATGAACTTGACATGAACATAAACAGAATAACAAGAATAATTGGAACATAGGTATAATAAATGATTATCCCAAAACCATGTAAAGCAATAGCAAACTACCCAGGTGATTCAGGGGTAAACAAGGTAATGAGATAAACAATCTAGGGTGACCTATTGGGTCCCATCAAAATTAATCTTTGCATGGATGAGTGATATTAAAGAACATTATTGGGTAAAAAGTGGTCAAGGGCACAACTTGCCTTCAATGAGCTCCTGCTCAGCTACTTCGACCTGCTGCTCACCAGAATCCTCAGCAATGGGCTCTTCTACTCGCCACAATACAAACAAGCACAGTGTATATAGAGAAATTAACATTACACCAAATATAAAAATAAAATGCTCAGTAATAATCTACACATTAAAATAAAATTCCAGGAACAGGAACCATAATTTTTGGAGTTATAGATTTTAAGTTATGCATTTTCAAAGATTTTATGTGTTTAAAATAGGATTAAATGTGAAATAAATTTTCTTACTGTTTTCATGACATAACAGAGGCTCTAGGTGCTAAAGAATAAAATTACAAAATTTTAGGAACTGGAATGGAGTGATTTGGAGTTAGTATGAATTTTCTATGAATTTATAAAGTTCTAGCAATTATTTTCCTATTAAAAATCTATTTTCTATTTCCTTTATTCAATTTAAACGATCTCTGGACTGGGCCTCATTTTCCAGAAAAGTCAGGGGGCTCGGGGTAAAACTCTTAAGACTCAGAGCACAGCACCCGAGGATGGCGGGTTCTATTTCAAAGGAACCTAGGGTCTCTTAAGCAAAACGCCAGAGCGAAAGGGTATCGCTTAATGTCGGCCGTCCGATTAGAAATCACGCGTCCAGATTAACCCGGACCCGGTTATATACACTGCTACGCTGACAACCGTTGGATCCCAGATCCGCGGTCCACGGCGCACGATGCCCTTTACTCCCTCTCGGCCACACGATTCCCTTTCAACGCGCTAGATTCAATACGACGAAGGGGTATGCTAGGGTCTAATCTCGGCCGTCCGCCAACGATCCGATGGCGCACGGTTATCGCCCCAACTGGGCAGACTCACACGGCGGCGCCGCCCTCCCGCCGCGGCGATGAACGCCGGCGAGCAATTCCACGCGCAAGGGTCGTCCAAAATGCGATTAGCTAACGCTAAACCTACTGAACAACAATGCGAACACGTGGATGGCGTTAGTACCTCAATTGAATGGCGGTAGTCTTCTGCTCGCGGCGCGCAGCGGAGGACGAGGTACGGTGAGGAATTCCGGCGAGGCCCGCGACGGATTCCGAGTGCTTTTGCCACGGATGCCTCCCTACCGGCCAGATGAAGCCCGCGGACACCCCACCGAGGACCGGATCGACGGCTTTGCAGGGATTACTCGCGGCGGCCGCTCCTCTCTTCTCTCTGGTTAATGGTGCACGGCGGTGGATTCAGTGGTGGGAGCACGGGGAAGAAGTGGGTGAGCCCCGCCTTTATCCACAGAGCCATCGGGGTTGAGAACGTGGCGAGCGACTCCGGAGAAAGGGGAAAGAAGACCGCGCTGCCCACCATGGTCGGGATTCAGTTGGCGGTGAAGATGAACACGCTGACGCGCGGGCCCGGGTTTCCAGTGAGCCGAGCTATCGGCAGCTGAGGGAAGAAGGGCGCTGTCCAGTGGGGCCCATCGGCCAGAGAACGCTGTGAGCGCGCGCGACGGTCTGACCGGACGGGCCCACAGACCAGCCGCAGAGTCACGCGTACACGCGCGTGGGTGACTGCCCGGTGGACCCAAGATGTCGGCGCCACTCTCCTCCAGCTGGGTTCGCGTGGAGAACTCCTTAGATGGGCCGGCTCTATAGGTTTCAGCCCATGTGCTAGTTTTTCTTTTTATTTTTCTTTTCCTTTTTCTGATTTATATTTTTCCCATCCCATTTGAATTCAAATTTCACACTTAAATCTTTTGGTGAATTCTTCTTAGATTAAAAGTATAATTTGAACATGATGGTCTTACTTTTAGTTATAATACTTGTCTTGTATATATTTTATTTTATTTTTGTACTCCTTTTCCTCCCTCCACTTTTCTTTAGGGTTTCTAAATTCCACTTTGGACTTTAACATATTTCCTTGTCATAATTTTATTTTATTTTCTCACAATATGCACACAAAATAAAATCCAGCATGATGCATAATTTGGTGGCATACATTTTTTTATTCATATGGTGTTCACATGGGATGATGCATAAAGGTTAAACTCATATGAAGAGGAATTGTTTCTCTATTGGTATTATTTCTAGCAAATTACAAAGTGGGTGTTACAACCTGGTAGGGTTCTATCTTATATGCCTAAACTTGACACTTCTTCAGTGACTAAGGGTAATAGGGTATCACTTCCGGGATGGTACATTGGCTTGTGGACAAAAGGTGAGTATTAGTTTAGTGTTAGGGTTCTTTTAACCTTGCCAGTTGAAATATGTCTGCATGATATTAGTATACACTATATTATAGGATTCAATGTGCTCATAAATTGTTTATCACCTTTACATATACCATTGTCATTGATTTTTACCTTTCGAGAGGGAGCTGTAACATCATGTCATTTCACTCCTTTATAACACCCCAACTGGTTTGCCCAGAAAACAAGGATATTCGTTTTATATGGTTAGGGCTTGTTTGGTTCGCACTCAATCCATGTGGATTGAGTGAGATTAGGTGGGTTTAAATTCCAAGCAAGTCAAACTTCTTAATTTTTTCCAATCCCATCCAATCCTTGTGTAATAGGAATAACCAAACAAGGCCTTAGATGGAAAATTGCTCGCTCAATGGTCCACCTAGGACTATTTTAAGAAAAATGGTCAAACAATCATTTCTAACTTGTTTGTTGTTACGAGTGTAATGGAGACTTGCCAAAATAGATGTGAAGAATTCTAACTGTGCATTTTAACTACCTTTATGTTTGTTATTATTGTAGGTTGCCAATGAATTTGTGATATATTGATCTTTTAGATTTGTCGTATACTTAGCACAAGCGCCTTACTATATGATTTATGTCATCGCGACGCGTAGGCATTGTACTTACTTCGTAACTTTGTTTTTTTCTAATATTCGTATTGTAGTATAAACTGATTTGTATCAGTTTAGTTCTATATTGGTTGTTGCCAATGAAATTAAGAGACATTGAGGTCAATAATATATGTGGTGCTCGTTTTTCTGTAATCGTTGGACACTAATATTTTGTTGAATATTTTGTATGCCCCCGCAATTTGGATTTTTATTCCCTTTATATCTGCTTTTTTAGTTAATTCAATAGCTTTTTTCATTGCTTTTCAGAATGAAACTCTATTTTTTAATTGGAAAGCTATATATTCCGCAAGAATATTAGGTTGTCTATAAGGTTCTTTAACCTATTCGATAGCAATATTAAGTCTCTGGTTTACAGAATTAACTTCCTTTTGGAGATCTTTCTCTAATTCTTCGATTGCTCCCTTTTTCTTTAATAAATTGGGGAATCCAATATGGATTATGACGTGGATTGTTGCAACGCACGGGCACCTAACTAGTACTATTTATGAAGAAACAAATCATGTCGATTACAAGAAACCCTGAAGCATTTGGTTGAAAATAGGGAGATGTAGGCCCAATTTGGCATAATTCAGCTTCACTATAGCTTCACTTTGTCAAACGGTGGTGCTCGGCAAAGGGCTGTCAGCAGCCATCCATAGCTGACAGCCGTTATCTTTGTCGAGCGCCAAACTTTAGCGCTCGGCAAAGAAGCGCCTTTGCCGAGTGTTTTCTGTCTGACACTCAGCACAGTACGCTGATTCGACAAAGTCCATAAACAAAATCCAGAAGATTAAAAGCATTCGGAATGACGACCCATAGATACGCCGCTGAGCACCATAACAGGGTCGTGTGCAGGGACACCTTTTTGTAGGTCACCAAGCGAGGGGGTGAACTGGAGCTGCATTAAGGAAGAGCGGTATCAGCTACTACTCCCTCACAGGGCGAGGCCCACCGTTGTCGTGTATTCTGCGACACGTAACATGGACCACCAGGGAAACTCGATGTCGGCCTCCGTAGTATAGTGCGCCTCTGCATTAACTGTGGACGAGACGTATACCTGACCACTCTAGCGGCAGGCGCTACAATCGAAGTACACGGGCCACGTAGTGGCTCGCGCGTTACTAAGGCGGGACCTTAGACTCTCTGCGCCACGTGCGCTGCCACCATCATGACCCCCACTGTAGCACGCACAGCACCGAAGTGAAGGGTGACAAGAGGAGAAGACAAGACAACGTCGCCTGAGCATCCCTACACACGATAGCACTTGCCTATGTCGCAACATACCCCTGCGCTCTACTCCGATTAGACGAGGTAAGGGCATGGCAAGTCAAGAGATCTACACGAAGACTAGGAGAAGAAATCTGTTCCCCACGCACATCTAGCTGACATGCTCGTGCGCACCCGAGAGGCTAGTGGAGTCATGCCCGGTTTTTTGACGAACCATCGCAGAAAAGGGTGCGACCCTCACACTGTGTGAACCTCCAAGCAATCCACATGGACTACTCGGGGGCTCGGGGGCTACGTCTAGCAGATGCGCCCGCATGCACTCAAGACCCCAACCATCAAAAGTGAGCCAGGCAGTGGCCAATGGAATCATGCCCGGTGCGTGACGAACCATCGCAGGAAAGGGTACACCCCTTACACTGATAAACCCCCGAGCAATCCACATGGATTACTCAGGGGCTACATCTAACAGATGTGCTCGCTCGCTCCCGAAAAGGCAATCGCTCAAGAAAAGCCTCTATGTAACTTCAAGGAGTTACACAAAGGTTCAGGGCTGTTGTTGGGTACCTAAGAACCAGGTACCCAGAGAAGGCCCGAAAGGCCTCCCAAGGATGGCCCACTAACCGACCGACCCACCTACCAAGCAACTCGACGAGGCGAGACTGTCAACCAACCCGCCCGTCAAGTGACGCACACGAGGCAGGATTACCGACCAATCCGCTCGATGAACAAATACTGCCGAGCAACCCGGCGAGGTTGGGCTGGCGAGATCAACCTTCCTACCGAGCAACCTAGCAAGATGACAACTGGCTCTCAGAAGAACATGTCTACTTGAGGGAAGAGCCGACCTAGTACTATCAAGCCACGACGGCATGATGGGGCAGATTATTACCAAGCCATGTCCAGACCATGGAAGTGGTACTGAAGGGTCTCTATCAAGCACGACGTTGGATACGTATCCCCATTGACCACTGTGACCGGACATCCCTAGCCGCAGGGACCTCAACATCAGGGTCTCTACAGTGACCCATACGCCAGAAGGGACTAGCAATACACTGTACCAGGCATATACCTAGGCATGATGAAAGATGACACTAAAGGTATGACAGAAGATGAAGCTATACTTCAGAAATCCCTAAACTTCACCTTGAGCTGACTGGGCAGGACCCACCAAGCACCGCTATGTCTATATCGGAATAGGTATAGGAACCCATTAGCGAATGGACAAGACGCGACGCCATACCAGGGGTACAGCGGCACACGACCCAGCAGACGACACCATAGGGGCTACGAGGCCTAGAAGCACAACCCAGTAGACGACGCCATAGGGGCTACGAGGCCTAGAAGCAGGAGGACAACCTTCACCCTAGTAAAATATAAGTTTTTATTGTAACGTCTACCCTTGAGCTATAAAAGGGCAAGACAACCCCATCATCCAAGATATACCTCAGCTTCACACAAGCACCCAATTTACTACCGGAATCCGGGCCTTTGACGAGTGCCAAGAGCTTTGCCGAGTGCTTTTTGTTGGGCACTTGGCAAAGAAGCCTTTGCCGAGAGCCGCACTCGGCAAAGTCCTGCACTCGGTAACAAGCTCGTTTACAGTGTGGATGTCTTAGGTTTCTACACATAGTGCGTCCCAGCTTTCTCGAAACTTTCTTAAATTTTTATCACAGTCTCTATATATGATATCATAACACGTGGACAAGTTTCATGATTTTCTGACTTTGTTTGTGTTTTATACAATTTTTAAACATGTGGACGGCAAGTTCACGGCCATGTTTAGTGAGCATGTTGCTCGAAGTTTCTGGTCCGCTCCTGAAATCGGTCGTAACTTGTGCTAAATAGCATGGGTATCATTTTTGCATGCACGGTTTTCCAAGTTTCGTGTGACTTGCAGTTCACATCTGAATTTTCCGAAGAAATTCAATAAACGAACTAAATCTACTAGCAATTGAAAACATTGTTATAATTGTCCCAAAATGGTACATGTAGGTCTACATAGTGTAGGAACATACCACAAAAAGTTTGGTTGCCAAAATTAAAAAAATAAAAATATACTTTACCGAGTGCCCACGCTTGGACACTCGGCAAAGAAGCCTTTGCCGAGTGCCAGCCGTGTGACACTCGGCAAAGTATTTTTAAAAACCCTAAGTCCAGTCTTTGCCGATTACCTGACAGTAGGCACTCGGCAAAGACGTCTTTGCTGAGTGCCAGATCTGGGGCACTCGGCAAAGTAAATTTTTTAATTTTTAAAAAATCTTTGCCGAGTGCCAGATCGCGGGCACTCGGAAAAGAAGTAAAATAACAGACTCTCACCGCACCGCCCCCGCTCTCTCTCACTACTCAGTACCGCTCGCCGCAGCTCGCCGCACGCGCCCCCTGCTCGCCGCGCGCCATCGCCTGAGCGCGCTGCCCACGCCCGCGCCCCCACGCCGCCCCCACCCGCGCGCGCTCCCAGCCCCCCTCCCCGCCACCCAGGAGCGCCGTCGCCGCCGCCCGCGTGCGCTCCCGGCCCCGCTCCCCGCCACCCCAAGCATCGCCACCGTACCCCGCGCGCGCCGCCACCTGTACGCGCCCCCTCCCCCACGCGCGCGCCCTTCCCCGCGCCGCCTCCCCCGCGCGCGCCCTGCCCCGTGCACCGCCACCTCTGCGCGCGCTGTCGCCACAGCCCGCGCACGCCGCCGCCGCTCGCGCTCGACCCGGCAATTCACCGGCCATCCTCCCCGTCGCGCCATCTCCATCAATCACCGTCGCTCCGGCCATCTCCGGACACCCCGTATCTTCGCCATCTTCCCCGGCTAAGGTATACATTTCTAATATATGCATATGGTTGGTACATAGGAAATTACATGCGATTGATTATATGTGGTTAAACGTAGTTTGCATGTGGTTGGTCTATAGAAAATTACATTTCTAATATATGCGTATGATTGGTCTATAGGAATTAAATGTAGTTTTGCATGTGGCTATGGTTATATGTGATTGCCGGCCATCGTGCCGTTGAATTATGTGTGGATGTCAGCCATCGTGCTGATAGTTTTATTTGCAGGTTTTATAAACCTCCCCGTGCAGGGGAGGTGCTGCCAAAATTTTCTATTGCTAGGCTTCTGTTAGAGGATAGAGGACTGTGAATGGATGTACACGGGCCGTAGAGGAAGGAACGATGTCACCCCTGAATGGATTAGAAAGACCGATGATTTCGTGGAACAGGCATATGGCCAAGCTGCTAAAGGAGCGAGTCTAGTCCCATGCCCGTGCAACAAATGTGCCAACCAGAAAAGAAAACCAAAGAAGGCCATGGTAGAACATATTTTAAAGAATGGATTTACGCCGGGCCATACTCGGTGGATCTTTCATGGTGAAGCGCATCGTACGAGAGAGGAAGTGCTGAGACAACGTGTCGAGGATTATGATGCCGATGCGGGGGTAGCGGATAGGTTGAATGACTATCAGGAGGCACAGTTGACGGGAGGACGTATGGATGACGAGCCAGAGCCGACTACAAAGGCGTTCTACGACATGTTTGACGTGGCACAGAAGCCTCTTCACAGCCAGACAAAGGTTTCTCAACTGGATGCCATTGGGCGTGTAATGACGTTCAAGTCACAGTACAACATGAGTAGAGACGCATTCGATGGCTTATTGACGGTTATTGGGAGCCTGCTTCCGGATGATCACGTTCTGCCAAAGAGCATGTACGAGGCATAGAAACTCCTTCGTGCACTCAAGATGACGTATGAGCAGATTCATGCTTGTCCGAAGGGCTGCTTGCTATTTAGGAAAGAATATGTAGAGGCAAAGTACTGTCCGAAGTGTAAATCGTCTAGGTTCATGGAGGTAGACTCTGGTGATGGACAGAAGAGGCAGCTCAACATCCCCTTGACAATCCTATGGCACCTTCCGTTCATACCGAGGATCCAGCGTCTGTACATGATAGAGGAATCCGTGAAACAGATGACATGGCACAAAAATGGAAAACGATACAATCCTGACAAGATGGTGCACGCATCCGATGGTGAATCATGGAAACACTTTGATGCCATTCACCGTGAGAAAGCCGAAGAGGCTCGTAATGTACGTGTTGCGCTAGCCACAGATGGGTTCAATCCATATGGAATGAGCGCTGCCCCATACACATGTTGGCCCGTGTTTGTTATCCCAATCAATCTCCCCCTGGTGTGTGCTTTCAAAGGCAGAATATATTCGTGCCGTTGATAATTCCCGGACACCCGGGTAATAAAATGGGCGTGTACATGGAGCCTTTGATCGATGAATTGGTACGTGCCTAGGAGAAAGGGGTATGGACGTATGACCGAGCTACAAAGACAAACTTCAGAATGCATGTTTGGTACCAGTACTCAATGCATGACTTACTGGCGTATGGGCTATTCTGCGCCTGGTGTGTTCACTGTAAGTTCCCATGCTCAGTTTGCAAGGAAGCTCTCAGGTTCATTTGGTTAAAAAAGGGTGGCAAATATTCATCCTTCGATAAACATCGACAATTTCTCCCTCCTGACCATCCATTCCGCCTAGACATCAAGAACTTTACGAAAGGTGTCATAGTGACAGACCGCCCACCTGCAACGATGACTGGTGCTGAAATTCGTCAACAGATAGATGGGCTCGTGGCCAATACAGAAGGTGGTTTTGTGGGATATGGTGAGCAGCATATGTGGACACATAAGTCTGGCTTGACTCGGCTCCCCTATTATGACGACCTGCTCCTTCCACATAACATTGACGTGATGCACACTGAAAAAAATGTTGCCGAGGCACTGTGGGCAACAATTATGGACATTCCTGATAAGTCAAAGGATAACATAAAGGCAAAAGTGGATCTGGCAGCGTTATGTGATAGACCAAACCAAGAGATGAAGCCGCCAAGTGGTGGAAAGACATGGAGAAGGCCTAAGGCCGATTTCATCCTAAGCAGGGCCCAGAGGAAGTACTTCAGTGGATCAAGATGTTGATGTTCCCTGATGGGTATGCAGCTAACCTGAGTAGGGGGTGAACTTATCTACTATGCGAGTCTTAGAGATGAAGAGTCATGACTTCCACATATGGATTGAATGGATTCTTCTTGTGATGGTTCGAGGTTATGTCCCTGAGCATGTCTGGCTAGCGCTTTCAGAGTTGAGCTATTTCTTCCATCAGCTTTGTGCAAAAGAGTTATATCGGACCGTGGTTGTAGACATGGAAAGATTGACACTTGTGTTACTATGTATGCTTGAGAAGATATTTCCACCCGGCTTCTTCAATCCAATGCAGCATTTGATTCTTCATCTCCCCTATGAGGCACGAATGGGGGGCCCGTGCAGGGATGTTGGTGCTATCCAATCGAGAGATGTCTAAAGACTATTCGAAAGAAATGTAGAAATAAATGCAAAATCGAGGCTTCCATTGCAGAGGCATACATTCTAGAGGAGGTGTCAAACTTCACAACAACTTATTATGGAGACAAACTGCCGAGCGTGCATAATCCACCCCTCGTTACAATGATGGCGGCAATGAATTGAACCTTAGCATATTTCGAGGCCAACTCGGAAGCGCAAGTGGCTCGACCACCAAGACCCTGACACATGAAGAGTGGCGACATATCATGCTATATGTATTGACCAACCTTGAAGAGGTGACGCCATACATGGAACAATTTTTTCATGAATTCTAGCGTCGATCAAGGGACCCTACTCCATAGGAATATGACACTCTTCTTAGAAAGGGTGCGAGAAATGGATTGCCCGATTTCATTTCCTAGTTCAAACGTAAGGTACATGCTTAGTTTGTCAAAGAGATACGTTTATGAACTCAATTTAGCGTCTTTTAACTTACAAATACTTGCAGGGCCAAAGAGGTCCGTCTATGAGTGCTGAGTTGAGACAAGTAGCCAACGACTTTGCTTATAGGGTCAAGAAATATTCTGGGCATGACGTCAATGGATACCGTTTTCGCACAACAAACTACGACCAAAGTCAGCCCAATCAGAAAACAACGTGTTCTGGAGTCTTTATGCCCGGCCTTGACGATGTCGATTATTTTGGACGAATCGAAGAAATATACGAGCTCAATTTTTATGGTTCCAAACCTCTTACTCCAGTGATATTCAAATGTCATTGGTTTGACCCTCAAGTGACGAGATGGACACATTCTAATCTTGGGATAGTCGAAATTCGACAAGATTCCACCTTATTAGGAGACGATGTCTATATCGTGGCCCAACAGGCCACACAAGTGTATTATCTCCCATATGCGTGCCAAACGAAAGAACATCTTAAGGGTTGGGATGTTGTGTATAAGGTATCGCCGCACAGGAGATTACCTGTTCCTAACGATGAAGATTATAACTTAGACCTGGACACATATGATGGAGAGTTCTTCCAAGAAGATGGGCTAGAAGGGCGATTTGAAATAGACTTAACCGAAGCTATCGAAATGGACGTAGATATTGAAATGGTTGTTGATGAGGAGGAGGATGAGGTGCAAAATGATAATGACTTAGTAATCCTTGAAGGCAATGACATTAATGACAAACTTGCGCCTTCTGATGGTGTTGACTATGAAATGGTTGATAGTGATGATGAGAGTTATGATCCGGCTAACCCCGACACATATGAAGATTATTTTTAATCGATGTAATGCTATATGACTTTTTTTATTTCACACCTATTTTTAAATACATCTTTTTATATGTGCTTATTTGTTTACTCTTAACTGTAGGTTTTTGGACAAATATGGTGGGTGGTTGGCTGAGGAGGAGGGGGAGGAGGAGCAGGACGACGGACGAGGCAGAGCAGGACGAGGCTAGAGATGGCCAAACGGGTCACCCGGCCCAGCCCGGGCCCAGTGAAGCCCGACCCGTTTCAGGCCCGGCCCGCCAGACATGGTTAGAAAACCAGGCCGGGCCAGCTAAGCACGCGGGCTCAATTTCCTATCTGAGCCTGGCCCGCAGCGGGCCTAAACAGGCCGGGCCGGCCCGTTTAGCATGAAAAAGTGGGCCAAAAAGCCGGCTAAGCGGGCCGGTAATCATGGTTTAGTGTAAAAAGCGGGCTTAATAGGCTTAGAGGTAAACGGGCCGTGCCGGGCTAGCCCACCGTGCCTAGTTTCCTGTCCGAGCCCGGCCCGCTTATTCGTGCCGGGCCGGCCCGGGCCCACATAGAATCGGGCAGTGCCGGGCTCGGACCGGGCCCAAAAAGTGGACTTTGTGTCGGGCTCGTGGGCCTCGTGCTTATTGGCCATCTATAGACGAGGCACAGTAGGTGGCACACCAGGACGACCTTGTCCAGCAACAGGCGGCGCAGTAGGACGATGACGACCAGCAGCAGGACGACGACGAAGCTCAGCAGGCCGCCTCAGGTTCTGGTGCCTCAGGTTTGAGGAGCATCTACCTGCGAGCCCTGCGAGTCTCCCTCAGCGTCCCATACTTCGGGACAGACGGCCGCTGATTCGGCCGGAAGGGGAGAGGCATGTAACTTTATGTTCTTCATTCTTGTTCATATTATGTGTTCAAAATCATAATATAAACAAATACTTTTTATTTATCACTTGGACAGGTCTTGGATGGTTGTGGATTATGCTGGGGGTCATCGTCGCAACCCCAATGGCATCCTTGGCCTGTTGTGCAGGGAACACTTCTCTGGACTGGTTGAGTACACCGGAGTGACAGGCCCAGCCTACATCTTCGACCACTACGTCGTCGCCCCCGATGCAGTAGACCGAGACGGCCGGGAATTCAATAACAAGGCGGAGCGGGTGAAGCAAGAGCTATGGGTAAGTCTTAGTATAATGTAAAATATGTCGTATTCGTTGCATATTCTTGAAATAATGTATGGATACATTGTTTTTGTATGCAGGATTTCTTCAGATACGTGACTGGATACGAGGCTAGGGTGGATGTGGTGGCCACCACGAGCTGTAAGAAGCTCGTCGTGGACATGCACTATGAGGCCCGAATCCAGGCCATCGTCACCTACCATGGCTCCGTCCTTGGGGAGAAGGTGACCAAG
The DNA here is from genome assembly GCF_902167145.1 of Zea mays. NCBI lineage: Eukaryota > Viridiplantae > Streptophyta > Magnoliopsida > Poales > Poaceae > Zea > Zea mays. Next base: position 68,658,055 of record NC_050096.1, on the reverse strand, counting down.
CAGCAAGCCCGAACCATGTCATTGACCAGGGACCAGTACCTGCAGGTAAAGTCATGCATGTTTGGTACCAGTACTCCTGTAGCGCCCCAATCCTTTGGGACTCAAATGTGATACAATTACTAGTCCTAGGAGGCTAGTAAACACATTTATACAACAGATGATTTCAGATCTGCCTACAAGAGACAAACCTATAAAGGTGGCGATCAACTTTAAGAGTTGGTCCACAACTCGGGACCTATTATCAGAGTGGGGCTGAAGCAGCCCGATATACGCAGCGAAGCAATTCAGCGGTCCAACAGCCACAGGCAAGGTTGGGAACATGCGTAACTCTTACCCGATCAGCGATCACCTGCTCTGAAAAACAACAAATAAGCAAGGGTGAGTACAAACGTACTCAGCAGCCCACCTTCACCCGCAGAATGGGGGAAATCAGATATAATGCATGGAATATGTGGAGCTCAGGATATTTTGCAGAAATAGCAATATTTGATGCAGGGTTATTTTGTAAAACATTTTGTATTTTGCAAAGCGCATCCTCTCCCAAAGGAGCAGGAAGTTTTCCAATATAGAGCAAAATCCCTTAGACTAAACCATCCAGGTATCTCAGCAGTTTCCCACTGGTTTTCATTTTCAAAAACAGGTACTGGACTTCCCGTCCACCATAGCTCACGGCTCAACCGCTGGACCTTTTAAAAACCACTTTTCTCAAAAGCACCCTTTTTTGGAAAACAAAACACTAATTGTCATGCCACAGCAGACTCGTCCATTCCAGTGGACACAGACTATTCGAATAGGTTTGAACTCTGCGCAGAGGGGTACACTTTACCCACTAGTCTGGCTCTGCGATCTCATGGCCAATGAGACCCAAATCCGAATCTCTTTCTTTCCTCGCACGTCCTTAGCTTAACGGTTATACCGGAAGGAGTCAGGCCACCGCCTTGTCCAAACCGGACAAAACATTCCCCCTCCTTATCCTCTCGGTGCTCCCCAGCCATCATAACCCTAGGGTTTGGACCGTACGAGTTCAGATTGAGTGACTACCCATACAGTCTCGAGTGGTTGTACTTGTCATGAGTATATGTAGTGAAGGATGACAAACCGATCCTTATATGAGAGGACAATCATTGTGCTCACACCTAACCCGGCTGAGCCATCACCTTAGGCCCTCCCCTAAACCAGGGAGTCCCTGATCAACCCTAGTCAAAGGTGATAAGGGTGAAAACCCTTCATCATACCCATTTTGAAAAGCATTTTATTTTGAAAACTCACACCTTTTCTCAAATCATTTGTAACAAATATATCAAGGATTGATTGCAGCAAGCGGCTGGGTGGCCATAATAACTTGTCTCAAAATCATATCATGTATAAAATAACAAGCTGAGGGTTGTGGTTGAAAAACATAGGTAATTTATGCATCAAAGGGATCCAGTGAGCTTGCCGTGCTTATCCGGCGAAAGGGGGGAGAGCTCGCGGAACTAGCTTCTAGCTCCACCGCTTGGCGTAGACTTGCAGATCTGGCCTCCACGAGACGGCACGAACGCTCTGATAACTATGCGACATGAATAAGCAAACATACAAACCAGCAAGTATATCAACAGATATTTAGTATAGTGGTCAAAATAGCGATATATGGATGGGTAGAGTCTTGAGTAGAATCTGTGTCATGTGGTGTTGAGATACTACTAGTGGTGGAGCGGAGGTGCTTACCAGGAGGGTGGACTGGAGGCGAAGCGACACTATGTGTGTAGCTGGCAGAGCGGAGTAACTGAGTGGGTGGGGTGTTGCCTTGGCTGAGGGTGTTGAGTGGGTGTGGAGAGGGAGAGGGTAGCTGGGTGTATTTATAGCTGGGTGTATGTGGTGTAGCACAGTGAAGTTCACTGTTGGTGAGAATAGTGACTAATGAATCGTTTGACTTAGTCTGAATAGGGAAATTATAGGCAGAATATACAAGAGTATTTCGGGAGTTTTCTGGAATATGAACCATGCTTAAGGGATGACATGGTTGGATAGGGAATAGTTTGATAAGAATTTAGAAACAAGAATTATTGGAATCTGAGTTTGGAAGCCTGGTTCGAAGGAATCTCAAAGTTAAGCGTGCTCAACTTGGAGAAACCTGGGATGGGTGACCAGATGGGAAGTTCCCTACTGGAAGGAAAATCACAGTCACCGAGTTCGTATGACTGGAATATGGGTCTGGCTAGTCTTAGGTGGACTGGACAGCATGATGGATGAGTAGTTGAAATTTTGGATGATTGGATGATCGATGAATAGTAACGATGAATAGTAACGGTGAATAGTAACGACGAAAAAGTAATTATAGATATCATCGATGAATAGGAATGATGATGAATAGTGTCGGTGAATAGCAACGACGAATAGTAACAGTGAATAGTAACGGTGAATAGTGATAGTGAATAGTTCGTATGAACGAACGTTGAACGATGAATAGTGATGATGAATGAACGATGAGTAGAAACTATAAACGAATGGACGAATGATCGAATGATCGGACGAACGAACGATCGGAATTTCAGTAGCATAACGGCAGGACAAAGATTATCTGGACGAACGATGAATAGGGACTATGAACGAACGATGAACGATGAATAGGAACTATGAACGAACGATGAACGATCGAAGGAACGAACGATCGGAATTTCGGCAACATAACGGCTGAACAAAGATTATTTGGACGAACGAACGGACGAACGATCGAACGATCGGATGAACGGACGAACGAACCATGAACGATTGGACGAACGATCGAACGATCGAACGATCGGATGAACGAACGAACGAACAAACTAAGAACAGGTGAACGAACGATCGAAGAACGACCGAACGATCCTTGTGCTAGTGTGTGCTTGTGTGGGAAGTGGAGTGGGCGTGTGGGGGGGAGGGAGAGAGTTGTCATGAAATGGCTTGGGGTGGGTTGAGAGGAGGCCCTTGCCCCTCTATTTATAGCCATGGTGGGGGATTAGGGGGAGGGATGAGAGGATTAGTGGGAGGATGAGAGGATTAGTGGGAGATTAGCATGTATTTATCTTGTATAAGTGAGATTAGCTTGTAGAGCTCACCGTATGACACTGGAGGCATACGTATACGTATGAGCATGAGGAAAGTTATGAAGAAAATATTTGTGGGGACTTTAAAAATGGTTCTGAAGGTATTTTTGAGGAGGAAAATATTTGGAGATATATCGGTGGAATATTTGGACAGTATTTCTGGAAAATTTTGAGGGGGTCACTGGGGAAATATCTGGGTAGTATTTCTGGAAAGAATTTGAGGGGGATCACTGGGGAAATATTTGTAGGATATTTTGAGGAGGATTTTGGAGAGAATATAGACCACTATATTTTATTTGTTGATATCAACTCGCAAACAAACATTTTGAAATGAAATTTAAAATTTATTTTGAATTTAGAGCAAGTTTGAGAAATTTTAAGATTTGAATTTTTGGGATGCTACATACTCCATGCATGAATTTAATTTTATCTTCTCATATGCACTTTACGTGTTTACTTTGTAGATGATTCCACATTGGTGCGCCACACATCCTTTGTGCTGGGAGCGGATGGTGGATAGATGGTGCTCGCCTGAGTGGGACGAGGCGCACAACGCTAGCCGGGAACGGCGTCTGATGATGCAAGGTCCCTCCCATGTGACACTATGAAAATCATTAAATAAAAATAATACATTTAGTTAATAATGGTATTTATGGTAATAAATTTTTCATTGAAGTGGTTATTATTTATTTTATTTGGAGTAATTTTTTTATCGCGCATGATTGATTTTTTTGATTATTGAATAACATTTCTTCTTAAATAAAAATCCTAGTAAATAAATAATATAATCAATCCAAAAATAACTATATTATTTATAAATACTTTTAGTTTAATCATTATAAATTTTAGAGTGATTTAAAAGTGTATTTCGAATTTGGAAAAGGGAATTAAAAACAAAAAAAAGAAAACAAAACCAAACCCTAAGCCCATTAGGCCCAACAAGCAAGCAAGCAGTCGTGCCTCCCTCTACCCTTGGCTCCTAGCCGCCACTCCCTGCATCTCACTGCTAGCCGCCGCCTCTACTTCTCTCTCCCTCTCCTCTCCCGTTTCTCTCGCCTCCCCTGCTCTCTTCCCTGACCCAGTGCCGCTCCGGCCACCCCGCGCGACGCCAGGCCGCCCGACGTCCGCCTCCAGCCGGCCGCGCGCCCAGCCTGGCCGCAGCCGATCGCTCAACCGGCGCCGAGCAGCCCCGCGGAGCACCGCGCGTCGAGCGCCCACGCCAGGAGACGGCGCGAAGCAGGCGCGACGCCCGCAGCCGCGCGACCCCGCGCCATCCCGCGCCCAGGCGCGCAACCCAGGAAGCCGAGCCGCCGACTCGCCAAGCAGCGCCAGACCCCGCGCGCCCAAGCGAGGCCGCCCCGACGAAGATCCCGCGCGCCGTGTCCCGCGACCAAGCGCGACCCTGACCGGCCAAGGTCCGACCCCGCGCACTCGGCCAGGACCCGCGCGACCCGCTGCCAGGAAACCGAAACGTCGCGCTCAGTCCGTTCATCCTTCGTTAACTCGACCGTTTCCGCCCATTGATGCCGAGCCATTAACGGCTGCCGTTTCTCCCTTCCCATTCAATCACCATTAATGGTATGTTTTTAGTCGTCGACGAATTCAATCGGCACCAATTCTACAGTGATTCCCTCTCCTCCATCGCCTATAAATGGAGCCCGCGCTGAGCCTCTCCTCCCTCGCCCCTCATCTCTGCTCGGCGGCGTCATCGTGCCTTGCTGCTCTATTCTCTGGCACCGCGTCAATCTCGCCCAAATTGTTTCCTGCCCGGTCCCCTGCCTTGTGTGATGTTCTCTGTTACTGTCACTCGCCTTCGGCCGTAGTTACCGTCCACGTTCCCCACCGGAGCTTCGCCGTTCGCGCAGCATCCCGTGGCTGTGACCACGCCGTTCGACAATCGCCTGCCATCCGTGGAGACTCGCCGGAGTTCATCCACGCCGCTCGCCGTCGTACCTCGCCATCCGAACACTCACCGACGACCGTGTCCGTTCATCTCAAGGTTGAAAACAACCCCAACCCGTTAATATATTTTCTAAATCGTGTTTGAATTACTTTATTGATCTTATGAATTATTGTTGTAATATTGATGCGATTTGGCGATTCACGCGTATGATTTCTAGAGATGCGATGTTTACGTGTAGCCAAAGTTGAACCCCGCGACAACACTTTTAATATGCGTAGGATTTTATAATTCTAAAAATAAACACGATCACTATTCACTACTTCAGTGATTTTCATACTAGAATGATTTACGGATTTGTTTTCGCTTTTGTGGGTGGAACGATAATTGTTAGTAGTATGTTAAGTATAAACTTATTTGCATGAAGAAATAGAAGAAATACTAGGCCACGTATTTTCGGTCGAATGAAAATATATATAGATTTTACTATTCATAATAAATGTATTCATAAGTACGACACTTAACTTAGAATTAGTAAGGCATTTATTTATGTCATAATTACCATGATTATGTTATTAAAAGTCCTATTTAGTAATTTATAATTAATTCTTAGTATATTAATGTTAGAGGAATTAAATAAACAATTTTTAGTTATAAGTATATATTTAGAAGAGAAAGGAGAAAACCGAAATAGTACAATTTTATAATAATATTAAAATAACTTAATTAGGCACTCATGCTTTCCTAATAAAGAAATTGATAGTTATGTTGGTAAATATATGTTTCTTACTAAAGAATTAGAGAATTTGTTTCTAACTGTAAAACGACATTTTAATAGACATCATGATTTTAATTTAACAAGGTTCGTTATAGATGTTTGAGTATAGCCGTATTAAATAGAAACTTAAAAGAATATATAGACATATGTTTCTTAATAAAAATAGAAGATAAATATATGTTTCCTTAATTAAAAGATAACAAGGGTCATTGCTTTTATAAACTAAAATGATAGTTTATGCATAAATTCCTTCTAATGAATTAGATCAATTAGATCATTTGTTCCTACAATAGAATTAAAGATAATTAATAGATTAATTATCCTTTATCATAATTTATTAACCAAACCGATGGTCAATTTGTTCTTAACTAGATTTATGGCAGGATTAATGATTTCATAGAATTTAATCCACATTATATACGAATCACTTAGTTTTTCTTAAAGGATAAAATAAAGTAATAAGAGTTTAAGTTCTTTTATAACTTAAAAATGTTACTTTATATATATTGACTTCAAATATAATAATATAGGCCATATGCTTTTTAATGACATTAAATGATGGTTATGCGTTCATTATCTCTTGCATGAAAATCCACTTAAGGCTCATAACCTAACTCGTCTTAAATAAGTGATTAATAATATAATTATGATCTTTTCACATAAAACCTATTTAGACTTATATCTTAAATTATCATAAGTGAATGATTAACAATACGCTCCATAATGCTTCTACAATTAATAACGTGATTAGTAGCCCATTAACATTAGATATAACCTATATCTTTTCTAAAAGATTAGAAAAGTTTAATATGGTTATAACATGTTCTATCATCTTATAAACCCTTAACCTTAGATGTATCACATATGACGTTTTATAAAAGATTAAATTGATGAACCAAATATTTGTATATTTTAATTAAGATATTTTTAAGCTCATGTCTTGTTTTATAAAATATAGATCACACATTTTTGAAAAGAATACCCTCTTATTATAACCGTTACTTGCGACGTTTTTGAAAAGCGAACGCTCTTTTCGTTAAGCTTTCTTTTAGCTTTACGCATGGTGAATGTGGTATGTTATTGAGTGGTGTTTGTTCTTCTTGTTTGTTTGTGTGATATTCAGTGGTTGATCTAGTAGTTAAGAATCAAGATCTATTCCTATCCGTGGAGGAACCTCAAGTTTTCTATAAGCAAGGCAAGTGGACTTCTCCCTCTGCATACTCTATTTGATCCCAAACAATACATTTAATAAAGTTTACTCTTTTGGATGTGTATGCATAATTTGACGGGTTACCTATTTAGATAACCTTTCCAACCTTATTCCTTGATCAAACCTGGGAATTATACTTTACCTTCGTAGTTATGCTATTGCTACAACTTAACTTTATGCACTCACTCCCGCTTATGATATTAATGTTCCAAATGGTAAGTTTACTCTATTGTTGTTAACCCGATGGTTAAACAAGATTATTGCATATTAATTGGAACATGGAGTGACCACCCGGGAACACGGTTATGAGCAGCCTGGACTCCTCACATGATAATTGAACTTGAAGATGGAAATAAATCGAGATCCGATGATCTGCCAATGGTTTGCTTAAGTGGTTTCACTTAAGTGTTTTTGATATACTCTTATACCTTTGTTTAATGGGAATACTTGGGATTCACATTTATTAGTAATCAAGTGTTGTTAATAAAATGTTGACCAACTAAAATGCTTACTGCTCAACCTTAACCTCACCTTGTTACCTTGCATTAGTTTTTCCCCCACTTGCTGAGCCCCGACCATAAGTGAGCTCACCCTTGCTTAATTTTGATCAGAAGTTGCAGATGAAGATATGATGCTGAACTCCATGGATGCTAGTCTAGTGATACCCTCGGTCATCTTCCTGTGGATGGATGTCCTTGTTTCGCTGTACTTTGATGAATAAAGGTTAAGACATTATGCCTGTTCAAAGTGTAATATGTTAATGAAATCGTTATTTACGCTTTTATGCATTGTTCTTTGGATATATTACACACATATGGTATGCGCTCGGTTCTACCCCCCTGGAACCGGGTGTGACATCCCACCACCAAGGTAGCCGCAGCCTAGGCCAATATGTAGAAGCATGGGTAAGCCCTCTTTTTTATTTAGGTATATAGCATTGGATTAGATATTATTTCTAACTATCTCGTTGGTTTTCATGCAGTCGGCATCACATGGTGGTCGGGCTTGCTCCATCTTCTCGGCCTATGCTATGGCCCATAAGGGCAAGGTGACGTCCGACGTCACCTACAACCCGGATGACGGGCCCGAGACCTACAGCAACCCCTGCCTTCATGACTACACCGCCATGGCGCAGGAGGTCCATGGCACAGAATATGATCCTAGCACCGAGCAAATCGACCTCGATGTGCTCATGAGGGTCGGAGGAGGCAAGAGACATGGGTGGTACTGGATTGCCGATGGGGCAATCGACTCGTCCTCCACTCCCACTCTGTCTCATGTGCGGGCAAGGAGCACGGGCTCGAGTCCAGCCATATGACCTCGGTACAACAGCTCACAGCTTCGCATACAGCAACTCGAGGTTAGTGCTTCTGTAACTCGTCATTCTTTGAGTTATATACCTTCTCTTTGAGTTACTATAACGTTGGCTTGTAATATTACAGACCCAGCTAGAAGAAGAGAGGAGGGAAGGCCTAGCAGATCAGCAGAGGATGGCGAAGATGTTTCAATACATGCAGAGCCTTGGCGCCGCACAGGGTTTCGCTCCGCCACCTCCATTGTTCCCTACAATGGACCCTGCTCTATTCCATACTCCTGTGAGTATCAAAATTGTAGTTAGATGTTGGTAATGCATCTGGTATAACACATGCAATCTCTTCTCTGTGCAGGGCCAATCTTGGGGCGGCATCCAACAACCCTCATGAAACGCGCAGCCCAACGCAGCACCAGTCCAACCGCCCACCTCAATGAGAGTTATGTTTTTAGTGTTTAGACTACAAAACTTATGTTGAATACTTATGTCAGAGCTTGAGACTTATGTGTTGATACTTCTGAACTTGTGTTGATACTTCTGAACTTGTGTTGATACTGTTTGTGTTGAGAACTTGTATATTAATGTTTGTGTTGGATATTTATGCCTCTGATGATATCTGTGATGTATATATGTGATATCTGTGATGTATCTTTTGTTTGTTTGGATAGAATAGGAAAAACAAATAAAAAGGTGTGTACTGGTCACTTTGTCGAGTGTGACACTCGGCAAAGAGGTGCTTTACCGAGTGTCATGACCATAGCACTCGGCAAAGAACCAAGACCTGGGCACCGGTATAGGTTCTTTGCCGAGCGTGGTGGCCCTGGCACTCGGCAAAGAGGAATGCTTTGCCGAGTGCCCTACACAGCACTCGGCAAAGAACCTGACATGGCGACCTGTTGATGGATTCTTTGCCGAGTGCTGGCCGGTAGACACTCGACAAAGAATAACTTCTGTGCTGAGTGTATTAGGAGGCACTCGGTAAAGAGTAGCTTCTTTGCTGAGTGCCACCTAAGACACTCGGCAAAGACGCCGTCTCCATCACCCTAGCGCCGTGACGGTGACTTTTCTTTGCCGAGTACTATCTGGCACTCGGCACAGACTGTGTTGAGTGCCCGAGAAAAAGTACTCGACAAAGAAGCCTTTGCCGATGTACTGTTCACCGAGCCCTCTTTGCCGAGTGTGGCAAAGCAGCCGATTCCGATAGTGACTGTAACACGCCCCAAGCAATACTACTGTCAAGCACTACACTATACTAGGCCTCTAGCCTAAACCAGTATAACCCCTTGTCTCAGATCCACCTTCGAGCCTGTTGGTCACTTGTTCTCAAATGCTATGAGTTAAGAACAAGGCAACACAAAATGTCAATGGTTAAAGCCCTTCGTCCTTCGAAACATTATCTCCATTAGGATATAATGATCTTCAAACGAAGGTCATGAAAGTAATACCTGACTATCGCAGTATAAATCAATGAAAGGAGAAGCATATGAGGCATGAGAGATAACTCGAATAATCATATGACATCATTAATATATCTTAATTAAATCTTCATGAATGAAAGTCAACAATATTGAATTACATTTATACCTTCGGCTTAACAGAAGGCAAAAGTCCAAATGTGACGCACGAGCGAATACAAGTTAGCGTGAACAGTACGGTGCTACTGTTCATCTATTTATAGACACAGGATGCAGCCTATGTAAATTACATTCATGCCCTTGATGTTTACTATTGACTTAGGGATAGTCTATCAAGGACTAGACAGCCTTTTCCCTTTTAGGTTGGTTCTATTTTCTTCTGCTAAGCCGAAGCTTCTCCATAGGTAGCTTCGGAACTGGTTCACCCTTCTCTGATTCGTGCCTTTTACATCGTGTACAGCTTCATCCTAAGGCCAAAGGTCCTTGTACATGTATTATACTTGGATAACATGTTAGTCGTGTTTTTGAGGACCTTCGAAAGACAAAGGCCCCCAACAGTAGCCTCTCGCAGTATTAATTCGTTATAATAACGGATTTAAACTGTGATATGGACGAAGGCCTTAAGCCGAAGGTCCGAAAAAACACCTTCCCTTTGCTAGAATAGCAACAGTAAATGACAGACGGGGCCCACCAGGTTGCAAAGAACTGGGTGTATAAATATGGATCTCTATCGGTGGTATTTGATACGCCATTTCTGCTACTTGCGTTATTCCCTCAAAATTTAACTTTTGCTTGCAAGTTTTTTGCTTAATTTTCGAGCTTCAGTTTCAGAGTTGTGTTTTGCTTCATATCTGAGGAGAAGATGACCAGTGAAGAGAAGAAGATAACTGAGGAGAAGATGGCTGAGGAGAAGAAGGTATCAGAGGAAAAGAAGCTATATGAAGAAAAGAAATCTATGGATCCTTATATTGCTGGGTTTTACGAGTCTATGGCTAAGACAAATACAGAGAAAATTACCAAGAAAATAATGGAGGGTTTGTCCAAAGATTCTGATGACAGTGATAGTTATGACGCAGAAAGTGGAGACGAAGATTCTGAAGATCGGTCGTGGCGACCAAGCCATACCATCTTCGGAAAATCGACTATCAAACAGAGTCACGTTGATGCCATGAGAGGAAGATACTTTTGTGATATGACTATTGTGAGGGTTGGAGGGGACAGCGTTGCTCCTGCTCCTGAAGCAAATGAGGTGGTTATCTACCGAAGCTTTTTGAAAGCAGGGCTTCGGTTTCCATTGAGCAGGTTCTTGGTTGAAGTGCTAAAGACATTTGAAATCTTTCTTCATCAACTTACCCCTGAAGCTATAATCAGAATGGGTTTGTTTGTTTGGGCTGTAAGAAGTCAAGGATTGGAACCAAGCGTAAAGTATTTTTGCAGCATGCATGAACTTCTGTACGAGACGAAGGCCACCGGGAAAGAGCAGTATCACAACAACTTCGGTTGTTACGGATTCGTTGCCCGATCCAACACAAGCCATCCAGTTCCCACATTCCGAAAGAGATGGCTTGGGGCCTGGATGGAAGAATGGTTTTATGTCAAAAATGATCTGATTGAATGAGAAGACGTTAGGGAAATCATCCAACGCCCTATCTAGTCACGTTTTGGCCTTCGGAGACCGAAGGTGGCAATGGATCAGAATGACGAAGCATGCCAAAAGGCTTTTAGCAACGTATGTACCTTCATTGGTACAAGGGATATTGTTTAAGAGCACATAGCGTATAGAATATGGCCACTTGTGGAAAATTAGGATATGCCGAAGGATACTACTGCCGAGTTGACTGAAGGTGGGTTGATTCGATTGAAATATACCACTACAGGAAACACATAAATATTCGTGGGCTGGAATATTTTCGTGGGCCGGCCGACGAAAATACAGCAGTTATTTTCGTCGGCCTCCGTGGCCGACGAAAATAGAGGTTATTTTCGTGGGCCGCTAATATGTACGTCGGCCGGCCGACGACAATTCGACACTTATTTTCATCGGCCCCTGCGGCCGACGAAAATAGCAGTTATTTTCGTGGGCCGCTATATTTACGTCGGCCGACCCACGAAAATAACTTCTATTTTCGTCGGCCTAAATCAGGCCGACGAAAATACAATGACCCTAATCCCGCGGACACGCTCGATTCGATTCCGTTTTGCCCAAAGTCACCGCCGCTCGCCGCAGCCCGCTCCTCACCCCGCCCGTCGCCGCGGCAGCCCGCCGTCCGCCGCCCTCGCCGCGCCCGCTCCTCGGCCACGCCCGCCCGTTCGCCGCCCCTCGCCGCGGCAGCCCGCCGTCCGCTCCTCACCGGCTCGCGCGCCACGGAGCACGCCCGCCCGTTCACCGCCCCTCGCCGCGGGCAGCCTGCCGTCAGCCGCCCTTGCCGCGCCCGCTCCTCACTGGCTCGCCGCGGGCAGCCCGCCGTCCGCCGCCCCTCGCCGCGCCCGCTCCTCACCGGCTCGCCGCGGGCACGCCCGCCGTTCGCCGCCCCTCGCCGCGAACACGCCGCCGTCCACCGCCCCTCGCCGTGCCCGCTCTTCACCGCCGCGTGCCGCACGCCCGTGCCCGCTCCTCACCGCCACACGCCCTCCGTCCACCGCCCCTCGCCGCGGGCACGCCGTCCGCCGCCCCTTGCCACACCCGCTCCTCACCGCTCCATCGAATTCGAACCCGCCCAGGCTCCGGACACGCGCCGTCGACGTCCTCCCACGTCCGCTCCGGTATGGTCGCCTTGTGATTAAGATTTGAGTTAACTTGTCGAGTTATTTTTTAATGTTTAGAGTTCAGTTTTAATCGTTAACCGTAGCGAACCGTATGTGTCACCCGTTCGGGAACGGCGAACGTCACATTGGCTTGTGAGGTTCGCCGTTCCGGAATTGTCCACGTATTTTGGACAGCCTGAGAGTGTAAGCCGATGCTTGTGATTTGTGACATGTGCCTTACGATTGACGCGGAATTTCGGTTGTGTAACCTAGTTGTTCTCCAACACACCATGTTCAGGCGTGTGCTTGGAGAGCAGCGGGGTTATGCTGCCGAAATTTCGCGACAATCGTAGGCTACACGTCATAAATCACAAGCATCAGCCTACACTCTTGGGTGGGTTTAGGGCCTTTACCTAATAGGGAGTTCACCTAATTAAGCCACGGACGATCGTTGATGTTCTTTGACTTTTGTTTAGCCTTTGAAATGGACGGTGATCGGAGGGTGATGTATGACGGGTGGAGAAAGGATGGGGCACATTCGAATGAATGGATGGGTGTAACAAAGGCTTTTCTTGAGCACGCTTTCAAAGATGCAACTGGTCGTCTAGTGAAGTGTCCTTGTAATCGCTGCGAGAACAAGTGGCCTCAGAAGAAGGAAGAAATGGAGAAACACCTTTGCAAAAGTGGGTTTATGCCGAACTACCTTGTATGGTACCGGCATGGAGAGTCTATTAGACACGTTGACACGGAGGTGGAGCTTGATGACGATCATGATAGGATGGACGACATGTTGCATGATCTTGGTAGGGATGTTGAAATGAACGCTGAGGAGCCGGGGCAGCTTCCACGCGATGCTCAAGAATTCTTCCGGCTACTCGCCGCGGGAGAAGAGAGACTGCACGAGCACACTCAGATGTCAGTTCTTGGGACTCTCACAAGACTAATGGCGATAAAGTCGAGGCACAACATTTCAAACAGTGCTTACAACGACATCGTCCAACTGATGGGCGAGGTTCTCCCGGAGAATCATAAGTTGCCAAAAAATATGTACTTCGCAAAGAAGATGTTGGCTGGTCTTGGGATGACATATGAGAAGATCGACGTGTGTCCCAACAGTTGCATGCTATTCTTTGAGGAGGATGACAAGCTGGACCGTTGTAAGCATTGCGAAGCTTCTAGATATGTCGAGGTGACAAATGATGAGGGTGAATTGGTAGTTACGAAGGTCGCAGCTAAGCAACTTCGTCGGTTGCCCATCATTCCTCGGCTTTCAAGGTTGTTCCTCAACAAGGAAATAGCTCTGCATATGACGTGGCCAAAGAATGGTGTACGTCTCGTCACTGATCCAGACATAATGGTCCATCCGTCGGACGGTGATGCGTGGAAGGCATTTGACGAGTTTGATCCCGAATTTGCAAACGACCCTAAGAGTGTACGGCTTGGTCTATCGACGGACGGATTCACACCTTTCAATACCAGTGCAAGCCGTTACTCGTGTTGGCCTGTCTTCATTGTGCCATATAATCTTCCTCCTGAGTTGGTCAATAAAGAAGAGTTCATGTTCCTTGCACTAGTCATCCCAGGCCCTGAGCATCCAGGGCCAAAGCTGAATATGTTTGTTCGCCCTTTAATTGAAGAGCTGAAATAATTGTGGAGAGGTGTGAAGGCTTATGACAGCCATACTGAAAAGGAGTTTACCATGCGCGCTGCTTATTTGTGGTCAGTGCATGATCTGCTGGCGTATGGAGATTGGTCTGGATGGTGTGTCCATGGTCGGTTGTGCTGTCCCATATGTATGAATGATACGGATGCATTCAGATTGAAGCATGGTGGGAAAGTGTCATTCTTTGATGCTCATCGACGTTGGACTCCATTCAAGCATGATTTTAGGAATTCGCTTACTGCATTCAGAGGTGGAGCCAAAATCAGAAATGGGCCACCAAAGAGGCAAACTGCACCGCAGATAATTGCATGGCATGCTTGTCTGAAGCAAGGAGAAAATGATAGGTTCCAAGGCTACGGGGAGGACCATAACTAGACCCATATTTCATCAATATGGGAGCTTCCGTATGCAAAAGCCTTGATCATGCCGCACAACATAGACTTGATGCACCAAGAGCGTAACGTTGCTGAAAGCATCATAAGCACATGTTTCGATGTGACTGATAAAACGAAAGATAATATGAAGGCAAGAAAAGACATGGCTGAAATTTGTAAGAGGCCGATGCTCGAGTTGAAAGTAAGCGATAAAGGGCATGAAAGTAGGCCACGAGCTGATTACTGCCTCAAGCTGGATGAAAGGAAAGAAATATTTAAGTGGTTGAAGAATCTGAAATTTCCAGATCGGTATGCGGCAAATCTGAAACGGGCAGTCAATCTGAAGACCGGTAAATTGATCGGTTTGAAAAGCCATGACTACCATATTATTATGGAGAGGCTGATGCCCGTGATGTTTCGAGGCTATTTTAAGGATGAACTTTGGAGCATATTTGCAGAGTTGAGTTACTTCTATAGGGAAGTATGCGCAAAGACGGTATCGAAGAGGTTGATGCAGAAATTTGAGAAAGAAATTCCAATTCTTATTTGTAAATTTGAAAAGGTTTTCCCGCCAGGATTCTTCAATGTGATGCAACATCTAATTGTGCATTTGCCTTGGGAAGCTTTGGTAGGCGGACCAGTGCAATTCAGGTGGATGTATCCTATAGAAAGGGCGTTGAAAAAGCTCAGGGCGTCTGTTCGGAACAAGGCTAGAGTCGAAGGGTGTATTGCAGAGGCTTTTGCCCTTAAGGAGATATCTCAATTCTCAACCAGGTATTTCGCTCGAGCCAACAATGTGTTTGCGCCTTCAGTGCGACTTCATGTCGAAAATGAATCACCCCAAAGCACCCTTCAAATTTTTGCGAATCCGGGTAAAGCAGTTGGAAAAGGGAGTGTACGTCACATTGAAGCATCAGATTTGAACACGCTAATGCTATATATGTATAGCAATATTGACAGCACACAGGAGGCGTTCGAGTAAGTTTTCCTCATAGTTACGTCCATTTTCTCATCTCATAATTTCTATAGTGTGTAATCTCCATGTTTGTAATATGTCCAGCATGTTTGATGAAGAATGTTGGAAATCTACTAGTAAACCTACGGCCATCCAATTAGAAAATCTTCGACGTGATGGGTTGAAAGGTGGACCAAACTTCGTGCAGTGGTTTCGTAATTATGTTAGTAATTGTCGTTTTCTCATTGTCCATACTTAATCTTTGAATTTTGGACTTGGAAGATATAATGCATATACTAATTACTTGTATAGGTTTCCAAAAACTCTGTGCACCCGGACTTGCAGCAAATGGCACATACCTCTATGTCCGTCCGAAACTATACTCGCTATGATGTAAATGGATATCGCTTCCGAACCGCGAAATTGGAGAAGAGTCGACCATTGGCAGCCACCACCAATAGTGGTGTGTTGGCAAGTTCATATGTTGACGATGACAAAGTAGTGGACTATTACGGTGTTCTTCAAAACATTGTAGAGTTGATTTTCGATGGCCCCAAAGAACTTAAAGTCGTGTTTTTCGAGTGCGACTGGTTTGATGCTCATAGTGGGACTCGTGTCGACAAGTATGGTAATGTCGAGGTGAAGCATAGCTCTAGGATTCCGAGCAGTATGAGCGATGTTGTCCTTGCAAATCAGGCAAAACAGGTGTACTACCTGCCATATCCTCACCCAAGCCTTAGGGCTTGGTGGGTTGCAATCAAAGTCAACCCACAAGTCGTCGCTCCAGAGAGTGCTGACTACGTGAGTACGAGCAGGGACAACGATGATGCTGTTTTTCAACCAGAAGCGGCGTCGAATCAAGACATAGCTCACCGATTCCATGTGACCAATGGAGAAGGACTCGAAAATCTCTGTTGCAATTCAAGCGACTTAATTGAAGAACCTAGGTCAAAGCGCAAACGACCTGTCGTCGTTAGAAGATCAGTAAGGATCCAACGAAATCAAGAGCGTATGAATAAACAACGAGCCGAAGAAGCATCATCGGATGCGGATGACTTTTGATTAGTATGTTTCTTTTAGTTAATCAATTAAGCTATGTATTCCAATTTCCACATTATTAATTTTCATATTATTTGTTTCATATACTGTGGTTTGACATTAATTTATCTACAGTTGAACATGTTCAAGCATAGGAGATCGAGGAGGAGTGGGGGCAGCGCGGCCAGCGAGGACAGCTCGGGCAGTGGGCTTTTTCAGGGCACCTCACAGAGCCGACAGAGGCAGCAGCAACTTCTCGACTGTCTAGACGAAGTGCAGGGTGAGGAGGGTGAGCAGGAGACTCCTCAGCACGATGCTCATGTGCAGGGTGAGGAGGGTGAGCAGGATGAGGAGGGTGAGCAGGATGAGGAGGTTGACCCAATGGGGGCAGGCAGCGCGGGCGACGCGTCAGATGGTTCTACGTCCTTCAGGTATTATTATGCATATTAGTTTAATTGATATTAGTTTCTAATCATTTCATCATATTGAATTTACTTGTATACTTAGGTATAAGAAGAGCAATGCGCTTGGTCCGAGACCTGCCGAGAGGAGGCTCATCCGGCCGCATGGAGAATGGTGGGGCTTATTTCTGTTGTGTTAATTTTTTAATGTGAACGTGATTGCACTGGTTTACTTGTTTTATTAATGTTTGTAGGTCATGGGAAGACTTGACTTGGGACGGTACAGGCAGACGTCCCAAGGTGAACGCGGTGTTGGGTAGCCTCTGTCGCTTCTACTACCCTGGCATGGTGGAGCTGAATGGCGAGAGGTTCGCGGCTATGCAGTGGGCTGACTGGGGTCTAAAGGACTATGTCGAGCCAGGGGAGTCAGGGGAAAGCAGTAGCGGAGGGGGAAGTTCGGAAAAAAAAAACGAAGGACTTGTCAGGTGGCTGTGTGGGACGAGTTCTGGGTGAGTTTACTTTCGTATATAAGCAATTCACTGAATTATTGCTTCTCCTAATCTTACTTTAACTTAACTTCTCCATTGATATGTAGGGGAGGTTCCAATTGCCGGATGACATCGAGGACGATCAGGCTCAGTGGGCACGTGTGAAGAGGCACTTTCGGAAGTGCGCTGATAAGGTCATCAAGGATGCCATGTACAATGCTCGCATCGCGGCCGTCAACTACTACTACAAGAAGATAAAGGGGCAGAAAATGAGCAAAGCATTAGGGGCCAATGAGATCTACCTCACAGAGGAGCAGTACCTGGAGAGCGTTGTGGATTGGCTGGCGAAGGACATGGAAGCCTGGAGGTGGTTGGCAAAGAGATGGGCGTCGCCTGAGTGGATTGCAGAGTCCAACAAGCACCGTGTCAACCGTGGCACTGAAGGACCAGGGCATAGGTACGGCGCCGATGGACACCTTGGTACCGCACGCCGCATGGTAAGTATATAAATCAAACTTGTATGTTACATCTATGAAAATTATATGGTTTAACTCTTCTTTTTCATGCAGGAAGCTGAAAGTGGAGTTGCTCCAAGTTTTATGGAGGTTTACGTCCGTGGTCACCGTGGCCCTGATCCGGCAAACCCTGATGAGCTATGCAGCGAGGCGGCAAGGGAGAAAATGGTAAACAAGTTGTATTTACGAATTAAATTGCATGTTTTGTGTCTAACTCCAACTCTAACTTTCTTTGCAGAATGCATATGGGGAGGAAATGACTCAACGCCATGGGCCTGATTTCGACTGGATGCATTCAGACTTAGATGCCTCGGCATTGTACCACAGTGGTGGGGGTAGAAAGCATGGCAGGTGAGGTGGTTGTCTTTGATTCGACAATTTCATTAACAAGAATGTGTCCACTTAATGGCTCAACTATGTGTATCATGCAGGTTTGCCTTTGGCACCGGCGTTGTGGAGTACAACAGGACATTAGGTCAAGGGAAAGCATCGTCTTCGGCAGGGAGTTCTCGCTCCTCCAAGTCTGCTCGAGAGGCTCAGCTGGAGGAGGAGACTCGGGCAGCACAGGAGCAGGCTCGAGCAGCACAGGAGCAGGCTCGAGTAGCGCAGGAGCAGGTTGGACAGCTGACGCAGTATATGGCTTCTTATTTTCAGGTAATCCGTCTATCTCATCACGTGTCGTCATTGAATTCAAAGTATAATGTTGCGATTCTAACGTTTCATCCATTTGCAGGAAATGACTACTCGACTCGGCCCTGATATGAACTTGCCAGCTTTTCGCCCTCCCCAGGTAACACTATCTGAACACTTCAATTCCATAGCAACTCTTTTTTTTATTATAAAAAATGGCTCGCAGGCACAAGGATGTGGACAGTGGCCAGGACAAGCTCCAGCGTCGCAGCCACAGTGGACTGGTGTTGGGTGGACGCAGGCACCTCCAGGCACTTGGACACCTCCACCACCCCAAGGATCGCAGCCAGTCCCGGGATGGGTGCCACCGGTCTTCCAGCCACCAGCGGGCTCTCAGCCATTTCAAGCGTGGATGGCACCGCCACCGACGGGGTGGGTGCCACCACCTCAGGGGTGGCCAGCACAACAGTACCCGTGGATGCATGCACAGCCTCCTCCTCACCATGGATCACAGGTGACGTTCCATGTTTAGTTTTATGCAAATATTGACCAAACACAACCTTATTTGAATGATTGAAGAATTGCAGGGTTCAGCGTCACATGCTCAGGGATCGGAGGGTGCTGTCAACGTCCAAGACTTCCTCGTCCATGGTTCTGGAGGGAGTGGCCACCTTCCTGGTGGCGGAGGAGGGAGTGGCCAAAACTCACATAGCCCGCCGGAGTGAGTAGTGACTTTGTTTATGGACTATGTATGGATATGTATAGACTTTGTTTCTGGTTCTGGAGGGAATGACTTTGTTTATGTATGGACTATATATGGACTATATGTATGGAATATGTTTGAAACAATTATGTAATTGCTTGTGAATGTTGTTTGTGAAAACTGTATTGTTTGTGAAATCTGTATATGTGATTGTGTATATGTTTATTTTGCTGTGAATTAATAAAAGGTGCAGAAAAATCTGTTTTTTGGGGGGGGGTATCATGAATTTTCGTCGGCCTGGGTGGTGGCCGACGAAAATACGTACCCAGATATTTTCGTCGGCCACCACCCAGGGCCGACGAAAATTATGTTCCTATTTTCGTCGGCCTCAGTGGCCGACGAAAATAGTCAGCCGACCAACTATTTTCGTCGGCCTAGGGGAAGCCGACGAAAATAAGTCATTTTCGTCGGGACCGACGAAAATAATTCCCTATTTTCGTCGAACTTATTTTCGCTACCGACGAAAATAGGCTATTTTCGTCGGTTTAGGCTTATTTTCGTGGGTTTTTGGCCCACGAAAATTTAGTCGTTTCCTGTAGTGTACCTTCAGGTTCAGAGACCGGTTTGATGAGCCAAATGATGATTGGCTGAAAAGTATTGAGGCTATCAGCGACGAACTACTTGGAGTATATAGCAGGGCTGAAGATGACGCCTTGTCCGTAGCTTTCGGGGGCTGAGGGAAGAAGAGATTAAATAGAGTATTTGATGCCATTGGCTTCGTATACCCTGACTATCACTATCCGCTGCAAAGGCAAGGGAAGAAGAGGAAATCTATCGCTTTGGCCACTACTGCTATGCCGAAGGGCAAAAAGTTAAGGGTCTTGACCCACCCGCCGCGATACATTGAACCGGCCATGGTGCCTGAACTTGGCAAAGGGCCCTCTTTAGCTGCCGAAGCAAGACAAACTGCTTCCATTGTGCAGAGCGCTGAAGAGCCAACTGTAGTGCCGGAGTGCCTACAGTCGGGCTAACCGAAGCTAAAGATGATAAGGCTGAAGAGCCACAGGTGGTGAAATTGATAAAAGTGCCAAAAATCCTGAGCCCACCAGTAGAGGCAGATTTGCCGAAGGTGCAAAAAACTCCGGCTGCAACTCCCAAGAGGAGGAGGATGGCCAGCGTACTAGACGCTGTTATAGAGACCACGAAGGCCTTAACACCTGTTCCTAAGAAAACCGTCGAAGCTGCAAAAGTTCAGGCCGAAGCTGGGCCTTCAGTGCCCACCAAAACGAAGCCTGCCGCTCCTGAGGCCAAAACAGCAGGGCAAATTGTATCAGAGAAACCCAAAACTCCTGCTCCCGAAGCTCTGGTCAAAGATGTTGACTACATCATTTGACATGTTTCGGGGAAGAATTTATCCGAAGAAGAAATAGTAGAAGCCAGACACTATGCCCAAAGACTAAAATATCCGAAGGGGGCCTTAGTGTTCAATGGCAGTAACGAAGATGACTTCCTATACTGCCTCCCGGACAACAAAGAAATATCCGTTTGCCGGGAGATAGCTAAAAGTATGGGATTTCCGAAGCTGGAAGATGGCCTTTCGGTTATGTCAAAGGATGATCTCGCTGATAGTCTCGTGTACAACAGTATAAAGGTATAAAAGTTAGCTTTGAAGTTGAAAAATAAGATATGTTAATGTCATACTAAAAAATTTTCTTCTTTGCAGGGCCTAATTCTTAGTAATGCCTTGAGGGCACAGAAGAGCGCCGAAGATGAAAGCTGTACAATGGCTTTTAACAACCTTCGGTCTGAGGTGATTGAACTGAGAAACGAAGGTCTAGAGAAAGACAAAATTTTAATTTCACTGGTGAACAAAGTAAAGGAAGATGAGGCTAATTATAAAGCTCAAGTCGAAGCCTAGAAAACCGAAATTGAAGACCTTCGGAGACAGCTAGCCGAAGCTAAAGAGAACTGCGCGCTTGCACAGGCTAATCAAGAAATCAGTGAATATTGGAAAATTAGGCTAGAGAAGAATGTTGAAGAACTTCGCGAATCCAAGGAAAGGTGTTTTGAAAAATCCTTGGATTGCGTGAAGAAGTTAAAAACTAGCTTCGCCAAAGTGGGCGCCTATTCTGCTGAAGAAAACTTCAGACGAGGCGACCTCGAAGGCATTGTTGAATGAATAAGTGGAGAAGTTAAGGCTTTCAAGGAAATTTTAAGTGATCGCGGGGATATTTGCGCGTTTTCCGGTGCACGAGGAATTTCAGCTATCCTGGAGAAGGCCGGATGCGATCATGTTAAGGGCATGGCCCAGGTCGAAGCTGCCTTCTCTGTAGATGATACGAAGGATCCTTCAGTCGAAGCAACTTTAATGGGCGGGAAATTTTATAACGATGTTTGGGTGAACGGTGGCCGAGAGCTGGGCCACGAGATTGCAAAAAAGAGTGAAAAAGACACCCACGACGCCCGGGCAGAAGCGAAGCGAGCTAAAGAAGCTGCAGAACGCGAAGGAGTATATGTGTTGTTTCTTGATTATTTAGCTTCGGTATTTGCTTTATAGCTTTGAACTAATGTATTTACATATTTCAGCTGAACTATCCCCGCCACCGGAGCCGTACGATCCCCTAGCTGATCCAGAGATGAAGGAATCATTGGATACCATAAATATGGCTGAATCCATTGTCGACGAAGTCGTCGACAAATTACTGAACGAAATTACAGAAAAAGTCCTTAGAGAGGAATAGGTTTTATTGTAATAATTATTTTGAGAAGCTTTGATGTATAGAACTAATAAAGGAAAATTAGACCTCTTTTTGTGATGAAACTGTGCAACATCTGATGTATGCAACATTGAATCAAATATGTAAATTATTGCAATTTATTTCTATGCGATGCATGAAATTTACGCACATACCGTTTTTGAGCCTTCGGCGAAAAAATACCTTCCCTTCTTTTCATGCTTCATAAAGAAAAAGATCCCTTCTTATGATAAGGCTGATAAAACTTTATTTCCCGAAGCTTACTTCGTGCCTTAACACATTTTCATTTTGACGAAGCATTTGCTGAAGATTGGCTTCGTATTCGGTTCTTGTGTCGTTAATGCAATATGATGTATGATGTAATGTTATGCGAAATGATATGATGATATGATGCAAAATGATGAGGATGCCGAAGACACACACCCACACGCCCACACTGGAATACACAAGCTCTACATCCCCTTAGGAACGACTTTTGAGCTTCTTCACCTTCTATTTCGGTGATATAAGTTCTGCATCCCCTTAGGAATGTCTTTTGAACTTCTTCGCCTTCTATTTCGGCGGTATAAGTTTTGCATCCCCTTAGGAACGACTTTTGAACTTATTCGCCTTATATTTCGGCGATATTTGGCTCTGCATTCCCTTTGGAACGACTTTTGAGCAGAGAACTTACACTGCGCTCCCTCAGGAATGACTTTTTGTAGCTTCGTCGACTTTGACACTGCATTCCCTTAGGAACGACTTTTGAGCAAAATACTTACGATGTGCTCCCTTAGGAACGACTTTTGTAGCTTCGTAAATCTGTGAAGAAGATATATTTCATTCTAGTACAGGCAGAATTATTACGAGAAATTAAAACTAAGTTTCCATTGCTTGTTCCTCGTACAGAAAGTAAAATGGCATAGAAAGTAAAAGTATTTCAGAAGAAGGATATTGCTCAGTAGATGTGTTTTGATTCTGGTACGGTGCTGTTGACCGTACGAGCTTCGGACTCCTCCCTGAAGTCACGTTGTTGTTGTGGGTGTTGGCACCCTTCTGGCTGCTGGCTTCGGGTATAAGTAGGTTGTAATGGGGGTGGCGGTGGAAGCTGAGGCCAGGAAGCTTGTGTGTGGCTTGCTGAAGCAACAAAGGCTGAAGGTTGATTGCCCACATATTCTGGTATGTAGGGAGAGTGGCACGAAGCAGTATGCAAGACCTGCTACGGCTGATTCTGCTGGGCTTCTGCTTTGGCAATTTCTTTTTGCTTCTGAATGGTGATTTGACACGTTCTTGTAGTGTGGCCCTTGTCCTCACCACAAAATAAGCAATAGATTTTCCTGGGTTGATCCCCATATCTTCCTCCGAAGCCCTTGCCGCCTCGGCCCCTTGAAGCTGGTGGCCTGAAGGAGCTCTGCTGCTGTCCTGAAGATTGTGAACTGTGTTGTGGCCTCTGAAACTGGCCTCCTTTGTCATCGTTCTGGCTAGAGCTGTGGATTGATCTGACATACCTAGGGTGGACTCTTCCTCTGAAGCCCCTAGTCATCTCAGAAAATCTGTAAGCTTCCTCCCTTCTTTGGCGGAAGTCGTTGTCAGCCCGGATGTACTCATCCATTTTCTGAAGCAGCTTCTCCAGTGTCTGGGGGGGCTTCCTAG
This sequence comes from Zea mays, assembly GCF_902167145.1. Lineage (NCBI taxonomy): Eukaryota > Viridiplantae > Streptophyta > Magnoliopsida > Poales > Poaceae > Zea > Zea mays. The sequence continues at coordinate 68,634,475 of NC_050096.1, read as the reverse complement.
CGAAGTATTGGGCCGTAGACCCTGGTCGTAGGCCCTGGCCAAAGACCTTTGATCATGGCCTCAATGACGGTTTCACTGGGTACCATAGGTGCTTGTGCTCTCAGGCGCAAGAACCTTCGGACATATGCCTGAAGGTACTCCTCATGGTCTTGAGTACACTGAAACAAGGCCTGAGCAGTGACTGGCTTCATCTGGAACCCTTGAAAACTGGTGATCAGCATGTCCTTAAGCTTCTGCCATGACGTGATTGTCCCTGGCCGGAGAGAAGAGTACCATGTCTGTGCCACACTTCAGACTGCCATGATGAAGGACTTTGCCATGACTGCGGTATTGCCCCCATACGAAGATATAGTTGCTTCGTATCTCATCAGAAATTGCTTTGGATCTGAGTGCCCATCATACATGGGAAGTTGGGGTGGCTTGTATGATGGGGGCCATGGGATAGCCTGCAGTTCTGCTGATAGAGGAGAAGCATCATCAAAAGCAAAATTTCCATGATGGAAATCGTCATACCAATCATCATCATTGTAGGAATTTTCTTGACGAAGCTCTCTTTATGGAGGTCTTCGATCCTGGTCATCTTGAGTGAGATGACGTATTTCTTCAGCAACTTCATCGATCTTCTTCTGTAGATCGGAAAGACGAAGCATCTTCTCTCTCTTCCTTTCAACCTGCTGATGGATAGCTTCGAGATCCCTTATCTCTTGGTCCAGCTCCTCCTCCTAGGGTGTCGGGCTTGTAGCCTTCCTCTTTTGAGTTCGAGCTTCACGCAATGTGTTCTGGTTGACGTCCAGTGGCTGCAATGCAGCCCCTAGCCCTGAAGCTTTCTTCGGCGGCATGACGAAGGTCGCTTTTTGCCGAAGGTGGTCAAATGAGTTCACCGGAGGTGGGCGCCAATGTTGGTCACTTGTTCTCAAATGCTATGAATTAAGAACAAGGCAACACAAAATGTCAATGGTTAAAGCCCTTCGTCCTTCGAAACATTATCTCCCTTAGGATATAATGATCTTCAGACGAGGGTCATGAAGGTAATACCTTCATTATCGCAGTACAAATCAATGAAAGGAGAAGCATATGAGGCATGAGAGATAACTCGAATAATCATATGACATCATTAATATATCTTAATTAAATCATCATGAATGAAAGTGAACAATATTGAATTACATTTGTACCTTCGGCTTGACAGAAGGCAAAAGTCCAAATGTGACGCACGAGCGAATACAAGTTAGCGTGAACAGTACGGTGCTACTGTTCATCTATTTATATACACAGGACGCAGCCTGTGTAAATTACATTCATGCCCTTGACGTTTACTATTGACTTAGGGATAGTCTATCAAGGACTAGACAACTTTTTCCCTTTTAGGTCGGTTCCATTTTCTTCTGCTAAACCGAAGCTTCTCCATAGTTAGCTTCAGAACTGGTTCACCCTTCTCCGATCCGTGCCTTTTACATCGTGTACAGCTTCATCCCAAGGCCGAAGGTCCCTGTACATGTATTATACTTGGATAACATGTTAGTCGTGTTTTTGAGAACTTTCGGAAGACGAAGGCCCCCAACAGAGCCCCCCTTAGCTCACCATTTGTAGGGAGTCCACGCTAGCATTTCTGCCAAACATAAATCTTATTGTCCCCTAGTTCTAAAAACCGCGACATATAACAAGTGAGATCTAGTTTTATTTATAAAAATACAAAATATCAGAATACAAAAGTGAAATTGGTTTCTTAATTGGATGAATAAAACCAGGTCTCGGTTTCTGTGTCCAGCCTGGCTAAGTCCATGCGGACAAAATGGTTCATTCTGGTGAGTCGGGCCCGACTGTTTGCATCATATCAGTCTGATTCAATGGGAGGTATGAACCAAAGAGGAGCAGGGTAGGTGGCTGAGTTGGGCTTGAACGAGGGTTCGTGCAAGCAACCAATGGCACCCATATTTATCTTTTAACTATATTTATAATTTATAGGGTTAGAGTTGTATCATACAATCTCTCGATTGTATCGTACATAGAAAATCGATCTAGAGGTTTAGAATGGTATAAATAAGATTTGCACGTGTACCGTTGCGCTGTACAGCAAAACCACTCTTTGAGAGCCTTTTTTTTAAACCACTTTCTAAATTATCATTTAGAGATCAATTAAATATAAACCACTTTCTATATTTTTTCTACTCTTCAATAGTTTATTATATCTTATACACGCTCTTGAAATCCATCCTTACTTTTATTTCTAGCTAGCGATAAATTAAAATAGAAATGCCTATATTTAAAGATGTAATTAAAAATTGTTGGAGCGTATTTTTTTAACCAAAAAAATTATCTTATAGATAGACTCTTTGGAGTTGCTCGGGTAGAGTTGCTGTCTACACCACGCTGGAAACAGATTATCCACCGGAAAACAAGGCAGATCTAGAGGAAAGATGTAGCGTACGCTGCAACCTTCCCCAGCAAAAAATCCAGATAAGACCAGCTGGCGCCACGATTCAGACGGGCATAACGCAACCATACCCGGACGATGTCACGTTCACTGCATTACGTACGACGCTTAATAAGCAGGATGCACGGCACGCTGCAGGCGGAACGAAACACGAGATGGAACAAACTCGCCGCTGGAGTTTTGGATCAACCAGTATTTTTTTTCTTTTCCGGGAAAGATTCTAAGGCCATGTTCTCGTGGCTTATTATTTGTTAGTGGCTCATAATTAACCGGTAAATAATTAGCTAACAAAAATTAGCTAGGTTATTTTAGGTAGTGTTTGGTTGCTAGAGACTAATTTTTAGTCCCTCTATTTTATTCTACTTTAGTCTATAAATTGCAAAATATGGAAACTATAACTCTATTTTAGTTTCCATATTTGACAATTTAGTGACTAAAGTGGAATAAATTGGATGGACTAAAAATTAGTCTCTAAAACCAAACACCCCTTTAGAGACTTAGAGCATCTCTAAGAGACTCTTCATTTTTTGCTCTCTATTTGACTATCTATTTACGTTTTCATAAAGACTACACTCTATATATAGCATCTCAGTCCAACAGACTATCTATCTAGTTTGGCTAGTCAGGTGGATAGCCAAATTTAGCTAGTGAGAGAGAGAATTTACAGAGTCAGATAGCTTGCGAGTCAGATAGCTAGTCTGTTGGAGATTTAATTTACTATTGAGTAGCTAAAATTTGGATCGGCGAGTTATTTAGCTAGTCTCTTGGAGATGCTCTTAGCTAATAGATGTATTTTTCTCTTTATATGATCTATTATTAGCTATTAGCAAGATCAGATGGCTAATATAGTCAAATAGTTTGATAGCCCTCCGGCTAACAATTAGTCAATTTATTAGCTGGCCTGTTTGAAGGTTAAGATGCTAAAATTAGCAGGTAAACTGCTTGTCACAAAAATCCAAACAGATCTTAAATGCATGTTTTGTCCTCGTTGTAAGCCCACTATCGTCTACACCGATAACAATGATTTGATTTGTATGCTTCTGGCCTTATTGTATCCACTTCATCAAACATCACAACGTCCTTTCCATCCATTCCGGATGTGGATCGCACAACAGCAAATAAACATCGAATCACACGTGCATACGGGAAATAACATGCGGCTTCCTTTTCTCTTAGGCTTTGTCTCGTAGATATGCTCGTGTAAAATACTGTGTTAGGATGTAGGTTGCATTATTTATATAGTAGAGTTTAAAATAGAAGATGGGATAGAGAATGAGGTAAGAGAGCTGCTGGAGATAGCCTTACTAAAGAAATCAGACTAAGCTTAGACTCTATTTGGATCTTGTTGGATAATTGTTTGTTGGTGGCTAACAATTAGCTAGCAAATAATTAGCTAGAACAATTAGCCAGGATATGTTTGGAGTCTCGACTAATAAATATTATTTTTCTCTTTATACGATCTATTAGCATCCATAAGTAAGGTCAAATGGCTAATGGGCAAACAGTTTGCGAGCCCTCCAGCTAACAATTAGCCAATTTATTAGTCAGCCTGTTTGGTGACCAGTGTGCTAAAATTAGCCAGTAAACCGTTTGCCTCATGAATCCAAATTTGCCCTTATTATAAGGATGACCATATAAAGGGATACAAAGTTCTCAAACATCTTTAATTAACACAAGCCTAAAAGTAAAGAGTCATTCATAGAAAGCAAAGAAGACTGTCGTTGTAGAATCCAACTTACCACTTGCATGTATGATGCCATCTTTTTTATCACTTCGCTGCAATTGGATCTACAAATATATATGTTTTAGGTTGAGAGTTATCAAAGGCCATGTCATTTTTTTTAAATGAACCGAGCAGGAGAGTTGCGGATTATATTTATAAAGAGGAAGGCACAAAATAGACAAACAACAACCTCTCGAAGAGGACTACAACAAAAACAACTGCTACAACAAAAGCGACGTCAACCCTACCAACAACAGCAACACCTTAGCAATAGAAGCGCACAACAACGCTGACAACACGAGCACTCAACAAAAAACACACCTAACACAACAAAGACAAAATATAATGAAAAAAAGCAAAGAAACCTTCACCACAAAGTCCCAAACTTTTAAACTCAAAGGCTTCTTCAGGAGGTCTGGTGGTGACAACTCCTTAAGATGGTCTGTACAGGCTTGAATTGAACTCTCGTTGGGCTTCCCATCAATCGCAACAATGCCTAGATCTTTAAACACACCACACTGTGCAAGACTGGCACTTCGACGAAGCGGCAAACTATTATAGGACTTACGCCGATGCCTAACTGTCGTAGTCGATGGTGAGGGGGAGCTAAAGGAGGGCATGAAAGGTCATCATCCTCTGTAGCTCTAGTGGACGAAGAAGACACTGTCTCCATCGAAGGATCCTCTACTAGTTGAGGTTCTGTATTGTCCTCAACCATAGAAAGAGAAAGACCCTCACTGATGATGGAATGAAAGATGGGGTCATCAAATGGCGTTTGTGCAACCAAGGTTCTAAATTGTCCTCAACCAAAGAATGAGAAGGATCATCTTCGATGGTGGTAAGAAAGATGGGGTCCTCAAAAGTAGTAAGCATAACCAAGGTAGCTTCCTCATCCACCGATGCATCCTCCACCAAAACAACATCCTCAACAAAGATGACAACATGACGCAATGTAGAGGTCTATGAAGACACCTCAATGGTCTTCTCGATGGACATCATTTGGTGAGATTCTGCTTCAAATGTCCTTGCGACCACTTCATTACTGGTAAGATCTATCTATCTCTCTATGATTCTCTGTACCAAGGATCCATGTGGGCATCTCAGAGACTGCGGAGTTTGCACTTGTGTCTTGATATACCAAGAAGTCGGCAACCATGTAGGCTGCTGCGAGAGAAGCAAGGATCAACGATGGCGAATCATGCTTCATTGGAGAACAGGGGCCAAAGAGCTTGGCCAAGTTGGAGATAGAAGCATGCTCCCCATGCACCTATGCATGCTTCAAATGGTTGTTCACATGTGCTAGCCACAACTTGATGATAGAATCCTCCTCCTTGACAGGCTACAACACTTCCTTCAAACAAGCTAAAAACATATGGTAAAACACTACTCGCAATGACTTATTGAAAGGTGTGATCAAGGACTGAAGGTTCAAAGGTATCGAGGCAAGAGAGGCACAACAATAGCTACATCAAATAGGATCAATATCCTTACCACACAAACCAATGGATTGAGAAGTCGATGGAGGGTTGTGATGTCCTTGTGATGGAGACTTCGCAACGGCGTCAGCTGACAACGTACTTGGTGAAGGCTTGGCCACTACCTCATTCCAAGTCCTTGTTTGTTGAGGATGGTCACATTGTATTGAGGAGTTAACTCGATGAGCAGGTGAGGAAGGCCGAAAGCGACAATGTCGCTCGTAATGATAGGGTGACAACATCGGATGCAACGGGATTTCTTACATGATCTGACTTGGTGGTCGTGTGCAAGGCAGCGATAACATCTGCCTCGAGCCCATCTCTTGAAGTCAAAGATTCTCTTTGACTTACTCCTTGCAACAACATCCGCTGGTATTAGCAACATGGTCTAAAAAGGGAGGATCCACGATGACGACATGATGATGTTGGGGTAGACTAGATGGCGACTGCTGAAGACGGGGTCTCTACTGGCGCTAAGATCAGTCACCACCACTAGTGGCGAGAGCCAATCCAGGGAAGAGAGTGGCCCTACATAAAGCGGGATTGGGACATGCATTCGAGAACGAGCAGTAGACGAGCTCGAACATGGGGCTTGAGGCTAGGCATGTGCTCTCCTTCCACACTGGTGCCTTGCTCTCCTTCCTCGAGCTGATCATGGACGGGTGGTGGAGTGGCGAGTTTGGGCCTCCTTCTTAGAGAACGAGCTTGAATGACCCAGCAGAGGAGCGAGCTTGGGTTGGGGACCATGATCTGGGGTGGGGGAGGGTGGATCTGACCTAGACAAGTGTGGATCTGGCCAGAGGCAGACAGTGGCGAGTCCCATGCGGTTGCGGCAGCAAAGGGGTGGAGTCTCGATCGAAACCTCAGTTTGAATCTACAATAGTGTCTCACTGATACTATTTGCAACAACCCAACAGTTAGGGATTAGCTTTTGGCTTTGTCGGCCATGGGAGACTAGGTTGGCTATGCTGCAGTTGGCGGAGGAGACAATCTGGAAGAAGTGTCACACCTAGGTTTTAGGGGTCCAAAACCCGGGCGTGAAATAAACACCAGGTGTGCTGGGACCAAGTCTCACACATATGATGAATAGCGGTACAGAAACGAATGTCACATCTTTAATATATAATAAGAGTTCTATACAAAATAAATAAATAATTACATCATAAGGAGACAACATTCCAGCAACCCAAAGTTGACTGGGAGACGACGGCCTAGACCTCTCATGAACTCGTCACAGCATCCTCCATGCGCCTCATCCTGCGGTACCTCTTCTTGACCTATGGGGGGTGTGAGACAGCAAGAGTGAGCTCAAATACATTCATCGCTCAACAAGTTGTGGGGAATAATGTGCATGAACTCGCCAAAGGTGGGAGCTCACGTGAAGTGTAAGGCTTACCAAAGGAGGTGGTTGAAGCTGAGCATTGCTTTCAAAGTTGGTCAAAATTTTATTAGCAATTACTAAGTTTAAGTAAATACCAACCCAATTAAGTAGTATAACAAAAGTAATAACAACACCTACGATACAATGCATATGACAAATTGAATTTAGTTCCATAAATTAATCATCTGAGGGCCCGAGCTGCTCATGACAGTGAGCACGACTGATATACCAGTTTTATACTCTGCAGAGGTTGCACATCTTTACCCACAAGTCATGTTACCCATCTACCACGGGGTTGTACGGGCCTCATACACCTCTACCAAGGAAGCGAGGCAAGGTAACACTACGAGGCCTTTACAAAGTTCCACTACCTTCAGAAAACCTGCTACAGTTTCAAGGAAGCTCCAATGTAGGGATCCCTCGCCTAACCACCATCCCAGCAAAATCAACCCAAGGACCTCCCTACACTGACCACTCCCCTACTGCCCTTGCCCCTTTCGGGTAAGGTAGTCCTCCACTAGCTTTCGTAATTAGTCAGCCAAGGGCGTCCCATACCACCCTTGTGGTAGCACTATTTTCCCGGGTGGTCGCTCCATGTTCCAATTAACATAATGATCTTATCATGAACAGTAAATAACAACTCATAATAAAAGTATGATAATGAATAATGTGTATCTCTATACCTAAAACCACATATAGCAATAGCAGGTACTACCCAAGAATTCAGTGGTAAACAAGGTATAAAGATAATCAAACTAGGGTAACCTATTGGGTCCCATCAAAATTAACCTATATAGATTATTATGATTAATCAGAACATGACTGGGTAAAAAGAAGTGATTAAGGGCACAACTTGCCTGGGACTCGAGATTTCAGATACCAGGATGATCTTCAGATATGATCTTCAGATTCTTGGGACCTCACAACTATTCGCAGCAATACAAACAAACATGGTATATGCAAAATTAACATCACACCAAACATAAGCACAAACTGTATAATAATATTCTACACGATGCTACGAGATCATAGGTTCGAGAACGACTAAAATTGGAGTTATGGTTATAAAGATATGATTTTCTGAAGTTTTAGGTGATTAAATGATAATAATATATTTTGTGCTATAAATCATGTGAGAAACATATAAAAAATAACTGATTCAATATTAGGCTAAGTTATAACATAATCATGTTCCCGTAAAATTATAGATACTTTGAATTGAAATACTATATTAACATGTTAACCTAATAAACATAGGGTGAACAAATTAGTTAACTATTCTTAAGAACTTGTTATATGATGAAATAATGTTACTAAAGTGTAGACAATTTTATTAAGAGGCAAGCGCAACACGAACGGGTCAATTCGGAGTTAAAACGTGAAAGATATGCATTAAATAAGATTTAGGATCACTTAATACTAAGTTTACTAGCTCTAGGGATCAATTTGTAAATTTCCAGAACCTAAACTGATTACTTTTACACTCCCCTAGACGGCGGGTTGATTTTGATAAAATAGAGGGCTCTTTAGCAAATTACCAAAGTCGAAGGGGTATCCATCACTAGGGGTCGTTCGATCTGTTTTTTAACGCCCGAGATTAGATCCACAAAGTCGTGAACCAGAATCTTGCGTCAGCGGTCAGATCCCGATCCAACGCTCGAGATTAAAGGTGTCGGCGTTTCGAGACCGGGGGGTCCCTGAGCCGACGAGTGAAGTGTCGCCACGTGCCCCAGCCCAGATGGGTCGACGCGAGGTCGAGCGCGAAGGGGGGAAGTGAGGTGACCGGAGATGGGCGTGAGAGAGGTGGAAATCCCGCGGCCTTCGTGTTCGTCCCGCGCCCAGGTCGGGTGCGCTTGCAGTAGGGGGTTACAAGCGTCCACACGGGGGGAGGAGCGAGCCGCCTCACGCGAGCGCCCGTCCTGTCCTCGTCCCCGTGCGGCCAACCCTCTCTAAGAGGGCCCTGGTCCTTCCTTTTATAGGCGTAAGGAGAGGGTCCAGGTGTACAATGGGGGGTGTAGCAGAGTGCTACGTGTCTAGCGGAGGAGAGCTAGCGCCCTAAGTACACGCCATCGTGGCGGCCGGAGAGATTTTGGCGCCCGGTTTGTGTGATGTCGTGGCCGTCGGAGGAGTGCTGGAGCCTGGCGGAGGGACAGCTGTCGGGGCCGTCGAGTCCTTGCTGACGTCCTCTTGCTTCCGTGAGGGGGCCGAGAGCTGCCATCGTTAGGGAACGTGCGGGGCGCCATCATCGCCTATCTGGCAGAGCGAGCCAGATGGGACGCCGGTCTTGTTCCCCGTAGCCTGAGTCAGCTTGGAGTAGGGTAATGATGGCGCCTCCTGTTGACGTGGCCGGTCCGCGCCCTAGGTTGGGCGATGTGGAGGCTCCTCCGAGGTCGAGGTCGAGTCCGTCTTCCGTGGCCGAGGCCGAGTTCGAGCCCCTAGGTCGGGCGAGGCGGAGGCCGTTGGCTGAGGCCAGGGCAGAATTTGAGTCCTGGGGTCGGGCGAAGCGGAGTTCGTCATCTTCTGGGGCTAAGCCCAAGTCCGAGCCCTGGGTCGGGCGGAGCGGAGTTCGCCGCCTTCTGGGGCTTTGTCCGAGTCCGAGCCCTGGGTCAGGCGGAGCGGAGTTCGCCGTCTTCCGGGGCTTAGCCCGAGTCCGAGCCCTGGGTCGGGCGGAGCGGAGTTCGCCGTCTTCCGGGGCTGAGCCCAAGTCCGAGCCCTGGGTCGGGCGGAGCGGAGTTCGCCGTCTTCCGGGGCTTTGCCCGAGTCCGAGCCCTGGGTCGGGCGGAGCGGAGTTCGCCGTCTTCCGGGGCTTAGCCCGAGTCCGAGCCCTGGGTCGGGTGGAGCGGAGTTTCCTATGGTGTGCGGCCGGGCCTGACTGCCTATCAGCCTCACTCTGTCAAGTGGCACCGCAGTCGGAGCGGCGCAGGCGGCGCTGTCTTTCTGTCAGACCGGTCAGTGGAGCGGCGAAGTGACGGCGGTCACTTCGGCTCTGTCAGCTGAGGGGGGCGCGTCAGGATAAAGGTGTCAGGCCACCTTTGCATTAAATGCTCCTGCGATTTGGTCGGGGTTGCTTCTTAGCAAAGACAGGGCCTCGGGCGAGCCGGGAACGTGTTCGCCGCTGGAGGGGGGCCTCGGGCGAGGCGGAGATCCTCCGGGGTCGGCTGCCCTTGTCCGAGGCTAGGCTCGGGCGAGGCATGATCGAGTCCCTCGAATGGACTGATCCCTGACTTGATCGCACCCATCAGGCCTTTGCAGCTTTATGCTGATGGGGGTTACCAGCTGAGAATTAGGAGACTTGAGGGTATCCCTAATTATGGTCCCCGACAGTAGCCCCCGAGCCTCGAAGGGAGTGTTAGCACTCGCTTGGAGGCTTTCGTCGCACTTTTTTGCAAGGGGACCAGCCTTTCTCGGTTGCGTTTTGTTCCGGTGGGTGCGCGCGAGCGCACCCGCCGGGTGTAGCCCCCGAGGCCTCGGAGGAGTGGTTTGACTCCTCCGAGGTCTTAACGCCTCGCGCAATGCTTCGGCTGGTCTGGTCGTTCCCTCATGCGAGCTAGCCGTAGCCCGGGTGTACGGTCGGGTCCCAAGTTCTCGGGCTGGTATGTTGACGCTGTCAACGGTTTGGCCGGAGCCGGGTTTGCGAGAGCAGCCCCCGAGCCTCTGCACAGGGCGAGAGGGCGATCAGGGACAGACTCGACTTTTTTACATACGCCCCTGCGTCGCCTTTCCACAAGGAGGAGGGGGGAGAGCGCCATGTTGCCCTCGGTGGGCGCCGAACATGGTGTCTCCGGTGAGCTGCAGGCGGGTGATCCGAGCGGACGTCTGTGCCCCATTCGTTAGGGGTCGGCTACAGGCCCAGAGGCGCGCCCAAAAGTACCTGCGGGTGATCTGCCGGACCCGGTCCCCTGGTGACGGGGTCCGAGGGCTCGATGCCTCCCTCCGATGGGATTCCGTTACAAGATCGTTCCCGCTGGTCTCGGAAATGTCCTAGGGTACCTCGGGAGCGCAGCCCGAGCCTTGGTTATGTATCGAACGTACCCATGGTCATCCCTCGCTCTGTGTCTGAGGCGGCTGTGAACCCTTCGGGGGCCAGCCTTCGAACCCCTGATCAGTAGTGGGCGCGGAGCCCGAGTAGCCTGAGGCGGCCGTTGAACCCTTCCGAGGGGCCGGCCTTTGAACCTCTGACCAGTAGTGCGTGTGGAGCCCACGTGCTCTGAGGCGGCTGTTGAACCCTTCCGAGGGGCCAGCCTTCGAACCTCTGATCAGTAGGGAGGCTCGGAGCCTGGTTCCTTCATAGGGAAGGATCCCTTCCGGGGTATCCCCCTTTCCCGGTCCCTGTTGCAAGAGAGAGAAAGAGGAAGAAAGGAAAAGGATACGAAATCGAACGACGCGGCGTACCTTTTTTGACGCGGTCATTATGGCAAAGGCGAAGCGTCGCTCGCTCCTCCTGCCAGAGGCGCCGCCTGTCCCGCCGTGGAGTTAATGCGACGGGGCGAGTGGTTTGCAGGGCAGCCGTTGCGCGTGCGCGAGCCGTTCGAGGAACGGAACATGGGCGCGTTGTCTTCACGCCGTGAGAGAGGGTTCTCTCGCTGCCCCCGGATGGGACGTAAGCTTGGCTGACGACGTGACCGCTGCTCCTGCCCGCCTGCCACCGCCATTACTGCCGGCCCGTTTTTAGCCGCATTGACCGTCGCGCCAGGCTGGAGCCGCTGGGTCGTGCGCTGGGTCGCCTCGAGTCGCGGTATTGGTTCCGCAGTCGAGGAGGCGCGGTGGTGGCGCAGGTGGCGGTGCAGTTGCATGCACGAAGCATTCGGCGCGTCGGTTGCATGACGCGTGGGTCTGGGCCTCCATGTCGGGCGTGTTGGGAGTCGGAGAAGCGCGCCCACTTGGCGTGGTTGCATGCCGCCTGCACGGCTGCCCACCCTTTCGCCCGCTGGTCTGGGCAAAAGTGGAGAGCCGCTTGTAACCGCTGGGCGATTGCACGCACCGCGCACGGCGGTTTGGCTTCTTCTGCTCTGGGCCGGCTTGCATGACGTGTGGGACCCAGCCCCCGCGCCGTAGGGGGAGGGCCTTGGAGCGTGTTGGAGAAGACTCAGCCCACAACGGCTGGGGACGCAAGTAGGGAGAGTCGCCTTTAAAAGGAGGGTGACCCTCTTGGAAGGCGACCATGTCTTCGCGCTCCCTTATGCATCGTGTCTTTCCATCTTCCAAGCCCCCGGATGGGGGATATCCGCCGTCTTTCCGCTTCGTCGTTGGAGGGACGCAACTCTGCGGGAGTTGGTACCTTTCAGCCGTCGTTCGGCTTCAAGGATTTTCATCATGCAGCCCGGCTGCACCCCTCCGCCGGCGGTCACCCAAGACGGTGACCTCCAGCCCCTGGATGGGGAGAGGCAAGCCGAGCTGCGATCTTGGTCCCGCCATCAGCCTCAAGGATGTTCATCATCCTTGCTGGGGCGGGGAGCGAGGCGAACCGGGGCTCTACCTCGCGCGCGGGCCGGCTGGCCACCTCTTCTTCCAGCTTCTGGTGGTGGCAACCATCCTCTAGCTCTGCGGAGGAGGCGTCCTCCAGCCATGCCGGGGAAGGCGAACTGTTGCTGCCCAGCTAGGATGCAACATTCCGCCTTCTTCCTCGCCTTCGTGGTGAGGACGGGAACGAGGACCTGCCGGTGCGCTTTGGAGTGGCCCGCTCTTTGGCTTTGATGGCTGGTTTGCGTCCCTTGAGTGGGAACGCGAACGGGAGCCTTCCGGCGGCCGCGTCCGCCCTGGGACCATGGCTGCTGCTGCAGAGGTCGCTGGCGGGTCACCCGGAGCTCGTCGCCCAGCAGGCTCCCCGGAGTGGAGGTTGTTCATACCCGTGGGGACGGAACCAGAGTTCCGTTTGTAATGGCACTTCGAATGCCAGTGTTTTTGTTCACTGTGGCTGTCGAGGCCTGAACGTGTATGTAAATTCGGCGCGGAGCCGTGTTTTTTCCCCATTTTCGAGCACTAAGACTCGCCTGTTGGTTGTCTGAACCGCTTCACCAAGCGTGAGTCGCCCCGTGTAAAGGTGATGAGTGAGGTATCCGTATCCCGGAGGCGTAGGAGTCCCTCAGCTCGGTCAGCCTTGTTGTCCGAGGCTTCCCTTGCTTAGTTAGAGGAAACCCTCGGCCGCTCTTCGATGAGCCGAGGCTAGGGGTAGCGGTGCCAGCGCGAACAGAGGCAGAGTTGGCTTGAAAAGAAGACCAGGTCGGCCGGAGCCTGGCCGGGTCGTCCGTTAGCGGGACCGACGCCGGAATTGACCTGCCGAGGCCTCGGGTTGGGCTGATGTCCTAGGGGACAGCTAGCCGAGGCCCCGGGGTGACCGGCCGAGCCGCCTGCTCGGGCCGGATTCTTGGAGAAGACCCTAGCGGCGATGGCCTGGGCTCGGTGATGACGTTGTCCTTCAGAGCGGAGACCCTTGGACCGCGTCGCCGTCCGAGGCTAGGTCGGACCTCGCTAGAGGTGTTGTCGGCACCGAGGGTGCTGCTGCTCCCTTTAGCCGTCAAGATCCGAGCCTGCAGGATCGGATTATCTTGTAGCGTGTGTTTTCTGCGGCCGCCGAGGCCGAAACACACCCTCGTCGTATTGTAAAGACGCGTCTCCTTTCCTCTTGTTTCGAGTATCTGGACTTTTTTGTCGGTAACAGAACTGTTTGTGCGAGCGAGAGTTGCTTCTCACGGAAGGTGATGAGTGAGGTATCCGTATCCCGGAGGCGTAGGAGTCCATCGGCTCGGTCGGCCTTGCCGCTTATGCGCACTCTTACCCGTCCATGGGGTTCTGTCACCGACGCGGTTGAGAGAGCTCGAAGAATCGCTCCGGCAGGAGAGCTTCCGAACGTGAAGACTTGTTCGGTCCGCGGAATCACTTATCCGAACGTGAGTTACTTATGGCAGAAGGTGATGAGTGAGGTATCCGTATCCCAGAGGCGTAGGAGTCCCTCGGCTCGGTCAGCCTTGGCTGCTTACGTGTACTCCGTCATTTTCAGGATCCACTTTCGAAGTAGTCGAAAAGCACAAAAGACATTCCGGCGGAAAAGATCTTTTTTCGAGGAAAATTTCAACGCAGAGGGGGTTCCCCCCTTTTAGCCCCCGAGGGAGGGTCGGGCTTTGCCGAGGCAAGGCTGACCCTTCCTTGATGACTAAACTTTGCGTGAGAGCGAGGTATATGAACAACTTTAAAACATCTTAAGGGTAGAAGCGACGTAGTTGTTGGATGTTCCAAGCGTTGTTGTAGACCTCGCCTTGACTGTTGGCCAGCTTGTATGTTCCGGGTTTTAGAACTTTGGCGATGACGAATGGCCCCTCCCAGGGGGGCGTGAGCTTGTGTCGACCTCGGGCGTCTTGTCGCAGCCGAAGCACCAGGTTGCCCACCTGGAGGTCTCGGGACCGGACCCCTCGGGCGTGGTAGCATCGCATGGACTGCTGGTACCGCGCCGAGTGTAGTAAGGCCTTGTCCCGAGCCTCTTCCAGCTGGTCCAGCGAGTCTTCTCGACTAGCCTGCGGGTGTAGCCCCGGGTGTCTCCAACAAGGGCCCGGGGTGCGGTGGTGGAGCTCCTTCCCATCCCCCAGCAAGACGAACGACTTGGCGCACCGCGCCAACCGCCGAGCTCTGGCTCGGTCGAGGGGTAGCTCTCCTTGGTGGAGATATTGCAGGTACGGGGTCTGCCAGCTTTGATTAGGCGTGACCCTGCTTCGCTCCTCCTCGACGCGCAGCGTCTCGCCCTCGGGGGCCGAGGGTGCCTCGGGCCGAGCTGAGGGTGCCTCGGACTAGGCCGAGGGTGCCTCGGGCTCGGGCGCGTCATTGATTTTGATGGAGGGTTGATGCAGGTCTCGGGAGCATGCTTCCAGGGGAAACGTTATTCGCCCCGAGGTGGTACAGAGGCAGGCCCCTTTTGCCGAGGTGCGGGATGAAAAGGCTGAGGGCCGCAAGACGTCCCATGACTCTTTGTACGCCTTTCAAGTCCGCGATGGGCCCCATGCTGGTGACGGCTGCGATCTTCTCCGGGTTGGCTTCGATGCCTCGCTCGGAGACGATGAACCCCAAGAGCATGCCTCGGGGCACCCCGAAGACACACTTTTCGGGATTGAGCTTGACACCTTTCGCCTTGAGACATCGGAATGTCACTTCAAGGTCGGAAAGGAGGTCGGAGGCTTTCCTTGTCTTGACTATGATGTCATCGACGTAGGCCTCGACCGTGCGGCCAATGTGCTCGCCGAACACATGGTTCATGCACCGCTGGTACGTCGCGCCCGCATTCCTCAAGCCGAACGGCATGGTGACATAGCAGTACATGCCGAAGGGTGTGATGAAAGAAGTCACGAGCTGGTCGGACTCTTTCATCCTGATTTGGTGATACCCTGAGTAGGCATCGAGGAAAGACAGGGTTTCGCACCCAGCAGTGGAATCCACGATCTGATCGATGCGAGGCAGAGGGTAGGGAACCTTCGGACATGCTTTGTTCAGACCAGTGTAGTCTACACACATCCGCCATTTCCACCCTTTCTTTCTCACAAGCATAGGGTTGGCAAGCCATTCGGGATGGAATACCTCTTTGATGAACCCTGCCGCCATTAGCTTGTGGATCTCCTCGCCTATGGCTCTGCGCTTCTCCTCGTCGAATCGGCGCAGAGGCTGCTTGACGGGTCGGGCTCCGGCTCGGATGTCCAGCGAGTGCTCGGCGACATCCCTCGGTATGCCGGGCATGTCCGAGGGACTCCATGCGAAGACGTCGGCGTTCGCGCGGAGAAAGTCGACAAGCACTGCTTCCTATTTGGGATCGAGCCCAGAGCCGATCCGGACTTGCTTGGAGGCGTCGTTGCTGGGGTCGAGGGGGACGGACTTAACCGTCTCCGCTGGCTCGAAGTTGCCGGCATGAAGCTTCACGTCTGGCACCTCCTTAGAGAGGCTCTCCAGGTCGGCGATGAGGGCCTCGGCGTACTCCACGCACTCCACGTCGCATTCGAACGCGTGTTTGTACGTGGGGCCAACGGTGATGATCCCGTTGGGGCCCGGCATCTTGAGCTTGAGGTAGGTGTAGTTGGGGACGGCCATGAACTTCGCGTAGCAGGGCCTCCCCAATACCGCATGGTAGGTTCCTCGGAACCCGACCACCTCGAACGTCAGGGTCTCCCTTCAGAAGTTGGAGGGTGTTCCGAAGCAGACGGGAAGATCGAGTTGTCCGAGGGGCTGGACGCGCTTCCCAGGGATGATCCCATGGAAAGGCGCAGCGCCCGCCCGAACCGAGGATAGATCGATACGCAGAAGCCCGAGGGTCTCGGCGTAGATGATGTTGAGGCTGCTGCCTCCGTCCATGAGGACCTTGGTGAGCCTGACGTCGCCGATGACGGGGTCGACAACGAGCGGGTATTTCCCCGGGCTCGGCACATGGTCGGGGTGGTCGGCTAGGTCGAAGGTGATGGGCTTGTTGGACCAGTCTAGGTAGACTGGCGCCGCCACCTTCACCGAACAGACCTCCCGGCGCTCTTGCTTGCGGTGCCGAGCCGAGGCGTTCGCCGCTTGCCCGCCGTAGATCATGAAGCAGTCACGGACCTCGGGGAACTCTCCTGCCTGGTGATCTTCCTTCTTGTCATCGTCGCGGGCCCTGCCACCCTCCGCGTGTGGCCCGGCCCTGTGGAAGTGGCGCCGAAGCATGACGCACTCCTCAAGGGTGTGCTTGACGGGCCCCTGGTGATAGGGGCACGGCTCCTTGAGCATCTTGTCGAAGAGGTTGGGACCTCCGGGGGGTTTCCGAGGGTTCTTGCACTCGGCGGCGGCGACAAGGTCCGCTTCGGTGGTGTCGCGTTTCGCTTGCGACTTCTTCTTGCCCTTCTTCCTGGCGCCGCGCTGAGCTGACGCCTCGGGGGCATCTTCCGATGGGCGGCCCTGGGGTTCTTTGTCCTTCCGGAAGATAGCCTTGACCGCCTCCTGGCCGGAGGCGAACTTGGTGGCGATGTCCATCAGCTCGCTCGCCCTGGTGGGGGTCTTGCGACCCAGCTTGCTCACCAGGTCGCGGCAGGTGGTGCCGGCGAGGAACGCACCGATGACGTCCGAGTCGGTGATGTTGGGCAGCTCGGTGCGCTGCTTCGAGAATCGCCGGATGTAGTCCCGGAGAGACTCTCCCGGCTGCTGTCGGCAGCTTTGGAGGTCTCAGGAATTCCTGGGGCGCACGTACGTGCCCTGGAAATTGCCGGCGAAAGCTTGGACTAGGTCGTCCCAGTTGGAGATCTGCCTCGGAGGCAGGTGCTCCAACCAGGCGCGAGCGGTGTCGGAGAGGAACAGGGGGAGGTTGCGGATGATGAGGTTGTCATCGTCCGTTCCACCCAGTTGGCAGGCCAGACGGTAGTCCACGAGCCACAGTTCCGGTCTCGTCTCCCCCGAGTACTTTGTGATAGTAGTCGGGGGTCGGAACCAGATCGGGAACGGCGCCCGTCGTATGGCCCGACTGAAGGTCTACGGACCGGGTGGTTCGGGCGAGGGACTCCGATCCTCCTCGCTGTCGTAGCGTCCCCCACGCCTGGGGTGGTAGCCTCGGCGCACCCTCTCGTCAAGGTGGGCCCGACGATCGCGGTGATGGTGCTCGTTGCCGAGGCGACCCGGGGCCGCAGGCGCTATGTTGCGCGTGCGCCCGGTGTAGACCGAGGCTTCCCGCATGAATCGGGAAGTCGCGGCATGATGTTCCGAGGGGTACCCCTGCCTTCGGGAGGCAGAGCTCTCGGCCCGCCGGACCGCGGCGCCTTCCAGGAGATCCTTGAGCTCCCCCTGGATTCGCCGCCCCTCAGTGGTTGATGGCTCTGGCATCGCGCGGAGGAGCATTGCTGCTGCAGCCAGGTTCTGGCCGACCCCACTGGATGCGGGTGGCGGCATGACCCTGACATCGTCGGCGATACGGTGCTGGAAGCCCTGGGGTAGATGACACATTTCTCCGGCCGGAGGTTGGCCCGCCCATGCCTGCCCGACGTCCCGGCGGATTGGCTCGAGCGCTCCTGCTCCCTCGTCGAGCCTGGCCTGCACCCCGCGGATTTGCTCGAGTTGTGGGTCGTGACCCCCCGCCGGAACGGGGACCACAGCTAGCTCCCGCGGGATGTCAACGCGAGGCACCGGCCTAGGGAGATCACCGTCCTCCGGCATGCCGAGATGGTTGCCTTCGGAGGGACCCCCTAGATCGACGTGGAAACATTCGCGGCTCGGGCCGTAGTCCTCGTCGCCGAGGCTACGGCTACCGTCGGAACAGCCAGAAAGGCAGTAGTCGCATGCGGTCATGAGGTCCCGCATGGCACTGGGGTTGCCAAGTCTGGAGAAATCCCAACAGAAGCTGGGCTCGTCGTCTTCCTCGGACCCAGAGGGCCCGTAGGTCAAGACGTCCGTCAGCCGGTCCCAAGGTGACCGCATACGAAACCCCAGAGGGTTCGGATCCGCCTCTACGAAAGTGTCCGCCAAAGCGGAGCCGCTAGGCGGGTCGAGGCTAAATCCGAGAGGCGTGGGATGGGAATCGGTCGGTACCTCTTGGTCGACGGGCGGTGATGAGGTCACATTGGGGACTGACTGCACCGTCGTCTCAGGTACGAGGGTGACACCCAGGAAGCCTTTTGCGAGCGTGCTGGCGTCGTCCGTTTGCTTGGGATAGACGTGTCGCGGGGAGACAGCGCTCGTCTTCGTCTCAAGCGTGAGGCCGATGCCCGGCGCGCCCCCCGTTGGAGTGCTGGCGTTGTCGACTCGCTCGACGGCCGACGAGGCGCCGCCTCCTGCTTGGCCTTGGTTGCCCCGCCTCCTCATCCGTCGACGGGGAAGAGGACGGGGCGAGCTCGAAGGTTGTTCTTCCACCACGCGGGGAAGACGTCGTCGATCCCGCCGCCGGCGGGCGGACTGTCGGCCGCCACTGTCGCTGTCGCCTAGCGGTGGAAAGAATATCGTGTCGTAGCTGCCGTCGAGGGACATGAACTCAAGGCTCCCGAAACGGAGCACCGTCCCGGGTCGGAGAGGTTGCTGGAGACTACCCATCTGGAGCTTGACGGGAAGCTGTTCGTCAACACGCAGTAGGCCCCTACCTGGCGCGCCAACTGTCGGCATTTCGAGACCGGGGGGTCCCTGAGCCGACGAGTGAAGTGTCGCCGCGTGCCCCAGCCCAGATGGGTCGACGCGAGGCCGAGCGCGAAGGGGGGAAGTGAGGTGACCGGAGATGGGCGTGAGAGAGGTGGAAATCCCGCGGCCTTCGTGTTCGTCCCGCGCCCAGGTCGGGTGCGCTTGCAGTAGGGGGTTACAAGCGTCCACACGGGGGGAGGAGCGAGCGGCCTCACACGAGCGCCCGTCCTGTCCTCGTCCCCGTGCGGCCAACCCTCTCTAAGAGGGCCCTGGTCCTTCCTTTTATAGGCGTAAGGAGAGGGTCCAGGTGTACAATGGGGGGTGTAGCAGAGTGCTACGTGTCTATCGGAGGAGAGCTAGCGCCCTAAGTACACGCCATCGTGGCGGCCGGAGAGATTTTGGCGCCCGGTTTGTGTGATGTCATGGCCGTCGGAGGAGTGCTGGAGCCTGGCGGAGGGACAGCTGTCGGGGCCGTCGAGTCCTTGCTGACGTCCTCTTGCTTCCGTGAGGGGGCCGAGAGCCGCCATCGTCAGGGAACGTGCGGGGCACCATCATCGCCTATCTGGTAGAGCGAGCCAGATGGGACGCCGGTCTTGTTCCCCGTAGCCTGAGTCAGCTTGGAGTAGGGTAATGATGGGCCTCCTGTTGACGTGGCCGGTCCGCGCCCTAGGTTGGGCGATGTGGAGGCTCCTCCGAGGTCGAGGTCGAGTCCGTCTTCCGTGGCCGAGGCCGAGTCCGAGCCCCTAGGTCAGGCGAGACGGAGGCCGTTGGCTGAGGCCAGGGCGGAATTTGAGTCCTGGGGTCGGGCGAAGCGGAGTTCGTCGTCTTCTGGGGCTGAGCCCAAGTCCGAGCCCTGGGTCGGGCGGAGCGGAGTTTGCCGTC
Organism: Zea mays; assembly: GCF_902167145.1. Classification (NCBI taxonomy): domain Eukaryota; kingdom Viridiplantae; phylum Streptophyta; class Magnoliopsida; order Poales; family Poaceae; genus Zea; species Zea mays. The sequence continues at coordinate 68,614,490 of NC_050096.1, read as the reverse complement.
TTCCGGGGCTTTGTCCGAGTCCGAGCCCTGGGTCGGGCGGAGCAGAGTTCGCCGTCTTCCGGGGCTTAGCCCGAGTCCGAGCCCTGGGTCGGGCGGAGCGGAGTTCGCCGTCTTCCGGGGCTACGCCCAAGTCCGAGCCCTAGGTCGGGCGGAGCAGAGTTCGCCGTCTTCCGGGGCTTTGCCCGAGTCTGAGCCCTGGGTCGGGCGGAGCGGAGTTCACCGTCTTTCGGGGCTTAGCCCGAGTCCGAGCCCTGGGTCGGGCGGAGCGGAGTTCGCCGTCTTCCGGGGCTTAGCCCGAGTCCGAGCCCTGGGTCGGGCGGAGCGGAGTTTCCTATGGTGTGCGGCCGGGCCTGACTGCCTGTCAGCCTCACTCTGTCAAGTGGCACCGCAGTCGGAGCGGCGCAGGCGGCGCTGTCTTTCTGTCAGACCGGTCAGTGGAGCGGCGAAGTGACGGCGGTCACTTCGGTTCTGTCAGCTAAGGGGCGCGCGTCAGGATAAAGGTGTCAGGCCACCTTTGCATTAAATGCTCCTGCGATTTGGTCGGGGTTGCTTCTTGGCGAAGACAGGGCCTCGAGCGAGCCGGGAACGTGTTCGCCACTGGAGGGGGGCCTCGGGCGAGGCGGAGATCCTCCGGGGTCGGCTGCCCTTGTCCGAGGCTAGGCTCGGGCGAGGCGTGATCGAGTCCCTCGAATGGACTGATCCCTGACTTGATCGCACCCATCAGGCCTTTGCAGCTTTATGCTGATGGGGGTTACCAGCTGAGAATTAGGAGACTTGAGGGTACCCCTAATTATGGTCCCCGACAAAAGGATCTCGTGATCTGATCTCGGCCAACAGATACGAGATCAATAGCTATGCTTTTTGATCACGATGGGGTATTTGAGATTCAATCGTGAGCGCTCATCACTAGATCGACGGCCAGGGTCGTTTCTCCCCCGCACGATCCTGTTCACGCCGAAACGGGGCTACAACATCCTGCTCGCGGTGGCAGGCCCACCGGCGAGCGGTGGCTGCTGCGAGACTATGGATGAGATGAGTATTTGATTGATGGCTTGAGGTGTTATGGTGACATGTATTTATATAGTCTAAGAGGTAGGCGGTTACATGACCGATCTAATATGATACTTATTTGTTACAACCATATCCTATATATTAGGAACTCTAACAAACTCGAACCCAAATCTGGTACTTATCTCTTACAATCCTATCCTATCTATTAGAAACTCTAACAAACTAGAATCTAAAATAGGTAACAATGATGCAAGATCTCACAAGTGGAATAATAAAAAAAATAGGAGGAAAAACTCACGTGGGTTGTGTTCCTTAAGTGGCCGAATAGATAAGCCTTTTATTTGCTTTTCTTTTTTTCTATTTTTTATTTCTAGATTCAATTATACCAATTCAAATCTGATTTTAAATTTTGAAATCATATTTATATGCACAACCAAAACATCAACAAGAATGCAAATATTTCACATTTATTTACTCCTTATTTACTTTGCTCAAATAAGTATTTGTATGCATGAAATTTAATAAGCATGGAATTCACATAGTTATTGAAAGTCGCCTAGAGGGGGGGTGAATAGGGCGAATCTGAAATTTACGAAGTTAATCACAACTACAAGCCGGGTTAGCGTTAGAAATAATAATGAGTTCGAGAGAGAGGGCGCAAAACAAATCGCGAGCGAATAAAGAGTGAGACACGTGGATTTGTTTTACCGAGGTTCGGTTCTCGCAAACCTACTCCCCGTTGAGGAGGCCACAAAGGCCGGGTCTATCTCAACCCTTTCCCTCTCTCAAACGGTCCCTCGAACCGAGTGAGCTTCTCTTCTCAAATCAACCGGGAACAAAACTTCCCCGCAAGGACCACCACACAATTGGTGTCTCTTGCCTCGGTTACAAATGAGTTTTTGATCACAAGAACAAATGAGAAAGAAAGAAGCAATCCAAGCGCAAGAGCTCAAAAGAACACAACAAATCTCTCTCTCTAATCACTAAAGCCTTGTGTGGAATTGGGAGAGGATTTGATCACTTTGGTGTGTCTTGTATTGAATGCCTAGCTCTTGTAAGTAGTTGGAAGGTGGAAAACTTGGATGACTTGAATGAGGGGTGGTTGGGGGTATTTATAGCCCCAACCACCAAACTAGCCGTTGGATGAAGGCTGCTGTCGCATGGCGCACCGGACAGTCTGGTGCGCCACTGGACACTGTCCGGTGCGCCAGCCTACGTCAGCAAACCGTTAGGGTTCGACCGTTGAGCTCTGTCTTGTGGGCCCGCCTGGCTGTCCGGTGATGCACCGGACATGTACTGTAGAGTGTCCGGTGCGCCATCTCGCGCGTGCCTGACTTCTGCGCGCTCTGGCGCGCATTTAATGCCCCTGCAGGTGACCGTTGGCGCCGAAGTAGCCGTTGCTCCGCTGTCACACCGGACAGTCCGGTGTGCACCGGACATGTCCGTGAATTATAGCGGAGCGGATTCCTGAAGCTGGCGAGTTCAAAGTCGCTTCTCCTTGGAGCACTGGACACTGTCCGGTGTACACCGGACAGTCCGGTGAATTATAGTGAAGCGCCTCTGAGTTTTCCCGAAGGTGATGAGTTTAGCTTCAAGTCCCCTGGTGCACCGGACACTGTCCGGTGGCACACCGGACAGTCCGGTGCGCCAGACCAGGGTGCCTTCGGTTGTCCTTTTGCTCTCTTTTATTGAACCCATTTATGGTCTTTTTATTGGCTTGTTGTGAACCTTTGGCACCTATAGAACTTATAAACTAGAGCAAACTAGTTAGTCCAATTATTTGTGTTGGGCAATTCAACCACCAAAATCAGTTTAGGAAATAGGTGTAAGCCTAATTCCCTTTCAATCTCCCCCTTTTTGGTGATTGATGCCAACACAAACCAAAGCAAGTATAGAAGTGCATAATTGAACTAGTTTGCAAAATGTAAGTGCAAAGGTTACTTAGAATTGAGCCAATAAATATTACTTACTAGATATGCATGGATTGTTTCTTTATTTTTAACATTTTGGACCACGCTTGCACCACATGTTTTGTTTTTGCAAATTCTTTTTGTAAATCCTTTTCAAAGTTCTTTTGCAAATAGTCAAAGGTAAATGAGTAAGATAAATTCTCCTCTTAGTGTTCAAGAGGGTTTTAAGATATAAATTTTTGAAAATGCTATTTTCTCCGCCTTTTGAACACAATAAGATACCAATTTGAAATTTACCAATTCAAAATCATTAGTTTTAAAATTAGGGTGGTGGTGCGGTCCTTTTGCTTTGGGCTAATACTTTCTCCCCCTTTGGCATGAATCACCAAAAACGGATACTTTGAGTGAAATATAAGCCCTTTTAAACTACTTGCTCCCCCTTTGGCAAACAAATAATATGAGTGAAGATTATACCAAAGTTGGAGAGTTGCTCGGAGCGACGGCGAAGGATGAGTTATGGAGTGGAGTGGAAGCCTTTGTCTTCGCCGAAGACTCCAATTCCCTTTCAATACACCTATGACTTGGTTTGAAATAAACTTGAAAACACATTAGTCATAGCATATATAAAAGAGACATGATCAAAGGTATATTTTTGAGCTATGTGCACAAGACATCAAAAGAAATTTCTAGAATCAAGAATATTTAGCTCATGCCTAAGTCTGGTAAAAGTTTGTTCATCTAGTGGCTTGGTAAAGATATCGGCTAATTGATCTTTAGTATTAATGTATGCAATCTCGATATCCCCCTTTTGTTGGTGATCCCTAAGAAAATGATACCGAATGGCTATGTGTTTAGTGCGGCTATGCTCAACGGGATTATCCGCCATGCGGATTGCACTCTCATTATCACATAGAAGAGGAACTTTGGTTAATTTGTAACCATAGTCCCGCAGGGTTTCCCTCATCCAAAGCAATTGCGCACAACAGTGGCCTGCGGCAATGTACTCGGCTTCGGCGGTAGAAAGAGCAACCGAATTTTGCTTCTTTGAAGCCCAAGACACCAAGGATCTTCCCAAGAACTGGCAAGTCCTCGATGTGCTCTTTCTATTAATCTTACACCCTGCCCAATCGGCATCGGAATAACCAATTAAATCAAATGTGGATCCCCGAGGGTACCAAAGCCCAAACTTAGGAGTATAAGCCAAATATCTCAAGATTCGTTTTACGGCCGTAAGGTGAGATTCCTTAGGGTTGGCTTGGAATCTTGCACACATGCATACGGAAAGCATAATGTCCGGTCGAGATGCACATAAATAGAGTAATGAACCTATCATCGACCGGTATACCTTTTGATCGACGGATTTACCTTCCGTGTCGAGGTCGAGATGCCCATTGGTTCCCATGGGTGTCTTGATGGGCTTAGCATCCTTCATTCCAAACTTGTTTAGGATGTCTTGAGTATACTTCGTTTGGCAAATGAAGGTGCCCTCTTGGAGTAGCTTTACTTGAAATCCTAAGAAATACTTCAACTCCCCCATCATTGACATCTCGAATTTTTGTGTCATGATCCTACTAAATTCTTCACATGTAGATTCGTTAGTAGACCCAAATATAATCCCATCAACATAAATTTGGCATACAAACAAATCATTGTCAAGAGTTTTAGTGAATAGAGTAGGATCGGCTTTTCCGACTTTGAAGCCATTAGCAATAAGGAAATCTCTTAGGCATTCATACCATGCTCTTGGGGCTTGCTTGAGCCCATAAAGCGCCTTAGAGAGCCTATAGACATGGTTAGGGTATTCACTATCTTCAAAGCCGGGAGGTTGCTCAACATAGACCTCTTCCTTGATTGGTCCATTGAGGAAGGCACTCTTCATGTCCATTTGGTAGAGCTTGAATCCATGGTAAGTAGCATAGGCTAATAATATACAAATTGATTCAAGCCTAGCTACGGGTGCATAAGTTTCACCGAAATCCAAACCTTCGACTTGTGAATATCCCTTGGCCACAAGTCGGGCTTTGTTCCTAGTCACCACACCATGCTCATCTTGTTTGTTGCGGAAGACCCACTTGGTTCCTACAACATTTTGGTTAGGACGTGGAACTAAATGCCATACCTCATTCCTAGTGAAGTTGTTGAGCTCCTCTTGCATCGCCATCACCCAATCCGAATCTTGGAGTGCTTCCTCTACCCTGTGTGGCTCAATAGAGGAAACAAAAGAGTAATGCTCACAAAAATGTGCAACACGAGATTGAGTAGTTACCCCCTTATGAATATCGCCGAGGATGGTGTCGACGGGGTGATCTCGTTGGATTGCTTGGTGGACTCTTGGGTGTGGCGGCCTTGGTTCTTCCTCCTCCTTGTCTTGATCATTTGCATATCCCCCTTGATCATTGCCGTCATCTTGAGGTGGCTCATTTCTTTGATCTTCTCCTTCATCAACTTGAGCCTCATCCTCATTTGGTGTTGTTGGAGATGCTTGCGTGGAGGGGGATGGTTGATCTTGTGCATTTGGAGGCTCTTCGGATTCCTTAGGACACACATCCCCAATAGACATGTTCCTTAGCGCGATGCATGGAGCCTCTTCTTCACCTATCTCATCAAGATCAACTTGCTCTACTTGAGAGCCGTTAGTTTCATCAAACACAACGTCACAAGAAACTTCAACTAGTCCTGAGGACTTGTTAAAGACTCTATATGCCCTTGTGTTTGAATCATATCCTAGTAAAAAGCCTTCTACGGTCTTAGGAGCAAATTTTAGATTTTCTAGCTCTTTTAACAAGAATAAAGCATTTGCTCCCAAAGACTCTAAAATATGAAATGTTGGGCTTTTTACCGGTTAGGAGTTCGTATGATGTCTTCTTGAGGATTCGGTGTAGATATAATCGGTTGATGGCGTAGCAAGCGGTGTTAACCGCCTCGGCCCAAAACCGATACGGCGTCTTATACTCATCAAGCATGGTTCTTGCCATGTCCAATAGAGTTCTATTCTTTCTCTCCACTACACCATTTTGTTGTGGCGTGTAGGGAGAGGAGAACTCATGCTTGATGCCCTCCTCCTCAAGGAAGCCTTCAATTTGTGAATTCTTGAACTCCGTCTCGTTGTCGCTTCTTATTTTCTTGATCCTTAAGCCGAACTCATTTTGAGCCCGTCTCAAGAATCCCTTTAAGGTCTCTTGGGTTTTGAGATTTTTCCTGCAAAAAGAATACCCAAGTGAAGCGAGAATAATCATCCACAATAACTAGACAGTACTTACTCCCGCCGATGCTTATGTAAGCTATCGGGCCGAATAGATCCATGTGTAGGAGCTCCAGTGGCCTGTCAGTCGTCATGATGTTCTTATGCGGATGATGAGCACCAACTTGCTTCCCGGCTTGGCATGCGCTACAAATCCTGTCTTTCTCAAAATGGACATTTGTTAATCCTAAAATGTGCTCTCCCTTTAGAAGCTTATGAAGATTCTTCATTCCAACATGGGCTAGTCGGCGGTGCCAGAGCCAACCCATGTTAGTCTTAGCAATTAAGCAAGTGTCGAGTTCAGCTCTATCAAAATCTACCAAGTATAGCTGACCCTCTAACACTCCCTTAAAAGCTATTGAATCATCACTTCTTCTAAAGACAGTGACACCTACGTCAGTAAATAGACAGTTGTAGCCCATTTGACATAATTGAGATACGGAAAGCAAATTGTAATCTAATGAATCAACAAGAAAAACATTGGAAATGGAATGGTCAGGAGATATAGCTATTTTACCCAAACCTTTTACCAAACCTTGATTTCCATCCCCGAATGTGATAGCTCGTTGGGGATCTTAGTTTTTCTCGTAGGAGGAGAACATCTTCTTCTCCCCGGTCATGTGGTTTGTGCACCCGCTATCGATGATCCAACTTGAGCCCCCGGATGCATAAACCTACAAAACAATTTTAGTTCTTGACTTTAGGTACCCAAACGGTTTTGGGTCCTTTGGCATTAGACACAAGAACTTTGGGTACCCAAACACAAGTCTTGGAGCCCTTGTGTTTGCCCCCATCAAACTTGGCAACTACCTTGCCGGATTTGTTAGTAAGCACATATGATGCATCAAAAGTTTTGAATGAAATGTCATGATCATTTGATGCATTAGGAGTTTTCTTCTTAGGCAACTTAGCACGGGTTGGTTGCCTAGAACTAGATGTCTCACCCTTATACATAAAAGCATGATTAGGGCCAGAGTGAGACTTCCTAGAGTGAATTCTCCTAATCTTGCTCTCGGGATAACCGGCAGGGTACAAAATGTAACCCTCGTTATCCTGAGGCATGGGAGCCTTGCCTTTAACAAGGTTAGACAATTTCTTAGGAGGGGCATTAAGTTTGACATTGTCTCCCCTTTGGAAGCCAATGCCATCCTTGATGCCAGGGCGTCTCCCATTATAAAGCATACTTCCAGCAAATTTAAACTTTTCATTTTCTAAGTCATGCTCGGCAATTTTAGCATCTAATATTGCTATATGATCATTTTGTTGTTTAATTAAAGCCATATGATCATGAATAGCATCAATATCAACATCTCTACATCTAGTGCAAATAGAAACATACTCAATAGTAGATGTAGAGGGTTTGCAAGATTTTAATTCTACAACCTTAGCATGCAATATATCATTTTCACTTCTAAGGTTAGAAATAGTAATATTGCAAACATCAAAATCTTTAGCCTTAGCAATTAAGTTTTCATTTTCATTTCTAAGGTTAGCAAGAGAATTATTTAATTCTTTAATCTTAGCAAGTAAATCAACATTATTATCTCTAAGATTGGGAATTGAAACATTACACACATTAGAATCAACCCTAGCTAACAAATTAGCATTCTCATTTCTAAGGTTGTCAATAGTTTCATGGCAAGTGCTTAGCTCACTAGATAGTTTTTCACATTTTTCTACTTCTAGAGCGTAAGCATTTTTAACCTTAACATGCTTCTTATTTTCCTTGATTAGGAAGTCCTCTTGGGAGTCCAAGAGTTCATCCTTCTCATGGATGGCACTAATTAGTTCATTCAATTTTTCTTGTTGTTGCATGTTTAGGTTGGCAAAAGGGTACGCAAATTATCCTCCTCATCACTAGCATTATCATCACTAGAGGACTCATATTTAGTGGAGGATTTGGATTTAACCTTCTTCCTTTTGCCGTCCTTTGCCATGAGGCACTTGTGGCCGACGTTGGGGAAGAGAAGTCCCTTGGTGACAGCGATGTTGGCGGCGTCCTCGTCGGAGGAGGAGTCGGTGGAGCTCTCGTCGGAGTCCCACTCGCGGCACACATGGGCATCGCCGCCCTTCTTCTTGTGGTACCTCTTCTTTTCCTTTCTTCTCCCCTTCTTGTCATCGCCCCTGTCACTGTCACTAGAAATAGGACATTTGGCAATAAAGTGACCAGGCTTACCACACTTGTAGCAAACTTTCTTGAAGCGGGGCTTGTAATCTTTCCCCCTCCTTTGCTTGAGGATTTGGCGGAAGCTTTTGATGATAAGCGCCATTTCCTCATTGTCGAGCTTTGAGGCGTCGATTGGTTGTCTACTTGATGTAGACTTCTCCTTCTTCTCCTTCGTCGCCTTGAATGCCACTGGTTGTGCTTCGGGCGTGGAGGAGGTGCCTTGCTCGATGATTTTCTTTGAGCCTTTAAACATTAGCTCAAAGCTCACAAATTTTCCTATAACCTCCTCGGGAGACATTAGCTTGTATCTAGGATCACCTCGAATTAATTGAACTTGCATAGGGTTAAGAAAAACGAGTGATCTAAGAATAACCTTGACCATCTCATGGTCATCCCATTTTTCGCTCCCGAGGTTGCGCACTTGGTTCACCAAGGTCTTCAAGCGGTTGTATATGGCTTGTGGATCCTCCCCTTGGTGAAGCATGAAGCGACCGAGCTCCCCCTCGATCGTCTCTCGCTTGGTGATCTTTGTCACCTCGTCTCCCTCGTGCGCGGTCTTGAGTACGTCCCAAATTTCCTTCGCACTCTTTAACCCTTGCACCTTGTTATACTCCTCTCGACTTAGAGAGGTGAAGAGTATAGTGGTGGCTTGGGAGTTAAAGTGGTGGATTTGGGCTACTTCGTCCGAGTCGTAGTCCTCATCCCCTATGGATGGTACCTGTACACCAAACTCAACAACATTCCAAATGCTTGTGTGGAGTGAGGTTAGATGATGCCTCATTTTATCACTCCACATGTTATAATCTTCACCGTCAAAAACTGGTGGTTTGCCTAATGGAACGGAGAGTAAAGGAGTACGCTTTAAAATATGTGGGTAGCGTAGGGGAATCTTACTATACTTCTTGCGCTCATGGCGCTTAGAAGTGACGGACGGCGCGTCGGAGCCGGAGGTCGATGGTGATGAAGAGTCGGTCTCGTAGTAGACCACTTTCCTCATCCTCTTTTGCTTGTCGCCTCTCCGATGCGACTTGTGGGAAGAGGATTTCTTTTCCTTCCCCTTCCCTTTGTTGGAGGAGTCTTTCTTCTCCTTCCTCTTGTTGCGGGACTCTTCCGATGAAGTCTCCCCGTGGCTTGTAGTGGGCTTGTCGCCGGTCTCCATCTCCTTCTTGGCGTGATCTCCCGACATCACTTCGAGCGGTTAGGCTCTAATGAAGCATCGGGCTCTGATACCAATTGAAAGTCGCCTAGAGGGGGGGTGAATAGGGCGAATCTGAAATTTACGAACTTAATCACAACTACAAGTCGGGTTAGCGTTAGAAATAATAATGAGTCCGAGAGAGAGGGTGCAAAACAAGTCGCGAGCGAATAAAGAGTGAGACACGTGGATTTGTTTTACCGAGGTTCGGTTCTCGCAAACCTACTCCCCGTTGAGGAGGCCACAAAGGCCGGGTCTATCTCAACCCTTTCCCTCTCTCAAACGGTCCCTCGAACCGAGTGAGCTTCTCTTCTCAAATCAACCGGGAACAAAACTTCCCCGCAAGGACCACCACACAATTGGTGTCTCTTGCCTCGGTTACAAATGAGTTTTTGATCACAAGAACAAATGAGAAAGAAAGAAGCAATCCAAGCGCAAGAGCTCAAAAGAACACAACAAATCTCTCTCTCTAATCACTAAAGCCTTGTGTGGAATTGGGAGAGGATTTGATCACTTTGGTGTGTCTTGTATTGAATGCCTAGCTCTTGTAAGTAGTTGGAAGGTGGAAAACTTGGATGACTTGAATGAGGGGTGGTTGGGGGTATTTATAGCCCTAACCACCAAACTAGCCGTTGGATGAAGGCTGCTGTTGCATGGCGCACCGGACAGTCCGGTGCGCCACCGGACACTGTCCGGTGCGCCAGCCTACGTCAGCAGACCGTTAGGGTTCGACCGTTGAGCTCTGTCTTGTGGGCCCGCCTGGCTGTCCGGTGGAGCACCGGACATGTACTGTAGAGTGTCCGGTGCGCCATCTCGCGCGTGCCTGACTTCTGCGCGCTCTGGCGCACATTTAATGCCCCTGCAGGTGACCGTTGGCGCCGAAGTAGTCGTTGCTCCGCTGTCACACCGGACAGTCCGGTGTGCACCGGACATGTCCGGTGAATTATAGCGGAGCGGATTCCCGAAGCTGGCGAGTTCAAAGTCGCTTCTCCTTGGAGCACCGGACAGTCCGGTGAATTATAGTGAAGCGCCTCTGAGTTTTCCCGAAGGTGATGAGTTTAGCTTCAAGTCCCCTGGTGCACCGGACACTGTCCGGTGGCACACCGGACAGTCCGGTGCGCCAGACCAGGGTGCCTTCGGTTGTCCTTTTGCTCTCTTTTATTGAACCCATTTTTGGTCTTTTTATTGGCTTGTTGTGAACCTTTGGCACCTGTAGAACTTATAAACTAGAGCAAACTAGTTAGTCCAATTATTTGTTTTGGGCAATTCAACCACCAAAATCAGTTTAGGAAATAGGTGTAAGCCTAATTCCCTTTCAGTTATATATATCCAATAGGAGTAATTTATATAGAATAACTCACTATCCTATTTATTATAGTTGTTTTATAGCCAACATTTTAAATTTACTATTTATTAAATTTTAGGGAAGAAAGTCTCAATTCATAACTTTGTTATAATACGCTTAAGATTTTAAATCTTTAGAGAATTTTCATAACTCAAAAAGATACGATTTTGGAGTGTTATAAATTCTACCCCCCTTAAAAATAATCTCGTCCCCGAGATTACTAAGAGGAACATAGTTAGTTGGTGTAAGTAAAATGCACCCCGGGCCATTGGGCTAATTGAGTTTTGGTGTTTGATGATTAACACAATCTGTGAACTAATAAGTTTCCTAGTGTTTGTGTTTGTAGTTCACATGATGCTAGAGTTACTTGGACCAAGGAATTGAGGAAAGCAACACCTCAAAAGAAGACATTAAGAAGATCAAAGAAAAGTCCAAGAAAAGAAGATGTGTTGCCTGCGGACTGTCTGTGCATGGCGCACCGGACTGTCCGGTGGCACACCGGACTGTCCGGTGTCCACACACCGGACTGTCCGGTGCACCAGGGAACCGCAGCCCAACGGCTAGTTCCAGGTGGCACCCGGAGGGAAGACCACCGGACTGTCCGGTGTGAAAAGTCTGCGGTGCCAACGGTCATCGGCTCTGACAGGGCAACGGCTAGACGCACCGGACAAGGAACAGTACGCTGTCCGGTGCACACCGGACTGTCCGGTGTGACCGTAGAAAGCAGCAGCTTTCCTCCAACGGCTATATTTGTGTTGGGGGCTATAAATACACACCCAACCGGCCATTTCCAAGTGTGGGAGCCCAAGAGACATACCAAGGCATATAGTAGACATTCCCAAGTGCTCTTACACCCAAGTGCTTAATAGAATAACTCGTTGATTAGCATAGGTGCTTTGCGAAGTGCTTAGGTTAGTTAGACCGCTTTAGCGCTTGCTCTAGGTGAACCCTAGTTAGTTGAGTGAGTTTTGTAAAACCACACAACCCCTCGGCTCTTGCGCGAGTCATTGTAATTGTACCGAGTGGGGCGAGAGTCTTGCGAGACCGTGACAACCGCGTTTGTGTCACGGCCGCCACCGTGTACCGGAGGGAACGAGGCCCGCGACGTTTCGGCCGGAAGCTCGATAGTGGAGACGGTGGGGAGCGTCCGAGAGGAGTCAGAAGTGGAGCACCACTTGCGCGTGAAGAAGGCCCGCGGCTCTCTACGGAGTTACTTAACCGAGGTGCTTGGCCCTCGCATGGGCTTCCCTTTGCATAGGGGCACCAACGAGGATTAGTCGGAACCTTGCGCGGTTTCGGATACCTCGGTAAAAGCACCGGCGTCATCCACGAGAGTTTGCATCTCTACTTTGCCCTTTAAGTTTCTGCATTTACATTAAGCATTTAAGTTTCAATTTTGTATTCATATTTATATAGTGTAGATTGAAACTTAGCCATTGCGGTAGAGATAGCAACACTTAGACAAAACCTAGTTTGCACATTCTAGTTTGATTATTTGCATAGGTTTTGCTCTAGGGATTTATTTGTGGCCTAGTTTATAGAAAGTTTTAGAAGTCCTAATTCACCCCCCCCCCCCCTCTTAGGCGTCACCTGTTTCCTACAAGTGGTATCAGAGCCTGGTTTGGCTCATTTGAAACGTTTTAGCTTCACCGCTAAAAGAGTCGACGCTTTCTAGAGAAAGGGATGAATACCCATAGGCCACCACACTTCGACGGCACTAACTTCCCATATTATAGTGCTAGAATGGCTTGTTACCTAGAGGTCGTTGATCTAGGTGTTTGGAGAGTCACTCGTGACGGGATGAAACCCCCCAAATATCCCGAGAAACCCACCACGAGTGAGGAAAAAGAAATTTATTTAAATGCTAGAGCCAAAATTTGCTTGTATGAATCTCTTAGCATGGATATTTTTAATCAAGTATTTACATTAAAAACTGCTAATGAGATTTGGCTAAAATTGCATGAGCTCCATGATGGCACATCCAATGTCCGTGAGCAAAAACACTGCCTAGTCTTAAATGAGTATAATTCTTTTGCTATGAAAGATGATGAGCTTGTTAGAGACATGTATTCTCGTTTAAATCTAATCATCAATGAGCTCAACTCTATTGGCATAAATAAGCTAGGTGATGCGGACATTGTGAGAAAGATTATCTCCCTACTACCACAACGTAGATATGGGAGCATCATCACCATTCTCCACAACATGGAGGACTTGAGTGCAATGACCTCGACCATTGTGATTGGAAAAATCACAGCCTTCGAGATGTCGCGAAAATGCGTCGGGGAGAGGAGCCTACTTCCTCAAGGCCATATGCTTTTGCATGTGATGAAAGGAAGGGTAAAAAAGGCTTCCACTCCAAGTTCCTCAAGTGAAGAAGAGGAAGAAGAAGAAAGTGATGATGAAGAAGATAATCAACCATCAACATCATCCTCCGAGGACGAAGAAACAATCCAACATGTCGGAAAGGTAATGAGGATGATCCACAAGATTAATCTAATAGGTGTACCTCTGCAAGTAGAGGATCTTCTCTTTAACATTGACAGGAAAAAGCAAAGAAAGAGAGGATGCTTCGCATGCGGGGAGAAGGGCCACTTCAGGGACAGCTGTCCAACTATGGTCGAACCCAAAAAGGGGAGAAGCAAGAGCAAGGCGCTAACAAGTGTCAAAACTTGGGATGATTCTTCAAGCGAAGATGAACCTCCAAGGTCCCACAGCCACCAGTCCTCATCACGGTCATCACACAAATGCCTTATGGCAAGAGGTAACAAAAGCATTCCATCCTCTAGTGATGAAAGTAGTAGTGATGATGAAGGTGAGGGAAAGCCCTCTGTAGATGAGCTTGCGGAAGCCGTAGAATTTTTCTAGGATGTTTGCACTAAGTAAAAAGCTCAACTTAAAACTTTGAAAAATAAGTTGATTAGCTCCCAAAATGATTATAAAGGTTTGCTAGAAAATTTGAAACTTTTGCAAACTTAAATAGTGAGTTGTCAACTAAAATTGAGCTATTAGAATCTAGTGCTCCATCCACTGCTACCGATGATGGTCTCATTAAAAAGAATGAAAAACTTAAGACTAAGTTAGCTAGCTCCCAAGAAGCTATTGGAAATTTGCTAGAGAAAATGGAGATTCTTAGCATACACAATAATGAGCTAACTACTAAGCTAGAAAACATTAGTAGCACCCCAGCGGCATGTTTAATTGAAATTCCTAAAATTATTAAGAAAGATGCCTCTACTTCTTGCTTTGATTTAATTGATGATTCTAACCCCTGCAACCAAGTTCTTGTTAAGAATATTGTTGTAGAAACATGTTCGAATGAGGTTGCAAAGGAAAATGAGCAATTAAGGCAAGAAGTGGCTCGTCTAGGGAAGGCATTGTGCAACAAGAAAGGCAAAGCCAAACAAATCCAACCTCCACAGGATAACACCACTGCGGAAGTGAACAAGCCTATGTAGGGAGAAATAGAGATGGCAATGGGTAAATACCCACCGGGTATTACTACCCCATACCCATACCCACGACACAAAAGTAACCCCACCGGGTCACCCATATACACTGGTGGGTATGGATTTACCCCCATACCCATATCCATGTGGGTATGGGTCACCCATCGGGTCACCCGTACCCACAAAAATTAAACATCTATCAAAATATTATACTATACAAATGTCAAGTATATCCATATAAATACCATTACAAAATTTTCTAGCATCATTTAACCATCCATTCAACACACCAAAGATAATTGGATAAAGTAGTAACACTAGGATAGTACTACATAGCACATTACATGTTCCATTACATGGTCATTAAATTATCGTTAAGCCTTCTATGACATTATGGTCTAAAAGGTTGTTAATAGTAAAAAATATGGATGACTAAAGTCCAAGTTCATGCTTGGGCTAAGTTTATATTGGGTATTTTATACCCACGGGTTAACGGGGTATGGGTAAAGGCGGAACGTTCTAATACCCGTTTACCCATTAGGTGAAGATTTTTGCCCAATAACAGACCCACGGGTAGAATATTTATCCCACATACATACCCTAATGGAGTAAATACCCATCGGGTATCGGGTCGCGGGTACCCATTGCCATCTCTAGGGAGAAATTGTGATTTGTAGGCTATGCCACAAGGAAAGCCACAAGTCTTTCCAATGCAAGGCGATGACCGGGGATAAGCAAAAGCAAAAGCTCAAGCAAAAGTCATCAAGCAAAATCTCCAACACCTACATCAAAAAGGTGGACAAAAAGGCTGCTACACCATATTTGATCAAAAAGAAAAAGAATGGAAAGGTGATAGCAATCAAGGCCAACAAGCAAGCCAACAAAGGAAAGGGAGCCAAACGCATCTGGGTGCCAAAGGAAATAATCTCAACCATGAAAAGCACCAAGAAGGTTTGGATACCGAAAGGGAAGTGAGTGGACCAAAGGTCAACAGGAAATTTGGAGACTTGGCAAAGTTGGGATGTATATCATGGGATACATCATATTGGATCAATTTTATTGCCAAGTGGGTTAGTGAATATTTTGGACCCAAATTTCCCCACCCATGACTAAGGTAACTAGATTCATTGTATTTCTTATTTTTAGATATGCGTATCTATTTTCTTACATCTAGTTTTACCTTTCATGCCTAGTATTACATTTTGTACTTACTTTTGCTTAAATGTATGCATACTAGGTAAATCACATGGTAGGACAGCTTGTTTTAAATTCATACACTTAAGCAAGCCTACATGATTTAAAATGTTTATTTAAGCACGACACATAGCTTCTTTATCACTCCATAGTAAAATGATGCATCAATTGATATTGTTAATACTGCAAGTGATAAAACGCTCATATTCTACAATTTGTATCATTTCACTTATATGTGCCAAAGTTCGGATTATAGATAATTTGCCCCTCTTGATATCAAATCAAAGTGCATGTCTCCTACAAGTATTCAAAACTTGTATGCACACCTTTAGGGGGAGGTTACTCTATAATCTAAGACTTTGAGACTAACATCTTTTTCAAGTCCATTTTTTGTGATATTCTCATTGTAAGGAAAATGAAGTCCCCGGAGAATGACAACAAACTTCCACTGCAAAATCTCCAAGAACTCTCATGTCTCACAAGCACGCCATTGACTTTCAATTGGTATCTTTGAGACTACATTTAGTATCATTTACATGTTTTCTCCAATATTTGATTAGACTATATTTCATATCATATACTTCCATGTTGCTAAAAATGCATAAGTGATTAACTCATATTCTGTTACCTATGCATAAGGGAAGTTAGTCTATTCAAATCATGTCTTGCACCTCTTAATTTCACATGCTTTTCCTATGTAGAAGATCTCTGTCAGGGGGATTATTTCTTTGTCTCAAAAAAAGGGGAGGGAAAAAAATCTTTCTAAAGAGAACACTCATTTAAGGGGAGTAACTATTTGATGGCTCCACTAGTACCCTTCATGTGGTTTAATTTAATATCCCACTAGTGGTATCATCTGAAAAAATTCTTAATGAGGGGCAAGCTTTATTTACTTCCTACATGCTTTTAATGTCTTCCTTTTCGGTGGTTGATGCCAAAGGGGGAGAAGTTTTAGGGACCAAAGCAATGAAAAACGTATCAAACACCAAACACCACCAAATTAAAATTTTAATCTGCAAGTGGCTTTTCAAGTGGTTTTGGTTATTTGGTCCAAAATAGAAAGTAAGTGAATTATGGAGTTAAGGGGAGGCTTAAGTCCATAATATCACATTGTGGGGACAAACATGCATCCTAGCAAGTAGATTGCATATTTTCATTCAAATACTTGTATTATTTGCTTGCTTTGGTTGTGTTGTCATCAATCACCAAAAAGGGGGAGATTGTAAGGAAAATGGACCCCAGGCCATTTGGCTAATTAAGTTTTGGTGTTTGATGATTAACACAATCTATGAACTAATAAGTTTCCTAGTGTTTGTGTTTGTAGTTCACAGGATGCTAGAGTTACTTGGACCAAGGAATTGAGGAAAGCAACACCTCAAAAGAAGACATTAAGTAGATCAAAGAAAAGTCCAAGAAAAGAAGATGTGTTGCCTGTGGACATTCTGTGCATGGCACACCGGACTATTCGGTGGCACACCGGACTACCTGGTGCACCAGGGAACCGCAGCCAAACGGCTAGTTCCAGGTGGCACCCGGAGGGAAGACCACCCGACTGTCCGGTGTGAGGACCGGACTATCCAGTGTGAAAAGCCTGCGGCGCCAACGGTCATCTGCTCTAATAGGGCAACGGCTAGGCACACCGAAGAAGGAACAGTACGCTGTCCGGTGCACCACCGGACTGTCTGGTGTGACCGTAGAAAGCAACAGCTTTCCTCCAACGGCTATATTTGTGTTGGGGGCTA
The DNA here is from genome assembly GCF_902167145.1 of Zea mays. Lineage (NCBI taxonomy): Eukaryota > Viridiplantae > Streptophyta > Magnoliopsida > Poales > Poaceae > Zea > Zea mays. The sequence continues at coordinate 68,597,236 of NC_050096.1, read as the reverse complement.
TAAATACACCCCCAACCGACCATTTCCAAGTGTGGGAGCCCAAGAGATATACCAAGGCATATAGTAGACATTCCCAAGTGCTCTTACACCCAAGTGCTTAATAGAATCACTCGGTGATTAGCGTAGGTGCTTTGCGAAGTGCTTAGGTTAGTTAGACCGCTTTAGCGCTTGCTCTAGGTGAACCCTAGTTAGTTGAGTGAGTTTTGTAAAACCACACAACCCCTCGGCTCTTGTGCGAGCCGTTGTAATTGTACCGAGTGGGGCGAGAGTCTTGCGAGACCGTGATAACTGTGTTTGTGTCACAGCCGCCACCGTGTACCGGAGGGAACAAGGCCCGCGGTGTTTTGGCCGGAAGCTCGATAGTGGGGACAGCGAGGAGCGTCCGAGAGGAGTCGGAAGCGGAGCACCACTTGCACGTGGAGAAGGCACGTGGCTCTCTACGGAGTTACTCGACCGAGGTGCTTGGCCCTCGTGTGGGCTTCCCTTTGCGTAGGGGCACCAACGAGGATTAGTCGGAACCTTGCGCGGTTCCAGATACCTCGGTAAAAACACCGGCAACATCCATGAGAGTTTGCATCCCTACTTTGCCCTTTAAGTTTCTGCATTTACATTAAGCATTTAAGTTTCAATCTTGTATTCATACTTATATAGTGTAGATTGAAACTTAGCCATTGCGGTAGAGATAGCAACACTTAGACAAAACCTAGTTTGCACATTCTAGTTTGATTATTTGCATAGGTTTTGCTCTAGGGATTTATTTGTGGCCTAGTTTATAGAAAGTTTTAGAAGTCCTAATTCACCCCCCCCCCCTCTTAGGCGCCACCCGTTTCCTATAGTTGGGTTTGCTTCAAATTGGTTACAATACCAATTTTTCTTTTTTTTCAAGTTTTTTAATGGGTATCTCCTATGTCTAGCCCTCTATTTGGCAAGATGAGAGATGGTTATGGTAAGAAAGACTAGGTGGAAGAAAGACACCATCCTTCTTGTCGATGTTGATCTCCTTCTTGAGTCTAATTTAGGAACCATCGGTCTTGGTGTTAGATACTATCATCTGAGTTGGGATATCAATTGTGGGTACATGGGGTAGGTAGGTTAAACAAAGTTTTGCTTTGCTTTTGGGATAAATGGATTAGGCATCCTGTGATGTAGGTTAGGTTGTTGTTCACGGACGAGTTGGTGTAAGGCACCAATTTAGGTTCATGTTTTATCGGAGTGGGGTCTAATCTATTTCACCAGGATTAACTAACTGGTTAAGTAACTCACTTTAGATTAGATCATAGCAGCTTAGATGGAATCTAGATTAGATTGGTATGACTAGCTTAGATGGATAAGATCTAGTTAATTTTGGATTAGGTCATGGTTGTTACTTCATGATGAGATAAGCAAAGTGGTTGGGTTGAGATGGGCGGATAAGATAGAATCTTTTTAAGGTATGATGTATCTTGTTAGGATAAGGTATCTCTATGAAAATGGATCTATTAAACTAGATATATTTTTAATGGGGATTAATCTAGGTTGGCTATTTATCTTATAACACATTTTTTATGCCTATATGTATATGCAGATGCAATTGTGGACATTACTCCACAACTCATCACACTCAATCAAAGAACCAAATCAAACAGTTATCATAAGAACAAAACATTCAAGCGTATAGATACCTACAAAAATTAGTTTTGTTTTTGTTCCTAAGATTAGGTCTCCTATTCCTAAAGGCCACTTTAGGTACAGGATTTCAAAGTGTGAAATCCACTTTTGTCTTTAGAAAAGAAAAGGTAAGAGTAATCAGAGTAAAGCAGTAGAAGATGAGAAAAGATTAAGTTTAGAAAGAATCAGAGTAGCAAAAGTAAGTAAGTAAGGGTTGTCCAGTTCTATCTAGGTTTCGTCCTACAGTCAACATCGCTCTGATACCACTTCTGTCACACCCGGGTTTTAGGGGTCCAAAACCCGGGCGCGAAATAAACACCAGGTGTGCTGGGACCAAGTCTCACACATATGATGAATAGTGGTACAGAAACAAATGACACATCTTTAATATATAATAGGAGTTCTGTACAAAATAAATAAATAATTACATCATAAGGAGACAACATTCCAGCAACCCAAAGTTGACTGGGAGACGACGGCCTAGACCTCTCACGAACTCGTCACAGCATCCTCCATGCGCCTCATCCTGCGGTGCCTGTTCTTGACCTGTGGGGGTGTGAGACAGCAAGAGTGAGCTCACATACGTTCATCGCTCAACAAGTTGTAGGGAATAATGTGCATGAACTCACCAAAGGTGGGAGCTCACGTGAAGTGTAAGGCTTACCAAAGGAGGTGGTTGAAGCTGAGCATTATGAAAAGGGAAATAGGGTCAAACCTTTTTCCTAAATGATTTTGGTGGTTGAATGCCCAACACAAATAATTGGACTAACTAGTTTGCTCTAGATTATGTATTCTACAGGTGCATAAAAGTTCAACACAAACCAATAAAAGATCAAAGTTAGGGTTCAAAAGAAAGGAGCAAAAGAAACCGAAGTGTGCCCTGGTCTGGCGCACCGGACTGTCCGGTGTGCCACCGGACAGTGTCCGGTGCACCAGGGACCGTATAGTCTGAACTCCTCAGCTTCGGGTTTCTCCAGGCGCACTCCGCTATAATTCACCAGACTGTCCGGTGTGCCACTAGACTGTCCGGTGCAGCAAGCGGAGCAACAGCTACCAGCGCAACGGTCGACTGCACAGTGCTCTAACAGAGCTATAGTTCCCGGCAGAAGTCAGAGCAGGCGCAAAAGACGGACCGGACAGTGAACAGTAGCAGTCTGGTGCGGCACCGGACTGTCCGGTGCACCGAGATGTTAGAGCTCCAACGGTCGATACCGTTAGAACCCTAACGGTTGGGTGACGTGGCTGGCGCACCGGACAGTGTCCGGTGGCGCACCAGACTGTCCGGTGCGCCCATCGACAGACAGTCTCCCCAACGGTTGAATTGGTGGTTAGGGCTATAAATACCCCCCAACCACCACCACTCCAAGCATCCAAGATTTTCAGACATTGCATTCAATACAAGAACTCTAGACTTCACTCTAAGACACAAAACAAAAGATCAAATCCTCTCCAAGTCCCAAACTCACTCCAAAGACTTAGTGGCTTGTGAGAGAGAGACATTTGTGTTCATTTGAGTTCTTGTTCTTGGATCGCTTTCTTCTTCCTCATTCTTGTTCTTCAAGCAACTTGTAATCAAGCAAGAGACACCAAGTTGTGGTGGTCCTTGTAGGGGTCTAAGTGACCCATTTGATTAAGGAGAAAACTCACTCGGTCTAGGTGTCTGTTTGAGAGAGGAAAAGGGTTGAAAGAGACCCGGTCTTTGTGACCACCTCAACGGGGAGTAGGTTTGCAAGAACCGAACCTCGGTAAAACAAATCACTGTGTCATCCGCTTCATTTGCCTTTGATTTGTTTTTCGCCCTCTCTTTCGGACTTGGACTTATTTCTGACGCTAACTCTAGCTTGTAGTTGTGCTTTAAGATTGTAAATTTTAGTTTCTACCTATTCACGTCCTCTAGGCGACTTTCAATTGGTATCAAAGCCCGATGCTTCATTAGAGTTTAACAACTCGAAGTGATGTCGAGAGATAACGCCAAGAGGGAGATCGTGACCGGTGAGAAGTCCACAAGCCACGGGAAGGCTCCATCAAGGGAGTCCGGCAACAAGCTAAAGGAGGGATCACCTCCTCACAAGTCGCATCGGAGTGGCGACAAGAAAAAGAAGATGAAGAAGGTGGTCTACTACGAGACCGACTCTTCGTCGCCATCCACCTCCGGCTCCGACGCGCCGTTCGTCACTTCTAAGCGCCATGAGCGCAAGAAGTATAGTAAGATGCCACTTCGTTATCCCCGTATTTCTAGACTCGCTCCTTTACTTTCCGTCCCATTAGGCAAACCACCGGTTTTGGATGGTGAAGATTATAATATGTGGACTGATAAAATGAGGCATCACCTAACCTCACTCCACACAAGTATTTGGGACATTGTTGAGTTTGGAGCGTAGGTACCATCGCTGGGGGACGAAGGCTATGACTCGGATGAAGTAGCCCAAATCAAGCACTTTGATTCCCAAGAAACTACTATACTCCTTGCCTCTCTATGTCGAGAGGAGTATAATAAGGTGCAAGGGTTGAAAAGTGCCAAGGAGATTTGGGACGTGCTCAAGACCGCACATGAAGGAGACAAGGTGACCAAGATCACCAAGCCGGAAACGATCGAGGGGGGAGCTCGGTCGGTTCGTCCTCAACCAAAGAGAGGAGCCACAAGCCATGTACAACCGGCTCAAGACCTTGGTCAACCAAGTGCGCAACCTCGGGAGCACCAAGTGGGATGACCATGAAATGGTCAAGGTTATTCTTAGATCACTTGTCTTTCGTAATCCCACTCAAGTTCAATTAATTCGTGGTGATCCTCGATATCAGTTAATGTCTCCCGAGGAAGTGATAGGAAAGTTTATGAGCTTTGAATTGATGATCAAGGGCTCCAAACAAATCATCAACTTGGAGCAAGGCGGCACCTCCACACCCGAGGTGCACCCGTCGCATTCAAGGCGACAGAAGAAGAAAAAAGGATTCTACACCAAGTAGGATCCCCATCGACGCCTCCAAGCTTGACAACGAGGAAATGGCGCTTATCATCAAAAGCTTTCGCCAAATCCTCAAGCAAAGGAAGGGGAAGGACTACAAGCCCCGTTCCAAAAGGGTGTGCTACAAGTGTGGTAAGCCCGGTCATTTTATTGCAAAATGTCCTATGTCTAGTGACAGTGACAGGGGTGACGACAAGAGGGGGAAGAAGAAGGAGAAGAAGAGATACTACAAGAAGAAGGGCGGTGATGCCCACGTATGTCGGGAATGGGACTCCAATGAGAGCTCCACCGACTCCTCCGACGAGGACGCCGCCAACATCGCTATCAACAAGGGTCTTCTCTTCCCCAACGTCGGCCACAAATGCTTCATGAAGAAGGACGGCAAGAAAAAGAAGGTACAAGCTAGAACCACCCCCAAGTATACTACATCTAGTGATGAGGGTAGTTCTAGTGATGATGAAGAAAAGGAAAAATTAAATGAATTGATAGGTGCTATTCATGAGAAGGATGAACTCTTGGATAGCCAAGAGGAATTCCTTATTGAGGAAAACAAAACACATGTTAAGGTAAAAAATGCTTATGCTCAGGAAGTAGAGAAAAATGAAAATTTGAGTAAGGAGCTTAGCATTTGCAATGATACTGTTTCCAACCTTAGAAATGAGAATGCTAGTTTAATTGCTAAGGTGAAAAAATTTAATGCTTGTAATGATTCAATTGTCAATCTTAGAAATGAAAATGATAGTTTAATTGCTAAGATTGATAAATTGAATGCATCACCTTCTAGCCTTAAAATTTAGAATCATAAATTAATTGCTAAGGCTAAAGATTTAAATGTTTGCAATGATGTCATTTCCAATCTTAGAAATGAAAAATGTTGTTTTACATGCTAAGATTGATGAATTAAGTGTTTGCAAACCATCTACATCTAATGTTGATCATGTTTCCATTTACACTAGATGTAGAGATGTTAATGTAGATGCTATCCATGATCACCTTGCTTTAATTAAATAACAAAATGATCACATAGCTACATTAACTACGAAAATTAATGAGCATGAGATATAAAATGAAAAATTTAAATTTGCTAGGAGCATGCTCTATAATGGGAGACGCCCTGCATTAAGGATGGCATTGGCATCCAACAGGGAGGTAATGTCAAGCTTAATGCCCCTAAGAAATTGTCTAATTTTGTTAAGGGCAAGGCTCCCATGGTTCAGGATAACGAGGGCTATATTTTATATTGTGCTGGTTATCCCAAACACAAGATTAGGAGAATTCATGCTAGGAAGTCTCATTCTATTTCTCAACATGCTTTTATGTATAAGAATGAGGCATCTAGCTCTACGCAACCAACCCATGTTAAATTGCCTAAAAAGAAATCTCCTATTGCATCAAATGAGCCAATTATTTCATTTAAGACTTTTGATGCTTCTTATGTGCTGACTAACAAATCAGGCAAAGTAGTTGCCAAATATGTTGGGGCCAAACACAAGGGCTCAAAGACTTGTGTTTGGATACCCAAGGTGCTTGTTTCTAACATCAAAGGACCCAAGACTGTTTGGGTACCTAAAAACAAGGCCTAAATTGTTTTGCAGGTTTATGCATCCGAGGGCTCAAGTTGGATCGTTGATAGCGGGTGCACAAACCATATGACAGGGGAGAAAAGAATGTTCTCCTCCTATGAGAAAAACCAAGATCCCTAAAGAGCTATCACATTCGGGGATGGAAATCAAGGTTTGGTCAAAGGACTTGGTAAAATTGCTATATCACCTGACCACTCTATTTCCAATGTTTTTCTTGTAGATTCTTTAGGTTACAATTTGCTTTCTGTATCTCAATTATGTAAAATGGGCTATAACTGTCTTTTTAGTAATACTGGTGTTACTGTCTTTAGATAAAGTGATGATTCAGTAGCATTTAAGGGGGTGTTAGAGGGTCAGCTATACTTAGTTGATTTCAATAGAGCTGAACTTGACACTTGCTTAATTGCTAAGACTAATATGGGTTGGCTCTGGCATCGCCGACTAGCCCATGTTGGGATGAAGAATCTTCACAAGCTTCTAAAGGGAGAACACATTTTAGGACTAACAAATGTTCATTTTGAGAAAGATAGGGTTTGTAGCGCATGTCAAGCAGGAAAGCTGGTTGGTGCCCACCATCCACATAAGAACATCATGACAACGGATAGGCCACTGGAGCTACTCCACATGGATCTATTCGGCCTGATAGCTTACATTGCTTGTAGTTGTGCTTTAAGTTTGTAAATTTCAGTTTCCGCCTATTCACCCCCCCCCTCTAGGCGACTTTCACATTGCTTTTAAAGTTGGTTAAAATTTTATTAGCAATTACTAAGTATAAGTAAATATCAACCCAATTAAGTAGTAGAACAAAAGTAATAACAACACCTGCGATGCAATGCATATGACAAATTGAATTTAGTTCCATAAATTAATCATGTGAGGGTCCGAGCTGCTCATGACCATGAGCACGGCTGATATACCAGTTTTACACTCTGCAAAGGTTGCGCATCTTTACCCACAAGTCATGTTACCCATCTACCACGGGGTTGTACGGGCCCCATACACCTCTACCAAGGAAGCGAGGCAGGGTAACACTACGAGGCCTTTACAAAGTTCCACTAGCTTCAGAAAACCCGCTACAGTTTCTAGGAATCTCCAATGCAGGGATCCCTCGCCTGACCGCCATCACAGCAAAATCAACCCAAGGACCTCCCTACACTGACCACTCCCCTACTGCTCTTGCCCCTTTCGGGTAAGGTAGTCCTCCACTAGCTTTCCAAAGTAGTCAGCCAAGGGTGTCCCATACCACCCTTGTGGTAGCACTGTTTTCCTGGGTGGTCGCTCCATGTTCCAATTAACATAATAATCTTATCAAGAACAGTAAATAATAACTGATAATAAAAGTATGATAATGAATAATGTGTATCTCTATACCTAAAACCACATATAGCAATAGCAGGTACTACCCAAGAATTCAGTGGTAAACAAGGTATAAAGATAGTCAAAATAGGGTAACCTATTGGGTCCCATCAAAATTAACATATGCAGATCATTATGATCACATAGTTATATATACCCAATATGAGTAATTTATATAGAATAACTCACTATCCTATTTATTATAGTTTTTTATAACCAACATTTTAAATTTACTATTTATTAAATTTTAGGGAAGAAAGTCTCAATTCATAACTTTGTTATAATACGCTTAAGATTTTAAACCTTTAGGGAATTTTCTTAACTCACCAAGATACGATTTTAGAGTGTTACAAGAAGGCGGTGTGTGAGAGCACCTAGAGGGGGTAAATAGATGATCCTGCAAAATTAGCTTTAAACAACACAAACTTGGTTTGTAAAATATGTTAGTGAGAACTAAAACCAAGTTAGGTTACGAAGAGAGGAGAAAAGAGAACTCTTCACTTGATTGCTCCTTTAAAATAAGTATTAAAGTTAGTAGCAATATTATAAATAAATATGAGAATTAAATAGATAATAATCGCAATAAGCAGAATGGTCCCTCTCAGGCCAACCGTTCCATCCGTATCCATTTCTATCACATCATCTCTCACGTCTGCATGAACATGTGCACATGGTATTTCCTTCTCAAATTTAACCCGCGATATGAAAAACATCGTTATCAATCTTTCACATCTCAAAATAACTCTACATAAATTTTAGTATTTGTTTTATTTAGTTCAATGAGAAAAAGATTTGATTATATACATTGTAGTACACCTCACGTTCTGCTTGGACACCTCTATATATCTTCCTCTAGGCCCTATACTCCCTGGCCCAATTAAACAACACGGCATCATGCAGTACCAAAAGACAAAAACAATTTCTAGTAGTCGAGTGCCTCCTCTCTCTCCTCGATACCACATAATATGATATATCACATGGCAGACGGTAGATAAAGTAGGCGGACTTTGCTGGGCATAGAAAAAAAAAAGGATCGGCGCCAATTACCATGGCACCGATCTTCTGTCACGTAGACGCCAGATCAGCGTGAAAGAGTGAGATCTCGACGCCATCTTATATTGGCGCGCGAGACATGCAAACTCGGTACTAATAATAATGGCGCCGGAGTAAAGGTTCATTTTTTGAATTGAAACTTAAAAAGACGTATTTGTAATAATCTTACAAAAAAATATCAAAATAAAAAAAAAGTCAGCGAAACAACGCTTCACCTATTTTAAAACGGGCCTCGGCGCTCGCCCTCTTGGCCACAGCGCGCCTCACAGCGACACCCACAAGACCACGCCCCCGGTCGTGCATCATCATCATCGCTCGCGTCTTCGAGTTCGAGGACATGGAGAGGCCGCGTTGCTACTCTCCGCTTGCCCTGCACCTCCTCCTCTGCCTCTTCTCGCTCCGCGCCTGTTCCGCCGCGTCCATCACAGCCGGCACCCCCGACGAGTCGGAGCTGTGGGGGTACGTCGAGGTCCGGCCAAGTACGTAACAACCCCTCCCTATCTCGTTGCGCTTCAGAGCCTCTCCTCGTCGAAGGCGAGGTGTCGCCGTTGACGACGCTTTGCCGCCTTGTCGCAGAGGCGCACCTGTTCTGGTGGTACTACAAGAGCCCGCAGAAGACGTCGACGCCGTCCAAGCCATGGCCCACGGTCCTCTGGCTGCAGGGCGGCCCGGTAGGCAGCTGCTGCCTCGTTCTCTCTTTCCCTCCTCACACCACCACAATTTCTCGGCTTCGGCACAGGAGGGCATGATCCGGCCTCTGTGCTTCATTACGGGAGCACGGTCTAGCTACCTGATGAGCGAGAGCGAGTGATCAACCATGGTTGTTTTGTCCCTCTCGCAGGGCGCGTCCGGGGTCGGGCTCGGCAACTTCCTGGAGATGGGGCCGCTGGACGTGGACCTGAAGCCGCGCAACTCGACGTGGCTCCACAAGGCCGACCTCATCTTTGTGGTCAGACCAGAGAGCGATAGCTGATGCCTGATGGCGGCTCTCTTCTCCTCTCTTCTGCCCCCCGCTCTTCTACACCTTTCGCTGTCGTGATGTCCTCGCTGACCGACTTCTTCCATGGCCGGGCGCGCGCGCGCAGGACAACCCGGTCGGCACAGGGTACAGCTACGTGGAGGACGACAGCCTGTTCGTGACCAGCGACTGGCAGCAGGCCGCGGACATGACGACGGTGGTCAGGGCGCTGGCGAAGGAGGTGCCCACCCTGGCGAGCAGCCCGCTGTTCCTGGTCGCCGAGTCCTACGGCGGCAAGTACGCCGCCACGCTCGGCGCGTCCATTGCCAGGGCCGTCCGCGCTGGCGAGCTCAACGTCACGCTCGGAGGTTCGTAAGGTTACTTCCGTTCCATCTCCGGGCTCCGACTCGATGAACCAAATCGACGTTGGGGGAGCAGAGCAGCTGACTCGATGAAATTCTCGTTCCCTCCTGCTGCAGGTGTGGCGGTTGGAGATAGCTGGATCTCGCCGGAGGATTTCACGGTGAGGTTGACCATTCCTAGTTTCGTTAGTGCAGAAATAAACCACGGACACATTACAGAGCTAATAGTTACCTGCTAAAATTAGCTAAATACATTTAGTCTAGCTAATAATTTAACTATTAGCTATTTTAGTAAACTAGCGTATAGCCTGTACTAATATATTATCTAGCCAAACAATAATTTATATTGTTTGTTTACCCTTTAACTTATTTAAGTTTGATTATATAATCTAGAGGATATCCAAACCTATAAAACTAATAGCTAGAAGCTAAAACTAGCTATCTCAACCTAGCTAAAACCAGCTAATAAGTGATTGGCGATTAAATTGCTCCGAACCATTTCTACCTATTAGCTTATTAGAAAAAGGGACGTGGATAGCTTATCAGAATAATCTAGGGTATTAGCTTTAGATTTAGAACATCCTCAGCTAATAATAGTTAGCCAGTAACAATTAGTTGTAGAGGTTTGGCTTCATCTAGACTAATGCTACTAACCGAGACTAAATTAGACCAGTGATTTTAGTCTTGTTTTCCATCTGATCGGGACTAAAAGATGAAGACTTGTTCTGTACTAGTGTTCTCTTGGATAAATCACAAATGATGAATACGCATGTGATAATTAAAGTGAGGCCTGAGTGCTGCTGCAGCTTTCCTACACACCGCTGCTTCTGAGCGTGTCGAGGCTGGACGACAACGCCGGCGACGAAGCAAACAAGTAAGGCAGCAACAACACGCACACTGCACCACCACCATTTGCATGCATAAATTTCTCTTGACGCTTAGCGCACCCCCATCACATATATGGGCATGCGAATTTGAGTTCAGGAAGGCGGAGACGGTGAAGGAGCAAATCGTGGCGGGGCAGTGGGCCGCCTCGCAGAAGTCATGGGGCAGCCTGCTAGATTTCATCGACACAAAGAGCGGCAACGTCGTAAGACTAGTTTACTTATCTTCGTTCTTATATTCAAACTTCACTCTTCGAACAATATAATCTACAGTGCAATCTCTTTTTTTTGGCAGGACGTTTACAATTTCATGCTCGACTCCGGCATGGACCCGGTGGCACTGCCCGTGGGTTCTTCATCACTGATGAGCAGCTTGCAGGCGATGAAGTACTCGACGTACGGCCAGGACTCCCAGCCTGGCTCCAACACCATTGACGGCATCATGAATGGGGTCATCAAGCAAAAGCTCAAGATAATCCCCAAGAACTTCACGTATGTCAGTCCATAGCAGTGCTCATATCGCATCACAAGTCACAGCCGGTTTCCTGCTGCTAATATAATGCTGCCTGTGACGCTGGCTGCGCTTCCAAATTAAACGTCTACAGGTGGGGGGAGCAATCCGACTCGGTCTACAACGCGCTGGTCAACGATTTCATGAAACCGAAGATCGATGAGGTAAACGGATCGAGCAGATCAATGAAAAGCGCCCTCGATCAGTTTCTGAAATTTATCCCTCTTTGTTTTCTTATTCAGATTGATGAGCTGCTGTCTTATGGCATTAATGTGACGGTGTACAATGGCCAGGTCAGTAACAGTCTGCAACTTCTTCTTACGATCCCCAGCAGCTCAAAACTACTCGGAGCTCGTCATCGGTTTTTACTGCATGCATGCGTTCTGTTAGTTCGATTAGTATTACACTGCCTGGCATCCTATCTGCTATAAAGCCGTCCACTCTTTGTAATTAAAAAAAAAACACAGATCATGAAAACTAGAAGACAGACCAGGATAAGGTCATTGGATAGTGGCTTAGTGAATGATTGGCATTGACTATAATAATATTCGAAGTTGAGATTATTAGCATTTACTAATAAGACTGCATTTTTTTCATTACTGAACTTGATATATACATGACTTTTCCTCTATCTGAAGCTCGACGTAATCTGCTCGACCAACGGAGCAGAAGCATGGGTTCAGAAGCTCAAGTAAGTTTTTTTTTGCGACCTATTCCCTTCCCTCCCCTTCTCTGGCAGGATTTCAACGATGCATCTGGATTGCTCGTTTTCAGATGGGATGGTCTGAGGACCTTCCTGAGCCTGCCAAGGCAGCCCCTCTACTGTGGCGCCAGCAAGGGTACCAAGGCCTTTGTCAGGTCCCACAAGAACCTGCATTTCTACTGGATACTTGGAGCAGGGCACTATGTAAGTCCCAAGTCTGAACCCCAACTGTGCCGTCTCATCTGAGATCTGCTTCCCATGTCTGTGAGAGTGTGAGGTTCTTAGGTTTGGATGAACCAAATAAAACCTTATTTGTTTTCTCGTGGGATCATCTCTCTGATTGCATTGCAGGTGCCTGCAGACCAGCCCTGCATCGCGCTAAGCATGATCAGCAGCATAACCCAGTCGCCAGCAAGCTAGTTCACTGACTCTATGTGGTGTATGCCAAGAACAAAGGAGGCGTTGAAGCAGGTAGCGCAAGGTCCCGGAGGACCATTCGGCGTTCTTGAAGTGCGGTATAGGTTGGATACCTGAAAGACGATGCAGTTGACAAGGACATTTTTTTTACAGAAAAAGATCCGATAAAAACATATATGATCTACGTATTACAAAATATTGTAAAGAGGCCGGAACTTGTTTTTTTAATAATAGAAATGTATCTGGCTTCATCCTGGTCCAAATAACGTGCCAAATAACGTGAAAAATACATTGCCGCATTCTCTAGCTTGCGGAATGCCTGCAACATCGGCTCCTGCTCCTCAGACATTGTATTTGGGCCCAAGATCCAAGCCAATGCATTCGACTGAAAATGACATACAAGAGATTTTGGTCAGCAAAGTTGTCAAATTTTGACAGCTTCGTTTCTTGTTAGCTAGATAGATTAACAGATCACAGACGTCATGTCCATAAAAAATGGATCTTTGTAGGGTATTAATCATTGAAACAGTTTTGGATATTCAGCGGCGGAGAGGTCTTCGTCAGGGAGACCCTCTCTTCCCTATGTTGTTTGTGCTGATCATGGACGTGCTTAGCAGTCTTTTCAGGACTGCTGAATGTAGGGGATTGCTGCACAGTTTGGAAAGGGCAAGAGTCCATAACAGGCTTTCTATCTATGTTGATGATGTGGTCCTTTTTGTTAAACCCATTGAGGAAGATCTGAAATGTGTTAGATTGATTCTGAATTGTTTTGGGTCGGCCTCCGGATTGGTTACCAATATGAATAAGAGTTATGCTATTCCTATCAGATGTGAGGAGCATGTGGTTCAAGAGGGCTGCAATATGCTGAGGTGCAGTGTGGCCTCATTTCCTTGTTCTTACTTGGGTCTGCCAATCTCAGACAGGAAGCTGAAGCGAGATGATCTTAAGTTGTGGATAGATAAAATTGCAGACAGACTCCCTAACTGGAAGGCTCGTTTATTGAACCTAGCCGGGAGGACAACATTAGTGCGGTTTGTCTTATCGGTCATCCCAATTTATCTTCTTATTGCCATTAAAATTCCCAAATGGGTTATTAAATCAATTGACAAGATTCGAAGAGAGTTTCTTTGGAAAGGGTGAAAGGAGGTGAATGGTGGAAGTTGTATTGTTCCCTGGGAAACTGTGACAAGGCCATAAGTTTAGGGGGTCTTGGTGTTCCTAATTTGCAATTGAAGAGTTGGGCACTGCAGGCTAAGTGGCTCTGGTTAGAGAAGACTGATCCAACTCGCCGTGGCTTGGTTTGAGTATCCCCGTGCAGCAGCAAGTTAGACATTTTTTTAATTCTTCGGTGGTCTCTGTTGTTGGGAAGGGGACCAATACTTTTTTCTGGTCGGACAGATGGTTGAATGGGCAGAGGATACAAGATTTTGCCCCTGAAGTTGTAAGTATGGTGAGTAGCAGGCCATTTAATTCGAGAATTGTTGCTCAGGCGTTGCATGATTGGCAATGGGTTTGCGATATCGCGAATCCTTTATCTTTGATTGGTCTACAACAGTATTTGCAGCTGTGGGATGCTTTAAGTGGAATGGTGCTTAATCAGGAGGAGGACAGACATGTGTGGGTGCATTCGAGCTCTGGAGTTTTCTCCTCAAAATCTTGTTATTCGGCGTTGTTTATGGGAGCTATTCCATTCCAGCCATGGAAATGGGTGTGGAAGTCGTGGGCACCCCCCAAATGCAAATTTTTTGTTTGGCTGACAATAAGGAATAAATGTTGGACTGCGGATAGACTTCAGAGGAAAGGACTACCGCACCCGGTGGTTTGTCCATTATGTGATCAAGAGCAGGAAACTATCTTGCACCTCTTGTGCTCTTGCAGTTTCGCTAGACAATTTTGGCATGTTATATTTTCAGCTTTGAGGATGGGCCATCTTACGCCTACTAGAGAGGCGGGCTCTTTTGTGGATTGGTGGGAAAAGGTGCATAGGAGAGTCCCCAAACATATCAGAAAAAGGTTTTCATAGTCTCATTATCCTAGGGACCTGGTGTTTATGGCTGCATCGCAATAAGGCGGTTTTTGATGGTGTCAACCTTTCATTGAGCACCATTCAGAGGCTTTTCATGGATGAGGTGGAATGCTGGTGTATGGCTGGTGCAAAGCAGCTCGAGAGTCTCGGACTTCTGGCTGCTTTTGCTAGGGTCAGGGCTATTCCTAGTGCATGAGGCTGTACTGTTTTTTCCTTTTTATTTTTTGCCTATTTGGCTTTGTACTTTGGTCCATTTCGGACCTTTCTCTCTTTCAATATAATGATGCGCAGTTTTCCTGCGGGTTCGAGAAAAAAATATAAACTTCTCTCTATAGTAACCTAGCATAAGTGCACTCAAAGAAAATATGTATCAGATGGTTTGTGGCTCAAAAGAGCAAGTTGTGTCACTGTTTCAATTTCTTTTTGATAAAATTACCTTTTGTGAGATTGTGAGAATGACCCTCTTTTTTTAAAGAACTACATGAAGATTTTTATCTTTAAAGGTATCTTTAGACACCAAATTATTCATAAAACATTAATTCCATTACTAACTAAGAATTTATACATATAATTAATAGAAAAGATACCATCTTTATGCAAGTGCCAAACAAACACGTTAGATTCTTGTTTTAGCAATTTAGCTTGCCATGGCCAATGATTTTTATTTAGGTAAGATTTGAAAACCCTTTGTTTTGGGCCTTTCCTCCCTAACCACCCCCACATACACTCCATCATATTTTTACTTTTCCAAGTTTTGCTTGGTTTATAAAATAGAATGAAATAATCTGCCATTACTTTATTCCTCACAATCTAATAATTACTACTAGTAAGATAAGAAATAATTGTGATTATACCCTTCGTTGGCCTTGCAATTGTGATTTTACTCTGCGTTTTCAACTTTCTAATTTTACACCTCCGTTTTAAATACGAAGCTACCGTTTGCCCTTCACTCTCAACATCGTTAGTGAAAATCAGAATTAGTGATTAAAAATAAAAAATGAGAAAATAAATGGGTGAAAGGTTCAAACTACCTTTGTCTATTCTTTATGGGCACAACCCTAATAGGGGTGAAATCACTATTACATAATATAACGAGGGTAAAATCAAAATAAATTGCTTGGGTATTTTTATCTTTTTGCATCAAATTTAACATTGTTAACTGCATCTAACGACACAAGGGTATGGCAACTCTTCGTTTTCAAAATGAAGGGATAAAATATCACAAAGTTGAAAACGATGGGTAAAATCACAATTTCAAGACCAGAGAGGGTATAATCACAAATACCCTATAAGATAAATAGAGTCATTATACCATTTTTTGTAAGATATACTTGGGGATACATCAACTCATCCTTAGAGTTTGTTTGGGACTGTGCGGCTCTATATTTCAACCAAACAAGTGTAGCTAAAAAAGGTGAAGTTAAAAGAGAAGTACTCTAGAAACTCTAAATTAAATTTATGGAGTAGATTTTGAGGATAGATCTAACCAGGCTTGATGATGACATGTCACTGTATTACAACATTGATGAAGATCTTTCACTCGAGGAAAATACTATTGTGCAACCAAACATTCTATACAATCCAACTATCAAAGGTCACAAAAATATTTAAAAAATTATACATATATATTATTTACTTTATCAATATATCATATTTAAGATCCTAGATTGATTTATGCTATGTTAATATATAATTCATTCATCTTATATAACAAGGTATATATTTTTGGTACAGTCTTTGGAGCGAAACTTTGACTATTTATTTATTTCAAAATATGCTATCAATAAAAACATAACGAGCATTAAATTAAAGTAATTTTTGAATACAAATCAAGTATATAACATGTATATACTAAAATATATGTTTTTGGCTGAATTACTAGTCAAAAGTTTTAAAACATTGAGTCTTTTTTTAAAATGCATGCCTTATTTTACGGAATTGAGGGAATTTTTTTTATCTAATTGAATATATTTTTCCTTTTACTATTGTATAAATTTAAACTTAAAATTTTATAATCTAATAAAGTAAAAAATAAATTATATTTATATATTTTTAGAATTTTTTTATGGTTTTTGGTAGTCCAATTATACATTGATTGTATGCAAAACTTGCTCTGCGGTGGGGCGCTACAATGGTCTGGTATGTTTGCATATGGGAAAACTAATAGCCCGTTCACTTGGTTTTAATTCGAAACAGCTTTTACTATTTCTATAGTGTTTTGGTCTCTATGAATTGTAGCTACAATAATCTAAACAACTGACTTTAATTCAAAGCTAACAGGCTATAAGACGCTCTCCAATGGATCCTTTCCCCTCCCCTTCACGATGGTGATTTCGTACATCGAGAGAGCTTCGACGGGTCCCTCTCCTCCCTCTTGTAGGGTGAGCGAAGGAAAACACCTTGTAAAATGAGGAAGATAGAACCATACTCTTCACTAATTAATGTTTTTAACTATAAAATTAATCTGATATAAGTTTGGTTAACTGACAATGTGTATTATGATATTATGAATATTAAAAACTCTAAAAACTGATGTAGAAAAGTCAAATAGCTTAGTTAAAGGGCAAAGGGAGAGCTGAATAGAGGGATGCTTGGAGAGGAGGTAAAATAGGGAAATAATAGTGAAGGGGGATATTTAAATATGAATAGAAAGTCGGAATGTGGGATTTGATATAGAGAATGATTGGAGAGAGCCTAATAAAATCAAGGGATAATTATGATTATACCCTTTTCTAACATTTCAATTGTGATTTTATCCCTTCTTTTTTAACTTTGTTACCCCTCTGTTTTGAAAACAAAGCCGTTGTTTGCACCGGCTTATCACCGTTAATAAAAATCAGAATTAGGGCCTGTTTGTTTCAGCTTATAGATTATATAATCTGGATTATAATCTAAATTATATAATCCAGATTATAATCTAGATATATTATAATCAATATATAGTTGTTTGGTAGTTTAGATTATACAAATGTAGATTATTCACAAAGACAACAATACACTTATTTGTTTATTTAAGGTGAGAAAAGAAGGATGGTATATATTGTAATTTCTACTTACATAACCATGGGTAGTGGGTCTTTTGCCAAAATAATCTCAAATAAGCTACTTGTCGGGGACCATAATTAGGGGTACCCTCAAGACACCTAATTCTCAGCTGGTAACCCCCATCAGCATAAAGCTGCAGAGGCCTGATGGGTGCGATTAAGTCAGGGATCAGCCCATACGAGCGACTCGATCACGCCTCGCCCGAGCCTAGCCTCGGGCAAGGGCAGCCGACCCCGAAGGGGTTTCCGTCTCGCCCGAGGCCCCCCTTCAACGGCGGACACATCTCCGGCTTGCCCGAGGCCTTGCCTTCGCTGAGAAGCAACCCTGACTGAATCGCCGCACCGACCGGCCAAGTCGCAGGAGCATTTAACGCAAAGGAAACCAGGCCCTGCCAAAGGCACCATAGGAAACTCCGCTCCGCCCAACCCAGGGCTCGGACTCGGGCAAAGCCCCGGAAGACGGCGAACTCCGCTCCGCCCGACCCAGGGCTCGGACTCGGGCTAAGCCCCGGAAGACGGCGAACTCCGCTCCGCCCGACCCAGGGCTCGGACTCGGGCTAAGCCCCGGAAGACGGCGAACTCCGCTCCGCCCGACCCAGGGCTCGGACTCGGGCTAAGCCCCGGAAGACGGCGAACTCCGCTCCGCCCGACCAAGGGCTCGGACTCGGGCTAAGCCCCGGAAGACGGCGAACTCCGCTCCGCCCGACCAAGGGCTCGGACTCGGGCTAAGCCCCGGAAGACGACGAACTCCGCCTCGCCCGACCCAGGGGCTCGGACTCGGCCTCTGCTGACGAACTCCGCCTCGCCCGACCCAGGGGCTCGGACTCGGCCTCTGCTGACGAACTCCGCCTCGCCCGACCCAGGGGCTCGGACTCGGCCTCTGCTAACGAACTCCGCCTCGCCCGACCCGGGGGCTCGGACTCGGCCTCTGCTGACGACCTCCGCCTCGCCCGACCCAGGGGCTCGGACTCGGCTTCTGCTGACGGCCTCCACCTCGCCCGACCCAGGGGCTCGGACTCGGCCTCGGCCATGGAAGACAGACTCGACCCCGGCTTCGGAGGAGCCTCCACGTCGCCCAACCTAGGGCCCAGGCCAGCCACGTCGACAGGAAGCGCCATCATCACCCTACCCTGAGCCGACTCGGGTCGCAGAGAACAAGACCTGTGTCCCATCTGGCTGGCTCCGCCAGATAGGCAATGATGGCGCCCCGCTAGCCCCGTGACGACGGCGGCTCTCAGCTCTCTTACGGAAGCAGGGCGACGTCAGCAAGGACACAACCGTTCCAACAGCTGTCCCTCTGCCAGGCTCCGTTGCTCCTCCGACAGCCACGACATCACGCCAGCAGGGTGCCAAGATCTCTCCGGCTGCCACATTGGCATGTACTTAGGGCACTAGCTCTCCCCCCGCTAGACACGTAGCACTCCGCTACACCCCATTGTACGCCTGGATCCTCTCCTTACGCCTATAAAAGGAAGGACCAGGGCCTTCTTAGAGAAGGTTGGCCGCGCGGGGACGAGGACGGGGACAGGCGCTCTCTTGGGGCCGCTCGCTTCCCTCACCCACGTGGACGCTTGTAACCCCCTACTGCAAGCGCACCCAACCTAGGCGCGGGACGAACACGAAGGCCGCGGGATTCCCACCTCTCTCTCGCCGGACTCCGGCCTCCTCGCTCCTTTCCCCCCTTTGCGCTCGCCCACGCGCTCGACCCATCTGGGCTGGGGCACGCAGCACACTCACTCGTCGGCTTAGGGACCCCCGGTCTCGAAACGCCGACAGTTGGCACGCCAGGTAGGGGCCCGCTGCGTGTTGACGAGCAGCTTCCCGTCAAGCTCCAGATGGGCAGTCTCCAACAACCTCTCCAACCCGGGACGGTGCTCCGTTTCGGGAGTCTTGAGTTCATGTCCCTCGACGGCAGCTACGACATGATACTCCTTCCACCGCCGCGCGACAACGACAATGGCGGCCGACAACCCGCCCTCCGGTGGCGGAATCGATGACGTCTTCCCCGCGCGGTGGAAGAACGACATTCGAGCTCGCCCCGTCCTCTCCCCCGCCAACGGAGGAGGAGGCGGGGCAACCAAGGCCGGGCGGGAGGCCGCGCTTCGTCGGCTGTCGAGCGAATTGACGTCCCCAGCGCCCCAACGGAGGGCGCGTCGGGCGTCGACCTCGCATTCGAGACGAAGGCGAGCGTCGTCCCCCCGCGACACGCCAATCCCGAGCAAGTGGACGACGCCAGCGAGCTCGCGGAGGGCCTGCAGGACGTCGCCCTCGTACCTAGGACGATGGCGCGATCAGCCCCCGACGTGACTACATCGCCCCTCATCGACCAAAAGGTACTGACTGATTCCCATCCTGCATTATGGCGACTCGGCCTCAACCCGCCTAGCGACCTCGCTTTGGCGGGCGCTCTCGTTGAGGCGAGTGCAAACCCTCTGGGGTTTCGTACGCGGTCGCCTTGGGACCGGTTGACGGACGTCTCGACCTACGGGCCCTCTGGGTCTGAGGAAGATGATGATCCCAGCATCTGTTGGGATTTCTCTGGATTTGGCAACCCCAGTGCCATGCGGGACTTTATGACCGCATGTGACTACTGCCTCTCCGACTGTTCCGACGGTAGCCGCAGCCTTGACGACAAGGACTGCGGCCCAAGCCGCGAATGTTTCCACGTCGAGCTAGGGGATCCCGCCGAAGGCAACCACCTCGGCATGCCGGAGGACGGTGATCTCCCTAGGCCGGCGCCTCGCGCCGACATCCCGCGGGAGCTAGCTGTGGTCCCCGTTTCGGCGGGGGGTCACGACCCACAGCTCGAGCAAGTCCGCGGGGCGCAGGCCAGGCTCGACGAGGGAGCAGGAGCACTTGAGTCGATCCGCCGGGACGTCGGGCAGGTATGGGCGGGCCAGCCCCCGGCCGGAGAAATACGTCACCTGCCCCAGGGTTTCCAGCACCGCGTCGCCAACGATGTCAGGGTCAGGCCGCTACCCGCGTCCAGCAGGGTCGGTCAGAACCTGGCAGCCGCAGCAATGCTTATCCGCGCGATGCCGGAGCCATCGACCACCGAGGGACGGCGAATCCAGGGAGAGCTCAAAAATCTCCTGGAAGGCGCTGCGGCCCGACGGGGCGAAAGCTCTGCCTCCCGGAGGCAGGGATACCCCTCGGAACCTCATGCCGCGACTTCCCGATTCATGCGGGAAGCCTCGGTCTACACCGGGCGCACGCGCAACACCGCGCCTGCGGCCCCGGGCTACCTCGGCAACGAGCACCATCGTCGCGACCGTCGAGCCCACCTCGACGAAAGGGTGCGCCGAGGCTACCACCCCAGGCGTGGGGGACGCTACGACAGCGGGGAGGATCGGAGTCCCTCGCCCGAACCACCCGGTCCGCAGGCCTTCAGCCGGGCCATCCGGCGGGCACCGTTCCCGACCCGTTTCCGACCCCCGGCTACTATCACAAAGTACTCGGGGGAAACGAGGCCGGAACTGTGGCTTGCGGACTACCGCCTGGCCTGCCAACTGGGTGGAACGGACGACGACAACCTCATCATCCGCAACCTCCCCCTGTTCCTCTCCGACACTGCCCGTGCCTGGTTGGAGCACCTGCCTCCGGGGCAGATCTCCAACTGGGATGATTTGGTCCAAGCCTTTGCCGGCAATTTCCAGGGCACGTACGTGCGCCCCGGGAATTCCTGGGACCTCCGAAGCTGCCGACAACAGCCGGGAGAGTCTCTTCGGGACTACATCCGGCGATTCTCGAAGCAGCGCACCGAGCTGCCCAACATCACCGACTCAGATGTCATCGGCGCGTTCCTTGCCGGCACCACCTGCCGCGACCTGGTGAGCAAGTTGGGTCGCAAGACCCCCACCAGGGCGAGCGAGCTGATGGACATCGCCACCAAGTTCGCCTCTGGCCAGGAGGCGGTCGAGGCCATCTTCCGAAAGGACAAGCAGCCCCAGGGCTGCCCGTCGGAAGAGGCTCCCGAGGCGTCTACCCCGCGCGGCGCCAAGAAGAAAGGCAAGAAGAAGTCGCAAGCGAAACGCGACGCTGCCGACGCAGACCTTGTCGCCGCCGCCGAGTACATGAACCCTCGGAAGCCCCCCGGAGGTGCCAACCTCTTCGACAAGATGCTCAAGGAGCCGTGCCCCTATCATCAGGGGCCCGTCAAGCACACCCTCGAGGAGTGCGTCATGCTTCGGCGCCACTTCCACAAGGTCGGGCCACCCGCGGAGGGTGGCAGGGCCCACGACGACGACAAAAAGGAAGATCACCAAGCAGGAGAGTTCCCCGAGGTTCGCGACTGCTTCATAATCTACGGAGGGCATGCGGCGAATGCCTCGGCTCGGCATCGCAAGCAAGAGCGCCGGGAGGTCTGCTCGGTGAAGGTGGCGGCGCCAGTCTACCTAGACTGGTCCGACAAGCCCATCACTTTCGACCAAGCTGACCACCCCGACCACGTGTCGAGCCCGGGGAAATACCCGCTCGTCGTCGACCCCATCATCGGTGACGTCAGGCTCACCAAGGTCCTGATGGATGGGGGCAGCTGCCTCAACATCATCTACGCCGAGACCCTCAGGCTCCTGCGCGTCGGTCTGTCCTCCGTCCGAGCAGGCGCTGCGCCTTTCCACGGGATCATTCCTGGGAAGCGCATCCAGCCCCTCGGACGGCTCGACCTACCCGTCTGCTTCGGAACGCCCTCCAATTTCCGAAGAGAGACTCTGACGTTCGAGGTGGTCGGGTTCCGAGGAACCTACCACGCGATATTGGGGAGGCCATGCTACGTGAAGTTCATGGCCGTCCCCAACTACACCTACCTGAAGCTCAAAATGTCGGGCCCCAACGGGGTCATCACCGTCGGCCCCACGTACAAACACGCGTTCGAATGCGACGTGGAGTGCGTGGAGTACGCCGGGGCCCTCGCCGAGTCCGAGGCCCTCATCGCCAACATGGAGAACCTCTCCGAAGAGGTGCCAGACGTGAAGTGACATGCTGGCAACTTCGAGCCAGCGGGGACAGTTAAGGCCGTCCCTCTCGACCCCAGTGGCGACGCCTCTAGGCAGACCCGGATCGGTTCCGAGCTCGACCCCATACAAGCAGCAGTGCTCGTCGACTTTCTCCGCGCGAACGCCGACGTTTTCGCGGGGAGTCCCTCGGGCATGCCTGGCGCGCCGAGGGATGTCGCCGAGCACTCGCCGGATATTCGGGCAGGAGCCCAACCTGTCAAATGGCCTCTGCGCGGATGACACCCGGGGGCTGCGGCCCCCCCCCCCCGGGAAAGGCCGCCTGTCATCACCAACGTTCTGGAGCCCGAAACGTACAAGCTGGCCGGCGGTCGAGGCGAGGTCTACGACGACACTTGGAACGTCCGACAGCTACGTCGCTTCTACCCTTAAGATGCTCTCAAGATGTTCGTATACCTCGCTCATACACAAGTATCAGTCGTCAAGGAAGGGTCGGCCTCGCCTCGGCAGAGCCCGACCCTCCCTCGGGGGCTAAAAAGGGGAAACCCCTCCACGTCGAAATTGGGTGTACTTTTCCGCATCAAAAATTTTCGATCCGAAAAGGGCTTTTGCGTTCTCCCGGCTATGTCGGAAGCAGGGTCCCGAGGAACGAACGTGGGTACATGTAAGTGGCGAGGCCGACTGAGCCGAGGAACTCCTATGCCTCCGGGTTAGGGACACCTCACTCATCACCTGCCACGAAAAATGACCCAACTCGGGAAGCCACCCTATTATTGACAAGCTAGGCCGGACACGCAAATTAAAAGAAAGGAGAGTACGACTTCATGCAAGAAAAACAAAGAGTTCAGGCCTCGGCGGCCGTGGTAAGACGCACATCCAACAGAAACTATCCCAACAAAGAGTTAGGCGCCGCCTTGGGAAGGAGCCGTGCCCTCAGTTCCGTCCCCGCCGTCGGTAAGGTCCATCTCAGCTTCCGGCGACGGCGCAGGGGGAAGGATCTCCGCCTCGAAGGTGGTCGCCAGCGCCGCGCTCGGACCCGCAGCGACCGCGTCGAGCCGCTGAACTTCTGCCAGGGCAGCTTCGTCTTCGTCGGGAAGACAATACCCCTCACTGACCCGTTCCAGGTCTACGACGTAATGGGAAGCGAGCACGGCGAAGGCCCGCCTGACGCCGTGGTGTAGCGCCTCGCGGACTTTGCCGCGCGCGTGATCACCCAAGGCTTGAAGGCGGCTTTGAGGGGAGCTTCCTGAAGGGACGTCGCCGGGGCCAAGGGCCCGATAAACGTCCGAGACGGCCTCGGACATGGCCGTGAGGTCAGCCTCCCTCTGCTCGGCAGCTCCGGCAAGCGCCTGGGCGAGCGCCTTGGCGGACTCGTCAAGGGCGGACTCGAGCTCTGCGAACAACCAGAAGAAAAGACCTCAAGCACAAGCAGGAGAAACAGACAAGAACAAGAGCCAGGGACGGCCAAGACGTACCTCTGGCTCGGGCACGCTGCTCCGAGGCCGCGACTTGGGTTGCGGCTAGGTCGGCCGCGAGGGTCTCAGCCCGGGCCCGAGATTGGTCCCGCTCCTCGACGACCTGGACGAACACCGACCGCTGCCGTTGCGTCTCCGCGCGCGCTGCTGCCGCCTCGGCCCTTAGGTCAGCGCAGAGCAACTGGAGGTCCGCTATCTTGGCATCCTGCTGAGAAAGGC
This sequence comes from Zea mays, assembly GCF_902167145.1. Taxonomy (NCBI): domain Eukaryota; kingdom Viridiplantae; phylum Streptophyta; class Magnoliopsida; order Poales; family Poaceae; genus Zea; species Zea mays. Next base: position 68,573,083 of record NC_050096.1, on the reverse strand, counting down.
GCGTGGTAGCCCCGGCGAGCGAGGTCCTCAGGGATCGCAGCGAGCCCCAGACATCGACCTCGCGACGGATGAACGACGACTTGGCGGCGCTCCGATCCGTCAGATCCTGGGGGAGGGAAACAGGGCGTCACGGCAAACGCCTCGCTCGCAGAAAGGAAAAGGTATGCCTGAAACCGTTACCTGGAGGATTTTGGGGACGTCCCTACAGAGAACCTCCAACGACAACCGGAGCGACCCCACCGTTGCTTCAGCACGCTCGCGGAGCTCATCCCAGGACTGGTCCTCCTGTTCATCGTCGAGAACGAAGACAGGGTCTGAGGCCTCGCGGGTCCGGAATCGGAGCAACTGGTGCCGGGCCTCGGGGCTCCGCCGCGCAGCGACAAGGCTGTCGCCCGGTTGGACGGATTTCGCGTCCACGCCCACCTCTTCCGAGGCACTGGGTGCCGACGCATCAGCCACCCCGACGCTGGCAGCAACCGGTCGTTCTCTGACCGAAACGTCGGCGACTTCGGCGGCGGCAGGCGCCAGCATGGCCGGCACGACAGGCGGGCTCGGGACCACGCCGGTGCCAGCCGCCTCCCCAATCACGATGGCCGCCTCGGCAGAAGAGCCCGCCTCGGGAACCTGCCCCCCAGAAACAGGCGACGCCCGAGCCCCCTGAGGTGAAGCGCCCTGCGAAAGGGTCGGCTGGACGACAAGGCCCGGGGCGGCGCTGGCCGCATAGACCGACGCCTTGAGGGCCTTCCGGGGCGCCAGGTCGGTCTGGCCATGGCTCCGCTTGCTGAATAAAAAAGAAAAAAAAGAAAGAAAGGGAAAATCATGGCCGAGACCTATGAATGGGAAGCCAAGACGAAGACATTCCGAGGCACTTACCCACTTCGGGGCACGATCCACCGTGCCTGGGGGGAGGTTTCTTGGATCCCGGCTCCCGAAGCAGCCGCCGAGGTCCGCTTCGCCGGCAACTTCGGCGCCACCTTTGCTTTGGACGCCCGGGGAGCAGATGGCCCGGGCACGGTCGCGATGACTTGAGGGTCACCCCCATGCGCTGCCGGTACGAGCGGCGGCCCCTGGGGAGCGGACGCCCTGACCTGGCCCCCCGCAGCCACCTCGGCTCCTCCAGCCGAGGGGTCAGGTGACCTATCGGGTCGCCCCCGTGCCTCGGTCCGGGACCCCGACGCCCCAACTCCGGGGACTGACGGAGTCGGCCCGCTCGGGGGCTGGCTCGACGGCTCCTGGCCACACCCCAAGCCAGGGCTGAGGCCGAGACGGGCAGCCATGTCGTCCTCCTCCTCATCATCGTCGTCATCATCGTCGTCGGGTGTCTCCGGCGACGGCTCCCTTGGGAGTCCTTCCCTCTCCTGCTGGCGACGGCGCTTCTCCAAGGCGTCCCGAGCCCGCCTCCGCTCGCGGGCTCGGGCCTTCTCCGCGTCCTTCTTCTTTTTCTTCTCCTCCGCGGCGACCCGCCGCGCTGCCCGGTCCACCGCGTCCTCCGGGACCCGTGGCAAGGAGGGCTTGTGCCACCCCACCTCCTAAAGAAAGGGGGAAAGAAACCCAATCATAAGAACCAGGAGCGACCCGGTGTATGAAGAAGGAGGGAGCGAACACTCACCAGAGTTACGCACCCCTGGTCGGGGCGCATCTGGAGCTGGGAGAAGGCGTGGGAGTCCGGTTTCCCCATTGCGACCGACACCCGCCATTGGAGGGCGTCGAAGGGAAGAGGATCAGGGGACATCCGTGACCCCTCCCAGTCAGCCTCTAGGGTCATCTCCCAAAGCGGCAGCCGCCGCTCTGCCAAGGGAAGCACCCTCCGACGATGGATGGCGGCAACCACTCCCGCAGCGGTGAGTCCCCCCTCCCGCAACACTTTCAGGGCCTGGAGAAGGGGTTTGAGGTTCTTCTGTCTCTCGTGCGGGGTCCCATGACGCCAGGCGTCGGTGGCGGCGGTGACTACCCGCTGGGAGAACGGTGGGAGCAGCTCACCGTCATTCCGGAGGTAGAACCACCGGCGCTGCCACCCCTTATTAGAGGACACGAGGACGGCAGGGATGTACTGTGACGCCCGCGACTGCCTCAACAAGAGGGTGCAGCCGCCGGCCCGCACCGCTGCACGGACCTTCCTCTCCCCCACCGGCAAGGCAAAAAGCTCGGCGAAGAAGAGATGAGTCCACAAATCCCAATGGGGGGCGATCCCCAAATACCCTTCGCACACCGCTACAAAGATAGCGGCCTGCGAGATGGAGTTGGGGGTGAGGTTATGCAACTCCACCCCATAGTGGAACAGGATGGCCCGCATAAAGCGGCCCGTCAGCACGCCGAATCCCCGCTCGTGAAAGGAGACGAAGCTCACGACGTACCCCGACGGTGGGGATGGAGCGACTCCGCCCGTGGGAGGAATCCATTCTGGCCGCTGCTCATCGGTGAGAGGGCGAAGCAAACCCTCGCCGACCAGCTCCTCCAAATCGCTCGCCGTCACCGTGGAAAAGGGCCACGGGTCGCGCGGGGAGATTATGGTCACCCGATCAGCCATCACCAGAATGGAAAGGGTGGCGGCGCAAGGGGGCAGGAAAGGGCGTTTTCCTCTTCTCTGGCTAAAGTTTCTCGGGTTGCGAAAGCCTAAAGGAAGAGGCAGGAAGCGGAGCAAAGAACCGTCACCGAACCCTCTCCGGGGTATATAAAGACCAAGGCGACGACGGTTCCAACGTTCCGCCCGGACCGGACGCGGGATTCAAAAACGCGAAGCGAAACGGCCGTTCCTCGAACGGCTCGCGCACGCGCAACGGCTGCCCCGCCAACTACTCGCCCCGTTGCATTAACTCCGCGGCTGGACAGGTGGCGTTTCTGGCAGCAGCAACGGGCGACGCTTCGCCCTCGCCGAAACAACCGCACCAAAAAAGGTACGCCGCGTCGTTCGGTTTCGTATCCTTTTTCCCTTTTTCTTCTTTCTCTATCTCTTGCAATAGGGACCGGGAAAGGGGGATCCCCCGAAAGGGATCCTTCCCCGTGAAGGAACCAGGCTCCGAGCCTCCTTACTGATCAGGGGTTCGAAGGCTGGCCCCCGAAGGGTTCAACAGCCGCCTCAGATCGCGTGGGCCCTACACCCACTACTGGTCAGAGGTTCGAAGGCCGGCCCCCCGAAGGGTTCCACGGCCGCCTCAGGCTACTCGGGCTCCGTGCCCATTACTGATCAGGGGTTCGAAGGCTGGCCCCCGAAGGGTTCACAGTCGCCTCAGACGCCGAGCGAGGGATGACCAGGGGTACGTTCGATACATAACCGAGGCTCGGGCTGCGCTCCCGAGGTACCCTAGGACATTTCCGAGACCAGCGGGAGCGATCCTGTAACGGAATCCCATCAGAGGGAGGCATCGAGCCCTCGGACCCCGTCGCCAGGGGACCGGGTCCGGCAGATCACCCGCAGGTACTTTTGGGCGTGCCTCTGGGCCCCTAGCCGACCCCTAACGAACGGGGCACGGACGTCCACTCGGATTACCCGCTTGCAGCTCACCGGAGACACCATGTTCGGTGCCCATCGAGGGTAACATGGCGCACTCCCCCCCTCCTCCTTGCGGAAAGGTGACGTAGGGGCATATGTAAAAAAGCCGGGTCTGTCCCTGATCGCCCTCTCGCTCTGTGCAGAGGCTCGGGGGCTGCTCTCGCAAACCCGGCTCCGGCCGAACCGTTGACAGCGTCAACATACCAGCCCGAGAACTTGGACCTCGACCGTACACCCGGGCTATGGCCAGCTCGCATGAGGGAACAACCAGACCAGCCGAAGCATTACGCAAGGCATTAAGACCTCGAAGGAGTGAAATCACTCCTCCGAGGCCTCGGGGGCTACACCCGGCGGGTGCGCTCGCGCGCACCCACCGGAACCAAATGCAACCGAGAAAGGCTGGTCCCCTTGCAAAAAAGTGCGACGAAAGCCTCCAAGCGAGTGCTAACACTCCCTTCGAGGCTCGGGGGCTACTGTCGGGGACCATAATTAGGGGTACCCTCAAGACACCTAATTCTCAGCTGGTAACCCCCATCAGCATAAAGCTGCAGAGGCCTGATGGGTGCGATTAAGTCAGGGATCAGTCCATACGAGCGACTCGATCACGCCTCGCCCGAGCCTAGCCTCGGGCAAGGGCAGCCGACCCCGAAGGGGTTTCCGTCTCGCCCGAGGCCCCCCTTCAACGGCGGACACATCTCCGGCTTGCCCGAGGCCTTGCCTTCGCTGAGAAGCAACCCTGACTGAATCGCCGCACCGACCGGCCAAGTCGCAGGAGCATTTAACGCAAAGGAAACCAGGCCCTGCCAAAGGCACCATAGGAAACTCCGCTCCGCCCAACCCAGGGCTCGGACTCGGGCAAAGCCCCGGAAGACGGCGAACTCCGCTCCGCCCGACCCAGGGCTCGGACTCGGGCTAAGCCCCGGAAGACGGCGAACTCCGCTCCGCCCGACCCAGGGCTCGGACTCGGGCTAAGCCCCGGAAGACGGCGAACTCCGCTCCGCCCGACCAAGGGCTCGGACTCGGGCTAAGCCCCGGAAGACGGCGAACTCCGCTCCGCCCGACCAAGGGCTCGGACTCGGGCTAAGCCCCGGAAGACGGCGAACTCCGCTCCGCCCGACCAAGGGCTCGGACTCGGGCTAAGCCCCGGAAGACGACGAACTCCGCCTCGCCCGACCTAGGGGCTCGGACTCGGCCTCTGCTGACGAACTCTGCCTCGCCCGACCCAGGGGCTCGGACTCGGCCTCTGCTGACGAACTCCGCCTCGCCCGACCCAGGGGCTCGGACTCGGCCTCTGCTGACGAACTCCGCCTCGCCCGACCCGGGGGCTCGGACTCGGCCTCTGCTGACGACCTCCGCCTCGCCCGACCCAGGGGCTCGGACTCGGCTTCTGCTGACGACCTCCGCCTCGCCCGACCCAGGGGCTCGGACTCGGCCTCGGCCATGGAAGACAGACTCGACCCCGGCTTCGGAGGAGCCTCCACGTCGCCCAACCTAGGGCCCAGGCCAGCCACGTCGACAGGAAGCGCCATCATCACCCTACCCCGAGCCGACTCGGGTCGCAGAGAACAAGACCTGTGTCCCATCTGGCTGGCTCCGCCAGATAGGCAATGATGGCGCCCCGCTAGCCCCGTGACGACGGCGGCTCTCAGCTCTCTTACGGAAGCAGGGCGACGTCAGCAAGGACACAACCGTTCCAACAGCTGTCCCTCCGCCAGGCTCCGTTGCTCCTCCGACAGCCACGACATCACGCCAGCAGGGTGCCAAGATCTCTCCGGCTGCCATATTGGCATGTACTTAGGGCACTAGCTCTCCCCCCGCTAGACACGTAGCACTCCGCTACACCCCATTGTACGCCTGGATCCTCTCCTTACGCCTATAAAAGGAAGGACCAGGGCCTTCTTAGAGAAGGTTGGCCGCGCGGGGACGAGGACGGGGACAGGCACTCTCTTGCGGCCGCTCGCTTCCCTCACCCGTGTGGACGCTTGTAACCCCCTATTGCAAGCGCACCCGACCTGGGCGCGGGACGAACACGAAGGCCGCGGGATTCCCACCTCTCTCTCGCCGGACTCCGGCCTCCTCGCTCCTTTCCCCCTTCGCGCTCGCCCACGCGCTCGACCCATCTGGGCTGGGGCACGCAGCACACTCACTCGTCGGCTTAGGGACCCCCCGGTCTCGAAACGCCGACACTACTCTTGAGGAGATTATTAGATTATCATAATCTAGGCTTTAGATTATATAATCTGAACACATAATCTAGTTGTTTGTTTATCTAATGGATTATTTACGCTAGATTATATAATCTGGAGAGATTATAATCTGAAACAAACATGGCCTTAGTGATTAAAAATAAAAATAAGGGGTAAAATCACAATTGTAAAGTGAGAGAAGGCTATAATCACAATTAACCATAAAAAGTTTAATATTATTTTCAGGTTAATTTTGAGTATATCCTTCTCTTCCCTTACAGTTATGATTTTACCCCTTATTTTTAATTTTTGTAATCAATAATTCACAAAGTTGAAAACGTATAATCACAGTTGTCCTTAAAATTAAATGTGCTGCCCAACAAAATACTCTCGGACTGACAGACAGTCGCCAGTCAAGAGCCCCTCGGGCAGCAGGATCTTCCCCCTCCCCAAAACCAAACCAGCTGCCTCCGACAGCATCCACCTTTTCCTCCCCCAAACCATGGACTTCTCCACCGGCGGGAGCGTGAGCGGGGGCGGCGGAGGCGCCAGCGACGGCCCCGCGCAGGCGGAGCGCTGGCTGGAGATCGCCGAGAAGCTCCTCGCGGCGCGCGACCTCGTCGGCTGCAAGCGCTTCGCGGAGCGGTCGGTGGAGGCGAACCCGCTCCTCGCCGGCGTTGACGAACTCCTCGCCGTCGCCGACGTCCTCCTCGCTTCCCAGTTCATGGGCACCTCGGGCCAGCCGGACCCGCTCGCCATCCTCCAGCTGCCGCCCGGAGTCAGCCCCGACCAGGCCGCCGTGTCCCGCGCCTTCCGCCGCCTCGCGCTCCTCCTCGGTCCCAGCAACCCGCACCCGGGAGCCGAGATGGCGCTCCGCCTCGTCAACGACGCCTACGCCTTCCTCTCGGATCCCTCTCGCCGCCCCCCGCCGCCCGCCGATCCCGCCACTGGTACCCCTTACTCCTCCCAGTATCCCGCCGCGGCCGCTCCCGCCTCCGACACCCCGGAGTTCTGGACGGCGTGCCCCTTCTGCTGCTACGTGCACCAGTACCCGCGCAGCCTGATCGGGCGCGCCCTCAAGTGCCCCAACGCGGGCTGCCGCCGCGGATTCGTGGCTTCTGAGCTCCCGACCCCACCCACGGTTGTGCCGGGCACTGAAATGTACCACTGCGCCTGGGGGTTCTTCCCCCTCGGATTTCCCAACGCGGCCGACCTGGGTGCCAACTGGAAGCCATTCTACAAGATGTTCCCTTGGAACACGGCTCCCAGTGGCCAAGGTGGTGGTGGTAGGAGTCACGGAAACCATGGTGGTAGGCAGCCACAGAATGACAGTGCTCGTGGTGGCTCTTCTAGAGGTAGGATCAAGAAGACGACGGCCCGCAAGAAGGTCGGGGTAGGGCTCAGGAGACGTTCTCTTGGTGTGGAGAGTGGCATTGATTCTTCGATGCTCGGGCAGGAAGGCTGGGCTGGGGATGAGAACGCTGGAGATGGAAGGGCCGAGGAGGTGAGGAGAATTAACATAAATGAGGCAGCACATGCTACAGATGGCACTGGTAGGGTTAATGTTAGCGGTGCTGGCGGAGTTGAAGATATCGGCAACTTTCATATCGATGTTGATGCATCCGAGGATATATTGGGGAATTTGCACAACATGCACTTCTTGAGGGTGGACAATCTTGGACGGATGATTTAACTGTTGTTATGGTTTACTGGGGCTATGATTAGCCAGGCCGACTCTTGCTGTTCAAGTGTTCATTTGAGTGTAATTGTTCCATCCCTGTTATGTAATGTTGTAGTTGTAGACTTGTAGTCTACCTGGTACCTGTAGTTACTTAACATCAGGCAGGGAAAAATTTGTATGTTCATTAGATGGAGATACATGCCATTTGCCTTAGCAAACACACTTTGTGGAGGTTTCCAGTGATGGGATAATGCTTCGCAGAGGTGTGGTTGGACTGGCAATGCTTACCATGCCACTTCTGGTTTCTTCCTGGCATGGTGACACAAAATGTTGTTGAGATCAAGTAAGTGAATTATGTTCTGCTTTCTGAGTTCGGTAAACTTCTTTGGCTACAAAAGGACTAAGCTTAGTTATGCTAACTTGTTGATTTGGTTGTGATCATTGCATCATTCTGCTGTGTGAATTGATACTTAATACCTCTGATTTTTTATAGCCTGCTTACAATTACATATGTTACCTAATGAGATATATTCCATTTTCCATTGATTCTGTTAACAATATTCATACCACTTTGGTCGTGATAAATTCATTTGACTATTGTATAGAAGTCATATATGTCTACATGTGAAGTGAATGATCCATTATCAGATACACATGAATTCTCATAGTGTTGCTTGATATGTCACCGTTTAAGTTTGCTCCTACAGAAGATAGGATTCGATGATTACATGTAACAAAGATTAGTTGTGATTTTGTCTATTAATTGGATGAGATATTATCTTGAAGCAAAAGGTCATCGAGAACCATAAAAAATGGGTTAATCCCACAGCAGACTAGTACTGTCCGCTAAATACAAGTGCTTACCTTTCCTGGACCATTTAATCTTTGAAACACACGCAGAACTTGTTATAGATAATCTTTGTGATAGCATGGAATAGAAATCATTGACTTGGGTGCCTAACATAGCAAGCAATTGACGATTTTGAGTTACTCATGTCCATTTTTGCTGAGTATCCATATTAATGCAGACGGCCATAGTTCATTTTCGTGTCGTTATTTTTCATTGAGATAGAACAAAACAGCGACTTCTCTTGGGGAGTACACTTATTACCAACGCTGGCATCCTGTTATCTAGTTTAATCTGAACCTGTTCTTGAAAACTGTGTTTCAGAAAGTCACTTGCCTTGGTTTGTTCTATAATATTCTTCTGTGCTATGAGCTATGGTAAGCAAAATATTTCGAATTTTAAAGCAGTTTTCTAAATGATGCAAAGGCAGATTGGTTTGAGATTGCACATCTACAGAATTCTTTTGACTAACATCTTATCTTAGCCAAGCAGTAGTTAAGATTAACTGTTTTACTCACCAAGTAGAACTCTTCAAAGCTCAGACTAAGCATTTTGTGGTTTCTTACTAACTCCTTTGTTTGGCAACCCGCAGTGGGTTGTCCATACCATGCCCTGAATGAAGCAAAGTTTCTTGGCCGATTGGCCCAGCTTAGTGGGGATATCAGCAGCCCTAGCCTGAAGGGCCAATTCCTTTTACTGTTTTTTTTATCCCTATTTTTTGAGGAAGCAAAGTTCCAACAACAATGTTATGAATATGTTTGAATAAATGATGGAGACACATGTGACTTTCCGATTAGAATATGACTACATAAAAAAATTAGCTTTGAGTCTATGGATAAGATCACAAAGGGATCTCTTAACATATGTTTTTATGGATGTAGTGTTAGTTGATGAAAGCTAAGCACGAGTAAATGGAAAACTAGAGTTGTCGTGGGAGATTCTAGAGTTTAAAGGTTTTGGACGATTTTGGACTCGATCAGTAGAACTCAAATTGAATATAAAAGATGTGATTTCAACACTACTACATATGAGGAAAGACATGTTAGTTTGAAAAATCAAGTAGTGTCCGGAAGGACATCTTTAGATATTTAGAATCTATGCTACTACATATGAGGAAAGACATGTTAGTTTGAAAAATCAAGTAGTGTTCTGAAAGGACATCTTTAGATATTTAGGATCTATGCATAGATATTTAGGATCTATGCATAGATATTTAGGATCTATGCTACGAAAGGCTACGTAGAGATAGTGATAAAGGTATTAGTCAAAGGATGAGGTGGCGCCAAACATTTGATGTTCTATATGACAATAGGATACCACAAAAGTTAAAAAGAATCTTTATAGGATGACAATTCGATCTGCTATATTGTTCGGTGCAGAATGTTAGTCTAAAAAAGACATGTTCAATACGTATGCGCTACAGAAATGTATATGTTGTGTTGGAGTTTGGCCATAAAAAAGGATCGAGTATGAAACGAGGATACATATGATAGACTAGATGTAACATCGGTGCGAGTATGAAACGAGGATACATATGATAGACTAGATGTAACATCGGTGCGAAGAAAAGCTCATCCAGCATCGGTTAAAATGGTTTAGACATATGCAATAAAGACTTTCAGATGCACCAATAATTCCTTCTTCGCTTTCCTTTCTTCCTTTTTTTTTATCACAAACAAGTTAAAGAACACGGCTCTCTTTGATCCTCTGTATTGAAGCTACTAGTTTGCTACGAAAATTGAAAAGCATCATATAGACATGTATGCTTGCGACCTTTAGGTACATATGAATGCAACCTCAATAAATATGACAATAGGATACCACAAAAGTTAAAAATAATCTTTATAGGATGACAATTCGATCTGCTATATTGTTCGGTGCAGAATGTTAGTCTAAAAAAGACATGTTCAATACGTATGCGCTACAGAAATGTATATGTTGTGTTGGAGTTTGGCCATAAAAAAGGATCGAGTATGAAACGAGGATACATATGATAGACTAGATGTAACATCGGTGCGAGTATGAAACGAGGATACATATGATAGACTAGATGTAACATCGGTGCGAAGAAAAGCTCATCCAGCATCGGTTAAAATGGTTTAGACATATGCAATAAAGACTTTCAGATGCACCAATAATTCCTTCTTCGCTTTCCTTTCTTCCTTTTTTTTTATCACAAACAAGTTAAAGAACACGGCTCTCTTTGATCCTCTGTATTGAAGCTACTAGTTTGCTACGAAAATTGAAAAGCATCATATAGACATGTATGCTTGCGACCTTTAGGTACATATGAATGCAACCTCAATAATACCAAACGAATCGCCTCACCAATCACCACCACCACAGGAGCAACCAGCCAAACATTTCTTGCAGCACTCTGGGCGACCTGGAACGATAATCCCGGAATGCAGCAAATGGCTGCTTACGCGATACGAAGGAAGCCGTCCTATCCAATGCTTTGTTCTTTAACAAATTCACCCCATTCTAAATTTGTCCAGCTACGCCAGCACGAGCCTGCAGTGTCTCGGTACGTTTGCTTTTTTCCATTTGTTCCACCAGCCAGTCTATGCCAGATTTGATCCCCCTGCTGCAAGAGCCGGTGTCACATTTAAACAATATAACAGATCTTTAGAATATCATGCACCCAGGAAACAATATAACAGACGAATGTGTGAATTTTTTGTATCTTTGAGTAAAATTGTCATTTTTTTCATGGCGAGTCAAATTTCCTCACGAACCAGTTGAGTTTCATGCACCCAGGAAACAATATAACAGACGAATGTGTGAATTTTTTGTATCTTTGAGTAAAATTGTCATTTTTTTTCATGGCGAGTCAAATTTCCTCAGGAACCAGTTGAGTTTCTGCGCTCACCCATCATATGCAGATACAGCCTGAAATGTATATGGCCTCTCATCCAGTTCTTTATGCAGAAATTTAGCCAATTCTTCCTCATCAATGGCTCCAGGTAAATCCTGCCAAAAGAAATCCAGAAGCACCCTCCAAACATGAGAACAAGAGGTAAATAATAAACAATTTGATAGAATAATGTGTACCCAGCTTAACAGAAACAGACAGTGCATGTAGTCATTGGTTTCCATGTGATCTTTTCAGGAAGTTTTAATTGATTTAAAAAATTCATCATTGTTATATGTTGTTTGATTCTCGAAACTGGAACATTCGCTGAGAATCCTCAATCGGGTGTACCTGCATGCTCGTGGGAGTTTGCGTCTTTATTGTGCATTTCACAATTCTAGACATGTGTGCATGATTACTAAATAAAATGATATCTCACAAAACTTACTGTTCAAACTCAAATGATCTCTCACATTTTCAATAAGTGGCCAAAGGTATATGTTGGGCAATGAAAAAACTAGTAGTCTGACTCTCCTTTAAACTGCGTGTCAATTGTCAATGTGGCACATCTGTACATCACAATTGGCCAAACTACATCTGGTATTCAACCTCGCAATGGCGCATAGGCGCTTTGCAACGTAGGAATTTAGATTTGTATGCCTCACAGCATGGGCACATGACAAAAACAAAATCTTTATTTTACTACGATGGCAACTTTATTGTAAGCACTGAATCTTTCAATCATAATTATGTACTGTGGTACAAAATATAGAAAGTGGAAGTAAACCCTTCACCTGTTTGTTTGCAACTATCAAGAGTGGTGCTCCTCTCAGATGTTCATGGCGAATAACCTTCTCTGAAGTAAGAAATTTAGGTTAGGTTCTCTAGCTAGAATGAGTTCTCATCCCATTTACCAGAGAGGCAATGCATCTTCTCGGAAGATCTAGCAATAGAAACAAACCAGTACTCCCTTGTTCCAAGTTATAAGACAATGTTTTAGCTTTTTAAGATATAATGTTTTAACTATGTACCAGGACATTTTATATATATATATATATATATATAAATAATATTTAAGTCCATAGCAAAATTTATTTATCTAGAAAAAAGGCCAAAATGTCTTATAATTTGGAATGGAGGGAGTAGTTTATAATTAACACAAATAAGAACCTTACCCAGAGCAGATTTGGAATCTTCAAATGACGATGCTGTGGCAGCGTCAATAACGTACATTATGGCATGGGCCTCTTCATAGTATTTCTCCCAGATTGTTCGTAGGCTAACCTGCCAAGCAGGCAAGTGTGTAAGAAATACTGAACTTGGCATGGAAGCTTAATTATCATACTAGCAAGCAGTGATACTGAAGTTAGTTTTACACTAATTCTTATAACATAGCAGAGAAGCTGATGCTGTTCTACTAGTAAACAATTCTATTGAGTACTGTGAATGTTAGCCAACAGAGCATATCTTTGCTTTCTGAAAATTCTATTGAGCATTCCATATAACTAGATTATATATATTCTGCTGGAACGCAAAAAGATGCTAGGTTAATAACTAAAGCAACCACATCCTAGTAATTTGAATTTATGACATGTATTTCCCAGGCATTAGAAACCCTGATATAGCACCAAACTGACAAGACTCAAATATCAACGATCGTAGGGTGGTGCCACGGCAACAGAAGGCTCACTTTACTACGTACGTAAACGTTCTTACCTGACCACCTAGATCCCAGAAAACAAGTTTTGCCTTTGCGTCTTCGATGCGGCCAATGTTGAGCCCAACTGTTGGAACGACACGGTCAGGCGGAAGTCCTTCCCCCTTGAGATATATCGATTTCAACTTCTCCAGCAAAGTCTATGGCAACGGTTCCAGAAACATCGTGTACAGGTAAGTATCATCAATTTCTAGTTCAGAAAGGGAAATATATATATGAAGGCTGGGAGCTAGCAGCTACCGTCTTGCCAGCTCTGTCAACACCAAGAATCAGAACACGGAACTCGTCCTTGGCGAACACATACTTCCACAGGCCATAGAACAAGGAGAACATTTCCGCTTATATATACATCCGGAGATAAGCAACCGCCAGCACGTTACGTCCTGAAAAACGAATCATACGTTACAAACATTTTCTCCGATCAGTAACAGTACGCAGCCAAAAGCATGTACGCCCCAAATTGCCAGACGCAAAACTAGAACCATCCTCATAGTACAGGGCCGCAGCATGATGGGCAGCATTTCAACCTGCGGGGGCGCCCAATCCACAACGAAATGGTATCGACCGAGTAAAAATAAGGGGAGAGGATATAACTTAACTGAACCATCGGGCGGGAGAGTACAACTACAGACTACAGAGGGGAGAGGATGTTGAGATCTAGATAGCTCACCGGAGCGCCCGAAGACTCCTTGATCGCGCCGCTTCAGACGACACCACCCGCTCCCGTGTGGACTGGAGCGCGGGAGGCTGAGGGCGGGTTTTGAGCCGCGCGGCGGTGGGAGCGCGCCCACCGGAGTTAGGAACTGGGGCACTCGCCTCGCCAGTCGCCACACGGCTTGGGTTCGGTTGACTCGATGGGCGTCACGGTGGGCGACTTGGAATTGGAACCCACGCAGGAGCAGGACCCGTGGGGCCATGATCGATGGGTCCTGCAGGATTCTGGGACGGGAGGCCCTACCGCTCAGTGAGGTTATCGTACTGCCAGTGGGAATTCGTGATGTGACTGTACCAGTGGTTGACCCGGAAGGAAGGCACTGGCTGGCAGGAGGGCTTTGCCATTAATAAAAACATAAATTATTGCATCTGACAAGTTTAGTGGAGAGCTAACGGTGCCAAATGTTGCGCTTGCCTTTCTACCTGCAGTCAGTCCTATTCAGCCCAGCTCATTTAGCCCGGTCTCGGACTCTCGGCCCACATGGCAGCCCATACCATGACACTCTCCACCTCTCGAAATGTCAGCCCATACCATGACATTCACTTAAGGGGTGTTTGAATGCACTAGAGCTAATAGTTAGTAGCTAAAATTAGTTGAGACATCCAAACACTTTAGTTAATAGTTCAACTATTAGCTATTTTTGGTAAATTAGTTAATAGTTAGATAGTTATTTGTTAGCTAGCTAATTCCACTACCAATTTTTAGCCAACTAACTATTAGTTCTAGTGCATTCAAACACCCCCTTAGCCTGGTCTTAACAGAGTAGAAGAGATGTCAGCACCGACAACCTGAAACCTTTGCTACTCAAGTGCAATTGATGGACAAGTGCTTTCCTTGTTCTTCGGGTTTACCCATGGACCCAGTATGCACTCCAGAAATGGAAAAGTCAAACTCTTCGTCAACCACTAAAGTTAGTTGCTCATGTTGTGTTGCACCTTCTGAGTATGGCCGACAAGTATTCCACCGTCTCCAGAACAAATGTTCACTGCAGCTGTGGTTGGTACCACCATAGAATGGAAAATCCACCACTCGGTTTGGACATCCTATCTATAATCATCCTTGTAAAGCTATAACCATCCTCATCCCGATACTCGTACTCATCATAGGTATAAGATTCATCTCATACCTATCACCATTCGGGTATCGGGTTTCCAATGGGTCCTTATCCTCGATAAAAAAATTATTATCACATTATATTTTATATGACATTACTAGCTACACGACACCCAACGACAATACATTACCAATAAATCTGACATGTAATAAGGACAACATTGTTTAACCATACAAAACAATAAAAACAAAGTGACACGTTGCCTGGTGGGCGGGGCGGCTGGTGGCTGGCCGCCTAGGTTGGGTGGATGAGTGCTTAAAAGGGTTGGGAGAGGTAGGATTAGTTGTTGTGCTTATTGCCTATATTGAGATGCACACCTATTTTTTTGGGTGAATATTATCTATAGATAATCCAGTTTGGATTCTACTTTCTGAGAGCACCTAGAGAGGAGGTTAGTGTAACTCTAAACTCAAACTTAGTCCAAAGTTAGGAGGTTAGTGTAACTCTAAACCAAGTTCAAGAGAGAAGAAGAGAGAAAAGTCATTTTCACTTGATTGCTCTTTCAAGATGTAAATTAGACTAAGAGCAATATTACAAATGAATTTGGAGAACTTAGAAAGAAAGAAAATCGCAAGAAAGTAAATGAACAAGTAACACACACGATTTTATCTCGTGGTTTGGCCAAGCCTGAAATGCTTGCCTACATCCACGTTGTGGTATCCTCTTAGACAAGGGTTGCTTTCAACCCTCTCAATTGATCCAAAGATCGAACTTGAGTGACAAGGTCTTCCTTATATCAATAATATCCTCTCGCAAGGAATCTCCACAAATTGGAGTCTATTGCAGCCAGTGGCGGACCTAGGATTTTTGTATAGGGTGTGCCGCAACAAAATTAAAATGACGATCTCTATCTCCAATTTTCCTATTTGGGAATTCATGTGCATATGGTTGAAATGGACCTCTAATAATAATAATATATGCTCTTCCAATTGCATCATGATCATTAGCATGGTAGCTTGCAATAGGTTGTCTTTCACTTAGATCATGTGGAAGACGGCTGACATCATAAAGTGTTGGCGGTGGCGGTGCAGATGGCATTGGATTCACAATTTCTTCATTTATCCTCTCTTCCTCTTGTTTTTAGGTGTCGACACAATAAACTTATGTTTCTTTGCAGCATGATTGGAAAAAAAGAGTCAATATCTCCCTGCTTCTTCATATTTTAGTCACTATAAAAATAATGATAGTGAATCAGCCGAGAGGCGCGATGTTCATGCGCACCTGTACGCGGGGAAGGGCACCTCCGCGCGAGCGTTACTGAGCGCAGGCAGTAGGCGTTCCATGCAAGCCTTGCAGGATGCCGTTACAAGATGTGGTTGCTTGAAGACCACGCAAGATGTGTTGCAGACTTGCAGCCTTTGCAGGACCGGAGGGGCGAAGGCTCTAGAGCCGACCGAGCAGGCGTCCAGACGAGCAAGATGCCAAGATGCTGTTGCAGCCTTGCAGGACGCCGGTGGCCATACACCAGCCGCTAGGAACTGAGGAACAGCCGTGCACAGCGCACTCGCCAGGAACTGGGAAGAGGAAGCCGATTAGCCGAACGCTCGGGAGAACCAGAGAAGTTGGAACGTCAGACGTCGGCTGAACGGGCGAACGGGATGGCCGGGTGGGGTCCCCGGTGGGCCTGGCTTAGGGTGTGCTAGGGCCCACCCGGACCCCCCTATGGGTCCACCCCTGCTTGCAGCTGTACACAAGATCAGAGTTGCAACTTTAGCACAATAAAGGAGAGAAAGTACACACAAGAGCCAAAACCAGCAACACAACACGAAAGAGAAGATCTCAAGAGCGCAATCTCGCTAGAATCACACAAATGTGTTGTGGCAGAGTATAGAAGTGTAGAGAAGCCCTAAGTATGCTTATGTGCTGAAGAGGTGTGCCATGGGTTCCTTTTATAGCCCCGAAAGGCCCATAGCAGTTGCCCCTTTCGTTTAAAAAGATGTAGAAATCCAGTCTTCTGCGGGGACACTAGACCGGTCCGGTGCACCACTGGACCGAGTCCATGTGCCCTGAGTTTGAGATGTGATTGGATGGTTTCCATAGCTAACAGGAACCGGACCGGTCCGGTGCACCTCTATACTGGGACGCATAATAGTCGTTGGCCAGCGCACGTGCCCGCGAAGTAGCCATTGGAGGACGGTACGGCGTGCCACCGGACCATGAAAAGTGAAGGCCCGATGAATTATAAATTATAATTCTCAAGAGTTCACTGTTCAGCCATACAAGCGGTCCAGTACGCCAGGCCACCAGAACTCTTAAGTCTCGGGCTCCTGTGGACTCGGTCCGGTGTGCCACCAAACCGGTCCAGTGAGGCCTAGGATATCCCAACTTAGGCTCTTTTGAGCCAATCTTCTCCAATTCTTTTTGGTTGTCCTTGGGAGCTTCCCTACGACTTAGACATAATTAGCACATAATCCAATTGACTAAGTGTGAGAAACTCACCTCTTTCACAAATCTTCAATAGAGTTCCTGAATTGGCTCAAACCAAGTCCAAAATGCACTTTTTGCTACAAAAGGAGTTAGAGACCAAATGCAAATGCTAGAAACATTGTAATAGGCCTATGCAACATGTCTAAGGGTCCAAACCTCACATATTTACTATTTACTCCCATTTGCATTTCCAAGCCCCTTGTTTCAGCTCTTTTGGACTTGAAACCTTCAAATTGCCTTCAAGTGGACTTGTGCTCATGCTCATATCTCACTAAACATGTACATCATTACAATTGGAATTTTGAGGTCCAGAGATGACATTCTATAACTTTTTTTTCGAATATGCAGGAGAGCTGCATATCATTATATTTAAGAAGAAGAAAAAAGTCGGGTCGAAGCCCTTACAAACCATAACACTGAGGTTTAAACTCAAAAAACAGAAAAAAACAACAAAACCTTGAACAGAAATTAGCCATGAGGAAGGTTAACTGCTAGGAAAATAAGCCCCTGCCATCTCCCACAACCTTCGCTCTTCTCCAACCTGCTCCAAAACAGCAGCAACACTCGGATTGCCGCCCTCGAAGACACATTGATTACGGTGCTTCCATAAGGTCCATGCACCAAGCAAAACAAGGGAGTTAATCCCCATCTTCATTTGTCCAGCTGCCATTTCACTTACTGTCCTCCACCAGTCCAGGAAACTGTCATTTTCTGGTTGAGGGGACAGAGTATGCAGTCCAAATTGTCTCAACAAAAGGAACCGGCACTCCCTTGAGAAAACACAAGTGACCAGAAGATGGTCTATTGTTTCACTTTCTTGTTCACAAAGAGGGCAGCTATCAAGGTGATCCAATCCTCTTTTTGCAAGACGATCAGCTGTCCAACACCTTTTTTGAGCAACTAACCACATAAAAAACCGACATTTAGGAGGCGCCCAGGTTTTCCATATCCTCTCGTATGGTTCAAAAGGAATCGAGCTAATGAAAAACCCCTCGTAGGCAGATTTCGCTGAATATTTTCCATTGGCAGCCAGCTTGAAAATGTGCTTATCTTCAACATTCGGCCTTAATTCAGCAGTTAACAGTAAGTTCCAGAGGTGAAGATAATCAACAATTGCCCCCACACATAGGGCCCCTCGAATATCCGACATCCATGCTCTTCCAGTAATAGCTTCTTGCATTGTCCTTGTATTGATTTTTCTTTTTCGGAACAACTTGAAGAAGTCTTGGCGCAATATCTGCCACCCTCTGTCCTTGAATCCATCGATCCTTCCAAAAAATAGTATTAGCACCATTCCCAACTTCCGTTTGCATCACCATACTGAAGAAGGCCTAGACCTTGTCCAGAACTTGGATAGTCAAGGATGACCAAGGTCGGTTAGGATCCGTTTTTTGCAGCCATAACCAACGCATCCGCAGCGCCCAACTCAGCTCCTTAATGCTTGAAATACCAAGACCACCCAAATCAAGAGGCCGAAAAACTTTGCTCCAAGAAACAAGGCAATGCCCCCCATTAATCTCTTTGCGACCTCTCCAAAGGAAGCCTCTTCGGATTTTATCGATTGCTTTTGTGATATAAGTTGGGAGATCAATTGCCATTGCTAAGTAGATGAGAATCCCAGTAAGCACAAACCGCACTTGAACTGTTCTCCCAGCCCTTGTCATCAAGTCTGCCTTCCATCCAGGAAGCTGATTTGCAAATTTGTCGATAATTGGTTGCGCCTGTTCCTTGGTTATCTTTCGCAGCGTTAATGGAAGTCCAAGATATTTACAGGGGAAGGACGAAATTCCACACGGCAGCAAACCTTGCACAACTGCAATGTCACTCTCGTCACAACGAATGGGATATACATTAGATTTCTGGACATTATTATGCAGCCCGGAAGCCTCACCGAATAGGTGAAGAATATCCACAATTATTGCTATATCTTCGCAGCTGGTCGCAAGAAGAGGACTACATCATCAGCATACATAGAGACTCGATGATGCACAGATCTTGTAGCAAGGGGTTGAAGAAGTACTGCCCCTTCAGCTGCAGTGACCATTCGCCCAAGCACATCCATGACTAGACTGAAGAGCATCAGTGAGAGGGGATCACCCTGTCGTAGTCCTTGACGATGAACAATAAGTTTGCCCGGAAACCCATTTACCATCACTCTCTATGAGAAAAGGCCAGGAGACAGAATCAAAGGCTTTTGTGATGTCCAATTTCAGAAGAAAATGGGCATGTCTTCGTCGATGGAGGAACCTTGCAGTTTGCTGAACTAACATGTAGTTATCCTGAATAAAACAACCTTTTATAAAAGCACTTTGAATGGGTGAAATCATCTCATTTAACCTTCCAGCTAGGCGATTAGCTAGCAGCTTGGTGATCAATTTTGCGAAGCTATGCACCAGGCTAATTGGTCTGAACTCTTTTACTTTATCAGCCCCCTCCTTCTTTGGGATCAATGTGATGTATGTTGTGTTCAGCCTATTGAACTGCGCAAATCTCCTGCTCCAAACTGCTGAAACTGCTGCCATTATATCCACTTTAATTATAGACCAACAGGCCTTATAAAATCCTCCTGTGAAACCATCAGGACCCAGAGCCTTATCTGAAGGCAGCAATTTAACTGTTTCCCACACTTCTTTCTCCAAGAAAGGCAAGTCCAGAGCAGCCAAATCAAAGGTCGGAACTCCCACAGCTTCAAGATTGATAGAGCAATCTCTATCAATGCTGACACCCAGCAGATTGGAATAGAATTGATCCATTAGAATGGCCTTCTCATTATGTCTAGTGAAAACCTGGTTGTCAGCAACCAATCTTGCCACAATTTTTTTCTTTTCTGGTGACGGGCATGCATATGAAACAATTTCGTATTAGCATCACCTTCTTTGAGCCAAGAAACTCTAGATCTTAGACGAGCGATGGTGCGCTTTAATGAGACAAGTCCAAGGGAGTGCTTCTTCAATTTATTTTTGAGCCAAATTTCACTTAGCGATAAGGACCGAGCATCTTGTGCAATCTCCAACCTATGCAGCACCTCATGAGCAAGGGCAAGTTGGGAGTTCACATGTCCCACTCTACTATCGCTCCAGCTTTGCAATCCTTTTGCTGTCGCCTTAAATTTCATGTCTAGAGCCTGGAAAGGACACTCCAAAGCAGGGATTGAGTTCCATGCATCCTGAACAGCCTCCTGGAAACCATCTAGCTTTGGCCAGAAATATTCAATATGGAATTTTTGCTTTCCTGACCTGTTATCCCGAAGACCAAGCAGTAAAGGGCAGTGGTCAGACACTTCAGAAGCTGAACTCTGCAGCAAAACATTAGGGAACAAGTCCTCCCAATCAGTAGAACACATGACTCTATCTAGCTTCACCAAGGTTGGTATGTTTTGCTGGTTGGACCATGTTTATTTGCGTCCATGAAGGGGGATCTCCTTAAGAGATAAATCATCAATGGTCCTTCTAAAGCGACCCATCATTGCGCGATTAAGATTAGAATTGTTTTAGTCTTCAGCTTTGTAGATGAGAGTGAAGTCCCCTGCAATTATCCATGGACCAAGACAAGCTGCTCTGACATTTCTTAGTTCCTGCAGAAACTGAACTTTTTCTTCACTACTCTGCGGTCCATATACATAAGTTAGCCACCAGGCTTGCCCCTCTTGTGTGCAGAACTAGACTGAGATACTGTGATCATCAATTCTGTTAAGGCCTGTGCTCCCAGATGATGTTTCCAGGCAACTAAAATCCCACCACTAGCTCCAAGAGAAGGTAGAACCAGAAAATTTGAAAAATCTGATCCAAGCATGGACAACATGGTTCGTCGCGGGACTTCAGTTTATTTTGTTTCTTGAACACCCACAATGTCCGCTCGTGAAGAGGACACCAACTCCCTAACCGAATTCTGGCGAACAGAGGAGTTTAAACCCCTTACATTCCAAATCAAGATTTTTCTGGATCCATTAATACAGGAAGAACAACATGTCCTCACTCTACTAATCTGCACAAAAATCGACTGGAGTAGACCATCCAAACAGGGCCGCCAAAGCTTCCACGTGAGTTTGGGAGAGAGGATGCACGAAAAGCTTAGCATAATCCTCCATAGCTTGCTGGCTAATATCCTCCAATTCTCCAACTACTTTTAAAGCTTTCATTACTCGTTTTGTAGATCTTCTGCCCAGTTCTTGAATGTTGAATTCTACCCCAACTCCAGCGACCCGGTGGTTACGACGCGAAGCTGAATTATGCAAGGCCAAATTTCTTCCCTGTTCTTGATTAAAATAAGCAATGGTATGAAATAAAACACAAATCAACATGATCAAAGGCATATAAAAGATGTATGCTATAAATCAATCCAAGTTCCAAAAATATAATACATTTAACTCACTACTCAACTCACAAAACCTCCTCTTATAAAAGGGCTTGGTGAAGATATTGGCTAACTGATGATCGGTGCTAACATGGTTAATATCGATATCTCCCCTTTGTTGGTGGTCTCTCAGGAAGTGATGTCGGATGTCTTGTGTTTAGTGCGGCTGTGTTCAACATGATTATCTACCAAGCGGATTGTACTCTCATTATCATATAGGAGTGGGACTTTGCTCAGATTGTAGCCAAAGTCCCTTAGAGTTTGCCTCATCCAAAGCAATTACGCGGCGTAATGACCTGCGGCAATGTACTCGGCCTCGGTGGTGGATATGGCAACAAAATTTTGTTTTTTAGATCTCCAGGACGCCAAGGACCTCCCTAAAAACTGACATGTCCTTCATGTGCTCTTCCTATATACCTTGTACCTGGCATAGTCGGAATCTGAGTACCCAATCAGGTCAAAGGTAGACCCTTAAGATACTAGAGCTCAACTTGAGGCATATGAACTAAATACCTTAAAATTTGCTTCACGACCATACAGTGACATTCCTTATGTTCAGATTGAAATCTAGCACACATACAAACTAAAAGCATAATGTCCAGTCTATAAGCACAAAGATGAAGCAAGGAACCATTCATAGACTGGTATACCTTTTGATCTACGGACTTACCTCCAGTGTCGAGGTCTAGATGTACGTTTGTCCCCATTGGCGTTTTGATGGGCATTGCATCCTTCATTCTAAACTTCTTGAGGTTGTCTTGCATGTACTTGGTTTGAGAGATGAAGGTGTTGAACTTGAGCTGTTTGACTTGAAATCCTAGGAAGTAGTTCAGCTCGCCCATCATAGACATCTCGAATTTCTGCACCATTAATCTGCTAAACTCCTCACAAGACTTTTGATTAGTAGAACCAAATATTATGTAATCGACATATATTTGGCATACAAAAAGATCACCAGCACAACATGCCTTGCTCTTGGTGCTTGCTTAAGCCCATAGAGCGCCTTAGAGAGCTTATATACATGATCAGGATACATGTCGTCCTCGAAGCCAGGTGGTTGCTTCATGTAGACTTCCTCCTTGATCAGTCCATTAAGGAAGGCACTCTTCATGTCCATTTGAAACAACTTAAAGTAATGGTGAGTACGACACTGACTCTTCCTCGCCCTCTACATATGGATCTGACTCCGCGTCCGTCACTTCTAAGCGCCAAGAGCGCAAGAAGTATAGTAAGATCCCTCTACGCTATCCTCGCATTCCTAAGCATACTCCATTACTTCCCGTCCCATTAGGCAAACCACCAACATTTGACGGTGAAGATTATTCTAGGTGGAGTGATATCACCTAACCTCACTCCACAAAAGCATATGGGATGTTGTTGAGTTTGGTGTACAGATACCATCCGTGGGGGATGAAGATTATGATGAGGACGAGGTGGCCCAAATCGTGCACTTCAACTCCCAAGCCACCACTATACTCCTCACCTCTCTAAGTCGAGAGGAGTATAACAAGGTGCAAGGATTGAAGAGTGCCAAAGAGATTTGTGACATACTCAAGACCGCGCACGAAGGAGACGAGGTGACCAAAATCACCAAGCGGGAAACAATCGAGGGGGAGCTCGATCGCTTTCGGCTTCGCTAAGGGGAGGAGCCACAAGAAATGTACAACCGGCTCAAGACCTTCGTGAACCAAGTGCGCAACCTCGGGAGCAAAAAATGGGATGACCATGAAATGGTCAAGGTTATTCTTAGATCACTCGTTTTTCTTAACCCTACGCAAGTTCAATTAATACATGGTGATCCTAGATATACACTAATGTCTCCTGAGGAAGTGATAGGAAAATTTGTGAGCTTTGAATTGATGATCAAAGGCTCAAAGAAAATCATCGAGCAAGATGGCCCCTCCACGCCCGAAGCACAACCGGTCGCATTCAAGGCGACGAAGGAGAAGAAGGAAGAGTCTACATCAAGTAGACTCCCATTGACGCCTCCAAGCTCGACAATGAGGAGATGGCGCTCATCATCAAGAGCTTCCACCAAATCCTCAAGCAAAGGAGGGGGAAGGACTACAAATCCCACTCCAAGAAAGTGTGCTACAAGTGTGGTAAGCCCGGTCACTTCATAGCAAAATGTCCATTATCAAGTGACAGTGACAGGGGCGACGACAAGAAGGGCAAGAGGAGAGAAAAGAAAAGATACTACAAGAAGAAGGGCGGCGATGCCCATGTGTGCCGCGAGTGGGACTCCGACGAGAGCTCCACCGACTCCTCCTCCGACGAGGATGCCGCCAACATCGCCGTCACCAAAGGGCTCCTCTTCCCCAACGTCGGCCACAAGTGCCTCATGGCAAAGGACGGCAAAAGGAAGAAGGTAAAATCAAGATCCTCCACTAAATATGCATCCTCTAGTGATGAAGATAATTCTAGTGAAAATGAGGAGGATAACTTGCGCACACTTTTTGCCAACCTTAACATGCAACAAAAGGAAAAATTAAATGAATTAATTAGTGCTATTCATGAGAAGGATGAACTCTTGGACACCCAAGAGGATTTCCTAATTAAGGAAAATAAGAAGCATGTTAAGGTTAAGAATGCTTATGCTCTAGAAGTAGAAAAATGTGAAAAATTATCTAGTGAGCTAAGCACTTGTCATGATATTATTGCCAACCTTAGAAATGAAAATGCTAAATTAATTACTAAGGTTGATTCTAATGTTAGTGATGTTTCAATTCCCAATCTTAGAGATGATAATGTTAGTTTACTTGCTAAGATTGAAGAATTGAATATCTCTCTTGCTAGCCTTAGAAATGATAATGAAAAATTAATTGCTAAGGCTAAAGACTTAGATGTTTGCAATGTTACCATTTCGAATCTTAGAAATGAAAATGACAATTTACATGCTAAGATTGTTGAACTAAAATCTTGCAAACCCTCTACATCTACCGTTGAGCATGTTTCCATTTGCACTAGATGTAGAGATATTAATGTTGATGCTATTCATGATCACCTAGCTTTAATTAAGAAACAAAATGATCACATAGCTCAACTTAATGCCAAAATTAATGAGCATGACTTAGAAAATGAAAAATTTAAATTTGCTAGAAGCATGCTCTATAGTGGGAGACGCCCTGGCATCAAGGATGGCATTGGCTTCCAAAAGGGAGACAATGTCAAACTTAATGCCCCTCCTAAAAGATTATCTAACTTTGTTAAGGGCAAGGCTCCCATGCCTCAGGATAACGAGGGTTACATTTTGTACCCTGCCAGTTATCTTGAGCACAAAATTAGGAGAATTCACTCTAGGAAGTCTCACTCTGGCCCTAATCATGCTTTTATGTATAAGGGTGAGACATCTAGCTCTAGGCAATCAACCCGTGCAAAATTGCCTAAGAAGAAAACTCCTATTGCATCAAATGATTCTAACATTTCATTTAAGACTTTTGATGCATCTTATGTTTTAACTAACAAATCGGGCAAGGTAGTTGCCAAATATGTTGGGGGCAAGCACAAGGGGTCAAAGACTTGTGTTTGGGTACCCAAAGTTCTTGTATCTAATGTCAAAGGACCCAAAACTGTTTGGGTACCTAAAATCAAGAACTAAATTAGTTTTGTAGGTTTATGCATCCGGGGGCTCAAGTTGGATCATCGATAGCGGGTGCACAAACCATATGACAGGGGAGAAAAAGATGTTCTCCTCCTACGAGAAAACCAAGATCCCCAAAGAGCGATCACATTCGGGGATGGGAATCAAGGTTTGGTCGAAGGATTGGGTAAAATTGCTATATCACCTGACCATACTATTTCCAATGTTTTTCTTATAGATTCTTTAGATTATAACTTGCTTTCAGTTTCGCAATTATGTAAAATGGGTTACAACTGTCTTTTTACGGATATATGTGTTACTGTCTTTAGAAGAAGTGATAATTCAGTAGCATTTAAGGGAGTGTTAGAGGGTCAGCTATACTTAGTAGATTTTGATAGAGCTGAACTTGACACTTGCTTAATTGCTAAGACTAACATGGGCTGGCTCTGGCATCGCCGACTAGCACATGTTGGAATGAAGAATCTTCACAAGCTTCTAAAGGGAGAACACATTTTGGGACTAACAAATGTTCATTTTGAGAAAGACAGGATTTGTAGCGCATGTCAGGCAGGGAAGCAAGTTGGTGTTCATCATCCGCACAAAAACATTATGACGACTAACAGGCCACTCGAGCTCCTACACATGGATCTATTCGGCCCGATAGCTTACATAAGCATCGGCGGGAGTAAGTACTGTTTAGTTATTGTGGATGATTATTCTCGCTTCACTTGGGTGTTCTTTTTGCAGGTAAAATCTCATACCCAAGAAACCTTAAAGGGATTCTTGAGACGGGCTCAAAATGAGTTTGGCTTGAGAATCAAGAAGATAAGAAGCGACAACAGGACGGAGTTCAAGAACTCACAAATCGAAGGCTTTCTTGAGGTGGAGGGCATCAAGCATGAGTTCTCTTCTCCCTACACTCCACAACAAAATGGTGTAGTGGAGAGGAAGAATAGAACTCTATTGGACATGGCAAGGACCATGCTTGATGAGTAGAAGACTTTGGATCGGTTTTGGCCCGAGGCGGTCAACACCGCCTGCTACGCCATCAACCGGTTGTATCTACACCGAATCCTCAAGAAGACATCATATGAACTCCTAACCGGTAAAAAGCCTAATGTTTCATATTTTAGAGTCTTTGGTAGCAAATGCTTTATTCTTGTTAAAAGAGGTAGAAAATCCAAATTTGCTCCTAAGGCTGTAGAAGGCTTTTTACTAGGATATGATTCAAACACAAGGGCATATAGAGTCTTTAAAAAGTCCTCTGGACTAGTTGAAGTTTCTTGTGACATTGTGTTTGATGAGACTAACGACTCTCATGTAGAGCAAGTTGATCTTGATGAGCTAGATAATGAAGAGGCTCCGTGCGTCGCACTAAGGAACATGTCCATTGGGGATGTGTGTCCTAAGGAATCCAAAGAGCCTCCAAATGCACAAGATCAACCATCTTCCTCCACGCAAGCATCTCCACCAACTCAAGATGAGGATGAGGCTCAAGATGATGAAGGAGAAGATCAAGATAATGAGCCGCCTCAAGAGGAGAGCAATGATCAAGGGGGAGATACCCATGATCAAGATGAGGAAGATGAACAAGTACCAAGGCCGCCACACCCAAGATTCCACCAAGCAATCCAACGAGATCACCCCGTGAACACCATCCTCGGTGATATTCAAAAGGGGGTAACTACTCGATCTCGTGTTGCTCATTTTTGTGAACATTACTCTTTTGCTTCCTCTATTGAGCCACACAGGATAGAGGAAGCACTTCAAGATTCGGATTGGGTGGTGGCGATGCAAGAGGAGCTCAACAACTTCACTAGGAATAAGGTATGGCATTTAGTTCCACGTCCTAACCAAAATGTTGTAGGAACCAAGTGGGTTTTCCGCAACAAGCAAGATGAGCATGGTGTGGTGACAAGGAACAAAGCCCGACTTGTGGCCAAGGGATATTCACAAGTCGAAGGTTTGGATTTCGGTGAAACCTATGCACCCGTAGCTAGGCTTGAGTCAATTCGCATTTTACTTGCCTATGCTACTTACCATAGCTTTAAGCTTTACCAAATGGACGTGAAAAGTTCCTTCCTCAATGGACCAATCAAGGAAGAGGTCTATGTTGAGCAACCTCCCGACTTTGAAGATAGTGAGTACCCTAACTATGTATTTAAACTCTCTAAGGCGCTTTATGGGCTCAAGCAAGCCCCAAGAGCATGGTATGAATACCTAAGAGATTTCCTTATCACTAATGGCTTCAAAGTCGGAAAGGCCTATCCTACTTTATTTACTAAAACAATGGCAAATGATTTGTTTGTATGCCAAATTTATTATTTAGGTCTACTAACGAATCTACATGTGAGGAATTTAGTAGGATCATGACACAGAAATTCGAGATGTCTATGATGGGGGAGTTGAAGTACTTCTTGGGATTTCAAGTGAAGCAACTCCAAGAGGGCACCTTCATTAGTCAAACGAAGTACACTCAAGACATTCTAAACAAGTTTGGGATGAAGGATGCCAAGCCCATCAAGACACCCATGGGAACCAATGGGCATCTCGACCTCGACACGGGAGGTAAATCCGTAGATCAAAAGGTATACCGGTCGATGATAGGTTCTTTACTCTATTTATGTGCTTCACGACCGGATATTATGCTTTCCGTATGCATGTGTGCAAGATTCCAAGCCGATCCTAAGGAAGCTCACCTTAGGGTCGTAAAACAAATCTTGAGATATTTAGTTTATACTCCTAGGTTTGGGCTTTGGTACCCTCGGGGATCCACATTTGATTTAATTGGTTATTCGGATGCCGATTGGGCGGGGTGTAAAATTAATAGAAAGAGCACATCGGGGACTTGCCAGTTCTTGGGAAGGTCTCTGGTGTCTTGGGCTTCAAAGAAGCAAAATTTTGTAGCTCTTTCTACCACCGAAGCCGAGTATATTGCCGCAAGCCATTGTTGCGCGCAATTACTTTGGATGAGGCAAACCCTTAGGGACTATGGTTACAAATTAACCAAAGTCCCTCTTCTATGTGATAATGAGAGTGCAATCCGCATGGCGGATAATCCCGTTGAGCATAGCCGCACTAAACACATAGCCATTCAGTATCATTTTCTAAGGGATCACTAACAAAAGGGGGATATCGAGATTGCATATATTAACACCAAAGAACAATTAGCCGATATCTTTACCAAGCCACTAGATGAACAAACATTTAACAAACTTAGGCATGAGCTAAATATTCTTGATTCTCGGAATTTCTTTTGATGTCTTGCATACATAGCTCATTAATATACCTTTGATCTAGCTATGACTAATGTGTTTTCAAGTGTATTTCAAACCAAGTCATAGATTTAAAGGAAATTGGAGTATTCGGCGAAGACAAAGGCTTCCACTCCACTCCATCAAATTACTCATCCTTCGCCGTCGCTCCGAGCCACTCTCCAACTTTGGTATAATCTTCACTCATATTTTGTTCGCCAAAGGGGGAGAAAGTAGTTATAAGGGCTTATATTTCACTTAAGTATCCGTTTTTGGTGATTCATGCCAAAGGGGGAGAAAGTATTAGACCAAAGCAAAAGGACCGCACCACCACAAATTTTCAAAAATTCGAGTTAAGAAAAGATTTTTCAATTGATGATTTTTTAATTTGGTATCTTATTGTTGATAGAATTTCAAATTGGTACAACCCTTTCAAAACTAATATCTAAAACCCTCTTGAACACTAAGAGGAGGATTTTATTGAGGGAGAGTTTTGTTTAGTCAAAGGAAAAGCATTTGAAACAAGGGGAGAAAATTTCAAATCTTGAAAATGCTTCTCAAAATATTATTCATTTACCTTTGACTATTTGCAAAAGGACTTTGAAAAGAATTTACAAAAGAATTTGCAAAAACAAAACTGTGGTGCAAGCGTAGTCCAAAATGTTAAAAATAAAGAAACAATCCATGCATATCTTATGAGAATTTATTGGTTCAATTCTTAGTAACCTTTGCACTTACATTATGCAAACTAGTTCAATTATGCACTTCTATATTTGCTATGGTTTGTGTTGGCATCAATCACCAAAAAGGGGGAGATTGAAAGGGAATTAGGCTTACACCTTTTCCTAAATTGATTTTGGTGGTTGAATTGCCCAACACAAATAATTGGACTGACTAGTTTGCTCTAGATTATGAGTTCTACAGGTGCCAAAGGTTCACAACAAACCAATAAAAGACCGAGAGAGGATTCAAATATAGAGAGCTAAAGTCAGCCGATGTGTGCCCTGGTCTGGCGCACCGGACAGTGTCCGGTGCACCAGGGACTCCAACTCCAAACTGCTCACCTTCGGGAATTCTGGAGGCCGCTCCGCTATAATTCATCGGACTATCCGGTGAAGCACCGGACTGTCCGGTGTGCCAGCGGAGCAACAGCTACTTCACGCCAACGGTCGTCTGCAGAAGGCATTAAATGCGCTACAGTGCGCGCCAGAGTCAGGGCAGAGATGGGTGGCGCACCGGACACTAAACAGTGCCTGTCCGGTGCACCACCGAACTGTCCGGTGCCCCAGAAGACAGAAGCTCCAACGGTCAGAATCCAACGGCCAGGTGATGTGGCAGGCGCACCGGACTGTCCGGTGCGCCATGTGACAGACAGCCTCCCAACGACCACTTTTGGTGGTTGGGGCTATAAATACCCCAACCACCCCACCATTCATTGCATCCAAGTTTTCCAACTTCCTACACCTTACAAGAGCTATAGCATTCAATACAAGACACACCAAAGAGATCAAATTCTCTCCCAAGTCCTTAGTTCATTCCAAATCAAATAGTGACTAGTGAGAGAGTGAGTTGTGTTCATTTGAGCTCTTGCGCTTGGATTACTTCTTTTTCTCATTCTTTCTTGTGATCAACTCAATTGTAACCGAGGCAAGAGACACCAATTGTGTGGTGGTCCTTGCGGGGACTTTGTGTCCCGTTTGATTGATAAGAGAAGCTCACTCGGTCTAAGTGACCGTTTGAGAGAGGGAAAGGGTTGAAAGAGACCCGGTCTTTGTGACCACCTCAACGGGGAGTAGGTTTGCAAGAACCGAACCTCGGTAAAACAAATCCTTGTGTCTCACTCTTTATTTGCTTGCGATTTGTTTTTTCGCCCTCTCTCTCGAACTCATTTATATTTCTAATGCTAACCCGGCTTGTAGTTGTGCTTAAGTTTATAAATTTCAGATTCGCCCTATTCACCCCCCTCTAGGCGACTTTCAGTACCCTTCAACTTGAAGGTTCTTGAACTTTGTGCCATTGTCGCTCCTTATCTTCTTGAGCATCAAGTCGAACTCATTTTAAGCTTGCCTTAAGAATCGCTTGAGATTCCCTTAGGTTTCACTTTTATCCTGCAACAAGAATACCCAAGTGAAGCGAGAATAATTATCAACTATAACAAGACCATACTTACTTCCCCTGATGCTAAGATAAACAACAGGCTAAAGAGATCCATGTGATGAAGCTCCAACATTCTTGATGTAGTCATGACGTTCTTAGAATGATGTCCTCCTCCAACCTACTTGCATGCTTGGCAAGCTGCACAAGGTCTGTCTTTTGCAAAACAGACATTCGTTAGTCCCAAAACATGCTCACCCTTAAGAAGCTTGTGAAGGTTCTTCATCCCAACATATACTAGGTGACAATGCCATAAGCAACCCATGTTGGTCATTGCAAGTAAACATGCATCAAGTTTAGCGATATCGTTTAAAAAATATAGTAGATAAAGCTTTCCATTAAGTACACATTTAAATGCAATAGAACCATCACTTCTTTTAAAGATTGTCATGTCAACATTAGGAAATAAGAAATTATATCCAATAGAGCAAAGTTGACTGACAAATAGTAGGTTATAGTCTAAATAATATACCAGGAAGACATTTCAAATAGAATGTTCGATAGTAATTGCAATCTTACCCAACCCCTTTACCTTGCCTTGATTCCCATATCCGAATATGATTTTGTCTTGGGAATCTTTGTTCTTGACGTAGGAAAAAACATCCGCTTCTCCCCCATCATGTGGTTTGTGGATCCGCTATCAATAACCCGACTTGAGCCTCCAAATGCATAAACCTGCAAAATAAATTTAGTCTAGGGGTTTAGGTACCCAAATAGAGTTGGGTCCTGTCAGGTTAGTCACATAAACTTTTGGTACCCAAACACAAGTCTTATCATTCTTGCGTTTAGGTCCCACATTAGTAGCAACTACTTTTCCAGATTTACAATAAAGCACATAGGAAGCATCAAACATACGATAAGAAATAGAAGGACCATATGATGCATTCCTAGCCTTAGGCACATGAGTGGATCTATCATGAGAAACATTGCGCCTACTCCTACCATGAGCAAAGGATGAACTAGAACAAGCAATCATGGCATGTGAAGAGTAAACAACATCATGACGCACATGATAAACACGATCAACACAAGTTTCATTCCTAACATTCTTAACATTAGCATAAATATAAGCATGGTTCTTGCTAAGATGAGAAGAATGAGAAATACTAGCCACATGCGCTTTCCCCTTTTCCTTGATTAACTTGGGGGTCTCATGGCTCTTTTTATCTTTGGTTCCCTTTTACTAGCCAAGACCATCCTTAATGGAGGGATGCGTACCACTTGTGTATGCCCCTAGAAAATTTGGTTTTATCACATTCATCCTTAGCATTTTTAACTTGAACATTTAATTTTCAAATCTAACATTCAAGTCAGCAATCATAGCAATATTTGCAACACATGATTCAACATTTGTATCCTTGCATCTATTGCAAATAACAACATTCTCAAGGGATGAACTAGCAACATGGCATCCATTCAATTTTTCTAGCCTATCATTCAAATCATCATTGACAATCTTAAGACTAGAAACAAATGAATGACAGATAGACAAGTCGACATATAATAATTTATTCTTCTTTATTTCTAAAGCAAGGGATTTTCTACATCAACAAACTTATCATGCTCCTCAAAAAGTAAATCCTCTTGCTTTTCTGTCAATCTATCCTTTTCATTCAAAGCATCAAGTAATTCATTGATTTTAGCAATTTTTTATCTATCTAATCCCCTAAACAAGTCATTATAATCAATATCATCATCACTCAATTTGGCATCACTAGAAGAAGTATATTTAGGTGTCTCCCTCGAAAATACCTTCTACTTCTTGGCCATTAAGCACATGTGATGTTCGTTGGGGAAGAGAGAAGACTTGTCGAAGGTGGAGGCGGCGAGTCCCTCGTCGTCGAAGTTGGATGAAGAGCAATCCGAGTCTCATTCCTTGCCGATGTGCGCCTCACCCTTCTTCTTATAGAACCTCTTCTTCTCTACTTTCTTTCCCTTAATGTTCTTGTCCTTATCATGGTCATTCTCATCATTAGGGCATTTAGCAATAAAATGACCATTCTTACCGCACTTGAAGCAGGCATGTTTCCCTCTTTATTTGCCACTGTTGGAGAAGTCCTTGCACCCCTTAAGTGCGTTCTTGAAGCGCTTGATTACAAGCACCATCTCATTGTCGTCGAGGCCAGCCGCCTCAACTTGCGCCACTTTGCTTGGGAGCGCCACTTTGTTGTTTGTCGCCTTGAAGGCGATGACTTACTGTTCAATTGCGAGGAGGCTCCCGTTGGCGACGTCATCGATGTACTTTGCGTTCTTAACCATCATTTGATGGCTAATGAACTTGCCCATCACCTCCTCGGGACTCATCTTTGTGTACCTGGGGTTCTCGCGAACTAGGGAGACAAGGTTAGCATCAAAAATGATAAATCACCTTAGCATTAGTCGTGCGAAATCATGGTCCGTCCATCTTATGCCCCTGTAGTTGCGAGCTTGGTTCACCGGGGACTTGGGAATGTTGTACATTTTTTGTTGCCCCTAGTCCCTCTTCATGGGAAACCATATGACTTCTTCATATAATATTCTATTAGCTTCTTCTTGTACATAGGTTCAAGAAAGAATGTCACTGCAAGATTTGCATTAGAACAACTACAAAATTTCTCATTTTCACTCATAGAATTGCAAGACTTGGCCATTTCCATAATTATTACATCATCAAGAACACACCATTTATTCAATATCTCCTGTCACATAAACCTCTATAAAATTTGCAGTTGGATATAAAGTACTAGATAGTAGTTCAATCAAATCATAAAAAAATTAAGGACTTAAAAATAATAACAACTATATTACATTCAATTTTAGAATGAGAGATGTGCATGTACTTATGACGATTAGAAGTCTTAAGCCTAATAAAACTTGCTTATAATATAATGCATCCCTTAGCATCAAGTAGGTTGAGTTTCACCGAGTTGAAACATCAAGTTAAATGCTCTTTGATGTATCCAACCCACATTTGGTAGCATGCTTCATGAGCTCCTCCATTACAAGGGAGAGCTTTTCACAAGCAGTACTACTACTTTAATCTTGTCAATAGATCTAGAAATAACAACCAAACCAACTTTAGAGACCAAATTCAAAATATGGCATACACATCTAATATGATAAAACAAACCATCAACAACTAAAGACACATCACCATGCACCTTAAGATCATCTACTATATTAGTGACTGTCACTAAATTAGTTCTTGCATTATCTAAAGTTCAATAAATCATTCTTCACAAACCACTAAACCATGATTTCAATAAAGGACTCTTCCAACTTTTAACCAATATATCATCCTTTTACATGAAATAAACCTGCAATACTTTTTTTCTAAACTTGTCACTCATTATCTATGTTGTCGGTACCCTAAATCAGGGGTACAATCTCCTACAGCATAAAGGCATCGCACCCATGCGACGTCTCCTAGTCGCGCGGAGGACCACGCCTGACTCCACCGGATGGGCAGGCCAAAGGGCGCCACGTGGCAAGAAAAGGCACCATGCCTCAGTAAGGCCGGACCCCCATAGAGGGTCACCGGGCCCCTATATACATACAGGTCCGGAGCCCCCGGGTAGGGCCGAAACCCGGCAGGGTTCCGGAACGAGAAGGACCTTGGGGTATGCGGGGGTCCGGTGCTGACACGTGTGCAGGCCTTGCTCTTCACTTCCCGCACAGGCGAAGACCCGCTGCTTGTGGCCCATGACATAAGCTATCGGGCCAAACCTGACGAGAAGTCGTGCGCCCCCTGCATTTATTGAGGAAAAGACGCGCCGCCTGCCACTGCACTAACAGGCGACGTGCCCCCTCAACATTTAATGCAACCCGTCCCATCCGCTGGCAGGCGGCATTAAGGTCATCCAGCAGACAGCACGCCTGCTAGGTCTGCTGGTGAATAGTATGCCTGTGCTGAGCGGCGTGCTATACTCATCTTCTCTTCCGCAAGAAGCCTCCTTGGTACGCCGGGGATACGCAGATCTCGGGCAGAGAAGATTGTCTCGATAACAGATATCAGAGGATCCAAGCGCTATATTCTTTATGTCCCTGGGCCCAGTCCCTTTGTGCATGCCCCCTTCAGCTATAAAAGGGGAGGCATGCGACGTTACACACACACACAATCTCAGACTCGCTAGCTCATACAAGCCCTCAAGCAATACATCTCATAGTGGAGTAGGGTATTACGCTCCGGCGGCCCGAACCACTCTAAATCCTCGTGTGTTCTTGTGTACTGCCCCTTCTCTCCATAAATCAAGCGAAATGCCTAAGCCCCTGCTCATCTCAGGACTTAGGGCGGGTGCACTCCGCCACCCGGCCGGAGATCTACTCTCCGACATTTGGCGCGCCAGGTAGGGGCACTAGGCATTGGGTTTTCGCTTGATTTCTTGCCCAAACATGATGGTGCAGATAGTAGAGCACCGCGCCGAGACTTCGGTAGACCTTGCGGTGGAGGGAGAAGCTACTTCCTCCACACCGCAGCCTCCCAGTTGCCCGACACCAGTCACTCCTGCTGTGCACACCGCACGGCAGCACACGGTAGTGCAAACATCCCGGACTCCATCAAGGGCGTCTCCGGGGGCGTTGTCAGTAGCCAGGGAGTTATTGCGACACCCTCCAAGCTCCACGGCATCACCAGGAGCCATGAAGCAGTGGCAGGACGACGTCGATCGGCTGCTCAGTATGACGCATTCTACCTCGACCCGGTCGAAGGCACGGTCATCACAGCGCCAACACGAGGCATCAGCATCGGTGCGCTCGCCCTCAGTGAGGGGCACGTAGACCAATGATCTCTGGGCAGAACTCAACCGCAGGCGTGCGGGAGAAGATGCTCGGGTATCTTTGGAAAGGGCG
The DNA here is from genome assembly GCF_902167145.1 of Zea mays. Lineage (NCBI taxonomy): Eukaryota > Viridiplantae > Streptophyta > Magnoliopsida > Poales > Poaceae > Zea > Zea mays. Next base: position 68,537,884 of record NC_050096.1, on the reverse strand, counting down.
CGCGAGCGCCACCAAAACATCAATGGGCGCGACCTCTATCAAGACTTCGCTGCGGTTGCACCGCAGACACCAATGGGCACCCGGTCCCAGACGTGTGTCCCCTTGGCCGGAGTAGGCTGCGCCGCTCTGGCGGATCATCTCCACGCGGCATCCTGGCCACCCAAGTTCCGGCCACACCTGCCGGAAAAATACGACGGGACATCAAACCCGTCGGAGTTCCTGCAGGTGTACGTTACCGCCATCACAGCAGCAGGTGGAAACACCACTGTGATGGCAACATACTTTCATGTGGCCTTGTCTGGACCTGCCCGGACCTGGCTCATGAACCTCACCCCGGGATCAGTCTATTCCAGGGAAGAACTCTGTGTGCGGTTCATAGCGAACTTTGCAAGTGCTTTCCAACAGCACGGTGTGGAAGCCCACCTCCATGCGGTGAGGCAGGAGCCCGGGGAAACCCTCCGGAAGTTCATCTCCCGCTTCACCAAGGTACGAGGTACGATACCTCGTATTTCTGATGCTTCTATCACCACGGCTTTCCGACAGGGAGTACGTGATGAGAAAATGTTGGAGAAGTTGGCCACACATGACGTGGAAACTGTCCCTACGCTCTTCGCCCTGGCCGACAAATGCGCCAGGGCCGCCGAGGGCCGTGCATGACACTCGGCCCCGCAAACTGGGGCTGCCCAGTCGGGTGGCTCAGGGGCCGTCCTCCGGGACGGAAAGAAGAAAAAGAAGAAGGACCGTGACTACCAGAGGCCACGGTCCACTGCTCTGGTGGCCACAGCAGTGACCAGAGGCCAGGGCGACCGCAACAAGCGCCCACGACCGCAGAAGAGTGGCAGCGGTCCGTGCCCTGTGCACCCGTATGGTCGCCACAGTGCAGCGGAGTGTCGCGAGATTATTGACCTCGCAAAACGCGTCAGCAAGTGGCGCAAGAAGTCTTCCAAAGACGGCTCCCCGCCTCGCCGTCGGCCCGGTAAAGAGAAGGAAGATGACGGCGAGGTAGCCGCGGCTGAGTGGGACCTCGGGTACCAGTCGCCCGAGGGGGACCTGAAAGATATCTTCACCAGAGGCTCCTACTCCGGTGAAGACAACTAGACGAACCCCAGAAGGACCCCGTGTTCCCCGGTCTACGGAGCTGAAGCATGCCTTTCCTCCGGAGGCCCTTCCGGACCCCCACGGGTCCGAGCTGCAGACAGGTATATGTAGGAGTGATCACAGCAAGAGACAGGGGCTCCCAAGTCAAATACAGATGGGAACCCTGGGTCGGGGCTTAGCCCCACGGCAGATACCATACCAAGAGGGGCTCCGCAACTCTCCCCCAGCTGGGAAGGACCCTTCAAGGTAACAGGAGTGCTCCGACCCAAGGGGAACCATCTAGATATGACTGGAGGAGCACCTTACCCCGATGTCAAGTATCTCTGTATGTTCTATCCATAGAGCAAGACTAAGGGGTCGAGTCTGTTTCCCTTTCTTGTGACTAGATAACGCATACGTGTACGACAATCCGGTGGGGTCTGCCCCCATGAACCCGGACTATTGGTCTGCACACATGCATGACAAGTTATAAAGAGAAACTACCCCCCTCAGCTGCGCTCTTGTGACAGTTCTATCTTGCTGCTCCATGGTCCTACCTCACAGTTTTTCAGATAAATACTTTTTAGCTAACCCACCCTTACGGTTTCCATCTGTCTGACATGACGACATCCGAATTTAACAGCCAGGCTTGCAGTTTAGGGCCCCTGATACGAAAGTAGGGAGGTCCGACAGCCTGGGGGCTGGCTCTAGAGAACGGGACCCTGTTCCATAGGGTGGTCCGGAGCCCGTGTAGCCGCTCAGCCAGGTCCTATACCGTGGGCCTGCATGCTCCGCCACCCCATGAAAGGGACTTAGTATCTAGAGTTATAAGTCCTGCGGGTCCGACCACCTCAGGACCAGAGCTAGAGAATGGACACTAGTCTCCTGGGGAGGTCCGGAGCCCGTGCAGTCGCTCTGCTTGGTCCTGTACCGTGGGCCTGCACGCTCCACCGCCCTGCGACAAGTGTCCTAGTATCTGGAACCGCGACCCAAGGGGGTCCGAACACGCAACTTGGCCACCCGGACTAAAACCTGCAGGTCCCGAGCATGTATTAAAGGGCGACTAATGTCAGACGGAGAACCCTATGAGGTGTACTACTAATGCTTCCTAGCTAAAAGTTGTGTACAGATCCAGATCCCAGCGAGTCTGCCTCCCGAGGATTGTTGACGACCTTTTCAGGAACGCTGGCATCCAACCTCAACACATCAAGCCTGCATCCCAGGTGGGGGGCCAGGTACTAAGGAGGAGTCAACAACATCGCACACAACAGGAACAGGTGTTGCACAGATAAGTTAAATGCCGCTTAGAAGACAATATTTATTTCTTTACAAAAACAGGGGAAGGCCTGGGGGCCGGTTCTAAAGAACGGATGCCCGTTCCATAGGATGGTCCGGAGCCTGTGTGGCCGGTTAGCCTGGTTCCGTACCCAAAATCCTGCACACTCCACCACTGCGTGGCGGGCGTCCTATTATTTGAAACTAAAGTCCTGTGGGTCCAACAACCTGGAGGTCCGGCTCTGAGGAACGGGCACTTGTCTCCTAGGGGGGGGGTCCGGAAACCATGTAGCCGCTCAGTCTAGTCCCGTACCGTGAGCCTGCATACTCCACCGCCCTGCGGCAGGTGTCTTAGTACTTGAAGCCACCATCTAGGGGGTTTGGACGCACAACTTGGTTTCCCAGGATAAAATCCTGCGTAGATATGTTATTACATTTTGCTCTCAAGCAGAGGTTATTACATTCCCTTACAAGCGGGACCCCAGCTCCATTTCTGCAGGAATGAACTACCTCCACACCAGCAAGAGCCGCGCTAGAAGCTGGCTCCGGACAGCCCCACCAACGACGTCGACCACCTCTGCACCAGCAGCGACAACGACCTCCACCTCGATCGGCTAGACAGCAGCAGTGATCGCCTCAGGGCAAGCGCTGCTGCGAATAGGACCTCGCCCCCGTCCTCCTATGGGGGTAACAGCGAGGCCATTAAAGCCAAAGAGCCGAAGGACCGGCAGCAGGTGGCACTGACGGTCTCGCCAGCGGAGGCAACCACCTCTGCTGTGGGTAGCCTCATCAGCAGAAGCTACCACATCAGCCCCGCTGGGGCGGTGATCACCTCTGCACCGGTAGGCAGTGGCTGTACCAGTGCGCACGAAGAGGTCTTCGCTCCCGTCCTCGCTGCGGGAGTGAAGGCAAGATCGTCAAGAACGCCGTCGCTGCCCCCACGGCGTATGATGTCTTGTACAGCCTCCCAGTGCAGCCGGAGGCGCGGGAGAAGCCATGGATGTGGCCGACCCGCGCACAGCGCCACCATCGCCCATGCGGTGGACGGGCAGCCACGCTCCGCCTCAGTGGCAGGATGCAGCGCCGGAGGCGGTGCCAGAGCCACTAGGCCGAGAAGCCATCTCCCCCGGACAGTGAGGGAAGAAGCGGGTCGCTACCCACACGAAGGTGGAGCCTCAATTCGGCACACCCCCTGTCGGGGACCATAAATAGGGGTACCCCCAAGACTCCTAATCTCAGCTGGTAAACCCCATCAGCACAAAGCTGCAAAGGCCTGATGGGCGCGATTCCGGTCAAGGCTCCGTCCACTCAAGGGACACGATCTCGCCTCGCCCGAGCCCAGCCTCGGGAAGGAACAGTAGACCAAGGCAGATTCACGCCTCGCCCGAGGGTCTCCTCAAGCAACGGACACACCTTCGACTCGCCCGAGGCCCACCTCGGGCAGGCTTCGCGGAGAAGCAACCTTGGCTGGATCGCTACGCCAACCGACCGTATCGCAGGAGCATTCAATGCGAGGATCGCCTGACACCTTATCCTGACGCACGCTCCTCAGTCGACAAGGCCGAAGTGACCGCAGTCACTTCGCCCCTCCACTGGCTGACCTGACAGGAAAACAGCACCGCCTGCGCTGCTCCGACTGCTGTGCCACTCGCCAGAGTGAGGCCGACAGCAGCTAAGTCCAGCCTCAGGCGCCATAGGAAGCTTCGCCTCGACCGACCCCAGGGCTCAGACTCAACCTCGACCTCGGAAGATGGACTCCGCCTCGCCCGACCCCAGGGCTCGGACTCAACCTCGACCTCGGAAGACGGACTCCACCTCGCCCGACCCCAGGGCTCGGACTCAGCCTCGACCTCGGAAGACGCGGTCTCCGCCTCGCCCGACCCCTGAGCTCGGACTCAGCCTCGACTCCGGAAGGCGGTCTCCGCCTCGCCCGACCCCTGAGCTCGGACTCAGCCTCGACTCCAGAAGGCGGTCTCCGCCTCGCCCGACCCCTGGGATCGGACTCAACCTCGACCTCGGACGACGGTCTCCGCCTCGCCCGACCCCCGGGCCCGAACTCAGCCTCGACCTCGGAGGAGCCTCCGCCTCGCCCGACCTCGAGCTTAGACCGACCACGTCGCAGGGGGGCCATCATTACCCTACTCCTAGCTAGCTCAGGCTACGGGGAACAAGACCGGCGTCCCATCTGGTTCGCCCCGGTAAACAAGTAATGATGGCACCCCGCGTGCTCCATGACGACGGCGGCTCTCAGCCCCTTACGGAAGCAAGGAGACGTCAGCAAGGATCCGACAGCCCCGACAGCTGTACTTCCACGGGGCTCAAGCGCTCCTCCGACGGCCACAACATCACATGAACAAGGCAGCAACACCTCTCCGACAGCCACGACGACATGTACATAGGGCCCTGGCTCCCCTTTGCTAGACACGTTAGCACATTGCTACACCCCCCATTGTACACCTGGGCCCTCTCCTTACATCTATAAAAGGAAGGTCCAGGGCTCTCGTACGAGGAGGTGGCCGCGCGGGAGAACGGGCCGACGCACGAGGCTCGCGCCCTCTCTCTCACTCTCCCTCGCGAACGCTTGTAACCCCCTACTGCAAGCGCATCCGCCCTGGGCACAGGACAACACGAAGGCCGCGATTTCCCCTTACTGTTTTCCCCCCTTGTGTTCCGTCTCGCGCCGACCCATCTGGGCTGGGACACGCAGCGACAATTTACTCGTCGGTCCAGGGACCCCCCGGGGTCGAAACGCCGACATTTGGCGCGCGAGGTAGGGGCCTGCTGCGTGTTGACGAACAGCTTCCCGTCAAGCTCCAGATGGGTAGTCTCCAGCAACCTCTCCAACCCGGGACGGTGCTCCGTTTCGGGAGCCTTGAGTTCATGTCCCCCGATGGCAGCTACGACATGATACTCCTTCCTCCGCCGCGCGACAACAACAATGGCGGCCGTCAGCCCACCCACCGGCGCCGGAGTCGACGACGTCTTCCCCATGTGGCGGAAGAGCAACATCCGGGTCTGTCCCGTCACCTTCCCTGCCGATGGAGGAGGAGGCGGGGCAGGCATGGCCAAGCAGGAGGCGGCACCTCGTCGGCTGTCGAGCGAGTCGACGGCGCGGGCGCCCCAGCCTGGGACACATCGGGCGTTGACCTCGCGTCTGAGACGAAGACGAGAGTCGTTTCCCCGCAACATGCCAATCCCAAGCAGACAGACGATGCCAGCACGCTCGCGAAGGACTTGCTGGGCGTTAGCCTCGTACCTGAGACAACGGTGCAGTCCGTCCCTGACGCGACTTCGTCACCACCCGTCAATCAAGAGGTACCGTCCGTTTCCCATCCTATGCCTTTTAGATTCAGCTGCGACCCACCAAGCGAGCCTGCTTTGGTGGACACTTTCATAAAGGCATGTCCAAACCTTCCGGGGTACCATATGCGGTCACCCTGGGATAGACTGGCGGCCGTCTCGACCTACGGGCCCTCGGGTTCTGAGGAAGATGACGAGCTCGAATCTGTTTGGGATTTCTCCGGGCTCGATAACCCCTGTGCCATGCGGGACTTCATGACCGCATGTGACTACTGCCTATCCGATTGCTCCGATAGTAGCCACAGTCTCGGCGACGAGGACTGTGGCCCAAGTCGCGAATGCTTCCACGTCGATCTAGGGGGTCTCGACGAAGGCAACCATCTTGGTATGCCGGAGGACGGTGATCCCCCTAGGCCTGCGCCTCGCGTTGACATCCTTCGGGAGCTAGCTGTGGTCCCAGTCCCTGCGGGGGGTCAGGACGCACAGCTCGAGCAAATCCGTGAGATGTAGGCCAGGCTCGACGAGGAAGCAGGACAACTTGTGCAGCTCTGACAGACTATCGTGCAGGAGGGGCAGGCCGAGCACCAGCCAGAGAAGCGCGTCATCTGGCCCAGGACGTCAGGCACCGCATCGCCGATGATGCCAGGGCAAGGCTGCCCGCGACTTTTAGTGGGGTCGGTCAGAACCTGGCTGCAGCAGCAATACTACTCCGAGCGATGCTGGAACCATCCACCACCGAGGGGTGGCTTATCCAGGGAGAGCTCAAGAATCTCCTGGAAGATGCCGCGGTCCGACGGGCCGAAAGCTCTGCCTCCCAAAGGCAAGGGTACCCCCCGGAGCATCGCGCCGCGACTTCCCGATTCATGCGGGAAGCCTCGGTCCACACCGGGCGCACGCGGGACACAGCGCCTGTGGCCCCGGGTCGCCTCGGCAACGAGCACCACCGCCACGATCGTCGAGCCCACCTCGACGAGAAGGTGCGCCGAGGCTACCACCCCAGGCGTGGGGGACGCTACGACAGCGGGGAGGATCGGAGCCCCTCGCCCGAACCAACCGGTCCGCAAGCTTTCAGTCGGGCCATACGACGGGCGCCGTTCCTGACCCGGTTCCGAACCCCGACTACCATCACCAAGTACTCGAGGGAGACAAGACCGGAACTATGGCTCGCGGACTACCGGCTGGCCTGCCAGCTGGGTGGATGGACGATGACAACCTCATCATCCGCAACCTCCCCCTGTTCCTCTCCGACGCCGCCCGAGCCTGGCTGGAGCATCTGCCTCCTGTGCAGATCTCCAACTGGGACGACCTGGTCAAAGCTTTCGCCAGCAACTTCCAGGGCACATATGTGTGCCCTAGGAACTCCTGGGATCTTCGAAGCTGCCGCCAGCAGCCGGGAGAATCCCTCCGGGGCTACATCCGGTGATTTTCGAAACAGCGCACCGAGCTGCCCAACATCACCGACTCAGATGTCATCGACGCGTTCCTCGCCGGCACCACTTGCCACGACCTGGTGAGCAAGCTGGGTCGCAAGACCCCCACCAGGGCGAGCGAGCTGATGGACATCGCCACCAAGTTCGCCTCTGTTCATGAGGCGGTCGAGGCCATCTTCCGGAAGGACAAGCAGCCTCAGGGGCGCCAGCCGGAAGACGTCCCCGAGGCGTCCGCTCAGCGCAGCACCAAGAAGAAGGGCAAGAAGAAGTCGCAAGCAAAACGCGACGCCGCCGACGCGGACCTTGTCGCCGCCGCCGAGCATAGGAACCCTCGGAAGCCTCCTGGAGGCGCCAACCTGTTCGACAAGATGCTCAAGAAATCGTGCCCCTATCATCAGGGTCCCGTCAAGCACACCCTTGAGGAGTGCGTCATGCTTCGGCGCTACTTCCACAAGGCCGGGCCACCGGCGGAAGGTGGCAGAGCCCACGATAACGACAAGGAGGGCCACAAGGCAGAGCAGTTCCCCGAGGTCCACGACTGCTTCATGATCTACGGTGGGCAAGTGGCGAACGCCTCGGCTCGGCACCGCAAGCAAAAGCGCCGGGAGGTCTGCTCGGTGAAGGTGGCGACGCCAGTCTACCTAGACTGGTCCGACAAGCCCATCACCTTCGACCAGGGCGACCACCCCGACCGCGTGCCGAGCCCGGGGAAGTACCCGCTCGTTGTCGACCCCGTCATCGGCAACGTCAGGCTTACCAAGGTCCTCATGGACGGAGGCAGCAGCCTCAACATCATCTACGCCGAGACCCTCGGGCTCCTGCAGATCGATCTGTCCTCGATCCGGGCCAGCGCGACACCCTTTCACGGGATCATCCCCGGGAAACGCGTCCAACCCCTTGGGCAACTCGATCTGCCCGTCTGCTTCGGGACTCCCTCCAACTTCCGAAAGGAAACCCTCACATTCGAGGTGGTCGGGTTCCGAGGAACCTACCATGCAGTGCTGGGGAGACCATGCTACTCCAAGTTCATGGTCGTCCCCAACTACACCTACCTCAAGCTCAAGATGCCAGGCCCCAACGGGGTCATCACTGTGACGGAACCTCCCAAGTAATTAGGCCCACCTACAGTTGTCCTTGTCTAACAGACATCAGACACCCTGTAGGTGGGCCTAATTACTTGGGAGGTTCCGTCACAGCTGGTATCGGAGCGTAGCCCTTCTTTGCAGATATTATGAGGCATCTTCAAAAGGATTTTCAAAAGTCTTACCTAAAAACTCTTTTCTCTTCTTACTTAAGTATTCTGAAGAGTCTATCTTAAAGACCAGATAGAAAGAGTGCGATGTATAGAAGGTTGAATCGACTAAGGTTGATTCTGTACTTACACGTGCATCATGCTAAGAATAATACTAATAACATTTTCCCCCTTAGAAAGATGCCGCCACGCACAAGGCTAACGGCACGCAAGTCAACGAGACCGATTGGTGTGCCTCGGCATCAACTGGCTCCCCGACATGAAAGCAGCAGCAGTGGAAGTAATGACCCCATCGGAGATCTTGAAGCCCGAGTGAGTCGACTTCAAGCAGCGCTGCAACACAGGACCGATGCTTGGGTCGTCGACGGAGATAGAATCAATGAACTAAGAAGGGACATCCGTCACCTGCAGGATCAGCTTGCTGATCGAAACTTAGCACTTGACTGGGCCGTACAGTCTCGTTTGCTAGCATGTGCTAAGGAAGCGAGGGCTCAGGCCCGAATTAAAGAACTTAGCTCAACTGTCGATAACCTGCAGGTTTACTGCAATACGTTGCATGAGGAAGTCCATATACTATACTCACAATTACACCCTAGTGTGCCTGCACACCCTGCTGAGGCGGAAGCCGGACCATCTCACGTTGCGGGACGCGCGCTGGGTGGGGAGTTAGACCTTTTTGAGCCCCCTCCTTCCTTGAGGTTGGTTGATGTCTGGACTCCCACACCTGACGATGAGGCCGCCAAGAGTAACGAAAAGCAGGACTAATGGTGTAATAAAAGTAGAGTAGTGTATTGTAGGGTGTACTGTTGTATAATAGGTTGAACTTTTGTATAATGGGTAATGTATCCTGTTATGTAATATCGAGTCTGTATCATTACTTTTTATAGTAATGTAAAATGGAAGGTTTCTCTGGCATATTATGTTTACTTCAAATGTTCTTTGCCACAGATGCCGACCAGGACTCGAGGACAGGACGCAGCCGGAACTTCTGGGGGAAGGGATGTTACCCCAAACCCACCTCCGGTTCCTCCCACGTTAGCCGAGGCGATTGCCACCTTGGTGAATGCCACCGCAGACAATACCCGCTTCCTTAGGGAAATGACGGGTCAGCAGCAATTCCAGCAGCAGGCAGGAAGGGGTTTTCAGCAAGGCCCCCGTGAAACTACCTATCTGGATTTCTCGGAAACCCGTCCACCCCTATTCGTCAAAGCTGAAGATCCACTAGAAGCTGATGAGTGGACACGGGTTATTGAACAAAAGTTTGGTCTTCTCCGCTGCTCAGAGACGCAGAAGCCGTTATTTGCAGCACAACAACTACGTGGTCCTGCCAGTACCTGGTGGGGAAATTTTGTGGCTATTCAACCTGTCAACCATCAAGTCACCTGGGATGAGTTTAAAGCAGCCTTCCGTGAGCACTACATACCCGAAGGAGTGCTGCATATGAAACAAGAGGAATTTATGAAGTTACAACAAGGGGGAGATACCGTCAATCAGTATCTCAACAAGTTTAATCACCTGTCACAGTATGCCATCGACCAGGTGAATACTGATTTAAAGAAGAAGAACTGTTTTATGCGGGGTTTAAATGATCGGCTACAAAGGAAGATGGCCACATGCATAGATCTCACATATGGAAAGGCTGTCAGCACAGCCTTATCTGTTGAAGCAAAATACGCAAGTTCTGGGAAGAATAAGGGATTCGGTGGTGAGAGGCCTAATCAGGGCCAGGCGAAGAAGCAACGGTTTGTGATCCGGCCTTCAAGCCAAAATAGCACTTTTTCTCGTCCACCCTCATTCCCCTTCAAACAACCAATCATTATTCGCCCCAACAATACCCCCACTACCCCAAATCAGCCGGGTGCCCCAGGCACTCGATTCCCTGCCTTGCCTAGTTCTTCAACTGGGTGTTTTAATTGCGGCAAGTCGGGACATTTCATCAAAGACTGCCCATATCCTAAGCAAAATCAATCAAATGCTCCGCAAGGATCTAGGAGATCAGCTCAGCCCAAAGGAAATGTTGTGGGGAAAAATACAAAGAAGACGGGGCGTGTATATTACACCCAAGTGGCCACTACACCGGAAGGAGAGCCGGTGATGATGGGTACGTTTCCCGTGGCCAGTCACCCTGCAATTATTCTTTTTGATTCTGGTGCTTCACATACATTCATTAGCAAGAAATTTGTGGAGCAACATCACATTGCATACCATGAATCAAAGGAGGGATTTAAAATTCATTCACCTGGGGGACACATTTTTACTAGAGAAGTGGCCTATGGAGTGCCAGTAACAATGGCCGGACGGAACTTTCCTGCTAACATGATTGTTCTGAAAGGCCAGGATATAGATGTAATTTTGGGTATGAATTGGTTAACCCAACACAAGGCAATTCTCAACACTGAACTCAGAACCGTCAGGTTGAGCTACAATCAAGAAGAGATTCTTTTGTCTCTCCCCGTAACCAATCCAGCCAAAGCTTCTAGTAGAGTATATGAAGCCATCGTACCGGAGATCAAGAACATTCCGGTAGTATGTGAGTTTCCAGATGTATTTCCGGAAGATTTGCCTGGACTGCCCCCTAAAAGAGATGTAGAATTCGTAATTGAGCTAAAGCCCGGTACGGCTCCCATCTCCCGAAGATCGTACCGTATGCCCCCTAATGAGTTGGCGGAATTGAAGATTCAATTACAAGATCTACTAAATAAGGGATTCATCCGGCCAAGCTCGTCCCCATGGGGTTGCCCCGCTATTTTTGTTAAGAAGAAGGATCAAACCTTGCGAATGTGCGTGGATTATCGACCCCTGAATGAGGTCACCATCAAGAATAAGTACCCTATTCCAAGGATCGACATCTTATTTGATCAACTGACTGGGGCGAGGGTATTTTCCAAAATTGATCTCAGGTCGGGCTATCACCAAATACGTATTCGGCCCGAGGATATACCGAAGACCGCGTTTACTACGCGGTACAGATTGTTTGAATACCTGGTAATGTCTTTCGGGCTCACAAATGCTCCTGCCCACTTCACCTATTTGATGAACTCGGTGTTCATGCCCGAGTTGGACAAGTTCGTGGTAGTCTTCATCGACGATATCTTGATATATTCTAAGAATGAAGAGGACCATGCTCAGCATCTACGGATTGTATTGACGCGCCTGAGGGAACATCAGTTGTATGCCAAGTTCAGCAAGTGCGCGTTCTGGCTGGAAGAAATTCAATTTTGGGGCACGTGTTATCGGCTAAAGGAATTGTGGTAGATCCTAGCAAGGTCAAAGATATTCTGGAGTGGAAACCCCCAACCACTGTTCACCAAGTCCGGAGTTTTCTTGGACTAGCTGGGTATTATCGCAGATTCATACCAGATTTTTCTAAGCTTGTGAAGCCAATCACAAGTTTATTGAAGAATGACATTAAGTTCAATTGGTCTTCTAAGTGTAATGAAGCCTTTGAGCAACTGAAGACATTATTAACCACTGCTCCGGTATTGGCTCAACCGGACATCACTAAGCCTTTTGATGTATATTGTGATGCATCTGGCAGTGGGCTCGGCTGTGTATTGATGCAAGAGGGCCGAGTAATTGTGTATGCTTCAAGGCAGTTGCGCCGACATGAGGAGCATTACCCAACTCATGATCTGGAGCTAGCTGCTGTGGTTCATGCCCTGAAGATTTGGCGTCACTATCTGCTGGGAAATATCTGTCACATATATACAGATCATAAAAGTTTGAAGTACATCTTCACCCAGTCAGAATTAAATATGAGGCAAAGACGATGGCTTGAGCTTATTAAAGACTATGAACTGGAGATCCATTATCACCCAGGCAAAGCCAATGTGGTGGCAGATGCACTGAGTCGTAAGACTTCCTGCCACTGTGTTATGGCGAAGACCTCCGAGAACACTTTGTGTCAAGAAATGGAAAAGCTAAACCTGGGGATAATCCAACAAGGGACTCTAAATCAGTTAAAGCTTGAGTCAATCATTTTGCAAAGAATAATTGATGCTCAAAAAGATAATCTGGGTATGAAGCACATACGAGAGAAGATAAGGGCTGGGGTAGCCAAATGTTTCAAGGAAGACGATCAAGGTGTGATATGGTTTAAAAACCGCATAGTAGTGCCAAAGAACGAAGAACTCCGCCAGCAAATTCTTGATGAAGCACATCTTAGTCGTTATTCTATTCATCCCGGAAGCACTAAGATGTACCAAGACTTAAAGCAACATTATTGGTGGACAAAGATGAAAATCGAAATTGCACGCTATGTGGCTAAGTGTGACACTTGCAGACGTGTCAAGGCCATACACATGAAAACTGCTGGTCCATTACAGTCGTTACCAATACCAACATGGAAATGGGAAGACATCAGTATGGACTTTATTGTGGGATTGCCCAGGACCGCAAAAGGATATGACTCTATTTGGGTTATCATTGATCGACTTACCAAGATCGCCCACTTCCTCCCTGTCAAAGTAAAATATCCCGTCATTACCTATGCGGAGTTGTACATCGCCCGTATTCTCAGTTTGCATGGTGTTCCAAAGACTATAGTGTCGGATCGTGGACCACAATTTGTATCCAAATTCTGGGAAGAACTTCATAAATCCCTGGGTACTAAGTTACTCCACAGTTCGGCCTATCATCCTCAAACCAGTGGACAGACTGAGAGAGTGAACCAAATACTTGAAGATATGCTGCGGGCATGTGTTCTGGATTTCTCACCGAAATGGGATGAATGTTTGCCTTTTGCGGAGTTTTCATATAATAATAGCTATCAAGAAAGTATCAAGATGGCACCCTTTGAAGCTTTATATGGACGTCGATGTCGTACTCCGCTAAACTGGTCTGAACCTGGTGAAAGGTGCTTCTTTAGGCCTGATATGGTGAAAGAGGCCGAGGATAAGGTTCAGAAAATTATTTATAATATAAAGAAGGCACAAGCTCGTCAGAAGAGTTATGCAGACACACGGCGAATGCCCTTATATTTCCTGGAAGGAGACTATGTTTACCTGAAAGTCTCACCAATGAAAGGAGTATCGCGTTTTGGGGTTAAAGGGAAACTTGCACCCAGGTACATTGGTCCATTCCTGGTGCTTGAGCAATGTGGACATGTGGCATACCGACTTCAGCTCCCCGAGACATTGTCTGCTGTGCATAATGTGTTCCACGTGTCACAATTGAAGAAGTGTCTTCGGGTTCCCGATCGAACCATTGAAGTGACTGATGTTGTCCTGGAACCAGATTTAACATACTCGGAACATCCTATACGAGTCTTGGATCAAAAGGATAGGGTTACCCGGAGAAAAACTCTCAAGTTTTATAAGATACAGTGGAACCAGCATTCTAAAGATGAAGCTACTTGGGAAACTCAAGATTTCTTGAATAAGAATTTCCCAGGCTTTCTAGCCTCATGTAAATTGTAAAGCCTGTATAACTGTGTAATAGAGAAGTGACCCCCACATCACCCCTGCCTTGTACCAGAATTAAGGAAATAAAAGTATTCCGCGTTTCCTTTTCCATTACTTACCCTAGGACTTTTAATCTCGGGACGAGATTCTTTTATGGGGGGAAGGATGTAACACCCCTGGTGTTACCATAACTAAAACTTGAGCATGGCATCATAAGCATTGGCATTGCATATGTTTGATACACCTAGAATGCATTCACTAGGCAAAAATTTCAAACAAGTTGTATTGTTTTAATGTTTTGCAAATAGGACCATGGATAGGAAGCTTTAACCCTAAATAGGCATTAAAGGGGGTAAGACACAACCCAAGTTGAGAAAACCTAAAGGCTTTAAGGGAAAAGTCATAAAATGACCCTAAGAATAAACTTGAATCACATTTATACCCCTAAGGTACCAAAAACCCTAATTGGAACCCTGGAAAACCCTACAACCAAATCCTAGGGACTTATGTGCAAAAATGATGAACCTTTGGACTAAAGTGTAAAAACTACTATGTTTAAACATATAAAGTCATTTGGTTCACAAATATGTGAATTTGCAAGTTAAACCCTAAGTTTTGGGCTTATTTGCAAAAATCACCTCTTAAGCACTATAGAGCCTAAGTCTGAAATTCAGTTTAGTTGGTTCAACTTTGGAGCCCAGTATCTTCTGAAATATAGGGTTTTTGCCCTAGGTCACCACACCAAATTTGTAAAGCAATTATAGGAGAGCAACTTTGTTTAAGGGTTCAAGTCATGTTCTTGTGAAAAATCTAGAGATAATCATGCTCAAAATCTGGCTATCAGGCTGTTAAGGTCTGAATTTTCAGACTAACAGTGCACTACAGGAACTTTGGGCACAAATTCAAGCATGATTTAATTGGAATTTGGCTATAGTTGTTATGGCAACATTGTAGCTAGAACATTGGTCTAAAATTTTGCTGCAGAGCCTTGGATGAGTTGCTAAGGAAAATTTAGAGAAAATGTGACCTGAACTTGCTCTGTCAGGTAGGTAACAAAAAACTGAAACTGGCCATGGTACAGTAGATCTACACTGATGAAGATCACGATTCACCCCTCCTGCCCATCGCCGGTGGCCGTCGCCGTCGATTGCCGCTCGCCGTGATTCGTGCGCCGTGGCCATCAGATAAGCATCGCCCAGTAAAAATCTTCACTGCCGGTGAGCTGGACACCACTCCGACGACCTTCCATTTCTTTCCCCCCCGCTTTGCGGCTGGAGCGGATTAGCTCGCCGGAGAACCGCTGCTTCCCGGCATCGCGCCGCGTGGTTTTGCTTTCCACCGCGACACCGTGACTCGCTACGGCCATCTAATTGTCGCCGGTGTGCTTGCCACGGCGTTAGCCACGTATTCACGCGCGCCAGGCTTCTTCCTCACCTCCGGCTGCCAGCTCGCCGTGGGCAAATTGAGAGCCACCGCTCCCGGAGTCTTGAAATTGAGCCCACCGTTAGCTCCGCAACCTCATCACGTACCCCATCGTCCAGTATCACCCCCAGTCCTGCAACCGTGAGCTCCAATTCCAAGTTTTCCCCAACCCTGTTCCAAAACACCGCATGATCGAGCTCGCCGCGGCCAGCGCAAATCAGGTCCGATACTGCCATCCTCAGTCTTGTTCTAACATTCTCATGTGCCCTTGATGCTCTCCAAACCATCCAATTGAACTAGACTGCCATGAATCGACGGGAACACATTCATCTGCCCGCAAGGTCCACGGTCACTGCGGCCAGAGCAAACCTAGTAGCCATCCTTGCAATTGATTTGGGGGAAATGCTCGGGGTAGTACTGATTTAGTGTCCGCTGCTCGGAGAACCCTGCCGTTGCCCTAATCGGCCGGTGCTAGTGCTCGCCGGAGCTCGGCTGTGCGCGAGCGCCGTCGTGGACTTCCAACCGTGAATAGGTAGAAGTGCAGGGGTCTTTTTGTAACGGTCAGTGACTCTGTTAAACAGTGAGAGAACCTGTTTGCGATTAGTAAAAACCTCGAGGACCCCTGCGCAAAGTCTCCACCGCGGGCGCGGGCGCGCGCGCGGGCGCTTTCTCCCTCTGTGCTGGGCTACTGGGCTGAAAGCAGCCCAGTACTATTCATCAATTTGTCTTTTTCTTTTATCTCCAGAGCCAAAACAATTATAGAAAACAGTAGAAAAATGATAAAATTATGAAACTAATTTTCCTAGGCTTGTTATTTTCCCTAGAATTTAGTAAAAATAGTTTTGTGATTTTTAGTGGAAATAAGAAATTTTAAGGTATTTAAAGTGGTTAAAAGTATTAGTTATGGATTTTTAGAAAATAATTGGTAAGTCCAAAAATGCCCAAACTTTTTATGGGAACTTAAAACAATATTTAGAAGCCTTGGGTAGAGGTTGAATTGATTTGGACCTTGTTTGATCACCAAACCTCAAAACACCCCCCTGCCCTATGAACTCCTTTACCGACTCCGGAAACCCTAAGTTCTCGGAGTTCCGTGAAGGAAAGTTGTATTCAAGACATAGATAATAAGTTTATATTATCTTTGCATCTTCATGAGCATCCCATGGCATCCATTCTTATACATATGTATGGTTATGATTAGAACGAGAAGAAGAGATAGAAGTCACCGAAGACAGGACACCACCACCTTCGGATTCGCAAGCAGGCAACTGTTTCTACTTCGATATCTGTGGATCCGAACCCGAATCACCTGTAAACGAAGGCAAGCCCCGGTGCATTTGCCACCTTCCTTGATGTTTTTAAAAATCTTTCTCACTTGATTGTTGCATTAGGTGATAGGAGTTGCTTGATAAAACCATTCCTGCATTACCTTCCTTGATTTGATTACCTTCCTTGATCACCCATTTTACAAAAGATTTTGATGCTTAGCCTTGCTTTAGAAAACAAAAGGTTTTGTTTTTACAAAATATGATGTGGCAAAAGTGGGTGGGATGTTTTCGAAAATAAAACTTGATGATGGATCTATCAAAGGCCTTGATAGGTTCAACATCGGAAAAGATGTACCTCTGTCAGGTACCAAACTTTGGGTTTGAAATAATTAAGTTGAGACCGGGCGGGTGACTTGCACGAGAAGAGAGTCTCGGTGTAGTGTCTCCGTCTGAGTCGATTAAGGACCTTGTCGATGTAGGCTTGATGATCGAGGACCCTTTAACTGGTCACATGCCTCGTCATGGGTAAGCCTTGCCTCGGGCAGACTAAGGCCAGAATAAGATAACACGAAATGGGCGTGGAGCGGTGGCGAGAGTAGCGTGTACCCTCCGTGGCAAGAGGCTGGACGGTGGTGTATCTGTGCTCTCGGTTTGCGTGAACCTGATCTGGTCTTAAGAACCCCGGTGGCGGGTTGACATATGCAAGGGTTAAGTGCTACATATGTCGTGTGATTGGAGATCGATTCGGATCGCCGTACCTTCGTGGTTAATAAGACTTGGTCACTGCCCTACACGTAGCATTCCACTAAAGACGATGGGCTTTTGTTAAGAAATTGGCTAGTGCAGAACTAGTGATTGAACTAGGATAGAAAGAACTCTAGTGCAGGTAATTTTACTTAACTTGACAAATAAAATTGGATTTTTAAGGATCCACTTTAGTAAGCATTTCTGCAAAACAGAGTCTTTGATTATTGAAAAGCCTTACCTTGACTCCCATACAACCAGCATACCCTTGAGAGTCTTTTCTTTAGTCGGGTAAGACTTGCTGAGTAATTCCATACTCAGGGTTTATCCCTTCGTTGTTTTTAGGTGAGGAAGTAGCAGATTTCTGCTGCTTCTGTGCCAAGGTGGTTCCCAAAGAAGAAAAACAAGACTGAAGTGCGGGAGGACTCGGTCCTCCACATAGGATATTTTGCTTATAGCTTATCGGGAGGAGTTTGTGCCTCCCTTGGTTTGTATAATATTACTACTCTGCACTCGCTTTTGGTTCTGGTCTGTAATAAAATAACTTAAGCTTGCTTTTAAAATAAATGTAATTTATGTAATCGCTTCCGCATCTCTTTATCTCTGATGTTCTGTAATGTCTACAAGACGGGTGAAACGTTCCTGGTAAGGTAAGGAAAGATACCGAGCTTGTCAAGTGACTTAGGAACATCTACAGGGTGTCTGATGTCTGTTAGACAAGGACAACTGTAGGTGGGCCTAATTACTTGGGAGGTTCCGTCACAATCACCGTCGGCTCCATGTACCGACACGCGTACGAATGCGACGTGGAGTGCGTGGAGTACGCCGAGGCCCTCACCGAATTCGAGGCCCTCATCGCCGACCTGGAGAGCCTTTTCAAGGAGGCACCAGATGCGAAGCGCCACGCCGGCAACTTCGAGCCAGCAGAGGCGGTTAAGACCTGTAACACCCCAGGTGTTGCCATGGCTGGAGCACACCTTGGCACTCAAGACTATGATCACATGTGGAAGAACTTAAGGAGCAAAAGTATAAGGGGCTTTGGAAGCTAAGTTTTTACTAAGAGTTGATAATGACCAAAGGCATTACCCTAATTGTGTGCAACTATCACCTTGGGAGAGGGGGGAAAGAACCCTAGGCCTCTCTTAAACCCTATCTCCCAAAGCCATGGATAAGAGGGGAAAGAGAGTGACCAAATGTGCAAAACATGGGTAATCTTTACCCAAACCCTAAGCGGCATTATAACCATCAATTAGGGGGGGGAAATATTGCAAAAAGGCCCCTAGGGAAACCCCATTTCAAATCTCCAAGTGGAGAGAGAGCTAGAGCTCTCTAATTCCCTCTAAGTCCCATTTTAGCCCTAAATCAAAGATCAACCGTGTTCACTTCAGAAATGGCGCCAAAACCACTTGGGTTCTATACCAAAAATGTGCAATACCACTTAGGGCACCCACTGGAAAAAGTTGAGCTCGAGACTCGGACGTTTGACATGCCATGGCATGGCTTTTGTCGTGTTATGCTCAGTATGACACACCTGTTTTGGCACCCGAAGATCTCCCTCCCTAGGCCGTATCTGCCCCGGCGTCTCACAGTTGAGTGACAGCCCTAGGTGCCAGGAAGAGGTCTGCGTCGGACCTTTGCAAAGATTCGCACGTTTGCGACCTCGGGCGACATTTGAACACTGGAAGAAACAAACCGCCACGTGTTCGACGCCGTCTGCCGCGCCAGAGCACGCCCGCGCGCGCCCGCGCCGCGCCCAAGCCAAGCCAGCGCCCTGGTCCGCGTCCGCGACTATAAAACGCCCAGGAGCCTTGGCCGTACCCCTCCGCACGCACTCAAGCCTCACCAGAGCTCAGTTCGCCGCCGTTTGCCCATACGCGACGCGCCCGCGGCCACCCGAGCCCCCTGCCACCGTAGACCGGCCAGCCCAGCCATTCCCAACCCCGTCCAGCCCTCGGAGAAGACTGTGCACGTCTCTGCGAAGCTCCCCGAGCGAGGAATCGGGCTCTGCTTCACCGGAGAGGCCGGCCCAAGGTCACCGGACTTCAACCGACCGCCGGCAACCGTGGACCGAGGTACACAGTGCACCTCTCTTCGATTCCTTGCACGGTTAGACTCCTTAGACCTCCACGAAGCTCCCTATGCCCTTGGATTGAACTATGCCGCCGTGGATAGGCCGGAACACACGCCGCCGACGAGCTCGCCCGCCTGCTCACGTGGACCGGGCGATTCCGGCCATCCCCGACGACGAGCCGTACCTCGACGTGATCGCCAGACCCTCCCCGAGCCAACCCTACCCTTCGCCGGACCTCCCTCGCCGCCGGTAAGCCGCGCCACCCTTTTCTTTTCCGTGGCTACTGTTTCAGTTGAGGGAGGGACTGCGGGTGAGAGGGAGAGAAACCCAGGGGGTTAAGTGAAAGGTCAGAGACTCAAGTGAATAGTGCCTTAAGGGTAGATCTGCGAGGTTTGAATTGTTTTAAACACAGGGGCCTCGGCGCAAACTATTTTTCCAGGAAAACTTAATTAAAACCTAATTTAAATTCAAACAGAAACTTTAAAAACCCATAACTTCTGTTTGGTTTATCCAATTTTGGTCAAACCAATTTTGCCAGACTCTAAATCATGTAACCTATTCAGGAAAAATATAAAACCCCTTGGTGCTGTGGAAAACTTAAAAGTTCTGATTTAATGTTAACCTTGGCCAAAAGCTAAATAATAGTAAGAAAAATAGTTAGGCTATTTGACTAAGGTTAGAAAAATTTGGAGAAGTTTATATTCACCTACTAACCTGTTTAAAAATGTTAAACCCCTCTGTCCATTACATTAAGTTAGTTTTAACCCCTTATTCCAAATATGCTTAAGTTTAAGAAAAATAGGAAAAGGGACACAAATATTGAACCAGAGGGCACCCCTATTTCTGTTAAGATACTTAGTTAATGTAGTTCACTAGAAAAATATATCATACCCTGTTTTAGTGTAAAATAATTAAGATCTCTTTTATTTTAATAAAACAAGTGAAACTTAGAAAAATTCTACAAAAATAACCCCAAGGTAAAAACACCCCCACCCTTGGGATAACTATTGTTTTATTAGAAAGAACTTAGGAAAAAATATGAAATCTGCTGTTTGACATTTTTCAAATAGTAATGTAGTAGAAAGAGCCTTTTTGACATGAAACTTAAGAAAAGCATAACTAAATAACCACCCCTTAGTTTCCTGTGATTTTTAGCACAAAGACCTATTATCACCAGAAGATGCCAACAAAAACAACCTTTAGGACAGAACCTACCCCTAACTAGGAGGTGTAGTGTAAAGTGCCCCTTTTTGCCTAACTTTTGTTATTTTTGTTTAAGGCCTAACTTTTATACCTTAAGCCTCAAATTCTTAAAACAAGCTAAAATAGCCAGTGACAACCCACTGTGATTTTTACAGAATTTTTGGAAATTATTAAAACCCTGTCATAGTTCAAACCTGCCCTAGAAACCCTAAATGGAAATTAAAGAAAGGAAAATGAATAATGGAAATTGATGTCATCCTAAGACCTTTGTAAATTTGTCCACTGAAATATATGAAGGCAATACAAATCCACTATGTTATCCTTAATGAAAACCTAAGCCTAAAGGGTAGTAAGTATAAACCACTTGGAGCCTCACCTTGCTAAGAAAACCTTAAGTTACTTCTCGACTTAGTTTCTTTTGCATAATGTTATTAAATCATGCATAATCATGACATACATGTTCATTGCATTTCGATAGACTGTAATCTTGCTGACGGAGAGTACATCCTCGTGCCGGAGCAAGGAGCTGCTCAGGAGGTAGCCCCAGATCCAGCACCAGAGCTAGCACCAGAGGACCTGCCTGCCCCTGCTTTGGAAGGCAAGCCCCGGTTTTATGCATAACCTGTTATTTATGCTATTTTACTTCACTTAATGATTGTAGGATTGATTGTGCACTTAGGTGTAGGAATTGTTTGAAACCCTAGTTGCATGATCTCAGGAATCCTTTTGAAATGAATACTAGTATGACAGGTCGAGTAGTTGCTTTAATTAAATAGGATCTCGGTAGAAGACGAGTGATTTTTCTAGCACTCGCGCGAGATCAGGAAATTGATTGTACCCACTTTCACACTATCATGATACTAGTTGGTGGACAACAATCCATGGGGATTGGTTGTTTACGAGATGGAAATGGAATAAGGATTAACGTGCGGATACCTGTGTCAAGCGTTTGAATGTACTAAACACATACCGAGAAATATGGTAAATCGGTAAGCCTAGTACCTGATTGAACCTGGCAGTGGACTTTACCCCTCACGCGACCTGAGACGAGGTCTCCCATTCCGGTTATGGTGGGTACAAGTGCGGTCACTGCACGACGGCCAGTCGGGGTCAGTGAGGCATTGTACGCCAAGGCGGTGAGCCCTGATCTGCTGACGGGGAATCGATGGGGACGGTTGATGTGTGTGGGGACGGAGTGCCCCTACATGTCGTGTGTTTAGGTTTATCTTGCAAGGATAAAAACTCGATTCGAATCGTCTGCTTCTCGCAGCTAATGAGACTGCTTGATCCATTGTACTGCATTGAGTAATAAGTGGAAGTATGATGAGTTGAGATAAGATGTTGATTGTTAATAATGCTTGCTACCATGTATGAGTAGATAGTCCACTTTTAGCCTTAAGAGAGTCACACTTAACTTTGATTAAGTTAAAATCTTGATTTAGAAACTCAGCTAGTGCTTTTGGCAACCAAACCCCACAGCCAAACAGTTGCATGTCTAGAGGTAGAGGAGTAGACTCCTCACACCGGGTAAGTCTAGCTGAGTATTAGTATACTCAGCCTTGCTTGTGGCATAATTTTTACAGGTTCTCTGGAGGAGATGGTTGCTGGGATAACTTGGCCGACCACCCTGCCACCGGGTTGGACTGTCGAGTGGGACCCTGCCTCGGCTGAGGAGGAGCATGAGGAGTGATGGGACAGGCTTCCCCATCTCTCTGTTTTTTTTTATTTACCGTTAGTTTTATTTCCGCTGCACTCCAAACAATGATGGTTACTTTTGCAAAAACTCCGATGATGATGATGGTGATGTAATAATTTAACATTACGACATGTATGGTTTTATGCTTTATTGTATTTGCTCTGTGACTCACCTTCGAGTGAGATTGTGGTACCTGATCCTGTCAGTGGCCGTGTCGGACTAGATCCGAGGGATTGACGGGTTATTCCCATTTAAGTGTGGTCTAGCCTCTAAGGCGGGACTTGGACACTTAAGTTGGAATAATTCGGGCAGTTCCGCCACAGCTGGTATCGGAGCTTGTACCACCACAGAGGAATCAATAAAATGTAAATACCATCAACTTTCTAAGTAAAACTTGATAGAAACAAGTTGGATAGATAGTAGGACGAGCAGGATAGACCTAGGACGTGAAGCCTCAGGTTAATAGGAGGGTAGCTAGGTGGCTAAGTAACTAGGCCCTACAGGCCACTTTTACAGGATGGGAGTTCCTCCCTATTCCTTCTATCTTGTTGTGAGGCCGTTCAGGACGAGCATGCATGCATTCATAATTAAGCAAATGGATAACTGAGTAAAAGACTTAAAAACAAGATAACAACCAACTAGGTCCCTAGTGCCTTTTTACTTAACTAGAGGAGGGCTGAGTTTTATTTTCCTTGTTCTTTTTACATTCTTTTTCTTTTACTTACGCTTAACCGTACACAGATGACTTCCCACGGATCCTCCGATGACGGAAATGCCCTGACCCACACTGACGGACTTGCACGAGAGGGCTTTCCCCGCATTCTGTGGGAAGTGCTTCAGGGAGCTGGATACACGACACCCCCTCAGTACGCGGTGCAGCAGTTCGAGAAGCACCGAGTGCCCCGCTGTAGGGTGAGGATGACCTTGGAGCCTCATCCCCTGCAGCCAGGCTGGCGCTCCTTGGACTCAGAGTCTTTCGGGTACCGGGCAGAGGACACGATCGAGGCGATCGCTCTGCATGGATTGACTACCTTCTGCGGGTTCCATCCCTTGGAGCTGGCTACCCATCCCATTGGCTTGTTCCCCGCTGAAAAGGAGGACGACCCAATGTGGAAGGATCGGGTGGAACATGCCAAGGACATCTGGGCCATCTACCCAGGTCAGACTGCGCACTTGACAGTACGGTGCATGAATGCCCTGTACCGTCTGCAGGTGATGCGCGGTGAGGCCATGTCCCATCTGATGGCACTGCTGGAGGCCACCAAGATCACGTTGGATAACCGAGAGGAGCTTGTGGTCGACTTGTCTCAAGAAATGGTAGAGAAAGATTTGCAAGTGGAGCAGCTGTCTGGTGAGATCCATGAGTTGGAGGAGCTAGTGGGCACCCGGGAGAACACCATTGAGGTCCTAGAGGATCAGCTCCTCAACACTCAGCAGCAGCTTGCAGAAGCAAATGAGCACCTGGACATGCACCACTAGGAGATCCAGGACCAGGAGGACGACGAGGACGTCGACATTGAGGGAGGAGATGAGCCTGCCTCCAGTGTGGACACTGCTGGCTCGGGAAGACCACCTTCCCCCGAGTCAAGTGTTGCTTCGTTCGCTCACTAGGTGTCCAGGGTAGGCTTAGAAGTTGGACAGTCGGACTCCTCGCAGCTAGCTTAGCTTTTGCACCCTTGGGGTACTAGGCTAGGTAGAGTTGAGTCATTTTTTGGAACAATTTGATGTAACCATGTTAAACTCTCTTGGGAGCTTGTTTGAGGAATGCTATTATCAGTTTAATTTTGGAAGGAAGAATTTATGCCTCTTAAAGAATCCCTTTTGTTGAAGTTAGATCTTTCATGCTGTTTTTAACTTTTTTCCTGTGTTGAAATCTTGAAATTGGAACTGTGGTGTTAAGTAAGTATGTGATTTTTCAGATGGCGGGAGGCAGCGTCGTGGCCAGAACGAGCACGTTCCACCACCACCCCCACCTCCCACTCTGCAGGAGCTCATGGCTCAGCAGAATGAGATTCTGAGGCAGCTGGCTCAACGTCAGCCACCACCCCAGCATTATGGTGGTGGAGACCACCAGCGTCACCCCGCGGCGGCCACCTATCAGGAATTCCTCAGCACCCAGCCTCCACTGTTCACAAGGGCGGAAGACCCACTTGATGCAGATGTGTGGCTGCGAGTGGTGGAGTCCAAATTTCCACTGCTCCATGGAGTTTGCTCAGAGGTCACCAAAGTCAGGTTCGCCACCCAGCAGCTTCGCGGACCTGCAAGGACTTGGTGGGATCACTTTCTTGCTATGCAGCCCGAGGACCGAGAGGTGGAGTGGAGGGAGTTTAAGGCAGCTTTTAGAGGACATCATATACCAGCCGGGATCATGGACAGGAAACTCAATGAGTTCTTGGCACTCACTCAGGGCAACAGGACAGTGTTGCAGTATGCCCAGGCCTTTAATGACTTGTGCCAGTATGCGGGATATCATGCGGATACAGATGAGAAGAAGAGGGACAGATTCAGAAGGGGGCTCAGCACTAAGCTCCGGGATCGTCTCAACACCGTCAGGGCCAACAGCTACAATGAGTTGGTAAACATGGCTATCTCCCAAGAGGACTGCATTACAGCTAGGCAGGCAGAGAAGAAGAGGAAGATCCCCGTGGCAGGACCCTCAGCTCAGCCACAGCGTTTTCGGATTGTGTCCGACACCCAGGGCAGGGGACCCCAGCAGCAGCAAGGGCGATGGGTAATCCGACCTCAGCAGCAGCAGCAGCAGGCACCCAACCGTAACCAGTTCCCAGCTCAGAGGAATAATCAGCAGCAGCAGTACCGCCAGACCAATGACAACAGATGTTTCACCTGTGGCAACACTGGGCATTATGCCAAGAATTGCCCCAGGAACCAGCAGAGGCAGGGGCAGAATGCTAACCAGAACCAAGGCAAGAGGCAGAAGGTGCAAGTGAGGCAAGGCAGGCTGAACTTCACCACCATAGTTGATATCCCAGAGGGAGCACCCGTCTTGACTGGTATCTTTACAGTATTAAATTATCCTGCTATTGTTCTTTTTGATTCTGGTGCATCACATAGTTTTATCAGTACCAAATTTTGTGCCAAGTGCCAATTGCCTTTTCACCACACCAATGGGGGTATTACAATCTCAACACCAGGAGGCAGGGTTGCCTCCTATCAGATCTGTAGGCACGTACCAATTAAGCTGGGTAGTCTCATAATCAAAACTACCCTAATGATAATGGGGTTGGATAGCGTGGATATTATATTGGGAGCTGACTGGTTGACCAGGCACCAAGCAGTTATGGATATCGCAGCCAGAGCCATTGAGGTGCACTCACCAACTTGTGGTGAGACCACCCTGTATTTGCCTGACCAGGGTTGTACCCGATCTTGTGCTTTTGTTATGTTAGAATCCCCGGTGGAAAAGATTCCAGTAGTCTGTAACTACCCTGATGTTTTCCCAGATGAATTGCCAGGGATGCCACCTGACCGAGATGTTGAATTTGCCATCGAATTGCAACCCGGGACCGCTCCTGTCTCCAAGAGACCCTATAGGATGCCTCCCGCGGAATTGGCAGAATTAAAGAAGCAATTGCAAGAGTTGTTGGACAAGGGATTTATTCGTCCAAGCACTTCACCATGGGGATGTCCAGCTTTATTTGTGAAGAAAAAGGATGAGAGTTTGAGGATGTGTGTTGACTACCGTCCTCTCAATGCGGTGACCATAAAGAACAAATACCCGTTGCCTCGCATTGATGTTCTGTTTGATCAGTTGGTTGGAGCCAAGGTATTCTCCAAGATAGACCTTCGCTCAGGATACCATCAGATCAAGATCCGCGCTAGCGATATTCCCAAGACAGCTTTCTCTACCAGATATGGACTGTATGAGTTTCTGGTGATGTCTTTTGGGCTGACCAATGCCCCGGCTTATTTTATGTACCTGATGAATTCAGTGTTTATGCCAGAATTGGATAAGTTCGTGGTTGTCTTCATTGATGATATTCTGGTTTATTCCAAAAATGAAGACGAACATACTGAGCACCTGCACATTGTGCTTCAACGGCTGCGTGATCATCATCTTTATGCGAAGTTGTCTAAGTGTGTGTTCTGGCTGACGGAGATTAAATTCTTGGGTCACACAATCTCACAGGATGGGATATCAGTTGATCCTGAAAAGGTACAAGAGGTAATGGATTGGAAACCCCCGGCTACAGTGAAGCAGATTCGGAGTTTTCTGGGACTGGCAGGGTACTATCGACGATTTATTCCGGATTTCTCCAGAATTGCCAAACCAATGACTGAATTGTTGAAGAAGGGAGTCAAATTCGAGTGGAGTCAAAAGTGTGAAGATGCCTTCCATACCTTAAGGCAACATTTGACAACGGCCCCAGTGCTAGCTCAACCTGACAACACCAAGCCATTTGAAGTTTATTGTGATGCTTCTGGTACTGGTTTGGGATGTGTCTTGATGCAAGAGAACAGAGTGATTGCTTATGCTTCCCGAGCACTCAGGCCCCATGAGCAGAACTACCCTACACATGATCTAGAATTGGCAGCTGTAGTTCATGCTCTTAAGATATGGAGACACTACCTGATGGGAGCTCACTGTAACATCTACACTGATCACAAGAGTCTCAAATACATCTTCACTCAGGCAGATCTGAACATGAGGCAAAGGAGGTGGTTAGAGTTGATCAAGGATTATGATTTGGAGGTGCATTACCATCCAGGGAAGGCCAATGTGGTGGCAGATGCCTTGAGCAGAAAGGCCCAGTGTAATTGTATGAGCATGGATGTGGGAATGACCACCCTATGTGATGAGTTGTGTAAGCTGAACCTGGAAGTTGTTTCTTCAGGTAACCTAAGCTATATCTCGGTGAAGCCCACATTGCAAGAACAAATAGTCAGGGCACAGGTTGAGGATAAGGGTGTTCAGGTTATCAAGGATATGATCAAGCAAAAGGCAGAAAAATACAAATGTTTCCGACAGGACAGTAAGGGAATTCTATGGTTTGGAGATCGATTGGTTGTTCCCAAGGACCCTGAGCTTAGAAAGAAGATACTGGACGAAGCTCACCTTTCCAAATTCTCCATGCACCCTGGTAGTAACAAGATGTATCATGATCTCAGATCTCTATATTGGTGGACTAGAATGAAAAGGGAAATTGCCAAGTACATATCCGAGTGTGACACTTGTCAGAGGATAAAGGCTAGTCACTTGAAGGCAGCAGGCCCTCTGCAACCCCTTCCCATACCATCTTGGAAATGGGAGGACATTTGCATGGACTTTATAGTGGGATTACCCAATACCTCCAGGCACCATGATTCTATTTGGGTTATCGTGGACAGATTGACCAAGACGGCTCATTTCTTGCCAGTGCACACCACCCACAAGACCGAGAAGTATGCTGAAATTTATGTTGATCAGATAGTGAGATTGCATGGTATTCCCAAGACCATTATATCTGACAGAGGAGCACTTTTTGTGGCACGCTTTTGGGAGAAACTGCAAGAATCACTTGGAACCCATGTTATCCGAAGCTCGGCATATCACCCTCAAACAGATGGTCAAACAGAAAGGGTGAATCAAATTTTGGAAGATATGTTGCGAGCCTGTGCACTACATTATGGAAAGGATTGGGACAAGTGTCTGTCTTTGGCAGAGTTCTCTTACAACAATAGCTATCAATCCAGTCTGAAGATGGCACCTTTTGAGGCATTATATGGGAGAAGGTGTAGGACCCCACTGAATTGGTCTCAAGCAGGAGAAAGGGAAATTTTTGGGCCAGACTTAGTACTCGAGGCAGAGGCAAAGGTCAGAGTCATTACCAAGAACTTGGAAGCTGCTCAGGCCAGGCAAAGGAGCTATCATGATAAGAGGCGGAAGCCTCTACAGTTTGAGGTGGGAGATCATGTCTATCTTAAGGTATCACCCACCAAGGGTGTTCAGAGATTCGGGATCAAGGGCAAGTTAGCTCCTCGCTACATTGGACCCTATGAGATCAAGGCAAGTTGTGGACCCGTAGCTTACCAATTGGAATTGCCACCTCACATGTCAGCAGTGCATAATGTGTTCCATGTATCTCAGTTGCGCAAATGTGTTCGTCTACCCACTGAAGTACTGCCAGAACCAGACATTGAGATAGAACCAGACTTGTCCTACCAAGAGTACCCCGTCAAGGTGTTAGATCAAAAGGAGAGATCAACTCGGGCAAGGTCAGTCAGAATGTATAAGGTTCAGTGGAGTCACCATTCAGCAGAAGAAGCTACATGGGAGACTGAGGATTTTCTACGCTCTCGCTTCCCCGACTTTCTACCCAAAGGAGTCGGTATGTAACCCCAGAACCCCACCCCCACCTGCCCTTTGAATCCAATTATAAGAAAAACTTAGATAACAAGGATAGTCTAAGTTGTGGATTTAACTTAAGAAGGGCTTCCTTCTGAAGTTGCAAAGAGAATGACATTCGAAGAGCAGTTAACAAGAGAAACTTGAATATAAAGAAAGAGTAGAACCAACACACCTTCCAGCACCCTCCAAGGGACTCTACCTAAAATCTCGGGACGAGATTCCTTTAAGGGGGGAGGGCTGTAACACCCCAGGTGTTGCCATGGCTGGAGCACACCTTGGCACTCAAGACTATGATCACATGTGGAAGAACTTAAGGAGCAAAAGTATAAGGGGCTTTGGAAGCTAAGTTTTTACTAAGAGTTGATAATGACCAAAGGCATTACCCTAATTGTGTGCAACTATCACCTTGGGAGAGGGGGGAAAGAACCCTAGGCCTCTCTTAAACCCTATCTCCCAAAGCCATGGATAAGAGGGGAAAGAGAGTGACCAAATGTGCAAAACATGGGTAATCTTTACCCAAACCCTAAGCAGCATTATAACCATCAATTAGGGGGGGGGGAAATATTGCAAAAAGGCCCCTAGGGAAACCCCATTTCAAATCTCCAAGTGGAGAGAGAGCTAGAGCTCTCTAATTCCCTCTAAGTCCCATTTTAGCCCTAAATCAAAGATCAACCGTGTTCACTTCAGAAATGGCGCCAAAACCACTTGGGTTCTATACCAAAAATGTGCAATACCACTTAGGGCACCCACTGGAAAAAGTTGAGCTCGAGACTCGGACGTTTGACATGCCATGGCATGGCTTTTGTCGTGTTATGCTCAGTATGACACACCTGTTTTGGCACCCGAAGATCTCCCTCCCTAGGCCGTATCTGCCCCGGCGTCTCACAGTTGAGTGACAGCCCTAGGTGCCAGGAAGAGGTCTGCGTCGGACCTTTGCAAAGATTCGCACGTTTGCGACCTCGGGCGACATTTGAACACTGGAAGAAACAAACCGCCACGTGTTCGACGCCGTCTGCCGCGCCAGAGCACGCCCGCGCGCGCCCGCGCCGCGCCCAAGCCAAGCCAGCGCCCTGGTCCGCGTCCGCGACTATAAAACGCCCAGGAGCCTTGGCCGTACCCCTCCGCACGCACTCAAGCCTCACCAGAGCTCAGTTCGCCGCCGTTTGCCCATACGCGACGCGCCCGCGACCACCCGAGCCCCCTGCCACCGTAGACCGGCCAGCCCAGCCATTCCCAACCCCGTCCAGCCCTCGGAGAAGACTGTGCACGTCTCCGCGAAGCTCCCCGAGCGAGGAATCGGGCTCTGCTTCACCGGAGAGGCCGGCCCAAGGTCACCGGACTTCAACCGACCGCCGGCAACCGTGGACCGAGGTACACCGTGCACCTCTCTTCGATTCCTTGCACGGTTAGACTCCTTAGACCTCCACGAAGCTCCCTATGCCCTTGGATTGAACTATGCCGCCGTGGATAGGCCGGAACACACGCCGCCGACGAGCTCGCCCGCCTGCTCACGTGGACCGGGCGATTCTGGCCATCCCCGACGACGAGCCGTACCTCGACGTGATCGCCAGACCCTCCCCGAGCCAACCCTACCCTTCGCCGGACCTCCCTCGCCGCCGGTAAGCCGCGTCACCCTTTTCTTTTCCGCGGCTACTGTTTCAGTTGAGGGAGGGACTGCGGGTGAGAGGGAGAGAAACCCAGGGGGTTAAGTGAAAGGTCAGAGACTCAAGTGAATAGTGCCTTAAGGGTAGATCTGCGAGGTTTGAATTGTTTTAAACACAGGGGCCTCGGCGCAAACTGTTTTTCCAGGAAAACTTAATTAAAACCTAATTTAAATTCAAACAGAAACTTTAAAAACCCATAACTTCTGTTTGGTTTATCCAATTTTGGTCAAACCAATTTTGCCAGACTCTAAATCATGTAACCTATTCAGGAAAAATATAAAACCCCTTGGTGCTGTGGAAAACTTAAAAGTTCTGATTTAATGTTAACCTTGGCCAAAAGCTAAATAATAGTAAGAAAAATAGTTAGGCTATTTGACTAAGGTTAGAAAAATTTGGAGAAGTTTATATTCACCTACTAACCTGTTTAAAAATGTTAAACCCCTCTGTCCATTACATTAAGTTAGTTTTAACCCCTTATTCCAAATATGCTTAAGTTTAAGAAAAATAGGAAAAGGGACACAAATATTGAACCAGAGGGCACCCCTATTTCTGTTAAGATACTTAGTTAATGTAGTTCACTAGAAAAATATATCATACCCTGTTTTAGTGTAAAATAATTAAGATCTCTTTTATTTTAATAAAACAAGTGAAACTTAGAAAAATTCTACAAAAATAACCCCAAGGTAAAAACACCCCCACCCTTGGGATAACTATTGTTTTATTAGAAAGAACTTAGGAAAAATATGAAATCTGCTGTTTGACATTTTTCAAATAGTAATGTAGTAGAAAGAGCCTTTTTGACATGAAACTTAAGAAAAGCATAACTAAATAACCACCCCTTAGTTTCCTGTGATTTTTAGCACAAAGACCTATTATCACCAGAAGATGCCAACAAAAACAACCTTTAGGACAGAACCTACCCCTAACTAGGAGGTGTAGTGTAAAGTGCCCCTTTTTGCCTAACTTTTGTTATTTTTGTTTAAGGCCTAACTTTTATACCTTAAGCCTCAAATTCTTAAAACAAGCTAAAATAGCCAGTGACAACCCACTGTGATTTTTACAGAATTTTTGGAAATTATTAAAACCCTGTCATAGTTCAAACCTGCCCTAGAAACCCTAAATGGAAATTAAAGAAAGGAAAATGAATAATGGAAATTGATGTCATCCTAAGACCTTTGTAAATTTGTCCACTGAAATATATGAAGGCAATACAAATCCACTATGTTATCCTTAATGAAAACCTAAGCCTAAAGGGTAGTAAGTATAAACCACTTGGAGCCTCACCTTGCTAAGAAAACCTTAAGTTACTTCTCGACTTAGTTTCTTTTGCATAATGTTATTAAATCATGCATAATCATGACATACATGTTCATTGCATTTCGATAGACTGTAATCTTGCTGACGGAGAGTACATCCTCGTGCCGGAGCAAGGAGCTGCTCAGGAGGTAGCCCCAGATCCAGCACCAGAGCTAGCACCAGAGGACCTGCCTGCCCCTGCTTTGGAAGGCAAGCCCCGGTTTTATGCATAACCTGTTATTTATGCTATTTTACTTCACTTAATGATTGTAGGATTGATTGTGCACTTAGGTGTAGGAATTGTTTGAAACCCTAGTTGCATGATCTCAGGAATCCTTTTGAAATGAATACTAGTATGACAGGTCGAGTAGTTGCTTTAATTAAATAGGATCTCGGTAGAAGACGAGTGATTTTTCTAGCACTCGCGCGAGATCAGGAAATTGATTGTACCCACTTTCACACTATCATGATACTAGTTGGTGGACAACAATCCATGGGGATTGGTTGTTTACGAGATGGAAATGGAATAAGGATTAACGTGCGGATACCTGTGTCAAGCGTTTGAATGTACTAAACACATACCGAGAAATATGGTAAATCGGTAAGCCTAGTACCTGATTGAACCTGGCAGTGGACTTTACCCCTCACGCGACCTGAGACGAGGTCTCCCATTCCGGTTATGGTGGGTACAAGTGCGGTCACTGCACGACGGCCAGTCGGGGTCAGTGAGGCATTGTACGCCAAGGCGGTGAGCCCTGATCTGCTGACGGGGAATCGATGGGGACGGTTGATGTGTGTGGGGACGGAGTGCCCCTACATGTCGTGTGTTTAGGTTTACCTTGCAAGGATAAAAACTCGATTCGAATCGTCTGCTTCTCGCAGCTAATGAGACTGCTTGATCCATTGTACTGCATTGAGTAATAAGTGGAAGTATGATGAGTTGAGATAAGATGTTGATTGTTAATAATGCTTGCTACCATGTATGAGTAGATAGTCCACTTTTAGCCTTAAGAGAGTCACACTTAACTTTGATTAAGTTAAAATCTTGATTTAGAAACTCAGCTAGTGCTTTTGGCAACCAAACCCCACAGCCAAACAGTTGCATGTCTAGAGGTAGAGGAGTAGACTCCTCACACCGGGTAAGTCTAGCTGAGTATTAGTATACTCAGCCTTGCTTGTGGCATAATTTTTACAGGTTCTCTGGAGGAGATGGTTGCTGGGATAACTTGGCCGACCACCCTGCCACCGGGTTGGACTGTCGAGTGGGACCCTGCCTCGGCTGAGGAGGAGCATGAGGAGTGATGGGACAGGCTTCCCCATCTCTCTGTTTTTTTTTATTTACCGTTAGTTTTATTTCCGCTGCACTCCAAACAATGATGGTTACTTTTGCAAAAACTCCGATGATGATGATGGTGATGTAATAATTTAACATTACGACATGTATGGTTTTATGCTTTATTGTATTTGCTCTGTGACTCACCTTCGAGTGAGATTGTGGTACCTGATCCTGTCAGTGGCCGTGTCGGACTAGATCCGAGGGATTGACGGGTTATTCCCATTTAAGTGTGGTCTAGCCTCTAAGGCGGGACTTGGACACTTAAGTTGGAATAATTCGGGCAGTTCCGCCACAAGACCGTCCCTCTTGACCCCAGCAACGACACCTCCAAGCAAGTCCGGATCGGCTCTGAGCTCGACCCCAAATAGGAAGCAGTGCTCGTCGACTTTCTCCACGCAAACGCCGAGGTTTTTGCGTGGAGTCCCTCGGACATGCCTAGCATACCGAGGGATGTCGCCGAGCACTCGCTGGATATCCGAGCTGGAGCCCGACCCGTGAAGCAGCCTCTTCACCGATTCGACGAAGAAAAGCGCAGAGCCATAGGCGAGGAGATCCACAAGCTGATGGCTGCAGGGTTCATCAAAGAGGTATTCCACCCCGAATGGCTAGCCAACCCTGTGCTTGTGAGAAAGAAAGGCGGGAAATGGCGGATGTGTGTAGATTATACTGGTCTAAACATAGCATGTCCGAAAGTTCCCTACCCTCTGCCTCGCATCGATCAAATCGTGGATTCCACTGCTGGATGCGAAACCCTGTCTTTCCTCGATGCGTACTCAGGGTATCACCAAATCAGGATGAAAGAGTCCAATCAGCTCGCGTCTTCTTTCATCACACCTTTTGGCATGTACTGCTATGTTACTATGCCATTTGGTTTGAGGAAAGCGGGTGCGACATACCAAAGGTGCATGAACCACGTGTTCGGAGAGCACATTGGTCGAACGGTCGAGGCTTACGTCGATGACATCGTAGTCAAGACGAGGAAAGCCTCCGACCTCCTTTCCGACCTTGAAACGACATTCGAGTGTCTCAAGGCGAAAGGCGTAAAACTCAACCCCGAGAAGTGTGTCTTCGGAGTACCCCGAGGCATGCTCCTGGGGTTCATCGTCTCCGAGCGGGGCATCGAGGCCAACCCGGAGAAAATCGCGGCCATCACCAACATGGGCCCCATCAAGGACTTGAAAGGAGTACAGAGGGTCATGGGATGTCTTGCGGCTCTGAGCCGTTTCATTTCGCGCCTCGGCGAAAGAGGCCTACCTCTGTACCGCCTCTTAAGGAAGACCGAGCGCTTCACTTGGACCCCCGAGGCCGAGGAAGCCCTCGGGAACCTAAAGGCGCTCCTTACAAGCGCGCCCATCTTGGTGCCCCCGCTGCCGGAGAAGCCCTCTTGATCTACGTCGCCGCTACCACTCAGGTGGTCAGCGCCGCGATCGTGGTCGAGAGACGAGAAGAGGGGAACGCATTGCCCGTCCAGAGGCTGGTCTACTTCATCAGTGAAGTACTGTCCGAGACCAAAATCCGCTACCCGCAAATCCAGAAGCTACTGTACGCGGTAATTCTGACACGGCGAAAGTTGCGACACTACTTCAAGTCTCATCCGGTGACTATGGTGTCATCCTTCCCCTTGGGGGAGATCATCCAGTGCCGAGAGGCCTCGGGTAGGATTGCAAAGTGGGCGGTGGAGATCATGGGCGAGACGATCTCGTTCGCCCCTCGGAAGGCCATCAAGTCCCAAGTCCTGGCAGACTTTGTGGCTGAATGGGTCGATACCTAGCTTCCAGAAGCTCCGATCCAACCGGAACTCTGGACCATGTTTTTCGACAGGTCGTTGATGAAAACAGGAGCGGGCGCGGGCCTGCTCTTCATCTCACCCCTCGGGAAGCACCTCCGCTGCGTGCTGCGCCTCCATTTCCTGGCGTCCAACAATGTGGCCGAGTACAAGGCTCTAGTTAATGGGTTGCGCATCGCCATCAAGCTAGGGGTCTGGTGCCTCGACGCTCGTGGCGACTCGCAGCTTGTCATCGACCAAGTCATGAAGAACTCCCACTGCCGCGACCCGAAGATGGAAGCCTACTGCGATGAGGTTCGGTGCCTGGAGGACAAGTTCTACGGGCTCGAGCTTAACCACATCGCTCGACGATACAATGAGACTGCAGACGAGCTAGCTAAGATAGCCTCGGGGCGGACAATGGTTCCTCCGGACGTCTTCTCCCGAGACCTACATCAACCCTCAGTCAAGACTGACGACACGCCTGAGCCCAAGAAGGTCTCGGCTCAGCCCGAGGCGCCCTCGGCTCAGCCCGAGGCACCCTCGGCCCCCGAGGGTGAGGCACTGCGCGTCGAGGAAGAGCGGAATGGGGTCACACCTAATCGAAACTGGCAGACCCCGTACCTACAATATCTCCACCGAGGGGAGCTACCCCTCGACAGCGCCGAAGCTTGGCGACTGGCGCGGCGCGCCAAGTCGTTCGTCTTGCTGGGTGATGGGAAGGAGCTCTACCACCGCAGCCCCTCAGGCATCCTCCAACGATGCATATCCATCGCCGAAGGTCAGGAACTATTGCAAGAAATACACTCGGGGGCTTGCGGTCATCACGCATGTGACACCCCAGTGTCACCTAGGGTTTCTCTTAAAATGCCAAACCAAGAACCATCATTTTATGTGAACCAAAGTAAGCATGAGCATCAAATTAACTTAAGAGCAAAGAATCCACCAAGCATATACTTAAAAGTATCATGATCAAAACAAATGGGTCTTTCAAAAAGGTAATAATGTTGCAACCCTAATGAAAACCCTAAGTGAGCCCCAAGAGCAAAATTCAAGAAAATAAGGAAAAGGGTATGAAAAATTTAAAATCATGGCTTGAGCCAATTATAAACATTGAAGTATATTTAATAAGCAACAAGAAAGGTTGAGAAAGCTTGGCCAAAACAACTCAAATAAAACCCCAAATCAAGCTTCTCATGTGGGGACTTAATGGGAATTCTGAATTTCAGAATTCTGAAATTCAGACCTTGAGCCAAAGATCAAGGATGTTCACCTTGATCCCTAACTCGAATCCTAATGGCCCCATTAACAAAAATGTCCCTAACTAACCCCTCTGTCATGTGCCAGGAGATGGCATTGGGACGCGTGCCTCGGACACGTCAAACCAGAGATCTTCTCCCTGTGTGTGGCAGTGAGACAAACAGGATTTCTCCCCTCTCTATCTCTTAATCCAGTCAGCGAAACTTGCTAGCCTCCACACACAAGCGACAAAGGAACCTTAGAGGAAGAGATCTCTCAACGGGATCATGGCCATAATCTCAAAGGTTTGGGCCCAATCCGCGCTTGAACTTGACCTCTCTCTGCGCTGCCTCGTGCTCGACGCTGTGCCAGGCGCCAGAGCGCGCACTGGCGTTCGCCGCGCACGCCTTGAGCGCTTGTCAGAGCCCCACCCTCGGCCGTGCTCGCCCGCGCCTATAAAGCCTCCCCGGGCGTGCCTCACTTCACCCCGCGCTCACCATCACTAGCCAGCCACCCCTCCTTAGCTCCGGCGAGCTCATTTCCGCCCGCCATTGCCGCCAGAGCTTCGGCCACCGTGGCCAGCCCACTCCAGCCACCCCCAAGTCGAGCCAGTGCTTCGGTAAGCTCCGCCAGTGGCCCGTGAAGCTTTCCAAGCCCTCGGACCAGGCCGGACTTCACCGGAAGCCCGAGATCGACTTCACCGGACTTCGGTCTTCCGCCGCAGCGCGTGGACAGAGCTAACCAGTGAGTCTTCGTCCAATTCCTTGCACCCACATCTTCTCTAGAATCCCGTGAAGCTCTCTGACCCGTTCAATTGAACTATCTCGCCGTGAGCAGGCCGGACTCCTCGCCGCCGGCGAGCATCCCCGCCTGCGCACGTGGACCGGCCAACTCCGACCATCCCCGACGGTGACCCGCACACCATTGTGATCCCCAAGACCTCCCCTACGTCCTCGACCACTTCACCGGAGCAATCTCGCCGCCGGTAAGCCCCTCCGCCCTTTCTTCCGCTGCGGTTACTGTTTAAGTTAGGAGAAGGACCTCGAGTTAGGATTAGAAGAACCCGAGGGGTTTCTGTAACGTCAGTGACTCATTTGAATAGTAGCCCAGGGACTGATCCGCGAAGAAAACTTAAAACACCCGCCAGGGACCCCAGTGCAAAGTAGTTTTCCATTTAATCAATTCTGTTAATCTTTTTAAATAACCAGAGAACTTAGAAAATCCATAACTTGATGAATTCTTAATCAAAAGTTGTCAAACTAATTTAGCTAGATCCTAAATATTATGAGCTATCATTTAAAAATGATAAACCCTAGGCTTTCTGTTCTAAATTTTAGAGTTTAAAATTAAAAACAGAAACTGACCAAACCTTGTTTAATTAAGGAAAATTAGTTTTTCTTCTGTGCTGAACCTAAGAAAATTTTGTAGATGTTCAAACCTCACTTAAGCACTGTTTAAAAATAGTAGGAACCCCAGTATTGAAGAATATAGTGTAGATTTTCATTTAAAGCTATTTTGCCCAAAACTTAGGAAAAATCAGAAAGGCATTAGAAATTAATGAACAGTGAGTAGAATTATTTTTCCTAGTTTACTTAAGTAACAAAGAACCTAGGAAAAATAAAGAGACCATTAGTCCAGATCAGTTTTAAATTAAAGTGTTTTATTTAGCCTTATTTGAACTGAAATTCAATTATTAGAATTACAAAACTATACCCAAAATTGATAATAAAAATCCAGTGGACTTACAACCACCAGAGCCCCACTGCAAAAATAATGAACACCTCAGCCCAACATTTTAAGTAAGGAAAATAAATATAAAATGATAATAGGCATTTTCCAAATAAATCATGAACAACCCCTAATGATGTAATAATGGGCAACCAAAAATTTGCTAAGTCCATAATGAGATAAACCACCAGAGAAAAATGCAAACCCATGAAAAAGGAGCAAACTCATACCTATTGCTAATGAATTATGAGAAAGGCCACTTAATCCAAATAATGCATACCACCCCTTCCCCTAAGCAAAAAGATGCCAAACTTCAGAATGATTGCTCTTGCGTAAAACAATAACTAATAAAAATAAGAACTTTGTTGTTTGATATTTTTCAAATATAGTGGTAGTAGAAAGCACCTATTTGGCTAGAAACTTGAGAAAACCATAGTAAAATAACTAAAAGGTATTAATGGCTAGAAATTTGTATCAAGTCATGTTATAGCACCTAAAAGCCAGAAAAAATAAGTTTTAGAGAATTACCCACTGTTAAATAATAGTTGTAGTTCAAAGCACCTCTTCTGCCCTAAAATTTGATAATTTTGTCCAGAGAAAACTATTCAATTTCTGATCCCCAAATTTTGAGACATAGAAATATACACCAGTACCAAGCCACTGTAATTTTTACAGAATTTTTGGAATTTTATTTAAGCAACTTGTAGTTCAAACCCACTCCAAAACATTAAAGAGAATAAAAAAAGGAAAGAGGAAATAAACCTCACCCCAATAAGTCTAACTTGAGTACTTATCAATTCTCACTAAGGCTTAAAAAGAATTCAGTGGAACCCCAAAAATAAACCTACCACTTATCTTAGATAAAGTTTGACCCAATTTACCAAGTATACCACCCAAGGGTCTTACATAAGTAAAGTTAACCTTGTTTAACTCAAGTAGATCATACACCGTCAAAAGTTGTAATTTCTAAAGCACCTATCATATCATGCATGTATCTTACGCATTGCATTCATTAGATTGTAATCTTGCCGACGGAGAGTACGTGCTCATCCTCGAGCAAGGATCTGTCCAAGAGGAGGACCAGGATCAAGCTTCCGAGGCTGCTGTTGAGGATCTCCCCGCAGCCCCAGCAATTGAAGGCAAGCCCCGGTTTTATGCATAACCGTATTATTATATGCTACTTTACTACACTTAATGCTTATAGGATTGTAATATGCACTTAAGTGTAGGAGTTGCTTAAAACCTCTAGTTGCATGAACTTAGGATTCCTTTTTGAGATGAATACTAGTATGCTAGGTCGAGTAGCTGCTTGCTAATCAGGATCTCGGTAGAAGTCGAGTGATTTTTCTAGCACTCGCGCAAGGTCAGGAATTGATTGTATTCATCTTGATAACGGGATATATGTTAGTCTATGGACTTGGATCCAGGGAGGATGCCTTGTCTATGAGACGGGAAAAAGGAATTAAGGATTAATGTGTGGATACCTGAGTCAAGCTTTTGAACGTACTAAGCACATGCCGGGAAAAATGGTAACCGGTAAACCTAGTACCTGAGTGAAGCCGGGCGCGGACTTTATCCCTCATGCGACCTGAGACTGGGTCTCCCATGCTAGCTATGGTGGGTACAAGTGCGGTCACTGCACGGCGGCAGCCGGGGTCAGTGGAGCATTGTATGCCAAGGCGATGAGGCCTGGACGCGAACAGGGAATCGATGGGGACGGTTGTCATGTGTGGGGTCGGAGTACCCTGACATGCCGTTTGTTTAGGTTTACCTTGCAAGGTTAAAACTCGATTCGAATCGTCTGCTTCTCGCAGCTAATGAGACTGCTTGACCCCTTGTACTGCATCGAGTAAGAAGTGAAATGAGGTTACATGAGATAATTTGTTGATTGAACTAAATGCTTGTCACCATGGATGCTTAGAAGGAGCAAATCTAGCTAAGTTAATGAGGATAGAAAATTGAAAAGCTAAAAATTGATTTTAGAAACAGCTAGTGCTTTTGGCAAACCAAACCCCTCAGCCAAACAGCTGCATAGTCTAGAGGTAGAGGAGTAGGCTCCTCACACCGATTAAGTCTAGCTGAGTATTAGTATACTCAGCCTTGCTTGTGGCATAATTTTTGCAGGTACCATCCAGGAAATGGTTGATGGTGTGACTTGGCCTACCACCCTGCCACCGGGTTGGACGGTCGAGTGGGATGTTGCTCCGGCAGGAGAGGAGCACGAGGAGTAGTGGGCTAGGCCTTGCCCATTTCCTCGATACCGACGACATCGATTATCCGCTGCACTTTATTTTGTGAACTCTTATTTGCTACTCAAAAACTCCGATCTATGTAATAATTCAGCACTTAATTTGAGGTTTCCTGTTTTATTGTATTTCTTCTGTGACTCACCTTCGAGTGAGACTGTGGAATTTGATCCTGGTTAAGTGGCTCTATCAGACTAGATCTGAAGGACTGACGGGTTATTCCGATTTAAGTGTGTTGCGACCCCTGAGGCGTGACTTAGGCACTTAAGCTGGAATAATTCGGGTGGTTCTGCCACAGCTGATATCGGAGCAAATTCCCCCACAGAGAAGGACAATAAACCATGAATACCAATTTTCAAAATCTAAAACTTGCCTAGAAACTGCTACGGATCGTCAGGACTAGACCGCTAGACCTATGACGAAAGGCCTTAGGCATAGAGGGAGAAATAGGTGGCTAACTAATTAGGCCCTGTGGGCCAGTACTTATATTTCTAAGGATGCCCTAAAAAGCACCCTATTTTTGGAGAGGTAACGTTACTTCCAGCATGCATGCATTATAAACACAAAGAGGAATTAAAAATTTGAGCTAACCCACTTTCTTTAGAACCATCCGGGCTCTCTTTTTCTTTTCCTTCCACCATAATCTTTACCTTTGATTCCCTTCCGCAGATGAATTCACCCACCCCCGTCAGTGGAGGAGACACTCGTTTCAGTTCCGACTTCCTTTCTCGCGATAGCTTTCCTTCCATCTTGTGGGAAGTGCTTAACTCTGCCGGTTACCCTACGCCCCCTTTGTACACTGTGCAGTTGTATGAGGAGCATCGGGTACCTCGTTGTCGGGTCTGGCTGACTTTGGAGGCTCATCCCCTTCAGCCGGGTTGGCGTTCTCTTGATTCTGAGACAATTGGACTCAGGACGGACGACACCGTTGAAGCAGCAGCCATGAAGACTCTGATGACTTTCTGTGGCTACCATCCCCTGTAGATGGTGATGCACCCCTTGGGACTCTTCCCTGCTGAGAAGAAGGATGATCCCATGTGGTGTAACCGCGTGAGCCATGTAAAGGATGTGTGGGCGATGTATCCTGACTTGGTTGGGAGGATCACTGTTCAGTGCATGAGTGCGTTGTACCGCCTTCAGGCCCTTCAGAGCGATGCTATGGCACTCCTTGCTAACACCGCTCAAACTGCCAAGCTCACTCTCGACAGTCGAGAAGATTTTGTGGTCGATCTATCCACCGAGTTGGTAGAGAAGGATCTGCAGGTGGAGAGGCTGAGCCAGCGCATCACAACCTTGGAGCAGCAGGTGGAGATCTGAGACAACACTATTGATGTCTTGTAGAATCAGCTTCACGATGTGCAGAGGGAACTCGAAGAAGCAAATGACCACTTGGACATGCACCACCTGGAGATGGAGGCCAATGAAGCAGGAAGCGAGGGAGAAGAGGCTCTTGAGGAGCTAGGACCAGCCCCTGGTGCCAATGGGACTACCTCCGCGATGCCTCCTTCACCCGTATCCAGTGTCGCTTCCACCGCTCAGGGTTAAGCAGTCACTTCGACACTTTTAGGCGGATAGAAACCTATGCGAGCTTAGTTAATATCAGATTTTGGACTAGGCTTATGGGTACTTTCCCCTAATTGATGTAACCCTGTGAACCTTTGAAATCTATGGGATAATTTTCACCATGTTATATTCATTTCGAACCTAATATTATGATTATGGCATTTTTCCTTCCATATGAGATGGTATCTTGTCATTCGAAACTGTGAGTTGGGATAACAATGGCGACAATCTCTGTTTTCAGATGGCAGCTAGGCAGCGTCACGGGCATAACGAGCAGGTTCCCCCGCCACCTCCTCCAGCTCCCATAGTGCAGGAGCTGATGGCCCAGCAGAATGAGATTCTGCGACAGCTCTTGCAGCGCCAGCCCCACCCTCAGCAGCATGGTGGAGGCCAGCATCAGCGACCTCCGGCAATGGCAACTTATCAGGAGTTTCTGAGCACGCAGCCGCCCTTGTTCACCAAGGCAGAGGATCCGTTGGACGCCAACGTATGGCTTCGCGTCGTTGAGTCCAAGTTTCCCCTCCTCACGGGAGACTGCCCTGATGAGGCCAAGGCTCGCTTCGCCGCACAGTAGCTTCACGACCCTGCTCGGACTTGGTGGGACCACTTTTGTGCTATGCTCCCCGCTGATCGTGAAGTATCTTGGGAGGAATTTAAGACTACCTTCAGAGGACACCAAATCCCAGCTGGCATTCTTGATCGGAAGTTGAATGAATTTCTGGCCCTTAATCAAGGAACCCGCACGGTACTGCAGTATGCGCAAGCCTTCAACGACTTATGCCAGTATGCAG
This sequence comes from Zea mays, assembly GCF_902167145.1. Lineage (NCBI taxonomy): Eukaryota > Viridiplantae > Streptophyta > Magnoliopsida > Poales > Poaceae > Zea > Zea mays. The sequence continues at coordinate 68,495,770 of NC_050096.1, read as the reverse complement.
GATACCATGCTGATTCTGATGAAAAGAAGAGGGATCGCTTCCGCAGGGGTCTCAATACCAAGCTACGGGAACGACTCAACACTGTCCGGGCTGATAGCTTCAATGAGTTGGTCAACATGGTCATCTCCCAGGAGGATTGCATTGTAGCTCACCGGGCAGAGAAGAAGAGAAAGGCACCAATGGCAGCACCATCCGCTCAGGCTCAGAGGTTCCGGATTGCTTCTCACAATCAGAGCAGGGGTTTTCAGCAGCAGGCAGGCAGATGGGTGATCAGGCCACCTCAGCAGCAGCAGCAGAAGCCGGCACCCAACCGCTTTCCAGCTCCCGCCCCAAGGAACAATCATCCTCCGCAGCAGCAGCAGTTCCGCCAGGGCAATGGGAACAAGTGTTTCACTTGTGGCAATGTGGGCCACTATGCCAATAATTGTCCTAGGAACCAGCAGAGGCAGATGCCAGCACCAAATCAAGACAAGGGAAGAAAGCAGAAGGTGCAAGTCAGGCAAGGGAAGCTCAACTTCACTACTCTGGAGGAAGTACCTGAAGGAGCTCCTATCATGACCGGTACCTTTTTAGTTTATAATCAACCTGCTTTAATTCTATTTGATTCTGGTGCATCTCATAGTTTCATTAGCCAAAAGTTCAGTGCTAAATGTGAACTGCCATTCTCTCACTCAAAAGGGTCATTTATGAGTCACACCTGGGGGTAAAATTGCAACTAATCAATTAAACCAAAGTGTGCCTGTTCAACTGGGAAGCCACATGGTCAAAACCACTCTTCTTGTGTTGGGTTTGGAAAATGTGGACATTTTTCTAGGAGCTAATTGGATGACCTTGCACCAAGTTGTGCTTGATGTAGCCAGCCGTACCGTGGAAGTTAATTCTCCGTTCTGCGGGAACTTCACCTTAATTCTGCCTAGTCAAGGTTCTACTCAGTCATGTGCTTTCTCTATGACGGAGTTACCTCTGAAGAACATCCCAGTGGTCTGTGAGTATGCAGATGTCTTTCCTGATGAATTGCCAGGAATGCCACCAGACCGGGATATTGAATTCGCCATCGAGTTGCAACCGGGAACGACACCAATTTCCAAGAGGCCCTACCGAATGCCACCCGCTGAGTTGGCAGAATTGAAGAAGCAATTGCAAGAGTTGCTGGATAAGGGATTTATTCGCCCAAGCACTTCGCCTTGGGGATGTCCAGCACTGTTTGTGAAGAAGAAGGATGAAAGCTTGAGACTGTGTATAGATTACCGCCCTCTTAATGCGGTAACTATCAAGAACAAGTATCCTTTGCCTCGTATTGATGTTCTTTTTGACCAGTTAGTCGGGGCCAAGGTGTTTTCCAAGATAGACCTTCGTTCTGGCTACCATCAGATCAAGATACGAGCAAGTGATATTCCGAAGACGGCATTCTCAACCAGATATGGGCTATATGAATTTTTGGTGATGTCTTTCGGGCTGACAAATGCACCAGCATATTTCATGTATCTGATGAATTCTGTTTTCATGCCTGAATTGGACAAGTTCGTAGTGGTTTTCATCGATGATATTTTGGTGTACTCAAAGAACGAAGAAGGACATGCCGGGCATTTGCATGTAGTGCTTCAACGTCTGTGAGAGCACCACCTTTATGCCAAGTTATCCAAGTGTGATTTTTGGCTAAAGGGAATCAAATTCTTGGGTCACACTATCTCTCAGGCTGGAATAGCTGTTGATCCTGATAAAGTGCAAGAGGTGATGAACTGGAAGCCACCAACAATTGTCCGTCAGATTCGGAGTTTTCTGGGATTAGCTGGTTATTACCGAAGATTTATTCCGGACTTCTCTCGAATTGCGAAGCCTATAACTGAGTTGCTGAAGAAAGAGGCCAAATTTGTTTGGAGTCAGAAGTGCGAAGATGCCTTCCATGCATTAAGGCAGCATCTGACCACAGCACCAGTATTGGCGCAACCCGACAACAGCAAGCCTTTTGATGTATATTGCGATGCCTCTGGCACCGGGCTAGGTTGTGTCTTGATGCAAGACAACCGAGTCATCGCTTATGCCTCAAGAGCACTCAGGCCTCATGAGCAAAACTATCCCACTCATGACCTCGAGTTGGCAGCAGTGGTTCATGCATTAAAAATGTGGAGGCACTATCTAATGGGAACCCACTGCAACATCTTCACTGATCATAAGAGCCTTAAGTACATCTTTACTCAGGCTGATCTCAACATGAGGCAGAGAAGATGGCTAGAGCTGATCAAGGATTATGACCTGGAGGTACATTATCACCCAGGAAAAGCTAATGTGGTAGCACTAGTAAGAATGTGATCATCAGTGACGATTTTCTAGTGACGCTGGTGACTTCAGTCACAGATTGATACATTTCTATGACCAAATTGATAGCTTCGTCAACAATTACAAGGGACGAAGATTAGACTTGAATATTAAAGACGAAAATGAAAGGAACGTCATAGACGAAAATGAAAGGAACGTCACAGATTAATTTGGCTTGATCGGCTGACGTAATGCTGAAATAAATTGGTCACAGATGAGTTTTAGTAAAAAACGGCCCACGTGTACACACGGCGTGGGATCCTTGGCCTACATGGGCCGCAGTTTTTTGGGACACAGCCCCCACCTGGCGACGCGGACCCGGCCCAGTACGAAGCGGCAGTTAGTTATTTGGCAAAAAAAAGGTGCGCCCGCGGAGCTTCGAACTAGGGACCTGCGGCTTGCGTTAAATCGTTGCTACCACCAGACTACAGACTTGTTCGTGTATATAAAGAAACTTCCCGTTTATTAATGTGTTCCCATCTGTCGTTATGTTAACAGGTTTTCCCAGCCGCCATTCTGCGATCACGCCTGTTCTGTTTTTTCCTGCTGCGATCTGCGCTTGTGCGATCGGCCGTCAGGTTACGGCACACAACGACGCCGGCGTCTGTCGTCGTCCGCTTGATCGGCAACTGGGTAGTGTCGCAGCGAACGAGCGATCTTGTCGCCTGATCCATTGATCCAACTGTGTTGGAAGAACGGCGTCGTCTGCAAACAGCGAGGCAGAGAAGCTTCGGGCGCGGCAAAGCAGCGGCGTCTTGCGCATAGCTACGGCGGGCATGGACAGAACAGCGGCAGGGCGGGGAGAAAAGACAAGGTTTGATGTGTTGTGTTTTTGACAATAAGGTTCTATGTGCGTTTGAATTTTATTTCATATATGCATGTGTTTGATGTGGTTTTCAATTTTGTTCAATGTAATCATAGTTATGGAGTTAATGCAAGTTTTAATTTATTGTCAAAATAGATGGATAGAAGATGGGTTTATGGGAAACAATTCACACCTGCATATGTGAAAGGAGTTGAAGAGTTCATGAATTTTGTTACTGAAAGATACCCAGAAGACACAGACATTCGTTGTCCGTGCGTGAATTGTCTTAATCAAAGGTTGCGACCTCAGAGTGAAGTAGAAACTCATATACACATTTATGGAATGTCAGCTACATACACGAGGTGGATTCATCATGGGGAGTCGGCAGATACAGAAGTTGAGGGTATAGAGGAGGATGTCGAAGGATATGATAATGACTTTGGGATAAATATGGATGTGGACGATGATGTTTACGATGATGATCATGGAGTACCTGAGATGATCGGTGAACTGTTTGCAGCGGCAGAGGCTGATGGAGAAGAGCCAAGATTTGCAGGAGTTCTTAGAGATGCAAAGAAGGCACTTAGTCCGGGTTCTAGCCATTCAAAATTTTCTTTTATGGTGAGGATGTTGTATATGAAGTCTCGTTATCGAATCAGCAATACAGCATTTTCAGCAATGATGAAGCTGATGTCCGATGGATACCCTAATAGTGAGTTGCCAAAATCATATAATGAGGCCATGAAATATCTTACAGAATTGGGCCTTGGATACGAAAACATCCATGTCTGCAAGAACAATTGTGTGTTGTTTCAGAATGTTAATGCTAAATTGAATGAGTGCCCAGTATGCACAGAGTCTAGATGGAAAGATGAAACTGGTTCGAAGCAGGTTCCACATAAGGTTTTGAGGCATTTTCCACTGTTGCCAAGGTTGAAAAGAATTTTTGCTTCAAAACAAACTTCAGAGGAAACACAATGGCACAAGAAAGTGAGGAAGCCAGTCGCCAATGTGATGAGCCATCCAGCTGATGGGGAAGCGTGGAAGGACTTTGACCGAAAGTACCCAGGTTTTGCAAATGATCCGAGGAACCTGAGGCTAGCCTTAGCTACCGATGGATTCAATCCATTTGGCAACATGAGTACCCAGTACAGTATGTGGCCAGTGCTTGTGACACCGCTTAATCTCCCACCATGGGAATGCGTGAATCCAACAAACTGCTTTATGTCTTTACTCATCCCAGGTCCAAGATGTCCAGGAAAGGATTTTGATTTGTTCCTTGAGCCCCTAATTGAAGAACTGCTGAAGCTATGGAAGGGTGTCAAGACATATGATGCATGTACTGGTAGGAAGTTCGACCTTCGTGCTGCTGTACTATGGTGTATACATGATTATCCAGCGCTGGCCACGTTATCTGGGCGAACAACAAAAGGGTATTATGCATGTATTTATTGCGACAAGAATCCGTTGTCTATGGCAATAAGGAACAAGTTATGCTACATTGGACATCGTCGTTACCTTAAAAGGACACATTCATGGCGGAATAGCTTGGATTTCAATGGTAAGCGTGAAAACAAAGTTGTGCCTGGCAGGTTCACTGTGGATGAGGTCCTACAAGAGCTAGAGAAGGTGAAAGATGTCAGACCAGGGAAGCAGGCTGACATTACTGGAAATAAAAGGAAGCGTAGTAGTGACGGTCCAAAGATTTATAGCCGGAAATCTGGGTTGTGGCAATTGCCATATTGGAAAGATTTGATGCTTCCACATAATCTCGATGTGATGCACATAGAGAAAAATGTATGTGAAAATATTCTTTGCACACTACTTAGTATACCAGGCAAGTCCAAGGACACACATAATGCAAGGCTAGATTTGTATGATATGGGCATAAGACCTGAACTGCACTTGCAACAAGATGGCAACTCGGCCTGCAGGGCTCCACCTGCTCCATATGTGTTGGGGAAGGATCAGAAAGTCGAGTTTTGCAAGTTCCTCAAAGGTATCAAGTTTCCTGATGGATTTGCGGATAACCTAGCAAGATACATAAGTGAAGATGGTTCAAAGGTGGTTGGAAAACTGAAAACACATTCTTGCCACATACTCCTACAGAGAATCATAGCCGCTGGCCTTAGAGGACTGGTGAGGAAGGATGTATATGAAGCAATTGCAGAGCTGGGGACCTTCTTCAGGGAACTATGTAGTAGAAATCTACGGATAGATGTTGTGCAACGGCTAAAAGGAGATATTCCATTGATCCTATGCAAGCTTGAGAAAATATTTCCACCTGCCTTCTTTGATGTCATGGTGCACTTGAGTGTCCATCTTCCCGATGAGGCAATGCTTAGAGGACTTGTTCAGTATGGATGGATGTACCCAATAGAAAGGCGACTAGGCACTTTGAAAAATTTTGTAAGGAACAGGGCTAGGCCGGAAGGATCAATTGCTGAGGCATATATGGCAAGTGATACCTTAACATTTTGTTCTAGGTACATGAAGGATGTTGACACTAGATTTAACCAGGATGATGATAGTGGTACAGAGATGCCATTGCCTAATGACATGTCTGTTTTTAAGCATGGTGCTACTCTTGTTGGAGGTACTAAGACTGAGTACATTGATGATGCTACCATGAATAAGTTAGTTTGGTATGTGCTACATAATGCTGATGAAGTACAGGAATATTTAACGTAAGTTAGTTTGGTATGTGCTACATAATTTATGTTATGTTTATTAAATTTGAAAATATGCTTATGAATAAAGTATGCCATGCAGTCTGTACAGGGAGGAGCTATCGCAGCAAGGTGCACGTCCAAATGATGTTGATCGAATGGTTCAACAAGGATTTGCAAAGTGGTTTATGTCCCATGTAAGTCACTAAACTGTTATGTTATAGGTTTACTAAAGTTTTGGGTATGCATATGTAATTGCTCAGCTGAGTAATTTTGTTGCAACAGGTTGAGAAGAAGCGTAATGAGAATCCAGAATTGGTTAGCGAAGGACTGTGGGCACTGTCATGTGGCCCAGCTCGGCGAGTTAAGACTAGTACAGCTTGCAAGATTAATGGAGTGCGGTTTAGCACAGTGGATCGTGAGAAGTTCATGCAGACACAAAATAGTGGTGTAATGAATGAAGGTGAACATAATGGGGAGAACATAGATTTTTATGGTGTCCTTAAAGAGGTAATTGAGTTACAATATAACTCGAATTATCAAGTTCGTCGGTCGGTGGTTGTATTTCGATGCGATTGGTACAACCAAGTAGGAAAGACTGTGGGCATTCGAGATGACAGCCATTTCAAATCCATCAATGTGCAGTCATTTTGGTACAAGTCCGATCCTTTTATCTTGGCAGACCAAGCGAAAAAGATATTTTACCTGCAAGACACAACTCCACAATGTAAAGATTTCCGAGTTGTGCAGAAATTTGAGCATAGGAATATTTATGATGTGGCTGAAAAATATGAGGGCAATAATGATGTGCATCAGGATGATTATTGTTCTGATACAGACCATATAGTGCAAGAAGGTGATGATAATCAGGTTCTGCACAATGTTGAAGGTGGAGAAGCCAGTCTAATTGAAGGCAATTTAGAGGAACTAATAAGAAAAAAGAAGGAAGCTGCTATTATTCTTGAAGATAGTGAGGATGAGGAGGAAGATGATACAATGTTTCAATATTTTAATGATGGTGGCGATGACAACAATGATGACATGTCCATAGAAGATGAAGATGAGGATTTCTAGTATTGATAGTTGATTTATGAAGTGTTCAGTTCAGATTAGTACGGATAGATGATACAATGTATTTTCTGTATTTTCAGAACTGAATGTGTGTCTGAAATACTGAATTTGGGGTGAACTGAACTTGTGGTGAACTGAATGTGTATTCTGTATTTTCTGTATTTTTAGAACTGAACATCTGAAAATTTTTAGTTCATGTGATCTAAGCTGGGTTTATGGGAATCAATTTTCAGTTCATGTGATCTAAGCAAGTTTTAATTTATTGTCAAAATTTAAGCTGGGTTTTAATCTGAAAATGCAGAAGTCTGAACTGATCTCTGAAAATGAAATGACCATCTGGGCAGTTTAGAATCTGAACTTTGAACTGGGCAGTTTAGAATCTGATTGCTTTGAACTTTGAACTGGGCAGAGTTCTCAGATTGCTTGAACTGGGCAGTTTAGAACTCATTAGTTTAGAACTCATTAGTTTAGAATCTGAACTGGGCAGTTTAGAACTCATTAGTTTAGAATCTGAACTTTGAACTGGGCAGAGTTCTCAGATTGCTTGAGAATTTATGAACTTTGGCTGGTTTTGTGGATTTGAATCTGAACTTTGAACTTTGGACTGAGCTATATATCTCAGAGAACTGAACTTTGAACAAATAGATAACCAACAAATCTGAGCTGGTTTTTTGGATTTGAATCTGAACTTTGAACAAATAGATAACCAACAAATCTGAGCTAGTTTTGTGGAATTGAATCTGAACTTTGAACAAATAAATAACCAACAAATCTGAGCTGGGCAGCAATCTGAACTGGGCACCAATCTGAACTGGGCAGCAGAGTTAACTCTGAACTGAACAATCTGAAAATGCAGACTCTGAACTGGGCGCTCGGTTACATCCTGGACAGAGAACAGTTTATGCTTAAATATAACTGCGCTCTGTTACTAACTAACAAACGTGACTAGTCCAATGGTAACTCCTTGCTGCTGTGAACCCTGGCGTCTTGTGTTCGAGCTTTGGGATAGGTAGGTTTTTTTTTTGTTTTGTTTACATTTTTCAATCATTTTCGAATTTTTCTTTTATTTATTTACATGTATAGCACCCGTTTCTCCAAATCATTTCAACCTTTTTTTGGGGTGTTAATGGAGGTGTACCATGATGTTTTGTGCCGGTGCAATTTTTAGAACTAGTTTAACTATTAATGTAAGTATTTGTTATTTTACTAAAGAATAAGTGCTAAAAAACCTTAGGTAGCTAGAAAAATCTATAAACTTGCATGTACACTTCATTTTGGTGTACAATGTTGACAAAAACATGCAATTCGTTCTGACAAAGTGGTGACATACATCCTACAAAAATGCATACAGCCCTCATATAAGGCTAATTACTAAGTGAGACATGTTCATGCTTGTGATGGATCTATACTACCACTTTCTCCAAATCATTTTAAACTTTAATGGCATGTTTATTGAACCAACCTATGATGTTGTGTGCAGTTATGCATTTTTCAGACCTAGTTTACTAATTACTGTAATTATTTGTTGTATTTCGTAAAGATATTTGTTACAATACCATAGCCTAGCTAGAAAACTCTAAAAACTTGCATGGCCCATTCATTTTGGTGTACAATGTTCACAAAATAGTTTCAACTCATTCGGACAAAGTGGTGACACACATCCTAAGAAAGGCATACATCTCTCATACAAGGCTAATTACTAAGTGAGAGATGTTCATGCTTGTGATGGATCAATACTACCACTTTCTCCAAACCATTTTAAACTTTAATGGCATGATTATTGAACCAACATATGATGTTGTGTGCAGTTATGCATTGTTCAGACCTAGTTTACTAATTACTGTAATTATTTGTTGTATTTCGTAAAGATATTTGTTACAATACCATAGCCTAGCTAGAAAACTCTAAAAACTTGCATGGACCATTCATTTTGGTGTACAATGTTCACAAAATAGTTTCAACTCATTCGGACAAAGTGGTGACACACATCCTAAGAAATGCATATATCTCTCATATAAGGCTAATTACTAAGTGAGAGATGCTATTGCAAGTGAGAGATGTATAGTACCACTATTGCAAAAATATTTCAAAATATTATAACATGATCATAAACCCAACTAATGTGTCCATGAATAGATAATTGCAAAAAAAACATAGAGATAAATAAAAAACAAAGAATTAATATAAAATGGTATGCAAAACACAAAAAAAGTCTCCTTGCAGGCGCTTGAACCTTGGAGCTCGGCCTTATAGTTAGCAAGTCAAACCATTGGGCTATGCACGTGTTTTCGACATATACCTAGCGCTAGTATACTTAAACGCATTAGACTCCGCATTGCCAAACACATTGGGCGCCAAAAACATTTTCGCCGTCGTCACTAAAACATACTCCGCTCTCATCCTCTATCTCCCGCACTCCTCTTATTTCTCCCCCACTCTTCTTTCTCCCCCACTTCTCCAAACCTAATCGCCGCCGCCGGGACACGACGGCTGTCGACGACCTGCCCCCTCGACCAGGAACCTCACCGCCGCCGCTGGGACACATCCGCCGTCGACGACCTGCCCCCTCGACCAGGTACCTCACAGCCGCCCCCTTACCTCTAATCGCGTCGATGAGCTGCGTCGGCGCCGACTTCACTCGCCGCATCCCGCTCTATCTCATTGCCATCCCCATTTCTCTCGCCCCTTCCACCTAACACGCCCCATCCACATTGCTCTCGCTAACCCCTAAACCCTAACATCGCTGGATTTGGGTCATCGCAGACGACCTTGATGGTGAACAAAAGGAGGCACAGAAGTCAGAAAGGTCCAACCCCTAAACCCTAAGCATCGCTAGATTTAGTTTAATTATTCATTCGTTGTTATCAGAGATATTGTATATTGATTTATGTAATCATTGTGCACTCATACAGTTGTGTTTGGTTCCTTACATTGTGTTATATGCAGTCACATCCATGTTTTAGTAGAGAACTTATGTTTCTAGTACTGGTAGACAAGGTTCAAGAAAGCGCGATTAGGCGTGCGATTAGGCGCGGTTAAGCGCTGCGCAGAGGGTCAACGCATCGCTTACCTACTAAGCGGGCAATTAAGCGCTGGCCCTGCTTAATCGTGCCCATTCGGCATGTTTAAGGGAGTAGAGGAGGGAGAGGAAGAGGAGGAACACCTCCGGGGTCAATCCAGCAGGCAGCAAATCGACGGATCAACGAGAGAGAGAGAGAGAGCGGACGGACCTACGATGGCTGCAGGCAGCAGATTGGTGAGAGAGAGGCGGAGCGGCTTCACGGTAGAGGTGAAGATCGCACGAGGGAGGAGAGGCTTCGGGAGAGGGAGCCGGAGAGCGTACGGCACGGAGGAGAGGTCATCACGGGAGAGGGGTTTTGCGTTGAGCCTCCTGGCAGGTGGGCCTAGTGGGCTGCAGACTCATGAAGAGAGGAGGTGGGGGTTAAGGGCTGCTGCAGGGTGGCCCAATATCATGTATTTTTTTTTTCTTTTTTTAACAAAAATGATTAAGCACGATTAATCACGCTTAAGCATTTTCACCACCATACCGCTCGCTCAGCGCTTAGTGCTTTCTTGAACCTTGCTGGTAGAAAGAGATGAGAATATCTTCACTTTTTTTGTTCATCGGCTTGTGTAAATCTACATCGCCTAATCAATGTACTAGCTAGTACTTTGAACATTGTTTAAGCCTGCATAAAGATTTCCACAACCAAACAGGGGAAACACTACAGTTACAGTGCAACCACAATTATGAACTTGCACAATCATAACCAAGCTTCATAATGACTGAATCTACAAATCTTATCTATTTGCTTTTAGTCAAATCCTTCCCTGCAAATAGTAGTACCTCTTAGCTTTTAGTAAAATCCTTTACATTATCTAATACACACAGTATGCTTGTTCTTATCTATCTTGCAAGTAGTTCAACATGAGCGAACTGCTTATGAGAGAAGACGGGATAAACAAGTGGAGGAGAATATAAAGAAGATGCAAGATTTGGGTCTGAACAAATATACTTCTGTTCTAAATAATTCTGTCTCACCATCTGCATCAACAAAGGGGAAACATGCAGCAAACAAGATAAATAATAGTTCAGATTCGGATTCATATGTCTCTTTCTATCTCCTTGACGATGATGATCAAGGAGATACTGATGATGACAGTGAATATTATGAGCAGCCAAAACCCCTGGCAATGAAGGTGCTCCTTCTATCTTCAAAGTAGTGGATGCCAAATAGTTGCATTGCATTTCAATGTTTTTTATCTGGTGTTTAATATATGCTCATGCGTTTAGATTCATATTCTTTATTTCATACCTCTTAATTAATATATGGTCTTGCTTTTAAATGCACATGACTTTTTTTTGTGGACAGTATCCTAGAAGAGGTAGAAACACAACCCTTGCTTCAAAGAAGAAGATAGACCCCAACATGGCTCCAGGCATTAGGTTCAGCAAGAGAGTGAGGGCAGGTGCACAACCAGAGGAGCAATCTTCAAAAAGGTTTCACTCTACAGAGACAGATGGCCACAATGTACAGGAACCAACAGATGGAAATGATCACATACCAAACAGCCCTACTACACCTGGACTTGCTGATCATTTCAGCAGAGCTGCAGAGGAAGCCATGGCATCTGCTGCTCATGACAGTACAGGTGATGCTGAAGGCAACAGCCGTACTACACCTGGACTTGCTGATCATTTCAGCAGAGCTGAAGAGGAAGCCATGGCATCTGCTGCTCATGACAGTACAGGTGATGCTCAAGCCAATGTAGCTAGAGATGAAGAAACTGAAGGCAAGTTCTATTTTTTCAGTCAAATAAGGCATCTCTTTTGCTGATTTGCATGAAACAAAACAATTTCATTATTCAATAAAAGCGAATTATATTTTGTAGCTCCTACACAGCGAGCACCAAGGAGACCCAGGGCAGCAACCAAGGGAAAACAACTGGACAGGATGACTAAAGTTATGCAAAGGAGACTGCCCATAGCTGTTGAGGAAGGCAAAAAAAGGCCACATGAACCTGTTCAAGCTGCCAAGTTTGCATCAGAGGCTGGCATCATTATTCGGGAAACCATGCCTATCCTAACTCGTTGGAAAGATTACAAGGACGACCAGAAATACTACAACAGCTTTGTGTCACAGCTAAATGTAAGTGCATTACTGATTCTATGGTTCACTTGTATACTGCTTAACCTGAATTGACTAACTATGGAATTGTCATATGCATAGGGGCGCTTGTCCGTTAACACTGAGGACAAGGCAACAAAGGAAGCTTGCACCGATATGCTACGCTCTGCGGTAAAAAACCAGCGTTATCGGCTCAAGCAGAAATACTTCAATGGTGTACCTGCAAATGAGATTAGCACAACTTCTCCTGTATCTTACATGACTGATGAACAGTGGAAGGCATTAGTTGCAAAGTGGTCTGATCCAAAGAACATGGTATGGGTATCTTGTCATATATTGTTCTTTCACTATACGTTTGCAAAGGATCTTCGCATATTGAACCTATGATCTAATCTGACATGTTCATTCTCTTGTAGGAAATAAGTGCAAAGAACAAGCAGAACCGCAGTCAAGTCAAGTTTCATCAGGCTACGGGTTCTCGCTGCTATGTGGCACACTTACATGCATATGTAAGTAACTATTACCTTGTACTACTACCTGCACTTGTGCACTCAACTTCTATTGCATTTGATCTGAGCAAACTTCGCTGTGATTGTTTATCCACGAAACAGAAGCAGAAGAGAAACCGAGAAGAACCCAGCTTAGACCAGACTGAAGAACTAGATGCGGTGGACGCCTTCAAGACCTGTCATACCAGCTCCAAACGTGGCCTGAGTGAACCGGCAAGAGAAGCACTTGTAAGTTCATTTGTTTTCTTTATTTAGTGTAATTTTTATGAGATCATATGAGGGAGGCTGGCTGTGGGTCGATGGAACGAAGGGGAGTGAGATCGATGAGTGAGATCGCTTGTCCCATCCCAGGGGAGTTCAGATCATAGTCTATTTTGTCTGCCATCAAATTTCTGAAATGAAAGTAAATATCATAGTCTATTTTTTGTAGGACCCGTGCACTAGAAATGTATAGGTTTTAGAGTCTTTGTTAAGCAAATCTGCTATAATTTGTAACTGTTTTCACATTATTTTTCATAGTCTATTTATAGAGTATTTCAAATGAATAGCTTTTAATTTGCCATCAAATGTATAGCTTTTAAGCAAATCTGCTATAATTTGTAACTGCTATAATCTGCTATAATTTGCCAACAAATGTATAGCTTTTAGAGTCTGTCAGTCTATTTTTCATAGTCTTTGTTAATGCCTTGTAGGACCCGTGCACTAGAAATGAAAGTCACTGTTTTCACATTATTGTCAGCATCTTGCTGTTGCTCATTAGCAATAACATGTAACTGTTTCTGTCCATGATATTTCAGTCTCATATGGAGGCTTTGAGGGCTGAACCTGTTGCTGAAGGTGAGATGCCAGCATCCAGTGTGCACCTTGTGTCGAAGGTGCTGTCCCAGAGCAGCTCACACCAATTCCTGAAAAGCGTTGGCATCAAAACATCGGCAACCTCCAAGGCTTCATCATCAAATCATAGTGAGCTTCGGGAACAACTTGCAGCTGAAGCGACGGCTGCTGTTCAAGGTGAACTCGACCAGCTCAGGAAGAAATGTGAAGAAGCTGAGGAACAGCAGGCGAGGACACAAAGGGAGTTGGAGGAGTACAAGAAGATAACAGAGAAGAACAGCAAGGAGATGGAGGAGACCAATGTGCTCATCAAGAAGCTCTTGTCCTTGCATGGTAACTCTTCTTCGACATGAGGGCTGCTAGTCAGAGCTGCTGTTTTTGGCCTGTTCTTTGACATGAGGGTACCCAAAAACTCTAGTTGCTCGTGGGTGTCAACTTTTGATTATATGTTGTTATGTTTGTGCAAACTCAACTGAAATGTGAACTCAAGTGGTGATGCTATGAACTGAGTTTAGTGTTGTCCACTTAGTTTGTATGCGCACTGGAATACTAGTTGTATTCATCTATGGAAAATGGAATTGTGTGCTCATTCCTCTGTTCTAGTATATTTTGCAATTTCCAATAAAATTATTCTCTGCACATCTGTGACCAAACTGGTGGCATATAATAAAACATATGCCACGTCAGCTGCCACTGTACTAGCCACGTCAGCGTTACGTCAGCGCTGACGTCAGCTGCCACGTCACTAGCCACGTCAGCGCTGACGTCATACGCATCAGCACCTTCCAAACGGCTGGTAATGACCAAACCACGGCTCTATCTGTGACGATACCGTACCGTCACAGCAACCAAACGGCGTTAACAACGCCGTCAGTTTGCTCGGGCAGACGACGAATTATGACGGAAAAGTGTCTTCCTCTATGACCACAACTGATCGTCATAGCATGCATTCACTTCCATGACAACGCGCCTTTCGTCACAGAATGTATACACATCGATGACGAAACTGAGTAGTCCGTCACAACACAACAAATGTGACGCGACCCCTATGACCAAATCGAACTCGTCACAAATTCGTCACAAACCTTACTCTGTGACGATATATACACATGCAGTGACGCAATACGAACGTCATCGATGATAAGATCTCTACTAGTGTAGCAGATGCCTTGAGTCGGAAGTTGCAATGCAATTGTATTCTGATGGATTCTCGCATTAACATCTTGTGTGATGAGTTGAGCAAGATGCAAATTGAGGTGATTCCTTCTGGTTCTTTGTCTCACATTTCTGTTGAGCCAGCTTTGCAAGACCAGATTATCATGGCCTAGCTCAGTGACAAGGGAGTGCAAATTATCAAGAAGAATCTCCATCAGAAGGTTGAGAAGTATAATTGTTTCTGCCAAGATGAAAAGGGTGTGTTATGGTTCAAAAGCAGATTGGTGATTCCTAGAGACCAGGAACTCAAGAGGAAAATTTTGGACGAGGCTCATCTCTCCAAATTCTCTATGCATCCGGGAAGCACCAAGATGTACCATGACCTGAAGCCTTTGTATTGGTGGACCAGAATGAAGAGGGAGATAGCCCAGTACGTATCAGAATGTGACACCTGTCAGAGGATAAAGGCAAGCCACTTGAAATCAGCTGGAGCTTTGCAACCCCTGTCTATACCTTCGTGGAAGTGGGATGACATCAGCATGGATTTCATTGTGGGTCTGCCCAACACCTCTCGTCATCATGATTCGATTTGGGTTATTGTGGACCGACTAACGAAAGTGGCACATTTTCTTCCTGTGCACACCACTGATAAGGCTCAGAAGTATGCAGAATTGTATATTGACTGGATCGTGTGTTTGCACGGATTACCTCGGACCATTGTTTCTGACCGAGGAGCCTAATTTGTTGCCAGATTTTGGGAACAATTGCAAGAGTCTTTGGGAACCAAGCTAATCAGGAGTTCAGCTTACCACCCACAGACTGATGGTCAGACGGAAAGGGTAAACCAAATTCTGGAGGATATGCTGAGAGCTTGTGCAATCGATTGTGGCAAGAATTGGGATAAGCACCTCTCCTTGGAAGAGTTTGCTTATAACAATAGTTATCAATCCAGCCTAAGGATGGCACCTTTTGAAGCTCTCTATGGAAGAAGGTGTAGGACACCACTCAATTGGTCTCAACCTGGAGAAAGAGGAGTTTTTGGACCTGACTTAGTGACTGAAGCCGAAAGGAAGGTCAAACTAATCAAGAAGAATCTAGAAGCTGCTCAGGCCAGGCAGAAGAGTTACCATGATAGAAGAAGGAAACCTCTCCAGTTCGAGGTGGGAAGTTTTGTATACCTTAAGGTATCACCCACCAAGGGAGTGTAGAGGTTTGGGATCAAAGCCAAGCTAGCCCCTCGTTACATTGGACCTTATGAGATCATAGAAGCATGTGGACCCGTGGCATATAAGCTGAAGTTACCTTCAAAGATGTCTGCCATTCACAGTGTATTCCATGTATCTCAGCTGAAGAAGTGTGTTCGATTGCCGACCGAGATCATAGCAGAGCCAGAATTGGAGATAGAGCCAGATCTATCATACCAAGAGTACCCCTCCAAGATTCTGGATTGCAAGGAAAGATCAACTCGGGCTAAATCGATCAAGATGTACAAGGTCCAGTGGAGTAATCACTCAGAGGAAGAAGCTACTTGGGAAACCGAGGAATTCTTGAGATCCAACTTCCCCGATTGCCTACCTAAGGAAGCTGGTACGTAATCACACCCAACCCCTCCCCTGCCCTTCGAAACAAATTTTCAAAAATATGATCTTAATTCAGAATGAAGTAACTATGAAGTAAAACTTAAAAAGGGCTTCCTTCTGAAGTTGCAAAGAGAATGACATTCGAAGAGCAGTTTTACCCTAATAATAACAATAATCACCCATTTCCTTTGAGTCTCACCCTTCGCTTCACCCTGGAAGGACTCTGGCCCGAATCTCGGGACGAGATTTCTTTAAGGGGGGAAGGCTGTGACACCCCAGTGTCACCTAGGGTTTCCCTTAAAATGCCAAACCAAGAACCATCATTTTATGTGAACCAAAGTAAGCATGAGCATCAAATTAACTTAAGAGCAAAGAATCCACCAATCATATACTTAAAAGTATCATGATCAAAACAAATGGGTCTTTCAAAAAGGTAATAATGTTGCAACCCTAATGAAAACCCTAAGTGAGCCCCAAGAGCAAAATTCAAGAAAATAAGGAAAAGGGTATGAAAAATTTAAAATCATGGCTTGAGCCAATTATAAACATTGAAGTATATTTAATAAGCAACAAGAAAGGTTGAGAAAGCTTGGCCAAAACAACTCAAATAAAACCCCAAATCAAGCTTCTCATGTGGGGACTTAATGGGAATTCTGAATTTCAGAATTCTGAAATTCAGACCTTGAGCCAAAGATCAAGGATGTTCACCTTGATCCCTAACTCGAATCCTAATGGCCCCATTAACAAAAATGTGCCTAACTAACCCCTCTGTCATGTGCCAGGAGATGGCATTGGGACGCGTGCCTCGGACATGTCAAACCAGAGATCTTCTCCCTGTGTGTGGCAGTGAGACAAACAGGATTTCTCCCATCTCTATCTCTTAATCCAGTTAGCGAAACTTGCTAGCCTCCACACACAAGCGACAAAGGAACCTGAGAGGAAGAGATTTCTCAACGGGATCATGGCCATAATCTCAAAGATTTGGGCCCAATCCGCGCTTGAACTTGACCTCTCTCTGCGCTGCCTCGTGCTCGACGCTGTGCCAGTTGCCAGAGCGCGCACTGGCGTTCGCCGCGCACGCCCCGAGCGCTTGTCAGAGCCCCGCCCTCGGTCGTGCTCGCCCGCGCCTATAAAGCCTCCCCGGGCACGCCTCACTTCACCCCGCGCTCACCATCACCGGCCAGCCACCCCTCCTTAGCTCCGGCGAGCTCATTTCCGCCCGCCATTGCCGCCAGAGCTTTGGCCACCGTGGCCAGCCCACTCCAGCCACCCCCAAGTCGAGCCAGTGCTTTGGTAAGCTCCGCTAGTGGCCCGTGAAGCTTTCCAAGCCCTCGGACCAGGCCGGACTTCACCGGAAGCCCGAGATCGACTTCACCGGACTTCGGTCTTCCGCCGTCGCGCGTGGACAGAGCTAACCAGTGAGTCTTTGTCCAATTCCTTGCACCCACATCTTCTCTGGAATCCCGTGAAGCTCTCTGACCCATTCAATTGAACTATCTCGCCGTGAGCAGGCCGGACTCCTCGCCGCCGCCGAGCATCCCCGCCTGCGCACGTGGACCGGCCAACTCCGACCATCCCCGACGGCGACCCGCACACCGTTGTGATCCCTAAGACCTCCCCTACGTCCTCGACCACTTCACCGAAGCAATCTCGCCGCCGGTAAGCCCCTCCGCCCTTTCTTCCACCGCGGTTACTGTTTAAGTTTGGAGAAGGACCTCGGGTTAGGATTAGAAGAACCCGAGGGGTTTTCTGTAACGTCAGTGACTCATTTGAATAGTAGCTCAGGGACTGATCCGCGAAGAAAACTTAAAACACCCGCCAGGGACCCCAGTGCAAAGTAGTTTTCCATTTAATCAATTCTGTTAATCTTTTTAAATAACCAGAGAACTTAGAAAATCCATAACTTGATGAATTCTTAATCAAAAGTTGTCAAACTAATTTTGCTAGATCCTAAATATTATGAGCTATCATTTAAAAATGATAAACCTTAGGCTTTCTGTTCTAAATTTTAGAGTTTAAAATTAAAAACAGAAACTGACCCAACCTTGTTTAATTAAGGAAAATTAGTTTTTCTTCTGTGCTGAACCTAGGAAAATTTGTAGATGTTCAAACCTCACTTAAGCACTGTTTAAAAATAGTAGGAACCCCAGTGTTGAAGAATATAGTGTAGATTTTCATTTAAAGCTATTTTGCTCAAAACTTAGGAAAACTCAGAAAGGCATTAGAAATTAATGAACAGTGAGTAGAATAATTTTTCCTAGTTTACTTAAGTAACAAAGAACCTAGGAAAAATAAAGAGACCATTAGTCCAGATCAGTTTTAAATTAAAGTGTTTTATTTAGCCTTATTTGAACTGAAAATCAATTATTAGAATTACAAAACTATACCCAAAATGGATAATAAAAATCCAGTGGACTTACAACCACCAGAGCCCTATTGCAAAAATAATGAACACCTCAGCCCAACATTTTAAGTAAGGAAAATAAATATAAAATGATAATGAGGCATTTTCCAAATAAATCATGAACAACCCCTAATGATGTAATAATGGGCAACCAAAAATTTGCTAAGTCCATAATGAGATAAACCACCAGAGAAAAATGCAAACCCATGAAAAAGGAGCAAACTCATACCTATTGCTAATGAATTATGAGAAAGGCCACTTAATCCAAATAATGCATACCACCCCTTCCTCTAAGCAAAAAGATGCCAAACTTCAGAATGATTGCTCTTGCACAAAACAATAACTAAGAAAAATAAGAACTCTGTTGTTTGATATTTTTCAAATATAGTGGTAGTAGAAAGCACCTATTTGGCTAGAAACTTGAGAAAACCATAGTAAAATAACTAAAAGGTATTAATGGCTAGAAATTTGTATGAAGTCATGTTATAGCACCTAAAAGCCAGCAAAAATAAGTTTTAGAGAATTACCTACTGTTAAATAATAGTTGTAGTTCAAAGCACCTCTTCTGCCCTAAAATGTGATAATTTTGTCCATAGAAAACTATTCACTTTCTGATCCCCAAATTTTGAGACAGAGAAATATACACCAGTACCAAGCCACTGTAATTTTTACAGAATTTTTGGAATTTTATTTAAGCAACTTGTAGTTCAAACCCACTCCAAAACATTAAAGAGAACAAAAGAAAAGGAAAGAGGAAATAAACCTCACCCCAATAAGTCTAACTTGAGTACTTATCAATTCTCACTAAGGCTTAAAAAGAATTCAGTGGAACCCCAAAAATAAACCTACCACTTACCTTAGATAATGTTTGACCCAATTTACCAAGTATACCACCCAAGGGTCTTACATAAGTAAAGTTAACCTTGTTTAACTCAAGTAGATCATACACCGTCAAAAGTTGTAATTTCTAAAGCACCTATCATATCATGCATGTATCTTACGCATTGCATTCATTAGATTGTAATCTTGCCGACGGAGAGTACGTGCTCATCCTCGAGCAAGGATCTGTCCAAGAGGAGGACCAGGAGCAAGCTTCCGAGGCTGCTGTTGAGGATCTCCCCGCAGCCCCAGCAATTGAAGGCAAGCCCCGGTTTTATGCATAACCATATTATTATATGCTACTTTACTACACTTAATGCTTGTAGGATTGTAATGTGCACTTAATACATCGTCTCCCATGCTAGCTATGGTGGGTACAAGTGCGGTCACTGCACGGCGGCAGCCGGGGTCAGTGGAGCATTGTATGCCAAGGCGGTGAGGCCTGGACGCGAACGGGGAATCGATGGGGACGGTTGTCATGTGTGGGGTCGGAGTACCCTGACATGCCTTGTGTTTAGGTTTACCTTGCAAGGTTAAAACTCGATTCGAATCGTCTGCTTCTCGCAGCTAATGAGACTGCTTGACCCCTTGTACTGCATCGAGTAAGAAGTGAAATGAGGTTACATGAAATAATTTGTTGATTGAACTAAATGCTTGTCACCATGGATGCTTAGAAGGAGCAAATCTAGCTAAGTTAATGAGGATAGAAAATTGAAAAGCTAAAAATTAATTTTAGAAACAGCTAGTGCTTTTGGCAAACCAAACCCCTCAGCCAAACAGCTGCATAGTCTAGAGGTAGAGGAGTAGACTCCTCACACCGGTTAAGTCTAGCTGAGTATTAGTATACTCAGCCTTGCTTGTGGCATTATTTTTGCAGGTACCATTCAGGAAATGGTTGATGGTGTGACTTGGCCTACCACCCTGCCACCGGGTTGGACGGACGAGTGGGATGTTGCTCCGGCAGGAGAGGAGCACGAGGAGTAGTGGGCTAGGCCTTGCCCATTTCCTCGATACCGACGACATCGATTATCCGCTGCACTTTATTTTGTGAACTCTTATTTGCTACTCAAAAACTCCGATCTATGTAATAATTCAGCACTTAATTTGAGGTTTCCTGTTTTATTGTATTTCTTCTGTGACTCACCTTCGAGTGAGACTGTGGAATTTGATCCTGGTTAAGTGGCTCTATCAGACTAGATCTGAAGGACTGACGGGTTATTCCGATTTAAGTGTGTTGCGGCCCCTGAGGCGTGACTTAGGCACTTAAGCTGGAATAATTCGGGTGGTTCTGCCACAACGCAGCGCCTCGAGCCCTTGTTGGAAACGCCTTCCAACAGGGTTTCTACTGGCCAACCGCGGTGGCCGACGCCACTAGGATTGTACGCACCTACCAAGGGTGTCAATTCTACGCAAAGCAGACCCACCTGCCCGCTCAGGCTCTACAAACAATACCCATCACCTGGCCGTTCACTGTGTGGGGTCTAGACCTCGTCGGTCCCATATAGAAGGCACCCGAGGGCTACACGCACCTGCTGGTCGCCATCGACAAATTCTCCAAGTGGATCGAGGTCAGACCCCTAAACAGCATCAGGTCCGAACAGGCGGTGGCATTCTTCACCAACATCATCCATCGCTTCGGGGTCCCGAACTCCATCATCACCGACAACGACACCCAGTTTACTGGCAGAAAGTTCCTGGACTTCTGCGAGGACCACCACATCCGAGTGGACTGGGCCGCCGTAGCTCACCCCATGACGAATGGGCAGGTAGAGCGTGCTAACGGCATGATTCTGCAAGGACTCAAGCCACGGATCTACAACGACCTCAACAAGTTCGGCAGGTGATGGACGAAGGAACTCCCCTCGGTGGTCTGGAGTTTGAGAACGACGCCGAGCCGAGCCACGGGCTTCACGCCGTTCTTTCTAGTCTATGGGGCCGAGGCTATCTTGCCCACAGACTTAGAATACGGATCCCCGAGGACGAGGGCATACGACGACCGAAGCAACCGGACCAACCGAGAAGACTCACTGGACCAGCTAGAGGAGGCTCGGGACATGGCCTTACTACACTCGGTGCGATATCAGCAGTCCCTGCGACGCTACCACGCTCGAGAGGTTCGGTCCCAAGACCTCGAGGTGGGCGACTTGGTGCTTCGGCTGCGACAAGACGCCCGAGGGCGCCACAAGCTCACGCCTCCCTGGGAAGGGCCATTCATCATCGCCAAGATTTTGAAGCCCGGAACATACAAGCTGGCCAACAGTCAAGGCGAGGTCTACAACAACGCTTGGAACATCCGACAGCTACGTCGCTTCTACCCTTAAGATGTTTTCAAGTCGTTCATATACCTCGTTTACATACGCAAATAAAGTCTAACCATCAAGGAAGGGTCAGCCTTGCCTCGGCAAAGCCTGACCCTCCCTCGGGGGCTAGAAGCGGCGAACCCCCTTTGCGTCAAAATTTTCCTCGAAAAAAGTCTTCCACCAAAATGACTTTCGTGTTTCCCGGCTATATCAATAACAAAACCCCGAGAAACGAATAAGAGTGCATGTAAGTGGAAAGGTCGACCGAGCCGAGGGATTCCTATGCCTCCGGGATACGGATACCTCACTCGTCACCTACCGCGAAAAATAACTCTTACTTGGGTAAGCAATCCTGCTACTAACGAACGAGTCCGGATACGCGAAACAGGAGGAAAAGAGGCGCAGCTTTATATCACGACGACAAAGTGTTCAGGCCTCGGCGACCGCGAAAGACACATACATATTCAAAATAAACTGCTCCGACAGAATCAGGCATCGCCCGAGGGAGGAGCTGCACCCTCGGCATGGTTTCCACCCTCAGCGAGATCCGCCCCGCCCTCGGACGACGGCGCAAGCGGAAGGATCTCCGCCTCGAAAGTGGACGCCAACACCGCGCTTGGGCCCGCGGCAACCGCGTCAAGCCTCTGAACTTCGGCCAGGGCAGCTTCATCTTCGTCGGGAAGGCAGTACCCCTCGCTGACCCGCTCCAGATCTACATCGTAGTGGGAAGCGAGCACGGCGAAGGCCCGCCTAACGCCGTGATGCAGCGCCTCGCGGAGTCTGCCGCGCGCGTGGTCACCCAAGGCCTGCAGGCGACTCTAAGGGGAGCTTCCCGAGGGGACGTCGTCGAGACCAAAGACCTGGCAGAAGGCCGAGATAGCCTCGGACATGGCCACGTGGTCGGCCTCCCTCTGCTCAGCCGCCTGGGCAAGTGCCTTGGCGGACTCGTTGAGGGCAGACTCGAGCCCTGCAAACAGCCAAAGCAGAAGTCTTCAAATGCAAGTTGAAGAATGAAGCTAAATCGAAATCTCGAAACAGCCAGGACATACCTTCGGCCCGGGCACGCTGCTCCGAGGCTGCAGCTTGGGCGGACTGAGCAGACCCGACGGCCACGGCCAGGTCCGCCGCAAGGGCCTCGGCCCGAGCAGACGCCTCAGCTAGCTGGCCTCCAAGGGCCTCAGCCCGGCTTTCAGCCTCGGCGGCCCGGCCCCGAGATTGGTCCCGCTCGCCGATGACCTGGCCAAGCTCCAACTGCCGCTGCTGCGCCTCTGTGTGTGCCGCTGCTGCCTCTGCCCCCAGCTCGTCACAGAGCAACCGAAGGTCTGCCGCCTTGGCACTCCGTTGGGAGAGGCGCTCGGTGATCTCGGCAAGCGTGGTCCTCAGGAACCGTAGCAAACCCAGACGTCGGCCTCGCGGCGAATGAACGACGACTTGGCGGTGCTCGGATCCGTCAGGTCCTGAGGAAGGGAAGCGGGGCGTCACAAAGAATGCCTTGATCACATGAAAGGTATGCCCGAAATCCTTACCTGGAGGATCCTGGGAACGTCCCTGGAAAGGACCTCCAGGGTCGACCGGAGCGACCCCACCGTCGCCTCGGCACACTCACGAAGCTCGTCCCAAGTCTGCTCCTCTTGATCATCGTCAAGAACGAGGAGGGGTTGCGAAGCACCACGGGTCCAGAACCGGAGCCTCTCCCCACGCCGCTCATTGGGACCTCGCCGCACGAGGATAATGTCACCGCTCCCCAGGATGGGCCACGGTTCTGCGCCTCCCTCCTCCAAGGCGCCGGCACCTCCTGCAGCCGGCGCATCGGGTACCTCCTCGGCCAAGGGGGCAGGTTCCCGATCGCCGACCTCGAGTGGCGGCGCCTCGGCCATCTAAACATCGGCGGCGACGGGTGGCTCCATGGCCGGCACCGGCAACCTGCCCGGCGGGCTCGAAGCCGCGGCCATGCCAGCAGCCTCCCTCGGCACGACGGCCGCCTCGACGGAGGGGTCAGCCTCAGGAACTCGCCCCACGGCAACTTGTGCCGCCTGAGCCCCCCGCTTTGGGGCATCTTGCGAGGAGGCCAGCCGGCCGGCGAGGCCCGGCGCGACACTGGCTGCAGAAGCCGACGCCGTCTTGAGGACCTTTCGGGGAGCCAGACCGGTCGAACTGTGCCTCCATTTGCTGGAAAGAAAGGGAAGAGCAGGATCAGGACACACGAAGAAGGAGCCGGGACAAAGGTATCCTAAGATACTTACCCACTCCGGGCCACGACCAATCGTGCCTGTGGGGAGGCCCCTCGAGCCTCGGTCCCCGCGGGTACCACCGAGGTTAGCCCCGCTGTCGGCTTCGGCACCATCCTTGCCTCGGGCGCCCGAGGCACCAGAGGGATGGACTGCCTAGGCGCAGCCACGATGACCCGAGGATCAGCCTCCTGTGCAGTCGGCACGGGCAACGGCTCCTAGGGAACAGGCGGGTCGGCCTGACTCCCTGGGGTCACTTCAACTACCTCGGCCAAGGGGTCAAGTACCCCCTCGGCCTACCCCTGTTCTTCGGACCGGGACCCTGATGTCCCGGCCCCGGATACCGACGGCGCCAGCCCACTCGGGGGCTAGCTCGACGACCCCTGGCCCAGCCTCAGATCCGGGCTGAGGCCAAGGCGGGCAGCCATGTCATCGTCATCGTCATCATCGTCGTCGTCGTCATCGTCAGGCGTCTCCGGCGACGGCTCACTCGGGAGCCCGTCCCTCTCCTGCCGCCGCCGACGCCTCTCCAAGGCATCCCCGAGCCCGCATCCGCTCGCGGGCCCGAGCCTTTTTCGCGTCCTTCTTCTCCTTCTTCTTCTCCGCAGCGACCCTCCGCGCGGCTCGGTCCACCGCGTCCTCTGGGACCGGTGGCAGAAAAGGCTTGTGAAACCCCACCTCCTGGAGACGGACGGAAATCTCAGCTGTAAGAACCCAGGGGCAATTTTACACAAAAAGGAAGAAGGAGCGGACACTCACCAGGGATATGCATCCGCGCTCGGGGCGCATCGAGGGCTGGGTAAGAGCACCGGCGTCCAGCTTTCCTACTATGTCGGCTACCCGCCTGTGGAGGTCATCGGCGGGGAGGGGGACCGAGGACATCTGTGAACCCTCCAAGTCAACCCCCGGCATCATCTCCGAAAGCGGCAGTCGCCGCTCCATCAAGGGGAGCACCCTCCGGCGATGGATGGCGTCAACCACCCCCGCGGCGGTGAGCCCTCCATCTCGCAGCTCCTGCAAGGCCTCTAGAAGGGGCTAGAGATTCTTCTGTCTCTCGCGTGGGGCCCCATAGCGCCAGTTGGTGCCGGCAGTGGTCACCACTCGTTGAGAAAACGATGGGAGCCTCCAATCGTCGTTCCGAAGGTAAAACCACCGGCGCTGCCACCCCTTGTTCGAAGATGCAAGGATGGCGGGGATGTACTGTTGCGCACGCGACTGCCTCAACTGGAGGATGCAGCCACCGGCCCGCACCGCCATGCGAACTCTCCTCTCCCCCGTCGCCAAGGCAAAAGGCTCCGTGGAGAAGAGATGGGTCCACAGATCCCACTGGGGGTCAATCCCCAAAAACCCTTCGCAAACCGCCACGAAGATGGCTGCTTGCGCAATGGAGTTGGGGCTGAGATTGTGCAGCTCCACCCCGTAGAATTGCAGAATCGCCCGCATGAAACGACTCGCTGGCACTCCGAACCCCCGCTCGTGGAAAGAGACGAAACTCAGCACATACCCCGGCGGCGGGGATGGGGCGGCTCCGCTTGGGGAGCAATCCACTCCGGCTGTGGGTCACCGGAGAGGGGACGAAGCAAGCCGTCGGCAACAAGGGCCTCCAGATCGTCCACCGTGACAGTGGAGAAAGGCCACGGGTCGCGCGGCGGAATGACGGCCACCCGGTCGGCCATCACCAAGCAAAGGAGGTGGCGACGGAGCGGGCAAGGTGCACGGTTTTCTTTCTCTGGCTATTCCCTCAGGTTGCGGAAACCTAAGCGGGAGGTGGTCAGTAGAGTAAAGAACCGTCACCGGTCCCTCTTCCGAATATATAAAGGCCCAGGCGAGACCCGTTCAACACTTCGCCCGAACCCGCCGCGAAATTCAAAACTCAAAGGCGAAACACCCGTTCCTCGAACGGCTCGCGCACGCACAACGGCTGCCCCGCGAACCACTCGTCCCGTCGCATTAACTCTGCGGCAGGACAGGCGGTGCCTTTGGCAGGCGAAGCAGGCGACGCTTCACCTCCGCCATGATGACCGCGTCAAAAAAGGTACGCCACGTCGTTCAATTTCATATCCCTTTTTTTCTTCCCCTTTCTCTCTCTTGCTACAGGGACCGGGAAAGGGGATACTCTGAAAGGGATCCTTCTCCACGAAGGAAGCGGGCCCTGAGCCCTCCTACTGATCAGAGGTTCGAAGGCTGGCCCCTTGGAAGGGTTCGACAGCCGCCTCAGAGCACTCGGGCTCCGCGCCCACTACTGGTCAGGGGTTCGAAGGCTGGCCCCTCAGAAGGGTTCGACAGCTGCCTCAAGCCACTCGGGCTCCGCGCCCACTACTGATCAGGGGTTCGTAGGCTGGCCCCCGAAGGGTTCGACAGCCGCCTCAGAGCACGCAGAGCGAGGGGTGACTCTGGGTACGTCCGATACATGGCCGAGGCTCGGGCTACGCTCCCGAGGTACCCTAGGACATTTCCGAGACCAGCAGGAGCGATTCTGCAACGGAATCCCACCAGAGGGAGGCATCGAGCCCTCGGACCCTATCAAACTGGATCGGGTCTGGCAAATCACCTGCAGGTACTTTTGGAGCGCGCCTCTGGGCCACTAGCTGACCCTTATCGAACGGGGCACGGGCGTCCACTCGGATCACCCATTAGCAACTCACTGGAGACACCATGTTCGGCGCCCTCCGAGGGCAACATGGCGCTTTCCCCCCTCCTCCTTGCGGAAAGGCGACGTAGGGGCGTATGAAAAAAGCCGAGTCAGTCCTTGACCGTCCTCTCGCTCTATGCTGAGGCTCGGGGGCTGCTCTCACAAACCCGGCTCCGGCCAAACCGTTGACAGCGTCAACATACCAGCCCGAGAACTCGGAACCTGACTATGCACCCGGGCTACGTTCAGTTCGCATGAGGGAACAACCAGACCGGCCGAGGCATCACGAAAGGCATTAAGACCTCGAAGGAGTCAAACCAATCCTCCGAGGCCTCGAGGGCTACACCCGGCGGGTGCGCTCGCGCGCACCCACCGGAACGAAATGCAACCGAGAAAGGCCGGTCCCCTTGCAAAAAAGTGCGACAAAAGCCTCCAAGCGAGTACTAACACTCCCTTCGAGGCTCGGGGCTACTGTCGAGGACCATAAATAGGGGTACCCCCAAGACTCCTAATCTCAGCTGGTAAACCCCATCAGCACAAAGCTGCAAAGGCCTGATGGGCGCGATTCCGGTCAAGGCTCCGTCCACTCAAGGGACACGATCTCGCCTCGCCCGAGCCCAGCCTTGGGTAGGAACAGTAGACCAAGGCAGATTCACGCCTCGCCCGAGGGTCTCCTCAAGCAACGGACGCACCTTCGACTCACCCGAGGCCCAGCTCGGGCAGGCTTCGCGGAGAAGCAACCTTGGCCGGATCGCTACGCCAACCGACCGTATCGCAGGAGCATTCAATGTGAGGATCGCCTGACACCTTATCCTGATGCATGCTCCTCAGTTGACAAGGCCGAAGTGACCACAGTCACTTCGCCCCTCCACTAGCTGACCTGACAGGAAAACAGCGCCGCCTGCGCTGCTCCGACTGCTGTGCCACTCACCAGAGTGAGGCCGACAGTAGCTAAGTCCAGCCTCGGGCGCCATAGGAAGCTCCGCCTTGCCCGACCCCAGGGCTCGGACTCAACCTCGACCTCGGAAGACGGACTCCGCCTCGCCCGACCCCAGGGCTCGGACTCAACCTCGACCTCGGAAGACGGACTCCGCCTCGACCGACCCCAGGGCTCGGACTCAGCCTCGACCTCGGAAGATGCGGTCTCCGCCTCGCCCGACCCCTGAGCTCGGACTCAGCCTCGACTCCGGAAGGCGGTCTCCGCCTCGCCCGACCCCTGGGCTCGGACTCAACCTTGACCTCGGACGACGGTCTCCGCCTCGCCCGACACCCGGGCCCGGACTCAGCCTCGACCTCGGAGGAGCCTCCGCCTCGCCCGACCTCGGGCTCGGACCGACCACGTCGCAGGGGGGGGCCATCATTACCCTACTCCTAGCTAGCTCAGGCTATGGGGAACAAGACCGGCGTCCCATCTGGTTCACCCCGGTAAACAAGTAATGATGGCACCCCGCGTGCTCCATTACGACGGCGGCTCTCAGCCCCTTACGGAAGCAAGGAGACGTCAGCAAGGATCCGACAGCCCCGACAGCTGTACTTCCACGGGGCTCAAGCGCTCCTTCGACGGCCATGACATCACATGAATAGGGCAGCAACACCTCTCCGACAGCCACGACGACATGTACATAGGGCTCTGGCTCCCCTTTGCTAGACACGTTAGCACATTGCTACACCCCCCATTATACACTTGGGCCCTCTCCTTACATCTATAAAAGGAAGGTCTAGGGCTCTCGTACGAGGAGGTGGCCGCGCGGGAGAACGGGCCGACGCACTCTCTCTCACTCTCCCTCGTGAACGCTTGTAACCCCCTACTGCAAGTGCATCCGCCCTGGGCGCAGGACAACACGAAGGCCACGGTTTCCCCTTACTGTTTTCCCCCCTTGTGTTCCGTCTCGCGCCGACCCATCTGGGCTGGGACACACAGCGACAATTTACTCGTCGGTCCAGGGACCCCCCAGGGTCGAAAGGCCGAGACCCCCCCCTCCCCAGCACGGATGATGAACATCCTTGAAGTTGAGGGCAGGAGGGAGGCCGCAACCCGGTTTGCTTCTCCCCACCATAAGGCTGGTAGTCATCCTTCTGGATGACCACCGGCGGGGGACTGCAGCCGGGCTACATGATGAAAGTTCTTGAAGCCGAATAGTGGCGAAAGGATGCCAACCCCCATGGGGTTGCACTCCTCCAATGGCGGCAGGAAGAAGACAAGATCGGCGACACCACACGGGCGCACGCTCTCCGACGGTGAAGATGCCGGAAGAGACGACCTTGACACGGATCCCTCCAGAGAACACCGGCGCACCCCATCTGGAGGCCCGGAAGGCGGAAGGGCGCGGTGGTCGCAAGAGGAGCGAGGCATGTCTAATGCCTGGGGGATCGACCCCTTTTTAAAGGCAGATCCCCTCCACTCACACCCCTGAAGCGTCACGGGTGAAGTCTCCCCCGGCGTGCACCAAGGATCTCACCTTATGACACGGGGGGCCAGGCCCCGCATGTCATGCAAAACAACCCAAAGGAGGAGCGTGCGACTGCCCCACGGTTACGCGCCCCTCCATTTCTGGGGCAACCAGCGGTCAAGAAGGCGAGCTGCCGCGCAAGGGACATGCAACCGCCCCACGATTAAGCGCCCCTTCATCTTCACCGTATCCAGCGACCAAAGAGGCGAACTGCCACGCAAGAAGCGTGCAAACGCCCCACGGCTTAGCGCCCCCTCAGCTCCACCACAACTGGCGGTCCAACTCAGGGGCCCAAGCCCACACGTCATGTAACCGGCGCGCTGGTTACCGTGTGCAAAGAAACCGCACCGCCGCCTGCGCCAATGCCTTATCTTCTCGGGACTGTCACAGATTCTGAAAAGGTAAATTTTTCAAAACCAGTGCAGCGACTCGAGGCAGCTCCGCGCATGGCCAAACAGTGCCATTAAGTACGACAGTCATGGGTCAGCCAGCCGTGGGAATAGGCACGATAGTTGGCGTGGTCATAAGCGGGCTGGCAGTAATTGCAGCAACAGGCGCACGGAAGCAGCGGTCCAACCACCAGTCAGACTCTTGTCCCACCTACAGGCTCGCATCCTCCCCTGAGGCGGGACCGGGGGCCACTGTTGGTACCCTAAATCAGGGGTACCCTCTCCTACAGCATAAAGGCATCGCACCCATGCGACGTCTCCTAGTCGTGCGGAGGACCGCGCCTGACTCCACCCGATGGGCAGGCCAAAGGGCGCCACGTGGCAAGGAAAGGCACCATGCCTCAGTAAGGCCGGACCCCCATAGAGGGTCACCGGGCCCCTATATACATACAGTTCCAGAGCCCCCGGGTAGGTCCGAAACCCGACAGGGTTCCGGAACGAGAAGGACCTTGGGGTATGCGGGGGTCCGGTGCTGACACGTGTGTAGGCCTTGCTCTCCACTTCCCACACAGGCAAAGACCCGCTGCTTGTGGCCCATGACATAAGCTACCGGGCCAAACCTGACGAGAAGTCGTGCGGCCCCTGCATTTATTAAGTAAAAGACGCACCGCCTGCCACTGCGCTGACAGGCGACGTGCCCCCTCAACATTTAATGCGACCCGTCCCATCCGCTGGCAGACGGCGTCAAGGTCATCCAGTAGACAGCATGCCTGTTGGGTCTGCTGGTGAACAGTACGCCTGTGCTGAGCGACGCGCTATACTCATCTTCTCTTCCGCAAGAAGCCTCCTCGGTACGCCGGGGATACGCAGATCTCGAGCAGAGAAGATTGTCTCGATAACAGATATCAGAGGATCCAAGCGCTATATTCTTTATGTCTCTGGGCCCACATGTCGGGGCCCAGTCCCTTTGTGCATGCCCCCCTTCAGCTATAAAAGGGGAGGCATGCGACGTTACACACACACGCAATCTCAGACTCGCTAGCTCATACAAGCCCTCAAGCAATACATCTCACAGTGGAGTAGGGTATTACGCTCTGGCGGCCCGAACCACTCTAAATCCTCGTGTGTTCTTGTGTACTGCTCCTTCTCTCCATCAATCAAGCGAAACGCCTAAGCCCCTCCTCATCTCAGGACTTAGGGCGGGTGCACTCCGCCACCCGGCCGGAGATCTACTCTCCGACATATGCAATGCAAGGTGACATACATGTTGTTCTAACATGATGTCCACATGTCCATGGTTGCGCTAAATCGACAAGGAATTTTTTAACGGGGTACACAACTTGTCCTTCTCTAGATATATGTCCATTATTTCCTTCCTCATAGTGACTCAGGACTTCATTGGAAACTTCGAGTGCATGGAACTAATGATATTAACCATATAATTATGCTCAAATATAATGAAAGGATATTCACGCTTGATTATTGCCAAATATAGTTTTGTTTATAGAAGCTTCTTGATTGTACTTGTAGGGCTAAATAAAAGTAATGTCATTTCCAACGTCTTTTTCTTGATCCTTTAGTAGCAACTACCCTTTTACATGGTTGTTTTCGACGTCAAGTGATTCCAAAAATCCATTTTGTCTATATCTTCTCTTATTTTTTATATATTTTTGTTTGACTTTGGGGAAGTTTCAATACCCCCACAATTCTTAAGCAAGAATTGAACGGTTGCTCTCTCCTCAATCTCTCCTCTCCCTTTGCCTACACCCATCGTGCCCTAGTCAACACTGACTCCTAGCGCCAGCAGCTGCCACTACCACCCTTTCTCTCCCCTACAACTAACAACAGTTGCAGCCCCCTCCCTCGAGAAAGGATATGACAACAACTTATCACTTTGTAATGGCAGATCCAAATTTTGAAGGGGACTACTAATGCGATTGAGGCGAAATCATCATGCCATATTTATGACTAGAACTAGATAGGTACAAAATCTATTAATTTATGAAACCAAGGCATGATGGATAGTATTACTACCATTTTTGCTTTCATAGTGTCGGGGACCATAATTAGGGGTACCCCCAAGACTCCTAAACTCGGCTGGTAATCACCATCAGCACAAGCTGCAAAAGCCTGATGGACGCAATTCAGGTCAAGGCTCCGTCCACTCAAGGGACACGATCTCGCCTCGCCCGAGCCTAGCCTCGGGCAGGGACAGTAGGCCCAGGCGGATTCACGCCTCGCCCGAGGGCCTCCTCAAGCAACAGGCGCACCTTCGACTCGCCCGAGGCCTAGCTCGGGCAGGCTTCGCAGTGAAGCAACCTTGGCCAGATCGCCTCGCCAACCGACCGTATCGCAGGAGCATTCAATGAAAGGATCGCCTGACACCTTATCCTGACGCGTGTTCCTCAGTCAGCAGGGCCGAAGTGACCACAGTCACTTCACCCCCCCCACTGACTAACCTAACAGGAAAACAGCGCCGTCTGCCCTGCTCCGACTGCTGTGCCACCCGCCAGGGTGAGGCTGACAGCAGCCGAGTCTAGCTTCAGGCGCCATAGGAAGCTCCGCCTCGCCCGACCCCAGGGCTCGGCCCCCGCCTCGACCTCGGAAGACGGTCTCCGCCTCGCCCGACCCCAGGGCTCGGACTCAACCTCGACCTCAGAAGACGGTCTCCGCCTCGCCCGACCCCAGGGCTCGGACTCAACCTCGACCTCGGAAGACGGTCTCCGCCTCGCCCGACCCCAGGGCTCGGACTCAACCTCGACCTCGGAGGAGTCACCGCCTCGCCCGACCTTGGGCTCGGACCGACCACATTACAGGGGGGTACATCATTACCCTACCCCTAGCTAGCTCAGGCTATGGGGAACAAGACCGACGTCCCATCTGGCTCGCCCCGGTAAACAAGTAATGATGGCACCCCACGTGCTCCCATGACGTCGGCGGTTCTCAGCCCCCTACGGAAGCAAGGAGACGTCATCAAGGACCCGACAGCCCTGACAGCTGTGCTTCTACAGGGCTCAAGCGCTCCTCCGACGGCCATGACATCACATGCACAGGGCACCAACACCTCTCCGACAGCCACGTCGGCATGTACATAGGGCTCTGGCTCCTCTCTGCCGGACACGTTAGCATATTGCTACACCCCCCGTTGTACACCTGGGCCCTCTCCTTACATCTATAAAAGGAAAGTCCAGGGCCCTCGTACGAGAGGGTGACCGCGCGGGAGGACGGGCTGATGAGCAGGCTCTCTCCCTCTCTCGTGAACGCTTGTAACCCCCTACTGTAAGCGCATCCGCCCTGGGCGCAGGATAACACGAGTCGTGGTTCCCTTTTTTTCCCCTTGTGTTCCATCTCGCGCCAACCCATCTGGGCTGGGGCATGCAGCGACAATTTACTCGTCGATCCAGGTACCCCCGGATTCGAAACACCGACAGTTGGCGCGCCAGGTAGGGGCCTGCTGCGTGTTGACGAACAGCTTCCCGTCAAGCTCTAGATGGGTAGTCTCCAATAACCTCTCCAGCCCGGGACGCTGCTCCGTTTCGGGAGTATCGCGTTCATGTCCCTCGACGGCAGCTACGACATGGTACTCCTTCCTCCACCGTGCGACAACGACGGCCGTTAGCCCGCCCGACGGCGGCGGAATTGACGATGTCTTCCCCCCATGGCGGAAGAGCAGCATCCGGGTATGTCCCGTCACCTTCCTCGCCGCAAGAGAAGGAGGCGTGGCAACCATGGCCAAGCAGGAGGCGGCACCTCGTTGGCTGTCGAGCGAGTCGACGGTGTCGGCGCCCCAGCGGGGGACACGACGGGCGTTGACCTCACGTCTGAGACGAAGACGAGCGTCGTTTCCCCGCAACACGTCAACCCCAAGCGGACGGATGACGCCAGCACGCTCGCGAAGGACTTGCTGGGCGTTAGCCTCGTACCTGAGATAACGGTGCAGTCCGTCCCCGACGCGACTTCGTCACCATCCATCGATCAAGAGGTACCGTCTGTTTTCCACCCTGTGCCTTTTAGATTCAGCTTTGACCCACCAAGCGACCCCGCTTTGGTGGACGCTTTCATAAAGGCATATCCTAACCTTCCGGGGTACCATATGTGGTCAACCTGGGACCGACTGACGGCCGTCTCGACCTACGGGCCCCCGGGTTCCGAGGAAGATGACGAGCCCGACTCTGGTTGGGATTTCTCCGGGCTCGGTAACCCCAGTGCCATGCGAGACTTCATGGCCGCATGTGACTACTACCTCTCTGATTACTCCGATGGTGGCCACAGCCTTGACGACGAGGACTGTGGCCCAAGTCGCGAATGTTTCCACGTCGATCTAGAGGGTCTCGACGAAGGCAAACACCTTGGTATGCCGGAGGACGGCGATCCCCATAGGCCTGCGCCTCGCGTTGACATCCTTCGGGAGCTAGATGTGGTCCCAGTCCCTGTGGGGGGTCAGGACACACAGCTCGAGCAAATCCGCGAGATGCAGGCCAGGCTCGACGAGGAAGCAGGACAACTTGTGCAGCTCCGGCAGAACATCGGGCAGGAGTGGGCAGGCCGAGCACCAGCCGGAGAAGCGCGTCATCTGGCCCAGGATGTCCAGCACAGCATCGCTGACGATGCCAGGGCAAGGCTGCCCCCGGCTTCTAGTGGGGTCGTCCAGAACCTGGCTGCAGCAGCAATACTACTCCGAGCGATGCTGGAGCCATCCACCACCGAGGGGCGGCGTATCCAGGGAGAACTCAAGAATCTCCTGGAGGATGCCGTGGTCCGACGGGCCGAAAGCTCTGCCTCCCAAAGGCAGGGGTACCCCCCGGAGCATCGCGACGTGACTTCCCGATTTATGCGGGAAGCCTCGGTCCACACCGGGTCGCCTCAGCAACGAGCACCACCGCCGCAACCGTCGAGCCCACCTCGACGAGAAGGTGCGCCGAGACTACCACCCCAAGCGTGGGGGACGCTATGATAGCGGGGAGCATCAGAGCCCCTCACCCAAACCACCCGGTCCGCAAGCTTTCAGCCGGGCCATACGACGGGCGTCGTTCCCGACCCGGTTCTGAGCCTCGACTACCATCACTAAGTACTTGGGGGAAACAAGGCCGGAACTGTGGCTCGCGGACTACCGGCTGGCCTGCCAGCTGGGTGGAACAGACGATGACAACCTCATCATCCACAACCTCCCCCTGTTCCTCTCTGACGCCGCCCGAGCCTGGCTAGAGCATCTGCCTCCTGCGCAGATCTCCAACTGGGATGACCTGGTTAAAGCCTTCGCCGGAAACTTCCAGGGCACATACGTGTGCCCTAGGAACTCCTGGGATCTCCGAAGCTGCCGCCAGCAGCCAGGAGAATCCCTGCGGGACTACATCCGGCGATTTTCGAAGCAGCGCACCGAGCTGCCCAACATCACCGACTCAGATGTCATCGGCGCGTTCCTCGTCGGCACCACTTGCCGCGACCTGTTCGCCTCTGGTCAGGAGGTGGTCGAGGCCATCTTCCGAAAGGACAAGCAGCCTCAGGGACGCCAGCAGGAAGACGTCCCCGAGGCGTCCGCTTAGCGCGGCACGAACAAGAAGGGCAAGAAGAAGTCGCAAGCGAAACGCGACGCCGCCGACGCAGATCTTGTCGCCGCCGCCGAGCACAGGAACCCTCGGAAGCCTCCCGGAGGGGCCAACCTGTTCGACAAGATGCTCAAGGAGTCATGCCCCTATCATCAGGGTCCCGTGAAGCACACCCTTGAGGAGTGCGTCATGCTTCAGCGCTACTTCATAAGGTCGGGCCTACGGCGGAAGGTGACAGAGCCCACGACAATGACAAGAAGGAGGGCCACAAAGCAGAGGAGTTCCCCGAGGTCCATGACTGCTTCATGATCTACGGTGGGCAAGTGGCGAATGCCTCGGCTCGGCACCGCAAGCAGGAGCGCCGGGAGGTCTGCTCGGTGAAGGTGGTGGCGCCAGTCTACCTAGACTGGTCCGACAAGCCCATCACCTTCGACCAAGGCGACCACCCCGACCACGTGCCGAGCCCAGGAAAGTACCCGCTCATTGTCGATCCCGTCATCGGCAACGTCAGGCTTACCAAGGTCCTCATGGATGGAGGCAGCAGCCTCAACATCATCTACGCCGAGACCCTCGGGCTCTTGCAGATCGATCTGTCCACGATCCGGGCCGGTGCGGCGCCCTTTCACGGGATCATCCCCGGGAAGCGCGTCCAGCCCCTTGGGCAACTCGATCTGCCCGTCTGCTTCGGGACTCCCTCCAACTTCTGAAAGGAAACCCTCACGTTCGAGGTGGTCGGGTTCCGAGGAACCTACCACGCAGTGCTGGGGAGACCATGCTACGCCAAGTTCATGGTCGTCCCCAACTACACCTACCTCAAGCTCAAGATGTCGGGCCCCAACGGGGTCATCACCGTCGGATCCACGTACCGACACGCGTACGAATGCGACGTGGAGTGCGTGGAGTACGCTGAGGCCCTCACCGAATCTGAGGCCCTCAACACCGACCTGAAGAGCCTCTCCAAGGAGGTGCCAGATGCGAAGCGCCATGCTGGCAACTTTGAGCTAGCAGAGGCGGTTAAGTCCGTCCCTCTCGACCCCAGCAACGACGCCTCCAAGCAAGTCCGGATCGGCTCCGAGCTCGACCCAAATAGGAAGTAGTGCTCATCGACTTTCTCCGCGCGAATGCCGAGGTTTTTGCGTGGAGTCCCTCGGACATGCCTGGCATACCGAGGGATGTCATCGAGCACTCGCTGGATATCCGAGCTGGAGCCTGACCCGTGAAGCAGCCTCTGCGCCGATTCGACGAAGAAAAGCACAGAGCCATAGGCAAGGAGATCCACAAGCTGATGGCTGCAGGGTTCATCAAAGAGGTATTCCATCCCGAATGGCTAGCCAACCCTGTGCTTGTGAAAAAGAAAGGTGTGAAATGGAGGATGTGTGTAGACTACAGTGGTCTAAACAAAGCATGTCCGAAGGTTCCCTACCCTCTGCCTCGCATCGATCAAATCGTGGATTCCACTGCTGGGTGCGAAACCCTGTCATTCCTCGATGCCTACTCAGGGTATCACCAAATCAGGATGAAAGAGTCCGACCAGCTCGCAACCTCTTTCATCACACCCTTTGGCATGTACTGCTATATTACTATGCCATTCGGTTTAAGGAATGCAGGCGCGACATACCAAAGGTGCATGAACCATGTGTTCGGAGAGCACATTGGCCGAACGGTTGAGGCTTACGTCGATGACATCATAGTCAAGACGAGGAAAGCCTCCGACCTCCTCACTAACCTTGAAACGACATTCAAGTGTCTCAAGGCGAAAGGCGTAAAACTCAATCCCGAGAAGTGTGTCTTCGGAGTCCCCCGAGGCATTCTCCTGGGGTTCATCGTCTCCGAGCGGGGCATCGAGGCCAACCCGGAGAAAATCGCGGCCATCACCAACATGGGGCCTATCAAGGACTTGAAAGGAGTACAGAGGGTCATGGGATGCCTTTCGGCTCTGAGCCGCTTCATCTCGCGCCTCGGCGAAAGAGGCCTACCCCTGTACCGCCTCTTAAGGAAGACCGAGCGCTTCACTTGGACCCCCGAGGCCGAGGAAGCCCTCAGGAACTTAAAGGCGCTCCTTACAAGCGTGCCCATCCTGGTGCCCCCCGCTGCGGGAGAAGCCCTCTTGATCTACGTAGCCGCAACCACTTAGGTGGTCAGCGCCGCGATCGTAGTCGAGAGGCAAGAAGAAGGGCATGCATTGCTCGTCCAAAGGCCGGTCTACTTCATCAGTGAAGTACTGTCCGAGACCAAAATCCGCTACCCGCAAATTCAGAAGCTACTGTACGCGGTAATTCTGACGCGTCGAAAGTTGCGA
Source organism: Zea mays (assembly GCF_902167145.1). Lineage (NCBI taxonomy): Eukaryota > Viridiplantae > Streptophyta > Magnoliopsida > Poales > Poaceae > Zea > Zea mays. The sequence continues at coordinate 68,458,575 of NC_050096.1, read as the reverse complement.
CACTACTTTGAGTCTCATCCGGTGACTGTGGTGTCAGCCTTCCCCCAGGGGGAGATCATCCAGTGTCGAGAGGCCTCGGGTAGGATTGCAAAGTGGGCGGTGGAGATCATGGGCAAGACAATCTCGTTCGCTCCTCGGAAGGCCATCAAGTCCCAAGTCTTGGCGGACTTTGTGGCTGAATGGGTCGACACCCAGCTTCCAGCAGCTCCGATCCAACCAGAACTCTAGACCATGTATTTCGACGGGTCGATGATGAAAACAGGAGCGGGTGCGGGCCTACTCTTCATCTCACCCCTCGGAAAGCACCTCCGCTACGTGCTGCGCCTCCATTTCCCGGCGTCAAACAACATGGCCGAGTACGAGGCTCTGGTTAACGGGTTGCACATCGCCATCGAGCTAGGGGTTCGGTGCCTCGACGCTCGTGGCGACTCGCAGCTTGTCATCGACCAAGTCATGAAGAACTCCCAATGCCGCGACCCGAAGATGGAGGCCTACTGCGATGAGGTTCGGCGCCTAGAAGACAAGTTCTACGGGCTCAAGCTCAACCACATCGCTCGACGGTACAACGAGACTGTGGACGAGCTGGCTAAGGTAGCCTCGGGATGGACAACGGTTCCCCCGGACATCTTCTCCTGAAACCTACATCAACCCTCCGTCAAGACCGACGACACGCCCAAGCCCGGGGAGGCCTCGGCCCAGCCTGATGCACCCTTGGTCGCCGAGGGTGAGGCACTGCGCATCGAGAAAGAGCGGAATGGGGTCACGCCTAATTGAAACTGGCAGACCCCGTACCTGCAATATCTCCACCGAGGAGAGCTACCCCTCGACAGAGCCGAAGCTCGGCGACTGGCACGACGCGCCAAGTCGTTTGTCTTGCTGGGTAACAAGAAGGAGCTCTACCACCACAGCCCCTCAGGCATCCTCCAGCGATGCATATCCATCACCGAAGGTCAGGAGCTATTGCAAGAAATACACTCGGGGGCTTGCGGTCACCACGCAGCGCCTCAAGCCCTCGTTGGAAACACCTTCCGACAGGGTTTCTACTGGCCGACCGCGGTGGCCGACGCCACTAGGATTGTACGCACCTGCCAAGGGTGTCAATTCTACGCAAGGCAGACACACCTACCCGCTCAGGCCCTACAAACAATACCCATCACCTGGTCGTTTGCTATGTGGGGTCTGGACCTCGTCGGTCCCTTGCAGAAGGCACCCGGGGGCTTCACGCACCTGCTGGTCGCCATCGACAAATTCTCCAAGTGGATCGAGGTCCGACCCCTAAACAGCATCAGGTCCGAGCAAGTGGTGGCGTTCTTCACCAACATCATCCATCGCTTTGGGGTCCCGAATTCCATCATCACCGACAACGGCACCTAGTTCACTGGCAGGAAGTTCCTGGACTTCTGCGAGGACCACCACATCCGGGTGGACTGGGCCGCCGTAGCTCACCCCATGATGAATGGGCAGGTAGAGCGTGCCAACGGCATGATTCTGCAGGGACTTAAGTCAAGGATCTACAACGACCTCAACAAGTTCGACAGGCAATGGATGAAGGAACTCCCCTCGGTGGTCTGGAGTCTGAGGACGACGCCAAGCCAAGCCACAGGCTTCACGCCGTTTTTTCTAGTCTATGGGGTCGAGGCTATCTTGCCCACAGACTTAGAATACGGCTCCTCGAGGACAAGGGCGTACAACGACCGAAGCAACCAGACCAGCCGAGAAGACTCACTGGACCAACTGGAAGAGGCTCGGGACATGGCCTTACTACACTCGACACGGTATCAGCAGTCTCTGCGACGCTACCACACCCGAGGGGTTCGGTCCCGAGACCTCCAGGTGGGGGACTTGGTGCTTCGGCTATGACAAGATGCCCGAGGACGCCACAAGCTCACACCTCCCTGAGAAGGGCCGTTCATCATCGCCAATATTTTGAAGCCCGGAACATACAAGCTGGCCAACAGTCATGGCGAGGTCTACAGCAACGCTTGGAACATCTGACAGCTACGTCGCTTTTACCCTTAAGATGTTTTCAAGTCGTTCATATACCTCGTTATCTTTACATACACAAATAGAGTCTAACCGTCAAGGAAGGGTCACCTTGCCTCGGCAAAGCCCGACCCTCCCTCGGGGGCTAGAAGGGGGAAACCCTCTGCGTCAAAATTTTTCAAATTTTTCCTCGGAAAAAGTCTTTCTGCCAGAACATCTTTCGCGCTTTTCGACTACTTCGATAGTGGGATCCTGAAAACGACGGAGTACACGTAAGCGGCAAGGCTGACCGAGCCGAGGGACTCCTACGCCTCCGGGATACGGATACCTCACTCATCACCTTTTGCGATAAGTAACTCACGCTCGGATAAGCGATTCTGCTGACCGAACAAGTCTTAACGCTCGAAAACTTTTCTACCAAAACGACTTTCGTGTTTCTCGGCTATATCAGTAACAGAGCCCCGCGAAATGAATAAGAGCGCATGAAAGCGGCAAGGCAGACCGAGCCGAGGGACTCCTACGCCTCCGGGATACGGTTACCTCACTCGTCACCTTCCGCAAAAACTAACTCTTACTCAGATAAGCGATTCTGCTACTGACGGACAAGTCCGGATACTCGAAACAGGAGGAAAAGAAATGCAGCTTTATAACATGACGACAAAGTGTTCAGGCCTCGGCGGCCGCGAAAAACACAAGCATGTTCAAAACAAACTGCTCCGGCAGAATCAGGCATCGCCCGGGGGAGGAGCAGCACCCTCGGCTTCGTCTCCACCCTCAGCACCGTTTCCACCCTCGGCGAGATCCGCCCCGGCCTTGGACGGCGATGCAAGTGGAAGGATTTCCACCTCGAAGGAGGACGCCAGCACCGCGCTTGGGCCCGCGACGGCCGCGTCAAGCCTCTGAACTTCGGCCAGGGCAGCTTCATCTTCGTCGGGAAGACGGTACCCCTCGCTGACCCGCTCCAGATCCACATTGTAGTGGGAAGCGAGCACGGCGAAGGCCCACCTAACGCCGTGATGCAGCGCCTCGCGGAGTCTGCCGCGCACATGGCCGCCCAAGGCCTGCAGGCGGCTCTGGGGGAGCTTCTCGAGGGGACGTCGTCAAGACCAAAGACCTGGCAGAAGGCCGAGATAGCTTCGGACATGGCCATGCGGTCGGCCTCCTTCTGCTTAGCCACCTGGGCAAGTGCCTTGGCGGACTCGTTGAGGGCTAGCTCGAACTCTGCAAACAGCCAAAACTTAATTCTTCAGACACGAGTTGAAGAATGAAGCTGAATCGAAGTCTCAAAGTGGCCAAGATATACCTTCAGCCCGGGCACGCTGCTCCGAGGCTGCGGCTTGGGCGGACTGAGCATACCCGACAGCCACGACCAGGTCCACCGCAAGGGCTCCGGCCCAAGCAGACGCCTCGGCTAGCTGGCCCCCAAGGGCCTCAGCCCGGCTTTCAGCCTCGGCAGCCTAGCTCCGAGATTGGTCCCGCTCACCGATGACCTGGCCAAGCTCCAACTGCCGCCACTGCGCCTCTGCGCGTGCCGCCGCTGCCTCCACCCCCAGCTCATCACAGAGCAACCGAAGGTCCGCCGCCTCAGCGCTCCGTTGGGGGAGGCACTCGGTAGCCTCGGCAAGCGCGGCCCTCAGGAACCGCAGCGAACCCCAGACGTCGGCCTCGCGGCGGATGAACGACGACTTGGCGGTACTCAGACCCGTCAAATCCTGAGGAAGGGAAGCAAGGCGTCACAAAGAATGCCCTGGTCACGTGAAAGGTATGCCTGAAATCCTTACCTGGAGGATCTTGGGAACATTCCTCGAAAGGACCTCCACGGTCGACCGAAGCGACCCCATCGCTGCCTCGGCACACTCATGCAGCTCGTCCCAAGACTGCTCCTCCCGCTCATCGTCAAGAACGAAGAGGGGTTTCGAGGCACCACGGGTCCAGAACCGGAGCGCCTGCCCACGCCGCTCATTGGGATTGCGCCGCGCGAGGATAAGGTCACCACTCCCCAGGACGGGCCGCGGTTCTGTGCCCCCCTCCTCCAAGGCGTCGGGACCCCCTGCGGTCGGCGCATCGGATACCTCGAGTAGCGGCGCCTCAACCATCTCAGCATCGACGGCGACGGGTGGCTCCACGGGCAGAACGGCAACAGCCTCGGCAGAAGCTGGTGCCGGCGCCGGCAACACGTCAGGTGGGCTCAAGGCCGCGGCCGCGGCCGCACCAGCAGTCTCCCTCGGCACGACGGCCGCCTCGACAGAGGGGTCAGCCTGGGGAGCTCGCCCCACGGCAACTCATGCCGCCTGAGCCCCCCACTTTGGGGCATCTTGTGTGGAGGCCAGCCGACCGGCGTGGCCCGGTGCGGCACCAGCTGCAGAAGCCGGCACCGTCTTAAGGGCCTTCCAGGGAGCCAGACTGGCCGAACCGTGCCTCCGTTTGCTGGGAGGAAAAGGAAAAGCAGGATCAGGACACACGAAGGAGGAGCCAGGATAGAGGCATCCTCAGATACTTACCCACTCCGGACCAAGGCCAATTGTGCCTGCGGGGAGGCCCCTTGGGTCTCGGTCCCCACGGGCACTGCCGAGGTTTTCCCCGCTGTCGGCTTCGGCACCATCCCCGCCTCGGGTGCCTGGGGCACCGAAGGGACGGTCCGCCCAGGCGCAGTCACGACGACCTGAGGATCAACCTCCTGTGCGGCCGGCACGGGCGACGGCTCTTGGGGGACAGGCGGGTCGGCCTAACTCCCCGGGGTCACCTCAACTACCTCGGCCAAGGGGTCAAGTACCCCCTGAGCCTGCCCCTGTTCTTCGGACCGGGACCCTGATGTCCCAGCCCCAGATACCGACGGTGCCAGCCCACTTGGGGGCTGGCTCGACGACCCCTAGCCCAGCCTCAGATCCGGGCTGAGGCTAAGGCGGGTTGTCATGTCGTCGTCTTCGTCATCATCATCGTCGTCATCGTCGTCATCGTCGTAAGGCGTCTCTAGCGACGGCTCCCTCGGGAGCCCGTCCCTCTCCTGCCTCCGATGGTGCCTCTCCAAGGCGTCCCGAGCCCACATCCACTCGCGAGCCCGAGCCTTTTTCGTGTCCTTCTTCTCCTTCTTCTTCTTCGCAGCGACCCTCCACGCGGCTCGGTCCACCGCGTCCTCCGGGACCGGTGGCAGGGAAAGCTTGTGACACCCCAACTCCTGGAGACGGACGGAAATCTCGACTGTGAGAACCAAGGGCAATCTGACACAAGAAAGAAGAAGGAGCGGACACTCACCAGGGACATGCACCCGCACTCGGGACGCATCAAGGGCTGGGTAAGGGCGCCGGCGTCCAGCCTCCCTACCGTGCCAGATACCCACCTGTGGAGGTCATCGGCGGAGAGGGGGACCAAGGACATCTGCGAACCCTCCAAGTCGACCCCCGGCACCATCTTCGAAAGCAGCAACCGCCGCTCTGTCAAGGGAAGCACCCTCCGGCGATGGATGGCAGCGACCACCCCCGCGGCGGTAAGCCCTCCGTCTCGCAGCTCCTGCAAGGCCTCCAGAAGGGGCTAGAGATTCTTCTGTTTCTCGCGCGCGGCCCCATAGCGCCAGTTGCTACCGGCTACAGTCACCACTCGTTGAGAAAACGACGGGAGCCTCGCATCATCATTCCGGAGGTAAAACCACCGGCGCTGCCACCCCTTGTTCGAAGACACAAGGATGGTGGGGATGTACTATTGCGCGCGCGCCTGCCTCAACTAGAGGATGCAGCCACCGGCCCGCACCGCCATGCGGACCCTCTTTTCCCTCATCGTCAGGGCAAAAGGCTCCGTGGAGAAGAGATGGGTCCACAGATCCCAGTGGGGGTCAATCCCCAAAAATCCTTCGCAAACCGCCGCGAAGATGGCTGCTTGCGCGATGGAGTTGGGGTTGAGATTGTGCAGCTCCACCCCGTAATAATTCAGGAGTGCCCGCATGAAACGACTTGCTGGCACTCCGAACCCCCGCTCATGGAAGGAGACGAAACTCAGCACATACCCTGGCGGCGGGGTCGGGGTGGCCCCGCTCGGAGGGACCATCCACTCCGGTTGTGGGTCACCAGAGAGGGGACGGAGCAAGCCATCGGCAACAATGGCCTCCAGGTTGTCCACCGTGACGATGGAGAAAGGCCACGGGTCGCGCGGCGGAACGACGGTTACCCGGTCGGCCATCGCCAAGCGAATGGGGTGGCGGCGGAGCGGACAAGGTGCGTGGTTTTCTTTCTCTGGCTATTCCCTTGGGTTGTGGAAACCAAAGCAAGAGGCGAGCAGCAGAGTAAAGAGCCACCATCGGTCCCTCTTCTGGATATATAAAGGCCCGGGCAAGACCCGTTCAATGCTTCGCCCGAACCCGCTACGAAATTCAAACTCGAAGGCGAAACGCCCGTTCCTCGAACGGCTCGCGCAACGGCTGCCCCGCGAACCACTCGTCCCATCGCATTAACCCCGCGGCAGGGCATGCGACACCTTTGGCAGGCGAAGCGGGCGACGCTTCACCTCCGCCATGATGACCGCGTCGAAAAAGGTGCGCCACATCGTTCAATTGCGTATCCTTTTCCTCTTACCCTTTCTCTCTCTTGCTACAGGGACCGGGAAAGGGGATACTCCGAAAGGGATCCTTCTCCGCGAAGGAAGCGGGCCCCGAGCCCTCCTACTGATCAGGGGTTCGAAGGCTGGCCCCTCGGAAGGGTTCGACAGCCATCCCAGAGCACTCGGGCTCCGCGCCCACTACTGATCAGAGGTTCGAAGGCTGGCCCCTCGGAAGGGTTCGATAGCCGCCTCAGAGCACTCGGGCTCCGCGCCCATTACTGATCAGAGGTTCGAAGGCTGGCCCCTCGGAAGGGTTCGACAGCCGCCTCAGAGCACTCGGGCTCCGCGCCCACTACTGATCAGGGGTTCGAAGGCTGGCCCCCCGAAGGGTTCGACAGCCGCCCCAGAACACGCAGAGCGAGGGATGACTCTGGGTACGTCCGATACATGGCCGAGGCTCGGGCTACGCTCCCAACGTACCCTAGGACATTTTCGAGACCAGCAGGAGCGATTCTGTAACGGAATCCCATTAGAGGGAGGCATCGAGCCCTTGGACCCTATCAAACGGTACCGGGTCCGGCAAATCACCTGCAGGTACTTTTGGAGCGTGCCTCTGGGCCACTAGCCGACCCTTATCGAACGGGGCACGGGCATCCACTCGGATCACCCGTTAGCAACTCACTGGAGACACCATGTTTGGTGCCCTCCGAGGGCAACATGGCGCTTTCCCCCCCCCCCTCCTCCTTGCGGAAAGGCGACGAAGGGGCGTATGATAAAAGCCGAGTCAGTCCTTGACCGTCCTCTCGCTCTGTGCAGAGGCTCGGGGGCTGCTCTCGCAAACCGGCTCTGGCCAAACCATTGACAGTGTCAACATACCAGTCCGAGAACTCGGAACCTGACCATGCACCCGGGCTACGATCAGATCGCATGAGGGAACAACCAGACCGGCCGAGGCGTCACGAAAGGCACTAAGACCTCGGAGGAGTCAAACCACTCCTCCGAGGCCTCGTGGGCTACACCCGGCGGGTGCGCTCGCGCGCACCCACCGGAACAAAATGTAACCGAGAAAGGCCGGTCCCCTTGCAAAAAAGTGCGACAAAGCCTCCAAGCGAGTACCAACACTCCCTTTGAGGCTCGGGGGCTACTGTCGGGGACCATAATTAGGTGTACCCCCAAGACTCCTAAACTCGGCTGGTAATCACCATCAGCACAAGCTGCAAAAGCCTGATGGGCGCAATTCAGGTCAAGGCTCCGTCCACTCAAGGGACACGATCTCGCCTCGCCCGAGCCCAGCCTCGGGCAGGGACAGTAGACCCAGGCGGATTCACGCCTTGCCTGAGGGCCTCCTCAAGCAATAGGCGCACCTTCGACTCGCCCGAGGCCCAGCTCGGGCAGGCTTCGCAGTGAAGCAACCTTGGCCAGATCGCCTCGCCAACCGATCGTATCGTAGGAGCATTCGATGCAAGGATCGCCTGACACCTTATCCTCACGTGTGTTCCTCAGTCGGCAGGGCCGAAGTGACCATAGTCACTTCGCCCCCCCCCCCCACTGACTGACCTGACGAGAAAACTGAAAGGGAAATGTGCCCTTGGGCCATTTCTAAGTATTTTGGTGATTGAGTGCCAACGCAAGTGGACTTATGTTAATCCATGCAAAGTGATGGACAAAGTGCAAATCAAGTAAAAAGGTATGTTTCTAAGACTTAGTACATTGTTTTGGAGACTAATGTATTGTGTCTAAGTGCTGGAAATAGGAGAAATCAAGTTGGAAAAGAGATGGCTTTGTTCAGCCAAAGACAGCTCGGTCTGGGTGCACCGGACAGTGTCCGGTGCGCCAGGCCGGCGGCTGTCAACTGGCTGCTCTCGGGAAGCAATTAACGGCGTACGGCTATAAATCACCGGACTGTTCGGTGGTGCACCGGACTGTCCGGTGAGCCAACAGTCGGCCGGGCCAACGGTCAGCCGCATAATCCGCGCGCGACGCGTGTTAAGAGCCAACGGTCAGAAGGGGCACCGGACTGTCCGGTGTGCACCGGACAGTGTCCGGTGCGCCAACGGCTAGGAATCTGCAACGGTCGGCTTCGCCAAATAAGGAAAGAAATCCGCACCGGACTGTCCAGTGCGCCAGGCGACAGAAGGCAAGAATTGCCTTCTTGAAATGCTCTCAACGGCTCCTAGCTGCCTTGAGGCTATAAAAGGGACCCCTAGGCGCATGGAGGAGGACACCAAGCAACCTTTGAGCATTGTTGATCATTCACACTTCATTCTTGCACACTTGTTCGACTTTCTTAGTGATTTGAGCTCCGTTCTAGTGAGAAACTTGTGATACTCTTTTGGGCTCAAGTCTTGGTCTTGTGTGTGCGTATTTGCTGTGGATTTGAGTGTGTTGCTTTCCTCCCTTACTCTAGTGCTTCATTGAGATTCTTATTGTAAGGGCGAGAGACTCCAAGTTGTGGAGATTCCTCGCAAACGGGAAAGAGTAAAGTAAAGAAGAACACCGTGGTATTCAAGTTGATCATTGGATCACTTGAGAGGAGTTGAGTGCAACTCTCGTCCGTTGGGACGCCACAACGTGGAGTAGGCAAGTTTTGTACTTGGCCGAACCACGGGATAAATCCTCGTGTCTCTTGTGCTTGTTCTTATTGTGTCTATTGTGCTTCACAAGAGCTCTCCTCTCTACTCACTTGATTTCATTGATCTAACTCTTAATCAAGTTTGTGGTGTTAAGTTTTAAGTTTTACAGGATCACCTATTCACCCCCCCCCCCCTCTAGGTGCTCTCAATTGGTATTAGAGTCGTTCTCTTCAAGAAAGGGACTAATCGCCCGAAGAGATGGATCCTAAGGGAAAGGGGATGGTGGTCAATGATAAGGAGAAGGAGTCCTTCGTCAATGATCCAAAAGATGACAAGCCTACTGACTCGGGCTCAAGCCACAAAAGAAAAGACGGGAAGAAGAAGAAAACAAGACGCATCAAGGAGATCGTCTACTATGACGACAACGACGAGTCCTCTTCTTCCCAAAAGGACGACGACAACTACGAGAAAAAGAAAACAGTCAATTCAAACTTTTCTTTTGATTATTCTCGCATTCCGCAAAATACAAATGCTCATTTACTCTCCATTCCACTTGGTAAACCTCCTCACTTTGATGGAGAGGACTACGGATTTTGGAGTCACAAAATGTGTAGTCACTTGTTCTCTTTCCATCCAAGCATATGGGAGATAGTAGAGAGTGGAATGCAATTTGATAGTACTGATAGTCCCATATTTATCAATGAGCAAATTCACAAAAATGCACAAGCTACTACTGTTCTTCTAGCTTCATTGTGCAGGGATGAATAGCATAAGGTGAGCGGCTTGGATAACGCCAAGAAGATTTGGGACACCCTCAAAATCTCACATGAGGGGAACGATGTCACCATGCTCACCAAAATGGAGTTGGTGGAGGGAGAACTTGGGAGATTCGCAATGATCAGGGGCGAGGAGCCAACCCAAACGTACAACCGGCTCAAGACCCTCGTCAACAAAATAAGGAGCTATGGAAGCACGCGATGGACGGACCACGACGTAGTCTGCCTAATGCTAAGGTCTTTCACTGTCCTTGATCCACATATTGTGAACAATATTCGTGAGAATCCTAGGTACACCAAGATGACGCCCGAGAAGATACTTGGAAAGTTCGTAAGCGGGCGGATGATGATCAAGGAGACAAGATACGTTGACGATGCGTTGAACGGCCCAATCCACGAGCCTCAAACCGTGGCTCTCAAAGCAACGAGGAGCAAGGAGGCGCTACCTAGCAAGGTGGCACAAGTTGAGGCGGCGGGGCTCAATGAGGAAGAGATGGCCCTCATCATCAAGCGTTTCAAGACGGCGCTAAGGGGTCGCAAGGAGCATCCCAACAAGACCAAAACAAAGGGGAAGCGTTCATGCTTCAAATGTGGTAAGATTGGTCACTTTATCGCTAATTGTCCCGATAATGATAGTGACGAGGAACAAGGGAACAAGAAGGAAAAGAAGAAGGCTTACAAAAAGGCTAAGGGCGAGGCACACCTTGGAAAGGAGTGGGACTCGGATTGTTCGTCGTCCGACTCCGACAACAAAGGACTCGCCGCCACCACCTTCAACAAGTCGACCCTCTTCCCCAATGAGCATCACACCTGCCTCATGGCAAGGGAAAAGAAGGTAAGCACTCGAGATACTAGTACTTACGCTTCCTCAAGTGATGAAGAATCTAGTGATGATGAAATAGACTATTCATGTTTATTCAAGGGCCTAGATAGAACTAAGGTTGATAAAATTAATGAATTAATTGATGCCTTGAATGATAAAAATAGGTTATTAGAAAAGAAAGAGGATCTTGTGTATGAAGAACATGATAAGTTTGTAGAGGCACAAAAATCCCTTGCTTTAGAAATAAAAAGGAATGAAATGCTTTCTTGTGAATTGTCTACATGTCATGACTCTATTTCTAGTTTAAAGAGCATAAATGATAATTTGAGTGCTAAGTTAGAAATAGCTAACAAGTCAACATCTTGTGTAGAACATGTTGTAGTTTGCACTAGGTGTAAAGATTTTAATGTTGATGCTTGTAATAAACACCTAGTTTCAATTTCTAAATTGAATGATGAAGTGGCTAGTCTTAATGCCCAACTTAAGACTAGCAAGAGTGAATTTGACAAACTAAAATTTGCAAGGGATGCCTACACGATTGGTAGACACCCCTCAATTAAGGATGGTCTTGGCTTCAAGAGGGAAGTCAAGAACTTGACGAGTCATAAGGCTCCCATCTCCATCAAGGAGAAAGGGAAGGCCCCTATGGCAAAATGTTTGCAAAAGAACCATGCTTTCTTATACCATGATAGGAGATATTCTAGGAATGTTCATCATGATAGAAGTTGCAATGATATTGTTTCACATGCTTATGATTCAAATGCAATGTTTGCTTCAAGTTCTTCTATGATGTATGATAGAAGTTTGGCTAGGAAAAATGTCATTCATCATGTGCCTATGAGAAATGCTCATGTGCCTAGAAGAAATATTGTTCATGTTCCTAGGAAAGTAATGAATGAACCTTCTACAATTTATCATGCTTTAAATGCTTCCTTTGCTATCTGTAGAAAGGATAAGAAGGTAGTTGCTAGAAAATTAGGGGCAAAATGCAAGGGAGATAAAACTTGCATTTGGGTCTCTAAAGCTATTTGTACTAACCTTGTAGGACCCAACAAGAGTTGGGTACCTAAGACCCAAGCCTAAATTTGCCTTGCAGGTTTATGCATCCGGGGGCTCAAGCTGGATTATCGACAGTGGATGCACAAACCACATGACGGGGGAAAAGAGGATGTTCTCTTCCTACGTCAAGAACAAGGATCCCCAAGATTCAATCATATTCGGTGATGGGAACCAAGGCAAGGTGAAAGGGTTAGGAAAAATTGCTATTTCATCTGAGCACTATATTTCTAATGTGTTCTTAGTTGAGTCGCTTGGATATAACTTGTTGTCTGTGAGTCAACTTTGTAATATGGGATATAACTGTTTATTCACAAATGTAGATGTGTCTGTCTTTAGAAGAAGTGATGGTTCATTAGCTTTTAAGGGTGCACTAGACGGCAAACTCTATTTAGTTGATTTTGCAAAAGAGGAGGCCGGTCTAGATGCATGCTTAATTGCTAAGACTAGCATGGGCTGGCTGTGGCATCGTCGTTTAGCACATGTGGGGATGAAGAACCTTCACAAGCTTCTAAAGGGAGAACACGTGATAGGTCTAACTAATGTAACTTTCGAAAAAGATAGACCTTGTGCAGCTTGTCAAGTAGGTAAACAGGTGGGAAGCTCTCATCATGCCAAAAATGTGATGACAACATCAAGACCCCTGGAGTTACTTCATATGGATCTCTTCAGACCCGTCGCCTATCTAAGTATAGGAGGAAGTAAGTATGGTCTTGTTATAGTTGATGATTTTTCCCGCTTCACTTGGGTATTCTTTTTGCAGGATAAATCTGAGACCCAAGGGACCCTCAAGCACTTCCTAAGGAGAGCCCAAAATGAATTTGAGCTCAAAGTGAAGAAGATAAGGAGCAACAATGGGTCTGAGTTCAAGAACCTTCAAGTAGAGGAGTATCTTGAGGAGGAAGGAATCAAGCACGAGTTCTCCGCTCCCTACACACCACAGCAAAATGGTGTGGTAGAGAGGAAGAACAGGACGCTTCTAGACATGGCGAGGACGATGCTTGGTGAATTCAAGACGCCCGAACGGTTTTGGACGGAAGCCATGAGCACGGCTTGCCACGCCATAAACCGAGTCTACCTTCATCGCCTCCTCAAGAAGACTTCATATGAGCTTCTAACCGGTAACAAACCAAATGTGTCTTACTTTCGTGTATTTGGGAGCAAATGTTACATTCTAGTGAAGAAAGGTAGGAATTCTAAGTTTGCTCCCAAAGCTGTAGAAGGGTTTTTATTAGGTTATGACTCAAATACAAAGGCGTATAGGGTCTTCAACAAATCATCGGGTTTGGTTGAAGTCTCTAGCGACGTTGTATTTGATGAGACTAATGGCTCTCCAAGAGAGCAAGTTGTTGATCTTGATGATGTAGATGAAGAAGACGTTCCAACGGCTGCAATGCGCACCATGGCGGTTGGAGATGTGAGGCCACTGGAACAAAAGGAGCAAGATCAACCTTCTTCCTCAACAATGGTGCATCCCCCAACTCAAGAAGATGAACAGGTTCATCAAGAAGAGGCGTGTGATCAAGGGGGAGCACAAGATGTTCATGTGATAGAGGAAGAAGCGCAACCGGCACCTCCAACCCAAGTTCGAGCGACGATTCAAAGGAATCATCCCGTCGACCAAATATTGGGTGACATAAGCAAGGGAGTAACTACTCGTTCTAGATTAGTTAATTTTTGTGAGCATTACTCCTTTGTCTCTTCTATTGAGCCTTTCAGGGTAGAAGAGGCCTTGCTAGATCTGGACTGGGTGTTGGTCATGCAAGAGGAGCTCAACAACTTCAAGAGAAATGAAGTTTGGACACTGGTGCCTCGTCCCAAGCAAAACGTTGTGGGAACCAAGTGGGTGTTCCGCAACAAACAAGACGAGCACGGAGTGGTGACAAGGAACAAGGCACGACTTGTGGCAAAAGGTTATGCCCAGGTCGCAGGTTTGGACTTTGAGGAGACTTTTGCTCCTGTGGCTAGGCTAGAGTCAATTCGAATATTGTTAGCTTATGCTACTCACCATTCTTTCAGGTTGTTCCAAATGGATGTGAAGAGCGCTTTCCTCAACGGGCCAATCAAGGAGGAGGTGTACGTGGAGCAACCCCCTGGCTTCGAGGATGAACGGTACCCCGACCACGTGTGTAAGCTCTCTAAGGCGCTCTATGGACTCAAGCAAGCCCCAAGAGCATGGTATGAATGCCTTAGAGACTTTTTAATTGCTAATGCTTTCAAGGTTGGGAAAGCCGACCCAACTCTTTTTACTAAGACTTGTGATGGTGACTTATTTGTGTGCCAAATTTATGTCGATGACATAATATTTGGTTCTACTAACCAAAAGTCTTGTGAAGAGTTTAGCAAGGTGATGACTCAAAAGTTTGAGATGTCGATGATGGGCGAGTTAAGCTATTTCCTTGGATTCCAAGTGAAGCAACTCAAGGATGGGACCTTCATCTCCCAAACGAAGTACACGCAAGACTTGATCAAGCGGTTTGGGATGAAGGACGCCAAGCCCGCAAAGACTCCAATGGGAACCGACGGACACACCGACCTAAACAAAGGAGGTAAGTCCGTTGATCAAAAGGCATACCGGTCTATGATAGGGTCCTTACTTTATTTATGTGCTAGTAGACCGGATATTATGCTTAGCGTATGCATGTGTGCTAGATTTCAATCCGATCCAAGGGAGTGTCACTTAGTGGCCGTGAAGCGAATTCTTAGATATTTAGTCGCTACGCCTTGCTTCGGGATCTGGTATCCAAAGGGGTCTACCTTTGACTTAATTGGATATTTAGACTCCGATTACGCTGGATGTAAGGTCGATAGGAAGAGTACATCGGGGACGTGTCAATTCTTAGGAAGGTCCCTGGTGTCGTGGAGCTCTAAGAAACAAACTTTTGTTGCCCTATCCACCGCTGAGGCCGAGTATGTTGCCGCAGGACAGTGTTGCGCGCAACTACTTTGGATGAGGCAAACCCTCAGGGACTTTGGCTACAATCTGAGCAAAGTCCCACTCCTATGTGATAATGAGAGTGTTATCCGCATGGCGGATAATCCTGTGGAGCACAGCCGCACAAAGCACATTGACATCCAGCATCACTTTTTGAGAGACCACCAGCAAAAGGGAGATATCGAAGTGTTTCATGTTAGCACCGAGAACCAGCTAGCTGATATCTTTGCCAAGCCTCTAGATGAGTCGACCTTTTGCAAGCTGCGTAGTGAGCTAAATGTCTTAGATTCGCGGAACCTGGATTGATTTATAGCATACATGTGTTTTATGCCTTGATCACGTTCCTTAATGCATTTTGTTGTTTATTTATGGTGCTCAAGTTGTACAAGCACTCCCCGGACCTCACAAGTCCATTTGCAAGTGATGCACATATTTAGGGGGAGATGTGCTACAACTTGACCCCTTGAGACTAACTGTGTGCTTGAGTTTGCTTAACTTAGTCTCAAATGAGGTTTGAAAGGTAAAAGGTGGACTTGGACCATGCAAGACTTCCACTGCACTCCGATGAACGAGTAACTGATTCCAAGTTCATCTTTGTCCTCTTATTACCTTTTTACTCTTAGTTGAAGATTTTGGTGAGGCAATGGGGTTAAAGGGCCAAGATTGATCCCGTTTTGGTGTTTGATGCCAAAGGGGGAGAAAATAAGGCCAAAGCAATAAATGGATCAGCTACCACTTGAGAATTTTGAAAAGTAGAGTTAGAGTTTTTGTTTGTCTAAATACTCTTGTTTGTCTCTTATTGTCAAAACATTGGTCTCTTGTGGGGAGAAGGCTTGATTATGGAAAAAGGGGGAGTTTTTTTAATCTTTGATCAATTTCTCTTGAAATATCACTCTTTATATTTCAACAAGTGTGTTTGACTTAGAGATAGGAAATTGAGTTTGATTTGCAAAAACAAACAAGTGGTGGCAAAGAATGATCCATATATACCAAATTTGAATCAAAACAATTTTGAGTTCTAATTTGTATTGATGTTGCACTTCCTTTAGTTGCTTTTTATTGTGTTGGCATAAATCACCAAAAAGGGGGAGATTGAAAGGGAAATGTGCCCTTGGGCCATTTCTAAGTATTTTGGTGATTGAGTGCCAACGCAAGTGGACTTATGTTAATCCATGCAAAGTGATGGACAAAGTGCAAATCAAGTAAAAAGGTATGTTTCTAAGACTTAGTACATTGTTTTGGAGACTAATGTATTGTGTCTAAGTGCTGGAAACAGGAGAAATCAAGTTGGAAAAGAGATGGCTTTGTTCAGCCAAAGACAACTCGGTCTGGGTGCACCGGACTGTCCGGTGGTGCACCGGACAGTGTCTGGTGCGCCAGGCCGGCGGCTGTCAACTGGCTGCTCTCGGGAAGCAATTAACGGCGTACGGCGAAAAATCACCGGACTGTCCGATGGTGCACCGGACTGTCCAGTGAGCCAACAGTCGGCCGGGCCAACGGTCGGCCGCATAATCCGCGTGCGACGCGTGGCAAGAGCCAACGGTCAGAAGGGGCACCGGACTGTCCGGTGTGCATTGGATAGTGTCTGGTGCGCCAACGGCTAGGAATCTGCAACGGTCGGCTTCGCCAAATAAGGAAAGAAATCCGCACCGGACAGTGTCCGGTGGTGCACCGGACTGTCCGGTGCGCCAGGCGACAGAAGGCAAGAATTGCCTTCTTGAAATGCTCTCAACGGCTCCTAGCTGCCTTGGGGCTATAAAAGGGACCCCTAGGCGCATGGAGGAGGACACCAAGCAACCTTTGAGCATTGTTGATCATTCACACTTCATTCTTGCACACTTGTTCGACTTTCTTAGTGATTTGAGCTCCGTTCTAGTGAGAAACTTGTGATACTCTTTTGGGCTCAAGTCTTGGTCTTGTGTGTGCGTATTTGCTGTGGATTTGAGTGTGTTGCTTTCCTCCCTTACTCTAGTGCTTCATTGAGATTATTATTGTAAGGGCGAGAGACTCCAAGTTGTGAAGATTCCTCGCAAACGGGAAAGAGTAAAGTAAAGAAGAACACCGTGGTATTCAAGTTGATCATTGGATCACTTGAGAGGAGTTGAGTGCAACTCTCGTCCGTTGGGACGCCACAACGTGGAGTAGGCAAGTTTTGTACTTGGCCGAACCACGGGATAAATCCTCGTGTCTCTTGTGCTTGTCCTTATTGTGTCTATTGTGCTTCACAAGAGCTCTCCTCTCTACTCACTTGATTTCATTGATCTAACTCTTAATCAAGTTTGTGGTGTTAAGTTTTAAGTTTTACAGGATCACCTATTCACCCCCCCTCTAGGTGCTCTCAAAAACAACGCCACCTGCCCTGCTCCGACTGCTGTGCCACCCGCTAGGGTGAGGCTGACAGCAGCCGAGTCCAGCTTCAGGCGCCATAGGAAGCTCCGCCTCGCCCGACCCCAGGGCTTGGCCCCCGCCTCGACCTCGGAAGACGGTCTCTGCCTCGCCCGACCCTAGGGCTTGGACTCAACCTCGACTTCGGAAGACGGTCTCCGCCTCGCCCGACCCCAGGGCTCGGACTCAACCTCGACCTCGGAAGACGGTCTCCGCCTCGCCCGACCCTAGGGCTCAGACTCAACCTCGACCTCGGAAGGCGGTCTCCGCCTTGCCCGACTCCAGGGCTTGGCCTCAACCTCGACCTCGGAGGAGTCACCGCCTCGCCCGACCTTGGGCTCGGACCGACCACGTTACAGGGGGGTACATCATTACCCTACCCCTAGCTAGCTCAGGCTACGGGGAACAAGACCGGCGTCCCATCTGGCTCGCCCCGGTAAACAAGTAATGATGGCACCCCACGTGCTCCCATGACGACGGCGGTTCTCAGCCCCCTACGGAAGCAAGGAGACGTCAGCAAGGACCCGACAGCCCCGATAGCTGTGCTTCTACAGGGCTCAAGCGCTCCTCCGACGGCCACGACATCACATGCACAGGGCACCAACACCTCTCCGACAGCCACGTCGGCAAGTACATAGGGCTCTGGCTCCTCTCTGCCGGACACGTTAGCATATTGCTACACCCCCCATTGTACACCTGGGCCCTCTCCTTACATCTATAAAAGGAAGGTCCAGGGCCCTCGTACGAGAGGGTGGCCGCGCGGGAGGACGGGCTGACGAGCAGGCTTTCTCCCTCTCTCGTGAACGCTTGTAACCCCCTACTGCAAGCGCATCCGCCTTGGGCGCAGGATAACACGAGCCGCGGTTCCCTTTTTCCCCCTTGTGTTCCATCTCGCGCCGACCCATCTGGGCTGGGGCACGCAGCGACAATTCACTCGTCGGTCCAGGGACCCCCCGGTGTCGAAACGCCGACACATAGTTTGTAGTAGTTGACAGTTCTATAATACCATGACATTTTAGAAGTGATTCTATAATTGGTCGATGGATGTGCTAATCAACTAAACAAGGGATATTTTTGTCATTTGATGTGTTGTCTAATTAAAGTTCTTTTGCTAGAACCAGATCACAATAAGCATCATAAATTTGTAAAGACATAAGCATGCATGACCTAGTGCACACGCTATAATGGCAAATCGGCCTATTGCATGCTTGCACAACATAGAAATGCATATAACGAAGGGCTTGGTGAGATTGCCGCCGAAGATGCCCTCTAGTGGCAATAACCATAGAATGGGGTGATTCAACATTTAGTTTGGGCAAGGCATTTCGGTGTCGAGACAAGAAAATTTGGCATATGTTGCTTACATTCACATGATGAAACCATGTGTGGTACAAGAATGGCTAACTTGTCTTTAATTTCTAAAGTTCCTATGCAACAACGAAACAAATAATGTAAGAGCACAAGAGTTTGTCATACGTAGAAATGCAAAAGTGGCATACCATGAAAGATAGAAAATCATAAAAATATGGAATACTACATTTTATTTTGCTTAGGCTGGAGCTAATGTAAAACTCCTCCAAAAGGTATGCCCTCCATTTTTCTGTCTTATATGTGTTTCGAGTGGTGAGTGGTATACATGAGCATGTAGCCCATAGCTGGCCTAGTGGCCTAGCCTGCTCTATGCCCATGTAGACCTTGCTCAAGGCACCAAGCCATACTTATTGGGCTACAGCTCTAGCATGGCAAGCAGCCTAGCATGGCCGCCAATGCGTGCACGACCAAGACCTGCTAGCTAGGGAAGATAAAACCTTAGCTATGGCCGCTCCTCCTGCAAACCCTAATCCTCATTCCACAATCCATTCCGACCACTCGTCCTCTATCCACCTCTTGATCACATATCTGCCGCTACCACCTACCATCGTCGTCGCCTCTCTCATTGTCCTACCCATCTCTAGTGGTGTCTCCACCATCGAACCTTGAGAATATTCTCTTGTACCCTCATCATTCTCTCTTTCCACTATTGTCGCCTCTCTAATTATCTTCTCCACCGCTGGAACTTACAGATCTCCTCTCACCCTCTCACATCTTGTCCTCTTGTATTCTCGTCTTACTTTTAACCTCTTGGTACCACTTGTAGTTTGCCACCAATCGATCTCATCACTCATAATCTCGTCACTCATAATTAGCACATAATTCGGTCGCAGCATGTCATCATCTCCACTCTTTTAGCTCTAGGCTCTAGCTATGCACATAAATCCTAAACTACAACTGTAGATCTCTTCAATCCTAACATGAACTATACTCACTAACTCAATCTTGTTTTATATCTATTTTTGTCACATGTCATCAGTCGATGCATTATGTTGGTGTCGCACCTGTTATTTAAGTACAGTGATGAGAAGGAGAAAATAGTGAGGTTCGAGGTGCCATGAATGATGATGATGATGCCATCTATCCTAAAAGCATCAATGAAGACCTCATTGCATGTAGGCTGGCCCCTAATGATGCTGATAACGAGGGTGACACTATTGATGCCTTCTTAGGTAGCAGTGTTGCTTCAATTAACTTGGAGACAACGTCGACTAGTGGTGTTGTGGGCTCTAACAATCATAAATCATTCATGTCTAGTGCCACTAGCAAGTGGCCCTAATCTACTATCTAGGAGGACTTCACTGAAGTCTTTGAAATAGTGAATGGTAAATTTATGTATGTTGTTGGATTTGGCAAGTTCTATAAGTCTAAATTGCATGCTCATTCTAATGGTAGTACCAGCCATTTTCTTCAGCATCAAAAGCCATGTAGGAAGAAGTATGAATTAAGTTGCGATGTATGCAAAGCTAGACAATTAATATTTCATAATACACTCATTATGTATATCTTTAGGATAAAATAAAAAATAAAAAGTTTTCCTAGAAAAGATCAAGAAACATATTATATATGGTTCTTGTTTCATTAAAATCATTTCCATTAGACTTTATTTCGTTGAAGAAGTCCACAACTTATTCTAGGTAATATGAGGTTGAATAGGCGTTGGAAAAAATACACAGAAGGGCACACTGCTATGGCTTAGAGGAAGATTGCTTTAAACCCTAATTAATTTATTAGAAACTAGGAATATTAATCTAATGTTGGTAGAACTGAGTAATGTTGTTTGATTGCTAAACTTGATCTTCTTTTGGTAGGAAGTGGCACAAATGCTTGGGAGGAGTATATCCAGCATGCTCACAACCTTAGAATTTGCTAAATTATCTATATTTACCATAGCTAGAGATTCAGTTAAGGTATACAATGAAAACACATTCATCTTAAAGATGTTTTTCCTACTGTCTTCAATTGCTTTAATTTCTACTATTTGATCTAGTAAAGCTAATAAAGTTTACATTACTATTGTTGCTCATTTTATCAATGTTGATTGGAAACTTAAGAAGTTTGTGATAGGTCTTAAATTGATTCAAGTGTGCCATTTTGGTATTAACATTGTAGAATGTATTGCTAGTGTGGTTAAGATTTTGTCTGCTTGACAAAGTTGTATTTATTACTCTTGATAATTCTTCTTCTAATATATCTTCTATGCTTATTTTGTAACCTATGTTTGATAGTTATTTAGGCGATGGTCCTAATATAGTAGATCCTAATGCGAAGACTTATAATGGTGCACGTCAACACTTTGCTTTCCATATAATTAATCTAATTGTCGAATCTAATCTAAAGAGGATTAAGCTTTCCACATATGTATTTAAAACTTAACTTTTTAAATTCAATAAACTAACACATTGTTTTATTAAAAAAACTATGGTAATGCTAAGGGTGTGTGCCCTCATAAGTTTGGTTTAGATTTCGATGTTAGATGGAACTCAACATATCTCATGCTAAATCATCTCATGCCATGCATATAGGAGTATCTTTTATATATTCATAAATACTCACTATGTTTATCCACTTCTAGATGAACAACATTGGTAAGTTGGTGAAAAGGTTTTGAAGTTTCTTGAATTGTTATATGATTCAATTGTTGTTCTATATGGCATTTATTACCCCACAAGTCCTTTGATACAACATCACATCCTTGAGATCGCTAGTTATTTACATGACTTTGAACATGAAGAAATCTTAGCAATGTTGTAATGCCAAAAAAGTCTAAGTTTCTCGAGTACTCGAAGGCTATACCCATGTTATATAAATTTGCATTTGTCCTCGACCCTAGGTCCAAGATGAGAGGTTTATATAATGCTCTTGATTGCTTGCTTAATGTAACAATATGAGTTATACTACCTATTTTGGTGAGGCTAAGATAGATTTGTATAAGATATATAATAATTATGAATCTAAGTTTGGTGTAGTTAGGCCATCTAGGAATACATATCCATCAGAAGTAATAGTTAAGAAAAATCAGGCGTGGGACAAAATTATTGGAGGATTAGGACCATGTGTTACGGGTACTTCACTTGTCACTATTGATGTAGAAATGTAACTCCTGGTCCTTGTCCTTGTCTTTTTGAGCTTACTTTTACCTTGATAGTGATAATATTGTAGCTTATGAGGATGAGTTTGATATCCTCAGTTGGTGCCATGAGCATAAACTAACATATCTTGTTCTCTTTACAAGGGATAAAAAAATTAAATAAGTTCATGTCTCAACTATTTCTTTGGAGTCTTGCTTTAGTCTTACTAGCACGATCCATGAGGAGTAGTGACGACAATTGAACTCAGAGATGGTGAAGATGTTAATCTACATTAAGGACTTTGAGTTAGGCCAACAAAGAGCACAACAAGGTGGGGAACCAAGAGTTAGAAGACTCCTTCAAGAACCTATGGCTTGATGAAGACTAGGATGTTGCAAGTCGTGGATAATGAGATTGAATGTGACTTAGTGAGATTGAACATTAGAGGGTGTCATTGTAAACTATGGTTTATAATAACTTTGTATATTTGGATTTAAAATGAGTTGGAATTACTCTTTTTATTTCTAAGGTTTCTCATTAGGTGTGGATTTTATCTAGAAAGGTTCTAATGAGGTGGTTTTGTACAAAGCTCAAAATTTTCTTCTCTCATGTGTTTACTTGCTTTCATAACTTGGCAGTTTGGCACTTGGGCTTCATTTCTAAAACACTTCAACTTGAGCAAGAAAAATTATGTGAGTCTCTAAGAGTTTGAGACTTGTTTTGATTTGGTCAGTTGTATAATATATAGTTGAACACTTGAACTGAGACTTATATTTGAATGACCTAAGATTTATAGATTTGTAGTCATAGTCTTGTATATTTGTATTCACCATGTTATCATGTCATCTATAGTGGGAGGGAGAGGATACTTTAAAAAAAATAAAAACATATATCTTATATTTTCAATAATTTTAAAAATAATACATTATCATCTTTTGGTGAAATAACTTTCAAATGTCATCCAAGGGAAAATTACTTTTGCAAAACCATCCACCAGAAAATGATTCTACATGCATAAAATATAATTCTTGAATGAAAATAATTCTATGGGGAAATGATTTTAATGAAAAGTGCAGAAATTATTTTCCTGGTGGACAACTTTTGGAGGTCATTGCACAAGAAGACGATAATGTGTTATTTTTAAAATTTAGTAGAGACATGATATATTTTAAATTTTCATAAAAAGTGTATCAAGAAGTAAAAAAATGAGAGAGAGAGAGAGAGAGAGAGAGGCGTTGCATTCCAAACTGTCATTAATTGCTATAAGTATAATAATATCTAAGAGATGGAAGAAGACTGGCCGGCCGGGTAGTGACAATAATGAATGACCAACGGCAGAAAAGTTGGTGCGAAGATGTTTTAGGTGAATGCAAGTCACAAAAGGAAAAGGCTGGCATCTCGAATAGAACTCCTATACCACGGATCAAGAAACAATTAAAACCATACATAATTGTCGGAGTAATATGCTAATCCTAGTAATTTTAGTCACATCATTGGAGGTCCTTCGTTCCATTCAATTTTTTTTCTTTCTTCATGAACATTTGTTCAAGATTTATCTCCCACATGTTTCAAAGCATGCATTATTTATTATTATTGGCAAATTTCATGATCTTTCAAAAGATATCTCTTGGGCCTGGCATGGATATGCTCTATCTCTAGTAAGTAATTGGCTCTGCAATAATGAGTTGGATATTGCCACGAAGAACCACGCCTTGCTTGGAAGAAACTTGATGAATGCCAAATCTTGCTCTTTTTCAACATGTTGATTTAGGAAATTATTTGGCAACCAAACATAATGTGACTAGAATTAGCACACTTCTAATGACAAAAATATAATCACATTTCTGCGCGCACAAAATATTTGCTTGCCAAAATGCAATCATGTTTTGATGTACAGTTCGATAGACATTGAAAAAGAATGCATTTAGGAACCTTTTAGTACCACTTTGATCAATTTCTGCCATCTACACGTCAAACTAGATAAAAAGAATAATGGCAGCCACATCCTACAGAAAAAAAAAGACATATCAAGAATTCAACTTAATTTCAGAATATACAAGATTTCATAGTGACCTTTAACATTGATTTTTCGACTCACATCTTATAAGCGGGTGAAGCAGTATATAAAAGAATTCCACAAAAAAATCTACAACAGCCATAAGCATTAATTACACATAAACGCTCACCACCCTATAAAACACCCAGACCTTCACATTTCTTCTTCAGACCTCCAACAAGCAGCAGATAGATAGAGAAATGAAGAGATAGATTAGAGTTACCATCATATCCCCAACAATGGCATAGCCAACAAGTTGGATCCTTCGGACCCTGTAGCTCCTGGTCCATGAATTGCCAAGAGAACACCTTTTAGTTTCTTTGAGCAACCTCGATCTCGCCATGGGGTTCCGCTGTGGCCGTGCCTCCTCTTCGCTGCTGTGTGAAGAGGACGTGGCCGGCATGTTTGGATGCAATGGGCACGACGACGAAGAGGTGGGGCTTCTGGTGTTGGGGATGGACACGACTTTTGCTGCGCTGCCATCACAGAGCGACGAGGTCGTAGCATCCCTGATGGAGAAGGAGAAGGAGCAGCTGCATAGCGTTGCGACGGGGGATTACCTCCAGAGGCTGAGCAGTGGAGGACTGGAGTCATCTTGTAGGATTGCCGCCATTGATTGGATAAAAAAGGTTTCTGCTTCTCCATCCATACTATATAGTATGTATATGATTTCTCGCGCATCGATCCTAGTTAGAATCTCATGTTTCTGTGTTTTGCAGCAAAATGCAATTTATTTGACTCCAAGTTTGACTTAAACTTCAGTTTGTTCAAAAAAAAAAAGTTTGCCCTTGCTTGACCAAAACCTCGTTTTGCATATATAGATAAATATATAGTTACTGAAATGTGTACTACTTGTCTCTTACATGTGTATTAATTGCAGGCCCAGGCTTATCACGACTTTGGACCGTTGTCTGCTTATCTTGCTGTTAACTACCTTGATAGGGTCCTCTCCACAAATCAAGTCCCAGTGAGTTCTACAAATGTACCCAACTTGTTTATTCTTTTTTCTACATGTCCAATCAGCATGTGGTTGTCAGAGGTCTTTGCCTCTCCCTCTCTAGAAAACCTTATGGCATGTTTGGTTCAGCGGCGGACCAGGAACTAAAGACAGCCTATGCGAGATTATAAGTGTCAATAACTATAGCTAATTTCATATAAAAAAATACATGCATATTTGGATTTGAGATGCACTTTCGTCCGATCAGTAGATAAGGTCATTTGGTTTAGGATCATGAGTTGAGTTAGGACTTAGCACTATTGGAATCGAGCTCTTTGTCAATTGTCTGAAGCACTCGGCAAAGCTGGGAAAACACTCGACGACGTCTTTGCCGAGTGTAGCACTCGGCAAAGAGAGCTCGGCGAACAGTATATCGACACGGCTTCTTTGCCGAGTATTTTTTATCGGGCACTCGACAAAGACTTTGCCGAGTGTCACTCGGTACTCGGCAAAGAAAAGTCGCCGTCAAGGCGACCGGAAACGGAGACAGCGCCTTTGCCGAGTGTTCTAGGTGACACTCGGCAAAGAGATTACCTTTGTCGAGTGTCCGCCAGTCTACACTCGCCAAAGGGGCTACCAGCGGACCCCTTTGTCAGTTTCTTTGCCGAGTGCGCTAGAAGGCACTCGGCAAAGCTTGCTTCTTTGTCGAGTGCCAAGGCCACAGCACTCGGCAAATAAGCTTTACCGGTGCCCAGGAATGGCACTCGGCAAAATGTTCTTTATCGAGTGTCAGGCGATAGGACACTCGGCAAAGTAGCTTCTTTGCCGAATGCCAAAGCCTAGCGTTCGGCATAGATAACAGCCGTCAGCTATAGACGGCTGCTGACGGTTCTTTGCCTAGCACCGAATTGTGTCGAGTGTTTGGCACTCGACAAAGTAGTCTTTGCCACTACTTTGCCGAGTGTCTTTCTGTGCCGAGAGTCCTATTATCGGCAAACGCGATCGTTATCGAGAGTGAAACTTTGTCGAGTGTGGCACTCGGCAAAGAAGTGTCGAGTGCCCGATAAAAAACACTTGGCAAAGAGCCAAATTCCGATAGCGTAGCATTCGTGCAGCCGTACGTTAGAATTGGACAGACGAGGGATGTGACTGTGCTCGGCTGTTCCAGCTATATCCTGCAACCAAACACAACCTTACATTTTGATGGGGCACAAATCTTATGTGAGTTTCTTGGTGTAGGCTGATGCTGACCACCAGCCCTGGATGCCACAGCTGCTGTCCGTTGCTTGCCTAACCATTGCAGCCAAGATGGAGGAGACCGTGGTTCCTCGCCGTCTGGACATCCATCAGAATCAGGTGGACAAAATTGGATATATAGTACAGTTTCACGTTTGAGTTCACCAAATCTTTATCTTTATTATATATATATATATGTCACAGGTTCTCAGCGAGAAGTACAGATTCGATTTAGATGCTATTCAGAGGATGGAGATTTACATTCTAGACTCTCTGAATTGGAGGATGCAAGCTGTGACGCCATTCTCTTACATCAACTATTTCGTGGACAAGTTCACTGATGGGAAGCCGCTAAGTTGCGGATTCATTTCTCGGTGCACCGAGATCATACTTGGCAGTCTTGAAGGTACATCAGATTACTTCATGCATGAGCGAGCGAATCGGACTTACCCGCCTTTTCCATTCGATAAGCAATTGTTACTATGTGATTGGAACATGCATCTAAATAGATGTCTGTGTGCATTTGATTTGCAGCAACGAAGCTCCTACAGTTCAGGCCTTCTGAGATGGCAGCAGCAGTGGTTCTGTCAGCAGCTGCTGAGTCTCAAGTCATTGCCTTCAGCGGCGCTCTTTTAGCTTCTAATATCCTTGTCAATAAGGTGTAGATCCTCTCTCTCTATGAAGGTTTAGTATTTTTTTTAATGTACGTATTTACATTTCTAGGAAAATGTAAGGAGATGCCATGAAGCATTGCAAGAAGTGGGATTAGTGAAGAAGAAAACAGACTACAGTGCGAGTCCATCTCGCGTGCTAGATGCCTCATGCTTCAGCTTCAAGACTGACGATAACCAGACAGCCGGTTCATCCCAATCCCAAGCAAACAACAATGGCAACTACAACCAGGCTTACTCTCCAGCTAGCAAGAGGACAAGGCTAGACATCTAGACTCAATCAGGAAAAATTGCATGAGATCATAGACGTACACATATACACACAAAGTTTTCTTAGATAAAGGATACATAAAGTTAAATTTGATTCTGGCTACATTTCTGAGTACGTGCTTCTCAACTCAGAAGAGTTCATAGGGAACATTATACATGCATGCATGCTAACAGGCAAAAGAAGGCTGAATTATTAAGAGCAATCCTATTTATTTCCTCCTTTGTTCCTTTGTTAACTTTTTCTTTCTTCTTGTCTACTTTAAATCATGGCATTAGCAAAGACATTTGCGTGTATGGGACAGGTGATGCAATGATACAACATAAAAGAAGGCTAGGCATTGTTTTCAACATAAGCAGAGGTAATCTCGTTTCAGGAAAAAAATGAGCGCCAGGAACTTTGATATCTGATCAAGGGAGAAGCAAAGTTAGTTGTTGTGGGAATCTGTGGCTGAGTTCTTGGTTCTCGATTTCTTGTTTGTTTGTTTGTCTGTGATGAATATTTTTCAGATTTATTCAATGAACTGACCATGTTATGCTATAGAGCAAGTACAACAATAGGTTCTAAGCAGGATAAATGATGAGGTACAGGAGAGAGAAGATGAGAGAGAGGATAAGCGAGCTATAAACTTACAACCATCTAAGACTTAGATATAAGAATAAAAAAACTTTGAGAGAGACAAATGAGTTATGTATTAGTAGTGAACGGTTAACTATTATGTAGATGGACTAAGAGATAGGACGCAAATAGCCAATAGTCAGCTATATTATTAGCCTCGCTCTTATTCAGCACCCGGGCAATTTTATCGTCCAAATTTGTTAGCATGCATGCTACTTCTTATAGAATGAATATTAGATATGCATTAGGCTTCACATCCTATTCAAAATAAGGTGCTAGAGGCCTTAAAATTTAAGTGTTTTAGATGAGTTCCATGGATGAATCTTAGTTGCGCCATACATATAATTAATTTAAAACACACAAAAAAAACACTAGCCATATACTTACTATGTAGCTCAATTTTCATAAAGATACATCAGAAATTAGCATCCAATCTTGTAGACAAAATTTCTTGGGCTGACAGTTAAAATTAAGCATAAATAGAATAATGGATATCATCGTTTATATTCTTTGTTATATATAGGTAGGTTAGTATCATTTAGCATTCTATTATTTATCCCCCTCATGGTCTTTTTTTTGATCCACCACTAATGGTTACTGCATGAAATTATTGAATGTCTAAGATCTAGTGATTACATAGACTGCTCCCTTAAGACGTAGTATCAAGAACTTTTCAAGATTCTAAGGTGGTATCATTCCTTAGCTAATATCATTTATTTACTCGGAGTTTTCAATAGTAATAATGTTTTATATACTATACAAGAAGAAGGTTGATCACTGACAATTTCTATTGAAGTCAATATTGTGAAAGTAGCGGTGGGAGCGGAGCTGGTGGATGAGGCATTAATGGCAAATGGAACCGGTGGAGGTAAGTCCATTTCTCTCTCCCTCTCTAGACAGAATGGATTCGATTCATTGATCTCGTCCTCTCAACTATATGATTGGGAATGAAGTCAGTAGTGAGAACCTCATACTAGCCTTAAAATAAGATACATCAATTGGAAGCAACAATAATATGGATAATGCAAAGTAAGTTTGAGGCAATGGGTGCAATTGTGGTCAATAATGGCCAGGCTCCAAGATGGACCCCAAAATGAAAATGCGTCTAAACCTATCATTGGTTTTGGCAAATTTACGACAATGCAAACAAAACAATGAGATTTATGAAGCATTATATCGAACTATCTTTATATGAGAAGTGCAAATGACAAATGGAGCCACCGCTCTCAAAGGATGAACATACATGATTGGACAACTTGAATACAAATTTAATTTGATATTTCATCTAATCATTTACTGAGTTTAGCAATGATGTACTATCAAGGGGATTAATGCTAAGTAACTTGCAGGCATTCACATGCTTAAATAAATCAAACAAAATTATAGACACAATAGGGGGAAATCTAAGTTAAAACCCTAAGTGTGTTGTCCGCTTCCGTTCTAGAAATTCAAACAAGGATGGAAATCTAAGACCTTGCTATGGGAGGTTGGAAATTATATTGGAATTTCCAATCATGTTTTCTCATGTTGAGATTAATTTCCTTGACCAAAAATTATGATGCTAGCAAAAAAATCCCACAATTCTTGTCTTTTCATTGGAATACTGAAGAATCTATTGTAATTACAACACTCTCGAAATTTCTAACAATGAATGAAATTTTTAATATTCACATGTTCAACAGAGTAATGATTAGTTGAGGAGGCTCGCAATAATTATACCCTTCCACTCAAACTCTCCTCTCTAGAGCTCCCACTAACTCAGGCAACAAGATTTTATTTTCACTCACTTCTCTTTTTCCTACTTACGTTGTCCTTGGATTTGAGATTCTTTGAGTGAGATTTGGGTTGAACAAAATTGAGACTGTATCGTCCATGAACTTAATTTCATTATATATTAAGCACTAGTGGTGCCAACAAGCATTTGATTTATATTTGTTACTCTTAGGTTCTTGGAACCCTAAATGTCTAGGTGCCATCAAATGAAATGAAACGCCCAATCAATTTTGGTGTGCTTCAGAAAATGTTTGTATCACCTGCATATATCTAGTGGAATTATTTATTTTGTTTGTTATATGTAAGGTTAGTAGCATTTAGCCTTCTATTATTTAGACCCCCCTTTACTCTATTTTTTGGATCTGCCACTAATGGTTACTGCATGAAATCATTGGATGTGATCTGAGATCTAGTGATTAGAGAGGTTGTTACCCTTACCACGCATTATCAAGAACTTTTCAATGTTCTAAGGTGGTGTAATTCCTTAGCTAATATTATTTATTTTTACTCGAAGTTTTCAATAGTAATAATGTTTTATATACTATACATGAAGGAGGTTGATCACTTACAATTTGTACTGAAGTCGGTATTGTGAAAGTAGCGATGGGAGTAGAGATGGTGGATGAGGCAGTAATGGCAATGGAACCGATGGAGGTGTCCATTTCTCTCTCCTCTGGATAGAATGGATTCTTTCGTCGATATCGTCCTCTCGATAATATGATTGGGAATGAAGTCATTGGTGATATCTTGATACTAGTCTCAAAAGAAGGCACATCAATGCGAAGCAGGAATAATACAGATAGTGAAAATTATATTCAAAGGCAATGGGTGTGGTTGACATCAATAATGGTCAGGCTCTAAGATGTAGCCTACAATGAAAGTGCATCTAAACCTATAGTTGGTTTTGGCAAATTAACGGCACTACAAACAAAAACAACGAAATTTATGAAGCACTATAGTTAACTATCTTTATATGCTTAATGCAAATGACGAATGGAGCTACCCGTCTCAAAGGATGAACATATATGATTGGACAACTTGGATAAAAAATGAAATTAATATTTTTATCTAATCATTTACTGATTTTAGTGATGATGTACTATCAAGGGATCAATGCTAAGTAACTTGCAGGCATCCATACGCTCAATAAAATCTAACAAAATTATAGACATAATAGGAAAAATCCAATTCAAAACCCTTAATGTGTTGTTCGCTTCTGGTCAAGAAATTCAAACTGGGTTGGAAGTCTAAGACCTGACAATGGGAGGTTAGAAATTATGTTGGAATTTCCAATCATGGTCTCTCATGTTGAAATTAATTTCCTTGACCGAAAATTCTATTGCTGGGAAAAATCCTATAATTGTTATTTCCTCATTGGTTGCAATAATTATATCCTTCCACTCAATCTCTCCTCTATAGAGCTCCCACCTAACTTGGGGCAACAAGATTTTGTTTAATTTTCACTCTCCTCTCCTTTCCTACTCATATTGTTCTTTGATTTGAGACTCTATGTGAGTAAGAATTGTGTTAAAACATATTGAGATTGTATCCATAAACTTAATTCCATTATATATTAAGAACTAGTGGTGCCAAGAAGCATTTGATTTATATTTGTTACTTTTAGATTCTTGGAACCCTAAGTGACTGTGTCACCTAATGAAACACCCAATTAGTTTTGATGTCATTTAGGAAAGGTTTGTATCACCTGCATATCTCTAGTGGAATTATTTATTTTGTTTGTTATATGTAAGGTTAGTAGCATTTAGCCTTCTATTATTTATCCCCTTTTAGTCTATTTTTTGGATCCGCTACTAATGGTTACTGCATGAAATCAGTGGATGTGATATGAGATCTGGTGATAAGAGAGACTGTTTCCCTTACCACACAATATCAAGAACTATTCATGTTCTAAGATGGTGACATTCCTTAGCTAATATCATTTATTTACTCGGAGTTTCCAATAACAATAATGTTTTATATACTATACAGGAAGGAGGTTCTATTGAAGTCGATATTGCAAAAGTAAATGTGGGAGAAGAGCTAGTGGATTAGGCGGTAATGGCAATGGAACCGATGGAGGTGAGTCCATTTATGTCTCCCTCTCTGGATAGAATGGATTCAATTCACTGATCTTGTCCTCTCGACAATATGACTGGCAATGAAGTCATTGGTGAGATCCTGATACTAGTCTCAAAAGAAGGCATGTCAATGCGAAGCAGGAGTAATACGAATAGTGAAAATTATATTCAAATACAATGGGTGTGGTTGACATCAATAATGGTCAAGGTCCAAGATGGAGCCTACAATGAAACATCTAAACCTACAGTTGGTTTTGGCAAATTAACAACACTACAAACAAAAACAATGAAATTGTGGGGGTTAGAAACTAGAGATGAATTTGAGACACGGTGGAATGCTTCCATAATTAAGTACAGACTAGAGAGGAACACCTGGTTTGGTTAATAGGTATGAAATCCATGAGTCATGGATTCCAACGTACTTTATGGATATGCCTCTTTCAGGACTACTTAGGACCGCCTCAAGATCTGAAAGTGCAAATTCATTCTTTAACTGCTTTATCCACCACAAGTTATCTTTTATTGAGTTTTGTTTTCGATTTGACACGGCATTGGAATGCCAACGACACGAGGAGTTAAAGAAAGATCACATGAGTCTTCATACAATACCTCTTTTGAGCACTCCATAGCCCACGGAGAAACAAGGTAGTATACTGTATACACGCAACATTTTCAAAAAATTCCAAACAGAAGTGCAAGCTGCTAGGGATCACTGTTGTGTTGTAAATATAGAAGAGTTTGAGAATATGAAGATGGTGGTAATTAATGATGGGTCGTTAAGGACAGGGTGGTTCATTGATAGACATCTGGTATATTTGAAAACTGCTCTTGTATGTTATTTGGGTCAATTGGAATTCCATGTCGCCATACATTTTAACTTTGCAAGTTGAAAAGCGTCATGAATTACCTTTAGGTTACTTTTCAAAGAGATTCACGGCAAGATGCAAGAGGTAAAAAAATATATTGTCTTATTTGTTCATTTTTTTGCCTGGCCATAGTTTCTTTTTTTGTTACTGTAGAGACAACATGTATGATGAGGAAGGTAACTTATTGGAGAAGCCAATAGATGTTAATGAAGTGGAAAGAAGGAAAAAATCGCAAATATGCGAAACAAGGTAGACGACTTGATTCAACAAGCAAAGAGTTCAAAGGAAGGCATGGATTTCTTAGTTTCAAGCTTGATGAACATAGAAGCTTCTCTTTGTCACATTATACCTCCCACAATGCAGAGTACACAACAAGAGTACGAAAATTTCATTGTTTGTCAAGCTCGAGAACCACTACATATACATCCACCAATTGATGTTTGATCTTAAGGGTAGCAAACGAAAGAATAGCAATCAGGAGTCAGGAGGTCCATAGATGATTTTGTGGTAGTGTTCTGCACTCTGTTCGCTATGGCTTAAATCCATCGGCTTCTGTTTTTTTCTACAGTATTTTGCCTCTATGGATTGCAGCTGCACCAGTCCGAACGGCTTAAATCCATCGGCTTCTGAATTTTGTGGGAGTGTTCTGAATTTCCTGGTGGTGTGTTCTGAATTTTGTGGCATGTGTTCTGAATTCAGTTTTAATTAGTACAGTGAGAACTTCACAGACCTACATATTTTCTGAATTCATGGTTGCGACTAGCTGCTCAGTTTGTTGCCTCTACTGCCAGCATGAGGGGGTGCCTAAAGGGGTGCTCAGTCTGCTTGCTCGCAGCAAGCCGAGCGTCTGCCCAGGTTTGCTCTTCAGCAAGCAAGAGAACTTATTCAGTTATGACTAAATTACAAACAAACCAAGTTATGTTCCTTGCATGGAATATTTTGTTACAAACAAACTAGACCTGCAAAGTAATTTCAATTGTGAATGACAAAGCATATATTGTTACTAAATCAGCTGCTCCATTCTTTTGTATTCCTGAAAAATAGCATTATTGCTACAATCTAAATTGGCAATACTACAAAGAATCATGCTTCATCTGATATCACACTACAATCATGCTCCCAGCTTTGCATTCCAGACTTCACGATCTTGAACAAATCATGGTACAATCACACAATCTTGGACATGGCCTCGTCAGGTACAGATGCTGCAGCATGCGTCAACCCACACGGAGCAGATGAGTCCCGGCCCCCAACCTGCAACGAGCCCATCCATGGCGACACGACGCTTGTCGAGAGGCGCTCGATGTTGAACACTGGGCGCTTGGCCGCTTGCCGAGGCACCCCTTCATGTTGCGAAGAGCAGATGCTGGGCGTTGGCCTGGTAGAATGGAGCCGGAAATTGCAGGTCGCAGCGGCGCAGACCTGGGCGAGCTAGAAGTTGCAGACTATGGAGAGATTCCAACCAGCTGGGGGGGGGGGGGGGGGGGGGGGGGGGTCTGTAAGGAAAACATGGGTGTTGAAGGGGAGGTGGGAGGGGCGAAACGAAAATTTAGCAGTCATCGTTAGATTAACAAAGAAGGTCTCAGATTTAAAGTGCAGATACGTCTCCGCTAAAAAAGGCAGCTACCAGCTGAAGATTTTAATTTCTTCACGAGAAGTAGGAGATGGCACGCACACATTTTCTTCGTCATTAAGGGCCAGTTTAGAATCATCAGCTTTTAAGAAACTGGTTTATAAAAACTAGAGTAGTTACAAGTATATCTATACTATACTTAAAGCATCAGTTTCAACGGTCGTCATACGTCATTTTTTTACAAATAACCCCTCACAAATATTTCAAATTAATCCGTTGCACGTCTATAGATGTCAAACGACGCCCGACACGGGCTAGATGCACGCGGACCACAAATATGGCACAAGCACGTCATGCTGGCCTGCTAACTGTGTCGGGCCAGCTCGTTAGCCCGTCGATCTATTTAATTAAATCAGCGTAACGATGCCCGACACGGGCTAGATGCACGCGGGCCACAACTATGGCACAGGTACACCATGCCGGCCTGCTAACTGTGTCGGGCCAACCCAAAACTGTCTAACCAGTAGAACATCACGCTAAGATGTTTTTAATATTGAATATAAATTGTATACAGGTATATACCTTTTTTGTAAAATAAAAAAAATAATCGTGTCGGGCCGGACCAGCACTACGGGCCGAGGCTACAGCCCAAGCACGGCACGACGTTCTTTGCTCTTGCAAGCATTAGGTCGTTTCTGAGACCACATTGGCGCAATGGACTATATGGTGTTTGAGTTGCTGAATTGGATGGAGCAGCAATGATTTGTCACACTAACAGCAAAATGAAAGGTTATTTGTTGGTTTTAAACGTTAGTAATTGCTACGAAGTAGCGTAATTTATATGGAGCGCATCCAGTTTTTATTAATGCCCGACTTTAACAATCACTACATATTTTGATTTATCTTTTTTATAAGTTTGACTTCATGGGACTTATTTTATAAACTTGATCTCACAAACACTCTTATTTGGTCTCTGTATGATGGAATTATGTCATTTTATAATCTCTATTCATTTAGTCAATCGTTGTGAACTCTCTTCTAATCGCTCACTTTATTGGCCGTGTTATACCAAGACATATTTACATGAAGTAAACAATAACATCAGTTAGCCAAATCAAAAATATATTATACAGAGAGCGGAGACAATCAATAAAAAAATTTGAAATTTTTTTATGGATAGTTTACGTGGGTATTGTTGTAAGCCGTCGCAACGCACGGGCAACCGACTAGTAACACTTTATGTTCTAGTTTATAGAAACTGTATTTTCAATTTCTTAAATATCAAAAAACTAATCTCTCCCGGTTAAAATTAGCTTTTTTTGTTTAATTGCATCATATTCTTATTAATTTCATAGAATTTACATCTATTGCCACAATTTTTAAAAATAAAGGAAGGGTATGCTAATAATTATATATATATATATAAACTAGAAACTGGATTTCAAACATTCCACCTAACTTTTTTTATAAACTAGTTTCTAGAACCTAGTTTTTAAAAAACTGGTGTGCTTCTAAATAAGCTGTAAGTAGTGCACTACTCTCCTCAACGCGATTTCTTTATAATCAAGGGTGGAGCTAGGGCCATTTGTTGGTGCCATCTAACATTGATGGATTTTATAAAACCAATAAATGAATATTATAATATACTACTCCCCGTTTCTTTTTAGTTGTCGTTGGATAGTTCGATTTTGCACTATTTAGCAACAACTAAAACGAAACAGATGTAGTACTTTATAATATATATGATTCAATTCTCTAGTGGTGATGATATTGACGGCGTTTTGGTGGGCTTCATCCCTACTTATACAAGCTGATTGGATACCTGCGCTCGTACGCAGGCTTAAGATTTAGGTGTACCTATGGATGCAGGTAAAATAACTTATCTTGCATCCGCTCATACAGCTCACGTCTCCCGTACGCAGGTAAACCAAACCAGGGGCGGAGCCAGGATTACGATACAAGGGGGGCCGACCATTCATCAAGTTTAAGCACTCGATATGGAATAAGATTTTTAGATCTTTATGAATTATCTTAGTTCATGAGTCAATTTTCTAGCTAATTAATATATTGAACTAAAGTTGTGACGCAAGAACAATACCAAAATAATAAAGACGACATAACGATAAATATCCGACTTATGAGATTCAACTTTTATATAATAACTCTAGTATTCATGAGGCAACTAACAAATTTTTGAGAGAATTCAAAAATCCAACTAACCTCGAGGATCCATGAAAATTCATCAACCTACGCAGTTACATGTCAAATTTATCGTGTACACACCAACTATCAGGTGACAACTTTAGTTGAAATTTGTAGATTTTATCTTATATTCTTTGTCTCTTTTAGACTTTAGTTGCCATAATACAATAGAGTTATGAATCATGTATTACCGATCAGTATATTAAAACTTTAATTAATTGTGTTGTACAAAATTTAGACTATATATATTCTATTGTCTGTATCGCAGCTTTAGAAGGGGCCATGGCCCTGCCGGCCCCCTTGGCTCCACCCCTGAACCAAACATAATTTTAGATAAAGTCGACGCATGTGATGGTCCATAATAAAACGATGTGGACAACTAAGAACTAATCAGACAGATAATGTATGAGCCGAAGTCTGGAATGAATATGTTGTGCTACCTTAAACAAGTTTCCTACCTAGCTAGATGCGCACACGCAGCACGCACGCACGCACGAGATCATCAGTGAGCTACGAAGGTAGTAGCAGCAGTACGCAGCTACAATAATTGAAGGTAGTAGCAGCAGTACGCAGCTACAATAATTGCCGTACGTTCGATGCTTAGAAGGATGGACGATTATAGTGTTGGCATTCCAGCCCTGAGTCACTCCGGCCCTAGCTAGAATAGAACGTACACCGAATGCCTCGCACGCCGCACGCCGCACGCAGCTCGACCTAACATGCTCTAGGGGTATTTGTTTTAGATTAAAATCGAATTCTACACTACAGTAAAACGATACAAGTCCGATGGCTCCTTTATGTCCGACGACTGCCTAGAAAACCGTCGGACATAAGAGAAAATATCCGAGGGCTGGTAGTCGGACCGTCGGACATAAGCTTATGTTCGACGACTGGCAGACAAGCCGTCGGACATAAGTTTATGTCTGACGATCTTCTAGGTGGCCGTTGGAACTAACGGATTTTAACCGACCCCCGCGCTCGCATCGGTTTCATTTCTCTCTGTCTCTCCCGCTCGCATGCGTAGCCGCCGCTGCCGAGGAGCCGCCGCCGCCGCCCAGCACCGCCCAAGTCTCTCCCGGGGGCCGGGGACCTCCAGCCCCGTCCCGACGCCCAGCCCGCGCCCGATCCTCTGTCCACGTCGACCGACAACTCCACCGCCGCCCAAGCGACACCGGAGCCGCCCCGACGCCGCCCGCGGCCGCCGGAGCCTCTGTCCCCGTCCCCGACGCCACCGGCACCCGCCCCGACCCCGCCGGCGTCCGCTTCACCGGCTAATCGTCCGACAAAGTAAGCAATTTTATAATGTTTAGTGTAATTTTGTATATGCATATATTGTTTGCTACTAGCAATGTTTAGTTTTGTTATGTCCGACGACTTAATTTAATTATGCAATTAAATTAACTTGTTTTAATTTATTTATTAGTGGTTATATAATTTAAAGTTTTAATTTCCGAGGGTAATTATTAAGCCCTCGGAAATAAGGTTGTTTTATTTGATTTAGGGTCCCGTGAAATGATTTTTTGTAGTGCTATTATATTAGTGTGGTTAATTAGTGGCTATTGTATTAGTGTGGTTAATTAGTAATCATAACTAATTAAGTTAACGTCTCGTATCTAGTATGGAGGAGGATCGTCGATGGATGTATGAAGGTTGGAAGAAAAGAGGTGCTCTATCAAGTGAGTGGGTTGCCAAGACTGATGTTTTTCTCGACCGTGCTTTTGCTCGGTCACAGACTGGAACCGATGTTAGGTGCCCTTGTAGCAAGTGTCGGAACATTAATTTCCTTGACAGGAGGACTATGTCGATACATATTTGCAAGAACAGTTATGTGTTAGGCTATGAGGTCTGGGTGCACCACGGTGAGGACCCACCTCGTATTGTATCGGAATTTCAGACACATGAAGAGGGGGACTACGATAGGATGGAAGAGATGCTTGACGATGTACGTCATGAGATTCTAACAGTCGATTCGGAGAACCCCGGTCAACCCATCGATTATGAGGATCCGGCTATACCTGAGGTTCAGAAGTTTTTCGAGCTCCTTAAAGTTGTCGAAGAGCCGTTGCATGAGCACACGAAAGTGACTGTCTTTGTATTTGTGACTCGACTTATGGCTATTAAGTCTAAGTTTGCATTATCAAACAACTGCTACAAGGAGCTTTTGAACTTGATCAGTGATGTACTTCCGGAGAATCACAAGATGCCAAAGGACATGTATCAGTCCAAAAAGTTGCTTTTTAGGCTCGGTATGGACTACGAAAAAATTGATGTCTGTGACAATAACTGCATGCTTTTCTGGAAGGAGACCGCGAGTGAGAAGAAGTGTACTGTATGTGGTGAGCGTAGATTCGTTGAGGTTGAAAATGATGATGGTTTGACCGTGACAACGAAGATTGCACGTAAGCAGCTTCGTTACATGCCTCTTATACCTCGGTTGAAACGTTTGTTCATCTCCAAAAATACAGCCAGACACATGAGATGGCACAAAGAAGGGGTACATGAGAATCCAAATGTCATGGCACACCCAGCTGATACAGATGCATGGAAGGCACTAGATGCTTTTGATTCCAGCTTTGCTGATGAAGTGCGGAATGTCCGCTTCGGTTTAGCAACAGATGGTTTCTCGCCTTTCAATCTAACTGCAATGTCCTACTCATGTTGGTCCGTCTTTGCTGTTCCATACAACCTTCCACCAGCTCTTTGCATGAAATATGAATTTATTTTCTTGTGTCTTGTAATACCTGGTCCGGATCATCCTGGAACAAAGATCGATGTGATGATGAGACCCCTCATTGAAGAATTGAAAATTTTGTGGGAAGGAGTCGAGGCGTACGATTGTTACAAGAAACAGAAGTTCAACCTGAGAGCCGCATTTTTGTGGTCTATTCACGATTTTATGGCTTATGGTATCTTTGTTGGATGGAGTTGTCATGGGATTTTGACATGTCCGATATGCGTTGAATACACTGAGAGCACCTAGAGGGGGGTGAATAGGTGATCCTGTAAAAACTTAAACTTATAGCCACAAAACTTGGTTAAGTGTTAGCACAATGGACCGAGCTCTTGTGAAACACAATGATCACCAAGAAAACAAGCACAAGAGACACGATGATTTATCCCGTGGTTCGACCAAGTATAACACTTGCCTACTCCACGTTGTGGCGTCCCAATGGACGAGGGTTCCACTCAACCCCTTTCAAGTAATCAATGATCCACTTGAATACCACGATTGTTTTCTTTCTTATACTCTTTCCCGTTTGCAAGGAATCTCCACAACTTGGAGTCTCTCGCCCTTACAACAAAGATCAAAGTGTATGCACTAGAGTAAGGGAGAGAAGCACACACACAAATCCACAGCAATACGCACACACACAGCCAAGACTTGAGCTCAAATGAATCACAACAAGTTCACCACTAGAATGGAGCTCAAATCACTAAGAAAGTCAATCAAGTGTGCGGAGACAGAGTGTGGAAGATTTAGAATACTCAAAGTATGCTTGGGTGTCTCCTCCATGCGCCTAGGGGTCCCTTTTATAGCCCCAAGGCAGCTAGGAGCCGTTGGAAGCATTCTTGGAAGGCAATTCTTGCCTTCTGTCGGGTGGCGCACCGGACAGTCTCGTGCACCACTGGACATCCACTGTTCATGTCCGGTGCGGATCTCCTTCCATTCCTGGCGCAGCCGACCGTTGGATCTTCGGGCTAGTTGGCGCACCGGACACTGTCCGGTGCACACCGGACAGTCCGGTGCCCCCAGCCAACCGTTGGCGTGGGCCACGCGTCGCGCGCGGATTGCGCGGTCGACCGTTGTTCTGGCGGCCTTTGGCTCACCGGACAGTCCGGTGAATTATAGTCGTACGCCGCCGACGAATTCCCGAGAGTGGCCAGTTCGCCAGAGTCCATCCTGGCGCACCGGACACTGTCTGGTGCACCACCGGACAGTCCGGTGTGCCAGACTGAGCAGAGTCTTGGCTGCTTCGAGCCAAGTTCTTCTCTTCTTTTCTTTTCTCCGATTCTAGCACTTAGACAATTATATTAGCACACAAAAACCAATGTACTAAGTCTAGAATCATACCTTCTTGTTGATTTGCACTTCATCCATCATTTGGCATATAGTTACTCACTCAATATGTGTTGGGCACTTAATCACCAAAATATACTAGAAATGGCCCAAGGGCACATTTCCCTTTCAATCACCCCCTTTTTGGTGATTTATGACAACACATCAAAAAACAACAAATAGAAGTGCAACATCAACGCAATTGAGAACAAAAATAGTCTTTGACAAGATTTGACATATTTGGATCGTTCTTCGCCACCACATGGTTTGTTTTTGCAAATCAAATTCATTTTCCTATCTCTAAGTTAAACACACATGTTTAGACACAAGGAGAGATAATCCAAGAGTAAAAATGATTAAGAGCCAAAAACTCCCCCTTTTTCCCATAATCAAACATTCTCCCCACAAGAGACCAAATTTTGATAGTAAGAGTTATTTTGCCAAATCAAAAGTTCTACTCTACTCTTTTTTAAAAATTTCACAAATGGTAGTTGATCCATTTGCTTTGGCCTTATTTTCTCCCCCTTTGGCATTAAGCATCAAAACGG
Organism: Zea mays; assembly: GCF_902167145.1. Lineage (NCBI taxonomy): Eukaryota > Viridiplantae > Streptophyta > Magnoliopsida > Poales > Poaceae > Zea > Zea mays. The sequence goes on along the minus strand of NC_050096.1, from coordinate 68,418,192 downwards.
GATCAATCTTGGCCCTGAAACCCCATTGCCTCACAAAAATCGTCAATTTCGAGTAAAAAGGCAATGAGAGCATGGAGATGAACTTGGAGTAAATTACCCTCTCATCGGAGTGCAGTGGAAGTCTTGCATGGTCCAAGTTCATGTTTCCCTTTCAATCCACTTTTGAGACTAGATTGAGTAAACTCAAGCACACGGTTAGTTTCAAAGGGTCAAATTGTAGCATTTCTCCCCCTAAATATGTGCATCATTCACACATGGACTTATGAGGTCTGGGGATCTCTTGCACAACTTGATCACCATAAGTAAGCAATAGTATGCATAAAGGAACATGATCAAAGACATAAAACACATGTATGTTATAGATCAATCCAAGTTATGCGAATCTAAGACATTTAGCTCACTACGCAGCCTGCAAAAGGTCTTCTCATCTAAAGGCTTGGTAAAGATATCGGCTAGCTGGTTCTCGGTGCTAACATAAAACACTTTGATATCCCCCTTTTGCTGGTGGTCTCTCAAAAAGTGATGCCGGATGTCTATGTGCTTAGTGCGTCTGTGTTCAACAGGATTATCCGTCATGCGGATTGCACTCTCATTGTCACATAGGAGTGGGACTTTGCTCAGATTATAGCCAAAGTCCCGGAGGGTTTGCCTCATCCAAAGTAGTTGCGCGCAACACTGTCCCGCGGCAACGTACTCAGCCTCAGCGGTGGATAGGGCAACGGAAGTTTGTTTCTTAGAACTCCACGACACCAGGGACCTTCCTAGGAATTGGCACGTCCCTGATGTACTCTTCCTATCAACCTTGCATCCAGCATAATCGGAGTCTGAATATGCAATCAAGTCAAAGGTAGACCCCTTTGGATACCATATCCCGAAGCAAGGCGTAGCAACTAAATATCTAAGAATTCGCTTAACGGCCACTAGGTGGCACTCCCTTGGATCGGATTGAAATCTAGCACACATGCATACGCTAAGCATAATATCCGGTCTACTAGCACATAAATAAAGCAAAGAACCTATCATAGACCGGTATGCCTTTTGATCAATGGACTTACCTCCTTTATTGAGGTCAACATGTCCGTCGGTTCCCATTGGAGTCTTTGCAGGCTTGGCGTCCTTCATCCCGAACCGCTTGAGCAAGTCTTGCGTGTACTTCGTTTGAGAGATGAAGGTGTCGTCCTTGAGTTGCTTCACTTGGAACCCAAGGAAGTAGTTTAACTCGTCCATCATTGACATCTCAAATTTCTGAGTCATCACCCTACTAAACTCTTCACAAGACTTTTGGTTAGTAGAACCAAATATTATGTCATCGACATAAATTTGGCACACAAATAAGTCACCATCACAAGTTTTAGTGAATAGAGTTGGATCAGCTTTCCCAACGTTGAAAGCATTAGCAATTAGAAAATCTCTAAGGCATTCATACCATGCTCTTAGGGCTTGCTTAAGTCCATAGAGCGCCTTAGAGAGCTTACACACGTGGTCGAGGTACCGTTCATCCTCAAAGCCAGGGGGTTGTTCTACGTACACCTCCTCCTTGATTGGCTCGTTGAGGAAAGCGCTCTTCACATCCATTTGGAACAACCTGAAGGAATGGTGAGTAGCGTAGGCTAACAATATGCGAATAGACTCTAGCCTAGCTACAGGAGCAAAAGTCTCCTCAAAGTCCAAACCTGCGACTTGGGCATAGCCTTTTGCCACAAGTCGAGCCTTGTTCCTTGTCACCACTCCGTGCTCGTCTTGCTTGTTGCGGAACACCCACTTGGTTCCCACAACGTTTTGCTTTGGACGTGGCACCAGGGTCTAAACTTCATTCCGCTTGAAGTTATTTAGCTCTTCCTGCATGGCCAACACCCAGTCCGGATCTAGCAAGGCCTCTTCTACCCTAAAAGGCTCAATAGAAGAGACAAACGAGTAATGCTCACAAAAATTAGCTAACCTAGAGCGAGTAGTTACTCCCTTGCTTATATCAGCCAAAATCTGGTCGACGGGATGATTCCTTTGAATTGTCGCTCGGACTAGAGTGGGAGGGGCCTGTGGTGCTTCTTCCTCCATAACTTGATCATCTTGTGCTCCCCCTTGATCACACGCCTCTTCTTGATGAACCTGTTCATCATCTTGAGTTGGGGGTGCACCATTGTTGAGGAAGAAGGTTGATCTTGCTCTTTTTGTTCCTGTGGTTGCACATCTCCAATCGCCGTGGTGCGTATTGCGACCGTTGGAACATCATCTTCATATACATCATCAAGATCAACTTGCTCTCTTGGAGAGCCATTAGTCTCATCAAATACAACGTCGCTAGAGACTTCAACCAAACCCGATGATTTGTTGAAGACCCTATACGCCTTTGTATTTGAGTCATAACCTAACAAAAACCCTTCTACAGCTTTGGGAGCAAATTTGGAATTCCTACCTTTCTTCACTAGAATGAAACATTTACTCTCAAATACACGAAAATATGAAACGTTGGGTTTGTTACCAGTTAGAAGTTCGTACGACGTCTTCTTGAGGAGGCGATGAAGGTAGACTCGATTTATGGCGTGGCAAGCTGTGTTCACAGCTTCCGACCAAAACCGTTCGGGCGTCTTGAATTCACCAAGCATCGTCCTCGCCATGTCTATAAGCGTCCTGTTCTTCCTCTCTACCACACCGTTTTGCTGTGGTTTGTAGGGAGCGGAGAACTCGTGCTTGATTCCTTCCTCCTCAAGGTACTCCTCCACTTGAAGATTCTTGAACTCGGACCCGTTGTCGCTCCTTATCTTTTTCACCTTGAGATCAAACTCATTTTGAGCTCTTCTTAGGAAGCATTTTAGGGTCCCTTGGGTTTCTGTTTTATCCTGCAAAAAGAATACCCAAGTGAAGCGGGAAAAATCATCAACAATAATAAGACCATACTTACTTCCCCCGATGCTGAGGTAGGCAACGGGTCCGAAGGGGTCCATGTGAAGTAGCTCCAAAGGTCTTGATGTGGTCATCACATTCTTGCTATGATGAGAACTTCCCACCTATTTACCTGCTTGACAAGCTGCACAAGGTCTATCTTTTTCGAAAGTTACATTGGTTAGACCTAACACATGTTCTCCCTTTAGAAGTTTGTTAAGGTTCTTCATCCCAACATGTGCTAGACGGCGATGCCACAGCTAGCCCATGCTAGTCTTAGCGATTAAGCATGCATCTAGAACAGCCTCCTCCTTTGAAAAATCAACTAAATAGAGTTTGCCGTCTAGTACACCCTTAAAAGCTAATGAACCATCACTCCTTCTAAAGACAGACACATCTACATTGGTAAATAAGCAATTGTAACCCATATTACATAGTTGACTAACGGACAACAAGTTATACCCGAGCAATTCAACTAAGAACACATTAGATATGGAATGCTCGGATGAAATAGCTATTTTTCCTAGTCCTTTAACCTTGCCTTGATTCTCGTCTCCAAAGATGATCGAATCTTGGGAATCTTTGTTCTTGACGTAGGAGGTGAACATCTTCTTCTCCCCCGTCATGTGGTTTGTGCATCCGCTGTCGATAGTCCAGCTTGAGCCCCCGGATGCATAAACCTGCAAGGCAAATTAGGCTTGGGTCTTAGGTACCCAACTCTTGTTGGGTCCTACAAGGTTAGTTACAATATCCTTTGGGACCCAAATGCAAGTCTTGTCTCCCTTGCATTTGGCCCCCAATTTCCTAGCAACCACTTTCTTATTTTTACATGAGAGTACAAAATCAGTGTTGCAGGTATGAAAAACAGTAGCAGATTCATTTTGCATTTTCCTAGGTACATGATGAACAACATTGTTTCTAGGCATATTTCTACTATGCACAAAGGAAGAACTTGAAACAATCATGGCATGTGAATCATAAGCATTATAACTCCTATTATAATGAGCATTCCTAGAAAATTTTCTATCATAAATAAATGCATGATTCTTTTGACTACTACTAGCCATAGGAGCCTTCCCTTTCTCCTTGTTGAGAATGGGAGCACTTTGACTTGTTAAGTTCTTGGCTTCCCTTCGAAAGCCAAGCCCATCCTTAATTGAGGGATGTCTACCAATGGTGTAGGCATCCCTAGCAAATTTTAATTTGTCAAAGTCATCTTTGCAAGTCTTAAGTTGGGCATTAAGACTTGCTACTTCATCATTAAGTTTTGTAATAGAAGTAAGGTGCTCAACACATGCATCAACATTGAAGTCCTTACACCTATTACAAATCACAACGTGCTCTACACAAGAATTAGATTTATTTACTACTTTTAGCTTAGCATTTAATTCATCATTCAAGATCTTCAAGCTAGAAATAGATTCATTGCAAATAGATAACTCATAAGCTAGTAATTCATTCCTTTAATCTCTAAGGAAAGATACTTTTGAACACTAATAAATTTGTCATGTTCCTCATACAAAATGTCCTCTTGCTCTCTAGTAGTCTATCTTTTTCATTCAATGCATCAATCAACTCATTAATCTTTTCTACTTTAGCTCTATTTAATCCTTTGAACAAGCTAGTGTAATCTACTTCATCATCACTAGAGTCCTCATCACTAGAAGTAGAGTACCTAGGAGTTTCTCGAGCGTTTACCTTCTTCTCCTTTGCCATTAGGCAATTTGGGGAAGAGCGATGATTTGTTGAAGGCCGAGGCGGCGAGTCCTTCGTCGTCGGAGTCGGACGAAGAATAATCCGAGTCCCACTCTTTGCCAAGGTGCACCTCGCCCTTCGCCTTCTTGTAGGCCTTCTTTTTCTCTCTCTTCCCATGTCTTTCGTCTCCCTGGTCATTTTCATTATCGGGACATTGAGCAATAAAATGAACTGTCTTACCGCACTTGAAGCAGGAACACTTTCCTTTTGCCTTGTTCTTGTTTGAGTACTCCTTGCGTCCCTTCAATGCGGTCTTGAAGCGCTTGATAATGAGGGTCATTTCATCCTCGTTTAGCCCGGCCGCCTCAACTTGCGCCACCTTGCTAGGCAGCGCCTCCCTGCTACTTGTTGCTTTGAGAGCAACCGTTTGAGGCTCGTAGATGGGCATTGGACCATTCAATGCCTCATCGACGTATCTTGCTTCCTTGATCATCATACGCCCGCTTTCGAACTTTCCGAGTATTTCCTCGGGCGTCATCTTGGTGTACCTAGGATTTTCACGGATAGAGTTCACAAGATGAGGATCAAGTACAGTGAAGGACCTGAGCATAAGTCGGACGACGTCATGGTCCATCCATCTCGTGCTTCCATAGCTCCTGATTTTGTTGACCAGAGTCTTAAGCCTGTTGTACGTTTGCGTTGGCTCCTCTCCCCTGATCATTGCGAACCTTCCCCGTTTGCCTTCCACCAACTCCATCTTGGTGATCATGGTGGCATCGTTCCCCTCATGAGAAATCTTGAGGGTGTCCCAAATTTGCTTGGCGTTATCCAAGCCGCTCACCTTGTGGTACTCGTCCCTGCACAAGGATGCTAGCAAAACAGTGGTAGCTTGTGCATTCTTATGGATTTGCTCATTAATGAAAACGGGATTGTTAGTACTATCAAAAAGCATTCCGTTTTTAACAATCTCCCAAATACTTGGATGGAGAGAGAATAGGTGACTACGTATTTTGTGACTCCAAAATGAGTAGTCTTCTCCATCAAAGTGCGGAGGTTTTTGAAGTGGAATAGAAAGTAAATGAGCATTCGAGTTAACCGGAATACGAGAATAATCAAATGAAAAGTTTGAGTTAACCGGTTTCTTTTTCTCGTCGTCATCGTCTCTTGGGGAAGAAGAAGACTTGTCGCTGTCGTAGTAGACGGTCCTCTTGATGCGCCTCTTTTTCTTCCCGTCTCTTTTCTTATGACTCGAGCCAGAGTCCGAGGGCTTATCATCTCTTGGCTCGTTGACAATGGACTCCTTTGTCTTGTCGTTGACCACCATCCCCTTTCCCTTAGGATCCATCTCTTCGGGCGATTAGTCCCTTGCGTGAAAAGAACGGCTTCGATACCAATTGAGAGCACCTAGAGGGGGGGGGGGTAAATAGGTGATCCTGTAAAAACTTAAACTTATAGCCACAAAACATGGTTAAGTGTTAGCACAATGGACCGAGCTCTTGTGAAACACAATGATCACCAAGAAAACAAGCACAAGAGACACGATGATTTATCCCATGGTTCGGCCAAGTATAACACTTGCCTACTCCACGTTGTGGCGTCCCAATGGACGAGGGTTGCACTCAACCCCTTTCAAGTGATCCAATGATCCACTTGAATACCACGATTGTTTTCTTTCTTATACTCTTTCCTGTTTGCGAGGAATCTCCACAACTTGGAGTCTCTCACCCTTACAACAAAGATCAAAGTGTAAGCACTAGAGTAAGGGAGAGAAGCATACACACAAATCCGTAGCAATACGCACACACACAACCAAGACTTGAGCTCAAATGAATCGCAATAAGTTCACCACTAGAATGGAGCTCAAATCACTAAGAAAGTCAATCAAGTGTGCGGAGACGGAGTGTGGAAGATTTAGAATACTCAAAGTATGCTTGGGTGTCTCCTCCATGCGCCTAGGGGTCCCTTTTATAGCCCCAAGGCAGCTAGGAGCCGTTGGAAGCATTCTTGGAAGGCAATTCTTGCCTTCTGTCGGGTGGCGCACCGGACAGTCCGGTGCACCACCGGACATCCACTGTTCATGTCCGGTGCGGATCTCCTTCCATTCCCGGCGCAGCGACCGTTGGATCTTCAAGCTGGTTGGCGCACCGGACACTTTCCGGTGCACACCGGACAGTCCGGTGCCCCCAGCCGACCGTTGGCGTGGGCCACGCGTCGCACGCGGATTGCGCGACCGACCGTTGTTCTGGCGGCCTTTGGCTCACCGGACAGTCCGGTGCACCACCGGACAGTCCGATGAATTATAGTCGTACGCCGCCGACGAATTCCCGAGAGTGGCCAGTTCGCCAGAGTCCATCCTGGCGCACCGGACACTGTCTGGTGCACCACCGGACAGTCCGGTGTGCCAGACTGAGCAGAGTCTTGGCTGCTTCGAGCCAAGTTCTTCTCTTCTTTTCTTTTCTCCGATTCTAGCACTTAGACAAATATATTAGCACACAAAAACCAATGTACTAAGTCTAGAATCATACCTTCTTGTTGATTTGCACTTCATTCATCATTTGGCATATAGTTACTCACTCAATATGTGTTGGGCACTTAATCACCAAAATATACTAGAAATGGCCCAAGGGCACATTTCCCTTTCAGACACTTTATGCTTTCGACTAAAGTTTGGTGGAAAGATATGTTACTTCGATTGCCATAGATGTTTTTTGCCAGAGGATCACCCGTTCAGGTTCGATAGGAACACTTTTAAAAAGGACACGATTGTGACGAGGGGACCACCCAAGCGTCTTAGTGATGCAGAGATTCTCGCGAGCCTTAATGATTTGAAAATAAACGAACATGGAAATTGTTTTGAAGGTTATGGAACCGAGCATAATTGGACTCATAAATGTGGTCTATGGGAACTCCCTTATATGAAAGCCTTGATTCTAATGCATAACATTGATGTGATGCACCAGGAACGAAATATGGGTGAAAGCATTATCAGCACTTGCATGAATATCACTGACAAAACAAAAGACAACCCTAAGGCTAGAAAAGACTTGGCCTTAATCTGTAGAAGACCAACTATGGAGATAGTAGAGAACCAGAAGAAGCCACGTGCTCCTTTCAGTATTAAACCTAAAAGGAAGAAACAATTGATGAAATGGTTGAAAAACTTAAAGTTCCCAGATGGTTACGCCGCGGGCTTTAGAAGGTCTGTGAATTTGAAGACGGGCAAGTTTTCTGGGTTGAAGAGTCATGACTACCACATAATAATGGAAAGACTCCTTCCTGTTATGTTTCGTGGTTTTGTAAAAAATGATGTCTAGAAAGCATTAGCGGAGCTAAGCTACTTTTATAGACATCTTTGTGCTAAAGAAATAAAGAAAGAGATGATGGAGAAGCTTGAGCAACAAATACCGATTTTGGTATGCAAACTTGAAAAAAATATTTCCACCAGGTTTCTTCAATCTGATGCAACATCTACTTGTTCACCTACCATATGAAGCTAAGGTAGGAGGTCCTGTGCAATATAGATGGATGTATCACATCGAAAGGACACTAAAGAAGCTACGTGCAATGGTTGGTAATAAGAGACGAGTTGAAGGGTGCATCGCTGAAGAATTCAAATACAAAGAGATAGCATCGTTCATGGGCATGTACTTTGTAGAGGAACATAATGTCAATGCCCCTACGTTGCGGTATCATGTCGACGAGCCCCCTATCAGTGATATTGAGATTTTTCAATGGAGGGGCAAAACTGTAGGACCCAGCACAACATACTGTTTCACCAATGTCGAATGGAAGACTGCTTTACTCTACATGTATAACAACATGGAAGAGATGAGGCAGTTTCTCATGTAAGTGTAAACTTTATTTTAGTCATTGCCGCTATAATTTTTGTTGTTATACTAAAAGGTTTGTTTCCTTGTACTAACAGGGAATTTGATTCTCAAAATTGCATCTCTGGCTGTGAACGTGACCAGATTCGTCGAGAGGGAAAAGATGGGGGACTTAATTTCTTGTGTTGGTTTCGAGATTATGTAGATAAAAATGACAATATACACCTGGACCTTCGACAATTATCCCTAGGAGCAGTAACTAGCAGACGTTATGGTCGGTATGATGTCAATGGTTTTAGATTCCGTTCCACAAGGTTCGAAGATGATCATCCTCTAGCAGCCATGACAAATTCCGGAGTTGTAACTAGAGCTGTCGATGATGAAGGGAAGGTGACTAATTATTATGGAGTCATTAATGATATACTCGAGTACAAGTTTTTTGGAGATAAACAACTCAAAGTGGTGTTCTTCGATTGTGATTGGTTTTCTCCAAATACAACGCGAGAAAATCAATATGGCATGGTGGAAGTCAAACACAACGATAGATTAAAATGCCACGACACTATAATCCTTGCCCACCAATGCGAGCAGGTGTATTATATGACATATCCATCTAAGAAAAAGGGTTTGGTTGATTGGAGGGTAGTGTACAAAGTTAATCCTCGTGAATGACTATATGCTCCTGGTGATGCTGGTTATGTTAAAAGTCAAATCGAGCAGGAAGTGGGGGCTGCTGAGATTTTCCAAGACGAAGAACTTACCAGCACGTTTAATGTACAAACTAAAATGTTGGAAGAATCTTTATTAGGCGATCAAAATGATGTAGAGGTTCCTCCAAAAAGAAAACGAGTGACGAGAAAGAAGAAAGCTACTTGGCATCCATTAAATCGACGAAAGCAACTAGATCCTAATTTTGATTACGATTGACGAGTATGGATCATGATTTTATTGAATATTTTATTATTTTATTGTCGATTTATGTACTAACTTGTTTTTTTAAAATAGGATGTCAAAGAAAATGAGGTCTTTTGCTCGTAGTTTGCTTGGGACGAGGAGCAGCTCGAGGAGCATCTCGAGGGGTGAGGATTCAGTTTTTCAGGTCACAGGTTCTACCATGAGCAGACGGAGAGCGCTGGGAGAACATTTGCCTCCACAATATGTAAGTTAGTTGTTAAATTACATTATTTGAGTTACTTAATATTGTATGATGTAAGTTATTTGTTTCATAGGATGCTGAAATTGAGGAACCAGTGGTAGAGGATCATGCAAGAGATGATGCTGAAGATGATGGTGGAGATGATGTGGGAGATGATGCTAGAGATGATGCTGGTGGGGATTCTGGGGCTGGGGATTCTGGGGCTGGTGGAGATTCCGCAGCTAGGTCTGGAACTTCTCGAGTTAGGAGAACGAGGAAGCTGCATTTTGTTGGACCACCTCCAAAGCTTCCACCCGAATCTCGGGTTTTGATAAAGCCTAGTGGAAAGAGAGTGACATATATTTGCTTAAATGTTATTGAAAGTTATGTTTTAATTTCTACATTGTTTTCTGTTTGCAGGACTTGGATCGACGACTCGTTCACAGGCACAGGACACTACAGGCAGGTGAACATGGTCCTTGGTAATCTTGTTCGTCTGCACTGGCCTGGTCTTGTGACTTTGCCTACTGGCGAGTCTGTCCCCGCCACCACTTGGGAGCATTATCGCTATGGTGTCTATAGAACGTTTGGCAACACACAGGCACTAGTTTGGGATGCATTCTAGGTATGAATTGTTTATACTAATTTAGTATCCCATATATGGTTGCTTTTATGATAACACTATTTTTTTTGCAGAAACGGTGCAAGTTGCCGGACGATGGATCATATGATATGAACGCTCGTTACGTGTTTGAGTATAACGTGAACGTTGTTGTTGCAGATGCAATGTACTATGCACGAATTCAGGCTATAAAGGCATGGTACAGAGAAAATGCTGATGATTGACCGATGCCAAACACCAAGGTCGAGTGGTCATCAATTTACCTGACGGAGGAGCAATACCTAGAGGTAAACAGGTTGTTGCATCTCATATCGCATGAATCAATGTATTTGCTTTATTGAAAAATTTTCATGTAGGTGTCGGTGCCGTGGATGGCCACCCGATCAGACGTTTATCGGGCCTTGTGCAGATAGTGGTCTTCCCCTGAGTTTCGTGCCATTTCCGAAAGGAACAGGGGAAACCGTAGGATTGAGTCGTTCCACAACTACGGCGGTGATGGTCATGTGCGCTTGGCTAAGCGAATGGTAAGTCACAATATGTTGTAACTTTGACTTACATAGAAATGTGCCATTGCAACTTTTATGTACAGGAAGTCAAATCTGGTCGTACACCCACGGATGTGGAGGTGTATATGCAAGGGCATAGGGGTTCTAATCCTTAGAATCCTGATGTGTTATGCACTCAAACATCCACCGACCGTCTAGTGAGTTTTTGGTACTCTATTATGTGTTTGATATTGTTTGCAAGGGCATAGGGGTTATGCACTTATATTTGATATTGTTTTCCACCAGGCTTCGTATGGGCAGGAGATGGTTCAACGCCATGGGCAGGAGTACGATTGGAGGAGCCAGCCAATCGACCCTCAGGCAACATATGCTAGCGCAGGAGGACAAGCCCATGGACGGTGGCATTATTTGATTTGGATTTCAAAATTATCCTCATATGCTTACGATTCAACTGAGCCATGAGTTACTATACTAAGTGCATGGTTCACTCTTGTAGGTTGGGTATTTTTGATTCTACGATTGATTCCAGAGAGCTGAGACGCCGTGGACGACAGTCCACATTGTCGTCTTCACAGTCGTCCCGTTCAGGATCATCCGCCCAGGAGATAGAGCTTGCAGTGTTGCGTCAACAGGCAGAGTACCATCAATCAGTTTTGAGGGAACAATTGGAGTACTAGAGGCAATAATCTGAGTACCAGAGACAACAAGCTGAGTACCAGAAGAAGAGGGACGAGTATTATGCAAACCTCCAGGCCCAAAATCAAGCTCTTCTCTCAGTAAGTTGAAGTAACATTTTGTACCTTATTTTGCAAAACACATGATGTGTATCTTATTTGCTCAACAATGACTTGTATATAATTTGTAGCAACTAGCCCAACAAGCGGGCGTCCCGATGCTCACATATGGGATGCCGCCTCCGGACTTTGCACTGCCGATGCCAATGTTGGCGCCTCCGCCTCCGTCACAATTCCCTATGGTATGTACACATATGCGTGTGTGACATGTTCATAGATGTCTTATGTGTTTAAATGAAAAACTGAGTGGTTACTATTTCATGTGCGTGTGTTATAGGGATTCACTACAAAAAAATGGTTTTATATGACAAAAGTAAAGTGTCATGTTTAGTACAAAATTGGTCATAAAAAGCATCTTATGACGAAAATGCTGCGTCATAAGGGTCGTCATATAACGACCGTCACATTATGTACCTTGTGACGACTGTTCAGAGTACCGTCACATAATGTCATCACCTTTTGTGACGGCTACGTTCGTCCGTCACATATTGTTGCTATATATGACGGTGTTATCTGTCACATTTTTTCCAGTCAACGCGTCACCTAATGTTGGGATCGTTTAACATGGCACCCACATACAGTGACCATACAGTGACGACACACTGAGCTCTCATGATAGCTCACAGAATCATAATACACAGAAAAGCCATCATACACAACATTCTCATCACAAGTCATACACAATTCCAGCACACTAGTTCTTCCACAACAGAGGTTCAAACATACAAAGGTTCCACCATAAAGGTTTGAAGCATTCAAACAGACACCAATGTTTGGAAGGAAGGTGGATGAGCGACTGATCTGGCTGAGACTATCAGCAACAATCTTGGAGGGTTACTTTTGTGCTTCTCCTTCTTCTAGCTCTCTTTCCTTCTCTACAGCCATTTGCTCCTACATAAAATGAATGTACTTAGTAACAAGGCCATACAAAAGTGTTGAACCAGGCATTTACTTGAGTGTAGTACATGTAACTTACATATATCTCATTTGCAAGCGGAGTACGACCATTTTGGGGACTATTCATACATTCCCCAAAGAAATCAACAGCATCCGGCTCCATGTTGTTGTACTTAGTCCTCTGCGGCATATAAAAACTTGGGATATAAGATTTGCCATGAAATATTGGTACATGCCAACAGCAATACAACATAGTGTCTAGTTCATCAGCCTTTTAAAAAGCAACCTGGGTTTCAGAAACTTATCATGACAAAGCAAACAATGTCTAGTTCATCAGCCTTTTAATTAGTCACAAGTTAGTCGAATTATAGATTTCCAAATATGGTAGACTTCATCAATAAAAACTCAAACTCCATATTGAACTGCTATGCTAAGCAAGTACCCCTACTGCTGGTTATCAAACAGAAGTCCTGACTAGTAGTATCAATTTAAGTTTCTTCACTCGATCCGGATCCTGTAGGGTCATTAGGTCCCCATTTAGATAAGGATAACCTCACTCGATCCGGATCTTGTACTCACAGCCTATTTAGGTGCCGAATGAATTTTCCTTTAATTTGTGAGAAATGCATGGGAGGAAACTTCTGGGAACTGATGAATACTATTGAGCACCACACAAAAGACTCATTTCACACATACAAACCTTTCTTCTTTTTTGTTTTTGTTTTTGGAACCATGCCGAATGAAGTCTCCTTTGTGTGTTTTGAACCATTCTTCTATGTTTGCTGTCCTATTACACGCTCTGTTATAGTATTAAGCAGAAATAGAGAGGGCAAGAACACTTACAAAGTACCCAAGTTACATAAGCGTGTGCGCCTTTAACATAATAAAAAGTGACCAACCACCAGGACCGGGATCGGGGCGAGGAACAAGACTCACTCGGGTTCTGCGTCGGTAGGCGGCTGCTTACCGGGTTCAGCGTGGCGTGCTCCTTGAAGCTGTCCTCCAGGAACACAGACTGCTCCTTGGAGAGGCGCAGCTTCTTCGCGTGGAGCCGTCGTCGTCCTCGTCGCTGGCGCGGGAGCACGCGCGGTCGGCGCCGGGCGCCACCTGGCCCTGCGCGGAGAAGTCCGTCGGGAAGGAGCTCGCGCTGTTGTTGGGCGACGACGATGCCGCCGCCGCCGCCCCCGCCTCGTCCTGCTCCTCGTCCTCCTCCGCGGCGGCACCGGCCGCGGACAGCGACGACGCCCTGTTCACGTCGAAGCCACGCGCCGACGCCTCCAGGTGCCCTGCCGGACGCGAATAGCCATTTCAGCGAACTCGCCGCACGCGGAAGGAAACAAACGAATCCAGGAAGGAAGCGCAAAGTAGGGCGATGGCGCGTGCGTATGACATCACTCACGGTTGGTCTCGGACGATGGCGGCGGCGGCCACGGGAGGCCGAGGCCGTGCAGGAGGGTGAGTCCCACCGCCGGCTCCGGCGACGACCGGGCGCTCCTCGTCGTGAACTCTAGCTCCCGCCTCACCTCCCTGTCCCTCCTCCCTCTCTGCGCTTCCTCCTCCCTCCGCACCCCGACCCCCATCCCAAGCCCCAGCATGAGGTCCCTCCCGACATCCTCCATGGTCTCCCCCAAGCTGAGCCCCAACTCCCTGCTTCCTGCTAGGGACCAGTAGTGGAACCGTCGGGACTCGCATGCGCTAGGTTGAGGGGAGGGAGAGGACTGGACTTGTCTGGGGTGGTGAGCAGCCGAGAGGATAAGGTAGGAGGGAAATTTTGGTCATTTTGGGCGGGAGATGGGAAAGTGAATGCGGTCAACAGAAAGGGGTACGATCCTTTTTTGGAAAAAAACATAAAGTGACGCCGCCAAATCATCACATAAAGGCACATCTAAGCGTCATAAAAGTAAAATCGTCTACCGGCTCCTGGCGCCTGACAATATATGACGAATCTTCGTACCCTTATGTGACAACAAAAACACTATCGTCATAAAATCTTCATGGCCTCATGAAATTATGACGATTCAAAAAATTCCATCATATTATGTGACATTATATGACGATAACTGACCTTGTCATTAGGTATTTTGTCATAAAAGGACACATTTCTTGTAGTGATTTCAGACACCACCCGCTTCAGTTGCAGCACCAGGAGATGGGTCTGGTCAAGACGACGCATCGCATTCTTGGGTGAATAACCTTTTCAGCACGCATAGTCCAGCAGGAGGTGGTGGCTACTCGAACCATCCAGGCGATGGATATGAGTGATGTGTCGTTATGTTAATTTGTGAAACACTTGTTTGCAACACTTGTTTGCAACCGTGATTGCAACACTTGTTTGTGAGACACAATGTCAGTTTTTATTTTGGACCTATATGTTGATGTAAAACACTTGTTTGCAACCATTTGGAACTATATGTCGTTATGTTAAATTTGTGAATGTGAATATTTATGTGAGTATATTTGTGATTGTGAATGTGAATACTTATGTGAATGTGTATATTTGTGATTGTGAATGTGTATATCTGCATGAAATATGTTTTTGTTTTGTAAATGTCAGATTTTTAAAAAAACAAAATTTTGTGTAATTTCTGAAATTTATTATGTCCGACAGCCTGGTATTAGCCGTCGGACATAAAGGCTGGTTATGTCTGACGGCTTTATACAAACCGTCGGAGATAAAAACCCCTTATGTCCGACGGCTGGTGCCAGGCCATCGGACATAAGTCTGTGGGCCCCACCGTCCGACCAGTAAAACGGTTGGCATTTACTATTTTCGACGGATGGTGGCGACTGTCGGAGATAGCTTATGTCCGACGGCAGCCGTCGGACATAATCCTATTTCTGACGCCTTATCTCCGACGACTTAAAGCCGTGAGAGATAGGTTAATGCCGTCGGACATAAGCTATCTCCGACGGTTTAAAGCTTATGTCCGACGGCTTTGGCCGTCGGAAGTTGTTTCGTTTACTGTAGTGCTAGTCGTTAGAATAAGCTTCTGGCAGTCAAACGTTTCACAGGTTGGATTATTTTCGTGAGAATTGCTTTAATGAAAATCATCAAAATCAATGTGAATTTAGAATTCATCGAGTCATCGCGACGGGACAAATCACGATATTAAGGATTTCCTCCACACCCAAATTCTCCAAGAATCCAGATTCTTATAAAAGCTCATGTGACAAAAAAGCTAAACCAAACCGGCCCTATAGCGCTCAAGCAGTGGCAGGGAAGGAGCAGCAGACAGGGACACGAGACAAGAACCCACACGCGCACTCGTGACAAGGGAGCCACACGTACATGTGCATGTGCCGTGCGTTCGCCTGTGGGCATCCGTATCTTGATGACGGTGGATACTGGGCGCCAGGGCACACGACTTATGTGCCTTAACGCTTGTGCGCTGACCAGTCGGCCGTCTAACGTGTATACAAAGTATCATGAACGTATTTGCACACAAATCCATTTTGTGCACATGTGCACAAAAGCAATCTAGATCCTTCGTGCAAAATCCTTCGGCTGAACGTGCAGGGGGTTTACGAATATGCAGATGAGAACGAGGAAGAAGAGTGTGGGATGCTTTTTTTTGTAAAACACGAAGCCGAAGGATGTTGGACGAAAGGTCCAGATTGCTTTTGTGCGTATGTGTACGAAGGTGGGTTTGTACTTAGGATACGTTCTCACATCACCTTGGCCAAGCGGATTTCCTCCCCTACCCGCCTTTTGAAATAATCATGCCTTACCCTCTCTCTCTCTCCCGAGCCTTTTTCCATGGTGATATATGTTCGGGGTGTGGTATGCATGCACCAACTCAAGGATTACCAAACCATTTTTTATTAAAAACGCTACACATCCGTAACGGTTTACTGTTGGATCCATGAAAGGTTGAGGAAGGAAGAGTGTCAGTGGTAGAAGGAGCGTTGGTGTCGGCGTTTCGAGACCGGGGGGGTCCCTGGGCCGACGAGTGAAATGTCGCTGCGTGCCCCAGCCCAGATGGGTCGGCGCGAGGCCGAGCGCGAAGGGGGGAGAAAGGTGGCCAGAGACGGGCGTGAGAGAGGTGGGAATCCCGCGGCCTTCGTGTTTGTCCCGCGCCCAGGTCGGGTGCGCTTGCAGTAGGGGGTTACAAGCGTCCACGCGGGTGAGGGAGCGAGCGGCCTTACGCGAGCGCCTGTCTCGTCCTCGTCCCCGCGCGGCCAACCCTCTGTAAGAGGGCCCTGGTCCTTCCTTTTATAGGCGTAAGGAGAGGATCCAGGTGTACAATGGGGGGTGTAGCAGAGTGCTACGTGTCTAGCGGAGGAGAGCTAGCGCCCTAAGTACACGCCATCGTGGCGGCCGGAGAGGTTTTGGCACCCGGTTCGTGTGATGTCGTGGCCGTCGGAGGAGCGCCGGAGCCTGGCGGAAGGACAGCTGTCGGGGCTGTCGAGTCCTTGCTAACGTCCTCTTGCTTCCGTAAGGGGGCGGAGAGCTGCCGTCGTCAGGGAGCGTGCGGGGCGCCATCATTGCCTATCTGGCGGAGCGAGCCAGATGGGACGCCGGTCTCGTTTCCCGTAGTCTGAGTCAGCTAGGGGTAGGGTAATGATGGCGCCTCTCGTCGATGTGGCCGGTCCGCGCCCTAGGTTGGGCGATGTGGAGGCTCCTCCGAAGTCGAGGTCGAGTCTGTCTTCCATGGCCGAGGTCGAGTCCGAGCCCCTAGGTCGGGCGAGGCGGAGACCGTCGGCTGAGGCCAGGGCGGAGTCCGAGCCCTTGTGGGGGATAGATATCCCCTGGGTCCACTAAAGAGATAAAGGACCTCACGAAAGGCCCAAGGGCCCAATAAATCGTAAGGTCGTTCTTTCGTGGGCCTGGGGAAAGTCAATCAACGAAGCAGAGAAGACGTAAGACTGGATTGGAGCAAACCCGGACGGCCCACAACGTCGAACGAGTAAATCCTAACAGAGACCCGACTTTCCCGCGCTGAAGCCCTCATGCAATGGAGCCATGCGAGGATAAGTCGGCGAGGGTTACATACGGATAAACTCAAGAGGTTCACTACCTTTCAGCTACTTGTTGTTATCATATCCACGTGTATTGCCCCACGGTCGAGTATATAAGGCCTAGGGGGCACCCCTTCAGATCGATCGAACCTACTTTACTTAGCCACCCACGTAAACTCTCTGTGCTTTTCAATCCAGAGAGTCCTCTTGTAACCACGCTCATATACTCACCAGGACGTAGGGTGTTACGCACTTCTAAGCGGCCCGAACCTGCAAATCTTGTCCATTGTTCCTCGTGCGATCGGCATGAACCATTTTGCTACAGTCGTTGACACCGTCCTACTCCTAAAAACACCTTGAGGGGCAACCCCGAGTGTGCGGTCGGACCCAAAACACCGACAGCTGGCGCGCCAGGTAGGGGATGTGTCGACGATCCAAGCTAGCTCAATGGCCATCACTTTCCACAGCAAGATCGCCGTGCGTCCCGGATCTGTATTCTGCTTCGGGACAATCTCATCTGTAGCGGATGAAGAGGGAATTCTACACCGCCTCGCAGATCTGCCGGAAAAGAAGTCTCCTCCAACAAACTCCGAAAATGCTGGAAAGACGCTACCTCCGGCTCTTTGGAAAAAGATTATCTCCGGGAAGGCTGGAGCTGGAAGCTCGCTGACCCGGAAGACTCCGTTGTCTACTTCCCCGACGAAAGAATGGACACGGATCGCGAGGAAGAAGGAGACCAGGGAAAGGCAAGTCGTTCTTTCCGTTCCTCCGGCCTCAAAGGAGAACGGAAAGAAAGTCGCCACGACAGCAGCACCATTCTACCCCGACGTCCTCTTCATCGGGAGAGTGGAGTCACCCGCCGTCTCTGACGACGAACCGATCGCGCCTGGAGAAGAACCACCTCAACGAGAATCCCGCCGACGGAGGAACCGACGCAGGAACGTTCGACGACATCACGCGGCCGGAGAACGGGATCCGGAGCAGCCTGTCTCGCGAGACGAGGTCTCGGAGATAGGAGAAACTCCGGAAGAACGCGTCTTCAGGGAACGAAGGAACTCCCGACGACGTGATCGCCGACGGACTCAGGAGCAAGCCGAGCAAGATGCAAGGCAACGCCGGGAGAATCCGCTCTTCGGGCGCAACCTGAACCCCGACTTCGCCCGAGCTATGAACACGCCGAGCGAAGTCGGAGGCGTTCTAACTCGGATAGCTGACGGACTTCCTCGGACTCCCGAGGCCGAGGGATACCGACGCCTGTTCACTCAGGCGGCCAACCATCTTCTACCGCTCGCTCACCCGCCGAACGATTTGCGACACGCCATCAACAGTCGCCGAGACGCGCGGAGCTCTATCAATGCTTCGCGCGAACGGCGGCATGAAAACGAAATTCGCCGTCGGGAGGAGTATGACCGAGATCACAGCTTCCCGACTCAAAGCCAGGCCACCAGGACTGAGTCGGCAACAGCTTCAACTGGCGGTACCACCCGGGGACGGTCGAGGAACCACCACCACCACTCCCCTCCCCGGGACAGACATCGTCCCCGACGACAGGAAGACACGTGCGGAGTATCCGCTCTTACTCCGCGCCTTAGGGTCATCCAATGGCCTCCCAACTTCAAGGTATCCAATGTCGACAAATATGAACCTAAGCAGGATCCAGGGGGTTGGCTAGCCGTCTACACCACCGATGCTCGGGTTGCCGGGGCATCTGAAGACGTCATGACCGCGTATCTGCCCATCGTCCTTGGGCAAGATGCGCTGCAGTGGCTACGACATCTACCCCGACACTGCATCGACGACTGGGGAGACTTCAGTCGACGTTTCACCGCCAACTTCCAGTCCCTCTCCGACAAACCAGCGCAACCATGGGACCTCAAATCCATCAAGCGCCGGGGGGACGAGACTCTCCGGTCGTACCTCAAAAGGTTCCAGACCATGAGAAACCGTATCCCCGAGGTCACGGAGGCGGCCGTGATCGAGGACTTCTACAGAGGATCCAATGACTCGGCTTTCGTCTGAGCCATACTACAAAAGGCACCGACTACCTCCGAGGAGCTTTTCCGGGAAGCCGACCTCTACATCACCGCCGACGAGCGGGCCCAGGATCTCATTGGAGGAGCAAAGCCTGCACCGGCAGCACCGCGACGTGACGCGAACCAACCACCCGACAAACGCTGGGAGAAGAGGCCTCGTGAAGAAGTACACGCCGCCGGACCACCCGCCTCTCGCGCCCGAGGAGGGCCTCGTGGAGGCGAGCGCACGCTGGACGACATCCTCGACGCCCAGTGCCCGTACCACAAGGACATGCGCCACACTCTTCGTAACTGCCGGGACTTCAAGCACTCCGTCGGGCACGGCCGACCCTTCCAACCTCTGTCGCCTCCTCCGCCGAGGGGAGGACCAGATGAACCACGACAGCCCCATCAGCAGGAGGAGGGGGGAGGAGGAGCTTTCCCGCGCGTTGACAGGGAGGTCAACGTCATCTTCGGCGGACATGGGTCGCAGGAGAACAAAAGACAACAAAAGCTCAACGACCGCCAGATACTGGTGGCGACCACCGGACCTCCCGCCCCATACCGGTGGTCGGAGCACCCGATCACTTTCACTCGGGAGGATCAATGGCTCAACTTCGACCATCCAGGCAAATACCCGCTTCTCGTCGATCCGGTGATCCGAGAAATCCGGGTAAAGAAAGTGCTAGTGGACGGGGGGAGCAACATCAACGTCACTTTCCCCCGGACACTCCAAGGCTTGGGAGTTCACCTCAAAGAGCTCCGCGAGTCGGACACCCCTTTCTTCGGCATCGTGCCGACGGAAGGGGAATACCCGCTGGGCCACATCTACATGTCGGTCACCTTTGGAACTCCGGAGAACTACAGAACTGAATTCCTGAGGTTCGAGGTGGCGAACTTCGACTGCGGGTACAACGCCATCATCGGGAGGCCGGGGCTGGCTAAATTCATGGCCATTCCGCACTATACATACATGATACTGAAGATGCCAGGACCGCTAGGAATCATAACTATGCGCACCGACTTCCAAGGCGCCGTAGAATGTTTCCGAGTGGCCATCCAAGCAGCCCTCACCACCAAGCCGTCAACGGTTCCTTCCACGCCGGCGAACTCTAAGCCTGAGGAAGACCTCGCCGTACCAGCAAACGAAGCTCAGGCCGTGACCTCTATGCGGCCGACTGAAGAAACCAAGCGAATCAACCTGGGGTTCGCTGATGAGCGCAAGACAGCCATCATCAGCTCCAGTTTGAATGACAAATAGGAAAGCGCGCTCGTCCAGTTCCTGCAAGATAACCGAGACGTATTCGCATGGCAACCTGCGGATATGCCGGGAGTCCCAAGAGAACTGGCCGAGCACAAATTGAAGGTCTATCCCCAGGCGAGGCCGATCCGGCAGAAGCTACGTCGTTTCACGCCCGACAAGAGAGAGGCCATTCGTGCCGAGTTAGCTCGCTTGGTCGCGGCTGGATTTATTAGAGAAGTATTACACCCCGAGTGGTTGGCCAACCCTGTTCTTGTACTCAAAAAGAATAAAGTGGATTGGCGCATGTGCGTCGACTATACTGATCTCAACAAACACTGTCCGAAGGATCCCTTCGGGCTCCCGAGGATAGATCAGGTGGTGGATTCCACCGCTGGATGTTCTGTGCTGTCTTTCCTAGATTGCTATTCCGGGTATCATCAGATTAGTTTGGCAAAAGAAGACGAGGAAAAAACGGCGTTCATCACTCCGTTTGGTGCTTTCTGTTATACCTCCATGCCGTTCGGCCTCAAAAACGCTGGAGCGACTTATCAGAGAGCCATTCAAACATGCTTAGCCGATCACTGGGGCAAGCGTGTGGAGGCTTACGTAGATGACGTGGTGATCAAAACAGAGAATTCGGAAAACTTCATCGAAGATTTGCATCTGGTTTTCAACAGCCTGAGAAGATATAGATGGAAGCTCAATCCTGAAAAATGTGTTTTCGGGGTACCAGCAGGAAAGTTGCTCGGATTTATCGTCAGCCACCGGGGAATCGAGGCTAATCCGGATAAGATTGAAGCTATCATGAAGATGGAAGCTCCCCGGTCACAAAAGAAGGTTCAGCGACTCACTGGATGTATGGCAGCTCTGAGCAGATTTATATCCAGGCTGGGAGAAAAAGGTTTGCCATTTTACAAGCTACTCAAGAAGGTGGATAAGTTTCAGTGGACTTCAGAAGCACAAGAAGCTCTAGACGCACTGAAAAAATTCTTGACAACACCACCGGTATTGAAACCACCCCGGCGAGCTACGCCGACTCAACCAGCTGAAGATTTGTTGCTGTATATCTCTTGCACGACTCACGTGGTAAGCACTGCGTTGGTAGTCGAGCGAGTAGAAGAAGGACATGCCTATCCAGTACAACATCCTGTTTACTTCATCAGTGAAGTTCTAGGCACCTCGAAGAAAAAGTATCCTCAGGTTCAGAAACTATTATATGCAGTACTTCTAACTGCCCGCAAGCTGCGTCACTACTTTGACGACCACAAAGTCATAGTAGTTACTGGTTTTCCAATAGGGGGCATTCTTCACAACAAGGAAGCCATTGGCCGAATAGCCAAGTGGGCTTGCGAGTTGGGATCCCACGATATCGAGTTCCGACCTCGCACCGCCATCAAAACTCAAGCACTGGTTGATTTCGTATCGGAATGGACAGAACAGCAAGTACCAGACAATCCAGAAACTGCAGAAGTATGGCGAATGTATTTCGATGGCTCGCTGAAGCTGCAGGGAGCAGGAGCAGGGATTCTCTTCACCGCACCTGGAGGCGAGCACCTCAAGTACACTCTCCAGTTGCTATTCCCGGCCTCTAACAATGCAGCCGAGTATGAAGCCTTGATACACGGATTAAACATCGCCATATCACTGGGCGTCAAAAGATTGATGGTATATGGAGATTCTCTGGTAGTCATCAGCTAGATAAACAAAGAATGGGATTGTTCAAGTGATTCAATGGGAAAATACTGTGCTGTCGTCCGAAAGCTGGAAGATAAATTCGAGGGTCTGGAGTTTCATCATATAGAAAGAGATCGGAACACGGCAGCCGATGTACTGTCCAAGCTCGGATCCGGTCGAACTCAGGTCCCACCCGGAGTCTTCGTACAAGAAATCCTGCAGCCGAGTATCTCATAGGATCAAACAGAAGAGTGCAACATCATAGATCAACCCGAGTCAGACTCTGATGACTGGAGACGGCCGATTATTAAGTATATAAAGAATGAAGAAGAACCAGATGACAAGAACTCGGCAGAGCGCATTGCTAGGCAATCAGCTCACTATACGCTCATTGGGGAGTTATTGTATAGAAGGGGCGCGTCAGGCGTCCTCATGAAGTGCGTTCTCCCGTCCACCGGGAAGCAACTTCTGGAGGAAGTCCATGCAGGGCAATGTGGAGTACATGCAGCATCCAGAACACTAGTCGGGAAGGTTTTCAGGTCAGGATTCTATTGGCCGACGGCGAAGAACGATGCAGCCGAGTTAGTTCAGAGATGCGAAGCTTGCCAATACCTGTCAAAGCAACAGCACATGCCAGCACAGCAGCTACAGACCATACCAGTAACTTGGCCTTTCGCGTGCTGGGGACTGGATATGATTGGACCTTTCAAGAAAGCTCAAGGAGGATATACCCATGTATTGGTGGCGATTGACAAATTCACTAAATGGATAGAGTTCCAGCCCATTGCTTCTTTAACCTCTGCTAAAGCCGTGGAATTCATACAAAGCATAATATTCAGATTCGGGATACCAAACAGTATCATCACTGACTTGGGATCCAACTTCACCAGTTCAGAATTCTTTGACTTCTACGAGCAAAAGAGCATTCAGATCAAATACGCATCTGTAGCACATCCAAGAGCCAACGGGCAGGTTGAGCGAGCCAACGGAATGATATTGGAGGCACTCAGAAAAAGGGTCTTCGATAAGAATGAAAAATTCGCAGGAAAATGGATAAGAGAACTGCCTTATGTCGTTTGGAGCTTAAGAACCCAACCCAGCCGAGCCTTGCATGGAAATACTCCTTTCTTCATGGTCTATGGGTCGGAGGCAGTGCTACCTGCTGATCTCAAGTTCGGGGCGCCGAGATTGATCTTCGAAAGCATAGCAGAAGCCGAGGCCACCAGACTGGAAGACGTTGATGTACTTGAGGAAGAGCGACTGAATGCAGTAATCCAGTCAGCACGGTACCAGCAAACTCTAAGGCGCTATCATGACAAAGCTGTGTGGCAGCGGTTCTTTTCAATAGGAGACCTCGTCCTCCGTCGAATTCTAACGGGAGAGGGACGGCACAAGTTATCACCCTTATGGGAAGGGCCTTTCATAGTAGCAGAAGTCACTCGGCCCGGATCGTATCGCCTCACCCAGATGGATGGCACAGAAGTTGGGAACTCCTGGAACGTAGAGCACCTCAGAAAGTTTTATCCCTAGCTGTATTTCAAAACGGCTGGGGCGACCATGTATTCTGTAAAATGGAAATACGTCATCAATAAAGAGAGATTTCAAAGATACTCGGCTCGTTTACGATTGACTTGCATTCTTGCTTAACTCGGGGTGACCACTATGCCCTACAAACGGAGCAATCGACTTAAGTCGGCAACGACTTAAGGCGGTGCAACATGCTCACGCTTACTTAACTCGGGGTGACCACTATGCCCTACAAACGGAGCAATCGACTTAAGTCGGCAACGACTTAAGGCGGTGCAACATGCTCACGCTTACTTAATTTGGGGTGACCACTATGCCCTACAAACGGAGCAATCGACTTAAGTCGGCAACGACTTAAGGCGGTGCAACATGCTCACGCTTACTTAACTCGGGGTGACCACTATGCCCTACAAACGGAGCAATCGACTTAAGTCGGCAACGACTTAAGGTGGTGCAACATGCTCACGCTTACTTAACTCGGGGTGACCACTATGCCCTACAAACGGAGCAATCGACTTAAGTCGGCAACGACTTAAGGCGGTGCAACATGCTCACGCTTACTTAATTTGGGGTGACCACTATGCCCTACAAACGAAGCAATCGACTTAAGTCGGCAACGACTTAAGACGGTGCAACATGCTCACGCCTACTTAACCCAGGGCGACCACTATGCCCTACCAACAGAGCTATCGGCTAAAAGTCAGCGATGGCTTAAGCCAGTGCAACATACTCACGCTTATGCAATTCAGGGGACGACTTCCATATCCCGAAAACAAACTTCATAATCATCATGCAGCGTTACCACAAATTTGCGAATTAATAAATTCCGATACAATAAGAGAGTGATCATATCATTCGAATGATAAGCTGATAACCCCTAACGAGTACTTGATCATGCTAACCGCGCGCTCATAGCACGCAAAATGTTTCTCTATTTTCCAATGTCTTTCTCAGGAACGACTGACGAAGAAGGGCGATTCGAAGAATCGGGGGCAGCATTCACATCGGCTCTTATGTCTTCAGGGACAACCACGCCGGGTCTTCTCATCAAGATTCGTCCTGCCCGAATAGCCTTGTCCATGGCTTTATCACGCTGAGCTTTGAGAGTGACAGCAGTTTCTTCGGCAACTCTAGCAGCCAGCTGAGCAGCTTCTAACTCCTGAGCAATGGATTTCTTAGAAGCTCAGAGTCCCTTGATGGTGGCGTCCTTTGCTGATAGCAATTGCGTAAGGCGGGTCACTTCGTCCGCAGATTCTTGCAGCCTGCAACGCTGATTGTCCAGTTCTTCCATTGTAAAACGGTGGCTCCTCTCCAAGATGGTCAGCGAGTTGCTAGAATCTCGATACAATCTATCCAGATTGTCGCGAGAAGCATCAAGGATACGTTTTTCTTCCTACAAACAAAAATCAACTCCTGCAGAATCCAAGCAAGTAATAAGAGCATAATAAGGCGAAGCACGGTTTTGTAAGTTACCTTTTCAGAGTCAAGCTGAGCATGAAGAGAAGAACTCAGAGCGGTGGCATCATCCAAAGCAGCGGAGACCTGACTCAGTTCAGTCTAGCTCTGAGAATACTTCTCCTCGAAGTCAGCGCACCGTCGAGCCATTTCAGCTTGATCTTGGGAATGTTTTTCCTCAAGAACTGCAATCTGCCGAGTCATTCCTATCAAGAGGTAATCAAACGAAATGAGTTCAGAAGGTAAAACAATCCACGAACAAAGGCAAAGAAGAAGAAGAAAGGGCACTAACCAACATTAGTTGCCTCCATCTCGGATACACGACGATGAAGCAACACCGGATTCCAACGCTCAAGAGATGAAGCCACTTCTGGGATGGAAGCACCCTGCGACTTCAGCTGGCTGGCCATCCCATCCACCAAAGCCTGATAAGAAGAGCGGATGAACATAATGACAACAATTCATGCAACGTAAAGATCAAGCTAAAGCACAGCACAGTACCTGGAGGTTGGAAAAGAGCGAAGGGATCCCCAAGTCAGGAGAAATCAGCTGATAACCAGGTGCCAGACCACCACCCGAAGCAGCTTGCAGCAGACCAGCAGGAACGAGCTCAGTACATTCAACAGAGCCTAACGCCAGACCAGTGGGGATGCTGCCCTCTAAAGCGACCCCCTGATCCAGAGTTTGGGCCACCACCATACCACCAGAGTGTGGAGGTAAACCCGCATGAACATCCATGGAAGTGCAGGAAGGAGACCTTGCTCGGACACCCTCGGGGGCTGGGTCACAGTTGGCACTGCCCACTTGAGCCGGATCATCCCCGGCAACACCCTCGGGGGCTGGGCAGTGGCTTATACTCTTCCCCCGAGCTAAGTCTTCCCCGGCGACATCCTCGGGGGCTGGGCACGTGTCAGCACTATTCAAGGGGTCCAAGCTCTCTGCCGTAACCACCTCTAAGGTTGACGGGCCTTCAGCTACTTCCATGGGACCAGGACAATCCAAGTCAGAAATCCATTGCTCAGGAGTTAGAAGCTGCTCAGCTGGCTGCTAGAGTTGCCGAAGAAACTGCTGTCACTCTCAAAGCTCAGCGTGATAAAGCCATGGACAAGGCTATTCGGGCAGGACGAATCTTGATGAGAAGACCCGGCGTGGTTGTCCCTGAAGACATAAGAGCCGATGTGAATGCTGCCCCCGATTCTTCGAATCGCCCTTCTTCGTCAGTCGTTCCTGAGAAAGACATTGGAAAATAGAGAAACATTTTGCGTGCTATGAGCGCGCGGTTAGCATGATCAAGTACTCGTTAGGGGTTATCAGCTTATCATTCGAATGATATGATCACTCTCTTATTGTATCGGAATTTATTAATTCGCAAATTTGTGGTAACGCTGCATGATGATTATGAAGTTTGTTTTCGGGATATGGAAGTCATCCCCTGAATTGCATAAGCGTGAGTATGTTGCACTGGCTTAAGCCATCGCTGACTTTTAGCCGATAGCTCTGTTGGTAGGGCATAGTGGTCGCCCTGGGTTAAGTAGGCGTGAGCATGTTGCACCGTCTTAAGTCGTTGCCGACTTAAGTCGATTGCTTCGTTTGTAGGGCATAGTGGTCACCCCAAATTAAGTAAGCGTGAGCATGTTGCACCGCCTTAAGTCGTTGCCGACTTAAGTCGATTGCTCCGTTTGTAGGGCATAGTGGTCACCCCGAGTTAAGTAAGCGTGAGCATGTTGCACCACCTTAAGTCGTTGCCGACTTAAGTCGATTGCTCCGTTTGTAGGGCATAGTGGTCACCCCGAGTTAAGTAAGCGTGAGCATGTTGCACCGCCTTAAGTCGTTGCCGACTTAAGTCGATTGCTCCGTTTGTAGGGCATAGTGGTCACCCCAAATTAAGTAAGCGTGAGCATGTTGCACCGCCTTAAGTCGTTGCCGACTTAAGTCGATTGCTCCGTTTGTAGGGCATAGTGGTCACCCCGAGTTAAGTAAGCGTGAGCATGTTGCACCGCCTTAAGTCGTTGCCGACTTAAGTCGATTGCTCCGTTTGTAGGGCATAGTGGTCACCCCGAGTTAAGCAAGAATGCAAGTCAATCGTAAACGAGCCGAGTATCTTTGAAATCTCTCTTTATTGATGACGTATTTCCATTTTACAGAATACATGGTCGCCCCAGCCGTTTTGAAATACAGCTAGGGATAAAACTTTCTGAGGTGCTCTACGTTCCAGGAGTTCCCAACTTCTGTGCCATCCATCTGGGTGAGGCGATACGATCCGGGCCGAGTGACTTCTGCTACTATGAAAGGCCCTTCCCATAAGGGTGATAACTTGTGCCGTCCCTCTCCCGTTAGAATTCGACGGAGGACGAGGTCTCCTATTGAAAAGAACCGCTGCCGCACAGCTTTGTCATGATAGCGCCTTAGAGTTTGCTGGTACCGTGCTGACTGGATTACTGCATTCAGTCGCTCTTCCTCAAGTACATCAACGTCTTCCAGTCTGGTGGCCTCGGCTTCTGCTATGCTTTCGAAGATCAATCTCGGCGCCCCGAACTTGAGATCAGCAGGTAGCACTGCCTCCGACCCATAGACCATGAAGAAAGGAGTATTTCCATGCAGGGCTCGGCTGGGTTGGGTTCTTAAGCTCCAAACGACATAAGGCAGTTCTCTTATCCATTTTCCTGCGAATTTTTCATTCTTATCGAAGACCCTTTTTCTGAGTGCCTCCAATATCATTCTGTTGGCTCGCTCAACCTGCCCGTTGGCTCTTGGATGTGCTACAAATGCGTATTTGATCTGAATGCTCTTTTGCTCGCAGAAGTCAAAGAATTATGAACTGGTGAAGTTGGATCCCAAGTCAGTGATGATACTGTTTGGTATCCCGAATCTGAATATTATGCTTTGTATGAATTCCACGGCTTTAGCAGAGGTTAAAGAAGCAATGGGCTGGAACTCTATCCATTTAGTGAATTTGTCAATCGCCACCAATACATGGGTATATCCTCCTTGAGCTTTCTTGAAAGGTCCAATCATATCCAGTCCCCAGCACGCGAAAGGCCAAGTTACTGGTATGGTCTGTAGCTGCTGTGCTGGCATGTGCTGTTGCTTTGACAGGTATTGGCAAGCTTCGCATCTCTGAACTAACTCGGCTGCATCGTTCTTCGCCGTCGGCCAATAGAATCCTGACCTGAAAACCTTCCCGACTAGTGTTCTGGATGCTGCATGTACTCCACATTGCCCTGCATGGACTTCCTCCAGAAGTTGCTTCCCGGTGGACGGGAGAACGCACTTCATGAGGACGCCTGACGCGCCCCTTCTATACAATAACTCCCCAATGAGCGTATAGTGAGCTGATTGCCTAGCAATGCGCTCTGCCGAGTTCTTGTCATCTGGTTCTTCTTCATTCTTTATATACTTAATAATCGGCCGTCTCCAGTCATCAGAGTCTGACTCGGGTTGATCTATGATGTTGCACTCTTCTGTTTGATCCTATGAGATACTCGGCTGCAGGATTTCTTGTACGAAGACTCCGGGTGGGACCTGAGTTCGACCGGATCCGAGCTTGGACAGTACATCGGCTGCCGTGTTCCGATCTCTTTCTATATGATGAAACTCCAGACCCTCGAATTTATCTTCCAGCTTTCGGATGACAGCACAGTATTTTCCCATTGAATCACTTGAACAATCCCATTCTTTGTTTATCTAGCTGATGACTACCAGAGAATCTCCATATACCATCAATCTTTTGACGCCCAGTGATATGGCGATGTTTAATCCGTGTATCAAGGCTTCATACTCGGCTGCATTGTTAGAGGCCGGGAATAGCAACTGGAGAGTGTACTTGAGGTGCTCGCCTCCAGGTGCGGTGAAGAGAATCCCTGCTCCTGCTCCCTGCAGCTTCAGCGAGCCATCGAAATACATTCGCCATACTTCTGCAGTTTCTGGATTGTCTGGTACTTGCTGTTCTGTCCATTCCGATACGAAATCAACCAGTGCTTGAGTTTTGATGGCGGTGCGAGGTCGGAACTCGATATCGTGGGATCCCAACTCGCAAGCCCACTTGGCTATTCGGCCAATGGCTTCCTTGTTGTGAAGAATGCCCCCTATTGGAAAACCAGTAACTACTATGACTTTGTGGTCGTCAAAGTAGTGACGCAGCTTGCGGGCAGTTAGAAGTACTGCATATAATAGTTTCTGAACCTGAGGATACTTTTTCTTCGAGGTGCCTAGAACTTCACTGATGAAGTAAACAGGATGTTGTACTGGATAGGCATGTCCTTCTTCTACTCGCTCGACTACCAACGCAGTGCTTACCACGTGAGTCGTGCAAGAGATATACAGCAACAAATCTTCAGCTGGTTGAGTCGGCGTAGCTCGCCGGGGTGGTTTCAATACCGGTGGTGTTGTCAAGAATTTTTTCAGTGCGTCTAGAGCTTCTTGTGCTTCTGAAGTCCACTGAAACTTATCCACCTTCTTGAGTAGCTTGTAAAATGGCAAACCTTTTTCTCCCAGCCTGGATATAAATCTGCTCAGAGCTGCCATACATCCAGTGAGTCGCTGAACCTTCTTTTGTGACCGGGGAGCTTCCATCTTCATGATAGCTTCAATCTTATCCGGATTAGCCTCGATTCCCCGGTGGCTGACGATAAATCCGAGCAACTTTCCTGCTGGTACCCCGAAAACACATTTTTCAGGATTGAGCTTCCATCTATATCTTCTCAGGCTGTTGAAAACCAGCTGCAAATCTTCGATGAAGTTTTCCGAATTCTCTGTTTTGATCACCACGTCATCTACGTAAGCCTCCACACGCTTGCCCCAGTGATCGGCTAAGCATGTTTGAATGGCTCTCTGATAAGTCGCTCCAGCGTTTTTGAGGCCGAACGGCATGGAGGTATAACAGAAAGCACCAAACGGAGTGATGAACGCCGTTTTTTCCTCGTCTTCTTTTGCCAAACTAATCTGATGATACCCGGAATAGCAATCTAGGAAAGACAGCACAGAACATCCAGCGGTGGAATCCACCACCTGATCTATCCTCGGGAGCCCGAAGGGATCCTTCGGACAGTGTTTGTTGAGATCAGTATAGTCGACGCACATGCGCCAATCCACTTTATTCTTTTTGAGTACAAGAACAGGGTTGGCCAACCACTCGGGGTGTAATACTTCTCTAATAAATCCAGCCGCGACCAAGCGAGCTAACTCGGCACGAATGGCCTCTCTCTTGTCGGGCGTGAAACGACGTAGCTTCTGCCGGATCGGCCTCGCCTGGGGATAGACCTTCAATTTGTGTTCGGCCAGTTCTCTTGGGACTCCCGGCATATCCGCAGGTTGCCATGCGAATACGTCTCGGTTATCTTGCAGGAACTGGACGAGCGCGCTTTCCTATTTGTCATTCAAACTGGAGCTGATGATGGCTGTCTTGCGCTCATCAGCGAACCCCAGGTTGATTCGCTTGGTTTCTTCAGTCGGCCGCATAGAGGTCACGGCCTGAGCTTCGTTTGCTGGTACGGCGAGGTCTTCCTCAGGCTTAGAGTTCGCCGGCGTGGAAGGAACCGTTGACGGCTTGGTGGTGAGGGCTGCTTGGATGGCCACTCGGAAACATTCTGCGGCGCCTTGGAAGTCGGCGCGCACAGTTATGATTCCTCGCGGTCCTGGCATCTTCAGTATCATGTATGTATAGTGCGGAATGGCCATGAATTTAGCCAGCCCCGGCCTCCCGATGATGGCGTTGTACCCGCAGTCGAAGTTTGCCACCTCGAACCTCAGGAATTCGGTTCTGTAGTTCTCCGGAGTTCCAAAGGTGACCGACATGTAGATGTGGCCCAGCGGGTATTCCCCTTCCGTCGGCACGATGCCGAAGAAAGGGGTGTCCGACTCGCGGAGCTCTTTGAGGTGAACTCCCAAGCCTTGGAGTGTCCGGGGGAAAGTGACGTTGATGCTGCTCCCCCCGTCCACTAGCACTTTCTTTACCCGGATTTCTCGGATCACCGGATCGACGAGAAGCGGGTATTTGCCTGGATGGTCGAAGTTGAGCCATTGATCCTCCCGAGTGAAAGTGATCGGGTGCTCCGACCACCGGTATGGGGCGGGAGGTCCGGTGGTCGCCACCAGTATCTGGCGGTCGTTGAGCTTTTGTTGTCTTTTGTTCTCCTGCGACCCATGTCCGCCGAAGATGACGTTGACCTCCCTGTCAACGCGCGGGAAAGCTCCTCCTCCCCCCTCCTCCTGCTGATGGGGCTGTCGTGGTTCATCTGGTCCTCCCCTCGGCGGAGGAGGCGGCAGAGGTTGGAAGGGTCGGCCGTGCCCGACGGAGTGCTTGAAGTCCCGGTAGTTACGAAGAGTGTGGCGCATGTCCTTGTGGTACGGGCACTGGGCGTCGAGGATGTCGTCCAGCGTGCGCTCGCCTCCACGAGGCCCTCCTCGGGCGCGAGAGGCGGGTGGTCCGGTGGCGTGTACTTCTTCACGAGGCCTCTTCTCCCAGCGTTTGTCGGGTGGTTGGTTCGCGTCACGTCGCGGTGCTGCCGGTGCATGCTTTGCTCCTCCAATGAAATCCTGGGCCTGCTCGTCGGCGGTGATGTAGAGGTCGGCTTCCCGGAACAGCTCCTCGGAGGTAGTCGGTGCCTTTTGTAGTATGGCTCGGACGAAAGCCGAGTCATTGGATCCTCTGTAGAAGTCCTCGATCACGGCCGCCTCCATGACCTCGGGGATACGGTTTCTCATGGTCTGGAACCTTTTGAGGTACGACCGGAGAGTCTCGTCCCCCCGGCGCTTGATGGATTTGAGGTCCCATGGTTGCGCTGGTTTGTCAGAGAGGGACTGGAAGTTGGCGGTGAAACGTCGACTGAAGTCTCCCCAGTCGTCAATGCAGTGTCGGGGTAGATGTCGTAGCCACTGCAGCGCATCTTGCCCAAGGACGATGGGCAGATACGCGGTCATGACGTCTTCAGATGCCCCGGCAGCCCGAGCAGCGGTGGTGTAGACGGCTAGCCAACCCCCTGGATCCTGCTTAGGTTCATATTTGTCGACATTGGATACCTTGAAGTTGGGAGGCCATTGGATGGCCCTAAGGCGCGGAGTAAGAGCGGATACTCCGCACGTGTCTTCCTGTCGTCGGGGACGATGTCTGTCCCGGGGAGGGGAGTGGTGGTGGTGGTTCCTCGACCGTCCCCGGGTAGTACCGCCAGTTGAAGCTGTTGCCGACTCAGTTCTGGTGGCCTGGCTTTGAGTCGGGAAGCCGTGATCTCGGTCATACTCCTCCCGACGGCGAATTTCGTTTTCATGCCACTGTTCGCGCGAAGCATTGATAGAGCTCCGCGCGTCTCGGCGACTGTTGATGGCGTGTCGCAAATCGTTCGGCGGGTGAGCGAGCGGTAGAAGATGGTTGGCCGCCTGAGTGAACAGGCGTCGGTATCCCTCGGCGTCGGGAGTCCGAGGAAGTCCGTCAGCTATCCGAGCTAGAACGCCTCCGACTTCGCTCGGCGTGTTCATAGCTCGGGCGAAGTCGGGGTTCAGGTTGCGCCCGAAGAGCGGATTCTCCCGGCGTTGCCTTGCATCTTGCTCGGCTTGCTCCTGAGTCCGTCGGCGATCACGTCGTCGGGAGTTCCTTCGTTCCCTGAAGACGCGTTCTTCCGG
Organism: Zea mays; assembly: GCF_902167145.1. Lineage (NCBI taxonomy): Eukaryota > Viridiplantae > Streptophyta > Magnoliopsida > Poales > Poaceae > Zea > Zea mays. The sequence goes on along the minus strand of NC_050096.1, from coordinate 68,385,352 downwards.
AGTTTCTCCTATCTCCGAGACCTCGTCTCGCGAGACAGGCTGCTCCGGATCCCGTTCTCCGGCCGCGTGATGTCGTCGAACGTTCCTGCGTCGGTTCCTCCGTCGGTGGGATTCTCGTTGAGGTGGTTCTTCTCCAGGCGCGGTCGGTTCGTCGTCAGAGACGGCGGGTGACTCCACTCTCCCGATGAAGAGGACGTCGGGGTAGAATGGTGCTGCTGTCGTGGCGACTTTCTTTCCGTTCTCCTTTGAGGCCGGAGGAACGGAAAGAACGACTTGCCTTTCCCTGGTCTCCTTCTTCCTCGCGATCCGTGTCCATTCTTTCGTCGGGGAAGTAGACAGCGGAGTCTTCCGGGTCAGCGAGCTTCCAGCTCCAGCCTTCCCGGAGATAATCTTTTTCCGAAGAGCCGGAGGTAGCGTCTTTCCAGCATTTTCGGAGTTTGTTGGAGGAGACTTCTTTTCCGGCAGATCTGCGAGGCGGTGTAGAATTCCCTCTTCATCCGCTACAGATGAGATTGTCCCGAAGCAGAATACAGATCCGGGACGCACGGCGATCTTGCTGTGGAAAGTGACGGCCATTGAGCTAGCTTGGATCGTCGACACACCCCCTACCTGGCGCGCCAGCTGTCGGTGTTTTGGGTCCGACCGCACACCCGGGGTTGCCCCTCAAGGTGTTTTTAGGAGTAGGACGGTGTCAACGACTGTAGCAAAATGGTTCGTGCCGATCGCACGAGGAACAATGGACAAGATTTGCAGGTTCGGGCCGCTTAGAAGTGCGTAACACCCTACGTCCTGGTGAGTATATGAGCGTGGTTACAAGAGGACTCTCTGGATTGAAAAGCACAGAGAGTTTACGTGGGTGGCTAAGTAAAGTAGGTTCGATCGATCTAAAGGGGTGCCCCCTAGGCCTTATATACTCGACCGTGGGGCAATACACGTGGATATGATAACAACAAGTAGCTGAAAGGTAGTGAACCTCTTGAGTTTATCTGTACGTAACCCTCACCGACTTATCCTCGCATGGCTCCATTGCATGAGGGCTTCAGCGCGGGAAAGTCGGGTCTCTGTTAGGATTTACTCGTTCGACGTTGTGGGCCGTCCGGGTTTGCTCCAATTCAGTCTTACGTCTTCTCTGCTTCGTTGATTGACTTTCCCCAGGCCCACGAAAGAACGACCTTACGATTTATTGGGCCCTTGGGCCTTTCGTGAGGTCCTTTATCTCTTTAGTGGACCCAGGGGATATCTATCCCCCACACATGGTGTCTCCAGTGAGCTGCTGGCGGGTAATCCGAGCGGACGTCCGTGCCCCATTCGCTAGGGGTCGGCTAGAGGCCCAGAGGTGCGCCCAAAAGTACCTGCGGGTGATCTGCCGGACCCGGTCCCCTGTCGACAGGGTCCGAGGGCTCGATGCCTCCCTCTGATGGGATTCCGTTACAAGATCGTTCCCGCTGGTCTCGGAAATGTCCTAGGGTACCTCGGGAGCGCAGCCCGAGCCTTGGTTATGTATCGAACGTACCCATGGTCATCCCTCGCTCTGTGTCTGAGGTGGCTATGAACCCTTCGAGGGCCAGCCTTCGAACCCCTGATCAGTAGTGGGCGTGGAGCCCGAGTAGCCTGAGGCGGTCGTTGAACCCTTCCGAGGGGCCGACCTTCGAACCTCTGACCAGTAGTGGGTGTGGAGCCCACTCGCTCTGAGGCGGTTGTTGAACCCTTCGAGGGGCCAGCCTTCGAACCTCTGATCAGTAGGGAGGCTCGGAGCCTGGTTCCTTCACAGAGAAGGATCCTTTTCGGGGTATCCCCCTTTCCCGGTCCCTGTTGTAAGAGAGAGAAAGAGGAAAAGGAAAAGGAGACGAAATTGAACGACGCGGCGTACCTTTTTTGACGCGGACATTATGGCGAAGGCGAAACGTCGCTCGCTTCCCCTGCCAGAGGCGCCGCCTTTCCCGCCGTGGAGTTAATGCGACGGGGCATGCGGTTCGCGGGGCGGCCGTTGCGCGTGCGCGAGCCGTTCGAGGAACGGAACACGGGCGCGTCGTCTTCACGCCGTGAGAGAGGGTTCTCTCGCTGCCCCCGGATGGGACGTAAGCTTGGCTGACGACGTGACCGCTGCTCCTGCCCGCCTGCCACCGCCATTACTGCCGACCCATTTTTGGCCGCATTGACCATCGCGCCAGGCTGGCACTACTGGGTCGTGCGTAGGGTTGCCTCGAGTCGCGGTACTGGTTCCGCAGTCGAGGAGGCGTGGCAGTGGCGCGAGTGGCGGTGCAGTTGCTCGCACGTAGCATCCGGCGCGCCGGTTGCATGACGCGTGGGTCTGGACCTCCATGCTGGGCGCGCTGGAAGTCGGAGAGGTGCGCCCACTTGGCGCGGTTGCATGCCGCCTGCATGGCTGCCCGCCCTCTCGCCCGCTGGTCTGGGCAAAAGTGGAGGGCCGCTTGTAACCGCTGGGCGGTTGCATGCACCACGCGCGGCGGTTTGGCTTCTTCTGCTCTGGGCCGGCTTGCATGACGTGTGGGACCCAGCCCCCGCGTCGTAGGGGGAGGACCTTGGAGCGTGTTGGAGAACACTCAGCCCACGACGGTTGGGGACGCGAGTAGGGAGAGTCGCCTTTAAAAGGAGGGCGACCCCCTTGAAAGGCGACCATGTCTTCGTGCTCCCTTATGCATCGTGTCTTTCCACCTTCCGAGCCCCCGGATGGGGGATGCCCGTAGTCCTTCCGCCTTGTCGTTGGAGGAACGCAACTCCGTAGGAGTTGGTACCTTTCAGCCATCGTTCGGCTTCAGGGTTTTTCATCAGTCAGCCCAGCTGCATCCCCTCGCCGGTGGTCACCCGAGACGGTGACCACCAGCCCCTGGGTGGGGAGAAGCGAGTCGGGCTGCGATCTTGGTCCCACCCTCAGCTTCAAGGATGTTCATCATCCTCGCTGGGGTGGAGGCCGGGCTGAGCCGGAGCTCTATCTCCCGCGCGGTTTCGTGGGTCAGCCTCTCCTTCATCGTTCGAGGGAGAGGGCGCTCACTGGCCCTGCGAGAGAGGCGGACTTCGACAACGCGGGGCTGGTCAACGGCGGGCGTCGTCAGCCTCGGCGCGTTGGACTCGCCGGCTTGGCTCCCGGTGCCCCCTCCTGCCGCGAAGGCGGTTGTCGCGCCGTGCGCACGGGAGGACCGCCCAAGATGTCGCGCGCTGCCAGGGCGGCGTTCGTGTTCTGGGGCGGTCCTGCCTTTGCACCGGTGCGGCGCCTCCACGCGGAGGTCGGTGCCCCACTCGTCCGGAAGGATCTGAGTGGGGATCTGTCGGAGGGCTGACGGCCCCTGTCGTCGGTGCCGAGGCGGAGGCGGCTCGAGAAGTCCCCGTTGCCGATGGGATCACCGCCACCATCCGCGCTTCGGGCCTCCGGCTCTTTGTACTTGTCCTCGCCCCTCGAGCGTCGGCGTAGGCGAGGGCAAGGTTGCAGCAGCGTCCGCCCTGAGGCCATCGCTGCTGCAGTTCGGCCACCTGGAGCGGGGGTCGTCGTTGTTGCTGCTGGAGCGGGCGACGGCGAGCCGCCCGTCGGTCTTCTGTTGCTCCGCAGGCCCCCCCCCCATCGAGTGGGGTTGTTCGTACCTGCGGAGGTGGAACCGGAGTTCCGTTTGTAATGGCACTTTGAATGCCACTGTTTTTGTTCATTGTGGCTGTTGGGGCCTGAACATGTATGTATTTTTTTCTCATTTTCGAGCACTAAGACTCGCCTGTTGGTTGTCTGAACCGCTTCACCAAGCGTGAGTTGCCCCGTGCAAAGGTGACGAGTGAGGTATCCGTATCCCGGAGGCGTAGGAGTCCCTCGGCTCGGTCGGCTTTGTTGCCCGAGGCTTCTCTTGCTTAGTTAATGGAACCCCTCGGCCGCTCTTCGATGAGCCGAGGCCAGGGGTAGCGGTGTCAGCATGGACAGAGGCGGAGTTGGCTCGAAAAGAAGACTTGGTCGGCCGGAGCCTGGCCGGGTCGTCCGTTAGCGGGACCGACGCCGGAATTGATCCGCCGAGGCCTCGGGCCGGGCTGATGTCCTCGGAGGACAGCTGGCCGAGGCCTCGGGGTGACCAGCCGAGCCGCCTGCTCGAGCCGGATTCTTGGAGGATACCCGGGCGGCGATGGCCCGGGCATGATGACGAAGCGTCCTTCAGAGTGGAGATCCTCGGACCGCGTCGCCGTCCGAGGCTAGGTCGGACCTCGCCGAAGGTGTTGTTGACGCCGAGGGTGCTGCGGCTCCCTTCAACTGTCCAGATCCGAGCCTGCAGGATCGGATTATCTTGTAGCGCGTGTTTTCTGCGGCCGCCGAGGCCCAAACACACCCTCGCCGTGTTGTAAAGCTGCGCTTCTTTTCCTCTTGTTTCGAGTATCTGGACTTTTTCGTCGGTAACAGAATTGTCTGTGCGAGTGAGAGTTGCTTTTCACGGAATGTGATGAGTGAGGTGTCTGTATCCCGGAGGCGTAGGAATCCCTCGGCTCGGTCGGCCTTGCCGCTTACGCGCGCTCTTGCCCGTCCATGGGGTTCTGTCACCGACGCAGTCGAGAAGGCCCGAAGAACCGCTTCGGCAGAGGAGCTTTCGAACGTGAAGACTTGTTCGATCCGCGGAATCACTTATCCGAGCGTGAGTTACTTATCGCAGAAGGTGATGAGTGAGGTATCCGTATCCCGGAGGCGTAGGAGTCCCTCGGCTTGGTCAGCCTTGGTTGCTTACGTGTACTCCGTCGTTTTCAGGATCCACTTTCGAAGTAGTCGAAAAGCACGAAAGACATTCTGGCAGAAAGGGTCTTTTTTCGAGGAAAAAATTCAGCGCAGAGGGGGTTCCCCCCTTTTAGCCCCCGAGGGAGGGTCGGGCTTTGCCGAGGCAAGGCTGACCCTTCCTTGATGACTAAACTTTGCATGGGAGCGAGGTATATGAACAACTTGAAAACATCTTAAGGGTAGAAGCGACGTAGCTGTTAGACGTTCGAAGTGTTGGTGCAGACCTCGCCTTGACTGTCGGCCAGTTCGTTTGTTCCGGGCTTCAGAACTTTGGCGATGACGAGCGGCCCTTCCCAGGGGTGCGTGTAGCCCCCGGGTGTCTCCAGCAAGGGCTCGGGGTGTTGCGCGATGGTCGCAAGCCCCCGAGTGTACTTCTCGTAGGGGCTCCTGGCCTTTGGCGATGGAAATGCATCACTGGAGGGAGCCTGAGGGGCTGCGGTGGTGGAGCTCCTACCCATCTCCCAGCAAGACGAACGACTTGGCGCGCCGCGCCAACCGCCGAGCTTTGGCTCGGTCGAGGGGTAGCTCTCCTTGGTGGAGATATTGCAGGTACGAGGTCTGCCAGTTTCGATTAGGCATGACCCCGCTTCGCTCCTCCTCGACGCGCAGTGCCTCACCCTCGGGGGCCAAGGGTACCTCGGGCCGGACCGTGGGTACCTCGGATCGAGCCAAGGGTACCTCGGGCTAGGCCGAGGGTGCCTCGGGCTCGGGCGTGTCGTCGATCTTGACGAAGGGTTGATGCAGGTCTCGGGAGAAGGCTTCCGGGGAAACCGTTATTCGCCCCGAGGCGGTACAGAGGCAGGCCTCTTTCACCGAGGGGCGAGATGAAACGGCTCAGGGTCGTAAGACATCCCATGACTCTCTGTACGCCTTTCAAGTCCTTAATGGGTCCCATGCTGGTGATGGCTGCGATCTTCTCCGGGTTGGCTTCGATGCCTCGCTCGGAGACGATGAACCCCAAGAGCATGCCTCGGGGTACCCCGAAGACACACTTTTCGGGATTGAGCTTCACGCCTTTCGCCTTGAGACATCAGAATGTCACTTCAAGGTCGGAAAGGAGGTCTGAGGCTTTCCTCGTCTTGACTACGATGTCATCGACGTAGGCCTCGACCGTCCGGCCAATGTGTTCGCCGAACACATGGTTCATGCACCGCTGGTACGTCGCACCCGCATTCCTCAAGCCGAACGGCATGGTGACATAGCAGTACATGCCGAAGGGTGTGATGAAAGAAGTCGCGAGCTGGTCAGACTCTTTCATCCTGATTTGGTGATACCCTGAGTAGGCATCGAGGAAAGACAGGGTTTCGCACCCAGCAGTGGAATCCACGATTTGATCGATGCGAGGCAGAGGGTAGGGAACCTTCGGACATGCTTTGTTTAGACCAGTGTAGTCTACACACATCCGCCATTTCCCTCCTTTCTTTCTCACAAGCACAGGATTGGCAAGCCATTCGGGATGGAATACCTTTTTGATGAACCCTGCCGCCATTAGCTTGTGGATCTCCTCGCCTATGGCTCTGCGCTTTTCTTCGTCGAATCGGCGTAGAGGCTGCTTGACGGGTCGGGCTCCGGCTCGGGTGTCCAGCGAGTGCTCGGCGACATCCCTCGGCATGCCGGGCATGTCCGAGGGACTCCACGCGAAGACGTCGGCATTCGCGCGGAGAAAGTCGACGAGCACTGCTTCCTATTTGGGATCGAGCTCGGAGCCGATCCGGACTTGCTTGGAGGCGTCACTGCTAGGGTCGAGGGGGACGGACTTAACCGTCTCCGCTGGCTCGAAGTTGTCGGCATGATGCTTCACGTCTGGCACCTCCTTAGAGAGGCTCTCCAGGTCGGCGGTGAGGGCCTCGGACTCGGCGAGGGCCTCGGCGTACTCCACGCACTCCACGTCGCATTCGAACGCGTGTTTGTACGTGGGGCCGACGGTGATGACCCCGTTGGGGCCCGGCATCTTGAGCTTGAGGTAGGTGTAGTTGGGGACGGCCATGAACTTCGCGTAGCATGGCCTTCCCAGTACCGCGTGGTAGGTTCCTCGGAACCCGACCACCTCGAACGTCAGGGTCTCCCTTCGGAAGTTGGAGGGTGTTCCAAAGCAGACGGGAAGGTCGAGTTGTCCGAGGGGCTGGACGCGCTTCCCGGGGATGATCCCATGGAAAGGCGCAGCGCCTGCCCGGACCGAGGACAGATCGACACGCAGGAGCCCGAGGGTCTCGACGTAGATGATGTTGAGGCTGCTGCCTCCGTCCATGAGGACCTTGGTGAGCCTGACGTCGCCGATGACGGGGTCGACGACGAGCGGGTATTTCCCCGGGCTCGGCACGTGGTCGGGGTGGTCGGCTTGGTCGAAGGTGATGGGCTTGTCGGACCAGTCTAGGTAGACTGGCGCCGCCACCTTCACCGAACAGACCTCCCGACGCTCTTGCTTGCGGTGCCGAGCCGAGGTGTTCGCCGCTTGCCCACCGTAGATCATGAAGCAGTCGCGGACCTCGGGGAACTCTCCTGCCTGGTGATCTTCCTTCTTGTCGTCGTCGCGGGCCCTGCCACCCTCCGCGGGTGGCCCGGCCCTGTGGAAGTGGCGCCGAAGCATGACGCACTCCTCAAGGGTGTGTTTGACGGGCCCCTGGTGATAGGGGCACGGCTCCTTGAGCATCTTGTCGAAGAGGTTGGCACCTCCGGGGGGTTTCCGAGGGTTCTTGTACTCGGCGGCGGCGACAAGGTCCGCGTCGGTGGCATCGCGTTTCGCTTGCGACTTCTTCCTGCCCTTCTTCTTGGCGCCGTGCTGAGTTGACGCCTCGGGGGCATCTTCCAGTGGGCGGCCTTGGGGCTGCTTGTCCTTCCGGAAGATAGCCTCGACCGCCTCCTGGCCAGAGGCGAACTTGGTGGCGATGTCCATCAGCTTGCTCGCCTTGGTGGGGGTCTTGCGACCTAGCTTGCTCACCAGGTCGCGGCAAGTGGTGCCGGCGAGGAACGCGCCGATGACATCCGAGTCGGTGATGTTGAGCAGCTCGGTGCGCTGCTTCGAGAATCCCCGGATGTAGTCCCGAAGAGACTCTCCCGGCTGTTGCCGGCAGCTCTGGAGGTCCCAGGAGTTCCCAGGGCGCACGTACGTGCCCTGGAAATTGCCGGCGAAAGCTTGGACCAGGTCGTCCCAGTTGGAGATCTGCCCCGGAGGCAGGTGCTCCAACCAGGCGCGAGCGGTGTCGGAGAGGAACAGGGGGAGGTTGCGGATGATGAGGTTGTCATCGTCCGTTCCACCCAGTTGGCAGGCCAGCCGGTAGTCCGCGAGCCATAGCTCCGGTCTCGTCTCCCTCGAGTACTTTGTGATAGTAGTCGGGGGTCGGAACCGGGTCGGGAACGGCGCCCGTCGTATGGCCCGGCTGAAGGCCTGTGGACCGGGTGGTTCGGGCGAGGGACTCCGATCCTCCCCGCTGTCGTAGCGTCCTCCACGCCTGGGGTGGTAGCCTCGGCGCACCCTCTCGTCGAGGTGGGCCCGACGGTCGCGGTGATGGTGCTCGTTGCCGAGACGTCCCGGGGCCGCAGGCGCTGTGTTGCGCGTGCGCCCGGTGTAGACCGAGGCTTCCCGCATGAATCGGGAAGTCGCGGCATGATGTTCCGAGGGGTACCCCTGCCTTCGGGAGGCAGAGCTCTTGGCCCGTCGGACCGCGGCGCCTTCCAGGAGATTCTTGAGCTCTCCCTGGATTCGCCGCCCCTCGGTGGTTGATGGCTCTGGCATCGCATGAAGAAGCATTGCTGCTGCATCCAGGTTCTGGCCGACCCCACTGAATGCGGGTGGCGGCCTGACCCTGACATCGTCGGCGATGCGGTGCTGGAAGCCCTGGGGTAGATGACGCATTTCTCCGGCCGGAGGTTGGCCCGCCCATGCCTGCCCGACGTCCCGACGGATTGGCTCAAGCGCTCCTGCTCCCTCGTTGAGCCTGGCCTGCACCCCGCGGATTTGCTCGAGCTGTGGGTCATGGCCCCCCACCTGAACGGGGACCACAGCTAGCTCCCGTGGGATGTCAACGCGAGGCACCGGCCTAGGGAGATCACTGTCCTCCGGCATGCCGAGATGGTTGCCTTCAGAGGGACCCCCTAGATCGACGTGGAAACACTCGCGACTTGGGCCACAGTCCTCGTCGCCGAGGCTGCGGCTACCGTCGGAACAGTCGGAAAGGCAGTAGTCGCATGCGGTCATGAAGTCCCGCATGGCACTGGGGTCGCCAAGTCCAGAGAAATCCCAACAGAAGTCGGGCTCGTCATCTTCCTCGGACCCCGAGGGCCCGTAGGTCGAGACGTCCGTCAGCCGGTCCCAGGGTGACCGGACACGAAACCCCAGAGGGTTTGGACTCGCCTCTACGAGAGCGTCCGCCAAAGCGAAGCCGCTTGGCGGGTCGAGGCTGAATCCGAAAGGCGTGAGATGGGAATCGGTCGGTACCTCTTGGTCGACGGGCGGTGATGAAGTCACGTCGGGGACTGACTGCACCGTCGTCTCAGGTACGAGGGTGACGTCCAGCAAGCCTTTCGCGAGCGTGCTGGCGTCGTCCGTTTGCTCGGGATTGGCGTGTCGCGGGGAGACGGCGCTCGTCTTCATCTCAAACGCGAGGTCGATGCCCGACGCGCCCCCCCCCCCCCCCCCCCCGTTGGGGCGCTGGCGCCGTCGACTCGATCGACAGCCGATGAGGCGCTGCCTCCTGATTGGCCGTGGTTGCTTTGCCTCCTCCTCCGTCGGCAGGGGATAGGACGGGGTGAGCTCGAATGTTCTTCCACCACGCGGGGAAGACGTCGTCGATTCCGCCGCCGGCGGGCGGGCTGTCGGCCGCCATCGTCGCTGTCGCACGGTGGTGGAAGGAGTATCATGTCGTAGCTGCCGTCGAGAGACATGAACTCGAGACTCCCGAAACGGAGCACCGTCCCGGGCTGGAAAGGTTGCTGGAGACTACCCATCTGGAGCTTGACGGGAAGCTGTTCGTCAACACGCAGCAGGCCCCTACCTGGCGCGCCAACTGTCGGCGTTTCGAGACCGGGGGGTCCCTGGGCCGACGAGTGAAATGTCGCTGCGTGCCCCAGCCCAGATGGGTCGGCGCGAGGCCGAGCGCGAAGGGGGGAGAAAGGTGGCCGGAGACGGGCGTGAGAGAGGTGGGAATCCCGCGGCCTTCGTGTTCGTCCCGCGCACAGGTCGGGTGCGCTTGCAGTAGGGGGTTACAAGCGTCCACGCGGGTGAGGGAGCGAGTGGCCTTACGCGAGCGCCTGTCTCGTCCTCGTCCCCGCGCGGCCAACCCTCTGTAAGAGGGCCCTGGTCCTTCCTTTTATAGGCGTAAGGAGAGGATCCAGGTGTACAATGGGGGTGTAGCAGAGTGCTACGTGTCTAGCGGAGGAGAGCTAGCGCCTTAAGTACACGCCATCGTGGCGGCCGGAGAGGTTTTGGCACCCGGTTCGTGTGATGTCGTGGCCGTCGGAGGAGCGCCGGAGCCTGGCGGAAGGACAGCTGTCGGGGCTGTCGAGTCCTTGCTGACGTCCTCTTGCTTCCGTAAGGGGGCGGAGAGCTGCCGTCGTCAGGGAGCATGCGGGGCGCCATCATTGCCTATCTGGCGGAGCGAGCCAGATGGGACGCCGGTCTCGTTTCCCGTAGCCTGAGTCAGCTTGGGGTAGGGTAATGATGGCGCCTCCTGTCGATGTGGTCGGTCCGCGCCCTAGGTTGGGCGATGTGGAGGCTCCTCCGAAGTCGAGGTAGAGTCTGTCTTCCGTGGCCGAGGTCGAGTCCGAGCCCCTGGGTCGGGCGAGGCGGAGACCGTCGGCTGAGGCTAGGGCGGAGTCCGAGCCCTGGGGTCGGGCGAAGCGGAGTTCGTCGTCTTCCGGGGCTGAGCCCAAGTCCGAGCCCTGGGTCGGGCGGAGCGGAGTTCGCCGTCTTCCGGGGCTTAGCCCGAGTCCGAGCCCTGGGTCGGGCGGAGCGGAGTTCGCCGTCTTCCGGGGCTTAGCCCGAGTCTGAGCCCTGGGTCGGGCGGAGCGGAGTTCGCCGTCTTCCGGGGCTTAGCCCGAGTCCGAGCCCTGGGTCGGGCGGAGCGGAGTTCGCCGTCTTCCGGGGCTTAGCCCGAGTCCGAGCGCTGGGTCGGGCGAAGCGGAGCTTCCTATGGTGCCTGCGGCCAGGCCTGACTGCCTGTCAGCCTCACTCTGTCAAGTGGCACTGCAGTCGGAGCGGCGCAGGCGGCGCTGTCTTTCTGTCAGGCCGGTCAGCGGAGCGGCGAAGTGACGGCGGTCACTTCGGCTCTGTCGACTGAAGGGTGCGCGTCAGGATAAAGGTGTCAGGCCACCTTTGCATTAAATGCTCCTGCGATTTGGTCGGTCAGCGCGGCGATTTGGTCAGGGTTGCTTCTTGGCGAAGACAGGGCCTCGGGCGAGCCGGAAGTATGTTCGTCGCTGGAGGGGGGCCTCGGGCGAGACGGAGATCCTCCGGGGTCGGCTGCCCTTGTCCGAGGCTAGGCTCGGGCGAGGCGTGATCGAGTCCCTCGAATGGACCGATCCCTGACTTAATCGCACCCATCAGGCCTTTGCAGCTTTATGCTGATGGGGGTTACCAGCTAAGAATTAGGAGACTTGAGGGTACCCCTAATTATGGTCCCCGACAGTTGGTGATAGGATTTTAATTGGGAGAAGGTGGAGCATCCACGAATGGTCGATAATGATACGAAGGAGGATATGGGTATGGAAATATAGAGGTTGCAAACTCGAGGAATAGAAACGTGAAGAAACCTCCTCTGACGTATAGGAGAAAAGCCATTGAAGAAGACCTGCTTCACATCGGCAGAGGTCTCGGGACGTTGTAGAGATTACCCATTGAGGAAGTCGGCGAAGGTTTTAATGTTGGAACTCCACCTAGGGTATACAATGAAATAGAGAGTGAGAGGCCACAATATGGAAGAAGTTGAACAAATTGAAGAGTATGGGTGTGAATAAACTCAAACATCCCCACTCTATTCATAGGATGGATCTAAGAATTCTTTTGAATTTTATAAACTTCAAATGGCCAAAACAATATGAAGCTATCAGGAGACGACACGTGGCAATCAATACTAATCTGTTCTCTAGCGCGTGGATCGGTAACGACCTGTTTATCTTGAACATGGTTGATATCAACCGGATCGACCGTTCAACAGACCCACCAAATGATTGGCAGAACAAATAGATGTTTGAACCGATTTGGTCGGTACGGACCGCCGGCTCATCTATGTCGTGGGTCCGTGTCGGTCAGGACAACCTTAGGCTATCTCTAGCAGGCTCTATATCACATCTTTATCTTACTCCCAATTTCAAACTCCACTCTGTAAACAATATACTCTATATTACAAAACAGTGTTTTAACGTGCACTGTCATGAGACGGATTAGAAGAGTCTGCGCGCGGGGCGGGTGCATGCAATCACAACGCTACTAGCTTAGCTGCATGCGGGCTTTAACAAAGCTATACATATACTAACGACGATGACATGCCTTTTTTCCCTTTGCGCAGCAGATTAAGCAAGCTAATTAAAGCAATATGCAGCAGTCAGCATTAGCGAACCAAACCAAACCAAAAGGGTGGAGCTGTGTGCATGCCTGGCCCACGGATTGACGCCTGCGTGCGTGCCTCTAATCTGTTGTGTTTCCCTATAGCTACAGCCTACAGCTGGTAGCTTCAGCTCGACTACTCCTATACAGTCTCAACAACAACAGACGTACTAGGAATAATCAATCCGTCCATTAGTTAAAAGTGGCCAACCACACGCTTGCTTTAGCCTGTAGGTACCTTTAATCCTCTTCCTGCTAATCATGCATCTCCCTTTCTCTCCGTGTGTGTGTGAGAGAGAGGGGTAATAAAGTGGAAAAGTTGGCAACAAGGAGGAGTGCCAATGTAATGACGGTGTGTGGAGTGGGGTGGGGGGAATAAACTATTAGTGCCCAAATCTTGTGCTTTAGAGGTTCTTAAGATTCGGCTGCACCGGCGTGCTCGTGGCTTTACTACTGCAAGTGTATAATAAGGTAACTTAGGTGGGACGTGCAACGGTGCAAGAGATATCATATCATGTAGAAGAAATAGAAATGAAGATAGAATAGAAGCTAGCGGTCTGCTGAAAGTGGGCTTTTCACAAACTCGAAGGCCCCTCTTTGTTTCGTTGGAATCGAATTCTATCCTAATAGTCATAATTTTGATACAAACTAATGAAGTTAATATATTTATATATGTAATATATTCGTATATTATCCTAAATCATATGAGAGGGATAGTTATGCACCACACTTATGCTATAGAGAAGCAAGTAGAAAAGTATGTTATAAGTTGTACATTAGAAAAAACTAGCATGTAAACCTATAGAATTAATTTCTATATCTCACCCCATGAATTTGAGATAATCTTATTTATAAAATTTGGGAAGTTGTGGAATGTCACATTTTAAAAGAATTAGGGTGTGTTTGGTTTGACTTTTGGCTTTGGCTTTTGCCCCCCTAAAAGCCAAAAGCCAACCAAAGGGCTGGATCCAGGAATCAGTTTTTTCTAAAAGCCGACTTTCTCGTAGTGTAAATCTGAAAGCACCTCTGGACCTGCTTTTAATGGCTTTTCGGATGTAACTGTAAAAACATATATTGAAGAATTTTTAACGACTTTTAGTGGTTTCCATCAAACGGTTTTTAGCTTTTTAACAGCTTACAGCCTACAGCAGCTTTTTCCACAGCTCACAGCCCACAGCAACTTTTTTCACAGGCACAGCCCAACCAAACAGACCCTTAGTCTACTCCATTGGTTAGATTCTAATTCTTTAAAATGAAGAAAAACAAACGGGGTCTAAGACAATTTGCAAGAGAAAGAATGACTTAGGTATTAAACATACAACTTGTATTAGGGAGAATCGTTAGAGCAAATATAATAACTGGTCATAACCAGCCTATATAATGCTATAAACTAACAGCCAGGTTATATACGGGAATCAAATAATAATAATTTGTTAGAGACAAGCGGATCATTTATTAATTGTGAAAGCTAACTAATATATATGATATATCAACTATATATGAAATCGACAGCAAGGATTCCTATAGCCAGCAGTCTATATTATTAAACTTGCTTTTTAGTATAATACTAAACTTCTAGTGGCTATACGTGAGTGTCATAAAGTCGGCTGCGAGCTTGCTCTAGCAGGCGAAATACGCAGGTTTTATTACGTAGTAGGCTGACGAGACCGCTTGGGTTGGGATACGCGTGCAAGTACCGCACGAATCACGATGCCATGCCATGCCAGCACATCGGACCACGTGCTCCTTTTGTCTGTACTGTACAGTGTGCATGGGGGGAGCAGAGCGAGACGCATGCGTACGCACACTAGTACTCGTACCGCTGTCGACCCAACTTTGACCTATATATAGACGTGAGTACGATCGCTGTCGTGAACTGCATCTACTGCTGCTGCTGTGGCACCAGTGGTAGTTTTAAAATCTGTGTCGTTCGTGAACATCGCCGATATATCGAGCAACGGCCAACGGATGGCAAAGGCGTGCCACTTTTATTATTCGTGGCCCTTTAATTTTCCCGGTCGGTCCCCGGCCGCGTGGGCGTGGCAGCGCAAAGTTGGCATGCTCGCTTGGATCACTTGCGTGCGTGGTCAGACCGTCAGAGCCTCAGAGCAGCCAGCCAGCGCGCGGTGGACAGAAGCGCATTGCAGCTGCTGCAGAGCATGCATGCAATTGACATGGACACATGCATGCTACTACCAGCTCAGCTGCTTCGGAATTCAGCGGTCCTCACAAGTCAGTCACAGGCGGCGGCGCGGCAGCAGCAGCATCACCGTCATATGGCTAATTGCCCGCCTCCTGCAGGGGCCTGCGTGCATCTACGGGAGCGCCGTACTACCGAAAACAGCCACTTTACTGACTGTCTCAAGCACTCGACAAAGACCGAAAAACACTCGACGAAATCTTTACCGAGTGTGACACTTGGCAAAAAAGTCTCGGTAAACTGTACATCGACAACAGTTTCTTTGCTGAATACTTTTTATCGGACACTCAGCAAAGATTTTACGGAGTGTCACTCGGTACTCGGCAAAGAAAAGTCGTCGTCACGGTACAAGTTGACGACGATGGACATTATGCCGAGTGTCACGGTGACATTCGGCAAAAGGCTCACTCTTTGTCGAGTGTCTACTGTACTGACGCTCGGCAAAGAAGCTCTCTGTGGGCTCCTTTGCTAGTTCCTTTGCCAAAAGTATTAGGTGGCACTCTGCAAAGGCCCCCTCTTTACCGAGTGCCCGTCGAAGTAGGAGTGAAAGCACTGACGGAGCCATTACGATTTATCTAAGTGTAGGGTACTAAAAATATTTATACTAGCTAACATATTTAAATCGTATAAATGCATAGATGATGGCACACTTCATTTGAACACAATAACTGCACTTTAACGTAAAATTAACTTCACCAAGTGGTTACCTAATTAACAAAATAAAAGATCTCTATATTCATCAATTGTTTGGGTTGCTTTCATCAACAGTAGGAAGACTTCCTAAAATCAAATGGCATTGCTTGCACATGCTCTCGCTCGCACTCTAGCACGTCCGCACGCACACGATCGCCCTAGGGCGAGCCATTTCTCTTTCTCGGTTTTTAGGGCGTTCCAGCGACTTGGGCCTATGACGATAATTTATATCAACAATAGGGCTCGTGCCCTAGTGGCCACACGTCTAGCTCCGCCACTAAGTGAAAGTGGGTATTCAACCTATTAAGATAAATTTAATAATTTAAAATAGACACACATAAAATTTTATGTTAATCTTTTCTTATATTATCAAGCATATTATTGTAAATGAGAATATTTTTTTCATAAATTGTTTTATACATCATTTGTTCTCTACAATAAAAAAATTGAAAAGATATTTGTATCTATATCTAAATTTTATACCTATCATTTGAGAAGATATATGATAAATTTGAGCTTTATCTTTACAAACAAGAATATAAATTTGCATAGCACATTCTATATCATATTTGTTCACAATTAAAGAAAAAGGATAAAAAAATTATATCTAACTATCTGTTTTCACCTCTACTAGAGATAGCTGGATAGGATAGACGCAAAAATTTGTACCACTGTTCCTAATACTAGGGATTAGTAATATATCACCTTCTTTTGGAAAAAAAAGAGTTGGCACTAGATTTTTTTCTCTGGCCTGATATTTATTATGGAAAACAATACGTTGTGATTAAGTAAAATGACAATATCAATATATAATTAACAGAGGCTGCTCCACAATTATAGATTCCAATCCCCGCACCATACGCATGTACGTGCATCGGAGCTGGAAGGTGACTTGCCACGTACAAAAGGGCAGGTCGTTTATTACATCATGTTTGCGAGTATTGCAAACTCCGTCAACATCACAAGTCAACAGTCACAGCCGGCGGCGCGGCAGCAGCAGCGTCACCGTCATATGGCTAATTGCCCGCCTGCTGCAGCCAGGGCCGGAGACAGGATTACAATATAAGGGGGCCGACCAATTCATCAGTATTATATGGTGAAAAAATACTATATCATACTACAAGAGCTATAAAAAAATTAGGTTTAATGTCTTGTGCTATCAATTGGTTATTTAACAAATATTTTATCTTATTTTTTGATCTCTTTTAGACTTTGGTTGGCATACTATAATACTACAAGAGTTATGGATTATATATTTCCAACAACTATATTAAACCTTTAATTAATTGTGTTGACAAAATTTAGAGTATATAGACTACACAACATTATATATATACTAGTCGGTTGCTCGTGCGTTGCGACGGCTTACAACAATACCCACGTAAACTATCCATAAAAAAAATCAAGATTTTTTTATTGATTGTCTCCACTCTCTGTATAATATTTTTTTGATTTGGCTAACTGATGTTATTGTTTACTCCATGCAATATATCTTGGTACAACACGGCCAATGAAGTGAGCGATTAGATGAGAGTTAACAACGAATGACTGAACGAATAGAGATTATAAAATGACATAATTCCACCATGTAGAGACCAAATAAGAGAAAGTTTCTGAGCTCAAGTTTCTAAAATAAGTCACATGAAGTCAAACTTATAAAAAAGATAGATCAAAATATGTAGTGATTGCTAAAGTCAGGCATCAATAAAAACTGAATGCGCTGCATATAAATTATGCTACTCCGTAGCAATTACTAACGTTTAAAACCAACAAATAACCTTTTATTTTACTGTTAGTGTGACAATCATTGTGGCTCCATCCAATTCAGCAACTTCAAACACCATGGAGTCCATTGCGTCAATATGGTCTCTGAAACGACCTAATGCTTGCAAGAGCCAAGAACGTCGTGCCGTGCTTGGGTAGTAGCCTCGGCCCGTAGTGCTGGCCCGCCCCGACACGATTATATTTTTTTATTTTACAAAAAAACGTATATACATATATACAATTTATATTTAGTATTAAAAACATCTGAGCATGACGTTCTATTGGTTAGACAACTTCACCCAGTGTCTCTCGCCCTTCTTCCATCAGGGCATGGGTTCGATCCCCACTTCCTGCACTGTTTTTTAATATTTTACGCGATTTAATCAAATGGGCCGACGGTCTAACGGGCTGGCCCGACACAGTCAGGCCGACATGACGTGCCTAGGGCCAGAGTTGTGACCCGCGGGCGTCTGGCCCATGCCGGGCCGCTGTTTGGCCATCTATAGGCGTGCAACGGATTAATTTGAAATAACTGTGAGGGGTTATTTGTAAAAAGATGACGCGTGATGTCACACCCGGGTTTTAGGGGTCCAAAGCCCGGGCGCGAACATAATCACCAGGTGTGCTGGGACCAAGTCTCACACATATGATGAATCATGGAACAGGATCAAATGTCACAACTTTACTATATAATAGGAGTTCTATACAAAATAAATAAATAATTACATTATAAGGAGACAACGGTCCAGCAACTCAAAGTTGACTGGGAGACGATGGCCTAGACCTCTCACGAACCCATCGCAGCATCCTCCATGCGCCTCATCCTGTGGTACCTGATCTTGACCTGTGGGAGGGTGTGAGACAGCAAGAGTGAGCTCACATACGTTCATCGCTCAACAAGTTGTGGGGAATAATGTGAATGAACTCGCCAAAGGTGGGAGTTCATGTGAAGTGTAAGGCTTACCAAAGAGAATGGTTAGAGCTGAGCATTGCTTTTAAAGTTGGTCAAAATTTTATTAGCAATTACTAAGTATAAGTAAATACCAACCCAATTAAGTAGTAGAACAAAAGTAACAACATCACCTGCGATGCAATGCATATGACAAATTGAATTTAAGTTCCATAAATTAATCATCAGAGAGTCCTGAGCTGCTCATGACCGTGAGCTCGGCTAGTATACCAGTTTTACACTCTGCAGAGGTGGTACCCTTTACCCACAAGTCATGTTACCCATCTGCCAAGGGATCGCGACTTCCCATACACCTCTACCGAGGAGGCGAGGCAGGGTAACACTACGAGGCCTTTACAAAGTTCCACTAGCTTCAGAAAACCCGCTACATTTTATAGGAAGCTCCAATGCAGGGTTCTTGCCTGACCGCCATCACAGCAGAATCAACCAAGGACCTCCCTACACTGACCACTCCCCTACTGCCCTTGCCCCTTTCGGGTAAGGTAGTCCTCCACTAGCTTTCCTAATTAATCAGCCAAGGGCGTCCATAAACCCTTGTGGTGGCACGTGTTTCTCAAGTTAAGCTCTATGTTCCAATTAACATTAATGATCTTGACATGAACAGTAAATAACAACAAATAACAAAAGTATAATCATGAATAATGTGTAGCTCAATGCCCAAAACCACATATAGCACTAGCAAGTACTACCCAAAAAGTTCAGTGGTAAACAAGGCATAAAGATAGACAAACTAGGGTAACCTATTAGGTCCCATCAAAATTAACCTATGCAGATCATTATGATTAATTAGAACATGAGTGGGTAAAAGAAGTGATCAAGGGCACAACTTGCCTGGGACTTGAGATTCCAGGTACCAACTTGCTTTTCACGTGACACGTGTCCTCGCGCTAGTCGTAGCAATACAAACAAACATGGTATAGGAAAAATTAACATCACACCAAACATAAGAAGAAACTGAATAATAATGATCTACACGTCGCCACGAGACTAACGCAACTTGAACGGATCAATTCGGAGTTAAAACGGAGGAGTTATGAATTTCCTAGGGTTTTATGTATTTTGATATAAGATTAATTAGGAAATTAATTTTATTATTGTTTTCATATCAAAACAGAGGCACTATGTGATAAACAATAATATTATAAAATTATAGATACTAGAATGGATTAAATTGGACTTCATATGAATTTTATATGAATTAGACAAATTCTATCATTTATTTTCACATTAAAATCATTTTCTAATCCCTTTTCTGAATTTTATAAATCTCTGGACTGGGCACCAAATTCTGTAAAATACAGGGGCTGCGGGGTAAGAATCTCAAGACACGGTGTATAGCTGTAATGGACAGCGGGTTGATTTTTTAAAACTTCAGGGGCTCTTGTGCAATTTTGTTCCGCGAAGGGGTACGCTTCAATCACAGCCGTTGGATCTACATTTGAGGGCTCAGATTATATCCGGGCCCCATCGCGAACCGGTAAGCGACGCCAGTCGTCCGATCGAGCACCAACGCCCCAGATTAAATCCCGCCGAAGCGGTAAGCGAGCACTGATCCGGTTCGCCCATACACGCATCAACGACCGAGGATGTCCCAACCATGGATCCAGTTACAGCCATCCATCACGAGATACACGGCGTAGAGGGCTTCTTCTATCTCCGGTCGAACTCGCAGCCAGGAACAGGGCACGGCGGCGGCGCACCATTGCAGAGGCTACACTACCCGCACAACCGAGCGTCAAACTCACGTCCGAAGTGCTCTACACGAATTAGGGATTAAGACAATCACCATGGGGAACTTCTCACCGAAGCTGTAGGTGCAGCAGCACCCGACCGTGGAGAAGTGCGGACCGAAGCAACACCATGGATCCCGATGATCGATTGGCCATCCCCCGGTCAACCACGAGCTCAATTGGAACATGCGTTAGGCCGCACAACCGCCAGCGAACCCGTGACTTGCTTCTAGCCTCCAATCCTTAGCGCAGGCGAAGGTCAACGACGGCGGTAATATTTTCTCTCTCCTCCTCTTGTGATGGCGGGGCTCGGTGCGTCGGGTATCCATGGGAAAGGGGCCTGGGCACGGTCGGCTTAAATACCTGGGGAGGGAACGCAACAACCGCGGAAGGGACGGAGTTTGTTGAGATTTTCCTCGGACACCAAAATCCTAACAACCCACGCAAGGTTTCAGCCGCCCTCGATGGGTTTGGATAGACTCGGAGATCACGGAGGGGGGTCGTTGAAGAAGACGACTGTGGTTGGGGTTCACCTCTCAGTGACTGGCTGCCGCGAATCTGCCAGAGACCAGTGTGCGCGAGGTGAGGCCGACCAACGGGGTCCACATGTCGGCGTGCTTCCCCTGCGGCCACCAGTTGGGCCGACCATGGAGTGAGGTAATACTGGGCCGAAATAAGGGGCCCAAGCGCTGATTCTTTTCTCTTTTTTTGTTATTGTTTCTATTTTCTTGTTTTGTTTTCAAAATCTAATATTTAAATTCAAATTTGTCACAGGAGTCAAATGAATAAAAGTGCTATCATGAAGAATTATAATTATGTATATATGTATATATTTTTCTTAGTATTGTATATTCTTTTCCATTTCTATTTCATTTTTTTAATTCCTTTTCTATTTTTAAATTCTATATTTTTGTAACTTAAATTTGTCCCATACATTTCAATACAAATGCAACATACAAGAAAACTTTAGCATTAGATGCCTATTTCTGTTTTTTTATTTATCTGACCAACATAATTCCTTTGATTGAACATGCACAAGATCAAGTAATCTTTAATGGCTCCATAATCCTATAACCCTACATAAGAATATGTATTCATTATTTTTTTAATACAAATTTTAGGCTTTACAAATTCTACCTCCCTTAACAAAAATCTCGTCCTCGAGATTTGTAAGAAAAGGGATACGATAAGTTTAGTCTAGAATTTTAGTTTCTCATTTGGTTTTGGGAATCAAAGTTTTGTTTCATGTTTTTTTATACTAGCTAGTAGATGATTTGGAAAATATAGACATATAGGTCTAGCCATCTATTAGGTCAGATGAGGTATGATTATGGCAAGTATAGGTAATAGGTTGTGGCAAGGAAGAGTATAATAAGGAAAGATTTCATCCTGAACTGTGGATCTTGATTCCGCTGGCGATTCAACTTGATCTTTGAAGTCTTGAGTTGATGCTTATCTTTCTTTGACGTGGTTGGTCTCCTTTGGCCTTTCATCTTGGAGTTGCCATCCGAGTTAAGGACATATGGTTAGGATATATGTGAGTAGGATGGATTATATGGTGTAGGTAGGTTAGAATCTCTTGCTAGGTTAAAATTGAGGGGTTATGCAACTATCGGATGGTTAAGGTAGTTGCATATGGCCAAGTCGATCTGTCATTCTTAATTTAGTGAAGGGTGAACTAAGTTAAGACCTGTTCTATAGGAGTAGAGTCTAAACTATTTCATCAGTATTATCTAACATGTTTGATAAGTCACTTTAGATCAGATCTAAGTTAGATTTGTGTGACTAGTTTGACTAGATAAGATCTAATTAATTTGCATTAGATCATGGTTGTTAAACTAGGGTGGATAAGTATGCTTATTAGGATAAGATGAAATAGAATCTTTTGAGATTAGTTAGATCTATTAAGATGAGATAAAATCTTTTTAAGATAAGATGAATCTTGTCGGCGTTTCGAGACCGGGGGGTCCCTTGGGCCGACGAGTGAGTGTCGCCGCGTGCCCCAGCCTAGATGGGTCGAGCGCGAGGGCGAGCGCGAAGGGGGGAGAAGCGAGGCGGCCGGAGACGGCGTGAGAGAGGTGGGAATCCCGCGGCCTTCGTGTTCGTCCCGCGCCCAGGTCGGGTGCGCTTGCAGTAGGGGGTTACAAGCGTCCACGCGGGTGAGGGAGCGAGCGGCTTCCAAGCGAGCGCCTGTCTCGTCCTCGTCCCCGCGCGGCCAACCTTCTCTAAGAGGGCCCTGGTCCTTCCTTTTATAGGCGTAAGGAGAGGATCCAGGTGTACAATGGGGGGTGCAGCAGAGTGCTACATGTCTAGCGGAGGAGAGCTAGCGCCCTAAGTACATGCCGAGGTGGCAGCCGGAGAGATTTTGGCACCCAGCTGGTGTGATGTCGTGGCCGTCGGAGGAGCGATGGAGCCTGGCGGAAGGACAGCTGTCGGAGCGGTTGAGTCCTTGCTGACGTCCTCGTGCTTCCGTAAGGGGGCTGAGAGCCGCCGTCGTCACAGAGCATGCGGGGCGCCATCATTGCCTATCTGGCGGAGCCAGCCAGATGGGACGCCGGTCTTGTTCCCTGCGGCCCGAGTCAGCTCGGGGTAGGGTGATGATGGCGCCTCCTGTTGACGTGGCTGGCCTGCGCCCTAGGTTGGGCGATGTGGAGGCTCCTCCGAAGCCGAGGTCGAGTCTGTCTTCCATGGCCGAGGCCGAGTCCGAGCCCCTGGGTCGGGCGAGGCGGAGGTCGTCGGCAGAGGCCAAGGCGGAGTCCGAGCCCTGGGGTCGGGCGAAGCGGAGTTCGTCGTCTTCCGGGACTTAGCCCGAGTCCGAGCCCTGGGTCGGGCGGAGCGGAGTTCGCCGTCTTTCGGGACTTAGCCCGAGTCCGAGCCCTGGGTCGGGCGGAGCGGAGTTCGCCGTCTTCCGGGACTTAGCCCGAGTCCGAGCCCTGGGTCGGGCGAAGCGGAGCTTCCTATGGTGCCTTTGGCAGGGCTTGACTTCCTGTCAGTCTCACTCTGTCAAGTGGCACTGCAGTCGGAGTGGCGCCGGCGGCGCTGTCCTTCTGTCAGGCCGGTCAGTGGAGCGGCGAAGTGACGGCAGTCACTTCGGCTCTGCCGGGGGGCGCGCGTCAGGATAAAGGTGTCAGGCCACCTTTGCGTTAAATGCTCCTGCGATTTGGTCGGTCGGTGCGGCGATTTAGTCAGGGTTGCTTCTTAGCGAAGGCAGGGCCTCGGGCGAGCCGGAAATATGTTCGCCGTCGGAGGGGGGCCTCGGGCGAGACAGAAATCCTCCGGGGTCGGCTGCCCTTGTCCGAGGCTAGGCTCGGGCGAGGCGTGATCGAGTCGCTCGAATGGACCGATCCCTGACTTAATCACACCCATCAGGCCTAAGCAGCTTTATGCTGATGGGGGTTACCAGCTGAGAATTAGGAGTCTTGAGGGTACCCCTAATTATGGTCCCCGACAGTAGCCCCCGAGCCTCGAAGGGAGTGTTAGCACTCGCTTGGAGGCTTTCGTCGCACTTTTTTGCAAGGGGACCAGCCTTTCTCGGTTGCATTTTGTTCCGGTGGGTGCGCGTGAGCGCACCCGCCGGGTGTAGCCCCCGAGGCCTCGGAGGAGTGGTTTCACTCCTTCGAGGTCTTAATGCCTTGCGCAATGCTTCGGCTGGTCTGGTTGTTCCCTCATGCGAGCTGGCCGTAGCCCGGGTGTACGGTCGGGTCCCAAGTTCTCGGGCTGGTATGTTGACGCTGTTAACGGTTCGGCCGGAGCCGGGTTTGCGAGAGCAGCCCCCGAGCCTCCGCACAGGGCGAGAGGGCGATCAAGGACAGACTCGGCTTTTTTACATACGCCCCTGCGTAGCCTTTCCGCAAGGAGGGGGGGAAAGCGCCATGTTGCCCTCGATGGGTGCCGAGCATGGTGTCTCCGGTGAGCTGCAAGCGGGTAATCTGAGTGGACGTCCGTGCCCCGTTCGTTAGGGGTCGGCTAGGGGCCCAGAGGCACGCCCAAAAGTACCTGCGGGTGATCTGCCGGACCCGGTCCCCTGGCGACAGGGTCCGAGGGCTCGATGCCTCCCTCTGATGGGATTCCGTTACAAGATCGCTCCCGCTGGTCTCAGAAATGTCCTAGGGTACCTCGGGAGCGCAGCCCGAGCCTTGGTTATGTATCGAACATACCCATGGTCATCCCTCGCTCGGCGTCTGAGGCGGCCGTGAACCCTTCGGGGGCCAGCCTTCGAACCCCTGATCAGTAATGGGCGCGGAGCCCGAGTAGCCTGAGGCGGCCGTGGAACCCTTCGGGGGGCCGGCCCTCGAACCTCTGACCAGTAGTGGGTGTAGGGCCCACGCGATCTGAGGCGGCTGTCGAACCCTTCGGGGGGCCAGCCTTCGAACCTCTGATCAGTAGGGAGGCTCGGAGCCTGGTTCCTTCCTGGGGAAGGATTCTTTTCGGGGTATCCCCCTTTCCCGGTCCCTGTTGCAAGAGAGAGAGAAAGAGGAAAAAAGGAAAAGGATACGAAATCGAACGACGCGGCGTACCTTTACTGACGCGGTCATTATGGCGAAGGCGAAGCGTCGCCCGCTTCTCCTGCCAGAGGCGCCGCCTGTCCCGCCGCAGAGTTAATGCGACGGGGCGAGTGGTTGGCGGGGCGGCCGTTGCGCGTGCGCGAGCCGTTCGAGGAACGGATCACGGGCGTGTTGTCTTCACGCCGTGAGAGGGGGTTCTCTTGCTGCCCCCGGGTGGGACGTGAGCTTGGCTGACGACGTGACCGCTGCTCCCGCCCGCCTGCCACCGTCATTACTGCCGGCCCACTTTTGGCTGCATTGACCGCCGCGCCAGGCTGGCGCTGCTGGGTCGTGCGTTGGGTCGCCTCGAGTCGCGGTATTGGTTCTGCAATCGAGGAGGTGCGGTGGTGGCGCAAGTGGCGGTGCAGTTGCATGCACGAAGCAGTCGGCGCGCCGGTTGCATGACGCGTGGGCCTGGGCCTCCATGCTGGGCGCGTCAGGAGTCGGAGAAGCGCGTCCACTTGGCGCGGTTGCATGCCGCCTGCATGGCTGCCCGCCCCTTTCGCCCGCTGGTCTGGGCAAAAGTGGAGGGTCACTTGTAACCGCTGGGCGGTCGTGCGCACCGCGCGCGGCGGTTTGGCTTCTTCTGCTCTGAGCCGGTTTGCATGACGTGTGGGACCCAGCCCCCGCGCCGCAGGGGAGGACCTTGGAGTGTGTTGGAGAAGACTCAGTCCGCGACGGTCGGGGGCGCAAGTAGGGAGAGTCGCCTTTAAAAGGAGGGTGACCCCCTTCGGAAGGCGACCATGTCTTCGCGCTCCCTTATGCATCGTGTCTTTCCACCTTCCAAGCCCCCGGATGGGGGATACCCGCCTTCTTTCCGCCTCATCGTTGGAGGAACGCAACTCCGCGGGAGTTGGTACCTTTCAGCCATCGTTCGGCTTCAAGGATTTTCATCAGCCAGCCCGGCTGCACCCCTTCGCCGGCGGTCACCTGAGACGGCGACCACCAGCCCCTGGGTGGGGAGAAGCAAGCCGGGCTGCGATCTTGGTCCCACCCTCAGCTTCAAGGATGTTCATCATCCTCGCTGGGGTGGAGGCCGGGCTGAGCCGGAGCTCTACCTCCCGCGCGGGTTCGTGGGTCACCCTCCCCTGCGGCGTTCGAGGGAGAGGGCGCTCGCTGGCCCTGCAGGCGGGTCGGACTTCGACAACGCGGGGCTGGTCGACGATGGACGTCGTCAGTCCCAGCGTGTCGGGCTCGTCGGCTTGGCTCCCGGTGGCCCCTCCTGCCGGAAGGCGGCTGCCGCGCCGTGTGCACGGGAGGACCGCCCAAGATGCCGCGCGCTGCTAGGGCGGCGTTCGTGTTCTGGGGTGGTCCTGCCTTTGCACTGGTATGGCGCCTCCGTGCGGAGGTCGGTGCCCCACTCGTCTGGGAGGATTTGAGTGGGGATCTGCCGGAGGGCTGATGGCCCCTGCCGCCAGTGCCGAGGCGGAGGCGGCTCGAGAAGTCCCCGTCGCCGACGGGGTCACCGCCACCATCCGCGCTTCGGGCCTCCGGCTCTTTGTACTTGTCCTCGCCCCTCGAGCGTCGGCGTGGGCGATGGCAAGATTGCAGCAGCGCCCACCCTGAGGCCTGCGCTGCTGCAGTTCGGCCACCCGGAGCGGGGGTCGTTGTTGTCGCTGTCAGAGCGGGCGGTGGCGAGCCGCCCGTCAGTCTTCTGTTGCTCCGCAGGCCCTCCCCCATCGAGTGGGGTTGTTCGTACCTGCGGAGGGGGAACCGGAGTTTCCGTTTGTAATGGCACCTTGAATGCCAGCTTTTTTGTTCATTGTGGCTGTCGAGGCCTGAACATGTATGTAATTTTGGCACGGAGCCATGTTTTTTCCTCATTTTCGAGCACTAAGACTCGCCTGTTGGTTGTCTGAACCGCTTTACCAAGCGTGAGTCGCCCCGTGTCAAGGTGACGAGTGAGGTATCCGTATCCCGGAGGCGTAGGAGTCCCTCGGCTCGATCGGCCTTGTTGTCTGAGGCTTCTATAACTTAGTTAAAGGGACCCCTTGGCCGCTCTTCGATGAGCCGAGGCCAGGGGTAGCGATATCAGCATGAATAGGGGCAGAGTTGGCTCGAAAATGAAACCTGGTTGGCCGGAGCCTAGCCGGGTCGTCCGTTGGCGGGACCGACGCTGGAGTTGACCAGCCGAAGCCTCGGGTCGGGCTGGCGCCCTCTGAGGATGGCTGGCCGAGGCCCCGGGGCGACCGGCCGAGCCGCCTGCTCGGGCCGGATTCCCGGGGAAGACCCTGGCAGCGATTGCCCGGGTGTGGTGATGACGTCGTCCTTTAGAGCGGAGATCCTTGGACCGCGTCGCCGTCCGAGGCTAGGTCGGACCTCGCCGAAGGTGTCGTCGATGCCGAGGGTGCTGCTGCCCCCTTCCAGCGTCAAGACCCAAGCCTGCAGGATCAGATTGTCTTGTAGCGTGTGCCTTCAGCGGCCGCCGAGGCCAGAACACACACCCTCGCTGCGTTGTAAAGCTGCGTCTCTTTTCCTCTTGTTTTGAGTATCTGGACTTTTTTGTCGGCAACAGGGATGTTTGTGCAAGCGAGAGTTGCTTCTCGCGGAAGGTGATGAGTGAGGTATCCGTATCCCGGAGGCGTAGGAGTCCCTCGGCTCGGTCGGCCTTGCCGCTTACGCGCACTTTTACCCGTCCATGAGGCTCTGTCACCGACTCAGTCGAGAAGGCTCGAAGGACCGCTTCGGCAGAAGAACTTCCGAACATGAAGACTTGTTCGGTCCGCGGAACCACTTATCCGAACATGAGTTACTTATCGCAGAAGGTGATGAGTGAGGTATCCGTATCCCGGAGGCGTAGGAGTCCCTCGGCTCGATCAGCCTTGGCTGCTTACGTGTACTCCGTCGTTTTTAGGATCCACTTTTCGAAGTAGTCAAAAAGCACGAAAGATATTCTGGCAGAAGAGATCTTTTTTCGAGGAAAATTTCGACGCAGAGGGGGTTGCCCCCCTTTTAGCCCCCGAGGGAGGGTCGGGCTTTGCCGAGGCGAGGCCGACCCTTCCTTGATGACTAAACTTTGCGTGGGTGCGAGGTATATGAATAACTTGAAAACATCTTAAGGGTAGAAGCGACGTAGCTGTTGGATGTTCCAAGCGTTGCCGTAGACCTCGCCTTGACTGTTGGCCAGCTTGTACGTTCCGGGCTTCAGAACCTTGGCGACGACGAATGGTCCCTCCCAGGGGGGCGTGAGCTTGTGCCTCCCTCGGGCGTCTTGTCACAGCCGAAGCACCAGGTCGCCCACCTGGAGGTCTCGGGACCGGACCCCTCGGGCGTGGTAGCATCGCAGGGACTGCTGGTACCGCGCCGAGTGTAGTAAGGCCTTGTCCCGAGCCTCTTCCAGCTGGTCCAGCGAGTCTTCTCGGCTAGCTTGGTTGCTTTGATCGCTGTAGGCCCTCGTCCTCGGGGAGCCGTATTCCAGGTCTGTGGGCAAGACAGCCTCGGCCCCGTAGACTAGGAAGAACGGCGTGAAACCCGTGGCTCGGCTCGGCGTTGTCCTCAGGCTCCAGACCACCGAGGGGAGTTCCTTCATCCATCGCTTGCCGAACTTGTTGAGGTCGTTGTAAATCCGAGGCTTGAGCCCTTGTAGAATCATGCCATTGGCACGCTCTACTTGCCCATTTGACATGGGATGAGCCACGGCGGCCCAGTCCACCCGGATGTGGTGATCCTCGCAGAAGTCCAAGAACTTTCTGCCGGTGAACTGGGTGCCGTTGTCGGTGATGATGGAGTTCGGGACCCCGAAGCGATGGATGATGTTGGTGAAGAACGCCACCGCTTGCTCGGACCTGATGCTGTTCAGAGGTCGGACCTCGATCCACTTGGAGAATTTGTCGATGGCGACCAGCAGGTGCGTGTAGCCCCCGGGCGCCTTCTGCAAGGGGCCGATGAGGTCCAGACCCCACGCAGCAAAGGGCCAGGTGATGGGTATCGTCTGCAGAGCCTGAGCGGGCAGGTGGGTCTGCTTCGCATAGAATTGGCACCCTTCGTAGGTGCGGACAATTCTAGTGGCGTCGGCCACCGCCGTCGGCCAGTAGAAGCCCTGTCGGAAGGCATTCCCGACAAGGGCTCGAGGCGCTGCGTGATGGCCGCAAGCCCTGGAGTGTATCTCCCGCAGGAGTTCCTGACCTTCGGTGACGGAGATGCATCGCTGGAGGATGCCTGAGGGGCTGCGGTGGTAGAGCTCCTTCTCATCGCCCAACAAGACGAACGACTTGGCGCGCCACGCCACCCGCCGAGCCTCGGCTCGGTCGAGGGGTAGCTCTCCTTGGTGGAGATATTGCAGGTACGGGGTCTGCAAGTTTCGATCAGGCGTGGCCCCGCTTCGCTCCTCCTCGATGCGCAGTGCCTCACCCTCGGAGGCCGAGGGTACCTCGGGCTGAACCGAGGCCGCCTCGGGCCGAGCTGAGGGTGCCTCGGGCTGTGCCGGGGGTACCTCGGGCTGGACCGAGGGTACCTCGGACAGGGCCGAGGGCGCCTCAGGCTCGGGCGTGTCGTCGATCTTGACGGAGGGTTGATGTAGATCCCGGGAGAAGACGTCTGGGGGAACCGCTGTTCGCCCCGAGGCTATTTTAGCCAGCTCGTCCGCAGTCTCGTTGTAGCGCCGAGCAATGTGGTTAAGCTCGAGTCCGTAGAACTTGTCTTCCAGGCGCCGAACTTCATCGCAGTAGGCCTCCATCTTCGGGTCGCGGCAGTGGGAGTTCTTCATGACTTGGTCGATGACAAGCTGCGAGTCACCGCGGGCGTCGAGGCGCCGGACCCCTAGCTCGATGGCGATCCGCAACCCGTTGACCAGAGCCTCATACTCAGTCACATTGTTGGACGCCGGGAAATGGAGGCGTAGCACATAACGTAGGTGTTTCCCGAGGGGCGAGATGAAGAGTAGGCCCGCGCCGGCTCCCGTCTTCATCAGCGACCCGTCGAAAAACATGGTCCAGAGCTCCGGTTGGATCGGAGCCGTCGGTAGCTGGGTGTCGACCCATTCGGCTACGAAGTCCGCCAAGACCTAGGACTTGATGGCCTTCCGAGGGGCGAACGAGATTGTCTCGCCCATGATTTCCACCGCCCCCTTTGCAATCCTGCCCGAGGCCTCTCGGCACTGGATGATCTCCCCCAGGGGGAAGGATGACACCACAGTTACCGGATGAGACTCGAAGTAGTGTCGCAACTTCCGCCGCGTCAGGATCACTGCATACAGCAGCTTCTGAACTTGTGGGTAGCGGATCTTGGTTTCGGACAGTACCTCGCTGACGAAGTAAACTGGCCTCTGAACGGGCAATGCATGCCCCTCTTCTTGCCTCTCGACCACAATCGCGGCGCTAACCACCTGAGTGGTCGCGGCGACGTAGACCAAGAGGGCTTCTCCGGCAGCTGGAGGCACCAAGATAGGCGCCTTTGTGAGGAGCGCCTTCAGGTTCCCGAGAGCTTCCTCGGCCTCAGGGGTCCAAGTGAAGCACTCGGCCTTCCTTAAG
Organism: Zea mays; assembly: GCF_902167145.1. Classification (NCBI taxonomy): domain Eukaryota; kingdom Viridiplantae; phylum Streptophyta; class Magnoliopsida; order Poales; family Poaceae; genus Zea; species Zea mays. The sequence goes on along the minus strand of NC_050096.1, from coordinate 68,355,687 downwards.
AGGCGGTACAGAGGCAGACCTCTTTCGCCGAGGCGTGAGATGAAGCGGCTCAGAGCCGCGAGACATCCCATGACCCTCTGTACGCCTTTTAAGTCCTTGATGGGCCCCATACTGGTGATGGCTGCGATCTTCTCCGGGTTGGCTTCGATGCCCCGCTCGGAGACGATGAACCCCAAGAGCATGCCTCGGGGCACCCCGAAGACACACTTCTCGGGATTGAGCTTGACGCCTTTCGCCTTGAGGCATCAGAATGTCACTTCAAGGTTGGAAAGGAGGTCGGAAGCTTTCCTCATCTTGACTACGATGTCATCGACGTAGGCCTCGACCGTGCGACCGATGTGTTCGCCGAACACATGGTTCATGCACCGCTGGTACGTCGCGCCTGCATTCCTCAAGCCGAACGGTATGGTGACATAGCAGTACATGCCGAAGGGCGTGATGAAAGAAGTCGCGAGCTGGTCGGACTCTTTCATCCTGATTTGATGATACCCTGAGTAGGCATCGAGGAAAGACAGGGTTTCGCACCCAGCAGTGGAATCCACGATTTGATCGATGCGAGGCAGAGGGTAGGGAACCTTCGGACATGCTTTGTTGAGACTAGTGTAGTCTACACACATCCGCCATTTCCCCCCTTTCTTTCTCACAAGCACAGGGTTGGCAAGCCATTCGGGATGGAATACCTCTTTGATGAACCCTGCCGCCATTAGCTTGTGGATCTCCTCGCCTATCGCTCTGCGCTTCTCCTCGTCGAATCGGCGCAGAGGCTGCTTGACGGGTCGGGCTCCGGCCCGAATATTCAGCGAGTGCTCGGCGACATCCCTCGGTATGCCGGGCATGTCCGAGGGACTCCACGCGAAGACGTCGGCGTTTGCGCGGAGAAAGTCGACGAGCACTGCTTCCTATTTGGGATCGAGCCCGGAGCCAATCTGGATTTGCTTGGAGACGTCGCCACTGGGGTCGAGGGGGACGGCCTTAACCGTCTCCACTGGCTCGAAGTTGCCGGCATGACGCTTCACGTCTGGCACATCTTTGGAGAGGCTTTCTAGGTCGGCGATGAGGGCCTCGGACCCGGCGAGGGCCTCGGCGTACTCCACGCACTCCACGTCGCATTCGAACGCGTGCTTGTATGTGGGGCCGACGGTGATGACCCCGTTGGGGCCCGGCATCTTGAGCTTCAGGTAGGTGTAGTTGGGGACGACCATGAACTTCGCGTAGCATGGCCTTCCCAGTACCGCGTGGTAGGTTCCTCGGAACCCGACCACCTCGAACGTCAGGGTCTCCCTTCGGAAGTTGGAGGGTGTTTCGAAGCAGACGGGAAGGTCGAGCCGTCCGAGGGGCTGGACGCGCTTCCCGGGAATGATCCCATGGAAGGGCGCAGCGCCTGTTCGGACGGAGGATAGATCAACACGCTGGAGCCTGAGGGTCTCGGCGTAGATGATGTTGAGGCTGCTGCCTCCGTCCATAAGGACCTTGGTGAGCCTGACGTCGCCGATGACGGGGTCGACGACGAGCGGGTATTTCCCCGGGCTCGGCACGTGGTCGGGATGGTCGGCTTGGTCGAAGGTGATGGGCTTGTCGGACCAGTCTAGGTAGACTGGCGCCACCACCTTCACCGAGCAGACCTCCCGGCGCTCGTGCTTGCGATGCCGAGCCGAGGCATTCGCCGCATGCCCACCGTAGATCATGAAGCAGTCGCGGACCTCGGGGAACTCTCCTGCTTGGTGATCTTCCTTCTTGTCGTCGTCGCGGGCCCTGCCACCCTCCGCGGGTGGCCCGGCCCTGTGGAAGTGGCGCCGAAGCATGACGCACTCCTCAAGGGTGTGCTTGACGGGCCCCTGGTGATAGGGGCACGGCTCCTTAAGCATCTTGTCGAAGAGGTTGGCACCTCCGGGGGGCTTCCGAGGGTTCTTGTACTCGGCGGCGGCGACAAGGTCCGCGTCGGCGGTGTCGCGTTTCGCTCGCGACTTCTTCTTGCCTTTCTTCTTGGCGCCGCGATGAGTTGACGCCTCGGGAGCATCTTCCGATGGCCGGCCCTGGGGCTGCTTGTCCTTTCGGAAGATAGCCTCAACCGCCTCCTGGCCGGAGGCGAACTTGGTGGCGATGTCCATCAGCTCACTTGCCCTGGTGGGGGTCTTGCGACCCAACTTGCTCACCAGGTCGCGGCAGGTGGTGCCGGCGAGGAACGCGCCGATGACATCCGAGTCGGTGATGTTGGGCAGCTCGGTGCGCTGCTTCAAGAATCGCCGGATGTAGTCTCGGAGAGACTCTCCCGGCTGCTGCCGGCAGCTTCGGAGGTCCCAGGAATTCCCGGGGCGCACGTACGTGCCCTGGAAATTGCCGGCGAAAGCTTGGAGCAGGTCGTCCCAGTTGGAGATCTGCCCCGGAGGCAGGTGCTCCAACCAGGCGCGAGCGGTGTCGGAGAGGAACAGGGGGAGGTTGCGGATGATGAGGTTGTCATCGTCCGTTCCACCCAGTTGGCAGGCCAGACGGTAGTCCGCGAGCCACAGTTCCGGTCTCGTCTCCCCCGAGTACTTTGTGATAGTAGTCGGGGGTCGGAACCGGGTCGGGAACAGTGCCCGTCGGATGGCCCGGCTGAAGGCCTGCGGACCGGGTGGCTCGGGCGAGGGACTCCGATCCTCCCCGCTGTCGTAGCATCCCCCACGCCTGGGGTGGTAGCCTCGGTGCACCCTCTCGTCAAGGTGGGCCCGACGGTCGCGATGATGGTGCTTGTTGCCGAGGCGACCCGGGGCCGCAGGCGCGGTGTTGCGCGTGCGCCCGGTGTAGACCGAGGCTTCCCGCATGAATCGGGAAGTCGCGGCATGAGGTTCCGAGGGGTATCCCTGCCTTCGGGAGGCAGAGCTCTCGGCCCGTCGGACCGCGGCGCCTTCCAGGAGATCCTTGAGCTCCCCCTGGATTCGCCGGCCCTCGGTGGTTGATGGCTCCGGCATCGCGCGGAGAAGCATCGCTGCTGCAGCCAGGTTCTGGCCGACCCCACTAGATGCGGGTGGTGGCCTGACCCTGACGTCGTCGGCGACACGGTGCTGGAAGCCCTGGGGTAGATGACGTATTTCTCCGGCCGGGGGTTGGCCCGCCCATGCCTGCCCGACGTCCCGGCGGATCGGCTCAAGCGCTCCTGCTCCCTCGTCGAGCCTGGCCTGCACCCCGCGGATTTGCTCGAGCTGTGGGTCATGGCCCCCCGCCTGAACAGGGACCACAGCTAGCTCCCGTGGGATGTCAACGCAGGGCACCGGCCTAGGGAGATCACCGTCCTCCGGCATGCCGAGATGATTGCCTTCGGAGGGACCCCCTAGATCGACGTGGAAACATTCGCGGCTTGGGCCGCAGTCCTCGTCGCCGAGGCTGCGGCTACCGTCGGAACAGTCGGAGAGGAAGTAGTCACATGCGGTCATGAAGTCCCGCATGGCACTGGGGTTGCCAAATCCAGAGAAATCCCAACAGATGCTGGGCTCGTCGTCTTCCTCGGACCCAGAGGGCCCATAGGTCGAGACGTCCGTCAGCCGGTCCCAAGGCGACCGCATGCGAAACCCCAGAGGGTTTGGACTCGCCTCTACGAGAGCGTCCGCCAAAGCGAGGTCGCTAGGCGGGTTGAGGCTGAATCCAAATGACGTAGGATGGGAATCGATCAGTACCTTTTGGTCGACGAGCGGCGATGGAGTCACGTCGGGGACTGACTGCACTGTCATCTCAGGTACGAGGGTGACGTCCAGCAAGCTCTCCGCGAGCGCGCTGGCGTCGTTCGCTTGCTCGGGATTGGCGTGTCGCGGGGAGACGGCGCTCGTCTTCGTCTCAGGCGCGGAGTCGATACCCGGTGCGCCCCTCGTTGGGGTGCCGGTGCTGTCGGCTCGCTCGACAGCCAACGAGGCGCTGCCTCCTGCTTGGCCTTGGTCGCCCTGCCTCCCCCTCCGTCGGCGGGGGAAAGGGCAGGATGAGCTCGAAGGTTGTTCTTCCACCACGCGGGGAAGACGTCATCGATTCCGCCGCCGGCGGGCGGACTGTCGGCCGCCATTGTCGTTGTCGCGCGGCGGTGGAAGGAGTATCATGTCGTAGCTGCCGTCGAAGGACATGAACTCAAGACTCCCGAAACGGAGCACCGTCCCGGGTTGGAGAGGTTGCTGGAGACTGCCCATCTGGAGCTTGATGGGAAGCTGTTCGTCAACACGCAGCAGGCCCCTACCTGGCGCGCCAACTGTCGGCGTTTCGAGACCGGGGGGTCCCTTGGGCCGACGAGTGAGTGTCGCCGCGTGCCCCAGCCCAGATGGATCGAGCGCGAGGGCAAGCGCGAAGGGGGCAGAAGCGAGGCGGCCGGAGACCGGCGTGAGAGAGGTGGGAATCCCGCGGCCTTCGTGTTCGTCCCGCGCCCAGGTCGGGTGCGCTTGCAGTACGGGGTTACAAGCATCCACGCGGGTGAGGGAGCGAGCGGCTTCCAAGCGAGCGTCTGTCTCGTCCTCGTCCCCGCGCGGCCAACCTTCTCTAAGAGGGCCCTGGTCCTTCCTTTTATAGGCGTAAGGAGAGGATCTAGGTGTACAATGGGGGGTGCAGCAGAGTGCTACGTGTCTAGCGGAGGAGAGCTAGCGCCCTAAGTACATGCCGAGGTGGCAGCCGGAGAGATTTTGGCACCCAGCTGGTGTGATGTCGTGGCCGTCGGAGGAGCGATGGAGCCTGGCGAAAGGACAGCTGTCGGAGCGGTTGAGTCCTTGCTGACGTCCTTGTGCTTCCGTAAGGGGGCTGAGAGCCGCCGTCGTCACAGAGCATGCGGGGCGCCATCATTGCCTATCTGGCGGAGCCAGCCAGATGGGACGCCGGTCTTGTTCCCTGCGGCCCGAGTCAGCTCGGGGTAGGGTGATGATGGCGCCTCCTGTTGACGTGGCTGGCCTGCGCCCTAGGTTGGGCGATGTGGAGGCTCCTCCGAAGCCGAGGTCGAGTCTGTCTTCCATGGCCGAGGCCGAGTCCGAGCCCCTGGGTCGGGCGAGGCGGAGGTCGTCGGCAGAGGCCAGGGCGGAGTCCGAGCCCTGGGGTCGGGCGAAGCGGAGTTCGTCGTCTTCTGGGGCTGAGCCCGAGTCCGAGCCCTGGGTCGAGCGGAGCGGAGTTCGCCGTCTTTCGGGACTTAGCCCGAGTCCGAGCCCTGGGTCGGGCGGAGCGGAGTTCGCCGTCTTCCTGGACTTAGCCCGAGTCCGAGCCCTGGGTCGGGCGGAGCGGAGTTCGCCGTCTTCCAGGACTTAGCCCGAGTCCGAGCCCTGGGTCTGGCGGTGCGGAGTTTGCCGTCTTCCGGGACTTAGCCCGAGTCCGAGCCGTGGGTCGGGCGGAGCGGAGCTCGCCGTCTTCCGGGACTTAGCCCGAGTCTGAGCCCTGGGTCGGGCGAAGCGGATCTTCCTATGGTGCCTTTGGCAGGGCCTGACTGCCTGTCAGTCTCACTATGTCAAGTGGCACTGCAGTCGGAGTGGCGCAGGCGGCGCTGTCCTTCTGTCAGGCCGGTCAGTGGAGCGGCAAAGTGACGGCAGTCACTTCGGCTCTGCCGGGGGCGCGCGTCAGGATAAAGGTGTCAGGCGACCTTTGCGTTAAATGCTCCTGCGATTTGGTCGGTCAGTGCGGCGATTTAGTCAGGGTTGCTTCTTAGCGAAGGCAGGGCCTCGGGCGAGCCGGAAATATGTTCGCCGTCGGAGGGGGGCCTCGGGCGAGACGGAAATCCTCCGAGGTCGGCTGCCCTTGTCTGAGGCTAGGCTCGGGCGAGGCGTGATCGAGTCGCTCGAATGGACCGATCCCTGACTTAATCGCACCCATCAGGCCTTAGTAGCTTTATGCAGATGGGGGATACCAGCTGAGAATTAGGAGTCTTGAGGGTACCCCTAATTATGGTCCCCGACAAATCTATTAAGATAAGAGAGAATTTTTTTTCAACTTAAAAGATTCCATCTAGAATAGATACACTTTAATGGAGAATAATCTAAGTTGTTTAGTTATCTTATGATTTCTATATATGTCTATATGTATATGCAGATGTAATTGTGGACATTACTCCACAACTCATCACACTCAATCAAAGATCCAAATCAGACAAGTATCATAAGGACAAACATTCAAGTGCATAGATACTCATAAAATAGTTTTGTTTTTTGCTCCTAAGATTAGGTTTCCTATTCCTAAAAGTCACTTTAGGCACAAGATTTCAAAGTGTGAAATCCACATTTGTCCTTAGAAGGAAAAATGTAAGATTAATCAGAGTAAGGCAGAAATAGATGAGAAAAGATTAAGAAAAGTTTAGAAAGAATCAGAGTAGCAAAGGTAAGTAGATAATGGTTGTCTAGTTCTATCTAGGTTTCGTCCTACAGTCAACATTCCTCTGATACCACTTCTGTCACACCCGGGTTTTAGGGGTCCAAAGCCCGGGCGCGAACATAATCACCAGGTGTGCTGGGACCAAGTCTCACACATATGATGAATCATGGCACAAGATCGAATGTCACAACTTTACTATATAATAGGAGTTCTATACAAAATAAATAAATAATTACATTATAAGGAGACAACGGTCCAGCAACCCAAAGTTGACTGGGAGACGACGGCCTAGACCTCTCACGAACCCATCGCAGCATCCTCCATGCGCCTCATCCTATGGTACCTGATCTTGACCTGTGGGGGGTGTGAGACAGCAAGAGTGAGCTCACATACGTTCATCGCTCAACAAGTTGTGGGGAATAATGTGAATGAACTCGCCAAAGGTGGGAGTTCATGTGAAGTGTAAGGCTTACCAAAGAGAATGGTTAGAGCTGAGCATTGCTTTTAAAGTTGGTCAAAATTTTATTAGCAATTACTAAGTATAAGTAAATACCAACCCAATTAAGTAGTAGAACAAAAGTAACAACATCACCTGCGATGCAATGCATATGACAAATTGAATTTAAGTTCCATAAATTAATCATCAGAGAGTCCTGAGCTGCTCATGACCGTGAGCTCGGCTAGTATACCAGTTTTACACTCTGCAGAGGTGGTACCCTTTACCCACAAGTCATGTTACCCATCTGCCAAGGGATCACGACTTTCCATACACCTCTACCGAGGAGGCGAGGCAGGGTAACACTACGAGGCCTTTACAAAGTTCCACTAGCTTCAGAAAACCCGCTACAGTTTATAGGAAGCTCCAATGCAGGGTTCTTGCCTGACCGCCATCGCAGCAGAATCAACCAAGGACCTCCCTACACTGACCAATCCCCTACTGCCCTTGCCCCTTTCGGGTAAGGTAGTCCTCCACTAGCTTTCCTAATTAATCAGCCAAGGGCGTCCATAAACCCTTGTGGTGGCACGTGTTTCTCAAGTTAAGCTCTATGTTCCAATTAACATTAATGATCTTGACATGAACAGTAAATAACAACGGATAACAAAAGTATAATCATGAATAATGTGTATCTCAATGCCCAAAACCACATATAGCACTAGCAAGTACTACCCAAAAAGTTCAGTGGTAAACAAGGCATAAAGATAGACAAACTAGGGTAACCTATTAGGTCCCATCAAAATTAACCTATGCAGATCATTATGATTAATTAGAACATGAGTGGGTAAAAAAAGTGATCAAGGGCACAACTTGCCTGGGATTTGAGATTCCAGGTACCAACTTGCTTTTCACGTGACACGTGTCCTCGCGCTAGTCATAGCAATACAAACAAACATGGTATAGGAAAAATTAACATCACACCAAACATAAGAAGAAACTGAATAATAATGATCTACACGTCGCTACGAGACTAACGCAACTTGAACGGATCAATTCGGAGTTAAAACGGAGGAGTTATGAATTTCCTACGGTTTTATGTATTTTGATATAAGATTAATTAGAAAATTAATTTTATTATTGTTTTCATATCAAAACAGAGGCACTATGTGATAAACAATAATATTATAAAATTATAGATACTAGAATGGATTAAATTGGACTTCATATGAATTTTATATGAATTAGACAAATTCTATCATTTATTTTCACATTAAAATCATTTTCTAATCCCTTTTCTGAATTTTATAAATCTCTGGACTGGGCATCAAATTCTGTAAAATACAGGGGCTGCGGGGTAAGAATCTCAAGACACAGTGTATAGCTGTAATGGACAGCGGGTTGATATTTTAAAACTTCAGGGGCTCTTGTGCAATTTTGTTCCGCGAAGGGGTACGCTTCAATCACAGCCGTTGGATCTACATTTGAGGGCTCAGATTATATCCGGGCCCCATCGCGAACCGGTAAGCGACGCCAGTCGTCCGATCGAGCACCAACGCCCCAGATTAAATCCCGCCGAAGCGGTAAGCGAGCACTGATCCGGTTCGCCCATACACGCATCAACGACCGAGGATGTCCCAACCATGGATCCAGTTACAGCCATCCATCACGAGATACACGACGCAGAGGGCTTCTTCTATCTCCGGTCGAACTCGCAGCCAGGAACAGGGCACGGCGGCGGCGCACCATTGCAGAGGCTACACTACCCGCACAACCGAGCGTCAAACTCACGTCCGAAGTGCTCTACACGAATTAGGGATTAAGACAATCACCATGGGGAACTTCTCACCGAAGTTGTAGGTGCAGCAGCACCCGGCCGTGGAGAAGTGCGGACCGAAGCAACACCATGGATCCCGATGATCGATTGGCCATCCCCCGGTCAACCACGAGCTCAATTGGAACATGCGTTAGGCCGCACAACCGCCAGCGAACCCGTGACTTGCTTCTAGCCTCCAATCCTTAGCGCAGGCGAAGGTCAACGACGGCGGTAATATTTTCTCTCTCCTCCTCTTGTGATGGCGGGGCTCGGTGCGTCGGGTATCCATGGGAAAGGGGCCTGGGCACGGTCGGCTTAAATACCTGGGGAGGGAACGCAACAACCGCGGAAGGGATGGAGTTTGTTGAGATTTTCCCCGGACACCAAAATCCCAACAACCCACGCAAGGTTTCAGCCGCCCACGATGGGTTTGGATAGACTCGGAGATCACGGAGGGGGTCGTTGAAGAAGACGACTGTGGTTGGGGTTCACCTGTCAGTGACTGGCTGCCGCGAATCTGCCAGAGACCAGTGTGCGCGAGGTGAGGCCGACCAACGGGGTCCACATGTCGGCGTGCTTCCCCTGCGGCCACCAGTTGGGCCGACCATGGAGTGAGGTAATACTGGGCCGAAATAAGGGGCCCAAGCGCTGATTCTTTTCTTTTTTTGTTATTGTTTCTATTTTCTTGTTTTGTTTTCAAAATCTAATATTTAAATTCAAATTTGTCACAGGAGTCAAATGAATAAAAGTGCTATCATGAAGAATTATAATTATGTATATATGTATATATTTTTCTTAGTATTGTATATTCTTTTCCATTTCTATTTCATTTTTTTAATTCCTTTTCTATTTTTAAATTCTATATTTTTGTAACTTAAATTTGTCCCATACATTTCAATACAAATGCAACATACAAGAAAACTTTAGCATTAGATGCCTATTTCTGTTTTTTTATTTATCTGACCAACATAATTCCTTTGATTGAACATGCACAAGATCAAGTAATCTTTAATGGCTCCATAATCCTATAACCCTACATAAGAATATGTATTCATTATTTTTTAATACAAATTTTGGGCTTTACACGTGACGACCGTTGAAACTGGTGCTTTAAATATAGTATAGATATACATACGTCGTAGCCTTGGGAGGGGCCATGGCCCCTGCCGCCCCCCCTTGGCTCCGCCCCTGGCTGCAGGGGCCAGCGTGCATCTCCGGGGAGCCGTACTACCGAGAACAGCTGCTTTGCCGGTAAAGCCTGGAAAACACTCGACAAAATTTTTGTCGAGCGTAACACTTGGCAAAAAAGTCTCGGTGAACTGTATATCGACAATGCATTCTTTATTAAGTACTTTTTGTCGGACACTTAGCAAAGACTTTAACGAGTGTCACTCGGTACTCGGTAAAGAAAAGTCACCGTCACGGTGCAAGTTGACGACGATGGACATTGTGCCGAGTGCCACGGTGACGCTCGGCAAAAGGCTCACTATTTGCTGAATGTCTACTAGCTCTATGTGGGCTGGGCTCCTTTGCTAGTCTTTTTGCCAAGAGTATTAGGTGGCACTCGACAAAGGCTCGCTCTTTATCGAGTGCCCGTCGGACTAGGAGTAAAAGCACTATCGGAGCCATTACGATTTATCTAAGTGTAGGGCACTACAAATATTTATACTAGCTAGCATATTTAAATCGTATAAATGCATAGATGATGGCACACTTCATTTGAACACAATAACTGCACTTTAACGTAAAATTAACTTCAACAAGTGGTTACCTAATTAACAAAATAAAAGATCTCTATATTCATCAATTGTTTGGGTTGCTTTCATTAACATTAGGAAGACTTCCTGAAATCAAATGACATTGCTCTGCACATGCTCTCACTCGCCCTCTCGCACGTTCGCACACACACAATCTCCCTAGGTGAGCCCTTTCTCTTTCTCAGTTTTAGGTCGTTCCAGCGACTTGGACCTATGGTGATAATTTGGGTCAACAATAGGGCTCGTGCCCTAGTGGCGACATGCCTAGAGTTTAGAGCTAACTTATTAGAGTTTAGACTATAGAAAGTTCACTATTTTGATGTAGTGATTCGACTTAATAAGATAAAATTAATATTTTAAAATAGATACATATAAAAAAATTTATGTTAATCTTTTCTTATATTATCAAGCATATTATTGCAAATAAGAATATTTTTTCATAAATTGTTTTATACATTATTTGCTCTCTACAATAAAAAAAAGTTGAAAAGATATTTGTATCCATATCTAAATTTTATATCTATCATTTGAGAAGATATATGATAAATTTGAGTTTTATCTTTTATGAATCTTTACAAATAAGAAGATGAATTTGCATAGCACATTCTATATCATATTTATTCACAATTAAAGAAAAAAGATTAAAAAAAATTGATATCTAAATATGTATCAGTTTTCATCTCTACGAGAGATAGCTGGATAGGATAGATGGGGGTGCAAAATTTGTACCACTATTCCTAATACAAGGGATTAGTAATATATCACCTTCTTTTGGAAAAAAAAGAGTTGGTGTTGACGCCTTTTCGGAGCGCCAAATACTCAAGAAGAACCGGCGGCGGTGCTCTCTGGTCAGGCGCGGACGGTCCGCGGCCTAGGGCCGGACGGTCCGCGACCTGGCGCAAGGGCTAGGGTTTCCTGCCTGACGGCCGGACGGTCCGCGCCCTGGGGCCGGACGGTCCGCGCGTGCGCAGGGGTGGCGGAAGATCGCCGGTGGCGCCTGGATCTCGCTCCCGGGAGGGACCCCGTCGGGGAGGAGAGATCCTAGGGGTTGTCTAGGCTCGGGCCGGCCGACCTAGACTCCTCTAATCGGCGTAGAGTCGAAGAGAGGCGAAGAATTTGGGGATCGAGAGGCTAAACTAGAACTAGACTAGAACTACTCCTAATTGTACTGGAAATAAATGCGAGTAGAAGTTGTATTGATTCGATTGATGATTACAAATCGGCCGTAGACCTCTCTTTTTATAGAGGAGGGGGGCTGGACCCTTTACACGACCGGATTCCGAGCTAATTCCGCGAATATAGCTAACAAACATAGCACAAAACTCGGAACCCTAATCTATTCTGCGCATGCGCGGACCGTCCGGCCCACAGGCGCGGACTGTCCGGATCGCGGACCGTCCGGCCTCAGGGCCGGACCGTCCGCCGTCTCAAAACGGTGCTCAACATATGCCCCCTGCCTTTTGGTGGAGCTGAGCAAACCAAAAGCAACTAACTCGATGTGATTACATCGGTCCTCTTTAGGCATCTTGCCACATACTAGGATGGTACTGTTTGAGGAAACGCCCATTCAAAGCCTTAGGCAAATCCTTGCCTTGTAACGTTTGTAGCAAATAGGCGTTGCCAGACATCACCTGTTTTACTTTATAAGGACCCTCCTAGCTTGGCGACCATTTCCCGAACTTCTGGTCTTTATTCCTTAGAGGCAGAATGGTCTTCCACACCAGGTCCCCTACTTGAAATGATTTTGCTTTGACCTTCTTGTTGTAGGCCCTGGCTACCATGATCTTGTCCTTTTCTATTGCTCCCAAAGCTATCATCCTCTTGTCGATCACCTCATCAATATTATCCATCATTGAATTATAATAATCAGTAGCAGTTAGATCATTCTGTCTGGCGAACCTTACAACATTCAAACTTATTTCCACAGGCAACACTGCTTCCTGCCCATAGACAAGCTCAAAAGGAGATACTTTAGTAGCCCTATGTTTAGATATTCTATGAGCCCATAAAGCTTCAGACAAAATCTTATGCCAATGTTTAGGATTATCAGATATCTTCTTTTTTATCAAATTAATCAATGTCCTATTACTAGACTCGGCCTGTCCATTGACCTGAGCATAATATGGAGATGAATTAAGCAGCTTAATTCCGTATAATTCAGCAAATTCACGTACCTCCTTTGACATAAAAGAAGTACCTTGATCTGTAGTCAAAGTCTGGGGAATGCCGAATCTATGAATAATATGCTCAGTTATGAACTCAATTACCTCCTTGTGCGTCATGTTCTTTAGAGCAACGACTTCAGTCCATTTGGTGAAATAGTCAGTGGCAACTAACACAAACTGATGCCCCTTTGATGACGAAGGATGAATTTCTCCAATAAAGTCTAATCCCCATCCTCTGAACGGCCAAGGCTTGATGATAGGATGTAATTCGGCTGCAGGGACCAACTGTAGATCGCCGAATTTTTGACACACTTGACAACCCTTGTAGTACTTGAAACAATCAGCTATCATACTAGGCCAATAAAAACCAGACCTTCGCACAACCACTTCATCTTTGGAGCTGATTGATGAGTACCATAAATTCCTTCATGTACTTCGGCCATGGCTAATATAGCATCATCTGGGCCCAAGCACTTAAGCAGGACGTCATTGACTTTTCGGCGGTAAAGTTCATCACTCATCAAAACATACTTGAAAGCTGTTCGCCGAATATTCTTATCTTTCCTGATATTGGGATTTCGTAAATAATTAAGTATAGGTGTCCTCCAATCACTTGCATCGGCTTCATTGTCAGCCGAATCGATTAAGAGAACATTTCTGGTAACCCCGGACAGTCCGGCGTCATCACGCGGACGGTCCGCGACCTGGGAATTTGGCTCTGTACTTGTCGGCGTTTCGAGACCGGGGGGTCCCTGAGCCGACGAGTGAGTGTGCCGCGTGCCCCAGCCCAGATGGGTCGAGCGCGTGGGCGAGCGCGAAGGGGGGAAGCGAGGTGGCCGGAGACGGGCGTGAGAGAGGTGGAAAATCCCGCGGCCTTCGTGTTCGTCCCGCGCCCAGGTCGGGTGCGCTTGCAGTAGGGGGTTACAAGCGTCCACGCGGGTGAGGGAAGCGAGCGGCCCCAAGAGAAAGCCTGTCTCGTCCTCGTCCCCGCGTGGCCAACCCTCTCTAAGAAGGCCCTGGTCCTTCCTTTTATAGGCGTAAGGAGAGGATCCAGGTGTACAATGGGGATGTAGCAGAGTGCTACGTGTCTAGCGGAGGGAGAGCTAGCGCCCTAAGTACATGCCAATGTGGCAGCCGGAGAGATCTTGGCACCCTGCTAGTGTGATGTCGTGGCTGTCGGAGGAGCAATGGAGCCTGGCGGAGGGACAGCTGTCGGAGCGGTCGAGTCCTTGCTGACGTCCCCCTGCTTCCGTAAGGGAGCTGAGAGCCGCCGTCGTCACAGGGCTTGCGGGGCGCCATCATTGCCTATCTGGCGGAGCTAGCCAGATGGGACACCGGTCTTGTTCTCTGCGGCCCAAGTCGGCTCGGGGTAGGGTGATGATGGCGCTTCCTGTTGACGTGGCTGGCCTGTGCCCTAGGTCGGGCGACGTGGAGGCTCCTCCGAAGCCGAGGTCGAGTCTGTCTTCCATGGCCGAGGCCGAGCCCGAGCCCCTGGGTCGGGCGAGGCGGAGGTTGTTCGGCAGAGGCCAGGGCAGAGTCCGAGCCCTGGGGTCGGGCGAAGCGGAGTTCGTCGTCTTCTGGGGCTGAGCCCGAGTCCGAGCCCTGGGTCGGGCGGAGCGGAGTTCGTCGTCTTCCGGGGCTAAGCCCGAGTCCGAGCCCTGGGTCGGGCGGAGCGGAGTTCGCCGTCTTCCGGGGCTTAGCCCGAGTCCGAGCCCTGGGTCGGGCGGAGCGGAGTTCGCCGCCATCCGGGGCTTAGCCCGAGTCCGAGCCCTGGGTCGGGCGGAGCGGAGTTCGCCGTCTTCCGGGGCCTAGCCCGAGTCCGAGCCCTGGGTCGGGCGGAGCGGAGTTCGCCGTCTTCCGGGGCTTAGCCCGAGTCCGAGCCCTGGGTCGGGCGGAGCGGAGTTCGCCGTCTTCCGGGGCCTAGCCCGAGTCCGAGCCCTGGGTCGGGCGGAGCGGAGTTTCCTATGGCGCCTTTGGCAAGACCTGACTGCCTGTCAGTCTCACTCTGTCAAGTGGCACTGTAGTCGGAGTGGCGCAGGCAGCGCTGTCCTTCTGTCAGACCGGTCAGTGGAGCGGCGAAGTGACGGCGATCACTTCGGCTCTGCCGGGGGGCGCGCGTCAGGATAAAGGTGTCAGGCTACCTTTGCGTTAAATGCTCCTGCGACTCGGTCGGTCGGTGCGGCGATTTAGTCAGGGTTGCTTCTTAGCGAAGGCAAGGCCTCGGGCGAGCCGGAGATGTGTCCGCCGTTAAAGGGGGGCCTCGGGCGAGACGGAAATCCCTCGGGGTCGGCTGCCGTTGCCCGAGGCTAGGCTCGGGCGAGGTGTGATCGAGTCGCTCGTATGGACTGATCCCTGACTTAATCGCACCCATCAGGCCTCTGCAGCTTTATGCTGATGGGGGTTACCAGCTGAGAATTAGGCGTCTTGAGGGTACCCCTAATTATGGTCCCCGACAGTAGCCCCCGAGCCTCGAAGGGAGTGTTAGCACTCGCTTGGAGGCTTTCGTCGCACTTTTTTGCAAGGGGACCAGCCTTTCTCGGTTGCATTTTGTTCCGGTGGGTGCGCGCGAGCGCACCCGCCGGGTGTAGCCCCCGAGGCCTCGGAGGAGTGGTTTCACTCCCCCGAGGTCTTAATGCCTTGCGTAATGCTTCGGCTGGTCTGGTTGTTCCCTCATGCGAACTGGCCGTAGCCCGGGTGCACGGTCGGGGCCCAAGTTCTCGGGCTGGTATGTTGACGCTGTCAACGGTTCGGCCGGAGCCAGGTTTGCGAAAGCAGCCCCCGAGCCTCCGCACAGGGTGAGAGGGCGATCAGGGACGGACTCGGCTTTTTTACATACGCCCCTACGTCGCCTTTCCGCAAGGAGGAGGGGGGGAGTGCGCCATGTTACCCTCGATGGGCACCGAACATGGTGTCTCCGGTGAGCTGCAAGCGGGTAATCCGAGTGGACATCCGTGCCCCGTTCGTTGGGGGTCGGCTAGGGGCCCAGAGGCACGCCCAAAAGTACCTGCGGGTGATCTGCCGAACCCGGTCCCCTGGCGACGGGGTCCGAGGGCTCGATGCCTCCCTCCGATGGGATTCCGTTACAAGATCGCTCCCGCTGGTCTCGGAAATGTCCTAGGGTACCTTGGGAGCGCAGCCCGAGCCTTGGTTATGTATCGAACGTACCCCTGGTCATCCCTCGCTCGGCGTCTGAGGCGACTGTGAACCCTTCGGGGGCCAGCCTTCGAACCCCTGATCAGTAATGGGCGTGGAGCCCGAGTAGCCTGAGGCGGCCGTGGAGCCCTTCGGGGGGCCGGCCTTCGAACCTCTGACCAGTAGTGGGTGTAGGGCCCACGCGATCTGAGGCGACTGTTGAACCCCTCGGAGGGCCAGCCTTCGAACCTCTGATCAGTAGGGGGGCTCGGAGCCCGGTTCCTTCACAGGGAAGGATCCTTTTCGGGGTATCCCCCTTTCCCGGTCCCTGTTGCAAGAGATAGAGAAAGAGGAAAAAAGGAAAAGGATACGAAATCGAACGACGTGGCGTACCTTTTTTGGCGCGGTTATTACGGCGAAGGCGAAGCGTCGCCCGCTTCTCCTGCCAGAAGCGCCGCCTGTCCCGCCACGGAGTTAATGCGACGGGGCGAGTGGTTGGCGGGGCGGCCGTTGCGCGTGCGCGAGCCGTTCGAGGAACGGATCACGGGCGCCCTGTCTTCACGCCATGAGAGGGGGTTCTCTTGCTGCCCCTGGATGGGACGTGAGTCTGGCCGACGACGTGACCGCCGCTCCCGCCCGCCTGCCACCGTCATTACTGCCGGCCCACTTTCGGCTGCATTGACCGTCGCGCCAGGCTGGCGCTGCTGGGTCGTGCGCTGGGCCGCCTCGAGTCGCGGTATTGGTTCCGCAACCGAAGAGGCGCGGTGGTGGCGCAAGTGGCGGTGCAGTTGCTTGCATGCAGCATCTGGCGCGCCGGTTGCGTGACGCGTGGGCCTGGGCCTCCATGCTGGCGTGTTGGGAGTCGGAGAAGCGCGTCCACCTGGCGCGGTTGCATGCCGCCTGCATGGCCGCCCGCCCCTTCCGCCCGTTGGTCTGGGCAAAAGTGGGGGGTCGCTTGTAACTGCTGGGCGGTTGTGTGCACCACGCACGGCGGTTTGGCTTCTTCTGCTCTGAGCCGGTTTGCATGACATGCGGGACCCAGCCCCCGCGCCGCAGGGGAGGGCCTTGGAGCGTGTTGGAGAAGACTCAGCCCGTGACGTTTGGGGGCGCACGTAGGGAGAGTTGCCTTTAAAAGGAGGGCGACCCCTTTCGGAAGGCGACCATGTCTTCTCGCTCCCTTATGCGTCGCGTCTTTCCACCTTCCAAGCCCCCGGATGGGGGGTACCCGCTGTCTTTTCGCCTCATCGTTGGAGGAACGCAACTCCGTGGGAGTTGGTACCTTTCAGCCATCGTTCGGCTTCAAGGATTTTCATCATGCAGCCCGGTTGCTCCCCTCCGCTGGTGGTCACCCAAGATGGTGACCTCCAGCCTGATGGTGGGGGAAAGCGAGCCGGGCCGCGGCCTCTGCCCCTCCCTCGGCCTCGAGGATTTTCGTCATCCAGGCCAAGATGGAGGATGAGGCGAGTCGGGGGGATGCCCCTGCGTGGGTCGGCTGCACTTTTCTTCCCCTTGCGTCTGGGGGAGAATGGCATCCTCCAGTTTCGCGGAGACTTCCTCCAGCCATGCCGGGATAGGTGGGCCGCCGTCTCTCGGCTAGGGCACAGCACTACGCCCTCCGTCCGGACGACGGTTGCGCTGCGTACCGCGAGGGCGGCGCCCATGCTCTGGGCGGTTCTGACTAGGGCGAAGGCCTGCCGGCGCGCTTCGAGGCGTCGGCAGCCGGAGATGGCTTCTCTACCGATGAGATTGCCAACTCCGCCAGTAGCCCTGGGTCTCCGTCTCCCGGCCTGAATGGCTGGTTCTCGTCCTCTGCGGGTGAGAGCCCTCCTGTCGTAACACCTGCCCCGAAGCCGCTGCCGAAGCTGCTTCGCCGCCCGGGGCGAGGGTGGTTGCCGCTGTTGCCGGATCGGGCGGTGGCGGGCCGCCCGTCGGCCCGCGATCGCTCCGCAGGTTCCCCAATCTTGTGGGGTTGTTCATACCCGCGGGGACGGAACTGGAGTTCCGTTTGTAATGGCACTTTGAATGCCAGTGTTTTTTGTTCATTGTGGCTGTCGAGGCCTGAACATGTGTGTAATTTTGGCACGGAGCCATGTTTTTTCCTCATTTTCGAGCACTAAGACTCGCCTGTTGATTATCTGAACCGCTTTACCAAGCATGAGTCGCCCCGTGTCAAGGTGACGAGTGAGGTATCCGTATCCCGGAGGCGTAGGAGTCCCTCGGCTCGACCGGCCTTGTTGTCTGAGGCTCCTCTAGCTTAGTTAAAGAGACCCCTTGGCCGCTCTTCGACGAGCCGAGGCCAGGGGTAGCGATATCAGCATGAACAGAGGCGGAGTTGGCTCGAAGATGAGAACCTGGTTGGCCGGAGCCTAGCCGGGTTGTCCGTCAGCGGGACCGACGCCGGAGTTGACCAGCCGAGGCCTCGGATCGGGCTGGCGCCCTTGGAAGATGGTTAGCCGAGGCCCCAGGGGTAACCGGCCGAGCCGCCTGCTCGGGCCGGATTCCCGGAGAAGTCCCTGGATCGCGTCGCCGTCCGAGGACGGGTCGGACCTCGCTGAAGGTGTCATCGATGCCGAGGGTGCTACACCCCCTTCCAGCGTGAAGACCCGAGCCTGCAGGATCAGATTGTCTTGTAGCGTGTGCCTTCTGCGACCGCTGAGGCCTAAAAACACACCCTCGCTGCGTCGTAAAGCTGCGTCTCCTTTCCTCTTATTTCGAGCATCTGGACTTTTTTGTCGGTAACAGGGATGTTTGTGCGAGCGAGAGTTGCTTCTCGCGGAAGGTGATGAGTGAGGTATCCGTATCCCGGAGGCGTGGGAGTCCTTCGGCTCGGTCGGCCTTGCCGCTTACGCGTACTTTCACCCGTCCATGAGGCCCTGTCACCGATTCAGTCGAGAAGGCTCAAAGGACCGCTTCGGCAGAAGAGCTTCCGAACGTAAAGACTTGTTCGGTCCGCGGAATCACTTTATCCGAACGCGAGTTACTTATCGCAGAAGGTGATGAGTGAGGTATCCGTATCCCGGAGGCGTAGGAGTCCCTCGGCTCGGTCAGCCTTGGCTGCTTACGTGTACTCCGTCGTTTTCAGGATCCGCTTTTCGAAGTAGTCAAAAAGCACGAAAGATATTCTGCTAAAAGAGATCTTTTTTCGAGGAAAATTTCGACGCAGAGGGGGTCCCCCCCCCTTTTAGCCCCCGAGGGAGGGTCGGGCTTTGCCGAGGCGAGGCCGACCCTTCCTTGATGACTAAACTTTGCGTGGGTGCGAGGTATATGAACAACTTGAAAACATCTTAAGGGTAGAAGCGACGTAGCTGTTTGATGTTCCAAGCGTTGCCGTAGACCTCGCCTTGACTGTTGGCCAGCTTGTACGTTTCGGGCTTCAGAACTTTGGCGATGACGAATGGCCCCTCCTAGGGGGGCGTGAGCTTGTGCCTCCCTCGGGCGTCTTGCCGCAGCCGAAGCACCAGGTCGCCCACCTGGAGGTCTCGGGGCCGGACCCCTCGGGCATGGTAGCGTCGCAGGGACTGCTGGTACCGCGCCGAGTGTAGTAAGGCCTTGTCCCGAGCCTCTTCCAGCTGGTCCAGCGATTCTTCTCGGCTAGCTTGGTTGCTTTGATCGTTGTAGGCCCTCGTCCTCGGGGAGCCGTATTCCAGGTCAGTGGGAAAGATGGCCTCGGCCCCGTAGACCAGGAAGAACGGCGTGAAACCCGTGGCTCGGCTCGGCGTTGTCCTCAGGCTCCAGACCACCGAGGGGAGTTCCTTCATCCATCGCTTGCCGAACTTGTTGAGGTCGTTGTAAATCCGGGGCTTGAGCCCTTGCAGAATCATGCCGTTGGCACGCTCTACTTGCCCATTCGACATGGGATGAGCCACGGCGGCCCAGTCCACCCGGATGTGGTGATCCTCGCAAAAATTCAAGAATTTTCTGCCGGTGAACTGGGTACCGTTGTCGGTGATGATGGAGTTTGGGACCCCGAAGCGATGGATGACGTTGGTGAAGAACGCCACCGCCTGCTCGGACCTGATGCTGTTCAGGGGTCGGACCTCGATCCACTTGGAGAATTTGTCGATGGCGACCAGCGGGTGCGTGTAGCCCCCGGGCGCCTTCTGCAAGGGACCGACGAGGTCCAGACCCCACACAGCAAAGGGCTAGGTGATGGGTATCGTCTGTAGAGCCTGAGCGGGTAGGTGGGTCTGCTTCGCATAGAATTGGCACCCTTCGCAGGTGCGGACAATTCTAGTGGCGTCAGCCACCGCCGTTGGCCAGTAGAAGCCTTGCTGGAAAGCATTCCCGACAAGGGCTCGAGGCGCTGCATGATGGCCGCAAGCCCCCGAGTGTATTTCTTGCAGGAGTTCCTGACCTTCGGCGATGGAGATGCATCGCTGGAGGATGCCCGAGGGGCTGCGGTGGTAGAGCTCCTCCTCATCGCCCAGCAAGACGAACGACTTGGCGCGTCGCGCTACCCGCCGAGCCTCGGCTTGGTTGAGGGGTAGCTCTCCTTGGCGGAGATATTGCAGGTACGGGGTCTGCCAATTTCGATCAGGCGTGGCCCCGTTCTGCTCCCCCTCGACGTGCAGTGCCTCGCCCTCGGGGGCCGAGGGTACCTCGGGCTGAACCGAGGACGCCTCGGGCTGAGCCGAGGGTACCTCGGGCTGGACCGAGGGTGCCTCGGGCTCGGGCGTGTCGTTGATCTTGACGGAGGGTTGATGCAGATCCTGGGAGAAGACGTCCGGGGGAACCGTCGTTCGCCCCGAGGCTATTTTTGCCAGCTCGTCCGCAGTCTCGTTGTAGCGCCGAGCGATGTGGTTAAGCTCGAGCCCGTAGAACTTGTCTTCCAGGCGCCGAACCTCATCGCAGTAGGCCTCCATCTTCGGGTCGCGGCAGTGGGAGTTCTTCATGACTTGGTCGATGACGAGCTGCGAGTCACCGCGGGCGTCGAGGCGTCTGACCCCTAGCTCGATGGCGATCCGCAACCCGTTGACCAGAGCCTCGTACTCAGCCACATTGTTGGACGCCGGGAAATGGAGGCGTAGCACGTAGCGTAGGTGTTTCCCGAGGGGCGAGATGAAGAGTAGGCCCGCACCGGCTCCCGTCGAAAAACATGGTCCAGAGCTCCGGTTGGATCGGAGCCGTCGGCAGCTGGGTGTCGACCCATTCGGCTACGAAGTCCGCCAACACCTGGGACTTGATGGCCTTCCGAGGGGCAAACGAGATTGTCTCGCCCATGATTTCCACCGCCCACTTTGCGATCCTGCCCGAGGCCTCTCGGCACAGGATGATCTCCCCCAGAAGGAAGGATGACACCACAGTTACCGGATGACACTCGAAGTAATGTCGCAACTTTCGCCTCGTCAGGATCACTGCATACAGCAGCTTCTGAACTTGTGGGTAGCGGATCTTGGTTTCGGACAGTACCTCGCTGACGAAGTAAACTGGCCTCTGAACGGGCAATGCATGCCCCTCTTCTTGCCTCTCGACCACAATCGCGGCGCTAACCACCTGAGTGGTCGCGGCGGCGTAGACCAAGAGGGCTTCTCTATCAGCTGGGGGCACCAAGATAGGCGCCTTTGTAAGGAGTGCCTTCAGGTTCCCGAGAGCTTCCTCGGCCTCAGGGGTCCAGGCGAAACACTCGGCCTTCCTCAAGAGGCGGTACAGAGGCAGACCTCTTTCGCCGAGGCGTGAGATGAAGCGGCTCAGGGCCGCGAGACATCCCATGACCCTCTGTACGCCTTTTAAGTCCTTGATGGGCCCCATGCTGGTGATGGCTGCGATCTTCTCCGGGTTGGCTTCGATGCCCCGCTCGGAGACGATGAACCCCAAGAGCATGCCCCGGGGCACTCCGAAGACACACTTCTCGGGATTGAGCTTGACGCCTTTCGCTTTGAGACATCGGAATGTCACCTGAAGGTCGGAGAGGAGGTCGGAAGCCTTCCTTGTCTTGACTACAATGTCATCGACGTAGGCCTCGACTGTGCGACCGATGTGTTCGCCGAACACATGGTTCATGCACCGCTGGTACGTCGCGCCCGCATTCCTCAAACCGAACGGCATGGTAACATAGCAGTACTTGCCGAAGGGCGTGATGAAAGAAGTCGC
Source organism: Zea mays (assembly GCF_902167145.1). Lineage (NCBI taxonomy): Eukaryota > Viridiplantae > Streptophyta > Magnoliopsida > Poales > Poaceae > Zea > Zea mays. The sequence goes on along the minus strand of NC_050096.1, from coordinate 68,334,000 downwards.
GAGCTGGTCGGACTCTTTCATCCGGATTTGGTGATACCCTGAGTAGGCATCGAGGAAGGATAGGGTTTCGCACCTAGCAGTGGAATCCATGATTTGATCGATGCGAGGCAGAGGGTAGGGAACCTTCGGACATGCTTTGTTGAGACCAGTGTAGTCCACACACATCCGCCATTTCCCCCCTTTCTTTCTCACAAGCACAGGGTTGGCAAGCCATTCGGGATGGAATACCTCTTTGATGAACCCTGCTGCCATTAGCTTGTGGATCTCCTCGCCTATCACTCTGCGCTTCTCCTCGTCGAATCGGCGCAGAGGCTGCCTGACGGGTCGGGCTCCAGCCCGAATATCCAGCGAGTGCTCGGCGACATCCCTCGGTATGCCGGGCATGTCTGAGGGACTCCACGCAAAGACGTCGGCGTTTGCGCGGAGAAAGTCGACGAGCACTGCTTCCTATTTGGGGTCAAGCCCGGAACCGATCCGGATCTGCTTGGAGGTGTCGCCACTGGGGTCGAGAGGGACGGCCTTAACCGTCTCCGCTGACTCGAAGTTGCCGGCATGACGCTTCACGTCTGGCACCTCTTTGGAGAGGTTCTCCAGGTCGGCGATGAGGGCCTCGGACTCGGCGAGGGCCTCGGCGTACTCCACGCACTCCACGTCGCATTCGAACGCGTGTTTGTATGTGGGGCTGACGGTGATGACCCCGTTGGGGCCCGGCATCTTGAGCTTCAGGTAGGTGTAGTTGGGGACGACCATGAACTTCGCGTAGCATGGCCTCCCCAGTACCGCGTGGTAGGTTCCTCGGAACCCGACCACCTCGAACGTCAAAGTCTCCCTTCGGAAGTTGGAGGGCGTTCCGAAGCAGACGGGAAGGTCGAGTCGCCCGAGGGGCTGGACGCGCTTCCCAGGAATGATCCCGTGGAAGGGCGCAGCGCCTGCTTGGACGGAGGACAGATCGACGCGCAGGAGCCTGAGGGTCTCGGCGTAGATGATGTTGAGGCAGCTGCCCCCGTCCATCAGGACCTTGGTGAGCCTGACGTCGCCGACGATGGGGTCGACGACGAGCGGGTATTTCCCCGGGCTCGGCACGTGGTCGGGGTGGTCAGCTTGGTCGAAGGTGATGGGCTTGTCGGACCAGTCTAGGTAGACTGGCGCCGCCACCTTCACCGAGCAGACCTCCCGGCGCTCTTGCTTGCGATGCCGAGCCGAGGCATTCGCCGCATGCCCACCGTAGATCATGAAGCAGTCGCGGACCTCGGGGAACTCTCCTGCTTGGTGATCTTCCTTTTTGTCGTCGTCGTGGGCCCTGCCACCCTCCGCGGGTGGCCCGGTCCTGTGGAAGTGGCGCCGAAGCATGACGCACTCCTCAAGGGTGTGCTTGACGGGCCCCTGATGGTAGGGGCACGGCTCCTTGAGCATCTTGTCGAAGAGGTTAGCACCTCCGGGGGGCTTCCGAGGGTTCTTGTACTCGGCGGCGGCGACAAGGTCCGCGTCGGCGGCGTCGCGTTTCGCTTGCGACTTCTTCTTGCCTTTCTTCTTGGCGCCGCGCGGAGTAGACGCCTCGGGAGCCTCTTCCGATGGGCGGCCCTGGGGCTGCTTGTCCTTTCGAAAGATAGCCTCGACCGCCTCCTGGCCAGAGGCGAACTTGGTGGCGATGTCCATCAGCTCGCTCGCCCTGGTGGAGGTCTTGCGACCCAACTTACTCACCAGGTCGCGGCAGGTGGTGCCGGCAAGGAACGTGCCGATGACATCCGAGTCGGTGATGTTGGGCAGCTCGGTGCGCTGCTTCGAGAATCGCCGGATGTAGTCCCGAAGAGACTCTCCCGGCTGTTGCCGGCAGCTTCGGAGGTCCCAGGAATTTCCGGGGCGCACGTACGTGCCCTGGAAATTGCCGGTGAAGGCTTGGACCAAGTCATCCCAGTTGGAGATCTGCCCCGGAGGCAGGTGCTCCAACCAGGCGCGAGCAGTGTCGGAGAGGAACAGGGGGAGGTTGCGGATGATGAGGTTGTCATCGTCCGTTCCACCCAGTTGGCAGGCCAGGCGGTAGTCTGCGAGCCACAGTTCTGGTCTCGTTTCCCCCGAGTACTTTGTGATAGTAGTCGGGGGTCGGAACCGGGTCGGGAACGGCGCCCGTCGGATGGCCCGACTGAAGGCCTGCAGACCGGGTGGTTCGGGCGAGGGACTCCGATCCTCCCCGCTGTCGCAGCGTCCCCCACGCCTGGGGTGGTAGCCTCGGCGCACCCTTTCGTCGAGGTGGGCCCGACGGTCGCGACGATGGTGCTCGTTGCCAAGGTGGCCCGGGGCCGCAGGCGCGGTGTTGCGCGTGCGCCCGGTGTAGACCGAGGCTTCCCACATGAATCGGGAAGTCGCGGCATGAGGTTCCGAGGGGTATCCCTGCCTTCGGGAGGCAGAGCTCTCGGCCCGTCGGACCGCAGCGCCTTCCAGGAGATTCTTGAGCTCTCCCTGGATTCGCCGACCCTCGGTGGTTGATGGCTCCGGCATCGCGCGGAGGAGCATCGCTGCGACTGCCAGGTTCTGACCGACCCCACTGGATGCGGGTGGCGGCCTGACCCTGACGTCGTTGGCGACGCGGTGCTGGAAACCCTGGGGCAGGTGACGTATTTCTCCGGCCGGGGGTTGGCCCGCCCATACCTGCCCGATGTCCCGGCGGATCGACTCAAGTGCTCCTGCTCCCTCGTCGAGCCTGGCCTGCGCCCCGCGGACTTGCTCGAGCTGTGGGTCGTGACCCCCCTGAAAGGGAAATGTGCCCTTGGGCCATTTCTAAGTATTTTGGTGATTAAGTGCCAACACAAGTGCTTAAATGTGAGTTTATGCCCATGGATGAACAAAGTGCAAATCATAAGTAAAGGTATGTTTCTAAGCCTTAGTACATTGGTTTTGTGTACTAATATACTTGTCTAAGTGTTAGAAACAGAAAGAGGAAGAAAAGAAGAAAGGTGCAAAAGACTTGGCTGTGTACAGCTAAGACTCAGCTCGGTCTGGCACACCGGACTGTCCGGTGGTGCACCGGACAGTGTCCGGTGCGCCAGGCTGACTCGGCGTGAAGTGGCCGCTCTCGGGAATTCGCCGACGGCGTACGGCTAAAAATCACCGGACTGTCCGGTGTGCACCGGACTGTCCGGTGAGCCAACGGTCGACCGGGCCAACGGTCGGCCGCGCGATCTGCGCGGGACACGTGGCCGAGCCAACGGTCGGAAGGGGGCACCGGACTGTCCGGTGTGCTCCGGACATGTCCGGTGCGCCAACGGCTCCCAGATCTGCAACGGTCGGCTGCGTTGTTTAAGGAAGGAAATCGGGCACCGGACAGTGTCCGGTGTGCACCGGACTGTCCAGTGCGCCCGACGACAGAAGGCAAGGATGGCCTTCCAGATTTGTTCTCAACGGCTCCTAGCTGCCTTGGGGCTATAAAAGGGACCCCTAGGCGCATGGAGGAGTACACCAAGCATTTTCTACAACATTCCTAAGCACCAAGACATCGATCTCGCGCATTCGTTTCATTGTGATAGCATATAGAGCTCTTGTGGAGTTGTGAACTCTTTGAGTTGTGTTGCGAGCTCTTGTTGCTACTTGTGTGCGTGTTGTTGCTCTGATCTTTTGAAGTCTTGTGTGCGTTGCTCATTCCCCCCTTGCTCTGTGTTTCTTTGTGAACTTCAATTGTAAGGGCGAGAGGCTCCAAGTTGTGGAGATTCCTCGCAAACGGGATTGAGAAAAAGCAAGCAAAACACTGTGGTATTCAAGTGGGTCCTTGGACCGCTTGAGAGGGGTTGATTGCAACCCTCGTCCGTTGGGACGCCACAACGTGGAGTAGGCAAGCGTTGGTCTTGGCCGAACCACGGGATAATCCACTGTGTCATCTCTGTGATTGATCTCTTGTGGTATTGTGTTGTTTTGGCTCCTCTCTAGCCACTTGGCGATTATTGTACTAACGATTAACCAAGTTTTTGTGGCTATAAGTTTAAGTTTTACAGGATCACCTATTCACCCCCCCTCTAGGTGCTCTCACCCCCGCCGGAACGGGGACCACAGCTAGCTCCCGCGGGATGTCAGCGCGAGGCACCGGCCTAGGGAGATCACCGTCCTCCGGCATGACGAGATGGTTGCCTTCAGAGGGATCCCCTAGCTCGACGTGGAAACATTCGCGGCTTGGCCCGCAGTCCTCGTCGTCAAGGCTGCGGCTACCGTCGGAACAGTCGGAGAGGCAGTAGTCACATGCGGTCATAAAGTCCCGCATGGCACTGGGGTTGCCAAATCCAGATAAATCCCAACAGATGTTGGGATCGTCATCTTCCTCGGACCCAGAGGGCCCGTAGGTCGAGACGTCCGTCAATCGGTCCCAAGGCGACCGCATACGAAACCCCAGAGGGGTTGCACTCGCCTCAACGAGAGCGCCCGCCAAAGCGAGGTCGCTAGGCGGGTTGAGGCCGAGTCGAAATGACGTAGGATGGGAATCAGTCAGTACCTTTTGGTCGACGAGGAGCGACATAGTCACGTCGGGGACTGATTGCACCGTCGTCTTAGGTACGAGGGCGACATCCTGCAAACCCTCCGCGAGCGCGCTGGCGTCGTCCACTTGCTCGGGATTGGTGTGTCGCGGGGGGACGACGCTCGCCTTCGTCTCAAACGCGAGGTCGACGCCTGACGTGCCCCCCGTTGGGGCGCTGGGGACGTTGATTCGCTCGACAGCCGACGAAGCGCGGCCTCCTGCTTGGCCTTGGTTGCCCCGCCTCCTCCTTCGTTGGCGGGGGAGAGGACGGGGCGAGCTCGAATGTTGTTCTTCCACCACGCGGGGAAGATGTCGTCGATTCCGCCGCCGGCGGGCGGGTCGTCGGCCTCCATTGTCGTTGTCGCGCGGCGGTGGAAGGAGTATCATGTCGTAGCTACCGTCGAAGGACATGAACTCAAGACTCCCGAAACGGAGCACCGTCCCGGGCCGGAGAGGTTGCTGGAGACTGCCCATCTAGAGCTTGACGGGAAGCTGTTCGTCAGCACGAAGCAGGCCCCTACCTGGCACGCCAACTGTCAGCGTTTCGAGACGGGGGGGTCCCTGAGCCGACGAGTGAGTGTGTCGCGTGCCCCAGCCCAGATGGGTCGAGCGCGTGGGCGAGCGCGAAGGGGGGAAGCGAGGTGGCCGGAGACGGGCGTGAGAGAGGTGGAAAATCCCGCGGCCTTCGTGTTCGTCCCGCGCCCAGGTCAGGTGCGCTTGCAGTAGGGGGTTACAAGCGTCCACGCGGGTGAGGGAAGCGAGCGGCCCCAAGAGAGCGCCTGTCTCGTCCTCGTCCCCGCGCGGCCAACTCTCTCTAAGAAGGCCCTGGTCCTTCCTTTTATAGGCGTAAGGAGAGGATCCAGGTGTACAATGGGGATGTAGCAGAGTGCTACGTGTCTAGCGGAGGGAGAGCTAGCGCCCTAAGTACATGCCAATGTGGCAGCCGGAGAGATCTTGGCACCCTGCTAGTGTGATGTCGTGGCTGTCGGAGGAGCAATGGAGCCTGGCGGAGGGACAGCTGTCGGAGCGGTCGAGTCCTTGCTGACGTCCCCCTGCTTCCGTAAGGGAGCTGAGAGCCACCGTCGTCATAGGGCTTGCGGGGCGCCATCATTGCCTATCTGGCAGAGCTAGCCAGATGGGACACCGGTCTTGTTCTCTGCGGCCCAAGTCGGCTCGGGGTAGGGTGATGATGGCGCTTCCTGTTGACGTGGCTGGCCTGTGCCCTAGGTCGGGCGACGTGGAGGCTCCTCCGAAGCCGAGGTCGAGTCTGTCTTCCATGGCCGAGGCCGAGCCCGAGCCCCTGGGTCGGGCGAGGCGGAGGTTGTTCGGCAGAGGCCAGGGCGGAGTCCGAGCCCTGGGGTCGGGCGAAGCGGAGTTCGTCGTCTTCTGGGGCTGAGCCCGAGTCCGAGCCCTGGGTCGGGCGGAGCGGAGTTCGTCGTCTTCCGGGGCTAAGCCCGAGTCCGAGCCATGGGTCGGGCGGAGCGGAGTTCGCTGTCTTCCGGGGCTTAGCCCGAGTCCGAGCCCTGGGTCGGGCGGAGCGGAGTTCGCCGTCTTCCGGGGCTTAGCCCGAGTCCGAGCCCTGGGTCGGGCGGAGCGGAGTTCGCCGTCTTCCGGGGCCTAGCCCGAGTCCGAGCCCTGGGTCGGGCGGAGCGGAGTTTCCTATGGCGCCTTTGGCAAGACCTGACTGTCTGTCAGTCTCACTCTGTCAAGTGGCACTGCAGTCGGAGTGGCGCAGGCAGCGCTGTCCTTCTGTCAGACCGGTCAGTGGAGCGGCGAAGTGACGGCGGTCACTTCGGCTCTGCCGGGGGGCGCGCGTCAGGATAAAGGTGTCAGGCTACCTTTGCGTTAAATGCTCCTGCGACTCGGTCGGTCGGTGCGGCGATTTAGTCAGGGTTGCTTCTTAGCGAAGGCAAGGCCTCAGGCGAGCCGGAGATGTGTCCGTCGTTAAAGGGGGCCTCGGGCGAGACGGAAATCCCTCGGGGTCGGCTGCCCTTGCCCGAGGCTAGGCTCGGGCGAGGCGTGATCGAGTCGCTCGTATGGACTGATCCCTGACTTAATCGCACCCATCAGGCCTCTGCAGCTTTATGCTGATGGGGGTTACCAGCTGAGAATTAGGCGTCTTGAGGGTACCCCTAATTATGGTCCCCGACAGTAGCCCCCGAGCCTCGAAGGGAGTGTTAGCACTCGCTTGGAGGCTTTCGTCGCACTTTTTTGCAAGGGGGCCAGCCTTTCTCGGTTGCATTTTGTTCCGGTGGGTGCGCGCGAGCGCACCCGCCGGGTGTAGCCCCCGAGGCCTCGGAGGAGTGGTTTCACTCCCCCGAGGTCTTAATGCCTTGCGTAATGCTTCGGCTGGTCTGGTTGTTCCCTCATGCGAACTGGCCGTAGCCCGGGTGCACGGTCGGGGCCCAAGTTCTCGGGCTAGTATGTTGACGCTGTCAACGGTTCGGCCGGAGCCGGGTTTGCGAGAGCAGCCCCCGAGCCTCCGCACAGGGCGAGAGGGCGATCAGGGACGAACTCGGCTTTTTTACATACGCCCCTACGTCGCCTTTCTGCAAGGAGGAGGGGGGGAGTGCGCCATGTTACCCTCGATGGGCACCGAACATGGTGTCTCCGGTGAGCTGCAAGCGGGTAATCCGAGTGGACGTTTGTGCCCCGTTCGTTGGGGGTCGGCTAGGGGCCTAGAGGCACGCCCAAAAGTACCTGCGGGTGATCTGCCGGACCCGGTCCCCTGGCGACGGGGTCCGAGGGCTCGATGCCTCCCTCCGATGGGATTCCGTTACAAAATCGCTCCCGCTGGTCTCGGAAATGTCCTAGGGTACCTCGGGAGCGCAGCCCGAGCCTTGGTTATGTATCGAACATACCCCTGGTCATCCCTCGCTCGGCGTCTGAGGCGACTGTGAACCCTTCGGGGGCCAGCCTTCGAACCCCTGATCAGTAATGGGCGCGGAGCCCGAGTAGCCTGAGGCGGCCGTGGAGCCCTTCGGGGGGCCGGCCTTCGAACCTCTGACCAGTAGTGGGTGTAGGGCCCACGCGATCTGAGGCGACTGTTGAACCCCTCGGAGGGCCAGCCTTCGAACCTTTGATCAGTAGGGGGGGCTCGGAGCCTGGTTCCTTCACAGGGAAGGATCCTTTTCGGGGTATCCCCCTTTCCCGGTCCCTGTTGCAAGAGATAGAGAAAGAGGAAAAAAAGGAAAAGGATACGAAATCGAACGACGTGGCGTACCTTTTTTGGCGAGGTTATTACGGCGAAGGCGAAGCGTCGCCCGCTTCTCCTGCCAGAAGCGTCGCCTGTCCCGCCGCGGAGTTAATGCGACGGGGCGAGTGGTTGGCGGGGCGGCCGTTGCGCGTGCGCGAGCCGTTCGAGGAACGGATCACGGGCGCCCTGTCTTCACGCCGTGAGAGGGGGTTCTCTTGCTGCCCCTGGATGGGACGTGAGTCTGTCCGACGACGTGACCGCCGCTCCTGCCCGCCTGCCACCGTCATTACTGCCGGCCCACTTTCGGCTGCATTGACCGTCGCGCCAGGCTGGCGCTGCTGGGTCGTGCGCTGGGCCGCCTCGAGTCGCGGTATTGGTTCCACAACAGAAGAGGCGCGGTGGTGGCGCAAGTGGCGGTGCAGTTGCTTGCATGCAGCATCTGGCGCGCCGGTTGCGTGACGCGTGGGCCTGGGCCTCCATGCTGGCGTGTTGGGAGTCGGAGAAGCGCGTCCACCTGGCGCGGTTGCATGCCGCCTGCATGGCCGCCCGCCCCTTCCGCCTGTTGGTCTGGGCAAAAGTGGGGGGTCGCTTGTAACTGCTGGGCGGTTGTGTGCACCACGCGCGGCGGTTTGGCTTCTTCTGCTCTGAGCCGGTTTGCATGACATGCGGGACCCAGCCCCCGTGCCGCAGGGGAGGGCCTTGGAGCGTGTTGGAGAAGACTCAGCCCGTGACGTTTGGGGGCGCACGTAGGGAGAGTTGCCTTTAAAAGGAGGGCGACCCCTTTCGGAAGGCGACCATGTCTTCTCGCTCCCTTATGCGTCGCGTCTTTCCACCTTCCAAGCCCCCGGATGGGGGGTACCCGCTGTCTTTTCGCCTCATCGTTGGAGGAACGCAACTCCGTGGGAGTTGGTGTTAGAAATATGCCCTAGAGATAATCATAGAGATGAGCATATTTCTTTGTATCCATGATATATATATTGCTTAATTGAATATCCATGGAAGGCACCTTGTATTGATTAGCAATTATGTGAATTGTTTGTGAGATTCTTTACTTATATGGTTATTCTAAATGATGTCCCTAGTCAGAGTCGATGACTAGCACATGTATTAGTTGATGACTACATTTCACAAGTCATGAACATGGAGATGTTAAACTAATAATGTGGGCGCATGTATGACATGAGGCTGGACCGACCCAACGTGAGATATTGTAATATAGTTCTCTTCTTGCAACATGAATACTGTATCCTTAGACCTGAGATTGTCGCATGTTCTCAAGATGTGAATTGACTTACTTAGGGACTATCAAACGCTATCCCGTAACTCGGTAGTTATAAAGGTAGTTTTGGGTTTGTCAGGAAGCATGCTATGAGGCATGGTCAGTCAAGATGGAATTTGTCCCTCTCTTTGTGAGAGAGATATCTCTGGGCCCCTCGAGTGATTGGATCAAGAAATGCATGGTCGTGCTAGGGTTAAGAGTTAACCATTGAAAGGATTCCAATTCACAGTATCGAGAAAGAGAGGTCAGCTTAGAGCCAGACCAAATATCGTGAGACAAAGGGAACAGCATGTACGTAATGTCGCAATGGTTCGTCTGATATGATCTTTACGTACACATAGGAGTTGACATGTCTTGCTAGAGGCCGCTGTCAATTATTGGGCCAAGTAAGAGTACTCGGGCTATGTCTATTTGTACGTGAACCTATAGGGTCACACACTTAAGGGGAAGGAAGCCTAATTCGGATTAGATCCGAAATTAGACTGGGCTTTAGGGTTAATGATGGGCCTCGGCATCAGAAGCCCACCATAACGCCTATATAATGAGGGGCGGGGGCGCGGTTAAGTGATAACCTAATTCGCCACCTGCGAACTAACAGCCGCCGCCCACCTCTCGCCCTCGCCAAGCCGTCGTCGCGAACCTAGCAGTTCGGTACGCGGCGCTTCCTCCCTGTACGTGTGGATACCTCGGAGGTGCTGCATCTGGAGCACTTGGACGAACCGTGCGAGGACGTGAAGGACGCCGGCGACTGCACGACACTGCTCGACGTGTTCGTCTACATCGAGACGTCTTCCGCTGCTCTGCGCGTCTAGTGGTAATTCCATGACCTATAACCGCAGTAGTTCTTGGTATTATGGGGTTGAAAATTTTGTTTTGCGCTAGTGTAGCCTCCCCGTAATCCTACAGTGGTATCGGAGCAGGTTCTGCGTAGTTTTAGGTCTGGATCTAGGTTCATGAGATGGATCTACTTGATGCACGGTTTGATTAGATCAATTGGTTATAAAGGGTTGAAGTAGATTACATCGGATATGACTGGAGAGATCAGTTCGTCCTTCTCTGTTATGTGCGCGACTTGCCCCTACCGGCTGTCATCACCATCGGGGCTAACTGCGTACACAACTAGCAGATTGATGTAACAGATCAACGTCATGAGTGTAATCTTCTTCGGGTCGAAAGTCTCGGATTTGGGTTGATTTGATCAACCGCATGAGATTTCCAGTGGAATTTCCATACATACGATGCATGGAATCCTGTGAGGTTTTTGCAGGACATCTTGTGATCGGTATGGCTATTGTGTATATGATGCATGTTAATAAATTATTCATGACCTGCGTGTCGTGACCAGGGCAATACGGCTGGAGCCACATGTATTGTCCAAATTTAATGTAATGACCTGCGTGTCAACATGTGATGATCCAAAGCGTATATGTAATTTGTTTACCAGCATACGTTAGATAGGTCTTGAAGGACTCATCACCTGGAGGATGGCATACCTATATCATGGAGATGGAGATCATCGTGATGGACAGATTATTGGAGATGGGGATCACCATGTGACAGCAAGCCATACCGAATCACAACTGTTGTGTGAATGCCATTCTTATTGTTCTACTTGTTTATATTGCATATATGTCCTTGCGTGCGATGTTATAAGTAGGACGATCCCTCATAAATGTTTAAGCTTTAATGCCTCTCCAAACCTTGCACTATCATAAGTCTTGTACAATTGGTGGTGGGTCTATGAAATTAGGGTGCCACCAGTTTTCCTTGACTAGATAGGTTTGTATCGGATACGAACTGCAGAAAGGGTTGGTTAACTTAAACAAAGTCAGCTTAATGGTTAAGGACTTTGAGGCATAAGGTTGGGAGCCGAGACATAGAGATGTCACCCAACAACAGGAGTCATATATATGATATGATTAGCAAGGAGTTGCTTACCGATCTACCTTGTCTTCTAGCGGTGATGCTAAAGCTCACTAGTAGACTTGTTAGTTGTGGATTCTGAATCACTAAGTATCAATAGAGGGATATTGATTTTAGTGGGAGTAGACTATTAAATGTTTAATATGATTTACTCTGTCATGGATATTTTTGTCTTAGTATTTTGCATTATTTTGTTGTAGATAAATGGCACCTAGCACACCAACATTTACTTTGCGATCGATTCTTGAAAAGGATAAGTTAAATGGAACAAACTATACGGATTGGATCCGTAACCTGAGAATTGTTCTCAGGGCTGAAAAAAAGGAAGATGTTCTAGACACCCCACTGCCAGAGGATCCTGGTGAAAATGCAACTGCTGCAGCTAAAACCGCTTACAAGAAAGCAATGGATGCTAATCTTGAAGTGAGTTGCCTAATGCTTGCTTGCATGGAGCCTGAGCTCCAGATGCAGTTTGAGACAAACCATGAGGTGCACGATATGATCGTGGCGCTCAAGGATATGTTCCAGACTCAGGCTAGGACTGAAAGGTTCAATGTGTCCAAAGCCTTTCTGGAATGCAAGCTAGCAGAAGGCGCAACAGTTGGGCCACACGTAATCAAAATGGTTGGTTACAGTCAGAGGTTGGAGAAGCTAGGCTTCCCAATAAGCCAAGAGTTGGCCACTGACTTCATTTTGGCATCTCTTCCGCCCAGCTATGGAAACTTCATCACGAACTACCATATGCATGGGGCGGAGAGGGGCCTCAATGAACTATGTGGCATGCTGAAAACTGCAGAGGGGGACATAAAGAAAAGCGCTGGCAGCAGCGGCCATGTGATGGCGGTCCAAAACAAACCCAACTTTAAGAAGGGTAAAACTCAAAAGAAGAAGGGCAAGGCAAAGGATACAGTATCCAAGCCAAATCAAAAGCCCAAGGCTGGACCAGCTGCAGATGCAGAGTGCTTTTATTGCAAAGAACTTGGTCACTGGAAAAGGAATTGCAAGCAGTACTTGGCCTCTATTAAGGATCGCGGCGGTAAGGGTACAACCGCAGCAGGTACACTTGCTATTCACATTACAGAAATTTTTCTTGCTGATTCTTATATTAATTCTTGGGTATTTGATACCGGATCGGTTGCCCATATTTGCAATTCGATGCAGGGAATGATAAGAAGTAGAAGCGTGAAAAGAGGAGAAGTTGATTTCCGGGTAGGCAATAATGCAAGAGTTGCTGCGTTGACCGTCGGGACGATGCAACTCCACCTCCCATCAGGATTTATTTTGGAGTTAAATAATTGTTATCTAGTTCCTAGTATGAGTCGAAACATTATGTCTCCTTCATGTTTGATGAAGGATGGTTATTCATTTGCGAGTGAAAACAATGGTTGTGTGATCTCTAAGAATGGCATGTTTGTGGCTTTTGCATCCATTTATGAATGGGTTATTCATTTTAAATCTTGATGATGCACCTATCTGTAATATTAGTGCTAAAAGGCCTCGCCCTAATGATTTAAGTCCTACCTACATGTGGCACTGTCGTTTGGGTCATATAAGTGAGAATCGCATGAAGAAACTTCATTCTGATGGGCTTTTAACTTCGTTTGATTTTGAATCATACGAGACATGTGAAGCTTGCTTACTTGGTAAGATGACCAAGGTGCCTTTCATGGGTTTACCGGAGAGGACATTAGATTTATTGGAACTCATACATACTGATGTGTGCGGACCAATGAGTACGACAGCTAGGGGAGGATTCCAATACTTCATAACCTTCACTGATGATTTTAGTAGATATGGGTATGTCTACTTAATGAAACACAAGTCTGAATCCTTAGAAAAGTTCAAAGAGTTTCAGAATGAAGTAGAAAATCAGCGTGGCAAGAAAATTAAAGCACTGCGATCAGATCGTGGTGGTGAATATTTGAGTCATGAGTTTAGCAATCATCTAAAGAGTTGTGGAATTGTTCCACAGCTTACGCCGCCTGGAACGCCTCAGAGGAATGGCGTGTCTGAGCGACGTAATCGGACTTTATTGGATATGGTTCGATCAATGATGAGTCAGTCGGACCTACCTTTGTCGTTTTGGGGATACGCTCTAGAAACAGCAGCTTTCACACTAAATAGGGTACCGTCTAAGTCCGTAGTTAAGACACCATATGAGATGTGGACTAGGAAAACTCCCAGTTTGTCTTTTCTGAAGATTTGGGGTTGTGAGGTTTACGTCAAGCGACTACAGTCGGATAAACTCACTCCAAAATCGGACAAGTGCATGTTCGTGGGATATCCAAAGGAAATTTTAGGATATTACTTTTACCACCGGTCAGAGGGCAAAGTGTTTGTCGCCCGGAACGGTGTGTTCTTAGAGAAAGAGTTTCTCAAAGGAGAGAAAAGTAAACAAAAGGTGTATCTTGAAGAAGTTCGGGATGAGCCAGTGGGACAAGATTCAACAAGTGATGCTAATGTAGCAGAACAAGTTGAGACGTCTATGGCAAGAGAATCACCACCACAACCACGAAGGTCAGCAAGGCTTCGCGAGGCACGAGGAGAAGTGCTATTGTTGGGCAATGGGGAAGTGTTGTTGTTAGACAACGACGAACCTGCAACATATTCAGAAGCGATGATGGACCCAGATTCCGAGAAATGGCATGTCGCCATGAGATCCGAGATAGATTCCATGGGAGAAAATCAAGTTTGGAACTTGGTTGACCCGCCTGATGGTGTTAGACCTATAGAATGCAAATGGATCTATAAGAAGAAGAAAGGCATGGATGGAAATGTTCACATCTATAAGGCTCGACTTGTTGCAAAGGGTTTTCGACAAGTTCAAGGAGTTGACTATGACGAGACATTCTCGCCAGTAGCGATGCTTAAATCTATTCGGATCATTCTAGCTATTGCCGCATATTTCGATTATGAGATTTGGCAGATGGATGTCAAAACAACTTTCCTTAATGGAAACCTAGATGAGGACGTGTATATGATACAGCCCGAGGGTTTTGTCAATCCGATCAATGCTGGAAAGGTATGCAAACTTCAGAAATCCATTTATGGGTTGAAGCAAGCATCTCGGAGTTGGAACATTCGTTTTGATGAAGTGATCAAAGGGCTTGGTTTTCATCAGAATGAAGAAGAAGCTTGTGTTTACAAGAAGGAAAGTGGGAGCGCTGTTGTATTTCTGATCTTGTATGTGGATGACATATTATTGATTGGGAATGACATTCCTATGCTGGAGTCCGTCAAGGCTTCACTGAAAAAGTGTTTTTCTATGAAGGACTTAGGGGAAGCAGCATATATTTTGGGCATAAAGATCTATAGAGATAGGTCGAAGAGGCTTATAGGATTAAGTCAAGATACGTACATTGACAAGGTTTTGAAACGGTTCAACATGGAACAGTCCAAGAAAGGTCTCATACCTATGCCACATGGTAAACACCTTAGCCAGATGCAATGTCCTGCGATGGCTAATGAGCGGGAGCGCATGAGTAAGGTATCATACGCCTCAGCGATTGGATCAATCATGTATGCCATGATAAGTACACGCCCAGATGTTTCATACGCTATAAGTGCTACGAGTAGATACCAGGCTGATCCAGGTGAGGATCACTGGACAGCGGTAAAAGGCATTCTTAAGTACTTAAGAAGGACTAAAGATATGTTCCTGGTATATGGGGGTAAGGAGGAGCTCGTTGTAACTGGTTACACCGATGCTAGCTTCCAAACTGACCCAGACGAGTTAAAATCGCAATCAGGTTTTGTATTCACAATAAATGGTGGTGCTGTTAGTTGGAAGAGTTCCAAACAGGAGACTGTGACTGATTCTACAACAGAAGCCGAGTACATTGCAGCTTCTGAATCTGCGAAGGAAGGTGTTTGGATAAGAAAGTTCCTCATCGAGCTTGGTGTGTTTCCTGATGCATCTAGCCCATTGAACCTCTACTGTGACAACAATGGGGCTATTGCGCAAGCTAAGGAGCCAAGGAACCACCAGAAAAACAAACACGTACTGCGGAAGTTTCACCTCATACGGGAATTCATTAGGCGGGGTGAGATAAAGATATGCAAAATACATACGGATTTGAATGTTGCTGATCCTTTGACAAAACCTCTTCCACAACCTAAGCATGAGGCACACGTGAGATCTATGGGTATTAGATATCTTCTAGATTAACTCTAGTGCAAGTGGGAGACTGTTAGAAATATGCCCTAGAGATAATCATAGAGATGAGCATATTTCTTTGTATCCATGATATATATATTGCTTAATTGAATATCCATGGAAGGCACCTTGTATTGATTAGCAATTATGTGAATTGTTTGTGAGATTCTTTACTTATATGGTTATTCTAAATGATGTCCCTAGTCAGAGTCGATGACTAGCACATGTATTAGTTGATGACTACATTTCACAAGTCATGAACATGGAGATGTTAAACTAATAATGTGGGCGCATGTATGACATGAGGCTGGACCGACCCAACGTGAGATATTGTAATATAGTTCTCTTCTTGCAACATGAATATTGTATCCTTAGACCTGAGATTGTCGCATGTTCTCAAGATGTGAATTGACTTACTTAGGGACTATCAAACGCTATCCCGTAACTGGGTAGTTATAAAGGTAGTTTTGGGTTTGTCAGGAAGCATGCTATGAGGCATGGTCAGTCAAGATGGAATTTGTCCCTCTCTTTGTGAGAGAGATATCTCTGGGCCCCTCGAGTGATTGGATCAAGAAATGCATGGCCGTGCTAGGGTTAAGAGTTAACCATTGAAAGGATTCCAATTCACAGTATCGAGAAAGAGAGGTCAGCTTAGAGCCAGACCAAATATCGTGAGACAAAGGGAACAACATGTACGTAATGTCGCAATGGTTCGTCTGATATGATCTTTACGTACACATAGGAGTTGACATGTCTTGCTAGAGGCCGCTGCCAATTATTGGGCCAAGTAAGAGTACTCGGGCTATGTCTATTTGTACGTGAACCTATAGGGTCACACACTTAAGGGGAAGGAAGCCTAATTCGGATTAGATCCGAAATTAGACTGGGCTTTAGGGTTAATGATGGGCCTCGGCATCAGAAGCCCACCATAACGCCTATATAATGAGGGGCGGGGGCGCGGTTAAGAGATAACCTAATTCGCCACCTGCGAACTAACAGCCGCCGCCCACCTCTCGCCCTCGCCAAGCCGCCGTCGCGAACCTAGCAGTTCGGTACGCGGCGCTTCCTCCCTGTACGTGTGGATACCTCGGAGGTGCTTCATCTGGAGCACTTGGACGAACCGTGCGAGGACGTGAAGGACGCCGGCGACTGCACGGCACTGCTCGACGCGTTCGTCTACATCGAGACGTCTTCCGCTGCTCTGCGCGTCTAGTGGTAATTCCATGACCTATAACCACAGTAGTTCTTGGTATTATGGGGTTGAAAATTTTGTTTTGCGCTAGTGTAGCCTCCCCGTAATCCTATAGTTGGTACCTTTCAGCCATCGTTCGGCTTCAAGGATTTTCATCATGCAGCCCGGTTGCTCCCCTCCGCTGGTGGTCACCCAAGATGGTGACCTCTAGCCTGATGGTGGGGGAAAGCGAGCCATGCCGCGGCCTCTGCCCCTCCCTCGGCCTCGAGGATTTTCGTCATCCAGGCCAAGATGGAGGATGAGGCGAGTCGGGGGGCTGCCCCCACGTGGGTCGGCTGCCCTTTTCTTCCCCTGGCGTCTGGGGGAGAATGGCATCCTCCAGTTTCGCGGAGACTTCCTCCAGCCATGCCGGGATAGGTGGGCCGCCGTCTCTCGGCTAGGGCGCAGCACTACGCCCTCCGTCCGGACGACGGTTGCGCTGCGTACCGCGAGGGCGGCGCCCATGCTCTGGGCGGTTCTGACTAGGGCGAAGGCCTGCCGGCGCGCTTCGAGGCGTTGGCAGCCGGAGATGGCTTCTCTACCGATGAGATTGCCAACTCCGCCAGTAGCCCTGGGTCTCCGTCTCCCGGCCTGAATGGCTGGTTCTCGTCCTCTGCGGGTGAGAGCCCTCCTGTCGTAACACCTGCCCCGAAGCCGCTGCCGAAACTGCTTCGCCGCCCGGGGCGAGGGTGGTTGCCGCTGTTGCCGGATCGGGCGGTGGCGGGCCGCCCGTCGGCCCGCGATCGCTCCGCAGGTTCCCCAATCTTGTGGGGTTGTTCGTACCCGCGGGGACGGAACTGGAGTTGCGTTTGTAATGGCACTTTGAATGCCAGTGTTTTTTGTTCATTGTGGCTGTCGAGGCCTGAACATGTGTGTAATTTTGGCATGGAGCCATGTTTTTCCTCATTTTCGAGCACTAAGACTCGCCTGTTGATTATCTGAACCGCTTTACCAAGCATGAGTCGCCCCGTGTCAAGGTGACGAGTGAGGTATCCGTATCCCGGGGGCGTAGGAGTCCCTCGGCTCGACCGACCTTGTTGTCTGAGGCTCCTCTAGCTTAGTTAAAGAGACCCCTTGGCCGCTCTTCGACGAGCCGAGGCCAGGGGTAGCGATACCAGCACGAACAGAGGCGGAGTTGGCTCGAAGATGAGAACCTGGTTGGCTGGAGCCAAGCCGGGTTGTCCGTCAGCGGGACCGACGCCGGAGTTGACCAGCCGAGGCCTCGGATCGGGCTGGCGCCCTTGGAAGATGGTTAGCCGAGGCCCCAGGGGTAACCGGCCGAGCCGCCTGCTCGGGCCGGATTCCCGGAGAAGTCCCTGGACCGCGTCGCCATCCGAGGCCGGGTCGGACCTCGCTGAAGGTGTCGTCGATGCCGAGGGTGCTACAGCCCCCTTCCAGTGTGAAGACCCGAGCCTGCAGGATCAGATTGTCTTGTAGCGTGTGCCTTCTGCGGCCGCTGAGGCCAAAAAACACACCCTCGCTGCGTCGTAAAGCTGCGTCTCCTTTCCTCTTATTTCGAGCATCTGGACTTTTTTGTCGGTAACAGGGATGTTTGTGCGAGCGAGAGTTGCTTCTCGCGGAAGGTGATGAGTGAGGTATCCGTATCCCGGAGGCGTGGGAGTCCCTCGGCTCGGTCGGCCTTGCCGCTTACGCGTACTTTCACCCGTCCATGAGGCCCTGTCACCGATTCAGTCGAGAAGGCTCGAAGGACCGCTTCGGCAGAAGAGCTTCCGAACGTAAAGACTTGTTCGGTCCACGGAATCACTTTATCCGAACGCGAGTTACTTATCGCAGAAGGTGATGAGTGAGGTATCCGTATCCCGGAGGCGTAGGAGTCCCTCGGCTCGGTCAGCCTTGGCTGCTTACGTGTACTCCGTCGTTTTCAGGATCCGCTTTTCGAAGTAGTCAAAAAGCACGAAAGATATTCTGCTAAAAGAGATCTTTTTTCGAGGAAAATTTCGACGCAGAGGGGGTCCCCCCCTTTTAGCAGCCAGCGGGTGCGCTCGCGCGCACCCACCGGAGCAAAATGCAACCGAGAAAGGCTGGTCCCCTTGCAAAAAAGTGCGACGAAAGCCTCCAAGCGAGTGCTAACACTCTCTTCGAGGCTCGGGGGCTACTGTCGGGGACCATAATTAGGGGTACCCTCGTCTCGAGACCGGGGGGTCCCTAAGCCGACGAGTGAGTGTGCCGCGTGCCCCAGCCCAGATGGGTCGAGCGCGTGGGCGAGCGCGAAGGGGGGAAGCGAGGTGGCCGGAGACGGGCGTGAGAGAGGTGGAAATCCTGCGGATTTCGTGTTCGTCCCGCGCCCAGGTCGGGTGCGCTTGCAGTAGGGGGTTACAAGCGTCCACGCGGGTGAGGGAAGCGAGCGGCCCCAAGAGAGTGTCTGTCCCGTCCTCGTCCCCGCGCGGCCAACCTTCTCTAAGAAGGCCCTGGTCCTTCCTTTTATAGGCGTAAGGAGAGGATCCAGGTGTACAATGGGGATGTAGCAGAGTGCTACGTGTCTAGCGGAGGGAGAGCTAGCGCCCTAAGTACATGCCAATGTGGCAGCCGGAGAGATCTTGGCACCCTGTTAGTGTGATGTCGTGGCTGTCGGAGGAGCAATGGAGCCTGGCGGAGGGACAGCTGTCGGAGCGGTCGAGTCCTTGCTGACGTCCCCCTGCTTCCGTAAGGGAGCTAAGAGCCGCCGTCGTCATAGGGCTTGCGGGGCGCCATCATTGCCTATCTGGCGGAGCTAGCCAGATGGGACACCGGTCTTGTTCTCTGCGGCCCAAGTCGGCTCGGGGTAGGGTGATGATGGCGCTTCCTGTTGACGTGGCTGGCCTGTGCCCTAGGTCGGGCGACGTGGAGGCTCCTCCGAAGCCGAGGTCGAGTCTGTCTTCCATGGCCGAGGCCGAGCCCGAGCCCCTGGGTCGGGCGAGGCGGAGGTTGTTCGGCAGAGGCCAGGGCGGAGTCCGAGCCCTGGGATCGGGCGAAGCGGAGTTCGTCGTCTTCTGGGGCTGAGCCCGAGTCCGAGCCCTGGGTCGGGCGGAGCGGAGTTCGTCGTCTTCCGGGGCTAAGCCCGAGTCCGAGCCCTGGGTCGGGCGGAGCGGAGTTCGCCATCTTCCGGGGCTTAGCCCGAGTCCGAGCCCTGGGTCGGGCGGAGCGGAGTTCACCGTCTTCCGGGGCTTAGCCCGAGTCCGAGCCCTGGGTCGGGCGGAGCGGAGTTCGCCGTCTTCCGGGGCTTAGCCCGAGTCCGAGCCCTGGGTCGGGCGGAGCGGAGTTCGCCGTCTTCCGGGGCCTAGCCCGAGTCCGAGCCATGGGTCGGGCAGAGCGGAGTTTCCTATGGCGCCTTTGGCAAGACCTGACTGCCTGTCAGTCTCACTCTGTCAAGTGGCACTGCAGTCGGAGTGGCGCAGGCAGCGCTGTCCTTCTGTCAGACCGGTCAGTGGAGCGGCGAAGTGACGACGGTCACTTCGGCTTTGCCGGGGGGCGCGCGTCAGGATAAAGGTGTCAGGCTACCTTTGCGTTAAATGCTCCTGCGACTCGGTCGGTCGGTGCGGCGATTTAGTCAGGGTTGCTTCTTAGCGAAGGCAAGGCCTCGGGCGAGCCGGAGATGTGTCCGCCGTTAAAGGGGGGCCTCGGGCGAGACGGAAATCCCTCGGGGTCGGCTGCCCTTGCCCGAGGCTAGGCTCGGGCGAGGCGTGATCGAGTCGCTCATATGGACTGATCCCTGACTTAATCGCACCCATCAGGCCTCTGCAGCTTTATGCTGATGGGGGTTACCAGCTAAGAATTAGGTGTCTTGAGGGTACCCCTAATTATGGTCCCCGACAGTACTGGTTATCAGATTTTCAGTTTTGTGAAATTTCCCTCTCTTTATCCGATAACCTGATGCATCTTGTGCCAAATCGTTAGCTCTATGATTCTCAACTCTACAGATATGCCGAATACTGAATTCATCAAAAGAATGGATTATGCTCCAACATTTCTCAAGGTAACTATTTAGAGTACCATCAAAACATTGATATTCTTCTAACACCTGTTGGACGACTAGCTGAGAATCACCAAATGCTTTTACATGTTTTACTCCCATACCATTTAAAAGTTCTAAACCGAACAAAAGTGCTTCATATTCGGCTTGATTGTTAGTGCAATAAGTTTTCAATCGGCTAGAGAAATCAAAGGAGACATTACTTGGTGAAACAAGCACAATGCCAATTCCTTGCCCTTCATTGCAAACCGATCCTTCAAAATATAAAGTCCAAGGAGTAATAGTGAGGTATGACATGTCTAGTTCATGAATATCATTAACCCGATGTTCTACAATGAAATCCGCTATGACTTGGCCTTTCATAGATTTCAATGATTCATAGGCCAAGTCATATTCTATGAGTGCATAAGCCCACTTACCAATTCTACAACTCATAATTGGGTTATGCAACATGTATTTGATCACATCGGCTTGACCAGAAACAATGCAATGACTAGACAGTAAATAACATCTACATTTGGTGCATGCATAAAACAAGCATAAGCATAACTTCTCAATAAAAGTGTACCTTGTTTCAGCATCCACCAACCTTCGGCTCAGATATGTCACCACATGCTTCTTCCCCTCAGTTTCTTGTGTCAGAACATCCCCAATGACCTTATCCTCAGTTGCAATGTATAATCGGAATGGTACTCCTGCTCGTGGTGCTTTTAATACGGAAGCCGAAGATAAGTATTTTTTGATGAGATCAAATGCTTCTTGCTGTTCTGCCCCCAAGCGAATTCGGCATCATTCTTAAGCCGAAGAATAGGGGTGAACGCATCAATCTTCCCGGCTAGGTTAGAAATAAACCTTCGTAGATAATTCACCTTGCCGAGAAACTTCTGTACCTCGACTTTACAGGTCAGAAGTCCCACATTCCGAATAGACTTGATTCAGTCAGGGTCTATCTCTATACCATGTTCATGTATGATAAATCCTAAAAACTTACCAGCCGACACTCCAAAAGCACATTTACGTGGGTTCGTTTTCAAACCATACCGACACATTTTATCAAAGGCTTTGCGCAAATCAGCTATATGAGAACTAAACTCAGCCGATTTGACTACAATATCATCTATGTAAACTTCCACAGTGTTTCCTAACAATTCATGGAAGATCAAATTCATAGCCCTCTGATAAGTAGCACCAGCATTTTTTAGACTAAATGTCATGACAACCCACTCAAATAAACCAATGAAGCCTGGACATATAAAGGCCGTTTTAGACGCATCTTCTTCGGCCATGAAAATCTGATTATATCCGGCATTACCATCAAGGAAGCTAATAATTCTATTTCCTGATGCATTATTGATTAATGTGTCGGCTATGGGCATGGGATATTCGTCTTTAGGAGTTGCTCTATTTAAATTGCGAAAATCAATGCATACTCTAAGTTTACCTGACTCCTTCTTCTCCACCGGCACAATATTGGAGACCCACTCTGCGTATCTGCAAGGTCTGATAAAATCAGCTTCTAGCAGCCGGTGGATTTCGTCCTTGATGCGTGGGAGAAGATCTGGACGAAATGTTCTAGCCCTTTGCTTGAAAGGTCTGAAACCAGATTTAATAGGCAGCCGATGCTCTACGATCTCTCGGCTTAATCCAGGCATCTCAGTGTAATTCCAAGCAAAGCAATCTGAATATTCCTTCAATAGACCGATCATCTCATCTCTAGGATCGGTCTCCAGGGTCTTGTTTACAAAAGTCGGCCTTGGAGTTTTACCATCTCCTATGTCAATCTCCTCTAAAGGATCGGCCGATGTAAACCCTTGTCCTAGTTTATCAAGATCTCTGAATTCCACTATCATGTTCCCCACAGAGGAATTAGATGATCTTTGTGTGACGGCGGACTTTCCGGTCTCGGGGACCGGATCATCCGTAATACTGTCCTTTTGCTGTGATATATGTTCGGTCTTAAAGTCTGAACCCTTTTGTGAAAGACCAGACCATCCGACCTTGGAAGCCGAACTGTCTGTGACCAGAGACTCATGAACTTTGTGTGTATTCATCATTTAAACTTTATTTAGGATTTAGCCGATTCTCCATCGGCTCTAGCATTACAGGAATGAAACCTTTCTTATCTATACTTATGAATTGATAATCAGAAAAATCTACTCCTGTGAGACATGTAGCAGTCTCATAAGTCTAGAGTACAGGGGCATCGGCCACAGCGATGCAGGCCGATACATCAGCATGTACTTGTTCTATGTCATCGCCTACCCATTGTATTAGCATTTGATGTAATGTAGAAGGTATACATTGATTGGCGTGAATCCAATCTCTGCCTAGGATTAAACTGTAATTTCCTTCTACATCAGCGACGAAGAATGCAGCAGCAAGGGTCGTAGTCCCGATGGTTAATTCAACGGACGTGACTCCCCTGGCTTTGATCGAACTATCAGTTCCAACACCGCTGAGGGTCATGTTGGTCTTGAAAAGTTCGTCATCTTGTTTACCTAATTTTCTGTATAATGAATAAGGCATTAGATTTACAGCTGCTCCTCCATCTACCAACATCTTAGCAATCGGTATCCCATCAATGTGACCGCGCACGAAGAGCGGCTTTAAATGATTTACCGATTCCTTTGGTTTAGTAAAGGCGACTTCTTTAGGACCAAAATCAAACTGGGCGACAACAGGTTCATCGTCGCCAATAATAGTACAATCGGCGGAAAATGTAATAACATTCACATCCATACCTGGGCGTTCTGGAGAAGCCTCGTAGTCGACCAGGTCTTCTCCCAGTAGGTCGTCCTCTTCCATTGATGTTGGCGTGTCGTTGGAGGCTTCCTGGTGAACGGCGGATGATCCGCGCGCGCGGGCCGGACGGTCCGCGCCTGGTGCAGGTTGTCCAGAGGCCTCCTGGTGAAGGACGGACGGTCCGCGCGCAGAGGCCGGACGGTCCGCGCCTGGTGCAGATTGTCCAGCCTTGCTGGCCGGGCTATCTGCCATACCTGCAGGGTGCTGCACAAGTATTGTTTGATTTTCTATTTTTGTGGCCATTTGTTTTTCCTCAACGGCCTTTGGTCTCCATTTCTTTTGCAGTGGTGGGTACTGTGGATGTGTATCATTGAATATCTTTTCCGCCTCTTTCTCCTGGCTCTCTTTTGCTCTTAGGCGCTGTAATTTTCTCTTTTGGGACCGTGTCAATCCCGCTGGGCACCATCGAGGCATGGAGTATTTTGGATCGGCTGTTTTGATGGTAGTTGTATCTTCTTTTTTGGTTGTATTGGCCGATTCACCAAAAATCATCGGCCCTTTATTGTCTCCCTGTATGACAACATCTGCAGTGCCTATTTTGATGATGTCCTTTTTTGTTGTTCTTTGAGTTGCTGCAGGCATATGCCCCCCTGCCGGATTGGTCGGCCTTGGAGGCCGAGTAGTCCGGCAATCTTGTTAGGCCTGTGCCTGGTGACCGGATTCAGCATCGCTCAATCGGTTTTGTACTGGCGGCGCCAACCTGTCAAAAACAGATGTATGGGGTGCCCCCCAGGCGGGGTACTGTGGCATCCCAAATGGACATGGCGGCATGCCCCATATTTGATTTGGGACATATTGTGGAGGTAAGTATGTGTATGAATACGACATGGACGGATAAGGGGGTGGAGGTGTCCATGTCGGCATGTTAGGTCTCAATTGTACAATAGGACCTTTCATTTCTTCTGATTGGTGAGGTGGTCCAATCGGCCTGACCTGACGTTGCTCATGAATGGGTGAGCGGGGTCGCTTTGGTGGCCGGTCACTGGGGCTGGCCTTCTTTTTAACGTATTTAGACAGCAATTGATCGAAAGTCGGGCCAGGCTTGATCAGCCGACCAGCTGCTTTAAATGTATTTGTTTTCCACGTACCTATTTCTGGTCATCGTGGTTTGAAGGTACGTGGTCGCTGCGAGTCCTGAGCATGACCGGACCGTCCGCTGGAGTCCTCCGGACCGTTCGGAGAAGTGTCGGACCGTCCGCGCCTGGATGGCGGACTGTCCGTGATGCGTAGCACGGGTTCCCGCAACTGTCTTCCTGTCTGCGCTTGCCCCCCAGTGCTAGAGGCTGTGATGGTCACCTTCAGGGTCTCCCCTCCATCGGGAGTCTTCTCGGCCACCACTTTCCTGCAAGAAACTTTACAATCCCCATCGGGCTTTTTAGCATTGCCGATGATTGTTTCCTTGCCTTTGCCTTTATCGGCTGTATTTGGCCGAACCAGGACTGTCTTGCCCTCGAAGTCAATCATGTTCATCGGAAAGGGCTCTGTATCCACCTGCATTTCCTGAAATTTCAATCGTCCTTCATTAATGGCCGATTGAATCTGTCGCCGAAATACATTACAATCATTAGTGTCATGAGAAAATGAGTTATGCCACTTGCAGTACGCACGACGTTTTAGCTCGTCGGCGGATGGAACAGTGTGATTTATTTTAATATTGCCATTTTTGAGTAATTCATCAAATATTTTATCACACTTACCAACATTAAACGTAAACTTAACCTCCTCTTGCCGTTTCTTTTGAACCGGCTGTAAGGAGGAACAAGCCGAAGATTTGGCCTGTTTTGGCCAAACCATTTCAGCAGCGTATACTTCTACTGATTCATCATCTGAGCTACTTTGGTCGCATTCTACTATATGTACGTTGTGACGCATTGTTTTAGCAGTTTCTTTGCTCCGGCTTTCGCAAGCCAAAGCTCTCTGGTGTAACTGTGCTAGTGTAAAAAATTGGATGCCTTCTAATCTTTCTTTTAAATGATATCGTAGACCATTAAAGGCTAATCCTACTAGCTGTTTTTCTGCTAAATGAATTTGAAAGCATCGGTTTCTTGTATCCCGGAATCTCCGGATGTAATCATTAACCGATTCATCTTTTGTCTGTCGCAATGACACTAAATCTACCAAATCCAACTCATAGTCACCGGAGAAAAAATGATCATGAAAATTTTGTTCTAGATCCCCCCATGATGAAATGGAATTAGGAGGTAAAGTGGCATACCATGCAAACGCGGTTCCTGTTAGCGATAATGAAAATAAACGCACGCGAAATGCCTCTGTGTCGGCCAATTCTCCCAATTGTGCTAAGAACTGGCCTATATGTTCGCGCGTGTTTTTCCCTTGATCACCCGAAAATTTTGCGAATTCGGGTATTCTAGTTCCCTGTGGGTACGGGTGATGATCAAATCGGCTGTCATAAGGTTTCCGATATGATTGCCCCCCAGGGACCATGCTTACTCCAAGCTTATCTCGGAACGCCCCGGCTATTTCTTCCCTCACTATATCAATGGCAGCCGGTGCAAGACCACCGGCTCTCTGGTCAGACATAGGTGGGGTTGGTTGTATGTTAGTATGTTGTATTTCCCCCCATTGGTTTGAGCTACGTGGTGCATTTCCATTTGCCCTATATGGCTCATAGGTTTGATCGTTTCTTTCCGGCCTTCTAGGTGGGGCCGGAAAGCTTTCCTAGGCTCTGGATCCTGAATTAATGGGCTGGTGCATTGCATAGTGTGATGGGAAGTGTTGCTGGGACGGGCGAGGATTCAGGTAATAATCCTCCTCAAAAGACTCATGCGCGGACTGTCCGGATACGTACCCGGACTGTCCGTCGTTATATGCGGACCGTTCGTCGTTATATGCGGACCGTCCGACTGGGTAGTTTGGGTTCTGTGTCATATGTGGTGGCTCGGGCGCATGTCTGGGTACTTCATTAAAAATGGGTACGTATCCATCGGCATCCCATAAAGGGGTTGTGACTGGTCGTGACAACCTACAGCCGATGTATTACGCGTGTTACCCCCTAATTCTACCTCATTGTTGGAACTTGCTCTCAACTGCAAGGAGGCCAACAAGGGTGAACAGTAGTGACAACAGGGTTACGTGCTAGGAGGCAATAGCTCTGTTGATCTAGCCTCTCACGGGCACTGTGCGGGGGTATTTATAGGTATCTGAGTGCCCAGCGCCTTGTGTTAAGGACGCATGTGCCCTCAGACACCTAGTTTATCCCCAGAATATTCCCATAAAGCAGGGTTACAAGCTGTAATTACAAGAATGCCTTTACAAATTAGGCCCGTAACACAAAGGCGGTCACGCAGGGCCCGTTACAATGGGCCAGATCACACGTGGGCCTCAGAGCTGGACGAGGCCGCGCTGCGGGATGACGACGCCGCAGGCCTTCGTCTGGTGCCGAATGGAGCGAAGGGTGTCCCTGCCCGTTTTGTCTCTGTCAGACTAGCGACTGCAGCGAAGGCCTCGAGCGAAGGGTGGCGTCTTTGCCTTCGCCCCAACATTTGCCCTCCGAGGGACCAGTTCGACAAAGTCACCTGGTGCCGAAGACGTCGCTAGATGGCGGAGACGCTGCCCTCGCTCGAAGTGGTTCCGCGGGGGTTTTCGATGTGACCGTTGATGGACGGCGTACTGTTGGATTGCGGGTTTCCCGAAGCGCCGCGCCCTGTCGGATTGCGGGTTTCCCGAAGAGCCGCGCCCTGCCTATAAAAGGGGGCGGGGGTCGGCGCTTTTTGAACTTTGCCTTCCGCGCTCCGCGAAAACCCTAGCCGCCCGCCGTCTTGCTGCTCGTCTGCCCGCCATGCTCTTGCTCGCCGGAGATCTGGCTCGAGTGAAGCAGACCGCCCGCCGCCGCCGACGGTACGTTGCAATGCCGTCCTCTTCTTCTTCCGCTGCCACTACACCGCCGGCCGCCGCCTCGTCTGAGGAGACGTTGAGTAGCTTGATGGTGGAGGAGTTGCGCGCCGGCGACTCTGTTGATTTTGGTGTGTCGCGGATGACGTCAGCCCGCGTTGAAGATATGCATCGGTTGGGCTACTTTGGCGGCGGAGTTGCTCGTGCTCCGGGGACGGAGGAAGTCCCCGAGCCGGAGGGTGAGTTGGTCATTTTCGAGGCATTCTTCGCCGCCGGTCTCCGCTTGCCTGCGCACCGGTTTGTTGGCGAAGTCCTGCGTAGATTCAACGTTCAAATACATCAGCTGACACCGAATGTTGTGGTGGCACTGTCGAAGTATGTCTGGGCGACGACTTCGTACGGCGGACAGCCGTCGGTTGAAGTTTTTGCGAAGTATTATTGTTTGCACTGGCAGAAGAGGATGATTGGGGACGAAGTTGCCCAGTTCGGGTCATGCACATTCACGCCGAAGACCGGCAAGACCACAATGCAAGTAGTGGAGTTGGTTCCGTGCGCCCACAACAAGTGGGGCAATTGGAATGAATTTTGGTTTTACGTTGCTGAGGGTACTGTCGAAGGCCATGAGGGACTCCCCGTGTCTGAGATGTGCTCTCATTATTACTCTGCGTATCCGCCCTTTGAAGTGGCAGAGGAGGATGCAGACGAAGGGGCCCTTCGGTGCGCCGCCGGTCAGAGCAGTGGGCGTGATTTAGTTGAAGAGTTCGTGGCGTACGGGGTGTGGCCCTTGGCGCATGGCTGGGCGTTGGGCGAAGTGTGCCCTCGCCAGATGCCTTTTCACGGAGGAAGGGTGGTGCGAAGTCCTACCTTCGCACTGAATCTGCGAAACCGCGACCCGACCGCCTTTGTGCGCGATGCGGAGGACGGGGTGGTGCGGCTCGTGGGACGTTACGTGCCGAGGACGGAAGGCCAGCGCAGCTTTGATATCCGCGGGTCAAATGACCGTTTGAATAGGGTCTTCGAATTGAATCAATTGCCGTACGACGGCTATCCTGGTCAAGACGAAGCGGACCGCCGTGGGAAGAAGCCGGCGGTGAAGACTGGAGACGACCCTGCGCCGGCGGCCGCCCCTTCCTCAAAAAAGAGAAAATTAGGTACTGCGATGGGAGGACTTGGGGTGTCTGATAGTTTTGCTAGAGAGTTGATGAGGACGTGTGCGGCCCCGGGGGAAAGGATGTCTTCGCCCGAGCTCCGGGAGTCTTCGGCTCGGATGCTGAGGGTTACCGGGGGTTGCTGGCCTAGGAATGTTCCTATCCCCTGCGCGGCTGACGAGGACTGTTTTACATCTCGTATGGTTCGTCAGTGGAGAGTTTTTCTTACGGGCGGAATATCGGTGTTGTTGTGTGGGCAGTGATGGACAAGGATCGCCAAGGGGCGGCGCAAAAACGCCAGGCGGCTGTCAGGCTGCATGAAGCTAGGCCGAAGCGGCAGCGGGGGCTGCGAAGGCTGCGGCCACCGGCGGAGGCAAGCCGCCGCTGGCGGCGAAGGCGGGCGCCTCTGCACCTAGCAAGGCGCCGGAGGCAACGGCGGGCGCCGGAGGCTCCAAGTCAACGAAGGTGGTGCCGCCGGCCAGCGGAGTGGCGGAGGCTTCGAAGGCGGCCCGAGCGTTGCCGTTGTCGGGCAAACGTGTTGCCGACTTCGGCACCGATATTACTGTGGACGACTATCTTGGTGGTAAGTCGTTGGCCTATTATTATTATTATTATTTTTTAATTCGTTGATGCGTTGCAGGGTCGGACGAGGGCCAGCTTGCTATAGTTGCGCCTGGCGCGGCGATCGCGACGGCTGCCATAGTGCCGAAGGCGAGGAGCGAGGCTCTTGGCGCCGGAGGCGAGGTGTCGGCCCTCGCGGTGGTCAGGGACGAGGCGGGCGCAGCGACCCGCCGGCTGAAGGGAGTGACGGAGGCGCTGAGTCAGGCGACGGACGAGCTGAGTCAGGTCCGCTGAGCTATACTCTCTCCCCCCTTTTTTTAAAGGCAACGGCCTTACGTGTGCTCTGCAGGTGGCTAACTTCACCAGCCGTACTGCGTCGGGGGCCCTTACGGCAGCTTTGTCTGCCGAAGTCGAGAGACTTCGGACGCAACATGCTGATGCTGTCCGTGAAAAATCGGCCTCCGACAGCAAGTGCCGTAAACTGGCGGAGAAGGTGGCCGCCCTGGAGAAGGAGAAGGCTGACCTCCGGCGCCAGCTGGCGGGGGAGAGGAGGGAGGCCAACGAAGCCATCGCCAAAGAGCAGGCTGCGCAGGCGGAGGCCAAGCTGGCGCGGGCGGAAGGCAATATTGCCAAGGAGCTCGCCGGACATCTGCAGGAGCGGCTCACCGCCCTGGAGAGCCGCACGAAGGGGGCCGAGGCCGCGATGCGTGCGGAGGCCGAACGGACGCGCACACAGCTTATGGATACATATCGTGAGCTGGGTGTGTGGACCGGTGACTTCGAGGTGCCGAACCGAGAGCCCGGGCTTCGCTGTCTGGAATGGATGCAGGAGGAGCTGCAGGAACTCCCCGCTGTCGTGGGGGGTTTATGTCGTACGCCTCCCTGGTCACCTGCGAGGGGGCGGTGAACGCACTCTCCCGCGAAGGGTGCCGGCACTTCGAGGTCTTTGACCAGGCAGATGAAGATTTTGAGCGAGATGTCTATAAGGTCGAAGACCCCGTTGTGAAGGAATCCGCCGGGGCCCTCTACGACCGGATGTGGGGTCCGCACGGTCGTGAGGTGGTCAGGGAGCGGGCCGAGACTGCGAGGGCTCAGGTAACGTTGTTGTTTGTTTGGCGTTTGCTGTATGTGGGGTGTGCTTGTGTTTGCTGATTTTTGTGTGTTTTGTCTTAGGCGGCGCGTGGCGAGCGGGTGGACGACTTCGGGGCTCTGAACAGCGCGCTGCCACACCCGGAGCCGACCCCTGCGGAGGCTGTGACTGGGGTCGCCCTGGAGCCAACCCCGGAGACCGCAGCGATCGCGACGGCTGCCCCCACATCTGTTGCGGTCGGCGAAGACCTGCCCCCAAAGGTGGCCGAAGGCGCCCCTGATGCCCCCGCAGCTGCTGTGCCGAGTGTTGAAGATCCCGTGGCGGTGGCGGTGGAAACAACGGTGGAAGCAGCGGCGGAGCCAACGGCGGAGGCTCCCGCAGCGTCATGGCCTTCGCAGGTGGCGTAGTGGGTGTTTAGGGTTGGGGAATTTTGGATGTTGTGCTGAATTTTGGTTGCTGCGCAGGTTCAAGATTTTGGGCCTGCGCACGCAACCGCTACTACTGAGTTTTTGGCGGCTTTGACCGCGGAAGGTGGTAATGAATATGGTGGGTCTGCATCTGAGTTTTTTGATTTTACTGACTCTGGGAGCTCGGTTGAGTGGACTGAGGAGTCGTCAGAGGAGGACTTGGATTATTTTGCGGCCTTGGACGTGGCTGCGGCGGAGGCTTCGCCACACACCGCGGACGCGCCAGACGTGCCAGGTCCTAGCACCGGGCGCCGACGACGAAGGGCGGTTGCAAAGCGTAGGGTTAGTACGGAGGAAAGGGCTCGGCTTCGCGTGAGTAGGTCTGGTCGGCAGGAGCTGTTGTCTTTGCCGGCCGCCGCGAGTACAGGGGAAGGGGAACTGCGAAGTCTTTTTGCGGGTGAGGAGCTTAGGATAATGTTATTTAATTATAGGGAGATGGGAATTATTCCTAAGGTTGAGCCGATGTAGAGCGTGGCGCCCTCGCTTGTATATGTGTAAAGGCTTGTAAGATGAAGTTGTGTGCCCTCGCGTGCCTGTGCCTGCGAGGGCGTTGTGTACTTTGTCTGGTATGGTTGGTTATGTTGTGCTGGTGTGATTATAGTTGGTCTTAGCGCGGATGGTTTGATGCTGTTGTTTCTGCTTTTGTTGTACTAGTTCGGCTGCGCCCTTAGGCGGCTTCTGCGTGGATAGCCTTCGCGGTAAACTTCGGTTTTTTCGCACTTTTTTCGCACTTGTTGTGCTAGTCCGGCTGCACCCTTAGGCGATTTCTGCGCGGAGTTTTTGCGATAGACTTCGGGTTTCTTCGCACTTGTTGTGCTAGTCCGGCTGCACCCTTAGGCGACTTCTGCGCGGAGTCTTTTGCGATAGACTTCGGGTTTCTTCGCAGTTGTTGTGCTAGTCCGGCTGCACCCTTAGGCGACTTCTGCGCGGATAGTCTTCGCGATAGACATCGGATTTTTTCGCACTTGTTGTGCTAGTCCGGCTGCACCCTTAGGCGACTTCTGCGCGGATAGTCTTCGCGATAGACATCGGATTTTTTTCCGCACTTGTTGTGCTAGTCCGGCTGCACCCTTAGGCGACTTCTGCGCGGATAGTCTTCGCGATAGACATCGGATTTTTTCGCACTTGTTGTGCTAGTCCGGCTGCACCCTTAGGCGACTTCTGCGCGGATAGTCTTCGCGATAGACATCGGATTTTTTCGCACTTGTTGTGCTAGTCCGGCTGCACCCTTAGGCGACTTCTGCGCGGATTTGTCGCACGCGAGGGTGGCTAGCGCTTAGCCTCGCGGTGACCTCGAATTGGTCGAATGTCGAAGGCCGTCGTCGCGGTCTGTTTTCGACGCATGTTTTTGCGGGGGATTTTTCACACATATATTACATGGCTCCGCCTCGTTAAAAACCTCACCCCCCGGGAGGAAAAGAGTGCGGGCCGGTACAGGATTGTTTTTGGCGAATTACAAGGGCAAGATCAGCCCCAATGAGTCAGACAAAAAATTTGCGGAGGTTGTCGATGTTCCAGGAGTACTCCAGGTCCTCGCCGTTTGGCGTTGTGAGCCTGTAGGCGCTGGGGGATGCTTTTGTCTTGACTATGAAGGGGCCCTCCCACTTGGGCTCCAGCTTTCCCCTGGACTCCGTCCGAGCTGTTCGGACGAGTACGAGGTCCCCTTTGCTGAACTCCCTCGGGATGACTGCGTGGTCGCGCCATGCTTTGGTCTGGGCTTGGTATTTGTTTAGGGCCTGTAGGGCGAAGACCCGGTCTTCGTCAATGAGATCTTTTGAAGTTGGCTCGTCCACGTCGGGGACGGCTGACGGAACTGTACGCGGGGACCCATGCTTTATTTCTTGCGGGGTCATGGCCTCCGATCCGTATAGAAGGCGGAAAGGAGTGAACCCAGTCGCCCTGCACTCAGTTGTGTTTAGCGCCCAGACTGCCTCAGGTAATAAATCGGTCCATCTGCCTTTTTTCATCGAGGAGCATCTTCTTGACAGCTGTGAAGATTTTCCCATTGGCGCGCTCCATGACCCCGTTGGACTGCGGACGATAGACTGAAGCGAAGGCAAGCTTGGTGCCAATGGAAAAACAAAAATCCTTGAAATCTTGGCTGTCAAACTGCTTGTCGTTGTCAACTGTTAGCTCGGACGGTACTCCGAAGCGGCAAACAATGTTTTGCCAGAAGAATTTCTGGGCAGTCTTTGATGTTATTGTAGAAACAGCCCTCGCTTCGATCCATTTGGTGAATATTCGACGGCTACGAAGGCGAACTTAAGGTTCCCCTGAGCGGTGGGCAGGGGCCCGACAATGTCCAGGCCCCAGCGCTGGAGAGGCCATGTATGGGCAATCAGCTTTGTATACTGCGAGGGGTTGCCTGACCGAGGAGAAAACTTCTGGCAGGCTTCGCAGGACCTTGTGACCCGATTTGCGGCGCAGATCATTGCGGGCCAGTAAAACCCTTGGCGGATCACCTTGGCAGCTAGGGCCCTTGGCCCTGCGTGCGAGCCGCACGTGCCACTGTGGACTTCACGTAGGATCTGCATGCCTTCGGTTTCGGTGACGCACTTAAGCATTGGCTGACTGACCCTTTTCTTATAGAGTTGGCCCTCGATCAGTGCGAAGTCCCGGCTTCGATGTCTGAGGCGCTTGGCCTCGCTGACGTCGGTTGGATGATAGTACCCCTGTAGGAACAGGGCTATTGGTGCCCGCCAGTCTTCGGTCATGATTAGGTTGACTATGCGGTGGCCCTCGCTATCATTAGTTATTTGGAGCCCTTCGGGGCTCTGGACGGCTGGCGTGCCGATGGTGTGAAAGAACACGTCGGAGGGCAAGGGCTCGCCCCTGGCGGCAGCCTTGGCCAATGCATCGGCCTCCTCGTTCATGGCCCTATCCACATGCTGCAAGGTGAATCCCTTGAACTGTCTCTCGAGACTTCGGATAGCCGCAAGGTATTGCATGAGCGCGGGGTCTTTTGCTGCATAGTCTTTCTCGACCTGGCCGGCAACTATCTTGGAGTCTGTCTTGATGATACATGTGGTGACTCCGAGGGCCCTTAGCTTGTGGAGGCCGAGGATAACCGCTTCATACTCTGCTATATTGTTTGTGCATCTGTCGGATTCCAGAGCGAAGCTGAGGCGTGCTGCATATCTGTGTTTGACTCCGGCTGGTGAGGTGACGACTGCAGCGACGCCTGCCCCCGCATGGCACCATGCGCCGTCGCAATGGATGGTCCAAACCTTCTCTGTGGACGGGTCCGGCTGTGTTATTGGCCCAGTCCAATCGACGACGAAGTCTGCCAGTATCTCTTTCTGCCTCTGGAGATTGCGGTTCTTGAGGCGCAGGGCGCGCAGCTGTAGCTGTTCTTCTGTTGAGACGCCGAGGACCTCGCCGTCCTCGGTGAGGTCCGCGCCTTCCAGTGGGGCGAAGCCTGGGGGCGGCTGCGATTGTCCTTCGGGCCCGCAGGTGCGGAAGGTGTCGTCTTCGCAGGTGTGGGGAACATTGTCTTCAGTGGGATCTTGGTGGGTGGATTGGGTGAGGACGAGGGCCTTGCCCTTTCTTGCGGCCAGCAGTGCTGCCTTCGCAGCCTTGTCAGCCTTCGGGTTAGCTCTCTTGGGTGCCATCGCGGGTGGTTTTGTCGTAGCACGAACGGTGGGCACCAAATGTTGGAACTTGCTCTCAACTGCAAGGAGGCCAACAAGGGTGAACAGTAGTGACAACAGGGTTACGTGCTAGGAGGCAATAGCTCTGTTGATCTAGCCTCTCACGGGCACTGTGCGGGGGTATTTATAGGTATCTGAGTGCCCAGCGCCTTGTGTTAAGGACGCATGTGCCCTCAGACACCTAGTTTATCCCCAGAATATTCCCATAAAGCAGGGTTACAAGCTGTAATTACAAGAATGCCTTTACAAATTAGGCCCGTAACACAAAGGCGGCCACGCAGGGCCCGTTACAATGGGCCAGATCACACGTGGGCCTCAGAGCTGGACGAGGCCGCGCTGCGGGATGACGTCGCCGCAGGCCTTCGTCTGGTGCCGAATGGAGCAAAGGGTGTCCCTACCCGTTTTGTCTCTGTCAGACCAGCGACTGCATCGAAGGCCTCGAGCGAAGGGTGGCGTCTTTGCCTTCGCCCCAACACTCATGTGATGAAAAATTTGTAATGCTAGATTTGTCAAATGCACGCGCTAATCTCCTATAGTCGTTTTGCATATCCCCTATGATGTTTTGCATTTGTTCACGCTGTTCATCTACATAATTCTTAAGAGATTGCAGCTCGTTTGTATTACTTACATTGGGGATGTCTGGCGTGGGTCGCAGTGAAGCCGGATCTGTTGCCTGATGTCGGACGACCTTGTTGTTCCTGTCCACTTTGAAGTTGGCCAAGAACATCGCTTTTGCCTCCTAGATCATCTGCTCCTTGTGCTCCTCGAACTGGAGCTGTTCGTCAGCCGGCAATGTATCCCAAGTTGGCTCTATGATGTTGCTTGGGGAAATATTAGAGCTATCCCTTGAACCGGCCATTAGGACCGATTTAATAGGTCTAAATATGTTCTCCCCAGCGGAGTCGCCAAAAAGTATGTTGACGCCTTTTTGGAGCGCCAAATACTCAAGAAGAACCGGCGGCGGTGCTCTCTGGTCAGGCGCGGACGGTCTGCGGCCTAGGGCCGGACAGTCCGCGACCTGGCGCAAGGGCTAGGGTTTCCTGCCTGATGGCCGGACGGTCCGCGCCTTGGGGTCGGATGGTCCGCGCGTGCGCAGGGGCGGCGGAAGATCGCCGGCGGCGCCTGGATCTCGCTCCCGGGAGGGACCCCGTCGGGGAGGAGAGATCCTAGGGGTTGTCTAGGCTCGGGTCGGCCGACCTAGACTCCTCTAATCGGCGTAGAGTCGAAGAGAGGCGAAGAATTTGGGGATCAAGAGGCTAAACTAGAACTAGACTAGAACTACTCCTAATTGTACTGGAAATAAATGCGAATAAAAGTTGTATTGATTCGATTGATGATTACAAATCGGTCGTAGACCTCTCTTTTTATAGAGGAGGGGGGCTGGACCCTTTACACGACCGGATTCCGAGCTAATTCCGCGAATATAGCTAACAAACATAGCACAAAACTCGGAACCCTAATCTATTCTGCGCATGCGCGGACCGTCCGGCCCACAGGCGCAGACTGTCCGGATCGCGGACCGTCCGACCTCAGGGTCGGACCGTCCGCCGTCTCAAAACGATGCTCAACAGTTGGCACTAGATTTTTTTTCTCTGGCCTGATATTTATTATGGAAAACAATACGTTGTGATTAAGTAAAATGACAATATCAATATATAGTTAACAGAGGCTGCTCCACAATTATAGATTCCAATCCCCGCACCATACGCATGTACGTGCATCGGAGCTGGAAGGTGACTTGCCACGTACAAAAGGGCAGGTCGTTTATTACATCATGTTTGCGAGTATTGCAAACTCCGTCAACATCGTGCAAGTATCCATTGCGCGTGCGGACGGTTTGGGTGCTCGTGCTCCCTAGCCCACAAAGAACTTCCCTCCGACTTCGAGCCATGCAGCATGCGTATCCTACGATAGCAACTACCAAACCTATAGCTAGTAGCACTACCAAACCTAGGCCCCGTTTTTGGCAAGTGCAGCCTCTACGGCGGACGGTCCACGGTCCAGACTGTCCGTCGTAGGGGCACGGACCGTCCACGCATGCGTAGAATCAGTTAAGGTTTTATAATTTTTGTGGGATTTTAGCAAAATCCACAGGATAAGCTTGAAAATCGACTTGTAACGGGTTCAGACATCCACCTTTATATAGATGAATGGGTACATCCGATTAAAGCCCTCACAATCGATCCAATCATATTATTCATATTTACCATATTTGCACTGTTCTTTCCCTTCCTTAGGAGTAGGAGTAATTTAGACTTAGTCTAGCTCTAGTATTAGTCTTCCTCAACCTATTACTTCACCTATCTTCGGCCTCGCGTCGTCTAGAGGTGTCTTGGTTGGCCTACCAACACTAATGAACACCTAGAATCTCTCCTCCCCGATGTGTCCCTCTTCAGTGATTGGCGTCCAAATCGAAGCCAACACACTTTTTGGCGACTCCGCTCAGAAACAGGTGTCTAAATCTATAAAAAACATGTTCTCAAATGGCTGGTTCTAAAGATCACACCGATATCTCCACAGACAATATCCTTAAAACCCTGTTTGGAAGCAATCATGTTTTTAAGAAAATCAGTTTTCATCTTTTCGTTAGGAGAGGCTAGCTTTGTTTTTAAGAAATTGAGAATCTAATTTCTATAAACTAGATTATAAACAGGTATGTTTGGAACCACCCTAATTTATATAAACCACTTAAGGTAGTTCGAAAATTAATAGAGGGTCCCATTTGAAGTCCAATTAAGGTAGATCAATCGTGCGTGATTGTTACCTTATTCTTCGCAAACTGTTTAGAGAACACGACCACGTGGTACCCTTAGCTTGTCCGCACTCGTGTACTATAAAACCAACTCCAGTAGCATTTTACACTAAACATAGCTGCACTCGTATACTGCATGTTCTACTGCTTCCTTCAATTGTTACTCTCCAACCTCAAATGTAGAGTCTATGTAGTCCTACTTGCTTCCTTCAATTCTTACTCTCCAACCTCAAATGTAGAGTCTATGTAGTCCTACTCTATCACTCTCTCTGTCTTTCACTTTTCGTAGCTAGGACAAAAGCGAAGGAGATGGATGGTGGGGACAGAGGTAGGTATTTTAGATATATATTGATAAAAATGTGGTAGTTTGTATAGAGTTAAGATATTGAGTAGTTGTGGACACGTCAGTTTAGTTAGTGTATTTTAAAATGTTGATGACTAGGTTAAAAAAATTAGAGTACAAATCTATACTACTCCTATAAGATGCTAAGGAGGGCGTCCACAACTGGGTGCCCCCGCCCCCGTCTCTCGCACGCGACCCGCACCCTCTCCCCACGCCCAAATCTGCGCGACTGCGCCTCATGCCGCGCCCCTGGAACCGCCCCTGTTCCCCGTGCATGCAACTTCTATTGCCCCAAACATCGATCAGCTGCTCCCCCGCCCCCAGCAAGCACGGGACGCCGCTATCTGTGCCCTCGATGCCGATTTAGCAAGGCCGTAACCGACATCTGATTTTTGGCGCACGATCTCCGACGTTGGTTTGGAAATGCCACCGCCATGTCCCACGAATCCAACACCTCTTCCACTGATTTGGAGATCCACACCGATCTGGCTGGCCTCTGCGTCTCTTACCGCTCGCTCACTCCTCCGCTTCTTGCCCGCCGCGGCCACGGCCAACTGGTTCCTTGTCACACGGCAACAAGTTTGGGAACAATGAGCCTCTGCTTGGCGCCCATCGCCACTTCTGTTGTCAGGAGACCTCCCCTCGACCAGGTAGGATCCCTGCGCCCTCGACCCGCAGATATGGCCACGACCCAGGTAACCGAAGCTCCTGCTCTATGCGAACCAAGTGCTTCTAGGGTTGGTTCGTCACATCTCTCACTGAAAAACAGAATGAAGGATTAGTTTTTCCTAGGGTTAATTAGTTATGTGCCATTATAATTTTTCTGGTTTTGATATATGCCATCGAAGATTCTAGACTGGTAACCATGCCATTAAACTTCTTCTTAGATTTGCAATATACCATTTTATACCGTTTTTGTTGAATCAGGTCCAGTACGCGCAAGTGCAAAAAATGTCGTAGTATCTCAAATCATTTTTATTTAAAAACATATATTTGTTTCTAGAACAAATGAGAAACATATGGTTAAGAGCCAACTCTAATTCTATTCAGACTGATAACATGTGGAGCAGGGAAATGGTGTTATGTGTTTTATGGAGGTTGATCTAACTATGTTTAAGTGAGTTCTGCTTTCAGTAGTTTGCACTTTGCAGTTGTGAGTGAGTGGGCTAGAAAGAACTATATTTTGGGATGCAGTGAATTTTTTTTTCTTTTAGCATCCAAGCAATTTTTTTCCTGTAGCAGCTTCTATGTGCTTGCTGATAATCTGACTGTAATTATTCAATCATGTGAGATTGGAGAATAATCGGTTGATGTTGATCAGATCAAAATGCATATTTCAAACAGACGGCTACTTATGGCTGGTGGTGGGAAGCGAACAGACCGCAAAACACAATTGAGAGGTAGGATGAACAATACAAAAATATGCATATCTACAGGTGGAGGTGATTAAAACAGTATAAAATAGCGTATTTCAAATCTAGAAAGAAGTTTAATGGCAAGGTTGCCAGCCTAAAAAGTTCAATGGCATATTTCAAAACCAGAAAAATTATAATGGCACACAACTAATTAACCCTTTTTTCTATGCTCGCTTACCTAATGCCTGCTTTTTCAAAGTAATGTATCACATTATATTGAACGCCTCCTCACTGTGAATAAGAAAAGAACCAACAAGTTAACTTCTTCGCATATGAGGCAGTTATCATTTCTCGATCATTTTCAAATATCCAAGCTGAACACATAAAGTTTTGTTTGTAACTAAATTGTGGTATGTTTGACTACGCGCATCTTAAAATAAATGACTGGATGGAGTCAGTTGCCTTGTTGGTGTCCAAGTAATTACCCGTCTTGGTAACACAGCTGACATGGTAAATGCATTTTCAACAGGATATTTTTAAAAGTCTTGTCATCATTCGGTAGTCTTGTCATCATTCTACCGAATGAAGAAGCCAAGGTTCTGTGCTGACTTGATCCACAAAGGCCTGAATCACACCTTCCTGTTGACACTGAAAAATTTAACAAAAGGGTGGTCCTATAAAGTCGATCATATTTGTACTATGAATTCCTTAATTTTTACACCAATTTATATTATTTTCCTCTTTTTTGCAGGTTTCTATGGTACCACAAGTGAGTAAGTGAGATCTCTTTATCATTACAAACATTGCAGCAATCAAATGGTAGTACCGTTGGAGTTTTCCCAATGGTGAAGTTCTTGAAATGAACATGAATCCAAATATTGCTATTATTCAGATAGCCTTTTTCATACAGCTATACTCAAACTGTTCCACTGTTGCTACTTAGGTTTTTTTCAGCTAGCCAGTGATCTGTAGCTAAGCAAGTATTACAACTAAAAAAATGCTAGCCTACATGTGTACTGATAGGAATACTCATTGGGGGTAGGATGAACAAGGGCTACAGTTTCTAAAATATGATAAATGCATAGTTCTATTAGCATTTGTTCCTGTATACATAACTTTCTGTTGTATCCTGCATGTGAACCTATTTGCTTTCATCTCTCGTGACTTTATTGGCTTGAAGCCATTTGCTATCATCTCTTGGTCATACATATGAGATCTTTTCATCTTCTCAAGCTTTTAAATTCATTTGATCTTCATCAAACTAAAAGATGAAGTCAATTTGCTTACTTTCAGCCTCCAGTTCTAAGTTTGTGCAAAAACTCTGAATGAGGGGTATCAAATTAAAAAATAGTGCTTACATGCTAGATGATTACAAATGTGATCTGGGCTCAATTGCTCATTACTATTTTATTTTGCTTGATGATCTGTTAATGAAAGTAAAAAGTACCCTCTCCATCATCGGTCCGCCGTCGGCCACGTCGCTCTGCGACCCCATCTTCATTCTACACAAGCGCTCACCTCGTCCGCGGCACCACACAACAGCTCAGGCGAGGCACCCACCATCCATCGACACAGATGGGATGAGGTGAGGATTAGGGAGACAATTTCAGAGTTCAGACTTTGTTTCAATGTTTCGGACATTCAGAGCTTACATTGCCTCCAAGTTAGTTCTATTTAGACGTAACATTTGTTGTAGGTAATGCCCCTTTACTGTTCTTATTGATTAGCATGTTGGTACTTAACCTATTGGTGTGATGAACACAATCCAATAGTAATCTTGAAATCTGAAACATAGGCTTAGTGCAGTTCGTTTAGCCTAAAGAATTAGGGGTGTATTGTTTGATTGCTTATGCATTATGCAATTTGGTTATAGAATTTGTGACACCTGATCTGCATCTCCAGCTCCTTCACACCCGTGCAACAGATAAGGTAATTATTCTAT
Organism: Zea mays; assembly: GCF_902167145.1. NCBI lineage: Eukaryota > Viridiplantae > Streptophyta > Magnoliopsida > Poales > Poaceae > Zea > Zea mays. The sequence continues at coordinate 68,293,785 of NC_050096.1, read as the reverse complement.
TTGTTTGGTTGGCATGGATGAATTTTCTGAGTCGATAGGCTTCAAATTTGGGCTGGCTCCGCCACTACTTCTGGGACAGGACATTTAGAGCTCTTAGCAGGTTGACTCACACAGCTTTCATATAAAAATCTTAGTGCTTATCTGTTTTCCCCTTTAATTCATTTGACTTGCAATTAGTCAATAAACATTCTGCAACAACATCTGATCCTCCAAACATCCAAAAGATACTTAGTTACTTACCTTACTTTTTGGCAGATGCACTTCATTTTACCATGCCCACCTGAATCAGACTGAATTGTGATACTTTACCAATAATAAACATTACTCTCATTCAACAAACAATTCCATTGCCCACCTGAATCGAAAATTTTATAAATTAGTTGTCTAACATTAACACATATCCAGATGGTTAAATGATGTATCTTACATGACCTGCTATCAGTGGTGAAAGGCATTGCAATGCACGTGGCTTTGTAGGATCACTTCGGCATGTGCTATAGCTCTTAATCTTCTTCGTCAAGAACCCATCCTTACTCCCAAGAAGGACCTCCATCCCTGCAGGCTTCCCAGGTTCGCACCAGTTAATCTCTGGCTCATTCTCAGCTTGACCATTCCAAGAGTGCAGAATTATTTAGCATTCACTAACAATGTTATATTTAAAGCCCACACAAGATTATCAACCAATTCAACAAGTGAACACCCTATTGCACCATTCAATAATTAAGTTACAATATTAGAAAACTGTTAATTGGACACCATTTTTATTCAAACTTCCAAATGCAGTACTGTTCTTGATGGTGTTCAGTTCAGGTTGTGTGTAGGTACTAAAAATGCTATAAGTGCAAAGAAGAGCTGGAAAATTGTTGTATGTTAACTAAAATAGTACTATGTTTGTTTATTAGCTGCAAGTTTTATGTATTAACTTCAAGTACTACTGTCCATTATCCTTATCTATACTACTCTATATGTCTCTAACGAGGGCGTCCACAGGATTCACCATGCCCCGTTAGCGCGGACCACGCCTTCGCTCGCGATGCCCTTCCCTGCTCGCGTCCGCCGCCACGGCCGCCGCGTCATCCCCGCCTCCCCCCCCCACCCATCCCCTCCGGTCATCCCGCCTCCCCCCACGCCGCACACAGCCCGCCATCCACTCTCCTGCCCCATCCCCGCCTCCGTCATACGCACCCCGCTCGCCCGAGATCTGCTGCAGCAAATGGGGTCTCCCCCGTGATACCATGCCCCTGCCTCGGTGCACCCCCTCGCCCTCGTTAGAAACAAACTTATTGTTCTATTAACACTTTAGAACAATAAGCATATGATGCAATAGATCATACTACGTTGCGCCCCGCCTGCAAATCATGCTGCGCCCCGCCTGCAAATCCTGCTGTGCCCCAGCAAGCCATGAGTATGCCTGGTGTGGAACTACTATGAATGTCGCGACCCCTGGTGGAGTTGGAGGACCGACGGAGGATAAAGGAGAGGATAGCGAGGCCGGGTCTGAGGTCAGAGCGGCGCGGGAGTGAAGGAGACTAAGGTAAATGTTTAGACTGACCAAGACTATAATACATTGGGCAGCAAGTTCAATTGCTTATAAACAATTATTCGAAGGGTACTGTATCAGTAAGGAAAAACAAATTGATTCTATTATTTTACTGATGGTAGCACCATTGGTGTGATGGCTCTACCATCTGAGTCAGCGTTCGAGTGGTTGTGGTTTCTAGATTTGGCTAAGCACTGATTTTGTTCAAACATCTGATTTGCCTTCAGGACTGGATGTGGGCTGCTTCTCCAGATAAGCTTGTTCTTCAAGTGTAGCACCACCGGTTAATACTGTGGTCTGAAATTTGAGCTAAAGAGGCATTGCATGTTTAATATTTTAGCTAAATATGCATTGTTGTCTAAAACTGGGCTAAATATGCATTGACGTCTTAGATAACCTATTGCTGATGTCTAAGATGCATGCTTTTATTTTAATAAACACTTGCTTGGGTAATTTGAGCTAAATATGCATCATGTCGTAGCCTTGCTTCATTGAGAAGCAGTGATCTTTGTTCTTAGTTGGAATGCACTTCCTTTCAGACAAGGATGACATGATCTTTTATGTTCTCAGTACCAACACCTCTTTTGTGTAATGTTGTCTTAGTGAACCTCATGATTAAATTGTGACATGTGTTGCAGGCTTTAAATCCACAGATTGTGAGCAACAACCCTGTTCCGATCTCATCAAAGCAGCAGCATGTCTGAAGTAAATTTGCAGTTACCGTTCTGTTTACTTTTCATCATGCAGCTGTACTCGTCCTTTACTTTTAAATCTGTAACTGCATTCGTCATAAATGCAATAGAATTTCAGTAGACCAATTGAGAGTAGTATCTGAGGCATGAGCCTGTTTATATGTTGATGTTGCATCTGTATTCATAAAAAAGGTAGAACTACCCACATGAGTGGGGTCTCAGGAAGAGATGAATCGAGACAAGTCTTCCTCTCTAAATATAGAGATGCTGCTTAGAACAACCTGGTATCCTTGAAGGAAGGCTTGAGCCTGTTTATATGTTAGCTATTGACATCTGTAGTTCATGAGTGCGTGACACTTCCATTTTTTTGGTTAAGAGTTATTTTGTTTAATTGTTGATCACCGTGATTTGATATATGGAAACATTGGCACGATTTTTAAGGCACTAAAGATGTAAATGGAGGTTCAGAAGCGACTACATGAGAAACTCGAGGTCTTTTATTGAAAACTATTAATTTACTAGGTAGATGCCCGTGCGTTGCAACGGTATACAAAATATTCAACAAAATATTAGTGCATAAAAAAGAACACCGCATATTTCAGTTCCAGCAAAAACGATACATTCCCCACTTGCAGGGTCAGGGCCGTATTTTCTTCCTACTTTGCACCTTAGCGAACAACAAAAACCAAAGAACCATACAATCCATAGACACACTTGCACACTTGAAGAGCAACCAAGTCATGGTAGTCTGCTTACTGTTGCGCGCACTGCACATCTCGTTATCCTCCTCATACACCTCCTAAGCAGTTATGTTTTAATATAAATACAAACAGACTCTAATCATTGTGATTATCAAGGTACTAAATTCATATACCATAGAAAGAAAGAAAACATAGTTTAGTTTTTGCATATAATTGTTGTTTTGTGTGCTTCTCCACCATTCGCGGATACGTCCAGATTTTCCACTAACCCCACCATTAAAAAAGAAAAACACGATTCACAATAGAAGTAAACCATTTACAACATGGCTGAGTGCTACGATTGAAGGGAACTACTCTAATGACCTACTACCACAGCTAGAAAAAACAAGTGAAATAGGGCAGTCATCTTAGGTTAACAAGAAACAAGGAAGCTAATATTATTGACAATGCTTAGCTATTTTCATATCTTCTGAAATGACACATAAGCCAAAAGAAATTATAAAGTATCATAGAACCACCCAGAGAAGTCCAAACCGAACATTTGTTGCCAAAGTCCTCTCATAGTCTCATGATCCAGAATTGTCTCTGGTGACTTCTTTTCACCTGCTCCATGAACATGAGGGAATCTGGTCTTCCTTAATATTTCCACTGCATCTGCATTTTGTCTAAGTTGATCTGTTGACCGCTTGAGCTTGTTGAAAGCGAAACCACAGAAAAAGTTATAAACAAAGAAAGCTCGTAGGCGTAGAGTAGAGGAGACATAAAGAGAAGGCAACATCTTGCAATGCACGATTTTAAGTTTGCGTTTCACCAGCACCGGTAGGTAGCGTCGGAGAGACATGCCGGGCCTAGGAGTGGGAGCGGTCAGGCGCGCCTGGAACCCCAATGGCAGCAGCGTCTCATCACTCAGCCCGATATCCCGCGCGAGGGCGCCATCGTACGTCCGCGCCTAGAATTGGGTGTCACTTCATCGTCGCTAATGAGGGTGGACGGATCCTGTTCATACCAGCAGTTGCTGCCGCTACGCCAGCCGTAGCGCGCTGTGCAGCAGTTACAGGCCATGCAAATAAGAATGAGAAGCCTGCAGAAAGCACCAGAGCCGCCGAGGTTAATATACAGGACATTGTTACAATGAAACAATTGCACATCTATTTTGCTACACAAACAAAGGATGTCTGGACTATACGATGAAGTTGTGGGGATGTAATAAAAATGCACAAGTTGGGAAGCATTCTGCAATTTCAACAGCAAATCCATACAAGATAGGTGTGAATGTAGTAGTGATTATTATTAACTTTCAGATGTTTGTAACATGGTAGAGATCAGACGTACAAGACAGATCTAAGAATCTGATAACTCACCTAACCTATAGTTTGTTCAACAGATCACAACCGTACAGGACAGATCTAAGAATCTGATAACTCACCTAACCTATAGTTTGTTCAACAGATCACAACAACGGAAACTAATCAACAAATCCAGGTCTAACCAAAGTTTGACTCAGAATCAGGGTATAATATATTTTTTAATATGTGAACGCAAATAAAAACCACCAAGTGGATCACAGGCAGAACAACAGTGCATTCCAAATTCAAACCGGCCTTGTGTGTGCACATGAATGATGGATCCAATTCACATTCACGGTTGAAAAGAAAGACAATGCATTTCAGGCAGGTAAAGGCATGCATTTACCTTTATGGGCTGAGTACTCCAGCAGGGATGGAAAGCTTCCGAGTGAGCGGCTAAAATGTAGTGTCAAAAGGGAGGAAATCTAAAATGTAGATATAAAGGTAAGAAATTATGAAAACCTGCACTAAAATGTAGCGGCTAGTCAAAATCTCAATAGCTTGTAGAACATGAATAATGTGTAAGCAACAAAGGGATCTATGATTATTCTGAGTTTACGACACTAAAGGAGGTAACCATAGCAATGACAACAATTTTTATCTTAAGTGTAGACAAGTTATTAGGGTCTAAAAGTCATTCCCTCCTTGAACAAACCGCTCCTACAGGTAGCATCACAGTTTCATGAGGATGAGTAAAGTTCAAACAGTGAGGAAGGGCGCTCAATCTCTACAAAACAGGAAGTTGCCATACATGAGAAGGAAGAGCAATTGTATAAAAAATACCTTTTTCCCTTGTATAAATAGAAGGTCCCAATTAATACCTTTTTCCCTTGGCACATTCAAGAATCTGGTCAAAGTTTGTTTTCTACCAATAAGTTCTCTCCATGCAGCTCCCATGCAAAAAAGGTGCTTCCAGCCTCCCTTGCCTATAAAAATAGTAGTTTAGAGAATAATTTCTTGTCTCCTTTCACCAAATTCTACATCCTAAAGTCACATTCTAAAAGGGCTTGCAAGCAGTAAGAATTATGGTACATGAAGGATTCAACAAAAGCACACAATTATGAATACTCCACAGCACCAGAAATTATTTGAATTTATGTCTTCGTGTGTTTTTTCTTGGCGACAACCCAATACATTCTAGAGGATGAACTCATAAACAAGAATTAACCCTGTGGTCATCTTCATAGCAATAGCCGATGAACACAAAATGACGACACATATCTCAAATAAACACAAGTGTGCTATGGATAAGTGGTTAGTGAAAAAAAGTCTAAAATTGATCTGATTATACATACTCTCTGGCTCACCTTCCATCTCGTCTACCATGAAATTTTCTCTGCACTCCATGCTGCAAAAGGATTTGTCACCCCTACAGTCAGAACACAATATACCAAACATCAAACAACCATCAATAGAACCACATGCCTATTCAAGAATAGAAAAACACCCATAGCGGTGATTCATCTACTAAACTGGATCACTTACTGATAGATGTAGATGTCTTCCCCTTCTTTGAGCTTCTCGCTACAAAAACAACAAAAGATCATCACACCCTCTTTCCACATGAGGCAATTAATAAAGGGGCCTGAAGCATAACAGTACATAAGGAACTGCTAGCAGTTAACCCATTAGAATTAGGATATCTCCTTCCTCTTATCCAAATGTAATATCAGTAAGTGGAGAATCATTAATAGTAATACTTGCATACCAGTTATCACCTTCAATGAACTACAGTCTTTTATTTTTCAAAATTCTTCGGTCAAACCCTTTACTCAAAATATGATGACACAACATCGGTCCAATCTCAGTGAAAACTTACCTTCATGACAACCCAAATGCTAAAATGTGAGCGATACTCTGCTAAGGTCATGCTACCATTACCTACTTCTAGCATACCTGGGTCTACAGAAAAGCGAGGTTCAATAACAGAGTAAAATGGGCAACCTGAGTTGTGTACAAATTCTCGACGTGGCGGCATGACGTGGGAAGCGATTGGGTGGGTGGGGAGTGCTCAGACATGGTCACACAGCGTGCGAGCACATCGACCTAAATTGCCTGTTGCAAGCGGTTGACACTGAGTTTTAGTATTGGTTTCTCCAAGTTCGTCCAACAAGAAGTTCTTCGGGTATTCTCCCACTTTCACTTTGGTCTTGCCCAACTTCATCCCATATCATTTAAAGTGACACACTGAGTTTAGTAAGCAATTCAGCTGGAATCAAACAGATACATATTCTTCTGTTGAGAAAACTATGTACCTTGAGTTCTTGAAGTAAGTATGCACATGAAGACTCTGGTAGCGTAGCAGCACTCGGAGTTTTTCAGCCATCTATGATGAGAATATGCATGGACCATATTTACTTACCATCACTGTTATCATTAGCTCACAGCACAATAAAACAATATTTTATCAACAGAAGGAGAATCATAGTGTAGATAATTAGAAACATGACTCCGAGGAGGTCATCTGTGTTGAGCCATTAATACCCTCCTGAGCAGCATTCTCGCGCATTGTAGAGAATTGAAGGCAGCACCATATCGGAGGCCATCAAATGTACACCTGAAATTCACTTTTAAATTATCAATGTGAATTGCTAGCCACCCAAATGCCCCATTGAGATCAATTAAAGTAGAAGCTACCAGCAATATAAATATTAATATAGACAATAATGCTATATCACTATACATCACTAAACAAAATGTGTTTAGGTACATCAAGTACTTTAATGTTTCTCAAGTAACATAGTATGCATATAAACATTTGCATCATAGAAAAAGGTAAATAGCTAGAAGCAGCACGGCGCGGCCGTGGAAGTTCGCAGAGCGCTTCTTAAACCTTGTGTACAGGCGGTCGAAGCAGGCGGCGATGAGCTGTCGGAGAGTGACTCTGTTCCAAAAGAGAACAATATAATGCAAGCCAAATCTAATTTATAAGAAAACAAAATACAGAACATCTATCAACTATAGGTGGACCCAAGTATTGCAGTACACACTGAAATTGGATGCCTCTGAACATCCATAATTGAGCATAACTGATGAAACTACATTCAATTTGGCATATCGTGGTGAAGGGGCAACACATGAAGCATAATTCTACCCTGCACTGTATGCGAGGACTTCCAATGGGTGCTATCGTATTATAAGATGTGTTTCCTTCAAAAATCAAAAGAACAAGAATACAAAAAATTACCATCCCCACGAATCAAGGTATCTACAGATATGATGATGAAGCTTCCTCATAAGGCCATAACTAAATGATACATGAACCTTTAAAATATGCATAAGGTTTTATGCTCTATTGTTAAAACAATAAAATTAGCTGATACTCATTCGTCCTGAGAGCTATCATGGTGTTCCAACTTCCAATGCGGTAAAATAAGAAACGGAGGAGCTTGCCACTTACCAGAAAGTTGTGTTCTCACGCGATAGCTTAAGTTCAGCACATTTGGGGCATCTGGAAATCAAAACAACAGAGCATAAGCAATTACTTAAAGAAACCGACATGTACTACGCGCTAGTTTCCAAACTATAACTCTGCTTTTCCAGACATATATCACAGCAATGAGCAATCAGACCCACCCAGGTTCTACCTCAATGTTGCAACTACAAGCAGATGAGAGCCAAAGATCCGATTTCTATAACTTATACTAAATAGCGCCACAACAAAGCTGTGTCAATCGTCAGTTCCTAAAATTAGATGGACAGGTGTAGGGCTTCGAAGCAAAACATGTCTGTAATATTTAATCAGACCCACCTGCAGTAATATGAAAAAACATGATTGACAGATAAGAAAACAAAATGCAGAACCAGATCTGTACGCTCACCTAGGCCATGGCGCCCAAAATAGCCAAATCCCACCCGAGACCGACATAATTAGGTTATATTCGACAGCTCCTCCGCCAGCTCCTCCGTCCTTGCTCGCCGATGAGAAGAATCAGAGACCTAGAGGGGTGAGTCGGGGGAGGGGAGACTCACCTTTGTGCGTGCGCGAGAGGCGAGATGCAACGACGGAGGAGAGGGAGAGACGGTCGACGAGGAGCGCGAGGCAGGCGTCGGCGGGAGCACGAGGAGGGAGTGGGGGCGTGGCTACGTGCCTTCCACCAGAGATAAGCTGCGTCGTCCGCTCTGAGGGGGCTGCTGTCTTGGACGAGATGTCGATCCTTGCGGGGTCGCACGCCTCCACAACCGCCATGCGGCAAGGTCGGTCCTCGTGGGGCCGTGCGACACCGAGGCCGAGGGCGGTTCCCAAGCTGCCTGCGTCGAGGCCCTAGAGCGGCGGTGGCGACGACGTTGGGGGAGGGGCGGTGGAGGCAAAGGGAGGAAGGGAAGCGGTGGAGGCCGCGTCGGCGGTGGAGGCCGCGAGGCATTCTATCGCGGCAGGGGCAGGGGGCGGGCAACGCGAGAGAGAGAGGAACGTGTGGGGGAAGGTTAGGGATTGGGTGGTCGTGCGGTGGAGGGAGATAGAGTGTGGGAGACGCAGACGCACGATGCGATATGAACGGTCCAGATCGATGGATGGCAGAACGGCAGAACGAGGGAGGCAGACTACTATTGCTTACTTAATAAGTAGTAGAGATTTCTGTTTTTTACATCATTTTAGTTTACCGACAATCCTACTATGACCAGAAGTCCTACTTAGTTGGGGCTACTTCTACAAGCTGATATTTTGGCCCATTCTCAATATTCACTTATTAACTGTCACGTTACACCTAACAGTGGTTTCTTCTCATGGTTGTAGTAATGCTTAGTTGTCAATAATCTATTGTTGGCAGTTCTCCTGTTTTGTCTTATTGCTTGTAGTTTATGAGTCCTTTTTAGCTTCAAGATCAATCTAAATTTTCCTTGCCAACTTTCTTTTGCTTGTCTAAATAAGTTATGTTTTCAGGTTCAAAGACAACTGCAACTAACAATTAAAGCACAAGGAATATACTTGCAGATGATCATTGAGGAGCAACAAAAGCTTGGTGGATCAATTAAAGCTTCTGAGGGTCAGAAACTTTCTGATTCACCTCCAAGCTTAGATGACTACCCAGAGATCATGCAACATTCTCCCAAGAAACCAAGGATAGACGCATTATCACTAGATTCAGAGCGCGATATAGCACAGCCTAAATTTGAATCCCATTTGATCGGTCTGTGGGATCACGACATTGCATTCCCAGTGGAGGAGTTCAAAGCAGACCCTGCTATGAGCAAGTCATAAGGCAAACTTCACCTTGACAGAAAATTTTCAGAGCTGACCACCTGCTAAACAAAAATAAAAAATATGTACCTTGGATAGGGACTTGTTCCAAGTTTTTCTATATCTTGGGTAAGCAAGTGATTTGGAAATGGTTATACATGACAGGTGCTGCATGTTTGTCATAGCAAACTCTGGTTATTGTTCTACTTGTTTTTTGTCATAATTTTTGCATCAAAACTAAACTATTAAGTGGAAGTATAATTTACTCATCTCGAGGGGGATGGAGCATGTTTGGCTGATTGTCATTATAGTTAGCCTCTCTGATAGTGTTCTTAGATGTACTTCTATATATGTTGCAGGACATTGAGAGTGATGACAAGGATCTTGATTTTGAGGTTGATGATGGAGCTGAGGATGAACCTAAAGCATGATCCGAAAGATGCCCCAGCCGAACCTGCTATCAAGACAGTTGTGGCCCTAGCTGCGCCACCCAAAGAGACAGAAAGACAGTTGTCTAAAAAGGAGATGAAAAAAAGGAACTAGCAGAACTTGATGCAGTATTGGCTGAGCTGGGACTTTCTGGTATTCGAGCAGCGCTGCACAGGATGGTGAGAGTCATACATGTTTCCGTTAAAACTGCCTGATCTATTTTGTATGCTCCGGTTTAGAGAGAGTCTAAATAATTTTGAGTATTTTGAAATTCTAGATGAGTTGTAAATTTCCAACAAGACTATTGTAGTAATAGAGGTTAGATGTTCACGTGTAGGCATCACATTGGTGTGCTTTTGGGTTACCCACTTAGGTGGATTGCCTGAGTCATTCATGAAATATTATTGTGTATCATCGCAACATAGTGAATTGGTTGTTGGCAAAAAGAATTTGAGACAATTAGACTTTGTTAATATAAGTATTTTTCAATTTTATGTAATCGTTGTGCACTTGTGCTCAAACATTTTATCGAATAATTGTGCACCGTCTCAACACACGAGCATTGTACTAAGTCAAAAGAAGACGTCTACCGTGCTTTACCCACTTACCCTGGACACATCATTAGTGAGCAGTGAGTTGCTACATTTTATTGAATATTAGTGCTACAGTGATATTTTGTTACACGAATTTGTATATCATAATGATGTTTGTCATTCTGTATTTATGTTTTATACTAGGTTTTAACTCTCGTGGTAACGTACGGGCACATACAGGTACCTCACTAGGTCCAATAGAAAATGACTTCTAATAATACCGATCCCTCGTGTCGCGTAGCAAAACACATGGATTTATATGATCTCCGTAGCAACGTACGAGTACCTCACTAGGTCCAATAGAAAAATGACTACTAATAATACCGATCCCTCGTGTCGCGTAGCAAAACACATGAATTTATATGATATCTGTTGCAACGCACGGGCACCCAACTAGTTTAAAGTATGATGAATGCAGATAGCCTTACCTCCACGCGCACGACGTGGGCGTTTGTGGTTGTCGGGGACCATAATTAGGGGTACCCTCAAGACGCCTAATTCTCAGCTGGTAACCCCCATCAGCATAAAGCTGCAAAGGCCCGATGGGTGCGATTAAGTCAAGGATCAGTCCATTCGAGCGACTCGATCACGCCTCGCCCGAGCCTAGCCTCGGACAAGGGCAGCCGACCCCGGAGGATTTCCGTCTCGCCCGAGGCCCCCCTCCAACGGCGGACACATCTCCGGCTCGCCCGAGGCCTTGCCTTCGCTAAGAAGCAACCCTGACTAAATCGCCGCACCGACCGACCGAATCGCAGGAGCATTTAACGCAAAGGTGGCCTGACACCTTTATCCTGACACACGCCCTCCGGCAGAGCCGAAGTGACCGCCGTCACTTCGCCGCTCCACTGACCGGCCTGGCAGAAGGACAGCGCCGCCTGCGCCACTCCGACTGCAGTGCCACTCGACAGAGTGAGACTGACGGGCAGTCAGGCCCTGCCAAAGGCACCATAGGAAGCTCCGCCCGACCCCAGGGCTCGGACTCGGGGTAAGTCCCGGAAGACGGCGAACTCCGCTCCGCCCGACCCAGGGCTCGGACTCGGGCTAAGCCCCGGAAGACGGCGAACTCCGCTCCGCCCGACCCAGGGCTCGGACTCGGGCTAAAGTCCCGGAAGACGGCGAACTCCGCTCCGCCCGACCCAGGGCTCGGACTCGGGCTCAGCCCCAGAAGACGACGAACTCCGCTTCGCCCGACCCCAGGGCTCGGACTCCGCCCTGGCCTCTGCCGAACGACCTCCGCCTCGCCCGACCCAGGGGCTCGGGCTCGGCCTCGACCATGGAAGACAGACTCGACCTCGGCTTCGGAGGAGCCTCCACGTCGCCCGACCTAGGGCGCAGGCCAGTCACGTCAACAGGAAGCGCCATCATCACCCTGCCCCGAGCCGACTCGGGCCGCAGAGAACAAGACCGGTGTCCTATCTGGCTAGCTCCGCCAGATAGGCAATGATGGCGCCCCGCAAGCTCTGTGACGACGGCGGCTCTCAGCTCTCTTACGGAAGCAGGAGGACGTCAGCAAGGACTCAACCGCTCCAACAGCTGTCCCTCCGCCAGGCTCCGTCGCTCCTCCGATGGCCACGACATCACACTCGCTGGGTGCCAAGATCTCTCCGGCTGCCACATCGGCATGTACTTAGGGCGCTAGCTCTCCCCCGCTAGACACGTAGCACTCTGCTACACCCCCGTTGTACACCTGGATCCACTCCTTACGACTATAAAAGGAAGGACCAGGGCCCTCTTAGAGAGGGTTGGCCGCGCGGGGACGAGGACGGGACAGGCGCTCTCTTGGGGCCGCTCGCTTCCCTCACCCGCGTGGACGCTTGTAACCCCCTACTGCAAGCGCACCCGACCTGGGCGCAGGACGAACACGAAGTCCGCGGGATTTCCACCTCTTTCACGCCCGTCTCCGGCCACCTTGCTTCCCCCCTTCGCGCTCGCCCACGTGCTCGACCCATCTGAGCTGGGGCACGCAGCGACATTCACTCGTCGGCTTAAGGACCCCAGTCTCGAAACGCCGACAGTGGTATTCTGGCTTTGCTCGAATTTTTGCGTGGCAACAACAACTAGCAGTAGTCGCGGGGCCGGGTGGCCTCCAGAGGCAAAAGCCACCGGGCAGGCAGGCGCAGGCTTGCCGTGGCATGACTCGGACAGCGCACGCGCGAAAATACCAGCACGCCGCAGGGGCATTTCCGTCAAGGGCCGTCCATAAGAGTCCTGTCCACAGCCCTGCCCTCCCGCAGGCCGCAGCCGCCCTTCCCGTCCTTCTTTCTCGTGAACAGAGCAGGGCAGGCTCACCAGCCAGCACGCGCGGCCACGCCACACCCGCGGAGACGCGGCACGCCTCCACTCCTCGGCCCTCCCCCGACTCCGAGGCGAGCACGCCGCACGCTCCGCCTCGCAGTCGCGGCCCCGTGCTCTCTTCCTTCTTCTCCGTCCACCGTCTTCTCCTTCTTCGCTCGGAGGGTTCGATCTGGTGAGTTCTGCTCATTTCAAGGCTTGGTAGTAACTGATTTTTTGGGCTCATTTGGGAGCGTTGCGCCACCATTTTTTTTAGATTTCGCTCTTAGTTAACCCTTTTCGTTGTGCTACTACTGCAAGGGTTTAAAAAGGCCTGCGCAATCGAATTCCGCGCTAAGCTCACCCGGATCTTGGAGCTGCCTGCCAATTTGACCCAGCACACTAGAATCCAGTTGGTTAGCCTCATTTTGTTCTCGGCGGCTCACATATGCAGTAGATTAGTAGACAGCTAGCAGTAGTCTAACGGATTGCAGAGCGTAAATCTGATACCAGCACACTTGAGTTTCCGTATGGAAGAATCGCTGCGTCCTTCCTTCCTTCCTTCCTTCCTTCCGTATAATCAGGAAAACTCATCAAGAACTTGGTTCTATCGATTCGCGCAGGTAACTCTGGTGAGAAGTGAAGACTTAGCACAGTCTGTGCTCGTCAAGTGCCCTGGCACTCTGGCAGGATGCGGTGGCTCGGTCTTTCGGTGGCACTCTGGTGAGAACTATCCCCGTTCATCTGAACTTTCTGCTTTCACTCATGCTGCTGCTACTAACTGTTTCTATTTGATGTTGGCATACTAACGCTCAGTTTCGTCTTGGTATTCTCAGGTAGTTGTGTCCATGGGGGACAAGGTTAATCCCTGGTGCCACTGCCATTGGCATAATCCTGCATGGAAATCCGACACTGAAAGTTGTGCCGGCGATCTCCACCCACCTGACGCTGGGCATCTTACCGCCGATTCGGTCGCGTTGGCTCCAATTTTGGAATTCCCTCCACCGTACCCCTCACGCAAGAGACCTCTCGTTTTGTACCAGAAGGAGAAGCGTGCTCCTGTACTCCCAGCTCCTTTGCCGAGCAAGGGCCCGCCGCCGTTAGATCCCGTGCCGGAGCTCCAAGGTAGCAACGAGACTGACGTGACTGATGCTGGAGCAGGAGAAGAAACCGAGGAGGGTATGCACGAGAACAGGGACGAGATCAACGCGCTCCTGGACACCGACAGGCAGTCTGGTGGCGCAGCCTTGAGCGTGGAGTCGGTGGCCAGCGCTGGCGCTGGCGCTGGCGCTGCGCCGCCGCCGGCAGCCAAGAAGAGAAGGCTCAGCTCCTGCACCGACAAGTCCGTCGTTGACACGGCCAGTTCAGCAGCAAGGCCTCCTGAGCGTTCCATGGAGCAGGAGCAGAGGGTTGAACTTGCGAACGACCGCGACGCGCAGTCGTGCTGCGTTGGGGAGGTGGAAAGCGGGCGCAGGTTTGCTCTGGGGGAGGCGGAAGCGGAAGCGGCAGAGGGCGACAGCCCCGACGAGCAGAGGCGGAGGAGGGAGAGGATCCAGGAGACTGTTGCCGCGCTCAGGAACATGGTCCCCGGGGGCATCGCGAAAGACGCCGCGGCTGTTCTGGACGAAGCGATCTGCTACTTGCAGTACCTGAAGCTGAAAGTGAAGACGCTGGGAGCTGTCTCCCTCTAGCTAAGCCTATCTAGCCCTCTCTCCTCGTCGTGGTGGCTTTGTTGTCGAAGGCCGAAGCCACTGGCTTCTGGTGAGAGGAGAGCTAGCCTATATCACCCATCTGTTCAGTTCAGTCCCAGAGGAGCTCGGATCTTCTCCTACCCGACTCACTGTCGGTGGCTGCATCACCCATCTTCCTCATCGTGGGTTGGTATGCAAAAGCTAGAAACATCTTTCCGCTGAGCGTGATCCAAAGCGAAGCCCCCATTCCATGCAAAGCGCTGGGTCGTGCCGTGCGTGGGGTGGCTCCTGCTTTATATACGCGTTGTGCTCCTGCTTTGGCTGATGTTTGCTTTGGTAGTTATATATAGTTCTGTGTACTACAAAGTAAAGTAAGTCTTGTAAAACGTGCACATCCTCCAGGCGGGTTTGTTTCTCTGCTGCCCGTCTCCTATCCTGCTGGCCATGATTGTTTGGAGGCTGCTGCTGCTGCATCATGAGTCGTCCGTTGCCCTTGGAGAGAAGAGAAGAGAGGGTCCGTGCTGCGTTCCACTGCCAGGTTGGGAACCGCAAGGGTTTGCCGGGAACGGAGGGAGGGTCGGAATCCGACTGCGAGTGGGCACTGGGCACCAGCACGCGTGCGGCGCGTGGGGGTCGGAGCGTGCGGCGACGGAATGAGTGGCGAGGCAGGCCAGGCGCGGGGGCACCTGCTGCTTTCCTTGGCTTAGGTTAGGTGCGACTGGACTGGACCCCCCAGCTGAGTCCGCACTAGAGATGGCAATGGGTACACGAAATCCGGTGGATTTTTCTCTATTAGAGTATGAGTTTGTCTACCCATAGGTTTGTTAATGGGTTAAATGGAAACCCAACGGGTACGTAGGCATGAGTTTGTTCTTCCACTACCCATACCCGCAAACCCATGTGTTTTTAAAACCCGACTTAAAATCAACATTCCTTATAAATATGTCTCATAATATTATTAATTGAATATGTTCTAATTAAAATAAACTTCATGTAACAAATTTTAGGCTAAAATTAGTTATACTTGTTCCTTGTACGCTAGCTTATTAATGTATTGATTGTCATTTACATAATGAATTATTTTTTATGTTGATGTTAGTGGGTATGGAAAACCCGTTGGGTACCCGAAACCCGCGTGGGTATGGGTTTGGGCAAAATTTTATACCCGTCATGGGTATGGGTTTGGGCAAGTAATACCCAGCGGATTTTTACCCATTGCGATCTCTAGTCCGCACGCCTCCCCCCATTAGAGTTGATATGTCTTCTACTCTGTCTCCCTCCCCCGCCGCACTCCTCCGCCCCTCTCCCTCGCGGCATGGTCCGACGGACGCCAAAGGCCGTCGTGTCTCCCGCCCCATCACTCGCCTGCGATGTCGGGTATTGCCGCCCTCCCTATTAAGAGTGTAAAGTCAGCGTCTACAGCCCCGCCTTCGATGCCTGCCCGCCTTCACCTCCGCAGCGCTGGGAACACCCTCTAGAAAACATCCTGCTCGCAATGCACCCGCGTCTATCGCTGCCCGCGCTCCTCTCCCCTCTGTCGCCTCCACCGGATCTGCGAGCAGGACCGCCACCGCCTCCATGGATGATGCCTCGACTCGCTACCTCTCCCTCGCCCCCTCGCCTCTGTCACCTCCACTAGATCTGGGAGCAGGGCGTCGCGTGGAAACCCTTTGGCGGACGACACGGAAGGCCAACCTCGGGCGGCACACGCAGTCACGGCTCGCTTGAGGCCAACCCTGGACGGGAGATGCAGCCATGCCTCGTCCGAGACGAACCCTGGGCGGGACACACAGTCACGGCTCACCGGAGGCCAACCCTGGGCGGGAGACGGAGTCACGCCTCACCCGAGGCCAACCTCGGGCGGGAGACAGTCACGGCTCGCGGGGCCAACCTCGGGTGGGAGACGCAATCACCGGCTCGCTTTGGGTGAGAGACAGTCACGGCTCGTGAGGCCAACCAAACACAGCCACGGCTCGCCTGAGGTCAACATTGGGCAGGAGACACACGTGCACAATACTAGATAGATCTTTACGTCGTCTAGATATGCGCAGGTAATAAGCATTTAACGAATAGTTTGTTTAAATGAGGTAACTAGTTTACCACGTCGTAATCTGCAGTAGTCATAATTCTAGATAGTTGGTGTTGCAGAGATTAATAAGCCTGTTCCCAACAGTTACTTCACATAGATAGATCTTGTTTAAATGAGGTAACATGTCTACCACTTCGCTTCAAGAACATAGATATGCGCAGGTAATAAGCATTTAACGAATAGTTTGTGTTCTGTTACAACTTACGGACACCATACTAGTTTGTTACATAAAATTCTAATTAGCATAAAATGTTAGTACCAAATAGACAATAAATTTGTATTATTTGATATTACTATACAAATTTATTCTATTTTCTATATTATAATATTAGTAATATATTTATTTTACTAATTTAAAATATATTATTTAAATTATTTTTAAGATTTTATAATATAATTTGGAGCGTAACTGCGAGCAAGGAGCGAGCCGAGAAGACAGCTTTTCAGGCTCGTTAGAGGGGCGAGCGGAGACGAGCTCGGCTCGTTAAATAATCGAGCCACAGCGAGCCGAGCTCGATTCGGTTTGGCTCATTTCCACCCCTATTAATGGCAAGCACTCCATATTAGGAATGTATATAGAAGCATTACTTGAGGCAATTGATGTAAGGAGTTTATAGAGCCCTTCCAAAATTTAAGGATCCTTCGGTTTAATTGCTGGTAAAGTTCACTGATAAATGGAACCGGGTTGGCCAGCGGCAGCTTTCTGCATGCGACGGCCACGCCATGAGCGCTGGATCAGCACGGGGCGCGCCACGCTTGCCGACGGTTTGCCACTGTCAGTCACCTCTATCTCCTCTTGACAGAAAATTTCATAGAAATTTTATACGAATCGATCCATTTTCACAGAAAAACGCAAGAAACAAACAAAATTTCTCTGTTCCAAAGGAGCCCTCTATCTCTTGGGTGTCTTTAAATGTAAGGCAGAAGCTGACCAATACATTCTCAGGGACAAGGTGGCTCAATTTTGTGGCCCTAACTTTGGTGATATTGTTGCTTCTTCATCTGCTACGCTAGAGATAAAAGTTGATAGTGAGGTAACTAATCCTTATCCTATCCATGCTAATTATTCTAAAATGTTCTAAAAAATCAAAACATGTTAACGACAATAATATTGTGGCTCTTTCTAATATGACCATGGCACACTTTGATGAACTAGAGGATAAAACAACAGATTATGTTGATTTATCGGTTCAAGAATTTGCTCTTAAGCAACCTCAATGTGGCATGGCTTATAATTACTATGGAAATTTAAGGCTTTATGTAGTAGCCAATAAAGCTGAATTGGCCTCTTCAATATTTGAAATCGATAAGGTAAACAAAGGCGGAGTTAATGCATCTATGCCAGTGACCACTTCCACTCCTAATTCGAATCAAAATTCATGAACCGGTTATGGAACAAATAGAGAATCAAGTTTCGGTGAGGTATAATACGATTCCCCTAACCCATGGAATTTACCTAGTAAAAATCCTGTAGTTAATAGTGTACTAGTAACTTCTGTCACCGACTTGAATAAAGCTTTGAATGAGTATAAAAATGAGATGTCTAAATTTATTGAGAATAGCTTGGTGTATAGATTAAGCCTAGTAGAAACACTTATAACAAGTTGTATGCTTCAATTTTTTTTGATTTTTTTGGAAGCTACTCATAGTTGGAGGGTACCAAATTTACAAAAAAAAATTGGTGATTATAATAGTAAATCTACCATAGAACATGTTAGCTTGTTTCTTGCTCTGAGAGGTGAAGCTAGTAGCATGAAAATTGAATGTGCGTTATTTTTCTTTTTCACTTACTGGTACAATTTTTGCATGGTTTATGTTGTTGCCCTGCTTGTTGTATTGGTTCATGGGCTGGTCTGTGAAATAATTTGGCGATAGCCATTTTCTTTTTTGAGATACATTGCTTTTGCTATATATATCTAGATATGGTGCATATTTAAATGCATAATAAAAATGTAAAAATCTAAAACGTCTTATAATTTAGGACAGATGAAAGTACTAGATATTAGACATTTTTAGTGTTTTTATTAAAATGGAATATGTACCGCCTTTGATGCTACAACTTTTACTTAGCTTTTAAAACACACCATTCTAAATTGTAAAAAAATATTAAAAATGTGTTTTGCAAGATGAATATACTAACCTTTGTTATGATAATAGTTTTCATATGTTAATGGAACAAGCTAAAAAGTTTGGCAAAGTATAGTCCTATAGCTTCCATTTCGACTCAGAGAGAGTATGTTGTATCCACTAACCGTGTACACAAGATAGCCCAACTAATTAATTATTTTGTGAGCTATCACCCAACCTTCTGTTTATCATGGATTCATGGAAAAATGTAATTGCCATCATTACACTAAAAACTAAAACTTATGAAGGAGAACCATTGTCTTGCTATATATGAGATGACAAAATTTTCCAAAGAAGAGAGAAGCCGGCAGAACCCATCCTGTTTCAAATCTCTTCTACTACTTAAGTTTCTAACGTAGGCGTCCACAAAACGGATTGGTGCACGGTTCTGCCGATGTCTCCCACACACGCGCATGGAAGGAGGCAGGCACCCTTCCCCGCCGCCCCGGATCTCGCGCCAGCCCCAGCCCTACCCCGCCTGCCCTTCCATTCTTCCCCAGCCGCCCCCCGGTCAACGTCACGAACCCGGGCCTCGTGCCGTTCGCCGTGGCCACGCGGTTCGACGAGCGGGTCACGGAGCTGCTGAGCGCGCTCGCTGACGCGGCGGCGGGGCGACCAGGCAGGTGGGCCATCGGCGAAGCGCCATGGTCGTCGTCGGGGGGCAGGAACCAGGCGGTGTACGCGCGCCGCGCGCCCGGCTCTTCATCGCCTCCACCCGCTCCAGCGTCTCCACCACCTCCTTCATCGAGGGCCGACTGCGAGGCTCGCCGGCCAGGCAGCCGAGCGTCAGTTGCGCCGCTTGGAACGCCTGCTTTTGTTGATCGTTTGTTTTGGTCTGATTTCGGTGGGTCTATCCGCAGAGAGGAAGAAGCAGAAGCTCTCCGAGATCCAATCCGGCGTTGAGGAAGCTGAATCGCTGGTAAATAGATGCCGCGACACGTTCTGGTTTGGGGATCCCCTTGGCTAACAGGACATACGACATTTGGGGAATGGGTAGAAAAGCAGAGATTAGGGATTTTTCGTTTCCGTCGGTGCAGTTTTGGTGTTCCAACGGAGTTGCGAGATGTTTATGTGCCTTAGTCTTCAATTTGGGGGTTGGGGGAAAAGTAATTTTATGTTTTTGTTTTGTGTCTGCAGATTCAGAAAATGGACCTGGAGGCAAGGAGCCTACAGCCTAGCATTAAGGCTAGTTTGCTTGCAAAGCTGAGGGAGTATAAATCTGACCTCAACAACGTCAAGAGTGAGCTCAAGAGGATATCTGCGCCCAATGCCAGGCAGGCTACCCGGGAGGAGCTCCTGGAGTCTGGAATGGCTGATACTCTCGCAGTGAGCTAATGATAGGACTTGACTGTGTCTACGAGACTGCTCCTAACAATAAACTGAAGAAAGCAAAAGAAATCATTCAACGTATTCGCCGAAGAGAACTCTACAAGGTAGTATGATGCTTTAATTGCTCATATACAAGTGTCATTTTGTCATGTCATTACACATGGTTAGGATACATAGGAGATTCTGTTTTTTAACACATAGTTGTCCCATGTCCATGAATTCATTTGAATTAATTTACTCTTCGCAATCTTATACATTAAAATCGTGTTACCTATTACATCACAACTTCATGAGAGCATGCTTGTTCTGTGTAGATATGGTAGTCCTGGGAGGAAGAGCCATCGCCGCTATGTATGGCAGAACCACCCGCGAAAGCAACCTCTCTGGTCTCGCATAGCCAGAGCAGGAGCAGCTCGCTTGCGCGGCCGCAGCGCTGGCGGTCGGCCCCGCGTACGAGCGCCTGCAGGTAGGCCAGCTTCTGCTGCAATGCCCGAATCTCGGCGTCCACGCGCAGCAGCGTCGTCGCCTCCTCCTCCGTCAGCTCACCCAGCTTGGCCAGCACCCCCGTCACCCCCGCGTCCGCCATGGCTGTCGCCGGGACCGAAAGGCTAAAACTGTCACAATGACGTAAAGTTTGGTTGGTGTTGGCGGCTCACGCAAAACCAGACCTTTCCAAGTTTTACTTTAGCGGAGTTTTTTTGGAACGAGAGCAAAGCAGCACAGTTTCAAGAATGTGGGGCAATTTGAATGTTCGTTCCTGCTGCACTGCTACTGCTTTTAGAATTGTAGTATGCTTCATCATTTATTTATTTCTAAAAAAACTTGCATGAATTCTATCGTGACTTTTATTGAGAAAATAATGTATTCACGTATCTTCATGTTTCTGATAAAGGTATTTGTATATGCATCGGTGCTACATATGCGAATACAAGTTTTGTTTCAACTCTGAAGTCTCAAGTTGAATTCTAAACTCCAGTTTGTTTTCTACTGTGCTGCTGCAGGAAGCCAGGAACCCATCCGAACAAGGTTGCAATCATGATAAGCAGATAGAGCAAGCATATGATGATATTTTGAATTCGTCGAAGCATACTTTGGCCAGCATGATGGAGCTGCAGGAGGTTCAGTTATTTGCACACATTGTTTTTCTTTCACTCCTATGATTTTCCTCAATATGATCAAAATGTTTCTTTTGCAAATAATGATTGAAATGTTTCTCATTGTACTCAACCTCTTAAACTACCTATAGGCTTTGCTTGAGAGTAATCAGGCTACAAAGGATGCCAATGGTATTGCTGCTCTCTATATTGTTCTTGTTCTAATGTAAAAACTACAACACAACTCTTTACTTGATCCCAGAAATTCCTTCTGCCTCAAATGGAGACAATGACGAGTGGTCAGAAGTACAGAGATTGCAGACAAGGTAAATTTTGCAATAGAAATAACTAACCAACCATTAGTGCTTGAAAAAAACTGGACTGGTGACTGGGGCACGTGGTTTCATCAACATTTGGACCTCAACGGTCTAATCAGTATAACTTAGAAGTTGGCTAGCTCTTGAAAAACACTGCATGACACTAAGCATTTGTTTATTTTTAGCTGCTTGCACCCCTATGATTTCAAGTAACTACTTGTCTACTTGTGATAATCACCTGAATATGAGTATTTGAAATGCTTATCACGTCTCGGCAATTGCATTTCTTTTATGCGTAACTGAAGTCTGCTCTAGCTTCCTAATAGAGTTCATTTTTTAATACAGAAACCACTTTGAGATAGCCACAATATAGTAAAAGTGGCAGCTAAGGTACTAAAAACACCCATGCAAATAAGAAAAAAAATGAATCTTGTATTTTAATTTTGTTAAATACCTCTATAGTTTGGCGATATATTATGTTACCATCCTGCTTGTAGCCTGTAGGTCATTTTATATGAGCCATCAAATTGCGATGACAGTTGCCACAAATCCAGTTTCATATGAAGGTATTAGCTGTGTAACAAGCTAACTGCTGCTCTCTGCCCAATAAGTTATTCAATTGGATTAGTAGGTTGCATCCAAGGTTATTCAATTGGATCAGTAGGTTGCATCCAAGGTATACTGCTGCTCTCTGCCCAATAAGTTATTCAATTCGATCAGTAGGTTGCCTGTTCCCTTCATTTTATTAAAAAATACATAATAATATAATAAGTACCTGTTTGTTCTAAAAATAATACTTCTGTAAATGAGGTTATTAATTTTCCTTTTGGTAATAATGCAGGTTGATGATACTGAAGTCATCAGTTTTTTGTTGCAAACTGAAATAATTTCTCTGTGCTTGCGAACCATGGAGATGGGTAGTGAGCTATCCAAAACTGTATGTAGCTAGCCATATATTCTCATTCAAATATCATAATTTATCTCTTCTGCTTAATACTGGCAAAGGTGTAATAGTTTTTTTAGTATTGATTTGTCACCTGAAGTTTATCTTGTGCACTACTACTTTGCCATCATCAGTTATCTCTAGAATACTCTTATCCTGTACCATCTTCTCTCTGATAAGCCTAAATTTGTACAATTCATAAGCCTAAAAGGTGACTTATATAATATATACAAGGACCCTCAAGAGTTGTTTGGCAATTCAGTGACTGTCCTGGGTCCTGTTTTGGGGAGCTTCTGGTAGCTTTTGCTTCTCCAAAAGAAAAGCTAGAAGCTCCCCCCCAAACAGAGCAGCTTCTTCAAGCCGGTAAAAGCTTCAAAAGCTATAATTATACTAAAAACAGTGAAGCTCCCTCAGAGCAGCTTCCCAGCTCTCCAGGAGATGCTTTTGGAGAAGCTACAGTTTCCCCAAACAGGGCCCTGCTCTGTTGAACCCCCCCTTCCTGATACATATTTGAATATGAGTTTATAGTGTGTGTGGGGGGGTGTAAGTAGGGGGGTAATGGGTTCTAAATTTTATACTATAAAAATTAAGGATCAGATTAGAATTGAGCTCTATTTCTATTCATTTTTGAACTAAAATTAATTAAGGGCTCAAATGAATTATGAAGAAGCATTAGGATCATGATCCATTACCACCCCTACGTGTAAGATGTTTTTTGGTGGTTGTGGTTGATTTTGAATTTTAAGGCCGCATATGTCTCATGGACTACACAAGCTCATATTCATCTACATTTGTAGCCGTCACTAACTTAGCCAAATATGCATATGTGGCGGCTGAGAGCACCTAGAGGGGGGGGGGGGTGAATAGGTGATCCTATAAAAACTTGAAACATAATGCCACAAAACTTGATTAGGAGTTAGCACAATAAAGCCAAGTGACTAGAGAGGAGTTCTTGCAAGACACGATAACCACACGAAGATCAACACAGATAGACACAATGGTTTATCCCGTTGTTCGGCCAAGTCCAACACTTGCCTACTCCACGTTGTGGCGTCCCAACGGACGAGGGTTGCAATCAACCCCTCTCAAGCGGTCCAAGGACCCACTTGAATACCACGGTGTTTTGCTTAGTTTCACTATATCCCGCTTGCGAGGAATCTACACAACTTGGAGCCTCTCGCCCTTACAATTTGATGTTCACAAAGAAGCACGGAAGTAAGGCTGGGATGAGCAACGCACACAAGACACAAAATCAGAGCACAACACGCACACAAGTCACAACACGAGCTCACAACACAACCCAAAGAGTTCTCTACTCAAATGGAGCTCTAGTTGCTATCACAAAGAATCGAATACGCGGAATTGGAGTCTTGGTGCTTAGAAACGCTTAGAGAATGCTTGGTGTGTTCCTCCATGCGCTTAGGGGTCCCTTTTATAGCCCCAAGGCAGCTAGGAGCCGTTGAGAGCATTCCAGGAAGGCAATTCTTGCCTTCTGTCGCCTGGCGCACCGGACAGTCCGGTGCACCACCGGACACTGTCCGGTGCGGATTTCTTTCCTTCTTTAGCGAAGCCGACCGTTGGAGATTCAGAGCCGTTGGCGCACCGGACAGTGTCCGGTGCACACCGGACAGTCCGGTGCCCCCTTCTGACCGTTGGCTCTGCCACGCGTCGCACGCGGATTACGCGGCCGACCGTTGGCCCGGCCGACTGTTGGCTCACCGGATAGTCCGGTGCACCACCGGACAGTCCGGTGATTTATAGCCGTACGCCGCCGACGAAACCCGAGAGCAGCCAGTTCGCCAGAGCCAGCCTGGCGCACCAGACACTGTCCGGTGCACCCAGACTACGCAGTCTTGGCTGCACAGCCAAGTCTTTTCCAAATTGGTCTTTTTCTGTTTCTAGCACTTAGACACATTACATTAGTATCCAAAACAATGTACTAAGTCTTAGAAACATACCTTTACTCTTGATTTGCACTTTGTCCATCATTTGGCATAGATTAACACATGACCACTTGTGTTGGCACTCAATCTCCAAAATACTTAGAAATGGCCCAATGGCACATTTCCCTTTCAATCTCCCCCTTTTTGGTGATTTATGCCAACACAACAAAAAGCAACTAAAAGAAGTGCAACATCAATGCAAATGAGAACAAAAAATTGTTTTGATTCAAATTTGGCATATTTGGATCATTCTTTGCCACCACTTGGTTTTGTTTTTGCAAATCAACCTCAATTTCCTATCTCTAAGTCAAACACACTTGTTGAAACATAAAGAGAGTTGTTCCATGAGAAATTGATCAAAGATTTCAAAAACTCCCCCTTTTTTCCATAATCAAACATTCTCCCCACAAGAGACCAACTTTTGACAGAAGAGACAATAAGAGAATTTTGACAAACCAAAAAGCTCTATTCTACTATTTTCAAAATTCTCAAGTGGTAGCTGATCCATTTATTGCTTTGGCCTTATTTTCTCCCCCTTTGGCATCAAGCACCAGAACGGGATAAATCTTGGCCCTTAAAACCCCATTGCCTCACCAAAATCTTCAATTAAGAGTAAAAAGGCAATAAGAGCATGAAGATGAACTTGGAGTTAGTTACTCTTTCATCGGAGTGCAGTGGAAGTCTTTCATGGTCCAAGTCCAACATTTCCTTTCAATCCACCTTTGAGACTAAATCAAGCAAACTCAAGCACACAGTTAGTCTCAAGGGGTCAAGTTGTAGCACAACTCCCCCTAAATATGTGCATTACTTGCAAATGGACTTGTGAGGTCCGGGGAGTGTTTGTACAACTTGAGCACCATACATAAACAACAAAATGCATAAAGGAACATGATCAAGGCATAAAACACATGTATGCTATAAATCAATCCAAGTTCCGCGAATCTAAGACATTTAGCTCACTACGCAGCCTACAAAAGGTCTTCTCATCTAGAGGCTTGGTAAAGATATCGGCTAGCTGGTTCTCGGTGCTAACATGAAACACTTCGATATCTCCCTTTTGCTGGTGATCTCTCAAAAAGTGATGCCGGATGTCTATGTGCTTAGTGCGGCTGTGTTCAACAGGATTATCCGCCATGCGGATGGCACTCTCATTATCACATAGGAGTGGGACTTTGCTCAGATTGTAGCCAAAGTCCTTGAGGGTTTGCCTCATCCAAAGTAGTTGCGCGCAACACTGTCCTGCGGTAACGTACTCGGCCTCAGCGGTGGATAGGGCAACGGAGGTTTGTTTCTTAGAATTCCACGACACCAGGGACCTTCCTAAGAATTGACACGTCCCCGATGTACTCTTTCTATCGACCTTACATCCAACATAGTCGGAGTCTGAATATCCAATCAAGTCAAAGGTAGACCCCTTTGGATACCAGATCCCGAAGCAAGGCGTAGCGACTAAATATCTAAGAATTCGCTTCACAACCACTAAGTGACACTCCTTTGGATCGGATTGAAATCTAGCACACATGCATACACTTAGCATAATATCTGGTCTACTAGCACATAAATAAAGTAAGGACCCTATCATAGACCGGTATGCCTTTTGATCAACGGACTTACCTCCTTTGTTGAGGTCGGTGTGTCCGTCAGTTCCCATTGTAGTCTTTGCGGGCTTGGCGTTCTTCATCCCAAACTGCTTTAGCAGATCTTGCGTGTACTTCGTTTGGGAGATGAAAGTGCCGTCCTTGAGTTGCTTCACTTGGAACCCAAGGAAGTAGTTCAACTCGCCCATCATCGACATCTCGAATTTCTGAGTCATCACCCTGCTAAACTCTTCACAAGACTTTTGGTTAGTAGAACCAAATATTATGTCATCGACATAAATTTGGCACACAAAAAGATCACCATCACAAGTCTTAGTGAATAAAGTTGGATCGGCTTTCCCAACCTTGAAAGCATTAGCAAGTAAAAAGTCTCTAAGGCATTCATACCATGCTCTTGGGGCTTGCTTAAGTCCATAGAGGGCCTTAGAGAGCTTACACACGTGGTCGGGGTACCGTTCATCCTCGAAGCCAAGGGGTTGCTCCACGTGCACCTCCTCCTTGATTAGCCCGTTGAGGAAAGCACTCTTCACATCCATTTGGAACAACCTGAAGGAATGGTGAGCGGCATAGGCTAACAAAATACGAATAGACTCTAGCCTAGCCACAGGAGCAAAAGTCTCCTCAAAGTCCAAACCTGCGACTTGGGCATAGCCTTTTGCCACAAGTCTCGCCTTGTTCCTTGTCACCACCCTGTGCTCGTCCTGTTTGTTGCGGAACACCCACTTGGTTCCCACAACGTTTTGCTTGGGACGAGGCACCAGTGTCCAAACTTCATTTCGCTTGAAGTTGATGAGCTCTTCCTGCATGGCCAACACCCAGTCCGGATCTAGCAAGGCCTCTTCTACCCTGAAAGGCTCAATAGAAGAGACAAAAGAGTAATGCTCACAAAATTTAACTAATCTAGAGCGAGTAGTTACTCCCTTGCTAATGTCACCCAAAATCTGGTCGACGGGATGATTCCTTTGAATCGTCGCTCGAACTTGAGTTGAAGGGGCTTGAGGTGCTTCTTCCTCCATAACATGATCATCTTGTGCTCCCCCTTGATCACATGCCTCCTCTTGATGAACCTGTTCATCGTCTTGAGTTGGGGGATGCACCAATGTTGAGGAAGAAGGTTGATCTTGCTCCTTTTGTTCCTGTGGCCGCACATCTCCAATCGTCATGGTGCGTATTGCGGCCGTTGGAATGTCTTCTTCATCTACATCATTAAGATCAACAACTTGCTCTCTTGGAGAGCCATTAGTCTCATCAAATACAACGTCGCTAGAGACTTCAACCAAACTCGATGATTTGTTGAAAACCCTATACGCCTTTGTATTTGAGTCATAACCTAACAAAAACCCTTCTACAGCTTTGGGAGCAAACTTAGAATTTCTACCTTTCTTCACTAGAATGTAGCATTTACTCCCAAATACACGAAAGTATGAAACATTGGGTTTGTTACCGGTTAGGAGCTCATACGAAGTCTTCTTGAGGAGGTGATGAAGGTAGACCCGGTTTATGGCGTGGCAAGCCGTGTTCACGGCTTCCGACCAAAATCGCTCGGGGGTCTTGAACTCTCCAAGCATCGTCCTCGCCATGTCAATGAGCGTCCTATTTTTCCTCTCTACCACACCATTTTGCTGTGGTGTGTAGGGAGCGGAGAACTCGTGCTTGATTCCTTCCTCCTCAAGGTACTCTTCTACTTGAAGATTCTTGAACTCCGACCCGTTGTCGCTCCTTATCTTCTTCACCTTGAGCTCAAACTCATTTTGAGCTCTCCTTAGGAAGCGCTTGAGGGTCCCTTGGGTTTCAGATTTATCCTGCAAAAAGAATACCCAAGTGAAGCGGGAAAAATCATCAACTATAACAAGACCATACTTACTTCCTCCTAAGCTTAGGTAGGCGACGGGCCTGAAGAGGTCCATATGTAGCAACTCCAAAGGTCTTGATGTGGTCATCACATTTTTGGTATGATGAGAGCTTCCCACTTGTTTACCTGCTTGACAAGCTGCATAAGGTCTATCTTTTTCGAAAGTAACATTTGTTAGTCCTATCACGTGTTCTCCCTTTAGAAGCTTGTGAAGGTTCTTCATCCCCACATGTGCTAAGCGGCGATGCCACAGCCAGCCCATGCTAGTCTTAGCAATTAAGCATGCATCTAGACCGGCCTCCTCTTTTGCAAAATCAACTAAGTAGAGTTTGCCGTCTAATACACCCTTAAAAGCTAATGAACCATCACTCCTTCTAAAGACGGACACATCTACATTTGTGAATAAGCAATTATATCCCATATTACAAAGCTAACTCACAGACAATAAGTTATATCCAAGAGACTCAACTAAAAACACATTAGAAATAGAGTGCTCGGATGAAATGGCAATCTTCCCTAGTCCTTTGACCTTGCCTTGATTCCCGTCACCGAATATGATTGAGTCTTGGGAATCCTTGTTCTTGACGTAGGAGGTGAACATCTTCTTCTCCCCCGTCATGTGGTTTGTGCATCCGCTGTCGATAATCCAGCTTGATCCCCCGGATGCATAAACCTGCAAGGCAAATTAGGCTTGGGTCTTAGGTACCCAACTCTTGTTGGGTCCTACAAGGTTAGTACAAATAGCCTTAGGGACCCAAATGCAAGTTTTATCTCCCTTGCATTTTGCCCCTAATTTTCTAGCAACCACCTTCTTATCCTTTCTACAAATATCAAAGGAAGCATTTAAAGCATGATAAATTGTAGAAGGTTCATTACTTGTTTTCCTAGGTACATGAGCATTTCTCCTAGGCACATGATGAATGATATTTTTCCTAGCCAAATTTCTATCATGCATAATAGAAGAACTTGAAGCAAACATTGCATTTGAATCATAAGCATGTGAAATGACATCATTGCAACTTCTATCATGATGAACATTCCTGGAATATCTCCTATCATGGTATAAGAAAGCATGGTTCTTTTGAATACTATTTGCCATAGGGGCCTTCCCTTTCTCCTTGATGGAGATAGGAGCCTTATGACTTGTCAAGTTCTTGGCTTCCCTCTTGAAGCCAAGCCCATCCTTAATTGAGGGGTGTCTACCAACCGTGTAGGCATCCCTTGCAAATTTTAGTTTATCAAAATCATTTTTGCTAGTCTTAAGTTGAGCATTAAGACTAGCCACTTCATATTTTAGTTTAGAAATGCAAACTAGGTGTTCACTACAAGCATCAACATTGAAATCTTTACACCTATTGCAAATCGTAACATGTTCTTCACGAGAGGTTAATTTACTAGCTATTTCTAACTTAGCACTCAAATCATCATTAACACTTTTTAGGCTAGAGATAGATTCATGGCATGTAGACAATTCACATGAAAGCATTTCATTTCTTTTAATTTCTAAAGCAAGAGAATTTTGTGCTTCTACAAACTTATCATGTTCTTCATACAAAAGATCCTCTTGCTTTTCTAATAATCTATTCTTATCATTCAAGGCATCAATCAACTCATTGATCTTATCAATCTTAGTTCTATCTAAGCCCTTGAACAAACTAGCATAGTCTATTTCATCATCGCTAGATTCATCATCACTAGAAGCATAAGTAGACTTTCGAGTGTTTACCTTCTTCTCCTTTGCCATTAAGCATGTGTGATGCTCGTTGGGGGAAGAGGAACGACTTGTTGAAGGCCGAGGCGACGAGTCCTTCGTTGTCGGAGTCGGACGACGAACAATCCGAGTCCCACTCCTTGCCAAGGTGTGCCTCACCCTTAGCCTTCTTATAAGCCTTCTTCTTTTCCCTCTTCTTCTCTTGTTCCTGGTCACTATCATTATCGGGACAATTAGCGATAAATGACCAATCTTACCACATTTGAAGCATGAGCGCTTCCCCTTCGTCTTGTTGGGATGCTCCTTGCGACCCTTTAGTGCTGTCTTGAATCGCTTGATGATGAGGGCCATTTCTTCTTCATTAAGCCCGACCGCCTCAACTTGCGCCACCTTGCTAGGTAGCGCCTCCTTGCTCCTCGTTGCTTTGAGAGCCACAGTTTGAGGCTCGTGGATTGGGCCATTCAACGCATCATCGACGTATCTTGCCTCCTTGATCATCATCCGCCCGCTTACGAACTTTCCAAGTATTTCTTCGGGCGACATCTTGGTGTACCTAGGATTTTCACGAATATTGTTTACAAGATGTGGATCAAGGATAGTGAAGGACCTTAGCATTAGGCGGACGACGTCGTGATCCGTCCATCGCGTGCTTCCATAGCTTCTTATTTTGTTGACGAGGGTCTTGAGCCGGTTGTACGTTTGGGTTGGCTCTTCTCCCCTGATCATTGCGAATCTCCCAAGTTCGCCCTCCACCAACTCCATCTTGGTGAGCATGGTGACATCGTTCCCCTCATGTGAGATCTTGAGGGTGTCCCAGATCTGCTTGGCGTTATCCAAGCCGCTCACCTTATGGTATTCATCCCTGCACAATGATGCTAGAAGAACAGTAGTAGCTTGTGCATTTTTGTGAATTTGCTCATTGATAAATATGGGACTATCAGTACTATCAAATTGCATTCCACTCTCTACTATCTCCCATATGCTTGGATGGAGAGAGAACAAGTGACTACGCATTTTGTGACTCCAAAATCCGTAGTCCTCTCCATCAAAGTGAGGAGGTTTACCAAGTGGAATGGAGAGTAAATGAGCATTTGTACTTTGCGGAATACGAGAATAATCAAAAGAAAAGTTTGAATTGACTGTTTTCTTTTTCTCGTAGTTGTCGTCGTCCTTTTGGGAAGAAGAGGACTCGTCGCTGTCGTCGTAGTAGACGATCTCCTTGATGCACCTTGTTTTCTTCTTCTTCCTGTCTTTTCTTTTGTGGCTCGAGCCCGAGTCAGTAGGCTTGTCATCTTTTGGATCATTGACGAAGGACTCCTTCTCCTTATCATTGACCACCATCCCCTTGCCCTTAGGATCCATCTCTTCGGGCGATTAGTCCCTTACGTGAAGAGAACGGCTCAGATACCAATTGAGAGCACCTAGAGGGGGGTGAATAGGTGATCCTATAAAAACTTGAAACTTAATGCCACAAAACTTGATTAGGAGTTAGCACAATAAAGCCAAGTGACTAGAGAGTTCTTGCAAGACACGATAACCACACAAAGATCAACACAGATAGACACAGTGGTTTATCTCGTGGTTCGGCCAAGTCCAACACTTGCCTACTCCACGTTGTGGCGTCCCAACGGACGAGGGTTGCAATCAACCCCTCTCAAGCGGTCCAAGGACCCACTTGAATACCACAGTGTTTTGCTTAGTTTCACTATATCCCGCTTGCGAGGAATCTCCACAACTTGTAGCCTCTCGCCCTTACAATTTGATGTTCACAAAGAAGCACGAAAGTAAGGCTGGGATGAGCAACGCACACAAGACACAAAATCAGAGCACAACACGCACACAAGTCACAACTCGAGCTCACAACACAACCCAAAGAGTTCTCTACTCAAATGGAGCTCTAGTTGCTATCACAAAGAATCGAATGCGCGGAATTGGAGTCTTGGTGCTTAGGAACGCTTAGAGAATGCTTTGTGTGTTCCTCCATACGCCTAGGGGTCCCTTTTATAGCCCCAAGGCAGCTAGGAGCCGTTGAGAGCATTCCAGGAAGGCAATTCTTGCCTTCTGTCGCCTGGCGCACCGGACAGTCCGGTGCACCATCGGACACTGTCCGGTGCAGATTTCTTTCCTTTTTTAGCGAAGCCGACCGTCGGAGATTCAGAGCCGTTGGCGCACTGGACACTGTCCGATGGACACCGGACAGTCCGGTGCCCCCTTCTGACCGTTGGCTCTGCCACGCGTCGCGCGCGGATTACGCGGCCGACCGTTGGCTCGACCGACTGTTGGCTCACTGAACAGTCCGGTGCACCACCGGACAGTCCGGTGATTTATAGCCGTACGCCGCCGACGAAACCCGAGAGCAGCTAGTTCGCTAGAGCCAGTCTGGCGCACCAGACATTGTCCGGTGCACCACCGGACAGTTCGGTGCACCCAGACTGCGCAGAGTCTTGGCTGCACAGCCAAGTCTTTTCCAAATTGGTCTTTTCCTGTTTCTAGCACTTAGACACATTACATTAGTCTCCAAAACAATGTACTAAGTATTAGAAACATACCTTTACTCTTGATTTGCACTTTGTCCATCATTTGGCATAGATTAACACATGACCACTTGTGTTGGCACTCAATCTCCAAAATACTTAGAAATGGCCCAAGGGCACATTTCCCTTTCAGCGGCTAGCAACAGGTCCTTGGTTTCTTGGGTTATTTATTCTCTTTTTATCGTGTTTGAATGTTTTCGTGTTCATTTGCATAACATCTTAGGTCTACATCAGTATATGAATTGAGATCAAATGTGAATTGGACCACACAAGCTCATATTCATCTACATTTGTAGTCGTCACTAACTTAGCCAAATATGCATATGTCCGCTTCTGATTTCATTGTGTCTTTTCTTCAGGAGTTTGGGGATCAAGGAGAGGACTCCATTATCTTGTCACCGCGACTGAAGGAGATTAGTACTCCTGACCGCCCCGCTGCCCTCCGTTTCCTAGGTACACGCATAACAGCCATTGGTATGAATACATGTTTTATACGTGAATGGAGTTCCAGTTTAATTTAAAGCTTCAAGGTCACTACAACAAGATTTTACAGTACTGAGCCCATTTGACTTTCCTTGAGAAATAGCCAGTGCTTTTTGATCTGCGAGTTCCTGCACTTGGTTAATCAACTGTGTCGCCTGATCTTCTACTTGTTTGCGCGAGAAGGTCAAAGCCACTTTCGAAGCTATTAGTTCAGAACACACAACATCTAGCTAAATACATCACCTGTTTGAAGTCATTGATTGTATTCTTGATATCATCTTTATTCTTGAATGTCATTTGTGCCAGTTCATTTAACTCTTATGCTGCAAACCAACCTGACATCGTCAATTCATTTAATCTCTCAATCTCAGTTTCCTTTTTTTGTTTCACATTGAAGCTCCCTAATTGTTGCTTCTCGATGTGCAGTGGCCTGATTAGCTACAAGAAGCTCTTGTTCCATGGACTCGATCTCTGGACCGCACTATCGTTGCCTCAGCCCCTAGGTCATGCTGCCCTCTGGCCTCCTCATCGTACAATTCACCAACATCTCCAATGTAAGTGCAGCTGGTTCAGTAATGAACTCAGAAGTGGCATCAGAATACTCCAAGAGTTTTTTGTTCTTTTTGCCTGGATATATACCAAGGGAAATGCATTCAAAACTCCTATAGATGACGAATCCCATCTCTCCCTCTTTTCTCGGACACGGATCCCCAGGTCCGTCTCCGTGCTTTACTCATTTGTTTTTTACAAGTTCAGATCCACTTGCGTACTCACACAGTGGACATCTGTTATGCACATGTGTAAACCAGCATAAGAATTAGGAATTATGCTCATTTTATCTAAGAAGTCCTTACACTCGAAAATGCATGTGTTATTTAGCTTGAGAATAAATAAAATTATTAGCAAGGAGAAAAAAAATAGGACTAAAGAATAGAGTCACATTGGTTTAAATTAGTACCTAGAAGCAAAAAAGATGATCTAAATTAGATACATCATACGAAATACCATATTACTATTCCAGTTACCCCTTCTACTATGCCTAGATATCAAATTCTTGAAGGTTGGCCTTCTCATTTTCAGTAATAGCCTGACGAAAGTAGAGTATGTTTGTATGAGCAATTTTGCTGCTCACTACTGCCTTGTGCTATAATAGGCCACTACTGATTTGACATGCTTTTTCTACGTTAGATAGCTCACAAACATGCTAACTCAAAAAAATGATGGCAAAGGGGAGCCACAAAATGTCAATTATTTTGTCAAGTATTAGCAGTTTTCTAGTGTATGTGATCAGACTAACACTGCATGTCTTTGTTTTCCTGTAAAACTATGTATGATGAAACCATGGTGTGATTGTATTGGCTGGCCTTACCCTGTTTTGTTGCAATGCATTCGTTGCTGTACAGGTAATATGTTGAAACACAATTCATTGCATATGACAATTCTGTTTTTTCTTTCTAGAATATTGACAGATTGTTTGATCATTATTTTCTAAGCAATAATCATGGCTATTCTTATAGTATTGCATAATACCTTTTTCTTTTCGAACCCTAGCGCATTGATTCTTTAGTGAAGTGATTATAGTGATTCCAGCGGGAGAGTAGGGTGGGGGAGCAGAGGGTTGATTCTGGACTGATTTCGGTGGAGATTAAATGGGGAGCAGTGAGGAGCATGTTTTTTTAGATCCCACCAGAATATGTGCATCCGTGTCACTTCTTGCTCATGATCTCATTGGCCGAATGCTTAATCGAGAGGTCTCTTCAAGGCCCAATGCCAAAGAAGTTCTCCGTAAGTTCAAGCACCCTTGTAACTTGTGCTTTATATATATGATTCTCAATTTATCATTGACTTTTCCTAATGGCTTTCAACACAGGGCACCATGGGTCTTATTCTACACTGATTGCCCGCAGAAAGCTGAATTCTCTAACATATGGGATACTAACAAAACTGCAGCTCCCATGATTCATCGGGAGATAGTCAGGTTTGGTTACTGTGAGTCTTCATCTTCAAAATCCTCAAGTGACAACTCTGAAGAGCGAGATGAATGCGGTATAGTTGATGCACTGGTGACAACAATAACACAGGTGAGGATCTCAGAGCCCAAGAGGAGTCGGCTGTTCAGCCTACCCAACGGGTTGTTGCCGCCAAGCAGGAACAGTCTCCGAACATGAAGATGATGAATCCGTGTGTGGCTTTCTAACTTGACCTACCTAGCTCCCATCCCCATGCATGTATAAACGACATTTGGGGAATGGGTAGAAAAGCAGAGATTAGGGATTTTCGTTTCCGTCGGTGCAGTTTTGGTGTTCCAATGGAGTTGCGAGATGTTTATGTGCCTTAGTCTTCAATTTGGGGGTTGGGGGAAAAGTAATTTTATGTTTTTGTTTTGTGTCTGCAGATTCGGAAGATGGACTTGGAGGCAAGGAGCCTACAGCCTAGCATTAAGGCTGGTTTGCTTGCAAAGCTGAGGGAGTATAAATCTGACCTCAACAACGTCAAGAGTGAGCTCAAGAGGATATTTGCGCCCAATGCCAGGCAGGCTACCCGGGAGGAGCTCCTAGAGTTTGGAATGGCTGATACTCTCGCTGTGAGCTAATGCTAGGACTTGACTGTGTCTACGAGACTGCTCCTAACAATAAACTGAAGAAAGCAAAAGAAATCATTCAACGTATTCGCCGAAGAGAACTCTACAAGGTAGTATGATGCTTTAATTGCTCATATACAAGTGTCATTTTGTCATGTCATTACACATGGTTAGGATACATACTTAAGTTTCTAACGTAGGCGTCCACACAACGGATTGGTGCACGGTTCTGCCGATGTATCCCACGCACGTGCATGGAAGGAGGCAGGCACCCTTCCCCGCCGCCCCGGATCTCGCGCCAGCCCCCGCCCTACCCCGCCTGCCCTTCCACTCTTCCCCCGCCGCCCCCGGTCAACGTCACGAACCCGGGCCTCGTGCCGCTCGTCGTGGCCACACTGTTCGACGAGCGAGTCATAGAGCTGCTGAGCGTGCTCGCTGATGCGGCGGTGGGGCGACCAGGCAGGTGGTCCATCGGCGAAGCGCCATGGTCGTCGTCGGGGGGCACGAACCAGGCGGTGTACGCGCGCCGCGCGCCCGGCTCTTCATCGCCTCCACCCGCTCCAGCGTCTCCACCACTTCCTTCATCGAGGGCCGACTGCTTGGCTCGCTGGCCAGGCAGCCGAGCATTAGTTGCGCCGCTTGGAACGCCTGCTTTTGTTGATCGTTTGTTTTGGTCTGATTTCAGTGGGTCTATCCGCAGAGAGGAAGAAGCAGAAGCTCTCCGAGATCCAATCCGGCGTTGAGGAAGCTGAATCGCTGGTAAATAGATGTCGCGACGCGTTCTGTTTTGGGGATCCCCTTGGCTAACGGGACATACGACATTTGGGGAATGGGTAGAAAAGCAGAGATTAGGGATTTTTCGTTTCCGTCGGTGCAGTTTTGGTGTTCCAACAGAGTTGCGAGATGTTTATGTGCCTTAGTCTTCAATTTGGGGGTTGGGGGAAAAGTAATTTTATGTTTTTGTTTTGTGTCTGCAGATTCAGAAAATGGACCTGGAGGCAAGGAGCCTACAGCCTAGCATTAAGGCTGGTTTGCTTGCAAAGCCGAGGGATTATAAATCTGACCTCAACAACGTCAAGAGTGAGCTCAAGAGGATATCTGCGCCCAATGCCAGGTAGGCTACCCGGGAGGAGCTCGTGGAGTCTAGA
The DNA here is from genome assembly GCF_902167145.1 of Zea mays. Taxonomy (NCBI): domain Eukaryota; kingdom Viridiplantae; phylum Streptophyta; class Magnoliopsida; order Poales; family Poaceae; genus Zea; species Zea mays. Next base: position 68,257,594 of record NC_050096.1, on the reverse strand, counting down.
ATGGCTGATACTCTCGCAGTGAGCTAATGCTAGGACTTGACTGTGTCTACGAGACTGCTCCTAATAATAAACTGAAGAAAGCAAAAGAAATCATTCAACGTATTCGCCGAAGAGAACTCTACAAGGTAGTATGATGCTTTAATTGCTCATATACAAGTGTCATTTTGTCATGTCATTACACATGGTTAGGATACATACTTAAGTTTCTAACGTAGGCATCCACACAATGGATTGGTGCACGGTTCTGCCGATGTATCCCACGCACGCGCATGGAAGGAGGCAGGCACCCTTCCCTGCCGCCCCGGATCTCGCGCCAGCCATCGCCCTACCCCGCCTGCCCTTCCACTCTTCCCCCTGAAAGTCGCCTAGAGGGGGGGTGAATAGGGCGAATCTGAAATTTACAAACTTAAGCACAACTACAAGCCGGGTTAACGTTAGAAATATAAACGAGTCCGAGAGAGAGGGCGCAAAACAAATCATGAGCAAATAAAGAGTGAGACACGATGATTTGTTTTACCGAGGTTCGGTTCTTGCAAACCTACTCCCCGTTGAGGTGGTCACAAAGACCGGGTCTCTTTCAACCCTTTCCCTCTCTCAAACGGTCACTTAGACCGAGTGAGCTTCTCTTCTCAATCAAACGGAACACAAAGTTCCCGCAAGGACCACCACACAATTGGTGTCTCTTGCCTTGGTTACAATTGAGTTTGATCACAAGAAGAATGAGAAAGAAAAGAAGCGATCCAAGCGCAAGAGCTCAAATGAACACAAATGTCGCTCTCTCTAGTCACTATTTGATTTGGAGTGATTCCGGACTTGGGAGAGGATTTGATCTTTTGGAGTGTCTAGAATTGAATGCTATAGCTCTTGTAATATGTTGAAGGTGGGAAACTTGGATGCCATTGAATGTGGGGTGGTTGGGGTATTTATAGCCCCAAAACACCAAAAAAGGCCGTTGGAAGGCTGCTCTCGCATGGCGCACCGGACAGTCCGGTGCGCCAGCCACGTCAGCAGACCGTTGGGGTTCGACCGTTGGAGCTCTGACTTGTGGGGCCTCTGGGCTGTCCGGTGGTGCACCAGACAGGTCCTGTAGGATGTCTGGTGCGCCAACTGCACGTGCTCTGTCCTCTGCGCGCGCAGGCGCGCATTAAATGCGTTGTAGTCAACCGTTGCGCGCGAAGTAGCCATTGCTCTGCTGGCACACCGGACAGTCCGGTGAATTATAGCGGAGCGCCCTCTGATTTTCCCGAAGGTAGCGAGTTCAGCTTCGAGTGCCCTGGTGCACCGGACACTGTCCGGTGCGCCAAACCAGGGTGCCTTCCGGGATGTCTTTTGCTCTCTTTGTTTGAACCCTTTCTTGGTCTTTTTATTGGCTTATTGTGAACCTTTGACACCTGTAAAACTTATAGACTAGAGCAAACTAGTTAGTCCAATTATTTGTGTTGGACAATTCAACCACCAAAATCAATTAGGAAATAGGTGTGAGCCTAATTCCCTTTCAATCTCCCCCTTTTTGGTGATTGATGCCAACACAAACCAAAGCAAGTATAGAAGTGCATAATTGAACTAGTTTGCATAATGTAAGTGCAAAGGTTACTTAGAATTGAACCAATAAATATTTTCATAAGTTATGCATGGATTGTTTCTTTATTTTCATCATTTTGGACCACGCTTGCACCACATGTTTTGTTTTTGCAAATCCTTTTGTAAATAGTCAAAGGTAAATGAATAAGATTTTGAGAAGCATTTTCAAAATTTGAAATTTTCTCCCCCTGTTTCAAATGCTTTTCCTTTGACTTAAACAAAACTCCCCCCTCAAAAATCCTACTCATAGTGTTCAAGAGGGTTTTAAGATATCAATTTTGAAAATGCTACTTTCTCCCCCTTTTGAATATAATAAGATATCAATTGAAAAATTCATCATTTTAAAACCTTTTGAAAATGGGTGGTGGTGCGGTCCTTTTGCTTTGGGCTAATACTTTCTCCCCCTTTGGCATGAATCGCCAAAAACGAATACTTGAGTGAAATATAAGCCCCTTTAACTACTTTCTCCTGCTTTGGCGAACATAATATGAGTGAAGATTATACCAAAGTTGGAGAGTTGCTTGAAGCGATGGTGAAGGATGAGTTATGGAGTGGAGGTTAAGCCTTTGTCTTCGCCGAAGATTCCAATTCCCTTTCAATACACCTATGACTTGGTTTGAAATATACTTGAAAACACATTAGTCATAGCACATGAAAGAGATATGATCAAAGGTATATTAATGAGCTATGTATGCAAGACATCAAAAGAAATTCCTAGAATCAAGAATATTTAGCTCGTGTCTAAGTTTGTTCATCTAGTGGCTTGGTAAAGATATCAGCTAATTGTTCCTTAGTGTTAATATAGGCAATCTCGATATCTCCCTTTTTTTGGTGATCCCTTAGGAAATGATACCGAATGGCTATGTGTTTAGTGCGGCTATGCTCAACGGGATTATCCGCCATGCGGATTGCACTCTCATTATCACATAGAAGAGGAACTTTGGTTAATTTTTAACCATAGTCCCTAAGGGTTTGCCTCATCCAAAGTAATTGTGCGCAACAATGGCCTGCGGCAATATACTCGGCTTCGGCGGTAGAAAGAGCTACGGAATTTTGCTTCTTTGAAGCCCAAGACACCAGGGACCTTCCCAAGAACTGGCAAGTCCTCGATGTACTCTTTCTATTAATTTTACACCCCGCCCAATCGGCATCCGAATAACCAATCAAATCAAATGTGGATCCCGTAGGATACCAAAGCCCAAACTTAGGAGTATGAACTAAATATCTCAAGATTCGTTTTACGGCCGTAAGGTGAGCTTCCTTAGGGTCGGCTTGGAATCTTGCACACATGCATACGGAAAGCATAATATCCGGTCGAGATGCACATAAATAGAGTAAAGAGCCTATCATCGACCGGTATACCTTTTGATCGACGGATTTACCTCCCGTGTCGAGGTCGAGATGCCCATTGGTTCCCATGGGTGTCTTGATGGGTTTGGCATCCTTCATCCCATACTTGTTTAGAATGTCTTGAATGTACTTCGTTTGGCTAATGAAGGTGCCCTCTTAGCGTTGCTTCACTTGAAATCACAAGAAGTACTTCAACTCCCCCATCATAGACATCTCGAATTTCTGTGTCATGATCCTACTAAATTCCTCACATGTAGATTCATTAGTAGACCCAAATATAATATCATCAACATAAATTTGGCATACAAACAAATCATTGTCAAGAGTTTTAGTAAATAAAGTAGGATCGGCCTTTCCGACTTTGAAACCATTAGTGATAAGGAAATCTCTAAGGCATTCATACCATGCTCTTGGGGCTTGCTTGAGCCCATAAAGCGCCTTAGAGAGTTTATATACGTGATTAGGGTACTCACTATCTTCAAAGCCGGGAGGTTGCTCAACATAGACCTCTTCCTTGATTGGTCCGTTGAGGAAGGCACTTTTCACGTCCATTTGATAAAGCTTGAAGCCATGGTAAGTAGCATAGGCAAGTAATATGCGAATTGACTCAAGCCTAGCTACGGGTGCATAGGTTTCACCAAAATCCAAACCTTCGACTTGTGAATAACCCTTGGCCACAAGTCGGGCTTTGTTCCTTGTCACCACACCATGCTCATCTTGTTTGTTGCGGAAGACCCACTTGGTTCCTACAACATTTTGATTAGGACGTGGAACTAAGTGACATACCTCATTCCTAGTGAAGTTGTTGAGCTCCTCTTGCATCGCCACCACCCAATCTGAATCCTGTAGTGCTTCCTCTACCCTTTGTGGCTCAATAGAGGAAACAAAAGAGTAATGTTCACAAAAATGAGCAACACGAGATCGAGTAGTTACCCCCTTTTGAATATCGCCGAGGATGGTGTTCACGGGGTGATCTCGTTGGATTGCTTGGTGGACTCTTGGGTGTGGCGGTCTTGGTTCTTCATCCTCCTTGTCTTGATCATTTGCATCTCCCCCTTGATTATTGCCGTCATCTTGAGGTGGCTCATCTTCTTGATCTTCTCCTTCATCATCTTGAGCCTCATCCTCATTTTGAGTTGGTGGAGATGCTTGCGTGGAGGAGGATGGTTGATCTTGTGCATTTGGAGGCTCTTTGGATTCCTTAGGACACACATCCCCAATGGACATGTTCCTTAGCGCGACGCACGGAGCCTCTTCATCACCTATCTCATCAAGATCAACTTGCTCTACTTGAGAGCCGTTAGTTTCATCAAACACAATGTCACCAGAAACTTCAACTAGTCCCGAGGACTTGTTAAAGACTCTATATGCCCTTGTGTTTGAATCATACCCTAGTAAAAAGCCTTCTACAGCCTTAGGAGCAAATTTAGATTTTCTACCTCTTTTAACAAGAATGAAGCATTTGCTACCAAAGACTCTAAAATATGAAACATTGGGCTTTTACCGGTTAGGAGTTCATATGATGTCTTCTTGAGGATTCGGTGTAGATATAACCGGTTGATGGTGTAGCAAGCGGTGTTGACCGCCTCGATCCAAAACCGATCCGAAGTCTTGTACTCATCAAGCATGGTTCTTGCCATGTCCAATAGAGTTCGATTCTTCCTCTCCACTACACCATTTTGTTGTGGGGTGTAGGGAGAAGAGAACTCATGCTTGATGCCCTCCTCCTCAAGGAAGCCTTCGATTTGAGAATTCTTGAACTCCGTCCCGTTGTCGCTTCTAATCTTTTTGATTCTTAAGCCGAACTCATTTTGAGCCCGTCTCAAGAATCCCTTTAAGGTCTCTTGGGTATGAGATTTTTCCTGCAAAAAGAATACCCAAGTGAAGCGAGTATAATCATCCACAATAACTAGATAGTACTTACTCCCGCCGATGCTTATGTAAGCTATCGGGCCGAATAGGTCCATATGTAGGAGCTCGAGTGGCCTGTCAGTCATCATGATGTTCTTGTGTGGATGATGAGTACCAACTTGCTTCCCTGTCTGACATGCGCTACAAATCCTATCTTTCTCAAAGTGAACATTTGTTAGTCCCAAAATGTGTTCTCCCTTTAGAAGCTTGTGAAGATTCTTCATTCCAACATGTGCTAGTCGGTGATGCCAGAGCCAGCCCATGTTAGTCTTAGCAATTAAGCAAGTGTCGAGTTCAGCTCTATCAAAATCTACCAAGTATAGCTGACCCTCTAACACTCCCTTAAATGCTACTGAATCATCACTTCTTCTAAAGACAGTAACACCTATATCTGTAAAAAGACAGTTGTAGCCCATTTTACATAATTGCGAAACTGAAAGCAAGTTGTAATCTAAAGAATCTACAAGAAACACATTGGAAATGGAATGGTCAGGAGATATAGCAATTTTACCCAATCCTTTGACCAAACCTTGGTTTCCATCCCCGAATGTGATCGCTCTTTGGGGATCTTGGTTTTTCTCATAGGAGGAGAACATTTTCTTCTCCCCTGTCATATGGTTTGTGCACCCGCTATCGATGATCCAACTTGGGCCCCCGGATGCATAAACCTACAAAACAAGTTTAGTTCTTGATTTTAGGTACCCAAATGGTTTTGGGTCCTTTGACATTAGATACAAGAACTTTGGGTACCCAAACACAAGTCTTTGATCCCTTGTGTTTGCCCCCAACATACTTGGCAACTATCTTGTCGGATTTGTTAGTTAAAACATAAGATGCATCAAAAGTTTTGAATGAAATGTTATGATCATTTGATGCAGCAGGAGTTTTCTTCTTAGGCAATTTTGCACGGGTTGATTGCCTAGAGCTAGATGTCTCACCCTTATACATAAAAGCATGATTATGGCCAGAGTGAGACTTCCTAGAATGAATTCTCCTAATTTTGCTCTCGGGATAACCGGCAGGGTACAAAATGTAACCCTCATTATCCTGAGGCATGGGAGCCTTGCCCTTAACAAAGTTTGACAATCTTTTAGGAGAGGCATTAAGTTTGACATTGTTTCCCTTTTGGAAGCCAATGCCATCCTTGATGCCAGGGCGTCTCCCACTATAGAGCATGCTTCTAGCAAATTTAAATTTTTCATTTTTTAAGTCATGCTCGGCAATTTTAGCATCTAATTTTGCTATATGATTATTTTGTTGTTTAATTAAAGCCATATGATCATGAATAGCATCAATGTTAATATCTCTACATCTAGTGCAAATAATGACATGCTCAATGGCAGATGTAGAGGGTTTGCAAGAATTAAGTTCAACAATCTTAGCACGTAAAATATCATTGTTATTTCTAAGATCAGAAATGGAAGCATTGCAAACATCTAATTCTTTAGCCTTAGCAATCAATTTTTCATTTTCAACCCTAAGGCTAGCAAGAGAGACATTCAATTCTTCAATCTTAGCAAGCAAATTAACATTATCATCTCTAAGATTGGGAATTGAAACATCACAAATATTAGAATCAACCTTAGCAATTAGTTTAGTATTTTTATTTCTAAGGATGGTAATAGTATCATGGCAAGTGCTTAGCTCACTAGATAATTTTTCACATTTTTCTACTTCTAGAGCATAAGCATTTTTAACCTTAACATGCTTCTTATTTTCCTTAATTAGGAAGTCCTCTTGAAAGTCCAAGAGATCATCTTTCTCATGAATAGCACTAATTAATTCATTTAGTTTTTCCTGTAGTTGCATGTTTAGGTTGACAAAAAGGGTACGCAAATTATCCTCCTCATCACTAGCATTATCTTCATCACTAGAGGATGCATATTTAGTGGAGGATTTTGATTTTACCTTCTTCTTTTTGCCGTCCTTTGCCATGAGGCACTTGTGGCCGACGTTGGGGAAGAGGAGCCCTTTGGTGACGGCGATGTTGGCGGCGTCCTCGTCGGATGAGGAGTCGGAGGAACTCTCGTCGGAGTCCCACTCGCGGCACACATGGGCATCGCCGCCCTTCTTCTTGTAATACCTCCTCTTTTCTCTCCTCTTGCCCTTCTTGTCGTCGCCCCTGTCACTATCACTAGATAAAGGACATTTAACAATGAAATGACCGGGCTTACCACACTTGTAGCACACCCTTTTGGAACAAGGCTTGTAATCTTTCCCCTTCCTTTGTTTGAGGATTTGGTGGAAGCTCTTGATGATGAGCGCCATTTTCTCGTTGTCGAGCTTAGAGGCGTCGATGGGTTGTCTACTTGATGTAGACTCCTCTTTCTTCTCCTCTGTCGCCTTGAATGCGACCGGTTGTGCTTCGGGCGTGGAGGGACCGTCGTGCTCGATAATTTTCTTTGAGCCTTTGATCATCAACTCAAAGCTCACAAAGTTTCCTATTACTTCCTCGGGAGTCATTAGTGTATATCTAGGATTACCACGAATTAATTGAACTTGCGTAGGGTTAAGGAACACAAGTGATCTAAGAATAACCTTAACCATTTCATGGTCATCCCATTTTTTGCTCCCGAGGTTGCGCACTTGGTTCACCAAGGTCTTGAGCCGGTTGTACATATCTTGTGGCTCCTCCCCTTGGCGAAGCCGGAAGCGACCGAGCTCCCCCTCGATCGTCTCCCGCTTGGTGATCTTGGTTACCTCGTCTCCTTCGTGCGCGGTCTTTAGCACGTCCCAGATATCCTTTGCACTCTTCAACCCTTGCACCTTATTATACTCCTCTCGACTTGGATTTGAAATGTTGGATTTGTTCAACCTCCTCCGAGTCGTAATCTTTATCTCCCTTCTTTGGTACCTGCACTCCATACTCAACAATATCCCATATGCTTTTGTGGAGTGAGGTTAGGTGATGCCTCATTTTATCACTCCACATAGAATAATCTTCACCTTCAAATATAGGTGGTTTGCCTAATGGAACGAAGAGTGATGGAGTGCGTCTAGAAATGCGAGGATAGCGAAGGGGCATCTTACTATACTTCTTGCGCTCATGGCGCTTTGAAGTGGTGGAGGCCGATTCCGAGCCGGAGGTGGAGGGTGACGAAGAGTCGGTCTCGTAGTAGACCACCTTCCTCATCTTCTTCTTTTTGTCACCCATCCGATGGGACTTGATGGAGGAAGACGATTCCTCCTTATGCTTGTGGGCGGACTCCCTTGAGTGAGTTCTTCCCGAGCATGCGGTCTTGTCGCCGGTCCCGAGATCCCTCATGGCGGATGCTCCCGACATCACTTCGAGCAGTTAGGCTCTAATGAAGCACCGGCTCCGATACCAATTGAAAGTCGCCTAGAGGGGGGGTGAATAGGGCGAATCTGAAATTTACAAACTTAAGCACAACTACAAGCCGGGTTAACGTTAGAAATATAAAGAGCGAGACACGATGATTTGTTTTACCGAGGTTCGGTTCTTGCAAACCTACTCCCCATTGAGGTGGTCACAAAGACCGGGTCTCTTTCAACCCTTTCCCTCTCTCAAACGGTCACTTAGACCGAGTGAGCTTCTCTTCTCAATCAAACGGAACACAAAGTTCCTGCAAGGACCACCACACAATTGGTGTCTCTTGCCTTGGTTACAATTGAGTTTGATCACAAGAAGAATGAGAAAGAAAAGAAGCGATCCAAGCGCAAGAGCTCAAATGAACACAAATGTCGCTCTCTCTAGTCACTATTTGATTTGGAGTGATTCCGGACTTGGGAGAGGATTTGATCTTTTGGAGTGTCTAGAATTGAATGTTATAGCTCTTGTAATGTGTTGAAGGTGGGAAACTTGGATGCCATTGAATGTGGGGTGGTTGGGGTATTTATAGCCCTAAACCACCAAAAATGGCCGTTGGAAGGCTGCGGTCGCATGGCGCACCGGACAGTCCGGTGCGCCAGCCACGTCAGCAGATCGTTGGGGTTCGATCGTTGGAGCTCTGACTTGTGGGGCCTCTGGGCTGTCCGGTGGTGCACCGGACAGGTCCTGTAGACTGTCCGGTGCGCCAACTGTGAGTGCTCTGCCCTCTGCGCGCGCAGGCGCGCATTGAATGCGTTGCAGTCGACCGTTGCGCGCGAAGTAGCCGTTGCTCCGCTGGCACACCGGACAGTCCGGTGCTTCACCGGACAGTCTGGTGAATTATAGCGGAGCGCCCTCTGATTTTCCCGAAGGTAGCGAGTTCAGCTTCGAGTGCCCTGGTGCACCGGACACTGTCCGGTGGCACACCGGACAGTCCGGTGCGCCAGACCAGGGTGCCTTCCGGGATGTCTTTTGCTCTTTTTGTTTGAACCCTTTCTTGGTCTTTTTATTGGCTTATTATGAACCTTTGGCACCTGTAAAACTTATAGACTAGAGCAAACTAGTTAGTCCAATTATTTGTGTTAGACAATTCAACCACCAAAATCAATTAGGAAATAGGTGTGAGCCTAATTCCCTTTCACCCCCGCCGCCCCCCGGTCAACGTCACGAACCCAGGCCTCGTGCCGCTCGCCGTGGCCACGCGGTTCGACGAGCGGGTCACGGAGCTGCTGAGCGCGCTCGCTGACGCGACGGCGGGGCGACCAGGCAAGTGGGCCATCGGCGAAGCGCCATGGTCGTCGTCGGGGGGGGGGGGGGGGCAGGAACCGGGCGGTGTACGCGCGCCGCGTGCCCGGCTCTTCATCGCCTCCACCCGCTCCAGCGTCTCCACCACCTCCTTCATCGAGGGCCGACTGCGAGGCTCGCCGGCCAGGCAGCCGAGCGTCAGTAGCGCCGCTTGGAAAGCCTTCTTTTGTTGACCGTTTGTTTTGGTCTGATTTCGGTGGGTCTGTCCGCAGAGAGGAAGAAGCAGAAGCTCTCTGAGATCCAATCCGGCGTTGAGGAAGCTGAATCGCTGGTAAATAGATGTCGTGACACGTTCTGTTTTGGGGATCCCCTTGGCTAACGGGACATACGACATTTGGGGAATGGGTAGAAAAGCAGAGATTAGGGATTTTTCGTTTCCGTCGGTGCAGTTTTGGTGTTCCAACGGAGTTGCGAGATGTTTATGTGCCTTAGTCTTCAATTTGGGGGTTGGGGGAAAAGTAATTTTATGTTTTTGTTTTGTGTCTGCAGATTCGGAAGATGGACCTGGAAGCAAGGAGCCTACAACCTAGCATTAAGAGTGAGCTCAAGAGGATATCTGCGCCCATTGCCAGGCAGGCTACCCGGGAGGAGCTCCTGGAGTCTGGAATGGCTGATACTCTCGCAGTGAGCTAATGCTAGGACTTGACTGTGTCTACGAGACTGCTCCTAACAATAAACTGAAGAAAGCAAAAGAAATCATTCAACGTATTCGCCGAAGAGAACTCTACAAGGTAGTATGATGCTTTAATTGCTCATATACAAGTGTCATTTTGTCATGTCATTACACATGGTTAGGATACATAGGAGATTCTGTTTTTAACACATAGTTGTCCCATGTCCATGAATTCATTTGAATTAATTTACTCTTCACAATCTTATACATTAAAATCGTGTGACCTATTACATCACAACTTCATGAGAGCATGATTGTTATGTGTAGATATGGTAGTCCTGGGAGGAAGAGCCATCGCCGCTATGTATGGCAGAACCACCCGCGAAAGCAACCTCTCTGGTCTCGCGTAGCCAGAGCAGGAGCAGCTCGCTTGCGCGGTCGCGGCGCTGGCGGCCGGCCCCGCGTACGAGCGCCTGCAGGTAGGCCAGCTTCTGCCACAATGCCCGTATCTCGGCGTCCACGCGCAGCAGCGTCGTCGCCTCCTCCTCCGTCAGCTCACCCAGCTTGGCCAGCACCCCCTGTCACCCCCGCGTCCGCCATGGCTGTCGCCGGGACCGAAAGGCTGAAACTGTCATAGTGACGTAAAGTTTGGTTGGTGTTGGTGGCTCACGCAAAACCAGACCTTTCCAAGTTTTACTTTAGCGGAGTTTTTTTGGAACGAGAGCAAAGCAGCACAGTTTCAAGAATGTGGGGCAATTTGAATGTTCGTTCGTGTTGCACTGCTACTGCTTTTAGAATTGTAGTATGCCTCATCATTTATTTATTTCTAAAAAAATTTGCATGAATTCTATCATGACTTTTATTGAGAAAATAATGTATTCACATATCTTCATGTTTCTGATAAAGGTATTTGTATATGCATCGGTGCTACATATGTGAATACAGGTTTTGTTTCAACTCTGAAGTCTCAAGTTGAATTCTAAACTCCAGTTTGTTTTCTACTGTGCTGTTGCAGGAAGCCAGGAACCCATCCGAACAAGGTTGCAATCATGATAAGCAGATAGAGCAAGCATATGATGATATTTTGAATTCGTCGAAGCATACTTTGGCCAGCATGATGGAGCTGCAGGAGGTTCAGTTATTTGCACACATTGTTTTTCTTTCACTCCTATGATTTTCCTTAATATGATCAAAATGTTTCTTTTGCAAATAATGATTGAAATGTTTCTCATTGTACTCAACCTCTTAAACTACCTATAGGCTTTGCTTGAGAGTAATCAGGTGTCACACCCGGTTTTAGAAGGCAAACCGAATGCGAACCATGTACGTGCCAGGATCAGTTATTCACGTACACAGCAGTTACATAACATGGACATCATCACACAGTGCTCAAAATAGTATTACTAAGGGAAATAGTCGATTACATCATACGTCTGAGACGTCCATATAGTTCTTACAATAAATCAAAGTGCGGAAAAGAAACGTAGATAACCGCGGCCTTCACAGGCAGCCGACTGGGGGTTGCCGCTAACCCACACCTAGAACTCGTCGTAATCTTGGAACTCCTGGAAGTCTCCTTCCACAGCTTCATCTTCGACTGAGCAGTGGTTGCAATGCTGACAACCTGGGGATGGGGGGGGGGTTTGGTGTGTAGAGCAAGGGTGAGTACACATCAACATACTCAGCAAGTATCCTGTTTGGCTGTAGTGGACTAGCTTTATGTGGGGATAAGTCAAGCAGTTGCTTTTAGTTGGTCAGATTATTATTTACTAATAGAAAGCCAAGTTTTAGCATTAACCCAAGTTATTAACCCAAACGTACTCCTTTCCAAACGGAAAGAGTACCACTTACCAGCATCATAGTCATAACCAGAATCATCGATCTCATAACCACCTGTACCAAAGTATCTCTGATCAAGTACCACTAATCACTGGAGCTCCCTTGGCTGCTCATAACCGTGAGCACGGCTGATATATCAGTTTTCAAACACTCTGCAGAGGTTGTGCACTTTACCCACAAGCCGTGATTCCCATTCTGCCCGGAGATCATGACTCTCCATTGATCACTACCAAGGTGACCCAGCAGGGCATCACTACGTAGCCTTTACAAAGATTCCCCGGGACTGTAGCCACCCGTTAGGTTTCCTAAATGCACCGCACTCCTCCCCAAGGGGCGAACCCAAACTTGGCAGAGCGAGCCGCATACACCGAGCCCCATTGACGGCACGATGGCTAAGTGAACTACACCCCGGATCCTCTAATTATTCAGCTAAGGGCACCCCATTCCACCCTCATGGTTGCACTGTTTTTGATAGTCGCCTAGAGGGGGGGTGAATAGGGCGAAACTGAAATTTACAAATATAAACACAACTACAAGCCGGGTTAGCGTTAGTAATGAAGAAACGAGTCCGCGAGAGAGGGCGCAAAACAAATCGCAAGCAAATGAAGAGTGTGACACGTGGATTTGTTTTACCGAGGTTCGGTTCTCGCAAACCTACTCCCCGTTGAGGAGGCCACAAAGGCCGGGTCTCTTTCAACCCTTCCCTCTCTCAAACGGTCCCTCGGACCGAGTGAGCTTCTCTTCTCTAATCAAAGTTGGGAACAAAACTTCCCAACAAGGGCCACCACACAATTGGTGCCTCTTGCCTTGATTACAATGGGTTTTTGATCACAAGAACAAGTGCGAAAGAAAAGAAGCAATCCAAGCGCAAGAGCTCAAAAAGAACACGGCAAATCTCTCTCTCTAATCACTAAAGCCTTTTGTGGAATTGGAGAGGATTTGATCTCTTTTGGTGTGTCTAGAATTGAATGCTAGAGCTCTTGTAGTAGTTGAGAAGTGGAAAACTTGGATGCAATGAATGGTGGGGTGGTTGGGGGTATTTATAGCCCCAACCACCAAACTTGACCGTTGGCTGGGTTGTCTGTTCGATGACGCACCGGACAGTCCGGTGCACACCGGACAGTCCGGTGCCCCTGCCACGTCATCACTGCCGTTGGATTCTAGCCGTTGAAGCTTCTGACTTGTGGGCCCGCCTGGGTGTCCGGTGCACACCGGACATCTACTGTTCCTTGTCCGGTGTGCCGGAGTGGGCGCGCCTGACATCTGCGCGCGCAGAGCGCGCATTAAATGCGCGGCAGAGAGCCGTTGGCGCGGAAATAGCCGTTGCTCTCGAGTCGCACCGGACAGTCCGGTGCACACCAGACAGTCCGGTGAATTATAGTGGACGGGCCGATGGCTTTTCCCGAAGCTGGCGAGTTCCTGAGGCCGACCTCCCTTGGCGCACCGGACACTGTCCGGTGTACACCGGACAGTCCGGTGAATTATAGCGGAGTCGCCTCTGGCAATTCCCGAAGGGGGCGAGTTGGAGCTTGAGTCCTCTGGTGCACCGGACACTGTCCGGTGTACACCGGACAGTCCGGTGCTCTCAGACCAGAGGGCCTTCGGTTCCCACTATGCTCCTTTGTTGAATCCAAAAACTTGGTCCTTTTATTGGCTGAGTGTGAACCTTTTACACCTGTGTAATCTATAAACTTGTGCAAACTTAGTTAGTCCAATTGTTTGTGTTGGGCAATTCAACCACCAAAATTAATTAGGGACTAGGTGTAAGCCTAATTCCCTTTCAATCTCCCCCTTTTTGGTGATTGATGCCAACACAAACCAAAGCAAATATAGAAGTGTATAATTGAACTAGTTTGCATAATGTAAGTGTAAAGGTTGCTTGGAATTGAGCCAATATGAATACTTACAAGATATGCATGGATTGTTTCTTTCTTTATATAACATTTTGGACCACGCTTGCACCACGAGTTTTGTTTTTGCAAATTATTTTGTAAATCCTTTTCAAAGTTCTTTTGCAAATAGTCAAAGGTAAATGAATAGGATTTTTGCAAAGCATTCTCAAGATTTGAAATTTTCTCCCCCTGTTTCAAATGCTTTTCCTTTGACTTAAACAAAACTCCCCCTAAAAGAGATCCTCCTCTTAGTATTCAAGAGGGTTTTTGATATATCATTTTAAAATACTACTTTCTCCCCCTTTTGAACACAATAAGATACCAATTGAAAATAAGATACAAATTGAAAAATATTCAACACTAAGTTTTTGAAATTGGTGGTGGTGCGGTCCTTTTGCTTTGGGCTCATTTCTCCCCCTTTTTGGCATGAATCGCCAAAAACGGAATCATTAGAGCCCTCGAAGTGCTATTTTCCCTTTTGGTCATAAATAAATGAGTTAAGATTATACCAAAGACGAAGTCCGGTCCTTTGGCTTTGGGCTCATTTCTCCCCCAAAGTCCTTTTCTTTGATGCTCATGCTTATCTCCCCCGAGAACGGAGAGTTGCTTGAAGTGATGGCGAAGGATGAGGTACGGAGTGGAAGCCTTTGTCTTCGCCGAAGACTCCAATTCCCTTTCAATATACCTATGACTTGGTTTGAAATAGACTTGAAAACACATTAGTCATAGCATATAAAAGAGATATGATCAAAGGTATATAAAAGAACAATGTGTGCAATTTAACAAAAGAAGTTCCTAGAATCAAGAATATTGAGCTCATGCCTAAGTTTGTTAAAAGATTGTTCATCAAGAGGCTTGGTAAAGATATCAGCTAATTGATCGTTAGTATTAATGTATGAAATCTCGATATCTCCCTTTTGTTGGTGATCCCTCAAAAAGTGATACCGAATGGCTATGTGCTTAGTGCGGCTATGCTCGACGGGATTGTCGACCATTTTGATTGCACTCTCATTATCACATAGCAAAGGGACCTTGGTTAGTTTGTAACCATAGTCCCGCAGGGTTTGCCTCATCCAAAGCAGTTGCGCGCAACAGTGGCCTGCGGCAATATACTCGGCTTCGGCGGTGGAAAGAGCGACCGAATTTTGCTTCTTTGAAGCCCAAGACACCAAGGATCTTCCCAAGAACTGGCAAGTCCCGGATGTGCTCTTCCTATTGATTTTGCACCCTGCCCAATCGGCATCCGAATAACCAATCAAATCAAATGTGGATCCCCTAGGATACCAAAGCCCAAACTTAGGAGTATAAGCCAGATATCTCAAGATTCGTTTTACGGCCGTAAGGTGGGCTTCCTTAGGGTCGGCTTGGAATCTTGCACACATGCATACGGAAAGCATAATGTCCGGTCGAGATGCACATAAATAGAGTAAAGAACCTATCATCGACCGGTATAGCTTTTGATCCACGGACTTACCTCCCGTGTCGAGGTCGAGATGCCCATTAGTTCCCATGGGTGTCTTGATGGGCTTGGCATCCTTCATTCCAAACTTGCTTAGAATATCTTGAGTGTATTTTGTTTGGCTAATGAAGGTGCCCTCTTGGAGTTGCTTGACTTGGAATCCTAGAAAATACTTCAACTCCCCCATCATAGACATCTCGAATTTCTGTGTCATGATCCTACTAAACTCTTCACAAGTGGACTCGTTAGTAGATCCAAATATAATATCATCAACATAAATTTGGCATATAAACAAGTCATTTTCAAGAGTTTTAGTAAAGAGTGTAGGATCGGCTTTACCGACTTTGAAGCCATTAGCAATAAGGAAATCTCTAAGGCATTCATACCATGCTCTTAGGGCTTGCTTGAGCCCATAAAGCGCCTTAGAGAGCTTATAGACATGATTAGGATACTCACTGTCTTCAAAGCCGGGAGGTTGCTCAACATAGACCTCTTCCTTGATTGGTCCATTGAGGAAGGCACTTTTCACGTCCATTTGATAAAGCTTAAAGCCATGGTAAGTAGCATAGGCTAATAATATGCGAATTGACTCAAGCCTAGCTACTGGTGCATAGGTTTCACCGAAATCCAAACCTTCGACTTGGGAGTATCCCTTGGCCACAAGTCGAGCTTTGTTCCTTGTCACCACACCATGCTCGTCTTGCTTGTTGCGGAAAACCCATTTGGTTCCTACAACATTTTGGTTAGGACGTGGAACTAAATGTCATACCTCATTCCTAGTGAAGTTGTTGAGCTCCTCTTGCATCGCCACCACCCAATCCGAATCTTGAAGTGCTTCCTCTAACCTATGTGGCTCAATAGAGGAAACAAAAGAGTAATGTTCACAAAAATGAGCAACCCGAGATCTAGTAGTTACCCCCTTATGAATGTCGCCGAGGATGGTGTCGACGGGGTGGTCTCGTTGGATTGCTTGGTGGACTCTTGGGTGTGGCGGGCGTTGCTCGTCCTCCTTGTCTTGATCATTTGCATCTCCCCCTTGATCTATGCCGTCATCTAGAGGTGGCTCATTTGATTGATCTTCTTCTTCATCAACTTGAGCTTCATCCTCATTTTGAGTCGGTGGAGATGCTTGCATGGAGGAGGACGGTTGATCTTGTGTATTTGGAGGCTCTTCGGATTCCTTAGGACACACATCCCCAATGGACATGTTCCTTAGCGCGATGCATGGAGCCTCTTCATCACCTATCTCATCAAGATCAACTTGCTCTACTTGAGAGCCGTTAGTTTCATCAAACACAACGTCACATGAGGCTTCAACTAGTCCAGTGGACTTGTTAAAGACCCTATATGCCCTTGTGTTTGAGTCATAACCAAGTAAAAAGCCTTCTACAGTCTTAGGAGCAAATTTAGATTTTCTACCTCTTTTAACAAGAATAAAGCATTTGCTACCAAAAACTCTAAAATATGAAATATTGGGCTTTTTACCGGTGAGGAGTTCGTATGATGTCTTCTTGAGGATTCGGTGTAGATATAACCGGTTGATGGCGTAGCAAGCGGTGTTGACTGCCTCGGCCCAAAACCGATCCGAAGTTTTGTACTCATCAAGCATGGTTCTTGCCATGTCCAATAGAGTTCGATTCTTCCTCTCCACTACACCATTTTGTTGTGGCGTGTAGGGTGAAGAGAACTCATGCTTGATGCCCTCCTCCTCAAGAAAGCCTTCGATTTGAGAGTTCTTGAACTCCGTCCCGTTGTCGCTTCTAATTTTCTTGATCCTTAAGCCGAACTCATTTTGAGCCCGTCTTAAGAATCCCTTTAAGGTCTCTTGGGTTTGAGATTTTTCCTGTAAAAAGAATACCCAAGTGAAGCGAGAATAATCATCCACAATAACTAGACAGTACTTACTCCCGCCGATGCTTATGTAAGCGATCGGGCCGAATAGATCCATGTGTAGGAGCTCCAGTGGCCTGTCGGTCGTCATTATGTTCTTATGCGGATGATGAGAGCCAACTTGCTTCCCTGCTTGGCATGCGCTACAAATCCTGTCTTTCTCAAAATAAACATTTGTCAATCCTAAAATGTGTTCTCCCTTTAGAAGCTTGTGAAGATTCTTCATCCCAACATGTGCAAGTCGGCGATGCCAGAGCCAACCCATGTTAGTCTTAGCAATTAAGCAAGTGTCGAGTTCAGCTCTATCGAAATCTACCAAGTATAGCTGACCCTCTAACACTCCCTTAAATGCTATTGAATCATCACTTCTTCTAAAGACAGTGACACCAACATCAGTAAAAAGACAGTTGTAGCCCATTTGACACAATTGGGATACAGAAAGCAAATTGTAATCTAAAGAATCTACAAGAAAAACATTGGAAATAGAATGGTCAGGAGATATAGCAATTTTACCCAATCCTTTGACCAAACCTTGATTTCCATCCCCAAATGTGATCGCTCTTTGGGGATCTTGGTTTTTCTCATATGAGGAGAACATCTTTTTCTCCCCAGTCATGTGGTTTGTGCACCCGCTGTCGAGTATCCAGCTTGAGCCCCCGGATGCATAAACCTACAAAATAATTTTAGTTCTTGATTTTAGGTACCCAAATGGTTTTGGGTCCTTTGGCATTAGACACAAGAACTTTGGGTACCCAAACACAAGTCTTGGAGCCCTTGTGCTTGCCCCCAACATATTTGGCAACTACCTTGCCGGATTTGTTAGTCAACACATAAGATGCATCAAAAGTTTTGAATGAAATGTCATGATCATTTGATGCACTAGGAGTTTTCTTTCTAGGCAACTTGGCACGGGTTGGTTGCCTAGAGCTAGATGTCTCACCCTTATACATAAAAGCATAATTAGGACCAGAGTGAGACTTCCTAGAATGAATTCTCCTAATTTTGTTCTCGGGATAACCGGCAGGGTATAAAATGTAACCCTCGTTATCCTGAGGCATGGGAGCCTTGCCCTTAACAAAGTTGGACAATCTTTTAGGAGGGGCACTAATTTTGACATTGTTTCCCCTTTGGAAGCCAATGCCATCTTTAATGCCCGGGCGTCTCCCATTATAAAGCATGCCACGAGCAAATTTAAATTTCTCATTTTCTAAGTTGTGCTCGGCAATTTTAGCATCTAGTTTTGCTATATGATCATTTTGTTGTTTAATTAAGGTCATATGATCATGAATAGCATTAACATCAACATCTCTACATCTAGTACAAATAGATACATGCTCAACAGTAGATGTAGAGGGTTTGCAAGAATTAAGTTCAACAATCTTAGCATGAAGAATATCATTTTTATCCCTAAGATCGGAAATTGTAGTTTTGCAAACATCAAAATCTTTAGCCTTAGCAATTAAATTTTCATTTTTCTGTTCTAAGGCTAGCAAGAGAAATGTTTAATTCTTCAATCCTAGCAAGCAAATCATCATTATTATCTTTAGGATTGGGAATTGAAACATTACAAACATGTGAATCAACCTTAGCATTTAAACTAGTATTTTCATGTCTAAGGTTGTCAATCATCTCATGGCAAGTGCTTAGCTCACTAGATAGTTTTTGACATTTTTCTACTTCTAGGGCGTAAGCATTTTTAACCTTAACATGTTTCTTGTTTTCCTTAATAAGACAATCCTCTTGGGAATCCAAAAGGTCATCTTTTTCATGAATAGCACTAATTAATTCATTTAATTTTTCCTTTTGTTCCATGTTAAGATTAGCAAAAAGGGTACGCAAGTTATCCTCCTCATCACTAGCATTTTCATCACTAGAGGTTTCATATTTAGTGGAGGATCTTGATTTTACCTTCTTCCTTTTGCCGTCCTTTGCCATGAGGCACTTGTGGCCGACGTTGGGGAAGAGGAGTCCCTTGGTGACGGCGATGTTGGCGGCGTCCTCGTCGTCGGAGGAGTCGCTTGAGCTTTCGTCGGAATCCCACTCCCGACAAACATGGGCATCGCCGCCCTTCTTCTTGTAGTACTTCTTCTTCTCCTTTCTTCTCCCCTTCTTGTCGTCGCCACGGTCACTGTCACTAGATATGGGACATTTAGCAATAAAATGACCGGGCTTACCACATTTGTAGCAAACCTTCTTGGAGCGGGACTTGTAGTCTTTCCCCCTCCTTTGTTTGAGGATTTGGCGGAAGCTCTTGATGACGAGCGCCATTTCCTCATTGTCGAGCTTGGAGGCGTCTATTGGTTGTCGACTTGGTGTAGCCTCCTCCTTCTTTTCTTCCGTTGCCTTGAATGCGACGGGTTGAGCTTCGGATGTGGTGGGTTCGTCAAGCTCATTGATCTTTCTCGAGCCTTCGATCATGCACTCAAAACTTACAAAATGCCCGATAACTTCCTCGGGGGTCATTTTAGTATATCTAGGATTACCACGAATTAATTGAACTTGAGTAGGGTTAAGGAAAATAAGTGATCTTAGAATAACCTTAACCACCTCGTGGTCGTCCCACTTTATGCTCCCGAGGTTGCGCACTTGGTTCACCAAGGTCTTGAGCCGGTTGTACATGTGTTGTGGCTCCTCCCCTTTGCGAAGCCGAAACCGACCGAGCTCCCCCTCGATCGTTTCCCGCTTGGTGATCTTTGTGAGCTCGTCTCCCTCGTGCGCGGTTTTGAGCACATCCCAAACCTCCTTGGCGCTCTTCAACCCTTGAACTTTGTTATACTCCTCTCTACTTAAAGAGGCGAGGAGTATTGTTGTTGCTTGAGAGTTGAAGTGCTCGATTTGGGCCACCTCATCCTCATCATAATCCTTATCCCCTACGGATGGTACCTGTGCACCAAACTCAACAACATCCCATATACTTTTGTGGAGTGAGGTTAGATGAAATCGCATTAAATCACTCCACCTAGCATAATCTTCACCATCAAAAGTTGGTGGTTTGCCTAACGGGACGGAAAGTAAAGGTGCATGTTTAGAAATGCGAGGGTAGTGTAGGGGAATCTTACTAAACTTCTTACGCTCTTGGCGTTTAGAAGTTACGGAGGGCGCGTCGGAGCCGGAGGTTGATGTTGATGAAGTGTCGGTCTCGTAGTAGACCACTTTCCTCATCCTCTTTTGTTTGTCCCCACTCCGATGAGGCTTGTGGGAAGAAGATTTTTCCTTCTTCTCTTTGTGGTGAGAAGAAGATTTCTTCTCCTTCCCTTTGTTGGAGGAGCTCTTCTTCTTCTCCCTCCGTTTGGTGCGGGACTCTTCCAATGAAGTGCTCTCGTTGCTTGTAGTGGGCTTTTCGCCGGTCTCCATCTCCTTCTTGGCGTGATCTCCCGACATCACTTCGAGCGGTTAGGCTCTAACGAAGCACCGGGCTCTGATACCAATTGATAGTCGCCTAGAGGGGGGGTGAATAGGGCGAAACTGAAATTTACAAATATAAACACAACTACAAGCCGGGTTAGCGTTAGTAATGAAGAAACGAGTCCGCGAGAGAGGGCGCAAAACAAATCGCAAGCAAATGAAGAGTGTGACACGTGGATTTGTTTTACCGAGGTTCGGTTCTCGCAAACCTACTCCCCGTTGAGGAGGCCACAAAGGCCGGGTCTCTTTCAACCCTTCCCTCTCTCAAACGGTCCCTCGGACCGAGTGAGCTTCTCTTCTCTAATCAAAGTTGGGAACAAAACTTCCCAACAAGGGCCACCACACAATTGGTGCCTCTTGCCTTGATTACAATGGGTTTTTGATCACAAGAACAAGTGCGAAAGAAAAGAAGCAATCCAAGCGCAAGAGCTCAAAAAGAACACGGCAAATCTCTCTCTCTAATCACTAAAGCCTTTTGTGGAATTGGAGAGGATTTGATCTCTTTTGGTGTGTCTAGAATTGAATGCTAGAGCTCTTGTAGTAGTTGAGAAGTGGAAAACTTGGATGCAATGAATGGTGGGGTGGTTGGGGTATTTATAGCCCCAACCACCAAACTTGACCGTTGGCTGGGTTGTCTGTTCGATGGCGCACCGGACAGTCCGGTGCACACCGGACAGTCCGGTGCCCCTGCCACGTCATCACTGCCGTTGGATTCTAGCCGTTGAAGCTTCTGACTTGTGGGCCCGCCTGGGTGTCCGGTGCACACCGGACATCTACTGTTCCTTGTCCGGTGTGCCGGAGTGGGCGCGCCTGACATCTGCGCGCGCAGAGCGCGCATTAAATGCGCGGCAGAGAGCCGTTGGCGCGGAAATAGCCGTTGCTCTCGAGTCGCACCGGACAGTCCGGTGCACACCGGACAGTCCGGTGAATTATAGTGGACGGGCCGATGGCTTTTCCCGAAGCTGGCGAGTTCCTGAGGCCGACCTCCCTTGGCGCACCGGACACTGTCCGGTGTACACCGGACAGTCCGGTGAATTATAGCGGAGTCGCCTCTGGCAATTCTCGAAGGGGGCGAGTTGGAGCTTGAGTCCTCTGGTGCACCGGACGCTGTCCGGTGTACACCGGACAGTCCGGTGCTCTCAGACCAGAGGGCCTTCGGTTCCCACTATGCTCCTTTGTTGAATCCAAAAACTTGGTCCTTTTATTGGCTGAGTGTGAACCTTTTACACCTGTGTAATCTATAAACTTGTGCAAACTTAGTTAGTCCAATTGTTTGTGTTGGGCAATTCAACCACCAAAATTAATTAGGGACTAGGTGTAAGCCTAATTCCCTTTCAGTTTTCCCGGGCGGTCATCCATAGAACAGGTCCTTACGGAGAGGCACTCGAGAAACCGCTCGAGCCCCCTTGAAGACCACAAGCACAACATCATAATAAGAGAAGGGAAAACAGCGTATCATAGATAATCTCATCATGTTCATTGATTAGAGTTAAGCAATAGCATAAAGCTAAACAGTAATAATCCAACCCAAATAGGTGAACAAGGACATGGATAACAAAAGCTAGTCAATCCTTAGGCATAAATGTGTAAAGCGGGAGGTGAATTAAATAATGAATAGGACATAGATAGGTCAAGGGACACTTGCCTCCACCAACCGACTGCTGCTCAGGGGCTTCTCCTGCGGGTTCCTCGGGCTCTTCAACCGGATCGTTCTCTATGCGAGCGCAAACATACACACATCCACATATTTAATACCAAAGAACAGTACACCATACAATAGAATGCAATAAGTAAACAGACGTTCCACGCGGGCTCGCGAGTACGGTTAAGAGAGAAAGAGGAAAAGACAGTCGAGAAACGATCACGTTGCATGATTATAAATTAGCCACTAGCTTAATGGAAGGAAATTTAATGTAGACACTATGTTTAGCGTAAAGTAAAGTCATGTTTCATGTCTAATTATTATAAGCAGGTGGAGACAAATAAAAGGATAGCCGCGCGGCGAGACGCGCGACAAAGCTCTCTAAAACAAATTAAGAAGTTAACGACTCGTCGCGCGACTGAGCACGCAGCGAGACACTTCGCCTTAGTTAAGAGGAGACGTTAAGCGTCGCGCGACGAAGCGCACGACGGCATACGTCGACTAAACTGAGTCCAAAGTGGAACGTCGCGTGAATACACACGCGGCGTTACACCTTAAACAACCTGAAACAAAATGGATCGTCGCGCGACGAAGCGCACGACGCAACACAGGATAGAATCTGAATTTTAGATAAATCCGTCGCGCGGCGAAGCGCGCGACGCAACACGCTAATTAACGAGCAATCACCGCGAGCGCGGGCGAGCGAAGATACGGTCGGGCGAGGCCGGGACGGGGGAACGGGCGGGCGAGCTGGGGCCAGGGCGGTTGAACCGGCCAGGGGGGGCGGTTGAACCGGCCAGGGGCGGCCGAGCCGGCCGGGGCCGCGCCGGGGACGCGCCGGGGGCTGGGGGCCACGCCGGGGTCGCGCCGGCGAGCAGGGGCCACCGGGGCCGCGCCGGGCCATGCCGGGGGCGCGCCGGGGCCGCGCTGCGCGCGAGCAGGGGCGGGCGGGCGCCGCCGCGGGGAGGGGCAGGGGCGGGCGGGCGAGCGCCGCCGCGGGGAGGGGCGGGGGGCGGGCGCCGCCGCGCGCGGGGGGAGAGGCGGGGACGGGGCGGGGTCGCCGCGGGTCGGGGTGGGGGCGGGCGCCGCCACCGCGCGCGAGGGGGAGGGGCGGGCGCCGCGGCCGGGGTGAGGGCGGACGAGCGCCGCCGCGGCCGGGGGAGGGCGGGCGCCGCCGCGCGGGGCCGGGCAGGGGCGGGGGGCGCCGCGCCGCCGGTGAGCGGGGGCGGGCAGGGGCGCGCGTGAGCAGGGGGAGAAGGGGGGCGCGCGTGGGGAGAAGAAGAGGAGGGAGAGAGAGAGAGAAGAGAAGGGGAGGGGAGGGGAGCTCACCTCGGGGTCCAAAATCCGGTGATCGCCGTCTCCAAATCCTAGGGCACCACGGGGAGAGAGAGGTGGAAGAGGGAGAGGAGAGGTTGTTGCGCGGGAGATCCAAATGAGAGAGAGAGAGGAGGGGGGGCGCATGGGGGGGTTTGGGCGCCAGGGGCGCGCAGGCCGGGGCGGGCCGGGCCGGCTGGGCTGGGCTGGACTAGGTTGGGATGGGTCGGGCCACTTCGCGGATCGAAAACCCGCGACGAGCGCGGACCACTAAACGGAATTAAATCGCGAACCGAAATCCGGAACGGAACGAGACGAACACTCAACATCAGACAAAGAAATGTGCTTCGGCATGATGCAACACCCATGACACTTAGGTTTTGGTTTATACATGACACGGACACCTGCCGCTATACTGGTTTGAAATTGGGAAGAAGGAGCAAACGGGGAAAGAGAAAAGAGAGTAACGCCCGAATTTGGTGAGAGAAAAGAAGAAAAATTCTACCCCCAAATTCAGGGCGTTACAAACCTATCCCCCTTAAAAGAATCTCGCCCTCGAGATTCAGGGTTGGCTAGCAAAGAGCTCAGGGTACTTGGCCATCAGATCATCTTCACGCTCCCAGGTTGCTTCTTCCTCAGAGTGATGATCCCATCTGACTTTGCACATTCTGATGGTCTTCCTCCAGGTGACTCGGTCTGCAACCTCAAGGATTTGCACTGGCTTCTCAACGTAGGTCAAGTCCTCCTGGACTTCAAGACCTTCTACTGGCAACTGCTCTTCTGGCACACGCAAGCACTTCTTCAACTGAGACACATGAAAGACATCATGCACAGCAGACAAATTCTCTGGCAAACTGAGCTGATAGGCCACTTCTCCACGTCTTGCAAGAATCTGATACGGACCAATGTAGCGGGGTGCTAGCTTGCCTTTCACTCCGAACCTTCTGACTCCTCTGATTGGTGACACTTTCAGATAGACAAAGTCTCCGACTTCGAAACTCAGCTCTCTTCTTCTTGTGTCTGCATAGCTTCGCTGCCTCGATTGCGCTATCTTCAGATTCTCTCGGACCATCTTGATGTTCTCTTCGGCTTCAAGCAAAATGTCTGGCCCAAACACTTGCTTTTCTCCAGGCTGATCCCATTGCAACGGAGTTCTACAACTCCTTCCATAGAGCGCCTGAAATGGTGACATCTTCAAGCTGGCCTGGTAACTGTTGTTACAGGAAAACTCTGCATAAGGCAATCTCTTATCCCATCCGGACTGATCTTGCAACGCACAGGCTCTCAACATATCTTCAAGAATTTGGTTGGTCCTTTCGGTCTGGCCATCTGTCTGTGGATGATAAGCTGAACTGAAATTCAGATGCGTGCCCAAAGCTTCATGCAACTGCTGCCAGAAATGAGAGGTGAACTGCGTTCCTCTGTCTGACACTATCTTCTTTGGCACACCATGAAGACAAATGATCCGAGACATATACAATTCTGCCAATACTGCACTGCTGTAGTTGGTCTTGACAGGTATGAAGTGGGCTGACTTGGTCAAGCGGTCCACTACTACCCAGATGGAATCGTAGCCGGCTCGAGTGCGAGGCAATCCGACTATGAAATCCATACCGATTTCGTCCCATTTCCACTGAGGGATCTGCAATGGTTGCAACAATCCAGCAGGTCTCTGGTGCTCTGCCTTAATTCTTCGGCAACTATCGCACCTAGCCACATGCTCTGCGATCTCCCTCTTCATTCCGTACCACCAGAATTTCTTTTTCAGATCCTGATACATCTTCTCACTGCCAGGGTGAATCGAATAGGACGTCTCATGAGCTTCCTTGAGAATCAACTCCCGAATAGACTGGACATTAGGAACACACAAGCGGTCTTTGAACCATATCACGCCTTCTGCATCTTCTCGAAATTCTTTGCCTTTGCCATCTAGAATCAGTCGCCGGATCTCGCTGATTTTCTCATCATTCTTCTGCGCTTCTTTGATTTCGCGCTCCAAGGTAGGTTCCAACTCAACTTTGACTCCTCGCGAATTATTCAGAAAACCGAGACTCAACTTGTCAAACTCTTTGGCCAACTCATAAGGCATCGGACGAGCGACCATCAGATTGACTTGACTCTTTCTGCTCAAAGCATCTGCCACTACGTTTGCTTTGCCTGGATGGTAATGAATCTCCAACTCATAATCTTTGATCAACTCTAACCATCTTCGTTGCCTCATGTTCAACTCTGACTGAGTGAATATGTACTTCAGACTCTTGTGATCTGTGTAAACATCGCATTTCTGTCCATACAGATAGTGCCTCCATGACTTCAGTGCGTGAACCACTGCTGCCAACTCTAGATCATGGATTGGGTAATTCTTCTCATGAACCTTCAGTTGTCGGGACGAGTAAGCCACAACTCTTCCCTCTTGCATCAACACACATCCCAAACCTGTGTAACAAGCATCACAATACACTGAGAAGGGCTTGTGCACATCAGGCAAGACTAGGACAGGCGCTGTAGTCAACTTCTCTTTCAGCGCTTCAAAGGCCTCTTGACATTTCTGGGTCCACTTGAACTCAACTTTGTTGCCTAGCAACGCTGTCATTGGTTTTGCGATCTTCGAAAACCCTTCAATGAATCGCCGATAGTATCCGGCCATTCCAATGAAACTCTTGATTCCTCTAGCATCTGTTGGCGCTTTCCAGTTCAAAATGTCTGCCACTTTCTTCGGATCCACAACCAATCCTTCTTTGTTGATTATGTGACCCAAGAACAGGACCTCACTGATCCAGAACTCACACTTGCTCAACTTTGCATACAACTGATGCTCTCGCAATCTCTGCAATACCAACCTCAAATGATCTGCGTGCTCTTCTTCGCTTTGAGAATAAACCAGAATGTCATCAATGAATACCACCACAAACTTATCGAGATAATCCATGAATACACTGTTCATCAAGTTCATGAAGAACGCTGGCGCATTGGTCAAACCAAAAGACATCACTGTGAACTCATACAAACCATACTTGGAAATGAATGCCGTCTTCGGAATGTCCGAAGGTCGGATCCTGAGCTGATGATAACCTGACCTCAGATCAATCTTGGAGAACACACTGGCTCCTCTCAACTGGTCGAACAAATCTTCTATTCTGGGCAAGGGATACTTGTTCTTGATCGTGACTTCATTCAAAGCTCGATAATCGATACACATCCTCTTGGTGCCATCTTTCTTCTCCACAAATAGGACAGGGGCGGCCCAAGGCGAGGTGCTTGGCCGAATGTAACCTTTCTCTGACAGCTCATCAATCTGCTTCTTAAGCTCAACCAACTCTGGTCCAGATATTCTGTAAGCTCTCTTAAAGATAGGGGCGGTTCCGGGAAGAAGCTCTATAGCAAACTCAACTTTCCGCTCTGGTGGCATACCCGGTAAGTCCTTTGGAAACACATCTGGGAACTCGGACACAACCTTGATCCTCTCGATTGGGTCTGCTTCACTGCTATCAACAGCTATCTGATAACAACTTCCTTTCTTTGGCTCAGGCGGGACTAACTCGGTCACCACTTCCTCTCCTAGTGGGGACACCAACTTGATGGTCCTTTTATCACAACTGATAACTGCCTGATACTTATCTAGCCAATTCATCCCTAGGATGACATCTATTGCCTGAGTACCCATTACTATAAGGTTGGCGGGAAACGCTATCCCCCTTATTTCCACACTTATATTCAAACAAATGCTATCGGCTCGAATTCTACCACCGGCTGAGTCAATTTGAATGGGGGTTGACATGGTAGTAATTGGAAGGTTATGTGCTTCTACCCATGATGCAGTAATGAAAGAATGCGTTGCTCCAGTATCAAATAACACTTCTGCAATATGGGAGTCGACTGGGAACATACCTACTATCATGCCGGGGGTCTCCTGCACTGCTTCAGCCTCCAAGTGGTTCAGCCTTCCATGATTATAGCGCGGCTGAGAGCGATTGCCTGCTCCAGGCTGAGGCACATTCTGCTTCGCTGGGGCATTGGGGCCTGACTGCTGCTGGGCTGCCTTCTTCGGACATTGCATCACCCAGTGGCCTTGCTCTCCACAGTGGAAACATGCTCTGTTTCCAACCTGAGCTGGTGCTGCCTGACTGTTCTGCTGATTTGCTGGGGCAGGAAGACGAGGTGCTTGCTGATTCTGCCTCTGAAACTGACCTCCTGACTGATTGCTCTGACGGTTCTGGTACTGGTGCTGAGGATACTGCCTTTGGAATTGCTGCTGCTGCTGAGGTGGACGCTGGTTCTGCCTGAACTGCTGAGGTTGATTGCCTGAGAAACGAGGACGATTGCTGCTTCCAGGCTGGGGTCCACTGATCTTGCGCTTACGATCTTCCATCTCCTTACGCTTCCTTCTGTCATGATTGCTCTGTCAATCAGGTGCTGGAATGTCGGGAAGGTGTGATTCATCAGTTGGTACTGCAGAGGGTCAACCAAGCCTCTCAGGAAACGGTACTGTCGCTTGGCGTCGGTGTTGACATCTTCAGGAGCATAGCGAGACAATTGCAGAAACCTGTCTCGGTACTCACTGACAGACAATGGCCCTTCCTTGAGGGCCAGGAACTCCTCCTTCTTCACTGTCATCAGACCTGCAGGAACATGGTACTGACGAAAGCTACCTCTGAACTCTTCCCAGGTGATGGCGTCAGGATGGGCATGGGTGGCGAGGTAAGACTCCCACCATGACTGGGCTGCTCCTCTCAACAGACGGGGACCATACAGGACTTTCTCCCTGTCATCGCACTGAGCGGTATGCAACTCCCGCTCCACAGTGCGCAGCCAATCTTCAGCATCCATAGGGTCAGAAGAATGAGCGAACGTTGGTGGATGACCTCTCATGAATTCAGCACGCTTGTCTCTGGGCATCTGAGGCATCTGAGGTTGAGGTGGGGCCTGCTGCTGCTGCTGCTGCTGAATGGCGGCCAGAGTCTGACCGATGGCTTGAACTGCCTGAGTCTGCATCAGAAACATCTGCTCGATGGACATCGGGGGCGGGGGCGGCAGGTGCTGCTGCTGGGGCACCTCCTCCTGTTGAGCGGCTCGCTCCTGCTGAGCACGCCTTCCTCCTCTGCGCCTGTTCTCTGACATCTGCAGAATGCAACCACACATCAGGACTGATCTGGCAAATCTTGCAGCATAAGAAAAGAGAATAGAATTCTTCAACAGCACTGAACAGATGAGCATCTTCACTGATCTCCAACACAGACCACACAGTTTCTCAGATAAAGAGGAGAGTGGAATAAAAGGTTTCCCAACTATATAACTAACTCTATTAACATAATAGGTAAACCAAAATGCAGGGGGTACCCACACTCTGGTGACAATCATTACAAAGATCCAAACCAAACATAGTTCATCATGACAAACATAAATGCACAGGATATAGCAAACTACCCTGTTTAACTAAGACTAACTAAGACCGAGACTAACGCTAAGACTGAAGCTTCTATGTATATATTTCGTATTAATTACAAGATCCAACTCTAACGATATATGGTTCTAGAGTTATCTTGGTCTTGCAGGCGGGATTGCCATAAGACTGGTGTCCACGCTGAGGTGAGCGGTACGGGTGCTGAGTCCCGACGGGAGCGGGGGAACCACCATCCAGGTGACGACGTTCCGCGCGCTCAGCCCGCAGCAGGGCGATCTCAGCACGAGCCCTACTCAGCTCGTCTAATGCATGGTCCAGCTCCGTGTTTAGCACGGCGGCTAGGTTGACTGTGCTGCTCAACCTAGGATTGCCCTCACCGACAGGTGAGACAATCACGCCTCCTGTGCTGCCAGATGGACGGCGGGGGTAATACTTCAGGTCAAGACCGTCAGCTGCCCCACCGAAAACCGAGCAGTAGTGCGAAAGCGCACGCCGTGCAGCATCTTGCATGGCTGCCTCAGCTGAGTCCCGCTCAGAGATAGAATAGTGCTCTGAGCAGGCCTCCGCACCCTGGAGACTGTTCTCCGGGCAGCGCACCAAGCAGGTTGCCTCCCAGCGGTCCGGGTAGACCCCGCGACTGTGCTGGTAGACCACACAGCGATACTCGACAGACCAAGTATGCTGGTTAAATGCCCGACGTAGCAGGGTGTCGAGCGCATCGTGGAAGTGACACCCGCGAGCAGCGTCGCGAGTGATGGGTCGAGTAACCCATCCTTCCGGCTCAAGGTTAGCAGAGAAGTCGGTGTCGTGGCTCGAGCTGTCGTCGCCATCTCCATCGTCTGGGTCTCCTCCAGCAGCTACTCCAGAAGCTGGGGCGCCCAGTGGTGGTGGAGGGGGCGGCTCCAGAGGAAGCACAGGGGAGCAGCTCCTCACAGACTCTATCTCCTGGTGGAGCGAGAAGGAAGAGCTCTGCTGCTCCTGTCGTCGACGCTCCTGCTCCTCACGCAGGCGGTGGTGTAGTCTCTCCAAGTGGCTGGACTGTCCGGCCACGGGACGGCGAAGCGGACGCTCAGCAAGGCGGGAGGGTAAGAAGGGGATGACTGACTTTCGTGCAGTGTGTCTAAGTCGAGCCATCTACAAAAGACATCGCAAGCAAAAAGGTGAGAACAGAATTAATATGACCAGCAAATAATGAATCATAAGTAAATGAAGGACTGGAATAAAACATGATTTTCAGCAAGGTATAATATATAGTAGAACATAGGTTTGGTCGGTATGACCAACTTTTGAAGGGATATCAAAGTCAAGGCAGAGACAGAGGTCTATAGTCCTTAGAGCGACCATTCTATTCTAGGTTAGCGGTCCTACAGTCAGCACGGCTTTGATACCACTTATGTCACACCCGGTTTTAGAAGGCAAACCGAATGCGAACCATGTACGTGCCAGGATCAGTTATTCACGTACACAGCAGTTACATAACATGGACATCATCACACAGTGCTCAAAATAGTATTACTAAGGGAAATAGTCGATTACATCATACGTCTGAGACGTCCATATAGTTCTTACAATAAATCAAAGTGCGGAAAAGAAACGTAGATAACCGCGGCCTTCACAGGCAGCCGACTGGGGGTTGCCGCTAACCCACACCTAGAACTCATCGTAATCTTGGAACTCCTGGAAGTCTCCTTCCACAGCTTCATCTTCGACTGAGCAGTGGTTGCAATGCTGACAACCTGGGGATGGGGGGGGGGTTTGGTGTGTAGAGCAAGGGTGAGTACACATCAACATACTCAGCAAGTATCCTGTTTGGCTGTAGTGGACTAGCTTTATGTGGGGATAAGTCAAGCAGTTGCTTTTAGTTGGTCAGATTATTATTTACTAATAGAAAGCCAAGTTTTAGCATTAACCCAAGTTATTAACCCAAACGTACTCCTTTCCAAACGGAAAGAGTACCACTTACCAGCATCATAGTCATAACCAGAATCATCGATCTCATAACCACCTGTACCAAAGTATCTCTGATCAAGTACCACTAATCACTGGAGCTCCCTTGGCCGCTCATAACCGTGAGCACGGCTGATATATCAGTTTTCAAACACTCTGCAGAGGTTGTGCACTTTACCCACAAGCCGTGATTCCCATTCTACCCGGAGATCATGACTCTCCATTGATCACTACCAAGGTGACCCAGCAGGGCATCACTACATAGCCTTTACAAAGATTCCCCGGGACTGTAGCCACCCGTTAGGTTTCCTAAATGCACCGCACTCCTCCCCAAGGGGCGAACCCAAACTTGGCAGAGCGAGCCGCATACACCGAGCCCCATTGACGGCACGACGGCTAAGTGAACTACACCCCGGATCCTCTAATTATTCAGCTAAGGGCACCCCATTCCACCCTCATGGTTGCACTGTTTTCCCGGGCGGTCATCCATAGAACAGGTCCTTACGGAGAGGCACTCGAGAAACCGCTCGAGCCCCCTTGAAGACCACAAGCACAACATCATAATAAGAGAAGGGAAAACAGCGTATCATAGATAATCTCATCATGTTCATTGATTAGAGTTAAGCAATAGCATAAAGCTAAACAGTAATAATCCAACCCAAATAGGTGAACAAGGACATGGATAACAAAAGCTAGTCAATCCTTAGGCATAAATGTGTAAAGCGGGAGGTGAATTAAATAATGAATAGGACATAGATAGGTCAAGGGACACTTGCCTCCACCAACCGACTGCTGCTCAGGGGCTTCTCCTGCGGGTTCCTCGGGCTCTTCAACCGGATCGTTCTCTATGCGAGCGCAAACATACACACATCCACATATTTAATACCAAAGAACAGTACACCATACAATAGAATGCAATAAGTAAACAGACGTTCCACGCGGGCTCGCGAGTACGGTTAAGAGAGAAAGAGGAAAAGACAGTCGAGAAACGATCACGTTGCATGATTATAAATTAGCCACTAGCTTAATGGAAGGAAATTTAATGTAGACACTATGTTTAGCGTAAAGTAAAGTCATGTTTCATATCTAATTATTATAAGCAGGTGGAGACAAATAAAAGGATAGCCGCGCGGCGAGACGCGCGACAAAGCTCTCTAAAACAAATTAAGAAGTTAACGACTCGTCGCGCGACTGAGCACGCAGCGAGACACTTCGCCTTAGTTAAGAGGAGACGTTAAGCGTCGCGCGACGAAGCGCACGACGGCATACGTCGACTAAACTGAGTCCAAAGTGGAACGTCGCGTGAATACACACGCGGCGTTACACCTTAAACAACCTGAAACAAAATGGATCGTCGCGCGACGAAGCGCACGACGCAACACAGGATAGAATCTGAATTTTAGACAAATCCGTCGCGCGGCGAAGCGCGCGACGCAACACGCTAATTAACGAGCAATCACCGCGAGCGCGGGCGAGCGAAGATACGGTCGGGCGAGGCCGGGACGGGGGAACGGGCGGGCAAGCTGGGGCCAGGGCGGTTGAACCGGCCAGGGGGGCGGTTGAACCGGCCAGGGGCGGCCGAGCCGGCCGGGGCCGCGCCGGGGACGCGCCGGGGGCCGGGGGCCGCGCCGGGGTCGCGCCGGCGAGCAGGGGCCACCGGGGCCGCGCCGGGCCATGCCGGGGGCGCGCCGGGGCCGCGCTGCGCGCGAGCATGGGAGGGGCGGGGGCGGACGGGCGCCGCCAGGCGGGCAGGGGCAGGCGGGCGCCGCCGCGGGCGAGCAGGGGCGGGCGGGCGCCGCCGCGGGCGAGCAGGGGCGGGCGGGCGAGCGCCGCCGCGGGGAGGGGCAGGGGCAGGCGGGCGAGCGCCGCCGCGGGGAGGGGCGGGGGGCGGGCGCCGCCGCGCGCGGGGGGAGAGGCGGGGACGGGGCGGGGTCGCCGCGGGTCGGGGTGGGGGCGGGCGCCGCCACCGCGCGCGAGGGGGAGGGGCGGGTGCCGCGGCCGGGGGGAGGGCGGACGAGCGCCGCCGCGGCCGGGGGAGGGCGGGCGCCACCGCGCGGGGCCGGGCAGGGGCGGGGGGCGCCGCGCCGCCGGCGAGCAGGGGCGGGCAGGGGCGCGCGCGAGCAGGGGGAGAAGGGGGCGCGCGTGGGGAGAAGAAGAGGAGGGAGAGAGAGAGAGAGAAGAGAAGGGGAGGGGAGGGGAGCTCACCTCGGGGTCCAAAATCCGGTGATCGCCGTCTCCAAATCCTAGGGCACCACGGGGAGAGAGAGGTGGAAGAGGGAGAGGAGAGGTTGTTGCGCGGGAGATCCAAATGAGAGAGAGAGAGGAGGGGGGCGCATGGGGGGGTTTGGGCGCCAGGGGCGCGCAGGCCGGGGTGGGCCGGGCCGGCTGGGCTGGACTAGGTTGGGATGGGCCGGGCCACTTCGCGGATCGAAAACCCACGACGAGCGCGGACCACTAAACGGAATTAAATCGCGAACCGAAATCCGGAACGGAACGAGACGAACACTCAACATCAGACAAAGAAATGTGCTTCGGCATGATGCAACACCCATGACACTTAGGTTTTGGTTTATACATGACACGGACACCTGCCGCTATACTGGTTTGAAATTGGGAAGAAGGAGCAAACGGGGAAAGAGAAAAGAGAGTAACGCCCGAATTTGGTGAGAGAAAAGAAGAAAAAATTCTACCCCCAAATTCAGGGCGTTACATCAGGCTACAAAGGATGCCAATGGTATTGCTGCTCTCTATATTGTTCTTGTTCTAATGTAAAAACTACAACACAACTCTTTACTTGATCCCAGAAATTCCTTCTGCCTCAAATGGAGACAATGACGAGTGGTCATAAGTACAGAGATTGCAGACAAGGTAAATTTTGCAATAGAAATAACTAACCAACCATTAGTGCTTGAAAAAAACTGGACTGGTGACTGGGGCACGTGGTTTCATCAACATTTGGACCTCAACGGTCTAATCAGTATAACTTAGAAGTTGGCTAGCTCTTGAAAAACACTGCATGACACTAAGCATTTGTTTATTTTCAGCTGCTTACACCCCTATGATTTCAAGTAACTACTTGTCTACTTGTGATAATCACCTGAATATGATTATTTGAAATGCTTATCATGTCTCGTCAATTGCATTTCTTTTATGTGTACCTGAAGTCTGCTCTTGCTTCCTAATAGAGTTCGTTTTTTAATACAGAAACCACTCTGAGATAGCCACAATATAGTAAAAGTGGCAGCTAAGGTACTAAAAACACCCATGCAAATAAGAAAAAAATGAATCTTGTATTTTAATTTTGTTAAATACCTCTATAGTTTGGCGATATATTATGTTACCATCCTGCTTATAGCCTGTAGGTCATTTTATATGAGCCATCAAATTGCGATGACAGTTGCCACAAATCCAGTTTCATATGAAGGTATTAGCTGTGTAACAAGCTAATTGTTGCTCTCTGCCCAATAAGTTATTCAATTGGATTAGTAGGTTGCATCCAAGGTTATTCAATTGGATCAGTAGGTTGCATCCAAGGTATACTGCTGCTCTCTGCCCAATAAGTTATTCAATTCGATCAGTAGGTTGCATGTTCCCTTCATTTTATTAAAAAATACATAATAATATAATAAGTACTTGTTTGTTCTAAAAATAATACTTCTGTAAATGAGGATATTAATTTTCCTTTTGGTAATAATGCAGGTTGATGATACTGAAGTCATCAGTTTTTTGCTGCAAACTGAAATAATTCCTCTGTGCTTGCGAACCATGGAGATGGGTAGTGAGCTATCCAAAATTGTATGTAGCTAGCCAAATATTCTCATTCAAATATCATAATTTATCTCTTCTGCTTAATACTGGCAAAGGTGTAATAGTTTTTTTAGTATTGATTTGTCACCTGAAGTTTATCTTGTGCACTACTACTTTGCCATCATCAGTTATCTCTAGAATACTCTTGTCCTGTACCATTTTCTCTCTGATAAGCCTAAATTTGTACAATTCATAAGCCTAAAAGGTGACTTATATAATATATACAAGGACCCTCAAGAGTTGTTTGGCAATTCAGTGACTGTCCTGGGTCCTGTTTTGGGGAGCTTCTGGTAGCTTTTGCTTCTCCAAAAGAAAAGCTAGAAGCTCCCCCCAAACAGAGCAGCTTCTTCAAGCCGGTAAAAGCTTCAAAAGCTGTAATTATACTAAAAACAGTGAAGCTCCCTCAGAGCAGCTTCCCAGCTCTCTAGGAGATGCTTTTGGAGAAGCTACAGTTTCCCCAAACAGGGCCCTGCTCTGTTGAACCCCCCCCTTCCTGATACATATTTGAATATGAGTTTATAGTGTGTGTGGGGGTGTAAGTAGGGGGGTAATGGGTTCTAAATTTTATACTATAAAAATTAAGGATCGGATTAGAATTGAGCTCTATTTCTATTCATTTTTGAACTAAAATTAATTAAGGGCTCAAATGAATTATGAAGAAGCATTAGGATCATGATCCATTACCACCCCTACGTGTAAGATGTTTTTTGGTGGTTGTGGTTGATTTTGAATTTTAAGGCCGCATATGTCTCATGGACCACACAAGCTCATATTCATCTACATTTGTAGCCGTCACTAACTTAGCCAAATATGCATATGTGGCGGCTAGCAACAGGTCCTTGGTTTCTTGGGTTATTTATTCTCTTTTTATCGTGTTTGAATGTTTTCGTGTTCATTTGCATAACATCTTAGGTCTACATTAGTATATGAATTGAGATCAAATGTGAATTGGACCACACAAGCTCATATTCATCTACATTTGTAGTCGTCACTAACTTAGCCAAATATGCATATGTCCGCTTCTGATTTCATTGTGTCTTTTCTTCAGGAGTTTGGGGATCAAGGAGAGGACTCCATTATCTTGTCACCGCGACTGAAGGAGATTAGTACTCCTGACCGCCCCACTGCCCTCCGTTTCCTAGGTACACGCATAACAGCCATTGGTATGAATACATGTTTTATACGTGAATGGAGTTCCAGTTTAATTTAAAGATTCAAGTTCACTACAACAAGATTTTACAGTACTGAGCCCATTTGACTTTCCTTGAGAAATAGTGAAAGGGAATTAGGCTTACACCTAGTTCCTAAATAATTTTGGTGGTTGAATTGCCCAACACAAATAATTGGACTAACTAGTTTGCTCTAGTGTACAAGTTATACAGGTGCCAAGGTTCACAACAAGCCAATTAAAAAGACCAAAGTTGGGTTCAAAATAGAGAGCCAAAGGCATCCCGAAAGGCTCCCTGGTTTGGCGCACCGGACTGTCCGGTGGCGCACCGGACAGTGTCCGGTGCACCAGGGGACCTCGCGCAGAACTCCTCAGCCTCGGGAATTTTTCGGAGCCGCCGCGCTATAATTCACCGGACTGTCCGGTGTACACCGGACAGTGTCCGGTGCTCCAAGAAAACGCGGCTCCGGAACTTGGCAGCCTCAGGAAATCAGAACGGCTGCTCCGCTATAATTCACCAGACATGTCCGGTGTACACCGGACTGTCCGGTGCAACTGCGGAGCAACGGCTACTTCGCGCCAACGGTCACCTGCAGGCGCATTCAATGCGCGCCAGAAGCGCGCAGAAGTCAGGCACACCCATGCTGGCGCACCGGACACTCTACAGTACATGTCCGGTGCGCCACCGGACATCAAGGCGGGCCCAGAAGACAGAACTCCAACGGTCAAATTCCAACGACTTTGGTGACGTGGCTGGCGCACCGGACTGTCCGGTGCACCATATGACAGACAGCCTCCACCAACGGTCATGTTTGGTGGTTGGGGCTATAAATACCCCAACCACCCCACCATTCATTGCATCCAAGTTTTCCAGCTTCCAACCACTATATAAGAGCTAGCATTCATTGCAAAGCACACCAAAAGAGATCAAGTCCTCTCCCAACTCCACACAAAGCCTTAGTGATTAGAGAGAGTGATTTGTAGTGTTCATTTGAGCTCTTGCGCTTGGATCGCTTCTTTTCTTTGGCATTCTTTCTTGTGATCAAACACTCACTTGTAATTGAGGCAAGAGACACCAATTGTGTGGTGGTCCTTGCGGGAAGTTTGATTCCCAAGTGATTTGAGAAGAGAAGCTCACTCGGTCCAAGGGACCGTTTGAGAGAGGGAAGGGTTGAAAGAGACCCGGCCTTTGTGGCCTCCTCAACGGGGAGTAGGTTTGAGAGAACCGAACCTCGGTAAAACAAATCCACGCGTCTCACTTCATTATTCGCTTGCGATTTGTTTTCACGCCCTCTCTCGGACTCGTTCTTATTTCTAACGCTAACCCGGCTTGTAGTTGTGTTTATATTTGTAAATTTCAGTTTCGCCCTATTCACCCCCCCTCTAGGCGACTATCAATTGGTATCAGAGCCCGGTGCTTCATTAGAGCCTAACCGCTCGAAGTGATGTCGGGAGATCACGCCAAGAAGGAGATGGAGACCGGCGAAAAGCCCACTACAAGCCACGGGAGCACTTCATCGGAAGAGTCCCGCACCAAGAGGAAGGAGAAGAAAGACTCCTCCAAAGGGAAGGAGAAGAAGAAGGACTCCTCCAAAGGAAAGGAGAAGAAATCTTCTTCACACAAAGAAAAGAAGGAGAAGTCTTCCTCCCACGAGCCGCAACGGAGTGGGGACAAGAAAAAGAGGATGAGGAAAGTGGTCTACTACGAGACCGATTCTTCATCGACATCCACCTCTGGCTCCGACGCGGCGTCCGTCACTTCTAAACGCCAAGAGCGTAAGAAGTATAGTAAGATTCCCCTACGCTACCCTCGCATTTCTAAACATACACCTTTACTTTCCGTCCCATTAGGCAAACCACCAACTTTTGATGGTGAAGATTATGCTAGGTGGAGTGATTTAATGCGATTTCATCTAACCTCACTCCACAAAAGTATATGGGATGTTGTTGAGTTTGGTGCACATGTACCATCCGTAGGGGATGAAGACTATGATGAGGATGAGGTGACCCAAATCGAGCACTTCAACTCCCAAGCCACAACCATACTCCTCGCCTCTCTAAGTAGAGAGGAATACAACAAGGTGCAAGGGTTGAAGAATGCGAAAGAAATTTGGGATCTACTCAAGACCGCGCACGAGGGTGATGAACTCACCAAGATTACCAAGCAGGAAACGATCGAGGGGGAGCTCAGTCGCTTCCGTCTTCGCCAAGGGGAGGAGCCACAAGATATGTACAACCGGCTCAAAACCTTGGTGAACCAAGTGCGCAACCTCGGGAGCAAGAAATGGGATGACCACGAGGTGGTTAAGGTTATTCTTAGATCACTCATCTTCCTTAACCCCACTCAAGTTCAATTAATTCGTGGTAATCCTAGATATACACTAATGACCCCCGAGGAAGTTATTGGGAATTTTGTGAGCTTTGAATGTATGATCAAGGGCTCAAAGAAGATCAACGAGCTTGATGATCCCTCCACGTCCGAAGCACAACCGGTGGCTTTCAAGGCGACGGAGGAGAAGAAGGAGGAGTCTACACCAAGTAGACAACCAATTGACGCTTCAAAGCTCGACAACGAGGAGATGGCTTTAATCATCAAAAGCTTTCGCCAAATCCTCAAGCAACGGAAGGGGAAGGATTACAAATCCCGTTCAAAGAAAGTTTGCTACAAGTGTGGTAAGCCCGGTCACTTTATTGCTA
Source organism: Zea mays (assembly GCF_902167145.1). Classification (NCBI taxonomy): domain Eukaryota; kingdom Viridiplantae; phylum Streptophyta; class Magnoliopsida; order Poales; family Poaceae; genus Zea; species Zea mays. The sequence continues at coordinate 68,219,045 of NC_050096.1, read as the reverse complement.
AATGTCCATTATCAAGTGACAGTGACAGGGATAATGACAAGAAGGGCAAGAGGAGAGAAAAGAAGAGGTACCACAAGAAGAGGGGCGGTGATGCCCACGTATGCCGCGAGTGGGACTCCAACGAGAGCTCCACCGACTCCTCCGACGACGAGGACGTCGCCAACATCGCCGACACCAAGGGACTCCTCTTCCCCAACGTCGGCCACAAGTGCCTCATGGCAAAGGACGGCAAAAACAAGAAGGATAAATCTAAATCCTCCACTAGATATGAATCCTCTAGTGATGAAAATGTTAGTGATGAGGAAGATAACTTGCGATCTCTTTTTGCCAACCTCAACATGCAACAAAAAGAGAAACTTAATGAATTGATTAGTGTCATTCATGAAAAGGATGATCTCTTGGACACCCAAGAGGACTTCCTTATTAAAGAAAATAAGAAGCATGTTAAGGTTAAAAATGCTTATGCTCTAAAAGTAGAAAAATGTGAAAAATTGTCTAGTGAGCTAAGCACTTGCCATGAGACTATAAACAACCTTAGAAATGAGAATGCTAATTTGTTAGCTAAGGTTGATTCTCATATTTGTAATGTTTCAAGTTCCAATCCTAGAGATAATAATGATGATTTATTTGCTAGGATTAAAGATTTGAACATTTCACTTGCTAGCCTTAGAAATGAAAATGAAAAATTGCTTGCTAAGGCTAAAGATTTTGATGTTTGCAATGTTACTATTTCTAACCTTAGAAGTGAAAACGACATATTACATGCTAAGGTTGTAGAATTAAAATCTTGCAAACCTCCTACATCTATAGTTGAGCATGTATCTATTTGTACTAGATGTAGAGATATTGATGTTGATGCTATTCATGATCACATGACTTTAATTAAACAACAAAATGATCATATAGCAAAACTAGATGCTAAAATTGCCGAGCATAACTTAGAAAATGAAAAATTTAAATTTGCTAGAAGTATGCTCTATAGTGGGAGACGCCCTGGCATCAAGGATGGCATTGGCTTCCAAAGGGGAGACAATGTCAAACTTAATGCCCCTCCTAAAAGATTATCTAATTTTGTAAAGGGCAAGGCTCCCATGCCTCAGGATAACGAGGGTTACATTTTGTACCCTGCCGGTTATCCCGAGAGCAAAATTAGGAGGATTCACTCTAGGAAGTCTCACTCTGGCCCTAACCATGCTTTCATGTACAAGGGTGAGACATCTAGCTCTAGGCAACCAACCCATGTTAAGTTGCCTAAGAAGAAAACTCCTAGTGCATCAAATGAACATAGCATTTCATTTAAGACTTTTGATGCATCTTATGTTTTGACTAACAAATCCGGCAAAGTAGTTGCCAAGTTTGTTGGGGGCAAACACAAGGGCTCCAAGACTTGTGTTTGGGTACCCAAAGTTCTTGTTTCTAATGCCAAAGGACCCAAAACCGTTTGGGTACCTAAAGTCAAGAACTAAAATTGTTTTGTAGGTTTATGCATCCGGAGGCTCAAGTTGGATACTCGACAGCGGGTGCACAAACCATATGACAGGGGAGAAGAAGATGTTCTCCTCCTACGAGAAAAACCAGGATCCCCAACGAGCTATCACATTCGGGGATGGAAATCAAGGTTTGGTCAAAGGTCTTGGTAAAATAGCTATATCTCCTGACCATTCTATTTCCAATGTTTTTCTTGTAGATTCATTAGATTACAATTTGCTTTCTGTATCTCAATTATGCAAAATGGGCTACAACTGTCTTTTCACTGATATAGGTGTCACTGTCTTTAGAAGAAGTGATGATTCAATAGCATTTAAGGGAGTGTTGGAGGGTCAGCTATACTTAGTAGATTTTGATAGAGCTGAACTCGACACTTGCTTAATTGCTAAGACTAACATGGGCTGGCTCTGGCATCGCCGACTAGCACATGTTGGGATGAAGAATCTTCATAAGCTTCTAAAGGGAGAGCACATTTTAGGATTAACCAATGTTCATTTTGAGAATGACAGGGTTTGTAGCGCATGCCAGGCAGGAAAGCAAGTTGGAGCCCATCATCCACACAAGAACATCATGACGACCGACAGGCCGCTTGAGCTACTCCACATGGATCTATTCGGCCCGATTGCTTACCTAAGCATCGGCGGGAGTAAGTATTGTCTTGTGATAGTGGATGATTATTCTCGCTTCACTTGGGTGTTCTTTTTGCAGGAAAAATCTCAAACCCAAGAGACCTTAAAAGGATTCTTGAGACGGGCTCAAAATGAGTTCGCCTTAAGGATCAAGAAAATAAGAAGCGACAACGGAACGGAGTTCAAGAACTCTCAAATTGAAGGCTTCCTTGAGGAGGAGGGCATCAAGCATGAGTTCTCTTCTCCCTACACGTCACAACAAAATGGTGTAGTAGAGAGGAAGAATCGAACTCTATTGGACATGGCAAGAACCATGCTTGATGAGTACAAGACTTTGGATCGGTTTTGGGCTGAGGCGGTCAACACCGCCTGCTACGCCATCAACCGGTTATATCTACACCGAATCCTCAAGAAGACATCTTATGAACTCCTAACCGGTAAAAAGCCCAATATTTCATATTTTAGAGTCTTTGGTAGCAAATGTTTTATTCTTGTTAAAAGAGGTAGAAAATCTAAATTTGCTCCTAAGACTGTAGAAGGCTTTTTACTAGGATATGATTCAAACACAAGGGCATATAGAGTCTTTAACAAGTCCACTGGACAAGTTGAAGTTTCTTGTGACGTTGTGTTTGATGAGACTAACGGCTCTCAAGTAGAGCAAGTTGATCTTGATGAAATAGGTAATGAAGAGGCTCCATGCATCGCGCTAAGGAACATGTCCATTGGGGATGTGTGTCCTAAGGAATCCGAAGAGCCTCCAAATGCACAAGATCAACTATCCTCCTCCACGCAAGCATCTCCACCGACTCAAAATGAGGATGAAGCTCAAGTTGATGAAGTAGAAGATCAAGCAAATGAGACACCTCAAGATGACGACAATGATCAAGGGGGAGATGCAAATGATCAAGACAAGGAGGATGAAGAGCATAGGCCGCCACACCCAAGAGTCCACCAAGCAATCCAACGAGATCACCCCGTCGACACCATCCTCGGCGACATTCATAAGGGGGTAACTACTAGATCTCGTATTGCACATTTTTGTGAGCATTACTCTTTTGTTTCCTCTATTGAGCCACACAGGGTAGAGGAAGCACTCCAAGATTCGGATTGGGTGGTGGCGATGCAAGAGGAGCTCAACAACTTCACTAGGAATGAGGTATGGCATTTAGTTCCACGTCCTAATCAAAATGTTGTAGGAACCAAATGGGTCTTCCGCAACAAGCAAGATGAGCATGGTGTGGTGACAAGGAACAAAGCTCGACTTGTGGCCAAAGGATACTCCCAAGTCGAAGGTTTGGATTTCGGTGAAACCTATGCACCCGTAGCTAGGCTTGAGTCAATTCGTATATTATTGGCCTATGATACTTACCATGGCTTTAAGCTTTATCAAATGGACGTGAAAAGTGCCTTCCTCAATGGACCAATCAAGGAAGAGGTCTATGTTGAGCAACCTCCCGGCTTTGAAGACAGTGAGTACCCTAACCATGTCTATAAGCTCTCTAAGGCGCTTTATGGGCTCAAGCAAGCCCCAAGAGCATGGTATGAATGCCTTAGAGATTTCCTTATTGCTAATGGCTTCAAAGTCGGAAAAGCCGATCCTACACTCTTTACCAAAACGCTTGAAAATGATTTGTTTGTATGCCAAATTTATGTTGATGATATTATATTTGGGTCTACTAACGAATCTACATGTGAAGAGTTTAGTAGGATCATGACACAGAAATTCGAGATGTCTATGATGGGGGAGTTGAAGTATTTTCTAGGATTTCAAGTGAAGCAACTCCAAGAGGGCACCTTCATTAGCCAAACGAAGTACACTCAAGACATTCTAAACAAGTTTGGGATGAAGGATGCCAAGCCCATCAAGACACCCATGGGAACTAATGGGCATCTCGACCTCGACACGGGAGGTAAGTCCGTGGATCAAAAGGTATACCGGTCGATGATAGGCTCTTTACTCTATTTATGTGCATCTCGACCGGATATTATGCTTTCCGTATGCATGTGTGCAAGATTCCAAGCTGACCCTAAGGAAGCTCACCTTACGGCCGTAAAACGAATCTTGAGATATTTGGCTTATACTCCTAAGTTTGGGCTTTGGTATCCTAGGGGATCCACATTTGATTTGATTGGTTATTCGGATGCTGATTGGGCGGGGTGTAAAATCAATAGAAAGAGCACATCAGGGACTTGCCAGTTCTTGGGAAGATCCTTGGTGTCTTGGGCTTCAAAGAAGCAAAATTCGGTCGCTCTTTCCACCGCCGAAGCCGAGTACATTGCCGCAGGCCATTGTTGCGCGCAATTGCTTTGGATGAGGCAAACCCTGCGGGACTATGGTTACAAATTAACCTAAGTCCCTTTGCTATGTGATAATGAGAGTGCAATCAAGATGGCGGATAATCCCGTCGAACATAGCCGCACTAAACACATAGCCATTCGGTATCATTTTCTTAGGGATCACCAACAAAAGGGAGATATCGAGATTTCTTACATTAACACTAAAGATCAATTAGCCGATATCTTTACCAAGCCTCTTGATGAACAAACCTTTAACAAACTTAGGCATGAGCTCAATATTCTTGATTCGCGCAATTTCTTTTGCTAAATTGCACACATAGCTCATTTATATACCTTTGATCATATCTCTTTCATATGCTATGACTAATATGTTCTTCAAGTCTATTTCAAACCAAGTCATAGGTGTATTGAAAGGGAATTGGAGTCTTCGGCAAAGACAAAGGCTTCCACTCCGTAACTCATCCTTCGTCGTCGCTCTGGGCCACTCTCCATCTTTGGGGGAGAGAGCAAAAGACTTCGTCTTTGGTACAATCTTAACTCATTTATTTATGACCAAAGGGGAAGAAAGTACTTCGAGGGCTCTAATGATTCCGTTTTTGGCGATTCATGCCAAAGGGGGAGAGAGTATGAGCCCAAAGCAAACGGACCGCACCACCACCAATTTCAAAAACTTAGTTTTTCAAAGAGTATTTTCAATTGGTATCCTATTGTGTTCAAAAGGGGGAGAAAGTAGTATTTCAAAAATGATATATCAAAACCCTCTTGAACACTAAGAGGTGGATCTCATTTAGGGGGAGTTTTGTTTAGTCAAAGGAAAAGCATTTGAAACAGGGGGAGAAAATTTCAAATCTTGAAAATGCTTCATAAAATCGTATTCATTTACCTTTGACTTTTTGCAAAAGAACTTTGAAAAGGATTTACAAAATAGTTTGCAAAAACAAAACATGTGGTGCAAGTGTGGTCCAAAATGATAAAAACAAAGGAACGATCCATGCATATCTTGTAAGTATTTATATTGGCTCAAATCCAAGCAACCTTTGCACTTACATTATGCAAACTAGTTCAATTATGCATTTTATACTTGCTTTGGTTTGTGTTGGCATCAATCACCAAAAAGGGGGAGATTGAAAGGGAATTAGGCTTACACCTAGTTCCTAAATAATTTTGGTGGTTGAATTGCCCAACACAAATAATTGGACTAACTAGTTTGCTCTAGTGTACAAGTTATACAGGTGCCAAGGTTCACAACAAGCCAATTAAAAAGACCAAAGTTGGGTTCAAAATAGAGAGCCAAAGGCATCCCGAAAGGCTCCCTGGTTTGGCGCACCGGACTGTCCGGTGGCGCACCGGACAGTGTCCGGTGCACCAGGGGACCTCGCGCAGAACTCCTCAGCCTCGGGAATTTTTCGGAGCCGCCGCGCTATAATTCACCGGACTGTCCGGTGTACACCGGACAGTGTCCGGTGCTCCAAGAAAACACGGCTCCAGAACTTGGCAGCCTCGGGAAATCAGAACGGCTGCTCCGCTATAATTCACCGGACATGTCCGGTGTACACCGGACTGTCCGGTGCAACTGCGGAGCAACGGCTACTTCGCGCCAACGGTCACCTGCAGGCGCATTCAATGCGCGCCAGAAGCGCGCAGAAGTCAGGCACGCCCATGCTGGCGCACCGGACACTCTACAGTACATGTCCGGTGCGCCACCGGACATCAAGGCGGGCCCAGAAGGCAGAACTCCAACGGTCAAATTCCAACGGCTTTGGTGACATGGCTGGCGCACCGGACTGTCCGGTGCACCATACGACAGACAGCCTCCACCAACGGTCATGTTTGGTGGTTGGGGCTATAAATACCCCAACCACCCCACCATTCATTGCATCCAAGTTTTCCAGCTTCCAACCACTATACAAGAGCTAGCATTCATTGCAAAGCACACCAAAAGAGATCAAATCCTCTCCCAACTCCACACAAAGCCTTAGTGATTAGAGAGAGTGATTTGTAGTGTTCATTTGAGCTCTTGCGCTTGGATCGCTTCTTTTCTTTGGCATTCTTTCTTGTGATCAAACACTCACTTGTAATTGAGGCAAGAGACACCAATTGTGTGGTGGTCCTTGCGGGGAGTTTGATTCCCAAGTGATTTGAGAAGAGAAGCTCACTCGGTCCAAGGGACCGTTTGAGAGAGGGAAGGGTTGAAAGAGACCCGGCCTTTGTGGCCTCCTCAACGGGGAGTAGGTTTGAGAGAACCGAACCTCGGTAAAACAAATCCACGCGTCTCACTTCATTATTCGCTTGCGATTTGTTTTCACGCCCTCTCTCGGACTCGTTCTTATTTCTAACGCTAACCCGGCTTGTAGTTGTGTTTATATTTGTAAATTTCAGTTTCGCCCTATTCACCCCCCCTCTAGGCGACTATCAAATAGCCAGTGCTTTTTGGTCTGCGAGTTCCTGCACTTGGTTAATCAACTGTGTCGCTTGATCTTCTACTTGTTTGCACGAGAAGGTCAAAGCCACTTTCGAAGCTATTAGTTCAGAACACACAACATCTAGCTAAATACATCACCAGTTTGAAGTCATTGATTGTATTCTTGATATCATCTTTATTCTTGAATGTCATTTGTGCCAGTTCATTTAACTCTTGTGCTGCAAACCAACCTGACATCGTCAATTCATTTAATCTCTCAATCTCAGTTTCCTTTTTTTGTTTCACATTGAAGCTCCCTAATTGTTGCTTCTCGATGTGCAGTGGCCTGATTAGCTACAAGAAGCTCTTGTTCCATGGACTCGATCTCTGGACCGCACTATCGTTGCCTCAGCCCCTAGGTCGTGCTGCCCTCTGGCCTCCTCATCGTACAATTCACCAACATCTCCAATGTAAGTGCAGCAGGTTCAGTAATGAACTCAGAAGTGGCATCAGAATACTCCAAGAGTTTTTTGATCTTTTTGCCTGGATATATACCAAGGGAAATGCATTCAAAACTCCTATAGATGACGAATCCCATCTCTCCCTCTTTTCTCGGACACGGATCCCCAGGTCCGTCTCCGTGCTTTACTCATTTGTTTTTTACAAGTTCAGATCCACTTGCGTACTCACACGGTGGACATCTGTTATGCACATGTGTAAACCAGCATAAGTCCTTACACTCGAAAATGCATGTGTTATTTAGCTTGAGAATAAATAAAATTATTAGCAAGGAGAAAACAAAAAAATAGGACTAAACAATAGAGTCACATTGGTTTAAATTAGTACCTAGAAGTAAAAAAAGATGATCTAAATTAGATACATCATACCAAATACCATATTACTATTCCAGTTACCCCGTCTACTATGCCTAGATATCAAATTCTTGAAGGTTGGCCTTCTCATTTTCAGTAATAGCCTGACGAAAGTAGAGTATGTTTGTATGAGCAATTATGCTGCTCACTACTGCCTTGCGCTATAATAGGCCACTACTGATTTTACATGCTTTTTCTACATTAGATAGCTCACAAACATGCTACCTCAAAAAAATGATGGCAAAGGGGAGCCACAAAATGTCAATTATTTTGTCAAGTATTAGCAGTTTTCTTGTGTATGTGATCAGACTAACACTGCATGTCTTTGTTTTCCTGTAAAACTATGTATGATGAAACCATGGTGTGATTGTATTGGCTGGCCTTACCCTGTTTTGTTGCAATGCATTCGTTGTTGTACAGGTAATATGTTGAAACACAATTCATTGCATATGACAATTCTGTTTTTTCTTTCTAGAATATTGACATATTGTTTGATCATTATTTTCTAAGCAATAATCATGGCTATTCTTATAGTATTGCATAATACCTTTTTCTTTTCGAACCCTAGCGCATTGATTCTTTAGTGAAGTGATTATAGTGATTCCAGCGGGAGAGTAGGGTGGGGAGCAGAGGGTTGATTCTGGACTGATTTCGGTGGAGATTAAATGGGGAGCAGTGAGGAGCATGTTTTTTTAGATCCCACCAGAATATGTGCGCCATTTTGCTATTTGGCTGAGGAGTGATGCTCAGGGAGAATCCGTTCTCAGGAGCTGTGCCAAATGTCGCCTTAGGTTTTATGATATGACCTGACTTCTGTGTTAATATTTGTTAGATCTTTATTTTATTTGAGGTTACAAAGGTGGTGTTCTCAAGCTAGAAACAAAGTTGTGGCTAGGTCAAAACTAGATGATGCTCTTGAACCGTGTCTTTTGACTCTGTTACTTGTTGCAGGTTTGATGTTCACTAATATGTTGTTCAACTTTGAGCAGGTCAGCAATTGACTGGTGTTGCTGGTAGCCTGGCATATCTGGCACCTGAGGTTCTACTAGGAAATTACTCCCAAAAGGTAGATGTATGGGCTGCCGGGGTGCTTCTGCATGTTCTGTTGATGGGCACTCTTCCGTTCCAAGGAAAATCTATCGAAGCTATCTTTGATGTTATAAAGACTGCTGAACTTGACTTTCACAATAGTCAGTGGGCATCTGTGTCACTTCTTGCTTATGATCTCATTGGTCGAATGCTTAATCGAGAGGTCTCTTCAAGGCCCGATGCCGAAGATGTTCTCCGTAAGTTCAAGCACCCTTGTAACTTGTGCTTTATATATATATATAATATATATATATATATGATTCTCAATTTATCATTGACTTTTCCTAATGGCTTTCAACACAGGGCACCCATGGGTCTTATTCTACACTGATTGCCTGCAGAAAGCTGAATTCTCTAACCTATGGGATACTAACAAAACTGCAGCTCCCATGATTCATCGGGAGATAGTCAGGTTTGGTTACTGCGAGTCTTCATCTTCAAAATCCTCAAGTGACAACTCTGAAGAGCGAGATGAATGCGGTATAGTTGATGCACTGGCGACAACAATAACACAGGTGAGGATCTCAGAGCCCAAGAGGAGTCGGCTGTTCAGCCTACCCAACGGGTTGTTGCCGCCAAGCAGGAACAGTCTCCGAACATGAAGATGATGAATCCGTGTGTGGCTTTCTAACTTGACCTACCTAGCTCCCATCCCCATGCATGTATAAACGAGATAAACGAGCTCTGTGATTTTATAGATGGAAAATTTTCACCGTGGTTGATGTTTTGCGATTGCTAGCTCGCTGAGCCTGCAATCCTCTGTAAATATATCATTGTTGTCATCATTTTTGTACATCGATGACACCGTAATTGATTCGATTTAGTTTTTTGTCCTATGGCCGTGGGTAGTGCTTGTTAAGAAATACTTATGATCGCTTCAGAATAAAGACAGTTATTTAGACTACATAATGTAGAAACAATATAAGCCGTTTTAGATTAAAGCCAAACGAAACGCTTAACTACCTCCGTTCCAATTTATGTGTCGTTTGGCTTTTTATATTTTATTCTTTTTTAATCAAAGTCATACTCTGTTTGGGAGGGCTTTCATTCAAAAATTTAGGTCTATTACAACTTCTTGCCATACAGTGATTTATAGACTTATGTATTATATCTCAGTTGAGAAGCACATGGGTTGTGAATGGGTAGGAGGACTTAAGTGAAAAATTTCAACTCTTGCTATTTGTGTTCCTTGCCTCTTGGGTTTCAGTTAACACACTTGAAATGTTCTATTTTCAAATCACTTACCACTTCTATGTTCCAGCAATGTAGTTTATCTTTGTTTTAATAGCTCTTTCTTTGCAAAACAACATTTTGTTGCGGTTATTATGCGAATAAGAGAACCTAAAACTACGGCACCGATGTTTGTGTGACATAAGAGAACCTAAAACACATTGATGACATTTGCGGCCAAGAGCTACAGTGGGGTGGTTGATGTGCTTGGAGAATGAGAAGTTGAAGAATGGACTTAAGTTATTTCAACGACTTCATTACCTGGCGCGCACACAAGTATTGTATAATGCATTATCCTTTTATGGAATCAATGTGTTTTATTTGAGATGTTTTAATATTCGCTACAATATTGTTTATTTTTTATAAATGATAAAACACATGTAAACCTTGTATGTCTCGTAAAGATCCACTTTTAGTGATGCTAACAAAAGTACAAAATTAAAAATAACAATTAGTGTTTTTACATATAATGTATTTTATCATATTGATTTCGTAGCAACGCAAGGGTATATTTATATATAAGTTTTTTTGAAAGGAAGGGGCAAAAGACTTGCCGCTCCGATATATATTATATTAGAGAGAAAAGAAATGGATAATACAAAACCAAAGCGACTGGAGGGCAGAGGAAAAGAAAGAAAAATAAAAATAAAAAGAGAAGAAAAAGAACCCACTAGACCAGACCAACAAGACCTCAGCTACTAGCAATATCCGATGACTGTAAGGGCCACTTGATTAACGCTTCTATGCTGACTTTGGAAAATTCTGTTATTCCTTTCCAGCCATAAATTCCACCAAAAATGAATTAGCATGCCGTCGAAGCGTCTTCTTGACTGACTGTTGCAAAGGCTACGCAGACCCGTCCACCAATCATACAAAGAAGTGTCGCTGAGAATCCCATTCGAGGGAGGAAGGTTGGCCCAGGACAACACTTTGTTCCACACCTCTCTACTAAAGGGGCAGTCCTTGCATAAGTGTAGAATTGTTTCTGGGGCTGAGTTACAGAGACAACATATTGGGTTGCAAGGCCAACCCCTTTTAAGAAGGTTATCGGCCGTTAGAATTTTCTTATGTAGTAATGTCCAGGCAAAAAACGGCACCTCGGTTCCACCTTAGCCTTCCAAATAGGGCAGAGATTCATTGTACTGTAATTAGATGAGAATTGGATGTTGTAAGCACTGCTTGCACTGTACTGCCCATCTGCCGACCATCTCCAAGTAATGGTGTCCTCCAAACCATTGAGCTCTTGCATGTTACCTATGGCTTGCCAAAGAGAGACGAACTCTCTAAGCTCAACCTCCCCCGAGCATGGGAAGCATAATCGTATCCATTTGTTGTTAGTGAGTGCTTTGTCAACCGTGATGTTCTTCCTCTTTGTCTTCCTGAAGAGTGAAGGTGCAATGCTCTTAGGGGCTTGACCTTGGATCCAGCTAGATTTCCAGAACTCAGCTATCTTTCCATTGCCAACTGTCACCATTGTGGATGCATTGAAGAGATCTTCATCAGTTCTGTCACAAGGAAGCTTCATGGCAGTCCACGCCCTGTCTTTGCTCTTCCATCGTAACCAAAGCCATCTTAGTCTTAACCCCCTCGCAAAACGATCAAGATCCAGAACTCCAAGACCCCCCTTGCTCTTTGGGAGGCAAGTTGTGGGCCAGTTGATAAGGCAGTGACCCCCGGAGCAAGCCTCTGGATTGTTCCCTTTCCACAGGAAGTTTCGTCTCATTTTGTCAATTGAATGCAGCAACCATTTCTGAGGCGGAAAAATTGTTAGGTGGTAGATTGGCTGTGCGGATAGCACCGATTTTACTAGAGTTTCCCTACCAGCCTTGGACAGCAGTTTACCTTTCCAACCAGCCAACCTGTTGTTAATTTTTTCGATTAGTGGTTGGAGATCAGTCCTTTTTACATTCCTGTAATGAAGGGGTAGCCCTAGATACTTTCCAGGAAGGCTAGAGTAATTTCCAGGGAACACGTCCATTAGCGTTGGCCATAATGATGTTGGATATCGAATTGGGAAAATTTATGTTTTGTCATAGTTGATCTTTAGTCCTGAACACCCCTCGAACGCGTTGACAATCCCTTTCAGCACCTCCAAGTCTGATTTGTCAGCTCTGACAAAAACACCCGCATCATCCGCATAGAGAGAGCACCGAAGCTTAGCTCCTCTAGGCAATACCTGTCCAAGCAGTCCATCCTCAGCGGCCTTCTCAATCATCCGATGCAGCGGGTCCATCGCTAAAATGAATAGGAAGGGAGATAGAGGGTCCCCTTGTCGAACCCCACGTCTGTGCTTGATTGCCTTTGAACGTTGCCCATTTAAAATTATTCTTGAGGAGGACGATCCCAGGATTTCAGCTACCCAATTGCGCCATTTCTGGGGGAACCCACAGGCCCTTAACACATCTAAGAGATATGCCCAATTCAGGGTGTCGAAAGCTTTAGAGATGTCAAGCTTGACAAATAGAGCTGGATTACCTTTTTTATGCAGCTTCATGATCACCCTCTGCACGTATAGAAAGTTATCATGTATTGACCGGTTCTGGATGAAGGCGTTCTGAGCGTTGGATATAATTTCGTTCATTCTTGGCGCAAGCCTATTTGCCATGATTTTTGTTATAATTTTCATGAAGCTATTGATCAGGCTTATCGGCCTAAACCTATCAATTCTGTCAGCATTTTCCCCCTTGGGTATGAGGATGATGTTTGCTTCGTTGACCAGATGCAGGCTTTTGGATCTATGTTGGAAAAAACCATTTATTGCCATGGAGAGGTCGTTTTTTATCAACTCAAAGCAGCATTTGTAGAACCGTCCAATGAACCCATCCGGCCCGGGAGCCTTTTCAGATTGAAGCCTCATGATCACGTCCTTAATTTCACTATCATCAATCAAGTTGTCCAGCTCAGCTAGCTCAAAAGGAGCATACCCCAGATGGTCCCAACAAACAGCACTGGTCCTCCTTCCTGTCATGCCTAGAATCTGACCGAAGTGATGTTGTACCTCATTCATTTTGTCTTCCTGGCTCGTTAACAGCGTGTCATCTCGAATTAGCGATCTGATTAAATTTTTCCTTCTTCTATTATTGGCCGCTAAGTGAAAGAACTTAGTGTTAGCATCGCCCAATCGCATCCAAGTAAGTCTGGAATGTTGTCTTGCTCGTGACCTCTGAGCGGAGGCAATATCCAGAATCTTGATTTTAAGGGTCCTCCTGAATTCCAATTCTTCGGAGGAGACTTGTCTAATTTCTTGTGCTTTCTCCAGAAGAGTGAGGATGATCTGAATGATAGCCATCCGCACTTTGAAGTTGCCAACTGTATTGCGTCTCCAGGTCAAAAGAGCCTTGGCCGTGCGAGTCATCTTCACGTGAAGGTGGAGGATTGCATCATCAGTGTTAACTGTAGAATTCCATGCTTGATGGACTACATCATTGAATCCCTCAATCTGTGGCCAGAACGATTCGAATCTGAACCCCCGGTAGAATTTAACCGTAGAGTGGCCTTGCATTAACAGTGGGCAATGGTCCGACGTCATGGTGCACATGGAGAGTAGATCAGCTGTGGGGTACAGATCATGCCATTCTGTTGTCGCGAAGAATCTGTCAATCCTAGTCATGGTAGGGTTAGCTTGTTCATTTGACTAGGTAAATGCTCTATCGGTGAGATCTAGCTCTAAGAGGTGCAGATCATCAATTGTGCTATTGAACTGCCTCATCACCCTTCTGTTGATTGACCCTTTGTTTTTTTCTCTTGCTCTCCTGATCATGTTGAAGTCACCTAAAATTACCCATTCTGGCCTCACCATGGTTTGAATATTTCTGAGCTCAGAGAGGAATATCATTTTTTCATTGTCCGGTTGGGGGCCGTAAACACCCGTGAGATCCCAAACTTCATCCACCAATCTGGAAAAGATCCGGACAGACAGCGAATAGGCTGCAGAGCCTGGTAAGAGGACCAAGTCAAAGTAGTCTGAATCGGCAGCGATTAGGATGCCGCCCGAGGCACCCTGAGAAGGCACATGAAAAGTTTGATTTGCAAGCTTGGCACCAACAGTTTCCTTTAATAATATATTTGACCAGCTCGAGATCTTTGTCTCTTGAAGGCAAACAATGGATGCGCCAGTGGATAGAATTGTATGCCTTACGCTTTCTCTCTTAGCATGGTCATTTAACCCCCGCACATTCCAAGAGAAAATAGTGCATTTCGGATTCATAAAGTAATAAAAACCACTCTAGTTGAGACAGAACGAAGCCGCCAATCAAATCCCAGCCAGGAACCCTGCTGCAGCAAACCAACAGCGAATAATAATTTCGAACAAGGATTCGCCGAACTAGTACAAAGCCCAGAACCAAAGGACAATCTGAGAGTACAGGGATACAAAGGCATGCCAGGGACCCTATAGCATAGCCCAGACGCGCTAAAACGAGCATAAATTAAAAAGAGAAAAAAGGGTGGGGTGGACCCGGAACCGCGCCAAAAGCGCCTAGCCATCTGAGGAAACATTGATCAGCAACAGAACCACCAACAAACCCAGTCGCAGCAGCTCAGAACCCCTTAGCCTTCACGGCTTCGGAGGTTGGCATCACCTTTCGACCCTTCTTTTTAGTCTTCCCTGCCTTCACGTTGTCTTGATTTATCAACTCCATGATTGCCTCCATTTGGTTCTTGGTAAGAGGCCTTGTGAATAGACTTGCGATCTGCTCAAATGAATCATCAAAATCATTAAAGTCTGAAGAACTAGAGCAGTCTGGAATTTTAACTGCAGAATTGTTAAGTTTGGCGCGAATGATTTCCTGAGCTTTGGATATTGCATCTCGGTTAGTACCAGTATTAAAGTTTTTCTTCGCAGCCAACCTAACACTTGATCTTCTAGTGATGGGTTGCTTCTGAAATTTTAATGTATGTGATGAATTGGTCGTGTTACTTTTCGGCAGAGATGGGATCAGTGGTGGTTCTGGTGGCGTTGTTATTGCCGCGATGAAGTTGGTCAACTGAGTATTGTCGGTTAAGATGTTCCCTGTCCTCAGAGCAGGAGGAGCTCTCAAGGTTTCATGATTATTGCTGTCAACTGGTTGACACATTGGATGGTTATCGCTAACGCCCGGCTGAAAAACTGGGCAGGACAAATTGTGGATAGTTGGGGCACCCATTAGGCCGACCCGTTCAGCAGCTGGCAAGTTGTGATGTACAGCTTGATTAGCATTCACGAGTTGGGAGCCAAGCAACACAACCGATTGGGCAGCTATGGACTTGGCTGGACTAGAATTGTCCAGGGTCAGAACATTGTCTAAACTGTCGAGGACAGCAGCTGGCAAGTTTTGATCTACAGCTTGATTGTCGTTTACCAGTTGGGGGCCTAAAAACTCAGTCGGTTGGACAGCTGGGGCCTTGGCTGGAATAGAATTGTTCAGGGCCAGAACACTGTCTAAGCTATTTAGAATTGAGGCGAAAACATTATTAAGATCCACAGAATTGGTTACCTTGCACTTGGAGGCATCAGGGTCATGTGAGGTTTCCTGGTTGACACCGCCAACAGACCCTGGCGTGCTTCCAACACCAACAGCAAGCTCCAGGCCACCTACCTGCGGCCAGACAGCAGAAACAACAGGGTCTGCAAATGAAACAGTTTTGCCCTTTCTCTTGGGCACCCAGCAGCGAGTTGATGGTGTCATCCCCAGACCATGACGGCGGAAAGGAGTTGAATGCCTATGCTTGTCGTTGGATCTATAGCAGTCATCCATCCCTCCCCGGCATCGCGATGAACGCGCCCAACCGGAAAGACTTCGGTGCCTACGGTTTCCTCTGCGTCTGTCACGCTGAAAGTCCCCCTCATCATCATCGTGGCCCCAGTCACGATGCCCAGTCTCTCTACCTCTGAAAGTTTCTGTACGTTCTCTTTTTTCACCCATTGAGTCCGGGGCGCCATAGCTCCAGACAAATTCTCTTCGCTGCTTGCGATTAGGAGGGCCCCCTGGATCCCCTCCCACGGAGGAAGGAGAGGTCTTCCACTACCTCGATGTGATTGCGAAGAGTGTATACATGACCAGCTTTCAGATCGGAAGGTTCATCATGATGAGCACCAGCAAGCGGTAATGGGGTGCTAACTGGTGGGAGCTCCCTGTCCGGTTCTAAAACCGTTAGCTGGACCTCTTTGGGTATGTCACAAGGGTCAGAGCACCATGCCCATAGGTCGAAGGACCTAGTGCGCTCTCTACGCCTTGTGCCCTCTTGCACATAGTGAATTACACAGCTCTTGCCTAAGGCCTTCGAAGCCACTTCTTCCCCCCAACAGTGAACCGGAATACCTTCAACCCGGACTTTAACTCTAAACTCCAGGTTCATTTTCCTAGCATAGCTGTCCTCTGACCAATCTCCAAAATGGAAAGTCCGACCACGATACGAGACCGAACCCCTATCAAGCGCCCACAGCTTCGACCTTTGATCCGAGAATATGATAAAAAACTGCTCAGGAAAGTGCTTGACTAGCTGATACTGACCGTGGTGAAGGTTGAACTTCTCCCTTAGCATGTCTCCTGCAGCTAAAGTGTCAACCTCATGGCTGTTGTCGTCGAAGGAGCAAACCACAGCCTTGTCAATCAGCTCGTCTCTACGGCGACGGAAGGAGCCGGTCGCTGAGACCGTGCAGAAGGCACGCGATGGTCTTCCCCGGGGGTCTCCAGGGTAGCGAGCCTCCATTCCTCGGTCTCCCTGAACAACCTGGAGGTAGGATTTCTTGTGTGTGGGGGGCGGTTGACTGAGTGGAGCCTTACAGCGTTGCTCATGGTTCTTATGTAGATCGTCAGTCCATAGTCGTGCCTCATGGTAGGTAGGGGTCCTTGATGGTTGCACGGCTGGCTTAGGAATATAGCTAGCAGCAGTGAATGTCTCCTGAGAGCTTTTCCAGTTGCAGGACCTTGCTCGATGTCCGGATTGGAGGCAAAGCCAGCAGCGCGAAGGAGCCTGGCAGCAGAAAGCTAGATGTTCTGGTGAGAAACAGTTGTAACATTTGCCCTTTAGCTTCAATTTGAAAAGACCAGTGCCCTTCACGTCGAATTGATGATATTGTCGTGTTCGCTCAGGAGACGTCCAGCTCTTGCGCCACCAGTACCACGGTCTGACCACCGACCAGCCCCCTTCAATGACATCCGGCGCAGCAGGGTATGGCCTCTGTCCATTCAAACGCGGCGCGGCATCGCGACCAGCAGCACGCTGATGTGACCAAACGTTGCCCGAATTCAAATCCCCTTCCGGCTTGCAGGAGAGCTGGAAATCCGGCGAGCGATCTGCAACCTCTTTGGCCTTTCCAGTCGCCAGGATATGCGGCATTGAAGTCTGCCGAAGAGGATCACCAAGTACTGCCTGCACTGGACGCGAATCTGCTTTGGATTTTGATCTTGGATCCACCCGGGTCGTCGAAACAGAGCCATCACCAGCCGCGACGGACCATTGAAGCTTCGATTGAGGAAATGGGTCGCCCTTGCCTTGGGAATCTTAAGTTATCATGGTATTATATGTTAACGGGCACTCACCTAGTATATCGATGAAGCTCTCATGCATGTCCAACAATCGTGTGAGGTGTTTATTCGGAAAGGATGATGAATCACATTTAAGCTTTTAAATTATTCTGTTTTTGTTTGACATATGAATCACATTTCAGCTTTTTAAACATGCATGCTTCTCTCGCTTGTGTACACATTCCCACGGCGTGGCGGTGAATACAATCGACGATGATTAAATCATGTGGTGAGGATGGGCGGGAGGATGTCGGACTTGTTGCCGAGCACCTTGGCGTTGGTGTCCGGGAAGGTTTCCGTCGTGGCCACGACCCGGCCGTCGTCGTCGTCGAGCACGCTGACCGGGTACGCCATGAGGTGGCCCGGGAGGTCGCCCTGGAACGCGTCGCTCGCGAACATGTCCCAGTGCTGCTTGGCCACCTGGTTCATCCGGCGCACGCAAGCCAGGCTCGACGGACGGAAGAGATCGTCGCCCATTCCCGCCGCCGCCGCCTCGCCCAGGTGCTCCTGCCACAGGGAGACCCGGAAGCCGTGGACCTGCCCCTTCGCCGGCCGGTTCCTGGTCGCCAGGTAGCCCGGCTGGTACGCGCCCATCGCGATCTCCGTGTCGCGGCCGCCGTCCATGGAGCGCTGGTTGATGTTCGCCGAGCCCACGATGATGTACTCATCGTCCACTGCTCGCGAGTCAGACCTCAGACGTACGGAAGCCATTGTTATTATTGCTAGATGAATCGTGTCGTGTGTGTACCTATCATGGTCTTGGCGTGGACGTAGATCATGAAGCGCCTGGCCTGCTGCGCCCTCTCGTAGTCGGTGTTGGGGTCCGGGTGCTCCGGCGGCACGTACTCGCCGGGGCTCGGCGCCTCGCGGTTGCCGAGGCAGAAGAAGGTGAGGTAGTCCCTGGGGTCGGCCCGGAGCCCCCTGGCGCGGATGGCCAGCGTCACGTCCTTATACATCATCTCCATGGTGCGGCGCTGCCAATCCAGGATGGCCTGCACGGAGCCGCTCTCCGGCACGCCCTCCGGCCACAGCGGCACCACCACGTACACGACGAACCGCTCGCCGGCCTCGATCTTGCTCACGATCTTGAGCGACAGCTCCTTGGGGATGAGGTGCAGCGCGTTGATGTCCTCCACCGTCACGCCGTCGTTCTGCCGCCACGCGTAGGAGCTCCCCAGGAAGTACTGGTTCTCGATGTAGATGAAGTCCCGCGCCCGCCGGATGGCGTGGATGTACGCGTCCTGGATGCTGCGCTCGATCACGTGGTCCTTGCCGCTCACCAGCCCGAGCGCCGCCGCCTCCCGGGGCGCGTTCGCGGAGCCCTCCGGGAACCCCGCCGCCGCGCCGCCGTCGATGGACCGGAACACCTGCACGTTCCACGACTCGGCGTCGCCCCGCGGGGCCGCCTCGCGCTCCGCCCACGCCTTGTTCAGCGCCACCAGGAGGTTGTCCCCCTTGCCCTGCTTCTTCCACCTCTGCTCGAAGTTCTCCAGCACGTCCCACGCCGCGGGCCCCTCCACGCGGCAGTGGATGTCGTGCCACGGCTCCCTCGGCCCGCCCTTGCTGATGGACGCGCCGGGGAAGTTGGGCTGGTGGAAGTCCTTGCTGTGCGTGGTGCCCAGCGTGCGGAACAGCGGGTGGTCCTGCGTGTCGTACCTCCCGTCGCACAGGTCGATGCCGCCGAGGAAGCTCACGAGGCCCGGCGGCGTCTCCGGCGCCGGCGCGCCGCCGCCGTCGACGATCACCGTCTTTTGGTGGTGTGTGAACATGGTGGCCGTCTCGATGTCCTGCACGTAGCTCCGGTCCTTGTCGGGGTTGCGCGGGCAGAGCACGCACTGCACGCGCGTGTCGCGGAAGAAGCTCGCCGTGTCCTGGTCGTGCGTGGCCATCAGCCCGTCGCGCTTGATGGGGCCGAGCCCCACCGAGGTGCGGTCGTCCCACACCAGCATCAGCACCGCGACGCCCTCGTCGGCCTTCCGGATGAGCAGCTCGCCGAGACTCTCGGACGACGCCGACGGTTCCCGCGGGTCGCGCACCAGCACCACGTCGGTGTTCACGGACCATCCGGCGATGTACACCATCCTCCGGGCCCGGTTGATTGCGTCGAACACGTCCACCCAGCACCGGCGCGGCTCGTAGAAGCTGCCGTCCGCGAGCCGGACGCGCGGCGCGAAGTCGCCGGCCACGTGCGCGTCCTCGTACAGCCGCACCCGGCATCCGCGGCGCTGCTTGAAGAAGGTGTAGGGCACGCCGCCGTACGCCGCGCTGCCGATCCCGGCGCCCCAGCCGGCGGTCGGGTCCGCGGCGACGTCGGTGAACTGGACCTGGACGTGTATCTGGTCACCGCCTTCCAGCGGCTGGCGCTTCTCGTCGCGGATGGGGAGCCACAGGTCCACCTTCCGGCCGGCGACGACGCCCTCCGTGGGCAGGTAAGCGCGGCCGATGAGCGTGGCGCCGATGGCGTTGTCGGCCTTGACGGTGAAGATGATGTTGCTGGCGTCGTGCGCGCAGTAGAGGTGGAAGGACTCGTCCCACATGGGGGAGTGGACGGGGGGCACCATGCGCGTCCGCCCCACGCGCGCCTTGTCGATGTCCACCGTCGCGTACAGCTTGCCGTCCGTGCCGAGACCGATGGCGTTCTCCAGCTGTTGCTGCGCCCAAAACGCACAAGGGTCATGTACCATGCCAAGGAATCAAGGAAGGCAGGTGCAGTACTACCAGGTACCACAAAGAATGGAGGATGAGGGAGACCTGGTTTCTGCAGAATGTCAGCTTCCTGATCCATGAGAAGACCTTCTTCTTCATCAGAGTCTGATTGCAGTCAAGTTCAAGATATTTGAGGAATATATACATGATAGAGTGACAATGAAATGCTAGTATAAAATGATAAAGACATAAAATTTAAAAGCTACAACGGTTAATATTTTGGGACGGAGAGAGTAGTTTATTATTATTGGAGCCAGTATTTAACTTAAGCAACTTAGTCTTAAAGATAATTTGTTTTGCGTTGGGATGTTTAAAGCATGTGTATGACAAATTGATTTGGCTTCAACGTATCACTACATTGTACTGAAATCCTCTATGATATAGTTTGTGACAATTTAAGAGAGAGAAAGGGAGAGAGTTAAGAAAGGTAGAATTTAACATTAGCTTTTGTGACACGTATCACTACGTTTTTTTATGTTCCGATCCTTGTGATTTTCTCTCCAGATTAGATTAGTCTAGTCTCAGTGTAAATCAACAGCAAGCATGTAGGGCAGAGCATATGCTATATATACGTACGTACCTTCTTGGTCGGCTGCAGCTTGCCGTCTGTGGTGACGGACAGGTCGGCCTCCAGGATGGTGGCCTCGATCACCCCGTGCAGCAGCAGCTGCGTCGTCTGCGGCTCTGCCACCATGCCGTTCGTTCGGCGGCTTCTTCGACCCATCTCCGACGACCACATGCTCTTCCGCGCGCCGCCTAGCCTGCCCCTGGCCTCTCGATACTAGCTCTAGCTTCTTGTGGATCGGAGGCCAACACAAGGTACACGATAGCCGACGACCCCTACCGGCGAGGATCTGTCTGTCTTATATATATATATCCATGGAGATGCATGAACGAGAGAGGAAAGCTGCTGCTAGCTAGGAGAAGAGAACACGTACGGTGCTGTGTGTGGGGCAGTCGCTTGCGCTAGCTTTCCCTCCTTCCTTGCTTCAGCAACAATCCGAGAAGCCTGCCCGGACAAAGCTGATCCCGATGGAGTATCGCGGTAAGGGATCGGATCTGACCATGACTATGAGCACGCACAAGAAGCCCGCCCGCCGATCCCTGGGTTTCCCACCGGGGTTTCGCGAGATGCGTCGTCGCGATCGCTTTCTTTTCTGTGGGTGCTTCGATCGGAAGTCTTCGATAGAATCCAGAAAAGTACCTGTCTGGATTAACCGATCCCTGGATGATCCAAGACGCAGAGAGACGTGCTATGACCAATCGCTCAATGCTGGTTTCCAGAAAAGATGCAGAAGAAACTTTCCTAGTTCAACGTTCCTGATCGGCGGTCAGGGGCGGATTGAAGCCAATAATTGGAGTGGAATAAATCTCCGGCTAGTCAAAAATGAATAGAAGAGTATTTAAAGGGTGTTTGATTCAATGAATAAAGTTTAGTACGAGTTATGTTTGAATGACTATTACTAGTATTAAATATAGTTTAATTGTAACAAATGTTTACTCACATTTGTTGTTTTGCTGTGTAAATTCCTGTGTGCTCTCCAAACCAGCACACACACCCACTTCTATATCTCCATTATGCACAAGGGACCCTTACAAATATTCTAATTCCAACAACACTCCCCCTCAAGATGGGCAAAAGATATCAACCATGCCCAATTGCCCATCTTGTTACATATTGACTCGTTCTCACTTGGGCCTAAACCTTTTGTAAGGCAATCAGCTAATTGATTACAAGAATTGATATGCTCTAATCTTAATACCCCGCTATCTATCTTCTCCTTGATAAAGAACTTGTCAATCTCCACATGTTTAGTGCGCTCAAACTGAACTGGATTGTTTGCAATATTTATTGCAGCAACATTGTCACAGTGGAGTCTCATAGTTCCATTCCTCAACACTTTCAACTCCCCTAATAGACGCTTCAACCACATCATCTCACATATGCTTAATGTCATTGCCCTATATTCAGCTTCTGCAGTTGATCTAGCCACCACTGCTTGCTTCTTGCTTCGCCATGAGACAAGATTACCTCCAACAAACACACAATATCCAGATGTAGATCTTCGGTCATCTCTACTACTTGCCCAATCGGCATCACAGTACCCTTCCAAGTTCATGTGCTTGTTCCTTTTAAACCACAATCCTTTCCCAGGAGTTCCCTTCAAGTATCTCAAGATGTGATAAACAACATCCATATGTCCTGTCCTAGGATCATGCATATACCTACTCACCACACTTACTGCATAGCATATATCAGGTCTTGTGTGGCATAAATAGATCAATCGCACAACCAATCTTTGATATGTCTCTCTATTGACAGGATCCCCTAACTCAGCATGGATTTGGTGATTTTTATCAATAGGAGAGCAACATGGACGACACCCCAACATTCCAGTTTCTGTCAACAAGTCGAGGACATACTTTCATTGGGAGAGAACAATTCCCTTTGATGATCGAGCAATTTCAATTCCAAGGAAATACCGAAGTAGTCCCAGATCCTTTATCTCAAATGCTTTCCCTAGCTTCTCCTTCAACCACTTGATCTCTTCCACATCATCTCCGGTGATCACAATATCATCAACATAAACAACCAATATAGTGATAGATGAACCCTTGTGCTTGAAGAAGACCGTATGGTCAGCATTACATTGGGAATACCCCATACCAAAAACAGCACGTCTAAACCTGTCGAACCATGCACGTGGTGACTGCTTCAGACCATAGAGTGACTTCTTAAGTTTGCACACTTTCCCAACTGTCTGTTCATTCGCAAACCCAGGAGGAATTTCCATATAGACCTCTTCCTGTAAGTCACCATGAAGAAATGCATTTTTCACATCTTGTTGATGAAGGGGCCATCCAAAATTAGCTGCACATGAGATCAAGGTTCTAACAGTGTCCATCTTTGCCACGGGAGCAAAAGTCTCATCATAGTCAATCCCATATGTTTGGTTGTATCCTTTTGCAACCAGTCTTGCTTTGTACCTGTCTATCTTTCCCTCAGGGGTCTGTTTTATAGTGAAGATCCACTTACAGCCCACAACCTTCTTCCCTTCTAGGAGTGTTGGAACTTGTTCTCCCGAGCAAGTTGATCCAACGGGGGAGTGAGAGCAACGTAAACAAGGTTTCAATTCGAGATGGCAAAAGCTCTGTTAATCTCGCCTCTCAAGGGCACTGTGCGGGGGTATTTATAGGTATCTGAGTGCCCAGCGTCCTGAGTTAAGGACGCATGTGCCCTCAGGCGCCTAGGTTATCCCCAGAATATTCCCATAAAGCAGGGTTACAGACTGTAATTACAGGGAGACCTTTACAAATTAGGCATGTAATGCGCAGCGGCCACGCAGGGCCTGTTACAATGGGCCGGATCACACGTGGGCCTCCATGTTGGACGAGGCCGCGAGATGAGACGACCTCGTCACAGGTCTTCGTCCGGCGACGCGTGGGACGAAGGGTAAGTCTGCCAGTCGTCTTGTCTCCGTTGGTGCATCGAGGTTGGCGAAGGCATCGAGCGAAGGGTGGCGTCTTCGCCTTCGCCCCAACATTTGCCTTCCGAGGGACCAGTTCGACTAAGTCATCTGGTGCCGAAGACGTCGCTAGATGGTGGAGACGCTGCCCTCGCTCGAAGTGGTTTCGCGGGGGTTTTTGACATGACCGTTGATTGACGCCGCACTGTTGGATTGCGGGTTTCCCGAAGCGTCGCGCCCTGTGTATATAAAGGGGGCGGGGGCGGTGCGGATTGAAATTTACCTTTCTACACGCCGCGAAAACCCTAGCCTCACTTTCAGACTGCTCGCTTGCTCGTTTGCCCTCCTTGCTCCTGTTCATCCGAGAACTGGCCCGCGTGAAGCAGACCGCACGCCGCCGTCGACAGTACGTAGCCATGTCATCTTCCTCCTCGTCTGCTGCGACCACGCCGACGGCCGAGGCGTCTTCTAAAGATCTCTCGGGCACTGTGGCGGCGGCGGAGTTGCTACCGGGTGATACAGTGGAATTCGGTGTTTCGCGGATATCGTTGGCCCGCGTTCAAGATATGCAACGGTTGGGGTATTTTGGCGGCGGGGTTGGTCGGGTCCCGGGGGCGGAGGAGGTCCCCGAGCCCGAGGGCGAATTGGTTGTTTTTGAGGCGTTTTTCATCGCCGGACTTCGCCTGCCGGCGCATCGTTTTGTGTCGGAGGTTTTGCAGAAGTTCGAAGTCCAGGTTCATCAGTTGACACCGAACGCCGTGGTTGCGTTGGCGAAGTATGTCTGGGCAACGACGTCATATGGCGTCCAGCCTTCGGTGGAGGTCTTCGCCAAGCAATACTGTCTGCACTGTCAGAAGAGAAAAATAGGACAGAAGATTGCGCAATTTGGATCGTGCACTTTCACGCCGAAGTCCGGGAAGACTTCGATGGAAGTGGTGGAGCTGGTCCCCTGTGCCCGGAACAAGTGGGGCAACTGGTGGGACTACTGGTTTTATGTTTTGGAGGCTGAAGTCGAAGACCACCCAGGGCTCCCTGCCGCCATTATGTGTTCGCATTATTATGTGGCGTACCCGTCGTTTGAAGTGGCGGAGGATGATGAAAATGAGGTGGCCCTTCGGATTGCTGCCCGCTCGAGTAGTGGGCGCGATCTAGTTGAGGAATTCATAGGGTATGGGGTGTGGCCTTTGGCACATGGATGGGCATTGGGCGAAGTATACCCTCGCGAGATGCCCTCCCTGGGTGGATGGAAGGTGCGAAGTCCGCGTTTTGCTTTGGATTTGCGAGGGCGGGATCCCGCCTCGGTTGTGCGTGAGGCAGAGGATGGGGCGGTGAGAATTGTTGGGCGCTATGTGCCAAAGACGGAGGCCCAGCAGAGTTGGGATATACGTGGATCCAACGACCGCCTGAATAGGGTCTTCGAGTTGAATTCTTTGCCGTATGGCGGTTACACTGGGGAGGACGTCGTCGATCGCCACGGGAAAAACCAGCGATCGTGACTGAGGATGACCCCACGCCGGAAGCCGCCCCAGCCACTAAAAAGAGGAAGCTAGGTACTGCGGTGGGAGAACTGGGGGTCTCCGATAGCTTTGCTATGGAGTTGATGGGAACATGTGCGGCCCCCGGGGAAGGATGTCTTCGCCCGAGCTCCGGGAGTCTTCGGCGCGGATGCTGGAGGTTACCGGGGGTCGATGGCCCAAGGACGTTCCTATCCCCCGCGCGGCCGGCGAAGACTTTTTTACGTCTCGCATGGCTCGTGACTTGAGAGTGTTTCCTTACGGACGAAATATTGCTGCTGTTGTGTCGGCAGTGATGAACAAGGATCGCCAGGAAGCTGCGCAGAAGCGCCGGGCGGTCATCAGGCTTCCCGAAGCTAGGCCGAAGAGGGCGCGGGGGACTGCGAAGGCTACCGCCCCCGGCGGTAGCCAGCCGACGCTGGCGGCGAAGCCGGCCGCCCCTGGGTCCAGCAAGGTGCCGGAGAGCGTGAAGGTGGCCGGCGTCGGCGGAACCAAGTCTGCCCCGGACGGAGCCGCGAAGGCCCGGGAATTGCCTTCGCCGGGGAAACGCGTTGCCGACTTCGGCACAAATATTAGTGTGGACGATTATCTCGTTGGTAAGTTTTTTTTGACTGGTGATACGTTGCAGGATCGGGCGAGGGACAACTTGTTGTTGTTCTGCCTGTGGTGGCGACCACGGTGTCTGCCGCGGTGCCTAGGGTGAAGGGTAGCGCTCTCAGCGCTGGCGGCGAGATTTCGGCGGTCGCTGCCATCAAGGACGAAGCGGGCACTGTGTCTCGCCGGCTGAGGGAGGCGTCACAGCAGTTGAGTCAAGTAAGTTGAGCTGGACTTCGGTGTTTACCGCTTTCATGGGGATTGTGTTCTCATGTGTGTCTGTTAGGCGGCCGACTTCGCCGACCGTGTGGCGTTGGGGGCCCTTACTGCAGATGTGTCTGCCGAAGTCGAGAGACTTCGGGCGCAGCATGCTGACGCCGTCCAGAAAAAGTCGGTTGCAGATAGCAAGTGCCGCAAGCTGGCGGAGAAGGTGGCCGCCCTGGAGGGCGAGAGGACAGACCTCCGGCGCCAGCTGGTGGAGGAGAGGAGGGAGGCCAACAAGGCCATCGCCAAGGCGCAGGCGGCGCAGGCGGAGGCCAAATTGGCGCGGGTGGAGGGAAGTCTTGCCAGCCAGCGCGCCGAGGAATGGGAGGTGCGGTTCAACGCTTTGCAGGCCCGCATGGAGAGGGCCGAGGCCTCTACACGCTCGGAAGTTGAGCGGACGCGCAAACAGCTCGTGGACTCATACCGCGAGCTGGGCGCGCGGACTGCTGACTTCGAAGTGCCCGACCGAGAGGCGGGCCTTCGCTTCCTCGAGTGGCTGCAAGAGGAATTGTTGGCGCTCCCGACCATCGTGGAGGGATTTATGTCCTATGCCTCCCTCATCACCTGCGAAGGGGCGTTGAACGCGCTGTCCCACGAGGGGTGCAGTCACTATGAGGACAACAATTCCCGCTTGCCAGCCCTGCCCACACGAAGCCGACCGCCATCCACTTCACTCACTCTACGCTTCGCCACCGTCCTTCGCCGCCTATGCCCAGCACTCGGACCAGGCAAAACTTCAGCATCCGTAACATGCGGAGAAGCCTCCGCCGCAGCCACATCCAAGGCCGCAAAATAATCCAAGTCCTCATCCGAAGACTCTTCCGTCCACTCAACCGAACTCCCAGAGTCATCAAAATCAGAAAACTTAAACGCAGACTCATCCGATTCATTTCCAGCGACCACGGTGGGCGCCAAATGTTGGAACTTGTTCTCCCGAGCAAGTTGATCCAACGGGGGAGTGAGAGCAACGTAAACAAGGTTTCAATTCGAGATGGCAAAAGCTCTGTTAATCTCGCCTCTCAAGGGCACTGTGCGGGGGTATTTATAGGTATCTGAGTGCCCAGCGTCCTGAGTTAAGGACGCATGTGCCCTCAGGCGCCTAGGTTATCCCCGGAATATTCCCATAAAGCAGGGTTACAGACTGTAATTACAGGGAGACCTTTACAAATTAGGCATGTAATGCGCAGCGGCCACGCAGGGCCTGTTACAATGGGCCGGATCACACGTGGGCCTCCATGTTGGACGAGGCCGCGAGATGAGACGACCTCGTCACAGGTCTTCGTCCGGCGATGCGTGGGACGAAGGGTAAGTCTGCCAGTCGTCTTGTCTCTGTTGGTGCAGCGAGGTTGGCGAAGGCATCGAGCGAAGGGTGGCGTCTTCGCCTTCGCCCCAACAGGGAGCATAGCAAGTTCCCATGTTTTGTTCCTCATGAGAGCATGTAATTCTTCTTCCATAGCCTCCTTCCACCTTGGATTTTGTTTTGCACATCTCCAATCTTTCGGGATGGACACAGCCTGCAGGGATACGATGAAGGTTCTATATGTAGGCGACACATTACTGTATGACATGTAGTTAGCTATATCATACTCAAAGCCAAAGCGAGATGGAGGTTTGCCAGCATTGATTCTATGATCCCTACGTTGCGCAAGGGGTAAATCAACATGTTCAGGAGAAGGAGTAGTATTACCCATTTTAGGTAGAGATGAGGAGCTTGATGGAGAGAGACCTGAGGAGAGATCTAGGACTGGAGATGCAGGTGATTGAGGCTCTGGCTGCATGAATTGCTCCCCCTGATTCTTATATCGCCTTCTTTGATACACTATTACTTGTTTCTCATTAGTCTTCATATCATCTATCCTTACTTCTTTATCTTGATTCCCTCCTATGTATTCTTTGGGACATGGAATTGTCCCAACGACTACAACTTCATTGCCATCATGAACCTCATTCCTTTCCTTGGAACCATTAGTCTCATCCGCAATAGATGGGATTCTTCCAACAATTGCCTCTTCTTGTGTACTATTGTCTCCTTCTTTAGAGTTACTTTCACCCCCTCTACAATCACTTTCATTGACTGAAGAGAACTCATCAAAGAAGTGATCAAGATCACACTTGTTTGAATAGTATGGTTCAAATTCACGGAAAGTCACATCCATGCTTACAAATAACCTTCTCCTAATAGGGTCCCAACACTTGTATCCCTTTTGTGTAGATGCATAACCAACAAAAACACACTTGACTGCTTGCGGATCCAATTTACCCACTGAAGGTCGATGGTCGTGCACAAAGCAAACACAACCAAAAACTCTAGGTGGGACTTTAAACTCTCGTTGTTTCAATAGGAGTTCAGCAGGTGATCTCATACCTAGTACCCTCGATGGCATGCGATTGATCAGGTATGCAGCTGTCATCACTGCCTCACTCCAGAGATACTTAGGCACATTCATTTGAAACATCAGAGACCTTGTCACTTCTAACAGGTGTCGATTCTTCCTCTCGGCCACACCATTCTGAGAAGGTGTACCAGGACATGTGGTTTGATGAATAATCCCTTGATCTGAAATGAATGAGGTAAACTCATTGTTCACATACTCAGTTCCATTATCAGTGCGAAGGATTTGAATCTTGGCATTAAATTGATTAGTGACCAGTTTGTAGAAATCCTTGAAACATCGAAATACCTCATTCTTGTGCTTCAACATATATATCCATGTCATGCGAGAATAGCAATCAATAAATGTGACAAACCATTTAAAACCACTCACATATGTAATTGAGCAAGGACCCCAAACATCAGAATGTATTAACATAAATGGATCACTGCTACGAAGTCCAATACTAGGGTAAGTAGATCTGGTGTGCTTGGCAAACTCACATGCATCACACACAAGAGTTCCTTTCTCCATTCCCTTAAAGGATTCAGGGTACAATTTACTCAAGTTCTCAAAAGGTACATGTCCTAATCGACGATGTAGCAGCATGATTTCCCTTTTATCTCTTTCTGTTGTTGCTGACAAAGCTTGCTCCTCTTGACTGATGAACCATAGCCCATTACGCCTGACTCCAGTCCCAATCCTCTTCCCAGTTCTCTTCTCCTGAAAAACACATGATTGTTCATCAAATATAGCTAGACACTTGAACTGATCAATGATTGAGCTGACAGAAAGGAGATTGACTAGAAATGATGGGACATGCAAAACTGATGATAGATTAATGGATGGTGTACACTCTGTAGACCCTACACCATGAATGAGTTGGGAGGTACCATCAACAATTTGGACAGTTTCAGGGTGAATAGAATGAGAGTATGTTTTAAAAGAATCAATTAGTCCTGTGACATGTCTAGATGCTCCTGAATCTATTATCCACTCTCTATGACTTCTACATGAAGATGCAAGGGCTTGTGCCTGAGTTTCTGTGCCCGAATGGGCGTAGTTGGCAAAGTTACCGAAGTGCTGGGTGGATGTAGTTGTCACAGAACCAAGAGGAGTGCTGGTTGGACACTCAGATTCTTTTCCCTTATGCCATTCTTCCCATCGTTTAGCTTGTTCCCCAGTCAGGGTGATTGAGGGGGTATCTTCAGTGACTGCAACATTAATACGAGGGTTACCACGACCTCTACCCCTGGCACGGCCACCACGCCCCTTCCATAGCCTCCACGACCTCCTCTATAAGTACTACGAGTGGCTCCACGAGTTCCACCACCTCGCTCACCACTGCCACGAGGATGAGGACAATTGTAACTCAAGTGTCCCTTCTCACCACAATTATAACAGTCTCTATCATCAGTTGCGGTGTAGGCTGATTTCACAGGATCATTAGCTGTCATTACCCGAAGCCTGCTTTCCTCATTAATCATTGCTGACACAGCCTCATCCATGGTAGGAAGACTCTCTTGGTGACAAAAGGCAGCTCTCCTGCTCTCAAACTCTGGATCCAAATTCTTTAGAAAGTGAGTCACTCTCCTGTCCTCTACCCACTTGTGGACAACCTGTGCATCCTGAGGACAAACCATTTGCAGATGAGCATAGTGATCTAGTTCTCCCCACAAGTACTGAAGTTCACTAGCATATTGTTCCACTAGTCTCCCTGTCTGTTTCACTGCATCTGCCTTACTTTGGATTTCCATCATCATCATCACATTCCCCTTTCTTGAATACATATTGCTCAAGGTCTTCCAAATTTGTGCAGCAGTGCGCATGGCTTCAACCATCTTACTTACAGACGAAGAAATGGATGCCAACAACCACGCCACAATAATCGAGTTGGTGGTATACCAAACCCTCCATTCAGGGCTGAGCCTATCAACGGGTTCAACACAACCCTCTTCCAAATAGTGCTCCACTCCTTTACCTCCCAAGAGCACTCGCACCCTCCTAGACCAACTCAAGTAATTCTTGCTCCCTTCTAGCTTCACATCATTTGGAACGAGTTCCAACTTTAATTCGGATGAGATAGGCAAAGCCTTGGGACCAATCATACCTAGCCCCATGAGTTCCTGAATCATATTCCTCATCTCGTTTCTCATCTCACTTTTTGTGATTAGTGGATCCTCTTCTTTCTTGTCACCACGAATCATTGCCCTTTTTTCAGCCTCTTCCTCCAACCTTCTTGCTTCAGCCTCCTCTGGACTCATCATCATCAATGCCTCTTCTTCCACCGCCAGGAACGCGCAGGTGCAGCAGCTCAGAAGCAACAACCAGCCGACAAATCCTGCAACAACTCGTCCTCTTGTACACCAGCAGCACGCCCTCTTCTACCAGGAAGCAACACGCCCTCTCCCCCACTGGCTCCTCTGCATCTGACTACCGGTTGTCTCAGCGGTCTTCTTGGCTCAGCAGTCTTCTTGGGCAGGAGCACCGACGCCGGACAGCAGGGCTCCTCATCGAGCACTTGGCGGCGACGAGGACCGGAGGCGGCGAGGGGAACGAGCAGAGATTGGGCGGCCCTGTCCAGTCCGGTGGCCGACGGCGAGGGGAAGCAGTCAGACGCAGGGCGCGGCCGCTGGCTGCCCAGGCATGCGGCTAGCGCACGGGCGCGCTGTAAGACCTAAAAATCGGTAGAAGAAAAAAATATCCTAAAATAATAAACTAAAGAAATAAAAATATCTATGAGAGTGTTCTAGAATTTTTGAAACCTTTTTGGATTTCTCATGCTTTTGAATGTTCAATAAAAAGGAAGTAAGCTAGCCAAATAACCAAAACAAATAAATAATAAAATGATGAGGAGTGTTCCTCTCATGAGCTATATAATTAACACTTTAAGAAGTTTTACTAAAGAAATCATGCTAAAAATATTATCCCAACATCTTCCTATAAATAAGTATTAAATATCAAACTTCCGATAAATCCTTGAGTTTAGTATACATTCAAATACATGACTTCTTTGAAATAAATAAATAAAATAGGTGTATGTGGTTTATATTTGAAACATGTGGTTAAACACGTATTAATATAAATAAAACCATTGCTTTTCATGATGGAGTTCTGTGTTGTGCACCCTAATTGATGTTTAAATTTGAAATCCGAATCAAGTTTTTGTTTGAAATAGGAATTTGAAAATTTGAGAAAAGAAATAAAAAAAAGAGAACAGACCATAATTCGCTGTTGGGCCTGCGGATCCTTTTTTTCGACCCATCTGCACTTACCACCTCGCGCCGGCCCTGTCCACCATCCTGTGTACGTGCGTGGCCACACTGACGACCAGGTCCCATCTGGCAGTAACTTTGCCAACATCCCACCCAAAATCCACGACAATGACATGTGGGGCCCAAGCGTCGGACTTCTCTTCTCCACAGTCAAGGATATGGCCGCTGCTCGTAACAAACCCCGCCCATCGCTCGGTACTGCTGGGATCGGGCTGACCATAACGCCACTAACAGATTCTACGCCGATCTCCTCGGTGCGGACTCGCCTCCTGCTCCTATAAATGTTTGGCATCGTGACCCCGTGCCATCGCATCGCAGCGCCTGGTATTGCAAACAGACCGAGGGAGAGAGAAAGCTTGCCGCCATAGAGGAAGTCAGCCGCCGTCGTAGGATGGAGGAAGACGACGGGTCCGCCGCCGTGATTAGCGCCATTTGGAGGGTTGAGGAAGGACCTAGGCGAGTCACCGATGATGTCCGCTGCTCAATCGGGGGAAAATGGGTGATCGGGTGGTTTGGGAATTGCTCACCCACGCAGAACCTCGCCATGGCCCCGCACTTCGTCGAGGATAGCACTGCAGTCGCCACCGTTTGAGGCAAGAACTCCTACAATTGATTCGCAATGTCCTCTGTATGCTTATAGCTCTTTCGCGTGTTACTCCGTTCATCGGGGCCCAGCGCGGGATTGCCGGCCATGAGCGTGTCGTCGTGTACTGTCTGGCCGCCGCTCTGCTGGCCGAGGAAGATGAGTGGGATGGGGATGAGACTGGTGTCGTTGAGAGGCGGATGTGTGGCTGTGATTAGACAGGGAGCATACCTCTTCGGTCACTTAATCCAGGCCACTAGATCTTTGGCCAATGGCCGAGATTGGATCTCCGGGTAATGAGTTAGCACCGTTAGATTTAGATCTGAAGGATCTCATGGCATACCAGTTCAATTAAAAGTAGATTTAATCTGTGCCATCCATTTATGATCAACCAGCCGAAATCCACCAATACCCCTTCGGCCATTCAAATTTGCAAAAGAAACCCTACTCTTTATTATAAATAACCTGCCATCCCCGCGGGAGTAGCATGTGTTTATTGTTCGATTTAAACCCCGACTTTCTCTGTATTAGTGCGCCCAGTCCAGGAATTAAAGAAAATAGGAAAAAGAGATTTAGAAATTGATTTTGAGTATAGAAATAATTGTAAAACTTGTATAATCCATAGAAAATTCATATTAAGTCCAAATTAGCCCATTACAGTTCCTATAATTTTGTAATATTATGGTTTATCATTTAGTGCCACTGCTTTGACATAAAAGTCACATTAAAATTGTTATCTTAATTAATCTGTACAAAGCACATAGAATCTTTGGAAATCTATAACTCAAAATCTATAACTCCAAAATTAATAACTCCTTTTCCTGTGATCTTATTTCAATATGTAGATTATTAATATGTATTTTGCATATATGTTTGGTGTGATGTTAATTTTGTCTATACATGTTTGTCTGTATTGCTACTGTCGGGGACCATAATTAGGGGTACCCCCAAGACTCCTAAACTCGGCTGGTAACCACCATCAGCACAAGCTGCAAAGGCCTGATGGGCGCAATACAGGTCAAAGCTCCGTCCACTCCAGGGACACGATCTCGCCTCGCCCGAGCCCAGCCTCGGGCAGGAACAGTAGACCCAGGCGGATTCACGCCTCGCCCGAGGGCCTCCTCAGGCAACGGGTGCACCTTCGACTCGCCCGAGGCCCAGCTCGGGCAGGCTTCGCGGAGAAGCAACCTTGGCCAGATCGCCTCGCCAACCGACCATATCGCAGGAGCATTCAATGCAAGGATCGCCTGGCACCTTATCCTGACACGTGTTCCTCAGTCGACAGGGCCGAAGTGACCGCAGTCATTTCGCCCCTCCACTGACTGACCTGACAGGGAAATAGCGTTGCCTGCCCTGCTCCGACTGCTGTGCCACCCGCCAGGGTGAGGCTGACAGCAACCGAATCCAGCCCCAGGCGCCATAGGAAGCTCCGCCTTGCCCAACCCCAGGGCTCGGACTCAGCCTCGACCTCGGAAGACGGTCTCCACCTCGCTCGACCCCAGGGCTCGGACTCAGCCTCGACCTCGGACGATGGACTCTGCCTCGCCCGACCCCAGGGCTCGGACTCAGCCTCGACCTCGGAGGAGTCTCCGCCTCGCCCGACCTTGGGCTCGGACCGACCACGTTACAGGGGGCCCATCATTACCCTACCCCTAGCTAGCTTAGGCTACGGGGAACAAGACCGGCGTCCCATCTGGCTCGCCCCGGTAAACAGGTAATGATGGCACCCCGCGTGCTCCCATGACGACGGCGGTTCTCAGCCCCTTACGGAAGCAAGGAGACGTCAGCAAGGACCCGACAGCTGTGCTTCTACAGGGCTCAAGCGCTCCTCCGACGGCCACGACATCACATGAACAGGGCAGCAACACCTCTCTGACAGCCACGTCGGCATGTATATAGGGCTCTGGCTCCTCTCTGCTAGACACGTTAGCACATTGCTACACCCCCCATTGTACACCTGGGCCCTCTCCTTACATCTATAAAAGGAAGGTCCAGGGCCCTCGTACGAGAAGGTGGTCGCGCGGGAGGACGGGCTGACAGACAGGCCCTCTCTCTCTCTCCCTCGCGAACACTTGTAACCCCCTACTGCAAGCGCATCCGCCCTGGGTGCAGGATAACATGAGCCGTGGCTTTTCCCCCTTGTGTTCCAACTCGCGTCGACCCATTTGAGCTGGGACACGCAGCGACAATTTACTCGTCGGTCCAGGGACCCCCCGGGGTCGAAACGCCGACAGTTGGCGCGCCAGGTAGGGGCCTGCTGCGTGTTGACAAAACAGCTTCTCGTCAAGCTCCAGATGGGTAGTCTCCAGCAACCTCTCCAGCCCGGGACGATGCTCCGTTTCGGGAGTCTCGAGTTCATGTCCCTCGATGGCAGCTATGACATGGTACTCCTTCCTCCGCTGCGCGACAACGACAATGGCAGCCATCAGCCCGCCCGCCGGCGGCGGAATCGACGACATCTTCCCTCCATGGCGGAAGAGCAGCATCCAGGCCTGTCCCGTCACCTTACCCACCGCAGGAGGAGGAGGCGGGGCAGCCATGGCCAAGCAGGAGGCGACACCTCGTTGGCTGTCGAGCGAGTCGACGACGCCGGTGCCCCAGCGGGGGACACGTCGGGCGTTGACCTCGCGTCTGAGATGAAGACGAGCGTCGTTTCCCCGCAACACGCCAACCCCAAGCGGACGGATGACGCCAGCACGCTCGCGAAGGACTTGTTGGGCGTTAACCTCGTACCTGAGATCACGGTGCAGTCCGTCCCCGACGCGACTCCGTCAACATCCGTCGATCAAGAGGTACTGTCTGTTTTCCACCCTATGCCTTTTAGATTCAGCTTCGACCCACCAAGAGACCCCGCTTCGATGGACGCTTTTGTAAAGGCATATCCTAACCTTACGGGGTACCACATGTGGTCAACCTGGGACCGACTGACGGCTGTCTCGACCTACGGGCCCCCGGGTTCCGAGGAAGATGATGAGCCCGACTATGGTTGGGATTTCTCCGGGCTCGATAACCCCAGTGCCATGCGGGACTTCATGGCCGCATGTGACTACTGCCTCTCCGATAGCTCTGATGGTGGCCATAGCCTTGGCGACGAGGACTGTGGCCCAAGTCATGAATGTTTCCACGTCGATCTAGGGGGTCTCGACGAAGGCAACCATCTTGGTATGCCGGAGGACGGTGATCCCCCTAGGCCTGCGCCTCGCGTTGACATCCTTCGGGAGCTAGTTGTGGTCCCAGTCCCTGCGGGGGGTCAGGACGCATAGCTCGAGCAAATCCGCGAGATGCGGGCCAGGCTCGACGAGGAAGCAGGACAACTTGTGTAGCTCCGGCAGAACATCGAGCAGGAGTGGGCAGGCCGAGCACCAGCCGAAGAAGCACGTCATCTGGCCCAGGACGTCCAGCACCGCATCGCAGACGACGCCAGGGCAAGGCTGCCCCCGGCTTCCAGTGGGGTCGGCCAGAACCTGGCTGCAGCAGCAATACTACTCTGAGCGATGCCGGAGCCATCCACCACCGAGGTGCGGCGTATCTAGGGAGAGCTCAAGAATCTCCTGGAGGATGTCGCGGTCCGACGGGCCAAAAGCTCTGCCTCTCGAAGGCAGGGGTACCCCTCGGAGCATCGCACCGTGACTTCCCGATTCATGAGGGAAGCCTCGGTCCACACCGGGCGCACGCGGGACGCAACGCCTGCAGCCCCGGGTCGCCTCGGCAACGAGCACCACCGCCGCGACCGTCGAGCCCACCTCGACGAGAAGGTGCGCCGAGGCTACCACCCCAGGCGTGGGGGACGCTATGACAGCGGGGAGGACCGGAGCCCCTCGCCCGAACCACCCGGTCCGCAAGCTTTCAGCAGGGCCATACGACGGGCGCCGTTCCCGACCCGGTTCCGAACCCCGACTACCATCACGAAGTACTCAGGGGAAACAAGGCCGGAACTGTGGCTCGCGGACTACCAGCTGGCCTGCCAGCTGGGTGGAACGAACGATGACAACCTCATCATCCGCAACCTCCCCCTGTTCCTCTCCGACGCCGCCCGAGCCTGGTTGGAGCATCTGCCTCCTGCGCAGATCTCCAACTGGGACGACCTGGTCAAAGCCTTCGCCGGCAACTTCCAGGGCACATACGTGCGCCCTGGGAACTCCTGGGATCTCCGAAGCTGCCGCCAGCAGCCGGGAGAATCCCTGCGGGACTACATCCGGTGATTTTCGAAACAGCGCACCGAGCTGCCCAACATCACCGACTCAGATGTCATCAGCGCGTTCCTCGCCGACACCACTTGCCGTGACCTGGTGAGCAAGCTGGGTCGCAAGACTCCCACCAGGGTGAGTGAGCTGATGGACATCGCCACCAAGTTTGCCTCTGGTCAGAAGGCGGTCGAGTCCATCTTCCGGAAGGACAAGCAGCCTCAGGGGTGCCAGCAGGAAGACGTCCCCGAGGCATCCGCTCTGCGTGGCGCGAAGAAGAAGGGCAAGAAGAAGTCGCAAGCGAAACGCGACGCCGCCGACGCAGACCTTGTCGCCGCCGCCGAGCACAGGAACCCTCGGAAGCCTCCCGGAGGCGCCAACCTGTTCGACAAGATGCTCAAGGAGTCGTGCCCCTATCATCAGGGTCCCGTCAAGCACACCCTTGAGGAGTGCGTCATGCTTCGGCGCTACTTCCACAAGACCGGGCCCCCGGCGGAAGGTGGCAGAGGCCATGACAACGACAAGAAGGAGGGCCACAAGGCAGAGAAGTTCCCCGAGGTCCACGACTGCTTCATGATCTATGGTGGGCAGGGGGCGAACGCCTTGGCTCGACACCACAAGCAAGAGCGCCGGGAGGTCTGCTCGGTGAAGGTGGCGGTGCCAGTCTTCCTAGACTGGTCCGACAAGCCCATCACCTTCGACCAAGGCGACCACCCCGACCGCGTGCCGAGCCCGGGGAAGTACCCGCTCGTTGTCGATCCTGTCATCGGCAACGTCAGGCTTACCAAGGTCCTCATGAACGGAGGCAGCAGCCTCAACATCATCTACGCCGAGACCCTCGGGCTTTTGCAGATCGATCTGTCCGCGATCTGGGCCGGTGCGGCGCCCTTTCACGGGATCATCCCCGGGAAGCGTGTCCAACCCCTTGGGCAACTCAATCTACCCGTCTGCTTCGGGACTCACTCCAACTTCCAAAAGGAAACCCTCACGTTCGAGGTGGTCGGGTTCCGAGGAACCTACCACGCAGTGCTGGGAAGACCATGCTACGCCAAGTTCATGGTCGTCCCCAACTACACCTACCTCAAGCTCAAGATGTCGGGCCCCAACAGGGTCATCACCGTCGGATCCACGTACCGACACGCATACGAATGCGACATGGAGTGCGTGGAATACGCTGAGGCTCTCGCCGAATCCGAGGCCCTCATCGCCGACCTAGAGAGCCTCTCCAAGGAGGTGCCAGATGCGAAGCGCCACGCCGGCAACTTCGAGCCAGCAGAGGCGGTTAAGTCCGTCCCTCTCGACCCCAGCAATGATGCCTCCAAGCAAGTCCGGATCGGCTCCAAGCTCGACCCCAAATAGGAAGTCGTGCTCGTCGACTTTCTCCACGCAAACGCCGAGGTTTTTGCGTGGAGTCCCTCGGACATGCCTGGCATACCGAGGGATGTCACCGAGCACTCGCTGGATATCCGAGCTGGAGCCCGACCCGTGAAGCAGCCTCTGCGCCGATTCGACGAAGAAAAGCGCAGAGCCATAGGCGAGGAGATCCACAAGCTGATGGCTGCAGGGTTCATCAAAGAGGTATTCCATACCGAATGGCTAGCCAACCCTGTGCTTGTGAAAAAGAAAGGTGGGAAGTGGAGGATGTGTGTAGACTATACTGGTCTAAACAAAGCATGTCCGAAGGTTCCCTACCCTCTGCCTCGCATCGATCAAATCGTGGATTCTACTGCTGGGTGCGAAACCCTGTCATTCCTCGATGCCTACTCAGGGTATCACCAAATCAAGATGAAAGAGTCCGACCAGCTCGCGACCTCTTTCATCACACCTTTTGGCATGTACTGCTACATTACTATGCCATTCGGTTTAAGGAATGCAGGCGCGACATACCAAAGGTGCATGAACCACGTGTTTGGAGAGCACATTGGCCGAACGGTCGAGGCTTACGTCGATGACATCGTAGTCAAGACGAGGAAAGCCTCCGACCTCCTCAAACGACATTCAAGTGTCTCAAGGCGAAAGGCGTAAAACTCAATCCCGAGAAGTGTGTCTTCGGAGTCCCCCGAGGCATGCTCCTGGGGTTCATCGTCTCCAAGCGGGGCATCGAGGCCAACCCAGAGAAAATCGCGGCCATCACCAACATGGGACCTATCAAGGACTTGGAAGGAGTACAGAGGGTCATGGGATGCCTTGCGGCTCTGAGCCGCTTCATCTTGTGCCTCAGCGAAAGAGGGCTGCCTCTGTACCGCCTCTTAAGGAAGGTCGAGCGCTTCACTTGGACCCCTGAGGCCGAGGAAGCCCTCGAGAACTTAAAGGCGCTCCTTACAAGCGCGCCCATCATGGTGCCCCCTCTGCGGGAGAAGCCCTCTTGATCTACGTAGCCGCAACCACTCAGGTGGTCAGCGCCGCGATCGTAGTCGAGAGACGAGAAGAAGGGCATGCATTGCTCGTCTAGAGGCCGGTCTACTTCATCAGTGAGGTACTGTCTGAGACCAAAATCCACTACCCGCAAATTCAGAAGCTATTGTACGCGGTAATTCTGACGCAGCGAAAGTTGTGACACTACTTCGAGTCTCATCCGGTGACTGTGGTGTCATCCTTCCCCCTGGGGGAGATCATCCAGTGCCGAGAGGCCTCGGGTAGGATTGCAAAGTGGGCGATGGAGATCATGGGTGAGACAATCTTGTTCTCCCCTCGGAAGGCCATCAAGTCCCAAGTCTTCGCGGACTTCGTGGCTGAATGGGTCGACACCCAGCTCCCAGCAGCTCCGATCCAACCGGAACTCTGGACCATGTTTTTCAACGGGTCGCTGATGAAAACAGGAGCGGGCGTGGACCTGCTCTTCATCTCACCCCTCGGGAAGCACCTCCGCTACGTGCTGCGCCTCAGTTTCCCGGCGTCCAACAACATGGCCGAGTACGAGGCTCTGGTTAACGGGTTGCGCATCGCCATCGAGCTAGGGGTTCGGCGCCTCGACGCTCGTGGCGACTCGCAGCTTGTCATCGACCAAGTCATGAAGAACTCCCATTGCCATGGCCCGAAGATGGAAGCCTACTGCGATGAGGTTTGGCGCCTGGAAGACAAGTTCTATGGGCTCAAGCTCAACCATGTCGCTCGACGATACAACGAGACTGCGAACGAGCTGGCTAAAATAGCCTCGGGACGGACAATGGTTCCCCCGGACGTCTTCTCCCGAGACCTACATCAACCCTCCATCAAGACCGACGACACGCTTGAGCCCGAGGCACCCTCGGCCGCCGAGGGTGAGGCACTGCGCATCGAGGAAGAGCGGAATGGGGTCACGCCTAATTGAAACTGGAAGACCCTGTACCTGCAATATCTCCACCAAGGAGAGCTACCCCTCGACAGAGCCGAAGCTCGGCGACTGGCGCGGCGCGCCAAGTCGTTTGTCTTGCTGGGTGACGGAAAGGAGCTCTACCGCCGCAGCCCCTCAGGCATCCTCCAGCGATGCATATCCATCGCCGAAGGTCAGGAGCTATTGCAAGAAATACACTCGGGAGCTTGCGGTCATCACGCAGCACCTCGAGCCCTCATTGGAAACGCCTTCCGACAAGGTTTCTACTGGCCAACCGTGGTGGCCGACGCCACTAGGATTGTACGCACCTGCCAAGGGTGTCAGTTCTACGCAAGGCAGACGCACCTGCCCGCTCAGGCCCTGCAAACAATACCCATCACCTGGCCGTTTGCTGTGTGGGGTCTGGACCTCGTTGGTCCCTTGTAGAAGGCACCCGGGAGCTTCATGCACCTGCTGGTCGCTATCGACAAATTCTCCAAGTGGATTGAGGTCCAACCCCTAAACAGCATCAGGTCCGAACAGGCGGTGGCGTTCTTCACCAACATCATCCATCGCTTTGGGGTCCCGAACTCCATCATCACCGACAACGGCACCCAGTTCACTGGCAGAAAGTTCCTGGACTTATGCGAGGACCACCACATCCGGGTGGACTGGGCCGCCGTAGCTCACCCTATGACGAATGGGCAGGTAGAGCGTGCCAACGGCATGATTCTGCAGGGACTCAAGCCAAGGATCTACAACGACCTCAACAAGTTCGGCAAGCGATGTGAAAGGGAAATGTGCCTTTGGACCATTTCTAAGTATTTTGGTGATTGAGTGCAAACACAAGTGCTTAAATGTGAAAATGTGCCCATAGTTGAACAAAGTGCAAATCACAAGTAAAGGTATGTTTCTAAGCCTTAGTACATTGGTTTTGTGTACTAATATCTTGTCTAAGTGTTAGAAACAGGAAGAAGAAGAAAAGAAAAGAAGTGGAGAGTGGCTGTGTACAGCCAAAGGCTGTTTCGGGCTGGGGCACCGGACTGTCCGGTGCGCCAGACCAGCGTGGAGCAAACCAGCCGCTCTCGGGGTTTTCTCCGGCGACTTCGGCTAAAATTCACCGGACTGTCCGGTGTGCACCGGACTGTCCGGTGAGCCAACGGTCGGCCGGGCCAACGGTCGGCCGCGCGATCGGCGCGCGACACGTGGCCGAGCCAACGGTCGAAAAGGTACACCGGACTGTCCGGTGTGCACCGGACATGTCCGGTGCGCCAACTGTGTGCAGATCTGCATCAGAAAGCAACGGTCGGATGAGCTTTTTATGGAAACAAATCGGGCACCGGACAGTGTCCGGTGTGCACCGGACTGTCCGGTGCCCCCGACGACAGAAGGCAAGGATGGCCTTCCAGATTTGTTCTCAACGGCTCCTAGCTGCCTTGGGGCTATAAAAGGGACCCCTAGGCGCATGGAGGAGAACACCAAGCAACTCTTGAGCATTGTTGATCATCCACACTAAGTTCTTGCGCATTCGTTTGTGATTCTAAGTGATTCGAGCTCCGTTCTTGTGAGAAACTGTGAGATAGTCTTTGAGCTCGAATCTTGGCCGTGTGTGTGCGCGTTTCGCTGTGGATTTGTGTGTGTTGCTTCCCTCCCTTACTCCGTGCTTCTTTGTGAATCTTAAGTGTAAGGGCGAGAGACTCCAATTTGTGGAGATTCCTCGCAAGTGGGATAAAGATAAGCAAGGCAAAAACACCGTGGTATTCAAGTGGGTCTTTGGACCACTTGAGAGGGGTTGATTGCAACCCTCGTCCATTGGGACGCCACAACGTGGAAGTAGGCAAGTGTTGTACTTGGCCAAACCACGGGATAAATCTCTGTGTCTTCTCTGTGATTGTCATATTGTGCAAGATCTCCTCCTTAGCCACTTGGCAATTATTGTGCTAACTCTTAACAAGTTTTTGTGGCTATAAGTTAAGTTTTTACAGGATCACATATTCACCCCCCCTCTAGGTGCTCTCAATTGGTATCAGAGCCGTTCTCTTCAAGAAAGGGACTAATCGCCCGAAGAGATGGATCCTAAGGGGAAGGGAATCGTGATCAACGATAAGGAGAAGGAGTCCTTCGTCAACGAGCCCAAAGATGACAGGCCTAACGACTCTGGCTCGGGTCATAGACGGAAGGAAGGAAAGAAGAAGACAAGGCGCATCAAGGAGATCGTCTACTACGACGACAGTGATGAGTCTACTTCTTCCCAAAAGGACGACGACCACAACGACTACGAGCAAAGGAAACCGGTCAATTCTAACTTTTCCTTTGACTACTCTCGCATTCCGCAAAGTTCAAATTCACATTTGCTTTCCATTCCACTCGGTAAGCCCCCACACTTTGATGGGGAGGACTACGGATTTTGGAGCCACAAATGCGTAGTCACCTATTCTCTCTCCATCCTAGTATATGGGAGATTGTAGATAGTGGAATGCACTTTAATAGTTCGAATAGTCCTATATTCATTAATGAGCAAATCCATAAGAATGCACAAGCTACTACTGTTCTTCTAGCTTCATTGTGCAGGGATGAATATAACAAGGTGAGTGGCTTGGATAACGCCAAGCAAATCTGGGATACCCTCAAGATCTCTCATGAGGGAAATGACGCTACCTTGCTCACCAAAATGGAGTTGGTGGAGGGCGAGCTTGGACGGTTCGCGATGATAAGGGGCGAGGAGCCAACTCAAACATACAACCGGCTCAAGACCCTTATCAACAAAATAAGGAGCTACGGAAGCACGCGTTGGACGGATCACGACGTCGTCCGCCTACTGCTCAGGTCATTTACCGTTCTTGATCCTCATCTCGTGAACAATATTCGTGAGAATCCCAGGTACACGAAGATGACGCCCGAAGAGGTACTTGGAAAATTCGTGAGCGGGCGGATGATGATCAAGGAGGCAAGATACGTCGACGACGCGTTGAACGGTCCACTCCACGAGTCTCAACCCATTGCTCTAAAGGCAACAAGGAGCAAGGAGTCGCTACCCAGCAAGGTGGCACAAATTGAGGCTGCCGGTCTTAATGATGAAGAGATGGCCCTCATCATTAAAAGATTCAAGACGGCGCTAAAAAGTCAAAAGGGACAGCCAAGCAAGGCCAAGACCAAGGGAAAGCGATCATGCTTCAAATGCGGTAAGCTTGGTCATTTTATTGCTAACTGTCCCGAAAATGATAGTGACCAGGAGCAAGGGAAAAATGGGAAGAGAGAGAACAAGAAGGTTTACAAGAAGGCCAAAGGCGAAGCACACCTTGGAAAGGAGTGGGATTCGGATTGCTCTTCGTCCGACTCCGACGACGAGGGACTCGCCGCCACTGCCTTCAACAAATCGGCTCTCTTCCCCAACGAGCATCACACTTGCCTCATGGCAAGGGAAAAGAAGGTAATCACTCATAATGCTAATGCTTATGATTCTTCTAGTGATGATGAATCTAGTGAGGATGAGATTGATTACTCTAGTTTATTCAAGGGACTGGATAGAACTAAGATAGCTAAGATTAATGAGTTGATTGATGCCTTAAATGAAAAGGATAGAATCTTAGAGAAACAAGAAGACCTTTTATATGAAGAACATGATAAATTTGTTAGTGCACAAAATTCTCTTGCTCTAGAAGTTAAAAGAAATGGAATACTTTCTTGTGAACTTTCTACTTGTAATGAAACCATTTCTTCTTTAAAAGGTGAAATTAATGTTTTAAATGCTAAACTAGAAGTAGCAAGTAACTCTTGTAGTGAAAATATTGCAATTTGCACTAGGTGTAAGGATTTTGATATTAATGCTTGTAGTGAACACTTAGTTTCAATTTCAAAACTAAATGATGAAGTGGCTAGTCTTAATGCTCAACTTAAGACTAGCAAGAGTGAAGTTGATAAAATAAAATTTGCAAGGGATGCCTACACAGTGGGTAGACACCCCTCAATTAAGGATGGTCTTGGTTTCAAGAGAGAGGCCAAGAACTTAACAAGCCATAAGGCTCCCATCTTCGTCAAGGAGAAAGGGAAGGCCCCTATGGCTAGTAGTGCTAAAAGGAACCATGCTTTCTTGTACTATGATAGGAGACATGCTAGAAATGCTTATAATGATTTTGATTCACATGCTTATGATTCTTATGCTATGACTGCTTCTAGTTCTCATGTTGTGCATATGCCTAGGAGAAATTTTGCTCATGTTCCTAGAAAAGTTGTAAACAAACCTTCTACCATTTATTATGCTTGCAATGCTCCCTTTGCTATTTGTAGAAAGGGTAAGAAGGTAATTGCTAGGAAATTAGGGGCAAAATGCAAGGGAGACAAAACTTGCATTTGGGTCCCTAAGGATATTTGCACTAACCTTGTAGGACCCAACATGAGTTGGGTACCTAAGTCCCAAGCCTAAATTTGCCTTGCAGGTTTATGCATCCGGGGGTTCAAGCTGGATTATCGACAGCGGATGCACAAACCATATGACGGGGGAGAAGAAGATGTTCACCTCCTACGTCAAGAATAAGGATTCCCAAGATTCAATCATATTCGGTGATGGGAATCAAGGCAAGGTAAAAGGGTTAGGTAAAATTGCAATTTCTAATGAGCATTCTATATCTAATGTATTTTTAGTAGAGAGTCTTGGATATAATTTGCTATCTGTTAGTCAATTATGTCATATGGGGTATAACTGTCTATTTACAAATGTAGATGTGTCTGTCTTTAGAAGAAGTGATGGTTCACTAGCTTTTAAGGGTGTATTAGACGGCAAACTGTATTTAGTTGATTTTGC
This sequence comes from Zea mays, assembly GCF_902167145.1. Classification (NCBI taxonomy): domain Eukaryota; kingdom Viridiplantae; phylum Streptophyta; class Magnoliopsida; order Poales; family Poaceae; genus Zea; species Zea mays. Next base: position 68,174,478 of record NC_050096.1, on the reverse strand, counting down.
AAAAGAAGAGGCCGGTCTAGATGCATGCTTAATAGCTAAGACTAGCATGGGCTGGCTGTGGCATCGCCGCTTAGCACATGTGGGGATGAAGAACCTTCACAAGCTTCTAAAGGGAGAACACGTGATAGGTTTGACTAACGTGCATCTCGAAAAAGATAGACCTTGTGCAGCTTGTCAAGCAGGTAAACAAGTGGGAGGAGCGCATCACAGCAAGAATGTGATGACCACTTCAAGACCCCTGGAGCTGCTGCATATGGACCTCTTCGGACCTGTCGCCTATCTGAGCATAGGAGGGAGTAAGTATGGTTTAGTTATTGTTGATGACTTTTCCCGCTTCACTTGGGTATTCTTTTTGCAGGATAAGTCTGAAACCCAAGGGACCCTCAAGCGCTTCCTCAGGAGAGCTCAAAATGAGTTTGAGCTCAAAGTGAAGAAGATAAGGAGCGACAACGGGTCCGAATTCAAGAACCTTCAAGTGGAGGAATTCCTTGAGGAGGAAGGGATCAAGCACGAGTTCTCCGCTCCCTACACACCACAGCAAAATGGTGTAGTAGAGAGGAAGAACAGGACGCTCATCGACATGGCGAGGACGATGCTAGGAGAATTCAAGACCCCCGAGTACTTTTGGACGGAAGCCGTAAACACGGCTTGCCACGCCATCAACAGGGTCTACCTTCATCGCCTCCTCAAGAAGACGTCGTATGAGCTACTAACCGGTAACAAACCCAATGTATCTTACTTTCGTGTATTTGGAAGCAAGTGCTACATTCTAGTGAAGAAGGGTAGAAATTCTAAGTTTGCTCCCAAAGCTGTAGAAGGGTTTTTGTTGGGTTATGACTCAAATACAAAGGCGTATAGAGTCTTCAACAAATCATCGGGTTTGGTTGAAGTCTCTAGCGACGTTGTATTTGATGAGACTAATGGCTCTCCAAGAGAGCAAGTTGTTGATTGTGATGATGTAGATGAAGAAGATGTTCCGACGGCCGCTATACGAACCATGGCGATTGGAGAAGTGCGGCCACAGGAACAAGATGAACGAGATCAACCTTCTTCCTCAACTATGGTGAATCCCCCAACCGAAGGTGACGTACAGGTACCTCAAGTGGAGGCGATTGATCAAGGGGGAGCACAAGGTGATCAAGTGATGGAGGAAGAAGCGCAACTGGCACCTCCAACCCAAGTTCGAGCGATGATTCAAAGGGATCATCCCGTCGACCAAATTCTGGGTGATATTAGCAAGGGAGTAACTACTCGATCTCGATTAGTTAATTTTTGTGAGCATTACTCCTTTGTCTCTTCTATTGAGCCTTTCAGGGTAGAGGAGGCCTTGCTAGATCCGGACTGGGTATTGGCCATGCAGGAGGAGCTTAACAACTTCAAGCGCAATGAAGTTTGGACACTGGTGCCTCGTCCGAAGCAAAATGTTGTGGGAACCAAGTGGGTGTTCCGCAACAAACAGGACGAGCACGGGGTGGTGACGAGGAACAAGGCTCGACTTGTGGCAAAAGGTTATGCCCAAGTCGCAGGTTTGGACTTTGAGGAGACTTTTGCTCCTGTGGCTAGGCTAGAGTCAATTCGTATCTTGCTAGCATATGCCGCTCACCATTCTTTCAGGTTGTACCAAATGGATGTGAAGAGCGCTTTCCTCAACGGGCCAATCAAGGAGGAGGTGTACGTGGAGCAACCCCCTGGCTTCGAGGATGAACGGTACCCCGACCATGTGTGTAAGCTCTCTAAGGCGCTCTATGGACTTAAGCAAGCCCCAAGAGCATGGTATGAATGCCTTAGAGACTTTCTACTTGCTAATGCTTTCAAGGTTGGGAAAGCCGATCCAACTCTTTTTACAAAGACATGTGATGGTGATTTGTTTGTGTGCCAAATTTATGTCGATGACATAATATTTGGTTCTACTAACCAAAAGTCTTGTGAAGAGTTTAGCAGGGTGATGACGCAGAAATTCGAGATGTCGATGATGGGCGAGTTGAACTACTTCCTTGGGTTCCAAGTGAAGCAACTCAAGGATGGCACCTTCATCTCCCAAACGAAGTACACGCAAGACTTGCTAAAGAGGTTTGGGATGAAGGACGCCAAGCCCGCAAAGACTCCGATGGGAACCGACGGACACACCGACCTCAACAAAGGAGGTAAGTCCGTTGATCAAAAAGCATACCGGTCAATGATAGGATCTTTGCTTTACTTATGTGCTAGTAGACCGGATATTATGCTTAGCGTATGCATGTGTGCCAGATTTCAATCCGATCCTAAGGAGTGTCACTTAGTGGCGGTGAAGCGAATTCTTAGATATTTGGTTGCTACGCCTTGCTTCGGGCTCTGGTATCCAAAGGGGTCTACCTTTGACTTAGTTGGATACTCAGACTCCGACTATGCTGGATGTAAGGTCGATAGGAAGAGTACATCGGGGACGTGCCAATTCTTAGGAAGGTCCCTGGTGTCATGGAACTCTAAGAAACAAACCTCCGTTGCCCTATCCACCGCTGAGGCCGAGTACGTTGCCGCAGGTCAGTGTTGCGCGCAACTACTTTGGATGAGGCAAACCCTCCGGGACTTTGGCTACAATCTGAGCAAAGTCCCACTCCTATGTGATAATGAGAGTGCTATCCGCATGGCGGAAAATCCTGTTGAACACAGCCGCACAAAGCACATAGACATCCGGCATCACTTTTTGAGAGACCACCAGCAAAAGGGAGATATCGAAGTGTTTCATGTTAGCACCGAGAACCAGCTAGCCGATATCTTCACTAAGCCTCTAGATGAGAAGACCTTTTGCAGGTTGCGTAGTGAGCTAAATGTCTTAGATTCGCGGAACTTGGATTGAATTGTAGCATACATGTGTTTATGCATTTGATCAGGTTCATTCTGCATTTTGTTGCTTATTGTGGTGCTCAAGTTGTACAAACACTCCCTGGACCTCACAAGTCCGTTGCAAAGTGATGCACATGTTCAGGGGGAGATGTGTTACAACTTGACCCTTTGAGACTAACCATTTGCTTGAGTTTGATTGATTTAGTCTCGAAGGTGGATTGAAAGGGGAAAGGTGAACTTGGTCCATGCAAGACTTCCACTGCACTCCGATGAGAGGGTAACTTATTCCAAGTTCATCTCTATGATCTTATTGCCTTTGTACTCTTAATTGAAGATTTTGGTGAGGCAATGGGGTTAAAAGGCCAAGATTGATTCCGTTTTGGTGCTTGATGCCAAAGGGGGAGAAAATAAAGGCCAAAGTGATAAATGGATCAGCTACCACTTGAGAGATTTTGAAAATAGTAGAATAGAGTTTTTGTTGTGTCAAACGCTTTTATTGTCTCTTTTGTCAAAAGTTGGCTACTTGTGGGGAGAAATGTTGATTATGGGAAAAAGGGGGAGTTTTTGAAATCCGTGGTCAAATTTCTTTGGAATGACTCTCTTTATGCTTCAACATGTGTGTTTGACTTAGAGATAGAGATTTGAGTTTGATTTGCAAAAACAAACCAAGTGGTGGCAAAGGATGATCCATATATGCCAAAATTGAATAAAACTCAAAGTTAGTTTTTATGTGAAGTAGTTTTGCACTTGTTCCACTTGCTTTATGTTGTGTTGGCATAAATCACCAAAAAGGGGGAGATTGAAAGGGAAATGTGCCTTTGGACCATTTCTAAGTATTTTGGTGATTGAGTGCAAACACAAGTGCTTAAATGTGAAAATGTGCCCATAGTTGAACAAAGTGCAAATCACAAGTAAAGGTATGTTTCTAAGCCTTAGTACATTGGTTTTGTGTACTAATATCTTGTCTAAGTGTTAGAAACAGGAAGAAGAAGAAAAGAAAAGAAGTGGAGAGTGGCTGTGTACAGCCAAAGGCTGTTTCGGGCTGGGGCACCGGACTGTCCGGTGTGCACCGGACAGTGTCCGGTGCGCCAGACCAGCGTGGAGCAAACCAGCCGCTCTCGGGTTTTTCTCCGGCGACTTCGGCTAAAATTCACCGGACTGTCCGGTGTGCACCGGACTGTCCGGTGAGCCAACGGTCGGCCGGGCCAACGGTCGGCCGCGCGATCGGCGCGCGACACGTGGCCGAGCCAACGGTCGGAAAGGTACACCGGACTGTCCGGTGTGCACCGGACATGTCTGGTGCGCCAACTGTGTGCAGATCTGCATCAGAAAGCAACGGTCGGATGAGCTTTTTATGGAAACAAATCGGGCACCGGACAGTGTCCGGTGTGCACCGGACTGTCCGGTGCCCCCGACGACAGAAGGCAAGGATGGCCTTCCAGATTTGTTCTCAACGGCTCCTAGCTGCCTTGGGGCTATAAAAGGGACCCCTAGGCGCATGGAGGAGAACACCAAGCAACTCTTGAGCATTGTTGATCATCCACACTAAGTTCTTGCGCATTCGTTTGTGATTCTAAGTGATTCGAGCTCCGTTCTTGTGAGAAACTGTGAGATAGTCTTTGAGCTCGAATCTTGGCCGTGTGTGTGCGCGTTTCGCTATGGATTTGTGTGTGTTGCTTCCCTCCCTTACTCCGTGCTTCTTTGTGAATCTTAAGTGTAAGGGCGAGAGACTCCAATTTGTGGAGATTCCTCGCAAGTGGGATAAAGATAAGCAAGGCAAAAACACCGTGGTATTCAAGTGGGTCTTTGGACCACTTGAGAGGGGTTGATTGCAACCCTCGTCCATTGGGACGCCACAACGTGGAAGTAGGCAAGTGTTGTACTTGGCCGAACCACGGGATAAATCTCTGTGTCTTCTCTGTGATTGTCATATTGTGCAAGATCTCCTCCTTAGCCACTTGGCAATTATTGTGCTAACTCTTAACAAGTTTTTGTGGCTATAAGTTAAGTTTTTACAGGATCACCTATTCACCCCCCCTCTAGGTGCTCTCACGATGGATGAAGGAACTCCCCTCGGTGGTCTGGAGTCTGAGGACGACGCCAAGCCGAGCCACGGCCTTCATGCCGTTCTTTCTAGTCTATGGGGCCGAGGCTATCTTGCCCACAGACTTAGAATACGGCTCCCCGAGGACAAGGGCGTACGACGACCAAAGCAACCAGGCCAGCCGAGAAGACTCACTGGACCAGCTGGAAGAGGCTCGGGACATGGCCTTACTACACTCGGCAAGGTATCAGCAGTCTCTGCGACGCTACCACGCCCGAGGGGTTCGGTCCCGAGACCTCCAGGTGGGGGACTTGGTGCTTCGGCTACGACAAGACGCTCGAGGGCGTCATAAGCTCACACCTCCCTGGGAAGGGCCGTTCATCATCGCCAAGATTTTGAAGCCCGGAACATACAAGCTGGCCAACAGTCAAGGCGAGGTCTACAGCAACGCTTGGAACATCCGACAGCTACGTCGCTTTTACCCTTAAGATGTTTTCAAGTCGTTCACATACCTCGTTCTCTTCACATACGCAAAAAGAGTCTAACCGTCAAGGAAGGGTCAGCCTTGCCTCGGCAAAGCCCGACCCTCCCTCGGGGGCTAGAAGGGGGGAACCCCCTCTGCGTCAAAATTTTCCTCGGAAAAAGTCTTTCTGTCAGAACGTCTTTCGCGCTTTTCGACTACTTCGATAGTGGAATCCCAAAAACGACGGAGTACACGTAAGCGGCAAGGTCGACCGAGCTGAGGGACTCCTACGCCTCCGGGATACGGATACCTCACTCATCACCTTCTGCGATAAGTAACTCTCGCTCGGATAAGCGATTCTGCTGCCGAACAAGTCTTAACGCTCAAAAACCTTCCTGGCAGAATGATTTTTCGTGCCTTCTCGACTGTATCGATAACAAAATCTTACGGACGAGTAAGAGTACACGTAAGCGGCAAGGCCGACCGAGCCGAGGAACTCCTACGCCTCCGGGATACGGATACCTCACTCATCACCTTCCATGAAAAGTAACTCTCGCTCGGATAAACGATTCCGCTACCGACGAACAAGTCCTGATACTCGAAATAAGAGGAAAAGAAACGCAGCTTTACAACACGACAACGATATGTTTGGGCCTCGGTGGCCGCAAAAAAACATACGCACACTATATATAAATTGTTCCTGCAGGTTCAGACATCAGTAGGGGGAGCAGCAGCACCCTCGGCATTGACTCCACCTTCGGCGGAATCCGACCCAGCCTCGGACAGCAACACGGTCGGAGGATCTCCACCTTGAAGGAAGATATCAGCACCGCGCCTGGGCCATCATCGCTAGGGTCTCCTCTAGGAACCCGACCTGAGCAGACGGCTTGACCGGCCGCTCCGTAGCCTCAGCCAGCTGACCCCCGAGGACATTAGCCCGGCTCATGGCCTCGGCAACCCGACTCCAGGGTTGGTCCCGCCAAGTGGACGACCTGGCCAGGTTCCAGCCGCCGCTGCTACGCCTCCTCGGCCTGGGAAGTCCCCTGCTCCTGGGCCGACGAAGTTTCTTCTCCAGCCGACTCCACCTCTGTTCACGCTCACACCGCTGCCTCCGGCTCCGGTTCATCGCAGAGCGGCCGAGGGTTTTCTTTAACTAAGCAAGAGAAGCCTCGGGCGGCAAGGCCGATCGAGCCGAGGGACTCCTAAGCCTCCGGGATACGGATATCTCACTCGTCACCTTCCGCACGGGGCAACTCACACTTGGTTAAGCGATCCAGCTAGCCGACAGGCGAGTCCTGATGCTCGAAATGAGGAAGAAACACGATATTGCACTCAAATACCAAGATGTTCAGGCCCCGACAGCCATAATGAACAGACACCGGCACTCAAGGTGCCATTACAAACGAAACTCCGGTTCCACTCCCGCGGGTATGAACAACCCCCACATCGGAGGGCCTGCGGGACGACAAGCTCCGGGTGACTCGCCGGCGACCTCTGCAGCAGCAGCGATGGTTCCAGGGCGGACGCTACCACTGGAAGGCTCTTGTTCGTGTCCCCACTCGAGGGACGAGAACCATACATTAAAGCCAAAGAGCCGGAGGTTGGTCCGCGGTTGGCGCTGACGGTCTCGTCGGCGGAGAAGCTTTCTCCAGCTGCCACCACCTCAGCACCGGCGGCGGCGTCCACCTGCCCACCAACACCGCACCAGCGGGCGCCGGCCGCCCCAAAGCGCACTGACAGGTCCTCACTCCCGTCCTCGCCACGAAAATGAGAATGGGACCATCCCAGAACACGAGTACCGCCCTCGCGGCGTACGACGTGTTGTGAGACCCCCTGGTGCGGCTGGCCACCGTCGCCCGGACTCAGGCTGGGCATTCGGTTTTTTAGGTCTATTCGGTTCGGTCTATTCGGTTTTCAAAAAATTCGGGTTTTAGATATCAAGAACCGAAATCTTAATTTTTTTTATAGGAACCGAACCCGAATAGACCATAAAAATCGGTTCGGTCTATTTGGTTCTTCGCGAACCCGAACAGAACACAGATGATAGACAATGACATGATAATTGATAAATATATACCACAGGAAATAACAGTTCACACAGTTGAAAATACCTACTACATGCAAGATTGCAAGTTCACACACCACAGGAAATAACTTAACGGATTCATCATCAATCCATCACATTTCACAAACAAGACCATGAACATAAGCACGGGCGCACGACAACACTCCAGCTGGTGCCTGGTAACACACGGCAGCACTCCAGCTGGTAACACACGGCAGAACTTGATGGTCCAGCAGTAACACATCACAATCCAGCAGTAACACAAATGTAAATTAAAAAACTGGACTCCAGCTGGTAACACACGGCCACACCATGAACATAAGCACGAGCGCACGGCACGGCAGCACTCCAGTAGTTGTCCACTGTCCAGCAAGGCATCAACGTAAGCAAAGTGCCAAAGCAAATAAACAATTGTAAAATTGAAGACTTCACTAACTTGCATTACAATAGTAATTACATTTGTAGCTCAGTTTTTCTCACCTTAGTTTTATATCACTCAACCACAGTTGACAATCTCCTTGTCCCTAGAAGCTTTAGCAGTATTCAGACTATTCATTTCTGCAAGAAGTGCTGAAATAAAAAAACTTAAATTAAATCTATAAGAACATGAAATTAAAGCTATAACTATAAGAACAGGAAATAACAAAATGCAGTACCTTCTTCTAGTTTGGCTAACTCCTCGGTATCCTCTTCATTAGTGATAGGACTTGCATGCCTCATCCAATCCTGAGTGCAAACAAGAGCTTCAACCATGAATGGAGTGAGAGAGCTTCTGAAATCATCTAAAATGCGTCCACCGGTACTAAAGGCACTCTCAGATGCGACCGTAGAGATGGGGATGGCTAGAACATCACGAGCCAGGCGCCCTAATATTGGAAATCTTGTAGAATTCACCTTCCACCACTCCATAATATTAAACTTGGTAGTTTGTTCTTCATTCTCTTCAGCAAGGTACTTCTCCAACTCTGATTTTGAAGCACTAACACTACAGTTGTTCGACTTCAACCTTTTGGCAACCAATGTTCTCATCAAGCTACTACCTTCTTCTTCTTGGTCATTATTTGCTTCTTTGGTCTGGCCATCCTTGTCACTTGGAGCATATATTCTCCCATACTCTCCAAACAGCTTTGTGAGTGTTTCGTTCATTTTAATCCAAACCACTTCTCCATGGACCTCACCAAACATTTCTAAGGTAGCGATCTTGGTGTAATTTGAAAGTTTGTACCTTGGATCAAGTGCAACAGCCACAAAGATGAGAATATTGAAACTTGTATGATCACCCCAATACTTGTTGTACTTTGCTAACATTCTTTTTGCCATTTTGTTGCGCAAAGGATCACTGCTTTCACACCAAGACCGCAATAATATGTTAAGTTCAGCAACCTCATGAAAGAATATGTGAGCTGTAGGGCGAAGAGTGGCAGAAACACGAATGGTCAACTTGTGGAAGTGCTCAAGAAACTCGGCCATCTTCGCTGCACTAGCCCAATCATCAGAATCTGGCACTCCAGGCTGTTTTTCACCATTTAAATCAATTGCATAGTATGGATCATCTTCTGCATACCTCTCAAACACCTTCTCGTATGCTACTGCTACCTTGAGCATATTATATGTTGAGTTCCAGCGTGTGACAACATCAAGTGCCAAGAAAGCCTTGGTGTTGACCTTCTCTAGCTCCGCACACTTCTTAAATTTGGCAATCCTAGAAGGGGAGCTCTTAATGAATTTAACAGCTGCACGGACATGCTTGATAGATATGTCAAGCTCTTTCAATCCCTCTTGGACTATCAAGTTCACAATATGGGCTGCACACCTCATGTGAAGTAACTTGGATTCCAAGATGCTAGTCTTTGATTTGTTAGTGACCTTTGCCATGTACGAAACTGCGCCATTATTAGCTGAAGCATTGTCAACGGTGATGGTAAACACCTTATCTAATCCCCACTCAGCCAGACACTTCTCCATGTCTTTTCCTATGTCATCTGCTCTGTGACCTTTCACCATAAAAAACCCTATAATCCTCTTCTGTAGTACCCATGATTCATCAACAAAATGAGGTCACACACATGTAGCTTTGCTGATGGCTAGATGTCCATGTATCTGTGGTCAAGCATACTCTTTGACAATTTATCTTGAAGAATTATTTTAGCTTCTCTTTCTCATTGTTGTAGGCACTAACTACATCTCTAGTTGCAGTCCTTCTAGATGGAACCCCAAAACGTGGGCAAGCCTTAGACATGAACTTCCGAAAACCTAGTCTCTCAGCAAAAGCAAATGGAAGCTCATCTGTAATTAACATTTCAGTAAAAGCCACCCTAAGCATTTCTGGATCAAACCTCCAAGCAGTGATGCTAGACCCACTACCATCTTCACTACATGCTTGCAAAACAGGTTGTTTGTCATCATTGATCTTATTAGGATTCTTTTTGCATACCTTCAAGTGTTTGCCTAATGCAGATGTACCATTGACTTTTGCCTCACACTTTATAACAATCTTGCAATAGTTGCACCTAGCTTCCTTAATAACACTAGAATTATTGTCTATGATCTTGGTGAAGCTCTGCCATACCTCTGATCTAGGTGCCATAGCTTTTCTTTTCTTCACCTCTTTCTCTGCAGCTGCTTCAGCAATCTCTTTCTCAGGCTCTTCAGCTGGGTTCTCTGGCACTCGAACATTCTCAGTCAGCGCTAGTTGAGGCATTGGCTCTTCTGCTTGTGACATCTGCAAATAAGCAAAGCAAGTTTGCAACTACATACATATTTGGAAATGCAATTATTCAAACAACAAGCTTGCAGCGGCATTCATATTTGCATGCAAATTGGAACGACAAGTTTGCAATAGCTTTCATATTTGCATGCAAATGAGAAGTCAGCTTACATTGCAAGATTCCTCGCTGGTTGCCGTCGTGCCTTCGGTTAGCGTACCTTACGTGGTGGGTCGGTCTGCAGCGAGTCGTGGGCACCACCGAGGAGCAGGACGTTGAGTCGCCGAAGTCGGAGTTGGAGCAGAAGTGCGTCGAGTCGCCGAAGTCGGAGTTGGACCAGAAGTGCAGAACGCCGAGTCGCGGTGGCCGGTGGCCGGTGGCAGAACGCCGAGGTGCGGTGGCCGGTGGCAGTACAGAGTGCGGTGGCCGGTATGGAGTGGATCGACGCCGGTGGACCGATCCAGTATGGAGTGGATGGCTGGCGCCTGGCGCTGTAGACGCGCAGAGGCGGCGGAGCGGTGGATCTACGGCGCGGCGGCGGACCAGTGCGACTCCGTGCGGCAGAGCGACGGTGGATCGACGGCGCGGCGGCAGACCAGCGTGCAGCGTGCGCCGTGCGACTTGCGAGCGGTGCGGCTAGGCTAGAGACTAGGGTTGCGGTTAGGCCTTGCGGGTGCATCCGTGTGTGCACCGTGCGGTGCGGAGTGCTTGCCTGAGTGGCTGAGACGCTGAGTTGGGCCGTCCGCCACTTAGCCAGTTAGCCCGTTACTAGATCGGTTCTTTGAGTCTAATCGGGTTTGACTAGCTGGAAACCGAACCCGCAACCGATACCCGAACAGAACAGATCTATGAACCGAAACCCGAACCCGAAAACCGAAAACTGACCTATTCGGTCTATTAGGGTTCGGGTTCGGTTCGGGTTCGGTTTTCGGGTTAAAAATGCCCAGTCCTAGCCCGGACAGAGGACGGAATGCTGCACCCTGGCTGGGCAGCAGCAGTTCGCCTTCCCCAGCATGGCTGGAGGGCGCCTCCTCCGCAGAGCTGGAGGATGCTTTCCACCCCCAGAAGCTGGAGGAAGAAGCGGGACGCCAGCCCACGCGAAGGCAGGCCCTGGCTCGCCTCGCCCTCCTCCCCAACAAGGATGATGAAGATCCTTGAAGCTGAGGGCGGGGCAGAGGCCGCAGCCCGGCTTGCTTCTCCCCACCATCAAACGGGTGGTCACCGTCTTGGGTGACCATTGGTGAGGGGATGCAGCCGGCTGCCTGATGAAAATCCTTGAAGCCGAGTGATGGCTGAAAGGTACCAACTTCCGCGAAGTTGCGCTCCTCCAACAGCAGCAAGACGAAAGCAACGCGGGCGCTCCCCATCCGGGGGCTCGGAAGGCGGAAGGGCACGATGCATGAGGAGAGTGCGAAGGCATGGCTACCACCTGGGGGGTCGATCCCTTTTTAAAGGCGACTCTCCTCACTCGCGTCCTCAGGCGTCACGGACTAAGTCTTCACCAACGCGCTCCAAGGTCCTCCCCCTACGACACGGGGGCTGAGTCCCACACGCCATGCAAGCTGGCCGGGACAAAAGAAGCCAAACCGCCGCGCGCGGAGCGTGTAACCGCCCAGCGGTTACAAGCACTCCTCCATCTTCGCCTAAACCAGTGGGTGAAAGGGCGGATCGCCATGCAGGCGGCATGCAACTGCACCACAGAGATGCACCCTTACGACTTCGACGCATCCAGCATGGAGGCCCAGGCCCACACGTCATGTAACTGGCGCACCGGTTGCTACTTGCGAAAAACTGCACCGCCACTTACGCCAATGACGTGCCTCCTCGACTACGGAACTGGTGCCGCGACTCGGGGCAACCCTGCGCATGGCCCAACAGTGCCAACCAAGCACGTCGGTCACAGGTCAGTCAGCCGCGGGAAAAGGCGCGACGATCGATATGGCCAAAGGTGGGCCGACAGTAATGGCGGCGGCAGGCGGGCGGAAGCAGCAGTCAAATCGTTTGCAGGCTCACGTCCCCTCCTAGGGCAGCAAAGGAGCCCTCTCCCACGGCGTGAAGACGACGCGCCCGTGTTCCGTCCCTCGAACGGCTCACACAACAGCTGCCCCGCGAACCACTCGTCCCACCGCATTGACTCCGTGGCAGGGCAGGCGACACCTTTGGCAGGCGAAGCGGACGACGCTTCATCTCCGCCATAATGACCGTGTCAAAAAAGGTGCGCCACATCGTTCAATTTCGTATCCTTTTCCTCTTCCCCTTTCTCTCTCTTGCTACAGGGACCGGGAAAGGGGATACTTCGAAAGGGATCCTTCTCTGCGAAGGAAGCGGGCCCCGAGCCCTCCTACTGATCAGGGGTTCGAAGGCTGGCCCCTCGGAAGGGTTCGACAGCCACCCCAGAGCACTCGGGCTCCGCGCCCACTACTGATCAGAGGTTCGAAGGCTGGCCCGTCGGAAGGGTTCGACAACCGCCTCAGAGCACTCGGGCTCCGCGCCCACTACTGGTCAGAGGTTCGAAGGCTGGCCCCTCGGAAGGGTTCGACAGCCGCCTCAGGCCACTCGGGCTCCGCGCCCACTACTGATCAGGGGTTCGAAGGCTGGCCCCCCGAAGGGTTCGACAGCCGCCTCAGAACACGCAGAGTGAGGGATGACTCTGGGTACGTCCGATACATGGCCGAGGCTCGGGCTACGCTCCCGAGGTACCCTAGGACATTTCTGAGACCAGCAGGAGCGATTATGTAACGGAATCCCATCAGAGGGAGGCATCGAGCCCTCGGACCCTATCAAACGGGACCGGGTCCGACAAATCACCTGCAGGTACTTTTGGAGCGCGCCTCTGGGCCACTAGCCGACCCTTATCGAACGGGGCACGGGCGTCCACTCGGATCACCCATTAGCAACTCACTGGAAACACCATGTTCGGCGCCCTCCGAGGGCAACATGGCGCTTTCCCCCCCCCTCCTTGCGGAAAGGCGACGAAGGGGCGTATGAAAAAAGCCGAGTCAGTCCTTGACCGTCCTCTCGCCCTGTGCAGAGGCTCGGGGGCTGCTCTCGCAAACCCGGCTCCGGCCAAACCGTTGACAGCGTCAATATACCAGCCCGAGAACTCGGAACCTGACTATGCACCCAGGCTACGACCAGTTCGCATGAGGGAACAACCAGACCGGTCGAGGCGTCACAAAAGGCACTAAGACCTCGGAGGAGTCAAACCACTCCTCCGAGGCCTCGGGGGCTACACCCGGCGGGTGCGCTCGCGCGCACTTACCGGAACGAAATGCAACCGAGAAAGGCCGGTCCCCTTGCAAAAAAGTGCGATAAAGCCTCCAAGCAAGTACCAACACTCCCTTTGAGGCTCGGGGGCTACTGTCGGGGACCATAATTAGGGGTACCCCCAAGACTCCTAAACTCGGCTGGTAACCACCATCAGCACAAGCTGCAAAGGCCTGATGGGCGCAATACAGGTCAAAGCTCCGTCCACTCCAGGGACACGATCTCGCCTCGCCCGAGCCCAGCCTCGGGCAGAAACAGTAGACCCAGGCGGATTCACGCCTCGCCCGAGGGCCTCCTCAGGCAACGGGCGCACCTTCGACTCGCCCGAGGCCTAGCTCGGGCAGGCTTCACGGAGAAGCAACCTTGGCCAGATCGCCTCGCCAACCGACAGTATCGCAGGAGCATTCAATGCAAGGATCGCCTGGCACCTTATCCTGACACGCGTTCCTTAGTCAACAGGGCCGAAGTGACCGCAGTCATTTCGCCCCTCCACTGACTGACCTGATAGGGAAACAGCGCCGCCTGCCCTGCTCTGACTGCTGTGCCACCCGCCAGGGTGAGGCTGACAGCAACCGAATCCAGCCCCAAGCGCCATAGGAAGCTCCGCCTCGCCCGACCCCAGGGCTCGGACTCAGCCTCGACCTCGGAAGACGGTCTTCGCCTCGCCCGACCCTAGGGCTCGGACTCCGCCTCGACATCGGACGACGGACTCCGCCTCGCCCGACCCCAGGGCTCGAACTCAGCCTTGACCTCGGAGGAGTCTCCGCCTCGCCCGACCTTGGGCTCGGACCGACCACGTTACAGGGGGGCCCATCATTACCCTACCCCTAGCTAGCTCAGGCTATGGGGAACAAGACCGGCGTCCCATCTGGCTCGCCCCGGTAAACAGGTAATGATGGCACCCCGCGTGCTCCCATGACGACGGCGGTTCTCAGCCCCTTACAGAAGCAAGGAGACGTCAGCAAGGACCCAACAGCCCCGACAGTTGTGCTTCTACAGGGCTCAAGCGCTCCTCCGACGGCCACGACATCACATGAACAGGGCAGCAACACCTCTCCGACAGCCACGTCGGCATGTACATAGGGCTCTGGCTCCTCTCTGCTAGACACGTTAGCACATTGCTACACCTGGGCCCTCTCCTTACATCTATAAAAGGAAGGTCCAGGGCCCTCGTACGAGAAGGTGGCCGCGCGGGAGGACGGGCTGACGGACAGGCCCTCTCTCTCTCTCCCTCGCGAACGCTTGTAACCCCCTACTGCAAGTGCATCCGCCCTGGGCGCATGATAACACGAGCCGCGGCTTTTCCCCCTTGTGTTCCATCTCGCGCCGACCCATCTGGGCTGGGACACGCAGCGACAATTTACTCGTTGGTCCAGGGACCCCCCGGGGTCGAAACGCCGATGGCTACGTTTAGAAGTGAGGACACGTGTCACCTAAAGATCATCCTGGTATATGAAATCTCAAGTCCCAGGCAAGTTGTGCCCTTGATCACTTCTTTTACCCAGTCATGTTCTGATTAATCATAATGATCTGCATAGGCTAATTTTGATGGGATCCAATAGGTTACCCCAGTTTTGACTATCTTTATACCTTGTTTTACCGCTCAATATTTTTGGGTAGTACTTGCTAGTGCTATATGTGGTTTTGGTTATGGAGATACATTATTCATGATTATACTTTTGTTATCAATTGTTATTTACTGTTCATGATAAGATCATTATGTTAATTAGAACATGGAGCGACCACCCGGGAAAACAGTGCTACCACAAGGGTTTAATGGGACGCCCTTGGCTGATTAATTAGGAAAGCTAGTGGAGGACTACCTTACCCGAAAGGGGCAAGGGCAGTAGGGGAGTGGTCAGTGTAGGGAGGTCCTTGGTTGATTTTGCTGCGATGGCGGTTAGGCGAGGGATCCCTGCATTGGAGCTTCCTATAAACTGTAGCGGGTTTTCTGAAGCTAGTGGAACTTTGTAAAGGCCTCGTAGTGTTACCCTGCCTCGCTTCCTTGGTAGAGGTGTATGGGGCCCATACAACCCCGTGGCAGATGGGTAACATGACTTGTGGGTAAAGATGCGCAACCTCTGCAGAGTGTAAAACTGGTATACTAGCCGTGCTCACGGTCATGAGCAGCTCGGATCCTCACATGATTAATTTATGGAACTAAATTCAATTTGTCATATGCATTGCATCGCTGGTGATGTTGTTACTTTTGTTCTACTACTTAATTGGGTTGGTATTTACTTATACTTAGTAACTGCTAATAAAATTTTGACCAACTTTAAAGGCAATGCTCAGCTCTAACCATCCTCTTTGGTAAACCTTACACTTCACATGAGCTCCCACCTTTCGCGAGCTCATGCACATTATTCCCCACAACTTGTTGAGCTATGAACGTATGTGAGCTCACTCTTGCTGTCTCACAACCCCCCCCCACAGGTCAAGAACAGGTACCACAGGATGAGGCGCATGGAGGATGTTGCGATGTGTTCATGAGAGGTCTAGGTCGTCGTCTCCCAGTCAACTTTGGGTTGTTGGACCGTTGTCTCCTTATAATGTAATTATTTATTTATTTTGTACAGAACTTCTATTATATAGTAAAGTTGTGACATTCGATCATGTGCCATGATTCATCATATGTGTGAGACTTGGTCCCAGCACACCTGGTGATTATGTTCGCGCCCGGGCCTTGGTGCCCCGAAACCCGGGTGTGACACGCGCAGCCCAGAGCACGAGCGCGCGGCCCCCCGGCTGCACGGGCGCGCGGCCCAGAGCACGGGCGCGCGACCCCCGGTGCGGGCGCTGGTGCAGGGCGCGGCGGCGGCGAGGGGAGAGGGGCGGCGCGGCGGAGCGGAGCGGAGCAGAGGCGGGCGGCGAGCTCGGCGGCCCCAACCCTAACCCTAGCTCGATACCATGTTGTTTTGCTGTGTAAATTCCTGTGTGCTCTCCAAACCAGCACACACACCCACTTCTATATCTCCATTATGCACAAGGGACCCTTACAAATATTCTAATTCCAACAACAACATTGTTGAATCATAAACTAATTAGATTCAATAGGTTCGTCTTATCGTTTAGTCCTCGTCTGTCTGTGTAATTAGTTTTATAATTAGAATATATTTAGTACTTTTAACTAAAATCCAAATATCTGATGTGGCGGGAACTAACCTATAGTAAACCAATAGGACCTTAATCCCTCTCAATCCCCTATGGTCTGTATGCAACTGAACAAGGCCTAATAAGGATCTTAGAGCAATGCTAATAGAAGAACCAACTGAAGGCATTATACACTTGCCACTTGCCACATCATCAAGAGCCGACAATAAAATCAAATAAAGAAAGAGTTAGACTTAACTCCCACAATACACTTGCTACTTGCCACATCATTAAGAGCCGACAATAAAATCAAATAAAGAAAGAGTTAGACTTAACTCCCACAGCAGGATGCAAGCAGCCTCTTGCTCCTCGTAGAATATGTTGGACCATGTCTCCTTATGAAGCACCTATTTTTGTTTTCACTTTGTCACCTAGGATTTTTAGTATTATGGAACTGTTTAGAGTCCGTCAAGTCAGTCTCGTATAAAACTGGAGGACTGGGCGAGCTCATGGGCTACAATCAATGAACAGTGTAGGTGCTGCTGAATGGGCGAGCTTGTTTGGCCCGCAAAAGTCCACACGGTTTTTGCCTCTACCTTTTTGGCTGTCTTCCACCTGTTGCCGGGTGGTGGATATACCGGCATTTCAGAAATTTGTAGATCAAATTCCTTTTCCAAGAATTTGGCATTTTGGCCTATGTCTCGAACTTAAAAAGTCTCATCTCCTCTCCTCTGGCGAGGTTCTCCTACCCATGACAAGGCTGTAGGACATAGAGATACTGCTAGGAAACCCCAAAGATCAGACACTCTCCACTCAGAGAAACGCTTTACAAAGTCAATTTTGAGCCCAACAGTAACACAAGTTCAGATAAGAGGTATGCTGATATTGATTTGTATCACGCACACACTAGCAAACGCTAACCGCTCCAGGTTGCACAACATTTAATCGTAGGAAGAACGCAGCGAATCGATGGAAACAAATGATAAGCCTGACTTTCGAATACCTCCCGGTAAGATCTATCATTGATGAGTACATAGAGGTTGTCATAGGATTGACAAGACCATGTAGAACATCGCTAAAACTTATAGAGAGACGTGGCAAGTTGGATTCTTTAATTGGTCGTCATGCTCTCGTTTATATCGAGGAAGTGTTCTTCAAATTTCCCACATCAAAAATAGATCTAAATTTGATTTGGAAACAAATCGAGTTGGAATACGAAGGAAAACTGGTTGGGTTTTCACGACTTCCATCGAGCCATTTAAGGACTTGTTCGGTTAGAAGTGGATGTGAGGATTAAATCCTCTTATATTCAAATTTGTATGAAAAAAGATTTAATCATCTTCAATCCCCCTCAATCCACTACTAACCGAACAAGCCGGGAAATCAGTGTAGCCTGTTTGGATAGGGCAAGCCCAGTTTTTTTTCCTCCTTTGCTTAGTCTTGAATTCTTGTTGCTCCAAATATTTTTCTCGCATCTTTTTAACACTAAAAACTTATTAGTGAAGCCTAATCTCTAAATTGGCGCATTTTTGTGTGTGAATATATAGCCCTGTTTTTAGTGCAACTGATATGAACCTGAAAGCTGAAACCATAAAAAGATCAAATAGCAAAGACGTTCATCTTACTTACTATCTAGCATCTAAGAGTCATCAGCCATATTTGTTTTAAGATTGATACATGTATCGGCCATTGTTTGTTGAGCACTTTAGTTTCTTGTCAAACACTTGAGATTTTTTTTTTCAAATAGCTCCCCTTAACTGATCTTGGGAGGCTGTCACCTTGCGATGTCTCTAGCCAACAAGAATTCCCAAAAGCCACTTTAATAACTTTATAACGCCCTTCCCAACTTGGTGAACACTTGCTAGCCAAACTTGTTGCTCTTCGTCCCAAGTGGTACTATGGATTTTCACGCTAAATCTTACACCTAGGCACCACAAGATTTACCTTTCTCAATATTCTTTAGAGCCAAGATTGTCTTGTCGGACACCTCATCATCATATCATGATACATAGCAACGGATATATTATTTTGCTTAGCAAATGTATATGCATTCAATTCACCTTGACGGACAACAAAACTTTTTGCTCATAACAAAAATACTAAATTGTTACCTTACACTTACAGTAGCATGATAATGAAGTTCAGAGGTCAAAGTCCAACATAAGAAAATAAACAATCATCGTGTCAGTGCTTGCTGCAGAGGCCGGAGAGTATCCCCAATATCAAAAAAAAACTTAAGTATAGACTGCTCTTCCAAGTGGCTATTATCGCAGAGTTTCATGACAAGAATCATTGTTGGCAGCTGACACCACCAGCACAAAGATTTATTGCTTCAAATGAAAAAAGGACCAGAGTGTCATTTTGTCTAAGATACAAGTACAAATCCATATATGCTCCTAGCAGCGATCACATTGTCAAAGCACCAGGGGTAAAAATAGATCCATCCTAGATAAGCTGCGATTTCCATCGGACAATATGACAATTGGGTCAGTTTCATGTCACCATCAAAGGATTGCATATGAGTACTCATGAATGCAGTCAAAAAACAGAGGAGACAACAGAAACTAAATGGAACACATACAGCACTCCGATCTATGTAACCTATGTTGCTTTTTGCTTTTCTATTCCCTGTTAGGTTGTAAGAATTGAGCCTTATGGCTTGGCTTTGTCGTTGACGCTCACCTGTCTACCATCCCTGATGGTAGAGGCTAAAATTTTGTTCTATTATCAAAAAATTCACTAGGTCATGCCATTACACACCTAACAATTGTTAGTCCATAAATGTCATAGGATGTTTAACCAGGAACTACTACACTATTTCCCTTGTGCATGAATTGACTTTAAATATGACATGTCAACTCATTAGTTGTATAAGAGATGAAGGGTAATTAAAAATTTAATACACCCTTCTCATAACCTCGTAGCTCTATTTAAATGGGAAAATTTTGGGCCGACCTCCTTCAGAATCCTAAAATTCCCTGAGGAAATTTATTCACTCCACCATTTCAATCAAGATAAAATGGCCAGCCCTTGTTGGAAAATGTAATCACACTTCCCAATCAAGCAATAGCTAACCACTATTTTAGAATATAAGGAAATAACCTTATGTGTTCACATAACTTCATAACAAATTCAATTGGATATACTGAAGAACTGAAACATAGCAAGATCTTGATGTACAGTAATTGTATGTTAAGAAAGGTTGAAGCAAGGCTTGTACCTTATTGCATCCAAACAAGATTTGTATGCGGCATGCTGCAAAAACTGCATGTCTCGACAAAACATATCAGTATTACCATCCACCTTTTAGTCTTGTAGTCTGAATCTGTTTCCCCACTTAATAAGAAGCTCTTCAATATCAGCATCCATTCTAGTACCCCTACCTCCCCACACCAACATGTGACCAAGATCACTGATTGATGATCCATCAACCTCATGAACTGCTTTGAAACCCATCCTCATGTAAAATCTAACGAGCTGGCAACAACGAAAAAAGTTTCAAATGTTTTGTTCGAGTTCACCACGGGAAGTATCATGCATTCAAAAGGCAAGCATGAATTTTGTGGATCTTACAAATCTGTACATCTAGTAGTTGCAGTTTGCTGTTTTAGATCATTGCATCCCATTAACTAGCAGAAAAAGAATATTATTCATTTTGTTTTGAAAAGGAAGGTAATACCAAGAATGATTATGGGAATTGACATGAACAGGGACACATGCTTAGTTTTCAAGCAAAAACGCGTGAAGCAACTATTCAAATACTGGAACTATATATTGTCAATAGCTATACTTCAAAACTCAATACCAGTAT
The DNA here is from genome assembly GCF_902167145.1 of Zea mays. Taxonomy (NCBI): domain Eukaryota; kingdom Viridiplantae; phylum Streptophyta; class Magnoliopsida; order Poales; family Poaceae; genus Zea; species Zea mays. The sequence goes on along the minus strand of NC_050096.1, from coordinate 68,154,207 downwards.
TTTCAAACCGTACGCATCCTTGCACCTTGCTTCTCCATGTAAAACATTTGACACAGAAAATCAATGTAAATTTATGGGCCGCAACACCGCACTGCCAATACTGGTTGATGTAGCGAATGAATTTAATGGCAGAACAATTGATCTTGACCACTACACTGCAAACTCTGAAGCAACAATCGCTCACGAAAGTTATTCGTCGAGGGGGGGATAGAGACTGCGGTTATACCTTGTCGTGGTACAGCGGCGTGTCGTTGATGGCGAGCAGCTCGGCGCGCTTGCACCCGGCGTCGAAGCCGTGCCGCACGGCGACGGCACCGAGGAACATCCCCAGGCCGAACAGTGGGCGGTCCGGGACGCTCAGCGTGGCGCGCGTCATGCGCATGGAGTCGAGGTGCAGCACGGCGCCGCCAGGCCACGGGCGGATGCCGCCCTGGGCGCGGCCAAGCTCCACGGCCTCCCCACCCTCACCGCGGGTGGCCGTGACGCGGAAGAAGGGCCCGGCCGTGCGAAGGCACACGCGCATGCTCTGCGCGCGCGACGACGCCATGATGTCCTCCATGGTCGGGAGGGGCGCCGTCGGGCGCGCGGTGGGAATCGCTGGGGAGGTCGGTGCGGCCATATCAGAGAAGTGGAGGGAGTGGTGGGGAGAGCAGAGAGCTCTGCCGCCCGGTGGATAATATTAACTTCACAACAAAAATATGCGATTTGAAAATGTGTATGCTATTGTTCTAAATTCTGACCTGAGATAAGGGAGTGTTTGGAGGGAATAAACTAAACTTCAGTTCGTATTTCGCATGCTAAATAGAAGATCTAAACATAAAGTAATTTATGGTCTAAAAACTAATAGAGGCTAACTGATAAACAGAAGTCAACATAAGAAAGTTTTTTTAGTTAGTTCCCTTTCTCCTACACGGGACCACCAAAATGTGCCTTCATGTCACTATGATTATAAGGTTGGTCCCCTTTGATGGCTTATACACCTCATAAGTGCTCGACTGCTGCAACTCCTAAATCCTGCTCCACTATACTATACAAGTCAACTAGTGGAATAGCTCTCAACGTGTGTCTGATCAATGCCTTAGGCCCAGGTGATATTGTCTCGTCCACTTTGTATCATTAGGTTGTCTCTAGCAGCTCTCATATCACATATACTATTTTAATCTTTATTCTTCAAATAGTGTCATTTATAGTATCACGTGTCAGAGTTCCCTGTTTTACACGATACACCAAAGACACATTTATAACCCACATGTGGAACAAAGGGGACTATCTTGTTGAAACACACTTCATACTTCGTCACTGTCTTCTTATTCTACACTTATTCCTTTTTAAAAGAACCTATAGAAGAGCTGCCTATTATATTAAAAAGAAAGGAAGCGGCGAAGGAGGGTCGATGTTATAAGAGGTATACAAATGTACAAGCAGAAAAAGAAGAAAACTCCACGAGCAAGTCTATCTTCATCTTATCAATAGAAGTGACTGGCTAAAATCTCTGCTCAAACTGCCTCACAAGTGTGTGTTTAAAACAAAATATTTTTGAAGTTTTGAGGTAAAACCATGTTATTAAGAAATACCATAGTATCTTTTGCCAAGAGGAGTTTGGCTACATTGTAAAAAATTTGTTTTAAATACCATGGTATTGTAGATACCATGGTATTTTTGGATTATATGAAACTCTACTCTATCCTAAAGTTTTTGTCTATGACTACATGTATATTAATTACCATGGTTTGAGATATTTTATCTCCAAACATGTATTGCTAAGAGTAATGTAAAAAATACTATGGTTATATTATGACATCTTATGACTGTAGTATTCCAAAACCATGGTTTTGAAATACTTTGCTTCTAAACACACCCCATATCCAATTGGAACAGTGGGTGGGCAGTGGGCTGCATGCACACCTTTCCACCAAATCTCCTTTAGGGCCTGTTTGGAAATGCAGTTTTAAAATATTGTAGTTTTGAGATACCATAGTTTATAATTGTACATGACACAAATACTATAGTATTACTTTACTATAGTAAAACCACAGTATTGCTCAAAACCGAGATATGTTTGGTTTCATTAGAAAAATAAAGTATATTTAGAGAGAAGAGAAGAAAACTGAGGTTCTGAGTGGAGTTTCAAAAACTCTAAAAACACCACGGTTTTGGATAAACCATGGTATTTAAAATTGTGTTTTGTCTGGACAAACCAAACAACTTTTGAGTTCTAATACTATAGTATCATCAAATACTATAGTATTGTTTGAAAACTCCAAAAACACTACACTTCCAAACAGGGTGTTGGGCGCCAATTTGAGAGGGCGGACGGTCCGGCCCTGAGGCCGGACGGTCCGCGGTCCGGACGGTCCGCGCAAGCGCAGAACAGATTAGGGTTCCGAGTTTCTTGCTATGTTTGTTGGCAAAAATCTCGGGATAAGCTCAGAATTTTGTTGGTAACGGGTCCAGCCCCCCTCCTCCATAAAAGCAGAGGAATACGACCGATTTAATCAATCAATCGAACCATCAATCAATACAATTTACATTTATTCTTAGGAGTAGTTCTAGTCTAGTTCTAGTTTAGCCTATCAATCCCCAAATTCTCCGCTTCTCTTCGACTCTACGTCGATTAGAGGAGTCTAGATCGGTCTATCCGAGCCTAGACATCACCTAGGATCTCTCCTCCCCAACAGGGTCCCTCCCGGGAGCGAGATCCAGGCGCCGCCGGCGATCTTCCGCCGCCCCTGCGCACGTGCGGACCGTCCGGCCGTCAGGCAGGAAACCCTAGCCTCGCACAAGGCCGCGGACCGTCCGGCCCCTAGCCGTGGACCGTCCGCCCCTATGCAGAGAGCACCGCCGCTGGTTCGTGTTGAGTGATTGACGCCCTAAAAAGGTGTCAACATACTTTTTGGCGACTCCGCTGGGGACAACACATCTAGACCCATCAAATCGGCCCTCAATAGCCGGTTCAAGGGATAGTTCTGAAGTCTCCCCCAGCAACATTATAGAGCCGACTTGGGAAACCTTGCCAGCTGACGAACAGCTCCAATTCGAGGAGCATAAGGAGCAGCCTTCTTCCTCAACGACGGTGCAACCCCCAACCCAAGATGATGAACAGGTACCTCAAGAGGAGGCGTGTGATCAAGGGGGAGCACAAGATGTCCAAGTTGAAGAGGAAGAAGCACCACAGGCCCCTCCAACTCAAGTTCGAGCGATGATTCAAAGGAACCATCCCGTCGACCAGATTTTGGGTGATATTAGCAAGGGATTAACTACTCGCTCTAGATTAGTTAATTTTTTGTGAGCATTACTCTTTTGTCTCTTCTATTGAGCCTTTCAGGGTAGAAGAGGCCTTGCTAGATCCGGACTGGGTGTTGGCCATGCAGGAAGAGCTCAACAATTTCAAGAGAAATGAAGTTTGGACACTGGTGCCACGTCCCAAGCAAAACGTTGTGGGAACCAAGTGGGTGTTCCACAACAAACAAGACGAGCACGGAGTGGTGACAAGGAACAAGGCTAGACTTGTGGCAAAAGGTTATGCCCAAGTCGCAGGTTTGGACTTTGAGGAGACTTTTGCTCCTGTGGCTAGGCTAGAGTCAATTCGCATATTGTTAGCCTATGCCGCTCACCATTCTTTCAGGTTGTTCCAAATGGACGTGAAGAACGCTTTCCTCAACGGGCCAATCAAGGAGGAGGTGTACGTAGAGTAATCCCCTGGCTTTGAGGATGAACGGTACCCCGACCACGTGTGTAAGCTCTCTAAGGCGCTCTATGGACTTAAGCAAGCCCCAAGAGCATGGTATGAATGCCTTAGAGACTTTTTAATTGCTAATGCTTTCAAGGTTGGGAAAGCCGATCCGACTTTATTCACTAAGACTTGTGATGGTGACTTATTTGTGTGCCAAATTTATGTCGATGACATAATATTTGGTTCTACTAACCAAAAGTCTTGTGAAGAGTTTAGCAGGGTGATGACTCAAAAGTTTGAAATGTCGATGATGGGCGAGTTGAACTACTTCCTTGGGTTCCAAGTGAAGCAACTCAAGGACGGCACTTTCATCTCCCAAACGAAGTATACGCAAGACTTGCTCAAGCGGTTTGGGATGAAGGACGCCAAGCCTGCAAAGACTCCAATGGGAACAGACGGACACGTCGACCTCAACAAAGGAGGTAAGTCCGTGGATCAAAAAGCATATCGGTCCATGATAGGTTCCTTGCTTTATTTATGTGCTAGTAGACCAGTTATTATGCTAAGCGTATGCATGTGTGCTAGATTTCAATCCGACCCAAGGGAGTGTCACCTTGTGGCCGTTAAGCGAATTCTTAGATATTTAGTTGCTACGCCTTGCTTCGGGATCTGGTATCCAAAGGGGTCTATGTTGGGGCGAAGGCAAAGACGCCACCCTTCGCTCGAGGCCTTCGCTGAGGTCGCTGGCCTGACAGAGACAAAACGGGCGGGGACACCCTTCGCTCCATTCGGCACCAGACGAAGGCCTGCGGCGGAACCAACCCGCAGCGCGGCCTCGTTCGGCTCTGAGGCCCACGTGTGATCTGGCCCATTGTAACGGGCCCTACGTGGCCGCCTTTGTGTTACGGGCCTGATCTGTAAAGGCATGCTTGTAATTACAGCCTGTAACCCTGCTTTATGGGAATATTTTGGGGATAAACTAGGTGTCTGAGGGCACATGCGTCCTTAACACAAGGCGCTGGGCACTCAGATACCTATAAATACCCCCGCACAGTGCCCGTGAGAGGCTAGATTAACAGAGCTATTGCCCCCGAGCACGTAACCCTGTTGTCGCCACTGTTCACCCCTGTTGGCCTCCTTGCTGCTGAGAGCAAGTTCCAACATTTGGCGCCCACCGTGGGGCGAAGCCTGGGGGCGGCTGCGATTGTCCTTCGGGCCCGCAGGTGCGGAAGGTGTCGTCTTCGCAGGTGCGGGGAATATTGTCTTCAGTGGGCTCTTGGTGGGTGGATTGGGTGAGGGCGAGGGCCTTGCCCTTTCTTGCGGCAAGCAGTGCTGCCTTCGCAGCCTCGTCAGCCTTCGGGTTAGCTCTCTTGGGTGCCATCGCGGGTGGTTTTGTCGTAGCACGAACGGTGGGCGCCAAATGTTGGAACTTGCTCTCAATTCCAAGATCTTATTGACGGAGACCGGGTCTTCGCCCTACAGGCCCTAAACAAATACCAAGCCCAGACCAAAGCATGGCGCGACCACGCAGTCATCCCGAGGGAGTTCAGCGAAGGGGACCTCGTACTCGTCCGAACAGCTCGGACGGAGTCCAGGGGAAAGCTGGAGCCCAAGTGGGAGGGCCCCTTCATAGTCAAGACAAAAGCATCCCCCAGCGCCTACAGGCTCACAACGCCAAACGGCGAGGACCTGGAGCACTCCTGGAACATCGACAACCTCCGCAAATTTTTTGTCTGACTAATCGGGGCTGATTTCGCCCTTGTAATTCGCCAAAAAACAATCTTGTACCGGCCCGCACTCTTTTCCTCCCGGGGGGTGAGGTTTTTAACGAGGCGGAGCCATGTAATATATGTGCGAAAAATCCCCCGCAAAAACATGCGTCGAAAACAGACCGCGACGACGGCCTTCGATATTCGACCAATCCGAGGTCACCGCGAGGCTAAGCGCTAGCCACCCTCGCGTGCGACAAATCCGCGCAGAAGTCGCCTAAGGGTGCAGCCGGACTAAGCACAACAAGTGCGAAAAAAATCCGATGTCTATCGCGAAGACTATCCGCGCAGAAGTCGCCTAAGGGTGCAGCCGGACTAAGCACAACAAGTGCGAAAAAAATCCGATGTCTATCGCGAAGACTATCCGCGCAGAAGTCGCCTAAGGGTGCAGCCGGACTAAGCACAACAAGTGCGAAAAAAAATCCGATGTATATCGCGAAGACTATCCGCGCAGAAGTCGCCTAAGGGTGCAGCCGGACTAAGCACAACAAGTGCGAAAAAAAATCCAATGTCTATCGCGAAGACTATCCGCGCAGAAGTCGCCTAAGGGTGCAGCCGGACTAAGCACAACAAGTGCGGAAAAATCCGATGTCTATCGCGAAGACTATCCGCGCAGAAGTCGCCTAAGGGTGCAGCCGGACTAAGCACAACAAGTGCGAAAAAAATCCAATGTCTATCGCGAAGACTATCCGCGCAGAAGTCGCCTAAGGGTGCAGCCGGACTGAGCACAACAAGTGCGGAAAAATCCGATGTCTATCGCGAAGACTATCCGCGCAGAAGTCGCCTAAGGGTGCAGCCGGACTTAGCACAACAAGTGCGAGAAAACCCGAAGTCTATCGCAAAGACTCCGCGCAGAAGCCGCCTAAGGGCGCAGCCGAACCAGTACAACAAAAGCAGAAACGACAGCATCAAACCGTCTGCGCTAAGACCGACTATAATCACACCAGCATAGCAAAACCAAACCATACAAAGTACACAACGCCCTCACAGGCACAGGCACGCGAGGGCACACAACTTCATCTTACAAGCCTTTACACATATATAAGCGAGGGCGCCACACTCTACATCGGCTCAACCTTAGGAATAATTCCCATCTCCCTATAATTAAATAACATTATCCTAAGCTCCTCACCCGCAAAAAGACTTCGCAGTTCCCCTTCCCCTATACCCGCGGTGGCCGGCAAAGACAACAGCTCCTGCCGACCAGCCCCACTCACGAGAAGCCGAGCCCCTTCCTCCGCACTAACCCTACGCTTTGCAACCGCCCTTCGCCGTCGGCGCCCGGTGTTAGGACCTGGCACGTCTGGCGCGTCCACGGCGTGTGGCGAAGCCTCCACCGCAGCCACGTCCAAGGCCGCAAAATAATCCAAGTCCTCCTCCGACGACTCCTCAGTCCACTCAACCGAGCTCCCAGAGTCAGTAAAATCAAAAAACTCAGATACAGACCCACCATATTCATTCCCACCTTCCGCGGTCGAAGCCGCCAAAAACTCAGTAGTAGCGGTTGCGTGCGCAGGCCCAAAATCTTGAACCTGCGCAGCAACCAAAATTCAGCACAGCATCCAAAAATTCCCCAACCCTAAACAACCACTACGCCACCTGCGAAGGCCCTGACGCTGCGGGAGCCTCCGCCGTTGGCTCTGCCGTTGGTTCCGCCGCTGCCTCCGCCGTTGTTGATAGTCGCCTAGAGGGGGGGTGAATAGGGCGAAACTGAAATTTACAAATAAACACAACTACAAGCCGGGGTTAGCGTTAGTAATAAGGAACGAGTCCGCAAGAGAGGGCGCAAAACAAATCCCAAGCGAATAAGCAAGTGAGACACGGAGATTTGTTTTACCGAGGTTCGGTTCTTGCAAACCTACTCCCCGTTGAGGAGGCCACAAAGGCCGGGTCTCTTTCAACCCTTCCCTCTCTCAAACGATCCACGGATCGAGTGAGCTTCTCTTCTCAAATCAAAACCGGGAACAAAACTTCCCCGCAAGGGCCACCACACAATTGGTGCCTCTTGCCTTGATTACAATGGAGTTTTGATCTCAAGAACAAGTGAGAAAGAAAAGAAGGAATCCAAGCGCAAGAGCTCAAATGAACACGGCAAATCACTCTCTCTAGTCACTAGGGCTTTGTGATGAATTGGAGAGGATTTGATCTCTTTGTATGTGTCTATAATTGAATGCCTAGCTCTTGTAAGTGGTTGGGAAGTGGAAAACTTGGATGCAATGAATGGTGGGGTGGTTGGGGTATTTATAGCCCCAACCACCAAACTTGACCGTTGGCTGGGCTGTCTGTTCGATGGCGCACCGGACAGTCCGGTGCACACTGGACAGTCCGGTGCCCTCTGCCACGTCATCACTGTCGTTGGATTCTAACCGTTGGAGCTTCTGACTTGTGGGCCCGCCTGGGTGTCCGGTGCACACCGGACAGGTACTGTTTGCTGTCCGGTGTGCCAGCATGGGCGCGTCTGACTTCTGCGCGCGCAGAGCGCGCATTTATTGCGCAGCAGGTATCCGTTGGCGCGGAGACGACCGTTGCTCCGGAGTCGCACCGGACAGTCCGGTGCACACCGGACAGTCCGGTGAATTATAGCGGACTAGCCGTTGGCGTTTCCCGAAGCTGGCGAGTTCCTGAGGCCGACCTCCCTTGGCGCACCGGACACTGTCCGGTGTACACCGGACAGTCCGGTGAATTATAGCCGAGTCGCCCTCAGAAATTCCCGAAGGTAGCAAGTTTGAATCAGAGTCCCCCTGGTGCACCGGACATGTCCGGTGGTGCACCGGACAGTCCGGTGCGCCAGACCAGGGGTGCCTTCGGTTGCCCCTTTGCTCCTTTGTTGAATCCAAAACTTGGTCTTTTTATTGGCTGAGTGGGAACCTTTTACACCTGTATAACTTATGTACTTGGGCAAACTAGTTAGTCCAAAAGATTTGTGTTGGGCAATTCAACCACCAAAATTATCTAGGAACTAGGTGTAAGCCTAATTCCCTTTCAATCTCCCCCTTTTTGGTGATTGATGCCAACATAAACCAAAGCAAATATAGAAGTGCATAATTGAACTAGTTTGCATAATGTAAGTGTAAAGGTTGCTTGGAATTGAGCCAATATAAATACTTACAAGATATGGATTGTTTCTTTCATTTTTAACATTTTGGACCACGCTTGCACCACATGTTTTGTTTTTGCAAACTCTTTTGTAAATCCTTTTTCAAAGTTCTTTTGCAAATAGTCAAAGGTGAATGAATAAGATTTTGCAAAGCATTTTCAAGATTTTGAAGTTTTCTCCCCCTGTTCTAAATGCTTTTCCTTTGACTAAACAAAACTCCCCCTAAATTAAATCCTCCTAAGAGGGTTTTGATGTAAGATTTTTGAAATACTACTTTCTCCCCTTTTTGAACACAATATGATATCAATTGATAAATTTTCTTGGAAAGCACTAAGTTTTTGAAATTGGTGGTGGTGCGGTCCTTTTGCTTTGGGCTCATTTCTCCCCCTTTTTGGCATGAATCGCCAAAAACAGAATCATTAGAGCCCTCGAAGTAGTTTCTTCCCCTTTGGTCATAAACAAATGAGTTAAGATTATACCAAAGATGAAGTCCTTTTCTTTGATGCTCATTTCTCCCCAAAGAATAGAGAGTTGCTTGGAGTGATGGCGAAGTATGAGTTACGGAGTGGAAGCCTTTGTCGTCGCCGAAGACTCCAATTCCCTTTCAATATACCTATGACTTGGTTTGAAATAGACTTGAAAACACATTAGTCATAGCATATAAAAGAGATATGATCAAAGGTATATAAATGAGCTATGTGTGCAATCTAGCAAAAGAAGTTGCGAGAATCAAGAATATTGAGCTCATGCCTAAGTTTGGTAAAAGTTTGTTCATCAAGAGGCTTGATAAAGATATCGGCTAATTGATCTTTAGTGTTAATATAAGAAATCTCGATATCTCCCTTTTGTTGGTGATCCCTAAGAAAATGATACCGAATGGCTATGTGCTTAGTGCGGCTATGCTCGACGGGATTGTCGGCCATTTTGATTGCACTCTCATTATCACATAGCAAAGGGACTTTGGTTAATTTGTAACCGTAGTCCCGCAGGGTTTGCCTCATCCAAAGTAGTTGCGCGCAACAATGACCTGCGGCAATGTACTCGGCTTCGGCGGTGGAAAGAGCGACTGAATTTTGCTTCTTTGAAGCCCAAGACACCAAGGATCTTCCCAAGAACTGGCAAGTCCCCGATGTGCTCTTCCTATTAATTTTGCACCCCGCCCAATCGGCATCCGAATAACCAATCAAATCAAAAGTGGATCCCCGAGGGTACCAAAGCCCAAACTTAGGAGTATAAGCCAAATATCTCAAGATTCGTTTTACGGCCGTAAGGTGGGATTCCTTAGGGTCGGATTGGAATCTTGCACACATGCAAACGGAAAGCATAATGTCCGGTCGAGATGCACACAAATAAAGCAATGAACCAATCATCGACCGGTATACCTTTTGATCCACGGACTTACCTCCCGTGTCGAGGTCGAGATGCCCATTGGTTCCCATGGGTGTCTTGATGGGTTTGGCATCCTTCATTCCAAACTTTGTTAGAATGTCTTGAGTGTACTTCGTTTGGCTAATGAAGGTGCCCTCTTGGAGTTGCTTGACTTGGAATCCTAGAAAATACTTCAACTCCCCCATCATAGACATCTCGAATTTCTTTGTCATGATCCTACTAAATTCTTCACAGGTAGATTCGTTAGTAGACCCAAATATGATATCATCAACATAGATTTGGCACACAAACAAATCATTGTCAAGAGTTTTAGTGAATAGAGTAGGATCGGCCTTGCCGACTTTGAAACCATTAGCAATAAGGAAATCTCTAAGGCATTCATACCATGCTCTTGGGGCTTGCTTAAGCCCATAAAGCGCCTTAGAGAGCCTATAAACATGGTTAGGGTACTCACTGTCTTCAAAGCCGGGAGGTTGCTCAACATAGACCTCTTCTTTGATTGGTCCGTTGAGGAAGGCACTTTTCACGTCCATTTGATAGAGCTTAAAGCCATGGTAAGTAGCATAGGCTAATAATATTCGAATTGACTCAAGCCTAGCTACGGGTGCATAGGTTTCACCGAAATCCAAACCTTCGACTTGTGAATACCCTTTGGCCACGAGTCGAGCTTTGTTCCTTGTCACCACACCATGCTCATCTTGCTTGTTGCGGAAGACCCATTTGGTTCCTACCACATTTTGGTTAGGACGTGGAACTAAATGCCATACCTCGTTCCTCGTGAAATTGTTGAGCTCCTCTTGCATCGCCACCACCCAATCCGAATCTTGGAGGGCTTCCTCTACCCTGTGTGGCTCAATAGAGGAAACAAAAGAGTAATGTTCACAAAAATGAGCAACCCGAGATCTAGTAGTTACCCCCTTATGAATGTCGCCGAGGATAGTGTCGATGGGGTGATCTCGTTGGATTGCTTGGTGGACTCTTGGGTGTGGCGGTCTTGGTTCTTCCTCATCCTCCTTTTCTTGATCATTTGCATCTCCCCCTTGATCATTGCCATTATCTTGAGGTGGCTCATCTTCTTGATTTTGCCCCTCATCAACTTGAGCCTCATCCTCATTTTGAGTTGGTGGAGATGCTTGCATGGAGGAGGGTGGTTGATCTTGTGCTTTTGGAGGCCCTTCGGATTCCTTAGGACACACATCCCCGATGGACATATTCCTGAGCGCGATGCACGGAGCCTCTTCATCACCTATCTCATCAAGATCAACTTGCTCTACTTGAGAGCCGTTAGTTTCATCAAACACAACGTCACATGAGACTTCAACTAGTCCAGTGGACTTGTTAAAGACCCTATATGCCCTTGTGTTTGAGTCATAACCAAGTAAAAAACCTTCTACAGTTTTAGGAGCAAATTTAGATTTTCTACCTCTTTTAACAAGAATAAAGCATTTGCTACCAAAAACTCTAAAGTATGAAATGTTGGGCTTTTTACCGGTTAGGAGTTCATATGATGTCTTCTTGAGGATTCGGTGAAGATATAACCGGTTGATGGCGTAGCAGGCAGTGTTGACCGCTTCCGCCCAAAACTGGTCCGATGTCTTGTACTCATCAAGCATGGTTCTTGCCATGTCCAATAGAGTTCGATTCTTCCTCTCCACTACACCATTTTGTTGTGGCGTGTAGGGAGAGGAGAACTCATGCTTGATGCCCTCCTCCTCAAGGAAGCCTTCAATTTGAGAGTTCTTGAACTCCGTCCCGTTGTCGCTTCTTATTTTCTTGATCCTTAAGCCAAACTCATTTTGAGCCCGTCTCAAGAATCCCTTTAAGGTCTCTTGGGTTTGAGATTTTTCCTGTAAAAAGAATACCCAAGTGAAGCGAGAATAATCATCCACTATTACAAGACAATACTTACTCCCGCCGATGCTTATGTAAGCAATCGGGCCGAATAGATCCATGTGGAGTAGCTCAAACGGCCTGTCGGTCGTCATGATGTTCTTGTGTGGATGATGGACTCCAACTTGCTTCCCTGCCTGGCATGCGCTACAAATCCTGTCTTTCTCAAAATGAACATTTGTTAATCCTAAAATGTGCTCTCCCTTTAGAAGCTTATGAAGATTCTTCATCCCAACATGGGCTAGTCGGCGGTGCCAGAGCCAACCCATGTTAGTCTTAGCAATTAAGCATGTGTCGAGTTCAGCTCTATCAAAATCTACTAAGTATAGCTGACCCTCTAACACACCCTTAAATGCTATTGAATCATCACTTCTTCTAAAGACAGTGACACCTGTATCAGTAAAAAGACAGTTGTAGCCCATTTGACATAATTGGGAAACAGAAAGCAAGTTGTAATCTAGAGAATCTACAAGAAAAACATTGGAAATAGAATGGTCAGAAGATATAGCAATTTTACCAAGACCTTTGACCAAACCTTGATTTCCATCCCCGAATGTGATAGCTCGTTGGGGATCTTGGTTTTTCTCATATGAGGAGAACATCCTTTTCTCCCCTGTCATGTGGTTTGTGCACCCGCTGTCGAGTATCCAACTTGAGCCCCCGGATGCATAAACCTACAAAACAAATTTAGTTCTTGGCTTTAGGTACCCAAACTGTTTTGGGTCCTTTGGCATTAGAAACAAGAACTTTGGGTACCCAAACACAAGTCTTTGACCCCTTGTGTTTGCCCCCAACAAACTTGGCAACGACCTTGCCGGATTTGTTAGTTAAAACATAGGATGCATCAAAAGTCTTAAATGAAATGCTATGTTCATTTGATGCATTTGGAGTTTTCTTAGGCAACTTAGCATGGGTTGGTTGCCTAGAGCTAGATGTCTCACCCTTATACATAAAAGCATGATTAGGGCCAGAGCGAGACTTCCTAGAATGAGTTCTTCTAATTTTGCTCTCAGGATAGCCGGCAGGGTACAAAATGTACCCCTTGTTATCCTGAGGCATGGGAGCCTTGCCCTTAACAAAGTTAGACAAGTTCTTAGGAGGGGCACTAAGTTTGACATTGTCTCCCCTTTGGTAGCCAATGCCATCCTTAATGCCAGGGCGTCTCCCATTATAAAGCATGCTACGAGCAAATTTGAATTTCTCATTTTCTAGGTTGTGCTCGGCAATTTTAGCATCTAGTTTTGCTATATGATCATTTTGTTGTTTAATTAAAGCCATATGATCATGAATAGCATTAACATCAACATCTCTACATCTAGTACAAATAGATACATGCTCAACAATAGATGTAGAAGGTTTGCAAGAATTAAGTTCAACAATCTTAGCATGAAGAATATCATTTTTATCCCTAAGATCGGAAATTGTAGTTTTGCAAACATCAAAATCTTTAGCCTTAGCAATTAAATTTTCATTTTCTATTCTAAGGCTAGCAAGAGAAATGTTTAATTCTTTAATCCTAGCAAGCAAATCATCATTATTATCTCTAGGATTGGGAATTGAAACATTACAAACATGTGAATCAACCTTAGCATTTAAGCTAGCATTTTCATGTCTAAGGTTGTCAATCATCTCACGGCAAGTGCTTAGCTCACTAGATAATTTTTCACATTTCTCAATTTCTAGAGCATAAGCCTTTTTAACCTTAACATGTTTCTTGTTTTCTTTAATTAGACAATCCTCTTGGGAATCCAAAAGGTCATTCTTTTCATGAATAGCACTAACCAATTCATTTAATTTTTCCTTTTGAGCTATGTTAAGGTTGGCAAAAAGGGAAAGCAAATTATCTTCCTCATCACTAGCATTGTCATCACTAGAGGATTCATATTTAGTGGAGGATTTAGATTTAACCTTCTTTTTGCCGTCCTTTGCCATGAGGCACTTGTGGCCGACGTTGGGGAAGAGGAGTCCCTTGGTGACGGCGATGTTGGCGGCGTCCTCGTCGTCGGAGGAGTCGCTTGAGCTCTCGTCGGAGTCCCACTCGCGACAAACATGGGCATCGCTGCCCTTCTTCCTGTAGTACCTCTTCTTCTCCTTTCTTCTTCCCTTCTTGTCGTCGCCTCGGTCACTGTCACTAGATATAGGACATTTAGCAATAAAATGACCGGGCTTACCACACTTGTAGCAAACCTTCTTGGAGCGGGACTTGTAATCCTTCCCCCTCCTTTGTTTGAGGATTTGGCGGAAGCTCTTGATGACGAGCGTCATTTCCTCATTGTCGAGCTTGGAGGCGTCTATTGGTTGTCGACTTGGTGTAGACTCCTCCTTCTTCTCCTCCGTTGCCTTGAATGCAACGGGTTGAGCTTCGGATGTGGTGGCATCATCAAGCTCGTTGATCTTCCTCGAGCCTTCGATCATGCACTCAAAACTAACAAAATTCCCGATAACTTCCTCGGGGGTCATCTTAGTATATCTAGGATTACCACGAATTAATTGAACTTGAGTAGGGTTAAGGAAAATAAGAGATCTTAGAATAACCTTAACCACCTCGTGGTCATCCCACTTTACGCTCCCGAGGTTGCGCGCTTGGTTCACCAAGGTCTTGAGCCGATTGTACATGTGTTGTGGCTCCTCCCCTTTGCGAAGCCGGAACCGACCGAGCTCCCCCTCAATCGTTTCCCGCTTGGTGATCTTGGTGAGCTCATCGCCTTCATGCGCGGTCTTGAGTAAATCCCAAATCTCCTTGGCGCTCTTCAACCCTTGTACTTTGTTATACTCCTCTCTACTTAGAGAGGCGAGGAGTATTGTTGTTGCTTGAGAGTTGAAGTGCTCGATTTGGGCCACCTCATCCTCATCATAGTCCTCATCCCCTACGGATGGTACCTGCGCGCCAAACTCAACAACATCCCATATGCTTTTGTGGAGCGAGGTTAGATGAAATCGCATTAAATCGCTCCACCTAGCGTAATCTTCACCATCAAAAGTTGGTGGTTTGCCTAATGGGACGGAAAGTAAAGGTGTATGTTTGGAAATGCGAGGGTAGCGTAGGGGGATCTTACTATACTTCTTGCGCTCTTGGCGCTTAGAAGTGACGGAGGGCGCATCGGAGTCGGAGGTCGATGTTGATGAAGTGTCGGTCTCGTAGTAGACCACCTTCCTCATTCTCTTGTGCTTGTCGCCTTTTCGATGCGGCTTGTGGGAAGAAGATTTTTCCTTCTTCTCTTTGTGGTGAGAAGAAGATTTCTTCTCCTTCCCTTTGTTGGAGGAGCTCTTCTTCTTCTCCCTCCTTTTGGTGCGGGACTCTTCCGATGAAGTGCTCCCGTGGCTTGTAGTGGGCTTTTCGCCGGTCTCCATCTCCTTCTTGGCGTGATCTCCCGACATCACTTCGAGCGGTTAGGCTCTAATGAAGAACCGGGCTCTGATACCAATTGATAGTCGCCTAGAGGGGGGTGAATAGGGCGAAACTGAAATTTACAAATAAACACAACTACAAGCCGGGGTTAGCGTTAGTAATAAGGAACGAGTCCGCAAGAGAGGGCGCAAAACAAATCCCAAGCGAATAAGCAAGTGAGACACGGAGATTTGTTTTACCGAGGTTCGGTTCTTGCAAACCTACTCCCCGTTGAGGAGGCCACAAAGGCCGGGTCTCTTTCAACCCTTCCCTCTCTCAAACGATCCACGGATCGAGTGAGCTTCTCTTCTCAAATCAAAACCGGGAACAAAACTTCCCCGCAAGGGCCACCACACAATTGGTGCCTCTTGCCTTGATTACAATGGAGTTTTGATCTCAAGAACAAGTGAGAAAGAAAAGAAGGAATCCAAGCGCAAGAGCTCAAATGAACACGACAAATCACTCTCTCTAGTCACTAGGGCTTTGTGATGAATTGGAGAGGATTTGATCTCTTTGTATGTGTCTATAATTGAATGCCTAGCTCTTGTAAGTGGTTGGGAAGTGGAAAACTTGGATGCAATGAATGGTGGGGTGGTTGGGGTATTTATAGCCCCAACCACCAAACTTGACCGTTGGCTGGGCTGTCTGTTCGATGGCGCACCGGACAGTCCGGTGCACACCGGACAGTCCGGTGCCCTCTGCCACGTCATCACTGCCGTTGGATTCTAACCGTTGGAGCTTCTGACTTGTGGGCCCGCCTGGGTGTCCGGTGCACACCGGACAGGTACTGTTTGCTGTCCGGTGTGCCAGCATGGGCGCGTCTGACTTCTGCGCGCGCAGAGCGCGCATTTATTGCGCAGCAGGTATCCGTTGGCGCGGAGACGACCGTTGCTCCGGAGTCGCACCGGACAGTCCGGTGCACACCGGACAGTCCGGTGAATTATAGCGGACTAGCCGTTGGCGTTTCCCGAAGCTGGCGAGTTCCTGAGGCCGACCTCCCTTGGCGCACCGGACACTGTCCGGTGTACACCGGACAGTCCGGTGAATTATAGCCGAGTCGCCCTCAGAAATTCCCGAAGGTAGCAAGTTTGAATCAGAGTCCCCCTGGTGCACCGGACATGTCCGGTGGCGCACCGGATAGTCCGGTGCGCCAGACCAGGGGTGCCTTCGGTTGCCCCTTTGCTCCTTTGTTGAATCCAAAACTTGGTCTTTTTATTGGCTGAGTGGGAACCTTTTACACCTGTATAACTTATGTACTTGGGCAAACTAGTTAGTCCAAAAGATTTGTGTTGGGCAATTCAACCACCAAAATTATCTAGGAACTAGGTGTAAGCCTAATTCCCTTTCAGTTGTTTCTGCCGCCACCGCCGCGGGATCTTCAGCACTCGGCACAGCAGCTGCGGGGGCATCAGGGGCGCCTTCGGCCACCTTTGGGGGCAGGTCTTCGCCGGCCGCAGCGGATGTGGAGGCAGCCGTCGCGATCGCTGCGGTCTCCGGGGTTGGCTCCAGGGCGACCCCAGTCACAGCCTCCGCAAGGGTCGGCTCCGGGTCTGGCAGCGCGCTGTTCAGAGCCCCGAAGTCGTCCACCCGCTCACCGCGCTCCGCCTAGGACAAGACACACAAATTCAGCAAACACACGCACAGCCCGCATACAGCAAACGCCAAACAAACAACAACGTTACCTGAGCCCTCGCAGTCTCGGCCCGCTCCCTAACCACCTCACAACCATGCAGACCCCACATCCGGTCGTAGAGGGCCCCGGCAGATTCCTTCACAACGGGGTCTTCGACCTTATAGACATCTCGCTCAAAATCTTCATCTGCCTGGTCGAAGACCTCGAAGTGCCGGCACCCTTCGCGGGAGAGTGCGTTCATCGCCCCCTCGCAGGTGACCAGGGAGGCGTACGACATCAACCCCCCCACAACAGTGGGGAGTTCCTGCAGCTCCTCCTGCACCCATTGCAGACAAAGAAGCCCGGGCTCTCGGTCCGGCACCTCGAAGTCGCCGGTCCGCGCGCCCAGCTCGCGATATGTATCCATAAGCTGAGCGCTCGTCCGTTCAGCCTCCGCACGCATCGCGGCCTCGGCCCCCTTCGCGCGGCTCTCCAGGGCGGTAATCCGCTCTTGCAGATGTTCGGTGAGCTCCTTGGCAAGATTGCCCTCCGCCCGCGCCAGTTTGGCCTTTGCCTGCGCAGCCTGCTCTTTAGCGATGGCCTCGTTTGCCTCCCTCCTCTCCGCCGCCAGTTGGCGCCGGAGGTCGGCCTTCTCCCTCTCCAGGGCGGCCACCCTGTCCGTCAGCTTACGGCACTTGCTGTTGGAGGCCGATTTCTCACGGACAGCGTCAGCATGTTGTGTCCGAAGTCTCTCGACTTCGGCGGACACAGCTGCCGTGAGGGCCACCGATGCAGTACGGCTGGCGAAGTCAGCCACCTGCAGAGCACACGTAAGGCCGTTGCCCCAAAAGAAAGAGGTGGGGGAGAGAGTATAACTCAGCGGACCTGACTCAGCGCCTCCGTCGCCTTACTCAGCGCCTCCGTCACTCCCTTCAGCCGGCGGGTCGCTGCGCCCGCCTCGTCCCTGACCACCGCGAGGGCTGACACCTCGCCTCCGGCGCCAAGGGCCTCGCCCCTCGCCCTCGGCACTATGGCCGCCGTCGCGATCTCCGCGCTAGGCGCAACCATAGCAAGCTGGCCCTCGTCCGACCCTGCAACGCATCTTCGAATTAAAAATATATATATATATATAATAATAGGCCAACGACTTACCACCAAGATAGTCGTCTACAGTAATATCGGTGCCGAAGTCGGCAACGCGCTTGCCCGACAACGGCAACGCTCGGGCCGCCTTCGAAGCCTCCGCCACTCCGCTGGCCGGCGGCACCACCTTCGTTGACTTGGAGCCTCCAGCGCCCGCCGTTGCCTCCGGCGCCTTGCTAGGTGCAGAGGCGCCCGCCTTCGCCGCCAGCGGCGGCTTGCCTCCGCCGGAGGCCGCAGCCTTCGCAGCCCCCCGCTGCCTCTTCGGCCTAGCTTCATGCAGCCTGACAGTCGCCTGGCGTTTTTGCGCCGCGCCTTGGCGATCCTTGTCCATCACTGCCCACACAACAGCACCGATATTCCGCCCGTAAGGAAAAACTCTCCACTGACGAACCATACGAGATGTAAAACAGTCCTCGCCAGCCGCGCAGGGGATAGGAACATTCCTAGGCCAGCAACCCCCGGTAACCCTCAGCATCCGAGCCGAAGACTCCCGGAGCTCGGGCGAAGACATCCTTTCCCCCGGGGCCGCACACGTCCTCATTAACTCTCTAGCAAAACTATCAGACACCCCAAGTCCTCCCATCGCAGTACCTAATTTTCTCTTTTTTGAGGAAGGGGCGGCCACCGGCGCAGGGTCGTCTCCAGTCTCCACCGCCGTTTTCTTCCCACGGCGGTCCGCTTCGTCTTGACCAGGATAGCCGTCGTACGGCAATTGATTTAATTTGAAGACCCTGTTCAAACGGTCATTTGACCCGCGGATATCAAAGCTGCGCTGGCCTTCCGTCCTCGCCACGTAACGCCCCACGAGCCGCACCGCCCCGTCCTCCGCATCGCGCACAAAGGCGGCCGGGTCGCGTTTTCGCAGATTCAGTGCGAAGGCAGGACTTCGCACCTCCCTCCCTCCGTGAAAGGGCATCTGGCGAGGGCACACTTCGCCCAACGCCCAGCCATGCGCCAGGGGCCACACCCCGTACGCCACGAACTCTTCAACTAAATCACGCCCACTGCTCTGACCGGCGGCGCACCGAAGGGCCCCTTCGTCTGCATCCTCCTCTGCCACTTCAAAGGGCGGATACGCAGAGTAATAATGAGAGCACATCTCAGACACGGGGAGTCCTTCATGGCCTTCGACAGTAGCCTCAGCAACGTAAAACCAAAATTCATTCCAATTGCCCCACTTGTTGCGGGCGCACGGAACCAACTCCACTACTTGCATTGTGGTCTTGCCGATCTTCGGCGTGAATGTGCATGACCCGAACTGGGCAACTTCGTCCCCAATCACCCTCTTCTGCCAGTGCAAACAATAATACTTCGCAAAAACTTCAACCGACGGCTGTCCGCCGTACGAAGTCGTCGCCCAGACATACTTCGACAGTGCCACCACGGCATTTGGTGTCAGCTGATGTATTTGAACGTTGAATCTACGCAGGACTTCGCCAACAAACCGGTGCGCAGGCAAGCGGAGACCGGCGGCGAAGAACGCCTCGAAAACGACCAACTCGCCCTCCGGCTCGGGGACCTCCTCCGTCCCCGGAGCACGAGCAACTCCGCCGCCAAAGTAGCCCAACCGCTGCATATCTTCAACGCGGGCTGACGTCATCCGCGACACACCAAAATCAACAGAGTCGCCGGCGCGCAACTCCTCCACCATCGAGCTACTCAACGTCTCCTCAGACGAGGCGGCGGCCGGCGGCGTAGTGGCAGCGGAAGAAGAAGAGGACGGCATTGCTACGTACCGTCGGCGGCGGCGGGCGGTCTGCTTCACTCGCGCCAGAACTCCGGCGAGCAAGAGGGCAGCGGAAGAAGAGGAGCAGCAAGACGGCGGGCGGCTAGGGTTTTCACGGAGCGCGGAAGGCAAAGTTCAAACAGCGCCAACCCCCGCCCCCTTTTATAGGCAGGGCGCGGCTCTTCGGGAAACCCGCAATCCGACAGGGCGCGACGCTTCGGGAAACCCGCAATCCAACAGTACGCCGTCCATCAACGGTCACATCAAAAACCCCCGCGGAACCACTTCGAGCGAGGGCAGCGTCTCCGCCATCTAGCGACGTCTTCGGCACCAGGTGACTTTGTCGAACTGGTCCCTCAGAGGGCAAATGTTGGGGCGAAGGCAAAGACGCCACCCTTCGCTCGAGGCCTTCGCTGAGGTCGCTGGCCTGACAGAGACAAAACGGGCGGGGACACCCTTCGCTCCATTCGGCACCAGACGAAGGCCTGCGGCGGAACCAACCCGCAGCGCGGCCTCGTTCGGCTCTGAGGCCCACGTGTGATCTGGCCCATTGTAACGGGCCCTGCGTGGCCGCCTTTGTGTTACGGGCCTGATCTGTAAAGGCATGCTTGTAATTACAGCCTGTAACCCTGCTTTATGGGAATATTCTGGGGATAAACTAGGTGTCTGAGGGCACATGCGTCCTTAACACAAGGCGCTGGGCACTCAGATACCTATAAATACCCCCGCACAGTGCCCGTGAGAGGCTAGATTAACAGAGCTATTGCCCCCGAGCACGTAACCCTGTTGTCGCCACTGTTCACCCCTGTTGGCCTCCTTGCTGCTAAGAGCAAGTTCCAACAGTCTACCTTTAACTTGATTGGATATTCAGACTCCGACTATGGTGGATGTAAGGTTGATAGGAAGAGTACATCAGGGACGTGCCAATTCTTAGGAAGGTCCCTGGTGTCGTGGAGTTCTAAGAAACAAACTTCCGTTGCCCTATCCACCGCTGAGGCCGAGTATGTTGCCGCAGGACAGTGTTGCGCACAACTACTTTGGATGAGGCAAACCCTCCGGGACTTTGGCTACAATCTGAGCAAAGTCCCACTCCTATGTGACAATGAGAGTGCTATCCGCATGGCGGACAATCCTGTTGAGCACAGCCGCACAAAGCACATTGACATCCGGCATCACTTTTTGAGAGATCACCAGCAAAAGGGAGATATCGAAGTGTTTTATGTTAGCACCGAGAACCAGCTAGCCGATATCTTTACCAAGCCTCTAGATGAGAAGACCTTTTGCAGGCTGCGTAGTGAGCTAAATGTCTTAGATTCGCGGAACTTGGATTGATTTGTAGCATACATGTGTTTATACCTTTGATCATGTTCCTTATGCATTGTGTTGTTTATTTATGGTGCTCAAGTTGTACTCTTGATCCCCGGACCTCACAAGTCCAATTGCAAGTGATGCACTTATTTAGGGGGAGGCATGCTACAACTTGACCCTTTGAGACTAACTGTGTGCTTGAGTTTACTTGATTTAGTCTCAAAGGTAGATTGAAAGGGAAAGGTGAACTTGGACCATGCAAGACTTCCACTGCGCTCCGATGAGAGGGTAACTCACTCCAAGTTCGTCTTCATATTCTTATTGCCTTTTTACTCTTAGTTGAAGATTTTGGTGAGGCAATGGGGTTTAAGGGCCAAGATTGATTGCTTGATGCCAAAGGGGGAGGAAATAAGGCCAAAGCAAGAAATGGATCAGCTACCTCTTGAGAATATTGAAAATAGTAGAGTAGAGTTTTGTGTTGTCAAAATACTCTTATTGTCTCTTAGTGCTAAAAGACTGTCTCTTGTGGGGAGAATGCTTGATTATGGGAAAAAGGGGGAGTTTTTGAATCTTTGATCAATTTCTCTTGGAATACCTCTCTTTATGTCTCTGCAAGTGAATTTGACTTAGAGATAGGAAATTGAGTTTGATTTGCAAAAACAAACCAAGTGGTGGCAAAGAATGATCCAAATATGCCAAATTTGAATCGAAATCATTTCTTGTTCGAAATTGCATTGATATTGCACTTCTTTTAGTTGCTTTATGTTGTGTTGGCATAAATCACCAAAAAGGGGGAGATTGAAAGGGAAATGTGCCCTCGAGCCATTTCTAAGTATTTTGGTGATTTAGTGTCCAACACAAGTGCTTAAGTGATAAACTATGCCAAATGGTGGACAAGGTGCAAATCAATACAAAGGTATGATTCTAGACTTAGTACATTGGTTTTTGTGTACTAACAAATTTGTCTAAGTGCTAGAATCAGAGAAAATACAATTGGAAAAGCTTGGCTCAAAGCAGCCAAGACTCTGCTCGGTCTGGGTGCACCGGACAGTGTCCGGTGCGCCAGGCTGACTCTGGTGAAAAGGCCGCTCTCGGGATTTCGTCGGCGGCGTACGGCTAAAATTCACCGGACTGTCCGGTGTGCACCGGACTGTCCGGTGAGCCAATGGTTAGACGGTCCAACGGTCGGTCATGTAATCCGCGCGCGACGCGTGGCAGAGCCAACGGTCTGAAGGGGGCACCGGACTGTCCGGTGTGCACCGGACAGTGTCCGGTGCGCCAATGGCTCCAAATCTCCAACGGTCGGCTGCGCCAAAATAGGAAAGAAATCCGCACCGGACAGTGTCCGGTGGTGCACCGGACTGTCCGGTGCGCCAGTCGACAGAAGGCAAGAATTGCCTTCCTGGAATGCTCTCAACGGCTCCTAGCTGCCTTGGGGCTATAAAAGGGACCCCTAGGTGCATGGAGGAGTACACCAAGCATCCTTTGAGCATTCCTAAGCACCAAGACCTCATTTCCGCGCATTCGATTCTTTGTGATAGCAACTAGAGTGTAATACTCAAAGGTGAAATAAAAGGATTGATATAATCTCAATAGTTTGTGGCCTCTACTATTCATCACATGTGATCAACACTAGTTAAAAATTTGATAATTTGAACAAAGAAACACATGAATAACCTGTGCATCATGCTGGATCTTATTTGTGTGCATTTTGTGTCCATAAAAATATAATAATGTGACAATAAAAATATTAAAAGCCCAAAAAGGGGGAATTTAAAATCTAAAAGAAATTCTAGAAATTGGGAAGAAAGAAAGAAAGAAAATGATAGGTGAGTAAAAATAGTATAAAAATAATAATAGTAATCATAAAGTATTATTCCTATACTAGGAATTAAATGTGTACATTTACTCAAAGGTGCAACTCATAAAAATATTCAAATTCAAATTTGGAATTCAAAATAGAAGGATGAGAAAATAAGAAAAGAAAAGAAAAGGGGAAGGGAAGCTAACTGGGCCTCAGATTTCCATTTCGGCCCACCACCCCATTCCACCGCGTAGGCCAACTACGGAACCGCGCTGCAAGACGCTGACCGGCGGGCCCAATTTCGGATTCGTCGCGCGCGCGCGTGGCCGCGGTTCCGGTGTCACTGACACGCCTGGCCCACCGCGCAGTGCTCACCTCCTCCTACCTTGCGCGCATGGCGGAACGACCTCAATGGCCGAACCGCGATTTCCGGCCTCGGCTGACCCAGCAAGCAACGCCCGCGTCCTTAAATGCCAGCTCGGCGCCCTGAGTCAACCAAACGCGAACTCACCGGAGCCCAGGCCGTGCGTAGGTGGGGAATCGGTGACCCGACAACCAGATAAGCCGCGCCGCCGCGAACCCTCCTCCCCGTCGACGCCCAAAGCCTGTGATCGGGTCCAGAACCTGCACCAAGTTAGAGAGAAGCCACCCGTGGAGTCTTCGGGTGGATTTGGCGACCGCATAAGCCTCAATCGCTCGCCGGTGAGGGCAGGGCGCCGCCAGGGTCACCTGGACTCGAGGACAGCCCGTTAGTGCGCGTGATCCTCGGTAAGATGCCCCTTCGTCAATTCGCAGAGATTACCGCTTCGTTTGGAGTTTATCGCATTAGGGAATTAGACTCAGATTGGGGCAGACTTGAGCGCCAGCGAGGAGCGCCGCCGTGCGGTGTTTCTATGCCGTCGGTCGGAGAGACGAAGGTAGCGGGTAGGTTATTAACCGTCGATCCGTGAATGTGTGGTTCAGATCTGTTACAGCATACCGCTCGGATTGGATTGGCGTAACCGTCCGATCCTCTACGGATGGCTAGGATTAGAAGCTAAGTACCGGTTCGACCAGGGCGATTGGCGACCGTTGATCCGAAATCCCGTGGTGGAGATTAGATGTAGTGTACTCGCTCGCCGCGGCTCGATCTGGTCCACTGTCGTCTAATCGGACGGCTCCGGGCGGAAGATACCTCTTCGCCGCGGCACATTTACTAAAGAGACCCTAGGTAATAGGGGAATCAACCCGCAGTACTGCAAACAGGATTCTGAGTCTCGGTTTATTTTGTGCCAGGACCCCTAGATTTCTCTAGATTTGAGGCCCAGTCCAGAATAGTTTTAACCCGAGAATTTAAATTTCAAATTGATTTTCAATGTATAAATAATGTCTAGAACTTCAATAATTCATAGAAAATGCATATGAACTCCAAATTACTCCATTCCAGTTCCTAAAATTTTATAATTTTATTCTCTATCACTTAGAGCCTCTGTTTTGTCATGACAACAGTAATAAAATTAATCTCACACTTAATCCTATTTAAAACACATAAAACCTTTGAAAATCCATAACTTAAAATCTATAACTCAGAAAATTATGATTCCTGTTCCTAGGATTTTATTTTAATGTGTAGAATATTTCTGTGTATTTTATTTATATGTTTGGTGTAATGTTAATTTCTCTATATGCATTGTGCTTGTTGTATTGTGGCGAGTAGAAGAGCACGTGACTGAGGACCCTGGTGAGCAGCAGGTTGAAGTAGCTGAGCAGGAGCTCATTGAAGGCAAGTTGTGCCCTTGACCACTTTTTACCCAATAATGTTCTTTAATATCACTTATTCATGCATAGGTTAATTTTGATGGGACCCGATAGGTCACCCTAGATTGTTTATCTCATTACCTTGTTTACCCCTAAATCACTTGGGTAGTTTGCTATTGCTTTACATGGTTTTGGGATAATCATTTATTATATCTATGTTCCAATTCTTTTGTTATTCTATTTATGTTCATGTCAAGATCATTAATGTTAATTGGAACATAGAGCTTAACTTGAGAAACACGTGCCACCACAAGGGTTTAATGGGACGCCCTTGGCTGACTAATTAGGAAAGCTAGTGGAAGACTACCTTACCCGAAAGGGGCAAGGGCAGTAGGGGAGTGGTCAGTGTAGGGAGGTCCTTGGTTGATTTTGCTGCGATGGCGGTCAGGCAAGAACCCTACATTGGAGCTTCCTATAAACTGTAGCGGGTTTTCGGAAGCTAGTGGAACTTTGTAAAGGCCTCGTAGTGTTGCCCTGCCGCGCTTTCTAGGTAGAGGTGTATGGGAGTCGCGACCCCTTGGCAGATGGGTAACATGACTTGTGGGTAAAGGGTACAACCTCTGCAGAGTGTAAAACTGGTATACTAGCCGAGCTCACGGTCATGAGCAGCTCAGGACTCTCTGATGATTAAATTATGGAACTTAAATTCAATTTTGTCATTTGCATATGCATGAGTTTATTATTAATTTTGTTCTATTATTTATTAAGGTTTGGTATTTACTTACATCTAGTAATTGCTAATAAAATTTTGACCAACATTAAAAGCAATGCTCAGCTTTAACCATTCTCTTTGATAAGCCTTACACTCCATGAGCTCCCACCTTTGGTGAGTTCATGTCACATTATTCCCCATGACTTGTTGAGCGATGAACGTATGTGAGCTCACTCTTGCTGTCTCACACCCCCCACAGGAGAAGAGCAGGTGGTTCAGGAGGAGCCACAAGGCGAGGAGTATGATCTGATCTAGGTGGCGTTTCTCAGTTGACATTGGCGCCGATGATCCTTAGTTCGTTTTATGTTTATTCTTTTATTTTGTAATAAGTCTTTCGCTATGTAATAAATACTCTGATGTTTTATGACATTTATCTCTATACACTCTATTATTATATATGTTGTCTTCTTGGCGCATGTATGAGATGCACCTGGCTTTGTTCCTTAAAGCCGGGTGTGACAGAAGTGGTATCAGAGGAAATGTTGACTGTAGGACGAAACTTAGATAGAAATGGACAAACCCTCTCCTACTTACCTTACTCTGACTCATTCTATACTCATCTCATCTTGATCTTGTCTCACCTTTTGCTATTCTACTCTGGTTATTCTTATCTTTTCTACTCTAAGACAAGATGGATTTCACACCTTGGAATCCTATGACTATGATCTTTCTAAGAGATAGGGAACCTAAGACAAAATTAAAACTATTTTCTCTATTTAAAATGTTGTTTGATTGTGCTGATGCTAAATGCCTGATTTGCTTCTTTGATTGATTGAATTATTATAGATGGACATCTTAGTATGTACCACCATAAGGTAAAAAAATTAGCTATGGTAGGTAAAATATTAATCCGCTTAGCTAATAAATTCCCCAAAGTAACATGATTTGTAATTACCTGCCTTGTCTACTATTTTCTTACCATATGTATCTAACTCAGATGGTCAATACCAGGAGGGGTGGTGGAATTGATTTGCCTCCTAACCGACACACTCGAAGGATATATAGACAACCTCAGCCACAGCCTACAGAGATGAATCCTCCACCAGGCGGAGTTGACCCACTGGTTGCTGCTCAGATGGCGGTGATGCAGCAAATGGCGGACACTATGGCTGATATGCGTGCCCAGATGCAGCAAGAACGCCAGGAGATGCGTCAGGAAAGAGAAGATATACGACAGGAGTTGCGCCAAGAGCGAGAGGAGATACGCCAGGAAAGGAGGGCACAACAACAGCAGCTGCAACAACAAATGCAATAGCAACAACAGCAGCAACAGCAGCAACAAGTACCACTGCCTCCTCCACCACCATTAGTTCCACCCCGTGATAAGCATAGGGAGTTCATGAGTCATAAGCCACCTACATTCGCTAGCTCACCTGATCCACTGGACGCGGATGATTGGTTGAAGTCCGTTGAGAAGATGCTGAATATTGCACAATGCACCGACCGGGAGAAGGTTCTATATGCCTCTGGACGTCTGATAGGTCCTGCTGCTGACTGGTGGGATTCATATACTGCTGCCCACGATGCTGCTGATACTATCACTTGGGCAGAGTTTAGTACCCAGTTCAGGAACTACCATATTCCAGCTGGTATGATAAAGATCAAGAAGGAGTTTTTGTCATTGAAGCAAGGCAACATGTCGGTCAGCGAGTATAGAGACAAATTTATTCAGCTGTCGAGATATGCTCCGGAGGAAGTTGCTGAATATGAAAGGAAGCAGGAGCATTTTGTTGAAGGACTTAATGGACCACTGCAGTATGCTCTAGTGGCACACACATTTCCATCATTTCAGAGGTTGCTTGATAAGGCCCTGGCTATTGAACACAAGCGTGTTCAGCTGGGAGATTTGAAGAGAAAGGCTATATCTCAAGGACAAGAAAGCAGCAGTGTTCGACCTCGTTACAGTTCACCTCAGGGTACACCAGTTCGCACTGGCGGAGGCCAGCGCCCAGTTCAGCAATCACCACTGAGGACTCCACCTCCTCGACAGGCTACCCCTACTGGCACCCCGACGAAGTTTTCAGGACAGAGTCCAGGCACTACTTGTTTCAAGTGTGGGAAGACTGGTCATTATGCAAATGTCTGCCCACAGAGGATTGCTACTACTCCAGTTCAGAACAGGTAGCAAACACCAGGATCTGGCAAGGGATATTCTATTGCCAAAGTTAATCAAGTCAGCGTTGATGCTACTCTGGATGGTGGGGACCTCGTACTTGGTATGTTTTATGTTAATGCAATTTCTGCAACCATATTATTTGATTCTGGTGCCACACATTCATTCATGTCTGCTAGATATGCCAACACAAATGAAATACCACTGCTAAATATGAGAAAACCCATGATAGTAATTACACCTAAAGGGCCTGTTGAGGCGAATCAAATGACACGTAGATTGACATTGACCATTATGGGTAGAGAATTTGGAGCTACTGCTATAATATTAGAGTCAAGCAGTATAGATCTGATCCTTGGTATGACATGGCTAAGAAAGGCAAAGGCCGTTATAGCATGTGGTAGAGGTACCGTAGAACTCACTACCACTAAGGGAGAAAGGTTTCAGGTTAATATTGCAGTAACCTCCTCACCCATGCGTGCAATGTTCTTTATACCAGAGGAGTTTGTTGGTGACAACATCCGGGTGGTTAGAGATTTTCCGGATGTCTTTCCAGAGGAGTTGCCAGGGATGCCACCTGATAGAGAAGTTGAGTTTGTTATTGATCTCTTACCTAGGACCGCCCCTATTTCTAAACGGCCATATAGGATGTCCGTAGAGGAGTTGAAGGAACTTAAGAAGCAGTTAACTGAGTTACAAGAGGCTGGGTACATTCGTCCGAGTTCCTCACCGTGGGGAGCACCGGTACTGTTTGTACAGAAGAAGGATGGATCACAAAGAATGTGTGTGGATTATAGATCTCTTAATGATGTTACGGTAAAGAACAAGTATCCGTTGCCCCGTATTGAGGATTTATTTGATCAGATGAGAGGTGCTAGAGTATTCTCGAAGATTGATCTCCGATCCGGTTACCATCAGATGAGGATTAGACCATCGGATATTCCCAAGACGGCTTTCTCGACTCGATATGGATTATATGAGTTCACTGTGATGTCGTTTGGATTAACCAATGCACCAGCTTATTTTATGAACTTGATGAATAAGGTGTTTATGGAGTACTTGGATAGATTCGTCATGGTATTCATTGACGACATTCTTATCTATTCCAAGAGTGATAGTGATCACGAGGAACATATGAGATTGGTGCTACAGAAGCTACGAGATAACCAGCTATATGCCAAGTTCAGCAAGTGCGAGTTTTGGATTGGCGAGGTGCCATTTCTTGGTCATATTATTTCTAATGGAGGAATTTCAGTGGATCCTGCTAAAGTTAAGGAGATAATGGAGTGGAGAGTACCCACTACAGTTACGGAGATTCGGAGTTTCTTGGGACTTGCTGGATATTATCGGAGATTTACTGAAGGATTTTCTAAGATTGCTAAGTCTATCACCTCACTTCTGGAGAAAGAAGAGAATTTAAGTGGGACGAGAAGTGTCAAGACAACTTTGATCTATTGAAGGAGAAATTGATGTCACCACCAATATTGGTTATGCCAGACCTACAGAAAGGATTTGATATCAATTGTGATGCATGTGGCCAAGGCTTAGGATGTGTGCTCATGCAAGAAGGACATGTGATCGCTTATGCTTCTCGTCAGTTACGGAAACATGAATTGAACTACCCCACTCATGACTTGGAATTGGCAGCCGTTGTGCATGCGCTTAAGATTTGGAGACATTATATCATGGGGACCAAGTGCCAAGTATATACGGATCATAAGAGTCTGAAGTATATATTCACTCAGAAGGATCTCAACCTTAGGCAACGCCGTTGGTTGGAGCTTATTAAGGATTATGATTTGGAGATTCACTATCACCCGGGCAAGGCAAATTTGGTTACATACGCCTTGAGTCGAAAGGAGCATGTTCATTCAGCTATTGTTGCCCAGCTACCCGATGAGATTGTTGAGGATTTCAGGAGACTTAACCTAGGGGTAGTTGCTCATACTGAAGGAGTTACTATTGATGTGGAACCTACTTTGGAGCAAGAAATCCGCAAAGGTCAACTTGACGATGCTAAAATAAAAGAGATTAAGGATCTGATTACTGAAGGTCGAGTTCCGGAATTCACGGAAGATGAGCAAGGCACCATATGGTTCAAGGACAGGATGTGTGTTCCTGATATTGAAAGCCTTCGAGAAACTATATTGAAAGAGGCCCATGATTCAAATTATTCTATTCATCCTGGTAGTACTAAGATGTATCAGGATTTGAAATGGAAGTATTGGTGGTATGGATTGAAGAGAGATGTAGCTGCACATGTGGCTATGTGCGACGTATGTCAAAGAGTTAAGGCTGAACACCAGAGGCCAGCTGGATTATTGCACCCGCTTAAGATACCCGAGTGGAAGTGGGAAGAGATTGGTATGGATTTTATTACTGGATTGTCTCGCACCTTGAAAGGATATGATTCTATATGGGTTATTATGGATAGACTGACCAAAGTGGCTCATTTCATTCCGGTCAAGACTACTTATAAGGGATCTCAATTGGTAGAGTTATATATGGCGCGGATTGTGTGTTTACATGGAGTACCAAAGAAGATCATGTCTGATCGAGGTTCACAGTTTACCTCAAGATTTTGGAGAAGCTTTCATGAGAATATGAGTACGAAGTTGAATTTCAGTACAGCTTATCACTCTCAGACTGATGGACAGACTGAAAGGACTAATCAAGTATTGGAAGATATGTTGAGAGCATGTGCCCTTAAGCATGGAGGAAGTTGGGATAAAAGTCTACCTTATGCTGAGTTCTCATATAATAATAGTTATCAGGCCAGTCTGAAGATGTCACCATTTGAAGCTTTGTATGGGAGAAAGTGCAGGACTCCTCTATATTGGGATCAGACTGGAGAAAGACAGTTCTTTGGGCCTGAACTGATTCAAGAAGTAGAAGAGCAAGTCCGTGTAATTCGAGAGAATTTGAGGGTGGCTCAAACCAGGCAAAAGAGTTATGCTGATAATAGAAGGAGGCCACTGGAATTTGAGGAAGGGGATTATGTGTACCTCAAGGTGTCCCCACTTCGTGGAATGAGGAGATTCAAGGTTAAGGGCAAATTGTCCCCACGCTACATTGGACCATTCTTGATCTTTAGGCGAGTTGGGGAGATGGCATACCAACTTGAGTTACCTGCTAGTCTATCGGATGTGCATAATGTGTTCCACGTATCTCAACTGAAGAAGTGTCTCCGTGTCCCTGAGGAATAGTTACCAATGGAAGAGCTTAGTGTTCAGGGTGATTTGACTTACATGGAGTACCCGATCAAGATTTTGGATACATTGAGTCGAGTTACAAGGAATAAGGTGATAAAGATGTGCAAAGTGCAATGGAGTCACCACAGCGAAGATGAAGCAACTTGGGAAAGAGAAGAAGAGCTTCGCATAGATTTTCCCCACCTTTTCCCTAGATCTTCTTAAATCTCGAGGACGAGATTATTTTTAAGGGGGGTAGGATTTGTAATACTCAAAGGTGAAATAAAAGGATTGATATAATCTCAATAGTTTGTGGCCTCTACTATTCATCACATGTGATCAACACTAGTTAAAAATTTGATAATTTGAACAAAGAAACACATGAATAACCTGTGCATCATGCTGGATCTTATTTGTGTGCATTTTGTGTCCATAAAAAATATAATAATGTGACAATAAAAATATTAAAAGCCCAAAAAGGGGGAATTTTAAATCTAAAAGAAATTCTAGAAATTGGGAAGAAAGAAAGAAAGAAAATGATAGGTGAGTAAAAATAGTATAAAAATAATAATAGTAATCATAAAGTATTATTCCTATACTAGGAATTAAATGTGTACATTTACTCAAAGGTGCAACTCATAAAAATATTCAAATTCAAATTTGGAATTCAAAATAGAAGGATGAGAAAATAAGAAAAGAAAAGAAAAGGGGAAGGGAAGCTAACTGGGCCTCAGATTTCCATTTCGGCCCACCACCCCATTCCACCGCGTAGGCCAACTACGGAACCGCGCTGCAAGACGCTGACCGGCGGGCCCAATTTCGGATTCGTCGCGCGCGCGCGTGGCCGCGGTTCCGGTGTCACTGACACGCCTGGCCCACCGCGCAGTGCTCACCTCCTCCTACCTCGCGCGCATGGCGGAACGACCTCAATGGCCGAACCGCGATTTCCGGCCTCGGCTGACCCAGCAAGCAATGCCCGCGTCCTTAAATGCCAGCTCGGCGCCCTGAGTCAACCAAACGCGAACTCACCGGAGCCCAGGCCGTGCGTAGGTGGGGAATCGGTGACCCGACAACCAGATAAGCCGCGCCGCCGCGAACCCTCCTCCCCGTCGACGCCCAAAGCCTGTGATCGGGTCCAGAACCTGCACCAAGTTAGAGAGAAGCCACCCGTGGAGTCTTCGGGTGGATTTGGCGACCGCATAAGCCTCAATCGCTCGCCGGTGAGGGCAGGGCGCCGCCAGGGTCACCTGGACTCGAGGACAGCCCGTCAGTGCGCGTGATCCTCGGTAAGATGCCCCTTCGTCAATTCGCAGAGATTACCGCTTCGTTTGGAGTTTATCGCATTAGGGAATTAGACTCAGATTGGGGCAGACTTGAGCGCCAGCGAGGAGCGCCGCCGTGCGGTGTTTCTATGCCGTCGGTCGGAGAGACGAAGGTAGCGGGTAGGTTATTAACCGTCGATCCGTGAATGTGTGGTTCAGATCTGTTACAGCATACCGCTCGGATTGGATTGGCGTAACCGTCCGATCCTCTACGGATGGCTAGGATTAGAAGCTAAGTACCGGTTCGACCAGGGCGATTGGCGACCGTTGATCCGAAATCCCGTGGTGGAGATTAGATGTAGTGTACTCGCTCGCCGCGGCTCGATCTGGTCCACTGTCGTCTAATCGGACGGCTCCGGGCGGAAGATACCTCTTCGCCGCGGCACATTTACTAAAGAGACCCTAGGTAATAGGGGAATCAACCCGCAGTACTGCAAACAGGATTCTGAGTCTCGGTTTATTTTGTGCCAGGACCCCTGGATTTCTCTAGATTTGAGGCCCAGTCCAGAATAGTTTTAACCCGAGAATTTAAATTTCAAATTGATTTTCAATGTATAAATAATGTCTAGAACTTCAATAATTCATAGAAAATGCATATGAACTCCAAATTACTCCATTCCAGTTCCTAAAATTTTATAATTTTATTCTCTATCACTTAGAGCCTCTGTTTTGTCATGACAACAGTAATAAAATTAATCTCACACTTAATCCTATTTAAAACACATAAAACCTTTGAAAATCCATAACTTAAAATCTATAACTCAGAAAATTATGATTCCTGTTCCTAGGATTTTATTTTAATGTGTAGAATATTTCTGTGTATTTTATTTATATGTTTGGTGTAATGTTAATTTCTCTATATGCATTGTGCTTGTTGTATTGTGGCGAGTAGAAGAGCACGTGACTGAGGACCCTGGTGAGCAGCAGGTTGAAGTAGCTGAGCAGGAGCTCATTGAAGGCAAGTTGTGCCCTTGACCACTTTTTACCCAATAATGTTCTTTAATATCACTTATTCATGCATAGGTTAATTTTGATGGGACCCGATAGGTCACCCTAGATTGTTTATCTCATTACCTTGTTTACCCCTAAATCACTTGGGTAGTTTGCTATTGCTTTACATGGTTTTGGGATAATCATTTATTATATCTATGTTCTAATTCTTTTGTTATTCTATTTATGTTCATGTCAAGATCATTAATGTTAATTGGAACATAGAGCTTAACTTGAGAAACACGTGCCACCACAAGGGTTTAATGGGACGCCCTTGGCTGACTAATTAGGAAAGCTAGTGGAAGACTACCTTACCCGAAAGGGGCAAGGGCAGTAGGGGAGTGGTCAGTGTAGGGAGGTCCTTGGTTGATTTTGCTGCGATGGCGGTCAGGCAAGAACCCTACATTGGAGCTTCCTATAAACTGTAGCGGGTTTTCGGAAGCTAGTGGAACTTTGTAAAGGCCTCGTAGTGTTGCCCTGCCGCGCTTTCTAGGTAGAGGTGTATGGGAGTCGCGACCCCTTGGCAGATGGGTAACATGACTTGTGGGTAAAGGGTACAACCTCTGCAGAGTGTAAAACTGGTATACTAGCCGAGCTCACGGTCATGAGCAGCTCAGGACTCTCTGATGATTAAATTATGGAACTTAAATTCAATTTTGTCATTTGCATATGCATGAGTTTATTATTAATTTTGTTCTATTATTTATTAAGGTTTGGTATTTACTTACATCTAGTAATTGCTAATAAAATTTTGACCAACATTAAAAGCAATGCTCAGCTTTAACCATTCTCTTTGATAAGCCTTACACTCCATGAGCTCCCACCTTTGGTGAGTTCATGTCACATTATTCCCCACGACTTGTTGAGCGATGAACGTATGTGAGCTCACTCTTGCTGTCTCACACCCCCCACAGGAGAAGAGCAGGTGGTTCAGGAGGAGCCACAAGGCGAGGAGTATGATCTGATCTAGGTGGCGTTTCTCAGTTGACATTGGCGCCGACGATCCTTAGTTCGTTTTATGTTTATTCTTTTATTTTGTAATAAGTCTTTCGCTATGTAATAAATACTCTGATGTTTTATGACATTTATCTCTATACACTCTATTATTATATATGTTGTCTTCTTGGCGCATGTATGAGATGCACCTGGCTTTGTTCCTTAAAGCCGGGTGTGACATAGAGCTCTATTTGAGTAGAGAACTCTTTGAGTTGTGTTGAGAGCTCAAGTTGTGACTTGTGTGCGTATTGTTGCTCTGATTTTGTGTCTTGTGTGTGTTGCTCATCCCATCCTTACTTCCGTGATTCTTTGTGTTAATCAAATTGTAAGGGCGAGAGGCTCCAAGTTGTGGAGATTCCTCGCAAGCGGGATATAGTGAAACAAAGCAAAACATCGTGGTATTCAAGTGGGTCTTTGGACCGCTTGAGAGGGGTTGAGTGCAACCCTCGTCCATTGGGACGCCACAACGTGGAGTAGGCAAGTGTTGGACTTGGCCGAACCACGGGATAAACCATTGTGCCTCTCTGTGTTGATCTTCTTGTGGTTATAGTGTTTTGCAAGAACTCCTCTCTAGCCACTTGGATTTATTGTGCTAACTCCTAATCAAGTTTTGTGGCATTAAGTTTCAAGTTTTTACAGGATCACCTATTCACCCCCCCTCTAGGTGCTCTCAAAAGACAATATTACGGATGATCCAGCCCCCGAGACCGGAGAGTCCGCCATCACACAAAGATCATCTGATTCCTCTGTGGGGGACATGATAGAGGAATTCAGAGATCTCGATAAATTAGGACAGGGGTTTACATCGACTGATCCTTTGGAGGAGATCGACATAGAAAATGGTAAAACTCCAAGGCCAAATTTTGTAAACAAGACCCTGGAGACCGATCCTAGAAATGAGATGATCGGTCTATTGAAGGAATATTCGGATTGCTTTGCTTGGAATTACACTGAGATGCCGGGATTAAGCCGAGAGATCGTAGAGCATCGGTTGCCTATTAAGTTCGGTTTCAGACCTTTCAAGCAGAGAGCTAGAACATTTCTTCCAGATCTTCTCCCACGAATCAAGGACGAAATCCACCGGCCGCTGGAAGCTAATTTTATTAGACCTTG
This sequence comes from Zea mays, assembly GCF_902167145.1. Lineage (NCBI taxonomy): Eukaryota > Viridiplantae > Streptophyta > Magnoliopsida > Poales > Poaceae > Zea > Zea mays. Next base: position 68,119,174 of record NC_050096.1, on the reverse strand, counting down.
CAGATACGCAGAGTGGGTCTCCAATATTGTGCCAGTGGAGAAGGAGTCAGATAAGCTTAGAGTATGCATTGATTTTCGCAATTTAAATAGAGCAACTCCTAAAGATGAGTATCCCATGCCCATAGCCGACACATTAATCAATAATGCATCAGGGAATAGAATTATTAGCTTTCTTGATGGTAATGCTGGATATAATCAGATTTTCATGGCCGAAGAAGATGCGTCTAAAACAACCTTCATATGTCCAGGCTTCATTGGTTTATTTGAAGGGGTTGTCATGACATTTGGTCTAAAAAATGCTGGTGCTACTTATCAGAGGGTTATGAATTTGATCTTCCATGGGCTGTTGGGGAACACTTTGGAAGTCTACATTGATGATATTGTAGTCAAATCGGCTGAGTTTAGTTCTCATGTAGCTGATTTGCGCAAAGCCCTTGATAAAATGTGTCGGTATGGTTTGAAAATGAACCCACGTAAATGTGCTTTTGGAGTGTCGGCTGAGTTTTTAGGATTTGTCATCCATAAACATGGTATAGAGATAGACCCTGACCGAATCAAGTCTATTCGGAATGTGGGACCTCCGACCTGTAAGGTCGAAGTGCAGAAGTTTCTCGGCAAGGTGAATTATTTACGAAGGTTTATTTCTAACCTACCCGGGAAGATTGATGCCTTCACCCCTATCCTTCGGCTTAAGAATGATGTCGAATTCGCTTGGGGGCAGAGCAGTAGGAAGCATTTGATCTCATTAAAAAATACCTGTCTTCGGCTCCCGTATTAAAAGCACCACAAGCAGGAGTACCATTCTGATTATACATTGCAGCTGAAGATAAGGTCATTGGGGCTGTTCTAACACAAGAAACTGAAGGAAAGGATCATGTGGTGACATATCTAAGTCGGAGGTTGGTGGATGCTGAAACGAGGTACACTTTTATTGAGAAGTTATGCTTATGCTTGTTTTATGCATGCACCAAGTGTAGATGTTATTTACTGTCTAGTCATTGCACTGTTTCTGGCCAAGCCGATGTGATCAAGTACATGTTGCATAACCCAATTATAAGTGGTAGAATTGGTAAGTAGGCTTATGCACTCATAGAATATGACTTGGCCTATGAACCATTGAGATCTATGAGAGGCCAGGTCGTAGCGGATTTTATTGTAGAACATCGGATTAATGATACTCATAAACTAGACATGTCATACCTCACTATTACTCCTTGGACTTTATATTTTGATGGATCGGTTTGCAATGAAGGGCAAGGAATTGGCATAGTACTTGTTTCATCAAGTGATGTCTCCTTCGACTTCTCTAGCCGATTGAAAACTTATTGCACTAGCAATCAAGCCGAATATGAGGCACTTTTGTTCGGCTTGGAACTTTTAAATTGTATGGGAGTAAAACATGTGAAGGCATTTGGTGATTCTCAGCTGGTCGTCCAACAGGTGTTAGAAGAATATCAATGTTTTGATGGTACTCTAAATAGTTACCTTGAAAAATGTTGGGGCATAATTCATTCTTTTGACGAATTCAGTATTCGGCATATCTCTAGAGTTGAGAATCATAGAGCTAACAATTTGGCACAAGATGCATCAGGTTATCGGATAAAGCGAGGGAGATTTCACAACACTGAAAAATCTGATAACTGGTGCATGGCCAATTCCCCAGGTCGTGGACCGTCCGAGTAGAGACTCCGGACTGTCCGGAGTTACCAGGAAAGTTCTCCTAATTGATTCGGCTGATAATAAAGTCGATGCAAGTGATTGGAGGACGCCCATAACTAATTATTTGCAAAATCCCAATATCAGGACAGATAAGAACATTCGGCGTACAGCTTTCAAGTATGTTTTGATGAGTGATGAACTCTACCGCCGAACAGTCAACGACGTCTTGCTTAAGTGTTTGGGCCCAGATGATGCTATATTAGCCATGGCCGAAGTACATGAAGGAATTTGTGGTACCCATCAATCGGCTCCAAAGATGAAGTGGTTGTTGCGAAGGTCTGGTTTTTATTGGCCTAACATGATAGCTGATTGTTTCAAGTACTACAAAGGATGCCAAATGTGTCAAAAATTCGGCAATCTACAGTTGGTCCCTGCAGCCGAATTACATCCTATCATCAAGCCTTGGCCTTTCAGAGGATGGGGATTAGACTTTATAGGAGAAATTTATCCTTCATCATCAAAGGGGCATCGGTTCGTGTTAGTTGCCACTGACTACTTTACCAAATGGACTGAAATCGTTGCTCTGAAGAACATGACACACAAGGAGGTAATTGAGTTCATAACTGAGCATATTATTCATAGATTTGGCATTCCCCAGACCTTGACTACAGATCAAGGAACTTCTTTTATGTCAAAGGAGGTACGTGAATTTGCTGAATTATATAGAATTAAGTTGCTTAATTCATCTCCATATTATGCTCAGGCCAATAGACAGGCCGAGTCTAGTAATAGGACATTGATTAACTTGATAAAAAAAGAAGATATCCGATAATCCTAAGCATTGGTATAAGATTTTGTCCGAAGCTTTATAGGCTCACAAAATATCTAAACAAAGTGCTACTAAAGTATCCCCTTTTGAGCTTGTCTATGGGCAGGAAGCAGTGTTGCATGTTGTCGGGGACCATAATTAGGGGTACCCCCAAGACTCCTAATCTCAGCTGGTAACCCCCATCAGCACAAAGCTGCAAAGGCCTGATGGGTGCGATTAAGTCAAGACTCAGTCCACTCAAGGGACACGATCTCGCCTCGGGCAAGGGCAGCCGACCCCGGAGGATTTACGTCTCGCCCGAGGACCCCCTCAAGCCACGGACACACCTTCGGCTCGCCCGAGGCCCAGTCTTCGCCAAGAAGCAACCTTGGCCAAATCGCCACGACGACCGACCGTATCGCAGGAGCATTTAATGCAAGGATGGCCTAACACCTTATCCTGACGCGCGCCCTTCAGTCGACAGAGCCGAAGTGACCGCAGTCACTTCGCTGCTCCACTGACCGGCCTGACAAGAGGACAGCACCGCCTACGCCGCTCCGACTGTTGTGCCACTCGACAGAGTGAGGCTGACAGCAGCCAAGTCCGGCCTCGGGCGCCATAGGAAGCTCCGCCTCACCTGACCCTAGGGCTCGGACTCGGCCTCGGCCCCGGAAGACGACGAACTCCGCATCACCCGACCCCAGGGCTCGGACTCGGCCTCGGCCCCGGAAGACGACGAACTCCGCCTCGCCCGACCCCAGGGCTCGGACTCGGCCTCGGCCCCGGAAGACGACGAACTCCGCCTCGCCCGACCCCAGGGCTCGGACTCGGCCTTGGCCCCGGAAGACGACGAACTCCGCCTCGCCCGACCTTAGGGCTCGGACTCAGCCCTGGCCTCAGCCGACGGTCTCCGCCTCGCCTGACCCAGGGGCTCGGACTCGGCCTCGGCCTCGGAAGACATACTCGACCTCGACCTTGGAGGAGCCTCCACCTCGCCCAACCCAGGGCTCAGACCGACCACGTCACAGGAGGGACCATCATTACCCTACCCCTAGCTAGCTCAGGCTACGGGGAACAAGACCGGCGTCCCATCTGGCTCGCCCCGGTAAACAAGTAATGATGGCGCCCCACATGCTCCATGACGACGGCGGCTCTCAGCCCCCTTACGAAAGCAAGGAGACGTCAGCAAGGACTCGACAGCCCCGAGAGCTGTCCTTCCGCTAGGCTCCAGCGCTCCTCCGACGGCCACGACATCACACGAACAGGGTGCCAAAACCTCTCTGGCTGCCACACGGCATGTGCTTAGGACACTAGCTCCTCTTTGCTAGACACGTTAGCACACTGCTACATCTCCCATTGTACACCTGGACCCTCTCCTTACGCCTATAAAAGGAAGGTCCAGGGCCCTCTTACAAAGGGTTGGCCGCGCGGGGAAGGACGGGACGGCGCGCGCAGGCCTCTCGCTCCCTCCCGCGTGGACGCTTGTAACCCCCTACTGCAAGCGCACCCGACCTGGGCGCGGGACAAACATGAAGGCCGCGGGTTTCCCCTTTTACGCCTGTCTCCCTCCGGTTTTTCTCCCCTTCACGCTCCGTCTCGCGCTGACCCATCTGGGCTGGGGCACGCGGCGACAATTTACTCGTCGGTCCAGGGACCCCCGGGGGTCGAAACGCCGACAGTTGGCGCGCCAGGTAGGGGCCTGCTACGTGTTGACGAACAGCTTCCCGTCAAGCTCCAGATGGGTAGTCTCCAGCAACCTTTCCAGCCTGGAACGGTGCTCCGTTTCAGGAGTCTTGAGTTCATGTCCCTCGATGGCAGCTACGACATGATACTCCTTCCCCCGCCGCGCGACAACGACAATGGCGTCCGACAACCCGCCCGCCGGTGGCGGAATCGACGGCGTCTTCCCCACGTGGCGGAAGAACAACATTCGGGTTTGTCCTGTCGCCTCCCCCGCCGACGGAGGAGGAGGCGGAGCAACCAAGGCCAAGCAGGAAGCGGCACCTCGTCGGCTGTCGAGCGAGTCGACGGCGCCGGCGCCCCAACGGGGGACACGTCGGGCATCGATCTCGCGTCTGAGACGAAGACGAGCGTCGTTTCCCCGCAACACGCCAACTCCAAGCGGACGAACGACGCCAGCACGCTCGCAAAAGACTTGCTGGGCATCACCCTCGTACCTGAGACAATGGTGCAGTCTGCCCCTGACGTGACTTCGTCACCGCCCGTCGACCAAGAGGTACCGACCGATTCCCATCTCGTGCCTTTTGGATTCAGCCTCGACCCACCAAGCGACTTCGCTTCGGTGGACGCTTTCATAGAGGCGAGTTCGAACCCTCCGGGGTACGGTGTGCGGTCACCCTGGGACCGGCTGACAGCCGTCTCAACCTACGGGCCCTCGGGTTCCGAGGAAGATGACAAGCCCGACTTTTGTTGGGATTTCTTCGGACTTGGTAACCCTAGTGCCATGCGGGACTTCATGACCGCATGCGACTATGGCCTCTCCGATTGTTCCGACGGTAGCCGCAGCTTCGGAGACGAGGACTGCGGCCCAAGTCGTGAATGTTTCCACGTCGATCTAGGGGGTCCCGGCGAAGGCAACCATCTTGGTATACCGGAAAACGGTGATCCCCCTAGGCCTGCGCCTCGCGTTGACATCCTTCGGGAGCTAGCTGTGGTCCCCGTCCCTGTGGGGGGTCAGGACTCACAGCTCAAGCAAATCCACGAGATGCAGGCCAGGCTCGACGAGGGAGCAGGAACACTTGAGCCGTTCCGCCGGGACATCGGGTAGGAATGGGCAGGCCAACCTCCGGCCGGAGAAACGCATCATCCACCCCAGGGCTTCCAGCACCGCATCGCCGACGATGTCAGGGCAAGGCCGCCACTGGCTTCCAGTGGGGTCGGCCAGAACCTAGCTGCAGCGGCAATACTTCTCCGCGCGATGCCGGAGCCATCAACCACCGAGGGGCGGCGTATCTAGGGAGAGCTCAAGAATCTCCTGGAGGATGTCGCGGTCCGACGGGCCGAAAGCTCTACCTCCCGAAGGTAGGGGTACCCCTTGGAGCATCGCGCCGCGACTTCCCGATTCATGCGGGAAGCCTCGGTCCACACCGGGCGCACGCGCAACACAGCGCCTGCGGCCCCGGGTCGCCTCGGCAACGAGCACCATCACCGCAATCGTCGAGCCCACCTCGACGAGAAGGTGCGCCGAGGCTACCACCCCAGGCGTGGGGGACGCTACGACATCGGGGAGGATCGGAGTCCCTCGCCCGAACCACCCGGTCCGCAGGCTTTCAGCCGGGCCATACGACGGGCGCCGTTCCCGACCCGGTTCCGAACCCTGACTACTATCACAAAGTACTCAGGGGAGACGAGGCCAGAACTGTGGCTCGCGGACTACCGGCTGGCCTGCCACCTGGGTGGAACGGACGATGACAACCTCATCATCCGCAACCTCCCCCTGTTCCTCTCCGACACCGCTCGAGCCTGGCTGGAACATTTGCCTCCGGGGCAGATCTCCAACTGGGACGACCTGGTCCAAGCCTTCGCCAGCAACTTCCAGGGCATGTACGTGCGCCCTGGGAACTCCTGGGATCTCCGAAGCTGCCGCCAGCAGCCGGGAGAGTCTCTCCGGGACTACATCCGGCGATTCTCGAAGCAGCGCACCGAGCTGCCCAACGTCACCGACTCGGATGTCATCGGCGCGTTCCTCGCCAGCACCACCTGCCGCGACCTGGTGAGCAAGCTGGGTCGCAAGACTGCCACCAGGGCGAGCGAGCTGATGGACATCGCCACCAAGTTCGCCTCTGGCCAGGAGGCGGTTGAGGCCATCTTTCGGAAGGACAAGCAGCCCCAGGGCCGCCCACCGGAAGATGTCCCTGAGGCGTCTACTCAGCGCGGCACCAAGAAGAAGGGCAAGAATAAGTTGCAAGTGAAACGCGACGCCGCCAACGCGGACCTTGTCGCCGCCGCTGAGTACAAGAACCCTCGGAAACCTCCCGGAGGCGCCAATCTCTTCGACAAGATGCTCAAGGAGTCGTGCCCCTATCATCAGGGGCCCGTCAAGCACACCCTTGAGGAGTGCGCCATGCTTCGGCGCCACTTTCACAAGGCCGGGCCACCTGCGGAAGGTGGCAGGGCCCACAACGACGATAAGAAGGAGGATCGCAAGGCAGGAGAGTTCCTCGAGGTCCACGACTGCTTCATGATCTACGGTGGGCAAGTGGCGAATGCCTCGGTTCGGCACCGCAAGCAAGAGCGTCGGGAGGTCTGCTCGGTAAAGGTGGCGGTGCCAGTCTACCTAGACTGGTCCGACAAGCCCATCACCTTCGACCAGGGTGACCACCCCGACCGCGTGCCGAGTCCGGGGAAATATCCGCTCGTTGTCGACCCCGTCATTGGCAACGTCAGGCTCACCAAGGTCCTCATGGACGGAGGCAGCAGCCTCAACATCATCTACGCCGAGACCCTCGGGCTCCTGTGGATCGATCTATCCTCGGTCTGGGCGGGCGCGACGCCCTTCCATGGGATCATCCCCGGGAAACGCGTCCAGCCCCTCGGACAACTCGATCTACCAGTCTGCTTCGGGACTCCCTCCAACTTCCGAAGGGAAACCCTCACGTTCGAGGTGGTTGGGTTCTGAGGAACCTACCACGCAGTGTTGGGGAGGCCATGCTACGCCAAGTTCATGGCCGTCCCCAACTACACCTACCTCAAGCTCAAGATGCCGGGCCCCGACGGGGTCATCACCGTCGCCCCCATGTACCGACACGCGTACGAATGCGACGTGGAGTGCGTGGAGTACGCCGAGGCCCTCGCCGAATCCGAGGCCCTCATCGCCGACCTAGAGAGCCTCTCCAAGGAGGCGCCAGACATGAAGCGCCACGCCGGCAACTTCGAGCCAGTGGAGACGGTTAAGTCCGTCCCTCTCGACCCCAGCAACGACACCTCCAAGCAGATCCGGATCGGCTCCAAGCTCGACCCCAAATAGGAAGCAGTGCTCGTCGACTTTCTCCGCGCAAACGCCGATGTTTTCGTGTGGAGTCCCTCGGACATGCCCGGCATACCGAGGGATGTCGCCGAGCGCTCGCTGGATATCTGAGCTGGAGCCCGACCCGTGAAGCAGCCTCTGCGCCGATTCGACAAAGAAAAGCGCAGAGCCATAGGCGAGGAGATCCACAAGCTAATGGCGGCATGGTTCATCAAAGAGGTATTCCATCCCGAATGGCTTGCCAACCCTGTGCTTGTGAGAAAGAAAGGAGGGAAATGGCGGATGTGTGTAGACTACACCGGTCTAAACAAAGCATGTCCAAAAGTTCCCTACCCTCTGCCTCGCATCGATCAAATCGTGGATTCCACTGCTGGGTGCGAAACCCTGTCTTTCCTCGATGCCTACTCAGGGTATCACCAAATCAGGATGAAAGAGTCCGACCAGCTCGCGACTTCTTTCATCACACTTTTCGGCATGTACTGCTATGTTACCATGCCGTTTGGTTTGAGGAATGCGGGTGCAACATACCAAAGGTGCATGAACCACGTGTTCCGCGAACACATTGGTCGAACGGTCGAGGCTTACGTCGATGACACCGTAGTCAAGATGAGGAAAGCCTCCGACCTCCTTTCCGACCTTGGAGTGACATTCCAGTGTCTCAAGGCGAAAGACATAAAACTCAATCCTAAGAAGTGTGTCTTCGGGGTCCCCCGAGGCATGCTCTTGGGGTTCATCGTCTCCGAACGAGGCATCGAGGCCAACCCAGAGAAACTCACGGCCATCACCAACATGGGGCCCATCAAGGACTTGAAAGACGTATAGTGGGTCATGGGATGCCTTGCGGCTCTGAGCCGCTTCATCTCGCGCCTCGGCGAAAGAGGCCTACCTCTGTACCGCCTCTTAAGGAAGGCCGAGTGCTTCACTTGGACCCCTGAGGCCGAGGAAGCCCTCGGGAACCTGAAGGCGCTCCTCACGAACGCGCCCATCTTGGTGCCTCCCGCTGCCGGAGAAGCCCTCTTGATCTGCGTCGCCGCTACCACTCAGGTGGTCAGCGCCGCGATCGTGGTTGAGAGACGAGAAGAGGGGCATGCATTGCCCGTCCAGAGGCCAGTCTACTTCATCAGTGAGGTACTGTCCGAGACCAAGATCCGCTACCCACAAATTCAGAAGCTGCTGTACGCGGTGATCCTGATGCGGCGGAAGTGGCGACACTACTTCGAGTCTCATCCGGTGACTATGGTGTCATCCTTCCCCTTGGGGAGATCATCCAGTACCGAGAGGCCTCAGGTAGGATTGCAAAGTGGGCGGTGGAAATCATGGGCGAGACAATCTCGTTCACCCCTCGGAAGGCCATCAAGTCCCAAGTCTTGGCGGACTTTGTGGCTGAATGGGTCGACACCCAGCTCCCAACAGCTCCGATCCAACCGGAACTCTAGACCATGTTTTTCGATGGGTCGCTGATGAAGACAGGGGCAGGCGCAGGCCTGCTCTTCATCTCGCCCCTCGGGAAGCACCTACGCTATGTGCTACGGCTCCACTTCCCGGCGTCCAACAATGTGGCCGAGTACGAGGCTCTGGTCAACGGGTTGCGCATCGCCATCGAGCTAGGGGTCCGACGCCTCGACGCTCGCGGTGACTCGCAACTCGTCATTGACCAAGTCATGAAGAACTCCCACTGCCGCGACCCGAAGATGGAAGCCTACTGCGATGAGGTTCGGCGCCTGGAGGACAAGTTCTACGGGCTCGAGCTCAACCACATCGCCCGACGATACAACGAGACTGCGGACGAGCTGGCTAAGATAGCCTCGGTGCGGACAACGGTTCCCCGGACGTCTTCTCCCGAGACCTGCATAAACCCTCCGTCAAGACCGACGACGCGCCCGAGCCCGAGAAGGCCTCGGCCCAGCCCGAGGCACCCTCGGCCCCCGAGGGTGAGGCACTGCGCGTCGAGGAGGAGCGGAGCGGGGTCACGCCTAATCGAAACTGGCAGACCCCGTACCTGCAATATCTCCACCGAGGAGAGCTACCCCTCGACCGAGCCAAAGCTCGGCGGTTGGCGCGGCGCGCCAAGTCGTTCGTCTTGCTGGGGGACGGGAAGGAGCTCTACCACCGCAGCCCCTCAGGCATCCTCCAGCGATGCATATCCATCGCCGAAGGCCAGGAGCTCTTATGAGAAATACACTCGGGGGCTTGCGGTCATAACGCAGCACCCCGAGCCCTTGTTGGAAACGCCTTCCGACAAGGTTTCTACTGGCCGACCGCGGTGGCCGACGCCACTAGAATTGTCCGCACCTGCCAAGGGTGTCAATTCTATGCGAGGCAGACACACTTGCCCGCTCAGGCTCTGCAGACCATACCCATCACCTGGCCGTTTGCTGTGTGGGGTCTGGACCTCGTCGGCCCCTTGTAGAAGGCACCCGGGGGCTACACGCACCTGTTGGTCGCCATCGACAAATTATCCAAGTGGATCGAGGTCCGACCCCTAAACAGCATCAGATCCGAACAGGCGGTGGCGTTCTTCACCAACATCATCCATCGCTTTGGGGTCCCGAACTCCATCATCACCGACAACGGCACCCAGTTCACCGGTAAAAAGTTCCTAGACTTCTGCGAGGATCACCACATCCGGGTGGACTGGGCCACCGTGGCTCACCCCATGACGAATGGGCAAGTAGAGCGTGCCAACGGGATGATCCTGCAAGGACTCAAGCCACGGATCTACAACGACCTCAACAAGTTCGGCAAGCGATTGACGAAGGAGCTCCCCTCGGTGGTCTAGAGTCTGAGGACCACGCCGAGCCGAGCCACGGGCTTCACACCGTTCTTTCTAGTCTATGGGGCCGAGGCCATCTTGCCCACAGACTTAGAATACGGTTCCCCGAGGACGAGGGCCTACGATGACCAAAGCAATCAAGCTAACCGAGAAGACTCACTGGACCAGCTGGAAGAGGCTCGGGACATGGCCTTACTACAGTCGGTGCGGTATCAGCAGTCCCTGCGACGCTACCACGCCCGAGGGGTTCGGTCCCGAGACCTCCAGGTGATCGACTTGGTGCTTCGGCTGCGACAAGACGCCCGAGGGCGGCACAAGCTCACGCCTCCCTGGGAAGGGTCGTTCGTCGTCGCCAAGGTTCTGAAGCCCGGGACGTACAAGCTGGCCAACAGTTAAGGCGAGGTCTACAGCAACGCTTGGAACATCCGACAGCTACGTCGCTTCTACCCTTAAGATGCTTTCAAGTCGTTCATACACCTCGTTCACACACAAAGTCTAATCATCAAGGAAGGGTCAGCCTTGCCTCGGCAAAGCCCGACCCTCCCTCGGGGGCTAGAAGGGAGGAACCCCCTCTCGTCAAAATTTTCCTCGAAAAAAGTCTTCCATCAAAAAGGCTTTCGCGTCTCCCAGCTATGTCAGTAGCAAAACCTCAATAAACGAATAAGGGCGCATGTAAGTGGCAAGGCCGACCGAGCCGAGGGACTCCTACGCCTCTGGGATACGGATACCTCACTCGTCGCCTACCACGAAAAATGACTCTTACTTGGGCAAGCTACCCTGCTACAGACGAACGGGCCCGGATACGCAAAACGGAAGGAAAAGGAGCACAACCTTATATTACGATAATAAAGTGTTTGGCCTCGGCGGCCGCAAAAGACACATATTCATTCAAAGAAAACTGCTTCGGCAGAGTCAGGCGTCGCCCGGAGAAGGAGCCGCGCCCTCGGCTTCGTCCCCACCTTCGGCAAGGTCCACCCCGGCCTCAGACGACGGCGCAAGCGGAAGGATCTCTGCCTCGAAGGTGGTTGCCAGCACCGCGCTTGGGCCCGCGACGGTCGCGTCGAGCCTCTGGACTTCGGCCAGGGCGGCTTCATCTTCATCGGGGAGGCAATACCCCTCGCTGACCTGCTCCAGATCCACGACATAGTGGGAAGCAAGCACGGCGAAGGCCCGCCTGACGCTGTGATGCAGCGCCTCGTGGAGTCTGCCACGCGCATGGTCACCCAAGGCCTGTAGGCGACTTTGAGGGGAGCTTCCCGAGGGGACGTCGTCGAAGCCAAAGACTCGACAGAAGGCCGAGATGGCCTCGGACATGGCCGCGTGGTCGGCCTCCCTCTGCTCGGCCGCCTGAGCGAGCGCCTTGGTGGACTTATCAAGGGCAGACTCGAGCTCTGCGGACAGCCAAAGCGGAAGACCTCAAACACAAGTTGAGGAACCGAGCTGAAACAAAAACTTAAAACAGCCAAGACATACCTCCGGCTTGGGCACGCTGTTTCGAGGATGCGGCTTGGGCCACGGCTAGGTCTGCTGCGAGGGCTCTAGCCCGATCAGACGCCTCGGCTAACTGGACTCCAAGAGCCTCAGCCCGGCTTTCGGCCTCGGCGGCCCGGCCCCGAGATTGGTCCCGCTCGCCGGTGACCCGGTCAAGCTCCGACTGCCGCCGCTGCGCCTCTGCGCGTGCCGCTGCTGCCTCTGCTCCCAGATCGACACAGAGCAACCAAAGGTCCGCCACCTCGACGCTCTGTTGGGAGAGGCGCGCGGTAGCCTTGGCAAGCGTGGTCCTCAGGGACCGCAGCGAACCCCAGACATCAACCTCGCGGTGGATGAACGACGACTTGGCAGCGCTCAGATCCGTCAGATCCTGAGGGAAGGAAGCGGGGCGTCACAAAGAATGCCTTGATCACGAGAAAGGTATGCCTGAAATCATTACCTGAAGGATCTTAGGAACGTCCCTGCAAAGGACTTCCAAGGTCGACCGGAGCGACCCCACCGTTGCCTCGGCACACTCACGAAGCCCATCCCAAGACTGCTCCTCCCGCTCATCGTCAAGAACGAAGAGAGGATCCGAGGCCCCACGGGTCCAGAACCGAAGCAACTGGCGCCGCCCCTCGGAACTGCGCCGCGCGGGGACAAGGCTGCCGCTCGATGGGATGGGCCGCGGTCCCGCGCCCCCCTCCTCCGAGGCACCAAGTAGCGATACCTCGGCCGTCTCAGCATTGGCGGCGATGGGTGGCTCCACGGCTAGAACAGCAACGGCCTCGGCAGCAGCCGGCGCCAGCGCCGGCAGCGTGTCTGGTGGGCCCAAGGCCACGGCCGCGCCAGCAGCCTCCCCCAGCGCGACGGCCGCCTCGACAGAAGAGCCACCCTCGGGAGCTCGCTCCACGGCAACTGGTGCCGCCTGAGCCCCCCGCTGTGGGGCGTCTTGCGAGGAGGTCAGCTGGCCGGCGAGGCCCGGCGCGGCACTAGCTGCGGAAGCCGACGCCGTCTTGAGGACCTTCCGGGGAGCCAGATCGGTCGAACCGTGACTCCGCTTGCTAAGGAGAAAAGGAAAATCAGGGTCGGGACATACGAAGGAGGAGCCAGAACGAAGATATCCTAAGATACTTACCCACTCTAGACCATAATCAATCGTGCCTGTGGGGAGGTCTCTCGGACCTCAACCCCCGAAGGTACCACCGAGGTCTGCCTCGCTGCCAGCCTCGGTACCATCCTCGCCTTGGGCGCCCTAGGCGCCCGAGAGACGGACTGCCCAGGCGCAGCCACGACAACCTGAGGATCGCCCTCCCGCGCAGTCGGCATGGGCAACGGTTCTCAAGGAACCGGCAGCTCGGCCTGACTCCCCGGGGTCACCTCAACTTCCCCGGTCGAGGGGTCAAGTACCCCCTCGGTCTGCCCCCGCTCTTCGGACTGGGACCCCGACGTCCCGGCCCCGGATACCGACGGCGCCAGCCCGCTCGGGGGCTGGCTTGACGACCCCTGGCCCAGCCTCAGATCCGGGCTGAGGCCAAGGTGGGCAGCCATATCGTCGTCTTCATCGTCGTCTTCATCGTCGTCGTCGTCAGGCGTCTCCGGCGACGGCTCCCTCGGGAGCCCATCCCTCTCCTACCGACGACGGAGCCTTTCCAAGGCGTCCCGAGCCCGCGTCCGCTCGCGGGCCCGAGCCTTCTTCGCGTCCTTTTTCTCCTTCCTCTTCTCCGCGGCAACTATCCGCGCAGCTCGGTCCACCGCGTCCTCCGGGACCGGTGGCAGGGAAGGCTTGTGATGCTCTACCTCCTGGAGACAGATGAAAAGTCTCGGCTGTGAGGACCAAGGGCAATCTGACGCAAGGAGAAAGAAGGAGCGGACACTCACCAGGGACACACATCCGCGGTCAGGACGCATCAAGGGCTGGGAAAGGGCGCCGGCGTCCGGCTTCCCCAACGTGACGGCTACCCGCCTGTGGAGGTCGTCGACAGGAAGGGGATCCGAGGACATCCGCAAACCCTCTAAGTCGGCCCTCGGCGTCATCTCCCAAAGCGGCAGCCGCCGCTCCGACAAGGGAAGCACCCTCCGGCGATGAATAGCGGCGACCACTCCCGCAGCGGTGAGCCCTCCTTTCCGCAACTCCTCCAGGGCCTTCAGAAGGGGCTGGAGATTCTTCTGTCCGTCGTGCGGGGTCCCGTAGCGCCAGATATCGGCGGTGGCGGTCACCACTCACTGAGAAAACGACGGGAGCCTCCCGTCGTCATTTCGGAGATAGAACCACCGGTGCTGCCACCCTTTGTTCGAGGACGCAAGGATGGCGGGGATATACTTCGGCGCCCGCGCCTGCCTCAGCTGGAGGATGCAACCACCAGCCCGCACTGCCGTGCGGACCCTTCTCTCCCCCGTCGGTGAGGCAAAAAGCTCCGCGGAGAAGAAATGAGTCCACAGGTCCCAGTGAGGGTCAATCCCCAAGTATCCTTCACAAACCGCCGCGAAGATGGCGGCTTGCGAGATGGAGTTAGGGCTGAGGTTATGCAGCTCCACCCCATAGACGTGCAGAATCGCCCGCATAAAACAGCTTGCCGGCACTCCGAACCCCCGCTCGTGAAAGGAGACGAAGCTCACGACATACCCCGGCGGCGGGGACGGGGCGGCTCCGCTCGGAGGGGCCATCCACTCCGGCTGCGGGTCACCGGAGAGAGGGCGAAGCAAACCCTCAGCAACAAGGGCCGCCAGGTCATCCGCCGTGACGGTGGAGAAAGGCCACGGGTCGCGCGGCGGAACAATGGTCACCCGGTCGGCCATCACCAAGCAGAAGAGGTGGCAGCGGAAAGGACTGGGTGAGCGGTTTCCTTTCTCTTGCTATTCCCTCGGGTTGCGAAAACCTAAGAAGGAGGCAAGTAGCAGAGTAAAAAACCGTCACTGGTCCCTCTCCCGAATATATATAAAGGCCCAGGCGAGACCCATTCAACACTTCGCCCGAACCCGCCGCGGATTCAAAACTCAAAGCGAAACGCCCGTTCCTTGAACGGCTCACGCACGCGCAACGGCCGCCCCGTGAACCACTCGTCCCGTCGCATTAACTCTGCGGCAGGACGGGCGGCACCTTTGGCGGGCGAAGCAGGCGACGCTTCACCTCTGCCGTAATGACCGCATCAAAAAAGGTGCGCCACGTCATTCGATTTTGTACCCTTTTCCTTTTCCCCTTTCTCTCTCTTACAACAAGGACCGGGAAAGGGGATACCCCGAAAGGGATCCTTCTCTGTGAAGGAAACGGGCCCCAAGCCCCCCTACTGATCAGAGGTTCGAAGGCTGGCCCCTCGGAGGGGTTCAATAGCCGCCTTAGAGCGCTCGGGCTCCGCGCCCACTACTGATCAGAGGTTCGAAGGCCAGCCCCTCAGAAGGGTTCAACGGCCGCGTCAGGCCACTCGGGCTCCGCGCCCACTACTAATCAGGGGTTCGTAGGCTGGCCCTCGAAGGGTTCGACAGTCGCCTCAGACGCAGAGCGAGGGATGACCCTAGGTACGTTCGATACATAACCAAGGCTCGGGCTACGCTCCCGAGGTACCCTAGGACATTTCTGAGACCAACGGGAACGATTTTGTAATGGAATCCCATCAGAGGGAGGCATCGAGCCCTCGGACCCCGTCAAAAGGGGACCGGGTCCGGAAAATCACCCGCAGGTACTTTTGGAGCGCGCCTCCGGGCCTCTAGCCGACCCCTAACAAATGGGGCACGGGCGTCCGCTCGGATTACCCGTCAGCAGCTCACTGGAGACACCATGTTCGGCACCCTCCAAGGGCAACATGGCGCTTTCCCCCCCCCCCCCTCCTCCTTGCGGAAAGGCGACGCAGGGGCGTATGTAAAAAAAGTCGAGTCTGTCCTTGACCGTCCTCTCGCTCTGTGCGGAGGCTCGGGGGCTGCTCTCGCAAACCCGGCTCCGGCCAAACCGTTGACAGCGTCAACATACCAGCCCGAGAACTTGGAACCCGACCGTGCACCCGGGCTACGGCCAACTCGCATGAGGGAACAACCAGACCGGCCGAAGTATCACGAAACGCATTAAGACCTCGAAGGAGTCAAACCACTCCTCCGAGGCCTCGAGGGCTACACCCGGCGGGTGCGCTCGCGCGCACCCACCGGAACAAAACGCAACCGAGAAAGGCTGGTCCCCTTGCAAAAAGTGCGACAAAAGCCTCCAAGCGAGTATTAACACTCCCTTCGAGGCTCAGGGGCTACTGTCGGGGACCATAATTAGGGGTACCCCCGAGACTCCTAATCTCAGCTGGTAACCCCCATCAGCACAAAGCTGCAAAGGCCTGATGGGTGCGATTAAGTCAAGGCTCGGTCCACTCAAGGGACACGATCTCGCCTCGCCCGAGCCCAGCCTCGGGCAAGGGCAGCCTACCCCAGAGGATTTACGTCTTGCCCGAGGACCCCCTCAAGCAACGGACACACCTTCGGCTCGCCTGAGGCCCAGTCTTCGCCAAGAAGCAACCTTGGCCAAATCGCCACGACGACCGACCGTATCGCAGGAGCATTTAATGTAAGGATGGCCTGACACCTTATCCTGACGCGCGCCCTTCAGTCGACAGAGCCGAAGTGACCGCAGTCACTTCGCCGCTCCACTGACCGGCTTGACAAGAGGACAGCGCCGCCTGCGCCGCTCCGACTGCTGTGCCACTCGACAGAGTGAGGCTGACAGCAGCCAAGTCCGGCCTCGGGCGCCATAGGAAGCTCCTCCTCGCCCGACCCTAGGGCTCGGACTTGGCCTCGGCCCCGGAAGACGACGAACTCCGCATCGCCCGAACCCAGGGCTCGGACTCGGCCTCAGCCCCGGAAGACGACGAACTCCGCCTCGCCCGACCCAGGGGCTCGGCCTCGGCCTCGAAAGACAGACTCGACCTCGACCTCGGAGGAGCCTCCGCCTCGCCCAACCCAGGGCTCGGACTGACCACGTCAGAGGAGGGGCCATCATTACCCTACCCCTAGCTAGCTCAGGCTACGGGGAACAAGACCGGCATCCCATCTGGCTCGCCCCGATAAACAAGTAATGATGGCGCCCCGCATGCTCCATGACGGCGGTGGCTCTCAGCCCCCTTATGGAAGCAAGGAGACGTCAGCAAGGACTCGACAGCCCCGACAGCTGTCCTTCCGCCAGGCTCCAGCGCTCCTCCGACGGCCACGACATCACACGAACAGGGTGCCAAAACCTCTCCGACTACCACGACGGCATGTACTTAGGACACTAGCTCCTCTCTGCTAGACACGTTAGCACACTGCTACATCTCCCATTATACACCTGGACCCTCTCCTTACGCCTATAAAAGGAAGGTCCAGGGCCCTCTTACAAAGGGTTGGCCGCGCGGGGAAGGACGGGACGGCGCGCGCAGGCCTCTCGCTCCCTCCCGCGCGGACGCTTGTAACCCCCTACTGCAAGCGCACCCGACCTGGGCGCGGGACAAACACGAAGGCCGCGGGTTTCCCCTTTTACGCCTGTCTCCCTCCGGTTTTTCCCCCCTTCGCGCTCCATCTCGCGCCGACCCATCTGGGCTGGGGCACGCGGCGACAATTTACTCGTCGGTCCAGGGACCCCCCGGGGTCGAAACGCCGACACATGTGGAAATAAGTTTGAATGTTGTCAGGTTCGCCAGACAAAATGATCTAACCGTCATTGATTATTATAAATCAATGATGGATAATATTGATGAGGTCACCGACAAGAGAGTGATGGCTTTGGGAGCAATAGGAAAGGACAAGATCATGGTAGCCAGAGCCTACAACAAGAAGGTCAAAGCAAAGTCATTTCAAGTAGGGGACCTGGTGTGGAAGACCATCCTGCCTCTAAGGAATAAAGACCGGAAGTTTGGGAAATGGTCGCCAGGCTGGGAGGGTCCTAATAAAGTAAAACAGGTAATGTCTGGTAATGCCTATTTACTACAAACATTACAAGGCAAGGATTTACCCAAGGCTTTGAATGGGCGTTTCCTCAAGCAGTACCATCCTAGTATGTGGCAAGATGCTTAAGAAAACCGATGTAATCATATCGAGTTAAGATGCTTTTGGTTTGCTCAGCTCCACCAAAAGGCAGGGGGGCATATGTTGGGCGCCAATTTGAGAGGGCGGACGGTCCGACCCTGAGGCCGAACGGTCCACGGTCCGTACGGTCCGCGCCTGTGGGTCGGACGGTCCGCGCAAGCGCAGAACAGATTAGGGTTCTGAGTTTCTTGCTATGTTTGTTGGCGAAAATCTCGAGATAAGCTCGGAATTTTGTTGGTAATGGGTTCAGCCCCACTCCTCTATAAAAGCAGAGGAATACGACCGATTTAATCAATCAATCGAACCCTCAATCAATACAATTTACATTTATTCTTAGGAGTAGTTCTAGGGTGTGTTTGGTTTGACTTTTGGCTTTGGCTTTTGCCCTCCTAAAAGCCAAAAGCCAACCAAAGGGATGGATCCAGGAAGCAGCTTTTCCTAAAAGCCGACTTTCTCGTAGTGCAAATCTGAAAGCACCTCTGTAACTGCTTTTAGTGGCTTTTCGGATGGAACTATGAAAACATATATAGAAGAATTTTTAACGACTTTTAGTGGTTTCCACCAAACGGTTTTTAGCTTTTTAACCGCTTACAGCCTACAACAGCTTTTTCCGCAGCTCACAGCCCACAACAATTTTTTCACAGCCACAGCCCAACCAAACAGACCCCTAGTCTAATTCTAGTTTAGCCTCTCAATCCCCAAATTCTCCGCTTCTCTTCGACTCTACATCGATTAGAGGAGTCTAGGTCGGTTTGCCCGAGCCTAGACATCACCTAGGATCTCTCCTCCCCGACGGGGTCCCTCCCGGGAGCGAGATCCAGGCGCCGTCGGCGATCTTCTGCGCACGCACGGACCGTCCGGCCGTCAGGCAGGAAACCCTAGCCTCGCACCAGGCCGCGAACCGTCCGGCCCCTAGCCGCGGGCCGTCCGCCCCTGTGCAGAGAGCACCACCGCTGGTTCGTGTTGAGTGATTGGCGCCCTAAAAAGGTGTCAACGCAGGGCCTTAGCAGTTGTGTACTATAGCGAACATGGTACCAACTTGTAAATTGTACTTCAACAATTGTGTTTCTCTCATCGAGACAATTAAAAGGAGGTGTTTGGTTTGAGGAATCACTCTGTCCAAAATAAGGTGGTGCATTATGGATCCATTCCTCAAAATTGGTGGGATGACCCCATTCCTTATATTAGTACTAAGTAACTAACTATGAGGAATTGGGTGGTGATGGATCAACACATTCCATTCCACAAACCAAACAAAAAAGTGAGGAATGAGAAGATGATGGACTAGCTCAATCCTCAAACCAAACACCCTAAAAATGTATATATAGAACGGCATTTCCTGATCTGACGAGAAAATTACAAGATCAAAAACCATCGAAGCCTGTTATGTTAGCCTAAAACAAAACTAGAGTTGCTTTTACACGGATTTGTAAGTTTTTTTACCACTAATGGGAATTCAAATTGTTCAATCCAATTACACAAAAGCAAGTCATTCTATTATTTTTAAGCTATCTCCGGTAGCTTACTCGTCCACATCTTTTATTTAAAATTCCATTCTATAAATAGTGCAAATAAATATGTAAGAAACAGTGTTTTTCATGACTATATATAAAATATGATGGCTATATATATAGCCTTACCCTTATTCTCTTCTTCCGACCCTGTTACATCGTTAATTCTCTAATCTAGAAGACCTATGCTTGTTGGCCGACCCACGAACTGTTTCCCCGAAATAAAATACGGCAACCTAAGAGCTGCGGGACTCTGATTAAAAACACACAGTTGTTAGAAACTTCACAGGTCTTCTCCGCAGGAGAGTTGAACTACCTAGGAAAGGTTCGATGTGTTACAGCAATGCAAGAACACAATAAATTTAAAGATTAAAATACACAAGAGTTGACTAAGATCCAGACTGCTGCGTTGACCATGGGGAGCCTATTCAATCACGCAGTTGGACATATACACTGTATGTGTTATTGCATTTTCGCTGCCTGCTAGGTACAAGTACTACGTAGTACTCAATTCAAGTATCTTATTGGCTTGGGTTTGGTTGTTATTCTAGGATGCACTAGTGCGCTTGCAATGACCTGGATACCCTTTTCTCCCCTGAAATAATGCACTCCTAACTCTGTCGGTGCGGTTTAAAATAAATAAACTCTCTGCTTCTGTATCATGCAAGATTCATAAAGCGGTCTGACACTAGCTCACGGCTACAAGAGGTCAACTGCGATCTTAGCTGCATAATTAAACGTTTTTTTGAACCTTAGCACCTTGACTTTGACTAGATGCATAATATGGTGTCAGTCTCAATGGTTCGTTGCTAAGAGCATGTACAACCCACGTAAAAATACTATGTATCTTAAGTGGTATCAAGGTGTTAAGTGTAAAAAAAGCACGAGAGACGATATCTTGGTAAATGAACGTCTATAGCACGGTTCTCTAAGGTAGTGTTTGGTTAAAGAGTCAAGTAGAACGGAGTCATTCTGTCTCAGTTTTGTTGTTGTTTGGTTACAAAGTAATTAGAACGGAATGGCTCCAATTAGAAAATATTCTCCTCAGATCTGGAACCATTCCGCTCCAAAAAATCAACCGGACGGAGCCGCTCCGTTCCCATCCCGCTCTCACAGTCACGCTCCGTTCCGTTCACTCTGCAACCAAACAAAAAACAGAGTCGCTCCGTTCCAGATTACCAAACACAGAACAGAGCGGCTCCGTTCCTAGAATCAGGGATGGAACGGCTCTGTTCTACTTGGCTCCTCTAGATGCAATTTCACCCATATAACGGCGTATTCGGTTGTTCTTCAATCCATGTGAGTTGGATGGTATTAAGTCGGTTTAAATCCACAGCATGTTAAAATCCATCTCAATCCTACTCCAATCCACATGGAATAACAATAACTGAACAAGCTCTAAATGAGTTGTATCTTAAAAGATTCTAGTGAATAAGATAAGTTGGTTTGTATGAAGGAATTTCTTAGAGTTGTTCGGTTGGGCCTGGAATGACCTGGATCAAGGCATGATCCATGGGTGTCATCCTGGCACGGATTCAATACAAGCCCGCAACGAAGTAGTCGTTCGTTTAGCCCACGCGTGTTCAGAAACCAGGCCCAATCCACGCGAAAACACTGAATCCTGGCCTGGAATTGATCCACTAATTAACAGGTGTGGAACTCCTCCTAGCGCCTGGGTGTGGAAGCGACGACGCGATGGAACCGCAAGCCCCCTTCCGCCGCCGGCCGCCGGCATCTTCACCCGCAACATTTTCTCCTGTGAGATCATTGTTCCCTTCCTTCCCTTATCTCTCGTGTCTGTGATAGTGTCCCAGACTCTCTCCCTTGCCTCCACCTCCACCGTGTCGCCTGCCATGCCCCTGTCCGCGGTCGGCGACGTGGACGTCACTATCCTCCACCTGCGTGCGGCGGATCCCGCCCTTGCCACCATTATCGGCGCACAAGTCTTCTTGCGTTCAAGTGCCTGTACCGCCGGATGCACTGGCTCGTTCGATTAATCCTATACAAGCACTGGCTCGTTCGATTTATCCTATACAAGCAGCACACCTTCAAGGTTGATGCCTCCATATACTCCTGTAGTCCCGCTTCCTGGCACTTCTTGACAGAGAGGCTAGTGTGATCCTCAGCATCGTTCTCTTTGCGTGACTTCTCTAGATCTGCTACGGTCCCTAGAAACATGTTTGTCGTTATGTAAATCTAGATTGAGGTCTTCTTGAAACGTGCTAACGGGAGCAAACCAGCTAGCAGCTATACACGTTCGAAACAGATTTTAATCGTCATATCTAGTCACCGTGATTTTAGCAGCTAGCAGATTTTAGCAACATGATTTTAGCACAGATTATGATACTACACTTTTTAGCATCTAGGAGCTAGATCAGCTAATTGATTTTAGCAGCTACATACAAATCTAGACATCGTTATTAGTTTGATACTACTGTTTGAAATAAATACTATTTTGATGGAATATGCAGCAATGCCATATGAACATTCAGTATAATACTATTGACTGAAATAAATATTCAGTCTTATTTTTTTATGAAACACAGAGCAACCCCTATACACTCCATACGCTGATCAATTTGACTAAGCACCATGGAGTTGAGTCAAGACAAAGAGTTCAGTATAATATTAGCTGATGATGAGTGGTCTATCAACATTGAATATTACTAATTTGAATATTCAACTTTTTCTTTGTAGATTTTACCCGCACCGGTTAGAGTTGGAGAAGACCAACCCCCACCATCTTGGGACCCGGTACCATCCCCGAGAGGTACATTTTGGGACCCAGTGGCCCTTATCTTTTTGCAATGAGTACAGGGTTAATGGATCGCATTAGAAGGAGGAGACAAGAGGATGATGATGATATGGTGATGTTCTTCCTTCCCGCATTACACTTGTTGCGTTCTAGCTCTCCTAGAGGGAGGAGGTTTAAGAAGCGGCGACACACATCCAAGCTAAGTGGCGAGGAGCATGTTTCGGAGTTGCTTGAAGGGCATGTGAAGAACTGCCGAGTAGCATTTAGAATGGAACCTAGAATTTTTAGAGCCCTAGCCAACTATCTTAGGAAGGAAAGGTTGGTACGTGACACAAGGATAAAAGTTGAGGAAAAGCTCGGCTTTTTTCTATACATGATAAGCCATAATGCATCGTTTGAGGACCTGCAAGAAGAGTTCGGGCATAGTGGTGACACTTTTGAAGCCTCCTTCTCCAATTCAAGTGCATCCGAAAATTGAAAGGAATCCTAGTTTTTATCCTTACTTCAAGGTGATGGCACTTCTATTCTTGCCCAATATCTATCCATTTTCTTCTAGATTTTAGAAATTCACATATAGTTTTTTTTGCAGAACTGCATCGGTGCAATTGATGGCACTCATGTGCCCATTACATTTCACCTGACAAAGCTGCTCCTTTTAGAAACAAGAAGGGAACTCTTAGCCAAAATGTGATGGTAGCTTGCGATTTTGACCTAAATATCACTTTCATATCTACTGGGTGGGAGGGATCTGCCACAGATGCTAGAGTTCTAAGATCTGCAATGAATAATGGATTCCATGTACCTCCAGAAAAGTTCTATTTGGTTGATGGTGGGTATGCCAACACCACGTCATTCCTTGCACCTTATCGTGGAGTTAGATACCATCTAAAGGAGTATGGGCAAGGTCACCGTAGACCTCATAACTACAAGGAATTATTTAACCATCACCATGCCATACTGAGGAATCATGTTGAAAGGACTTTGGGGGTTGTGAAGAAGCGCTTTCCCATCCTCAAAGCTGCCACATTTCATAAAATAAGGAATCAAGTGAAGATACTAGTAGCAGCTGCTGTACTTCACAATATTATTCGATCACTCAATGGGGATGAGATGAGGAATGGTTAGATAATCAACCAGATAATATCTCACCGCAAAACTTAGAGATGCAATAGCACAAGAAATGTGGAATAATTACCAACAAAATAGAAATTAGTGGCACATGTGTTGAATGTTGAATGATTATCATTCGTAGAAATTAGTGGCACAAGAAATGTGGATTGATTATCATTCGTAGAAACTGTCTTTGTTTAATGTTGCTTTCTAATGAAAAAACATGTTCCCCACTCATTGTTGTTCTTTTAATTTTATTCCCTGTATTAGGAAGCATAAGTTGCATAATTTAAGTTCATGTTCTTCTCAAAGAACATGTACATGCAGTTTAGGTGCTATTGTTCTCAGAGATGATGTCGTCTAATGTTGTTCAACTTTTATATGACCATTTCACTCTATTCTTTAACATTTGGTGAAAGGGAAATGTGCCCTTGGGCCAATTCTAAGTATTTTGGTGGTTTAGTGCCCAACACAAGTGCCTAAGTGTAAAGAGGTGGACAAAGTACAAATCAAGGATAAAGGTATGTTTCTCAGACTTAGTACATTGTTTTATAGACTAATGTATTGTGTCTAAGTGCTGGAAACAGGATAAATCCAATTGGAAATGTCTTGGCTCGAGCAGCCAAGAATCTGCTGAGTCTGGGAGCACCGGACTGTCCGGTGGTGCACCGGACAGTGTCGGGTGCGCCAGACTGGCTCGAGCGAAGTGGCCGCTTTCGGGAATTCGCCGACGACGTACGGCTAAAATTCACCGGACTGTCCGGTGTGCACCGGACTGTCCGGTGAGCCAACGGTCGGCCGAGCCAACGGTCGGCCGCGAAATCCGCGTGCGACACGTAGCCGAGCCAACGGTCGGAAGGGGGCACCGGACTGTCCGGTGTGCACCGGACATGTCCGGTGCGCCAACGGCTCCAAGGCCGCCAACGGTCGGCTTCGCCATTTAAGGAAGGAAATCGGGCACCGGACACTGTCCGGTGCGCACCGGACTGTCCGGTGCACCCGACGACAGAAGGCAAGAATGGCCTTCCAGAATTGCTCTCAACGGCTCCTAGCTGCCTTGGGGCTATAAAAGGGACCCCTAGGCGCATGGAGGAGATACCAAGCATTCCTACAACATTCCTAAGCACTAAAACATCGATTCCGCGCATTTGGTTCATTGTGATAGCATCTAGAGCTCTTGTTAAGTTGTGAACTCATTGAGTGGTGTTGCGAGCTCTTGTTGCGACTTGTGTGCGTGCTGTTGCTCTGATTTTGAGTCTTGTGTGCGTTGCTAGTTTCTCCCTTACTCCGTATTTCTTTGTGAATCTCAAGTGTAAGGGTGAGAGGCTCCAAGTTGTGGAGATTCCTCGCAAACGGGATATTGAAAGGCAAAGCAAAACATTGTGGTATTCAAGTTGGTCTTTGGACCACTTGAGAGGGGTTGATTGCAACCCTCGTCCGTTGGGACGCCACAACGTGGAGTAGGCAAGCGTTGGTCTTGGCCGAACCACGGGATAAACCACTGTGTCATCTCTGTGTTTGATCTCTTGTGGTATTGCGTTTTGTTGAGACTCCTCTCTAGCCACTTGGCGATTATTGTGCTAACACTTAACAAGTTTTTGTGGCGATAAGTTTAAGTTTCACAGGATCACCTATTCACCCCCCCTCTAGGTGCTCTCAATTGGTATCAGAGCCGTTCTCTTCACAAAAGGGACTAACCGCCCGAAGAGATGGATCCTAAAGGGAAGGGAATCGTGATCAACGACAAGGAGAAGGAGTCCTTCGTCAACGAGCCAAGGGATGACAAGTCCAATGACTCGGGCTCGGGCCACAGACGCAAAGATGGGAAGAAGAAGAAGACAAGACGCATCAAGGAGATCGTCTACTACGACAGCGATGAGTCTACTTCCTCCCAAAAGGACGACGACCACAACGAATACGAGAGAAAGAAACCGGTCAATTCGAACTTTTCTTTTGATTACTCTCGTATTCCTCAAAGTACTAGTGCTCATTTATTATCTATTCCACTTGGTAAACCTCCTCATTTTGATGGAGAGGACTACGGATTTTGGAGTCACAAAATGCGTAGTCACTTGTTCTCTCTCCATCCTAGCATATGGGAGATTGTAGAAAGTGGAATGCACTTTGATAGTACGGATAGTCCCATGTTTATTAATGAACAGATTCATAAAAATGCACAAGCTACTACTGTGTTGCTAGCCTCTTTGTGCAGGGACGAGTACCATAAGGTGAGCGGCTTGGACAATGCCAAGCAGATCTGGGACACCCTCAAGATCTCTCATGAGGGGAATGATGTCACCTTGCTTACCAAGATGGAGTTGGTGGAGGGCGAGCTTGGACGGTTCGCAATGATAAGGGGCGAGGAGCCAACTCAAACATACAACCGGCTCAAGACCCTTATCAACAAAATAAGGAGCTACGGAAGCACGCGATGGACGGATCACGACGTCGTCCGCCTAATGCTAAGGTCCTTTACCGTTCTTGATCCTCATTTGGTGAACAATATTCGTGAAAATCCTAGGTACACCAAGATGTCGCCCGAAGAAGTTCTGGGGAAGTTTGTAAGCGGGCGAATGATGATCAAGGAGGCAAGATATGTGGACGACGCGTTGAACGGTCCTATTCATGAGCCTCAACCCATTGCTCTCAAGGCAACGAGGAGCAAGGAGGCGCTACCAAGCAAGGTGGCGCAAGTTGAGGCGGCCGGGCTAAATAATGAGGAGATGGCCCTCATCATTAAGCGCTTCAAGACGGCGCTTAAGGGTCGCAAGGGACAGCCAAACAAGACCAAGACAAAGGAGAAGCGCTCGTGCTTCAAATGTGGTAAGATTGGTCATTTCATTGCTAACTGTCCCGATAATGAAAGTGACCAGGAAAAGGGGAACAAAAGGGAGAAGAAGAAGCATTACAAGAAGGCCAAGGGCGAGGCACATATCGGAAAGGAGTGGGATTCGGATTGCTCCTCCTCCGACTCCGACAATGAAGGACTCGCCGCCACCGCCTTCAACAAGTCATCCCTCTTC
Organism: Zea mays; assembly: GCF_902167145.1. Classification (NCBI taxonomy): domain Eukaryota; kingdom Viridiplantae; phylum Streptophyta; class Magnoliopsida; order Poales; family Poaceae; genus Zea; species Zea mays. Next base: position 68,093,045 of record NC_050096.1, on the reverse strand, counting down.
CCCAACGAGCGTCACACTTGCCTCATGGCAAGGGAGAAGAAAGTAAGCACTCATGATACTAGTACTTATGCTTCTTCAAGTGAGGATGAGTCTAGTGATGATGATGAGATAGATTACTCATGCTTATTCAAGGGATTAGATAGATCTAAAATTAATAAGATTAATGAGTTTATTGATGCTTTGAATGACAAGAATAGATTACTAGAAAAACAAGAGGATCTTTTATATGAGGAGCATGATAAATTTGTTAGTGCACAAAATTCTCTTGCTCTAGAAATTAAGAGGAATGAAATGCTCTCTAGTGAATTATCTACTTGTCATGAATCCATTTCTAAGTTAAAAAGTGTTAATGATGATTTGAATGCTAAGTTAGAAATAGCTAGTAAATCAACATCTTGTGTAGAAATTGTTGAAACTTGCAATAGGTGTAAAGATTTTGACATTAATGCTTGTAGTGAACACCTAGTTTCAATTTCCAAACTTAATGATGAATTGGCTAGTCTTAATGCTCAACTTAAGACTAGCAAGAGTAATTTTGATAAGCTAAAATTTGCAAGGGATGCCTACACAATTGGTAGACACCCCTCAATTAAGGATGGACTTGGCTACAAGAGGGAAGCCAAGAACTTGACAAGCCATAAGGCTCCCATCTCCGCCAAGGAGAAAGGGAAGGCCCCTATGGCTAGTAGTGTGCAAAAGAACCATGCCTTTATGTATCATGATAGGAGACAATCTAGAAATGCTTATAAGAGATGTAACGCACATGATGCTTTTGATTCTCATGACATGTTTGCTTCTAGTTCTTCTTATGTGCATGATAGAAATGTTGGTAGGAGAAATGTTGCTCATAATATGCCTAGAAGAAATGTTGTTGTTCCAAGGAAAGTAATGAATGAACTCTCTACAATTTATCATGCTTTAAATGCTTCCTTTGCTATTTGTAGAAAGGATAGGAAAATAGTTGCTAGGAAGTTAGGGGCAAAATGCAAGGGAGACAAAACTTGCATTTGGGTCCCTAAGAATATTTGCACTAACCTTGTAGGACCCAACATGAGTTGGGTACCTAAGACCCAAGCCTAAATTTGCCTTGCAGGTTTATGCATCCGGGGGTTCAAGCTGGATTATCGACAACGGATGCACAAACCATATGACGGGGGAGAAGAAGATGTTCACCTCCTACGTCAAGAATAAGGATTCCCAAGATTCAATTATATTCGGTGATGGGAATCAAGGCAAGGTAAAAGGGTTAGGTAAAATTGCAATTTCTAATGAGCACTCTATCTCCAATGTGTTTTTAGTTGAGTCTCTTGGTTACAATTTGCTATCTGTTAGTCAACTATGCAATATGGGATATAATTTCCTTTTTACAAATGTAGATGTGTCTGTCTTTAGAAGAAGTGATGGTTCACTAGCCTTTAAGGGTGTAATAGACAGCAAGCTTTACTTAGTTAATTTTGCAAAAGAAGAGGCCGGTCTAGATGCATGCTTAATTGCTAAGACTAGCATGGGCTGGCTGTGGCATCGCCGCTTAGCACATGTGGGGATGAAGAACCTTCACAAGCTTATAAAGGGAGAACACGTGATAGGTTTGACTAACGTACAATTCGAAAAAGATAGACCTTGTGCAGCTTGTCAGGCAGGTAAACAGGTGGGAGGAGCGCATCACAGCAAGAATGTGATGACCACATCTAGACCCCTGGAGCTGCTACATATGGACCTCTTCGGACCCGTCGCCTATCTAAGCATAGGAGGAAGTAAGTATGGTTTAGTTATTGTTGATGACTTTTCCCGCTTCACTTGGGTGTTCTTTTTGCAGGATAAGTCTGAAACCCAAGGGACCCTCAAGCGCTTCCTCAGGAGAGCTCAAAATGAGTTTGAGCTCAAAGTGAAGAAGATAAGGAGCGACAACGGGTCCGAGTTTAAGAACCTTCAAGTGGAGGAGTTCCTTGAGAAGGAAGGGATCAAGCACGAGTTCTCCGCTCCCTACACACCACAGCAAAATGGTGTGGTAGAGAGGAAGAACAGGACACTAATTGTTGGGGACTTGTTCTCAAATGCTTCGAATTAAGAACAAGGCAACACGGAAAATGTTAGGTATTAAGGTCCTTCGTCCTTCATAACGATATATCCCCTCGGGATATATAGCATCTCGGACGAAGGTTACAAAGAACATACCTTCGTAAGCATAACAATGAAGAATAAAGCATTCACATAAATCATGAAATAAACATGTAAATATTATCATAGAATTATCTATACTTGTATTAATGAATATAAATGACTTTGAAGTACAAATGTACCTTCGGTCTTGCGGAAGGCAAAAAGTACGAATGTGATGCGAAGGCAAAAAGCAGGTTCGCGTGAACAGTACAGAGGTACTGTTCATCTATTTATAGACACAGGTCGCAGCCTGTGACAAATTACAATTATGCCCCTTGCGGAAGTTTACAACATTGACTCGGACATACATGTATAAAAAGGTCATTCTGCCTCTATGTCGGTTTAAAACGCCGAAGCTCCATAAAAAGGGACCTTCGGCCATCTCTTAGAAACGACTTTGGCCGAAGCTGCTTCTTCGTGTGAGACCTTCGGCGTACCGAAGCACAACCCCAACAGTAGCCCCTTTCGCGGTGCTAGATCGTTCTTCGTAACGAGCTTGGCCCGTGAAAAAAAACCTCTTCAGCTTCGGGAAGCCGAAGGTCCAAAAAACACCTTCCCTGAGCTCGTTGCGGAGAAACGATCCGACTTCCGAGCGCGTGCCAAGCCCACTTTGTAGAGTTACTGTTTGGTCTTTGCGGTCCACTGCACAGCGGGTATGAGTTACTGCGCGCCTGGTGTAACAGTTCCACCGCTTCGCCTTCCTACCTGCAGCACTATATAAACAAACAGGTGGGTGTGAAGTTACCACAGCATTCATTGCTATTTGCACTGTTTCGCTGCCAAAATTTTTCACCATAGCCGAAGCTTAAGTCTCAGAATCGAACGAAGGTGCTTCTCAACGTCCGCTTCGTCAGAAAGAAGAGCTTCGGAGAAAAGAAAAAAGGAAAAAAGTTTTTGACTTCCCAAACTTAGAATCAAATGGCGAGAATACGATCTACTGCCAAAGTTGTACGTGAGGGAGACGAAGCCGAAGGTTCAGACACTGTGCCCATCTCCGAAGCAATGCAGCGTTCCAGTCTACTGACTACAGAAGAAATGCCTGCTGCTGAAGCAGGCCCAACAACTGCCGAAGGAAAAGAAAACATTGAAGGGACTGACTCCGAAGATGACTATCACCTTGCTACGCCCAGCAAGCCCAGTCACCTGGATTTTGGGAAATCAACTGTTTCAAAAGCTGACCTTTCGAAGATGGTGAAAGCTGGTTATTTCAATGAGGACCAGAAGAAGCTACTCCGCTTCGGGGAAGAAGAAACCACCCCGAAGCCAAGGAAGGATGAGATTGTTATTTTCAAGAGTTTTTTAAAAGCTGGGCTTAGATTCCCTCTCCACGGTATTGTTGCGGAGATACTAAGGAGGTTTGGTATCTTCTTTCATCAATTGACTCCTAACGCCATCGTTAGGCTCAATGTTTATATCTGGGCCCTCCGAAGCCAAGCTGTGGAACCATTTGCTGACAGCTTCTGCCGAGCTCACGAATTACATTACCAAACAAAAGCCAGAAAAGATGGGCTTCATGATAATTTCGGTTGCTATAATTTTGCCTACCGGAAGACAACAAAGTGTCCTGTCATCAGCTACCGAAGCAAATGGCCAGCAGGTTGGAAATCTGAGTGGTTTTATGTAAAAGTCGATGAAGACAAAGAAAAATTGGTACAAAGCCCTCTGGAGTTAATCTTCGGAGAGACAAGGCCACAATGCCACATTGGCGACCTAAAAGGTCCCACCTGGGCTGCTCTGGGTGAATTTGAAATTATCTCAGAACACATTGGCACCAGGGATCTAGTTCAAGAGTTCTTGGCATTCAGAGTTTTCCCTACTCTAAAAGAGTGGGAGATGCCGAAGCTGGAGGGAGAGAAGAAGAAGGGGGAGCTTGTCCGGCTTCCCTATTACTTCAAGTTCAAGAAGTTCTTCAAAAAACCCTGCAAAGAATGGTTAGACACTGTTGAGGTGATGTGCAACGAAATCCTGGGGAATTACTCCAAAAAAGAGGATCAACTAATGACAGCAGCCTTCGGTGCCCGACCGAAACGAAGGCTGAACCGAGTGCTTGACGCCCTAGGCTTCGAATACCCAGACTACGAACAATTGAACAAGGGTGCCGAGGGCCTCAAAAGAAAAAGAGTAGCCGAAGCTCTGATCAGGGATGAAGAAATACCAGCAAAGGAGAAGAAAGTTCTCAAGAAAAGAAAAATATCTGCTCCGAAGCGCAAATCACCCGAAGAAGAGGAGACCCCCACACCGCCTTCTACCAGCGACGTGGAGGAAATTTTAAAGGTAATGACTGAACCCATGCCTACGAAGCTAAGTCCACTAGGGCTCCAACTGACGAAGCTTTTTGAAAAGGTGGACGAGCCGGATCAACCGAAGATAAACAAACCCAAACGGCAAAGAATTATTGCGGTAACTGAGGTTATCGACAAAACTCCACCTAGGTTGTCAATTCAGAAAACGGCAGCTGCTGAAGGTAGAGCTTCGGAAGTCGCGGCTACCGAAGCTGCCACACCCGAAGATGTAAATTTAGAAACTACTCTTGAAAATATTGACAAAATTTTGACGGAAAACATTGAAGAAGCTGCCACCGTTACTGAAGAAATCCTGGCCACAGTGCCAGGGAAAGGGAAAGAAATAGTCGAAGAAACTCCGGACGACGAAGCCTATTCTTTCCAGAATCTAATTGGGCAGAAACTGACGAAGGACGAAATAGAAGAACTCAAAGACTATGCCAAATCTTGCGGCTACAAGCCAGGAGCCCTTCTATTTGGGGGTGTAGATGATGAAAAACTAGGCTGTATTCGAGACCAGACTGGAGCTAAGGTAATCAGTACTCTATCGAAGAGTATCGGTTTTCCGAAGTTAGAGACAGACATCAGCCGCTACCGACGACAACATATCGTCGGCAGCTTGTTTTATTCTAACTTCAAGGTAAACAACCTTTTTTTCTGGTTTTTATTGCCGTTAACAATGAAAATATTACTTAACATAAGTTGTTTCTGTTCAGAGCATGCTACTGAGCAAAGCTCTGAAGATGCAACAAGACTTGGAGGACAAAAAGCACGAAGCTATAATTGAAAACTTGGAAAGCAAAATAAAAGAGCAATCTGCCATCATTGAAAAGAAAGACTTCGAGCTCCAATCGACCGAAGGCTTGCTGGCTGAAACTGAGGCTAAAATATTAGAGTTAAATTCGAAGCTTATCAATCAATCAAAACAATTTGATCAGGAGAGGCTAGAACTGAATTCGAAGCTTAAAGCCGAAGTCCAGACCAGCTCAGAATTGAAGAAAGCATTAACAAGCCTTCAAGACAAATGCTTGAACTTTGGCAATAATTGTATTGGACGATTAAAGAAGATATTTTACTCTGTTGGAGCCAGCAGTGTGAAATTTAACCCTTCGGCGGAAAATTTACCCCAGGCCTTCGATCATATTGAAGCTGAAATCGAAGAGCTTGACGAAGTTATAGCCGGGCACGGCGACTTCTGTGCCTGGGTAGCTTCTCGGGGTACCGCTGCTGCATTTCTGAAGGCCGGCTGCGAACATGGAAAGGTTGTCAACAGGCCCAACTTCACCTTATCTTCATCAATCCTGGATGATATGCCCGACCTCGCCCGAAGTATCTCCAATAGATTTATAAAAATGGTATGGACAAAGGGCGGGCGAGAGAAGGCTGGAGACGAAGCCCGAAGTCATCTTGAACCAGTAAGAAATGACATTTCGTGCTTACCTTTTCCTTTGGGCTTGATTCTTATGATTCCTTGACTCATGTAGGATGACGAAGGTGAAGATGATGCCTAGGATATGTCGCCGAAGTTGTCGTCGAAGCTGAAGCTTAATGAAGACTAGCAGAAGTGTGCTTTAGAAAAACTCAGGATAATTTTGTAACAACTCTTGTAAATAGAATTAAACTGTTCTTCAAGGAACTTTGTACATACCTTGTAATATATTCTTACCCTTCGATTGAGGTGCTTTGATGTGGACGAAATCAGTTTTTTGAGCCGAAGACGAAAAAACACCTTCCCTTCTTTTCGTACACAACGAAGCATAAAAGGCCGCTTCCTCTTTTTGCCGAAGCCTTTCCTTACATAACAAAACATAAAAGACTGCTACTCTTATCTGCCGAAGCTTTTATTTACATAACAAAACATAAAAGACTGCTACTCTTATACACAACGATTCATAAAAAACCACTTCTTCGAAACCTTTCTTTTACATAACGAATCATAACAAACCATTTATCCGAAACTTTTCTCTGTGCCGAAGCAACCATTTAGGAACACAAATGCTATGAATGAATGCTTATGCATGCAAATGCCATGATGTAATGTGCAAATGAATGTCCGAAGCGTATGTCCGAAGCCACACTCATCCATCATTTTCTTAGGAGCAAACACACGTCAGCTCTGCATTCCCTTAGGAACGACTTTGGAGCATCTTTGCCTTTACTTAGGCAGTATCAGCGTTGACTTTTCGCTGTAAGCTCTGCATCCCCCTAGGGACGTCTTTGGAGCTTCTTCGTCTTTTACTTAGACGGTATAAGCTCTGCATTCCCTTAGGAACGACTTTGGAGCTTCTTCGCCTTTTACTTTCGGCGGAATCAGCGTTGACTTTTCGCTGTAAGCTCTGCATCCCCTTAGGGACGTCTTTGGAGCTTCTTCTCTTTTTTAGTTTCGGCACTCGATGGTGCGCTCTCAGCTTTTACATTTACATTCTTTGGGGGATTTTGCTCTTATAAAACTAAAAAGGAAATTACATATGATGGCCCCATTAAAAACCTTTCTCCCCCTTTAGAAAGGAAAAGGGTGCCATGAAAAAGAAAAGAAAAGTCAAAATTACATCGAGTTATACATAAAACCGCCGAAGCTCATCCGCGTTCCAAGATCTTGGAATTTCATTGCCATCCATGTCCTTCAGTCTGTACGAACCAGGCCTTGACGAAGATGCTACTAAGAAAGGCCCTTCCCATTTCAGTTGCAATTTGCCCACTGTATCCGGATTGGCCACTCTCCGAAGCACCAAGTGTCCTGGCTCAATATTTTTTAGCCGGACCTTTCTATCTCGCCATTTAACTGTTTCAGCCTGGTACTTATTGATATTCTCCACGGCCTGAAGCCTGATCCCTTCTAAGGCATCTTTTTCCACGAGACAAGTATCTTCGGGACCTGATTCTGCCGAAGCTACCACTCTTATTGATCCAGCTTTGGCTTCTTCCGGGGTTATTGCTTCGTCACCAAATAACAACTTAAATGGAGTAAAGCCTGTAGATCTTGATGTTGTTGTGTTATGGCTCCATACCACTTTGGTAAGCTGATCTGGCCACTTTCCCCTTGGTTGATTAAAGATTAGCTTCATTATTCCTGTCATTATGATGCCGTTGGCCCTTTCAACAAGCCCATTCGACTCCGGGTGCCTGACTGACGCAAAGTGGATCTTCGTGCCAATTTGATCACAAAAATTTCTGAATTCTTCGGAGTCAAATTGTGTTCCATTATCTACAGTTATAGCCTTCGGCACTCCGAAGCGACAGACAATATTCTGCCAGAAAAATTTTTGGACAGTGGCCGAAGTTATTGTAGCTAATGGCTTCGCCTCAATCCACTTGGAAAAATATTCCACAGCAACTACAACATATTTCAGATTGCCTTGAGCCGGTGGTAATGGGCCCAGCAAATCGAGGCCCCACCTTTGCAATGGCCAGATGGGTTGTATTAGCTGTGTCAAAGACGAAGGTTGTTTTTGATCTCTTGCACATTTCTGACAACCTTCGCACTTTTGAACTAACTCAGCTGCATCCGAAGCTGCCTTCGGCCAATAAAATCCTTGACGGAACACTTTTCCAAGTAACGGCCTGGATCCGATGTGGGATCCACAAAGGCCTGCATGTATCTCCTTCATCAACTCTATACCTTCGGCTCTAGACAAGCACTTGAGCAGCGGGGCACAAACTCCATGCTTGTATAACTCCCCTTCTATAATGATATACGGACGAGCTCTCGCCTCTATTCTTTTATTATAAGCTTCGTCATCTGATAGGAATTTGCCCTGAAGGTAAGAAATTATTTCAGTTCTCCAATCTTCACTGTACACAGGAGAAATAGTAAGAACTGCTCTTTCAAGTAACTCCACTGAAGGTGCCTTTATTGTTTCGAAGAAGACATCCGAAGGTAGCGGCAGCCCCTGTGCTGCAGACCTGGCTAACAAATCAGCATGTTCATTTTGCCCTCGAGGGATATTCTTAACAGAAAATCCTTCGAAAGAAGCTTCGATCCTTCGGACTGTGTCTAGGTATTTTTCCAGCTTCGGGTCTTTAGCCTTGCAACTTTTGTCAATATGACCCGAAACAATCTGAGAATCAGTTTTAAGGATCGCCCTCCTGATCCCCATCGCCTTTAGTTTCCGAAGACCCAGGAGCAGGGCTTCGTACTCAGCAATATTATTTGTGCAGCCGAAGTCCAGTCTTGCTGCATAGCAAGTTTTAACCTTGGACGGTGAAACCAAAACAGCAGCTGCTCCTGCTCCAAAGGTTCCCCAGGAGCCATCACAAAACACTGTCCATGCTTCGGCATCTTTATTCGCTTCTTCGCCCTGAGCCCCTGGCGTCCAGTCGGCAATAAAATCTGCCAATGCTTGAGACTGGATCGAGGATCTGTGCACATAATCAATGTAAAATTCATTAAGCTCCGCAGCCCATTTTCCAATTCGGCCAGTAGCTTCTTTATTTCTCATGATATCTTTCAACGGCTGCGAAGAAAGAACAATAATATTATATGCCTGAAAATAATGCCGAAGCTTCCTGGATGCCATTAGAACGGCATACAACACCTTCTCCAGTTCTGTATAATTTTTCTTTGAGACACTAAGGACCTCAGATACAAAATATACTGGGACCTGCTTCTTGATTTGTCCATCAAACTTCTCCTGCACAAGTGCCGCACTTACTGCTGAGTGCGAAGCTGCCACATACAACAACAGAGGAGCCCCTGGCATTGGTGGAGTTAATGTTGTTAGATCTATCAGGTATTGCTTGAGTTCTTCGAAAGCTTTTTGTTGAGCTGGGCCCCATTGAAAGACTTCAGCTGATTTTAGCACCTCGAAGAAGGGTAGATTTCTTTCCGCTGATCTGGATATAAATCTGTTAAGAGATGCCAGTCTTCCTGTCAATCTTTGGGCCCCCTTTCTTGTGGTTGGTGGCTCCATTCGAAGTATAGCTTCGATTTTATTTGGGTTAGCTTCAATTCCCTTTGTTGAAACCAAGCATCCAAGGAACTTACCCTTCTTTACTCCGAAGACACATTTTTCTGGATTCAGCTTCAGACCAGCTTGTCTGAAGCTGGCGAAGGTCTCCTGCAGATCAGCAATATGATCTTCTTGCTTCGTGCTTTTTACAATAATGTCATCAACATAGGTCAACACATTTCTGCCTATCTGAGATTGGAGAACCTTCGCAGTCATCCTGCTGAAACTCCCTCCAGCATTCTTAAGCCCCTCAGGCATCCGAAGATAGCAATATGTACCACTTGGGGTTATGAAACTAGTCTTCGGCTCATCCTCCTTTTTCATCCAGATTTGATGATAGCCTGAGTAACAATCCAGGAGACTCATGAGTTCCGAAGAAGCTGCTGCATCAACTAAAGAGTCTATCCTTGGCAGCGGGAACTCATCCTTCGGACAAGCCTTGTTGAGATCTGTGAAATCAATACACATTCTCCACTTTCCATTGGCCTTCTTCACCATAACAGTGTTAGCTAGCCATTCTGGATACTTCACTTCTCTGATAACTCCTGCACTTAGGAGTCTTTTTACTTCGTTGCGAGCCCCTTCGGCCTTGTCATCAGACATTTTCCGAAGCCTCTGCTTGCGGGGTCTGAAGGATGGGTCAACATTGAGCGAATGTTCAATAACATCCCGATTCACTCCACAAAGATCATTGGCTGACCATGCAAAAACATCCTTATTGTTGAATAAAAACCTTATCAAGGTTTTCTCTTGATCTTCAGATAATTGCGAGCCCAATAGCACCTTCTGCTCTGCTATATCCTCACACAGCAGCATGGGCTTCGGCTGATCAGCCGAAGCTGCTTTTTCCCTCCTGAACTTGTACTGTTCACAAGCTTCAACTCCATCTATATTATGGATTGCCTTGGAATCAGTCCAGCTTCCTTCGGCCCTTCTGGCAGCTTCCTGACTCCCATGAATAGCAATAGGCCCTTGGTCCGAAGGTATCTTCATGCAGAGATAAGCTGGGTGAAGAATTGCTTCAAAAGCATTTAGGGTACCACGACCAATGATGGCGTTGTAGGGGTATTCCATGTCAACAATATCAAACACAATTTGCTCAGTCCTTGTGTTATTAACAAATCCGAAGGTTACCGGCATGGTAATCTTCCCGAGTGCCACAATCTGCCGCCCTCCGAAGCCACAAAGAGGGTGCGTAGCATCATGAATCTTGTCTTCAGGCTCTTGCATCTGTCTGAAGGCTTTGGCAAATATAATGTCAGCTGCACTGCCTGTGTCAACTAGGACATTGTGAACCAGAAACCCTTTGATCACACAAGAAATGACCATAGCATCATTGTGAGGATAGTCCTTGAGCTGAAGATCTTCCTGAGAGAAGGTAATTGGAATGTGAGACCATTTTGACTTAATGAAGGGTCCCTGCACTCCAACATGCTGCACCCTTCTCTGAGCCTCCTTCTTCTGCTTTTTGTTAGCTGGCTCTGAGCAAGAACCGCCTGTTATCGGGAGCACCAGCTTCGAAGCCGAAGCAGCTCCAGCTTGAGTGTTGAACGAAGCCATCAGCTCAGAACGGTGGAAGTGAGTTGACCGGAGGTGGGCGCCAATGTTGGGGACTTGTTCTCAAATGCTTCGAATTAAGAACAAGGCAACACGGAAAATGTTAGGTATTAAGGTCCTTCGTCCTTCATAACGATATATCCCCTCGGGATATATAGCATCTCGGACGAAGGTTACAAAGAACATACCTTCGTAAGCATAACAATGAAGAATAAAGCATTCACATAAATCATGAAATAAACATGTAAATATTATCATAGAATTATCTATACTTGTATTAATGAATATAAATGACTTTGAAGTACAAATGTACCTTCGGTCTTGCGGAAGGCAAAAAGTACGAATGTGATGCGAAGGCAAAAAGCAGGTTCGCGTGAACAGTACAGAGGTACTGTTCATCTATTTATAGACACAGGTCGCAGCCTGTGACAAATTACAATTATGCCCCTTGCGGAAGTTTACAACATTGACTCGGACATACATGTATAAAAAGGTCATTCTGCCTCTATGTCGGTTTAAAACGCCGAAGCTCCATAAAAAGGGACCTTCGGCCATCTCTTAGAAACGACTTTGGCCGAAGCTGCTTCTTCGTGTGAGACCTTCGGCGTACCGAAGCACAACCCCAACACTAATCGATATGGCGAGGACGATGCTTGGAGAATTCAAGACCCCCGAGCGTTTTTGGTCGGAAGCCGTGAACACGGCTTGCCACGCCATCAACAGGGTCTACCTTCATCGCCTCCTCAAGAAGACTTCGTATGAGCTACTAACCGGTAACAAACCCAATGTATCTTACTTTCGTGTATTTGGGAGCAGGTGCTACATTCTAGTGAAGAAGGGTAGAAATTCTAAATTTGCTCCCAAAGCTGTAGAAGGGTTTTTGTTAGGTTATGACTCAAATACAAAGGCGTATAGAGTCTTCAACAAATCATCGGGTTTGGTTGAAGTCTCTAGCGACGTTGTATTTGATGAGACTAATGGCTCTCCAAGAGAGCAAGTTGTTGATTATGATGATGTAGATGAAGAAGATGTTCCGACGACTGCTATACGCACCATGGCGATTGGAGATGTGCGGCCACAGGAACAAAAGGAGCAAGATCAACCTTCTTCCTCAACTATGGTGCTTCCCCCAACCCAAGGTGACGAACAGGTACCTCAAATGGAGGCGCATGATCAAGGGGGAGCACAAGATGTTCAAGTTGAAGAGGAAGAAGCGCAACCGACACCTCCAACCCAAGTTCGAGCGATGATTCAAAGGGATCATCCCGTCGATCAAATTCTGGGTGATATTAGCAAGGGAGTAACTACTCGATCTCGATTAGTTAATTTTTGTGAGCATTACTCTTTTGTCTCTTCTATTGAGCCTTTCAGGGTAGAAGAGGCCTTGCTAGATCCGGACTGGGTGTTGGCCATGCAGGAGGAACTTAACAACTTCAAGCGCAATGAAGTTTGGACATTGGTGCCTCGTCCCAAGCAAAATGTTGTGGGAACCAAGTGGGTGTTCCGCAACAAACAAGACGAGCACGGAGTGGTGACAAGGAATAAGGCTCGACTTGTGGCAAAAGGTTATGCCCAAGTCGCAGGTTTGGACTTTGAGGAGACGTTTGCTCCTGTGGCGAGGCTAGAATCAATTCGTATCTTGCTAGCATATGCCGCTCACCATTCTTTCAGGTTGTACCAAATGGATGTGAAGAGCGCTTTCCTCAATGGGCCGATCAAGGAGGAGGTGTACGTGGAGCAACCCCCTGGCTTCGAGGATGAACGGTACCCCGACCATGTGTGTAAGCTCTCTAAGGCGCTCTATGGACTTAAACAAGCCCCAAGAGCATGGTATGAATGCCTTAGAGATTTCTTAATTGCTAATGCTTTCGAGGTTGGGAAAGCCGATCCAACTCTTTTCACTAAGACTTGTGACGGTGATCTTTTTGTGTGCCAAATTTATGTCGATGACATAATATTTGGTTCTACTAATAAAAAGTCTTGTGAAGAGTTTAGCAGGGTGATGACGCAGAAATTCGAGATGTCAATGATGGGCGAGTTGAACTACTTCCTTGGGTTCCAAGTGAAGCAACTCAAGGATGGCACCTTCATTTCTCAAACGAAGTACACGCAAGACTTGCTAAAGCGGTTTGGGATGAAGGACGCCAAGCCCGCAAAGACTCCGATGGGAACCGACGGACACACCGACCTCAACAAAGGATGTAAGTCCGTTGATCAAAAAGCATACCGGTCAATGATAGGGTCGTTACTTTACTTATGTGCTAGTAGACAGGATATTATGCTTAGCGTATGCATGTGTGCTAGATTTCAATCCGATCCTAAGGAGTGTCACTTAGTGGCGGTAAAGCGAATTCTTAGATATTTAGTTGCTACGCCTTGCTTCGGGATCTGGTATCCAAAGGGGTCTACCTTTGACTTAATCGGATATTCAGATTCCGACTATGCTGGATGTAAGGTCGATAGAAAGAGTACATCAGGGACGTGCCAATTCTTAGGAAGGTCCCTGGTGTCATGGAACTCTAAGAAACAAACTTCCGTTGCCCTGTCCACCGCTGAGGCCGAGTACGTTGCCGTAGGACAGTGTTGCGCGCAACTACTATGGATGAGGCAAACCCTCAGGGACTTTGGCTACAATCTGAGCAAAGTCCCACTCCTATGTGATAATGAGAGTGCTATCCGCATGGCGGAAAATCCTGTTGAGCACAGCCGCACAAAGCACATTGACATCCGGCATCACTTTTTGAGAGACCAACAGCAAAAGGGAGATATCGAAGTGTTTCATGTTAGCACCGAGAACCAGCTAGCCGATATCTTTACCAAGCCTCTAGATGAGAAGACCTTTTGCAGGCTGCGTAGTGAGCTAAATGTCTTAGATTCGCGGAACTTGGATTGAATTGTAGCATATATGTATTTATGCTTTTGATCATGTTCCTTTTTTGCATGTTGTTGTTTAGTATGGTGCTCAAGTTGTACAAACACTCCCTGGACCTCACAAGTACGTTGCAAAGTAATGCACAGTTTTAGGGGGAGATGTGTTACAACTTGACCCTTTGAGATTAACCATATACTTGAGTTTGCTTGCTTTAGTCTCCAAGGAGAATTGAAAGGGAAAAGGTGGACTTGGACCATGCAAGACTTCCACTGCACTCCGATAAAAAGAGTAACTTCTCCAGGTTCATCTTTATACTCTTATTGCCTTTGTGTTCTTATTTGAAGATCTTGGTGAGGCAATGGGGTTAAAAGGGCCAAGATTGATCCCGTTTTGGTGCTTGATGCCAAAGGGGGAGAAAATAAAGGCCAAAGCGATAAATGGATCAGCTACCACTTGAGAAATTTTGAAAATAGTAGATTAGAGCTTTTGGTTTGTCAAAACTCTTTTATTGTCTCTTAGGTCAAAAGTTGGCCTCTTGTGGGGAGAAAGTGTTGATTATGGGAAAAAGGGGGAGTTTTTGAAATCTTGAATCAATTTTTCTTAGAATGACTCTCTTTATGTCTTAACATGTGTGTTTGACTTAGAGATAGGAATTTGAGTTTGATTTGCAAAAACAAACCAAGTGGTGGCATAGAGTGATCCATATATGTCAAAATTGAATCAAAATAATTTTGAGTTCTAATTTGATTTGATTTTATACTTGTTCTACTTGCTTTATATTGTGTTGGCATAAATCACCAAAAAGGGGGAGATTGAAAGGGAAATGTGCCCTTGGGCCAATTCTAAGTATTTTGGTGGTTTAGTGCCCAACACAAGTGCCTAAGTGTAAAGAGGTGGACAAAGTACAAATCAAGGATAAATGTATGTTTCTCAGACTTAGTACATTGTTTTATAGACTAATGTATTGTGTCTAAGTGCTGGAAACAGGATAAATCCAATTGGAAATGTCTTGCTTCGAGCAGCCAAGAATTTGCTGAGTCTGGGAGCACCGGACTGTCCGGTGGTGCACCGGACAGTGTCCGGTGCGCCAGACTGGCTCGAGCGAAGTGGCCGCTTTCGGGAATTCGCCGACGACGTACGGCTAAAATTCACCGGACTGTCCGGTGTGCACCGGACTGTCCGGTGAGCCAACGGTCGGCCGCGAAATCCGCGCGCGACACGTAGCCGAGCCAACGGTCGGAAGGGGGCACCGGACTGTCCGGTGTGCACCGGACATGTCCGGTGCGCCAACGGCTCCAAGGCCGCCAACGGTCGGCTTCGCCATTTAAGGAAGGAAATCGGGCACCGGACTGTCCGGTGCACCCGACGACAGAAGGCAAGAATGGCCTTCCAGAATTGCTCTCAACGGCTCCTAGCTGCCTTGGGGCTATAAAAGGGACCCCTAGGCGCATGGAGGAGATACCAAGCATTCCTACAACATTCCTAAGCACCAAGACATTGATTCCGCGCATTTGGTTCATTGTGATAGCATCTAGAGCTCTTGTTAAGTTGTGAACTCATTGAGTGGTGTTGCGAGCTCTTGTTGCGACTTGTGTGCGTGCTGTTGCTCTGATTTTGAGTCTTGTGTGCGTTGCTAGTTTCTCCCTTACTCCGTATTTCTTTGTGAATCTCAAGTGTAAGGGCGAGAGGCTCCAAGTTGTGGAGATTCCTCGCAAACGGGATATTGAAAGGCAAAGCAAAACATCGTGGTATTCAAGTTGGTCTTTGGACCACTTGAGAGGGGTTGATTGCAACCCTCGTCCGTTGGGACGCCACAACGTGGAGTAGGCAAGCGTTGGTCTTGGCCGAACCACGGGATAAACCACTATGTCATCTCTGTGTTTGATCTCTTGTGGTATTGCGTTTTGTTGAGACTCCTCTCTAGCCACTTGGCGATTATTGTGCTAACACTTAACAAGTTTTTGTGGTGATAAGTTTAAGTTTCACAGGATCACCTATTCACCCCCCCCCCCCCTCTAGGTGCTCTCATTTGGAGAATCATTTTTTTCTGATTATCAAACTTATGCAACTTATCTGTGTAGCCATGTTTGGAAGGGGTTCTCCAAGAATCAACATGTTCTTATCAAAAAGTGCAACAAAGAAGCCTTCTCCTAAAGCTGGTGATCCAAGAAAGCATGGATGTTCTCCAAAAGGTATGCAAGTAGACAAATCAAGAGAAATTAAGAGCCTCTTGGAATTCTGCAACTGGTGTTTCTTCCTTGTCTTATGTAGAGAAATTAAGAGCCGCTTGGAACTCAACTCTAGAGAAAACTCTTGTGGACCTCTTGCATGAGCACAAAACAGCTGATTATAGGGGTCAAAATGGATGGACAACAGAAGCATGGAACAAAATTGTCAAGGAATTTCATCAGAGGGAACAATATGTCTATTTCACAAAGACACAAATACAAGATAAGGAAAGAGAGCTGAAAAGGGACTATAGGTTTCTAAAGGATGCAAAGAATCAAAGTGGAGCTCATTTTGATGAGAAGATAGGGAGGATTACGGCTGACCCAGCTTTATGGAAAAATATACTGACTTCTCATCCTAAGGCTAAAAAGTTCTGCAACAAGTCTTTTCCTCTATATGAGGCCTTGGGGGAGCTTTATGATGGTTAGTCTCATTACAATGTGCATGCTTTTCCAATATGTTATGTTGTCTACCTTTTTTTAGTAAAACTTCATTGTGCAGGGCAAACAGCTGAAGGGACCTACAACTACACCTCCACCCAACTTCCAGATCTTACTCAAGTAGGAAATGGAGATGAATTTCTCAACATAGAACATGAACAAGATGAATTGGAAGAAATCTTGCCTGCACATGAAGAAGATGATGTCCATGTAGTTAAGGCAGGAGATGCAACCAGTGAAAGACATGATCCGATGCCACAGAGAAGGACTACTGCTGCAAGAGGGAACAATGAGGAAACGAGGACAAAGAGGCATAAAAAGGGTGATAACCTAGAAGGAATAATGGGAAGATACATTGACATGAGAATGAAGCAAGCTGAGGAAGAAGCCACACATCTAGCAAAAGAGAGGGAGGAAAAGGAAGTGAGTCAAGCTGTAGACTTCTCAATCAAGAAGTGCATATCCATTCTTGGTACAATGGAAGTTACAAAGGAGGAAAAAGCAAAAGCCTACAATGCCTTCAAAGACCTTGACAATAGGCAAATTTTGTTGAGTGCCTGCGATGATGATGCTGAGTCTGCACTGATTTGGTTGAGAAACGAGATGGCTTAGCTGGTATGCTCTCTTCCTTCCTCTCTTCTCTCATTCTATGCCAGGGCATGTTGAAATCAAAGTAATTGAGCATATATGTCTCATTCTTTATGCCATGACATGTTGAATCAAAGTAATTGAGCATATCTGCCTCATGACTTAATTTATTTTTTGAAACTAAGCTAGTAAATCTCTAGAAGCTAAGAGCATCTCCAACAAGCTGACTTCAAATATTTCGATCATCCTAGGTATTTGTTCTTCTAAAATGACGCATGCATACTTTATGTGTAGTATATCTGTTAATATCCTAAGAACTAAGTATCCTCCTTCATGTTGTTCTATGGAATTGAGTATCATTAGATACAGGGGTTGCTATTCTAGGAGAAAAATAGTAAAAAAGTTGTGTTAGACTAGCTCCAACAAGAGACCCTAAAGGGTTCTGTACCCTAAATATAGAGGATCGAATGGTCCTCTACGCCCTCCAGCAGCGTCCTCTAAACGGTTCTCTAAATTTAGAGGACGCTGCTGGATTCTCTATATATAGAGTTCCTCTAAACGATCTTCTATCCATTTCAATACTTTAAATAACCGGTTTAGCAAAACTAAAATATGTACAATACATTTGAGAGTATGACAAATACGTATGTACAAAAAATAAAAATAAAAAATGTTTCTAATATAGATATTTGAGTATAGAGGACGTGATTTAGAGAACGTTGTTGGAGAGAAAGGAGATATAGAGGGTGGAATCTTTTAGAGAAGACTGTAAAGGACGGATATAGAGGATGAATATAGAGGACGTTACTGGAGACAGCCTTAGGGTCCCCTTTATTTTCTATTTTGCTTGCATGCAGTTCTTCTATTTTGCTTGCAAGAATTTCGACCCGAGCATAAAAAATTCATCTTCTATTACTCGTTATAACTTGAACAAAAACACTTGCATGCAGGACAAGGAAGTGGTGTTGATGGTGCTAGTACAAAGAAGGCACAAAAGCTGAAGCTCCAGATGCAGATGAGGATGCTGCTTTAAACTGCATTTTGTTTATGCTTTAAACTGCTTTAAACTGAAATACGTTACAGCTAGAACTAGATCAGCTGTACATGCTTCTGTTGTTCATGCTTCTGCATTGAACTACATTTTGTTGAACGTGGACTGCATTTTGCAAAAAACATGAACTTTACTATACTAGAGTGAAGCGAACATGGACTACATTTTGCAAAAAAAAAATATGGACTTCACTGTACTAGTGTCTAAGCGAACATGAACTGCATTTAAAAAAAACATGGACTTCACTATACTAGTGTGGAAGCGAACAATTCACAGCTAATACATTTGTATCCATGTGGTATAAGCGAATAGTGAAAAATAAGCCACGTATTAAATCCCAGCCGTAACGAAAACACACATGGTTTATGTGACATGACATGGATTCACTCAATCCCACCGTGTATTAGATCCTAAAGTGTATTAAATACTAGCAAGCCGAACAAGGCCTTAGGTGTATCTAGTGCATGAAGAACTGTAATATAATATATTTTTAGGTTGAGGGACAGTGAAGCATAACCGCTTACTTAATGGCTGTGCTCTTGTGTTTAGTGCTTTACTTGAGAAACGTAAACGGACACTTTCCGCAATGCTACTGCTGACGCGTGCACTCCAGCAGCGGCAGCAGGTTAACATGCATCGTCGTCAAGAAATGGCAGAAGGATTTTTTTTTTCCATGAGGCTCTACGTTTAGTATATTCCTCAAAGCAGTGGTATTATTCAATAACTCGGTTATAATTATATACAAATTAGGATTATGTATGGAGACAACTCAGCATGGAGACAAGCTAGCAACCCTGTTTCAGAATACAAAGACTGTATGCAGAACACAGGACTGGCTCTGCACAAAGACTGGGAGGGAGGACGGCAAGCAAGAGTTCCATCCGTCCCTGGAAAATGATGAGAATTAATGGAGTTGGTCAGTTGACTGGAGGAAGAAGAAGAAGAACACGCCTGCTCCGGCGAGGGTAGACGGAGAAGGAGACGGAGAAGAGCATGCGGTTCTAACTGTAGTATGTACAGGATCGCTGAAACGAACAAACACCCTTCTGATGCCTTCACCGCTGCGCGGCCGGAACGCCAGTCGAGACGTGAAAAACCTCCGGATGCCAGTCGACAGCCGCCACGTCGCCGTCGATGACGAAGCCAGCGAACGTGAGGCTGAAGTACTTGTCCACGTCGTCTTGCTCCTGCACCACCTCCCCGTTGCCAGCACCGGTAGGCAACGGCACCACCCTCCAATGGCCGTCGGGCTCGCTCACCCGCCGAGATCCCGACAACGCCCGGAGCAGCCCCGACCATCGCCGGCTCGGGCGTGCCGCCGACATTGTGCGCGGCGCTGCTGCCGACGACGCCAACGGCCCACCGCTCGGCAGCGCGGTCGACGCGCTCAGCGCTCTGCGGAGGCGCCTGGCCTCGTCGATCTCCCGCCTGAGCCTCTCCGGCAGGCGCAGCGTGAACCGGTCCTCGGCCGTCTCCGACGGCGTGGCGTCCTGTCCCGCAGCTTCTGCGGCAGGAGCAGCTGGCCCGTCCACCACGTTGACGACAACGACCGTGTCGGCGGCGAGGTCAGCGGCCAGGACGTGGCCGGCGGCGGCGACGGCCGGGTCGGAGAGATCGGCGCGGCAGACGGGGCAGGTGACGTGCGCCGCGAGCCACGCGTCGACGCACGCGGCGTGGAACACGTGGCAGCACCCGGGGAGGAGGCGGAGCTTCTCGCCGGCGGCGTCGAACGCGGAGAGGCAGACCGCGCACTCGAGCGCCCCGCGGCCGGCCCTCACCGCCCGCGCCGTCGCGTACGTGAGCACCGGCAGCGCCTCCATCGCTGCGGCGTCGAGCCCCGCGCCCGCGGCGGCGCCGGCGCTGGCGGCCAGGGAACCGACACCGCCCCCTCCCCCGCGGCCGCGCGTGTCGGCTCCGGCGCCGCAGCGGCGGCGGAGGAAGGCCGAGAAGAAGCCGAGCAGGAAGAGCGCGACGATCAGGCCGACGAAGAGGAGCGAGGTGGTGACGGCAAACCTACCGCCGACGCCGTCCACGGGTGGCGACGGCGGTGGCGAGAATGCGCTGGAGACGGTGGCGCCGGGCGGCGGCTGGAGGAGCTGCGGCGAGGCGGGGCGGACAATGGCGAGCGCGAGCGCGAGTGCCAGCGGCGGGCGGAGGATCGTGTGGTGGCGGCGAGGCCTCGTGCTGGTCGGCGGCGTGGGTGCCATGGACGTGAATAATGTGATGTCGTCTGTCTCGCGCGTGGAGAGAGAACGAAAATGCGTGGTTCCTGCTCGGCGGTGAGGACGGTAGTGGGGCGGCGTGCGCGTGACGATGACGACGGTGATGTGAAGAGGGGAGAGAAAAAAATAATATGAAGAGAAGAGGCGGAGGTGGAGTGACGTGGGAACGATCGAGTAGCAGGCTAGCAGCCGCCCCAGCCATGGAATGGAATATATAGCAAGGGAGGAGGAGGATCCATGGCACGTAGTGTGTTGTTTGGTGCACATGGCTGCTGCGTTTGACATTGTTAATGCAGGAGAACCCCCACCCCACCTAGAGAGTTGCCCAACCGTGTCTTGGGCTCTTGGCAGATGGGAAACCATTTTCCAGACACTACCCGCAGCCTGTTCCTATCGATGGCCGATGTCCTCCAGCAGCAGATGATCAAGCAAGATGGCGCTACCCAAACTCTTCTCCGACGATGATCCGCGCTTCGGTGAGGATCGCCAACAACACGATCAACACTGGAATCTTAGGACATTGCGTGGGTCAACTTAATTTGGGGAAAAAGTTGCACCCAGATGGCAAACTGTCGGGTGCACAGATGAAAGGTGGCTTCTAGTGGAGAGCAACCCTCAAGAACCTAGGAAATTACAAAAGCTTTGCAATTGTACAATTGACACATGTATGTTCTCGGAAGAGATATGGTATACGAAATAGGAGGATAAAACCTAGGCCATTACAACGATACAAGGAAATGTAGTGTTTCAGTCTTCAAGTCAATGCTATGAGCCGTCAAAACTTCCCTCCAAGTCTAGACAAGACAACACCTCATTACCCAAGCTAAAAGCAGGGCAATAGCAAGGATTTAGCATAATTCTGTAAGTTTTGAGTGCTTCTGGGAGTAGAAATTCAAAGTGCAGAAAACAGACACTGGATCTAAAGATGAACATGATGTATCCAGACCTTAAGCTCAGCCAAGACCTCGGGGGCAGTCCTACCAGAGGCACACATCATGAACACGAAGCCAAACTTCTCCCTGTACCTGGCGTTCCACAAATCATGAACCGACTTGGAGACGGATGGAGAGGTAGAAGACGCGAAGGGAGCAGGTGACGAAACATCAGCTTAAAACAATTCTCAAAAATAAAAATGCGGCGACACACATATATACACGCACTGTAACACAATTCTTGACATTAACGAACAAATCGGCCACAGCATTGCGCGCAAGGTCCAGCAGCGCACATAACACTGCTAGTCCAGACTGTCAGCGCATAGTTAACTTAAGTATTCGACCCTAGCAATAACACCAGCAAAGGTAGCAGCAACAGTAGCAGAAGAGAAACTTGCGATCCACAAAACAAACCCTACTCATATGTCCTTACAATGGCACCAGATTAACAATAACCCCAGGACTTCATGTTTTTGTCACGATGTTTGAGGTGGCGATTAGGCCCTCTCGCCGCGGATCCTCCTTGCCAGCTGAATGTCCTTTGGCATGATGGTCACACGCTTAGCATGGATGGCGCACAGGTTGGTGTCCTCAAACAGGCCAACAAGGTATGCCTCAGCAGCCTCCTGGAGGGCAAGCACCGCATGGCTCTGGAAACGCAAATCAGTCTGCAAAACAATATGTTCCATCAACAACTTGACACAATGATATAAATGTACTTCTAGAAGTTGAATTGAGATATGTGTATACTTTGAAGTCCTGTGCAATTTCCCTGACGAGCCTCTGGAAGGGCAGCTTCCTGATCAGCAGCTCAGTGCTCTTCTGATACTTGCGGATCTCACTGATAAATTACATTCATGTCAGTAGTGCAGCATAACAGCATATTCAACGGAAGAATCCAATGATGTTCTACTCACCGGAGGGCAACAGTTCCAGGGCGGTAGCGGTGAGGCTTCTTCACTCCACCAGTGGTGGGGGCAGACTTACGGGCAGCCTATATATGAATAGCCAAAAGGGCAAATTCAGTCATATCTTGATCCAATATCAGGGTCAAATCAAAAAAAACAAATTAAGGACAATATGGTACCATTATCTAAAGAACCTTACCTTGGTGGCAAGCTGCTTCCTGGGAGCCTTCCCTCCCGTGGACTTGCGAGCAGTCTGCTTGGTACGAGCCATCTGCACTAATCGAGGGGGCAAAACATCACAATGTATTCAGGGGCCCAAAATCTAACCAAAAACAGCTAGTAACCTTCTGTTCTCATATCAGCAAATGCACAGATTTCTTAATTTCTGCTGTGTAAAACAAACTACTAATAATACTGGATACAATAACTCTCAGCTATAATCATTTCCAATCGGTCACCTTGGTTATCATTATTTCATTATTTATAAATGAAATATAAGATAGTTCAGGTACAATAGAACAACAAGCATTTTGTTCAAACATATTTCTAATACTATATAATAGAATTTGAAGATATTTGTTGACTGAACAACTAGCACTATAACTGGACCGCCCTATAGAACAGTACTCCAAATAACACCATGACTAGTAACAAATGTTTAAGAAACAAAAACCATTAAATCATACTCAACGACCTGATTAATAAAATGTTCGATTAGCAGACAACCTGTCGGCTATTATCATGAGCTGACTTGGTGGATTGAAATAAAAAAAGCGTCAGCTGTGTGACAGGGGCAAGTAAATTAACCAAGTCCACTAAATCAAACAGAATTACAGAAAACAAAAAATATATAATCGGTATTACATAACAAATCACTTACAGACCATTAAATACAATCCAAATTAGCTACCATAACATCCATGTGTCGAATTCATAAATTAACCTACCTAAATTCCTGAGAGTGAGTGAACTATGTGAATAAGCACTAAAGCCCTAAATTCACCTACCTACAATCAAGATGGAGGATGCAATTCCACGAGAGAATAAAAGCATGGATCGCTACAACTAAATGGAAGAACAATAGCCGAGTCCATAAATCAGAAGTTCTAATATACGAACTTCCGAGTAGCATCCAATGTGTGAACCACTTAAATCTCCAATAACAACAAAATCCAAAGGGCGCTAGAGCCATGAGTACAACCACCCTTACATTCACCTACAAAACCTAGCAGCACCACGATCCTGCAAGAGATCGTAATAGCTCTGCCAAGATCACCTCCATAATCGCTACAGTACCCAACCAGTAGACCCAAACCCAGTTGGAAGTACCCCTACCGACGCGTGACAAGCAGTATCCGCGCAAGTCGAAGGAGACCGAAAGGCAACCCTAGCACACCATAGCCGCCGGCCGCTGCAGTGCATCCAGCGGAAGCCCCAACTCGGCCGATCCCCAAAACGCACGAGTCGAGTCAAAAAAAAATAAAAAATAAAACATGCAAAATTCACACGATCGCAAGAACCACCACGGAACGCCGCCTTCTCGAATTAACGAAACCGCCGAAAGAGGGAAGAGGGAACGGGCTCGAGTCATACCTCTCCCGCTTCTTCGGTCTCTCCGCACGCTTCGAATCGGGTGGTCGCCGCGCGAGGAATGGGAGGCCGGAAAAGTACAGTAGGCTGGCCGCGGGGTCTTATTTATAGAGCGGCATCCGTGTGGTATATCCGGTTCGCGCTGGGTGGGCCGTCTGGATCGGTTGTGAGTGTGTTTCTTTGATGCTATCGGACGGCCAGGAGCGCTTTAGGCTCGTGGCGAGGATCGCCAGCTTGGAATGCTGCGCTCCGATTGGTTATGACCTATGCTCGCGGATCGAGGATTCGCTTGTGTGCTGGGAGCCCGTGAGAGCAAACACACTATAATGGCTGTATGTCTACTTAAGTCATGTATAATGTGTGTATTGAGTTATATTTTTGAATGTGCACAGAGAGATGATTGAATGTGTATATAGGGATGAATGTAAAAATCTCAAGACATGTATCTTGACGAAGACACAGTGTCTTAGCTCTATGTTCGAGATAGTAGACTAGCTAATTGGTCGCTTTAATTTATTAAATACTATGATTGGTTAAATGAATATGGTAAGACATATGTTTTATACATGCCCACTATATTATGTTGTGTTTTAGTTATGTATTATACTTAAAGTACCGTGTAACAGTGTCTAGGACTCTAGGTTGTACATGTCCTTAGAGCACGTACAACCTTAAATAGTACTTTAAATATAAGACACAGCTAAAACATAATATAATACAGTAGATGTGTCTAAAACATATGTCTTACTATATCCATTATATCAATCAGAGCATTCAATAAATTAAATTGACCAATAAGCTAGTCTCTTGTCTCGAGCATAGAGTCAAGTCACGGTGTCTTTGTCAAAATACATGTCTTGAGTTTTTTTAAATTTTTCTCCTTAGACACTCGAACATATAGCTAAAGACACCCTTTGTATATGCTCTTACATGACATTTTTTATTATCTGGAGGAGAGACATCAAAAAAAAAAGAGGGTAAGCTCTTCTGCAAGAGATAAGTGTTACACGGGCTTCAAGATAAAAGGGCGAAAGAGAAACAGACAAAGAATTAATCTAAAACCCAACCTAAGAGCCAGTTTTATTATATAAATGCTCTCACGTGAAGTTGCGGTGTCGGAGAGACAGCCGGAGGGCGCGGGAGGTTGCCGCGTCGCTGTACCCCTGTAGCAGCCGTTGGATTTGGTGGGACCCAAGGAGGATGGGTGACCTGTGTGTTTCGTCATGTGCTACTTTCCAATCATGCGTTAGAGCTAGTGATGGATGCGAATTTCCAAATATCCGAAACATACAATATCTGAATTTATTTGCTGTAGTGTTAATATAGATACATATTTATGTCTGATTTAATTATAAGTATTACATAGATGTATCTGAGTCCATTTTTAAATATTACTCTCTATCTGGTTCTAAATATTCGATAACATGTATATGTAAAATACAAATTATATTGAAACATCTAGGTCGTATAATTATAACTATTTAAATATAAATAAATTAAATATGACAAATCACATATATTATTATTTTAAATTTATCTATAATGTTGGAGACTTGTTATCAAATGCTAAGAGTTAAGAACAAGGCAACACAGAAAATATTAAACCTTAAAGTCCTTCGTCCTTCAAAGCATTATTTTACTTGGGATATAATGATTTTCGGACGAAGGTTATGAAGGACATACCTTCATAAACATTACATATCATAATGAAGAAGGAATTACATGGAATATAAAAGATAACATAAACAGTTATGTGTTATTATCAACTCATTTCTACTTTATTGCTATGGAAAAATAGGAATGACATCGGGTTACAAATGTACCTTTGACTTAAGAGAAGGTAAAAGTACAAGCGTGACGCAAAAGCAAATGCCAAGTCAGCGTGAACAGTACAGGGTTATTGTTCATCTATTTATAGGCACGGGACGTAACCCATGTAAAATTACACCTATGCCCTTTACATCAGCTAATAACTCTATAATAATTCATCAAGGTCTAAATAGCCTTTTCATCTTTAAGTCGGTTTCTCTTTCCGCTATTATGCTGAAGCTCTTCTCCACACAGCTTCGGCTCTGCGCCATCCTTCGTACCCCTTCTGTGCTTCTTCACGTTGTGGTTTTAACTCATGTCCGAAGATACCTGTTCACATATTGTACTCCAGAAACATTGTTAAATCATGTTTTTGAGGACCTTCGGAAGCCGAAGGCCCCCAACAGTAGCCCCTCGCAATATTAATTTGTTAGAATGATAAATTCATATTGCGATATGGACGAAGACCCCGAGCCGAAGGCCCGAAAAAACACCTTCCCTTTGCTAGAATAGCAACAACCACTGACAAGCGGGACCCTTCAGTTCTCAATGCGCCAGATGTATAAATAAGAGCACACCGCAATGTCATTTGGTACGCTTTCTTTGCCATCTGCTCTTGCTTACTCAGTTTTTAGCTCTTGCGCAACAAGACTTGCTTAATTTGTAAGTTTTTTAAGCTTCGGCTTTAAAAGCGGTTTTTAGCATTTCTGAAGATGTCTGAAGATAAGAAAGTTGTTGCTGAAACAAAGCTGAGCCTTCTTGAGGAGAAGAATCTTGGCTTTCTTGAATCAATATCAAAGACAAATACAGAAAAGATTACAAGGGAAATTTTGGAAAGTTTATCTGAAGATACTGGTGATAGTGACAGTTATGATGCGGAAAGTGGGGGACAAGACTCGGAAGATCGACCCTGGCGGCCAAGCCATGCAGTTTTTGGAAAATCAACCATTAAACAAAGCCATCTTGCCAATATGAGAGGTAGATATTTTCGGGATTTGTCTATTGTGAGGGCTGGCGAAGGAGAGAAGACTTGTCCTACTCCCGAGGAAAATGAAGTCGTGATCTTCCGAAGCTTCTTCAAGGCTGGGCTTCGGTTTCCTCTAAGCAGTTTCGTGGTTGAAGTTTTGAAGATATTTGAAATCTGCCTTCATCAAATTACTCCCGAAGCAATCATAAGGATGAGAATCTTCGTATGGGCCGTGAAGAGCCAAGGTTTGGAGCCAAATGCAAAGAGTTTCTGCAATATGCATGAGCTATTATATGAGACGAAACCCTGGAGTAAAAAACAATATCATAACAATTTTGGCTGTTATAGCTTCGGTGCTCGATCTGGGTCAAGCTGTCTCGTGCCAACCTTTCGAAAGAGATGGCCCGGAGACTGGATGAAGGAATGGTTCTATGTGAAAAATGATTTGAAGGCCCGAGAAGATATTAAAGATATCATCATGCGCCCTGTCTGGCAGCGTTTCGGCCTCTGGAAACCAAAGGTGGAAATGGATGAAGCAGCCGAAGAATGCCAGAGGGCCTTCGGCATAGTCTGCTCTTTCATCGGGACTAGGGACTTAGTTCAAGAGCACGTGGCCTACAGGATATGGCCATTGGTAGCTAACTGGGAAATGCCGAAGGAAACCATCAACAACCCACACGAAGGTGGCCTGGTTCGACTAAAATATACCTTCAGGTTCGTAGACCAATTTATCGAGCCAGACGACGATTGGTTGAAATGTGTTGAAGCTACAAGTGATGAAGTGCTCGGACCATACTCAAAGGCAGAAGATACTGCGCTATCAGCGGCCTTCGGAGGCCGGAAAAAGAAGAGGCTGAACAGAGTTTTCGATGCTATCGGGTTCGTCTATCCTGACTACCGTTACCCAATACGGGGTCAAAAAAGAAAAGGTGCAGCTTCTGTGAAGGAAGTTACTTTGGCCGCTCCTAGTGAGCCAACGTCGAAGAGAAAAAAGATGAAGGTTCTTACGCACCGGCCACGCTATATTGAGCCGGCCACAGTGCCCGAGTTTGTCGGCGAGGCTTCTTCGGCTACTGAAGCCAAAAACCCTGTACCTGCGCAGGAAGCTGAAGAGTTGTCTGCAGCACCGAAGGTTGAAAGAACTGAAGAGTCGAAAGCTGAAGGGACAAAAATATCAGAAGTTTTAAGCCCTTCGGCAGAAGTTGGAGTGCCACAAGCTCAGAAGGGTCCGGCTGTGACCCCCAAAAGGAAAAGGATGGTTAATGTTTTGGATGTACTAGAGACAATAAAGTCTTCAAGCTCTATGCCGAAAAAAGTTGTCGAAGCTCAAAAAGCACAAATTGAAACAACAGCCTCTCGAGGCGAAACTACAAAGCGCCAGGCTGAAATCAAAACTGGACCTTCAGAGTCTGCCAAAGAAAAATCCTTAGAAACCGAAGGAGAAAGTAGAAAGGAAACTTTAAAGCAAATTCTGTCTAAAAAAATTCTTTCTTCAACTCTCGAAGCACCTTCCAAATTGCCTGATTATATTGTGCGACATGCTTCGGGCAAAATACTATCTGAAGAAGAAAAACGAGGAGCTCATCATTATGCCCAGAAATTAAAATATCTGAAAGGGGCGTTGATATTCAACGGCAGCGGAGAAGAAGACTTCTTGTATTGTCTCCCAGACAGCAAGGAGATATCTGTCTGCTGGGAGATGGCACGAAGCTTCAGATTCCCAACTCTAGAAGATGGACTTTTAGTTTTGTCAAAAGATGAGTTGGCCGACAGCTTAGCATATAACAGCTTAAAGGTGAGAAAATACACTTTTTTGCGTGGTTAGAAATTCGTGTGTTTATTTATTAATATCACATTTCTTTTGCAGAGCCTTATTCTCAGCAATGCCCTTAGAGCGCAAAAAAGTGCCAAAGATGGGGTGCACCATGGCTTTAAACAACCTTCGTTCCGAAGTAATTGAGCTAAGGAACGAAGGTCTTGAGAAAGATAAAATATTAAATTCATTGGTGAGTAAAATAAAAGAAGACGAGGCTGCTTCCAAAGCCCAAGCTGAGGCCCAGAAGCGCGAAATTGAAGATCTTCGGAAACAGCTAGCTGAAGCTAAAGAAAAATGCGTAGTTGCAGAAGCTAAACGAGAAATTAGTGAACAATGGACAAATCATTTAGAGAAAAACGTTGAAGAGCTTCGTGCATCCAAGGAAAGGTGTTATGAAAGGTCTATAAAGTGTGTTAAGAAAATAAAAACTAGCTTCGCCAATGTTGGCGCACTCTCTAACGAAGACAACTTCGTAAGAGGTGATCTTGAAGGCCCGATTGATTGGATCAGCAACGAAGCTGAAGCTTTTGAGGAAGTTTTGAGTGGTCGCGGGGATATCTGCGCTTTCTCAGGTGCCCGAGGAATCATGGCTATTTTGGAGAAATCAGGCTGCGACCATGTGAAAACTTTGGCTCAATCCGAAGCTACTTTTAGTATTGAAGATTCAAAAGACCCTTCAGCCGAAGCCAACTTAGTGGGCGGAAAATTCTTTACTGACATCTGGGAGAACGGCGGCCGAAAGATGGCGCACGAGATAATAAAAAAGAGTGAAAACGATTCTCATGATGCAAAAGAAGCGATGAAGGCAGCTGAAAAAACCGCGGAACTAGAAAAGAGGATAGGTATTGCTTAATAGCTTCTAACTTTATGTTTTATTTTTGCGACTTCGAACTTATTTACATTTTCTATCGCAGCTGAGCTATATCCTTCCCCAGAGCCCTTCGAGTCAACGGCCGACCCAAAAGCAAAGAGAGAGGAAGAAATCACTAAAATGGCCGAAGCTATTTTAGATGAAGTTGTTTCTCGACTGTTGAACGAAGCTGCGGAAGCAGTTTTGAAAGAAGAGTAGTTGTTATTGTAAAAACATTTGGAATGTAATATTTGCTGAACAAAGTGTTTAATATTTTTATAATTTTTAATGTAATATATAAGTTGCTTGTAACTTAATTATTTACGATGCATGAAACTTTACATACATACCATTTTTGAGCCTTCGGCGAAAAAAACACCTTCCCTTCTTTTCATGCTTCATGAAGAATATCCATATTTCATAAAAACATCCATCCGTCGTAAAATCAGTAAGCAATAGATCTTTTCATTGTAGAGTTTGACGAAGATATGCTTCTTTAATAATTATTTTGTGTCTTGGCACTGCTTCTTTGAGACAATCTCCGAAGATCGACATTGAACCCCCTTCTTGCACTATTGATGCAATATGATGTATGATGTTATGCTATGCAAATGATGTGATGATGTGATGTTATGCAAAATGATATTTGTGCCGAAGATCAGCGCTGACTTTTTGCTGCAAGCCTCCCTTAGGAGCTTCTTCGCCTTCTATTTCGGTGGTATCAGCGTTTATTTTTCACTGTAAGCCTCCCTTAGGAGCTTCTTCGCCTTCTACTTCGGCGGTATCAGCGTTTATTTTTCGATGTAAGCCTCCCTTAGGAGCTTCTTCGCCTTCTACTTCAGCGGTATCAGCGTTTATTTTTCGTTGTAGGCTCTGCATTCCCTTTGGAACGACTTTTGAGCAGAAAACTTACGCTGCGCTCCCTTAGGAACGACTTTTTGTTGCTTCGGGAAACTTACGCTGCGCTCCTTAGAACGACTTTTTGTTATTTCAGAGGTTTTCCTTGTAACCATAAGTTCTTTTGCTTCGGCAACTCCGTTATTCTGTGGAGAAGGTATATTTTTACTATGACAAAAACGAAACTATTACAAGAAATTGAAAACGACAAAAAACACTTAGGCTTTCAATAATTGTTCCTTATTAAAAAGAAAATGATACTGAATGCAAAAACTGTTGCCGAGGTAGGATATATGTTAGTAGATATGCTTCGATTCTGGCACAGTACTATTGACTGTGCGAGCTTCGGACTCCTCTCTAAAGTCTCGTTGGTGGTGAGTGTGCTGACTCCCTTCTGGCTGCTGGCCTCGTTGCATTGGCGGTGGAGGTGGAGGCTGTTGCCAAGATGCCTGAGGTTGGCTTGCCGAAGCAACAAAAGCTGCAGGGTGGTTACCCACATACTCTGGAATATACGGTGAGTGGTACGAAGCAGTATGCATAACTTGCTTCGGCTGGCTCTGTTGAGCCGCAACTTCTGCTATCTCTTTCTGTTTCTGGATGGTGACATGGCACATCCTGGTATTGTGGCCCTTGTCCTCACCACAGAATAGGCAATAAATTTTTCTGGGCTGATCCCCAAACCTTCCTCCGAAGCCCCTCGCGCCTCTGTCCCTTAGAGCTGGGGGCCGAGGATAGCTCTGTTGCTGCCCCGAAGCCTGAGAGGAATATTGCGGCCTCTGCTGCTGACTTCCCCTGTCGTCATTTTGAGTGGAATGAATTGATCTGACATGCCTAGGATGGATTCTCCATCCGAAGCCCCTGGCCATTTCGGAGAACCTGTAAGCTTCCTCCCTTCTCTGTCGAAAGTCATTGTCAGCGCGGATGTATTCATCCATCTTCTGAAGCAGTTTCTCCAGAGTCTGAGGGGCTTGAGCAATAACTGGCTTCGTCTGAAATACACTTGGAGGTATTCTTCTTGATCTTGTGTGCACTGGAACAAAGCTTGAGCAATAACTGGCTTCGTCTGAAACCCTTGAAAACTGGTGACCAACATGTCCTTCAGCTTTTGTCATGATGTGATTGTTCCTGGCCGAAGAGAGGAGTACCAGGTTTGTGCAACATTTTTGACTGCCATGACGAAAGATTTCGCCATGACCGCTGTGTTGCCGCCATAGGAAGATATTGTTGCTTCGTAACTCATCAGAAACTGCTTCGGATCTGAGTGTCCGTCATACATGGGGAGCTGGGGTGGCTTGTAAGACGGAGGCCAAGGTGTAGCCTGCAGTTCTGCTGACAGAGGAGAAGCGTCATCAAAAGCAAAATTTCCATGATGGAAATCCTCATACCAGTCATCCTTGTTGAAAAAGCCCTCTTGATGAAACTCTCTGTGCTGAGGCCTTCGGTTTTGCTCATTTTGAGCAAGATGACGAACTTCTTCAGAGGCTTCGTCTATCTGCCTTTGTAGATCAGCTAGCCGAGCCATCTTTTCCTTCTTCCTTTGTACTTGCTGATGGAGCATCTCTATATTCCTGATCTCTTGGTCCAAGTCGTCCTCCTGGGGCGTTGGACTGGTGGTCTTCCTCTTCTGGCTTTGGGCCTCTCGAAGAGAAAGAGTCTCCTGGTTTGGGTCCAGCGGCTGCAGAGCTGCAGCCCCTGTTGCTGAAGCTTTCTTTGGCGGCATGACGAAGGTCGATGCTTGCCGAAGGTGTTCGAAACTCAAAAAGTGGAAGTGAGTTCACCGGAGGTGGGCGACAATGTTGGGGACTTGTTCTCAAATGCTAAGAGTTAAGAACAAGGCAACACAGAAAATGTTAAACGTTAAAGTCCTTCGTCCTTCAAAGCATTATTTCACTTGGGATATAATGATTTTCGGACGAAGGTTATGAAGGACATACCTTCATAAACATTACATATCATAATGAAGAAGGAATTACATGGAATATAAAAGATAACATAAACAATTATGTGTTATTATCAACTCATTTCTATTTTATTGCTATGGAAAAATAGGAATGACATCAGGTTACAAATGTACCTTTGACTTGAGAGAAGGTAAAAGTACAAGCGTGACACAAAAGCAAATGTCAAGTCAGCGTGAACAGTACAGGGTTACTGTTCATCTATTTATAGGCACGGGACATAACCCATGTAAAATTACACCTATGCCCTTTACATCTGCTAATAACTCTATAATAATTCATCAAGGTCTAAATAACATTTTCATCTTTAAGTCGGTTTCCCTTTCCGCTATTATGCCGAAGCTCTTCTCTACACAGCTTCGGCTCCGCGCCAT
The DNA here is from genome assembly GCF_902167145.1 of Zea mays. Taxonomy (NCBI): domain Eukaryota; kingdom Viridiplantae; phylum Streptophyta; class Magnoliopsida; order Poales; family Poaceae; genus Zea; species Zea mays. Next base: position 68,060,591 of record NC_050096.1, on the reverse strand, counting down.
CCTTCGTACCCCTTCTGTGCTTCTTCACGTTGTGGTTTTAACTCATGTCCGAAGATACCTGTTCACACATTGTACTCCAGAAACATTGTTAAATCATGTTTTTGAAGACCTTCGGAAGCCGAAGGCCCCCAACATATACCGAATGTAATTTTATCGTTTTAAACGATATATGAATCTCAAGTTAAATTGACTTAAATGTGGATAATCATATTATTTATTGTTTTATTTTATTTTAAAATTTTTGGAATTTATTTTAGATCAATTAATATTAGTAATGAATATATATATATTTGTTGTTGAAATACAACGTTGGGTAAGCAAGGTATCGAGAGGAGATATTTAGAAGAGGCGGGAGCCTAGATGGATGCTATGTTGAACCCAGTAATGGCTGATAGGTAGGTTCGGACCTGTAATATATATCACTCATCGATCACTGAATATAAAGATGAAGAAGGTTACGAACTCAACAAAACTAAGCATTAAGTTCTATTAGCTCCCTTCGTCTCTTGTTTATGGTTGGATTTCTAGCCTAATAGTCTTAATCTACCTTTATGTATATTCCTTATATAAAGTAAACTTTTATGTAAGAGAACATCATAGCTAACTTGGGCGTAACAACTAAACATCAAGATCTCCTAGCTCTGTTCGTCTCTTGTTTATGGTTGGAGTTCTAGCCTAATAGTCTTAATCTACTTTATGTATTGTTGGAAACTTGTTCTTAAGTGCTATAAGTTAAGAACAAGGCAACACAAAATAGTAATGATTAAAGCTCTTCGTCCTCCGAAAGATTATCTCCCTCAGGATATAATGATCTTCAGACGAAGGTCATGAAGGACGTACCTTCATCATCCCAGTTTATATTAATGAAAGAAAAAACATATAAAACATGAGAGACAACATAATAATCATACAACATCTTTAATATATCTTTATGAAATCATCATAAATAAATATGAACAATATTGAATTACATTTGTACATTCGTCTTGACAGAAAGCGAAAGTACAAGCGTGACGCACGAGTGAATACAAGTCAGCGTTAATAGTCGGGGTACTGTTCATCTATTTATAGGCACATGGCGTAGCCTGTGTAAAATTACATCCATACCCTTTATGTTTACTATTGACTTAAGGACAATCCAACAAGGACTAGATAGTCTTTTCCCCTTTAAGTTGGTTCCTTTTTCTGCCGCTGAGCCGAAGCTCCGTTGCGCGTAGCTTCGGAGCTGCATCAACCTTCCTCTCGGCCATGCTTTTCATATAGTGTACAGTTTTATTCCGAATCCGAAGGTACCTGTATATATATTACACTTGGGGAACATTGTTAAATCATGTTTTTGAGGACCTTCGGAAGACAAAGGCCCCCAACAGTAGCCTCTCGCAGTATTAATTTGTTATAACAACAAATTCAGACCGCGACATGAACGAAAGCCTTAAGTCGAAGGTCCGAAAAAACACCTTCCCTTTGCTAGAATATGTAAGGCCCAAAATCTGTATAAGAAAAAAAAATTATTATTATTAATAAAATAAATACATGAAGAAATAAAATATTGAATTCAAATATCTCTAATTATCCTTGAGTGTTAACAATTGAGAATTGAATTTTGAAAACCAAGAAATATTTTAGAAAAGAAGTAATATAAAGTTTTCTATTCACCTAAAAGATTATGCATAATATCAAATGATGCATCATAAGCCATCATTTACATGAATATCTAATTTTGAAGTAATTTTTACTTCTCACTCCACATTCAAAATACTAATCCTCTAAATAGAAAGAAAACCATATGAGAGAGCTTCATATTTCAAACATTTATAGAACAAGGTAATTAGAATAAATATATACTTAATGCATCATGTTGGAGTTTATTGGAATGTGCATTAAATAATAACATTAGTACCAATAAAAAATATAATAATGATTGAGATTTGAATTAGACCCCAAATTGAAATTTGGAATTTAAAATAGAGGGAGAAGAGCACTAGTACCACAAAATAGATATCGAAATAAATAAATAAGTAAACTCCTTCATACCATGTATAAGATGTACATTTTATGAAAAAAATAAATGTACCAAAAAGTTTGGATTCGAAATTGGAATTTAAATTTGAAAGCAAAAGAAAGGAAAGTGAAATTATAAAAGAAAAATAAAAAGAAAAACGAATAGGAAGCATGATTGGGCCCTGATATTGATTTCAGCCCATCTCCACTTATCTCCTTGCGGCCGGCCCATTTTCTTTTTCCCTTCTTCACCGTGTGCTCCCTCCCGAGTCCACGCTACTGGCAGGTGGGACCCGACGGGTCAGCTTCATCTTCAACTGGTGACCGATCCATCCGGGCGGCCGACTGGTCTCTGCGTCGTTCTCCTGCTCTGGGGGGATCCTAACCAAACTATGCGCCCGATCTCACTGCCCTGGGGGGAGGCCCATCTTGTCAGCGCATTCTTCTCCCTCTCTACTGAAGCCGAAAACACCGTGCGATGCCGCCGTTTCCGTTGGGGTTGTTGGGATCGATCGGGCTCCTCTCATGTGCGGACTCAGCTCGCTGGGGGTATAAAACCTATGCAATGCCCCCTCCTCCATCGGCATCAAATTCGCTAGAAGAAATCGCCACCGAGATTGGGAGGGGGATCTCCGCCACAACACCGTCGCTCGCCGTGGTTGCTTCGCTGCCGCGGCGCCGCGGAACACCGTCACTGCTCGATCCGTCTGCCGGTAAGAAGCCCGTGACCACGTTCGTCAAGCTACTCCTATTTGAATAGCACCATAGGATTTCGTTGTGGGGCACTGGAACCCGGAATCGCTGCGCGCCGGCGGCTAGCGCCATCGTGGGATGCCTGCGCGTCTTAGAGGATTTGGCCGGAGGTCGGTGATGGCCTCTTGGCCGTTCGTTCGGCAGTGGATGGCTAGGATTGAATCTGGTGAGGGAGACGACCCTGGCATCGTTGGATTGCAAAGGGGTGGTCACGATTAAAGTTAGTAGTGACCTGTTGGCCCCTCCGATCCTAGCCGCCAATCAAGCCATCAACGACCAAGTTTAGACGACCCTGTACCGTTTCATCCGGGCGATCTTGGGCCATTGGATCGAAATCCAGTGACCCCGGGTGCGTACCGATTCATCATCTAATCTGGGCCGTTTATTGTAATCTGTGCGGCCGAGATCCCACGATACCCTTTCGGCTGCGTAATATTGCAAAAGAGTCCCTGATTAGTTTAAAAATAAACCCGCCGTCCTATGCGGCTGTACACTGAGTCTTGAAATATTTGCGACGTAGTCCCTGTGTTTTCTGTAAATGGTGCGCTCGGTCCAGAGAACAGAAAATCAAAGGAATTCATTTAGAAAATACATTTTTGTGTGAGAATAATTATAGGAACTCAATTAACTCCTAAAAAATGCATTTTAACCCCTTTTAATCTATCCCAGTCCCTATAATTTTGTATTAATATTGTTTAATACTTAGTGTCTCTGTTTTAACACGAAAATGGTATTAAAATTCATTTCTTAGCTAATCTCGTATCAAATACATAAAACCTCAAGAAATTCGTATCTCCTCCGTTTTAACTCCGATTTGATCCGTTCGAGTTGCGTTAGTCTCGTAGAAACGCGTAGATCATCCTTATTCAGTTTGTTCTTATGTTTGGTGTGATGTTAATTTTAGCTATACCATGTTTGTTTGTATTGCTACGACTAGCGCGGGGCACGTGTCATCTGTAAAGCAAGTTGGTACCTGGAATCTCAAGTGCCAGGCAAGTTGTGCCCTTGATCACTTCTTTTTACCCACTCATGTTCTAATTAATCATAATGTTCTGCATAGGTTAATTTTGATGGGTCCCAATAGGATACCCTAGTTTGTCTATCTTTATACCTTGTTTACCACTGAACTTTCTGGGTAGTACTTGCTAGTGCTATATGTGGTTTTGGGTATGGAGATACCTTTTATTCATGATTATATCTTTGTTATCAGTTGTTATTTACTGTTCATGATAAGATCATTATGTTAATTGGAACATGGAGAACCACCCGGGAAAACAGTGCTACCACAAGGGTTTATGGACGCCCTTGGCTGATTAATTAGGAAAGCTAGTGGAGGACTACCTTACCCGAAAGGGGCAAGGGCAGTAAGGGAGTGGTCAGTGTAGGGAGGTCCTTGGTTGATTTTGCTGCGATGGCGGTCAGGCAAGAACCCTGCACTGGAGCTTCCTATAAACTGTAGCGGGTTTTCTGAAGCTAGTGGAACTTTGTAAAGGCCTCGTAGTGGTACTCTGCCTCGCTTCCTTGGTAGAGGTGTATGGAGTCTGATCAACTCTGTGGCAAATGGGTAACACGACTTGTGGGTAAAGATGCGCAACCTCTGCAGAGTGTAAAACTGGTATACTAGCCGTGCTCACGGTCATGAGCGGCTCGGACACTCACATGATTAAATTATGGAACTTAAACTCAATTTGTCATATGCATTGCATCGCAGGTGAGGTTGTTACTTTTGTTCTACTACTTAATTGGGTTGGTATTTACTTATACTTAGTAATTGCTAATAAAATTTTGACCAACTTTAAAAGCAATGCTCAGCTCTAACCATTCTCTTTGGTAAGCCTTACACTTCACGTGAGCTCCCACCTTTGGCGAGTTCATGCACATTATTCCCCACAACTTGTTGAGCGATGAACGTATGTGAGCTCACTCTTGCTGTCTCACACCCCCCCACAGGTCAAGAACAGGTACCACAGGATGAGGCGCATGAAGGATGCTGTGACGAGTTCGTGAGAGGTCTAGGTCGTCGTCTCCCAGTCAACTTTGGGTTGCTGGACCGTTGTCTCCTTATAATGTAATTATTTATTTATTTTGTACAGAACTCCTGTTATGTAGTAAAGATGTGACATTCGATCCTGTGCCATGATTCATCATATGTGTGAGACTTGGTCCCAGCACACCTGGTGATTGTGTTCGCGCCCGGGTTTTGGACCCTAAAATCCGGGTGTGACAGAAGTGGTATCAGAGGAATGTTGACTGTAGGACGAAACCTAGATAGAACTGGACAACCATTCTTTACTTACCCTTGCTACTCTGATTCTTTTCTAAACTTTTCTTAATCTTTTCTCATCTATTTCCGCTTTACTCTGATTATTCTTACCTTTTCATTCTAAAGACAAATGTGGATTTCACACTTTGAAATCCTGTGCCTAAAGTGACTTTAGGAATAGGAGACCTACTCTTAGGAACAAAAACAAAACTATTTTTATAGGTATTTGTATGCTTGAATGTTTGTTCTTATGATACTTGTTTGATTGGATCTTTGATTGAGTGTGATTAGTTGTGGAGTAATGTCCACAATCACATCTGCATATACATATAGAAAAAAACGGTTATAAAAATATCTAAATGAACTAGGTTATCCCTCATCAAAGAATCTAGCCTAGCAAAATCCATCTTATCTTGAAAAAGTCTATCCTACACTCATAGATCCATCTTATCCTAAAAAAATAGATTCTCGTCTTATCTTGAAAAGATTTATCTTATCCTAATAGATCTATCTGACCTCAAAAGATTCTACCTTATCCTTATGGATTCATCTTACCCCAATAAGCATATTTATCCCACGCTAGTGTAACAACCATGATCTAGCCTAAAACAAATAAGATCTTATCTAGTCAAACTAGTCACACCAATCTAACCTAGATCTGATCTAATCTAAAGTGACTTATCAAACATGTTAGATAATACTGATGAAATAGATTAGACTCTACTCCTATAGAACGGGTCTTAACTTAGTCCACCCTGCACTAAATTAAGAATGACAGATCGACTTGGCCATATGCAACTACCTTAACCATCCAATAGTTGCATAACCCCACAATTTTAACCTAGCAAGAGATTCTAACCTACCTACACCATACAATCCATCCTACTCACATATGTCCTAGCCATATGTCCTTAACTCGGATGACAACTCCAAGAAATAAAGGCCAAAGAAGACCAACCATGTCAAAAAAGGATAAGCATCAACTCAAGACTTCAAAGATCAAGTTGAATCGCCAGCGGAATCAAGATCCATAGTTTAGGATGAAGTCTTTCCTTATTATACCCTTGCCACAACCCCTACTTGCCATAATCGTACCCCATCTGACCTAATAGATGGCTAGACATACAATATCCATGTGTTCCAAATCGTCTACTAACCGTTATGTAAAAACTTGAACAAAACTTTGATTTCCAAAACCCAAATGAGAAACTAAAATTCTAGACCAAACTTATTGTACCCCTTTTCTTACAAATCTCGAGGACGAGATTTCTGTTAAGGGGGGTAGGATTTGTAAGGCCCAAAATCTGTATAAGAAAAAAAATTATTAATAATAATAAAATAAATACATGAAGAAATAAAATATTGAATTCAAATATCTCTAATTATCCTTGAGTGTTAACAATTGAGAATTGAATTTTGAAAACCAAGAAATATTTTAGAAAAGAAGTAATATAAAGTTTTCTATTCACCTAAAAGATTATGCATAATATCAAATGATGCATCATAAGCCATCATTTACATGAATATCTAATTTTGAAGTAATTTTTACTTCTCACTCCACATTCAAAATACTAATCCTCTAAATAGAAAGAAAACCATATGAAAGAGCTTCATATTTCAAACATTTATAGAACAAGGTAATTAGAATAAATATATACTTAATGCATCATGTTGGAGTTTATTGGAATGTGCATTAAATAATAACATTAGTACCAATAAAAAAATATAATAATGATTGAGATTTGAATTAGACCCCAAATTGAAATTTGGAATTTAAAATAGAGGGAGAAGAGCACTAGTACCACAAAATAGATATCGAAATAAATAAATAAGTAAACTCCTTCATACCATGTATAAGATGTACATTTTATGAAAAAAATAAATGTACCAAAAAGTTTGGATTCGAAATTGGAATTTAAATTTGAAAGCAAAAGAAAGGAAAGTGAAATTATAAAAGAAAAATAAAAAGAAAAACGAATAGGAAGCATGATTGGGCCCTGATATTGATTTCGGCCCATCTCCACTTATCTCCTTGCGGCCGGCCCATTTTCTTTTTCCCTTCTTCACCGTGTGCTCCCTCCCGAGTCCACGCTACTGGCAGGTGGGACCCGACGGGTCAGCTTCATCTTCAACTGGTGACCGATCCGTCCGGGCGGCCGACTGGTCTCTGCGTCGTTCTCCTGCTCTGGGGGGGATCCTAACCAAACTATGCGCCCGATCTCACTGCCCTGGGGGGGAGGCCCATCTTGTCAACGCATTCTTCTCCCTCTCTACTGAAGCCGAAAACACCGTGCGATGCCGTCGTTTCCGTTGGGGTTGTTGGGATCGATCGGGCTCCTCTCATGTGCGGACTCGGCTCGCTGGGGGTATAAAACCTATGCAATGCCCCCTCCTCCATCGGCATCAAATTCGCTAGAAGAAATCGCCACCGAGATTGGGAGGGGGATCTCCGCCACAACACCGTCGCTCGCCGTGGTTGCTTCGCTGCCGCGGCGCCGCGGAACACCGTCACTGCTCGATCCGTCTGCCGGTAAGAAGCCCGTGACCACGTTCGTCAAGCTACTCCTATTCGAATAGCACCATAGGATTTTGTTGTGGGGCACTGGAACCCGGAATCGCTGCGCGCCGGCGGCTAGCGCCATCGTGGGATGCCTGCGCGTCTTAGAGGATTTGGCCGGAGGTCGGTGATGGCCTCTTGGCCGTTCGGTCGGCAGTGGATGGCTAGGATTGAATCTGGTGAGGGAGACGACCCTGGCATCGTTGGATTGCAAAGGGGTGGTCACGATTAAAGTTAGTAGTGACCTGTTGGCCCCTCCGATCCTAGCCGCCGATCAAGCCATCAACGACCAAGTTTAGACGGCCCTGTACCGTTTCATCCGGGCGATCTTGGGCCATTGGATCGAAATCCAGTGACCCCGGGTGCGTACCGATTCATCATTTAATCTGGGCCGTTTATTGTAATCTGTGCGGCCGAGATCCCACGATACCCTTTCGTCTGCGTAATATTGCAAAAGAGTCCCTGATTAATTTAAAAATAAACCCGCCGTCCTATGCGGCTGTACACTGAGTCTTGAAATATTTGCGACGTAGTCCCTGTGTTTTCTGTAAATGGTGCGCTCGGTCCAGAGAACAGAAAATCAAAGGAATTCATTTAGAAAATACATTTTTGTGTGAGAATAATTATAGGAACTCAATTAACTCCTAAAAAATGCATTTTAACCCCTTTTAATCTATCCCAGTCCCTATAATTTTGTATTAATATTGTTTAATACTTAGTGTCTCTGTTTTAACACGAAAATGGTATTAAAATTCATTTCTTAGCTAATCTCGTATCAAATACATAAAACCTCAAGAAATTCGTATCTCCTCCGTTTTAACTCCGATTTGATCCGTTCGAGTTGCGTTAGTCTCGTAGAAACGCGTAGATCATCCTTATTCAGTTTGTTCTTATGTTTGGTGTGATGTTAATTTTAGCTATACCATGTTTGTTTGTATTGCTACGACTAGCGCGGGGCACGTGTCATCTGTAAAGCAAGTTGGTACCTGGAATCTCAAGTGCCAGGCAAGTTGTGCCCTTGATCACTTCTTTTTACCCACTCATGTTCTAATTAATCATAATGATCTGCATAGGTTAATTTTGATGGGTCCCAATAGGATACCCTAGTTTGTCTATCTTTATACCTTGTTTACCACTGAACTTTCTGGGTAGTACTTGCTAGTGCTATATGTGGTTTTGGGTATGGAGATACCTTTTATTCATGATTATATCTTTGTTATCAGTTGTTATTTACTGTTCAAGATAAGATCATTATGTTAATTGGAACATGGAGAACCACCCGGGAAAACAGTGCTACCACAAGGGTTTATGGACGCCCTTGGCTGATTAATTAGGAAAGCTAGTGGAGGACTACCTTACCCGAAAGGGGCAAGGGCAGTAAGGGAGTGGTCAGTGTAGGGAGGTCCTTGGTTGATTTTGCTGCGATGGCGGTCAGGCAAGAACCCTACACTGGAGCTTCCTATAAACTGTAGCGGGTTTTCTGAAGCTAGTGGAACTTTGTAAAGGCCTCGTAGTGGTACCCTGCCTCGCTTCCTTGGTAGAGGTGTATGGAGTCTGATCAACTCTGTGGCAAATGGGTAACACGACTTGTGGGTAAAGATGCGCAACCTCTGCAGAGTGTAAAACTGGTATACTAGCCGTGCTCACGGTCATGAGCGGCTCGGACACTCACATGATTAAATTATGGAACTTAAACTCAATTTGTCATATGCATTGCATCGCAGGTGAGGTTGTTACTTTTGTTCTACTACTTAATTGAGTTGGTATTTACTTATACTTAGTAATTGCTAATAAAATTTTGACCAACTTTAAAAGCAATGCTCAGCTCTAACCATCCTCTTTGGTAAGCCTTACACTTCACGTGAGCTCCCACCTTTGGCGAGTTCATGCACATTATTCCCCACAACTTGTTGAGCGATGAACGTATGTGAGCTCACTCTTGCTGTCTCACACCCCCCCACAGGTCAAGAACAGGTACCACAGGATGAGGCGCATGAAGGATGCTGTGATGAGTTCGTGAGAGGTCTAGGTCGTCGTCTCCCAGTCAACTTTCGGTTGCTGGACCGTTGTCTCCTTATAATGTAATTATTTATTTATTTTGTACAAAACTCCTGTTATGTAGTAAAGATGTGACATTCGATCCTGTGCCATGATTCATCATATGTGTGAGACTTGGTCCCAGCACACCTGGTGATTATGTTCGCGCCCGGGTTTTGGACCCTAAAATCCGGGTGTGACAAAATAGCAATAGTCAATGACAGATAGGGTCCACCAAGTTGCAAAGCACTAGGCGTATAAATATGAACCCGCACCGGCAACATTTGATACGCCATTTTCACCATTTGCGTTATTTCCTCAAGCTTTTTAGCTCTTGCTCACTAGTTCTCGCCTAATTTTCAAGCTTTTCGAGCTTCGGTTTAAGGACGTGTTTTCACCATGTCTGGGGAAAAGATGACTGAGGAAATGAAGATAACTAAGGAGATGAAGTTGTTTGAAGAAAAGAAAAGTGTGGATCCTTTTATCGTCGGGTTTGTTGAGTATATGTAAAAAACAAACACAAAGAAGATTACTAAAGAGATACTGGAAGGTTTGTCTGAAGATACTGATGACAGTGATAGTTATGATGTGGAAAGTGGAGACGAAGATTCTGAAGATCGGCCCTGGCGACCAAGCCATACTGTCTTCGGAAAATCGACTATTAAACAGAGTCATCTTGTCGGGGACCATAATTAGGGGTACCCTCAAGACTCCTAATTCTCAGCTGGTAACCCCCATCAGCATAAAGCTGCTAAGGCCTGATGGGTGCGATTAAGTCAGGGATCAGTCCATTCGAGCGACTCGATCATGCCTCGCCCGAGCCTAGCCTCGGACAAGGGCAGTCGGCCCCGGAGGATTTCCGTCTCGCCCGAGGCCCACCTCCGACGGCGTACATATTTCGGCTCGCCCGAGGCCCTGCCTTCGCTAAGAAGCAGCCCTGACTAAGTCGCCGCACCAACCGACCAAATCGCAGGAGCATTTAACGCAAAGGTGGCCTGACACCTTTATCCTGACGCGCGCCCCCCGGCAGAGCCGAAGTGACCGCCGTCACTTCGCCGCTTCGCTGACCGGCCTGACAGAAGGACAGCGCCACCTGCGCCACTCCGTCTGCAGTGTCACTTGACAGAGTAAGACTGACAGGCAGTCAGGCCCTGCCAAAGGCACCATAGGAAGCTCCGCTCCGCCCGACCCAGGGCTCGGACTCGGGCTAAGTCCCGGAAGACGGCGAACTCCGCTCCGCCCGACCCAGGGCTCGGACTCGGGCTAAGTCCCGGAAGACGACGAACTCCGCTCCGCCCGACCCAGGGCTCGGACTCGGGCTAAGTCCCAGAAGACGGCGAACTCCGCTCCGCCCGACCCAGGGCTCGAACTCGGGCTCAGCCCCAGAAGACGACGAACTCCGCTCCGCCCGACCCAGGGCTCGGACTCAGGCTCAGCCCCAGAAGACGACGAACTCCGCTTCACCCGACCCTAGGGCTCGGGCTCCGCCTTGGCCTCTGCCGACGACCTCCGCCTCGCCCGACCCAGGGGCTCGGACTCGGCCTCGGCCATGGAAGACAGACTCGACCTCGGCTTCGGAGGAGCCTCCACATCGCCCAACCTAGGGCACAGGCCAGCCACGTCAACAGGAGGCGCCATCATCACCCTACCCCGAGCTGACTCGGGCCGCAGGGAACAAGACCGGTGTCCCATCTGGCTGAGCTCCGCCAGATAGGCAATGATGGCGCCCCACATGCTCCGTGACGACGACGGCTCTCAGCCCCCTTACGGAAGCAAGAGGACGTCAGCAAGGACCCAACCGCTCCGACAGCTGTCCCTCCACCAGGCTCCGTCGCTCCTCCGACGGCCACGACATCACACCAGCTGGGTGCCAAAATCTCTCCGGCTGCCACATCGGCATGTACTTAGGGCGCTAGCTCTCCCCCGCTAGACACGTAGCACTCTGCTACACCCCCCATTGTACACCTGGATCCTCTCCTTACGCCTATAAAAGGAAGGACCAGGGCCCTCTTAGAGAGGGTTGGCCGCGCAGGGACGAGGACGAGACAGGCGCTCTCTTAGGGGCCGCTCGCTTCCCTCTCCCGCGTGGACGCTTGTAACCCCCTACTGCAAGCGCACCCGACCTAGGCGCGGGACGAACACGAAGGCCGCGGGATTCCCACCTCTCTCACGCCGGCCTCCGGCCGCCTCGCTTTCTCCCCCCTTCGCGCTCGCCCTCGCGCTCGACCCATCTGGGCTGGGGCACGCGGCGACACTCACTCGTCGGCCCAAGGGACCCCCCGGTCTCGGAACGCCGACAGTTGGCGCGCCAGGTAGGGGCCTGCTGCGTGTTGACGAACAGCTTCCCGTCAAGCTCCAGATGGGCAGTCTTCAGCAACCTCTCCAACCCGAGACGGTGCTCCGTTTCGGGAGTCTTGAGTTCATGTCCCTCGACGGCAGCTACGACATGATACTCCTTCCACCGCCGCTCGACAACGACAATGGCGGCCGACAGCCCGTCCGCCGGCGGCGGAATCGACGACGTCTTCCCCGCATGGTGGAAGAACAACCTCCGAGCTCGTCCTGCTTTCTTCCCCGCCGATGGAGGGGAAGGCGGGGCAGCCAAGGCCAAGCAGGAGGCAGCGCTTCGTCGGCTGTTGAGCAAGCCGACAGCACCGGCACCCCAACGAGGGGCGCACCGGGTATCGACTTCGCGCCTGAGACGAAGACGAGCGCTGTCTCCCCGCGATACGCCAATCCCGAGCAAGCGGACGACACCAGCGCGCTCGCGGAGAGCTTGCTGGGCGTCGCCCTCGTACCTGAGACGATGGTGCAGTCAGTCCTCGATGTGACTTCATCGCCACTCGTCGACCAAAAGGTACCGGCCGATTCCCATCCTACGTCATTTGGATTCAGCCTCAACCCGCCTAGCGACCTCGCTTTGGCGGACGCTCTCGTAGAGGCGGGTTCAAACCCTCTGGGGTTTCACATGAGGTCGCCTTGGGACCGGCTGACGGACGTCTCGACCTACGGGCCCTCTGGGTCCGAGGAAGACGACGGGCCCAGCATCTGTTGGGATTTCTCTGGACTTGGCAACCCCAGTGCCATGCGGGACTTCATGACCGCGTGTAACTACTGCCTCTCTGATTGTTCCGACGGTAGCCACAGCCTCGACGACGAGGACTGCGGTCCAAGCCGCGAATGTTTCCACGTCGATCTAGGGGGTCCCTCCGAAGGCAATCATCTCGGTATGCCGGAGGATGGTGATCCCCCTAGGCCGGTGCCCCGCGTTGACATCCCACGGGAGCTAGCTGTGGTCCCCGTTCAGGCGGGGGGCCACGACCCACAGCTCGAGCAAATCCGCGGGGTGCAGGCCAGGCTCGATGAGGGAACAGGAGCGCTTGAGCCGATCCGCCGGGACGTCGGGCAGGCATGGGCGGGCCAACCCTCGGCCGGAGGAATACGTCACCTGCCCCAGGGCTTCCAGCACCGCGTCGCCGATGACGTCAGGGTCAGGCCACCACCCGCATCCAGTGGGGTCGGTCAGAACCTGGCTGCAGCAGCGATGCTTCTCCGCGCGATGCCGGAGCCATCAACCACCGAGGGTCGGCGAATTCAGGGGGAGCTCAAAAATCTCCTGGAAGGCGCTGCGGTCCGACGGGCCGAGAGCTCTGCCTCCCGAAGGCAAGGATACCCCTCGGAACCTCATGCCGCGACTTCCCGATTCATGCGGGAAGCCTCGGTCTACACCGGGCGCACGCGCAACACCGCGCCTGCAGCCCCGAGCCGCCTCGGCAACAAGCACCATCATCGCGACCGTCGGGCCCACCTCGACGAGAGGGTGCACCGAGGCTATCACCCCAGGCGTGGGGGACGCTATGACAGCGGGGAGGATCGAAGTCCCTCGCCCGAGCCACCCGGTCCGCAGGCCTTCAACCGGGCCATCCGACGGGCACCGTTCCCGACCCGGTTCCGACCCCCGACTACTATCGCAAAGTACTCGGGGGAGACGAGACCGGAACTGTGGCTCGTGGACTACCGTCTGGCCTGCCAACTGGGTGGAACGGACGACGACAACCTCATCATCCGCAACCTCCCCCTGTTCCTCTCCGACACCGCTCGCGCCTGGTTGGAGCACCTGCCTCCGGGGCAGATCTCCAACTGGGACGACCTAGTCCAAGCCTTCGCCGGCAATTTCCAGGGCACATACGTGCGCCCCGGGAATTCCTGGGATCTCCGAAGCTGCCGACAGCAGCTGGGAGAGTCCCTCCGTGACTACATCCGACGATTTTCGAAGCAGCGCACCGAGCTGCCCAACATCACCGACTCGGATGTCATCGGCGCGTTCCTCGCCGGCACCACCTGCCGTGACCTGGTGAGCAAGTTGGGTCGCAAGACCCCCACCAGGGCGAGCGAGCTGATGGACATCGCCACTAAGTTCGCCTCTGGCCAGGAGGCGGTCGAGGCTATCTTCCGGAAGGACAAGCAGCCCCAGGGCCGCCCATCGGAAGATGCTCCCGATGCGTCTACTCAGCGCGACGCCAAGAAGAAAGGCAGGAAGAAGTCGCAAGCGAAACGCGACGCCGCCGACGCGGACCTTGTCGCTGCCGCCGAGTACAAGAACCCTCGGAAACCCCCCGGAGGTGCCAACCTCTTCGACAAGATGCTCAAGGAGCCGTGCCCCTATCATCAGGGGCCTGTCAAGCACACCCTTGAGGAGTGCGTCATGCTTCGGCGCCACTTCCACAGGGCCGGGCCACCTGCGGAGGGTGGCAGGGCCCGCGACGACGACAAGAAGAAGATCACCAAGCAGGAGAGTTCCCCGAGGTCCGCGACTGCTTCATGATCTACGGTGGGCATGCGGCGAATGCCTCGACTCGGCATCGCAAGCAAGAGCGCCGGGAGGTCTGCTCTGTGAAGGTGGCGGTGCCAGTCTACCTAGACTGGTCCGACAAGCCCATCACCTTCGACCAGGCCGACCACCCCGACCAAGTGCCGAGCCCAGGGAAATACCCGCTCGTCGTCGACCCCGTCATCGGCGACGTCAGGCTCACCAAGGTCCTTATGGACGGAGGCAGCAGCCTCAACATCATCTACGCCGAGACCCTCGGGCTCCTGCGCGTCGACCTGTCCTCCGTCCGAGCAGGCGCTGCGCCCTTCCACGGGATCATTCCCGGGAAGCGCGTCCAGCCCCTCGGACGGCTCGACCTTCCCGTCTGCTTCGGAACGCCCTCCAACTTCCGAAGGGAGACTCTGACGTTCGAGGTGGTCGGGTTCCGAGGAACCTACCACGCGGTTCTGGGAAGGCCATGCTACGCGAAGTTCATGGCCGTCCCCAACTACACCTACCTGAAGCTCAAGATGCCGGGCCCCAACGAGGTCATCACCGTCGGCCCCACGTACAAACACGCGTTCGAATGCGACGTGGAGTGCGTGGAGTACGCCGAGGCCCTCGCCGAGTCCGAGGCCCTCATCGCCGACCTGGAAAGCCTCTCCAAAGAGGTGCCAGACGTGAAGCGTCATGCCGGCAACTTCGAGCCAGTGGAGACGGTCAAGGCCGTCCCCCTCGACCCCAGCGGCGACGCCTCCAAGCAGATCCGGATCGGCTCCGGGCTCGACCCCAAATAGGAAGCAGTGCTCATCGACTTCCTCCGCGCGAACGTCGACGTCTTCGCGTGGAGTCCCTCGGACATGCCCGACATACCGAGGGATGTCGCCGAGCACTCGCTAGATGTTCGGGCCGGAGCCCGACCGGTCAAGCAGCCTCTACGCCAATTCGACGAGGAGAAGCGCAGAGCGATAGGCGAGGAGATCCACAAGCTAATGGCGGTAGGGTTCATCAAAGAGGTATTCCATCCCGAATGGCTTGCCAACCCTGTGCTTGTGAGAAAGAAAGGGGGGAAATGGCGGATGTGTGTAGACTACACTGGTCTCAACAAAGCATGTCCGAAGGTTCCCTACCCTCTGCCTTGCATCGATCAAATCGTGGATTCCACCGCTGGCTGCGAAACCCTGTCTTTCCTCGATGCCTACTCAGGGTATCATCAAATCAGGATGAAAGAGTCCGACCAGCTCGCGACTTCTTTCATCACGCCCTTCGGCATGTACTGCTATGTCACCATGCTGTTCGGCTTGAGGAATGCGGGCGCGACGTACCAGCGGTGCATGAACCATGTGTTCGGCGAGCACATCGGTTGCACGGTCGAGGCCTACGTCGATGACATCGTAGTCAAGACGAGGAAAGCTTTCGACCTCCTTTCCGACCTTGAAGTGACATTCCGATGTCTCAAGGCGAAAGGCGTCAAGCTCAATCCCGAGAAGTGTGTCTTCGGGGTGCCTCGAGGCATGCTCTTGGGGTTCATCGTCTCCGAGCGGGGCATCGAAGCCAACCCGGAGAAGATCGCGGCCATCACCAGCATGGGGCCCATCAAGGACTTAAAAGGCGTATAGAGGGTCATGGGATGTCTCGCGGCTCTGAGCCGCTTCATCTCACGCCTCGGCGAAAGAGGTCTGCCTCTGTACCGCGTCTTAAGGAAGGCCGAGTGCTTCACTTGGACCCCTGAGGCCGAGGAAGCTCTCGGGAATTTGAAGGCGCTCCTCACAAAGGTGCCTATCTTGGTGCCTCCAGCTGACGGAGAAGCCCTCTTGGTCTACGTCGCCGCTACCACTCAGGTGGTTAGCGCCGCGATTGTGGTCGAGAGGCAAGAAGAGGGGCATGCATTGCCCATTCAGAGGCCAGTTTACTTCGTCAGCGAGGTACTGTCCGAAACCAAGATCCGCTACCCACAAGTTCAGAAGCTGCTGTATGCAGTGATCCTGACACGGCGGAAGTTGCGACACTACTTCGAGTCTCATCCGGTGACTGTGGTGTCATCCCTTCCCCTGGGGGAGATCATCCAGTGCCGAGAGGCCTCGGGCAGGATTGCAAAGTGGGCGGTGGAAATCATGGGCGAGACAATCTCGTTCGCCCCTCAGAAGGCCATCAAGTCCCAGGTCTTGGCGGACTTCGTGGCCGAATGGGTCGATACCCAGCTACCGACGGCTCCGATCCAACCGGAGCTTTGGACCATGTTTTTCGACGGGTCGCTGATGAAGACGGGAGCCGGCGCGGGCCTAGTCTTCATCTCGCCCCTCGGGAAACACCTACGCTATGTGCTACGCCTCCATTTCCCAGCGTCCAACAATGTGGCTGAGTACGAGGCTCTGGTCAACAGGTTGCGGATCGCCATCGAGCTAGGGGTCCGGTGCCTCGACGCCCGCGGTGACTCGCAGCTCGTCATCGACCAAGTCATGAAAAACTCCCACTGCCGCGACCCGAAGATGGAGGCCTACTGCGATGAGGTTCGGCGCCTGGAAGACAAGTTCCACGGGCTCGAGCTTAACCACATCGCTCGGCGCTACAACGAGACTGCGGACGAGCTGGCTAAAATAGCCTCGGGGCGAACAACGGTTCCCCCAGACGTCTTCTCCCGGGATCTGCATCAACCCTCCATCAAGATCGACGACACGCCCGAGCCTGAGGCGCCCTCGACCCAGTCCGAGGTACCCTCGGCCCCGTCCGAGGTATCCTCGACATAGCCCGAGGCACCCTCGGTTCAGCCCGAGGTACCCTCGGCCACCGAGGGTGAGGCACTGCGCATCGAGGAGGAGCGAAGCGGGGCCACGCCTTATCAAAACTGGCAGACCCCGTGCCTGCAATATCTCCACCAAGGAGAGCTACCCCTCGACCGAGCCGAGGCTCGGCGGGTGGCGCGACGCGCCAAGTCGTTCGTTTTGCTGGGCGATGAGAAGGAGCTCTACCACCGCAGTCCCTCGGGCATCCTCCAGCGATGCATCTCCGTCACCGAGGGTCAGGAACTCCTGCGAGAGATACACTCGGGGGCTTGCGGCCATCACGCAGCGCCTCGGGCCCTTGTCGGGAATGCTTTCCGACAAGGCTTCTACTGGCCAACGGCGGTGGCTGACGCCACTAGAATTGTCCGCACCTGCGAAGGGTGTCAATTCTATGCGAAGCAGACCCACTTGCCCGCTCAGGCTCTGCAGACGATACCCATCACCTGGCCCTTTGCCGTGTGGGGTCTGGACCTCGTCGGCCCCTTGCAGAAGGCGCCCGGGGGCTACACGCACCTGCTGGTCGCCATCGACAAATTCTCCAAGTGGATCGAGGTCCGACCTCTGAACAACATTAGGTCCGAGCAGGCGGTGGCGTTCTTCACCGACATCATCCATTGCTTCGGGGTCCCGAACTCCATCATCACCGACAACGGCACCCAGTTCACCGGTAGAAAGTTCTTGGACTTCTGTGAGGATCACCACATCAGGGTGGACTGGGCCGCCGTGGCTCATCCCATGTCGAATGGGCAAGTAGAGCGTGCCAACGACATGATTCTACAAGGGCTCAAGCCTCGGATTTACAACAACCTCAACAAGTTCGGCAAGCGATGGATGAAGGAACTCCCCTCGGTGGTCTGGAGCCTGAGGACGACGCCGAGCCGAGCCACGGGCTTCACGCCGTTCTTCCTAGTCTACGGGGCCGAGGCCGTCTTGCCCACAGACCTGGAATACGGCTCCCCGAGGACGAGGGCCTACAGCGATCAAAGCAACCAAGCTAGCCGAGAAGACTCGCTGGACCAGCTGGAAGAGGCTCGGGACAAGGCCTTACTACACTCGGCGCGGTACCAGCAGTCCCTGCGACGCTACCACGCCTGAGGGGTCCGGCCCCGAGACCTCCAGGTGGGCGACCTGGTACTTCGGCTGCGACAAGATGCCCGAGGAAGGCACAAGCCCACGCCCCCCTGGGAGGGGCCATTCGTCATCGCCAAAGTTCTGAAGCCCGGAACGTACAAGCTGGCCAACAGTCAAGGCGAGGTCTACGGCAACACTTGGAACATCCAACAACTACGTCGCTTCTACCCTTAAGATGTTTTCAAGTTGTTCATATACCTCGCACCCACACAAAGTTTAGTCATCAAGGAAGGGTCGGCCTCGCCTCGGCAAAGCCCGACCCTCCCTCGAGGGCTAAAAGGGGGGGGGGGGAACCCCCTCTGCGTTGGAATTTTCCTCGGAAAAAGATCTCTTCTGCCAGAATATCTTTCGTGCTTTTTGACTACTTCGAAAAGTGGATCCTGAAAACGACGGAGTACACGTAAGAAGCCAAGGCTGACCGAGCCGAGGGACTCCTACGCCTCCGGGATACGGATACCTCACTCATCACCTTCTGCGATAAGTAACTCGCGTTCGGATAAAGTAAGTCCGCGGACCGAACAAGTCTTCACGTTCGGAAGCTCTTCTGCCGAAGCGATCCTTCGAGCTTTCTCGACTGAGTCGGTGATAGAGCCTCATGGACGGGTGAAAGCGCGCGTAAGCGACAAGGCCGACCGAGCCGAGGGACTCCCACGCCTCCGGGATACGGATACCTCACTCATCACCTTCCGCGAGAAGCAACTCTCGCTCGCACAAACATCCCTGTTACCGACAAAAAAGTCCAGATACTCGAAACAAGAGGGAAAGAGACGCAGCTTTACAACACAGCGAGGGTGTGTGTTCTGGCCTCGACGGCCGCAGAAGGCACACGCTACAAGACGCTCTGATCCTGCAGGCTCGGGTCTTGGCGCTGGAAGGGGGCAGCAGCACCCTCGGCATCGACGACACCTTCAGCGAGGTCCGACCTAGCCTCGAACGGCGACGCGGTCCGAGGATCTCCGCTCCGAAGGACGACGTCACCGCCACGCCCGGGCAATCGCTGCCAGGGACTTCTACGGGAATCCGGCCCGAGCAGGCGGCTCGGCCGGTCACCCCTGGGGCCTCAGCCAACCATCTTCCAAAGGCGCCAGCCCGGCCCGAAGCCTCGGCTGGTCAACTCCGGCGTCGGTCCCGCTAACGGACAACCCGGCTAGGCTCCGGCCAACCAGGTTTCATTTTCGAGCCAACTCCGCCTCTGTTCATGCTGATATCGCTACCCCTGGCCTCGGCTCGTCGAAGAGCGGCCAAGGGGTCCCTTTAACTAAGCTAGAGGAGCCTCAGACAGCAAGGCCGACCGAGCCGAGGGACTCCTACGCCTCCAGGATACGGATACCTCACTCATCACCTTGATACGGGGCGACTCATGCTTGGTGAAGCAGTTCAGATAATCAACAGGCGAGTCTTAGTGCTCGAAAATGAGGAAAAACATGGCTCCGTGCCAAAATTACATACATGTTCAGGCCTCGACAGCCATAATGGACAAAAACACTGGCATTCAAAGTGCCGTTACAAACAGAACTCCGGTTCCTCCTCCGCAGGTACGAACAACCCCACTCGATGGGGGAGGGCCTGCGGAGCAACAGAAGACCGACGAACGGCACGCCGTCGCCCGCTCCAGCAGTAGCGACGACGACGACTTCTGCTCTGGGGGGCCGAACAGCGGCAGCACTGACCTCAGGGCGGATGCTGCTGCCAAGAGGCCCCCGCCCATGCCCAAACTCGTGAGGCAAGGACGGGCAGAAGGCCGTAGAGTTGGAGGTCGGTCCGTGGCCGGCCCTGGCTACCTCGCCGGTGGAAGAACCTCTTCCAGCTGCCGTGGCAGACGTCGGCGCCGCGAGCGGCTCCAAAGCCACTCGCGTCCGAAAGCCAGGCATGGTGTAGCTGCCGGCGCCACGGACGACGACCGCCCTTCCCTCCGATCACTGAGTGAAGGAGCGGGCCACCGCCCACGCAGGGGCCGACCCCAACTCGGCACACTCCCCTCCCCAGCCCTGGTGATGAAAATCCTTGAGGCTGAGGGAGGGGTAGAGGCCGCAGCCCGGCTCGCTTTCCCCCACCATCAAGCTGGAGGTCACCATTTTGGGCGACCGCCGACGGAGGGGTGCAGCTGGGTTGCATGATGAAAATCCTTGAAGCCGAACGATGGCTGAAAGGTACCAACTCCCACGGAGTTGCGTACCTCCAACGATGAGGCGAAAAGATGGCGGGTATCCCCCATCCGGGGGCTTGGAAGGTGGAAAGACACGATGCATAAGGGAGCGCGAAGACATGGTCGCCTTCCGAAGGGGGTCACCCTCCTTTTAAAGGCAACTCTCCCTACTTGCGCCCCCAGCCGTCACAGGCCGAGTCTTCTCCAACACGCTCCAAGGCCCTCCCATGCGGCGCGGGGGCCGGGTCCCGCATGTCATGCAAGCCGGCTCAGAGCAGAAGAAGCCAAACCACCGCGCGCGGTGCACACGACCGCCCAGCGGTTACAAGTGACCCTCCACTTTTGCCCAGACCAATGGGCGAAAGAGGCGGGTAGCCATGCAGGCGGCATGCAACCGCGCCAAGTGGACGCGCTTCTCCGACTCCCGACACGCCCAGCATGGAGGCCCGGGCCCACGCGTCATGCAACCGGCGCGCCGGATGCTTCATGCAAAGCAACTGCACCGCCACTTGCGCCACCACCGCGCCTCCTCGATTGCGGAACCAATACCGCGACTCGAGGCGACCCAGCGCACGACCCAGCAGCGCCAGCCTGGCGCGGCGGTCAATGCGGCCAAGCTCACGTCCCATCCGGGGGCAGTAGGAGAACCCCCTCTCACGGCGTGAAGACAACGTGCCCGTGATCCGTCCCTCGAACGGCTCGCGCACGCGCAACGGCCGCCCCGCCAACCACTCGCCCCATCGCATTAACTCCACGGTGGGACAGGCGGCGCTTCTGGCAGGAGCAGCGGGCGACGCTTCGCCTTCGCCGTAATAACCGCGCCAAAAAAGGTATGCCGCGTCGTTCGATTTCGTATCCTTTTCCTTTTTTCCTCTTTCTCTATCTCTTGCAACAGGGACCGGGAAAGGGGGATACCCCGAAAAGGATCCTTCCCCGTGAAGGAACCAGGCTCCGAGCCTCCTTACTGATCAGAGGTTCGAAGGCTGGCCCCCCGAAGGGTTCAACAACCGCCTCAGATCATGTGGGCCCTACACCCACTACTGGTCAGAGGTTCGAAGGCTGGCCCCCCGAAGGGTTCCACGGCCGCCTCAGGCTACTCGGGCTCCGCGCCCATTATTGATCAGGGGTTCGAAGGCTGGCCCCCGAAGGGTTCACAGCCGCCTCAGACGCCGAGCGAGGGATGACCATGGGTATGTTCGATACATAACCAAGGCTCGGGCTGCGCTCCCGAGGTACCCTAGGACATTTCCGAGACCAGCGGGAGCGATCTTGTAACGGAATCCCATCAGAGGGAGGCATCGAGCCCTTGGACCCCGTCGCCAGGGGACCGGGTCCGGCAGATCACCCGCAGGTACTTTTGGGCGTGCCTCTGGGCCCCTAGCCGACCCCTAACGAACGGGGCACGGACGTCCACTCGGATTACCCGCTTGCAGCTCACCGGAGACACCATGTTCGGCGCCCATCGAGGGCAACATGGCGCTTCCCCCCTCCTTGCGGAAAGGCGACGCAGGGGCGTATGTAAAAAAGCCGAGTCTGTCCCTCATCGCCCTCTCGCCCTGTGCAGAGGCTCGGGGGCTGCTCTCGCAAACCCGACTCCGGCCGAACCATTGACAGCGTCAACATACCAGCCCGAGAACTTGGGCCCCGACCGTACACCCGGGCTACGGCCAGTTCGCATAAGGGAACAACCAGACCAGCCAAAGCATTACGCGAGGCATTAAGACCTCGAAGGAGTGAAACCACTCCTCCGAGGCCTCGGGGGCTACACCCGGCGGGTGCGCTCACGCGCACCCACCGGAACAAAATGCAACCGAGAAAGGCTGGTCCCCTTGCAAAAAAGTGCGACGAAAGCCTCCAAGCGAGTGCTAACACTCCCTTCGAGGTTCGGGGGCTACTGTCGGGGACCATAATTAGGGGTACCCTCAAGACTCCTAATTCTCAGCTGGTAACCCCCATCAGCATAAAGCTGCTAAGGCCTGATGGGTGCGATTAAGTCAGGGATCAGTCCATTCGAGCGACTCGATCACGCCTCGCCCGAGCCTAGCCTCGGACAAGGGCAGCCGGCCCCGGAGGATTTCCGTCTCGCCCGAGGCCCCCCTCCGACGGCGTACATATTTCCGGCTCGCCCGAGGCCCTGCCTTTGCTAAGAAGCAGCCCTGACTAAGTCGCCGCACCAACCGACCAAATCGCAGGAGCATTTAACGCAAAGGTGGCCTGACACCTTTATCCTGACGCGCGCCCCCCGGCAGAGCCGAAGTGACCGCTATCACTTCGCCGCTTCGCTGACCGGCCTGACAGAAGGGCAGCGCCGCCTGCGCCACTCCGACTGCAGTGTCACTTGACAGAGTAAGACTAACAGGTAGTCAGGCCCTGCCAAAGGCACCATAGGAAGCTCCGCTCCGCCCGACCCAGGGCTCGGACTTGGGCTAAGTCCCGGAAGACGGCGAACTCCGCTCCGCCCGACCCAGGGCTCGGACTCGGGCTAAGTCCCGGAAGACGGCGAACTCCGCTCCGCCCGACCCAGGGCTCGGACTCGGGCTAAGTCCCAGAAGACGGCGAACTCCGCTCCGCCCGACCCAGGGCTCGGACTCGGGCTAAGTCCCAGAAGACGGCGAACTCCGCTCCGCCTGACCCAGGGCTCGGACTCGGGCTCAGCCCTAGAAGACGACGAACTCCACTCCGCCCGACCCAGGGCTCGGACTCGGGCTCAGCCCCAGAAGACGACGAACTCCGCTTCACCCGACCCCAGGGCTCGGGCTCCGCCCTGGCCTCTGCCGACGACCTCCGCCTCGCCCGACCCAGGGGCTCGGACTCGGCCTCGGCCATGGAAGACAGAATCGACCTCGGCTTCGGAGGAGCCTCCACATTGCCCAACCTAGGGCACAGGCCAGCCACGTCAACAGGAGGCGCCATCATCACCCTACCCCGAGCTGACTCGGGCCGCAGGGAACAAGACCGGTGTCCCATCTGGCTGAGCTCCGCCAGATAGGCAATGATGGCGCCCCGCATGCTCCGTGATGACGGCAGCTCTCAGCCCCCTTACGGAAGCAAGAGGACGCCAGCAAGGACCCAACCGCTCCGACAGCTGTCCCTCCACCAGGCTCCGTCGCTCCTCCGACGGCCACGACATCACACCAGCTGGGTGCCAAAATCTCTCCGGTTGCCACATCGGCAATGTACTTAGGGCGCTAGCTCTCCCCCGCTAGACACGTAGCACTCTGCTACACCCCCATTGTACACCTGGATCCTCTCCTTACGCCTATAAAAGGAAGGACCAGGGCCCTCTTAGAGAGGGTTGGCCGTGCGGGGACGAGGACGAGACAGGCACTCTCTTAGGGGCCGCTCGCTTCCCTCTCCCGCGTGGACGCTTGTAACCCCCTACTGCAAGCGCACCCGACCTGGGCGTGGGACGAACACGAAGGCCGCGGGATTCCCACCTCTCTCACGCCGGCCTCCGGCCGCCTCGCTTTCTCCCCCCTTCGCGCTCGCCCTCGCGCTCGACCCATCTGGGCTGGGGCACGCGGCGACACTCACTCGTCGGCCCAAGGGACCCCCCGGTCTCGGAACGCCGACACATCTTGACAACATGAGAGGAAGGTACTTCCGTGACATGTCTATCGTGAGAGCTGGCGGAGACAACATCGCCCCTGCCCCTGAGGAAAATGAAGTTGTTATCTACCCTAGCTTTTTTAAGGCTGGTCTTTGGTTCCCTTTGAGCAAGTTTGTGGTTGAAGTGCTGAAGATATACCAGATCTTCCTTCATCAGATCACCCCTGAAGCTATAATGAGGATGGGGATTTTTGTCTGGGCTGTAAGGAGTCAAGGGATGGAGCCAAGCGCGAATTGCTTCTGTAGCATTCACGAGCTCTTGTATGAGACGAAGGCTATTGGTAAAGAATAGTACCACAACAACTTTGGTTGTTATGGATTTATTGCTCGCCCCAATGCAAGCCACCCGGTGCCAACATTCCGGAAAAGATGGCCTGGATCCTGGATGGGAGAGTGGTTTTACGTTAAAAATGATTTGAAGGCAAGGGAAGACATTAAAGAAATCATCCAGCGACCCATCTGGTCTCGCTTCGGCCTCCGAAGGTGGAAATTGATAGCAATGTTGAAGCATGTCAGAGAGCTTTTAGCACTGTGTGTGCCTTCATTGGCACAAGGGATCTTATTCAAGAGCATATATCCTTCAGGGTATGGCCACTTGTGGAAAGCTGGGATATGTCGAAGGAGACCACCGTCGATTCTAGTGAGGATGGTCTGGTCCGATTGAAGTATACCTTCGGATTCAGGGAGAAGTTTGATGAGCCAAACGACGACTGGTTGAAGTGCATCGAAGATACCAGTGATGAACTACTTGGAGCATACTCCAAGGCCAAAGATAATGCTCTGTCCGCAGCCTTTGGAAGTTAGGGTAAGAAAAGATTAAATAGGGTATTTGATGCTATTGGCTTCGTATACCCTGATTACCATTATCCGATAAAAGGCAAGAGAAAAAGAGGAAGACTGCCGCTTCGGCCACTGTAGCTGAGCCAAAGGGCGGAAAGATGAAGGTTCTGACCCACCGGTCGCGCTACATTGAACCAGCTGTGGTGCCTAAATTTGGTGCGGGGACCTCTTCAGCTGCCGAGGCCAAGGAAGCTGCTCTGATTGTGCAAAGTACTGAAGAGCCGATTGTAGTGCCAAAGACGCCTACATTCGAGCCAGTCGAGACTAAGGTTGATAAGCCTGAAGAGCCAAAGATTGAAGAAATAATGAAAATGCCAGAAATTTTGAGCCCTCCAACAAAGGCAAAACTTCCTAAGGTGCAAAAGGCTTCTGCCGCGACTCCCAAGAGGAGGAGGATGGCCAACGTGTTGGATGCTGTGTTGGAGACTACGAAGGCCTTGAGCCCTTCTCCTACAAAGAAAATTGCTGAAGCTGGCAAAGCGCAAGCCAAAACCGAAACTAAGCAAGCATAAGTCAAAGCTAAAAAAACCCAGGCTGAAACCGAAGTTGGGCCTTCAGCGCCCGTCGTGACGAAGCCTGTCGTGCCTGAGGAAAAAACGCAGGGCAGATTGCTCCTGAAAAGATCGAGACTCATGCTCCCTAAGCTCCAATTGAAAATATTGACTACATCGTTCGACACGCTTCGGGGAAGAAATTGTCCGAGGATGAAATCACGGAAGCAAGGCATTATACTCAAAAACTGAAATATCCGAAAGGATCCTTAGTTTTTAACGGAAGTAATGAAGATGATTTCTTATACTGTCTCCCGGACAACAAAAAAATATCTGTTTGCCGGAAGATAGGTAAAAGCATGGGATTCCCGAAGCCGGAAGATGGCCTTTCAATTTTGTCGAAGGATGATTTTGCTGACAACCTAGCATACAACAGTATAAAGGTATAGACGTTAACTTTGAATTTGAGAATGAAGTATTTTATTTGTCATACTCAATTCTTTCCCCCTCTTTGCAGGGCTTAATTCTTAGTAATGTTCTTAGGGCGCAGAAAAATATTGAAGACGAAGGCTATACAATGGCCCTTAATAACCTTCGTTCAGAAGTGATTGAACTAAGAAACGAAGGTCTAGAAAAGGATAAAATTTTGATTTCTTTGATAAATAAAGTAAAGGAGGACGAAGCTAACTATAAAGCTCAGGTCGAAGCCCAGAAAACAGAAATTGAAGATCTTCGTAAACAGCTGGCCAAAGCTAAAGAGAATTGTGCGCTCGCACAGGCCAACCGAGAAATCAGTGAGTACTGGAAAAATTATCTAGAGAAAAATGTTGAAGAACTTTGCAAATCCAAGAAAAGGTGCTTCGAGAAATCATTGGATTGTGTGAATAAATTGAAAACTAGCTTCGCCAAAGTGGGTGCTTACTCTGCTGAAGAGAACTTCGTACGAGGGGACCCGAGGGCGTCGTTGAATGGTTGAGTGGAGAAGCCTAAACCTTCGAAGAAATTTTGAGTGATCGCGGGGATGTCTGCGCGTTTTCTGGTGCGCGTGGAATTTCGGCCATCTTAGAGAAGGCTGGATGTGATCACATTAAAGCCATAGCCCAGGCCGAAGCTGCCTTCTCCGTAGATGATGCGAAAAATCCTTGTTGGGGCGAAGGCGAAGACGCCACCCTTCGCTCGAGGCCTTCGCCGTACTCGCTGCGCCAACGGTGACAAGACAACAGGCAGGCTTACCCTTCATCTCATACGCCGCCGGACGAAGACCTGTGACGAGGTCGTCTCATCTTGCGACCTCGTCCAGAATGGAGGCCCGCGTGCGATCCGGCCCATTGTAACAGGCCCTGCGTGGCCGCTGCGCGTTACGGGCCTAACTTGTAAAGGCCTCCCTGTAATTACGGTCTGTAACCCCGCTTTATGGGAATATTCCGGGGATAACCTAGGTGTCTGAGGGCACATGCGTCCTTAACACGGGACGCTGGGCACTTAGATACCTATAAATACCCCCGCACAGTGCCCGTGAGAGGCTAGATTAACAGAGCTATTGCCATCTCGTGTTTAAACCCTGTTTGCGTTGCTACACTCCCCCGTTGGATCAACTTGCACCGGAGAGCAAGTTCCAACATTTGGCGCCCACCGTTCGTGCTACGAAAAAACCACCCGCGATGGCACCCAAGAAAGCTAGCTCGAAGGTTGACGAGGCTGCGAAGGCAGCACTGCTGGCCGCAAAAAAGGGCAAGGCCCTCGCCCTCACCCACTCCACCCACCAAGAGGCTACTGAAGACGATGTCCTCCGCACATGCGAAGACAACGTTCTCCGCACCTGCGAAGACGACGCTCTCCGCACCTGCGGCCCTGAAGGGCAGCCGCAACCTCCCCCAGGCTTCGCTCCACCAGAGGGCACGGACTTCACCAAGGACGGCAAAATCATCGGTGTCTCAGCGGAAGAACAGCTACAGCTGCGCGCCCTGCGCATCAAGAACCGCAATCTCTAGAAGCAAAAGGAGATACTTGAGGCCAAGCGCCAACGTGTGTCTGCACAAGCCAAGGTGCGGCAAATGATACGAGACAAAGAGCAGAAGGCCCAGGAGCTCGAGCAAGAGATCGCGTTAATGCAGCGCGAAGGCCACTTCGGCCTGCAACACGGGCCACCCCTACAACAGCGCGCACAAGTCGAAGACCTGCACTTCCCCCAGCGCGACCACGCCATCCAACACGCCACGCCATTCCAAGGGGTCAACTACCTCGACGAGCGAAGTCCCCTGGCGCCACACCTGCAAGTGACACCCTGCCCTGCCAACTTCCGGGCAGGGACCTATCCCAAGTACAACGGCAGCACTGACCCAGCACAGTACATCATGAGTTATCAGGTCGCCGTTGCATCTTCCGGAGGGGACGACGCCACGATGGCCAAGTCTTTCATCATCGCCCTCGAGGGCCCAACTCTCACCTGGTTCACTAGGTTGCCCCCGCTGTCCATTGACTCCTGGAGAAGCCTCCGGGACAAATTCCTGCTCAACTTCCAAGGGTACCGCCCAGACACCGACGCCTTGGCCGAACTCTCACTCTGCAAGCAGCTGGAAAAAGAGACTCTGCGGGAGTATTACCGCAAGTTTCTGACACTCAAGTCACAGCTGCCCTCGGTCGATGACCATATCGCCATCCACTACGCCATCAGTGGCCTTCGCGCCGACGTCCTTTACAGCCACTGCATCAGAGATCCACCCAAGAACCTCCAGGAATTATATCAGCTATTTGAAAAATACGCCAAATCCGAAGAGCTCCACCAGCGCAAAGTTGAGTCTCAGAGGAAACCCAAAGATGCTCCACAGTCCAGCCGCACGTGGACGAGAACTCCGTAGCCAGACTCTGGTCGAGACGGCCGCAATCAGCAGTAGGTGCACAACATCGCCAACCAGCACCCCGCTGGTGATGCCCCTCACCGCTAGGAACATCCCCCCCCAGGGCCGCGGAAATGGAACTCGCGGTAGGGGCCGGGGATGTGCGCAGCCGCCGCGCCGATTCTACTGTCTTTTCACGGCAAAGACTGCGCCCACCAAACCAGAGACTGCCCAGAGACGAAGGCCACCAGAGACAGGATGGCACGGGCGCAACCAGCCGACAACCCTAGAGTTGTCACACACACATATCAGCAGCCCCCTCCACCATACATCCACGCCCCCACTCCGCATCCACCGCACCACGCATACCAACACCACCAGGAAGTACAAATCGAACCTCCCCCACCCCCACCTCCACACCAGCAACAACAAAACATCCACCACCCCCATGCCCCAAAACAAGAGGACTTCGCCGATCAGCCTCATTCATATGATCACTGGGGGGTCTAGCACCGACTTCGACACGAAGTGGGACCACTACCGCAGCATCAACCACGTCGCCATCACCGGTCCGGTCGTGCAGACGAAGTGGTCCCACGTGCCACTGACCTTCGATGCCCGAGACGTTGATCTGCGCAGTGCCCCCCACATCGACGCCATGGTTATCAACTGCAGCGTGGCAGGCTGGGACCTGCACAAAGTCCTAGTCGACAATGGCAGTCAAGCAGACATCATCTTCCTCCATGCCTTCGACCGCATGGGCATAAGCCACAGCCTGCTAAAGCCTTCGGACAACCCGTTGTATGGTTTCGGCGGCAAGGGCACATTTCCCGTCGGCAAAATAGAATTGCCTCTCTCCTTCGGTGTAGCACCCAATGCCCGAAGTGAGCAAGTGACCTTCGATATCGTGGATATGGTATATCCGTACAACGCCATTATGGGCCGGGGCTCCATCAACAAGTTTGAGGCAGCCATTCACGGACTTTACCTGTGCATGAAGATACCAGGTCCGTTAGGCGCCATCACGGTCTACGGCAACCAGCATACTGCGCGCAACATAGAGCGGGACTTCGTCCCCGGGCAAAGAAATGTGCACTGCCTCACGGCCCAGCGCGAGGTCCCTGCGTCCACCAGCCCAACCGACAAAGAACACGACAAGGCACAGCTGCAGAGCAACGACGGGACCAAGACTGTTCCCCTCGACCAGGCCACGCCCAAGCAGACAGTCACCATCAGCGAAGACCTCACTTCGCATGACGAGGAGAAACTCCTCTGCTGCTTGTCCAAGAACAAAGACGTCTTCGCCTGGTCCGCCCTCGACCTGGTCGGGGTCAGCCGATCCATAATTGAGCACAGCTTGGGAATCGACCCTTTGGTGAGGCCGAAAAAACAGCGGCTCCGCAAAATGTCCGACGAGAAGACAGAAGCCGCCAAGGCCGAGGTACATCGCCTCCTGGAAGCCAAATTTATCGAGCCAGTGGCTTACCCCACGTGGCTCTCCAACGTTGTGATGGTACAGAAAAAGAGCGGCAAGTGGCGAATGTGCATCGACTTCACCAGTCTCAACAAGGCCTGCCCAAAGGACAACTTCCCGCTGCCTCGGTTCGACAAAATAGTCGATAGCGCGGCCGGGTGCGAAGTCATGTCACTCCTCGACTGCTTCTCCGGTTACCATCAAATATATATGAAGGAGGAAGACAAGGCCAGCACCAGCTTCATAACACCCTTCGGCACATATTGCTTCATCAGAATGCCGGAGGGACTCAAGAACGTCGGGTCCACCTTCTCCCGGCTTACCAAAACAGTGCTCGAGGGGCAAGTCGGCAGAAATATATTCACATATGTGGACGACATCGTCGTCGCCAGCAGGAGCAAGGAGGACCATCTTGCTGACCTCGCCGAGACATTTGCGAACATGCGGGACGCACGACTTCGCCTAAACCCCGAAAAGTGTGTCTTCGGCGTTCGCCAGGGGAAAATATTGGGCTACCTGGTATCACACCGCGACATCGAAGCCAACCCAACCAAAATTTAGGCCATCATCAACATGACGCCCCCGCAGTCAGCCAGAGGCGTCCAGCGCCTGACGGGCAGATTGGCCGCCCTCAACAGATTCATCTCCAAATCCGCAGAGCGAAGTCTCCCCTTCCTCAAAACCCTCCGCGGTGCAAAAGACTTTGCTTGGGGACCAGAGCAGGCGGCGGCCTTCGCCTCATTGAAACAGTACCTGTCGGAATTGGCGGTTCTTACAAGCCCCGACTCTTCGCTACCCCTGTTGCTTTATGTTGCGGCCTCGCCGCACGCGGTCAGCGCGGCATTGGTTCAAGAGCAGACAGTAGAGGGCGTAATCAGGCAGTGTCCAGTTTATTACGTCTCCGAAGTACTCACACCATCAAAATGTAACATGACGGAACTGGAAAAGATTGCCTATGCAGTTGTTATGTCTTCGCGCAAATTGCGCCACTATTTTGAAGCATTCAAGGTCTGAGTCACCTCAGATAAGGGACTCGGCAAATTGTTCAGAAACCCGGAGGCATCGGTACGGATCGCCAAATGGGCGGCCGAACTCTCCGGCTACCACATCACTTTCGAGCCCAGGACAGCCATCAAGTCACAAGTTCTAGCAGACTTCATCGTTGATTGGACTAGACCAATAACACAGCCGGACCCGTCCGCAAAGAAAGTTTGGACAATCCACTGCGACGGCGCATGGTGCCATGCGGGGGCAGGCGCTGCTTCAGTCATCACCTCACCCGCCGGGGTCAAGCACAGATACGCGGCACGCTTAAGCTTCGCTCTGGAATCTGGCAGGTGCACAAACAACATAGCAGAATACGAAGCCGTCATCCTCAGCCTCCGCAAGCTAAGGGCCCTTGGTGTCACCACCTGCATTGTCAGAACAGACTCCAAGGTAGTCGCCGGCCAAGTCGAGAAAGACTATGCAGCAAAGGACCCCGCACTTATGCAATACCTCGCGGCCATCCGAAGTCTCGAGAGACAATTCAAGGGATTCACCTTGCAGCATGTGGACCAGGCCAAGAATGAAGAAGCCGACGCATTGGCCAAGGCTGCCGCCAGAGGCGAGTCCCTACCCTCCGACGTGTTCTACCATGTTATCGGCACGCCAGCCGTCCGGAGCCCCGAAGGGCTCCAAATAACCAATGACAGCGAGGGCCACCGCATAGTCAACCTTATTATGACCGAAGACTGGCGGGCACCAATAACCCTGTTCCTACAGGGGTACTACCACCCAACCGACATCAACGAGGCCAAGCGCCTCAAGCATCGAAGCCAGGACTTCGCACTGATTGAGGGCTAGCTCTACAAGAAGGGGGTCAGTCAGCCAATGCTTAAATGTGTCACCGAGACCGAAGGCGTCCAAATCCTGCGCGAAGTCCACAGTGGTACTTGCGGCTCTCACGCAGGGCCAAGGGCACTAGCCGCAAAGGTAATCCGTCAAGGTTTCTACTGGCCCGCAATGATCTGCGCCGCAAATCGGGTCACAAGGTCCTGCGAAGCCTGCCAGAAGTTTTCTCCTCGATCAGGCAGCCCCTCGCAATTCACAAAACTGATCGCCCACACATGGCCTCTCCAGCGCTGGGGCCTGGACATCGTCGGGCCCCTGCCCACGGCTCAGGGGAACCTCAAGTTCACCTTCGTCGCTGTCGAGTATTTTACAAAATGGATCAAGGCGAGGGCTGTTTCCACAATAACATCAAAGACTGCACAAAAATTCTTCTGGCAAAACATTGTTTGCCGCTTCGAAGTACCGTCCGAACTCACAGTTGACAACGGCAAGCAGTTTGACAGCCAAGACTTCAAGGATTTCTGCTTCTCCATTGGCACCAAGCTTGCCTTCGCCTCAGTATATCACCCGCAGTCCAACGGAGTTGTGGAACGCGCCAATGGAAAAATTTTCACAGCTGTCAAGAAGATGCTCCTCGACGAAAAAAGGGCAGGTGGGCCGATTTGTTACCTGAAGCGGTCTGGGCGCTAAACACGACTGAGTGCAGGGCGACTGGGTTCACCCCTTTCCGTCTTCTATATGGATCAGAGGCCATGACCCCACAAGAAATAAAGCATGGGTCCCCGCGAACAGTTTCGTCAGCTGTCCCCGACGTGGACGAACCCACTTCGAAGGATCTTATCGATGGAGACAGCGTCTTCGCTCTACAGGCTCTAAATAAATACCAAGCCCAGACAAAAGCATGGCGCGACCACGCAGTCATCCCGAGGGAATTCAGCGAAGGGGACCTCGTACTCGTTCGAACAGCTCGGACAGAGTCTAGGGGCAAGCTGGAGCCCAAGTGGGAGGGCCCTTTCATTGTCAAGACGAAGGCATCCCCCAGCGCATACAGGCTCGCAACGCCCAACAGCGAAGACTTGGAGCATTCCTGGAACATCGATAATCTCCGCAAATTTTTTGTTTGACTCATCAGGGCCAGCTCGCCCTTGTAATTCGCAAAAACAATTTTATTCTGGCCCGCACTGTTTTCCTCCTGGGGGGTGAGGTTTTTAACGAGGCAGAGTCATGTAATATACAATTGAAAAATCCCTCGCAAAAATCTACGTCGAAAAAAGACCGCGCCGACGGTCTTCGACATTCGACCAATACAAAGTCACCGCGAGGCCCAACGCTAGCTACCCTCGCGTGCGACACTCCACGCAAAAGTCGCCTAAGGGTGCAGCCGGACTAGCACAACAAGTGCGAAAAATCGAAGTCTTCTCAAAAAAGACTATCCGTGCAAAAGTCGCCTAAGGGTGCAGCCGGACTAGCACAACAAGTGCGAAAAATCGAAGTCTTCCTCAAAAAAGACTATCCGTGCAAAAGTCGCCTAAGGGTGCAGCCGGACTAGCACAACAAGTGCGAAAAATCGAAGTCCTCCTCGAAAAAGACTATCCATGCAAAAGTCGCCTAAGGGTGCAGCCGGACTAGCACAACAAGTGCGAAAAATCGAATTCCTCCTCGAAAAAGACTATCCGTGCAAAAGTCGCCTAAGGGTGCAGCCGGACTAGCACAACAAGTGCGAAAAATCGAAGTCCTCCTCGAAAAAGACTATCCGTGCAAAAGTCGCCTAAGGGTGC
The DNA here is from genome assembly GCF_902167145.1 of Zea mays. NCBI lineage: Eukaryota > Viridiplantae > Streptophyta > Magnoliopsida > Poales > Poaceae > Zea > Zea mays. The sequence goes on along the minus strand of NC_050096.1, from coordinate 68,027,248 downwards.
AGCCGGACCAAGCACAACAAGTGCGGAAAGGACTACACCAAACTGTCCGCGCAAAGACCAACTACATGTGCGCCAGACTGACATAACAAATACACCAGACCAAGTGCGCAACGCCTTCGTGAGCATAGCCGAATGTGCGAAGGCACACAACCTCATCATACAAGCCATTACATATGTACAGCGATGGCATCACACTTTACATCGGCTCAACCTTCGGAATAATTCCCATCTCCCTATAGTTAAATAACATTATCCTCAGCTCCTCACCCGCAAAAAGACTTCGCAGCTCCCCCTCACCTACACTTGCAACGGCCGGCAAGGACAACGGTTCCTGCCAGCCAGCCCTACCAACACAAAGTCGACCGCCGTCCGCCTCACTCACTCTACGCTTCGCAACCGCCCTTCGCCGCCTACGCCTAGCACTTGGACCAGGCACAACTTCAGCGTCCACAGCACGCGGCAAAGCCTCCGCCGCTGCCACATCCAAGGCCGCAAAGTAATCCAAGTCCTCATCCGACGACTCTTCAGTCCACTCAACCGAACTCCCAGAGTCACCAAAATCAGAAAACTTAGACGCAGATTCATCTGATTCATTCCCACCATCCACGGTCGAAGCCGCCAAAAAATTAGCAGTAGCGGTTGCGTGCGCAGGCCCAAAATCTTGAACCTGCGCAGCAACCAAGGTTCAGCAACATATACAAAATTCCCTAACTACCCACACCCACTAAGCCACCTGCGAAGACCCAGCCGTCGTGGGATCCTCCGCTGCCGGCTCCGCCGCCATCTTCACAGGATCCTCAGCCCTCGGCGCAGCAGTTGGCGACGGGCCACCGCCGGCCGCAGTGGCTGCGGGGGCATCAGGGGCGCTTTCGACGGTCTCTGGGGGCGGCGCCGGGGCGACCTCGGACACAGCCGCCACCGGGTTTGACTCCGAATCAGGCTGCGCGCTGTTCAAAGTCCTAAAGTCCTCCACTTTATCGTTACGTGCCGCCTGAGACACAGCACATAGATTCATCAAGCCCACATATAATCCACATTCAGCAACACTAAACAAGAGTCAAACATTACCTGACCCCTCGTCGTCTCAGACCGCTCCCTGACCACCTCCCGACCGTGGGGACCCCACATCCGGCCGAAGAGGGCTCCCGCGGATTCCTTCACCACAGGGTCCTCAACCTTGTAAATCTCGCGCTTGAAATCCTCATCAGCTTGGTCAAAGACCTCATAGTGCCGGCACCCTTCGCGGGACAGCGCGTTCATCGCCCCTTCGCAGGTGACCAGGGAGGCATAGGACATAAAGCCCTCCACAATGGCGGGGAGCGCCAGTAACTTCCCCTGCAGCCACTCGAGGCAGCGAAGTCCGGGCTCTTGATCTGGCACTTCGAAGTCAGCGGTCCGCGCGCCCAGCTCGCGGTACGAGTCCATCAGCTGTTTGCGCGTCCGCTCAGCCTCTGAGCGCGTCGAAGCCTCGGCCCTCTCCACACGGGTCTGCAGAGCGTTGAACCGCTCCTCCCATTCCTCGGCACGCTGTCTGGCAAGGCTACCCTCCACCCACGCCAAATTGGCCTCCGCCTGCGCAGACTGCGCCTGGGCGAAGGCCTCATTAGCCTCCCTTCTCTCCTCCGCTAGTTGGCGCCGGAGGTCAGTCCTCTCGCCCTCCAGCGCGGCCACCTTCTCCGCCAGCTTGCGGTACTTGCTGTCGGCGGCCGACTTTTCTCGGACGGCGTCAGCATGTTGCGCCCGAAGTCTCTCGACTTCGGCAGACACAACCGCCGTCAGGGCCCCCGACGCCACGCGGTCAGCGAAGTCAGCCGCATACAAGACACTCATAAGACCACAATCCCAACGAAACTGGTAAAAGCCGAAGTCTAGCTCAACTTACCTGACTTAATGCCTCCTTCAGCCGACGGGACACAGCGCCTGCCTCGTCCTTGACGGCAGTGAGCGCCGGAATCTCACCATCGGCGCTGAAAGCACTACCCCTCGCCCCAGGCACCACGACAGCAGCCGCGGTCGCCACCGCAGGCGGAACAACCACAAGTTGCCCCTCGCCCGACCCTGCAACGTACCAACAGTTAAAAAAAACCCTCGGGCTATCGACTTACCAATGAGATAATCGTCCACGCTAATATCGGTGGCGAAGTCAGCAACGCGCTTGCCCGGCGGTGGCAATTCTCGGGCCTTCGCGGCTCCGGCCGGGACAGACTTGGTTCCGCCGCCGGCGGCCGCCTTCGCAGCCTCCGGCACCCTGCTGGACCCAGGGGCGGCCGACTTCGCCGCCAGCGTCGGCTGGCTGCCGCCGGGGGCAGCAGCCTTCGCAGTCCCCCGCGACCTCTTGGGCCTAGCCTCAGGCAGCCTGACGACCGCCTAGCGCTTCTGCGCAGCTCCCTGATGATCCTTGTCCATCACTGCCGACACAACAACAGCAATATTCCGTCCATAAGGAAACACTCTCCAGTCACGAACCATGCGAGATGTAAAAAAGTCTTCGCCGGCCGCGCGGGGGATAGGGACATTCTTAGGCCACCAACCCCCGGTAACCTTCAGCATCTGCGCCGAAGACTCCCGGAGCTCGGGCGAAGACATCCTTCCCCCGGGGGCCGCACATGTCCTCATCAATTCCCTAGCAAAACCATCGGAAACCCCCAGTCCTCCCGTAGCAGTACCTAGCTTCCTCTTTTTAGAGGATGGGGCGGCCGCCGGCGCGGGGTCGTCTCCAGTCACTGCCGCCGGCTTCTTCCCGCGACAATCCACATCGTCTTGCCCGGGATAACCGCCATACGGCAGACAGTTCAACTCGAAGACCCTGTTCAAGCGGTCGTTGGACCCGCGTATATCCCAGCTACGCTGGCCCTCCGTCTTCGGCACGTACCGACCAACAATCCGCACCACCCCATCCTCCGCCTCACGCACAAATGCGGCAGGATCGCGGCTATGCAAATCCAGCGCGAAGGCGGGACTTCGCACTAGCATCCCACCACGGGAAGGCATCTGGCGAGGGCATACTTCGCCCAACGCCCAGCCATGCGCCAAAGGCCACACCCCATACGCCACAAACTCCTCAACCAAATCGCGCCCGCTACTCAGGCCGGTCGCGCACCGCAAGGCCCCTTCGTCCGCATCCTCCTCCGCCACTTCAAACTGCGGGTATGCTGAGTAATAATGCGAGCACATCTCGGCCACGGGCAGCCCCGGATGGTCTTCGACTGTGCCCTCCGCAACGTAGAACCAAAACTCATACCAGTTGCCCCATTTATTGCGGGCGCAAGGAACCAACTCAACGACCTTTATCGAGGTCTTGCCGGTGTTCGGCGTAAATGTACAGGACCCAAACTGAGCAACCTTATTTCCGATCATCCTTTTCTGCCAGTGCAGACAATAGTACTTCGCGAAGACTTCAACCGATGGCTGCTCGCCGTACGAAGTCGTCGCCCAGACATATTTCGATAGGGCCGCCACGGCATTCGGCGTCAGCTGGTGGATCTGGACGTTGAATATGCGCAGGACTTCTCCCACGAATCGATGAACAGACAGGCGAAGACCAGCGGCAAAGAACGCCTCGAAGACAACCAACTCGCCTTCTGGCTCGGGGATCTCCTCCGCCCCCGGGACACGAGCGACTCCGCCGCCAAAGTAACCAAGCTGCTGCATATCTTGCACGCGGACCGAGGACATCCGCGACACACCGAAATCCACCGTGTCGCCGGCGCGCAACTCCTCCGCCGCCACAGTGCTCAGCGTCTCCTCAGACGACACATCGGCCGGCGGCATAGCGGCAGCAGAAGAAGAAGAGGTCGGCATCGCTACGTACCATCGGCGGCGGCGAGCGGTCTGCTTCACACGGGCCAGATCTCCAGCGAACAAGAGCAAGGAGGGCAGACGAGCAACGAGAGGATTGAGAAGGCGGTTAGGGTTTTCGTGGAACGCGGAAAGATAAAGTTCAAAACGCGCCGCCCCCCGTCCCCTTTTATACACAGGGCGCGACGCTTCGGGAAACCCGCAATCCAACAGTACGGCGTAAATCAACGGTCATGTCAAAACCCCCCGCGGAACCACTTCGAGCGAGGGTAGAGTCTCCGCCATCTAGCGACGTCTTCGGCACCAGATGACTTTGTCGAACTGGTCCCTTGGAGGGCAAATGTTGGGGCGAAGGCGAAGACGCCACCCTTCGCTCGAGGCCTTCGCCGTACTCGCTGCGCCAACGGTGACAAGACAACAGGCAGGCTTACCCTTCGTCTCATATGCCGCCGGACGAAGACCCATGACGAGGTCGTCTCATCTTGCGACCTCGTCCAGAATGGAGGCCCGCGTGCGATCCGGCCCATTGTAACAGGCCCTGCGTGGCCGCTGCGCGTTACGGGCCTAACTTGTAAAGGCCTCCCTATAATTACGGTCTGTAACCCCGCTTTATGGGAATATTCCGGGGATAACCTAGGTGTCTGAGGGCACATGCGTCCTTAACACGGGACGCCGGGCACTCAGATACCTATAAATACCCCCGCACAGTGCCCGTGAGAGGCTAGATTAACATAACTATTGCCATCTCGTGTTTAAACCCTGTTTGCGTTGCTACACTCCCCCGTTGGATCAACTTGCACCGGAGAGCAAGTTCCAACAATCCTTCAGCTGAGGCAACCTTAACGGGTGTAAAATTTTACAATGATGTCTGAGTGAATAGTGGTCGAGAGATGGCCCATGACATTATAAAAAAGAGTGAAAAAGACACCCACGACGCCAGAGCAGAAGCAAAGCGAGCTGAAGAAGATGCAGAACGCGATAGGCGTATAGGTATTATTTTTTGGTTTTTTAGCTTCGGTACTTGTTTTATGGCTTCGAGCTAATTAATTTTTCCTACTTTAGCTGAACTATCTCCGCCGCCAGAACCGTATGATCCCGTAGCTGATCCAAAAATGAAGGAAGCGCTGGACATCATAAACATGGTTGAATCCATTATCGACGAAGTCGTTAACAAATTACTGAACGAAGTTGCAGAGAAAGTTCTTAAAGAGGAATAGATTGTGTTGCAATAATAGCTGGAATGTATGGAACAATGTAAGTAAGACTAAGCTTCTATTGTAACAAAAGTATGTGACACTTGATGTATGTAACATTTTGAAATGGTCGATGTATGAGACACTAGAATGGACATTATGCTTCTATTGTAACAAGACTGTAATATTTGATGTTTGTAGCTTTGAATCGAATATGTAAATTATTGTAATTTATTTCTTTGCGATGCATGAAACTTACATACATACCGTTTTTGAGCCTTCGGCGAAAAAACACCTTCCCTTCTTTTCATGCTTCGTAAAGAAAAAGATTCATGCTTCGTAAAGAAAGATCCCTTCTTGTGACAAGGCTGGTAAAACTGTATTTCCCGAAGCTTACTTCGTGCCTTAGCACCTTTTCATTTTGACGAAGCATTTGCCGAAGATCAGCTCCGTATTTAATTCTCATGTCATTGATGCAATATGATGTATGATGTGATGTTATGCGAAATGATGTGATGATATGATGCAAAATGATGAGGATACCGAAGACACACACTCACACTGGAACACACAAGCTCTGCATCCCCTTAGGAACGACTTTTGAGCTTCTTCACCTTCTATTTCGGTGATATAAGTTATGCATCCCCTTAAGAATGTCTTTTGAACTTTTTCGCCTTCTATTTCGGCGGTATAAGTTCCGCATCCCCTTAGGAACGACTTTTGAACTTCTCCGCCTTATATTTCGGCGGTATTTGGCTCTGCATTCCCTTTGGAACGACTTTTGAGCAGGAAACTTACGCTGCGCTCCCTTAGGAACGACTTTTTGTAGCTTCAGAATTTTAGCTCTGCATTCCCTTAGGAACGACTTTTGAGCACAAACTTTCGTTGCGCTCCCTTGGGAACGACTTTTTGCAGCTTTGGAATTTTAGCTCTGCATTCCCTTAGGGGCGACTTTTGAGCATAAAACTTACGTTGCGCTCCCTTGGGAACGACTTTTTACAGCTTCGGAATTTTAGCTCTGCATTCCCTTAGGAACAAATTTTTAGCTTCCTAAATCTGTGAAGAAGATATATTTCATTCTGATAGAAGCAAAATCATTACAAGAAATTAAAACTAAGTTTTCATTGCTTGTTCCTTATTCAACAAGAAAATAGCCTAGAATATAAAAGTATTTAAGAAGCAGGATATTGCTCAGTATATGTGCTTTGATTCTGGTACAATACTATTGACTATACGAGCTTCGAACTCCTCCCTGAAGTCACGTTGTTGTTGGGAGTGCTGGCGCCCTTCTGGCTGCTGGCTTCGGGAATAAGTAGGTTGCAGTGGTGGTGGCGGTGGGAGCTGAGGCCAAGAAGCTTGTGAATGGCTTGCCGAAGCAACAGAAGCTGCAGGTTGATTGCCCACATATTCTGGTATGTAAGGAGAGTGGCACGAAGCAGTGTGTAAGACCTGCTTCGGCTGATTCTACCGAGCTTCTGCTTCGGCAATTTCCTTTTTCTTCAGAATGGTGATTTGGCACATTCTTTTAGTGTGGCCCTTGTCCTCACCACAGAATAAGCAATAAATTTTCCTGGGCTGATCCCCATATCTTCCTCCGAAGCCCCTGATGGCTCTGCCCTTGGAGCTGGTGGCCTGAAGGAGCTTTGCTGCTGTCCCGAAGACTGTGAGGTGTGCTGTGGCCTCTGAAGCTAGCTTCCTTTGTCATCATTCTGACTGGAGCTGTGGATTGATCTGACATGCCTAGGGTGGATTCTCCCTCTGAAGCCCCTAGTCATCTCAGAAAATCTATAAGCTTCCTCCCTTCTTTGTCGGAAGTCATTATCATCTCGGATGTACTCATCCATCTTCTGAAGCGGCTTTTCCAGAGTCTGGGGGGGTTTCCTGGCAAAGTATTGAGCCGTAGGTCCTGGCCGAAGACCCTTGATCATGGTCTCAATGACGATTTCATTGGGCACTGTAGGCGCTTGTGCTCTCAAACGCAAGAACCTTTGGACATACGCCTGAAGGTATTCCTCATGGTCTTGTGTGCACTGGAACAAGGCCTGAGCTATGACTGGCTTCGTCTGAAAGCCCTAAAAACGGGTAACCGGCATGTCCTTGAGCTTCTGCCATGACGTGATTGTCCCTGGCCGAAGAGAAGAGTACCATGTCTGGGCCATATTTCGAACTGCCATGACAAAGGACTTTGCCATGACAGCTGTGTTGCCTCCATATGAGGATATTGTTGCCTCATAGCTCATCAAAAATTGCTTTGGGTTCGAGTGCCCATCGTACATGGGTAGCCGAGGCGGCTTGTAGGATTGTGGCCATGGGATAGCCTGCAATTCTGCTGCAGAGGAGAAGCATCGTACCATTCATCTTCGTTGAATGAGCCCTCTTGACGAAGCTCCCGGTGTTGAGGCCTTTGGTCGTGATCATCTTGAGTAAGATGACGCACTTCCTCACTAGCTTCGTCGATCTTCTTTTGAAGGTCGGCCAATCGAGCCATCTTCTCTTTTTTCCTTTGCACCTGCTGGTGAATGATCTCCATGTTCCTGATTTCTTGGTCCAACTCCTCCTCCTGAAGTGATGGACTAGTGGCCTTTCTCTTTTGGCTTCTGGCCTCTCAGAGAGAGAGAGAGTCTCCTGGTTTGTGTCCAGTGGCTGCAGTGCAGCCCCTGGCGCTGTTATCTTCTTCGGCGACATGATGAAGGTTGATGCTTTGTCGAAGATTGTAGAAGTGAGTACACCGGAGGTGGGCGCCAATGTTGGGGACTTGTTCTCAAGTCCTATAAGTTAAGAACAAGGCAACACAAATGTTAATGATTAAAGCTCTTTGTCCTCCGAAGCATTATCTCCCTCAGGATATAATGGTCTTCAGACGAAGGTCATGAAGGACGTACCTTATCATCCCAGTTTATATTAAGGAAAGAAGAAGCATATGAAACATGAGAGACAACATGAATAATCATACAACATCTTTAATATATCTTTATGAAATCATCATAAATAAATATGAACAATATTGAATTACATTTGTACCTTCGTCTTGACAGAAAGCGAAAGTACAAGCGTGATGCACGAGTGAATACAAGTCAGCGTGAATAGTACGGGGGTACTGTTCATCTATTTATAGGTACAAGACACAACCTATGAAAAATTACATTCATGCCCTTTATCTTTACTATTGACTTAAGGACAATCCAACGAGGACTAGATAGCCTTTTCCCCTTTAAGTTGGTTCCCTTTTTTGCCGCTGAGCCGAAGCTCCATTGCGTGTAGTGTCGGCGTTTCGAGACCGGGGGGTCCCTGGGCCGACGAGTGAATGTCGCCGCGTGCCCCAGCCCAGATGGGTCGAGCGAGAGGGCGAGCGCGAAGGGGGGAGAGCGAGGCGGCCGGAGTCCGGCGTGAGAGAGGTGGGAATCCCGCGGCCTTCGTGTTCGTCCCGCGCCCAGGTCGGGTGCGCTTGCAGTAGGGGGCTACAAGCGTCCACGCGGGAGAGGGAGCGAGCGGTTCCAGGCGAGCGCTTGTCTCGTCCTTGTCCCCGCGCGGCCAACCCTCTCTAAGAGGGCCCTGGTCCTTCCTTTTATAGGCGTAAGGAGAGGATCCAGGTGTACAATGGGGGGTGTAGCAGAGTGCTACGTGCCTAGCGGAGGAGAGCTAGCGCCCTAAGTACATGCCGTTGTGGCAGCCGGAGAGATTTTGGCACCCAGCTGGTGTGATGTCGTGGCCGTCGGAGGAGCGATGGAGCCTGGCGGAGGGACAGCTGTCGGAGAGGTTGAGTCCTTGCTGACGTCCTCTTGCTTCCGTAAGGGGGCTGAGAGCCGCCGTCGTCACAGAGTATGCGGGGCGCCATCATTGCCTATCTGGCGGAGCGAGCCAGATGGGACACCGGTCTTGTTCCCTGCGGCCCGAGTCAGCTCGGGGTAGGATGATGATGGCGCCTCCTGTTGACGTGGCTGATCTGCGCCCTAGGTTGGGCGATGTGAAGCTCCTCCAAAGCCGAGGTCGAGTCTGTCTTCCGTGGCCGAGGTCGAGTCCGAGCCCCTGGGTCGGGCGAGGCAGAGTTCGTCGTCTTCTAGGGCTGAGCCCAAGTCCGAGCCCTGGGTCGGGCGAGGCGGAGTTCGTCGTCTTCTAGGGCTGAGCCCAAGTCCGAGCCCTGGGTCGGGCAGAGCGGAGTTCGTTGTCTTCCGGGGCCGAGCCCAAGTCCGAGCCCTAGGTCGGGCAGAGCGGAGTTCGCCGTCTTCCGGGACTTAGCCCGAGTCCGAGCCCTGGGTCGGGCGGAGCGGAGTTCGCCGTCTTCCGGGACTTAGCCCGAGTCCGAGCCCTGGGTCGGGCGGAGCGGAGTTCGCCGTCTTCCGGGGCTGAGCCCGAGTCCGAGCCCTGGGTCGGGCGGAGCGGAGTTCGCCGTCTTCTGGGACTTAGCCCGAGTCCGAGCCCTGGGTTGGGCGAAGCGGAGCTTCCTATGGCGCCTTTGGCAGGGCCTGACTGCCTGTCAGTCTCACTCTGTCAAGTGGCACCGCAGTCGGAGTGGCGCAGGCGGCGCTGTCCTTCTGTCAGGTCGGTCAGTGGAGCGGCGAAGTGACGGCGGTCACTTCGGCTCTGCCGGCTGGGGGGCGCGCGTCAGGATAAAGGTGTCAGGCCACCTTTGCATTAAATGCCCCTGCGATTTGGTCGGTTGGTGCGGCGATTTGGTCAGGGTTGCTTCTTAGCGAAGGCAGGGCCTCGGGCGAGCCGGAAATATGTTCGCCGTTGGAGGGGGGCCTCGGGCGAGACGGAAATCCTCCAGGGTCGGCTTCCCTTGTCCGAGGCTAGGCTCGGGCGAGGCGTGATCGAGTCGCTCGAATGGACTGATCCCTGACTTAGTCGCACCCATCAGGCCTTTGCAGCTTTATGTTGATGGGGGTTACCAGCTGAGAATTAGGAGCCTTGAGGGTACCCCTAATTATGGTCCCCGACAGTAGCCCCCGAGCCTCGAAGGGAGTGTTAGCACTCGCTTGGAGGCTTTCGTCGCACTTTTTTGCAAGGGGACCAGCCTTTCTCGGTTGCGTTTTGTTCCGGTGGGTGCGCGCGAGCGCACCCGCCGGGTGTAGCCCCCGAGGCCTCGGAGGAGTGGTTTCACTCCTTCGAGGTCTTAATGCCTCGCGTAATGCTTCGGCTGGTCTGGTTGTTCCCTCATGCGAGCTGGCCGTAGCCCGGGTGTACGGTCGGGTCCCAAGTTCTCGGGTTGGTATGTTGACACTGTCAACGGTTCGGCCGGAGCCGGGCTTGCGAGAGCAGCCCCCGAGCCTCTGCACAGGGCGAGAGGGCGATCAGGGACAGACTCAGCTTTTTTACATACGCCCCTGCGTCGCCTTTCCGCAAGGAGGAGGGGGGGAAAGCGCCATGTTGCCCTCGATGGGCGCCAAACATGGTGTCTCCGGTGAGCTGCAAGCGGGTAATCCGAGTGGACGTCCGTGCCCCGTTCGTTAGGGGTCGGCTAGGGGCCCAGAGGCACGCCCAAAAGTACCTGCGGGTGATCTGCCGGACCCGGTCCCCTGGCGACGGGGTCCGAGGGCTCGATGCCTCCCTCTGATGGGATTCCGTTACAAGATCGCTCCCGCTGGTCTCGGAAATGTCCTAGGGTACCTCGGGAGTGCAGCCCGAGCCTTGGTTATGTATCGAACGTACCCATGGTCATCCCTCGCTCGGCGTCTGAGGCGGCTGTGAACCCTTCGGGGGCCAGCCTTCGAACCCCTGATCAGTAATGGGCGCGGAGCCCGAGTGGCCTAAGGCGGCCGTGGAACCCTTCCGAGGGGCCGGCCTTCGAACCTCTGACCAGTAGTGGGTGTAGGGCCCACGCGATCTGAGGCGGCTGTCGAACCCTTCCGGGGGGCCAGCCTTCGAACCTCTGATCAGTAGGGAGGCTCGGAGCCTGGTTCCTTCACGGGGAAGGATCCTTTTCGGGGTATCCCTCTTTCCCGGTCCCTGTTGCAAGAGAGAGAAAGAGGAAAAAAGGAAAAGGATACGAAATCGAACGACGTGGCGTACCTTTACTGACGCGGTCATTATGGCGAAGGCGAAGCGTCGCCCGCTTCTCCTGCCAAAGGCGCCGCCTGTCCCACCGCGGAGTCAATGCGACGAGGCGAGTGGTTGGCGGGGCGGCGGTTGCGCGTGCGCGAGTCGTTCGAGGAACAGAACACGGGCGCGTTGTCTTCACGCCGTGAGAGAGGGTTCTCTCGCTGCCCCCGGATGGGACGTGAGCTTGGCTGACGACGTGACCGCTGCTCCTGCCCGCCTGCCACCGTCATTACTGCCGGCCCATTTTTGGCCGCACCGACCGCCGCGCCAGGCTGGCGCTGCTGGGTCGTGCGCTGGGTCACCTCGAGTCGCGGTATTGGTTCCGCAATCGAGGAGGCGCGGTGGTGGCGCAAGTGGCGGTGCAGTTGCATGCATGAAGCATTCGGCGCGCCGGTTGCATGACACGTGGGCCTGGGCCTCCAGGCTGGGCATGTTGGGAGTTGGAGAAGCGCGCCCACTTGGCGCGGTTGCATGCCGCCTGCATGGCTGCCCGCCCCTTTCGCCCGTTGGTCTGGGCAAAAGTGGAGGGTCACTTGTAACCGCTGGGCGGTTGTGCGCACCGCGCACGGCGGTTTGGCTTCTTCTGCTCGGAGCCGGCTTGCATGACGTGTGGGACCCAGCCCCCGCGCCGCAGGGGAGGACCTTGGAGCGTGTTGGAGAAGACTCAGTCCGTGACGGCTGGGGACGCAAGTAGGGATAGTCGCCTTTAAAAGGAGGGTGACCCCCTTGGAAGGCGACCATGTCTTCGTGCTCCCTTATGCATCGTGTCTTTCCACCTTCCAAGCCCCCGGGGGATACCCGCTGTCTTTCCGCCTCATCGTTGGAGGAACGCAACTCCGTGGGAGTTGGTACCTTTCAGCCATCGTTCGGCTTCAAGGATTTTCATCAGCCAGCCCAGCTGTACCCCCCCGCCGGCGGTCACCCAAGACGGCGACCACCAGCCCCTGGGTGGGGAGAAGCAAGCCGGGCTACGATCTTGGTCCCACCCTCAGCTTCAAGGATGTTCATCATCCTCGCTGGGGTGGAGGCCGGGCTGAGCCGGAGCTCTACCTCCCGCGCGGGTTCGTGGGTCACCCTCTCATGCGGCGTTCGAGGGAGAGGGCGCTCGCTGGCCCTGCGGGCGGGTCGGACTTCGACAACGCGGGGCTGGTCGACGACGGGCGTCGTCAGCCCCAGCGTGTCGAGCTCGTCGGCTTGGCTCCCGGTGGCCCCTCCTGCCGGAAGGCGGCTGCTGCGCCGTGTGCACGGGAGGACCGCCCAAGATGTCGCGCGCTGCTAGGGCGGCGTTCGTGTTCTGGGGCGGTCCTGCCTTTGCACCGGTATGGCTCCTCCGCGCGGAGGTCGGTGCCCCACTCGTCCGGGAGGATCTGAGTGGGGATCTGCCAGAGGGCTGACGGCCCCTGTCGTCGGTGCCGAGGTGGAGGCGGCTCGAGAAGTCCCCGTCGCCGATGGGATCACCGCCACCATCCGCGCTTCGGGCCTCCGGCTCTTTGTACTTGTCCTCGCCCCTCGAGCGTCGGCGTGGGCGAGGGCAAGATTGCAGCAGCACCCACCCTGAGGCCTGCGCTGCTGCAGTTCGGCCACCCGGAGTGGGGGTCGTTGTTGTTGCTGTCAGAGCGGGCGGCGGCGAGCCGCCCGTCAGTCTTCTGTTGCTCCGCAGGCCCTCCCCCATCGAGTGGGGTTGTTCGTACCTGCGGAGGTGGAACCGGAGTTCCGTTTGTAATGGCACCTTGAATGCCAGTGTTTTTGTTCATTGTGGCTGTCGAGGCCTGAACATGTATGTAATTTTGGCACGGAGCCGTGTTGTTTCCTCATTTTCGAGCACTAAAACTCGCCTGTTGGTTGTCTGAACCGCTTCACCAAGCGTGAGTCGCCCCGTGTCAAGGTGACGAGTGAGGTGTCCATATCCCGGAGGCGTAGGAGTCCCTCGGCTCGGTCGGCCTTGTTGTCCGAGGCTCCTCTAGCTTAGTTAAAGGGACCCCTTGGCCGCTCTTGGATGAGCCAAGGCCAGGGGTAGCAATATCAGCATGAACAGGGGCAGAGTTGGCTCGAAAATGAAACCTGGTTGGCCGGAGCCTAGCCGGGTTGTCCGTTAGCGGGATCGACGCCGGAATTAAACTGCCGAGGCCTCGGGCCGGGCTGATGTCCTCGGAGGACAGCTGGCCGAGGCCCCGGGGTGATCGGCCGAGCCGCCTGCTCGGGCCAGATTCTCGGGGAAGATCCTGGCGGCGATGGCCCGGGCTTGGTGATGACATCGTCCTTCAGAGCGGAGACCCTTGGACCGTGTCGCCGTCCGAGGCCAGGTCGGACCTCGCCGAAGGTGTTATCGACGCCGAGGGTGCTGCTGCTCCCTTCAAGCGTCAAGATCCGAGCCTGCAGGATCGGATCATCTTGTAGCGTGTGTTTTCTGCGGCCGCCGAGGCCAACTCACACCCTCACTGTGTTGTAAAGCTGCGTCTCTTTTCCTCTTGTTTCGAGTATCTGGACTTTTTTTGTCGGTAACAGGGATGTTTGTGCGAGCGAGAGTTGCTTCTCACGGAAGGTGATGAGTGAGGTATCCGTATCCCGGAGGCGTAGGAGTCCCTCGGCTCGGTCGGCCTTGCCGCTTACGCGCACTTTTACCCGTCCATGAGGCTCTGTCACTGACTCAGTCGAGAAGGCTCGAAGGATCGCTTCGGTAGAAGAACTTCCGAACGTGAGGACTTGTTCGGTCCGCAGAATCACTTATCCGAACGTGAGTTACTTATCACAGAAGGTGATGAGTGAGGTATCCATATCCCGGAGGCGTAGGAGTCCCTCGGCTCGGTCAGCCTTGGCTGCTTACGTGTACTCCGTCGTTTTCAGGATCCACTTTTCGAAGTAGTCAAAAAGCACGAAAGACATTCTGGCAGAAAAGATCTTTTTTCGAGGAAAATTTCAACGCAGAGGGGGTTCCCCCCTTTTAGCCCCCGAGGGAGGGTCGGGCTTTGCCGAGGCGAGGCCGACCCTTCCTTGATGACTAAACTTTGCGTGGGTGCGAGGTATATGAACAACTTGAAAACATCTTAAGGGTAGAAGCGACGTAGCTGTTGGATGTTCCAAGCGTTGCCGTAGACCTCGCCTTGACTGTTGGCCAGCTTGTACGTTCTGGGCTTCAGAACCTTGGCGATGACGAACGGTCCCTCCCAGGGGGGCGTGAGCTTGTGCCTCCCTCGGGCGTCTTGTCGCAGCCGAAGCACCAGGTCGCCCACCTGGAGGTCTCGGGACCGGACCCCTCGGGCGTGGTAGCGTCGCAGGGACTGCTGGTACCGCGCCGAGTGTAGTAAGGGCTTGTCCCGAGCCTCTTCCAGCTGGTCCAGCGAGTCTTCTCGGCTAGCTTGGTTGCTTTGATCGCTGTAGGCCCTCGTCCTCGGGGAGCCGTATTCCAGGTCTGTGGGCAAGACGGCCTCGGCATCGTAGACTAGGAAGAACGGCGTGAAACCCGTGGCTCGGCTCGGCGTTGTCCTCAGGCTCCAGACCACTGAGGGGAGTTCCTTCATCCATCGCTTGCCGAACTTGTTGAGGTCGTTGTAGATCCGAGGCTTGAGCCCTTGTAGAATCATGCCGTTGGCACGCTCTACTTGCCCATTTGACATGGGATGAGCCACGGCGGCCCAGTCCACCCGGATGTGGTGATCCTCGCAGAAGTCCAAGAACTTTCTGCCGGTGAACTGGGTGCCGTTGTCGGTGATGATGGAGTTCGGGACCCCGAAGCGATGGATGATGTTGGTGAAGAACGCCACCGCCTGCTCGGACCTGATGCTGTTCAGAGGTCAGACCTCGATCCACTTGGAGAATTTGTCGATGGCGACCAGCAGGTGCGTGTAGCCCTCGGGTGCCTTCTGCAAGGGGCCGACGAGGTCCAGACCCCACACAGCAAAGGGCCAGGTGATGGGTATCGTCTGCAGAGCCTGAGCGGGCAGGTGGGTCTGCCTCGCGTAGAATTGACACCCTTCGCAGGTGCGGACAATTCTAGTGGCGTCGGCCACCGCCGTCGGCCAGTAGAAGCCTTGTCGGAAAGCATTCCCGACAAGGGCTCGAGGCGCTGCATGATGGCCGCAAGCCCCCGAGTGTATCTCTCGCAGGAGTTCCTGACCTTCGGCGACGGAGATGCATCGCTGGAGGATGCCTGAGGGGCTACGGTGGTAGAGCTCCTTCTCATCGCCCAGCAAGACGAACGACTTGGCGCGCCGCGCCACCCGCCGGGCCTCGGCTCGGTCGAGGGGTAGCTCTCCTTGGTGGAGATATTGCAGGTACGGGGTCTGCCAGTTTCGATCAGGCGTGGCCCCGCTTTGCTCCTCCTCGACGCGCAGTGCCTCACCCTCGGGGGCCGAGGGTACCTCGGGCTGAACCGAGGGCGCCTCGGGCCGAGCTGAGGGTACCTCGGGCTGAACCGAGGGCGCCTCGGGCCGAGCTGAGGGTACCTCGGGCTGTGCCGAGGTTACCTCGGGTCGAGCTGAGGGTGCCTCGGGCTGTGCCGAGGGTACCTCGGGCTGGGCCGAGGGTACCTCGGACTGGGCCGAGGGCGCCTCAGGCTCGGGCGTGTCGTCGATCTTGACGGAGGGTTGATGCAGATCCCGGGAGAAGACATCCGGGGGAACCGTTGTTCGCCCCGAGGCTATTTTAGCTAGCTCGTCCGCAGTCTTGTTGTAGCGCCGAGCGATGTGGTTGAGTTCGAGCCCATAGAACTTGTCCTCCAGGCGCTGAACCTCATCACAGTAGGCCTCCATCTTCGGGTCGCGGCAGTGGGAGTTCTTCATGACTTGGTCGATGACGAGCTACGAGTCACCGCGGGCGTCGAGGCGCCGGACCCCTAGCTCGATGGCGATCCGCAACCCGTTGACTAGAGCCTCATACTCATCCACATTGTTGGACGCCGGGAAATGGAGGCGTAGCACATAGCGTAGGTGTTTCCCGAGGGGCGAGATGAAGAGTAGGTCTGCGCCAGCCCCCGTCTTCATCAACGACCCGTCGAAAAACATGATCCAGAGTTCCGGTTGGATCGGAGCCGTCGGTAGCTGGGTGTCGACCCATTCGGCCACGAAGTCCGCCAAGACCTGGGACTTGATGGCCTTCCGAGGGGCGAACGAGATTGTCTCGCCCATGATTTCCACCGCCCACTTTGCAATCCTACCCGAGGCCTCTCGGCACTGGATGATCTCCCCTAGGGGGAAGGATGACACCACAGTTACCGGATGAGACTCGAAGTAGTGTCGCAACTTCTGTCGCGTCAGGATCACTGCATACAGCAGCTTCTGAACTTGTGGGTAGCGGATCTTGGTTTCGGACAGTACCTCGCTGACGAAGTAAACTGGCCTCTGAACAGGCAATGCATGCCCCTCTTCTTGCCTCTCGACCACAATCGCGGCGCTAACCACCTGGGTGGTCGCGAAGACGTAGACCAAGAGGGCTTCTCCGGCAGCTGGAGGCACCAAGATAGGCGCCTTTGTGAGGAGCGCCTTCAAGTTCCCGAGAGCTTCCTCGGCCTCAGGGGTCCAAGTGAAGCACTCGGCCTTCCTTAAGAGGCGGTACAGAGGTAGACCTCTTTCGCCGAGGCGTGAGATGAAACGACTCAGAGCCGCGAGACATCCCATGACCCTCTGTACGCCTTTCAAGTCCTTGATGGGCCCCATGCTGGTGACGGCTGCGATCTTCTCCGGGTTGGCTTCGATGCCCCGCTCGGAGACGATGAAACCCAAGAGCATGCCTCGGGGCACCCCGAAGACACACTTCTCGGGATTGAGCTTGACGCCTTTCGCCTTGAGACATCGGAATGTCACTTCAAGGTCGGAAAGGAGGTCGGAAGCTTTCCTCGTCTTGACTACGATGTCATCGACGTAGGCCTCGACCGTGCGGCCAATGTGTTCGCCGAACACATGGTTCATGCACTGCTAGTACGTCGCGCCCGCATTCCTCAAGCCGAACGGCATGGTGACATAGCAGTACATGCCGAAGGGTGTGATGAAAGATGTCGCGAGCTGGTCGGACTCTTTCATCCTGATTTGATGATACCCTGAGTAGGCATCGAGGAAAGACAGGGTTTCGCACCCAGCAGTGGAATCCACGATTTGATCGATGCAAGGCAGAGGGTAGGGAACCTTCGGACATGCTTTGTTGAGACCAGTGTAGTCTACACACATCCGCCATTTCCCCCCTTTCTTTCTCACAAGCACAGGGTTAGCAAGCCATTCGGGATGAAATACCTCTTTGATGAACCCTGCCGCCATTAGCTTGTGGATCTCCTCGCCTATCGCTCTGCGCTTCTCCTCGTCGAATCGGCGCAGAGGCTGCTTGACGGGTCGGGCTCCGGCTCGAATGTCCAGCGAGTGCTCGGCGACATCCCTCGGTATGCCGGGCATGTCCGAGGGACTCCACGCGAAGACGTCGGCGTTCGCGCGGAGAAAGCCGACGAGCACTGCTTCCTATTTGGGATTGAGCCCGGAGCCGATCCGGACCTGCTTGAAGGCGTCGCCGCTGGGTCGAGGGGGACGGCCTTAACCGTCTCCACTGGCTCGAAGTTGCCGGCATGACGTTTCACGTCTGGCACCTCCTTAGAGAGGCTTTCCAGGTCGGCGATGAGGGCCTCGGACTCGGCGAGGGCCTCGGCGTACTCCACGCACTTCACGTCGCATTCGAACGCGTGTTTGTACGTGGGGCCGACGGTGATGACCCCGTTGGGGCCCGGCATCTTGAGCTTCAGGTAGGTGTAGTTGGGGACGGCCATGAACTTCGCGTAGCATGGCCTTCCCAGTACCGCGTGGTAGGTTCCTCGGAACCCGACCACTAGGGATGTCAACGGGGCTGCTCCCCGCCGGGGAATGATCCCCATACCCGTCCCCGTCAAAATTAAAAGTCCCCGTTCCCCGTCCCCGTCCCCGCTCGCAGGGAGATTTATTCCCCGTCCCCGTCCCCGTCGGGTATACGGGGACCCGATGGGGAAAAATCCCCGCCCCGCCAGCAGCTCCATTTAAAAACATGTCCAGCACTACAGCACAATAAATCAGCAGCATATTTACATTTGCAAATATATGAACAACACAAATCATAGCAGCTATTGCAACTATGGCATGATACATCATAAGTCATTAATACAATAATAAGTAATAAATAATAACCATAGTATATAGTACAACCACAAGTCCACATTCCACAATGCCACATAGCAGTACCAGTCTATTACACACATGAATGATACACCAAATCCAAACATAAGTTCTGTTCATAGTCCATACTTAAAGATTACAGTTCCAACAAGAGTACATAAATAAGATGACACATGGCAGTGTACCAAATACATGCAACAAGCTCACAAGTCACAAAGTCTGAACTAACTTCCTTGCACCAATATCACATTACCAGATCCTGCAAATGAAGAAAGTAAATTTTAACATGTATTCATCAAGCCAAAAATGACATTGTCTTTAGAACATTACCTGCATCCCTTCTGATATGTCCTGAAGAACCGTCCAAAAGCTCGAAGGAAGACCATTTGCATCATCTGTATTTCACGAACATAAAATTTTAGTACAAGTTAATAATACAACCAACCAAATTAAATGCTTTATATACCTTTGTATTGGTTTCTAAGCCAATCCTGTGTGCACATTAAGGCCTCTAACATCCCAGGAGTAAGACGGCTACGATGCTCACTAAGAACTCTTCCACTTGTGCTGAATGCTGACTCTGAAGCAACAGTGCTCACTGGAATCGCATAAATATCACGTGCAATCATCCGCAAGGTAGGATATCGTGTCCCAGCTACCTTCCACCAATCCAATACATTAAAATTTTCCTTTGTAGCTGGAACATAATCATCCTCCAAATAACGATCCAATTCAGATTTTAGACGTAGAGATGCCGGCCTCTTCTTAGCAACACGGGCATTAAAAAGAGACATAACTGCTGGAGCTTCAATGGATTGCATTGAGGTAGATGGTTCTGTGTTACCTTCATCATCTTGTAGTTGGTACTCATTCATCAAGTCACATAATAATTTGGTGACTCCTCTAACATGATCCTCACAGTCATCACCACTAATACCCATGAGCATTTCAAAACAAACTAGTAACATTTTAGTTTTAAATCGAGGATCAAGAAGTGTAGCAATGCCCATTAGACCTTGCACATCGAACCAATACTTGTCAAATTTCTCATGCATCTTAATTGACATTTCTTCTATGATTTCATTGCCACAACTTGACCACTGTCTCATATTCATTTTGATTTCACAAACCTTTGGAAACATGATATTAGCAGTAACATATTGGGTTCCAGAGAACATTTCTGTGATGTCGTAAAACATACGCAGCCTATCAACCACATCATGGGCAAATGACCATTCTTCTTCACTAGGACAGCATTCATATAGTTTCTCAACACGCACAGCACGAATAAAAACAGCCTTATAGGGAAGGGCAACACTAAGCATTGTGAATGTTGAGTTCCATCTTGTTTTGCAATCAAGGCACAACTTCTTAGTTATAGTGACTTTCATAAATTTAGCAATCTCTTCAAAATTTTCAACTCTTTTTGGTGTTGCTGTCCAAAAAGCTACACTATCACGAATCCTTTCAATAGCCTTTTGAATGATATCTAAACCATCCTTGACAATCAAGTTGAGAATATGGGCGCAACACCGCATGTGTAATGTGCTACCCTGTAACATAAGTTTACCTTTCCCTATCTTTCTCACTAACAAGTCTATAACCTTATCATTTGTAGAACAATTGTCAACAGTTAGAGTTGATACCTTCTCATCAAGATTCCATGCAATTAAGGATTCATTCAACTCTTCAGCGATAACCTCAGCAGTATGTGGACTTGGCACATAAATGAACCTACAATAGTGAACATACAACAGTAAACATACAATAGTAAACATAAAATTGGTTCCATGATTCCATGAACAAGTCACATTACCTCATCACAATGCTCCTAAGCTTCCATGATTGATCAATAAAATGGGCTGTGATAGCCATGTAGCCTTTCTTTTGGTTGTCTGCAGTCCACATATCAGTAGTGATAGCAACCCTAGAGTTGTTTGCTGCCATGAAATCAATGGCTTTCTTCTTTTCTATCTCATATTGCTTCATAATGTCATTCCTAAGGAAATATAAGTTAGCCAAAACACACTAAGTAGTTTAGTACAGTTAGCCAAAACACACTAAGTAGTTTACCTAATAGTGTTCCTTGTCACCATTTTAAACAAAGGTTGAAGTGCGCTAACAAATCTTCTAAATCCTGTATGATCAACCATGCATAATGGGTATTCATGCAAAACCATC
Organism: Zea mays; assembly: GCF_902167145.1. Lineage (NCBI taxonomy): Eukaryota > Viridiplantae > Streptophyta > Magnoliopsida > Poales > Poaceae > Zea > Zea mays. The sequence continues at coordinate 68,006,916 of NC_050096.1, read as the reverse complement.
ATAGATGCAAGCTCCTTTCTAGCAATTTCTTGATCAAAAGTATAGTTCTCCACTGACACTTTCCCTGTATCACGACAACCAAACCTCAATGAGCTTTGACTAAATGTCTTGCTTTGTCCGGTCATTTTGCTTTTACGATATGGACATGTCTTGAGATGATCATGTAGATGTTTGGTTCCATTTTTTGTCTCTCCTCCAAGTTTCTTTGCGCACCAGTTGCACTTTGCTTTAATTTTATCCCCTACTCTAACCCTTTTGAATTCTTTCCAAACAGCTGAAGTCAACTTTCTCTTTGAACCAACACCACCTTCCTGGTCTTCATCATCAGAAACTTCAATCTCTTCCACTTCCGCATTTCCTCCTACTGCTTCGGAGTCATTAACAGATGGTAAAGAACCCTGCTGTGACTGTGATTCATTGACATTATGGTCATGATTGTTGTTGCTCGATGACATTATCTCAAGTCCTCAAGACCAACTGCAAATAAATATGGAATCACTGAATAACTAATCTGTGCTACACTACTACTATGGAATCACTAAAATCTGAATCAGCAGGAAGCCAGGAACAAATTACCGGGAGCAGCAGGTAGCAGCAGTAGGTAAACCGGAGCAGGCAACTGAAACTGAAGAAGCCGAGCAGCAGAGTTCTTTACTCGTCGGAGCAGTAGGAAGCAGCTAGCAGCAGCGCGCCGGAGCCAGCAGCAGCAGCGGACTCTGGAAGTCTGGAACCGGAGCCAGCAGCAGCCAGAAACTGAAGAGGCCGAGCGTGCGGCCTGCGAGCGACGGCCGACGGGGCGAGCGTGCGGCGTGCGGCACTGCGGCCTGCGAGCGCCGTGCCTCACTGCGGGCTGAGGGAGAGCGTGCCTGCCTGCGAGCGCCGTGCCGCCGTGCCTGACGCAGAGGGACTGAGCCACTGAGGGCTGAGGGAGCCACGGACACGGAGACGCAGAGGGACTGAGGGCTGAGGGAGCCACGGAGACGGAGCGCGCGGCGTGCCTGACCGCGGACTGCCTGCGGCCGTGCGGCGTGCCTGCGGGTGAGCGGCGGCGGGCCGGCGGCGGAAGTGGGAAGCTAGGGTCGCACGGCGGAAGTCGGAAGCTAGGGTTGCGCGTTGTTCGGGCCGGGCTGAACCGCTGAAGGGAACTGTCAAATGAGAATGAGTCCACGCCGAGACAGTGAGACACTGAATTATGGGACCCACCTGTCATACCGGATCCCCGACGGGTAGCGGGTATGGGTGGCCATTATCCGTACCCGACCCCGCCATACCCGATGGGGATTGGTTTTTACCCGTTTCGTTCCCCGCGGGGAGTATTTTCTCCCCATCCCCGTCCCCTAATGGATGAATTCCCCGCCGGGGATCGGGGAATGGGGCCCCGTTGCCATCCCTACCGACCACCTCAAATGTCAGGGTCTCCCTTCGGAAGTTGGAGGGTGTTCCGAAGCAGACGGGGAGGTCGAGTTGTCCGAGGGGCTGGACGCGCTTCCCGGGAATGATCCCATGGAAGGGCGCAGCGCCTGCTCAGGCGGAGGACAGATCGACCCGCAGGAGCCCGAGGGTCTCGGCGTAGATGATGTTGAGGCAGCTGCCTCCGTCCATAAGGACCTTGGTGAGCCTGACGTCGCCGATGATGGGGTCGACGACGAGCGGGTATTTCCCCGGGTTCGGCACGTGGTCGGGGTGGTCGGCTTGGTCGAAGGTGATGGCTTGTCGGACCAGTCTAGGTAGACTGGCGCCGCCACCTTCACCAAGCAGACCTCTCGGCGCTCTTGCTTGCGGTGCCGAGCCGAGGCATTCGCCGCTTGCCCACCGTAGATCATGAAGCAGTCGCGGACCTCGGGGAACTCTCCTGCTTGGTGATCTTCCTTCTTGTCGTCGTCGCGAGCCCTGCCACCCTCCGTGGGTGGTCCGGCCCTGTGGAAGTGGCACCGAAGCATGACGCACTCCTCAAGGGTGTGCTTGACGGGCCCCTGGTGATAGGGGCACGACTCCTTGAGCATCTTGTCGAAGAGGTTGGCACCTCCGGGGGGTTTCCGAGGGTTCTTGTACTCGGCGGCGGCGACAAGGTCCGCATCGGCGGCGTCGCGTTTCGCTTGCGACTTCTTCTTGCCTTTCTTCTTGGCGCCGCGCTGAGTCGACGCCTCGGGAGCATCTTCCGATGGGCGGCCCTGGGGCTACTTGTCCTTTCGGAAGATAGCCTCGACCGCCTCCTGGCCGGAGGTGAACTTGGTGGCGATGTCCATCAGCTCACTCGCCCTGGTGGGGTCTTGCGACCCAACTTGCTCACCAGGTTGCGGCAGGTGGTGCCGGCGAGGAACGCGCCGATGACATCCGAGTCGGTGATGTTGGGCAGCTCGGTGCGCTGCTTCGAGAATCGTCGGATGTAGTCCCGGAGAGACTCTCCCGGCTGCTGCCGGCAGCTTTGGAGGTCCCAGGAATTCCCGGGGCGCACGTACGTGCCCTGGAAATTGCCGGCAAAAGCTTGGACTAGGTCGTCCCAGTTGGAGATCTGCCCCGGAGGCAGGTGCTCCAACCAGGCGCGAGCGGTGTCGGAGAGGAACAGGGGGAGGTTGCGGATGATGAGGTTGTCATCGTCCGTTCCACCCAGTTCGCAGGCCAGACGGTAGTCCGCGAGCCACAGTTCCGGTCTCGTCTCCCCCGAGTACTTTGTGATAGTAGTCGGGGGTCGGAACCGGGTCGGGAATGGTGCCCATCGGATGGCCCGGCTGAAGGCCTGCGGACCGGGCGGTTCGGACGAGGGACTCCGATCATCCCCGCTGTCGTAGCGTCCCCCACGCCTGGGGTGGTAGCCTCGGCGCACCCTCTCGTCGAGGTGGGCCCGACGGTCGCGGTGATGGTGCTCGTTGCCGAGGCGACCTGGGGCCGCAGGCGCGGTGTTGCGCGTGTGCCCGATGTAGACCGAGGCTTCCCGCATGAATCGGGAAGTCGCGACATGAGGTTCCGAGGGGTACCCCTGCCTTCGGGAGGCAGAGCTCTCGGCCCGTCGGACCGCGGTGCCTTCCAGGAGATTCTTGAGCTCCCCTTGGATTCGCCGGCCCTTGGTGGTTGATGGCTCCGGCATCGCGCGGAGAAGCATCGCTGCTGCAGCCAGGTTCTGGCCGACCCCACTAGATGCGGGTGGCGGCCTGACCCTGACGTCGTCGGCGGCGCGGTGCTGGAAGCCCTGGGGCAGATGACGTATTTCTCCGGCCGGGGGTTGGCCCGCCCATGCCTGCCCGACGTCCCGGCGGATCGGCTCAAGCGCTCCTGCTCCGTCGTCGAGCCTGGCCTGCACCCCGCGGATTTGCTCGAGCCATGGGTCATGGCCCCCCGCCTGAACGGGGACCACAACTAGCTCCCATGGGATGTCAACACGGGGCACCGACCTAGGGAGATCACCGTCCTCCGGCATGCCGAGATGATTGCCTTCGGAGGGACCCCCTAGATCGACGTGGAAACATTCGCGGATTGGGCCGCAGTCCTCGTCGTCGAGGCTGCGGCTACCGTCGGAACAGTCGGAGAGGCAGTAGTCACATGCGGTCATGAAGTCCCGCATGGCACTGGGGTTGCCAACTCCAGAGAAATCCCAGCAGATGCTGGGCCCGTCGTCTTCCTCGGACCCAGAGGGCCCGTAGGTCAAGACGTCCGTCAGCCGGTCCCAAGGCGACCGCATGCGAAACCCCGGAGGGTTTGGACTCGCCTCTACGAGAGCGCCCGCCAAAGCGAGGTCGCTAGGCGGGTTGAGGCTGAATCCGAATGACGTGGGATGGGAATCGGTCGGTACCTCTTGGTCAACGAGCGGCGATAAAGTCACGTCGTGGACTGACTGCACCGTCGTCTCAGGTACGAGGGTGACGTCCAGCAAGCTTTTCGCAAGCGCGCTGGCGTCGTCCGCTTGCTCGGGATTGGCGTGTCGCGGGGAGACGGCGCTCGTCTTTGTCTCAAGCGCGAAGTCGATACCCGGTGCGCCCCCCCGTTGGGGTGCCGGCGCTGTCGACTTGCTCGACAGCCGATGAGGCGCTGCCTCCTGCTTGGTCTTGGTTGCCCTGCCTTCCCCTCCGTCGGCAGGGAAGAAGGCGGGACGAGCTCGAAGGTTGTTCTTCCACCACACGGGGAAGACGTCGTCGGTTCCGCCGCCGGCGGGCGGGCTGTCGGTTGCCATTGTCGTTGTCGCGCGGCGGTGGAAGGAGTATCATGTCGTAGCCGCCGTCGAGGGACATGAACTCAAGACTCCCGAAACGGAGCACCGTCCCGGGTTGGAGAGGTTGCTGGAGACTGCCCATCTGGAGCTTAACGGGAAGCTGTTCGTCAACACGCAGCAGGCCCCTACCTAGCGCGCCAACTGTCGGCGTTTCGAGACCGGGGGGTCCCTGGGCCGACGAGTGAATGTCGCCGCGTGCCCCAGCCCAGATGGGTCGAGCGCGAGGGCGAGCGCGAAGGGGGGAGAGCGAGGCGGTCGGAGTCCGGCGTGAGAGAGGTGGGAATCCCGCGGCCTTCGTGTTCGTCCCGCGCCCAGGTCGGGTGCGCTTGCAGTAGGGGGCTACAAGCGTCCACGCTGGAGAGGGAGCGAGCGGCTCCAGGCGAGCGCCTGTCTCGTCCTCGTCCCCGCGCGGCCAACCCTCTCTAAGAGGGCCCTGATCCTTCCTTTTATAGGCGTAAGGAGAGGATCCAGGTGTACAATGGGGGGTGTAGCAGAGTGCTACGTGCCTAGCGGAGGAGAGCTAGCGCCCTAAGTACATGTCGTTGTGGCAGCCGGAGAGATTTTGGCACCCAGCTGGTGTGATGTCGTGGCCGTCGGAGGAGCGATGGAGCCTGGCGGAGGGACAACTGTCGGAGAGGTTGAGTCCTTGCTGACGTCCTCTTGCTTCCGTAAGGGGGCTGAGAGCCGCCGTCGTCACAGAGTATGCGGGGCGCCATCATTGCCTATCTGGCGGAGCGAGCCAGATGGGACACCGGTCTTGTTCCCTGCGGCCCGAGTCAGCTCGGGGTAGGATGATGATGGCGCCTCCTGTTGACGTGGCTGATCTGCGCCCTAGGTTGGGCGATGTGAAGCTCCACCGAAGCCGAGGTCGAGTCTGTCTTCCGTGGCCGAGGTCGAGTCTGAGCCCCTGGGTCGGGCTAGGCGGAGTTCGTCGTTTTCTAGGGCTGAGCCCAAGTCCGAGCCCTGGGTCGGGCGAGCCGGAGTTCGTCGTCTTCTAGGGTTGAGCCCAAGTCCGAGCCCTGGGTCGGGCGGAGCGGAGTTCGTCGTCTTCAGGGGCCGAGCCCAAGTCCGAGCTCTGGGTCGGGCGGAGCGGAGTTCGCCGTCTTCCGGGACTTAGCCCGAGTCCGAGCCCTGGGTCGGGCGGAGCGGAGTTCGCCGTCTTTCGGGACTTAGCCCGAGTCCGAGCCCTGGGTCAGGCGGAGCGGAGTTCGCCGTCTTCCGGGGCTGAGCCCGAGTCCGAGCCCTGGGTCAGGCGAAGCGGAGTTCGCCGTCTTCCGAGACTTAGCCCGAGTCCGAGCCCTGGGTCAGGCGAAGCGGAGCTTCCTATGGTGCCTTTGGCAGGGCCTGACTGCCTGTCAGTCTCACTCTGTCAAGTGGCACCGCAGTCGGAGTGGCGCAGGCGACGCTGTCCTTCTGTCAGGTCGGTCAGTGGAGCGGCGAAGTGACGGCGGTCACTTCGGCTCTGCCGGTTGGGGGGCGCGCGTCAGGATAAAGGTGTCAGGCCACCTTTGCATTAAATGCCCCTGCGATTTGGTCGGTTGGTGCGGCGATTTGGTCAGGGTTGCTTCTTAGCGAAGGCAGGGCCTCGGGCGAGCCGGAAATATGTTCGCTGTTGGAGGGGGGCCTCGGGCGAGACGGAAATCCTCCGGGGTCGGCTGCCCTTGTCCGAGGCTAGGCTCGGGCGAGGCGTGATCGAGTCGCTCGAATGGACTGATCCCTGACTTAGTCGCACCCATCAGGCCTTTGCAGCTTTATGCTGATGGGGGTTACCAGCTGAGAATTAGGAGCCTTGAGGGTACCCCTAATTATGGTCCCCGACATGTAGCTTCGGAGCTGCATCAACCTTCGTCTCGACCATGCTTTTCATATAGTGTACAATTTTATTCCGAGTCCGAAGGTACCTGTATATATATTACACTTGGGGAACATTGTTAAATCATGTTTTTGAGGACCTTCGGAAGATGAAGGCCCCCAACATGTATATCCCTTATATAGAGTAAACTTTTATGTAAGAGAACATCATAGCTAACTTGGGTGTAACAACTAAGCATTAAGATCTACGGGCTCCCTTCGTCTCTTTGTTTATGGTTAGAGTTCTAGCCTAATATTCTTAATATACCTTTATGTATATGAAAGTCGCCTAGAGGGGGGTGAATAGGCGAAACCTGAAATTTATCAACTTTAAACACACACTAAGGTCAGGGTTAGCGTTAGAATTAAATTCAAGTCAAAAGAATGTTTATCTTGCTAAGAGTTGCTCAAATAATGCGGATGACGTATGGGAACCAACTCAAATCAATACTAGCAAGGAAACATTAGAGAGGGAAAACAAATGAAACGAGAATCAAAGCGAGTGAACATGATGATTTGTTTTACCGAGGTTCGGTTCCAAAGAACCTAGTCCCCGTTGAGGAGGTCACAAAGACCGGGTCTATTTCAACCCTTTCCCTCTCTCAAACGGTCACTTAGACCGAGTGAGCCTTTTCCTTAATCTCTCGGGTCACTTAGACCCCACAAGGACCACCACACACTTAGGTGTCTCTTGCTTAGATTACAAGTCTCTTGAGAATAAGAAGGGAAAAAGAAAAGGCCAAACCAAGCAACAAGAGCAACAAAAGAACATAAGTGATCCTCTCACAAGCTCTAATGCACTAGAGTTGATTTTGGGGCTTTGAGTGGATTGATTGCTTTGATTGTGTCTTGGAGTGTTGAGCTTTTGCTCTTGCAATGAATGAAGATTTCAGAAAGTTTGGATTGGAGTGAATGAGGTGGTTGGGGGTATTTATAGCCTCCCAACCACTTCTAGCCGTTGGCTGATTTCTGCTGGCGATATGCGTACCGGACAGTCTGGTGCGCCACCGGACAATCATTGTGCACTGTCCGGTGTGTGCCACGTCAGCGCAACCGTTAGGGTTCGGAGCAATTGACCGTTGGGGATGCTTGTCGTCTTGCTGCACCGGACAGTCCGGTGCCCTCTGACTCTGCGCTCTGACTTCTGCATTTTCACTGTTCACCGCATAGCACCTTTTGCAGTCGACCGTTGGCGCGCAGGGAGCCATTGCTCCACTGGTTCACCGGACAGTCCGGTGGCACACCGGACAATCCAGTGAATTATAGTGGAGCGCGCCCTAGAATTCCCGAGAGTGGTTGGTTCATCTGTTGTACGGCCTGGTGCACCGGACAGTGTCCGGTGCGCCAAAAATCAGCACACTCAAGTCTTTTTGCTCCATTTTCGATTGTGTCCCTAACCAGATTTCTTTCTCGATTTGTGTTGAACCTTATGCACCTGAGATAAATAGCATCAAGACAAACTAGTTAGTTCACGTGTTTGCGTTGGTCATCAACCACAAAAATTAATTATAGGAAATGGTTAACCCTATTTCCCTTTCAATCTCCCCCTTTTTGGTGATTGATGCAAACACAAACCAATGCAAATAATGAGTGTAGAAATGTAACTAGTTTGTAATTGAGATGAATGTGCATAGGTCACTGAAAGTCGCCTAGAGGGGGGTGAAAGGGCGAAACTGAAATTTACAAAGTTAATCACAACTACAAGCCGGGTTAGCGTTACAAATATAATCGAGTCCGCGAGAGAGGGTGGAAAACAAATCTCAAGCAAATAAGAAGTGTGACACGCGGATTTGTTTTACCGAGGTTCGGTTCTCGCAAACCTACTCCCCGTTGAGGAGGCCACAAAGGCCGGGTCTTTTTCAACCCTTTCCCTCTCTCAAACGGTCCCTCGGACCAAGTGAGCTTTCTCTTCTCAAATTAACCGGGAACAAAACTTCCCGCAAGGACCACCACACAATTGGTGTCTCTTGCCTCGGTTACAAGTGAGTATGAATCTCAAGAAAGAATGAGAAAGAAGAAAGCAATCCAAGCGCAAGAGCTCAAAAGAACACAACAAATCACTCTCACTAGTCACTAAAGCTTTTGTGGAATTGGGAGAGGATTTGATCACTTGGGTGTGTCTTGTATTGAATGCCTAGCTCTTGTAAGTGGTTGGAAGTTGGAAAACTTGGTTGACTTGAATGTGGGGTGGTTGGGGTATTTATAGCCCCAACCACCAAACTAGCCGTTTGGTGGGGTTGTCTGTCGCATGGTGCACCGGACAGTCCGGTGCACACCGAACAGTGTCCGGTGCGCCAGCCACGTCACCAGGCCGTTGGGTTCCGACCGTTGGAGCTCTGACTGCTGGGCCCGCCTGGATGTCCGGTGGCACACCGGACATGCACTGTAGAGTGTCCGGTGCGCCACTTTCGCGCGTGCCTGACTTCTGCGCGCTCTGGCGCGCATTTAATGCTTCTGCAGGTGACCGTTGGCGCGAAGTAGCTGTTGCTCCACTGGTTCACCGGACAGTCCGATGTACACCGGACATGTCCGATGTACACCGGACATGTCCGGTGAATTATAGCGGAGCGAATTCCCGAAGCTGGCGAGTTCTAGAGTCGCTCTTCCCTGGGGCACCGGACACTGTCCGGTGTACACTGGACAGTCCGGTGAATTATAGCGGAGCGCCTCTAGATTTTCCCGAAGGTGAAGAGTTCAGCGTGAAGTCCCCTGGTGCACCGGACACTGGCCGGTGGCACACCGGACAGTCCGGTGCGCCAGATCAGGGCACACTTCGGTTGTCCCTTGCTCTCTTTTGTTGAACCCAATTCTTGGTCTTTTTATTGGCTAAGGTGTGAACCTTTGACACCTGTATAACTTATACACTAGAGCAAACTAGTTAGTCCAATTATTTGTGTTGGGCAATTCAACCACCAAAATCAATTAGGAACAAGGTGTAAGCCTAATTCCCTTTCAATCTCCCCCTTTTTGGTGATTGATGCCAACACAAACCAAAGCAAATATAGAAGTGCATAATTGAACTAGTTTACATAATTTAAGTGCAAAGGTTACTTGGAATTGAGCCAATATAATTACTTATGAGATATGCATGGATTGTTTCTTCATTTTTAATATTTTGGACCACGCTTGCACCACATGTTTTGTTTTTTGCAAATTCTTTTGTAAATCCTTTTTCAAAGTTCTTTTGCAAATAGTCAAAGGTAAATGAATAAGATTTTGCGAAGCATTTTCAAGATTTGAAATTTTCTCCCCCTGTTTCAAATGCTTTTCCTTTGACTAAACAAAACTCCCCCTAAATGAAATTCTCCTCTTAGTGTTCAAGAGGGTTTTTATATATCAATTTTGAAATACTACTTTCTCCCCTTTTTGAACATAATAAGATACCAATTTGAAATTTCCAATTGAAAATCATTTTAAAATTAGGTGGTGGTGCGGTCCTGTTGCTTTGGGCTAATATTCTCTCCCCCTTTGGCATGAATCGCCAAAAACGGAGTCATTAGAGCCCTTTAAATTACTTTCTCCCCTTTGGTAGATAAAATATGAGTGAAGATTATACCAAAGTAGGAGAGTTGCTCTCTCCCCAAAGATGGAGAGTTGCCCGGAGTGACGGCGAAGGATGACTTACGGAGTGGAAGCCTTTGTCTTCGCCGAAGACTCCAATTCCCTTTCAATACACCTATGACTTGATTTGAAATAGACTTGAAAAGACATTAGTCATAGTATATGAAGGAGACATGATCATAGTTATATTTATGAGCTATGTATGCAAGACATCAAAAGAAATTCCTAGAATCAAGAATATTTAGCTCATGCCTAAGTTTGTTAAAAGTTTGTTCATCAAGTGGCTTTGTAAAGATATCGACTAATTGTTCTTTAGTGTTAATATAAGCAATCTCTATATCTCCGATTTGTTGGAGATCCCTTAGAAAGTGATACCGAATGGCTATGTGTTTAGTGCGGCTATGCTCGACGGGATTATCCGCCATGCGGATTGCACTCTCATTATCACATAGAAGAGGAACTTTGGTTAATTTGTAACCATAGTCCCTAAGGGTTTGCCTCATCCAAAGCAATTGCGCGCAACAATATCCTGCGGCAATATACTCGGCTTCGGCGGTTGAAAGAGCTACGGAATTTTGCTTCTTTGAAGCCCAAGACACCAAGGATCTTCCTAAGAACTGGCAAGTCCCCGATGTGCTCTTTCTATTGATTTTACACCCCGCCCAATCGGCATCCGAATAACCAATTAAATCAAAAGTGGATCCCCTAGGATACCAAAGCCCAAACTTAGGAGTATAAACTAAATATCTCAAGATTTGTTTTACGGCCATAAGGTGAGCTTCCTTAGGGTCGGCTTGGAATCTTGCACACATGCATACGGAAAGCATAATGTCCGGTCGAGATGCACATAAATATAGCAAAGAACCTATCATCGACCGGTATACCTTTTGATCGACGGGTTTACCTCCTTCGTCGAGGTCGAGATGCCCATTGGTTCCCATGGGTGTCTTGATGGGTTTGGCATCCTTTATCCCAAACTTGCTTAGAATATCTTGGGTATACTTCGTTTGGCTTAGGAAGGTGCCTTCTTGGAGTTGCTTCACTTGAAATCCTAAGAAGTACTTCAACTCCCCCATCATAGACATCTCGAATTTTTGTGTCATGATCCTACTAAATTCTTCACATGTAGACTCGTTAGTAGACCCAAATATAATATCATCAACATAAATTTGGCATACAAACAAGTCATTTTCAAGAGTTTTAGTGAAGAGTGTAGGATCTGCTTTTCCGACTTTGAATCCATTAGTGATAAGGAAATCTCTAAGGCATTCATACCAAGCTCTTGGGGCTTGCTTGAGCCCATAAAGCGCCTTAGAGAGTTTATAGACATGGTTAGGGTACTCACTATCTTCAAAGCCGGGAGGTTGCTCAACATAGACCTCTTCCTTGATTGGTCCATTGAGGAAGGCACTCTTCACGTCCATTTGGTAAAGCTTGAAGCCATGGTAAGTAGCATAGGCCAATAATATACGAATTGACTCAAGCCTAGCTACGGGTGCATAGGTTTCACCGAAATCCAAACCTTCGACTTGAGAGTATCCTTTGGCCACAAGTCGAGCTTTGTTCCTTGTCACCACACCATGCTCATCTTGCTTGTTGCGGAACACCCATTTGGTTCCTACAACATTTTGGTTAGGACGTGGAACCAAATGCCATACCTCATTCCTAGTGAAGTTGTTGAGCTCCTCTTGCATCGCCACCACCCAATCCAAATCTTGTAGTGCTTCCTCTATCCTGTGTGGCTCAATAGAGGAAACAAAAGAGTAATGCTCACAAAAATGTGCAACTCGAGATCTAGTGGTTACCCCCTTATGAATGTCGCCGAGGATGGTGTCGACGGGGTGATCTCGTTGGATTGCTTGGTGGACTCTTGGGTGTGGCGGCCTTGCTTCTTCATCCTCCTTGTCTAGATAATTTGCATCTCCCCCTTGATCATTGTCGTCATCTTGAGGTGGCTCATTTGCTTGATCTTCTCCTTCATCAACTTGAGCCTCATCCTCATTTTGAGTTGGTGGAGATGCTTGCGTGGAGGAGGATGGTTGATCTTGTGCATTTGGAGGCTCTTCGGATTCCTTAGGACACACCATCCCCAACGGACATGTTCCTTAGTGCGATGCATGGAGTCTCTTCAATACCTTTCTCATCAAGATCAACTTGCTCTACTTGAGAGCCGTTAGTCTCATCAAACACAACGTCACAAGAAACTTCAACTTGTCCAGAGGACTTGTTAAAGACTCTATATGCCCTTGTGTTTGAATCATATCCTAGTAAAAAGCCTTCTACAGTCTTAGGAGCAAATTTAGATTTTCTACCTCTTTTAAGAAGAATAAAGCATTTGCTACCAAAGACTCTAAAATATGAAATATTGGGCTTTTTACCGGTAAAGAGTTCATATGATGTCTTCTTGAGGATTCGGTGTAGATACAACCGGTTGATGGCGTAGCAGGCGGTGTTGACCGCCTCGGCCCAAAACCGATCCGAAGTCTTGTACTCATCAAGCATGGTTCTTGCCATGTCCAATAGAGTTCTATTCTTCCTCTCCACTGCACCATTTTGTTGAGGGGTGTAGGGAGAAGAGAACTCATGCTTGATGCCCTCCTCCTCAAGGAAGCCTTCAATTTGAGAGTTCTTGAACTCCGTCCCGTTGTCGCTTCTAATTTTCTTGATCCTCAAGCCGAACTCATTTTGAGCCCGTCTCAAGAATCCCTTTAAGGTCTCTTGGGTATGAGATTTTTCCTGCAAAAAGAACACCCAAGTGAAGCGAGAATAATCATCCACAATAACTAGATAGCACTTACTCCCGCTGATGCTTATGTAAGCAATTGGGCTGAATAGATCCATGTGTAGGAGCTCCAGTGGCCTGTCGGTCGTCATGATGTTCTTGTGTGGATGGTGAGCACCAACTTGCTTTCCTGCTTGGCATGCGCTACAAATCCTGTCTTTCTCAAAATGAACATTTGTTAATCCTAAAATGTGCTCTCCCTTTAAAAGCTTATGAAGATTCTTCATCCCAACATGTGCTAGTCGGCGATGCCAGAGCCAGCTCATGTTAGTCTTAGCAATTAAGCAAGTGTCAAGTTCAACTCTATCAAAATTCACTAAGTATAGCTGACCCTCTAACACTCCCTTAAATGCTATTGAATCATCACTTCTTCTAAAGACAGTGACACCTACATCAGTGAATAGACAGTTGTAGCCCATTTTGCATAATTGAGATACAGAAAGCAAATTGTAATCTAATGAATCTACAAGAAAAACATTGGAAATAGAATGGTCAGGAGATATAGCAATTTTACCCAATCCTTTGACCAAACCTTGATTTCCATCCCCGAATGTGATAGCTCTTTGGGAATCTTGGTTTTTCTCGTAGGAGGAGAACATCTTCTTCTCCCCTGTCATGTGGTTTGTGCACCCGCTGTCGATTACCCAACTTGAGCCCCCGGATGCATAAACCTACAAAACATGTTTAGTTCTTGACTTTAGGTACCCAAATGGTTTTGGGTCCTTTGGCATTAGATACAAGAACTTTGGGTACCCAAACACAAGTTTTTGATCCCTTGTGTTTGCCCCCAACATACTTGGCAACTACCTTGCCAGATTTGTTAGTTAAAACATAAGATGCATCAAAAGTTTTAAATGAGATGTCATGATCATTTGATGCACTAGGAGTTTTCCTTTTAGGCAACTTAGCACGGGTCGGTTGCCTAGAGCTAGATGTCTCACCCTTATACATAAAAGCATGGTTAGGGCCAGAGTGAGACTTCCTAGAATGAATTCTCCTAATTTTGCTCTCAGGATAACCGGCAGGGTACAAAATGTAACCCTCGTTATCCTGAGGCATGGGAGCCTTGCCCTTAACAAAGTTGGACAATTTCTTAGGAGGGGCATTAAGTTTGACATTGCCTCCCTGTTGGAAGCCAATGCCATTCTTAATGCCAGGGCGTCTCCCACTATAAAGCATACTACGAGCAAATTTAAATTTTTCATTTTCAATTTCATGCTCGGCAATTTTTGCATCTAACTTTGCTATATGATCATTTTGTTGTTTAATTAATACCATATGATCATGAATAGCATCAATATCAACATCTCTACATCTAGTACAAATAGAAGTATGTTCAACGGTAGATGTAGAGGGTTTGCAAGAATTAAGTTCAACAATCTTAGCACACAATATATCATTTTTATCTCTAAGATCGGAAATTGTAACATTGCAAACATCAAAATCTTTAGCCCTAGCAATTAATTTCTTATTTTCAATCCTAAGGCTAGCAAGAGAAATGTTCAATTCTTCTATTTTAGAAAGCAACTCAATATTATCATTTGGAATTGAAACATTACAAACATTTGACTCAACCTTAGCTAACAAATTAGCATTCTCATTTCTAAGGTTGTCAATGGTCTCATGGCAAGTGCTTAGCTCACTAGATAATTTTTCACATTTTTCAACTTCTAGAGCATAAGCATTTTTAACCTTAACATGTTTTTTGTTTTCCTTGATTAGGAAGTCCTCTTGGGTGTCCAAGAGGTCATCCTTCTCATGTATGGCACTAATCAATTCATTTAACTTCTCTTTTTGTTGCATGTTTAAGTTGGCAAAAAGAGTACGCAAATTATCTTCCTCATCACTAGCATAATCATCGCTAGAGGATTCATATCTAGTGGAGGATTTAGATTTAACCTTCTTCTTTTTGTCATCCTTTGCCATGAGGCACTTGTGGCCAACGTTGGGGAAGAGAAGGCCCTTGGTGACGGCGATGTTGGCGGCATCCTCGTCGTCGGAGGAGTCGCTAGAGCTTTCGTCGGAGTCCCACTCCCGACAAACATGGGCACCGCCGCCCTTCTTCTTGTAGTACCTCTTCTCCTTTCTTCTCCCCTTCTTGTCATCGCCTCTGTCACTAGAAATAGGACATTTTGCAATAAAGTGACCGGGCTTACCACATTTGTAACACACTTTCTTGGAGCGAGGTTTGTAGTCCTTCCCCCTCCTTTGTTTGAGGATTTGGCGGGAGCTCTTGATGACGAGCGCCATTTCCTCATTGTCGAGCTTGGAGGCGTCGATTGGTTGTCTACTTGGTGTAGACTCCTCCTTTTTCTCCTCCGTCGCCTTAAATGCGACCGGTTGAGCTTCGGACGTGGAGGGACCATCAAGCTCGTTGATCTTCCGTGAGCCCTTGATCATAAATTCAAAGCTCACAAAATTCACGATTACTTCCTCGGGAGTCATTAGTGTATATCTTGGATTGCCACGAATCAATTGTACTTGAGTAGGGTTAAGGAAAATAAGTGATCTTAAAATAACCTTAACCATCTCGTGGTCATCCCACTTTTTGCTCCCAAGGTTGCGCACTTGATTCACCAAGGTTTTGAGCCGGTTGTACATGTCTTGTGGCTCCTCCCCTTGGAGAAGACGGAAGCGACCGAGCTCCCCCTCGATCATTTCCCGCTTGGTGATCTTGGTGAGTTCATCACCCTCGTGCGCGGTTTTGAGCACGTCCCAAACTTCCTTGGCGCTCTTTAATCCTTGCACCTTGTTGTACTCCTCTCTACTTAGAGAAGCGAGAAGTATGGTTGTGGCTTGGGAGTTGAAGTGCTCGATTTGGGCTACTTCGTCCTCATCATAATCCTCATCCCCTACGGATGGTACCTGTGCTCCAAACTCAACAACATTCCATATACTTTTGTGGAGTGAGGTTAGATGAAATTTCATTAAATCACTCCACCTAGCATAATCTTCACCATCAAAGGTTGGCAGTTTGCCTAATGGAACGGAAAGTAATTGAGTATGTCTAGAAGTACGAGGATAGTGTAAGGGGATCTTACTAAACTTCTTGCGCTCATGACGCTTAGAAGTTATGGAGGGCGCGTCGGAGCCGGAGGTAGATGGCGATGAAGTGTCGGTCTCGTAGTAGACCACCTTCCTCATCTTCTTTTTCTTGTCGCCACTCCGATGCGACTTGTGGGAGGAGGCTTTCTTCTCCTTCCCTTTCTTTTTGTTGCGGGACTCTTCCGATGAAGCCTTCCCGTGGCTTGTAGCGGGCTTGTCGTCGGTCTTCATCTCCTTCTTGGCGAGTTCTCTCGACATCACTTCGAGCGGTTAGGCTCTAATGAAGCACCGGGCTTTGATACCAATTGAAAGTCGCCTAGAGGGGGGTGAATAGGGCGAAACTGAAATTTACAAAGTTAATCACAACTACAAGCCGGGTTAGCGTTACAAATATAATCGAGTCCGCGAGAGAGGGTGGAAAACAAATCTCAAGCAAATAAGAAGTGTGACACGCGGATTTGTTTTATCGAGGTTCGGTTCTCGCAAACCTACTCCCCGTTGAGGAGGCCACAAAGGCCGGGTCTTTTTCAACCCTTTCCCTCTCTCAAACGGTCCCTCGGACCGAGTGAGCTTTCTCTTCTCAAATTAACCGGGAACAAAACTTCCCGCAAGGACCACCACACAATTGGTGTCTCTTGCCTCGGTTACAAGTGAGTATGAATCTCAAGAAAGAATGAGAAAGAAGAAAGCAATCCAAGCACAAGAGCTCAAAAGAACACAACAAATCACTCTCACTAGTCATTAAAGCTTTTGTGGAATTGGGAGAGGATTTGATCACTTGGGTGTGTCTTGTATTGAATGCCTAGCTCTTGTAAGTGGTTGGAAGTTGGAAAACTTGGTTGACTTGAATGTGGGGTGGTTGGGGTATTTATAGCCCCAACCACCAAACTAGCCGTTTGGTGGGGCTGTCTGTCGCATGGTGCACCGGACAGTCCGGTGCACACCGGACAGTGTCCGGTGCGCCACGTCACCAGGCCGTTGGGTTCCGACCGTTGGAGCTCTGACTGCTGGGCCCGCCTGGATGTCCGGTGGCACACCGGACATGCACTGTAGAGTGTCCGGTGCGCCAATTTCGCGCGTGCCTGACTTCTGCGCGCTTTGGCGCGCATTTAATGCTTCTGCAGGTGACCGTTGGCGCGAAGTAGCCGTTGCTCCACTGGTTCACCGGACAGTCTGGTGTACACCGGACATGTCCGGTGAATTATAGCGGAGCGAATTCCCGAAGCTGGCGAGTTCTAGAGTCGCTCTTCCCTGGGGCACTGGACACTGTCCGGTGTACACCGGACAGTCCGGTGAATTATAGCGGAGCGCCTCTGGATTTTCCCGAAGGTGAAGAGTTCAGCGTGAAGTCCCCTGGTGCACCGGACACTGTCCGGTGGCACACCGGACAGTCCGGTGCGCCAGATCAGGGCACACTTCGGTTGTCCCTTGCTCTCTTTTGTTGAACCCAATTCTTGGTCTTTTTATTGGCTAAGGTGTGAACCTTTGACACCTGTATAACTTATACACTAGAGCAAACTAGTTAGTCCAATTATTTGTGTTGGGCAATTCAACCACCAAAATCAATTAGGAACTAGGTGTAAGCCTAATTCCCTTTCAGTTACTTAGAATTTGAACCAATGAAATATTTTAGTCATATGAATAAGAATGAATGCTTGCTTTTCTTTTATTTGACATTTTGGACCATATTTGCACCGCTTGATTATTTTTGCAATTCTTTTGGAAAATCCTTTCAAAATCTTTTGTAAATAGTCAAGGTATAGGATTATGATTGCAAGAAGCATTTTAAGAAAGCATAATATCATGTCGAGATGCACATAAGTAGAGTAAAGATCCTATCATCAACGGTATTGAAAGGGAAATGTGCCTTTGGGCCATTTCTATAATGTTTTGGTGATTAAGTGCCCAACACATTTAATTAAGTTCTTATGTGCCAAATAAAGTGAGAAGTGCAAATCAAGGCAAAAGGTATGTTTCTAGACTTGGTGAATTGTTTTATGTACTAACATGGTTATCCAAGTGCTAGAAACAGTGACTAAAGAAGAGAGAAGAATGGAAAAGATTGGCTCTGTGCAGCCAATCTTCTGCTCGGTCTGGCACACCGGACTGTCCGGTGGTGCACCGGACAGTGTTCCGTGCGCCAGGCTAGTCCGCGGTGAACTTGCCGCTCTCAGGTTTCGATGGCGGCGTATGGCTATAATTCACCGGACTGTCCGGTGGTGCACCGGACTGTTCGGTGAGCCAACGGTCGCCTAAGCAACGGTCGGACGCGCAATCTTCGCGCGACACATGGTCTGCTCCAACGGTCAGCTGGTACACCGGACATTGTCCGGTGCGCCAACCAGCCCAGAGGAGCAACGGTCGGATATACCAAATTTGGAAGGAGATCGCGCACCAGACAGTCTACAGGACCTGTCCGGTGGCGCACCGGACTGTCCGGGTGCCACTCGACAGAAGGCAAGGATAGCCTTCCATGTTGATCTCCAACGGCTCCTAGCTGCCTTGGGGCTATAAAAGGGACCCCTAGGCGCATGGAGGAGTCATCCAAGCATTCACTAAGCATTCTAAGACTCCCACACTCCGCCTCCACGCATTTGATCGATTGTGTTAGTGATTTGAGCTCCGTTCGAGTTGTGAACTCTATGTGCTACTTTTCGAGCTCAAGTCTTGGCTTGTGTGCGTGTGTGTGCTGCGGAATTGTGTCGTGTGTGCGTTGCTTCTCCCAACCTTACTCTGTGCTTTCTTTGTGATCTTTATTGTAAGGGCGAGAGACTCCAAACTGTGGAGATTCCTCGCAAACGAGAAGATACTCTAAAGGAAAAGACCGTGGTATTCAAGTTGATCATCGGATCACTTGAAAGGGGTTGAGTGCAACCCTCGTCCATTGGGACGCCACAACGTGGAAGTAGGCAAGTGTTACTTGGCCGAACCACGGGATAAAATTGTGTGTCTCTTGTGATTACTTTCTCTGTGATTGTTTTGTCCACAAGAACTCGCCTCTCAACTACTAAGTAGCACTAACACTTTTATAACTAAGTTTTGTGGCTATTTAGTGTTGAATTTTACAGGATCACCTATTCAACCCCCTCTAGGTGCTCTCAATTGGTATCAGAGCCATAATCTTCATCTAAGGGACTAATCGACCGAAGAGATGGATCCTAAGGGAAAGGGGATGGTGGTCAACGACAAGGAGAAGGAGTCCATCTTCAACGAGCCAAGAGATGACAAGCCCACTGACTCAGGCTCGAGTCATAAGAAGAAGGACGGGAAGAAGAAGAGGCGCATCAAGAAGATCATCTACTACGACAGCGATGCATCTTCTTCTTCACCAAAAGACGATGACGATGAAGATTCTTCGTCAAAGAAAAAGACGGTTAATCAAAACTATTCTTTTGATTATTCCCGCATGCTGTACAATTCGAATGCTCATTTGCTATCAATTCCACTTGGTAAACCTCCACACTTTGATGGAGAAGACTACTCTTTCTGGAGTCATAAAATGTGTAGCTATTTATTTTCTCTCCATCCTAGCATCTGGGAAATTGTTGAAAACGGAATGCACTTTGATAACACTGACAATGCCGTTTTTATAAATGAGCAAATTCATAAGAATGCCCAAGCTACTACTGTGTTGCTAGCATCTCTTTGCAGGGATGAGTACAATAAGGTGAGTGGCTTGGACAATGCCAAGCAAATCTGGGACACCCTCGAGATATCTCATGAGGGAAACGACGCCACCATGATCACCAAAATGGAGTTGGTGGAAGGCGAGCTAGGAAGATTCACGATGATCAGGGCAGAGGAGCCAACACAAACCTACAACAGGCTCAAGGCCCTGGTCAACAAGATTCGAAGCTATGGAAGCACAAGATGGACGGATCATGATGTCGTCCGACTCATGCTAAGGTCATTTACTGTAATTGACCCCCATCTTGTCAATCTTATTCGTGAGAATCCTAGGTACACCAAGATGACGCCCGAGGAGATTCTTGGAAAATTTGTGAGCGGGCGCATGATGGTGAAGGAGGCTCGATACGTGGACGATGCTCTAAATGGTACACTACCCGTCTACGAGCTTCAACCTGTTGCTCTTAAGGCAACCAGTAGCAGGGAGGCGCTTCCAAGCAAGGTGGCACAAGTAGAGGCTGCTGGCCTCAACGAGGATGAGATGGCGCTTATCATCAAGCGCTTCAAGACCGCGCTTAAAGGACGCAAGGAGTACCCCAACAAGAACAAAACAAGGGGAAAGCGCTCCTGCTTTCAATGCGGTAAGACTGGTCACTTTATTGCAAATTGTCCCGATAATGATAGTGACCAGGGACAAGAAAAGAGCGAGAAGAAGGAGAAAAAGAAGAACTACAGGAAGGCAAAGGGCGAGGCGCACCTTGGAAAGGAATGGGACTCGGACTGCTCCTCTTTCGACTCTGACGACGAAGGACTTGCTGCCTCAGCCTTCAACAAATCCTCACTCTTCCCCAACGAACGCCATACATGTCTTATGGCCAAGGAGAAAAAGGTATGTGTTCGGGACACACCCAAGTACACTTCATCTAGTGATGAAGAATCCTCCGATGATGAAGTAGATTACTCTAGTTTATTTAAAGGTTTAGATAGAGCTAAAGTAGAGAAAATTAATGAATTAATTGATGCTCTAAATTAAAAAAGATAAATTGCTAGAGAAGCAAGAAGATATTTTGTATGAAGAGCATGACAAATTTATTAGTGTTCAAAAATCTCTTGCTCTAGAAATTAAGAGAAATGAAATGCTATCCTCTGAGTTGTCTGCTTGCCATGAATCTGTTTCTAGTTTAAGGAGTTTAAATGATGATTTAAATGCTAAGCTAGAAGAAGTTAATAAATCTAGTTCATGTGTAGAGCATGCTGTTATTTGTAATAGATGTAAGGATTTTGATGTTGATGCATATAATGAACATATTGTTTCTATTACAAAATCAAGTAATGAGGTGGCAAGTCTTAATGCTCAACTTAAGACTTGCAAGGACGATTTTAATAAATTGAAATTTGTTAGGGATGCCTACACTATTGGTAGACACCCTTCAATTAAGGATGGACTTGGTTTTCGAAAGGAAACCAAGAACTTAACAAGCCAAAAGGATCACGTTCTCAACAAGGAGAAAGGGAAGGCCCCTATGGTTAGTAGTTCTAAAAAATGTCATGCCTACATTTATGATAGAAAATTTTCTGGGAAAGCTTATAATTATAGAGACTATGATCATGCTATGATTGCTTCCAGCTCTACTTATGATTATAGTAGAAATAAGCCTAGGCGCAATCATGTTGTGTCTCATGCACCTAGGAGAAATAATGTTGTGTCTCATGTGCCTAGAAAAATATGCAATGAACTTACTACTGTTTTTCATGCTTGCAACACTTATTTTGTTCTTTCATGTAAGAATGCAAAAGTAGTTGCTAGGAAGTTGGGATCCAAATGCAAGGGAGACAAAACTTGCATATGGGTTCCAAAAATTATTTTGACTAACCTTGTAGGACCCAACAAGAGTTGGGTACCTAAAACCCAAGATTAAATTGCCTTGCAGGTTTATGCATCCGGGGGTTCAAGCTGGATTATCGACAGCAGATGCACAAACCACATGACGGGGGAGAAGAAGATGTTCACCTCCTATGTCAAGAACAAGGATTCCCAGGATACGATCATCTTTGGAGATGGGAACCAAGGCAAGGTCAAAGGCTTGGGCAAGATAGCCATCACCAACGAGCACTCCATATCGAATGTATTTCTAGTAGGGTCGCTTGGTTACAACCTTCTGTATGTAAGTCAATTGTGTCACATGGGTTACAATTGTCTTTTTACAAATGTTGATGTATCTGTCTTTAGGAGTGATGGTTCATTAGCGTTTAAGGGTGTATTAGATGGCAAACTCTACTTAGTTGATTTCGAAAGAGGAGGCCGATCTAGATGCATGCTTAATAGCTAAGACTAGTATGGGCTGGCTGTGGCATCACCGTCTAGCACATGTTGGGATGAAGAACCTTCATAAACTTCTAAAGGGAGGACATGTGTTAGGACTAACCAATGTTTGTTTCGATAAAGATAGGCCTTGTGCAGCATGTCAAGCAGGGAAACATGTGGGAAGTACTCATCATAGCAAGAATATGATGACAACATCAAGACCACTGGAGCTTCTTCACATGGACCTCTTCGGACCCGTTGCCTACCTTAGCATCGGGGGAAGTAAGTATGGTCTTGTAATCATTGATGATTTTTCCCGCTTCACTTGGGTGTTCTTTTTGCAAGATAAATCAGAAACCCAAGGGACCCTAAAGCGCTTTCTAAGGAGGGCTCAAAACGAATTTGAGCTAAAGGTGAAAAAGATAAGGAGCGACAACGGGTCCGAGTTCAAGAATCTGCAAGTTGAGGAGTATCTTGAGGAGGAAGGCGTCAAGCACGAGTTCTCCGCTCCCTACACACCACAACAAAATGGTGTGGTAGATAGGAAAAACACGACACTTATCCACATGGCGAGAACGATGCTTGGAGAGTTCAAGATGCCCGAGCGGTTTTGGTCGGAAGCTGTGAACACAGCTTGCCACGCCATAAACCGGCTCTATCTGCATCACCTTCTCAAGAAGACCTCCTACGAACTCCTTACCGGTAACAAACCCAACATCTCAAACTTTCGTGTATTTGGGAGCAAATGTTACATTCTGGTGAAGAAAGGTAGACATTCTAAATTTGCTCCCAAGGCAGTAGAAGGGTTTTTACTAGGGTATGACTCAAATACAAAGGCGTATAGAGTCTTCAACAAATCATCGGGTTTGGTTGAAGTCTCTAGCGACGTTGTATTTGATGAGACTAATGGCTCTCCAAGAGAGCAAGTTGATCTTGATGACATAGATGAAGATGATGTTCCAAAGGCCGCAATGCGCATGATGGCGATTGGTGATGTGCGACCACAGGAACAACAGGAGCAAGATCAGCCATCGTCCTCCACAATGGTGCATCCTCCAACTCAAGACGGTAAACAGGTACCTCAAGAAGAGGGACAGGATCAAGGGGGAGCACAGGAAGAACAAGTGATGGAGGAAGAAGCATCACGTGCCCCTCCAACTCAAGTCCAAGCAACGATCCAACGACATAACCCCGTTGACTAGATTATGGGTGCCATAAGAAAGGGAGTAACTACTCGCTCAAGATTGGCTAACTTTTGTGAGCATTACTAGTTTATCTCTTCTATTGAGCCTTTCAGGGTAGAAGAGGCCTTGCAGGATCCGGATTGAGTGTTGGCCATGCAGGAAGAGCTCAACAACTTCAAGAGAAATGAAGTTTGGAGTCTGGTGCCACGTCCAAAGCAAAATATTGTGGGAACCAAGTGGGTGTTCCACAACAAGCAAGACGAGCATGGGGTGGTGACAAGAAACAAGGCTCGACTTATGGCAAAATGTTACGCCCAAGTCGCAGGTTTGGATTTCGAGGAGACTTTTGCTCCTGTGGCTAGGCTAGAGTCTATTCAAATTCTATTATCCTATGTCGCTCACCACTCTTTCAGGCTATTTCAAATGGATGTGAAGAGCGCTTTCCTCAATGGGCCAATAAAGGAGGAGGTATACGTGGAACAACCCCCTGGCTTTGAGGATGACAGGTACCCCGACTATGTGTTCAAGCTCTCTAAGGCGCTCTATGGACTTAAGCAAGCCCCAAGAGCATGGTATGAATGCCTTAGAGATTTCCTAATTGTTAATGCCTTCAAGGTTGGGAAAGCCGATCCCACTCTTTTTACAAAGACTTGTGATGGTGATCTTTCTGTGTGCCAAATTTATGTCGATGACATAATATTTGGTTCTACTAATCAAAAGTCTTGTGAGGAGTTTAGCAGGGTGATGACACAAAAGTTTGAGATGTCGATGATGGGAGAGTTGACCTACTTCCTTGGGTTCCAAGTAAAGCAACTCAAGGACGACACCTTCATCTCCCAAACGAAGTACACACAAGATCTTCTCAAGCGGTTTGGGATGAAGGACGCCAAGCCCGTGAAGACTCCGATGGGAACCGACGGGCATGTTGACCTCAACAAAGGAGGTAAGTCCGTTGATCAAAAGGCATACCGGTCTATGATAGGGTCATTACTTTATTTATGTGCAAGTAGACCAGACATTATGCTAAGTGTATGCATGTGTGCTAGATGTAAATCCGACCCCAAGGAATGTCACCTTGTGGCCGTTAAGCGAATTCTTAGATATTTAGTTTCTACGCCTTGTTTCGGGATCTGGTATCCAAAGGGGTCTACCTTTGACTTGATTGGATACTCAGACTCCGATTATGCCGGGTTCAAGGTTGATAGGAAGAGCACATCGGGGACGTGCCAATTTCTAGGAAAGTCCCTGGTGTCCTGGAGTTCTAAGAAATAAACATCCGTTGCCCTAACCACCGCTGAGGCCGAGTATGTTGCCGCAGGACAGTGTTGCGTGCAACTACTTTGGATGAGGCAAACCCTCCGAGACTTTGGCTACAATCTGAGCAAAGTCCCACTCCTATGTGACAATGAGAGTCCTATCCGCATGGCGGATAATCCTGTTGAACACAGCCGCACTAAGCACATAGACATCCGACATCACTTCCTGAGAGACCACCAGCAAAAGGGAGATATCGAGGTGTACCATATTAGCACCGAGAACCAGCTAGACGATATCTTTACCAAGCCATTGGATGAGAAAACTTTTTGCAGGTTGCGTAGTGAGCTAAATGTCTTAGATTCACGTAACTTGGATTTATCTGTAGCATACATGTGTTCTATGCCTTTGATCATGTTACTTTATGCATTTTGTTTTATCTATTTGTGGTGCTCAAGTTGTACAAAATATCCCCGGACCTCACAAGTCCATATGCAAATGGTGCACATATTTAGGGGGAGACATGCTACAACTTGACCCTTTGAGACTAATCTTTGTGTTTGAGTATACTCGATGTACTCTCAAAAGTGAATTGAAAGGGAAAGGTGAACTTGGACGATGCAAAGACTTCCACTGCACTCCGGTATTAGTGTACTCTCTTCCAAGTTCATACTTATGCTCTCATTGCCTTTTTGCTCTTAATTGACATTTTTGGTGAGGCAATACGGTTAAAGGGCAAAAAATGGTCCCGTTTTGGTGCTTAATGCCAAAGGGGGAGAAATTAAGGCCAAAGCAAATGGATCAGCTACCACTTGTGAATTTTGAAAACAATAGAGTTAGAACTTTTGATTTGTCCAAAATACTCTTATTGCAAAATTTGGTCTCTTGTGGGAGAGAACTTTGATTATGGGAAAAGGGGGAGTTTTTGGCACTTGATCAATTTTTCTCTTGGAACATCTCTCCTTGTGCCCAAACAAGCGTGTTTGACTTAGAGATAGGAAAATGAATTTGATTTGCAAAAACAAACCAAGTGGTGGCAAAGAGCGATCCAAATATGCCAAATTATAGTCAAAAATAATTTGGTCCTCAATTGCATTGATGTTGCACTTCTTTTGGTTGCTTTTGGTTGTGTTGGCATAAATAACCAAAAAGGGGGAGATTGAAAGGGAAATGTGCCTTTGGGCCATTTCTATAATGTTTTGGTGATTAAGTGCCCAACACGTTTAATTAAGTTCTTATGTGCCAAATAAAGTGAGAAGTGCAAATCAAGGCAAAAGGTATGTTTCTAGACTTGGTGAAATTGTTTTATGTACTAACATGGTTATCCAAGTGCTAGAAATAGAGACTAAAGAAGAAGAGAGAAGAATGGAAAAGCTTGGCTCTGTGCAGCCAATCTTCTGCTCGGTCTGGCACACCGGACTGTCCGGTGGTGCACCGGACAGTGTCCGGTGCGCCAGGCTGGTCCGCGGTGAACTCGCTGTTCTCGGGTTTCGACGGTGGCGTACGACTATAATTCACCGGACTGTTCGGTGAGCCAATGGTCGCCTAAGCAACGGTCGGCCGCGCAATCTTCGCGCGACACGTGGTCTGCTCCAACGGTCAGCTAGTGCACCAGACAGTGTCCGGCGCGCCAATCAGCCTAGAGGATCAATGGTCGGATATGCCAAATTTGGAAGGAGATCGTGCACCAGACAATCTACAGGACCTGTCCAGTGCGCCACTCGACAGAAGGCAAGGATAGCCTTCCATGTTGATCTCCAACGACTCCTAGCTGCCTTGGGGCTATAAAAGGGACCCCTAGGCGCATGGAGGAGTCATCCAAGCATTCACTAAGCATTCTAAGACTACCACACTCTGCCTCCGCGCATTTGATCGATTGTGTTAGTGATTTGAGCTCCATTCGAGTTGTGAACTCTCTGTGCTACTTTTCGAGCTCAAGTCTGGGCTTGTGTGCGTGTGTGTGCTGCGGAATTGTGTTGTGTGTGTGTTGCTTCTCCCAACCTTACTCCGTGCTTTCTTTGTGATCTTTATTGTAAGGGCGAGAGACTCCAAACTGTGGAGATTCCTCGCAAACGGGAAGATACTCTAAAGGAAAAGACCGTGGTATTCAAGTTGATCATCAGATCACTTGAAAGGGGTTGAGTGCAACCCTCGTCCATTGGGACGCCACAACGTGGAAGTAGGCAAGTGTTACTTGGCCGAACCACGGGATAAAATCGCGTGTCTCTTGTGATTATTTCTCTGTGATTGTTTTGTCCACAAGAACTCGCCTCTCAACTACTAAGTCGCACTAACACTTTCATAACTAAGTTTTGTGGCTATTTAGTGTTGAATTTTACAAGATCACCTATTCACCCCCTCTAGGTGCTCTCAGGTATACCTTTTGATCTACGGATTTACCTCCCGTGTTGAGGTCGAGATGCCCATTAGTTCTCATAGGTGTATTGATGGGTTTGCCATTCTTCATCCCAAACTTCTTAAGTATGTCTTGAATGTACTTAGTTTGGCTGATGAAGGTGCCATCTTGGAATTGCTTGATTTGAAATCCTAGGAAATACTTCAACTCCCCCATCATAGACATCTCGAATTTCTGAATCATTATCCTACTAAACTCATCACAAGATGACTTGTTAGTAGACCCAAATATAATATCATCAACATAGATTTGGCGTATAAACAAGTCTTTTGCAATAGTTTTAGTGAAGAGAGTAGGATCGGCTTTTCCGACTTTGAAGCCATTAGTGATAAGGAAGTCTCTTAGGCATTCATACCATGCTCTTGGGGCTTGCTTGAGCCCATAAAGCGCCTTTGAGAGCTTATAAACATGATTAGGGTACTCACTATCTTCAAAGTCGGGAGGTTGCTCAACATAGACCTCTTCCTTGATATGGCCATTGAGGAAGGTACTTTTTACGTCCATTTGATAATGTTTAAAGTCATGGTAAGTAGCATAGGCAAGTAATATACGAATTGACTCAAGCCTAGCTACGGTGCATAGGTTTCATCGAAATCCAAACCTTCGACTTGTGAATAACCTTTGGCCACAAGTCGGGCTTTATTCCTTGTCACCACACCATGCTCATCTTGCTTGTTGCGGAATACCCATTTGGTACCTACAACTTTTTGATTAGGACGTGGAACTAACCGCCATACCTCATTCCTTGTGAAGTTGTTGAACTCCTCTTGCATAGCCACCACCCAATCCGGATCTCTTAGTGCATCCTCTATCTGGTATGGCTCAATAGAAGACACAAAAGAGTAATGCTCACAGAAATGAGCAACTCGAGATCTAGTGGTTACCCCCTTATGAATGTCACCAAGAATGGAGTTGACGGGGTGATCTCTTTGAATTGCTTGGTGGACTCTTGGGTGAGGCGGTCTTTGATCCCTAATTTCTTGATCATCTTCCTTATCTTCATCTCCCCCTTGATCCATGTCCTCCTCTTGAGGTGGCTCATCCTCTTGATCTTCATCTTCAATACCTTGAGCCTGATCCTCGTCTTGAGTTGGTGGAGATGCTTGCATGGAAGATGATGGTTGATCTTGTGTTTGTGGAGGCTCTTCGGATTCCTTAGGACACACATCCCAATGGACAAGTTCCTTAGTGCGACGCACGGAGCCTCTTCATCATCTAATTCATCAAGATCAACTTGCTCCACTTGGGAGCCATTAGTCTCATCAAACACAATGTCACAAGAAACCTCAACTAATTCAGTGGATTTGTTGAAGACTCTATATGCCCTTGTGTTTGAGTCATACCCTAGTAAAAAGCCTTCTACAGCCTTAGGAGCAAATTTAAAACTTCTACCTCTTTTAATAAGAATAAAGCATTTACTCCCAAAGACTCTAAAATATGAAAGATTGAGCTTTTTATCAGTGAGGAGTTCATATGATGTTTTCTTGAGGATTCATTGAAGGTAGAGCTGATTGATGTAGTAGCAAGCTGTGTTGATTGCTTCCGCCCAAAACCGGTCTGGAGTCTTGTATTCATCAGGCATGGTCCTTGCCATGTCCAGTAGAGTTCTATTCTTCCTCTCCACTACACCATTTTGTTGAGGTGTGTAGGGAGAAGAGAACTCATGCTTGATGCCCTCCTCCTCAAGAAATCCTTCAATTTGAGAGTTCTTGAACTCTGTCCCATTATCACTTCTTATCTTTTTGATCCTTAATTCGAACTCATTTTGAGCCCATCTTAAGAATCTCTTTAGGGTCTCTTGGGTTTGAGATTTTTCCTGCAAAAAGAATACCCAAGTGAAGCAAGAATAATCATCCACAATAACTAGACAGTACTTACTCCCGCCAATGCTTATGTAAGCGATCAGGCCGAATAGGTCCATGTGGAGTAGTTCAAGTGGCATGTCCGTTGTCATGATGTTTTTGGGTGGATGATGGACTCTAACTTGCTTCCCTGCTTGACATACGCTACAAATCCTGTCTTTCTCAAAATAAACATTGGTTAGTACTAAAATGTGTTCTCCCTTTAGAAGTTTATGGAGATTCTTCATCCCAACGTGGGCAAGTCGCTGATGCCAGAGCCAACCCATGTTAGTCTTAGAAATTAAGCAAGTGTCTAGTTCAGTTTGGTTATCATTAAAATCAACTAAGTATAGCTGACCATCTATCACTCCCTTAAATGCTACTGAATCATCACTTCTTCTAAAGACAGTAACACCTACATCAGTAAATAGACAGTTGTAGCCCATTTTGCATAATTGAGAAACAGAAAGTAAGTTGTAATCTAAAGAATCTACGAGAAAAACATTGGAAATAGAATGGTCAGGGGATATAGCTATTTTACCCAAACCTTTGACCAAACCTTGATTTCTATCCCTGAATGTAATAGCTCTTTGGGGATCTTCATTTTGCTCATATGAGGAGAACATCCTTTTCTCCCCTATCATGTGGTTTGTGCACCCGCTATCGATTATCCAACTTGAACCACCGGATGCATAAACCTACAAAACAAATTTAGGCCTTATTCTTAGGTACCCAAACGGTCTTGGGTCCTTTCACATTAGAAACAAGTACCTTGGGTACCCAAACACAAGTCTTTAGGCTCTTGTGTTTGCCCCCAACATATTTGGCAACTACTTTGCCTGATTTGTTAGTTAAAACATAAGAAACATCAAAAGTTCTAAATGAAATGTTATGCTCATTTGATGCATTAGGGATTTTCTTCTTAGGCATTTTAACATGAGTAGTATGCCTAGAGCTAGAAGCCTCATTTCTATACATAAAAGCACAGTGAGAAATAGTATGAGGTTTCCTAGCATGAATTTTCCTAATTTTAAGCTCAGGATAGTTTGTGGGATATAAAATGTAGCCCTCACTATCCTGAACTATGGGAGCCTTGCCCTTAACAAAATTAAACAATTTCTTAGGGGCATTAAGCTTGACATTGGATTGACTCTCTTGTTGGAATCCAATGCCATCCTTAATGTCAGGGTGTCTCCCATTATAGAGCATGCTTCTAGCAAATTTAAAATTTTCATTTTCTAACTCATGCTCGGCAATTTTAGCATTTAATGTAGCTATGTGATCATTTTGTTGTTTAATCATAACAAGGTGATCATCAATAGCTTCAACATTAATATCTCTACATTTAGTACAAATAGCATTATTTTTAACAATAGATGTAGATGTTTTGCAAACATTCAATTTCTCAATCTTAGCATTTAATTTATCATTCTCAATTCTAAGACTAGAAATCGAACCATTGCAAATATTCAAATTTTCAATCTTAGAAACTAAACTAGCATTCTCAGTTCTAATACTTGAAATTGAATCATGACAAATGCTAAGCTCCTTAGATAAGTTTTCACATTTTTCTACTTCCTGAGCATAAGCATTTTTCAACTTAACAAATTTTTTATTTTCTTTAACGAGCAAGTCCTCTTGGCATTCCAAGAGATCATCCTTCTCGTTAATGGTCTCAATTAATTCATTTAATTTTTTCTTTTGTTCAATGCTAAGGTTGGCAAATAGAGAAAGTAAATCATTCTCATTATCGCTAGAGCTATCCTCATCACTAGATGTAGTATATTTGGGGTTGGCTCTAGAGTGTACCTTCTTCTTTCCGTCCTTGGCCATGAGACACTTGTGGCCGACGTTGGGGAAGAGGAGGCCTTTGTTGACGGTGATGTTGGCGGCGTCCTCGTCAGAGGAGTCGGTGGAGCTCTCGTCAGAGTCCCATTCACGGCACATGTGCGCATCGCCGCCCTTCTTCTTGTAGTATTTCTTCTTCTCCTTCTTCCCCTTCTTGTCTTTGTCCCTGTTACTTTCACTAGAAATTGAACATTTAGCTATGAAATGGCCGGGATTACCACACCGGTAGCACACCCTCTTGGAGCGGGGCTTGTAATCCTTCCCCCTCCTTTGCTTGAAGATTTGGAGGAAGCTCTTGATGATGAGCGCCATCTCCTCATTGTCGAGCTTAGAGGCGTCGATTGGAAGCCTACTTGGTGTGGACTCCTTCTTTTATCCCGTCGCTTTGAATGTGACGGGTTACACCACGGGTGTAGAGGTGGCGCCTTGCTCCAAGTTGACAATGTGTTTGGAGTCTTTGATCATAAGTTCAAAGCTCACAAACTTGCCAATAACTTCCTCAGGAGACATTAGTTTATATCAAGAATCCCAACATATTAATTGAACTTGAGTAGGATTACGAAAAACGAGGGATCTAAGAATAACCTTGACCATTTCAAGGTCATCCCATTTTTTGCTCCCGAGGTTGTGTACTTGGTTCACCATAGTCCTGAGCCGGTTGTACATGGCTTGTGGCTCTTCTCCTTTGTTGAGGATGAATCAACCGAGTTCTTCCTCGATCATCTCGCTCTTGGTGATCTTGGTCACTTTGTCCTCGTCGTGCGCGGTTTTGAGGATGCCCCAAATTTCTTTGGCGTTTGTCAGTACCCTGGAACAGGGGTACCCCTTACTATAGTAAGAAGGCACGGTAAACCGCACCTTACCCCACCACGTGGAAAACCCCGAGGTCACCAGGTGACCTCGGAGTAGGTAACATATACCGTAATATCATCAGTGGATCCGGACCCTCGTGAGAGAATGCCGGACCCCGGCATACCTAACTAGGGCTTCGGCGGGACCCGGACCCCTCCTAAGTGAGGTCCGGACCGCCCACGACAAGACCTCGGGGCAAAGAATACCCTGGCCTGAGTCAAAGGCATACATGGGTCCGGCACAGACACTTGTCTGGGTATGGTCAGGCGCGCCTGCGCTCCCCACTCAGGCAGGGACCCGGTGCTGCCACGTGGCCTGCGGTCTGTGACGTAGGACGGAGGGCAAAGCCTGACGTAAGGCCTCGAAGCCACGCGATCTCTACATTTATTGCGGAGATCGCGCGCCGCCTGACCACCCTACGGGCAGGCGATGTGCCGACTCGGCATTTAATGCGCCCCGTCCACTCTGATGGCAGGCGGCGACCAGACCAGGCGGCATGCCTGTCCAATCAGGCAACGGGCAGTACGCCCACACCAGTGCACGCGCGCAGTGGTCATCATGACTAAAACGATACCAAGGAACCTTCGGCAGCACGCCAATTCTACTCGAGCAGCGGATGTCGGGGCACAGGGGGATGGTGCAAGGTGATCGACATTAGTTGCTCCGGTTATCTCATTCGTTATGTCTCTGAGCCCGCGTGTCAGGGTTGAGAGTCCTTTTGTACATGCCCCCTTACATCTATAAAAGGGGAGGCATGTGGCAGATCCAATCTTAGGCTCACTCAGACACTCATGAGTTCATACAAGCTCTCAAGCAATACATCACATAGTGGAGTAGGGTGTTACGCTCCAGCGGCCCGAACCACTCTAAATCCTTGTGTGTTCTTGTGTTTCCACCCAGCTTCCAACTAACAAGCAAAACGTCGAGGCCCCTCCTCATCTTAGGATTTAGGGCGGGTGCACTCCGCCACCCGGCTGGAGATTTCCTCTCTGACATTTGGCGCGCCAGGTAGGGGGCTAGGCATTAGGTTTTTGCTGGTTTTCTCGCTCAACATGATGGTGCAAATCGTTGAGCACCGCGCCGAGACTTCGACGGATTTCCTGGTGGAAGAAGAAGATGTTTCTTCCACGCCACAGGTCTCCGACCGCCTAGTGCCGAGCGCTGCTACTGTACACGCTGCACGACAGCATACAGCAGCGCAGACATCCCGGACTCCGTCAAGGACGGCCCCGGGAGCATTGTCAGCAGCCAGGGAGTTGCTGTGCCACCCCCCCAAGCTCCACGGCCTCACCAGGGGCCATGAAGCAGTGGCGGGACGACGTCGACCGACTACTCAGCATGGCGCATTCTACCTCGACCAGGTCAAGGCCACGGTCATCTCGGCGCCAACATGAGGTGTCAGCATCTATGTGTTCACCCCCAGTAAGGGGCGCACAAACCAACGACCTCCGGGCCGAGCTCAACCGCAGACGCGTGGGAGAGGACGCCCAGATCTCTTTGGAAAGGGCGTGCGAGCGCCGCCAAAACATCGAGGGCCGCAACCTCGATCAAGACTTCGCTGCGGCAGCACCACAGGCACCAATGGACACCCGGTCCCAAGTGGGTGTCCCCCTGGCCGGCGTGGGCTGTGCCGCTCTCGCGGACCATCTCCGTGCAGCGTCTTGGCCGCCCAAGTTCAGGTCGCATCTGCCGGAAAGTACGACGGAATGTCAAATCCGTCGGAGTTCCTGCAGGTGTACGTCACCGCCATCACGGCAGCAGGTGGAAACACCGCTGTGATGGCAACATATTTTCACGTCGCCTTGTCTAGACCAGCCCGGACTTGGCTCATGAACCTTGCCCCAGGGTCAATCTACTCTTGGGAAGAGCTCTGCACGCGGTTTGTAGTGAACTTCGCCAGTACTTACCAGTAGCATGGAGTGGAGGCCCACCTCCATGCGGTGAGGCAGGAGCCCGGGAAGACTCTCCGGACGTTCATCTCCCGCTTCACCAAGGTGCGAGGTACTATACCTCGCATTTCCGATGCTTCCATCATCACGGCCTTCCGTCAGGGAGTACGTGATGAGAAGATGTTGGAGAAGTTGGCCACGCACGACGTGGAAACCCCACACTCTTCGCTCTGGCCGACAAATGCGCCAGAGCCGCCGAGGGCCGTGCATGGCACTCGGCCCCACAAACTGGGGCCGCCCAGTCGGGTGGCTCGGGTGCCGTCTCCCAGGATGGCAAAAAGAAGAAGAAGAACCGTGGCTATAAGAGGCCACAGTTTGCTGCCCTGACTGTCGCAGCCGCGGATAGAGGGCGGGGCGAGCGCAATAAGCACCCCCGGCCACAGGGAGGCAATAGCGGCTCGTGCCCAGTGCATCCCAACGCTCACCACAGTGCCTAGGAATGTCGCGAGATCATCAAGCTCGCAAAACACGTCAGTGAGCGACGCGAGCAGCCGTCCAAGGATGACTCCCCGCTCCGTCGTCAGCCTGGTAAGGAGAGGGTCGACGACGGTAAAGTAGCCGCGGGAGAACGAGAACTCGGGTATCAATCACCCGAGGGGGACCTCAAGGACGTCCTCACCGAAGATTCTGACTCTAGGGATGACAGCGACCGCCGCAAGAAATTGTACGTCATGTATGGCGGGAGCTGGGAGCTGACCTCCCGCAGGAACGTCAAGTCCTTACGCCGTGAGATCCTATCGGTAACTCCAGGGGTCCCGAAGGCTGCCCCCAGCAACGATGGAGGAGCACCACCATCTTCTTCGGGGCACCCGACTGCCTCGACAACATGGCAGGGGCCAGCATACTGCCACTCATCACCGCTCCTGTCATCGCCAACATGCGACTGCACCATGTCCTGATTGACGGCGGAGCAGGCCTCAACGTCATCAGCCATGCTGCGTTTAAGCAGCTGCAAATCCCGGGATCCCATCTGGGACCCTCATGCCCATTCTCCGGAGTGGGCCCGCAGCTGGTGTATCCCCTGGGGAGTATCGCACTCCCAGTTACATTCGGAACTGAGGAGAACTTCCGCATGGAGAACGTCGTCTTTGACGTGGCGGAAGTCAACCTCCCCTTCAACGCCATCATTGGCAGGCCGACCCTGTACCGGTTCATGGCCATTGCCCATTACGGGTATTTGGTCCTCAAGATGCCATCCCCAACCGGGGTCCTCACCGTGCAAGGTGACCGCCACTGCACTTGCAGCCATAGAGAAGTTGCATGCCATGGCGGCAGAGACTGCTCGCCCAGACGACGGAAGGAGGGACCCCTCGACCTCTGGCACCAAGGCGCCCCTCAAGGCGCCAAAGGTATAACCATCCGGAACGGATGGTGTCCCCGTCAAAGCCATCTGGCTCGCTGAGGACTCCACCCAGACCACTCGCATGCATTGCGGGTGATCTGGACAAGAAATAGGAACTCGCGCTCGTTGCTTTTCTCCAGGCAAACGCCGACGTATTCGCATGGGAGCCGTCGTAGATGCCTGGGATCCCCAGGGAGGTGATCGAGCACTGCCTGAAGATTAACCCCGACGCCAAGCCAGTAAGCCAGAAGCCTCGCAGACAGTCTGTTGAGCGGCAGGACTTCATCCGAAAGGAGGTCCGGAAACTGCTGGACGCTGGCTTCATCGAAGAGGTTCATCATCCAATATGGCTGGCCAACCCAGTCATCGTCCCCAAAGCGAATGGAAAACTTCGGTTGTGTATCGACTACACCAGCCTGAATAAGGCCTGTCCTAAGGACCCGTATCCACTGCCACGTATAGACCAAATCGTAGATTCTACCTCCGGGTGCGATCTGTTATCATTCCTAGACGCTTACTCTGGTTTCCACCAAATCCAGATGTCTAGGGAAGATAGAAAACATACTGCCTTCGTGACAGTGGATGGGCTGTACTGCTATGTTGTAATGTCATACGGTCTGAAAAACGCCCTGCCAACCTTAGTGCGGGCGATGAGTAAGACTTTCGGGGACCTGATTAGGGACAATGTAGAGGTCTACGTCGATGACATCATGGTCAAGACTAAGAAAGGGTCGACCCTAGTGGAAGACTTAACCCTGGTCTTCGACAAGCTGCGGGCAACCCGCACGAAGCTGAACCCGGACAAATGCGTTTTTGGCATTTCCGCCGGGAAGTTGCTTGGATTCCTGGTTTTGTACCGAGGCATTGAAGCGAACCCGGAGAAGATCAGAGCAATCGAGGCAATGAGGCCCCCAGGCCGAGTCAAGGATGTCCAGAAGCTTACAGGATCGCTAGCTGCCCTTAGCCGCTTCATTTCAAGGTTGGCTGAGAGAGCGCTGCCTTTCTTTAAGCTGCTACGGAAGTCCGGGTCTTTCTCTTGGACCGAAGAGGCGGAACAACCTTCTAGGAGCTGAAGCAGCACTTGGTGTCCTTACCAATATTGGTAGCTCCGGAACCAGAGGAACCGCTATATTTATACATCGCGGCGGTCGCAGAAGCAGTGAGCATGGTGCTGGTCGTCGAGAGACCGGCACCAGAAAGCCAGGAACCTGGGGGCTCGGGACCGACTGCAGGGGTCTGAACCATTCAAAGACCAGTCTACTACGTCAGTGAGGTCCTTCATGAGGTGAAAACCAAGTACCTTGAGACACACAAACTCCTCTATGATGTGCTTGTCGCATCCAGGAAACTGCACCATTATTTCCAAGCGCACATGATTGTGGTGGTGGCCTCCTTCCCATTAAGGACCATCCTCCACAACTCCAACGCCATAGGCAACATCGCTAAGTGGGCTGCGGAACTCGCTGAGTTCCACCTGGATTTCCGACCACGCCACGCCATCAAGAGTCAGGTCCTGGCTGACTTCATCATAGAGTGGACGCCCCCCGCAAGCGTCCCCAAGGGTCTGGGCCCTAATTCGGACCCCACGCCTGTGGAACCTAGGGGACCAGTCTTCACCGAGCCCCACTGGACGCTCTACTTCGACGGATCTGCTCGCCAGCAAGTTGGCGGGATCGGAGTGATACTCATCGATCCAAGCGGAGATCAAGTGAAGTACATGGTGCACCTTGAGTTCAAGGCCACCAACAACATGGCAGAGTACGAGGCACTGATCTTCGGCTTATCGGCGACCCTATCCTTGGGGATTCGCTAGCTCCTAGTGAAGGGAGACTCCCACGCGGAGAGTGTAGCTGCAATGAGCCCAGGCTCGCAGCCTACCTTCTTCACGTAAGGAAGGGAAGCTGGAGAAAGACTTCACGGCCCTGGAACTACAACATGTTCCTCGGACCGACAACTCAGTGGCAGATGACCTCTCCGTGAAGGCATCAAATTGGGCACCCGTGCCCGAGGGCGTCTTCGAAAGACGGCTGCTGAGACCCACCGCCCAGCCTGCCGGACTGGGCGAAGGGGGTGAGACTAGCACCTCGAAGCTAGCGGTCCTGGTGGCGTCCCAGTACCCACCAAAGACTGTGTGCACTACAGGGGGGCCTGCCAGCCCCTTAGCGCCGCAGCCAATATCTTAGAGTGGTCCCGATGCATGGATCTCCGAGATCCGAGACTGCCTGAAGGAAAATATCCTTCCTGAAGACCATGCGTCTGCAGAACGCATAGTGCGGTTGGCTAAGCGTTACACGATGGTGAAAGGGGATCTCTACCACCGCGGCGCCAACGACATTCACATGTGATGCATTACCCAGGAGGAGGGTCGTGGGTTGCTCACGGAGATCCATGGAGGAGAGTGCGGAAGTCATTCATCATCTCGCACATTGGTCGGCAAGGCGTTCCGGCATGGCTTCTACTGGCCAACCGCTCTCTAGGACGCAGCTGAGATGGTAAAGTTTTGCAAGGCGTGTCAGTTCCACGCAAAACAAATACACACACCAGCTCAGGCGCTGCAGATGATTCCACCCTCTTGGCCATTCGTCGTATGGGGGGTGGATATCCTGGGACCATTTCCCAGGGTTGTTGGCAGGTACCGGTACCTCTTCGTCGCCATCGACAAGTTCACCAAATGGCCAGAAGCCACCCCTATGGTCAACATCACTCAAGGTGCCGCTGTCACCTTCCTAAAGTCCATTGTCTGTAGATTTGGGGTCCCAAATTGTATCATTACGGACAACGGAACCCAGTTTACAAGTCGGATCTTCTAGGAATATTGTGAGGGCATTGGCACCCAGCTCTTCTTTGCATCTGTGGTCCACCCCAGAAGCAATGGCCAAGCAGAAAGGGCAAATGCAGAGATCCTCAGGGGACTCAAAACGCGCACCTACGACTGCTTGAAGAAGCATGGTGCGAATTGGGTCAGTGAACTCTCCTCCGTCCTATGGGGGAACCGGACAACACCGAGCTGGGCCACCGGGGAGACCCCGTTCTTCTTGGTATACGGGGCCGAAGCCTGTCTCCCCCCCCCGGAAATCATCATGGGCTCCCCTCGGGTCCAAGCCTTCGAGGAATCTATGCAGGGACAACTACGACGTGAAGACATGGACTTCGTCGACGAGCGTAGATGACAGGCAGCCATCCGAAATGCACGGTACAACCAAGCACTCAGGCGCTACCACCAACGGTTCGTGCATAGTAGGGAGCTCAGGGTCGTGGACCTAGTCCTAAGGCGAGTACTGAACCGAGAAGGGCTCCATAAACTCTCCCCCAGCTGGGAAGGACCCTTCAAAGTGACGGAAGTAAGCCGACCCGGGTGCGTCCGCCTCGCCACAACCGAAGGAGAGTCTCTGCCCAACCTCTGGAACATAGAACACCTCTGTAAGTTCTTACCATAAAAGAAAAGCTGGGGGATATAGTTTTCTTCCTTTGTAGCTAGGTAGCACACATATGTACGCCAGCCTGGTAAGGCCCGCCCTTACAAGCTCGGTCTGTCGGTTTACGCTCATGAAGCTATGAAGAGAAAATTCATCCCACCCCCGGATTTACTTTGTGGTGGTCTTATCCTGTTCAATCTTGCAACCATTATTTTTATCTAACCCACCCACTCGGATTCCATCTATTACTGGTATATCGCATCCGGATTGAATAGCCAGGCCATGTAGCTTGGGGGCCAGCCCAAGAGAACGGATCATCGTCCACAGGGAGGTCCGGGGCTGTGTGGCCACTTAGCTTGGTCCAGTACCCTAAGCGCACTCGCCCCACCACCCCATGGCGGGTGTCCTAGTACTCGGAACTATAAGTCCAGACACACGGGTCGGCCCCCCAGTCCAGGCCCTACAGGTCATGTTACGTAACTCAAAGGATGAAGGATACCAGCTAATGGGTCCGATGGGTGCACTACTGAAACTCCCTAGCTAAGACTGTGTGCAGGTACGGATCCCGCTGGGGGCCAGGTCACCAACTCCTTCTTAAGTTTACTGGCATCCAGCCTCGACAAGTCGAGACCACATCCCAGAGGGGCCAAGCACTAGGGAAGAAGTTGACAACAACACACATAGCAAAAGGAAAGTAGCATACAGATAAGTTATAATGTTGCATGGCAGGAAATACTTAAATGTATCTTACAAAACCAGAATATGATAAGCCGCTCCCAGCGGAATCCTTGCTTTCTTTCCACAGATCCGACTACTCATCAGTAGGATCTCGCTGGAAACGCTTGGCCACCACGTCTACAACGTCCTGCACCCTCCCCCGGGCGGCGTCTTCGGTATCGGCCACCGGACCGGCAATCACCGGTCCCAAGGAAATGGTCGGGTCGTGGCTCCGGAAGCACATCAGGATGTATTCTATCACCACCCGGCAGAGTCTGCTGCCCTCAGCCTCCAAGCGGGCGCCAAGGATCTGATCCAGGCGTCGGAGGCGGTCAGCAGCGGAATCCAGCACCAGGAGCGCATCAGAAATGGACACTGACTGCTTTGACACTGGGATGGGGCTCACCCCCAGCGGCACCAGAGCCTCGCGAGCTCGCCTCGTTGGCCCATGCGGTGATACGCTAGACCCCGATGTGATGCTCCGCCCGGAGATCCTCTAGCATCTTCTTCATCGTCTCTGCCGCTTGAGAAACCGGAGCCACCTGCGCCATCTGGCTACCTGCGCCACCTGGAACCAGCGGACCCACTCCTCCAAGTTCTTCTCCTTCTCCTCCTCGAGCTCGTGCTCGGCCAGCAAATTGTCCCGCCTTTCCCACATCTCCTCCCTGTCACACCCGGTTTTGGAAGGCAAACCGAATGCGAACTATGTACGTGCCAGGATCAGAACTCACGTACACAGCGATTACATAACTGAACATCATCACACAATGCTCGAATAATAACATAAAAGAGTACTTATTACATCATAGAGTCATAGACATCCACATAGTCATTGTCTTAACAAGTAAATCAAAGTGCTAAACGAAACGCAGTAAAGATAAGGCCTTCACAGGCAGCTGACTGGGGGTTGCCGCCAACCCACGCCTAGAATTCATCGTAGTCTTGAAACTCCTGGAAGTCTTCTTCCACGGCTTCGCCTTCTCCTGAGCAGTGATTACAATGCGGACAACCTGGTGTTTTGTGGTAAAGCAAGGATGAGTACACATCAACGTACTCAGCAAATGTCCCGTTTGGCTGAAGTGGACTAGCTTTATGTGGGGTTAGGCTCAAGCAGTTGCTTTTAGTTGGTCAAGTATTAATCATTAGTAGAAGCCAGATTTTAGCATTAACCAACCCGTAAACCATTTCCTCATCGAGGAACATCATCAACATAGTCGAACCAAAACCATATCATAACCATTGTATCTCGAACCATCTGTATCTCTAATCAAAGAGGATCCCAAGGCTGCTCTTAACCGTGAGCACGGCTGATATACCAGTTTCACTACCCTCTGCAGAGGTTGCACACTTTACCCATGAGTCATGATCCCCTTTCTACCCGGGGAGAGCTAATCCCCATTGACCACTACCTAGGTGGTCCGGCAGGGCATCACTATGTAGCTTTTACAAAGATTCCCTAGAGATCGTAGCTGCCCGTTAGGTTTCTCCAGTTTGATAAACACAGTACCCCTCCCCGCAGGAGAGTGACTAACAAAGAGCAAAACGAAAGAACCTCGGCACTCAGCCTCGGCAGAGCAAGCACTGTGCCTGGACCCCATTGACGGCACGACGGCTAAGCAACTACACCCCTAGTTCATCTAATTAATCAGCTAAGGGCATCCCATTTCACCCTCATGGTTGCACTGTTATCCCGGGTGGTCTCTCAACGAACCAGTCCTTACGGAGAGGTACTCAGGAAACAGCCTGAGCCCCCTTAGAGTATCACAAGATCATCCACATCAACAGGATAACAGTATCATAAATAGCCACATCATGTTCATTGATTATGTTAAAGCAATAGCAAAGTGCTAACCATAATAGCCCATAAGGTCATCAAGGATCAAGTAAAGTGTAAAGCTAGTCAATCCTTAGGTTTCAAGTAAGTAATGCGGGGTAGTAAGTTGTAAGTGAATAGGACATAATGGGACAGAGGACACTTGCCTTCACCAAACTGCTGATCAGGGACTTCCTCTGCAACTGCCTCGGGAAACACAGACTGCTCGTTGTCTACGCAAAGCAATCATTCACACTATGCACTTGGGAAAATAACAAACAAAAACAATATACCAAACATATGCAGCAGAGAGGGGTCACAAGTTCATAACAGAAAAGGGATAGGCACTCTAGTGTTCCCTAGGTCTGGGGTAGAGGACTACACAAAGTGATTCACTATCTACTAATCAGGTCTAAGTTAGTGGTGGGATTAAATAATTATCTGGTTTAAGTTCCTAAACTTAAGTGTTTAAGTCCATAAACTTAAGTAATCCAACTTTTATTAAAGTCTACTCATTTCCAATTATCTTAAATAAGGTTTCAATAGTCTTAATCCTTTCCTAGTGATTAGCTATTAATTAATACATGGGAACAGTAGGGAAACATTACATAAACAGATAGATAATAATATTATGAACATTTTGCAATTTGAAGCACCTAATTTGGAGTTCATATGACGAAGTTATGAATTTTACAAGTTTAGGGGTTAAAATTATACCCTAAGGACTTATTTTGAATTAAATAAAAGGGCAAGGGACTTAACTGCGAGAAACCAGGGACGGCGGGCGCAATTTCCAGAAAATAGGGGGCTCTTTAAGAAAATGCGCGGGCGAAGGGGTATCGGGCGCCTACAGCCGTTGGATCTCAGATCTACGGCCAGGATTAGATCCTGCGGGCGGGCGCGCGGGCGCGCGGCGGCGGGAGCGGCTGACAGGCGGGGCCGGGCGGGCAGCGCGGGCGCGGGCGACTGGCAGGCGGGACCGGGCGGGCAGAGCGCGCGGGCGGACTGACGGGCGGGGCCGGGCGGACAGCGCGGGCGCGCGGGCGAGCTGACAAGTGGGGCCTAGCGGGCAGAGAGACGGGGCGAGGGGGCAGTGGGCCTGGGCCGCCGGATCGCTGGCGGACGGCCAGGATTAGGTCCGGGCGAGTTGAATCAGGGCCGCCCGATCTGAGTTGAACGGCGGAGATCGAATGGGCGGCCTGGGTCTTCCCTACGGCTAGCTGGGGCGGCGGCGCTCGTCCCCGCGGCGGAGGGTTCGCCGGAGACGAGGGGCACGGGCGATTGGCGGGGCTCTGGGGCAATCCGAGTGGTCGGGGAGGTCGGGGAGGGCGCGGGGAGTTCTCCGGTAGGGTCTGGGTCGGGGCAGAGGCACCGGAGGGGGGCGGTTCACGGCGGGGCGGCTCGGCGGCGGGGTTACTCTACTCCGGCGAGCAATCAGACGCAACAGAGAGCAAGACAAAGGGCGATAGGGGCGGGAGAGGTCCGTTACCTCAAGGCGGGCTCCGGGGACTCCTCGGCGGCGACGAAGACGCGACGGGGACCCGGGTCGACGGTGGCGGCTGCACGGCGGACGACGGGTGAGCGCGGGCAGAGAGAAATAGGGAGGGGGAGGGGGAATTGGGGGGCGTTCCGGGTTGCGGACGTCGGGGCGGAGCTCACCGGGGCTAAGGGCGCGGCGGAGCTCCAACGGCGACGGGGAACCAAGCTCGGGACGGCGGGGTTATGGCGGCGGCGCTCTGCGTGCGCGCAGCGAGGGGGAAAGGGGGCTACTGGGGCGCAAATGGGGGGAGAGGGTGAGGGCGAGTGGGGTTCGGGGCACAAGTGGCCGAGGGCGAGGTGGGGCGAGTTCCACGCGCGACGTGGGCGCGGGGAAGGTGGGCGCGAGCAGCTCGGCGGCGGTTACGCGGGGACGACGGGGCTGACAAGCCGGGCCCGCAACGCAGAGAGAGAGGGGAAAGCGGGTGCGGGCGCGAGAGAAGCGGGGCTGACGGGTTGGGCCCACGGGCAGAGAGAGAGCGAGGGAGCGGGCGCGCGCGGGGAAGGCGGGCGCCGACAGGTGGGGCCGGACGAGCAGTGAGAGAGGGAGGCGGGTGCGCGGAGGGCGGCCGCGCCGACAGGCCGGGCCCGCTGCGCAGAGAGAGAAGGGGGGGAGAGGCGCGCGCGCGAGGGATGGGCCGACTGGGCCGAAAGGCCGAGGGGGCGGCTGGGTTGGGCCTCTTTGCCTTTTTCTTTTATTCTGAATTGTTTTTCCCTTTTCTTTTATTTATTCTATTTGATTCAAATTCAAATGAGCCCCAAATTCAAATTAGACCTTTTGAGAATTATGCACCAAACAAAAAGTGAAATCTAGGGTTCAACATGATGCAACAACTCATACTCCCTTAGGGTTTTAACATAATAAACTATAGTTACAAGTAAAATAAGCACTTAGCTCCTATAGAAATGAGAGAGAAAAGAATTAGGAAGGATGAGAAAAGGAAGTAACACCTGAATTTGTGAATATGAGCAAAGAAATTTTATACCCCCAAATTCAGGGTGTTACAAACCTACCCCCCTTAAAAGAATCTCGCCCCGAGATTCAAGGTTGGTCAGCAAAGAGTTCAGGGTATTTGGCCTTCAGGTCATCTTCTCGTTCCCAGGTTGCTTCTTCCTCAGAGTGGTGACCCCATCTGACTTTGCACATTCTGATAGTATTCCTCCGGGTGACTCTGTCTGCAAACTCCAGAATCTGCGTTGGCTTTTCTATGTATGTCAGATCCTCCTGGACCTCCAAACCCTCCATTGGCAACTGTTCTTCTGGTACTCGCAGACACTTTTTCAATTGCGACACATGGAACACATTGTGCACTGCTGACAAGCTCTCTGGTAGGTCAAGCTGGTAGGCCACTTCTCCACGCTTTGCTTGAATCTGATATGGTCCGACGTACCGGGGTGCTAACTTGCCTTTAACTCCGAACCTTCTGACTCCCCTGATAGGTGACACCTTCAGATAGACGTAGTCTCCCACTTCAAAACTCAGTTCTCTTCTCCTTCTGTTCGCATAGCTTCGCTGTCTTGACTGGGCTGTCTTCAGATTCTCCCGAACCATTTTGATATTCTCTTCGGCTTCAAGCAAGATGTCGGGGCCAAACACCTGTCTCTCTCCAGGCTGGTCCCAATGCAGCGGAGTCCTGCAACTCCGCCCATAGAGTGCCTGAAACGGTGACATCTTCAAGCTGGCCTGGTAACTATTGTTGTAGGAGAATTCTGCATAAGGTAACCTTTTGTCCCATCCTGACTTGTCTTGCAACGCACAGGCTCTCAACATATCTTCTAGGATCTGATTAGTTCTTTCAGTCTGACCGTCTGTCTGCGGGTGATAAGCTGAGCTGAAGTTCAAATGTGTGCCCAAAGCTTCTTGTAGCTGCTGCCAAAAATGAGATGTGAACTGCGTTCCTCGATCTGACACTATCTTCTTCGGCACACCATGAAGGCAGACTATTCGTGACATGTATAACTCAGCTAACGTTGCTCCGGTGTATGTCGTCTTCACCGGTATGAAGTGGGCCACCTTTGTTAAGCGGTCCACAACCACCCAGATGGAATCGTAGCCGGCCCGGGTACGAGGTAGGCCAACTATGAAATCCATCCCGATCTCATCCCACTTCCACTGAGGAATCCGCAATGGCTGCAACAATCCGGCAGGCCTCTGATGCTCCGCTTTGGTTCTCTGACAGCTATCACAGATGGCGACATATTCTGCGATCTCCCTTTTCATACCAT
Source organism: Zea mays (assembly GCF_902167145.1). Classification (NCBI taxonomy): domain Eukaryota; kingdom Viridiplantae; phylum Streptophyta; class Magnoliopsida; order Poales; family Poaceae; genus Zea; species Zea mays. The sequence goes on along the minus strand of NC_050096.1, from coordinate 67,963,147 downwards.
ACCACCAAAACCTCCTTTTTAAATCCTGGTACATCTTCTCACTCCCTGGGTGTATGGAGTAGGCTGTCTCATGAGCTTCCTTGAGGATCAATTCCCGAATAGGTTTGAGGTCGGGAACACACAATCGGTCCTTGAACCAGATTACTCCTTCTTCATCCTCTCGAAAGTCTTTGCCTCTTCCTTCTAGGATCAGCTGCCAGATCTTGTTGATGTTTTCATCATCCTTCTGCCCTTCTTTGATCTCCCGCTCTAGGGTAGGCTCTAATTCCACTGTCACTCCTTGCGTACTATTCAGGAAACCGAGGCTCAGTCTGTCAAACTCCTTGGCTAACTCATACGGCATTGGGTGCGAGGCCAACATATTGACTTGACTTTTCCTGCTCAGAGCATCTGCAACAACATTGGCTTTGCCCGGATGGTAATGTATCTCCAACTCATAGTCTTTGATCAGTTCCAACCATCTTCGCTGCCTCATGTTTAACTCTGACTGGGTGAATATGTACTTCAGACTCTTATGATCTGTGTAGATGTCGCACTTCTGCCCATACAGGTAATGTCTACAGGTCTTTAAGGCATGAACCACTGCTGCCAATTCCAGGTCATGTGTGGGGTAATTCTTCTCATGGATCTTCAGCTGTCGAGATGAGTATGCTACAACTCTCCCTTCTTGCATTAGCACACATCCCAAACCGGTGTAAGAAGCGTCGCAGTACACTGAGAATGACTTGTGAACATCAGGCAGGACTAACACAGGAGCTGTAGTCAATCTATTCTTCAGCTCCTCAAATGCTTCCTGACACTTTTGAGTCCACTTAAACTCAACTTTCTTCGCGAGTAACGCTGTCATTGGTCTAGCAATCTTCGAGAAACCTTCAATGAAACGCCTATAATACCCAGCCATTCCAATGAAGCTCTTGATCCCACGAACATCTTTCGGTGCTTTCCAGTTCAGGATATCTGCTACTTTCTTTGGATCCACTGCTAACCCATCTTGGTTTATGATGTGACCCAGAAATAAGACTTCATGAATCCAGAACTCGCATTTGCCCAGCTTGGCATACAACTGATGTTCTCGAAGCCTTTGCAATACCATCTTCAAATGCTCTACATGATCTTCCTCACTTTGAGAGTATATGAGAATGTCATCGATGAACACTACCACAAACTTGTCTAGATAGTCCATGAACACACTGTTCATCAGGTACATAAAGAAGGCTGGCGCATTTGTCAAACCAAAGGACATAACTGTGAACTCATATAACCCGTACTTGGTGATGAATGTTGTCTTCGGTATGTCCGAGGGTCGGATTCTGAGTTGATGGTAACCTGATCTCAGATCTATCTTCGAGAATACGCTGGCACCTCTGAGCTGGTCGAACAAATCTTCTATCCTTGGCAGGGGGTACTTGTTCTTGATAGTGACTTCATTCAAGGCTCTGTAGTCTATGCACATCCTTTTGGTACCATCTTTCTTCTCTACAAACAACACTGGAGCGGCCCAAGGCGAGGTGCTTGGCCTGATGTAACCCTTCTCTAACATCTCGTCTATCTGCTTCTTGAGTTCCACCAATTCTGGTCCAGACACTCGATAGGCTCTCTTTGAAATGGGGGCGGTACCAGGGATAAGCTCTATGGCAAATTCGACTTTCCTCTCGGGTGGCATGCCCGTTAGCTCCTCGGGAAACACATCCGGAAAGTCCGACACAACCTTGATAGCCTCGAGCGGGTTGGGCTCCTTACTATCAACTGAAATCTGGTGACAGACTCCCTCTTCTGACTTGGGCATCCTTAGCTCGGCCACTACCTCTTCTCCTGACGAGGACTTCAATGTTATGGTCCTCTTGTCACAACTAACATTTGCTTCATACTTCATTAACCAGTTCATTCCTAGAATGACATCTATCCCAGGGGTGCCTATTACTATTAAGTCACTGGGGAATCCTATCCCCCTTATTTCCACCATTATGTTTGAACATATTTTATCTGTTTGCACCTTGCCACCAACCGAATTAATCCTCATGGGTGGCATCATTGCCTCTACTGAGATGTTATGCAATTCTACCCATGTTGCAGTGACAAAAGAATGAGTTGCACCAGTATCAAATAGCACTTTCGCGGGATGAGATTCGACTGAGAACATACCTACTGCCACATCTGGTGCATCCTGGATCGCTTCGGCCTCCAAGTGGTTCACCTTTCCACGGTTGTACGCTTGGTTACGATTGCCTGCTGCCGGCTGCAGTACACCTTGCCTTGCTGGAGCATTGGGGTTGATCTGCTGCTGAGCCGACTTCTTTGGGCACTGCATCGCCCAGTGGCCTTGATCTCCACAGTGGAAACATCCTCTGCCTCCTCCTTGTGCTGGGGCTGCTTGGTTGTTCTGATTCGCTGCTGGGGCAGGAAGGCGAGGTGCCTGGTTGTTCTGCTTCTGATACTGATTACCTCCCTGCTGGCTGTGCTGACGATACTGCTGCTGCTGCTGCGGGTACTGTCTCTGAAACTGCTGCTGATGCGGACGCTGATTCTGATTCTGATATCCCTGTGGGTGACCAGATCTGCCTTGCTGAGATGAACTGCCTGAGAAACGTGGGCGGCTGATGCCTCCGGACTGGGGTCCACTCATCTTGCGCTTCCGATCTTCCATATCCTTACGCTTCTTCTCAGTCATGACTGCCCTATCGATCAGGTGCTGGAAGGTTGGGAAGGTATGATTCATCAGCTGGTAATGCAGGGGATCCACCAAACCTCTCATGAACCTGTACTGCCTCTTGGCATCAGTGTTGACATCCTCGGGTGCATAACGAGACAGCTGCAGAAACTTGTCTCTGTACTCACTAACAGACATGGGTCCCTGCTTCAGAGCCAGAAACTCCTCCTTCTTCACGATCATCAGTCCCTCTGGCACATGGTACCGACGGAAACTCTCGCTGAATTCCTCCCAAGTGATAGCTTCGAGGTCAGCATGGGTGGCGAGGTAGGACTCCCACCAGGACTAGGCTGCTCCCCTCAGCTGGCGGGGACCATACAGAACCTTCTCCCTGTCGTCGCATTGGGGGTGCGTAGCTCCCTCTCCACTGCGCGCAGCCAGTCTTCTGCATCCATGGGGTCAGCAGAATGGGCGAAGGTAGGAGGGTGCCCTCTCATGAACTCACCACGCTTATCTCGTGGCATCTGGGGCATCTGCACTTGCAACTGGGGTTGGGGCTGCTGTTGAGCCTGCTGCATGGCTGCCAGAGTCTGCCCAATGGCCTGCACTGCCTGGGTCTGCATCAAGAACATCTGCTCCACTGACATCGGGGGTGGTGGGGGAGGCTGCCTCTGATTTTCCTCCTGCTGGTCATGCTGCTCCAGCTGAGCACGCCTGTTGCATCGGCGCCTGTTGTCAGACATCTGTGGAAGACATTCATACATCAGCATTGATCTTACAATCTTTCAGCATAAGAAAAGAGAATACAGAATTCTTCATGACACTGAGTGAACAAAGAGCCTCACTGATCCTCATTCATGATTCAACACAGCTTCTCAGATAAGAAAGGAAAGTAAGAGTAAATGGTTTCCCAACTAAACAACTGACTTCATTAATATTACTAGCTAAGCCAAACTGCAGGGGAAACCCGCAGGTTGGCAACAGTCATTACAAAGATTCAAATCCAGTACAAGTTCATCATAACAAGCATGAAAGCAACTGATAAGCAAACTAAACTAAATGGAAGCAACTGATAAGCAAACTAAACTGACTACCTAAGACTGAGACACCTGACTTAAGAATTATTACAAACTCCGACGCTAACGACCTAAGGATCCAAATCTATCCTGGTCTTACAGACAGGGGAACCATAAGTGTGGTGACCACGTGGCGGTGAGCGGTATGGGTGCTGAGTCCCGACAGGAGCGGGAGAACCACCCTCCTGGTGATGGCGCTCTGCCAACTCAGCACGCAACTCCGCAATCTCCGTGCGAGCCCTGCTTAGCTCGTCCAGAGAGTGATCCAGCTCCGTGTTAAGCACTGCGACTAGGTTGACTGTGCTGCTCAACCTAGGGTTAGCCTCACCAACAGGTGAAACAACCACACTCTCTGTGCTGCCAGTAGGGCGGCGGGGGTAGTACCGAAGGTTAAGACCGTCGGCCACGCCACCGAACAAAGAACAGTACTGAGAGAGTGCACGTCGTGCTGCATCCTGCATAGCCGCCTCTGCAGTGTCCCTCTCGGAGATGGAATAGTGCTCCGAAACGGCCTCCGCACCCCGGAGGTCATCCTCCGGACGGCGAACTAGGCAGGTAGCCTCCCAGCGGTCCGGGTACCTCCCGCGACTGTGCTGGTAGACTACACAACGATACTCGATCAACCAGGTGTGTCGGTCGAAAGCCTGGCGCAGCAAGGTGTCGAGTGCGTCGTGGAAGTGACAACCGCGAGCGGCGTCACGGGTGATGGGTCGGGCGACCCATCCTTCCGCCTCCTGCGGCTCAGAAGACTCTGTGCTGTGGTCTGAGTCGTCGTCGTCGGGATCTCCTCCAGTAGCTCCTCCAACAGCCGGGACGTCCCGCGGTGGAACAAGGGGCGCCTCCAGCTGAGCAACAGAGGAACGGGGCCTCACGGTCTCCACCTCCTGCTGGGGTGAGGAGGAAGAGCCCTGCTGCTCTCCGTGCTGGCGCCGGCGTTCCTGCTCCTCACGCAGGCGGTGGTGCAGCCTCTCCAGGTGACTCGACTGTCCGGACACGGTGCGGTGCAGAGGACGCTCCGCAAGTCGAGACGGCAGGAAAGGAATCACCGACTTATGTGCAGTGTGTCTAAGACGAGCCATCTACAAAAGACACCGTAAGCATAAGAGTAAGAGCAGAACTAATATGACAAGTGAATAAGCCAAAGACAGAATAAGATAAAAATTTTAACAAGGTATTGTATAGATAGATAGTAAAATATAGGGTTGGTCGAGGTGACCGACTTTTTGAAGTAACATCAGATGTCAAGGTGAGGGGGAGGGTCAATAGTCCTTAGTACGACCAGTGCTACTCTAGGTCAGCGGTCCTACAGTCAGCATGGGCTTTGATACCACTTATGTCACACCCGGTTTTGGAAGGCAAACCGAATGCGAACTATGTACGTGCCAGGATCAGAACTCACGTACACAGCGATTACATAACTGAACATCATCACGCAATGCTCGAATAATAACATAAAAGAGTACTTATTACATCATAGAGTCATAGACATCCACATAGTCATTGTCTTAACAAGTAAATCAAAGTGCTAAACGAAACGCAGTAAAGATAAGGCCTTCACAGGCAGCTGACTGGGGGTTGCCGCCAACCCACGCCTAGAATTCATCGTAGTCTTGAAACTCCTGGAAGTCTTCTTCCACGGCTTCGCCTTCTCCTGAGCAGTGATTACAATGCGGACAACCTGGTGTTTTGTGGTAAAGCAAGGATGAGTACACATCAACGTACTCAGCAAATGTCCCGTTTGGCTGAAGTGGACTAGCTTTATGTGGGGTTAGGCTCAAGCAGTTGCTTTTAGTTGGTCAAGTATTAATCATTAGTAGAAGCCAGATTTTAGCATTAACCAACCCGTAAACCATTTCCTCATCGAGGAACATCATCAACATAGTCGAACCAAAACCATATCATAACCATTGTATCTCGAACCATCTGTATCTCTAATCAAAGAGGATCCCAAGGCTGCTCTTAACCGTGAGCACGGCTGATATACCAGTTTCACTACCCTCTGCAGAGGTTGCACACTTTACCCATGAGTCATGATCCCCTTTCTACCCGGGGAGAGCTAATCCCCATTGACCACTACCTAGGTGGTCCGGCAGGGCATCACTACGTAGCTTTTACAAAGATTCCCTAGAGATCGTAGCTGCCCGTTAGGTTTCTCCAGTTTGATAAACACAGTACCCCTCCCCGCAGGAGAGTGACTAACAAAGAGCAAAACGAAAGAACCTCGGCACTCAGCCTCGGCAGAGCAAGCACTGTGCCTGGACCCCATTGACGGCACGACGGCTAAGCAACTACACCGCTAGTTCATCTAATTAATCAGCTAAGGGCATCCCATTTCACCCTCATGGTTGCACTGTTATCCCGGGTGGTCTCTCAACGAACCAGTCCTTACGGAGAGGTACTCAGGAAACAGCCTGAGCCCCCTTAGAGTATCACAAGATCATCCACATCAACAGGATAACAGTATCATAAATAGCCACATCATGTTCATTGATTATGTTAAAGCAATAGCAAAGTGCTAACCATAATAGCCCATAAGGTCATCAAGGATCAAGTAAAGTGTAAAGCTAGTCAATCCTTAGGTTTCAAGTAAGTAATGCGGGGTAGTAAGTTGTAAGTGAATAGGACATAATGGGACAGAGGACACTTGCCTTCACCAAACTGCTGATCAGGGACTTCCTCTGCAACTGCCTCGGGAAACACAGACTGCTCGTTGTCTACGCAAAGCAATCATTCACACTATGCACTTGGGAAAATAACAAACAAAAACAATATACCAAACATATGCAGCAGAGAGGGGTCACAAGTTCATAACAGAAAAGGGATAGGCACTCTAGTGTTCCCTAGGTCTGGGGTAGAGGACTACACAAAGTGATTCACTATCTACTAATCAGGTCTAAGTTAGTGGTGGGATTAAATAATTATCTGGTTTAAGTTCCTAAACTTAAGTGTTTAAGTCCATAAACTTAAGTAATCCAACTTTTATTAAAGTCTACTCATTTCCAATTATCTTAAATAAGGTTTCAATAGTCTTAATCCTTTCCTAGTGATTAGCTATTAATTAATACATGGGAACAGTAGGGAAACATTGCATAAACAGATAGATAATAATATTATGAACATTTTGCAATTTGAAGCACCTAATTTGGAGTTCATATGACGAAGTTATGAATTTTACAAGTTTAGGGGTTAAAATTATACCCTAAGGACTTATTTTGAATTAAATAAAAGGGCCAGGGACTTAACTGCGAGAAACCAGGGACGGCGGGCGCAATTTCCAGAAAACAGGGGGGCTCTTTAAGAAAATGCGCGGGCGAAGGGGTATCGGGCGCCTACAGCCGTTGGATCTCAGATCTACGGCCAGGATTAGATCCTGCGGGCGGGCGCGCGGGCGCGCGGCGGCGGGAGCGGCTGACAGGCGGGGCCAGGCGGGCAGCGTGGGCGCGGGCGACTGGCAGGCGGGACCGGGCGGGCAGAGCGCGCGGGCGGACTGACGGGCGGGGCCGGGCGGACAGCGCGGGCGCGCGGGCGAGCTGACAAGTGGGGCCTAGCGGGCAGAGAGACGGGGCGAGGGGGCAGTGGGCCTGGGCCGCCGGATCGCTGGCGGACGGCCAGGATTAGGTCCGGGCGAGTTGAATCAGGGCCGCCCGATCTGAGTTGAACGGCGGAGATCGAATGGGCGGCCTGGGTCTTCCCTACGGCTAGCTGGGGCGGCGGCGCTCGTCCCCGCGGCGGAGGGTTCGCCGGAGACGAGGGGCACGGGCGATTGGCGGGGCTCTGGGGCAATCCGAGTGGTCGGGGAGGTCGGGGAGGGCGCGGGGAGTTCTCCGGTAGGGTCTGGGTCGGGGCAGAGGCACCGGAGGGGGGCGGTTCACGGCGGGGCGGCTCGGCGGCGGGGTTACTCTACTCCGGCAAGCAATCAGACGCAACAGAGAGCAAGACAAAGGGCGATAGGGGCGGGAGAGGTCCGTTACCTCAAGGCGGGCTCCGGGGACTCCTCGGCGGCGACGGAGACGCGACGGGGACCCGGGTCGACGGTGGCGGCTGCACGGCGGACGACGGGTGAGCGCGGGCAGAGAGAAATAGGGAGGGGGAGGGGGAATTGGGGGGCGTTCCGGGTTGCGGACGTCGGGGCGGAGCTCACCGGGGCTAAGGGCGCGGCGGAGCTCCAACGGCGACGGGGAACCAAGCTCGGGATGGCGGGGTTATGGCGGCGGCGCTCTGCGTGCGCGCAGCGAGGGGGAAAGGGGGCTACTGGGGCGCAAATGGGGGGAGAGGGTGAGGGCGAGTGGGGTTCGGGGCACAAGTGGCCGAGGGCGAGGTGGGGCGAGTTCCACGCGCGACGTGGGCGCGGGGAAGGTGGGCGCGAGCAGCTCGGCGGCGGTTACGCGGGGACGACGGGGCTGACAAGCCGGGCCCGCAACGCAGAGAGAGAGGGGAAAGCGGGTGCGGGCGCGAGAGAAGCGGGGCTGACGGGTTGGGCCCACGGGCAGAGAGAGAGCGAGGGAGCGGGCGCGCGCGGGGAAGGCGGGCGCCGACAGGTGGGGCCGGACGAGCAGTGAGAGAGGGAGGCGGGTGCGCGGAGGGCGGCCGCGCCGACAGGCCGGGCCCGCTGCGCAGAGAGAGAAGGGGGGGAGAGGCGCGCGCGCGAGGGATGGGCCGACTGGGCCGAAAGGCCGAGGGGGCGGCTGGGTTGGGCCTCTTTGCCTTTTTCTTTTATTCTGAATTGTTTTTCCCTTTTCTTTTATTTATTCTATTTGATTCAAATTCAAATGAGCCCCAAAATTCAAATTAGACCTTTTGAGAATTATGCACCAAACAAAAAGTGAAATCTAGGGTTCAACATGATGCAACAACTCATACTCCCTTAGGGTTTTAACATAATAAACTATAGTTACAAGTAAAATAAGCACTTAGCTCCTATAGAAATGAGAGAGAAAAGAATTAGGAAGGATGAGAAAAGGAAGTAACACCTGAATTTGTGAATATGAGCAAAGAAATTTTATACCCCCAAATTCAGGGTGTTACACTCCCTCCAGGCGAGGTCCTTCTCCTGTCGAAAGAGATCCATCGCCCGCTCCTCTAGGGAGGCATCCTTCACCCTAAGGTTTTCCTCGGCAAGAGAGATTTTGCCAGCCTTGTCATCAAGCTCCTGCTGCAGCTTCTGTAGTGCCGCCTCGGTCGCGGCCTGCTTATCCCGCTGCTTCTCCAGCACTGCATTGTAGGCTTTCAACTTCTCATGAAACTCTGTGATGACCACCTCCCGTTGGTCCAGGCGCTCTTTCTTCTTGACCAGCTTAGCCTCCTCCCGGGTCGCTTTCTGTTCCCGCTCGATCACCTCCTCCAGGTCCTCCTTGAGGTCCTTACGCCCCTGCTCAAGCTCGAACTGCTCCGAAGCAAATTGACAGGACGCGGCTTTGGTACGTTCCTCCAACTGGGTGCCCCAATCGCCAAGGCGCTAGTGCACAGTCTCGAGCGCCTCCCACTCCTAGAGGATCGCCGCTTCAGTCTCCCGGAGAGCCTGACGGGCGCGGGACAACACCTAAGGGAGGGGAGGCGGTGCTGTTTCTGGCCCGGCGCCGGTCTGGAGCCGCCGCCCAAGAACGACCTCTGGCTCCTCAAGAACGGGCGGCGGGACGGGATCGGGCACGCCCCCCATGGGTTCCGCCATTGCCGAAGGTATATTCGACGTCGCCGCCGTCGTTGGGTCTGCCATAGCCGTTGGCAGTGCTGCAGCTACTGGACTCCCGGCTAGAGCCTGGGGTCCCGATGGCACTGCCTCGGCAATGTCAGCCGGAACCTGGGGCCCGGCGACGCTGCTACTGGACCCCCGGCGGGAGCCTGGGGGACCAACGGCACTACCTCGACAGTGCCAGCCAGAACCTGGGTGTCCGACGGCGCTACCACGACAGCAGCCGGAACCTAGAGGCACGACGGCGTCGCATCGACAGTGGCAGGCAGAGCCTGGGGGCCCGATGGTGCCGCCTCAACAGTGGCAGTCAGAGGCAGGTCACTGGCATCAAAGCCAGCAGACACTTGCTGCTGGGAGCCGGACTCGCCAGTGGGAGCGACTTTGGAGGCAGAGGAAGAAGAGGCCCTGACAAGCAAGGAACGGGTTAATACCCGTCAACATGGTAACTAAACCAATGGGGGAAATGAGAAGGGGCACACTTACTTGGGGGCCTGGACTTTCCAATGACCTTGGAAGCGGGGTGTCTGCTGCCCTTGCTGCTTTTGTTGTTGATGTTGCTGCCCCTGTGGCGATGGCAGGCCAGATGATGGTGGCAGCGGTGGCGGAGGGACTAATGGTGGTGCTGGTGGAGGACTAGCGCGCCTTTGCGAGTCCTGAGCTGGGGAGCCGGCCTCCCCAATCCCGTCGGCTGTCTTCTGGCGCTTCTGAGGAAGGTCCGAATCAAGGGGTGGATCCGTGACGAAAGATCCGTCGGCACGACACAGTCGGTGCCGCCTCTCTCCCTCCGACCTCCCGAAACCACCCGGGGTGGAAGAACTGCTCACGGCTCCCTTGCCCTTGTCAGAGGGGCTGAGAGTTGCTGGGGGAGCTCTGGAGCCGGCATCGGCAGGCCGAGAATCTCCGACCAGTACACCAAGGATCTGAATCCCGCGGTGGGGGTCCCGACCACCGGTCTGGCGAACCGCCACGCCGCTCTCGTTAAGGGTCGGCAGCCAGCCCAAGATCGCTGCCCTCAACCCTTGGTCATCGCAAAGCGGAGGAATGTCCTCGGGAGGAATCAAGGACTCAGCAACGAAGGGCTCACAAGTGATCCCCTTCACCAGGAGCTCTAGCTCCTCCTAGGACAGGTCGGTGCCTGGCCCGCGTTGGATCCGGCCGAGGTCGTTCGAGCCAGTGAACCAGCAGCTCAAGCGTGCCCTCGTCTGTAGCGCGCGCGATCCTGCGCTGCAAAAAGTCGCCGACCACATGCATTGACGTCAGACCACAGGTCGCCAGAGACTCGATCCTGCCCAACACGGGCTCGAACTCCGGCACCAACGACGGCTTAGCTCTCCATAGCTTCCTCTCAAGCCTCGGCCTGTCACTCAGAAGTGCGAGGCGGTCGCTAGCCTCGGTACTAGCGATCACCCATTCGGCCCGCCAGTTTTCCCACCTCGCACCGCTGAGGGAGGAGATATAGGCGCCGGCCGAATCCGCCCTTGTCTGGAAGTAATACGCACCGAGATGGTCCTTGGCCTTCCCGGACTTCACCAGCACGAAAAAGTGGCGGAAGAGAGAGGTGCATGGTGCCACCCGCACGAACATCTCGCACAGGTGAGCAAAGATGGCCGCCTGGAGGATGGAGTGGGGTGTGAGGTGCTGCAGCTGGAGACCGAATTCCTCCAACAGTAACATGAAGAAGGGGGAGATCGGCAACGCCAGCCCGCACGAGATGTAGGAGACAAAGAGCACAAATTCCCCAGCGGCGAGATCGCCAAGGGGGGAAGCGCCGGCCCGGATCCTTCGGGCGTGCGACGACGCACTCCATCCGAGCAGGCAGCGCACCGTATTGAGCCTTCTCTCGGTCTAGTAACGCTCGGGATGAACCAGTGAAGCCATGGCTGCTACAGCGGCGAAAAGCAGAGGAATGCGAGTGCAATAGAAGCGCAGAGGACTCAGAGGAGAAAGGACACGGTAGTTGAAGAAAAGTGTGAATGCGAAACTGCTGGTCGCGGAGTGAGTCTGCTTTTCTCAAAGAGGGCTCTTCCACGCGCGCGTCCCAACCCCATCCAGCGCGCACTCAGTACTCACAGTAACCCGGTCCCCGACATGGGGGCCTAGGTCCACATGACACACACCTAGAGAACCAGCCTCGAAGTGTATGGAAGACGGGCCGTCCTCCCGGAAGCGAACCGTCACGCACGACCGCACGTCGCCTAGGGGCCGCTGGAAGATATTTTTTAGGCGGCGGCAATAAGGCGCCCCGCGCGCACCCCGACGAAACTGGCGGGAGCGGGGGCCACGTACTTGCCAACTGCGGAGACATACGTGCAGGCGGTATGACTGAAGATGGATTGGCGACCGTTACGTCAGCAAGTGCCCGAAAATGGCACGCCAACTAGGCTTTGGCCCCACCTGCAGGTTTGTAACCTCCCCTAAGGCGGGCCCGGGGGCCACTGTCAGTACCCTGGAACAGGGGTACCCCTTACTATAGTAAGAAGGCGCAGTAAACCGCGCCTTACCCCACCACGTGGACAACCCCGAGGTCACCAGGTGACCTCGGAGTAGGTAACTTATACCTTAATATCATCAGTGGATTCGGACCCCCGTGAGAGAATGCCGGACCCCGAGCTTCGGCGGGACCCGGACCCCCCTAAGTGAGGTCCGGACCGCCCACGAAAAGACCTCGGGGCAAAGAATACCCTGGCCTGAGTCAAAGGCACACAGAGGTCCGGCACAGACACTTGTCTAGGTCTTGTCAGGCGCGCCTGCGCTCCCCACTCAGGCGGGGACCCGGTGCTGCCACGTGGCCTATGGCCTGTGACGTAGGACGGAGGGCAGAGCCTGATGTAAGGCCTTGGAGCCACTCGATCTCTGCATTTATTGCGGAGATCGCGCGCCGCCTGACTGCCCTACGGGCAGGCGATGTGCCGACTCGGCATTTAATGCGCCCCGTCCACTCTGATGGCAGGCGGCGACCAGACCAGGCGACGTGCCTGTCCAATCAGGCAACGGGCAGTACGCCCACACCACTGCACGCGCGCAGTGGTCATCATGACTAAAACGATACCAAGGAACCTTCGGCAGCACACCAATTCTACTCGAGCGGCGGATGTCGGGGCACAGGGGGATGGTGCAAGGTGACCGACATTAGTTGCTCCAGTTATCTCATTTGTTATGTCTCTGAGCCCACGTGTCGGGGTTGAGAGTCCTTTTGTACATTCCCCCCTTACATCTATAAAAGGGGAGGCATGCGGCAGATCCAATCTTAGGCTCACTCAGACACTCACGAGTTCATACAAGCTCTCAAGCAATACATCACACAGTGGAGTAGGGTGTTACGCTCCAGCGGCCTGAACCACTCTAAATCCTTGTGTGTTCTTGTGTTTCCAACCAGCTTCCAACTAACAAGCAAAACGCCGAGGCCCCTCCTCATCTTAGGATTTAGGGCGGGTGCACTCCGCCACCCGGCCGGAGATTTCCTCTTCGACACAAGGAGGCGAGGAATATAGACGTGGCTTGGGAGTTAAAGTGCCTAATTTGGGCGGCCTCATCCGAGCCGTAGTACTTGTCCCCCACCTTTGGTGTGTGCGCTCCAAACTCAACAATATCCTAAATACTTTCGTGGAGTGAGGTTGGATGGTGTCTCATTTTATCACTCCACATACAGTAATCCTCACCATCAAAATATGGCGGTTTGCCTAGGGATATGGAGAGTAATGAGGCGTGCTTTGAAATACGGGGATAGAGAAGGGGCATCTTACTATACTTCTTGCGTTCATGGCGCTTAGAAGTAGTCGACGACTCGGTGCTGGATGTGGAGGGTGACGAAGAGTCGGTCTCGTAGTAGACCACTTTCTTTTTCTTCTTCTTCTTCTTCTTGTTGTTGTTGTTGTCACCTCTCTGATGTGACTTGATGGAGGAAGAGGATTCCTCCTTATACTTGTTGTCGGACTCCCTTGAGAGAGTCCTCCCCGAGCCCGTGGGCTTTTCACCAGTCATGATCTCCCTCTTGGCATGATCTCCAGACATCACTTCGAGTTGGTTAGGCTCTTAATGAAGCACTGCCTTTGATACCAATTGAAAGTCACTTAAAGGGGGGTGAATAGGCGAAACCTAAAGTTTATCAACTTTAAACACACACTAAGGTCGAGGTTAGCGTTAGAACTAAATTCAAGTCAAAAGAATGTTTTTCTTGCTAAGAGTTGCTCAAAGAATGCGGATGACGTATGGGAGCCAACTCAAATCAATACTAGCAAGGAAACATTAGAGAGGGAAAACAAATCAAACGAGAATCAAAGCGAGTGAACACGATGATTTGTTTTACCGAGGTTCGGTTCCAAAGAACCTAGTCCCCGTTGAGGAGGTCACAAAGACCGGGTCTATTTCAACCTTTTTCCTCTCTCAAACGGTCACTTAGACCGAGTGAGCCTTTTCCTTAATCTCACGGGTCACTTAGACCCCGCAAGGACCACCACACACTTAGGTGTCTCTTGCTTCGATTACAAGTCTCTTGAGAATAAGAAGGGAAAAAGAAAAGGCCAAACCAAGCAACAAGAACAACAAAAGAACACAAGTGATTCTCTCACAAGCCCTAATGCACTAGATTTGATTTTGGGGCTTTTAGTGGATTGATTGCTTTGATTGTGTCTTGGAGTGTTGGGCTTTTTGCTCTTGCAATGAATGAAGATTTCACAAATGAATGAAGGTGGTTGGGGGTATTTATAGCCTCCCAACCACTTCTACCCGTTGGCTGATTTCTGCTGGCGATAGGCGCACCGGACAGTCCGGTGCGCCACCGGACAGTCACTGTGACCTGGCCGGTGTGCACCACGTCAGCGCAATCGTTAGGGTTCGGAGCAGTTGTCCGTTGGGGATGCTTGTCGTCTTGCTACACTGGACAGTCCGGTGCCGCACCGGACAGTCCGGTGCCCTCTGACTTTGCGCTCTGACTTCTGCATTTTCACTGTTCACCGCAGAGCGCCTTTTATAGTCGACCGTTGGCGCGCAGGGAGCCGTTGCTCTGCTGGTTCACCAGACAGTCCGGTGAATTATAGTGGAGCGCGCCCTGGAATCCCCGAGAGTGGTTGGTTCATCTGTTGTATGGCCTGGTGCACCAGACAGTGTCTGGTGCGCCAAAAATCAGCACACTCAAGTCTTTTTGCTCCGTTTTCGATTGTGTCCCTAACCGGATTTATTTCTCGGTTTGTGTTGAACCTTATGCACCTGAGATAAATAGCATCTAGACAAACTAGTTAGTTCACGTGTTTGCGTTGGTCATCAACCACCAAAATTAATTATAGAAAATAGTTAACCCTATTTCCCTTTCAGTATATCCCTTATATAGAGTAAACTTTTATGTAAGAGAACATCATAGCTAACATGGGTGTACCCTCTTAGGGCATGTACAACCTAGATACTATGATTCGATTCTCCAAGCACTAAATACACCTAAGAAACCCTTTCATACAACCTAATGTACCTAAGTCTTATATCTTATTGACTAGAACCTCTCGAGATACGACTCGTTTATGTGGGTTGTATGCATAGAACGAACCGTATCTAGACGTAGAGAACCGTGCTAGAGACATTCCTTCATCAAGATATCATCTTTTATGTTTTTGCACTTACTCCCTTAATACCCCTTAAGATACGGGGATATCTATGTGGGTTGTACATTCCCTTAAATGTTAGTTTGTCTCTTCTTTTTATGTATGACAACAATGTGTGTTCGGGGCAGGTCACTACGGGATTGTGGATTTTGGACCTCGTGGAGGCAGGGGGCAGGCTGAGGACCCAAAGAAGAGCGGATGCGAGCTCGGTTGTTAAGGGGGGCATTTGGTTCGCTTGCCTAGACATGTCTGGCTCACACTAGCTCAGCGGGGCTATAACTGATCTGGCTCAGTACATGCAGCAGAACATGTTTGGTTGTTTGTATGTGTTCAACCTGGTTCACAAGAGATGATGTTTGGTTGTTTGCACGAATGTTTGTTGCAGGAGTTTAAAAAATTGTTAAATAAATAGAAAATGTATTAATATACACTAATTACATGTTAAAATTATTTAATAGACACTAATTACATGTTAATAGACACTAATCATATGTTAATCTTAATCACGTAAATTTTTTATTTGAAATATACATAGCATGTGTGGTCTAGTTTCGTTTGCAAAGATGTTAGGAATACATATATGAAATCGGTTCAGTGATTAAATCTTTTGATTAGAAGATTAAACAAAAGGACAAATAAAAAATATGTCTCGATTTCGTGCGAGAGCATGTGCGCGCGACGGGATGTTTCCGGCGAGCGAGGCTATCTCTAACCATTCATCCTCCGACCCCTCATTCGTACTACCTCTTCTCAAATATCCTCCACATATTTCTCCTCTTCTCGGACCATTCCCTCTATTCAGCTCTCATTTTATTCTTTAACTAAGACATTTGACTTATATATCTTAATTTTTTGGAGTTTTTAAAAATACTATCATAATACACATTGTTATAATGTAATAAAACTAAAAAAATTAATTTTGCACTAAATACAATCAATTAGTAAAGAGAGGGAGATTCCAGAAGGAAAAAAATGGATGACACACCCTCTCGAGAGGAGGGGCCGACGACGGGGGTGATGTTGGACGCAGGCGTGCCCCGCAGGGAACTGGGGAGCGGAAAGGTGGCCCTTTGGGGCTGGTTTGGGAGTCCAAAAACTGGAGGGGATTGGAGAAGCTAAAATCACATCTTTATTCAAAATTAAATAAGGACTGGATTTTAAACCATCCAATCACCTCTGATGTTATGGCTCCCAAACTAGACTTTGGAGTTTAGAGTCAGCCTAAGATGCTTTGAGTTCAGGGGAGTGGGAGGGTGGCCCGTTGAAGCCAGCCTCAGACGCTTTGAGTTCTATGTTGATCAGTCTCTAGAGATACAACAAACCAAACAAAAACTGTTTTTTTATGCACAGATGCAATTGCATCTCTAGAGACGGGCTCCCCTGTGGCGCCCAAAATCCCTTCTCTCACGGATCCCCTCCAAATCCCTTATCTCCAATCCCCTCCAGTTTTGTAGCTTCCAAACTAGTCCTTCCTCTTAATCCCCTCCTTCAATTCATTGTCACCAAACCAAAGAGCCCTTAAGAGGAGTATCATCCATGTATATCGCCACGGAAGGCGCTCACTACTTTGAAGATCCCAGTGCATCAAATTTGCATCGTAAGCCTAATCGAGTTGCGTCACAGTGCAAATATGGGGAATCACGAATCATTTTCTGAACTGTATAAAGAAAATTGTTAACTGTGACGCTAGTTTCTCAGCAGCGCACAACATGACCGTTAGGAAGAGCAACAGGGCATTCTTCAAGCCAAAAGGGATTTCTTATTCTGTAGAGAGCTCCAAAAAAGGTAACTTGGCGCCAGTTACCAAGGAAGAGAAGCCGGCACAACATCGTGAGTTCATACTTCTTTTGCATTGTAGGATTACAGAGGTCCAGGGAAGGTGCCGTTTTCGCGTTGCTCGTTCCAGCGATCAACCTGCGAATTGAACACAATTCAGCCGAGCTTAAGATGCCAAGACGGTAACAGGAAAAGCTGAGGGACTGAAAAATTACAGACAATACAGTTACAGACACAGAATTCTTCTTCAATTATGAAAAATTAATGCGTGCAAGGGCAGCTATTTACAAAATGTGTTTAGACCATTAGATGTTAGGATATGGAATGGGACATTACTCACTATGCTAATGCTGTAGTACTGTGAACCATCATTTCACTTCAATAAGACCAATAAGTGCAGATATTGGGCTGAAGCTCCACATTAATTAACCCATATTATTCACAACTTGAACAAATTTATATACAGCTATGAACAATATCGGTTTCCATTCGCTAGACAAACATATTAAACACTTGAATCTCGGTTAACCAGCTATGTTCAGGTGGTTAACCATTTCACTGAAAAAATATTATATCTATTTCACCAACTACTGGGTACAAGTTATGAACCAAGACTACACATTTTTTTACATAACTACACTCATGGTTATTAAAGAGAGAATTAATAACCAAAGCACTACAGGATCAGGTTTATTATGCTCCTAAGATTATATGACTGGTCCCTTTGGAACCTTTGCCTAGTCTTGACAATGCGAAAACAGAAAGCTTGCAAGTAAGGCGAGCCCTGAAAGCTAAAAAAGCCATGTCCACCTGAGCACACATGGACATGGATTTTTTAGCTTTCAGGGCTCGCCTTACTAGCAAGTCCTTGCACATATAGGCAAAAAAAACATTCAGGACCCTCCGTGACTTCGCTAGACAAGGACAAGGTGAAGCAACACATCCAACCATTTATAACTCTACAAAATCCAAACATATCCTAAAGTTCAAGTATTTTATCTGGGTAAAGTACAGTAATAGTGCTAGACAGCTAAAACATCGTTATTCTTTTTAAAGAACAGTGCTGCTGTAAAGTGAATGCTTAATTGCGTATCAACTCGAAATGCATAATTCACATGCCTCAGAAAGTTTTTTCTAATCTCAACACTATAACAAGCAACAAGGACAGAATGTAAATCTGATGAAACCAATAAATACATACCCATTCACCTGGGCACAGGGATCGATAGTACTTGGCGAACTTATCACACTCAGGTGCATCCTCACCTTTTGCAGCCACACACCTGATTAATTAACCACAGTTATTGAGAAGACTTACCACGATGATCCTTATCTATCTCGACTTTATGAAATATCAGAATGATAAACCCTACCTGTGATATTCAACATAGCGTGTGAAACAATGCCTTGTTTGGTTTGTTGTTGGGAAACGAAAATCTGCTGGAGCTGTTTCGATCTGTATATTGAAATTTAAAAGCATTTAGCATCTATTAACATGAAATTACCAAGTGATATCACCATCAGTATATTTTTTGGCAGCAACAAACCTTGATCTCAGGTTTCTCAGCCTCTTCCTCCTCGGTAGTCTCACTTGCTTCCTCTACAGCAGGTGTTTCCTCTGCAGCAGTGTTAGTTTCTTCTGCCTCTGGATTTTCAGCAGCATCTTGTACTTCAGAAGTTCCATTCTTGTCTTCTACAGATGGAGGAGTTTCATCATTGGTTGAGGGAGCAGCTTCAGACTCAGTACCACTAGAGGGCTTCTCCTCAGCTGCCTTTTCCACTGGAACTTCCTGTGGTGGAAGTGAATACTCCTACAAATGAAGCATGGGTTCAATAACACTAATCATGGATCATAAAATGGAAATAAAAGCGCAAATCAAAGAGGAATGAGCTTTCAGAAGAACTAGTGTATTATTCATCACATACAACTAGTGAAGTTTAATGCAAGCAATTAACATCAAAGGAGATCAACTTTTGCATTTAAGATCTAACATGAAAGTAAGCAAGCCAGTATGCATATGCAGACCCAATGACAGAGGCTATCACATGAGTAGGATCTGGGGAAGCCAGTATGCATATGCAACTTTGAGAAATGAACCTTATGACACATATGTAGCCATGACGGTGTAATACACTTGGGATTCCTTACAAATTCTTGCAGGCCATAGACGACGAAATTGTTGTAAGTGAAAAACTTAAAACTGTATTCAAGAAGGGAGCACATGTAGAAGCCTTAATAACCTTAAACTGTATTAAACAGCCAAGTCCAATTTAATATTGACTAAACTGTCCCAACTCATATACAACTAGTGCAGTGTAGCAATTACCAAGCAACAAGTACATGAACCCATATAACCAGCCCCATCAGATTAAAATATATAACAACACAACCAACTTCAACATAGGAGACCAATTTTACATGTGCACTCAAAAGTTCCATACAAAGATTGCAAGTATGAGCACACCCAGACACTATGATCCGGTAAACATTAGACAGCAACAGATGAAAATAAGAATAGATAAACGATGTTCGATGCTGGTCACATAAAGAAAATGGTGAATATGCATGAGAACATTCTTGTAAAGAAAAGTTCCAAAAAAAATGGGCCACCTATGTGATTACCACCTAATCTAACCAATTAGAACCTGCCCTAGGGCTTTCTAAAACACATACAAAAATTAATAGACCTGACAGGTACTGTTCATAGTTAAAAAATGCACACTGTCGTTTCTACTAAAAAAACTGAGCCTTTGAGCAAACTACGAAAAAACTATACAGGAATTTATCTTCTCTATAGAAATTCCAATTCACACGCAAAACAGACCATATACTTAAACCACCTACATCATATTCGATTCTCCTAACAGCTAGTGAAGATCTATTTTGTGATTCTCACTCCAGATCATCTATAGGATTAAACTAACATTGTCTAAAGCAACTATTAAGAACAATCCTATCCATTTACAAAAAATGTCAATTTTGACTCTACTATTCAAACTTTGACCAGGTTTCTTATGCTCATGCAAATTGTTACAAGTATAATCCTTCGTCATGATTCCAGTACATCTTTTCACAGCTTTAGATAACTATAAATTTGAAACTTATGAACAGACAGTTTGAACAGTAAAAGTCAAAGTTAATAGATATATGCAAAGGAGGAGAGAACCACTCATAATTTTAATAACATTCAGAAGAATTCGAACACCAAGTGGTCAATACTTATCTACAAAAATTCTAGAAATCAAAATCAATAATTATAAATTTTATATAAACTAGACATTTTGAAAGAATCAGGTAGAAAGACCATGTCCTTTGTAAAAGACTAAAAGGAAAGATATTAGCATAATGGCACTATCCTTTCCTTACAAAGAACATATCTAGCACTAAAAATTATGTCCAAGAATATCTAATCACAGAAAAAGTCCTTGACTATTTTGATATTACAGGGCTCATAGCAAAAAATAGTGTTGCATAACCAGAAATCCTTATAGCCCGTCAGCGTTGACGGCTTTCATCCTAAAATCTACACGACCCTCAGAATCTCATACGCGTTTAGGCACCAAACTTGCACGAGAGACTAAGCGCCACCACCGCCTACAGCATAACACAAACTTTAAATCTATCAGCATTCCACAAGGACCTAATTAACAGGTAATTCGACTACCTCCAAACAAAATCGAAACTAGCGGCAGGTAACTTTATGTTCTTCGTCCACCCAAAACCCTTAACACTACGCTTACAGGTCCCTGAATCCCACGAAATTATCGGCCAACCAAATCGACCGCTCGGCATTTACGAATCAGCAGCGGCAGATAAACGTTCCTTGCTACCAGACACGAATCCGGACGCTGAGCATAACCCAATCCTGCACGGGCCATCGGAGAAGCGCAGATCTGGGGGCGCCCGCTAGATCCGTCCCCATGGGGTCGCCAAGTCCAGATCGGGTGGTGTGGGAACCAGATGAGATGATGGGCTAGAAGAGTCGGTGTGCTGCGTACCTCGGCGAGGGACGGCGTCTTGCCTTCCGCGGCCATGGGCGCAGCAGCAGCAGCCTCGAAGCTTCTACAAGGGGCGGCTGCGACAGTGAAGGAGAAGAGTGGAGGAGACAGCTCGCAACTCGGGCTTCGGAGCAATAGAAAAGGGAGGGCGAGGGCTAGGGGCCAGTGGCCAATGGGCACCCGATACGCGTTAAGCCGAGTTTAGACATGTTTGAGAGTGATCCGCTTCCACAATTTTATATTTATTTTAGCTTTTTCTGTCAATCAGGTCTAGCTTCACGATCTCTACCTTTAAAAAAAATTAAAACTAGAGGTCAGTTTTATAAAAAAAATACACTATTTTCATATCTCCCCGTGAAGTTGCACAAAAATTACCTATCATATCATTGATTACAAGATCTTACCGATTCATGTCGGTGAGATCTTAGAGGACGGGTTTGTCTTCCCGTAGCTTATGCTTTCGTCGATCGAACGAGCAGGAGTTAGAGACTATGAGGTTGCGTGAGGAGATGAGACATCAACAAGAATTTATTAAGGTTTGCAATGCACATAACCAAACGATGTATCGAGTAAATATAGATAATATGAACTCTAAATTCTTATATTTCAATCCAACATCTTCAATAGTAACACATATGTTTAACAATTAATGCAACAACAGGGCATAATACCAAACATTCCACCGCCGCCACAATGGAGCCAATTTGCATCCATACCAACTCTGGTACGTTAATCTTAGCAAATTCTCTTAATGATGTTATCTAAACTACCATTTCATCTAGTTAGTGTAGTAGCAAAACATGAACTGTATCTAAACTTAATCAAATATTCATTAAACATGGACCGAGGACTCAACAGTTCAACACCCCTCCGACACATATACATGCACTTGGAGACATGGTACGTTTGATAACTCTCGATAATTGTATACACTTGTATACTTAGCTTGTTAATATTTACATTTAACTTGTTCATATTTGCATCTTGCATAGGTTACGCCTGAAGCGGGCGAAAGTGGGTCTGAACCCATAGAAACTGGATTTGTTGAGTCCCTCTTCGCGTACCCTCCTGGTGGTGGCAGCGGCCAAAATTCTAACCATCCGAGTGGTGGTTATCTCTGAGTACAGTGTTTGGTCGTCTTTATTTCTTAACTCGAGTGGGGTTTCCCTCGGTAGGTTAAACCAAACTTTGTGCGCTATGTGTTTTCGTGAACTAAATGTTGGGGCGAAGGCAAAGACGCTACCCTTTGCTCGATGCCTTCGTCGCCTCGCTTCACCAACGATGCCAAAAGACGCCGGTCCGATGAGGACTTCGCGACTGGACTTCGCGGACGCCCTTCGCCCTTCTCCATTGCAAGACGAAGGCAAGACTCCGACGATGTCTGCTAGTCTCACGTCCTCATCGGGTCCGGAAGCCCAAGTGGGATTCGGCCCACTGTAACGGGCCCCGCAGGGATAAACATGTTGCAGACCTCATCTGTAATAGCCTTTTCTGTAATGACGGTCTGTAACCTCCCCTCGGGGGAATATTCTGATGATACTCTAGGTTCCCGAGGGCATAAACGTCCTTGTTTGAGGGCGGTAGGCACTCGGGCACCTATAAATACCCTCGTACAGTACCCTTGAGGGGACAGATTAACAGAGCTATTGACATTCTCCGTTGAATTTTGCAAACACTCTCCACTTCCCCGTTGGATCCTCTTGCTTGGAAGAGCGAGTACCAACACTAATTCCCATGAACCAGTCGTTGCGGACGGGAATTAACGTATTAATTTTTATGGGCCAAGCCAAGTCGACGAGAATTAGTTAATCCCTGTAGCTGTCATATAGCTGACGAGAATTAAGTAATTTCTATCAGCAATTAACGAGAATTAACTAAACCCAATCAGTAATTTCCGTCAGTATATCGGTGCTTGGCTGACGGAATTAACTGAATTGTTGTTGTGCATGAACGGGAGATGAGGAGAGGAAGACATGGACGAGAGGGAGCCTGTCGTGGCGGCGCTGGAGCAGGTATTAGCAGGTTCACGCCACGGGAGAGAAGGTCGTGTCTCATGAGGGAAGGGGAACTACTGTACAGAGCCTGGATGGTTATCAGATATTCAAGGTAGCAGTCTTAATTTTGAAACAAACCGAAAAGGACGACGTCTCGGATCCTATAATTGAGATATTAACTCCGGACCAGACGAGTAGGCGACCTGCTAACCTCTGCTCCGCTCCATTCCCACAACCCGGGGCCCCAGACGCCCAATTCCACCTGGTAGTAGGGTTGAAAACGGATGGAAAAAATCCCGTCCCGACCCGTACCGTTTTCTACATTTGACCCGACCGTTTCCGTATTTACGGAAAAATATGGAAACGGGACGGAAACGGGAGAGGACTTATTCCGTCCGTTTTTGCGGGATCCCGTTTTTCCGGATTGAACCCGTATTTATTCCGTATTTGATGAATATGGGACGAGCCTAATATACATTAGTATATGAATTAAATCCTCGTGTATTTAGGTGACAAATTATAGCACAATTGGCCACTGTAACCACCTGCTCTTTTCAAATGACAAGTGATCTAAAGTCTTAAACAACATCAGATGTAGCTAAATGTACACATTTAGCAACCAAACAACAATAGAATGTTGCCTCTCTATATCTATTTGTTTTATGTTATTGTTCTGACAATCAATCACTAGTGAAACATCAATAATATTTCTATTTGTATTAAATTATGAGTTTCCGTTAATATTTCCGTTCCGTTCGTTTTCGCAATTCCGTTTATCCCGCTCCCGTTTCCGTTCCCGACTATTCCGGACCTGATCCCGTTTCCGATGATAAAATGCGGATACGGAAACGGGAGAAGGGGTTTTCCGTTCGTTTCCGTCCGTTTTCATCCCTACCTGGTAGATCTGGAACTCGATCGTTGGTGTCATATTTGGGCAGAGAATACTCATCGTGCAGTACGTACTCGATCCCAGACTTCGTTCGCGTTCGCGTTTCAGTGGAGTACAGTCACCGGATCTTCGTCGGAAACCCTTTTTTTCCTCTCCTGAAAACGATTCAGCGTGCCAAGCAACGTCATGGTATATATGTTGTGTAACCGAGAAATTGGCGTTGCGTGCGTGGGTCATGCACTGAGATCTGCACAGAAATCCCCTGTGGCACATCAGTCCCATGCGATTTATGTTGCCGATCTGAAACGATTTCAACGGTCTGCGGTTCATTTCATAGAACCATTTCAGGGATCTCAATATTATCACCAGCCATAGGAAAATACGGGCATGCCGTGTCGAGCCTTCGTTATTTTCCCTACACTTTTTTTTTATATTTGGAAGTTACATTCGTCGGAGGAACAACAACATACACGTATGTTCAGAAAGTTTTTTTTTTTTTTGCTGGTGTTTAGTTATGCTGAGCGAACTGCAGAGTCCTGGTACCGGTTCAGCTCTCCCCAGACCAGGTTCTCAACGTCCTCCCAGGACGTTGCAGCCCTCATCTCCTTCCACAGGCTGAATATAGCTCCCAAGACGTTGTCCTCGTGTAATATACAGTAGCACCTGCGAAACCAAAATAAAAAGCTACATGAGAATGTTGCGGCTGCACGCTGGCAACTGTCGGTGAACTACTGGGCGCATCGCTTGTCCGGAGGGGCAGCCACCATTTGGCTACTTCCACTGATCGCTAGCGCATAAGGGGAAAAACATGATGGATGAGAGACTTATGTTAGAAACCATGTGTGTGGAACCAGTGGCTTTCAAAGTGCAGATAAATTGGAGACAGACACAGCCAAACCATCCATTGGCTTGTCATATAGACACAGCAAACAGAAGGGTAAAAATGTACATGGACAAAGAACTGGATTCAGAAACTCTACTACTTACATCGCGCGATATGATGCCCTGCTGAACTTCGAGTTTCGCACTGATCTGTAGACATCGGTGGTTGATTCCCCCCTCAGAAGGGGAAGTTGATAGCTCCGTAGAAATTCCTTGAGAAGGTCACTATCACCCCGGAAAATATCCAAGTGCAGCGGAATTATGTCACATATAGGATCCCCTGCTCACACACAAGAAATATAGGATCCCCTTCACTTCAAACTCGAAAAAAAGGTGCACATATATAATACCAAAAACCAAGGAGCAAAGATGACAGTCAGCTCACCAATGGACAGATCACTGAAATCAATGATGTGAATTGCATTTATTTTGTCCCGATCTGAGTCATAAACTCTTTCCCTCTCACCAGAAGAACTCAGTTTTATGATCCCCTCGATAAGAATGTTATCGTCCATTATATCTGAATGTATCCAAGAGGGGCATGGGTACAGCAACTCACCATCATCCTGTTAACTTAATCAGCACTCGTCAAACCTAATGCTCGACACGAGCAACGAAGAAGACAAGGATGCAAATTTACCTTAACAAACTTGATGAGGAAGCCCATATTCGGAGGGAGATATTCTTCAGCCTTTTCTACTAGAACTTGTGGAACAGAGTCCCCCCTATGCAGACAAGGTATACAGATTAAAGCATGTTATCAAATTGATTAATAACAAAAACATAGCGGCTGCATATCCAGCTGAGACAAGCCTATGCAAATCAATGCATAATTGCAATCACAATTTTGTTTTTCGAAATTTTAGCTGTTAAAAAACTAATTGTGATAAAACCATGATTTATCAAAGACATATCTAACATAACCCTGGCAATGTTATTGGAAGTCCAAGAACATGTTATCAAAGACACTATGATTTCGAAACCATAGTGTTTTAGTGGCCCCTTCAAACTAGTCCAATTTAATATGTCTTGCATGATTTTCACTCACCAGTTAGCTAGGTGCTTTTTTACATTCTGCTTCCTCCTATTTAGAGTAGAGACAAGTTGCTGCCATTCAGGTAGAACCGTGGTATCATCACATGTTCCTACCACTTCTTTCACATCATTGTTCCCAGATTCAGGTACATGCTCCACGGGTGGCAGGGGTAATAAATGTATGTTTCGCATTTGAACTCCCAAGGATGATGCAAGATGAAGAATATCAGTCTTCGACAGCATATCGCGGCTGAAAACGAACAGGTTCACAAAGTCATGACCATTAGACAACTACAATTCTCTTGAGAGGAGAACAAAAAACCTGTATACTTACATGCGAGCAAAAATATCTCCTTTGCACTTTCTTGTTACCATGTAAGGCCAAATTGGTCTGTCTGAAACATCAGCCGAACTACACATCCCAAATCGTTGCTTGCTCCAAAGCCCAAGAGGAAAGCAGCTGTTCGCACAAGAAACCTCCAATGAGTAGTACTTAACCAAAATTTCTGGTATTCCTTTTCCATTCCACGGAACCGTGCTGTAGATATCATCCTTATACTCAAGGAAGCCACTAGCAATTATCTCAGGAATGTGATTGATCAAAGGTGAACCACTTTTTTGCAGGAGATCATAGAACTCAAGCTGCAGGAGAACGATCGAGTATCACCATAATAGAAATGACATTTTCCACCACAAGTTGAAAAATAACTAATACAATACCTCTGTGCCCAAACCATGGACAGAATAAACCAATCCTCCTTCAGCATATATTTTAATCACATTGCCCGAGACAATGAAGACCTGAAAAGTTTGTAGCATATGTTACAAACAACAGACATGCAAACATTCATTGAAGCTTCAAAAGTTGAAATTATGCCATTTTAATACGGTGTTGAAATTTCACTTCCACAGTTCAGATGATTTCAGGAAGCAATTATGCTGAATCCATAAGGGAGCAGTGACCTTACTAAGGGGTTGTTTGTTTGGGATTATAATCTGCCCAGATTATATAATCTAACTTATTTTGAACTAAGTGTTAGTTCATATAATCTGAGCAATACATTAACAACTAAACTACGTTGCCTGACATCTGTCATGCATCTGTTTCTATGTGCAATACATGTGTGTGTGAAGTAATCATTTAAAATAAACATTGTAGTACAAGACATTTCAGTGTTATCTAGGAACAGCTAAGCTGATATGCAGTTATAATTTCTTGATAGTGGTAACTTTACACGAGAGAGTACTTACTGGGTTGCTACCAGTGCCAACAGGAAGCTTCTCATCCTCTGTAGGTGGTGGTAAACTATGGCATGCACATATCTCCTCTAAGCATGAATACCATTTGTCAACATTTATTGCAAGGCATGCACCCTGTAGGAACAGGGAGATCAGTTAGCACAAGGAAAAAGAACATCCTTAACAAACTTCCAAAAGTGTTCAAAAAACAACTCCACTCCAGAATGTAACAGGTTTTAGTTTTGTCCTAAGTCAAACTTCCTTAACTTTGCCCAAGTTTATAGATAAGTGCACCAAGAACTGCAACATCAAATTAGTTTCATTAAAAAAACATGAAATATGTCTTCATAGTACATTTATTTGGTATTGAAGATGTTAATATTTTTTACTACAAACTTTTTCGAAGTTAGAGAAGTTTGATTCGAGAAAACTAGAACATTTTACATTTTGGAAAAGAGGGAGTACATGATAACTATGCGCACAGAACATCCGGGACAGTAAAATTTAGAGCAAAACACACCTTCCATATTAGTTCTCTCAGATCAGGTTTCAGAACCCAAAGCCTTCGCAGCCATTCTCTTGCTTCTCTCTGCCCAATTGAATTAGTTGGACTCCAGAGAGAAGAATAATGGTCCCTTTCTTTCTCAATGAATTGTGACAAAAAATCAATATCATATGAGAAATCTTGATTCTCCAAACTCTCTTGAACACCTGAGAACTCAAATGCAGAACAATGATTTATGCTATTTGAGATTCTTAGTGCTTCAGAACCTTTAAGCCTTTTTTCCTTACGACTCATATCAGGGTGGTTCCATCCACTCATTGTGACAGATTGATGGTTTTTATTATCTTTAACGAATTTTCCTGGAACAGCAAGTAAGCCAGCACGGCAAACTCCTTTGTGTCTGTGACCAGGTGCCATATCCAAACATACATGCTGAAAATTAGACTGGTTTACAAAGTTCTGTGTAACTGCAATTGTTGTCTCGAGATTCAGAACGCAATGCCACCACCCACTAGGAACAAAAATGGTCTCTCCTGGCAATTGTGTGCATTCCAATGGCTTCTCATGTTCAGGAAGGTGTGGATATATATCAAGCCACCACTGTAAATGAGTGCATGAATCTTAAATGCTCTGGAAAAAAGAATAAAAAGGAAAGTTAATAGAGTTTTGAGAAAATTACTTGCAATGATGTCGGAGTTTCAATGTCAACATCACCGTCTTCATCATTTACATGTACTGTGACACCACCAGGCACTCTTCCTGGAGGGTACAATGCCCATCTATGAAATAAGATCGATCTTGTGAGTGAAAAATCAAATTCTATTCATTAAGAAGTTCACCATATGCACAGTACGGACAATCAGCAAAAGTAGCAAAGGTTAGCATACACATTCCATTCTCTGAAATACATGTATGGTGATTGGTGAATATAAATGAAGTTGCAAATTAATGACGGAAACAGAAAATAAGCCCACCAAGGGGGTAACTCTTTCTCTGCCTCTGATTTTGAAAGCTAAATGGAAGTAGTCATAAAGAAAAATTTGCATGACCTTAAAACGCCACAAGTTTAGAAGTTACCAATTCACAAGTGTAATAAGCATCCATTAAGTTGCATGTACCAGAATTTGGAATAATTCAGGTGTTACTGTTAGGTGACATTTAATACAGATAATACAAGAAGGGACTCCAACCTTTTTCGGCCACAAAGAAGAGTATTCCATGCACTTGTCAGTCCAGGATCAACATGCCAAGAAGCACCTGATCTCTCTGGTCCAATAATAAGCCATCTGAATGCTGGTCGTTGGTCATAATCCAAGATATCAAAAAAGTCTTCTTGGAATAAATGAGGGACACTATAATCTTCAAGTAATGTTGGTGCTGATTCTCCAAACTGCAATGATTTGCCAAATGAGTTTTTCTCAGCTGGTAACTTTTGTAGCAAATGAAATGAAATGACGAATACAGAATACCTTATCATCAAATATGTATAGAGGATCTTCATCATGCTGGAGTTCCATGTAAGAAACATAATCCTTTAGTTTCATTGTTATCTTCTGAGGGCTTCTTTGTGATATCCTGAATGGAACTTCCCCAAAATCCTTTGTCAGTTGCTGCAGTGTCCATTTTGTCCTCGCAGGCCAGGTTTCGGCCAACTTCGTAACCAAAACCTGGCATCGTAACACCAATAATATGTCTTCAGGGGTGGGTGGAATACAAGAACAAATGCAGAAAATCCAATTGTCATCATTAAAAATCTATATTAAACCGAAAGGCTCACAACTCACTGGGCATTTTCCATCATACTGAGAACGAAACTGATCCAATAAAAAGTCATCTTTCCTTTCCACATGTCCATCGTCAAACGAAAAACTATTCAAAGTAGTAAAACATCTATACCATCTCCGGTATAGATACAAAGAATTAAAGCCTGCAGGGAAGTAAGCATAAAAAGGTACACAATGAGAGAAATAATCGGTGTGTCACCTTATTTAGAAAAAAATACAGAAATGGAAAACAAAACGTTCATGTAAATTACCATCGAACTGACGAGGCTTCTGCCAAATCTCCTTATTTTCTGAACATAGACCAAGCCTGGAAATGAAGCAATCAGTGTCTCACTTTCTCAAAATAGTCTACGTTGATCAATAAGGATGGTACCCTAAATACTAAAGTAGTAAGATTTACACGATAAAATGGCTTGGCATAAGTAAAACATTACCAAATGTTGCAGGACTTGAATTTGCACGTACCTACATAGTGCCGTCTTCTTCCAGGAAACTTTGTATTCAAGAGGACCCCCGATTGAAAGACATTTGCTCATCCAGAGAGGTTCTTCATTACAAAGTATGTACATGACACTGAAAGTGATCTAAGAATGAACATAGTTCCAAACCCTAGAAGGATATTATGTATAGATACTAGCAAGACAAATAACTAAGAAAATGTAACATAAGGACCCTGTTTTTCTAATCAGGTAAGAAAGAGATCGCCAGATCGAGAAAGGGATTTTGAACTGTTTAGAACAGGGTCAGCATTAGGAGCATAACTAGAAACATATCAAAGCTGCAAAATTCTCAAACGAAACTTGAAAAAAAAAATATCTAGCGAACCCAGAAGCAATTTTTTTGCGCATCATTGGGAGGAAAGGATAAGGAAAATGTTTTTTCTGATCATTGTTATACTTATTTCTGGGGTGATCTTCCTTGAATCTGTTTACAAAATGGCCATTTTTTTATGAAGTGGTACATAAAGTTAACTATTTCACTTCATGCACGCTACCGGTAGGCTCCAGGTTCCCCCATGATAAAAACTAGTAAGGCCTTGTTCGGTAAACTTGTGCAATCCATAACCGAACAAGGCCTTAGTGGATACCCTGAAATCCCACTATGGATTTAATCTGGGTATGTATTGGGTGAATTCATACCTCACACCTAATCCCATGGTGAGATTAAATCCATCAACTAATCCATGTGTCTCTCAAAGCTAGCTATTCTTTTGATCCATGGATTCTAATGTAAACTTGTGCAATATCTTCATTGATTTGTTCCATACCTAATGAGCTATGGATAGAATCCATGTCTTCCATATTTTAAAAAATTCCCAAACCCTTAGATTATATTCCATGATGGTTTAACCGAATAAAAAAATTTAAGTAGTCTTAGATTATTTTGGGGGCACCGACTATGACATGGATTTAATTCCAATCCATACTAAACCAGAGATGTAAACGAACAAAGCCTAGGTAGTAACGATAGTCATGAATGATGAACCAAACAGCTGATCCCCAGGACTTGTGCATTTTCGCACGTTTTGACATCGATACTGCTGCCTAGCTTGCGCAAGTGCATTCCCATTCCCTTGCCTTTCAGAACTGCAAAATTCTGCTGGCCCACTGACATGTAATGATGTACTCTAATAAATACTAGATAGGCAAGGCACCCACGTCCCAGGACTCGGACGCGGGGACATAATCCGTGATTCCTGGCTACTACTAGTAGTACTAGCTAACAAGGAGGGAGCTAATCGCAAAGATGGTAGTAAAGCCGAAGACGAAGCGAAGGGGAGAGGTGCGGGCGGGCGGGCGGGGGTAGCGCACCTGCTGACGCACGCGAGGCGTCCGATGTCAGCGGGCGAGAGGATGTCGACGACGGCGCAGAGCACCTCGTCAGGGAGCACGGAGAGGGCGCCTAGCGCCGCCTCCCTCCGGTCGTTGCCCGCCGCTTCCATCGCCCCCCGCCCCCCGGTCGGGCTGGTCGGTGGGTTGGGTTGAGGCGTTGAGCAGAGAGAGAGAGACAGAGCCCAAGGCCGGGCGTGGGAATTGATCGGACTTTCTTCAGATCGGTAGGAAATTGCGCGTGGGAAACAAGCAGGGGGACGCGCTGGACCACGCGTCCACGCGGCGCGGGGGGGGGGGGGGGGGGGGGGGGGGGGGGGGGGGGGGGGCTTATTTATAGGGAGCCTGGGGACCGTATTCGGGCTCTGGGCGTGGGTCCCTTTCTGCTTTGGCGCCTGCAAACTCCGGAAGCCAAAAAAAAAACTTCAGTTTATTTATTATACGGAGTACTATGTTGCAAACACACCAGACCAAGCGGCCATTAGTTGACAGCCTCCAAAAATGGTCCAAATAATGCTTCAAAAGAAAAAACGCTACTCCCTCCATTTCAATGTATTCTATGTGTCTAGATTTATAATAATTTATTTGAGTATGGACAAAAAAATGCTAAAATGACTAAGGGTTCCATGACACTAAATTGTAATCTCTCTTTTTATAATCCCTAAATTACCAAAAAAATAGGACTAAAGGGATGGAAGAAAAACTGATTTATTCCCTTTTGATCCTCGTATTTAGTAATAAAATAGACTAAAAGGGAGGGAACCAAGCAGCACTCCCTAATATATTGGAAAGGAGAGATTTATTTTATAGCGCGAGACGAATCAAAATGTATAATAAACGCGAAAATTGCGTGCAGACAGAATCAACCTAGCACTACCGCACATGTGTCTCGACTCTAGACAGAATTGTAGTCGATATTGGAGATCGAATCACATCCTCCTCCATCTGTTCGGTTAGCTCGCCTGCTGGCTTGTCAAGAATGTACGGCAGGCGTGACTTTTTGAGCATCTCACACACCACACACGGAGCAGGAGTATGTAGGGATGGTCATCAACACAGACACGGTAAAACAGGTCTAAAGACGAGTTGAAGGAAACAGTTGACGACAGCAGCAATGGACTTTATTAATTCACAAAGCCAACTCCGTCTATATATGTGGCAGCAATAGTATTATTCAATCTCTTATGAGCTGCAGCTACGTACAAAAAGAAACAAATAGAAGAAGAAGGGAAAAAACGACGTAGAATGCAGTAAATTAAAGCATTACATACTACATAGCAAGGCAAACGACAACGTAAGATTCTCCTACCACACCCCTGCACTGCACCCTGCATGCACACAGCCAGCGTGCAAGACATCAAAAGCCAAAGGGCGGCAAGGGCAAGATGCTGCCGCCGAGCCCAGACGCCACCGACGACCGCCGCATCCTCCGCTTCCTAAGCTTCTCGGCGAGTATGAAGGCGAGCTCCAGGGACTGGGACGCGTTCAGCCTGGGGTCGCATTGCGTGTGGTAGCGGTCTCTCAGGTTGTCGAAGGTGACGTTGCTTGACCCGCCCGTGCATTCGGTCACGTTCTGACCGGTCATCTCAAGGTGGACACCTCCAGGCTGGCTTCCCTCTTGGTCGTGCACATCGAAGAAGGCCCGTACCTCGGCCTGTAAATATATATATGCATGCATGGTGTATCACATTCATATTGGTTTGAGGAGTACGACGTCGACAGAAGAAGAAAGAAGAAGAACCAGAATGGAGTCAAATGGCCGAGTCTTTCGTCCGCAAGGAGTCTTGATGGTGTTCCCGTGCATCGGGTCAGTGATCCAGGTGACACTCTGTCCAGCCTGGCGGACCGCGCGGATAAGGTGAGGTAACTTGACCCTGATGTTCTCTGCCCCCATCCTTGTGATGACGGTGATCCTCCCGGGCTTGTTCGTCGGGTTCAGTATGTCGATCAGCTTCACCAGCTCGCCGGGCTCCATCTTGTCGCTCACCTTGATGCCAAGGGGGTTGGCGATCCCCCTCAGGAACTCCACATGGGCGCCATCAAGCTGCCGGGTGCGCTCGCCGACCCAGAGCATGTGGGCGGAGCAGTCGTAGAAAAGACCGGTGGTGGAGTCTTGCCGGGTTAAGGCTTGCTCGTAAGGTAGGAGGAGGCACTCATGTGAGGTCCAGAACTCGATCATCGTCGTCAAAGGCTGGTCCACTGTTAGCCCAGCTGCACCCATGAATCCAAGGGCATCATCAACCCGATGTGCCAATTCACGGTACCTACAAACTCAGTCATGCATGTCATAAAAAAAGGATGAAATTTTGGGACATATAACATAACTGAATAATGAAACTCAGTCACCCATGACATATAATATAACTGCAATCAGTGAGTGAGTGCGTGCAAGATTTTATTTCACCTGTCGCCCTGCTCGCTGTGTTTAGTGAAGTCAAGGTTCCACTGTGTCACGCGTTGGATGTCCGCGTAGCCACCGGTGGCGAAGGCGCGGAGCAGGTTGAGCTTGGAAGCGGATTGGTAGTACGCCTTGAGCATCCTCTGTGGGTCGGGGACGCGGCTCTTCTCGTCGAAAGCCTCGCCGTTGATGATGTCGCCCCGGTAGCTGGGCAGCTTCACGCCGCCCCTCTCCTCGAACGCGTCCGACCTCGGCTTCGCGAATTGGCCGGCCATCCTACC
This sequence comes from Zea mays, assembly GCF_902167145.1. NCBI lineage: Eukaryota > Viridiplantae > Streptophyta > Magnoliopsida > Poales > Poaceae > Zea > Zea mays. The sequence continues at coordinate 67,929,533 of NC_050096.1, read as the reverse complement.
GACCTAGGGCGCACGAACAGTCGAACACATAAAAGCCATCCGCCCAGTTCCTTCCAAGGCAAAGGGAATTTCGATTCACGTGGTTTTGTGTGGCGTGCGGCGTAGATGGGTAGGTAGGTTACCTTGACAACGGGCATTTGGCCGCCGAACGTCAGCACGACGGCCATCTGCAGGATGACGCGGAAGGTGTCGCGGATATTAGCACTGGTGAACTCTTTAAAACTTTCGGCGCAGTCGCCGCCCTGGAGGAGGAATGCGCGGCCGACGGCGGCGTCGGCGAGGCGCTCCTCCAGGTGACGCGCCTCCCCGGCAAAGACGATCGGCGGAGACTTCTCGATCGTGTTGACCGCCTCCTCGAGCTCTGTCTGGTTCGGGTATTCTGGCTGCTGCAGGGCCTTCTTCGTCCTCCAGCTGTCCACCGCCCACCTCGCGCGCAACGACGCGTTCGGGCCAAGGGACGGGGCCGGGACGGTGTCGTTCTCGGGCACGACCGTCGGCGTCGAGGCCTTCGCGGCGGCCGGGACGACGCCGGGGTTCTTCGACGGCTCCGCGGCGTGTACGGCGCCGACGGCGCAGCGGCGCCTGAGCAGGAGCAGCGACGGCGACGCGCGGCGGGGCTGTGAGGCGGACCCTCCGGAGATGGCGGCTGCGGCGGCGGCGTTGGTGGCGAGGGCCATTTCGGAGCAGAATGCAGTGGAATAGCGTTAGGATTCGGGTAAGTAGTGGAGAAGGCGGTGCGTGCGCGGTGTTTGTCCTGGGACGAACGAGAGCGGGGGCGAGGGTACTTATAGGCGCCTGGAGCCGGAGTTGGTGAGAGCGAGACGAGAGACGAGCCGCCGGGTGGTTGGATGAAGCGCCTATTTACCATTTCAAACGTTCTATAAATAGCCAATTCTCTCCGCTGGTGACGGCGAAGCAGGAGAGTGGTGAGTGGTGATGGTTCTTCTCTGAGATGGCTGCCGTTGCAGCAGCTGCTCCTCCACTCGGAGGCGGCCCAGCCCCACGAGGGTTAGGTAAGGAGGATGACCGGTGGGGCCACGTCGTAAGTTTGTGGTGGTTCGGCTCGGTTTCGAGCTGATTTGCTGCCTAACCCGAGGCTGGTTCGGTGATTAGTGGGGGAAACTAGTGGTTATGGCGGGTGATGATGAAAAAAAATGGACTAATGCGGTGATGTTAACCCGGCAACAGACGACACGTGTAAGCTGATCACTAGTGGCGTGCATATATCATTGTGTCCCGTCCGTACGTCTAGTGCACGAAGAAGACACCTCTAACGTACACACACGTACTCCCTACAACAACAACGCTCTCGAAAATTTGTAAACAATTCGATATCATGCTTTGGATATCACGTATGACAATAATTAGCACTAGTCCTCCACGTGGTTTAATCAACCTACTCCCCCGTCTCAAAATACAGTTATTTTTAGCTCTCTTTTTTTTCGTCTACATAATGAATACTGATCGTATGCTTCTGTAGTCACAAATGGTATGCATCGATCGGTAGGAACATCGAAGTTGTACATCTTTAACGAGTGGGCGAGATTTAGAATACTGATCGTGCTCATTGACGCGCACTACAACCTCACTAATTAAACAAATCTATATGCTGTTTCTCGTGCATGTATCTGGAGCAGCTAGCGTTTTTGAGCTGCTGCTAATCATCCCTGTCTAATCGCTACCACAGTAGACAAAGAAGCCTAACTGCGCTGCACCACTCGAGCCGAACGGCAGGCAAGCCAAGCCGTGTGTGTTCGGCTCGGGCGCTCGATCGGCCGTGCGAAGCCGAGCCACGGGACGACAAAGACGGCAACTGCTGTAACCACTAACCACCAGCTACCGAGTACCGAGTCACGAGCGTGCCAGCTTGGACCACCGGGGCCCCACCCCATCTGTCGCACGAGAGGCACCTTGCACGACACCTCACTGCAGGTGGGGCCAGCGTGTCGGGACGATGGGCATGACCACCCTCGAGCCAGCAGAATTTCTATCTTATTCTCTGTTTTACTCTCTATTTCAAAAATTTTATGTAAAAAATATAATCTACAACATAAAATAATATTTTACACGTCGGTTTACAAGGTTTTGGCGAAGATGCCTGAGATCGGATCTGTCCAGATTGTGTGGGCCGGAAGTTGCTCTTCTCACTCCACACGTCGACACTGCTAACACTAGTTTTAATAATAACGACAGCATAGACCATGACACAATCAACGCCTACCTCTGTAAACACACACACACCTTGATGCACGCACCGAGAAATAAGATCAGCCCATCGAGGCATCGACCATGCAGGGTCTGTTTGAATTCGGCACCACTAAAAATCAGCTGGCTACTGGTATCTCTGGTCGTATCCATTTGCTAATAGATAGTTAGACATATGTATATTATTAGCAACTCTAAACCTGCTATAATTAGGATGTTTATTAGCAGGTCTATTTAGATCTACTTGTACTACAAAAATTAGTGTTAGGGTCCGTTTGGTTCTTTTAGTCCAACGACTAAAATTTAGTTAGGGGACCAAATTTTATTCTCTACCATGTTTGATTTATAGGGACTAAAAGTATCCAGAACACATTAAATAAATCATAAGAGGACCAAAATACCTCTTAATATTCTTCCGCTATTAGTGCAATTGAAATAAAGAAGAGATAAAAAATGGAATTAATATGATTTAGTCTCTTTTAGTCAACCCGACTTGAGACTAAAACACTTTAGTCCCTGTTTTAGTTTCACCGTTTGGCAATTTAATAACTAGATGAGATTAAAATGGAGGGACTAATCTTTAGTCACTCAAACCAAAACGGGACCATAATATAAATTTGCTTTTAAAGAAACCATGCTTTCGATGGAGATGATCATATGACACGTAATATAATTACAAAATTTGTTGCTACAATGCTACGTGCATGCGGTCCATGTATAGAAGTAATGCATGCCATTTACGGTTCCTACTTCTTTGCAACTACCAGCTAAATAAGCCGATCCAGATCCCATAGCAGCCACAGAATGGCTTCAAGAACAGACGGCCGGCCAAAGCTTCCTTGTCCTGCTGGCTCCACAGTACATTTACCCTTACTACCATCTGCTACCTGGATTATTGCTGCTTGGATGCACACCAACGTTGCTTTGCATGAGCACGCGCTAGTTACTTCTTCTATTTTGTATTATAATTTAATATTAGATTTTTAGGTACGTAATTTTTACTATATATCTATATGAAAATATCAAGATATCTAAGAAGGCAGAAAAAAAATGAGCTTCTCTGAATTTTCTTGCACAAATTCAAACATATAATCAAGCCCAACTTCGTCTCTTGTGTCTAATGATGTGATAAAGAGTTTTATACCTTAAATCCCAATTCTATACTAGCATGCCAATTCTGGTAATGTAAATGCTTGACAAGAATGACTTATATATGTCACGCCGCTGGAGATTGGTGCCGCTAATTACAGAAAGGAGCGAAAGTTCGGGAGAGAGCAGGGGCGAGAGCGAGAAAGGGCAGTTGCAAAATAAAATGTCATATTTCATTTTAACTAAAAATATTTAAAAGAAAAGGTAACGTTTGGTGTTGAGGTGGTTGTAGGCTAACGAAGACTATGTATCGAATCAGTATGGTTTGTTTGGTTCAGTTTTTTTCGATCAGCTTTTCTGAGAATCTGGCTGCGAAGAGAATCTGGTTGATCGTGAGGATTATGCGTGGAGAAAAATGAAGTGGTCCAAAAAGTCCAGGATCTAGATAACGATGGATTCTTACTATCGCGATGACTCGGTCGATTGTGTTTTATGCGTGATTTTAGACAGTTTTTACTAAACCGATCATTATTGAAACGGACTGAAAAACTGGGTCGTTTGGCAGTCCGCGACAACTTTTAGTGGACAGAAGCTGAAAAAAGTCCAAAAAAAGGACCTATGGTAGATAAATAGTGATGATGATCAATAGCATTATTGGTAGCATGGTTGATAACAGATGTGATGATCAAAGTCTTAGTCATTGTCACGGTCCCTGCAGCTATTGTCCTTGTACAATCAATTTATCATTTCTCAGGAGTAGGTAGAACATCATTGTACTTTTGTTTCTGTGTCTGGCTCTGTTGCATAAGATGCCACTTCCGCGGCACAGCACACTAGATCCGAGCAGCCAGTGTCCACGGGCGTCCGGGCCTATTCAGGTGTACAATATTTTTTTTTACAACCGGACTGTTTGCTTTGTATTAAAGGAGTGTTTGGATTACTGCACCTGCAATCTATAAGGATAAAAATATTGTATAATCGTTAGAAGCTGATAAGATTAAAGTCAAACGAACAGACCGAAGAAACATAGGATGACCGAAGGTTGATGTAGAGTAAATATAATAAAATGATGGTAATAAGTTGTTTGTATGCTGAGCGGGAGTTAGACTATAAGTGAACCAACTACTACATGAGTTGGGTTATAAGGTCATGCTCGGTAGAGCTTACATGTTACATATGACTATGCAAAAATATCGTTTTACACTGTAGATTGCACTATTTATAGATTAAAGTTTGTTGAGAACCAAAATAACCACCGGACAGTCTGGCCCTATAGGCCGGATAGTCCACGATCCGAATGGTCTGTAACGAGTCCATACATCCTCTTTATCTATACTTACTCTATTAATACCCTAAGGTCAACATCCACGCCTCCCACGCCCCCGCCTACCCCTTCGCCCCTGCCACATGTTCCCCACCCCGCCGCACGATCCCAGTCTCGCACCCTCGCCCCCGTGATGCCCCCACACCCCACACCCCAACCTGCCGCTGCCACCGCCATCAAGGCATGATGCCCAGCACAAACCCTAACCCTAGATGGATGTCATCACCTCGATGGTCATGGCACGCTTCACCTTCTTCTCGCCGAGCCCGTCGTCGTACGCGCCGTGAACTCCCCTCCCCACTGCTTCTGCTGTTCGCGGCGGCGGAGGCACGTTTCGTGGTGGAGCGCTTCACCTTCTCGCCGATCCCACCGTGACACGAGATCTCATCGTCTCGTGCGGCCTAGGTGAGGACACCGAGGCCGTGACACCCGTCGAAGAGGCGAGCGGCGGGCACGTGGCAACGACGAAGAAGGAGTGGAAGGTCAGCCTAGGGCCCGAGTTGTCGTGTTTTGGGTCCGACCGCACACCCGGGGTTGCCCCTCAAGGTGTTTTTAGGAGTAGGACGGTGTTGACGACTGTAGCAAAATGGTTCGTGCCGATCGCACGAGGGACAATGGACAAGATTTGCAGGTTCGGGCCGCTTAGAAGTGCGTAACACCCTACGTCCTGGTGAGTATATGAGCATGGTTACAAAAGGATTCTCTGAATAGAGGGCGCGGAGAGTTTTTGTGGGTGGCTAAGTAGAACAGGGTCGATCGATCTGAAGGGATGCCCCCTAGGCCTTATATACTCGGCCGTGGGGCAGTACATGTGATACGATAACAACAAGTAGCTAAAAGATAGTGAACCTCTTGAGTTTATCTCTACGTAACCTTCGCCGACTTATCCTCGCATGGCTCTGCTGCATGGGGGCTTCAGCGCGGGAAAGTCGGGTCTCTGTTGTGATTCATTCGTTCGACATTGTGGGCCGCCTGTGTTTGCACTAATCAGTCTCACGTCTTCTTTATTGGTTATCTTTCCCTAGGCCCACGAAAGAATGACCTTACGAATTATTGGGCCCTTGGGCTTTTCGTGAGGCCTTTTACTTCTTTAGTGGACCCAGGGGATATCTATCCCCCATAAGCCCCCGATCTTTGGGTTGATTTAGAGGTAATCAATTCAAAGATCCAAGGTCCAGAAAATGACTTCCTGCTGTCTTCTCTGGCTCTGATCACTCGTCCGACCAAGGTTTGGTTTTGTGCTTGTGCCTTAGAGGTCGGCATTTTGGATTGTAAGACTCTAGACTTCATTGGGTGCACCGGAGGTGCACCCAATGGGTGTAGCCCCCGACCTTTGAGTAGATTTTAGAAGGTAATCTACTCTAAGGTCTTCCTCCTAAGGTTGTCTCCATTCGCGCTCCTGCATCTTGGTTGAGGATTAGTCTTTTCAATCTTGCTCTACGCCTTAGAAGTCGGCGCTATACCGGTATAGAATAATATTCCATGGGGTGCACCGGAGGTGCACCCAATGGGTGTAGCCCCCGACCTTCAAATGGATTTTTTAAGGATAATCCATTCGAAGGTCTTCCTTTCACTTGTGGAAACTAGCATGAAGCCATTTTGCGTTATGCTTTGGAGGTCAGCATTATGTCATCAATAGTTTGCTGCCAAGGTCAGCGTATATTTTGTCTTTAGCAGCCGAGTTTGCAATCCATCCATATCTTGCTGGGTAGTGCAATTTATTTGCTTCTGCGATTGATTGGACGTTTGACGGACGTTCTCTGTCTAGTCTTCACGTCGCTTCTGTCGGCCATATCTTGTACTTTGCTGGTTATATTTGGCTTTCCTCTGATCCTTACTGATATCTCATTTTTGTCTTGAGGTATTCACTGCATGCCCTGCACGGATGTGACCGTTTGAAAAATATACTGATAATTCCTGGGCGTCCCCCCCAATGGGTGTGGGCAAGGGACGGCTTGGTACGCTGAGTGTTTTAGCCGGTTGCCTCTGAGTAGTAATGCGATGGGACGACTAGTGTAATCATATCCTTTGCTCTGTTGACTGGAGTCCCAATGGGTGTGGTGTTGCATGAAACGGCGTCCGCCGTCTGACGTGTCTTCGGGTGGGTGGAGGCGCTTATTGAATGCCTTGCGACTGTTCAGTGACCGCGGTTAGAAGTGAGCGGTTGCCTTTCCCTTCTATAAATAACCCCTTTGCTTCTCTGGTTTCTTCACATCTCTTCGCTGCTCCTTACTGCCTCTTCCCTTTCTTCTCTCCCAAAGCTTCAACCATGGGCAAGAACAACAAGCGCAAGCGTGAGCCGACTCCTCCATCGGAGGAGTTTGGTGACTCGGAATACTCGGAGGAGGAGTTCTCCTCCGAGTTCGAGGGGTCTCCGGCTCCCGTCTCTCCCCCGGCGTCGTCCGATGACTCGGACGACTCCCAGGGGATAGCCACGGAGGTCTGGACGTACATCCGGGCCGTCGAGCGCGCCGGGCTCGAAGGCTCGGATGAGTCGGAGTACTCCTCGGATGAGGAGGACTCGGACGGCGGCGACGAGGGTGAAGACGACGACGACGACGGCGACGGTGACGGCAGCGGCAGTGGCAGGGGCGGCGGCGACGGCAGCAGGGACAGCACCAAGGGCAGCAGCAGGGGCAGCACCGAGGGCGGCGGCGGCGGCAGGGGCAGGGCCAGTGGCTAGACGCCACTAGTCTTCTTAGATATTAGTATAGTTTAGTATAGCTAGAATAATGTAGTAGTAATTAGTGTAATTTAGTAGTAGTAGTAATGTAGAGTAGTATATTGTAGTTTAGTAGTAGTAGTAACGTAGAGTAGAATTAGGGAAGTACCAACTCGTAAAGAGTTGGTTTGTAAACTTGTTAACTTCCCTTTAATGAAGATTGTCGTTTATCCCCTCTTTTTGATGACTTGTCACTGCTTTTGCTGAATGTTGAACTGATTCTTTTGATATAGTAGAAACAGCGCCGAGCGATGTGAAGATTGACATCAGCGTTTTAGAAGTAACACTGAGCAATCGAACACAAGACCAGCGTTTTAGAGGCAATGCCGAATGATAGAAGGTCGGCATCGGCATTTTAGAAGTGATGCCAAGCGACAAAATACGGGGCCGACATTTTAGAAATAACGCCGAGTGATAGAATATCGGCGTCAGCATTTTAGAAGTAATGCTAAGCGTTTGAACACGTGGTCGGCGTGTTAAAGGACACGCCGAGTGATTGAAGGTTGGCGTCGGCATTTTAGAAGTAATGCCGAGCGATTGAACACGTGGTCGGCGTTTTAGAGGCAGCGCCGAGTGATTGAAGGTCGACGTCGGCATTTTAGAAGTAATGCCGAGCAATTGAACACGTGGTCGGCGTTTTAGAGGTAGCGCCGAGTGATTGAAGGTCGGTGTCGGCATTTTAGAAGTAATGCCGAGCGATTGAACACGTGGTCGGCGTTTTAGAGGCAGCGCCGAGTGATTGAAGGTCGACGTCGGCATTTTAGAAGTAATGCCGAGCGATTGAACACGTGGTCGGCGTTTTAGAGGTAGCGCCGAGTGATTGAAGGTCGGTGTCGGCATTTTAGAAGTAATGCCGAGCGATTGAACACGTGGTCGGCGTTTTAGAGGCAGCGCCGAGTGATTGAAGGTCGGCGTCGGCGTTTTAGAAGTAATGCCGAGCGATTAAACACGTGGTCGGCGCTTTAGAGGCAGCGCCGAGTGATAGCCAGCTTCTCAAGTTACTTTGAGGAAAATGGCCGAGTGATGAGGTGACACATCGGCTTTCTTGGAAATAACTGTTAGATATCCACGTGGCATGCTGGGATTTCGGAGATGACCGCCGGGTGATGACTTGGCACTTTTGAAAAGGTATCTGGCTCAAGAATATCCCTTAAGAGTCGCGCTTTTAGCCGCCTTTGCTTTCCGTGCCCTAGTTCTTGCATTTCCGCATCTGAGTCTTCTCTGCCACTCGCCTCCTGCTCTGTTTCGCCGGCGAGAAGCAAGATGGCGCCCAAGAGGAAGACTGCGAACTCGTCTGCCGCAGTGATCCCCGCCATCGACCCCAACAGTCAGTTACCCTTCGCAGGTAACCATATGTCTGTGATTTCTGAAGTTGAGCTTCTCCGCCTTGTCTCCATCGGGGTTCTCCCTCCACGGGAACTCTGTTCTTGGCGAGCTTGCCACGGGACTACTGTCCCAACCGAAGATACCCACGAGTCAGTGGTTTACACTCCTTTCCTTCTTCGCGGCCTCGGCCTTCCCATATCTCCTTTTTTCCGTGGCATCCTTGATTTTTATCACATCAACCTGACTCACTTGAACCCTAACTCCATTCTCCAAATCTCTATTTTCGTTCACCTTTGCGAAGCTTATCTTGGCGTGCTGCCGCATTTTGGCTTATGGAAGTATCTGTATCACTGCCGTCCTGGGATGGCCGGGGGGCAACATCAATTGGTCGGAGGTGCCAGTTTAGAGATGCGCCGGGGGCGGAAGACCGAGTATCTCGAGATACCCCTCAAAGACAGCATTAAAGGTTGGCGTCTGGAGTGGTTTATAATGGATAATTATGGAAATTCTCTCCCTTCCCGCTCGGGAAGACAGGCAGACGTTCGTACTCCGAGTTGGACTGAGTCTCCCACAGACCAAGAAGTAGCCGAGGCGGGCGTGTTGCTTACTGAAGTTGGATTACTGAAAGAGAGAGGTCTGACTGCCGAAGCCGTGGTCACAGATTTTGTTTTCAAAAACATTCAGCCGCTGAAAGACAGAGCCTATCCGGCATATCTTTACCGAGGGCTGGCCGACTCAACCCGAGTTACTAATAGGAGAATTCCTTCTGTGGATTTGGTGAGCCGACTCGAAATGATCCTCAGGGGTAAAGTTTCAAACGTTGGAGCTCCAGTGGCATACTCGGCTTGGAACCTACCTTCTTCCCAAGCTTTCACTCTTTTTGTGTCCAACCCGCCCGTGACAGATAGCAATCTGGGTCTTAGAGTTCGACCTTCTGCTGAAGAGGTCCGTTCCTTAGTTGCTTCGCTTGGGGAGATACCTGATGATGAGCGGCAGATTTATTTTGAAGTGCCCCTGAACCCTAGCGATGCAGACATAAATGACATGCTCGATCTGCTAGCTGAGGATTCATCTGATACTGCTCCTGGTGGTACATTGGCAGTGGTGCCCCTTCCAGAGGTTGATGCGACCTTGGATGTCTCGAAACCTGTCAACACTCGCCCGAGGCGTCCTAGCCGAACCAGTCAGCCCGAGCCTTCTGCTGATGAGCAGAAGAAGAAAAGAAGACGCCTCCGGCGAGTGTCCAGCTTTGACGAGGATGCCCGCACCTTAGCTCCTGCTGCCGAAGAAATGACTGCCACTGGCCTTGCTGACATTGATCCCAATGGGTGTGCTCCGCCTGCTGCTGACCCCAATGAGGATGCTGTTTGTGCTGTTGCTGTGGAAGATGAGGAGGAGGAGAATGAAACTCCATTAACTCGGAAAAACAGTCGGCAGTTCGTCGCTAGCGGGGGTAGTAGTGGGGTTCCTTCTCCTGCCTTGTCTGCTCTTATTGGTCTGCAAGAACTGTCCATGGCCAATTTTGATCAAGCTCTAGAGGATATGGTCCCTGAGAACTTGTTGTTGGAACCTGCAGACGTTGATGCAACAGAAACTTGTGCAGCCGTGCCAGATGCTGGGTTGAGGTCGTCCCGTGCCTCGTCGACCTTAGAGCACGATCTCGAGGGTCGGGATGATGACTTGGATCGTCCTAATACTATGGAAGTAGCTGAAGGCCCATCGACCTTAGAGGTGGTCACGGCAGAGAGCTTGGATCCCTTGAATAGCGCTGACATGTGCCCAGCCCCCGAGGGTGTCGCCGGGGAGGACTCAGCTCAGGTGAGGAGTGTAGGCCGCTACCCAGCCCCCGAGGGTGTTGCCGGGGGTGACCCGGCTCGAGTGGGCAGTGCCAACCTTGACCCAGCCCCCGAGGGTGTCCGAGCGAGGTCTCCCTCCTGCACTTCCATGGATGTTCATGTGGGTTCACCTCCGCATTCTGGCGGCATGATGGTGGCTCAAACTCCAGATCAGGGGGTCGCTTTGGAGGGCAGCATCCCCACTGGTCTGGCGTTAAGCTCTGCTGAATGTACTGAGCTCGTTCCTGCTGGTCTGCTGCAAGCTGCTTCGAGTGGTGGTCTGGCGCCTGGTCATCAGCCGATTTCTCCTGACTTGGGGATCCCTTCGCTTTTTTCCAACCTCCAGGTGCTGTGCTGTGCTTTAGTTTGATCTTTATGTTGCATGAATTGTTGCCATTATGCTCATCTGCTCTTCTTATCAGGCTTTGGTGGATGGAATGGTCGGCCAGCTGAAGTCGCAGGGTGCTTCTATCCCGGAGGTGGCTTCATCTCTTGAGCGTTGGAATCCGGTGTTGCTTCGGGGTCGTGTGTCTGAGTTGGAGGCCACCAATGCTGGTTAGAGTCCTTTCTTCTTCTTCTTTGTTCTTGCCCGTGGGTTGTTTTACCTTCTGACCTCATTTTGTTTGAATACTTCTTGATAGGGATGACTCGGCAGATCACAGTTCTTGAAGAAAAACATTCTCAAGATCAAGCTGAAATGGCTCGACGATGCGCTGACTTCGAGGAGAAGTATTCCCAAAGTCAGGTTGAGTTGAGTCAGGTCTCTGCGGCTTTGGATGATGCCAACGCTCTGAGTTCTTCTCTTCATGCTCAGCTTGACTCTGAGAAGGTAGCTTACGAACCTGAGCTTCGCCTTATCATGCTCTTGGATTTTGAATGAGTTGATTTTTGCTCGTAGGAAGAAAAACGCATCCTTGCTGCTTCTCGCGACAACTTGGACAGATTGTACCGAGATTCCAGCAACTCGCTGACCATCTTGGAGAGGAGCCACCGTTTTACGATGGAGGAGCTTGACAATCAGCGCCGTCAACTGCAAGAATCCTCGGACGAAGTGGCCCGCCTTGCACAGTTGCTGTCGGCAAAGGACGCCACCATCAAGGGACTCCGAGCTTCTAAGAAATCCATTGCTCAGGAGTTAGAAACTGCCCAGCAGGCTGTTAAAGTTGCTGAAGAAGCTGCTGTCACTTTCAAAGCTCAGCGCGATAAGGCCCTGGACAAGGCCATTCGAGCGGGACGAATCTTAATGAGAAGACCCGGCGTGGTTGTCCCTGAAGATATAAGAGCCGATGTGAATGCTGCCCCTGATTCCTCGAATCGCCCTTCTTCGTCAGTCGTTCCTGAGAGAGACATTGGAAAATAAAGAAACAGTTTGCGTGCTCTAAGCGCAGTTAGCATGATCAAGTACTCGTTAGAGGTTATCGGCTTATCATTCGAATGACGTGATTACTCCCTTATTGTATCAGAATTTATTAGTTTGCAAGTTTGTGGTAACGCTGCATGATGATTATGAAGTTTGTTTGTGGGATATGGAGATCATCCCTTGAACCGCATAAGCGCGAGTATGCTATACTGGTTTAAGCCGTCAATGACTTTTAGCCGGTAACTTCCGTTAGTAGGGTATAGTGGTCACCCTAGGTAACGTAAGCGTGAGCATGTTGCACCGTCTCAAGTCGTTGCCGACTTAAGTCGATTGCTCCGTTTGTAGGGCATAGTGGTCACCCCGAGTTAAGTAAGCGTGAGCATGTTGCACCGCCTTAAGTCGTTGCCGACTTAGGTCGATTGCTCCGTTTGTAGGGCATAGTGGTCACCCCGAGTTAAGTAAGCGTGAGCATGTTGCACCGCCTTAAGTCGTTGCCGACTTAGGTCGATTGCTCCGTTTGTAGGGCATAGTGGTCACCCCGAGTTAAGTAAGAATGCAAGTCAATCATAAATGAGCCAAGTATCTTTGAAATCTCTCTTTATTGATGACGTATTTCCATTATACAGAATACATGGTCGCTCCGGCTGTTTTGAAATACAGCTAGGAGTAAAACTTTCGGAGGTGTTCTATGTTCCAGGAGTTCCCAACTTCTGTGCCATCCATTTGGGTGAGGCGATATGATCCGGGACGAGTGACTTCTGCTACTATGAAAGGTCCTTCCCTTAAGGGTGATAACTTGTGCCGTCCCTCCCCCGTTAGAATTCGGCGGAGGACGAGGTCTCCCATCGAAAAGAAACGTTGCCGCACAGCTTTGTCGTGGTAGCGCCTTAGAGTCTGCTGGTATCGTGCTGATTGAATCACTGCATTCAGTCGTTCTTCCTCAAGTACGTCAATATCCTCCAGCCTAGTGGCTTCGGCTTCTGCTATGCTTTCGAAGATCAATCTTGGCGCCCCAAACTTGAGATCAGCAGGTAGCACTGCCTCCGACCCATAGACCATGAAGAAAGGAGTGTTTCCATGTAGGGCCCGGCTAGGTTGGGTTCTCAAGCTCCAAACAACATAAGGCAATTCTCTTATCCATTTTCCTGCGAATTTTTCGTTTTTATCAAAGACCCTTTTTCTAAGTGCCTCCAATATCATTCCGTTGGCTCGCTCAACCTGCCCGTTGGCTCTTGGATGGGCTACAGATGCATACTTGATCTGTATGCTTTTTTGCTCGCAGAAGTCAAAGAATTCTGAACTGGTGAAGTTGGATCCCAAGTCAGTGATGATACTGTTTGGTATCCCAAATCTGAATATTATGCTTTGTATGAATTCCACGGCTTTAGCAGAGGTTAAAGAGGCAATGGGCTGGAACTCTATCCATTTAGTGAATTTGTCAATTGCCACCAATACATGGGTGTATCCTCCTTGAGCTTTCTTGAAAGGTCCAATCATGTCCAATCCCCAGCATGCGAAGGGCCAAGTTACTGGTATGGTTTGTAGCTGCTGTGCTGGCATGTGCTGTTGTTTTGACAGGTATTGGCAAGCTTCGCATCTCTGAACTAATTCGGCTGCATCATTCTTCGCCGTCGGCCAATAGAATCCTGACCTAAAAACCTTCCCGACTAATGTTCTGGATGCTGCATGTACTCCACACTGCCCAGCATGGACTTCCTCCAGAAGTTGCTTCCCGGTGGACGGGAGAACGCACTTCATGAGGACGCCTGACGTGCCCCTCCTGTATAATATCTCCCCAATGAGTGTATAGTGAGCTGATTGTCTGGCAATGCGCTCTGCCGAGTTCTTGTCATCTGGTTCTTCTTCATTCTTTATATACTTGATAATCGGTTGCCTCCAGTCATCAGAGTCTGACTCGGGTTGGTTTATGATGTTGCACTCTTCTATTTGATCCGTCGAGATGCTCGGCTGAAGGATTTCTTGCACGAAGACCCCGGGCGGGACTTGAGTCCGACCGGATCCGAGCTTGGACAGTACATCAGCCGCCGTGTTCCGATCTCTTTCTATATGATGAAAATCCAGGCCTTCGAATTTATCTTCTAGCTTTCGGACGGCGGCGCAGTATCTTCCCATTGAATCAGTTGAACAATCCCATTCCTTGTTTATCTGACTGATGACTACTAGAGAATCTCCGTACACCATCAGTCTCTTGACACCCAGCGATATGGCGATGTTCAATCCGTGTATCAAAGCTTCATATTCGGCTGCATTGTTAGAGGCCGGGAATAGCAACTGGAGAGCATACTTGAGGTGTTCGCCTCCAGGTGCAGTGAAGAGAATTCCTGCTCCTGCACCCTGCAGCTTCAGCGAGCCATCAAAATACATTCGCCATACTTCTGCGGTTTCTGGATTATCCGGCACTTGCTGTTCTGTCCACTCTGATACGAAATCGACCAGTGCTTGAGTTTTGATGGCAGTGCGAGGTCGGAACTCGATATCATGGGATCCCAACTCGCAAGCCCACTTGGCTATTCGGCCAATGGCTTCCTTGTTGTGAAGAATGTCCCCTATTGGAAAACTAGTAACTACTATGACTTTGTGGTCGTCAAAGTAGTGGCGCAGCTTGCGGGCAGTTAGAAGTACTGCATATAATAGCTTCTGAACTTGAGGATACTTTTTCTTCGATGGGCCTAGAACCTCACTGATGAAGTAGACGGGATGTTGTACCGGGTAGGCATGCCCTTCTTCCACTCGCTCGACTACCAACGCAGTGCTTACCACGTGAGTCGTGCAAGAGATATATAGCAGCAAATCTTCAGCCGGCTGAGTCGGCGCAGCTCGCCGGGGCGGTTTCAATACTGGCGGTGTTGTCAGGAATTTCTTCAGTGCGTCTAGAGCTTCTTGTGCCTCTGAAGTCCATTGAAACTTATCCACCTTCTTCAGCAGTTTATAAAATGGCAGACCTTTTTCTCCCAGCCTGGATATGAATCTGCTCAGGGCTGCCATACATCCAGTGAGTCGCTGAACTTTCTTTTGCGATCGAGGAGCTTCCATCTTCATGATAGCTTCAATCTTATCTGGATTAGCTTCAATTCCCCGGTGGCTGACAATAAATCCGAGTAACTTTCCTGCTGGTACCCCGAAGACGCACTTTTCAGGATTGAGCTTCCATCTATATCTTCTCAGGCTGTTGAAAACCAGCTGTAAGTCTTCGATGAAGTTTTCCGGATTCTCCGTCTTGATCACCACGTCGTCTACGTAAGCCTCCACACGCTTGCCCTAGTGATCGGCTAAGCATGTTTGAATAGCTCTCTGATAAGTCGCTCCAGCGTTTTTGAGGCCGAACGGCATGGAGGTATAACAGAAAGCACCAAACGGGGTGATAAACGCCGTTTTTTCCTCGTCTTCTTTTGCCAAACTAATCTGATGATACCCGGAATAGCAATCTAAGAAAGACAGCATCGAACATCCAGCGGTGGAATCCACCACCTGATCTATCCTTGGGAGCCCGAAGGGATCCTTCGGACAGTGTTTGTTGAGATCAGTATAGTCGACGCACATGCGCCAATCCACTTTATTCTTTTTGAGTACAAGAACAGGGTTGGCTAACCACTCGGGGTGTAGTACTTCTCTAATAAATCCGGCCGCGACCAAGCGAGCTAACTCGGCGCGAATGGCCTCTCTCTTGTCGGGCGTGAAACGACGTAGCTTTTGCCGGATCGGCCTCGCCTGGGGATAGACCTTCAATTTGTGCTCGGCCAGTTCTCTTGGGACTCCCGGCATATCCGCAGGTTGCCATGCGAATACATCTCGGTTATCTTGCAGGAACTGGACGAGCGCGCTTTCCTATTTGTCGCTCAAACTGGAGCTGATGATGGCCGCCTTGCGCTCATCAGCGAACCCCAGGTTGATCCGCTTGGTGTCCTCAGTCGGCCGCATAGAGGTCGCGGCCTGAGCTTCGTTTGCCGGCACGTCGAGGTCTTCTTCAGGCTTAGAGTTCGCCGGTGTAGAGGGAACCGTTGACGGCTTGGTGGTGAGGGCTGCTTGGATGGCCACTCGGAAGCATTCTGCGGCGCCTTGGAAGTCGGCGCGTACAGTTATGATTCCTTGCGGCCCTGGCATCTTCAGTATCATGTACGTATAGTGTGGGATGGCCATGAATTTGGCCAGCCCCGGCCTCCCGATGATGGCGTTGTACCCGCAGTCGAAGTTCGCCACCTCGAACCTCAGGAACTCGGTTCTGTAGTTATCCGGAGTCCCGAAGGTGACCGGCATGTAGATGTGGCCCAGCGGGTATTCCCCTTCCGTCGGCACGATGCCGAAGAAAGGAGTGTCTGACTCGTGGAGCTCTTTGAGGTGAACTCCCAAGCCTCCGTGACCTCGGGGATGCGGTTTCTCATGGTCTGGAACCTTTTAAGGTATGACCGGAGAGTTTCATCCCCCCGGCGCTTGATGGATTTGAGGTCCCATGGTTGCGCTGGCTTGTCAGAGAGAGACTGGAAGTTGGCGGTGAAACATCGGCTGAAGTCTCCCCAGTCGTCGATGCAGTGTCGGGGTAGATGTCGTAGCCACTGCAGCGCGTCTTGCCCGAGGACGATGGGCAGATACGCAGTCATGACGTCTTCGGACGCCCCGGCCGCCCGAGCAGCGGTGGTGTAGACGGCTAGCCAGCCCCCTGGATCCTGCTTAGGTTCATATTTGTCGACATTGGATACCTTGAAGTTGGGAGGCCATTGGATGGCCCTAAGGCGCGGAGTAAGGGCGGATACTCCGCACGTGTCCTCCTGTCGTCGAGGATGTCGTCTGTCCTGGGGAGGGGAGTGGCGGTGGTGGTTCCTCGACCGTCCCCGGGTGGTTCCACCAGTTGAAGCTGTTGCCGACTCAGTTCGGGTGGCCTGGCTTTGAGTCGGGAAGCCATGATCTCGATCATACTCCTCCCGACGGCGAATTTCGTTCTCGTGCCGCCGTTCGCGCGAAGCATTGATAGAGCTTCGCGCGTCTCGGCGACTGTTGATGGCGTGTCGCAAATCGTTCGGCGGGTGAGCGAGCGGCAGAAGATGGTTGGCTGCCTGAGTGAACAGGCGCCGGTATCCCTCGGCGTCGAGAGTCCAAGGAAGCCCGTCAGCTATCCGGGCTAGAACGCCTCCGACTTCGCTCGGCGTGTTCATGGCTCGGGCGAAGTCGGGGTTCAAGTTGCGCCCGAAGAGCGGATTCTCGCGTCGTTGCCTTGCATCTTGCTCGGCTTGCTCCTGAGTCCGACGGCGATCACGTCGTCGGGAGTTCCTTCGTTCCCTGAAGACGCGTTCTTCCGGAGTTTCTCCTATCTCTGAGACCTCGTCTCGCGAGACAGGCTGCTCCGGATCCCGTTCTCCAGCTGCGTGATGTCGTCGAACATTCCTGCGTCGGTTCCTTCGTCGGCGGGATTCCCGCTGAGGCGGTTCTTCTCCGGGCGCGGTCGGTTCATCGTCGGAGACGGCGGGCGACTCTGCCCTCCCGATGAAGAGGACGTCGGGGTAGAACGGTATTGCTGCCACGGCGACTTTCTTTCTGTTCTCCTTTGAGGTCGGAGGAACGGGAAGAACGACTGGCCTCTCCCTGGTCTCCTTCTTTCTCATGACCTGTGTCCATTCTGTCGTCGGGGAAGTAGACAGCGGAGTCTTCCGGGTCAGCGAGCTTCTAGCTCCAGCCTCCCCGGAGACGATCTTGTTCCGAAGAGCCGGAGGTAGCGTCTTTCCAGCATTTTCGGAGTTTGTTGGAGGAGACTTCTGTTCCGGCAGATCCGCGAGGCGGTGTAGAATTCCTTCTTCGTCCGCCACGGATGAGATTGTCCCGAAGCAGAATATGGATCCGGGACGCATGGTGATCTTGCTGTGGAAGGTGACGGCCATTGAGCTAGCTTGGATCGTCGACACACCCCCTACCTGGCGCGCCAGCTGTCGGTGTTTTGGGTCCGACCGCACACCCGGGGTTGCCCCTCAAGGTGTTTTTAGGAGTAGGACGGTGTTGACGACTGTAGCAAAATGGTTCGTGCCGATCGCACGAGGGACAATGGACAAGATTTGCAGGTTCGGGCCGCTTAGAAGTGCGTAACACCCTACGTCCTGGTGAGTATATGAGCGTGGTTACAAAAGGATTCTCTGAATAGAGGGCGCAGAGAGTTTTTGTGGGTGGCTAAGTAGAACAGGGTCGATCGATCTAAAGGGATGCCCCCTAGGCCTTATATACTCGGCCGTGGGGCAGTACATGTGATACGATAACAACAAGTAGCTAAAAGATAGTGAACCTCTTGAGTTTATCTCTACGTAACCTTCGCCGACTTATCCTCGCATGGCTCTGCTGCATGGGGGCTTCAGCGCGGGAAAGTCGGGTCTCTGTTGTGATTCATTCGTTCGACATTGTGGGCCGCCTGTGTTTGCACTAATCAGTCTCACGTCTTCTTTATTGGTTATCTTTCCCTAGGCCCACGAAAGAATGACCTTACGAATTATTGGGCCCTTGGGCTTTTCGTGAGGCCTTTTACTTCTTTAGTGGACCCAGGGGATATCTATCCCCCACACGAGTCTTCTAGGCCGCTGCGGCAGAAGTGCACCCAGGTGAATACGATGGAGCACGTGCCATGTGAAGACGACAGAGCGTGCGACGGAGATGGAGGCTGCGGCGGCTGTCGTCGAAACATAAGGAGGGATTGCTTGGAAAGCCCTGAATAGGAAGACTAACAAGTCTGGAGGCGCTGGGGGGTAGGCTCAATCGAGCAGTCGAGCAAAGCTTCCTGACTCGAGCACCTCGGATGGTCCGGTGCTCAAGTAGTCAGTCCGTATGACTCAGCTAGACAGTCCGCCCATGGCTAGAGGCATCGGCCTCCACACAAAGCAAGAAAGAAGACGCAGGAGAAAAGCACTTGTAACACACATGGTCGGTTGGTCAAAGTCAGTCCTACTTTTGATTAATTGCTCTCCAAATACGCTAGCAAGAAGGTCGTTCTACGCGATCGACCAACAAAGAAACCTCGACCACCCGCTAAAACAAAACTGCCGAATAAAACGACCCGAAAGGTGACACAACAAGCATTGCCTATTCATCCAGTGATACCATGATATTTTCCACCCGCCTACTCATCATCGATACATTGTCCTATTCAAATGTGGAATGGTACGACGATGAACTCGTGGTACATACATAGTCCTTGCTTATTCAGGCTGGGGGGACCTCCATTCTATACCTTTTAATCCTTTGATCAGATGATCATGGCCGAGAAAGATGCAACCTGAAACGTCCTTTATGCATTAGAGCTCTACTGAATGATCACCATATTGGATCGAAAAGCTGGTGACTTGCATCAGGCTTAGTTCTTACTTCAGGAACAAGATAACTTGTGAGATCTTTGTTTCTCACAGAGTGCTAGCATTACATATGCTTTTGGTTCGTCAACCTCCACCAAAAAGCAGGGGGCATATGTTGAGAACCAAAATAATCACCGGACGGTCCGGCCCTATAGGCCGGACAGACCGCAGTCTGAACGATCCGCAGTGGCGACGCGGCGGTCCGCACGTGCACAGAATCAGTTAGGGTTCCATATTTCTTACGTGATTTGTTAGCTAAACTTGCGAGATTTACTCGAGAGCCGACTTGTAACGGGTGTGGACCTCCCCTTTATATGTATAGATGAAGGGTCACGGTCGATTGAACCACTACACTCGATCCAATCAACTCTACTTATCGTTTTTACCTTATGCAATAGGAGTAGCCCTAGTTTAGCTTTCCTCTAACTCGAATCTTCACATCTCTTCGGCTCTACGTCGACTAGAGTCGTCTTGGGTGGCTTGTCGACACCAAGACACATCCTAGGATATCTCCTTTCCGATGGGGTCCCTCCTGGCAGATGAGATCTAGGTTTGTTGCGAAGAAGACGACTCTCTGCGCGACCGCGGACTGTCCGAGCTCCAGACGCGGACCGTCCGGACGTACGTAGAGAAGGAGCCGCTCCTGCGTCCAGGTCACGGATCGTCCGGTCCAGGGCCACAGATCGTCCGCGCCTCCACAGAGAGCCCCTCTAGGTGGTTCGTTCCTGTTTTTGGCGTCCAGAGATCGGCGCCAACAAAGTTTAAAGTAGGAGGTGGAATAAAACGTGGGATAAAAAGTCTGCTGGAGATGTATTAAGGTTGTCTCATCATCTTACCCATCATATCCACTATTTCAAACTTCACTTTATGAGCGGTGCAATCTACAGTATAAATAGTGTTCTATATGATCATGTACACAATTTATTGAAGACAGCCTAAGTGTCTATCGAACCAACTCGCGATTGTATTGTAGTCTTGCCGTTATATAAAAAAAACTAAGGAACTTACGAAGAAACCAAGCTGGTAATAAGCAAGCTACTGCTACATGAGTGGACTCATATTGCGAGAAATAGACTATATAATTATTACTATATATTACACATGATAGGAATATATATTCTCGTTCGTAGAAATATTTCAGATACATAGCATTTCACAAAACCAGAAGCTCAGGAAAAAGAGGTATAACTCATGGATAAAACGAAATCTTCCAAGTTGCAGCCTGCAGGTGCATTGAACGAGGAGAACACGCAGATGTTGCTGGTGGACACCGATAGTGCTGGACAAAATACTCGTGCCTCGTGAGCTCGCTCGACTCGTAATCAGTTCGGCTCGGCTCGACTCGGCTCGTTTTAATTTTATCACGGGCTAAGCTAACATCTCAACTCGGTTCGTTAACAAGCCAGCTCGTTAGCTCGAATGAGCTAGCATTTATCTGTAAAACAAAGCCTATACTTATAATGGATGAACTAATTGTAGGACCGGTAAGGCGACCAGAGAGGGGTGAATGGGAGCCAATGGGATTTTTGTCTCCAAACACTGAAAATCAACACCTTACTTCAATTGAGATGAAATAAGTGCACAAACCATAAACACATCAGCGAACGACTGATCTCATGATTATAAAATGTTCCTAACACTCACATGAGACCAGCAAACAAACGGATCGCAAATCGAACACCAAAAAGTCCAAAACGGTCCAATACAGTATCGTCAACAAGTGCTGTTTTCAGCGGTACGAAAATATGTTCTTGATTTCAAAACTGAACCAAACGAACTCCGATTGATATGAAATTTTACACACACCTGAGCAAATACCTTTGCAAGATCTCCCCAAATTTTGAGCTCAATCCGACTTGTGAATCACCCACAGATTTAAAAATACAGCAGAAATTGGGGTTTTGTTGGGGTTTTCTAGAAACGAGTTCAACCTCAGTTTTTCTCAAATTGCGACCAAAATCTGCAACAAATAGGTGTATGCAGTGGTCCGAAGAGTGCAACTCACCACCAAACAATCCCCAAACCAAATTCTCTCAAAGGAATCAAAGTTTTTCACCAACAACACAAGATCGGGAAAAGGAGAAACCAAGACTATAAAACTTCAGGAATTTCAGCAAGGGTACAAACTGAGATTTGAAGCCAAAGAGCCCTGTGGGCCGAACCGGCGACCCTTCCTCTGATTAAACTTGAAAATCAAGAACACAGTCGAAGTACGAAATCACTGCGGAAACCTTGGCTCAAATGGTGTCTACCTCGAGAGAAAACTAGGAGCTCTAGAATGAGTGCTCAAAACAAATGGCAGACAAAGGATGTTGAACCAACCAGCCCTCCCCTCTACTTATAGAGGGTTATTCTCACTTCCTAAACTACCTCTATTTACATAGAGCCTATCCACTCCACCGGGGGTGAAATGGACCAACTCCTAGGTTTTCGATCCAACAGCCATATCCTTCACACGGAGTTGCTTCGCCTTTGATGCACTCTCCGCGATCATGCCGCGTGCCGCCACCGGTTCCCTCCGCAACCGCCACCACCGAGTTTTGAGGCCCAAACTCAGCAAAACTCGCCATCCATAGCGCTGGGTGGTTTTGAGACCCACAAACCACCAAACCTGTCGTGAGCACCGCACCTCGTGCACGTCCTTCACGATCAGACGCGTGTCCCGCCAGTCCTCGACCATGCCGGCAACACGGTCCACTCCACCACGTCCTCGCACAAGTGTGTGTCCCAGGTGTCAGCCACGGGGTTGGTGAAAGGGAAATGTGCCCTTGGGCCATTTCTAAGTATTTTGGTGATTGAGTGCAAACACAAGGGCCTAAATGTGAAAATATGCTCATGGATGAACAAAGTGTAAATCACAAGTAAAGGTATGTTTCTAAGCCTTAGTACATTAGTTTTGTGTACTAACATCTTGTCTAAGTGTTAGAAACAGGAGAAAGAAGAAAAGAAAAGAAGTGGAGAGTGGCTGTGTACAGCCAAAGGCTGCTTCGGGCTGGGGCACCGGACTGTCCGGTGTGCACCGGACAGTGTCCGGTGCGCCAGATCAGCGCAGCGCAAACCAGCCGCTCTCGGGTTTTTCTCCGGCGACTTCGGCTAAAATTCACCGGACTGTCCGGTGTGCACCGGACTGTCCGGTGAGCCAACGGTCGGCCGGGCCAACGGTCGGCCGCGCGATCGGCGCGCGACACGTGGCCGAGCCAACGGTCGGAAGGGAGCACCGGACTGTCCGGTGTGCACCGGACTGTCCGGTGCGCCAGATCTGCAACGGTCGGCAACGGTCGGCTTCGCTTTCTATGGAAACAAATCGGGCACCGGACAGTGTCCGGTGTGCACCGGACTGTCCGGTGCGCCACGAGACAGAAGGCAAAGATGGCCTTCCAGATTTGTTCCCAACGGCTCCTAGCTGCCTTGGGGCTATAAAAGGGACCCCTTGGCGCATGGAGGAGTACACCAAGCATTCCTTGAGCACTCTTGATCACTCACACATCAATCTCGCGCACTTGTTCGACATTCTAGTGATTTGAGCTCCGTTCTAGTGTGCTAGTCTTTTGAGCTCAAGTCTGGGTCTTGTGTGTGCGTATTCGCAGTGATCTTTGTGTCGTGTGTGAGTTGCTAATCCCTCCTTTGCTCTGTGATTCTCTGTGAACATCTTTTGTAAGGGCGAGAGGCTCCAAGTTGTGGAGATTCCTCGCAAACGGGATTGAGAAAAGAAAAGCAAGAACACCGTGGTATTCAAGTTGATCATTGGATCACTTGAGAGGAGTTGAGTGCAACTCTCGTCCGTTGGGACGCCACAACGTGGAGTAGGCAAGTTTTGTACTTGGCCGAACCACGGGATAACCACTGTGTCATCTCTGTGATTGGATTCTTGTGGTTATTGTGTTTTGACTCCTCTCTAGCCACTTGGCATAAACTGTGCTAACACCTAATCAAGTTTTGTGGCTATAAGTTTAAGTTTTTACAGGATCACCTATTCACCCCCCCCCCTCTAGGTGCTCTCAATTGGTATCAGAGCCGTTCTCTTCAAGAAAGGGACTAACCGCCCGAAGAGATGGATCCTAAGGGGAAGGGAATTGTGATCAACGACAAGGAGAAGGAGTCCTTCGTCAACGAGCCAAGGGATGACAAGTCCAATGACTCGGGCTCGGGCCACAAGCGAAGAGATGGGAAGAAGAAGAAGACAAGACGCATCAAGGAGATCGTCTACTACGACAGCGATGAGTCCTCTTCTTCCCAAAAGGACGACGACTACGACAAACAAAGGAAACCGGTTAATTCTAACTTTTCTTTCGACTACTCTCGTATTCCGCATAGTTCAAATTCACATTTGCTTTCCATTCCACTCGGCAAGCCCCCACACTTTGATGGGGAGGACTACGGATTTTGGAGCCACAAAATGCGTAGTCACCTATTCTCTCTCCATCCTAGCATATGGGAGATTGTAGATAGTGGAATGCACTTTAATAGTTCGGATAGTCCTATATTCATTAATGAGCAAATCCATAAGAATGCACAAGCTACTACTGTTCTTCTAGCCTCATTGTGCAGGGATGAATATAATAAAGTGAGTGGCTTGGATAACGCCAAGCAAATCTGGGATACCCTCAAGATCTCTCATGAGGGAAATGACGCTACCTTGCTCACCAAAATGGAGTTGGTGGAGGGCGAGCTTGGACGGTTCGCGATGATAAGGGGCGAGGAGCCAACTCAAACATACAACCGGCTCAAGACCCTTGTCAACAAAATAAGGAGCTACGGAAGCACGCGATGGACGGACCACGACGTCGTCCGACTAATGCTCAGGTCCTTTACCGTTCTTGATCCTCATTTGGTGAATAATATTCGTGAGAATCCCAGGTACACCAAAATGTCGCCCGAAGAAGTACTAGGAAAATTCGTCAGCGGGCGAATGATGATCAAGGAGGCAAGGTATGTGGACGACGCCTTGAATGGACCGATCAACGAGCCGCAACCTTTTGCTCTCAAAGCCACAGGGAACAAGGAGGCGCTACCCAGCAAGGTGGCGCAAATTGAGGCGGCCGGTCTTAATGAAGAAGAAATGGCCCTCATTATCAAGAGATTCAAGACGGTGCTAAAGGGTCGCAATGGACAGCCGAGCAAGACTAAGACCAAGGGGAAGCGATCATGCTTCAAATGCGGTAAGCTTGGTCATTTTATTGCTAACTGTCCTGATAATGATAGTGACCAGGAAAAGGGGAACAAGAGGGAAAAGAAGAAGCATTACAAGAAGGCAAAGGGCGAGGCGCATCTAGGCAAGGAGTGGGACTCGGATTGCTCCTCGTCCGACTCCGACAATGAAGGACTCGCCGCCACCGCCTTCAACAAATCAACCCTCTTCCCCAACGAGCGTCACACATGCCTTATGGCAAGAGAGAAGAAGGTATGTACTCGCAACTCTACCTATGCTTCTTCAAGTGAGGACGAATCTAGTGATGAGGATGAAGTAGATTATTCATGTTTGTTCAAGGGCTTAGATAGATCTAAGATAGACAAAATTAATGAATTAATTGATGCCTTGAATGAAAAGAATATACTTTTAGAAAAGCAAGAGGATTTGTTGTATGAAGAGCATGATAAATTTGTTGAGGCACAAAAATCCTATGCTTTAGAAGTTAAGAGAAATGAAATGCTTTCTTTTGAACTATCTACTTGTCATGAAACCATTTCTACTTTGAAAGGTGTCAACAATGATTTAAATGCTAAATTAGAAGTAGCAAACAAATCCAATTCTTGTGTAGAACATGTTAAAATTTGTACTAGGTGTAAAGACTTTGACATTAATGCTTGTAGTGAACACCTAGTTTCAATTTCCAAGCTTAATGATGAACTGGCTAGTCTTAATGCTCAACTTAAGACTAGCAAGAATGATTTCGATAAGCTAAAATTTGCAAGGGATGCCTACACAATTGGTAGACACCCCTCAATTAAGGATGGACTTGGCTTCAAGAGAGAAGCTAAGAACTTAACAAGCCATAAGGCTCCCATTCCCGCCAAGGAGAAAGGGAAGGCCCCTATGGCTACTAGTGCTAAAAGGAACCATGCATTTTTGTATCATGATAGAAGACAAACTAGAAATGTAAGTCATGATGCTTATGATTCATATGTTTATGATTCTCATACCATGTTTGCTCCTAGTTCCTCTTATGTGTATGATAGAAATGTTACTAGGAGAAATGTTGTTACTAAAAGAAATGCTATTCATCATGTGCCTAGAAGGAATGTTATTCATGCTCCTAGGAAAATAGCAAATGAACCTTCCACAATTTATTATGCTTTAAATGCTTCCTTTGCTATTTGTAGAAAGGATAAGAAAATTGTTGCTAGGAAGTTAGGGGCAAAATGCAAGGGAGACAAAACTTGCATTTGGGTCCCTAAGGATATTTGCACTAACCTTGTAGGACCCAACATGAGTTGGGTACCTAAGACCCAAGCCTAAATTTGCCTTGCAGGTTTATGCATCCGGGGGTTCAAGCTGGATTATTGATAGCGGATGCACAAACCATATGACGGGGGAGAAGAAGATGTTCACCTCCTACGTCAAGAATAAGGATTCCCAAGATTCAATCATATTCGGTGATGGGAATCAAGGCAAGGTAAAAGGGTTAGGTAAAATTGCAATTTCTAATGAGCACTCTATCTCTAATGTGTTTTTAGTAGAGTCACTAGGATATAATTTACTATCTGTTAGTCAATTGTGCAATATGGGATATAACTGTCTGTTTACAAATATAGATGTGTCTGTCTTTAGAAGAAGTGATGGTTCACTAGCTTTTAAGGGTGTATTAGACGGCAAACTTTATTTAGTTGATTTTGCAAAAGAAGAGGCCGGTCTAGATGCATGCTTAATGGCTAAGACTTGCATGGGCTGGCTGTGGCATCGCCGCTTAGCACATGTGGGGATGAAGAACCTTCACAAGCTTCTAAAGGGAGAACACGTGATAGGTCTAACCAATGTTCAATTCGAAAAAGATAGACCTTGTGCAGCTTGTCAAGCAGGGAAACAGGTGGGAGGAGCGCATCACAGCAAGAATGTGATGACCACTTCAAGACCCCTGGAGCTGCTGCATATGGACCTCTTCGGACCCGTCGCCTATCTAAGCATAGGGGGAAGTAAGTATGGTTTAGTTATTGTTGATGATTTTTCCCCGCTTCACTTGGGTGTTCTTTTTGCAGGATAAGTCTGAAACCCAAGGGACCCTCAAACGCTTCCTCAGGAGAGCTCAAAATGAGTTTGAGCTCAAAGTGAAAAAGATAAGAAGCGACAACGGGTCCGAGTTCAAGAACCTTCAAGTGGAGGAGTTCCTTGAAGAGGAAGGGATCAAGCACGAGTTCTCCGCTCCCTACACACCACAGCAAAATGGTGTGGTAGAGAGGAAGAACAGGACGCTCATCGACATGGCGAGGACGATGCTAGGAGAGTTCAAGACCCCCGAGTGCTTTTGGACGGAAGCCGTGAACACGGCGTGCCACGCCATCAACAGGGTCTACCTTCATCGCCTCCTCAAGAAGACGTCGTATGAGCTACTAACCGGTAACAAACCCAATGTATCGTACTTTCGTGTATTTGGGAGTAAATGCTACATTCTAGTAAAGAAGGGTAGAAATTCTAAGTTTGCTCCCAAAGCTGTAGAAGGGTTTTTATTAGGTTATGACTCAAATACAAAGGCGTATAGAGTCTTCAACAAATCATCGGGTTTGGTTGAAGTCTCTAGCGACGTTGTATTTGATGAGACTAATGGCTCTCCAAGAGAGCAAGTTGTTGATTGTGATGATGTAGATGAAGAAGATGTTCCGACGGCCGCTATACGGACCATGGCGATTGGAGAAGTACGGCCACAGGAACAAGATGAACGAGATCAACCTTCTTCCTCAACTATGGTGCAACCCCCAACCGAAGATGACGAACAGGTACCTCAAGTGGAGGCGCTTGATCAAGGGGGAGCACAAGATGATCAAGTGATAGAGGAAGAAGCGCAACCGGCACCTCCAACTCAAGTTCGAGCGATGATTCAAAGGGATCATCCCGTCGACCAAATTCTGGGTGACATTAGCAAGGGAGTAACTACTCGATCTCGATTAGTTAATTTTTGTGAGCATTACTCCTTTGTCTCTTCTATTGAGCCTTTCAGGGTAGAAGAGGCCTTGCTAGATCCGGACTGGGTGTTGGCCATGCAAGAGGAGTTAAACAACTTCAAGCGCAATGAAGTTTGGACACTGGTGCCTCGTCCGAAGCAAAATGTTGTGGGAACCAAGTGGGTGTTCCGCAACAAACAGGACGAGCACGGGGTGGTGACGAGGAACAAGGCTCGACTTGTGGCAAAAGGTTATGCCCAAGTCGCAGGTTTGGATTTCGAGGAGACTTTTGCTCCTGTGGCTAGGCTAGAATCAATTCGTATCTTGCTAGCATATGCCGCTCACCATTCTTTCAGGTTGTTTCAAATGGATGTGAAGAGCGCCTTCCTCAACGGGCCAATCAAGGAGGAGGTGTACGTGGAGCAACCCCCTGGCTTCGAGGATGAACGGTACCCCGACCATGTGTGTAAGCTCTCTAAGGCGCTCTATGGACTTAAGCAAGCCCCAAGAGCATGGTATGAATGCCTTAGAGATTTCTTAATTGCTAATGCTTTCAAGGTTGGGAAAGCCGATCCAACTCTTTTTACTAAGACTTGTAATGGTGATTTGTTTGTGTGCCAAATTTATGTCGATGACATAATATTTGGTTCTACTAACCAAAAGTCTTGTGAAGAGTTTAGCAGGGTGATGACGCAGAAATTCGAGATGTCGATGATGGGCGAGTTGAACTACTTCCTTGGGTTCCAAGTGAAGCAACTCAAGGACGGCACCTTCATCTCCCAAACGAAGTACACGCAAGATCTGCTAAAGCGGTTTGGGATGAAGGACGCCAAGCCCGCAAAGACTCCGATGGGGACCGACGGACACACCGACCTCAACAAAGGAGGTAAGTCCGTTGATCAAAAAGCATACCGGTCAATGATAGGTTCTTTGCTTTACTTATGTGCTAGTAGACCGGATATTATGCTTAGCGTATGCATGTGTGCTAGATTTCAATCCAATCCTAAGGAGTGTCACTTAGTGGCGGTGAAGCGAATTCTTAGATATTTGGTTGCTACGCCTTGCTTCGGGCTCTGGTATCCAAAGGGGTCTACCTTTGACTTAGTTGGATACTCAGACTCCGACTATGCTGGATGTAAGGTCGATAGGAAGAGTACATCGGGGACGTGCCAATTCTTAGGAAGGTCCCTGGTGTCATGGAACTCTAAGAAACAAACTTCCGTTGCCCTATCCACCGCTGAGGCCGAGTATGTTGCCGCAGGACAGTGTTGCGCGCAACTACTTTGGATGAGGCAAACCCTCAGGGACTTTGGCTACAATCTGAGCAAAGTCCCACTCCTATGTGATAATGAGAGTGCTATCCGCATGGCGGAAAATCCTGTTGAACACAGCCGCACAAAGCACATAGACATCCGGCATCACTTTTTGAGAGACCACCAGCAAAAGGGAGATATCGAAGTGTTTCATGTTAGCACCGAGAACCAGCTAGCCGATATCTTCACTAAGCCTCTAGATGAGAAGACCTTTTGCAGGTTGCGTAGTGAGCTAAATGTCTTAGATTCGCGGAACCTGGATTGAATTGTAGCATACATGTAGTTATGCTTTTGATCATGTTCCTTTTTGCATTATGTTGCTTATTATGGTGCTCAAGTTGTACAAACACTCCCTGGACCTCACAAGTCCGTTGCAAAGTGATGCACATGTGTAGGGGGAGATGTGTTACAACTTGACCCTTTGAGACTAACCATGTGCTTGAGTTTGATAATTTAGTCTCGAAGGAGGATTGAAAGGGAAAAGGTGGACTTGGACCATGAAAGACTTCCACTGCACTCCGATGAGAGGGTAACTAATTCCAAGTTCATCTCATGAAATCTTATTGCCATTTGCTCTTAATTGAAGACTTTGGTGAGGCAATGGGGTTAACGGGCCAAGATTGATCCCGTTTTGGTGCTTGATGCCAAAGGGGGAGAAAATAAAGGCCAAAGTGATAAATGGATCAGCTACCACTTGAGAGATTTTGAAAATAGTATAATAGAGTTTTTGTTTTGTCAAAAGCTTTTATTGTCTCTTATTGTCTCTATTTTCAAAAGTTGGCTTCTTGTGGGGAGAAGTGTTGATTATGGGAAAAAGGGGGAGTTTTTGAAATCTTTGATCAATCTCTTTTGGAATGACTCTCTTTATACTTCAACATGTGTGTTTGACTTAGAGATAGAGATTTGAGTTTGATTTGCAAAAACAAACCAAGTGGTGGCAAAGGATGATCCATATATGCCAAAATTGAATAAAACCAATTTGAGTTTTTATTTAAAGTGATTTTGCACTTGTTCTAGTTGCTTTATATTGTGTTGGCATAAATCACCAAAAAGGGGGAGATTGAAAGGGAAATGTGCCCTTGGGCCATTTCTAAGTATTTTGGTGATTGAGTGCAAACACAAGGGCCTAAATGTGAAAATATGCTCATGGATGAACAAAGTGTAAATCACAAGTAAAGGTATGTTTCTAAGCCTTAGTACATTAGTTTTGTGTACTAACATCTTGTCTAAGTGTTAGAAACAGGAGAAAGAAGAAAAGAAAAGAAGTGGAGAGTGGCTGTGTACAGCCAAAGGCTGCTTCGGGCTGGGGCACCGGACTGTCCGGTGTGCACCGGACAGTGTCCGGTGCGCCAGATCAGCGCAGCGCAAACCAGCCGCTCTCGGGTTTTTCTCCGGCGACTTCGGCTAAAATTCACCGGACTGTCCGGTGTGCACCGGACTGTCCGGTGAGCCAACGGTCGGCCGGGCCAACGGTCGGCCGCGCGATCGGCGCGCGACACGTGGCCGAGCCAACGGTCGGAAGGGAGCACCGGACTGTCCGGTGTGCACCGGACTGTCCGGTGCGCCAGATCTGCAACGGTCGGCAACGGTCGGCTTCGCTTTCTATGGAAACAAATCGGGCACCGGACAGTGTCCGGTGTGCACCGGACTGTCCGGTGCGCCACGAGACAGAAGGCAAAGATGGCCTTCCAGATTTGTTCCCAACGGCTCCTAGCTGCCTTGGGGCTATAAAAGGGACCCCTTGGCGCATGGAGGAGTACACCAAGCATTCCTTGAGCACTCTTGATCACTCACACATCAATCTCGCGCACTTGTTCGACATTCTAGTGATTTGAGCTCCGTTCTAGTGTGCTAGTCTTTTGAGCTCAAGTCTGGGTCTTGTGTGTGCGTATTCGCAGTGATCTTTGTGTCGTGTGTGAGTTGCTAATCCCTCCTTTGCTCTGTGATTCTCTGTGAACATCTTTTGTAAGGGCGAGAGGCTCCAAGTTGTGGAGATTCCTCGCAAACGGGATTGAGAAAAGAAAAGCAAGAACACCGTGGTATTCAAGTTGATCATTGGATCACTTGAGAGGAGTTGAGTGCAACTCTCGTCCGTTGGGACGCCACAACGTGGAGTAGGCAAGTTTTGTACTTGGCCGAACCACGGGATAACCACTGTGTCATCTCTGTGATTGGATTCTTGTGGTTATTGTGTTTTGACTCCTCTCTAGCCACTTGGCATAAACTGTGCTAACACCTAATCAAGTTTTGTGGCTATAAGTTTAAGTTTTTACAGGATCACCTATTCACCCCCCCCTCTAGGTGCTCTCAGTTGGTCACCTGGCTGCTCTGATCCGTCAGTCAAGACCCAGCACTCGCCCTTCACCGCTCCCGGTCCATCAGCACGAGCCCGCATGACCTTCACCTCAGCCATCAACCACCGTTCCTGTGCTCCTCACCTGCACACCACAAGTTGACTGACATGGTTGCACAAGCATAATCTCACACTCTGGTCAGTCCACTGACTATCCCAGAGTGCTACCCATTGACAATCACTCATCATCAACCCGAACCACAAGGGACAAGTCAACCTTGTGTTCGCAATCTCCCCCTTGATGAGTGCATTGTCAACACCACCATTTGAGCATATGTAAACAGAAAGAGTAAGAAGAGAAACTCACTCAAATGACCATAAGCCAGATAAAAGCCAGACAAGTCATTTAGAGTAAGCAAAACTTGGTCCCCAAAGAAATGGGCAACGGCTCAACACGACCAAGCAAGAAAAGACTAGCCCTCATTAAGAGGCAAAAGCAGGGTTCAACACCACTAGCCAGAAGCCAAAATCTCATCGGAGCACAAAAGCTAAAATCAAAGCTAGTTCCTCCAGAAGGAGGCAAACGGCTCAACACAACTAGCAATAGCTCCAAATAACATATCTCGCCCTATTGAATGAGCGGAAGCCCGAAAGACAAAATTCTCCCCCTAGATAGAGGAAACGGAAAATCTCAAAATCTCTCCCCCTTGTTGACAATGGAACTCATCAAGCACAGATAGGGGTAGAAATAAAAACTCCCCCTTGACAAGAGAACCTTCCCTGAGAAAAAACAGAAATGCAACAAAGAGTGTGAAATAGAGAAAATGCATGAGCTTCAGGAGTATACCAGCCATAGTGTAAAAAATGCTCTAAGCGGTGTTGTGCTAAGTGTGCAGCAATAAATGCACGTGCTAACAGATGCTCAAACTGGGCATATGCACAAGATATGTGAAGTGTAAGTATTTTGAATCAGTTTTAAGCATTTCAAAGAGATGTTCACCACAAAGACAACACTAAGCATATAGTAAGCAGGAAATCAACTAAGTGCCAGTCACAAGTGAACAAGGTGAACTACCCCAAACAGTGATCACTCATCATGCTAGAAACATATATGAAATAGATACCATTTGAAATTTTCGGGATTTATCGGATTTTGCAGCGGATTCCAAATTTCATTGAAAAGCATGTGAGTGCGAGAGGTTGTAAGCATTGTCTTTGTATGACTTTTCAACCGGGTGTAGCCTATGCAGACACGCAATTAGAAGCTAAAAACACCGGTTTCGATCGTCCACTACACTGCTCAAGTTCATCCAAAAGTGCAAATGGAAGCAGTCTTGATACAGTGATGTGGTGACAAATACAAACCCATCTCGATCTTTCTGATTATCACTTATCTTGATTTTTAATTTTTAGCATGATATGAATAAATCAAGACAATTGAATGACTCAAAGCATGAGACATAACCACCTAGCATACTAGTAATAGCAAACAGGATTTCAACACATCCTACACATGCTAGGTGACAATCTTAATGGTGAACAATTTGAGATTGAGAAAGTAATAGTCAAGTTCATAATTATGAAAACAACTTAGCTCAACAATATTGTATCAATATGAGCAAAAAGAGTGTAAGCATGCCATAGCATTATCATGTACATAAAGAACATACTACTAGGAGCAAAATCACATTCTAGCAGTTATACAAGTGAAGCTCAATATGACATGCAGATATAATACAAAAGAAAGTGAAAGCTGAAAATAAGAAGAAAAGACAAAAAAGGGAGCCCTCTAATAAAAAGGGAAACAAACACCTAATTCCCCTCGCAAATGAACAAAAGTTTTTTGATCAAGGGGTTTGGTCAAAATGTCTGCAAGCTAGCGAGTGGTATCAATATATCGCAATTCGATGTCGCCTTTCTCATAATGATCACGAAGAAAGTGAAAGCGAACATCAATGTGCTTGGTCCTCGAATGTAGCACAAGATTCTTGGCAACACTTAGGGCACTCGTGCTATCACAAAGCAGAGGCACATGATGAAAATCCAAGTCAAAGTCCAATAAGGTAGCCATCATCCAAAGTAACTGTGAACAACGGCTAGCGGCAGCAATATACTCGGCCTCTGTGGTAGACAGGGCAACACTAGACTATTTTCGAGAAGACCATGAAACCAACGAAGTACCCAAAAACTGACAAGTCCCAGAAGTAGACTTGCGCTCCAAAAGGCAACCCGCAAAATCAGCATCAGAATAACCGCACAAGGACGGAACAGACGATGAGGAGTACCACAGACCAAATTCGGGAGTGAAACGTAGGTACCTCATAATCCGTTTCATAGCCATTCTGTGAGATGTGCGTGGGGAAGCCTGGAAATGAGCGCACAAACATATTGCGAAGTGTATGTCCGGCCTCGTCGCAGTCAAGTACAGGAGAGAGCCAATCATGCTCTTGTACTCCTTTTGGTCCACGGGTTCGCCATCCTCATCAGTGTCAAGTGTCGTCGAGGTGGACATGGGCGTCGAAAGAGGCTTGCCCTCGCCCATGTCGAACTTCTTCAGGATGTCCTTTGTATACTTGCCTTGATGTACAAAGGTCCCGTCTTGAGTCTGCTTGATTTGCAACCCAAGAAAGAAATTCAGCTCGCCCATCATGCTCATCTCTAATTCCCTGCTCATAAGATCTGAAAATCTAGACACAAGAGCATTAGAAGAACCACCAAAGATGATATCATCCACGTAAATCTGGACTAAGAGGGTGTCATTATTATGCTTGAGGAGAAAAAGAATTTTGTCCACAGAGCCCATTTTAAAACCCTTAGAAAGTAGAAAAGATTTCAAACGCTCATACCAGGCTCTAGGGGCTTGTTTCAAACCATACAAAGCTTTTTGGAGTTTAAAAACATGGTTTGGAAACTTGGAAATCTCAAAACCAGGGGGCTGCTTAACATATACCTCTTCCTCTATATACCCATTTAAAAAGGCACTTTTGACATCCATTTGAAAAAGCTTAAAACCCTTTGAAGCAGCAAAGGCTAAAAGGATCCTAATGGCTTCTAAACGGGCAACAGGGGCAAATGTCTCCTCATAATCAATTCCCTCTTTTTGGCAATACCCTTGGGCAACCAACCTCGCCTTGTTTCTCACTACCAAACCATCCTCACTTTGTTTGTTTTTGAAAACCCATTTTGTACCGATGAGATGGCAGTTAGAAGGAGGTGGCACAAAAACCCAAACCCGATTTCTTTCAAAATTTTCAAGCTCCTCATGCATAGCATTAACCCAGTTAGGATCAGATAAAGCATGTCCAACATCTCGGGGCTCAAAAGTAGCAACAAAAGTTGAGTGAGCAAAATGAGAAATGTGTTGTGACCTAGAGCGAGTGACTCGCTCGTGAAGCTCCCCGATCATCTGCTGAGGTGGGTGACAGCGCTGAATATGCTGTGGAGCCTCCCTTGAGGAAGTGGCCTCCCCCTCAACAACAGCTTCAACTCCTCCAGTATCAGCAGGAGCTGGCTCGAGCGGACCCCAAGTGGTGGAAGGAGTGGGGTCGAGTCTATCAGCCGTAGTAGTGGAAGCAAGCTCAACTGGGGCGGCCGGTGGAGTTGGCTCGAGAGCAACCCAATCAGCGTCGTCGTGCTCCTCCTCCATAAAGATGGTCTGTCCCATCTGATCTGGACCTGCAGGCTCAAAGATAGGGGATGGACAAGGTGCAGTCTCATCGAATGTAACCTCACAAGTCTCCATAATGCGGTTAGTCTCTAGGTTAAGAACACGATAAGCACGAGAATGTAATGCATAACCTAGAAAAACCCCATCAGAAGACCGGGACTCAAACTTGTCTAGGTTACCCTATTTTAGCACAAAGCATCTGCAACCAAATACCCTGAAATGACTGACCTTGGGTGGCCGTCCAAATCGCAGCTCATAAGAAGTTTTGTTCAGAAAAGCCCAAAGAAAGATGTGATTGGATACATGGCAAGCAGTGTTGATCGCTTCGACCCAAAAATGCCTAGGAGTCCTATGCTCATCAAGCATCGTCCTGGCCATATCAACAAGGGTCTGATTTTTGCGTTCAACAATACCATTCTGCTGGGGCAAATACAGAGAGGAAAACTGATGCTCGAGTCCCAAAGAAGCACAAAAGGTTGCAAATTGAGTATTTTTGAATTCTATGCCATTGTCACCGTGTATAGATCTCATGGCATTTTTAGGAAACTCATTTTGCAACCGAAGAATCAAATCTCGAGCATGAGTAAAAGCATCATCCTTCGTTGTCATAAAGAACACCCAAGAGTAGTGAGAGAAGTCGTCGACAACCACAAGCACATACCACTTCCCTCCAAAAGAGAAAACCCTGGCTGGTCCAACAGTGTCCATGTGAAGCAATTCGCCAGGATGCGTGGTCATCACCTTGGTGACCGGGAATGGGAAGCGGCAATCATTTTGCCATGACGACAAGGGTGACAGACAAGATCTTTCTCAAATTTTAATTTAGGCAATCCTTGGATGAGGTCAAATGAGCTCAAACGACACAAAAGATCAAAGCTCAAGTGACCTAGCCTCCTATGCCACTTCCAAAGAGAAGAGAAAGATCCTGCCAACAAACATCGAGAAGGGCCATGAGAATGTGAAAAATCAGCACTGAAAACTCGACTAAAAGGGAAACTCTGGCAAATAAGATCCCCACGGGCATCCAAAACTCGAGACAAGCCTTTTTAAAGCGCACTTCATAGTCATCCTCAAGGAGTTGCGAAACTGAAAGCAGATTGAAATGCAGATTCGAGACCAAAGCAACATCCTTGAGAATAAAGCTCTCGTTCACCCGAATGGTGCCACGAGAAACAACCTTACCTCTTGACTTATCCCCGAATGTGATGTATTCCTTACCAATCACGGGGTCGAGGCTGGAAAACCATTTTGAGTTTTCGGTCATGTGGCGTGAACAGCCAGAGTCCATGAGCCATGTGTTCTCCAGGCCTCCGTCCTGCATCAATAGTAAGACATGGGGTGAGCAAATGGAACAACACTGGGGTAAGTAAACTGTGAAGAATACCAGTGATGTGGCATTTGCCCCTGAAAAGTGTTAGGGAAAACACCAAACATCCCCGGTCCCGAAGGGAAGCGATCACCACAAGAAGAAAATTGTGGTCCGCTAGGGAAGTATGAACCAAAACCTCTGTCACATGGTCCTTGGCCATATGATACACGACCAGCATTCCGTCGGGCATGACCACCACGTAGTCTCACTGCCTGAGACCTAGCGGCAAGAGGCAAAACACCTCTAGGCCTCCTAGGACGTCTCTGAACAAGCTGAGCATGAACACCATGAGAGGGGCGGTTCATGTCCTTCCTGCTCGACTTAGAAACCCGCCGCTCATCTCTCTTCCTCTTAAAGCAAAAAGAAGCTAGATGCCCATCCCTCTCACAATATTCACAATGGTACCTCACCTCTCTCTTGGGTGGATTTTGTTTGTGGAAGAGGATTTTCTTTTCGGATGGCTGAGGGGCTCTAGGAAGGGGATCGCTAGAGATGCCGGGAAAGGTGTCAAGTGTGTTCCTAAGATGGTTAGGTTTTGGAAGCCACACTTGTTTCTGAGGAGGATCTCTCATAGGTTCATCAATCACACCATCTCTCATAGGGGTGATAGGCTTAGCAAAGGTGGTTTTGATAAGCTTGGGAGTGGATGAAGGTTTCTCTGAAGGTGTCAAACCACTTGTCGGGGACCATAATTAGGGGTACCCTCAAGGCTCCTAATTCTTAGCTGGTAACCCCCATCAACATAAAGCTGTAAAGGCCTGATGGGTGCGATTAAGTCAGGGATCGGTCCATTCGAGGGACACGATCACGCCTCGCCCGAGCCTAGCCTCGGACAAGGGCAGCCAACCCCGGAGGATCTCTGCCTCGCTCGAGGCCCCCCTCCAGCGGCTAACGTATTTCCGGCTCGCCCGAGGCCCTGTCTTCGCCAAGAAGCAACCCTGACCAAATCGCCGCGCCGACCGACCAAATCGCAGGAGCATTTAATGCAAAGGCAGCCTGACGCCTTTATCCTGACGCACGCCCTTCAGCCGACAGAGCCGAAGTGACCGCCGTCACTTCGCCGCTCCACTGACCGGCCTGACAGAAAGACAGTGCCGCCTGCGCCGCTCCGACTGCGGTGCCACTTGACAGAGTGAGACTGACAGGCAGTCAGACCCGTCCGCAGGCACCATAGGAAGCTCCGCTTCGCCCGACCCAGGGCTCGGACTTGGGCTCAGCCCCAGAAGACGACGAACTCCGCTCCGCCCGACCCAGGGCTCGGACTCGGGCTAAGCCCCGGAAGACGGCGAACTCCGCTCCGCCCGACCCAGGGCTCGGACTCGGGCTAAGTCCCAGAAGACGGCGAACTCCGCTCCGCCCGACCCAGGGCTCGGACTTGGGCTCAGCTCCAGAAGACGACGAACTCCGCTCCGCCCGACCCAGGGCTCGGACTTGGGCTCAACCCCAGAAGACGACGAACTCCGCTCCGCCTGACCCCAGGGCTCGGACTCCGCCCTGGCCTCAGCCGACGGTCTCTGCCTCGCCCGACCCAGGGGCTCGGACTCGACCTCGGCCACGGAAGACAGACTCGACCCCGGCTTCGAAGGAGCTTCCACATCACCCAACCTAGGGCACAGACCAGCCACGTCAACAGGAGGCGCCATCATCACCCTACCCTAAGCTGACTCGGGCCACGGGGAACAAGACCGGTGTCCCATCTGGCTCGCTCCACCAGATAGGCAATGATGGCGCCCCGCATACTCTATGACGACGGCGGCTCTCAGCCCCCTTACGGAAGCAATAGGACGTCAGCAAGGACTCAACAGCTCTGACAGCTGTCCCTCTGCCAGGCTCCAGCGCTCCTCCGACGGCCACGACATCACACCAACTGGGTGCCAAAATCTCTCCGGCTGCCACAACGGCATGTACTTAGGGCGCTAGCTCTCCTCCGCTAGACACGTAGCACTCCGCTACACCCCCATTGTACACCTGGATCCTCTCCTTACGCCTATAAAAGGAAGGACTAGGGCCCTCTTAGAGGAGGTGGGCCGCGCGGGGACGAGGACGAGACAGGCGCTCGCGTGAGGCCGCTCGCTCCCTCTCCCGTGTGGACGCTTGTAACCCCCTACTGCAAGCGCACCCGACCTGGGCGCGGGACGAACACGAAGGCCGCGGGACTTCCACCTCTCTCACGCCCATCTCCGGCCACCTCACTTCCCCCCTTCGCGCTCGGCCTAGCGCCGACCCATCTGGGCTGGGGCACGCGGCGACATTTCACTCGTCGGCTTAGGGACCCCCCGGTCTCGAAACGCCGACAGTTGGCGCGCCATGTAGGGGCCTGCTGCGTGTTGACGAACAGCTTCCTATCAAGCTTCAGATGGGCAGTCTCCAGCAACCTCTCCGACCCGGGACGGTGCTCCGTTTCGGGAGCCTTGAGTTCATGTCCCTCGACGGCGGCTACGACATGATACTCCTTCCACCGCCGGACGACAGCGACAATGGCGGCCGACAGCCCGCCCGCCGGCGGCGGAATCGACGACGTCTTCCCCGCGTGGTGGAAGAACAACATTCGAGCTCACCCCGTCCTCTCCCCCGCCAACGGAGGAGGAGGCGGGGCAACCAAGGCCAAGCGGGAGGCAGCGCCTCGTCGACTGTCGAGCGAGTCGACGGCCCCAGCGCCCCAACGGGGTGGCGCGTCGGGCATCGACCTCACGTTTGAGACGAAGGCGAGCGCCGTCTCCCCGCGACACGCCAATTCCGAGCAAACGGACGACGCCCGCACGCTCGCGAAAGGCTTGCTGGACGTCACCCTCGTACCTGAGACGACGGTGCAGTCAGTCCCCGACGTGACTTCATCACCGCCCGTCGACCAAGAGGTACCGACCGATTCCCATCCCACGCCTTTCGGATTCAGCCTCGACCCGCCTAGCGGCTTCGCTTTGGCGGACGCTCTCGTAGAGGCGAGTCCGAACCCTCTGGGGTTTCGTATGCGGTCACCTTGGGACCGGCTGACGGACGTCTCGACCTACGGGCCCTCCGGGTCCGAGGAAGACGACGAGCCCAGCTTCTGTTGGGATTTCTCCGGACTCGGCAACCCCAGTGCCATGCGGGACTTCATGACCGCATGCGACTACTGCCTTTCCGACTGTTCCGACGGTAGCCGTAGCCTCGGCGACGAGGACTGCGGCCCAAGCCGCGAATGTTTCCACATCGATCTAGGGGGTCCCTCCGAAGGCAACCATCTCGGCATGCTGGAGGACGGTGACCTCCCTAGGCCAGTGCCTCGCGTTGACATCCCACGGGAGCTAGCTGTGGTCCCCGTTCAGGCGGGGGGCCATGACCCACAGCTCGAGCAAATCCGCGGGGTGCAGGCCAGGCTCGACGAGGGAACAGGAGCGCTTGAGCCGATCCGCCGGGACGTCGGGCAGGAATGGGCGGGCCAGCCTCCGGCCGAAGAAATACGTCATCTACCCCAGGGCTTCCAGCACCGCATCGCCGACGACGTCAGGGTCAGGCCGCCACCCGCATCCAGTGGGGTTGGCCAGAACCTGGCTGCAGCAGCAATGCTCCTCCGCGCGATGCTGGAGCCATCAACCACCGAGGGGCGGCGAATCCAGGGAGAGCTCAAGAA
This sequence comes from Zea mays, assembly GCF_902167145.1. Taxonomy (NCBI): domain Eukaryota; kingdom Viridiplantae; phylum Streptophyta; class Magnoliopsida; order Poales; family Poaceae; genus Zea; species Zea mays. The sequence continues at coordinate 67,889,986 of NC_050096.1, read as the reverse complement.
TCTCCTGGAAGGCGCCGCGGTCCGACGGGCCGAGAGCTCCGCCTCCCGAAGGCAGGGGTACCCCTCGGAACCTCATGCCGCGACTTCCCGATTCATGCGGGAAGCCTCAGTTTACCCCGGGCGCACGCGCAACACAGTGCATGCGGCCCCAGGTCGCCTCGGCAACGAGCACCATCACCGCGACCGTCGGGCCCACCTCGACGAGAGGGTGCGCCGAGGCTACCACCCCAGGCGTGGGGGACGCTACGATAGCGGGGAGGATCGGAGTCCCTCACCCGAACCACCTGGTCCGCAGGCCTTCAGCCGGGCCATACGACGGGCGCCGTTCCCGACCCGGTTCCAACCCCCGACTACTATCACAAAGTACTCGGGGGAGACGAGACCGAAACTATGGCTCGCGGACTACCGTCTGGCCTGCCAACTGGGTGGAACGAACGATGACAACCTCATCATCCGCAACCTCCCCTTGTTTCTCTCCGACACCGCCCGCGCCTGGTTGGAGCACCTGCCTCCGGGGCAGATCTCCAACTGGGACGACGTAGTCCAAGCTTTCGCCGGCAATTTCCAGTGCACGTACGTGCGCCCCGGGAATTCCTGGGACCTCCGGAGCTGCCGACAGCAGCCTGGAGAGTCTCTCCGGGACTACATCCGGCGATTCTCGAAGCAGCGCACCGAGCTGCCCAACATCACCGACTCGGATGTCATCGGCGCGTTCCTCGCTGGCACCACCTGCCGCGACCTGGTGAGCAAGCTGGGTCGCAAGACCCCCACCAGGGCGAGCGAGCTGATGGACATCGCCACCAAGTTCGCCTCCGGCCAGGAGGCGGTCGAGGCTATCTTCCGGAAGGACAAGCAGCCCCAGGGCCGCCCATCGAAAGATGCCCCCGAGGCGTCAACTCAGCGCGGCGCTAAGAAGGGCAAGAATTAGTTGCAAGCGAAACGCGACGCCGCCGACACGGACCTTGTCGCCGCCGCCGAGTACAAGAACCCTCGGAAACCCCCCGGAGGTGCCAACCTCTTCGACAAGATGCTCAAGGAGCTGTGCCCCTATCACCAGGGGCCCATCAAGCACACCCTTGAGGAGTGCGTCATGCTTCGGCGCCACTTCCACAGGACCGGGCCACCCGCGGAGGGTGGCAGGGCCTGCAACGACGACAAGAAGGAAGATCGCCAGGCAGGAGAGTTCCCCGAGGTCCGCAACTGCTTCATGATCTATGGTGGGCAAGCGGCAAACGCCTCGGCTCGACACCGCAAGCAAGAGCGCCGAGAGGTCTGTTCGGTGAAGGTGGCGGCGCCAGTCCACCTAGACTGGTCCGACAAGCCCATCACCTTCGACCAAGCCGACCACCCCGACCATGTGCCGAGCCCGGGGAAATACCCGCTCGTCGTCGACCCCATCATCGGCGACGTCAGGCTCACCAAGGTCCTCATGGACGGAGGCAGCAGCCTCAACATCATCTACGCCGAGACCCTCGGGCTCCTGCGTGTCGATCTGTCCTCGGTCCGGGCAGGCGCTGCGCCTTTCCATGGGATCATCCCCGGGAAGCGCGTCCAGCCCCTCGGACAACTCGACCTTCCCGTCTGCTTCGGAACACCCTCCAACTTCCGAAGGGATACCCTGACGTTTGAGGTGGTCGGGTTCCGAGGAACCTACCACGCGATACTGGGAAGGCCATGCTACGCGAAGTTCATGGTCGTCCACAACTACACCTACCTGAAGCTCAAGATGCCGGGCCCCAACGAGGTCATCACCGTTGGCCCCATGTACAAACTGATAGTCGCCTAGAGGGGGGGTGAATAGGGCGAAACTGAAATTTACAAATATAAACACAACTACAAGCCGGATTAGCGTTAGAAATATAAACGAGTCCGCGAGAGAGGGCGCAAAACAAATCGCAAGCAAATGAAGAGTGTGACACGCGGATTTGTTTTACCGAGGTTCGGTTCTCGCAAACCTACTCCCCGTTGAGGAGGCCACAAAGGCCGGGTCTCTTTCAACCCTTCCCTCTCTCAAACGGTCCCTCGGACCGAGTGAGCTTCTCTTCTCAAATCAAAGCCGGGAACAAAACTTCCCCGCAAGGGCCACCACACAATTGGTGCCTCTTGCCTTGATTACAATGGAGTTTTGATCACAAGAACAAGTGAGAAAGAAAAGAAGCAATCCAAGCGCAAGAGCTCAAAAGAACACGACAAATCTCTCTCGCTAATCACTAAAGCCTTGAGTGGAATTGGAGAGGATTTGATCTCTTTTGGTGTGTCTAGAATTGAATGCCTAGCTCTTGTAAGTGGTTGAGAAGTGGAAAACTTGGATGCCTTGAATGTGGGGGTGGTTGGGGTATTTATAGCCCCAACCACCAAACTTGACCGTTGGTGGAGGCTGTCTGTTCGATGGCGCACCGGACAGTCCGGTGCACACCGGACATGTCCGGTGCGCCAGCCACGTCACCAATGCCGTTGGATTCTGACCGTTGGAGCTCCTGTCATCTGGGCCCGCCTGGATGTCCGGTGCACACCGGACATGTCTTGTTCATTGTCCGGTGCGCCAGTATGGGCGCGCCTGACGTCTGGGCATTTAATGCGTCGCAGGTAGCCGTTGGCGCCGATATAGCCGTTGCTCCGCTGTTACACCGGATAGTCCGGTGTACACCGGACAGTCCGGTGAATTATAGCGGAGCAGCTCAAGTGAAATCCCGAGGCTGGCGAGTTACTGAGGCCGCTCTTCCTTGGAGCACCGGACATGTACGGTGTACACCAGACAGTCCGGTGAATTATAGCGCGAGTGCCTCTGGAAATTCCCGAAGGTGGTTAGTTTAAGTTGGAGTCCTCTGGTGCACCGGACACTGTCCGGTGGTGCACCGGACAGTCCGGTGCCCCCAGACCAGAGGTGCCTTCGGTTGCCTCTTTGCTCCTTTGTTGAATCCAAAACTTGATCTTTTTATTGGCTGAGTGTGAACCTTTTACACCTGTATAATCTATACACTTGGGCAAACTAGTTAGTCCAATTATTTGTGTTGGGCAATTCAACCACCACAATTAATTAGGGACTAGGTGTAAGCCTAATTCCCTTTCAATCTCCCCCTTTTTGGTGATTGATGCCAACACAAACCAAAGCAAGTATAGAAATGCATAATTGAACTAGTTTGCATAATGTAAGTGCAAAGGTTGCTTGGAATTGAGCCAATGTAAATACTTACAAGATATGCATGGATTGTTTTTTCTTTTTTAATATTTTGGACCACGCTTGCACCATAGGTTTTGTTTTTGCAAATTCTTTTGTAAATCTTTTTCAAAGTTCTGTTGCAAATAGTCAAAGGTAAATGAATGGAATTTTTGTAAAGCATTTTCAAGATTTGAAATTTTCTCCCCTTTTTCAAATGCTCTTCCTTTGATTTTGCAAAACTCCCCCTAAATGAGATCCTCCTCTTAGTGTTCAAGAGGGTTTTAATATATCATTTTTGAAAAACTACTTTCTCCCCCTTTGAACACAATAGGATACCAATTGATAATATTCTTGAAAACACGAAGTTTTTGAAATTGGTGGTGGTGCGGTCCTTTTGCTTTGGGCTCTCACTTTCTCCCCCTTTGGCATGAATCGCCAAAAACGGAACCATTAGAGCCCTCGATGTACTTTCTCCCTCTTTAAATAAGATAAGATTATACCAAAGATGGAGTTCTTTTGCTTGGTGCTCATGGTTTCTCTCCCAAGAATGGAGAGTTGCTTGGAGTGACGGCGAAGGATGAGTTACGTAGTGGAAGCCTTTGTCTTCGCCGAAGACTCCAATTCCCTTTCAATACACCTATGACTTGGTTTGAAATAGACTTGAAAACACATTAGTCATAGCATATGAAAGAGACATGATCAAAGGTATACAAAATGAGCTATGTGTGCAAATCAACAAAAGAAGTTCCTAGAATCAAGAATATTTAGCTCATGCCTAAGTTTGTTAAAAGTTTGTTCATCAAGAGGCTTGGTAAAGATATCGGCTAATTGATCTTTAGTATTAATGTAAGAAATCTCGATATCTCCCTTTTGTTGGTGATCCCTAAGAAAATGATACCGAATGGCTATGTGCTTAGTGCGGCTATGCTCGACGGGATTGTCGGCCATTTTGATTGCACTCTCATTATCACATAGCAAAGGGACTTTGGTTAATTTGTAACCGTAGTCCCGCAGGGTTTGCCTCATCCAAAGCAGTTGCGCGCAACAATGACCTGCGGCAATGTACTCGGCTTCGGCGGTGGAAAGAGCAACCGAATTTTGCTTCTTTGAAGCCCAAGACACCAAGAATCTTCCCAAGAACTGGCAAGTCCCCGATGTGCTCTTCCTATTGATTTTGCACCCCGCCCAATCGACATCCGAATAACCAATTAAATCAAATGTGGATCCCCTAGGATACCAAAGCTCAAACTTAGGAGTATAAGCCAAATATCTCAAGATTCGTTTTACGGCCGTAAGGTGAGCTTCCTTAGGGTCGGCTTAGAATCTTGCACACATACATACGGAAAGCATAATATCCAGTCGAGATGCACATAAATAGAGTAAAGAACCTATCATCGACCGGTATACCTTTTGATCCACGGACTTACCTCCCGTGTCGAGGTCGAGATGCCCATTAGTTCCCATGGGTGTCTTGATGGGTTTGACATCCTTCATTCCAAACTTGCTTAGAATATCTTGAGTGTACTTTGTTTGGCTTAGGAAGGTGCCTTCTTGGAGTTGCTTCACTTGAAATCCTAAGAAATACTTCAACTCCCCCATCATAGACATCTCGAACTTTTGTGTCATGATCCTACTAAACTCTTCACATGTAGATTCGTTAGTAGACCCAAATATAATATCATCAACATAGATTTGGCATACAAACAAATCATTCTCAAGTGTTTTGGTAAAGAGCGTAGGATCGGCCTTTCCGACTTTGAAGCCATTAGCAATAAGAAAATCTCTAAGGCATTCATACCATGCTCTTGGGGCTTGTTTGAGCCCATAAAGCGCCTTAGAGAGCTTATAGACATGGTTAGGGTACTCACTGTCTTCAAAGCCGGGAGGTTGCTCAACATAGACCTCTTCCTTGATTGGTCCATTGAGGAAGGCACTTTTCACGTCCATTTGATAAAGCTTAAAGCCATGGTAAGTAGCATAGGCTAATAATATACGAATTGACTCAAGCCTAGCTACGGGTGCATAGGTTTCACCGAAATCCAAACCTTCGACTTGGGAGTATCCCTTGGCCACAAGTCGAGCTTTGTTCCTTGTCACCACACCATGCTCGTCTTGCTTGTTGCGGAAGACCCATTTGGTTCCTACAACATTTTGGTTAGGACGTGAAACTAAATGCCATACCTCATTCCTAGTGAAGTTGTTGAGCTCCTCTTGCATCGCCACCACCCAATCCGAATCTTGTAGTGCTTCCTCTACCCTGTGTGGCTCAATGGAGGAAACAAAAGAGTAATGCTCACAAAAATGTGCAACATGAGATCTAGTGGTTACCCCCTTATGAATATCGCCGAGGATGGTGTCGACGGGGTGATCTCGTTGGATTGCTTGGTGGACTCTTGGGTGTGGCGGTCTTGGTTCTTCATCCTCCTTGTCTTCCTCATTTGCATCTCCCCCTTGATCATTGTCATCATCTTGAGGTGGCTCATTTGATTGATCTTCTTCTTTATCAACTTGAGCCTCTTCCTCATTTTGAGTTGGTGGAGATGCTTGCATGGAGGAGGATGGTTGATCTTGTGCATTTGGAAGTTCTTCGGATTCCTTAGGACACACATCCCCAATGGACATGTTTCTTAGCGCGATGCACGGAGCCTCTTCAATACCTATCTCATCAAGATCAACTTGCTCTACTTGAGAGCCGTTAGTTTCATCAAACACAACGTCACATGAGATTTCAACTAGTCCAGTGGACTTGTTAAAGACCCTATATGCCCTTGTGTTTGAATCATATCCTAGTAAAAAGCCTTCTACAGTTTTAGGAGCAAATTTAGATTTTCTACCTCTCTTAACAAGAATAAAACATTTGCTACCAAAGACTCTAAAATATGAAATATTGGGCTTTTTACCGGTTAGGAGTTCGTAGGATGTCTTCTTGAGGATTCGGTGTAGATACAACCGGTTGATGGCGTAGCAAGCGGTGTTGACCGCCTCGGCCCAAAACCGATCCGAAGTCTTGTACTCATCAAGCATGGTCCTTGCCATGTCCAATAGAGTTTGATTCTTCCTCTCCACTACACCATTTTGTTGCGGCGTGTAGGGAGAAGAGAACTCATGCTTGATGCCTTCCTCCTCAAGGAAGCCTTCGATTTGAGAGTTCTTGAACTCCGTTCCGTTGTCGCTTCTAATCTTCTTGATCCTTAAGCCGAACTCATTTTGAGCCCGTCTCAAGAATCCCTTTAAGGTCTCTTGGGTTTGAGATTTTTCTTGTAAGAAGAATACCCAAGTGAAGCGAGAATAATCATCCACTATTACAAGACAATACTTACTCCCGCCGATGCTTATGTAAGCAATCGGGCCGAATAGATCCATGTGGAGTAGCTCAAGCGGCCTGTCGGTCGTCATGATGTTCTTGTGTGGATGATGGGTTCCAACTTGCTTTCCTGCTTGACATGCGCTACAAATCCTGTCTTTCTCAAAATGAACATTTGTTAGTCCCAAAATGTGTTCTCCCTTTAGAAGCTTGTGAAGATTCTTCATCCCAACATGTGCTAGTCGGCGATGCCAGAGCCAGCCCATGTTAGTCTTAGCAATTAAGCAAGTGTCGAGTTCAGCTCTATCAAAATCTACCAAGTATAGCTGACCCTCTAACATTCCCTTAAATGCTATTGAATCATCACTTCTTCTAAAGACAGTGACACCTATATCAGTGAAAAGACAGTTGTAGCCCATTTTGCATAATTGAGATACAGAAAGCAAATTGTAATCTAATGAATCTACAAGAAAAACGTTAGAAATAGAATGGTCAGGAGATATAGCTATTTTACCAAGACCTTTGACCAAACCTTGATTTCCATCCCCGAATGTGATAGCTCGTTGGGGATATTGGTTTTTCTCGTAGGAGGAGAACATCTTCTTCTCCCCTGTCATGTGGTTTGTGCATCCGCTGTCGAGTATCCAACTTGAGCCCCCGGATGCATAAACCTTCTTCCTTTTGCCGTCCTTTGCCATGAGGCACTTGTGGCCGACGTTGGGGAAGAGGAGTCCCTTGGTGACGGCGATGTTGGCGGCGTCCTCGTCGGAGGAGGAGTCGGTGGAGCTCTCGTCGGAGTCCCACTCGCGGCATACGTGGGCATCGCCGCCCCTCCTCTTGTGGTACCTCTTCTTTTCTTTCCTCTTTCCCTTCTTGTCGTTATCCCTGTCACTGTCACTTGATAATGGACATTTAGCGATAAAGTGACCGGGCTTACCACACTTGTAGCAAACCTTCTTGGAACGGGATTTGTAATCCTTCCCCTTCCGTTGCTTGAGGATTTGGCGAAAGCTTTTGATGATTAAAGCCATCTCCTCATTGTCGAGCTTGGAGGCGTCAATTGGTTGTCTACTCGGTGTAGACTCCTCCTTCTTCTCCTCCGTCGCCTTAAATGCCACCGGTTGTGCCTCGGACGTGGAGGGTTCATCAAGCTCGTTGATCTTCTTGGAGCCTTTGATCATGCATTCAAAGCTCACAAAATTCCCGATAACTTCCTTGGGGGTCATTTGAGTATATCTAGGATTACCACGAATTAATTGAACTTGAGTGGGGTTAAGAAAAATGAGTGATCTAAGAATGACCTTAACCACTTCGTGGTCATCCCACTTCTTGCTCCCGAGGTTGCGCACTTGGTTCACCAAAGTCTTGAGCCGGTTGTACATGTCTTGTGGCTCCTCCCCTTGGTGAAGACGGAAGCGACCGAGCTCCCCCTCGACCGTTTCCCGCTTGGTAATCTTGGTGAGTTCATCACCTTCGTGCGCGGTCTTGAGTAGGTCCCAAATCTCCTTTGCATTCTTCAACCCTTGCACCTTGTTGTACTCCTCCTTGCTTAGAGAGGCAAGGAGTATGGTTGTAGCTTGAGAGTTGAAGTGCTCGATTTGGGCCACCTCGTCCTCATCATAATCCTTATCCCCTACGGATGGTACATGTGCTCCAAACTCAACAACATTCCATATACTTTTGTGGAGTGAGGTTAGATGAAATTTCATTAAATCACTCCACCTAGCATAATCTTCACCGTCAAAGGTTGGCGGTTTGCCTAATGGAACGGAAAGTAATGGAGTATGTCTAGATGTACGAGGATAGTGTAAGGGGATCTTACTAAACTTCTTACGCTCTTGGCGTTTAGAAGTTACGGAGGGCGCATCGGAGTCGGAGGTCGATGTCGATGAAGTGTCGGTCTCGTAGTAGACCACCTTCCTCATCCTCTTGTGCTTGTCACCTTTTCGATGTGACTTGTGGGAAGAAGATTTTTCCTTCTTCTCTTTGTGGTGTGAGGAAGATCTTTTCTCCTTCCGTTTGGAGGAGTCCTTCTTCTTCTCCTTCCTCTTGGTGTGGGACTCTTCCGATGAAGTGCTCCCTTGGCTTGTAGTGGGCTTGTCGCCGGTCTCCATCTCTCTCTTGGCGTGATCTCCCGACATCACTTCGAGCGGTTAGGCTCTAATGAAGCACCGAGTTCTGATACCAATTGATAGTCGCCTAGAGGGGGGGGGTGAATAGGGCGAAACTGAAATTTACAAATATAAACACAACTACAAGCCGGATTAGCGTTAGAAATATAAACGAGTCCGCGAGAGAGGGCGCAAAACAAATCGCAAGCAAATGAAGAGTGTGACACGCGGATTTGTTTTACCGAGGTTCGGTTCTCGCAAACCTACTCCCCGTTGAGGAGGCCACAAAGGCCGGGTCTCTTTCAACCCTTCCCTCTCTCAAACGGTCCCTCGGACCGAGTGAGCTTCTCTTCTCAAATCAAAGCCGGGAACAAAACTTCCCCGCAAGGGCCACCACACAATTGGTGCCTCTTGCCTTGATTACAATGGAGTTTTGATCACAAGAATAAGTGAGAAAGAAAAGAAGCAATCCAAGCGCAAGAGCTCAAAAGAACACGACAAATCTCTCTCGCTAATCACTAAAGCCTTGAGTGGAATTGGAGAGGATTTGATCTCTTTTGGTGTGTCTAGAATTGAATGCCTAGCTCTTGTAAGTGGTTGAGAATTGGAAAACTTGGATGCCTTGAATGTGGGGGTGGTTGGGGTATTTATAGCCCCAACCACCAAACTTGACCGTTGGTGGAGGCTGTCTGTTCGATGGCGCACCGGACAGTCCGGTGCACACCGGACATGTCCGGTGCGCCAGCCACGTCACCAATGCCGTTGGATTCTGACCGTTGGAGCTCCTGTCATCTGGGCCCGCCTGGATGTCCGGTGCACACCGGACATGTCCTGTTCATTGTCCGGTGCGCCAGTATGGGCGCGCCTGACGTCTGCGCGCGCAGCGCGCGCATTTAATGCGTCGCAGGTAGCCGTTGGCGCCGATATAGCCGTTGCTCCGCTGTTACACCGGACAGTCCGGTGAATTATAGCGGAGCAGCTCAAGTGAAATCTCGAGGCTGGCGAGTTACTGAGGCCGCTCTTCCTTGGAGCACCGGACAGTCCGGTGAATTATAGCGCGAGTGCCTCTAGAAATTCCCGAAGGTGGTTAGTTTAAGTTGGAGTCCTCTGGTGCACCGGACACTGTCCGGTGGTGCACCGGACACTGTCCGGTGTACACCGGACAGTCCGGTGCCCCCAGACCAGAGGTGCCTTCGGTTGCCTCTTTGCTCCTTTGTTGAATCCAAAACTTGATCTTTTTATTGGCTGAGTGTGAACCTTTTACACCTGTATAATCTATACACTTGGGCAAACTAGTTAGTCCAATTATTTGTGTTGGGCAATTCAACCACCACAATTAATTAGGGACTAGGTGTAAGCCTAATTCCCTTTCACAAACACGCGTTCGAATGCGACGTGGAGTGCGTGGAGTACGCCGAGGCCCTCACCGAGTCCGAGACCCTCATCACCGACCTGGAGAGCCTCTCTAAGGAGGTGCCAGACGTAAAGCGTCATGCCGGTAACTTCGAGCCCGCGGAGACGGTTAAGTCCGTCCCCCTCGACCCCAGCGGCGACGCCTCCAAGCAGATCCGGATCGGCTCCGAGCTCGGTCCCAAATAGGAAGCAGTGCTCGTCGACTTTCTCCGCACGAACGCCGACGTCTTCGCGTGGAGTCCCTCGGACATGCCCGGCATACCGAGGGACGTCGCCGAGCACTCGCTGGACATCCGAGCCGGAGCCCGACCCGTCAAGCAGCCTCTGCGCCGATTCGACGAAGAAAAGCGCAGAGCCATAGGCGAGGAGATCCACAAGCTAATGGTGGCAGGGTTCATCAAAGAGGTATTCCATCCCAAATGGCTTGCCAACCCTGTTCTTGTGAGAAAGAAAGGGGGGAAATGGCGGATGTGTGTAGACTACACTGGTCTGAACAAAGCATGTCCGAAGGTTCCCTACCCTCTGCCTCGCATCGATCAAATCGTGGATTCCACTGCTGGGTGCGAAACCCTGTCTTTCCTCGATGCTTACTCAGGGTATCACCAAATCAGGATGAAGGAGTCCGACCAGCTCGCGACTTCTTTCATCACGCCCTTTGGCATGTACTGCTATGTCACCATGCCGTTCGGCTTGAGGAATGCGAGTGCGATGTACCAGCGGTGCATGAACCATGTGTTCGGCCAACACATTGGCCGCACGGTCGAGGCCTACGTCGATGACATCGTAGTCAAGACGAGGAAAGCCTCCGACCTCCTTTCCGACCTTGAAGTGACATTCCGATGTCTCAAGGCGAAAGGCGTCAAGCTCAATCCCGAAAAGTGTGTCTTCGGGGTGCCCCGAGGCATGCTCTTGGGGTTTATCGTCTCCGAGCGAGGCATCGAAGCCAACCCGGAGAAGATCGCAGCCATCACCAGCATGGGGCCCATCAAGGACTTGAAAGGCGTACAGAGGGTCATGGGATGTCTTGCGGCTCTGAGCCGCTTCATCTCACGCCTCGGCGAAAGAGGCCTGCCTATGTACCGCCTCTTAAGGAAAGCCGAGTGCTTCACTTGGACCTCTGAGGCCGAGGAAGCCCTCGGGAACCTGAAGGCGCTCCTGACGAAGGCGCCTATCTTGGTGCCCCCGGCTGCCGGAGAAGCCCTCTTGGTCTACATCGCCGCGACCACTCAGGTGGTTAGCGCCACGATTGTGGTCGAGAGGCAAGAAGAGGGGCATGCATTGCCCGTTCAGAGGCCAGTCTACTTCGTCTGCGAGGTACTGTCCGAAACCAAGATCCGCTACCCACAAGTTCAGAAGCTGCTGTATGCGGTGATCCTGACACGGCGGAAGTTGCGACACTACTTCGAGTCTCATCCGGTAACTGTGGTGTCATCCTTCCCCCTGGGGGAGATCATCCAGTGCCGGGAGGCCTCGGGTAGGATTGCAAAGTGGGCGGTGGAAATCATGGGCGAGACAATCTCGTTCGCCCCTCGGAAGGCCATCAAGTCCCAGGTCTTGGCAGACTTCGTAGCTGAATGGGTCGACACCCAGCTCCCAACAGCTCCGATCCAGCCGGAGCTCTGGACCATGTTCTTCGACGGGTCGCTGATGAAGACAGGAGCCGGCGCAGGCCTACTCTTCATCTCGCCCCTCGGGAAGCACCTACGCTATGTGCTACGCCTCCATTTCCCGGCGTCCAACAATGTGGCCGAGTATGAGGCTCTGGTCAACGGGTTGCGGATCGCCATCGAGCTAGGGGTCCGACGCCTCGACGCTCGCGGTGACTCGCAGCTCGTCATCGACCAAGTCATGAAGAACTCCCACTGCCGCGACCCGAAGATGGAGGCCTATTGCGATGAGGTTCGGCGCCTGGAAGACAAGTTCTACGGGCTCGAGCTCAACCACATCGCCCGACGCTACAACGAGACTGCGGACGAGCTGGCTAAAATAGCCTCGGGGTGGACAACGGTTCCCCGGACGTCTTCTCCCGAGACCTGCATCAACCCTCCGTCAAGATCGACGACACGCCCGAGCCCGAGGCACCCTCGGTCCAGCCCGAGGTACCCTCGGCTCAGTCCGAGGCAACCTCGGCTCGGGCCGAGGCGCCCTCGGTTCAGCCCGAGGTACCCTCGGCCCCCGACGCCGAGACGCTGCACGTCGATGGGAAGCAAAGCGGGGTCGCGCCTGATCAAAACTGGCAGGCCCCGTACCTGCAATATCTCCACCAAGGAGAACTACCCCTCGACCGGGCCGAAGCTCGGCGGTTGCCGCGGCGCGCCAAGTCGTTCGTCTTGCTGGGAGATGGGGAGGAGCTCTACCACCGCGCCTCCTCGACTGCGGAACCAATACCGCGACTCGAGGCGACCCAGCGCACGACTCAGCAGCGCCAGCCTGGCGCGACGGTCAATGCGGCCAAAAATGGGCCGGCAGTAATGGCGGTGGCAGGCTGGCAGGAGCAGCGGTCACGTCGTCAGCCAAGCTTACGTCCCATCCAGGGGCAACGAGAGAACCCTCTCTCACGGCGTGAAGACAACGCGCCCGTGTTCCGTTCCTCAAACGGCTCGCGCACGCGCAACGGCCGCCCCGCGAACCACTCGCCCCGTCGCATTAACTCCGCGGCGGGACAGGCGGCGCCTCTGGCAGGAGAAGCGAGCGACGCTTCGCCTTCGCCATAATGACCGCGTCAAAAAAGGTACGCCGCGTCGTTCGATTTTGTATCATTTTCCTTTTTTCCTCTTTCTCTCTCTTGCAACAGGGACCGAGAAAGGGGGATACCCCGAAAAGGATCCTTCCCCGTGAAGGAACCAGGCTCCGAGCCTCCCTACTGATCAGAGGTTCGAAGGCTGGCCCCTCGGAAGGGTTCAACAGCCGCCTCAGAGCGCGTGGGCTCCACACCCACTACTGGTCAGAGGTTCGAAGGCCGGCCCCTCGGAAGGGTTCAACGGCCGCCTCAGGCTACTCGGGCTCCACGCCCACTACTGATCAGGGGTTCGAAGGCTGGCCCCCGAAGGGTTCACAGCCGCCTCAGACACAGAGCGAGGGATGACCATGGGTACGTTCGATACATAACCAAGGCTCGGGCTGCGCTCCCGAGGTACCCTAGGACATTTCTGAGACCAGCGGGAACGATCTTGTAACGGAATCCCATCAGAGGGAGGCATCGAGCCCTCGGACCCCGTCGCCAGGGGACCGGGTCCGGCAGATCACCCGCAGGTACTTTTGGGCGCGCCTCTGGGCCTCTAGCCGACCCCTAACGAATGGGGCACGGACGTCCACTCGGATTACCCGCCTGCAGCTCACCGGCGACACCATGTTCGGCGCCCATCGAGGGCAACATGGCGCTTTCCCCCCTCCTCCTTGCAGAAAGGCGACGCAGGGGCGTATGTAAAAAAGTCGAGTCTGTCCCTGATCGCCCTCTCGCCCTGTGCAGAGGCTCGGGGGCTGCTCTCGCACACCCGGCTCCGGCCGAACCGTTGACAGCGTCAACATACCAGCCCGAGAACTTGGGACCCGACCGTACACCCGGGCTACGGCCAGCTCGCATGAGGGAACGACCAGACCAGCCGAAGCATTACGCGAGGCATTAAGACCTCGGAGGAGTCAAACCACTCCACCGAGGCCTCGGGGGCTACTCCAGCGGCTAACGTATTTCCGGCTCGCCCGAGGCCCTGTCTTCGCCAAGAAGCAACCCTGACCAAATCGCTGCGCCGACCGACCAAATCGCAGGAGCATTTAATGCAAAGGCAGCCTGATGCCTTTATCCTGACGCGCGCCCTTCAGCCGACAGAGCCGAAGTGACCGCCGTCACTTCGCTGCTCCACTGACCGGCCTGACAGAAAGACAGTGCCGCCTGCGCCGCTCCGACTGCGGTGCCACTTGACAGAGTGAGGCTGATAGGCAGTCAGGCCCGGCCGCAGGCACCATAGGAAGCTCCTCTTCGCCCGACCTAGGGCTCAGACTTGGGCTCAGCCCCAGAAGACGACGAACTCCGCTCCGCCCGACCCAGGGCTCGGACTCGGGCTAAGCCCCGGAAGACGGCGAACTCCGCTCCGCCCGACCCAGGGCTCGGACTCGGGCTAAGTCCCGGAAGACGGCGAACTCCGCTCCGCCCGACCCAGGGCTCGGACTTGGGCTCAACCCCAGAAGACGACGAACTCCGCTCCGCCCGACCCAGGGCTCGGACTTGGGCTCAGCCCCAGAAGACGACGAACTCCGCTCCGCCCGACCCCAGAGCTCGGACTCCGCCCTGGCCTCAGCCGACGGTCTCCGCCTCGCCCGACCCAGGGGCTCGGACTCGACCTCGGCCACAGAAGACAGACTCGACCCCGGCTTCGGAGGAGCTTCCACATCGCCCAACCTAGGGCGCAGACCAGCCACGTCAACAGGAGGCGCCATCATCACCCTACCCTAAGCTGACTTGGGCCACGGGGAACAAGACCGGCGTCCTATCTGGCTCGCTCCGCCAGATAGGCAATGATGGCGCCCCGCATACTCCGTGACGACGGCGGCTCTCAGCCCCCTTACGGAAGCAAGAGGACGTCAGCAAGGACTCAACAGCTCCGACAGCTGTCCCTCCGCCAGGCTCTAGCGCTTCTCCGACGGCCACGACATCACACCAGCTGGGTGCCAAAATCTCTCCGGCTGCCACAACGGCATGTACTTAGGGCGCTAGCTCTCCTCCGCTAGACACGTAGCACTCCGCTACACCCCCATTGTACACCTGGATCCTCTCCTTACGCCTATAAAAGGAAGTACCAGGGCCCTCTTAGAGGAGGTTGGCCGCGCGGGGACGAGGACGAGACAGGCGCTCGCGTGAGGCCGCTCGCTCCCTCTCCCGTGTGGACGCTTGTAACCCCCTACTACAAGCGCACCCGACCTGGGCGCGGGACGAACACGAAGGCCGTGGGATTTCCACCTCTCTCACGCCCATCTCCGGCCACCTCACTTCCCCCCTTCGCGCTCGGCCTCGCGCCGACCCATCTGGGCTGGGGCACGCGGCGACATTTCACTCGTCGGCTTAGGGACCCCCCAGTCTCGAAACGCCGACACCACTGCACTCACCAACCTTCCCAAAGCGAGCGACACTCCCATCCTTAGTAGCAAAGCCCCCCCGGTCTGCCAGTTCCCCTCTTGAACTGACTAACCATCATGCCCAACTGGGGCTCACTGCACGACACCCAACTCAAGATAGATCGAAGGTATGTGTTTTCTTCCTCGATTCTTGTCTTGTCGTGTCTGCAGGACTCAAGGGCAGATTGCAAACCCTCACAAAGTGCACACTGCGCAGGTGCAGGGGCACTCACTGAGCTAGCCTTCTCAAGCAAAGCTATCCTAGCGTCTCTCTCTGCTAGCTCAGGCTGCAAGCCAGGACAAATGGTACACGCACCCAACAGGATAGAGCTAGATCTCAACTCGTCGCGCTCATCTAGCAAGGTAGAGTACTTGGTCTGTAAAGTGGTGATGTTCGACATGTGTAGAGCGCACTCATCACATTCAGTCTCGTCGGACACCTCAACTGAAGCTCTAGCAGACTCAAGTTCCCTAAGCGTGCTCTCGTACTTGGATCTAAACTCTCTCCTCTCAGGAGCAGCCTACCTAAGCAACTTATCCTGACTAGCCAAAGCAACATTCAACTCTTCTATCTCAGCGGCAAGATCATCGACGGAAGGTAGTACCTCAGAAGTAGTGTCGTTGCCGATGTCTTTGTCGTCGCTGGTGTCGACTGCGTCCTCACCAAGTGCCATGGTGCAGAAGCCTCCTGCGGTGTCGGTGATGAAGCATAGCCCATTCAGCTTGTCCTCGACCCGCCTCTCAGTCTCCTCGTCACTCGAGGAAGATATAACATCGTTGGAGTCGTGGTCGAGGTCGCTGAGGGAGGCAAGGAAGGCACGCTCCTTGATATTTGCCTTCTGAAGGTACTTCTTCTTGAGTGCCTCCTTGTTGAATCCTCCCTTGGACTTGTACTTGCCGGAGGAGTACTTGCCCTTGCACCGACCAGAGTGATGGTCGCGTGGGCCAGACTCCAATTTGCCCTTCTTGGAGCAGCTGGCAACGAAGTGGTCGGGATCGCCACAGTTGTAGCATCCGTCCTTGGACCCGCCACGCCGTCGGCTCATACGGTTGTTGTGGAACCGCGTGAACCGGCTGGCCACAAGTGCCGGCTCCTCATCCCCAAGACTCTCCACCTGCTCCTCTGTAATAGACAACAAAGAAGATAGAGCAAACATAGCAGGTGAGGAGTTAGAAGTAGAACCACCTCCAGAGACCAGGGCCATGGTGGGTGCACTAGGGTTCTCAATCTTGGCCCGAGTCTGGTGGTCAATCTTTGTGGACTTGAGCTTGCTGAAGAGCTCATCCACGGTGAGAGTCTCGTAGTTGGGCGACTCGATGATCACCAAGACCTTCACCTCCCAAACCCTCCGATCTAGAGCATGTAGTAATTTCAGCACTCTCTCATGATCACTATAGGGTAGTTGTGCCTTGTTGGCACGCATCTTGTTCACAATTGACTGGAACCTAGAGAACATGGAATCAATGGTCTCTCCAGCAAGCTGTATGAAGTTCTCGTACTCTCGCTTGTACGTCTCAAACAGTTTGGTCTTCACATGATCGTTGCCCTCATGGAATCTCTCAAGGGTAGACCAGATCTGATGAGCCGTAGTCAGATGTCCAACTCGCTCAAACTCACCAAGCGAGAGACATGAGAACAAAGCATTTCGAGCTTTGTTGTTTGAATCATGGAACTCCATTTGAATTGCAGTGATCCGGTCACTTGTAGCATCGAAAATCGCATCAAGGCAAATTTCCCAAACCCGGTAACTGATGCTCTGAAGATACGCAGACATGCGAATCTTCCAGTACGGGTAATTGGTCCTATCGAAGAACAGAGGTTTGCCAACACCTCGTTCCATGTCACACACGTGGATTTCGAATCGATTAGGGAAGGGAAATCTTTAACTGGCTCCGATACCAATTGTAGGACCGGTAAGGCGACCAGAGGGGGGTGAATGGGAGCCAATGGGATTTTTGTCTCCAAACACTGAAAATTAACACTTTACTTCAATTGAGATGAAGTAAGTGCACAAACCATAAACACATCAGAGAACGACTGATATCATGATTACAAAATGTTCCTAACACTCACATGAAACCATCAAAACAAACGGATCGCAAATCGGACACCAAAAAGTCCAAAACGGTCCAATACAGTATCGTCAACAAATGTTGTTTTCAGCAGTACGAAAATCTGTTCTTGATTTCAAAACTATATCAAACAAACTCCGATTGATATGAAATTTTACACACAATTGAGAAAATAACTTTGCAAGATCTCCCCAAATTTTGAGCTCAATCCGACTTGTGAATCACCCGCAGATTTAAAAATACAGCAAAAATTGGGGTTTTGTTGGGGTTTTCTAGAAACGAGTTCAACCTGAGTTTTTCTCAAATCGCGACCAAAATCTGCAACAAATAGGTGTATGCAGTGGTTCGAAGAGTGCAACTCACCACCAAACAATCCCCAAACCAAATCCTCTCAAAGGAATCAAAGTTTTTCACCAACAACACAAGATCGGGAAAAGGAGAAACCAAGACTATAAAACTTCAGAAATTTCAGCAAGGGTACAAACTGAGATTTGAAGCCAAAGAGCCCTGTGGGCCGGACCGGCGACCCTTCCTCTGATTAAACTTGAAAATCAAGAACACAGTCGAAGTACAAAATCACTGCGGAAACCTCGGCTCAACTGGTGTCTACCTAGAGAGAAAACTAGGAGCTCTAGAATGAGTGCTCAAAACAAATGGCAGCCAAGGGATGCTGAACCAACCAGCCCTCCCCTCTATTTATAGAGGGTTATTCTCACTTCCTAAACTACCCCTATTTACATAGAGCCTATGTTGGGGGCCTTCGGCTTCCGAAGGTCCTCAAAAACATGATTTAACAATGTTTCTGGAGTATAATGTGTGAACAGGTATCTTCGGACTTGAATCAGAAAGGGAGAAGCTCAAAAGATACGAAGGTTGACACAGTGCCGAAGCTGTGAAGCAGGAAAGCTTCGGCATGTTCGCAGAAAGGGGAACCGACTTAAAGATGAAAAGGCCATTTAGACCTCGATAGAATGCTATAGAATTATCACCAAATGTAAAGGGCATGTATGTAATTTTGTATGGGTTGTACCCCGTGCCTATAAATAGGTGAACAGTACCCCCGTACTGTTCACGCGGACTTGACATTTGCTTTTGCGTCACACTTGTATTTTCATTTCCTTCCAAGTCGAAGGTACATTTATAATTCAATATTGTTTCTATTCCTTTATGATGAGTTAATAAAGTTAAATGAATAATGTTATACGATTATTCACGCTATCTTTTATGTTTCATATGCTTCGTCTTTTACTAATGTATATTATAGTGATGAAGGTTAATCCTTCATGACCTTCGTCCGGGGATCGTTATATCCTAAGGGAAATAATGCTTCGAAGGACGAAGGATCTTAATGTTTAACATTTTCTGTGTTGCCTTGTTCTTAACTCATAGCATTTGAGAACAAGTCGCCAACATTGGCGCCCACCTCCGGTGAACTCACTTCCACTTCGAGTCTTCATGAACACCTTCGGAAGCTATAGACCTTCGCTATGGCGCCGAAGAAAGCTTCAGCGGCTGGGGCTGCAGCACTACAACCGCTGGACCACAACCAGGAGACCGTCTCTCTTCGGGAGGCCAGAAGCCAGATGAGAAAAGCTGTTAGCCCGACGCTTGAGGAAGAAGAGCTAGACCAAGAAATCAGAGAGATGGAGATGCTACATCAACAAGTGCAGAGGAAGAAGGAGAAGATGGCCCGCCTAGCTGAGTTGCAAAGGCAGATTGACGAAGCTTCTGAGGAAGTTCGCCATCTCACTCACGATGAGCAGAACAGAAGGCCTCATCAGAAAGACCTTCATCAGGAGGGCTTCGTCAACGAAGACGACTGGTATGATAATTTCCATCAGGGAAATTTTGTTTTTGATGATGCTTCTCCTCTGTCTGCTGAGCTGCAGGCTACTCCTTGGCCTCCATCCTATAAGCCACCCCAGCTCCCCATGTTTGACGGCCACTCCGACCCGAAGCAATTCTTGATGAGCTACGAAGCAACAGTGTCTTCGTACGGGGGCAACGCTGCAGTCATGGCGAAGTCTTTCGTCATGGCCGTCAGGAATGTTGCTCAGACCTGGTATTCCTCCCTTCGGCCAGGAACAATCACTTCATGGCAGAAGCTGAAGGATATGTTACTGACCAGCTTTCAAGGATTTCAAACGAAGCCGGTTACAGCTCAAGCCCTCTTCCAGTGTATTCAGGATCACGAAGAATACCTTCAGGCGTATGTCCGAAGGTTCTTACGATTGAGGGCGCAGGCACCAACGGTGCCCAATGAAATCGTTATCGAAGCCATGATCAAGGGGCTTCGTCCTGGACCTGCAGCTCAATACTTTGCTCGGAAGCCTCCTCAGACCTTGGAGAAATTGCTCCAAAAGATGGATGAGTACATTCGTGCCGACAATGACTTTCGCCAAAGAAGGGAGGAGGCCTTCAGATTTTCTGAGATGACCAGGGGCTTCGGAGGAAGATACTACCCGAGGCATGTCCGTTCCATTCACAGCACTCAGAATGATGATAAGGGGAGTCAGCAAAACAGGTCGCAGTGCTCCTCACAGGCTTCGGGGCAACAACAAACTTCCTTTCAGCCACCAGCTCCAAGAGGCAGAGGCGCCAGGGGCTTCGGCGGAAGATTCGGAGATCAGCCAAGGAGACTGTTTTGCCTATTCTGTGGAGAGGGCAAGGGCCACACCACTAGGACGTGCCATGTTACAATCCAGAAGCAAAAGGAACTAGCCGAAGCTGCATCTCAACAAGCTCAGTCGAAGCAGGTTATGCATACTGCTTCGTTTCATCCGCCTTATGTCCCACAATACATAGACAACCACCCTGCGGCTTCTGTAGCTTCGGCAAGTCAACCTCAAGCTTCCTGGCAGCAGCTTCCGCCTCCACCTCCATTGCAGCAAGGTCAACAGCCAGAAGGGAGTCAATACGCTCCACAGCAGAGGGACTTCAGAGAACAGTCCGAAGCTCGCACAGTCAACAGCACTGTGCCAGAGTCGAAGCACATTTATTGACATATCCTACCTTTGATAGCAGTCTTTTCTATTCAGTTTTATTTTCTGTGAAGCAAAAAACATTGATAGTTTTCATGTAATAATTTCGTTGTTTCCACGAGAAAAATTTATTTGATTCACAGGCCTAAGTTGCCGAAGCTTAAAATTTCTTCCGTTACCAAGAAGGACCTTCGGACTAAAAATCCTTCGGAGTAACAAAAAGTCGTTCTAAGGAACGCAGAGTAAGTTTATAAAGTCACAAAAAGTCGTTCCAAAGGGAGCGCAGCGTAAGTTTTCTGCTCAGAAGTCGTTCCTAAAGGAATGCAGAGCCTACAGCGAAAAATCAACGCTGATACCGTCTAAGTAAAAGACGAAGAAGCTCCTAAGGGAGGCTTACAGCGAAAAGTCAACGCTGATACCGTCTAAGTAAAAGACGAAGAAGCTCCTAAGGGAGGCTTACAGCGAAAAGTCAACGCTGATACCGTCTAAGTAAAAGACGAAGAAGCTCCTAAGGGAGGCTTACAGCGAAAAGTCAACGCTGATGCCGTCTAAGTAAAAGACGAAGAAGCTCCAAAGACGTTCCTAAGGGAATGCAGAGCTTACGAATATATTTTATGTGTATCTTCGGAACAAATGTCACATGCATAACATAACATCATCACATCATTTTGCATAGCATAAGCATCATACATCATATCGCATTTGGCAAGAGAAGGGGACACTCTCAACCTTCGAAGGGATGCTTTGAAAAAGTGACATTGAAATTGTATAGCTTCGGAATACAGTTTCGGGGAATATTTTCACGAAACATGGGCGAACTTTATCAGATCAATATCAAAGTTGCATAGCTTCGGAAAATAGCTTCGGAAAATGTTTTCACGAGGCATCGATGTCATTCATCAGAATAATTTTGACAAAGGCTATCTTCTTCACGACGCATGAAAAGAAGGGAAGGTGTTTTTTCGCCGAAGGCTCAAAAGTGGTATGTATTTAAAGTTTCATGCATCGTAAAGAATTCAATAATGAAAAGAGACTTGTATATTACATTCAAATGTACAAAGTGTTGCATAGATTACACTTTAAATGTTTTTTCCAAATAGCACCTAATCTTCCCTCAATACTGCTTCGGCGGCTTCATTCAGAAGTTGGTCAACAACCTTGTCCATGATAGTTTCGGCCATTTGATTAATTTCTTCATCCCCTTTTGTGTGGGGGTCGGCAGATCGTCCAACAGTTTCTGAGCGAAGAGAACACTTCTTCAGTACTTTTACAAATCGTGAGCAAAGTTTAAAATGAAAATTACAACGCAACAAGAACGACTAGTTGGTACCTAACTGTCCTTCGGGCTCCCTACTCCTTTCGGCAGCGTCTGCTACTCTTCTAGCATCGTGAATGCCTTTTTCGCTTCTTTCAATGATCTCTCGCGCCATTCCTCGGCCGCCGTCGTTCCAGATATCAGTAAAAAATTTGCCACCAACCACGCTCGCTTCGGCCGAGGGGTCCTTGATGTCTTCGGTAGATAAGGTAGCTTCGGATTGAGCTAAAAATTTTACATGTTCGCAACCTTTCTTCTCTAAGACGGAAGCAATTCCTCTGGCGCCCGAAAAAGCACATATGTCGCCACGACTGTTCAGAATCTCTTCGAAGGCCTCTGCTTCGTGGCTAATCCATTCCAGCGGACCTTCGGGGTTGCCTCGAGAGAAATTCTCTTCGCTGGAAAAGGCGCCTACGCTGGCGAAGCTGGATTTAATTTTATTCACACATTCTACAGATTTGACATAGCATTTCCCCTGAGATGTGCGAAGCTCCTTAACTTTTGATTCCAATTTGTTGACCATAAAATCACTAAGTTCTCGTTTCGTTTCCTCAAGCGCGCGCTCCTCTTTAGCTCTAGCCAGCTGTTTCTG
Source organism: Zea mays (assembly GCF_902167145.1). Lineage (NCBI taxonomy): Eukaryota > Viridiplantae > Streptophyta > Magnoliopsida > Poales > Poaceae > Zea > Zea mays. Next base: position 67,867,928 of record NC_050096.1, on the reverse strand, counting down.
AAGATCTTTAATCTCGCGTTTTTGAGCTTCGGCCTGGGCCTTTGAAGCAGCTTCGTCTTTTTTCACTTTATCTACCAGTGTAAGTAGAATTTTATCTTTTTCCAAAGCTTCGTTTCTCAGTTTGATAACTTCGGAGCGTAAATTATTAAACGCAATTTCATAACTTTCATCTTCGGCACTCTTTTGCGCTCTTAACGCGTTGCTTAGGATCAGGCCCTATATGAAAAAAGAATTCATATAAGAAAAAAGGAATGAGTTGCGTAAAAAAAAAATAGGGGGTTTTTTCTCAAGTGTTTAATTCCCGTACCTTCAGGCTGTTGTACGCGAGGCTGTCTGCGAGATCCTCTTTCGTCATGGCACTTAACCCAGCTTCAAGCTTCGGAAAGCCTATGCTTCTCGCCATCTCTCGGCAGACGGATAGCTCTTTGTTATCAGGCAGGCAGTATAAGAAGTCATCTTCATTTGTTCCATTAAATATTACTGCCCCCTTCGGATATTTCAGCTCCTTTGCATAATGGTTGGCCTCATGAGTTTCTTCCTCAGATAGCTTTTTCCCCGAAGCATGTCGTATGATGTAATCATGCATGCCGGCAGGTGCTTCGGGGATGACGGTGTCCGTTTCTTCAACTAATATTGGTTCCGGAATTTTTACTGCTTCGGCCTCAAAAGGATGTTCTTTGAAGGGCTCTGAAGGCCCAGCTTCAGCTTCAGCTTGTTGAGCCGAAGCTTCAGTAGAAGCTTCAGCAACTTCAACACTCTTTTTTGGAATTGTGCTTGAAGACTTAATTGTCTCCAAGACGTCTAGTACATTTACCATTCTTTTCCTTTTTGGGGTCACTGATGGCCCCTTTTGGTTTTTTGCTGTCCCAATGATTGCTGTAGGACTCAAAACTTCTGATGTTTTGGAGCCCTCAGTTGCTTCTCTTACCTCCTCAATTTTTTCTGTGAGCGGCGCTTCGGTTTTCTCTTTTGTTTCTGACAACAAAATGTTTGATTGTTCTGATTCTATCTTTGGTGGCACTTCGGCCGTTTCTGCGATCTCTGGCAACAAGGCTGGCTCGATTAGTTTTTCAGCTTCGGTGGCTGAAGAAGTTTTCCCGGTAAACTCCGACACCGAAGCTGGTTCAATATAACGCGGCCGTTGCGTAAGAACCTTTATCTTTTTCCTTTTCGGTTCTGGCTCGCTAGGAGCAGCTGCAGCTTCTTCTTTTGCAGAGATTGTGTTTTTTCTCTTCTGCCTTCGAATGGGATAGCAGTAATCAGGGTAGACAAACCCAATGGCATCAAATACCCGATTCAGTCTCTTCTTTTTTCGGCCTCCGAAGGCTGCTGACATTGCGTTATCTTCAGCCTTCGAGTAGGTCCCGAGTAGCTCATCACTTAAATTGTCAATGCTTTTCAACCACTCATCATCTGGCTCAATAAATTTATCTCCAAATTTGAAGGTGTACTTCAGTCTCACAAGCTCACCTTCGTCGGCCTCTTTTATGGTTTCTTGTGGCATTTCCCATTTCTCAGCAAGCGGCCACACCCTGAAGGCGATATGTTCTTGTACTAAGTCCCTTGTTCCTATAAAAGAGCAGACAACGCCGAAGGCTCTTTGGCACTCTTCGGCGGCTTCGTTCATTTCAACCTTCGGCCTCCGAAGGCCGAAGCTTTGCCAAATAGGACGCATAATTATACCTTTGATGTCTTCTCGTGCTGATAGGTCATTCTTCACATAAAACCATTCTGTCATCCAATCCCCGGGCCATCTCTTCCGAAAGGTTGGTACGGGACAGCTTGCCCCGGACCGAGAAACGAAGCTGTAGCAGCCAAAGTTGTTATGGTACTGTTCTTTGCCCCAAGGCTTTGTTTCATATAATAATTCATGAACATTACAAAAGCTTCTTGCGTCAGGCTTCAGACCTTGACTCCTCGCGGCCCACACGAAGATATTTAGCCTTATAATTGCCTCGGGAGTAAGTTGATGAAGATAGACTTCGAAGATTTTCAACACCTCCACGACGAAGCTGCTCAAGGGGAATCGCAATCCAGCTTTCAAAAAGCTTCGGTACACCACAACTTCATTTTCTTCAGGGTGTGGACAAGTTTTTTCCCCTTCGTCCGCCCTCACAATGGACAGATCCCGGAAATACCTTCCTCTCATATTAACAAGATGATTCTCTTTGATAGTTGATTTACCATAAACTGAATGGCTTGGTCGCCAGGGGCGATCTTCGGAGTCTTCGCCACCGCTGTCCATATCATAACTTTCACTGTCACCAGTATCTTCAGACAGCCCCTCCAGAATTTCCTTGGTAATCTTTTCTGTGTTGGACTTCGACATCGCTATAAGAAACCCTAGGTTCTTCTCTTCATCAAGACTCAGCTTCATCTCAGCACCAGCCTTCTTAGCAGCTTCAGACATCTTCGGAAGCGCTAAAAAACTGTTTCTAAAAGCCGAAGCTTCAAAGCTAAAAACTTAGCAGATCACAGTGCACAAGAGCTAAAAAATGAGTGAGCAGGAGTGGTTGGCCAGAAAGCGTGCAAAATAAGTTTGCGGTATGGCCGTATTTATACGCTTGATGCGTTGAAAGTTGAAAGACCCCACTTGTCATTGAGTGTTGCTATTCTAGCAAAGGGAAGGTGTTTTTTCGGACCTTCGGCATAAAGCCTTCGTTCATATCACAATCTGAATTTATTATTTCAAACAAATTAATATTGCGAGGGGCTACTGTTGGGGGCCTTCGGCTTCCGAAGGTCCTCAAAAACATGATTTAACAATGTTTCTGGAGTATAATGTGTGAACAGGTATCTTCGGACTTGAATCAGAAAGGGAGAAGCTCAAAAGATACGAAGGTTGACACAGTGCCGAAGCTGTGAAGCAGGAAAGCTTCGGCATGTTCGCAGAAAGGGGAACCGACTTAAAGATGAAAAGGCCATTTAGACCTCGATAGAATGCTATAGAATTATCACCAAATGTAAAGGGCATGTATGTAATTTTGTATGGGTTGTACCCCGTGCCTATAAATAGGTGAACAGTACCCCCGTACTGTTCACGCGGACTTGACATTTGCTTTTGCGTCACACTTGTATTTTCATTTCCTTCCAAGTCGAAGGTACATTTATAATTCAATATTGTTTCTATTCCTTTATGATGAGTTAATAAAGTTAAATGAATAATGTTATACGATTATTCACGCTATCTTTTATGTTTCATATGCTTCGTCTTTTACTAATGTATATTATAGTGATGAAGGTTAATCCTTCATGACCTTCGTCCGGGGATCGTTATATCCTAAGGGAAATAATGCTTCGAAGGACGAAGGATCTTAATGTTTAACATTTTCTGTGTTGCCTTGTTCTTAACTCATAGCATTTGAGAACAAGTCGCCAACAGCCTATCCATTCCACCGGGGGCGAAATGGACCAACTCCTAGGTTTTCGATCCAACGGCCACGTCCTTCACACGGAGTTGCTTCGCCTTGATGCACCCTTTGTGATCATGTCACGTGCCGCCACCGGTTCCCCCTGGAACTGCCACCGCCGAGTTTTGAGGTCCAAACTCAGCAAAACCCGCCATCCGTAGCGCTGGGTGGGTTTGAGACCCAAACCACCAAACATGTCGTGAGCACCGCACCTCGTGCACGTCGTTCACGATCAGACGCGTGTCCCGCCAGTCCTCGACCATGCCGGTAACACGGTCCACTCCACCACGTCCTCGCACAAGTGTGTGTCCCAGGTGTCAGCCACCGCGGTTGGTCACCTAGCTGCTCTGATCCGTCAGTCAAGACCCAACACTCACCCTTCACCGCTCCCTATCCATCAGCACGAGCCCGCATGACCTTCACCTCAGCCATCAACCACCGTTCCTATGCTCCTCACTTGCACACCTCAAGTTGACCGACATGGTTGCACAAGCATAATCTCACACTCTGGTCAGTCCACTGACTATCCCAGAGTGCTACCCATTGACAATCACTCATCATCAACCCGAACCACAAGGGACAAGTCAACCTTGTGTTCGCGTTAATAAGTGATGAACTATGTTAGTTTAGGGTTTAAATGATGTGATATATAAAATTATGAGTATTGTTAGTTCTTTCTAGTGTTAAATTAGTATGAAATTAACTAGCAATTGATTATATTGTTGTATATATACATGTATACTATTTTTTGTGGTGGCTCGCGAGCTAAACGAGCCAGCTCAAGCTAGCAAACGAGTCGAGCCGAGCTGGTTCTCTGGCTCGGTTGCTTAACGAGTCGAGCCGAGCCAGCTCGTTCCCTTAACGAGCCAGCTCGAGCTCAGTCGAGCTGAACCGAGCTGGCTCGATATCCACCCCTAGACACCGATCGAGAAGGGAAATTGCGTTCACCACTGGAACAATGCAAATGAAAATAAAAAGAAAAGGAGGCCCCTGAAATAAAGAAACCGAGTTCGGTCAACCTGCTGCCAACCGGATCGAGCCACATCCAAGCTAAGCTAAGGCCCTGTTTGGAAATGTAGTTTTCTCATACTACAATATTTCAATACTATAGTATGCAGTATGCTATGATACAAAACTGTAGTTTTAGCAAAACCAAAACAAAATCAAAGTATTTCTTCATACATAGCACTATTTGGTAGCATTGTTTTTGGCTTATATAAATAAGGAAGACAAGTTCAAATTCAAATAGCTACAACTTATGACGGGTTGCATCATCGGCAAGACAAGTTCAAATTCAAATTAGTTTGTTGTAACCATCTGAGTATCAAAGTTCACAAAGATAAAGAATTAGCAATTAGCATTCACATGCTTCTATGTATGGAACTCGCTGAAGAATTAACAATTAGCATTCAAATGCTTCTATGTATGGAACTCTGAGTACGTAGAAATCTACTTAGTTGCATTCACTAATCAGATTTCTATTTAGAAATCTACTCAGTTGGAGACCTGCGTACTGAATGGAAACCTGCGTATTGAACTTCATGTGCTAATTCTACTAAAAACCTGCGTACCTGAAACGTCCTTTATGCATTAGAGCTCTACTGAATGATCACCATATTGGATCGAAAAGCAGGTGACTTGCATCAGGCTTAGTTCTTACTTCAGGAACAAGATGATTTGTGAGATCTTTGTTTCCCGAAGAGTGCTAGCATTACATATGCTTTTGGTTCGTCAACCTCCACCAAAAAGCAGGGGCATATGTTGAGAACCAAAATAATCACCGAACGGTCCGGCCCTATAGGCCGGACAGTCCGCGGTCTGGACGATCCGCAGTGGCGACGCGGACGGCCCGCACGTGCATAGAATCAGTTAGGGTTCCAGATTTCTTACGTGATTTGTTAGCTAAACTTGCGAGATTTACTCGAGAGCCGACTTGTAACGGGTGCGGACCTCCCCTTTATATATATAGATGAAGGGTCACAGTCGATTGAACCCCTACACTCGATCCAATCAACTCTACTTATCGTTTTTACCTTATGCAATAGGAGTATAGCCCTAGTTTAGCCTTCCTCTAACTCGAATCTTCACATCTCTTCGACTCTACGTCGACTAGAGACGTCTTGGGTGGCTTGTCGACACCAAGACACATCCTAGGATCTCTTCCTTCCGACGGGGTCCCTCCTGGCAGGCGAGATCTAGGTCTGTTGCGAAGAAGACGACTCTCTACGCGACCGCGGATTGTCCGAGCCCTAGGCGCGGACCGTCCGGACATACGTAGAGAAGGAGTCGCTCCTGCGTCCAGGTCACGAATCGTCCGGCCCAGGGCCACGGATCGTCCGGCCCAGGGCCACGGATCGTCCGCGCCTCCGCAGAGAGCCCCTCTAGGTGGTTCGTTCCCGTTTTTGGTGTCCAGATCGGCGCCAACAAAGTTTAAAGTAGGAGGTGGAATAAAACGTGGGATAAAAATTCTGTTGGAGATGTATTAAGGTTGTCTCATCATCTTACCTATCATATCCACTATTTCAAACTTCACTTTATGAGCGGTGCAATCTACAATATAAATAGTGTTCTATATGATCATGTACACGATTTATTGAAGACACCCTAAGGTGTCGTTTGGTTTAGACGTTGTTAAGGGAATGGTAATGGGATCTCTTACCAGCAGTAATGGTTACTAGTTATAATTAGATTAGATAGTAGTATCTAGTACTACTAGAAAAAGCTCAAACAAACAAAAGTATCGGTATCTATTACCCTATGTAATCTATTTACGTTACATCTCTGCGAATCAAACACACCTAAGTGTCTATCGAACCAACTCGCGATTGTATTGTAGTCTTGCCGTTATATAAAAAAACTAAGGAACTTACGAAGAAACCAAGCGGGTAATAAGCAAGCTATTGCTACATGAGTGGACTCATATTGCGAGAAATAGACTATATAATTATCTCTACTACTTATTAAGGCTGCAATAGTAGCCTGCCTTTTTGTGTTCTGCCGATTCGGTCTCTGACAGGTAGGGCCCACATACTGACAGGTTCCCCGTGCATGCTCCTGGTTCAGCCAAAAAATTACATCCCACAACACATCCGGTGACCACAACAGTACTACTACGCGCACAGGTAGGCATATAAGCAGATTTAAACACCAACCGGTGGGCAATGTGGTACTAACTTTGACCTGCAAACCATGAAGACAAAGACACATGCGCCATATGAGGCCCATCTGCCAATTTGTACGAGGCCCATCTCCCATGACAAATGAAAACCCTAATCTCCAGCACCCCGGCGGCCTCCAGCGCTCCCGCTCCTTGCTCGCCTCCACCCGCGGCCACCACCGCCCTGCGGCCCCCGCCGCTTGCCAGCCTCCACCGCGCCGCGAGTCGCGCCGTTCCTGCACCGGCTGGTCCTGGAGCACGGGAGGACGAGCATGTACTGGTTCGGCCCCAGCCCCAAGGTGACCATCGTCGACTCGGACCTGGCCGAGGACGTGTTGTCCAACAAGTTCGGCCACTTCGAGAAGCTCAAGGTCCTGGCGCTGTCCAAGATGCTGGGCTCCGGCGTGGCCAGCCACGAGGGCGAGAAGTGGGTCAAGCACCGGAGGATCCTCAACCCTGCGTTCCATCTTGAGAAGCTCAAGGTACTACTAACTACTACATATAATTAATTGCATATAATTAATTGGTCCTTGGAATTATCTGGCAATGTGCAGCGCATGTGCCGGCGTTTTCTACGTGCTGCGAGGAGCTGGTGAGCAGGTGGGCGGCGGAGTCCCTTGGCTCCGACAGCTCGTGCGAGCTGGACGTCTGGCCGGAGCTGCAGAACCTGACGGGAGACGTCATTTCTCGCACCGCGTTCAGCAGCAGCTACAGCGAAGGGAGAAGGATCTTCCAGCTACAGGCCGAGCAAGCTTCGCTTGTCATGACCAACATTCGGAAGATCATGATCCTCGGCTACATGTGAGTTAGTAGTTAGTACTACCTTGGTTGCTGTGTGCTCAGTACTGACGATTAAACAGTTAGCAGTGTGTTCAGTACTGATTAAACAGTATCCTAAAACAAAATGTTTCACGGAACGTACGGGGCCATGCCTTGCCTTGATCAGGTACTTGCCTACCGCGAACAATAGGAAGATGCGCAGGAACAACAGGGAGGTGGAGTCAATCCTGCGAGAGATAATCGGGAAGAGGATCCAGGCAAGGTGGGTCTACTGCTGGAGACAAACATGAGAGACGACATGGGGATGACGATCGAAGACGTGATCGAGGAGTGCAAGGTGTTCTACTTCGCCGGGATGGAGACCACGTCGGTGCTGCTCACGTGGACGATGGTGGTGCTCAGCATGGACCCGGAGTGGCAGGACCGCGCGAGGGAGGAGGTGACGGCTCTGTTCGGCAGGGACGGCAAGCCCGAGTACGACGGCCTAAGCCGCCTCAAAGTCGTGAGTACTGCTGACTACTTCTTCCGGCCGTTCATTCAGATTACTCTTGTTCCTTTTGTGTCGTCGTCCGTGCGCGTGCGTGCAGAACGACCGATGGATGAGTGAAACGGCAACGCATGCGTGCCGTGTATATATATGCTGCAGGTGACCATGGTGCTCTACGAGGTGCTCCGGCTGTACCCGCCGGCCACCTCCGTCGTCCGGCAAACGTACAAGGAGATGGAGGTCGGAGGCGTCACCTACCCCGCGCGACGTGATCCTGGAGCTGCCTGTGCTGCTCATCCACCACGACCCGGACATCTGGGGAGGCGACGCGCGCGAGTTCAGGCCCGACAGGTTCTCCGAGGGCGTGTCCAGGGCCTCCAAGGACCCCGGCGCGTTCCTCCCGTTCGGCTGGGGCCCGCGCATCTGCATCGGCCAGAACTTCGCGCTGCTGGAGGCCAAGATGGCGCTCTGCATGATCCTCCAGCGGTTCGAGTTCGGGCTCGCGCCATCCTACGCTCATGCGCCGCATACCGTGATAACCTTGCATCCTATGCACGGTGCGCAGCTTAAGCTCAGAGCAATATGATCTTGACACGATGGGTGTCCCATCATTGATGCCATTGTTATGTATAACCTTACAATTCAGATAGGCACTCGGCCCTGTTAATGTCTGAAATAAGTATCTTCGCGTTGGCATTTTGTAATGTGCTTTTCACGTACCATTGGTGCTTTATTGCCTTTTGTATATAAACATGTGGATATATGTAACTCGTACATTACACAAACAAACACAAACACACCAGAGCCAGAGCTATAGGGTGGAGCTATAAACCGTGGCTCTACTTTTGTACACAAAATTGGCTCCACATGTTCTTCCAATCCTGCAACTGCGTTTTTCGCATCCCCGTTTGGTACAGCTTCTCCGGCTCTTCCTGTGTTCTTGATCCCTTTGTTCCCTTTGATTTCATCTCCGCTCACTTTCTTTCTGTTCGATTTTGACGCCTGCAGATTGCAAGAATGGGATTGCTAAGCAAGCTAAGATTTCAATGGCATATTCCTTCATACATAGGCCATTGAGCGACGAGGCACACCGCGTCAGCACTCCCGTGGTGGTCACTTGCAATGACCAGAGACGGGAGGTCTTCGTTGCCCAGAACATCGCTAACAAGAAAATTGACCGCACCGTTGCATTCGACAAGGTAGCTATTTTACTCCACTTGTTGGCCACTGCCACACCCCAGGCATTCACTTGATTGATTCATCACTTGGTAACCAACCGAACACGCAGGTGCTAGGTCCAAAGTCTCAACAGCAGGACGTCTTCAACCATGCTGTTGTGCCACTTGTCAGCGAGGTTGACGGTTATAATTGCACAATATTTGCATATGGCCAGACTGGAACTGGCAAAACGTACACAATGGAAGGAGGAGGGGACAAAGCACTGGTGCAGTTTTTATTATATATATTCACATGCTACACATGTTTCTGAATTCTGATGCGGTTAGTTTGCTGCTTCAACTGATGCCATAACTCTACTCCATTTCTGTAGAATGCTGACCTCCCGACTGATGCCGGTGTCATTCCAAGTGTTGTTAAGCGCATATTTGACATCCTCGAGGCACAGAGTGCAGAGTACAACATGAAGGTTTCTTTTCTTGAGTTGTACAATGCGGAGCTCACTGATCTTCTAGCTCTACAATGAGGTAAATGTAAATGTGATGTACCGGCCACTACTTCATCCTCAGATCTCAAGTCTTCCCGTGTTCTTGATCCCTTTGTTCCCTTTGATTTCATCTCTGCTCACTTTCTTTCTTTTGATTTTGACGCCTGCAGATTGCAAGAACGGGACTGCTAAGCAAGATAAGATTTCAATGGCCTATTCCTTCATACATAGGCCATTGAACCGGAAAATTTTGTCGGTATTCGGTAACTATAGGATCATGTGGTTGTTGGTCGAGTTGGACCAATTATGCTGGCTCATTTGTTGGATGTTTTGACAAGTCGATTCTAGCTTCCTTATGATCTATGTTAGATTTGGTAATGCATACCAGTTAGTAAAGCATTTACGATGTACATTGTTATACATAGAGCTTTACATCGCAAAAATTATCAGTTTCCCTCAGTTACGATATGCATTTAGTATTTATCGTATTTTGAAAATTAATAACCTATTATACTATGATAGGCTTGACTTCACGTTTATCTAAATAACTTAGTGCGATGATGCTTGAAAACTTATCTTCCATTTTGCCAGATCAATGAATAAAAGGATTATTCATATCAATGTCCATGCACCTTCTCAGAAAATCCTTTTGTGATGTTGGTGTTGGATTCCTGGACCTGTACTGGTACATATGCTAAGTCATCCACAAATCTGACCCAGAATTGTACCGTTCTTTTTATAGCCATGTTTGGTACTTGTTTGAGTGCTCCATAGTTCGCAAGTTTGTTTTGTTATGATGTATTTTGACATTTGAATCTCAGACATGCTTAGGAACTACTGATTTGAATTTATGGGCTAACAGTTCCAGTATTTCAAATAGAAAGTATGCTATATCAAATAAGTTGATGATACTTTTGGTACTGGAGAATGAAGTTAGACTGCATTTGATATTAGAAGTCTGTTTGTCTGATTGCAGTTGATTATAAAGAAGCTAGAGCTGATATTAGAAGTCTGATATTAGAAGTCTGTTTGTCTGATTGCAGTTGATTATAAAGAAGCTAGAGCTTCCAGTCAAGTTTGATATTAGAAGTCTTCTTTTGCTTTTACATTTTGTTTTTTATGATCTTGATCTTAGAAGCAGGGTTTTGGTACCAGCTTAACTAATTTTCTGAAGTTTTATGTTCTTACTTTAATTATAACTAGATGATTGCAATAAGATATCATGAGGCGCGCCGAGGAGAACAGGGGCCTCCTCTCCGCCTCCTCCTTCGACAGGCAGCTGCTGCGGTACGACCATCAGGCGTTTCATTTGTTGTACAATATGTGAATCAATCTTCCATTGGTATGAACTGTGATCTGATTCTTTGTCTCGACCGGTGCAGGAAGGAGGTGGTGAGGAGGGTCAAGGCCGCGGTGGCGGGACGTGAGTGAAGTGAGCTTTGTCGAGCCTATATGTGGAGGTCGGTCGTGAAGCTGGGACTAGGACAAGGGCGAGCTGAAGGCTAGAAGCTGTAAATGCACCCTTCAAGAGTCTTCATAGGCCAAGTCTCTACATAGGTGTTGACAAAAAGGGAAATTCATGACAATGCGTTTATATGAGATTGTCCAATATCGAAACCAAGAATACATGGGGGGCAACTGTATTCGATTTTTGTTTCTCTTTCGTGGAGTATTACTGAAATATATGCTTCCAGTGTTGAAGTTTCCAAATTAAATGTTATCTCTGTACAAAGTGTGCAGGCTCGGTTATAGGAATTTTATAAAGAAAATGACAAATATACATGTACGAACTTCAAATATTTCCTGGTACTAACCTCTCTGCTCTGAGATGACATGTTCTTTTGCTGTTATGAAATCAAATATTTCTTCATGATCTCTTATAATCTGTCAAATGATGTTTGCCCAGTGGCAATAGAAAACCCTTATATTAAAGAGATAATCGATGATGATGCGGACAGACCTAAAGATGTTTGCTCAACTTTTGCTATGAATTTATTAGTAGGATGTCTTGGATATAGAGTAAGCAAGTTATGTGTTGTTTATTTTCATGCTAAATGATCTTTCTGGAACTTACAGTGCATGGAAGGAAACAGTGGGCGATGAAAGCAGGGAATTTGGGAGGTACATGCGACAGAGAGAAGAGCAAGAGAAGCAGGAAGCGGAGTTGTTCACTCGGGCTCCTGTAACCAAACATGATAAGCAGATCGAGAAGCGCATAAGGAGACAACTTCATGGGTATGTTCAGATAGTTTATCTTTTGTTGCTTATTGACTGTGTAAATACACAATCGCCTTTGATAGCACTTGGTTTGCCCATTGGGATTTTCAGCTTGTCTTAATATCCAACGTACACCACCATCTGATATTTGATCCCGACAACAGGCTAGGAGGCTTAACTGACGATTTTGGCCTTGGGATGAACATGCTGTTGGGAGGAGACAAGGAAGATGATGGCGGTTCAAGAAAGTCGCATGGCAAAAGCGGAAACCGAAAGAAGCACCTGAAGAACAGCAAGAAGAGGATGAGGCATTAGCCCTAGACCCACACTGTTGTAGCACTTCAATATACTGATAGAGCCTAGAAGACGGTTCAAGCAAGCCACACGAAAAGTGAAGCCGGAGAAAATACCAAGAAGCCAAGTAGAGAAAAAAAGCTTTGGTTCCTGTCGTATTATTTCTGAAACACAAAACTTGATCTGAGCGACTGATCGTGAGCTAATGTAACAGTATGAATTATATGGCTTGAACATGGTAGGTGTAAAATGTTTTGTTCATCGGTAGAGTATTCCAGATGTGATCGGCTTAACAGTATGAATTATATAGAACTATGTGAGCCAATGTAACAGTATGAATTATATAAGTTATCAAGATATTACATGCCCTCATTGCAATGCACGGGCACTGACTTGTTATGATAATATTTGTTGGTCTGTATCTATGTTTCGTACTAATTTTTTACTCCCGTGGCAACGTACGGGCACTGACCTATTACTATATATTACACATGATAGGAATATATCTATATTATCGTTCGTAGAAATATTTCAGATACATAGCATTTCACTAAACCAGAAGCTCAGGAAAACGAGGTATAACTCATGGATAAAACGAAATCTTCCAAGCTGCAGCCTGCAGCTGCATTGAACGAGGAGAACACGCAGATGTTGCTGGTGGACACCGATCGAGAAGGGAAATTGCGTTCACCACTGGAACAATGCAAAGGAAAATAAAAAGAAAAGAAAAGGGGCTCCTGAAATAGAGAAACCGGCTCGAGTTCGGTCAACCTGCTGCCCACCGGACCGAGCCACAGCCAAGCTAAGCTAAGATAAGATGCTGTTTGGTTCTTTGTTTGCTCCGGGATTCACTTACAGCACAAAGACAATTATATTATTTTACGTTGCTACAGATCTACTTTTTTTCCATTAAGATGGCGTTGGTATCCATTCACGTGCTCCTAACCAAACAACACCTAAAGTGTTAACCCATCGGTTTGTTTTCTTCCCAAGTTATATCCAGTGCTGGGAATACAGGTCGAGCTTTTTGGGTCAGCACGAGCACGACCTAAAAATAGGAGCCCAAAGCATAACCCGACATGAAATAATATGGGCCGGGCTAGCACGACCCGAAGATGGGTCTAGGTCGGGCCTCAAATTCTAGCCCGTCGGGCCCCTGGCACGGCCCACATAGATGGATCGGGCTTGAGCCGGCACGGCCCAATTAAGCCCAATATGTTTAATTTCTTTATTTTAGTAAGATATCGACTTTATATTGTTGTTATATTGAGAGTTATATGTGGTTAAATGATGTTAGACTTGTATAATATCTTTAATTTAGTAAGCTATGAACTTGATATGCTTGTAATATTTTAATTTTATATGGTCAAATATACGAGCCGGGCTTGGGCCGACACGACACAATGAAGGCACGACGTGGGTTAGTGCCGGGCTGGGTCACTGTTTTTAACTTCGGGCTGGCATGACACGATTCAAAAGTTTTTTAGGCTTTTCTGGCCCGAATCCTTTGGCACAAAGCACGATGGGTTTAGGCCGGCCCGGCCCAATTCCCAGCACTAGTTCTATCTATATGATAGATCGGGTGCTGCAAGTTTTAACGAGACGGCCTGACCTTGACCTTATTGGACCTGAATTACATCTTGGGCTGCAATAGGCCCAACGAAAGGAGAATGTTTTTTTTAACAAAAAAATGCAATAATGCCATTAAGTTCGATTAGCTTCGACTCCTAGAGATCTAAGAGGATTCTATCGTTACAATTCGGAGTTTCTCTTATTATCTGTTTTATTTTCTTTGTGGAGGGAGCAAGTCATAGAATATACCACACCTTATTTCACAGATTCTTTAAATAGTTAAATAGAAGATGTACCAAATATAGTGTTTCTGTAGCATCTTATTAGTTCATCTGCTTACTGAAATGAACTAATAGGAGACAATACGAAGAAGTTGTTTTTTATCAGCTTAGCATCTCCAAGAGATTAGCTAAATAGCTTGTCAAGCTAAATTTTAGCTATTTAATAGCATAATAGCTCTCCAACAGAGTAGTCATTTAACTTGCTAAGCTATCTGGCTCTCTAAATTAACTCCCTCACTAGCCAAATTTGGCTAGCAACTCTCGCTAGCCAAGCTAAATTGTATTTTAGAGAGTCTGTTGGAATGAGATGTTATATATAGAGTTTAATATTTATGGAGAGACAAATAAAAAGTTAAATAAAGAGTCAAAAATAAAGAGTCTATTGGAGATGCTCTTAGATAAGTTGTTTTTCCAATAAGCAACAAATGTGCTAAATAGGGTCTATGAAGTTGTAGAGTAAAAACCTAGCATGATGATCTATAAAATCAATTTATATCCTTCACTCTATAAATTTAAGATTTGCTTATATATGAACTTTGAAAAAAATGGAATATCACGTTCAAAGCTAATTAGCCTACTCCATCAAATATATTATACAAATACTTTTTTGTACTGCACCTCGACAAGCCGCTGCTTCTCCATTCGTATCATTTTCTTTTTAATTATGTGTGTTCCCTTAGCGCTTTCGTGGAAGACTTCTTCGCTATGCATGAATGCATCTGAAAACCTTCAAAGTCACTGGATGCTCCACAAAAGACCAAGAGGAATGTGAATCCTATTCTCCCTCACCCGCACCGCACGTCGAATAAAGCACCAAGCGAAATGCTGGCAGAACCTATCTAGCCGGAGATTTTTTTTTTTTTTCAAAAGCAAGCAACCATGGGCGCCGCAGCACAACCGGAATGCAACTAGCTCTTCGTCAGAAACCTGGGCATGAGAATGACTGAATGAGACCTACGGAACGCCCTACTCCTACTCTCCACTAGCTGTCTCCCACGTGTGCGTTCGTTGCGCGTGACACGCCGAGGGATCGATCGATCGATCGGGGTCCCAGCCGTAGCATGGCGAGCGCGCGGCCGCCGCAGGCGCAGCGCACGGCGTGGTGCGGCCGCTGCGGCGCGCGCCTGTCCGTGGCCCCCGGTGCGCGCTCCGTGCGGTGCGCGCTCTGCCACGCCGTGACGCGCGTCGAGCGCCGCCCGCACGGCCTGCACCGCGCCGCCGTGGGCTTCATCAGGGGCCTCATCGGCGGCCTGACGCCGCCGCAGCGGCCCGCGGCGGCGCTCCAGGAGCTGCCGCCGAGCTCCTTCCCGCGCGTCCGCGGCTGCAAGAAGCGCGCCCTCCTGGTGGGGATCAGCTACGCCGGCACCAGGTACGAGCTCGGGGGCGCCGTCAACGACGTCAACTGCATGAGCTACCTGCTCCGCGAGCGCTTCGGATTCCCGGCGGAATGCATCCTCGTGCTCACACGTAAATATATATATAACAATAATAATACATATCGTCATTGCCGTTTCATCATATGATTATAATGTAGTTATTACTACCTGTGGATCGCGTCGCGTGCAGAGGAGGACATGGAGCCTGGCCGGGTGCCGACGCGGGCGAACCTGATGCGCGCCCTGCGGTGGCTCGTGGACGGCGCCAGCGCCGGGGACTCCCTGGTGTTCCACTTCTCGGGCCACGGCGTGCAGAAGCTGGACAGGGACGGCGACGAGGCGGACGGCTACGACGAGGCGCTGTGCCCCGTGGACTTCGAGGACCCCCGCGGCGGCGGCGGCGTCATCCTGGACGACGAGATCAACGCCACCATCGTGCGCCCGCTCGGCAAGGGCGTGAAGCTGCACGCCATCGTCGACACCTGCCACAGCGGCACCATACTCGACCTCCCCTACCTCTGCCGCCTGTCCAGGTACGTACGTACGTACGGAGCATCCATCGCGCCACACCACAGTTAATCCGCCCAAACCAAAGCGGCAAGGGCAATCTTCTTGACGTCCTCGTACGTGTGTCTTCTCTTCTCTCCATCAAGGACCGGGTACTGGCAGTGGGAGAACCAACAGACGGCCCGCCTCGCCGCGTCCGGCGAGACCAAGTGCACCAGCGGCGGCCTCGCCATCTCGATCAGCGGCTGCGGCGACAGCCAGACGTCGCAGGACACCACGGTGAGTACTGAGACTGAGACCTACTCGCGCCGCTGCACTGCATACAAACATATGCTACTTGCCCCCCTGCTGCTCAAAGCCTCAAACGACAACGACGACGTCCTTGTGCGTGTGACTCTGCATGCAGGCGCTCTCCGGGTCCGCCTCCACCGGCGCCATGACGTACAGCTTCATCAAGGCGGTGGAGTCGGAGCCGGGCACCACCTACGGCCGCCTGCTGACGGCGATGAGAGCCACCATCCGCGACAACGGCGGTGAGTTCGGCATACCGGGCCCCATCGGCACCTTCTTCCGCCGGGTCATCACGTTCAGCTGCGCGCAGGTACAAAACTCTCGAACGAAATTAAACGTCCATAATCTGAGCCTGATGCCCGCGTCATCCTCGTATTGGATTTTGCATTGGTCTCGCAGGAGCCCCAGCTGTGCGCTTCAGAGACGTTCGACATCTACAGGAAACCTTTTCTCTTGTGACCAGCTCATTTCATCATTTGCTTTGTATTTTGTGAGATGTGCGTGAAAGAGCTAGAATGGCGTGCAGGATTTTGATCTCTTTTCAGTAGAAAACTCTACAGATGCAGTGAAAGTGGAGCTGAGATTGGGAATCCCAGCATCTTGCAGTGACCCGAACTTAGTTATGCTCACACAGTGACGTAGAGGCGGTTCACTGAACGAGATGCCGTAATAGGCGTTCTTTTGGCTGAAATTGTGCCGATATATGCTGATTCGTAAGGCCTTTTTTGGATTCTCACGGCTAATTGTTTGTCAGTGATTAAAAATTAGCCGGTAAATAATTAGCTAGCAACAATTAACTAGTATATGTTTGGAGTCTTATCTAATACTTCCTCCATCCCAATTTATAATTCGTTTAACTTTTTATCACAAGTTTGATCAACTCGTTTTATTATTCAAAAAATTTGGAAAAACTAAAAAAATATTCGTGGTTTTGTTTATTATCACATATACTTCACATATGACTTACTTTTTTTTTATTTTTTCATGATTTTTTTGAATAAGACGAGAGGTTAAAGTTGGAATTGAAAAGGTGAAACAAATTATATTTTGAAATAGATAGAGTAGATGTATTTTTTCTCTACACAATTTATTAGCACTTTATTAGCAAGATCAAATGGCTAATGGGCAAACACTTTGCTAGCCCTCCGTTTAACAATTAGTCAATTTATTAGTTAGACTGTTTGAAAACTAAAGTGCCAAAATTAGCCGACAAACTATTTACCATCCAAACATGGTCTAAATGTTGCTACGAAATCATCCTATCGATCCATGCACACACACAATACCAAAATGATTGTACAATGGACCTAGTTAAGTGGGCCAAGGTAATCATTAAACACTCAATACCAAAAGGATAGCCTCAAACGAGGTATGTAGGGCATGTTTGGTTCGATGTCTCATTTGCTACATATTTGATCATGTGTTGGAATTAGGCCCACCAGTGTGTGGCCCAAATCAATAAGGAAGTTAATGTGGTGTGTAGAGATGACATGAGCTTTAGTCTCATATTGCTCATCTAGGTAGGAGAAAACCAAATTATATGTGGGAGTGTTCCCTACTCTTCACATGAGACAAATAAAGGGCGATGGATGCTACCACGCTCGATCGTGTTTTCCATTTTTCGCGTGACTTGTGACTTGCGACGCGACCGTCGTGACGTGTTCTAAACATCAGTTTAAATTTTGTCTTTTATTTATTTGGTTATCAAATACCACAACTAGACTACCATGTCAACCAGGAGTAATGGACACACACGTTACATGCGAGATCTCTAGGCAGTTGCGCGTAGAGAGATTCTAGGGGTGGTTCCTGGAATTTAGCGGTCACGGCAGGAAGGACGACATAACAATGTCCGATCGAATGAGCCCCACTGCCAAAGGTCCGGTGGCCTGCCACCGGGCGCAATGGAGAGAAGTAGGGAAGAGATGGTTGAACTTTTTTGAGATAGGCTTGGAGTGTGTGGCCAGAGTAGGGCAATTATATCAAAAGCCATATGATCACCAGTTAGACACTGTCCCGTACCCGCAAGGGGCAAGGATACCGGAGTTTGCCAAATTTTCTGGTGAAAGTGGTAGAAGCACACACGAACATGTAGGCTAGTTCCTAGCACACATATGCGAATTGATCGATGGGGAAGCCTTTCGTGTTCGTTTATTTTCTTTATCCCTTCCTGGTACCGCTTTTGCATGGTATGCCGACATGCCTCATAATTCAATTAATTCCTAAAATGATTTAGAAAGTAAATTTTATGGGCATTTATTTTTTTGGGGAATATGAATTTGGGTTGGCTGATTTAGCGCAGTCCGACAGGGATGAGAAGAATCAGTTAATGATTATATTCGGAGGTTCAGGGACACTAGAAATTGATCCTTTCAGATCCATGTCGCGGACAAAAAACTAGCATGGCTGGATTTTAATGGGTTGCGATCCTATTTAAGAGAGAAATCAGATGGCACCCTGTTCTTTTCAATAGCTCAGCTACATCAACGAGCTTTGGTGTGTGAATGCCAAACTAAAGAGACATCTAAATCGGCTAGCCATAATGTACATCTAGTGGAGCGTAATAGTTTAGATGATGAATCCGCATATGTATATATCGCTGAGCTTGTTTGGCCAACGAAGGCCAAACTTTCTACATGCTCTTCGTGCATCCAGTTCAAAAGAATAAGCAAGAAGTTAAATTTATTTTCAATGTGGCCAAATGTGATAAAATATTTGACGAGCTAGTAAAAAGTCGCAACATTAAATTAACACATATTATTCCTCCTATGGATGAATTAAAGAGACGTGCTTATTGCAAATGACATAGTTCTTTTTCCTATGCCACCGATGGCTGTAATGTTTTCATCGACATATACAATCAACCATAAATGAGGACCTATTGATCTTTCAGGAGATGCAAGTGGACACACAACCATTTCCTGTTAGTACAATAGAACTACTAAGCAAAAAGGTCTTGGTTCGGCCGGAAGTGACCGATAAAGACAAATGCAAAAACATCGTCATTGGTGATCCTCGCACGTCGAATATATCGCAACGAGGGATTGCTCAGAAGGTTTCTAACAGAAAGACTAACAAGTCCGGAGGCAGGGGCAGTCATAATCGAGCAGCCGAGCAAAGCTCTCTGACTCGAGCATCACGGGTGGTCCGGTGCTCAAGCAGATGGTTCGGGTGACTCAGTCGGATAGTCTGTCCCTGGCTAGAGGCACTGGCCTCCACACAAAGCGAAAAGGGGACGCAAGGGCAAAGCACATATAGCACACATGGTCAGCTGGTCAAAGCCGACCTTGCTTTTGACCAATTGCTCTCCAAATATGCTAGCAATAACATTTTTCTACGCGGTCGGTCCACAAAGCAGCCCCTATCACACACTTAAACAAAACGACCAAATAAAACGACCCAAAAGGTGACGCAACAAGCATCACCTATTCAACCGTCCCCAAAGATGTTAAGATACTTTTCGCCCGCCTACTCATCATGGATATATTATCCTGTTCAAATGTGGAATGGTGCGATGATGAACCCGTGTTACATGTATAGTCCCTTCGCTTATTCGGGTTTGGAGGCACCTCCATTCTATGCCTTTTGATCCATTGGACGAATGGTTATGGACGAGAAAGATGCAATCCGAAACGGTCTTTATGCATTAGAATTCTATGAAATTATCACTCTTTTAGATTGAAAAAGTCAGGGACTTACATCAATCTTAGTTCTTACTTCTGGAATAGAATGACTTGTGAGATCTAATTTTTCTCGACGGATGCTGACAGTACATGCGCTTTTGGCTCGCCTAGCTCCACCAAAGGCAGGGAGCATGTGTTAAGTTCCATTTTTGGTAGGGTGGATGGTCCGGCCATAAGGGAGGACGGTCCGCGGTGGGGACGCGGATGGTCCGTGCGTGCGCAGAATCAGTTACGACTCCTCGTTTCTTGCAGGATTTGTTAGCAAAACCTGCGGGATTAACTCGGGGACCAACTTGTAATGGGTACAGACATCCCCCTTATATAGATGTAGGGGTACGGACGATTGAACCCCCACATTCGATCCAATCAATTGTACTTACCATTTTTACCTTAGGCACTAGGAGTAACTCTAGTTTAGTCTCTCTCTATCTCGAATCTTCACCTCTCTGCATCTCTACATCGACTAGAGGTGTCTTGGGTGGCCTGTCGATCCCAAGACAGACCCTAAGATCTCTCCTACCCGACGGGGTCTCTACCGGGAGGCAAGATTAGGTCTGTTGCGAAGAATATGACCCTCTGTGTCATTGCGGACCGTTTAAGCCATAGGCGCAGACCGTCCGGACGTACACAGATAAGGAGCCGCTCCCGCGCCCAGGTCGTGGACCGTCTGGTCCCGTGTCCTGGACCGTCCGCATCACCACAGAGAGCATCGCTTGACGGTTCATCTACCAATGATTGGTGCCCAGATCGGTGCCAACACGGTGTTACACTTTAGGCCTTGTTCGGTTTTCCAATTTCATGTGGATTGGAGTGTATTGGAATGGATTGGAATGAATTTTGACTTGTTATGAAGTTAAACCGACTCAATACCACCCAATTCACATGAATTAACGGTGAAACGAACAAGTCCTTAGGTTATACGTGGACATCCATCATGAATCCACCACCACCGACTGTCCCATTAAACTTTTTTCCTTCATTGGCAGAGCGTAAGATGGTTTACAGATTGCAACTGATCAACATACTCGGTTGAGGCTCCTTTTTAGGTCTGGTTTGGATACTCTCATATTGACCTCAGTTCACATGTATTG
This sequence comes from Zea mays, assembly GCF_902167145.1. Lineage (NCBI taxonomy): Eukaryota > Viridiplantae > Streptophyta > Magnoliopsida > Poales > Poaceae > Zea > Zea mays. Next base: position 67,847,119 of record NC_050096.1, on the reverse strand, counting down.
AGGTGGATTAAAATATAAATTAGTTTAAGTTGTGTTCTAATCCAGCTCAATATACATGAATCGAGGTAAATAAAAGAGTACCCAAACCATACCTCTCTTTGGCTCTACATCGACTAGAGGTGTCTTGGGTGGCCTGTGGACCCAAGACACACCGTAGGATCTCTCCTCGACGGGATCTCTTCCGGGAGGCGGGATTTAGGTCTGCTGCGAAGAAGGCGACCCTCTGTGCCATCGCGGACCGTTCAAGTCCCAGGTGCGGGCCGTACAGACGTACATAGAGAAGAAGCCGCTCCTGTGCCCAGGTCGCGAACCGTCTACGCCGCCGCAGGGAGCACCGTCAGATGGTTCATCTCCCAGTGATTGGCACCCAGATCGACGCCAACACGGTGCTACACTTTACACTAGTAGAAAAAGACTCAAAGCCTGTGGGGCGATATATTTTTACAGGCGGATTCGGTTATCAACCATCTGTGTTATTTTTAGTGGCGGTTCCTTAAGAAACCCGCCACTAGAAATCGTATTTCTACAGGCGGCTCCTTAAGAAAACCGCATGTAAAAATTCATGATTTCTAGTGGCGGTTTTCTTAAGGAATCGCCACTAGAAATCATTTTTATCCTTAATTTTTTGAGTTTTTCAAAACGACCTCGTATGATGAAACCAACAAAATAAAAGTTGTAGATCTCTAAAAGTTATGAAACTTTGTAGTTGACAACTTTTTTTATTTGAACTCATTTCGGTTCTCAAAAATTGAATCTAAGTATGTCAAATTTAAAATTCAAATTTTGCAAACTACCTTGGATGAAAAAGTGTCAAAATAAAAATTGTAGAACTTCAAAAGTTATTCAACTTTGTAGTTGACAACTTTTTTATTTGAATTCGTTTACGGTCTCAAACAAGCAATTTACACTCAGTTGGTTGTAATATGTGGACAAAAAAACTACAACTAGATACAAAGCATGTCATAGGTGAAGTGGTAGTCAAGGGTACGCGCGAGGGTGAGATCGGCGGTTCGATTCCTAACAACCACATAGTTGCGCGAAAAATGCCACGACTTGCGACTTCGACGGAGATGGGCGGAGGTGGGGTGAGTCCTCTCATTTAAATATTTTTTTGTTTTTAAAGCCCGTTTAATGTTTCTGAAAATAATTTTTACTAGCGATTTTCTTAACTCAACCGCCAGTTGAAATCGATTTTCACTGGTGGTCCTCAGTTATCGCCTGTAAAAATGATGATTTCTAATGGGCCCTAGCACCGATGGTTTTAAGAAACACCAGTGAAAATAGGTTTACAAACCGTTAGTATAGAGTTTCTTTGTGCTAGTGTTAGGCCTTGTTCGGTTTTTTCAATTCCATGTGGATTGGAAGCATATATGAATGGATTAGGATGATTTTTGATTTGTTATGGATTTAAACCGATTCAATACCACCTAATCCATATGGATTGACGGCGAAACGAACAAGCCCTTAGATTATACGTGGACGTCCATCATGAATCTACCACTACTGACTGTCCCATTATACTTTTTTCCTTCCTTGGCAGAGCGTGAGATGGTATACAAATCAACATACTCGGCTGAGGCTCTACTTTCGGTCTGGTTTGGATACTCTTATATTCACCTCAATTCACATGTATTGAGGTGAATTAAAATATAAATTAGTTTAAGTTACGCTCTAATCCACCTCAATACATATAAATTGAGGTAAATAAAAGAATATCCAAACCATACCTTACAAAGAAGGATCGGAATCTGTAGCATGCGTCGCAATTATTTTTTGGCTAGCTCCACTTTAGTGCATGTTTGTTTTGTTCCCAATCCATATGGATTAGTGGGGATTTAGTGAATTTTAATTCTAAACAAGTTAAAATATTTTATATTTTTTTATCCAATCTATATGAGATCGGAATAATCGAACAAGGCCTAAGAGGATAGAGACGACGGGCTACATGGATGGGTAGCTGAGAACATATCATGTGCAATCACTTATCCTAGTGCAAGCGTGCAATCAAGCGATCTGGTGCATCCGATCTAGATCTAATGATGACTGTTATTTTATATTTAACCCCTTCCACCTAAAACATAGTACCTATTTTACTTTTAACCCCTTCCATATGAAACCGTTGGATCTAAATTGGATGCTCTGGATAGTTTAATTGCACGCTTGCACCAAAATGAGTGATTGCACAGGATATGTCCTCTGGGTAGCTAGAGGTTTGGCCGGTGCGTTATTTGGAGATAGATTGATGCCGATGCTTGTTGAGGAGCCATACATACATCCATAGGCGTACTCGCATCTGGCCGGCCGCCGCCCCGCCCGTAGCTAGATGCCCCGTCAACAAAGCTGGAACGGGAGGATTCAGACATACCACGTCGGCGGAGCTGCAGGTCACGCAGTTTGATTCCCTTCTATCTTCCCATATATCTTTGCGTTTTGCTTTCCTCAACGTCTGGTGCCTCACGTCTCTTAGTCTTATCTAGATGATGAGGAATACGAATCTACTGTATGAATTCCACACGTACGCCTTGCATGCGCATGTAATCCTATACATAATCATATATGCATGCATGTCTGCTAAGCCTTATTCAGTTATTCCCATCGAATATGAATTTGGATGAGACTTGTCGGCGTTTCGAGACCGGGGGTCCCTAAGCCGACGAGTGAATGTCGCTGCGTGCCCCAGCCCAGATGGGTCGAGCGCGTGGGCGAGCGCGAAGGGGGGAAGCGAAGGTGGCCGGAGACGGGCGTGAGAGAGGTGGAAATCCCGCGGCCTTCGTGTTCGTCCCGCGCCCAGATCGGGTGCGCTTGCAGTAGGGGGTTACAAGCGTCCACGCGGGTGAGGGAGGCGAGCGGCCCCAAGAGAGCGCTTGTCTCGTCCTCGTCCCCGCGCGGCCAACCCTCTCTAAGAGGGCCCTGGTCCTTCCTTTTATAGGCGTAAGGAGAGGATCCAGGTGTACAATGGGGGTGTAGCGGAGTGCTACGTGTCTACCGGGGGAGAGCTAGTGCCCTAAGTACATGTCGATGTGGCAGCCGGAGAGATCTTGGCACCCAGCTGGTGTGATGTCGTGGCCGTCGGAGGAGCAACGGAGCCTGGCAGAGGGACAGCTGTCGGAGCGGTTGAGTCCTTGCTGACGTCCTCCTGCTTCCGTAAGAGAGCTGAAAGCCGCCGCCGTCACAGGGCTTGCGGGGCGCCATCATTGCCTATCTGGCGGAGCTAGCCAGATGGGACACCAGTCTTGTTCTCTGCGGCCCGAGTCGGCTCGGGGTAGGGTGATGATGGCGCTTCCTGTTGACGTGGCTGGCCTACGCCCTAGGTTGGGCGTCGTGGAGGCTCCTCCGAAGCCGAGGTCGAGTCTGTCTTCCCTGGCCGAGGCCGAGTCTGAGCCCCTGGTCGGGCGAGGCGGAGGTCGTTCGACAGAGGCCAGGGCGGAGTCCGAGCCCTGGGGTCGGGCGAAGCGGAGTTCGTCGTCTTCTGGGGCTGAGCCCGAGTTCGAGCCCTGGGGTCGGGCGGAGCGGAGTTCGCCGTCTTCCAGGACTTAGCCCGAGTCCGAGCCCTGGGGTCGGGCGGAGCGGAGTTCGCCGTCTTCCGGGACTTAGCCCGAGTCCGAGCCTTGGGGTCGGGCGGAGCGGAGTTCGCCGTCTTCCGGGACTTAGCCCGAGTCCGAGCCCTGGGGTCGGGCGGAGCGGAGTTCGCCGTCTTCCGGGACTTAGCCCGAGTCCGAGCCCTAGGGTCGGGCGGAGCGGAGCTTCCTATGGTGCCTTTGGCAGGGCCTGACTGCCTGTCAGTCTCACTCTGTCAAGTGGCACTGCAGTCGGAGTGGCGCAGGCGGCGCTGTCCTTCTGTCAGGCCGGTCAGTGAAGCGGCGAAGTGACGGCGGTCACTTCGGCTCTGCCGGGCGGCGTGCGTCAGGATAAAGGTGTCAGGCCACCTTTGCTTTAAATGCTCCTGCGGTTCGGTCGGTCGGTGCGGCGATTTAGTCAGGGTTGCTTCTTAGCGAAGGCAGGGCCTCGGGCGAGCCGGAGATGTGTCCGCCGTTGGAGGGGGGCTTCGGGCGAGACGGAAATCCCCCGGGGTCGGCTGCCCTTGTCCGAGGCTAGGCTCGGGCGAGGCGTGATCGAGTCGCTCGAATGGACTGATCCCTGACTTAATCGCACCCATCAGGCCTTTGCAGCTTTATGCTGATGGGGGTTACCAGCTGAGAATTAGGAGTCTTGAGGGTACCCCTAATTATGGTCCCCGACAGTAGCCCCCGAGCCTCGAAGGGAGTGTTAGCACTCGCTTGGAGGCTTTCGTCGCACTTTTTTGCAAGGGGACCAGCCTTTCTCGGTTGCATTTTGTTCCGGTGGGTGCGCGCGAGCGCACCCACCGGGTGTAGCCCCCGAGGCCTCGGAGGAGTGGTTTCACTCCTTCGAGGTCTTAATGCCTTGCGTAATGCTTCGGCTGGTCTGGTTGTTCCCTCATGCGAACTGGCCGTAGTCCGGGTGTACGGTCGGGGCCCAAGTTCTCGGGCTGGTATGTTGACGCTGTCAACGGTTCGGCCGGAGCCGGGTTTGCGAGAGCAGCCCCCGAGCCTCCACACAGGGCGAGAGGACGATCAGGGACAGACTCGGCTTTTTTACATACGCCCCTACGTCGCCTTTCCGCAAGGAGGAGGGGGGGAAAGCGCCATGTTACCCTCGATGGGCGCCGAACATGGTGTCTCCGGTGAGTTGCAAGCGGGTAATCCGAGTGGACGTCCGTGCCCCGTTCGTTAGGGGTCGGCTAGGGGCCCAGAGGCACGCCCAAAAGTACCTGCGGGTGATCTGCCGGACCCGGTCCCCTGGCGACGGGGTCCGAGGGCTCGATGCCTCCCTCCGATGGGATTCTGTTACAAGATCGCTCCCGCTGGTCTCGGAAATGTCCTAGGGTACCTCGGGAGCGCAGCCCGAGCCTTGGTTATGTATCGAACGTACCCCTGGTCATCCCTCGCTCGGCGTCTGAGGCGACTGTGAACCCTTCGGGGGCCAGCCTTCGAACCCCTGATCAGTAATGGGCGCGGAGCCCGAGTAGCCTGAGGCGGCCGTGGAGCCCTTCGGGGGGGCGGCCTTCGAACCTCTGACCAGTAGTGGGTGTAGGGCCCACGCGATCTGAGGCGGCTGTTGAACCCCTCGGGGGGCCAGCCTTCGAACCTCTGATCAGTAGGGGGGCTCGGAGCCCGGTTCCTTCACGGGGAAGGATCCTTTTTGGGGTATCCCCCTTTCCCGGTCCCTGTTGCAAGAGATAGAGAAAGAGGAAAAAAGGAAAAGGATACGAAATCGAACGACGTGGCGTACCTTTTTTTGGCGCGGTTATTACGGCGAAGGCGAAGCGTCGCCCGCTTCTCCTGCCAGAAGCGCCGCCTGTCCCGCCGCGGAGTTAATGCGACGGGGCGAGTTGTTGGCCGGGCGGCCGTTGCGCGTGCGCGAGCCGTTCGAGGAACGGCTGTTTCGCTTCGCGTTTTTTGAATCCTGCATCCGGTCCGGGCGGAACGCTGGAAACGGTCTCGCCTTGGTCTTTATATACCTGGGAGAGGGTCTGGTGACGGTTCTTCGCTCCGCTTCCTGCCTTCTCCTTTAGGTTTTCGCAACCCGAGAGACTTTAGCCAGAGAAGAGAAAAACCGCCCTTCCTGCCCCTTGCGCCGCCATCCCTTCTGTTTTGGTGATGGCTGACCGGGTGACCATCATCTCGCCGCGCGATCCATGGCCCTTTTCCACGGTGACGGCGAGCGATCTGGAGGAGCTGGTCGGCGAGGGTTTGCTTCGCCCTCTCACCGATGAGCAGCGACCAGAATGGATTCCTCCCGTGGGCGGAGCCGTTCCATCCCCACCACCGGGGTACGTCGTGAGCTTCGTCTCCTTCCACGAGCGGGGATTCGGTGTGCCGGCGAGCCGCTTTATGCGGACGATCCTGTACCACTATGGGGTGGAGTTGCACAACCTCACTCCCAACTCCATCTCGCAGGCCGCTATCTTCGTAGCGGTGTGCGAAGGGTACTTGGGGATCGCTCCCCATTGGGATTTGTGGACCCATCTCTTTTTCGCCGAGCTTTTTGCCTCGCCGACGGGGGAGAGGAAGGTCCGCGCGGCGGTGCGGGCCGGCGGCTGCACCCTCCTGCTGAGGCAGTCACGGGCGTCGCAATATATTCCTGCCATCCTCGCGTCTTCGAACAAAGGGTGGCAGCGCCGGTGGTTCTACCTCCGGAACGACGGTGAGTTGCTCCCGCCGTTCTCCCAGCGAGTAGTCACCGCCGCCACCGACGCCTGGCGTCACGGGACCCCGCACGAAAGACAGAAGAACCTCGAACCCCTTCTCCAGGCCTTGGAGGCGTTGCGGGAGGGGGGCCTCACCGCTGCGGGAGTGATTGCCGCCATCCACCGTCGGAGGGTGCTCCCCTTGGCGGAGCGACGGCTGTCGCTTTGGGAGATGACCCCGGAGGCTGACTGGGAGGGATCACGGATGTCCCCTGATCCTCTTCCCTTCGACGCCCTCCAATGGAGGGTGTCGGCTGCGTTGGGGAAGCCGGACCCCCACGCCTTCTCCCAGCTTCGGATGCGCCCCGACCAGGGGTGCGTGACTCTGGTGAGTGTTCGCTCCTTCCTTCTTCATACATTGGGTTGCTCCTGGTTCTTACGATCGGGCTTCTTTCCCCCCTTTCTTCAGGAGGTGGGGTGGCACAAGCCTTCCCGGCCACGGGTCCCGGAGGATGCGGTGGACCGAGCAGCGCGGCGGGTCGCCGCGGAGGAGAAGAAGAAGAAGAAGGACGCGGAGAAGGCCCGGGCCCGCGAGCGGAGGCGGGCTCGGGACGCCTTGGAAAAGCGCCGTCGCCAGCAGGAGAGGGAGGGACTCCCGAGGGAGCCATCGCCGGAGACGCCCGACGACGACGACGACGACGATGATGATGATGAGGACGACATGGCCGCCCGTCTCGGCCTCAGCCCCGGCTTGGGGTATGGCCAGGAGCCGTCGAGCCAGCCCCCGAGCGGGCCGACGCCGTCAGTCCTCGGAGTCGGGGCGTCGGGGTCCCGGCCCGAGGCACGGGGGCAACCCGAGAGGGCACCTGACCCCTCGGCTGGAGGAGCGGAGGTGACTCCGGGGGGCCAGGTCAGGGCGTCTGCTCCCCAAGAGCCGCCGCTCGTACCGGCAGCGCATGGAGGTGACCCTCAAGTCATCGTGACGGTGCCCGGGCAATCTGCTCCCCGGGTGTCCAAAGCAAGGGTGGCGCCGAAGTTGCCGGCGAAGCGGGCCTCGGCGGCTGTTCCGGGAGCTGGGACCCAAGAAACTTCCCCCCAGGCGCGGTGGATCATGGCCCGGAGTGGGTAAGTATCTCGGAATGTCTTTGTCTTGGCTTTCCATTCATATGTCTCGGCCGTGATTTTCCTTTTTCCCTCAGCAAGCGAAGCCATGACCAGACCGACCTGGCACCCCGGAAGGTCCTTAAGACGGCGCCGGCCGGTGCGGCCAGCGCCGCCCCGGGCCTTGTCGTTCAGCCGACCCTTTCGCAGGGCGTTTCACCGCAGGGGGCTCGGGCGGCACCTGTCGCTGGGGAGCAGGTTCCTGAGGCTGGCTCTTCTGCCGAGGCGGCCATCGTGATAGGGGAGGCGGCTGACGCCGACGTGGTCCCGAGCCCGCCTGTCGTGCCGGCCATGCTGGCGCCTGCCGCTACCGAAGTCGCCGCCGTCCCAGTCGGAGAGCGACCGGTTGCTGCCGGCGTCGAGACGGCTGATGCGTCGGCGCCCAGTGGCTCGGAAGAGGTGGGCGTGAAGGCGCGATCCGTCCAGCCGAGCGACAGCCTCATCGCTGTGCGGCGGAGCCCCGGGGCCCGGCGCCAGTTGCTCCGGTTTCGGACCCGCGAGGCCTCGGACCCTGTCTTCATTCTCGACGATGAACAGGAGGACCAGTCCTGGGGTGAGCTCCGCGAGTGCGCTGAAGCAACGGTGGGGTCGCTCCGGTCGTCGCTGGAGGTTTTCTGCAGGGACGTCCCCAAAATCCTCCAGGTAACGGTTTCAGGCATACCTTTTCTTTTCTGTGAGCGAGGCGTTCTTCGTGACGCCCTGTTTCCTTCCCCCAGGATCTGACGGATCGGAGCGCCGCCAAGTTGTCATTCATCCGCCGCGAGGTCGATGTCTGGGGCTCGCTGCGATCCCTGAGGACCTCGCTCGCCGGGGCTACTGCGCGCCTTTCTCAGCAGGATGCCAAGGTAGCGGACCTCCAGTTGCTCTGCACTGACCTAAGAGCCGAGGCGGCAGCGGCGCGCGCAGAGGCGCAACGGCAGCGGTCGGAGTTCGTCCAGGTCGTCGAGGAGCGGGACCAATCTCAGGGCCGGGCCGCCGAGGCCGAAAGCCGGGCTGAAACCCTCGCGGCCGACTTAGCCGCAGCCCAGGCCGCGGCCTCGGAGCATCGTGCCCGAGCCGGAGGTACGCCTTGGCCGTCCCTGGTTTTTGTTCTTGTCTGTTTCCTCTGCTTGTGTTTGAGGTCTTTCTTCTGGTTGTTCGCAGAGCTCGAGTCCGCCCTTGATGAGTCCGCCAAGGCGCTCGCCGAGGCGCTTGCCGGAGCTGCCGAGCAGAGGGAGGCTGACCTCGCGGCCATGTCCGAGGCCGTCTCGGACGTTTATCGGATCCTTGGCTCCGGCGACGTCCCTTCAGGAAGCTCCCCTCAAAGCCGCCTTCAAGCCTTGGGTGATCACGCGCGCGGCAGAGTCCGCGAGGCGTTACACCACGGCGTCAGGCGGGCCTTCGCCGTGCTCGCTTCCCACTACGTTGTGGACCTGGAGCGGGTTAGTGAGGGGTATTGTCTTCCTGACGAAGACGAAGCTGCCCTGGCAGAAGTTCAGCGGCTCGACGCGGTCGCCGCGGGTCCGAGCGCGGTGCTGGCGACCACCTTTGAGGCGGAGGTCCTTCCCCCTGCGCCGTCGCCGGAAGCCGAGATGGACCTTACCGAAGGCGGGGACGGAGCTGAAAGTGCGGCTCCTTCCCAAGGCGGCGCTTAACTCTTGTTGGAACAGTTTCTGTTGGATGTGCGTGTGTCTTACTGCGGCCGCTGAGGCCTGAACACTTTGTTTTTCTTGCATGAAGTCACACTCTTCTTCCTTTCATTTTGCGTGTCCGGCTTAGCTTGTAAATAATAGGGTGGCTTCCCGAGTTGGGTCATTTTTCGTGGCGGGTGATGAGTGAGGTGTCCCTAACCCGGAGGCATAGGAGTTCCTTGGCTCAGTCGGCCTCGCCACTTACATGCACCCACGTTCGCTCCTCGGGACCCTGCTTCTGACGTAGCCGGGAGAACGCAAAAGCCTTTTTTGATCGAAAATTTTGGATGCGGAGAAGTACACCCAATCTTGACGCGGAGGGGTTCCCCCTTTTTAGCCCCCGAGGGAGGGTCGGGCTCTGCCGAGGCGAGGCCGACCCTTCCTTGACGACTGAGACTTGTGTGGGAGCGAGGTATACGAGCGGCTTGAAAACATCTTAAGGGTAGAAGCAACGTAGCTGTCGGACGTTCCAAGCGTTGCCGTAGACCTCGCCTTGACCGCCGGCCAGCTTGTACGTTCCGGGCTCCAGAACGTCGGCGGTGACAAGCGGTCTTTCCCGGGGGGGTGTGCAGCCCCCGGGTACCCCCAGCAAGGGCTCGAGGTGCTTTCAGGGTTGAGCTTGACGCTTTTCGCTTCTTTTAGCTTGTGGATCTCCTCGCCTATCACTCTGCGCTTCTCCTCGTCGAATCGGCGCAGAGGCTGCTTGACGGGTCGGGCTCCGGCCCGAATATCCAGCGAGTGCTTGGCGACATCCCTCGGTATGCCGGGCATGTCCGAGGGACTCCACGCAAAGACGTCGGCGTTTGCGTGGAGAAAGTCGACGAGCACTGCTTCCTATTTGGGGTCGAGCCCGGAACCGATCCAGATCTGCTTGGAGGTGTCGCCACTGGGGTCGAGAGGGACGGCCTTGACCGTCTCCACTGGCTCGAAGTTGCCGGCATGGTGCTTCACGTCGGGCACCTCTTTGGAGAGGCTTTCCAGGTCGGCGATGAGGGCCTCGGACTCGGCGAGGGCCTCGGCGTACTCCACGCACTCCACGTCGCATTCGAACGTGTGTTTGTACGTGGGGCCGACGGTGATGACCCCGTTGGGGCCCAGCATCTTGAGCTTCAGGTAGGTGTAGTTGGGGACGGCCATGAACTTCGCGTAGCATGGCCTCCCCAGTACCGCGTGGTAGGTTCCTCGGAACTCGACCACCTCGAACGTCAAAGTCTCCCTTCGGAAGTTGGAGGGCGTTCCGAAGCAGACGGGAAGGTCGAGTCGTCCGAGGGGCTGGACGCGCTTCCCGGGAATGATCCCGTGGAAGGGCGCAGCGCCTGCTCGGACGGAGGACAGATCGACGCGCAGGAGCTTTAGGGTCTCGGCATAGATGATGTTGAGGCAGCTGCCCCCGTCCATAAGGACCTTGGTGAGCCTGACGTCGCCGACGATGGGGTCGACGACGAGCGGGTATTTCCCCGGGCTCGGCACGTGGTCGGGGTGGTCAGCTTGGTCGAAGGTGATGGGCTTGTCGGACCAGTCTAGGTAGACTGGCGCCGCCACCTTCACCAAGCAGACCTCCCGACGCTCTTGCTTGCGGTGCCGAGCCGAGGCATTCGCCGCATGCCCACCGTAGATCATGAAGCAGTCGCGGACCTCGGGGAAATCTCCTGCTTGGTGATCTTCCTTCTTGTCATCGTCGCGGGCCCCGCCACCCTCCGCGGGTGGCCTGGCCCTGTGGAAGTGGCGCCGAAGCATGACGCACTCCTCAAGGGTGTGCTTGACGGGCCCCTGATGGTAGGGGCACGGCTCCTTGAGCATCTTATCGAAGAGGTTGGCACCTCCGGGGGGCTTCCGAGGGTTCTTGTACTCGGCGGTGGCGTCGCGTTTCGCTTGTGACTTCTTCTTGCCTTTCTTCTTGGCGCCGCGCGGAGTAGACGCCTCGGGAGCATCTTCCGATGGGCGGCCCTGGGGCTGCTTGTCCTTTCGGAAGATAGCCTCGACCGCCTCCTGGCTAGAGGCGAACTTGGTGGCGACGTCCATCAACTCGCTTGCCCTGGTGGGGGTCTTGCGACCCAACTTACTCACTAGGTCGCGGCAGGTGGTGCCGGCAAGGAACGCGCCGATGACATCCGAGTCGGTGATGTTGGGCAGCTCGGTGCGCTGCTTCGAGAATCGCCGGATGTAGTCCCGGAGAGACTCTCCCGGCTGCTGCCGGCAGCTTCGGAGGTCCCAGGAATTCCCGGGGCGCACGTACGTGCCCTGGAAATTGCCGGCGAAGGCTTGGACCAAGTCATCCCAGTTGGAGATCTGCCCCGGAGGCAGGTGCTCCAACCAGGCGCGAGCGGTGTCGGAGAGGAACAGGGGAGGTTGCGGATGATGAGGTTGTCGTCGTCCGTTCCACCCAGTTGGCAGGCCAGGCGGTAGTCCGCGAGCCATAGTTCCGGTCTCGTTTCCCCCGAGTAATTTGTGATAGTAGTTGGGGGTCGGAACCGGGTCGGGAACGGTGCCCGTCGGATGGCCCGACTGAAGGCCTGCGGACCGGGTGGTTCGGGCGAGGGACTCCGATCCTCTCCGCTGTCGTAGCGTCCCCCACGCCTGGGGTGGTAACCTCGGCGCACCCTCTCGTCGAGTTGGGCCCGACGGTCACGATGATGGTGCTCGTTGCCGAGGCGGCCCGGGGCCGCAGGCGCGGTGTTGCGCGTGCGCCCGGTATAGACCGAGGCTTCCCGCATGAATCGGGAAGTCGCGGCATGAGGTTCCGAGGGGTATCCCTGCCTTCGGGAGGCAGAGCTCTCGGCCCGTCGGACCGCAGCGCCTTCCAGGAGATTCTTGAGCTCTCCCTGGATTCGCCGACCCTCGGTGGTTGTTGGCTCCGGCATCGCGCGGAGAAGCATTGCTGCTGCAGCCAGGTTCTGACCGACCCCACTGGATGCAGGTGGCAGCCTGACCCTGACGTCGTTGGCGACGCGGTGCTGGAGACCCTGGGGCAGGTGACGTATTTCTCCGTCCGGGGGTTGGCCCGCCCACACCAGCCCGACGTCCCGGCAGATCGGCTCAAGCGCTCCTGCTCCCTCGTCGAGCCTGGCCTGCGCCCTGCGGACTTGCTCGAGCTATGGGTCGTGACCCCCCGCCGGAACGGGGACCACAGCTAGCTCCCGCGGGATGTCAGTGCGAGGCACCGGCCTAGGGAGATCACCGTCCTCCGGCATGCCGAGATAGTTGCCTTCGGAGGGATCCCCTAGCTCGACGTGGAAACATTCGCGGCTTGGGCCGCAGTCCTCGTCGTCGAGGCTGCGGCTACCGTCGGAACAGTCGGAGAGGCAGTAGTCACATGCGGTCATGAAGTCCCGCATGGCACTGGGGTTGCCAAATCCAGAGAAATCCCAACAGATGTTGGGGTCGTCATCTTCCTCGGACCCAGAGGGCCCGTAGGTCGAGACGTCCGTCAGCCGGTCCCAAGGCGACCGCATGCGAAACCCCAGAGGGGTTGCACTCGCCTCTACGAGAGCGCCCGCCAAAGCAAGGTCGCTAGGTGGGTTGAGGCTGAGTCGAAATGACGTGGGATGGGAATCGGTGGGTACCTTTCGGTCGGCGAGCAGCGACATAGTCACGTCGGGGACTGATTGCACCGTCGTCTCAGGTACGAGGGCGACGTCCTGCAAGCTCTCCGCGAGTGCACTGGCGTCGTCCGCTTGCTCGGGATTGGCGCGTCGCGGGAAGACGGCGCTCGCCTTCGTCTCAAACGCGAGGTCGACGCCCGACGCGCCCCCCGTTGGAGCGCTGGGGACGTCGACTCGCTCGACAGCCAATGAGGCGCAGCCTCCCGCTTGGCCTTGGTTGCCCCGCCTCCTCCTCCGTTGGCGGGGGAGAGGACGAGGCGAGCTCGAATGTTGTTCTTCCACTACGCGGGGAAGACGTCGTCGATCCCGCCGCCGGCGGGCGGGCTGCCGGCCGCCATTGTCGTTGTCGCGCGGCGGTGGAAGGAGTATCATGTCGTAGCTGCGTCGAAGGACATGAACTCAAGACTCCCGAAACGGAGCACCGTCCCGGGTCAGAGAGGTTGCTGGAGACTGCCCATCTGGAGCTTGACGGGAAGCTGTTCGTCAACACGCAGCAGGCCCCTACCTGGCGCGCCAACTATCGGCGTTTCGAGACCGGGGGGTCCCTAAGCCGACGAGTGAATGTCGCTGCGTGCCCCAGCCCAGATGGGTCGAGCGCGTGGGCGAGCGCGAAGGGGGGAAGCGAAGGTGGCCGGAGACGGGCGTGAGAGAGGTGGAAATCCCGCGGCCTTCGTGTTCGTCCCGCGCCCAGGTCGGGTGCGCTTGCAGTAGGGGGTTACAAGCGTCCACGCGGGTGAGGGAGGCGAGCGGCCCCAAGAGAGCGCCTGTCTCGTCCTCGTCCCCGCGCGGCCAACCCTCTCTAAGAGGGCCCTGGTCCTTCCTTTTATAGGCGTAAGGAGAGGATCCAGGTGTACAATGGGGGTGTAGCGGAGTGCTACGTGTCTAGCGGGGGAGAGCTAGTGCCCTAAGTACATGCCGATGTGGCAGCCGGAGAGATCTTGGCACCCAGCTGGTGTGATGTCGTGGTCGTCGGAGGAGCAACGGAGCCTGGCGGATGGACAACTGTTGGAGCGGTTGAGTCCTTGCTGACGTCCTCCTGCTTCCGTAAGAGAGCTGAAAGTCGTCGTCGTCACAGGGCTTGCGGGGCGCCATCATTGCCTATCTGGCGGAGCTAGCCAGATGGGACACCAGTCTTGTTCTCTGCGGCCTGAGTCGGCTCGGGGTAGGGTGATGATGGCGCTTCCTGTTGACGTGGCTGGCCTGCGCCCTAGGTTGGGCGTCGTGGAGGCTCCTCCGAAGCCGAGGTCGAGTCTGTCTTCCGTGGCCGAGGCCGAGTCCGAGCCCCTGGTCGGGCGAGCCGGAGGTCGTTCGGCAGAGGCCAGGGCGGAGTCCGAGCCCTGGGGTCGGGCGAAGCGGAGTTCGTCGTCTTCTGGGGCTGAGCCCGAGTCCGAGCCCTGGGGTCGGGCGGAGCGGAGTTCGCCGTCTTCCGGGACTTAGCCCGAGTCCGAGCCCTGGGGTCGGGCGGAGCGGAGTTCGCCGTCTTCCGGGACTTAGCCCGAGTCCGAGCCCTGGGGTCGGGCGGAGCGGAGTTCGCCGTCTTCCGGGACTTAGCCCGAGTCCGAGCCCTGGGGTCGGGCGGAGCGGAGCTTCCTATGGTGCCTTTGGCAGGGCCTGACTGCCTGTCAGTCTCACTCTGTCAAGTGGCACTGCAGTCGGAGTAGCGCAGGCGGCGCTGTCCTTCTGTCAGGCCGGTCAGTGAAGCGGCGAAGTGACGGCGGTCACTTCGGCTCTGCCGGGCGGCGTGCGTCAGGATAAAGGTGTCAGGCCACCTTTGCGTTAAATGCTCCTGCGGTTCGGTCGGTCGGTGCGGCGATTTAGTCAGGGTTGCTTCTTAGCGAAGGCAGGGCCTCGGGCGAGCCGGAGATGTGTCCGCCGTTGGAGGGGGGCCTCGGGCGAGACGGAAATCCCCCGGGGTCGGCTGCCCTTGTCCGAGGCTAGGCTCGGGCGAGGCGTGATCGAGTCGCTCGAATGGACTGATCCCTGACTTAATCGCACCCATCAGGCCTTTGCAGCTTTATGCTGATGGGGGTTACCAGCTGAGAATTAGGAGTCTTGAGGGTACCCCTAATTATGGTCCCCGACAAGACTTAGAAAAACTTTATGTGACTTGTTGAAATTTAAACCAACTATAATCTATCTATATACACGTAATCCTATATATATGCATGTTTGTAATCATATATGCATGTCTGCTAAGGTCTTTACTAAATTCGTTATATTTAGTATGATACAATATATGATCAATATATAGCATGTTTGGTTTCAGGAATGAGATAATGCAACATCTTCTCGTTCCTCACACTTTTTTTGTTTGGGTCGTGGAATCGAATGAATTGATCTATCACCATTTTATTTTTTATAGGCTAATAATTAGTAATAACACGATGAACAAGTTTATTCCACCAAATTTGTAGAATAAGCTTACGATGCATCACTTCATCTAGAATGAATTGATTCTTCAAACCAGACACTCCCATAATGTTCACCATTGTTACTGCTGAGTAGAATATACAACATCACAAACCTTTTTTATTGTTAATTAAATTATGCCTAGATCTGTCTAAATATCTAGCAATCCATTTAGTTGGACAATTGAGGAGTTCACATGTTAACAATTCTGAATCAGAACAGTCCAGGTTCGTTCGAAAGAATACGTTTCAACATGCCACGGAATATATACTCGGATCACGTGCCAGCCGGCGGTATCATTTGATTACCATAGGGAGAGGTTAGAAAGCTACACATATATTCTACAATAAATATAGAAGTACTAGTTTGCAACGTGATCAAAAGGAAATAAAGATCAAATGTCAACGCAACGTGAGCAGTGCGTAATAATCGAACTGAAGAGTATAGAAATCTGCCAGATTTCTCTTTTTAATTAATAAAATTAGGCCTTAAATCTTAATCCCGTACCAAACCACTCCAACACAGACAGAAATATAGGCATCCAAACAAGTTCTTTCCTAAGCAGTATACCAATATACTGCACGGGTTTCTATGAACTTGAGAAGAGTATTCATAAACATATGGATAGTATTAGAGCTAAGTTCCTTTTTGTTTTTGTTCTGATCTTGTCAGTTGCTTTCTGAAAAACAGAGCAGAGGTAAAGCTTGTTTAAAAAAAATACATATATGCAGTACAGAAAAAAATAGTAGAAAATATTCTCAAAAGGCAATACATACATACATACTCATCCACTAAAATTATTCTTGTTTAATATTCTTGCTCCCCTTTGAAGGTCACTTGCAAAAACGAAATCCCTGGGATTGGTATCTGGTAACAGTAGTGAGTAGCTACTAGCTAGTGATACGATCGTTTCCCTATATAAAGAGGCGGCTGCCGGGAAGAGGTGATCGTAGAAGCAGGCAGGCAGAGGCAAGAGGCCCCTCACCCTCAGGTGATCAGGTCGCTAGCTCCCGGCTTAACTAGTAGGCAGCCATGAATTTCGGTGGGAATGGCAACGCGACGATCCGGTGCAAGTACTGCAGGGCGAGCCTGAGCGTGATCCCCGGCGAGCGCGCCATCCAGTGCGCGCAATGCAACTGCGTGACCCGCATCCGGCGGGCCGACCGCATCCCGCTGGCGCGGCCGGCGCACGTGCCGCCGGCGTTCCAGCGCGCCCGGGGCAAGAAGCGCGCCGTCCTGGTCGGCATCACGTACGCCGGCGCGCGCCGGGGCTGCGGCGACCTGAGGGGCCCCGTCAACGACGTCAAGTGCATGAGGAACCTCCTCTGCCAGCGCTTCGGCTTCCCCGGCGAGTGCATCATCATGCTCACTGGTAATGAAGTCGTGGTGCATGCATGCTGTATCCGTGCCGTGATATATTATATATATATAGCTGAACGATCGACGGAGTAGCCTGTCTGATGGCATCGCTCGCTGCCTGCCTGCCTGCAGACGACCAGAGGGACCCGTTCAGGCTGCCCACGAAGGAGAACATCCGGATGGCGATGCACTGGCTGGTGCAGGGCTGCAGCTACGGCGACTCCCTGGTGTTCCACTTCTCGGGCATCGGCGCGCAGGTGGCGGACGACGACGGCGACGAGGCGGACGGGTACGACGAGGCCATCTGCCCGCTGGACGCGTTCCAGAGCGGGCCCATCCTGGACGACGAGATCAACGAGGTCATCGTGCGCCCGCTGGTGCACGGCGCCAGGCTGCACGCCGTGGTGGACGCCTGCTACAGCGCCACGGTCCTGGACCTCCCCTACCAGTGCCGCATGTCCAGGAACGGGTTCTGGCAGTGGGAGGACGAGAGCCCGCCGTCGGGCGCCTGGAAGGGCACCAGCGGAGGCCACGCCGTGCTCATCAGCGGATACAGCGAGGGCAAAGGCAACTTCGCCATGGTCAGGGACATGATACATACATACATACTGCTGATCGAGCTCTGCTGCCTTGCATCTATCTATATACCTAACATGCATATGCTGCTGCTTGGACGACGCGCGGCGTGCAGATGCCCGACGCCCACGCGTCGGTCGTCGGGGCCATGACGCACAGCTTCGTCCGGACGCTGGAGTGCCAGCCGCGCGGGGTCACCTACGGCCACCTGCTCAGCTCCATGAGGGCCATCATGAAGAACCGCGGCGGGGGCTGCGATCTGCAGGGGGCCATCGGCGCACCCATCCGCACCGTCGCCAACTTCAGCGGCGTGCAGGTATCCATGTCGAATCTCTCTGTCTCTGTCAACAACAACATCCTTGGCTAGCTGCTGTGCTCCTCTCACCAATTAAACTCTCACTTGTTTGCTTTGGTTTGATCTTTTTGCAGGAGCCTAACCTGTCCTCTTCGGAGACGTTTGACATTTACCGCAAGCAGTTCGTCCTGTAGACACCACCACACCAGGGTTTGCCCCTGCCGGCCGGCCGCTTGTAATGAATTGCCGTCGTATCAGAATAAGAAATTATCTATCGACCATGATATGATATGATATATCAGGAAAGAAGGAACTATTACCCCTCAATGTAATAACTAAGCATGTTCAATGTCCTCTTTTTATTAGAGAGAGAGACAGAGAGAAAACGCGGAATTTGAGACGTGTGCATGCAGTTTACGTGATCAATAAAGTTACATAGAAATTATTTTATCCACGTGCGATGCAAGTGGAGCTTCTACTACCTAACCCCAAATCTTCATAGGATGGCTTCACTCTCTTACCTTTAAAACCGGTTGTTTAACCTCTCAGCTTTATAAAAATAGTCAAATAATCTCCTGACAATTTTAGTTATCGGTTTTAGTAACGTAACACTAATTCAAGTGGTAACAGTTTTGTCTTCTTCAGTTCTATCATCTTATGGTACACAAAAATTATATAATTTTACATAAAGATCGGCAATTAGATATTATATTAGCCCCATTTTTTCAGAAATTTTAGAAGTAACAGATTAATTACTAAAAAATACATAAAAAGTGTTAAGTATTTGTTTGTCTTTGATTCATTTATTACCTTCTAAGGCTATTTTTTTGCTGCAGATAAATAATATTATTGCTAAACTACTAATTATTATTTTATTAAGAAAGCTAAGTGATATTTTTTTCTAATTACTAACTAAATTAATTGTACATTTGCTTTTTATAAAACTTACCAAACAATAATAAAATGATATACAATTTTTACATGAACTTTCTCCTAGCTAAACTAACATACACAAATATTTCCAAAATTTTCTAAGGACTTTGAATCTAGACGCATAATTTACATAGATATTTCTTATAATTTTATATATGTTTAGATTTATAGTTCTCAGAAAACTCTAAAAATATTTGTAGCTAGGTGAAGGTCCGTCTAAAAATTGTTCTCTATGTATTTCTAAAAAACAAATATAAAATTAATTTAGTTAGTAATTAGACCACTTGACTTGCTTAATAAAATCAATAAAAAATTTAGTAGTTTAGTAATAATATTATTTAGCTCTAATAAAATTTTTAGGCTCATCATATAAAAATGAATCAGGGAAAAACATTAATCTATTTTTACGTAGTTTTAAATTTTTAGCAATTAAGCTACTGTTTTTAAATCTATATAAAAAATAGGGCAAATTTATTATCAAATTATTGATTTTTGTGTAAAAATACATAAAATTTAGACACTAGTACTAGAAGGCATAATTGAAAAAACACAAAAAATAGTGTCACTTAAATCAATGTCACACCAAATCAGCCCTAAAGGTTAGAGGGATATGTAGACTTATTCCATTTAGAATAATATAAAGAAGGAACACTTTTACTTTATCTTATTTGTTTTCACAAATATTCTAGTTGCTTCTATATGATTTGGATGCAATTTTTTATCCAATTCATACCATCGTGAGTGGTATAAAAGGAATTAGGACACATGATTTTGTTTACCCTTCTATGTTGCTAGCAATGACGTGGAAGGATAATAAATTATATCCGGGTGACATAGAAGAAATTTACGATGGTAAATAATATATGGACAAAAATATAGTACTGTATAAACAATTTTCTATAGAAAGAAAGAGGGATAAACTAATCTATTATGGGATGTTTGGTTTGAATAATCAATCCATTCTACATATATAAGTATTGTATTATAAGTCCAGTTCATAATTTTGGTGGAGTAAACTCATCGCTCATATACTATTACTAATTATTAATCTATAAAGAATAAAATGGTGACGAACCAACTAATTATATTACACAAACCAAACAAGAAAATAAGAAATGAGAAGATGATATACTACCTTGTTTCTCAAACAAACACGCTATTAGATTCTAACATGCCACAACAACCGGATTGCCTTTACGTAACAAAGCTGACCCATAATTCAATTTTACGTGTCATAAACCCTTTTGTTTGTAAATTGTAATGTTTTTTTTATCGTAGGCTTATACTTTTGTTTGGCCCGCATTACCGTGTATTAAAAGGGACTCACGAATCCAGGCTTCCGAGCGTTTCAGGTATAGATGGCCAATAAGTATAAGGCCGTGAGCCCGACACGAAGTCCGATGTTTGGGTCCGGTCCGAACCCGGCACAGCCCGGTTCTATGCGGGTCCGGATCGGCCTGACACAAATAAGCGGGCCAGGTTCGGACAGGAAACTAGGCACGATGGGTTAGCCCGGCACGGCCCGTTTACCTCTAAACCCGTTAAACTCGCTTTTTACACTAAAATGTGCTTACCAGCCAGATTTTCGGCCCGTTTTTTCGTGCTAAACGGGCCGGCCTGGCCCGTTTAGGCCCACTACGGGCTGGGCTCGGATAGAAAATCGAGCCCGTGGACGTAGACGGCTCAACCCGGTTTTCTAACCGAACCCAAAACGGTCCGGGCTTCACCGGGCCCGGGCCGGGCGACCCGTTTAGCCATCTCTAGTCTCACGTGAGTTCCTCTTCTTGCTGTTTTGGATCTCTCCGTCGGTCTCTAGGGTTTTCTCGCCGTCGAGTGCTCCAGGGTACATATCAGGTCCTGTGCCCATCGATGTGGCGCCCGACACCCACGACCAGTGGCGGAGGACAAAAAAAAGGTATAGCTTGGTACAGCACAGTGAGGGGCTGCTACCGATCGACCGAGGGATAGGTTGGACTTGACGCTGGCCGGATGAGTGAGATTGGGGCTTGGGCATCTAGCGGTCTACAGTTTGCTAGTGCCTAGTGGCTAGTGCTGGAGAGGCAGGAAGGGCACGTGGGCATCGCCCAAAGTGCACAGGTGTATGACTGCTACCCGCACATCGTAATTGGCACGAGAAGCCAACAAGGGCACGACCACGTCCCACAACCACGCATCGCACGCCACAATCAGCACGAGAGCTGGAGCCGGTCACTGGAGCAGGCGAAGTGGTCGATCGGAGATCATGAGTTCGCGACTGTGTGTGCGACGGTGCTATGGCTGCGGGTATACGACGATGGCAATGATCAAAACAAGGTATGGCGTGAGCCATACACAGTCATAACGGGCGCTCCGCCCCTTCCCATGACCGAGGTGACGACCCGGGGTAGCCCGTCGGAGCGACGTGAGGGAGCGGCCTTGGTATAATGAAATGAACGCTCGTGCTGCCACCCCACCCCCTCTCCCTCCTTTTCCTCCCCAACTAGACCGCTGGCCCGATTTAGTTGTCGATAGCATGAGGCGGCGCGACGACGCATGCTGGCCTGCTGGGAGCGATATGGCCCTTCTACTGTCTTCTTGAGTTGAGTAATCACACATCCACTAATGTTAATTAAAGTGGTTTTAATTTTGACACCTTCTCATTGGGTGCTCCCTATAGATGTAAATGTGCATTGTAATTGATAGGCCAATTTGCACATTGAGATGTCTCTATTAGAGCATGATCTATGCACATGATGAATATGATGAATCTGGTACCCTTGTTTTACTTCAAGATTTTTTAGGACCTTAACTGTATTTGGACTGAACATCTGAATCGTTGCATTTGTACAACTATCTCATTCTTTAAATTACTATTACCTCAACAATTTAATAATGATATCATCTTTGCCATTTGTATTGTAAAGTGAGCCATCTGTCTTATGGCCTGTGCCTTAGCAAGCAACCAGCTATATGGTCAGTCGCAGAAATTGCATATATGAAGTTGCATGTCTGTCTGAAAGAGCAATGTACAATGCTATTTTATTGTTTGTTTGGGTGTAGGGGGTAGGGAGATCACATTGTGCTTCCATCATAAAGTGCAACGTTCACGCCGGTAGTTGATAAATCTGAGCCATTCAGGGCACTTTCCCCCCTTCTCATTCTGTTGTTATTTGTAAGAAAAATGGACCCGACCTATTTGAATAAATGATTTTGGTGTTTGATGATCAATATAACTTATGGACTAATGCGTTTGCTAGTCAGAATGCAAAAGTGACTTGGATTGAGGCAATGAGAAAGCAACACTTTATTTGTCGGGTATCATAATCAGGGGTACCCATATTATGCCCCTAAACATGCTTAACACCTAACTACCGAAAAATCATAAGACACGTTCCCCGCGGTCAAGCAAGGATGAATCACGATTTGCCTGAGGCCTCGCTCGACGGTCGCTCAAAGCTCTGCCTCGCCCGAGCCTGTCCTCGGGCGAGCGCTCGGGAAAAATCCTCATCTCGCCCGAGGGCCCCTCTTCATGGAATGACGGTTTTCGCCTCGTCCGAGCTCGTCTCGGACAAGAGGACAGCCCTGAGCCCAGCCTTGGTCAAAGGTCACGGGAACCGTGGAGACATGCACATTTAATGCGACAATTCCGATACCTACCCCACATGACGCTGCAGATAAACAGGGAGTGATGGGATCACGGTCCCATCCACTTTCACTAACTATGATGATGCACGTCCGGGAATAACGGCCACTGCTCCCCCACATCGGCTATTGTATTCAAACAACTCCAGATGGGACGTGCGTACGTCTGGGCATCGCCTCACCCTCGAGAGAGAACTCCGCCTCGCCCACGACCTCAACCTCGAGAGAAGACTCCACCTCGCCCGAGCTTGGCATCGGCCAACTGCCCTGGCAACAACTCCCCGCGAATCCCGTAGGAGGCCACTCCAACGACTATATTAACCTCTCTCTGCATGACTGCATGACCCAAGGTAGGCTCGACCAAGGCCTCAGGAGGAACCTCTGTCTTGCCCGAACCTGGCCTCGGCCCAGATAACATCGACGAAAGGACGCCACCAACTCCTCCACGAAGGCTGCTGACAACGGAATGGCTTCAGGACCAACGTCAAGTCTGCTTTACTCCATACGGGGAGAATTACAACGCGCTTTGGGGGACAACGAGCGGGATGCAGTGGAGGACGTCAAGGAGCCGACGACGTTGGTGTTGGTGGATGACGTCAAGGAGCCGACAACGTCGTAGTCGATGAGTTCTGAGCGCTTGTTGTCGAACTCATCGTAGAGCCTGTCGTACATCACGGTGGCGGCACTAGGAAGCCCCTAGGGTTTTGCTCGTCTGAGAGAGGAAAGGCAGTTGCGCTAGGTACAGGGGAGGGTGGCATCACGGGAGGACGAGAGCAGGGGCACGGTATCGTGGGCGCCTACAATAGAGTCTTAAGGGTATGTACAACCCATTTAATATAGGGTCTCTTGAGGAGTCTCTAAGGAGCTAAGTGAAAAAAATATAAGAGACTAAGAGCACCTAGAGGGGGGGTGAATAGGTGATCCTGCCAAACCTTGAAACTTAATCCACAAAACTTGATTAGGAGTTAGCACAATTAAGCCAAGTGGCTAGAGAGGAGAACTTGCACAACACGATAACCACAAAGAGATCAACACAGAGATGACACAATGGTTTATCCCGTGGTTCAGCCAAGTCCAACGCTTGCCTACTCCACGTTGTGGCGTCCCAACGGACGAGGGTTGCAATCAACCCCTCTCAAGCGGTCCAAAGACCCACTTGAATACCATGGTGTTTTGCTTTGCTTTTATATATCCCGCTTGCGAGGAATCTCCACAACTTGGAGCCTCTCGCCCTTACACTTTGATGATCACAAAGAAGCACGGAGTAAGGGAGGGATGAGCAACACACACAAGACACGAAATCAGAGTACCAGCACGCACACAAGTCGCAACAAGAGCTCACAACACAACCCGGCGAGTTCACAACTCAAATAGAGCTCAAATTGCTATCACAAAGAATCAAATGCGCGGAATCAAAGTCTTGGTGCTTAGGAATGCTTAGAGAATGCTTGGTGTACTCCTCCATGCGCCTAGGGGTCCCTTTTATAGCCCCAAGGCAGCTAGGAGCCGTTGAGTGCATTCCAGGAAGGCAATTCTTGCCTTCTGTCGCCTGGCGCACCGGACAGTCCGGTGCACCATCGAACACTGTCCGATGCGGATCTCTTTCCTTATTTGGCGAAGCCGACCGTTGCAGTCTTCGAGCCGTTGGCGCACCGGACACTGTCCGGTGCACACCGGACAGTCCGGTGCCCCATCTGACCGTTGGCGCTTGCCACGCGTCGCGCGCGGATTCCGCGGCCGACCGTTGGCCCGGCTGACTGTTGGTTCACCGGACAGTCCGGTGCACCACCGGACAGTCCGGTGAATTTTAGCCATACGCCGCCGACGAAGTCCCGAGAGAAGCTAGTTGACGGATGCCAGCCTGGCACACCGGACACTGTCCGGTGCACCCAAACTGAGCAGTCTCTTGACTGCTTTGTGCCACTCTTTTTCAATTGCTTTTTCTCTGATTCTAACACTTAGACAAACATGTTAGTACACACAAACCAATGTGCTAAGTCTAGAATCATACCTTTGTATTGATTTGCACCTTATCCATCATTTGACATAGTTTATCACTTAAGCACTTGTGTTGGACACTAAATCACCAAAATACTTAGAAATGGCCCAAGGGCACATTTCCCTTTCAATATCCCCCTTTTTGGTGATTTATGCCAACACAACATAAAGCAACTAGAACAAGTGCAAAATCAATTGAAATAAGAACTCAAAATTGTTTTGATTCAAATTTGACATATATGGATCATTCTTTGCCACCACTTGGTTTGTTTTTGCAAATCAAACTCAATTTCCTATCTCTAAGTCAAACACACTTGTTGAAACATAAAGAGAGGTATTTCAAGAGAAATTTATCAAATAGTTCAAAAACTCCCCCTTTTCCCATAATTAAGCCTTCTCCCCATAAGAGACCAACTTTGGACAACAAGAGACAAACAAGAGTGTTTTGGCAAACAAAAACTCTAACTCTACTATTTTCAAAATTCTCAAGTGGTAGCTGATCCATTTCTTGCTTTGGCCTTATTTTCTCCCCCTTTGGCATCAAGCACCAAAACGGGATCAATCTTGGCCCTTAAACCTCATTGCCTCACCAAAATCTTCAAATAAGAGTACAAAGGCAATAAGAATACAAAGATGAACTTGGAAAAGTTACTCTTTCATCGGAGTGCAGTGGAAGTCTTGCATGGTCCAAGTCCACCTTTTCCCTTTCAAACCTCCTTTGAGACTAAATTAAGCAAACTCAAGCACAAGGTTAGTCTCAAAGGGTCAAGTTGTAGCACATCTCCCCCTAAATTTGTGCATCACGCGCAAATGGACTTGTGAGGTCCGGGGAGTGCTTGTACAACTTGAACACCAAAAATAAACAACAAACTGCATATGGAACATGATCAAAGGCAGAAAACACATGTATGCTATAAATTAATCTAGGTTCCGCGAATCTAAGACATTTAGCTCACTACGCAGCTTGCAAAAGGTTGACTCATCTAGAGGCTTGGTAAAGATATCGGCTAGCTGGTTCTCGGTGCTAACATGAAGCACTTCGATATCTCCCTTTTGTTGGTGGTCTCTCAAAAAGTGATGCCGGATGTCAATGTGCTTTGTGCGGCTGTGTTCAACAGGATTCTCCGCCATGCGGATAGCACTCTCATTATCACATAGGAGTGGGACTTTGCTCAGATTGTAGCCAAAGTCCCTGAGGGTTTGCCTCATCCAAAGTAGTTGAGCGCAACACTGTCCTGCGGCAACATACTCGGCCTCAGCGGTGGGTAGGGCAACGGAGGTTTGTTTCTTAGAGCTCCACGACACCAGGGACCTTCCTAAGAATTGGCACGTCCCCGATGTACTCTTCCTATCGACCTTACATCCAGCATAATCGGAATCTGAATATACAATTAGGTCAAAGGTAGACCCCTTTGGATACCAGATCCCGAAGCAAGGTATAGCGACTAAATATCTAAGTATTCGCTTCACGGCCACTAAGTGACACTCCCTTAGATCAGATTGAAATCTAGCACACATGCATACACTAAGCATGATATCCGGTCTACTAGCACATAAATAAAGTAAAGACCCTATCATTGACCGGTATGCCTTTTGATCCACGGACTTACCTCCTTTGTTGAGGTCGGTGTGTCCGTCGGTTCCCATTGGAGTCTTTGTGGGCTTGGCGTCCTTCATCCCAAACCGCTTGATCAAGTCTTGCGTGTACTTCGTTTGGGAGATGAAGGTCCCATCCTTGAGTTGCTTTACTTGGAACCCAAGGAAATAGCTTAACTCGCCCATCATCGACATCTCAAACTTTTGAGTCATCACCCTGCTAAACTCTTCACAAGACTTTTGGTTAGTAGAACCAAATATTATGTCATCGACATATATTTGGCACACGAAAAGATCACCATCACATGTCTTAGTGAAAAAAGTTGGATCGGCTTTCCCAACCTCAAAAGCATTAGCAATTAAAAAGTCTCTAAGGCATTCATACCATGCTCTTGGGGCTTGCTTAAGTCCATAGAGCGCCTTAGAGAGCTTACACACGTGGTCGGGGTACCGTTCATCCTCGAAGCCAGGGGGTTGCTCCACATACACCTCCTCCTTGATTGGCCCGTTGAGGAAAGCGCTCTTTACATCCATTTGGAACAACCTGAAAGAATGGTGAGCGGCATATGCTAGCAAAATACGAATAGATTCTAGCCTAGCCACAGGAGCAAAAGTCTCCTCAAAGTCCAAACCTGCGACTTGGGCATAACCTTTTGCCACAAGTCGAGCCTTGTTCCTTGTCACCACCCCGTGCTCGTCTTGTTTGTTGCGGAACACCCACCTTGTTCCCACAACATTTTGCTTGGGACGAGGCGCCAGTGTCCAAACTTCATTTCTCTTGAAATTATTGAGCTCCTCTTGCATGGCCAACACCCAGTCCGAATCTAGCAAGGCCTCCTCTACCCTGAAAGGCTCAATAGAAGAGACAAAGGAGTAATGCTCACAAAAATTAACTAATCGAGACCGAGTAGTTACTCCCTTGCTAATATCACCCAAAATCTGGTCGACGGGATGATCCCTTTGAATCATCGCTCGAACTTGGGTTGGAGGTGCCGGTTGTGCTTCTTCCTCCATTAAATGATCATCTTGTGCTCCCCCTTGATCACACGCCTCCTATTAATGAACTTGTTCATCTTCTTGAGTTGGGGGATGCACCATTGTTGAGGAAGAAGGTTGATCTTGCTCCTTTGGTTCCAGTGGCCTTACATCTCCAATCGCCATGGTGCGCATTGCGGCCGTTGGAATGTCTTCTTCATCTACATCATCAAGATCAACAACTTGCTCTCTTGGAGAGCCATTAGTCTCATCAAATACAACGTCGCTAGAGACTTCAACCAAACCCGATGATTTGTTGAAGACCCTATACGCCTTTGTATTTGAGTCATAACCTAACAAAAACCATTCTACAGCTTTGGGAGCAATTTTGGAATTCCTACCCTTCTTCACTAGAATGTAGCATTTACTCCCAAAAACTCGGAAATACGAAACATTGGGTTTGTTACCGGTTAGTAGCTCATACGAAGTCTTCTTGAGGAGGCGATGAAGGTAGACCCGGTTGATGGCGTGGCAAGCCGTGTTCACGGCTTCCGACCAAAAGCGCTCGGGGGTCTTGAACTCTCCAAGCATCGTCCTCGCCATGTCTATAAGCGTCCTGTTCTTCCTCTCTACCACACCATTTTTCTATGGTGTGTAGGGAGCGGAGAACTCGTGCTTGATTCCTTCCTCCTCAAGGTATTCCTCCACTTGAAGGTTCTTGAATTCGGACCCATTGTCGCTCCTTATCTTCTTCACCTTGAGCTCAAACTCGTTTTGAGCTCTCCTTAGGAAGCGCTTGAGGGTCCCTTGGGTTTCAGATTTATCTTCCTCCTATGCTTAGATAGGCGACGGGTCCGAAGAGGTCCATATGAAGTAACTCCAGGGGTCTTGATGTTGTCATCACATTTTTGGCATGATGAGTGCTTCCCACCTGTTTCCCTGCTTGACAAGCTGCACAAGGTCTATCTTTTTCGAAAGTAACATTTGTTAGACCTATTACGTGTTCTCCCTTTAGAAGCTTGTGAAGGTTCTTCATCCCCACATGTGCTAAGCGGCGATGCCACAGCCAGCCCATGCTAGTCTTAGCAATTAAGCATGCATCTAGACCGACCTCCTCTTTTGCAAAATCAACTAAATAAAGTTTGCCGTCTAGTACACCCTTAAAAGCTAATGAACCATCACTTCTTCTAAAGACAGACACATCTACATTTGTGAATAAACAGTTATATCCCATATTGCATAATTGACTAACAGATAACAGATTATATCCAAGCGACTCAACTAAAAACACATTAGAAATAGAGTGCTCGGATGAAATAGCAATTTTCCCTAACCCTTTCACCTTGCCTTGATTCCCATCACCGAATATTATTGAATCTTGGGAATCCTTGTTCTTGACGTAGGAGGTAAACATCTTCTTCTCCTTCGTCATGTGGTTTGTGCATCCGCTGTCGATAATCCAGCTTGATCCCCCGGATGCATAAACCTGCAAGGCAAATTTAGGCTTGGGTCTTAGGTACCCAACTCATGTTGGGTCCTACAAGGTTAGTCACAATAGTCTTAGGGACCCAAATGCAAGTCTTGTCTCCCTTATATTTGGCCCCTAATTTCCTAGCAATTATCTTCTTATCCTTTCTACAAATAGCAAAGGAAGCATTTAAAGCATGAGAAATTGTAGAAGGTTCACTATTTGTTTTCCTAGGCATATGAACAACATTTCTTCTAGGCATGTGATTAATAGCATTTCTCCTAGCTAAATTTCTATCATGCATAATAGAAGAACTAGAAGCAACCATAGCATGAGAATCAAAAGCATCATAACTTCTATACACATTTCTAGAATGTCTCCTATCATGATACATAAAGGCATGGTTCTTTTGAGCACTACTAGCCATAGGGGCCTTCCCTTTCTCCTTGGTGGAGATGGAAGCCTTATGGCTTGTTAAGTTTTTGACTTCCCTCTTGAAGCCAAGACCATCCTTAATTGAGGGATGTCTACCAATCGTGTAGGCATCCCTTGCAAATTTTAGCTTGTCAAATTCACTCTTGCTAGTCTTAAGTTGGACATTAAGACTAGCCACTTCATCATTTAATTTAGAAATGCAAACTAGGTGTTCACTACAAGCGTCAACATTAAAATCCTTGCACCTATTGCAAATCATAACATGTTCTATACAAGAGTTAGATTTACTTGCTACTTCTAGTTTAGCATTTAAATCATCATTCACACTCTTTAAAGTAGAAATGGTTTCATGACAAGTAGATAGTTCACAAGAGAGCATTTCATTCCTTTTAACTTCTAGAGCAAGAGAATTTTGTGCACTAACAAATTTATCATGCTCTTCATATAAAAGGTCCTCTTGTTTTTCTAATAATCTATTTTTATCATTCAAAGCATCAATCAATTCATTAATCTTATCAATCTTAGTTCTATCTAAGCCCTTGAATAAGCATGAATAGTCTATTTCATCATCATCACTAGACTCATCCTCACTTGAAGAAGCATAAGTACTAGTATTACGAGTGCTTACCTTCTTTTCCCTTGCCATGAGGCAAGTGTGATGCTCGTTGGGGAAGAGGGATGACTTGTTGAAGGTGGTGGCGGCGAGTCCTTCATTGTCGGAGTCGGACGAGGAGCAATCCGAATCCCACTCCTTTCCAAGATGTGCCTCGCCCTTCGCCTTCTTGTAGTTCTTCTTCTTTTCCCACTTTCCACTCTTCTTTTCCTGGTCACTATCATTATCGGGACAATTAGCGATAAAATGACCAATCTTACCGCATTTGAAGCAAGAGCGCTTCCCCTTCGTCTTGTTCTTGTTGGGGTGCTCCTTGCGACCCTTTAGTGCTGTCTTGAACTGCTTGATGATGAGGGCCATCTCTTCATCATTAAGCCCGACCGCCTCAACTTGCGCCACCTTGCTAGGTAGCACCTCCTTGCTCCTTGTTGCCTTGAGAGCAATAGTTTGAGGCTCTTGGATTGGGCCATTTAATGCATCGTCGACGTATCTAGCCTCCTTGATCATCATCCGCCCGCTTACGAACTTTCCAAGGATCTCCTCGGGCGTCATCTTCGTGTACCTAGGATTCTCATGAATATTGTTCACAAGATGTGGATCAAGGACGGTAAAGAACCTTAGCATTAGGCGGACGACGTCGTGGTCCATCCATCACGTGCTTCCATAGCTCCTTATCTTGTTAATGAGGGTCTTGAGCCTGTTATACGTCTGGGTTGGCTCCTCCCCTCTTATCATCGTGAATCTCCCGAGTTCGCCTTCCACCAACTCCATCTTGGTGAGCATGGTGACGTCGTTCCCCTCATGTGAGATCTTGAGGGTGTCCCAGATCTGCTTGGCATTGTCCAAGCCATTCACCTTATGGTACTCGTCCCTGCACAATGAGGCTAACAACACAGTAGTAGCTTGTGCATTTTTATGAATCTGTTCATTGATAAACAACGGACTATCCGAGCTATCAAATTTCATTCCACTCTCTACTATCTCCCATATACTAGGATGGAGAGAGAACAAGTGACTACGCATTTTGTGACTCCAAAATCCGTAGTCCTCTCCATCAAAATGAGGAGGTTTACCAAGTGGAATGGAGAGTAAATGAGCATTGGTACTTTGAGGAATACGAGAATAATCAAAAGAGAAGTTTGAATTAACCGTCTTCTTTTTCTCGTAGTTGTTGTCGTCGTCCTTTTGGGAAGAAGAGGACTCGTCGCTGTCGTCGTAGTAGACGATCTCCTTGATACGCCTCGTCTTCTTCTTCTTTCCATCTTTTCGTTTGTGGCCCGAGCCCGAGTCGGTAGGCTTGTCATCTTTCGGCTCGTTGACGAAGGACTCCTTCTCCTTATCATTGATCACAATCCCCTTTCCCTTAGGATCCATCTCTTCGGGCGATTAGTCCCTTTCTTGAAGAGAACGACTCTGATACCAATTGAGAGCACCTAGAGGGGGGGTGAATAGGTGATCCTGCCAAACCTTGAAACTTAATCCACAAAACTTGATTAGGAGTTAGCACAATTAAGCCAAGTGGCTAGAGAGGAGAACTTGCACAACACGATAACCACAAAGAGATCAACACAGAGATGACATAGTGGTTTATCCCGTAGTTCGGCCAAGTCCAACGCTTGCCTACTCCACGTTGTGGCGTCCCAACGGACGAGGGTTGCAATCAACCCCTCTCAAGCGGTCCAAAGACCCACTTGAATACCACGGTGTTTTGCTTTGCTTTTCTATATCCCGCTTGCGAGGAATCTCCACAACTTGGAGCCTCTCGCCCTTACACTTTGATGATCACAAAGAAGCACAGAGTAAGGGAGGGATGAGCAACACACACAAGACACGAAATCAGAGTACCAGCACGCACACAAGTCGCAACAAGAGCTCACAACACAACCCGGCGAGTTCACAACTCAAATAGAGCTCTAATTGCTATCACACAGAATCAAATATGCGGAATCAAAGTCTTGGTGCTTAGGAATGCTTAGAGAATGCTTGGTGTACTCCTCCATGCGCCTAGGGATCCCTTTTATAGCCCCAAGGCAGCTAGGAGCCGTTGAGTGCATTCCAGGAAGGCAATTCTTGCCTTCTGTCGCCTGGCGCACCGGACAGTCCGGTGCACCACCGGACACTGTCCGGTGCGGATCTCTTTCCTTATTTGGCGAAGCCGACCGTTGCAGTCTTCGAGCCGTTGGCGCACCAGACACTATCCGGTGCACACTGGACAGTCTGGTGCCCCATCTGACCGTTGGCGCTTGCCACGCGTCGCGCGCGGATTCCGCGGCCGACCGTTGGCCCGGCTGACTGTTGGTTCACCGGACAGTCCGGTGCACCACCGGACAGTCCGGTGCACCACCGGACAGTCCGGTGAATTTTAGCTGTACGCCGCCGACGAAGTCCCGAGAGCAGCTAGTTGACGGATGCCAGCCTGGCGCATCGGACACTGTCCGGTGCACCCAGACTGAGCAGTCTCTTGACTGCTTTGAGCCACTCTTTTTCAATTGCTTTTTCTCTGATTCTAACACTTAGACAAACATGTTAGTACACACAAACCAATATACTAAGTCTAGAATCATACCTTTGTATTGATTTGCACCTTATCCATCATTTGACATAGTTTATCACTTAAGCACTTGTGTTGGACACTAAATCACCAAAATACTTAGAAATGGCCTAAGGGCATATTTCCCTTTTAGAGACAGGCTCTTCGTGAAGAATCGTCTCTTCATGACTCTCCATGTATGTTGTCTTTTAGCTGTAGTTATGATTCAGGGTCTCAAGGTTGTATCATGCAATCTCTTAGCTGTCTCTTTTACTTAGAAAACCAAAACGGAGTCTCATAGTTGTACATGCCCTTAGTAGTTGAGATGTGACACAAACTAAGTTTTTGTTAAAGTAACCAAACACCCCTTTAGCATGTGTGTTGGGCAAATGCTCAAATTTCATTTCCCACTAGGCTTGTTCGGTTGAAACCGGATCGAAGGAGTTGAGCGAGATTAAATCACTTTTTATTTAATTTTGATTAGGGAGAGATTTAATTCTTCTCCATCCTATTCGATCTAGACACAACCAAACAAGCTCTAAACAACAACTAAATAATAACCTTGTTCAATGTTTTTCAGTGTTTCTGCACCTTTTTCTGATTGTAATGTATACGCGGTGGGATTCTTTTGGGCTCCAAAATATTATAAAATATTTTGTCAAGAATCAAGTCGCGTAGTGTTTAGTAGAATCTTTTGACGACATTTTATAGTCTTTTTTACAAGATATGGATGACGATATATTTTTTTTAAGAGAAAGGAATATGCAATTATGCATGTTGCTGGACCCTAGAGCTATATTTTCGAGTGAAAGCATATCACTCAAATTTTATGTTTTCGGTGGCTGTGACAATTACATATTACGCCAAAGTATCTCAGGTGCCGTTTGGTTCACATATTGGTAACATAACCAATAACACAAATTATATTTGTTTAAGTCCAACTGTAATCGAATATCACACTAAAAATGAATACCGACTTATTCAAACTTATTACCGTCGGTATTCAAATGTGAATCATTATCATTAATATTTACGTTATATTTCGTGAATCAAATGGCACCTCAAACAAACTCGGCGGACACAGTTTTTTCTCTCTTCTTCATAGATTAGAGAAAATACATTATTCGAGATTCGAGAAAAACAACAGCAAAGCCGAGAATAGCAATTAAAGGATCCGTGGGGGACAAAATATGCTCAGTTCCACTCAAATGGTTCTCCCATCCGGAGATTATTACCTCCCACTCCGCCTAATAATCATATGAATGATTGATATACAAAGGCCACCATGTCTGCATCTTTGAAAAAAAAAGAACAAACCTTTGGCGCCAGCATCTGGTAACAGTAGTTTCCGTTGCTATATAAAGGGAAGGTAAGGCAGGAGTGTGAGGGCAGGCTAACCGAGGAGCTAGCTAGCCAGCAACGCGTAGCAAGCAGCGCAAGCAAAGCTCCGAGCGCCCGGCCGGCTAGCTTCGCCATGAACATGGGTGGAAGGTCCCCGGCGGCGACGACGATCCGGTGCAAGTACTGCAGCGCGAGCCTGACCGTGTGCGCCGGCGAGCGCGCCATCCAGTGCGCGCAATGCTGCGGCGTGACTCGCATCCGGCGGTCGCTGTCCTCGCGGCTCCCGCTGCCGGCGCTGACGAGGCCGGCTTCCGTCGCGGGCTTCCCGCCGTGCGGCGGCCGCGGCAAGAAGCGCGCCGTCCTGATCGGCATCACGTACGGCGGCGCGCGCCGGGGCTGCGGCGAGCTGCGGGGCCCCATCAACGACGTCAAGTGCATGAGGCAGCTCCTCTGCCAGCGCTTCGCCTTCCCCAGCGACGGCATCATCATGCTCACTGGTATGCAATGGAACCGTCCACGTACGCATCTCTGTTTGTCGCAAGGAACTGAATGGACCGGACCGGACCGGTGCACGCAGACGACCAGAAGGACCCGTTCCGGGTGCCCACCAAGGACAACATCCGGATGGCGATGCAGTGGCTGGTGCAGGGGTGCAGCAGCGGCGACTCCCTGGTGTTCCACTTCTCTGGGCTGGGCGCGCAGGTCGCCGACGCGGACTGCGACGAGCAGGACGGGTACGACGAGGCCATCTGCCCGGTGGACTCGTTCCAGAAGGGCCCCATCCTGGACGACGAGATCAACGAGACCATCGTCCGGCCGCTGGTGCCCGGCGCCAAGCTCCACGCCGTCGTCGACGCGTGCCACAGCGATTCCGTCCTCGACCTCCCCTTCCTCTGCAACATGTCCAGGTAATTATATTTGAAAGCTCGTCGTCCGGTGCTGGAAATCCCCGTGCCCGGCCGTACATCTAAAACATATCTCCATTCCTCTCTCTGTCTGTCTAGGACCGGGAACTGGCAGTGGGAGGATCACCGTCCACCGTCGGGCGTCTGCAAGGGCACGAGCGGCGGCCAGGCGGTGCTTATCAGCGGCTACAGCGACGGCAAAAGCAAGTTCAGCATGGTCAGTGCACTGCACTGCACACCCATCCTATACTCCTACTATGGTCGCCATGAACGTAACGCTCGCTCGATCTAATCTCTTTGCGATTGGTTCGACACGCGACGCGCGCCATGTTCTGTTGCAGACGCCGGAGGCCTGCGCGGCGGTGGGGGCCATGACCCACAGCTTCATCAAGGCGGTGGAATGCGAGCCCCAGGGGGTCACCTACGGCCGCCTGCTCACCTCCATGAAAGCCATCATGACCAACGCCGGCGGCTGCAACCAGCAGCTGCAGGGCGCCTGCGCACCCGCCCGCAAGGTCGTCAACTTCAGCGGCGTGCAGGTGTGACGCTCTGGCCATTGATCGCGATCCTAACTGAGCACTGACTTGTTGTTTCTGAGTGACATGCACCTTATATATATAATCCGTGCCTTGCTCATCTTGCAGGAACCTAACCTGTCTTGCTCGGAGATGTTCGACGTCTACCGCAAGCCCTTTGCGCTGTGAACCTCCTCTGCATTGCCATTGCCTTTGCAGACTACCACAGATTCCCGTCTGGACTCTATATATAAATTACCGTGACGGAATAATAAACCAGACGGATTTATATTATATATGATGATATGTCATAATGTGTGCCTTAATTGTCTTGCGGCCAATAATGTGTGTCCATGTGTCGATCGGTTACCGGCCCTGAGCCAAGCTTATAGCCTGTGGACCGACGACTTTGTTGACCATTATAAATACAATGTTGATAATGTTTATACGTGTCGAGTTTATTATGAGTGATTATTAATAGAGTAGTATTTTGGATTAGATCAGGTGGACTAACTGCGATGTGAGTGTATGCACCAAGTCTTTTTGTCTCATGGTGTGCAGGTGGAGTATGAAGTGGCGGTCGACGACGAAGCTAAAGATCATACGGGTTCGTGCCGATAGATAGGGAGCGGTGAAGGACGAATGCTTCGCCTTGACAGATGGACAGAAGAAGCCGCATGACTAGCTATGGTGGCTAACATGTATGCACACCGACAGGCGTGAGGACACGTTGGAGCGAATTATACTTTCGACGTGGTTGAGGACTGATGGGACACATGTCCAGTACGTAGAGGACACATATAGAGTACTCTACCTACGATGGTTTGGCGGTTGAGCCTCAAAATCATACAACGATGGTTTCACAAGTTTCACATCAAAACATGGGGCATGGTTTCAGCAGGAATCAAAGGCAACATGTACAACCATCGTGGAGGTTGTGTCAAGGCAAAGCAAATCTATGAATGGAGCATGACCGTCAGATCTATAGTTTGAAAGTTGGACTGTTATGGTCATAGCTAAGTGGTTTAGCTATAAAATATCAAGGAGTATGTTGGGAATGTGTAATCTCTCTAGCATCTATTCAGTGTCTTTGTTTTTAAGTTTTATCTCTTGTACCTCTCTCCCTCTAGACTGCTACTAAGATCCACATATGTTTTGAGTAGACAAATATCCATCTGTGTAACTTGAGATCTAGAAAGTGTAGCCCTTACCACAGTGGATCATGTTGAAGTGAAATTCATTTTAGTGCTCTTTTGAGTTCTTGAAGTTTTCGCTTTGGATTTTCCCTTCCAGATCTCTTTACTTTGATCTTTTGTTGGATCTTTTGACTCTGAGCCCATGAGGACTTTTGAGTTGAATAGAAACGTGCAAGGATCTTTAAGGATCATTTTCATCAAGTGGTTTGGGAAGATTCAACTCAAGCATGAAAATCCAACATCTTCACCGATTTTAAGAAAACCATAGTTTAAGAATATTTTTTTGATATATGGTTGATTCTTTAATCTTTTGGAGTCCAAATTTTGTGAACACCTTTGGAACTTTCATGTAAAGGTGTGTGCAAATTTATATCTCAGTAAGACTTTGTTTGGATATTTTTGTCTTTTGGAGCTTTATTTGGGCTATTGGTAGTATGCAGGGCGGCACGACCACTCAACAGTGTCAGTCTTGAGCGCAACACTACCTAGCTATCCTCGGAAGCAGACCTGTGACGAGACCTTTGTATACCAAGGCAAATATACAAAGGATGTCCTAAATTAGTTTGGCATGAGTAAGGCCAAGCCTCTTTTCATACCCATGCTAACCATGATGGCGTTGGATGTCGATGAGGACAATAAGCCCATGGACCAGAAGAAGTATAGAAGATTGATTGGCTCACTTCTATACTTAATGACGATGACACCAAGCATACATTTTACTGTGTGTCTGTGTGCTCGATTTTAGGCATCCCCGCACACATCCCATAAGGAGGCAGTCAAAAGGATCATGAGATACCTTCATTTCACTCCGTAATTTGGTCTTTGGTTTTCCTCTTCTTCAACCCTATCACTGTGTGGGTATTCCAATGTAGATTTTGCACGTTGTCGTTTGGCAAGTCAACTTCTAGGACTTGTTAGTTCTAGGACTCTTCACTAGTTTGTTGGTCATCTTGTATGCCTAGAGTTGCCCAATCTACCATAGAGGCTAAGTATGTTGTCACCGCTAGCTGTTACTCATAGTTGAATTATATCATGTCCACCTTGAGAGATTTTGGCTTAGAGTTTTAGAGAGTGCCTTTGATTTGTAATAGCACCAGTGCCATAAGTGTTGCCAAAAGTGTTGCATTCAAAAACCAAGCACATAGAAGTCTGCCTTCATTTCCTAATAGATCATTATTAGAAAGGGAACATAGAGTTATGCCATGTTGACACCAATAGACAGTTTGTCTATATCCTCAGCAAACCCCTTGATCAAGGCACCTTTGCACGCTTGCAAGGAAAGTTGGGTGTGTGTTTCCCCTTTTACAAGAGGACAACTTTTTAGTTGTACAATAATATTTTTGGCTCCTTTGTAGTTTAGCTTTTGTTTTGCCTTTTATAACATATCTGCGTTGCATCTCATCATGTATCATAGAGCATTTTGAGCTTCATGTGTATAGTTGTAAGAATGTGATTATGCTCTTGTTAGTATGTTCTGTGTGTACATGATAATGCTTGGGCACGCTTAGACTCGTTTTACTCATAGTGATA
This sequence comes from Zea mays, assembly GCF_902167145.1. NCBI lineage: Eukaryota > Viridiplantae > Streptophyta > Magnoliopsida > Poales > Poaceae > Zea > Zea mays. The sequence goes on along the minus strand of NC_050096.1, from coordinate 67,810,183 downwards.
CAATATTGTTGAGCTAAGATTGTTCTTCTAAATTGTGAACATGATTAATAATTGCTAAATATAAAAATTTGTTCATCGGTGGGATTGGCAACTAGCATGTGTAGTATGTGTTGAAATCTTTTTGGTATCACTAGTATCCTAGGTTGCTATGTCTTATAATTTTGAGCCATTCACTATTTTGGTCAAACTAATATTATTCTAAAATTTGATATAGGATAAGTAAAAATAGAAAGATCGATATGGATTTGCATTTGTCACCATATCACTATATTGAGACGGCTTCTCCTTGCACCTTGAGAAGAACTTGAGCAGTGTAGTGGACAATCGAAATCGGTATCTTCAGCTTTTGATTGCATTTCTACATAAGATGCACCTTGCTGAAAAGTTAGAATTGATAGTGCTTACAACCTCTTGCACTTACATGCTTTGACTAAATCTTGTGCAACACTGCAAACTCTATTAATCTGATTAAATTCGACCAGACACAAGTTTAGGTTCGTCTTTGCCATAATGGGTGTCAGTTGTATGAGATAGTTCACCTTGTATAATATTAATTAGCTCTTGGTTGATTTCCTTCTTACATATGTTAAGTGTTATTTTACTGGTGAACATCTGCTTTGAAATGCTTGAAACTGATTTGGATGCTTACACTACACAAACTTGTGCATACAATTCGTTTGAGCATATGCTAGCACATGTGTATATTACTACACACATGGAAACATTATCATGTATAGCATCATTACATTCTGATTGCTATACTCCCAAAGCTCCTGTTTTTTCTGCATTTTCACCATTTTCATGCATATCTTGGGGGGAAGTTGCAACTTTGTGGACAAGGGGGAGAGTGCTTGTTGATTACTTATCAACAATGGGGAGAATTATTTGTATACACAAACACCTTTGGTAGGAAAGAAATAGAACAAACATCTCTCACTATTTTAACATACGGGAAATCACACATATACCCAAAGGGGAGTTGCATTTGAGCGGCTTTTTGCTAGTCGTGTTGAGCCTTTGCCTCTTTCTAGAGGGACTAGTTGTGTTTTTAGAGTAGTTGTGTTTTCAGAGTTATCAATTGCTTTAGCTTTTGCTCTGATTTTAGGTTAGTCGTGTTGAGCCGTTTCTACCTTTTCTTGAGGATTATACATAATTGCTTGGTTGTGTCGAGCTGTTGACCATGTCTTTAGGGATGAAGCTTTACTCATTTCAAATGACCTTGTTTTGCCTTTTGTTTAGCTTTTGGTCATTTGAGTGAGTTCTTACCTTTTCTTATTTTCCTTTTGCTCTTAGTGTTTGTGTGGTGGTTAGACCTGTTCAAACGTCAGGTCAGGTCGGGTTCAGCTCGGGTCAAGGTCGGGTCGGGATGGCCCGTGCCTCCCTATTTGATGTGTCGGATCGGGTTTTTTCGATTTGGGTCGGGTTTTTTGGCTTTGGGTTAGGTTTTTTGGGTTGGGCTGGGTTTTGGGTCAAAAATCATGGCCTGTACCTAGCCCGTGAATTATTGTGGGTCAAAATTACGGCTCGTACCCGCATGTTGCATTGGTCGGGTCGTGTCGGGTCTGTTTTTTCGGGCGGGTCGGGTCGGGTGGCTCGTGATCAGGTCTGGTGGTGGTATTGACAATTGTCACACCCGGTTTTGGAAGGCAAACCGAATGTGAACCATGTACGTGCCAGGATCAGAAACTCACGTACACAACGATTACATAATTGGACATCATCACACAATGCTCAAAGTAAATAGCGGAAAGGTACTTTATTACATCAAGATGTCCAAGACATCCACAAAGTCATTACTTAACATCGTAATTAACATTATCAAAGTGCGGAAAAGCGAACGTAGCGGATATGGTCTTCATAGGCAACTGACTGGGTTTGCCACTAACATAACTAGAACTCGTCGTAGTCCTGGAACTCCTCAAAGTCCTCCATGTTGCCTGCATCTTCTCCTGAGCACTGAATATAGTAGGGACAACCTAGGGTAGGTGGTTTTTAAAGTAAGGGTGAGTACACATCAACATACTCAGCAAATGCCCCATTTGGCTAAAGTGGACTAGCTGTATGTGGAGTTAAGGTTAAAGCGGTTGCTTTTAGTTGGTCAAGTATTTATTACTAATAGTAGGGCCAAGTTTTAGTAATAAACCCAGTTATTACCCAAATGTACTCCCTCCAAGAGGAAATACCAGAGATCAGAGTTATATTCATCATCATTAACCATCATCATAAAAGTATTCAAAATTCTTCTAATCAAAGAGGACCCCAAGGCTGCTCTTAACCATGAGCACAACTGATATACCAGTTTCTAACACTCTATAGAGGTTGCACACTTTACCCATGAGTCGTGATTTCCGTTCTGCCCGGAGACCATGACTCCCCATTGATCACTACCAAGGTGACCTGGCAGGGCCTCACTGCGTAGCCTTTACAAAGACTCTCTTGGTGCATAGCTGCTCGTTAGGTTTTGCCTCTCGTACAAACACAATACCCCTCCCTAAGGTGGGTGACTAACAAAACCAAATCGAATGAACCTCGACACCCACCCTTAGCAGAGCGAGCACTATGCCCTGACCCCTATTGATGGCCCTCCGGTAAAGCCAACTACACCCCTAGGTTCATCTAATTAATAATTATTCAGCTAAGGGCGTCTCATTCCACCCTCATGGTTGCACTATTATAACGGGTGGTCACTCAATGAATAGGTCCTTACGGAGAGGTACTCAGGAAACAGCCTGAGTCACCTAAAGCATCATAAGACCATCATCGGGATAACATCATTGTTTCATAAATGTTCACATCATGTTCGTTGATTAAGGTAAAGCAATAGAATAAAGCTAACCATAATAACCCAAAAGGTAAACGAGGATAAAGTAAATACAGACTAGTCAATCCTTAGGTTTCAATAAATTAATGTGGGACAGTGAATTATAAAGTAAGTAGGACATGATAGGTCAGAGGACACTTGCCTTCATCAGGTTGTTGCTCAGGAAGATCTTCGGCAACACACTCAGGAACCATAGGCTCCTCGTTGTCTAAATAAAGCGATCATGCATTCAATATATTTGGATAAAGACAAATGAACAATACACCAAACTTGTACAAACAAGTGAGCACATCTCAAAAGAACAGTATAAACTCAAGAGGTAACTTGGGTTCTAGGATGAACTAGCACACTTAGAAGTTTGTGATTCTCTAAGTGTTGTCTATCTCCATAGACTACATAATTAGATTCCACGTATTTTAGTAAGACACAAAAATTACACCAGGGATAGATTCATACTTTACATATTATTAATCTCAAAAGTTAAACATCTAGTTACCATTGGGGTTTTCCTTTTTATTTTCTTATTTAATAAATAAACTATTACCTAAACTAATCTATAGTCTAGGCATAAAATTAGAATGTGGAGACAACGAATAATCATAATTTTAATAGATAGAGAATAATCCCAAGAACATTTTGCAATTTGAATCACTCAATTTGGAGTTCATATGCAAAAGATATGAAATAAACAAGTTATGTAATTTAAAACCCTAAATTAGGTCTCTGTGATTAACTCAAAGCATAGGGTTCTATCTGCAAGAACACAGGGGCCTGCGTGCGAAAACCAGGGACGACGGGTTGGTTTTCGGAAAACCGAAGGTTTCTTTAGCAAACTTGTCGCGCGAAGGGGTATCGAGTTCTATCAGCCGCCAGATCCATGATCAACGACCAGGATTGGATCTGAGCACGAGCGCGCGGGCGCGCGGTGAGCGTTGATAGGCGGGCCAGGGGGCGTTAGCGACCTGAGGTAGGGGTGGCTGATAGGCTGGGCCCAGTTGCAGGGGCGTGGGTGAGGGCACGCACACCCGAGCGGTCGAATCCAAAACGAACGGTTATGATTAGATTTAGTTATTTAAAACAGGCTCGTCCGATTCAGGATGGACGTCTGAGATCAGATGGCCAACCCTGGTCGGCTTTCCCGGTTGCCAGCGGCGGCGCCGCCCGACTCCGCAGCGAAACATCGTCGGAGGCGTGAGCGCGGCCGCGTCGGGAGGGACCTGGGGCATTGGGAGGGCACGGGAAGGTTTGGGATGGCACGGCGGACACAGTCGTGGGCACGACACCGACGTGGGGGCACCGGAGAGTGGCAGTCTGCAGCGAGGTGGCCTAGCGGCGGCGCAGACTTGCTCCGGCGAGCAATTGCGCGGACGACATGGCAGTACAAGGGAAATTAAGGGTGTGGGGAGTTGCTCACCTCGAGAGGGAACTCTGGAGCGCTTGAGAAATGGCGGGGACACAGGGAGGCCTTGGGTCGTCGACGGAGGAGCTTCGGCTGCACGGGGAGAAGGCCAGTGAGCGCGGACCGGGTGAAACAGAGAGGTTGGAGGGAAACCAGAGGGTGTCCTGCGTTGATGGCGGCGGAGCTCACCGAGGCAACGGACGCGACAGACGATCGACGGTGGCCACGGAACGAACGGCGGACCATGACGGAGCTTCACGGGAGCGCGCGTAGAGCAAAAGAGAGCGAGGGTGTTCGGCTAGGGGCGTAACTAAGCGAGGGGAGCGAGTGAGTGGGTGCGGGCTCTAGAAAAGAGCTCGGGAGCGTGGAGGCATGGCCGGGAAATGCGTGGTCGTGGGCGCGTCCACGGCGGAGAGCACAGGCGGGAGGTTAGGGAAGGGGTAGTGGCTGATAGGCGGCGTCCGCAGGCCAGCGGGGGCGAGCGTGCGAACGGGCGGTCAGTGCTGACATGGAGGTCTCACCGAGCAGCGAGAGAGAACGACCGCGTGCGCGAAAGGATCAGCGCCGATAGGCCGGTCCCACCGGGCAGCAGGAGGGAGAGAGGGAGAGAGAGCGAGCGGGCGCGAACGCGGGCCGTCACTGACAGGTGGGGTCCACCTGTCAGGCAACGCGGGCGCGCGCGGCCTGGCTCGGCTAAGTTGGGTCGATTCGGCTGACATTGGTTTTTCTTTTTTCTCTGAATTTCCTAATGCCTTTCTTTTTATTTTCTCTAGCGAACTCAATTCAAATAATTCAAACACAAATTCAAATTCAAACAATTCAAACATCTGCATCAAATCAAAGAATAATTTAGGCTCAACATGATGCAACAATTCATGACTCACCTAGTTTTGACAAAATAAATAATTAATCCCTAACCTAATTAACTTCACTCTAAACAAAAAGAAGAGAGAGGAAGCCTAGAGAGAGACAAAAGGTAACACATGAATTTGGTAGACATTTAGAGAAGAAATTTTATACCCCCAAATTCAGGGTGTTACAACAATGCACTCATTAAGCGGGAGATTGCAAACACAATGTTGATATATGTCCTTGTGGTTTAAGATTGTGATGAGTAATTGTCAATGGAGTAGCGTCTTGGATTAAGACTGGTAGACCAGCTGGGGCATGATGTGTGCAATATGACTCTTGGCTTGTGGTGCGTAGGTGTGGAGTCCAAATGCGATGCTTGATGACAGAGGTGAAGGTCATGTGGGTTCAATGTCGATGGACCGAAAGCGGCGAAGGACGAGCGCTAGAACTTGAACGAGGGACTGGAGAAGCAGGGTGACTAGCTATGGTGGCTGACACCTGAAGACACCAACGAGCGCTAGGACATGGCGGAATAGATTGTGTCACTAGAGTGGTCGATGACTAGTGGGATATGTGTTAATGACATGGGGGATCAGTATGGAGTACGCTACCTACGACGATTTGGTGGTTGAGCCTCAAAACTACATAACAACGGTTTTGCAGGTTTGGACTCAAAACCTGAGGTATGGTTCTGATGGGAATCATAGGCGACACATGGAGCCATCACAGAAGTTGTGTCCAGGCGAAGCAAATATGTGAAGGGGACGTGGCCCTCGTATCTATAGTTTGGGAGTTAGACCATTATGTCTATGGCTAAGTGGTTTAGCTAAAAAATATCTAGGATTAGGTTAAGAATCTATAATAGGCTCTATAAATAAGAGTAGGACTACCCCAACCAACAATATCTCTAGTATATGTCTATTGATTTAGTTTTCAGGCTTTCTCTCTTATACCTCTATACTGCTATTGAGGTCCGCATATGTTTTAGTAGACAAATATGCATCGATGTAAATTGAGATCTAAAATGCATGACCCTTACCATGGTGGTTTATGGCGAAGTGACATGCATTTTCATGCTCCTTCGAGTTCTTACAGTTTTTGGTTTGGATTTTTTTTCTTTTCATTATCCTCTCTTTGATTTTTTATTTGATCTTAAACTCTAAGTTCTTAGGGACTTTTGGATTGGATAGAAACATGCCAGAATGTATAAGGATCATTCCTACCAAGTGGTTTGGATAGATTTAACTATAGCACAAAAAAACAACTTGTTCATCGATTTTGAGAAAACCTAGATTTGATAGAGTACTTTTATTTGTGGTTGAATACTTTTTCTTTTGTATCTTAAATTTTGTCTACGCCTTTGAAACTTCCTTATAAATGTGTGTACAAAGTTTTAGATCAATCAAACTTCATTTTGATCGTTTTTGCCTTTTACGGCTTTGGTTCTGACTACAGAGTGGACAGTTGACGCCGGCCCGTTAATGACGGGGCAGGGTTCGAGGATTTTCTCGGCCGGGGCTATTGTTTCGGTCTCTTCTTATATGGAATACCGGGAGGGCGGTCTTTCCCTCCCCAGCCGAGTTTTTTTACTAGCACCCGGTAGAGTGGCACTGTCGCTTGTGGAACAACATTGCCGGCCATGAGCGCAATACTTTGTGATCTCCTGTGCAACTCATTGTTTTGAGTGTTCTTTGAGTTTGGGTGTCCGTTTTGTGATCCACTTGTTTCTTTAGGTTTTAATATAGTCTAGGATTTTTTTTCTAAAACCTGCAACCACCATTTGTTCATAGCCCGTTTCATCCTTCAACCATATCGTTCATAGCCCGTGAGCCTACTGTACCTTATGGGGGCATTACAATAATAAGGCTGTTGTTTCTATTTTACAGATAAACTAAGTGTTATATATGATGGTACTGAATCCTACATTGAGCATAGAATGATCATAAATTGATATGATCAAAATGGCATTAAAAACCGACGAGATTGGTGCGGTGGAGGCCGTTTTCCAGTGGCATTTGGCATTGGCTGGACAAGGGAACAGGACCTCAGCCTTCTACCTTCTTCAATTTCACAGCTGAGGAGTGTGTTTCTTTGAGCGCAGAAAGCCCTCAGACAATTTACAGGAGACTTGTATGGTCCGTGTGATTACAAAGGTTCTTTTGTTACAATTACAAGGTGCCAAGGAAACGGCAAAACTGCGGGCCAAGCACAGGACGATGTCCTAGCTCAGAATTTCCAACCGTCACATTGTGGCTTCACCTCCTGAATTGACAGGAGAAGGAATGTTAATGATTCTACAAATTAAACCGACTAGTATTCATGAGCTAAGCAATTCTGTTTCTAATAAAAAAATGTGCCGACTGATGAGATCTTATATAAGTTCAACTCAACTACTGAAATTAAACATCTGAACTTAATTAAACAAGCAAAGAGGAGTGAAAGGATATACGTAACTATTATTTAATTCCACTATAGACAGCGAGGAAATCAGTACGATCAGTTTTTCTTTTTAAGATGACGTATTTGTTGCTAATAAATTGGAAGCATCACAGCCAGTGCCTACCTTTCCCCCCAACTCAATCACTTGAACCCGGTTCCTGAAAATAGTCAATGATGCTCTTGCACACCTCCTTGGACTTCTCTAGATTGGCCGCGTGCCCAGCGTTTTTTACGACTACTAATCTAGAACTCTCCCCAAGATGCCTGAAGAACACCAGAGATTAAACTTTAGCAACAGAAGATAATGTGTGTCTGATACATCACCCAAGCCATTTGTATTCAGAGGGAGGCACCACCAAACTGACCTCTCCAACCTATGCGCCAGCTCCATTGGGAAGACCTGATCCTGCTCCCCCCAAATGATCAGCGTTGGCTGCACGCATAGGTTGGGCCGGGAACACCATCAGTAGCTGAAGGTTTTCAGAGTTGCTCGCGATTAGAGAGGGGAATTTAAGCTACCTGGTTTATCTTTGGAAGATCTGACAGTTTCCTATCGTTGATGAGAGCGTGTAGAAGCTCGGCCTTCTCCTCAAGGTGGTCTGAGCCCATCACCTGACGCATCATCATGCATTAATCAAAGGCAGATGTGAGAAAAAAAAGAGCCAAAAGGGAAACGGGAAGCGATAAACGAAGATTAGAAGTGGATCACGACATTGATGTAATCCTTGAGGAAGCAGGAGGGCATGATGGGCGGCGGCCGGACGAAGGTGAGCTTGACGAGCCGGCGCACCTCCGCCGGCCGGCGGGGGACGAGCAGCTCGGCCGCCTCCCCGACGTCGGCGACGGGGAACAGGCCCGCGGCGAGGTCCCCCTCCTCCAGGCACACGCCCGACGACACGAGGACCACCCGCTCCACGGCCTCCGGGTACATGGCCGCCAGCCGGTACGCGACGAAGCCGCCGTAGCTGACGCCGACCACGGCGAAGCGGCGCACGCCCATGCCGTCCATGGCGGCCTTCACGGTCCTGGCCTGGAAGGTGTCGGAGCGGTCGGGGACCGTGGACGAGGAGGCGCCGAAGAAGAGGAGGTCCGGGACGATGGGGTCGAGGCCGGCCGCGAGGAGGCTGCGGAGGTACGGGGCCCACTGCCACGTCGCCGACGCGCCGAACCCGTGGAGGAGGAGCACGGGCCGCCGCGCGGGCCGCGGCGGCGCCCAGAGGTGGACGACGGTGCTGGTGCCGGCCGGCGAGGGGAGGCGGACGGAGAAGGGGCGCAGGCCCGCCGAGAGGAACCGACCCCGGAGGAAGCGGTCGCGCGCTGCCGAGAAGCTGAGGAGGACGCACGGGCGCCGCCGCCGCGGCTGCTCGCAGAGCGCTTTGGGAGGAGGTAGCCCAGGCTCCGGATCCTCGGCGGGGGTGGTGGCCATGATCGGCGACCGCCGGCGCGAGCGGTGGGGAGGCCCGGGCTCCGGCGATCGCTGGGCTGGGGCGCTGGCGGGTAAGGCGAGGATGGGTGGCGGAGCCGGGGCTGGTTTAAATGGGATTGCCATTTTTGGCGGCCCCTGGGCTCCGTTCGTTGTTGGGCGTGACACGTGGATCCAAATGCCAACTTGGGAGGATCCCTTTCCAAAAAAAATAATTTTGAACTGTTTTGAGCCAGGATCCTCGATGGTAGTTTCGGGAGGGTTGAAAGGTTTTGATTGAATCTAGAAGCACTGTTACACTATGATAGAAAGAACCTAATCAAATTTTGTATGTGGCTTAACATCTAATAACTCATGTATTTCCATCCATTTACATTACAAGTATATGGCGCGGTTGATTTTTTTAAAGCTTTAATCGCTTGTACTAGGTAAGTGCCCGTGCGTTGCAACGGGAACATATAATAACATGATAACTTATATACAAAATGTGTCTTATATTGTTATAAGAAAATGTTTCATAATCCATTTGTAATCTTGGTCATACATAAATTTTGTTATTTTAATTTAGCTGTTTCACTACTACATTGCAACCATCAGTATCATGCAGACTTCGATATATGCCACGATTTGCATGGTCTCATCATTAAAGAGCACGTGCCACACCTGCCGATACAAGTTCCCTCGTACATTGTCAGTCATCAGGTACGCACCGCCATACACGCTTGCTTAAACAAAAAGGCAAGTGTATGTGTTTGCGAAGAGAATTAAAAGCAGGTCGACACAAAAGCTACCCCGACGATGGCGAGTGGTCATTGCTATCGGTCCTCCTCTGCGTCATCTCTGGCACCAAGTTGACGCCACAGTCCTTGATATAGTAGTCGTCGAACGCGCACGACATGGCGAGTACCGATGGCTCTTGGCTGGGCTGCCAAACGAAGTGCACCCCGGGCTCATCAGCGAGCACTACACCAAAATAGTGAACTTCCTAGAGCCTAAACCCTAGGAAGTTAGCCCTAAACTCTAGGAAGTTAGCTAAACTCTCGGAAGTTAAGCCATCCCGTCGGAAGTTTGGCTCTCGGAAATTTTTTGTCGGAAGTTAGCTTAACTTCCTAGAGCCCTCTAGGAAGTTAGCTAACTTCCTACAGCCAACGAAGCCTCTCGGAAGTTAGTAGGTTCTCGGAAGTTAGTAGCTTCACGCCGTCAGCGCCGTCAGCTGACTAACTTCCTACGACTAACTTCCTACAGTTGATTGTAGCCCCTAGGAAGTTATCTGGCTAACTTCCTACGGCTGACTGTAGACCCTAGGAAGTTAGCTGGCTAACTTCATACGGCTTAATAAGCCTCTAGGAAGTTAATTTGACCAGCATTACAAATGTTGTTTATATTTTGCACCACATTCCATAACATAACAAATATATCAACAGCTATATAGCACAACATATTTTCATATAAAACATCTCACACACAATCACATAACAATATTTAAATCCATAGTCTCATCAATTACATCACAAAAATCTCATCCATAGTCATAATAAGACACATTTCATCATCCAGTACTAATAAGAGACAATATCTCATACATAGTCATAATAAAAAGTCTCAAGTATCAGAACACAATAACATGGAAGCTCACGGTCGCCGATCACCATCGGGTTACAATGAAGAGTGATGGTCGATACCTCCACTGTTGAAGAGGGTTTCGACAAAGTCTAACCCGTCGTCTTGTTCATGCGTCGACAAGGTAGCTGGAGGGGTCTAATATACATGTACAAATGACATTTGTTGAGTTACATCATAATATAACTAACAATAATTAAATGATGATGAATATGCATACCTGATGTTCGGTAGATGGAGATGTAGGTATAGGTGGAGGTGAAGACCAAGGATAATGAACAGGAGGTGGGGGGGCACCGGGACGTGTATCCCTTGGGCCTGTGCTAGTTGCTACAAATTTATCGAACTCATTCACATCAGTGTTTTAAATCAATACATATCTTAAAGTGAAAGCTATTATCTTTTGAACTTACTTGTATGAGTGTTTGTTGTTGCTGAATCTGTGTAGCATAATATTCATGTTGCGTAGCTTGTTGCTTCAAGTAATCCTGATGTCGCCTAAGTTCTTCTCGCAGTTGCTCCACTTCTGCTGGATCTTGAGTGGAGCGACGGGAGCTACAAGCAGCAGACCTCGATGAACCTCCACGCTGAACCCTCACCTGGCTCGAGTCGATGACGTTAGAAAACATTGTGTACCTACAAAACAAGTAACATCACGACAGATTAAGAATACATGTATTGCACTCAACCAATGAAACAATATAAGATATGTAGAGTCCTCACCTTCCATTAGCTTTTCCACCACTTGCATACACAGCCTGAGGATCAATAGGTGAGGTCCTCCAGTCATAGTCTGGTCCGTGCTGACTAAACATCGCCTCGCCATATGCAGCCTCATACAAAAGAACAATGCAATCTTACATACAAAAATTCATATAAACAAAACCTTCCAAACACTCACCACACGATCTGTTGCCTTTTGGCTGCACAACACATCTGGATTTGCAGGATCTGGTCCTCTGTGCCTCCTAAGGTATATTTGAACATCACTAGGCACTGCACCAATGCTAGCTTCCTGTATGTACATTTGACAAACATTATAACCAGAAATTACAACAAGTCAACTAAAATCAACGAAAATGGTTTAAATTGTACTTACCATTCGTTTTGTCAAATGAAAGTGATCATCACCTCCATACCTGTGATACGACTCGGTTCCACAATTGGAACTGTCGCACAGACTTTGCCTTGAATTCAGCCGAAGCCCAGTAACGACATAACGCTCAATGGGGGCTCCTATTTAAAATATTGCTCTAGGCATCCGATTTGTTAGGGCCGCCGCTGCTCACATGTGCTGGCTTGAAAAGTCGGGGGGCAACGGCACAGAGAGCAGGATGTGCTCACTGCTTGCTGATCAGTTCAGGGCGGACGACGGAGACGGAGGGAGGGAAAGCGAGCGAGACAAGTGGTGGTAGGAGGGAGCATTCTCGATGGCTCGGTGGTGCGCCGCGGTCACACAGATTCTGAGAGCAACGAAGCCGGTGAAAACCATGCAGAGGGTTTCTATCAATGGCACGAGTAAGAGCAAACGTACCTTCAGGTCGCTTCCTGAATAACCATCAGTCATATTGGCAAGCGAGTCCATATCAACATCAGATCCCAGCTCTTCTTTTGCCAAAATTACTTTTAGAATTTTCTCTCTGTTTGATGCATCGGGCAAGTTTACCATTAACCTGAAACAATGAGTAAGATGGTGATGAATATGGAACCAGCAGCAGCGATTTGATAGTCCCACCCAACCAAACAAAACTATTGCTACCCAAAAGCAACGATTAGATAACCATGGCCCACAGAACAAAACTACAGTTATGCAACTGGGTAATCCAGTCCCACTGAATGAAACAACATTTACCTGCGGGGGAACCTCCTAATCACAGCCTCGTCCAGGTCAAAAGGTCTATTTGTAGCACCAAGAACAAGCACACGCTCCTTATCTTTAGTGCGCAACCCATCCCAATTTACCATAAATTCATTCTTCATCTTGTGCATCGCTTCATGCTCCCCTGGATTTTCTCTCCTTCCTAGCATACTATCGACCTCCAGAAAGTCAAAAAAAGAAGTTGGTATATACTGTGCCGGTAGTGGTTACTAAAGTAAACTTGTGTGCTTGCATACCTCATCAATAAATATAACACTGGGTGCTATTTTACTTGCTAGTGAGAAAACAGCCTTTACATACTTCTCCCCTTCACCAAACCACTGGTTAGCCTTGAGACAGTAGTGAATCTCATCAGTTGCCCATTAGGTGAAATAATACCTTAGATGTAATGCTCGACATTGATATATTGATGAAATTAGCGCCTGCTTCAGTTGCTACTGCTTTGGCAAGCATAGTTTTTCCAGTGCCAGGAGGTCCGAAAAGCAATATCCCCTTGCAAGGCTGCAAAGAATGAATTGAGGAGGCAGTTATAAGATCTTGACCATAGTAGGTCAAGAAAATCTACAGATGAAGTTTTAAAACTCTGACATATCTAAGATTACCTAATATACTAAGTACTTATACATAATACAATATATAAAATAAAGAGGTAAAGAGTCAGCTCATGACATTTATCCATCACGTTAGACACCAACTAATACATAAGCCTAAATCTTAGTCTCCCAAAATATTTTCACATTCTTTAAAAAAATGAAAAACCTTGTAGAAACAATACTGCCAAATTAACTAGAGAACTAGTGTATTTAGATAACTTTGGAAGACCAAAGAAAACTGATGCTCCTTGGAGTTTTTATCTATGCATGCATGCAAATGATTTCACAAATATTCAAGCAATTCTATGAAATAGCAAAAAGGTATGGCTGTATCTTAGCTCAGTTCAAAGAAAAATGTATTAAATGGTTCTTAGGCCATGGATTCAATGCTTGAAAAAATATCAACTGATGCTCCTTGAGAAAAATAACTCACTGCGTACCCTGATTAAGGTGATAACTCACTGCGGTAGCTATATATAGCTTACAGTTATGTGGCAGATCATCCGTCCTGTCCTCTTGATCAGTTTAACTGCATTTGAGGTAGCTAGCAGTATATTGCATGCATATATGGGGCTGGGTGATGAGTACCCAGCTCAGCTGCCCCCTTGTCTCAGGCCGGCCTCGACGATCTGACTTGGCTACGTACTAGCATGGAGCCGCGTTAAATTTCCACGCAGCAAGCAATTCTGAATTATCCGGATCATCGAGCTGGACACTGCCTGATGCATTCTTAGCTTGGTCCTTGCCATCATTGCAAACGAGATAAAAAGATCGAGATACAGAGGAGGAGCAGGCTAATGATAAGCTTGCTTAGCTTGGTCCTTGTTGCCATCATTGCATTGCATTCAATCGAAATCGAGCCATATAAAAGTATGTATCATCTGCCTGCTGCATGTTTTTCAGCTACGATCGATCGAAGCAGCGAGAGATTGCTGATACCTCAACGGGGGCGGGCGAGGACGGCCTGGCGCGGCGGGGGCGGCCGCGGCGGCGGTCGGGACGACCTCGGCGGGGGCGGGCGTCGGGGGCCGGGCGCGGCGGGGGGCGGGGACGGCCGGGCATGGGAGGGGCGGCTGGGGCCGAGGGCATGGCGGGGGCGGCCGGGCTCGGGAGAGGCGACGTGCGTGTGGAGTTCGGCCAGGCAGAGACAGAGAGAGACATTGAGAAAGGTAAGAGAAGAAGAGATAAGGTTGAGAGAGGTTTAATATAAAAAACATAACTTCCTAGAGTAAAGTCGTAGGAAGTTAGGTAACTTCCTAGAGTTTGTACACTTACTCTAGGAAGTTAAGTAACTTCCTAGAGCCGACCGTAGGAAGTTAGATTTTCATTTGACTGGTCAACAGATGAAACCTAACTTCCTAGAGGAGGCCGTAGGAAGTTAGATTTTCATTTGACTGGTCAACAGATGAAACCTAACTTCCTAGAGGAGGCCGTAGTAAGTTAACTATTCGTTTGACTGGTCAACGGATGAAACCTAACTTCCTAGAGGAGGCTGTAGGAAGTTATCTAACTTCCTACGGTTTTGTAACTTCTGACAGTTTTTATAAAATAACGTAGGAAGTTATGTTTACTTCCTAGAGCTACCAGTTGCCTCTCGGAAGTTATTTATTTCCTACGGTTTGTTATAAAAGCTGTAGGAAGTTAAAAAACCGTAGGAAGTGTATGATTTTGGTGTAGTGGAGGTAGTACATCTAGCCGTTGCACGACTGGATGTGCTACTCCTCTACATACATCTTGTTCGAGGACACTCACACAACGTCAGCAACGGTCGTCGTCCCAGTGCACAAGAATTCATGGCCGGTTAGTAGCGACTTACGTGGCATGTTGAGCTTCAGGTAGATGATGAGCTGGATGGCATGACGGCGCTGTCGTCGGATGCGATGTCTAGAACAACTCGAGAGTCGCTGGCGTTGGTGACTACCATGAGGCCCCCTATTTGAAGATGGACAGCGCGGTGCAGCCGCTTTGGACCGCGTCCAAGCGGCGGCTGCGGTGGAGCTTGCCGAACACAGCGACGCATGCGGCCACGTATGACTGCTTCCAGAGGTCGAACTAGCAGTCGCCAAGCTTCTTCTCGTCGTCGATGAGCGACGCCAACGCGAACGCCTCCTGCCAGTGGTGCAGCGACGCCAACGCGAACACCTCCTGCCAGTGGTGTTTGTTCGGGGTTTCCAAGTAAGAAACATGGATTCATCTTTGGCGTTGGTTTATGAAAATGACTTACAAATCTGATCCATGGAAAAAATATTACGGGGAATAAATGTCACACATATAAAAAGGAATTTAAGTTGAAAACATTATTCAAACAAAAGAAATTGCATGCAAGGCTCTTCTTTAAATACTACTCCCTCCATCCAAAAATATAATTCAGGAATCTCGTTGATAATTATCTACTACTACACATCGTGCAAGGGTAGCAGGTGGGCTTTGGGAGAGATGTAGTAGATATTTTACTGTAATAGATATTGACATAAACACACATGTGATGTAGTGGTAGCTATGAGCACATTTGCTTGAGGGGTCGCGGGTTCGAATCCCATTAGGGCCATATTTGTGTTTTTTAATTTAATTTTAGTTAGGCGTGAGATACACGTGGGAATGAGAATGAGCTTTGCAGGGAGGTGGGAATGAGAATGAACTTTGCGGGGAGGGGAGAATGAGAAAGACATAACACGGAATGTCAGCCGGAAATGGGAATGGGCTTTGTGGGGAGGGGGAATAGGAATGACAGAACACAGAATGACAGCCGGGAATGGGAATAGGCTTTACGGGGAGGAGAAAGAACACGGAATAGCAGTCTACCCCTTACTGCCTTAATAAGTAGTAGATTATTAAAAAACCATGAGTTTTCCTTTATTTTGTTGTGATTTAGGCAGTGTTTGATTTGTAGGGACTAATTTTTAGTCCGTTTATTTTTATTAGATTTTAGTCTTTAAATTACTAAATACGGAAACTAAAACTGTATTTTAATTTTCATATTTGGTAATTTAGAGACTAAATAGAATAAAATGAAGAGACTAAAAATTAGTCCATAAAAACCAAACATCCCCTTATTTTATCACTTAATTACATTTTAAAATAAATATTTCGAATAAAACCAGAGGTTAAGAGCTTGTTTGGAAGCACCTAGTTTTTAAGAAACTACTTTATAGAAATTGAGATGGCTCCAAATATACTAGTTTACTAGGTATGTGCCCGTGTGTCGGCGTTTCGAGACCGGGGGGTCCCTAAGCCGACGAGTGAGTGTGTTGCGTGCCCTTGCCCAGATGGGTCGAGCGCGTGGGCGAGCGCGAAGGGGGGAAAGGAGCGAGGAGGCCGGAGTCCGGCGAGAGAGAGGTGGGAATCCCGCGGCCTTCGTGTTCGTCCCGTGCCCAGGTCGGGTGCGCTTGCAGTAGGGGGTTACAAGCGTCCACGCGGGTGAGGGAAGCGAGCGGCCCCAAGAGAGCGCCTGTCCCCGTCCTCGTCCCCGCGCGACCAACCTTCTCTAAGAAGGCCCTGGTCCTTCCTTTTATAGGCGTAAGGAGAGGATCCAGGTGTACAATGGGGGTGTAGCAGAGTGCTACGTGTCTAGCGGGGGGAGAGCTAGTGCCCTAAGTACATGCCAATGTGGCAGCCGGAGAGATCTTGGCACCCTGCTGGCGTGATGTCGTGGCTGTCGGAGGAGCAACGGAGCCTGGCGGAGGGACAGCTGTTGGAACGGTTGTGTCCTTGCTGACGTCGCCCTGCTTCCGTAAGAGAGCTGAGAGCCGCCGTCGTCACGGGGCTAGCGGGGCGCCATCATTGCCTATCTGGCGGAGCTAGCCAGATGGGACACCGGTCTTGTTCTCTGCGGCCCGAGTCGGCTCGAGGTAGGGTGATGATGGTGCTTCCTGTCGACGTGGCTGGCCTGTGCCCTAGGTTGGGCGACGTGGAGGCTCCTCCGAAGCCGGGGTCGAGTCTGTCTTCCATGGCCGAGGCCGAGTCCGAGCCCCTGGGTCAGGCGAGGCGAAGGTCGTCAGCAGAGGCCGAGTCCGAGCCCCTGGGTCGGGCGAGGTGGAGGTCGTCAGCAGAGGCCGAGTCCAAGCCCCTGGGTCGGGCGAGGCGGAGGTCGTCCGTAGAGGCCGAGTCCGAGCCCCTGGGTCGGGCGAGGCGGAGGTCGTAAGCAGAGGCCGAGTCCGAGCCCCTGGGTCGGGCGAGGCGGAGGTCGTCAGCAGAGGCCGAGTCCGAGCCCCTGGGTCGGGCGAGGCGGAGGTCGTCCGCAGAGGCCGAGTCCGAGCCCCTGGGGTTGGGCGAAGCGGAGTTCGTCGTCTTCCGGGGCCTTAGCCCGAGTCCGAGCCCTGGGTCGGGCGAAGCGGAGTTCGTCGTCTTCCGGGGCTTTAGCCCGAGTCCGAGCCCTGGGTCGGGCGGAGCGGAGTTCACCGTCTTCCGGGGCTTAGCCCGAGTCCGAGCCCTGGGTCGGGCGGAGCGGAGTTCGCCGTCTTCTGGGGCTTAGCCCGAGTCCGAGCCCTGGGTCGGGCGCTCGATGAGTTCGCCGTCTTCCGGGGCTTAGCCCGAGTCCGAGCCCTGGGTCGGGCGGAGCGGAGTTCGCCGTCTTCCGGGGCTTAGCCCGAGTCCGAGCCCTGGGTCGGGCGGAGCGGAGTTCGCCGTCTTCCGGGGCTCAGCCCGAGTCCGAGCCCTGGGTCGGGCGGAGCTTCCTATGGTGCCTTTGGCAGGGCCTGGTTTCCTTTGCGTTAAATGCTCCTGCGACTTGGCCGGTCGGTGCGGCGATTCAGTCAGGGTTGCTTCTTAGCGAAGGCAAGGCCTCGGGCAAGCCGGAGATGTGTCCGCCGTTGAAGGGGGGCCTCGGGCGAGACGGAAACCCCTTCGGGGTCGGCTGCCCTTGCCCGAGGCTAGGCTCGGGCGAGGCGTGATCGAGTCGCTCGTATGGACTGATCCCTGACTTAATCGCACCCATCAGGCCTCTGCAGCTTTATGCTGATGGGGGTTACCAGCTGAGAATTAGGTGTCTTGAGGGTACCCCTAATTATGGTCCCCGACAGTAGCCCCCGAGCCTCGAAGGGAGTGTTAGCACTCGCTTGGAGGCTTTCGTCGCACTTTTTTGCAAGGGGACCAGCCTTTCTCGGTTGCATTTGGTTCCGGTGGGTGCGCGCGAGCGCACCCGCCGGGTGTAGCCCCCGAGGCCTCGGAGGAGTGGTTTCACTCCTTCGAGGTCTTAATGCCTTGCGTAATGCTTCGGCTGGTCTGGTTGTTCCCTCATGCGAGCTGGCCGTAGCCCGGGTGTACGGTCGGGGCCCAAGTTCTCGGGCTGGTATGTTGACGCTGTCAACGGTTCGGCCGGAGCCGGGTTTGCGAGAGCAGCCCCCGAGCCTCTGCACAGGGCGAGAGGGCGATCAGGGACAGACTCGGCTTTTTTACATACGCCCCTACGTCGCCTTTCCGCAAGGAGGAGGGGGGGAGAGCGCCATGTTACCCTCGATGGGCACCGAACATGGTGTCTCCGGTAAGCTGCAAGCGGGTAATCCGAGTGGACGTCCGTGCCCCGTTCGTTAGGGGTCGGCTAGGGGCCCAGAGGCACGCCCAAAAGTACCTGCGGGTGATCTGCCGGACCCGGTCCCCTGGCGACAGGGTCCGAGGGCTCGATGCCTCCCTCTGATGGGATTCCGTTACAAGATCGCTCCCGCTGGTCTCGGAAATGTCCTAGGGTACCTCGGGAGCGCAGCCCGAGCCTCGGTTATGTATCGAACGTACCCCTGGTCATCCCTCGCTCGGCGTCTGAGGCGACTGTGAACCCTTCGGGGGCTAGCCTTCGAACCCCTGATCAGTAATGGGCACGGAGCCCGAGTAGCCTGAGGCGGCCGTGGAACCCTTCGGGGGGCTGGCCTTCGAACCTCTGACCAGTAGTGGGTGTAGGGCCCACGCGATCTGAGGCAGCTGTTGAACCCTTCGGGGGGCCAGCCTTCGAACCCCTGATCAGTAAGGAGGCTCGGAGCCTGGTTCCTTCACGGGGAAGGATCCCTTTCGGGGTATCCCCCTTTCCCGGTCCCTGTTGCAAGAGATAGAGAAAGAGGAAAAAACGGAAAAGGGGTACGAAATCGAACGACGCGGCGTACCTTTTTTGGCGCGGTTATTACGGCGAAGGCGAAGCGTCGCCCGCCTCTCCTGCCAGAAGCGCCGCCTGTCCCGCCGCGGAGTTAATGCGACAGGGCGAGTGGTTGGCGGGGCGGTCGTCGCGCGTGCGCGAGCCGTTCGAGGAACGGATCATGGGCGCGTTGTCTTCACGCCGTGAGAGGAGGTTCTCTCGCTGCCCCCGGATGGGACGTGAGCTTGGCTGATGACGTGACCACTGCTCCCGTCCGCCTGCCACCGTCATTACTGCCAGCCCACTTTCGGCCGCATTGACTGTCGCGTCAGGCTGGCGCTGCTGGGTCTTGTGCCTGGTCGCCTCGAGTCGCGGTATTGGTTCCGCAACCGAAGAGGCGTGGTGGTGGCGCAAGTGGCGGTGCAGTTGCTTGCATGCAGTATCCGGCGCGCCGGTTGCGTGACGCGTGGGCCTGGGCCTCCAGGCTGGGCGCGCTGGGAGTCGGAGAAGCGCGTCCACTTGGCGCGGTTGCATGCCGCCTGCATGGCTGCCCGCCTCTTTCGCCCGTTGGTCTGGGCAAAAGTGGAGGGTCACTTGTAACCGCTGGGCGGTTGAGTGCACCATGCGCGGCGGTTTGGCTTCTTCTGCTCCGAGCCGGTATGCATGACATGCGGGACCCAGCCCCCGCGCCGCAGGGGAAGGCCTTGGAGCGTGTTGGAGAAGACTCAGCCCGTGACGGTTGGGGGCGCAAGTAGGGAGAGTTGCCTTTAAAAGGAGGGTGACCCCTTTCGGAAGGCGACCATGTCTTCTCGCTCCCTTATGCATCGCGTCTTTCCACCTTCCAAGCCCCCGGATGGGGGATACCCGCCGTCTTTTCGCCTCATCGTTGGAGGAACGCAACTCCGTGGGAGTTGGTACCTTCTAGCCATCGTTCGGCTTCAAGGATTTTCATCACACAGCCCGGTTGCTCCCCTCCGCTGGTGGTCACCCAAGACAGTGACCTCCAGCTCCTGGATGGGGAGAGGCAAACCGGGCTGTGATCCCGATCCCGCCCTCAGCATCGAGGGTGTTCGTCATCCTTGCTGGGGCGGGGAGTGAGGCGAGCCGGGGCTCTACCTCCTGCGTGGGTCGGCGGGCCACCTCTCCTTCCAGCTTCTGGTGGTGGCAATCGCCCTCCAGCCCTGCGGCGGAGACGTCCTCCAGCCATGCCGGAGAAGGCGAACTGTTGCTACCCAGCTAGGATGCAACATTCCGCCCTCTCTCTTGCATTCGCGGCGAGGACGGCAGCGAGGACCTGCCGGTGCGCTTTGGGGCGACCCACGTTTGCTGGTGATTCGCCCGGAGCTTGTCGCTCCGCAGGCTCCCCGGTGTGGAGGTTGTCCGCACCCTCGGGGACGGAACCGGAGTTCCGTTTGTAATGGCATCTTGAATGCCAGTGTTTTGTTCATTATGGCTGTCGAGGCCTGAACATGTATGTATTTTTTGGCGCGGAGCCGTGTTTTTTCCTCATTTTCGAGCACTAAGACTCGCCTGTTGATTATCTAAACCGCTTCACCAAGCATGAGTCACCCCGTGTCAAGGTGACGAGTGAGGTATCCGTATCCCGGAGGCGTAGGAGTCCCTCGGCTCGGTCGGCCTTGTTGTCTGAGGCTCCTCTAGCTTAGTTAAAGGGACCCCTTGGCCGCTCTTCGACGAGCCGAGGCCAGGGGTAGCGATATCAGCATGAACAGAGGCGGAGTTGGCTCGAAAATGAAACCTGGTTGGCCGGAGCCTAGTCGGGTTGTCCGTTAGCGGGACCGATGTCGGAGTTGATCGGCCGAGGCCTCAGGTCGGGCTAGCGCCCTCGGGGGATGGTCGTCCGAGGCCCCAGGGGCGACCGGCTGAGCCGCCTGCTCGGGTCGGATTCCCGAAGAAGTCCCAGGCAGCGATTGCCCGAGCGTGGTGATGACGTCGTCCTTCGGAGCGGAGAACCTCGGACCGCGTCGCCGTCCGAGGCTAGGTCGGGTTTCGCCGGAGGTGTCGTCGATGCCGAGGGTGTTGCTGCCTCCTTCCAGCGTCAAGACCCGAGCCTGCAGGGTCAGAGTGTCTTGTAGCGTGTGCCTTCTGCAGCCGCCGAGGCCAGGACACACACCCTCGCTGCATTGTAAAGCTGCGTCTCTTTTCCTCCTGTTTCGAGTATCTGGACTTTTTGTCGGTAACAGGGATGTTTGTGCGAGCGAAAGTCGCTTCTCGCGGAAGGTGATGAGTGAGGTATCCGTATCCCGGAGGCGTGGGAGTCCCTCGGCTCGGTCGGCCTTGCCGCTTACGCGTACTTTCACCCGTCCATGAGGCCCTGTCACCGACTCGGTCGAGAAGGCTCGAAGGATCGCTTCGGCAGAAGGGCTTCCGAACGTAAAGACTTGTTCGATCCGCGGAGCCACTTTATCCGAACGCGAGTTACTTATCGCAGAAGGTGATGAGTGAGGTATCCATATCCCGGAGGCGTAGGAGTCCCTCGGCTCGGTCAGCCTTGGCTGCTTACGTGTACTCCGTCATTTCCAGGACCCACTTTTCGAAGTAGTCAAAAAGCATGGAAGATATTCTGGTGAAAGAGATCTTTTTTCGAGGAAAATTTCGACGCAGAGGGGGTTTCCCCCCTTTTTAGCCCCCGAGGGAGGGTCGGGCTTTGCCGAGGCGAGGCCGACCCTTCCTTGTTGACTAAACTTTGCGTGGGTGTGAGGTATATGCACAACTTGAAAACATCTTAAGGGTAAAAGCGACGTAGCTGTTGGATGTTCCAAGCGTTGTCGTAGACCTCGCCTTGGCTGTTGGCCAGCTTGTACGTTCCGGGCTTCAGAACTTTGGTGATGACGAATGGCCCCTCCCAGGGGGGCGTGAGCTTGTGCCTCCCTCGGGCGTCTTGCCGCAGCCGAAGCACCAGGTCGCCCACCTGGAGGTCTCGGGGTCGGACCCCTCGGGCGTGGTATCGTCGCAGGGACTGCTGATACCGCGCCGAGTGTAGTAAAGCCCTGTCCCGAGCCTCTTCCAGCTGGTCCAGCGAGTCTTCGCGCCTAGCTTGGTTGCTTTGATCGTCGTAGGCCCTCGTCCTCGGGGAGCCGTATTCCAGGTCAGTGGGCAAGACAGCCTCGGCCCCGTAGACCAGGAAGAACGGCGTGAAACCCGTGGCTCGGCTCGGCGTTGTCCTCAGGCTCCAGACCACCGAGGGGAGTTCCTTCATCCATCGCTTGCCGAACTTGTTGAGGTCGTTGTAAATCCGAGGCTTGAGCCCCTGTAGAATCATGCCGTTGGCACGCTCTACTTGCCCATTCGACATGGGATGAGCTACGGCGGCCCAGTCCACCCGGATGTGGTGATCCTCGCAAAAATCCAAGAATTTTTTGCCGGTGAACTGGGTGCCGTTGTCGGTGATGATGGAGTTCGGGACCCCGAAGCGATGGATGATGTTGGTGAAGAACGCCACCGCCTGCTCGGACCTGATGCTGTTTAGGGGTCGGACCTCGATCCACTTGGAGAATTTGTCGACGGCGACCAGCAGGTGCATGTAGCCCCCGGGCGCCTTCTGCAAGGGACCGACGAGGTCCAGACCCCATACAGCAAAGGGCCAGGTGATGGGTATTGTTTGTAGAGCCTGAGCGGGCAGGTGGGTCCGCTTCGCATAGAATTGACACCCTTCGCAGGTGCGGACAATTCTAGTGGCGTTGGCCACCGCCGTTGGCCAGTAGAAGCCTTGCCGGAAAGCATTCCTGACGAGGGCTCGAGGCGCTGCGTGATGGCCGCAAGCCCCCGAGTGTATCTCTTGCAGAAGTTCCTGACCTTCGGCGATGGAGATGCATCGCTGGAGGATGCCCGAGGGGCTGCGGTGGTAGAGCTCCTTCTCATCGACCAGCAAGACGAACGACTTGGCGCGTCGCGCTACCCGCCGAGCCTCGGCTCGGTCGAGGGGTAGCTCTCCTTGGTGGAGATATTGCAGGTACGGGGTTTGCCAGTCTCTGTCAGGCGTGGCCCCGCTCTGCTCCTCCTCGATGCGCAGCGCCTCGCCCTCGGGGGCCGAGGGTACCTCGGGCTGAACCGAGGACGCCTCGGGATGGGCCGAGGGTACCTCAGGCTGGGCCGAGGGTACCTCGGGCTCGGGCACGTCGTTGATCTTGACGGAGGGTTGGTGCAGATCTCGGGAGAAGACGTCCGGGGGAACCGTCGTTCGCCCCGAGGCTATTTTTGCCAGCTCGTCCGCAGTCTCGTTGTAGCGCCGAGCGATGTGGTTAAGTTCGAGCCCGTAGAACTTGTCTTCCAGGCGCCGAACCTCATCGCAGTAAGCCTCCATCTTCGGGTCGCGGCAGTGGGAGTTCTTCATGACTTGGTCGATGATGAGCTGCGAGTCGCCGCGAGCGTCGAGGCGTCGGACCCCTAGCTCGATGGCGATTCGCAATTCGTTGATCAGAGCTTCGTACTCAGCCACATTGTTGGACGCCGGGAAATGGAGGCGTAGCACGTAGCATAGGTGTTTCCCGAGGGGTGCGATGAAGAGCAGGCCCGTGCCGGCTCCCGTCTTCATCAGCGACCCGTCGAAAAACATGGTCCAGAGCTCCGGTTGGATCGGAGCCATCAGTAGCTGGGTGTCGACCCATTCGGCTACGAAGTCCGCCAATACCTGGGACTTGATGGCCTTCCGAGGCGCGAACGAGATGGTCTCGCCCATGATTTCCACCGCCCACTTCGCAATCCTGCCCGAGGCTTCTCGGCACTGGATGAGCTCCCCCGGGGGGAAGGATGACACCACAGTTACCGGGTGAGACTCGAAGTAGTGTCGCAACTTCCACCTCGTCAGGACCACGACATACAGTAGCTTCTGAACTTGTGGGTAGCGGATCTTGGTTTCGGACAGTACCTCGCTGACGAAGTAAACTGGCCTCTGAACGGGCAATGCATGCCCCTCTTCTTGCCTCTCGACCACAATCGCGGCGCTAACCACCTGAGTGGTCGCGGCGACGTAGACCAAGAGGGCTTCTCCATCAGCTGGCGGTACCAAGATAGGCGCCTTTGTAAGAAGCGCCTTCAGGTTCCCGAGAGCTTCCTCGGCCTCGGGTGTCCAAGTGAAGCACTCGGCCTTCCTTAAGAGGCGGTACAGAGGTAGGCCTCTTTCGCCGAGGCGTGAGATGATCCGGCTCAGGGCCGCGAGACATCCCATGACCCTCTGTACGCCTTTTAAGTCCTTGATGGGCCCCATGTTAGTGATGGCTGCGATCTTCTCCGGGTTGGCTTCGATGCCCCGCTCGGAGATGATGAACCCCAAGAGCATGCCTCGGGGCACCCCGAAGACACACTTCTCGGGATTGAGCTTGACGCCTTTTGCCTTGAGACACCGGAATGTCACTTCAAGGTCGGAGAGGAGGTTGGAAACCTTCCTCGTCTTGACTACGATGTCATCGACGTAGGCCTCAACTGTGCGACCAATGTGTTCGCCGAACACATGGTTCATGCACCGCTGGTACGTCGCGCCCGCATTCCTCAAACCGAACGGCATGGTGACATAGCAGTACATGCCGAAGGGTGTGATGAAAGAAGTCGCGAGCTGGTCGGACTCTTTCATCCGGATTTGGTGATACCCTGAGTAGGCATCGAGGAACGACAGGGTTTCGCACCCAGCAGTGGAATCCACGATTTGATTGATGCGAGGCAGAGGGTAGGGAACCTTCGGACATGCTTTGTTGAGACCAGTGTAGTCTACACACATCCGCCATTTCCCCCCTTTCTTTCTCACAAGCACAGGGTTGGCAAGCCATTCGGGATGGAATACCTCTTTGATAAACCCTGCTGCCATTAGCTTGTGAATCTCCTCGCCTATCACTCTGCGCTTCTCCTCGTCGAATCGGCGCAGAGGCTGCCTAACGGGTCGGGCCCCAGCCCGAATATCCAGCGAGTGCTCGGCGACTTCCCTCGGTATGCCGGGCATGTCCGAGGGACTCCACGCAAAAACGTCGGTGTTTGCGCGGAGAAAGTCGACGAGCACTGCTTCCTATTTGGGGTCGAGCCCGGAACCGATCCGGATCTGCTTGGAGGCGTCGCCGCTGGGGTCGAGAGGGACGGCCTTAACCGTCTCCGCTGGCTCGAAGTTGCCAGCATGTCGCTTCACGTCTGGCACCTCTTTGGAGAGGTTCTCCATGTCGGCGATGAGGGCCTCGGACTCGGCGAGGGCCTCGGCGTACTCCACGCACTCCACGTCGCATTCGAACGCGTGTTTGTACGTGGGGCCGACGGTGATGACCCCGTTGGGGCCCGACATCTTGAGCTTCAGGTAGGTGTAGTTAGGGACGACCATGAACTTCGCGTAGCATGGCCTCCCCAATATCGCGTGGTAGGTTCCTCGGAACCCGACCACCTTGAACGTCAGAGTCTCTCTTCGGAAATTGGAGGGCGTTCCGAAGCAGACGGGAAGGTCGAGCCGTCCGAGGGGCTGGACGCGCTTCCCAGGAATGATCCCGTGGAAAGGCGCAGCGCCTGCTCGGACGGAGGACAGATCGACGCGCAGGAGCCTGAGGGTCTCGGCGTAGATGATGTTGAGGCAGCTGCCCCCATCCATCAGGACCTTGGTGAGCCTGACGTCGCCGATGATGGGGTCGACGACGAGCGGGTATTTCCCCGGGCTCGGCACGTGGTCGGGGTGGTCAGCTTGGTCGAAGGTGATGGGCTTGTCGGACCAGTCTAGGTAGACTGGCGCCGCCACCTTCACCGAGCAGACCTCCCGGCGCTCTTGCTTGCGATGCCGAGCCGAGGCATTCGCCGCATGCCCTCCGTAGATCATGAAGCAGTCGCGAACCTCGGGGAACTCTCCTGCTTGGTGATCTTCCTTTTTGTCGTCGTCGCGGGCCCTGCCACCCTCCGCGGGTGGCCCGGCCTTGTGGAAGTGGCGCCGAAGCATGACGCACTCCTCGAGGGTGTGCTTGACGAGCCCCTGATGATAGGGGCACGGCTCCTTGAGCATCTTGTCGAAGAGGTTGGCACCTCCGGGGGGCTTCCGAGGGTTCTTGTACTCGGCGGCGGCGACAAGGTCTGCGTCGGCGGCGTCGTGTTTCGCTTGCGACTTCTTCTTGCCCTTCTTCTTGGCGCCGTGCGGAGTAGACGCCTCGGGAGCCTCTTCCGACGGGCGGCCCTGGGGCTGCTTGTCCTTTCGGAAGATGGCCTCGACCGCCTCCTGGCCAGAGGCGAACTTGGTGGCGATGTCCATCAGCTCGCTCGCCCTGGTGGGAGTCTTGCGACCCAACTTGCTCACCAGGTCGCGGCAGGTGGTGCCGGCAAGGAACGCGCCGATGACATCTGAGTCGGTGATGTTGGGCAGCTCGGTGCGCTGCTTCGAGAATCGCCGGATGTAGTCCCGAAGAGACTCTCCCGGCTGTTGCCGGCAGCTTCGGAGGTTCCAGGAATTCCCGGGGCGCACGTATGTGCCCTGGAAATTGCCGGCGAAGGCTTGGACCAAATCGTCCCAGTTGGAGATCTGCCCCGGAGGCAGGTGCTCCAACCAGGCGCGAGCAGTGTCGGAGAGGAACAGGGGGAGGTTGCGGATGATGAGGTTGTCGTCGTCCGTTCCACCCAGTTGGCAGGCCAGGCGGTAGTCCGCAAGCCATAGTTCCGGCCTCGTTTCCCCCGAGTACTTTGTGATAGTAGCCGGGGGTCGGAAACGGGTCGGGAACGGTGCCCGCCGGATGGCCCGGCTGAAGGCCTGCGGACCGGGTGGTTCGGGCGAGGGACTCCGATCCTCCCCGCTGTCGTAGCGTCCCCCACGCCTGGGGTGGTAGCCTCGGCGCACCCTTTCGTCGAGGTGGGCTCGACGGTCGCGACGATGGTGCTCGTTGCCGAGGTGGCCCGGGGCCGCAGGCGCGGTGTTGCGCGTGCGCTCGGTGTAGACCGAGGCTTCCCGCATGAATCGGGAAGTCGCGGCATGAGGTTCCGAGGGGTATCCCTGC
Organism: Zea mays; assembly: GCF_902167145.1. Classification (NCBI taxonomy): domain Eukaryota; kingdom Viridiplantae; phylum Streptophyta; class Magnoliopsida; order Poales; family Poaceae; genus Zea; species Zea mays. The sequence goes on along the minus strand of NC_050096.1, from coordinate 67,783,141 downwards.
CTCCGGGAGGCAGAGCTCTCGGCCCGTTGGGCCGCAGCACCTTCCAGGAGATTTTTGAGCTCTCCCTGGATTCGCCGACCCTCGGTGGTCGATGGCTCCGGCATCGCGCGGATGAGCATTGCTGCGGCTGCCAGGTTCTGACCGACCCCGCTGGACGCGGGTAGCGGCCTGACCCTGACGTCGTTGGCGACGCAGTGCTGGAAACCCTGGGGCAGGTGACGTATTTCTCCGGCCGGGGGCTGGCCCGCCCATACCTGCCCGACGTCCCGGCGGATCGACTCAAGTGCTCCTGCTCCCTCGTCCAGCATGGCCTGCGCCCCGCGGACTTGCTCGAGCTGTGGGTCGTGACCCCCCACCGGAACGGGGACCACAGCTAGCTCCCGCGGGATGTCGGCGCGAGGCGCCGGCCTAGGGAGATCACCGTCCTCCGGCATGCCGAGGTGGTTGCCTTCGGCGGGATCCCCTAGCTCGACGTGGAAACATTCGCGGCTTGGGCCGCAGTCCTTGTCGTCAAGGCTGCGGCTACCGTCGGAACAGTCAGAGAGGCAGTAGTCACATGCGGTCATAAAGTCCCGCATGGCACTGGGGTTGCCAAATCCAGAGAAATCCCAACAGATGCTGGGATCGTCATCTTCCTCAGACCCAGAGGGCCCGTAGGTCGAGACGTCCATCAACCGGTCCCATGGCGACCGCGTACGAAACCCCAGAGGGGTTGCACTCGCCTCAACGAGAGCGCCCGCCAAAGCGAGGTCGCTAGGCGGGTTGAGGCCGAGTCGACATAATGTAGGATGGGAATCAGTCAGTACCTTTTGGTCGACGAGGGGCGATGTAGTCACGTCGGGGGCTGATCGCGCCGTCGTCCTAGGTACGAGGGCGACGTCCTGCAGGCCCTCCGCGAGCTCGCTGGCGTCGTCCACTTGCTCGGGATTGGCGTGTCGCGGGGGGACGGTGCTCGCCTTCGTCTCGAATGCGAGGTCGACGCCCGACGCGCCCTCCGTTGGGGCGCTGGGGACGTCAATTCGCTCGACAGCCGACGAAGCACGGCCTCCCGCCCGGCCTTGGTTGCCCCGCCTCCTCCTCCGTTGGCGGGGGAGAGGACGGGGCGAGCTCGAATGTCGTTCTTCCACCGCGCGGGGAAGACGTCGTCGATTCCGCCACCGGAGGGCGGGTTGTCGACCGCCATTGTCGTTGTCGCGCGGCGGTGGAAGAAGTATCATGTCGTAGCTGCCGTCGAGGGACATGAACTCGAGACTCCCGAAACGGAGCACCGTCCCGGGTTGGAGAGGTTGTTGGAGACTGCCCATCCGGAGCTTGACGGGAAGTTGCTCGTCAACACGCAGCAGGCCCCTACCTGGCGCGCCAACTGTCGGCGTTTCGAGACCGGGGGGTCCCTAAGCCGACGAGTGAGTGTGCTGCGTGCCCCAGCCCAGATGGGTCGAGCGCGTGGGCGAGCGCGAAGGGGGGAAAGGAGCGAGGAGGCCGGAGTCCGACGAGAGAGAGGTGGGAATCCCGCGGCCTTCGTGTTCGTCCCGCGCCCAGGTCGGGTGCGCTTGCAGTAGGGGGTTACAAGCGTCCACGCGGGTGAGGGAAGCGAGCGGCCCCAAGAGAGCGCCTGTCCCCATCCTCGTCCCCGCGCGGCCAACCTTCTCTAAGAAGGCCCTGGTCCTTCCTTTTATAGGCATAAGGAGAGGATGCAGGTGTATAATGGGGGTGTAGCAGAGTGCTACGTGTCTAGCGGGGGGAGAGCTCGTGCCCTAAGTACATGCCAATGTGGCAGCCGGAGAGATCTTGGCACCCTGCTGGCGTGATGTCGTGGCTGTCGGAGGAGCAACGGAGCCTGGCGGAGGGACAGCTGTTGGAACGGTTGTGTCCTTGCTGACGTCGCCCTGCTTCCATAAGAGAGCTGAGAGCCGCCGTCGTCACGGGGCTAGCGGGGCGCCATCATTGCCTATCTGGCGGAGCTAGCCAGATGGGACACCGGTCTTGTTCTCTACGGCCCGAGTCGGCTCGGGGTAGGGTGATGATGGCGCTTCCTGTCGACGTGGCTGGCCTGTGCCGTAGGTTGGGCGACGTGGAGGCTCCTCCGAAGCCGGGGTCGAGTCTGTCTTCCATGGTCGAGGCCGAGTCCGAGCCCCTGGGTCGGGCGAGGCGGAGGTCGTCAGCAGAGGCCGAGTCCGAGCCCCTGGGTCGGGCGAGGTGGAGGTCGTCAGCAGAGGCCGAGTCCAAGCCCCTGGGTCGGGCGAGGCGGAGGTCGTCCGCAGAGGCCGAGTCCGAGCCCCTGGGTCGGGCGAGGCGGAGGTCGTCAGCAGAGGCCGAGTCCGAGCCCCTGGGTCGGGCGAGGCGGAGGTCGTCCGCAGAGGCCGAGTCCGAGCCCCTGGGGTTGGGCGAAGCGGAGTTCGTCGTCTTCCGGGGCCTTAGCCCGAGTCCGAGCCCTGGGTCAGGCGAAGCGGAGTTCGTCGTTTTCCGGGGCTTTAGCCCGAGTCCGAGCCCTGGGTCGGGCGGAGCGGAGTTCGCCGTCTTCCGGGGCTTAGCCCGAGTCCGAGCCCTGGGTCGGGCGGAGCGGAGTTCGCCGTCTTCCGGGGCTTAGCCCAAGTCCGAGCCCTGGGTCGGGCGGAGCGGAGTTCGCCGTCTTCCGGGGCTCAGCCCGAGTCCGAGCCCTTGGTCGGGTGGAGCTTCCTATGGTGCCTTTGGCAGGGCCTGGTTTCCTTTGCGTTAAATGCTCCTGCGACTTGGCCGGTCGGTGCGGCGATTCAGTCAGGGTTGCTTCTTAGCGAAGGCAAGGCCTCGGGCAAGCCGGAGATGTGTCCGCCGTTGAAGGGGGGCCTCGGGCGAGACGGAAACCCCTTCGGGGTCGGCTGCCCTTGCCCGAGGCTAGGCTCGGGCGAGGCGTGATCGAGTCGCTCGTATGGACTGATCCCTGACTTAATCGCACCCATCAGGCCTCTGCAGCTTTATGCTGATGGGGGTTACCAGCTGAGAATTAGGCGTCTTGAGGGTACCCCTAATTATGGTCCCCGACATCGTGCGTTGCCACGAAAGTTATAAATTAGTACAAAATATAGATACTAAACGATAAACATCAATATGATATGCAAAATCCGTGGCAAAATATCACTGTAACACTAATACTATATTGGAAGCAGCTCATTGAGTTAGCAGCAGCAGTGAAGTTGTGATAAATTCAACACTTTATCGAAATTAAATAACACTGAAAAAGTATCTACCAAGAGTAAAAGCTCAAATTTACCCGATAGTAGAAGTAATCATACAGACGCAAAAGGTGGTATTTGTCGGTTGGATCATGCTTGTTAACATACTTCAGAAGCTTGATCTCATCAAGACTCTGATCGAAAAAATCTTTATTATTTTTTTATAATTTTAACACATACATCCATTCCTGTATGTAAATCATGTGCTTGATGAGGTCTGTCAGTGATTTGATTTGGCGCTCCAGAGAAGCAATTGTCTTCTGGCACTCTGCGAGCTTCCTAGCTGCATTAGCGAGCTCCTTTTCCTACAACAATGACAAACATTTCAACTTGAATTCGATGATGCTATAATAGTCTTATTTGCTAGTTGCTGCTACCATATTCCACAGCTTCCAAATGAATGGAAAATTTCGACGTTGCACAACAAATTTCAGTTGAACAACAACACATACAAACATCACATGAGCATTGAATATGCACTTCCTCTGCACTTTCCTGTAACTGGAATCACACACAGATAACCGAGTTCACATTTTGTACCACACTAACCGTCACTGACACAGTAAGACCTCATCAAGCACGCTAAAAAAACTGCGCTTGCTGGAAGGGATGTTCATCACACAAATCTAACAATCAGTTCCTGTAATGTACATCGACCTACCTACCTACATATGGCAGCATCCATGAACTATTTGTTAGTACGGCATCTGGGCGCAGCCTAGTTTTTCATCACCTTCTACTTGCCCTTTTGCTCCTGTAACTGCTAAGAGTCGAGAGCCCCCCTGCGAATACTGACATCTCCGAGGGCGGAGACGAGGTCTGGATCGACGGGAGTGGAGAAAAGAAGCTTATGCTGTCGTTTGGAAGGTCAAAGTCGTATAACTCATCCGTAAACATAGCAAATTCAGCATCACTGTTTCTGAAGTCCAGTGGCAATGGCATGTCCCTACTGGATTCAAGCCTTTCAGGCTCCAGCATGACGCCATCGAGGTCTGTCAGTGATTTGATTTGGCGCTCCAGAGAAGCAATTGTCTTCTGGCACTCTGCGAGCTTCCTAGCTGCATTAGCGAGCTCCTTCTCCTACAACAATGACAGAATTGAGAGCAACATGGAAGTTTTTGTCTTCTTCAAAGTCAGTTCTGATAATTAATAGGAGACAATGTTAGAATACGCAAAATACTTTAAAAAAAGATTCAAGTGTCACACTGTGAACACAGACACACAAGGACAATAGATAACTGAAAATCACCACTTCGTTTTTATGATTTAGTAAGATTAAAATATGGGACAAACATTTAAATACATTACCTGTTTTTTCTATGCACAATCTTAAGAATGAACGTTTCAAACTCTTCCTCCTGCGCCTTTATCTGCCTAACTTGCTCTTGCAACGCTGCTGCTTCCTCATCATCCAAGTTGGTTCCAGTGTCTTCTCCCAAACTTGATGATGGCATGCTTCCAGTCACCTAATCCTTTCTTCGAAGGATCATAGCCAGGTTCAACAATCACTTCCCCAAGAGAATCAAAAAGCTCCTGGAGCCACTGAGGGATGATTTTCCCTTGATATCCACATCCATAGATGACTGCCCACCATCGATGTCCATAGGAGAATCCCTGTTTTCCTCCATACTATGGGATTTTCCCGCTCCATTATCATCCAATACCATAGCTTCTAGCTTAGAATTAGAGCTTTTTGATGCTTGCCCACTGTCCTTTTGTGGCTCTTCCATTCTACAAGCACTGGCAGCTTATAGCCTATCAAGTATCACAAAATCACCAAATTGGTCAATCAGAAACTAAACGTTTCAACAGAAATAATACCATACAGAGTGGGCCATTAAGAACATGAAACCAGAACCACTAAGGCATTAATGATCTATGAAAAATGTCTGTGAGGCACAAGGGGAATTAGCATGCACGAAGCATCTTTCCAAATCATTTATATAGCTCAGAGTATACACGAGTTGAATAAAAAACAAGGACCAAGTGATAGCAAATAGAAGAGAAATCAAAGCAGAAAACAATCATACACAAACATCAAACTATCACTTATCATTTATCAACACCCTCGCTCATCATCAATTCATTCAATTGGTGATAAATTGGACAAATGCCACACATAAAACGTCAGCACAAAGCATGACACAACAGATGAACCCCATCTATACTGCTGAATGGTTTTATTTTCACACTGAGTCAGTACCGACTAACGAAACATCGATAGAAAATCCATGCGCGGTACCTCATTGAATTTGTTAAGCGTGTCTGCAGTAGGGTTTGCCTGTCCGTCATCATCTTACGAAACCGGCCATGAACGAATGCATTTCAGAGAACGTGTCGCCCACCGGTGGGGAGATCTGAGATGAGCACTGAGATGAATCCAGAAGATTATTAATTAATTGTCACCTTGAGCTTGTCCATGGCGAAGGCTGGGTTTGACCACCCTCCGATGGCGCACCCAGTCGGTGCCTTCCACCAGGACCAACCCTTTGCCGAGCATTGCCAGGATAGTCGGGTGGGCGTCGTCCTTGAAGAAATGGCCGGACTTGTTGAAAAGAACCTGCCTTACCGACTCGTAGTCGAAGAGGCAGACCCGGGGCCGTGGACCCATCCAATACAGGAATGGCTCCCCTGCGTGACGTTGGAACGAAAACCTTCAGTTCAATTCCATGCCAAGACGGAGAGAGTTAAAACTTGTACCCAGCCATGAGTTTAATTTTAGTGTTTGTTTTGCCTGAGAACTCAACAACAGTATAGAAAAGTAGTGCTAGCGTGGAAGTAGTGAAAAATATATCAAGCATAGCAGGAACAGAGGAACAGATCAACAGAGCATAGATGATCAATAACATCGAATCAGGAAGGAACTACGGATACAGGAGACACATAGAAATAGATACATCCTGGATGACTGGATGAACAGACAGGCATACCTACCGTACTGCTGCTTCCAGGCGAGGAAGTGGGGCATCACTCTGAGGAGGTAATTGTGGTCGCGGACGTCCAGCCGGAGCCCGTCGTCGGCCTCCGCCTTCATCTTCCTCATCTCGTGGTTGCAGCCGCTGAGGAAGCTGTAAGGCGGCCCGTGGACCCCCTACGCCCTAAACATGCCAGCCACGGCGCGGGGCCGCCAAAGGAGGCACACCACGACGTAGTCCCAGAGCCATACCGCCGCTAGCGCCAGGAGCACGGTCGCCGAGGCCAGAAGCAGCGTGGCCGCCATGCCCGCACATAGTTTGATCGCCTCGCACGCTGGGTGGGTGGGGCCTGGGGGGAGGGGGTGACTGCCTGTGTGAGAGGAGGTGCCGGTGCGCTACCATCTCTCCAAATCATTTATATTGCTTAGAGTATACACGAGTTGAATAAAAAACAAGGACCAAGTGATAGCAAATAGAAGGGAAATCAAAGCAGAAAACAATCATACACAAACATCAACCTATCACTTATCATTTATCAACACCCTCGCTCATCATCAATTCATTCAATTGGTGACAAACTGGACAAATGCCACACATAAAACGTCAGCACAAAGCAAGACACAACAGATGAATCCCATCTATACTGCTGAATGGTTTTATTTTCACACTGAGTCAATACCGACTAATGAAACATCGATAAAACACCCAGGGATGAAACTGACACACGGAACATATGGATTCAGTTGAACCCTAAAAACCCATCGAAATTAAACAGCATTTCGCCCTAAAAAATCATGGAAAATAAACTGCGTTCGTCCTTGGTAAGCTCTCAGATGTTAGATGCCAACGAACGTCAGTGTTGCCCACTACAGAATAACAGGAAAGAACCACCAACGGATGCACCGTATTAACAACCCACCACGATGAACAAAAAAATCCCAACATAACAAAAATGGAATCTAGCCTAAAGAGCAGCAGAATCCTTGCATATGAATGAGTTTCTTGCGAAGTTAATGTCCAAAAGTTCAGGTGTAAACTGAACCACTAAAGAACGAACCGCCTTGTCAACTTGTAACGGGCGCGTGCACTGATCCAACGAAGGAGAACCGATATCACATTTTTTTTAAAGTTTCTTATAAATCAACTCTTATATATGATCCTATCTTTTTGCCTCCTATATATAATACAAGAAAATAACACATAGGTTTGCCTCCTAGAAGGTGTTAAAAAGACAAACCTGTCTCCAGTCCCCAATTCATGGCTTGAACAAACAAATGAAGGCCTTTGCAGGGAACTATATGATATTTGAAGCCGGTCTCCAAATGATCCATGTCAACCTAAAATACAACTATGTCAGTCCTTCCCATTCTTTTGTATGTTCAACATTTAGGCAAACTACGAAATTTTGTTCCTTGTGTCTAGTACAAACTACGAAACTTTGCTCCTGATTGGCTCACTATACATGTACGAATTATGAACAGAACAGGGGCTAATTGGGGACTCAAAAGAAATGGCAGAGCTAATCAGAACAATGAGGACTGGGCTGTAGCCTACACGGAGTCCTCAGACCACAAAATGCAATATGTAAGCAAATATAGAGGTATGAACAGAGAAGGGATCAACTAACCTGGTTAGTTTGGCATGTGCTTCACTTGAAAATAGATTCCATAGATCTCGCACACTGAATGCCAATCTTCGTACCAGCATGAAGCCATGTAAAAGATAGGAAGACCTGACATATGATCTGACAACACAAATAGTTGTAAAGTGAATGTGAGACACAAGACAACAATGGATGTAATCAGCTTACAAAGCTATAAGGAAACTGAACCTTTCGTAAATACTGGAAAGTCCTTTTCTGAAAATTGTGCCTTCAGATGTTCCATTTGCAGTCTGTTTTTCTGTAGTAGTAGTAGTATTAACAGATAACATAGATGCCCTTTCATGAAAGTATACTGTGGTGCCAGTCAATGATCCTCCATGGCTAGCAGAGAATTGGACTCCAAGACGTTGAGGAATCTGATTAATGGTACGAACCAAATTTTTTGCGAGGATGAAGACACACACATAAAAAGGAAGAACACAACAAAACATCAAATTTTCAGGCTTCTCTTGTTTTGAGAAGGATTTGTCTCATTGGCACTCAAACACATCTTATCCAATCAAAGGTCCGGATATTCTAACCACAATGCCTCAAAAAATGTTGTGTCTCAAAATAACCATACATCCAGGGCTATTATTATCTAACAGAAAGTAGTCAAGCATCAGACTAATTGTTCATATAAATAAAGGAAAGAAAACGTGAATCCTGTAATTAGGAACTTGTAACTCAGAATCAGCAAAAGAAACAAGATGGCTAGGAGCTCTAAAATATCAGCATACCCAAATTCCAAGCAGTTCTGTCTGTGAAGTGTGAACTCAGCATACCTAAATTCCAAGCAGTACTGGTGAAGATGGAGTGGACGTGCACGCAAGCAGGAGTGCCCAGGTCGGCGAAGCGGTCCAAGAGCACGACCATCACCTCCGTGAGCTCGCAGTACATCGTCGCGCTCTCCTTCACCAGCCTGTACAGCGCCGCTGTCACCACCGGGTTCGTCCTCGCCTTCCCCGTCGGCCGGCACTGGATGAACCGGCCTAGGAGGTGCTTCAGCTGCTGCGCCTTCCCGATGACATATTCTGCCACCGTCGTCTCCGTCGCCGACGCCGACCTTCCCCGTGGCACGAGCTCCCAGACCTCGGCCACCTCGCACGCCATCCCGTCAGGGTCGCCGTCGACGTGCCATTTGCCCGGGCTGGCCCCGCCTGCTCCGCGGACCTGCATCCGGTGCTTGAGCCAATCGTTGAGGTACGTGGCGTAGGCGTGCACGAACGCGCTCGACCAGTCGCAGCACCGCGCGCGACCCGCGGTCGCGGAACCGAGACAGGTCGAGCATGCGCCTGCCGCGTCGCGTGGCGAGGAACACCTCCTGCTCGTACGCTGGGTCTCCTCCGCGGTGATGAGAGGACGACAAAGCAAGCAAAAGGGCGAGGGCAAGACCGTGTAGTACCTTGGATCCGCTCGGTTAGGGGGCTCAATGGCCGGATCTGGCTGCCATCTCCGGGGAGGCCCGCTCGGAGTCGAGCTCCTGCTGCAGCTCAATGGCTCGATGGGCTGCGGGCGCGGGGAGGGGACTGCGGGCGCGATGGGTGGCTGTGCTCGGCGGCGTGGACTGTGGGGCGGGGCGGGAACTGCGGGCGCGGGGAGGGGAATGCGGGCGCGATGGCACGGTGAATGCGGGCGGCGGAATTGCGGGACTGCGGGGCGGCTGTGCTCGGCGGCGGGGATTGCGGGGCGGCTGCCTGCGGGGCGGGGCGCGATGGCAGAACGCGATGGCAGAACGCTCGGTGTGGACGCCTACAGTCCTAACATATAGAGTAGTAGAGATACCTTAGTTTATAAAAATTGGATTACTAGTTTTTTAAAAACAAAAAACTCGCATCTCCTAACTAAAAAATAAAAACGGGTTTCTTAAAATATGGGTTGCTTCCAAACATGATTTATTGGGAGTATTGTTTTTTAAACCAGCTTATGACACATAGCATAACTGGTGTGAGACGAGATAGGTCTCAAAGCTAGCTTGGCTGTGGAGAATTTTGTCTTGTCGGCAAGCTGACAAAGCGTATTTTCGCTTTGTGTGATGAACGGATTGGACCAGGTAAAAGAGTAGGAGTAACATAAATTTGTTCTGCTTCTCTCTCATCCAGCTGATCTTTGCACGCCTTGATTGTAGATAGGGCTAGAAAAAAAATTCAAGGCGCGCAGACTCAGATAGACCTTGAACGAGGTCGGCTCGGAGACAAGCTCGAGTCAAACATGCTTGTGTGGCTAATGTTTGAATGGGGGACGAGTAAAGATGAAGAGAGATGAGATATGATCATTCTAACTTGACCTGCGTTTGATTTAGAAGTCCAGAGTTATTGTTAAGAAATATTCTTAAAAAATGATAGACGAGGCTATCCTAAAAAATAAGGGACGGAGTCAGTCCAGGGTTGATTCTGTCTCATCCCTCGTTGACATCGAACCAAACACTACCTAAGCAGAGTCAAGCCTGCACGTTGTTAGGCTCAAGAGCCGTATAATGACATATGTTATATCGTTATACAATTACATTAATATGTTATTAGTTAATTAATTTTTTATGAATTCATTGCTAGATATAGTTTACAATATGTTGTTTGATTTTTTGGTACATACATTTTTATTTTATATATAATAAAAATATATAATTTATATTTTAAATAGAATTTAGTGTGCTAGCTCGCGAGTTTGAGCCGAGCCACATTTTTTAGCTTGCAATGCAACCGAGCCAAGCTTGCTGGTTCAACGAGCCACATCGAGCCGCCAGCTCGGCTAGTTTGTAGCCTTAGTTACCATGTGTTTACTTAATAAAGGTAATCATGTGTTCAATTACCTTTTTCACATAAAACATATTTAGACATATATCTTAGTTTGTCATAAATAAATGTTTAATGAATGTCTTTTATAATCTTTTAATTCATAGTCTTAAGATATTCCATATAGCTTTTCTAAAAAAAATAAAAGTGGTGAACCTAAAGTTTGTATATTTATAACGATAGTTTTCTAGCTTATATCTTGTTTCATAAAGTGTAGATCAAACATTTTTTTAAAAAGTACTACATCTGTTCTTAAATATACGACGTCGTTGTCCTTTTTAAAAACTTTGACTACTCATCTTATTCAGAAAAAAAATGTGAATTCTCATTTATTTTGTTATTATTTGTTTTATCACTTAAGGTTGTTTGAGCATGACTTGAAATTTTACATTTTAAATAAACATTTTGAATAAGACGAGTGGTCAAAGTTCTAAAAAAGTCAACGACGTTATATGTTTAAGAGCAGAGGGAGTACTTTTTTTATACCTTTTGCTTTGATGTTTTTGGAAAAGGAAACAACCTTTTCTTTTCATTTGTTTTCTTTTAGCTTGTTTTGGCGATTGGTGTATATTATTGAATGGTGTATATTTCTTGTCTGTTTGTGTATTTTTTAAAGGTTGACCTAATTAGTGTGAATCAAGATATGTTTGAGTAAGAACCTCAAGTTTTCTTTAAGCAAGACAAGTGGTCTTCTCCCCCTGCATACTCTTTTTTATCCTAAACAACACATGATAACTAAGATTTACATTTATGTTATGCTTAATTTGATGGGTTGCCTATTCAAATACACTTAGCCTTTACAACCATATTCCTTGATCAAACATGGATATTGTACTCTACTTTAGTAGCTATGTTATTGCTACAACTTTAACTTATGCAGTCACCCTTTAATGATACTATTGTTTCAATGATTATGTTACTGTTATCATTGATATTGTGGATGTCTCATTGATTAATCAAGATCATATAAATTAATTGGATCATGGAGTGACCACCAAGGAAACAGTGCAACCATGAGACTATCATGGCTCTAGTCTTGGCTAAATAACTAGGGAGGTCTTATGTTGGGTGCTGGTCTTGGTTGGTAAGAACGGGGCATCTGCCATGCTCTTACATTCTAGCTTAGGTAGATTGGATGCGGGCATAATTCGCATGCTTTACCCTATAAACTGGAGTATAAGTTTATGTTACGTTAGATGACTCTATGCAGTGGCCATTTCTAACATTCACATAATGAGGACTCTATGGAAAAGCCTCATAGTGAGACCCTAGCCACTCACCTCGGAATACGGGACTTGCAAACCTAAGGCTAGAAGGGAATCACGACTCATGGGTAAAGTTATGCCACCTCTGCAGAGTGTAAAACTGATATATCAGTCCTGTTGTTGATGATGAAAATAAATCGTGATCCTTTTGGTTCAAGTGGTTCTGAGTTTTATGGCGATGTTATATGTAACACCCCAGGTGTTAATCGTCTGATCGACCCCGATTGTGGACTTTAACACATGATAGCTATGAATGTAAAGGTCACTAAATTTTAATCAACCTCGTTTATCACGATTTTGATATCGTGTCTGTCTCCGTCTGTTTAAATTGTCCTAAATTATTTTGCAAAAATTCAGACTTTAGTAATCTTCCAAAACATTGAATCCAATATCGTTTGGGTTGAGCCATCGACGTCTTGCCCAAACTCTAATTCTTTAAATCGGATCTGGTTCCTAAACTGTGTTTCAAATTCTTTCACGCTTGAATTGCACGTGTCTTTCTGTGGCCTGGCATTGTGGCGCGTGGCAAGTGCTAACCGGTGTCTGTACAGCGCACAACCCTCTCCCCTTCGCACCGGGTCGTGCCCCTGATGCGCGCGTCATCGATCTTCATCGCGCCCCTGCTCCCTGTGCCGGATCCCCTCTCTTGCGCGTTCCTGTTCCCTGGTGCCCAGCACTTGAGCCCGCCTTCACACAAGGACAGAGGAGCTGTCGCGACCTCGTCGAACCCCGGTGAGGACCCATTTCTCCCAGTGATCATTCCTCGCCAGTACTAATACCCAAAATCAAGTTATTAGATGCTAATGTTATGTATATGTGTGTGCATAATGTGTGAGATGTGAGGAATTTCATATTGGTGAGGACAGGCAAGCCGTGCGACAAGTGCCAGATGTTTCATGAAATGATTGAATCGGAGAGCGTCACTGTTTGTGTGGATTATCAAGTTAGGCAAATAACGGTGAGCCAAATCATTGTTTCAGATAGTGGTTGATATATGAATTGGGTAGTATGTTGGTTATGATGAGTATATTGTCTATCATACATATGTATTGTGTCTGATCGCCAAATTGGTCGTGGTGCATATATGTGGTTATAATTCTAGTGCTCCAAATAATTTGAATTTAGTTAGTAAATCAACTGTTGGTTCTCATTTGGTTGTTTGAACTCTTATGAATTATAAAATGATGAAGTATTTCTAAGTATCAAGAACATGATACTATAGAGCCTAATTAGGAGCTAAAATTGCATACTCACAGTTTTAGACTGCATGTACAGTTTCAACTGTGCTATTTGTTTGATGAAATAAAGTGCATTTTCTGTAGAAATATACTATAGAAAAGTTATAGATAACTTCTTTATCTTGGTTGTGTTAAAATTTCATGACCATAGGCTTAGCAGTTTAGGAGTTATGATTTTCTCAAATCCAGTTTTAGAAAATTGGATTGTTTGGCTAAGTTAAAATGAGAATCAGTTCTTAGTAATTATAGAAGAATTTTAGTAATTTTCTTAATATTTCCAACAAATTTTGGAGCACCCTTTTTGGTGGTCTAGAAGTCAAGTTATGGCTGTTTAAAATGTGATGTTTGAATCTGTCAAAAGTCTGGACGACAAGGTTTGTTTGTATTAACTAACTTCGATACACATTGAATCACCTTAACATGTTTATAAATGAATTGTAGACAATTCTACTAGCTTTTTAAAAAGTCTAGGATCACCTGATTTGAATGCCTAAGACTCTAGTTATGGAATTTTAAAGTGAGTAGTCGAATTCTATCCAAATCTAGACAGAATTTACGGTTTACCACTGTTTGACCATTCTAAAGGTTGAATCTTGTTGTTATGGTAATACAAAAGTTATAGAGGACTTCATAAGATTTTCAGAAAGTTCTAGTTTACTATTTTTGGATGGATATTTTGTGAGTTATGAGCTAAACAAATAGTTGTTGTTTTGTTGTCCAAAATCAGCACGTGTTGTAATGATTACTTGGAGTTTCTTTTGTGTGGATACTTAAATTTGGTTAGTTCTTGTCTTGGTTAATGAAGTCTTGTAGTTGCATATAGTTGTTCTTTTCTTTCTTAATGTTTGCCTTAGACTTTAGCATTTTAAGAAGGAAATAAATACTTTGGTGAGTGCATTTGAATTAGTGACATTGATGCCTTGTCTTAGGAAGTATTGTCTTCTATGTAATCACGGGCATTAATAAGTTATGAATGGTGGTTGATTTCCATTTCGAGTATCTGGGATCAAGTAGCACCGATAAGTCTAATCCAAATAAATTATGAAATCTATGTGATACTAAATGTGCATGAGGAGTTTAGTTTGAAATGCCAAATATGTGTAGAGTGGTAAGTTAGTAATTTGAATATTTTGCAGGGAAGTGGTGTCGAGGTTACTGTGATGATTTAGTTGTTTGAGTGAATATGTATGTGATGGATGCTTTACCTGCTAGCTCACAATTGTGATGTCTTAGCTATTGTATGATTCAGGTTATTTGGACATGGTGGTTTTGAAAGTTAATAGATTTCTTCTATCCATATTTTGTTCTAGATGTCTGTTAGTGAAGAATCTAAGGTTATTAGTTTTTCGATGAATGCTTAATCCTAGGGGAATATAAAACCCAAGTAAAACATGTTGATAGATGTTTGGTTTAGGTCCATTTGACTTGAAGGTCATGTTTGTGTAAAGTCAAAAGCATCTAAGTAAAGTTGAAATATCTTGCTTTAAGTGCTTAATCTACTTTGGGTAGCATTATCTAGCTCGTGCTATTTATACTCGTGCTCATTCATGTGCATCATGCATATCACATAGGTACGTTCATTGATCACGTAATGTGGAGGACAAAACTGGAATGATCTCAAAGTGGGACTGATGAATGAACCCAAAGCTGAATGATCTGATCGTGCTGGAATGGGAGGTGCTCGCCAAGCGAGTATCATCTAACAACACTAACTTAGTGTTTATCCCAGGCAAGCCCCGATGCATTTTCCACCTCCTTACTGTTTTAAATACTTTTATCACTTATCTACTGCATTAGGTGATAGGAGTTGAGTGAATAAACAATTGATGCATTACCATTCCTTGGAACTTGATTATCCTCCTTGCTACCTGTTTTATAAAGAGAACTAATAAGGCTTAGCCCTCCCTAGAGAAATTAAAAGTTGTTTCTTTTAAAAAGAATGATGTGTAACACTGGATATGGGTTTTATAAAAAAGGAACTTGCAATAATGAAGGCATCACTCATGAGAATGAATTCATTATTCAAGTGTTGTACCTCTGTCAGGTACATGGTTTTGGGAAGGAAATAATAATTTTAGACCAGACGTTGACTAGGAAAGGTCGCTCGTCTGTGTCGATTAAGGATCATTCCGATTGTTGGCCTGCTGATCTAGGACCCTTTAACTAGCCACATGCCTCATCATGGGTAAGCTTAGCCTCAGTCGGACCAATACCAGAACAGCTCGCACGCACTGGGAGTGGAGAGATGGCGAGAGTAACGTGTGCCCACCTGGCAAGTGGCTGGATGGTGGGGTGCTGTGCTCTCGGGTCGCGTGAACCCGTTCTGGTCTTGAGAAACCCGGTGGCGAGTTGATATATGCAAGGGTTAAGTGCTACATATGTTGTGTGGTTGGAGATCCCAGCTGGGTATTAAACGATTTGGATTGCCGAACTTCTCGGATATTAAGACTGGATCTTCGACCTTCAGCGTAGATAACAAGTGAAACTAAAAGTGATAACAGGAAGCTAGTGTAGGACAAGTGAATGCTTTAGATTAGGCAAATCTAGATTTAGGAAAAGTACTTAACTTGTGAAGTAAAATTTTGGCATAAGGATCCACTACTAGTAAGCTCTTCTACAAAATGAGTCTTCGTAATTTGATAAGCTTTACCTTGAATCCCTTCAAGCCAGCATACCCTTGAGAGTCTTTTCTTTAGTCGGGTAAGTCTTGCTGAGAAATTGCGTACTTAGGGCTTTATTCCCTGTTGTTTTTCAGGTTGGAATTATGTTCTGTTGTGGATGGTGCTTAGTGCCGGTGGGCTCGGCCTTCTTATATAAGTATATCCCATCTTTAGCTTCTTTATTGAGGATTGTCACTTGAGCTAGCATGTATTTCAAATTTACAAATATTTTATAACATTTCAAGGTGTAATTCTTTTGAAACACTTTCTTTTGTAATCACTCCGATGACGTATAATAAAATATGGATGTAACTTGTAATCATTATGTAATAAAGAATTTATTTCCGCTGCAAGTGTTTGTATGTGATTTGTCTTTACTTAATCCTGCGATCTTGGCGGTAAGTCGTTTATTCGGGGTCCTCGGGGCACTCGGACAGATCCTGTTAAGTTGTTTGGTGCACATGCATAGCCGTCTGAGGTCTTTGAGACAGGGATAGGTGCATGTGGGCCCGATAACTTGGGAGGTTCTGCGACAGCTGGTATCGGAGCAGGATTAAGTATAATACGGTCACATATGTATTTTTAAAACAAAGTTTTGGTTTTAGAAAACCTATTTTCAACTAAACACATTGTTTGGTTTTGAAAAACAGATTTGGAAAACTATAATGCTAGCAACATCCTCTGTTAAGCCCTAAAACTAAGGACTATAAGGTGGCTTAGATCAAAACACTAACCCACAATCAGGGGGATTGCATACATGTGTATTGTTATTTTTGAGGCCATTCAATTTTTTATGGATCGACGCTCAGGTAAGGTGAGATATGATAGCATGACCGAACAAACGTCGGTCTAGGGGAAAGCATAAAAAGCCCTTGACTATATACATGTTCTACATATGTGTATATGAAGGCTACGATGTGGAGTATTTACTTTTCTGCGATTCAGTACCCCATGGATGTGTATGGGTATACAGACATGGGAATACTGAGAAGTGTAATGTACTTTTAACGATGCACCTACGCTGAGGTAAGAAGGTGAGTTACCATAATGGGCTGCCCTGTGGTTAAAGTGTGGCAGCGGCGCCTATGCATGGCTCGGTGCTTAATGAAGAGCTGGCCTCCATATAGAAATATATGGAGTATAAACTGTGATAAACTGTCATGTGTGAATTGCATCATGGAAAACTGGAATGTGATGAAATTTTCTGCAGGTACACTAACCTCGAAAACGTATGTGTAGCTGACGACTAGCAAAATACCGAGAGAGACGTAGGTATGCCACTGAGATAGAATGTTACTGCCACATTATGTTAGCAAAACTTGTGAGGACGAACAGGACGAGCATGCATCCTGATTGTTGCATCGTGTTTGTTACCTGTGCACCCAAAATGCTACTCTCACCTTTATTCCAATACTTGGTGATTGTAAACAATGTGGTGCCTTAGAGATATATGTTTAGATGGCTTCCAGCTTTTCTTAATATGACCATTAGTGCAAATTGTCTTTGCTCTTGTGCTTGATGTGCCGATAGAATGTTGGTGACGTGTTTGCATAAACCCAAGGCTAGGTTATGCCACTCGTTTAGTGAACCATAACCCAAATCGTTATTAGTCCTTCAAAATCCTTCCATGTAACACCCCTAGTGTTACTGGCACTAAAACTTGAGCATGACATCATATGCATTGACATTTCATTTTGTTTGTTACACCTAGAATGCATCCACTAGTTAAAACTTTAAAACAAGTGTGATGTGGTGGTTTGAAGTATTCTTAAACCTAGGGTAGGGTACTTAACCCTGGGATTAGGGCATGTGGGTAATGGGAAGCCAAATGAGTAATACCTTAAAAGTCATTGGAAATATTCATAAGAGATAAAGTTTGATGGATTTGTGTGTCACAAATACCCTAGAGTGCTCAAAACCCTAAAAAGAACCCTAGAAAACCCTAACTTGTACCCTAGGGGGTGATTTCAAATTCTATACACTTTCGGACCAAAGTGTATATATAAAGTGATAGAACATAAAAAACCAAGCAACTTTTACATTGGAGAATTTTCATGTAGTATGGAGCAATTTGGACTTAATTGCAAAAAGTCCCAAGAACACCTATGTGGCTAACTCTGAAATTTCAATAAAATTAAGCTGACTTTGGAGCCTTATATTTTTTAATTCATGAGGATTTTGCCCTAGGTCAATACATCAACCTTGTAGAGCCATGATAGGAGTACAACTTTGATTAAGTGACTAAGCATTGGTGCTGTGCAAAAAATGGAGAAAATGAGCATGAAGTCGGACTGTCAGTCACCACTGAAGACTAAAAAATTGGCTGGCAGTGAGTTCTGATGAACTTTGGAGTCAATTTAAGCTTGATCAAGTGAGAAAATGACCAAAGTTCCTATGATCTAATTGGAGCCAGTATATAGGAGATTAACTTTGTTACAAACGGATAGGGAGTTGCCACATAAAAATTTGTGAAAACACCCCTAAAAATACTATGTCAGACAGACTGATGAAGGTCCTGATGGTACCCTAGCCTGACAAAGATCGTCAGATGCATCACACCTCACCACCGGTGCTATGATTCGTGCTCTCTAGCGAGGGGATAGTCGTGGAGGGGTAAAAGATCCGAAGGGGGAATGGATCAGGCCGCCCAGTCACCATACCCACTTGCCCTGTGGCCGATCCAGGTGACCTCACCGGAGTCTGCCGCCTGTCGCCCGGATGCCACATGCTTTGAAGCCTTACCACGTCGCAGTAACCCGTCATAGGAAGCCTATCCATCGCCTGTACCATTGCCTCGGTAAAAGCCACGATAGCGCTCGCCGGTGACTCAACCCTCTCTCCGACCACCAGCTTTACCCTTCAAAATTCGGAGCCACCGCTCTCGGAGGCTATAAATTGTGTGCACCGTTGGCTCCGCTAGGTTGTTATGAAGCCAAAGCACTAGCCCTCGCCTCCGATCGTCCACCACAGCGCCCTAATTTGGGATTTCCCCCAAATCCACTCTTCACATCGCCGTGAGTCACCTCGTCGTGGTCAGCTACCTCCAGGCCCGCTCTCGCCCTCCTGGTTCGTGTTTCGACACGCTCATGTGCTTGTGATGCTCGTCGACCCCACCAATTAAGCTATACCGCGCCTAGTCGTCGGGAACACCTCGGTTTTCCCTCGGGTCTCGCCGTCATGGTGGGCAGAAGAATTCAGGGCCAGATTAACTCAATTGAGGGATGGATTAGGATTGCCAGGGGTGGAATTAGGTGTAGACCGACTTAGGGCATGAATGGTTGGGTATTGCGGCTGGTACAAGCCCACCGGAGCGCGCACGCCACCGTTCACCGTCGGGGACTTGATCTTGCGAAGAAATAGAAACCAAGGGGTTTAAGTGCGAATGTCAGAGAGACAATGGAATAGTGCCGTGGCTTCTTTACCGGTTATTCGAAAGGCCAGGGGCCTCTGCGCAAAACCACCGGCGCGAGCGCGGGTTTTCCCTGTGGATGGGCTGGCTTGGGTTGGATTCAGCCCAACACTATTCATTCTTTTCCTTTTTCTTTTTTTGCTAGGCTTGGACATTTATAGAAAATTATAGAAAAATGATAAAATCATGGGACCAATTTTACTAGACTCCTAAATTCCCCTAGTATTTTAAAAAATAGTTCCAAGATTTTTAATCCAAACCTGGATTTATTTGGTATTTAAAGATGCCTAAACCTAGCCTTTTAGAATTTTAGAATTAAATTGGTAGCTCCAAAAATCATAAAACTTTTTGGGTGAGCTTAATATGAGGATTAAAGCCCTTACGTAATGTTTGACATGCTTTGGACATTGTATTATTCCAAACCCAAGAAATTAGCTTTCTAGGATTTAAATACCCAACCCTAATAGAGCACTAAACTAGGAAACTTTAGTGACTAGCGGGCACCGTGAAGGAAAGTTGTATTCAAGGTATAACTTAGTGGTTTCTATTGTAAGTGCATATTCATAGCATCACATGAGCATTCATGTATATGTATTGTTATGTATAGAAAACAAAGAAGAAGTGGTAATCAAAGAAGAAACTGCCCCACAAGCTGAAATTCCACCTATTGAGAACAACTTCTACTTTGATATCTGTGGAACAGACCCTGAGCCTCCTACAACACAAGGCAATCCCCGGTGCATTATCCTTTTCCTTGTGTTTTAAAATCTTTATCACCTTATATGATTCATTAGGTGATAGGAATTGTGCACTAAACAATTGTTGCATTCCCTTCCTTAGAACTGAATACCATTCCTTGATACCCGATTTTACTTAAAAAGTTTTCTGATGCTTAGCCTTGCTTTAGAAAACAAAATGTTTTGTTTTAAACAAAAGATGATGCTTCATTTGGGATGGGAATTTTTCAAAGAAAAGACTTGATGGTGAATCCATCATGACCATGATGGATTCAACATCTGTAAAGATGTACCTCTGTTAGGTATCAAATTTTGGGTTGTAAATGATAAAGACGAGACCGAGCGGGTGACTTGCACGAGAAGGAAGTCTTGGTGTAGTGTCTTTGTCTGAGTCGCTTAAGGACCATGTCGATGTGGGCCTGCTGACCGAGGACCCTTTATATAGCCACATGCCTTGTCATGGGTAAGCTTTGCCTCGGTCGGACCAATACCAGAAAGGCCACCACGCAATGGGAGTGGAGAGATGGCGAGAGTATCATGTACCCTCCGTGGCAAGAGGCTGGACGGTGGTGTATCTGTGCTCTTGGTTGGCGTGAACCCATTCTGGTCTTGAGAAACCCGGTGGCGAGTTGACATATGCAAGGGTTAAGTGCTACATATGTCGTGTGGTTGGAGATCCCCAGCTAGGTATTAATCGATTCAGATCGCCATTACTTCTCGGACATGAAGACTTGGTCACTGACTTACACGTAGCATTCCAGTGAACTCAAAGAGTGATAAAAGATGGCTAGTGTAGGCCAAGTGCTTGAACTAGGATAGAAAGAACTCTAGATGCAGGTAATGACTTAACTTGATAATAAAACTGGATTTTTAAGGATCCACTGTTAGTAAGCATTTCTGCAAACAACATCTTTGATTCTTGATAAGCTTTACCATGAATCCCACAAGCTAGCATATCCTTGAGAGTCTTTTCCTTTGTCGGGTAAGACTTGCGAAAGTACACTCCGTACTCAGGGTTTTCGAACCCATGTTGTTGTAGGTGATGAAACAACAGAGTTTTGTTGTTTCTGCTCGAAGGTGGTGCCAAAGGAGGCTAATCAGAAAACTGTTTAGGGAGGATGTGTTGCCTCCCAGTTTAAAACACTAAGCTTTTGTGTGGGAGGATGTTTTACCTCCCTATTTTATAATAATAAGTTATGCACTCATAACAACCAGTATTGTAATAATACTCTCTCTCTCTATATACTTTATTAAGGTAAATTATGTTATTGTAATTCGCTTCCGCTATTTCCTTACTCCGGCTATGTATGTAATGTCTGCGTGATGGGTGAAGCGCTCTTGGGCGATATGATGATGATACAGATAACCGAACTTGTCGAGTGATTATGTGCATCTACATGGTTGTCCGAGGTACTTAGGATAAGGACATCTGTAGGTGGGCCTAATACCTCGGGAGGTTCCGTCACAGCTGGTATCGGAGCGAAGCCTGTCTCTTCAGACATTACGTAGTACTTCAAAAGAATTTTTAAACACTTACTTTAAAATATTCTTTCATTCTTATTTTACCACTTTCTAGTAGTCCCTTATCTTGTAAAATCGAGAAATAGAGTGCAGTATATAAGAAAGTAAGGGATCGACGAAAGATTGATCCCATAATTATTAGGTTATGCATGCATCATGTTTAAACTATACTAATAAATCTTCCCCTCTTATGGAGATATGGCGCGCACAAAAACTACCCACCGCAAATCAACTGGACCTCAGGGTGTGCCTCAACATCAGCTGGCCTCCCGGCATGAAGGAAGCAGTAGTGGAAGTAATGATCCCATTGGGATTTGGAGGCCAGAGTGGATCGCCTTAGGTCTGAACTACGTCACGGGTGGAGGGAGCGTGCGCGCAATAGTCGCCGCATTGCTGAACTACCAGTCGAAGTGAGTCGCCTGTAGTACGAAACTTTGGAACATGATACAACCATTGACTGGGCCGTAAACTCATGCTCTTTTGCTTGGGACTGTGAAGCTAAAGCTCTAGCTCGAGTAGCAGAACTTAGTGCATCCCTCGAAAATCTACAAGCGTACTGCAATACCTTTCATGAAGAAGTGCATGTATTGTATGATCGGCTGCACCCGAACGTGCCACCCGATGTGGCAGCAATGGGAGCTGGACCATCTGGCACAGCAAATGGAGGATCTGATGGGGGGATTGACCTTTTTGGAGCCCCTCCTTCCATGAAACTTGTAGATGAATGGTCTCATGAAGCAGGCAACAGAACAGCTAAGGATGAAGAAGATTAGAGTAGTATAGTCTAAGTAATGTACTTATGTAAAATAAGTAAGGCAGTTGAGTTGTATAATGGAGTATGTATAATTATTACTGTTCTGCAGTGAAATAAAGAGGTGTATGTTTGGCATGTTATATTTCCAAATGTTTCTTTGCCTCAGATGCCATCCCGGACCCGTGCTCAAGATGAGGCAGGTACATCCCATGGCAGGGAGGACACTCCCAATCCGCCACTGGTACTTCCTACCCTGGCCGAGGCTATCGCTGTCTTGGTCAATGCCACCACCGACAACACGCGCTTTCTACGCGAAATGGCGGGCAACCAATCTCAACAACGCGGAGGAAGAGTTCCCCCTCAGGGACCACGAGATACTACCTATTTGGAGTTCTCCGAAACCCGACCACCGCTCTTCGTCAAGGCAGAGGAACCCCTGGAAGTTGACGAGTGGGTGCGAGTGATGGAACAGAAATTCGAGCTAATCCAATGCACCAAAGTACAGAAGCCCCTATTTGCCGCTCAGTAGTTAAGAGGCCCCGCCAGCACCTGGTGGGCAAACTTTTCCGCTATCCAACCTACGAGACATCAAGTCACTTGGGAAGAGTTCAAGTTGGCATTTAGGGAACATTATGTTCTGGAGGGAGTGCTACAAATGAAACTGGAAGAGTTCATCTGACTAAACCAAGGGGGAGATTCTATGATGTAGTATCTTAATAAATTCAATCACCTCTCCTAGTACGCCATTGACTAAGTGGATACAGATTTGAAAAATAAGAATTGTTTTATGAGAGGACTAAATGACAGACTTCAGCGTAAGATGGCAACATGTTTGGACCTCACATACAGCGGGGCTGTCAGTACAACACTGGCAGTTGAAGCCAAAAATGTGGGACATAGAAAGTCAAAGGGATATGCGGGTGACAGATCAACTCAAGGACCTGAAAAGAGGACAAGGTTGGTAATCCGACCTTTCAATCTGAAAGGGAAATGTGCCTTTGGGCCATTTCTAAGTATTTTGGTGATTTAGTGTCCAACACAAGTGCCTAAGTGTCAAATGGTGGACAAAGTATAAATCAAGTATAAAGGTATGTTTCTAAGACTTAGTACATTGTTTTAGAGACTAATGTATTGTGTCTAAGTGTTAGAAACAGAAAAAGTTCAATTGGAATTGTCTTGGCTCGAGCAGCCAAAACTCTGATCAGTCTGGGTGCACCGGACTGTCCGGTGGTGCACCAGACAGTGTCCGGTGCGCCAGGCTGGCTCTGGCGAACAGGCTGCTCTCGGGACTTCGACGACGGTGTACAACTATAATTCACCGGACTGACCGGTGGAGCACCGGACTGTCCGGTGAGCCGTTCACAGGCGAACTCGTCGCTCTCGGGAGATGATTAATGGCGTACGGCTAAAATTCATCGGTCTGTCCGGTGGTGCACCGGACTGTCCGGTGAGTCAACAGTCAGCCGGGGCAACGGTCGGCCGAGGATTCCGTGCGTGACGCGTGGCCGAGCCAACGGTCACATTGGTGCACCGGACTGTCCGGTGTGCACCAGACAGTGTCCGGTGTGCCAACGGCTCTCAGACTCCAACGGTCGGCTTCGCCAAATAAGGAAGGATATCTGCACCGGACAGTGTCCGGTGGTGCACCGGACTGTCCGGTGCGCCAGTCGACAGAAGGCAAGATCTGCCTTTCAGGATTGCTCTCAACGGCTCCTAGCTGCCTTGGGGCTATAAAAGGGACCCCTAGGCGCATGGAGGAGCACACCAAGCATTCCTCAAGCACTCTTGATCACTCACACTCCACTCTTGCGCACTTGTTCGACATTCTAGTGATTTAAGCTCCGTTCTAGTGTGCTAGTCTTTTGAGCTTAAGTCTGGGTCTTGTGTGTGCGTATTTGCTGTGATCTTTGTGTCTTGTGTGAGTTGCTAATCCTCCCTTACTCCGTGCGTGAAAGGGAAATGTGCCCTTGGGCCATTTCTAAGTATTTTGGTGATTGAGTGCCAACACAAAGTGCTTAAATGTGAATTTATGCTCATGGATGGACAAAGTGCAAATCAAGAGTAAAGGTATGTTTCTAAGCCCTAGTACATTGGTTTTGTGTACTAATATACTTGTCTAAGTGTTAGAAACAGAAAGAAGAAGAAAAGAAAAGAGGTGAAAAAGGTGCACCGGTGGTACAGCCAAGACTCAGCTCAGTCTGGCACACCGGACTGTCCGGTGGTGCACCGGACAGTGTCCGGTGCGCCAGGCTGACTCGGCGTGAAGTGGCCGCTCTCGGGAATTTGTCGACGGCGTACGGCTAAAATTCACCGGACTGTCCGGTGTGCACCGGACTGTCCGGTGAGCCAACGGTCGGCCGCGCGATCTGCGCGGGACACGTGGCCGAGCCAACGGTCGGAAGGGGGCACCGGACTGTCCGGTGTGCACCGGACATGTCCGGTGCGCCAACGGCTCCCGCATCTGCAACGGTCGGCTTCGCCATTTAAGGAAGGAAATCGGGCACCGGACAGTGTCCGGTGTGCACCGGACTGTCCGGTGCGCCCGACGACAGAAGGCAAGGATGGCCTTCCAGATTTGTTCTCAACGGCTCCTAGCTGCCTTGGGGCTATAAAAGGGACCCCTAGGCGCATGGAGGAGGAAACCAAGCAACCTTAGAGCAATCTTGATCATCCACACTCAGTCTTTGCGCATTCGTTTGTCATTCTCAGTGATTCAAGCTCCGTTCTAGTGAGAACTTTGAGATAGTCTTTTGAGCTCGATTCTTGGCCGTGTGTGTGCGCATTTTGCTGTGGATTTGTGTGTGTTGCTTCCCTCCCTTACTCCTTATTTCTTTGTGAATCTCAAGTGTAAGGGCGAGAGGCTCCAAGTTGTGGAGATTCCTCGCAAACGGGATATTGAAAGGCAAAGCAAAACACCGTGGTATTCAAGTTGGTCTTTGGACCGCTTGAGAGGGGTTGATTGCAACCCTCGTCCGTTGGGACGCCACAACATGGAGTAGGCAAGCGTTGGTCTTGGCCGAACCACGGGATAAACCACTGTGTCATCTCTGTGTTTGATCTCTTGTGGTATTGTGTTTTGTTGAGACTCCTCTCTAGCCACTTGGCATTAACTGTGCTAACGCTTAATCAAACTTTTTGTGGCTATAAGTTTAAGTTTCACAGGATCACCTATTCACCCCCCCCTCTAGGTGCTCTCAATTGGTATCAGAGCCGTTCTCTTCAAGAAAGGGACTAACCGCCCGAAGAGATGGATCCTAAAGGGAAGGGAATCGTGATCAACGACAAGGAGAAGGAGTCCTTCGTCGACGAGCCAAAGGATGACAAGTCCAACGACTCGAGCTCAGGCCACAGACGCAAGGATGGGAAGAAGAAGAAGACAAGACACATCAAGGAGATCATCTACTACGATAGCGATGAGTCTACTTCCTCTCAAAAGGACGACGACCACAACGACTACGAGAGAAAGAAACCGGTCAATTCGAACTTTTCTTTTGATTACTCTCGTATTCCTCAAAGTACTAATGCTCATTTATTATCTATTCCACTTGGTAAACCTCCTCATTTTGATGGAGAGGACTACGGATTTTGGAGTCACAAAATGCATAGTCACTTGTTCTCTCTCCATCCTAGCATATGGGAGATTGTAGAGAGTGGAATGCACTTTGATAGTACGGATAGTCCCATATTTATTAATGAACAGATTCATAAAAATGCACAAGCTACTACTGTGTTGCTAGCCTCTTTGTGCAGGGACGAGTACCATAAGGTGAGCGGCTTGGACAATGCAAAGCAGATCTGGGACACCCTCAAGATCTCTCATGAGGGGAATGATGTCACCTTGCTCACCAAGATGGAGTTGGTGGAGGGCGAGCTTGGACGGTTCGCAATGATAAGGGGCGAGGAGCCAACTCAAACATACAACCGGCTCAAGACCCTTATCAACAAAATAAGGAGCTACGGAAGCACGTGATGGACAGACCACGACGTCGTCCGCCTAATGCTAAGGTCCTTTACCGTTCTTGATCCTCACTTGGTGAACAATATTCGTGAAAATCCTAGGTACACCAAGATGTCGCCCGAAGAAGTTCTAGGGAAGTTTGTAAGCGGGAGAATGATGA
Source organism: Zea mays (assembly GCF_902167145.1). NCBI lineage: Eukaryota > Viridiplantae > Streptophyta > Magnoliopsida > Poales > Poaceae > Zea > Zea mays. The sequence continues at coordinate 67,756,881 of NC_050096.1, read as the reverse complement.
TCAAGGAGGCGAGATACGTGGACGACGCGTTGAACGGTCCTACTCATGAGCCTCAACCCATTGCTCTCAAGGCAACGAGGAGTAAGGAGGCACTACCAAGCAAGGTGGCGCAAGTTGAGGCGGCCGGGCTCAATAATGAGGAGATGGCCCTCATCATTAAGCGCTTCAAGACGGCGCTTAAAGGTCGCAAGGGACAGCCAAGCAAGACCAAGACAAAGGAGAAGCGCTCGTGCTTCAAATGTGGTAAGATTGGTCATTTCATTGCTAACTGTCCCGATAATGAAAGTGACCAGGAAAAGGGGAACAAAAGGGAGAAGAAGAAGCATTACAAGAAGGCCATGGGCGAGGCACATATAGGAAAGGAGTGGGATTCGGATTGCTCCTCCTCCGACTCCGACAATGAAGGACTCGCCACCACCGCCTTCAACAAGTCATCCCTCTTCCCCAACGAGCGTCACACTTGCCTCATGGCAAGGGAGAAGAAAGTAAGCACTCATGATACTAGTACTTATGCTTCTTCAAGTGAGGATGAGTCTAGTGATGATGATGAGATAGATTACTCATGCTTATTCAAGGGATTAGATAGATCTAAAATTAATAAGATTAATGAGTTGATTGATGCTTTGAATGACAAGAATAGATTACTAGAAAAACAAGAGGATCTTTTATATGAGGAGCATGATAAATTTGTTAGTGCACAAAATTCTCTTGCTCTAGAAATTAAAAGGAATGAGATGCTCTCTAGTGAATTATCCACTTGTCATGAATCCATCTCTAAATTAAAAAGTGTTAATACTGATTTGAATGCTAAGTTAGAAGTAGCTAGTAAATCAACATCTTGTGTGGAAATTGTTGAAACTTGTAATAGGTGTAAAGATTTTGACATTGATGCTTGTAGTGAACACCTAGTTTCAATTTCCAAACTTAATGATGAATTGGCTAGTCTTAATGCTCAACTTAAGACTAGCAAAAGTGATTTTGATAAACTAAAATTTGCTAGGGATGCCTACACGATTGGTAGACACCCCTCAATTAAGGATGGGCTTGGCTTCAAGAGGGAAGCCAAGAACTTAACAAGCCATAAGGCTCCCATCTCCGCAAAGGAGAAAGGGAAGGCCCCTATGGCAAGTAGTGCTAAAAAGAACCATGCTTTTATGTACCATGATAGGAGACAAACTAGAAAGGCTTATAGGAGTTATAATGATGATTTTGATTCTCATGCCATGTTTGCTTCTAGTTCTTCCTATATGCATGATAGAAATGTTGGTAGGAGAAATGTTGTTCATAATATGCCTAGAAGAAGGGTTGCTAATGTTCCTAGGAAAGTTAATGAACCTTCTACAATATATCATGCTTTGAATGCTTCCTTTGCAATTTGTAGAAAGGATAGAAAGGTGATTGCTAGGAAATTAGGGGCAAAATGCAAGGGTGATAAAACTTGCATTTGGGTCCCTAAGACAATTGTGACTAACCTTGTAGGACCCAACAAGAGTTGGGTACCTAAGTCCCAAGCCTAAATTTGCCTTGCAGGTTTATGCATCCGGGGGTTCAAGCTGGATTATTGACAGCGGATGCACAAACCATATGACGGGGGAGAAGAAGATGTTCACCTCCTACGTCAAGAATAAGGATTCCCAAGATTCAATTATATTCGGTGATGGGAATCAAGGCAAGGTAAAAGGGTTAGGTAAAATTGCAATTTCTAATGAGCACTCCATCTCTAATGTGTTTTTAGTTGAGTCTCTTGGTTACAATTTGCTATCCGTTAGTCAACTATGCAATATGGGATATAATTGTCTTTTTACAAATGTAGATGTGTCTGTCTTTAGAAGAAGTGATGGTTCACTAGCTTTTAAGGGTGTATTAGACGGCAAACTTTATTTAGTTGATTTTGCAAAAGAGGAGGCCGGTCTAGATGCATGCTTAATAGCTAAGACTAGCATGGGCTGGCTGTGGCATCGCCGCTTAGCATATGTAGGGATGAAGAACCTTCACAAGCTTCTAAAGGGAGAACATGTGGTAGGTTTGTCTAACGTGCAATTCGAAAAAGATAGACCTTGTGCAGCTTGTCAAGCAGGTAAACAAGTGGGAGGAGCGCATCACAGCAAGAATGTGATGACCACGTCAAGACCTCTAGAGCTGCTGCACATGGACCTCTTCGGACCCGTCGCCTATCTGAGCATAGGAGGAAGTAAGTATGGTCTAGTTATTGTTGATGACTTTTCCCGCTTCACTTGGGTGTTCTTTTTGCAGGATAAGTCTGAAACCCAAGGGACCCTCAAGCGCTTCCTCAGGAGAGCTCAAAATGAGTTTGAGCTCAAGGTGAAGAAGATAAGGAGCGACAACGGGTCCGAGTTCAAGAACCTTCAAGTGGAGGAGTTCCTTGAGGAGGAAGGGATCAAGCACGAGTTCTCCGCTCCCTACACACCACAGCCAAATGGTGTGGTAGAGAGGAAGAACAGGACGCTAATCGATATAGCGAGGACGATGCTTGGAGAATTCAAGACCCCCGAGTGTTTTTGGTCGGAAGCCGTGAACACGGCTTGCCACGCCATCAACAGGGTCTACCTTCATCGCCTCCTCAAGAAGACTTCGTATGAGCTACTAACCGGTAACAAACCCAATGTATCTTACTTTCGTGTATTTGGGAGCAGGTGCTACATTCTAGTGAAGAAGGGTAGAAATTCTAAATTTGCTCCCAAAGCTGTAGAAGGGTTTTTGTTAGGTTATGACTCAAATACAAAGGCGTATAGAGTCTTCAACAAATCATCGGGTTTGGTTGAAGTCTCTAGCGACGTTGTATTTGATGAGACTAATGGCTCTCCAAGAGAGCAAGTTGTTGATTGTGATGATGTAGATGAAGAAGATGTTCTGACGGCCGCTATACGAACCATGGCGATTGGAGAAGTGCGGCCACAGGAACAAGATGTACGAGATCAACCTTCTTCCGCAACAACGGTGCTTCCCCCACCTCAAGACGATGAACAGGTTCATCAAAAGGAGGCGTGTGATCAAGGGGGAGCACAAGATGATCACGTGATGGAGGAAGAAGCGCAACCGGCACCTCCAACCCAAGTTCGAGCGGTGATTCAAAGGGATCATCCCGTCGACCAAATTTTGGGTGACATTAGCAAGGGAGTAACTACTCGATCTCGATTAGTTAATTTTTGTGAGCATTACTCCTTAGTCTCTTCTATTGAGCCTTTCAGGGTAGAGGAGGCCTTGCTAGATCCAGACTGGGTGTTGGCCATGCAAGAGGAGCTCAACAACTTCAAGAGGAATGAAGTTTGGACACTGGTGCCTCGTCCTAAGCAAAATGTTGTGGGAACCAAGTGGGAGTTCCGCAACAAACAGGACGAGCACGGGGTGGTGACAAGGAACAAGGCTCGACTTGTGGCAAAAGGTTATGCCCAAGTCGCAGGTTTGGACTTTGAGGAGACGTTTGCTCCTGTGGCTAGGCTAGAATCAATTCGTATCTTGCTAGCATATGCCGCTCACCATTCTTTCAGGTTGTTCCAAATGGATGTGAAGAGCGCTTTCCTCAACGGGCCAATCAAGGAAGAGGTGTACGTAGAGCAACCCCCTGGCTTCGAGGATGAACGGTACCCCGACCACGTGTGTAAGCTCTCTAAGGCGCTCTATGGACTTAAGCAAGCCCCACGAGCATGGTATGAATGCCTTAGAGACTTTTTAATTGCTAATGCTTTCAAGGTTGGGAAAGCCGATCCAACTCTTTTCACTAAGACTTGTGACGGTGATCTTTTTGTGTGCCAAATTTATGTCGATGACATAATATTTGGTTCTACTAACCAAAAGTCTTGTGAAGAGTTCAGCAGGGTAATGACGCAGAAATTCGAGATGTCGATGATGGGCGAGTTGAACTACTTCCTTGGGTTCCAAGTGAAGCAACTCAAGGACGGCACTTTCATCTCCCAAACGAAGTACACGCAAGATCTGCTAAAGCGGTTTGGGATGAAGGACGCCAAGCCCGCAAAGACTCCGATGGGGACCGACGGACACACCGACCTCAACAAAGGAGGTAAGTCCGTTGATCAAAAAGCATACCGGTCAATGATAGGGTCTTTGCTTTATTTATGTTCTAGTAGACCGGATATTATGCTTAGCGTATGCATGTGTGCTAGATTTCAATCCGATCCTAAGGAGTGTCACTTAGTGGCGGTGAAGCGAATTCTTAGATATTTGGTTGCTACGCCTTGCTTCGGGCTCTGGTATCCAAAGGGGTCTACCTTTGACTTAGTTGGATACTCAGACTCCGACTATGCTGGATGTAAGGTCGATAGGAAGAGTACATCGGGGACGTGCCAATTCTTAGGAAGGTCCCTGGTGTCATGGAACTCTAAGAAACAAACCTCCGTTGCCCTATCCACCGCTGAGGCCGAGTACGTTGCCGCAGGACAGTGTTGCGCGCAACTGCTTTGGATGAGGCAAACCCTCCGGGACTTTGGCTACAATCTGAGCAAAGTCCCACTCCTATGTGATAATGAGAGTGCTATCCGCATGGCGGAAAATCCTGTTGAGCACAGCCGCACAAAGCACATAGACATCCGGCATCACTTTTTGAGAGACCACCAGCAAAAGGGAGATATCGAAGTGTTTCATGTTAGCACCGAGAACTAGCTAGCCGATATCTTTACCAAGCCTCTAGATGAGAAGACCTTTTGCAGGTTGCGTAGTGAGTTAAATGTCTTAGATTCGCGGAACTTGGATTGAATTGTAGCATACATGTATTTATGCTTTTGATCATGTTCCTTTTTGCATTTTGTTGCTTATTATGGTGCTCAAGTTGTACAAACACTCCCTGGACCTCACAAGTCCGTTGCAAAGTGATGCACATGTTTAGGGGGCGATGTGTTACAACTTGACCCTTTGAGACTAACCATGTGCTTGAGTTTGATGATTTAGTCTCGAAGGAGGATTGAAAGGGAAAAGGTGGACTTGGACCATGAAAGTCTTCCACTGCACTCCGATGAGAGGGTAACTTATTCCAAGTTCATCTCATGAACTCTTATTGCCATTTGCTCTTAATTGACGATTTTGGTGAGGCAATGGGGTTATCGGGCCAAGATTGATCCCGTTTTGGTGCTTGATGCCAAAGGGGGAGAAAATAAAGGCCAAAACAATAAATGGATCAGCTACCACTTGAGAAATTTTGAAAATAGTAAAATAGAGCTTTTTGTTTTGTCAAAACTCTTGCATTGTCTCTTTTGTCAAAAGTTGGCCTCTTGTGGGGAGAAGTGTTGATTATGGGAAATAGGGGGAGTTTTTGAAATCTTTGATCAATCTCTTTTGGAATGACTCTATTTATGCTTCAACATGTGTGTTTGACTTAGAGATAGAGATTTGAGTTTGATTTGCAAAAACAAACCAAGTGGTGGCAAAGGATGATCCATATATGCCAAAATTGAATCAAAATAAATTTGAGTTTTATTTGAAGTGATATTGCACTTGTTCTAGTCGCTTTATGTTGTGTTGGCATTAATCACCAAAAAGGGGGAGATTGAAAGGGAAATGTGCCCTTAGGCCATTTCTAAGTATTTTGGTGATTGAGTGCCAACACAAAGTGCTTAAATGTGAATTTATGCTCATGGATGGACAAAGTGCAAATCAAGAGTAAAGGTATGTTTCTAAGCCCTAGTACATTGGTTTTGTGTACTAATATACTTGTCTAAGTGTTAGAAACAGAAAGAAGAAGAAAAGAAAAGAGGTGAAAAAGGTGCACCGGTGGTACAGCCAAGACTCAGCTCAGTCTGGCACACCGGACTGTCCGGTGGTGCACCGGACTGTCCGGTGGTGCACCGGACAGTGTCCGGTGCGCCAGGCTGACTCGGCGTGAAGTGGCCGCTCTCGGGAATTTGCCGACGGCGTACGGCTAAAATTCACCGGACTGTCCGGTGTGCACCGGACTGTCCGGTGTGCACCGGACTGTCCGGTGAGCCAACGGTCGGCCGCGCGATATGCGCGGGACACGTGGCCGAGCCAACGGTCGGAAGGGGGCACCGGACTGTCCGGTGTGCACCGGACATGTCCGGTGCGCCAACGGCTCCCGCATCTGCAACGGTCGGCTTCGCCATTTAAGGAAGGAAATCGGGCATCGGACAGTGTCCGGTGTGCACCGGACTGTCCGGTGCGCCCGACGATAGAAGGCAAGGATGGCCTTCCAGATTTGTTCTCAACGGCTCCTAGCTGCCTTGGGGCTATAAAAGGGACCCCTAGGCGCATGGAGGAGGAAACCAAGCAACCTTAGAGCAATCTTGATCATCCACACTCAGTCTTTGCGCATTCGTTTGTCATTCTCAGTGATTCGAGCTCCGTTCTAGTGAGAACTTTGAGATAGTCTTTTGAGCTCGATTCTTGGCCGTGTGTGTGCGCATTTTGCTATGGATTTGTGTGTGTTGCTTCCCTCCCTTACTCCGTATTTCTTTGTGAATCTCAAGTGTAAGGGCGAGAGGCTCCAAGTTGTGGAGATTCCTCGCAAACGGGATATTGAAAGGCAAAGCAAAACACCGTGGTATTCAAGTTGGTCTTTGGACCGCTTGAGAGGGGTTGATTGCAACCCTCGTCCGTTGGGACGCCACAACGTGGAGTAGGCAAGCGTTGGTCTTGGCCGAACCACGGGATAAACCACTGTGTCATCTCTGTGTTTGATCTCTTGTGGTATTGTGTTTTGTTGAGACTCCTCTCTAGCCACTTGGCATTAACTGTGCTAACGCTTAATCAAACTTTTTGTGGCTATAAGTTTAAGTTTCACAGGATCACCTATTCACCCCCCCTCTAGGTGTTCTCAGTGCGTCTTTGTGATATTCAAGTGTAAGGGCGAGAGGCTCCAAGTTGTGGAGATTCCTCGCAAACGGGATTAAGAAAAGCAAGCAAAACACCGTGGTATTCAAGTGGGTCTTTGGACCGCTTGAGAGGGGTTGATTGCAACCCTCGTCCGTTGGGACGCCACAACGTGGAGTAGGCAAGCGTTGGTCTTGGCCGAACCACGGGATAACCACCGTGCCATCTCTATGATTGATCTCTTGTGGTTATTGTGTTTTGTTGAAACTCCTCTCTAGCCACTTGGCAATTATTGTGCTAACGATTAACCAAGTTTTGTGGCTTAAGTTTCAAGTTTTACAGGATCACCTATTCACCCCCCCCTCTAGGTGCTCTCAATTGGTATCGGAGCCGTTCTCTTCACAAAGGGACTAATCGCCCGAAGAGATGGATCCTAAGGGGAAGGGAATCGTGATCAACGATAAAGAGAAGGAGTCCTTCGTCAACGAGCCTAAGGATGACAAGCCTACTGACTCGGGCTCGGGCCACAGACGCAAAGATGGAAAGAAGAAGAAGACGAGACGCATCAAGGAGATCGTCTACTACGACGACAGTGATGAGTCCACTTCTTCCCATAAGGACAACGACGACAACGACTACGACAAACGAAAGTCGGTCAACTCAAACTTTTCTTTTGATTATTTGCGTATTCCTCAAAGTTCAAGTTCACATTTGCTCTCCATTCCTCTCGGCAAGCCTCCACACTTTGATGGGGAGGACTACGGATTTTGGAGCCACAAAATGCGTAGTCACCTGTTCTCTCTCCATCCAAGCATATGGGAGATTGTTGAGAATGGAATGAAGTTTGATAGCTCGGATAGTCCTATTTTTATTAATGAACAAATTCATAGAAATGCACAAGCTACTACTGTGTTGTTAGCCTCCTTGTGCAGGGACGAGTACCATAAAGTGAGCGGCTTGGACAATGCCAAGCAGATCTGGGACACCCTCAAGATCTCTCATGAGGGGAACGACGTCACCTTGCTCACCAAGATGGAGTTGGTGGAGGGCGAGCTTGGACGATTCGCGATGATAAGGGGCGAGGAGCCAACCCAAACATACAACCGGCTCAAGACCCTTATCAACAAAATAAGGAGCTACGGAAGCACGCGATGGACGGACCACGACGTCGTCCGACTAATGCTAAGGTCCTTTACCGTTCTTGATCCACATTTGGTGAATAATATTCGTGAGAATCCCAGGTACACCAAAATGTCGCCCGAAGAAGTCCTTGGAAAATTCGTAAGCGGGCGAATGATGATCAAGGAGGCGAGGTACGTGGACGACGCACTGAATGGTCCAATCAATGAGCCTCAACCCGTTGCTCTCAAGGCAACGAGAAACAAGGATGCGTTACCTAGCAAGGTGGCGCAAGTTGAGGCGGCAGGGCTCAATGATGAAGAGATGGCCCTCATCATCAAGCGCTTCAAGACGGCGCTTAAAGGTCACAAGGGACAGCCAAGCAAGACCAAGTCAAAGGGGAAGCGCTCATGCTTCAAATGTGGTAAGCTTGGTCATTTTATTGCTAACTGTCCCGATAATGATAGTGACCAGGAAAAAGGAAACAAGAGGGAGAAGAAGAAGAATTACAAGAAGGCCAAGGGCGAGGCACATATCGGAAAGGAGTGGGATTCAGATTGCTCCTCCTCCGACTCCGACAATGAAGGACTCGCCGCCACTGCCTTCAACAAGTCATCCCTCTTCCCCAACGAGCATCACACATGCCTCATGGCGAAGGAGAAGAAGGTATGTACTCGAGACAGTACTACTTATGATTCTTCTAGTGATGATGAGTCTAGCGATGAGGAAATAGATTACTCTAGCTTGTTCAAGGGATTGGATAGAAATAAAATTAATAAAATCAATGAATTGATTGATGCCTTGAATGAAAAGGATAAACTTTTAGAAAAGCAAGAGGATCCGTTGTATGAAGAACATGATAAATTTGTAGAGGCACAAAAATCTTATGCTTTAGAAGTTAAAATAAATGAAATGCTTTCTTATGAACTATCTACTTGTCATGAAACCATTGCTACTTTAAAAGGTGTTAATGATGATTTAAATGCTAAACTAGAAGTAGCTAGTAAATCTAACTCTTATGTAGAACATGTTTGCACTAGGTGTAAAGATCTTAGTGTTGATACTTGTAGTGAACATCTAGAGTGCATTTCTAAACTAAATGATGAAGTAGCTAGTCTTAATGCTCAACTTAAGACTAGCAAAAGTGAATTTGACAAATTAAAATTTGCAAGGGATGCCTATACGATTGGTAGACACCCCTCAATTAAGGATGGTCTTGGCTTCAAGAGAGAAGCCAAGAACTTGACAAGCCATAAGGCTCCCATCTCCGCCAAGGAGAAAGGGAAGGCCCCTATGGCTAATAGTGTGCAAAAGAACCATGCTTTTATGTACCATGACAGGAGACAATCTAGAAATGCTTATAGGAGTTATAATGCATATGATGCTTTTGATTCTCATGCCATGTTTGCTTCTAGTTCTTCCTATGTGCATGATAAAAATGTTGGTAGGAGAAATGTTATTCATAATATGCCTAGGAGAAATGTTGTTAATGTTCCTAGGAAAGTTAATGAACCTTCTACAATATATCATGCTTGCAATGCTTCATTTACCATTTGTAGAAAGGGTAAGAAGGTAATTGCTAGGAAATTAGGGGCAAGATGCAAGGGAGATAAATCTTGCATCTGGGTCCCTAAGACAATTGTGACTAACCTTGCAGGACCCAACAAGAGTTGGGTACCTAAGACCCAAGCCTAAATTTGCCTTGCAGGTTTATGCATCCGGGGGTTCAAGCTGGATTATCGACAGCGGATGCACAAACCACATGACGGGGGAAAAGAGGATGTTCTCTTCCTACGTCAAGAACAAGGATCCCCAAGATTCAATAATATTCGGTGATGGGAACCAAGGCAAGGTAAAAGGGTTAGGTAAAATTGCCATTTCATCCGAGCACTCTATTTCTAATGTGTTTTTAGTTGAGTCGCTTGGATATAATTTGTTATCTGTTAGTCAATTATGCAAAATGGGATATAATTGTCTATTTACAAATGTAGATGTGTCTGTCTTTAGAAGATGTGATGGTTCACTAGCTTTTAAGGGTGTACTAGACGGCAAACTTTATTTGGTTGATTTTGCAAAAGAAGAGGCCGGTCTAGATGCATGCTTAATTGCTAAGACTTGCATGGGCTGGTTGTGGCATCGCCGCTTAGCACATGTGGGGATGAAGAACCTCCACAAGCTTCTAAAGGGAGAACACGTGATAGGTCTAACTAATGTACATTTCGAAAAAGATAGACTTTGTGCAGCTTGTCAAGCAGGGAAACAGGTGGGAGGCTCTCATCACACCAAAAATGTGATGACCACATCAAGACCCTTGGAGATGCTTCATATGGACCTCTTCGGACCCGTCGCCTATCTAAGTATAGGAGGAAGTAAGTATGGTCTTGTTATAGTTGATGATTTTTCCCGCTTCACTTGGGTATTCTTTTTGCAGGACAAATCTGAAACCCAAGGGACCTCAAGCGCTTTCTCAGGAGAGCTCAAAATGAGTTTGAGCTCAAGGTGAAGAAGATAAGGAGCGACAACGGATCCGAATTCAAGAACCTTCAAGTGGAGGAGTTCCTTGAGGAGGAGGGGATCAAGCACGAGTTCTCCGCTCCCTACACACCTCAGCAAAATGGTGTGGTAGAGAGGAAGAACAGGACGCTCATCGATATGGCGAGGACTATGCTTGGAGAGTTCAAGACCCCCGAGCGTTTTTGGTCGGAAGCCGTGAACACGGCTTGCCACGCCATCAATAGGGTCTATCTTCACCGCCTCCTCAAGAAGACTTCATATGAGCTGCTAACTGGTAACAAACCCAATGTGTCTTATTTTCGTGTATTTGGGAGCAAGTGTTATATTCTTGTGAAGAAAGGTAGAACCTCTAAATTTGCTCCCAAAGCTGTAGAAGGGTTTTTATTAGATTATGACTCAAATACAAAGGCGTATAGGGTCTTCAACAAATCATCGGGTTTGGTTGAAGTCTCTAGCGACATTGTATTTGATGAGACTAATGGCTCTCCAAGAGAGCAAGTTGTTGATCTTGATGATGTAGATGAAGAAGACGTTCCAACGGCCGCAATGTGCACCATGGCGATTGGAGATGTGCAACCACAGGAACAATTGGAGCAAGATCAACCATCTTCCTCAACAATGGTGCATCCCCCAACCCAAGATGACAAACAGGTACCTCAAGTGGAGGCGCATGATCAAGGGGGAGCACAGGATGTTCAAGTTGAAGAGGAAGAAGCACCTCAGGCACCTCCAACCCAAGTTCGAGCGACGATTCAAAGGAATCATCCCGTCGACCAAATTTTGGGTGATATTAGCAAGGGAGTAACTACTCGTTCAAGATTAGTTAATTTTTGTGAGCATTACTCCTTTGTCTCTTCTGTTGAGCCTTTCAGGGTAGAAGAGGCCTTGCTAGATCCGGACTGGGTGTTGGCCATGCAGGAGGAACTCAACAACTTCAAGCACAATGAAGTTTGGACACTGGTGCCTCGTCCCAAGCAAAATGTTGTGGGAACCAAGTGGGTGTTCCGCAACAAACAGGACGAGCACGGAGTGGTGACGAGGAAGAAGGCTCGACTTGTGGCAAAAGGTTATGCCCAAGTCGCAGGTTTGGACTTTGAGGAGACGTTTGCTCCTGTGGCTAGGCTAGAATCAATTCGTATTTTGCTAGCATATGTCGCTCACCATTCTTCCAGGTTGTACCAAATGGATGTGAAGAGCGCTTTCCTCAACGGGCCGATCAAGGAGGAGGTGTACGTGGAGCAACCCCCTGGCTTCGAGGATGAACGGTACCCCGACCACGTGTGTAAGCTCTCTAAGGCGCTCTATGGACTTAAGCAAGCTCCAAGAGCATGGTATGAATGCCTTAGAGACTTTCTAATTGCTAATGCTTTCAAGGTTGGGAAAGCCGATCCAACTCTTTTCACTAAGACTTGCGATGGTGATCTTTTTGTGTGCCAAATTTATGTCGATGACATAATATTTGGTTCTACTAACCAAAAGTCTTGTGAAGAGTTTAGCAGGGTGATGACGCAGAAATTCGAGATGTCGATGATGGGCGAGTTGAACTACTTCCTTGGGTTCCAAGTGAAGCAACTCAAGGATGGTACCTTCATCTCCCAAACGAAGTACACGCAAGACTTGCTAAAGCGGTTTGGGATGAAGGACGCCAAGCCCGCAAAGACGACGATGGGAACTGACGGACACACCGACCTCAACCAAGGAGGTAAGTCCATTGATCAAAAGGCATACCGGTCTATGATAGGGTCTTTACTTTATTTGTGTGCTAGTAGACCGGATATTATGCTTAGCGTATGCATGTGTGCTAGATTTCAATCCGATCCTAAGGAGTGTCACTTAGTGGCTGTGAAGCGAATTCTTCGATATTTAGTCGCTACGCCTTGCTTCGGGATCTGGTATCCAAAGGGGTCTAACTTTGACTTGATTGGATATTCAGATTCCGACTATGCTGGATGTAAGGTCGATAGGAAGAGTACATCGGGGACGTGCCAATTCTTAGGAAGGTCCCTGGTGTCGTGGAACTCTAAGAAACAAACTTCCGTTGCCCTATCCATCGCTGAGGCCGAGTATGTTGCCGCAGGACAGTGTTGCGCGCAACTACTTTGGATGAGGCAAACCCTCCGGGACTTTGGCTACAATCTGAGCAAAGTCCCACTCCTATGTGACAATGAGAGTGCTATCCGAATAGCGGAAAATCCTGTTGAGCACAGCCGCACAAAGCACATTGACATCCGGCATCACTTTTTGAGAGACCACCAGCAAAAGGGAGATATCGAAGTGTTTCATGTTAGCACCGAGAACTAGCTAGCCAATATCTTTACCAAGCCTCTAGATGAGAAGACCTTTTGCAGGCTGCGTAGTGAGCTAAATGTCCTAGATTCGTGGAACTTGGATTGATTTATAGCATACATGTGTTTATGCCTTTGATCATGTTCCTTATGCATTTTGTTGCCTACTTGTGGTGCTCAAGTTGTACAAACACTCCCTGGACCTCACAAGTCCTTTTTGCAAGTGATGCCAATATTTAGGGGGAGCTGTGCTACAACTTGACCCTTTGAGACTAACCGTGTGCTTGAGTTTGCTTGTTTTAGTCTCAAAGGAGGTTTGAAAGGGAAAAGGTGGACTTGGACCATGAAAGACTTCCACTGCACTCCGATGAGAGGGTAACTTATTCCAAGTTCATCTCATGTACTCTTATTGCCTTTGTATTCTTATTTGAAGATTTTGGTGAGGCAATGGGGTTCAGGGGCCAAGATTGATCCCGTTTTGGTGCTTGATGCCAAAGAGGGAGAAAATAAAGGCCAAAGCAATAGATGGATCAGCTACCACTTAAGAAATTTTTAAAATAGTAGATTAGAGCTTTTGGTTTGTCAAAACTCTTTTATTGTCTCTTTTGTCAAAAGTTGGCCGCTTGTGGGGAGAAGTGTTGATTATGGGAAAAAGGGGGAGTTTTTGAAATCATTGATCAATTTCTATTGGAACAACTCTCTTTATGTCTCTACAAGTGTGTTTGACTTAGAGATAGGAATTTGAAGTTGATTTGCAAAAACAAACCAAGTGGTGGCAAAGAATGATCCATATATGTCAAATTTGAATCAAAACAATTTTGAGTTCTCATTTGAATTGATTTTGCACTTGTTCTACTTGCTTTATGTTGTGTTGGCATAAATCACCAAAAAGGGGGAGATTGAAAGGGAAATGTGACTTTGGGGCATTTCTAAGTATTTTGGTGATTTAGTGTTCAACATAAGTGCCTAAGTGTCAAATGGTGGACAAAGTACAAATCAAGTATAAAGGTATGTTTCTAAGACTTAGTAGATTGTTTTAGAGACTAATGTATTGTGTCTAAGTGTTAGAAACAGGAAAAGTTCAATTGGAATTGTCTTGGCTCGAGCAGCCAAAACTCTGATCAGTCTGGGTGCACCGGACTGTCCGGTGGTGCACCGGACAGTGTCCGGTGCGCCAGGCTGGCTCTGGCGAACAGGCTGCTCTCGGGACTTTGACGACGGTGTACAGCTATAATTCACCGGACTAACCGGTGGAGCACCGGACTGTCCGGTGAGCCGTTCACAGGCGAACTCGTCGCTCTCGGGAGATGATTAACGGCGTACGGCTAAAATTCACCGGTCTGTCCGGTGGTGCACCAGACTATCCGGTGAGTCAACAGTCAGCCGGGGCAACGGTCGGCCGAGGATTCCGCGTGTGACGCGTGGCCGAGCCAACGGTCATATTGGTGCACCGGACTGTCCGGTGTGCACGGGACAGTGTCCGGTGCGCCAACGGCTCTCAGACTCCAACGGTCGGCTTCGCCAAATAAGGAAGGATATCTGCACCGGACAGTGTCCGGTGGTGCACCGGACTGTCTGGTGCGCCAGTCGACAGAAGGCAAGATCTGCCTTCCAGGATTGCTCTCAACGGCTCCTAGCTGCCTTAGGGCTATAAAAGGGACCCCTAGGCGCATGGAGGAGCACACCAAGCATTCCTCAAGCACTCTTGATCACTCACACTCCACTCTTGCGCACTTGTTCGACATTCTAGTGATTTAAGCTCCGTTCTAGTGTGCTAGTCTTTTGAGCTTAAGTCTGGGTCTTGTGTGTGCGTATTTGCTGTGATCTTTGTGTCTTGTGTGAGTTGCTAATCCCTCCCTTACTCCGTGCGTCTTTGTGATATTCAAGTGTAAGGGCGAGAGGCTCCAAGTTGTGGAGATTCCTCACAAACGGGATTAAGAAAAGCAAGCAAAACACCGTGGTATTCAAGTGGGTCTTTGGACCGCTTGAGAGGGGTTGATTGCAACCCTCGTTCGTTGGGACGCCACAACGTGGAGTAGGCAAGCGTTGGTCTTGGCCGAACCACGGGATAACCACCGTGCCATCTCTGTGATTGATCTCTTGTGGTTATTGTGTTTTGTTGAAACTCCTCTCTAGCCACTTGGCAATTATTGTGCTAACGATTAACCAAGTTTTGTGGCTTAAGTTTCAAGTTTTACAGGATCACCTATTCACCCCCCCCTCTAGGTGCTCTCACAATCCAAACCGTTCTTCACCTCACCCGCCTACATATCCATTCAAACAACCCGTATTTATTCGTCCCACTCTTGCACTGCTCTAACCAATCAGCCGAGTGCCCCTGGTACTCGTTTCCCTACCCTTTCCAGTTCCTCCAGTGGTTGTTTCAATTGTGGAAAGTCTAGGCATTTCATCAAGGACTGCCCATATCCAAAGCAAAACAAATCCAACTTTCAGCAGACTTCGGGGAACTCAAATCAAGGAAAGGGGAACACGGCCAACTCTTCAACGGGCAAAAATTTGAAGAAAACTGGATGGGTCTATTATACCCAAGTGGCTACTACACCGGAAGGCGAACCGATGATGATGGGTACGTTCCTTGTTGCTAACCACCCAGCGGTTATCCTTTTTGATTCTGGTGCATCACATACTTTCATAAGCAAGACTTTTGTGGAGAAATATTGCATACATTGCACTGAATCAAGGGAGGGATTTGTTATCCACTCACCTGGGGGTCGAATATTTACTAAGGAAGTAGCCTTCCACATACCCGTAACTTTGGCCGGACGGGAATTCCTTACAAATATGATTGTCATAAAGGGGCAAGATATAGATGTGATTCTAGGAATGAATTGGTTAGCCCAGCATAAAGCCATCATCAATACCGACCAAAGGACCATTAAGTTAAGTTATGGTCATGAAGAAGTCCAATTGTCCATCCCTATAGTTGTCCTAGTCAAAGCATCTGGACAAGTTTTTGAGACCATAGTACAAGAAATTCGGGATATTTCAGTGGTATGTGAATTTCTAGATGTCTTTCTCGAAGACTTGCTTGAATTGCCTCCTAAAAGGGATGTGGAATTTGTAATTGAATTGAAGCCCGGTACGGCTCCTATTTCCAGAAGGTCGTACCGCATGCCACCTAATGAACTGGCGGAACTCAAGACTCAACTACAAGACTTGTTGGAGAAAGGGTTCATTAGACCAAGTTCATCACCATGGGGATGTCCAGCAATTTTCGTCAAGAAGAAGGGTCAGACACTATGAATGTGTGTGGACTATAGACCCCTCAATGAGGTTACCATCAAGAACAAGTATCCTCTTCCTCGGATCGATATTCTATTCGATCAACTTACTGGAGCCCGGGTATTCTCTAAGATTGATCTCAGATCGGGCTATCATCAGATCCGTATTCGACCCGAGGATATACCCAAGACCGCATTCACCACGCGGTATGGGTTATTTGAATGTCTGGTCACGTATTTCGGACTAACAAATGCTCCAGCCCACTTCACGTACTTAATGAACTCGATCTTCATGCCCGAGTTAGACAAGTTTGTAGTGGTCTTCGTTGACGACATTCTGATCTATTCCAAAAATGAAGAGGAGCATGCAAAGCACTTGCGGATCATGCTAACGCGCTTAAGGGAACATCAATTGTATGCCAGATTTAGCAAATGCGCATTTTGGTTGGAGGAAATCTAGTTTCTTGGACATGTATTGTGTGCTAAAGGGATTGCGGTCGATCCTAGCAAAGTCAAGGATATTTTTGAATGGAACTCACCTACTACAGTACAACAAGTTTGGAGTTTCCTTGGACTGGCTGGATATTACCACAGATTCATTCCGGATTTCTCCAAGATTGTTAAACCCATTACGGGTTTATTGAAGAATGATACAAAGTTTGATTGGTCCTCAAAATGTAATGAAGCCTTTGAGCAGCTGAAGGTGCTGTTAACCACTGCCTCGGTGTTGGCCCAACCGGATATTGAAAATCCTTTTGATGTGTATTATGACGCGTCAGGCAGTCGACTCAGATGTGCCTTGATGCAAGAAGGGTGAGTCATAGCGTATGCTTCAAGGCAGCTGCGCTGGCATGAAGAACACTACCCAACTCATGATCTGGAACTAGCTGTGGTCGTTCATGCCCTCAAGATTTGGTGTCATTATCTGCTAGGAAATACCTGCTATTTGTATATGGATCACAAAAGTTTGAAATATATCTTTACCTAGTCAGAACTGAACATGAGGCAGAGAAGATGGCTTGAGCTAATCAAAGATTATGACTTGTAAATCCATTATCGCCCAGGAAAAGCCAATGTGGTGGCAGATGCTTTAAGTCGCAAGACTTTTTGTCATTGGCTTACAGTAAGAGCACTTGACACCACTTTATGTCAAGAAATGGAGAGGTTGAATCTGGGGATAATCCAACAAGGAACCTTGACGAATTTGAAGCTTGAGTCAGTTCTTCTACAAAGGATTATTGATGCCCAAAGAACCAATAAGGGTATGAAGTACATTCATGAGAAAATGGAAGCCGACAAGGCAAATTGCTTCAGGAAAGATAATTAGGGAGTAATATGGTTTAAAGATCGCATAGTAGTGCCAAAAGATGTTGATGTCCGCCAACAAATCCTGGACAAAGCTCATCTTAGTTGATATTCCATTCATCCGGGGAGCACTAAGATGTATCAAGACTTAAAGCAGCTTTATTGGTGGACTAAAATGAGGATGAAATTGCACGCTATGTGGCAAAGTGTGACACTTGCAGACGTGTCAAGGCCATACATATGAAGGCTGTTGGGCCATTACAACCTTTGCCCATCCCAACCTGGAAATGGGAAGATATTAGTATGGATTTCATTATGGGATTACCTAGGATAGCTAAAGGATTTGATTCTATCTGGGTCGTAATTGATTGACTCACAAAGATAGCCCATTTTCTTCCTGTTAAAATATATCACCCCGTTGTTGTCTATGCTCAGTTATACATTGCTCGTATTCTTAGTTTACACGGAGTTCCAAAGATGATAGTGTCGGACCAGGGACCACAATTTGTATCCAAGTTTTGGGAAGAACTGCACAAATCCTTGGGTACTAAATTACTCCACAGTTCGGCTAATCATCCTCAAACAAGTGGACAAACTGAGAGAGTAAATCAGATACTTGAAGATATGCTACGGGCATGTGTCCTAGAATTCCCGTAGAAATGGGATGACTGTCTGACATTGGAAGAATTTTCTTATAATAATAGCCATCAAGAAAGCATTAAGATGGCACCGTTTGAAGCACTGTATGGACGGCGATGCCGAACACCCTTAAATTGGTTAGAACCCGGAGAATGGTGGTTTTTTAGGCCTGACTTGGTCAAGGAAACAGAGGAAAAGTTTCAATGAATAAGACACCACTTGAAAGAGGCTCAAACTCAGTAGAAAAATTATGAGGATAAACGACGCTGACCTTTGGTCTTTCAAGTCAAGGATTATGTATACCTGAAAGTATCACCGATGAAGGGTGTTAATCGGTTCGGGGTAAAAGGAAAGTTGGCACCCCGATATATTGGCCTATTTCCTATTCTTGAACAATGTGGACCAGTGGCGTACAACCTTCAACTGCCTGAGTCATTATTTGCAGTACATAATGTGTTCCATGTATCCTAGTTAAAGAAATGCCTTTGGATTCCTGATCGAACCATCGATGTGGTGGATGTTACTTTGGAACCAGACTTGACTTATCGAAACATCCTATTCGAGTTCTGGATCAAAAGGACAGAATCACCCAAAAAAGGACTCTTAAATTCTATAAGGTACAATGGAACCAGCACACTGAAGAAGAAGCTACCTGGGAAACTCAAGATTTCTTGGAGAAAAATTTTTCTAGGTTTTTAGCTTCATGTAACCTGTAAGATTTGTGTATCTGATTGTAAAGTTGGAATAAACCCCATAACGCCCCTGCTCTAAAAGATAAATAAGGAAATAAAGATGTGACGTGTTTCCTTTTCCACTACTTACCCTAGAACCTTAAATCTTGGGACGAGATTCTTTTATGGGGGGAAGGATGTAACACCCCTGGTGTTACTGGCACTAAAACTTGAGCATGACATCATAAGCATTGACATTTCATTTTGTTTGTTAGACCTAGAATGCATCCACTAGGTAAAACTTTAAAACAAGTGTGATGTGGTGGTTTGAAGTATTCTTAACCCTAGGGTAGGGTACTTACCCTGGGATTAGGGCATGTGAGTAATGGGAAGCCAAAATGAGTAATACCTCAAAAGTCATTGGAAATATTCATAAGAGATCAAGTTTGATGGATTTGAGTGGCACAAAAATCCTAGAGTGCTCAAAACCCTAAAAGGAACCCTAGAAAACCCTAACTTGTACCCTAGGGGGTAATTTCAAATTCTATACACTTTTGGACTAAAGTGTATATATAAAAGTGATAGAACATAAAAAACCAAGCAACTTTTACATTGGAGAATTTTCAAGTATTATGGAGCAATTTGGACTTAATTGCAAAAATTCCCAAGAATACCTATGTGGCTAACTCTAAAATTTCAGTGAAATTAAGCTGACTTTGGAGTCTTGTATTTTTTAATTCATGAGGATTTTACCCTAGGTCATTACATCAAACTTGTAGAGCCATGATAGGAGTACAACTTTGATTAAGTGCCTAAGCATTGGTGCTGTGCAAAAATTAGAGATAAATGAGCCTGAAGTCGGACTGTCAGTCACCACTGAAGACTGAAAAATTGGCTGACAGTGAGTTCTGATGAACTTTGGAGTCGATTTAAGCTTGATCATGTGAGCAAATGACCAAAGTTCCTATGGTCGAATTGGAGCAGGTATATAGGAGATTAACCTTGTTACAGACGGATTAGGGAGTTGCCACATAAAAATTTGTGAAAAACACCCCAGAAAATGCTCTATCAGACAGACTGATGAAGGTCCTGATGGTACAGTAGCCTGACAAAGATTGTCAGATACATCGCACCTCGTCGCTAGTGACCCTCGTGCCATGATTCGTGCCGGTGCTACGATTCGTGCTCTCTGGCGAGGGGATAGTCGCAGAGGGGTAAAAGATCCGAAGGGGGAATGGATCAGGCCACCCAGTCGTCGTACCCACTTGCCCTACGGCCGGTCCAGGTGACCTCCCCGGAGTCCACCGCCTGCCGCCCGGATGCCACGTGCTTTGAAGCCTTACCACATCGCACTAAACCGTCATAGGAAGCCTGTCCATCGCCTGTAACATTGCCTCGGTGAAAGCCACGATAGCGCTCGTCGGTGACTCACCCCTCTCTCCGGCCACCAGCTTTCCCCTTCAAAATTCGGAGCCACCACTCTCGGAGGCTATGAATTGTGTGCACCGTTGGCTCCGCTAGGTTGTTATGAAGCCAAAGCACCAGCCCTCGCCTCCGATCGTCCACCACAGCGCCCTAATTTGGGATTTCCCCAAATCCACTCTTCACGTTGCCGTGAGTCACCTCGTCGTGGTCAGCTACCTCCAGGTCTGCTCTCGCCCTCCTGGTTTGTGTTTCGACATGCTCATGTGCTTGTGATGCTCGTGGACCCCACCAATTAAGCTATACCGCGCCTAGTCGTCGAGAACACCTCAGTTTTTCCCTGGGGTTTTTCCGTCGTCGTGGGCAGAAGAATTCAGGGCCGGATTAACTCAATTGAGGGATGGATTAGGATTGCCAGGGGTGGAATTAGGTGTAGACCGACTTAGGGCATGAACGGTTGGGTGTTGCGGCCGGTACAAGCCCGCCGGAGCATGCACGCCGCCGTTCACCGTCGGGGACTTGATCTTGCGAAGAAATAGAAACCGAGGGGTTTAAGTGCGAATGTCAGAGAGACAATGGAATAGTGTCGCGGCTTCTTTACCGGTTATTTGAAAGGCCAGGGGCCTCTACGCAAAACCACCGGCACGGGCGCGCGCGGGCTTGGGTTGGATTCAGCCCAGCACTATTCATTCTTTTCCTTTTTCTTTTTTCTGTCAGACTTGGACATTTATAGAAAATTCTAGAAAAATGATAAAATCATGGGACCAATTTTAATAGACTCCCAAATTCCTCTAATATTTAATAAAAATAGTTCCAAGATTTTTAATCCAAACCTGGATTTATTTGGTAGTTAAAGATGCCTAAACCTAGCCTTTTAGAATTTTAGAATTAAATTGGTAGCTCCAAAAATCATAAAACGTTTTGGGTGAGCTTAATATGAGGATTAAAGCCCTTGGGTAAAGTTTGACATGCTTTGGACATTGTTTGATCCCAAACCCAAGAAACTAGCTTTCTAGGATTTAAATACCCAACCCTAATAGAGCACTAAACTAGGAAACTTTAGTGACTAGCAGGCACCATGAAGGAAAGTTGTATTCAAGATACAACTTAGTGTGTTTCTATTGTAACTGCATATTCATAGCCTCACATGAGCATTCATGTATATGTATTGTTATGTATAGAAAACGAAGAAGAAGTGGTAATCGAAGAAGAAATTGTCCCACAAGCTAAAATTCCACCTGTCGAGAACAACTTCTACTTTGATATCTGTGGAATAGACCCTGAGCCTCCTACAACATAAGGCAAGCCCCGATGCATTATCCTTTTCCTTGTGTTTTAAAATCTTTATCACCTTATATGATGCATTAGGTGATAGGAATTGTGTGCTAAACAATTGCTGCATTCCCTTCCTTAGAACTGATTACCATTCCTTGATACCCGATTTTACTTAAAAATTTTTCTGATGCTTAGCCTTGATTTAAAAAACAAAATGTTTTGTTTTAAACAAAAGATGATGCTTCATTTGGGATGGGAATTTTTCAAAGAAAAGACTTGATGGTGAATCCATCATGGCCATGATGGATTCAACATCTGGAAAGATGTACCTCTATCAGGTACCAAATTTTGAGTTGTAAATGATAAAGACGAGACCGAGCGGGTGACTTGCACGAGAAGGAAGTCTTGGTGTAGTGTCTCCGTATGAGTCGCTTAAGGACCGTGTCAATGTGGGCCTGCTGACTGAGGACCCTTTAACTGGCCACATGCCTCGTCATGGGTAAGCTTTGCCTCGGTCGTACCAATACTAGAAAGGCCACCACGCAATGGGAGTGGAGAGATGGCGAGAGTAGCATGTACTCTCCGTGGCAAGAGGTTGTACGGTGGTGTATCTGTGCTCTCGGTTGGCGTGAACCCGTTCTGGTCTTGAGAAACTCGGTGACGAGTTGACATATGCAAGGGTTAAGTGCTACATATGTCATATGGTTGGAGATCCCGAGCTAGGTATTAATCAATTCTGATTGTCGTTACTTCTCGGACATGAAGACTTGGTCACTGACTTACACGTAGCATTCCAGTGAACTCAAAGAGTGATAAAAGATGGCTAGTGTAGGCCAAGTGCTTGAACTAGGATAGAAAGAACTCTAGATGCAGGCAATGACTTAACTTGATAATAAAACTAGATTTTTAAGGATCCACTGTTAGTAAGCATTTCTGCAAACAACGTCTTTGATTCTTGATAAGCTTTACCATGAATCCCACAAGCCAGCATATCCTTGAGAGTCTTTTCCTTTGTCGGGTAAGACTTACGAAAGTACACTCTATACTCAGGGTTTTCGAACCCATGTTGTTGTAGGTGATGAAACAGCAGAGTTTTGCTATTTCTGCTTGAAGGTGGTGCTAAAGGAGGAGGCCAATGAGTAAACTGTTTGGGGAGGATGTGTTGTCTCCCAGTTTAAAACACTAAGCTTTTGTGTGGGAGGATGTTTTACCTCCCTGTTTTGTAATAATAAGTTATGCACTCATAACACCTGGTACTGTAATAATACTCTCTATATATACTTTATTAAGGTAAATTATGTTATTGTAATTCGCTTCCGCTATTTCCTTACTCTGGCTATGTATGTAATGTCTGTGTGATGGGTGAAGCGCTCTTGGGCAATATGATGATGATACAGATAACCGAACTTGTTGAGTGATTATGTCCATCTACATGGTTGTCCGAGGTCCTTAGGATAAGGACATCTGTAGGTGGGCCTAATACCTTGGGAGGTTCCGTCACATTCCAAGTCTCCAAATGTGGATGGGTTTGAATTTTCCGTTACTGCTCCATGACCAGACTCATGCAAATGGATGTTTGGATAATTTATTTACCCAACGCAAGATGTGCATGGGCTTAAAGCTAGGATCTCGAGTCCATGTTCTTGCTATTTAATCTGTGATGTTTTAGTTGTCATATTTCCATCCTAGATCATGCCCTTATTCGATTGGCACAAGCTGATGTCCCTTATCCAGTTTACCTATTCTTGAGGATTACATTGTCACTTTATCAACCTAACCTAGGAAAGACATGTCTGATTATTTTGTTGAGTTTGATGCCTTTGGTTTCCCCATATCTATCGAAGGCATACCAACTTAATCTTATGATTGTTTTCCCTCTGTATCTAATTAGATACTAATCCTTGACCTTGTAATCTCTGTGGTGGGCATAGAAATATGCTTGGGGCTTACAGTCTCCCATCGTACTCCCTCATCAACCAATTTAGGTTTTGGCAATCTCGTGTTCCTTTCATCGGGCCAGGACCTATTTGGCTCTCTACCTGTAACCATTCTTATAGGTGGAGTCTCTTTTGTATATTGTTATCCTTGCTCGGTCTATTTGTGTTGCGTGAGATTTCTTATTGGTTACATCTAGTAATGGTGTTATGACTAAAACCGACGGTGCCGCGACGAGACTGAGGGCCTCCTGTGAATGTACACACATGGTTGTGCTTCTCGGCACGCGCTGGTGTCATGGATAGTAGTTGTAATCCATTATGAGACTATATCAATATGTTATCTAGACATAATCTAGTTTTGCCATGCGGGATTCATTATTGGTGTTTTTCAGTAATGGTGTCATGATTATGACTTATGGTGCCGTCGCGAAACTGAGAGACCCTTGTGAATGTACACGCAAGGTTATGCTGCTTGGCGCATGACGGTATCAAGTTCTTTGGTCATGATCCATTGTGGAACTACACTGATATGTGATCTTCTGTGAACCCCTCCCTTGAAACAATTTTTGTGTTGTTGCTAAAACAATCAAACAACCTATGCCATCACTGTTGGATCAAAAGAGTATATAACTCTGATGTATTTCTTAGGTAAAGTTCTTACCAGTTCAGAAGTCTTCATCGAAAATCGAAACCTATCTGTATCTAGTTGTGTGGTAAAATCACCCCTTTCATGTATGATATATTTTCTCTTGGCTTTGGTGGTGATTGTACACCTACAAGTTCCGTTTGCATCCTTTGTTGTAAAGGTGAAGCCTTGGAGCTTTTTAGTGTTGAAAGACAACTAATTAGTTCCCATAATGGAGATTCATTTCCCCTGCTACTGAAATGCAGGAGTTTGTCCATTCGCTATCTTGTTTGGTTCATACATATTCTAAGTAAGTCATTTGTCTCACAAGGAAGAGATGGATGAACAACCTGACCGAATGAAATTTTATCCAAATATATGATCTTTTGTTAGCAAATGTGAACTCTCAAACCCGGATTTATAGATGGATAATAAGAAGACTTGCTCAATGTCAAAAGTAGTTCAACAAGTTGGTTTTACTAACTTTTATCTACATTGTGAACAAAGATTGAGTTTAGAGATCATTTTATCGAGTTTATTAAACTCACTTTAGGTCAATCTATCCTGAAGAAACCCTTATGAAGATCAAGTGAAGGTTATGAACATATGCGCAGATTTTGTGCCATATTGGATTGGGTTATGAGCATATGCATCTTAATTCTACATTGTTGGCGGGGGTACTTTGTCGCCCTCAGTCAATTGGTAAGCACCTAATCATCGCTCTAGTCATGCCTTGATTGCCTCACGTATGTTTTTTCAGCATGTGTGATCAAATCAAGCCATGCTTAGCACGTGACAAAGTAGATTGATTGCAAAGTCAATATCTATGGATTTGCCATTGCTGTTTTCTTGAGCTTCTATCATTTTTCTTGGACTTGGATTCCCTGGCTAGTCATGGGTAACCTTGATGTTGTTTTACATCCACACTTATCCCGTGTGCCATGGATTTCCAATGATGGTTTATCAACAAACCTCTTTCTGTGTGTCTTACCCAAGAAGGTGGATCTAATTCTGTTTGGGTAAAGTCGCATATCTACCGCTCGCCTAACAGACTCAGATAGTACAATGTCATTAGAAAAAGCAAACTGCACACATGGAACCTTATGTGTTCTTCTGTCAGTTATAGCTTGTTTGTTGACGTCTCTAGTTAAACTAAAGTGGTATGTGCTATACCCACTAGAGAAGCAACATTTTGAGATGCTCGTCTTTGCTTGGAATTAGCTTATGCTATCGCTAATATGGATAGGAGTTACATGCTTCTCTACTCTTAAAAGTCTTTCGCTCCAAATATCTGGACGAGATTCTTTTAAGGGGGGAGGATTGTAACACCCCAAGTGTTTATCGTCTGCTCGACCCCGATTACGGACTTTAACACGTGATAGCTATGAATGTAAAGGTCACTAAATTTTAATCAACCTCGTTTATCACGATTTTGATATCGTGTCTGTCTCCATTTGTTTAAATTGTCCTAAATTATTTTGCAAAAATTCAGACTTTAGTAATCTTCTGAAACATTGAATCCAATATCGTTTGGGTTGAGCCATCGACGTCTTGTCCAAACTCTAATTCTTTAAATCGGATATGGTTCCTAAACTGTGTTTCAAATTCTTTTACGCTTGCGTTGCATGTGTCTTTCTGTGGCCTAGCATCATGGCGCGTGGCACGTGCTAACTGGTGTCTATACAGCGCACAGCTCTCTCCCTGTCGTGTCGGGTCGTGCCTCTGATGCGCGCGTCATTGGTCTTCGCCGCGCCCCTGCTCCTTGTGCCAGATCCCCTCCCTTGTGCATTCCTATTCTCTGGTGCCCAACACTTGAGCCCGCCTTCACACAAGGACAGAACAGCTATCGTGACCTCGTCGAACCCCAGTGAGGACCCGTTTCTCCCTGTGTTCATTCCTTGCCAGTACTAATACCCAAAATCAAGTTATTAGATGCTAATGTTATGTATATGTGTGTGCGTAATGTGCGGGATGTGAGGAATTTCATATTGGTGAGGCCAGGCAAGCCGTGCGACAAGTGCCAGATGTTTGATGAAATGATTGAATCGGACAGCATCACTGTTTGTGTGGATTATCAAGTTAGGCAAATAACGGTGAGCCAAATCATTGTTTCAGATAGTGGTTGATAGATGAATGGATAGTATGTTGGTTATGATGAGTATATTGTCTATCATACATGTGTATTGTGTCTGATCGCCAAATTGGTCGTGGTGCATATATGTAGTTATAATTCTAGTGCTCCAAATAATTTGAATGTAGTTAGTAAATCGACTGTTGGTTCTCATTTAGTTGTTTGAACTCTTATGAATTATAAAATGATGAAGTATTTCTAAGTATCAAGAACATGATACTATAGAGCCTAATTAGGAGCTAATATTGCATACTCACACTTTTAGACTGCATGTACAGTTTCTGCCGTGCTATTTGTTTGACGAAATAAAGTGCATTTTCTGTAGAAATATACTATAAAAAGTTATAGATAACTTCTTTATCTTGGTTGTGTTAAAATTTCATGACCATAGGCTTAGCAGTTTAGGAGTTATGATTTTCTCAATTCCAGTTTCAGAATCTGTCCAAATTATGTACAGGTTTCGAAAATTGGATTGTTTGGCTAAGTTAAAATGAGAATCAGTCTAGTAATTATAGAATAACTTTAGTACTTTTCTTAATCTTTCCAACAAATTTTGGAGCACCCTTTTTGGTGGTCTAGAAGTCAAGTTATGGTTGTTTGAAATGTGTGTTTGAATCTGTCAAAAGTCTGGACAGCAATGTTTGTTTGTATTAACTGACTTCGATACACATTGAATCACCTTAAGATGTTTATAAATGAATTGTAGATAATTCTACTAGCTTTCTAAAAAGTCTAGGATCACCTGATTTGGATGCCTGAGACTCCAGTTATAGAATTTTAAAGTAAGTAGTCGAATTCTGTCCAAATCTGGACATAATTTATGTTTACCATTGTTTGACCTTTCCAAAGGTTGAATCTTGTTGTGATGGTAATACAAAAGTTATAGAGGACTTCATAATATTTCCAGAAAGTCGTAGTTTACTATTTTTGGATGGATATTTTGTGAGTTATGAGCTAAACAAATAGCTGTTGTTTTGCTGTCCAAAATCAGCACGTATTATAATGATTACTTGGAGTTTCGTTTGTGTGGATACTTAAATTTGGTTAGTTCATGTCTTGGTTAATGAAGTCTTGTAGTTGCATATGGTTGTTCTTTTCTTTCTTAATGCTTGCCTTAGACTTTAGCATTTTAAGAAGGAAATAAATACTTTAGTGAGTGCATTTGAATTAGTGACATTGATGCCTTGTCTTAGGAAGTATTGTCTTCTATGTAATCACGGGCATTAATAAGTCATGAATGGTTGTTGATTTCCATTTCGAGTATCTGGGATCAAGTAGCACCGATAATCTAATCCAAATAAATTATGAAATCTATGTAATACTAAATGTGCATGAGGAGTTAAGGTTGAAATGCCAATTATGTGTAGAGTGGTAAGTTAGTAATTTGAATATTTTGTAGGGAAGTGGTGTCGAGGTTACTGTGATGATTTAGTTGTTTGAGTGAATATGTATGTGATGGATGCTTTACCTGCTAGCTCGTAATTGTGATGTCTTAGCTATTGTATGATTCAGGTTATTTGGACATGGTGGTTTAGAAAGTTAATAGATTTCTTCTATCCATATTTTGTTCTAGATGTCTGTTAGTGAAGAATCTAAGGTTATTAGTTTTTCGATGAATGCTTAATCCTAGGGGAATATAAAACCCAAGTAAAACATGTTGATAGATGTTTGGTTTAGGTCCATTTGACTTGAAGGTCATGTTTGTGTAAAGTCAAAAGCATCTAAGTAAAGTTGAAATATCTTGCTTTAAGTGCTTAATCTACTTTGGGTAGCATTATCTAGCTCGTGCTATTTATACTCTTGCTCATTCATGTGCATCTTGCATATCACATAGGTACGTTCATTGATCACGTAATGTGGAGGACAACAACTGGAATGATCTCAAAGTGGGACTGATGAATGAACCCAAAGCTGAATGATCTGATCGTGCTAGAATGGGAGCTGCTCGCCAAGCGAGTATCATCTAACAACACTGACTTAGTGTTTATCCCACGCAAGCCCCGATGCATTTGCCACCTCCTTGCTGTTTTAAATACTTATATCACTTATCTGCTGCATTAGGTGATAGTAGTTGAGTGAATAAATAGTTGATGCATTACCATTCCTTAGAATTTGATTATCCTCCTTGCTACCTGTTTTATAAAGAGAACTAATGAGGCTTAGCCCTGCCTAGAGAAATTAAAAGTTATTTCTTTTAAAAAGAATGATGTGTAACACTGGATATGAGTTTTATGAAAAAGGAACTTGCAATAATGAAGGCATCACTCATGAGGATGAATTCATTCTTCAAGTGTTGTACCTCTGTCACGTACATGGTTTTGGGAAGGAAATAATAATTTTAGACCATACGTTGAGCAGGAAAGGTCGCCCGTCTATGTCGATTAAGGACCGTTCCGATTGTTGGCCTGCTGATCTAGGACCCTTTAACTGGCCACATGCCTCATCATGGGTAAGCTTAGCCTCGGTCGAACAATACCAGAAAAGCTCGCACGCACTGGGAGTGGAGATATGGCGAGAGTAACGTGTGCCCACCTGGCAAGTGGCTAGATGGTGGGGCGTTGTGCTCTCGGGTCGCGTGAACCTGTTCTGGTCTTGAGAAACCCGGTGGCGATTTGACATATGCAAGGGTTAAGTGCTACATATGTAGTGTGGTTGGAGATCCCCAGCTGGGTATTAATCGATTCAGATCGCCGAACTTCTCGGATATGAAGACTGGATCTTCGACCTTCAGCGTAGATAACAAGTGAAACTAAAAGTGATAAAAGGAAGCTAGTGTAGGACAAGTGAATGCTCTAGATTAGGCAAATCTAGATTCAGGAAAAGTACTTAACTTGTGAAGTAAAATTTTGGCATAAGGATCCACTACTAGTAAGCTCTTTTGCAAAATGAGTCTTTGAAATTTGATAAGCTTTACCTTGAATCCCTTCAAGCCAACATACCCTTGAGAGTCTTTTCTTTAGTCGGGTAAGTCTTGCTGAGTAATTACATACTTAGGGCTTTATTCCCTGTTGTTTTTCATGTTGAAATTTTGTTCCGTTGTGGATGGTGCTAAGTGCCGGTGGGCTCGGCCTTCTTATATAAGTATATCCCATCTTTAGCTTCTTTATTAAGGATTGTCATTTGAGCTAGCATGTATTTCAAATTTACAAATATTTTATAACATTTCAAGGTGTAATTCTTTTGAAACACTTTCTTTTGTAATCACTCCGATGACGTATAATAAAATATTGATGTAACTTGTAATCATTATGTAATAAAGAATTTATTTCCGCTGCAAGTGTTTGTATGTGATTTGTGTTTACTTAATCCTGCGATCTTGGCGGTAAGTCATTTATCTGGGGTCCTTGGGACACTCGGACAGATCCTGGTAAGTTGTTTGGTGCACATGCATAGTCGTCCGAGGTCTTTGAGACAAGGACAGGTGCATGTGGGTCCGATAACTTGGGAGGTTCTGCGACGTTATATATGCTAATGAATATTTCTTATGCTTAATATGAGTTTGGTATATCTATACTGCTCAATTAAGAACCTAATATGGGCACCTCGTGCTACCACGGCTTCACCCTTCGCGCTGACACTCTAGGCCCATCTCACGCGCCCCTCCTCAGTGTCGTGCCCTGTGGGCCCCTAGCGCCCACGCAGCCAGTTGCTTCGCCTGCCTAGCACCGACCCCGCCTCGGCGCTGTGCCCTGTGGGTCCCTAGCGCCCACGCAGCTAGTTACTGCGCCTGCCCAGCACCTGATCCTGCCTTGGCACCGTGCCCTAAGGGCCCCCAGCGCCCGCTCAGCTAGTTACTACGCCTGCCCAGCACCCGACCCCGCCCGCTCAAAAAATAGTGTAGAGCAAGCACTCGAACACACGCCCTCCTGCTCCAGAAATTTGGAGCTAATCACCAGACTAGGCGTAACTTACTATTTAGAAATAAACAATAATTATATCTGAATAAATATCTCAATATATATTTATATGATATATAACAATCGTACTAAAACACGGGCAACTGGCTAGTACTTATACTTAGTAATGAGGTGTTGATAATAAAATGTTGAGTAACTAAAATGTTAACGGCATTAAACCTCGGCTTTACATTGTTAGCTTTGTATTTTTTTACCCGCTTGTTGAGTACCAACCATAAGTGTACTCACCCTTACTTAATTTTGGTCAGAAGGTTATGTAAATGGAGATTATAATGGTGAACTCGATGGATGTTAGTCTAGTGATTCTCTCGGTCATCTTTCTGTGGAAGAATGCCTATGTTTCGCTGTACTTTGATAAAAGGTTAAGACATTATGTCGATTCGAAGTGTAATATGTTAATGTAATCTTTATTTACGCTTTTATATATTGTTATATTGATATATTATACTTGTGACGTCAATATATATAGAAATAGATTCTAAAACATATATTATGTATTTGGTTTTGTTATTAAAACCGGTGTGATATAGAATATACCGTGTAATAATTCTTACTATCCACCAACTAGTCAACTAGTATCATATACTTGGCCTAGAATATAGATGTTGAGAGCGTTCAGAGTTACGTCTTTATATGAAGCATGAATCTTTCAGCCTTTGCGGCGCCAGACTCACAAGAGAGGGGGGCAACACCGAGACGGGGGGACTTTTTCTTTAGCCAAATCAAGGTGTGGGAGGGTGCAGTGCAGAAGTAGAGTGGAGGAGATGGGAGATGAAAGCAACGAGCGGGAGGCGACGCGGCGCCTCCAGCGGTGCTCGTCACAGCTGCGCATGCGCTCCAGCACGGCATGGCGGGCGCACGCCGGGATGGTGGTCGTCCAGCTCGCCTTCAGCGGCTACCACGTCCTCAACCAAGTCCGTCCTGAGCGCGGGCATGAACCAGG
The DNA here is from genome assembly GCF_902167145.1 of Zea mays. Lineage (NCBI taxonomy): Eukaryota > Viridiplantae > Streptophyta > Magnoliopsida > Poales > Poaceae > Zea > Zea mays. The sequence continues at coordinate 67,726,058 of NC_050096.1, read as the reverse complement.
TGGTCTTCTGCGTCTACCGCGACCTCGTGGCGCTCGCCATCCTCGCCCCCGTCGCCTTCGTCGGCGAGAGGTACCTGCACTTGTCTCCCTCCTGTGGCTGTGATCCTCCGCTGGGCGCTGGGTCGATTCATCTCCTCCCTTCCCTTGTCGCATGCAGAAGGGTGAGGCCTCCGTTGACCCCTCAGATGCTCGCGTCCTTGGCTCTTCTTGGCTTCACTGGGTACGATACGACGAATTTGGATCCTCTGCTCATGCTGGATGGAGCGGTTTGTTTATATATATATCGCAATCGCATCGCAGTGATCACGCTAGCTCTTCCGCGCGCATGCAGGCTGTTCGTGAACCCGCTCCTCTTCCTCGTCGGCCTCCAACACACCAACGCTTCGTACGCCGCAGCGTTCGAGCCCTGCGTGCCCGTGTTCGCGTTCCTCTTGGCCGTGATTGCTGGGTACGTACCAAGACCAACCAGAACCTGACCCAGTTTCTTCGTTGGCAGTTCATATGCATTATTATTACACCTGACCACCAAACTGAGTGCGTGGTTGGTAGTAGTATACTAATCCGGGAAGCAATGCCAACTAAAAGTTACGTGTGTACTCTCATTTTCAGCGTTGAAACGATCAACCTCTCCACGCAACATGGCGTCCTCAAAGTCGTCGGCACAGCCGTGGGTGTCTCAGGCGCCCTTCTCATGGCTTTGTACAGAGGCCCGTCCTTGGTAATTGGCCAGCTGGGACTGGGACTGGGAGTAGGAGGCGCCGCCGCCACTGCCACCATTCCTGCTGCTCATCAGTGGCCGACATCTACCAGCATGCTCGTAGCGACGTGGTATCTTGGTGCCTTGTGCCTTATAGGACACTGCTTCTTGGCGAGTGCTTATCTAGTGATACAGGTGATGGAAATTTCTTGGCCGTACACCTCCTAGTTTTAATTTAATTTCTGTCTTATTTGTTCTTGCCCGATGTTTTTTCTTTCTTTCTGCCGTGATGATGATTACAGGTTCCTGTGATTACAAGGTATCCTGCGAGCTTATCCTTGACAGCCTATTCCTATTTTTTTGCCACCATCTTTATGGTGTTCACTGGAGTGGTTTCAGCCAATGGGCTCCATGAGTGGGCACTGACGAAAACTGGGGTCATAACTGTTCTATACGCTGTGAGTATCTGTATGCTTTAGCCCACATCTCTAGTCGATTTAGGAAACTCCATCTCTAGTTAATTGTTCTAACCAAAACTCTTACTCGTACATTCAGGGAATTGTTGCGTCTTGTATGAGCTATGCAATCATGACGTGGGCAAACAAAGTTCTTGGACCTTCGCTAACTGCCCTCTATAATCCACTCCAGCCAGCTTTTTCCACCGTCCTCTCAACTGTTTTCCTTGGTGCCCCAGTTTACACCGGAAGGTTTGATTGCCCAATAATTATCCCAAATGTGTTTTTTCAACATTGTTACTGCAATATTAGATATTGATTATCCTAAATTAATTAATGCCAATTAACACCCCAAAGGATTTAATCACATGTGTATCAGTAATTAATGTGTACATGGGCGGACCCACGTTGGGCTAAGCGGGGCATAGGCCCGCACTCAATTTTCTGGTTTTGTAGACATTTTATCTTATTTAATGTAGCTACAAAAGCTCATTACTTAGTAGGTCACTATTTAGGCCCTACTCAGATTTTAGGATGGGTTCGCCCCACTACCACCAGGTTTAAGATATAGTGTAAACACGATCTCGCCATATTTAAGATAGGATTAAATGCATCATTTGCTCTATACCATAATCTGTCGTAGAATACATACATACATACATACATACATACATACATACATACATACATACATACATACATACATACATACATACATACATACATACATACATACATACATACTCTTTTATTCTCTCATTATGAACTTAACAAAGCTATGTAACTCACCATAGAGAAAACAACTTATGTAGCAAAGTGGTATCGATCATAACTTTTTATGTACGCTTGTATTCAACTGCTTTCAGCATTATTGGGGGATTCTTCATAATTGCTGGCCTATATCTAGTTACGTGGGCTCGCTACAATGAAGCACAACGGGCAACGACAGATGATTATTTGGACTCACTTCTTGTGGGCCACTCAAGAATCACCAAGACATAAGAAAGTTGTTTCATGGATCCATAAATGTTAGGACTTCAAATAGTTGTCCCAATTGTTTTCTCCAATACCTCACTAGAATAACATGTATATATGTTATATATATTTTTCGAATACGCAAGAGAATTACATGTTCTTTCATTAAGAGAGAAAGATATATTACATGGAGGAACAAAGTCTCCCAGATCCACCCTAACAAAGACCACATGACTAAAGAGCTAGAGTTTTTAACACTAAAGACGACCAACACCATGAACGGGCCTAAACCCATTGGTTTGGTTTCTCAAGAACAACCTAAAGGTTCCTAGGCCCAACTGCACACCACAACAAACACTCATTAGTGATAGCCTGTAGCACTACCTCAATTTTTGGGGTTTCACCATAAAACACATCTATTTCAAACTTTCTGGAATTCCCAAGCGACAAGGATGATGAGATAATTCACCTACAATTTCTGCTTCTTAGGCATTCCCTTAGTCATATTATACCACCAGGATGACAAACTAGCAAATGAGGATTAGGGAACTGTTGGTCACTTGTTTTTAATTGCTATATGGAATAAAAAACAAGGCAACCCAAAGTTAAATGGAAACCTTCGTCCTTGAAATGTTATCTCTTTGGGATAACAACTCGAGGACGAAGGTAACATGTAATCAAATGGAATACACAAAGCATGATGAAGACATGAAAAACTCATCTCATGTGCCTTAGAATTTTATTTCTCTTCTCATACAAGACAAGTTTACAATCATACCTTCGGCTTCTTCAGGCAAGATAGCAAGAAGGTGTTCTGGAGGCTGCGCTATATGAAGTTGTAGCACCTGGCTAAAGGTACTTTATATAGGGTACTATTCATCTATTTATAGGGGAGACGAACTGTCGCAGAACCTCCCAAGTTATCGGGCCCACATGCACCTGTCCTTGTCTCAAAGACCTCAGACAGCTATGCGTGTGCACCAAACAACTTAACAGGATCTGTCCGAGTGCCCGAGGACCCCGGATAAACGACTTACCACCAAGATCGCAGGATTAAGTAAACACAAATCACACACCAACATTTGCAGCGGAAATTCTTTATTACAAAATGGTTACAAGTTACAACATTTACAAGTTATAACAAGATTACAATATATATCATCAGAGTGATTACAAAAGAAAGTGATTCAAAAAAATTACAATTTAAAATGTATAAAATATTTATAGGTTTTCAAATACATGCTAGCTTAAGTGACAATCCTCCATAAAGAAGCTAAAGATGGGATATACTTATATAAGAAGGCTGAGCCCACCGGCACTTAGCAGCATCCACAACAGAACAAAATTATAGCCTGAAAAACAACAGGGAATAAAACCCTGAGTACGCAATTACTCAGCAAGACTTACCCGACTAAAAAAAGACTCTCAAGGGTATGCTGGTTTTAAAAGGATTCAAGGTAAGGCTCATCAAGTTTCAAAGACTCATTTTTGCAGAAAAGCTTACTAGTATTGGATCCTTATGCCAAAATTTTACTTCACAAGTTAAGTACTTTTCCTAAATCTAGATTTGCCTAATCTAGATCATTCACTTGTCCTACACTAGCTTCATTTTAATAGCTTTAGTTTCGCTTGTTAACTACGATGCAGCGCAGTGATCCAGTCTTCATATTCGAGAAGTAACGGCGATCTGAATCGATTAATACTGAGCTGAGGATCTCCAACCACACGACATATATAGCACTTAACCCTTGCATATGTCAACTCGCCACCGGGTTTCTCAAGACCAGAATGGGTTCACGCGACCCGAAAGCACAACACTCCACCGTCCAGCCGTTGGCCTGGTTGGTACACGTTACTCTCGCCATGGTGCCCGCCATGTTTCCGAGAGTACAGCACCCCACCTTCCAGTCTTTTGCCACGGAGGGTACAAGCTACTCTCGCCATCTCTCCACTCCCAGTGCGTGCGAGCTGTTCTGGTATTGGTCCGACCGAGGCAAAGCTTACCCATGATGAGGCATGTGGCCAGTTAAAGGGTCCTAGATCAGCAAGCCTACTTTCGGTACGGTCCTTAATCGACACAGACGGGCGACCTTTCCTGCTCAACGTCTGGTCTCATCTTATTATTTATCACCCAAAACCATGTACCTGACAGAGGTACAACACTTGAATGATGAATTCATCACTGCAGATGATGCTCTCACCATTACAAGTCCTTTTTCATAAAACAAACCCATACTCCGTTTTACACAACATTCTTTTAAACAGAAACAAGTTTTACTTCTCTAGGCAGGGCTAAGCCTCATTAGTTCTTTTTATAAAAACAGGTAGCAAGGAAGATAATCAAATTCCAAGGAATGGTAATGCATCAATTGTTTCATCACTCAACTCCTATCACCTAATGCAGCATATAAGTGATAAAAGTTTTAAAACAACAAGGAGGTAGCAAATGCACCGGGGCTTGCCTGGGATAACACTACGTTAGTGTTGTTAAATGAAGGCCAGTTGACAATCAACTTTTGTTCTGACATCTGCTTAGTCCATCCATCTTCGGGCTCATCGGCCGACATCGTCTTGTGGGTTGTTTTGATCCACACCCTTCGCTTAGCACGATTTTTCAGCTAGCGTACCTATTTGGATGTACAATGCACATGTATGAACATAAGAACTAGTATAATATTATATGAAGTTATATGGTATAGGATTAAACATTCTCTAGCAAAGCATTATAAGCAAGCATAAATAATCACTAGATACCTTAACTCTAACACAACAAGCATGATCTTCTAATCAATCGAACCTAACTTAAACACCAAACAATCGTGAACCATGTATGGACCTTCTTTAACTAGAACATACACCAAACAATTACCATAATTTAAACTTATTAGCCTTGGACATCTACAACTTCGAATTTGAATAGAAATACTTTAACTAACTTTTTAAACCATTTCATCGGATTAACTAGCATAGCGCACGAGCTAAATAACACATCACACTATTTATCCTAGCAAGTGGAGCATCATCAAATATTACATAATCTCATTTGACTATAACCTAGAAGCAAAAGACTTTATGCGCCTAAATGCACTTCCCACTATATAGCTCTCGGATTACAACTAGAATAAACGTATTGATGCTATTTGCTTCCAACTAATAAGAATAATGAGGAACATTTATTCAAGATAATTAACTTAAGCGACCAATCTCCATTTATCATATTTACTCAATCAGCAACCATAGAACATGATAATTACTAAAACAAAGCATCACTTCACCAGTTAAGAATCAGCTAAACTTACTTAGCCAAACAATAGTAACTTCAAGCCAACAATTTAATACTTGCAGAATTTTTAGACAGCAGCACAACGATTAATTGTTCTATTCATAACTCACAAAATATGCATCCAAAAATAGTAAACTAGGAATTTCTGGAAAGCATAGAAAGTCCTCTATAACTCTTATATTATCATCACAACCTGATTCGACAGTTTAAAAGGTCAAACAGTGCTAAACTTTAATTCTGTCCAGATTTGGACAGAATTCGACTACTTACTTCAAAAATTCATAACTGGAGTTTTAGAAATCCAAATCAGGTGATCCTAGACTTTTTAGAAAGCTAATAGAATTGTCTACAATTCATTTATAAACATCTCAGGGTGATTCAATGTGTATCGAAGTCAGTTAATACAAACAAGCATTGCTGTCCAGATTTGGACAGATTCAGACTCTATAGTTCAAACAGCTGTAACTTGGTCTCTAGACAACCAAAAAGGGTGCTCCAAAATTTGTTGGAAAGCTTAAGAAAAGTACTATAGTTCTTCTATAATTACTAAGGGCTGATTTTCAGTTTAGCTTAGCCAAACAGTCCAATTTTCGAAACATGTACATAATTTGGACAGATTCAGAAACTGGACTTAGAAAAATCATAACTCCTAAACTACTAGACATATGACCATGAAATTTTAACACAAGTAAGATGAAAAGGTTATCTACAACTTTTCTATATAACATCTATTCAGAAAACAAAGTTTACTTCACTTGACTACCTGCATACTAAAACTGTGCACAGTCCAAACAGCAAGTCCAAACAGCAAAAATTCAATTTAGTTCCTATTTTGGTTAACCACAGCTTACCAACGCATCAATCAAAGCATTCCTTGCCTAAACAGAACCATCCTCTGTGTTTTATAACATTCATTTAATAATTATACTTGACATATGTACTCTCTAAAGCACTCCTCGTAAAATCTGCACCTAATACCTAAACTTCCCCTCAAACAACACTTCTACTATCTAATCATGACGTCAAAAAAAAATTCATGGCACACAACCAAATTATTTCATCATACATCAAATACCATTACAGCAATAATTATATAACCAAATCATTCATTAACTAAGTAGTCGGAGTAACGACTTGGCTCACCACATCATGCTCCGACTCGATTTCAGCAAGAACGAAGACGGCCACCAGTTCGAGCATATCATCTAACACCTAAGGAGTGTTGAACTTAACCTTCTTCTCCACCTAATTCTCTAAGGATTTTACTCCATATCGCACACATCAACACACATAAAACCTCACATCAGCAGGGTATTAACAAGAACTAGTAAAACAACAAAGGGATTTAGAGATCACCATGGGAGCAGCAGAGGTGGCCGGCCATGGGAACAAGGGAGGGGCTGGGGGCATCCACTTGCTGCAGAAAGGGGAGGGCACTGCTTGCTGCTAGCGTGGGGAGGGGGACAACATCCATGCTGCAGGGACAAGCTCGGCCATGGGGAAGGTGCTGGTGTGGGGGAGGCAGCCATGGTTGGGGCGTCAGCTTGGAGAGGGGCAGCGAGCAGCATCGGCTTGGAGAGCTAGAGCCAGGGAGGGACAACGGCAGCTGCTGTTCCACAGCTGCAACCAGAGAAGGAGACGCCATGGGGAAGAGCAGAGGGTGCGACCATGGAAGACGCAAGGAGCTGGGTGGCTGCTACAGACTGGGAGAAACGGACTGGGAGAAAGAGACGTGAGGCTGATTTTCAGGCACCTGTTGAACGGTGTGAGTAAAAATATCCAATAGAAAAGCGGCGGCTGAAGATTGAAGCCTGGGAGAGAGAGACGCGTGGGAGGATGACGATCTCGATTCTGGAATTTGAGCCACGCAGCAGTAGTGCTGGCGATGGGGATAGAGGTGAGGGTCACACGTTGGTTTAATCAACAATTGGATTTATCTTCTCCATTGTTTTTTTACAATAAACATCTTTACAAATCTGGTTCATATGGTTTTGGAATTAGGGTGTCGACACGATGAGAATGGACTAAACTAAAATATTATCGGATTATAATTTTGGATCTAGTATTATCTACAATAAAATCAAATGTTCATCTCTCTGCCTCAGATAATATTGGGTTCGAATAAGATGCAAACAGACTGAGCTAAATGAGATTGAAACCGATATTTTAAACTATATTTCATACGACTTAAAATCAGATAACTTCATCTGCAACTCGACACCTAATCCTTCCGTCGAGGATAATTTGCTGGAAACCAACCATGATTTCAGACACTATGTCTCACTTGACGAGAAGGGACTAAATTACTTTACATCTAAAAACTTTAGTCTTCGAGTTCTGTTTAGTTTGTTCAGGATAAAAATCATCAGTGTGGGTCGGGCTTCCGAATTCGTATTCTCTTAATCTATAAATTTTAAACAGGCACAAGACTCGACATATCGCGAAATAAATACGCGAGATCAATGTGGCATCGAAAGTGTGATTCTTTCGGTAGCGACGTCACGCATCGTTCACGGGGCAAAAGGCTGGGCGCTGTCCAGACGCCGGTTAGCACCTGCCACACGCGTCACGATGTCAGGCCACAGAGAGACACGTGCAACGCAAGCGTGAAAGAATTTCAAATGAAGTTTAAGAAGCTACATTTGATTTCAAAAATTATAGTTTAGGCAAGACGTCAAGGGCTCAACCCAAACGATACTGGATTCGATGTTCCGAAGATTACAAAAGGCTGAATTTTAAAAGAAATAGATTTGGAAAAATTTAGACAGATGGAGGCAGACACGATATCAAAATCGTGATAAACGAGGTTGATTAAAAATTAGTGACCTTTACATTCACAGCTATCACATGTTAACGTCCGCACTAGTGGTCGAGCAAACGATAAACACCTAGGGTGTTACAGCCTTCCCCCCTTAAAAGAATCTCGTCCCGAGATTCAGAACGAAAGACTTCTAAGGGTAGAGAGGCATATAACCCTGTCCATAATAGTGATAGCATAAACTAATTCCAAGCAAAGACGAGCATCTCATAATGTTGCTTCTCTAGTGGGTATAGCACATACCACTTTAGTTTAACTAGAGACGTCAACAAACAAGCTATAATTGACAAAAGAACACATAAGGTTACATGTGTGCGGTTTGCTTTCTCAGACAACTTGAGTTTGCTGGGCGAATAATAGATATGGGAGTTGCCAAGCAGAATCAGATGCACCTTCTTAGATATGGGAGTTGCCAAGCAGAATCAGATGCACCTTCTTGGGTAAAACACACAAAATGAGATTTGTCATTAAGGCGTCATTGCAAATCCATAGCATAGGAGACGGTTGTGAATGTCGAACAGCCTCACGGTCGACTTGTGATTATCTAGAGAATCCAAGTTCATGAAAGGTGATATAGATTCGAGAAAATCACCAGCGGAGGGATCTATAGATGCTGACTTCGCAACCAATCCATTTTATCCAGCACTAATCATGGCTCGACTTGATCACACATGTTAAAAAACATACGTGAGGCAATCGAGGCATGACTAGATCAGGTGCTTACCAATTGACTGAGGGCAACAAAGTACCCCCGCCAACAATATAGAGTTAAGATGCATATGCTCATAATCTAATCCAATATGGCACAAGATCTGCGCATATGTTCATAACCTTCACTTGATCTTGATACGGGTTTCTTCAAGATAGGCTGAACTAAAGTGAGTTTAGACAACTCGAAAAAACGATCTCTAAACTCAACCTTTGTTCATTGGACAGTTACAAGTTAGTAAAACCAACTTGTTGAACTACTTTTGACATTGAGCAAGTCCTCTTATTACCCGTCGGCAAACCAGAGGTTGGGAGTTTACATTTACGAGTACGAGGGCATGCATTTGGATAAGGATTCAGTTGATCAGATTATTTATTCATCTCCTCCACACGAGACAAAATAACATGTGTATTAGATGTATGAATCCAATAAGGAGGCGAATGAACAAACTCCTGCATTTAGCAGCAAGGGAAGTCAATCTCCATTTTGAGAACTAATCAGTTGTCTCCCAACACTAAAAAGCTTCAAGGCTTCACCTTTGTAGAAAGGGTAGCGCAGGGAAGCTGTATATGGGTAGTCACCACCAAAATCAAGAAAAATGAGACTACACTGATAAGAATGGTTACAGGTAGAAAGCCAAATAGGTCCTGGCCCGATGAAAGGAACACGAGATTGCCAAAACCTAAAATGGTTGATGAGGGAGTACGATGGAAGACTATTATTTCAGCCCCAAGCATATTTCTATGCCCATCGCAGAAATTTCAAGGTCAAGGATGAGCATCTAATTAGATACAGAGAGGTAATGATCATAAAATTAAACTGATAAGTCTTCGAGAGATATGAGGAAACCAAAGGCATTGAACTCAAGGAAATGATCGGACATGTCTTTCCTGGGTTAGGTTGATAAAATAACGACATGGTCCCCAAGAAGATACAGAGTGGAATAGAAACATCAGCTTGCACCAAGCGAGTAAAGGCATGATTTTGGATGAAAAAATGACTACAAAAGAGTCACGTTTTAAACAACGAGAACACGTACTCGAGATCCTTGTCTTAAGCTCAGGTGCATTTATTTTCTACAAGAAGATTACCTAAACACCAATTTAGATAAACTTGGGCCTAAAGTAACGATGGAAATTTAAACTCGTCCACTTTTGGAAACTGGGGAAAAACTTCGGGAAATTAACATCGATTTGGGTCATGGCTCCTAGATGAGGACATGGCCAAATTTTGGGTTTATGCAAACAAGTCACCAATATTCTATCGGCACACAGGCACAAAAATAAACATAAGTTGCACTATCGGTCAAACTAAGAAGAACCACAGACCACATAAACACATGTCTAAAGGACACATCAAACAAAGCTAGAAATTGCTTATAGAACAGTAATACTTCATACAGTTTCCAATTATTCATTATCGGGATAAAGATGAGAAAAACATGTTCGTTCACAATCACCTATTATTAGAATAAAGGTGAGGAAAGCATTTCTGTGCGCAAACAGCAAACACAATGCAACAATCAGGATGCATGATCGTCCTATTCATCCTCACGAATTTCGCCAACATAATTTGGCAATAGCGTTCTATATCGGTGGCATAACTACATCTCTCTCGATATATTGCTAGTCGTCAGCTACACATACGAGTTCGAAGTTAGTGTACCTGCAGAAAACTCCATCACAGCCCAGTTCCCAATGATGCAATTCACACATGACAGTTTATCACAGTTTATACTCCATATATTTCTATATGGAGGCCAGCTCTTCATTAAGCGCCGAGCCACGCATAGGCGCCGCTGCCACACTTTAACCATAGGGCAGCTCATTATGGTAACTCACCTTCTTACCTGAGCGTAGGTGTGTCGTTACAAGTACATTACACTTCTCAGTATTCCCATGTCTATATACTCATACACATCCATGGGGTACTGAATCCCAGAAAAGTAATTACTCCACATCGCAGCCTTCATATATACATATGTAAAACATGTATATAATCAAGCGCTTTTTATACTCTCCCCTAGACCGACATTTGTCCGGTCACGCTCTCACATCTCACCTTACCTTGAGCGTCGATCCATTCAAAACTGAATGGCCTCAAAAATAACAATACACATGTATGCAATTCCCTTCCCAGGTTGTGGGTTAGTATTCTAAACTAAGCCACCTAGTAGTCCTTAATTTAGGGCTTAACAGAGGATGTCGCTAGCATTATAGTTTTTCAAATCTGTTTTTTTTTCAAAACCAAACAATGTGTTTAGTTGAAAATAGGTTTTCGAAACCAAAACTTTGTTTAGAAAATACGATGTGACCGTATTATACTTAATCAAGCTCCGATACCAGCTGTCGCAGAACCTCCCAAGTTATCGGGCCCACATGCACCTGTCCTTGTCTCAAAGACCTCAGACAGCTATGCGTGTGCACCAAACAACTTAACAGGATCTGTCCGAGTGCCCGAGGACCCCGGATAAACGACTTACCACCAAGATCGCAGGATTAAGTAAACACAAATCACACACCAACATTTGCAGCGGAAATTCTTTATTACAAAATGGTTACAAGTTACAACATTTACAAGTTATAACAAGATTACAATATATATCATCAGAGTGATTACAAAAGAAAGTGATTCAAAAAAATTACAATTTAAAATGTATAAAATATTTATAGGTTTTCAAATACATGCTAGCTTAAGTGACAATCCTCCATAAAGAAGCTAAAGATGGGATATACTTATATAAGAAGGCTGAGCCCACCGGCACTTAGCAGCATCCACAACAAAACAAAATTATAGCCTGAAAAACAACAGGGAATAAAACCCTGAGTACGCAATTACTCAGCAAGACTTACCCGACTAAAAAAAAGACTCTCAAGGGTATGCTGGTTTTAAAAGGATTCAAGGTAAGGCTCATCAAGTTTCAAAGACTCATTTTTGCAGAAAAGCTTACTAGTATTGGATCCTTATGCCAAAATTTTACTTCACAAGTTAAGTACTTTTCCTAAATCTAGATTTGCCTAATCTAGATCATTCACTTGTCCTACACTAGCTTCATTTTAATAGCTTTAGTTTCGCTTGTTAACTACGATGCAGGGCAGTGATCCAGTCTTCATATCCGAGAAGTAACGGCGATCCGAATCGATTAATACTCAGCTGAGGATCTCCAACCACACGACATATGTAGCACTTAACCCTTGCATATGTCAACTCGCCACCGGGTTTCCCAAGACCAGAATGGGTTCACGCGACCCGAGAGCATAGCACTCCACCGTCCAGCCGTTGGCCTGGTTGGTACACGTTACTCTCGCCATGGTGCCCGCCATGTTTCCGAGAGTACAGCACCCCACCTTCCAGTCTTTTGCCACGGAGGGTACAAGCTACTCTCGCCATCTCTCCACTCCCAGTGCGTGCGAGCTGTTCTGGTATTGGTCCGACCGAGGCAAAGCTTACCCATGATGAGGCATGTGGCCAGTTAAAGGGTCCTAGATCAGCAAGCCTACTTTCGGTACGGTCCTTAATCGACACAGACGGGCGACCTTTCCTGCTCAACGTCTGGTCTCATCTTATTATTTATCACCCAAAACCATGTACCTGACAGAGGTACAACACTTGAATAATGAATTCATCACTGCAGATGATGCTCTCACCATTACAAGTCCTTTTTCATAAAACAAACCCATACTCCATTTTACACAACATTCTTTTAAACAGAAACAAGTTTTACTTCTCTAGGCAGGGCTAAGCCTCATTAGTTCTTTTTATAAAAACAGGTAGCAAGGAAGATAATCAAATTCCAAGGAATGGTAATGCATCAATTGTTTCATCACTCAACTCCTATCACCTAATGCAGCATATAAGTGATAAAAGTTTTAAAACAACAAGGAGGTAGCAAATGCACCGGGGCTTGCCTGGGATAACACTACGTTAGTGTTGTTAAATGAAGGCCAGTTGACAATCAACTTTTGTTCTGACATCTGCTTAGTCCATCCATCTTCGGGCTCATCGGCCGACATCGTCTTGTGGGTTGTTTTGATCCACACCCTTTGCTTAGCACGATTTTTCAGCTAGCGTACCTATTTGGATGTACAATGCACATGTATGAACATAAGAACTAGTATAATATTATATGAAGTTATATGGTATAGGATTAAACATTCTCTAGCAAAGCATTATAAGCAAGCATAAATAATCACTAGATACCTTAACTCTAACACAACAAGCATGATCTTCTAATCAATCGAACCTAACTTAAACACCAAACAATCGTGAACCATGTATGGACCTTCTTTAACTAGAACATACACCAAACAATTACCATAATTTAAACTTATTAGCCTTGGACATCTACAACTTCGAATTTGAATAGAAATACTTTAACTAACTTTTTAAACCATTTCATCGGATTAACTAGCATAGCGCACGAGCTAAATAACACATCACACTATTTATCCTAGCAAGTGGAGCATCATCAAATATTACATAATCTCATTTGACTATAACCTAGAAGCAAAAGACTTTATGCGCCTAAATGCACTTCCCACTATATAGCTCTCGGATTACAACTAGAATAAACGTATTGATGCTATTTGCTTCCAACTAATAAGAATAATGAGGAACATTTATTCAAGATAATTAACTTAAGCGACCAATCTCCATTTATCATATTTACTCAATCAACAACCATAGAACATGATAATTACTAAAACAAAGCATCACTTCACCAGTTAAGAATCAGCTAAACTTACTTAGCCAAACAATAGTAACTTCAAGCCAACAATTTAATACTTGCAGAATTTTTAGACAGCAGCACAACGATTAATTGTTCTATTCATAACTCACAAAATATGCATCCAAAAATAGTAAACTAGGAATTTCTGGAAAGCATAGAAAGTCCTCTATAACTCTTATATTATCATCACAACCTGATTCGACAGTTTAAAAGGTCAAACAGTGCTAAACTTTAATTCTGTCCAGATTTGGACAGAATTCGACTACTTACTTCAAAAATTCATAACTGGAGTTTTAGAAATCCAAATCAGGTGATCCTAGACTTTTTAGAAAGCTAATAGAATTGTCTACAATTCATTTATAAACATCTCAGAGTGATTCAATGTGTATCGAAGTTAGTTAATACAAACAAGCATTGCTGTCCAGATTTGGACAGATTCAGACTCTATAGTTCAAACAGCTGTAACTTGGTCTCTAGACAACCAAAAAGGGTGCTCCAAAATTTGTTGGAAAGCTTAAGAAAAGTACTATAATTCTTCTATAATTACTAAGGGCTGATTTTCAGTTTAGCTTAGCCAAACAGTCCAATTTTCGAAACATGTACATAATTTGGACAGATTCAGAAACTGGACTTAGAAAAATCATAACTCCTAAACTACTAGACATATGACCATGAAATTTTAACACAAGTAAGATGAAAAGGTTATCTACAACTTTTCTATATAACATCTATTCAGAAAACAAAGTTTACTTCACTTGACTACCTGCATACTAAAACTGTGCACAGTCCAAACAGCAAGTCCAAACAGCAAAAATTCAATTTAGTTCCTATTTTGGTTAACCACAGCTTACCAACGCATCAATCAAAGCATTCCTTGCCTAAACAGAACCATCCTCTGTGTTTTATAACATTCATTTAATAATTATACTTGGCATATGTACTCTCTAAAGCACTCCTCGTAAAATCTGCACCTAATACCTAAACTTCCCCTCAAACAACACTTCTACTATCTAATCATGACGTCAAAAAAAAATTCATGGCACACAACCAAATTATTTCATCATACATCAAATACCATTACAGCAATAATTATATAACCAAATCATTCATTAACTAAGTAGTCGGAGTAACGACTTGGCTCACCACATCATGCTCCGACTCGATTTCAGCAAGAACGAAGACGGCCACCAGTTCGAGCATATCATCTAACACCTAAGGAGTGTTGAACTTAACCTTCTTCTCCACCTAATTCTCTAAGGATTTTACTCCATATCGCACACATCAACACACATAAAACCTCACATCAGCAGGGTATTAACAAGAACTAGTAAAACAACAAAGGGATTTAGAGATCACCATGGGAGCAGCAGAGGTGGCCGGCCATGGGAACAAGGGAGGGGCTGGGGGCATCCACTTGCTGCAGAAAGGGGAGGGCACTGCTTGCTGCTAGCGTGGGGAGGGGGACAGCATCCATGCTGCAGGGACAAGCTCGGCCATGGGGAAGGTGCTGGTGTGGGGGAGGCAGCCATGGTTGGGGCGTCAGCTTGGAGAGGGGCAGCGAGCAGCATCGGCTTGGAGAGCTAGAGCCAGGGAGGGACAACGGCAGCTGCTGTTCCACAGCTGCAACCAGAGAAGGAGACGCCATGGGGAAGAGCAGAGGGTGCGACCATGGAAGACGCAAGGAGCTGGGTGGCTGCTACAGACTGGGAGAAACGAACTGGGAGAAAGAGACGTGAGGCTGATTTTCAGGCACCTGTTGAACGGTGTGAGTAAAAATATCCAATAGAAAAGCGGCGGCTGAAGATTGAAGCCTGGGAGAGAGAGAGACGCGTGGGAGGATGACGATCTCGATTCTGGAATTTGAGCCACGCAGCAGTAGTGCTGGCGATGGGGATAGAGGTGAGTGTCACACGTTGGTTTAATCAACAATTGGATTTATCTTCTCCATTGTTTTTTTACAATAAACATCTTTACAAATCTGGTTCATATGGTTTTGGAATTAGGGTGTCGACACGATGAGAATGGACTAAACTAAAATATTATCGGATTATAATTTTGGATCTAGTATTATCTACAATAAAATCAAATGTTCATCTCTCTGCCTCAGATAATATCGGGTTCGAATAAGATGCAAACAGACTGAGCTAAATGAGATTGAAACCGATATTTTAAACTATATTTCATACGACTTAAAATCAGATAACTTCATCTGCAACTCGACACCTAATCCTTCCGTCGAGGATAATTTGCTGGAAACCAACCATGATTTCAGACACTATGTCTCACTTGACGAGAAGGGACTACATTACTTTACATCTAAATACTTTAGTCGTCGAGTTCTGTTTAGTTTGTTCGGGATAAAAATCATCAGTGTGGGTCGTGCTTCCGAATTCGTATTCTCTTAATCTATAAATTTTAAACAGGCACAAGACTCGACATATCGCGAAATAAATACGCGAGATCAATGTGGCATCGAAAGTGTGATTCTTTCGGTAGCGACGTCACGCATCGTTCACGGGGCAAGAGGCTGGGCGCTGTCCAGACGCCGGTTAGCACCCGCCACACGTGTCACGATGTCAGGCCACGGAGAGACACGTGCAACGCATGCGTGAAAGAATTTCAAATGAAATTTAAGAAGCTACATTTGATTTCAAAAATTATAGTTTAGGCAAGACGTCGAGGGCTCAACCCAAACGATACTGGATTCGATGTTCCGAAGATTACCAAAGGCTGAATTTTAAAAGAAATAGATTTGGAAAAATTTAGACAGATGGAGGCAGACACGATATCAAAATCGTGATAAACGAGGTTGATTAAAAATTAGTGACCTTTACATTCACAACTATCACATGTTAACGTCCGCACTAGTGGTCGAGCAAACGATAAACACCTAGGGTGTTACACGAACCGACTTAGTATAAGATTACAATTGTGCCCTTCATTGTTTGCAAGTGCCATCAGGGCAGTAATGTATTTTTCTGTCCTCGGTCGCACGGGTTCGGGCCTTCGTCGCCTTCTCCTTTGGCTTACACCCGAAGTTCCTCTGTTGTCGTCGAAGTTGTCCACTTCGACTAGGACTTTTCTCTAGCACGCATGTGCGAAGCTTCTTTACATGCTTTCCCGGTCGAAGATTTGCTTTGTCCATTAGTAGAAGTACTCCTGAAATACACATGCTTGTGCCAAAGTAAAAGGTTAAACAAGTGATCTTCGACATAGCTTTTCCTTGCACCCTTTGGGCAACCATGTGACATAACCAGTCAAAGGACCTTTGGCAACATGGCCCCCAACAGTAGCCCCTTGCGGGATAAGTTCTTTATTTCACAACGATCTTAGATCGCAATAATTTATAATTGGGAAGCCTTGTCTTACAAAACACAAGTCACCAGGAGATGTTGGATCGTCTCCTCCGCTTGAGCGCAGAAGGGGCAAGCAGGTGCATGAGGAAGTCCTCGCTTTGATAGACGATCCACAATCCAACAATGGTTTTTGTTAGTCACTTGTTCTCAAATGTTGCGAATCAAGAACAAGGCAACACGATTGTTAATAGTTAAAGACCTTCGTCCTTCGAAGCATTATCTCCTCTCGGGTATAATGATCCTCAGACGAAGGTCATGAAGGACACACCTTCATCATCTTATCATATAGATGTAAATACAAATAGAAAAGTAAAGGAACATAAAAGAATGGAAATAACAATTGTCATATATCAGTAATTTATTTATTAGTATCTTCCTTAAACATGAATAAGCATTAACAATATTCGTATTACATTGATACCTTTGGCTTGCTAGAAGGTAGAAGAGCAGGGTGACACAAAAGCAATTACAATCCAGCGTGAACAGCATGGTGTTACTGTTCATCTATTTATAGGCACGGGACACAGCTCGGATAAGATTACATCCATGCCCCTGACATTTACTCTTAATTATAATGCGAGTTAATAAGGACGAAGTAGCCTTTTCCCATTTAGGTCAGTTCTGTCCTTCATCCTTGCTATCGTATCAAGCCGAAGCTCCTTTAGCCATAGCTTCGACATTTATCCATGTCACATTCGGGTTGTATCTTCATATTACACACACCTTTATCATGAGAGAACCTTCATCCCAAAGTCGAAGCCTCCTGTAATAGACTATGTCATACTGAAAACATATGGTTAGTCACGTTTTTGAGGACCTTCGGAAGAGGAAGGCCCCCAACAGTAGCCCCTCGCAGTATTGACTTGTTTCTTTGTGACAAGTTTAGACTGTGATGTGAACGAAGGCCTTTAGCCGAAGGTCCGAAAAAACACCTTCGCTTTGCTAGAATAGCGAATGGCACTGACACGCTAGACCCACGGGGCCTCGGGGCGCTATGCATATAAATATGAGCTCGTATTCAAAGCGTTTTCTATGTTATTTCAGTTGCATACACTGCACTCGCTATTTCAAACTTCTTGCTTTGTTGCAAACTTGAGCTTCGGCATTTCAACAAGTTTTGATCTAATGGCTGGTGAGAAGAAGTTTGTGGATCCAACATTGTCTAAGTTTACGAAGCTATGGAGAGGACAAATGCAGAAAAGATCGCACATTAGACATTAGTTGGAATATCTGAGGGTTCCAATGACAGTGAAAACTTTGATGTAGAGAGTGAAAATGAGGGTGCCGAAGATCAGCCCTAGAGGCCAAGTCACGTTGTTTTTGGAAAGTCGACAATCAAGCAAGGATAGATTGATGCTATGAAGGGAAGGTACTTTCGTGATATTTCTATTATGCGCACTGGAGGGGAGAGCAATATCCCTCTGCCCAAAGCTGACGAGGTAATTATCTATAGAAGTTTTATGAAAGCGGGCCTTCGGTTCCCTTTGAACAGCATGCTAGTCGAAGTGCTGAAAATCTTCGAAGTGTAACTTCACCAGCTTACCCCTGAAGCCATCATTAAGATAGGGGTTTATATTTGGGCCATGAAGAGCCAAGGACAAGAACCAAATGCGAAAAAATTTTGTAACATGCATGAATTATCTTATGAGACGAAGGCCACTGGTAAAGAACAATACCACAACAACTTTGGTTGCTATGAGTTCGTGACCCATTCTGAAGTAAGCAACCCAGTTCCAACTTTCCGTAAGAGATGGCCGGGAGCCTGGATGCAAGAATGGTTTTATGTGAAGAATGATCTGGTTGAGAGGGAAGATATCAAGGGAATTGTCCAACGCCCTATATGGTCTCACTTCGGCATTAGGAGACCATCCCTTGCCCATGGAAACGACATACAGGCGTGCCAAGCTGCTTATAACACAGTATGCACTTACATAGGCACTAGGGACTTAGTCCAAAAACACATTGCCTTCAAGGTGTGACCGCTCGGGAGTGGATGGGAGATGCCGAAGGAGGCTGCTGCTGAGTCTAGCCAAGGTGGCCTGGTGTTGGGGGCCTTCGTCCTCCGAAGGTCCTCAAAAACATGATTTAACAATGTTTTCCAAGTGAAACATGTGGACAGGTACCTTCGGACATAGATCAAAATCATACACGACACAAGGAGCATGGTCGAGACGAAGGTCGTTGCAGTTCCGAAGCTACACGTAAGGGAGCTTCGGCTCAACGGCAAAAAGAGGAACCGACTTAAAAAGGAAAAGGCTATCTAGTCCTCGATGGATTGTCTTTAAGTCAATAGTAAACATAAAGGGCATGAATGTAATTTTACACAGGCTGCGCCCTGTGCCTATAAATAGATGAACAGTACTCCCGTACTGTTCACGACTTGTATTCACTCGTGCGTCATGCTTGGACTTTTGCCTTCTGTCAAGCCGAAGGTATAAATGTAATTCAATATTGTTCATGTTCATTTGTGATAATATAATTAAAAGATATTAATGATGCCATATGATTATTCATGTTATCTCTTATGTCTCATATACTTCTTTTTTCATTAATATATACTGTGATGATGAAGGTACGTCCTTCATGACCTTCGTCTGAAGATCATTATATCCTGAGGGAGATAATGCTCCGAAGGATGAAGGGAATTAACCATTAACCTTTTTATGTTGCCTTGTTCTTAATCCATAGCGTTTGAGAACAAGTCCCCAACATTGGCGCCCACCTCCGGTGAACCCTTTTTCGACCACCTTCGGCAAGCACCGACCTTCGTCATGCCGCCGAAGAAAACTTCAGCGCCAGGGGCTACTGCACTATAGCCACTGGACCCAAATCAAGAGACCCTTTCTCTCCGAGAGGCCCGAAGCCAGAAGAGGAAGGCCACTAGTTCAACACTCCAGGAGGAGGAGTTGGACCAAGAAATCAGAAACATGGAGATAATCCATCAGCAAGTACAAAGGAAGAAGGAGAAGATGGCCCGACTGGCTGATCTTCAAAGGCAGATCGACGAAGCCACTGAAGAAGTACGCCATCTTGCTCAAGACGAACAAGATCGAAGGCCCCAGCACAGGGAGCTTCATCAAGAAGGCCTATTCAACGAGGATGGATGGTATGATGATTTTAATCATGATACCTTTACCTTTGATGCTGCTTCTCCCTTGGCAGCAGAACTGCAAGCTATCCCATGGCCTCCATCATACAAGCCACCTCAGCTCCCTATGTATGATGGGTATTCGGATCCAAAGCAGTTTTTGATGAGTTATGAAGCAACTACATCTTCATATGGAGGCAATGCAGCTGTCATGGCCAAGTCCTTTGTCATGGCAGTTCGCAATGTGGCCCAGACATGGTATTCTTCTCTTCGGTCAGGGACTATTACTTTGTGGCAGAAGCTCAAGGATATGCTACTGACAAGTTTCCAAGGTTTTCAGACGAAGCCGGTCACAGCTCAGGCCCTGTTTCAATGCACGCAAGACCATGAGGAGTATCTACAGGCATATGTCCGAAGGTTCTTGCGTCTGAGAGCACAAGCACCTACAGTGCCCAATGAAATTGTCATTGAGGCCATGATCAAGGGGCTTCGTCCAGGACCTACTGCTCAGTATTTCGCTAGAAAGCCTCCGCGGACTCTGGAGAAGCTGCTTCAAAAGATGGATGAATACATCCGGGCTGACAATGACTTCCGCCAAAGAAGGGAGGAGGCTTATAGGTTCTCTGAGATGACCAGGGGCTTCGAAGGAAGAATCCACCCAAGGCATGTTAGGTCAATTCACAACTCCACTCAGAGTGATGATAGATGAAGTCAGCCACAGAGGCCGCTGTACACTTCACAATCTTCGGGGCATCAACAAAGCTCTTTCCGGCCGCCACCTCCAAGAGGCAGAGGTGCCAGGGGCTTCGAAGGAAGATATGGGGATCAGCCCAGAAAGATCTACTGCTTATTTTGTGGAGAAGACAAGGGCCATACTACAAGAATGTGCCAAATTATTGTCCAAAAGCAGAAGGAGATCGCAGAAGCCGAGGCTCGGCAAAGCCAACCGAAGCAGGTTCTGCATACTGCTTCGTGTCACTCACCCTACATACCAGAGTATGTGGGCAACCATTCTGCAACCTCTGTTGCTTCGGCTAGTCAGCCACAGGCTTCTTGGCCATAGCTTCCACCTCCGCCGCCACTACAACCTGCCTATTCATGAGGTCAACAGCCAGAAGGGAGCCATCAGACCCATCAGCAGCGAGACCTCAGGGAGGAATCCGAAGCTCGCATAGTCAATAGTACTGTGCCAGAATCAAAACACATCTATTGAGATATCCTACCTCTGAAGCACTTTTATATTCCTTGTCATTTTCTTTTTTAATAAAGAACAATCAATGTAAATCTAGTCTTCTTGTCATTTTCAAGTAGCTTCGTTCTTGAGAAATATATCTTTTCACAGATTTACGAAGCCCCAAATTGCCAAAGCTCAAAAGTCGTTCCTAAGGGAATGCAGAGCTAAAAATCGCATTGTAACTTTTACTGAAGCTATAGAAAGTCGTTCCAAAGGAACACAACGTAAGTTCGCCGAAGCTACAAAAAGTCGTTTCCAAGGGAGCGCAGTGTAAGTTTTCTGCTCAAAAGTCGTTCCAAAGGGAATGCAGAGCCAAATACCACCGAAATATAAGGCGAAGCGCGAAAAGTCAACGCGAATACCGCCAAAATAGAAGGCGAAGAAGTTCAAAAGACGTTCCTAAGGGGATGCAGAACTTACACCAAAAAATAAGCGGTGAAGCCAAAAAATAAACGGCTAAGAGATTTTGATCGTTCCTAAGGGGACGCAAAAATTGTGTTTCAGTGGGAGTATGTCTTCGGCATTAGCATCATTCTTTGCATCATATCATCACATCATATCGCATAGCATCTCATCATACATCATACTACACCAATGACATCAATTAAAAACAAAGCCGATCTTCAGAGATTGCCTTACAAAAATGAAAAGGTGCTAAGACAAAAGCAAGCTAAGAATCACGGCTTCATCAATCCTGATATGGAAGAAGGGATCTATTGATTACGAAGCATCAACGTTTTTACGAAGTGTGGATGATCTTACGAAGGATAAAAATTCTTTTTTGCGAAGCATGAAAAGAAGGGAAGGTGTTTTTCGCCAACAGCTCAAAAACAGTATGTACATAAAATTTCATGCATCGCAAAGAGTTGACTTACAAATAACTTACATTGAAAAATATAAACATCAAATATTACAAGCTTAGTTTAGCAAATGTTGCATTAACACACTAGAAATGTTTTTACAATAACTCTTATTCTTCCTTTAGAACTTTCTCTGCAACTTCGTCAAGCAGTTTGGTAACAACTTCGTCGACAATAGCTTCGGCCACATTAATGATTTCTATTGCTTTCCTCGTTTCTGGGTCAGCCAATGGGTCGAACGGCTCTAGGGGAGGAGGTAGTTCAGCTGCGGTAGAAAACAGCAATCAGTTCGAAGTCACGAAAATAAACGATAAAGCTAAAAGCCATTAAGAAATACCTATCCGTCTTTCGAGTTCCGCAGATTTCTCAGCCTTTTTCGTTGCTTCCCAAGTGTCATGAATATCTTTTTCGCTCTTCTTCATTATTTCATGAGCCATCTTTTGGCCACCATTTTCCCATATATCAGTGAAAAATTTTCCGCCTATTAAACTTGCTTCGGCTGACGGGTCCTTCGTATCATCAACAGAGAAGGCACTTTCGGCCTGGGCCAAGGTTTTAACATGTTCGCAACCCATCTTCTCCAGGACAGCGGCAACTCCTCTCGCACCAGAGAAGGCGCAGACGTCCCCACGATCACTTAGGATTTCCTCAAAAGCTTCGGCTTCACAACTGATCCACTCAATAACACCCTCAGGGTCGCCTCATATGAAGTTGTCTTCGTTAGAGTAGGCACCCACGTTGGCAAAGCTAGTCTTCATCTTTTTCACGCACTCCATAGATTTTTCAAAACACCTTTCCTTTGATGCGTGAAGCTCTGCAACTGTCTTTTCAAAATAATTTTCCAGTACTCACTGTCATCTCGATCAGCTTCAGCGACAGCGCATTTTAATTTGACCTCAGCCAATTGTTTTCGAAGATCCTCAATTTCACTCTTCTGGGCCTCAGCTTGAACTTTAGAGTTAGCTTCGTCTTCTTTTATTTTGTTTATCAATGAAATTAATATTTTATCTTTTTCAAGGCCTTCGTTTCTTAGCTCAATCACCTCTGAGCGAAGGTTGTCCAGAGCCATTCTATGCCCTTCATCTTCGATATTTTTTTGTGCCCTAAGGGCATTGCTAAGGATCAAGCCCTGCAAGAGGAGTACATAATTAAGTATAAATAAATAAAATAATTCATTTTCAAATACAAGAATTGATTTTCATACCTTTATACTATTATATGCTAAACTGTCAGCTAGTTCATCCTTTGACAGTACGGAGAGGTCGTCTTCTAGCTTCGGAAATCCGAAGCTTCTTCCTATCTCCCGGCTGACGGATATCTCTTTATTATCCGGGAGACAGTATAAAAAATCTTCTTCTCCGCTGCCATTAAACACCAGTGCCCCTTTCGGGTATTTCAGTCTTTGGGCATAGTGCTGGGCTTCTCGTTTTTCTTTCGAAGTAAGCGTCTTTCCTGAAGCATGGCGAATGATGTAATCAATGCTCTCTTCCAAAGCTTTGGGGGCAGGAGTAGCAACCTTTTCAGACAAAGTTTGCTCTGAGGTTTTTTCTTCTGTGGCCTTTTCTTCAGTTTCCGAAGGTTCTTTCTCGGCAAGATCTGAAGGCCCAGCTTCGGCACTAGCTTGGCCTACTGCAGCTTCGATTTCAGCCGGTTTTGTTTCAGCTTCGGTTTGCAATTTCGAAACCTCAGCGATTTTCCCTGAAGGAGTAGAGCTTAAAGCCTTTACTGATTCTAATGCATCTAGTACATTGGCCATCCTTCTTCTTTTGGGAGTTGCCACAAAACTTTTTCCAACCTTCGGCATTGTTACTTCTGCCGAAGGGCTTAAAATTCCCAACACTTTTGCTCCTTCAATTTTTGGTTCTTCCACCTTATTTTCATCGGCCTTTGACTCAGCTAGCTCGGATGAAGGTACCTTCGGCATCGTAGCCGAATCTTCAGCCTTCTGTGTAGGAGGAATAGGCTCCTTTGGTTTAGCAGCTGAAGAAGTTTCCCCGCCAAATTCGGGTATCACGACCGGCTCAATATAGCGTGGCCGGTGGATAAGGACTTTCAACCTTTTGCTCTTCGGCGCAGGCTCATCTGCAGTGGCCGAAGCAGCAGCCTTGGCCGAAGCAGCGATTTTCCTCTTCCTTTCCCGTCCTCGCAGCGGGTAGCAGTAATCGGGGTAAACAAAGCCAATGGCATCAAAAACTCTATTTAATCTCTTTTTTCCTCGACCCCCGAAGGATGTGGATAACGCATCATCTTCTGCTTTGGAATATGACCCAAGCAATTCATCACTTATAGATTCAATACATTTCAGCCAGTCGTCATTTGGTTCATCAAATTTATCTCCATATCTGAAGGTATATTTTAGTCGAACCAGGTCACCTTCGCAAAACTCGGTGACAGTCTCCTCTGGCATTTCCCAATTCTCTGCAAGAGGCCATACTCTGAATGCTATATGTTCTTGAATTAGGTCCCTTGTACCAATAAAGAAGCATACAGTACCAAAGGCCTTCTGGCATGCTTTGGCAACTTCATCGATTTCAACCTTCGGCCTTCGAAGGCAGAAGCGGGACCATATGGGACGCATAATAACCTCCTTAATATCCTCTCTCTCTACTAAATCGTTCTTCACATAGAACCATTCTTCCATCCAATTTCCCAGCCATCTCTTCCTAAATGTTGGTACTGGGTAGCTTGAGTTGGGACGGGCGGTAAATCTGTAACAACCGAAGTTGTTATGATACTGTTCCTTCCCCGTAGCCTTCGTCTCATACATGAGTTCATGCATGCTGCAGAAGAATTTTGCGTTTGGTTCTATCCCTTGGCTCCTTACTACCCAGACGAAGACTCCCATCCTCAATATGGCTTCGGGGGTCAGTTGATGAAGGAAAATTTGGAAGGTTTTCAACACTTCCACTACGAACCTGCTCAGTGGGAACCGAAGTCCAGCTTTAAAGAAACTTCGGAAGATCACAACTTCATTCTTCTCAGGCGTAGGAGTGGTAATGTCTTCGCCAGCCCTCACAATAGATATATCCCGAAAGTACCTTCCCCTCATGCTCTCAAGGTGACTTTGCTTGATGGTTGACTTTCCGAAAATTGTATGGCTTGGCCTCCATGGCCGATCTTCAGAATCTTCATCCCCACTCTCTGCATCGTAACTGTCGCTGTCACTAGTATCCTCAGACATGCCCTCCAATATCTCTTTTGTAATCTTCTCTATATTTGATTTTGCCATTGATTCTAGAAACCCATCTATGTAAGGGTTTGCTGCCTTCTTCTGTTCAAAGAGCTTCTCTTCGGTTAGCTTCGTCTTAGCAGCAACTTTCTTGTCTTGAGACATCTCTTCGAAAATAACGAAAATGTGCCCCTCAAGACGAAGCTTAGAGAACTCAATAGACTAAGCAAGCGTTGGTGAGCAAGAGCTATAAAATTGAGCAAATAAAGCAAGTGGCGTAAATAGCGTACCAAATGTGGTCAGGGTGAGTTCTTATTTATACGCTTGACGCGCCCCAAGATGGAGGGTCCCGTCTGTCATTGACTGTTGCTATTCTAGCAAAGGGAAGGTGTTTTTTCGGACCTTCGGCTTAAGGCCTTCGTCCAGGTCGCAGTCTGAATTCATTATCTTAAACAAATTAATACTGCGAGGGGCTACTGTTGGGGGCCTTTGTCCTCCGAAGGTCCTCAAAAACATGATTTAACAATGTTTTCCACGTAAAACATGTGAACAGGTACCTTCAGACATAGATCAAAATCATACATGACACAAGGAGCATGGTCGAGACGAAGGTCGTTGCAGTTCTGAAGCTACACGTAAGGGAGCTTCGGCTCAACGGCAAAAAGAGGAACCGACTTAAAAAGGAAAAGACTATCTAGTCCTTGATGGATTGTCTTTAAGTAAATAGTAAACATAAAGGGCATGAATGTAATTTTACACAGGCTGCGCCCTGTGCCTATAAATAGATGAACAGTACTCCCGTACTGTTCACGCTGACTTGTATTCACTCGTGCGTCACGCTTGGACTTTTGCCTTCTGTCAAGCCGAAGGTATAAATGTAATTCAATATTGTTCATGTTCATTTGTGATAATATAATTAAAAGATATTAATGATGCCATATGATTATTCATGTTATCTCTTATGCCTCATATACTTCTTCTTTCATTAATATATACTATGATGATGAAGGTACGTCCTTCATGACCTTCGTCTGAAGATCATTATATCCTGAGGGAGATAATGCTTCGAAGGATGAAGGGCATTAACCATTAACCTTTTTATGTTGCCTTGTTCTTAATCCATAGCGTTTGAGAACAAGTCCCTAACACCTGGTTTACTAAAAGTATACATTCAAATACAGAAACCAATTTCATGAGCCCAACGATGACTGGTTGGATGCTATTGACGCAACTAGCGATGAATTGCTTGGCGCCTATTCAAAGACCGAAGATGATGCCATGATAGCGGCCTTCGGGGGCCGGGGCAGGAAAAGGTTGAATAGGGTTTTTGAAGTTATTGGTTTTATGTACCCAGATTATAGCTATCCTCCACGAAAACAGGGGAGGAAGAGAAGAGCTGCTGCTTCGACTATTTCTTCTATGCCAAAGCCAAAGAAAGTTAAAGTTCTGACACATTGGCCCAGGCACATTGAAACGGCCATAGTGTCGAAGCTTGTTGAAGGGCCTTCTGCTGCTGAGTCAAGTCACCCTGCTGCTACCGAAGCTAGGGTGGAATCAGCCGAGGAGCTAATCCCGAAGGTAGCATCAGAGCAGCCAAAAGCATTGAGTTTATTACAAGAAACAGAACTACCAAAGGTTCAAAAGATTGCTTCGATAACTCCGAAAAGGAAAATGGCCAGTGTGTTGGATGTTGTTATGGAGTCCTCAAACGCACTAACCCCTGCCTCTGCAAATGCACCTTGTGTGGAAGACAAGGATACAAGGAAATCTACCGAAGCTGTCGTGACGTAGGTTGAGACTGAAGCTGGACCCTTAGCTTCCGCTGAAGCAAGACCTACGAAGATTGTTGAGAAGAATACTGAACCAAGACCTTCGGATGCCACAAAAATGTTGTTATCGTTAGAAGAGAGGGCTACCGAAGGATCTAAATTCCCTACCAATGCACCTTCTGAGGAATTAGAATTTATGGTAAGTCACGCTGCAGGGAAGAGAATAACAGGGGAGCAAATTGCCAAAGCAAGGCAATATGCCAAAGATCTAAAGTATCCCTCGGGATCCTTGGTGTACAATGGGACTGACGAAGATGACTTTCTGTATTGCCTACCAGACAATAAGGAAATATCTGTTTGCCGAAAAATGCAAGGAATATGGGATTCCCGAAGCTAGAGCTTGGCCTATCTGCAATGTCGAAGGATGAACTTGCAGACAACCTTGCTTATAATTGGTTGAAGATATATATTTTTGTTGTCAAATAAGTTATGTCTATAGATTTTCTTTTTTATTGTTGTGTTCTCATATATTTTTATTATTTAGGATTTGATCCAAAGCAAAGCTTTGAGAGCCCAAAAAGAAGCAGAAGATGAGAGCTGCCAAATAGCTCTTGGGAATCTTCGAGCGGAGGTCATTTCCCTAAGGAGTGAAACCCTTGAAAAGGATAAGATATTGCTTTCCTTAGTGGACAGGCTGAAAGCTAGTGAAGCTAGGCTTGATGCACAAGCCGAAGCTCACAAGATCGAAATTGAAAACTTAAAGAAACAACTCGCAGAAACAAGTGAGAAATTTGAAGTTGCAATGGTAAAACATGAAATAAGTGAAATTGAGAAATCTAGGGTGCAAAAGAATGTCGAAGAGCTCCGTAATTCTAAAGAGAAATGCTACGAGATATCCTTAGGGTGTACCAAGACTCTAAAGGACAGTTTTGCAAAACTGGGAGCGTACCCTTTAGAGCAGAAATTCATCCGCGGTGACCCTGATGGTGTCGTGCAGTGGATCAGCGGAGAAATCGAAGCCTTTGAGGAAATCTTAAGCGATCGAGGAGATTTCTGCGCGTTTGCTGGCGCCCGAGGGGTCGCTGCGATCTTGGAGAAGGCTGATTGTGAGCACGTTAAGGCTACAGCTAGGCCGAAATCTATTTTCTCGGTGGAAGATATTAAGAACCCTTCGGCTGAAGCCTCTACCTTGGGTGGTGTCACACCCGGATTTAAGGGGCAAAGTCGGGTGCATCTCATACATGCGACAAAGAAGACAACACATATAATAACAGAGTGTATAGAGATAAATGTCATAATACAATCAGAGTACTTATTACATAGCGGAAGCCTTACAAAATAAAATATAAATATAAAAGGATCTAAAATCCATCCTTGGCGCTAGAAAGTCAACTAGGAGACGCCACCTAGATCGAATCGAACTCCTGGTTGTGTGGCTCCTCTTGAACCACATATTCTTCTCCTGTGGGGGGTGTGAGACTGCAAGGGTGAGCTCACACATGTTTAATTTATAGAGTGTAAAACTGGTATACTAGCCTTGCAAACCCTAGCGACATGAGCACGGCTAGTATACCAGTTTTACACTCTATAAAGGTTATACCCTTTACCCACAAGTCGTGTATCCCATGTCGCTAGGGTTTGCAAGGCCCTTAGACACTACCGAGGTGAATGGCTAGGGATCCACTATGAGGCCTTTACAAAGTTCCACTAGCTTCCGAAAACTCGCTACAGTTTATGGGAAGAGCACTTGCAAGAATCCCCCGTCTGACCGCCATTGCAGCAAAATCAACCCGAGAACCTCTTTGCATGCAACTCCCCTACTGCCTTTGCCCCTTTTGAGTAAGGTAGTCTTCCACTAGCTTTCCTAGTTAATTAGCCAAGGGCGTCCCATTACACCCTTGTGGTGGCACTGTTTTCCCGGGTGGTTCTCCATGTTCCAATTAACAATAAAGATGATCTTGACATGAACATAAATAAACAACAGAATAATTGGAACATGGATATAATGAAATATTAACCCAAAACCATGTAAAGCAATAGCATAACTACCCAAATGATTCATGGGTAAACAAGGTAAAATGGATAAACAGACTAGGGTGACCTATTGGGGCCCATTAAAATTAAACCTATGCATGGATAGTGATAATAAAGAATATTATTGGGTAATAAATGTGTTCAAGGGCACAACATGCCTGGCACTTGAGATTCTAGGTACCAGGATGACTCTTCATATCCTCGTGACCTCACCTCTAGTCGTAGCAATACAAACAAACATGGTATGGACAAAATTAACATCACACCAACCATAAGTACAAACTGAATAATAATACTCTACACGTTGCTACGAGATCGTGGGATCGAGAACTACTAAGATCGGAGTCATGGTCATCAAGTTATGATGTGATTAAATGATTAACACTAGGTTCTATGTTTATTTTATAATTCCAGAGAAAAGATAACCTAAAGTAGTAGTTAATTCAACTTAAATCTAAATTATAAATTGACCATAGATCATATTTTAGTAGATTATAATGGTAAGTAGATTAACAAGACTAACCAACATAAGTTAAATAAAGACCTAATTATAAAAGAATGAGACATGGTATAATAAGTGTTGTTATTACATAGTAAATATTTATATGAGACTAACGCAACTTGAACGGATCAAATCAGAGTTAAAACAGAGAAGTTATGGATTTCCTAAGGTTTTATGTATTTGATAAAAGGTCAATTAAGAGATTAATTTTAACGGGGCTTTCATGTCAAAACAGTGGCACTAAATGATAAACAATAATATTATAGAATTATAGACATTGGAATGGATTAATTTGGACTAAGTATGAATTTTCTATGATTTAAACAAGTTCTAGGAATTGTTTGTACACTAAAAATTCATTTCCACATTTATTTATCCAATTTAAATAGTCACTGGACCGAGCACTAAATTTATTGAAACACGGGGGCGAAAACATAAGTAATCCACAGACTCAGCCAAACCCTAGGGTGGACGGCGGGTTGATTCAGTTATTTCTCGAGGTCTCTTACGCAAAACGCCCAGGCCGAAGGGGTACGGGTGGATTTGGTCCGCCCGATCGAAGTTTGATGGTCCCAATTAGATCCTGCGTCACTCAGCACCCACGCCATCGGATCGAGCATCGATGGACCAGATTTAAAATCTTGAACTGCCTTCCTATCACCGATCTGAACCGTAGCTGCCCGAATCTACGGTCCAAATCCGATCACGCGAAGGGGGTATGCGGTGTCCTAATCTCGTCCATCCATCGCCTATCCGACGGCCCACACTGTTTCTTCCTCGCCCAAACACCAGGGACACAGCGGCCCGCCCCACAGCGGAGACCCCCAGCCGCGCGCTACCAAATTCGCCTGCTCCAGCGACAACATTCCCACGGTGGTGCGCGAAATCGAATCGAAGCAAGGGTTACGAAGGGGGTGTCTCACCAGAGGGTTAAGCGATGGCCGAGCGGGTCCACGACGGAAGGTTGCTTGGCGCAGCTTCACACCTCCGGCGAGCAATTGCCACTGGCACGGGCACCAACCGGACTCCAATTTCCCTCCTGCACGCGATAGCACCCGCATGACCTCTCCCTGGGCGTAGGACTGCGACGACGACGGAAACTGAGCTCCGCGTCCCTCCTCCCTCTCTCTGCCTTGGCGTCGCTTGTACTCAGGCGCGTAGGATTGGTTGAAATGCAAGGGAGGGGGTGAGGCGATCCCGACGGCTAAGGCTTTGGCCCTGTTTGGCATAGCTGCTGCTTGTTGAAAAAGCAGCTTATCTGATAAGCTGGTAAAAAGCAGCTTCTGCTTATTGGGTGTTTTTAGTTTATTTTGAGAAGCAGCTGAACTGATAAGCTGTTGCAGAAGTTGTCTGTTTGGCAGAACATCTGCTTAAATTTGTGAAGAAGCTGAAAATAAGATGTGCCAAACAGGGCCTTTATGGCCAGCATGGCCTCAACCGTCGGCAGCTAGGAATCTGCGGCCACGCGCCTACCCACGCCGGAGAAGCGGTCAACACGGGCAGCCCATGATATACTCGAATCGCGGCGTGGAGAAGACCCACAGACAGGCAGGCCCACCGCGCAGTGAAGGGACTGGGTCACAATGTGGGCGTGATTTGTGCGACTGATGGCCGGGCCCACTCAACAGGGTAACCGCGCGCGCGGGCGTGAGGGAGACACGGTCCATTTGGGGCCCGTTGTCAACGCCCGTTCCTTTTTTGAGCACACGCGAAGCGTGTGGCTGCATCGCGGGCCTGCCATGCTAGCGACCGCATGCGCGCAGAATGGGGCCGCGTGGGGTTAAGTTAAGCGGGCCGGTCTGGTGTTTTGGCCCAGTGCACAGGCCTTTCTCTTTCTCTTTTCTTTTCCTTTTTCTGGTTTTCCTTTTCCTTTTTTATTTTCAAATTCCCAATTTGAATTCCCATTTAAATTCAACTTCG
The DNA here is from genome assembly GCF_902167145.1 of Zea mays. Lineage (NCBI taxonomy): Eukaryota > Viridiplantae > Streptophyta > Magnoliopsida > Poales > Poaceae > Zea > Zea mays. The sequence goes on along the minus strand of NC_050096.1, from coordinate 67,694,460 downwards.
TGGTAGACTTATTTTAATATTAAATGTCTAATTCATAACATGGCATGGGGTTAACTTATCTATTTTAATATTTATTTTGTGATTATTAATGCTTCTCTTTTCTCAAATTCTAAAATTATACCTTTGGGTTAAATCCCAATTCCCATTCTCTTTTGATTAACAAATTTAAAATCAAATCCAAGATACAGTTTAGGAATTCAAATTTTAATACATACTCAAAATCAACTATGATGCAATAGATGTATATTTATTTTAATTAATTTATTTGCATGGCAGATGTTTGAAATATGAACCCGCTCCTATTGTTGTCTTTCCTTTTTAGAAGAATAGTATTTTGAAGGTGGAATAAAATCAAAAGTTACTTCAAAATTAAATATTCATGTAAATAAATGCTTATGCTGCATTATTTGATGATGTGCATAATGATTTAGTTGAATAGAAAACTTTTCTATTACTTCTTTTCTAAAATAATTCTTGGTTTTCGGAATTCAGTCCTCAATTTTGAACTCTCAAGTATAATTTGAGATACCTGAATTTGCTATTTTATTTCTTCATATATTTATTTTATTATTTATTATTATTTTTTCTTATACACGTTTTGGTCCTTACAAATCCTACCCCCTTAACAGAAATCTTGTCCTCGAGATTTGTAAGAAAAGGGTGTATAACCAAGTTATCTCAAAACATATGCACAAACAAAAATCTCAGCATGATGCATACTATATTAGCAACACATGGGGTCAATTAGACCTTATTATTATTCCTAAAATAGTAACATACTAACTACTATCTAAAGTAACATTTGGGTCTTACAAATAGTAATATATATATATAGCTTGGTGGAGCTGGTGGTGGTGGGGGTAGTGGGCGTTGTTGTTGTTGTTGTCTTTTCAACCGTGCCTGCCTTATTTCTTGACGTATCTCTAGCCAGTCCTGACGTATTTTCTCGCGTTCTTGTCTTATCTGATTTTGCATTTTGGTAACCATGTTTGCCATTTGTTGTATTACCATCATTTGGGTGGCAACCACTTGATCGATTCCAACCGGTGGAGGATCTGGAGGATTCATTTCTGTTTGCCGTTGCCTGATAATCTTTCCTTCCTAGTATTGACCATGAGAGTTAGAAGCATATGGTAGGATAGTTTCGCAAGAGAAAGTATTTGATAGGCAGAATGAATAGGCTAGTAGCTGGTTATGATCTGAAGATTCTTTAGCAGGGCTTAATCTTTGTTTTATGTCTAGATTGGGGTAACTAGTCATATAAGGTGAATATCCAAAGGTGGAATAGAGTTTTGTCAAGATAAGATAGTCTACATGATGTAGGTTAAAAGTTTGTTTGATGTTAGGTGGGGATAGATAGATTATACCATTCATCATGACTCTATGGGTTGGGTTAGCTCTTTTGCTCAATGTTGAGTTGGTCTAATGTGCTACATTAAGTTAACACCTAGCTAGTAGGATCTAATCTCTTCTACTAGTATCACTAATCTGTTTCATTAGACCACTTAGATTATCTCACATTAGATTCTGTAATCCTATTTAAGAATATCATTTAGTTAAGCATATCAAGATGACCTTTTCTTTATGAAATTCTAGTATATATTTTTTATACACCTGAAATTCTTTTTATGCCATTAGCAGGTGTGGTATAGAAACAAGGGTACATCATGTTTTAGCTATTTGGTGAGTGTTGACATAGAATGAGTGTACTATGGCATAATCGAGCTTCCTTTGGGGTCTGAATTAGGGACCATCGGTCGTGGTGTTAGATACCATTATTTGAGTTGGGATAACAATTGCGGTATATGGGGTAGGTAGATTAAACAAAGTTTTGCTTTGCTTTTGGGATGAATGAGTTGGGCAACCTTTCACATAGGCTAGGTCGTGGTTTCATGGACGAGTTGGTCCAGGACACAAATTTAGGCTTAGAATCCATTCGTATGAAGATGGTCTAATCTGTGTTACTAGCATTAACTAACTTGTTTAAGTAACTCCCTTTAGATCAGATCATATTAGATTAGGTAGGGTCTGGATTAGATTGGATATAACTAGATTAGACTAGTTTAAGTTAAATAGGTCTACTAGGGTAGGATATATATTATTAATATATGTTAGAATCTTTTGAGATAGGAGGGGTCATATGGTGTAGGTGGGTCAGATTCTTTGTTAGGTTAAAACCGAGGGTTATGCAACCATCGAGTGGTTAGGGTAGTTGCATATGGCCAGGTTGGACTAAGACTCCAATTTAGGTTAAAACATATTTATAAGAGTAGGATCCAATCTTATTTTACGAGTACTATCTAACATGTTTGTCTATTAGATTAGATCTGATCAGATTAGATGGGATTAGAATTAAATTGGTGTAATCAGATTAGACTAGATAAGATCTACTTAATTTATTTTGGAATAGATCATGTTTGTTACACATTTATGAGATAAGCAAAGTGGTGGGGATAAGTATACATACTAGGACAAGATGAATTTATAAGAATAAGATAGAATCTTTTGAGATTAGTTAGATCTATTGGGATAGGATAGAATCTTTTCGAGATAAGATGGATCTATTAAGATAAGAAAGAATCTTTTAAGATAAGAGAGAATCTTTTAAGATAAAATGAATTTTTCAAGATAAGATGAATTTATTAAGGTAAGAGGGAATCTTTTTAAGTTAAGATAGATCTATTAAGATAAGAGAGAATCTTTTAAAATAAGATGGATCTATTTGACATATTCTAGTGGGGGATATTCTTAGTTGATCTAGTTTATCTTATAAATATATCTAGTTCAATAGATCCATTGTTTAATAGGAAATATTCTATTTTGTCTATTTTGTAAATATTTTCCCTTGTGTCTAGGTATATATGTAGATGCAATTGTGGACATTACTCCACAACCCATCACACTCAATCAAAGATCCAAATCAGACAAGTATCATAAGAACAAGCATTCAGGCACATAGATACCTAAAAAATAGTTTTGTTTTTATTCCTAAGAGTAGGTCTCCTATTCCTAAAGATCACTTTAGGCACAGGACTTCAAAGTGTGAAATCCACTTTTGTCTTTAGAAGTGAAAAGGTAAGAATAATCAGAGTAAAGCGGAAATAGATAAGAAAAGATTAAGGAAAGTTTAGAAAGAATCAGAGTAGCAGTGGTAAGTAAGGGTTGTCCAGTTCTATCTAGGTTTCGTCCTACAGTCAACATTCATGTGATACCACTTCTGTCACACCCGGATTTAAGGGGTAAAGCTGGGTGCATATCATACATGCGCCAAAGAAGACAACACATATAATAACAGAGTGTATAGAGATAAATGTCACAATATAATCAGAGTACTTATTACATACCGGAAGTCTTACAAAATAAAAGATAAATATAAAAGGATCTAAAATCCACCCTTGGCGCTAGAAAGTCAACTGGGAGACGCAACCTAGATCGAATCGAACTCCTCGTTGTGTGGCTCCTCTTGAACCACCTGTTCTTCTCCTGTGGGGTGGTGTGAGACAGCAAGGGTGAGCTCACACATGTTTATCGCTTAACAAGTTGTGGGAAATAATGTGCATGAACTCACCAAAGGTGGGAGTTCATGTGAAGTGCTGATCAACAAAATAAAGGTTGAAGCTGAGCCTTGCTTTTATAAGTTGGTCAAAAATTTTGGGCCTTACAGGTGGTAAGTTCTACTCTGATGTGTGAATGAAGGGTGGTCGTGAGATGACTGATGAAGCTATTAGAAAAAACGAGAAAGAAACTCACGACGCCCGATAAGAAGCTAAGCGAGCTGAAGAAGCCGCTGAGTGCGCAAGGTTTATAGGTATTTTTACTGAAATTTAACTTCGGTGTTTGTTTTTAGCTTCGGATTAACAACTTGTTCTTTACTACGGCTATACTTTCACCGCCGCCTAAGCTGTACAATCTCGAGGCCGATCCGGCCATGAAGGAAGCATTAGAAATGATAAGGATCGCCAACGAAGCTGTTGACGAAGCTGTCAACATACTCCTAAATGAAGCTGCCGAGAAGATATTGAAAGAAGACTGAGTTCTTGTGTACTAAGAAATGTAATATTTGGATATGAGTCGAACATTCAATATTTGTATGTATATTAATGTAATATATTTCTTTGCGATGCATGAAATTTGTGTACATACTGTTTTTGAGCCTTCGGCGAAAAAACACCTTTCCTTCTTTTCATGTTTCACGAAGAAAAATTACCGCCTCTATTGATTGAATACTTCATACTTTGCCACGACTATTTTATAATAGCATTGTTGTCGAAGGTTTTCCTGTTATGTAAAAATGTATATGCCGAAGGTATTCCTTGTGCTTTAGCACATTGTTTCAGAATTCATCGGATATTTTTAGAGAAGCATTTTTCTTTTCGCACAGCTTGTTGATGCGATATGATGTATGATATAATGTTATGCGAAATGATGCGATGATATGATGCAAAATGATATTTATGTCAAAAATAAGCGCCCACACAAAAACACATCCAGACTTTGCATCCCCTTAGGAACGTCTTTGGAGTCTCTTCGCCTTTTACTTAGGCAGTATTTTAGCTATGCATTCCCTTAGGAATGACTTTGGAGCTAAGCTTTGTATCCTCTTAGGAACGACTTTGGAGCTTCTTCACCTCTGACTTAGATGGTATTTAAGCTCTGCATTCCCTTAGGAACAACTTTTGAGCTTCTTCACCTTTTATTTCGGTGGCATCTTAGCTCTGCATTCCCTTAGGAATGACTTTGGAGCTTCGGAACTTACTCTGTGCTCCCTTAGGAACGACTTTGTAGCTTCGGAACTTACTCTGCGCTCCCTTAGGAATGACTTTGTAGCTTTGGAACTTACTCTGGGCTCCCTTAGAAATGACTTTGTAGCTTTGGAAGTATTATTAAAGGGATGCACTGCACACTCGATAGTGTAACCACCGTATTATTGCATCAAATTGGAGATTAATCGTTCGTGAATCATTTTTTGTGCAAGAAAATAAAAAGGCGGAAAAAATAAGATACACCAATTCAGGATATTCTTTAATCGAACCGCTGTAGCCCTTTTAATAGATGTGCTTCGACTCAGGCACAGTGTTGTTGATTGTGCGGGCCTCGGACTCCTCCCGAAGGTCACGTTGTTGCTGAGCGTGGTGGTGCCCTTCTGGCTGTTGACTGCAGACCAAGGCAGGTGCTAGCGGTGGTGGTGGTGGCAACTAGGGCTAGGAAGCTGGAGAATGGCTTGCCGAAGCAACAGAAGCCGTAGGTTGTTGATTGCCTATGTATTCTGGTATGTATGGGGAGTAGCACGAAGCAGTGTGGAGGACTTGCTTCGGCTGACTCTGCCGCGCCTCAGCTTTGGCAATTTCCTTCTGCTTCTAAATTGTGACCTGGCATGTTCTTGTTGTGTGGCCCTTGTCCTCGCCACAAAAAAGACAGTACAACTTTTTGGGTTGATTGCCAAATCGTCTTCCACCGAAGCTTCTTCCTCCCCTGCCCTTGGAGCTGGTGGTCTGAAAGGAGTCATGCTTGAAGGCTAAGGATTGTGGTGAGTTTGCTGAACATTGCTAGCCCTTTCATCATTGGCGCTGGAGTTATGAATTGACCAGACATGCCTAGGATGAAGCCTCCCTTCGAAGCCCCTGGTCATCTCGAAAAACCTATAGGCCTCCTCCCTTCTTTGGCGAAAATCATTGTCGGCCCGGATGTACTCATCCATCTTTTGAAGCAGCTTTTCCAGGGTTTGCGGAGGCTTCCTAGCAAAATACTGAGTTGTAGGTCCTGGCCTGAGTCCCTTAATCATGGCCTCGATGATGATTTCATTGGGCACTGTAGGTGCTTGTGCTCTTAGTCGCAGGAACCTTCGGACATACGCCTGAAGGTATTCGTCCTTGAGAGCACCTAGAGGGGGGGTGAATAGGTGATCCTGTAAAACTTCAAAACTTAAGCCACAAAAACTTGTTAAGTGTTAGCACAAGTATGCCCAAGTGGCTAGAGAGGAGTCAAAACACAATAACCACAAGAAATCAATCACAGAGATGACACGGTGGTTATCCCGTGGTTCGGCCAAGTACAAAAACTTGCCTACTCCACGTTGTGGCGTCCCAATGGACGAGAGTTGCACTCAACTCCTCTCAAGTGATCCAATGATCAACTTGAATACCACAGTGTTCTTGCTTTTCTTTTCTCGATCCCGTTTGCGAGGAATCTCCACAACTTGGAGCCTCTCGCCCTTACAAAAGATGTTCACAGAGAATCACGGAGCAAAGGAGGGATTAGCAACTCACACACAACACAAAGATCACAGCGAATACACACACAAGACCCAGACTTGAGCTCAAGAGACTAGCACACTAGAACGGAGCTCAAATCACTAGAATATCGAACAAGTGTGCAAGATTGATGTGTGAGTGATCAAGAGTGCTCAAGGAATGCTTGGTGTCCTCCTCCATGCGCCTAGGGGTCCCTTTTATAGCCCCAAGGCAGCTAGGAGCCGTTGAGAACAAATCTGGAAGGCCATCTTTGCCTTCTGTCGTCGGGCGCACCGGACAGTCCGGTGCACACCGGACACTGTCCGGTGCCCGATTTCTTTCCTTAAACAGCGCAGTCGACCGTTGCAGATCTGGGAGCCGTTGGCGCACCGGACATGTCCGGTGCACACCGGACAGTCCGGTGCCCCCTTCCGACCGTTGGCTTGGCCACGTGTCGCGCGCAGATTCCGCGGCCGACCGTTGGCCCTAGTCGACCGTTGGCTCACCGGACAGTCCGGTGCACACCGGACAGTCCGGTGAATTTTAGCCGTACGCCGTCGGCGAATTCCCGAGAGCGGCCACTTCGGCCGAGGCAGCCTGGCGCACCGGACACTGTCCGGTGCACCACCGGACAGTCCGGTGCCCCAGACCGAAACAGCCCCTTGGCTGTATACAGCCACCTTTTTCCTTTTCTTTTTCTTCCTGTTTCCAATACTTAGACAAGTATATTAGTACACAAAACCAATGTACTAAGACTTAGAAACGTACCTTTGCTCTTGATTTGCACTTTATTCATCCGTTTCATAAATTCACATTTGAGCACTTGAGTTGGCACTCAATCACCAAAAATACTTAGAAATGGCCCAAGGGCACATTTCCCTTTCAATCTCCCCCTTTTTGGTGATTTATGCCAACACAACATAAAGCAACTAGAACAAGTGCAAAATCACTTCAAATAACACTTAAATTTATTTTGATTCATTTTTGGCATATATGGATCATCCTTTGCCACCACTTGGTTTGTTTTTGCAAATCAAACTCAAATCTCTATCTCTAAGTCAAACACACATGTTGAAGCATATAGAGAGTTATTCCAAAAGAGATTGATCAAAGATTTCAAAAACTCCCCCAATTTCCCATAATCAACACTACTCCCCACAAGAAGCCATCTTTTGACAAGAGACACAATAAAAGAGTTTTGACAAAACAAAAAGCTCTATTCTACTATTTTCAAAATCTCTCAAGTGGTAGCTGATCCATTTATCGCTTTGGCCTTTATTTTCTCCCCCTTTGGCATCAAGCACCAAAATGGGATCAATCTTGGCCCTTTAACCCCATTGCCTCACCAAAATCTTCAATTAAGAGTACAAAGGCAATAAGATCATAGAGATGAACTTGGAATAAGTTACCCTCTCATCGGAGTGCAGTGGAAGTCTTGCATGGTCCAAGTTCACCTTTCCCTTTCAATTCACCTTCGAGACTAAATCAAGCAAACTCAAGCAAATGGTTAGTCTCAAAGGGTCAAGTTGTAACACATCTCCCCCTAAACATGTGCATCACTTTGCAACGGACTTGTGAGGTCCAGGGAGTGTTTGTACAACTTGAGCACCATAATAAGCAACAAAATGCAGAATGAACATGATCAATGGCATAAACACATGTATGCTATAAGTCAATCCAAGTTCCGCGAATCTAAGACATTTAGCTCACTACGCAGCCTGCAAAAGGTCTTCTCATCTAGAGGCTTGGTAAAGATATCGGCCAGCTGGTTCTCGGTGCTAACATGAAACACTTCGATATCTCCCTTTTGCTGGTGGTCTCTCAAAAAGTGATGCCGGATGTCTATGTGCTTTGTGCGGCTGTGTTCAACAGGATTTTCCGCCATGCGGATAGCACTCTCATTATCACATAGGAGTGGGACTTTGCTCAGATTGTAGCCAAAGTCCCGGAGGGTTTGCCTCATCCAAAGTAGTTGCGCGCAACACTGTCCTGCGGCAACATACTCGGCCTCAGCGGTGGATAGGGCAACGGAGGTTTGTTTCTTAGAGTTCCACGACACCAGGGACCTTCCTAAGAATTGGCACGTCCCTGATGTACTCTTCCTATCGACCTTACATCCAGCATAGTCGGAATCTGAGTATCCAACCAAGTCAAAGGTAGACCCCTTTGGATACCAGAGTCCGAAGCAAGGCGTAGCAACTAAATATCTAAGAATTCGCTTCACCGCCACTAAGTGACACTCTTTAGGATCGGATTGAAATCTAGCACACATGCATACGCTAAGCATAATATCCGGTCTACTAGCACATAAATAAAGTAAAGACCCTATCATTGACCGGTATGCTTTTTGATCAACGGACTTACCTCCTTTGTTGAGGTCTGTGTGTCCGTCGGTTCCCATCGGCGTCTTTGCGGGCTTGGCGTCCTTCATCCCAAACCTCTTTAGCAAGTCCTGCGTGTACTTCGATTGGGAGATGAAGGTGCCATCCTTGAGTTGCTTCACTTGGAACCCAAGGAAGTAGTTCAACTCGCCCATCATTGACATCTCGAATTTCTGCGTCATCACCCTGCTAAACTCTTCACAAGACTTTTGGTTAGTAGAACCAAATATTATGTCATCGACATAAATTTGGCACACAAACAAATCACCATTACAAGTCTTAGTAAAAAGGGTTGGATCGGCTTTCCCAACCTTGAAAGCATTAGCGATTAAGAAATCTCTAAGGCATTCATACCATGCTCTTGGGGCTTGCTTAAGTCCATAGAGCGCCTTAGAGAGCTTACACATGTGGTCGGGGTACCGTTCATCCTCGAAGCCAGGGGGTTGCTCCACGTACACCTCCTCCTTGATTGGCCCGTTGAGGAAAGCGCTCTTCACATCCATTTGGAACAACCTGAAAGAATGGTGAGCGGCATATGCTAGCAAGATTCGAATTGACTCTAGCCTAGCCACAGGAGCAAAAGTCTCCTCGAAATCCAAACCTGCGACTTGGGCATAACCTTTTGCCACAAGTCGAGCCTTGTTTCTCGTCACCACCCCATGCTCGTCCTGTTTGTTGCGGAACACCCACTTGGTCCCCACAACATTTTGCTTCGGACGAGGCACCAACGTCCAGACTTCATTTCTCTTGAAGTTGTTGAGCTCCTCCTGCATGGCCAACACCCAGTCCGGATCTAGCAAGGCCTCCTCTACCCTGAAAGGCTCAATAGAAGAGACAAAAGAGTAATGCTCACAAAAATTAACTAATCGAGAACGAGTAGTTACTCCCTTGCTAATGTCACCCAGAATTTGGTCGACGGGATGATCCCTTTGAATCATCGCTCGAACTTGGGTTGGAGGTGCCAGTTGCGCTTCTTCCTCCATCACGTGAACATCTTGTGCTCCCCCTTGATCACACGCCTCCTTTTGATGAACCTGTTCATCATCTTGAGTTGGGGGATGCACCGTTGTTGAGGAAGAAGGTTGATCTCGTTCATCTTGTTCCTGTGGCCGCACTTCTCCAATCGCCATGGTTCGTATAGCTGCCGTCGGAACATCTTCTTCATCTACATCATCACAATCAACAACTTGCTCTCTTGGAGAGCCATTAGTCTCATCAAATACAACGTCGCTAGAGACTTCAACCAAACCCGATGATTTGTTGAAGACTCTATACGCCTTTGTATTTGAGTCATAACCTAACAAAAACCCTTCTACTGCTTTGGGAGCAAACTTAGAATTTCTACCCTTCTTCACTAGAATGTAGCACTTGCTCCCAAATACACGAAAGTACGATACATTGGGTTTGTTACCGGTTAGAAGCTCATACGACGTCTTCTTGAGGAGGCGGTGAAGGTAGACCCTGTTGATGGCGTGGCAAGCCGTGTTCACGGCTTCCGACCAGAAACACTCGGGGGTCTTGAATTCTCCAAGCATCGTCCTTGCCATATCGATTAGCGTCCTGTTCTTCCTCTCTACTACACCATTTTGCTGTGGTTTGTAGGGAGCGGAGAACTCGTGCTTGATCCCTTCCTCCTCAAGGAATTCTTCCACTTGAAGATTCTTGAACTCGGACCCGTTGTCGCTCCTTATCTTCTTCACCTTGAGCTCAAACTCATTTTGAGCTCTCCTTAGGAAGCGCTTGAGGGTCCCTTGGGTTTCAGACTTATCCTGCAAAAAGAACACCCAAGTGAAGCGGGAAAAGTCATCAACAATAACTAGACCATACTTACTTCCCCCTATGCTCAGATAGGCGACGGGTCCGAAGAGGTCCATATGCAGCAGCTCCAAGGGTCTTGAAGTGGTCATCACATTCTTGCTGTGATGCGCTCCTCCCACCTGTTTACCTGCTTGACAAGCTGCACAAGGTCTATCTTTTTCGAATTGTACGTTAGTCAACCCTATCACGTGTTCTCCCTTTAGAAGCTTGTGAAGGTTCTTCATCCCCACATGTGCTAAGTGGCGATGCCACAGCCAGCCCATGCTAGTCTTAGCAATTAAGCATGCATCTAGACCGGCCTCTTCTTTTGCAAAATCAACTAAGTAGAGCTTGCCGTCTAATACACCCTTAAAAGCTAGTGAACCATCACTTCTTCTAAAGACAGACACATCTACATTTGTAAATAGACAGTTATATCCCATATTACATAATTGACTAACAGATAGCAAATTATATCCAAGACTCTCCACTAAAAACACATTAGAGATAGAATGCTCATTGGAGATTGCAATTTTACCTAGCCCTTTTACCTTGCCTTGATTCCCATCACCGAATATAATTGAATCTTAGGAATCTTTATTCTTGACGTAGGAGGTGAACATTTCCTTCTCCCCTGTCATATGGTTTGTGCATCCGCTGTCGATAATCCAGCTTGAACCCCCGGATGCATAAACCTGCAAGGCATATTTAGGCTTGGGACTTAGGTACCCAACTCTTGTTGGGTCCTACAAGGTTAGTCACAATTGTCTTAGGGACCCAAATGCAAGTTTTATCACCCTTGCATTTTGCCCCTAATTTCCTAGCAACAATTTTCTTATCCTTTCTACAAATTGCAAAGGAAGCATTCAAAGCATGATATATTGTTGAAGGTTCATTTACTTTCCTAGGTGCAACATTTCTCCTAGGCATATTGTGAATAACATTTCTTCTACAAACCTTTCTATCATGCATAACATGAGAACTAGAGGCAGTCATAGCATAAGAATCATAAGCATGTGAATCAAAGGCATCATAACTTCTAAAAACATTTCTAGAATTTTTCCTATCATGATACAAAAAGGCATGGTTCCTTTTAGCACTAGTAGCCATAGGGGCCTTCCCTTTCTCCTTGGCGGGAATGGGAGCCTTATGGCTTGTTAAGTTCTTGGCTTCTCTTTTGTAGCCAAGTCCATCCTTAATTGAGGGATGTCTACCAATCGTATAGGCATCCCTTGCAAATTTTAATTTATCAAATTCGCTTTTGCTAGTCTTCAGTTGGGCATTAAGACTAGACACTTCATCATTCAATTTAGAAATTGAAGCTAGATGTTCACTACACGCATCAATGTCAAAATCTTCACACCTAGTGCAAATCACAACATGTTCTACACAAGATGTTGATTTACTAGATTTTTCTAGTTTAGCATTTAAATCATCATTTAAGCTCTTTAAACTAGCAATTGAATCATGACATGTAGACAACTCATAAGAAAACATTTCATTTCTCTTAATCTCTAATGCAAGTGATTTTTGTGCTTCTACAAACTTGTCATGTTCTTCATACAACAAATCTTCTTGCTTTTCTAAAAGCACATTCTTATCATTCAAGGCATCAATCAATTCATTGATTTTGTCTATCTTAGATCTATCTAAGCCCTTGAATAAGCATGAATAGTCTATGTCATCATCATCATCACTAGACTCATTATCACTAGAAGAAGCATAAGTGGAGTCTCGAGTACTCACCTTCTTCTCCCTTGCCATAAGGCATGTGTGACGCTCGTTGGGGAAGAGGGATGACTTGTTGAAGGCGGTGGCGGCGAGTCCTTCATTGTCGGAGTCGGAGGAGCAATCCGAATCCCACTCCTTTCCGATGTGTGCCTCGCCCTTGGCCTTCTTGTAATTCTTCTTCTTTTCCCTCTTGTTCCCCTGTTCCTGGTCACTACCGTTATCGGGGCAGTTAGCGATAAAATGACCAATCTTACCGCACTTGAAGCATGAGCGCTTCCCTTTTGTCTTGGTCTTGCTTGGCTGTCCCTTGTGACCTTTTAGCATCGTCTTGAAGCGTTTGATGATGAGAGCCATCTCTTCATCATTAAGTCCGACCGCCTCAATTTGTGCCACCTTGCTAGGTAGCGCCTCCTTGCTTCTTGTTGCCTTGAGAGCAAGGGGTTGATGCTCGTTGATCGGTCCATTCAAGGCGTCGTCCACGTATCTTGCCTCCTTGATCATCATCCGCCCGCTTACGAATTTTCCGAGTACCTCCTCGGGCGTCATCTTCGTGTACCTGGGATTCTCACGAATATTGTTCACGAGATGAGGATCAAGAACGATAAATGACCTTAGCATTAGGCGGACGACGTCGTGATCCGTCCATCGCGTGCTTCCATAGCTCCTTATTTTGTTGATAAGGGTCTTGAGCCGGTTGTATGTTTGGGTTGGCTCCTCGCCCCTTATCATTGCAAACCTTCCAAGCTCGCCCTCCACCAACTCCATTTTGGTGAGCATGGTGATGTCGTTCCCCTCGTGAGAAATCTTGAGGGTGTCCCATATCTGCTTGGCATTGTCCAAGCCGCTCACCTTATTGTACTCGTCCCTGCACAAAGAGGCTAGTAACACAGTAGTAGCTTGTGCATTTTTATGAATTTGTTCATTAATAAACATAGGGCTATCCGAGCTATCAAATTTCATTCCATTCTCTACGATCTCCCATATGCTTGGATGGAGAGAGAATAAATGACTACGCATTTTGTGACTCCAAAATCCGTAGTCTTCCCCATCAAAGTGTGGAGGTTTGCCGAGAGGAATGGAAAGCAAATGCGAATTCGAACTATGTGGAATACGAGAATAGTCAAATGAAAAGTTCGAATTGACCGTCTTCCTGTAGTCGTTGTCGTCGTCCTTTTGGGAAGAAGAGGATTCGTCACTGTCGTAGTAGACGATCTCCTTGATGCGCCTTGTCTTCTTCTTCTTCCCATCTTTACGTCTGTGGCCCGAGCCAGAGTCGTTGGATTTATCATCTTTTGGCTCGTTGACGAAGGACTCCTTTTCCTTGTCGTTGATCACGATTCCCTTCCCCTTAGGATCCATCTCTTCGGGCGATTAGTCCCTTCCTTGAAGAGAACGGCTCCGATACCAATTGAGAGCACCTAGAGGGGGGGTGAATAGGTGATCCTGTAAAACTTCAAAACTTAAGCCACAAAAACTTGTTAAGTGTTAGCACAAGTATGCCCAAGTGGCTAGAGAGGAGTCAAAACACAATAACCACAAGAAATCAATCACAGAGATGACACGGTGGTTATCCCGTGGTTCGGCCAAGTACAAAAACTTGCCTACTCCACGTTGTGGCGTCCCAATGGACGAGAGTTGCACTCAACTCCTCTCAAGTGATCCAATGATCAACTTGAATACCACGGTGTTCTTGCTTTTCTTTTCTCGATCCCGTTTGCGAGGAATCTCCACAACTTGGAGCCTCTCGCCCTTACAAAAGATGTTCACAGAGAATCACGGAGCAAAGGAGGGATTAGCAACTCACACACAACACAAAGATCACAGCGAATACACACACAAGACCCAGACTTGAGCTCAAGAGACTAGCACACTAGAACGGAGCTCAAATCACTAGAATATCGAACAAGTGTGCAAGATTGATGTGTGAGTGATCAAGAGTGCTCAAGGAATGCTTGGTGTCCTCCTCCATGCGCCTAGGGGTCCCTTTTATAGCACCAAGGCAGCTAGGAGCCGTTGAGAACAAATCTGGAAGGCCATCTTTGCCTTCTGTCGTCGGGAGCACCGGACAGTCCGGTGCACACCGGACACTGTCCGGTGCCCGATTTCTTTCCTTAAACAGCGCAGTCGATCGTTGCAGATCTGGGAGCCGTTGGCGCACCGGACATGTCCGGTGCACACCGGACAGTCCGGTGCCCCCTTCCGACCGTTGGCTTGGCCACGTGTCGCGCGCAGAATCCGCGGCCGACCGTTGGCCCTAGTCGACCGTTGGCACACCGGACAGTCCGGTGAATTTTAGCCGTACGCCGTCGGCGAATTCCCGAGAGCGGCCACTTCGGCCGAGGCAGCCTGGCGCACCGGACACTGTCCGGTGCACCACCGGACAGTCCGGTGCCCCAGACCGAAACAGCCCCTTGGCTGTATACAGCCACCTTTTTCCTTTTCTTTTTCTTCCTGTTTCCAATACTTAGACAAGTATATTAGTACACAAAACCAATGTACTAAGACTTAGAAACGTACCTTTGCTCTTGATTTGCACTTTATTCATCCGTTTCATAAATTCACATTTGAGCACTTGAGTTGGCACTCAATCACCAAAAATACTTAGAAATGGCCCAAGGGCACATTTCCCTTTCAGTCCTGGTCTTGAGTGCATTGTAACAATGCCTGAGCAGTAACTGGCTTTGTTTGGAAACCTTGGAAGCTGGTGATCAGCATGTCCTTAAGCTTCTGCCATGATGTAATTGTTCCTGGCCGAAGGGAGGAGTACCATGTCTGGGCCACACTTCAGACTGCCATGACGAAGGACTTTGCCATGACAGTGGCGTTGCCTCCATATGAGGATATTGTTGCTTCATAGCTCATCAAGAATTGCTTTGGGCCCGAGTGCCCATCGTACATGGGGTAACTGGGGTGGCTTGTAGGATTGAGGCCATGGGATAGCCTGCAACTCTGCTGCTAGAGGTGAAGAATCATCAAAAGTAAAGTTGGCATGATGAAAATCATCGTACCATTCATCTTCGTTGAATGAGCTCTCTTGACGAAGCTCCCTATGTTGATGACGCATTTCTTGGTCATCTTGGGTAAGGTGACGCATTTCTTTAGCAGCTTCGTCAATCTTCCTCTGAAGATCAGCCAACCGGGCTATCTTCTCCTTCTTCCTCTGCACTTGCTGATGGATGACCTCTAAGTCCGTGATTTCTTGATCAATTTGCTCCTCCTGTAGAGTTGGGCTGGTGGCCTTCCTCTTTTGGTTCCTGGCCTCTCGTAGGGAGAGGGCATCTTGATTTGTGTCTAGTGGTTGCAGAGCAGCCTCTGGCACCGTTGTCTTCTTCGGCAGCATGCCGAAGATGGATGTTCTTCTGAAGGTTGTGGGAGTGAGTTCACCAGAGGTGGGCGCCAATGTTAGTCACTCTTTCTCAAGTGCTGCGAATCAAGAACAAGGCAACACGATTGTTAATAGTTAAAGACCTTCATCCTTCGAAGTATTATCTCCTCTCGGGTATAATGATCCTTAGACGAAGGTCATGAAGGACACACCTTCATCATCTTATCATATAGATGTAAATACAAATAGAAAAGTAAAGGAACATAAAAGAATGGAAATAACAATTTTCATATATCAGTAATTTATTTATTATTATCTTCCTTAAACACGAATAAGCATTAACAATATCCGTATTACATTGATACCTTCGGCTTGCTAGAAGGTAGAAGAGCAGGGTGACGCGAAAGCGATTACAATCCAGCGTGAACAGTACGATGTTACTGTTCATCTATTTATAGGCACGGGACACAGCCTGGATAAGATTACATCCATGCCCTTGACATTTACTCTTAATTATAATGTGAGTTAACAAGGACGAAGTAGCCTTTCCCCTTTAGGTCGGTTCCGTCCTTCATCCTTGCTATCATATCAAGCCGAAGCTCCTTTAGCCATTGCTTCGGTGTTTATCCATATCACCTTCGAGTTGTATCTTCATATTACACATGCCTTTATCATGAGAGAACCTTCATCCCAAAGCCGAAGCCTCCTATAATATACTATGTCATACTGAAAACATATGGTTAGTCACGTTTTTGAGGACCTTCGGAAGAGGAAGGCCCTCAACAGTTTTTAACTGTTTGTTATATGAAAATCAGCAACAAAGGGGTCCCCAGGTCTTTCAAATTCTCTTCCATGGGGCAAACTTAGTTGAGCTGACAAAGAAAGCTTCATAAGCAGATTTGGTAGCA
Organism: Zea mays; assembly: GCF_902167145.1. NCBI lineage: Eukaryota > Viridiplantae > Streptophyta > Magnoliopsida > Poales > Poaceae > Zea > Zea mays. Next base: position 67,678,088 of record NC_050096.1, on the reverse strand, counting down.
TATGTTCTTGATTGAATGAGCTCTCATTAGTGTTGATATATAACTCCTTGATGTAAAACCACCCTTCCAATTGGTCCTAAAGTTGTACATACTCTCAAAGTACTAGGGTAGTAAGGGCCACATTAATGTTTGATACCCATTTTCTATTTGTCAAAGCCCGATCAATGGTCCTTTTTACCAATTTCTTAGGGATTGCAAGGAATAGATTAGGGTCCAGATCATGGATTGTATTTCCACCCAACTACATGTCAGATCAAAACAAGGTATTTTTTTCTATTGCTAACTAGCGATTTCATAGCCACATAGGAAAAACTCCAAAGTTCATGTGGCACTTGGAAAGGAAGACCAGTCGAAGGACAAGAATTATCTATTTTATCTAACCATGCTGAAAGCTCTCTTGTGGGTTTTGGTGTTTGGATGACAACCCAATTAAAGGACTAACAAGTGTGCTGAGTGTTGAACAGGTGTTTTATGCAAAGCTAATAGGGTTCAACACAAGTAAACAGGTGTGATGGTCCAAAGACAGAATTAACTATAGATAATGGACATCACAAGAAAGATGGACATTGCTTAAGTGAGACTTGATGTGCATAACTTGGAGACAACCGATCAAACCAAGGTTGGAAGCAAGAGAGCTTCGATGTACCGAGTGCACGGGAGAAACCCAAGGAGACCAGGAACCCAAAGCCAGGGGTGAAGAAGGAGACTTGCGGAATCAAGGTTGATCGAGTTAAGAAGAGTTATGGTGCATCAAGGAACACTACATAAGGACATGACTTACAACCAATGAGGTAACATCTACAATTATGTGGTGTAAGTCATAAGGCTCAAGATCAAGCTCAAGAAGTGAACAAGGTCACTGGAAGGAGAACCAATGTCGAAACCAGAACTGGAAGCAGCCCAAAAGAGCTAAGCGCACCTTGACCTTTAGTTTGGGTTGTTCCTATGTTTGGAGATATTCTATGTGACCTTTGCGGGATGTTGGAGCTCAGAAATGTCAATCTAGATCAAGTCAAGCTGACTTGAGGATTTATGAGTCCAATATCAATCTCAAGCATGCCAAATGCTAAAGAAGTGAAAATCAAAGAGAAGGTATGTTTCTAGACTTAGTACATTGGTTTTTGTGTACTAATATATTTGTCTAAGTATTAGGAACAGAGAAAAGAAGAAAAGAAAAGAGAAGCAAAAGGTTTGGCTGTGTACAGCTAAGACTCAGCTCAGTCTGGCACACCGGACTGTCCGGTGGAGCACCGGACAGTGTCCGGTGCGCCAAACTGAACTTCGGTGAACAGACCGCTCTCGGGAGAAGTTTGGCGACGTACGGCTATAATTCACCGGACTGTCCGGTGGTGCACTGGACTGTCCAGTGAGCCAATGGTCGACTGCGCCAACGGTCGGCAGCGCGATCAGCGGGCGATGCGTGGCTTGGGCCAACGGATAGTTGGCGCACCGGACTGTCCTGTGTGCACCGGACAGTGTCCGGTGAGCCAAGACGACCGTTGCTCTAACGGTCATCTGAGCCCGATTTGGAAGGAGATCGCGCACCGGACAAGCTACAAGACCTGTCCGGTGGTGCACCGGACTGTCTGGTGTGCCACCCGACAGAAAGCAAGTATTGCCTTCCAAATTGGATTCCAACGGCTCCTAGGCCCCTTGGGTCTATAAAAGGGACTCCTAGGCGCCTCCAACAAGACACAAGCGCAGCCAACAATAGTATACATCACTCGGATCAATTCTCACTCTCCCTCTTGTGTGAATCTCTCTAGTTTGTGTAGGAGGCAAAGCTATAAGCCTTTAGAGAGTGGAGAAGTGATGCTAAGAGCTAGAGCATAGTCTTGAGCATATCGTTACTCTGCCGGAGTGCTGTCAAGAAGATTGTAAGCAGCCGCGGCTTTGTTGTAACCAAACTCAACATAGTGGAAGGCTCGATCTATCATACTAACAGATCTGAGCAAACGGAGGAAGGAGTTGAAATAGACTCCAAGCCCAGGTGTGGCTAACTCCAACGAGGACTAGGCAAGCATTTTAGGCTTGGCCGAACCTCGAGATAAATCTTTGCGTCTGTGTGCTTCGCTCTGTATTGTGTGCTGACTCTCTGTCTTACTCACTTTTTATATCTGCACTTCAACACTTATCTGTGGTACAAGTTATATTTGAAGTGCAGGGCATTTTGAGACAGGATCTTCTATTCCGCTGCAACCTGCTTGAAGGGTCCTTCATTCCACTGCAATCTGGTCTTCGAGTAGAGTAAGAACTAAAGTTTTAAAGTGATAATTTTTATTCGCCTATTCACCCCCCTCTAGGCGACATCCAGATCCTGTTCCTGGGCAAAGGGAACTTTCACATGCCCATCTCAGGCGCAAAGCCAACCTAGGAGTTCTAAATTATGGACTCTTAGGCCCCCATGATATGGTATAATGACATGATCCCAAGGCACAAGATATTTACTCCCCATTAGCATTTTTCTGACTAGTCCAAATAAAGCCATGTCGCAATTGGTCAACCTCCATGGCCACCCATTTAGGCATATCAAGGACAATCATGGAATAAACTAGAATGGCAGGGAACACAACCTTAACAATAATGAACTGATTAACTCAATTCATTAGCGAAGCTCTCCATCAAGGGAAGTTATTAGCCATTTTATCAATTAATCTAAGCCAATCCGCTTTTCTTGGCTTTTTAATCCCCGAAGGAATATCCAAAGAGTTTTATGGGAATTCTAAAATTTCACAAGAAAGAATGATGGACAGCAAGGCAAGGTTATTAGGCAAACATTTGATTGACATAATAAAGCTTTTCTTAGTGCTTGGAACAAAACCCGAATCCTAGCAAAAAACATCCAGTAATACCTTGATAAGGAAGAGATAAGAATAACAAGGTTGCAATAATAACACCACATCATCATCATAGATTGAATTTTAGTGTTGTAGTCTTAGGATTGGAAGGGGTTTGAGAAGACTCAATCGAGCAGCATGATTTGCTAGAGAGTTGAGAACATCCATGACTACAATAAATATCATTGGTGACAACGGGTCACCCGACCTTAGCCCATGTCAGTGGTCAATTGGGGATCCTGCATCACCATCAACTAGAACTCGAGAGGAAGTTATAGAGGAGAATGCATAAGAGGTTGCACCATCTCTGAAACCAATATGTCATAGCACTTCAAAAAGAAACAACCACAAGACTGAGTCAAAAGCCTTACTAATATCTAATTTGAGGAGGATATGCATTTCCTTTCTTTGATTTAAGTTTTTGTTAAAGAACTTAAGCTTTCAACCTTTTTCTTGCCCTTCATCCCTTTGTCCTCTTCACATGAGATAGCAATTCCTCTTGATGAAGCAACCTCTTCTTGACCCATCTTTTGTGTCATCTCAAATGCCACAATCGTGCCATCATTTGACTCAATTCTTCCATATCATGGAGGATGGTGATGATGCTCCCATGTTTTTATTATGGTAATAAGGAGATGATCTTCCTCATAATATTTGCACCACCTAGCTTATTGACGCTGATACACCTAGAGGGGGGTGAATAGGTGACACCTAAAATTCATAGCTTAAACAAAAACTTCAATCACAAACTTAATGTTAGATCAAAATCTAGAACCAAAGAGTAGGGAGAGAAGAAAGTTCTTGCACTTGATTGCTCTTGTTGAATGAGCAATTAATACTAGATCAATATTATAAGTGAATATTATAAAAAAACTTGGAGATAGAGAGAAAACAAATTGCAAAAAGTAAAAAACACAAGACAAGACAATTTATTGGACCGAGGTTCAACTCTGAAGAGCCTACGTCCCCGTTGTGGTGTCCTAAAGGAAAAGGTAGCACCCAACCCTCTTAAGTGTTCCAAAGATCAAACTTGAGGCTATAGATGTACATTCGGGCCGCCCGGCCCGGCCTGGCCCAAGCCCAAAAAGGCCCGTATTGTTTGAATTTCGGGCTGGCCTGGCCCGTTTGAATTTCGGGCCGTGCTGGGCCGGCCCACGGGCCTAGCCCTTGGCCCACGACCCGACACGTAATTGCTTAAACATGCCTCGCTCATTTTGGGCGGCCCGAAATTATAAAAGCCTGAAATTCAATTTTTGGCCCGAAATTCACATTAGGGCTCGAAATTCATTTTTTGGTCCGAAATTCACATCAGGGCCCAGAATTCACATAAGAGCCCTAAATTCAAAACAAATTTAATAAAGCAAATAAAAGATAAGACAAAAAAGATTTGACAAAAAGCAAACTTAATATTTGTATTAAGCTACCAGAGCTATACAATGACTACCTCGTTTACAAATCATTTTGTTAGAAGAAAAAAAGAGTATAATTAGCTCTATACAAAGTTCGTAAGTTTAGTTCATTATCTAATGTTCATAACAAAAGTAAAATTATATCAAATACTCTAATTCAAAGCTATAAAAAACATCTAACTAGCATTATCTGTAGCTTTGTGTTCTTTATAAAGTACATGAAAGTGTGGAATGAAGTGTGGTTTTAATAAATATATGGGCCTTTTCATGCCTCTATATGGGCCATTTCGTGTCTGCCTTAAACGGGCCGTGCTCGTGCCCGCCCATGGGCAGCGACCTCAGCCCGGCACTAAAATGTTTCGGGCCATGCCGTGTGAAAGTCGCCTAGAGGGGGTGAATAGGGCGAAACTGAAATTTACAAATATAATCACAACTACAAGCCGGGTTAGCGTTAGAAATAATAATGAGTCCGAGAGAGAGGGAGCAAAACAAATCGCAAGCGAATAAAGAGTGTGACACGCGGATTTGTTTTACCGAGGTTCGGTTCTCGCAAACCTACTCCCCGTTGAGGAGGCCACAAAGGCCGGGTCTATCTCAACCCTTTCCCTCTCTCAAACGGTCCCTCAGACCGAGTGAGCTTCTCTTCTCAAAACAACCGGGAACAAAACTTCCCCGCAAGGACCACCACACAATTGGTGTCTCTTGCTTCGGTTACAATTGAGTTTTGATCACAAGAGCAAATGACAAAGAAAAGAAGCAATCCAAGCGCAAGAGCTCAAAAGAACACGGCAAATCTCTCTCACTAGTCACTAAAGCTTTGTGTGGAATTGGAGAGGATTTGATCACTTGAGTGTGTCTAGAATTGAATGCCTAGCTCTTGTAAGTGGTTGGAAGGTGGAAAACTTGGATGACTTGAATGAGGGGTGGTTGGGGGTATTTATAGCCCCAACCACCAAACTAGCCGTTTGGTGGAGGCTATCTGTCGCATGGTGCACCAGACAGTCCGGTGCGCCAGCCACGTCACCAGGCCGTAGGGTTCCGACCGTTGGAGCTCTGACTGCTGGGCCCGCCAGGATGTCCGGTGGCGCACCGGACATGTACTGTAGAGTGTCCGATGCGCCACTTCTCGCGTGCCTGACTTCTGTGCGCTCTGGCGCGCATTTAATGTCGCTGCAGGTGACCGTTGGCGCCGAAGTAGCCGTTACTCCGCCGTTACACCGGACAGTCCGGTGCACACCGGACATGTCCGGTGAATTATAGCGGAGCGAATTCCCGAAGCTGGCGAGTTCAGAGTCGCTTCTCCTTGGAGCACCGGACACTGTCCGGTGTACACCGGACAGTCCGGTGAATTATAGCGCGGCGGCTCTGAGTTTTCCCGAAGGTGCGAAGTTCAGCTTGGAGTCCCCTGGTGCACCGGACACTGTCCGGTGGCACACCGGATAGTCCGGTGCGCCAGACCAGGGTGCCTTCGGTTGTCCCTTTGCTCCTTTGTTTGAACCCTTTCTCTTGGTCTTTTTATTGGCTTATTGTGAACCTTTGGTACCTGTAGAACTTTATCAACTTGGGCAAACTAGTTAGTCCAATTATTTGTGTTGGGCAATTCAACCACCAAAATCAATTTAGGAAATAGGTGTAAGCCTAATTCCCTTTCAATCTCCCCCTTTTTGGTGATTGATGCCAACACAAACCAAAGCAAATATAGAAGTGCATAATTGAACTAGTTTGCAATATGTAAGTGCAAAGGTTACTTGGAATTTGAGCCAATAAATATTATTTACTAGATATGCATGGATTGTTTCTTTATTTTTAAGATTTTGGACCACGCTTGCACCACATGTTTTGTTTTTGCAAATTCTTTTTGTAAATCCTTTTCAAAGTCTTTTTGCAAATAGTCAAAGGTAAATGAATAAGATTTTGTGAAGCATTTTCAAGTTTTGAAATTTTCTCCCCTTGTTTCAAATGCTTTTCCTTTGACTTATCAAAACTCCCCCTCAATAAATTCTCCTCTTAGTGTTCAAGAGGGTTTTAAGATATCAATTTTGAAAATACTACTTTCTCCCCCTTTAGAACACAAAGAGATACCAATTTGAATTTTACCAATTGAAAATCATTAATTTTAAAATTAGGGTGGTGGTGCGGTCCTTTTGCTTTGGGCTCATACTCTCTCCCCCTTTGGCATGAATCGCCAAAAACGGAATCATTAGAGTCCTTAGCTAACTATTTTCTCCCCTTTGGCAAATAAAACATATGAGTGAAGATTATACCAAAGACGGAGAGATGCTTGGAGCGACGGCGAAGGATGAGTGATAGAGTGGAGTGGAAGCCTTGGTGTTCGCCGAAGACTCCAATTCCCTTTCGATACACCTATGACTTGGCTTGAAATTCACTTGAAAACACATTAGTCATAGCATATATAAAAGAGACATGATCAAAGGTATATTTATGAGCTATGCATGCAAGATATCAAAAGAAATTTCTAGAATCAAGAATATTTAGCTCATGCCTAAGTCGGGTAAATGTTTGTTCATCTAGTGGCTTGGTAAAGATATCGGCTAATTGATCTTTAGTGTTAATATATGCAATCTCGATATCCCCCTTTTGTTGGTGATCCCTAAGAAAATGATACCGAATGACTATGTGTTTAGTGCGGCTATGCTCAACGGGATTATCCGCCATGCGGATTGCACTCTCATTATCACATAGAAGAGGAACTTTGGTTAATTTGTAACCATAGTCCCGCAGGGTTTGCCTCATCTAAAGCAATTGCGCGCAACAGTGACCTGCGACAATGTACTCGGCTTCGGCGGTAGAAAGAGCGACCGAATTTTGCTTCTTTGAAGCCCAAGACACCAAGGATCTTCCCAAGAACTGGCAAGTCCCCGATGTGCTCTTTCTATTAATCTTACACCCCGCCCAATCGGCATCCGAATAACCAATCAAATCAAATGTGGATCCCCGAGGGTACCAAAGCCCAAACTTAGGAGTATAAGCCAAATATCTCAAGATTCATTTTACGGCCGTAAGGTGAGATTCCTTAGGGTCGGATTGGAATCTTGCACACATGCATACGGAAAGCATGATGTCCGGTCGAGATGCACATAAATAGAGTAATGAACTTATCATCGACCGGTATACCTTTTGATCGACGGATTTACCTCCCGTGTCGAGGTCGAGATGCCCATTGGTTCCCATGGGAGTCTTGATGGGCTTGGCATCCTTCATTCCAAACATGTTTAGAATGTCTCGAGTATACTTCGTTTGGCAAATGAAGGTGCCCTCTTGGAGTTGCTTGACTTGGAATCCTAGAAAATACTTCAACTCCCCCATCATCGACATCTCGAATTTTTGTGTCATGATCCTACTAAATTCTTCACATGTAGATTCGTTAGTAGACCCAAATATAATATCATCAACATAAATTTGGCATATAAACAAATCATTGTCAAGAGTTTTAGTAAATAAAGTAGGATCGGCCTTGCCGACTTTGAAGCCATTAGCAATAAGGAAATCTCTTAGGCATTCATACCATGCTCTTGGGGCTTGCTTGAACCCATAAAGCGCCTTAGAGAGCCTATAGACATGGTTAGGGTACTCACTGTCTTCAAAGCCGGGAGGTTGCTCAACATAGACCTCTTCCTTGATTGGTCCATTGAGGAAGGCACTCTTCACGTCCATTTGGTAAAGCTTGAAGCCATGGTAAGTAGCATAGGCTAATAATATACGAATTGACTCAAGCCTAGCTACGGGTGCATAGGTTTCACCGAAATCCAAACCTTCGACTTGGGAGTATCCCTTGGCCACAAGTCGAGCTTTGTTCCTTGTCACCACACCATGCTCGTCTTGCTTGTTGCGGAAGACCCATTTGGTTCCTACAACATTTTGGTTAGGACGTGGAACTAAATGCCATACCTCATTCCTAGTGAAATTGTTGAGCTCCTCTTGCATCGCCATCACCCAATCTGAATCTTGAAGTGCTTCCTCTACCCTGTGTGGCTTAATAGAGGAAACAAAAGAGTAATGCTCACAAAAATGTGCAACACGAGATCTAGTGGTTACCCCCTTATGAATGTCGCCGAGGATGGTGTCGACGGGGTGATCTCGTTGGATTGCTTGGTGGACTCTTGGGTGTGGCGGCCTTGGTTCTTCATCCTCCTTGTCTTGATCATTTGCATCTCCCCCTTGATCGATGCCGTCATCTTGAGGTGGCTCATCATTTTGATTTTCTCCTTCATCAACTTGAGCCTCTTCCTCATTTTGAGTTGGTGGGGATGCTTGCGTGGAGGAGGATGGTTGATCTTGTGCATTTGAAAGCTCTTCGGATTCCTTAGGACACACATCCCCAATGGACATGTTCCTTAGCGCGATGCACGGAGCCTCTTCATCACCTATCTCATCAAGATCAACTTGCTCTACTTGAGAGCCGTTAGTTTCATCAAACACAACGTCACAAGAAACTTCAACTAGTCCCGAGGACTTGTTAAAGACTCTATATGCCCTTGTGTTTGAGTCATATCCTAGTAAAAATCCTTCTACAGTTTTAGGAGCAAATTTGGATTTTCTACCTCTTTTAATAATAATAAAGCATTTGCTACCAAAAACTCTAAAATATGAAATGTTGGGCTTTTTACCGATTAGGAGTTCGTATGATGTCTTCTTGAGGATTCGGTGTAGATATAACCGGTTGATGGCGTAGCAAGCGGTGTTAACCGCCTCGGCCCAAAACCAATCCGGCGTCTTGTACTCATCAAGCATGGTTCTTGCCATGTCCAAAAGAGTTCGATTCTTCCTCTCCACTACACCATTTTGTTGTGGGGTGTAGGGAGAAGAGAACTCATGCTTGATGCCCTCCTCCTCAAGGAAGCCTTCAATTTGTGAATTCTTGAACTCCGTTCCGTTGTCGCTTCTAATTTTCTTGATCCTCAAGCCAAACTCATTTTGAGCCCGTCTCAAGAATCCCTTTAAAGTCTCTTGGGTTTGTGATTTTTCCTGCAAAAAAAATACCCAAGTGAAGCGAGAATAATCATCCACAATAACTAGACAGTACTTACTCCCGCCGATGCTTATGTAAGCAATCGGGCCGAATAGATCCATGTGTAGGAGCTCCAGTGGTCTGTCAGTCGTCATGATGTTCTTATGTGGATGATGAACACCAACTTGCTTCCCTGCTTGGCAAGCGCTACAAATCCTGTCTTTCTCAAAATGAACATTTGTTAATCCTAAAATGTGCTCTCCCTTTAGAAGCTTATGAAGATTCTTCATTCCAACATGGGCTAGTCGGCGGTGCCAGAGCCAACCCATGTTAGTCTTAGCTATTAAGCAAGTGTCGAGTTCAGCTCTATCAAAATCTACCAAGTATAGCTGACCCTCTAACACTCCCTTAAAGGCTATTGAATCATCACTTCTTCTAAAGACAGTGACACCTACATCAGTAAAAAGACAGTTGTAGCCCATTTGACATAATTGAGATACGGAAAGCAAATTGTAATCTAATGAATCAACAAGAAAAACATTGGAAATGGAATGGTCAGGAGATATAGCTATTTTACCCAAACCTTGGTTTCCATCCCCGAATGTGATAGCTCATTGGGGATCATGGTTTTTCTCGTAGGAGGAGAACATCTTCTTCTCCCCTGTCATGTGGTTTGTGCACCCGCTATCGATGATCCAACTTGAGCCCCCGGATGCATAAACCTACAAAACAATTTTAGTTCTTGACTTTAGGTACCCAAACGGTTTTGGGTCCTTTGGCATTAGACACAAGAACTTTGGGTACCCAAACACAAGTCTTGGAGCCCTTGTGTTTGCCCCCAACAAACTTGGCAACTACCTTGCCAGATTTGTTAGTTAAAACATATGATGCATCAAAAGTTTTGAATGAAATGCTATGGTCATTTGATGCATTAGGAGTTTTCTTCTTAGGCAACCTAGCACGGGTTGGTTGCCTAGAACTAGATGTCTCACCCTTATACATAAAAGCATGGTTAGGGCCAGAGTGAGACTTCCTAGAATGAATTCTCCTAATTTTGCTCTCGGGATAACCGGCAGGGTACAAAATGTAACCTTCGTTATCCTGAGGCATGGGAGCCTTGCCTTTAACAAAATTAGACAATCTTTTAGGAGGGGCATTAAGTTTGACATTGTCTCCCTTTTGGAAGCCAATGCCATCCTTGATGCCAGGGCGTCTCCCACTATAGAACATACTTCTAGCAAATTTAAACTTTTCATTTTCTAAGTTATGCTCAGCAATTTTAGCATCTAATATTGCTATATGATCATTTTGTTGTTTAATTAAAGCCATGTGATCATGAATAGCATCAACATCAATATCTCTACATCTAGTGCAAATAGTGACATGCTCAATGGTAGATGTAGAGGGTTTGCAAGAATTAAGTTCAACAATCTTAGCACGTAATATATCATTTTTATCTCTAAGATCGGAAATTGTAACATTGCAAACATCAAAATCTTTAGCCTTAGCAATCAATTTCTCATTCTCATTTCTAAGGCTAGCAAGAGAAACATTCAACTCATCAATCTTAGCAAGTAAATCAACATTATCATATCTAGGATTGGGAGTTGAAACATCACAAACATGTGAATCAACCTTAGCTAACAACTTAGCATTCTCATTTCTAAGGTTGTCAATGGTCTCATGGCAAGTGCTTAGCTCACTAGACAATCTTTCACATTTTTCAACTTCTAGAGCGTAAGCATTTTTAACCTTAACATGCTTTTTATTTTCTTTGATTAGGAAGTCCTCTTGGGAGTCCAAGAGTTCATCCTTCTCATGGATGGCACTAATTAGTTCATTTAATTTTTCCTTTTGTTGCATGTTTAGGTTGGCAAAAAGGGTACGCAAATTATCTTCCTCATCACTAGCATTTTCATCACTAGAGGACTCATATTTAGTGGAGGATTTGGATTTAACCTTCTTCTTTTTGCCGTCCTTTGCCATGAGGCACTTGTGGCCGACGTTGGGGAAGAGAAGACCCTTGGCGATGTTGGTGGCGTCCTCGTCGGAGGAGGAGTCGGTGGAGCTCTCATCGGAGTCCCACTCCCGGCATACATGGGCATCGCCGCCCTTCCTCTTGTGATATCTCTTCTTCTCCTTTCTTCTCCCCTTCTTGTCGTTGTCCCTGTCACTATCACTTGATAATGGACATTTAGCAATAAAGTGACCGGGCTTACCACATTTGTAGCAAACTTTCTTGGAGCAGGACTTGTAGTCCTTCCCCTTTTGTTGCTTGAGGATTTGGCGAAAGCTTTTGATGATTAAAGTCATCTCCTCATTGTCAAGCTTGGAGGCGTCGATTGGTTGTCTACTTGATGTAGACTCCTCCTTCTTCTCCTCCGTCGCCTTGAATGCAACGGGATGTGCCTCGGGCGTGGAGGAGGTGCCTTGCTCGATGATTTTCTTTGAGCCTTTAATCATTAGCTCAAAGCTCACAAATTTTCATATAACCTCCTCGGGAGACATTAGCTTGTATCTAGGATCACCTCGAATTAATTGAACTTGTGTAGGGTTAAGGAAAACGAGGGATCTAAGAATAACCTTGATCATCTCATGGTCATCCCATTTTTCGCTCTTGAGGTTGCGCACTTGATTCACCAAGGTCTTCAAGCGGTTGTACATGTCTTGCGGATCTTCCCCTTGGTGAAGCATGAAGCGACCGAGCTCCCCCTCGATCGTCTCCCGCTTGGTGATCTTTGTCACCTCGTCTCCTTCGTGCGCGGTCTTGAGTATGTCCCAAATTTCCTTCGCACTTTTTAACCCTTGCACCTTATTATACTCCTCTCGACTTAGAGAGGCGAGGAGTATAGTGGTGAATTTGGGCCACCTCATCCGAGTCGTAGTCTTCATCCCCTATGGATGGCACCTGTACACCAAACTCAATAACATTCCAAATGCTTGTGTGGAGTGAGGTTAGATGATGCCTCATTTTGTCACTCCACATATTATAATCTTCACCGTCAAAAACCGGTGGTTTGCCTAATGGAACGGAGAGTAAAGGAGTACGCTTTGAAATGTGGGGGTAGCGTAGGGGGATCTTACTATACTTCTTGCGCTCTTGGCGCTTAGAAGTTACGGACGGCGCATCGGAGTCGGAGGTCGATGGTGATGAAGAGTCGGTCTCGTAGTAGACCACTTTCCTCATCCTCTTGTGCTTGTCGCCTCTCCGATGCGACTTGTGGGAAGAGGATTTCTTCTCCTTCCCTTCCCTTTGTTGGAGGAGTTTTTCTTCTCCTTCCTCTTGTTGCGGGACTCTTCCGATGAAGTCGACTCGTGGCTTGTAGTGGGCTTGTCGCCGGTCTCCATCTCCTTCTTGGCGTGATCTCCCGACATCAGTTCGAGCAGTTAGGCTCTAATGAAGCACCAGGCTCCGATACCAATTGAAAGTCGCCTAGAGGGGGGGGGGGGGGCTGAATAGGGCGAAACTGAAATTTACAAATATAATCACAACTACAAGCTGGGTTAGCGTTAGAAATAATAATGAGTCCGAGAGAGAGGGAGCAAAACAAATCGCAAGCGAATGAAGAGTGTGACACGCGGATTTGTTTTACCGAGGTTCGGTTCTCGCAAACCTACTCCCCGTTGAGGAGGCCACAAAGGCCGGGTCTATCTCAACCCTTTCCCTCTCTCAAACGGTCCCTCGGATCGAGTGAGCTTCTCTTCTCAAAACAACCGGGAACAAAACTTCCCCGCAAGGACCACCACACAATTGGTGTCTCTTGCCTCGGTTACAATTGAGTTTTGATCGCAAGAGCAAATGACAAAGAAAAGAAGCAATCCAAGCGCAAGAGCTCAAAAGAACACGGCAAATCTCTCTCACTAGTCACTAAAGCTTTGTGTGGAATTGGAGAGGATTTGATCACTTGAGTGTGTCTAGAATTGAATGCCTAGCTCTTGTAAGTGGTTGGAAGGTGGAAAACTTGGATGACTTGAATGAGGGGTGGTTGGGGGTATTTATAGCCCCAACCACCAAACTAGCCGTTTGGTGGAGGCTGTCTGTCGCATGGTGCACCAGACAGTCCGGTGCACACCGGACCGTGTCCGGTGCGCCAGCCACGTCACCAGGCCGTAGGGTTCCGACCGTTGGAGCTCTGACTGCTGGGCCCGCCTGGATGTCCAGTGGCGCACCGGACATGTACTGTAGAGTGTCCGGTGCGCCACTTCGCGCGTGCCTGACTTCTGCGCGCTCTGGCGCGCATTTAATGTCGCTGCAGGTGACCGTTGGCGCCGAAGTAGACGTTACTCCGCCGTTACACCGGACAATCCGGTGCACACCGGACATGTCCGGTGAATTATAGCGGAGCGAATTCCCGAAGCTGGCGAGTTCAGAGTCGCTTCTCCTTGGAGCACCGGACACTGTCCGGTGTACACCGGACAGTCCGGTGAATTATAGCGCGGCGGCTCTGAGTTTTCCCGAAGGTGCGAAGTTCAGCTTGGAGTCCCCTGGTGCACCGGACACTGTCCGGTGGCACACCGGACAGTCCGGTGCGCCAGACTAGGGTGCCTTCGGTTGTCCCTTTGCTCCTTTGTTTGAACCCTTTCTCTTGGTATTTTTATTGGCTTATTGTGAACCTTTGGTACCTATAGAACTTTATCAACTTGGGCAAACTAGTTAGTCCAATTATTTGTGTTGGGCAATTCAACCACCAAAATCAATTTAGGAAATAGGTGTAAGCCTAATTCCCTTTCACCGTGCCTAGGCCGTGCTTTTTTCCGTGCTTCGGGCCGACCCATCAGACCCGACCCAAATGTACACCTATACTTGAGGCCACAAATTTCACTTATATTTTTCTCCTCATAAGCATATCCACATATCAGAGTCTCTTGCTAGCCTTGCACAAGTTGATGGGAGCTAGAACTCCAATGGAAGCAAGAGGGAGGAAGAAACACACACAAGAGCTCAAGAACAACACCAAAAGATCAATCAACACAAGCACAAAAACTACAACAAAGCTCTCTGTTGTGAATATGGGCACTTGGATCACTTTGGTGTTCTTCTTTAATGCTTAGGAATGAATATTATAGTTCTTGAGTGAATTGGTGTGTTAAGGGGGCTGATTTGGGGGTCAATTTATAGCCCCAAACACCCAAAGAGTCATAGGAAGAACCAACCTAGATTTGCTCTACGTGGGTGCACCATCGGACCGGGTCCTATAACCCAATCTTCGGGATCTTGACAGCGCCTTCCGTCTAATGCTGGCACCAGACAGGTCCGATGCACCGCCAGACCATGCGCCAAGTCAGCTAGCTGTTGTGCCGCCCGTTGGAGCCTGAGTTAGTTGTTGGACCTTGGTGGTCCGGTGCACATTGGACTGAGCTGATGTGCCCAAGCATCTGGCATTTTCTGCAGCCCTCTCTAGAAAACTGGTCTAGTGCACCACTGTACTAGTCTGGTGAGCCAAACCACTAAAGCCCTCCTAGATGGCTCTCTGGAAAAGTGGTCTGGTGCACCCCAGACAACCGAACTTTGTTTTTCTTCTGATTTTCCTTCTCCAAATTATTTTTACTTTATCTAAGAGCATTCCCATGACTTAGATAAATAATTATAGTGACAATTCAACAAATCTAAGTCATGTAACTTTATTTAATTTGATTCTCCAACTTAATTTCTATTTATCTATCTTTAATTCCTGCATACACACACTAGCAAACATGTTAGTTTACATTTGTTATGTTAGTCATTAATCACAAAAAACATTTATAGAAATGAATCAAGGCACATTTCTCTTTTAGACGACAATAGAATTGAGTTCATTAATAATAAGATTTAAAGTAGAATGCATGTCTTAACAAGATCATTATCTTTCATTGTAAAAGAATTATATTCATTTAAAACTAGACAATGTTTTTGCTTATGGATATTGCTTGTGCCGTCATGGAGCTTATGTAATTTAAGCGAAATCTCGTTAGCAGTTTTCGATATAATTATTTGATTGGCTATATCCATGCTAAGATATTTATACAAACAATTTTAGCACGAGTATTAACAAAATTCTTTTCTTCACTCGCAATGAGCTTCTCAAGATTTTTAAAGAGTTTTTATCCCATCGTAAGTGACTCTCCAAACACCTAAATCAATGACCTCTAAGTAGCAAACCATTCTAGTACTATAATATGTAAAGTTAGTACCATTAAAGTGAGGTGGCGTACTTGTACCCATCCATCCCACTCTTAATGGTGTCGACTCAACTGCGGTTAAGCCAAAAGGTTTCTAATTGAGCCACTGGTTCTAATACCAATTGGAAGGAATGTGGACGCCTAAGAGGGGGTGAACTAGGACTACTATTTGTTGCTCTAATCTAGACCTCTAATTTTTCTCTTAAATGAAACCTATGTAGATAACAAACAAGCTAATGCAACTATTTTTGTCTAAGTGTTTCTACCTCTACTACAAAAGAAGTTTTGCAGCCTAGGTTCTAGATCTATCCACTAGCCCTATCAACTAAACTAATATGATAAAGTACACAACCAAAGACAACAAGTAAATGAGGAAGCTTATATACAAATGAGATACGAACTTCCATAAATATGTCGGTACTTTTATCGAGGTATCAAGGACCGCGCAAGGGCCAAGCATCCGATCAAGTAACTCTATAGTTAGTCGTGGGCCTTCTCCATACACAAGTGATACTCCGCTTTTGATCACACTCAAATGCTCCTCGCTGTCTCCACTATCAAGCTTCTGGTTAAAATGACATAGGCCTTGTTCCCTCTAATACATGGTGGTGGCCACACCATAAACACGATTGGTGTGATCTCGCCTCACTCAGTATAATTACAACGATGTTGTAAGCGTCGAGGGATTTCAGGTGTCTATTCCTCACTTCTCTCACTAGGGGTTAGTCTAGAAGAAGTGATACAATAGTGGTCTAACTAATCTAAGCACTTCACAAAGCACCTATGCTAATCACCGAGTGATTCTATTAAGCACGTTAGTGTTTAAGAGAAATAGAATGAAATCTCAACTTCTTGTCAATCTGTCTGAGCTCTCACACTTAAAAATGGTCGAATGGGTAGTATTTATAGCCCTGGTACTCAAAAGAGTTGTTGGAAAGATGGCGTGCTTTTTTTTCTGCACAACACCGGGCATGTCCGGTGCGCCCTGGTGTGTCACCGGACACATTCGACGCCTTCCACATCAGCTAGCCATTAGAAGCTAATCATTGTCGACCATTGTGCCGCTAGGTATCTGATGTGCCACTGGTGTTACACCAGACATGTCCGGTGCCTTATACCTAGCTCGATTTTCTTTTGCAACCTCTCTAAGTGTTGTATCCTGTGTAGAGTCCTCCGGTGCTACACCAGATATATCTGGTGTCCTTTAACTCATAGTGTCACTTTGTAGTGCTCTCGGCATGCCCTAATCGATGACTTTTGTCCGGTGCACTAAGTCTTTAGCCCAATCTTCTGTTCATCCACAATTTCCATCTTGTGTGTCATCGATCACGTCTGATGCCTCTCTATTGTGCCAATTTCTTCGTTTCTTTGTGATTCTTCTCTTGGGATTCTTTTATCTTGTGTATTGGACTTGATCTTGATAAGTCTTCAATGAATCTTCTAATGTCTTGCTTTTGAGGTGTTGATCTTCTTGATCACTTTGTTGCCTTTGTCGAAGTCCATGTTGCATACTTTGAACTATAAATATAAATACTAGCAAACACATTAGTCTAAATGGTTACGTTGATCATCAAACGCTAAAAGTTGCTTTCTATATCTTTATACCATTTGACAACTTTTCTATATCCGTGTTCTAGAGAGGTATTCTCGCTCTCTATCTCTTGCTGGTGAAAAATTAAATCTGAAATTTTGAATAACTATATTTTTTTATGTTTAATTGAAGAGCCCGTTGAAGGACACATTTTCCATCAAAGTCTCTAATACTATAAAATTTAATAATAAATAGTCTCTTAAAGTTGCTCTGAGTGCCTATGTAATTTAAATAGGCCTTAAACATTGGCGCTAATACCTTCAAGGGACTGAATAATTGTACATAGCAATTTTGAATAATTAGATCACCATTCCCAATGGACTTATGGAACAATGCTTTTAAAAACGTGACATCTCTGTGAGAATTTATTCAGTCCCAAGTATTTTAAGAATTGTTTAAATTATCCGTGCTAACGCTATGATCTTGTGAAGGAAATAGGTCGACGACAACAGCGATGACAACGACGGTGCGAGGGGAGGAGTTGATGGTGGCGACAGCGAGGTGAGTGAGAGAGGGGGAGGGAAGGGATGAGGATGATCTAAATAATATTGTCCACTAGATTTGAGTGAATAAGGGAGGTGGGTTATCTAGCGAAGTTTAAACTGATGGTCTATATAGTGGTATAGACTGGCATCTCATGGATGGGAGAGGTTGACGGTGGCGGTGGCGCGAGTGAGGGGAGGGGTGGGATCGCTGGGGACAGAGAGAGATGATAGATGATCTAAATAATATTGTGTATTGCATTTGAGTGCGTAAAGAAGATGAAGTTATTCAGCGATCTAAATCTTTGTTTTTTATCAGGGTACAAGGACGTCACGAACGCACACCACATGCACATATATGCGTGCGCGTTAATAACACACACATAAATAGATTGAGAGGCCTAGACCTCTAGTGCATGAGAACACGCAATACTGCTAAACGCACATGTGTGTTACCCTAAAACCTGAGAAAATTCTCGGGTAGGTGGGAAAATCCTAGGACGAGCAGGGATCAAACCTAGGACCATCCGCTACAGGGAGGCAGACAACCGAGCTACGGCTCGAACTCCTAAATCATTGGTTTTGATGGTGTATTAAGTTTGAGTGTAATTTCTTTGGTGGATTTAGCAAGAGTTAGGTGATTTGGTTGGATGGGTTTGACAAAATTTAAATTGATGGATTATATAGTGGTATACATATAACTAATATAACTAATTAGTTATAACAATTCATATGAATATTAAAATTTCATTTGAATCTTTTTATGTCATAAATAAATTGCAAAAAAATATATAATAAGATGTGATTGTCCTTCAGTGCACTCAGCCATCTTCGGAAGGTTAAATATACGCCAAAAGAAATTTTCGAGGAATTCTCTTTTTTCCCCCTGGTCTTCCCATACTGTCCCAAAACCTAACAAAACCCCCACGCCGCAATCAAATAAATAAATAAAAACACGCCGCCACCATCTCCGGCGATGTCGCGCTTCGGGCGCTCCGGGCAGCCGGAGAACCGCGAATCTTTCTCCCTCCTCGTCCTCAACGTCTCCTTCCGTAAGCAACGTCGCTCCCCTACCCGACCCTTGTTGGCTTCCCCCTCCCGCGCGCAGCGCCCTCTCCCGAACACCGCGTACTGACGGCCCCGATGAATCACTGCTGCAGGCACTACGGCTGACGACCTCTTCCCGCTCTTCGATCGCTACGGCAAGGTCTTAGACATCTACATCCCGCGCGACCACAGGTGGACGCCATTGTCACTTTCACCTCACGTTGGGGGCTGGATTTCGAATCGTTTTTTTTTTTTGCTTGAACTTGCTTCTTCTCTTGCAGGACTGGGGATCCGCGAGGGTTCGCGTTCGTGAGGTACAATTACGAGGATGAGGCGCAGGATGCCATTGACGGGCTTGATGGTGAGCCAAGGAAAATTTTCATCCGTTTCTTCGACATTCTTTTTTTTAACGAAAAGGCAGGAGCTCCACGGCTTATTAAGAAGAATAGAAGTTCGTACAATGACACGACACACTCTCACAACCGCACAACAGCCAGGCGTAGCACTTAACGATAAACACACAAATCGAGCCTTCGAAGACTTATTCGTTATTCCATTATTTTTTTTCTTAATGACGAACACACAAATCGAGCCTTCTAAGGTTTATTCGTTATTCCATTATTTTTTCTGGTACAGGGATGAGGTTTGATGGGCGTGCGCTCATGGTGCAGTTTGCCAAATACGGACCCAATGCTGAAAAGATGTAAGATCTCACATGCTACAACCCTTGTTATGTACCAATTCAATTATTTGTTGCATTTCACTGAGGCAGCGAAATCTTGGGTGGTATGCCGTCATCTGGCAGACTGGCAGTAACAGATGCTACCTTGCAATAGAACTTTTTTTTATTTCTAAGTGGTTAAGGGTTATTGATACGCTTTAGCCATTTACATGGTTCTGTACTCTGTAGTTGAATGAAACATTGATCTGTAAGAGTATGGCTGTAGTTTTATGTTTGGATTTTCCATCGTTACTTGTTCTGATCATCATTTTTTTCTGTTTAGCCTTCAAACTTAGATCCTGTTTTGATGCAGGAAAAACTTCTGGAGTTGGAACGCATTTTAATTTCTAGTGTGATTGAAACGTAGCCATCCATAGTAATGCCAATGAAGTATAAACACCAACCACCTAAGTACTTAATTTAGCTAAGGTTGTTTCGTGACCGCAACAGAGTATTTGAAGGTAGACAGGAAATCACATGTATAAACATGGATGTGGCTACGTAAAGTTGGGCTGAGGAGTTTTTCTCTGAATGAAGTTTCACAGTGAAAGCATTCTTACCTCTCTCTGTAATGATAGCTTGGATTGTTCATCTGCTAAAGCATCCCTGTGGTCTAGGTTGATGTGCATGTTCAATGGATGGAAATTACTTCAGGGGCTTACTTGTGGTGAAGTTTTTTTGAACTAAAAATTATTGATGCAGCAGTTCTTGATAGGTGCACTTGCTTCTGCTTCTGCTTCAGCTGCAGCAGCCAGCACCCTTGCCTTGCACCGGTGAACTGCAGGTGGCTGGCTGCTGCAACTGCAGCTGCTGCAGTAGTACTACGGTACTACCGAACATGCTTGAAGTGAGCTGTGCTGAGGTTTTTGCCTGTTACCATTTCATTCTAGTTCGTTGGTTTCGTGCATCTTTCTGTTAGGTTGGGGTAGGTCAGTAGGTGTAGGGTACAGACGGATTTGATGAATTGTTTGATCCACCCATGAAATGCCCTAATTATATGGTTTGGATCGGATGGTTTTGGGTGGGTACATGGGTTGACTTGCTATATTATCTAGTTCAGAATCACTTGCAATCTTGCTGCCTCCAGAGGTGTGTGGCGTCACTGTTTCTCGGTGAGCTGCGACGGCTGGTCTTGACGGCAGCCATGGTGACTGTGCCAGAGGCCAGAACCTCCCACATGTAGGCCTTGAGCGCGGCGGGTGTCACGCTGCTCGTCGGCAAGCTGCGACAGCTGGTTCTGCTGGCGTCCATGGTGACTGCGGCAAAGTTCAGGACCTCCTCCATGTAGGCCTTGAGAGTTGCAGGTGCTTCATGTTGTCCTGCTAGATGTCGAGCATCTCGACGCTGACTACCGTGGCCTCCGCGATCACACAGAACTTCTTGGTCGTAGTGTGATCAAGTCAGAGCTGCTAGTGAGTAGTGATGCTCATAGGGATGTCGATGCAGTTCAGCTTGAGGCTATTGTTGTCTATAAACAAGTGTTGCGCGGTTGTCTGGACACCACCACACTGGCAGGCACATGCAGGACGCCTTGGCAGGGAGCAGCAGAGATGGTCCAGTGTGGCCGCGTTGCTCCTGATGATGGCATGTCGACCCGTGGGTCTAATGGGTTATTTACCTGATCCTATCCAACCCATGTATGAACAACTCTTACGGATTGGGTAGTGTTTTGGATGGATGGATTGGTTAGATCACTAGATCCATGAACAGGCCTAGGTAGGTGCATCCATAATTCATTGGTTGATTTACTTTCATGGAGAAGAACTTTGACTCTAGTTGCATATGTCTGAGTGAAGTTGAGAAATTGCAAGTAAGAGAGTTTCTATTGCCTATTGGACATACAAATCCAAATTGCTTCTTTACACATCTAGCAGAAGCCCAAAAGTCACATTACATATTTACATGGTCAGTTAACTCATTTTTTTTCTAGAAAACACCCATTACAAGAATGCCACTTGCTATCATGTCAAATGTGTTGATACTCTCATTTTACTATTTTTTTAAGTGCATCAATACAGCTCAGAGAAATGTGAAACATTAAAAGCAATTTCACTCACTAATCATTACCTTCTTGTTTGTGTTTGCAGTCATAGGGGTAGAATTACAGAAGAAAATCCAAAGCCAAGGGGTCGTTGCAGAAGCCGCAGTCCAAGACAGAGGTAAGAACTAAGAAATAGGCTGCATATTTGGATCTTACAATGACATACTAGGTACTCCCCCTGTTCCTTTTGTGTATGATGTTTCAGAATTGCATACACTGGAGGAAAAGCTACCTACTAAAATTTGTTTGTCTCTCAAACTGTTCATATTTGGTCTTATTAACCAATAAACAAAGAAAAGTGTTGCTTGAACTAAATGGAATAGGTACACTTCACTATTTTAGTAAAGATATAGTTATGTCTCCTTTAACTGCTACAATACCAAATGAAGATGATCAAAGGAATACTATTCCACTACAAAATATGAAATGTGAATGAATGTATGTTGCACATATTACCTTTGTGATAGCCTATAGCATACAGGGGCCCTGCAAAACGGTGTTCTATTTCATTGCATCATTGCTCGAGTGCCCAAATGGTACTACCAAGTTAGACCTGCAATACTGCTTAAGACCTTTTCAACTGTGATGGTAGCGCTGTTACTCAGTATTAAAATCAGTATACATTTCAGATGAATCTTTATTTTAATATAAGTGCTAGCCATTTGTGAAGGTATCGAGAGGATTATTGGGATAGAGACTATAGAAGGCGAAGCCAGAGCAGAAGTAGGGAGCGATATGAACAGGCCGGGTACAGAGATGGTGATCATCGTCGCCATAGGACTCACAGTATTAGTCCTGATTATGACAGGAAACGTAACAGACACAGGTATGTCCAATGGGGTTGGGGATATACTATATTTATGTTTTGTATTGTCATATCAGAATGCATTATTTTTTACTCCATTCTTCAATACCGACAGTGGCTCTCCTGTACTTAAAAGCCCCAGTCATAGCAGAAGTCGTTCTCCTCGTAGGGCACCTCATGAAGGAATACCTAGCAAGCCCAGAGATGGCCGCGCTGCATGTTCTGGAAGCCCTTGACCCTGAGCTGTGGCTGAATATCACACAGCTTCTCCTGGACAGCTTGAGGCATCTAAGCAGTTCTCATCATTTGTATTTTCTTACTAAGATGGCCTTTGTTTTAGTCCAGGTTGAGTAGACTGAGCTTTGGCAAAAACAACAATGTCTGCTTGGTTACTGAATCTACATGGTGACAATGATGGAATATTGTGTGGCACAGCATTCAACTTCCAGTACTGCGTTTTGTAAACATCTAAGCCTCATTTGGGAACTATATGCATGATGGATATTGTCATTTCTTACTATAGGTGGTGAATTGTACATTCTAGTTATATGATACTAACATATAGGTTGTGCTAACGCTACGATTCTGGGAAGGGGAGGGGAGGGTCGACGGCGGCAGCAGCGTGAGGGATTGAGGGGAGGGGGGCGACGGTGTCGCGGTTGGGAGGGAAGAGGAGGGTCGACGGCGGCGTGAGGGATTGAGGGGAGGGGAAGGGGGTGATGGTGTCACGGTTGGGAGGGGAGAGGTTGGGGGGTAGCGAGGTCGTGGAGGGAGGGAGAGAGATGAGGGATAATCCAAATAATATTGTCCACTGATTTTGAGGAGATGAGATTATGCAGCGATCTGAATTGTTATGTTTCGATGGCATGTTAATTCCGGGTGTAATTTATTTGGTGAATTTAGTGGAGGTTATGGTGTGGTGTTGATTTGGTTAGGTGAGTTTTATAAAGTTTAAACTAGTGGATTATATAGTGGTATATATACATGTCGTCTTGTAGTAGTATTGTTATTTCTTACTGTTCGTTTGACTTTAATTTGTACTGTCTTCTACTGACACAACTTTATTGCCACATTTGAAGAAGTCATACTTATATGAGGGCATCGCTTTGGCACATCTCGAAATCAAATAATTTTATAAATATATGTAAGTTAGGATTGCATATGTTAGCAAAATGAAATGCATGTGTCGTATTCTTCATGTATGGACGTTTTTTTATAATGAAACAATGTATGACTAATGTAACTTATCATAGTTTTTGGTACCTCATCAAGTGTAGGGAGTATGACCATGTGTAGATAGTCGATATTATTGCATATTACTAGTTGCGTATTAATGCTAGTGATTGTTTTCTCGCAGCAGTATGGGTATAAGGTAAATAAAAGAAGTAATATCAGACGATTTTATTGCGATGCCACGTCGCAGTGCATCGATTTTTTAACAGTTGGCATCTTGGAATCCAATAATAATTTTATAAATATATGTAAGCTGTTCATTGTGTATGTTATCAAAATAGAATGTACGTGTCTTGTTCTTCATGTTTTTAAGTTTTTTCTTGTCAGATTTGAGTACTTTTTCATAATTTGGTTATTGGACTGAAAATGTTCCTGATTTTTTTTAAAGCTAAGTCACTCCGTCTTATGAATAACGTATAGGTATAGCCTACTTTAAATTACACATTTTAAAATAATTTTAGTTTAAAAATAAATAATAGAGCCTGATTCTAATCAAATTCGATTTTTAAATTTTTATAGTGTAAAATCTAGAGCCCTACCACCTTTAGGTGGATGACATCTAAGATTTTAGATGTGGCAGTAACAATCCATGCATTTTTTGACGATACTAGCAACGACCAATGTATAGGATCATGTACATAATAGAGTAAGATTCAAAAGTAAAGTTTTGAATATGCATTTAGGGGCTGTTTGATTTACCGGTGGCCAAACTTGCGTGGCCCAGGCAGCGCTCCTAGGCGTTCGATTTCGAGCGTCTAGGGCTGTGATCAGCTGCCTGGGAGGCAATTATCTGGGAGGACATGAACCAAACCAGCCCATAAATACAAGGTGCGGTGAGTTGATCTCATAATGTATTGTTCTTTACCGGACTTCTTTCACCAAAGTGTTATGAATTAACAAACCATTTACTTAATGCTAATAGATAAAATACAATTAAAATAATAAACAAGTAAAACCTATGCATCATGTGCTAATTAACTACAATACGACTTAGTGCACGTTACATGAACTCAACAACTAGCACTCATGTAATCGTGCTAGGCTTGGTGATAGCCGGTGAGCACGATAGTGGTATCTTAGGCGCGACGGCGACGTCCTGGCGGCTAGATGCGAATGACGCTCGGACGCATGAAGGCCAAAGGCGAAGGGATACCGGGGCGGGATTCTTGGTGGGTTGGTTTAGGGTGTGCCAACTTGAATCCTCACATGGGTAGGAATGGTAATGGGAAATTCTCCATAGGAGAATAGCACATGGTAATGGGAAATTCTTCATAGGAGAATAGCACCTCATCTTCGTCCTCATGACAAAAAAATTTCTTCACGGAGATACCCACGAATGTTTGTGGGGAATATTTCCCCATCTCCGTTCCCCGGAGGGATAAATCACAACGGGGATCTCGTCTCCGCTTAAATTATAACTAGAATGTACTTCCTTTGTTATTAATGCAAAATATTATCACTCATACTGTTGGGGGCCTTCGGCTTTCGAAGGTCCTCAAAAACATGATTTGACAATATTTTCCGAGTGAAACATGTGAACAGGTATCTTCGGAGTCAGGTTGCGGGTATACAAGAGCATGGTTAAGACGAAGCTTGACTGGGATGGAAAGCAACCACGACGAAGGATAAGACGATCACGAAGCTATGTGCAGAAAAGCTTCGGCATGACGGCAGAAAAGAGGAACCGACTTAAAGATGAAAAGTCAAATTAAACCTCGAAGAATTGCTATAGAGTTATTGATAAATGTAAAGGACATCAATGTAATTTTACACGGGCTGCGTCCCGTGCCTATAAATAGATGAACAGTACTCCCGTACTGTTCACGCGGACTTGGCATACGCTTTTTTGCATCACGTCTGTACCTTTTCTTTTCATTAATCTGAAGGTACATTTATAATTTGTCTTTATGAATTTGGTAACAAAAATAAGTTGATGATAATATTCATATCATTATTCGTGTTCCATATATGTGCTCTCTTTTACCATTTATCAATTTTACGAAGGTCTTTTCCTTTGTAACCTTCGTCCAAGATTCATTATATCCGAAGGGGCATAATGTTTATAAGGACGAAGGAATTTGACATTTAACACTTTTTATGTTGCCTTGTTCTTAACTCTTAGCATTTTTAGAACAAGTCTCCAACATTGGCGCCCACCTCCGGTGAACTCACGTCCATTTTTTGAGTTTTGAACACCTTCGGCAAGCATCACCTTCGTCATGCCGCCGAAAAAAGCTTCAGCGACAGGGGCTGCCACTCTGCAGCCGCTGGACCCTAATCAAGATGTCGTTTCTCTTAGGGAGGCCCGAAGCCAGAAGAGGAAGGCCACCAGTCCAACGCCTCCGGAGGACGACTTGGATCAAGAAATCCAAAATTTGGAGATGCTCCATCAACAGGTCCAACGGAAGAAGGAGAAGATGGCTCGTCTAGCTGATGTTCAAAGGCAGATAGACGAAGCCTCTGAAGAGCTTCGACATCTTGCTCAAGATGACCAGAACCAAAGGCCCCCGCGCAGAGAGCTTCATCAAGAGGGCTTCTACAACGAGGGCGACTGGTATGAAGATTTCCATCATGGAAATTTTGCTTTTGATGATACTTCTCCCCTGTCAACAGAACTGCAGGCTACTCCTTGGCCACAGTCTTACAAGCCACCTCAGCTCCCCATGTACGACGGTCATTCAGACCCAAAACAATTCTTGATGAGCTATGAGGCAACCATATCTTCGTATGGTGGCAACACAGCGGTCATGGCAAAGTCTTTCGTCATGGCTGTCAGGAGTGTTGCACAAACCTGGTACTCCTCTCTTAGGCCAGGGACAATCACCTCATGGCAAAAGCTGAAGGATATGTTGATAACCAGCTTCCAAGGGTTTCAGACGAAGCCAGTCACTGCTCAAGCTTTATTCCAGTGCACCCAGGATCACGAAGAATACCTTCAGGCATATGTCCGAAGGTTCCTGCGTCTGAGGGCACAGGCACCAACAGTGCCCAATGAAATTGTCATTGAGGCCATGATCAAGGGGCTTCGGCCAGGACCTTCAGCTCAGTACTTTGCCAGGAAGCCTCCTCAAACTTTGGAGAAGCTGCTCCAGAAGATGGACGAATATATTCGAGCTGACAATGATTTTCGCCAAAGAAGGGAGGAAGCTTTCAGGTTCTCTGAAATGACCAGGGGCTTCGGAGGAAGATTTTATCCGAGGCACGTCAGGTCAATTCACAATTCTACTCAAAGTGATGACAAAGGGAGTCAACAGCAAAGGCCACAGTGCTCCTCGCAAGCTTCGGGGCAA
This sequence comes from Zea mays, assembly GCF_902167145.1. Classification (NCBI taxonomy): domain Eukaryota; kingdom Viridiplantae; phylum Streptophyta; class Magnoliopsida; order Poales; family Poaceae; genus Zea; species Zea mays. The sequence continues at coordinate 67,651,504 of NC_050096.1, read as the reverse complement.
TAGCAAAGCTCTTTCCGGCCGCTAGCGCCAAGGGGCAGAGGCGCCAGGGGCTTTAGGGGAAGATTTGGAGATCAACCAAGAAAAATTTACTGCCTATTCTGTGGTGAAGGCAAGGGCCATACCACCAGGATGTGCCATGTTACCATTCAGAAGCAAAAGGAGCTAGCAGAAGCTGCAGCGCAACAGAGCCAGCCGAAGCAGGTTATGCATACTGCTTCGTACCATTCGCCTTACATTCCAGAATATGTAGGCAATCACCCTGCAGCCTCTGTTGCTTCGGCAAGTCAACCCCAAGCATCTTGGCAACAGCTTCCACTGCCACCACCAATACAACGAGGTCCGCAGCTAGAAGGGAGTCAGCACTCTCACCCCCAGCGGGACTTCAAAGAGGAGTCCGAAGCTCGCACAGTCAATAGCACTGTGCCAGAGTCGAAGCACATTTACTGACAAAATATCCTACCTCAACAGCAGTTTTTTGCATTTTCGCATTCAGTTTCACTTTCTTTTTAGTAAGGAACAATTATGGGAAGTTTAAGTGTCTTTTATCATTTTTTTCAATTTCTTGTAACAGTTTAGCTTTTTATCAAAATGAAAATATATCTTCTCCATAGGCTTGAGTTGCCGAAGCACAAGAATTTATGGTGGCACGGAGAACCTTCGAATTATCAAAAACTTGTTCTAAGGAACGCAGTGCAACTTCTTCGAAGTAGTAAAAGTCGTTCCTAAGGGAGCGCAGCGTAAGTTTTCTGCTCAAAAGTCGTTCCGAAGGGAATGCAGAGCTTACAACGAAAAATAAACGCTGATTCTGCTGAAAGTAAAAGGCGAAGAAGCTCCTAAGGGAGGCTTACAGCGAAAAATAAACGCTGATTCCGCTGAAAGTAAAAGGCGAAGAAGCTCCTAATGGAGGCTTACAGCGAAAAATAAATGCTGATTCCGCTGAAGTAAAAGGCGAAGAAGCTCCTAAGGGAGGCTTACAGCGAAAAGTCAGCGCTGATATAGAAAGATTGTGTGCTCTATTGCAGGAATGTGTGTATCTTCTGCACAAATATCATTTTGCATAACATAACATCATCACATCATTTTGCATAACATAAGCATCATACATCATATCGCATGTGGAACAAGAAGGGGACACAGTATTGATCTTCGGAGAATGTTTTGAAAAAGAGAAAATCGTGCTAAGGCACAAGATAAATTGAGAAGAAGTGTAGCTTCATTAGAGAGACAACATAAAACTTTTTTAGCTTCGAAGAATGTTTTCACGAAGCTTGGATATTCTTCATCAGAGAAGTATGGAAATTCTTGTGATATATAAAAGATTTTCTTCACGAAGCATGAAAAGAAGGGAAGGTGTTTTTTCGTCGAAGGCTCAAAAAACGGTATGTATGCAAAATTTCATGCATCGTAAAGAATTAAACCATAAATAGATTATATATTATATTCAAAGTTACAAAGTATTACACATGTCACATTCCAAATATTTTTACAATAGCATTTAATCTTCCCTAAGAACTACTTCTGCAGCTTCGTTTAGTAGCTGATCGACAACTTTGTCCATGATGGCTTCGGCCATTTTCTAATTTCGTCGTCCCCCTTTGGGTAGGGGCCCGGAGATGCCTCAGCAGGTTCTGAGGGAGGAGAGGATACGGCTATATTACTATTACAAACCGCGAACAAAGTTTGAAATCAAAAATTACAACAGAATAAAAACCACTTGTTAATACCTATTTGCCCTTCGGGCTCTGCACTTTTCTCAGCAGCCTCCGCTACCTTCCTAGCATCATGGATGCCTTTTTCGCTTTTTTGAATGATTTCTTGAGCCATTTCTCGGCCGCCATCGTCCCAAATGTCGGTGAAAAATTTTCCACCGACCAGGCTTGCTTCGGCTGAAGGGTCTTTAATATCTTCAGAGGATAAAGCAGCTTCGGATTGTGCTAAAGATTTCACATGCTCACACCCTTTCCTCTCCAAAATAGTAACAATTCCCCTGGCGCCCGAAAAAGCACAAATGTCCCCGCGACTATTCAAGATTTCCTCGAAGGCCTCAGCTTCATGACTGATCCATTCAATCGGGCCTTCTGGATTCCCCCTTGTGAAATTTTCTTCGCTAGAGAATGCGCCAACGCTGGCGAAGCTGGATTTTATCTTCTTAACACACTCTATGGATTTATCATAGCACCTTTTCTTGGAAGCACGAAGCTCTTCAACATTTATTTCCAAATGATTTGCCCATTGATCACTAAGTTCTCGTTTTGTTTCTTCAAGTATGCGTTCTTCTTTAGCTCGAGCTAATTGTTTCCGAAGATCTTCGATTTCGTGCTTCTGAGCTTCGGCTTGAGCTTTAGAACTAGCTTCGTCTTCCTTTATCTTATCCACCAATGTAAGCAGAATTTTGTCCTTTTCCAAGGCTTCGTTTCTTAGCTTGATAACCTCTGTTCGTAGGTTATTGAGAGCAATAGTGCAGCTCTCATCTTCAGCATTCTTTTGTGTCTTTAAGGCATTGCTGAGTATTAAGCCCTATTCAAAAGAATGAATGGATTAACATAAGAACAAAAGACTAATTCAAAATTCATAACTTCAAAATTCACAATTTTTGTACCTTCAGACTATTGTATGCAAGGTTATCCGCAAGATCGTCCTTCGTCATGGCACAGAGGCCAGCTTCAAGCTTCGGGAACCCCATGCTTCTAGCCATCTCCCGACAGACGGATAATTCTTTGCTGTCTGGGAGACAGTATAGGAAGTCATCTTCGTCCGTCCCATTGAACACTAGGGCCCCCTTCGGATACTTCAGTTCTCGGGCATAGTGATTAGCCTCAAAAATCTCTTCTTCAGATAATTTCTTCCCCGAAGCATGTCGCACAATATAATCACGTATTTTGGAAGATGCTTCGGGGGCGGCAGTGTCAATTTCTTCAACCAAAATCGGCTCTGTCATTTTTGTTTTTTCGGCTTCCAAAGTTGCCTCTGTCATTTTTGTTTCTTCGGCTTCCAAAGGTTTTACCTTGGTGGGCTCTGAAGGCCCAGCTTCAGTTTCAAATTGTTGCTTCGAAGCTTCAGCAACAAAGCCTTCAGTAGGCACTTCAGAAGTTTCAACAGTTTTCTTCGGAGTTATGCTTGAGGATTTAATTGTCTCCAAAACATCCAACACATTAACCATCCTTTTTCTTTTCGGGTTCGCTGCTGGACCCTTTTGGCTTTTTGCTGCCTCAATTTTTGTAGAAGGACTTAAAATTTCTAATGTTTTTGTTTCTTCAGTCCTCGGTCCTTCTGTTTTTTCTGTTGCTGGTACTTCGGCCATTTCTTTGATTTTTGGCACTAGAGTTGGTTCTCTAGCTTCAATGGCTGAAGAGGTCTCACCAATAAACTCAGGCACTGTGGCCGGTTCAATATAACGTGGCCGGTGGGTGAGAACCTTTACCTTTTTTTTCTCTTCGGCGCTGGCTCGCTAGGAGCAGCTGAAGCAATTTCCTTTGCAGGAGAAGTATTCTTTCTTTTTTGGCCCCGCACTGGGTAATGGTAGTCGGGGTAGACAAATCCAATTGCATCAAATACTCGGTTAAGTCTCTTCTTCTTTCGACCTCCGAAGGCCACTGATAATGCAGTATCTTCGGCCTTCGAGTATACCCCAAGCAATTCGTCACTTATGGCCTCAATACTTTTTAACCAGTCATCATCTGGCTCAACAAACTTATCTCCGTACTTGAATGTGTATTTTAGCCTAACTAGTCCACCTTCGTCAGTCTCTTTAATGGTTCTCTCCGGCATTTCCCACTTTTCCACAAGTGGCCATACTCTGAAAGCAATGTGTTCTTGGACCAAATCCCTTGTTCCAATAAAAGAGCAGACAACGCCGAAGGCTCCCTGGCATTCTTCGGCTGCTTCATTCATTTCCACCTTCGGTTTCCGGAGGCCGAAGCGTTGCTAGATAGGGCGCATAATGATACCCTTGATATCTTCACGTGACTTCAAGTCATTTTTCACATAAAACCATTCCATCATCCAGTCGCAGGGCCACCTCTTTCGAAAGGTTGGCACAGGGCAGCTTGACCCAGACCGAGCGCCGAAGCTGTAGCAGCCAAAGTTGTTGTGATACTGCTCTTTACCCTAGGGCTTTGTCTCATACAATAGCTCGTGTACGTTACAGAAGCTTTTTGCGTTAGGTTCCAAACCTTGGCTCCTCACGGCCCACACAAAGATGTTCATCCTTATGATTGCTTCAGGGGTAAGTTGGTGAAGGTAGATTTCAAATGTCTTCAGCACTTCCACGACAAAACTGCTCAAGGGAAATCGTAATCCAGCTTTTAAGAAGCTTCGGAATATCACGACCTCATTTTCCTCGGGAGTCGGACAAGTCTTCTCTCCTTCGTCAGCCCTCACAACAGACAAGTCCCGAAAGTATCTGCCTCTCATATTGACAAGATGATTTTCCTTAATACTGGACTTACCAAAAACTGCATGGCTTGGTCGCCAGGGTCGATCTTCGGAATCTTCACCACCACTATCCACATCGTAACTTTCACTGTCGCCAGTATCTTCAGATAAACCCTCCAAAATCTCCCTGGTAATCTTCTCTGTATTAGTCTTTGACATTGATTCAAGAAAGCCCAGGTGCATCTCCTCAGAAAGGCTTAGCTTCAAAGCACCAACAACTTTCTTATCTTCAGACATCTTCGCAAATGCTGACAAAACACACTCGAAACCGAAGCTTAAAAATTTAAAACCGAGCAAGTGCTGTTGTGCGCAGGCTAAAAAGTTGGGTGAGTAGAAGCAGATGGCAAAAGAGCGTGCCAAATAAACTTGCGGTGAGCTCTTATTTATACACCCAGTGTGTTGAAAACTGGAGGGTCCCGCTTGTCAATGACTGTTGCTATTCTAGCAGAAGGAAGGTGTTTTTTCGGACCTTTGGCTTAAAGCCTTCGTCCATGTCGCAATATGAATTTATCATTACAGTAAATTAATATTGCGAGGGGCTACTGTTGGGGGCCTTCGGCTTCCGAAGGTCCTCAAAAACATGATTTGACAATATTTTCCGAGTGAAACATGTGAACAGGTATCTTCGGAGTCAGGTTGCGGGTATACAAGAGCATGGTTAAGACGAAGCTTGACTGGGATGGAAAGCAACCACGACGAAGGATAAGACGATCACGAAGCTATGTGCAGAAAAGCTTCGGCATGACGGCAGAAAAGAGGAACCGACTTAAAGATGAAAAGTCAAATTAAACCTCAAAGAATTGTTATAGAGTTATTGATAAATGTAAAGGGCATCAATGTAATTTTACACGGGCTGCGTCCCGTGCCTATAAATAGATGAACAGTACTCCCGTACTGTTCACGCGGACTTGGCATACGCTTTTTTGCATCACGTCTGTACCTTTTCTTTTCATTAATCTGAAGGTACATTTATAATTTGTCTTTATGAATTTGGTAACAAAAATAAGTTGATGATAATATTGATATCATTATTCGTGTTCCATATATGTGCTCTCTTTTACCATTTATCAATTTTACAAAGGTCTTTTCCTTTGTAACCTTCGTCCAAGATTCATTATATCCGAAGGGGCATAATGTTTATAAGGACGAAGGAATTTGACATTTAACACTTTTTATGTTGCCTTGTTCTTAACTCTTAGCATTTTTAGAACAAGTCTCCAACACATACACATTGTCAAATGTAAGAAATTATGTGTGCATCAAAATAAAGACATTTGTATAGTGAGTGAATTCTTTACAAGGTAATTATTCATTTTTATCATTAACTATTACACGAAAACATCGTCACATGCGAGTTTAACGAGTCCTCGCGGGGAACGAGGATGGGGAATGCTTCCCCATGCCTGTCCCCGTTTATGCGTTAGGAGAGAAGTTTTCCCCGTTTACATCCCTGTGAGGAAAAAACTTCACATCCCCATTCCCTGATGGAAGAATTCCCCGCGCACAACAGGAATCCAAAGAATTCCCGTCGGCTAGAGTAATTCCCATCGATCTGGGAAAAAGCCGATGGGAATAACATAATCAGGGCCCATCTGCATTGCCATCGAACACCGTGTTGCGACTCATGACAAGCTATTTATGTCCAAACAACCATGATCCTCCGTGTCTAAGTTGTAAGGGATGTTAGTGAAAGCGCATGTTATAAGCAAATATTTTAAGTGTTTTAAAGGTACATAGTAAATGTTTAATTTGAATGTTGTAAAAGTAGATTTAGATGTTATCTAGGTTGTTATGGTTATACACATGTGTTGCAAGTGTATATTTTAGTTGTTTCATACTTATGTTACAAGTGGTTCGTCTGAATGTTGCAAAAGTAGATCTAGATGTCGCATATGCTGCAATGGCTATACACGTATATTGCAAGTGTATCTTATAAATGTTTCAGCTATTTTATATGTACGTTTTAAGTATTTTATCTAGATATTATGTATGTTCCAATGAAGATATATTTCAAGGTATATTGCGTGCTTTTGGATGGGACAGCGGGAGCCATGCGACACACATCCACAGATGGTAGGTGAGCCATGTGGTTTTTTGAGTGCGCGCGGAATAGAGCGAAGTTGTATAATTAGGCCATTCTCTGTGTGAGTTTCATGGAAGTTTCATTGTTATTAAATGATATGCCACATAAGCAAACCAAATGACATGTCATATAGTTTAAGAAAGAGATATATAAGAGAGCTTTATAGGAGATGAGAGAGATTTGTGGGGATGAAACTCTGCATACACTATTTCCTAGACAAATGTTGACATGATAGCCTTGGAAACAGTGTGATGAAAGTATCCGCAGCATGGGGTCCACACGGTGGGGCGCAAAAAAACAGGTGGTGCGGGTCTCCTAATTATCCGCGTGAGCTGCTTTCGGATGCTAGGCGTACGTACGTATAGACTTAAATGATTAAGATGCTCAAGGAGGTGAGGGGTGAATTTTGTTTATCTAAAATTTTATGTACAAATTAAAGCCTATTAATGAACCTACTCCACCCCTTGTGTTTTGAAGTGTTTCTACCTTACAATATAGAGTTTTACATCCTCGGCTTAGAACATATACTAGCATGATAATTTTAGTAAAGTAAATACTTGAATATAATTTCTCAAAAGTAAATGATCAAAGTAAAGTAAGTATTACAAGTACCTCGATGTTTTCCGATGGCATTGGAGAGTCAGCACTCTTCACTATTCCCCATTGGAGCACTCACACATGGATATTATTGCTCTCCTTGACCCACGTAAGGACCGAGTGCTCTCTACAGGCTAACATCTTGAGTTGGGTCACCGACAGAACTCTCAATCGCCACTAAAACATCTAGGTGATGTCGATAATCAAGAGTAACAAGCCTAAGCTCTCACTTGATATATCCAAAGCTAACGAGACCGATGTATGCATAGTTACTTTTCTCAATGCGCTAATAACGTTGCTAGCATGCTAATCATATAATTGTCTACTCTCAAGTTTTTTCACTAGAAAAAGGCTACTCCTCACACTCCAAATGGTTTATTTAGTTGATCAAATGGGCAAAAGGCTTCAAATAGATGAAATGGAGGGGGTATAAATAACCCCAAACCAAGAAACTAACATTACCACTCCACTCAGCTTTCAAGGAGGTACCAGACATGTCGGTGTACACCAAGTCCATGTATCAAACATCTGGTGCAGCTCTAGTGACTAGTTTTAGAAACTAGTTGTTATTGTACTTTTATCCAGAGTTTTGTCTGGTTTCTTATCAGTAGATTTGTGAGCTGATAAATCAATAGATTTGGCCATCTTGCCCTCTACCCTATCCAAACATTCCTTAAGTATATTAGCAAGGGTCAATAGATTATTATCGCAATCGTCCTTTCATCTTCCAACATCTTAACATAATTAACATGAGTAGGACAAGGTCGATCACCTCTTCATCAACCTTTGCCTCTTATGCAGCGGATATAGAAGCAATAGATCTTTGAAGTTAGGCTCACAAAATTGAGTGACCTTATCGAACCGATCTTTAGTGCAACTTTCAAGGAAAGCTTTTACATCGAGATCGAGTTTGGCTTGAATCTTCTAGCGAAGCTCATCGGGAAGATTTTCAGTTCATATCAGATGGTTAATATTCTTGGGGTTGAAGGGATTGGTGTGATCTTCCTTACCATTGGTCTCAGTGTTATTCGACATGTCTGAAAGGGAAATGGGCTTAACCATTTCCTATAATCGATTTTGGTGGTTGACGTCCACCACAAACCACATGGACTAACTAGTTTGTCTAGATATCATTTATCTCAGGTGCATAAGGTTCAACACAAACCAAGAAAGAAATTCAGTTGAGGACTCAATCAAAAATTGGAGCATGACTTAGAGTGTGCTGTTTTTGGCGCACCGGACAGTGTCCGGTGTGCACCGAACAGTGTCCGGTCCACTAGGCCGTACAGACTCAAACTAGCCACTCTCGGGTTTCTGCTGGGTGTGCTCCACTAAAATTCATCGGACTGTCCGGTGTGCACCGGATTGTCCGGTGAGCCAGCGGAGCAACGGCTCCCTACGCGCCAATGGTCGACTATGCAGAGTCTATAGTGATGAACAGTGCCACGCAGAAGTCAGAGCGATGAAGTCAGAGGGCACCGAACTGTCTGGTGTAGCAAGACGACAAGCGTCTCCAACGATCAACTGCTCCAAACCCTAACGGACGCGCTGACGTGGCGCGCACCGGACAATGAACAGTGTCTGTCCGGTGTGCCACCGGACTATCCGGTGCACCAATTGCTAGCAAGCTTCACCAACGGCTAGGAAGTGGTTGGGGGCTATAAATACCCGCAATCACCTCATTCATAGCTATCCAAGTTTTCTGAACATCCCATTCATTGCAAGAGCAAAAGACTTCACTCCAAGACACATCAAATAAATCAAATCCTCTCCAAGCCTCAAAATCAACTCAATTCCATTAGAGACTTGAGAGAGGGTGTTTTGTGTTCTTTTGTTTCTCTTGTTGCTTGGATTGGCCTTGTCTTTTTCTCTTCTAAAAGTTGCCTAGAAGGGGGTGAATAGGCAAAACCTGAAATTTATAACTTAAAACACTACAAGCCGGGGTTAGTGTTAGAACTAAAATCAAGTCCAGGAGAGAGGGTGAAAACAAATCAAATGGAGATCAAGCGAATGAACATGGATATTTGTTTTATCAAGGTTCGGTTCCAAAGAACCTAGTCCCCGTTGAGGTGGTCACAAAGACTGGGTCTCTTTCAACCCTTTCCCTCTCTCAAACGGTCACTTAGACCGAGTGAGCCTTCTTCCTTAATCTCACGGGTCACTTAGACCCCACAAGGACCACCACACAATTGGTGTCTCTTGCCTTGCTTACAAAGCACTTGAGAGTAAGATTTGAAAAGAAAAAGAAGGCCAAGCCAAGCAAACAAGAGCAACAAATGAACACAAGAGATCCTCACGCAAGTCCTAATTCACTAGAGTTTATTTGGGGACTTTGAGTGGATTGATCGCTTTTGATTATGTCTTGAAGTGGAGTCTATTGCTCTTATATTGAATGCAATGTTCAGAATGCTTGGATGCTTGGTGTTGTGGTGGTTGAGGGGTATTTATAGCCCACAACCACCAAATGGCCATTGGAGAAGGCTGTTGTCGATGGGCGCACCGGACAGTCCGGTGCGCCACCGGACAGGCACTGTAGGCTGTCCAGTGCGCCGCCATGTCACCCAATCGTTAGGGTTTGGGAGCAGTCGACCGTTGGCACCGTTGTCTTCTTGTGGCACCGGACAGTCCGATGCCACACCGGACAGGTCCTGTTCACTGTCCGGTGCGCCTCTAAATCTGTGGCTCTGACTCTGCGCGCACTGTTCTTCACTGTTCATCTGTTTATCAGCTTTTGCAGTCAACCATTGCATGAGTTAGCCGTTGCTCCGCTGGTGCACCAGACAGTCCGGTGGCACACAGGACAGTCTGGTGAATTATAGCAGAGCGCGCCTGCGAAAACCCGAGAGTGGCTGTTTGGACTCTGTACGGTCCTGGTGCACCAGCCACTGTCCGGTGCGCCAGACCACAACACACTTGGTTTCTTTTGCTCCTTTTAATTGGATCCCTAACTTGAATATTTATTGGTTTATGTTGAACCTTTTTGCACCTGTAGAACATATATTCTAGAGCAAACTAGTTAGCATATATTTGTGTTGGGCATTCAACCACAAAAATTAATTGTGGAAAAGGTTAACCCTATTTCCCTTTCACCTTCTTATTCTCAAGAGACTTGTAAGCAAAGCAAGAGACACCAAGTGTGTGGTGGTCCTTGCGGGGTCTTAGTGACCTATGAGATTAAGGAAAAGGCTCACTCGGTCTAAGTGACCGTTTGAGAGAGGGAAAGGGTTAGAATAGACCTGGCCTTTGTGGCCTCCTTAATGGGGACTAGGTTCTTTAGAACCGAACCTCGGTAAAACAAATCATCTTGCCCACTTGTGTTGATTTCCATTTGATTTGTTTTGCCCTCTTTCCTCTCTCTAACGTTTCCTTGCCAATATTGATTTGAGTTTACTCCCAAATGTTATCCGCATCATTTGAGCAACTCGTGGCAAGAGAAACAATCTTCCGCCTCGGATTTAACTCTAACGCTAACTTTGACCTTAGTGTGTGTTTAAGTTTATAATTTTTAGGTTTCACCTATTGACCCCCCTCTAGGCGACTTTCAATTGGTATCAGAGCCAGTGCTTCATTAAGAGTCTAACCAACTTGAAGTGATGTCTGGAGATCACGCCAAGAGGGAGATCATGACCGGCGACAAGCCCACGGGCTCGGGGAGGACTCCATCTGTAACACCCCTGGTGTTACTGCCACTAAAACCTGAGCATAACATCATAAGCATTGGTATATCATATGTTTGTCACACCTAGTATGCATTCACTAGGCAAAATTTCAAACAAGTTGTATTGATATGACATTTTGGGAATAAAACCCTAGAATAGGGTACCTAACCCTAAGATGGACTTGAAAGGGTAAACAAGGCCTAAATAGGAGAAAACTTCAAAACTCAAGTAGAATAACCATATAATGTCACTATGAATAGACATACATGGTATTCAAACCCTAGAATCCCCAAAAACCATAAAAGGAACCCTGGAAAACCCTAGAGTAAAACCCTAGGGGGCAAAGTGCAAAATTAGTGCACTTTTGGACTAAAGTGCAAAAACTATGAAAGTAAGGTGTCTTAAGTCATATGGTTCACAAATAAGTGGATTTGCAAGTTAAACCTTGAGTTTTGGACTTATTTGCAAAAGAACCACACATGAACTCTATAGGCTATATCTAAAATCAGTGTTTTTGACCAACTTTGAAGCCCTATAGTTTTCAAATTATAAAGTTTTTGCCCTAGGTCACCACATCAATTTTATAGAGCTATTATAGGAGAATAACTTTGATGCAGACAGTCTCTTGAGTTGTTATACAAAAATTAAAGAAATTGCTGCCCAAAGTTGCTCTGTCAGACTTGTATTGAATAACTGACTCTAAATTTGAAAAGCAGAAGTGGTCGCCAGTGTTATTGACCAAACTTTGGGATCAAGATTATAAAGGATCTAGTGCTCGATTGAGTTTAGTTCCTATAGTCGAATTGCAGTTGAAGTATAGCTCCACAGCTTTGATACAGGTAAGTGATCATGTTGTCATACGAAATTTGAGAGTAAATCACGCTCAAACTCGCTCGGTCGGGCGCATTGAAGATGATTCCCATGGTACAGTGACTGGATCAGACTGCCAGCTCGGTCAGCTCGTCGCCGGCGATCCGCGCGATTGGATTTGTGCTGGTCGCCGGGATTCGTGCTTTGCACGTAGAAGATTTCTACGAGAAGGTAAAGATCTCATGGAGGGGGATGGATAAGATCACGGATTGGAGTTTATCACCGTGCTTTTAGCCGTGGCAACGTGGCCGGACTAAAGGCGTCGCCATGGAAGCGCCGGTGACCTCGGTTGCGCCACGCCGTAGCTTGTTACTATGCGGTAGTAATCGTGGCACCTTTAGGAGTATTATCCTTGTGCCGTTGCACCGGTGAATGCCACGGTTACAACCATCGTGTTCTTCCCTATCTCCGCCCGCCAGCACGCCATGGCCAAATTAAGCGCCACCGCCCCCGGAGCCTATAAATTGAGCCCGCCCTCGGCTCCGTCATGTATTCAAGCAGCTAGCGCACACACCCACACCTCAAATCCTCTACCAGAGAGTTACAATTTCACATTTCCCCCAACCCACTCAAGAACACCGCTCGGTTTACCCTTGCCATGGCCAGCTTGCTCCAGGTTAGTTCAATCGCTTTGATCATTTGTTCTAGCGTCCTTAGGTCCTCCTCAAGCTTCACGTACCCTTTGATTGAACTAGACTGCCCTGGGTTGCCGTGAACGCCCGTGTTCTTCCGTTACCCATACGGTCACCGTGGGCAGGGCATTTTAGTGCGCCATTAGTGAAATTGATATTGGGGAAACGGTCCTCAGGTCTTGAATTTGGCTTCGGCCAAAGTAGGACGCTATTCATTGAGCAAATTGGCCGGTACACGAGCTCGTTGGAGCTCTGCGCGTCGCCGTCCACCGTCGAGGGCTTCGGAGTGTAAAGAATTAGAAGTACAGGGGCTCTTCTGAAAGCGTCAGTGACTCACAGAAACAGTGCAGGGAACCCAGTTCGGGTTATTCAAAACACCAGGGGTCTGTTCGCAAAGTCTACAGGCGCGCGGGCGTTTTCCTTCTGTGTTGGGCCGACCTGGGCCGAATTCGATCTAGAACTATTCATAGTTTTTCTTTTTCCTTTTCTACCAGAACTAAAACAATTCTAGAAAATTGTAGAAAAATGATAAAATTACCAAACCAATTTTGCTAGGTCTCTAATTTCTTATAGTATTTAATAAAAATAGTTCCTTGATTTTTAGTCCAAATAGAAAATTATAGAGTATTTAAAATAGCCAAAAACCTTGTTTCTAGATTTTTAGGGAATATGTAATAAATCCAAAATTCACTAAATTTTTAGGATAAACCCTAAATAATATTTAGAAGTCTTGGGTGAAGTTTGGTATGATTTGGACCATGTTTGATTCTTAGAACCCAAAACCCTAGCCCCCCTGCCATGTGAACTTCACTATTGACTCCGGAAACCCTAGGTTCTCGGAGATCCGTGAAGGAAAATTGTATTCAAGACTTTAGATAATAAACTTTTATTATCTTTGCACTCTCATGAGCATTACATGGGCATTCATTATTATGTATGGCTATATTTAGGAAACGAAGAAGAAGTAGAAGTCGAATAAGCGAAGACTTCACCACCACCACCACCTGAGGAACATCAGGCAACCAACTGCTTTTATTTTGATATCTGCGGAACCGAGCCTGATTCACCAGTAACACAAGGCAAGCCCCGGTGCATTTGCCACCTCCTTGTTCCTTTTAAAATCTTTCTCACTTACTTGATGCATTAGGTGATAGGAGTTGTGTGCTAAACTATTGCTGCATCTCCTTCCTTGAACTTGATTATTTCCTAAATCCCTATTTTACAAAAGGTTTTTCTTATGCTTAGCTTTGCTTTAAAAAAACAAAATGTTTTGTTTTCTCAAAAGATGATGTTGCAAAGTGGGTGGGATGTTTTCAAAAATAAAACTTGATGGTGGATCCATCATGGCCATGATGGGTTCAACATCGGAAAAGATGTACCTCTGCCAGGTACCAAACTTTGGGGTTTTAAATGATAAAGCTGAGACCGGGCGGGTGACTTGCACGAGAAGAGCGTCTCGGTGTAGTGTCTCCGTCTGAGTCGATTAAGGACCGTGCTAATGTAGGCTTGATGACCGAGGACCCTTTAACTGGTCACATGCCTCGTCATGGGTAAGCTTTGCCTCGGGCAGACTAATACCAGAATAAGATACCACACAATGGGAGTGGAGAGATGGCGAGAGTAGCGTGTACCCTCTGTGGCAAGAGGTTGGACAGTGGTGTATCTGTGCTCTCGGTTGGCGTGAACCTGATCTAGTCTTAAGAACCCCGGTGGCGAGTTGACATATGCAAGGGTTAAGTGCTACATATGTCGTGTGATTGGAGATCCTCAGCTGAGTATAATCGATTCGGATCGCCGTAACTTCGCGGTTATGAAGACTTGGTCACTAACTTACACGTAGCAATCCAGTGAAGATAAAGGTGTTGGGGGCCTTCGGCTCCCGAAGGTCCTCAAGAAACATAATTTGATAATATTTTCCAAGTGTAATATGCGAACAGGCACCTTCGGAGTCAGGTTGCAAATATACAAGAGTGTGGTTAAGACGAAGCTTGACTGGAATGAAAAACGATCATGACGAAGGATGAGGCGATCACAAAGCTATGTGCAGAAAGGCTTCGGCACAACAACAGAAAAGAAGAACCGACTTAAAGATGAAAAGCCAAATTGGACCTCAAAGAATTACTGTAGTTATTGATAAATGTAAAGGGCATCTATGTAATTTTACACGGGCTGCGACCCGAGTCTATAAATAGGTGAACAGTACTCTCGTACTGTTCACGCTGACTTGGCATATGCTTTTTCGCATCACCTTTGTACCTTTACTCTTCATCAATCTGAAGGTACATTTGTAATTCATTTTTGTAAATTTAATAATGGAAATACATCGATGATTAAACTGGTATTATTACTTCCACATTTTATTTAGTTGCTCTGTTATAGTCATTTATCAACCTAACGAAGGTCCTTTCTTCTGTAACCTTCATCCGAGATTCGTTATACCCGAAGGGGTATAACATTTCTAAGGGCGAAGGAGTTCGACATTTAACACTTTCATGTTGTCTTGTTCTTGATTCATAGCGTTTGAGAACAAGCCCTCAACATTGGCGCCCACCTCTGGTCAACTCACTTCCACTTTTGGGGTTTTGAAAACCTTCGGCAAGCGTCACCTTCGTCATGCCGCCGAAAAAAGCTTCAACGACAGGGGCTGCCACTCTGCAGCCGCTGGACCCCAACCAGGATGTCGTCTCTCTTAGGGAGGCCCGAAGCTAGAAGAGGAAGGCCATCAGCCCAACGCCTCCAGAAGACGACTTGGACCAAGAAATACAAAAAATGGAGATGCTCCATCAACAGGTTCAACGGAAGAAGGAGAAGATGGCTCGTCTAGCTGATCTTCAAAAGCAGATAGATGAAGCCTCTAAAGAGCTTCGACATCTCGCTCAAGATGACCAGAATCAAAGGCCCCCGCGCAGAGAGCTTCATCAAGAGGGTTTCTACAACGAGGATGACTGGTATGAAGATTTCCATCATGGAAATTTTGCTTTTGATGATGCTTCTCCCTTGTCAACAGAACTGCAGGCTGTTCCTTAGCCACAATCTTACAAGCCGCCTCAGCTCCCCATGTATGACAGTCATTCAGACCCGAAACAATTCTTGATGAGCTATGAGGCAACCATATCTTCGTACGGTGGCAACACGGCGGTCATGGCAAAGTCCTTCGTCATGGCTGTCAGGAGCGTTGCACAAACTTGGTACTCTTCCCTTAGGCCAGGGACAATCACCTCATGGCAAAAGTTGAAGGATATGCTGATAACCAGCTTCCAAGGGTTTCAGACGAAGCCAGTCACTGCTCAAGCTTTATTCCAGTGCACCCAGGATCACGAAGAATACCTTCAGGCATATGTCCGAAGGTTCCTACGTCTGAGAGCGCAGGCACCAACAGTGCCCAATGAAATTGTCATTGAGGCCATGATCAAGGGGCTTCGGCCAGGACCTGCAGCTCAGTACTTTGCCAGGAAGCCTCCTCAGACACTGGAGATGCTGCTCCAGAAGATGGACGAGTACATTCGAGCTGACAATGATTTTCGCCAAAGAAGGGAGGAAGCTCTCAGGTTCTCTGAAATGACTAGAGGCTTCGGAGGAAGATTTTATCCAAGGCACGTCAGGTCAATTCACAATTCTACTCAAAATGACGACAAAGCGAGTCAACAGCAAAGGCCACAGTGCTCCTCGCAAGCTTCGGGGCAACAACAAAGCTCCTTCCGACCGCCAGCGCCAAGGGGCAGAGGCGCCAGGGGCTTCGGGGGAAGATTTGGGGATCAACCAAGAAAAATATACTGCCTATTCTGTGGTGAAGGTAAGGGCCACACCACCAGGATGTGTCACATTACCATCCAGAAGCAAAAGGAGTTAGCAGAAGCTGCTGCACAACAGAATCAGCCGAAGCAGGTCATGCATACTGCTTCGTACCATTCGTCTTACATTCCAGAATATGTAGGCAATCACCCTGCAGCATCTGTTGCTTCGGCAAGCCGACCCCAAGCTTCCTGGCAACAGCTTCCACCGCCACCACCAATACAACGAGCTTCGCAGCCAGAAGGGAGCCAACACTCTCACCCCCAGAGGGACTTCAGAGAAGAATCCGAAGCTCGCACAGTCAATAGCACTGTGCCAGAGTCGAAGCACATTTATTGATAAATATCCTACCAAAACAGCACTTTTTTCGCATTTTTACATTCAGTATTACTTTTTTTGTTAATAAGGAACAATTATGGGAAGTTTAGGTGTCTTTTATCGTTTTTCAATTTCTTGTAACACTTTCTCCATGAAAAGTGCAAATTGTTGCCGAAGCATACGAATTTATGGTGGCATGAAGGACCGTTGTATTGTCAAAAGTTTTTTATAACAGACACAGTGCAAATTGTTCGAAACAGTGAAAAGTCGTTCCTAAAGGAGCGCAGAGTAAGTTTTCTGAGCTTACAGCGAAAAGTCAGCGCTGATTCCGCCGAAAGTAAAAGGCGAAGAAGCTCCTAAGGGAGGCTTACAGCAAAAAATAAACGCTGATTCCGCTGAAAGTAAAAGGCGAAGAAGCTCCTAAGGGAGGCTTACAGCGAAAAGTCAACGCTGATATAAAAAGTGTGTGTGCTCTATTACAGGGATATGTATCTGTGGCACAAATGTCATTTTGCATAACATAACATCATCACATCATTTTGCATAACATCAGCATCATACAGCATATTGCATGTGAAATAAGAAGGGGGTACAGTCTTGATCTTTGGAGAATATTTTGGAAAAGAGAAAATCGTACTAAAACACAAGACAAGTTGAGAAGAAATGTAGCTTCATTAGAGAGGCAACAAAAAACTTTTCTATAGCGTCGGAGAATATTTCACGAAGCTTGGATAATCTTCACCAACGAAGTATGCAATTTCTTGTGAATATAAGATTTTCTTCACGAAGCATGAAAAGAAGGGAAGGTGTTTTTTCGCCGAAGGCTCAAAAAATGGTATGTATGCAAGATTTCATGCATCGTAAAGAATTAAAACTATACATGGATTATATATTACATTCAAAGTTACAATATATTACATACGCTACGTTCCAAATGTTTTTACAGTAGCATTTAATCCTCTTTAAGAACTATTTCTGCAGCTTCGTTCAGTAGCTGGTCGACAACCTTGTCCATAATGGCTTCGGCCATTTTTCTAATTTCATCGTCCCCCTTCGGGTGGGGGCCCGGAGATGCCTCAGCAGGTTCTGAGCGAAGAGAAAATACGGCTATATTACTATTACAAACCGTGAACAAAGTCTGGAATCAAAAATTACAACATAATAAAAATCACTAATTAATACCTATTTGCCCCTCGGGCTCTGTACTTTTTTCGGCAGCCGCCGCTACTTTTCTAGCATCATGGATGCCTTTTTCACTCTTTTGAATAATTTCTTGCGCCATTTCTCGGCCGCCGTTGTCCCAGATATCGGTAAAAAAATTTCCGCCGATCATGCTTGCTTCGGCTGAGGGGTCTTTAATGTCCTCGGAGGACAAAGTAGCTTCGGATTGTGCTAAAGATTTTACATGCTCACAACCTCTCTTCTCCAAAACAGTAGCAATTCCTCTAGCACCCGAAAAAGCGCATATGTCTTCACGGCTATTCAGGATTTCTTCGAAGGCCTCAGCTTCGTTACTGATCCACTCCATCGGACCTTCGGGATTGCCCCTTGAGAAATTCTCTTCGCTAGAGAATGCGCCAACATTGGCAAAGCTGGATTTTATCTTTTTAACGCACTCTATGGATTTAACATAGCTTCTTCTCTGAGAAGCACGAAGCTCTTTAACATTAACTTCCAAATGATCTGCCCATTGATCGCTTAATTCTCGTCTTGTTTCTTCAAGAGTGCGTTCTTCTTTGGCTCGGACTAGTTGTTTACGAAGATCTTCAATTTCACGCTTTTGAGCTTCGGCTTGAGTTTTAGTGTTAGCTTCGTCTTCCTTCATTTTCTCCACTAATGTAAGCAGAATTTTGTCCTTCTCCAAGGCTTCGTTTCTTAGCCTGATAACCTCTGTTCGAAGGTTGTTGAGAGCAATGGTGCAGCTCTCATCTTCGGCATTCTTCTGAGCCCTCAAGGCATTACTGAGTATCAAGCCCTATTCAAAAGAATGAATGATTTAACATAAGAGCAAAAAACTAATTCAAAATTCATAAACTTCAAAATTCACAATTTTCGTACCTTCAGACTATTGTACGCCAAGCTATCCGCAAGATCCTCTTTCGTCATGGCGCAAAGGCCAGCTTCGAGTTTCGGGAACCCCATGCTTCTAGCCATCTCCCGACACACGGATAATTCTTTATTCTCTGGGAGACAGTACAAGAAATCATCTTCGTTTGTCCCATTGAACACTACGGCCCCCCTCGGATATTTCAGTTCTCGGGCATAGTGGTTGGCTTCAAAAATCTCTTCTTCAGATAGTTTCTTCCCCGAAGCATGTCGCACAATATAATCATGTATTTTGGAAGATGCTTCGGGGGTGGCAGTGCCAATTTCCTCAGTCAGAATCGGCTCTGCTATTTTTGCTTTTTCAGTTTCTAAACTTGCCTTCAAAGGTTGTATCTTGGTGGATTCCGAAGGCCCAGCTTCAGTTTCAAACTGCTGCTTTGAAGTTTCGGCAGCAAAGGCTTCAGTAGACACTTCAACAGTTTTCTTTGGAGTTGTGCTTGAAGATTTAATTGTCTCCAAAACATCCAGCACATTAACCATCCTTTTTCTTTTCAGGGTCGCTGCTGGCCCCTTCTGGCTCTTAGCTGTCTCAACTTTTGACGAAGGACTTATAACATCTAGAGTTTTTCTTTCTTCAGATTTCTCTTTTCTTATTGCTGGTGCTTCGGCCATTTTTTCGGATTTTGGCGCTGCAGTTGGTTCTCTGGCTTCGGTGGCCGAAGAGGCCTCTCCAATAAACTCGGGCACTGTGGCCGGCTCAATGCAGCGTGGAGGGTGTGTGGACACTTTTACTTTCTTCCTCTTCAGCGCTGGCTCCCCGGGAGCAGTCGAAGCAGTGTCCTTTGCAGGAGAAGCATTTTTTCTCTTTTGACCTCGCATTGGATAATAGTAGTCGAGATAGATAAATCCAATTGCAAATACTCGGTTGAGTCTCTTCTTTTTTCGGCCTCCGAAAGCTGCTAATAATGCAGTGTTTTCGGCCTTCGAGTATGCCCCAAGCAATTCATCACTTACATTCTCAATGCTTTTGAGCCAATCATCATCCGGTTCAACAAACTTATCTCCATACTTGAATGTGTATTTCAGCCTGATTAATCCACCCTCGTCAGCTTCTTTAACGGTCTCTTTCGGCATTTCCCAGTCATCTACAAGTGGCCACACTCTGAACGCAATATGCTCTTGCATTAAATCCTTGGTCCCAATAAAAGAACACACTACGCCGAAGGCCCTCTGGCATTCTTCAGCTGCTTCGGCCATTTCTACCTTTGGTTTCCGGAGTTCGAAGCGCTGCCAGATAGGGCGCATGATGATGTCTTTGATATCTTCCCGAACCTTCAAATCATTCTTCACGTAGAACCATTCCTTCATCCATTCCCCGGGCCATCTCTTCCGAAAGGTTGGCACGGGACAGCTTGACCCAGACCGGGCACCGAAGCTATAGCAACCAAAATTATTATGATATTGCTCCTTACCCTAGGGTTTTGTCTCATATACTAGCTCGTGTATATTGCAAAAGCTTTTTGCACTTGGCTCCAGGCCCTGGCTCCTCACGGCCCAGACGAAGATTCCCAATCTTATCACTGCTTCGGGGGTAAGTTGATGAAGGTAAATTTGATATATTTTCAGAACTTCTACCACAAACCTGCTTAGAGGGAATCGTAACCCAGCCTTTAAAAAGCTTCGGAAGATCACGACCTCATTATCTTCGGGGGTCGGCATAGTTTTTTCTCCGTCATCTGCCCTCACGATGGATATATCTCGGAAATATCTCCCCCTCATATTTTCAAGGTGACTCTGCTTTATAGTTGATTTTCCGAAGTTTGAGTGACTAGGCCGCCACGGGCGATCTTCGGAGTCCTCCCCACCACTATCCACATCATAGCTATCACTGTCGCCAGTATCTTCAGATAAACCCTCCAAAGTTTCCTTGACAATCTTTTCCGTATTGGTCTTCGACATCGACTCAAGAAAACCCAGGTGCATCTCCTCCGAAAGGCTTAGCTTCGAAGCACCAGCAACTATCTTTTCCTCAGACATTTTCACGAATGCTAGCAAAACAGACTTGACACCGAAGCTTAAAAATCTAAGACCGAGCAAACGCTGACGCGCGCAGGCTGAAAGCTGGGTGCGTAGGCTAATAGCTGGGTGAGAAAAAGCAGGTGGCAAAAGGGCGTGCCAAATAAACTCGCGATGAGCTTGTATTTATACACCCAGTATGTCGAAAACTGGAGGGCCCCGCTTGTCAATGACTGTTGCTATTCTAGCAAAAGGAAGGTGTTTTTCGGACCTTCGGCTTAAAGCCTTCGTCCATGTCGCAATATGAATTTATCTTGACAATAAATTGATATTGCGAGGGGCTACTGTTGGGGGCCTTCGGCTCCCGAAGGTCCTCAAGAAACATAATTTGATAATATTTTCCAAGTGTAATATGCGAACAGGCACCTTCGGAGTCAGGTTGCAAATATACAAGAGCGTGGTTAAGACGAAGCTTGACTGGAATGAAAAACGATCATGACAAAGGATGAGGCGATCACGAAGCTATGTGCAGAAAGGCTTCGGCACAACAACAGAAAAGAAGAACCGACTTAAAGATGAAAAGCCAAATTGGACCTCAAAGAATTACTGTAGTTATTGATAAATGTAAAGGGCATCTATGTAATTTTACACGGGCTGCGACCCGAGTCTATAAATAGGTGAATAGTACTCTCGTACTGTTCACGCTGACTTGGCATATGCTTTTTCGCATCACCTTTGTACCTTTACTCTTCATCCATCTGAAGGTACATTTGTAATTCATTTTTGTAAATTTAATAATGGAAATACATCGATGATTAAACTGGTATTATTACTTCCACATTTTATTTAGTTGCTCTGTTATAGTCATTTATCAACCTAACGAAGGTCCTTTCTTCTGTAACCTTCGTCCGAGATTCGTTATACCCGAATGGGTATAACGTTTCTAAGGGCGAAGGAGTTCGACATTTAACACTTTCATGTTGTCTTGTTCTTGATTCATAGCATTTGAGAACAAGCCCTCAACAAAAGGGTTGTTAAGAATTTGGCTAGTATAGGTCAAGTGATTGAATTAGGGTAGACAGAACCCTAGCTGTAGGTAATTTTTACTTAACCTGACAAATAAAACTGGATTTTTAAGGATCCACTCTTAGTAAGCATTTCTGCAAACAGAGTCATTGATTATTGATAAGCCCTACCTTGACTCCCTCTAGACAGCATACCCTTGAGTCTTTTCTTTAGTCGGGTAAGACTTGCTGAGTAATTCCATACTCAGGGCTTTGTCCCATGTTGTTTTAGGTGAAGAAGCGACAAACTTTTGTTGCTTCTGTTCAAAGGTGGTACCAAAGGAAGAGAATCAAGACTAAAGCTGCGGGAGGAAAGGATCCTCCGTAAAACTTTTGTTTAATACTTATCAGGAGGGGTTTTTGCCTCCCGTGGTTTGTAATAATAATACTCAGTACTTATATATTATGTTCTGGTCTGTAACTATATAACTGTGTCTTACTTTTCAATAAAGGTAAGTTAATGTAATTGCTTTCGCATTTTCGCACCTCCGATGTATTGTAATGTCTGCGTAACGGGTGAAACGCTCTTGGGAAAGGTAAGGAAAGCAGATACTGAACTTGTCAAGTGATTCAGGGGCACCTGCAGGGTTGTCTGAGGTCCGTTGGACAAGGACAACTGTATGTGGGCATAATGACTTGGGAGATTCCGTCACAGCTGGTATCGGAGCGAAGCCCATCTCTGCAGATAATATGAGGCATCTTCAAAAAGAATTTTCAAAGACTTATCTAGAACATTTCTTCCTTTCTTATCTAGCTTCCTTCTTGAAAGGGAAATGTGCCCTTGGGCCATTTCTAAGTATTTTGGTGATTGAGTGCCAACACAAGTGCTTAAGTGTAGATCTATGCCAATTGATGGACAAAGTGCAAATCAAGTCTAAAGGTATGTTTCTAGACTTAGTACATTGTTTTTAGAACTAATGTATTGTGTCTAAGTGCTGGAAACAGGAGAAATCGAATTGGAAAAGACTTAGCTTTGTTCAGCCAAAGTCTGCTCAGTCTGGGTGCACCGGACTGTCCGGTGATGCACCGGACAGTGTCCGGTGCGCCAGGCTGGCTCTGGCGAACTCACTGTTCTCGGGACTTCGACGGCGGTGTACTGCTATAAATCACCGGACTGTCCGGTGAGCCGTTCACAGGCGAACTCGTCGCTCTCGGGAGATGATTAACGGCGTACGACTATAATTCATCGGACTGTCCGGTGGTGCACCGGACTGTCCGGTGAGCCAACAGTCAGCCGGGCCAACGGTCGGCCGAGGATTCCGCGCGTGACGCGTGGCCGAGCCAACGGTCACAAGGGGGCACCGGACAGTGTCCGGTGCGCCAACGGCTCTGAATCTCCAACGGTCGGCTTCGTCAAAGAAGGAAAGAAATCCGCACCGGACAGTGTTCGGTGGTGCACCAGACTGTCCGGTGCGCCAGGCGACTGAAGGCAAGAATTGCCTTCCTGGAATGCTCTCAACGGCTCCTAGCTGCCTTGGGGCTATAAAAGGGACCACTAGGCGCATGGAGGAGTACGCCAAGCATTCTCCAAGCATTCCTAAGCACCAAGACTTCGATTCCGCGCATTTGATTCCTTGTGAGAGCAACTAGAGCTCTATTTGAGTTGTGAACTCGTCGGGTTGTGTTGTGAGCTCTTGTTGCGACTTGTGTGCGTGTTGTCGCTGTGATTTTGTGTCTTGTGTGCATTGCTCATCCCTCCCTTACTCCGTGCTTCTTTGTGAACATCTTTTGTAAGGGCGAGAGACTCCAAGTTGTGGAGATTCCTCGCAAGCGGGATATAGAAAGGCAAAGCAAAACACCGTGGTATTCAAGTGGGTCTTTGGACCGCTTGAGAGGGGTTGATTGCAACCCTCGTCCGTTGGGATGCCACAACGTGGAGTAGGCAAGTTTTGTACTTGGCCGAACCACGGGATAAACCACTGTGTCTATCTGTGTTGATCCTCTTGTGGTTGTTGTGTTTTGCAAGAACTCCTCTCTAGCCACTTGGCATCATTGTGCTAACTCCTAATCAAGTTTTGTGGCATTAAGTTTCAAGTTTTACAGGATCACCTATTCACCCCCCCCCCGCTAGGTGCTCTCAATTGGTATCAGAGCCGTTCTCTTCAAGAAAGGGACTAACCACCCGAAGAGATGGATCCTAAGGGCAAGGGGATTGTGATCAATGATAAGGAGAAGGAGTCCTTCGTCAACGAGCCGAAGGACGACAAGCCTACCGACTCGGGCTCGGGCCACAAATGTAAAGATGTGAAGAAGAAGAAGACAAGGCGCATCAAGGAAATCGTCTACTACGACGACAGCGACGAGTCCTCTTCTTCCCAAAAAGACGACGACAACGACTACGAGAAAAAGAAAACGGTTAACTCAAACTTCTCTTTTGATTATTCTCGTATTCCGCATAGTTCAAATTCACATTTGCTTTCCATTCCTCTTTGCAAACCTCCACACTTTGATGGGGAGGACTACGGATTTTGGAGTCACAAAATGCGTAGTCACTTGTTCTCTCTCCATCCAAGCATATGGGAGATTGTTGAGAGTGGAATGAAATTTGATAGTACTGATAGTCCCATGTTTATAAATGAACAAATCTGAAAGGGAAATGTGCCCTTGGGCCATTTCTAAGTATTTTGGTGATTGAGTGCAAACACAAGTGCTTAATTGTGAATCTATGCCCATGGATGAACAAGGTGCAAATCACAAGTAAAGGTATGTTTCTAAGCCTTAGTACATTGGTGTTATGTACTAATATACTTGTCTAAGTGATAGAAACAGAAAGAAGAAGAAAGAAGAAGAGTTGGCTGTGTACAGCCAAAAGACTGCTTCGGTCTGGGGCACCGGACTGTCCGGTGGTGCACCGGACAGTGTCCGTTGGTGCACCGGACAGTGTCCGGTGCGCCAGGCTGCCTCGGGCGAAGAAGCCGCTCTCGGGAATTTGCCGACGGCGTACGGCTATAATTCACCGGACTGTCCGGTGTGCACCGGACTATCCGGTGAGCTAACGGTCGGCTGAGCCAACGGTCGGCCGCGCGATCTGCGCGGGACACGTGGCCTGGCCAACGGTCGGAAGGAGGCACCGGACTGTCCGGTGTGCACCGGACTGTCCGGTGCGCCAGATCTGCAACGGTTGGCAACGGTCGGCTGCGCCTGTTAAGGAAAGAAATCGGGCACCGGACAGTGTCCGGTGTGCACCGGACTGTCCGGTGCGCCCGACGACAGAAGGCAAGGATGGCCTGCCAGATTTGTTCTTAACGGCTCCTAGCTGCCTTGGGGCTATAAAAGGGACCCCTAGGCGCATGGAGGAGAACACCAAGCAACCTTAGAGCAATCTTGATCATCCACACTCAGTCTTTGCGCATTTGTTTGTCATTCTAAGTGATTCGAGCTCCGTTCTAGTGAGAACTTTGAGATAGTCTTTTGAGCTCGATTCTTGGCCGTGTGTGTGCGCATTTTGCTGTGGATTTGTGTGTGTTGCTTCCCTCCCTTACTCCGTACTTCTTTGTGAAACTCTATTGTAAGGGCGAGAGACTCCAAGTTGTGGAGATTCCTCGCAAACGGGAAAAGAGCAAAGAAAAGAAGAACACCGTGGTATTCAAGTTGATCATTGGATCACTTGAGAGGAGTTGAGTGCAACTCTCGTCCGTTGGGACGCCACAACGTGGAGTAGGCAAGTTTTGTACTTGGCCGAACCACGGGATAACCACCGTGTCATCTCTGTGATTGCTTTCTTGTGGTTATTGTGTTTTGACTCCTCTCTAGCCACTTGGCAAGAACTGTGCTAACACTTAACAAGTTTTTGTGGCTATAAGTTTAAGTTTTACAGGATCACCTATTCACCCCCCCCTCTAGGTGCTCTCAATTGGTATCGGAGCCGTTCTCTTCAAGAAAGGGACTAGCCGCCCGAAGAGATGGATCCCAAGGGGAAGGGAATCGTGATCAACGATAAGGAAAAGGAGTCCTTCGTCAATGAGCTCAAAGATGACAAGCCTACCGACTCCGGCTCGGGTCATAGACGAAAGGAAGGGAAGAAGAAGAAGACGAGGCGCATCAAGGAGATCGTCTACTACGACGACAGTGATGAGTCTACTTCTTCCCAAAAGGACGACGACCACAACGACTACGAGCAAAGGAAACCGGTTAATTCTAACTTTTCCTTTGACTACTCTCGTATTCCGCAAAGCTCAAATTCACATTTGCTTTCCATTCCACTCGGCAAGCCCCCACACTTTGATGGGGAGGACTACGGATTTTGGAGCCACAAAATGCGTAGTCACCTATTTTCTCTCCATCCTAGTATATGGGAGATTGTAGATAGTGGAATGCACTTTAATAGTTCAGATAGTCCTATATTCATTAATGAGCAAATCCATAAGAATGCACAAGCTACTACTGTTCTTCTAGCTTCATTGTGCAGGGATGAATATAACAAAGTGAGTGGCTTGGATAACGCCAAGCAAATCTGGGATACCCTCAAGATCTCTCATGAGGGAAATGACGCTACCTTGCTCACCAAAATGGAGTTGGTGGAGGGCGAGCTTGGACGGTTCGCGATGATAAGGGGCGAGGAGCCAACTCAAACATACAACCGGCTCAAGACCCTTATCAACAAAATAAGGAGCTACGGAAGCACGCGATGGACGGACCACGACGTCGTCCGACTAATGCTAAGGTCCTTTACCGTTCTTGATCCTCATTTGGTGAATAATATTCGTGAGAATCCTAGGTACACCAAAATGTCGCCCGAAGAAGTCTTAGGAAAATTCGTCAGCGGGCGAATGATGATCAAGGAGGCAAGATACGTGGACGACGCCTTGAATGGACCGATCAACGAACCACAACCTTTTGCTCTCAAAGCATCAAGAAGTAAGGAGGCGCTACCTAGCAAGGTGGCACAAATTGAGGCGGTCGGACTTAATGATGAAGAGATGGCTCTCATCATCAAACGCTTCAAGACGGTGCTAAAGGGTCACAAGGGGCAGCCAAGCAAGACCAAGACGAAGGGAAAGCGCTCATGCTTCAAGTGCGGTAAGATTGGTCATTTTATCGCTAACTGCCCCGATAATGATAGTGACCAGGAAAAGGGAAACAAGAGGGAAAAGAAGAAGCATTACAAGAAGGCAAAGGGCGAGGCACATCTAGGCAAGGAGTGGGACTCGGATTGCTCCTCTTCCGACTCCGATAATGAAGGACTCGCCGCCACCGCCTTCAACAAATCAACCCTCTTCCCCAACGAGCGTCACACATGCCTTATGGCTAAGGAGAAGAAGGTATGTACTCGCAACTCTACCTATGCTTCTTCAAGTGAGGACGAATCTAGTGATGAGGATGAAGTAGATTATTCATGTTTGTTCAAGGGCTTAGATAGATCTAAGATAGACAAAATTAATGAATTAATTGATGCCTTGAATGAAAAGAATATACTTTTAGAAAAGCAAGAGGATTTGTTGTATGAAGAACATGATAAGTTTGTAGAGGCTCAAAAATCCCTTGCATTAGAAATTAAGAGGAATGAAATGCTTGCTTGTGAAGTGTCAACATGCCATGATTCTATTTCTAACTTAAAGAGCATAAACGATGATTTAAATGCTAAACTAGTAGAAGCAAATAAATCCAACTCTTGTGTTGAATATGTTGAAATTTGCACTAGGTGTAAGGATATTGATATTAATGCTTGTAGCGAACACTTAGTTTCTATTTCAAAATTGAATGATGAATTAGCTAGTCTTAATGCTCAACTTAAGACTAGCAAGAGTAATTTTGATAAACTAAAATTTGCTAGGGATGCCTACACGGTTGGTAGACACCCCTCAATTAAGGATGGGCTTGGCTTCAAGAGGGAAGCCAAGAACTTAACAAGCCATAAGGCTCCCATTCCCACTAAGGAGAAAGGGAAGGCCCCTATGGCTACTAGTGCTAAAAAGAACCATGCCTTTTTGTATCATGATAGGAGACAAACTAGAAATGCTTATAAGAGTTATAATGAGTACGATGATTTTTCTCATACTATGTTTGCTTCTAGTTCTTCATATGTGCATGATAGAAATGTTGGTAGAAGGGATGTTGTTCATAAAATGCCTAGGAGAAATGTTGTTAATATTCCTAGGAAAGTTAATGAGCCTTCTACAATATATCATACTTTGAATGCTTCCTTTGCAATTTGTAGAAAGGATAGAAAGGTAATTGCTAGGAAGTTAGGGGCAAGATGCAAGGGAGACAAAACTTGCATTTGGGTCCCTAAGAATATTTGTGCTAACCTTGTAGGACCCAACATGAGTTGGGTACCTAAAACCCAAGCCTAAATTTGCCTTGCAGGTTTATGCATCCGGAGGTTCAAGCTGGATTATTGACAGCGGATGCACAAACCATATGACGGGGGAGAAGAAGATGTTCACCTCCTACGTCAAGAATAAGGATTCCCAAGATTCAATCATATTCGGTGATGGGAATCAAGGCAAGGTAAAAGGGTTAGGTAAAATTGCAATTTCTAATGAGCATTCTATCTCTAATGTGTTTTTAGTAGAGTCTCTAGGATATAATTTACTATCTGTTAGTCAATTATGCAATATGGGATATAACTGTCTATTTACTAATGTAGATGTGTCTGTCTTTAGAAGAAGTGATGGTTCACTAGCTTTTAAGGGTGTATTAGACGACAAACTTTATTTAGTTGATTTTGCAAAAGAAGAGGCCGGTCTAGATGCATGCTTAATAGCTAAGACTAGCATGGGCTGGCTGTGGCATCGCCGCTTAGCACATGTGGGGATGAAGAACCTTCACAAGCTTCTAAAGGGAGAACACGTGATAGGTTTGACTAACGTGCATTTCGAAAAAGATAGACCTTGTGCAGCTTGTCAAGCAGGTAAACAAGTGGGAGGAGCGCATCACAGCAAGAATGTGATGACCACTTCAAGACCCCTGGAGCTGCTTCATATGGACCTCTTCGGACCCGTCGCCTATCTGAGCATAGGAGGGAGTAAGTATGGTCTAGTTATTGTTGATGACTTTTCCCGCTTCACTTGGGTGTTCTTTTTGCAGGATAAGTCTGAAACCCAAGTGACCCTCAAGCGCTTCCTCAGGAGAGCTCAAAATGAATTTGAGCTCAAAGTGAAGAAGATAAGGAGCGACAACGGGTCCGAGTTCAAGAACCTTCAAGTGGAGGAGTTCCTTGAGGAGGAAGGGATCAAGCACGAGTTCTCCGCTCCCTACACACCACAGCAAAATGGTGTGGTAGAGAGGAAGAACAGGACGCTAATCGATATGGCGAGGACAATGCTTGGAGAATTCAAGACCCCCGAGTGTTTTTGGTCGGAAGCCGTGAACACGGCTTGCCACGCCATCAACAGGGTCTATCTTCATCGCCTCCTCAAGAAGACTTCGTATGAGCTACTAACCGGTAACAAACCCAATGTATCTTACTTTCGTGTATTTGGGAGCAAATGCTACATTCTAGTGAAGAAGGGTAGAAATTCTAAGTTTGCTCCCAAAGCTGTAGAAGGGTTTTTGTTAGGTTATGACTCAAATACAAAGGCGTATAGAGTCTTCAACAAATCATCGGGTTTGGTTGAAGTCTCTAGCGACGTTGTATTTGATGAGACTAATGGCTCTCCAAGAGAGCAAGTTGTTGATTGTGATGATGTAGATGAAGAAGTTGTTCCGACGGCCGCAATACGAACCATGGCGATTGGAGAAATACGGCCACAGGAACAAGATGAACGAGATCAACCTTCTTCCTCAACTATGGTGCATCCCCCAACCGAAGATGACGAACAGGTACCTCAAGTGGAGGCGCTTGATCAAGGGGGAGCACAAGATGATCAAGTGATGGAGGAAGAAGCGCAACCAGCACCTCCAACCCAAGTTCGAGCGATGATTCAAAGGGATCATCCCGTCGACCAAATTCTGGGTGATATTAGCAAGGGAGTAACTACTCGATCTCGATTAGTTAATTTTTGTGAGCATTACTCCTTTGTCTCTTCTATTGAGCCTTTCAGGGTAGAGGAGGCCTTGCTAGATCCGGATTGGGTATTGGCCATGCAGGAGGAGCTCAACAACTTCAAGCGCAATGAAGTTTGGACACTGGTGCCTCGTCCGAAGCAAAATGTTGTGGGAACCAAGTGGGTGTTCCGCAACAAACAGGACGAGCACGGGGTGGTGACGAGGAACAAGGCTCGACTTGTGGCAAAAGGTTATGCCCAAGTCACAGGTTTGGACATTGAGGAGACTTTCACTCCTGTGGCTAGGCTAGAGTCCATTCGTATCTTGCTAGCATATGCCGCTCACCATTCTTTCAGGTTGTACCAAATGGATGTGAAGAGCGCTTTCCTCAACGGGCCAATCAAGGAGGAGGTGTACGTGGAGCAACCCCCTGGCTTCGAGGATGAACGGTACCCCGACCACGTGTGTAAGCTCTCTAAGGCGCTCTATGGACTTAAGCAAGCCCCAAGAGCATGGTATGAATGCCTTAGAGACTTTTTAATTGCTAATGCTTTCAAGGTTGGGAAAGCCGATCCAACTCTTTTTACAAAGACATGTGATGGTGATTTGTTTGTGTGCCAAATTTATGTCGATGACATAATATTTGGTTCTACTAACCAAAAGTCTTGTGAAGAGTTTAGCAGGGTGATGACGCGGAAATTCGAGATGTCGATGATGGGCGAGTTGAACTACTTCCTTGGGTTCCAAGTGAAGCAACTCAAGGACGGCACCTTTATCTCCCAAACAAAGTACACGCAAGATCTGCTAAAGCGGTTTGGGATGAAGGACGCCAAGCCCGCAAAGACTCCGATGGGGACAGACGGACACACCGACCTCAACAAAGGAGGTAAGTCCGTTGATCAAAAAGCATACCGGTCAATGATAGGTTCTTTGCTTTACTTATGTGCTAGTAGACCGGATATTATGCTTAGCGTATGCATGTGTGCTAGATTTCAATCCGATCCTAAGGAGTGTCCCTTAGTGGCGGTGAAGCGAATTCTTAGATATTTGGTTGCTACGCCTTGCTTCGGGCTCTGGTATCCAAAGGGGTCTACCTTTGACTTAGTTGGATACTCAGATTCCGACTATGCTGGATGTAAGGTCGATAGGAAGAGTACATCAGGGACGTGCCAATTCTTAGGAAGGTCCCTAGTGTCGTGGAACTCTAAGAAACAAACTTCCGTTGCCCTATCCACCGCTGAGGCCGAGTATGTTGCCGCAGGACAGTGTTGCGCGCAACTACTTTGGATGAGGCAAACCCTCCGGGACTTTGACTACAATCTGAGCAAAGTCCCACTCCTATGTGATAATGAGAGTGCTATCCGCATGGCGGAGAATCCTGTTGAGCACAGCCGCACAAAGCACATAGACATCCGGCATCACTTTTTGAGAGACCACCAGCAAAAGGGAGATATCGAAGTGTTTCATGTTAGCACCGAGAACCAGCTAGCCGATATCTTCACTAAGCCTCTAGATGAGAAGACCTTTTGCAGGTTGCGTAGTGAGCTAAATGTCTTAGATTCGCGGAACCTGGATTGAATTGTAGCATACATGTATTTATGCTTTTGATCATGTTCCTTTTTGCATTTTGTTGCTTATTATGGTGCTCAAGTTGTACAAACACTTCCTGGACCTCACAAGTCCGTTGCAAAATGATGCACATGTTTAGGGGGAGATGTGTTACAACTTGACCCTTTGAGACTAACCATTTGTTTGAGTTTGCTTGATTTAGTCTCGAAGGAGAATTGAAAGGGAAAAGGTGGACTTGGACCATGCAAGACTTCCACTGCACTCCGATGAGAGGGTAACTTATTCCAAGTTCATCTCTATGATCTTATTGCCTTTGTACTCTTAATTGAAGATTTTGGTGAGGCAATGGGGTTAAAGGGCCAAGATTGATCCCGTTTTGGTGCTTGATGCCAAAGGGGGAGAAAATAAAGGCCAAAGCAATAAATGGATCAGCTACCACTTGAGAGATTTGAAAATAGTAGGATAGAGCTTTTGTTTTGTCAAAACTCTTATTGTCTCTTTTGTGAAAAGTTGGCTTCTTGTGGGGAGAAGTAGTAATTATGGGAAAAAGGGGGAGTTTTTTTGAAATCCTTGATCAA
Organism: Zea mays; assembly: GCF_902167145.1. Taxonomy (NCBI): domain Eukaryota; kingdom Viridiplantae; phylum Streptophyta; class Magnoliopsida; order Poales; family Poaceae; genus Zea; species Zea mays. The sequence continues at coordinate 67,619,917 of NC_050096.1, read as the reverse complement.
TCTCTTTTGGAATGACTCTCTTTATGCTTCAACATGTGTGTTTGACTTAGATAGAGATTTGAGTTCGATTTACAAAAACAAACCAAGTGGTGGCAAAGGATGATCCATATATGCCAAAAATGAATCAAAATAAATTTGAGGTTTATTTGAAGTGATTTTGCACTTGTTCTAGTTGCTTTGTGTTGTGTTGGCATAAATCACCAAAAAGGGGGAGATTGAAAGGGAAATGTGCCCTTGGGCCATTTCTAAGTATTTTGGTGATTGAGTGCAAACACAAGTGCTTAATTGTGAATCTATGCCCATGGATGAACAAGGTGCAAATCACAAGTAAAGGTATGTTTCTAAGCCTTAGTACATTGGTGTTATGTACTAATATACTTGTCTAAGTGATAGAAACAGAAAGAAGAAGAAAGAAGAAGAGTTGGCTGTGTACAGCCAAAAGACTGCTTCGGTCTGGGGCACCGGACTGTCCGGTGGTGCACCGGACAGTGTCCGTTGGTGCACCGGACAGTGTCCGGTGCGCCAGGCTGCCTCGGGCGAAGAAGCCGCTCTCGGGAATTTGCCGACGGCGTACGGCTATAATTCACCGGACTGTCCGGTGTGCACCGGACTGTCCGGTGAGCCAACGGTCGGCTGAGCCAACGGTCGGCCGCGCGATCTGCGCGGGACACGTGGCCTGGCCAACGGTCGGAAGGAGGCACCGGACTGTCCGGTGTGCACCGGACTGTCCGGTGCGCCAGATCTGCAACGGTTGGCAACGGTCGGCTGCGCCTGTTAAGGAAAGAAATCGGGCACCGGACAGTGTCCGGTGTGCACCGGACTGTCCGGTGCGCCCGACGACAGAAGGCAAGGATGGCCTGCCAGATTTGTTCTTAACGGCTCCTAGCTGCCTTGGGGCTATAAAAGGGACCCCTAGGCGCATGGAGGAGAACACCAAGCAACCTTAGAGCAATCTTGATCATCCACACTCAGTCTTTGCGCATTTGTTTGTCATTCTAAGTGATTCGAGCTCCGTTCTAGTGAGAACTTTGAGATAGTCTTTTGAGCTCGATTCTTGGCCGTGTGTGTGCGCACTTTGCTGTGGATTTGTGTGTGTTGCTTCCCTCCCTTACTCCGTACTTCTTTGTGAAACTCTATTGTAAGGGCGAGAGACTCCAAGTTGTGGAGATTCCTCGCAAACGGGAAAAGAGCAAAGAAAAGAAGAACACCGTGGTATTCAAGTTGATCATTGGATCACTTGAGAGGAGTTGAGTGCAACTCTCGTCCGTTGGGACGCCACAACGTGGAGTAGGCAAGTTTTGTACTTGGCCGAACCACGGGATAACCACCGTGTCATCTCTGTGATTGCTTTCTTGTGGTTATTGTGTTTTGACTCCTCTCTAGCCACTTGGCAAGAACTGTGCTAACACTTAACAAGTTTTTGTGGCTATAAGTTTAAGTTTTACAGGATCACCTATTCACCCCCCCCCTCTAGGTGCTCTCAAAATCCATAAAAATGCACAAGCTACTACTGTCCTTTTAGCATCTTTGTGCAGGGAAGAGTACAATAAGGTGAGCGGCTTGGACAATGCCAAGCAGATCTGGGACACCCTCAGGATCTCACATGAGGGGAACGACGTCACCATGCTCACCAAGATGGAGTTGGTGGAGGGCGAGCTTGGGAGATTTGCAATGATATGGGGAGAGGAGCCAACCCAAACATACAACAGGCTCAAGACCCTCATCAACAAGATAAGGAGCTACGGAAGCACGCGATGGACGGACCACGACGTCGTTCGCCTAATGCTAAGGTATTTTACTGTCCTTGATCCACATCTTGTGAACAATATTCGTGAAAATCCTAGGTACACCAAGATGTCACCCGAAGAAGTACTTGGGAAGTTTGTGAGCGAGAGAATGATGATCAAGGAGGCGAGATACGTGGACGACGCGTTGAACGGTCCAATCCATGAGCCTCAACCCATTGCTCTCAAGGCAACGAGAAGCAAGGAGGCGCTACCTAGCAAGGTGGCGCAAGTTGAGGCGGCCGGGCTCAATGATGAAGAGATGGCCCTCATCATCAAGCGCTTCAAGACGGCGCTAAAGGGACGCAAGGGGCAGCCTAACAAGAACAAGACGAAGGGAAAGCGCTCATGCTTCAAATGTGGTAAGGTTGGTCATTTTATCGCTAACTGTCCCGATAATGATAGTGACCAGGAACAAAGGAACAAGAGGGAAAAGAAGAAAGCTTACAAGAAGGCTAAGGGCGATGCACACCTTGGCAAGGAGTGGGACTCGGATTGTTCGTCGTCCGACTCCGACAACGAAGGACTCGCCGCCACCGCCTTCAACAAATCGGCCCTCTTCCCAAACGAGCGTCACACATGCCTCATGGCGAAGGAGAAGAAGGTATGTACTCGGAATACTACTTATGCTTCTTCAAGTGAGGATGAGTCTAGTGATTATGATGAAATAGATTATTCATGTTTATCCAAGGGCCTAGATAGAACCAAGGTTGATAAAATTAATGAGTTAATTGATGCCTTGAATGATAAGAATAGGTTATTAGAAAAGCAAGAGGATCTTTTGTATGAAGAACATGATAAGTTTGTAGAAGCACAAAAATCCCTTGCTTTAGAAATTAAAAGGAATGAAATGCTTTCTAGTGAATTATCTACATGCCATGACTCTATTTCTAGCTTGAAGAGCATAAATGATGATTTGAATGCTAAGTTAGAAATAACAAATGAATCAACATCTTGTGTAGAACATGTTACAATTTGTAATAGGTGTAAAGATTTTGATGTTGATGCTTGTAGTGAACACCTCGTTTCAATTTCTAAATTGAATGATGAATTGGCTAGTCTTAATGCCCAACTTAAGACTAGCAAGAGTGAAATTGATAAAATAAAATTTGCAAGGGATGCCTACATGATTGGTAGACACCCCTCAATTAAGGATGGTCTTGGCTTCAAGAGGGATGTCAAGAACTTAACAAGCCATAAGGCTTCCATCTCCACCAAGGAGAAAGGGAAGGCCCCTATGGCTAATAGTGTTCAAAAGAACCATGCTTTCATTTATGGTGATAGAAAATTTTCTAGAAATGCGTATAGGACCTGTGCTTATGATTCATATGCTATGACTGCTTCTAGTTCCCATGTTGTGCATGATAGAGATTTGCCTAGGAAAAATATTCATCATGTGCCTAGAAAGAATATTGTTCATGTTCCTAGGAAAGTAATTAATGAACCTTCTACAATTTTTCATACTTGCAATGCTTCCTTTGCTATTTGTAGAAAGGATAAGAAGGTAATTGCTAGGAAATTAGGGGCAAGATGCAAGGGAGATAAAACTTGCATTTGGGTCCCTAAGACCATTGTGACTAACCTTGTAGGACCCAACAAGAGTTGGGTATCTAAAACCCAAGCCTAAATTTGCCTTGCAGGTTTATGCATCCGGGGGTTCAAGCTAGATTATCGACAGCGGATGCACAAACCACATGACGGGGGAGAAGAAGATGTTCACCTCCTACGTCAAGAACAAGGATTCCCAAGATTCAATCATATTCGGTGATGGGAACCAAGGCAAGGTGCAAGGGTTAGGGAAGATTGCTATTTCATCCGAGCACTCTATTTCTAATGTGTTTTTAGTTGAGTCACTTGGATATAATTTGTTATCCGTTAGTCAATTATGCAATATGGGATATAATTGTTTATTCACAAATGTAGACGTGTCTGTCTTTAGAAGGTGTGATGGTTCACTAGCTTTTAAGGGTGTACTAGACGACAAACTTTATTTAGTTGATTTTGCAAAAGAGGAGGCCGGTCTAGATGCATGCTTAATTGCTAAGACTTGCATGGGCTGGCTGTGGCATCGCCGTTTAGTACATGTGGGGATGAAGAACCTTCACAAGCTTCTAAAGGGAGAACACGTGATAGGTCTAACTAACGTGCATTTCGAAAAAGATAGACCCTGTGCAGCTTGTCAAGCAGGAAAACAGGTGGGAAGCTCTCATCATCCCAAAAATGTGATGACCACATCAAGACCTTTGGAGATGCTTCGTATGGACCTCTTCGGACCCGTCGCCTATCTAAGCATAGGAGGAAGTAAGTATGGTCTTGTTATAGTTGATGATTTTTCCCGCTTCACTTGGGTATTCTTTTTGCAGGATAAATTTGAAACCCAAGGGACCCTCAAGCGCTTCCTCAGGAGAGCTCAAAATGAGTTTGAGCTCAAGGTGAAGAAGATAAGGAGCGACAACGGGTCAGAGTTCAAGAACCTTCAAGTGGAGGAGTTCCTTGAGGAGGAGGGGATCAAGCACGAGTTCTCCGCTCCCTACACACCACAACAAAATGGTGTGGTAGAGAGGAAGAACAGGACGCTCATAGACATGGCGAGGACGATGCTTGGAGAGTTCAAGACCCCCGAGCGGTTTTGGTCGGAAGCCGTGAACACGGCTTGCCACGCCATCAACCGGGTCTACCTTCACCGCCTCCTCAAGAAGACTTCGTATGAGCTTCTAACCGGTAACAAACCCAATGTATCTTACTTTCGTGTATTTGGGAGCAAATGTTACATTCTAGTGAAGAAAGGTAGAAATTCTAAGTTTGCTCCAAAAGCTGTAGAAGGGTTTTTGTTAGGTTATGACTCAAATACAAAGGCGTATAGGGTCTTCAACAAATCATCGGGTTTGGTTGAAGTCTCTAGCGACGTTGTATTTGATGAGACTAATGGCTCTCCAAGAGAGCAAGTTGTTGATCTTGATGATGTAGATGAAGAAGACGTTCCAACGGACGCGATTCGTACCATGGCGATTGGAGACGTGCAACCACAGGAACAAAATGAGCAAGATCAACCTTCTTCCTCAACAATGGTGCATCCCCCAACTCAAGACGATGAACAGGTTCATCAAGAAGAGGCGTGTGATCAAGGGGGAGCACAAGATGACCATGTAATGGAGGAAGAAGCACAACCGACACCTCCAACCCAAGTTCGAGCGACGATTCAAAGGAATCATCCCGCCGACCAAATTTTGGGTGACATTAGCAAGGGAGTAACTACTCGTTCGAGATTAGTTAATTTTTGTGAGCATTACTCCTTTGTCTCTTCTATTGAGCCTTTCAGGGTAGAAGAGGCCTTGCTAGATCCGGACTGGGTGTTGGCCATGCAGGAGGAGCTCAATAATTTCAAGAGGAATGAAGTTTGGACACTGGTGCCTCGTCCCAAGCAAAATGTTGTGGGAACCAAGTGGGTGTTCCGCAACAAACAGGACGAGCACGGGGTGGTGACGAGGAACAAGGCTCGGCTTGTGGCAAAAGGTTATGCCCAAGTTGAAAGTTTGGACTTTGAGGAGACTTTTGCTCCTGTGGCTAGGCTAGAGTCTATTCGTATATTGCTAGCATATGCTGCTCACCATTCTTTCAGGTTGTTCCAAATGGATGTGAAGAGCGCTTTCCTCAACGGGCCAATCAAGGAGGAGGTGTACGTGGAGCAACCCCCTGGCTTTGAGGATGAACGGTACCCCGACCACGTATGTAAGCTCTCTAAGGCAAGCCCCAAGAGCATGGTATGAATGCCTTAGAGACTTTTTAATTGCTAATGCTTTCAAGGTTGGGAAAGCCGATCCGACTTTATTCACTAAGACTTGTGATGGTGATTTGTTTGTGTGCCAAATTTATGTCGATGACATAATATTTGGTTCTACTAATCAAAAGTCTTGTGAAGAGTTTAGCAGGGTGATGACGCAGAAATTCGAGATGTCGATGATGGGCGAGTTGAACTACTTCCTTGGGTTCCAAGTGAAGCAACTCAAGGACGGCACCTTCATCTCCCAAACGAAGTACACGCAAGACTTGCTAAAGCGGTTTGGGATGAAGGACGCCAAGCCCGCAAAGACGCCGATGGGAACTGACGGACACACCGACCTCAACAAAGGAGGTAAGTCCGTTGATCAAAAAGCATACCGGTCCATGATAGGGTCTTTACTTTATTTATGTGCTAGTAGACCGGATATTATGCTTAGCGTATGCATGTGTGCTAGATTTCAATCTGATCCAAGGGAGTGTCACCTTGTGGCCGTGAAGCGAATCCTTAGATATTTAGTCGCTACGCCTTGCTTCGGGATCTGGTATCCAAAAGGGTCTTACTTTGACTTGATTGGATACTCAGATTCTGACTATGCTGGATGTAAGGTCGATAGGAAGAGTACATCAGGGACGTGCCAATTCTTAGGAAGGTCCCTGGTGTCATGGAACTCTAAGAAACAAACTTTCGTTGCCCTATCCACCGCTGAGGCCGAGTATGTTGCCGCAGGACAGTGTTGCGCGCAACTACTTTGGATGAGGCAAACCCTCTGGGACTTTGGCTACAATCTGAGCAAAGTCCCACTCCTATGTGACAATGAGAGTGCTATCCGCATAGCGGAAAATCCTGTTGAGCACAGCCGCACAAAGCACATTGACATCCGGCATCACTTTTTGAGAGACCACCAGCAAAAGGGAGATATCGAAGTGTTTTATGTTAGCACCGAGAACCAGCTAGCCGATATCTTTACCAAGCCTCTAGATGAGAAGACCTTTTGCAGGCTGCGTAGTGAGCTAAATGTCTTAGATTCGCGGAACTTGGATTGATTTATAGCATACATGTGTTTATTCCTTGATCATGTTCCTTATGCATTTTGTTGTTTACTTGTGGTGCTCAAGTTGTACAAACACTCCCTGGACCTCACAAGTCCTTTTGCAAGTGATGCACATATGTAGGGGGAGATTTGCTACAACTTGACCCTTTGAGACTAACCGTGTGCTTGAGTTTGCTTGATTTAGTCTCAAAGGAGGTTTGAAAGGGAAAAGGTGGACTTGAACCATGAAAGACTTCCACTGCACTCCGATGAGAGGGTAACTTATTCCAAGTTTATCTCATGTACTCTTATTGCCTTTGTATTCTTATTTGAAGATTTTGGTGAGGCAATGGGGTTCCGGGCCAAAATTGATCCCGTTTTGGTGCTTGATGCCAAAGGGGGAGAAAATAAGGCCAAAGCAATAAATGGATCAGCTACCACTTGAGAAATTTTGAAAATAGTAGAATAGAGCTTTTGGTTTGTCAAAACTCTCTTGTTGTCTCTATTGTCAAAGGTTGGTTTCTTGTGGGAGAGTAGTTGATTATGGGAAAAAGGGGGAGTTTGTGAATCTTTGATCAATTTCTCTTGGAACAACTTTCTTTATGTATCTACAAGTGTGTTTGACTTAGAGATAGGAAATTGAGGTCGATTTGCAAAAACAAAACCAAGTGGTGGCAAAGAGTGATCCATATATGCCAAATTTGAATCAAAACAATTTTGAGTTCTCATTTGCATTGATATTGCACTTGTTCTAGTTGCTTTTTGTTGTGTTGGCATAAATCACTAAAAAGGGGGAGATTGAGAGGGAAATGTGCCCTTGGGCCATTTCTAAGTATTTTGGTGATTGAGTGCCAACACAAGTGCTTAAGTGTAGATCTATGCCAATTGATGGACAAAGTGCAAATCAAGTCTAAAGGTATGTTTCTAGACTTAGTACATTGTTTTTAGAACTAATGTATTGTGTCTAAGTGCTGGAAACAGGAGAAATCGAATTGGAAAAGACTTAGCTTTGTTCAGCCAAAGTCTGCTCAGTCTGGGTGCACCGGACTGTCCGGTGATGCACCGGACAGTGTCCGGTGCGCCAGGCTGGCTCTGGCGAACTCACTGTTCTCGGGACTTCGACGGCGATGTATGGCTATAAATCACCGGACTGTCCGGTGGTGCACCGGACTGTCCGGTGAGCCGTTCACAGGCGAACTCGTCGCTCTCGGGAGATGATTAACGGCGTACGGCTATAATTCACCGGACTGTCCGGTGGTGCACCGGACTGTCCGGTGAGCCAACAGTCAGCCGGGCCAACGGTCGGCCGAGGATTCCGCGCGTGACGCGTGGCCGAGCCAACGGTCACAAGGGGGCACCGGACTGTCCGGTGTGCACCGGACAGTGTCCGGTGCGCCAACGGCTCTGAAACTCCAACGGTCGGCTTCGCCAAAGAAGGAAAGAAATCCGCACCGGACAGTGTCCGGTGGTGCACCGGACTGTCCGGTGCGCCAGGCGACTGAAGGCAAGAATTGCCTTCCTGGAATGCTCTCAACGGCTCCTAGCTGCCTTGGGGCTATAAAAGGGACCCCTAGGCGCATGGAGGAGTACACCAAGCATTCTCCAAGCATTCCTAAGCACCAAGACTTTGATTCCTCGCATTTGATTCCTTGTGAGAGCAACTAGAGCTCTATTTGAGTTGTGAACTCGTCGGGTTGTGTTGTGAGCTCTTGTTGCGACTTGTGTGCGTGTTGTCGCTGTGATTTTGTGTCTTGTGTGCGTTGCTCATCCCTCCCTTACTCCGTGCTTCTTTGTGAACATCTTTTGTAAGGGCGAGAGATTCCAAGTTGTGGAGATTCCTCGCAAGCGGGATATAGAAAGGCAAAGCAAAACACCGTGGTATTCAAGTGGGTCTTTGGATCGCTTGAGAGGGGTTGATTGCAACCCTCGTCCATTGGGACGCCACAACGTGGAGTAGGCAAGTTTTGTACTTGGCCGAACCACGGGATAAACCACTGTGTCTATCTGTGTTGATCCTCTTGTGGTTGTTGTGTTTTGCAAGAACTCCTCTCTAGCCACTTGGCATCATTGTGCTAACTCCTAATCAAGTTTTGTGGCATTAAGTTTCAAGTTTTACAGGATCACCTATTCACCCCCCTCTAGGTGCTCTCACTTCTGAAGAACTTATTTAAAGACCAGATGGTTGAGTGCAATGTATAGAAGGTGTGAATCAACTAAGGTTGATTCTGTAATTACACATGCATCATGCTAAAAACTATGCTAATAAGATTTTCCCTTTAAGATATGCCATCGCGCACGAGAAAGATCGCGCGCAAGTCTACCGGACCGATTGGCGTACCCCGTCATCAGCTTGCCCCACGGCATGAAGACAGTAGCAGTGGTAGCAACAATCCAATCGGGGATCTAGAAGCCCAAGTTGATCGGCTTCGATCAGAACCCCATTGCAGGAACGACATATGGGTCGCGGATGGTGAGAGAATAAACAAATTAAGAACAGACATCCGCCACCTGCAAGATCAGCTCGCGGAACGAGATCTAGCGCTCGACTGGGCGGTTAACTCTCGTTCGCTTGCTTGGGCTAAGGAAGCTAAAGCTCGAGCCCGCGTGGAGGAGCTTAGCACTGCCATAGACCACTTGCAAGTGTATTGTAATACACTACATGAAGAAGTTCATGTATTGTATTCCCAACTGCACCCCAACGTACCTGCGGATCCTGTCAGGATAGAAGCCGGACCTTCTGGCACAGTGGGAGAAGCCTTTGGTGGTGAACTAGACCTTTTCAGGCCTCCTCCCTCTATGAAGTTGGTGGATGAATGGTCTCCTACTCCCGACAACGAGGCTACCAAAAGTGACAAGAAGCAAGAATAGTATAGTGTAGAAATAGTAGTAATGTATAATAGGTAATGTAATCCTGTTGTAAATTCGAGTCTGTAACATTACCCTTTTTAGTATTGTAAAATGGATGGTTTTCTTTGGCATATTATATTCTTCCAAATGTTTGTTGCCTCAAATGCCTTCCAAGACTCATTCACAGGATGGAGCAGGGACCTCCCGTGGGAGGGAAGCAACTCCGAACCCACCCCCAGTACCTCCAACATTAGCTGAGGCCATCGCTGCCTTGGTTAACGCTACGACTGACAACATCCGCTTTCTAGGGAGATGGCGGGACAACAAATGCAGCAACAAGGCGGGCGAGCATATCAGCAAGGACCCCATGAAATGTCGTATCTGGATTTCTTAGAGACACGTCCCCCATTGTTTGTTAAGGCAGAAGATCCTCTGGAAGCGGATGAGTGGATCCGCGTTATCGAACAGAAGTTCGGGCTTCTCCGATGTACGAAGATTCAAAAGCCCCTATTCACAGCACAACAATTGCGTGGCCCTGCCAGCACCTGGTGGGGAAATTTTGTAGCCGTTCAACCGGCTGGTCATCAAATAACTTGGGATGAGTTCAAGTTGGCTTTCCGGGAGCACTATATACCTGAGGGAGTGCTCCATATGAAACAGGAGGAGTTTATGAAGCTGAAACAGGGTGGGGATACTGTCACTCAGTATCTCAATAAATTCAACCACTTGTCCCAATATGCTATCGATCAAGTCAACACAGATTTAAAGAAGAGGAATTGTTTCATGAGAGGTCTTAATGATCGAATGCAAAGGAAGATGGCCACCTGCATTGATCTTTCCTACGGAAGGGCTGTCAGTACTGCACTGGCAGTCGAGGCTAAATATGAAGGCTCCAGAAAATCCAAGGGTTACGGAGGCGACAGGCCCAGTCAGGGGTCTGAGAAAAGACAAAGGTTGGTAATCCGACCTTTTAATCCAAATCGCTCTTCCCCACGTCCACCCTCCTACCCTTTCAAGCAACCGGTCTTCATTCACCCCGCCACTGCCCCCACTTCAACCACTTAGCCGGGTGCCACTGGTACTCGTTTCCCTGCCCTCCCCAGCACTTCAACTGGCTATTTCAACTGTGGAAAGTCCGGACACTTTATCAAGGACTGTCCATACCAGAAGCAGAATCAATCAAGTAATCAACAGAGTTCTGGGAATTCCGCTCAAGGAAAGGGGAATGCGGCAAACAATACCGCGGGCAAGAATACAAAGAAAACGGGGCGGATTTATTATACTCAAGTGGCCACAACACTGGAAGGCGAACCGGTTATGATGGGTACGTTTCTCGTGGCCAATCACCCTGCAATTATTCTTTTTGATTCTAGTGCTTCGCATACGTTCATAAGCAAGAAATTTGTGGAGCAACATTGCATTCCATACCATGAATCAAGGGAAGGGTTTAAAATTCATTCGCCTGGGGGACAAATATTTATAAAAGAAGTGGCTTTCCAAATGCCCGTAACATTGGCTGAACGGGACTTTCCTACTAATATGATTGTTCTGAAAGGCCAAGACATAGATGTAATTCTGGGCATGAATTGGTTGGCCCAACATAAAGCTATTCTCAACACTAATTTGAGAACTGTCAGATTGAGTCATGGCCAAGAAGAGGTTCTCTTGACCATCCCCGTAGCCATTCCAGCTAAACCATTTGGCAGAGCGTATGAAGCTATCATACCGGAAATCCAAGATATTCCGGTAGTATGTGAGTTCCCAGACGTTTTTCCAGAAGATTTGCCCGGATTGCCTCCAAAAAGAGATGTAGAATTTGTGATTGAGTTGAAGCCCGGTACGACTCCTATTTCTAGAAGGTCGTACCGAATGCCTCCAAATGAACTGGCAGAGCTCAAGACCCAATTACAAGATCTACTAGAGAAGGGATTCATCCGGCCAAGCTCATCACCATGGGGCTGTCCAGCCATCTTTGTTAAGAAGAAGGATCAAACACTTCGGATGTGCGTGGATTATAGACCCCTCAATGAGGTTACCATCAAAAATAAGTACCCTCTTCCCCGGATTGACATTTTATTTGATCAACTAACTGGAGCGAGGGTATTCTCTAAGATTGACCTCAGATCGGGCTATCATCATATCCGTATCTGACCCGAAGATATACCAAAGACCGCATTCACTACGCGGTATGGTTTATTTGAATATCTAGTTATGTCTTTCGGACTAACAAATGCTCCTGCCCACTTCACCTATCTTATGAACTCGGTATTCATGCCCGAGCTAGATAAGTTTGTGGTTGTATTCATTGATGATATCTTATATATTCCAAGAATGAAGAGGAGCATGCTCGACATTTACGGATTGTGTTGACGCGCTTAAGAGAGCACAAATTATATGTTAAGTTCAGTAAGTGCGCATTCTGGCTGGAAGAAATCCAATTTCTAGGACATGTATTATCTGTCAAGGGGATTGCGGGGGATCCCAGCAAAGTCAAGGATATTTTGGAGTGGAAACCCCCAACCACTGTACATCAAGTCCGAAGTTTCCTTTGACTAACTGGCTATTACCGCCGATTCATATCGGGTTTTTCTAAGCTTGTGAAACCAATCACAAGTTTATTGAAGAATGATACTAAATTTATTTGGTCTTCAAAGTGTAATGAAGCTTTTGAACAGTTGAAGGTATTATTAACCACTGCTCCGGTATTGGCTCAACCGGATATTGAAAAGCCCTTTGATGTGTATTGTGACGCATCAGGCAGTGGTCTCGGCTGTGTTTTAATGCAAGAAGGCCGAGTAATAGCTTATGCTTTAAGGCAGTTGTGCCGGCATGAGGAACACTATCCAACTCATGATCTGGAGTTAGCTGCGGTAGTTCATGCCCTAAAAATCTAGCGTCATTATCTATTGGGAAATGTCTGCCATATCTATACAGATCATGAAAGCCTGAAGTATATCTTCACCCAGTCAGAATTGAACATCAGACAGAGGCGATGGCTCGAGCTTATTAAGGACTATGAATTGGAAATTCATTATCACCCAGGCAAGGCCAATGTAGTGGCAGATGCACTCAGCCGCAAGGCTTCCTATCACTGTCTTATGATAAAGACTTCTGACATTACATTATGCCAGGAGATGGAAAAGTTAAACCTGGGAATGATCCAATATGGAACCTTAAATCAACTAAAGCTTGAGTCTGTCCTTTTACAAAGGATAATGGATGCTCAAAAGGATAATGAGGGTATGAAACACATCCATGAGAAGATGACGACCGGAAAAGCCACATGTTTTAGAAAAGACGATCAAGGCATTGTATGGTTCAACAACCGCATAGTTGTGCCAAAGAATGAAGAAATCCGCCAACAAATTTTGGATGAAGCACATCTTAGTCGCTATTCTATTCATCCCGGAAGCACTAAGATGTATCATGATTTAAAACAGCATTATTGGTGGACAAAGATGAAAATTGAAATTTCACGCTATGTGGCAAGATGTGACACTTGCAGACGTGTCAAGGCCATACATATGAAGACTGCTGGTCCATTACAATCCTTATCTATCCCTACATGGAAATGGGAAGATATAAGTATGGACTTCATTGTGGGATTGCCTAGAACAGCAAAAGGGTATGACTCTATTTGGGTTATTGTTGATTGGCTTACGAAAATTGCTCATTTTCTGCCAATCAAAACATATTACCCGGTCATCACATATGCGGAACTGTACATTGCTCGTATTCTTAGTTTGCACGGTATTCCGAAGACTATAGAGTCGGATCGTGGACCTCAATTTGTGTCCAAATTCTGGGAAGAACTTCACAAGTCCTTGAATACTAAATTGCTCCACAGTTCGGCCTATCATCCTCAAATCGGTGGTCAAACTGAGAGGGTAAATCAAATACTTTAAGATATGTTGCGAGCATGTGTTCTGGAATTCCCACAAAAATAGGATGATTGTTTACCATTAGCAGAGTTCTCATATAATAATAGCAATCAAGAAAGCATTGAGATGGCACCCTTCGAAGCTTTGTATGGCCGACGGTGTCGTACTCCGCTAAACTAGTTTGAACCAGGTGAAAGAAGTTTCTTCAGGCCAGATATGGTAAAGGAGACCAAAGAAAAAGTTCGGCGAATAATTCATAATTTGAAGAAAGCTCAAGCTCGACAGAAGAGTTACGCAGACAAACGACGGATGCCCTTGTACTTTCTGGTTGGAGATCATGTATACCTGAAAGTTTCACCAATGAAGGGGGTAACACGTTTCGGGGTAAAAGGGAAGCTTGCACCCCGGTACATTGGTCCTTTCCTTGTGCTTGAGCAATGTGGACCAGTGGCGTACTGACTTCAACTACCCGAAACCTTGTCTGCTGTACATAATGTGTTCCACGTGTCTCAACTAAAGAAATGTCTTCGGGTTCCCGATCGAACCATTGAAGTAATAGATGTTGCCTTAGAGCCAGACTTGACATATTCAGAACATCCTATTCGAGTCTTGGATCTGAAGGACAGAATTACCCGGAGAAGAACTCTCAAGTTTTACAAGATACAGTGGAACCAACATTCAGAAGATGAGGCTACATGGGAAACTCAGGACTTTTTAGAAAACAATTTTCCAGCTTTTTAGCCTCGTGTAATTTGCAAGTGTATACAATTGTTGTAATAAAGGAGTGAGCCCCAAACCACCCCTGCTTTGTACCAAGAATAAGGAAATAAAAATGTGAAGCATTTCCTTTTCCAATACTTACCCTAGGACTTTTAATCTCGGGACGAGATTCTTTTATGGGGGGAAGTATGTAACACCCCTAGTGTTACTGCCACTAAAACCTGAGCATAACATCATAAGCATTGGCATATCATATGTTTGTCACACCTAGTATGCATTCACTAGGCAAAATTTCAAACAAGTTGTATTGATATGACATTTTGGGAATAAAACCCTAGAATAGGGTACCTAACCCTAAGCTGGACTCGAAAGGGTAAACAAGGCCTAAATAGGAGAAAACTTCAAAACTCAAGTAGAATAACCATATAATGTCACTATGAATAGACATACATGGTATTCAAACCCTAGAATCCCCAAAAACCATAAAAGGAACCCTGGAAAACCCTAGAGTAAAACCCTAAGGGGCAAAGTGCAAAATTAGTGCACTTTTGGACTAAAGTGCAAAAACTATGAAATTAAGGTGTCTTAAGTCATATGGTTCACAAATAAGTGGATTTGCAAGTTAAACCTTGAGCTTTGGACTTATTTGCAAAAGAACCACACATGAACTCTATAGGCTATGTCTGAAATCAGTGTTTTTGGACCAACTTTGAAGCCCTATAGTTTTCAAATTATAAAGTTTTTGCCCTAGGTCACCACATCAATTTTATAGAGCTATTATAGGAGAATAACTTTGATGCAGACAATCTCTTTAGTTGTTATACAAAAATTAAAGAAATTGCTGCCCAAAATTGCTCTATCAGACTTGTATTGAATAACTGAATCTGAATCTGAAAAGGAGAAGTGGTCGCCAGTGTTATTGACCAAACTTTGGGATCAAGATTATAAAGGATCTAGTGCTCGATTGAGTTTAGTTCCTATAGTCGAATTACAGTTGAAGTATAGCTCCACAGCTTTGATACAGGTAAGTGATCATGTTGTCATACAAAATTTGAGAGTAAATCGCACTCAAACTCGCTCGGTCAGGCGCACTGAAGATGATTCCTATGGTACAGTGACTGGATCAGACTGCCAGCTCGGTCAGCTCGTTGCCGTCGATCCGCGCGACTGAATTTGTGCTGGTCGCCGGGATTCGTGCTTTGCACGTAGAAGATTTCTACGAGAAGGTAAAGATCTCACAAAGGGGAATGGATAAGATCACGGATTGGAGTTTATCACCGTGCTTTTAGCCGTGGCAACATGGCCGGACTACCGGCATTGCCGTGGAAGCGCCGGTGACCTCAGTTGCGCCACGCCATAGCTTGTTACTATGCGGTAGTAATCGTGGCACCTTTAGGAGTATTATCCTTGTGCCGTTGCCATGGTGAATGCCACGGTTACAGCCATCGTGTTCTTCCCTATCTCCGGCCGCCAGCACGCCATGGCCAAATTAAGCGCCACCGCCCCCGGAGCCTATAAATTGAGCCCGCCCTCGGCTCCATCATGTATTCAAGCAGCTAGTGCACCCACCCGCACCTCAAATCCTCCACCAGAGAGTTCCAATTTCGCATTTCCCCCAACCCACTCAAGAACACCGCTCGGTTTACCCTCGTCGTGGCTAGCTTGCTCCAGGTTAGTTCAAGCGCTTTGATCGTTTGTTCTAGCGTCCCTAGGTCCTCCTCAAGCTTCACGACCCCTTTGATTGAACTAGACCGCCTTGGGTTGCTGTGAACGCCCGTGTTCTTCCGTTACCCATACGGTCACCGTGGGTAGAGCGTTTTAGTGCGCCATTAGTGAAATTGATTTAGGGGAAACGGTCCTTAGGTCTTGAATTTGGCTTCGGCCTAAGTAGGACGCCAGTCGTTGAGCAAATTGGCCGATACACGAGCTCGTCGGAGCTCTGTGCATCGCCGTCCACCGTCGAGGGCTTTGGAGTGTAAAGAATTAGAAGTACAGGGGCTCTTCTGAAAGCGTCAGCGACTCACAGAAATAGTGCAGGGAACCCAGTTCGGGTTATTCAAAACACCAGGGGTCTATTCGCAAAGTCTACAGGCGAGCGGGCGCGCGCGGGCGTTTTCCTTCTGTGTTGGGCCGACCTGGGCCGAATTCGATCCAGAACTATTCATAGTTTTTCTTTTTCCTTTTCTGCCAGAACTAAAACAATTCTAGAAAATTGTAGAAAAATGATAAAATTACCAAAGCAATTTTGCTAGGTCTCTAATTTCCTATAGTATTTAATAAAAATAGTTCCTTGATTTTTAATCCAAATAGGAAATTATAGAGTATTTAAAATAGCCAAAAACCTTGTTTCTGGATTTTTAGGGAATATGTAATAAATACAAAATTCACTAAATTTTTAGGATAAACCCTAAATAATATTTAGAAGTCTTGGGTGAAGTTTGGTATGATTTGGACCATGTTTGATGCTTAGAACCCAAAACCCTAGCCCCCCTACCCTGTGAACTTCACTATTGACTCCGGAAACCCTAGATTCTCGGAGATCCGTGAAGGAAAATTGTATTCAAGACTTTAGATAATAAACTTTTATTATCTTTGCACTCTCATGAGCATTACATCGGCATTCATTATTATGTAAAACAAAGAAGAAGTAGAAGTCGAAGAAGCGAAGACTTCACCACCACCACCACCTGAGGAACATCAGGCAACCAACTGCTTTTATTTTGATATCTGTGGAACCGAGCCTGATTCACTAGTAACACAAGGCAAGCCCCAGTGCATTTACCACCTCCTTGTTCTTTTTAAAATCTTTCTCACTTACTTGATGCATTAGGTGATAGGAGTTGTGTGCTAAACTATTGCTGCATCTCCTTCCTTGAACTTGATTATTTCCTAAATCCCTGTTTTACAAAAGGTTTTTCTTATGCTTAACTTTGCTTTAGAAAAACAAAATGTCTTGTTTTCTCAAAAGATGATGTTGCAAAGTGGGTGGGATGTTTTCAAAAATAAAACTTGATAGTGGATCCATCATGGCCATGATGGGTTCAACATCGGAAAAGATGTACCTCTACCAGGTACCAAACTTTGGGGTTTTAAATGATAAAGCTGAGACCGGGCGGGTGACTTGCACGAGAAGAGCGTCTTGGTGTAGTGTCTCCGTCTGAGTCGATTAAGGACCGTGCCGATGTAGGCTTGATGACCGAGGACCCTTTAACTAGTCACATGCCTCGTCATGGGTAAGCTTTGCCTCGGGCAGACTAATACCAGAATAAGATACCACGCAATGGGAGTGGAGAGATGGCGAGAGTAGCGTGTAGCCTCCGTGGCAAGAGGCTGGACGGTGGTGTATCTGTGCTCTCGGTTGGCGTGAACCTGATCTGGTCTTAAGAACCCCGGTGGCGAGTTGACATATGCAAGGGTTAAGTGCTACATATGTCGTGTGATTGGAGATCCTCAGCTGAGTATAATCGATTCGGATCGCTGTAACTTCACGGTTATGAAGACTTGGCCACTGACTTACACGTAGCAATCCAGAGAAGATAAAGGGTTGTTAAGAAATTGGCTAGTATAGGTCAAGTGACTGAATTAGGGTAGACAAAACCCTAGCTGCAGGTAATTTTTACTTAACCTGACAAATAAAACTGGATTTTCAAGGATCCACTCTTAGTAAGCATTTCTACAAACAGAGTCATTGATTATTGATAAGCCCTACCTTGACTCCCTCTAGCCAGCATACCCTTGAGAGTCTTTTCTTTAGTCGGGTAAGACTTGCTGAGTAATTCCATACTCAGGGCTTTGTCCCATGTTTTAGGTGAAGAAGCGGCAAACTTTTGTTGCTTCTGTTCAAAGGTGGTACCAAAGGAAGAAAATCAAGACTAAAGCTACGGGAGGAAAGGATCCTCCGTAAAACTTTTGTTTAATACTTATCGATAGGGGTTTTTGCCTCCCGTGGTTTGTAATAATAATACTCAGTACTTATATATTATGTTCTAGTCTGTAACTATATAACTTTGTCTTACTTTTCAATAAAGGTAAGTTAATGTAATTGCTTCCGCATTTTCGCACCTCCGATGTATTGTAATGTCTGCATGACGGGTGAAACGCTCTTGGGAAAGGTAAGGAAAGCAGATACCGAACTTGTCAAGTGATTCAGGGGCACCTGCAGGGTTGTCTGAGGTTCGTTGGACAAGGACAATTGTAGGTGGGCCTAATGACTTGGGAGGTTCCGTCACACCATCAAGGGAGTCCAGCAACAAGTTAAAGGAGGAATCCTCTTTCTCCATCAAGTCACTTAGGAGGGGTGACAAGAAGAAGAAGAAAATGAAGAAGGTGGTCTACTACGAGACTGACTCTTCATCACCCTCCACGTCTGGCGCTGAGTCTACAACTTCGACGCGCCACAAGCGCAAGAAGTATAGTAAGATGCCACTTCGTCATCCCCGCATTTCTAAATGTGCTCCTCTACTTTCGGTACCCCTAGGAAAACCACCATATTTTGATGGTGAAGATTATTGCATGTGGAGTGATAAAATGAGGCACCATCTAACCTCACTCCACGAAAGCATATGGGATATTGTTGAGTTTAGAGCGCAGGTACCACAGGTGGGAGACGAGGATTATGACTCGGACAAGGCCACCTAAATTAGGCACTTTAACTCCTAAGCCACCTCTATAATCCTCGCCTCCTTGTGTCGAGAGGAGTATAATAAGGTGCAAGGGTTAAAGAATGCCAAAGAAATTTGGGACGTCCTCAGAACCGCGTACGAAGGGGACGAGGTGACAAAGATCACCAAGCGGGAGACGATCGAGGGTGAGCTCGATCGATTCGTCCTCAACAAAGGGGAAGAGCCGCATGCCATGTACAACCGGCTCAAGACAATGGTGAATCAAGTGCGCAACCTCAGGAGCACCAAGTGGGATGACCATGAGATGGTCAAGGTTATTCTTAGATCACTTGTTTTTCATAATTCCACTCAAGTGCAACTAATCCGTGGAGACCCTAGATATAAACAGATGTCTCCCAAGGAGGTTATTGTCAAGTTTGTGAGCTTTGAACTTATGATCAAAGACTCCAAACACATTGTCAACTTGGAGCAAGGCACCACCTCTACACCCGAGGTGCAACCCATTGCATTCAAAGCAACAGAAGAGAAGAAGGAGGAGTCTACACCAAGTAGGCTTCCAATCGACGCCTCTAAGCTCGACAAGGAGGAAATGACGCTCATCATCAAGAGCTTTCGCTAAATCCTAAAGCAAAGGAGGGGGAATGACTACAAGCCCCGCTCCAAAAGGGTGTGCTACCGATGTGGTAAGTCCGGTCACTTTATTGCTAAATGTTCATATTCTAGTGAAAGTGATAGGGACGAGGACAAGAAAGGGAAGAAGAAGGAGAAGAAGAAGTACTACAAGAAGAAGGGTGGTGAGGCGCACATGGTGCGGGAATGGGACTCCGACGAGAGCTCCACCGACTCCTCCTCCGACGAGGACACCGCCAACATTGCCATCAACAAAGGCCTCCTCTTCCCCAACATCGGCCACAAGTGTCTCATGGCCAAGGACGGCAAAAAGAAGAATGTACACTCTAGAGCCACCCCCAAATATACCACATCTAGTGATGATGGTAGCTCTAGTGATAATGAAGATGGTTTAATTTCTCTCTTTGCCAACCTCACCATGGAACAAAAGAAAAATGAATGAATTAATTGAAACCATTAACGAGAAGGATGATCTCTTGGAATGTCAAGAGGAGTTGCTCGTTAAGGAAAATAAA
Organism: Zea mays; assembly: GCF_902167145.1. Classification (NCBI taxonomy): domain Eukaryota; kingdom Viridiplantae; phylum Streptophyta; class Magnoliopsida; order Poales; family Poaceae; genus Zea; species Zea mays. Next base: position 67,600,107 of record NC_050096.1, on the reverse strand, counting down.
ATTTTTGTTAAGTTGAAAAATGCTTATGCTCAAGAAGTAGAGAAGAATGAAAATTTATCTAAGGAGCTTAGCATTTGTAATGATTTAATTTCTTGTCTTAGAATTGAGAATGATAAATTAGTTTCTAAGATTGAAAAATTGAATGTTTGCAATGAATCAATTTCCTGTCTTAGAGATGAAAATACCATTTTAAATGCTAAGATAGAAGAATTAAATGCTTGCAAACCTTCTACATCTACTGTTGAGCATGTTACTATTTGTACTAGATGTAGAGATGTTAATATTGAAGCTATTGATGATCACATTGCTATGATTAAACAACAAAATGATCACATAGCTAATTTAACTGCTAAAATCACCGAGCATGAGCTAGAGAATGAAAAATTTAAATTTGCTAGAAGCATGCTCTATAATGGGAGACGCCATGGCATTAAGGATGGCATTGGGTTCCAACAAGGGAACCAAAGCAATGTCAAGCTTAATGCCCCTAAGAAATTGTCTAACTTTGTAAAGGGCAAGGCACCCATGGTTCAGGATAGAGAAGGTTACATTTTATATCCTGCAAACTATCCTGAGCATAAGATTAGGAAAATTCATGCTAGAAAACCTCACAATATTTCTCATCATGCATTTATGTATAAAAATTATGCCTCTAGCTCTAGGCATTCTACTAATGTTAAAATGCCTAAAAATCCTAATGCATCAAATGAGCATAATATTTCATTTAAGACTTTTGATGCTTCCTATGTTTTAACTAACAAATCAGGCAAAGTAGTTGTCAAATATGTTGGGGGCAAACACAAGAGTCCAAAGACTTGTGTTTGGGTACCCAAGGTGCTTGTTTCTAATATGAAAGGACCCAAGACCGTTTGGGTACCTAAGAACAAGGCCTAAATTTGTTTTGTAGGTTTATGCATCCGGTGGATCAAGTTGGATAATTGATAGCGGGTGCACAAACCACATGACAGGGGAGAAGAGAATGTTCTCCTCATACGAGAAAAATGAAGATCCCCAACGAGCTATCACATTCGAGGATGGAAATCAAGGTTTGGTCAAAGGTTTGGGTAAAATTGTTATATCTCCTGACCATTCCATTTCTAATGTTTTTCTTGTAGATTCTTTAGATTACAATTTGCTTTCTGTTTCTCAATTATGCAAAATGGGCTACAACTGTCTTTTTACTGATATAGGTGCTACTACTACTATCTTTAGAAGAAGTGATGATTCAATAGCATTTAAGGGAGTATTAGATGGTCAGCTATATTTAGTTGATTTTAATGATAACCAAGCTGAACTAGACACTTGCTTAATTGCTAAGACTAATATGGGCTAGCTCTGGCATCGCCGACTTGCCCATGTTGGGATGAAGAATCTTCACAAACTTCTAAAGGGAGAACACATTTTAGGACTAACCAATGTTCATTTTGAGAAACACAGGATTTGTAGCGCATGCCAAGCAGGAAAGCAAGTTGGAGTCCATCATCCACACAAGAACATAATGACGACAGACAAACCGCTCGAGCTACTCCACATGGACCTATTCGGCCCGATCGCTTACATAAGCATCGACAAGAGTAAGTACTGTCAGTTATTGTGGATAATTATTCTCGCTTCACTTGAGTGTTCTTTTTGTAGGAAAAATCACAAACCCAAGAGACATTAAAAGGATTCTTGAGACGGGCTCAAAATGAGTTCGGATTGAGAATCAAAAAGATTAGAAGCGATAATGGGACGGAGTTCAAGAATTCACAAATAGAAGGATTTCTTGAGGAAGAGGGCATCAAGCATGAGTTCTCTTCTCCCTACACACCTCAACAAAATGGTGTAGTGGAGAGGAAGAATAGAACTCTACTGGACATGGCAAGAACCATGCTTGATGAGTACAAGACACCGAACCGGTTTTGGGCCGAGGCGATTAACACCTCCTGCTACTCCATCAACCGGTTATATCTTCACCGAATCCTCAAGAAAACATAATATGAACTCCTTACTGGTAAAAAGCCTAATGTTTCATATTTTAGAGTCTTTGGGAGAAAATGCTTTATTCTTATTAAGAGAGGTAGAAAATCCAAATTTGCTCCTAAAGCAGTAGAAGGCTTTTTACTTGGTTATGACTCAAACACAAGGGCATATAGAGTCTTCAACAAATCCACTGGATTAGTTCAAGTTTCCTGTGACATTGTGTTTGATAAGACTAATGGCTCCCAAGTGGAGCAAGTTGATCTTGATGAACTAGATGATGAAGAGGCTCCATGCATAGCGCTAAGGAACATGTCCATTGGGGATGTGTGTCCTAAGGAATCCGAAGAGCCTCCACAAGCACAAGATCAACCATCATCTTACATGCAAGTATCTCCACCAACTCAAGATGAGGTTCAGGCTCAAGATGATGATGAAGATCAAGATGATGAGCCACCTCAAGAGGAGGACATTGATCAATGAGGAGATGAAGACAAGGAAGATGACCAAGAAATTTGGGATCAAAAACCGCCGCACCCAAGAGTCCACCAAGCAATTCAAAGAGATTACCCCGTCAACTCCATACTTGGTGCAAGGGGTAACTACTAGATCTCGAGTTGCACATTTCTGTGAACATTACTCTTTTGTTTCCTCTATTGAGCCATACAGGGTAGAGGATGCACTAAGAGATCCGGATTGGGTGGTGGCAATGCAAGAGGAGCTCAACAATTTCACAAGGAACGAGGTATGGCATTTAGTTCCATGTCCTAATCAAAATGTTGTAGGTACCAAGTGGGTATTCTGCAACAAGCAAGATGAGCATGGTGTGGTGACAAGGAACAAAGCTCGACTTGTGGCCAAAGGTTATTCACAAGTCGAAGGTTTGGACTTTGATGAAACTTATGCACCCGTAGCTAGGCTTGAATCAATTCACAAATTACTTGCCTGTGCTACTTACCATGGCTTCAAGCTTATCAAATGGACGTGAAGAGTGCCTTCCCCAATGGCCCTATCAAGGAAGAGGTCTATGTTGAGCAACCTCCCGGCATTGAAGATAGTGAGCATCCTAACCATGTGTATAAGCTCTCAAAGGCGCTTTAATTTATGGGCTCAAGCAAGCCCTAAGAGCATGGTATGAATGCCTGCGAGACTTTCTTATCACTAATGGCTTCAAAGTCAGTAAAGCCAATCCTACTCTCTTCACTAAAACTATTTCCAAAGACTTGTTCATATGCCAAATTTATGTTGATGATATTATATTTGGGTCTACTAACAAGTCATCTTGTGAAGAGTTTAGTAGGATCATGATTCAAAAATTTGAGATGTCTATGATGGGGGAGTTGAAGTATTTCTTTGAATTTCAAATCAAGCAACTCCAAGAGGGCACTGTTGGGGACTTGTTCTCAAATGCTATGAATTAAGAACAAGGCAACACAAAAATAGGTTAATGGTTAATGCCCTTCGTCCTTCGAAGCATTATCCCCCTAAGGATATAACGATCTCCGGACAAAGGTTATGAAGGACATACCTTCATCATCACAGCATATATTAATGAAAGACAAAGCATATGAAACATGAGAGATGATATATATAATCATATGACATCATAATATATCTTTTATTATATAATCATGAATGAATAAAAATAGCACAGGACTGCATTTATACCTTCAGCCTGACAGATGGTGAAAGTACAAGCGTGACGCACGAGTGTATGCAAGAATGTGTGAACAGTATGGGGGTACTGTTCATCTATTTATAGGCACAGGGCGTAGCCTGTATGGATTTACATTCATGCCCTTTATAAATAGTTACAATCATGACACATATTATCATGGGTCGATCGGTCTTTTCACCTTTAAGTTGGTGCTACCCTTCGTCTCAAAGCGTGTTATTATGCCGAAGCTCCCTAGATGGTAGCTTCGACATTGCTTTTGTGTTGATCTTCCGAAGGTGTTTCTTCTTGCAGGACCTTCGACGACGAAGTAGACCCCCAACATTGGTGTCCACCTCCGGTGAACCCACTTCCACTTTTGAGCTGATGGCTTCGTTCAGCAACCAAGTTGTAGCATCTTCGGCTACGAAGCTGTTGCTCCCGATAACAGGCAGTTCAAGCTCAGAACCAGCCAACAAGAAGCAGAAGAAAGAAGCACAGAGAAGGGTGCATCATGTTGGGGTGCAGGGACCCTTCATCAAGTCTAAATGGTCCCACATCCCAATCACCTTCTCCCAGGAGGATCTTCAGCTCAAGGATTACCCCCACAATGATGCTATGGTCATATCTTGTGTCATCAAGGGGTTTCTGATCCATAATATTCTGGTTGACATAGGCAATGCAGTAGATATCATATTGGCTAAGGCCTTTAGACAAATGCAAGAGCCAGAGGATAAGATTCATGATGCTACACACCCTCTTTGTGGCTTCGGAGGAAGGCAGATTGTAGCACTCGGCAAAATCACAATGCCAGTAACCTTCGGCTTCGTTCATAACACAAAGACTGAGCAAATTGTTTTTGATATTGTTGATATTGAGTACCCATACAATGCAATCATTGGCCGAGGGACACTCAATGCTTTCGAAGCTATACTTCATCCAGCATACTTATGTATGAAGATACCTTCGGAGCAAGGGCCCATTGCTATCCATGGAAGTCAAGAGGCAGCCAGAAAAGCTGAAGGAAATCAGACAGATTCAAAGGCAATCCATAATATAGATGGAGCTGAAGCCTGTGAGCAGTATAAATACAAAAGAGAGAAGGCTGTTTCGGCGGATTAGCCGAAGCTTATGCTCCTATGTGAAGACATAGCAGAACAAAGGGTATTGCTGGGGTCTTAGCTATCTGAAGAACAAGAGAAGACTTTGCTAAGATTCTTATTGAAACAATAAAGATGTCTTTGCTTGGTCCACCAATGACCTCTGTGGTGTCAACAGAGATGTCATTGAACATTCGCTCAACGTGGATCCATCCTTCAGGCCAAGAAAACAAAGGCTTCGGAAAATGTCTAGAGACAAAGCTGAAGGTGCTTGGAACGAAGTGAAGAGACTTCTTGGTGCTGGTGTTATCAGAGAGGTGAAATACCCAGAATGGCTAGCAAACACTGTTATGGTAAAGAAGGCCAATGGCAAATGGAGAATGTGTATTAATTTTACAGATCTTAACAAGGCTTGTCCGAAGGACGAGTTCCCATTGCCAAGAATAGACTCCCTAGTGGATGCAGCAGCTTCTTTGGAGCTCATGAGTTTACTGGATTGTTACTCTGGCTATCATCAAATATGGATGAAGAAGGAAGATGAGCCGAAGACTAGTTTCATAACCCCTAGTGGCACATATTGTTATCTTCGGATGCCTGAGGGGCTCAAGAATGCTGGAGGAAGCTTCAGCAGAATGACAGCCAAGGTCCTCTATTCTCAAATAGGCAGGAATGTACTGACCTATGTTGATGATATCATAGTGAAAAGCATGAAGCAAGAAAATCATATTGCTAATTTGCAAGAGACATTTGCCAATTTCAGGCAAGCTGGCCTAAAATTAAATCCAGAAAAGTGTGTTTTGGGGTGAAGAAGGGCAAGTTCCTTGGCTGTTTAGTATCAACGAAGGGAATTGAAGCTAACACAAGCAAGATCGAAGCTATTCTTTGGATGGAGCCACCAAACACAAAGAAGGGGGCCCAACGTCTGGCAGGAAGACTCGCATCATTAAATAGATTCATATCTAGATCAGCAGAAAGAAATCTGCCATTCTTTGAAATACTAAAGTCAGCCGAAGTTTTCCAATGGGGACCGGTTCAACAAAAATCCTTCGAAGAGCTGAAGCAATATTTGATTGATTTAACAACATTAACTCCACCTGCGCTAGGGGCTATGCTGCTCTTATACGTGGCGGCTTCGCATTCTACAGTGAGTGCGGCGCTGGTACAGGAGAAGCTAGATGGCCAAGTCAAAAAGCAAGCTCCAATGTACTTCGTCTCTGAAGTTTTAAGTCTATCAAAGAAAAATTAAACAGAATTGGAGAAGGTGTTGTATGATGTGTTAATGGCCTCAAGGAAGCTTCGACATTATTTTCAAGCATATCACATAATTGTTCCTTCGTCACAGCCCCTGAAGGACATAATGAGGAACAGAGAAGCTACTGGAAGGATTGGAAAATGGGCTACAGAGCTTAAGGAATTCACCATTGACTATGTACATAGATCCTCAATTCAGTTCCAGGCGTTAGCAGACTTCATTGCCGATTGGACGCCAGGGGCTCAGGAAGAAGAAATAAATAAAGACGCCGAAGCTTGGACAGTGTTCTGTGATGGTTCTTGGTGAACCTTCAGTGTAGGAGTGGCTGCTGTCCTAGTAGCACCTTCGAAAGTCAGAACATGTTACACAATCAAGCTTGATTTTAGTTGTACAAATAATATTGCTAAATACAAAGCACTCCTGTTGGGGCTTCGGAAGTTAAGGGCAATGGGAATAAGAAGGGCCATTCTGAAAACTGATTCTCAAGTCATTTCTGGCCATGTGGACAAAAGTAGCAAGGCAAGAGATCTGAAGCTTGAAAAATATCTGGATACAGTTCGAAGGTTGGAGGCTTCCTTCGAAGGTTTTTCTGTCAAGAATATTCTAAGAGGCGAAAATGAGCATGCAGATATGCTAGCCAAATCATCGGCTTAGGGGCTCCCTATACCTTCAGAAGTATTTTTTGAAACAATAAAGGCACCTTAGGTTGAACTCATGGAGAGAGCAGTGCTTGCCATTTCTCCAATATATAGTGAAGATTGGAGGACTGAAATCATATCCTTCCTCCAAGGTAATTGTCTTTCGGATGACGAAGCTTATAATAAGAGAATGGAAGCAAGAATGAGACCGTATGTAATAATAGAAGGGGAATTATATAAACATGGAGTTTGTTCCCCACTCCTCAAGTGTTTATCAAGAGCTGAAGGTATTGAATTAATGAAGGAGATACATGCAGGTCTATGTGGATCTCATATTAGGTCTAGACCCTTGCTGGGAAAAGTGTTCAGATAAGGATTTTACTGGCCGAAGGCAGCTTCGGATGCAGCAGAGCTAGTTCAAAAATGTGAAAGCTGTCAAAAATGTGCAAGAGACCAAAAACAACCTTCATCTCTTACTCAGCTAATATAGCCCACCTGGCCGTTGCAAAGATGGGGCCTGGATTTGTTAGGCCCGCTTCCACCAATGCAAGGCAATTTGAGATATGTTGTGGTGGCTGTAGAATATTTTTCTAAGTGGATTGAAGCAAAGCCTTTGGCTACAATAACTTCGGTTACAGTCCAGAAATTCTTCTGGCAAAATATTGTTTGTCGTTTCGGCGTACCGAAGGCAATAACTATGGACAATGGAACACAGTTTGATGCCAAAACTTTCAAGGAATTTTGTGATCAGATTGGCACGAAGATTCATTTTGCATCAGTTAGGCATCCGGAGTCAAACGGACTGGTCAAAAGAGCAAATGACATTATAATGACGGGAATAATGAAGCTAATCTTCAATCAGCCTAGAGGAAAGTGGCCAGATGAGTTGATTAAAGTGGTGTGGAGCCACAATACAACCATATCAAGATCAACAGGATTTACACCGTTCAAATTATTATTTATTGACGAAGCTATAACCCTAGAAGAAGCTAAAGCGGGGTCAATAAGAACAGCAGCTTCGGCAGAGGATGAAGCTGATTATCACGTAGCAAAAGATACTATAGAAGGGACCAGACTTCAGGCTGTAGAGAATATCAATAAATATCAAGCCAAAACAATAAAATGGCGTGACAGAAAAGTTCGGCTGAAAAATACTAAGCCAGGGCATTTGGTGCTTCGGAGAGTGGCCAATCCGGACACAGTAGGCAAACTACAGCTGAAGTGGGAAGGACCTTTTCTGGTGGTATCCTCGTCAAAGCCCGGTTCTTACAGATTGAAGGATATGGACGGTAACGACATTCCTAGATCTTGGAATGCGGATGAGCTTCGATGATATTATGTGTAATTTGATGTAATCTTTTTCCATTTTTCCTATGACACCCTTTTCCTTTCCAAAGGGGGAGAAAGGTTTTTAATGGGGCCATGGCTTGTAATTTTTCTTTTCTTATTTGGCTCTATGAGAGCAAAATCCCCCAAAAAGAATGGAAAATGTAAAAATCTAAGCATGCACCACCGAGTGCAGGAAAAAAAGCAGGGAGAAGCTCAAAAGTCGTCCCTAAGGGGATGCAGAGCATGACGAAGCTACAAAAAGTCGTTCCTAAGGGAGCGCAGAGTATGTTTTCTGCTCAAAAGTTGTTTCTAAGGGAATGCAGAGCCAAATACCGCCGAAATATAAGGCGAAGAAGTTCAAAAGACGTTCCTAAGGGGATGCAGAACTTATACCGCCGAAATAGAAGGCGAAGAAGTTCAAAAGACGTTCCTAAGGGGATGCAGAACTTACACCGAAAAATAAGCGGTGAACACCGAAAAATAAACGGTGAAGAAGACTCCAAAGTCGTTCCTAAGGGGAAGCAGAGTCTGGGTGCAGCTTTGTAAGCGTGTGTTTGGACATTCATTTGCACATTATATCACATCATTCATTGCATTCATACACATTCATTTAGACATTCGTAGGATCATCATTATCATATTATAAGCATACAGACAGTCGCTTCGGCTCTAATGACAAGGCTTCGATAAGTACAAAAGAAGCAAATTTACGCTTCGTTGTGCACGAAAAGAAGGGAAGGTGTTTTTCGCCTTCGGCTCAAACAATACAAGTTTCGTCCACATCGAAGCAGTTCATACATGGATGGAAAGGTAAAAATACATTACAAGGTATGGACAAGTTTACAAAAACAGTGTTTGATTCCTAAATTACAATATCTTTTACAAGGTTAATTCAAAATTTTTCTAGAGCTTTTTTGCAGCAACTTCACCAATACCCGTCAAGCTTCGAATCATTCATCTTTGGCTTCATCATCCTATACATAATAAAGCGGTATAAGGTAAATAGAAATATCAGCGAAAGATAAGCAACAGGTGCAAATCTAGTACCGGCTCGAGATGACTTCGAGCTTCATCACCAGCTAAATTCCGCCCACCTTTCGTCCAAATTTGAGTTATGAATCTATTTCCAATGCTTCGGGCCAGACTAGGAATGTCAGTTAAATCTGGTAGTGATAGGCTGAAGTTTGGTCTATTCACGATTTTCCCATGTGTGCAACCAGTCTTCATGAAAGCAACAGCTGTGCCACGAGAAGCTAGCAGGGCACAGAAGTCCCTGTACCTAGCTATAACTTCGTCAAGTGAATCAACCTCGCCCTCAATATGTTCAAAGGTGCCTGCCAAGTCTTCAACCGAAGGTTCAAATTTTTCAGAACTGGCTCCAATTGAGTTGAAGACCTGCTTCAGCCATTGCACGCACCGGTTGCCGAAGTCTAGACATTTATCCTAAAGTTCCTTCAATGATTTCCGCAAATTCAAATTCTTTTCGACTTCAGCTTTAAGCTTCACATCAAAACTCTTCTTTTCTTGTTCGAAGCTTTCTGACTTCATGGAGAGTTCACTGTTTAATCTGGCAATTTCGGCTTAGGCTTCTGCCAGTGAACCCTCCATTGTTTGAAGAACAAAATCTTTCTTTTCAAGAGCAACTTCATGATCTTTGATTTTGCTTTCCAAGCCTTCAATTATAACCTCATTTTTCTTATCTTCGAGGTCCTGTTGCATCCTCAAGGCTTTACTTATTAGCATACTCTGCGTAAAATAATCTTTGTCAGCAATCACCTTTATCATAAAACAATGAAAAAAGCTAGAGAAATTTTACCTTGAAGTTAGAATAGAATAAGCTACCGATGATATGTTGTCGTCGGTAGCGACTGATGTCAGCTTCAAGCTTCGGGAAACCAACACTCTTTGACAGAGTGCTGATAACCTTCGCTCTAGTCCGATCTCGGACATCCTAAGCTTTCTTCGTTAATTCCGCCGAAGAGCAACGCTCCTGGTTGGTAGCCACAGGATAAAGCATACTCCTACAGCTCCTCTCTTTCAGTCTTAGATAATTCTTGACCAATTATATTTTGGAAATTAAAGCCTTTTTCCTCCGAAGTATCTTCGGTGACTGCCTTCCCCTTTTTAGGCACTGTGGCCACGATTTCTTTGACGGCTGCAGTAGCTTCTTCCGTGGCCATATCTGAGAGTATTCTATCAATATCAGATAATGTGCTCTCCAGATTCATGGCTCCAGCAATTGTAGCTTCGCCAGGTGTAGCTTCGGTAGCTGCGGCAGCTTCGGTAGCTGGTGTTATTGAAAGGGAAATGTGCCCTTGGGCCATTTCTAAAGTGTTTTGGTGATTAAGTGTCCAACACATATTCTCTAAGTGTTAAATTGTGCCAAAGATTGAAGAAGTGCAAATCATGTAACAAGGTACGTTTCTAGACTTAGTACATTGATTTGGGTACTAATGTATTGTGTCTAAGTGCTAGAAACAGGAAAAAGAAATTGGAAAAGAGTTGGCCTTGTACAGCCAACTCCTACTCGGTCTGGGTGCACCAGACAGTGTTCGGTGGTGCACCGGACAGTGTCTGGTGCGCCAGTCCAATCTCGGTGACATTTCGCTCTCGGGACTCGACAGCGGTGTACAACTATAATTCACCGGACTGTCCGGTTGTGCACCGGACTATCCGGTGAGTCGTCCGCGGCGAAGTCGTCGCTCTCGGGAAAAGTTCAACGGCGTACGGCTAAAATTCATCAGACTATCCGGTGGGGCACCAGACTGTCCGGTGAGCCAACGATCGACTGAGCAACGGTCGGCCGTGCAATCCGCGGGTGACGTGTGGCCCACTCCAACGGTCGGCAGGAGGCACCGGACTATCCGGTGTGCACAGGACAGTGTCCGATGCGCCAACTGCCGTGAATCTGCAACGGTCGACTACGCTAGAATTGGAAAGAAATGGGCACCGGACAAGCTACAGTGGCTGTCCGGTGGCGCACCGGACTGTTCGGTGCGCCACTCGACAGAAGGCAAGATTAGCCTTCCAAGATTGTCTCCAACGGCTCCTAGCTGCCTTGGGGCTATAAAAGGGACCCCTAGGCGCATGGAGGAGTCACCCAAGCATACTCTAAGCATTCTAAGTCTTCCACACTCCGTCTCCGTGCACTTGATCGACTGTGTTAGTGATTTGAGCTCTGTTCTAGTTGTGAACTCGTTGTGCTTCATTTTAAGCTCAAGTCTTGGCTTGTGTGCGTGAGTGTTGCTGTGGATTTGTGTGTTGCTTCCCACCCTTACTCTTGTGCTTTCACTGTGATCTTTGTGTAAGGGCGAGAGACTCCAACTTGTGGAGATTCCTCGCAAACGGGAAAAAGAGGTAAGCAAAGAAAAGCGTGGTATTCAAGTTGATCATTGGATCACTTGAAAGGGGTTGAGTGCAACCCTCGTCCATTGGGACGCCACAACGTGGAGGTAGGCAAGTGTTATACTTGACCGAACCATGGGATAAACTCGTGTGTCTCTTGTGATTGTTTCTCTGTGATACTTGTGTGTTCGCAAGAGCTTGCTACCTAGCCGTACTAACACTTAACCAAGTTTTGTGGCTATTAGTATTTGAATTTTACAGGATCACCTATTCACCCCCCTCTAGGTGCTCTCAATTGGTATCGGAGCCGCTCTCTTCACGAAAGGGACTAATCGCCCGAAGAGATGGATCCTAAGGGAAAGGGGATGGTGGTCAACGATAAGGAGAAGGAGTCCATCTTCAACGAGCCAAGGTAAGACAAGCCCACTGACTCTGGCTCGAGTCATAAGAAGAAGGACGGGAAGAAGAGGCACATCAAGAAGATCATCTACTACGACAGCGACGAGTCTTCTTCTTCCCCAAGAGACGACGACGACGAGAAAAAGAAACCGGTTAATTCAAATTTTTCATTTGATTATTCTCGTATTCCTTATAATTCCAATGCTCATTTGCTTTCTATTCCTCTTGGTAAACCTCCACACTTTGATGGAGAGGACTACGCTTTTTGGAGTCACAAAATGCGTAGTCACTTATTTTCTCTCCATCCTAGTATATGGGAGATAGTTGAAAATGGAATGCAATTTGATAGTACGGATAACCCTGTATTCATTAACGAACAAATTCATAAGAATGCACAAGCTACCACTATTTTGTTAGCATCGTTGTGCAGGGATGAATACAACAAGGTGAGCGGCTTGGACAACGCCAAGCAAATATGGGACACCCTCAAGATATAGCATGAGGGGAACGGCGCCACCATGATCACCAAAATGGAGTTGGTGGAAGGCGAGCTAGGAAGGTTTGCCATGATCAGGGGAGAGGAGCCAACTCAAACATACAACAGGCTCAAAACCCTGGTCAACAAGATCAGGAGCTATGGAAGCACGAGATGGATAGACCACAACGTCATCCGACTTATGCTCAGGTCTTTCGCTATTATTGACCCTCATCTTGTGAACCTCATCCATGAGAATCCTAGGTACACAAAGATGACGCCCGAGGAGATATTCGGAAAATTTGTGAGCGGACGTATGATGGTCAAGGAAGCAAGATATGTTGATGATGCATTGAACGGACCAATGCCCATCTATGAGCCCCAGCCCGTTGCACTCAAGGCAACAAGCAGCAGCAGGGAGGCGCTACCTAGCAAGGTGGTACAAGTTGAAGCTGCCGGGCTAAACGAAGATGAGATGGCCCTCATCATCAAGCGATTCAAGACCGCGCTAAAAGGACGCAAGGAGCATCCCAACAAGATCAAAGCAAAGGGAAAGCGCTCCTGTTTTAAATGCGGTAAGACTGGTCATTTTATAGCAAATTGTCCCAATAATGCTAATGACCAGGAACAAGAAAAGAGCGAGAAGAGGGAGAAGAAGAAGGCGAAGGGCGAGGCGCACCTTGGCAAAGAATGGGATTCGGACTACTCTACTTCCGACTCCGACGACGAAGGACTCGCTGCCTCAGCCTTCAACAAATCGACACTCTTCCCCAACGAGCGCCACACTTGCCTCATGGCAAAGGAGAAAAAGGTAAGCGCTCGAGAAACCCCCAAGTATACTACTTCAAGCGATGATGATTCTAGTGATGATGAAGTAGATTATACTGAATTATTTAAGGGTTTAGACAGAGCAAAAGTAGATAAAATTAATGAGTTAATTGATGCTTTAAATGAAAAAGATAGATTGTTAGAGAAGCAAGAAGATATTTTGTATGAAGAGCATGACAAGTTTGTTAGTGTGCAAAAATCTCTTGCTTTAGAGGTTAAAAGGAATGAAATGCTTTCTTCTAAATTATCTGCTTGTCATGAAACTGTGTCTAGCTTAAAGAGTGTTAATGATGATTTAAATGCTAAGCTAGAAGTAGCCAATAAAACTAGATCTTGTGTAGAACATGTTGCCATGTGTAATAGGTGTAAGGATTTTAATGTTGATGCTTGTGTTGAACACCTTACATCAATTACTAAATTAAATAATGAGGTGGCAAGTCTTAATGCTCAACTTAAGACTTGCAAGATAGATTTTGATAAGTTAAAATTTGCTAGAGATGCCTATACCGTTGGTAGACATCCCTCAATTAAGGATGGACTTGGCTTTCGAAAGGAAGCCAAGAACTTGACAAGCCAAAGGGCTCCCATTCTCAACATGGAGAAAGGGAAGGCCCCTATGGCTAGTAGTAATCAAAAGAATCATGCTTTCATGTATAATGATAGAAAATTTTCTAGAAATTCTCATTATAATAGGAGTTATAATGCTTTTGATTCACATTCTATGATTGCTTCAAGTTCTAATTTTAATGGTAGGCCTAGGAGAAATTTTGTGTCTCATGCTCCTAAGAAAATGTGTAATAAACCTACCACTGTTTTTCATGCTTGCAACACTACGTATGTTCTTTCATGTAAAAATGAAAAAGTGATTGCTATAAAGTTGGGATCCAAATGCAAGGGAGACAAGACTTGTATTTGGGTCCCAAAGGCTACTGTAACTAACCTTGTAGGACCCAACAAGAGTTGGGTACCTAAAACCCAAGCCTAATTTTCCTTGCAGGCTTATGCATCCGGGGGCTCAAGCTGGATTATCAACAGCGGATGCACAAACCACATGACGGGGGAGAAGAAGATGTTCACCTCCTACGTCAAGAACAAAGATTCCCAAGATTCAATCATCTTTGGAGATGGGAACTAAGGCAAGGTTAAAGGACTAGGAAAGATAGCTATTTCATCTGAGCATTTCATATCCAATGTGTTCTTAGTTGAATCGCTCGGATACAACTTATTGTCTGTTAGTGAACTATGTAACATGGGTTATAATTGTCTATTTACCAATGTAGATGTGTCTGTCTTTAGAAGGAGTGATGGTTCATTAGCTTTTAAGGGTGTACTAGACAGCAAACTCTACTTAGTTGATTTTTCGAAAGAGGAGGCCGATCTAGATGCATGCTTAATTGCTAAGACTAGCATGGGCTGGCTGTGGCATCGCAGTCTAGCACATGTTGGGATGAAGAACCTTCATAAACTTCTAAAGGGAGAACATGTGTTAGGTCTAACCAATGTATTTTTCGAAAAAGATAGACCTTGTGCAGCTTGTCAAGCAGGTAAACAGGTGGGAAGCACTCATCACAGCAAGAATGTGATGACCACATCAAGACCTCTAGAGCTACTTCATATGGACCTCTTCGGACCCATCGCCTACCTCAGCATCGGGGGAAGTAAGTATGGTCTTGTTATTGTTGATGATTTTTCCCGCTTCACTTGGGTATTCTTTTTGCAGGATAAATCAGAAAACCAAGGGACCCTAAAGCGCTTTCTAAGGAGAGCTCAAAACGAATTTGAGCTCAAGGTGAAAAAGATAAGAAGCGACAATGGGTCCGAGTTCAAGAACTTACAAGTGGAGGAGTACCTTAAGGAGGAAGGAATCAAGCACGAGTTCTCTGCTCCCTGCACACCACAGCAAAACGGTGTGGTAGAGAGGAAGAACATGACGCTTATAGACATGGCGAGGACGATGCTTGGAGAATTCAAGACGCCCAAGCGGTTTTGGTCGGAAGCTGTGAACACAGCTTGCCACGCCATAAACTGGGTCTACCTTCATCGACTCCTCAAGAAGACCTCGTATGAACTTCTAACCGGTAACAAACCCAATGTTTCAAACTTTCGTGTATTTGGGAGTAAATGTTATATTCTAGTAAAGAAAGGTAGAAATTCCAAATTTGCTCCCAAAGCTGTAGAAGGGTTTTTGCTAGGTTATGACTCAAATACAAAGGCGTATAGAGTCTTCAACAAATCATCGGGTTTGGTTGAAGTCTCTAGCGACGTTGTATTTGATGAAACTAATGGCTCTCCAAGAGAGCAAGTTGACCTTGATGATGTAGATGAAGATGACGTTCCATCGGCCGCAATTCGCACCATGGCGATTGGAGATGTGCGACCACATGAACAACAAGAGCAAGATCAACCCTCTTCCTCAACAATGATACATCCCCCAACTCAAGATGATGAACAGGTTCCTCAAGAGGAGGCGTGTGATCAAGGGGGAGCATAAGAAGACCCAGCTATGGAGGAAGAAGCACCACAGGCCCCTCCAACTCAAGTCTGAGCGACGATTCAAAGGAATCATCCCATCGACCAGATTCTGGGTGATATAAGCAAAGGAGTAACTACTCGCTCAAGACTAGCTAACTTTTGTGAGCATTATCGGTTGTCTCTTCTATTGAGCCTTTCAGGGTAGAAGAGGCCTTGCAAGATCCGAACTCGATGTTGGCCATGCAGGAAGAGCTCAACAACTTCAAGAGGAATGAAGTTTGGAGCCTGGTGCCACGTCCCAAGCAAAACGTTGTGGGAACCAAGTGGGTGTTCCGCAACAAACAGGACGAGCACGGGGTGGTGACAAGGAACAAGGCTCGACTTGTGGCAAAAGGTTATGACCAAGTCGCAGGTTTGGATTTCGAGGACACTTTTGCTCCTGTGGCTAGGCTAGAGTCTATTCACATTCTATTAGCCTATGCCGCTCACCACTCTTCCTGGTTGTTCCAAATGGATGTGAAGAGTGCTTTCCTTAAAGGGCCAATCAAGGAGGAGGTGTACGTAGAGCAACCCCCTGGCTTTGAGGATGAACGGTACCCCGACCATGTGTGTAAGCTCTCTAAGGCGCTCTATGGACTTAAGCAAGCCCCAAGAGCATGGTATGAATGCCTTAGAGATTTCCTAATTGCTAATGCTTTCAAGGTTGGGAAAGCCAATCCAACTCTTTTCACTAAGACTTGTGATGGTGACCTATTTGTGTGCCAAATTTATGTCGATGACATAATATTTGGTTCTACTAACCAAAAGTCTTGTGAGGAGTTTAGCCGGGTGATGACACAGAAATTTGAGATGTCGATGATGTGCGAGTTGAACTACTTCCTTGGGTTCCAAGTGAAGCAACTCAAGAACTCTTCATCTCCTAAATGAAGTACACTCAAGACCTTCTCAAGCGGTTTGGGATGAAGGACGCCAAGCCCACGAAGACACCAATGGGCACTGATGGACATGTTGACCTCAACAAAGGAGGTAAGTCCGTTGATCAAAAGGCATACCGGTCTATGATAGGTTCCTTGCTTTATTTATGTGCTAGTAGACCGGATATTATGCTTAGCGTATGCATGTGTGCTAGATATCAATCCGACCCAAGGGAATGTCACCTTGTGGCCGTTAAGTGGATTCTTAGATATTTAGTTGCTACGTCTTGCTTCGGGATCTGGTATCCAAAGGGGTCTACCTTTGACTTAATTGGATATTCAGACTCTGATTATGCCGGGTGCGAGGTTGATAGGAAGAGTACATCAGGGACGTGCCAATTCCTAGGAAGGTCCCTGGTGTCTTGGAGTTCAAAGAAACAAATTTCCGTTGCCCTATCCAACGCTGAGGCCGAGTATGTTGTCGCAGGATAGTGTTGCGCGCAACTACTTTGGATGAGGCAAACCCTCTGGGACTTTGGCTACAACCTGAGCAAAGTCCCACTCCTATGTGACAATGAGAGTGCAATCCGCATGGCGGATAATCCTGTTGAACACAGCCGCACTAAGCACATAGACATCTGGCATCACTTCCTAAGAGACCACTAGCAAAAGGGGGATATCGAGGTGTACCATATTAACACCTAAGAACTAGCTAGCTGATATCTTCACCAAGCCTTTAGATGAGAAAAGGTTTTGCAGGTTGTGTAGTGAGCTGAATGTCTTAGATTCGCGTAACTTGGATTGATCTATAGCATACATGTGTTTTATGCCTTTGATCATGTTAATTTATGCATTTCAATCTATTTGTGTTCATTTGTGGTGCTCAAGTTGTACACATGATCCCCAGACCTCACAAGTCCATTTGCCAGTGATGCACTTATTTAGGGGGAGGCATGCTACAACTTGACCCTTTAAGACTAACCTTTGTGTTTAAGCCTACTTGATTTAGTCTCAAAAGTGAATTGAAAGGGAAAGGTGAACTTGGACCATGCAAAGACTTCCACTGCACTCCTGTAATAACTCCAAGTTCATATCTATGCTCTTATTGCCTTTTGCTCTTAATTGACAATTTTGGTGAGGCAATGGGGTTAAGGGGCCAAGAATGATCCCGTTTTGGTGTTTAATGCCAAAGGGGGAGAAATTAAGGCCAAAGCAAATGGATCAGCTACCACTTGTGAAATTTCGAAAAGAGTAGAGTTAGAACTTTTTGATTTGTCCAAAACACTCTCATTGCAAAATTTGGTCTCTTGTGGGGAGAATTTATGACTATGGGAAAAGGGGGAGTTTTTGGCTCTTAATCATTATTTACTCTTGGATTATCTCTCTTTGTGCCCAAACAAGTGAGTTTATTGTAGAGATAGGAAAATGAATTTGATTTTCAAAAACAAACCAAGTGGTGGCAAAGATTGATCCAAATATGTCAAAATCTGTGGAAAGACAATTTGTTCTCGTTTGCATTGATATTGCACTTCTTTTGGTTGCTTTTGGATGTGTTGGCATAAATCACCAAAAAGGGGAGATTGAAAGGGAAATGTGCCCTTGGGCCATTTCTAAAGTGTTTTGGTGATTAAGTGTCCAACACATATTCTCTAAGTGTTAAACTGTGCCAAAGATTGAAGTGCAAATCATGTAACAAGGTACGTTTCTAGACTTAGTACATTGATTTGGGTACTAATGTATTGTGTCTAAGTGCTAAAAACAGGAAAAAGAAATTGGAAAAGAGTTGGCCTTATACAGCCAACTCCTACTCGGTTTGGGTGCACCGGACTGTCCGGTGGTGCACCGGACAGTGTCCGGTGCGCCAGTCCAGTCTCGGTGAACAGGCCGCTCTCGGGACTCGACAGCGGCGTACGGCTATAATTCACCGGACTGTCCGGTGGTGCACCGGACTGTCCGGTGAGTCGTCCGCGGCGAAGTCGTCGCTCTCGCGAAAAGTTCAACGGCGTATGGCTAAAATTCACCGGACTGTCCGGTGGGGCACCGGACTGTCCGGTGAGCCAACGGTCGACTGGGCAACGGTCGGCCACGCAATCCGCGGGCGACGCGTGGCCCGCTCCAATGGTCGGCAGGAGGCACCGGACTGTTCGGTGTGCACCGGACAATGTCCGGTGCGCCGACTGCCGTGAATCTGCAACGGTCGACTGCACCAGAATTGGAAAGAAATCGGCACCGGACAAGCTACAGTGGTTGTCCGGTGGCGCACCGGACTGTCCAGTGCGCCACCCGACAGAAGGCAAGATTAGCCTTCCAAGATTGTATCCAATGGCTCCTAGCTGCCTTGGGGCTATAAAAGGGACCCCTAGGCGCATGGAGGAGTCACCCAAGCATACTCTAAGCATTATAAGTCTTCCACACTCCGTCTCCGTGCACTTGATCGACTGTGTTAGTGATTTGAGCTCCGTTCTAGTTGTGAACTCGTTGTGCTTCATTTTGAGCTCAAGTCTTGGCTTGTGTGCGTGAGTGTTGTTGCGGATTTGTGTGTTGCTTCCCACCCTTACTCTTGTGCTTTCACTGTGATCTTTGTGTAAGGGCGAGAGACTCCAACTTGTGGAGATTCCTCGCAAATGGAAAAAAGAGATAAGCAAAGAAAAGTCGTGGTATTCAAGTTGATCATTGGATCACTTGAAAGGGGTTGAGTGCAACCCTCATCCATTGGGACACCACAACGTGGAGGTAGGCAAGTGTTATACTTGACCGAACCACGGGATAAACTCGTGTGTCTCTTGTGATTGTTTCTCTGTGATACTTGTGTGTTCGCAAGAGCTTGCTACTTAGCCGTACTAACACTTAACCAAGTTTTGTGGCTATTAGTATTTGAATTATACAGGATCACCTATTCACCCCCCTAGGTGCTCTCAGTTATTTTTGACCCTGAAGCTGGCGGTGGCGTTTCTTCAATTGCTTGCATAACAGTAATAATCCTTCTCTTCTTTGGCCCAGCCGCCTTCTTTGTTGCCAAAGCCTCGTCTTTCTTCTGTAAAAGCTTCGTCAGTTGCGGCCCTAGTGGACTTAGCAACTTGATAGGTAGGGGTTCGGTCATTACCTTTAAAATCTCTTCTACTTCGGCAGCAGAAGGTGTCAAAGGAGCTCCCTCTTCTATTTCAGCCATCTTCGGCTCTGGAGTTGCTGTTTTTCTTTTCTTTGAAGTAGCCACCTTCGGCTCGGGACTGGATTTTCTCTTTTTCAGAGCTTTTTCGTCCTCCTTTACCATCCTAGCCGCTTGTCTGCTCATAACACTAACAATCCTCTTTCTCTTCGGGCCTTCAGCACCCTTGTTTAATCGTTCATAATCAGGATATTCAAAGTTTAAAGCATCCATTACCCAATTCAGCCTACGTTTTGTTCGGGTGTCGAAGGCCGCAGTCATCAGTTGATCTTCTTTCTTTGTATAATTGCCCAGAATTTCGTTGCACATAGTTTCAATCATTTCTAACCATTCCTGGCAGGGCTCTTTGAATTGCTTCTCAAACTTGAAGCGATAGGGCAATCAAACAAGTTCACCCATCTTCTTTGATCCTTTCAGCTTCAGCATGCTCCAATTACTCAATGTTGGAGATACCCTGTTCGCCAGGTATTCTTGCACTGGATCTCTGGTACTGATATGCTCAGCCACCACTCTGAATTCTGCCACAGCTAGTTGGCATGGCAACCCTAGTTTCATGTTGCACAGGGGTCGGGTCATCCCAAAGCTTAGGCTTAGTGGGCTCATGACCAGCTTCTTCAACTTCTCCCTTTTCTTCTCGTCAACTTTAACATAAAACCACTCACTTTTACATTCAGTTGGCCATTTGGACGGATAGCTCAGGATTGGGGCCTTTGTATCCTTGCGATACGCGAAGTTATAGCAGCCAAAATATTCATGGAGCCCGTCTTCTCTAGCCTTTGTCTGGTAATGTAGCTCATGCACTCGGCAAAAAGCTTCGGCATTCGGATCCATCCCCTGGCTTCGAAGGGCCCAGATGAAAATACTGAGCCTAACAATGGCGTTAGGGGTCAGCTGATGAAGAAATATTTCATAATTAGCTAAAATTTCTCCAATAATCTCGTTCAGCGGAAACCGTAATCCTGCTCTGAAAAACTTTTGAAAACCACCACTTCATCAACTTTCGGTGTCGGAGTGGTCTCTTCCCTAGCAAAACAAATTAGCTTTTTCTCGGCTTCTCCGAAGTAGCCCAGCTTCATCATCATGAGCATATCAGCTTCAGAAACAGTAGATTTTTCAAAATCCAAGTGACTAGGCTTTGACGGGATCAAGATACTATAATCCTCTTCTTCTTCTTCGTCAGCAATTTCCTCCTCGACGTCTTGTTCAGTTTTGACAACAGGTGCACCTTCTTCAATGGCTCCCTTTGTCACAACTAGTCCCGATTATCTCATCACTTCGGAGATTAGAGCAGTCTCGGTAGCTTCGGCCTCCTCTCCGTCACGGGTCACTCTCGCAGTTGAACGTACTCTAGCCATTTGATGATTTTCTTGCAGTTCTTACGAAGTTGATTGTTTTTTTGCAGTTTTTTGATGAAGCTCCCTCTTTTGACGAAGCTAATCCAGAACAGTGGCTTGCTCGAAAATGCAGTGAAAAAGCTTCGGCTATGGTTAAAATTTTCAACAGCACAATAGTGCAATAGCAATGAATGTTGTGATAACTTCACATCTACTCGTCTGTTTATATAGTGATGCAGGTGGGAAGGTGAATCGCCAAGGTGACCGCACCCACTGAATGGTGGACCAACCGGCGCTTGGAAGGGGAACCGCTAGACCGTTCTCTCGCGCTTGGAATATTTTAATCGTTTCTCAGCAACGAGCTCAGGGAAGGTGTTTTTCGAACCTTCAGCATTCCAAAGCTTCGGAGATGTTTTCACGGATCAAGCTCGTTATGAAAAACGATCTAGCACCACGAAGGGGCTACTATTGGGGGTCTGCTTCGTCACCGAAGGTCCTGCAAGAAGAAACACCATCGGAAGATCAACATAGAAGCAATGCCGAAGCTACCATCTAGGGAGCTTCGGCATAATAACACGCTTTGAGACGAAGGGTAGCACCGACTTAAAGGTGAAAAGACCGATCGGCCCATGATAATCTGTGTCATGATTGTAACTATTTATAAAGGGCATGAATGTAAATCCACACAGGCTGCACCCTGTGCCTATAAATAGATGAACAGTACCCCCGTATTGTTCACACGTTCTTGCATACACTTGTGTGTCACACTTGTACTTTCACCATCTGTCAGGCTGAAGGTATAAATGCATTCTCGTGCTATTTTTATTCATTCATGATTATATAATAAAAGATATATTATGATGTCATATGATTATCTATATCATCTCTCATGTTTCATATGCTTCGTCTTTCATTAATATATGTTGTGATGATGAAGGTATGTCCTTCATAACCTTTGTTCGGAGATCATTATATCCTTAGAGGGATAATGCTTCGAAGGACGAAAGGCATTAACCATTAACCTATTTTTGTGTTGCCTTGTTCTTAATTCATAGCATTTGAGAACAAGTTGAAAGGGAAATAGGGTCAAACCTTTTCCTAAATAATTTTGGTGGTTGAATTGCCCAACACAAACAATTGGACTAACTAGTTTGCTCTAGATTATAAGTTCTACAGGTGCCAAAGGTTCAACACAAACCAATAAAAAGTCCAAGAAAGGGTTCAAATACAAAGGAGCAAAACCAACCGAAGGCTGCCCTGGTCTGGCGCACCGGACAGTGTCCGGTGCGCCAGGGTGGATCAACTCAAACTCGCTACCTTCGGGTTTCTGGAAATACCACTCCGCTATAATTCACCGGACTATCCGGTGTGCCATGCAGAGTAACGGCTACAGCGCCAACGGTCATCTGCAAAAGTGAACAGTGAACGCTACAGTGCGTGTTTACGCGTGCAAAGTCAGAGCAGGCGCCAGAAGGCGCACCGGACAGTAAACAGTGATTGTCCGGTGCACCACCGAACTGTCTGGTGGCCCAGGCGGACAGAGCTCCAACGATCGAACCCTAATGTTTTGGTGACGTTGCTAGCGCACCGGACATTGTCCGGTGGCGCACCGGACTGTCCAATGCGCCCATCGACAAACAACCTCCATAACGGCCATTTTGGTGGGTGGGGCTATAAATACCCCCAACCACCACCATTCAAGGCATCCAAGTTTTCAGCCATTGCATTCAATACAAGAGCTCTGGACTTCACTCCAAGACACAAAACAAAAGATCAAATCCTCTCCAAGTCCCAATATCATTCAAAAGGCTTAGTGGCTTGTGAGAGAGAGACATTTGTGTTCATTTGAGTTCTTGTCGCTTGGATCGCTTTTCTTCTTCCTCTTTCTTGTTCTCAAGCAACTTGTAATCAAAGAAAGAGACACCAAGTTGTGGTGGTCCTTGTAGGGGTCTAAGTGACCCATTTGATTAAGGAGAAAAGCTCACTCGGTCTAGGTGACCGTTTGAGAGAGGGAAAGGGTTAAAAGAGACCCGGTCTTTGTGACCACCTCAACAGGGAGTAGGTTTGCAAGAACCGAACCTCGGTAAAACAAATCACCGAGTCATCCGCTCCATTTGCTTATGATTTGTTTTCACCCTCTCTTTCGGACTCGATTTAAATTCTAACGCTAACCCCGGCTTGTAGTGTGCGCTTAAGTTTATAATTTTCAGATTTCGCCTATTCACCCCCCCCCCATCTAGGCGACTTTCAATTGGTATCAGAGCCTGGTACTTCATTAGAGCCTAACCGCTTGAAGTGATGTCGGGAGATCATGCCAAGAAGAAGCTCATGACCGGCGAGAAGCCCGCCACAAGCCACGGGAAGACTCCATCGGGAGAGTCCAGCAACAAGGGGAAAGGATCCCCTTCACACACCAAGTCGTATCGGAGTGGCGACAAGAAAAAGAAGATGAAGAAGGTGGTCTACTACGAGGCCAACTCTTCATCGCCATCGACCTCTAGCTCCGACGCGCCGTCCGTCACTTCTAAGCGCCATGAGCGCAAGAAGTTTAGTAAGATCCCCCTACGCTACCCTCGCATTTCCAAACGTACTCCTTTACTTTCCGTCCCATTAGGCAAACCACCCATTTTTTATGGTGAAGATTATTGTATGTGGAGTGATAAAATGAGGCACCATCTAACCTCACTCCACACTAGCATTTGGGATATTGTTGAGTTTGGAGCACAGGTACCATCCGTAGGGGATGAAGATTATGATTCGGACGAGGTTGCTCAAATCCGGCACTTCAACTCCCAAGCCACTACTATACTCCTCGCCTCTCTAAGTCGAGAGGAGTATAATAAGGTGCAAGGGTTGAAGAGCACCAAAGAGATTTGGGACGTGCTCAAGAACGCGCACGAGGGAGATGAGGTGACCAAGATCACCAAGCGGGAAACGATCGAGGGGGAGCTCGGTCGATTCATGCTCAACCAAGGAGAGGAGCCACAAGCCATGTACAACCGGCTCAAGACCTTGGTGAACCAAGTGCGCAACCTCAGGAGCACAAAATGGGATGACCATGAAATGGTCAAGGTTATTCTAAGATCACTTGTTTTTCTTAATCCTACACGAGTTCCATTAATTCGTGGTGATCCTAGATACAAGCTAATGTCTCCTGAGGAGGTTATAGGAAAGTTTGTGAGCTTTGAATTGATAATCAAAGGCTCCAAACAAATCATCGAGCGAGGCGCCACCTCTACACCCGAGGTGCAACCCGTTGCCCTTAAAGCAACGGAGGAGAAGAAAGAAGAGTCTACATCAAGTAGGCTCCCCATCGACGCCTCCAAGCTCGACAACGAGAAGATGGCGCTCATCATCAAGAGCTTCCGCCAAATCCTTAAGCAAAGGAGGGGGAAGGATTACAAGCCTTGCTCCAAGAAAGTTTGCTACAAGTGTGGTAAGCCCGCTCATTTCACTGCTAAATGTCCTATGTCTAGTGATAGTGACAGGGGCGACGACAAGAAGGGAAAGAGGAAGGAAAAGAAGAGGTACTACAAGAAGAAGGGCGGCGATGCCCACGTGTGTCGGGAGTGGGACTCCGATGAGAGCTCCATCGACTCCTCCTCCAACGAGGACGCTGCTAACATCGCCGTCAACAAGGGCCTCCTCTTCCCCAACGTCGGCCACAAGTGCCTCATGGCAAAGGACGGCAAAAAGAAGAAGGTAAAATCTAGAGCTTCCACTAAATATGCAACATCTAGTGATGAGGCTAGCTCTAGTGATGATGAGGATGATTTACTCACACTTTTTGCCAACCTCAACATGCAACAAAAGGAAAAATTGAATGAATTAATTAGTGTTATTCATGAGAAGGACGGACTCTTGGATAGCCAAGAGGACTTCCTTATTAAAGAAAATAAGAAGCATGTTAAGGTTAAAAATGCTTATGCTCAGGAGATAGAAAAATATGAAAATTTGACTAGTGAGCTTAGCATTGGCCATGATACTATCTCCAACCTTAGAAATGAGAATGTTAAATTAATTGCTAAGGTTGAGAAATTGAATGGTTGTGATGATTCTCTTGTCAAACTTAAAAATGATAATGCTAGTTTGATTGCTAAGATTTATAAGTTGAATGAATCTCTTGCTAGCCTTAAGATTGAGAATGAAAAATTAATTGCTAAGGCTAAAGATTTAAATGTTTGCAATGATGTTATTTCCAATCTTAGAAATGAAAATGTCATGTTACATGCTAAGATTGATGAATTAAATGTTTGCAAACCCTCTACTTCTACTGTTGATCATATTTCTATTTGTACTGGATGTAGAGACATTAATGTTGATGCTATCCATGATCACCTAGCTTTAATTAAACAACAAAATGATCACATAGCTCAACTTAGTGCTAAAATTAATGAGCATGACTTAGAAAATGAAAAATTTAAATTTGCTAGAAGCATGCTCTATAATGGGAGACGCCCTAGCATTAAGGATGGCATTGGCTTCCAACAGGGAGGCAATGTCAAGCTCAATGCCCCTAAAAAATTGTCTAACTTTGTTAAGGGCAAAGCTCCCATGGTTCAGGATAACGAGGGTTACATTTTATATCCTGTTGGTTATCCCGAACACAAAATTAGGAGAATTCATTCTAGGAAGTCTCACTCTGGCTCTCATCATGCTTTTAAATATAAGAGTGAGGCATCTAGTTCTAGGCAATCCACTCATGTTAAATTGCCTAAACGGAAAACTCCTACTGCATCAAATGAGCCTATTATTTCATTTAAGACTTTTGATGCTTCTTATGTTTTAACTAACAAATCAGGCAAAGTAGTTGCCAAATATGTTGGGGCTAACACAAGGGCTCAAAGACTTGTGTCTGGGTACCCAAGGTGCTTGTTTCTAATGTGAAAGGACCCAAGACCGTTTGGGTACCTAAGAACAAGGCCTAAACTTGTTTTGTAGGTTTATGCATCCGGGGGCTCAAGTTAGATCATTGATAGCGGGTGCACAAACCACATGACTGGGGAGAAAAGAATGTTCTCCTCCTATGAGAAAAACCAAGATCCCCAAAGAGCTATCACATTCGGGGATGGAAATCAAGGTTTGGTCAATGGATTGGGTAAAATTGCTATATCACCTGACCATTCTATTTCCAATGTTTTTCTTGTAGATTCTTTAGATTACAATTTGCTTTCTGTTTCTTAATTATGCAATATGGGCTACAATTGTCTATTTACTGATGTAGGTGTTACTGTCTTTAGAAGAAGTGATGATTCAATAGCATTTAAGGGAGTGTTAGAGGGTCAGCTATACTTAGTTGATTTCAATAGAGCTGAACTCGACACTTGCTTAATTGCTAAGACTAATATGGGTTGGCTCTGTCATCGCCGACTAGCCCATGTTGGGATGAAGAATCTTCACAAGCTTCTAAAGGGAGAGCACATTTTGGGACTAACCAATGTTCATTTTGAGAAAGACAAGATTTGTAGTGCATGTCAAGCAGGAAAGCAAGTTGGTGCCCATCATCCACACAAGAACATCATGACGACCGACAGGCCGCTTGAGCTACTCCACATGGATTTATTCAGCCCGATAGCTTACATAAGCATCGGCGGGAGTAAGTATTGTCTTGTAATTGTGGATGACTATTCTCGCTTCACTTGGGTATTCTTTTTGTAGGAAAAATCTCAAACCCAAGAAACATTAAAGGGATTCTTGAGTAAGGCTCAAAATGAGTTCGGATTGAGGATCAAGAAAATAAGAAGCGGCAATGGGACGGAGTTCAAGAACTCTCAAATTGAAGGCTTCCTTGAGGAGGAGGGCATCAAGCATGAGTTCTCTTTCCCCTACACGCCACAACAAAATGGTGTAGTGGAGAGGAAGAATAGAACTCTACTTGACATGGCGAGGACCATGCTTGATGAGTACAAGACTCCGGACCAGTTTTGGGTCGAGGCGATTAACACCGCCTGCTACGCCATCAACCGGCTCTACCTTCACCGAATCCTCAAGAAGACATCATATGAACTCCTCACCGGTAAAAAGCCCAATGTTTCATATTTTAGATTCTTTGGTAGCAAATGTTTTATTCTTGTTAAAAGAGGTAGAAAATCTAAATTTGCTCCTAAGGTTGTAGAAGGCTTTTTACTTGGTTATGACTCAAACACAAGGGCATATAGAGTCTTTAACAAGTCCACTGGACTAGTTGAAGTTTCTTGTGACATTGTGTTTGATGAGACTAATGGCTCTCAAGTAGAGCAAGTTGATCTTGATGAGCTAGATGATGAAGAGGCTCCATGTGTCGCACTAAGGAACATGTCCATTGGGGATGTGTGTCCTAAGGAATCCAAAGAGCCTCCACAAGCACAAGATCAACCATCATCTTCCATACAAGCATCTCCACCAACTCAAGATGAGGAACAGGCCCAAGATAATAAAGAAGAAGATCAAGAAGATGAGCCACCTCAAGAGGAGGACAATGATCAAGGGGGAGATGACAATAATGACAAGGAAGATGAACAGGGTCAAAGACCACCACACCTAAGAGTCCACTAGGTGATTCAAAGAGATCACCCTGTGAACACCATCCTCGGTGATATTCATAAGGGGGTAACCACTCGATCTCGAGTCACTCATTTTTGTGAACATTACTCTTTTGTTTCCTCTATTGAGCCACACAGGGTAGAGGGTGCTGGCGATGCAAGAGGAGCTCAACAACTTCACGAGGAATGAGGTATGGCATTTGGTTCCACGTCCTAATCAAAATGTTGTAGGAACCAAGTGGGTGTTCCGCAACAAGCAAGATGAGCATGGTGTGGTGACAAGGAACAAAGCACGACTTGTGGCCAAGGGTTACTCACAAGTCGAAGGTTTGGATTTTGGTGAAACCTATGCACCTGTAGCTAGGCTTGAGTCAATTCGCATATTACTTGCCTATGCTACTTATCATGGCTTTAAGCTATATCAAATGGACGTGAAGAGTGCCTTCCTCAATGGACCAATCAAGGAAGAGGTCTATGTTTAGCAACCTCCCAGCTTTGAAGATAGTGAGTACCCTAACCATGTTTACAAACTCTCAAAGGCGCTTTATGGGCTCAAGCAAGACCCAAGAGCATGGTATGAATGCCTAAGAGATTTTCTTATCACTAATGGCTTCAAAGTCGGCAAGGCCGATCCTACTCTCTTTACTAAAACTATTGCAAAAGACTTGTTTGTATGCCAAATTTATGTTGATGATATCATATTTAGGTCTACTAACAAATCTACTTGTGAAGAGTTTAGTAGGATCATGGTCCAAAAATTCGAGATGTCTATGATGGGGGAGTTGAAGTATTTTCTAGGATTTCAAGTCAAGCAACTCTAAGAGGGCACCTTCATCAGCCAAACGAAGTATATTCAAGACATTCTTAAGAAGTTTGGAATGAAGGATGCCAAGCCCATCAAGACACCCATGGGAACCAATGAGCATCTCGACCTCGACACGGGAGGCAAATTCGTAGATCAAAAGGTATACCGGTCGATGATAGGATCTTTACTCTACTTATGTGCATCACGACCGGATATTATGCTTTCCGTATGCATGTGTGCAAGGTTCCAAGCCAATCCTAAGGAAGCTCACCTTAGGGTCATGAAAAAAATCTTGAGATATTTAGTTTATACTCCTAAGTTTGGTCTTTGGTACCCCAAGGGATCCTCCTTTGATTTATTAGATATTCAGATGCTGATTGGGCAGGGTGCAAAATTGATAGGAAGAGCACATTAGGGACTTGTCAGTTTTTGGGGAGATCCCTAGTGTCTTGGGCTTCAAAGAAACAAAACTCAGTAGCTCTTTCTACCGCCGAAGCCAAGTATATTGCCACAGGCCATTGTTGCGCGCAATTGCTTTGGATGAGGCAAACCCTCCGAGACTATGGCTACAAATTTAGCAAAGTCCCTCTCCTATGTGATAATGAGAGTGCAATCCGCATGGCGGATAATCCTGTTGAACACAGCCGCACTAAGCACATAGTCATTCGGTATCACTTTTTGAGAGATCACCAATAAAGGGGGGATATCGAGATAGCCTATATTAACACCAAAGAACAATTAGCCGATATCTTTACCAAGCCACTAGAATGAGCTAAACATTCTTGATTCTCGGAACTTTGATTGATACTTTGCACACATAGCTCATTTATATACCTTTGATCATATCTCTTTTATGTCTATGACTAATGTGTTTTCAAGTGTATTTTCATGCTTAGTCATAGAATTGAAAGGGAAATGGAGTATTCGGCAAAGACGACGCTTCCACTCAACACCATCGATATTATTTACTCTTTGCCAGTATTCCGCCATCTCTCCACATTGGTATAATCTTTAACTCATATATTGTTTGCCAAAGGGGGGAGAAAATTTTACTAAGAGCTCTAAAGACTTCGTTTTTGGCGATTAATGCCAAAGGGGGAGAGAGTATTAGCCCAAAGCAAAAGGACCGCACCACCACGCCAATTTCAAAAAAATTTGAAACAAGTTTAAGTTTTTAAATGTTTTTCAATTGGTATCTTTGAAATTAGTATTCCTCTAAGAAATTCTATCTCAATTGGTAAAACCCTCTTGAACACTAAGAGAAGAATTTCATTAAGGGGAGTTTTGTTTAGTCAAAGGAAAAGCATTTGAAACAGGGGGAGAAAATCTCAAATCTTGAAAATGCTTCTTTCAATCTTATTCATATACCTTTGACTATGTGCAAAAGGATTTTTGAAAAGAATTTCCCAAAGAATTTGCAAAAACAAAACTAGTGGTGCAAGTGTGGTCCAAAATGTTAATAAGAAGAAAGCAATCCATGCATATCTATTGAAATAATTATATTGGTTCAATTCCAAGCAACCTATGCACTTACATTATGCAAACTAGTTCAATTCTGCACTTATATATTTGCTTTGGTTTGTGTTGGCATCAATCACCAAAAAGGGGGAGATTGAAAGGGAAATAGGGTCAAACCTTTTCCTAAATAATTTTGGTGGTTGAATTGCCCAACACAAACAATTGGACTAACTAGTTTGCTCTAGATTATAAGTTCTACAGGTGCCAAAGGTTCAACACAAACCAATAAAAAATCCAAGAAAGGATTCAAATAGAAAGGAGAAAAACCAACCAAAGGTTGCCCTGGTCTGGCGCACCGGACTATCCGGTGTGCCACCGGACAGTGTCCGGTGCACCAGGGTGGATCAACTCAAACTCGCTACCTTCGGGTTTCTGGAAATGCCACTCCGCTATAATTCACCGGACTGTCTGGTGTAGCACTGGACTGTCCGGTGTGCCATGTGGAGTAACGGCTACAACGCCAACGGTCGTCTGCAAAAGTGAACAGTGAATGCTACAGTGTCCGGTGCGCCCATCGACAGACAACCTCCCCAACGGCCATTTTGGTGGGTGGGGCTATAAATACCCCCAACCACCACCATTCAAGGCATCCAAGTTTTCAGCCATTGCATTCAATACAAGAGCTCTAGACTTCACTCCAAGACACAAAACAAAAGATCAAATCCTCTCCAAGTCCCAATATCATTCAAAAGGCTTAGTGGCTTGTGAGAGAGACATTTGTGTTCATTTGAGTTCTTGTCGCTTGGATCGCTTTTCTTCTTCCTCTTTCTTGTTCTCAAGCAACTTGTAATCAAAGCAAGAGACACCAAGTTGTGGTAGTCCTTGTAGGGGTCTAAGTGACCCATTTGATTAAGGAGAAAAGCTCACTCGGTCTAGGTGACCGTTTGAGAGAGGGAAAGGGTTGAAAGAGACCCGGTCTTTGTGACCACCTCAACAGGGAGTAGGTTTGCAAGAACCGAACCTCGGTAAAACAAATCACCGTGTCATCCGCTCCATTTGCTTATGATTTGTTTTCACCCTCTCTTTTGGACTCGATTTTAATTCTAACGCTAACCCCGGCTTGTAGTGTGTGCTTAAGTTTATAATTTTCAGATTCCGCCTATTCACCCCCCCCCCCCTCTAGGCGACTTTCACAAGTCCCCAACAGGCACCTTCATCAGCCAAACTAAGTACATACAAGATATACTCAAGAAGTTTGGAATGAAGAATGGCAAACCCACCAAGACACCCATGGGAACTAATGGGCATCTCGACCTCGACATAGAAGGTAAATCCGTAGATCAAAAGGTATACCGGTCGATGATAGGATCTTTACTCTACTTATGTGCATCTCGACCAGACATTATGGTTTCAGTATGCATGTGTGCAAGGTTCTAGGCAAATCCTAAGGAAGTTCACCTTAGGGCCGTGAAAAGAATCATGAGATATTTAGTCTACACTCCTAAGTTTAGGCTTCGGTACCCCAAGGGATCTACATTTGATTTAATTGGATATTCCGATGTCGATTATGCAGGGTGTAAAATTGATAGAAATAGCATATCAGGGACTTGTCAGTTTCTGAGAAGATCCCTGGTGTCTTGGGTTTCAAAGAAACAAAATTCAGTAGCTCTTTCCACTATCGAAGCCGAGTACATTGTCGTAGGTCATTGTTGTGCGCAATTACTTTGGATGAGGCAAACCCTTAGGAACTATGGCTAAAATTGATCAAAGTCCCTCTCCTATGTGATAATGAGAGTGCAATCCGCATGGCGGATAATCCCATTGAACACAGCCGCACTAAGCACATAGATATTCGATATCACTTTTTGAGGGATCACCAACAAAAGGGGGATATCGAAATTGCTTATATTAATACCCACAACCAATTAGCCGATATCTTTACCAAGCCACTAGATGAGAAGACCTTTAGCAAACTTAGAAATGAGCAAAATATACTTGATTCTCGGAATTTTGATTGAAACATTGCACACATAGCTATTTTATATACCTTTGATCATATCTCTTTCATTTGGTACAAATGTATATTTCTTATTCTTCTTGTGCCAAGGCTAAGACTAATGTGTTGTCAAGTGTATCTCTATGATTAGTCTTAGATTGAAAGGGAAATGGAGTATTCGGCAAACACAAGGCTTCCACTCCAACTCTGACGGTGTCATTTACCCTTTGCCATAACTCCGCAAACTCTCAATTGGTATAACCTTTCACTTATATTTACTCTACCATTTGAGAAAGTATTAGGCCCCAAAGGGGGAGAAAATGCAAAAGGGCTCTCAAGTTTTTCATTTTTGGTGATTAATGCCAAAGGGGGAGAAAGTATTTAGCCCAAAGCAAAAGGACCGCACCACCATTTTAAAATTTTAAGTGTATTTTTCAAATAGGTATCAACTTTTTCCAAAAAGAAGTGTTTATTTCAATTGGTATTTGAGTTAGCCTCAAAATGGTCTTTTAATTGGCACTTTAAAAGTCTATCTTTAAAAAGTCAAATTTTCAATTGGTGTCTACCTCAAAACCCTCTTGAAAGCTAAGGGGAGAATTCATTCAGGGGGGAGCTTTTATTTAGTCAAAGTAAAAGCATTTGAAACAGGGGGAGGAATTTCAAATCTTAAAAATGCTTCTTGCAATCACATTTCTATACCTTTGACCATTTGCAAAAGATCTTTGACCATTTGCAAAAGATTTTGAAAATATTTTTTCCAAAAGATTTGCAAAAACAAACAAGTGGTGCAAATGTGGTCCAAAATGTTAAAAAGAAGAAAAGAAATCCATATACACTTAGTGATACTTTTAATTGGTTTAACTCCAAGTAACCTATGCACATTCATCATAAATGCAAACTAGTTACATTTCTGCACTTTATATTTACTTTGGTTTGTTTTGGCATCAATCACCAAAAAGGGAGAGATTGAAAGGGAAATGGGCTTAACCATTTTCTATAATCGATTTTGGTGGTTGATGTCCATCACAAACCATGTGGACTAACTAGTTTGTCTAGATATCATTTATCTCAGGTGCATAAGGTTCAACACAACCAAGAAAGAAATTCAGTTGGGGACTCAATCAAAAATTAGAGCATGATTAGAGTGTGCTGTTTTTGGCGCACCGGACAGTGTCCGGTGTGCACCGGATAGTCAGGCCATACAGACTCAAACTAGCCACTCTCGGGTTTCTGCTGAGCGCGCTCCACTAAAATTCACCGAACTGTCTGGTGAGCCAGCAGAGTAACGGCTCCCTGCATGCCAACGGTCGACTGTGCAGAGTCTATAGTGATGAACAGTGTCACGTAGAAGTCAGAGGGCACCGGACTGTCCGGTGCAGCAAGACGACAAGCATCCCCAACAGTCAACTACTCTAAACCCTAATGGACGCGCTAACGTGGCGCGCACCGGACAGTGAACAGTGGCTGTCCGGTGCGCCACCGGACTGTCTGGTGCGCCCATCGCCAGCAAGCTTCACCAACGGCTAGGAAGTGGTTTGGGCTATAAATACCCCCAACCACCTCATTCATAGCTATCCAAGTTTTCTGAACATCCCATTCATTGCAAGAGCAAAAGACTTCACTCCAAGACACATCAAATAAATCAAATCCTCTCCAAGCCTCAAAATCAACTCAATTCCATTAGAGACTTGAGAGAGGGTGTTTTGTGTTCTTTTGTTGCTCTTGTTGCTTGGATTGGCCTTTTCTTTTTCCCCTCTTATTCTCAAGAGACTTGTAAGAAAAGCAAGAGACACCAAGTGTGTGGTGGTCCTTGCGGGGTCTTAGTGACCCGTGAGATTAAGGAAAAGGCTCACTCGGTCTAAGTGACCTTTTGAGAGAGGGAAAGGGTTGGAATAGACCCAGCCTTTGTGGCCTCCTCAACGGGGACTAGGTTCTTTAGAACCGAACCTCGGTAAAACAAATCATCGTGTCCACTTGTGTTGATTTCCATTTGATTTGTTTTGACCTCTTTCCTATCTCTAACGTTTCTTGCCAATATTGATTTGAGTTTGCTCCCAATCATTATCTGCATTGTGGCGGAACCGCTCGAATTATTCCAGCTTAAGTGCCCAAGTCACACCCGCAAGGGCAGCAACACACTTAAACCGGAATAACCCGTCAGTCCCTCGGATCTAGTCCGACAAGGCCACTTATCCAGGATCGAATACCACTAGCTCACTCGAAGGTGAGGCACAGAGAAATACAATAAAACATAATACCGCAAATTTAATAAGTGTCATTAGTGATTACATTATCGGAGTTTCAGAAATAATAGCCATAAATTTTAATGCAGCGGAAAAACTAACGGAGAAAACCGAGTAACATGGCGAAGCCTGGCCACGCTACTCCTCCTGGTCCTCTCCCGCGGAAGCAATAACCCACTCGACCATCTGTCCCGGTGGCAGGGACAAAGGCCAAGTCACACCATCAACCAATCATCCTAAGGAGTACCTGCAAAAATTGTGCCACAAGCAAGGCTGAGTATACTAATACTCAGCTAGACTTACCCGGTGTGAGGAGTCTACTCCTCTACCTCTAGACATGCAGCTGTTTGGCTGTGGGGTTTGGTTGCCAAAAGCACTAGCTGAGTTTCTAAATCAAGTTTTTAACTTTGTCAAATTTAAGTGTGACTCTCTTAAGGCTAAAGATGTACTATCTATTCATACATGGTAGCAAGCATTATTATCAATCAACAGCTTACATCATCTCATCACACTTCCACTTGTTACTCAATGCAGTACAATGGATCAAGCAGTCTCATTAGCTGCGAGAAGCAGACGATTCGAATCGAGTTTTTATCCTTGCAAGGTAAACCTAAACACACGACATGTAGGGGCACTTCGTCCCCACACACATCAACCGTCCCCATCGATTCCCTGACAACAGAAAGGGGCTCACCGCCTTGGCGTACAATGCCTCACTGACCCCGACTGGCCGTCGTGCAGTGACCGCACTTGTACCCACCATAACCGGAATGGGAGACCACGTCTCAGGTCGCGTGAGGAGGGCAATCTGCGGGCAGGTTCACTCAGGTACTAGGCTTACTGATTTACCATATTTCTCGGCATGTGTTTAGTACGTTCAAACGCTTGACACAGGTATCCGCACGTTAATCCTTATTCCAATTTCATCTCGTAGACCACGCGTCCCCATGGACCCGTGTCCACAG
Source organism: Zea mays (assembly GCF_902167145.1). NCBI lineage: Eukaryota > Viridiplantae > Streptophyta > Magnoliopsida > Poales > Poaceae > Zea > Zea mays. The sequence goes on along the minus strand of NC_050096.1, from coordinate 67,565,254 downwards.
ACCATCACCATTATGGCCCTGTTTGGCACAGCTTATTTTCAGCTTCTTCATAAATTTAAGCCGAAGTTCTGCCAAACAGACAGCTTCTCCAGCAGCTTATCAGTTCAGCTGCTTCTCAGAATGAACTAAAAGCAGCCAACAAGCAGAAGCTGCTTTTTACCAGCTTATCAAATAAGCTGCTTTTTCAACAAGCAGCAGATGTGCCAAACAGGGCCTATGTTATCAAAGTGGATACAACCAAATCCTGACCTCGCGCGAGTGCTAGAAAAATCACTCGACTTCTACCGAGATCCTAATTTATAAAGCAGCTACTCGACCTAGCATACTAGTATTCATCTCAATAGGATTCCTGAGATCATGCAACTAGGGTTTAAATCAACTCCTACACTTAAGTGCACAATACAAGCCTACAAACATTAAGTGTAGTAAAATAGCATATATAAACGGTTATGCATAAAACCGGGGCTTGCCTTAATTTAACACTTAGTGTTTGCTGGGGGAGGTACTCGCTTGGCGAGCATCCACTGGTTATGTCCATCCTTCCTTAGGTTGTCCACCAACTGCATCTTGTGAGTGGCACCACATCACTTGCACGATCGTCACCTCTCGGTCCTAAATGAGATGCAGGATGCATATGTATGAATACAATGAAAAATATCACAAGATACTTTAAGTACGCGCTAGCAAATTAAACACTAAGTAGCGAGACATCACAAGCAACTACATACACTAGCGTTAGCTAACTACATATCATCGAGCACACAACGTTAACACCACAAAAAGATGACACACATTTTGTATATTGACGCAACACAACTACGACCTCATAAGTACAGGCGTTTATTTAATTTGCTACGGCTTTTTGTTAGTTCTTCCATTTATCACACAAAAGCATCCAACACAAGTTTAACCGATGACATAGGCATCAATGTCCATGGAAATTTATATCACAATCAACTACAGCAAGAAACATACAAAACATGACACACGTGCATTATTAAGCTTAGTCATGGCAAATCTACATTAATTTAGTGCTAACCAACCATTTTTAGCCAAAAGGGTGAACTAACAACTAAATAAGCACTAGCAGAATTTTTGGACAGCAATACAGCAGTCACTTGTTTTAATCATAACTCTTCAATTATTAGTCCAAAAAAAATCAAACTAGGACTTTCTGGAAAGCTTAAAAAGTTCTCTACAACTTTGGTATTGTCATCACAACCTGATTAAACACTTAGCAAGGTCGAATTGTGCAAACACAGCAGCTCTGTCCAGATTTGGACAGATTCAGACTTGCAGCTTCAAAAATTCACAACAAAAGATTCAGACATACAAACAAAGTGATCCTAGACTTTCTGGAAAGATAATTAAATGTTCTACAAATTATTTATAAACATCCCTGGCTGGTTTAGCATGTATCAAGGGTAAAATATACTATGAAGGCTGTGCTGTCCAAAACTGGACAGATTCAGTCTTCACACTTCAAACACATGTAACTTAATCTTCAGACCACCAAAAAGAGTGATCCAAGACTTTTTCGAAAGCTAAGCAAAATCACTACATAACTTTTATAATCACCAAGAATTGATTCTATGTTGAACTGAATCAAACAATTCAGTTTTCGAAATCTGTTCTGTCAGTGGACAGAACACAGCAACCAAGTTGTAAAATTCATAACTCTTAAACCGTCAGGCCTTTAGTTATGAAATTTTAACACAAGCAAGATAAGAAAAACATCTACAACTTTCTTATAATCTACAAGGACTGATTCAAACATTAACTTAAGCAAACAGTACAGTCTCTGAAATCTGTACAGAAATTGGACAGATTCAGTTACTGAATTTGTAAAAAGCATAACTCCTAAACTGTCAGACCTATGGCTGTCAAATTTTAACACCAGCAAGATAATAAAGTTATCTACCACTTTTCTATAGCACATATCTACAGAAAACACAATTTGGTTCATCAAACATACGCACAACTAACACAGTGCGTGCAGCCCAAAAACAGAAATTAATAAATTTCAGCTCCTATACAATTCAAGAATTGTCATGTTCTATAGACTTAAATTATTCTAACACTTTGACAATTGTTAGAGTTAAAATAACTAAGTGAGAACTAACATGTAGACTTACTAATTTTATCCGAGTCATTTCGTGCGCTAGAGTTATTACCACACAATTAACAAACACATGCACCAAATAAAGTACTTCGGCACACATGTCCGACATCACACAAAATTGTGATGAAATACTAATATTTAACTTTAGACCATCATGACATAACTATTTAAACTTTAATTGGTGTTAAGGTGTAACTCAAGCATTCCATGAAACATGCATGATTTTGTTTTCTCCTAATTTTCACTAACTCGTGTAATTATAAAAGGGGTGTTATTTTAGCACCATATGAAACTATCTAATTTGGGGCTAGAATTTTTATGAGGCATAGTTAATAACAAATTATGACTAATGTATAAATTTCACATGCCCAGGTTTTATATTTTATTTACTATAAAAATAACAAATTGTTGATGCAATAAAGCATACGAGACAAGGTTAAATCTAAAACTAATTATTTTCTGTGGATGCATGACCATATCAAGTTTTCTTAGGCTACTATAATATCATACAAGGACAGTAGAACATCATTTTCCATTTTTACATCCATATATTTTTTATAAATCATTTAAAACTACTTAAGGTGCATTAAACAAGTTAAATCACTAACTTAATCATACATGCACAACAATTCATGAAATTGTTAACAGTCACCAAGCATCACAACAAGAGTCTACTGTAAAAATTTGAATCCATTTGGAGCACTAGAGCTACAGATCTAAAAATAACAAGCAAAATAATCATCTTTTTCCTATTTAACATGTTTTAATTAACACACCAAGAAAACAGTGAACAACCTATAAGTTTTATATTTTTCTTAGATGGAGTATGACAACATCTAACTAACAAAACAAGTTTCATCATTTTTAGATTTTTATAAATAAAACTATGGAGAGAAGCAAGTTCATTTATTTTGTAAACCAGTTTTTAAATACGAATTTCTACAGAAAAACTTTTCCACTAAACCATACCAACATATAGATCTAATAGTTAGAGCATTTCATAAGGAAGCCAGCAAAACAAGTTTCACGATTTTAGGAGCTCTAAAACTCGAGATATGAATTTTTGAACACAACACAAAAATCTGCAACTTGTGTACTCAAATCTCGCCTTGGGCCCACCTGTCATAGACTCAGGGGGGGTCTTCTTCTACCTCCAGCCATCACGTGAACAACAGAGAGCCGCAGAAAAAACGATGGGGCAGCTTGCGTGGCTGGTTCATCTATGGAGGGGGCCAAGCAGCGAGGAGACGGTGCCATGGGAGGAGAGGGTGCTCCTGTGCTGAACCAGAGGGGAGGGGGAAAGTGGCGTGGAGAGGAGGAGGAGGGCTGGTGCTGCCATTTATAGAGCAGAGCTCTGGACATGTCAGACTGCACCAGCAGGTTGCAGGTGATGGCAGAGCGACTTTGGGCGCCCATTTTCGTCGTTTTCCCCTTGGAATCGGATCAAGATTACTGTAGGAAATATCTTCCTTGATGTACACTCTACAAATCTTGTACAGCACTTGAGGTGATTCGAGCATTGGTTAGAGAGATAAAGACCCATGAAAATTGGTTTGTCAGTGGATTAGAAAACAGTGGAAACTCGTGAAAACTGAATGTCAAAGCATGTCAAACGGAATCGGATGAATGCCATCTTTCAATATGTTGTGCCCCTATTAGTTATTAACAACTTTTATATTTGGAAAAACTTGAGCTGTTCAACAAAAATTTGGGAACGCGGGACGTTGACCCGAACAATGCTGATTTCAGACTTAGAAGAATTCGAATCCTGAAATCAGATTTTTATTCTGTCTTGATGGCACTGTTTGAGATACTTAGAGGTTGAATCAAGGCTTGGTTTAAATATAATATTTGTTGTATAACACAGGTTCTACAACTTTTATTGAAGGTCAAACCTCATATCTTGAATATAAATTAAAGTTTCACTTTTGTCAAGGTAGCATCATTATAAGGCTTCAAATTATATTTTTTTAAGGCAATCGAGGTATTTTCTCGATATTTTATTGGCATTTTCTCTACATGAACCCTTAATAACTTTTGTTGTAGAGTTAATATAGAGTTGTTTGAGCAAGATTACAAGGCTTGGTTGAATTTCAAAATTTGCACATGTTCAAACGAGAAGTTTCAAGCAAGTATATGATTTATGTTTTGATGTGAGCATTTGGTTCAAACTTTGAGAAATCTTTAGAATACACTTGATAGATAGAGATGAATGATGATATAGAGATAAGAAGTTGATTTGCATAAGAATTAATTAGAGATTGGCACAATAGAGATTCCGCTGGAGAATGCGGATTCAGACTATGTATTTGGACATAGACCGAATATCGAGAAAGCGGATTCAGACACCGATTGGATAACGTAACAACTATCGAGAGTCCGAATAAATAAGTCTGGACGAGAGTTGCGAGACGAGATTGACTTTCGAATTTGCATTTGCTTCAAGAAACAAAAAGTTTTAACATGCTCCAAATTTGGCTGTTCTTGAGATCGAATAATTCCAAACTTGGTGAAACTTTCATGAGTAACTTGATAAATGGAGATAGATGTGATCGAGAAATAGAAATTTTCACTGAGCACCCGAGATTAGGATAAATCTCCCGACATAACGCGAGATTGACACCTGGGGTGTCACAGCCTTCCCCCCTTAAAAAGAATCTCGTCCCGAGATTCGAATGAGGATCTTTAAGGATGGAGAAGCATGTAACTCCCAGGCTGGAGATAGATGCAAATTCATGAGATGGGATTTGATAAGATAATGAAGATAGATTTGGATAGAATATCGCGGCATGTTGAGACAAAATGCAGCGATCACTTTGAGAGAATATCCACAAAAGATAGCACATCAGTATAGTCTTGTAATGGACCACGACTATTAACCGCGATACCAGCGCGTGCCGAGCAGCTCAACCATGTGTGCGCGCCCACAGGAGGCTCTCGGTTTCGTCGCGGCACCATCAGTTGCTAGCCATAATACCATTACCAAACGCAACCAATAAGAAATCCACATAGCACAGACAGATGGAGCCCATGAGAGTATGGCTCAGAAAATGTGACGGAAGTTGAAGCAAAGATTGTTGGCAAAAGAGCATCAGATGAGAATTTTTATTTAACTCACAGAACCATTTGATGATCACATGGAGATTATCAGATCAGATATTAGCACGAGATTTGATATGAGGACGAACCAACCATGAGATCAAGATTGAAGAGCTTGTAGAGACATGAGAGAACTAAAGACAAGAATCAAATCCATTGAACCAAATGGATATGCCATTTAGAGATAAGTTGATAAAACAAGCATCATGATCCTTAGAGAAAGAGTATGAGAATGATCAGAAATGAGAGATTTAGGCAAGATCAACATCTGATACTTGAGAACAGGTTATAGCAGATAACCAGATAACGGGGCAGGGTCAATAAGGGATCTGGAGATTCAGATGATAAGGCCACAACATGATTCACCAGGAAAATGATTACTGGATCCAGGCGAAAGGAGAGGCAGGCAAACAGGGTCAGCTAGGACGATCGACAGAAATGCTATGAAGTTTTAGGGGCAAGGATTTATGGAAAGAAACATGGCCTTGATAGGGTTTGCGCAACTAGAAACCAACAACAATTTTTTTTTGATACAACAAGTGCACAAGGGGACTTGGGTTGGCATAGCGGTCAAGCTATGGGGGTCTACAAACTGTGCAGGTGTAAATTCAAGTGTAAAACACACAAGGGCTAGAAACATCAAAACAAGCACATGATAATTTTTTTAAGGTTTTACTAGGGATCCACTAGGTTGTTTGGGGAAGGAGGTCTTTTTATGGGCAAAACAGGCAGCAATTTTTTTTATTGGCAAAGAGGGTTGAACAATTACAATACCATCTAGCTAGCAAGACAAGAGAAACATATAGCACGACCTAACAAGACTTACCAATCTGACACGAGGTAAGGCATTTTTGCAGTTCATAGCAATACAACACATTATTCACAATTTCTTATTCTTGGAATAAAGGTGAGAGAAGCAAGTTGATGCACAAGAGACAATTATAATGCGACAATCATGATGCATGCTCATTCTAGTCGTCTTCTCAGACCTAACTAATTTTTCGGGTGCTTCTACAACATCCTAATAGTAGAAATAGTAGCCTTTATGGCCTATATAAATATAGCCACCTAGCTACCCATCTATTTTCCTAAGGCTTCACGTCCTAAGTATATCCTGATCGTCCTAACGATCTATCCAACTTTGGTTTCTAGCCAGTTTTACTTTAGAAAAGGTTGGTATTTATGACTTATTGACTTCTCTGTAAGGGTATTCGCTCCGATACCAGCTGTGGCGGAACCGCCCGAATTATTCCAGCTTAAGTGCCCAAGTCACACCCGCAAGGGCAGCAACACACTTAAACCGGAATAACCCGTCAGTCCCTCGGATCTAGTCCGACAAGGCCACTTATCCAGGATCGAATACCACTAGCTCACTCGAAGGTGAGGCACAGAGAAATACAATAAAACATAATACCGCAAATTTAATAAGTGTCATTAGTGATTACATTATCGGAGTTTCAGAAATAATAGCCATAAATTTTAATGCAGCGGAAAAACTAACGGAGAAAACCGAGTAACATGGCGAAGCCTGGCCACGCTACTCCTCCTGGTCCTCTCCCGCGGAAGCAATAACCCACTCGACCATCTGTCCCGGTGGCAGGGACAAAGGCCAAGTCACACCATCAACCAATCATCCTAAGGAGTACCTGCAAAAATTGTGCCACAAGCAAGGCTGAGTATACTAATACTCAGCTAGACTTACCCGGTGTGAGGAGTCTACTCCTCTACCTCTAGACATGCAGCTGTTTAGCTGTGGGGTTTGGTTGCCAAAAGCACTAGCTGAGTTTCTAAATCAAGTTTTTAACTTTGTCAAATTTAAGTGTGACTCTCTTAAGGCTAAAGATGTACTATCTATTCATACATGGTAGCAAGCATTATTATCAATCAACAGCTTACATCATCTCATCACACTTCCACTTGTTACTCAATGCAGTACAATGGATCAAGCAGTCTCATTAGCTGCGAGAAGCAGACGATTCGAATCGAGTTTTTATCCTTGCAAGGTAAACCTAAACACACGACATGTAGGGGCACTCCGTCCCCACACACATCAACCGTCCCCATCGATTCCCTGGCAACAGAAAGGGGCTCACCGCCTTGGCGTACAATGCCTCACTGACCCCGACTGGCCGTCGTGCAGTGACCGCACTTGTACCCACCATAACCGGAATGGGAGACCACGTCTCAGGTCGCGTGAGGAGGGCAATCTGCGGGCAGGTTCACTCAGGTACTAGGCTTACTGATTTACCATATTTCTCGGCATGTGTTTAGTACGTTCAAACGCTTGACACAGGTATCCGCACGTTAATCCTTATTCCAATTTCATCTCGTAGACCACGCGTCCCCATGGACCCGTGTCCACAGACCATCACCATTATGGCCCTGTTTGGCACAGCTTATTTTCAGCTTCTTCATAAATTTAAGCCGAAGTTCTGCCAAACAGACAGCTTCTCCAGCAGCTTATCAGTTCAGTTGCTTCTCAGAATGAACTAAAAGCAGCCAACAAGCAGAAGCTGCTTTTTACCAGCTTATCAAATAAGCTGCTTTTTCAACAAGCAGCAGCTGTGCCAAACATGGCCTATGTTATCAAAGTGGATACAACCAAATCCTGACCTCGCGCGAGTGCTAGAAAAATCACTCGACTTCTACCGAGATCCTAATTTATAAAGCAGCTACTCGACCTAGCATACTAGTATTCATCTCAATAGGATTCCTGAGATCATGCAACTAGGGTTTAAATCAACTCCTACACTTAAGTGCACAATACAAGCCTACAAACATTAAGTGTAGTAAAATAGCATATATAAACGGTTATGCATAAAACCGGGGCTTGCCTTAATTTAACACTTAGTGTTTGCTAGGGGAGGTACTCGCTTGGCGAGCATCCACTGGTTATGTCCATCCTTCCTTAGGTTGTCCACCAACTGCATCTTGTGAGTGGCACCACATCACTTGCACGATCGTCACCTCTCGGTCCTAAATGAGATGCAGGATGCATATGTATGAATACAATGAAAAATATCACAAGATACTTTAAGTACGCGCTAGCAAATTAAACACTAAGTAGCGAGACATCACAAGCAACTACATACACTAGCGTTAGCTAACTACATATCATCGAGCACACAACGTTAACACCACAAAAAGATGACACACATTTTGTATATTGACGCAACACAACTACGACCTCATAAGTACAGGCGTTTATTTAATTTGCTACGGCTTTTTGTTAGTTCTTCCATTTATCACACAAAAGCATCCAACACAAGTTTAACCGATGACATAGGCATCAATGTCTATGGAAATTTATATCACAATCAACTACAGCAAGAAACATACAAAACATGACACACGTGCATTATTAAGCTTAGTCATGGCAAATCTACATTAATTTAGTGCTAACCAACCATTTTTAGTCAAAAGGGTGAACTAACAACTAAATAAGCACTAGCAGAATTTTTGGACAGCAATACAGCAGTCACTTGTTTTAATCATAACTCTTCAATTATTAGTCCAAAAAAATCAAACTAGGACTTTCTGGAAAGCTTAAAAAGTTCTCTACAACTTTGGTATTGTCATCACAACCTGATTAAACACTTAGCAAGGTCGAATTGTGCAAACACAGCAGCTCTGTCCAGATTTGGACAGATTCAGACTTGCAGCTTCAAAAATTCACAACAAAAGATTCAGACATACAAACAAAGTGATCCTAGACTTTCTGGAAAGATAATTAAATGTTCTACAAATTATTTATAAACATCCCTGGCTGGTTTAGCATGTATCAAGGGTAAAATATACTATGAAGGCTGTGCTGTCCAAAACTGGACAGATTCAGTCTTCACACTTCAAACACATGTAACTTAATCTTCAGACCACCAAAAAGAGTGATCCAAGACTTTTTCGAAAGCTAAGCAAAATCACTACATAACTTTTATAATCACCAAGAATTGATTCTATGTTGAACTGAATCAAACAATTCAGTTTTCGAAATCTGTTCTGTCAGTGGACAGAACACAGCAACCAAGTTGTAAAATTCATAACTCTTAAACCGTCAGGCCTTTAGTTATGAAATTTTAACACAAGCAAGATAAGAAAAACATCTACAACTTTCTTATAATCTACAAGGACTGATTCAAACATTAACTTAAGCAAACAGTACAGTCTCTGAAATCTGTACAGAAATTGGACAGATTCAGTTACTGAATTTGTAAAAAGCATAACTCCTAAACTGTCAGACCTATGGCTGTCAAATTTTAACACCAGCAAGATAATAAAGTTATCTACCACTTTTCTATAGCACATATCTACAGAAAACACAATTTGGTTCATCAAACATACGCACAACTAACACAGTGCGTGCAGCCCAAAAACAGAAATTAATAAATTTCAGCTCCTATACAATTCAAGAATTGTCATGTTCTATAGACTTAAATTATTCTAACATTTTGACAATTGTTAGAGTTAAAATAACTAAGTGAGAACTAACATGTAGACTTACTAATTTTATCCGAGTCATTTCGTGCGCTAGAGTTATTACCACACAATTAACAAACACATGCACCAAATAAAGTACTTCGGCACACATGTCCGACATCACACAAAATTGTTATGAAATACTAATATTTAACTTTAGACCATCATGACATAACTATTTAAACTTTAATTGGTGTTAAGGTGTAACTCAAGCATTCCATGAAACATGCATGATTTTGTTTTCTCCTAATTTTCACTAACTCGTGTAATTATAAAATGGGTGTTATTTTAGCACCATATGAAACTATCTAATTTGGGGCTAGAATTTTTATGAGGCATAGTTAATAACAAATTATGACTAATGTATAAATTTCACATGCCCAGGTTTTATATTTTATTTACTACAAAAATAACAAATTATTGATGCAATAAAGCATATGAGACAAGGTTAAATCTAAAACTAATTATTTTCTGTGGATGCATGACCATATCAAGTTTTCTTAGGCTACTATAATATCATACAAGGACAGTAGAACATCATTTTCCATTTTTACATCCATATATTTTTTTATAAATCATTTAAAACTACTTAAGGTGCATTAAACAAGTTAAATCACTAACTTAATCATACATGCACAACAATTCATGAAATTGTTACCAGTCACCAAGCATCACAACAAGAGTCTACTGTAAAAATTTGAATCCATTTGGAGCACTAGAGCTACAGATCTAAAAATAACAAGCAAAACAATCATCTTTTTCCTATTTAACATGTTTTAATTAACACACCAAGAAAACAGTGAACAACCTATAAGTTTTATATTTTTCTTAGATGGAGTATGACAACATCTAACTAACAAAACAAGTTTCATCATTTTTGGATTTTTATAAATAAAACTATGGAGAGAAGCAAGTTCATTTATTTTGTAAACCAGTTTTTAAATACGAATTTCTACAGAAAAACTTTTCCACTAAACCATACCAACATATAGATCTAATAGTTAGAGCATTTCATAAGGAAGCCAGCAAAACAAGTTTCACGATTTTAGGAGCTCTAAAACTCGAGATATGAATTTTTGAACACAACACAAAAATCTGCAACTTGTGTACTCAAATCTCGCCTTGGGCCCACCTGTCATAGACTCAGGGGGGTCTTCTTCTACCTCCAGCCATCACGTGAACAACAGAGAGCCGCAGAAAAAACGCTGGGGCAGCTTGCGTGGCTGGTTCATCTATGGAGGGGGCCAAGCAGCGAGGAGACGGTGCCATGGGAGGAGAGGGTGCTCCTGCGCTGAACCAGAGGGGAGGGGGAAAGTGGCGTGGAGAGGAGGAGGAGGGCTGGTGCTGCCATTTATAGAGCAGAGCTCTGGACATGTCAGACTGCACCAGCAGGTTGCAGGTGATGGCAGAGCGACTTTGGGCGCCCATTTTCGTCGTTTTCCCCTTGGAATCGGATCAAGGTTACTGTAGGAAATATCTTCCTTGATGTACACTCTACAAATCTTGTACAGCACTTGAGGTGATTCGAGCACTGGTTAGAGAGATAAAGACCCATGAAAATTGGTTTGTCAGTGGATTAGAAAACAGTGGAAACTCGTGAAAACTGAATGTCAAAGCATGTCAAACGGAATCGGATGAATGCCATCTTTCAATATGTTGTGCCCCTATTAGTTATTAACAACTTTTATATTTGGAAAAACTTGAGTTGTTCAACAAAAATTTGGGAACGCGGGACGTTGACCCGAACAATGCTGATTTCAGACTTAGAAGAATTCGAATCCTGAAATCAGATTTTTATTCTGTCTTGATGGCACTGTTTGAGATACTTAGAGGTTGAATCAAGGCTTGGTTTAAATATAATATTTGTTGTATAACACAGGTTCTACAACTTTTATTAAAGGTCAAACCTCATATCTTGAATATAAATTAAAGTTTCACTTTTGTCAAGGTAGCATCATTATAAGGCTTCAAATTATATTTTTTTAAGGCAATCGGGGTATTTTCTCGATATTTTATTGGCATTTTCTCTACATGAACCCTTAATAACTTTTTTTGTAGAGTTAATATAGAGTTGTTTGAGCAAGATTACAAGGCTTGGTTGAATTTCAAAATTTGCACATGTTCAAACGAGAAGTTTCAAACAAGTATATGATTTATGTTTTGATGTGAGCATTTGGTTCAAACTTTGAGAAATCTTTAGAATACACTTGATAGATAGAGATGAATGATGATATAGAGATAAGAAGTTGATTTGCATAAGAATTAATTAGAGATTGGCACAATAGAGATTCCGCTGGAGAATGCGGATTCAGACTATGTATTTGGACATAGACCGAATATCGAGAAAGCGGATTCGGACACCGATTGGATAACGTAACAACTATCGAGAGTCCGAATAAATAAGTCTGGACGAGAGTTGCGAGACGAGATTGACTTTCGAATTTGCGTTTGCTTCAAGAAACAAAAAGTTTTAACATGCTCCAAATTTGGCTGTTCTTGAGATCGAATAATTCCGAACTTGGTGAAACTTTCATGAGTAACTTGATAAATGGAGATAGATGTGATCGAGAAATAGAAATTTTCACTGAGCACCCGAGATTAGGATAAATCTCCTGACATAACGCGAGATTGACACCTGGGGTGTCACATGCATCATTTGAGCAACTCGTGGCAAGAGAAACAATCTTTTGCCTCGGATTTAACTCTAATGCTAACTCCGGCCTTAGTGTGTGTTTAAGTTTATAATTTTCAGGTTTCGCCTATTCACCCCCCCCCCCTCTAGGCGACTTTCAATGTCGCTATTAGATGGTGTGTGTATTCAGTTCTTATCCTGTGTAACAAACTGTGTGCTGTTAGTACATTAGTTGCAGGATATCTTGTTGTATTCCTAGATCTCAGCTTTGATCTCGACTTGGTTGTTACACGGGTGCATCCTATAAGCCACGGTGGGGGCTATTCCCATCCTATATTAACACGCACAGTGGCCTCTACAGAGGTTCAACGCTTCCACCTAATCTCACATGGTACCGGAGCCAACTGCCTCTAGATTACATCTAGAATGGCGACCACCAACTCTTCCCTTGGTCAGGCCATTGCCTCACCATTTGTTCTTCCCGTCACCGAGAAGCTATCCAAGAATAATCTTGGTCTATGGAAGCTCCAGGTGCTGTCGGCCATTCGAGGTGCCCTGATGGAGGGGTTCCTTGATGGGTCTACTGCAGCACCATCAAAGGAGATCGACGTCAAGCACGGGGACAAGACCGTCAAGGAGGTCAACCCGGAGTATGCCTCATCGGTGGCCCGCGATCAGCAGGTGTTGAGCTATCTGCTCAGCAACATGACCAGAGACATCATGGCGCAAGTCGCCATGGCAAAAAGAGCTGCCGAATTATGGGCAGTTGTTGAGGAGATCTATTCCTCCCAAAGTCGAGTGCATTCGGTGAACACCCGCATCGTGCTCGCCACACAAAGAAGGGGAACTCCACTACCTCGGAGTACCTTGCCAAGATGAAGTCCTATGCTGATGAGATGAAGGACGTCGAGAGACCTCTTGGCGACGACGAGTTCACGTCATACATCTTGACGGGACTGGATCAGGAGGAGTATAATCCTCTTGTCTCGGCTGTCCTCACCAGGATCGAGTCGATCTCCTACACCGAGCTGGTCACCTAGATCACCAGCTTCGAAGCCCGGTTGGAGATGCAACATGGTGGCGATGGATCTCAGTCCTCTGTCAACTCAGCCTCGCGAGGACGAGGTGGCTTCACCAGAGGAGGCGGCCGTGGTGGCTACAATAGTGGCCGTGGTCGTGGCTCTTGCACGGGAGGGCAGGGTAGTGGCAACAACAATGGTTGACAAAAGCAAAGGTACAATGGCAGGTGTCAAATCTGCCTCAAGGAGGGACACAGTGCGGTCAACTGTTGGCATCGCTTCGACCAAGACTATGTCCCCGATGAAAGGAACGTCAATGCTGGCACCAACTCTTATGGCATCGACATGAATTGGTATACCGATACGGGTGCCACTGATCACGTGATAGGCAAGCTTGAAAAGCTTTCCACCCACGATAAGTACACTGGAACAGATCAAATCCGCACTGCTAGCGGATCAGGTATGAACATTAACCATATCGGCCATGCTATTATTTGTACCCCTACTCGTCACTTACATCTAAATAATGTTCTTCACGTTCCACAAGCCAAGAAAAATCTTGTTTCCATTCATCGTCTTGCCAAAGACAATAATGATTTTCTTGAATTTCATCTTGATTCATTCTTTATCAAGGATCAGGCAACTGTAGATGCCTTCAGTGCTGTCAAAGCCTCTACCACAAGATGGCACAGTCGGCTAGGTCACCCTGCTTTTTCCATAGTTCAGTGTGTCATTAGTGAAAATAAGCTGCCTTGTGCTAGGGAGGTTCATCAACACTCCATGTGCAACGCTTGTCAGCAAGCTAAGAGTCACCAGCTTCCCTACCCCAAGTCATCCAACACCTCTAAATTTCCCTTAGATTTAATATTTTCTGATGTATGGGGACCTGCTTCTACTTCGGTTGGGCGAAATAAATTTTATGTGGGTTTTATTGATGATTATGGCAAGTTTACCTGGATCTACTTACTCAAGCATAAGTTTGATGTTTTTCAATGCTTTAATGACTTCCTGAAAGGGAAATGTGCCCTTGGGCAATTTCTATTATGTTTTGGTGATTGAGTGCCCAACACATTTAATTAAGTTCTTATGTGCTAAATGAAGAGAAAAGTGCAAATCAAGATATGAGGTATGTTTCTAGACTTAGTACATTGTTTTGAGTACTAACATATTTTGTCTAAGTGCTAGAAACAGGAAAAGAAAGAATTGCAAAAGACTTGGCTGTGTGCAGCCAAAGTCCAGCTCGGCCTAGCACACCGGACTGTCCGGTGGTGCACCAGACAGTGTCCGGTGGTGCACCAGACAGTGTCCGGTGCGCCAGGCTGGTTTCCGGTGAACAGGCCGCTCTCGGGAAAAGTTTGGCGGTGTACGGCTATAATTCACCGGACTGTCCGGTGGTGCACCGGACTGTCCGGTGAACCAACGGTCGCCAGCGCAATGGTCGGCCGTGCAATCCGCGGGCGACGCGTGGCCCGAACCAACGGTCGGCGGGGGGCACCGGACTGTCCGGTGTGCACCGGACAGTGTCTGGTGCGCCAACCTATCCCGGAGACCAACAGTCGGATGCGCCAGAAAAGGAAGGAGATCGCGTACCGGACAGCTACAGGGACTGTCCGGTGGTGCACCGGACTGTCTGGTGCACCACCCGACAGAAGGCAAGTTTGGCCTTCCTTGTTGGCCTCCAACGGCTCCTAGCTGCCTTGGGGCTATAAAAGGGGTCCCTAGGCGCATGGAGGAGTCACTCAAGCATTCACTAAGCATTCTAAGACTCCAAGACTCCAACTTCACGCATTTGATTCTTTGTGTTAGCATTTTGAGCTCCATTTGAGTTATGAACTCCATGTGTTGCATTGTGAGCTCAAGTCATGACTTGTGTGTGTGGTTGTGCTGCGTATTTGAGTCTTGTGTGTGTTGCTCTTCCCTACCTTACTCTTGTGCGTTCTTTGTGATCAATTGTGTAAGGGCGAGAGGCTCCAACTTGTGGAGATTCCTCACAAACGGAAAGAAGACTATAAGCAAGAAAGTCGTGGTATTCAAGTTGATCATTGGATCACTTGAAAGGGGTTGAGTGCAACCCTCGTCCATTGGGACGCCACAACGTCGAAGTAGGCAAGTGTTACTTGGTCGAACCACGGGATAAAATCGTGTGTCTCTTGTGTTGCTCCTCTCTGTGATTATTTGTGTTCAAGAGTTCGCTTCAAGCCACTTAGCCGTACTAACACTTATAACTAAAGTTTTGAGGCTATTAGTGTTTGATTTTTACAGGATCACCTATTCACCCCCCCCCCCCTCTAGGTGCTCTCAATTGGTATCAGAGCCGTTCTCTTCACGTAAGGGACTAATCGCCCGAAGAGATGGATCCTAAGGGAAAGGGGATGGTGGTCAACGACAAGGAGAAGGAGTCCTTCCTCAATGAGCCTAGAGATGACAAGCCTACCGACTCAGGCTCAAGTCACAAGAAGAGGGATGGGAAGAAGAAGAGGCGCATCAAGAAAATCGTCTACTACGACAGTGATGCCTCTTCATCTTCACCAAGAGACGACGATGACGACGACTCATCATCGAAAAAGAAAACGGTTAATCAAAATTATTCATTTGATTATTCTCGTATTCCATTCAATTCTAATACTCATTTACTATCAATTTCACTTGGGAAACCTCCGCACTTTGATGGAGAAGACTACTCATTTTGGAGTCACAAAATGCGTAGTCACCTATTTTCTCTCCATCCTAGTATTTGGGAGATTGTTGAAAATGGAATGCATTTTGATAATACTGACAACCCCGTTTTCATAAATGAGCAAATTCATAAGAATGCACAAGCTACCACTGTTTTGCTAGCATCTTTGTGCAGGGATGAATACAACAAGGTGAGTGGCTTGGACAACGCCAAGCAAATTTGGGATACCCTCAAGATATCACATGAGGGAAACGACGCCACCATGATCACCAAGATGGAGTTGGTAGAAGGCGAGCTAGGGAGATTTGCGATGATCAGGGGAGAGGAGCCAACGCAAACCTACAACATGCTCAAGACCCTGGTCAACAAAATTAGAAGCTATGGAAGCACAAGATGGACGGACCACGACGTCGTCCGACTTATGCTAAGGTCATTCACGGTAATTGACCCCCATCTCGTAAACCTCATTCGTGAAAATCACAGGTACACCAAAATGACGCCCGAGGAGATACTCGAAAAATTCATGAGCGGACGTATGATGGTAAAGGAAGCGCGAAATGTGGATGATGCTCTTAATTGCCCTCTACCCGTCTACGAGCCTCAACCCGTTGCTCTCAAAGCAACAAGCAGCAGAGAGGCGCTACCAAGCAAGGTGGCACAAGTTGAGGCTGCCGGGCTAAACGAAGATGAGATGGCCCTAATCATCAAGCGCTTCAAGACCGCACTAAAAGGACGCAAGGAGTACCCCAACAAGAACAAAGCAAAGGGAAAGCGCTCCTGTTTTAAATGTGGTAAAACTGGTCATTTTATAGCATAATGCCCCGATAATGATAATGACCAGGAATAAGAAAAGCATGGGAAGGGGGAGAAGAAGAAGGCTTACAAGAAGGCGAAGGGCGAGGCACACCTTGGCAAAGAATGGGATTCGGACTGCTCTTCATCCGACTCTGACGATGAAGGACTGGTAGCCTTGGCCTTCAACAAGTCTTCGCTCTTCCCCAACGAACGCCACACTTGCCTCATGGCCAAGGAGAAGAAGGTGAGTGTCCGAGATTCCCCTAAGTACTCTACTTCTAGTGATGATGATTCCTCCGATGATGAAGTAGATTACTCTAGTCTATTTAAAGGATTAGATAGAGCTAAAGTAGAAAAGATTAATGAACTAATTGATGCTTTAAACGAAAAGGATAGACTTTTATAAAAGCAAGAGGATATTTTGTATGAAGAGCATGATAAATTTGTTAGCATTCAAAAATCTCTTGCTCTAGAAATTAAGAGAAATGAAATGTTATCCTCTGAATTATCTGTGTGCCATGAATCAATCTCTAGTTTAAAGATTTTGAATGATGATTTAAATGCTAAGCTAGTGGAAGCTAATACTACTAGATCTTGTGTAGAACATGTAGTTATTTGCAATAGATGCAAGGATTTTGATATTGATGCTTGTGATGATCATCTTGCGTCCATTTCTAAATTAAATGATGAGGTGGCAAGTCTTAATGCTCAACTTAAGACTTGCAAGATTGATTTTGATAAATTAAAATTTGCTAGGGATGCCTACACAATTGGTAGACACCCATCAATTAAGGATGGGCTTGGTTTTCGAAAGGAAGCCAAGAACTTAACAAGCCAAAAGGCTTCCATCCTCGCCAAGGAGAAAGGGAAGGCCCCTATGGCTAGTAGTATTCAAAAGAATCATGCTTTTATGTACAATAGGAAAATTGCTAGTCATTCCAATTATAATAGGAGTTATGATCATGATGCTTTTGATTCACATGCAATGTTTGCCTCGAGTTCTACTTTTGTGCATGATAGAAGTAGGCCTAAGAGAAATCATGTTGTGCATCATGTGCCTAGGAAAGTGTGTAATGAATCTACTACTATTTACCATGCTTGCAATACTTCATCTGCGCTTTTATGTAAGAATGCAAAAGTAGTGGCTAGGAAATTGGGATCCAAATGCAAGGGAGACAAGGCTTGTATTTGGGTTCCAAAGGCTATTGTGACTAACCTTGTAGAACCCAACAAGAGTTGGGTACCTAAAACCCAAGTGTAAATTGCCTTGCAAGTTTATGCATCCGGGGGCTCAAGCTAGATTATCGACAGCGGATGCACAAACCACATGACGGGGGAGAAGAAGATGTTCACCTCCTACGTCAAGAACAAGGATTCCCAGGATACGATTATCTTTGGAGATGGGAACCAAGGCAAGGTTAAAGGTTTGGGAAAGATAGCCATCACAAGCGAGCACTCTATTTCAAATGTATTCTTAGTAGAGTCATTAGGGTATAATCTCTTGTATATAAGTCAATTGTGCCACATGGGCTACAATTGTTTGTTTACAAATGTTGATATTTCTGTCTTTAGAAGGAGTGATGGTTCATTAGCATTTAAGGGTGTATTAGACAACAAACTCTACTTAGTTGATTTTTTGAAAGAGGTGGCCGATCTAGATGCATGCTTAATAGCTAAGACTAGTATGGGCTGGTTGTGGCATCGCCGTCTAGCACATGTTGGGATGAAGAACCTTCATAAACTTCTAAAGGGAGAACATGTGTTAGGACTAACAAATGTTTGTTTCGAGAAAGATAGACCTTGTGCAGCTTGTCAGGCAGGAAAACAAGTGGAGAGCACTCATCACAACAAGAATGTGATGACAACATCAAGACCACTGGAGCTACTACATATGGACCTCTTCGGACCCATTGCCTACCTTAGCATCGGGGGAAGTAAGTATGGTCTTGTTATTGTTGATGATTTTTTCCGCTTCACTTGGGTGTTCTTTTTGCAGGATAAATCAGAAACCCAAGGGACCCTCAAGCGCTTTCTAAGGCGGGCTCAAAATGGATTTGAGCTCAAGGTGAAAAAGATAAGAAGCGACAACAGGTCCGAGTTCAAGAATCTGCAAGTGGAGGAGTACCTTGAGGAAGAAGGCGTCAAGCACGAGTTCTTCGCTCCCTACACACCACAGCAAAATGGTGTGGTAGAGAGGAAGAACAGGACGCTTATCGACATGGCGAGAACGATGCTTGGAGAATTCAAGATGCCCGAGCGGTTTTGGTCGGAAGCTGTGAACACAGCTTGCCACGCCATAAACCGGCTCTACCTACATCGCCTCCTCAAGAAGACCTCGTACGAACTTCTTACTGGTAACAAACCCAACGTCTCATACTTTCATGTATTTGGGAGCAAATGTTACATTCTAGTGAAGAAAGGTAGAAATTCTAAATTTGCTCCCAAGGCAGTAGAAGGGTTTTTACTAGGGTATGACTCAAATACAAGGGCGTATAGAGTCTTCAACAAATCATCGGGTTTGGTTGAAGTCTCTAGCGACGTTGTATTTGATGAGACTAATGGCTCTCCAAGAGAGCAAGTTGATCTTGATGATGTAGATGAAGATGATATTCCAACGGCCGCAATACGCACGATGGCGATAGGTGATGTGCAACCACAGGAACAACAAGAGCAAGATCAGCCATCTTCCTCCACAATGGTGCATTCCTCAACAAAAGACGGTGAACAGGTACCTCAAGAAGAGGGACAAGATCAAGGGGGAGCACAGGAAGAACAAGTGATGGAGGAAGAAGCACCACAGGCCCCTCCAACTCAAGTCCGAGCGTCGATCCAACGACATCACCCTATCAATCAGATACTGGGTGACATAAGCAAGGGAGTAACAACTCGCTCACGTCTAGCTAATTTTTGTGAGCATTACTCGTTTGTCTCTTCTATTGAGCCTTTCAGGGTAGAAGAGGCCTTGTAGGATCCGGACTGGGTGTTGGCCATGCAGGAAGAGCTCAACAACTTCAAGAGGAATGAAGTTTGGAGCCTGGTGCCACGTCCAAAGCAAAACGTTGTGGGAACCAAGTGGGTGTTCCGCAATAAGCAAGACGAGCACGGGGTGGTGACAAGAAACAAGGCTCGACTTGTGGCAAAAGGTTATGCCCAAGTCGCAGGTTTGGATTTTGAGGAGACTTTTGCTCCTGTGGCTAGGCTAGAGTTGATTCGCATTCTATTAGCCTATGCCGCTCACCATTCCTTCAGGTTGTTTCAAATGGACGTGAAGAGCGCTTTCCTCAATGGGCCAATCAAGGAGGAGGTATACATGGAACAACCCCCTGGCTTTGAGGATGACAGGTATCCCGACCACGTTTTTAAGCTCTCTAAGGAGCTCTATGGACTTAAGCAAGTCCCAAGAGCATGGTATGAATGCCTTAGAGATTTCTTAATTGCTAATGCTTTCAAGGTTGGGAAAGCCGATCCCACTCTTTTCACTAAGACTTGTGATGGTGACCTTTTTGTGTGCCAAATTTATGTCGATGACATAATATTTGGTTCTACTAACCAAAAGTCTTGTGAGGAGTTTAGCAGGGTGATGACTCAAAAATTTGAGATGTCTATGATGGGCGAGTTGACCTACTTCCTTGGATTCCAAGTGAAGCAACTCAAGGATGGCACCTTCCTCTCCCAAACGAAGTACACTCAAGACCTTCTCAAGAGGTTTGGGATGAAGGACGCAAAGCCCGCGAAGACGCCGATGGGAACCGACGGGCATGTCGACCTCAACAAAGGAGGTAAGTCCGTTGATCAAAAGGCATACCGGTCTATGATAGGTTCCTTGCTTTACTTATGTGCTAGTAGACCGGACATTATGCTTAGTGTATGCATGTGTGCTAGATTTCAATCCGACCCCAAGGAATGTCACCTTGTGGTCGTTAAGCGAATTCTTAGGTATTTAGTTGCTACGCCTTGCTTCGGGATCTGGTATCCAAAGGGGTCTACCTTTGACTTAATTGGATATTCAGACTCCGATTATGCCGGGTGCAAGGTTGGTAGGAAGAGCACATCGGGGATGTGCCAATTTCTAGGAAGGTCCCTGGTGTCGTGCAGCTCAAAGAAACAAACATCTGTTGCCCTATCCACCGCTGAGGCCGAGTATGTTGCCACAGGACAGTGTTGCGCGAAACTACTTTGGATGAGGCAAACCCTCCGGGACTTTAGCTACAATCTGAGCAAAGTCCCACTCCTATGTGACAATGAGAGTGCAATCCGCATGGCAGATAATCCTGTTGAACACAGCCGCACTAAGCACATAGACATCTGGCATCACTTCCTAAGAGACCACCAGCAAAAGGGAGATATCGAGGTGTACCATATTAACACTGAGAACCAGCTAGCCGATATCTTCACCAAGCCTTTAGATGAGAAAAGGTTTTGCAGGTTGCGTAGTGAGCTAAATGTCTTAGATTTGCATAACTTGGATTGATCTATAGCATACATGTGTTCTATGCCTTTGATCATGTTACTTTATGCATTTATTTGTGGTGCTCAAGTTGTACACACGCCCCCCGGACCTCACAAGTCCAATTGCAAATGGTGCACATATTTAGGGGGAGACATGCTACAACTTGACCCTCTGAGACTAACTGTTGTGTTTGAGTATTCTTGACATAGTCTCAAAGGTGCATTGAAAGGGAAAATGGACTTGGACGCTGCAAAAGACTTCCACTGCACTCCGGTATTGGTGTATTTCGTTCCAAGTTCATCTTTATGCTCTTATTGCCTTTTTGTTCTTAATTGACATTTTTGGTAAGGAAATGGGGTTAAAGGGCCAAGAATAATCCTGTTTTGGTGCTTCATGCCAAAGGGGGAGAAATTAAGGCCAAAGCAAGCAAATGGATCAGCTACCACTTGTGAATTTTGAAAACAATAGAGTTAGAACTTTTGATTTGTCCAAAATACTCTTATTGCAAAATTTAGTCTCTTGTGGGGGAGAATTTTTTATCATGGGAAAAGGGGGAGTTTTTGGCACTTGATCAATTTCACTCCTGGATTATCTCTCTTTGTGCCCAAACAAGTGAGTATGACTTAGAGACAGGAAAATGAATTTGATTTGCAAAAACAAACCAAGTGGTGGCAAAGAATGATCCAAATATGTCAAAACTTGTGCAAAGACAATTTTGTTCTCAAGTGCATTGATGTTGCACTTCTTTTGGTTGCTTTTGGATGTGTTGGCATAAATCACGAAAAAGGGGGAGATTGAAAGGGAAATGTGCCCTTGGGCAATTTCTATTATGTTTTGGTGATTGAGTGCCCAACACATTTAATTAAGTTCTTATGTGCTAAATGAAGAGAAAAGTGCAAATCAAGACATGAGGTATGTTTGTAGACTTAGTACATTATTTTGAGTACTAACATATTTTGTCTAAGTGCTAGAAACAGGAAAAGAAAGAATTGCAAAAGACTTGGCTGTGTGCAGCCAAAGTCTAGCTCGGTCTGGCACACCGGACTGTCCGGTGGTGCACCGGACAGTGTCCGGTGCGCCAGGCTGGTTTCTGGTGAACAGGCCGCTCTCGGAAAAAGTTTGGCGGTGTACGGCTATAATTCACCGGACTGTCCGATGGCGCACCAGACTGTCCGGTGAGCCAACGGTCGCCAGCGCCATGGTCGGTCGCGCAATCCGCGGGCGACGCATGGCCCGCACCAATGGTCGGCGGGGGGCACCGGACTGTCCGGTGTGCACCGGACAGTGTCCGGTGCGTCAACCGATCCCGAGGACCAACGGTCGGATGTGCCAGAAAAGGAAGGAGATCATGCACTGGACAGCTACAGGGACTGTCCGGTGGTGCACCAAACTGTCCGGTGCACCACCCGACAGAAGGCAAGTTTGGCCTTCCTTGTTGGCCTCCAACGGCTCCTAGCTGCCTTGGGGCTATAAAAGGGGTCCCTAGGCGCATGGAGGAGTCACTCAAGCATTCACTAAGCATCCTAAGACTCCAACTTCACACATTTGATTCTTTGTGTTAGCGTTTTGAGCTCCATTTGAGTTGTGAACTCCGTGTGTTGCATTGTGAGCTCAAGTCGTGACTTGTGTGCGTGGTTGTGCTGCGTATTTGAGTCTTGTGTATGTTGCTCTTCCCTACCTTACTCTTGTGCATTCTTTGTGATCAATTGTGTAAGGACGAGAGGCTCCAACTTGTGGAGATTCCTCATAAACGGGAAGAAGACTATAAGCAAAAAAGACATGGTATTCAAGTTGATCATTGGATCACTTGAAAGGGGTTGAGTGCAACCCTCGTCCATTGGGACGCCACAACGTGGAAGTAGGCAAGTGTTACTTGGCTGAACCATGGGATAAAATCGTGTGTCTCTTGTGTTGCTCCTCTCTATGATTATTTGTGTTCAAGAGTTCGCTTCAAGCCACTAAGCCATACTAACGCTTATAACTAAAGTTTTGTGGCTATTAGTGTTTGATTTTTACAGGATCACCTATTCACCCCTCCCTCTAGGTGCTCTCACTTCCAAAATCTTGTTGGACATCTGTTTAATAGAAAAATTGTTGCTATGCAAACTAATTGGGGAGGAGAATATGAGAAGCTCAATTCTTTCTTCCAGAGGGTCATCATCACTCATTTAGTGTCTTGCCATCATGCTCACCAGCAGAATGGAGCAACAGAACGTAAGCATCGACACATTGTTGAAGTTGGCTTATCTCTATTATCTCATGCATCCATGCCTCTTAAATTTTGGGATAAAGCTTTTATTGCCGCTACATATCTTATTAATCGCACTCCCGGTAAGGTGATTGATTTTCAAACACCTCTTGAGCATCTATTCCATGAGAAACCTCTATGCTGAAAGTCTATAGGTGTGCATGTTGGCCGAATTTGTGTCCCTATAATTCCAGAAAGCTAGCCTTTCGCTCCAAACACTGTGCATTTCTTGGATACAACAATCTTCACAAAGGATTCAAATGCCTTGATATCTCTACCGGACGCGTTTACATCTCTCGAGATGTTGTCTTTGATGAAGAAGTTTTCCCTTTCTCTGAGCTTCATGACAATGCGGGTGCAATTCTTCGTAAAGAAATAAGCCTCCTTCCACCTAATTTACTCGGTCCTTTTATGCTTGTTAGGGGTACAACAATATCTAGTACTGATGTGGCTAATAGTTCAAATATTTTACCTGTAACTACTTATGCTTTTTCTCCTGAAAATCTGGCTTTGGAAGGTCTTTCTGGTGGTGGTGATACGCAGTGCAAGCACGTTCTCAAACCCAAAGAGGATTTGTCTGCAGCTGCAGTAACTGTGCCAAGCGAATTGCTCTCTGACTCCGTGCCATGCAGCCCAGGCGAATCGCCCTCTGATGCTGCGGCTAACGACCCCGCCACCGAACCAGCACATGACACGGCTTCGCATGCTCCTGCCTCGCCGACCCGCGTGGCCCTGTGGCTCCTCCTGTGGTGTCTGCGGATCCAGGGGAAAACACGACCAAAAACTCACGCACAAAGTGGGATCCGCAAGCCGAAGACTTATACAGATGGCATGGTCAGGTATGGGCTATTAACTGAAAATTCTGAGCCTAGTTCTCTTGATGCAGCACTTGAAAATAAAAATTGGAGGCGTGCTATGGATCAAGAATATGATGCTCTCCTCAAGAACAAGACTTGGCATCTTGTTCCCTCACAAGCAGGCAGAAATATAATTGACTGTAAGTGGGTTTACAAAATTAAGCATAAACCAGATGGCACTATTGACATGTACAAGGCCAGGTTAGTTGCAAAAGGTTTTAAACAAAGATATGGCATTGACTACGAGGATACATTTAGTCCTGTAGTGAAGGCAGCTACTATCAGACTTATACTCTCCATTGCAGTATCTAATAATTGGAGTCTTCGCCAGCTAGATGTACAGAACGCGTTTCTTCATGGTATTCTTGAAGAAGAAGTGTTCATGAGGCAGCCCCTGGGTATGAAAGTAAGAAACATCCACACTATGTGTGTATGTTAGATAAAGCACTATACGGATTAAAACAAGCTCCTCGTGCTTGGTATTCCCAACTGAACACAAAACTACAAAGTTTGGGGTTTAAGCCATCCAAAGCTGATGTTTCACTCTTCTATTTTCGCAATGGAAGGGTTACTATGTTCTTGTTAATATATGTTGATGATATTATAGTGGCAAGTTCATCACAGGAAGCAACTGTAGCGCTTCTATGAAAACTGCAGTCTGAGTTTGCATTGAAGGACCTTGGTGATCTTCATTATTTCTTGGGCATTGAGGTAAAAAGAATACCGCAAGGTATTGTTCTGTCTCAAGGAAAATATACCTCTGATCTGCTAAAGAAGGTTGGAATGGTGGACTGTAAACCAGTGAATACACCATTGTAGGCCTCTGAAAATTTGTCAGCATATGAAGGAGAACAATTGGGGCCAACTGATGCAACAAGATATAGAAGCATTGTAGGAGCTCTTCAATATTTAACTCTTACATGCCCAGATATATCTTTTTCAGTGAACAAGGTATGTCAGTTCTTGCATATGCCAACCACTGTACATTGGACAGCTGTCAAAAGAATTTTGCAATATCTAAAGTTTGCATTTGGTATTGGTCTTCGAATACATAGAAGTCTCTCTACTCTTGTGAGCGCCTTCTCAGATGCATACTAGGCCGGTTGTTTGGATGATAGACATTCAACAGGTGGCTTTGCTGTTTTCTTGGGTTCTAATCTTATTTCATGGACAGCTCGAAAACAAGCCACAATTTCAAGGTCTAGTACTGAAGCAAAGTATAAGTCAATGGCCAATGCTGCTGCTGAAATTATGTGGGTATAGACTTTGTTGCAAGAACTTGGGGTAAGAGCTCCTACTTCTGCTCGCCTATGGTGTGATAATATTGGTGCTACATACTTGTCGGCAAATCCAGTGTTTCATGCTAGAACAAAGCATATTGAGGTAGATTTTCACTTCGTCAGAGAATGAGTAGCTCAAGGGCTTCTTCAGATCAGATTGGTCTCTATGAGAAGAAGAACAAGACATACAGGATAGGAGCACAAACACAATAAAGGATGGAGTTGAAGCAAGCATTGTAAGCGACTAGGAAAAGGATACAACCAAGGGCGTCATGGGTAGAACACCACCCTCGACTTGAGATGGAGAAGGGGAGATTCCAAAACGCAGACCTAAGATAAGCATCAAGGCATGATCTAGGGATTACAAAGGTAAGGGTGATATCAAATAAAAGCATAAGACATGCAATGCGGCAGAAGAGAAGGGAACGACCAAGAGTGGGATGGGTAAGACAACATTATTCAACTGAGACGGGAGAGGAGGCCTTAAAATGCAGATACATGATAAGCATTGAAAGTCGTCTAGAGGGGGGTGAATAGGCAGAATCTGAAAAATTACAAACTTAAGCACAACTACAAGCCAGGGTTAGCGTTAGAAATATAAATGAGTCCGAAAGAGAGGGCGAAAACCAAATCACAAGCAAATAAGAATGGATGACATGGTGATTTGTTTTACCGAGGTTTGGTTCTTGCAAACCTACTCCCCGTTGAGGTGGTCACAAAGACCGGGTCTCTTTCAACCCTTTCCCTCTCTCAAACGGTCACTTAGACCGAGTGAGCTTCTCTTCTCAATCAAATGGGACACTAAGTCCACTACAAGGACCACCACACAATTGGTGTCTCTTGTTTTGATTACAAGTGTTATGGAAACAAGAATGAGGAAGAAGAAAAGCAATCCAAGCGCAAGAGCTCAAAAGAACACAAAAGTCTCTCTCTCTCTAGTCACTAATTTGTTTGGAGTGATTCCGGACTTGGGAGAAGATTTGATCTCTTTGTTTGTGTCTTGTATTGAATGCTATAGCTCTTGTATGAGGTTTGAAGTCTGAAAACTTGGATGCCATGAATGTGGGGTGGTTGGGGGTATTTATAGCCCCAACCACCAAAATGGTCGTTGTGGATGGCTTCTGTCGACGGACGCACCGGACAGTCCGGTGCGCCACCGGACACTGTCCGGTGCGCCAGCCACGTCACCCAACCGTTAGGGTTCGACCGTTGGAGCTCTGACTTGTGGGGCCACCGGACAGTCCGGTGGTGCACCAGACAGTCCGGTGGTGCACCGGACAGGTCCTGTAGACTGTCTGGTGCGCCTTCTGGCGCCTGCTCTGACTTCTACGCACGCAGGCGTGCACTGTAGCGCATTTAATGCCTTTTGCAGACGACCGTTGGCGCGAAGTAGCCGTTGCTCCGCTGGCACACCGGACAGTCCGGTGCTACACCGGACGGTCCGGTGAATTATAGCGGAGCGGCCTCCCAAATTCCTGAAGCTGGCAAGTTCAGCGTCGATCTTCCTGGTGCACCGGACACTGTCCGGTGGCACACCGAACAGTCTGGTGCGCCAGACCAGGGTTGCCTTCGGTATATTTTGCTCCATTGTTTTGAACCCTTTCTTTTGACTTGTATTGGTTTGTTGTGAACCTTTGGCACCTGTAGAACTTATAATCTAGAGCAAACTAGTTAGTTCAATAATTTGTGTTGGGCAATTCAACCACCAAAATTCTTATCGGAAAAGGTTTGACCCTATTTCCCTTTCAATCTCCCCCTTTTTGGTGATTGATGCCAACACAAACCAAAGCAATTATAAAGTTGCAGAATTGAACTAGTTTGCATAAGGTAAGTGCAAAGGTTGCTTGGAATTGAAACCAATAAACTTATTTCAATAGATGTGCATGGATGGTTTTCTTCTTATTTAAAATTTTGGACCTCATTTGCACCACGAGTTTTGTTTTGCAAATCCTTTGTAAAATTCTTTTCAAAATCATTTTGCAAATAGTCAAAGGTATATGAATAGGATTGAAGAAATCATTTTCAAGATTTGAAATTTTCTCCCCTGTCTCAAATGCTTTTCCTTTGATTAAAACAAAAACTCCCTAAATAAAATTCTCATCTTAGTGTTCAAGAGGGTTTTGCAAGTTTTGAAGATACTAGTTTCTCCCCCTTTTGAACACAATAGGATATCAATTTGAAAACTTCATTTTTTAAAAAAATCGGTGGTGGTGCGGTCCTTTTGCTTTGGGCTCATACTTTCTCCCCCTTTGGCATGAATCGCCAAAAACGGATACTTGTGAGTGAAATATAAGCCCTTTGTTGAAATTTCCTCTCCCTTTGGCAAACACAAAAATATGAGGGAAGATTACACCAAAGTAGAGAACCATGCGGAGTACCGGCAAATACAATTGGAGTTGAGTGGAAGCGCCTTCTTTACCGAATACTCCATTTCCCTTTCAATATCTGTGACTAAGCATAAGATGACACTTGAAAACACATTAGTTGTAGACATAAAAAGATATATGATCAAAGGTATATAAATGAGCTATGTTTGCAAAAAATCAATCAGAATTCCTAGAATCAAGAATATTTAGCTCATTCCTAAGTTTGGTAAAGGATTGCTCATCTAAAGGCTTGGTAAAGATATCGGCCAATTGATCTTTAGTGTTGATATAGGCTATCTCGATATCCCCCTTTTGTTGGTGGTCTCTCAAAAAGTGATACCGAATGGCTATGTGCTTAGTGCGGCTGTGTTCAACGGGATTATCCGCCATGCGGATTGCACTCTCATTGTCACATAGGAGAGGGACTTTGCTAAACTTGTAGCCATAGTCCATAAGGGTTTGCCTCATCCAAAGCAATTGCGCGCAACAATGGCCTACGGCAATGTACTCGGCTTCGACAGTAGAAAGAGCTACTGAGTTTTGTTTCTTTGAAGCCCAAGACACCAGGAATCTCCCCAGAAACTGACAAGTCCCTGATGTGCTCTTCCTATCAATCTTACACCCTGCCCAATCGGCATCGGAATATCCTAGTAAATCAAATGAGGATCCCTTGGGGTACCAAAGACCAAACTTAGGTGTTTGAACTAAATATCTCAAGATTCTCTTTACAGCCCTAAGGTGAACTTCCTTAGGGTCGGCTTGGAACCTTGCACACATGCACACAGAAAGCATAATGTCCGGTCGAGATGCACATAAATAGAGTAAAGATCCTATCATCGACCGGTATACCTTTTCATCTACGGATTTACCTCCCATGTCGAGGTCGAGATGCCCATTGGCTCCCACGGGTGTCTTGATGGGTTTGGCATCCTTCATTCCAAACTTGGTGAGAATATCTTGAATATACTTTGTTTGGCTGATGAAGGTGCCCTCTTGGAGTTGCTTCACTTGAAATCCTAGAAAATACTTCAACTCCCCCATCATAGACATCTCGAATTTTTGAATCATGATCCTACTAAACTCTTCACAAATAGATTTGTTAGTAGACCCAAATATGATATCATCAACATAAATTTGGCATACAAACAAATCATTCTCAATAGTTTTAGTGAATAAAGTAGGATCGGCTTTACCGACTTTGAATCCATTAGTGATAAGAAAATCTCTTAGGCATTCATACCATGCTCTTAGGGCTTGCTTGAGCCCATAAAGCGCCTTAGAGAGTTTATACACGTGGTTAGGATACTCACTATCTTCAAAGCCGGGAGGTTGCTCAACATAGACTTCTTCCTTGATAGGTCCGTTGAGGAAGGCACTCTTCACGTCCATTTGGTAAAGCTTAAAGCCATGGTGAGTAGTATAGGCAAGTAATATTCGAATTGACTCAAGCCTAGCTACGGGTGCATAGGTTTCATCGAAATCCAAACCTTCGACTTGTGAATACCCTTTGGCCACAAGTCGTGCCTTGTTCCTTGTCACCACACCATGCTCATCTTGTTTGTTGCGGAAGACCCACTTGGTTCCTACAACATTTTGGTTAGGACGTGGAACTAAATGCCATACCTTATTCCTTGTGAAATTGTTGAGCTCCTCTTGCATCGCTAGCACCCAATCCGAATCTTGAAGTGCTTCCTCTACCCTGTGTGGCTCAATAGAGGAAACAAAAGAGTAGTGTTCACAAAAATGAGCAACACGAGATCGAGTGGTTACCCCCTTATGAATATCTCCTAGGATGGTGTTCACGGGGTGATCTCGTTGGATTGCTTGGTGGACTCTTGGGTGTGGCGGCCTTGGATTTTGTTCATCCTCCTTGTCTTGATCATTTGCATCTCCCCCTTGATCATTGTCGTCTTCTTGAGGTGTCTCATCTTCTTGATCTTCTCCTTCATCATCTTGAGCCTCATCCTCATCTTGAGTTGGTGGAGATGCTTGCATGGAGGAGGATGGTTGATCTTGTGCTTGTGAAGGCTCTTCAAGTTCCTTAGGACACACATCCCCAATGGACATGTTCCTTAGCGTGACGCATGAAGCCTCTTCATCATCTAATTCATCAAGATCAACTTGCTCCACTTGGAAGCCATTAGTCTCATCAAACACAATGTCACAAGAAACTTCAACTAGTCCAGTGGACTTGTTAAAGACTCTATATGCCCTTGTGTTTGAATCATATCCTAGTAAAAAGCCTTCTACAGCCTTAGGAGCAAATTTAGATTTTCTACCTCTTTTAACAAGAATAAAGCATTTGCTACCAAAGACTCTAAAATATGAAACATTGGGCTTTTTACCGGTGAGGAGTTCGTATGATGTCTTCTTGAGGATTCGGTGTAGATACAACCGGTTGATGGCGTAGCAAGCGGTGTTGACCGCCTCGACCCAAAACCGATCCGAAGTCTTGTACTCATCAAGCATGGTCCTTGCCATGTCCAATAGAGTTCTATTCTTCCTCTCCACTACACCATTTTGTTGTGGCGTGTAGGGAGAAGAGAACTCATGCTTGATGCCCTCCTCCTCAAGAAAGCCTT
The DNA here is from genome assembly GCF_902167145.1 of Zea mays. Taxonomy (NCBI): domain Eukaryota; kingdom Viridiplantae; phylum Streptophyta; class Magnoliopsida; order Poales; family Poaceae; genus Zea; species Zea mays. Next base: position 67,534,654 of record NC_050096.1, on the reverse strand, counting down.
CTATTTGTGAGTTCTTGAACTCCGTTCCATTGTCGCTTCTAATTTTCTTGATCCTCAAGCCGAACTCATTTCGAGCCCGTCTCAAGAATCCTTTCAAAGTCTCTTGGGTTTGAGATTTTTCCTGTAAAAAGAATACCCAAGTGAAGCGAGAATAATCATCCACAATAACTAGACAGTACTTACTCCCACCGATGCTTATGTAAGCTATCGGGCCGAATAGGTCCATGTGGAGCAGTTCGAGTGGCATGTCAGTTGTCATGATGTTCTTGTGTGGATTATGAACACCAACTTGCTTCCCTGCTTGGCATGCGCTACAAATCCTGTCTTTCTCAAAATGAACATTTGTTAGTCCCAAAATGTGTTCTCCCTTTAGACGCTTGTGAAGATTCTTCATCCCAACATGGGCTAGTCGGCGATGCCAGAGCCAACCCATGTTAGTCTTAGCAATTAAGCAAGTGTCGAGTTCAGCTCTATTGAAATCAACTAAATATAGCTGACCCTCTAACACTCCCTTAAAAGCTACTGAATCATCACTTCTTCTAAAGACAGTAACACCTATATCCGTAAAAAGACAGTTGTAACCCATTTTGCATAATTGGGAAACAGAAAGCAAGTTGTAATCTAATGAATCTACAAGAAAAATATTGGAAATAGAATGGTCAGGTGATATAGCAATTTTACCCAATCCTTTGACCAAACCATGATTTCCATCCCCGAATGTGATACCTCGTTGAGGATCTTGGTTTTTCTCGTAGGAGGAGAACATTCTTTTCTCCCCAGACATGTGGTTTGTGCACCCGCTGTCGATGATCCAACTTGAGCCCCCGGATGCATAAACCTACAAAACAAATTTAGTTCTTGATTTTAGGTACCCAAACAGTTTTGGTCCTTTGACATTAGATACAAGAACTTTGGGTACCTAAACACAAGTTTTTGATCCCTTGTGTTTTCCACCAACATATTTGGCAACTACCTTGCCGGATTTGTTAGTAAGCACATAGGAAGCATCAAAAGTTTTGAATGAAACATTATGATCATTTGATGATTTAGGAGTTTTCTTCTTAGGCAATTTAGCATGGGTTGATTGCCTAGAACTAGATGCCTCACTCTTATACATAAAAGCATGATTAGGGCCAGAGTGAGACTTCCTAGAGTGAATTCTCCTAATTTTGTGTTCGGGATAACCGGCAGGGTATAAAATGTAACCCTCGTTATCCTGAACCATGGGAGCCTTGCCCTTAACAAAATTAGACAATCTTTTAGGCGGGACATTAAGCTTGACATTGTCTCCCTGTTGGAAGCCAATGCCATCCTTAATGCCAGGGCGTCTCCCACCATAAAGCATGCTTCTAGCAAATTTAAAATTTTCATTTTCCAAGTCATGATAATTGATTTTAGTAGTTAATGTAGCTATGTGATCATTTTGTTTGTTTAATTAAAGCGAGGTGATCATGAATAGCATCTGCATTAACATCTCTACATCTAGTGCAAATAGAAACATGTTCAATGGTAGATGTAGAGGGTTTGCAATCATTTAATTCAACAATCTTAGCATGTAAAATGTCATTCTCATCTCTAAGATTGGAAATAAAAATATTGCAAACATCTAGTTCCTTAGCCTTAGCAATCAATTTTTCATTCTCATTTCTAAGGCTAGTAAGAGAGGTATTCAACTTATCAATCTTAGCGATCAAATTGGCATTATCATTTCTAAGATTAATAAGAGAATCATCACAAACATTTAAATTCTCAACCTTAGCAATTAATTTAGCATTCTCATTTCTAAGGTTGGAAACAATGTCATGGCAAGTGCTTAGCTCACTAGTTAATTTTTCATTTTTCTCTACCTCCTGAGCATAAGCACTTTTAGTCTTAACATGCTTCTTATTCTCTTTAATTAGGAAGTCCTCTTGGCTATCCAAGAGTTCATCCTTCTCATGAATAGCACTAATTAATTCATTCAATTTCTCTTTTTGTTGCATGTTAAGATTGGCAAAAAGAGTAAACAAATCATCCTCATCATCACTAGAATTAGCCTCATCACTAGATGTTGCATATTTAGTTGAGGATCTTGATTTTACCTTCTTCTTCTTGCCGTCCTTTGCCATGAGGCACTTGTGGCCGATGTTGGGGAAGAGAAGTCCCTTGTTGACGGCGATGTTGGCGGCGTCCTCGTCGTCGGAGGAGTCGGTGGAGCTCTCGTCGGAGTCCCACTCCCGGCAAACATGGGCATCGCCGCCCTTCTTCTTGTAGTACTTCTTCTTTTCTTTCCTCCTTCCCCTCTTGTCGTTTTCCCTGTCACTATCACTAGATAATGGACATTTAGCGATAAAATGACCGGGCTTACCACATTTGTAGCAAACCTTCTTGGAACGGGGCTTGTAATCTTTCCCCTTCCTTTGCTTGAGGATTTGGCAGAAGCTCTTGATGATGAGCGCCATCTCCTCATTGTCGAGCTTGGAGGCGTCGATGGGGACCCTACTCGGTGTAGAGCCTTCTTTCTTCTCCTCCGTTGCCTTGAACGCAACGGGTTGTGCTTCGGGTACGGAGGAGGAGGCGCCTTGCTCAATGATCTTCTTTGAGCCTTTGATCATTAATTCAAAGCTCACAAATTTGCCTATCACTTCCTCTGAAGACATTAGTTTATATCTTGTATCACCACGAATTAATTGAACTTGAGTGGGGTTAAGAAATACGAGTGATCTAAGAATAACCTTGACCATTTCATGGTCATCCCACTTAGTGCTCTCGAGGTTGCGCACTTGGTTCACCAAGGTTTTTAGCCGGTTGTACATGGCTTGCGGGTCTTCTCCTTAGTTGAGCATGAAGCGACCGAGCTCCCCCTCGATCATTTCCCTCTTTGTGATCTTTGTCACCTCGTCTGCTTCGTGCGCCGTTTTGAGCACGTCCCAAATCTCCTTGGCGCTCTTCAATCCTTGCACCTTGTTATACTCCTCTCGACTTAAAGAGGCGAGGAGTATTGTGGTGGCTTGTGAGTTGAAGTGCCGGATTTGGGCAACTTCATCCGAATCATAGTCCTCATCCCCTACAAATGGTACCTGTGCACCACACTCAACAACGTTCCAAATACTAGTGTGGAGTGAGGTTAGGTGAAGCCTCATTTTATCACTCCACATGTTATAATCTTCACTGTCAAAAACCGGTGGTTTGCCTAATGGAACGGAAAGTAATGGAGTATGTTTAGAAATGCGAGGGTAGTGTAGGGGAATCTTACTAAACTTCTTGCGCTCATGGCGCTTAGAAGTTACGGACGACGCGTCAGAGCCGGAGGTGGATGGCGATGAAGAGTCGGTCTCGTAGTAGACCACCTTCCTCATCTTCTTTTTCTTTTCGCCACTCTAATGCGACTTGTGTGAAGGGGATTCCTTCTCCTTCCCCTTGTTGTGGGACTCTCCCAATGGAGCCTTCCCGTGGCTTGTAACGGGCTTCTCGCCGGTCACCATCTCCTTCTTGGCGTGATCTCCCGACATCACTTCAAGTGGTTAGGCTCTAATGAAGCACCAGGCTCTGATACCAATTGAAAGTCGCCTAGAGGGGGGTGAATAGGCATCTGAAAAATTACAAACTTAAGCACAACTACAAGTCGGGTTAGCGTTAGAAATATAAACGAGTCCGAAAGAGAGGGCGAAAACCAAATCACAAGCAAATAAGAATGGATGACATGGTGATTTGTTTTACCGAGGTTCGGTTCTTGTAAACCTACTCCCCGTTGAGGTGGTCACAAAGACCGGGTCTCTTTCAACCCTTTCCCTCTCTCAAACGGTCACTTAGACCGAGTGAGCTTCTCTTCTCAATCAAATGGGACACTAAGTCCACTACAAGGACCACCACACAATTGGTGTCTCTTGTTTTGATTACAAGTGTTATGGAAACAAGAATGAGGAAGAAGAAAAGCAATCCAAGCGCAAGAGCTCAAAAGAACACAAAAGTCTCTCTCTCTAGTCACTAATTTGTTTGGAGTGATTCCGGACATGGAAGAGGATTTGATCTCTTTGTTTGTGTCTTGTATTGAATGTTATAGCTCTTGTATGAGGTTTGAAGTCTAAAAACTTGGATGCCATGAATGTGGGGTGGTTGGGGGTATTTATAGCCTCAACCACCAAAATGGTCGTTGGGGATGGCTTCTGTCGACGGGCGTACCGAACAGTCCGGTGCGCCATCGGACACTGTCTGGTGCGCCAGCCACGTCACCCAACAGTTAGGGTTCGACCGTTGGAGCTCTGACTTGTGGGGCCACCGGACAGTCTGGTGGTGCACCGGACAGGTCTTGTAGACTTTCCGGTGCGCCTTCTGGCGCCTGCTTTGACTTCTGCGTGCAGGCACGCACTGTAGCGCATTTAATACCTTCTGTAGACGACCATTGGCGCGAAGTAGCCGTTGCTCCACTGGCACACCGGACAGTCCGGTGTTACATCGGACAGTCCGGTGAATTATAGTGGAGCGGCCTCCCAAATTCTCGAAGCTGGCAAGTTTAGCGTCGATCTCCCTAGCGCACCGGACACTGTCTGGTGGCGCACCGGACACTGTCCGGTGGCGCACCGGACAGTCTGGTGCGCCAGACCAGGGCTGCCTTCGGTATATTTTGCTCCATTGTTTTGAACCCTTTCTTTTGACTTGTATTGGTTTGTTGTGAACCTTTGGCACCTGTAGAACTTATAATTTAGAGCAAACTAGTTAGTTCAATAATTTGTGTTGGGCAATTCAACCATCAAAATTCTTATCAGAAAAGGTTTGACCCTATTTCCCTTTCAAGCATCAAGGTAAAGATCGAGGGGTGACAAGAGTTAAGGTGATAACAAACAAACACACAACGCAGGATGTATTTTAGACAAAACTTGCAAGGTGTCAAAGAAGGGGGAGAAGTCAATGAGGAAGTAGGTGGGGCATTATCCTCGAACAGGGATGGAGAAGAGGAGGTTTTAAAGGGTAGGTTCAAAGTAACTGTGAAGATAAGGGTATAGATATTACAAGGTTTTAAAGGTGATAACGGACAAAGATGTAGGAGAGGAGGTAAATAGGCATAAGAACCAAGTACCACAAAGGATGGAGTTAAGACAGGGCCTGCAAGTGGAAAAGAAGAGGGTACGTCCAAGGGCTAGATAGGTAAATTTCCACTCTCAAATTGAAGTGGAAGAGATGGGATTTTTAAAAAGCAGGAATAGAGATGAAGGTCAAGGTAAGATCGATAGATGACAAGGGGATGGTGTTAGAAAATATAAACACATCAAAGGATGGAATTAGGACAAAACCTGTAAGGCGACAAGGAGTGAAAAGAAATCAAGGGAAAGATAGGTAACTCACAGCTTTTAAACTTGGTCGAAAGAAAGGGGAGGCTTTTAAGGATAAGTTCAAGGTAAGCATTTAGGTAGAAGACATCAATATCGCAAGGGTCAGAGGCGATAACTAACAAGGGCATGAGAGAAAAGATGAAGGCATTGAAGAGCCAGTGGTATAAGTACAACAAAGGATGGAGTTACATCCAGGCTTTCACACGGTAAAGAGGATATTGCCAAGGGTAAGATAAGTAGAACACAACTCTCAAATTGGGTAGGAGATTGGAGATTTTCGAGAATGAACATAGTGTAATCACTAAGGTACGATCAAGAGATGAGAAAGGTAAAGGTAATACCCAACAAGAACACAACAAAGGATGGAGTTAAAAAACTCGCAAGCGTCAAGGAAGAGGATACGACCGAGGGAAATATGTAAAATACAACTATAAAATTGAGACGGAAGAGAGAAAGTTTTAAAGGACATGTATAATATAAGCATCAAGGTAAGATATAGAGGTGACAAGGGTAAAGATGGTAATTGTGAAAGCATAACCAAGTATAGAGTTAAGGCAAGCCTCGCGAAGTGGCGAAGTGGAGAAAACAATCAAGGGTAAGATAGATAAGGTTCCAACAGAAGGGTTGAAGTAAAGATTCATTACCGAAGGAAGTCATAAGGAATTAACGAGATAACCAAGGATGTGCAAAATAAAATGACCACTCATGGATCATTAAGAAACAAGGGTGGTCAAGGGCATTATACTGAAATGTCTTAAACAGACATTGGGGTATGAAGATAAGCATACATGAAAATATAAGAGTATGCAAGACTCCAAGGATACGGGCATACCAAGACAATGGAATAGAAAAAGGCTAGGGATAACAACTTAACAGTAGAATAGGAAGGGATCCCAGAAGACCAGAAGTTCATGAACATATAAACTGGAGTGTTTAAGTAGGAAAGATAAATTCAGATGTAAGTATTTGAAACAAGAGTATTTAAGAATCTAGGGGTATGAGCATGTCAATACCAATAGAATAGATATTGTCAAAGGTTAGGAAGTTAAAGATAGAAAAGGAAAAAATCTCGAAAGACAAGAAGTTATGGTCAGGGGGCACCTACAAAGAGATCGCAAGCACAAGAGTGAGATCAGATCTAATAGGTTGAGAAAAGTATGGACCATACTAGAATAAAATACTTTTGGCAAGGGGGCATATAGGAGCACAACATAGAATTAGTCGAGGTGACTAATATTTTGAAACAACATCAAGGATGAGGTGGAGTAATAATCAATAAGTCCTTAAAACGGCCAATGCTACTCTAGGATAGCGGTCCTACAATCAGCAAGGCTTTGATACCACTTATGTCACACCCGGTTTTGAAGGTAAACCGAATGCGAACTATGTATGTGTCAGGATCAGAAATTCACGTACATAGCGATTACATAAATGACTCAGCATAGCACAATGCTTTGAATAACAATAAGGAGTAAGTAATAATATTGAAGACTAGAGTCATATACATAATATAAATCAATGTGCACATAATAGAAACGTAGCCAACGTAAACAAACCCACCACAGGCAGCTAACTGGGGGGAGGTCGCTAGCCTAATCCTTGAACTCATCGAAGTCCTGGAACTCCTGTAGATCCGCCTCGACGCCTTCTTCTTCTTTACCTGAGCATTGCACCAAAGGCAACCTGGTGTTTTGTGAAAGCAAGGGTGAGTACACATCAACGTACTCAGCAAATGTCCCATTTGGCTGAGGTGGACTAGCTTTATGTGGGGTTAAGCTCAAGCAGTTGCTTTTAGTTAGTCAGGTAATTATTACTAGTAGAGAGTCAGGTTTTAGCATTAACCCAAGTTGTTAACCCAAAAGTACCATTTCCAAACGGAAAGAATACCAGAAACCATAACCATAATCATAATCACAATAGAAACCAGCATTATCCTCATCATCATCTGTAAACAAAGCATCTCTGATCAATGTATCTCTAATCAATGGAGCTCCCAAGGCCGCTCATAATTGCGAGCACGGCTGATATATCAGTTTCTAACCCTCTGCAGAGGTTGCGCACTTTACCCACAAGCCGTGATTTCCTCTCTAGCCCGGGCTTGCAAGACCCTTATTCACTCCTGAGGTGAATGGCCAGGGATTCACTATGAAGCCTTTACAAAGATTCCCTGAGGCTGTAGCCACCCGTTAGGTTTCCTAAATGTACCGCACTCCTCCCCAAGGGGGCAATCCACCCTCGGTAGAGCAAGCCACATACACCGAGCCCCATTGACGGCACGACGGCGAATTGAACTACACCTCAGTTCCTCTAATTAATTAGCTAAGGGCGTCCCATACCACCCTCATGGTTGCACTATTTTCCTGGGTGGTCATCCAACAAACATGTCCTTACAGAGAGGCACTCGAGAAACCGCTCGAGTCCCCTAAAGTATCACCAGTCCAACATCATAATCAAGATATCATCAATGTATCATAAATATTCTCATCATGTTCATTGATTAAAGTAAAGCAATAGCACGAAGCTAACCATAGTAACCCAAAAGGTAATCAAGGACAAGGTAAATAGAAAGCTAGCCAATCCTTAGGTTGTTCATAGTATGCGGGACAGTGAATTATAAAGTAAATGGGACATAATGGGTCAGAGGACACTTGCCTTCACCAAACAGATGCTCAGGGTCTTCAAACTTGTAGAACTCGAAGAGCCTGATCACGTGGTCGCTAACGCTTGATCTTTGATTCCTCGAAGCTCGAGAACGACACTATAATCGTAACTAGGGATGGCAACGAGTAAAATATCCACGGATAGTGTCTTTGGATATCCATATCCGTGACTTATATCTGATATCCGAACCCGTACCTGTTACCCGCTATGGATAACAAACAGTATCCACATCCGTTACCCGCGGGTAACGGATATCCGCGGATATATCCGTTTGCCCACTACACATACAAAATATTTAAATCCAGCAAATTCAAACATGATATCATATTTGTCCAGCAAATTTAAATATGATAAAAACATAAAAGCCATACAGAATTTGTCTAGCAAATTCAAACATGATATCATATTTGTCCAGCAAATATAAAATTGTCTACGGATATCAAGTGCTACCCGTATTTGGGATGGGAGTACAAGATATTTTAACAGATATTCGGGTATTTGGGTATGGATATTGATTTTTCGTATCCGTTTTAAAAATATCCACGGATATCAAGTGCTACCCGTATCCGTATCCATGGGTACAGACTCGTATCCAAAACCATGCCCAACGGGTTTTTTATCCGCGGGTACGCAGATAAATGACATCCATTGCCATCCCTAATCGTAACACAAAGCGAAGACAAACATGTACAAACAAACAAACACATATATGCATAAGAACATTACACCATGCAAGATAAAACATAATAAAAACGTGCAATATAAAATAGAGAGCGCTTCTACGGTTACGCGAGCATAAGAAACGCGACGGTCGAAGCTACGGTCGAGAAGTTATCACGTTTACGCTAAACATGTATTAATTACAACATTTAATTCGACATTTATCAAATACAAATTATAACTATTATTTAGTTTTGACCAACTTACTGTTTTAGTAGCGAACGATTAAACAAATAATTAATTAACCGACGCGAGTGATGATAAACGAACGGTTTAATATCGCGCACGAACGATGTGTGATACTCGAAAACGGTGTGCTCGACAAACACACGCGAAAGACGCGCGAACAACGCGGGCAACACACGCGAACGACACGTGAATCAGCATGCTGGCAGCGTGCGAACGATGTGCGGCAAGACGCGCGACATGCGAAAATAGCATGCGCGACAAACACGAATGACGCGTGACGACACGAACAGCTCGACGACGACGAGGGCCACTCGTGCGAACGGCGCGCGTGAACAACGCGCGACCCACGCGAATAACGCTTGATGACACATGACACTGTGCGAAACAGCGCGCGGATGGCACGCAAAACAACGCACACGATAGTGCACGACACACGCGAATCAATGCGACTACGCGCGTGAATAGCACGACGACGCGCAAACCATGCCGCACGCGAATCAACAACAAACAAATAAGTAGTTAAAAGTATTTAAGCTGGTTTTAATCAAGTTAGTTAACATTTATATTTATAAAAGCACGAGTTAAAACTATAGTCTCATTCTAATTAAATTATTATTTTAATAATCCTAGAACAAACCAATAACTAATTGTTCAACTAAAACATGTGTGGTGACAACATAATAATTTTAACGTGTGCACAAGTTCATTATACGGTTAATATAACTGGAACGGAATGAATCGAATATCTAACGCCGAAGTTAATATATATTTTAATAAATAGCGTAATAACGGTGATGTGGCGTGATCCTATCGGTCGAAACCGTGCCACACAAAGGGTTACATGGATCTCAGCCACAACTGGTCAAAGTGAGTGGGATCAAGTGTGGATGATCAGTTTTCTCTCTCCTTTGAGGCACGACGTGCACAACACAACAGGGAGCGGTTCCCTTCTTCAACCTTGGGAAAGAAGAAGAAAAAAAACAAAGAACGGCATGGAGGAGAAGGGAGAAGAGGGGATCGACCATGGGATCTCCGGCCCTAGCGATTTCCATGCCTAGGGAGGGGCCGGGCTCGCCTACGCGCCACCAAGGGCCTCGTGGCCACGCCCTAGGGGCTCGTCGGGGGTGGGTGTGCTCGGCTGCTGGGCACACAGGGAGCTGCAACCAGGGGACGACGCCGGCAGGGGCGAGACAACCATGGACGCGATCGTGCAGACTGCCCGGAGGCGGGGCGTCGGCACTGCGGGCGTGCAGGAGGACAGGTGGAGCAGCGACGCTGCTCGACCAGGGAGCAGGGGGCATCGAGGCTGGGCAGGCTGGGAGCCACGCGCGCAAGACCTGTCTGATGCGCCACGCAGAGAAGACGAGGGGGCAAGGGGACCGTGGCTAGAGGAGGTAGAGGGAGGGGCGTCGGGCAAGCAAAGGGGCTCCTCAACTCGACGGGGAATAGCAGCTACAGTCCATGGATGAACCTTCAACTCGCCATGGATCATCGGCGACTCGTCAGAGTAGTGGGCGACTGGGGCACGTCAGTGGGGCTGCGTGCAGGGGCTTCGAACGACCACGAAGAGCGCACACGCTCGGAGGCCGCTCGGCCGGGGGAACAGAGGGAGGACGCACGGGACGGGAGAGAGGGAGAGGACTCACCTGGAACCGCCATGTGCAGGTGCGCGATTTGAATCTGGGGAGGGAGACGAGGAGTTATGCGATGGTGGGGTGGGTATATAGAAGAGAATGCGGGAGGTGGTTGCCAAATTCGTCATCAATTGCATCGCGACCGAGTGAGAGAGAGGCGGTTGCGAGCACGACGAATTACGCGAGACAGCGTAAGATGGAGACTAAGTCGGACGAGTGGTAGACAGGGTTAGATAAAATTAGAGGAAGACGGTTAGAGCTGGCCCGCGGGTCCAAGACGAGGAGATAGACGTCGGAGGGGTAGACAGGGATAGACGAGGATAGCTGTCGCGAGCAGCATGCCGTTCGCGAGAAGAAGCAGTTCGGTGATTTCGCGAAAAAAGGCACGAGATCTGGAACACGCTCGACGAGAGGAAGAAGAAATATATATATATGTATTATCGAAATTCCAGATTTTTATAGTTTTTCGCAAATGCTAAATTTTTAGGTATTTAAATAATATTAGAAAAAAACTGAAATTCATATTTAATATCCGAAGAAACATTCCAAAGATTCCAACCACTCTTGGGAACGTCCCCGAGATATTTTTAACATGTTTTCGATTACATTTTGCACTCATAAACACTATGCATCGGCATGAATGCAACACTCAAGCTCCTCTAAGATTTTATTTTACTAGGCTTACACCTAGATATAAAACGAAATAATTCTCCACTTTTAGAAAGAGAAAAAAAAGAAAGCAAAGAAATGAGAGAGTAACACCTGAGTTTGGTGGATATTAGAAAAGAAATTTTATACCACCAAATTCAAGGTGTTACAAGCTGTAGCACCTCTGCCAGGCGAATTGCCCTCCGACTCTGTGCCATGCAGCACAGGCGAATCGCCCTCTGATGCTACGGCTAACGACCCCACCACCGAACCAGCACATGACACGGCTTCGCATGCTCCTGCCTCACCGACCCGCGTGGCCCCTGTGGCTCCTCCTGTGGTGTCTGTGGATCTAGGGGAAAACACGACCAAAAACTCACGCACAAAGAGGGATCCGCAAGCCGAAGACTTATACAGATGGCATGGTCAGGTATGGGCTATTAACTGAAAATTCTGAGCCTAGTTCTCTTGATGCAGCACTTGAAAATAAAAATTGAAGGTGTGCTATGGATCAAGAATATGCTGCTCTCCTCAAGAACAAGACTTGGCATCTTGTTCCCTCACAAGCAGGCAGAAATATAATTGACTGTAAGTGGGTTTACAAAATTAAGCATAAACTAGATGGCACTATTGACATGTACAAGGCCAGGTTAGTTGCAAAAGGTTTTAAACAAAGATATGGCATTGACTACGAGGATACATTTAGTCCTGTAGTGAAGGCAGCTACTATCAGACTTGTACTCTCCATTGCAGTATCTAATAACTGGAGTCTTCGCCAGCTAGATGTACAGAACGGGTTTCTTCATGGTATTCTTGAAGAAGTGTTCATGAGGCAGCCCCTAGGTATGAAAGTAAGAAACATCCACACTATGTGTGTAAGTTAGATAAAGCACTATACGGATTAAAACAAGCTCCTCGTGCTTGGTATTCCCGACTGAGCACAAAACTACAAAGTTTGGGGTTTAAGCCATCCAAAGCTGATGTTTCACTCTTCTATTTTCGCAATGGAAGGGTTACTATGTTCTTGTTAATATATGTTGATGATATTATAGTGGCAAGTTCGTCACAGGAAGCAACTGCAGCGCTTCAATGGAAACTGCAACTGCAGTCTGAGTTTGCATTGAAGGACCTTGGTGATCTTCATTATTTCTTGGGCATTGAGGTAAAAAGAATACCGCAAGGTATTGTTCTGTCTCAAGGAAAATATACCTCTGATCTGCTAAAGAAGTTTGGAATGGTGGACTCTAAACTAGTGAATACACCATTGTAGGCCTCTAAAAAATTGTCAGCATATGAAGGAGAACAATTGGGGCCAACTGATGCAACAAGATATAGAAGCATTGTAGGAGCTCTTCAGTATTTAACTCTTACACGCCCAGATATATCTTTTTCAGTGAACAAGGTATGTCAGTTCTTGCATATGCCAACCACTGTACATTGGACAGTTGTCAAAAGAATTTTGCTATATCTAAAGTTTACATTTGGTATTGGTCTTCGAATACATAGAAGTCTCTCTACACTTGTGATCGCCTTCTCAGATGCATACTAGGCCGGTTGTTTGGATGACAAACGTTCAACAGGTGGCTTTGCTGTTTTCTTGGGTTCTAATCTTATTTCATGGACAGCTCAAAAACAAGCCACAATTTCAAGGTCTAGTACTGAAGCAGAGTATAAGTCAATGGCCAATGCTACTGCGGAAATTATGTGGGTACAGACTTTGTTGCAAGAACTTGGGGTAAGAGCTCCTACTTCTGCTCGCCTATGGTGTGATAATATTGGTGCTACATACTTGTCGGCAAATCCAGTGTTTCATGCTAGAACAAAGCATATTGAGGTAGATTTTCACTTCGTCGGAGAACGAGTAGCTCAAGGGCTTCTTCAGATCAGATTGGTCTCTACAAATGATCAAGTCGCGGATGGATTTACAAAAGCACTTCCAATTCGACAGCTTGAAGTTTTTAGGAACAATCTCAACCTTCAAAAGGTGTGATTAAGAGGGAGTGTTAGATGGTGTGTGTATTCAGTTCTTATCCCGTGTAACAAACCGTGTGCTATTAGTACATTAGTTGCAGGATATCTTGTTGTAATCCTAGATCTTGGCTTTGATCTCGGCCTGGTAGTTACACGGGTGCATCCTGTAAGCCACGGTGGGGTTATTTCCATCCTATATTAACACAGACAACGGCCTCTGCGGAGGTTCAACGCTTCCACCTAATCTCACAGTTGCTAGTAGTTGCTTTTCTTCTTTGTTCCCAACAGGGTCGCTAAAAAGTGTGTTAGCACCGAGATATATCCTAGATCACACACCAGTACCCGTGGATGCAAACAACCTTGATCCCAACAAGAACGTAGCAAAATGATGGAACCAACCAAAAGGTTACTTAAGCCAATATAAAACCCGTTCTTTGCCTAGTAGACTCCCAAATACCTCATAGTTACGACTGTTGAGTAATTAGACAATTTCCAGATTAAATTCTGAATATAAATCATGACTAAATCAGAAGAACTGAAGTAAAAAGTCAAATCAGATGATGTGTACTGATTAGACATACTGGTAGATTGCGTGGGCCAGAATCAGCAGGGTCGACGACGTTGAAGATCACGAGCAGTCGCGTGAGGACGCTTCCCAAAAACCTTATTCACCCTCTCCCGGTGCAGGATCTCGAAGGTGAAGGGTTCCGGAGACCTGCTCTCCTGATCGCAGATGCACGTCTGCGGTTGGGATGAAGAGAACTGAAGGCGGCTCAACTGTGAAGAGAGGCGAAAGCAAAAACTAGGATGTTTTGGATGCTGGCTGCCAGGCGCCTTTTATAGGGCCGAATCTGCGAATAGATAGCTATCTTCGATCTTATCCGCCCGCGAAAATCTCGCGTTCAGTTTAGATTTTATAGCGATCGGTTAGAATTCTAAACTTAACAGCCAAGCAACCAAAAATTCAAATGGCAAAAGGAAGCCGCGCCCCCGCAAGGCGAGGGGCCGAATTTCGGTGGACCATTCACGCGCATGTCGTGCGCCCGCGCCCTTCGCCCCGCCCCACCCAGGCCAGGCCAGGCCAGGCGAGACGAGTGAGCGTGCGCGTGTGGCTCTCCACACTCTCTCCTCTCATCCATGGCTTGGTGAGTGAGTGTGGCTTCCATATTTAAACTAGTTCCACTCCACTAGGACTAGCAATATGGAACTATTGGTTCCACCATTCCCTAGCCATACACTTATATGGGCTTTTGAGATTTTTCCTATGATTTATTTGAATTTCTCAATTGGGCCTAGCCCATAAATCCTAACAATCCCCCACCAGATCTCAAATGCCCATATGCAGTTTTTGCCACTATTCACTACTGTTTAATATACTAGTGTTTCAGTAGAGACTGTTAAGTTGAACTTCCGCCTAGAACTTCAAGCTACACCAACCCACAACTTGGACAATGGACTATGCCTTGAATTGCAAGTTTTGTGTGAATGGGTTTCACTTAAAGCCATGACCAGTACTTGGCTACCAGGAGTCCCCTTCTCGGGTGGAGCATATACGTCGTACTCCAAGGTCTCTTCATGAGTTTACTAGAGATCACCTAGATCTCATAGACTACAACGTTAGACAGTCTAACTCATATAGGTGTGTTCTTTCAAGAATGTTCTGCAGGACAACATCTTCGCTAATACAAGCCAACAAAACACATTAAGGCACAAAGCCAACCTGCCTTACAGCATTTGAGAGTATTGCATCTTTACTTAGAGAGGGTCAAAAGTTACTCTCCTCAGTTCACCAATGGCTTGTTCTTCCCAGGACCTAATTCACGGGATCTCCGATCACATAGACTGGGTTTCCACCATGGCAACTTATACGGGTCTCATACCCATCTCTCTCGATGCGATTTCTATCACATTACATGGTAGTCCCTTGGTAAAAGGATCTGCCAGATTTTTATCTATTGAAATATAAGTCACACTTATAACTCTGGAGTTTCTCAACTTTCTGACAGACTTCAATCGTCTTTTGACATGTCTTGATGACTTCCCATTATCCTTAGAACTTGTCACTTTATCAATCACTATCTGATTGTCACAGTTCATAAGGATAGCTGGTATTGGTTTCTCAACCACCGGCAAGTCCATCAAGAGTTCACGCAACCATTCTGCCTCAACGGTTGCTGTGTCAAGTGCATCTAGCTCGGCTTCCATGGTTGACCTCATTAAGATGGTCTGCTTGCATGACCTCCATGATACCGCACCTCCACCAATAGTAAAGACATAACCACTAGTGGCATAAAGCTCGTCTGCATCAGATATCCAGTTTGATTCACTATATCCTTCAAGTACTGCATGCTGACTAGAATAGTGAATTCCATAACTCATTGTACCTTGCAAGTAACGCATAACCCGCTCAAGTGCATGCCAATGATCAGTCCCGGGATTTGACATGACCTACTCAATTTGCTCACAGCAAACGAAATATCGGGCCTTGTTGCACCAGCAAGATACATGAGTGAACCGACGATCTGAGAGTATCTCAATTGGTCTAAACCAATTCTCTTGTTCTTTTGCAGTGTCACACTGGGATCATAAGGTGTTGGAGAAGGTTTGCAATCAGAGAAGCCAAATCACTTCAAAACCTTTTCAACATAGTGAGATTGCGAGAGAGTAATCCCACCATCTGCCTTAATCAGCTTGATGTTTAGAATCACATCAGCTTCTCCCAGATCTTTCATATCAAAACTCTTTGATACAAAAGACTTGACTTCATTGATCACATCAATGTTTGTGCCAAATATCAATATATCATCAACATATAAGCACAATATAACTCCTTCGCCCCCACCACAGCGATAATATACACACATGTCTGCCTCATTAATGGCAAAGCCTACAAACGTTAGAGTCGTGTCAAACTTCTCATGCCACTGCTTTGGTGCTTGCTTCAGACCATACAAAGATTTCAATAACTTGCACACCTTGCTTTCTTGACCCTTTACTACAAATCCATCAGGTTGTTCCATATAGATTTCCTCGTCCAGCTCTCCATTAAGAAAAGTTGTCTTTACATCCATCTGATGAACAAGGAGACCATACGAGGCAGCCAAAAAAGTAGTACTCGAATAGTAGTCATTCTAGCAACAGGTGAGTAAGTATCAAAGAAGTCTTCTCCTTCTTTCTGAGTATAGCCTTTAGCCACAAGCCTAGCCTTGTACTTCTCAATTGTACCATCAAGCTTGAGCTTCTTTTTAAACACCCACTTACAACCCACATGTTTACATCCATAGGGTCGATCAGTGACTTCCCACGTACCATTTGAAAGAATGGAGTCCATCTCATTATGAACTGCTTCTTTCCAATCATCTGCATCTGGAGATGCAAATGCTTCTACAATGGTAGTAGGAGTATCGTCCACAAGGTACACAATGAAACCATCACCAAAGAATTTTTCAACCCTTTGTCTCTTGCTCCTTTTAGGAGCATCATTGTCATCCTCCTTAAGGACAATTTCATCTAGTTGTTCAGAACTCTCAACAGGTGTACTATGTTTAGGAGTTATCTCAGAAGAGTATCTAGAGTTGCTATGAATGTCTTTCATTGGAAATATGTGTTCAAAGAAAGTAGCATCACGTGATTCCATAATAGTATTAACATACACATCAGGAACTTCATATTTAACTACTAAAAATCTATATGCTATGCTACACGAAGCATATCCAAGAAAGACACAATCCACTGTCCTTGGACCAAGCTTGCGCTTTTTATTAATTGGTACATTGACCTTCGCCATGCACCCCCAAGTGCGCAAGTATGAAAGTGATGGTTTTCTCCCAACCCACTTCTCATAAGGGGTTTTCTCTTCTTTGCCCATAGGAATTCTATTTAGAACATGACATGAAGTCAGGATTGCCTCCCCCCACCATGCCTTAGATAAACCACAAGTGTCTAACATGGCATTCATCAGATCAGTCAACGTACGAGTTTTCCTTTCAGCAATCCCATTTGATTCGGGTGAATAGGGAGGCGTCCTCTCATGAATAATGCCATGTTCTGCACAGAAATCATCAAGGACTTTGGGAAAGAATTCGCCACCACAATCTGATCTAAGACGTTTGATCTTTCTCTCTATTTGGTTTTCAACTTCAGCCTTATAGATTTTAAAGTAGTCTAAAGCCTCATCTTTAGTTTTTAGCAAGTATACATAGCAAAATCTAGACGCATCATCAATCAATGTCATGAAGTATCTCTTGCCACCTTTCATCTCACAAAGATCAGAATGTATGAGTTCTAGAGGTGCCAGGTGTCTCTCCTCAGTAGCCTTGTGAGGCTTTCGAGGTTGCTTCGACTGCACACAACTATGGCACTTAGAACCTTTGACTATGGTGATATTAAGAATTAAACTCATGGTTGAAAGTCGAGACATAGAGCCAAAATTAATATGACACAAACGAGAATGCCAAATACTCGCAAGATCATCAACATTAGCGCAAATATGGTTCACAGACTTATCATTGAAATCTAACAGAGAAAAGT
Source organism: Zea mays (assembly GCF_902167145.1). Lineage (NCBI taxonomy): Eukaryota > Viridiplantae > Streptophyta > Magnoliopsida > Poales > Poaceae > Zea > Zea mays. The sequence goes on along the minus strand of NC_050096.1, from coordinate 67,516,992 downwards.
GGAACAAGCCTCCGCAATCATAGCCTTTACCAATAAATTGTCCAGGCTTAGACACAACTAATTTATTGGACTTCAAAACTACCTTGAACCCATCTCTACATAGAAGGGTTCCGCTAACGAGATTCTTGTGTATAGAAGGGACATGCTGCACGTTCTTCAGCTGCACGATCTTTCCTAAAGTAAGCTTTAGATCCACCGTGCCAGTGCCATGAACAGAAGCATGTGACCCATTCCCCATTAGGACGGAAGAATCCTGGGCACCCTGATAAGAAGAGAACAAATTAATGTCAGAACACACATGAACATTAGCACCAGTATCGAGCCACCAACTAGGTGATTGAAATACTGAGAAGATGAAAGGTAAATTACCATACCCTTTGTCTTCCTCATTGCTAGCGATCACTGTGTTGACATTGCCCTTTTTGCCACGGCGATCCGCTCGATCAGGACAATCCTTGGCAAAATGACCTGTCTCGTCACATGCGAAACATGTCAGTTTAGCCTTGTTCTTCTTCTTGAAGTTGGTAGTTTTTTTGGGCTTGTTAGATTTTGGCTTTCCTTTGCCCTTGTTGTGGTTCCTTTGAACCATGTTGGCACTGGAGTGGCCCTCGCCTCCTTTAGATCCTGTGTCCTTAGCCCGAGCTTTCTCCTCAACATCCAGAGACGCTATCAGATTTTTAACTGATATCTCCTGTCTCTTATATTTTAGAGATGTGGCGAAGTTCCTCCATGTAGAAGGCAACTTTGCAATAATGCATCCAGCCACAAAATGGTCAGGAAGGACTATCTTAAGGTGGTCGAGCTCCTTGGTTATACATTGTATTTCATGAGCTTGCTCTACAATAGAGTGATTATCAGCCATCTTATAATCATGAAAGCTCTCCATGATATACAGGTAACTGCCAGCATCTGATGCATCATATTTAGTAGTAAGTGCATCCCACAACTCTTTCCTGTCTGTGTGTTGAATATTTGCATCAACCAGACGGTCAACAAGGGCGCTAAGAACTGCTCCCGTAAAGATAGTATGGCATGGTCGTACTCTTTCTCCTGTTCAGGAGTCAGTGCGCCCTCAGGTTTGCCTTTACTAACATGGAACACATTCATAGCAGTAAGCCAGAGCGTGGCCTTGACTTGCCACCTCTTAAAGTGCATAACATTGAGCTTTTCTGGCTTCAGCGCGTCGACAAAAGCAGCCATAGAAAAACTAGGAAATTGTCTACAATAAGGTTTTTGGATTGTTGAGTTATTAGACAATTTCCAGATTAAATTTCGAATATAAATCATGACTAAATCAGAAGAACTGAAGTAAAAAGTCAAATCAGATGATGCATACTGATCAGACATACTGGTAGATTGCATGGGCCGGAATCAGTAGGGGCGACGACGTCGAAGATCACGAGCAGTCGCGTGAGGACGCTTCCCAAAAACCTTATTTGCCCTCTCCCGGTGCAGGATCTCGAAGGCAAAGGGTTCCGGAGACCTGCTCTCCTGATCGCAAGTGCATGTCTGCGGTCGGGATGAAGAGAACTGAAGGCGGCTCAGCTGTGAAGAGAGGCAAAAGCGAAAACTGGGATGATTTGGATGTTGGCTGCCAGGTGCTTTTTATAGGGCCGAGTCCGCGAACAGATATCTATCTTTGATCTTATCCGCCCACGAAAATCTCGCGTTCAGTTTAGATTTTATAGCGATCGGTTAGGATTCTAAACTTAACAGTCAAGCAACCAAAAATTCAAATGGTAAAAGGAAGCCGCGCCCCCGCAAGGCGAGGGGCCGGATTTCGGCGGACCATTCACGCGCATGTCGTGCGCCCGCGCCCTTCGCCCCGTCCAGGCGAGGCGAGGCGAGCGAGCGCGCGCGTGGCTCTCCATACTCTCTCCTCTCATCAATGGCTTGGTGAGTGAGTGTGGCTTCTATATTTAAACTATTTCCACTCCACTAGAACTAACAATATAAAACTATTGGTTCCACCATTCCCTAGCCATACACTTATATGGGCTTTTGAGATTTTCCTGGAATTTATTTGAATTTCTCAATTGGTAGCCTATAAATCCTAACGACAACTTGTCGGAGAGGAGCACAAGGAGGTTGTTCTAGGGCCAACAAGTTTATCTAGAAAACTATCAAATATTATTGAAAGATGTGACGAACGGTATGTTAGAGAAAAAGTTGGGATTTTGAATCAACCATCATCCTCTTGTATGTACAGGGGGTGTGATCTTATCCTAGTAGGAAAGAAGTCTCAAATATGTTATCTAAGTTTCCAACGTCAAAATAAATATAGAAGTGATTTTAAAACCAAACTAGCTTGAACTCAGCAGAAAATCGGTTCAGTCGACTAGTCTGCTAAACCGATTTTTATATAAATCCCGGACAGTAGTCCGGCTTAGAAAGTCGCACTACAACAGCTACGGGCATTTTCGGCGGACAGAAGCCGCCGAAAATAAGCCATTTGCCGCCGAAAATAAGCTATTTTCGACGGCAAAAGGTTTATTTTCGGCGGCTTCTGGCCGCCAAAAAAAACCGCCGAAAATAAGGCTTTATTTTCGACGGCCAGGGCCTGACCGCCGAAAATAGCTTATTTTCGGCGGCTAAACACTTACGCTTATTTTTTTATTATTTGTCGTGTCAAATACTTTTCAACTCTTTTAATATTAAAAACTCGATAGCATGATCCAATATCCATGTTAGCACACGCTCCATGTTGACACAATTGTGAGGCATAGGTGGTAAAAGAAACATCAGCTCGTTTCACTTGGAAGTAGCATTTTGTATTTACCTTTTGAATAAGAAGTATCTACGTTTTGAATAAGCAGGACAGCGATTAGTGTTGCGGAACGAGGTACCAGTCGTCGGATTGATATGCCTACCATCTTTTGCTAACTAGCCCGTCAAGAAAATGTCAAGCGCTAATGCATCGTTGGGCCCACAGTCTACCATCTAATCAAACACATGTCAACCGTTAATGCATTGTCGGACCCACAGTTTGCTTGCTCATGTTAATCAAGCAAAGGTTTTGCTCAAGAGCCATCTGTCCCTTTCCAACGCCCAGGCTGATTGATTAAAGGCTTGACATGTAGAAGCAGCAGGCTCACGCAATCATTTCTTAGCAACATGGCATAATGATCGTTGGCCGAATCCATCCACTCCCGTATATCAGTTCAAAGGTATAGTTAGAGATCCACGGAAAGAAAGAATTTTTTTTAGATTACACAGATGTGAGTCAACGCCACTAGAGAGCACAACGGCCGCCTACCCATAGGATACACGCATGTCAAAACCAATGTGATTGGAACAGGCTACAGACTATTGGGTACACAATATACTTGTTTTTTACATCTGCCTAGAAACATCATGTGAAAGCCGTATTATGCCGCCTTAACCAGGTCACGGAGACGCATTAGGGCCTGTTCATTTATCCCGAAATTCCACCAAGAATCGTTCCAACCGATCAAAGCTTATATCAATTAGAGAAGCAATCCGACCAGGATTCGTTCCAGACGACCATTCCCCGGGAACCGAACGTGCCCATGGAGAGCAGGGACATAAATTCAGAACTTGTCCAGGGACTGTACATCCTTGGGGGCCCCATCTCCAGGGGAATACACCGATGAATCTGGTATCAGGCCTTGGTTTTGGTTAGCAGCAGGGCCCTGGTGGTGTTTGCTCTGCAAGGGGGAAACATGCATCGTCATGCTTGCAAAGGGCTATAGCACCGTACGATGCAGAAGGGAGGAAATCATACACCAGCAGGGGGTTTAAGTGATGAGGCATCGTCGACAGCCACAGCCGCATGGTCCGATGACTGGTGGAAAAGTAGCAGAGCGATAGACCGGTCGATCGGGTTTGTCTGTGTCTCGATGCTCCGAGGATCGACGAATCTGCCAAACAGAAACATCAAAAAGGAAAGGCTACACATATTTCTTGCCTCCCTTGCATTATAAGTACTGTAACAAGTATCGGCTTCAGACATTGTGCCATGCCATGGAAGGATAATCAACTGCCTCCTTTCTTACATTTCTTACTGTTCTAAAACTATAGATAACGGACTAGATACTATAGCATCACAAATAACATGTAAACAGTCAACAGGCAGGTTAATTAATCTGTGACTCAAATTAAGAGCTATATTTAAGGGCCCGTTTGGATCCAAGGGACTAAATTTTAGTCCCGTCACATCGGATGTTTGAATACTCGTTTAAAGTATTAAATGTAGTCTAATTATAAAATAAATTACACAACTAAGTACTAAACGTTAAGATGAGTTTTAAGCCTAAATAGTCTATGATTCACTCATACGATGCTACAGTAAACGGCAAGGCAAATTTATTAAACCTAATTAAGCCTATCTTTAATACTCATAATTGATATTTAAATATTTGATGTGACACGAACTAAACTTTAGTCAGGGGAACCAAACACCCAATTAAACCTCAATCAACTAGCATCTTAAGGACCAAGATATTTTAGAGATAACAGGCTGTGCAAAACACATCGCATTGGGTGTTTCAGAGGAAAGATGGTGCATTAGGAGCGCTTAGACAACAATGTGAAGTTTCTAATTAAACAATGAGGGGAATGCTAACGACTACACTTTTCAAAGCCATAGAGATACTGATTCATGCTTGTGTAAGTATATATAAGATCTTTGTTAGAAATATCATACTTGCGCAAAGTTTCTGCATTCTGCAGATCCTTTATATCCGGGTTGTCTTCATTGCTGCTCATCATATTTGGAATAACTTGCCTGTGCTGCGCACTTCGTGCCAATCGGTATAAACCATCTCTAATGCACAATTTGGTTTGCACATCCAGCTGAAGCAGACACGCAAAGTAACTTTTAAGACTGCGGTACACAGTTTATTAGAAATAGTTTAGTTCCTCTAAGAGGAAGGCTGAGAACTTTGGTTCTACCAAAACTAAGGTACCTCCTTTGATCAAATCTATGGTCATTTAGAGAGAACAGAAAGCCAAGACAAGAAGAAAAAAAGGGAAAACCCCCGCAAATGCAGCATGAATTTGCAATAACAAAATGAGGGGGCTGTACTGCTGTAGGCTGGAGTTTCGGCTTCATGGGACATTAAAATAAAAAGGAAGCTAGTAACCCATGATACCTGACTAACAGCATTCTGCAGTTGTCGAAAGCTGCTTTCTTCAACAGAGATATCAGAGGACATGGATGATACAAATGAGCCATCCACTACCATTGAAGTACCCATTGTAACTTGAGGATCCCCCAGAGTTCTTTTCCCTAATCCTCTTCTTTCAGATTCATTGTTCTCACAAGGATAAGAAGCACTTCTTGTCAATGTTTGAGGATGTCTGTTCATGACATTATCATTTATCGGCTGTGTTGGTTGCATGTTCATAGTTTTCTTCTGCACTGCATTCGTGGAGTTAAGTGTCACATCAGCTAATCACACCAGAAGAGTACAAGATAAACGAACATGTTCAGAACAACCAGAAGATACCCCATCTGGTGTTTCGCTTGTAACATTACCTTTTAAATTCCTTTGTGCAAAAGAACCACTAGATGGACCGAACTTTTCTTCATAGGCCTCATAAGTAATGTTGCTTGGTGAATTGGAATCTAAGTGGTGCCTTTGCTTCAGTAAATTCTGAGAGGAGCTCAGCTGAGAAGTTGATGCTATAGAAAATTTCTTGTCTTCAATACCTTGAATTGTATGTTCAGATGAATACTGGTTTCCACCCTGCAACTGAGACCATGACCTTAAATTAATGAAGACCATAAGATTCAATTGCATAGTGATCTACCATCCTTATGGCACTACCTCTTATGCACTAATCATCCTCAGAAACAAACATTCCAGTGATAAACCCAATACAACACTACACAAGTAAGAGAAAGTTGTACAAAGGCCTTAGAGCACAAAAATATGGAAATTTACTCCATTCCAAACTACGTCATTTTGGATTTTCTAGATAATGTTTTTTACTATGTATCTAGGCATGACATATATCTAAGTGCATGGCTGCATCTAGAAAAGCTAAACGAATTAGAGAGGGAGTAACAGCAATAGAAAAACAGTAGCATGATTGTACTTAACTACATTTTCATCTCTGTTTTAACATTACAGTCAGCTGTAATAGAACCCTGAAATCAACTATATTCCATTTAAGGGGCTTAGGCTATAAAATCAAACCCAAACTAATAGAAAGTCCCTGAGGAATCAAATACAATGGTTCGGTGTTGTTTCAACGATCATATAGCCCTAGGAAATTACCATATCAATGTTTTCATGTCCACTGCATATCTGGTCAGTGGGCAACAACTCCATCACATCCTCTTGGTATATCTATTGTGGACAAAAGAGATACAAGAATTAAATAATGCAGAAGATAAATACTGAGTCAATTAAAACAGAAGGAAAAAATGGAACAATTAGCTTGCCTGTTCACCATATGCATTCGCATTCTTCTGCTCACTGAACAGATAGGTATCATTGAATTGATTATCACATAAATCCGATGAAGGACCAACTGAGGGTAGTGATTTATCTTCTGCACATTGGAATGCTGAGAGATCATCCAGAATATCATAATCGGAATAAGACGAGTCAAACCCTTGCTGCAAAGCAACATCAGAAGAGTAAACAGCATCTGAAGAAGGAAGCCAAGATAACCCATCTGTATTCTCCAGCTGCTGCGGATCATATGTGAAATCAGATCTCCTTTTTCCAATAAAAGGAAAAAAGAAATAGAGTTAATCATCTCTTTAAACAAATCAAGATTTCAGACAGTAAGCTATAAGTTCTGAATACCTGAATAATGTGTCAACATCCTCAAAATTGTCAATGCCAGGCCAATCAATGTAGTTTAGATCATTATCTCCATAAGTGAGGCTATCCTGTGGAGCACTGTGGTTATTGAGAATGGATGAACCATTGCTCAGTGCAAACTGACAGGAGTTCCAGTCATCCGTTGGACATCTGGTTTCAGCGATTGTATTTTCTTCCCTTGAAGAGAAGGCGTTGGAGCTGTCTTTGCAGTCTCCAATGCAGTCACCAGCACTGTTTATATTCTGGGATACTATCCTGTTCTCATGTTGGATGTTCTCTGAATTACATTTCTGTGGATCTGAGCTATTTATTCCAGGGATGACACCTTGAATTTTCTCACCGGCAACTGTATGCTTCAACTTCTTACTACTAGTGACACCAGGAGCCTCAACTCCACTTTCATGTTTGTTGTTGTTACTGTGGGCAAACTCATCAGTGAATTTACCTTCAAACTGTGAAAATGCTATTAGTCATAGGCCTAGAGCAGAAAAAATTAGAAAGCTCTAATGGAACGCCAAGATAAACGAGGGTCTAGAGAACATAACAAAGCATCGTTAGTGGCCAAGGTCCAACACAACATATGATTGCGACTAGGGCAGTAGGGCATGATCCATGATCCATCAGAGTTCAGCATTATTTGATCAATCCTACAGTTGTAGCGTGTCGAATGTTGAAATTTTAAACACAGGTCAACTTACTTCACCAAAACAGGCACTAGGCACTTTCACGTATGAGGGGCTAGCCACTAAATCCCCACTCATCTATCCAGAGCAAAAACAACTGTGGATCTATTATGGGTGGCAAGCGCACTTCAATGAAATAAACGCCGAACCTGATTACATAATTGATGCTGAGTATCAATAAATAAAACTAAGCCACTCGCGCTAACTAGGCATGGAACGAATTTGAAGCATAACTTAGTTAGCTTGAAATGCGAGGATATAGAAATATTACTCATTCTTACATCAGTTGATAGAAATGAGAATGAACATGCATATTGTACCAAGAATCTTATATACACACAGGCTCAAACCATGGTGGGCCAATTTACTAATCTGTACACTTGCTGACTTGCACAGCTTTTATGGATTTGGAAGAAAAAAAAATCCTCGCGCACACTGACCTACTGTTTTCCCCGATTTTTCACTTATTGAGTCCACTAAATCTAAGAACACTGGTATTTCTAAATTGCTTTTTCCCGAAGTTGCAAACAGATACATACCACATCATTGGTTATAATCTCATGTATAAAACGGAGTGGCTGAAAAAAGGAGTGAGATGCTATGTCCATCAAGGATTTCATGAAACTTTTCACCAAAAGAGAGAGGAGGAATTCATGAAACTGAGATTACCTCACGCACCCTCCAATCTGGCATCCCTACCAATTCTATCCGGGTCCGAAACTATACCAGTCCACCGGATTTGATATCATATTCAACTCAGGATCCCCAGTTCTTGACCAACTCCTACAAACCAGAAGTGCAGAAAATGAGATGAATTACCCGGGAAAAAAATGAAAGGAACTGTGAACTAAACAAACAGCCATATTCCGAAACAGGTCGCTACAACAGTACTAATATTCGAAACAAAACTACCGCAGCCACGTTCAGTTGCCTGGCGATACGTTGGGGTTCAGATCAAACAGCGCGCTAAAACATGTGCTGCATACATCTCACCAGAAGGGCCTAGAAGTCTACAAGAAAGTACAAATAAACAGGGGGTGGACATGTTCTCACCTTCCGGAATCGAGAGCTGTGGATCAGAACCTGCAGGAGCAAGGATAAATCATCAGTAGGAAGAAAAGTCAGCAAGCTGTAGAAGCCACTTCACCGAAGATCCACAAATCTTTTTTTTTCTCTCTCCTTTCATGACCAGAGAGAATGAAGAGGAATCACAAGAACACCAAAGGCCAATCAAACACTAGGTAGCGCGCACAGAACCGCCAGAGAAGAAAGGGAAAAAGGAAACGGCTCTAGGACCCAACAGAGGGGGGGAAGAATCCCAGCCCCCACAAAAGACAAGAACAGCACCGGGCCACCTCAAATCCGTCGCCCGAATTCGCGTTCAGGAACGAGCAGAGAAAGAGGGGGAGAAGAACCCAAGAACGGGATGGATCTTACAGCTTCTACTTCGGAAGGGCGCAGGCTTGCTCGCTCAGCTGTCCGCTCCACGGGCCGCTGTCTCTAGATGGTTCTGAGACTATTCTTTTTTTTTCACTCGCTCTAGCAAACAGCAGGAGTATTTTTTTTTTTCGTTTTTTGTTTGGCAGGATGGATGAGAGAGACGACGAGAGGAGAGATGGGGCGAGCGTCTTGAGCTCCGAAATTAGCAGAACGATTTTTTTTTTTTTTGCAGATAAGTGGAAGAAGGGAGAGAGAGAAAAAGGAAAGAAATTGTTTGGCTTTGGCGCGTATGCGCGGCGGGGTTGTTTGCTAAACTAGCGGCTGGGAGCGGGTGTGGTGGGCCCGGGGACGGTGCCGAGGTAGTGGACACGAGGCGCCGGTGCGATCCGATCAGTTGCCGGCGCCCCATTGGCTGGACCAGTCCACATCGGCGGGACCCGCGGGACAGCGGGGCAAGTTGCCGTGCTCCATTCCCAGCCGAAGCAACAGCGACGCCCGACGTAACCTAGCATGCGGGTTTCCCGGACATGCGCTGCGGTTGAATCGCGTCTGGGCTCGTTGGCTGGCTTTGTCATTGTTTGGGCCAAGGCCGCGTGGGAGATCAGAAGCCCACCAGAGCATGTCCCACTCCATCCCATTTATAGTACACTCAACAGTCTTACATGACCATTTTCACGTGTTTTTATTCATATCTATCTATATATCTATATCTATCTATATAAAAAATCGAAGAAATTATAAAATACATGTCACCTAAAAATATTCTCTCTATCTAAGGTCTTCTTACTTAAATATATGTTGAAGTAGATTGATGTAGGATTTAGTTTAAACTTCACACCAATCTATTCCAATGTACATAGATTGAGGTGGATAAACGAGCATCTCAATAAGCCCTAAAGTCTCTATTTATGGATGTGTTTTAGATTTATAAATCTTACGGTGCATCTAAGTTAAAATGGGTTATTTGGATCGATACCTTTACAGTTTTCATTACTATTTATCTATTTAGGACCTGTTTAGAAGCAACCTAGTTTTTAAAAATCCAATTTCTATCTTCTATTTTTTAGAAACTGGTTTATGAGAAAAAAAACTGATAATGTTGTTTAGAACCATCTTAGTTTTTATAAACTTGCTTTATCTAGAGCAGGCTAGCTTCTTGGTTTTTAAGAAACTGGGAATCCAATTTGTATAAATTAGAGCATAAACTAGTATACTAGTACAATGCCCGTGCGTAAGTGCGTTGCGTCGGCACAAAATCTCTACTCCCACCGAACCGAAATCAACAACACATTCTTGAGATGTCCCTCGTTCCCTCCATCGACAAAATAAGTCTGAGAAATTCTATACTCTTGTTTTGTATTGGGTCCGCCCCTGCGCTCGATCACCGGCCACAGCTTCTTGAGACCAGTTTTGATCTAACCTTTGCTCGTTGGTGCTCTGCCTCCTTAGGCCTTGTTCGTTTGTGCCGGATTGATGGGTCGGAACGATTCCTAACCGGATTGCTCTCTAATTTATATAAACTTTGATTAGCTGGAACGATTTCATATGCAATCCGACACAAACGAACAAGGCCTTAGCACTCCACACGAGCTGCGGATTTCTTCCGCCTGGAAGAGCAGCCATTGAGGATGCATCTTATCTGAGCTTATTGTTCCTGTTTTTAATGCCAATTGTAATTCCTCCGAGAATTGAAATTGGTTTAGGCCTAGACATTTAGGTTAACCGAAAATTTTGGATCGGATAATTTATTATTTAAATTCCTTTGACTTTCTTGAACAGACACTAGAGCTATTAGTTAGCTGTTAAAATTAACTAAAGACATCCAAACAGCCTAGATAATAGTTCAACTATTAGCTACTTTTAGCCAATAATCTAACAATTAGCTACTTATTTGTAAGCTAGCTAATTCTACTAGAATTTTTTTTAGTCAACTAACTATTAGCTCTACTGCATTCAAACACCCCCTAAATTCAATCTGCCACCTCATAAATGAATTTAGATTTTGAAAGAATTACTCTTGGTGGTATAAGGTGCATTTTTCCGTGGCTTTGTTTTAAACTTTCAGTATAAAAGACCATGTGCCGGCGTTTCGACCCCGGGGGGTCCCTGGACCGACGAGTAAATTGTCGCCGCGTGTCCCAGCCCAGATGGGTCGGCGCGAGACGGAGCACGGAGGGGGGAAGAGAACAGACAAAGGGGAATCCCGCGACCTTCGTGTTGCCCTGCGCCCAGGTCGGGTGTGCTTGCAGTAGGGGGTTACAAGCGTCCACGTGGGAGAGAGCGAGAGCCTTACGCGTCGGTCCGTTCTCCCGCGCGGCCAACCTTCTCGTACGAGAGCCCTGGTCCTTCCTTTTATATGCGTAAGGAGAGGGTCCAGGTGTACAATGGGAGATGTAGCAGTGTGCTAACGTGTCTAGTAGAGAGGAGCTAGAGCCCTAAGTACATGCTGTCGTGGCAGCCGGAGAGGTTTTGGCACCATGTTCATGTGATGTCGTGGCCGTCGGAGGAGCGCTGGAGCCTTGCGGAAGGACAGCTGTCGGGGCTGTCGAGTCCTTGCTGACGTATCCTTGCTTTCGTAAGGGGCTGAGAGCTGCCGTCGTCATGGAGCACGTGGGGCGCCATCATTATTTGTTTACCGGGACGAGCCAGATGGGACGCCGGTCTTGTTCCCCGTAGCCTGAGCTAGCTAGGGGTAGGGTAATGATGGCCCCTCCTGTGACGTGGTCGGTCCGAGCCCTGGGTCGGGCGAGGCGGAGGCTCCTCCGAGGTCGAGGTCGAGTCTGTCTTCCGAGGTCGAGTCCGAGCCCCGGGTCGGGCGAGGCGGAGACCGTCGTCCGAGGCCAAGGCTGAGTCCGAGCCCTGGGGTCGGGTGAGGCGGAGTTCGTCGTCTTCCGGAGCCGAGGCTGAGTCCGAGCCCTGGGGTCGGGCGAGGCGGAGTTCGTCGTCTTCCGGAGCCGAGGCTGAGACCGAGCCCTGGGATCGGGCGAGCCGGAGTCCGTCGTCTTCCGGAGCCGAGGCTGAGTCCGAGCCCTGGGGTCGGGCAAGGCGGAGTCCATCGTCCGAGGCCGAGACGGGGGCCGAGCCCTGGGGTCGGGCGAGGCGGAGCTTCCTATGGCGCCCGAGGCCGGACTTGACTGCTGTCAGCCTCACTCTGTCGAGTGGCACAGCAGTCGGAGCGACGCAGGCGGCGCTGTCTTCTTGTCAGGTCGATCAGTGGAGCGGCGAAGTGACTGCGGTCACTTCGGCTCTGTCGACTGAAGAGCGCGTGTCAGGATAAGGTGTCAGGCGATCCTTGCATTAAATGCTCCTGCGATACGGTCGGTCGGCGTGGCGATCTGGCCAAGGTTGCTTCTCGGCGAAGACTGGGCCTCGGGCGAGCCGAAGCTGTGTTCGTTGCTTGAGGGGGCCCTCGGGCAAGACGTGAATCCTCCGGGGTCGGCTGCCCTTGCCCGAGGCTGGGCTCGGGCGAGGCAAGATCGTGTCCCTTGAGTGGACTGAGCCTTGACTTAATCGCACCCATCAGGCCTTTGCAGCTTTGTGCTGATGGGGGTTACCAGCTGAGATTAGGAGTCTTGGGGGTACCCCTAATTATGGTCCCCGACAGTAGCCCCCGAGCCTCGAAGGGAGTGTTGATACTCGCTTGGAGGCTTTTGTCGCACTTTTTTTGCAAGGGGACCGACCTTTCTCGGTTGCGTTTCGTTCCAGTGGGTGCGCGCGAGCGCACCCGCCAGGTGTAGCCCCCGAGGCCTCGGAGGAGTGATTTGACTCCTTTGAGGTCTTAGCGCGTTTCGTGATGCTTCAGCCGGTCTGGTTGTTCCCTCATGCGAACTGGCTGTAGCCCGGGTGCATAGTCGAGTCCCAAGTTCTCGGGCTGGTATGTTGACGCTGTCAACGGTTTGGCCGGAGCTGGGTTTGCGAGAGCAGCCCCCGAGCCTCCGCACAGAGCGAGAGGACGGTCAAGGACAGACTCGACTTTTTTACATACACCCCTGCGTCGCCTTTCCGCAAGGAGGAGGGGGGAAAGCGCCATGTTGCCATCGGAGGGTGTCGAACATGGTGTTTCCAGTGAGTTGCTAACGGGTAATCCGAGTGGACGCCCGTGCCCCATTCGTTAGGGGTCGGCTAGTGGCCCGGAGGCGCGCTCCAAAAGTACCTGCGGGTGATTTGCCGGACCTGGTTCCCTTTTGACGGGGTCCGAGGGCTCGATGCCTCCCTCTGGTGGGATTCCGCTACAAAATCGTTCCCGTCGGTCTCGGAAATGTCCTAGGGTACCTCGGGAGCGTAGCCCGAGCCTTGGTTATGTATCGAACGTACCCAGGGTCATCCCTCGCTCTGCGTGCTCTGAGGCGGCTGTCAGAACCCTTCGGGGGCCAGCCTACGAACCCCTGATCAGTAGTGGGCGCGGAGCCCGAGTGGCCTGAGGCGGCCGTTGAACCCTTCCGAGGGGCCAGCCTTCGAACCTCTGACCAGTAGTGGGCGCGGAGCCCGAGTGCTCTGAGGCGGTTGTTGAACCCTTCCGAGGGGCCAGCCTTCGAACCTCTGATCAGTAGGGGGGCTCGGGGCTCGCTTCCTTCGCGGAGAAGGATCCCTTTCGGAGTATCCCCTTTCCCGGTCCCTGTGACAAGAGAGAGAAAGAGGAAGTGGAAAAGGATACGAAATCGAATGACGTGGCGCACCTTTTTTGACGCGGTCATCATGGCAGAGGTGAAGCGTCGCCTGCTTCGCCTGCCAAAGGTGTCGCCTATCCTACCGCAGAGTTAATGCGACGGGACGAGTGGTTCGCGGGGCAGCCGTTGTGCGTGCGCGAGCCGTTCGAGGAACGGAACACGGGCGCGTCGTCTTCACACCGTAGGAGAGGGTTCTCTCGCTGTCCCAGGAGGGGGCGTGAGCTTGACGACGTGGCTGCTGCTTCCGCCCGCCTGCCACCGCCATTACTGCCGGCCCATTTCTGGCCGTATCGACCGTCGCACCTTCTCCCGCGGCTGACTGACCCATGACCGATGTGCTCGGTTGGCACTGTCGAGTCATGCGCAGGGTCACCTCGAGTCGTGGCACCGGTTCCGCAGTCGAGAAGGCGCGGTACTGGCGCGAGTGGCGGTGCAGTTTCTCGCACGTAGTAACCGACGCGCCGGTTGCATGACGTGTGGGCCTGGGCCTCCATGCTGGACGCGTCGAAGTCGAAAGGGTGCGCCCCCTTGGTGTGGTTGCATGCCGCCTGCATGGCGGTCTGCCCTTTCACCCGCTGGTCTAGGCGAAAGTGGAGGAGCGCTTGTAACCGTTGGGCAGTTACGCGCACCGCGCGCGGCGGTTTGGCTTCTTCCGCCTTGGGCCAACTTGCATGACGCGTGGGGCCCAGCCCCCGTGTCGTAGGGGGAGGACCTTGGAGCGTGTTGAAGAAGACTCGGTCCGCGACGACTGAGGACGCAAGTGGGGAGAGTTGCCTTTAAAAGGAGGGTGACCCCCTTGGAAGGCAACCATGTCTTCGCACTCCCTTCATGCCTCGCGTCCTTCCACCTTCCGAGCCCCCGGATGGGGAGCGCCTGCGGTTCTTCCGCCTTGTCATCGTTGGAGGAACACAACTTCGCGGAAGTTGGTACCTTTCAGCCATCGTTCGGCTTCAAGGATTTTCATCAGGAAGCCCGGCCGCATCCCCTCACCGGTGGTCACCCAAGACGGTGACCACCAGTTCGATGGTGGGGAGAAGCGAGCTAGGCTGCGGCCTCTGCCCCTCCCTCAGCTTCAAGGATGTTCATCATCAGTGCTGGGGAGGGGAGTGCGTCGAGTTGGGGCCTGTCTCCACGCGGGCAGCGGCCCGCTCCTTCCCTCGGTGATCGGGGGGAAGGGCGTTCGCCGTTCGTGGCGCTGGCAGCTGCCGCGTGTCCGGCTCTCCGGCCTGAGCGGCTTCGGCGCTGCTTCCGGTGCCACCTCCCACCGAGGCAGCCGGAAGAGGTTTCCCCGCCGACGAGATAGCCGGCGCCACCCGCGGACTGACCTCCAACTCTACGGCCTTCTGCATGTCCTCGTCTCTTGGGCGGGGACGCGGGCGAGGGCCTTGTTGCAGCAGCGTCTGCCCTGAGGTCATCGCTGCTGTTGTTTGGCCACCTAGAGCGGACGTCGTTGTCGCTGCTGCCGGAGCGGGCGTCGGCGAGCCACCAGGGGTTTCGTCGCCCCGCAGGCCCTCCAATGTGGGGGGTTGTTCGTCCCTGCGGGGGCGGAACCGGAGTTCTGTTTGTAATGGCACCTTGAGTGCCGGTGTGTGTTCATTGTGGCTGTCGGGGCCTGAACATGTATGTATTTTTGGCACGAAGTCGTGTTTTTTTCCTCATTTCGGGCACTAGGACTCGCCTGTCGGCTAACTGAACCGCTTCACCAAGTGTGAGTTGCCTCGTGCGAAGGTGACGAGTGAGGTATCCATATCCCGGAGGCATAGGAGTCCCTCGGCTCGGTCGACCTTGCCGCCCGAGGCTTCTCTTGCTTAGTTAAAGGAACCCTCGGCCGCTCTTCGATGAGCCGGAGCCGGAGGCAGCGGTGTCAGTGTGGATAGAGGCAGAGTTGGCTCGAAAAGAAGACTTCGTCGGCCGGAGCCTGGCCGGGCTGTCCACTGGCGGGACCAGCGCCGGAGTCGAGTTGCCGAGGCCATGAGCCGGGCTGATGTCCTCGGGGGACAACTGGCTGAGGCTTCGGGGTGGCCGACCGAGCCGTCTGCTCGGGCCGGATTCCTGGAGGAGACCCTGGCGGCAATAGCCCGGGCGTGGCGTTGACGTCGTCCTTTGGAGCGGAGATCCTTCGCCCGTGTTGCCGTCCGAGGCTCGGTCGGACTTCGCCGAAGGTGGAGTTGACGCCGAGGGTGCTGCTGCTCCCCCTCCGTCAAGGTCCGAGCCTGCAGGATCGGTTTATCTTGTAGCGTGCGTATGTTTTCTGCGGCCGCCGAGGCCCAAACATACTGTCGTTGTGTTGTAAAGCTGCGTTTCTTTTCCTCTTGTTTCGAATATCAAGACTTATTTGTCGGTAACAGAATTGTTTGTTCGAGCGAGAGTTACTTTTCACGGAAGGTGATGAGTGAGGTATCCGTATCCCGGAGGCGTAGGAGTCCCTCGGCTCGGTCGGCCTTGCCGCTTACGTGTACTCTTACTTGTCCGTAGGATTCTGTTATCAATATAGTCGAGAAGGCCCGAAAAATCGTTTCGGCAGAAAAGTTTTCGAGCATTAAGACTTGTTCGGTCAGCGGAATCGCTTATCCGAGCGTGAGTTACTTATCGCAGAAGGTGATGAGTGAGGTATCCGTATCCCGGAGGCGTAGGAGTCCCTCGGCTCGGTCGGCCTTGGCTGCTTACATGTACTCCGTCGTTTTCAGGATCCCACTTTCGAAGTAGTCGAAAAGCACGAAAGACGTTCCGGCAGAAAGACCTTTTCCGAGGAAAATTTTGATGCAGAGGGGGTTCGCCCCTTCTAGCCCCCGAGGGAGGGTCGGGCTTTGCCGAGGTAAGGCTGACCCTTCCTTGATGGTTAGACTTCATATGTAAACAAGGTATATGAACGGCTTGAAAGCATCTTAAGGGTAGAAGCGACGTAGCTGTCGGATGTTCCAAGCGTTGCTGTAGACCTCGCCTTGACTGTTGGCTAGCTTGTATGTCCCGGGCTTCAGAACCTTGGCGATGACGAACGACCCTTCCCAGGGAGGCGTGAGCTTGTGCCGCCCTCGGGCGTCTTGTCGCAGCCGAAGCATCAAGTCGCCCACCTGGAGGTCTCGGGACCGAACCCCTCGGGCGTGGTAGCGTCGCAGGGACTGCTGATACCGCGCCGAGTGTAGTAAGGCCATGTCCCGAGCCTCTTCCAGCTGGTCCAGTGAGTCTTATCGGTTTGTTCGATTGCTTTGGTCGTCGTAGGCCCTCGCCCTCGGGGAACCGTATTCTAAGTCCGTGGGCAAGATGGCCTCGGTCCCATAGACTAGAAAGAACGGTGTGAAGCCCGTGGCTCGGCGTTGTCCTCAGACTCCAGACCACCGAGGGGAGTTCCTTCATCCATCGCTTGCCGAACTTGTTGAGGTCATTGTAGATCCTCGGCTTGAGTCCTTGCAGAATCATGTCGTTGGCACGCTCTACCTGCCCATTCGTCATGGGGTGAGCCACGGCGGCCCAGTCCACCCGGATGTGGTGATCCTCGCAGAAGTCTAGGAACTTTCTGCTGGTGAACTGGGTGCCGTTGTCAGTGATGATGGAGTTTGGGACCCCAAAGCGATGGATGATGTTGGTGAAGAACGTCACTGTCTGTTCGGACCTGATGCTGTTTAGAGGTCGGACCTCGATCCACTTGGAGAATTTGTCGATGGCGACCAGCAGGTGCGTGTAGCCCCCGGGTGCCTTCTGTAAGGGACCGACGAGGTCCAGACCCCACACAACAAACGGCTAGGTGATGGGTATTATCTGCAGAGCCTGAGCGGGCAGGTGGGTCTGCCTTGCGTAGAATTGACACCCTTGGCAGGTGCGAACAATTCTAGTGGCGTCGGCCACCGCGGTCGGCCAGTAGAAACCTTGTCGGAAAGCGTTTCCAACAAGGGCTCGAGGCGCTGTGTGATGACCGCAAGCCCCCGAGTGTATCTCTCGTAATAACTCCTGACCTTCGGCGATGGATATGCATCGCTGGAGGATGCCTGAGGGGCTGCGGTGGTAGAGCTCCTTCCCGTTCCCCAGCAAGACGAACGACTTGGCGCGCCGCGCCAGTCGCCGAGCTTCGGCTCGGTCGAGGGGCAGCTCTCCTCAGTGGAGATATTGCAGGTACGGGGTCTGCCAGTCTCGATTAGGCGGGACCCCATTCCGCTCTTCCTCGACGCGCAGTGCCTCACCCTCGGAGGCCGAGGGTGCCTCATGCTGAGCCGAGGGCGCCTCGGGCTGAGCCGAGGGTGCCTCGCGCTGGGCCGAGGCCTTCTCGGGATCAGGCGTGTCGTCGGTCTTGACTAAGGGTTGATGTAGGTCTCGGGAGAAGATGTCCGGGGGAACCGTTGTTCGCCCCGAGGCTATCTTAGCCAGCTCGTCCGCAGTCTCGTTGTATCGTCGGGCGACGTGGTTGAGCTCGAGCCCGTAGAACTTGTCTTCCAGGCGCCGAACCTCGTCGCGGTAGGCTTCCATCTTCGAGTCGCGACAATGGGAGTTCTTCATGACTTGGTCGATGACAAGCTGCGAGTCACCGCAAGCGTCGAGGCGTCGGACCCCTAGCTCGATGGCGATGCGCAACCCATTGACCAGAGCCTCGTACTCAGCCACGTTGTTGGACGCTGGGAAATGGAGGCGCAACACGTAGCGGAGGTGCTTCCCAAGGGGCGAGATGAAGAGCAGGCCCGCGCCCGCCCCTGTTTTCATCAGCGACCCGTCGAAAAACATGGTCCAGAGTTCCGAATGGATCGGAGCTGCTGGAAGCTGGGTGTCGACCCATTCAGCCACAAAGTCCGCCAAGTCTTGGGACTTGATGGCCTTCCGAGGGGCGAACGAGATTGTCTCGCCCATAATTTCCACCGCCCACTTTGCGATCCTACCCGAGGCCTCTCGGTACTGGATGATCTCCCCCAGGGGGAAGGATGACACCACAGTCACCAGATGAGACTCGAAGTAGTGTCGCAACTTCCGCCGCGTCAGAATCACCGCGTACAGCAGCTTCTGAACTTGTGGTTAGCGGATCTTGGTCTCGGACAGTACCTCGCTGATGAAGTAGACCGGCCTCTGGACGGGCAATGCATGCCCTTCTTCTCGTCTCTCAACCACGATCGCGGTGCTGACCACCTGAGTGGTAGCGGCGACGTAGATCAAGAGGGCTTCTCCGGCAGCGGGGGGCACCAGGATGGGTGCGTTCGTAAGGAGCGCCTTCAGGTTGCCGAGGGCTTCCTCGGCCTTGGGGGTCCAAGCGAAGCACTCGGTCTTCCTTAAGCGGTGGTACAGAGGTATGCCTCTTTCACCGAGGCGCGAGATGAAACGGCTCATAGCCGCAAGGCATCCCATGACCCTTTGTACGCCTTTCAAGTCCTTGATGGGCCCCATGTTGGTGATGGTCACGATTTTCTCCGGTTTGGCCTCGATCCCCCGCTCGGAGACGATGAACCCCAAGAGCATGCCTCGGGGGACCCCGAAGACGCACTTCTCGGGATTCAGTTTTACGCCTTTCGCCTTGAGACACCGGAATGTCGTTTCAAGGTCGGAGAGGAGGTCGGAGGCTTTCCTCGTCTTGACTACGATGTCATCGACCTAAGCCTCGACCGTTCGACCAATGTGTTCGCCAAACACGTGGTTCATGCACCTTTGGTACGTCGCACCCGCATTCCTCAAACCAAATGGCATAATAATGTAGCAGTACATGCCAAAAGGTGTAATGAAAGAGGTCGTGAGCTGGTCGGACTCTTTCATCCTGATTTGGTGATACCCTGAGTAGGCATCGAGGAAAGATAGGGTTTCGCACCCAGCAGTGGAATCCTCGATTTGATCGATGCGAGGCAGAGGGTAGGGAACCTTCAGACATGCTTTGTTTAGACCAGTGTAGTCTACACACATCCGCCATTTCCCTCCTTTCTTTCTCACAAGCATAGGGTTGGCGAGCCATTCGGGATGGAATACCTCTTTGATGAACCCTGCAGCCATCAGCTTGTGGATCTCCTCGCCTATGACTCTGCGCTTTTCTTCGTCGAATCGGCGTAGAGGCTGCTTCACGGGTCGGGCTCCAGCTTGGATATCCAGCGAGTGCTCGACGACATCCCTCGGTATGCCAGGCATGTCCGAGGGACTCCACGCAAAGACTTTGGCGTTCGCGCGGAGAAAGTCGACGAGCACTGCTTCCTATTTGGGGTCGAGCTCGGAGCCGATCCGTATTTGCTTAGAGGTGTCGTTGCTGGGGTCGAGAGGGACGGATTTGACCGTCTCTGCTGGCTCAAAGTTGCCGGCATGGCGCTTCACGTCTGGCGCCTCCTTGGAGAGGCTCTCCAGGTCGGTGATGAGGGCCTCGGATTCGGCGAGGGCCTCGGCGTACTCCACGCACTCCACATCGCATTCGTACGCGTGTCGGTACGTGGGGCCGACGGTGATGACCCCGTTGGGGCCCGGCATCTTGAGCTTGAGGTAGGTGTAGTTAGGGACGACCATGAACTTGGCGTAGCATGGCCTCCCCAGCACTGCGTGGTAGGTTCCTCGGAACCCGACCACCTCGAACGTGACGGTTTCCCTTCTGAAGTTGGAGGGAGTCCCGAAGCGGACGGGCAGATCGAGTTGTCCGAGGGGTTGGACGCATTTTCTGGGGATGATCACGTGAAAAGGCGCCGCGCCTGCCCGGATCGAGGACAGATCGATCCGCAGGAGCCCGAGGGTCTCGGCATAGATGATGTTGAGGCTGTTGCCTCCGTCCATGAGGACCTTGGTGAGCCTGACATTGCCGATGACGGGGTCGACAACGAGCGGATATTTCCCTAGGCTCGGCACGCGGTCGGGGTGGTCGCCCTGGTCGAAGGTGATGGGCTTGTCGAACCAGTCTAGGTAGACTGGCGCCGCCACATTTACCGAGCAGACCTCCCGACGCTCTTGTTTGCGGTGCCGAGCCGAGGCGTTCGCCACTTGCCCACCGTAGATCATGAAGCAGTCGCGGACCTCGGGGAACTCCTCTGCCTTGTGATCCTCCTTCTTGTCGTTGTTGTGGGCCCTGCCACCTTCCGCAGGTGGCCCGGCCTTATAAAAGTGGCGCTGAAGCATCGCGCACTCCTCAAGGGTGTGCTTGACGGGCCCCTGATGATAGGGGCACGGCTCCTTGAGCATCTTGTCAAAGAGATTGGCGCCTCCGGGAGGTTTCCGAGGGTTCTTGTACTCAGCGATGGCGACAAGGTCTGCGTCGGCGGCGTCGCATTTCGCTTGCGACTTCTTCTTGCCCTTCTTCTTGGTGCCGCGCTGAGTGGACGCCTCGGGGACATCTTCCGGCTGGCGGCCCTGGGGCTGCTTGTCCTTTCGGAAGATGGCCTCAACCGCCTCCTGGCCAGAGGCGAACTTGGTGGCGATGTCCATCAGCTCGCTTGCCCTGGTGGGGGTCTTGCGACCCAGCTTGCTCACCAGGTCGCGGCAGGTGGTGCCGGCGAGGAACGCGCCGATGACATCCGAGTCGGTGACGTTGGGCAGCTCGGTGCGCTGCTTCGAGAATCGCCGGATGTAGTCCTAGAGAGACTCTCCCGGCTGCTGGCGGCAGCTTCGGAGATCCTAGGAGTTCCCAGGGCGCACGTACGTGCCCTAGAAGTTGTCGGCGAAGGCTTGGACTAGGTCGTCCTAGTTGGAGATCTGCCCCGGAGGCAGATGCTCCAGCCAGGCTCGAGCGGTGTCGGAGAGGAACAGGGGGAGGTTGCGGATGACGAGGTTGTCATCATCCGTTCCATCCAGCTGGCAGGCCAGTCGGTAGTCCGCGAGCCATAGTTCCGGCCTCGTCTCCTCCGAGTACTTTGTGATGGTAGTCGGGGTTCGGAACCGAGTCAGGAACGGCGCTCGTCGTATGGCCTGGCAGAAAGCCTGCGGACCGGGTGGTTCGGGTGAGGGACTCCGATCCTCCCCACTGTCGTAGCGTCCCCCACGCCCGGGGTGGTAGCCTCGGCGCACCCTCTCATCAAGGTGGGCTCGATGGTTGCGGTGGTGGTGCTCGTTGCCGAGGCGACCCGGGGCCGTAGGCGCTGTGTTGCGCGTGCGCCCGGTGTGGACCGAGGCTTCCCGCATGAATCGGGAAGTCGCGGCGCGATGCTCCGAGGGGTAACCCTGCCTTCGGGAGGCAGAGCTTTCGGCCCGTCGGACCGCGGTATCCTCCAGGAGATTCTTGAGCTCTCCCTGGATGCACTGCCCTTCGGTGGTCAATGGTTCCGGCATTGTGCGGAGAAGTAGTGCTGCCGCAGTCAGGTTCTAGCCGACCCCACTGGAAGCCGGTGGCGGCCTTGCCCTGACGTCGTCAGCAATGCGGAGCTGGATGCCCTGGGGCAGATGACGCGCTTCTCCAGCCGGAGCTCGGTCTGCCCATTCCTGCCCGATGTTCCGCCGGAACTGCTCAAGTGTTCCTGCTCCCTCGTCGAGCCTGGCCTGCACCTCGCGGATTTGCTCGAGCTGTGCGTCCTGACCCCCCGCAGGGACTGGGACCACAGCTAGCTCCCGAAGGATGTCAACGCGAGGCGCAGGCCTAGGGGGATCGCCGTTTTCCGGCATACCAAGATGGTCGCCTTCGCTGGGACCCCCTAGATTGACATGGAAACATTCACGATTTGGGTCGCAGTCCTCGTCGCCGAAGCCGCGGCTACCATCGGAACAATCGGAGAGGCAGTAGTCGCATGCGGTCATGAAGTCCCGCATGGCCCTGGGGTTACCGAGCCCGGAGAAATCCCAACAAAAGTCGGGCTCGTCATCTTCCTCGGAACCCGAGGGCCCGTAGGTCGAGACGGCCGTCAGTCTATCCCAGGGCGACCGCATATGGTACCCCGGAGGGTTGGTACATGCCTCTATGAAGGCTTCCACCGAAGCGAGGTCGCTTGGTGGGTCGAAGCTGAATCCAAAAGGCACGAGATGGGAACCGGTCGGTACCTCTTGGTCAACAGGTGGTGACGAAGTCGTGTCAGGGGCGGACTGCACCGTCGTCTCAGGTACGAGGGCGACGCCCAGCAAGTCCTTCGCGAGCGTGCTGGTGTCGTCCGTCTGCTTGGGGTTGGCATGTCGCGGGGAAACGGCGCTCGTCTTCGTCTCAGACGCGAGGTCGTCGCCCGACGTGTCCCCCGTTGGGGCGCCGGCGCCGTCGACTCGCTCGACAACCGACTAGGTACCGCCTCCTGCTTGGCCATGGTTGCCCCGCCTCCTCCTCCGTCGGCGGGGCAGGCGACGGGACGAACTCGAATGTTGTTCTTCCGCCACGTGGGGAATACGTCGTTGATTCCGCCGCCGGCGGGCGGGCTGTCGGCCGCCATTGTCGCTGTCGCGCGGCGGAGGAAGGAGTATCATGTCGTAGGCGCCGTCGAGGGACATGAACTCGAGACTCCCGAAACGGAGAATCGTCCCGGGTTGGAGAGGTTGCTGGAGACTACCCATCTGGAGCTTGATGGGAAGCTGTTCGTCAACACGCAGTAGGCCCCTACCTGGCGCGCCAACTGTCGGCGTTTCGACCCCAGGGGGTCTCTGGATCAACGAGTAAATTGTCGTCGCGTGTCCCAGCCCAGATGGGTCGGCGCGAGACGGAGCACGGAGGGGGGAAGAGAACAGACAAAGGGGAATCCCGCGACCTTCGTGTTGCCATACGCCCAGGTCGGGTGCGCTTGCAGTAGGGGGTTACAAGCGTCCGCGTGGGAGAGAGCGAGAGCCTTACGCGCCGGCCCCTCCTGTGATGTCTCCTTGCTTTCGTAAGGGGCTGAGAGCTGCCGTCGTCATGGAGCACGTGGGGCGCCATCATTATTTGTTTACCAGGACGAGCCAGATGGGACGCCGGTCTTGTTCCCCGTAGCCTGAGCTAGCTAGGGGTAGGGTAATGATGGCCCCTCCTGTGACGTGGTCGGTCCGAGCCCTGGGTCGGGCGAGGCGGAGGCTCCTCCGAGGTCGAGGTCGAGTCTGTCTTCCGAGGTTGAGTCCGAGCCCCGGGTCGGGCGAGGCGGAGACCGTTGTCCGAGGCCAAGGCTGAGTCCGAGCCCTGGGGTCGGGCGAGGCGGAGTTCGTCGTCTTCCGGAGCCGAGACTGAGTCCGAGCCCTGGGGTCGGGCGAGGCGGAGTTCGTCGTCTTCCGGAGCCGAGGCTGAGTCCGAGCCCTAGGATATGGCGAGGCGGAGTCCGTCGTCTTCTGGAGCCGAGGCTGAGTCCGAGCCCTGGGGTCGGGCGAGGCGGAATCCATCGTCCGAGGCCGAGACGGGGGCCGAGCCCTGGGGTCGGGCGAGGCGGAGCTTCCTATGGCGCCCGAGGTCGGACTTGACTGCTGTCAGCCTCACTCTGTCGAGTGGCACAGCAGTCGGAGCGACGCAGGCGGCGCTGTCTTCTTGTCAGGTCGGTCAGTGGAGCGGCGAAGTGACTGCGGTCACTTCGGCTCTGTCGACTGAAGAGCGCGCGTCAGGATAAGGTGTCAGGCGATCCTTGCATTAAATGCTCCTGCGATACGGTCGGTCGGCGTGGCGATCTGGCCAAGGTTGCTTCTCGGCGAAGACTGGGCCTCGGGCGAGCCGAAGGTGTGTTCGTTGCTTGAGGGGGCCCTCGGACGAGACATGAATCCTCCGGGGTCGGCTGCCCTTGCCCGAGGCTGGGCTCGGGCGAGGCGAGATCGTGTCCCTTGAGTGGACTGAGCCTTGACTTAATCGCACCCATCAGGAGTTTGCAGCTTTGTGCTGATGGGGTTACCAGCTGAGATTAGGAGTCTTGGGGGTACCCCTAATTATGGTCCCCGACATCATGTTTAATGAACTATTACTAATAAATTTTCTCACTTTCTTGAACAATTAATTTTCTGACACTTGTTGGTTCATATATTGCTCTATATCAAGAAATTTAAAAAACAATGAAAAGACCTGTTGGTATGAGGCACTATCATGCAACCTTGAATGAGATCAGCGCAATGGGTTTGCAACTTCGTTGCACGTGAGCTGGATCGGACCAATGGCACCATATAGTAATTTTTAACTCTCTATTTCAAATTAAAATTCATTTTAGACTATGTATGTGTTTTATATAAGTGTCTAAATTTATTATCATTAATTTGAATATAGACATAAAACAAAGTGTTAAAACGAGCACTATTTAAAAACGGAGGGAGTATTTAATAACCAAACACACATATATCCACGTACACACAACGAAACGGTACCACATGCCATCCGTTGTACTACTACACAACAAAACGGCACCACACGCAGTAGCGATAGGGTTGTTCCATTGGACATGTCACAACCAACACAGACACAAACCCATACACACGCCAGAAGTGAACCAGATCATCTGAGATGGGACTCATCGCCTGATCAGGAAAACATGGCCGCAGACGGACGGACCAACCACCCGTGTGGCGGCATAGGACAATATCCATATGTACAAAACTCGGAACCCTAATCTGTTCTGCGCACGCGCGGACCGTCCGGCCTACAGACGCGGACTGTCTGGACCGCGGACGGTCCGGCCTGGCCGGACCGTCCGCCAGCTCTTTTTTGGTTCAAACACGAAGAAATTATAAAATACATGTCACCTAAAAATATTCTATCTATCTAAGGTCTTCTTACTTAAATATATGTTGAAGTAGATTGATGTAGGATTTAGTTTAAACTTCACACCAATCTATTCCAATATACATAGATTGAGGTGGATAAACGAGCATCTCAATAAGCCCTAAAGTCTCTATTTATGGATGTGTTTTAGATTTATAAATCTTACGGTGCATCTAAGTTAAAATGGGTTATTTGGATCGATACCTTTACGGTTTTCATTACTATTTATCTTTTTAGGAGCTGTTTGGAAGCAATCTAGTTTTTAAAAATCCAGTTTCTATCTTCTATTTTTAGAAACTGGTTTATGAGAAAAAATGATAATGTTGTTTGGAATCACCTTAGTTTTTATAAACTTGCTTTACCTAGAGCAGGCTAGCTTCTTGGTTTTTAAGAAACTGGGAATCCAATTTGTATAAATTAGAGCATAAACTAGTATACTAGTACAATGTACGTGCGTTGCAACGGCACAAAATCTCTACTCCCACAGAACTGAAATCAACAACACATTCTCGAGATGTCCCTCATTCCCTCCATCGACAAAATAAGTCCGAGAAATTCTATTTGAGGCCAAAATGACCTCGCAATAGATGTTTGCAATCTGATAAATATTTTTTAAGATCCTATAACATATTCGATCAATTCGTGACAAAATTTAAACGAGTTGAGTCAAGCCAACCTGATTATGAGTCTAGCGAGTTCACGAGCCACAATTATTTTATCCATCGGCAGAAACCCGTCGTGCCATAGACCATCCGGTTGGCTTCGCCGCTCTTGCCCTATTAGGTGTTTAAGCCGCAAGCGTCGACTCTCGATCATGGGCGGACCTACATTGCCCTGAGTGAGAGCATAGGCCCTCGCTCATTTATTTCTTGCAGGTAGTATAATCTAGATTTTCACCATAAAGTTTCATGCTCAGTCCAATCTAGATGTCTCACTTTGATATTTAGATACTCGTCGTTGTAACTGTGTATTTACTCTCGTTTTGTCTTGGATCCGCCCCTGCGCTCGATCACCGACCACATCTTCTTGAGACCAGTTTTGATCTGACCTTTGCTCGTTGGTGCTCTGCCTCGCTTCACATGAGCGGCGGATTTCTTCCGCCTAGAAGAGCAGCCATTGAGGCCTCATTCGTTTGTGCCGGATTGGTGGGTCGGAACGATTTCTAACCGGATTGCTTCTCTAATTTATATAAACTTTGATTAGCTGGAACGATTCCGGGTGTAATCCGACACAAACGAACAAGTCCTGAGGATGCATCTGCCTTATTGTTCCTGTTTTTAATGCCAATTGTAATTCTTCCTAGACTTGAAATTGGTTTATGCCTAGATATTTGGGTTACCCGAAAATTTTGGATCGGATAATTTATGTTAAAATTCCGTTGACTTTCTTGAACATACACTAGAGCTATTAGTTAGCTATTAAAATTAACTAAAGACATCCAAACAGTCTAGATAATAGTTCAACTATTAGCTACTTTTAGTCAATCATCTAATAATTAGCTAGCTAATTCTACTAGAAATTTTTTAGTCAACTAACTATTAGTTGTACTGCATTCAAACATCCCCTAAATTCAATCTGACACTTCATAAATGAATTTAGAATTTGAAATAATTACTCTTAGTGGTATAAGGTGCATTTTTTCATGCCTTTGTTTCAAACTTTCAGTATAAAAGACCATGTTTAATAAACTATTACTCATAATTTTTCTCACTTTCTTGAACAATTAATTTTATGACACCTGTTGGTTCATATATTGCTCTATATCAAGAAATTTAAAAAACAATGAAAATACCTATTGGTATGTGGCACTATCATGCAACCTTGAATGAGATCAGCGCAATGGGTTTGCAACTTCGTTGCACGTGAGCTGGATCGGACCAATGGCACCATATACTAATTTCTCACTCTTTGTCTCAAATTAAAATTTGTTTTAGACTACTTGATGTATGTTTTTTATATAAGTGTCTAAATTTATCATCATCAATTTGAATATAGATATAAAACAAAGTGTTAAAACGAGCACTATTTAAAAACGGAGGGAGTATTTAATAACCAAACACACATATGTATATCCACGTACACACAACGAAACGGTACCACATGTCATCCGTTGTACTACTACACAACAAAACGGCACCACACGCAGTAGCGATAGGGTTGTTCCATTGGACATGTCACAACCAACACAGACACAAACCCATACACACGCCAGAAGTGAACCAGATCATCTGAGATGGGACTCATCGCCTGATCAGGAAAACATGGCCGCACACGGACGGACCAACCACCCGTGTGGCGGCATAGGACAATATCCATATGCACGCTAGCCCAGCAAGATGCTGCTGTCGCCGCCAGGTGGCTGCCGGGTCCGACGGCCTGCATGATCACCAGTTGTCGAGGCCTTCCCGTCTGCAAAAATGCTACTACCACTCAATCCTTTCGGCTTCGCGCGGTTCAGAGGCTGTTTCCCTGCAGGCGCTGAATCCCTCTCGGAGATGGCCTTGCCATTCATCAGATCAGTAGACTTGTTGCTGGACCCTTTCTTCTTTGCTGTTTTCACTGTGCTGTCCATGTCGGCCTTTCCAAAGGAGAAGGAGCTCACCTGCTGACAAAGATAACGGCAGTTAGTTGTTCAGTAGAGTTTGTAGCCACCACAAGTTGAATAAGCTACCAGGATGGCTCAGGCAGTACATTTGCATTTTTCACATGTGCCAGAGCAGCAGCAGAGCTGCTTGACCTGTTGGGACTCGGATCTTCATGATCAGCAAAGATGTTGTGACCACTGAGCTCCTTGGATTTCGCATTGGACACCTGCCGCTTCATCTTACCGTCCCCCGAACTCTCAACGGTATGGCTAAGTTCGCGCTGCCTCGCCACCCCAGCAACTGAAGTTGGCTTCCTGGGAGGAATGGTCCCGTCCTGAGAAAAAGTGATCTGGCTAGCCTGCAGATTATAAAAGCTAATTGTCTCACCATATCACACAAGAAGACTTCTGCTCTACATCGATTTTTATTCACGAAGAGACCAATATTTTTTACTAGTATTTAAGAAGAACACAGAACATCATAAGGGGTTGAATCTCCAATCAAACAGATTGGTGACAAACTGACAATGCAGAATCTCTTGGTCATGTTTTAATTGACCAGATTTGCACTTCCGCTCTGTTGAATAAAAATTTGTTAAGAGGGCTTGAGAACACTGTAAGTCTGCAAACTCGTAGTAACCTGAGGCTAAGGTCTGTAGCATTATTGAACATCTACGAAACCTGGTATCTATCCTGACACTTTATGCGACAAATCCGATAGGCATTCTTCATTGATCCTGCCGACATGCCATGTGAAACAAAAGGAACTATCCCCAGCACATACAACAGTACTCTGTGCAAAACATCAATGCTAATTGCTAAACAATGTTCCACACTTCCACCCCACATATAGAATGCAGATCCGAAGTTGTGCACCTGGCGATCACGGGATGCAGTTGTGACGGCGGCGGCGGCGCTCTCGGCCTTAAACATGCCGATCCCTGTTGTCTCCTTCGACTTGGGTGCGGAGGCCGTCGTCCTCCTGGAATGATGGGAGCAGGAAGGAGCAACCGTAATTAGGAAGCAGCCACAAAATGAGGATCATGCATGCGGATACCGATCGCATAGAACGGCTTGGGATCCGATCCCGAATCACAGGAACGGAGGGAGGAATCCGGCCGTGAAGGCGCGGAAGCTATCTCACATCTTCGTCTTGTTGAGACCGTCGGCCTCCTCGGTGACCTGCCCCCCGAACACCACCTTCCTGAATTCCTCCGTCGGCTGCAGGGAGACCGAGGAACAATAAGAGATCAACGACGATCAAAAGCGGCGCGCCGCGCGGGGTATACGTAGATGGTGGAGGATCGAACAGGGAGAATAGAAGAGCGGGGTCACCTGGTTAGGCCGACGTGGTGCCTGCGACGCGGCGCCATCGGGTTGAGGCCACGCGAGTAGGCCGGCCGTGGAGGTGTGGGAACTCCTCACTGGGGCCGCCCTCTCCATCTTCTTCCTCCTCTCCTCTCCTCCCTCTCTCTCCTAAGCAAGGAAGGAAGGGGTTGGAGATCAAGGCGAGGCGAATGCTTCGTCCACGGAGGTTGCACTCATGAGGTGGAGGAAGTGGGGGCGGAATGCCGTTAAGCTCTCTAATCAAATTGAAGTGGGTCCCAGTTAAATCGTGCTCACATTGCAAATATCTCGCCTAACTCAGCATTGTCTTCCTAATATTATTGATAATAATTAGTACTTCATCGGTTTCATTTTCTATATGGGTTCGCTTTCTATAGGTATATAGCTTTATTAGAGCATTGAGCACTACAAGAGACTCTTTATATTACGGAGACTCTTTATATTCTCCATAATTGATATGAATAAAAATCTCAGTAAAAAATGTCCTCCAACATATTTTTAAATAGTTTTCCAAATATAAACATCTTCTATTTCAGTTTTCTCGAGCCTAAAATACCCAAATAGAAAATGTGAATTCTATTTGGTTAGGCTCTCGCAGTTAAAAAAAATGTTGTGAGCTGTGAGCTGTAAAAAAACTTATGTGGGCTGTGACATGTAAAAAATCTAAAAATTGTTTGGTAAATGCCACTAAAAGCCGCTAAAATTTCTTTCATATATATTTTTATATTTCCATCCAAAAGCCGCTAAAAGCAGGTCCAAAGCTGCTTTCAGTTTTGTACTACAAGAAAGTCGGCTTTTGGAAAAAAAGTTGCTTCTTAGATCGAGCACTTCGGTTGGCTTTTGGTTTTTAGGCGACAAAAGTCGAAGCTAAAAGCCAAACCAAACACACCCTAAATTGCAAACAAGATCTGTTGTTGAAGATTTAAAAGATATATAAAATAGTTTCTATGTAAACAATTCTCTAAATGATAATTTAGATAGTGAATTTTAGAAAGACTGTTGTAGATACTCTTATGCATCTAAATATATGTTATTTAGATAAATAAAAATAAAATATATATATTTATGCAAACCAAAACAATATACAATTTATAATAGAAAAAATAATAGAAAAACATCCATACATTCCCAATCTCTCCACCAGCATGGATGACAGAGAAGGTGTGCGGGCAGATCGTTAAAATATAGGGGTCAACTTATAAAAAGCAACTCTAATAATGTTCTATTTTACAAACTTTTGTTAAAAAATATAAGACACTCTATGAAGTGACTCAATTATACTACACCTCACATTAGGGCTCTATCGTTATTTTCTACATTATTCTCTATATTTTTTTCAAATAATGTAATTCACTTCCAAAAATACATGATTTAGGGTTAATTGTTGGAGTGCAATTTGTTTTAGTGCCCTAAACACATTAAATGATGTAATATTTTATTTTTTAGATAATATTTTAAGTCACTTTATTGGAGATGCTCTTGTACCTGCAAAAAACTGCAACCTAATGATCCCCTATCGATCACTATGCCTATGACTAGTTTAGAAACTCAAATAGCCTCTATGATTGAAGGGGTCGAGAGAGAAATAAATTATTTTCCCAAATTATTTTCTCTAGTTCTATAAAGGATTTGAGTTTTCAAACTAGACCTTAATTATTACATTATAGTCTCTGGTTTTCCCTTGCACTCTTGTGACGTAGAGCCTCTCCCACTGAACCTTTAGATCACTAATCACGTCTTTGACAAACCCAATTTTGGGTCTGTTTGGTTCAGTTTTTTTTCTTATGAACTTTTTTGAGAATGTGGTTGTGGGAAGAATTTGGGTATCATGAAGATTACGTGTGGAGGAAGATAAAAGAGGTCATAGAGTTTGGTATATAGAAAGTGATGATTTTCTACTATCACAACGACTCTGTCGATTCTGTACTCATGTTGATTTTTAACGATTTTAACTAAAATGATTCTTATAGAAACGGACCGAAAAGCTGGACGTTTGTGAAAAAAGCTAAAAGACCTTTGGTGCCTCTACAACCATCGCTTTGGTACTCACAACATGAGTGGTTGAAGAGATCGATTAGGGGTGGTCAGTGGTCACTATTAAAACTAGAAAAGTGAACCGTAGAAAATAGAACCAAAACTGAAACAATTGTCACCAAAAAAAATATTTTTTCTATTCGATTCTAGATAGTAAATAACATACTCTCTTTAGTACATTTTTTATACTCTCAGCTAACCTAAAGAAATGAACTACATGAATTGTAGCTCACCCATTTACATTTTGTAAGAATATGTTTCGTTTACGTGTGATGTCTCATGATTGAACTGCTTTAGATGGATTAAAAGTGCTATGAGCAGTGCTGCAAACCTCATATTTTTGTTAGAGACTAGTAGATGCACCTGGATACTTGTTGAAAAAACACTGTTGTACAGTCAAATTTGTTTAAAGACACTGAAATTCACATAACTGACACCCGAGTTTCCAGTGGAATTGCAAATTGTTTCATCTCTCTGCAATTACATTTGTTTCCTACTAGTTCATGTTCTTTATATCCGTATCATATAAACAGCATGTTTTGAAATCTTATAGAAGAGGGGGGAGGGGGAGGGGGGGGATGGCGATATGTCTGTATTTAATTATTTTTACATCAAAAGAATTTTTTTTGTCAAAACACACAATTTCGTTTCGCTATAAATTGGAGGGTCCTACTGTTTCAGATATCATGATTTTGAGATTCAGCATGCTTCTCTTGTTCATATAGCTTTTAGAGAACTTTTGGTTGTATGCCTGTCTCCGATCAATGATCACAGAGGCTACATGTTTCCCTTTGGTTGTTTGGTTTGCGTTATCGAATGCTGCTGCCAAAAAAAAAAACAGTTGAATAATATTCTTGATGACATGAACATTTATCGGGTTACGCATAGCATATATCCGTCGTCTGTAAATTAGTGCACGCAAGGTGTCGGTAACGCTTGGTACATACACGTCTGCTAATAATTTGACGGTGGTGGAAGACGTGAGCTTGGTTCAGACTCGAGCTATTATTTGTAAAAACACATCAACCGTACACACTACACACTGCCATGATGAGGACGGCATTGGTATCTCACAGCCAAACCAAACATGCACACACCAACAGTTAATAAACATCATCAAGACTAAAACGGGGCTCTTCACTGCCGCACCTTGATCAGGAACAAGACACCAAACTGACGATCCAACAGCCTGCTGCCTGGTGCTGGTGGAAATCCTCCTCTAGGGGTCGACACTGAGTCCCGGATTATGCTAAATCAGCGCGATGCTGCTCTCACCGCCAGGAGGCTTGCGGTTTCCGCCCACACGCTCGCGGATTGGTTCCTTCCCATCTGCAAAAATGTTGCTTCCAGTGATCTCCTTCAGCTTCGCGGTGCTCAGATGCTTCTCTGCAGAAGCTGGCGGCACGTCCCCCTTGAAGATGTCGTTGCCGGTGAGGTCGTTGACCTTCTTGCCGGTTATCTTCCTTGCCGTCTTTGGCGTGCTGTCAGTGTTGGCATCTCCAAACGAGAAGGTGCTGGCCTGTTGTTTAAGACGAACATTGGTTGAATAACATTCTGGACAGCAAAAAGGGAAAAGGGGTACCAGATTTGTTGCAGCGGCAAATACGTTTGTATTTTTGGCAGGTGCGTGTGAGGCTGTGCTGCCGTTCGATGGGTTCCTTGCCCTGTTAGACCTGGAATCCAGAGTATCAGCAAAGATGTCGTGGCCGCTGAGCTCCTTGGACTTTGCATTTGAGATCTGCTTCTTCGTCTTACTATCCGTCTCGCTTTGAAGAGTGCCACTAAGCTCACGCTGCTTTGCCACCTCAGCTACTGATGTGGGCTTTTTGGGAGGATCGGTTCCATCCTCAGCGAACGAGATGTGGCTTACAGTACTGCTCGCCTGCATGCAATATGAAACTGAATCAGTCACCAGTAAATCATGCTGTAAAACTCACTTTCTTGATTTTCTTTCAAGTACAAGACAGAAAAAACATAGGTCACCCCACCCTACCCAAAAGAAGAAGAAAACAAGAAGTGCATATCTAGTTATTGAATCACCAAAGTAAAGTGTAGACACCAAAATTAGCCAAGTGAATTGATAAATAACAGTAGTCTGTTACATAGTTACCACAACAGTGCATGTAGGCCACATCACAATACAGAACACGCTAGCCCAACCTGAATCGCTAAGGACAGTGGTTCCAAGGGGCTTGGCCAACCGAAGTACCTAATTGCAGCAAACAAGCACCAAAGCCATCACTCCGCATAGAGCAGTGGCCTAACCATCGCACAAGAGCAACCATCACTCTTCATCAGATCTATGGGTGTCAGGTTTTGCTAGCCTCTGGTGCACGATGCTGGTCGGCAGTTATCTATTTCTCTGTGGCAGTGCTGTTTCCTTTTGGTAACAGAGAGAGAACTCAGGAAACAAGAAAGCAGCTGTTCTGCATGCAATGGAGATTTGAGAGACAAAAGACGAGAACAAGAGTTACATTAGATGGATATTTGGCTAGATGGGCCAGCACATGGCAGCACAATCTATGTTTCCTTCTCTTTATTTTTTTCTTTATTCACTTTTCTTCTCTGGCTCCTCTAAACATATATTCCGCAGTTACTGGTTTGTGTCGTTCTCATCAATCTGACTGACACCACATTCCATCCAATTCGTGAACCTGTTTGTGATTCACAAACACACTTTTTTGGTTCACAGGCAAAAGAGGTATAGCCCTTATTAAACTATATGAGTGAATTGACCGCCTCTATCCATCAGTTTAAGCTTTTTGAGTTGCGAGTAATTGTTTTTCTCCTATTCCACATCTGGGACATGAGAAAGCCTCTATGTGAGGGGGGCGTTGAAATACAAATTGAATTTCCCACATTCCCTATCACTTAATCTTTTGGGTGAACTGATTGGTGCGTGCAACTCAATATGGTATCAGAGATTCAGAACCACATGCGTTTGAATCCTGAAAGGCCTAATTAATAATTAAAATAAATTACAGCCAATTCACATTTCCATGTTTGAGGCTTGAGTAAACCTATACGTGAGGGGAGAGTGTTGAAGTATGAGTAAACTGCTCGACTCTCCCCCTCACCTTAAACTTTTGGGTTGAACCGCTCGGTGCATGCAACTCAACAACCCTCACGAAACTTACTTTTGGAAAGTGGTGAACCATGAACCCCTATCACCAACTTGATGAATCATGATTTTGGAACTATGGTCTGTTATATAAAGAAAAGGCTTATTATTAATTTGATTGGCAAATAACTACAGTAAATCATTGGAACATTACCTCTGCTTTATGGATTTTAGTTCACAATCATGACTATTTCAACCTGGATTTTGCTTCGGACCACCTTATAAGAAAAAACTACAACAACACCATCACTGCCAGCAGGAGCAAATTGAAAAAATATGTTAACTACGGTTACTATAAATTTGGAACTGTAAGTTGCTGCTCAATTTGTTGAAAACAGCTGATTCAAGTAAACAGCTGATTCAAGTTTGGTCAGATTTGATAAAGTCAAAGATGAAGGACACCCATGTGAGTCATTCTGCCATGCATATATAGTATAAAAGAATTCATACCACTTATACTCAACCAAATGAATCCATATTAATTTATATCCAGTAGATGGCAGGCTAGGTTTTGGTTGGTTTCCTTTAACTTATTTTATATATAAGTATATATGTACTAAATTGCTATTTTGGTATCATTTTGTGCTCCAAATTTAGTCAGAGTGAGATAGGCAGATGCATCTTCTGTCCAATTGCTGCATGGAAGGATCAAGTAGATCAAAACAGTTTTTAGGCTAAAAAGAGATCAATGTTCTAAAATACTTTATTCTGCAATCTAGTCATTTCAGTCAGTATCAGTCAGAGTTAGTTTGCTTAAAATTTTGGTACAAGAATACTTTGAAAAAGAGGTGCACTGGTGTAGTGAAGCAAAAAACATTACCTGTTGAAACAAACATTTATGCGGTGGGTGACTAAAATTTCTAGATTCCATCCACCAATTAAACTTCGATTTCTAATTTGTTTCATGGAAAATCCAGTAACATAGTAGCAAAGTTAAACATTATCAGAGCAGCCATAGTCATTAAATATCCGGACATTGCAATGTTAAGAGTGTCCCACAACTGCAATTCTAGTACCAAGCATCTAAGATCTATAGAATTATTGCACATGGACCAAAAGTGCGTACTGAACCCAACAAATGCTCACCCAATGTGACAGATATGCTTCATTAATTTCGTTGTGAAATTCCGCATGAAACAAGGGTATATGGCCAGCATATGCATAACAAGTACGACTTACGTTGCACCCAGTATGACATGTGAATCCAAGCGCATCCAAACATCAATGTAGCACGCAAACACACACAATCAAGCAGAAATGCCGATCCAAATAAAATGTTTGCACAGATTTTGTCACCTGGCGCGAGGAGGTTCGGGCGGGCTTCGCGGCAGCAGCTGCCTCCCCAGCGTCTCCATTGCTCCCGGCAGCGAAAATGCCGCTCCCAGTCATCTCCTTCCACTTGGGCGCGGAGCACGGCTTCCTGGAGGAGCGGTCATCAGGGTGAGCGTCATATCAATCGAGGCGAACGAATCCCTTGACCCGAATCGAAGGACCACGCGCGAGAGCACGTCCAAGAGCAAGTGAAGAAGCGGGGATTTGGAGCGGGAAGGAATCTGACCTCTTGGTGAGGCTGTCGGCCTCCTCCTCGGTGACCTGACCCCCGAACACCACCTTCCTGATAGCCTCCGACGGCTGCGCGCAACGGAGCGATGCGAGTTTGATGGTCAATCAAAAGCGGCACGCATCGGGGGAGGGGGAGGAAGATGCAGATACGCATGGAGGGAGGAGGAGGAGAGCGAAGATGGGGGTGCTGCTGTTACCTGACCGGGCCGGCGCGGCGGCGACGGCGTTGCTGGGGCGGGGCCCTGGGGCTGCGGCCACGCGAGTAGGTCGGCCGTGGAGGTGTGGGAGCTCCTCACCGGCGCCGCCCGCTCCATCTCCTTGCTCCCGCTCGCACGCCTCTCTCGGCGTTTCGTTGCTTTCTCTCCCTAAAAAGGAGGGGGGAGGTGTGTGAGACTCGTGAGGTGGAGTGGAACTGGAGTAGCGGCGGCAGCATCAGGATGGCAGGAAGGTGCGGGGTCCCTGTTCTTCGCTTCCTTTTCTCTTCGGAGACGCAGCACGTGCCTACCATTACTAAACTTGCAATCACTTACAGGTGGGTCTTGTTTGGTCCTACTTAGGCCTTGTTCGGTTGGGCATGTATTGACCGGTATCACGGGCTGTTCCACATGTATTGTTTGGATGTGGATCCAATACCGGCCCATGATGAAATAGGTATTCGTTTAACCTAGGCCTGTTTTCGAACCCGATGGAATCCCTGCGAAACCCCATGTTTCGGACGTGGAAACGACCCACGAATGCGTAGTCGTGGAACTCCTCCCGGCCTCCTGGGTATGGAAGCGACGGCGGCGACGCGCGATTCAGAGTAGCGACGACGGCGACGCATGGTCCCTCCCGCCACCCGCCACCATCGTCGACAGCGACCTTTTCCCCGGTGAGCTTGTCCTTCCCTCCTTGTCGCCCCTGTCTGTGGCAGTCCTCACGAGCAATCCCTCTCCCAGCCTCTCTCCCCCTTGCCTACTGCACCACCTCAACCTCCACGGCGGCGTCTGCCACGTCCTCTACCCCAAACCCAGACCTCACTCTGTTGCCTCCACCGGCGTCTTGAGCTATTCGTCACAGCCTCCTTATTTGCAACTGCATACGAGCTTCCGGCTTCCTGCTTCCTCGGCACTGAGAACCCCTTCCCAATTTTCTGCTCCTTCGATGCTGAGGACGTGTTTCCGGCCAGATCCACACTTCTTTGCAGTTATGGACGAGGTTACTTCTTCTTCATTGCTGAGGATGGATTCCTAGTTCTCTGCCTCATGCCTCATCCATGCTGAGATCGAGATCCTAGATCCATGCTCCTTTGTGTCTGCAGGCTCGTTACTAGCAGATTTTTTTGGCCCTGTCATAGCAGAGCATGTGCCCCCATTTTTTGCTTTCCTACAGCAGATGGCAGACTCTCAGTTACGGTATTTGCAAGCGACAGTGTGCCCTCAGTTTCCTCCTTTGTAGTAGGCGTTTTCCTCTACTTCTCCCTGGCAAACATTTTTCTTGGAGTTCGGCTGCCCCTCAGCTTTTTATCTTTTTCTTGGAGTTCGGCTGCCCTTTGATCCCAGAAGAGATCGTCACCTTCAAGATAACGTGATTGAAAATAGCAATTAGAATGTACAGATGTTTTTCAGTTACATTTTTGCTTCTTGTAATCTGTAAATTTCAATATATTCTAGTTCGCTGTTCTTTTCCTTTCCTCCCAAATTTGGTTTGCTTAATCTATCAATTATAGGACATTCAATATATTCGTGTAATCTGTAATCTGTAAATCTGTAAATTTGTCCTTTTCCTTTCAATATATTCTTGTAATCTATAAATTTCAATATATCCTGTTTCACTTATAGGACATGTTGTATTGTGAATGACGTGATCTATTAACATTGAATATTACTAATTTGAATATTCTACCTTTTCTTTGTAGATTGTACCTGCACCGGTTAGAGTTGGAGAAGACCAACCCCCGCCGTCTTGGGACCCGGTACCATCCCCGAGAGGTACTTCTTGGGACCCGGTACCCCCATTTTTTTTGCAATGAGTATGGGGTTAATGGAGCGCATTAGGAAGAGAAGACAGGAGGATGATGATGATATGATGATGTTCTTCCTTCCCGCATTACATTTGTTGCGTTCTAGTTCTCTTAAAGGGAGGAGGGTTAAGAAGCGACGACACACATCCAAGCTAAGTGGCGAGGAGCATGTTTTAGAGTTGCTTGAAGGGCATGTCAAGAACTGCCGAGTAGCATTCAGAATGGAACCTGAAATTTTTAGAGCCCTAGCCAGCTATCTTAGGAAGGAAAGGTTGGTACGTGACACAAGGATAAAAGTTGAGGAGAAGCTCGGCTTCTTTCTATACATGATAAGCCATAACGCTTCATTTGAAGATCTGCAAGAAGAGTTCGGGCATAGTAGTGACACATTCCACCATCATATAAAACATTTTTTTGACATAGTTGTCCCTTCCCTCGCCAAACGATTTTTGAAGCCTCCTTCTCCAATGCAAGTACATTCGAAAATTGAAAGGAATCCTAGGTTCTATCCTTACTTCAAGGTGATGGCATTTCTATCCTTGCCCAATATATATTCATTTTCTTCCAGATTTTAAAAATTCACATATAGTTTTCTTGTGCAGAACTGCATCGGTGCAATTGATGGCACTCATGTGCCCATTACAATTTCACCTGACAAAGCTGCTCCTTTTAGAAACAGGAAGGGGACTCTCAGCCAAAACGTGATGGTAGCTTGTGATTTCGACCTAAATATCACTTTCATGTCTACTGGATGGGAGGGATCCGCTACAGATGCTAGAGTTCTTCGATCTGCAATGAACAATGGATTCCATGTACCTCCAGGAAAGTTCTATTTGGTTGATGGTGGGTATGCTAACACCACGTCATTCCTTGCACCTTATCGTGGAGTTAGATACCATCTAAAGGAATATGGGCAAGGTCACCGTAGACCTCAGAACTACAAGGAGTTATTTAACCATCGCCATGCCATACTGAGGAATCATGTTGAAAGGACTTTGGGGGTTGTGAAGAAGCGCTTTCCCATCCTAAAAGCTGCCACATTTCACAAAATAAGGAATCAAGTGAAGATACCAGTAGCAGCTGTTGTACTTCACAATATTATTCGGTCACTCAAAGGGGATGAGGAATGGTTAGATAATCAACCAGATAATATTTCGCCACAAAACTTTGTTGATCTACCGGATGGCGATCAAGGCAACGATCAAGTAAATGTCCAAGGAAATAGACCATATGTTGCTCTGTTCTACATTTTATTTACTGTCACATTGTTACCTCTCTTAATATTTGGTTTAATCCATTTCTCATTGTTTAGTATCCTGAAACATAATATCATCTAACTGTTTTCATAATAGAAATTTTCTTTGTTCCTTTAGTTCCAATTTCAGAATAGAAATTTCAGCTAACTGTTTTCAGCATAGAAATTTGGTTTAATACTGTGTTATATAATATTAGTTAACATGTTTGGAAGGGGTTCTCCAAGAATCAACATGCTCTTATCAAAAAGTGCAACAAAGAAGCCTTCTCCTAAAGCTGGTGATCCAAAAAAGCATGGAGGTTCTCCAAAAGGTATGCAAGTAGAAAAATCAAGAGAAATTAAGAGCCTCTTGGAATTATGCAACTGGTGTTTCTTCCTTGTCTTATGTAGAGAAATTAAGAGCCGCTTGGAACTCAACTCTAGAGAAAACTCTTGTGGACCTCTTGCATGAGCACAAAACAGCTGATTATAGGGGTCAAAATGGATGGACAACAGAAGCATGGAACAAAATTGTCAAGGAATTTCATCAGAGGGAACAATATGTCTATTTCACAAAGACACAAATACAAGATAAGGAAAGAGAGCTGAAAAGGGACTACAGGTTGCTAAAGGATGCAAAGAATCAAAGTGGAGCTCATTTTGATGAGAAGATAGGGAGGATTACGGCTGACCCAGCTTTATGGAAAAATATACTAACTTCTCATCCTAAGGCTAAAAAGTTCCGCAACAAGTCTTTTCCTCTATATGAGGCCTTGGGGGAGCTTTATGATGGTTAGTCTCATTACAATGTGCATGCTTTTCCAATATGTTATGTTGTCTACCCCCTTTTTTTAGTAAAACTTCATTGTGCAGGGCAAACAGCTGAAGGGACCTACAACTACACCTCCACCCAACTTCCAGATCTTACTCAAGTAGGAAATGGAGATGAATTTCTCAACATAGAACATGAACAAGATGAATTGGAAGAAATCTTGCCTGCACATGAAGAAGATGATGTCAATGTAGTTAAGGCAGGAGATGCAACCGGTGAAAGGCATGATCCGACGCCACAGAGAAGGACTACTGCTGCAAGAGGGAACAATGAGGAAACGAGGACAAAGAGGCATAAAAAGGGCGATAACCTAGAAGGAATAATGGGAAGATACATTGACATGAGAATGAAGCAAGCTGAGGAAGAAGCCACACATCTAGCAAAAGAGAGGGAGGAAAAGGAAGTGAGTCAAGCTGCAGACTTCTCAATCAAGAAGTGCATATCCATTCTTGGTACAATGGAAGTTACAAAGGAGGAAAAAGCAAAAGCCTACAATGCCTTCAAAGACCTTGACAATAGGCAAATTTTCTTGAGTGCCTACGATGATGATGCTGAGTCTGCACTGATTTGGTTGAGAAACGAGATGGCTTAGCTGGTATGCTCTCTTCCTTCCCCTCTTCTCTCATTCTATGCCAGGGCATGTCGAAATCAAAGTAATTGAGCATATCTGTCTCATTCTTTATGCCATGGCATGTTGAATCAAAGTAATTGAACATATCTGCCTCATGACTTAATTTATTATTTCCCATACTACTTCTTGCTGGGAGTCCAGGGTTAGGCTAGAAGTCGATCCTGTCTGTATATGCTGACGATGACATTATACAACCTTACATTTATTATTTGAAAGAGGAGTTCACTACGAGGGAATTGTTTCTAAAACGATTCTGTTTGACTCGGTTATGATCTTGATTTCCTTGTGCAGAAATTACAACAAGGACTGCAGAGAAATCCAGAATCGCTTCCTTTTGATGAGGTTTGTATTTTGGATCCCATGAGCTAGCTACTAGCTGCATCTCTCTTCGCTTATTGCTTCCGATGGTCAATGGAGTTTATGTTACACTTACACCTATTTATTTTAATGGCAGATACTCTACTGTAACATTGGAAATCTCCATTCCATTGGCCAACAGCCAGTTACCTATTTCAGAACTAGATCATTGGATAACTGCATTTTGTTCATGCTTTAAACTGCTTTAAACTGAAATACGTTACAGCTAGAACTAGATCAGCTGTACATGCTTCTGCATTGAACTACATTTTGTTGAACGTGGACTGCATTTTGCAAAAAACATGAACTTTACTATACTAGAGTGAAGCGAACATGGACTACATTTTGCAAAAAAAATATGGACTTCACTGTACTAGTGTCTAAGCGAACATGGACTGCATTTTTTAAAAAAAACATGGACTTCACTATACTAGTGTGGAAGCGAACAATTCACAGCTAATACATTTGTATCCATGTGGTATAAGCGAATAGTGAAAAATAAGCCATGTATTAAATCCCAGCCGTAACGAGAACACACATGGTTTATGTGACATGACATGGATTCACTCAATCCCGCTGTGTATTAGATCCTAATGTGTATTAAATACTAGCAAGCCGAACAAGGCCTTAGGGGGTGTTTGTTTGAGATTATAATCTATCCAGATTATATAATCTAACAACTTTTGAACTAAGAGTTAGTTCAAAAATTGTTGGATTATATAATCTAGATGAATTATAATCCCAAACAAACACCCCTTATAGATGTCCAATAAACACGAGACCCGCAAGCCCGGCACGAAGCTCGCTGTTTGGGTCCAGTTCGAGTCCGGCATGGTCCAGTTCTATGCGGGTCCGGGCCGGCCCGGCACGAATAAACGGGCCGAGCTCAGATAGGAAACTAGGCACGGTGGGCTAGCCCGGCACGGGCCGTTTACCTCTAAACACGTTAAGCCCGCTTTTTTGCACTAAAACATGCTTTTCAGCCCGCTTAGCCCGCTATGGGTCGGGCTCGGACAGATAATCAAGCCCACGGGCTTAGAAGGCCCGGGCCGGTTTCCTAACCGTGCCTGGCGGGCCGGGCGGCCCGTTTGTCCATCTCTAGTCCTACTGACTTAACAATGGCATTGTGTCTGTCTGCCTCTTCATGACTTTTCGTACATTGTGTCTCTTAGTTGTATTTATGATTAAGGGTCTTAAGATTGTACTATACAGTCTCTTAATTGTCTGTCCTGAGCGCCCAGTAGAGGGATTTGCATTTATGCAATTTCCGTTTACCCATACATGCTTATTTGTCATCAATATAACGAATATGTTTCAAAATGGTATGGACCGTTTGGATATGTTTATTTCGAAGGAATTGAAATCTATTTAATAAAGTAGCACTTGAAATTTGATATTTTACAACTTTTCAAATTTAGGATATAAGCTTATTTGGCTATCTTAAATTTATAGGACGGAAAATAAAAATTGATTTTAGGTATCACCGGACTATATTTCTATCATATAACTTATAACACATTATTCGGATCGCTTAAAAATATAACACATAAATATCTTATTTATTGCCAAGTTGCCAACAATAATATATAAATATATTTCGTATAAAATTATAATAGCTTAACTGATATATGCCTAAATCATAATTATTAGAATGGAGTTTAATTCAAGAGAACCAAACGGGGTCTTAGAGGATTCCATAAAGTATCTCCAACAATGAGTTTTAACGAGTGGCTAAAAAATATTAGGAGCGGATTTATGAGATTTCTCCAATATATATTTTTTAGAAAAAATCTCGCTCTTAGACGAAGACAATTTCGTACCATGAATCTCATACTATCTCTAAATCATCATAATCACTTTTATACATTCTTTCCCTCAATCTATTATCATCACCATAACTATACTTTCTTTCTCTATGGTACATTTGCTTTAGCAAACTTATTCTACTCCTTATTTTTATCCACGCCTCGGTTTTTCCAAACGCACAAAGAGTGAAAATGGAGAGTTGACTTTACAGAAGTTGTTTCAAAGGAATAAATTATTTTAGAGAGCCAAATTTTATATCGAAATTTACATGCTTGAACTTGCTCTAATAATTTATGCTTTAAAATCTAGCATCCCGGCCGTGCCCGTAGCCACGTGAGGTCCTGAATTTGTCAC
Organism: Zea mays; assembly: GCF_902167145.1. NCBI lineage: Eukaryota > Viridiplantae > Streptophyta > Magnoliopsida > Poales > Poaceae > Zea > Zea mays. Next base: position 67,473,995 of record NC_050096.1, on the reverse strand, counting down.
CAAGCTAGCTATTATGGGGGTGTTTGGTTTAAGGAATCACTATATCCAAATTGAGAGGGTACATCATGGGTTCATTTCTCAAATTTGGTGGATGACTCCATTCCTCATATTAGTACTAACTAACCAACTAAGAGGAATGAGTTGGTGATGGATCAACTCATTCCATTGTACAAACCAAATAAAAATAGTGAGGAGTGAAAAGATGATGGACTAGCTCATTACTCAAACCAAACACCCTATATAGTCGCGGGCCGGGGAGACAAGGACCTGTTTGGTTCAGTTTTTTTCTGACCAGTTTTTTCTAAAAATCTGGCTGTGGGGAGAATCTGATTATCATTACGATTACGTGAGGAGGAAGATAAAGTTGTTCATAGGGCTAAGGATCTAGAAAGTGACGGATTCCTACTATTACAACGACTCAACCGATTATGTGTTTATGTTGATTTTGGATGGTTTTTGCCCCCCAACGAATTTTATAGAAGATAGGTGAAAAGCTGAGCGTTTGGCAGTCCGCAGCAGCTTTTGGTGGCCAGAAGATACCAGAAGCCGAAAGAAGCCGAAACAAACAGGGCCAAAGGCCCTTGTGCCCATGTTGTCCTTAATTTTTTAATAACTTATATCTATACCACTATATAATCTACCATATACTACTATATAATCTATCAGTTTAAATTTTATAAAAAACAAACCAACCAAATCACTCCACACCTATAGCTTTTACTAAATTCTACAAATAAATTGCACATAGACTTAATACACTATTGAAAGGGAAATGTGCCCTTGGGCAATTTCTATTATGTTTTGGTGATTAAGTGCCCAACACATTTAATTAAGTTCTTATGTGCTAAATGAAGAGAGAAGTGCAAAACAAAGAGAAGGTATGTTTCTAGACTTAGTACATTTGTTTTTGAACACTAATGAAGTTGTCTAAGTGTTAGAAACAGAGAAAAGAAGAAAAGAATTGCAAGTGACTTGGCTGTGTGCAGCCGAAGTCCAGCTCAGTCTGGCACACCGGACTGTCCGGTGGTGCACCGGACAGTGTCCGGTGCGCCAGGCTGGACTTCGGTGAAAAGGCCGCTCTCGGGAAAAATCGACGGCGTACGACTATAATTCACCGGACTGTCCGGTGAGCCAACGGTCGCCAGCGCAACGGTCGGTCGCGCAATTCGCGGGCGACGCATGGCCCGCACCAACGGTCGGCAGGGGGCACCGGACTGTCCGGTGTGCATCAGATAGTGTCTGGTGCGCCAACTGGCCCAGAGTTGCAACGGTCGTCTTCGCCAGAAAAGGAAGAAGATCCACACCGGACTGTCTACAGAGACTGTCCGGTGGCGCACCGGACTGTCCGGTGCGCCACTTGACAGAAGGCAAGGATGGCCTTCCTTGTTGGCCTACAACGGCTCCTTACAGCCTTGGGGCTATAAAAGGGACCCCTAGGCGCATGGAGAAGTAACCAAAACTTACAAGAAACATTTTAAGACTCCAACTTCACACATTCGATTCTTTGTGATAGTGACTTGAGCTCCATTTGAGTTATGAACTCCGTGCGTTGTGTTTTGAGCTCAAGTTGTGACTTGTGTGCGTGATTGTGCTGTGGATTTGAGTCTTGTGTGTGTTTCTCTCCCCTCCCTTACTTTTGTGCTTCTTTTGTGATCATCATTGTAAGGGCGAGAGACTCCAAGTTGTGGAGATTCCTCGCAAACGGGAGAAAGACTAAGAAAGGAAAAACCGTGGTATTCAAGTTGATCATCGGATCACTTGAAAGGGGTTGAGTGCAACCCTCGTCCATTGGGACGCCACAACATGGAAGTAGGCAAGTATTACTTGGCCGAACCACGAGATAAAAAGCGTGTGTCTCTTGTGTGCTTTCTCTTTGATTGTCTGTGTTCACAAGAACTCGCTTCAAGCTACTTAGCCGTTCTAACTTTCATAACTAACTTTTGTGGCTATTAGTGTTGAATTTTACAGGATCACCTATTCACCCCCCTCTAGGTGCTCTCAATTGGTATCAGAGTCGTTCTCTTCACTTAAGGGACTAACCGCCCGAAGAGATGGATCCTAAGGGAAAGGGGATGGTGGTCAACGACAAGGAAAAGGAGTCCCTCTTCAACGAGCCAAGAGACGACAAGCCCACTGACTCTGGCTCAAGTCACAAGAAGAAGGACGGGAAGAAGAAGAGGCGCATCAAGAAGATCATCTACTACGACAGTGATGCCTCGTCTTCTTCACCACACGACGACGACGATGACTCCTCGTCAAAGAAGAAATCGGTGAATCAAAACTATTCATTTGATTATTCTCGTATTCCATTTAATTCTAATGCTCATTTGCTATCAATTCCACTTGGGAAACCTCCACACTTTGATGGATAAGACTACTCTTTTTGGAGTCACAAAATGCGTAGTCACTTATTTTCTCTCCATCCTAGTATTTGGGAGATTGTTGAAAACAGAATGCATTTTGATAGTACTGAGAATCCTGTTTTCATAAATGAGCAAATTCATAAGAATGCACAAGCTACTACTATTTTGCTAGCATCCTTGTGCAGGGATGAATACAACAAGGTGAGTGGCTTGGACAATGCCAAGCAAATATGGGACACCCTCAAGATATCGCATGAGGGAAACGACGCCACCATGATCACCAAAATGGAGTTGGTGGAAGGCGAGCTGGGGAGATTTGCGATGATCAGGGGAGAGGAGCCAACGCAGACCTACAATAGGCTCAAGACCCTCATCAACAAGATTAGAAGCTATGGAAGCACAAGATGGACGGACCACGACGTCGTCCGACTTATGCTAAGGTCATTCACGGTAATTGACCCCCATCTTGTAAACCTTATTCGTGAAAATCCCAGGTACACCAAAATGACGCCCGAGGAGATACTCAGAAAATTCGTGAGCGGGCGTATGATGGTAAAGGAAGTACGATACGTGGATGATGCTCTTAATGGCCCTCCACCCGTCTACGAGCCTCAACCCATTACTCTCAAAGCAACAAGCAGCAGGGAGGCGCTACCAAGCAAGGTGGCACAAGTTGAGGCTGCCGAGCTAAACGAAGATGAGATGGCCCTAATCATCAAGCGCTTCAAGACCGCACTGAAAGGACGCAAGGAGTACCCCAACAAGAACAACGCAAGGGGAAAGTGCTCCTGTTTCAAATGCGGTAAGACTGGTCATTTCATAGCACAATGCCCCGATAATGATGATGACCCGGAACAAGAAAAGCACGGGAAGAGGGAGAAGAAGAAGGTGTACAAGAAGGCGAAGGGCGATGCGCACCTTGGCAAAGAATGGGATTCTGACTGCTCTTCATTCGACTCCAACGATGGACTAGCAGCCTCGGCCTTCAACTAATCCTCGCTCTTCCCCAACGAACGCCACACTTGCCTCATGGCCAAGGAGAAGAAGGTAAGTGTTCGAGATTCCCCTAAGTACACTACTTCTAGCGATGATGATTCTTCCGATGATGAACTAGATTACTCTAGCTTATTCAAAGGTTTATATAGAACTAAGGTAGAAAAGATCAATGAATTAATTGATGCTCTAAATGAAAAGGATAGATTGTTAGAAAAACAAGAGGATATTTTATATGAGGAGCATGATAAATTTGTTAGTGTGCAAAAATATCTTGCTTTAGACATTGAAAGGAATGAAATGCTATCCTCTGAGTTATCTGCTTGCCATGAAACTGTATCTAGTTTAAAGAGTTTAAATGATGAATTAACTACTAAGCTAGAGGGAGTTAATAAATCTAGTTCTTGTGAAGAGGATGTTGTTATTTGTGATAGATGTAAGGATTTTAATGTTGATGCTTGTGATGAACACCTTATTTCTATCACCAAATTAAATGATGAGGTGGCAAGTCTTAATGCTCAACTTAAGACTTGCAAAATTAATTTTGATCAATTAAAATTTGCTAGGGATGCCTACACCATTGGTAGACACCCCTCAATTAAGGATGGGCTTGGTTTTCGAAAGGAAGCCAAGAACTTAACAAGCCAAAGGACTCCCATTCCCAACAAGGAGAAAGGGAAGGCCCCTATGGCTAGTAGTAATCAAAAGAATCATGCTTTCATTTATATTAAGAAATTTGCTAGTCATTCCAATTATAATAGGGGTTATGATCATGATGCTTTTGACTCACATGCTATGTTTGCCTATAGCTCTACTTTTGTGTATGGTAGAAGTAGGCCTAGGAGAAGTAATGTTGTGCCTCATATGGTTAGAAGAATGTGTAATGAACCCTCTACTATTTACCATGCTTGCAATACTTGTTTTGCGCTTTTATGTAAGAATGAAAAAGTAGTTGCTAGAAAGTTGGGATCCAAATGCAAGGGAGACAAGACTTGTATTTGGGTTCCAAAGGCTATTGTGACTAACCTTGTAGGACCCAACAAGAGTTGGGTACCTAAAACCCAAGTGTAAATTACCTTGCAGGTTTATGCATCCGGGGGCTCAAACTGGATTATCGACAGCGGATGCACAAACCACATGACAGGGGAGAAGAAGATGTTCACCTCCTACGTCAAGAACAAGGATTCCCAGGATAGGATCATCTTTGGAGATGGGAACCAAGGCAAAGTCAAAGGCTTAGGCAAGATAGCCATCACCAACGAGCACTCCATATCAAACGTATTTCTAGTAGAGTCGCTTGGTTACAACCTCCTGTCTGTAAGTCAATTGTGCCACATGGGCTACAATTGTTTGTTTACAAATGTTGATGTTTCTGTCTTTAGAAGGAGTGATGGTTCATTAGCGTTTAAGGGTGTATTAGACGACAAACTCTACTTAGTTGATTTTTCGAAAGAGGAGGCCGATCTACATGCATGCTTAATAGCTAAGACTAGCATGGGCTGGCTGTGGCACCGCCGTCTAGCACATGTTAGGATGAAGAACTTTCATAAACTTCTAAAGGGAGAATATGTGTTAGGACTAACCAATGTCTGCTTCGAGAAAGATAGACCTTGTACAGCTTGTGAGGCAGGGAAACAGGTAAGAAGCACTCATCACAGCAAGAATGTGATGACAACATCAAGACCACTGGAGCTTCTCCACATGAACCTCTTCGGACCCGTTGCCTATCTTAGCATGGGGGGAAGTAAGTATGGTTTAGTAATTGTTGATGATTTTTCCCGCTTCACTTGGGTATTCTTTTTGTAGGATAAATCATAAACCCAAGGGACCCTCAAGCGCTTTCTAAGGAGGGCTCAAAACGAATTTGAGCTCAAGGTGAAAAAGATAAGAAGCGGCAACGGGTCCGAGTTCAAGAACCTACAAGTTGAGGAGTATCTTGAGGAGGAAGGCGTCAAGCATGAGTTCTCCGCTCCCTACACACCACAGCAAAACGGTGTGGTAGAGAGGAAGAACATGACGCTTATCGACATGGCAAAGACGATGTTTGGAGAGTTCAAGACACCCGAGCGGTTTTGATCGGAAGCTGTGAACACAGCTTGCCACGCCATAAACCGGCTATATCTGCATCGCCTCCTCAAGAAGACCTCCTACGAACTCCTTGTCGGTAACAAACCAAATGTTTCTTACTTTCGTGTATTTGGGAGCAAATGCTACATTTTGGTGAAGAAAGGTAGACATTCTAAATTTGCCCCCAAAGTTGTAGAAGGGTTTTTACTAGGATATGACTCAAATACAAAGGTGTATATGGTCTTCAACAAATCATCGGGTTTGGTTGAAGTCTCTAGCGACGTTGTATTTGATGAGACTAATGGCTCTCCAAGAGAGCAAGTTGATTTTGATGACATAGATGAAGATGATGTTCCAACGGCCGCAATACGCACCATGGCGATTGGAGATGTGCGACCACAAGAACAACAAGAGCAATATCAACCTTCTTCCTCAATGATGGTACATCCCCCAACTCAAGATGATGGACAGGTTCCTCAAGAAGAGGCGCGTGATCAAGGGGGAGCACAAGAAGAACAAGTTATGGAGGAAGAAGCACCACTGGCCCCTCCAACTCAAGTCCGAGCGACGATTCAAAGAAATCACCCCGTCGATCAGATTATGGGTGACATAAGCAAGGGAGTAACAACTCGCTCATGTTTAGCTAATTTTTGTAAGCATTACTCGTTTGTCTCTTCTATTGAGCCTTTCAGGGTAGAAGAGGCCTTGCAGGATCCGGACTGGGTGTTGGCTATGCAGGAAGAGCTCAACAACTGTAAAAGGAACGAAGTTTGGAGCCTAGTGCCACGTCTAAAGCAAAATGTTGTGGGAACCAAGTGGGTGTTCCGCAACAAGCAAGACGAGCACGGAGTGGTGACAAGAAACAAGACTCAACTTGTGGCAAAAGGTTATGCCCAAGTCACAGGTTTGGATTTCGAGGAGACTTTTGCTCCTGTGGCTAGGCTAGAGTCTATTCGAATATTATTAGCTTATGCCGCTCACCACTCTTTCAGGTTGTTTCAAATGGATGTGAAGAGCGCTTTTCTCAACGGACCAATCAAGGAGGAGGTCTACGTGGAACAACCCCTTGGCTTTGAGGATGACAGGTACCCCGACCATGTGCTCAAGCTCTCTAAGGCCCTCTATGGACTTAAGCAAGCCCCAAGAGCATGGTATGAATGCCTTAGAGATTTATTAATTGCTAATGCTCTCAAGGTTGGGAAAGCCGATCCCACTCTTTTCACTAAGACTTGTGATGGTGACCTTTTTGTGTGCCAAATTTATGTCGATGACATAATATTTGGTTCTACTAACCAAAAGTCTTGTGAGGAGTTTAGCAGGGTGATGACTCAAAAGTTTGAGATGTCGATGATGGGCGAGTTGACCTACTTCCTTGGGTTCCAAGTGAAGCAACTCAAGGACGACACCTTCCTCTCTCAAACAAAGTACACTCAAGATCTTCTCAAAAGGTTTGGGATGAAGGACGCCAAGCCCGCGAAGACACCTATGGGAACCGACGGACATGTCGACCTCAACAAAGGAGGTAAGTCCGTTGATCAAAAGGTATACCGGTCTATGATAGGGTCATTACTTTATTTATGTGCTAGTAGACCGGATATTATGCTTAGCGTATGCATGTGTGCTAGATATCAATCCGACCCAAGGGAATATCACCTTGTGGCCGTTAAGCGGATTCTTAGATATTTAGTTGCTACGCCTTGCTTCGGAATCTGGTATCCAAAGGGGTCTACCTTTGACTTAATTGGATACTCAGACTCCGACTATGCTGGATGCAAGGTTGATAGGAAGAGTACATCAGGGACGTGTCAATTCTTAGGAAGGTCCCTGATGTCTTGGAGTTCAAAGAAACAAACCTCCCCGCCCTATCCACCGCTTAGGCCGAGTATGTTACCGCAGGACAGTGTTGCGCGCAACTAATTTGGATGAGGCAAACCCTCCGGGACTTTGGCTACAATCTGAGCAAAGTCCCACTCCTATATGACAATGAGAGTGCAATCCACATGGCGGATAATCCTGTTGAACACAGCCGCACTAAGCACATAGACATCCGGCATCACTTTCTGAGAGACCACCAGCAAAAGGGAGATATTGAGGTGTACCATATTAACACCGAGAACCAGCTAGCCGATATCTTTACCAAGCCATTAGATGAGAAAACCTTTTGCAGGTTGCGTAGTGAGCTAAATGTCTTAGATTCACGTAACTTGGATTGATTCATAGCATACATTTGTTTTATGCCTTTGATCATGTTACTTTATGCATTTATGAAATTTGCTCCTTATTTATGGTGCTCAAGTTGTGCAAGAGATCCCCGGACCTCACAAGTCCATATATGTATGATCCACATATTTAGGGGGAGATGTGCTACAACTTGACCCTTTGAGACTAACCCGTATGTTTGAGTATACTTGATCTAGCCTCAAAGATGAATTGAAAGGGAAAGGTGAACTTGGTCCATGCAAAGACTTCCACTGCACTCCGGTATTAGTGTACTCACCTCCAAGTTCATACTTATGCTCTTATTGCCTTTTTGCTCTTAATTGACAATTTTGGTGAGGCAATGGGGTTAAAGGGCCAACAATGATTCCATTTTGGTGCTTAATGCCAAAGGGGGAGAAATTAAGGCCAAATCAAATGGATCAGCTACCACTTGAGAATTTTGAAAATAGTGAGAATTATTGAATATAGTAGAGTTAGAATTTTTGATTTGTCCAAATACTCTTATTGCAAAATTTGGGCTCTTGTGGGGGAGAATTTTTTATTATGGCAAAAAGGGGGAGTTTTGGTACTTGATCAATTTTTCCATTGGAGTATCTCTCTTTGTGCCTAAACAAGTGTGTTTGACTTAGAGATAGAAAAATGAATTTGATTTGCAAAAACAAACCAAGTGGTGGCAAAGAATGATCCAAATATGTCAAAACTTGTGCAAAGACAATTTTGTTCTCAATTGCATTGATATTGCACTTCTTTTGGTTGCTTTTGGATGTGTTGGCCTAAATCACCAAAAAGGGGAGATTGAAAGGGAAATGTTCCCTTGGGCAATTTCTATTATGTGGTGATTAAGTGCCCAACACATTTAATTAAGTTCTTATGTGCTAAATGAAGAGAGAAGTGCAAAACAAAGAGAAGGTATGTTTCTAGACTTAGTACATTTGTTTTTGAATGCTAATGAAGTTGTCTAAGTGTTAGAAACAAAGAAAAGAAGAAAAGAAAAGAATTGCAAGTGACTTGTCTGTGTGCAGCCGAAGTCCAGCTCAGTCTGGCACACCGGACTGTCCGGTGGTGTACCGGACAGTGTCCGGTGCGCCAGGCTGGACTCCGGTGAAAAGGCCGCTCTCGGAAAAAATCGGCGGCGTACGGCTATAATTCACCGGACTGTCCGGTGGTGCACCGGACTGTCCGGTGAGCCAACGGTCGCCAGCGCAACGGTCGGCTGTGCAATCCGCGGGCGGCGCGTGGCCCGCACCAACGGTCGGCAGGGGGCACCGGACTGTCCGGTGTGCACCGAACTGTCCGGTGTGCACAGGATAGTGTCTGGTGCGCCAACTGGCCCAGATTTGCAACGGCCGTCTTCGCCAGAAAAGGAAGAAGATCTGCACCGGACCGTCCGGTGCGCCACTCGACAGAAGGCAAGGATGGCCTTACTTGTTGGCCTCCAACGGCTCCTTGCTGCCTTAGGGCTATAAAAGGGACCCCTAGGCGCATGGAGAAGTAACCAAAGCTTACAAGAAACATTCTAAGACTCCAAGACTCCAACTTCACGCATTTGATTCTTTGTGATAGTGACTTGAGCTCCATTTGAGTTGTAAACTCCGTGCGTTGTGTTTTGAGCTTAAGTTGTGACTTGTTTGCGTGATTGTGCTGTGGATTTGAGTCTTGTGTGTGTGTTTCTCTCCCCTCCCTTACTTCTGTGCTTCTTTTGTGATCATCATTGTAAGGGCGAGAGGCTCCAAGTTGTGGAGATTCCTCGCAAACGGGAGAAAGACTAAGAAAGGAAAAACCGTGGTATTCAAGTTGATCATCGGATCACTTGAAAGGGGTTGAGTGCAACCCTCGTCCATTGGGACGCCACAACGTGGAAGTAGGCAAGTATTACTTGGCCAAACCACGGGATAAAAATCGCGTGTCTCTTGTGTGCTTTCTCTTTGATTGTCTGTGTTCACAAGAACTCGCTTCAAGCTACTTAGCCGTTCTAACTTTCATAACTAAGTTTTGTGGCTATTAGTGTTGAATTTTACAGGATCACCTATTCACCCCCCTCTAGGTGCTCTCAACTATCAAATCAACGGTTCAGATTATTGGATATCTCTCTTACTCATTTAAATCCAATCAACAATATTATTAGGTTCACCATCTCCCTTCCCTCGACCCTGTCACTCTAAGCCTGCCCTCCCCCTTCCTTCTTTCTCTGCTGTCCCTTCCCCTCACTCGCGCTGTTGCCACCGTCAACCTCTCTTCTCGTGCCACTGCCGCCGTCGACTCCTCTTCATCGTCTGAATCATAGCGTTGTCATATGATATATACTAGTCTCGATAATAGTTTTTGTTCTCTCTAACCATTCGGAGAGCACCTAGAGGGGGGTGAATAGGTGATCCTGTAAAAACTTGAAACTTAAAGACACAAACTTGATTAAGTGTTAGCACAATGAAATCAAGTGGCTAAGGAGAGCTCTTGTGAACCACAATTGACACAGTGAGAACAAGCACAAGAGACACAAGGATTTATCTCGTGGTTCGGCCAAGTACAATACTTGCCTAGTCCACGTTGTGGCGTCCCAATGGACGAGAGTTGCACTCAACTCCTTTCAAGTGATCCAATGATCAACTTGAATACCACGGTGTTCTTCTTTCTTTACTCTTTCTCGTTTGCGAGGAATCTCCACAACTTGGAGCCTCTCGCCCTTACAATGAGATGATCACAAAGAAGCACATATGTAAGAGTGGGAAGAGCAACACACACAAGCCTCAAAGCACGAGCACAAGCACGCACACAAGTCACAACTTGAGCTCTAAGATCACACACGGAGTTCTCAACTCAAGAGGAGCTCAAATTGCTATCACAACGAATCAAATGCGCTAGAGAGATGTCTTGGTGCTAAGAGATGATCAAAGAATGCTTGGTGTTCTCCTTCATGCGCCTAGGGGTCCAATTATAGCCCCAAGGCAGCTAGGAGCCGTTGAGAGCAATTCAGGAAGGCAATTCTTGCCTTCTGTCGATTGGTGCACCGGACAGTCCGGTGCAGATTTCTTTCCTATTCTGGCGCAACCGACCGTTGACGATTTGGAGCCGTTGGCGCACCAGACACTGTCCGGTGCACACCGGACAGTCCGGTGCCCCCATCAGACCGTTGGCCCGGCCACGCGTCACGCGCGGATTGCGCGGCCGACCGTTGGCTCACCGGACAGTCCGGCGCACCACCGGACAGTCCGGTGAATTATAGCCGTACGCCGCCAACGAATTCCCGAGAGCATCCTTTTCACCAGAGCCAGCCTGGCGCACCGGACAGTCCGGTGCACCCAGCCTGAGCAGAGTCTTGGCTACTCGAGCCAAGTCGTTTCCATTTGTCTTTTCTCAGATTCTAGCACTTAGACAAATATGTTAGTACACAAAAACCAATGTACTAAGTCTAGAATCATACCTTTGTATTGATTTGCACTTTGTCCACCATTTGGCATAGTTTAACACATAACCATTTGTGTTGGACACTTAATCACCAAAATACTTAGAAATGACCCAAGGGCACATTTCCTTTCAATCTCCCCCTTTTTGGTGATTTATGCCAACACAACAAAAAGCAACATATAGAAGTGCAACATCAATGCAAATGAGAACAAGAATTTGTTTTGATTCAAATTTGGCTTATTTGGATCATTCTTTGCCACCACTTGGTTTGTTTTTGCAAATCAAATTCAATTTCCTATCTCTAAGTCAAATTCACTTGTTGAGGCATAGAGAAAGGTATTCCAAGAGAAATTGATCAATGATTCAAAAACTCCCCCTTTTTCCCATAATCAAACGTTCTCCCCACAAGAGACCAATTTTTTGACAATAAGAGACCATAAGAGTATTTTGACAAAACAAAAACTCTAACTCTACTATTTTCAAAATTCTCAAGTGGTAGCTGATCCATTTCTTGCTTTGGCCTTAACTTCTCCCCCTTTTGCATCAAGCACCAAACGGGATCATTTTTGGCCCTTAAACCCCATTGCCTCACCAAAATCTTCAACTCAAAATAAAAGGCAATAAGAGTATGGAGATGAACTTGGAGTTAATTACCCTCTCATCGGAATGCAGTGGAAGTCTTTCATGGTCCAAGTCCATCTTTCCCTTTCAATCCACCTTTGAGACTAAATCAAGCAAGCTCAAGCACACGGTTAGTCTCAAAGGGTCAAGTTGTAGCACATCTCCCCCTAAATATGTTTATCACTCACACATGGACTTTTGAGGTCCGGGGAGTGCTTGTACAACTTGAACACCATAAATAAACAACAATATGCATAAGGGAACATGATCAAAGGCATAAGACACATGTATGCTATAGATCAATCCAAGTTCCGCGAATCTAAGACATTTAGTTCACTACGCAGCCTGCAAAAGGTCTTCTCATCTAAAGGCTTGGTAAAGATATCGGCTAGCTGGTTCTCGGTGCTAACATAAAACACTTCGATATCTCCCTTTTGTTGGTGGTCTCTCAAAAAGTGATGTCGGATGTCTATGTGCTTTGTGCGGCTGTGTTCAACAGGATTATCCGCCATGCGGATAGCACTCTCATTATCACATAGGAGTGGGACTTTGCTCAGATTGTAGCCAAAGTCCCGGAGGGTTTGCCTCATCCAAAGTAGTTGCGCGCAACACTGTCCTGCGGCAACATACTCGGCCTCAGCGGTGGATAGGGCAACAGAAGTTTGTTTCTTAGAACTCCAAGACACTAGGGACCTTCCTAAAAATTGGCACGTCCCTGATGTACTCTTCCTATCAATCTTACATCCAGCATAATCGGAGTCCAAATATCCAATTAAGTCAAAGGTAGACCCCTTTGGATACCAGATCCCGAAGCAAGGCGTAGCGACTAAATATCTAAGAATTCGCTTCACGGCCACTAAGTGACACTCCCTTGGATCGGATTGAAATCTAGCACACATGCATACACTAAGCATAATATCCGGTCTACTAGCACATAAGTAAAGCAAGGAACCTATCATAGACCGGTATGCTTTTTGATCAACGGACTTACCTCCTTTGTTGAGGTCGATGTGTCCATCAGTTCCCATTGGAGTCTTTGCGGGCTTGACGTCCTTCATCCCAAACTGCTTGATCAAGTCTTGCGTGTACTTCGTTTGGGAAATGAAAGTGTCGTCCTTGAGTTGCTTCACTTGGAACCCAAGGAAGTAGTTCAACTCGCCCATCATCGACATTTCAAACTTTTGAGTCATCACCCTGCTAAACTCTTCACAAGACTTTTGGTTAGTAGAACCAAATATTATGTCATCGACATAAATTTGGCACACAAATAAGTCACCATCACAAGTCTTAGTGAATAAAGTTGGATCGACTTTCCCAACATTGAAAGCATTAGCAATTAAAAAGTCTCTAAGACATTCATACCATGATCTTGGGGATTGCTTAAGTCCATAGAGCGCGTTAGAGAGCTTACACACGTGGTCGGGGTACCGTTCATCCTCAAAGCCAGGGGGTTGCTCTACGTACACCTCCTCCTTGATTGGCCCGTTGAGGAAAGCGCTCTTCACATCCATTTGGAACAACCTGAAAGAATGGTGAGCGGCATAGGCTAACAATATGCGAATTGACTCTAGCCTAGCCACAGGAGCAAAAGTCTCCTCAAAGTCCAAACCTGCGACTTGGGCATAACCTTTTGCCACAAGGCGTGCCTTGTTCCTTGTCACCACCCCGTGCTCGTCCTATTTGTTGCGGAACACCCACTTGGTTCCCACAACGTTTTGCTTGGGACGTGGCACCAGTGTCCAAACTTCATTTCTCTTGAAATTGTTGAGCTCCTCCTGCATGGCCAACACCTAGTCCGGATCTAGCAAGGCCTCTTCTACCCTGAAAGGCTCAATAGAAGAAACAAAAGAGTAATGCTCACAAAAATTAACTAATCTAGAGCGAGTAGTTACTCCCTTGCTAATATCACCCAATATCTAGTCGACGGGATGATTCCTTTGAATCGTCGCTCGAACTTGAGTTGGAGGGGCATGTTGTGCTTCTTCCTCCATAACATGATCATCTTGTGCTCCCCCTTGATCACACGCCTCTTCTTGATGAACCTGTTCATCTTCTTGAGTTGGGGGTTGCACCATTGTTGAGGAAGAAGGTTGATCTTGCTCCTTTTGTTCCTATGGCCGCACATATCCAATTGCCATGGTGCGTATTGCGGTTGTTGGAATGTCATCTTGGAGAGCCATTAGTCTCATCAAATACAACATCGCTAGAGACTTCAACCAAACCCGATGATTTGTTGAAGACCCTATACGCCTTTGTATTTGAGTCATAACCTAACAAAAACCCTTCTACAGCTTTGGGAGCAAACTTAGAATTTCTACCTTTCTTCACTAGAATATAACATTTGCTCCCAAAAACACGAAAGTATGACACATTGGGTTTGTTACGGGTTAGGAGTTCGTACGACGTCTTCTTGAGGAGGCGATGAAGGTAGACCCGGTTTATGGCATGGAAGCCGTGTTCACGACTTCCGACCAAAACCGCTCGGGGGTCTTGAACTCTCCAAGCATCGTCCTCGCCATGTCAATGAGCGTCCTGTTCTTCCTCTCTACCACACTATTTTGTTGTGGTGTGTAGGGAGCGGAGAACTCGTGTTTGATTCCTTCCTCCTCAAGGTACTCCTCCACTTGAAGGTTCTTGAACTCAGACCCGTTGTCGCTCCTTATCTTCTTCACCTTGAGCTCAGACTCATTTTGAGCTCTCCTTAGGAAGCGCTTGAGGGTCCCTTGGGTTTCTGTTTTATCCTGCAAAAAGAATACCCAAGTGAAGCGGGGAAAATCATCAACTATAACAAGACCATACTTACTTCCTCCTATACTTAGGTAGGCGACAGGTCCGAAGAGGTCCATATGAAGTAACTCCAGAGGTCTTGATGTAGTCATTACATTCTTGCTGTGATGAGCACTTCCCACCTGTTTACCTGCTTGACAAGCTGCACAAGGTCTATCTTTTTCGAAAGTCACATTTGTTAGTCCTAACACATGTTCTCCCTTTAGAAGTTTGTGAAGGTTCTTCATCCCCACATGTGCTAGACGGTGATGCCACAGCCAGCACATGCTAGTCTTAGCAATTAAACATGCATCTAGACCGGCCTCCTCCTTTGCAAAATCAACTAAATAGAGTTTGCCGTCTAGTACACCCTTAAAAGCTAATGAACCATCACTCCTTCTAAAGACAGACACATCTACATTTGTAAATAAGCAATTATACCCCATATTACATAATTGACTAACGGACAACAAGTTATATCCGAGCGATTCTACTAAAAACACATTAGAAATGGAATGCTCGGATGAAATTGCTATTTTTCCTAGTCCTTTAACCTTGCCTTGGTTTCCCACCGAATATGATTGAATCTTGGGAATCCTTGTTCTTGACGTAGGAGGTGAACATATTCTTCTCCCCCGTCATGTGGTTTGTGCATCCGCTGTCGATAATCCAGCTTGAGCCCCCGGATGCATAAACCTGCAAGGCAATTTTTGGCTTGGGTCTTAGGTACCCAACTCTTGTTGGGTCCTGCAAGGTTAGTGAAAATAGCCTTAGGGACCCAAATGCAAGTTTTATCTCCCTTGCATTTTGCCCCTAATTTCCTAGCAATCACTTTCTTATCCTTTCTACAAATTGCAAAGGAAGCATTGCAAGCATGATAAATTGTAGAAGGTTCATTACTTGCTTTCCTAGGTACATGAACAACATTTCTCCTAGGCATATGATGAATAACATTTTTCCTAGGCATATCATGCACAATAGAAGAACTAGAAGCAGGCATAGCATATGAATCATAAGAATATTTCCTATAAGCATTTCTAGAAAATTTTCTATCTCTATAAATGAAAGCATGATTCTTTTGAACACTATTAGCCATAGGGGCCTTCCCTTTCTCCTCGGTTGAGATGGGAGCCTTATGGCTTGTTAAGTTCTTGGCTTCCCTCTTAAAGCCAAGCCCATCCTTAATTGAGGGGTGTCTACCAATAGTGTAGGCATCCCTTGTAAATTTTAGTTTATCAAATTCATTTTTGCTAGTCTTAAGTTGGGCATTAAGACTAGCCACTTCACCATTTAGTTTTGCAATAGAAGTAAGGTGCTCAACACATGCATCAACATTAAAGTCCTTACACCTATTGCAAATCACTACATGTTCTACACAAGAACTAGATCTATTTGCTACTTCTAGCTTAGCATTTAAATCATCATTAACACTTTTTAAACTAGAAATAGTCTCATGGCAAGTAGATAATTCACAAGAAAGCATTTCATTCCTTTTAATTTCTAAAGCAAGAGATTTTTGGACATCTACAAATTTATCATGCTCTTCATACAAGAGATCCTCTTGCTTTTCTAACAATCTATTCTTGTCATTCAAAGCATCAATTAATTCATTGATTTTATCAATTTTAGTTATATCTAAACCTTTGAATAAACTCGCATAGTCTATTTCATCATCGCTAGATTCATCATCACTTGAAGAAGCATATGTAATAGTATTCCTAGTGCATACCTTCTTTTCCTTTGCCATGAGGCAGGTGTGATGCTCGTTGGGGAAGAGGGATGATTTGTTGAAGGCCGAGGCAGCAAGTCCTTCGTCATCGGATGAAGAGCAATCCGAGTCCCACTCTTTGCCAAGGTGTGCCTCTCCCTTCGCTTTCTTGTAAGTCTTCTTCTTTTCCCTCTTCTTTTCTTGATCTTGATCACTATCATTATCAGGACAGTTAGCAATAAAGTGACCAACCTTACCACACTTGAAGCAGGAGCGCTTCTCCTTCGTCTTGCTCTTGTTGGGATGCTCCTTGCGACCTTTGAGCGCCGTCTTGAAGCGCTTGATGATGAGGGCCATTTCATCTTCATTTAGCCCAGCCGCCTCAACTTGCGCCACCTTGCTAGGTAGCGCCTCCCTGCTACTTGTTGCTTTTAGAGCAATGGTTTGAGGCTCGTGGATTGGGCCATTTAACGCCTCATCAACATATCTCGCCTCATTGATCATCATTCGCCCGCTTACGAACTTTCCAAGTATCTCCTCGGGTGTCATCTTGTTGTACCTAGGATTTTCACGAATAGAGTTTACAAGATGCGGATCAAGGATGGTGAAGGACCTTAGCATAAGCCTGACGACGTCGTGGTCCGTCCATCTCGTGCTTCCATAGCTCCTTATTTTGTTGACCAGGGTCTTGAGCCTGTTGTAGGTTTGAGTTGGCTCCTCCCCCCAGATCATCGTGAACCTTCCTAGTTCACCTTCCACCAACTCCATCTTGGTGAGCATGGTGACGTCATTCCCCTCATGCGAGATCTTGAGGGTGTACCAGATCTGCTTGGCGTTATCCAAGCCGCTCACCTTATGATATTCTTCCCTGCACAATGATGCTAACAAAACAGTAGTAGCTTGTGCATTTTTGTGAATTTGTTCATTGATAAATGTGGGACTATCCGTACTATCAAATTGCATTCCATTTTCTACTATCTCCCATATACTTGGATGGAGAGAGAACAAGTGAGTACACATTTTGTGACTCCAAAATCCGTAGTCCTCTCCATCAAAGTGAGGAGGTTTACCAAGTGGAATGGAAAGTAAATGAGCATTTGAACTTTGCGGAATACGAGAATAATCGAAAGAAAAGTTCGAGTTAACCGTTTTCTTTTATTCTCATATTTGTCGTCCTTTTGGGAAGAGGAAGACTCGTCACTGTCGTAGTAGACTATTTTCTTGATCCGCCTCTTCTTCTTCCCGTCCTTCTTCTTTTGACTCGAGCCGGAGTCAGTGGCTTTGTCGTCCCTCGGCTCGTTGAAGATGGACTCCTTCTCCTTATCGTTGACCACCATCCCCTTTCCCTTAGGATCCATCTCTTCGGGCGATTAGTCCCTTTCGTGAAGAGAACGGATCTGATACCAATTGAGAGCACCTAGAGGGGGGTGAATAGGTGATCCTGTAAAAATTGAAACTTAAAGACACAAACTTGATTAAGTGTTAGCACAATGAAATCAAGTGGCTAAGGAGAGCTCTTGTGAACCACAATTGACACAGTGAGAACAAACACAAGAGACACAAGGATTTATCCCGTGGTTCGGCCAAGTACAATACTTGCCTAGTCCACGTTGTGGCGTCCCAATGTACGAGAGTTGCACTCAACTCCTTTCAAGTGATCCAATGATCAACTTGAATACCACGATGTTCTTCTTTCTTTACTCTTTCCCATTTGCGAGGAATCTCCACAACTTGGAGCCTCTCGCCCTTACAATGAGAAGATCACAAAGAAGCACAAATGTAAGAGTGGGAAGAGCAACACACACAAGCCTCAAAGCACGAGCACAAACACGCACACAAGTCACAACTTGAGCTCTAAGATCACACACGGAGTTCTCAACTCAAGAGGAGCTCAAATTGCTATCAAAACGAATCAAATGCGCTAAAGAGATGTCTTGGTGCTAAGAGATGATCAAAGAATGCTTGGTGTTCTCCTTCATGCGCCTAGGGGTCCCTTTTATAGCCCCAAGGCAGCTAGGAGCCGTTGAGAGCAATCCAGGAAGGCAATTCTTGCCTTCTGTCGACTGGTGCACCAGACAGTCCGGTGCACCACCAGACACTGTCCAGTGCAGATTTCTTTCCTATTCTGGCGCAGCCGACAGTTGACGATTTGGAGCCGTTGGCGCACCGGACATTGTCCAGTGCACACCGGACAGTCCGGTGCCCCCATCAGACCGTTGGCCCGGCCACGCGTCACGCGCGGATTGCGCGGCCGACCGTTGGCTCACCGGACTGTCCGGTGCACCACCGGACAGTCCGATGAATTATAGCCGTACGCCGCCGACGAATTCCCGAGAGCAGCCTTTTCACCAGAGCCAGCCTGGCGCACCGGACACTGTCCGGTGCACCCAGACTGAGAAGAGTCTTGGCTGCTCGAGCCAAGTCTTTCCCATTTGTCTTTTCTCAGATTCTAGCACTTAGACAAATATGTTAGTGCACAAAAACCAATGTACTAAGTCTAGAATCATACCTTTGTATTGATTTACACTTTGTCCACCATTTGGCATAGTTTAACACATAACCATTTGTGTTGGACACTTAATCACCAAAATACTTAGAAATGACCCAAGGGCACATTTCCCTTTCAATCTCCCCCTTTTTGGTGATTTATACCAACACAACAAAAAGCAACATATAGAAGTGCAACATCAATGCAAATGAGAACAAGAATTTGTTTTGATTCAAATTTGGCTTATTTGGATCATTCTTTGCCACCACTTGGTTTGTTTTTGCAAATCAAATTCAATTTCCTATCTCTAAGTCAAATTCACTTGTTGAGGCATAGAGAAAGGTATTCCAAGAGAAATTGATCAATGATTCAAAAACTCCCCCTTTTTCCCATAATCAAACGTTCTCCCCACAAGAGACCAATTTTTTGACAATAAGAGACCATAAGAGTATTTTGACAAAACAAAAACTCTAACTCTACTATTTTCAAAATTCTCAAGTGGTAGCTGATCCATTTCTTGCTTTGGCCTTAACTTCTCCCCCTTTGGCATCAAGCACCAAACGGGATCATTTTTGGCCCTTAAACCCCATTGCCTCACCAAAATCTTCAACTCAAAATAAAAGGCAATAAGAGTATGGAGATGAACTTGGAGTTAATTACCCTCTCATCGGAGTGCAGTGGAAGTCTTTCATGGTCCAAGTCCATCTTTCCCTTTCAATCCACCTTTGAGACTAAATCAAGCAAGCTCAAGCACACAGTTAGTCTCAAAGGGTCAAGTTGTAGCACATCTCCCCCTAAATATGTGCATCACTCACACATGGACTTTTGAGGTCCGGGGAGTGCTTGTACAACTTGAACACCATAAATAAACAACAATATGCATAAAGGAACATGATCAAAGGCATAAGACACATGTATGCTATAGATCAATCCAAGTTCCGCGAATCTAAGACATTTAGTTCACTACGCAGCCTGCAAAAGGTCTTCTCATCTAAAGGCTTGGTAAAGATATCGGCTAGCTGGTTCTCGGTGCTAACATAAAACACTTCGATATCTCCTTTTGCTGGTGGTCTCTCAAAAAGTGATGCCGGATGTCTATGTGCTTTGTGCGGCTGTGTTCAACAGGATTATCCGCCATGCGGATAGCATTCTCATTATCACATAGGAGTGAGACTTTGCTCAGATTGTAGCCAAAGTCCCGGAGAGTTTGCCTCATCCAAAGTAGTTGCACGCAACACTGTCCTGCGACAACATACTCAGCCTCAGTGGTGGATAGGGCAACGGAAGTTTGTTTGTTAGAACTCCAAGACAACAGAGACCTTCCTAATAATTGGCACGTCCCTATTCTACGACGGAAAATTCTCTATTGTCATCCCTACTAAAGGTATGTTCTCGATGTGTCTAAGGAGTTAAATATAAAAAAACTAAATACATGTATGTTGTTTTAGTTCTATGCTCTAGACATATGAATAGTTGATTGGTTCTTTACATTTGTTGAATAATCTTATTAGTGTAATGAGTATCTCACGGTTGTATATGTCATAGTCGATCAGTGCTAGCTGCTCACTGAAACAACTGTTTGGACCCAAAAAAAAAACCTCGTCGCATATGTCCTTTTGACGAACACGGCAGCGTGTTTGCCTTGCATTGCACCACGAAATACGATAGCATTTTCCAATAAAGCAGCGGCAGGAGGTGTGGCGCGCATCGTTGTCCGCACCGGCCGCTGCAACTGCAACCAACACGCGCGCGCTGGCCGTTGTGGCGCTCGGGTTCTGGGCTTCTGGCGGAGCGCAGGCGCGCTGCTATACCTGCTAGCGATGCCTGTAGTTGGCTGGCCGTCGCAGACACGCCGTTGACTTGGGTGGTGAGGGATCGCCGTCGATGCATGTGCGCGGCGGAAGGAAGGTGCGCTACGCTACGTCGCACGGGGGACTGCGCCTGTCACCGCGACAGACCGCACACATGCTGGTGCCGGCGGACGGTCGGCGGCGACGGAGACGCGCGTGCCGGAGTCCGGCGGCCGCTTGTCGCTTCTGGACCGCATGCGACGTGACTCGCCGTCAGAATCCGGAGAAACAGAGAGTAGGAATTCGGACGAGTGGTTAGTGTCAGACCGACCGCTCGTGGTGGGGGTAGATGCCTGCCTGCCTGCCTGTGCGACGCCATCCATTTTTCGGCTTGAGAACGAAGAGCAGAGCAGAGATGAAGGCTGGATCCTTCAATTCTTCAACGGCGCTCTGGCGGATGGTACAAGACGCTGCAGACCCTCCTCCAATGCCTCCACTCCCCCAGGGCTACGTGGTCGGTGCGCGTCAAGAAGGGCTTGCTTGGGCTTGGCTTCACTCTTGAGCCACGGGCGCTGTCGGCTGCAAGAGATGGCCCATGCGCATGGAGGAGGAGGAGAATGGTGGCCAATGCCGAAACAGGCCAACTGGGATATGTTCGGCCCAGGCCTTGGCGTACCCTTTCTTTTCGATTTAATAAATATATAGCAATGTAGAGCCAGAAAACAGGACATGGACTGCGTGGTCGCTTGGGCCGGTTTGGTTGGGTAGATCCGGCCTGGCCTGGCCTGGTCTACGGAAGGCAGGAAACAGTCGATTTCTTTTTCTGATATTTGTTATTATTTTACTGATGGTTCTTAAAACACTAGACAGACGACCGTACAATTCTACAGTTTTTATATATTATATAAATAGACTTTGTTTTAATAAATCATAAAAATTTACATGTTCTCTAGTTAGATGTGTGTGAACGTGGAACTAACAACCAAGATTCAAACTCCACTGATACACTAAAAATAAAATTAATTATAGATCTGTGGTCGTAAATTGACAGTGTAAAATCATTTTTACTGACTATTCTTTTGTCTAATATTAGTAGAAATAAATAATTTTTATGGGTGCCAAACTTTAAAAAATCGCTAATAAAAATACATTGTTACTCTCATTTTTCTTAATCTAGCGCCACTTTAAATAAATTAAAATTATTTTTAATTTTTCAAATAATCTTGGATGGAAAATAGTCTACACCAAAGTTGTACTATTAAAAATATATACAACTTTATAGTTGACTATCTTTTCATTTAAAATCATTTAGGGATCCAAAGTTACGTTTTAAGATTAATAATTTCATTTTTTTTTGAATTTTCTAAATAATATTAGATGAAAAAATAAACAAAAGGTGTTGCATGAGCGAGCCAATGATCTGGGAGTATATCAATTGATGCCTTGCTATTCTCTGATTCTTTCTCAATAGCATGCTAGGATCATAAGGTGTTGGAGCAGGATCATAGTCACTAAAACCAAAGCGACTTAATACATTTTCCTCATAATGAGATTATAACAAAGTTACCCCACCATAAGCTTCTCTAACAAGCTTGATGTTAAGAATAACATCAGCTTCTCCCAAATCTTTATTTCGAAATTGCTCGATAGAAGATTTTTAACTTCCTCAATCACATTGAGATTTGATCCAAAGATCAAGATGTCATCAACATAAAGGCACAGCATAACAGACTCACCCCCACCATACCGATAATATACACACGTGTCAGATTCATTTACAACAAAACCAACAGCTGTAAGAGTATTATCAAACTTTTCATGCCATTGCTTAGGTGCTTGTTTTAGACCATACAACGATTTTATCAACCTGCACACCTTGTTCTCTTGACCATCCGCAATGAACCCTTCTGGCTGATCCATGTAGATCTCCTCATCCAACTCTCCATTTAGGAAAGATGTCTTAACATCCATCTGATGAATGATAAGACCATAAGAGGTTGCCACGGCTATTAATGTGCGAATTGTAGTCAATCGAGCCACTGGTGAGTAGGTATCGAAGAAATCTTCACCCTCTTTTTGGGTATATCCTTTGGCCACAAGCCTTGCCTTGTACCTTTCGATAGTACCATTAGGCCTAAGCTTTTTCTTGAAGATCCATTTGCAGCCTATAGGTTGACAACCATAAGGATGGTCAACGACCTTCCAAGTTCCATTAGACATAATAGATTCCATCTCACTCCTTACTGCTTCCTTTCATAAGTCAGCATCAGGAGAGGAATATGCCTCACTAATGGTAGTTGGGGTGTCTTCCACAAGGTACACTATAAAGTCATTGCCAAAGGATTTTGCAACCCTCTGTCTCTTGCTCTTTCGAGTGACTATAGTGTCATCCTCCTCAGGGATGTGCACGTGAGGATCCTCAGCATGATCTATAGGAATAGACAGTTCGTGCTCATGGGAAATTATAGTCTCATGACTTGTATCACTAGGTGTATTCTTCATGGGAAACTCATTCTCAAAAAATGTTGCGTCTCTTGATTCCATGATAGTATCAACATACATATCAGGCACATCATATTTTATAATTAAGAACCTATACCCAGTGTTGTGAAAAGAGTACCCAACAAATATACAATCAACCGTTTTAGGCCCAAGTTTACGCTTTTTGTTGATTGACACATTTACTTTAGCCAAACAACCCCAAGTGCGCAAATATGAGAGATTTAATCTTCTCTTTTCCCATTCCTCAAATGGTGTGATTTCTTTGTTCTTTGTTGGAACTCTGTTCAGGACATGACACACTGTCAAAATCGCCTCACCCCACCATGCCTTGGATAATCCCGCTGTACTCAACATGGCATTCACCAAATCTGTTAGAGTGCAGTTTTTCCTTTCAGCAATCCCATTGGATTGTGGTGAGAATGGCGGTGTCCTCTCATGAATAATACCATGTTCCACGCAAAACTCATCGAAAACATTAGAGAAATATTCTCCACCTCGATAGGACCTTAAACGTTTTATTTTCCTCTCAAGTTTGTTCTCAACTTCAGCTTTATAGGTCTTAAAATAATTAAACGCTTCATCTTTTGTTTTTAAGAGATACACATAGCAAAATCTGGTGGAGTTATCTATAAAAGTGAGAAAGTATCTTTTACCACCTTTTGTCAAAATTCCATTCATCTCGCATAGATCAGAATGAACAAGTTCTAGAGGTGCCAAATTCCTCGCCTCAGCAGCCTTGTGAGGCTTGCGGGGTTGTTTTGATTCAACACACACATGGCACTTAGACTTTTTGACCAAGTTAAATTTAGGAATTAGATTTAGATTTGCTAACCGCATAAGACAACCAAAGCTTGCATGACAAAAATGTGAATGTCATAAATCTGACTCGTCAGAAAAATTAACAGAATTCACCATTTTATTACACACATCATGCAGTGATAAGCGGAACAAGCCTCCGCGGTCATATCCTTTACCAACAAAAGTACCATGTTTCGACACAACACATTTATTTGACTCAACAACAACTTTGTATCCATGTCGACATATCATAGAAGCATTAACGAGATTCTTCTTGATAGAGGGCACATGTTGCACGCTCTTCAATGGCACCGTCTTTTCCGAAGTAAACTTCAGAATGACCGTACTAACACCAAGAACATGAGCACGTGACCCATTTCCCATTAACAAGGCGCCAGACCTCCCAACCTAGAAGGAGAACATAGAGGCATCAGCACACACATGAATATTTTCACCACTGTCCATCCACCACTCAGGTGAATTACAAACTGAAAGAACAAATGATAAAGAAGTACCATACCCAGATGTTCCATCTCCAGTTTCAGTGGTTACAACATTAGCTGATTTCTTGTCCTGTGTGAACTTGCGATCAGGGCACTCTCTAGCCCAATGTTGATCACTGCCACAAACAAAGCATCCTCCCTTTCCCTTGTTATTGTTGTTGTTCTTCTTTTTAAACTGTGCTGTTTGAACAGGTTTATTTGTATTCTCTTGTTTTTTCTGGTTTTTCTTCTTGTTGAACTTGCGGAAGTTTCTCTTCTGCACCACATTAGCAGTAGAGGTCTCCACACCTTTTCCATTGTCCTTTGTTCTAGCCCTTTCCTCAACATCAAGAGTACCAATGAGCTCTTCCACATTAAACTCTTATCTCTTATGTTTGAGAGAGGTAGCAAAGTCCTTCCAAGAAGGTGGCAACTTGGCGATTATACCTCCATCCACAAACTTGTCAGGCAAAGGACAAGGAAAAAGTTCGAGTTCCTTAGCTAGTGCCTGGAACTCATGAGCATGTTCCACTACAGATCGGTTCTCAACCATCTTGTAGTCATACAGTTGCTCCATGAGATACAGCTCGCTACCAGCGTCAGTTACTCCAAACTTTCCAACAAGTGCATCCCACAACTCTTTCCCTGTAGGAAGGATGATATAGCTTTTCTAGAATTTTGTATCAAGTGCGCTAATTACCGCTCCTCGAAAGAGATTGTCTTCAGCCTTAAACTTAGCCTCATCCTCACGAGGTAAGTCGACAGGCTTGCCCTCAGCGGCATGAAAACAAGACATTGCAGTAAGCCACTATTCCATTTTAGCTTTCCAGATCAAGAAGTTTTTACCATCAAAAGGACCAGGCTTTAGCACAACAGCAAAACCTCTGACAGAAAAATGCCTAACATTAGGTTTTTGGATTGTTAGAATTATAGGCATTTTCCATATTATTTTAATTCCATAAATTAACATTATGATGATGACATATAAAAGATAATTAATCATAGAAATCGTGATCTCAAATATATCCATAACAATATGGATCATGAGAACATAAAGCATATGAATCATATAAATATAATAAGCATATAAACATGGTACATGTATTATGATGGAACAACTGAAAATAAACAGATAGCAACATAAACAGCATGACTGTAAAATTAAAATAATCAGATATAATATATTATAATATGACAGAACAAATGAGATAAATTCATGGCTACATATGAAACAACAGAGATGAATATATGAAACATATATAATCTGCAGAGCGCAAAACAGTAAGGACATAAATTGATCATACCCTCTCATGCGCTCTGAGGATCCAGATCCTTGTCCAGCTTCTCTTGTCATGTCGCCAGGAAGAGGAAGATGTTTTGGGCAGTCGCGTAGACGCTCCCCAAAAACCTAATTGCCGATCCCCCGTACAAGGTCTCGAACGGCAAGGGCTTCGAAGGCACCTGCCCTCTCGCTTCTCAGTGCGCGCAGAGTTACGAGATAGAAACACCCACACTTGCCGCTGGAATGTAATTCTGAAGGTTCTGCTCACGTACCAAATGACAGGGGTTCTCCCCTACTTAACCTTTCGCGGAAGGAAGCTGAAGGAGAAGGGTCACATGCGGCAAGCCAAGAGACTCGCATGTTGCACGCCAAGAGACGGGCAAGAGTTGAAACTCCCGCGGTTAATGAGTGCTAAAAATTAACACAACCACACCCCGCCCGCCCGCTCGCCGCCTTCCTGCCTCGCCACGCCCGGCCCGAGCCTGGCCCGGCAGGCGGCGGCGGCGGCGCGCGCGCGCGTGTGGCACACCCTTGTACGTTTTTTGACTTCTCAAATTAAGTGGAATAATTCCCACCATATAAGTCAAGCCAACGACCCTTGGACTTCCAATATGGTACGATTGGTATTGTCCATATTACACACCAGAGTTTATTGAATAAATAGGCCAAGCCCATAAAAGATCCAACAGTCAATGGGAATCATTGAAACAAGTTAGCATTTAGAATCTACTTAGATGCTACATCACCATATTTTGGTCCTTTGGACCCTATACCATCTTAGACCCCATTACAAGGGCTCATCAAGCGGTATCACGTCCCAAGCACTTTATATTGAGTTGTCATCGCCAAGTTAAGGTTTGGATTTTGCTTTAGGTCAATCTACCTTTGAAAATCTGTCATCATCGATAGTGAAACTTTAAGGGCATGTCAGTGTTTGATGACTAGTGATCTTACTACGCGGTTACCAGTAAGGTTTTATGGGCCTTGGAGTAAATGTAAACATCATCGTTAACACCGGACAACAATTTGAATAGGTTTAGGATGCTAAATAATATAGTACTCTACATGCTGAGGCAAACAAAATGAAACAAATTATTTCCCCATAACAAGTGGTATTTGAAAGTCGCCTAGAGGGGGGGGTGAATAGGCAAATCTGAAATTTATGAAGTTAAAGCACAACTGCAAGCCGGGGTTAGCATTAGAAATATAAACGAGTCCGAAAGAGAGGGCGAAAACAAATCACAAGCGAATAAGAGCGGATGACACGGTGATTTGTTTTACCGAGGTTTGGTTCTTGCAAACCTACTCCCCGTTGAGGTGGTCACAAAGACCGGGTCTTTTTCAACCCTTTCCCTCTCTCAAACGGTCACTTAGACCGAGTGAGTTTTTCTTCTCAATCAAACGGGACACTAAGTCCCCACAAGGACCACCACACAATTGGTGTCTCTTGCCTTGATTACAATTGAGTTGGAAACAAGAAAGAAGGAAGAAGAAAAGCAATCCAAGCGCAAGAGCTTAAATGAACACAAATGTCTCTCTCTCTGGTCACTAATTTGTTTGGAGTGATTCCGGACTTGGGAGAGGATTTGATCTCTTTGATTGTGTCTTTGAGTGAAGTCTAGAGCTCTTGTATGAGGTTTGATGGCTGAAAACTTGGATGCAATGAAGTGTGAGTGGTTGGGGGTATTTATAGCCCCAACCACCAAAATGACCGTTGGTGAGGGCTTCTGTCGCATGGCGCACCGGACAGTCCAGTGCGCCAGCCACGTCACCAGGCCGTTGGGTTCCGACCGTTGGAGCTTGTGACAGGTGGGCCACCGGACAGGTCCTGTTCACTGTCCGGTGCGCCTTCTGCGCCTGCTCTGACTTCTGCGCGCGCAGGCGCGCACTGTAGTGTTTCACTGTTCCTTTGCAGACGACCATTGGCGCAGGGAGCCGTTGCTCCGCTGGCACACCGGACAGTCTGGTGGTGCACCGGACAGTCCGGTGCGCCAGACCAGGGCTGCCTTCGGTTGCTTTGCTCCTTTCTTTTTGAACCCTTTCTTTGAACTTTGTATTGGTTTATTGTGAACCTTTGGCACCTGTTAGAACTTATAATCTAGAGCAAACTAGTTAGTCCAATTATTTGTGTTGGGCAATTCAACCACCAAAATTATTTAGGAAAAGGTGTGAGCCTATTTTCCTTTCAATCTCCCCCTTTTTGGTGATTGATGCCAACACAAACCAAAGCAAATGTATAAGTGCAGAATTGAACTAGTTTGCATAAGGTAAGTGCAAAGGTTACTTAGAATTAAACTAATATACATCTCATAAGATATGCATGGATGTTTTCTTCTATTTTAACATTTTGGACCACGCTTGCACCACATGTTTTGTTTTTGCAAACTCTTTTGGAAATTCTTTTTCAAAGTCTTTTGCAAATAGTCAAAGGTATATGAATAAGATTTTGAGAAGCATTTTCAAGATTTGAAATTTCCCCCCCCTGTTTCAAATGCTCTTCCTTTGACTAAACAAAACTCCCCCTCAATGAAATTCTTCTCTTAGTGTTCAAGAGGGTTTTAGATATTAATTTTGAAAGGGGTTATACCAATTTGAAAATTCTATCAAAAATAAGATACCAATTGAAAACAACTTTCTTTTAATACAAATTTGAAAGACTTCATTTTTGAAATTGGTGGTGGTGCGGTCCTTTTGCTTTGGTCTAATACTTTCTCCCCCTTTGGCATGAATCGCCAAAAACGGACACTTGTGAGTGAAATATAAGCCCTTATACTACTATCTCCCCCTTTGGTAAATAATATGTGGGTGAAGATTATACCAAAGTGAAGAGCGGTGTGGAGTGACGGCGAAGGATGAATAATTCGATGGAGTGGAGTGGAAGCCTTGTCTTTGCTGAAGACTCCTTTTCCCTTTCAATCTATGACTTAGCATGAAATACACTTGAAGATCACATTAGTCATAGCAAGGAAAGAGAGATGATCAAAGGTACATAAATGAGCTATGTGTGCAAAATATCAATCAAAATTCCTAGAATCAAGAATATTTAGCTCATGCCTAAGTTTGGTAAAAGTTCTCATCTAAAGGCTTGGTAAAGATATCGGCTAATTGTTCTTTGGTGCTAACATATGCAATCTCGATATCCCCCCTTTGTTGGTGATCCCTCAAAAAGTGATACCGAATGGCTATGTGTTTAGTGCGGCTGTGCTCAATGGGATTATCCGCCATGTGGATTGCACTCTCATTATCACATAGAAGAGGAACTTTGGTTAATTTGTAACCATAGTCCCTAAGGGTTTGCCTCATACGAATCAATTGCGCGCAACAATGACCTGCGGCAATATACTCGGCTTCGACGGTAGAAAGAGCTACAAAATTTTGTTTCTTGGAAGCCCAAGACACCAGAGATCTTCCCAAGAACTGGCAAGTCCCCGATGTGCTCTTTCTATCAATTTTACACCCTGCCCAATCAGCATCTGAATATCCAATTAAATCAAATGTGGATCCCCCGGGGTACCAAAGGCCAAACTTAGGAGTATAAACTAAATATCTCAAAATTTGTTTTACGGCCCTAAGGTGAACTTCCTTAGGATCGGCTTGGAATCTTGCACACATGCATATAGAAAGCATAATATCCGGTCGAGATGCACATAAATAGAGTAAAGAACCTATCATCGACCGATATACCTTTTGATCTATGGATTTACCTCCCGTGTCGAGGTCGAGATGCCCATTAGTTCCCATGGGTGTCTTGATGGGCTTGGCATCCTTCATCCCAAACTTGGTGAGTATGTCTTGAATGTACTTCGTTTGGCTGATGAAGGTGCCCTCTTGGAGTTGCTTCACTTGAAATCCTAAGAAGTACTTCAACTCCCCCATCATAGACATCTCGAATTTTTGAATCATAATCCTACTAAACTCTTCACAAGTAGATTTGTTAGTAGACCCAAATATGATATCGTCAACATAAATTTGGCATACGAACAAATCATTTGCAATTGTTTTAGTAAAGAGAGTAGGATCGGCTTTTCCGACTTTGAAGCCATTAGCGATAATAAAATCTCTTAGGCATTCATACCATGCTTTGGGGCTTGGTTGAGCCCATAAAGCGCCTTAGAGAGTTTATAAACATGGTTAGGGTACTCACTGTCTTCAAAGCCGGGAGGTTGCTCAACATAGACCTCTTCCTTGATTGGTCCATTGAGGAAGGCACTTTTCACGTCCATTTGATAAAGCTTAAAGCCATGGTAAGTAGCATAGGCAAGTAATATGCGAATTGACTCAAGCCTATAGCTATGGGTGCATAGGTTTCACCGAAATCCAAACCTTCGACTTGTGAATATCCCTTGGCCACAAGCTGGGCTTTGTTCCTTGTCACCACACCATGCTCATCTTGCTTATTGCGAAAGACCCACTTGGTTCCTACAATGTTTTGATTAGGACGTGGAACTAAATGCCATACCTCATTCCTCGTAAAATTGTTGAGTTCCTCTTGTATCGCCAACACCCAATCCGAATCCCTTAATGCGTCTTCAACCCTGTATGGCTCAATAGAAGACACAAAGGAGTAATGTTCACAAAAATGAGCAACACGAGATCGAGTGGTTACCCCCTTATGAATATCGCCGAGTATGGAGTTCACGGGGTGATCTCGTTGTATTGCTTGGTGGACTCTTGGGTGAGGCGGTCTTGGATCCTCATCATCTTCCTTGTCTTCATTAGCATCTCCCCCTTGATCATTGTCCTCCTCTTGAGGTGGCTCCTCTTGATCTTCATTTTCATCATCTTGAGCTTGATCCTCATCTTGAGTTGGTGGAGATGCTTGCATGGAGGAAGATGGTTGATCTTGTGCTTGTGGAGGCTCTTCGGATTCCTTAGGACACACATCCCCAATGGACATGTTCCTTAGCGCTACGCATGGAGCCTTCATCATCTAGCTCATCAAGATCAACTTGCTCTACTTGAGAGCCGTTAGTCTCATCAAACACAATGTCACAAGAAACTTCAACTAGTCCAGTAGACTTGTTAAAGACTCTATGTGCCCTTGTGTTTGAATCATATCCTAGTAAAAAGCCTTCTACAGCCTTATGAGCAAATTTAGATTTTCTACCTCTTTTAAAAAGAATAAAGCATTTGCTACCAAAGACTCTAAAATATGAAACATTGGGCTTTTTACCGGTTAGGAGTTCATATGATGTCTTCTTGAGGATTCATTGAAGGTAGAGACGGTTGATGGCGTAGCAAGCGGTGTTGATTGCTTCCGCCCAAAACCGGTCCGAAGTCTTGTATTCATCAAGCATGGTCCTTGCCATGTCAAGTAGAGTTCTATTCTTCCTCTCCACTACACCATTTTGTTGTGGCATGTAGGGAGAAGAGAACTCATGCTTGATGCCCTCATCCTCAAGGAAGCCTTCTATTTGTGAGTTCTTGAACTCCATCCCGTTGTCGCTTCTAATCTTTTTGATCCTTAAGTCGAACTCATTTTGAGCCCGTCTCAAGAATCCCTTTAAGGTCTCTTGGGTTTGAGATTTATCCTACAAAAAGAACACCCAAGTGAAGCGAGAATAACTATCCACAATAACTAGACAGTACTTACTCCCGTCGATGCTTATGTAAGCTATCGGGCCGAATAGGTCCATGTGGAGTAGCTCAAGTGGCCTATCAGTCGTCATGATGTTCTTGTGTGGATGATGAACACCAACTTGCTTCCCTGCTTGACATGCGCTACAAACCCTGTCTTTCTCAAAATGAACATTGGTTAGTCCCAAAATGTGCTCTCCCTTTAGAAGCTTATGAATATTCTTTGTCCCAACATGGGCTAGTCGGCGGTGCCAGAGCCAACCCATGTTAGTCTTAGCAATTAAGCAAGTGTCGAGTTCAGCTCTATTAAAATCAACTAAGTATAGCTGACCCTCTAACACTCCCTTAAATGCTACTGAATCATCACTTCTTCTAAAGACAGTAACACCTATATCCGTAAAAAGACAGTTGTAGCCCATTTTACATAATTGAGAACGGAAAGCAAATTGTAATCTAAAGAATCTATAAGAAAAACATTGGAAATAGAATGGTCAGGTGATATAGCAATTTTACCAAGTCCTTTGACCAAACCTTGATTTCCATCCCTGAATGTGATAGCTCTTTGGGGATCTTGGTTTTTCTCGTAGGAGGAGAACATCCTTTTCTCCCCAGTCATGTGGTTTGTGCACCCGCTATCAATTATCCAACTTGAGCCCCCGGATGCATAAACCTACACAACAAGTTTAGGCCTTATTCTTAGGTACCCAAACGGTCTTGGGTCCTTTGACATTAGAAACAAGCACCTTGGGTACCCAAACACAAGTCTTTGACCCCTTGTGTTTGCCCCCAACATATTTGGCAACTACTTTGCCTGATTTGTTAGTGAGCACATAAGAAGCATCAAAAGTTTTAAATGAAATATTGGGTTCATTTGATGCTATAGGAGATTTCTTTCTAGGTAATTTAGCATGAGTGGATTGCCTAGAACTATGCCACTCTTATACATAAAAGCATGATGAGAGCCAGAGTGAGACTTCTAGAATGAATTCTCCTAATTTTGTGCTCGAGATAACCGGCAGAGTATAAAATGTAACCCTCGTTATCCTGAGCCATGGGAGCTTTGCCCTTAACAAAGTTAGATAATATTTTAGGGGCATTGAGTTTGACATTGCCTCCCTGTTGGAAACCAATGCCATCCTTAATGCCAGGGCGTCTCCCACTATAAAGCATACTACGAGCAAATTTAAAATTTTCATTCTCTAATTCATGCTCGGCAATTTTAGCATCTAATTTTGCTATATGATCATTTTGTTGTTTAATCATGGCAATGTGATCATGAATAGCATCAATATTAACATCTCTACATCTAGTGCAAATAGTAACATGTTCAACGGTAGATGCAGAGGGTTTGCAATCTTTTAATTCAACAATCTTAGCATGTAAAATAGCATTCTCATCTCTAAGATTGGAAATAGAAACATTGCAAACATTTAAATCTTTAGCCTTAGCAATCAATTTTTCATTCTCAATTTTAAGGCTAGAGAGAGATGCATTCAACTTATCAATCTTAGCAATTAAACTAGCATTATCATTTCTAAGATTAACAATTGAATCATCACAAACATCTAACTTCTCAACCTTAGCAATTAATTCTAAAATCTA
This sequence comes from Zea mays, assembly GCF_902167145.1. NCBI lineage: Eukaryota > Viridiplantae > Streptophyta > Magnoliopsida > Poales > Poaceae > Zea > Zea mays. The sequence goes on along the minus strand of NC_050096.1, from coordinate 67,441,334 downwards.
AGGTTGGAAATAGTGTCATGGCAAGTGCTTAGCTCACTAGTTAATTTTTCACATTTCTCTATCTCCTGAGCATAAGCATTTTTAACTTTAACATGCGTTTTGTTTTCCTTAATAAGGAAGTCCTCTTGGGTATCCAAGAGTTCATCCTTGTCATGAATAGCACTAATCAATTCATTTAATTTCTCTTTTTGTTGCATGTTTAAGTTGGCAAAAAGGGTGAGCAAATTGTCCTCATCATCACTAGAATTATCCTCATCAGTAGAAGTTGCATACTTAGTGGAGGATCTTGATTTTACCTTCTTCTTCTTGTCGTCCTTTGCCATGAGGCACTTGTGGCCGATGTTGGGGAAGAGAAGCCCTTTGGTAACGGCGATGTTTGCGGCGTCCTCGTCGGAGGAGGAGTCGGTGGAGCTCTCGTCGGAGTCCCACTCCCGGCAAACATGGGCATCGCCGCCCTTCTTCTTGTAGTATCTCTTCTTTTCTCTTCTCTTTCCCTTCTTGTCGTTGCCCCTGTCACTATCACTTGATAATGGACATTTTGCAATAAAATGACCGGGCTTACCATACTTGTAGCAAACCTTCTTGGAACGGGGCTTGTAATCTCTCCCCTTTCTTTGCTTGAGGATTTGGCGAAAGCTTTTGATGATTAAAGTCATCTCCTCGTTGTCGAGCTTGGAGGCGTCGATGGGAAGCCTACTTGATATAGACTCTTCCTTCTTCTCCTCTGTCGCTTTGAAGGCGATGGGTTGCACCTCGGGTGTGGAGGTGGCGCCTCGCTCGATGATTTGGAGCCTTTGATCATTAGTTCAAAGCTCATAAACTTTCCTATCACTTCCTCGGGAGACATTAGTGTGTATCTAGGATCACCACGAATTAATTGAACTTGCGTAGGGTTAAGAAAAACGAGTGATCTAAGAATAACCTTGACCATTTCATGGTCATCCCATTTGGTGCTCCTGAGGTTGCGCACTTGGTTCACCAAAGTCTTGAGCCGGTTGTACATGGCTTGTGGCTCTTCTCCTTGGTGAAGCATGAAGCGACCGAGCTCCTCCTCGATCGTCTCCCGCTTGGTGATCTTGGTCACCTCATCTCCTTCATGCGTGGTTTTGAGCACGTCCCAAATCTCTTTGGCGCTCTTCCACCCTTGCACTTTGTTATACTCCTCTCAACTTAGATAGGCGAGGAGTAAAATGGTGGCTTGGGAGTCGAAGTGTTGGATTTGTTCGACCTCCTCCGAATCATAATCCTTGTCCCCCTTCTTCGGTACCTACGCTCCATACTCAACAATATACCATATGCTTTTGTGGAGTGAGGTTAGGTGATGCCTCATTTTATCACTCCACATAGAATAATCTTCACCTTCAAACATAGGTGGTTTGCCTAATGGGACGGAAAGTAATGGAGTGCCTTTTAAAATACGAGGATAGCGAAGGGGCATCTTACTATACTTCTTGCGCTCATGGCGCTTAGAAGTGACGGATGCCGATTCTGAGCCGGAGGTGGAGGGTGACGAAGAGTCGGTCTCGTAGTAGACCACCTTCTTCATCTTCTTCTTCTTGCCACCCTTCCGTTGGGACTTGATAGAGGAAGAGGATTCCTCCTTGTGCTTGTGGGCGGACTCCCTTGAATGTGTTCTCCCCGAGCTTGCGGACTTGTTGCCGGTCCCAATCTCCCTCATGGCGGATGCTCCCGACATTACTTCGAGCGATTAGGATCTAATGAAGTACCGAGCTCCGATACCAATTGAAAGTCGCCTAGAGGGGGGGTGAATAGGCAAATCTGAAATTTATGAAGTTAAAGCACAACTACAAGCCGGGGTTAGCGTTAGAAATATAAACGAGTCCGAAAGAGAGAGCGAAAACAAATCACAAGCGAATAAGAGCGGATGACATGGTGATTTGTTTTACCGAGGTTCGGTTCTTGCAAACCTACTCCCCGTTGAGGTGGTCACAAAGACCGGGTCTCTTTCAACCCTTTCCCTCTCTCAAACGGTCACTTAGACCGAGTGAGCTTCTCTTCTCAATCAAACGGGACAGTCCGGTGCGCCACCGGATACTGTCCGGTGCGCCAGCCACGTCACCAGGCCGTTGGGTTCCGACCGTTGGAGCTTCTGACAGGTGGGCCACCGGACAGGTCCTGTTCATTGTCTGGTGCGCCTTCTGCGCCTGCTCTAACTTCTGTGCGCGCAGGCGCGCACTGTAGCGTTTCACTGTTCCTTTACAGACGACCGTTGGCGCAGGGAGCCGTTGCTCCGCTGGCACACCGGACAGTCCGGTGGTGCACCGGACAGTCCGGTGAATTATAGCGGAGTGACTCCCAGAATTCCCGAAGGTGGCAAGTTTGGAGTTGGGTTCCCTGGTGCACCGGCACACCGGACAGTCCGGTGCGCTAGACCAGGGCTGCCTTCGGTTGCTTTGCTCCTTTCTTTTTGAACCCTTTCTTTGAACTTTGTATTGGTTTATTGTGAACCTTTGGCACCTGTTAGAACTTATAATCTAGAGCAAACTAGTTAGTCCAATTATTTGTGTTGGGCAATTCAGCCACCAAAATTATTTAGGAAAAGGTGTGAGCCTATTTCCCTTTCAGTATTTGCGAGTATTTAACTCTGAACTCCATGTTTACATTTGAAAACAGTATTTGTGGAATACCTCTTTTACTGTTCCACCAAAAAAATCTTTTACTGGTCCACCAAACTGGTGGAGTTCACCCCAAATCCACATTTTTTGAGGATCAGAGTTGCTAGAGTTTAGACAAATTGACAAACAAATCATGGAGCGGAGTAGCAAAACATGGAGTGGAACAGTCTCAAACTCCCCTAAATTGAAAGATAATTTCGTGTGGAATAGCCTCCAGTAGAGGTGTAATCGGATCAGATACAGACGAATATTAATCGTTCTGTATTTGTTTTTATATTTTTCTCTTCAAATTTGTATCGGATACGAATATTACCAAGTTGTGTCTGGATAATATTTGAATGGATATCGACATCTTATTAAAAATCCATCTTTAAGAATAAGGATACGGAGAAAGATCGAATATGGATCGGATACTAAGTACTTAGACACGGAAACGGATCACCCTTTTAGACAAATCAAATTAAAATACGGACAGATAATATCTATACCATTACATCCCTGCCCTCCAGTCTCCAGCAACATACAACCGCATATGCATTGTCAGCCATGCAAATTTCTAGTCAAAATGGCTATTCGCCCCGCAAAGTTGGCCAGTCGTGATCTATGCAGCAAGCATGCAGGCACCCCGACCAGTTTTACGTGTGAACCTAATCTTGGTTCCTGTCGAGTACTACCGCTCCATAGGCAGCCTGGTATACTACCTAATTGGCTGATCAATATTCTGCCTGAGGTTGATAGGTGTTTGTGCTTGTTGACACCTTTTCAGGATGCTAATCACTCAACACGAACCAGCGGCGGTGCTCTCAGCACAGGGGGCGGACGGTCCGCAGCCTGGCGCGAGGCTAGGTGTCGGCGTTTCGGACCCCGGGGGACCCTCAACCGAGCCGACCAGTGAATTTATCGCTGCGTGCCGCTGCCCAGATGGGTTGGCGCAAGATGAAATGCGGCTTGTATTATCTCGCACCGGGGGTGCTCGTAGTAGGGGTTACAAGCGTCGCACGCGAGAGAGAGAGAACCCGTTCGTTTGCTCGTCCCCCGCGCGACCCTCCCGCAGGAAGGCCCTGAACCTCCCTTTTATAGATGCAAGGAGAGGGTCCAGGTGTACAATGGGGGGTGTAGCTATGCGCTAACGTGTTTGACAGAGAAGTGCCTGAGCCCTGTGTACATGCCAACGTGGCCGTCGGAGAAGTGCTTGAGCCCTGTAGAAGCACAGCTGGCTGTGCGGCTGGGATCCTGCTGACGTATCCTTGCTTCCGTAGGGGGCTGAGAACCACCGACGTCATGGACGCACGCGGGGAACCATCATTACCTGTTACCGGGGTGAACCAGATGGGACGCCGGTCTTGTTCCCTTGTAGCCTGAGCTAGCTAGGGGTAGGGTAATGATGTATTCCCTGTGGCGCGGTCGGTCCGAGCCCAAGGTCGGGCGAGGCGGAGACTTCTCTTGAGGCCGAGGCCGGGGTCGGGCGAGGATGCGATTCCTCCCGAGGCCGAGGCTGAGGCCGAGTCTTGGGGTCAGGCGAGGCAGAGACCTCCTCCCGAGGCCGAGGCCTAAGGTCGGGCGAGGCAGAGCTTCCTGTTGCGCCCGAGGCTGAACTCGGTTGTTGTCAGCCTTACCTGGGTGGTTGGCACAACAGTCGGAGCGGGGTGAGCGGCGCTGTTTTCCTATCAGATCGGTCAGTGAAAGGGCGAAGTGACTGCGGTCACTTCGACCTTGCCGACTGAGGCGCGCGTGTCAGGATAAGGTGTCAGGTGATCCCCGCATTAAATGTGCATGCGATATGGTCGGTTGGTGAGGCGATTTGGCCAAGGTTGCTTCACAATGAAGCCTGCCCGAGCTGGGCTTCGGGCGTGCCGAGGGTGCGCCCACTGCCTGAGGAGGCCCTCGGGTGAGGCGTGAATTCGTCTGGGACTACGGTTCCTGCCCGAGGCTGGGCTCGGGCGAGGTCGCGTCCCTTGGGTAGACGAAGCCTTGACTTAAACCGCGCCCATCAGTTTCTATGGTTTGTTCTGCAGGTGTTTACCAGCTGTGTTTAGGAGTGTTGGGGGTACCCCTAATCACGGTACCCGACAGTAGCCCTGAGCCTCAAAGGGAGTGTTGGTACTCGCTTGGAGGCTTTGCCACATTTTTTGCGAGGGGACCGGCCTTTCTCGGTTGTATTTTGTTCTGGTGGGTGCGCGCGAGCGCACCCGCCGGGTGTAGCCTCCGAGGCCTCGAAGGAGTGGTTTGACTCCTTTGAGGTCTTAATGCTTTTCGTGATGCCTTGGCCGGCCTTGTTGTTCCCTCATGCGGCCTGGCCGTAGCCCGGGTGCATGGTCAGACGTCGAGTTTTTAAGCTGGTTTGTTGACGCTGTCAACAGTTTGGCCGTAGCCCGGTGCGAGAGCAGCCCCCGAGCCTCTGCACGGAGCGATAGGACGATCAAGGACCGTCTCGACTTTTGTTATACGCCCCTTTGTCGCCTTTCGGTAAGGAGGAAGGGGGAAAGCGCCATGTTGCCCTCGGAGGGCGCGCGAACATGGTGTTTCTAGTGAGTTGCTAGCGGGTGATCCGAGTGGACGCCCGAGCCCCGTTCGATAAGGGTCGGATAGTGGCCCAGAGGCGCGCTCCAAAAGTACCTGCAGGTGATTTGCCGGACCCGGACCCATTCGACTGGGTCCGAGGGCTCGATGCCTCACTCCGGTGAGATTCCGTTACAAAATCGCTCCTGCTGGTCTCGGAAATGTCCTAGGGTACCTCGGGAGCGTAGCCTGAGCCTCGGCCATGTAACGGACGTACCCAGAGTCATCCCTCACTCTGCGTGCTCTAGGGCGGCTGTCGAACCCTTCCGAGGGGCCAGCCTTCGAACCCCTGATCAGTAGAGGGCACGGAGCCCGAGTGCTCTAGGGCGGTCGCCGAACCCCGGAGGGCGCAACCTTCGAACCCCTAATCAGTAGGAGGGCTCGGGGCCCGTTTCCTTCGCTGGGAAGGATCCTTTCTCGAAATACCCCCTTTCCCGGTCCCTGTGGCAAGAGAGAGAGAGGGAAAGAAAAAGGACATGAATTTAAATAAGGCGGCACACCTTTTTTGACGCGGTCATCATGGTGGAGGCGAGACGGTGCCCGATTCTCCTGCCGGAGGTGTCGCTTGCGCTGCCAACGAGTCAATGCGATGGGACGGGCGATTCGCGTGGCGTCTGTTGCGCGTGCGCGAGCCGTTCGAGGAACGGAACACGTGCGCGTCGTCTTTATGCCGTGGGAGAGGGCTCTCCTGCCGCTTCATGAGGGGACGCGAGCCTGCAGGCGATTTGACCGCTGCTTCCGCTCGTCTGCTGCCGCAATTACTGCCGGCCCACTTTCGGCCATATCAACTGCCGCGCATCCTCCCGCGGCTGACTGACCCGTGATCGTTGCACTCCATTGGCATTGTTGGGCCACGCGCATGGCTGCCTCGAGTCGCGACACTGGTTCCGCAGTCGAGAAGACGCGGCATTGGCGCGAGTGGCGGTGCGGTTTCCTTGCACGCAGTAACCGTTGCGCCGGTTGCATGACATGCGGGCCCGGGCCTTCACGCTGGTCCACCGGGTGCGACGGAGCCGAAAGGGTGCACAACCGCTGTGTGGTTGCATGCCTCCTGCGTGGCGATCCGCCCTTTCGACCGCTGGTTTTGGCGAGGATGGGGAACACTTATAACCACGGGGCGGTTACATGCTTCGTGTGCGGCGATTTGGCTTCTTCCGTTTCTGGTCAGCCCGCATGACGTGTGGGACCCAGCCCCCGCGCCAGAGGGTGAGAACCCTGGGACACGTCGGTGGAGACTCTGCCCGTGACGCTTGGGGGTGCGAGTGAGGAGATCTGCCTTTAAAAAGAGGTCGATCCCCCGGGCAGTAGCCATGCCTTCACACTCCTCGCATTTGTCATGCCCTTCCACCTTCCGAGTCCCTAGATGGGGTGCACCTGCGTTGCCTTCTTTTTGCTGCTGTTTGAGGCGTGCGACCCCGTGGGGGTTGGCGCTCTTCAGTCACCGCTCGGCTTCAAGGATTTTCAACAGGCAGACCGGCTATAGTCCCTCACCAATGGTCATCCGTAGGGATGATCACCAGCCTTGTGGTGGGGAGAAGCAAGTCGGGCTGCAGCCTCTGCCTCGCCCTCAGCTTCAAGGATGTTCATCATCCGGGCTGGGGAGGGGGGCGCGCTGAGCAGGGGTTCTACCTCTCGCATGGGCCGACAAGCCTCCTCTTGCTTAAGCATTCAGGGGAGAGGGCGCTCACCGGCCTTGCGGAGGGGGCGAACTTCGACAACGCGGGACCGGTCGGCCGCAAGTGTCGTCAGCTGCAGCGTGCCTGGCTTGCTGGCTCAGCTGGCTCTGGCGCGGCCTCCGACGCTGCCTCCTGCCGCTTGGTCTAGACGTGGCTGTCCGTCCACCGCACGGGCGACTGTTGCGACGTGCGCACCAGGGGATCGTACAAGACGTCGTACGCCGCGCGAGCGGCGTTCGTCTTCTTGGATTGTCTTGTCCTCACTCCAGCATGATGCCTCCGCGCAGAGGCCGGCGCCGGCCCATCTGGGAGGACGTGAGTGGGGATCTGCCGGTGCAGGCTGGGGCGACTGCCATTTGCCGGTGCGGTGTCGGTGGGCAGGTGGCCGCTGTCGTCGGTGCTGAGGTGGTGGCAGCCAGAGGAGGTTGTCTCCGCCGACGAGACCGTTAGTGCCACCTGCGGTCGCTCCTTCGACTCTTCTGCTTTAATGGCTTGTCCTTGCCCCTCGTGTGGGGACGTGGGCGAGGGCCCTTTCAACAGTAGCGTTTGCCCTGAGGTCATCGCTGCTGCTGTTTAGCCGCTCGAGGCGGAGGTCATTGTCGCCGCTGGTGCAGAGGTCGTCGGCGAACTGCCTGGGGTTTGTTATCCCGCAGGCCCTCTGGTGTGGAGGTTGTTCATTCCCGCGGGAATGGAGCCGGAGTCCCATTTGTGAGGGTACTTGCTTGAGAGCAAGATGTAACTCCTTCAAGTACTTAGACATCTGCCGCAGGTCGGGAGAACCACCGAGGGCGCTACTGGCGTCTAAGTCTATGTAGCATAGTTATCCCAAGTATGGGTGTTTGTTCTTTGTGGCTGCTGGGGCCTGAACATTTGGGTATTTGAGCGTGAAGCCGTGTTTCTTCCTCATTTCGAGCACTAGGACTTGCCTGTCGGCTAGCGGAACCACTTAACCGAGCGTGAGTTGCCTTGCGCGGAAGGTGACGAGTGAGGTATCCGTATCCCGGAGGCATAGGAGTCCCTCGGCTCGATCGGCCTTGCCGCTCAAGGCCTCTCTCGCTCAGTTTTAGGACCTTCGGTTGCTCTGCGATGAGCTGAAGCCGGAGGCAGCGGTGTCGGCATAGACGGAGGCGGTGTAGGCTCGAATAGAGGCTTCGTCGGCCCGAGAGCAGGCGGCTCCCCAGGCCGAGGAAGTGCAGCGGCGGCAACTGGAGCTTGGCCAGGTCATCCGCGAGCGGGACCAACCCCGGAGTCACGCTGTCGAGGCTGTGAGCCGGGCTAAGGTCCTCGGGGACAGTTGGCTGAGGCTACAGAGCGGCTAGCTGAGGCGTTCGCTCGGGCCGGGACCCTTGCGGAGAGCCTGGCTGTGAGGGCCCAAGCGCGATGCTAGCGCCCTCCTTCAAGGTGGAGATCATTCCGCCCGTGTCGCCGTCTGAGGCCGGGCCAGATTCCGCCGAGGGTGGAAATGACGTCGAGGGCGCTGCTCCTCCCCCTGCCGATGTCTGAACCTGCAGGAACAGTTTGTCTGAAGTATGCGTATGTTTTTCGCGGCCGCTGAGGCCTAAACATTTTTTATCATCGTATTATAAAGCTGCGTTTTCTTTCCTCTCGTTTCGAGCATTAGGACTTGTTCGTCGGTAACAGAATCGCTTATTCGAGTGAGAGTTACTTTTCGCGGAAGGTGATGAGTGAGGTATCCGTATCCCGGAGGCGTAGGATTCCCTCGGCTCGGTCGGCCTTGCCGCTTACGCGCTCTCTCATTCGGTTGTAGGATTCTGTTATCGATATAGTCGAGAAGGCACGAAAGTCGTTCTGGCAGAAAAGTTTTCGAGCGTTAGGACTTGTTCAGTAGCAGAATCGCTTGTCCGAGCGTGAGTTACTTTTCACGGAAGGTGATGAGTGAGGTATCCGTATCCCGGAGGCGTAGGAGTCCCTCGGCTCGGTCGGCCTTGCCGCTTACGCGCTCTCTCATTCGGTTGTAGGATTCTGTTATCGATATAGTCGAGAAGGCACGAAAGTCGTTCTGGCAGAAAAGTTTTCGAGCGTTAGGACTTGTTCGGTAGCAGAATTGCTTGTCCGAGCGTGAGTTACTTTTCGCGGAAGGTGATGAGTGAGGTATCCGTATCCCGGAGGCGTAGGAGTCCCTCGGCTCGGTCGGCCTTGCCGCTTACGCGTACTCTCGTCGTTTTTACGACCCTGCTATCGAAGCAGTCGAAAAGCGCGAAAGACGTTCTGGCAAAAGACTTTTCCGAGGAAACTTTTGACGCAGAGGGGGTTCCCCCCTTGTAGCCCCCGAGGGAGGGTCGGGCTTTGCCGAGACAAGGCTAATTCTTCCTTGACGGTTAGACTTTATTTATGTATGTAAAGAAAACGAGGTATATGAATGACTTGAAACATTTTAAGGGTAGAAGCGACGTAGCTGTTGGATGTTCCAAGCATTGCTGTAGACCTCGCCTTGATCGTTGGCCAGCTTGTATGTTCCGGGCTTCAAAATGTTGGCGATGATGAACGGCCCTTCCAGGGAGGAGTAAGCTTGTGGCGCCCTCGAGCGTCTTGTCACAGCCGAAGTACCAGGTCTCCCACCTGGAAGCCTCGGGGCCGAACCCTTCGGGCGTGGTAGCGTCGCAGAGACTGCTGATACCGTGCCGAGTGTAGTAAGGCCACGTCCCGAGCCTCTTCCAGCTGGTCCAATGAATCTTCTTGGCTGGTCTGGTTGCTTCGGTCGTCATACGCCTTTGTCCTCGGGGAACCGTATTCTAAGTCTGTGGGTAGGACGGCCTTGGCCCCATAGACTAGAAAGAACGGCGAGAAACCCGTGGACCGGCTCGGCGTCGTCCTCAGACTCTAGACCACCGAGGGTAGCTCTTTCATCCACCGCTTGCCAAACTTGTTGAGGTCGTTGTAGATCCTCGATTTTAGTCCCTACAAAATCATACCGTTGGCACGCTCCACCTGCCCATTCGTCATGGGGTGAGCTACGACGGCCCAGTCCACACGGATGTGGTGGTCCTCGCAGAAGTCCAGGAACTTCTTCCGAGTGAACTGTGTGCCATTGTCGGTGATGATGGAGTTCGGGACCACAAAGCGATGGATGATGTTTGTGAAGAACGCCACTGCCTGCTCGGACCTGATGCTGGTTAAGGGTCGGACCTCGATCCACTTGGAGAATTTGTCGATGGCGACCAGCAGGTGCGAGAAGCCCCCGGGTGCCTTCTGCAAGGGACCGACGAGGTCTAGACCCCACACGGAAAACAGCCAGGTGATGGGTATTGTCTGCAGGGCCTGAGCGGGCAGCTGCATCTGTCTCGCGTAGAATTGACACCCTTGGCAGGAGCGTACAATCCTAGTGGCATCGGCCACCGCGGTCGGCCAGTAGAAACCTTGTCGGAAGGCGTTCCCCACGAGGGCTCGAGGTGATGCATGGTGACCGCAAGCCCCCCGAGTGTATCTCTTGCAACAGCTCTTGTCCTTCGGCGACGGATATGCATCGTTGGAGAATGCCTGAGGGGCTGCGGTGGTAGAGCTCCTTTTCATCACCCAGTAAAAACGAACGACTTGGCGCGCCGAGCCAGTCGCCGAGCTTCGACCTTGTCGAGGGGTAGCTCTCCTCGGAGTTGATATTCCAGGTACGGGGTCTGCCAGTTCGGGTTTGGCGTGACCCCATTCCGCTCCCCCTCGACACGTAGGGCTTCACCCTCGGCGGCCGAGGGTACCTCGGGCTGGGCCAAGGTCTCGTCAGGCTCGGGCGCATCGTCGAGTTTGATGGATGGTTGATGTATGTCCCTGTAGAAGACGTTCGAGGGAACTGTCGTCCGCCCCGAGGCTATTTTAGCCAGCTCATCCGCAGTCTCGTTGTACCGTCGAGCAACATGGTTGAGTTCCAACCCGTGGAACTTATCCTCCAAGCGTCGAACTTCGTCGCAATAGGCCTCCATTTTTCGATCGCGGCAGTGGGAGTTCTTCATGTCTTGGTCGATGACGAGCTGCGAGTCGCCCCGAGCATCGAGGCGCCGAACCCCTAGCTCGATGGCGATGCGCAACCCGTTAACCAAAGCCTCGTACTCGGCCATGTTGTTTGATGCCGGAAAATGGAGGTAAATCACGTAGCGCACATGTTTCCCGAGGGGTGAGATGAAGAGAAAGCCAGCGCCTGCTCCTGTTTTCATCAGCGACCCATCGAAGTACATGGTCCAAAGTTCGGCTTGGATTGGAGTTGTCGGCAATTGGGTGTCGACCCATTCAGCCAGGATGTCCGCCAAGGCTTGAGATTTTATGGCCTTCCGAGGAGCGAATGAAATTGTCTCGCCCATGAGCTCCACTGCCCACTTTGCTATCCTACCCGAGGCCTCTCGGCACTGGATGATCTCCCCCAGGGGGAAGGATGACACCACAGTCACCGGATGAGACTTGAAGTAGTGTCGCAATTTTTGCCGCGTCAGAATTACTGCGTATAGTAGCTTCTGGATTTGTGGGTAGCGGATCTTGGTCTCGGATAGCACCTCGCTGATGAAGTAGACCGGCCTCTGGACGAGCAGTGCATGCCCTTCTTCTCGTCTCTTGACTATGATCGCGGCGCTAACCACCTGAGTGGTTGCGGCTACATAGATCAAGAGGGCTTCTCCCGCAGCGGGGGGCACCAAGATGGGCGCATTAGTAAGGAGCGCCTTTAAGTTTCCGAGGGCTTCCTCGGCCTCGGGGGTCCAAGTGAAGTGCTCGGCCTTCCTTAAGAGGCGGTACAAGGGTAATCCTTTCTCGCCGAGGCGCGAGATGAAGCGGCACAGAGCCGCAAGGCATCCCATGACCCTTTGTACTCCTTTCAGATCTTTGATAGGTCCCATGTTGGTGATGGCCGTGATTTTCTCCGTGTTGGCCTCTATGCCCCGCTCGGAGACGATGAACCCCAGGAGCATGCCTCAGGGGACTCCGAAGACACATTTCTCGGGATTGAGTTTCACGCCTTTCGCTCTCAGACACTTGAATGTTGTCTCAAGGTCGAAGAGGAGGTCGGAGGCTTTCCTGGTCTTGACAACGATGTCATCGACGTAAGGCTCAACCGTTCTACCGATGTGCTCCCCGAACACGTGGTTCATGCACCTTTGGTATGTTGCACCTGCATTCCTCAAGCCAAATGGCATAGCAGTATAACAATACATGCCAAAAGGTGTGATGAAAGAAGTCGCGAGCTGGTCGGACTCTTTCATCTTGATTTGGTGATAACCTGAATAGGCGTCGAGGAATGACAGGGTTTCGCACCCAGCAGTGGAGTCCACAATTTGATCGATGCGAGGCAGAGGGTAGGGAACCTTCAGACATGCTTTGTTTAGACCAGTGTAGTCTACGCACATCCTCTATTTCCCACATTTTTTTCTTTACAAGCACAGGGTTAGCTAACCATTCGGGATGGAATACCTCTTTGATGAACACTGCAGCCATCAGCTTGTGGACCTCCTCGCCTATGGCCCTGCGCTTTTCTTCATCAAAACGGCGTAGGTGCTGCTTCACGGGTCGGGCGCCGGCTCGGATATCCAGCGAGTGCTCGGCGACATCTCTTGGTATGCCGGGCATGTCCGAGGGACTCCACGCAAAAGTTTCGGCGTTTGCGCGGAGAAAGTCGACGAGCACTGCTTCCTATTTAGGGTCGAGCTCGGAGCCGATCCGGACTTTCTTGTCGGCGTCATTGCTGGGGTCGAGAGGGATGGACTTAACCGCCTCAGCCGGTTCAAAGTTGTCGGCGTGGCGCTTCGCATCAGGCACCTCCTTGGAGAGGCACCCTAGGTCGGCGATGAGGGCCTCAGCGTACTCCACGCACTCCACATCGCACTCGTACGCGTGTCGGTACGTGGATCCGATGGTGATGACCCCGTTGGTGTCTGGCATCTTGAGCTTGAGGTACGTGTAGTTGGGGACGGCCATGAACTTGGCGTAGCACGGTCTCCCCAGCACCGCGTGGTAGGTCCCTCAGAACCCGACCACCTCGAACGTGAGGGTTTCCCTGCGGAAGTTGGAGGGAGTTCCGAAGCAGACAAGCAAATTAATTTGCCCAAGGGGCAGGACGCGCTTACCGGGGACGATCCCGTGGAAGGGTGCTGCATCGGCCCGGATCGCGGACAGATCTATCCCCAAGAGCCCCAGGGTCTCAGCGTAGATGATGTTGAGGCTGTTGCCTCCGTCCATGAGGACCTTGGTGAGCCTAGCGTTGCTGATGACAGGGTCGACAACGAGCGGGTACCTTCCTGGGCTCGGTACGCAGTCGGGGTGGTCGCCTTGGTCGAAGGTGATGGGCTTGTCGGACCAGTCTAGGTAGACTGGCGCCGCCACCTTCATCGAGCAGACCTCTCGGCGCTCCTGCTTACAGTGCCGAGCCGAGGCGTTCGCCACTTGCCCACCATAGATCATGAAGCAGCCGTGGACCTCCGGGAACTCCTCTTCCTTGTCGCCCTCCTTCTTGTTGCCTTGGTCCTTGCCACCTTCCGCCGGGGGCCCGACCTTATGGAAGTAGCGCCGGAGCATGACGCATTCTTCAAGGGTGTGCTTGACGGGACCCTGGTGGTAGGGGCACGACTCCTTGAGCATCGTGTCGAACAAGTTGGCCCCTCCGGGAGGCTTCCGTGGGTTCCTATGCTCGGCAGCAGCGACGAGATCCGCGTCAGCGGCGTCGCGCTTTGCTTGCGCCTTCTTCTTGGCCTTTTTCTTCGGTCCGCACCGTGCGCACGCGGGACGGGACGCCTGCAGCCCCGGATCGCCTCGGCAACAAGCACCACTGCCGCGACCGTTGAGCCCGCCTCGAAGAGAAGGTGCACCGAGGCTACCACCCCAGGCGCGGAGGACGCTACGACAGTGAGGAGGATCGGAGTCCCTCGCCCGAACCACCAGGTCCGCGAGCCTTCAGCCGGGCCATACGACGGGCGCCGTTCCCGGCTCAGTTCCGGGCCCCGACTACTATCACCAAGTACTCGGGGGAGACAAGGCCGGAGTTGTGGCTTGCGGACTACCGGCTGGCATGCCAGCTGGGAGGGACGAACGACGACAACCTCATCATCCGCAACCTCCCCCTATTCCTCTCCGACGCTGCCCGGGCCTGGCTAGAGCATCTGCCTCCCGTGCAGATCTCGAACTGGGACGACCTGGTCAAAGCCTTCGCTGGAAACTTCTAAGGTACGTACGTGCGCCCTGGGAACTCCTGGGATCTCTGAAGCTGCCGCCAGCAGCCAGGGGAATCCCTACGAGAGTACATCCGACGGTTTTCAAAGCAGCGCCAACTGTCGGCATTTCGGACACCGAGGGACCCTCAACCGAGCCGACCAGTGAATTTATCGCTGCGTGCTCTGCCCAGATGGGTTGGCGCAAGATGGAACAGAAGGGGGAATGCGGCTTGTATTATCTCGCACCGGGGGTGCTCGTAGTAGGGGTTACAAGCGTCGCGAGAGAGAGAGAGCATATTCTTTTGCTCGTCCCCCACGCCACCCTCCCGCAGGAAGGCCCTGGACCTCCCTTTTATAGATGCAAGGAGAGGGTCCAGGTGTACAATGGGGGGTGTAGCTATGCGCTAACATGTCTGGCAGAGAAGTGCCTGAGCCCTGTGTACATGCCAACGTGGCCGTCGGAGAAGTGCTTGAGCCCTGTGTACGCGATAACGTGGCCGTCGGAGAAGTGCCTGAGCCCTGTAGAAGCACAGCTGGCTGTGCAGCTGGGATCCTGCTGACGTCTCCTTGCTTCCGTAGGGGGCTGAGAACCACCGACGTCATGGACGCACGCGGGGAACCATCATTACCTGTTACCGGGGTGAACCAGATGGGACGCCGGTCTTGTTCCCTTGTAGCCTGAGCTAGCTAGGGGTAGGGTAATGATGTATTCCCTGTGGCGCGGTCGGTCCGAGCCCAAGGTCGGGCGAGGCGGAGACTTCTCCTGAGGCCGAGGCCGGGGTCCGGCGAGGACGCGATTCCTCTCGAGGCCGAGGCTGAGGCCGAGTCTTGGGGTCGGGCGAGGCGGAGACCTCTTCCCGAGGCCGAGGCCTAAGGTCGGGCGAGGCGGAGCTTCCTGTTGCGCCCGAGGCTGAACTCGGCTATTGTCAGCCTTACCTAGGTGGTTGGCACAGCAGTCGGAGCGGGGCAAGCGGCGCTATTTTCCTGTCAAATCGGTCAGTGAAAGGGCGAAGTGACTGCGGTCACTTCGACCTTGCCGACTGAGGCGCGCGTGTCAGGATAAGGTGTCAAGCGATCCCCGCATTAAATGTGCATGCGATATGGTCGGTTGGTGAGGCGATTTGGCCAAGGTTGCTTCACAACGAAGCCTGCCCGAGCTGGGCTTCGGGCATGCCGAGGGTGCGCCCACTGCCTGAGGAGGCCCTCGGGCGAGGCGTGAATTCGTCTGGGACTACGGTTCCTGCCCGAGGCTGGGCTCGAGCGAGGTCGCGTCCCTTGGGTAGACGAAGCCTTGACTTAAACCGCGCCCATCAGTTTCTATGGTTTGTTCTGCGGGTGTTTACTAGCTGTGTTTAGGAGTGTTGGGGGTACCCCTAATCACGGTACCCGA
This sequence comes from Zea mays, assembly GCF_902167145.1. NCBI lineage: Eukaryota > Viridiplantae > Streptophyta > Magnoliopsida > Poales > Poaceae > Zea > Zea mays. The sequence goes on along the minus strand of NC_050096.1, from coordinate 67,425,934 downwards.
CACTAGGGTTTCCTGCCTGACGATCGGACGGTCCGCGCCCTGGGGTCGGACGGTCCGCGCGTGCGCAGGGGCGGCGGAAGATCGCCGGCGGCGCCTGGATCTCGCTCCCGGGAGGGACCCCGTCGGGGAGGAGAGATTCTAGGTGATGTTTAGGCTCGGGCAGACCGACCTAGACTCCTCTAATCGACGTAGAGTCGAAGAGAAGCGGAGAATTTGGGGATTGAGAGGCTAAACTAGAACTAGACTAGAACTACTCCTAATTGTACAGGAAATAAATGTGAAATTGAAGTATTATTGATTCGATTGATGATTACAAATCGGCCGTATACCTCTCTATTTATAGAGGAGGGGGCTGGACCCTTTACAAACTAATTTCCGAGCTAATCCCACGAGTCTAGCTAACAACCGTAGCACAAAACTCGAAACTCTAAACTGCTCTGCGCACGCGCGGACCGTCCGGCCCACAGGCGCGGACCGTCCGCCTCTCAAACTGGTGCCCAACAGTGCCCATCCGTCTCATGACCAGACACACGTACGTCCTCAGCCACAGACCTACTGGGAGTAAGGGTTGGGCTGTTTCAGGAGCACATCTGACCTCGTGGAAAATGACTGAACATGGATTTTCCTTCAATTTGATTAATATGGTCTAGTTTGACTTTGACCCCTAGTTCATTGTGTGCGGCATCCAACTTCAACCACATAGATGGCAGCTGCGATGTGGACCATTAAACTGTACTCAGCGGTCATATGGTCGTGCAAAACATTATTTTGCACCATAAATATTGTGCATGCATTAGCTCCGGAGGGCAGACAAGGACGGGACATGGGGCCACGTATAGCCGAATGGACAAAGCGGGTACTACATAGTCCATCACAACGCACCTACATACTGGAAGCCTACATATTCAGAGTCTACTACCATTATCATGATCTCGTTTGTTTCAGCTTCTGGCTAGATTCTAGCTGTCAGGATCGGCTCCTAGCAAAGTAACATAGTAACAGAGGCAACATAGAAATTAGGTACCCGGTCGTCAGGAGCTGTCTTTAAATCAAGCTCCATGTATTCAGTGTACCTTTAAAAATGATAAGTAAAGGTCATATGAGACTGTACTCCCACTACTAAGGAAAGTGATCAACTTGTATTAGTTGTCAGTTAAGCCGATATGACAATAAAATTATGGGTCGATTCAGGATCCACTACAACATTTAGTGTTTGTTTGGGAGCAAGGGAAATGAAGAGGATTGAGGAGGCTAGAATCTCTGACTATTCAATTTTAAATAGTGAGAGATTCTATCTCCCCTCAATACCCTACATTTTTTCTCCCAAACAAGCCTTTAAGGATTTATGAGTGACACAATGTGTGGGCAACCGTACCTTATAGCAACAATATATGGGTGTTAAATAAAAAAATCCTAAAGTTCATGTACAACTTCTTTATGACTACAATTTTTTTTTAAAAGAAGTAATAACAGTGTCTACTAAAGTGTTGAGCATATCATTTCAAGTAAATGTGAATGGAAGCGACAACTAACTTGTCATTTTTTAAAGTTTCCAAAGATACAACAAGCAGACTTGGCTAACAAGTGTGGTCAATCTTCTAAATACCTCTTCTCAAGAAATGTCTTTGCATTGGACACGTTTTTTCCCATAGCTGGTGCTTTCAAGGAGAAGTATGATCCTGAAGGGTCTATCTAAAAAAAATAGACTGTCAAAACTCTAGAGTACAAAATTTTATTAACAGCCAGGAGATGGAAGAATCAGTAAATGGCTGGAGCAAATAGTTCAACTAAGAAAGTTTGCATTTCCAACTCTTCTAAGCCAACAGTCAGCACAAATAATCATGACAAAATCTCACTGTCGTTGGAAAATGAGATAATACAGTTTGTTGAGCAATGTAAAACGACCAGAGGCCTCTATTTTGTATTTCTCTGTCCATACCTGGTACAACGGGCGGGCATTGTTATCGCACGCAGCAATCAACAAAGATAAACCAAAAGTCTACAACAAACAAGGTCATATAAAAATATTGTTAGAATACCCGTTTAAGATTTGGGGTTTTCCCCGTTTAATTACTATCTCACCCCTCTGTAATGGGCCTAGCCCAGTTTTCTCACATCTATTAATACATCACCCAACCCCTGTTAGGGTTAGGGTTTCACCAATCAACATGGTACCAGGTCCAGTGTAATTTTTTTCCTCTCCCTGGCGACCAGCCGCCACTCCCTGCGCCGCCACCTCCGGTCGCCGGTGCCGCTCGCACCTCCACCTTCCGGCTGCTCACCGCCTGCCTCGTCTTCCCGCTCTCCTTCGCCGTGCTCGCGCACTCCCTCTTCACTGCGAGCTCCAGGCCTCTCTGCGCGCCGCCCCAGGCCTCTGCCCCTGCCGGCGAGATCCGTCGCCCTAGGCCTCTCTCCGCGCTGCCGCGCAGGGCCTCTGCCCCTCCCCGTCGGCGCCCAGGACGCGGACGCGGCCACCATAGGCGTGGGATCCACCTGCCGCCCGTCCGGTCCAGCCCCGCCTCGACTGGACGGCGGCGCCACCCCGGGCCCCGCACGCGTGGAGCCCCGACCCCCTACCGGCCGCACGTAGCAACTGGAGAGGATGCGCCCGCCTACCGCTCCTGCCCGGTCCCGGCTGGCCGGCCACCGGCACTCCTGCTCCCCTCAGCGGCTCAGCCCCTGAGCTTGTCTGCGTCAGTGCAGGTGCAGCACTGCAGCAGTGCCCCCAATCAGTGCCAGCAGCCTTAGCTACTGCCCACCCACCTCTATTCCCTCCTCTTCCTCCTCCTTCTCGACCAGCGCCGCCTCCTCGCCGCAGCTCACAACCTCGCAGTCCTCGCGCTCCCCTGCGTCGAGGGCCTCTTCGAGCACGTCCTATGCCTTCCCCTAGCGCCGTGCCGGCTGCTAGTCTCTGACCACTTCTCCGCTCTCTCATGGCTTCACCCCCTTTCGACGGGCTCACCGTGCGTGTCCTCCTCCACGATGGTCAGCTTGTCCAGGGCACCTTCGTGGCCTTCGATCGCGCCATGAGCCATGTCCTCCATGACTGTGTTGAAATCCACCCCAAGGCCAACCGTCACGTGCCCGGACCCCTTGTCTTCCCTCATATAGTGATCGCCTCCCTGGCAATCGAGCCCCCGTTGTCGCCCACCCCTCCTAGTAACCACGTCCGAGCTCCTCCTCTAGCTCTCTCCGCGCACCCTACGACCTCCCCACTGTCTTCCTCTCCCACCGATTGGGTGGTCTACTCCGGGGCCTCCTTCCACACTACTCCCACAACTAGTTCGTTATTCCACTCCCATCAACCCCACCCCTCACATCCTTCCTCCATCGTCGTAGGCAACGGTTCCACTCTCTCGGTTACCTCCGTAGGTGCATCAATTCTTCCAGGACCATTCTGCCTTAACGACGTCCTTGTTGCTCCCGGTCTGACTCATCCCCTCCTCTCGGTTCGTTGCTTCACTAGTGACAACCACTGCTTTATGGAGTTCGTCCCCTGGGGTCTCACCATACGCCACCTTCCCACACATGTTGTGCTCGCTCGCTGTGACAGCTCCGACCCCCTCTATTCTCTTCACTTGCCCTTCACTCCCCCACCAGAGTAGCCTCATCTCCTGCACTCACTACTACCACCACATCACATGCTCTTGCTACTACCACCACCTCCTCCGCCATTTGGCACCGTCGCCTCGGGCACCCTGGACCTGACGTCATGTCCCAGCTCTCCAGCCACTCAGACATATCCTATACTCGGGGCTCTTCTTGTTCCACCTCGATGTACAAGCTGTCCAGGCCTTTGATCTTGTCCACTGTGATCTCTGGACGTCTCCTGTCCTTAGCCTCTCTGGCTACAAATACTACCTGGTCATTCTGGATGACTACTCCCATTTTGTTTGGACTTTCCCCCTTCGGCTGAAGTCTGACACGTTTACCACCCTCACTCACTTCTTCGCCTAGGTCTCCACCCAATTTCGGTGCCCGGTCCGTGCACTGCAGTGTGACAAAGGCCGCGAGTTCGACAACCACGCCTCCCGCTCTTTCTTTCTCACCCATTGCGTCTCTCGTGCCCTTACACCTCTGCCCAAAATGGTCGTGTCGAACGCATGATTCGCACCACCACAAATATGATCTGCCGCCTTCTCTTCCAGGCGTCTCTCCCTGCCAGCTACTGGGCAGAAGCCCTGCACACCGCCACACACCTTCTCAACTGTCTTCCATCCAAGGCGGTGAACCACCCTACTCCCTACTTCGCCCTGTACGGCACAACCCCCACCTACGACCACCTTCGTGTGTTCGGCTGTGCCTGCTACCCTAACACTTCCACTACTGCCCCTCATAAGCTTTCTCCTCGCTCCACCCGCTGCCTCTTCCTTGGCTACTCCTCTGACCATAAGGGGTATCGGTGTCTAGACCTCGCCTCCCACCGCATCATCATCTCTCGTCACGTTGTCTTCGACGAGGATGTGTTTCCCCTTGCTGGCCCCTCCCCACCCACCAATCTCGAATCCCTCCTCGAGTCCGATCTGGTCTCCCCCTCCCCTAGGGTGCCCCGTCTTGCGCCGTTAGCCACACCCCGTGCGGCCTCGACGCCGCGGCTCGTGCATATTCCCACGCCACGCGTGGCCCCGTCGACCACGCATGTGCCACGCGCGGCCCCGTCGATCACGCCTGCGCCACGCGCGGCCCCGTCGTCCACGCCTGCTCCACGCATGGCCCCGTCGACCACACCTACGCCATGCATGGCCCCGTTGAAAGGGAAATAGGGTCAAACCTTTTCCTAAATGATTTTGGTGGTTGAATTGCCCAACACAACTAATTGGACTAACTAGTTTGCTCTATATTATATGTTCTACAGGTGCCAAAGGTTCATCTACAACTATTCTAAATCGACTGTCCAGAATACCGTAGATTATTCCGGACAGGAGAAGCTTTTTGGAAAAACAGACTAAGCGCGGCGACACTAGGATGACCCTCGGACAGAACCAATTTAAAAACCCAAGTCTACACTATGGACCGGCCGGAGGGAAAGCAAGCACCATCCGAGACCACGTGCGGACCGTCCGGCCTCAGGCGCGGACCGTCCGGTAGGTGAGGAACCGAAAAACCCGAAGGTGACGGGTTCGGTAAAATGAATTATAGCGTCCTCGCGGACCATCCGGGGTGCACGACTGGACCGTCCGCAACTGCCTTTATCTGACATCTGATGACGCATTTAATGCATTATAGCCGTTGATATAACCGTTACTACTGACCGTTGCGATTACAGTCGTTGATGTACAGGGGCGGACCGTCCGGACCAGGGGCGCGGACCGTCCGAGGTCGACAGAATTGGAGCAACGGCTAGGAAGTGGTTGGTGGCTATAAATACAACCCCAACCACCTCCATTCACTCAACCCAAGCATTCCAACCTTCAACATTCAATACAAGAGCTAGCAATCCATTCCAAGACACAATCAAAGCCTCCAATCTCTCCAAGTTCCACAATTGAGACAAGTGATCATTAGTGATTAGTGACTTAAGAGAGAGAGTGATCCGTGTGTTATTTGTCGCTCTTGTCGCTTGGCTTTTGCAATCGTGCTTTCTTCTTCCCCATTCTTATTCTCAAGACACTTGAAATCAAAGCAAGAGACACTAAGTTTGTAGTGGTCCTTGTGGGGTCTAAGTGACCCGTTTGATTAAGGAGAAAGCTCACTCGGTCTAAGTGACCGTTTGAGAGAGGGAAAGGGTTGAAAGAGACCTGGTCTTTGTGACCACCTCAATGGGGAGTAGGTTTGCAAGAACCGAACCTCGGTAAAATAAATCACCGTGTCACTCGCTTTACTTCTTGGTTGATTTGTTTTCGCCCTCTCTTTCGGACTCGACTATATTTCTAACGCTAACCCCGACTTGTAGTTGTGCTTATACTTTATAAAATTCAGATTTGCCTATTCACCCCCCTCTTGGCGACTTTCAATTGGTATGAAAGCTCGGTACTTCAATAGGTCCTAACTGCTAGAAGTGATATCGGGAGCATCCGCCATGAGGGAGATCGGGACCGGCGACAAGTCCGCAAGCTCGGGGAGAACACATTCAAGGGAGTCCGCCCACAAGCACAAGGAGGAATCCTCTTCCTCCATCAAGTCCCAACGGAAGGGTGACAAGAAGAAGAAGATGAAGAAGGTGGTCTACTACGAGACCGACTCTTCGTCACCCTCCACCTCCGGCTCGGAATCGGCATCCGCCACTTCTAAGCGCCATGAGCGCAAGAAGTATAGTAAGATGCCCCTTCGCTACCCTCGTATTTCAAAACGCACTCCATTATTTTCCGTCCCATTAGGCAAACCACCTATGTTTGTAGGTGAAGATTATTCTATGTGGAGTGATAAAATGAGGCATCACCTAACCTCACTCCACAAAAGCATATGGGATATTGTTGAGTTTGGAGCACAGGTACCAAAGAAAGGTGACAAGGATTATGATTCGGAGGAGGTCGAACAAATCCAACACTTCAACTCCCAAGCCACTACTATACTCCTCGCCTCTCTAAGTCGAGAGGAGTATAATAAGGTGCAAGGGTTGAAGAGTGCCAAAGAGATTTGGGACGTGCTCAAGACCGCGCACGAAGGAGATGAGGTGACCAAGACCACCAAGAGGGAAACGATCGAGGGGGAGCTCGGTCGGTTCATGCTCAACCAAGGAGAAGACCCGCAAGCCATGTACAACTGGCTAAAGACCTTGGTAAACCAAGTGCGCAACCTCGGGAGCACAAAATGGGAAGACCATGAAATGGTCAAGGTTATTCTTAGATCACTTGTTTTTCTTAACCCTACTCAAGTTCAATTAATTCGTGGTGATCCTAGATATAAACTAATGTCTCCCGAGGAAGTGATAGGAAAATTTGTGAGCTTTGAATTGATGATCAAAGGCTCCAAGAAAATCATCGAGCAAGGCGCCTCCTCCACACCCGATGTACAACCCGTTGCATTCAAGGCGACGGAGGAGAAGAAAGAAGAGTCTACATCAAGTAGACTTCCCATTGACGCCTCCAAGCTCGACAACGAGGAAATGGCGCTCATCATCAAGAGCTTTCGCCAAATCCTCAAGCAAAGGAAAGGGAAAGATTACAAGCCCCGTTCCAAGAAGGTTTGCTACAAGTGTGGTAAGCCCGGTCACTTCATAGCAAAATGTCCTATTTCTAGTGATAGTGACAGGGGCGACGACAAGAGGGGGAAGAAGAAGGAGAAGAAGAGGAACTACAAGAAGAAGGGTGGCGATGCCCATGTTTGCCGAGAGTGGGACTCCGACGAGAGCTCCACTGACTCCTCCGACAACGAGGACGCCGCCAACATCGCCATCAACAAGGGCCTCCTCTTCCCCAACATTGGCCACAAGTGCCTCATGGCAAAGGACGGCAAGAAGAAGAAGGTAAAATCATGATCCTCCACTAAATATGCAACCTCTAGTGATGAGGATAATTCTAGTGATGATGAGGATAACTTGCTTACTCTTTTTGCCAATCTTAACATGCAACAAAAAGAGAAATTCAATTAATTGATCAGTGCTATTCATGAGAAGGATGAACTCTTGGATAGCCAAGAGGACTTCCTTATTAAGGAAAACAAAAAGCATGTTAAGGTTAAAAATGCTTATGCTCTAGAGGTAGAAAAATGTGAAAAATTAACTAGTGAGCTAAGCACTTGCCATGACACTATTTCTAGCCTTAGAAATGAAAATGCCAAATTAATTGCTAAGGTTGAGAAATCAAATGTTTGTGATGATTCAATTGTTAATCTTAGAAATGATAATGCTAGTTTAATTGCTAAGATTGACATGTTGAATGAATCTCTTGCTAGCCTTAAGATTGAGAATGAAAAATTAATTGCTAAGGCTAAAGATTTAAATGTTTGCAATGATGCTATTACCAATCTTAGAGATGAGAATGCTATTTTACATGCTAGGATTGTTGAATTAAATGATTGCAAACCCTCTACATCTACGATTGATCATGTTTCTATTTGCACTAGATGTAGAGATGTTAATGTAGATGCTATTCATGATCACCTTGCTTTAATTAAACAACAAAATGATCACATAGATACATTAACTGCTAAAATCAATGAGCATGACTTGGAAAATGAAAATTTTATATTTGCTAGAAGCATGCTCTATAGTGGGAGACGCCCTGGCATTAAGGATGGCATTGGCTTCCAACAGGGAGACAATGTCAAGCTTAACGCCCCTCCTAAAAGATTGTCTAATTTTGTTAAGGGCAAGGCTCCCATGCCTCAGGATAACGACGGCTATATTTTATATCCTGCTGGTTATCCTGACGATAAGATTAGGAGAATTCGTGCCAAGAAGACTCATTATGTTTCTCACCATGCTTTTATTTATAAGAATGAGGCTTCTAGCTCTAGGCGTTCTACCCATGTTAAAATGTCTAAGAAGAAATCTCCTATTGCATCAAGTGATCATAACATTTCATTTAAGACCTTTGATGCTTCATATGTTTTAACTAACAAATCAGGCAAAGTAGTTGCCAAATATGTTGGGGCCAAACACAAGGGCTCAAAGACTTGTGTTTGGTTACCCAAGGTGCTTGTTTCTAGGGGTGGGCATTTTAAAACCGAAAACCGAACCCGAACCCGAACCGAACCCGAATAGACCGAATTATTGGTCTATTCGGGTTTTCGGGTTCGGGTTCGGTTCCTATATGTGCTATATTTCGGGTTATGGGTTCGGGTTCGGTTCCTAACCTATAAAACCCGAATAGACCTAATAACCCGAAATATAAAAAAGCTCTTAATATGTGATGGTATTATTATATGATTTATGAACTTATTAGCTAGAAATAATGATATCATCTAAACGATAGTATATATATCTTTGTATGCTAATTTTTATAGTCACTTGTTGTAGTAATAGTACTTTCAATTAATTATTCATTGTCTATATTTTAACAAAATATACTAGTCTCTCTACAATTCGGGTCTATTCGGTGGACCGAATAGACCGAACCAAAATTGTGAGTCTATTCGGGTTCGGTTCCTAAAATATTTTTGGAAATTTCGGTTCTCATTTTTCAGAACCCGAAATTTCACAAACCCGAATAGACCGAACCGAATTACCCTAATAGACCGAATGCCCAGCCCTACTTGTTTCTAATGTCAAAGGACCCAAGACCGTTTGGGTACCTAAGAACAAGGCCTAAATTTGTTTTATAGGTTTATGCATCCGGGGGCTCAAGTTGGATAATTGATAGCGGGTGCACAAACCACATGACTGGGGAGAAAAGGATGTTCTCCTCCTACGAGAAAAATCATGATCCCCAACGAGCTATCACATTCGGGGATGGAAATCAAGGTTTGGTCAAAGGACTTGGTAAAATTGCTATATCACCTGACCATTCTATTTCCAATGTTTTTCTTGTAGATTCTTTAGATTACAACTTGCTTTCTGTTTCTCAATTATGCAAAATGGGCTACAATTGTCTTTTTACGGATATAGGTGTTACTGTCTTTAGAAGAAGTGATGATTCAGTAGCATTTAAGGGGGTGTTAGAGGGTCAGCTATATTTAGTTGATTTTAATAGAGCTGAACTCGACACTTGCTTAATTGCTAAGACTAACATGGGTTGGCTCTGGCACCACCGACTAGCCCACATTGGTAGGGGTGGGCATTTTAAAACCGAAAACCGAACCCGAACCCGAACCGAACCCGAATAGACCGAATTATTGGTCTATTCGGGTTTTCGGGTTCGGTTCCTATATGTGCTATATTTCGGGTTATGGGTTCGGGTTCGGTTCCTAACCTATAAAACCCGAATAGACCTAATAACCCGAAATATAAAAAAGCTCTTAATATGTGATGGTATTATTATATGATTTATGAACTTATTAGCTAGAAATAATGATATCATCTAAACGATAGTATATATATCTTTGTATGCTAATTTTTATAGTCACTTGTTGTAGTAATAGTACTTTCAATTAATTATTCATTGTCTATATTTTAACAAAATATACTAGTCTCTCTACAATTCGGGTCTATTCGGTGGACCGAATAGACCGAACCAAAATTGTGAGTCTATTCGGGTTCGGTTCCTAAAATATTTTTGGAAATTTCGGTTCTCATTTTTCAGAACCCGAAATTTCACAAACCCGAATAGACCGAACCGAATTACCCTAATAGACCGAATGCCCAGCCCTACACATTGGGATGAAGAATCTTCATAAGCTTCTAAAGGGAGAACACATTTTGGGACTAACAAATGTTCATTTTGAGAAAGACAGGGTTTGTAGTGCATGTCAAGCAGGGAAGCAAGTTGGTGTTCATCATCCACACAAGAACATCATGACGACCGACAGGCCGCTTGAGCTACTTCACATGGATCTATTCGGCCCGATCGCTTACTTAAGCATCGGCGGGAGTAAGTATTGTCTTGTTATTGTGGATGATTATTCTCGCTTCACTTGGGTATTCTTTTTGCAGGAAAAATCACAAACCCAAGAGACATTGAAGGGATTCTTGAGACGAGCTCAAAATGAGTTCGGCTTAAGGATCAAAAAGAATAGAAGCGACAACGGGACGGAGTTCAAGAACTCTCAAATTGAAGGCTTTCTTGAGGATGAGGGCATCAAGCATGAGTTCTCTTCTCCCTACACGCCACAACAAAATGGTGTAGTGGAGAGGAAGAATAGAACTCTATTTGACATGGCAAGGACCATGCTTGATGAGTACAAGACCTCAGACCGGTTTTGGGCGGAAGCAATCAACACCGCTTGCTACGCCATCAACCGTCTCTATCTACACCGAATCCTCAAGAAGAAATCTTATGAACTCCTCACCGGTAAAAATCCCAATGTTTCATATTTTAGAGTCTTTGGTAGCAAATGCTCTATTCTTGTTAAAATAGGTAGAAAATCTAAATTTGCTCCTAAGGCTGTAGAAGGCTTTTTACTTGGTTATGACTCAAACACAAGGGCATATAGAGTCTTTAACAAGTCCACTGGACTAGTTGAAGTTTCTTGTGACATTGTGTTTGATGAGACTAACGGCTCTCAAGTAGAGCAAGTTGATCTTGATGAGCTAGATGATGAAGAGGCTCCATGCATCGCGCTAAGGAACATGTATATTGGGGATGTGTGTCCTAAGGAATCCGAAGAGCCTCCACATGCACAAGATCAACCATCTTCCTCAATGCAAGCATATCCACCAACCCAAGATGAGGATCAAGCTCAAGAGGATGAAAATGAAGATCAAGAAGACGTGCCACTTCAAGAGGAGGACAATGATCAAGGGGGAGATGCTAATGATCAAAACAAGGAAGATGATGAGGGTCTAAGGCCGCCACACCCAAGAGTCCATCAAGCATTACAACGAGATCACCCCGTGAACTCCATCCTCGGCGATATTCATAAGGGGGTAACCACTCGATCTCGTGTTGCTCATTTTTGTGAACATTACTCCTTTGTGTCTTCTATTGAGCTATACAGGGTAGAAGACACATTAAGGGATTCGGATTGGGTGTTGGCAATGCAAGAGGAACTCAACAACTTCACGAGGAATGAGGTATGGCATCTTGTTCCACGTCCTAACCAAAATGTTGTAGGAACCAAGTGGGTCTTTGAAAGTAGCCTAGAGGGGGGGTGAATAGGCTAATCTGAATATTTTCACAACAAACTTCGAAAGATTGTTAGATACACAGTTCGACTGGTGCAGGCCAGTTCAACAGCTACGTGCGCAAGTTGAACCACTATGAACCAATCCAACTGTTTTATAAACTTTAGACTAAAATCTACTCGAAAAAGTATTTCGCAAGTTCTTGAGAGAAGTAAGATATAGCTAAGTGAGGATGAAAAGATGAATATGTAAAGGCTATTTTACTTCTAGATAAACTCTACGGAGAAATCTTTATGTCAATCTTGCAAGTAAAAAATATCTCAAGTTAAAACAAGCAAGAACACAAGACACAAGATTTAATCCGAGGTTCGGCCACACCACAAAGGTGTCCTACTCCCCGTTGAGGAGCCCACAAAGGGTCGGGTCTTTTTCAACCCTAATCCTCCAAAAGCCGACCACAAAGGTCAAGGCAATCTCTTATTATCTTAGCTCAAAGAGCGGGTGATACAAACTTCTTAGGGTCGTCCACAAATTTGGAGACTCCCAAGCAACCTCGAAAGATCTTGAAACCTAGGGTTTCAAGAACACCAAGAACGCACAAGAGGGGTTTGCACAAGCTCAAGTCTTTGAAAAAGAGATGGGAGAGGAAAACCAAATCGTGAGCACAAGCACAAACTTCACACCCAAGAGCTCCTCCAACAAGGTTGAATCTTGAGGAAGATTTAAGTGTGAGAGAGATGGAGAGATGAGTGCTTTGTCTCAAGTTAGGTGAGCAATAAATGAGTGAGTGTTCAGCCCACTTGAAGAAGAGAGAGAGGGGGTCTATTTATAGTCACGGCTCAAAAACTAGCCGTTTGACCAAAAACCCCGCTGAAAACCGGTTGAACCGCCCCCTAGGGCGGTTGAACCGCCCCCTGACAGGTCAGCAGTCTGTCTGCCAGTCTGACTACCAGACTGACCTGCAGGCGGGTCAGACAGGCCAGGACCGGTTGAACCACCCCCTAGGGCGGTTGAACCGCCCCCTGACACCCCTGGCGACCTGACTGCCAGTCTGACTGGCAGACTGCAGATCAGAAGTCAGAGGGTCAGAGACCAGTTGAGCTGCCCCCCAGGACCAGTTCAGCTGGTCTAGACCAGAGAGTTTTGGAGAGAAAACCCCAGCTCAGCTGCCCTGGGGCAAGTTCAGCTGGGTATGGTCAGAGAGGTCCATAGCTGAAGTTGAAGTTCAGCTGGAGTTGAAAGTTCAACTCAGCTGAAGTCCAGCTCAGCTGAAAAGCTCAGCTGCAGCTGAAGAAGCTCATCACAGCTGAAGTTAAGTTCAGCTGGAAAGCTCAGCTGCAGTTGAAGAAGTTCAGCTGTTTTTCAGCAAGAACACTCTAGGTTTCTCAACCCAAACCATGGTCAGCCAAATAAAGTTAAAGTGATTTTTGGTTTTCAAAAATAGCTTTTGAATTAGAGGACTTGAGCTATAGCAAACACCTGTACCTGTGCGGAAAAGAACAGGGAAGAATTACATCATGCAACACAAGATTTTACATAAATTTTTATACGTCCGTTGCATGAAGTCCTTGGTGCTTCCTTAAGTTCCTGTTTCCTTCTAATCAAACACTGAGAACAAAAACTGTTAGTACCCTTATTTGTTTTGTCATTAAATCACCAAAACCCTCACTTGGGGTTGATTGCACTTACAATCTCCCCCTTTTTGGTGATTGATGCCAAAACAATTAAGGTCAAAAAGATATATATTTGCAATAGAAAATTTCTTTTGAATGATTGTATGTAGATGGCTCCCCCTAAATGTGTGCACGATTGTGAATCCAACGTCTTGACATAATATGTCATGTGAGCAACACATTTAGAGATAGTGACAAAAACCATACTAAATACAATCATCCGAGGGGTGCAAGAGTGTCATAACAGGAGTTGTGATGCACATGACTATCTCTAAAAACACATTATTTTTACTTCATAGCAGAGTAGTCATTACAAACTGATAGGACAAAAGATGATGGCCAGAAGACCATCATATTACTTTGAATAACAATCCAACAATTTTATTTCATACAATGGTAAAAAAAGTACAAGCCACAACAGTGGCCAAAAACAAAAATAATCCAAAAGAAAACCGAAAGAACCACAAACTAGAAGTTGGATTTTCTCCCCCTTTTTTGCAACAAGTACCAAAAACGGAGAGAGAGACAAGGATACAAGAATCAATATCCTCTAGGAGGAGGATATGACGGAGGATATGATGGAGGATATGAAGTGTAGTCAGGGAAAAAAGTCCTCATCGCGTCCTCCTCAAAAGTGGAGTCCCGAGGTGGCTCATCAGCCGCAGAAAAAACAGATGCCGAAGATGTACGATGATCAGGAGGAGGTGGAGGGTGGTGGTGGTAACCAGAGCCGGATGGCCTAGGGTCACCAGGAATGGGTCCCGGACCCGGGTAAGGAGGCGGAGGGTGGGAGGATGATTGACCCGGATCCCCATGGTAGGGAGGCGGGGCAAACTCCTCGCGATCATCAACATAGGCTTCTTCTTCATCATCGTCTGCAGACATAAAAGGCACCCCGTAGGCCTGCTGGTGCCACTCATTGATCTCCGGGGGAGGAGGATGGAGAGGCACATCAGGCGAACGAGGGACAAAAGGCATGCCCATGGTGGAAGCTTGACGACGAAGATTGTCGTCAGTCTCCCGCTGACGCCGTGCCACCTCATGGACATCAACAGAAATGTTGCGGCACATGGAGAAAAATGCCGCAAACCCATGGACCAAGCGAGCACCCATCCCGCGGCCACGACCTCGACCACGACCACGAGCACGTGGCATGGGAGATCTGCGGCCAGGAGAGGGACGCGAGGCAGCAACGGGGGGAGAGGAGGATGGATGATGGGGAGGCTGGCGAGGTGGCTCAGTGGAGGAGGCAGGGCCTCCAGATCGTGAGGGAGCCCGCTTCGTACGAGCAGCTGGGTTGGAGGAATCAACCCAGTAGGGTACGTAGCGGGAGTGTTTGATGGGTTTTTCGAAGTGGGTCTGGGTGACCACTTCGATCATCTTCATGATAAAGGGTGCATGAAGACACCCTCTGAGAGGAGACCAGGAAGCACGGACGATCTCTTCCCAGATCATGTCAAACACATTGATATGGGCAAGACTGTTTGGAGCAAGGAGGAGGAGGAAGACGCGACTCTCCCCAAGGACGTTCATTTGATTTCCGCCCTTCGGGAGAACGGTCATCCGGGACAAAGAATTAAGGTACCTGTAGTACCTATGCATGTTAGCGGTTGTCCAGAACTCCCGCTCAGTAGAGACATGAATGAATTCCGTCTCTTCCCGCATGGGCAGCCGAATGTCATGCACTCGCATGTTGTTGCCCTGAATATCTGCATCAGAGAAGCCCAGAATATGGGCAAAACGACGATAACTGACTTTGTGCCAGTTACCCTGGATGAAGAAATACATTACTGGGTAATCATACCCATCGGCTTCCTCATCTACTTTCTTTATCCAGAGGGTGGCATAGAACTGAGCTACCACCTCGTCGTTCCAGGGGTATTCCATGGTCATAATGTTTCGTAACCCCTTTCTCTCTAAGTTTACGAGAGTTGACGTCATGTCAGCATCTCCCATATTCTCACAACCCTCCCAGTCAATAAACCTATGTCTAACGACTGGGTGTTTCTTGGAAAGAATGACAGAATTGTAGAAGTCAGCCTGGAAAAGATTCCAGAACCGAGGGTCCTGGACACCAGGATGACGAGGAGTGAGAGTAGGGTTGGTGAACCTCAGGCGCTGAAGGGTGTCTATTCCCTTCAGAGTGAAGTCGACGGGAGATTCATGCGGACCGCGGCTGACGTTCGTCGGATGCATGTGCAGTCCGATGAGGTAGAGAGCATCAGGCGCCGGAAGGTCGACGAAGTCGTCGAAAGCCCCATCCTCCTCCTGGCAAGGAGCATACCCAGAGGAAGACGTGCTACGACGAGGACGAGAGGCGCCAACCTTTTGGCGTCTCCCGCGAGTCGGCTGCGAGGGCATGGAAGAGCCCTCGCCATCCATCCGACCAGAGCCACGTCCTCTCTTAGAGAGGGAGCGACGAGGCGGAGGAGAGGGGACGGGAGATTCCTCCTGAATCTCGTCCGAGTTGCTGCTAAACTCAATCACTGAAGGGTTGCGACGACGCACCATGATTGAAAAGGTGGTGAAACTGTGAACCGGTTGAGGTGTGTGAAAGAGAGGCTCTAAAGGTTGTGAAGCGACTAAGGCGAGAGTGAATGAAGTGGGAGAAGAGAAGGGGAGTGTCAAATATATATAGGCAGTTGAGCTGGTCCTCAGGACCGGTTCAACCGCCCCCATGGGCCAGTTCAGCTGGTTCTGACCAGTGTGGTCAGAGAGCCAGAAACAGCAGAGGGAAGATGCCAAAAATTCAAATTTCTGACGCAGGATTCTGAAAAAGTGTACTACAGAGATTCCATGCAAAAAAAACAAAACCAAGTGTCTGCGCAGATGAGACCGGACGGCAAAAGAAAAAGAACTGCGCAAAAGAAAAGTTCTGCGCGCCCTGTATCCCTCACACTGCTGCACGGAAGTGACAAAAAAATAGTTTCCTTGCTGCGCGGGAGACACAACGACTGGTCACAAGAACAAAAGGCTGCGCACACGGCAGTGGAGTGTGGCTGTGACCAAAAAAACTGTCCGCGCAGCTGCTGGAAGCGACTGGACAGAGAAAAAAAAACACTGGCGCCCCTGACACGCATGCATGGCTGTGAGGAGGAGAGAAAAAATCTGCAGCATGGCGCGCGGGCTGAGCAGAAGCGTCCAAAAAAATTCTGCACGCGCCCAGCAGAGGAGAAGTGACCGGACAGAACAAATAAAAAAGTGGCGCACACTGACGCTGCTGAGCGGCAGCAAGCAAAAAAAAATCTACGCGCCCAGCAGAGGAAGTGACCGGTCAATAAGAAAAAGAAAAAAAATGTTGTGCGCCTTGCAGAGTGCGACCGGATTAAAAAATTTGCACGTTAGGCAGCCAGCAGAAGTGGAAGCGACCGGTCAATAGAGAAAAAGATGCTGCGCGCCCAGCAGGATGTGACCGGAAAAAAAATCCCGCGCATCTGACGCTGCTGCAGCTGACAGACCTGCGAGGACAGGCCTGCGCGGACAGACCGGGTAGAGACCGGTTCAACCGGTCCACTATGCCGGTCCAACCGGTATTAACCAGGATGGTCCTGGTAAAAACTGGTAAAAACAGCTGAGCTGAAGTTCAGCTGGCCTCCTCCAGCTGAACTAGAAAGTTCAGCTGGTCAAGCCAGTTGAGCCCCAAAAAAATCTTAGCACTAAAATTCATTCGAATTTTAACATTTTCACCAAGTTTTTGAAAGATCATCACAAAGCTTTTAAAACTATCAATCAAAAATAGTGAATCAAACAATTTTTGTGACCGTTTTCAAGTTAAGTTACGAGAATCCAAGATATTTAATTCACTCCTAAGAAAGCAAAACCTAGTCTCATCGAGGGGTTTTGTGAAGATATCGACTAGTTGATTTTCGGTGCTCACATGAAACAATTCGATATCTCCTTTGGCTTCGTGGTCTCTCAAAAAATGGTGTCTGAGGTCAATATGTTTAGTTCTAGAGTGTTGCACAGGGTTGTTTGCAAGTTTTATGGCACTCTCATTGTCACACAAAAGTAGAATTTTGTTAAACTCACAACCAAAATCTCTAAGGGTTTGCTTCATCCATAACAACTGTGCACAACATGCCCCAGCTGCTATGTACTCAGCTTCTGCAGTGGAAAGTGCAACACAATTTTGTTTCTTGGAACTCCATGATACTAAGGATCGCCCAAGGAATTGGCAAGTCCCAGTAGTGTTTTTTCGATCTACTTTGCAACCGGCATAATCTGAGTCAGAATAGCCAAGTAAATCGAAAAGGGAGCCTTTGGGATACCATAATCCTAGGTTTTGGGTGTGAACTAAGTATCTTAGAATTCTCTTAACTGCTACAAGATGGCAATCTTTAGGATTTGCTTGAAAACGTGCACACATGCAAACACTCAACATTATATCAGGTCTAGATGCACATAAGTAAAGCAGTGATCCTATCATTGATCTATATAATTTTTGATCTACAGGTTTACCTTCCTCATTTAGGTCGAGATGTCCATTTGATGACATTGGAGTCTTGGCGTGTTTTGTCTTTTCCATGCCAAACTTCTTGAGCATATCTTGTGTATATTTGGTTTGGCATAGAAAAGTACCTTCCTTGAGCTGTTTGACTTGAAATCCCAGGAAGTATTTAAGCTCGCCCATCATAGACATCTCAAACCTGTTCGTCGTTACTTTGCTAAACTCTTCACAAAATTTTTCATTAGTACTACCAAATATAATGTCATCAACATATACTTAGCACACAAATAATTCATTGTCAACTTTTCTAGTAAATAGGGTAGAGTCAGCTTTTCCTATTGTAAACCCATTCTTAATTAAAAAATCTTTAAGACAGTCATACCAAGCTCTAGGGGCTTGTTTAAGTCCGTAGAGTGCCTTGTGAAGTAGATAAACATGATTTGGCTTCTTTGGATCTTCAAAACCCGGTGGTTGCTCCACATATACTCTCTCTTGTAGTGGTCCATTTAGAAATGCGCTCTTGACATCCATTTGATATAGCTTGAAATCATGGTTAGTAGCATATGCAATTAATATTCTAATTGATTCTAACCTTGCTACCGGCGCATATGTTTCGCCAAAATCAAGTCCTTCCACTTGAGTGTAGCCTTGGGCAACCAACCGTGCTTTGTTTCTTGTAACCACGCCATGTTCATCTTGTTTGTTCCTAAAGACCCATTTAGTCCCAATCACATTTTGTTTGGGTCTTTGGACTAAGGACCAGACTTCATTCCGGGTGAAGTTGTTCAACTCCTCTTGCATGGCAATTATCCAATCCGGATCACCCAATGCTTCTTCAACCTTAAGTGGCTCAAGAGAGGAAACAAACGAGTAAAATTCACAAAAATTAGCTAAACGAGATCGAGTCGTTACCCCTCTCCTGATGCTACCCAGGATGTTGTCCACCGGATGATCCCTTTGAATTGTATGATGGACTCTTGGATGAGGCACTGATGGTTGTCTTTGTATTTGCTCCTCCTCATCATTCACTTGATCAAGAGGCACTTCACCATCAATGCTTTTGTGTTCATCTTCTACCACTGTTGGCATCCTTTGATGATTTTCTTCATGGCTTGGATGACTTGAGGTTGATGGGTTTGCTTGGGTGGAGACTGTTGGAACTTGCTCTCAGTCGCAAGGAGGCCAACAAGAGTGAACAGTGATGACAACAGGGTTACGTGCTAGAAGGCAATAGCTCTGTTAATCTGGCCTCCCACGGGCACTGTGCAGGGGTATTTATAGGTACCTGAGCGCCCAGCGCCTTGTGCTAAGGACGCATGTGCCCTCAGCTACCTAGGTTATCCCCAGAATATTCCCATAAAGCGGGGTTACAGACTATAATTACAGGGATGCCTTTACAAATTAGGCCCGTAACACGCGGCGGCCACGCAGGGCCCGTTACAATGGGCCGGATCGCACGGGGGCCTCTGAGCTGGACGAGGCCGCACTGTGGGATGACGTCGTCGCCGGTCTTCGTCTGGTGCCGATCAAGCGAAGGGTGTCCCTGCCTATTTTGTCTCTGTCAGACCAGCGGCTGCAGCGAAGACTTCGAGCGAAGGGTGGCGTCTTTGCCTTCGCCCCAACATTTGCCCTCCGAGGGACCAGTTCGACAAAGTCACCTGGTGCCGAAGACGTCGCTAGATGGCGGAGACGCTGCCCTCGCTCGAAGTGGTTCCGCGGGGGTTTTTGATGTGACCGTTGATTGACGGCGTACTGTTGGATTGCGGGTTTCCCGAAGCGCCGCGCCCTATTGGATTGCGGGTTTCCCGAAGAGCCGCGCCCTGCCTATAAAAGGGGGCTGGGGTCGGCGCTTTTTGAACTTCACTTTCCGCGCTCCGTGAAAACCCTAGCCGCCCGCCGTCTTGCTGCTCGTCTGCCCGCCGTGCTCTTGTTCGCCGGACATCTGGCTCGAGTGAAGCAGACCGCCCGCCGCCGCCGACGGTACGTAGCGATGCCGACCTCCTCTTCTTCCGCTGCCGCTACGCCGCCGGCCGATTCCTCGCCGCCGGCCGCCGCCTCGTCTGATGAGACGCTGAGTAGTTTGATGGCGGAGGAGTTGCGCGCCGGCGATTCTGTTGATTTTGGCGTGTCGCGGATGTCATCGGTCCGCGTGCAAGATATGCAGCGGTTGGGTTACTTCGGCGGCGGAGTTGCTCGTGTCCCGGGGATGGAGGAAGTCCCCGAGCCGGAGGGCGAGTTGGTTGTTTTCGAGGCGTTCTTCGCCGCCGGTCTCCGCTTGCCTGCGCACCGATTTGTTGGCGAAGTCCTGCGCAGGTTCAACGTTCAGATACATCAGCTGACACCGAATGCCGTGGTGGCTCTGTCGAAGTATGTCTGGGCGACGACTTCGTACGGCGGACAGCCATCGGTCGAAGTTTTTGCGAAGTATTATTGTTTGCACTGGCAGAAGAGGATGATTGGGGACGAAGTTGCTCAGTTTGGGTCCTGCACGTTCACGCCGAAGACCGGCAAGACCACGATGCAGGTAGTCGAGTTGGTTCCTTGCGCCCACAACAAGTGGGGCAACTGGAATGAATTTTGGTTTTACGTTGCTGAGGGTACCGTCGAAGGCCATGAGGGACTCCCCGTGTCTGAGATGTGTTCTCATTTTTACTCAGCGTACCCGCCCTTTGAAGTGGCAGAGGAGGATGTGGACGAAGGGGC
This sequence comes from Zea mays, assembly GCF_902167145.1. NCBI lineage: Eukaryota > Viridiplantae > Streptophyta > Magnoliopsida > Poales > Poaceae > Zea > Zea mays. The sequence goes on along the minus strand of NC_050096.1, from coordinate 67,405,509 downwards.
CCTTCGGTGCGCCGCCGGCCTGAGCAGTGGGCGCGATTTGGTTGAAGAGTTTGTCGCGTACGGGGTATGGCCCTTGGCGCATGGCTGAGCGTTGGGCGAAGTGTGCCCTCGCCAGATGCCTTTTCACGGTGGAAGGGTGGTGCGAAGTCCTGCCTTCGCGCTGAATCTGCAAAGCCGCGACCCGGCCGCCTTTGTGCGTGAGGCGGAGGATGGGGCGGTGCGGCTCGTTGGACGTTACGTGCCGAGGACAGAGGGCCAGCGCAGCTTTGATATCCACGGGTCGAATGACCGTTTGAACAGGGTTTTTGAATTAAATCAATTGCCGTATCACGGCTATCCTGGTCAAGACGACGTGGACCGCCGTGGGAAGAAGCCGGTGGTGGAGACTAGAGACGACCCTGCGCCGGCGGCCGCCCCATCCTCTAAAAAGAGAAAATTAGGTACTGCTATGGGAGGACTTGGGGTTTCTGATAGTTTTGCTAGAGAGTTGATGAGGACGTGCGCGGCCCCGGGGGGAAGGATGTCTTCGCCCGAGCTCCGGGAGTCTTCGGCTCGGATGCTGAGGGTTACCGGGGGTTGCTGGCCTAGGAATGTTCCTATCCCCCGCGCGGCTGGCGAGGACTTTTTTACATCTCGCATGGTTCGTGAATGGAGAGTTTTTCCTTACGGGCGGAATATTGCTGCTGTTGTGTCGGCAGTGATGGACAAGGACCGCCAGGGAGCAGCACAAAAGCGCCAGGCGGTTGTTAGGCTCGTTGAAGCTAGGCCGAAGAGGCAGCGGGGGTCTGCGAAGGCTGCGGCCCCCGGTGGAGGCAAGCCGCCGCTGGCGGCGAAGTCGGGCGCCCCTGCGTCTAGCAAAGCGCCGGAGGCGACGGCAGGCGCCGGGGGCTCAAAATCGGCGAAGGCAGTGCCACCGGCCAGCAGAGTGCCGGAGGTCGCGAAGGCGGCCCGAGCGTTGTCTTCGGCAGGCAAGCGTGTCGCCGACTTCGCCACCGATATTAGTGTGGAGGACTATCTTGGTGGTAAGTCGTTGGCTCCTCTCTCTTTTTTTATTATTATTGTTATTATTATTATTTATTCGTCGACACGTCGCAGGGTCGGACGAAGGCCAACTTGCTATAGTTGTGCCTGCCGCGGCGACAACGACGGCTGCCGTAACGCCAAAGGCGAAGGGCGGGGCTCTTAACGCCGGAGGCGAGGTGGTGGCCCTCGCGGCTGTCAGGGATGAGGCGGGCGCTGCGTCCCGCCGGCTGAAGGAGGTGGTGGAGTCGCTAAGTCAGGTCCGCTGAGCCAGACTTCGCCTTTTTTTTGCCGGGGCCGCAGTCTTATGTGTGTTGTGCAGGTGGCTGACTTTGCCAACCGCACGGCGTCGGGTGCCCTCACGGCAGTTGTGTCTGCCGAAGTCGAGAGACTTCGGACACAACGTGCTGACGCCGTCCGAGAGAAGTCGGCCGCCGACAGCAAGTGCCGCAAGCTGGCGGACAAGGTGGCCGCGCTGGAGGGGGAGAAGGCTGACCTCCGGCGCCAATTGGCGGGGGAGAGGAGGGAGACCAACGAGGCCCTCGTCAAGGCGCAGGCTGCGTAGGCGGAGGCCAATCTGGCATGGGCGGAGGGCAATCTTGCCAGGGAGCGCGCCGAGCAGCTGCAGGAGCGGCTCATCGCCCTGGAGAGCCGCGTGGAGCGGGCCGAGGCCGTGACGCGCGCGGAGGCCGAACGGACGCGCACACAGCTTATGGATACATATCGTGAGCTGGGTGCGCGGACCGGTGACTTCGAAGTGCCGGACCGAGAGCCCGGACTTCGCTGTCTGGAATGGGTGCAGGAGGAGCTGCAGGCACTCCCCACTGTCGTGGAGGGGTTTATGTCGTACGCCTCCCTGGTCACCTGCGAGGGGGCGATGAACGCGCTCTCCCGCGAAGGGTGCCGGCACTTCGAGGTCTTCGACCAGGCCGATGAAGATTTTGAGCGAGATATCTATAAGGTTGAAGACCCCGTAGTGAAGGAATCCGCCGGGGCCAACTACGACCGGATGTGGGGTCCACACGGTCGCGAGGTGGTCAGGGAGCGGGCCGAGACGGCGAGGGCTCAGGTAACGTTTTCGTTTGTTTGGCGTTTGTTGGATGTGGGTTGTGCGTGTGTTTGCTGAATTTTGTGTGTTTTGTCTTAGGCGGCGCGTGGCGAGCAGGTGGACGACTTCGGGGCGTTGAACAGCGCGCTGCCTGACCCGGAGCCGACCCCGGCGGAGGCCGTGTCTGGGGTCGTCCTGGAGCCAACCCCGGAGGCTGCGGAAGACGCACCGGATGCCCCCGCATCCGCTGCGGCCGGCGAAGACCTGCCCCCGAAGGTGGCCGAAGGCGCGCCTGATGCCCCCGCAGCTGCTGCGCTGAGTGCTGAAGATCCCGCGGCGGTGGCGGCGGAAACAACAGCGGAAGCAACGGCGGAGCCAACGGCGGAGGCTCCCGCAACGTCAGGGCCTTCGCAGGTGGCGTAGTGGGTGTAGAGGGTTGGGGAATTTTGGATATGTTGCTGAATTTTGGTTGCTGCGCAGGTTCAAGATTTTGGGCCTACGCACGCAACCGCTACTACTAAATTTTTGGCGGCTTCGAACGCGGAAGGTGGTAATGAATGTGGTGGATCTGCATCTGAGTTTTTTGATTTTGCTGACTCTGGGAGCTCGGTTGAGTGGACTGAGGAGTCGTCGGAGGAGGACTTGGACTACTTTGCGGCCTTGGATGTGGCTGCGGCGGAGGCTTCGCCACACGCCGCGGACGCACAAAATGTGCCAGGTCCTAGCACCGGGCGCCGACGACGAAGGGCGGTTGCGAAGCGTAGGGTTAGTGGGGAGGAGGGGGCTCGGCTTCGTGTGAGTAGGGCTGGTCGGCAGGAACTGTTGTCTTTGCCGGCCGCCGCGAGTACAGGTGAAGGGGAACTGCGAAGTCTTTTTGCGGGTGAGGAGCTTAGGATAATGTTATTTAATTATAGGGAGATGGGAATTATTCCTAAGGTTGAGCTGATGTAGAGTGTGGCGCCCTCGCTTGTATATATGTAAAGGCTTGTATGATGAAGTTGTGTGCCCTCGCTTGTCTGTGCCTACGAAGGCGTTGTGTACTTTGTCTGGTGTGTTTTGTTATGCTGTGCTGGTGCGGTTATAGTCGGTCTTGGCGCGGACGGTTTGATGTTGTCGTTTCTGCTTTTGTTGTGCTAGTCCGGTTGCACCCTTAGGTGTCTTCTGCACGGACAGTCTTCGCGGTAGACTTCGGTTTTTTCGCACTTGTTGTGCTAGTCCGGCTGCACCCTTAGGTGACTTCTGCGCGGATAGTCCTCGCGGTGGACTTCGGTTTTTTCGCACTTGTTGTGCTAGTCCGGCTGCACCCTTAGGCGACTTCTGCGTGGATAGTCCTCGCGGTGGACTTCGGTTTTTTCGCACTTGTTGTGCTAGTCCGGCTGCACCCTTAGGCGACTTCTGCGCGGATAGTCCTCGCGGTGGACTTCGGTTTTTTCGCACTTGTTGTGCTAGTCCAGCTGCACCCTTAGGCGACTTCTACGCGGATAGTCCTCGCGGTGGACTTCGGTTTTTTCGCACTTGTTGTGCTAGTCCGGCTGCACCCTTAGGCGACTTCTGCGCGGATAGTCCTCGCGGTGGACTTCAGTTTTTTCGCACTTGTTGTGCTAGTCCGGCTGCACCCTTAGGCGACTTCTGCGCGGATTTGTCGCGCGCGAGGGTGGCTAGCGCTTAGCCTCGCGGTGACCTCGAATTGGTCGAATGTCGAAGACCGTCGTCGCGGTCTTTTTTCGACGCATGTTTTTGCGGGGGATTTTTCACACATATATTACATGGCTCCGCCTCGTTAAAAACCTCACCCCCCGGGAGGAAAAGAGTGCGGGCCGGTACAAGATTGTTTTTGGCGAATTACAAGGGCGAAATCAGCCCTGATGAGTCAAACAAAAAATTTGCGGAGGTTGTCGATGTTCCAGGAGTGCTCCAGGTCCTCGCCGTTTGGCGTTGTGAGCCTGTAAGCGCTGGGGGAAGCTTTTGTCTTGACTATAAAGGGGCCCTCCCACTTGGGCTCCAGCTTGCCCTTGGACTCCGTCCGAGCTGTTCGGACGAGTACGAGGTCCCCTTCGCTGAACTCCCTCGGGATGACTGTGTGGTCGCGCCATGCTTTGGTCTGGGCTTGGTATTTGTTTAGGGCCTGTAGGGCGAAGACACGGTCTCCGTCAATGAGATCCTTTGAAGTTGGCTCGTCCACGTCGGGGACGGCTGACGGAATTATTCGCGGGGACCCATGCTTTATTTCTTGCGGGGTCATGGCCTCCGATCCGTATAGAAGGCGGAAGGGAGTAAACCCAGTCGCTCTGCACTCAGTCGTGTTTAGTGCCCAGACTGCCTCAGGTAGCAAATCGGTCCATCTGCCCTTTTTTCATCAAGGAGCATCTTCTTGACAGCTGTGAAGATTTTCCCATTGGCGCGTTCCACGACCCCGTTGGACTGCGGATGATAAACTGAAGCGAAGGCAAGCTTGGTGCCGATGGAGAAACAAAAATCCTTGAAGTCTTGGCTGTCAAACTGCTTGTCGTTGTCAACTGTTAGTTCGGACGGTACTCCGAAGCGGCAAACAATGTTTTGCCAGAAGAATTTTTGGGCAGTCTTTGATGTTATTGTAGAAACAGCACTCGCCTCGATCCATTTGGTGAAGTACTCGACAGCGACGAAGGCGAACTTAAGGTTCCCCTAAGCGGTGGGCAGGGGCCCGACGATGTCCAGGCCCCAGCGCTGGAGAGGCCATGTATGGGCGATCAGCTTTGTATACTGCGAGGGGCTGCCTGACCGAGGAGAAAACTTCTGGCAGGCTTCGCAGGACCTTGAGACCCGATTTGCGGCGCAGATCATTGCGGGCCAGTAAAAATCCTGGCGGATCACCTTGGCAGCTAGGGCCCTTGGCCCTGCGTGTGAGCCGCACGTGCCACTGTGGACTTCACGTAGGATCTGCATGCCTTCGGTTTCGGTGACGCACTTAAGCATTGGCTGACTGACGCCTTTCTTGTAGAGTTGGCCTTTAATCAGTGCGAAGTCCCAGCTTCGATGTCTGAGGCGCTTGGCCTCGCTGACGTCGGTTGGATGATAGTACCCCTGTAGGAACAGGGTTATTGGTGCCCGCCAGTCCTCAGTCATGATTAGGTTGACTATGCGGTGGCCCTCGCTGTCATTAGTTATTTGGAGCCCTTCGGGGCTCCGGACGGCTGGCGTGCCGATGATATGAAAGAACACGTCGGAGGGCAAGGACTCGCCCCTGGCGGCGGCCTTGGCCAATGCGTCGGCCTCCTCGTTCTTGGCCCTATCCACATGCTGCAAGGTGAATCCCTTGAATTGTCTCTCGAGACTTCGGATGGCCGCGAGGTATTGCATAAGTGCGGGGTCCTTTGCTGCGTAGTCTTTCTCGACCTGGCCGGCAACTATCTTGGAGTCTGTTTTGATGATACAGGTGGTGACTCCGAGGGCCCTTAGCTTGCGGAGGCTGAGGATGACTGCTTCATATTCTGCTATATTGTTTGTGCATCTGTCGGATTCCAGAGCGAAGCTGAGGCGTGCTGCATATCTGTGCTTGACCCCGGCTGGTGAGGTGACGACTGCAGCGGCGCCTGCCCCCGCATGGCACCATGCGCCGTCGCAATGGATAGTCCAAACCTTCTCTGTGGACGGGTCTGGTTGTGTTATTGGCCCAGTCCAGTCGACGACGAAGTCTGCCAGGACTTGTGACTAGGGCTGGGCATTCGGTCTATTAGGGTAATTCGGTTCGGTCTATTCGGGTTTGTGAAATTTCGGGTTCTGAAAAATGAGAACCGAAATTTCCAAAAATATTTTAGGAACCGAACCCGAATAGACTCACAATTTTGGTTCGGTCTATTCGGTCCACCGAATAGACCCGAATTGTAGAGAGACTAGTATATTTTGTTAAAATATAGACAATGAATAATTAATTGAAAGTACTATTACTACAACAAGTGACTATAAAAATTAGCATACAAAGATATATATACTATCGTTTAGATGATATCATTATTTCTAGCTAATAAGTTCATAAATCATATAATAATACCATCACATATTAAGAGCTTTTTTATATTTCGGGTTATTAGGTCTATTCGGGTTTTATAGGTTAGGAACCGAACCCGAACCCATAACCCGAAATATAGCACATATAGGAACCGAACCCGAAAACCCGAATAGACCAATAATTCGGTCTATTCGGGTTCGGTTCGGGTTCGGGTTCGGTTTTCGGTTTTAAAATGCCCACCCCTACCAATGTGGGCTAGTCGGTGGTGCCAGAGCCAACCCATGTTAGTCTTAGCAATTAAGCAAGTGTCGAGTTCAGCTCTATTAAAATCAACTAAATATAGCTGACCCTCTAACACCCCCTTAAATGCTACTGAATCATCACTTCTTCTAAAGACAGTAACACCTATATCCGTAAAAAGACAATTGTAGCCCATTTTGCATAATTGAGAAACAGAAAGCAAGTTGTAATCTAAAGAATCTACAAGAAAAACATTGGAAATAGAATGGTCAGGTGATATAGCAATTTTACCAAGTCCTTTGACCAAACCTTGATTTCCATCCCCGAATGTGATAGCTCGTTGGGGATCATGATTTTTCTCGTAGGAGGAGAACATCCTTTTCTCCCCAGTCATGTGGTTTGTGCACCCGCTATCAATTATCCAACTTGAGCCCCCGGATGCATAAACCTATAAAACAAATTTAGGCCTTGTTCTTAGGTACCCAAACGGTCTTGGGTCCTTTGACATTAGAAACAAGTAGGGCTGGGCATTCGGTCTATTAGGGTAATTCGGTTCGGTCTATTCGGGTTTGTGAAATTTCGGGTTCTGAAAAATGAGAACCGAAATTTCCAAAAATATTTTAGGAACCGAACCCGAATAGACTCACAATTTTGGTTCGGTCTATTCGGTCCACCGAATAGACCCGAATTGTAGAGAGACTAGTATATTTTGTTAAAATATAGACAATGAATAATTAATTGAAAGTACTATTACTACAACAAGTGACTATAAAAATTAGCATACAAAGATATATATACTATCGTTTAGATGATATCATTATTTCTAGCTAATAAGTTCATAAATCATATAATAATACCATCACATATTAAGAGCTTTTTTATATTTCGGGTTATTAGGTCTATTCGGGTTTTATAGGTTAGGAACCGAACCCGAACCCATAACCCGAAATATAGCACATATAGGAACCGAACCCGAACCCGAAAACCCGAATAGACCAATAATTCGGTCTATTCGGGTTCGGTTCGGGTTCGGGTTCGGTTTTCGGTTTTAAAATGCCCACCCCTACTTGTGACTTGATGGATGTCCTGGGCTCGAAGCTGATGTGGTAGCCAGATAGTTCGGCTGCCCACTTGGCAATCCTCACCGATGCCTCTGGGTTTCTGAATAATTCGCCGAGTCCCCTGTCTGAGGTGACTCGGACCTTGAATGCTTCAAAGTAGTGGCGCAGTTTGCGCGAAGACATAACGACTGCGTAGGCAATCTTCTCCAGTTCTGTCATGTTGCATTTGGACGGTGTCAGTACCTCGAAGACATAGTAAACAGGGCACTGCCTGACCACGCCCTCAACTGTCTGCTCCTGCACTAGTGCCGCACTGACAGCGTGCGGCGAAGCCGCGACGTAGAGCAATAGGGGGAGCGAGGAGTCGGGGCTTGTGAGGATGGCCAGCTCCGACAGGTACTGTTTTAGTGAGGCGAAGGCCGCTGCCTGCTCCGGTCCCCAGGCGAAGTCCTTTGCACCGCGGAGTGTTTTGAGGAAGGGGAGACTTCGCTCGGCAGACCTGGAGATGAATCTGTTGAGAGCGGCCAATCTGCCTGTCAGACGCTAGACGTCCCTGGCGGACTGCGGAGGCGACATGTCTACGATGGCCTGGATCTTGGTTGGGTTGGCCTCGATGCCGCGGTGTGATACCAGGTAGCCCAATATTTTGCCCTGGCGAACGCCGAAGACGCACTTTTCCGGGTTTAGGCGGAGTCGTGCGTCTCGCATGTTCGCGAATGTCTCGGCGAGGTCGGCGAGATGGTCCTCCTTGTTCTTGCTGGCGACGACGATGTCGTCCACATATGTAAATATATTTCTGCCAACCTGCCCTTCGAGTACTGTTTTGGTGAGTCTGGAGAAGGTGGACCCGGCGTTCTTGAGTCCCTCCGGCATTCTGATGAAGCAATATGTGCCGAAGGGTGTTATAAAGCTGGTGCTAGCCTTGTCTTCCTCCTTCATGTATATCTGGTGGTAACCGGAGAAGCAGTCGACGAGTGACATGACCTCGCATCCGGCCGCGCTATCGACTATTTTGTCGATCCGCGGCAACGGGAAATTGTCCTTTGGGCAGGCCTTGTTGAGACTGGTGAAGTCTATGCACATTCGCCATTTCCCGCTTTTTTTCTGCACCATTACAACATTGGAGAGCCACGTGGGGTAAGCCACTGGCTCGATGAATTTAGCCTCTAGGAGGCGGTGCACCTCCGCCTTGATGGCCTCTGTCTTTTTGTCGGACATTTTGCGAAGCCTCTGCTTTTTTTGTCGCACCGAAGGGTCAATTCCCAAGCTGTGCTCAATTATGGATCGGCTGACTCCGACCAGGTCGAGGGCGGACCAGGCGAAGACATCTTTATTCTTGGACAGGCAGCAGAGGAGTTTCTCTTCTTCATGCGAGGTGAGGTCTTCGCTGATAGTGACTGTCTGCTTGGGTGTGGCCTGATCGAGGGGGACAGTCTTGGTCCCGTCTTGACTCTGCAGTTGTGCCTTGTCGTGCTGTTTATCGGTTGGGCTGGCGGGCGCAGGGGCCTCGCGCTGGGCCGTGAGGCAGTGCACGTTCCTCTGACCGGGCACGAAGTCCCGCTCTATGTTGCGCGCCGTCTGCTGGTTGCCGTAGACCGTAATGGCGCCTAGCGGACCTGGTATCTTCATACATAGGTACAGTCCGTGGATGGCGGCCTCGAACTTATTGATGGAGCCCCGGCCCATGATGGCGTTGTATGGATATACCATATCCACGATATCGAAAGTCACTTGCTCACTTCGGGCATTGGGTGCTACACCGAAGGAGAGGGGCAACTCTATTTTGCCGACGGGAAAGGTGCTTGCAAAAAGAGAGCTCGGCCAAGGCGTCGGTGTCTGGGCGGTACCCTTGGAAGTTGAGCAGGAACTTGTCCCTTGCCGCCGAAACCATACAACGGGTTGTCCGAAGGCTTGAGCAGGCTGTGGCTTATACCCATGCGGTCGAAGGCGTGGAGGAAGATGATGTCTGCCTGACTGCCGTTGTCGACTAGGACTTTGTGTAGGTCCCAGCCTGCCACGCTGCAATTGATAACCATAGCGTCGATGTGGGGGGCGCTGCGCAGGTCAACGTCTCGTGCGTCGAAGGTTAGCGGTATGTGGGACCACTTTGTCTGCACGACTGGGCCAGTGATGGCGACATGGTTGATGCTGCGGTAGTGGTTCCACTTCTGCTGCTTGGTGTCGAAGTCAGTGCTGGACCCCCCAGTTATCATGTGAATGACTCCGCGATATGGCTGATCGGCGAAGTCTTCCTGCTTTGGGGCATGGGGGATGTTTTGATGTTGCTGGTGTGGTGGTGGGGGTGGAGGAGGTACGATTTGTACTTCCTGATGGTGTTGGTAAGCGTGGTGCGGTGGATGCGGGGCGGGAGCGTGGATATATGGTGGAGGGGGTTGCTGGTAATTGTGCGCGACAATTCTGGGGTTGTCGGCTGGCTGCGCCCGTGCCATTCTGTCTCTGGTGGCCTTCGTTTCGGGGCAGTCTTTGGTTTGGTGGGCACAGTCTTCGCCATGGAAAAGGCAGTAGAATCGGCGCGGCGGCTGCGCACGCCCTCGGCCCCTACCACGAGTTCCATTTCCACTGCCCTGGGGGGGATATTCCTGGCGACGAGGGGGTCAGCAGCGGGATGCTGGTTGGCGATGTTGTGCACTTGCTGCTGACTGCGGCTGTCTCGACCGGAGTCTGGCTGCGGAGTCCTCGTCCACGTGCGGCTGGACTGTGGGGCATCTTTGGGTTTCCGCTGTGACTCAACCTTGCGCTGGTGGAGCTCTTTGGATTTGGCATATTTTTCAAAGAGCTGATATAGCTCCTGGAGGTTCTTGGGCGGATCTCTGATACAGTGGTTGTAGAGGACGCCGGCACGAAGGCCACTGATGGCGTAGTGGATAGCGATCTGATCATCAACGGAGGGCAGCTGTGACTTGAGTGTTAAAAATTTGTGGTAATACTCCCGCAGAGTCTCCTTTTCCAGCTGCTTGCAAAAAGAGAGCTCGGCCAAGGCGTCGGTGTCTGGGCGGTACCCTTGGAAGTTGAGCAGGAACTTGTCCCTGAGACTTCTCCAGGAATCAATGGACAGCGGAGGCAATCTGGTGAACCAGGTGAGAGCTGGGCCCTCTAGGGCGATGATGAAAGACTTCGCCATTGTGGCGTCGTCCCCTCCGGCGGATGCAACGGCGACCTGATAACTCATTATGTATTGCGCCGGGTCGGTGCTGCCGTTGTACTTGGGATAGGTCCCTGCTCGGAAGTTAGCTGGCCAAGGCGTCACTTGCAGGTGTGGCGCCAGGGGACTTTGCTCGTCGAGATAGTTGACCCCTTGGAATGGCGCGGCGTGCTGGAAGGTGTAGTCGCGCTGGGGGAAACGCGGGTCTTCCGGTTGTGCTCGGTGTTGCAGGGGTGGCCCATGCTGCATGCCGAGGTGGCCCTCGCGCGTGTCTTCTAGTTGTGCGCGCTGCTGGAGGGGTGGCCCTTGCTGCAGGCCAAGGTGGCCTTCGTGCTGCATCAGCGCGATCTCGCGCTCGAGGTCTTGGGCCTTCTGCTCTTCGTCGCGTATCATTTGCCGCACTTTGGCTAGTGCGGACACACGCTGGCGCTTGGCCTCCAGTATCTCTTTCTGCCTCTGGAGATTGCGGTTCTTGAGGCGCAGGGCGCGCAGCTGTAGCTGTTCTTCCGCTGAGACGCCGAGGACTTCACCATCCTCGGTGAGGTCCGCGCCTTCCAGTGGGGCGAAGCATGGGGGTGGCTGCGATTGTCCTTCAGGGCCGCAGGTGCGGAAAGTGTCGTCTTCGCAGGTGCGGGGAACATTGTCTTCAGTGGCCTCTTGGTGGGTGGATTGGGTGAGGGCGAGGGCCTTGCCCTTTCTTGCGGCGAGCAGTGCTGCCTTCGCAGCCTCGTCAGCCTTCGGGTTAGCTCTCTTGGGTGCCATCGCGGGTGGTTTTCTCGTAGCACGAACGGTGGGCACCAAATGTTGGAACTTGCTCTCAGTCGCAAGGAGGCCAACAAGAGTGAACAGTGATGACAACAGGGTTACGTGCTAGAAGGCAATAGCTCTGTTAATCTGGCCTCCCACGGGCACTGTGCAGGGGTATTTATAGGTACCTGAGCGCCCAGCGCCTTGTGCTAAGGACGCATGTGCCCTCAGCTACCTAGGTTATCCCCAGAATATTCCCATAAAGCGGGGTTACAGACTGTAATTACAGGGATGCCTTTACAAATTAGGCCCGTAACGCGCGGCGGCCACGCAGGGCCCGTTACAATGGGCTGGATCGCACGTGGGCCTCTGAGCTGGACGAGGCCGCACTGTGGGATGACGTCGTCGCCGGTCTTCGTCTGGTGCCGATCAAGCGAAGGGTGTCCCTGCCTGTTTTGTCTCTGTCAGACCAGCGGCTGCAGCGAAGACTTCGAGCGAAGGGTGGCGTCTTTGCCTTCGCCCCAACAGAGACTTTGTCACTCACCACCTTTGCACCCACATCAACAACCTCATTGGTCATCCAGAAAGTTCCTTCCTCATCATCCTTTTCTTGAGGTCTCACTTCACCTATTGCAAGTTTCTTTATGGCTTCACAAGGTAGTTCTTCATTTCCTGCAGTGACATTAGAAACATGCCCTTGCGAGCCATTAGACTCATCAAATGTCACGTCTATCGCTATTTCAACAAGACCGGTGGTATTGTTGAAAACACGATATCCATGTGCATTTGATGCATAACCAAGCAAGAAGCCCTCGTCCACTCTAGGAGCAAACTTTGAGCTCTTGACTTTCTTGTTAAGAATAAAACATTTACAACCAAATACTCTAAAATAATCAACTTTAGGTTTGTTACCAGTGAGAAGCTCATAAGCAGTCTTTTTGTAGATCTTATGAAGATAGAGACGGTTGATTGCATGACAGGCGGTGTTGACCGCCTCTGCCCAAAAGTTGTCAGGTGTCTTGTACTCATCCAACATGGTTCTTGCAGCTTCAATTAGAGTTCGGTTCTTTCTTTCCACAACACCATTTTGTTGTGGAGTGTAAGGCACCGAGAACTCATGCTTGATTCCCTCTTCTCCTAAGAATTCTTCGACACCTGTGTTCTTGAATTCCGTCCCATTATCACTTCTCACTTTCTTGATTTTGAGCTCAAATTCATTTTGAGCTCTCCTCATGAATTTCTTCAATATTTCTTGAGTTTCACCTTTATCACTCAAAAACAAAACCCAGGTGAATCGAGAAAAATCATCAACAATGACTAAACCATACTTACTACCACCAATGCTAATGTAGGCCACAGGTCCGAAGAGGTCCATGTGAAGAAGCTCCAATGGCCTCTTTGTTGTGACCACATTCTTTGATTGATGTGGGACTCCATGTTGCTTTCCTACTTGGCATGCGCCACAAACCCTATCTTTCTCAAATACAACATTTGTTAGTCCAATGATGTGATTATCCTTTTGAAGTTTGGCCAAATTCCTCATACCGACATGGGCTAGCCGGCGATGCCATAGCCAACCCTTGTCGGACTTTGCCACTAAACAAGTCTCAGGCGTCACTTTACTTGTTGTGAAATCAACAAGATAAAGCTTGCCCTTCAAGCGACCGGTAAAGGCAACTGAGGAGTCCTCCCTTCTAAGGATCTTCACATCCACATCCGAAAATAAACAATTATAACCCATTCCACAAAGTTGTGAAACAGACAACAAATTATAGCTTAAAGAATCTACCAATAAAACATTTGAAAGTGATTGTTGGTCAGAGATAGGAATTTTACCAATACCAATCACCTTACTCTTGCCACTATCTCCAAACACAATTTCTTGTGATTCTTGAGTTAGTTGCAATGTATGAAACATGTCTTTCTCCCCGGTCATGTGATTTGTACATCCACTGTCAAGCACCCAACTTGACCCACCAGAGGAGTAGACCTGCAAAACAAGTTTAGGCTATGCTTTTAGGTACCCAAATTGAATTGGGTCCTACAGTGTTAGTTATAGCCTTGGGTACCCACACACTCCTTTTCATGACTTTTCGTTTAGTGTAGGCACCCACATATTTCACAACCAATTTCCCTAAATCCCAAGTCAACATATAATCACAAAGATATGAGTGGGAAATGGGAGCATTAGATTTTTGTCCACTTGAGGATCCCACTTCCTTCATCTTACTCTTTGTGGAACTCAAGTTAACCTTTACCTGAGGTGACTTGTAATTTGAGGAGTGAATCCTCCCCAAGGCATCATATAGGGTGGTTCCCTCTATGAACTTGGGGGATCTCCACCCCTTATGCACTGTGCTAGGGTTTTCCTTGGATGAGTTGAACCCAAGCCCCCTTCTTCCATTGTTGGGCTTTAGGGACTTGAACTTGGGTTCAACTTTCTTTAACCCATCATTGCTAGAGCATCTTTTCAAAATTCCTTTGACCTTCACCTGTGGGCTATTCTTTCTTGCATGGTTAGTTAGACAACAAGAAGCATGATATTTGGCACAATGTTTTCAAAATACTAAAGATGAGGCATTGATGTTCTTGCAATTTTCAAGTTGCACTTGAAGTTCTTGATTTTGAACGTTCAAGCTTAACATGCTTGCTTCAAGTGCATTCTTTTCATTTGCAAGATTAGCTATAGAGGTTTTCATATTAATTACTTTTTTATCTTTATTCTCTATAGTTATCTTGACTAAAGATACTTCCTTAGTCAAGACATCTAGCATTTCATCTTTATTGTGAAGCAATTCTTGAAGCTCTAGGTTTCTTTCCTTTTCAAGGATAAGCAAGTCTTCTTGAGCATCAAGAGTTGCTTTTCTTTTATCTAGCTTCTCCATTAATTTGGTGATAACATTGTATCCATTCAAGCCAAATTCTTTAATCATTTTATTTTTCATGGCAATTTGTTCATCATCATCATCATTTGGAAAATCATTACTAAATAAGGTTACCTTATCTCCTTTTGCCATGAGGCAAGTTGGAGTGTAGGAGTCGTCTTGTAGGTTGGTGAAGAGTTGCGAGCTTGATGTAGATTGGATGGCCACGTTTGCCACCACTTCCTCTTCCTCGGAGCTAGAACTCTCTTCATCGGAGTTCCATTCTTCACCAATATGGGCTTGACCATATTTCTTCTTCTTGAAGTATCCCTTGGTCTTGCCTCCCTTTTTGAACTTGTCCTTCTTATATTCCTTCTTAGCTTCTTGTTCCTTCTTGTTAGGACAATCCGCTATGAAATGACCGGTTTGGCCACATTCATAGCATGCCCTCTTCTTTCCTTTCCTTTGGAACTTGTCATTTTTCCTTACAAATTTCTAGAATGTTTTGATGAACATAGCTGTGTCTTCATCACTTGAGCTATCTTCATCACTTGAGGTCTCGACCACTTTCTTTGCTTTGTGGTCTTTGTTCTTCTTAGGGTTGTCTTGCTCATTAGTGATCAAGGCATGAGAGTCCCTTGACTTGATAGGGGCTTCTTCGGACTCATGTTGTTGAATCTTTGCAAATAATTGATGAGGCGTCATATCTTCATAGTCATCACGATCCCTAATCATCCTTGCAAGACTCTTATCCTTTTCTTTATATGCTCTCATGAATAATCTTGTGACCTTGGAGTCACTCCAATCTTCACTCCCAAGTACTCTTATTTTGTTGACCAACACCATCAACCGATCAAAGAGTGATTGAAGCGACTCACCCTTTGTCCAATCATATCTTGCAAGCTCACTTTCCAAAACTTCAACTCTATGTCTCTTAGCTTTGGGATCTCCTTCATGTGACATTTTAAGAATATTCCAAATGTCACGGGCATCTTCTCTTCCTTGAACTTTCCGGTATTCTTCCGGACAAAGACTTCCTTTAATTATGCTCACTGCTTGAGCATTGCGATGAACCTCTTGCATCATTTCTGGAGTCATCTCTTCTCCTTGGGCGGGCTTATACATACCTACATTAACAATCTCCCAAAGACTAGGATGCACACCGATTAAATGCGACTTCATCTTGTCGGCCCACTCGTCATAGTTCAACTCACTAAGAGTTGGTAACTTTCCAAGTGGGGCGGAAGAGAAGTTGGGAATATAATTTCTAGAGTAATCGAATTGAACTTTGCTAAATTCGTTACCTTTGCTTTTGGTAGATGATCCTTCGGTGTTGAGACTTACCTTGCTCAATACCTTAGACACCAAAAGATCCACTAGATCGTCATTGTAATCAAATGTTCCCTTACCTTTATCTTCTTCGGCCTTTCTTCTTGATTCTTCTTCTTCGGCCTTTTTCTTAGCATCTTCCTCTTTCATTTTGAGGAACATTCTCTCGGCAATCTTCATGGCGAGGTCGAGGACCTTGGGGTCCACTTCCTCACCGGAAGATGTGATGGGGATTTCCTCGAGGAGAGGATCCACATGGTCCCGTTGAGTAGATATGATCGTTTCCTCACGCGGTTAAGCGTAAAACGAGGTACGAAGCTCTGATACCAATTGAAAGTAGCCTAGAGGGGGGGTAAATAGGCTAATCTGAATATTTTCACAACAAACTTCAAAAGATTGTTAGATACACAGTTCGACTGGTGCAGGCCGGTTCAACAGCTACGTGCGCAAGTTGAACCACTATGAACCAATCCAACTGTTTTATAAACTTTAGACTAAAATCTACTCGAAAAAGTATTTCGCAAGTTCTTGAGAGAAGTAAGATATAGCTAAGTGAGGATGAAAAGATGAATATGTAAAGGCTATTTTACTTCTAGATAAACTCTACGGAGAAATCTTTATGTCAATCTTGCAAGTAAAAAATATCTCAAGTTAAAACAAGCAAGAACACAAGACACAAGATTTAATCCGAGGTTCGGCCACACCACAAAGGTGTCCTACTCCCCGTTGAGGAGCCCACAAAGGGCCGGGTCTTTTTCAACCCTAATCCTCCAAAAGCCGACCACAAAGGTCAAGGCAATCTCTTCTTATCTTAGCTCAAAGAGCGGGTGATACAAACTTCTTAGGGTCGTCCACAAATTTGGAGACTCCCAAGCAACCTCGAAAGATCTTGAAACCTAGGGTTTCAAGAACACCAAGAACGCACAAGAGGGGTTTGCACAAGCTCAAGTCTTTGAAAAAGAGATGGGAGAGGAAAACCAAATCGTGAGCACAAGCACAAACCTCACACCCAAGAGCTCCTCCAACAAGGTTGAATCTTGAGGAAGATTTAAGTGTGAGAGAGATGGAGAGATGAGTGCTTTGTCTCAAGTTAGGTGAGCAATAAATGAGTGAGTGTTCAGCCCACTTGAAGAAGAGAGAGAGGGGGCCTATTTATAGTCACGGCTCAAAAACTAGCCGTTTGACCAAAAACCCCGCTGAAAACCGGTTGAACCGCCCCCTAGGGCGGTTGAACCGCCCTCTGACAGGTCAGCAGTCTGTCTGCCAGTCTGACTGCCAGACTGACTGACAGACTGACCTGCAGGCGGGTCAGACAGGCCAGGACCGGTTGAACCGCCCCCCTAGGGCGGTTGAACCGCCCCCTGACACCCCTGGCGACCTGACTGCCAGTCTGACTGGCAGACTGCAGATCAGAAGTCAGAGGGTCAGAGACCAGTTGAGCTGCCCCCTAGGACCAGTTTAGCTGGTCTAGACCAGAGAGTTTTGGAGAGAAAACCCCAGCTCAGCTGCCCTGGGGCAAGTTCAGCTGGGTATGGTCAGAGAGGTCCATAGCTGAAGTTGAAGTTCAGCTGGAGTTGAAAGTTCAACTCAGCTGAAGTCCAGCTCAGCTGAAAAGCTCAGCTGCAGCTGAAGAAGCTCATCACAGCTGAAGTTAAGTTCAGCTGGAAAGCTCAGCTGCAGTTGAAGAAGTTCAGCTGTTTTTCAGCAAGAACACTCTAGGTTTCTCAACCCAAACCATGGTCAGCCAAATAAAGTTAAAGTGATTTTTGGTTTTCAAAAATAGCTTTTGAATTAGAGGACTTGAGCTATAGCAAACACCTGTACCTGTGTGGAAAAGAACAGGGAAGAATTACATCATGCAACACAAGATTTTACATAAATTTTTATACGTCTGTTGCATGAAGTCCTTGGTGCTTCCTTAAGTTCCTGTTTCCTTCTAATCAAACACTGAGAACAAAAACTGTTAGTACCCTTATTTGTTTTGTCATTAAATCACCAAAACCCTCACTTGGGGTTGATTGCACTTATAGTCTTCCGCTACAAGCAAGATGAGCATGGTGTGGTGACAAGGAACAAAGCCCGACTTGTGGCCAAAGGATATTCACAAGTCGAAGGTTTGGATTTCGGTGAAACCTATGCACCCGTAGCTAGGCTTGAGTCAATTCACATATTACTTACCTATGCACCCGAAGCCCCTTGATCATGGCCTCAATGACAATTTCATTGGGCACTGTTGGCGCTTGTGCCCTCAGACGCAAAAACCTTCGGACATACGCCTGGAGGTATTCTTCGTGATCTTGCGTGCACTGGAACAAAGCTTGAGCAGTAACCGGCTTCGTCTGAAACCCTTGGAAACTGGTGATCAGCATGTCCTTCAGTTTCTGCCATGACGTGATTGTTCCTGGCCGAAGAGAGGAGTACCAGGTTTGTGCAACATTCTTGACTGCCATGACGAAGGATTTCACCATGACAATGTTGGGGACTTGTCCTTAAATGCTTCGGCTTAAGAACAAGGCAACACAGAAATTGTTAAACGTTAAAAGTCCTTCGTCCTTCGAAGCATTACTTCCCTCAGGATATAATGAGTCTTGGACGAATGTTATGAAGGACATACCTTCATCAGTGCAACAAATAATGAAGAAGGATTCATACAAAGTATGAGTAATAACATAAACACTTAAATAAATATTATTATTAACTCATTTCTATTTTTATTATTATGGAAAAATAGAAATGATAACAAGTTATAAATGTACCTTCGGCTTGAAAGAAGGCAAAAGTACAAGCGTGACGCAAAAGCAAATGTCAAGTCAGCGTGAACAGTACGGGAGTACTATTCATCTATTTATAGGCACGGGATGCAGCCCATGTAAAATTACATTCATGCCCTGTTGGGGACTTGTTCTCAAATGCTATGAATTAAGAACAAGGCAACATAAAATGTTAAATATCAAAGCCCTTCGTCCTTCGAAGCGTTATTTCCCTTCGGATATAATGAATTTCGGACGAAGGTTATGAAGGTCATACCTTCATAATCATAATAAAAGATGAGAAAGACTTATACACAAAACACGGAAAATAACATGATTACTTTAAACATTCTTATTAATTCCTTTTAGTATATTACTTGTATAAACAACAGCAAATTACAAACGGCTTGAAGGAAAGAAAGAGTACAAGTGTGATGCTAAAGCAAATGCTCAATCAGCGTGAACAGTACGGGAGTACTGTTCATCTATTTATAGGCACGGGACGCAGCCCGTGTAAAATTACATTAATGCCCTTTACATTTATCAATAACTCTATAGTAATTCTTCGAGGTCTAATTTGGCTTTTCATCTTTAAGTCGGTTCTCCTTTTCTGTTGTCATGCCGAAGCTTTTCTGCATATAGCTTCGTGATCGTCTCATCCTTCGTCATGATCGCCTTCCATCTCAGTCAAGCTTCGTCTTGACCATGCTCTTGTATACCCGTAACCTGATTCCGAAGATGCCTGCTCGCATACTTGGAAAACATTGTCAAATCATGTTTTTGAGGACCTTCGGAAGCCGAAGGCCCCCAACATGCCCTTTACATTTGCTAATAACTTTACGGTAATCCATCGGGGTCTAAATAGCCTTTTCCCCTTTAAGTCGGTTCCCTTTCCTGCTATCACGTTGAAGCTCTTCTGCGCATAGCTTCGGCTCTGCGCCATCCTTCTTATTCTTTGTGCTTCCTCATATTGTGGTTTTGGCTTAAGTCCAAAGGTACCTGTTCATGTATTATACTCCAGAAACATTGTTAAATCATGTTTTTGAGGACCTTCGGAAGCCGAAGGCCCCCAACAGTAGCCCCTCGCAATATTAATTTGTTAGAATGATAAATTCAAATTGTGATATGGACGAAGGCCCTAAGCCGAAGGTCCGAAAAACACCTTCCCTTTGCTAGAATAGCAACAGTCAACGACAAGTGGGGCCCTCCCACTTGCAACGCACTAGGCGTATAAATAAGAGCACACCGCGAGCTCATTTGGCACGCTTTTTGCCATCTGCTCTTGCTTGCTCAATTTTTTAGCTTTTGCCTACAAACGCTTGCCTGGCTTTTTAAAATTTTTTAGCTTCGGCCTTAAGAGCACACTTTCGACATTTCCAAAGATGTCTCAAGATAAAAAAGCTGCTGCCGAAACGAAGCTGAGCCTTTCTGAGGAGAAGAATCTTTGGTTTCTTGAATCAATAGCAAAGACGAATACAGAGAAGATCACTAGGGAGATTTTAGAAGGTTTATCTGAAGACATCGGTGATAGTGACAGTTATGATGTTGAAAGTGGGGGCGAGGATTCCGAAGATCGACCGTGGCGACCAAGTCACGCAGTCTTCGGAAAAGCAACTATTAAGCAAAGTCATCTTGACAATATGAGGGGAAGATATTTCCGAGATGTGTCCCTAGTGAGGGCTGACAATGGAGACAAGACTGCTCCTACTCCTGAAGAGAATGAAGTTGTTATCTTCCGAAGCTTCTTCAAAGCTGGGCTTCGGTTCCCCCTAAGCAGTTTTGTGGACCGAGACGCCAGTGACTATTGGAAAAATTACTCGGAAAAAACAGTTGTGGAGCTTCGTTCTTCAAAAGAAAGATGCTATGAAAAATTTGTAGCATGTGTACAAAAGATAAAAACTAGTTTCGCCAATATTGGCGCATACTCAAATGAGGACAACTTCGTACTAGGTGATCCCGAAGGTCCAATCGAATGGATCAACGGCGAAGCCGAAGCCTTTGAGGAAGTTTGAGTGGCCACGGAGATGTCTGCGCCTTCTCAGGTGCCAGGTTGCGGCTATCTTAGAGAAGACAGGATGCGAACATGTGAAGATTCTGGCCCAAGCCGAAGCTACGTTCTCTATTGAAGATACAAAAGACCCCTCGGCCGAGGCAAGCTTGGTTGGCGGAAAGTTTTTCACCGACATCTGGGAAAATGGTGGTCGAGGGATGGCTCACGAAATTATAAAGAAAAGTGAAAAAGATACTCACGATGCTAGAGAAGCAGAAAAGGCAGCTGAAAAAATTGCAGAACTTGAAAGACGGATAGGTATTACCTAATTGCTTTTGACTTTATGCTTTATTTCTGTGACTTCGAACTTATTCATGTTTTGTATCACAGCCGAACTATCTCCTCCCTCGGAGCCTTTCGAGTCATTGGCCGACCCCGAAGCAAAAAAGGAAGATGAAATTACAAAGATGGCCGAAGCTATTATGGATGAAGCTGTGACTCAACTACTAAACGAAGCTGCAGAAACAGTTTTAAAAGAAGAATAGCTGTTGTTGTAGAAACATTCGAAATATTGATGTAATATTTGCTGAACAAATTGTGTAATATTTTACAGTTTTGAATGTAATATATGAGCTATTTGTAATCCAATTCTTTACGATGCATGAAACTTTACGTACATACCGTTTTTGAGCCTTCGGCGAAAAAAACACCTTCCCTTCTTTTCATGCTTCGTGAAGAATACACATATTCCGTGAAAATATTATGCTTCGTAAGCAATAGATCCTCTTTGATATTATAGATGACGAAGTTGTACATGTTTTGTGCCTTGGCACAACTTCTTCGAAACAATTTCCGAAGATCAATGTTGTATCCCCTTCTTGTGCCATTGATGCAGTATGATGTATGATGTTATGTTATGTGAATGATGTGATGATGTTATGCTATGCAAAATGATATTTGTCCCGAAAATACACACACATTCCCACAGTAAAATACACAATCTTTTTGCTGTTTATTTTTCGGCTTCACCGCTTATTTTTCGGTGTATCAGCGCTGACTTTTTGCTGTAAGCCTCCCTTAGGAGCTTCTTCGCCTTTTACTTCGACCGTATTCGCGTTGACTTTTCGCGCTTCGCCTTATACTTCGGCGGAATCAGCGTTTATTTTTCGCTGTTAGCTCTGCATTCCCTTTGGAACGACTTTTGAGCAGAAAACTTACGCTGCGTTCCCTTAGGAACGACTTTTTGTTGTTTCGGCAAACTTACACTGCGTTCCTTAGAACGACTTTTTGTTGCTTCGGCAAAACTTGTACTGCGTTCCTTAGAACGACTTTTTGTTGCTTCGGCAAAACTTGTAATATAATTGTGAACCCCGCGTTCTCTTGAGAACAACTTTCGTGTTTTACTGATGTTTGGAACTTCGAGAGTCTGTGAAGAAGGTATATATATTATGACAATAACGAAGCTATTACAAGAAATTGAAAACAACAAAAGAACTAGGTTTTCAATGATTGCTCCTTATTGAAAAGGAAAATGATGACGAATGCAAAAACTGTTTCAGAGGAAGGATATCTCTCAGTAGATGTGCTTCGATTCTGGCACAGTACTGTTGACTATGCGAGCTTCGGACTTCTCCCTAAAGTCTCGCTGCTGGTGAGTGTGCTGGCTCCCTTCTGGCTGCTGGCCTTGGGGATATGCGGGTTGCATTGGTGGTGGAGGTGGAGGCTATTGCCAGGATGCCTGAGGTTGACTTGCCGAAGCAACAGAAACTGTCGGATGGTTACCCACATACTCTGGTATGTGCGATGAATGATATGAAGCAGTATGCATAACTTGCTTCGGCTGATTCTGTTGGGCTGCAGCTTCTGCTATCTCCTTCTGTTTCTGGATGGTGACATGGCACATCCTTGTAGTATGGCCCTTGTCCTCACCGCAGAATAGGCAATAAATTTTCCTGGGCTGATCCCCAAACCTTCCACCGAAGCCCCTGGCGCCTCTGCCCCTTGGAGCTGGGGGCCGAGGATAGCTTTGTTGCTGCCCCGAAGCCTGGGAGGAATATTGTGGCCTCTGCTGCTGACCTCATCTGTCGTCATTCTGAGTAGAGTGGATTGATCTGACGTGCCTTGGGTGAATCCTCCCTCCGATGCCCCTGGTCATCTCGGAGAATCTGTAAGCTTCCTCCCTTCTTTGACGAAAGTCATTATCAGCGTGGATGTATTCATCCATCTTCTGAAGCAATTTTTCCAAGGTCTGAGGGGGTTTCCTGGTGAAGTATTGGGCCGAAGGTCCTGGCCGAAGCCCCTTGATCATGGCCTCAATGACAATTTCATTGGGTACTATTGGCGCTTGTGCCCTCAGACGCAAAAACCTTCGGACATATGCCTGGAGGTATTCTTCGTGATCTTGCGTGCACTAGAACAAAGCTTGAGCAATAACCGGCTTCGTCTGAAACCCTTGGAAACTTGTGATCAGCATGTCCTTCAGTTTCTGCCATGACGTGATTGTTCCTGGCCGAAGAGAGGAGTATCAGGTTTGTGCAACATTCTTGACTGCCATGACGAAGGATTTCGCCATGACAATGTTGGGGACTTGTCCTTAAATGCTTCGGCTTAAGAACAAGGCAACACAGAAATTGTTAAACGTTAAAAGTCCTTCGTCCTTCGAAGCATTACTTCCCTTGGGATATAATGAGTCTTGGACGAAGGTTATGAAGGACATACCTTCATCAGTGCAACAAATAATGAAGAAGGATTCATACAAAGTATGAGTAATGACATAAACACTTAAATAAATATTATTATTAACTCATTTCTATTTTTATTATTATGGAAAAATAGAAATGATAACAAGTTATAAATGTACCTTCGGCTTGAAAGAAGGCAAAAGTACAAGCGTGACGCAAAAGCAAATGCCAAGTCAGCGTGAACAGTACGGGAGTACTGTTCATCTATTTATAGGCACGGGACGCAGCCCATGTAAAATTACATTCATGCCCTTTACATTTGCTAATAACTTTATGGTAATCCATCGGGGTCTAAATAGCCTTTCCCCTTTAAGTCGGTTCCCTTTCTTGCTATCACGCCGAAGCTCTTCTGTGCATAGCTTCGGCTTTACGCCATCCTTCGTATTCTTTGTGCTTCCTCATACTGTGGTATTGGCTTAAGTCCGAAGGTACCTGTTCATGTATTATACTCCAGAAACATTGTTAAATCATGTTTTTGAGGACCTTCGGAAGCCGAAGGCCCCCAACAAGGTCTATGTTGAGCAACCTCCCGGCTTTGAAGATAGTGAGTACCTAACCATGTATATAAACTCTCTAAGGCGCTTTATGGGCTCAAGCAAGCCCCAAGAGCATGGTATGAATGCCTAAAATATTTTCTTATCGCTAATGGCTTCAAAGCCGGAAAAGCCGATCCTACTCTCTTTACTAAAACTATTGCAAATGATTTGTTTGTATGCCAAATTTATGTTGATGATATCATATTTGGATCTACTAACAAATCTACATGTGAAGAGTTTAGTAGGATAATGGTTCAAAAATTCGAGATGTCTATGATGGGGGAGTTGAAGTATTTCTTAGGATTTCAAGTCAAGCAACTCCAAGAGAGCACTTTCATCAGCCAAATGAAGTACATTCAAGACATACTCATCAAGTTTGGGATGAAGGATGCCAAGCCCATCAAGACACCCATGGGAACTAATGGGCATCTCGACCTCGACACGGAAGATAAATCCATAGATCAAAAGGTATACCAGTCGATGATAGGATCTCTACTCTATTTATGTGCATCTCGACCGGATATTATGCTTTCCGTATGCATGTGTGCAAGATTCCAAGCCGATCCCAAGGAAGTTCACCTTAGGGCCGTAAAACGAATCTTGAGATATTTAGTTTATACTCCTAAGTTTGGCCTTTGGTACCCCAGGGGATCCACTTTTGATTTAATTGGTTATTCAGATGCTGATTGGGCAGGGTGTAAAATTAATAGAAAGAGCACATCAGGGACTTGTCAGTTCTTGGGAAGATCCCCGGTGTCTTGGGCTTCAAAGAAACAAAATTTCGTAGCTCTTTCTACCGTCGAAGCCGAGTACATTGTCGCAGGCCATTGTTGCGTGCAATTACTTTGGATGAGGCAAACTCTTAGGGACTATGGTTACAAATTAACCAAAGTTCCTCTCCTATGTGATAATGAGAGTGCAATCCACATGGCAGATAATCCCGTTGAGCACAGCCGCACTAAGCACATAGTCATTCGGTATCACTTTTTGAGGGATCACCAACAACGGGGAGATATCGAGATTGCTTACATTAACACCAAAGATCAATTAGCCAATATCTTTACCAAACCATGAGATGAGAAAACTTTTACCAAACTTAGGCATGAGCTAAATATTCTTGATTCTAGGAATTTTGATTGACATTGTGCACACATAGCTCATTTATGTACCTTTGATCATCTCTCTTTCTTTGCTATGACTAATGTGGTTTTCAAGTGTATTTCATGCTAAGTCCTAGATTGAAAGGGAAATGGAGTTCTTCGGCGAAGACAAGGCTTCCACTCCACTCCATCGAATTATTCATCCTTCGCCGTCACTCCGCACCGCTCTCCAATTTGGTATAATCTTCACTCATATGTTGTTTGCCAAAGGGGGAGAGAAAGAAAAAGGGCTCTAAAGACTCCGTTTTTGGCGATTCATGCCAAAGGGGGAGAAAGTATTAGCCCAAAGCAAAAGGACCGCACCACCACCAATTTCAAAAATGTTCAATTTGTATTTAAGAAGTTTTTCATTTGGTATCTTATTTTTGATATAATTTCAAATTGGTATGACCTCTTTCAAAATTAATGTTTAAAACCCTCTTGAACACTAAGAGGAGAATTTCATTGAGGGGGAGTTTTGTTTAGTCAAAGGAAAAGCATTTGAAAACAGGGGGAGAAAATTTCAAATCTTGAAAATGCTCCTTGAAATCTTATTTATATACCTTTGACTATTTGCAAAAGACTTTGAAAAAGAATTTCCAAAACATTTGCAAAAATAAAACAAGTGGTGCAAGCGTGGTCCAAAATGTTAAAATGAAGAAAGTAATCCATGCATATCTTATGAACGTATAAATTGGTTTAATTCCAAGTAACCTTTGCACTTACCTTATGCAAACTAGTTCAGTTCTGCACTTATATATTTGCTTTGGTTTGTGTTGGTATCAATCACAAAAAAGGGGGAGATTGAAAGGGAAATAGGGTCAAACCTTTTCTTAAATGATTTTGGTGGTTGAATTGCCCAACACAACTAATTGGACTAACTAGTTTGCTCTAGATTATATGTTCTACAGGTGCCAAAGGTTCATCTACAATTATTCTAAATCGACTGTCCAGAATACCGTAGATTATTCCGGACAGGAGAAGCTTTTTGGAAAAACAGACTAAGCGCGGACCGTCCGGGCCCTTGCGGCGGACCGTCCGCGACGCCAGGATGACCCTCGGACAGAACCAATTTAAAAACCCAAGTCTACACTACGGACCATCCGGAGGGAAAGCAAGCACCGTCCGAGACCACGCGCGGACCGTCCGGTAGGTGAGGAACCGAAAAACCCGAAGGTGACGGGTTCGGTAAAATGAATTATAGCGTCCTCGCGGACCATCCGGGGTGCACGACTGGACCGTCCGCAACTGCCTTTATCTGACATCTGATGACACATTTAATGCATTATAGCCGTTGATATAGCCGTTACTACTGACCGTTGCGATTACAGCCATTGATGTACAGGGGCGGACCGTCCGGACCAGGGGCGCGGACCGTCGGCGGTCGGCAGAATTGGAGCAACGGCTAGGAAGTGGTTGGTGGCTATAAATACAACCCCAACCACCTCCATTCACTCAACCCAAGCATTCTAACCTTCAACATTCAATACAAGAGCTAGCAATCCATTCCAAGACACAATCAAAGCCTCCAATCTCTCCAAGTTCCACAATTGAGATAAGTGATCATTAGTGATTAGTGACTTAAGAGAGAGATGATTCGTGTGTTATTTGTCGCTCTTGTCGCTTGGCTTTTGCAATCGTGCTTTCTTCTTCCCCATTCTTATTCTCAAGACACTTGAAATCAAAGCAAGAGACACTAAGTTTGTAGTGGTCCTTGTGGGGTCTAAGTGACCCGTTTGATTAAGGAGAAATCTCACTCGGTCTAAGTGATCGTTTGAGAAAGGGAAAGGGTTGAAAGAGACCCGGTCTTTGTGACCACCTCAACGGGGAGTAGGTTTGCAAGAACCGAACCTCGATAAAACAAATCACCGTGTCACTCGCTTTACTTCTTGGTTGATTTGTTTTCGCCCTCTCTTTTGGACTCGACTATAGTTCTAACGCTAACCCCGGCTTGTAGTTGTGCTTAAACTTTATAAAATTCAGATTTGCCTATTCACCCCCCCCCCCCCCTCTAGGCGACTTTCATCCGTCGTCCACGCCTGCGCCACGCGCGGCCCCGTCAACCACGCAAGCGCCTCGCGCGGCCCCGCCGACCTCTCCCGCACCATGTGCGGCCCCATCGATGCCCACGGCTCGTTTCACCGACCCCACGCTCGTCTACCGCCGTCGCCGTCACGCCACTACATTGGCCCCTATTGACCCGAGATCGTCGATGAGCCTGGTGCGCTTCGCTGACCCCGCCGCCGTCTATCACCGCTGTGAGTCGGCCACGCCCGCGGCCCCCGATATCCTGGCAGACTGCCTCGAGCCACCGGTGTACCACCCGGTCGCCATCCACCGCGACCCCAGACACGTTTACCCGATGGTGACCCGGCGCGCCGCTGGTGTTCTTCGACCTGTCGACCGGCTGATCTTGGCAGCTGATACGACTACCACTCCACCGGACGCCTCCCTAGTCCCCTCCTCCGTTCGCACCGCTCTCGCTGATCCACACTGGCGACGCGCTATGGAGGAGTACGCGTCCCTCCTGGCGAATCACACCTAGGACCTGGTGCCATGTCCACCAGGCACCAACATGGTCACCGGCAAGTGGCTATTTCACCACAAGCTGACCTCGGACGGCTCCCTCGACCGCTACAAGTCTCGTTGGATCCTTCGGGGCTTCACCCAACGCCCCAGAGTGGACTACGACGAGACCTTCAGCCCCATCGTCAAGTTCGCCATTGTTCGCATCGTCCTCTCCCTCACCCTCTCTCGGGACTGGGCGATCCATCAGCTCGACGTGAAGAACGCCTTCCTCCATGGCACTCTGACGGAGATTGTCTACTGCAGCCAGCCCACCGGCTTCGTCGACGAAGCTCTTCCGGATCTGGTCTGTCGGCTGAACCGCTCCCTCTACAGCCTCAAGCACGTGACGTGGGCCTGGTACAGTCGCTTCGCGTCCTACTTGGCCTCCATCGGCTTCGTCGAGGCCAAGTCGGACACGTCCCTTTTCATCTACCGCCGCGGCGACGACACCGTCTTCTTTCTGCTCTACGTCGATGACATTGTGCTCACAGCATCCACCGCCGACCTTCTATAGCGCACGATCGTCGCCCTACAGCGGGAGTTCGCGATGAAGGACCTGGGGGCCCTCCACCACTTCCTCGGCATCACCGCCGAGTGCCGGCCCCAGGTTCTCTTCCTCCATCAGCGCCAGTACGCCATCGACATACTGGAGCGGGCTGGCATGTCTGACTGCAAGCCCTGCTCCACGCATGTTGACACTCAGGCGAAGCTCTCAGAGGATGACGGGCCCCCGGTCGCCGATGCGACGTCCTACCGGAGCCTGACCAGCGCGCTCCAGTACCTCACCTTCTCCAGGCCTAACATCGCCTACGCTGCCCAGCAGGTGTGCCTGCATATGCACACCCCGTGGGAGCCTCATCTCACCGCTCTCAAGCGGATCCTGCGCTACCTCCGGGGCTCTCTCGACTACGGCCTCCTACTCCGACCATCCCCGACGTCGGAACTCGTGGTCTACACCGACGCCGACTGGGCTGGCTGTCCAGACACGCGTCGATCCACCTCTAGTTACGCCGTGTTTCTGGGAGCCAACCTCATCTCCTGGGCCGCCAAGCGGCAGCCCGTTGTCTCTCGCTCTAGTGCTGAGGCCGAGTACCGCGCCGTGGCCAACAGCGCGGCAGAGGCCTCCTGGCTGCGACTGAAAGGGAAATGTGCCCTTGGACCATTTCTAAGAATTTTGGTGATTAAGTGCCAACACAAATGGTTTAAGTGTTAAATTGTGCCAAAGACTAAAGAAGTGCAAATCAAGGTGCAAGGTATGTTTCTAGACTTAGTACATTGTTTTGAATACTAATGTATTGTGTCTAAGTGCTAGAAACAGGAGAAAACAATTTGGAAAAGAGTTGGCGGTGTACAACTAAAGATAGCTTCGGTCTGGGTGCACTGGACTGTCCGGTGGTGCACCGGACAGTGTCCGGTGCGCCAGGACCAGTCTCGGTGAACAGTCCGCTCTCGGGACTCGACGGTGGACTGTCCAGTGGTGCACCGGAGTGTCCGGTGAGCCATCCACGGCGAAGTCGTCGCTCTCGGGAAGTGATCAACGGCGTACGGCTAAAATTCACCGGACTGTCCGGTGGTGCACCGGACTGTCCGGTGAGCCAACTGTCGGCCGCGCCAACGGTCGGCCGCGCAATCCGCGCATGACGCGTGGCCGAGCCAACGGTCTGATGGGGGCACCGGACTGTCCGGTGCGCCAACAGCTCCAAATCTTCAACGTTCGGATGTGTCAAATTAGGAAAGCAATCTGCACCGGACAGTGAACAGTGCCTGTCCGGTGGCACACCGGACTGTCCGGTGCGCCACCCGACAGAAGGCAAGAATTGCCTTCCTGGATTGCTCTCAACGGCTCCTAGCTGCCTTGGGGCTATAAAAGGGACCCCTAGGCGCATGGAGGAGTACACCAAGCATTCTTTGATCATCTCTAAGCACCAAGACTTCATTCTAGCGTGTTTGATTCTTTGTGATAGCAATTTGAGCTCCTTTTGAGTTGAGAACTCCGTGTGTGAACTTAGAGCTCAAGTTGTGACTAGTGTGCGTGTTTGAGCTGTTGCTTTTGAGACTTGTGTGTGTTTCTTTTCCCTTCCTTACATCCGTGCTTCTTAGTGATCATCATTTGTAAGGGCGAGAGGCTTCAAGTTGTGGAGATTCCTCGCAAACGGAATATAGTGAAAGAAAGAAACACTATGGTATTCAAGTGGATCCTTGGATCACTTGAAAGGGGTTGAGTGCAACCCTCATCCATTGGGACGCCACAACATGGAGTAGGCAAGTGTTGTACTTGGCCGAACCACGGGATAAATCATCGTGTCTCTTGTGCTTGTTCTTTGTGACTATTGTGTTTCACAAGAGCTCGGTCTCTAGCCACTTGATTTCACTGCGCTAACACTTAACCAAGTTTTGTGGCTATAAGTTTTAAGTTTTTATAGGATCACCTATTCACCCCCCCCCTCTAGGTGCTCTCAATTGGTATCGAAGTTGTTCTCTTCAAGAAAGGGACTAATCGCCCGAAGAGATGGATCCTAAGGGAAAGGGGATGGTGGTCAACGACAATGAGAAGGAGTCCATCTTCAACGAGCCGAGGGACGACAAAGCCAATGACTCCGGCTCGAGTCAAAAGAAGAAGGATGGAAAGAAGAAGAGGCGCATCAAGAAGATTGTCTACTACGACAGCGACGAATCTTCCTCTTCTCAAAAGGACGACGAATACGAGGAGAAAAAGAAAACGGTTAACTCGAACTTTTCTTTCGATTATTCTCGTATTCCGCATAATTCCAATGCTCATTTGCTTTCCATTCCACTTGGTAAACCTCCACACTTTGATGGAGAGGACTACGGATTTTGGAGTCACAAAATGTGTAGCCACTTGTTCTCTCTTCATCCAAGCATATGGGAGATAGTAGAAAATGGAATGAAATTTGATAGTTCGGATAACTCCATGTTTATCAATGAACAAATCCATAAAAATGCACAAGCTACTACTGTTCTTTTAGCATCCTTGTGCAGGGAAGAGTACAATAAGGTGAGCGGCTTGGATAACGCCCAGCAGATTTGGGACACCCTCAAGATCTCGCATGAGGGGAACGACGTCACCATGCTCACCAAGATGGAGTTGGTGGAAGGCGAACTAGGAAGGTTCACGATGATCAGGGGAGAGGAGCCAACTCAAACGTGCAATAGGCTCAAGACCCTGGTCAACAAGATAAGGAGCTATGGGAGCACGAGATGGACGGACCACGACGTCGTCCGACTTATGCTAAGGTCCTTCACTATCCTTGATCCTCATCTTGTAAACTCTATTCGTGAGAATCCTAGGTACATCTAGATGATGCCCGAGGAAATACTTGGAAAGTTCGTAAGCGGGCGAATGATGATCAAGGAGGCAAGATATGTTGATGAGGCGTTGAATGGCCCAATGCCGATCCACGAGCCTCAAACCGTTGCTCTCAAAGCAACAAGTAGCAGGGAGACGCTACCTAGCAAGGTGGCGCAAGTTGAGGCGGCCGGGCTAAACGAGAATGAAATGGCCCTCATCATCAAGCGCTTCAAGACGGCGCTCAAAGGTCGCAAGGAGCATCCCAACAAGAGCAAGACGAAGGGAAAGCGCTCCTGCTTCAAGTGTGGTAAGATTGGTCACTTTATTGCTAACTGTCCCAACAATGATAGTGACCAGGAACAAGGAAAGAATGGGAAGAGAGAGAACAAGAAGGTTTACAAGAAGGCTAAGGGCGAGGCACACCTTGGAAAAGAATGGGACTCGGATTGTTCTTCGTCTGACTCCGACGACGAAGGACTCGCCGCCACAGCCTTCAACAAATCGTCTCTCTTCCCCAACGAGCATCAAACATGCCTCGTGGCAAAGGAGAAGAAGGTAAATACTCGAAGTACTATTACGTATGCTTCTTCAAGTGATGATGAGTCTAGTGATGATGAAGTAGACTACGCAAGCTTATTCAAAGGTCTAGATAGAACTAAAATTGATAAGATCAATGAATTAATTGATGCTTTGAATGAAAAGAATAGATTGTTAGAGAAGCAAGAGGATCTTTTATATGAAGAGCATGATAAATTTGTTAGTGCGCAAAATTCTCTTGCTTTAGAAGTTAAAAGAAATGAAATGCTTTCATGTGAATTATCTACATGCCATGCATCTATTTCTAGCTTAAAGAGTATTGATTTAAATACTAAGTTAGAAATAGCTAATAAATCAAGCTCTTGTGTAGAACATGTTGTGATTTGCAATAGGTGTAAGGATTTTAATGTTGATGCTTGTAGTGAACACTTAATTTCCATTTCCAAATTAAATGATGAAGTGGCTAGTCTTAATGCCCAACTTAAGACTAGTAAGAATGAATTTGACAAACTAAAATTTGCAAGGGATGCCTTCACTATTGGTAGACACCCCTCAATTAAGGATGGGCTTGGCTTTAAGAGGGAAGCCAAGAACTTAACAAGCCAAAGGGCTCCCATTTTCACAAAGGAAAAAGGGAAGGCCCCTATGGCTAATAGTGCTCAAAAGAATCATGCATTTATTTATGATAGGAAATTTTCTAGAAATGTTCATCATGATAGGAGTTGTAATGCTTATGATTCAAATGCCATGTTTGCTTCAAGTTCTTCCTTTATGCATGGTAGAGATATGCCTAGGAAAAGTATTATTCACCATATGCCTAGGAGAAATGTTGTTCATGTGCCAAGGAAAATGCATAATGAAAATACTACTGTTATTCATGCCTGCAACACTGATTTTGTGCTTCAATGTAAAAATAAGAAAGTGGTTGCTAGGAAATTAGGGGCAAAATGCAAAGGAGATAAAACTTGCATTTGGGTCCCTAAGGCTATTGTTACTAACCTTGTAGGACCCAACAAGAGTTGGGTACCTAAAACCCAAGCCTAATTTGCCTTGCAGGTTTATGCATCCATGGGCTCAAGCTGGATTATTGACAGCGGATGCACAAACCACATGACGGGGGAAAAGAAGATGTTCACCTCCTACGTCAAGAACAAAGATTCCCAAGATTCAATCATATTCGGTGACGGGAATCAAGGCAAGGTTAAAGGACTAGGAAAAATAGCTATTTCATCCGAGCATTCCATCTCTAATGTGTTTTTAGTTGAATCGCTCGGGTATAACTTGTTGTCCGTTAGTCAACTATGTAATATGGGGTATAATGCTTATTTACAAATGTAGATGTGTCTGTCTTTAGAAGGAGTGATGGTTCATTAGCTTTTAAGGGTGTACTAGACGGCAAACTCTATTTAGTTGATTTTGCAAAGGAAGAGGTTGGTCTAGATGCATGCTTAATTGCTAAGACTAGCATGGGCTGGCTGTGGCATCACCGTCTAGCACATGTGGGGATGAAGAACCTTCACAAACTTCTAAAGGGAGAACATGTGTCAGGTCTAACAAATGTAACCTTCGAAAAAGATAGACCTTGTGCAGCTTGTCAAGCAGGTAAACAAGTGGGAAATGCTCATCACAGCAAGAACGCGATGACCACATCAAGACCCCTGGAGCTGCTGCATATGGACCTCTTCAGACCCGTCGCCTACCTCAGCATCGGGGGAAGTAAGTATGGTCTTGTTATAGTTGATGATTTTTCCCGCTTCACTTGGGTATTCTTTTTGCAGGATAATCTGAAACCCAAGGGACCCTCAAGCGCTTCCTAAGGAGAGCTCAAAATGAATTTAAGCTCAAGGTGAAGAAGATAAGGAGCGACAACGGGTCCGAGTTCAAGAACCTTCAAGTGGAGGAGTACCTTGAGGAGGAAGGAATCAAGCACGAGTTCTCCGCTCCCTACACACCACAGCAAAACGGCGTGGTAGAGAGGAAGAACAGGACGCTCATAGACATGGTGAGGATGATGTTTGGAGAGTTCAAGACACCTGAGCAGTTTTGGTCGGAGGCCATGAATACGGCTTGCCACGCCATAAACCGGGTCTACCTTCATCGCCTCCTCAAGAAGACGTCGTATGAACTTCAAACCGGTTGATCTTGATGATGTAGATGAAGAAGATGTTCCAGCGGCCGCAATTCACACCATGGCGATTGGAGATGTGCGACCACAGGAACAAAAGGAGCAAGATCAACCTTCTTCCTCAACAATGGTGCATCCCCCAACTCAAACTGATGAACAAGTTCATCAAGAGGCGTGCGATCAAGGGGGAGCACAAGATGATTATGTTATGGAGGAAGAATCACCTCAAGCCCCTCAACCTCAAGTCCGAGCGACGATTCAAAGGAATCATCCCGTCGACCAGATTTTGGGTGATATAAGCAAGGGAGTAACTACTCGCTCTAGATTAGTTAATTTTTGTGAACACTACTCTTTTGTCTCTTCTATTGAGCCTTTCAGGGTAGAAGAGGCCTTGCTAGATCCGGACTGGGTGTTGGCCATGCAGGAAGAGCTCAATAACTTCAAGCGAAATGAAGTTTGGACCCTGGTGCCACGTCCAAAGCAAAATATTGTAGGAACCAAGTGGGTGTTCCGCAACAAACAAGATGAGCACGGAGTGGTGACAAGGAACAAAGCTAGACTTGTGACAAAAGGTTATGCCCAAGTCGCAGGTTTGGACTTTGAGGAGACTTTTGCTCCTGTGGCTAGGCTAGAGTCTATTTGCATTTTGTTAGCCTATGCCGCTCACCATTCTTTCATGTTGTTCCAAATGGATGTTAAGAGCGCTTTCCTCAACGGGCCAATCAAGGAGGAGGTGTATATAGAGCAACCCCCTGGTTTTGAGGATGAACGGTACCCCGACCACGTGTGTAAGCTCTCTAAGGCGCTCTATGGACTTAAGCAAGCCCCAAGAGCATGGTATGAATGCCTTAGAGACTTTCTAATTGCTAATGCTTTCAAGGTTGGGAAAGCTGATCCAACTTTATTCACTAAGACTTGTGATGGTGACTTATTTGTGTGCCAAATTTATGTCGACGACATAATATTTGGTTCTACTAACCAAAAGTCTTGTGAATAGTTTAGCAGGGTGATGACTCAAAAATTTGAGATGTCGATGATGGGCGAGTTGAACTACTTCCTTGGGTTCCAAGTGAAGCAACTCAAGGACGACACTTTCATCTCCCAAACGAAGTACACGCAAGATTTGATCAAACGGTTTGGGATGAAGGACGCCAAGCCCGCAAAGACTCCAATGGGAACCGACGGACATGTCGACCTCAACAAAGGAGGTAAGTTCATTGATCAAAAGGCATACCGGTCTATGATAGGGTCATTACTTTATTTATGTGCTAGTAGACCAGATATTATGCTAAGCGTATGCATGTGTGCTAGATTTCAATTCGATCCAAGGGAGTGTCACCATGTGGCCGTTAAGTGAATTCTTAGATATTTAGTTGCTACGCCTTGCTTTGGGATCTGGTATCCAAAAGGGTCAAGCTTTGACTTGATTGGATACTTCGACTCCGATTATGTTGGATACAAGGTTGATAGGAAGAGTACATCAGGGACGTGCCAATTCTTAGGAAGGTCTCTGGTGTCTTGGAGTTCGAAGAAACAAACTTCCGTTGCCCTATCCACCGCTGAGGCCGAGTATGTTGCCGCAGGACAGTGTTGTGCGCAACTACTTTGGATGAGGCAAACCCTCAGGGACTTTGGCTACAATCTGAGCAAAGTCCCACTCCTATGTGACAATGAGAGTGCAATCCGCATGGCGGATAATCCTGTTGAACACAGCCGCACTAAGCACATAGACATCCGGCATCACTTTTTGAGAGACCACCAGCAAAAGGGAGATATCGAAGTGTTTTATGTTAGCACCGAGAAACAGCTAGCCGATATCTTTACCAAGCCTCTAGATGAGTCAACCTTTTGTAGGCTGCGTAGTGAGCTAAATGTCTTAGATTCGCGTAACTTGGATTGATCTAGAGCATACATGTGTTATGCCTTTGATCATGTTCTTTATGCATATTGTTGCTTATTTATGGTGCTCAAGTTGTACACATGATCCCTGGACCTCACAAGTCCATTTGCGAGTGATGCACTTATTTAGGGGGAGACATGCTACAACTTGACACTTTGAGACTAACCTTGTGTTTGAGTTTACTTGTTTTAGTCTTACAAGTGGATTGAAAGGGAAAGGTGGACTTGGACCATGAAAGACTTCCACTGCACTCCGATGAGAGAGTAACTAATTCCAAGTTCATCTCCATGCTCTTTTGCCTTTTTACTCTTAATTGAAGATTTTGGTGAGGCAATGGGGTTTAGGGGACAACAATGATCCCATTTTGGTGCTTGATGCCAAAGGGGGAGAAATTAAGGCTAAAGCAAATGGATCAGCTACCACTTGAGAATTTTGAAAATAGTAGAGTTAGAACTTTTGCTTTATCAAAATACTCTAAGTGTCTCTTTTTGTCAAAAGTTGGTCTCTTGTGGGGAGAATGTTTGATTATGGGAAAAAGGGGGAGTTTTTGAATCATTGATCAATGTCTCTTGGAATACCTCTCTTTATGCCTCAACAAGTGTGTCTGACTTAGAGATAGAAAATTGAAGATGATTTGCAAAAACAAAACCAAGTGGTGGCAAAGGATGATCCAAATATGTCAAATTTGAATCAAAAACAATTCTTGTTCTCATTTGCATTGATGTTGCACTTCTATGTGTTGCTTTTTGTTGTGTTGGCATAAATCACCAAAAAGGGGGAGATTGAAAGGGAAATGTGCCCTTGGGCCATTTCTAAGTATTTTGGTGATTAAGTGCCAACACAAACGGTTTAAGTGTTACATTGTGCCAAAGACTAAAGAAGTGCAAATCAAGGTGCAAGGTATGTTTCTAGACTTAGTACATTGTTTTGAAGACTAATGTATTGTGTATAAGTGTTGGCGGTGTACAGCTAAAGACAGCTTCGGTCTGGGTGCACTGGACAGTGTCCGGTGCGCTAGGACAAGTCTCGGTGAATAGTCCACTCTCGGGACTCGACGTTGGTGTACGGCTATAAATCACCGGACTGTCCGGTGGTGCACCGGACTGTCCGGTGAGCCATCCACGGCGAAGTCGTCGCTCTCGGGAAGTGATCAACGACGTACGGCTAAAATTCACCGGACTGTCCAGTGAGCCAACGGTCGGCCGCGCAATCCACGCGTGACGCGTGGTCGAGCCAACGGTCTGATGGGGGCACCGGACTGTCCGGTGTGCACGGCTCCAAATCTTCAACAGTTGGATGTGTCAAATTAGGAAAGCAATCTGCACCGGACAGTGAACAGTGCCTGTCCGGTGCGCCACCCGACAGAAGGCAAGAATTGCCTTCCTGGATTGCTCTCAACGGCTCCTAGCTGCCTTGGGGCTATAAAAGGGACCCCTAGGCGCATGGAGTAGTACAGCAAGCATTCTTTGATCATCTCTAAGCACTAAGACTTCATTCTAGCGCGTTTGATTCTTTGTTATAGCAATTTGAGCTCCTTTTGAGTTGAGAACTCCGTGTGTGAACTTAGAGCTCAAGTTGTGACTAGTGTGCGTGTTTGAGCTGTTGCTTTTGAGACTTGTGTGTGTTGCTTTTCCCTCCCTTACATCCGTGCTTCTTAGTGATCATCATTTGTAAGGGCGAGAGGCTCCAAGTTGTGGAGATTCCTCGCAAACGGGATATAGTGAAAGAAAGAAACATCATGGTATTCAAGTGGATCCTTGGATCACTTGAAAGGGGTTGAGTGCAACCCTCGTCCATTGGGACACCACAACGTGGAGTAGGCAAGTGTTGTACTTGGCCGAACCATGGGATAAATCATCGTGTCTCTTGTGCTTGTTCTCACTGTGACTATTGTGTTTCACAAGAGCTCAGTCTCTAGCCACTTGATTTCACTGCGCTAACACTTAACCAAGTTTTGTGGCTATAAGTTTCAAGTTTTTATAGGATCACCTATTCACCCCCCCCCCCCCTCTAGGTGCTCTCAGCGAAAGCTCCTCCACGAGCTCCACAGTCCCCTCCAGCGCGCCACCCTCGTCTACTGCGACAACGTCAGCGCAGTCTACCTCTCCACCAATCCCGTGCAGCATCAGCGCACGAAGCACGTGGAGATCGACCTGCACTTCATCCACGAGCATGTCGCCGCCGGTGACGTTCGGGTTCTCAGCGTCCCCACTACGCTGCAGTTCGCCGATATCTTCACCAAGAGGTTACCGTCGAGTGTTTTTTTAGACTTTTGCTCCAGCCTCAACATCTGTATAGGATAGAGTTGTGACTGCAGGGGGTGTTAGAAAATACCCGTTTAGGGTTTGGGGTTTTCTCCGTGTAATTACTATCTCACCCCTCTGTAATGGGCCTAGCCCAGTTTCCTCACATCTATTAATACATCACCCAACCCTTGTTAGGGTTAGGGTTTCACCAATCAACAAATATATCTGAAAACGTTCTTTATTTCTCATCTGGATTAAAATCACGTTGTTGCTCGAGTAGTTTGGGGTGGTGTTGCCATATGTTTTGGAGCTACTGGCATTCATAGAAATCTTGTCCAAGCCTTGGTGTGGATCTAAAATTGGTTGCCAAATAGAACCGAAGTGCATGATTTCAGGGTTGCAGCTTTATGTTGGGCAATCTAGAAGACAAAGAATAAAGTGTGTTTTGATGGAAAATACATCAAGTGCTCTTCTGAGATTTTTTTTATTCCTATGCTCTGCAATATGGGACCCGTATCTACTCCGAGGAGATGCAAGAACTAGGCATTGAAGGTGTGCGGATTATGATGCAGACAGCAACAAGTGAGTAGTCTCCTTCAAAAAATAACAGGAGTACCAAGGATTGAAGACAAGAGCCACAACTGGACGATGAAGATTGACTACCTGAAACAACTGGATGGTGGTGGTTGTTCTGCTGACATTAGTTTTCATTTAGTTGAGTAGTCTCATTTTGGTTAGACTGTATGTAGTATAGTGTTGTGCTTGTTAAACTCATATATGTAATAAAAGTTGTTAGAATTTGGTTTGTGTTGCTTCCTCCCATGAATACATACTCTGAAGACGAGGTGTGGTTAATGTTTAGGAAGTCTAGATCTTTCTATTGACACCTTTTCGGGCGCCAATCACTATAATGAGAACCGGCGGCGGTGCTCTCTACACAGGCGCGGACGGTCTGCGGCCAGGGGCCGGATGGTCCACGACCGGGCGCAGGGCTCGGGTTCCTTGCCTGACGTGCCAGACGGTCCGCGCCCTGGGGCCAGACGGTCCGCGCGTGCGCAGGGGCGGCGGAGTTCACCGGCGGCGCCTGGATCTCGCTCCCAGGAGGGACCCCATCGGGGAGGAGAGATCCTAGGTGTTTTCTAGGCTCGGCAAGCTGACCTAGACTCCTCTGATCAACATAGAGTCGAGGAGAAGCGGAGAATTTGGGGATTGGAAGACTAAACTAGAACTAGACTAGAACTACGCCTAAATGCATAAGTAAAACGAGAAATAGACTTGATTTGATCGATTGTTGGGTGTTTTATCGGTCGTAGCCCTTCATCTATATAAAGGGGAGGTCTGGATCCGCTACAAACTGTTTCCCGAGCTAATCCCACGGTTTTAGGTAACAAATCCCGCGAGAAACTAGGAACCCTAACTGACTCTACGCACGCGCGGACCATCTGCGCTGCCTTTTTCTGCGCTCAACATATGCCCCCTGCCTTTCGGTGGAGGTTGACGAACCAAAAGCATATGAACTAAACCGGATGTAAGTCACCGGCTTTTCAATATGGAGATCATTCAATAAAGCACCAAAGTATAAAGGTCGTTTCGGATTGTATCTTTCTCGGCCATGACCATTTGATCAATGGATCAAAAGGAATAGAATGGAGGTGCCCCCAGTCTGGATAGACAAAGGGACTATACATGTACCATGGATTCACCATCGTACCATTCCATGTTTGAACATGATAATATATCGATGATGAGTAAACGAGTGGAAAGTACCCTAGTCTTTTGATGAATAGGCGATGCTTGTGTCGCCTTTTGACCGTTTTGTTTGCCCGTTTCGTTTTAGCAGGTGACTGGGGTTTCTTCGTTGACCGATCACGTAGAACGGTCTTCTTGCTAGTATTCTTGGAGAGCAACCGATCAAAAATAGGGTCAGCTTTGATCAGCCGACCATATGTGCTTTGCCCTTGCGTCTCTTTCCTTTTAAAAGCTTTGTGTGGAGGCTGACGCCTTTGGCCATAGGCGGACTGTCCGGCTGAGTTAGTCGGACCGTCTGTCTGAGCACCGGACCGTCCGCACGTAGGTGTCAGACCGTCCGTGATGCTCAGGTCAGGCTGCCGTGCTTGGCTCATTAATTGTGCCTGCCCTCCGGTGCCTCTAGACTTTTTAGCCTTCTTGTCCGGAGCCTTTCGAGCAATCTCCTTTTGTGATATATTTGACATGCGAGGATTGCCAATGATGATGTCTTTGCTTTTGCCTTTATCGGCCATTTTGGGCCGAACTGAGATCTTTTTGAATGTGATATCTATTGTATTAACGGGAAATGGTTGTGTGTCCACTTGCATATCCTGAAAAGCCAACCGGCCCTCATTTATGCCCGATTGTACCTGTCGACGAAAAACATTACAGACATTGGTGGCATGAGAAAAAGAATTATGCCACTTGCAATAAGCACGTCTCTTTAATTCATCTATAGGAGGGATAGTATGAGTTAATTTAATATTGTCATTTTTAAGTAGCTCGTCAAATATCTTATCGCATTTGGCAACATTAAAGGTAAATTTAATCTCTTCTTGTCGATTCTTTTGAATCG
Source organism: Zea mays (assembly GCF_902167145.1). NCBI lineage: Eukaryota > Viridiplantae > Streptophyta > Magnoliopsida > Poales > Poaceae > Zea > Zea mays. The sequence goes on along the minus strand of NC_050096.1, from coordinate 67,365,623 downwards.
GCTGTAAGGAAGAACATGCCGAAGATTTAGCCTTTGTTGGCCAAATAAACTCAGTGGTATATACATCTGCGGATTCATCATCTGAATTATCACGCTCTATTAGATGTATAGTACGGGTGGCCGATTTTGATGTCTCTTTAAATCGGCTTTCACAGGCTAAGGCCCGCTGATGTAGCTGGGCTATCGAAAAGAACTGGGTCCCATCTAATTTGTCTCTTAAGTAGGATAGTAACTCATTAAAAGCTAGCCCTGCTAGCTATTAGTCTGCGACATGGATCCGAAAGCATCGGTTTCTAGTGTCCTGGAACCTCCGGATATAATCATTAACCGCTTCTTCGCGTCCTTGGTGGACTGAAGCTAAGTCAGCTAGCCCTAATCCATATTCCTCGGCAAAGAAATATTCATGAAATTTACTTTCTAACTCATTCTAGGAATTAATGGAATTAGGAGGCAGGGTGGCGTACCATGCAAAAGTGGTACCAGTAAGGGATAAAGAAAATAACCGAACACGAAATGCTTCTCCATCGACCAATTTGCCTAGGTGTGCTAGGAATTGGCCTATGTGTTCGTGTGTGCTTCTCCCATTCTCACCAGAAAACTTAGAAAATTCTGGTATTCATGCCCCATGTGGATATGGGACAATGTCAAACCGTTAATCATATGGCTTATGATATGATTGCCCCACTCTAGTTACACTAACTCCGAGCCTATCTTGGAATAGTTTAGGCATTTCTTCCCCAATTTTTTTTCCATTGCGCCCGATGGCAGACCACCGGACCCTAGGCTATGGGGTTCATTCGGGCAGGCATTGTTATGTCGACCTTCTTACCGTGACCGATCGATGATGTTGATCGGCCTATGATCGTATGGCGTGTTGTGGTTTAAATATGTAGGGGGCGGAATGTACTGCTGCTGTGGTGTGTAATAATTTGGTGCATAGTATGTGACAGTAGGTTCTGCGTATGTGTATCCGGTCTGTCTGGTGGTACATCCGAACTGGCCGATGGTGTTCGCTATTATTGGGGCGCCACACGGTAGCCCTGATGCAGTCCCGGACTGTCCGGCGGGGAAAGCCGGACGGTCTGCGCAAGGGTCGGACTGTTCGGGCAAAAGCTCGGACGGTCCGACCGTGTCCAGGGACGCCGATCTACCAAGCAGGGACGGCGGTAGTGGTACTTGCCCTGGATATGAGTTCATCGGCATACCGTATAATGGCTGGGGTTGCGAATCCCCATTTGTCGTCGATGTATTAGACATAGATATCCTGTTACTAGTTTCATATGATGGAAAACTAGGAGCAACTGACTTCTCCAACGTACGCGTTAATTTTCTAATTGATTCTTCTAAACCTCCAATCTGTTGTTTCATTTGATTTTGCTGATGATCTACAAATTGTTTAATAGATTGGATGTCATCAGGTTTACTTACGTTGGGGACTTGAAGCGAAGATAGAAGAGATGTGGCATTGGTCTCTCCATGTTTGACAACTTTCTGGTGGCGATCCACCGTGTATTGTGATAAGAATTTCTCCTTCGCTTGACGCATGTAGTCCTCGTATTGTTGTTGCTCATCGGTCGTCAGACTTTCAACAGCCAACTTCAGGATATTGTCCGAGGAGATATCGGTGTGATCTTTAGAACCGACCATTTGAGGGCCTGATTTTTAGTAGACCTAGACACCTTTCCCCAGCGGAGTCGCCAAAAAGTGTGTTGACATCTTTTCGGGCGCTAATCACTATAATGAGAACCGGGGGCAGTGCTCTCTGCACAGGCGCGGACGGTCCGCGGCTAAGGGATGGACGGTCCGCGACCTGGCGCAGGGCTCGGGTTCCCTGCCTGACGTGCCGGACGGTTCGCGCCCTGGGCCGGACGGTCCGCGCGTGCGCAGGGGCGGCGGAGTTCACCGGCGGCGCCTGGATCTCGCTCCCGGGAGGGACCCCGTCGGGGAGGAGAGATCCTAGGTGTTGTCTAGGCTCGGCAAGCCGTCCTAAACTCCTCTGATCGACGTAGAGTCGAGGAGAAGCGGAGAATTTGGGGATTGGAAGACTAAACTAGAACTAGACTAGAACTACTCCTAAATGCATAAGTAAAACGAGAAATAGACTTGATTTGATCGATTGTTGGGTGTTTTATCGGTCGTAGCCCTTCATCAATATAAGGGGGTGTCTGGATCTGCTACAAATTGCTTTCCGAGCTAATCCCGCGGTTTTAGGTAACAAATCCCGCGAGAAACTAAGAACCCTAACTGACTCTGCGCACACGTGGTCCGTCCACGCCACCACCGCGGACCGTCTGCGCTGTCGTTTTCTGCGCTCAACACTTTCTTTTTCATCAAATGCAGTTCTCTCTTCTTCCCATTTTCTGATCTGAACTCGGTGTATTTCCATTGATGATATTGAAAATGGGGACAACCTCGAGAAACAAAAAGAATGACTTTCACTTCTTCTGATCTCACCAATCAGAATAAGAACTAGGCATCATAGAGGCCAACTTTTGGAGAATCAACCGTTTGCAGGTAGCATTTCGAAATAGTTTTAGTCTTGTCTTTTAATTTATGAAAACTGGGTTGTAATATTTTGAATGAAACTTGATGCAAGATACACTTTGTTTCCAAACACCTCTATGTATTTAAAACTATGATATTCTAAAACTATAGAATTGTAAACTAAGGTTATGTCATAAAATTTGTATACTGTATATTTGAAATATTGTGGTTTTGAAAAAATGTGTTTCCAAACACCCCTACACGCTTGTATCTAATGGTTGTTTGAATAGTAGTCATTGCCATATTATTATTATATACCTATCAGAAAATCGGTTTTAGGTTTTTGAATTTAGATACAGTCGAATAGAATCTTCGTATTCAATTACGTAATATCGTATAGATCAATGGATGTCGGGTTGTTCGCTTCGAATTAAAGTTAGATGTTTAGACTATTGTATCTGTAATTCATAGAGACAAAAACATTGTAAAAGCAGTAGAAACTGGTACGAACTAAAATCAAGCGAACAGACTTAGATTTTAAGTATTTGAATTCAGATACAATCGCATTTCGTATTTAGATACGGACTATCTATATGGACCGATCGATATGGATAAATATCCATCCTATTTTATCCTATCTAAGATTTTCATTTTTTCAAGAAAAAATAATTTTTTTTGAAAAAATGAAAAATCCTTGGAAAAATGAGGTTGCTAAAAAAGCCCCTATAAGAAAAAATATTCGTCCCATTTTCATCCTGAACATTAGTACCATGTTCTTATTTAGACATTTTTATATTCATATACAAACTACAACAAATATGAAGAAGTATCTCAAGTTGCCAGACTCTATAGTCTATACTATCACCTCTTTTTCAAAATACGTGTACTGTGTACGTGCAGCACAGTTTAGAATGTGTTTGGTTTAAGGTTAAAATAAGATGAGACATGCTATCCCCTTGATTTTTTTTATTATGGCGTCATCAAAAACTACTCTGGTGTTCATCTTCTCTCGCGTGACTTTCATACACTATAAAAATTATAGTTGCCTCCTTCTATCTCTCCTTGTACGTCTAACCAAACACACACTTAGATCCACGACACGACATATAAATTACTTTCTTATAAATAAAGTAAAACCTCGAATTGTCAGGAGAAAATTTGCTATCCAGTTAGCTCAAACTTACGCCAACCTTTCTCTTGGTCACATTTGGCCTGATAGATCTACATTAGCTGCCATATGATAGCAGTTTTTTGTTTCCCATCCGCCTTCGCTGCGCGCTCAGAAGAATGAAAAACCTCTTGCCAGTGTCATACATTTATTTCTTACTCCCATTTGCTTCTCTTTTATAGGCTGGGTGAGTTGGTCTGTCAAATCAAAATTTTGAATGGCCGATAAGGCCTATCAAATCTGCAAAAATCTAATGCTTGTGCCAAAATTATAGTAGTCAGTCAAGTATACAAAAGCAACGTTCCAGCTGTGTTATGTTACGGAGACAACGATAGATGGAACGGGTGTTTCAGAAAAAACTACCCAAAAAATCCTCTACAGTTTACACGATTAAACACATGCGGAAACATGGATACCCTTGGCTGGAAGAGAAGGAACATTTTCCAGCATAGCCTGGCCAAGATGGTAGGGAAAACAGCCTTCACCACCATTAACCGCAGGAACATGGTCATCATATGTCGATCTTGATTCTGCCCACAAGGCTACACCTCTTGGGGAGCACGTATCAGTCTTCATCTGCGGTAACACAGGTGAATACATGATGTTCCAAATCAAGATATGCGGCTGACAGAACAAGTCTACCGCTATTTCAAAACTGGTTACACCACCACGTCACTCCTCATCCATCTTGTCCTTCGGATCAGAATTTTTCTCCTCCATCCTGTCCGGCGACATGGCATTTGCTTCCTCCATCTTGTCCGGCAATGTGGCATCTGCTTCTTCCATCTTGTCCGGCAATGTGGCATCTGCTTCTTCCATCTTGTCCGGCAATGTGGCATCTGCTTCTTCCATCTTGTCCGACGACGTGGCATCTGCTTCTTCCATCTTATCCGCCGACGTGGCATTTGCTTCCTCCATCTTGTCTGCCGACGTCGCATTTGCTTCCTCCATCATCTTGTCCGCCGACATCACATTTGCTTCCTCCAGCTTGCCATCTGCGCCACCTTGTGCTTCCCCTTTCCTATCCTCTGTAGCCATGTGACCCTTGCCACTCACTTCACCCTTGTCCCCTTCCTGTGTCATGTCATCCTTTGCCTCAACGCTGTCTTCCTCTATCCTATTACTGATCACTGTGTCAGTTGCACCACCATTTTCTTCCCGGGTCATGTCCTCGTTTCCATCATTCAGAGCCCTTCCAGCATTGCCATTTTCAGAAGGGATTGCATCAGCAATATTTTCTGGTGCTGCTTGAGGCAGTTCATTTGCCGGAGGAGCATAATACTGCATGTATTGCACCTGTTGGACAGAAAAATTGCAGTTTTGGCTTAGGATTTTTTTTTAATAACAACTATTTATTTCAGAGATATACTAGACAACATACTTGACGAAGATGTTCCAGCCTGAACTTTACTAGATGATTAATGTCTTCAATACCAGTAATGTAATGGATGTTTCCAGTTTCCTCCAAAGGTCGCTCGGTAAAAGGAGTGCACTCCTCAAGATTCAAGGCAAGCTTATCAGATCTTTGGAGGAGCAGCTGGAATGTTGGTTGCAATTCGTAACATTGTTCAAACAGTGAACGACGGCAGAACACGTACAAGCCCAGACGAGCACGGGACATAGCTACAATAAGTCTTCTGACATCACGAAGATGACCCACAAAACGGGTACGGACAAGAGAAAGTAAAATGAAATCATTTTGCTGGCCCTGGAACTTGTCCACAGTGGTAACCTAGATATGACATGGATGTCAGTACCCAAAAAAATAAAGCCAGCAAACTGTTAGCAAACACCATACTTATTGGAAATTACCTTGTTAGGGGGCTCAATATTCCATGGTTTGCATCTTTTGTTGATAACATCACGAATAAGAAGCTTCTGACCATTGTAGGTGGTCAATATTGAAATCTTATTGGCAGGGTAGCCAATCAGGCGCATATAGATATACACACTAACAATATACTCAGCCTCCCCTTCATTCTGGTAAAACCAAGGAGAAGGCGCTGACTCACCTTTTCCCTTATAATCAGGAACATCAACTAACTGATACTCAAAAGAGAATCCGGCGTTAGCTTTATGGAAGATTGCTTGCTCACGGACATAAGGCAGATCTCCCAGCTCCCTGTATCTCCAGTTATAAAGTTCAGCAATACTAGGTCTTGCACGACCCTGGGCATTGAGCTCAATATAAGGGACACCAAGTCGAACAAACCTTGTAAAGAGACTCTGGTCCATGTGGCTATACTTCTGAAAAGCCATGTTCTTAACAACAGGGGGTAACTGATGGTGGTCACCAATTAAAATGCAACGTTTAAGACGAGCATGGCCATCTTCCTGCCGCTGCAGCAGCATCGGTATAAAAGTTTCTATCTCCAATATTTGTGCACTTTCTTCCATCAGCAAATTGTCAAATTTGAAACCTAATTGAAGAAAGTCCCTCCTCTTCAATGCTGCATGAGTACAAGTCATAGCAACTATCTTGGCCTGTTTAGTCATTAGATAGTTTGCTCGCTCCACTGTTGACTTAAGTAGCTCAAAAGCCCTACACTCCTCCAACTCTTGGAATATTGTAGAAAGATGTTTGAAACAACCTTTCGCTGCATGCATATCCATCTCAAATGACTCGCCGGTAAAAATAGGCTGCGGAGTATCTGAAAAGAACTCTGAAAAGGGGAAGCGGTCTTTGACAAAAGAGGGTTTGTCTTGATTTTGAGCACAGGCAGCTAAGAATTGTTCCCAACGGGCATAAACATGTAATAGCCAAAAATATGCAGCAGTTTCACATGTGTAGCCCACATCTTCTGGAAGACGAAGAGATCTCGCCAATTTAGAAACTTCACCGAGCAGCTCTAGCCGCCGGACCAGCATAGCGTTGACACGACCTTGACGACTAAAATCAAGATCAGTGGCCAATTCTTGCTCACCCTGACCAAGGCGGAGAAGGTACCTAGCAGGCACATCCCTCTTGCAGAAAAAAGAAGTATCAGACGTCATGTAGCAAACTAACATGCAACAGATAGTCGTATTAAAATTTAAAAATGTTCTGCAATTATACGAAAAGCATTAGCGAACATATAGCACCCACCATGAAGTAAATACGATGACTCGTGCCACCAGTCAAAATACAAGGAAAACAAAAACATATATAAACTGTACTGTTTAGGCATGTTAAGCAACAATGTATGGAAGCATGAGGTTCAAACCCCTCACTCCCTCAGAACATGTACCTTTCAACCTTTGGATTCTATTAACAAAACAGATCAGAATCAACAAGGAGTAAAACATGCATGTTGCGATTATACATGGAATAGCAGGGAAATGTTCAACTAATTTTCAGTCAGGTGTGCACTAACAGTAACAAGTCACTCACAATAATGTACAGCACAGCATTGATACACCATATATCTTGAAAAGGTGCGGATGTAAGGTAAGAGGTAAGTTCAGATCATATATGGCACAAAAATGGTACCTGCATTATCTTCTCAAATAAATCATTCAAAGCCTGATTGGAGTGGGTTATAATCAGTGTTCTTTGTGAAGGACAGTTGTGATATAGAACATTTAATATCTGCACAGCAGTATCTGTTTTTCCCGTACCAGGAGGACCAACAACCATCGTCAACCCAGGTTGAATACCAGATATTATAGCACCGATCTACAAATAAATAATATTGTCACAGTCAGAATTTTAAGGTGAATAAGATCCACACTCATCATGAAAGCAAAGACACTAGCAGACCATACTAGACTTATTCTATTTACTTAAGAGAGCAAATATGTTATATACTCGAGTTCCAGTCAGATAACCATTGCATGTACACTTAGATAAAAATAATGATGCTTGACCAGAGATGATATCATATTTCTAAGTTGGAAGAAGCATCTAATATGCACAAGAAATGCTCTCGATGTGCCTCACATTCATTACCAGACATGCACCAATTGAAATATTGGATTGTCTGAAAATCTTAAGAGTACCTGAGTTGGTGTGAACCTCACTGAGTTCTGTTTAGGTTTATCTTGAGGATACGGCCCAGGATCAGCTGGAATGTAAGTTTCAACAATTAGTTTCTCTTTCTGAGGCTCCCCATCAGCCATATTATTTCTGCTCTTAACAGTCAAATTGGAGTTCATGTTGCCAGGTAAAGCATGACTGCTTTCCCTCATTTTCTTGGATAGCCTGATTTTAAAAGGGGGACTTGGATGCAGGTTTTTTGTACCATCAGAATTGATAAATGTAACCTGAAAAATTCAAACATTAGAAGCTTGGAGATTGAAGATGAAAATGAGAATAGATACACTCCAAAAAAGCAAAAAAAAAAGTCAAAATATATACCTGGTAATCTGGAAAACTTTGCTGAACATGGTTGGCATCAAGAAAAGTGTCCTTGAAATCTATAACTTCCAGAAGATCAGGCATATTCATCCACTGTGCGGCCGAAGGATTTCCATAACCCAAGAATATGTTATGCAACCATTCTGGAACTACACATGTTTCATTCATTAGATCACGTATAGATTCCAGGATTGCTTTGAAATTATTCTCCTTGGGTTTCCTTCTCATTAGAATATTAAATGTTCCATACACATTTTCTGTGCCCTTCTCTGCTGTCTCGGTAACATCAATGTGGTACTGCGCTGTATCTAAGGCAACTCGGACAGTACGAATTTCACCTTTGGGTGGTTTCCACTCTTCTCGTTTTATCCTTCCTGTGAAATCATTCATGAGTGCTCCTTCCTCATCACGAATTTCAATAACCTCACATCCACGTACATATTGCAATCCTAACCTTTCTGGCACAGTTGATTTTTCAGCCTCTTCAGGGCTAAGAGGTTCAAATGAAGGGCGGATTGACAGCAAAAATAGAACATCATGCTCCTTCAGAGCATCCCATTCAGATTTTATCTGATACCTGTAGCTTGATATGCTGAAAGTAACATCAGCAGTTACAGCAGAAGGCTTAACTTCTCCAATGTTTGGCTGCTTCACTTCTGTAATCTTAAATCCCTTGATCGGAACAGCCATTCTTGACCATCCACGGAAGGCTGTCTCTCCCTCATTATTGATATAAGCATGTAGATGAGGAACAGCTTCCTGAATGTCTTCACGAATTTCATAGGTTGATTCAAGACGAAACAGATTGAAATTTCTTAACAAATAATCATGAAGCGTCAGGAATTGGAGATTGAGTTTTGGGAGGGCAAGACAGCCTTCTCCAGAGTAATTAATGCTAGGAACAAGGCTTTCATCCCACATGATCTGCTCATTTGGATACAAAGGAAGTGCATTTACTGCATCTTTTTGGGATTGCCGCTTCTCAAAAAAAGCAACTAGGACTTCAATAAGAAAATCGCGTCTTTCACTGCATGGATCTTTCTCTGAGATTAACTTAAGCTGCTTAAAAAGAACATATTAGCACCTCAAAAGCATCTGTTCAGTGACGCATGTAAAATAAATCACTAATAAGCAATTCGGAAATACTAAACTACAAACCATGATAATTTTTAAGCCAACTTCAGTATGGAACTAATTTGCTATTTGGGTGAAAATACAAAATAAATTCTGAGCAATCATTGCCATCAGAGATAACTTATCTGACCATTGACTGGTAGCTGACAGTTAAATATTTGCTCACCATTGATGTCATTTAATCACTCATAACAATACACAGTACATGCTACGAAATAAGAAAATGAGAAGTATTTGTTTGGTGGATTAACATACGACCATGTGGAAAATGTAGTTGCTGCTTATTTTGAGACAGTGTGTACTGCTTTTGAACATATAATTTCTTGAAAATCGTTTCTTGCTCCATACATTTAAAGACCTAAGAAAGTCAGTGCATGTCAGATCTCAGTGCTGTTTGTAAGGCGTATAGCATGTGCAGATCCTAATGTCCAGTGATTCCCAAATGCAACCACAGGAGGCAAATTCATTTGAAGCCTGCAGCTAAGACCACCGAGGTAAAGGGGACTCGATGTAAGTCTCACCTCATCAAATTTCAGCCTCATTCACAAGGGGGACAAGATGTAGAAGCTAGAAAACTTAACCTAAGAGGATATATACAGCCTATCAAATGCTATTGTACACCCAACCTAAAAAACATACAATACGTGTGGAAATTTCCAATAAATTACTATCAGATCAGTCATTGAATGGTCAATTATCCAAATGACCAAATGTATGTATGCGGTTTTCATGCTATATTATTAATTCAGGTCTGGATACTGGAAAACCATCAAACTTTGAACAATAGACTACCAATGAGAAGCAAAAAAGCATATCCAGCTGACACATATCAAGGGAATACCATTAACAAACAACAAAAGAGTCTGACATGATTTGTAGACAACAAGCACAAACTAAAATGTGAAAAATCGCACCTTGTTACAAACCAGATCTTGCAGCTCCACATCTGACAAGACAAGCAACTTTTTTGTTAAGTCAGCTCGCTTATGGAGTGAACCAATACTGGACAAGGCAAAATCTCGCAGCTGCAATAATTAAAACAAAAATAATAAGCCTTCCATGTTAATACTATTGTACGAGAAATTGAATGCAAAATGGAAATCAAATTAGACAAGACAACAAGGTGGACACCTTAGGCACTTGTTTAAATGCTAGCAACTGAAAAGCTTGGAAACGGGAATAATGCGCCTGCAGGACATCATCATCACCGAGCTGTGTCCCAGAGTGATCATTAATCTCAAAACCTTCATAAAACTGCAGCAAGTCGACCAACTGTGCAAAAAGCCGTCCCTTTTCATGAGTGTAGAGTGCACTTAAGTGGCACTTGGCAACAACAGCAACATCAGCAACCAGGGGCCTCAAAAATCTGCAGATTATAACCAGCATAAGTAGGCAAAGATAAGGCATAAACAAATGCAAGCTAAGGTTTGTTAGCAATGCCACTTGTAAACGATATTTAACTGAATCAAGATATTCCTTTGCTTAGGAATATAGCTGTGGTTTCTTGCATAGAGTAAATAAATCTAGTTAAAAATACAGTGAAAAAATGTTCTGTGGCCATGATACGAACTTATAGAAACAACCAGATCACAGAATTGACATGATACAGACTTATAGAGACAACCAGATCACAGAATTGATGTCCCGTTACGAAAATGAGAGATTCTGAGAGTAGAAAGTAAACACCCTTGAATGGAGTGAAATACACTGGTTTATGGTTTCATGATTTGAAGTGCTCAGGGTGGACAGAGCCAGGTACTAATAATTTGTTTCTATGATTATTTGATGTGCAAGAACATTGAGAACTGCATGGTAAAAAAGGCAATTGCTCTGGGTATAAATTATATCCCAGGTTTTCCGGGCAAAAAAAACTGTCCCAGATTTCCATTTGAATCCATGAATGAACTGGAGAATTATAAGAATTCAAGTCCCTAAAGCCTATATATATGGATAATGGATGTGTGTTTATATCATGACGAACTCCTACTTGTGCTGACGACATATTTGCAAAAATAGCAGAGTAGGATGTTAACTTCTCAGGTTCTTGGATCTAAGTGGAGTATGCCTGTAAAATTGGATGACTTATTAAGTAAATCTACTCTCTTATACAGGTGCATACAAGATTAGTAATTAAATACCGTCTAGTAGGAAGCTGGCTTAACATGTCAATCAAAAATTCCATAAATCTCTCACAATATAGAACGCAAGAATCGTCAATTTGCCCACTGAAAGACTCATTCAATACAGATTCTTCAGCACCATCTTGATTGGATAGTATGACCTTTGAATTGAGAATCTACGAAAAAGATTCACAGGAGTTAAGCAAGATTCATATCTAGCAACAACTGAGTAAGAAGAATAGTTTCAGAGGTGCACCTCCACGAATTCTTCAATTAAATTCCTAAGGAACTTATTCTCGAGCATTTCAGAAGGGTTGATAGGTTGGTCAGCCTTTTTCGCTTCCTTTGCCTCTCTTCTTCTGATTTTGGTCCACTTCTTAATCAATTCAGGGTTTAGGCAGAGTTCCATCTGTACTTGTTTGAAACAAACACAAGAACCCAAAAGTTAGCACATAAAAAAAAGAAACTATTCCTAGTGAAAAAACCTAAAATTACCTGAAGTCGTCCAAACGAAAGGGTATTCCACAGCTTTAGGCTTACTAACTGAAGTATTGTTTCCCGGACAAGCTCGTCCTCCAAACTCTGCAGTGAAGCATAAAATACATGTCAGTGTATGATCCCAATGTGGATACACGGGAGTAAGTCTTGCATAACTAAATCTGAAGTTATTAGGGCAACCTGACAATTGCACATAAGCTTGAAAATTATAAAACAAATATCGGTGCACATATCAATTCAATAAAAAAACATATATCTCTGTTTAACCTCAAAATTAAGTATGTAGTGGTTGTCTTGTTGAGCAGAAGTTGTTAAACAAAGTATATTGAGAAAATAAAGCATCAGCATGTGATGCAAACACTACCCCCCCCCAAGGAAAATATAGCAAGTACCTGAAATGAATTTATCATAAACAGGAGGTAATTTGTTTTCTCTGCCATATTAAGAGCCCTTTCCTGCATGATAGCATAAGAAGAAAATTTCAGAACAAACATCGTAATATCAAAATATTTTCATAAGTAAACCATCCAGAAGCCACAGATACCATACTGACATAAGCAGATAAGTTTTGAGCTGGAGATGAACAAACAAATAACTACTTGTTGGAAAACCTAACCGTAACCAGGGTTGGGAGATGTATTTATATTAGTAGTAGTTGGGCCTAGGCCCGTTACATTAAGCAATACACAGTAACTCTAACAACTTGTATATGAATTATGAAAACAGCTGGTATGCACAACAAAAATCAAAAAAGAACGTAAGCAACAAAGAACCAATATCCCCTGTCCCCTGATGCCTCTCAACTCTATGACCCAGCCAGTAGAAAATACTCCCTCCGTTCTTTTTTATTTGTCGTGTTTCAGTTCAAAAATGAACTAGCGGGTGACAAGTATTCTAGAACGGAGGTAGTAACAACCTAGGCACATAGACTACTTGAGATTGAGAAGAATTGCACCACAGCATCTGAGAAAGAAATGATGTGCACAAGCTCTTCAACTGGAGTTCAAAACAACTGCACAATTAAGTGGGGAAACCATCTGCTGTGCAACAGGATCAATTTAAAACGCCAAACTTAAGCTTTGGTGATCAAATCTGATGTTCTTAATTCACCACCAACTAATATTGACTTCTCACTACCTCTTACGTTTTGTCTAAAATGAAATACATACAGCTGACGATGCCGGTTCTCCCCCCCCCCCCTGTCACAATAGGAATAGATAGGTGGTGTACTCGTGTCACCTCTTCTCTCTTGTACTCTAATGGGCATTTGTCTTGAATGCTTTTGGACTCATGTTCCTTAATAGTCAAAAAAAAGGTGCCCCCCCCCAGTTTTTATCAAAAAGAAAAAGAAATGCATACAATTGGCAACACCCAGATTTATCCATGCTCTACAAAAATTATTTAAAGCAGACGTGTAAATGAACTCCGAAATCAAATGTGTCACAAATTAGATTTCACATGAAACAAATTTGAATGGCAAAGCACAAACCTCTTCCTTGAGCTTGAGAACCCGCCACAGGAACCCCTTGAATGCATCCTTCCGGTCATGGAAACATGTCCAAGCCGCCACATTCTCCCGAAACTGCACAAGGCCCAAACCATGTCAGAAACCCTAGAAATTGCCCGAGCTAGCAGCAGCCAGCAAGCGCTCCAATCCAATTCAGGGCAAAGGCTGACCTTCTCGTTGACCATGAGGATGATGGACATTACGTGCTCGAAGGAAGCGTCAACCGGGTCGAAGTGCGGCCACAGGTAGTTCTCAAGGTACTGGCTGACCTCGAGGATCATAACACGCTGCAGCGGCACAGTTTTCCGGCCCCTCCCCTCGACGCGGAGCTCAGTGCCATAGATCTTCCTGACAAGGTCCGCGTCGAAGGCCGCCGCAGCGGCGGCCGTGCCCCAATGCTCGGTGGCGACGCGGGTGAGGCGGTCCCGCTGGATGTCGAGGAGCGTGATGGAGCCGCCGCCGGTGGATGCGGGAACTTTGTCGGGCGCCGCAGCCGTAGCGGGGGCGGCGTCCGCGGGTAGTGGGTACTCGGCCGCTCGGGGGTGCCGGAACTCGAAGACGCCGGTGCCAAAGACCTTCGGCATGGCGGGGCTGCGGCTCGACGAGGTTTAGGGTTTGGGCGAAGTTCGTGGGGGTTTAAGGTTCGGGTGGTGGGTGGGACAGTGGGAGCGGGAGTAGGACGGGGAGGGGAGCGGAGCGGAGGCAGCGGCGGCGGCGAGAGGGAGATGGGATTTGCAAGAGGACAGTGGATTTAGCCGGCAGACACCATTTTTTCGGCTCAAGCTGCAGGAGTCCGCTACAGCCAGTCCTGTATCGTTTAGCTCAAACGCATGGACCACCCCTGTCGAAGATCATTCGACTTCGAGGATAGTCGGTTCTCGCTCGGTATGCACATCTTGCTTCCTATCATACGAAAATTTGAACAATTCCATCCCCCACCGGTTGTTAGTGGATTTGAGGTTAAAAAATAATGATGATGGGCGCTAAGCACAAATTTTCAATTGAACATGGTTACAAAGAATGTCTGATATTATAAAAAAGTAGGGACAAAAAACGATCGAAAATAGATATTTATTCGGATATCAAATTTTTGTTTGTTTTTAAAAATAAATAGAATATGGAATCTGCTATAAAAAATTATATTTTTGTTTTTAACATTTAGCTTATAAAGATAAAACTTAAATTTATCACTAATTAAGTGCTCGTGTGTTGCAACGGCATACAAAAATATCAGTGTACAATGATTACATAAAACAAATAACACATAATATTATCAATCTCAATCTTATGAATAATTAAACTAATACAAAAATCAATTTACAATACAATATGAAAACCACAAAAACGAAGTCTAAGAAGTGAGTATAATGCCCATGCGTGTTGCAACTACACACCAATTATGTTTAATGGTACATTGTAACGTCTATACGACACACAAGTGAAAGCAAAATGTGCACATAGACCATTTCTATAATGTTTTGGTGATTAAATGTCCAACACATATTGATTCATATGTGCTAAATGAGTGAGAAGTGCAAATCAAAGGTCAATGTATGTCTCCAGACTTAGTGAATTATTTTTAAGTACTAACATGTTTGTCCAAGTGCTAGAAACAGTGCAAAGAAAAGAGAAACGAATTTGGAAAAGGATTGGTTGTGAGCGGCCAACATCAGCTCGGGCCTGGCACACCGGACTGTCCGGTGGTGCACCGGACAGTGTCCGGTGCGCCAGGCTGACCGACGGTAAACCGGCTGCTCTCGGAAAAACGACAGAGGCTTGCGGCTAAAATTCACCGGACTGTCCGGTGAGCCAACTGCGCCAGCGTCCAACGGTCGTCTGCGCGATCAACGCGCGACACGTGGCCAGCTCCAACGGTCGGCTGGGTACACCGGACTGTCCGGTGTGCACCGGACTGTCCGGTGCGCCAACCAGTCCCGAGGAGCAACGGTCGGCTGCGCCCGATATGGAAGGAGATCGTGCACCGGACATGAACAGTGGTTGTCCGGTGGTGCACCGGACTGTCCGGTGCACCACTCGACAAAAGGCAAGAATGGCCTTCCAAATTGGTCTCCAACGGCTCCTAGCTGCCTTGGGGCTATAAAAGGGACCCCTAGGCACATGGAGCAGAACACCAAGCTTGCAAGAAACATTCTAAGACTCCCAGACTCCGTCTCCACGCAATTGATTCGTTGTGTTAGTGATTTGAGCTCCGTTTGAGTTGCGAACTCCCTGTGCTGTGTTTCGAGCTCAAGTCTTGGCTTGTGTGCGTGGTTGTGCTGCGGATTTGAGTCTTGTGTGTGTTGCTCTCCCGTCCTCACTCTGCGTTCTTTGTGATCATAACTTTGTAAGGGCGAGAGGCTCCAACTTGTGGAGATTCCTCGCAAACGGGAAGAGTACTCAAAGATAAAAACATCGTGGTATTCAAGTTGATCATTGGATCGCTTGAAAGGGGTTGAGTGCAACCCTCGTCCATTGGGACGCCACAACGTGGAAGTAGGCAAGTGTTACTTGGCCGAACCACGGGATAAAAATTGTGTGTCTCGTGTGTTGCTTCTTGTGATTGTTTTGTCCGCACAAGCGTGTTCCATAGCCACTTGATTTCACTAACATATTAATAATCAAATTTGTGGCTATTTAGTGTTTGATTTTATAGGATCACCTATTCACCCCCCCTCTAGGTGCTCTCAATTGGTATCGGAGTCGTACTCTTCATTTAAGGGACTAACCGCCCGAAGAGATGGATCCTAAGGGAAAGGGGATGGTGATTAACGACAAGGAGAAGGAATCCCTCTTCAACGAGCCAAGAGACGACAAGCCTACTGACTCAGGCTCGAGTCACAAGAAGAAGGACGGGAAGAAGAAGAGGCGCATCAAGAAGATTATCTACTACGACAGCGATGCCTCATCTTCTTCACCAAGGGACGACGACGATGACGACTCCTCGTCAAAGAAAAAGACGGTCAATCAAAATTATTCGCTTGATTACTCTCGCATTCTTTACAATTCAAATGCGCATTTACTATCAATTCCCCTCGGAAAACCTCCACACTTTGATGGAGAGGACTATTCGTTTTGGAGTCATAAAATGTGTAGTCATTTATTTTCTCTCCATCCTAGCATATGGGAAATTGTAGAAAATGGGATGCGTTTCGATAGCACTGAAAATCTTGTTGTTATAAATGAACAAATTCATAAAAATGCTCAAGCTACTATTGTTTTGCTAGCATCTCTTTGCAGGGATGAGTACAATAAAGTAAGTGGCTTGGACAACGCCAAGCAAATCTGGGACACCCTCAAGATATCTCATGAGGGAAACGACGCCACCATGATCACCAAGATAGAACTGGTGGAAGGTGAGTTGGGAAGGTTCGCGATGATCAGGGGAGAGGAGCCAACACAAACCTACAACATGCTCAAGACCCTGGTCAACAAGATCCGAAGCTACGGAAGCACAAGATGGACGGATCATGATGTCGTCCGACTCATGCTAAGGTCATTTACTGTAATTGACCCCCATCTTGTCAACCTTATTTGTGAAAACCTCAGGTACACCAAGATGACGCCCAAGGAGATCCTTAGAAAATTCGTGAGCGGGCGCATGATGGTGAAGGAGGCGCGATACGTGGACGATGCGCTAAATGGCCCGCTGCCCATCTACGAGCCGCAACCCGTTGCTCTCAAAGCAACAAGCAGCAAGGAGGCGCTACCAAGCAAGGTAGCACAAGTGGAGGCTGTCAGGCTTAACGAGGACGAAATGACACTTATCATCAAGCGCTTCAAGATCGCGCTAAAAGGACGTAAGGAGTACCCCCCAACAAGAACAAAACAAGGGGAAAGCGCTCCTGCTTCAAATGCGGTAAGACTGGTCATTTCATAGCACAATGCCCCGATAATGATAATGATCAGGGACAAGAAAAGAATGGGAAGAGGGAGAAGAAGAAGAACTACAGGAAGGTGAAGGGCGAGGCGCACCTTGGAAAGGAATGAGATTCTGACTGCTCTTCATCCGACTCCGACGATGAAGGATTGGTTGCCTCGACTTTCAACAAGTCTTTGCTCTTCCCCAACGAACGTCATACTTGCCTCATGGCTAAGGAGAAGAAGGTACGTATTCGAGATTCCCCTAAGTACTTTTCTTCTAGTGATGAGGATTCTTCCGATGATGAAGTAGATTACACTGACTTGTTTAAAGGACTAGATAGAGCTAAGGTAGACAAAATTAATGAATAAATTGATGCTCTAAATGAAAAGGATAGATTGCTAGAAAAGCAAGAGGACATTTTGTATGAGGAACATGACAAGTTTGTTAATGTTCAAAAATCTCTTGCTTTAGAAATTAAAAGAAATGAAATGTTATCCTCTGAGTTGTCTTCTTGTCGTGAATCTGTATCTAGTCTAAAAAATTTAAATGTTGATTTAAATGCTAAACTAGAGGAAGCAAATGCAACTAGATCATGTGTAGAACATGTAGTTATTTGCAATAGATGTAAGGACTTTGATGTTAACGCCTGTAATGAACATCTTATTTCTATTGCTAAATTAACCGATGAGGTGGCAAGTCTTAATGCTCAACTTAAGGCTTGCAAAGTTGATTTTGATAAATTAAAATTTGCTAGGGATGCCTACACTGTTGGTAGACACCCCTCGATTAAGGATGAACTTGGTTTTCGAAAGGAAACCAAGAACTTAATGAGCCAAAGGGCTCCCATTCTCAACAAGGAGAAAGGGAAGGCCCCTATGGCTAGTAGTTCTCAAAAGAATCATGCTTATATTTATAGGAAATATGCTAGGAATGCTTATAATGATAGATGTTATGGTCATGCTGCTTATAATGATTCACATGTTATGTTTGCATCTAGCTCCACTTTTGCTCATGGTAGAAGTAGGCCTAGGAGAAATCATGTTGTGCCTCATGCGCCTAGAAGAATGTGCAATGGACCTTCTACTATTTATCATGCTTGCAATACTTCTTTTGTACTTTCATGTAGAAACACAAAAGTAGTTGCTAGGAAGTTGGGATCCAAATGCAAGGGAGACAAGACTTGTATTTAGGTTCCAAAAGTTATTGTGACTAACCTTGTAGGACCCAACAAGAGTTGGGTACTGAAAGGGAATTAGGC
Source organism: Zea mays (assembly GCF_902167145.1). Classification (NCBI taxonomy): domain Eukaryota; kingdom Viridiplantae; phylum Streptophyta; class Magnoliopsida; order Poales; family Poaceae; genus Zea; species Zea mays. The sequence goes on along the minus strand of NC_050096.1, from coordinate 67,347,256 downwards.
TTACACCTATTTCCTAATTGATTTTGGTGGTTGAATTGCCCAACACAAATAATTGGACTAACTAGTTTGCTCTAGTCTATAAGTTATACAGGTGCCAAAGGTTCACACTTAGCCAATAAAAAGACCAAGAAATGGGTTCAACAAAAAGAGCAAGGGATAACCGAAGGCAGCCCTGGTCTGGCGCACCGGATTGTCCGGTGTGCCACCGGACTGTGTCCGGTGCACCACCGAACAGTGTCCGGTGCACCAGGGGACTCCAAGCCAAACTTCGCACCTTCGGGAATTTTCAGATGCGCTTTGCTATAATTCACCGGACTGTCCGGTGCACCACCGGACAGTGTCCGGTGCTCCAAAGGAGAGCGACTCTGAACTCGCCAGCTTCGAGAATCCGCTCCGCTATAATTCACCGGACATGTCCGGTGCACACCGGACTGTCCGGTGCACACCAGACTGTCCGGTGAGCCAGCGGAGCAACGACTACTTCGCACCAACGGTCGTCTGCAACGCATTAAATGCACGCCAGCGCGCGCAGAGGAGCAGAGCACGTGCGGGTGGCACACCGGACAGTCTACAAGACTTGTCCGGTGCGCCACCGGACAGCCAGGCGGGCCCACAAGTCAGAGCTCCAACGGTCGGAACCCAACGGCCTGGTGACGTGGCTGGCGCACCGGACAGTGTCCGGTGGCGCACCGGACTGTCCGGTGCGCCATGCGACAGCAGCCTCCACCAAACGACTAGTTTGGTGGTTGGGGTTATAAATACCCCCAACCACCCCACATTCAAATCATCCAAGTTTTCCACCTTCCAACCACTTACAAGAGCTAGGCATTCAATACAAGACACACCCAAGTGATTAAATCCTCTCCCAATTCCACAAAAGCTTTAGTGTTAGTGAGAGTGATTTGTTGTGTTCTTTTGAGCTCTTGCGCTTGGATTGCTTTCTTTCTCATTCTTTCTTGAGATCAAACTCACTTGTAATTGAGGAAAGAGACACCAATCGTGTGGTGATCCTTGTGGGAACTTTGTGTTCCAAGTGATTGAGAAGAAAAGCTTACTCGGTCCGAGGGACCGTTTGAGAGAGGGAAAGGGTTGAAAGAGACCCGGTCTTTGTGACCACCTCAACGGGGAGTAGGTTTGCGAGAACCGAACCTCGGTAAAACAAATCCTCGTGTCACACTTCTTATTCGCTTGCGATTTGTTTTACGCCCTCTCTCTCGGACTCGTTTCTATTTCTAACGCTAACCCAACTTGTAGTTGTGTTTAATTTTGTAAATTTCAGTTTCACCCTATTCGCCCCCCTCTAGGCGACTTTCAATTGGTATCAGAGCCCGATGCTTCATTAGAGCCTAACCTCTCGAAGTGATGTCGGGAGAACACGCCAAGAAGGAGATGGAAACCGGCGACAAGCCCACTACAAGCCACGAGAAGGATTCATCGGAAGAGTCCCGCAAAAAGGGGAAAGGGAAGGAGAAGAAAGCCTCTTCCCACAAGTCGCATCGGAGTGGCGATAAGAAAAAGAAGATGAGGAAGGTGGTCTACTATGAGACCGATACTTCATGGAAGTCCACCTCCGGCTCCGACGCGCCCTCCGTAACTTCTAAGCGCCATGAGCGCAAGAAGTTTAGTAAGATCCCCCTATGCTACCCTCGCATTCCTAAACATACGCCTTTACTTTCCGTCCCATTAGGCAAACCACCAACCTTTGATGGTGAAGATTATGCTAGGTGGAGTGATTTAATGCGGTTTCACCTAACCTCACTCCATAAAAGTATATGGGATGTTGTTGAGTTTGGTGTACAGGTACCATCCGTAGGGGATGAGGATTACGATGAGGACAAGGTGGCCCAAATCGAGCACTTCAACTCCCAAGCCATAACTATACTCCTCGCCTCTCTAAGTCGAGAGGAGTATAACAAGGTGCAAGGATTAAAGAGCGTCAAGGAAGTTTGGGACGTACTCAAAACCGCGCACGAGGGAGATGAGCTAACCAAGATCACCAAGCGGGAGACGATCGAGGGGGAGCTCGGTCGCTTCCGGCTTCGCAAAGGGGAAGAGCCACAAGATATGTACAACCGGCTCAAAACCTTGGTGAACCAAGTGCGCAACCTCGGGAGCAAAAAATGGGATGACCACGAGATGGTTAAGGTTATTCTTAGATCGCTTATTTTCCTTAACCCTACTCAACTTCAATTAATTCGTGGTAATCCTAGATATACACTAATGACTCCCGAGGAAGTAATCGGGAATTTTGTGAGCTTTGAGTACATGATCAAGGGCTCAAAGAAAATCAATGAGCTAGATGATCCCTCCACATCCGAAGCACAACCGATCGCATTTAAGGCGACGGAGGAGAAGAAGGAGGAGTCTACACCGAGTAGACAACCAATCGACGCCTCAAAGCTCGACAACGAGGAAATGGCGCTCGTCATCAAGAGCTTCCTCCAAATCCTCAAGCAAAGGAGAGGGAAAGATTACAAGCCCCGCTCCAAGAAGGTTTGCTACAAGTGTGGTAAGCCCGGTCACTTTATAGCAAAATGTCATATTTCTAGTGACAGTGACAGGGGCGACAACAAGAAGGGGAGAAGAAAGGAGAAGAAGAAATACTACAAGAAGAAGGGTGGCGACACCCATGTATGCCGCGAGTGGGACTCGGACGAGAGCTCCTCCGACTCCTCCTCCGACGAGGACGCCGCCAACATCGCCATCAACAAGGGCCTTCTCTTCCCCAACGTCGGCCACAAGTGCCTCATGGCAAAGGACGGCAAAAAGAAGAAGGTTAAATCCAAATCCTCCACTAGATATGAGTCCTCTAGCGATGATAATGCTAGTGATGAGGAAGATAATTTGCGTACTCTTTTTGCCAACTTAAACATGCAACAAAAAGAAAAATTAAATGAATTGATTAGTGCTATCCATGAGAAGGATGATCTCTTGGACTCCCAAGAGGACTTCCTTATTAAAGAAAACAAGAAGCATGTTAAAGTTAAAAATGCTTACGCTCTAGAAGTAGAAAAATGTGAAAAACTATCTAGTGAGCTAAGCACTTGCCATGAGACTATAGACAACCTTAGAAATGAGAATGCAAATTTGTTAGCTAAGGTTGATTCAAATGTTTGTGATGTTTCAATTCCCAATCTTAGAAATGATGATGATGATTTGCTTGCTAAGATTGAAGAATTAAACATTTCTGTTGCTAGCCTTAGGATTGAGAATGAAAATTTACTTGCTAAGGCTAAAGAACTTGATGTTTGCAATGCTTCCATTTCCGACCTTAGAAGTAAAAATGATATATTGCATGCTAAGGTTGTAGAATTAAAATCTAGCAAACCCTCTACATCTACCGTTGAACATACTTCTATTTGCACTAGATGTAGAGATGTTGATGTTGATGCTATTCATGATCATATGGCATTAATTAAACAACAAAATGATCATATAGCAAAATTAGATGCAAAAATTATCGAGCATGAACTTGAAAATGAAAAATTTAAATTTGCTCGTAGTATGCTTTATAGTGGGAGACGCCCTGGCATCAAGGATGGCATTGGCTTCCAAAAGGGGGACAATGTCAATCTTAATGCCCCTCCTGAAAAATTGTCCAACTTTGTTAAGGGCAAGGCTCCCATGCCTCAGGATAACGAGGGTTACATTTTGTACCCTGTCGGTTATCCTAAGAGCAAAATTAGGAGAATTCATTCTAGGAAGTCTCACTCTGGCCCTAACCATGCATTTATGTATAAGGGTGAGACATCTAGGCAACCAACCCGTGCTAAGTTGCCTAAGAAGAAAACTCCTAGTGCATCAAATGATCATGACATTTCGTTTAAAACTTTTGATGCATCTTATGTTTTAACTAACAAATCCGGCAAGATAGTTGCCAAGTATGTTGGGGGCAAACACAAGGGATCAAAGACTTGTGTTTGGGTACCCAAAGTTCTTGTATCTAATGCCAAAGGACCCAAAACCATTTGGGTACCTAAAGTGAAGAACTAAACTTGTTTTATAGGTTTATGCATCCGGGGGCTCAAGTTGGGTAATCGACAGCGGGTGCACAAACCACATGACAGGGGAGAAGAAGATGTTCTCCTCCTACGAGAAAAACCAAGATCCCCAACGAGTTATCACATTCGGGGATGGAAATCAAGGTTTGGTCAAAGGATTGGGTAAAATTGCTATATCTCCTGACCATTCTATTTCCAATGTTTTTCTTGTAGATTCATTAGATTACAATTTGCTTTCCGTTTCTCAATTATGCAAAATGGGCTACAACTGTCTATTTACTGATATAGGTGTCACTGTCTTTAGAAGAAGTGATGATTCAATAGCATTTAAGGGAGTGTTAGAGGGTCAGCTATACTTAGTAAATTTTGATAGAGCTGAACTCGACACTTGCTTAATTGCTAAGACTAACATGGGCTGGCTCTGGCATCGCCGACTAGCACATGTTGGGATGAAGAATCTTCATAAGCTTCTAAAGGGAGAGCACATTTTAGGATTAACAAATGTTCATTTTGAGAAAGACAGGATTTGTAGCGCATGCCAAGCAGGGAAGCAAGTTGGTGCTCATCATCCACACAAGAACATCATGACGACTGACAGGCCGCTGGAGCTCCTACACATGGATCTATTCGGCCCGATAGCTTACATAAGCATCGACGGGAGTAAGTATTGTCTAGTTATTGTGGATGATTATTCTCGCTTCACTTGGGTGTTCTTTTTACAGGAAAAATCTCATACCCAAGAGACCTTAAAGGGATTCTTGAGACGGGCTCAAAATGAGTTCGGCTTAAGGATCAAGAAAATTAGAAGCGACAACGGGACGGAGTTCAAGAATTCTCAAATTGAAGGCTTCCTTGAGGAGGAGGGCATCAAGCATGAGTTCTCTTCTCCATACACCCCACAACAAAATGGTGTAGTAGAGAGGAAGAATAGAACTCTATTGGACATGGCAAGAACCATGCTTGATGAGTACAAGACTTCGGATCGGTTTTGGGCCGAGGCGGTCAACACCGCCTGCTACGCCATCAACCAGTTGTATCTACACCGAATCCTCAAGAAGACATCATACGAACTCCTAACCGGTAAAAAGCCCAATATTTCATATTTTAGAGTCTTTGGTAGCAAATGCTTTATTCTTGTTAAAAGAGGTAGAAAATCTAAATTTGCTCCTAAGACTGTAGAAGGCTTTTTACTAGGATATGATTCAAACACAAGGGCATATAGAGTCTTTAACAAGTCCTCAGGACTAGTTGAAGTTTATTGTGACGTTGTGTTTGATGAGACTAACGACTCTCAAGTAGAGCAAGTTGATCTTGATGAGATAGGTGATGAAGAGGCCCCGTGCATCGCGCTTAGGAACATGTCCATTGGGGATGTGTGTCCTAAGGAATCCGAAGAGCCTCCAAATGCACAAGATCAACCATCCTCCTCCACGCAAGCATCTCCACCAACTCAAGATGAGGATGAGGCTCGAGTTGATGAAGGAGAAGGTCAAGCAAATGAACCACCTCAAGATGACTGCAATGATCAAGGGGGAGATGCAAATGATCAAGACAAGGAGGATGAAGAACCAAGGCCGCCACACCCAAGAGTCCACCAAGCAATCCAACGAGATCACCCCGTCGACACCATCCTCGGCGACATTCATAAGGGGGTAACCACTAGATCTCGGGTTGCACATTTTTGTGAACATTACTCTTTTGTTTCCTCTATTGAGCCACACAGGGTAGAGGAAGCACTTCAAGATTCGGATTGGGTGGTGGCAATGCAAGAGGAGCTCAACAACTTCACTAGGAACGAGGTATGACATTTAGTTCCACGTCCTAATCAAAATGTTGTAGGAACCAAATGGGTGTTCCGCAACAAGCAAGATGAGCATGGTGTGGTGACAAGGAACAAAGCCCGACTTGTGGCCAAAGGATACTCCCAAGTCGAAGGTTTGGATTTCGGTGAAACTTATGCACCCATAGCTAGGCTTGAGTCAATTCGTATATTATTAGCCTATGCTACTTACCATGGCTTCAAGCTTTATCAAATGGACGTGAAGAGTGCCTTCCTCAATGGACCAATCAAGGAAGAGGTCTATGTTGAGCAACCTCCGGCTTTGAAGATAAAAGTACACTAACCATGTTTACAAACTCTCTAAGGCGCTTTATGGGCTCAAGCAAGCCCCAAGAGCATGGTATGAATGCCTTAGAGATTTCCTTATAGATAATGGCTTCAAAGTCAGAAAGGCCGATCCTACTTTATTCACTAAAACTCTTGAAAATGACTTGTTTGTATGCCAAATTTATGTTGATGATATTATATTTGGGTCTACTAACGAATCTACATGTGAAGAGTTTAGTAGGATCATGACACAAAAATTCGAGATGTCAATGATGGGGGAGTTGAAGTATTTCTTAGGATTTCAAGTGAAGCAACTCCAAGAGGGCACCTTCATAAGCCAAACGAAGTATACTCAAGATATTCTAAGCAAGTTTGGGATGAAGGATGCCAAACCCATCAAGACACCAATGGGAACCAATGGGCATCTCGACCTCGACACGGAAGGTAAGTCCGTGGATCAAAAGGTATATCGGTCGATGATAGGTTCTTTACTCTATTTATGTGCATCACGACCGGACATTATGCTTTTCGTATGCATGTGTGCAAGATTCCAAGCCGACCCTAAGGAAGCTCACCTTACGGCCGTAAAACAAATCTTGAGATATTTAGTCTATACTCCAGAGTTTGGGCTTTGGTATCCTAGGGGATCCACTTTTGATTTAATTGGTTATTCGGATGCCGATTGGGCGGGGTGTAAGATCAATAAAAAGAGCACATCTGGGACTTGCCAGTTCTTGGGAAGATCCTTGGTGTCTTGGGCTTCAAAGAAGCAAAATTCCATAGCTCTTTCTACTGCCGAAGTCGAGTACATTGCCGTAGGCCATTGTTGCACGCAACTACTTTGGATGAGGCAAACCCTTAGGGACTACAGTTACAAATTAACCAAAGTTCCTCTTCTATGTGATAATGAGAGTGCAATCCGCATGGCGGATAATCCGGTTGAGCATAGCCGCACTAAACACATAGCCATTCGGTATCACTTCTTAAGGGATCACCAACAAAAGGGAGATATCGAGATTGCATACATTAATACTAAAGATCAATTAGCCGATATCTTTACCAAGCCACTTGATGAACAAACTTTTAACAAACTTAGGCATGAGCTAAATATTCTTGATTCTAGGAATTTCTTTTGATGTCTTGCATACATAGCTCATAAATATACCTTTGATCATATCTCTTTCATGTGCTATGACTAATGTGTTTTCAAGTATATTTCAAACCAAGTCATAGGAGTATTGAAAGGGAATTGGAGTCTTCGACAAAGACAAAGGCTTCCACTCCGTAACTCATCCTTCGTCGTCGCTCCGAGCAATTCTCCATCTTTGGTATAATCTTCACTCATATGTCTTTTACCAAAGGGGGAGAAAGTAATTTATGGGCTCTAATGAATCCATTTTTGGCGATTTATGCCAAAGGGGGAGAGAGCATGAGCCCAAAGCAAAAGGACCGCACCACCACCTAATTTTAAAAAGAGTTTTTCAATTGGTATGATTTTTCAAATTGATATCTCATTGTGTTCAAAAAGGGGAGAAAGTAGTATTTTCAAAATCAATATCTTAAAACCCTCTTGAACTCTAAGAGGAGGAATTTATCAAGGGGGAGATTTGTTTAGTCAAAGGAAAAGCATTTGAAACAGGGGAGAAAATTTCAAATCTTGAAAATGCTTCTCAAAAATCTTATTCATTTACCTTTGACTATATTGCAAAAGGACTTTGAAAAGGATTTACAAAAGAATTTGCAAAAACAAAACAAGTGGTGCAAGCGTGGTCCAAAATGTCAAAAATCAAAGAAACAATCCATGCATATCTTATAAGTATTTATATTGGCTCAATTCCAAGTAATCTTTGCACTTACATTATGCAAACTAGTTCAATTATGCACTTCCACATTTGCTTTGGTTTGTGTTGGCATAAATCACCAAAAAGGGGGAGATTGAAAGGGAATTAGGCTTACACCTATTTCCTAATTGATTTTGGTGGTTGAATTGCCCAACACAAATAATTGGACTAACTTGTTTGCTCTAGTCTATAAGTTATACAGGTGCCAAAGGTTCACACTTAGCCAATAAAAAGACCAAGAAATGGGTTCAACAAAAGAGCAAGGGATAACCGAAGGCAGCCCTGGTCTGGCGCACCGGACTGTCCGGTGTGCCACCGGACAGTGTCCGGTGCACCAGGGGACTCTAAGCCAAACTTCGCACCTTCGGGAATTTTCAGAGGCGCTTTGCTATAATTCACCGGACTGTCCGGTGCACCACCGGACAGTGTCCAGTGCTCCAGAGGAGAGCGATTCTAAACTCGCCAGCTTCGGGAATCCGCTCCGCTATAATTCACCGGACATGTCCGGTGCACACCGGACTGTCCGGTGAGCCAGCGGAGCAACGGCTACTTCGCACCAACGGTCGTCTGCAACACATTAAATGTGTGCCAGCGCGCGCAGAGGAGCAGAGCACGCGCGGGTGGCACACCGGACAGTCTACAGGACTTGTCCGGTGCGCCACCGGACAGCCAGGCGGGCCCACAAGTCAGAGCTCCAACGGTCGGAACCCAACGACCTGGTGACATGGCTGGCGCACCGGACTGTCTGGTGCGCCATGCGACAACAGCCTCCACCAAACGGCTAGTTTGGTGGTTGGGGTTATAAATACCCCCAACCACCCCACATTCAAATCATCCAAGTTTTCCACCTTCCAACCACTTACAAGAGCTAGGCATTCAATACAAGACACACCCAAGTTATCAAATCCTCTCCCAATTCCACAAAAGCTTTAGTGTTAAGTGAGAGTGATTTGTTGTGTTCTTTTGAGCTCTTGCGCTTGGATTGCTTTCTTTCTCATTCTTTCTTGAGATCAAACTCACTTGTAATTGAGGCAAGAGACACCAATCGTGTGGTGATCCTTGTGGGAACTTTGTGTTCCAAGTGATTGAGAAGAAAAGCTCACTCGGTCCGAGGGACCGTTTGAGAGAGGGAAAGGGTTGAAAGAGACTCGGTCTTTGTGACCACCTCAACGGGGAGTAGGTTTGCGAGAACCGAACCTCGGTAAAACAAATCCGTGTGTCACACTTCTTATTCGCTTGTGATTTGTTTTATGCCCTCTCTCTCGGACTCGTTTCTATTTCTAACGCTAACCCGGCTTGTAGTTGTGATTAATTTTGTGAATTTCAGTTTCGCCCTATTCACCTCCCCCTCTAGGCGACTTTCAGGTACCTAAAACCCAAGCCTAAAATTCCTTGCAGGTTTTTGAATCCAGGGGCTCAAGCTGGATTATCGACAGCGGATGCACAAACCACATGACGGGGGAGAAGAAGATGTTCATCTCCTACGTCAAGAACAAGGATTCCCAGGATACAATCATCTTTGGAGATGGGAACCAAGGCAAGGTGAAAGGCTTGGGCAAGATAGCCATCACTAACGAGCACTCAATATCAAATGTATTTTTAGTAGAGTTTGAAAGGGAAATGTGCTCTTGGGCCATTTCTAAGTGTTTTGGTGATTTAGTGTCCAACACAAGTGTCTAAGTGTCAAATGGTGGACGAAGTACAAATCAAGTATAAAGGTATGTTTCTCAGACTTAGTACGTTGTTTTAGAGACTAATGTATTGTGTCTAAGTGCTGGAAACAGGAGAAATCAAATTGGATAAGAGATGGCCTTGTTCAGCCAAAGCCAACTCTGTCTGGGTGCACCGGACAGTGTCCGGTGCGCCAGGCTGGCTCAGGCGAACTTGTTGCTCTCGGGAAGAAATAAACAGCGTACGACTATAATTCACCGGACTGTCCGGTGTGCACCGGACAGTGTCCGGTGAGCCAACGGTCGCCGGGCCAACGGTCGGCCGCTTAATCCGGGCGCGACGCGTGGCCGAGCCAACGGCTAGAAGGGGGCACCGGACTGTCCGGTGCGCCAACGGCTCCAAGGCGCCAACGGTCGGCTTCGCCAAATAAGGAAAGAGATCCGCACCGGACAGTGTCCGGTGGTGCACCGGACTGTCCGGTGCGCCAGTCGATAGAAGGCAAGAAATGCCTTCCTGGAATGCACTTAACGGCTCCTAGCTGTCTTGGGGCTATAAAAGGGACCCCTAGGCACATGGAGGAACATATCAAGCATTCTCAAAGCATTCCTAAGCACTAAGACATCGATTCCGCGCTTTTGATTCCTTGCGATAGCAATTAGAGCTCTAGTTGAGTTGTGAACTCTTTGAGTTGTGTTGTGAGCTCTTGTTGCGACTTGTGTGCGCGGTGTTGCTGTGATTTCTTGTCTTGAGTGTGTTGCTCATCCCTCCCTTACTCCATGCTTCTTTGTGAATTTCAAGTGTAAGGGCGAGAGGCTCCAAAGTGTGGAGATTCCTCGCAAACGAGATTTAATAAAGCAAGCAAAACACCGTGGTATTCAAGTGGGTCTTTGGACCGCTTGAGAGGGGTTGATTGCAACCCTCGTCCGTTGGGATGCCACAACGTGGAGTAGGCAAGCGTTGGTCTTGGCCAAACCACGGGATAAACCACTGTGCCTTCTCTGTGATTGATCTCTTGTGGTTATTGTGTTTTGTTGAGACTCCTCTCTAGCCACTTGGCATTATTGTGCTAACGTCTAATCAAGTTTTTGTGGATTAAGTTTCAAGTTTCACAGGATCACCTATTCACCCCCCTCTAGGTGCTCTCAATTGGTATCAGAGCCATTCTCTTCGCAAAGGGACTAATCGCCCGAAGAGATGGATCCTAAGGGGAAGGGAATTGTGATCAACGATAAGGAGAAGGAGTCCTTCGTCAACGAGCCGAAGGATGACAAGCCTACCGACTCGGGCTCGGGCCACAAATGCAAAGATGGGAAGAAGAAGAAGACAAGACGCATCAAGGAGATCATCTACTACGACGACAGTGATGAGTCCACTTCTTCCCAAAAGGACAACGACGACAACGACTACGACAAAAGAAAGACGGTTAATTCGAACTTTTCTTTCGATTACTCTCGTATTCCGCATAGCTCAAATGCACATTTGCTTTCCATCCCTCTTGGCAAACCTCCACACTTTGATGAGGAGGACTACGGATTTTGGAGTCACAAAATGCGTAGTCACCTGTTCTCTCTCCATCCAAGTATATGGGAGATTGTTGAGAATGGAATGAAATTTGATAGCTCGGATAGTCCTATATTTATTAATGAACATATTCATTAAAATGCACAAGCTACTACTGTGTTGTTAGCCTCTTTGTGCAGGGACGAGTACCATAAGGTGAGCGGCTTGGACAATGCCAAGCAGATCTGGGACACCCTCAAGATCTCTCATGAGGGGAACGACGTCACCTTGCTCACCAAGATGGAGTTGGTAGAGGGCGAGCTCGGGAGATTTGCAATGATAAGGGGCGAGGAGCCAACCCAAACATACAACCGGCTCAAGACCCTCATCAACAAAATAAGGAGCTACGGAAGCACGCGATGGACGGACCACGACGTCGTTCGCCTCATGCTAAGGTCCTTTACTGTACTTGATCCACATCTGGTGAACAATATTCGTGAAAATCCTAGGTACACCAAGATGTCGCCCGAAGAAGTTCTTGGGAAGTTCGTGAGCGGGCGAATGATGATCAAGGAGGCGAGATACGTGGACGACGCATTGAATGGTCCAATCAATGAGCCTCAACCCTTTGCTCTTAAAGCAACAAGAAGCAAGGAGGCGCTACCTAGCAAGGTGGCACAAGTTGAGGCGGCAGGGCTAAATGATGTAGAGATGACTCTCATCATCAAGCGCTTCAAGACGGCTGAAAGGGAATTAGGCTTACACCTAGTCCCTAATTAATTTTGGTGGTTGAATTGCCCAACACAAACAATTGGACTAACTAGTTTGCTCTAGTGTATAAGTAAGACAGGTGTCAAAGGTTCACAACAAGCCAATTAAAAAGACCAAAGTTGGGTTCAAAATAGAGAGCTAAAGGCATCCCGAAAGGCTCCCTGGTCTGGCGCACCGAACTGTCCGGTGGCGCACCGGACAGTGTCCGATGCACCAGGGGACCTCGCGCAGAACTCCTCAGCCTCGGGAATTTTCAGAAGCCGGCGCGCTATAATTCACCGGACTGTCCGGTGCTCCAAGAAGACGCGGCTCTGGAACTTGGCAGCCTCGGGAAATCATAACGGCTGCTCCGCTATAATTCACCGGACATGTCCGGTGTACACCGGACTGTCCGGTGCAACAGCGGGGCAACGGCTACTTCGCGCCAACGGTCGCCTGCAACAGCAATTAATGCGCGCCAGAGCGCGCAGGCGTCAGGCACGCCCATGCTGGCGCACCGGACACTCTACAGTACATGTCCGGTGCGCCACCGGACATCAAGGCGGGCCCAGAAGTCAGAACTCCAACGGTCGAATTGCAACGGCTTTGGTGACGTGGCTGGCGCACCGGACATGTCCGGTGCACACCGGACTGTCCGGTGCACCATACGACAGTCAGCCTCCACCAACGGTCATGTTTGGTGGTTGGGGCTATAAATACCCCAACCACCCCACCATTCATTGTATCCAAGTTTTCCAGCTTCCAACCAATATACAATAGCTAGCATTCATTGCAAAGCACACCAAAAGAGATCAAATCCTCTCCCAACTCCACATAAAGCCTTAGTGACTAGAGAGAGTGATTTGTAGTGTTCATTTGAGTTCTTGCGCTTGGATCGCTTCTTTTCTTTGACATTCTTTCTTGTGATCAAACACTCACTTGTAATTGAGGCAAGAGACACCAATTGTGTGGTGGTCCTTGCGGGAAGTTTGATTCCCAAGTGATTTGAGAAGAGAAGCTCACTCGGTCTGAGGGACCGTTTGAGAGAGGGAAGGGTTGAAAGAGACCCGGCCTTTGTGGCCTCCTCAACGGGGAGTAGATTAGCGAGAACCGAACCTCGGTAAAACAAGTCCGCGTGTCACACTCTTCATTTGCTTGTGATTTGTCTTGCACCCTCTCTCTCGGACTTATTATTATTTCTAACGCTAACCCGGCTTGTAGTTGTGTTTATATTTGTAAATTTCAGTTTTGCCCTATTCACCCCCCCTCTAGGCGACTATCAATTGGTATCAGAGTCCGGTGCTTCATTAGAGCCTAACCGCTCGAAGTGATGTCGGGAGATCACGCCAAGAAGGAGATGGAGACCGGCGAAAAGCCCACTACAAGTCATGGGAGCACTTCATCGGAAGAGTCCCGTACCAAGAGGAAGGAGAAGAAAGTCTCCTCCAAAGGGAAGGAGAAGAAGTCTTCTTCACACCACAAGGAGAAGAAGGAGAAATCTTCTTCCACAAGCCGCATCGGAGTGGGGACAAGAAAAAGAGGATGAGGAAGGTGGTCTACTACGAGACCAATTCTTCATCAGCATCTACCTCCGGCTCCGACGCGGCATCCGTCACTTCTAAGCGCCAAGAGCGTAAGAAGTATAGTAAGATCCCCCTACGCTACCCTCGCATTCCTAAACATACACCTTTACTTTCCGTCCCATTAGGCAAACCACCAACATTTGATGGTGAAGATTATGCTAGGTGGAGTGATTTAATGCGATTTCATCTAACCTCACTCCACAAAAGTATATGGGATCTTGTTGAGTTTGGTGCACAGGTACCATCCGTAGGGGATGAAGACTATGATGAGGATGAGGTGACCCAAATCGAGCACTTCAACTCCCAAGCCACAACCATACTCCTCGCCTCTCTAAGTAGAGAGGAATACAACAAGGTGCAAGGGTTGAAGAATGCGAAGGAGATTTGGGATCTACTCAAGACCGCGCACGAGGGTGATGAACTCACCAAGATCACCAAGCGGGAAACGATCGAGGGGGAGCTCGGTCGCTTTCGTCTTCGCCAAGGGGAGGAGCCACAAGATATGTACAACCGACTCAAAACCTTGGTGAACCAAGTGCGCAACCTCGGGAGCAAGAAATGGGATGACCACGAGGTGGTTAAGGTTATTCTTAGATCACTCATCTTCCTTAACCCCACTCAAGTTCAATTAATTCGTGGTAATCCTAGATATACACTAATGACCCCCGAGGAAGTAATCGGGAATTTTGTGAGCTTTGAATGTATGATCAAGGGCTCAAAGAAGATCAACGAGCTTGATGATCCCTCCACGTCCGAAGCACAACCGGTGGCATTCAAGGCGACGGAGGAGAAGAAGGAGGAGTCTACACCAAGTAGACAACCAATCGACGCTTCAAAGCTCGACAACGAGGAGATGGCTTTAATCATCAAAAGCTTTCGCCAAATCCTCAAGCAACGGAAGGGGAAGGATTACAAATCCCATTCCAAGAAGGTTTGCTACAAGTGTGGTAAGCCCGGTCACTTTATTGCTAAATGTCCATTATCAAGTGACAGTGACAGGGATAACGACAAGAAGGGCAAGAGGAGAGAAAAGAAGAGGTATCACAAGAAGAGGGGCGGCGATGCCCACGTATGCCGCGAGTGGGACTCCGACGAGAGCTCCACCGACTCCTCCGACGACGAGGACGCCGCCAACATCGCCGTCACCAAGGGACTCCTCTTCCCCAACGTCGGCCACAAGTGCCTCATGGCAAAGGATGGCAAAAGGAAAAAGGTTAAATCAAAATCTTCCACTAAATATGAATCCTCTAGTGATGATAATGCTAGTGATGAGGAAGATAATTTGCGTACCCTTTTTGCCAACCTTAACATGGAACAAAAGGAAAAACTAAATGAATTAATTAGTGCCATCCATGAGAAGGATGACCTCTTGGACTCCCAAGAGGACTTCCTAATCAAGGAAAACAAAAAGCATGTTAAGGTTAAAAATGCTTATGCTCTAGAAATTGAAAAATGTGAAAAATTATCTAGTGAGCTAAGCACTTGCCATGAGACCATTGACAACCTTAGAAATAAAAATGCTAGTTTAAATGCTAAGTTTGATTCTCATGTTTGTAATGTTTCATCTTCCAATTCTAGAGATGATAACGATGATTTACTTGCTAGGATTGAAGAATTGAACATTTCACTTGCTAGCCTTAGGATTGAAAATAAGAAATTGCTTGCTAAGGCTAAAGATCTTGATGTTTGCAATGTTACTATTTCTAACCTTAGGAGTGAAAACGATATATTACATGCTAAGGTTATAGAATTAAAATCTTGCAAACCCTCTACATCTATCGTTGAGCATGTATCTATTTGTACTAGATGTAGAGATATTGATATTAATGCTATTCATGATCACATGTCCTTAATTAAACAACAAAATGATCATATAGCAAAATTAGATGCTAAAATTGCCGAGCATAACTTAGAAAATGAAAAATTTAAATTTGCTAGAAGTATGCTCTATAGTGGGAGACGCCCTGGCATTAAGGATGGCATCGGCTTCCAAAGGGGAGACAATGCCAAAATTAGTGCCCCTCCTAAGAAATTGTCAAACTTTGTTAAGGGCAAGGCTCCCATGCCTCAGGATAACGAGGGTTACTGTTGGAGACTTGTTCTGAAATGCTATGAATTAAGAACAAGACAACATAAAATGTTAAATGTTAATGTTCTTCGTCCAACGAAGCATTATTCCCTTGGGGATTAATGGGCCTTGGACGAAGGTTGATGATAAAACAATTACGAAGGTTAAATCTTCGTAATTGAATTCTAACAGATTGTATAAGATGACATAAAATATAGAATATCAAAGGTAAATGAATCATAAATAAACCATATTATATCCATTCAATATATTTAAGTGTTGAATACAATTATACCTTTGCCTTGACAAAGGTTGATTCCCTAATAATGCGATTGCAAATGCAGGAATCCGTGAACAGTAAGGGAATACTGTTCACTATTTATAGGCACGGGACACGGCCTGTGAGGAATTACAATTATGCCCCTCATAAGGGATTACAACAGCGACCTAAGCATTTATGGACTAGAGGGTCATTCTACTTTTAAGTCGGTTTGTAATTCCGAAGCTTCATGAAGAGGAACCTTCGGTCACCTCATACGAACAGCTTCAGCCGAAACTGCTTCTTCCTACAAGACCTTCGGCGACGAAGCATAGTCCCAACAGTAGCCCCTTTCGCGGCGCTAGATCGTTTTTCGTAACGAGCTTGATCCGTGAAAAAAGTATCTTAAGCTTCGGGAAGCCGAAGGTCCAAAAAACACCTTCCCTGAGCTCGTTGTCGAGAAACGATTCAGTTTCCCAGCGCGTAGCGGTCCCACCTTGCAGAGTTACTGTTTTGTCTCTGCGGTCCACCGCGCAGCGAGTGCAAGCGGCTGTCCGCCTGGTGTAAAAATCTTGGCGCTTCGCCTCCTTACCTGCAGCACTATATAAACAGACGAGTAGGTGTGAAGTTACCACAGCATTCATTGCTATTTGCACTGTTTTGCTGCCAAAATTTTTAACCATAGCCGAAGCTTGATTCTCGGAATCAAATGAAGCTCCAGCTTGAAGCCTACTTCGTCAGAAGAAAAACTTAGAAGAAAAAGTATTTAATTCCCATAAATTCAGAATTAAATGGCAGAGTGCGTTCTACCGCTAGGGTTGAGCGTGAGGGAGGCGAAGCTGAAGGTTCGGAGATTATTCCCATCTCCGAAGCGATGCAACGATCCGGGCTGGTAACTTCGGAAAAAATCCCCAGTGCTGATGCAGAACAAGCAACTGCCGAAGCAGAAGAAGAAAACATTGAGGAAACTGATCCCGAAGATGATTATCGTATTGCCATGCCAAGTAAGCCCAGCCACTTGGACTTCGGAAAGTCTACTGTTTCGAAGGCTGATCTCTCCAAGATGGTAAAGTCGGGTTTTTTCAGTGAAAGTCAGAAGAAGCTACTACGCTTCGGGGGGGAAGAAACTACCCCAAAGCCGGAGAAGGATGAAATAATTGTTTTCAAGAGCTTTCTAAAGGCTGGATTAAGATTCCCCCTGCATGGGATTATTGCAGAGGTATTGAAGAGGTTTGGTATCTACTTTCATCAGTTGACTCCTAAAGCTATCGTTAGGCTTAGTGTTTATATCTGGGCCCTCCGAAGCCAGGCAGTGGAGCCGTTTGCGGACAGCTTTTGTCGAGTTCACGAGCTGCACTATCAGACGAAGGCTAGAAAAGATGGATTGCATGATAACTTTGGTTGCTATAATTTTGCTTATCGGAAAACCACAAAGTTTCCTGTAATCAGCTACCGAAGCAAATGGGCAGCAGGTTGGAAGTCGGAGTGGTTCTATGTCAAGGTTGATGACGACAAGGAGAAGCTTGTGCAGAGTCCTCTTGAACTAATCTTCGGAGAAACCCGATCTCGTTGCAACATGACACCAGAAGGCCCAACCCAACAAGCGTTGGATGAATTCAGAATTATTGCAGAGCATATTAGTACAAGAGATCTGGTTCAGGAGTTTTTGGCTTTCAGGGTTTTTCCTAGTTTAAAAGAATGGGAAATGCCGAAGCTAGAGGGGGAGAAAAAAGAAGGGGAACTTGTGCGGTTACCTTACTATTTCAAGTTTAAGAAATACTTTAAAACACCTTGCCAAGAGTGGCTGGATACAATTGAAATAATGTGCAATGAAATACTCGGCAATTACTCCAAAAAAGAAGATCAATTGATGACTGCGGCCTTCGGCACCCGTCTGAAGCGAAGACTGAATCGAGTGCTGGACGCCTTGGGTTTTGAATACCCTGACTACGAAAATCTGAATAAAGGTGTCGGAGGCCGGAAAAGGAAAAGGATAGCCGAAGCTTTAAATGAAGATGAGAAAGAACCATCAAAAGAGAAGAAAATTCCGAAGAAGAGGAAAGTATCATCTCCGAAGCAAAAAGTATCCGACGAAGAGGAGACTCCCGCATCACGCTCTGCCACTGACGTGGAAGAAATTTTGAAGGTAATGACTGAATCCCTGCCTGCGAAGCTAAGTCCATTGGGGCCTCAACTGACAAAGTTTTTTCAGAAGGAAAAGGAGCCCGAAAAAACAAAGAAAACGACTAAAACAAAGAGACAAAGAATCATCGCAGTGACAGAAGTCATTGACAAGACACCACCGAGAGCTTCAGCTCAGAAGATACCAGCGGCTGAGGAAATAACAAATATTGAAATCACACCTTCGGAGGTCGCGGCTGCCGAAGCTACCCCAATTGAAGATTTGAACTTGGAAAGCACAATCGAACACATCGACAAAATGCTGCTAGACATGGCCACAGAAGAAGCTACTACTGCCGCCGAAGAGGCCATGGCCGCAGTGTCTGGGAAATAAAAGGAAATTGCTGACGAAGCTTCAGAGAACGAGACCATCATGTTTCAAAATTTAGTTGGAGAAAAATTGTCAAAAACCAAAATAGAAGAGCTTAAAGAGTATGCTAAATCTTGCGGATATAAACCAGGAGCACTCCTCTTTGGAGGTATTGATGATGAAAAATTAGACTGTATCCGGGATCAAACTGGAGCTAAGGTTATCGGTACTCTGTCAAAGAGTATCGGTTTTCCGAAGCTGGAAACGGACATTAGCCGCTACCGACGACAACATATCGTTGGTAGTTTATTTTATTCCAATTTCAAGGTGAGCTACTTTTCCCTTGACTTTTATTGTTTTTAATAATGAAGACATGTCTAACGAAGGTTGTTTACGTGCAGAGTATGCTGTTGAGCAAAGCTTTGAAAATGCAGCAAGATCTGGAAGACAAAAAACACGAGGTTATAATTGAAAATTTAGAAAGCAAAATAAAAGAGCAATCAGCTACTATTGAAAAGAAGAACTTCGAGCTTCAGGCAACTGAAGGCTTATTGGCAGAGGCCGAAGCTAAAATAACAGAATTGAATACGAAGCTTCTCTGCCAATCTGGACAATTTGAACAAGAAAAGCAAGAACTTAATGCAAAACTTGAAGCCGAAGTCCAACAAAATTCAGATTTGAAAAAATTATTGGCAAGCCTTCAAGACAAATGTTTGGAATTTAGCAACAAATGTATTCAACGACTGAGAAAAATCTTCCACTCAGTTGGAGCTAGCAGTGAAAAATTCACCCCGTCAGCTGAAGATTTACCAAAGACCTTCGAACATATTGAAGGTGAAATTGATGAGCTTGACGAAGTTATAGCCGGGCACGGTGACTTCTGCGCCTGGGTAGCTTCTCGGGGCACAGCTGCAGCTTTCCTAAAAGCTGGCTGCGATCATGGAAAAATTGTCAATAGGCCCAATTTCACTCTATCACCATCAATTCTAGATGACATTCCTGATCTCGCCCGAAGCATTTCTAATAGATTTGTAAAGATGATATGGACAAAAGGCGGGCGAGAAAAGGCTGGAGACGAAGCTCGGAGTCATCTTGAACCAGTAAGGAATCATACCTTGTGCTTACCTTTTCCTTCAAGCTTGGTTTTGACCTACAACAACTTAATTCATGTAGGATGACGAAGCCGAGACCGATGCTTAAAGAGAATGACGCCGAAGCTGAGGCCCCATGAAGATCAAATAGGAGTAGACTGTAGACAGACTCAAGAAACTTTTGAGATAACTTTTGTAAATATGACTAAACTTGTTCTTAATGAATTCTGTTCATACCTTCTTACCCTTCCATTAATGTATGAGAGGTGCTTTGATGTGGACGAAATTATCTTTTTGAGCCGAATGCGAAAAAACACCTTCCCTTCTTTTCGTACACAGCGAAGCATAAAAAACAACTTTTCCCTTTTTTCCGAAGCTCTTCTTTTCGTATACGACGAAGTACAAAAGACAGTTTTTTTTTCTTTTTTGCCGAAGCAACCACTTATGCTATGATGATAGTTATCCTACATATGCCTGGATGAATGTTTATGAATGCAAATGTTATGATGTAATGTGATGTGCAAATGAATGTCCAAACACATATCCGAAGCCATAATCACAACCGTTATTTCCTTAGAAACAATCACATATCAGCGTTGACTTTTCGCTGTAAGCTCTGCATTCCCTTAGGAACGACTTTGGAGCTTCTTCGCCTTTTACTTTCGGCGGAATCAGCGTTGACTTTTCGCTGTAAGCTCTGCATTCCCTTAGGAACGACTTTGGAGCTTCTTCGCCTTTTACTTTCGGCGGAATCAGCGTTGACTTTTCGCTGTAAGCTCTGCATTCCCTTAGGAACGACTTTAGAGTTTCTTCCCTGTTTTCTTTTCGGCACTCGATGGTGCGTTCTCAGCTTTTACATTTACATCCTTGGGGGATTTTGCTCTTATGAAGCTAAAAAAAGGAAATTACATATGATGGCCCCATTAAAAACCTTTCTCCCCCTTCAGAAAGGAAAAGGGTGCCATGAAAGAAAAATAAAAAATATATAAAAAATTACATCAAGTTATACATAATATCGCCGAAGCTCATCCGCATTCCAAGATCTAGGAATGTCGTTGCCGTCCATATCCTTCAATCTGTATGAACCGGGTCTTGACGAAGATACTACCAAAAAAGGTCCTTCCCATTTCAACTGCAACTTGCCCACTGTATCTGGGTTAGCCACTCTCCGAAGCACCAAATGTCCTGGCTCAATATTTTTTAGCCGAACCTTTCTATCACGCCATTTGATTGTTTCGGCTTGATATTTATTGATGTTCTCCACAGCTTGAAGCCTGATCCCTTCTAAAGAGTCTTTTTCTACAGAATAATCAGCTTCAGAATCTGATTCTGCCGAAGCTACTACTCTTATTGATCCAGTTTTAGCTTCCTCCGGAGTTATTGCTTCGTCACCAAACAATAATTTGAATGGAGTAAAGCCTGTTGACCTTGATGTTGTTGTGTTGTGGCTCCACACCACTTTGATTAATTGATCTGGCCACTTTCCCCTGGGTTGATTGAAGATTAACTTCATTATTCCTGTCATTATAATGCCATTGGCTCTTTCAACGAGTCCGTTTGACTCCGGATGCCTGACTGATACAAAATGGATCTTCGTACCAATTTGATCACAGAATTCTCTGAAAGCTTCGGAGTCGAACTGTGTTCCATTATCTATAGTGATGGCCTTTGGTACCCCAAAACGACAAACAATATTCTGCCAGAAAAACTTTTGAATGGTGGCCGAAGTTATTGTGGCTAAAGGCTTTGCCTCAATCCATTTAGAAAAATATTCCACAGTCACTACAATATATCTTAAGTTCCCTTGGGTCGGTGGTAACAGACCTAACAAGTCAAGGCCCCACCTTTGCAATGGCCAGATGGGTTGTATGAGCTGAGTTAAGGACGAAGGTTGTTTTTTATCTCTTGCACATTTCTGACAACCTTCGCACTTTTGAACTAATTCCGCTGCATCCGAAGCTGCCTTCGGCCAATAAAACCCTTGACGAAAAACTTTTCCAAGTAACGGCCTAGATCCAATATGAGATCCACACAGACCTGCATGTATTTCTTTCATCAATTCTATGCCTTCGGCTCTAGATAAACACTTGAGTAATGGAGCACAAACTCCACGCTTGTACAACTCCCCTTCTATCATGACATATGGACGAGCTCTTGCCTCTATCCTCCTGTTATAAGTTTCGTCATCTGAAAGGAATTTACCCTGAAGGTAAGAGTTGATCTCAGTTCTCCAGTCTTCACTATAAACAGGAGATATATTGAGGACTGTTCTTTCAAGAAGTTCCACTGAAGGTGCTTTTATTGTTTCGAAGAACACATCCGAAGGTAAGGGCAGCCCCTGTGCTGCTGACTTAGCTAGCAAATCAGCATGCTCATTTTGTCCTCGAGGGATATTTTTGACAGAAAATCCTTCGAAGGAAGCTTTGATTCTTCTGACCGTGTCTAGATATTTTTCAAGCTTCGGATCTTTAGCCTTGCAACTCTTGTCGATATGACCCGAAACAACCTGGGAATCAGTTTTAAGAATGGCCCTTCTGATTCCCATTGCTTTTAACTTCCGAAGGCCCAAAAGCAGGGCTTCGTACTCAGTAATATTGTTTGTACAACTAAAATCGAGTCTTGCCGCATAACAAGTTTTAACTTTGGATGGTGAGACCAACACAGCGGCTGCTCCTGCTCCGAAGGTTCCCCAAGACCCATCGCAAAACACTGTCCATACTTCGGCATCTTTATTTGTTTCTTCATCCTGAGCCCCTGGCGTCCAATCGGCGATGAAATCTGCCAATGCTTGAGACTGGATCGAAGATCTATGCACATAATCAATGCAAAATTCATTGAGCTCTGCAGCCCATTTTCCAATCCGCCCAGTAGCTTCTCTATTTCTCATAATATCCTTCAACGGCTGCGAAGAAGGAACAACAATATTGTATGCTTGAAAGTAATGTCGAAGCTTCCTGGATGCCATCAAAACAGCATATAACACCTTCTCCAATTCTGTATAGTTTTTCTTTGATATACTAAGAACTTCAGATACAAAATACACTGGGACCTGCTTCTTGACTTGGCCATCAAGCTTCTCCTGGACAAGTGCTGCACTTACCGCTGAGTGCGAAGCTGCCACATATAATAACAAAGGAGCCCCTGGCGTTGGTGGAGTTAATGTTGTTAAATCTATCAAATATTGCTTTAGTTCCTCGAAGGCTTTTTGTTGGCTTGGTCCCCATTGAAAGACTTCGGCTGATTTCAGCACTTCGAAGAATGGTAAATTTCTTTCTGCTGATCTGGATATAAATCTATTGAGAGATGCCAGCCTCCCTGTCAATCTTTGGGCCCCCTTTTTTGTAGTTGGTGGCTCCATTCGAAGTATAGCTTCAATTTTACTTGGATTAGCTTCAATTCCCTTTGTTGAAACCAAGCATCCAAGAAATTTCCCCTTCTTTACTCCAAAGACACATTTTTCTGGATTCAACTTTAGACCAGCTTGTCTAAAACTGGCGAAGGTCTCCTGCAAATCAGCAATGTGATTTTCCTGTTTCGTGCTTTTTACAATGATATCATCAACATAAGTTAGCACATTTCTGCCTATCTGAGACTGGAGAACCTTCGCAGTCATTCTGCTGAAACTTCCTCCAGCGTTCTTGAGCCCCTCAGGCATCCGAAGGTAACAATATGTTCCACTAGGGGTTATGAAACTGGTCTTCGGCTCATCCTCCTTCTTCATCCAAATTTGATGATAACCTGAATAACAATCGAGAAGACTCATAAGCTCTGACGAAGCTGCTGCATCAACTAAGGAGTCTATCCTTGGCAATGGAAATTCGTCCTTCGGACAGGCCTTGTTGAGATCTGTAAAATCGATACACATTCGCCATTTGTCATTGGCCTTTTTTACCATAACAGTGTTAGCTAGCCATTCTGGGTACTTTACTTCTCTGATAACTCCTGCACTGAGGAGTCTTTTGACTTCATTACGAGCACCTTCGGCCTTGTCATCAGACATTTTCCGAAGCCTCTGCTTTCTGGGTCTGAAGGATGGGTCAACATTGAGCGAGTGTTCAATAACATCCCTGTTAACTCCGCAAAGATCATTGGCTGACCATGCAAAAACATCTTTGTTGTTGAACAAAAACCTTATCAAGGTTTTCTCCTGTTCTTCGGATAATTGAGAGCCCAACAGCACCTTCTGCTCTGCTATGTCCTCACATAAGAGCATGGGCTTCGGCTGATCTGCTGAAGCTGCTTTCTCCCTTCTGAATTTGTACTGTTCACAAGCTTCAGCTCCATCTATATTATGGATTGCTTTTGAGTCAGTCCAGTTTCCCTCGGCCCTTCTGGCAGCTTCCTGACTTCCATGAATAGCAATGGGTCCTTGATCCGAAGGTATCTTCATGCAAAGGTAAGCAGGATGAAGAATTGCTTCGAAAGCATTGAGGGTGCCACGACCAATAATTGCATTGTAAGGGTATTCCATGTCAACAATGTCAAACACAACTTGCTCAGTTCTTGTGTTGTTGATGAATCCGAAGGTCACTGGCATGGTGATCTTGCCCAGTGCTACAATCTGTCTTCCTCCGAAGCCACAGAGAGGGTGTGTAGCATCATGAATCTTATCTTCTGGCTCTTGCATTTGTCTGAAGGCCTTAGCAAATATGATATCAGCTGCACTGCCTGTATCAACCGAGACATTGTGGACCAGGAACCCTTTGATAACGCAAGAAATAACCATAGCATCGTTATGAGGAAAATCCTTGAGCTGAAGGTCCTCCTGGGAGAAGGTGATTGGAATGTGGGACCACCTTGACTTGATGAAGGGTCCCTGCACTCCAACATGTTGTACCCTTCTCTGCGCCTCTTTCTTCTGCTTTTTGTTGGCTGGTTCTGAGCATGAACCACCTGTTATCGAGAGCATCAGCTTCGGGGTCGAAGCAGCTCCAGCTTGATCGTTGAACGAAGCCATCAGCTCAAAAAAGTGGAAGTGAGTTCACCGGAGGTGGGCGCCAATGTTGGAGACTTGTTCTCAAATGCTATGAATTAAGAACAAGGCAACATAAAATGTTAAATGTTAATGTTCTTCGTCCAACGAAGCATTATTCCCTTGGGGATTAATGGGCCTTGGACGAAGGTTGATGATAAAACAATTACGAAGGTTAAATCTTCGTAATTGAATTCTAACAGATTGTATAAGATGACATAAAATATAGAATATCAAAGGTAAATGAATCATAAATAAACCATATTATATCCATTCAATATATTTAAGTGTTGAATACAATTATACCTTTGCCTTGACAAAGGTTGATTCCCTAATAATGCGATTGCAAATGCAGGAATCCGTGAACAGTAAGGGAATACTGTTCACTATTTATAGGCACGGGACACGGCCTATGAGGAATTACAATTATGCCCCTCATAAGGGATTACAATAGCGACCTAAGCATTTATGGACTAGAGGGTCATTCTACTTTTAAGTCGGTTTGTAATTCCGAAGCTTCATGAAGAGGAACCTTCGGTCACCTCATACGAACAGCTTCAGCCGAAACTGCTTCTTCCTACAAGACCTTCGGCGACGAAGCATAGTCCCAACAGTTACATTTTATACCCTGCCGGTTATCCCGAGAGCAAAATTAGGAGAATTCATTCTAGGAAGTCTCACTCTGGCCCTAATCATGCATTTATGTATAAGGGCGAGACATCTAGCTCTAGGCAACCAACCCGTGCTAAGTTGCCTAAGAAGAAAACTCCTAGTGCATCAAATGAACATAGCTTTTCATTTAAAACTTTTGATGCATCCTATGTTTTGACTAACAAATCCGGCAAGGTCGTTGCCAAGTATGTTGGGGGCAAACACAAGAGCTCCAAAACTTGTGTTTGGGTTCCCAAAGTTCTTGTTTCTAATGCCAAAGGACCCAAAACCGTTTGGGTACCTAAAGTCAAGAACTAAATTTGTTTTGTAGGTTTATGCATCCGGGGGCTCAAGTTGGATCATCGATAGCGGGTGCACAAACCACATGACAGGGGAGAAAAAGATGTTCTCCTCCTACGAGATAAACCAAGATCCCCAACGAGCGATCACATTCGGGGATGGAAACCAAGGTTTGGTCAAAGGGTTGGGTAAAATTGTTATATCTCCTGACCATTCTATTTCCAATGTTTTTCTTGTAGATTCATTAGATTACAATTTGCTTTCCGTATCTCAATTATGCAAAATGGGCTACAACTGTCTCTTTACTGATATAGGTGTCACTGTCTTTAGAAGAAGTGATGATTCAATAGCATTTAAGGGAGTGTTGGAAGGTCAGCTATACTTGGTAGATTTTGATAGAGCTGAACTCGACACTTGCTTAATTGCTAAGACTAACATGGGTTGGCTCTGGCACCGCTGACTAGCCCATGTTGGGATGAAGAATCTTCATAAGCTTCTAAAGGGAGAGCACATTTTAGGACTAACCAATGTTCATTTTGAGAAAGACAGGATTTGTAGCGCATGCCAAGCAGGAAAACAAGTTGGAGCCCATCATCCACACAAGAACGTCATGACGACCGACATGCCGTTTGAGCTACTCCACATGGATCTATTCGGCCCGATTGCTTACATAAGCATCGGCGGGAGTAAGTATTGTCTTGTAATAGTGGATGATTATTCTCGCTTCACTTGGGTATTCTTTTTGCAGGAAAAATCTCAAACCCAAGAGACCTTAAAGGAATTCTTGAGACGGGCTCAAAATGAGTTCGGCTTAAGGATCAAGAAAATAAGAAGCGACAACGGGACGGAGTTCAAGAACTCTCAAATCGAAGGCTTTCTTGAGGAGGAGGGCATCAAGCATGAGTTCTCTTCTCCCTACACCCCACAACAAAATGGTGTAGTGGAGAGGAAGAATAGAACTCTATTGGACATGGCAAGAACCATGCTTGATGAGTACAAGACTTCGGATCGGTTTTGGGCCGAGGCGGTCAACACCGCCTGCTATGCCATCAACCGGTTATATCTTCACCGAATCCTCAAAAAGACATCTTATGAACTCCTAACCGGTAAAAAGCCCAATATTTCATATTTTAGAGTCTTTGGTAGCAGATGTTTTATTCTTGTTAAAAGAGGTAGAAAATCTAAATTTGCTCCTAAGACTGTAGAAGGCTTTTTACTAGGATATGATTCAAACACAAGGGCATATAGAGTCTTTAACAAATCCACTGGACAAGTTGAAGTTTCTTGTGACGTTGTGTTTGATGAGACTAACGGCTCTCAAGTAGAGCAAGTTGATCTTGATGAGGTAGGTATTGAAGAGGCTCCGTGCATCGCGCTAAGGAACATGTCCATTGGGGATGTGTGTCCTAAGGAATCCGAAGAGCCTCCAAATGCACAAGATCAACCATCCTCCTCCACGCAAGCATCTCCACCGACTCAAAATGAGGATGAAGCTCAAGTTGATGAAGTAGAAGATCAAGCAAATGAGCCACCTCAAGATGACGACAATGATCAAGGGGGAGATGCAAATGATCAAGACAAGGAGGATGAAGAACATAGGCCGCCACACCCAAGAGTCCACCAAGCAATCCAACGAGATCACCCCGTCGACACCATCCTCGGCGACATTCATAAGGGGGTAACTAGTAGATCTCGTGTTGCACATTTTTGTGAGCATTACTCTTTTGTTTCCTCTATTGAGCCACACAGGGTAGAGGAAGCACTCCAAGATTCGGATTGGGTGGTGGCGATGCAAGAGGAGCTCAACAACTTCACTAGAAATGAGGTATGGCATTTAGTTCCACGTCCTAATCAAAATGTTGTAGGAACCAAATGGGTCTTTCGCAACAAGCAAGATGAGCATGGTGTGGTGACAAGGAACAAAGCTCGACTTGTGGCCATGGGATACTCCCAAGTCGAAGGTTTGGATTTCGGTGAAACCTATGCACCCGTAGCTAGGCTTGAGTCAATTCGCATATTATTAGCCTATGCTACTTACCATGGCTTCAAGCTTTACCAAATGGACGTGAAGAGTGCCTTCCTTAATGGACCAATCAAGGAAGAGGTCTATGTTGAGCAACCTCCCGGCTTTGAAGATAGTGAGTACCCTAATCATGTTTATAAACTCTCTAAGGCGCTTTATGGACTCAAGCAAGCCCCAAGAGCATGGTATGAATGCCTTAGGGATTTTCTCATCACTAATGAATTCAAAGTCGGAAAGGCCGATCCTACTCTATTCACTAAAACTATTGAAAAAGACTTGTTTGTATGCCAAATTTATGTTGATGATATCATATTTGGTTCTACTAACGAGTCTACATGTGAAGAATTTAGTAGGATCATGACACAAAAGTTCGAGATGTCTATGATGGGGGAGTTGAAGTACTTTCTGGGATTTCAAGTGAAGCAACTCCAAGAGGCACCTTCATTAGCCAAACGAAGTACACTCAAGACATTCTCAACAAGTTTGGGATGAAGGATGCCAAGCCCATCAAGACACCCATGGGAACTAATGGGCATCTCGACCTCGACACGGGAGGTAAATCCGTGGATCAAAAGGTATACCGGTCGATGATAGGTTCATTACTCTATTTATGTGCATCTCGACCGGACATTATGCTTTCCGTTTGCATGTGTGCAAGATTCCAATCCGACCCTAAGGAATCTCACCTTACGGCCGTAAAACGAATCTTGAGATATTTGGCTTATACTCCTAAGTTTGGGCTTTGGTATCCTCGTGGATCCACTTTTGATTTGATTGGTTATTCGGATGCCGATTGGGCGGGGTGTAAAATCAATAGGAAGAGCACATCGGGGACTTGCCAGTTCTTGGGAAGATCCTTGGTGTCTTGGGCTTCAAAGAAGCAGAATTCAGTCGCTCTTTCCACCGTCGAAGCCGAGTACATTGTCGCAGGCCATTGTTGCGCGCAATTGCTTTGGATGAGGCAAACCCTGCGGGACTACGGTTACAAATTAACCAAAGTCCCTTTGCTATGTGATAATGAGAGTGCAATCAAGATGGCGGATAATCCCGTCGAGCATAGCCGCACTAAACACATAGCCATTCGGTATCATTTTCTTAGGGATCACCAACAAAACGGCGATATCGAGATTTCTTACACTAACACTAAAGATCAACTAGCCGATATCTTTACCAAGCCTCTTGATGAACAAACTTTTAACAAACTTAGGCATGAGCTCAATATTCTTGATTCGCGCAATTTCTTTTGCTAACTTGCACACATAGCTTATTTGTGTACCTTTGATCATGTTTCTTTCATATTCTATGACTAATGTGTTTTCAAGTCTATTTCAAACCAAGTCATAGGTATATTGAAAGGGAATTGGAGTCTTCGGCGAAGACAAAGGCTTCCACTCCGCAACTCATTCTTCGCCATCACTCCGAGCAACTCTCCATTTTTGGGGGAGAAAGCATGAACACCAAGAAAAAGGACTTCGTCTTTGGTATAATCTTATCTCATTTCTTTATGACCAAAGAGGAAGAAAGAACATAAGGGCTCTAATGATTCCGTTTTTGGCGATTCATGCCAAAGGGGGAGAAAGTAGTATTTCAAAAATGATATATCAAAACCCTCTTGAACACTAAGAGGAGGATCTCTTTTAGGGGGAGTTTTGTTTAGTCAAAGGAAAAGCATTTGAATCAGGGGGAGAAAATTTCAAATCTTGAAAATGCTTTTCAAAATCTTATTCATTTACCTTTGACTATTTGCAAAAGAACTTTGAAAAGGATTTACAAAAGATTTTGCAAAAACAAAACATGTGGTGCAAGCATGGTCCAAAATGTCAAAAACAAAGAAACAATCCATGCATATCTTGTAAGTATTTACAATGGCTCAATTCCAAGCAACCTTTGCGCTTACATTATGCAAACTAGTTCAATTATGCACTTCTATATTTGCTTTGGTTTGTGTTGGCATCAATCACCAAAAAGGGGGAGATTGAAAGGGAATTAGGCTTACACCTAGTCCCTAATTAATTTTGGTGGTTGAATTGCCCAACACAAACAATTGGACTAACTAGTTTGCTCTAGTGTATAAGTAATACAGGTGTCAAAGGTTCACAACAAGCCAATTGAAAAGACCAAAGTTGGGTTGAAAATAGAGAGCTAAAGGCATCCCGAAAGGCTCCCTGGTCTGGCGCACCGGACTGTCCGGTGGCGCACCGGACAGTGTCCGGTGCACCAGGGGACCTCGCGCAGAACTCCTCAGCCTCGGGAATTTTCAGAAGCCGGCGCGCTATAATTCACCGGACAGTGTCCGGTGCTCCAAGAAGACGCGGCTCTGGAACTTGACAGCCTCGGGAAATCATAACGGCTGCTCCGCTATAATTCACCGGACATGTCCGGTGTACACCGGACTGTCCGGTGCAACAGCGGGGCAACGACTACTTCGCGCCAATGGTCGCCTGCAACAGCAATTAATGTGCGCCAGAGCGCGCAGGCGTCAGGCACGCCCATGCTGGCGCACCGGACACTCTACAGTACATGTCCGGTGCGCCACCGGACATCAAGGCGGGCCCAGAAGTCAGAACTCCAACGGTCGAATTGCAATGGCTTTGGTGACGTGGCTAGCGCACCGGACATGTCCGGTGCACACCGGACTGTCCGGTGCACCATACGACAGTCAGCCTCCACCAACGGTCATGTTTGGTGGTTGGGGCTATAAATACCCCAACCACCCGACCATTCATTGTATCCAAGTTTTCCAGCTTCCAACCAATATACAAGAGCTAGCATTCATTGCAAAGCACACCAAAAGAGATCAAATCCTCTCCCAACTCCACATAAAGCCTTAGTGACTAGAGAGAGTGATTTGTAGTGTTCATTTGAGCTCTTGCGCTTGGATCGCTTCTTTTCTTTGACATTCTTTCTTGTGATCAAACACTCACTTGTAATTGAGGCAAGAGACACCAATTGTGTGGTGGTCCTTGCGGGAAGTTTGATTCCCAAGTGATTTGAGAAGAGAAGCTC
The DNA here is from genome assembly GCF_902167145.1 of Zea mays. Taxonomy (NCBI): domain Eukaryota; kingdom Viridiplantae; phylum Streptophyta; class Magnoliopsida; order Poales; family Poaceae; genus Zea; species Zea mays. The sequence continues at coordinate 67,316,942 of NC_050096.1, read as the reverse complement.
ACTCGGTCTGAGGGACCGTTTGAGAGAGGGAAGGGTTGAAAGAGACCCGGCCTTTGTGGCCTCCTCAACGGGGAGTAGGTTTGCGAGAACCGAACCTCGGTAAAACAAGTCCGTGTGTCACACTCTTCATTTGCTTGTGATTTGTCTTGCGCCCTCTCTCTCGGACTTATTATTATTTCTAACGCTAACCCGGCTTGTAGTTGTGTTTATATTTGTAAATTTCAGTTTCGCCCTATTCACTCCCCTCTAGGCGACTATCAACGGCGCTAAAGGGTCACAAGGGACAACCAAGCAAGACCAAGACAAAGGGGAAGCGCTCATGCTTCAAGTGTGGTAAGATTGGTCATTTTATCGCTAACTGCCCCTATAATGATAGTGACCAGGAACAGGGGAACAAGAGGGAGAAGAAGAAGGCATACAAAAAGGCTAAGGGCGAGGTACACCTTGGCAAGGAGTGGGACTCGAATTGTTCGTCATCCGACTCCGACAATGAAGGACTCGCCGCCGCCGCCTTCAACAAGTCATCCCTTTTCCCCAACGAGCGCCACACATGCCTCATGGCAAAGGAGAAGAAGGTATGTACTCAAAACAATGCCACTTATGATTCTTCTAGTGATGATGAGTCGAGTGGTGAAGAAATAGATTACTCTAGTTTGTTCAAGGGATTGGATAGAACTAAAATAGATAAGATTAATGAATTGATTGATGCCTTGAATGAAAAGGATAGACTTTTAGAGATACAAGAGGACCTTTTATATGAAGAGCATGACAAATTTGTAGAGGCACAAAAATCTCGTGCTTTAGAAGTTAAAAGAAATGAAATGCTTTCTTGTGAACTATCTTCTTGCCATGAGACAATTTCTAGCTTAAGGAGCATAAATGATGATTTGAATGCTAAGCTAGAAATAGCTAGTAAATCTAACTCTTGTGTAGAACATGTTATGATTTGCAATTGGTGTAAAGATTTTGACATTGATGCCTGTAGCGAACACCTAGTTTCAATTTCCAAATTGAATGATGAATTGGCTAGTCTTAATGCCCAACTTAAGACTAGCAAGAATGAATTTGACAAGCTAAAATTTGCAAGGGATGCCTATATGATTGGTAGACACCCCTCAATTAAGGATGGACTTGGCTTCAAGAGGGAAGCCAAGGACTTAACAAGTCATAAGGCTCCCATCTCCACCAAGGAGAAAGGGAAGGCCCCTATGGCTAGTAGTGCTAAAAAGAACCATGCTTTTATGTACCATGATAGAAGACAGTCTTATAGGAGTTGTAATGCTTATGATGCTTTTGACTCTCATGCCATGTTTGCTTCTAGTTCTACCTATATGCACAGTAGAGATATGTTTAGGAGATATGTTATTCATATGCCTAGGAGAAATGTTATTAATGTTCCTAGGAAAGTTGATGAACCTTCTACAATATATCATGCTTGCAATGCTTCATTTGCCATTTGTAGAAAGAATAAGAAGGTGATTGCTAGGAAGTTAGGGGCAAGATGCAAGGGGGATAAAACATGCATTTGGGTCCCTAAGACAATTGTGACTAACCTTGTAGGACCCAACAAGAGTTGGGTACCTAAGACCCAAGCCTAAATTTGCCTTGCAGGTTTATGCATCCGGGGGTTCAAGCTGAATTATCGACAGCGGATGCACAAACCATATGACAGGGGAGAAGAAGATGTTCACCTCCTACGTCAAAAACAAGGATTCCCAAGATTCAATAATATTCGGTGATGGGAATCAAGGCAAGGTAAAAGGGTTAGGTAAAATTGCTATTTCATCCGAGCACTCTATATCTAATGTGTTTTTAGTTGAGTCTCTTGGATATAATTTGTTATCTGTTAGTCAATTATGCAAAATGGGATATAATTGTCTATTCACAAATGTAGATGTGTCTGTCTTTAGAAGAAGTGATGGTTCATTAGCTTTTAAGGGTGTATTAGACGACAAACTTTATTTAGTTGATTTTGCAAAAGAGGAGGCCGGTCTAGACGCATGCTTAATTGCTAAGACTAGCATGGGCTGGCTGTGGCATCGCCGTCTAGCACATGTGGGGATGAAGAACCTCCACAAGCTTCTAAAGGGAGAACACGTGATAGGTTTAACTAATGTGCATTTCGAAAAAGATAGACCTTGTGCAGCTTGTCAAGCAGGTAAACAAGTGAGAGGAGCGCATCACAGCAAGAATGTGATGACTACATCAAGACCTCTGGAGCTGCTACATATGGACCTCTTCGGACCCGTCGCCTATCTAAGCATAGGAGGAAGTAAGTATGGACTAGTTATAGTTGATGATTTTTCCCGCTTCACTTGGGTATTCTTTTTGCAGGATAAGTCTGAAACCCAAGGGACCCTCAAGCGCTTCCTAAGAAGAGCTCAAAACGAGTTTGAGCTCAAAGTGAAGAAGATAAGGAGCGACAATGGGTCCGAGTTCAAGAACCTTCAAGTGGAGGAGTTCCTTGAGGAGGAGGGGATCAAGCACGAGTTCTCTGCTCCATACACACCACAACAAAATGGTGTGGTAGAGAGGAAGAACAGGACACTCATCGATATGGCAAGGACGATGCTTGGAGAGTTCAAGACCCCCGAGCGGTTTTGGTTGGAAGCTGTGAACACAGCTTGCCACGCCATCAACCGGGTCTACCTTCACCGCCTCCTCAAGAAGACTTCGTATGAGCTGCTAACTGGTAACAAACCCAACATGTCTTATTTTCGTGTATTTGGGAGCAAGTGCTATATTCTTGTGAAGAAAGGTAGAACTTATAAATTTGCTCCCAAAGTTGTAGAAGGGTTTTTGTTAGGTTATGATTCAAATACAAAGGCGTATAGGGTCTTCAACAAATCATCGGGTTTGGTTGAAGTCTCTAGTGACGTTGTATTTGATGAGACTAATGGCTCTCCAAGAGAGCAAGTTGTTGATCTTGATGATGTAGATGAAGAAGACGTTCCGACGGCCGCAATGCGCACCATGGCTATTGGAGATGTGAGGCCACTGGAGCAAAAGGAGCAAGATCAACCTTCTTCCTCAACAATGGTGCATCCCCCAACTCAAGATGATGTACAGGAGGCGTGTGATCAAGGGGGAGCACAAGATGATCATGTAATGGAAGGAGAAGCGCAACCGGCACCTCCAACCCAAGTTCGAGCGATGATTCAAAGGGATCATCCCGTCGACCAGATTTTGGGTGATATTAGCAAGGGAGTAACTACTCGATCTCGATTAGTTAATTTTTGTGAGCATTACTCTTTTGTCTCTTCTATTGAGCCTTTCAGGGTAGAAGAGGCCTTGCTAGATCCGGACTGGGTGTTGGCCATGCAGGAGGAGCTCAACAACTTCAAGAGAAATGAAGTTTGGACACTTGTGCCTCGTCCCAAGCAAAATGTTGTGGGAACCAAGTGGGTGTTCCGCAACAAACAAGACGAGCACGGGGTAGTGACAAGGAACAAGGCACGACTTGTGGCAAAAGGTTATGCCCAAGTCGCAGGTTTGGACTTTGAGGAGACTTTTGCTCCTGTGGCTAGGCTAGAATCCATTCGTATTTTGCTAGCATATGTCGCTCACCATTCCTTCAGGTTGTTTCAAATGGATGTGAAGAGCGCTTTCCTCAACGGGCCAATCAAGGAGGAGGTGTACGTGGAGCAACCCCCTGGCTTCGAGGATGCACAATATCCCGACCACGTGTGTAAGCTCTCTAAGGCGCTCTATGGACTTAAGCAAGCCCCAAGAGCATGGTATGAATGCCTTAGAGACTTTTTAATTGCTAATGCTTTCAAGGTTGGGAAAGCCGATCCAACTCTTTTCACTAAGACTTGTGATGGTGATCTTTTTGTATGCCAAATTTATGTCGATGACATAATATTTGGTTCTACTAACCAAAAGTCTTGTGAAGAGTTTAGCAGGGTGATGACTCAAAAGTTTGAGATGTCGATGATGGGCGAGCTAAGCTATTTCCTTGGGTTCCAAGTGAGGCAACTCAAGGATGGGACCTTCATCTCCCAAACAAAGTACACGCAAGACTTGATCAAGCGGTTTGGGATGAAGGAATCCAAGCCCGCAAAGACTCCAATGGGAACCGACGGACACACGGACCTCAACAAAGGAGGTAAGTCCGTTGATCAAAAGGCATACTGGTCTATGATAGAGTCTTTACTTTATTTATGTGCTAGTAGACCGGATATTATGCTTAGTGTATGCATGTGTGCTAGATTTCAATCCGATCCAAGGGAATGTCACTTAGTGGCGGTGAAGCGAATTCTTAGATATTTAGTCGCTACGCCTTGTTTCGGGATCTGGTATCCAAAGGGGTCTACCTTTGACTTGATTGGATATTCAGACTCCGATTATGCTGGATGTAAGGTCGATAGGAAGAGTACATCAGGGACGTGCCAATTCTTAGGAAGGTCCCTAGTGTCCTGGAGTTCTAAGAAACAAACCTCTGTTGCCCTATCCACCGCTGAGGCCGAGTATGTTGCCGCAGGACAGTGTTGCGCGCAACTACTTTGGATGAGGCAAACCCTCCGGGACTTTGGCTACAATCTGAGCAAAGTCCCACTCCTATGTGATAATGAGAGTGCTATCCGCATGGCGGATAATCCTGTTGAGCACAGCCGCACAAAGCACATAGACATCCGGCATCACTTTTTGAGAGACCACCAGCAAAAGGGAGATATCGAAGTGTTTCATCTTAGCTCCGAGAACCAGCTAGCCGATATCTTTACCAAGCCTTTAGATGAGCAGACCTTTTGCAAGTTGCGTAGTGAGCTAAATGTCTTAGATTCGCGGAACTTGGATTGATTTATAGCATACATGTGTTTTATGCCTTGATCATATTCCTTAATACATTTTGTGTGTTTATGGTGCTCAAGTTGTACAAGCACTCCCCGGACCTCGCAAGTCCTTTGCAAGTGATGCACAAATTTAGGGGGAGATGTGCTACAACTTGACCCTTTGAGACTAACCGTGTGCTTGAGTCTGCTGATTTTAGTCTCAAAGGAGGTTTGAAAGGGAAAAGGTGGACTTGGATCATGCAAGACTTCCACTGCACTCCGATGAAAGAGTAACTTTTCCAAGTTCATGTTTGTACTCTTATTGCCTTTTTACTCTTAGTTGAAGATTTTGGTGAGGCAATGGGGTTAAAGGGCCAAAATTGATCCTGTTTTGGTGCTTGATGCCAAAGGGGGAGAAAATAAGGCCAAAGCAATAAATGGATCAGCTACCACTTGTGAATTTTGAAACTTGTGAATTTTGAAAGTAGTAGTACTCTTATTTGCTCTTATTGTCAAGAGTTGGTCTCCTGTGGGGAGAAAGTTTAATTATGGGAAAAAGGGGGAGTTTTTGAATCCTTGATCAATTTCTCGTGAAATATCTCTCTTTAGGTTTCAACATGTGTGTTTGACTTAGAAATAGGAAATTGAGTCTGATTTGCAAAAACAAACCAAGTGGTGGCAAAGAATGATCCATATATGCCAAATTTGATTCAAAACAAATTTGAGTTCTTATTTGAATTGATTTTGTACTTGTTCTACTTGCTTTATGTTGTGTTGGCATAAATCACCAAAAAGGGGGAGATTGAAAGGGAAATGTGCTCTTGGGCCATTTCTAAGTGTTTTGGTGATTTAGTGTCCAACACAAGTGCCTAAGTGTCAAATGGTAGACGAAGTACAAATCAAGTATAAAGGTATGTTTCTCAGACTTAGTACATTGTTTTAGAGACTAATGTATTGTGTCTAAGTGCTGGAAACAGGAGAAATCGAATTGGATAAGAGATGGCCTTGTTCAGCCAAAGCCAGCTCTGTCTAGGTGCACCGGACTGTGTCCGGTGGTGCACCGGACAGTGTCCGGTGCGCCAGGCTGGCTCAGGCGAACTTGCTACTCTCGGGAAGAAATAAACGGCGTACAACTATAATTCACCGGACTGTCCGGTGTGCACTGGACAGTGTCCGGTGAGCCAACGGTCGCCGGGCCAACGGTCGGCCGCTTAATCCGGACGCGACGCGTGGCCGAGCCAACGGCTAGAAGGGGGCACCGGACTGTCCGGTGTGCACCGGACAGTGTCCGATGCGCCAACGGCTCCAAGGCGCCAATGGTCGGCTTCGCCAAATAAGGAAAGAGATCCGCACCGGACAGTGTCCGGTGGTGCACCGGACTGTCCGGTGCGCCAGTCGACAGAAGACAAGAAATGCCTTCCTGGAATGCACTTAACGGCTCCTAGCTGCCTTGGGGCTATAAAAGGGACCCCTAGGCGCATGGAGGAGCATATCAAGCATTCTCAAAGCATTCTTAAGCACTAAGACATCAATTCCGCGCTTGTTGGAGACTTGTTCTCAAATGCTATGAGTTAAGAACAAGGCAACATAGAAAATGTTAATCGGTAAAGTCCTTCGTCCTTCGAAGCATTATTCCCCTTAGGATATAATGATTTTCGGACGAAGGTTATGAAGGGCGTACCTTCATAAATACACTATACAGTGACGAAGGATGAATTATAAGGAATATAAAGGATAACATAGACAATTGCATATTATTATTAATTTATCTTTGCATTATTATTATGTAGAAACAGAAATAACATCGAATTACAAATGTACCTTCAGCTTGAAGGAGATGAAAGTATAAGCGTGACGCAAAAGCGAATGTCAAATCAGCGTGAACAGTACGGGGGTACTGTTCACCTATTTATAGGCACAGGACACAGCCCATACAAAATTACATTTATGCCCTTTACATTTGATAATAATTCTATAGTAATCTATCAAGGTCTGAATAGCCTTTTCATCTTTAAGTCGGTTTCATTTTTTGCTACCACGCCGAAGCTTTCCTGCTCACACCTTCGGCGCTGTATCAACCTTCGTATTATTCTGGTCTGCTGTGATACCGACTTGAGTCTGAAGATACCTGTTCACACATTATACTCCAGAAATACTGTTAAATCCTGTTTTTGAGGACCTTCGTAAGCCGAAGGCCCCCAACAGTAGCCCCTCGCAATATTAATTTGTTTAAAATAATAAATTTAGATTGCGACATGGACGAAGGCTTTACGCCGAAGGTCCGAAAAAACACCTTCCCTTTGCTAGAATAGCAACATTCACTGACAAGCGGGTCTTTCAATTTTTAATGCACTGGGCGTATAAATACGGTCATACCGCAAACTCATTTGGCACGCTCTCTTGCCATCTGCTCCCGCTCACTCAATTTTTAGCTTTTGTGCACTAAGATTTGCTGAGCTTTTGGTTTTGAAGCTTCGGCTTTGAAAACAGTTTTTTAGTGTTTTCGAAGATGTCTGAAGATAAGAAGGCTGCTGCTGAGATGAAGTTGAGTCTCGACGAAGAGAAGAACTTGGGGTTTCTTATAGCGATGTCGAAGACCAATACAGAAAAAATCACCAAGGAGATTCTGGAAGGTTTGTCTGAAGATACTGGTGACAGCGACAGTTATGATGTGGACAGTGGTGGTGAAGACTCCGAAGATCGCCCTTGGCGACCAAGCCATGCAGTTTTCGGCAAATCAACTATCAAAGAAAATCATCTTGTCAACATGAGAGGAAGGTATTTTCGGGATTTGTCCATTGTGAGGGCCGACGAAGGGGAAAAGACTTGTCCACACCCTGAAGAGAATGAAGTCGTAGTGTACCGAAGCTTTTTGAAAGCTGGACTACGATTTCCCCTGAGCGAGTTTGTCGTAGAGGTGCTGAAAATATTCGAAGTCTATCTTCACCAACTTACCCCCGAGGCAATCATAAGGCTGAATATCTTCGTGTGGGCCGTGAGAAGCCAAGGTCTGAAGCCTGATGCAAAAAGTTTCTGCAATATACACGAATTATCATACGAAACAAAACCTTGGGGTAAGGAACAGTATCACAATAATTTTGGCTGCTACAGTTTCGTTTCTCGGTCCGGGTCAAGCTGTCCCGTGCCAACCTTTCAGAAGAGATGGCCCGGCGACTGGATGACAGAATGGTTTTATGTGAAGAATGACCTGACAGTACGAGAAGATATCAAAGGTATAATTATGCGCCCTATTTGGCAAAGCTTCGGCCTTCGGAGGCCGAAGGTTGAAATGAATGAAGCTGCCGAAGAATGCCAGAGAGCCTTCGGCGTTATCTGTTCTTTTATTGGAACAAGAGATTTGGTACAAGAGCATATTGCCTTCAGGGTATGGCCGCTCGCGGAGAAATGGGAAATGCCCCAAGAAACCATAAAGGAGGCCGACGAAGGTGGACTTATCAGGCTGAGGTATACTTTTAAGTTCGGAGATAAATTCGTTGAGCCAGATGATGACTGGTTAAAAAGCATTGAAAATTTAAGTGATGAACTGCTTGGGGCTTATTCGAAGGCCGAAGATACTGCACTGTCAGCAGCCTTCGGAGGCCGAAAAAAGAAGAGGCTGAATCGGGTGTTTGATGCAATCGGGTTCGTCTACCCTGACTATCGTTATCCCATTCGAGGACAGAAAAGAAAAAACACAACCTCTGCGAAAGAAGAAGCTGCAACTGCTCCTAGCGAGCCAGAACCGAAAAGAAAGAGGATAAAAGTCCTCACACATCGGCCGCGCTATATTGAACCAGCTTCGGTGCCTGAGTTCACCGGAGAAACTTCTTCGGCCACCGAAGCTGAAAAGCCAACCAGACCAACTTTGCTGCCAGAAGTCGCAGAAATGGCCGAAGCGCCAACAAGGATAGAATTGGAAGAACCGAAGACTTTATTACCAGAAACAAAAGAGATGGCCGAAGCGCCATCCACAGAAAAAATGGAAGAAGTGAAAAAACCAACTGAGGAAAAAACATCAGAAGTTTTGAGTCCTGCAGCAAATGTTGAGACAGTAAAAAATCAAAAGGTGCCAGCAGTGACTCCGAAAAGAAAGAGAATGGCTAATGTGCTAGATGTTCTGGAAACAATTAGATCTTCAAGCACACCTCCGAAGAAAACTGTTGCCGTCCCCGAAGCGAAAACTGAAATTTCTGATATTAAAGTTCCAGAGCAAGAAACTGAAGCCGAAGCTGGGTCCTCAGAGCCCACAAAGATAAAATCCTTGGAAACCGAGGAAGAAAAAATAACAGAGCCAACTTTTGTTAAAGAAATCAGTGTCATTGCCCCCGAAGCATCCCCCAAAGTCCTTGATTATATTGTTCGTCATGCTTCGGGGAAAAAATTATCAGAAAAAGAAAAGCAAGAGGCCCAGCGCTACGCCCAAAACTGAAGTATCCAAAGGGGGCGTTAATATTCAATGGCAGTGGAGAAGAAGACTTTTTGTATTGTCTCCCTGACAGCAAGGAGATTTCTGTCTGTCGGGAGATGAGCAAGAGCTTTGGATTCCCAACACTAGAAGACGGGCTCTCGGTGCTGTCGAAGAACGATCTGGCCGACAGCCTGGCATATAATAGCTTAAAGGTGCAACAAATGGGATCTTTGTATTTTTTGTTGAGACCAAAATTTTTCGTTTGCTTAAATCTAATGACGTACACATATTCTTCTTTGCAGGGCCTGATACTTAGCAATGCCCTCAGGGCCCAGAAAGATGCTGAAGACGAAGGGTGTGCTATAGCCCTGAGCAACCTTCGTTCCGAAGTAATTTAACTGAGGAACGAAGGTCTCGAAAAAGATAAAATATTACATTCATTAATAAATAGAATAAAGGAAGACGAAGCTACTTTTAAAGGTCAAGCTGAAGCTCAGAAGCGCGAAATTGAAGATCTTCGAAAACAACTGGCCAGAGCCAAAGAGGAACGCATGCTTGAAGAAACGAAGCGAGAACTCAGCGATCAATGGGCAAATCATTTAGAGGGAACTGTTGAAGAGCTTCGTTCATCCAAGAAAAGATGTTATAACAAATCTATAGAGTGTGTCAAGAAATTGAAAGCTAGCTTTGCCAGTGTCGGCGTATTTTCGAGCGAAGAAAACTTTACAAGAGGCAACCCCGAAGGCCCTATCGAATGGATCGATCACGAAGCTGAGGCTTTCGAGGAAATTTTAAACAGCCGCGGAGACATATGTGCTTTCTCGGGTGCCAGGGGAAAAGCCACCATTTTAGAGAAAAAGGGCTGCGAGCATGTAAAGATTTTAGCACAATCCGAAGCTGGCTTGTCCTTCGAAGATGCAAGAGATCCTTCGGCCGAAACTAGCATGGTAGGTGGAAAATTTTTCACCGACGTCTGGGATAATGGTGGCCGAGAAATGGCCCGAGAAATTATTCGAAAAAGCGAAAAGGGCATTCACGATGCTAGAGAAGTGGCTGAGGCTGCTGAAAAAAGCGCAGAGCCCGAAGGGCAAATAGGTATCAACTAATGGTTTTTATTGTGTTGTAATTTTCGATTTTAAACTTCGTTCGCAATTTGTAATAGCAATGTAGCCGTATCCTGTCCTCCTTCAGATCGTACTAAAGCGTCTTCGGGACCTCCCCCGAAAGGAGACGACGAAATTAAAAAGATGGCTGAAGCTATCATGGATGAAGTTGTTAATCGGCTCCTGAACGAGGCTGCAGAAGTCGTTTTGAGAGAAGATTAAGTATTATTGTAAAAACTTCTGAAATGTAATATATTGTAACATTTTGTAACCCTGAATGTAATATACCTGTTTTTATTGTTCAATTCTTTACGATGCATGAAATTTTACACGTACCGTTTTTGAGTCTTTGACGAAAAAACACCTTCCCTTCTTTTCATGCTTCGTGAAGAAGAATTTTTCTTTGTCACAACAATATCCATAGTGTTCTGATGAATAATATCCAGGCTTCGTGAAGATATTTTCCGAAGCTACACTTCCGAAGATCAATAATGTATCTCCTTGTGACATCATGATTTTTCCCTTTTTTCAAAACGTTCTTCTGCAGTTCGATATTGTGTCCGCCTCTTGTGCCATATGCAACATGATGTATGATGCTTATGCTATGCGAAATGATGCGATGATGTTATGTTATGTGAGGTGGTGTTTATTCCGAAGATACACACACATCCCTGCAATAAGACACATAATCTTTTATAAGCCTCCCTTAGGAGCTTCTTCGCCTTTTACTTCAGCGGAATCAGCGTTTATTTTTCGCTGTAAGCCTCCCTTAGGAGCTTCTTCGCCTTTTACTTTCAGCGGTATTCGCGTTGACTTTTCGCGCTTCGCCTTTTACTTAGGCGGTATCAGCGTTGACTTTTCGCTGTAAGCTCTGCATTCCCTTTGGAACGACTTTGGAGCAGAAAACTTACACTGCACTCCCTCTGGAGCGGCTTTTTGTGACTTCGGCAAACTTACTCTGCGTTCCTTAGAACGACTTTTTGTTGCTTCGAAGAATTTTCGATAATTTGAAGGTCCTCTTTGTTATCACAAATCTTTAAACTTCAACAACTTAAGCCTGTGAAGAAAATATATTTTCCTTGTGGGAATCAACGAAACTATTTACATGAAACCTAAACAATGTCCTTTATTACACAGAAAATAAAACTGAATGAAAAAGATTGTTATTAAGGTAGGATATTTGTCAATAGATGTGCTTTGACTCTGGCACAGTGCTGTTGACTGTGCGAGCTTCGGACTGTTCTCTGAAGTCCCTTTGGTGTGGAGCATATTGGCTCCCTTCTGGCTGCTGGCCTTGTTGCAGCGGTGGTGGAGGCGGAGGCTGTTGCCAGGAAGCTTGAGGTTGACTCGCCGAAGCAACGGAAACTGCAGGGTGATTGCCTACATACTCTGGGATGTAAGGCGAATGATACGAAGCAGTGTGCATGACCTGCTTCGGCTGAGCCTGTTGTGCTGCCGCTTCGGCTATTTCCTTTTGCTTCTGGATGGTAACATGGCACATCCTGGTGGTAAGACCTTTGTTCTCACCACAGAATAAGCAAAAGATTCTTTTCGGTTGATCGCCAAATCTTCCGCCGAAGCCCCTGGCGCCTCTGCCTCTCGGAGCTGGTGGTCGGAAGGAGCCTTGCTGTTGCCCCGAAGCCTGTGAGGAACATTGTGGCCTTTGCTGTTGGCTCCCTCTATCATCATTTTGGGTAGAGTTATGAATTGATCTAACGTGCCTCGGATAGAACCTCCCTCCGAAGCCCCTGGTCATTTCAGAAAACCTGAAAGCCTCCTCCCTTCTTTGGCGAAAATCATTATCGGCCCGAATGTACTCGTCCATCTTCTGGAGCAGCTTCTCCAAAGTTTGAGGAGGCTTCCTAGCGAAGTACTGAGCTGACGGTCCTGGCTGAAGCCCCTTGATCATGGCCTCAATGACAATTTCGTTGGGCACTGTTGGTGCCTGTGCCCTCAAACGCAAGAACCTCCGGACGTACGCCTGAAGGTACTCTTCGTGATCCTGGGTGCACTGGAATAGAGCTTGAGCCGTGACCGGCTTCGTCTGGAATCCTTGAAAGCTGGTTAACAACAAGTCCTTCAGCTTTTGCCACGAAGTGATGGTTCCTGGTCGAAGGGAGGAGTACCAGGTTTGAGCAACACTCCTGACAGCCATAACAAAAGATTTGGCCATGACCGCAGCATTGCCACCATACGAAGATACTGTTGCTTCGTAGCTCATCAAAAACTGCTTCGGGTCTGAGTGGCCATCAAATATGGGAAGCTGAGGCGGCTTGTAGGACGGAGGCCAAGGTGTAGCCTGCAGCTCAGCGGACAGAGGAGAAGCATCATCAAAAACAAAATTCCCATGATGGAAATTGTCATACCAGTCATCTTCATTGAGGAAACCCTCCTGATGAAGGTCTTGGTGCTGAGGCCTTCGGTGTTGCTCATCCTGAGTAAGATGACGAACTTCCTCAGAGGCTTCGTCTATCTGCCTTTGTAGTTCAGCTAGCCTGGCCATCTTTTCCTTCTTCCTCTGCACCTGTTGGTGAAGCATCTCCATCTCTCTAATTTCTTGGTCTATCTCATCCTCTGGTGGTGTCGGGCTAACAGCCTTCCTTTTCTGGCTTCGGGCCTCCCGAAGAGAGACAGTCTCCTGATTGTGGTCCAGCGGTTGAAGAGCTGCAGTGCCAGTTGCTGAAGCTTTCTTCGGCGCCATAGCGAAGGTTTATGATCGCCGAAGGTGTTCAGAAAACTCAAAGAGTGGAAGTGAGTTCACCGGAGGTGGGCGCCAATGTTGGAGACTTGTTCTCAAATGCTATGAGTTAAGAACAAGGCAACATAGAAAATGTTAATCGGTAAAGTCCTTCGTCCTTCGAAGCATTATTCCCCTTAGGATATAATGATTTTCGGACGAAGGTTATGAAGGGCGTACCTTCATAAATACACTATACAGTGACGAAGGATGAATTATAAGGAATATAAAGGATAACATAGACAATTGCATATTATTATTAATTTATCTTTGCATTATTATTATGTAGAAACAGAAATAACATCGAATTACAAATGTACCTTCAGCTTGAAGGAGATGAAAGTATAAGCGTGACGCAAAAGCGAATGTCAAATCAGCGTGAACAGTACGGGGGTACTGTTCACCTATTTATAGGCACAGGACACAACCCATACAAAATTACATTTATGCCCTTTACATTTGATAATAATTCTATAGTAATCTATCGAGGTCTGAATAGCCTTTTCATCTTTAAGTCGGTTTCATTTTTTGCTACCACGCCGAAGCTTTCCTGCTCACACCTTCGGCGCTGTATCAACCTTCGTATTATTCTGGTCTGCAGTGATACCGACTTGAGTCTGAAGATACCTGTTCACACATTATACTCCAGAAATACTGTTAAATCCTGTTTTTGAGGACCTTCGTAAGCCGAAGGCCCCCAACAACGCTTTTGATTCCTTGCGATAGCAATTAGAGCTCTAGTTGAGTTGTGAACTCTTTGAGTTGTGTTGTGAGCTCTTGTTGCGACTTGTGTGCGCGGTGTTGCTGTGATTTCTTGTCTTGAGTGTGTTGCTCATCCCTCCCTTACTCTGTGCTTCTTTGTGAATTTCAAGTGTAAGGGCGAGAGGCTCCAAAGTGTGGAGATTCCTCGCAAACGGGATTTAGTAAAGCAAGCAAAACACCGTGGTATTCAAGTGGGTCTTTGGACCGCTTGAGAGGGGTTGATTGCAACCCTCGTCCGTTGGGACGCCACAACGTGGAGTAGGCAAGCGTTGGTCTTGGCCGAACCACGGGATAAACCACTGTGCCTTCTCTGTGATTGATCTCTTGTGGTTATTGTGTTTTGTTGAGACTCCTCTCTAGCCACTTGGCATTATTGTGCTAACGTCTAATCAAGTTTTTGTGGATTAAGTTTCAAGTTTCACAGGATCACCTATTCACCCCCCTCTAGGTGCTCTCAGAGTTGCTCGGGTACAATCTTCTGTCTGTAAGTCAATTGTGTCACATGGGTTACAATTGCTTGTTTAAAAATATTGATGTATTTGTCTTTAGAAGAAGTGATGGTTCATTAGCTTTTAAGGGTGTATTAGACGACAAGCTCTACTTAGTTGATTTTTCAAAAGAGAATGTCGGTCTTGAAAGGGAAATGTGCCCTTGGGCCATTTCTAAGTATTTTGGTGATTGAGTGTCAACACAAGTGCTTAAATGTAAATCAATGCCCATGGATGAACAAAGTGCAAATCTTCAACAAAGGTATGTTTCTAAGTCTTAGTACATTGGTTTTGTGTACTAATATATTTGTCTAAGTGTTAGAAACAGAAAGAAGAAGAGAAGAGAAGACTTGGCTGTGTGCAGCCAAGGGGCTGTTTCGGTCTGGGGCACCGGACTGTCCGGTGGTGCACCGGACAGTGTCCGGTGGTGCACCGGACAGTGTCCGGTGCGCCAGGCTGCCTCGACCGAAGAGGCCGCTCTCGGGTTTTTCTCTGGCAACTTCGGCTAAAATTCACCGGACTGTCCGGTGTGCACCGGACTGTCCGGTGAGCCAACGGTCGGCCGGGACAACGGTCGGCCGCGCGATCGCCGCGCGACACGTGGCTGAGCCAACGGTCGGAAGAAAGCACCGGACTGTCCGGTGTGCACCGGACTGTCCGGTGCGCCAGATCTGCAGTGGTCGGCAACGGTCGGCTGCGCCTGTTAAGGAAAGAAATCGGGCACCGGACAGTGTCCGGTGTGCACCGGACTGTCCGGTGCGCCCGACGACAGAAGGCAAGGATAGCCTTCCAGATGTGCTCTCAACGGCTCCTAGCTGCCTTGGGGCTATAAAAGGGACCCCTAGGCGCATGGAGGAGTACACCAAGCATTCCTACAACTCTTCTAAGCACCAAGACATCAATCTCACACATTCGTTTCATTGTGATAGCATATAGAGCTCTTGTGGAGTTGTGAACTCTTTGTGTTGCGTTGCGAGCTCTTGTTGCAACTTGTGTGCGTGTTGTTGCTCTGATTTTCGAGTCTTGTGTGCGTTGCTCATTCCCACCTTACTCCGTATTTCTTTGTGAACTCAATTGTAAGGGCGAGAGACTCCAAGTTGTGGAGATTCCTCGCAAACGGGAAAAGATCAAAGGAAAGAAAAACACCGTGGTATTCAAGTTGATCATTGGATCACTTGAGAGGAGTTGAGTGCAACTCTCGTCCGTTGGGACGCCACAACGTGGAGTAGGCAAGTTTTGTACTTAGCCGAACCACGGGATAACCACCGTGTCAACTCTGTGATTGCTTTCTTGTGGTTATTGTGTTTTGACTCCTCTCTAGCCACTTGGCCATACCTGTGCTAACTCTTAACAAGTTTTTGTGGCTTAAGTTTTTGAAGTTTTACAGGATCACCTATTCACCCCCCCTCTAGGTGCTCTCAATTGGTATCAGAGCCGTTCTCTTCAAGAAAGGGACTAACCGCCCGAAGAGATGGATCCTAAGGGGAAGGGAATTGTGATAAACGACAAGGAGAAGGAGTCCTTCGTCAACGAGCCAAGGGATGACAAGTCCAATGACTCGGGCTCGGGCCACAAGCGAAGAGATGGGAAGAAGAAGAAGACAAGACGCATCAAGGAGATCGTCTACTACGACAGCGATGAGTCCTCTTCTTCCCAAAAGAACGACGACCACGACAAACAAAGGAAACCGGTTAATTCGAACTTTTCATTTGATTATTCTCGTATTCCACATAGTTCGAATTCGCATTTGCTTTCCATTCCTCTTGGTAAACCTCCACATTTTGATGGGGAGGACTACGGATTTTGGAGTCACAAAATGCGTAGTCATTTATTCTCTCTCCATCCAAGCATATGGGAGATTGTAGAGAATGGAATGAAATTCGATAGCTCGGATAGCCCTATGTTTATCAATGAACAAATTCATAAAAATGCACAAGCTACTACTGTTCTCTTAGCATCTTTGTGCAGGGAAGAGTACAATAAGGTGAGCGGCTTGGACAATGCCAAGCAGATATGGGACACCCTCAAGATCTCTCACGAGGGGAACGACATCACCATGCTCACCAAGATGGAGTTGGTGGAGGGCGAGCTTGGACGATTCGCCATGATAAGGGGAGAAGAGCCAACTCAAACTTACAACCGGCTCAAGACCCTTATCAACAAGATAAGGAGCTACGGAAGCACGCGTTGGACGGATCACGACGTCGTCCGCCTAATGCTCAGGTCATTTACCGTTCTTGATCCTCATCTCGTGAACAATATTCGTGAGAACCCCAGGTACACGATGATGACGCCCGAAGAAGTACTTGGAAAATTCGTGAGCGGGCGGATGATGATCAAGGAGGCAAGGTACGTCGATGACGCGTTGAACGGTCCAATCCACGAGCCTCAACCCATTGCTCTCAAGGCATCGAGGAGCAAGGAGGCACTACCAAGCAAGGTGGCGCAAATTGAGGCGGCCGGGCTTAATGATGAAGAAATGGCTCTCATCATTAAGCGCTTCAAGACGGTGCTAAAGGGTCGCAATGGACAGCCAAGCAAGACTAAGACCAAGGGGAAGCGATCATGCTTCAAATGCGGTAAGCTTGGTCATTTTATTGCTAACTGTCCTGATAATGAAAGTGACCAGGAAAAGGGAAACAAGAGGGAAAAGAAGAAGCATTATAAGAAGGCAAAGGGCGAGGCGCATCTAGGCAAAGAGTGGGACTCGGATTGCTCCTCGTCCGACTCCGACAATGAGGGACTCGCCGCCACCGCCTTCAACAAATCAACCCTCTTCCCCAACGAGCGTCACACATGCCTTATGGCAAGGGAGAAGAAGGTATGTACTCGCAACTCTACCTATGCTTCTTCAAGTGAGGAAGAATCTAGTGATGAGGATGAAGTAGATTATTCATGTTTGTTCAAGGGCTTAGATAGATCTAAGATAGACAAAATTAATGAGTTAATTGATGCCTTGAATGAAAAGAATATACTTTTAGAAAAGCAAGAGGATTTGTTGTATGAAGAGCATGATAAATTTGTTGAGGCACAAAAATCCTATGCTTTAGAAGTTAAAAGAAATGAAATGCTTTCTTTTGAACTATCTACTTGTCATGAAACCATTTCTACTTTGAAAGGTGTCAACAATGATTTAAATGCTAAATTAGAAGTAGCAAATAAATCCAATTCTTGTGTAGAACATGTTGAAATTTGTACTAGGTGTAAAGATTTTGACATTAATGCTTGTAGTGAACACCTAGTTTCAATTTCCAAACTTAATGATGAACTGGCTAGTCTTAATGCTCAACTTAAGACTAGCAAGAATGATTTCGATAAGCTAAAATTTGCAAGGGATGCCTACACAATTGGTAGACACCCCTCAATTAAGGATGGACTTGGCTTCAAGAGAGAAGCTAAGGACTTAACAAGCCATAAGGCTCCCATTCCCGCCAAGGAGAAAGGGAAGGCCCCTATGGCTAGTAATGTGCAAAAGAACCATGCTTTTATGTATTATGATAGGAGACAAACTAGAAATGCTTATAGGAGTTATAATGCTTTTGATGATTTTGACTCTCATGCCATGTTTGCTCCTAGTTCCTCTTATGTGTATGATAGAAATGTTACTAGGAGAAATGTTGTTCCTAAGAGAAATACTATTCATCATGTGTCTAGAAAGAATGCTATTCATGCTCCTAGGAAAGTAGTGAATGAACCTTCCACAATTTATTATGCTTTGAATACTTCATTTGCAATTTGTAGAAAGGATAGAAAAGTAATTGCTAGGAAGTTAGGGGCAAAATGCAAAGGTGATAAAACTTGCATTTGGGTCCCTAAGGAAATTGTGACTAACCTTGTAGGACCCAACAAGAGTTGGGTACCTAAGTCCCAAGCCTAAATTTGCCTTGCAGGTTTATGCATCCGGAGGTTCAAGCTGGATTATCGACAGCGGATGCACAAACCATATGACGGGGGAGAAGAAGATGTTCACCTCCTACGTCAAGAATAAAGATTCCCAAGATTCAATTATATTCGGTGATGGGAATCAAGGCAAGGTAAAAGGTTTAGGTAAAATTGCAATTTCTAATGAGCACTCCATATCTAATGTGTTTTTAGTTGAGTCTCTTGGATATAATCTGCTATCTGTGAGTCAATTATGTCATATGGGGTATAATTGTCTATTTACAAATGTAGATGTGTCTGTCTTTAGAAGAAGCGATGGTTCATTAGCTTTTAAGGGTGTATTAGACGGCAAACTTTATTTAGTTGATTTTGCAAAAGAAGAGGCCGGTCTAGATGCATGCTTAATAGCTAAGACTAGCATGGGCTGGCTGTGGCATCGCCGCTTAGCACATGTGGGGATGAAGAACCTTCACAAGCTTCTAAAGGGAGAACACGTGATAGGTTTGACTAACGTGCATTTCGAAAAAGATAGACCTTGTGCAGCTTGTCAAGCAGGTAAACAAGTGGGAGGAGCACATCACAGCAAGAACGTGATGACCACTTCAAGACCCCTGGAGCTGCTGCATATGGACCTCTTCGGACCTGTCGCCTATCTGAGCATAGGAGGAAGTAAGTATGGTTTAGTTATTGTTGATGACTTTTCCCGCTTCACTTGGGTGTTCTTTTTGCAGGAAAAATCCGAAACCCAAGGGACTCTCAAACGCTTCCTCAGGAGAGCTCAAAATGAGTTTGAGCTCAAAGTGAAAAAGATAAGAAGCGACAACGGGTCCGAGTTCAAGAACCTTCAAGTGGAGGAGTTCCTTGAAGAGGAAGGGATCAAGCACGAGTTCTCCGCTCCCTACACACCACAGCAAAATGGTGTGGTAGAGAGGAAGAACAGGACGCTCATCGACATGGCGAGGACGATGCTAGGAGAGTTCAAGACCCCCGAGTGCTTTTGGACGGAAGCCGTGAACACGGCGTGCCACGCCATCAACAGGGTCTACCTTCATCGCCTCCTCAAGAAGACGTCGTATGAGCTACTAACCGGTAACAAACCCAATGTATCGTACTTTCGTGTATTTGGGAGTAAATGCTACATTCTAGTGAAGAAGGGTAGAAATTCTAAGTTTGCTCCCAAAGCTGTAGAAGGGTTTTTGTTAGGTTATGACTCAAATACAAAGGCGTATAGAGTCTTCAACAAATCATCGGGTTTGGTTGAAGTCTCTAGCGACGTTGTATTTGATGAGACTAATGGCTCTCCAAGAGAGCAAGTTGTTGATTGTGATGATGTAGATGAAGAAGATGTTCCGACGGCCGCTATACGGACCATGGCGATTGGAGAAGTACGGCCACAGGAACAAGATGAACGAGATCAACCTTCTTCCTCAACTATGGTGCATCCCCCAACCAAAGATGACGAACAGGTACCTCAAGTGGAGGCGCTTGATCAAGGGGGAGCACAAGATAATCAAGTGATGGAGGAAGAAGTGCAACCGGCACCTCCAACCCAAGTTCGAGCGATGATTCAAAGGGATCATCCCGTCGACCAAATTCTGGGTGACATTAGCAAGGGAGTAACTACTCGATCTCGATTAGTTAATTTTTGTGAGCATTACTCCTTTGTCTCTTCTATTGAGCCTTTCAGGGTAGAAGAGGCCTTGCTAGATCCGGACTGGGTGTTGGCCATGCAAGAGGAGTTAAACAATTTCAAGCGCAATGAAGTTTGGACACTGGTGCCTCGTCCGAAGCAAAATGTTGTGGGAACCAAGTGGGTGTTCCGCAACAAACAGGACGAGCACGGGGTGGTGACGAGAAACAAGGCTCGACTTGTGGCAAAAGGTTATGCCCAAGTCGCAGGTTTGGATTTTGAGGAGACTTTTGCTCCTGTGGCTAGGCTAGAGTCAATTCGAATCTTGCTAGCATATGCCGCTCACCATTCTTTCAGGTTGTTCCAAATGGATGTGAAGAGCGCTTTCCTCAACGGGCCAATCAAGGAGGAGGTGTACGTGGAGCAACCCCCTGGCTTCGAGGATGAACGGTACCCCGACCATGTGTGTAAGCTCTCTAAGGCGCTCTATGGACTTAAGCAAGCCCCAAGAGCATGGTATGAATGCCTTAGAGACTTTTTACTTGCTAATGCTTTCAAGGTTGGGAAGGCCGATCCAACTCTTTTCACTAAGACATGTGATGGTGATTTGTTTGTGTGCCAAATTTATGTTGATGACATAATATTTGGTTCTACTAACCAAAAGTCTTGTGAAGAGTTTAGCAGGGTGATGACGCAGAAATTCGAGATGTCGATGATGGGCGAGTTGAACTACTTCCTTGGGTTCCAAGTGAAGCAACTCAAGGACGGCACCTTCATCTCCCAAACGAAGTACACGCAAGATCTGCTAAAGCGGTTTGGGATGAAGGACGCCAAGCCCGCAAAGACTCTGATGGGGACCGACGGACACACCGACCTCAACAAAGGAGGTAAGTCCGTTGATCAAAAAGCATACCGGTCAATGATAGGTTCTTTGCTTTATTTATGTGCTAGTAGACCGGATATTATGCTTAGCGTATGCATGTGTGCTAGATTTCGCTCCGATACCATCTCAATTGGGCCAAGATTGATCCCGTTTTGGTGCTTGATGCCAAAGGGGGAGAAAATAAAGGCCAAAGCGATAAATGGATCAGCTACCACTTGAGAGATTTTGAAAATAGTAGAATAGAGTTTTTGTTTTGTCAAAAGCTTTTATTGTCTCTCTTGTCAAAAATTGGCTTCTTGTGGGGAGAAGTATTGATTATGGGAAATAGGGGGAGTTTTTGATATCTTTGATCAATCTCTTTTGGAATGACTCTCTTTATGCTTCAACATGTGTGTTTGACTTAGAGATAGAGATTTGAGTTGATTTGCAAAAACACACCAAGTGGTGGCAAAGGATGATCCATATATGCCAAAATTGAATCAAAATCAATTTAAGTTTTTATTTGAAGTGATTTTGCACTTGTTCTAGTTGCTTTATGTTGTGTTGGCATAAATCACCAAAAAGGGGGAGATTGAAAGGGAAATGTGCCCTTGGGCCATTTCTAAGTATTTTGGTGATTGAGTGTCAACACAAGTGCTTAAATGTAAATCAATGCCCATGGATGAACAAAGTGCAAATCTTCAACAAAGGTATGTTTCTAAGTCTTAGTACATTGGTTTTGTGTACTAATATATTTGTCTAAGTGTTAGAAACAGAAAGAAGAAGAGAAGAGAAGACTTGGCTGTGTGCAGCCAAGGGACTGTTTCGGTCTAGGGCACCGGACTGTCCGGTGGTGCACCGGACAGTGTCCGGTGGTGCACCGGACAGTGTCCGGTGTGCCAGGCTGCCTCGACCGAAGAGGCCGCTCTCGGGTTTTTCTCTGGCAACTTCGGCTAAAATTCACCGGACTGTCCGGTGAGCCAACGGTCGGCCGGGCCAACGGTCGGCCGCGCGATCGCCGCGCGACACGTGGCTGAGCCAACGGTCGGAAGAAAGCACCGGACTGTCCGGTGTGCACCGGACTGTCCGGTGCGCCAGATCTGCAGTGGTCGGCAACGGTCGGCTGCGCCTGTTAAGGAAAGAAATCGGGCACCGGACAGTGTCCGGTGTGCACCGGACTGTCCGGTGCGCCCGACGACAGAAGGCAAGGATAGCCTTCCAGATGTGCTCTCAACGGCTCCTAGCTGCCTTGGGGCTATAAAAGGGACCCCTAGGCGCATGGAGGAGTACACCAAGCATTCCTACAACTCTTCTAAGCACCAAGACATCAATCTCACGCATTCGTTTCATTGTGATAGCATATAGAGCTCTTGTGGAGTTGTGAACTCTTTGTGTTGCGTTGCGAGCTCTTGTTGCAACTTGTGTGCGTGTTGTTGCTCTGATTTTCGAGTCTTGTGTGCGTTGCTCATTCCCACCTTACTCCGTATTTCTTTGTGAACTCAATTGTAAGGGCGAGAGACTCCAAGTTGTGGAGATTCCTCGCAAACGGGAAAAGATCAAAGGAAAGAAAAACACCGTGGTATTCAAGTTGATCATTGGATCACTTGAGAGGAGTTGAGTGCAACTCTCGTCCGTTGGGACGCCACAACGTGGAGTAGGCAAGTTTTGTACTTAGCCGAACCACGGGATAACCACCGTGTCAACTCTGTGATTGCTTTCTTGTGGTTATTGTGTTTTGACTCCTCTCTAGCCACTTGGCCATACCTGTGCTAACTCTTAACAAGTTTTTGTGGCTTAAGTTTTTGAAGTTTTACAGGATCACCTATTCACCCCCCCCCTCTAGGTGCTCTCAGGTCTACATGCATGCTTAATAGCTAAGACAATATATGGGCTGGCTATGACATCGCCGTCTAGCACATGTTGGGATGAAGAACCTTCATAAGCTTCTAAAGGGAGATCATGTGTTAGGACTAATCGATGTCTATTTTGAGAAAGGCAGACCTTGTGCAGCATGTCAGGCAGGGAACCAGGTAGGAAGCACTCATCACGGCAAAAATGTGATGACAACATCAAGACCACTAGAGCTCCTTCACATGGATCTCTTCGGACCCGTTGCCTATCTAAGCATCGGGGGAAGTAAGTATGGTCTTGTAATTGTTGATGATTTTTTCCGCTTCGCTTGGGTGTTCTTTTTACAGGATAAGTCAGAAACCCAAGGGACCCTAAAGCGCTTCTTAAGGAGAGCTCAAAATGAGTTTGAGCTTAAGGTGAAGAAAATAAGAAGCGACAATGGGTCTGAGTTTAAGAATCTACAAGTTGAAGAGTTTCTTTAGGAGGAAGGCATCAAGTACGAGTTCTCCGCTCCCTACACTCCACAGCAAAATGGTGTGGTAGAGAGGAAGAACATGACGCTAATCGACATGGCAAGAACGATGCTTGGAGAGTTCAAGACGCCCGAGCGGTTTTGGTCGGAAGTTGTGAACACAGCCTGCCACGCCATAAACAGGCTCTATCTACACCGTCTCCTCAAGAAGCCCTCCTACGAGCTCCTTACTGGTAAAAAACCTAATGTTTCTTACTTTCGTGTATTTGGAAGCAAACGCTACATTCTGGTGAAGAAAGGTAGACATTCTAAATTTGCTCCCAAGGCAGTTGAAGGGTTTTTACTAGGGTATGACTCAAATACAAAGGCGTATAGAGTCTTCAACAAATTATCAGGATTAGTTGAAGTCTCCAGCGACGTTGTATTTGATGAGACTAATGGCTCTCCAAGAGAGCAAGTTAATCTTGATGACATAGATGAGGATGAAGTCCCGACGGTCGCAATGCACATGAGGGCGATAGGCGATGTGCGACCATAGGAACCACATGAAGAAGATCAGCCTTCTTCCTCGACACTGGTGCATCCCCCAACTCAAGACGATGTATAGGTACCTCAAGAAGAAGGACAGGATCAAGGGGGGCACAGGAAGATCAAGTGATGGAGGAAGAAGCACCACGGGCCCCTCCAACTCAAGTCCGAGCATCGATCCAAAGACATCACCCCATCGATCAAATTCTGGGTGACATCAGCAAGGGAGTAACTACTCGCTAACGATTAGCTAATTTTTGTGAGCATTACTTGTTTGTCTCTTCTATTGAGCCTTTCAGGGTAGAAGAGGCCTTGCGGGATCTAGACTCGGTGTTGGCCATGCAGGAAGAGCTAAACAACTTCAAAAGAAATGAAGTTTGGAGCCTGGTGCCACGTCCAAAGCAAAACGTTGTGGGAACCAAGTGGGTGTTCCGCAACAAGCAAGACGAGCACGGGGTGGTGACAAGAAACAAGGCTCGCTTGTGGCAAAAGGTTATGCCCAAGTCGCGGGTTTGGATTTCGAGGAGACTTTTGCTCCTGTGGCTTAGTTAGAGTCAATTCGAATTTTGTTAGTCTATGTCGCTCACCATTCCTTTAGGCTATTTCAAATGGACATGAAGAGCGCTTTCCTCAACGAGCCAATCAAGGAGGAGGTATACGTGGGACAACCCCCTGACTTTGAGGATGACAGGTATCCCAACCATGTGTACAAGCTCTCTAAGGCGCTCTATGGACTTAAGCAAGCCCCAAGAGCATGGTTTGAATGCCTTAGAGATTTCCTTATTTCTAATGCTTTCAAGGTTGGGAAAGCCGATCCCACTCTTTTCACAAAGACTTGCAACGATGATCTTTTTGTTTGCTAAATTTATGTCGATGACATAATATTTGGTTCTACTAATCAAAAGTCTTGTGAGGAGTTTAGCAGGGTGATGATGCAAAAGTTCGAGATGTCGATGATGGGCGAGTTGACCTACTTCCTTGGATTCCAAGTGAAGCAACTCAAGGACGACACTTTCACCTCCCAAACGAAGTACACTCAAGATCTTCTCAAGAGGTTTGGGATGAAGGACGCCAAGCCCGCGAAGACACCGATGGGAATCGATGGGCATCTCGACCTCAACAAAGGAGGTAAGTCCGTTGATCAAAAGGCATACCGGTCAATGATAGGTTCATTACTTTATCTTTGTGCTAGTAGACCGGATATTATGCTTAGTGTATGCATGTGTGCTAGATTTCAATCCGACCCCAAGGAATGTCACCTTGTGGCCATTAAGCGAATTCTTAGGTATTTAGTTTCTACGCCTTGCTTCGGGATCTGGTATCCAAAGGGGTCTACCTTTGACTTAATTGGATACACAGACTCCGATTATGCCGGGTGCTAGGTTGATAGGAAGAGCACATCAGGGACGTGCCAATTTTTAGGAAGGTCCCTGGTGTCTTGGAGTTCCAAGAAACAGACATCTGTTGCCCTATCCACCGCTGAGGCCGAGTACGTTGCCGTAGGACAGTGTTGCGCGCAACTACTTTGGATGAGGCAAACCCTCCAGGACTTTGGCTACAATCTGAGCAAAGTCCCACTCCTATGTGACAATGAGAGTGCAATCCGCTTGGCGGATATTCCTGTTGAACACAGCCGCACTAAGCACATAGACATTAGGCATCACTTCCTGAGAGACCACCAGCAAAAGGGTGATATCTATATCTATCATATTAGCACCGAGAACCAGCTAGCCGATATCTTCACCAAGCCTTTGGATGAGAAAACATTTTGCAGGTTGCGAAGTGAGCTAAATGTCTTAGATTCGCGTAACTTGGATTGATCTATAGCATACATGTATTATATGCCCTTGATCATATTACTTTGTCATTTACATCATTTGGTGTAAATTTATGGTGCTCAAGTTGTACAAGTCATCCCTGGACCTCACAAGTCCAATGTGCATAGGATGCACATATTTACGGGGAGATGTGCTACAACTTGACCCTTTTGAGACTAATGTGTTTTGTTGAGTATACTTGATGCAGTCTCAAAGGTACATTGAAAGGGAAAGTGAACTTGGACGACTAAAAGACTTCCACTGCACTCTGGTATTAGTGTAATTAATTCCAAGTTCATACTTGTGTTCTCATTGCCTTTTTGCTCGTAATTGACATTTTGGTAAGGCAATGGGTTAAAGGGCCAAACATGATCCCGTTTTGGTGCTTAATGCCAAAGGGGGAGAAATTAAGGCCAAAGCAAATGGATCAGCCAACCACTTGTGACTTTTAAAAGTAGAAGAGCTAGAAATTTGTTTCTGTCAAAACACTCTTATTGCAAAATTTGGTCTCTTGTGGGGGAGAATTTTGATTATGGGAAAGGGGGAGTTTTTGGCACTTGATAAATTTTACTCTTGGAATATCTCTTGATTTGCCCAAACATGTGTGTTTGACTTAGAGATAGGAAAAAGAATTTGGTTTGCAAAAATAAACCAAGTGGTGGCAAAGAATGATCCAAATATGTCAAATCTTGAGTAAAAAGAATTTGGTCTTCATTTGCATTGATGTTGCACTTCTCTTGTTGCTTTTTGATGTGTTGGCATAAATCACCAAAAAGGGGGAGATTGAAAGTGAAATGTGCCCATGGGCTATTTCTACAATGTTTTGGTGATTAAATGTCCAACACATATTGATTAAGTTCCTATGTGCTAAATGAGTGAGAAGTGCAAATTAAAGGTCAAGGTATGTCTCCAAACTTAGTGAATTGTTTTTAAGTACTAACATGTTTGTCCAAGTGCTAGAAATAGTGCAGAGAAAAGAGAAACGAATTTGGAAAAGGATTGGCTGTGAGCAGCCAACATCAGCTTGGGCCTGGCACAATGGACTGTCCGGTGGTGCACCAGACAATGTCCATTGCGCTAGGCTGGCCGACGGTAAACTGGCTGCTCTTGGGAAAACGACAGAGGCGTACGACTAAAATTCACCGGACTGTCCGGTGGTGCACCGGACTGTCCGGTGAGCCAACTGCGTCAGCGTCCAACGGTCGTCCGCGCGATCAACGCGCGACACGTGGTCAGCTCCAAGGGTCGGCTGGGTGCATCGGACTGTCCGGTGTGCACCGGACAGTGTCCGGTGCGCCAACCAGTCCCGCGGAGCAACGATCGGTTGCGCCCGATATGGAAGGAGATCGTGCACCGGACATGAACAGTGGCTGTCCGGTGGTGCACCGGACTGTCCGGTGCACCACTCGACAGAAGGCAAGAATGACCTTCCAAATTGGTCTCCAACGGCTCCTAGCTGCCTTAGGGCTATAAAAGGGACCCCTAGGCGCATGGAGCAGAACACCAAGCTTGCAAGAAATATTCTAAGACTCCCAGACTCCGTCTCCACGCAATTGATTTGCTGTGTTAGTGATTTGAGCTCTGTTTGAGTTACGAACTCCCTGTGTTGTGTTTCGAGCTCAAGTCTTGGCTTGTGTGCGTGGTTGTGCTACAGATTTGAGTCTTGCGTGTGTTGCTCTCCCATAGTCACTCTTGTGCGTTCTTTGTGATCATAACTTTGTAAGGGTGAGAGGCTCCAACTTGTGGAGATTCCTTGCAAACGGGAAGAGTACTCAAAGATAAAAACACCGTGGTATTCAAGTTGATCACTGGATCGCTTGAAACGGGTTGAGTGCAACCCTCGTCCATTGGGACGTCACAACGTGGAAGTAGGCAAATGTTACTTGGCCGAACCACGGGATAAAAATCGCGTGTCTCGTGTATTGCTTCTTGTGATTGTTTTGTCTGCACGAGCGTGTTCCGTAGCCACTTGATTTCACTAACATCTTAATAATCAAATCTGTGGCTATTTAGTGTTTGATTTTATAGGATCACCTATTCACCCCCTCTAGGTGCTCTTAACAAGGGCTCAAAAATGATGGACCCTCCAAAAAAATCAAAATTAAAGTCGACCCTCCTCATAAAAAATAAAATTAATGTGGATATATGGTCCAGATATCAGACATTAAAATACATATACTACACTTTATCTTAGCCAAAACGTGGAGAAGGGTTTGCGTTGAAAAGGAAACCTGCCCTTTTTTGTAGCTCACTCGAACGCTTGACCTTTTTCGGCTAGCAAGGTGATACTGTCCGAGAGCACTCCATTGTGTATGGCTTCATGTCATGTTAGACTTCATATCATGTTAGGCTTCATGTCATGTTTGGGAGTTAGTGGTCCATATCAATTGACGACGCATGATGACGATAGAACCGTAAAACCATAGAAACTCATACTTTATATAAGAGTATATGGAGTCAAAGAACAATGAGCTAAATTTCAAATTCAGTGGTACAAATATTTTTTCAACTCAACATTAAATATTTCACCAAGCCACCAATTAGAGCATTTTTTGTTAGCGTCAACAACTTGGCATGGAAGCAATCTATGGGCAACTTGACACAAATTTGTAGAAACGACACTTCCACACCTCTTCAGCTACAAATTTAGGCTCCCGTGATCCTATCCAGAAAATGAGGACTTCCTAGATTTGATCATTGAACCTCCTAGCATCATAAGTGAACTGGTGTTCTTCAAGCAGGGGATGGTCTTCATGTAGTTTGTATTTGCACCAGTAAATATGAAGGGGATTACTCTCTATAGTTGTGGTGCCCCGTTTGCAAAAGGTCCAGAGAAAAGTGATTTGCCATTCCGTAGTATGTACAATAGATTATTGTTGCTTAGGTTATAAGCATGTAACTCATGTTTACCTCAAGAGCAGCTATTCTTGAGACCATAGTAGCGTGTGGCATGTAACCTTGAAATATTTTGATACATCTTCAAATCTGCAAATAGAAACCATACAACATGTTGTAGACGGTAGCATGAATGAGCATCCAAAAATATAGTGAAAAAGAGTATTAGCAATCACTTCTTATGTATTTGCTCTGTTTGTTAACTCATAACAGTGAATGATTTCCCATGAATAAACGGGATTAGTCAATCACATAAACCACCTAAAAACTATTAGAACAGTGAATTACAAATTTTAAAGATGAGGTGAATCACCTTTGCATCAAACCCTAATTAGCTAATGTACCTCCTTGACATCATGGATCTGATAACAAGTAGTTGGGGTCCAGGTTAAAATAGGTGAAGAAATTTTATACCCCCAAATTCAGGGTGTTACAAATCTAACCCCCTTAACATAATCTCGTCCTCGAGATTCAAGAAGAGGCTAGCAAGAAAATGAGATTGGTTCATTATTGTTTAATAGCTTTTTATAACTCAACTTTGACTCCGCCAGCTTGACTTGTGGATTGGTTGCTTTGACCATCAGATGCTTGAGACCGATTGATGCAATTCTTGAGGATCTCCTGGACCTGTGGGTTAGGACCCACACACGCTTTCGCTGCGCCACTCTGATCTTGTTGGTTGATGTTGATTGCATTGTCTTCATTGGGGTTAGCGGCTAACCCCCTTAACAAGAGCATTGATACACACTTGATGAAGATGTTGTCGACTCTGATCTTGACTGATTTGGAGGAGTTGGAGGTTGCCAAAAGGACAGGTGCAAGAGGAAAGAATAACAAGAAAAGGTAAGTATTGATAGATTAGAGAGAGCAGCGGGAGAACCCAACTACTTAACTCTATGGCACTCACCTAGTAAACAGATTCCATTGCGATCCAAGGGCCACAACACATCAACACTCATTCCAAAGAAGCAAATCAGTCATAGCAGAAGGACAAACATCATGAGCACACATCAACAAACATCTCGTTGCTATACGTTCCTTTTAATTAAATTGTGGTCTTTCCTCTAAGGCCAACAAAGGCAAGGGGAATAATAAGACATGGAGGGTAGGGGCATGAGCATAATAAAGGATGGAGCTAAAGCAATGATTGTAGCCGACAAGGGAGAGAATGCAACCATGGTCAGGATAGGTAAAACACCATTCTCAAATCGAGATGGAAAAGATGATATTTCAAAAGGTGGGCATAAGATAACATCATGGAAAGATCTAGAGATTACAAAGGTAAGGGAGGTGAAAGGCAAAAACACACAAAAATATAGAATTAGGACAAGACTTGCAACACGACAGAGGAAAAAGGGAATGAATAAGAGCGGGATAAGCAAGACATCACTCTTGAAATGAAATGGGAGAGGAGGCTTTTGAAAGGGAATTAGGCTTAAACCTATTTCCTAAATGATTTTGGTGGTTGAATTGCCTAACACAAATAAATTGGACTAACTAGTTTGCTCTAGTGTATAAGTTATACAGGTGCTAAAAGTTCACACTTAGCCAATAAAAAGACCAAGAACAGGGTTCAACAAAAGAGCAAAGGGATAACCGAAGTGTGCCCTGGTTTGGCGCATCGGACAGTGTCCAGTGCACCAGGGGACTTCACGCTGAACTCCTCACCTTCGGGAAAATCCAGAGGCGCTCCGCTATAATTCACCGGACTGTCCGGTGTACACCGGACAGTGTCCGGTGCCCCAAGGAAGAGCGGCTCTTGAACTCGCCAGCCTCGGGAATTCGCTCCGCTATAATTCACCGGACTGTCCGGTGTACACCGGACTGTCCAGTGAGCCAGCAGAGCAACGACTACTTCGCGCCAACGGTCACCTGCAGGCGCATTTAATGCGCGCCAGAAGCGCGCAGAAGTCAGGCACGCGCGCGCTGGCACACCGGACACTCTACAGTACATGTCCGGTGTGCCACCGGACATCCAGGCGGGCCCAGAAGACAGAGCTCCAACGGTCGGAACCCAACGGCCTTGGTGACGTGGCTGGCGCACCGGACATGTCCGGTGTGCACCGGACTGTCCGGTGTGCACCGGACTGTCCGGTGCACCATGCGACAGACAACCCCACCAAACGGCTAGTTTGGTGGTTGGGGCTATAGATACCCCCAACCACCCCACATTCAAGTCATCCAAGTTTTCCCACTTCAACTACTTACAAGAGCTCTAGCATTCAATTCTAGACACACCCAAGTGATCAAATCCTCTCCAAACTCCACACAACGCCCTAGTGATTAGTGAGAGAGATTTGCTTGTGTTCTTTCGAGCTCTTGCGCTTGGATTGCTTTCTTCTTTCTTTGATTCTTCATTGCGATCAAACTCACTTGTAATTGAGGCAAGAGACACCAATCTTGTGGTGGTCCTTGTGGGAACTTTGTGTTCCAAGCATTTGAGAAGAGAAAGCTCACTCGGTCCGAGGGACCGTTTGAGAGAGGCAAAGGGTTGAAAGAGACCCGGTCTTTGTGACCACCTCAAGGGGGAGTAGGTTTGCGAGAACCGAACCTCGGTAAAACAAATCCACGTGTCACACTCCTTATTCGCTTGCGATTTGTTTTGCACCCTCTCTCGCGGACTCGATTATATTTCTAACGCTAACCCGGCTTGTAGTTGTGATTATTTTTGAGAATTTCAGTTTCGCCCTATTCACCCCCCTCTAGGCGACTTTCAATTGGTATCAGAGCCTGGTGCTTCATTAGAGCCTAACCGCTCGAAGTGATGTCGGGAGAACACGCCAAGAAGGAGATGGAGACCGGCGAAAAGCCCACTACAAGCCACGGGAAGGCTTCATCGGAAGAGTCCCGCAACAAAAAGAAAGGGAAGGAGAAGAAGGCCTCCTCCCATAAGTCGCATCGGAGTGGCGACAAGAAAAAGAAGATGAGGAAGGTGGTCTACTACAAGACCGACACTTCATCACCTTCCACATCCGGCTTCGACGCGCCCTCCATAACTTCTAAGCGCCATGAGCGCAAGAAGTTTAGTAAGATCCCCCTACACTACCCTCGCATTACTAAGCATACACCTTTACTTTCCGTCCCATTAGGCAAACCACCAACTTTTGATGACGAAGATTATGCTAGGTGGAGTGATTTAATGCGATTTCATCTAACCTCACTCCACAAAAGTATATGGGATGTTATTGAGTTTGGTGTGCAGGTACCATCCGTAGGGGATGAAGACTATGATGTGGATGAAGTGGCCCAAATCGAGCACTTCAACTCCCAAGCCACAACAATACTCCTCACCTCTCTAAGTAGGGAGGAGTACAACAAGGTGCAAGGATTGAAGAGTGCCAAGGAAGTTTGGGACGTGCTCAAAACCGCGCACGAGGGTGATGAACTCACCAAGATCACCAAGCGGGAAACGATCGAGGGGGAGCTCGGTCGCTTCCGTCTTCGCCAAGGGGAGGAGCCACAAGATATGTACAACCGGCTCAAAACCTTGGTGAACCAAGTGCGCAACCTCGGGAGCAAGAAATGGGATGACCACGAGGTGGTTAAGGTTATTCTAAGATCACTTATTTTCCTTAACCCCACTCAAGTACAATTAATTCGTGGCAACCCAAGATATACACTAATGACCCCCAAGGAAGTAATCGGGAATTTTGTGAGCTTTGAATTTATGATCAAGGGCTCACGAAAGATCAACGAGCTTGACGGCCCTCCACGTCCGAAGCACAACTGGTCGCATTCAAGGCGACAGAGGAGAAGAAGGACGAGTCTACACCGAGTAGAACACCCATCGACGCCTCCAAGCTCGACAATGAGGAAATGGCGCTCGTCATCAAGAGCTTCCGCCAAATCCTCAAACAAAGGAGGGGGAAAGATTACAAGCCCCGCTCCAAGAAGGTTTGCTACAAATGTGGTAAGCCCGGTCACTTTATAACTAAATGTCCTATTTCTAGTGACAGTGACAGGGGTGACGACAAGAAGGGGAGAAGAAAGGAGAAGAAGAGATACTACAAGAAGAAGGGCGGCGATGCCCATGTTTGTCGCGAGTGGGACTCCGACGAAAGCTCTAGCGACTCCTCCGACGACGAGGACGCCGCCAACATCGCCGTCACCAAGGGACTTCTCTTCCCCAACGTCGGCCACAAGTGCCTCATGGCAAAGGATGGCAAAAAGAAGAAGGTTAAATCTAAATCCTCCACTAGATATGAGTCCTCTAGTGATGAAAATGCTAGTGATGAGGAAGATAACTTGCGCACTCTTTTTGCCAACTTAAACATGCAACAAAAGGAGAAATTAAATGAATTAATAAGTGTCATCCATGAGAAGGATGATCTCTTGGACTCCCAAGAGGACTTCCTAATCAAGGAAAACAAAAAGCATGTTAAAGTTAAAATGCTTATGCTCTAGAAGTTGAAAAATGTGAAAAATTATCTAGTGAGCTAAGCACTTGCCATGAGACTATAGACAACCTTAGAAATGAGAATTCTAATTTGTTAGCTAAGGTTGATTCTATTGCTTGTAATGTTTCAATTCCCAATCTTAGAAATGATAATGATGATTTGCTTGCTAAGATTGAAGAATTGAACATATCTCTTGTTAGCCTTAGAAAGGAAAATGAAAAATTAATTGCTAAGGCTAAAGATTTTGATGTTTGCAATGTTACAATTTCCGATCTTAGAGATAAGAATGATATATTGCGTGCTAAGATTGTTGAACTTAATTCTTGCAAACCCTCTACATCTATCGTAGAACATACCACTATTTGTACTAGATGTAGAGATGTTAACATTGATGCTATACATGATCACATGGCTTTAATTAAACAACAAAATGATCATATAGCTAAATTAGATGCTAAAATTGCTGAGCATGACTTAGAGAACGAAAAATTTAAATTTGCTAGAAGCATGCTCTATAGAGGGAGACGCCCCGACATTAAGGATGGCGTTGGCTTCCAACAGGGAGGCAATGTCAAACTTAATGCCCCTCCTAAGAAATTGTCTAATTTTGTTAAGGGCAAGGCTCTCATGCCTCAGGATAACGAGGGTTACATTTTGTACCCTGCCGGCTATCCCGAGGACAAAATTAGGAAAATTCATTCTAGGAAGTCTCACTCTGGCCCTAACCATGCTTTCATGTATAAGGGTGAGACATCTAGCTCTAGGCAACCAACCCGTGCTAAGTTGCCTAAGAAGAAAATTCCTAATGCATCAAATGAACATAGTTTTTCATTCAAAACTTTTGATGCATCTTATGTTTTGACTAACAAATCCGGCAAGGTAGTTGCCAAATATGTTGGGGGCAAGCACAAGGGGTCAAAAACTTGTGTTTGGGTACCCAAAGTTCTTGTGTCTAATGCCAAAGGACTCAAAACCATTTGGGTACCTAAAGTCAAGAACTAAACATGTTTTGTAGGTTTATGCATCCGGGGGCTCAAGTTGGATCATCGACAGTGGGTGCACAAACCACATGACAGGGGAGAAGAAGATGTTCTCCTCCTACGAGAAAAACCAAGATCCCCAACGAGCTATCACATTCGGGGATGGAAATCAAGGTTTGGTCAAAGGATTGGGTAAAATTGCTATATCTCCTGACCATTCTATTTTCAATGTTTTTCTTGTAGATTCTTTAGACTACAATTTGCTTTCCGTTTCTCAATTATGTCAAATGGGCTACAACTGTCTTTTTACTGATATAGGTGTCACTGTCTTTAGAAGAAGTGATGATTCAATAGCATTTAAGGGAGTGTTAGAGGGTCAGCTATACTTAGTAGATTTTGATAGAGCTGAACTCGACACTTGCTTAATTGCTAAGACTAACATGGGTTGGCTTTGGCACCGCCGACTAGCCCATGTTGGGATGAAGAATCTTCATAAGCTTCTAAAAGGAGAGCACATTTTAGGATTAACAAATGTTCATTTTGAGAAAGACAGGATTTGTAGTGCATGCCAAGCAGGGAAGCAAGTTGGTGCCCATCATCCACACAAGAACATCATGACGACTGACAGGCCACTTGAGCTCCTACACATGGATCTATTCGGCCCGATTGCTTACATAAGCATCGGCAGGAGTAAGTACTGTCTAGTAATTGTGGATGATTATTCTCGCTTCACTTGGGTATTCTTTTTGCAGGAAAAATCTCATACCCAAGAAACTTTAAAGGGATTCTTGAGACGGGCTCAAAATGAGTTCGGCTTAAGGATCAAGAAAATTAGAAGCGACAACGGGACGGAGTTCAAGAACTCTCAAATTGAAGGCTTTCTTGAGGAGGAGGGCATCAAGCATGAGTTCTCTTCTCCCTACACCCACAACAAAATGGTGTAGTGGAGAGGAAGAATAGAACTCTATTGGACATGGCAAGAACCATGCTTGATGAGTACAAGACTTCAGATCGGTTTTGGGCCGAGGCGGTTAACACCGCTTGCTACGCCATCAACCGGTTGTATCTACACCGAATCCTCAAGAAGACATCATACGAACTCCTAACCGGTAAAAAGCCTAATATTTCATATTTTAGACTCTTTGGCAGCAAATGCTTTATTCTTGTTAAAAGAGGTAGAAAATCTAAATTTGCTCCTAAGACTGTAGAAGGCTTTTTACTAGGATATGATTCAAACACAAGGGCATATAGAGTCTTTAACAAGTCCACTAGACAAGTTGAAGTTTCTTGTGACGTTGTGTTTGATGAGACTAACGGCTCTCAAGTAGAGCAAGTTGATCTTGATGAGATAGGTATCGAAGAGGCACCATGCATCGCGCTAAGGAACATGTCCATTGGGGATGTGTGTCCTAAGGAATCCGAAGAGCCTCCAAATGCACAAGATCAACCATCCTCCTCCACGCAAGCATCTCCACCGACTCAAAATGAGGATGAGGCTCAAGTTGATGAAGGAGAAGATCAAGCAAATGAGCCACCTCAAGATGACGACAATGATCAAGGGGGAGATGCAAATGATCAAGACAAGGAGGATGAAGAGCAAAGACCGCCACACCCAAGAGTCCACCAAGCAATCCAACGAGATCACCCCGTCGACACCATCCTCGGCGACATTCATAAGGGGGTAACCACTAGATCTCGTGTTGCACATTTTTGTGAGCATTACTCTTTTGTTTCCTCTATTGACCCACACAGGGTAGAGGAAGCACTTCAAGATTCGGATTGGGTGGTGGCGATGCAAGAGGAGCTCAACAACTTCACAAGGAATGAGGTATGGCATTTAGTTCCACGTCCTAATCAAATGTTGTTGGAACCAAATGGGTCTTCCGCAACAAGCAAGATGAGCATGGTATGGTGACAAGGAACAAAGCTCGACTTGTGGCCAAGGGATACTCCCAAGTCGAAGGTTTGGATTTCGGTGAAACCTATGCACCCGTAGCCAGGCTTGAGTCAAT
The DNA here is from genome assembly GCF_902167145.1 of Zea mays. NCBI lineage: Eukaryota > Viridiplantae > Streptophyta > Magnoliopsida > Poales > Poaceae > Zea > Zea mays. The sequence goes on along the minus strand of NC_050096.1, from coordinate 67,281,346 downwards.
TCGTATATTATTGGCCTATGCTACTTACCATGGCTTTAAGCTTTATCAAATGGACGTGAAAAGTGCCTTCCTCAATGGACCAATCAAGGAAGAGGTCTATGTTGAGCAACCTCCCGGCTTTGAAGACAGTGAGTATCCTAACCATGTGTACAAACTCTCTAAGGCGCTTTATGGGCTCAAGCAAGCCCCAAGAGCATGGTATGAATGCCTTAGAGATTTCCTTATCACTAATGGATTCAAAGTCGGAAAGGCCAATCCTACACTCTTCACTAAAACTCTTGAAAATGACTTGTTTGTATGCCAAATTTATGTTGATGATATTATATTTGGGTCTACTAACGAGTCTACATGTGAAGAATTTAGTAGGATCATGACACAAAAATTCGAGATGTCTATGATGGGGGAGTTGAAGTATTTCTTAGGATTTCAAGTGAAGCAACTCCAAGAGGGCACCTTCCTAAGCCAAACGAAGTATACTAAAGATATTCTAAGCAAGTTTGGGATGAAGGATGCCAAACCCATCAAGACACCCATGGGAACCAATGGGCATCTCGACCTCGACGAAGGAGGTAAATCCGTCGATCAAAAGGTATACCGGTCGATGATAGGATCTTTACTCTATTTATGTGCATCTCGACCGGATATTATGCTTTCCGTATGCATGTGTGCAAGATTCCAAGCCGACCCTAAGGAAGCTCACCTTATGGCCGTAAAACGAATCTTGAGATATTTAGTTTATACTCCTAAGTTTGGGCTTTGGTATCCTAGGGGATCCACTTTTGATTTGATTGGTTATTCGGATGTCGATTGGGTAGGGTGTAAAATCAATAGAAAGAGCACATCGGGGACTTGCCAATTCTTGGGAAGATCCTTGGTGTCTTGGGCTTCAAAGAAGCAAAATTCCGTAGCTCTTTCTACCGCCGAAGCCGAGTACATTGCCGCAGGCCATTGTTGCGCGCAACTACTTCGGATGAGGCAAACCCTTAGGGACTATTGTGGGGGATAGATATCCCCCGGGTCCACTAAAAGAGTAAAAGACCTCACGAAAGGCCCAAGGGCCCAATAAATCGTAAGGTCATTCTTTCGTGGGCCTGGGGAGAGACAACCAGCAAAGCAGATCGACATGAGGCCGGATTGGTGCAAACCCGGATGACCCACAACGTCGAGCGAGCAACCACAACAGAGATCCGACTTTCCCGCGCTGGAGCCCCCGTGCAACGGAGCCATGCGAGGATAAGTCGGCAGAACTACAGGGAGATAAACTCAAACAGTTCACTATCTTTTAGCTACACGTTGTTATCATATCCACATGTATTGCCCCACGGTCGAGTATATAAGGCCTAGGGGGCACCCCTTCAGAACGATCGACCCTATTACTTAGCCACCCACATCAACTCTCTGCATTCTCCAGTTCAGAGAGCTCTCTTGTAACCTTGTCCACCAAGCATACTCACCAGGACGTAGGGTGTTACGCATCTCTAAGCGGCCTGAACCTGTAAACCTTGTCCACTGTCCCTCGTGCAATCGGCACGAACCATTTTGCTACAGTTGTCGACACCGTCCTACTCCTAAAAACACCTTGAGGGGCAACCCCGGGTGTGCGGTCGGACCCAAAACACCGACAGCTGGCGCGCCAGGTAGGGGGTGTGTCGACGATCCAAGCTAGCTCAATGGCCGTCACCTTCTACAGCAAGATCACCCTGCGTCCCGGATCCATATTCTGCTTCGGAACAATCTCATCCATGGCGGATGAAGAGGGAACTCTACACCGCATTGCGGATCCGCCGGAAAAGAAGTCTCCTCCAACAAACTCCGAAAATGCCGGAGAAGCGCAACCTCCAGCTCTCCAGAAAAAGATCGCCTCCGGAAAGTCGGGGGCCGAGGGCCCGTTGACCCGGAGAACTCCACTGTCTACTTCCCCGACAAAAGAATGGACACAGGTCGCGAGGAAGAAGGAAACCAAGGGGAAGCAAGTTGTTCTTTCCGTTCCTCCGCCCTCAAAGGAGAACGGAAAGAAGGTCGCCACGACAGCAGCACCATTCTACCCCGACGTCCTCTTCATCGGGAGAGTGGAGTCGCCTACCGTCTCTGACGACGAGTCGACCGCACCCGGAGAAGAACCGCCTCAACGAGAATCCCGCCGACGGAGGAACCGGTGCAGGAACATTCGACGACATCACGCAGCTGGAGAACGGGATCCGAAGCAACCTGTCTCGTGAGACGAGGTCTCGGAGATAGGAGAGACTCCGGAAGAACGCGTCTTCAGAGAACGAAGGAACTCCCGACGACGTGATCGCCGCCGGGCTCAGGAACAAGCCGAGCAAGATGCAAGGCAACGCCGGGAGAATCCATTCTTCGGGCGCAACCTGAACCCCGACTTTGCCCGAGCCATGAACACGCCGAGCGAAGTCGGAGGAGTATTAGCTCGGATAGCTGATGGGCTCCCTCGGACTCCCGACGCCGAGGGCTACCGACGACTGTTCACCCAGGCAGCCAACCATCTTCTACCGCTCGCTCACCCGCCGAACGATCTACGACACGCCATCAACAGTCGCCGAGACACGCGAAGCTCCATCAATGCTTCGCGCGAACGGCGGCATGAGAACGAGATCCGCCGCCGGGAGGAATACGATAGGGATCATGGCATCCCAGCTCAGAGCCAGGCCACCAGAATAGAGTCGGCAACGGCCTCAACTGGCGGTACCACCCGGGGACGGTCGAGGAACCACAACCACTACTCCCCTCCCCGGGACAGACATCACCCCCGACGACAGGAGGACACGTGCGGAGTGTCTGCTCTTACTCCGCGCCTTAGGGCCATCCAATGGCCTCCCAACTTCAAGGTATCCAATGTCGACAAATATGAACCTAAGCAGGATCCAGGGGGTTGGCTAGCCGTCTACACCACCGCTGCTCGAGCTGTCGGGGCGTCCGAAGACGTGATGACCGCGTACTTACCCATTGTCCTTGGGCAAGACGCGCTGCAATGGTTGCGACATCTACCCCGACACTGCATCGACGACTGGGGCGACTTCAGTCGACGCTTCACTGCCAACTTCCAGTCCCTCTCCGACAAGCCGGCGCAACCGTGGGACCTCAAATCCATCAAGCGCCGGGGGGACGAGACTCTCCGGTCGTACCTCAAAAGGTTCCAGACCATGAGAAATCGTATCCCCGAGGTCACAGAGGCGACCGTGATCGAGGACTTCTACAGAAGATCCAATGACTCGGCTTTCGTCCGAGCCATACTACAGAAGGCGCCGACTACCTCCGAGGAGCTGTTCCGGGAAGCCGACCTCTACATCACCGCCGACGAGCGGGCCCAGGACCTCATCGGAGGAGCAAAGCCCGCACCGGCAGCACCACGACGCGACGCAAACCAGCAACCCGACAAACGATGGGAGAAGAGGTCTCGCGAAGAAGTACACGCCACCGGACCACCAACCTCTCGCGCCCGAGGAGGACCTCGTGGTCGTGGAGGCGAACACACGCTGGACGACATCCTCGACGCCCAGTGCCTGTACCACAAGGACATGCGCCACACTCTTCATAACTGCCGGGACTTCAAGCACTCCGTCGGACACGACCGACCCTTCCAACCTCTACCTCCTCCTCCACCGAGGGGAGGACCAGATGAACCACGACAACCCCATCAGCAGGAGGAGGGAGGAGGAGGAGCTTTCCCACGCGTCGACAGGGAGGTCAACGTCATCTTCGGCGGACATGGGTCGCCGGAGAACAAAAGACAACAAAAGCTCAACGACCGCCAAATACTGGTGGCGACCACCGGTCCTCCCGCCCCATACCGGTGGTCGGAGCACCCGATCACTTTCACTCGGGAGGATCAATGGCTCAACTTCGACCATCCAGGCAAATACCCACTCCTCGTCGATCCGGTGATCCGAGAGAGCCGGGTAAAGAAGGTGCTAGTGGACGGGGGGAGCAGCATCAACGTCACCTTCCCCCGGACACTCCAAGGCTTGGGAGTTCACCTCAAAGAGCTCCACGAGTCGGACACTCCTTTCTTCGGCATCGTGCCGACGGAAGGGGAATACCCGCTGGGCCACATCTACATGCCAGTCACCTTCGGAACTCTGGAGAACTACAGAACCGAGTTCCTGAGGTTTGAAGTGGCGAACTTCGACTGCGGGTACAACGCCATCATCGGGAGGCCAGGACTGGCCAAATTCATGGCCATTCCCCATTACACGTATATGATACTGAAGATGCCAGGACCGCAAGGAATCATAACTGTGCGCGCCGACTTCCAAGGCGTCGCAGAGTGTTTCCGAGTGGCCATCCAAGTAGCCCTCACCACCAAGCCATCGGCGGTTCCTTCAACACTGGCGAACTCTAAGCCTGAGGAGGACCTTGCAGTACCGGCAAACGAAGCTTAGGCCGCGACCTCTATGCGGCCGACTGAAGAAACCAAGAGGATCAACCTGGGGTTCGCTGATGAACGAAAGACTGCCATCATCAGCTCCAGCTTGGACGACAAATAGGAAAGCGCGCTCATCCAGTTTTTGCAAGATAACCGAGATGTATTCGCATGGCAACCTGCGGATATGCCGGGAGTCCCAAGAGAACTGGCCGAGCACAAACTGAAGGTCTATCCACAGGCAAGGCCGATTCGGCAAAAGCTACGTCGTTTCACGCCCGACAAGAGAGAGGCCATTCGCGCCGAGTTAGCTCGCTTGGTCGCGGCTGGTTAGCCAACCCTGTTCTTGTACTCAAAAAGAATAAAGTGGATTGGCGCATGTGCGTCGACTATACCGATCTCAACAAACACTGTCCGAAGGATCCCTTCGGGCTCCCGAGGATAGATCAGGTGGTGGACTCCACCGCTGGATGTTCTGTGCTGTCTTTCTTGGATTGCTATTCCGGATACCATCAGATTAGTTTGGCGAAAGAAGACGAAGAAAAAACAGCGTTCATCACTCCGTTTGGTGCTTTCTGTTACACCTCCATGCCGTTCAGCCTCAAAAACGCTGGAGCGACTTATCAGAGAGCCATTCAAACGTGCTTAGCCGATCATTGGGGCAAGCGTGTGGAGGCCTACGTAGATGATGTGGTAATCAAAACGGAGAATTCGGAAAACTTCATCGAAGACTTACAGCTGGTTTTCAACAGTCTGAGATGGTATAGATGAAAGCTTAATCCCGAAAAATGTGTTTTCGGGGTACCAGCAGGAAAGTTACTCGGATTTATCGTCAGCCACCGAGGAATTGAGGCTAATCCGGATAAGATTGAAGCTATCATGAAGATGGAAGCGCCTAGATCACAAAAGAAGGTTCAACGACTTACTGGATGTATGGCAGCTCTGAGCAGATTTATATCCAGGCTGGGGGAAAAAGGTTTGCCGTTTTACAAGCTACTCAAGAAGGTGGATAAGTTTCAGTGGACTTCAGAAGCACAGGAAGCTCTAGATGCGCTGAAGAAATTCTTGACAACACCACCAGTACTAAAGCCACTCCGACGAGCTACGTCAACTCAACCAGCTGAAGATCTGCTACTGTATATCTCTTGCACGACTCACGTGGTAAGCACCGCGTTGGTAGTCGAGCGAGTAGAAGAAGGACATGCCTACCCAGTGCAACATCCTGTTTACTTCATCAGTGAAGTTCTAGGCCCCTCAAAGAAAAAGTATCCTCAACTTCAGAAGCTATTATACGCAGTTCTTCTAACTGCCCGCAAGCTACGTCACTACTTTGATGACCACAAAGTCATAGTAGTCACTGGTTTTCCAATAGGGGATATTCTTCACAACAAGGAAGCCATTGGCCGGATAGCCAAATGGGCTTGTGAGTTGGGATCTCATGACATCGAGTTTCGACCTCGCACTGCCATCAAAACTCAAGCATTGGTTGATTTCGTATCAGAGTGGACTGAGCAGCAAGTACCAGATAACCCAGAGACTGCAGAAGTATGGCGAATGTATTTTGATGGCTCGCTGAGGCTGCAGGGAGCAGGAGCAGGGATTCTCTTCGCCGCACCTGGAGGCGAGCACCTCAAATACGCCCTCCAGTTGCTATTTCCGGCCTCCAACAATGCAGCCGAGTATGAAGCTCTGATCCATGGATTGAACATCGCCATCTCATTGGGCATCAAGAGATTGATGGTATACGGAGACTCTCTGGTAGTCATTAGCCAGATAAACAAGGAGTGGGATTGTTCAAGCGATTCAATGGGAAAATACTGCGCTGCCGTCCGAAAGCTGGAAGATAAATTTGAGGGTCTGGAATTTCATCACGTAGAAAGAGATCGGAACACAGCAGCCGATGTACTGTCCAAGCTAGGATCCAGTCGAACTCAGGTCCCACCCAGAGTCTTTGTGAAAGAAATACTACAGCCAAGTATCTCAATGGATCAAACAGAAGAGTGCAACATTATAGATCAACCCGAGTCAGACTCTGATGACTGGAGAAGGTCAATCATCAAGTATATAAAGAATGAAGAAGAACCAGATGACAAGAACTCGGTCGAGCGTATTGCCAGACAGTCGGCTCACTACACACTCATTGGGGAGACATTGTACAGAAGGGGTGCATCAGGCGTCCTCATGAAGTGCATTCTCCCGTCTATTGGGGAGCAACTCCTGGAGGAGGTCCATGCTGGGCAATGTGGAGTACATGCAGCCTCCAGAACACTAGTCGGGAAGGTCTTCAGGTCAAGATTCTATTGGCCAACAGCAAAGAGCGATACAGCCGAGTTAGTTCAGAGGTGCGAAGCTTGCCAATACTTGTCAAAGCAACAACATCTGCCAGCACATCAACTGCAGACCATACCAGTAACTTGGCCTTTCGCATGCTGGGGACTGGATATGATTGGACCTTTCAAGAAAGCTCAAGGGGGATACACTCATGTATTGGTAGCAATCGACAAATTCACTAAATGGATAGAGTTCAAGCCCATTGCTTCTTTAACCTCTGCTAAGGCCGTGGAATTCATACAAGACATAATATTCAGATTCGGGATACCAAACAGCATCATAACTGACTTAGGATCCAACTTCACAAGTTCAGAGTTCTTCGACTTCTGCGAGCAAAAGAGCATTCATATCAAGTATGCATCTGTAGCACATCCAAGAGCCAACGGGATGATACTGGAGGCACTCAGGAAAAAGGTCTTCGACAAGAATGAAAAGTTCGCAGGAAAGTGGATAAGGGAATTGCCCTATGTCGTTTGGAGCCTAAGAACCCAACCCAGCCGAGCTTTGCATGGAAACACTCCTTTCTTCATGGTCTATGGGTCAGAGGCAGTGCTACCCGCCGATCTCAAGTTCGGGGCGCCAAGGTTGATTTTCAAAAACATAGCAGAAGCCGAGGCCACCAGGCTGGAGGACATTGATGTACTTGAAGAAGAACGGCTGAATGCGGTAATCCAATCAGCACGGTACCGGCAGACTCTAAGGCGCTATCACGACAAGGCTGTGCGACAGCGAACCTTCTCAATAGGAGATCTCGTCCTCTGCCGGATTCTAACGGGGGAGGGACGACACAAGTTATCGCCCTTATGGGAAGGACCCTTCATAGTAGCAGAAGTCACTCGGCCCGGATCATATCGCCTCACTCAGATGGATGGCACAGAAGTCGGGAACTCCTGGAACATAGAACACCTCAGGAAGTTGTATCCCTAGCTGTATCTCAAAAAGCTATCGGGACGACGATGTACTCTGTAAAGTGAAAATATGTCATCAATAAAAAAGGGGTTTTCAAAGACGCTCAATTTGTTCACGATTGACTTGCATCCTTACTTAACTCAGGGTGACCACTATGCCCTGCTAACGGAGCAATCGACTTAAGTCGACAACGACTTAAGGCGGTGCGACATGCACACGCTTACCTAACTCGGGGTGACCACTATGCCCTGCTAACGGAGCAATCGACTTAAGTCGGCAACGACTTAAGGCGGTGCGACATGCTCACGCTTACCTAACTCGGGGTGACCACTATGCCCTGCTAACGGAGCAATCGACTTAAGTCGGCAACGACTTAAGGCGGTGCGACATGCTCACGCTTACTTAACTCGGGTGACCACTATGCCCTGCTAACGGAGCAATCGACTTAAGTCGGCAACGACTTAAGGCGGTGCGACATGCTCACGCTTACCTAACTCGGGGTGACCACTATGCCCTGCTAACGGAGCAATCGACTTAAGTCGGTAACAACTTAAGGCGGAGCGACATGCTCACGCTTACTTAACTCGGGGTGACCACTATGCCCTGCTAACGGAGCAATCAACTTAAGTCGGCAACGACTTAAGGCGGTGCGACGTACTCACGCTTACTTAATTCAGGGTGACCACTACGCCCTATTAACAAAAGCGAGCGACTTAAGTCAGCAGTGACTTAAGGCGATCTGGCGAGATTACAATTACTCATATAAAGATGACTTCTATATCCCGCAAGCAAATTTCACAACCATCGTGCATTGTTTTACTACTGCAAATTTACAGACTAATGAACTCTGAAACAATACGAGAATAACAATGTCGTTTAAGTACTGAGATGGCGTCCTCTAACAAATGTCTGACCATGCTAACCGCGTGCTCAGAACACGCAAAACATTTCTCTACTTGGTGACATCTTTCTCAGGAGCGATCGACGAGGAAGGACGACTCGAGGAATCAGGGGCAGCATTCACATCAGCCCTTATATCTTCAGGAACAACCACGCCGGGTCTCCTCATCAAGATTCGCCCCGCCCGAATAGCCTTGTCCATGGCTCTGTCGCGCTGGGCTCTGAGAGTAACAGAAGTTTCTTCGGCAACCTTAGCAGCCAGTCGAGCAGTTTCTAACTCCTGGACAATAGATTTCTTGGAAGCTCGGAGTTCTCTGATGGTAGCATCCTTCGCTGATATCAACTGCTTGAGGCGGGTCACTTCATCCGCGGATTCATGCAGCTTACAGCGTTGATTGTCCAATTCTTCCATTGTAAAGTGGTGACTCCTCTCCAAGATGGTCAGCGAGTTGCTAGAATCACGATACAATCTGTCAAGACTGTCACGAGAAGCAGCAAGGATACGCTTTTCTTCCTGCGAGCAAAAGTCAACTCCCTCAAAAACCAAGCAAGTAATAGGAACACAGCAAGGCAAAGCACAGTTTTGTAAATCACCTTTTCAGAATCGAGTTGAGCATGAAGAGAAGAACTCAGTGCATTGGCGTCATCCAAGGCAGCGGAGACCTGACCCAGTTCAGTTTGGCTCTGAGAGTACTTCTCCTCGAAGTCAGCGCACCGCTGGGTCAATTTAGCCTGATCTCGGGAATGTTTTTCCTCAAGAGTTGAAATCTGCCGAGTCATTCCTAGCAGGAGATAATCAAACAAAAAGGGGTCAGAATGTAAAGCAGTCCACAGTGAAGGCAAAGAGAAGCAAAAAAGCACTAACCAGCGTTGGTTGCCTCCAATTCAGAGATGCGATGTCGAAGTGAGACTGGATTCCAACATGCAAGAGACGAAGCTACTTCTGGGACGGAAGCACCCTGTAGCCTCAGCTGGCTAGCCATCCCATCCACCAAAGCCTGATGAGGAGAACAGATGAGCGTAATGACAGTAGTTCATGCAATGTAAAAATCAAGCTAAAATACATCACAGTACCTGGAGGTTGGAAAAGAACTAAGGGATCCCCAAATCAGGAGAGATCAGTTGAAAATCAGGCATAAGGCCACCACCCGAAGCAGCTTGCAACGAACCAGTAGGAATCAGCTCGGTGCCTTCAACAGAGCCAAACACTCGGTCAGCGGGGACGCTGCCCTCTAAAGCGACTCCCTGGTCCAAGGTTTGGGCTACCACCATACAGCCAGAGTGTAGAGGAGATCCCGCATGAACGTCCATGGAAGTACAGGAGGGAGACCCCGCTCGGGCACCCTCGGGGGCTGGGTCATAGTTTGCACTGCCCACTTGAGCCGGATCATCCCCGGCAGCACCCTCGGGGGCTGGGCAGTGGCTTACACTCCCCACCCGAGCCAAGTCATCCCCGGCGACATTCTCGGGGGTTGGGCATGTGTCAGCACCATCCTTGGGATCCAAGTTCTCTGCAGTAACCACCTCTAAGGTTGACAGGCCCTTAGCTACTTCCATAGGACCAGGACGATCCAAGTCAGTTTCCCGACCCTCGAGATCGCGCTCTAAGGTCGACGAGGCACGGGATGACCTCAACCCAGCATCAGGCACGTCAGCGCGAACCTCCATCGCATCATCATCCACTGGCTCCGATAACAAGTCCTCTGGGACCATATCCTCAAGAGTCTGATCAAAGTTGGCCAGGGACAGTTCTTGCAGACCAATGAGGGCAGACAAAGCAGGAGAAGGAACTCCACTACTTTCACCGCTGGCGATGAACTGCCGACTATTTTTCCGAGTCAAAGGAATTTCATTTTCTTCCTCCTCGTCATCCACATTGGCAACACAAGCAGCACCCCCATTGGGATCAGCAACAGATGGAGCACCCACATTGGGATCAGCAGCGGATTGGGTACACCCATTGGGGTCAGCATCAGTAAATCCAGTCGCAGGCACTTCTTCAGTAGCAGGAACCGAGGTACCAGCGTCCCGATCCAAACTGGATACTCGCCGGAGGCGTCTTCTTTTCTTCTTCTGCTCATCAGCAGAAGGATCAGGCTGATTGGCTCGGCAAGGGCGCCTCGGGCGAGTACTGACAGGCTTCTGAGTATCCAAAGTTGTATCAGCCTCTGGGAGGGGCGCCACTACCAACGCCCCAGCAGGAGCAGCGTCGGAAGAATTCTCAGCCAGCAAATCAAGCATAGCACTTATCTCTGCATCACTAGGGTTCAAGGGCACCTCAAAATGGACCTGCCGTTCATCATCAGGAATCTCCCCAAGCGAAGCAACCAAGGCACTAACTTCATCAGCAGAGGGTCGCACTCTAAGGCCCAAACTGCCATCAGTGATAGGTGGATTCGACACAAAAAGGGTGAAGGCTTTGGGAGGAGGCAGGTTCCAGGCCGAGTATGCCACAGGAGCACCAACATTTGACACTTTGCCCCTAAGGATCATCTCAAGTCGGCTCACCAAGTCTGCAGAGAGAATTCTCCTGTTGGTAACCCGAGTTGAGTCGGCTAGCCCTCGATACAGATAAGCTGGGTATGCCCTGTCTTTCAGCGGCTGAATATTCTTGAAAACAAAATCAGTAACCACGGCTTCAGCAGTCAGACCCCTCTCTTTCAGCAGTCCAACTTCAGCTAGCAACACACCTGCCTCAGCTACCTCCTGATCTGTGGGAGACTCGGTCCAGCTTGGGGTGTGAACGTCCGGCTGTCTTCCCGACCGGGAGGGGAGAGAATTCCCATAATTCTCAACTATGAACCACTCCAAGCGCCATCCCTTGATACTGTCCTTGAGAGGGATCTCGAGATATTCAGTCTTCCTCCCGCGGCGCATCTCCAAGCTGGCACCCCCAACCAACTGATGTTGTCCCCCGGCCATCCCAGGGCGACAATGATACAAGTATTTCCACAGACCGAAATGCGGCAGCACGCCAAGAAAGGCCTCGCATAAATGAACGAAAATGGAGATTTGCAGAATTGAATTGGGGTTCAAATGGGTCAAGTTAAGATGGTAGAAATCAAGGAGGCCGCGGAAAAAGGGAGAAATGGGAAGGCCAAGGCCGCAGAGAAGGAAAGGGGCATAGACAACGGACTCATGGGTATCCTCAGTTGGAACGGTAAACCCATGGCAAATCCGCCAAGAACAGAGTTCCCGCGAAGGAAGGACCCCGATAGATACAAGATGGAGAAGTTCAGGCTCAGAAATGACGGACATGTGGTTACCTGCGAAAGGCAACTGGCTGTTGGGGTCGATTGGAGGAATCACCACAGCAGACGAACTCGAGGTTTTCCTCTTAGGCGCCATCTCGATTCTACCGACGAGCAGAGTGGAAGGCGAATTGCAGAGGGGATTTGGAAGCCAGAAAAGCAAGAACTAGGGCACGGAAAGCAGAGGCGGCTAAAGGCACAGCACTTATAGGATATTCCCGAGCCAGGTACCGTTTCAAAAAGTGCCCAGTCAGCACCCGACGGTTATTTCCAAAACACTGCCATGCCACGTGGTCATCCGGCAGTTATTTCCAAAACACCGGTGCGCCACCTCATCACTCGGCTATCATCCTCAAAGTGGCTCGCGCGGCCTGCTATCACTCGGCGTTGCCTCTAAAATGCTGATATCGTGTTCAGTCGCTCGGCATTACCTCTAAAATGCTGACGTCGCTTTCCAATCACTCGGCGTTGCCTCTAAAACGCTGATATAGTGTTTAGTTGCTCGGCGTTGCCTCTAAAACACCGACGTCGCCCTTCAGTTGCTCGGTGTTACCTCTAAAACGCTGACGTCGCCCTCTGACGTCGTCTCAAGTCGCTCGACAGTTATCTCTAAAACTCCGATATTGTGTTCAGTCACTCGGCAGTTACCTCTAAAGCGCCGACACCATCTACAAGTTACCCGACAGCTATTTCTGAAAGCATCAGTTTGATCCCCAAGTTATTCATTTACTGTCTCAAAGGAATCAGCTTCACAAATGAGCAGGACAATCATAAAGGAGAAGCCAACATCATTCTTTCATTAGAAGGAAGATAACATACTTACAAATCAACTCTTTACGAGTTGATACTTCCCTACTACTACTACATTACATTACTGCTACTACTACTACACTACGCTATACTACTCTAAACTACTACTACATTATTCTAACTATACTATACTAATATCTAAAAGACCAGTGGCATCTAGCCACTGGCCCTATTGCTGCCGCCGCCGCTGCCGCCCCTGGTGCTGCCCCTGCTGCTACCGCCCCGGTTGCTGCCCCTACTGTCGCCGCCGTCACCGTCTTTGCTGTCGCCGCCGCCGCCCCTGCCGCTGCCGTCACCGTCACCGTCACCGTCGCCATCGTCGTCGTCCTCGTCCTCGCCGCCGCCGTCCGAGTCCTCCTCATCCGAGGAGTACTCCGACTCATCCGAGCCCTCAAGCCCGGAGCGCTCGACGGCCCGGATGTACGTCCAGACCTCCGCCGCGAGCCCCTGGGAGTCGTCTGAGTCGTCAGACGACTCACGCAGGGGGATGGGAGCCGGAGACCCCTCAGACTCAGAGGAGAACTCCTCTTCTGAGTACTCCGAGTCACCAAACTCCTCCGATGGAGGAGTTGGCTCACGCTTGCGCTTGTTGTTCTTGCCCATGGTGGAAGCAGAAGGGAGAGAAGAAAGGGAAGCAACAGAGAACAGCGAGAGATGTGAAAAAGCCAGAGAAACAACGGCGTTATTTATAGAAGGAGAAGGCAACCGCTCACCTCCAACCACGGTCACTAAACAGTCGCAAAGCATTCAATAAGCACTTCAACCCGTCTGAAGACACGTCAGGCGGCTGACGCCGTTTCACGCAACACAACACCCATTGGGACTCCAGTCAACAGCGCGGAGGATATGATTACACCCGCCGTCACATCACATTACTACTCAGAAGCAGCCGGCTAAAACACTCAGCGTACCAAGCCGTCCCTTGCCCACACCCATTGGGGGGACGCCCAGGAATTATCAATATATTTTTTCAAAACGGTCACATCTGTGCAGGGCACGCAGTGAATACCTCAAGACAAAAATGAGATATCAGTAAGGATCAGAGGAAAGCCAAATATAGCCAGTGAAGTACAAAATATGGCCGACAGAAGCGACGTGAAGACTAGACAGAGAACGTCCATCAAACGTCCAATCAGTCGCAGAGCAAATAAATTGCACTACCTAGCAAGATATGGATGGATTGCGAACTCGGCTGCTAAAGACAAAATATATGCTGACCTCTGAAGCAAAATATTGATGACATAATGCTGACCTCCAAAGCATAATGCGAATAGTTTCATGCCAATTTCTACAAACAGAAAGGATAATTTTCAGCAAAGAGACACAAAAGGAAGACCTTCGAATGGATTATCCTCAAAAATCCATTTGAAAGTCGGGGGCTACACCCATTGGGTGCACCTCCGGTGCACCCCATGGATTATCATTCCAAGCCAAGATAGTGCCGACTTCTAAGGCATGGGACAAGATTAAAAGGCCAGCCCTCAACCAAAACGCAGGAGCACAAATGGAAATAATTTCTGGGGAAGACCTTCGAGTAGATTATTTTCTAAAATCTACTCGAAGCTCGGGGGCTACACCCGGTGCACCCAATGAAGTTCAGAATCCTACAAATTGAAATGCCGACCTCTAAAGCACAAGCACGAAACAAGGCTTCGGTCTACGAGTGATCAAAGCAGGAGAAGACAACAAGAAGTCATTCTCTTCAAATCACCTGCAAGCTGGACCTGGGATCTTTGGACTGATTACCTCTAAATTAACCCAAAGATCGGGGGCTTGTGGGGGATAGATATCCCCCGGGTCCACTAAAAGAGTAAAAGACCTCACGAAAGGCCCAAGGGCCCAATAAATCGTAAGGTCATTCTTTCGTGGGCTTGGGGAGAGACAACCAGCAAAGCAGATCGACATGAGGCCGGATTGGTGCAAACCCGGACGACCCACAACGTCGAGCGAGCAACCACAATAGAGATCCGACTTTCCCGCGCTGGAGCCCCCGTGCAACGGAGCCATGCGAGGATAAGTCGGCAGAACTACAGGGAGATAAACTCAAACAGTTCACTATCTTTTAGCTACACGTTGTTATCATATCCACATGTATTGCCCCACGGTCGAGTATATAAGGCCTAGGGGGCACCCCTTCAGAACGATCGACCCTATTACTTAGCCACCCACATCAACTCTCTGCATTCTCCAGTTCAGAGAGCTCTCTTGTAACCTTGTCCACCAAGCATACTCACCAGGACGTAGGGTGTTACGCATCTCTAAGCGGCCCGAACCTGTAAACCTTGTCCACTGTCCCTCGTGCAATCGGCACGAACCATTTTGCTACAGTTGTCGACACCGTCCTACTCCTAAAAACACCTTGAGGGGCAACCCCGGGTGTGCGGTCGGACCCAAAACACCGACAACTATGGTTACAAATTAACCAAATTTCCTCTTCTATGTGATAATGAGAGTGCAATCCGCATGGCAGATAATCCCGTTGAGCATAGCCGCACTAAACACATAGCCATTCGATATCACTTTTTAAGGGATCACCAACAAAAGGAAGATATCGAGATTTCATACATCAATACTAAAGATCAATTAGCCGATATCTTTACCAAGCCTCTTGATGAACAATCTTTTAACAAACTTAGGCATGAGCTAAATATTATTGATTCTAGGAACTTCTTTTGTTAAATTGCACACATAACTCATTCATATACCTTTGATCATGTCTCTTTCATATGCTATGACTAATGTGTTTTCAAGTCTATTTCAAACCAAGTCATAGGTATATTGAAAGGGAATTGGAGTCTTCGGCAAAGACAAAGGCTTTCACTCTGTAACTCACCCTTCGCCGTCGCTCCGAGCCACTCTCCATCTTTGGGGGAGAGAAAGGACTCCGTCTTTGGTATAATCTTCACTCATTTATTTATGACCAAAGGGGGAGAAAGTATTTCCAAGGGCTCTAAAATTCCGTTTTGGCGATTTATGCCAAAGGGGGAGAGAGCATGAGCCCAAAGCAAAAGGACCGCACCACCACCTAATTTTAAAAACTAAGGATTTTCAATTGGTAAATTTCAAATTGGTATCTCCTTGTGTTCTCCAGGGGGAGAGAGTAATTTTTCAAAATTGATATGACAAAACCCTCTTGAACACTAAGAGGAGAATTTCATTTAGGGGGAGTTTTGTTTAGTCAAAGGAAAAGCATTTGAAACAAGGGGAGAAAATTTCAAATCTTGAAAATGCTTCGCAAAATCTTATTCATTTACCTTTGACTATTTGCAAAATAACTTTGAAAAGGATTTATAAAAAGAATTTGCAAAAACAAAACATGTGGTGCAAGCGTGGTCCAAAATGTCAAAAATTGAAGAAACAGTCCATGCATATCTTATAAGTATTTATATTGGCTCAATTCCAAGCAACCTTTGCACTTACATTATTCAAGCTAGTTCAATTATGCACTTCTATATTTGCTTTTGTTTGTGTTGGCATCAATCACCAAAAAGGGGGAGATTGAAAGGGAATTAGGTTTACACCTATTTCCTAAATGATTTTGGTGGTTGAATTGCCCAACACAAATAAATTGGACTAACTAGTTTGCTCTAGTGTATAAGTTATACAGGTGCTAAAGGTTCACACTTAGCCAATAAAAAGACCAAGAACAGGGTTCAACAAAAGAGCAAAGGGATAACCGAAGTGTGCCCTAGTTTGGCGCACCGGACTGTCCGGTGTGCCACCGGACAGTGTCCGGTGCACCAGGGGACTTCACGTTGAACTCCTCACCTTCGGGAAAATCGAGAGGCGCTCCGCTATAATTCACTGAACTGTCCGGTGTACACCGAACAGTGTCCGGTGCCCCAAGGAAGAGCGGCTCTGGAACTCGCCAGCCTCGGGAATTCACTCCGCTATAATTCACCGGACTGTCCGGTGTACACCGGACTGTCCGGTGAGCCAGCAGAGCAACGGCTACTTCGCACCAACGGTCACCTGCAGGCGCATTTAATGCGTGCCAGAAGCGCGCAGAAGTCAGGCACGCGCGCGCTGGCACACCGGACACTCTACAGTACATGTCCGGTGTGCCACCGGACATCCAGGCGGGCCCAGAAGACAGAGCTCCAACGGTCGGAACCCAACGGCCCTGGTGACGTGGCTGGCGCACCGGACATTTCCGGTGTGCACCGGACTGTCCGGTGCACCATGCGACAGACAGCCCCACCAAACGGCTAGTTTGGTGGTTGGGGCTATAAATACCCCCAACCACCCCACATTCAAGTCATCCAAGTTTTCCCACTTCAACTACTTACAAGAGCTCTAGCATTCAATTCTAGACACACCCAAGTGATCAAATCCTCTCCAAACTCCACACAACGCCCTAGTGATTAGTGAGAGAGATTTGCTTGTGTTCTTTCGAGCTCTTGCGCTTGGATTGCTTTCTTCTTTCTTTGATTCTTCATTGCGATCAAACTCACTTGTAATTGAGGCAAGAGACACCAATCTTGTGGTGGTCCTTGTGGGAACTTTGTGTTCCAAGCATTTGAGAAGAGAAAGCTCACTCGGTCCGAGGGACCGTTTGAGAGAGGCAAAGGGTTGAAAGAGACCCGGTCTTTGTGACCACCTCAACGGGGAGTAGGTTTGCGAGAACCGAACCTCGGTAAAACAAATCCACGTGTCACACTCCTTATTCGCTTGCGATTTGTTTTGCACCCTCTCTCGCGGACTCGATTATATTTCTAACGCTAACCCGGCTTGTAGTTGTGATTATTTTTGAGAATTTCAGTTTCGCCCTATTCACCCCCTCTAGGCGACTTTCAGCTTTAAAATGCAGGTGCAAGATAAGCATCATGGTAAAGATCAAGGGATGACAAGGGTTAAGGTGATAACAGACAAGCACAACCAAGGATGTATTTTAGACAAAACTTGTGAGGCATCAAAGAAGGGGAAGCAATCAATGGTAAAGTAGGTGAGGCATTATCCTCAAACAGCGATGAAAAAGAGCAGGCTTTAAAGGGTAGGTTCAAAGTAAGCATGAGGGCAAGGGCATAGATATCACGAGGGTTTAAAGGTGATAACGGACAGGGATGTAGGAGAGGAGGTAAATGCGCATAATAACCAAGGATATAAGTACCACAACAGACGGAGTTAAGACAAGACCTGCAGATGAAAAAGAAGGAGGTACGTCCAATGGCCAGATAGGTAAACAACCACTCTCCAATCGAGGTGGAAGAGAGGAGATTTTAAAGAGCCAGAATAAAGATTAGTATCAAGGCAAGATCGATGGATGACAAGGAGGTGGTGATAGCAAATAAAACACATAGCAAAGGATGGAATTGAAACAAAACTTGTAAGGCGACAAGAAGTGAAAAGAAATCAAGGGAGAGGTAGGTAACTCGCAACTCTCAAACTGGGTTGAAAGAAAGGGGAGGATTTAAAGGATAAGTTTAAGGTAAGCATTTAGGTAGAAGACATAAATATCGCAAGAGCCAAAGGCGATAACGGACAAGGGTGTAAGAGAAAAGATAAAGGCATAGAAGAGCAAGTGGTACAAATACAATAACGAATGGAGTTAAGTCTAGGCCTACACGCGGTAAAGAAGAGGATATAGTCAAGGGTGAGATAAGTAAAACATATCTCTCGAATTGATATAGAAAAGAGGGGATTTCAACAAGCAGACCTAAGATAAGTATCAAGGCAAGATCTATAGATTACAAAGGTAAGGATGATATCAAACAAAAGCTCAACAAAGGATGAAGTTAAGGTAAGACAAGACTTGCAAAGCGACAAAGGGAAAGGAAATGAACAAGAGCAGGATAGGGAAAATAACACTCTCGGATTGAAATGGAATAAGTGAGGCTAAGAAATAGGTAAACATCATGGTAAATATGGAGAGAGGTCAAGGGTCAAAGGTGATAATAGGCAAGGATATAAAGGAAGAGGTAAATGTGCATAAAAACCAGGAATCTAGGTACAATCAAGAATAGAGATAAGATAAGTCTTGCAAGAGGTAAAGTATAGGATATAACCACAGGTGAGATAAGTAAGAGACCACGCTTGAACTAAGGTGGGAGATTGGAGGTTTTAGATAACGAACATAGCGTACTCACCAAGGTAAGATTGAGAGATGAGAAGGGTAAAGGCAGTAAGAAGCAAAAGCACAACAAAGGATGAGGTTACAAACTCGCGAGCCAAAGAAGATGATACGACCAAGAGAAAGAAGGTATGAGACAGAAGAGGGGCGATTTTAAAGGGCAGGTATGAGTCAAACATCAATGTAGGATATAGAGGTGTCAAGGGTGCATATGATAATAATTAAAAAGCATAACAAAGGATATAGTTAAGACAAGACTCGCGAAACGACAAAGTGGAGAAAACAATCAAGGGTAAGATCGGTAAGGTTCCAATAGAAGGGTTGAAGTAAATATTCATTACCGAGTGGAGTTACAAGGAAACAACGAGGTTACCACAGGTGTGCAAAATAAAATGATCACTCATGGATCATTAAGAAACAAGGGTGGTCAAGGGCATATTAACTGAAATATTTCAAACAGATATTCGGATTTTACCATTTTTTAAAATTCGAAAAAGCCTAGAAATCCATATTTTGTGCTCAAAATATTATATATGCTTTCAAACATTCCAAAAAAATTCCTATAAATGTTTTGGCACCTAATGAACTCAACAAACATAATTATAATTTCTAAAAACATTTTTAAGTTCCTCAAATAAATAGATTTTGGTTTTCGGAAAATAGAAAAATATTCCAAAAAATATGAAAATTTATCGAGCGCTTCTATAAGATATGTTAACATGTTTCAAACACATTTTGCACTTAAAAACACCATGCAACGGCATAAATGCAACATTCAAAGTGCCTCTAGGACTCATTCCACTAGGTTTACTCTATTATAAAACAAAATAATTCTCCATTTTTAAGAAAAAGAGAAAGAAAAGCGAAGAACTGAGAGAGTAACACCTGAATTTGGTGGATATTAGAAAAGAAATTTTATACCCCCAAATTCAGGGTGTTACAGGCGAGCCAGACGATTACTAGTACCATTGCCCAGACAATATGGAAACTGGAGTATGTCGTTATATGGTGGATAATATTGGTTTCCCGAAGCTGGAGGTCATGCTCTCAACCATGTCCTCCAGTGACTTTTCTGACTGCTTGGCTTACACGCATCTCAAGGTAATTTTGTTTGATTTTTTCTTTTTAGCTTCAGGTTAACGTGATGGAATAATTTACTTATCTTTCTTTTCTTATGTCTTACAGGGTCTGGTCCTGAGCAAGGCCTTGAGGAACAAGAGAAATGTTGAGGGTGAAGCTGTTCAAAAGAGATAATGAAGCTCAGATCCGAAGTGTTCGGGTTTCGGTTTGATTGCAATGAGAAGGAAAAATCTTTCAAGATTCTAGAAAAGGATTTTATTGAAAGTCGAACCGAAGTTCAGGACATGCGCGAAGAGAAAAGTAAGCTTGAAGCTTCTAACGCTGAAAATGACAATTGAATTGCGTCGTTTGAGGCTGAGCTGAAGCGAGTAAGAGAAGAGCACGAAGCTGAAACAAAGAAGCTGATGTAAGCATCTGTCGAAGTAGTTGTTAATCTTAGCAGTGCTCATGTGAAAATTGATGACCTGAAAGATGAATTGAATCATGTGAGAGGACTCAATGAAAACTACCAAATCTTGTTAGCCAAGTGTCACACCCTCGGCATCAGATGCCATAATGAGTTGTTGAAAACCTTCTCCTCTATCGGGGCTTTATCTAAAGAGAAGATTTTTTTAGATGGTGGCTTGGAAGTCCTAATGAGGTGGGTGCTCAGTGAGACACGTGCTTTCAAAAGTGTTCTCTCAGCACGAGAGGACTATTGTGCTTGGATAGGCGCCCGAAGCACTACTTCTGTTTTTCTGAAAGTGGAGTGCAATCATGTGAGGGTTTGCATAGACCATGATTTCAAAGTTTTTGCTGACCACGTTCAAAGATTGACTATCAAAGCTTCGGAGTGTCTAAAAATTTCTTATCAAAAATATGGAAGAGGGGTTGAAAAGAAATAAGCATCAAAAAATCTAGAAAGAACAGGGAGGAGGTTTGTACTTTATTACCTTTGTCTTCACCTTCATGGGGCATGCACATACTATCTTTTCAAAATCTCTACAGACACGACAGGCAACTTAAAAAGCTGTAGATATTAGGAAGAAGCTTCAAAGCAAAAAAGTCGATGGTATTTGATTTTCGTTTTTGTTGAATTTAGTGTACTCATGTTTTAGCAATTGCTTTACTAACCTCGCTGAAAAGTCTCCACTTCATAGGTAATAATTGAAGTAAAACACACTATGGCTAAAGCAAAAGATATTGCTGTCGAAGCTGAAGCAATCTCTGCCAGAGCTACAAAAAGAGCCGCAAATGATGATGTCCATGAGATTTGCTAGCAAATTTATGACGAAGTAATGCAAGGCAACACAGGAAAATTATTAGATAATGTAAGAAATAATGATTGTCTGTTGTAATGTTTTTGGTGGTGTAAAGTGTCTAAATGCTTTTCAAGACTTTTCCAAATGATCTATAATGTATTTGTATCTCTTTTATTTTTACTTCTTTGGTTTCTTTTGTGATGTGTGAAATTTTTTCAACATGCGTTTTTGAGCCGAAGGCAAAAACACCTTCCCTTCTTTTCACATATTACAAAGGAAATCATAGCTCTGCAATCCCTTAGAGTTTTTACTTAGATGTAATGCATCATGCTCTGCATTCCCTCATGAACGACTTTAGAGTTTACTTAGATGCAATGAATCGTGGCTCTGCATTCCTTCAGGAACGACTTCAGAGTTTTTTCACCATCTCTTGGGTGAAATGAAACGTAACTCTGTTTTCCCTTAAGAACGACTTCAGAGCTTTTTCACTGTGTCTTAGGTGAAATGAAATGTAGCTATGCATTCCCTTAGGAACGACTTTGAAGCTTTTTCACCATCACTTAGGTGAAATGAAACATAGCTCTGCATTCCCTTAGTAACGACTTCGGAGCTTTTTCACCATCACTTAGGTGAAAATGAAACATAGTTTTGCATTCCCTTATGAACGACTTCAGAGCTTTTTCACCATGACTTAGGTGAAATGAAACATAGCTCTGCATTCCCTTAGGAACGACTTTAGAACTTTTTCACTATCACTTAGGTTGAATGAAACATAGCTCTGCATTCCCTTAGGAATGACTTTGGAGCTTTTTCACCATTACTTAGGTGAGATGAAACATAGCTCTACATTCCCTTAGAAACGATTTTAGAGCTTTTTCACAATTTCTTACCCGAAGATTCAATTGCAACATTTTCGTTATTGCACTTTAATATGCGAGATCATTATTATATCAATTTGCATGATATAGGAAAAGTCTGCGAAAGTAAATGTAGACATACAATAATGACTTCTTGATAACTTTGGGCTCACTTACCTAGCCCATTGGGGTATTTAATATATGTGTGAAAGTCGCCTAGAGGGGGGGTAAATAGGCGAAACCTGAAATTTATAAACTTAAACACGCACTAAGGTCGGGGGTTAGCGTTACAGTTAAACTCAAGTCACAAAGAGAGGGAAAACAAATCAACCAAGAAACAAGGCGAGTGAACACAGTGATTTGTTTTACCGAGGTTCAGTTCAAAAAAATCTAGTCCCCGTTGAGGAGGTCACAAAGACCGGGTCTATTCCAACCCTTTCCCTCTCTCAAATGGTCACTTAGACAGAGTGAGCCTTCTTCCTTAATCTCACGGGTCACTAAGACCCCGCAAGGACCACCACACACTTGGTGTCTCTTGCTTCGCTTACAAAGCACTTGAGAAAGAGAGAAAGAAAAGAAAGGCCAAGCCAAGCAACAAGAGCAACAAAGAACACAAGAACACCCTCTCTCAAACCCTAATGGAATTGAGTTGAATCGGAGGCTTTGGAGAGAATCAAATCTATTTGAAGTGTCTTGGAGTGAAGTCTTTTGCTCTTGTATTGAATGCAATGTTTGGAATGCTTGGATGGATATGAATTAGGTGGTTGGGGGTATTTATAGCCCCCAACCACTTCCATAGCCGTTGTGGAGGCTATTGACGATGGGCGCACCGGACAGTCCGGTGCGCCACCGGACAGGTACTGTGCGCTGTCCGGTGCGCCGCCACATCACCCAACCGTTAGGGTTCTGGAGCAGTTGACCATTGGCTCCTTTGTCTTCTTGTGGCACCAGACAGTTTGGTGGTGCACCGAACAGTCCGGTGCCCCTCTGACTCGCTGCTCTGACTTCTGTCGCGACACTGTAGCGCTGTTAGAGTCGACTGTTGCGTGCAGGTAACCATTACCACGCTGGCTCTCCGGACAGTCCGGTGGCACACCAGTAATTCTGGTGAATTACAATAGTAAGTCCGCCTGCGTTTTCCCGAGAGTCGTTGCTTGGCTCCTGTATGGCCCTGGTGCACCGGACACTGTCCGGTGCGCCAGACCACAGCACACTCAAGTCCCTTTTGCTCCTTTTGAATTGGGTCCCTAACTTGAATATTTATTGGTTTGTGTTGAACCTTGTGCACCTGTAATACATGAATTCTAGAGCAAACTAGTTAGTCCATATGTTTGTGTTGGACATTCAACCACCAAAATTAATTGTAGGAAAAGGTTAACCCTATTTCCTTTTCAATCTCCCCCTTTTTGGTGATTGATGCCAACACAAACCAAAGCAAATATATAAAGTGCAAAAATGAACTAGTTTGCATATGGCAAGTGCATAGGTTACTTGGAATTAAACCAATTGATAATCTTACTAGATGTCGGGTACCATAATTAGGGGTACCCCCAACACTCCTAAACACGGCTGGTAACCACCATCAACACAAGCTGCAGAGACTAATGGGCGCAATTCAGGTCAAGGCTTCGTCTACTCAAGGGACGCGATCTCGCCTCGCCCGAGCCCAGCCTCGGGCGGGAACAGTAGTCCCAGGCGAATTCACGCCTCGCCCGAGGGCCTCCTCAAGCAACGGGCGCACCCCCGACTCGCCCGAAGCCCAGCTCGGGCAAGCTTCGTTGTAAAGCAACCTTGGCCAAATCGCCTCACCAATCGACCATATCGCAGGCACATTCAATGCGAGGATCGCCTGATGCCTTATCCTGACACAGTGCCTCAGTCGGCGAGGTCGAAGTGACCGCAGTCACTTCGCCCTTCCACTGACCGACCTGGCAGGAAAACAACGCCGCCCGCTCCGATCCGACTGCTGTGCCACCCACTAGGGTGAGGCTGACAACAGCCAAGTTCAGCCTCACGCGCAACAGGAAGCTCCGCCTCGCCCGACCTTGGGCCTCGGCCTCAGGAGGAGGTCTCCGCCTCGCCCAACCCCAGGGCTCGGCCTCACCCTCGGCCTCGGAAGGTGGTCTCCGCCTCGCCCGACCCCAGGGCTCGGCCTCAACCTCGACCTCGAGAGGAATTGCGTCCTCGCCCGACCCCGTCCTCGGCCTCAGGAGGAGTCTTCGCCTCGCCCGACCTTGGGCTCGGACCGACCGCGCCACGAGGGAGACATCATTACCCTACCCCTAGCTAGCTCAGGCTACGGGGGAACAAGACCGGCGTCTCATCCAGGCTCACCCCGGTAACAAGTTATGATGGCTCCCCGCGTGCGTCCATGACAACGGTGGTTCTCAGCCCCCTACAGAAGCAAGGAGACGTCAGCAAGATCCCAGCAGCCCCGACAGCTGTGCTTCTATAGGG
Source organism: Zea mays (assembly GCF_902167145.1). Lineage (NCBI taxonomy): Eukaryota > Viridiplantae > Streptophyta > Magnoliopsida > Poales > Poaceae > Zea > Zea mays. Next base: position 67,257,062 of record NC_050096.1, on the reverse strand, counting down.
CTCAGGCGCTCCTCCGACGGCCACGTTACCGCGTACACAGGGCTCTAGCACCCCTCCGACAGCCACGTTGGCATGTACATGAGACTCAGGCACCTCTCCGCCGGACACGTTAGCGCATAGCTACACCCGCATTGTACACCTGGACCCTCTCCTTGCATCTATAAAAGGAGGTCCAGGGCCTTCATGCGAGATGGTCGTGCGGGAGGACGGGCTGACGAACAGGCTCACTCTCTCTCCCTCGCGAACGCTTGTAACCCCTACTACGAGCGCATCCCCCTGGCGCAGGATAACATGAGCCACATTTTCCCCCCTTGTGTTCCATCTCGCGCCAACCCATCTGGGATGGGACACGCAGCGATAATTTTACTCGTCGGTCTAGGGACCCCCCGGGGTCGAAACGCCGACAGTTGGCGCGCCAGGTAGGGGCCTGCTGCGTGTTGACGAACAACTTCCCGTTGAGTTCCAGATGGGTAGCCTCCAGCAACCTCTCCAGCCCGGGACGCTGCTCTGCTTCGGGAGTCTCGAGTTCATGTCCCTCGACGGCAGCTACGACATGGTACTCCTCCCTCCATAGCGCGACAGCAACAACGACGGCCGTCAGCTCGCCCGGCGGCGGCGAACTCGACGACGTCTTCTCCCCATGGCGGAAGAGCAGCATCCGGGTTTGTCCCGCCACCCTCCTCGCCGCATGAGGAGGAGACGGGGCAATCATGGCCAGGCAGGAGGCGGCATCTCGTCGGCTATCGAGCGAGCCAACGACGCCGACACCCCAGCGGGGGACATGTCGGGCGTTGTCCTCGCGCCTGAGACAACGACGAGCGTCGTTTCCCCGCAACATGCCAACCCCAAGCGGACAGATGACGCCATCACTCTCGCGGAGGACTTGCTGGGCGTTAGCCTCGTACCTGAGATAACGGTGCAGTCCGTCCCTGACGCGACTTTGTCACCGTCCATCGATCGAGAGGTACCGTTCGTTTTCCACCCTATGCCTTTTAGATTCAGCTTCGATCCACCAAACGACCCCGTTTCGGTGAGCGCTTTCGTTAAGGCGTATCCTAACCTTTCGGGGTACCATATGTGGTCAACCTGGGACCAACTGACGACCGTCTCAACCGACGGGCCCCCGAGTTCCGAGGAAGAAGACGAGCCCGACTCTGGTTGGGATTTCTCCGGGCTCGGTAATCCCAGTGCCATGTGAGACTTCATGACCGCATGTGACTACTGCCTCTCCGATTGCTCCGATGATGGTCATAGCCTTGACGACGAGGGTTGTGGCCCAAGTCGCGAATGTTTCCACGTCGATCTAGGGGGTCACGACGAAGGCAACCACCTCGGTATGCCGGAGGATGATGATCCCCCTGGGCCTGCGCCTCGCGTTGACATCCTGCGAGAGCTAGCTGTGGTCCCAGTCCCTATGGGGGGTCAGGACACACAGCTCGAGCAAATTCGTGAGATGCAGGCCAAGCTCGACGAGGAAGCAGGGCAACTTGTGCAGCTCCGGCATAACATCGAGCAGGAGTGGGCAGGCCGAGCACTCGCCGGAGAAGCGTGTCATCAGGCCCGAGACGACCAGCGCCGTATCATTGACGATGCCAGGGCAAGACTGCCCCCGGCCTCCAGCGGGGTCGGCTAGAATCTGGCTGCAGCGGCAATGCTGCTCCGAGCAATGCCGGAGCCATCCACCACCGAGGGGCGGCATATCCAGGGAGAACTCAAGAATCTCCTGGAGGATGCCACGGTTCAACGGGCCAAGAGCTCTGCCTCCCGAAGGCAAGGGTACCCCCGGAGCATCGTGCAGCAACTTCCCGACTCATGTGGAAGGCCTCGGTCCACACCGGGCGCACGCGGGACACGACGCCTGCAGCCCCGTGTCGCCTCGGCAACGAGCACCACCACCACGACGAGAAGGTGCGCCGAGGCTACCACCCCAGGCGTGGGGGACGCTACGACAGTGAGGAGGATCGGAGCCCCTCGTCCGAACCACTAGGTCTGCAAGCCTTCAGCCGGGCCATACGACGGGCGTCGTTCCCGACCCGGTTCCGAGCGTTGACTACCATCACTAAGTACTCGGGGGATACAAGGCTGGAGTTGTGGCTTGCGGACTACCGGCTGGCTTGCCAGCTGGGTGGAACGGACGATGACAACCTCATCATCTGCAACCTCCCCATGTTCCTCTCCGACGCTGCCCGAGCTAGGCTGGAGCATCTGCCTCCTGTGTAGATCTCCAACTGGGACGACCTAGTCAAGGCCTTCGCGCTAGAAACTTCCAGGGCACGTACGTGTGCCCTGGGAACTCCTGGGATCTCTGAAGCTGCCGCCAGCAGCCAGGGGAATCCCTGCGAGAGTACATCCGGCGGTTTTCGAAGCAGCACATCGAGCTGCCCAACATCACCGACTCGGATGTCATCGGGGCGTTCCTCGCTGGCACCACTTACCGCGACCTGGTGAGCAAACTGGGCCGCAAGACTCCCACCAAGGCGAGCGAGTTGATGGACATCACCACCAAGTTCGCCTCTAGGCAGGAGGCGGTCGAAGCTATCTTTCGGAAGGACAAGCAGCCTCAGGGGCACCAGCAGGAAGACGTCCCCGAGGCGTCCGCCCAGCACGACGCGAAGAAGAAGGTGAAAAAGAAGTCACAAGCGAAACGCGACGCCACCGACGTAGATCTTGTCGCTGCCGTCGAGCACAGGAACCCTCGGAAGCCTACCGGAGGGGCCAACCTGTTCGACAAGATGCTCAAGGAGTCGTGCCCCTACCACTAGGGTCCCGTCAAGCACACCCTTGAGGAATGCGTCATGCTTCGGCGCTACTTCCATAAGACCGGGCCCTCGGTGGAAGGTGGCAAAGGCCAAGACAACGACAAGAAGGAGGGCGACAAGGCAGAGGAGTTCCCCGAGGTCCACGGCTGTTTCATGATCTACGGTGGGCAAGTGGCGAACGCCTCAGCTCGACACCGCAAGCAGGAGCGCCAGGAGGTTTGCTCGGTAAAGGTGGCGGCACCAGTCTACCTAGACTGGTCCGACAAGCCCATCACCTTCGACCAAGGCGACCACCCTGACTGCGTGCCGAGCCCAGGAAAGTACCCGCTCGTTGTCGACCCCGTCATCGGCAACACCAGGCTCACCAAGGTCCTCATGGACGGAGACAGCAGCCTCAACATCATCTATGCTGAGACCCTCGGGCTCTTGAAAATCGATCTATCCACGATCCGGGCCGGTGCGGCGCCCTTTCACGGGATCATCCTCGGGAAGCACGTCCAGCCCCTTGGACAACTCGATCTACCCGTCTGCTTTGGAACTCCCTCCAACTTCTGTAGGGAAACCCTCACGTTCGAGGTGGTCGGGTTCCGAGGAACCTACCACACGGTGCTGGGGAGACTGTGCTACGCCAAGTTCATGGCCGTCCCCAACTACACCTACCTCAAGCTCAAGATGTCGGGCCCCAACGGGGTCATCACCGTCGGATCCACGTACCGACACGTGTACGAATTCGACATGGAGTGCGTGGAGTACGCTGAGGCCCTCGCCGAGTCCGAGGCCCTCATCGCCTACCTGGAGTGCCTCTCCAAGGAGGTGCCAGATGCGAAGCGCCACGCCGGCAACTTCGAACCTGCTGAGGCGGTTAAGTCCGTCCCTCTCGACCCTAGCAACGACGCCTGCAAGCAAGTCCGGATCGGCTCCGAGCTTGACCCCAAATAGGAAGCAGGGCTCGTCGACTTTCTCCGCTCAAACGCCGATGTGTTTGCGTGGAGTCCCTCAGACATGCCCGGCATACCGAGGGATGTCGCCGAGCACTCACTGGATATTCGAGCCGGTGCCCGACCCGTGAAGCAGCCTCTGCATCGTTTCGACGAAGAAAAGCGCAGAGCCATAGGCGAGGAAATCCACAAGCTGATGGTTGCAGGGTTCATCAAAGAGGTATTCCATCCTGAATGGTTAGCCAACCCTGTGCTTGTGAAAAAGAAAGGTGGGAAATGGAGGATGTGTGTAGACTACACTGGTCTAAACAAAGCATGTCTGAAGGTTCCCTACCCTCTACCTCGCATCGATCAGATTGTGGACTCCACTACTGGGTGCGAAACCCTGTCATTCCTCGACGCCTACTCAGGGTGTCACCAAATCAAGATGAAAGAGTCCGACCAGCTCGCGACTTCTTTCATCACACCTTTTGGCATGTACTGCTATACTACTATGCCATTTGGCTTGAGGAATGCAGGTGCAACATACCAAAGGTGCATGAACCACGTGTTCGGAGAGCACATCGACCGAACGGTCGAGGCTTACGTCGATGACATCGTTGTCAAGACGAGGAAAGCCTCCGACCTCCTCTCTGACCTTGAAACAACATTCAAGTGTCTGAGAGCGAAGGGCATGAAACTCAATCCCGAGAAGTGTGTCTTCGGAGTCCCCCGAGGTATGCTCCTGGGGTTCATCGTCTCCGAGCGGGGCATCGAGGCCAACCCGGAGAAAATCGCGGCCATCACCAACATGGGGCCTATCAAAGATTTGAAAGGAGTACAGAGGGTCATGGGATGCCTTGCGGCTCTGAGCCGCTTCATCTCGCGCCTCGGCGAAAAAGGCCTACCCCTGTACTGCCTCTTAAGGAAGGCCGAGCGCTTCACTTGGACCCCCGAGGCCGAGGAAGCCCTCGAAAACTTAAAGGCACTCCTTACAAATGTGCCCATCTTAGTGCCCCCCGCTGCAGGAGAAGCCCTCTTGATCTACATAGCCGCAACCACTCAGGTGGTCAGCGCCGCGATCGTAGTCGAGAGACGAGAAGAAGGGCATGCACTGCTCGTCCAGAGGCCGGTCTACTTCATCAGTGAAGTGCTATCCGAGACCAAGATCCGCTACCCACAAATTCAGAAGCTATTGTACGCAGTAATTCTGACGCGACGAAAGTTGCGACACTACTTCGAGTCTCATTCGGTGACTGTGGTGTCATCCTTCCCCCTGGGGAGATCATCCAGTGCCAAGAGGCCTCGGGTAGGATAGCAAAGTGGGCGGTGGAGATCATGGGCGAGACAATCTTGTTCGCTCCTCGGAAGGCCATCAAGTCCCAAGTCTTGGCGGACTTCATGGCTGAATGGGTCGACACCCAATTGCCAACGGCTCCGATCCAACCGGAACTTTGGACCATGTACTTCGATGGGTCGCTGATGAAAACAGGAGCCGACGCGGGCCTGCTCTTCATTTCACCCCTCGGGAAACATCTCCACTACGTGCTGCACCTCCATTTCCCGGCGTAAAACAACGTGGCCGAGTACGAGGCTCTAGTTAATGGGTTGCGCATCGCCATCGAGCTAGGGGTTCGGCGCCTCGATGCTCGTGGCGACTCGCAGCTTGTCATTGACCAAGTCATGAAGAACTCCCACTGCCACGACCGGAAGATGGAGGCCTACTACGACGAAGTTCGGCGCCTGGAAGACAAGTTCTACGGGCTCGGGCTCAACCACATCGCTCGACGGTACAACGAGACTGCGAATGAGCTGGCTAAAATAGCCTCGGGGCGGACAACGGTTCCCCCGAACGTCTTCTCCAGAGACATACATCAACCCTCTGTCAAGACCGACGACACGCCCGAGCCCGAGGAGGCCTCGGCCCAGCCCGAGGTATCCTCGGCCGCCGAGGGTGAGGCACTGCGCGTTGAGGAAGAGCGGAATGGCCAACGATCAAGGCGAGGTCTACAACAACGCTTGGAACATCCGACAGCTACGTCGCTTTTACCCTTAAGATGTTTTCAAGTCGTTCATATACCTCGTTTTCTATACATACACAAATAAAGTCTAACCGTCAAGGAAGGGTCAGCCTTGCCTCGGCAAAGCCCGACCCTCCCTCGGGGGCTAGAAGGGGGGAACCCCCTCTGCGTCAAAATTTTCCTCGGAAAAAGTCTTTTTGCCAGAACATCTTTCGCGCTTTTCGATAGCTTCGATAGCGGGATCCTGAAAACGACGAGAGTACACGTAAGCGGCAAGGCCGACCGAGCCGAGGGACTCCTACGCCTCCGGGATACGGATACCTCACTCATCACCTTCCGTGATAAGTAACTCATGCTCGGATAAGCGATTCTGCTGCCGAACAAGTCCTAACGCTCGAAAACTTTTCTGCTAGAATGATTTTCGTGCCTTCTCGACTATATCGATAACAGAATCCTACGAACGGGTAAGAGTGCACGTAAGCGTCAAGGCCGACCGAGCCGAGGGACTCCTACGCCTCCAGGATACGGATACCTCACTCATCACCTTCCGTGAAAAGTAACTCTCGCTCGGATAAGCGATTCTGCTACCGACAAACAAGTCCTGATACTCGAAACAAGAGGAAAGGAAACACAGCTTTATAACACGACAATAATATGTTTGGGCCTCGGCGGCCGTGGAAAACATACGCATACTACAGACAAACTGTTCCTGCAGGTTCAGACATCGACAGAGGGAGCAGCAGCACCCTCGACGTCGTTTCTGCCTTCGGCGGGATCTGGCCCGGCCTCGGACGGCGACACGGGCGGAAGGATCTCCACCTCGAAGGAGGACGTCAGCACCGCGCTTGGGCCATCGCAGCCAGGATCTCCTCCAGGGTCCCAGCCCGAGCGGACACCTCGGCTGGCCGCTCTGTAGCCTCAGCCAGCTGTCCCCCAAGGACATCAGCCCGGCTCACGGCCTCGGCAGCATGACTCCGAGGTTGGTCCCGCTCACGGATGACCTGGCCAAGCTCCAGCTGCCGCTGCTGCACTTCCTCGGCCTGGGAAGCCACGTGCTCCTGGGCCGACGAAGCCTCTTTTTGAGCCGACTCCGCCTCTGTCCACGCCGACACCGCAGCCTCCGGCTCCAGCTCATCGCAGAGCGGCCGAAGGTTCTCAAACTGAGCAAGGGAAGCCTTGAGTGGCAAGGCTGACCGAGCCGAGGGACTCCTACGCCTCCGGGATACGGATACATCACTCGTCACCTTCTGCGCAGGGCAACTCACACTCGGTTAAGCGGTTTAGCTAGCCGACAGGCGAGTCCTAGTGCTCGAAATGAGGAAGAAACACGGCTTCACGCCCAAATACCTAGATGTTCAGGCCTCGACAGCCACAATGAACATACGCCCATACTCAGGGTGCCATTACAAATGGAACTTTGGTTCCACTCCCGCGGGTATGAACAACCTCCACGCCAGAGGGCCTGCGGGATAACCAACTCCAGGTGGCTCGCCGGCGACCACTGCAGCAGCAGCGACAACGACCTCCGCCTCGGGCGGCTAAACAGCAGCAGCGATGACCTCAGGGCAAATGCCGCTGCAGGAAGGCCCTCGCCCACGTCCCCACATGAGGGGCGAGGACAAGCCGTCAAAGCCAAAGAGCCGGAGGTCTGTCCGCGGGTGGCGCCGACGGTCTCGTCGGCGGAGAAACCTCCTCTGGCGACCACCACCTTAGCACCGACGACAGTGGCCACCAGCGTGCCGGTGCTACGCCAACGAATGGCGGCCGCCCCAGCCTGCACCGACAAATCCCCACTCAAGTCCTCGCGGACGGGCAGGCACAGACCTCCGCGTGGAGGCGTCGTGCCGGAGTGAGGGCAAGACAATCCAAGAACATGAACGTCGACCTAGCGGCGTGCGACGTCTTGGACGATCCCCCGGTGCGCATGGCGCAACGACCGCCCGTGCGGTGGACGGACGGCCACGCCCGGATCAAGCGGCAGGAGGCAGCGTCGGAGGCCGCGACAGAGCCAGCTGAGCCAGCGAGCCAGGCACGCTGGAGCTGACGACGCTTGCGGCCGACCGACCCCGTGTTGTCGAAGTTCGCCCCCTCCGCAAGGCCGGTGAGCGCCCTCTCCTCTAAATGCTGAAGGAAGAGGCGGCCCGCTGGCCCATGCGGGAGGTAGAACTCCGGCTCAGCTCGCCCCCCGCCACAGCAAGGATGATGAAGATCCTTGAAGCTGAGGGCGGGGCAGAGGCTGCAGCCCGACTTGCTTCTCCCCACCATCGAACTGCTGGTCATCATCCTGGATGACCATTGGTGAGGGAATGCAGTCGGGCTGCATGATGAAAATCCTTGAAGCCGAGCGATGGCTGAAGGATGCCAACCCCCGCGAGGTCGCGCTCCTCCAACAGCAGCAAGACAAAGGCAACGCGGGTGCTCCCCATCCGGGGGCTCGGAAGGTGGAAGGGCGCGATGCATGAGGGGAGTGTGAAGGCATGGCTACCGCCCGGGGGATCGATCCCTTTTTAAAGGCGGCTCTCCCACTCGCGTCCCCAAGCGTCGCGGGTAAAGTCTTCACCGACGTGCTCCAGGGTCCTCCCCCTACGACACGGGGGCTGGGTCCCACACGTCATGCAAGCTAACCCGAAACGGAAGAAGCCAATCCACCGCACGCGGATCGTGTAACCGCCCCGCGGTTACAAGCACTCCTCCATCCTCGCCGAAACCAGCGGCCGAAAGGGCGGACCGCCATGCAGGTGGCATGCAACCGCACCACGAGGGCGCACCCCCTCGGCTTCGTCGCATCCAGCATGGAGGCCTAGGCCCACACGTCATGTAACCGGTGCGCCAGTTACTACGTGCAAGCAAGCGCACCGCCACTTGCGCTAATGTCGCGCCTCCTCGACTGCGGAACCGGTGCCGCGACTCGAGGCAACCCTGCGCATGGCCCAACAGTGCCAATCGAGCACATCGATCACGGGTCAGTCAGCCGCGGGAGGAGGCGCGACGGTTGATATGGCCAAAAGTGGACCGGGAGTAATGGCGGCAGCAGACGAGTGGAAGCGGCGGTCAAATCGTCTGCAGGCTCACGTCCCCTCTTGGAGCAGCAGGGGAGCCCTCTCCCACGGCGTGAAGACGACGCACCCGTATTCCGTTCCTCAAACGGCTCGCGCACGTGGCTGCCCCGCGAACCACCCGGCCCGTCGCATTAACTCCGCGGCAGGGCAAGCGACGCCTTTGGCAGGCGAAGCAGGCGTCGTTTCACCTCTGCCATGTTGACCGCGTCAAAAAAAAGGTGCGCCACACCATTTAAATTCATATCCTTTTCCTCTTCCCCTTTCTCTCTCTTGCTACAGGGACCGGGAAAGGGGATATTTCGAAAGTGATCTTTCTCCACGAAGGAAGCGGGCTCCGAGCCCTCCTACTGATCAGGGGTTCGAAAGCTAGCCCTTCGGAAGGGTTCGATAGCCGCCCCAGAGCACTCGGGCTTCAGGCTCATTACTGATCAGAGGTTCGAAGGCTGGCCCCTCGGAAGGGTTCGACAGCCGCCTCAGAGCACTCGGGCTCTGCGCCCACTACTGATCAGGGGTTCGAAGGCTGGCCCCTCGGAAGGGTTCGATAGCCGCCCCAGAGCACGTAGAGCGAGGGATGACTATGGGTACATTCGTTACATGGCCGAGGCTCGGGCTACGCTCCCGAGGTACCCTAGGACATTTCCGAGACCAGCAGGAGCGATTTTGTAACGGGATCCCACCAGAGGGAGGCATCGAGCCCTCGGACCCTATCGAACGGGTCCGGGTCCGGCAAATCACCTGCAGGTACTTTTGGAGCGCGCCTCTAGGACACTAGCCGACCCTTATCGAACGGGGCATGGGCGTCCACTCGGATCACCCATTAGCAACTCATTGGAGACACCATGTTCGGCACCCTCCGAGGGCAACATGGCGCTTTCCCCCCTTCCTCCTTGCGGAAAGGCGACGAAGGGGCGTATGATAAAAGTCGAGACAATCCTTGATCGTCCTCTCGCTCCGTGCAGAGGCTCAGGGGCTGCTCTCGCAACCCGGCTACGGCCAAACCGTTGACAGCGTCAACAAACCAGCCTGAAAACTCGGAACCTGACCATGCACCCGGGCTACAATTAGGTCGCATGAGGGAACAACCAGACCGACCGAGACATCACGAAAGACATTAAGACCTCAGAGGAGTCAAACCACTCCTCCGAGGCCTCGGGGGCTACACCCGGCATATTTGGCAACTACTTTGCCTGATTTGTTAGTTAAAACATATGAAGCATCAAAAGTCTTAAATGAAACATTATGCTCATTTGATGCAGCAGGAGTTTTCTTTTTAGGCATTTTAACATGGGTGGAATGCCTAGAGCTAGAAGACTCATTTTTATACATAAATGCATGGTGTGAAACATTATGAGGTTTCCTAGCATGATTCTTCCTAATTTTGTGCTCAGGATAGTTAGCAGGATATAGAATATAGCCCTCACTATCCTGAACCATGGGAGCCTTGCCCTTAACAAAATTAGACAATCTTTTAGGGGCATTAAGCTTGACATTTCTCCCTTGTTGGAAACCAATGCCATCCTTAATGCCTAGGCGTCTCCCATTATAGAGCATACTACGAGCAAATTTAAATTTTTTATTTTCGAGCTCATGCTCGGCAATTTTAGCGTCTAATTTGGTTATATGATAATTTTGTTTCTTAATCATGGCAAGGTGATCATCTATAGCCTCAACATTAATATCTCTACATCTAGCGCAAATGGAAACATGCTTGAAAGTAGATGTAGAGGGTTTGCAAGTATTTAATTCTTCTATCTTAGCATTTAAAATAGCATTCTCATCTCTAAGATAAGAAATAGAATCGTTGCAAACATTTATTTCTTTAACCTTAGAATTTAAACTAGCATTTCATTTCTAAGGCTAGAAATAGAATCATGGCAAATGCTAAGCTCTTTAGATAGGTTTTCACATTTCTCTACTTCCTGAGCATAAGCATTTTTCAATTTAACAATTTTTTTGTTCTCTTTAACTAGGAAGTCCTCTTGGCTATCCAAGAGTTCATCCTTCTCATTAATTGCTTCAATTAATTCGTTTAACTTTTTCTTTTGGTCCATGCCAAGGTTGGTAAAAAGAGACATTAAATTATCTTCACTATCACTAGAGCTACCCTCATCACTAGATGTTGTATATTTGGGGGTGGCTCTAGATTGTACCTTCTTTTTCTTGTCGTCCTTAGCCATGAGACACTTGTGGCCGACGTTGGGGAAGAGGAGGCCCTTGTTGACGGCTATGTTGGCGGCGTCCTCGTCGGAGGAGGAGTCGGTGGAGCTCTCATCGGAGTCCCATTCCCAACATATGTGGGCATCGCCGCCCTTCTTCTTGTAGTACCTCTTCTTTTTCTTTCTTCTTCCCCTTCTTGTCGTCGTCCCTGTCACTTTCACTAGAAATAGGACATTTAGCAATAAAGTGACCGAACTTACCACACTGGTAGCACACCTTCTTGGAGTGGGATCTGTAGTTCTTCCCCCTCCTTTGCTTGAGGATTTGGCGGAAGCTCTTGATGATGAGCGCCATTTCCTCGTTGTCAAGCTTGGAGGCGTCGATTGGAAGCCTACTTGATGTAGACTCCTCCTTCTTCTCTTCCGTCGCTTTGATTGCGACGGGTTGCACCTCGGGTGTGGAGGTGGCGCCTTGCTCCAAGTTGATAATATGTTTGGAGTCTTTGATCATTAGTTCAAAGCTCACAAACTTGCCTATCACTTCCTCGGGAGATATTAGTTTGTATCTAGGATCCCCACGAATTAATTGCACTTGAGTAGGATTGCGAAAAACAAGGGATCTTAGAATAACCTTGACCATTTCATGGTCATCCCACTTGGTGCTCCCGAGGTTGCGCACTTGGTTCACCATTGTCTTTAGCCGGTTGTATATTGCTTGTGACTCTTCTCCTTTGTTTAGGACGAAACGATCGAGCTCCCCCTCGATCGTCTCCCGCTTGGTGATCTTGGTCACCTCGTCCCCTTCGTGCGCCGTTTTGAGGCCGTCCCAAATTTCCTTGGCGGTCTTTAATCCTTGCACTTTATTATACTCCTCTCGACATAGAGAGGCGAGGAGTATAAAAGTTGCTTGGGAGTTAAAGTGACGTATTTGGGCGGCCTCGTCCAAGTCATAATCCTTGTCCCCCACTTGTGGTACCTGCGCTCCAAATTCAACTATGTCCCATATGCTTTCGTGGAGTGAGGTAAGGTGATGCCTCATTTTATCACTCCACATACAATAATCTTCACCATCAAAATATGGTGGTTTGCCTAAGGGAACATAAAGTAATGGAGCGCGCTTAGAAATACGGGGATAGCGAAGATGCATCTTACTATACTTCTTGCGCTCATGGCGCTTAGAAGCGACAGATGACTCAGAGCTTTGATGTGGAGGGTGACGAAGAGTCGGTCTCGTAGTAGACCACCTTCTTTATCTTCTTCTTGTCACCTCTCCGAAGCGACATGGTGGAGGAAGAGGATTCCTCCTTGTTCTTGTTGCCGAACTCTCTTGAAAGAGTCCACCTCGAGCTTGCTTCTTTTTTGCCGGTCATAATCTCCCTCTTGGTGTGATCTTCCGACATCACTTCGAGTTGTTAGACTATAATGAAGCACCGGGCTTTGATACCAATTGAAAGTCGCCTAAAGGGGGGTGAATAGGCGAAACCTGAAATTTATAAACTTAAACACGCACTAAGGTCGGGGGTTAGCGTTAGAGTTAAACTCAAGTCACAAAGAGAGGGAAAACAAATCAACCAAGAAATAAGCGAGTGAACACGGTGATTTGTTTTACCGAGGTTCGGTTCAAAAGAACCTAGTCCTCGTTGAGGAGGTCACAAAGACCAGGTCTATTTCAACCCTTTCCCTCTCTCAAACGGTCACTTAGACCGAGTGAGCCTTCTTCCTTAATCTCACGGGTCACTAAGACCCCACAAGGACCACCACACACTTGGTATCTCTTGCTTCGCTTACAAAGCACTTGAGAATGAGATAAAGAAAAGAAAGGACAAGCCAAGCAACAAGAGTAACAAAGAACAAAAGAACTCTTGTGTTTGCCCCCAACATATTTGGTAACTACTTTGCCTGATTTGTTAGTTAAAACATATGAAGCATCAAAAGTCTTAAATGAAACATTATGCTCATTTGATGCAATAGGAGTTTTCTTTTTAGACTTTTGATGCTTCATATGTTTTAACTAACAAATCAGGCAAAGTAGTTGCCAAATATGTTGAGGGCAAACACAAAGAGGCAACAAGTGGCCTTGTGGAGTTGTGAGTTGCAAAATTGTTAAATGTTCTCGTCTCGGGTACATGGAACAGTACCATGTGGATGCATGAATCAGGACGAGAGTTGTACCAAAATGCCCACATGGGTCCCGATCAAGAGGCGAGACAAGGTCGATCGTCAGGGCATGTACAAGCTACAGACTCTGACTCGACTTTTTAGGTACAAGAGACAACTAAAAAATTGTATGATATAACTCTGAACCTCGAAAGTATAAATATACTCAAGACACAATATATATATCGAGCCATATAAAGACTTATTTTTTTTCAATTAACCTAGAGACCTTATTTTTAATTTTTTTTTGACCGGAGAAACTCCATTTCTATTACTTGCATAACAGAAATACATTGTTCGGACCAGCTACCACAGCAACCAAGCACCCATACACCGACCTGATTCAGGTCAAGGACAACTACCAGGCATAGTCCAAATTCACTACATCAAGCAGGAAAGACAGTAACCAAAAGGAGCCAAAAAACATCATTAGACTGCGACGCAGCACACAAACCATATAGAAGTCTAAACAAGACTGACAATAACAAGGGGGACCCAAGTCACAAATCAGCTAACCAGCATCCAGAAACCGACAGTTACTCCAAATCCATCTTCTGGTCGTCATCATCAGCGAGCCCTTGAAGCTCTCTCCTAGGATTCCTCGCATTAGCAGCTTTCAGCAGAAGTTTGGCCCCGTCCTGAAGTAAATCTTGCAGCTCTTTCTTGCTCAGACCTGCCCAGTTAAAGATCAAAGCACAAGCATGACACACAATTTCGACAGGAGAGCTGACCACAATGTTTTGAAAGCAAACATTATTCCTGACTTTCCAAATTGCCCAACAGATGGCAGCAGCACCAACAGTGCTAATTTCTTTGGCCTCACCCAAATTATTATCAAGCCAAACCCAACATTGATGCAAATTTCCAGGAACAACAGTGGAATTAAAGCATTTAGCAACCATTCCCCACACACATTTGGCTGTATGACAATTGAAAAAAAGATGGGTGGTCGATTCAAACTCATCACAGAAACCACAGGAAGAATTTCCCTTCCAATTTCTCCTGACCATGTTTTCTTTGGTCAACAGCACATTATTTTCCAGTAACCACATGAAAACCTTAATTTTTGGAGGTATTTTTCCTTTCCAAATATGTTTCAAATAAGGACCATAGGTAATACTAGTAATGTTATCATATAAAGATTTCACAGAAAATTCTTTATTTTTACCCCATTTCCAGGAGACATAATCTTCTGTCTCCTGAAACTCAAAATCCTGGAATTTTTCCATGATTTTGTCCCAATTACCTCTGATATCATCATTCAGCCATCTACGAAAGTCAAGTTGGGCATTCCTTTCCCTAGCAAGCTGGACCAGAATAAATTTATCATTACACATTTCATATAAATCTGGTTCAGACACAGCTAGAGGAATCTCATTAAGCCAAGGATCCTCCCAAAATCTGGTTTTATCACCAGATCGAGTGATAATTTTCCTTCCAATTACATAATGATCTCTAATATTCAACAGATCATGCCACACCTGAGAATCAAACGATTTGTGACTAACATTCATGATACTGTCACTGTGAATATACTTTTTTTTCACAATTTCTTGCCAGATCCCATTTTCATATTCAAGTTTCCACCACCATTTGCACATAAGGCAAATATTCATGACTCTCAAATCTTTAATACCAAGTCCACCATTCTTCCTGTTTGCACAGACTCTATCCCATTTAACAAGGTGATATTTCTTTTTATCTCCTCCACCTTGCCACAGAAATTTTTTCCGTTTAATATCCAGTTTTTTGATAGTGGTGCTAGGAAGGAGATACATCGACATATGATAGATGGGGGAATTGGATAAACAAGCATTAATCAAAGTGATCCTCCCAGCAATGGAAAGGGAGCTTCCCTTCCAGCTATCCAATCTCTTGTCAAATTTTTCTTCCAACCTTATCCAATCTGCAATTCTCAGATGGGAAGGACTAACAGGGACCCCAAGATACATCATGGGGAAAGAGCCCAATTGGCAATCAAAGAGATTCACATAATGCATCTTAATATCATCATCCCCATTGATCACAAAAATTTCACTTTTCATAAAATTGATTTTTAATCCTGCCATCATTTCATAAATGTACAAGAGCATTTTCAAATTTCTAGCTTTGGACAAATCATTTTCCATACAAATGATAGTGTCATCGGCATATTGTAACAACATCACACCATTAGGGATCAAATGCCTACCCAAACCATTCAAAACCCCATTAGCACAAGCTTTGTCCATCATTCTAGCGAGGCTATCCGCCACAAAATTAAAGAGGATAGGCGAGAGAGGATCTCCCTGACGCACACCTTTGTAGCTCTTAATATATTTACCAATTTGATTATTTATTTTCACACTAACAGTGCCACCCTCGACAACCATATGCATCCACATCATCCATTTATTGCCAAAGCCCCGATGTTGAAGGCTAAGGAATAAAAAATCCCAATTGACTTTATCATAAGCCTTCTCAAAGTCCAATTTCAAAATAATACCAGTTTCTTTCCTTTTTTTAGTCTCATGCATGATTTCATGGAGAATCATAACACCAGTCATAATATTTCTCCCTTTGATAAATGCAGTCTGATGTTCACTAATCAACTTCTGAGCATAAGGTTCAATTCTTATGGTCAAGACCTTGGTAATCAACTTATATAAGCAGTTAAGAAGACAGATAGGTCTATACTGTTGAATTTTGGTAGCTTCTTTGGTCTTAGGAAGCAGAGTAATGATGCCATAATTAAGTCTACTAACATCCAAATGCCCAGCATGAAAGTCCTGAAAAAGACTAACAATATCACCTTTAACAATGTCCCAACAACTCTGATAAAACTCAGCAGGAATACTGTCAGGACCAGCAGCTTTATTTTTTTCCATCTGAAAGAGAGCCTCTTTAATCTCTTTCTCAGAGAAATGAGCACAAAGCATATCATTGTCTAACTCATTCAACTGTTCAAGTCCATCCCAAACCTCCCTATCAATTTGGAACATATTTCCAGGAGCAGGACCAAACAAACCAGAATAGTATTCTGTTGCATGAAGCAAAATGTTCTCATCCCCAAAAATTTTCCTATCTCCATCTTCAAAAAAAATAATATTGTTTTTCCTTCTACGACCATTCGCAATACGATGAAAATAATCATTATTTCCATCACCATGAAGGAGCCAATTTTCATGAGCCCTCTGCTTCCAGAATAGCTCTTCCTCATCAAGCATCATCAAAATTTCAGTCATAAGAGAACATCTATAATCAATCTGATTACTGTTCAAAAGGTCAGATTCTTCAATTTCTTCTAATTTTTTCAACTCAGAGGCAATCTGATCCCTTCTCTTTTTTTTCATACCTTTGAGATTCCAATCCCATCCTTTGAGGTACTGTTTACACAGCTTCATTTTTTGTTGAATCTTATCCAAAGGACTTTTAGCTCTGCAAGGTTTACTCCAAATCCTTTCAATGATCTGTTTAAACTCTGGATGATTAATCCATCCAATTTCAAAAACAAAAGAGGAATGCATTTTTGTACTCAAATTTCCAGAATCAACAACAAGAGGATTATGATCGGAGATATTTCTGGGAAGTTTCTTAACCTTAACAAGAGGAAAGATATTTTCCCAACTCCCACTCATTAGGACCCTATCCAATTTAACCAAAGTGGGTGTTGCCTGGTTATTAGACCAAGTAAATCCACCAGAAATCATATGAATTTCCACCAAATTGTGCTTATAAATCAAATCGTTAAAAGGAGCAGAGTGCTTGTGTAAAATTTGATCTTTATTCTTCTCATAAGAGAAACGAATAATATTGAAATCTCCTCCCACGATGTAAGGTTCTCTACTATTCTCACAGAACTCATCAAGCTCTTTCAAAAAAATATTCTTATATTTCTCCTGAGCAGGACCATAAATCACCATAAGATTCCATTTACACAGCAATGCTTTATCCCAATAATTCACCTGGAGAATGTGATTACCCTTCTTAAAAGATCCCACATCAAGATCATCAATTCTAGAACCCACAAGAATGCCTCCAGATTTCCCTTTAGCAGGGGACCAAAGCCACAGATAATCACCAGAGGGATCTAATTTTCTTGTGATAAAGTCATCACAGTCCTCGATCATAGTTTCTTGAAGGCCAATAAACTGGAATTTATATTGACTAATCATGTGTCTCATAAGGGGGGCAACCCCTTTCTTCCTGATGCCTCTACAATTCCAAAAGAGACCTTTCATTTTGAACCGTTTTTATTTGTGTTAATATCATCAACACTTTTTGGGATTTTCCCAGTGTTTCTGATTTTTTTTATTGAGGCCAAGATGTTCTTGTGCCTTGCCTTTGCATCCTTTCTTAATTCCTTTCCTGTATTCTCTTTTTTTCTTCCTGGATTGAACCAAAATGAAGTCATCTGTTTCAGATTCTTCATTGGTTTGACTCCCAATATACTCATCATTTCGCTTAACCATATTATCCTCATCTTTTTTTCTGTAAAATCTCAATTTTTTTCTGACCCAAACATTGTCTAGCTAATTCCATTTCTTTGAGTAACTCAATAGATTCCATATTTTGCTCATTTATATTAACTCCCATTTTCTTGCTAATATCAATAATTTCCTTAGAAGCTAAACATGAAAAAATAGGTTCGGGAATACAAGAGTTACCTTCCAGATTCCTTTTCACAGCCATTCTTCTGTTCTTCTCTTCAATTTTAATACCCATATCCTTTTTAAGACGTTCACTGACCCTTCTCACCGGGATGGGTGAAGGCATAACTTTCTGATTACCTTCATGATAAATAATGCCATCAGTTTTCTTTCTTTGATCCGAAAGATCATCGCCTTCCTCTTGAGAAGCATTCACAATCGAGCTGCCTTGAGTACCAGAAAACAGTTCTTCAGAATTATCAACTCCTTTCTCATTGGTATCAAGTTCCTCAAGGATGACAGAGCATTTAGAAGATTTAATATGATTTATATTCCTAGAATTCAGGTTGTCAACTGGGTCAGACTGAGTATTCCACATAGTAAGACTGTTTGATCCAGATCCACGATTTTTCATAGCCATAAGTTCTTCTCCCAGAAGATCACTGTCATCATCCTCCTCACTATCAGTTATGTGCACTTTGTTCTTCTCTTCACCAGAACAGCTGGAATAAGATTTACCAGTTTTACCTTCTTCAGTTCCAACATTTTTTTCTTTGCTTACATTCTTGTCAAGCCCTTGCATTTGATAAGTATAACTTTGAGATTTTCTGCTACACTCATCATGCTGTTTAATATTGCCATCCTCCATATTCCCATAATCCACTTTCTTATCTTTCTGCATTTTACCCTCATACTTGGATCTCTTTGCAGCTTTCTGGTTAGAGTCATCAACTCTAATCCCAGTCTCAAGAAATTGTTCATCCTCTTCCGAGTGTATTTCCCTTTCAAAGAAAAAATCATATAAAAACAATCCAAGGGAGCTTTCCACAACACCGGGAACAGCCGTGACATCCCTGCAAGCAATTCTAGCTCTCACATATTCATTTCTAAGTCTAGTCCTTTCATCAATTTCAATCACCTTACCCACGAGCCCACCAACTTTAGCAATTGTCACCAGAGACCTTTGTTCCATAGGAATGCCACTGATTCTGAACCATCCTTTTTGCAAGGAACCTTTAGCATTGACAGCAGGTGTCCAAGGATCAATAGTAATCTGAGCTTTCGCTGTTCTCATGCCCAAAGGTCTAAAATATCCAAGATCCCCTATCATTTTAGGATCTGGAAATCTCATAACAAACTTATTGTCTCCCACAGATCTAGCAGACCACCGCCACAAATTCTTGCCTAACATGTTCATGAATTCCAATTCAATTTGTTTTTCACTAACATTCCCTTGAACAACAGTGATAATAGCAGTGCTGGATTTTTCTTTAATCATCCTAGTATCCACTTTTTCTTCAATATAGAAAAAACTCTGATCCTCAACTTGTGTCGCACAAAGTTCCGAACCAAAATTCCAAGGCAAGCATTTTTGGCAATCAAACACAATATGATCATCACAACCACAAATGTCACAAGGAAAGCGATGTCGACAATCCTTAGTAAGATGATTTTTGAAGTGACAAAAAGCACAGCCAGATCTATCCAGATTAAAACTGCGAGTTACCTCTTTTTTCATATGCGAATCTTTCGGACCATCTTCTCCCATAGGTTGGGGATTTCTTTTCCAACTATCTTCATTTTTTCCTTCAGATCTGACAGCTTGACTTTCCCAGGGAGACGGGTTACCTTGATTCAAGGTGTCACCCCCCTCTCCCATATTGACCTCCTCAATACTGCGACCACCTCTTTGATTCTGAACATCACCATCTTCGATACGCCTCCAGACATGATCGCGACCAGAACCACGACCATAACCGCGCGCAGCTCCACGCCGACCAGCTCCCCTTGGTTGCATCTTCACAGCAACGATCGGAGCTCTCTTAGTTTTCACCACACTAGCATAAGATCTCTGAGATCTCCCCCAGAAATGCCCAACAAATTTTTCGATTTGTGGTTTTGGGGCGAACGCAGGAGAAGATCCGTGAGTAGGCGATTTAGGGTTTTGCGGAGAGGATAAATGAGCCGATTCGGCCTGTTCAGTCCACAATATACCTGATTCAGGTTTTTTTCCCCAAAGCCCCTCAGTTTTTTCATTATTCTTGATCACCACCTTACATTTTTCCACAACACACTCCCTAGATTCCCGAAATTGAGGCAAGACAACATCACCCCGGGGTGGCGTGATCCAGGAAGGAATCAAATCTCCATGGATTTTCCATGGATTTGAGGTATGATTTCTCCCGGAATTCCAACGAAACATCACAGGAGTATGTTTGATTTTCATGCTCCTCAAACCAACAAACTCAAACGGAGAATCATTCTTGCAAGCAGAAAAAACTTGATTCACATTCGATTGATCCTCAAATTCAACCTGAACAGATAGATTATGCGTTTCAGGATCATACCTTCGATGACCCATCCGCATAATCCTAGGATTCATCTTCGAATGATGCATCTGGATTTTTGCGAGCGGTTCAGATCCAGCACGTGCGAACTTCATCCTCTCGAAGCCCTTGTGCTTGTCGCTGCCGGCGGGAGGAATCGCCACGGCGGCGGCGGGAGGTGGGGCGTCCAGCTCCATGGGCCCCGGTCCCGGCGGCGCCTCCAAGGTGGGGAGCGGCGGCGCCTCCAAGGTGGGCGGCCTTCAGACGGGAGGAACCGTCGTCGTCCTCTTCGTCCCCTTATACATACCCTCACTCCTTATCCTCCGTCGCGGGTTCGTACGGTGCCCGTTCTGCTGCCGCGACCCTTTCTCCGAGGTTCGCTTCTCATCCCCTCTCGCAGTGGAGACGACCCGACTCTGGGATCTCTCCCCAGCCTTTCGCCTTCTCTATTTCCTCACTTCGTTTGAGGAATCTCTTCTCTAGTCTGAAGTTCTGAATCCCGTCCTTCCTTTTTTCCACTTCGATTCGATACCTGGATGTCGTCAATCCAGGCCCAATGATGGCGCCAGTACTAACATTGTTCAGTTTTGGATACAAATAATCCAACATGCTTAAAACCTGCTCAGGATTTGGTATTAACTTATTTTCTCGGTGCTAGCGACAGACCAGCGTTAGTTGGTCTCCTTGGTGCACGCCAAACAATCAGATAGAATTACGTAATTGTCTGTGCTTGCGCAAGGAAGTTGAACTGAAGGTTTTTTTTATTAATATAATCAGCAGCACTCCTGCTTGGTTCATTGAAAACCCCTTCCTAAAGGCGAGCTACAAGTGTAGTACATGACATTCACAAACCATGCTAGCTTAATGGATCAGTGTGGAGGGAGCTTCCCTTCGAGGAATGATGAGAACAGTGCCAATGCACTGCGAGGCTGGTAGTATGGCACCATGTGCCCAGCTCCTCTGACCGTTGCGAAGACCAACCCTTTATACCCAATGACGTAGCCAGCAACCTGCTGATTCATGAAAAGTTAGGATTTTTTTTTGCTATTTGTCCACAGCCACTGCTAGACAGAATAATGCATTCATGATGTTTTCGGCACACACACTCTTTTGCAGCAATTGTGTGCCAACTATAACCAATATTAATTGCGTGTGTATAACCAATTCATCTTCAAACATTTTATGTTGTAAGAGTTTAATAACCTGACTATCAAATCGCTTTGGGGACTAGTGATCATCACAAGACCAGTCAAGCAACATGATGACTCATCCTTTAGTTTTTGCTATTTTTAGGAAACCCATACAACTTGATCTAAAGGATTCTGGTGACATGAATGCTGATATTCAATCTTTCATCTGATGAACAGTGGGCCATGTACCTCATTGTCGATGCGCCATGGACGCCAAGATGCTTCTACAGGAAGCCCAAGATTATCCAGCACATATTGTGTTGAAATGAACGAACACACGGCATCCATATCACCACTGCCACACAATGACATAGTTTAAGTCATGTTCTTATGATGTAACCCACCGAGTTAGGTATTTTGGCACACATAAATCTGAACATATTTACCTGTACAGCCATATTCTTGTGCCACTTGAAATGAGTTTCTTTATTGATGGTAGCATTGTCACTGGTGAATCTTTCCAATTATCAAATACACGCTGACTGCTTGAAGGAAACATAGAAATTAATTATAAACATGCTGTACTGTTGACTTTCCCCTGTGCCAATTGCTATTCTAGTAAGATGTTTACTTGAGGCTGAACAAGTTCTCAACAATTAGTTTTATACATGAATGAGTATGCGACATGCACTAGGGTCATCCCTAGACCCTAAATTATGTGGTCAAGGGGAGGAAACTATTAACCATTTGCTCCCCTCTTGCATTTTTGCAAGAGTTTTTTGGTTCAAGATTTTTAGGCTCTACAGATTGCACCCCATTGCCCCTAAACCTGAAGACAGCTCCTTCTTATGTTGGTGGGCACAAGTTGAAGAACAGAGGGGTTGACTAGAAGGGGTTTCAATCCTCTAGTCATACTAGGTTCTTGGACTATCAAGAAAATGCGCAATGGATGTGTTTTTGAGGGCCTTTCACCTTCTATGTCTGTTGTTTTTTTCTCTCGTTTTTGTGAAGAGAGGGATTTGTGGCTGATGGCTGGTGCCAAATGTCTTTTGTTCCTGTCAGCTAGTGTTGGTAGGTAGTGTTTTTATGGATCCTTTTTTGTATTCTAAGTTTTGGCCACCATGAGCTGGTCCTAGAGTTAAGGTCATAGGTCTATTTGAGACTGTACTGTTTCTTCTTATTCTAATGAAATGCAGCTGTCATGCGTTTTCAAGAAAAAAATATTCGCACTTGATAGAAACCATCAAGGGTGAATGGACATACATGAATTTCACTATTTCAGTGCATACTCAATTGTGTAGATATGCAGTGCATGTGAGCCATGCCCCTAGGGACGCCTTTGGGTTAAATGTCCTATTGTTTCAAATAATTGACTGCTGGTTGGTCAGAATATAGGCTTGAGAATACAAGGGTTTGTGCTTTAAGGGTTCTTGCGCCCTTTTCTTTTTAATACAAAGTTTACAAACTACAAAGATACACAGCTCTCCAACGTGTTTGAAAAAACAAAGAATATAAGCTTGAGAATCATTTGGCACTGTTGCCCTTTTAGTGTTGACTTACTAATACCTCTTGGCATACACATTTTGTGTTAATGGAATAATTATCAGGAACTGTGGTTCACATACTCTTTGATGGTTGACTGGAAGAGCCTGTTGATACCTTTTTAGAATTAATGCTATTGAGAAGTGAGTGTTGAAAGATATATAAATATTCTGTATATAAGAAATTCTTTGTACATAAAACACTTACCTTTTCAGATTGCTTTAGGAAACCAACAATAGATTGCTAATTGGGTCACACAAGAGGTATGGTCTAACGGTGGACATAAATTGGAGGGAAAATTTGATATTCAGATATTCAATCCACATACCTACAGTCCATCCATGGATAGCCTAACCCTGTTGTGTTTGCATGGAGTGCCCTTTGGACCTCAGGATTGTTTAGGTAAGAGGAGACATAGTGGTTTGTGCATGGATCACCAAACAGTAACTGAAATAGTAAACAAAAGTTTGAGTATACCAAAAATTCATATAGAAATGCAAGTTAAAACACTTAATCTGTGAAGTGAAATTTATGTCTGGTGTTGTATACCGAGTCACTTGATTTAGAAGCATTTGAGGCATCATGGCATATTGGTGCATAGATGTCATAATCATCAACATTTCCTTTTTCACGGGTAGCTAAGTTCATGGCATTTAGGCAATCTTTAGTGTATGTCCCATTAAAGCTGCACTTATCCTTGATGGCTGTATAAGCTTTTCCAGAAATCATAGCATGCATCCAATAGTAGTCATATGATGCTCTTAGAGTCAAATTATCATCCAAGTCCGCATTTCCAATCTGATGAAGTTTACAGTGTTACCATTGATGAGAAATTTACCGAATTATAAGTTTCAAATCAGTTAAGACTGAAAACTTACCGCAACACCTTTAAGTTTGATATTAGTGACATTGGTGGCTCTGTTCTTAGAAACAATCAGATTAGCAAGCTCTGGTATATAGTGACCTGCGTAGCTCTCACCAGTTATGAAGAAATCACGGTTCCGATACTCAGGAAATTTCTCTAGCCAAGTAACAAGAAACGTATATGCATCATCTGTTGTTCTTTGGTCACCAGTGTTATAATAATCAGATGTAGTGTTTGAATATGAGTATCCAACACCAGCTGGGATCTCAATGAACAACATGTTGGCCACTGCATTCGTGAATGAACAATGGAATATCAGTATGGGTGTTAATCCAACATTCCAACTAACTTTATTTACTCCCTTCGTTTGAAACTAGTTTACTCTAGTTTTGTCCTAAGCTTTAACTTCGACCATGTTTATAGAAAAAATGTATCGACAATTCGACATCTATAGTATTGATTAGTTTTTAAATTCCCATGAAATATGTCTTGGTAGTGTATTTATTTGAACTTTTAGATTTTACTAAGTTTTTTCTAAAAACTTGATCAAAGTTAGAACAAAGCTAAACTGAACTATAATTTGGAGTGGAGGAAGTAACTATTAATCAAGTGAAGTTTAAATCGGATTTTACCTCTGTTCCATGCATGCCTTCTCTTGTACAGTGTCTTGTTGTCACTATGGACAGAGAAAGGTCCAAGTTCAAGCATGGCCCCAGATCCAAAGGATGAACAGCCAGGCCCTGCGGATACAGTAAGTGTTTCATCTTATTCTTTTCAAACTAGGTGTCTTGCTGTAGCATTGCAAACATGGATGATGTATGTTCGAGAATTATGTACATGTTTTTTTCCAGTTGTTTGTTGACCCTCATTATAGCAAGCAAATAGATCTAAAAAGAATTATAACAGCATGTTGAAGAAATAACTTTACAAGACATATGAACTGCCCCTGTTTATGCAGTAAAGTTTTCTACAAATTGCGATGAACACAGCCAGCACATACCTCCATTCAGCCATAGGACAAGCGGTTTGTCTGAAGGATCTTGAAGAGCCTCAACAAAATAGTAGAACAAAGCCCTTCCAGCCTTTGCATCCACCGTCACATATCCTGCATATTGGTCAAACTCTGCTACCACTGTTTGCCCTGGCATACATATGATCTTATCCTGCTCCCGTTGATTGTTTGTTGAGTCTCTATGCACTGAGGGACTGGTTCCAGTCTTGAGAGTTGAATGTTGTTTTCCTTGAACAGATTTCCTGTATATTTTCAGTTGATTGAACTCAAGAGGCTGGTTGGCCTGGTCTCTAGTGTCTGTGTTTGCAACACTGAAGTAGAACAAGGACCAAAGTATCAGGAGGCCTCTTTTCATCTTGATAGGATGCGTGTGCATGGGTGTTTGGTGTCTTGGGCTAGGTTGCCATTGGTCAATCTTTATTTATAGAGGGGACATTCTGTTTGCAGTACCATTGAAGAGTCCTCCAAGGAAACCATAATATGATTGATTCTTTGACTTTCTCTGTGCAAGTTGGACTTAAAGCTCTTAATATTCCATTTCATTTGGCATCTATATTTGTAATGGCAATGACATTCATTTAAAATTCTTAGTTCCTTTTGGGGATTGCAACCTAACAAAGTCAGCAAAATTCCTAGATTAAGTGCACTTGTGTGTACAATAGCTATCTCTGGCTCAATTTATCACTATATGGGAAAGAGAAGGAAAATGTATGCAAATAAAAAAAAACCTTGACCTGTGAGGGGTAAGAGTAAGACAGGCTCTAGACATTACATTAACGGGGCGTTTGGATCCCTTCATTTTAAAGGAATTGGAATTCACTCAATAAAGTAACTTATTTAGTTTAGAATTTGGCATTCCACCACTTTCCAAAGTTTAGATATAAGCCTATCTAAAATTCATAGGGTGGAGGATAGGAAATGATTTTATGCATTATTAGAATTTGTTTCTAATCTGTAACTTACATGACACTCTTTGTTCTACTCCTCTATAATAAAAATGTATCACATAAATATATAGGACATCTTGCTAATAATAGTATACAAATATATTTTGTATAAAAGTGAATTAGCTTAATTGATATATGCCTAAATTACTATTATTAAAATGGAAATCAATTCCAGTGATCCAAACGGGGCGTAAGAAGAAGACCTCACGCAGATTGAGAAAATCAGATTGAGGGTGCCTCATCCTTGGCAACATTGATTAAGTGCACTTGTGTATTTTGATCTTTTGGCTTTATTTTGTTACATCCTCTTAAGCTTCTTGTTTACTCAGTTGTTTTCTGCCAACATTCCCAGGCATGTTTACTTTGATGTGTTTTCCTTATGTGTTTCGTAGTCCAAACAAAGGGGTTGTACTTGTGTCTGTTGCTTCTTCTGCCTGCTTTTTAACAGGAGTGCTGTAAACTGTAAAATCACATTTGAAGATATATTTTTTTGATAATCCAGGGATCCCTGAGAGCTGGGTGAGGTTATTATCCTAGAGAAATTTGTTGTTTTCTAGTTTCTGTGTGGTTTGACTTGTTATTCTATTAAATTCAGGTTCTACTTTTGTTGATAAAAAGCTGTGGAATTTTATTAGGATTCATAATTCTTTTGTACTCCTGGTTTCAATTGGTTTAGCTGAAGCTAAACACAATGATGTTGCAACAAATTGCTAAGTCAAGTAAACATGTTGATACTTGTTACTCAGAGGTGACTTGTTGATAGCATATGGCCAGCACCATTCACTGTATTGAAGCATCGGTAGTTGAGATCTTGTCATTTCCACTTCATTGAACTTAAATGTTGCTTCCTTCTCATATATATCTTTGAAAGAATTATTTGATCGACCTTCCAAGTATGTGCACACATTCCATTTTGTTCTTGTGGTGTGGCTTTCAAGCAACATGCCCTTTCATCTGAAACTTTCCTGCAGAAAAGGAAGATTCCAAACTTGAGCCGTGAGTATAGAACAGCTATTTTCACCAAACTGCCACCGCCTGTTGACAATAGCACATCTTCTTCAGGAAAAGGGAACCTGAAAAATAAGATGTTTTAGGAAAGGGATACTCTCGTGGTGTCATTTTTCTTTCTGGTTGTGTCCAAATTCATAACATTGCTATGTTGTCTTTGAATAGACCATCTCTTAGCTTAAATCCATTTGGGCATCATATTGTGTTGGTGCATTTCAATCTTTATTTGTTTTTTCTTTCCAGTTGGTGGTCATGCACTAAGTGGACCCACTCTTTTTTGGAGTTAGAGTTGAAAAACGAGTTAATGGGACAGGAAGAATCAACTTTAGAAGGGAATCCCACTTTCTAGTAGTGCGCATATGCAAAAATACCTTCCAAGACAACACATATTGTCAAGCAAGTGGAAGTAAGATATAAATAGAGCAAGGCTACCAAGGCAGCAAGGAAAATTCCCCCCCTGTTGGTATTCTGGTCCCTTATGAGTTCATATGCTTACAATTACGAATAAAGAAGAACTCTAGTCAAGTTTAACTCTGCCAAAAAAAAAACTCTATGAAAATCATCCTCCAGTGGCCATGCAAAAAGGATTCCCCGACACCAATAGGGACAAAGTCAACTATGCCTTCTTTTGTCCATTTGACTTATGTAGGTTGCAGATTGGGAAGGAACCTGCTCTTTTCTTGAGCAAACCAAGGCGACCTTTGTGTGTTTGATCCACCTTAAATTTGAGGAGGGTGTTAGATGCATGCCTATGGATATGTATCTTTGTTGTACGCGGTTTATCCTGCAACGGTGTATATATTCGTGTCTGCTGAAGTGTATAAGTGGATTGACTAACTTCTCCCAACAACTTAAGCTTTTGGGTTGAACTGGTTAGTGTGTCCACTCTAACATGGTATCAAAGTCAGAGGTTTTGAGTTCGAATTTTGACAGAGGCTTAGTTTGTGCCTCCGTCCTTTTATTTCCACGTTTGCGGCTTTCTATTTGACTGCACGTGAGTGGGATGTTGAAGT
Organism: Zea mays; assembly: GCF_902167145.1. Classification (NCBI taxonomy): domain Eukaryota; kingdom Viridiplantae; phylum Streptophyta; class Magnoliopsida; order Poales; family Poaceae; genus Zea; species Zea mays. The sequence goes on along the minus strand of NC_050096.1, from coordinate 67,229,521 downwards.
GTATAAGTGAATTGTCTACCTTCTTCTAACAGTTTAAGCTTTTGAGTTTAACTGGTTAGTGCATCCACTCTCCACCCTAACAGTGTCTAATGCCCTTGTATTGAATACATGTACTTTTTTTAGATTGTGTCATCCATAAACATCATTTCTTTTGAATTGAAGGGAATATTTAGATTATGCCGGTAATGTTGTTTAATGATAATTGTACATTTTAGCTACTTTCTCATCCTTGATAAAGTCTGCAGTTCATCCAACTAAAATGGATTGGAACCACACGAGAAACATTCACAAACGTACACCTTCCACTATATCCTGGAAGCACAATTTTGTTGTTTTTAGTGAAACGCGAAACGTCTAAGAATCATGAGTTATAAGAAGTCTGTATCTGCCACAAAAAATGCAACCATCTCGATACAAGTATTTCATCAGAACTGTTTAGGTTGGACTTTTTGTAGAAATTGGATGATTCAGAACACAATGTTGGTTCTTTGTAATAATCTCAACAGAAGCAAGTACACTATCACTATGCTTCTGTTTTTTTTTCTGACAAACAATAGTCTATCTTTCATCGTTAGAAACCACAAAAGAGTAGATGCTTGTAAAGTTTCAATCACTCAGGAGGCAGTTTGCCATTCAGGAATGCCGAGAACAGGCTGAGCGCTCTTTGGGGTTGGTAGGTAGGAACCATATGTCCAGCTCCCCGGACTGTTGCAAATATCAGACCTTTGTACTCAACAACATAGCCTCCAACCTGCCATCTCATAAAGAAACAACTTCAGAATCTTATATGGCAATAAATTGTTATACTATATCGTTTAGTTTGTCCATACCTCACCATCATCAGAATACCATGCCCGCCATGATGAATTTATCTTCAGCCCCAGGATGTCTAATGAATACAGCGTTGAAGTTACTGGGCAAACGGCATCAATGTCACCACTGAAAGATAAAATATATCATTTCTTAGTAGGGTGGTTTAAGCAGATATAGAGATTAAATAAACATTAGAGCGTGTTTGCATGAATGGAATTGCTTCAGTTTTATTTTTTGGATTTCAATCAAAGTTGGACCGATCCTAAGGATTTCGACCAAATGACCTGTATCCAAACAGGCACTTCATAATGCTTGTGGACTTACCTATACAGCAATGTGTTAACTCCACTTGAAATTAATTGTTGAATAGATGGTAACATAGAGACTTGGTCATTTCCAGTTATATATATAAAGAACAGGAACAGGAACAAAGCAGAGAAGAAACCCAGAAAAGGAAAAAAAGCAAAACAAAAGGGAAGCTAAGAAGACAAACAAGATGGAACTTAGCCATTCACTAATAACAGGGAGATAACTCTTCTTTGATGATGCATAAATCCATGCTTAAACTTTAATGCTTGTGGATTTACCTATACAGCCATGTGCTAACTCCACTTGAAATTAATTGCTGAATAGATGGTAGCATAGAGACTTGGGCATCTTTCCAATTTTCGGGAGAAATGATATTACTGGTGCTCAGAAAGAATACATAACTTGGTTAACTGATTTAAGGCTGAGTTTTATTAAGAAATACTTGCAAGAACATCAGCTACGTTTGTTTCACCTGCAATCCGACCATGGTTGCTTCAATCTTGTGGTGTTAGCATGAAGTGCTCTCTGCACCTCTTGGCGGTTCAGATATGACCGCATATAGTAACTGGCACAGGGGTCATTGTTGGTTACCTGCAACACTATACTGTGAGTTATGGAGATGTTGAACTTGTTTAAAATCTGTGAGAACATTTATACCGAGGCATGCTGCTTTTGGGGATCAGAAGCATTCCAGCAGAACGGTGCATAGATGTTGGATTCATCGATGAGGCCCTTCTCATTGTTGGCTTCTTCTATCGCGGTTCTACAGAGTCCTGTGTATGTTCCATTAAAGCCGCAATTTTCCTGGACTGCAGTGTGAGTTTCTTTGGAGATCATAGCATGTGTCCAGTAGTAATCGATGATTGCTCTTGTGTTTGTGTCATCATCCAGGTATGCATTCCCAATCTGTTCCAACAAGTAAATGCCAGAAGCCCAGAATGTAATATGGTATACACTGACTCAATATCCTTTGAAGCATTACAAGCTACTGAATGTTATTGTCACAAAACTTACAGCAACTCCTTGGAGATTGATCATAGTGGTGTTTATGATTTTGTTATTTGACAGAATAGTGTTGGCGAGCTGTGGTATGTAGTGTCCGCCATAACTTTCACCCGTTAAAAAGAAGCTGTGGCCCTTGTACTCTGGGAACCTCTCAAGCCAATTGACGAGGAAAGTATATGCATCTGCTGCAGTGCTCCTGTCACCAGTGTTGTTGTAATCTGATGTTCTGTTCGAGTATGAGAAGCCAACACCAGCAGGGCTCTCAAGGAAGAGCATGTTTGCCACTGCCATCAAGAAATTATCAGTCAACACGGAGGTATTCTAAGTGCAATTGTCATAAATAACTGCAATCAACATACCACTGTTCCATGCATATTTGTTTTTGGACAGTGTCTTGTTATCTCTGTTGACGAAGAATGGCCCAATTTCATGCATAGCTCCTCCCAGAGAAGAGCAACCGGGCCCTGAAATTTCACGGTAACCTTTTTTTTAATTGTAAAGAATGTCCCACGATAAAATTGTCAGCCATATGGTTTTTTCAGGGACATATCTGCTAAATTTGCTAACGGAAGGGTAACTTGTGATTACTTAAGACCAGCAGCCTAGGAGCCCAAGTATGAAATATACATACTAATGGAGTAACTCTTAGCATTTAGTGTGACAGATCTGTTACAGATAAAACACTCTGTTATCCAATTAGGAAGAATAATCCTCAACCTTCCACTTTAGGCAAGCAGCACAGGAACATGTCCTGGATGTCTTAGCGTTTACTAAAAACATAAAGCAGACTGAAAGGGATGCTAGGGAGAGTGCCACCAGGACCAGATCAAGTTTAGATGGACAGATATTTGGTTGCCTTAGCTTTAGAAAGATTTCATCCACTTTGCACTCCCACTCGTTGTGCGGTTATCTTTTCTCCTACCTGATGCCTCTGCCATCTCTCTGAGCCACCGTTGGAGATCTCACAATATTATCTCCTCTCTATGTTCTAATCTTGCATGTTTCCTGATTACCTTCCTCCTTTCCTCTGCTTTTCTATTGTCGTTGTTCCCTTTCATGTCGCTGGAAGGGAAACTGTATGTAATCAAAAGAAAATTTTGACAAATCTTCACCGTTTTTTGGTATGCTTATTTTTCTTCAACAGAGGCAAGATGTTAAAAATATCATAGATTTGCCTACCTTATTATACTGAAATGTTTACATCGTTTTCTCACTGATTCAAGTTCATAATTTGATTAATTGGAAGCTTCTATGGTTGAGTAGTTGAGATGTTGATAACTGTTCATCAGGCTTGGTACTAGGAACTGTCAAATTTTACCCTGGACACAGCCTGCCTTGATAACTTCCTTTTGATCAAGCTTCTGTTGTATCATTTCCTAGATATTAAAGGATTATAGTTCATCTGTACTAGTATTCTTGAACTATTTAAAATACCTTTTATCCTCTCCATTTAATTGCCATGCCGCATTATCCTTATCAGTGATATTCAGATGATGAAAATTATGTTCCAATATATTTGTGCAATTCTGTTATCAGAAAACAGGAAAATAAAGAAGATGCTTATGATTGAACAATGGCCTGAGTTTATGCAAGGATTGAAAATCAGGCATTGCACAATACAGAACTTCAATGAAGGTTATGGGTTGTTGATACTCTGGTACCAAATTAGTCATATACGTACTATATCATTTAAGATTTTACTGGTTGGGAGTCAGGAGAGTCTAAAATGTAAAGCCTGTTGTGGGGTCTACAAAGTATGTACTTAGGTCAGTTGGCCTAACAATCTGTAGAATTGTGCCCTGTTTATATAAGCAAATAATAGCCAGCTCCTTTTCCACTTCAACACACTAAGGCTGATAGTAGGTATGGACTATCAGCTTCCGTTTTCCTTTCCGTCCCTCTTGGGCAAGCAACTAATGCAATCAACAATAAATTCTTCCAATAAATGACTGTGGATGTTTTGTATTTGCTAGGACACTAGCAGGAGAGAGAGAAAAAAAAACTAGTATCTGGTGCTGATCTGTAGTAAGTTCCAACTGTTTTTCAGTTTTGAACCATGAAACCATGCTTGTATCAAATGGATGGTCAGGGCAACTATGTTCCCATCCCTTTTTGGTAGACTAACAAGATCAAATAAAACAGCAGGCAAGCAGAGTATAGAAGCGCACTTGTGTGATGGTTAGTAGGCTCCTTACCTCCATTGAGCCACAGGACCAATGGCTTGGTAGATGGATCTTCAGCAGCAGCCTCTACGAAGTAGTAAAAGAGGGCCTTTCCAGACGTCTCATCGACCGTGACATAGCCGGCATACTGATCAAAGGTGGCCTTCCCCGGCTGCCCAGGAAGCTCACTGATCTTGTCAGCCTTCTTCAGCCCATCTTGCAGACCCACATAAACTGGCTGATCCATGCTCCACATTTCACTGTCTAGACTGTCATGTCGCATTTCCATTCTTGACCTTGAGAACTCCTGCAACCGGCCAGCCTCATCAGCAAGCGACGTTTGTGTGAGCACTAGGCAGAGCAAGTGGATGACAAATGCATCTCTTCTGATCTTGGAGACCAGAGGAGAACGCCTGTGGCGAGGATTTTGCATGTTCTGGTGGTGCTGTTTGTCTGGCCTACTCTGGGTGGGTTTCGAGGTTCCTTATATATGATATCTATCTCGCTGGGTTCTTTGATTAGAAATGGACGACAAATGCATCTCTTCTGATTTCGGTTCGTATGTAACCCCATTACTAGCTCTGCGTCATCGTTCTTAAGAGTATTTCCTAGCACTTAAAACTTCTCTGTTCATATGTTCTGCAGCATCGTTCAAGCAAGATGAAGTGACCATGTATAGCGATTGAAATGGCCGGAATCTGTATCGTCAATTAAAGAGCACATGAACCAGAAGAGCGATTGGCCTTGCATCAGCGTCAGGTATCTTGTTCCATTCTTTTCTCCCGCTCGGTCTGGCATCACAGGTTCCAAGAGGCATCCATTCGTGCTGCTATTATTATAGGATAAAAAATAGAAAGATACTTCATGCTGCGTGACCCGAATACGTATTTTCCAGCTTTATTGTCCGATGGGGTCTACATAACAGTGCACTTGTTCTGTACATGGTTCATCTTTCTGAGTGCACGGTGACTGTTATTCTTTTGGCAAGATGGATTCTTGCTGAGCGAAGCTCTGCCAGTTGAAAGCGTACATAAATATTCTCGTTCTACGAAGCAGTGCTGTGACGTTATAATCTGAACAGTTTTTTGAGATCTGAGCAGCAAATTCAGCAACAGCTTGTACCAGGCGTCAATGGGATTGGGAAAGGCTTTTTTAATCGGCCACCGAATCACGGATAGCAGGCTATTGAACTGTTGGTAAGTTGTGGCATGCTACATCAGAGATCTGTCAGTTTCGGATGCACGTATCCCGGCCTCTGCCTGCTGGCTGCTGCTACTCATGTAGGGGATGTCTGGCCAGCCGGGGATCACCTCCAAACGTGTGAATTGTTGATCCTGAGCTACCTAACCTTTTAGCGGAGACAAATAGTTTCTTAGGGGTATTTAGAACTTATCTAATTTATAGAACTATTGCTAGTTCATCTATTCCAAGTTTTACCTCTTTTTGGTTGGATTTGAATTGATTCTGACTTAGAAATTGAACTGTTGAACTTATGAACATGTAAATCAAATACTAGTCAAACTAGTTAGTTCGAATGGTTGTGATGATCATTAAGCACCACAAATCAATATATAAAATGGTTCAAGGCCATTTCCCTTTCAACTGGCCATATGCTTCGAATGACATAGGTAGGATCGGTCAGTTTGGCTTGTAGCACGATGATGTCTTTGTTAAGGGCATAGGAAAATAGTTTAAGATAGGTAGCAGAGAGAACCTCTGTGCCCCAAGGATCATCCCAAAGTTGGACTGAACGACCATCTTCTATAGTAAATCGAGAGAAGCCCTTATATGTGTTTAAGGTTTTTAACGTATCATTCCACCAGAAAGATCCCACTTTTTTGGCCGAAGGAACCTGTCCACGATTATAATGGTTACTCCAAATCAGGTTGGCCCACGGTAGCTGTAATATGTTAAAGAGTTTGTGCAGACTTTTCATCAGCAGTGTTTCATTGTGTGCTTTCAGATTAATAATTCCTAAACCACTAATTTTGGTCTGCACGCCAATTCCTAGTCTGTCAGCCTGTGAGAGTAAAATAACAGTGGTTGATAGACGTCGCTCAATTTTTTTTTTTGATTAATGGCTAGAAAGCTTCTAGTCTTGGTTTGGTGTGTCCCATAGGTAGCCCCAAATAAGTGAAGGGAACTTCCCAATCTGGCAGTGAAAGGTATTGTTAAGGATATTCATATTTTCTTCTAACACATTGAGGGAGTAATTGTTGGATTTGTGGTAGTTGACATGAAGACCTGTTGATTCTGCAAATGAGTCCAGGTTTCCTTTAGAAAGTATAGTTGTTTTGGACATGCTTCCATGACCAATATAGTGTTATGGACATACTTAATAATAGCGAAGTCACTGCCACAACCATGTGGGAGGGGTAATCTAAGGAGGCCAATTCTGTTTAGAAGTATTTGAGAAGTTCCTGATTCCATGATCAAGTTACCTCTGTCATCTCCGTGAAATTAAAGGAATTGAAACATTCATAATCTACCATAAATTGTAAAATAATTTAGGTCATTAATTCCTCCTAAGCACCATGTACCTGCTATTAATACCTATCACCAAGCTCAAGATACGACAAGTACAAAATCTATTCACGGTTATTACATGCAATTTTTTAACTCAAACCTGTTATATGATTTCTTAGATATCTTGTACTTCCTCCATCCCAAATTAAAATTCATTGTAGATTTTTAATTCATTTATATAATAATTGATGTATGTGTATGAATCGTCCATTTGAATATAGATATATAAACTAAGAGCTAAAGAGATAACGAATTTGAGACGGAGAGTATTTTAGAGTAGAGACAGTATTTTAGAGTAGAGACGGAGAGTATTTTAGAGTAGTGAGAGTAGTTAGAAAACCAAAGATCCACTGTTGGTTAGAAAAACCATAATAATACATAAAAAGGAATAAATCAGTATTTAAATAACATTTATAACTTTAAAGGATATGCAAAAGGCAATGTAGTATTAAAACTGCTTAACTAGTGTTAGTTAGAAAAATGAATCTGAAAGTTACCATTGGGATGATATGTAAAAAAAACTATCCCTTCGTTATGTTTTGATTTTTTAGGTACACTACTTTTATCTAGACATAGTTTATATCTACTTAGAAGCAAAAATAATATATATAGAAAAAACAAAAGCTTCTTTATGTTATTATGTATCTAGATATAATGTATATATACTTATATTATAAAAGTAATGTACATAGAAAAGCAAACATGTCTTATATGATTATGTGTGATAAGTTTGGGTCAATTAAAAAAATATATGATAGAATAACACTCTATTGTTCAGTAGTGAAGGAGAGTCGGACGAAAACATGAGATAGACTTTTAGCTATTTAATATTAGGTATATGTATAAATATAGATGGATATATACTAAGTCTAGCGGACTAACAACTAGTCTATCTATTTAGTTTTTTTATAGGAATTAAAAAATATTTTTTAGCACTACGGATGACAATTTAACCCGTAAAATCAGATGAAGATTTTGACCCGTGGGTGTACCCACACCCGACCCAAAGTTTCGCGCGTGCGGATGTGAGTTTCTATTTCAATCCGCGGTGATCCGTACCCGACTTGAAATTTGGTTCACTCTTTATTTTGTGCAAAATGATTAAGATACAATAATAATTATTTAAGTAAGTAACTTGACTAATGATTCATGAAATATTTTTTGCTACTCAACACGAAAAGGCTTAAAATCCATAGATATAATTCAATTATTGTTGGCACTTAATTTCTTATAGCTAAATTATTGTTTAAGAGTGTACACTCTAAAAACTCGCCGGTGACCCGAAATTTGATGGGTTTAGTGAGTGTTTGGAATTGTACCCATGGGTGTGATCGCGAGCGGGTTTAATTAGGCTTCATGGGTGCGATCACGAACATGTTTTTGCTCCACCCAAATCAAATCTGACCCATTGCCATCTCTATTTAGCACCGTGAATTCAAATAGGACCCTAGGTGGCGAGGCCTAGTTAGTTTGTGAAATAGTATTAGGATCGTGGGCCTATTTGGATGGATTAGGACTAATAATTAGTAATCCTATTAGCTTTTATATATCGTGACTACTATAGTACTATACTAACAATTACTTTATCTATTTAGATTTTTATAAGAATTAAAAACTAATCAAATCAGTTGTTAGTACTATGAATTCAAACAGGGCCCAATAGTATTAGGATCATGGGCCAATGTTAACTCTGCACAATTGGGCGCCATTGGCACCAACTCACTCAGGCTTTCTATGGGAGTAGATGGAGATTAACCCAGGGCACAGAACCCCTACGACCTTGTTTGAGTAGATGGAGTACTCAAACAAAGCCTACGGGATTTGTGGATCCCATTGAACTACAATTTTAGTGACGACACAGGGCGTAGCAGTACTGATGAATGAGGTTATTTCTAAATTTGAACATGAGAATTTGTGGGTCATAGGTTGCTTATACTTTCATGAATATATTATTTTACCTGGTTAAAGAAAAATATGAAATAGACAATAATAACATTCTAAATAGTTTAATGTCAAGTAAAAATGGAAATAATTTAGCATGTACATTGTAAGGATCAATGGATAAAATAACATTATTAGTTAAGCTGAAAATAGTGATAAATTATTATTAAATTAGCATGTCCTGTTAATGCAGAAATCTCAGCAAGTAAATAAAATAAGAAATCATACTAACATCATGTACCGATGAAGTATTCCCCAGATTGATGAAGCATCCTCACAAGAAAGTAAAGGAACATATATAGGTCGGCTTCGTAGGTAAGCGACCTATGTTGATCTTACCTTTGCCGTTATCATCGTTGCTATTTGTATCAATTGAGTTGAACATCTTTTGATCTTTGGCCATATGTTGAATGCATCCACTTTCAAGCATCCAATGCCTTTCTTTGGCATTGTAAGGCTATCTCTAACAACCTTCATATTTAACTCGTTATCCCACAACCTATTTAAAACTTTATTATATTATGTAAGCAGTAAAGTCTACAGTACAAAACAGTATTTTACTCGGCCATATACACTCTGCTGAGCATGGCCTAATTCTCCTACAAAAGGAAATCAATTTATTTTAGCTACCAAAAGTTTCTTAGGTCCTCCAAAGTTAGTGACTAAGCTTTTCGGCACTCAAATGCCTTTCTTCTTTGAGCCCAGAATGGGTGTATCAATAAACTTAGCATGAACACTATTTGCACCCTTAGAAAAGTAACAAGAAAATTAAAGTTAATACATGATATGGTATTTTTCTTGCTCTTATAACCCTTCTCTAAGTGCTCCACTTATTTGCACTTGCTGTAATAAGTCCTATTACTTCTCACAGATTGAGTCTTGTGGGAACCAAGGTGTCGTTTGGTTCACATATTTGTAACGTAATGGGTAACTGATAACGTTAAATCATGTTTGTTTTAGTCCAATCATAATCCGATACCACACTAAAAATTGATACCAGCCTATTCAAATTTGTTACCACTAGTAATCGATCGTAAACCGTTACCATTACCATTTACGTTACATTTTTTGAACCAAACAGCACCCAAATGTCTTTATTTCGCCACTCCTTAGGACATAGCGTAAGCCCTCTTTATTAAGAGAGAGCTGCATCTAATCCTATATAACAGTCAATATATGCCTTTTTTAAAACTTTTTTGCCGGTTTGTAGCTTTGATTCTAAGGGTATATTTGTTTTGAGGAAAATGGTGGATAGGATATGGCTATCTATGATTATGACATATGGATATCCATGTTGTCCGCTTGGTTTGATGTATATATAGGACAAACTATTTTTATGTTTGGTTAGATGATGAGAGTGGATGGGATGACAACACTCGACTAATTACATCAATATTTAAAGACAACAAACAACTATAAAATAATAAACATGCCCTAAAACTAATTTTGTCATGATAATCATTAATTACAAATAAAATGATTTAATTAGCACCGCTATTATACTAGTTGGCATACAAAGCATGCACTAATCAGCATATTAGTATTTTTAAAATTAATCATATCATCATAATTACTAAGCAATAATATATCGTACTAATAATTTTTAATTCTCTACTAAATTAAAGCATCAGTTTCAACGGTTGTCCCACGTCATCGTTTTACAAATAACCCCTCACATCTATTTCAAATTAACCCGCTGCACGCCCGTCCCCTCCGTGCAACCAACCTCTACGTCCCAAACCACACTTCCGCATATAGATGGCTAAACGACGGCCCAGCATGGGCCCGCTAGGCCCGACGCCCGCGGGCCGCAGCTCTGGCCCAGGTACGGCACACCGGCTGCTGACTGTGCCGGGCTGGCCCGTTAGCCCGTCGGGTCATTTGGTTAAAACAACGTAAAATATTTAAAAAGTGGTGTCGGAGGTGGGGTTTGAACCCACGCCCTGATGGAAGAAGGGCGAGAGACACTGGGTGAAGCCGTCTAACTAGTAGAACTTCAATCACTCAATCTATACCACTATAATTCATCAGTTCAAACTTTCCAAAACCCACCCAACCAAATCTACTAACACTACATTTAACATTTGGATGAAGATATTCAACTTTGGAATTTAGAATTGGCATTGGTCAGATGTAAATACCGCTATTTGGATGCTCAAGAATTTGGAATTGGAAACATCTCAATATCAAGAACTACCGAAATTCGGCTCTTTGCCGAGCGTCAATGATTTGTCGAGTTTCTTTTTTCGGGCACTCGGTAAAGAAGGTATTTGCCTAATGCCAAACAAAAAAACACTCGTCGAACAAAAATACTCGTCAAAGAACTTCTTTGCCAAATGTTTTTTCGACACTCGGAAAAGAAACTCTTTATAGAGTGTTTTTTGCACTAGGCAAAGAAAGCTTGTTTGCCGAGTGTTTTTCCGACACTAGGCAAAGAGCTTTGTTACTGAGTTTTTTTAACACTAGGCAAAGTCAATTTTCAAATCATATTTTGAAGCTATAAATTAATTCAAATGAAAAAGTTTTCAACTACAAAGTTGTATAACTCGTCATCAAGATGCATAATTTTGTTTTGGTCATTTATTCATATGACAAATCAAACGTAAATTTGTTCACAAAACTTATATCTCTCTTATAGTTTATGAAACTACAATTGAGATGTATAAGATTTGTGAAGAATGATAAACCACCTTGTTGGATGAATAAATGATTAAACAACCAAAATAAACTTTGTAAATCTTGAGGAGTTATAAAATTTTATAGTTGTCAACATTTTGATTTAAAGTTATCTTGTCAACGACAACTATATCAGAGTTTAAAAAAATCAATTTTTTTCAAAAGAATACAGATGAAAAAACCACCAAAACAAAAGTTTTAGAGTATTGAAACATCATGAAACTTTGTAGTTGACAACTTTTTAGCTTAAAACCATCTTGTCATGCAAAATTATTTTTGAATTTTAAATTTCAAAAATTTTCAAACAACCTCGGATGGAAAAACGAGCTAAATAAAAGTTGTACGTCCTGAAATGTTATGAAATTTTGTAATTAACAACTTTTTTATTTGAAATCATCTTGTCATATAAAAATATTCTTGAAGTTTTAAAATTTGAAATTCAAATTTTATAAACGACCTCGGATGAAGAAACTGTCAAAATAAAAGTTGCAGATCTCGAAAAGTTATGTAACTTTATAGTCGACAAACTTTTCATTTGAAATCCATTTAGTGCCTCAAAGAATCAATTTACACTTGGTTTTTTATAATATGTGGAGAAGAAAAACATGATATAGACGCGATTGAGGTAGTGGTGTAGTGGTACCAGTAGAGGAGGTTATATGTAAGAGAGGTTGCGAGTTTAAATCTCACCGATCACAAAAAAAAATGTATTTGGTTTAATAAATGGTGAAAAATGATAGGACGGTGGGTTCAGCAATGGCCTTGGCAAGGGGGTTGTTCCTCTAATTTAAAAAATTGCTATTTTTAAGGTTTTTGTGATTCTTAATTTGTCGATAAAGGGCTTTGCCGGATGCCTTTGCCGATAAAATAATTGTCGAGCGACAAAGGCTTCGTCGAGTGTAAAAAGGCATTTGTCGAGTGTTTGGGATACTCGACAAAAGAGCCAAATCCCGATAGTTTGTTCCTCTAATTAAAAAATTTGCTATTTTTCAGGTTTTTTGCGATTCTTAATTTGCCGAGTGCTTTTCTTTCGGCAAAAGCTTTGTCGAGTGCCTTTGCCGAGCGACAAAGGCTTCGTCGAGTGCAAAAGACATTTGCCGGGTGTTTGGGATACTCGACAAAGAGGTAAATTTCGATAGTGAAATGGTATTTGCCGCACCTTGACCCCATCACCTTAATACCGAGCTCCATCCATCGACTTTACGTTGAATTGGCCGCAAACAGAAATTGAATTTCCCCGATTCATAAGATTCCAAAAACCAATTTCACGTTCACCTAAACAACAGATATGAATTGTGGCCCATTTCAATAATACGACTGATTTGTTATTCTCCCCAATTCAATTCCATGCTCTCAAATATATACCTACATCCAGCCTCCCCGTCCCGGCCCCCGCGTCTCCGCCGCCGTTGTTGTAAGTTGTAACGTTAGCATACGGGCTAAATATAATGCAAGTATAGTGTATAAAAGCACCACTGGGCTGGCTTACCCTTACTGAAGCCTAGTTGCAAAGTTAAGTATAACAACTCGGAAATCCTTAAGTTTTTACCCTAGGTATATGCAACTTATTGAGTTTTTTATATAGAGAGGAAAAACATACAAATTGATATATGTTGTAGGTAGGTATTAAATACGAACATGTGTTATCGCAAAGATGAGAAGAAGTGGTTATATGGAGTATTACCGAATTGGAACGAGCAGGCAGCAAGCAAGGGGTTCCGCGCGCGATCGACAAGTGTTGGCAACTTTAACATACTGCATGTCATGTCACCAAGCTAGTCCATCCATGCATCACCTGCTTTTCTATCTTCGTTTTGGACGGCGACGGCAACGCATACGCATGCATGTCTGAATCGAACTGTGTGTGTGTGTGTGTCACTGATGTGTCGTCGCAACATGATCACACGCAAGGAAGGAAAGATGGTCGAAAAGGGGGGCTTTGCATGCATGCATGCGCTGAGTGTGGCCTAATTTCCAGCCGCAGTCCTGATCTTGACGCTTTAGTCGCGGCGGCCCGGCCGGTCGGTCGACCGTGCGGTGCGGGCGCCTTTTGCATGCCCTCCCCGGCCTGCGTGGCCACTACGCCGGCCGTGCCGCCGGGTCACGCCACCGCGCGCGCGGTAGCTAGCCGAGGACCACCTCGCTCGCGCTCTGGAGCGATCACGTGCGCTGCGGCGGCGGCGGCGGCGGCTTACTTATTAGGCACCACACCGGCGCGGCGTGCCTTCCTTCCTGGCAAAGAAACCCTCGCCGGCCGGCTGCTTTTTTTTTATTAGGGGCAGCATGCATGTATGCAGTGCAGGTGATCGAGGATGGCCGGCAAGGCATGTTGCATAGCTAGGCGGCCGCCCCAGCGAGTGACAGAGATTCTAGGCCCACCATTAACGGATGCATGGTGGATACTCCTGCATGCACATATATATGATGATCCCTCGTTAAGCTAGCAACATTGCAACAACCGTGAAAAAAGAGGCACAGAGATTCACTGTCAACGCCACTGCACCATGATGCATTATGCATGGCCAATCATTTGTTTGTTGTGTCATCGATCTGCTGGTATATACTAGTATATGGATCGAGGGAGGGATGAATGATCGATCGCACGCACCCACCCACCCAGCCACCCCTGGAAAAGCGGCACTGCTTTTTGCTCGTGCGTGCGTGGTCGCATATTGGGCTGCAAGCCTGCAAGTGCAAGCAATTAGCCGGCCAGTTCATTCCCGGCATCTCCCCTTGAGATGTGTGTAGTGCTGCTACACTATTAATTAATTGTTCCACTAGCTAGCTTGACTGTTGACTCTTACTCCTACTATTATTGCTGGAGTACGTATTAGCTAGCTTGTTAATTGGACGTATGTATATGTGCACATGCCATCGAACATAATTGTAGAGGCAAGATCCCCCCACATGCATGCATGCATGCATGGGTCTCCGATCCATCATCGCGCGCGGTACAGAGAAGAAAAGTCTCCTGGATCTTCTCCGATTCAGACGTAAATAATCTGCTGGCATCCGCGTACGTTTCCACTTCGCTCCATTGTACTTTGGGCATTGCACCGTCCTAAGGACTACATAGGCATGAGATGTATATATATAGTATACTGTATGCATCCATGCCTCATGCCTGTGCATTCAGGACACACACTATCGGACACAACAGCTTTGTCGAGGGCGACACTCAGCAAAGAAGTCTTGGTGAACTGTACTTCGGCGACATCTTATTTGTCGAGTACTTTTTTGTCGGTCACACGGCAAAGACTTCACCGAGTGCCACCTGGTTCTCGGTAAAGAGAAGTCGCCGTCACGGAGCCAAGTGACGGTGACGGAGACTTTGCCGAATGTCTTCTGTATCGGCCCTCAACAGAGCAAACGGGAGCACCAGTGGGCCCCTTTGACAGTCTCTTTGTCGAGTGCCTCAGACACAACACTCGGCAAAAAAGCTTTACCGGTTCCCAGGTGCGTCTTCTTTTGCCAAGTGCTATGTTCATGGCACTCGGCAAAGTGCCTCTTTTGCCGAGTGTTACACTCGGCAAAGTGATCATAATATCCCTTTTTATTTGTTTTTATTATTCCATCCAAACAATAGAAAAATATATCACATAATCATCACATATATCACATAATCATCACATAAATCATACATACCACATATCTCACGAAGATCATAAATAGCACAAATATTACCACATCAAACAAGTTCAGATACAAACATAAGTCTCCAACACTCACAAACGTATAAGTCTCAAGTATCTCACAAAGTATTACCAACATCAACAAGTTCAGACCAAGTTATCTCACAAAGTATTAACAACACCTACAAACATAAGATCATGTCCACAAAGTAAATCAGCGAGGTGGGCGGCTCGACTGGTTCGACGAAGGGTTGGGCGATCCATGAGGGTTGTTCGATGCTGCTGATTATAAATGGTAGAATCCCCATTCATAATGTTGTGCTTAGTATGAATATTATCTTTAATGAACTTGTTATGCTTTCTAAAAACCTATCTATCGATACTCCTATTGAGAGGGAGAAAATAAGTGTACATGTAGAGCACTTAGTTGATGCACTAGATATTGATAATGTTGTTGTTCAAGATGCACTTATTGTTGAAATTTCTCCAAATATTGATGGTTCTTCTATTGTTGAGCATTCTTCTCTAGGTTGTAGCCTCCACAACGTTCTATTGATATTGATAGGTTCTGAAGACATCCTAAACCATTTAAAAAGGCTAATCGAAGAATGCAATGTTCCTTATACTATAAGTGTTGTAGAAAAGATTGAAGGTAATTCATATATCCTTCTAATTATTCTAAGGCTATTACTTCTACTGATTACAACAAATGGATGATCGCTATGCAAGATGAGATGAAGTTACTTGGAAAATTGGTACTTAGGATTTAGTAAAATTGTCTAAGGACAAAAATCCGATTCGTTGAAAATGGATTTTCAAAATAAAGGAAGCATTTATCCTAGTGATCTAGCAAGGTATAATACAAGGTTGGTTGCTAAAGTTCATAGCTAATTTCTAGGTATCGATTTCAATGATGTCTTTCGTCCTTGGTTGTTAAGCACAGTTCCATTTGCACTTTTCTTAGTATTGTTGACATGCATGATTATGAACTTGAACAGTAGATGTTAAAACTGTATTCTTACATGGAGAGCTAGAATAAGACATTTATATAAACCAACCTAAAGGTTTTGTTATTACTGAAAAGAAAACTTTGTCTGCAAGTTACAGAAATCACTTTATGGTTCGAAGCAATCTCTTCGGAAATGGTAAAAGAAAATTGACTCTTTTATGTTCGATCGGCGTGCAGGCAGAGGGAGCAGCAGCTAGCCAGCATACACGACGGTCGATTAGGCCGGGCCCCGGCCGGCGTGCTTGTTGCCATAACGAACGGCAACGAGATCCCAGTTCCAGAAGCTTACGCACTCGAGCGTGACGTCACGCCTGCACCATAGACTGATGCTTCATCAGCTGCCAGCGCCAGCCTGGAAGCTACGTAGGCTGTTAATTAGCTTGACGAGCGATCTGAGGTGACCAATCAATGCGTATGCGTATGCATAGGTTTGGAATATAATAGGCCACGAGACGTACCGTATATATGGCCGTGAAGCTACAAGGCAAGGTACACGAAAGCAAGCAAGCAAGCGAACGCTACCTGATCAGACGGTGCCAACCAAGCAACCAGCCTCCGTTTTCCTGCATTGACACGCTCCATGGCGCTGGACCGCTCCTTTATTAATAACTTCCGCGCGCGGCACAGCAGGCATCATCGACGACGATGGCGACGCCGCATGGGCTCCGAGTCCGTCGCAACGTGCCGTGTTTTTATGCATTGTCCATCCACCCGATCGAGATCCATCCATCGGCGATCACCCGTCTCATCTCATCCCATCCTCCCCCCTCACCGTACGCGAATGCTCTTGTGATGCTTTGCTGCCTGCCTGCCATGCATGCATGCATGCCGGCCGGTGTGCGTGGCGACCGAGACGGGAAACCAAGCAACCACTTCATGTCTCGTTCCCGGCCGGCCCTGCCCTCGGCCGCCTCGGTATATGTGGTGGCGAGAGGACGCACGCACGCCCGGGGGGGGGGGGGGGGGGTGCATCGGAACCGGTAGTGCGGCAACGTCGCCGGACGCCGGCACTGACGACGACGCGCGCTAGCTGCCCCCGCACGTTCTCGTTACTGGCGACTGGCGAGAGATGGCGACGGGGCGGCATGGCCTGTCCAGCTAGATTCGTCTCCGATGTTGCTTGAGACTGTCTTATTAGCGTCGGCATCTGCAAGAATGCAACGTTAGGGATGACACTAGGTCGGCCCGCGATCGCACCCCGCAACGTCTACATAAACCCACTGGAACCCGTCGGGTTTTAGGTCATCACCCGTGGATTTTACTTATTATATAATTTTAAACAATAATTCAACTATAAGAAATTAAGTACCAACAATATAATTGAGTTATTCTACAGATTTTAAGCCTTCTCATGTTGAGCAGCAACACAACATTTCATGAACCATTAGACAAGTTATTTATTCAAATTAATTACTATTGTATCTTTATCTTTTTTTGCACAAAATAAAGAATGAACCAATTTTTGGGTCGGATGCGGGTCACCCACGGGTTGAAATAGAAACTCGCACGCACACACGCGAAGCTTCGGGTCAGGGGCGGATTGCACCCGTCGGGTCGAGTATTCATCAGGTTTCAGGTTTTTGGGCTGCACTTCGTTTTTAGCTAGCCAGGCCTTCGTTTTGGGTAAGCTGCACTGCATGATGATGAAATTAAGGCCCCCTTTTGGTAGGGCTCTTTTGTCAACGCTTAAGCTCTCGCTTTAATTCCAAAAATAGCTGCCTCTCTAATTTTAGGAATAGTCTCTAGAGGAGCACCCTATTTGGTTACAAATAGAGATGGGAATGGCGACCTGATCCTTGATTCCCCGCCGGAAATTTCTCTATTCGGAGATGTAGATGAGGGTAATTTAGTTCTCACGAGAATCAAAATGGGAAAACTTTGTTCTCGCCGGGTTCGCGGGGACATGGATGAGAATTATCTCTCGTCCCCATTCCCCGCATACCTGCCCTCACAAACTTCTTTTCATCTAAATTAGTCTATTAATATGTTAAAATTATACTATAACTTCAATATATAGTCTATTATAAAACCATAAACTAAACTCTAAAAATATGTCTCTTATAATTTTAAATCTTGTTTGTTCAATTTATATTAATTTAATATTATTAATTTAAATTTTTCTCTAAATATTATATTTTCTGATGGGGACAGATTCCCTGCTCCCAAAATTTCCACATAGAGACATGGATGGGAGAAAAAGTCTCTCCATGAGAGTTCGTGGGGATGGGGACAGGGATGAACAGCCAGAATTACTCGTTGTCATCCCTAGTTTAAAACATAGCTTCTCCTACTTCTACTTTAACGGAGGAGAGAAAGACAGAAGAGAACCGGAGAAGCCTCTATTTTGGGCTCCTGACTTCGCTCAGTTTATGTGGGTATGGAGAAGCCAATAGAAAGCCTCTTGTTTGGTAGTTTTTTTTTGTTTGAAAAAAGCTATCGAGCGAACCTTTGAAATAGACGTATCAAAGAAGGCCTAAACAACAATGGACTTTTTTTGAAACTCGTTAAACATCTCCAACATGAATTACTATATTGAGTTGTAAAAATTAAAATAGAACTTAATTTAAAATGTTTAGAGCCACACAAACATTTGCATCTCCAACGGTTAAATCTTATACCATATTATTAGAAAATAGATCATATTATTTAGGAAATAAAATATTAGAAATAGTGTACGAAACGAGGATAGAGCTCTAGCATATGTTGTCTTATATTTAGGACTTGAGAGAGTCCAAGTATTATAACTATTTAATGTTTTTTTGAAATAGAACCGCTGATGAAACATATTTTTAGTGTTAGAGTTTAACTACCACTACCGGAAACGAGTGCTTTGCCGAGTGCCCGAAGCACTCGGCAAAGCCTTAAAAACACTCGTCAAAGGCTTTACCGAGTGTGGCACTCGGCAAAGAAGGCTCGGCAAATAGTGCATCGGCAAAGCCTTCTTTGCCGAGTACTTTTTCTCGGGCACTCGGCAAAGAAAAACAGCCGTTACGGCGACGGGTGACGGAGACGACGTCTTTGCCGAGTGCCACTTGGTACACTCGGCAAAGAACCCGCCAGGGAGGGTCCTCATGTCAGGTTCTTTGCCGAGTGTTACGTACGGCACTCGGCAAAGCGTGACTCTTTGCCGAGTGTTAGAGACATTACACTCGGCAAAGAACCTATACCGGTGCCCAAGTCTTGGTTCTTTGTCGAGTGCTATGGTCTTGACACTCGGCAAAGAACCTCTTTGTGACCAGTATGCACCTTTTTTATTTGTTTTTTGTATTCCATCCACACAAACAAAAGATATCACATATATATCACATATATACATCACAGATATCATCACAAACATAAATATCCATCACAAACATAAGTGTTCAACACAAGTACCCAACACAAACATAAGTCTCATACGTCTCAAGCTCTGACATAAGTATCCAACACAAACATAAGTGACTAACACAAGTTTTGAAGTCTTCAAACACACAGACATAAGTATTCAACACTGAAAACATAAAACTCATGGAGGTGGGCGGTTGGTCTGGTGCTGTGTTGGGCTGAACCCTTCAGGAGGGTTGTTGGATGCGGCCCCAGATTGACCCTGCACAGAGAAGAGATTGCATGTGTTATACCAGATGCATTACCAACATCTAACTACAATTTTGATACTCACAGGAGTATGGAACATAGCAGGGTCAACTGCAGGGAACAATGGAGGTGGCAGAGCGAAACCCTGTGCCGCGCTAAGGCTCTGCATGTACTGGAACATATCTGTCATCCTCTGATCAGTCGCCGCCCGCTCCGCCATTATCCTCGCCTGCATCTCTTCTAGTTGGGTTTGTAATATTACAAGCCAACGTTATAGTAACTCAAAGAGAAGGTATATAACTCAAGGAAGGACGAGTTACAGAAGCACTAACCTCGAGTTGCTGTATGCGCTGCTGTGAGGTGTCGTGCCGAGGTCGTATGGCTGGACTCGAGCCTGTGCTCCTTGCTCTCTGAAAGTCGCCTAGAGGGGGGGGTGGATAGGCGAAACCTGAAAATTAAAACTTTATCCCCCAACTAGATCCTTTGATTAGTGGTTAGAACAAGATGAACAATTATCGGAGTATAAAAACTAAGTTCTTGCTAGTAAAGAGTATAGCTTTCAAATAATGCGGAAGTAATAAATCAATACAACTAATAGTTCTATGATAACAAAGCAAGAAAGCTTAGATGAAAAAGAGCACTAACTCAAGTTCTTTTCTTGCGGAGTGTTGCTTCACTTAAATAAGATTTTAACTTGAAGCAACACCAAATGATATGAGCAAAGAATAGTGCAAGATAACTTAGAGTATGGGAAAGCAAACCAATCACAAGCAAAAGCACAATGAACACGGGTGATTTGTTTTACCGAGGTTCGGCCCTCGAAGGCCTAGTCCCCGTTGAGGAGTCCACTTAAGGACGGGTCTTTTTCAACCCTTTCCCTCTCTCCCGATCACACAAGGATCGGCGAGCTCTTCTTCTTCTCAAGGATCACTCTCGATCCCACAAGGACCACCACAATCTTTGGTGTCTCTTGCTAGCTTTTACAAGCCTCCAACACTTTGGAGGAAGTTCGAATGGGAGTCAAAAACTCCACGCGCAAATGAACACAAAGATGTAGCACACACTATCTCTCAATGAATCTCACAAGGCGCTAGGGCTAAACTCAATTGAGTAGCTCTCAATTGCTTGCTCTCTCTTTTGTGGCACTTGTGTTGGTTGTAGTGGACTAAATCTTGTGTATAGGATGTATCAATGAATATAGGTGGTTGGGAGGGCTTGAGTATGTCAACTAGATGACTTGGAATGTTGCTTGAACTCCCACACTTTGAAGTGGCCGGTTGGGGTGGTATTTATAGCCACCATCCAAAAACTAGCCGTTGGAGAAGTCTGCTGGCGATGGGCGCACCGGACAGTCCGGTGCACACCGGACATGTCCGGTGCGCCAGCCACGTCATCCTAGCCGTTGAGATTGGAGCTGGTCGACCGTTGGAGGCTTTTGTCCTCATGTGGCACCGGACAGTCCGGTGCACACCGGACAGTCCGGTGCCTCTCTGATCCTCTGCTCTGACTTCTGTCGCGTGTACTGTTCTGCACTGTTTACTGTCAGAGTCGACCGTTGGGCGCAGATGACCGTTGCTCCGCTGGCACACCGGACGGTCCGGTGCACACCGGACAGTCCGGTGAATTTTAGCGGAGCAGTCTTCGTGAAATCCCGAGGCTGCTGAGTTCCTGAGGCCGCGTTCCGTTGGAGCACCGGACACTGTCCGGTGTACACCGGACAGTCCGGTGAATTATAGCGCGCCGGCCCTGGACTTTCCCGAAGGTGGCGAGTTTGAGTCTGCGTTTCCTGGTGCACCGGACAGGTACTGTTCACTGTCCGGTGGCACACCGGACAGTCCGGTGCGCCAGACCAGAGGTGCCTTCGGTTGCCCCTTTGCTCCTTTATTTTGACTCTTGTCTTGTTCTTTTTATTGGTTTTATGTTGAATCTTTGGCACCTGTAGAACATATAATCTAGAGCAAACTAATTAGTCCAATTGTTTGTGTTGGACATTCAATCACCAAAATCATTTAGGAAAAGGTTTAAAGCCTATTTCCCTTTCAATCTCCCCCTTTTTGGTGATTGATGCCAACACAAACCAAAGCAAAAATATAAGAGCATAATTGAACTAGTTTGCCTACGGTAAGTGCAAAGATTGCTTGGAATTTAAACCAATATTGATTTCATAAGATATGCATGAATGGTTCTTTCTTATTTAGTATTTTGGACCATGATTGCACCACAAGTTTTGTTTTTGCAAATTCTTTTTGTAAATTCATTTCAAGGATCTTTTGCAAATAGTCAAAGGTGAATGAATAAGAGTTTGTAGAGCATTTTCAAGATTTGAAATTTCCTCCCCCTGTTTCAAATGCTTTTCCTTTGACAAAACAAAACTCCCCCTAAAAGAGATCCACCTCTTAGTGTTCAAGAGGGTTTTGATATACCATTTTTGAAATACTACTTTCTCCCCCTTTTGAACACAATAGGATACCAAATGATAAATACTTTTGAAAAGCACTAAGTTTTTGAATTTGGTGGTGGTGGTGCGGTCCTTTTGCTTTGGGCCAATTTCTCCCCCTTTTTGGCATGAATCGCCAAAAACGGAATCATTAGAGCCCTCAAAGTGCTATCTTCCCCTTTGGGCATAAATAAATGAGTTAAGATTATACCAAAGGCGAAGTCCGGTCTTTTAGCTTTGGGCTCTTACTCTCTTCCTGAGACGAAGTCCTTTTCTTTGATGCTTATTTCTCCCCAAGGAATAGAGAGTTGCTTGGAGTGATGGCGAAGTATGATATACGGAGTGGAAGCCTTTGTTTTCGCCGAAGACTCCATTTCCCTTTCAATCTACGACTTAGCATAGTAATATACTTGGAAACATATTAGTCGTAGTCATGGTACGGGAATAATAGGATATTTGTACCAACATGAAAGAGATATGATCAAGAGATATGTCAATTAAGCATGATCATAGTTCTATATAACATAGATTTCTCCCCCTAAGTATGTGCATGGAGAGGAACACATATTATGGCCTTAAATGCCAATTGCACATAATTGGGTTAATGAGAACATATCTATATTATACAGAATGTGAAGTGCAATGTGTCATAGTATATGAGTGATGCTCAAGACAGTTTATGCACTTATGAAAGCATGTTGCAAACATTTTAAGCATTTTCCTTTAAGGATTTCAAAGAGACTTAAGGACCATCCACCTTTGGAACAAAGGTAGCTTATCCTCGTTACAAGGTTAAGCTTTAAGCTCTTTGACAATAGAATCACTTCAACTAGTTTTAGAAAAGATGCATGAGTGAAATTTTAAGAGGTTAAACTAGGTATGAAGCAGGGATAAATGCAAAGGACATGCTTTCTCTTCCTTATGTATAAGATATGCAAAGAATGCTTATAAGAGGAAGATTGAGGTACAAGTTTAAATGAAAGGAAGTGATTTTACCCTTTTGTACCTTCTCATAGAGACGCTCTCTTCATTGTGCTTTGTCCTTAGTCTTAGTTGCTTAAGACCTATACTCAATGACAATATATGGAAATACTTTGCACAAGAGAGAGTTCTACAACTAGTGATCTTTTTCAAGTTATTGTTAGCATATATCAAATGGATCACAAGTTGCATAAATGAATCATGAATTCTCCTTTTTCCTTAGTGTATATCAAGATAGATGTCAGTTAATATTACAATTGAAATCAAATTCAAATTTCATAAGGCACTAAGGAGCATAAGTGATAATTGAAGTTGTTCAATGATCAACCAATATGAGATCAAGAAAACAACAAAGGCATTAAATTTTCAATCAAGCTTAAAAATAGGAGAATCCAATAAGCATGCTACTTTAGAAATGAAAGCAACAATCCTTGATAAAAGCGACATTATTTTAATAAGTTGGATTGATGTGTAGTAGCATACTATATGAGAAACATTATTCTCATGCAAGAGACTATATGAAATTTCTAAGACAAAGCAATAGTCTCAACATAATCAAAATATAATAATGGACTCCCCCTACAGATATGCATCAAATAATTTAAAGAATTGATTTCGATGCATTCACTTTTAAGAACATAAAGGGAGAAGCATTATACATTTTGATCAAGGCTCATAAATTTAGCAATAAACAACTTGAGCCTGGTAATCTCATAATGAAAAAGGATTTAGAATGCTTACAACCACATCATTGATTGTTGTGAAGACCTTATTGTCCAGGTAGATGTTGTTGTCCTTGATGTTCTTTCTTTTTCATTTGAGTGTCCTCCCTTTATATTTGTCTCTTTTACCTTCCAAACTTATTGAATACTCAAGAGACATGTTAATAGCGCAAGGGAGTCTATGGTGAAGGATGATTACTTTAGATAATTAGCATACAAGATTCATCATCCACAAGTCACACAGACATGAAGTAAAATCCTTAACATTAGTGCATTTCATTTGAGAAAAAATGAGTGAGCACCTTTTAAGCATTTTAATAATCATTGGAGATTTTACTTTATCATATTGAAGTTAGTTAATCATTCACTTGGAAGCAAATCAATATGATAACATGTATATAAATATCGCAAAGGCATTAAATAGATTCTAATGGACATAAGCATTAAGAAAATGATATTTGAATGCATACTTAGTTAATTTCGGTCCAATAAGGAATCTATTCCTCTCAAGAGTAGAGTATGATAATTTAGATTAAATACTCATTGAGATGGGAACTAAACTTAACTTAAGAAGATGAGTTCCCATACCTTTGCTTTTACCTTTCTTCTTTTGGGTGAAGATCAACCCATGAGACTTGTGTACTTTCCCTTCTATGCATATTTATAAGTAAGCTCAAGAGATACGTTAGCAACACAAGCACTAGTTTCCATTTAGTAATCATTTTGATAAAGAATGAGAAGTCAGATTAACAAAACATGGAAACTCCATAGCATGAACTAGATTATTCATAGATGATGTTATGCTCAATTTTAACTCATAAAACAGGCATAACTAATCCTTTGAGATTATAGGAATAAATCTAAATCATGATTTGGAAAGCGATAAATGTGAAAGAATCATATCCAATTGAGCAATAAGAGATACAACATGAATTATTGGATAGAATTTCCTAGACATGATGAGACACGCATTTCCATAGAGAAACTTATTCTCTACAAGTGAGACTACTTAAATTACTTAGATAAAAACATTAGTCTCACTTTTCTAGCTATAGAGAGAATTTTTTTCTTTTATAAGTGTCCTAAGTATTTGAATTTCTTATATGACACCTTATTCTTTTAAGAACATGAAATATCTCTTTATACCTAGAACATGGCAATAATAGAATAATTAATGTAAAGACATGCCATGTGAACTTGCAACAATTTAAAACATGTAGATTGTCATAATATAGAATTGATAAATACACAATCTACCATATGAAAGGAATTTCTTCAAAGAATGATGACATAATTTTAAAACATCCTTAAGTGCTTTCTATTTCTATGTGACATGACAAATTAAGATAATTGCACTTAAGAATATAAATGTTACCATCCCTTGACTTTCCTCCATGTTGTAGGCTTTGATATTCCGCACATGATGATTCTTTATTTCCTACAACATTAATATCTTTCCGAGATGATATGAGTTTTGAATACAATAAATTGAAGTAACCTTGGGTCAATCTTGAATACGTAGATCATTTGAAGATTGATAGCTTGAGTTGATAAGAATTGAATTAACTCCCTCAAGCACCCCAAAGGTTCATACCATCTCCTACAAATCTTGTCAAGCACATTTTGGTACCCATCGCTTGATGGGTCCGTTAAGGTTAGTAAACAAAGATCTAGGAACCAAAGTGTCCTTTGTGCTAGCGCTTGGTAAACTTGTTACCTTTCTAGCACAAGTTGCAATTTTGGGTTGCCTAGTTACATGAAAATTAATTGACAAGCTAGGAGTGGAATTGTTACCAATGGGACAATCCTTGCATTGATGTCCCTTTCTTCGGCATGTGTAGCATAGGCGTTTTTCAAGTTTTGAAGTTTTCTTCTTTCCTTGCTTGTTGCCCGCTACATGGTTAGTAAAAACTTTCTTTTCTAACCCTATGCCTTTTTGTTTTAAATGGGGACAAGATCTAAGCAAGTGTCCCTTCTTAGAGCATTTAAAACAAAGTCTATCATCCTTGTTAATAATCAAGCCATTAATATAGGGACATGACCTAATCAAGTGCCCCACTTCAAAGCATTCACTACACTTCTTAATGTGAAGTGTGGCTTGATCATTACCTTGGATGTTACCTTTTGTGGAGGCGTGGTTGAGGCTTTTGGAGGAGGTGTTGAATTTCATCGTTTGTTTCCTCCTCATGGCAATCCTCAAATCCTTGACATTTTCTTCAAGGGATGTAGTGCATGCCACGGTTGTTCCCGTCTCAAGCTTCTTCACCATGTGATCACGGTTATCTTGAGAAGGTTGGGCAATGCATTTCCCTTTTAGTTGTGTCAAGCTTTTCTTTAGCCTCTCATTTTCTTCTTTGAGCTTTTGATATGAATCATCATTTGTTCCTGCAAATTCTAGCTCAAAGGAAGATTTGCTTGTTGACAAACAACAAGCATTAGCACATGGTAATATAGTATTAATTTGAATACATGTGCACGAGTGAGGTTGTTGGGATTTTAAGTTCTCTATCACAACCTCATGAGCAATGTTTAATATGATATGATTATCCATAAGATTTTCATGAGAACATAAAAGCATATCATATTTATCTTGAAAAGCTAGATTTTCAACTTTTAGCTTTTCTACTTGGTCCTTGAGCAAGGTATTCCTATTTACTAATTGAGAGATACAATGTAAAGCGTTATCTTGCTCAATTGAAATAGTTTCATACCTTTGGACCAAATCATCATGAGAGCACTTTAGCTCCTCATGTTCTTTAGTCAACTCGTCAAAGTGTTGCATCTTTATGGAGAGAATATCTTCTAGCCTTTGACGAGCTTCGCTTTGTTCTCTCGCTCTTTCTAGAAGTTTGAGCATGACCGCCTTATCTTCTTGGCTTAGGCGAGCGTAGAGATGCACAAAGCTTCTTTCTTCCTCCTCATCCTCATTTGTGCTTCCGCTATCATTTTCATTAGCCACACAACACATGTGTGAATCGAAATGGGAAGACAAACCTTTTGGAGAGGTGGATTCATCGTTTGGTCTCCATCGTTCATTCTCTTCTTCTTCCTTGCAAGGGTTAGTATCACAAATACCAAAGGAAGTAGAAGCACAAAATGAACTATCATTTTTGGACTCATCAAATTTGCTTCTAATTCTAGTCCAAATATCATGCGCATCATGGACGGATTCATCATAGTTTGATATGAAGGCACGATAATCTTCTTTGCTAAGAGAATTGTTTAAGATGTCAAAAGCTAGGTAGTTTAAGCGATAACATCTTTGATCCTCCTCGGAATTAATTTTTCCATTAAAACTAGAGGGAAAAATACTCTTGTCAATAATTTGTTCTAATTGAGGATGTATGGTTCTAAAGGCATTTATCACACTAGTAGACCATGAATCATAATTAGAACAATCATCAAGTAATATCTCAAGAGTTACCTCCTTTTGAGTTGCGTTCGTTTGAGGAGTCTTCTTGTTCTTTTGGGATCTTCTACGAGCCATCACTTCGAGTTGTTAGACTCAAGATGAAGTGCCTAGCTCCGATACCAATTGAAAGTCGCCTAGAGGGGGGGTGGATAGGCGAAACCTGAAAATTAAAACTTTATCCCCCAACTAGATCCTTTGATTAGTGGTTAGAACAAGATGAACAATTATCGGAGTATAAAAACTAAGTTCTTGCTAGTAAAGAGTATAGCTTTCAAATAATGCGGAAGTAATAAATCAATACAACTAATAGTTCTATGATAACAAAGCAAGAAAGCTTAGATGAAAAAGAGCACTAACTCAAGTTCTTTTCTTGCGGAGTGTTGCTTCACTTAAATAAGATTTTAACTTGAAGCAACACCAAATGATATGAGCAAAGAATAGTGCAAGATAACTTAGAGTATGGGAAAGCAAACCAATCACAAGCAAAAGCACAATGAACACGGGTGATTTGTTTTACCGAGGTTCGGCCCTCGAAGGCCTAGTCCCCGTTGAGGAGTCCACTTAAGGACGGGTCTTTTTCAACCCTTTCCCTCTCTCCCGATCACACAAGGATCGGCGAGCTCTTCTTCTTCTCAAGGATCACTCTCGATCCCACAAGGACCACCACAATCTTTGGTGTCTCTTGCTAGCTTTTACAAGCCTCCAACACTTTGGAGGAAGTTCGAATGGGAGTCAAAAACTCCACGCGCAAATGAACACAAAGATGTAGCACACACTATCTCTCAATGAATCTCACAAGGCGCTAGGGCTAAACTCAATTGAGTAGCTCTCAATTGCTTGCTCTCTCTTTTGTGGCACTTGTGTTGGTTGTAGTGGACTAAATCTTGTGTATAGGATGTATCAATGAATATAGGTGGTTGGGAGGGCTTGAGTATGTCAACTAGATGACTTGGAATGTTGCTTGAACTCCCACACTTTGAAGTGGCCGGTTGGGGTGGTATTTATAGCCACCATCCAAAAACTAGCCGTTGGAGAAGTCTGCTGGCGATGGGCGCACCGGACAGTCCGGTGCACACCGGACATGTCCGGTGCGCCAGCCACGTCATCCTAGCCGTTGAGATTGGAGCTGGTCGACCGTTGGAGGCTTTTGTCCTCATGTGGCACCGGACAGTCCGGTGCACACCGGACAGTCCGGTGCCTCTCTGATCCTCTGCTCTGACTTCTGTCGCGTGTACTGTTCTGCACTGTTTACTGTCAGAGTCGACCGTTGGGCGCAGATGACCGTTGCTCCGCTGGCACACCGGACGGTCCGGTGCACACCGGACAGTCCGGTGAATTTTAGCGGAGCAGTCTTCGTGAAATCCCGAGGCTGCTGAGTTCCTGAGGCCGCGTTCCGTTGGAGCACCGGACACTGTCCGGTGTACACCGGACAGTCCGGTGAATTATAGCGCGCCAGCCCTGGACTTTCCCGAAGGTGGCGAGTTTGAGTCTGCGTTTCCTGGTGCACCGGACAGGTACTGTTCACTGTCCGGTGGCACACCGGACAGTCCGGTGCGCCAGACCAGAGGTGCCTTCGGTTGCCCCTTTGCTCCTTTATTTTGACTCTTGTCTTGTTCTTTTTATTGGTTTTATGTTGAATCTTTGGCACCTGTAGAACATATAATCTAGAGCAAACTAATTAGTCCAATTGTTTGTGTTGGACATTCAATCACCAAAATCATTTAGGAAAAGGTTTAAAGCCTATTTCCCTTTCACTCTCACCTGAGACAGAGTGGGAGTGGAGGATGAGTCGATTGCCCCGTCGGCAATCCAGTACCGCCCATGTCTCTTGCCTCCTCCGACCCTCATGAGCACATCGGGGTCGATCGGCTCGGTGCTCGGATCATAGTCTAGGCCATGGACCTCCTGCGCCATGGCAGTGTAGTCATGAAGGCGGATGTAGACGGTGGGGTTGGTGTAGGCCTCGGGCCCGTCATCCGGGTTGTAGGTGATGTCGGACGTCGTCTTGCCCTTATGGGCCATAGCATAGGCCGAGAAGGTGGAGCAAGGCCGGCCACCATGTGACGTCGACTGCAAGAAAACCAACGAGATAGTTAGAATTAATATCTAATCCAGTGCTATATACCTAAATAAAAAAGAGGGTGTACCCATGCTGTACTGCGACTTGAACGCCATTACACGCCCAATGGCATCCAGTTGAGAAACCTTTGTCTGCCCGTGAAGGGGCTTCTGTGCCGCGTCGAACATGTCGTAGAACGCCTTTGCAGTCGGCTCTGGCTCGTCATCCATATATCCTCCCGTGTACTGTGCCTCCTGATAGTCGTTCAACATATCCGCTACCCCCGCATCCGCATCATAATCCTCGACACGTTGTCTCAACACCTCCTCTCTCGTACGATGCGCTTCACCATGAAATATCCATCGAGTATAGCCCGGCGTAAACCCATTCTTCCAAATATGTTCTACCATGGCCTTCTTTGGTTTTCTTTTCCGGTTGGCACATTTGTTGCACGGGCATGGGACTAGACTCGCTCCTTTAGCAGCTTCGCCATATGCCCGTTCCACGAAATCATCGGTCTTTCTAATCCATTCAGTGGTGACATCGTTCCTTCCTCTACGGCCCGTGTACATCCACTCACGGTCCTCCATCCTCTAACAGAAGCCTAGCAACAGAAAATTTCGGCAGCACCTCCCCTGCACGGGGAGGTTTCGAAATCCTGCAAATAAAACTATCAGCACGATGGCTGACATCCACACATAATTCAACGGCACAATGGCCGACAATCAACAATACTACATATTAACCTAATCATACACATATTAAAACTAATCATTTCATATAAATCATACACGTAGAACATAAAGCAAGCAATCACCTTGGAGGTTTGGTCGCGGGCGAGACGATGGGGCGCGGGCGAGACGACGGGTCGCGGGCTAGATGACGGGTCGCGGGCGAGGCGCCGGGCGGGCGAGGGCACGACGAGGGGCGCGGCGGGGGCGGGCGAGGGGCACGGCGAGGGGCACGGCGGCGCGTTTGAGGGGCACGGCGGGCGCGGCTGCGGGCACGGCGGCGAGGGCACGGGCACGGTGGGCGAGGGGCACGACGGCGTCGGCGCGGGCACGGTGGGCGTGGGCACGGCGGCGGCGGCGCGGGCACGGCGGGCGTGGCGCGGGCGCGAGGGCACGACGGCGGTGGGCGAGGTAGCGGCGGGCGCGGTCGCGGCGGCGGTGGGCAGGGGCGCGGTGGGCGAGGGCACGGCGGCGGTGAGGGCGCGGCGGCGGCGCGTGTGAGTGAGGAGAGTGAGAGAGTGAGGAAGAAAGCGCTGACCGTTGGTATGTACGCGTGCTTTGTCGAGTGCCCGTGATCTGGCACTCGGCAAAGTTTTTTTAAATTTTAAAATACGCTTTGTCGAGTGCCAGATCGCTGGCACTCGGCAAAGCCGTCTTTGCCGAGTGTCCCCTGGGCGACACTCGGCGAAGACTCTTTCACTATACTTTGCCGAGTGCCACCCAGCTGACACTCGACAAAGCCTACTTTGCCTAGTGTCAACCAGCTGACACTCGGCAAAATACATTTGTATTTTTTTTATTTTCCCAACCAAACTTTTTGTGGTGTGTTCCTACACTATGTAGACCTACATGTACCATTTTGGGACAATTATAACTGTGTTTTCAATAGCTAGTAGATTTAGTTCGTTTATTTGGATTTCTTCGGAAAATTCAGATTTGAACTGCAGGTCACTCGAAACTTGGAAAACCGTGCATGCAAAAATGATATCCATGCTACTTAGAACAAGTTACGACCGATTTCAGGAGCGGACCGGAAACTTCGAGCACCATGCTCACTCAACAGGGCCGTGAACTTGCCATCCAGGTGTTTAAAAAATTGTATAAAACACAAACAAACTCAGAAAATCATGAAACATGTCCACGTGTCATGATATCATATGTAGGGGCTGTGATAAAAAATTTAGAATGTTTGGAGAAAGTTGTGAGACATTATGTGTAGAAACCTAAGAGAACTACACATGAAACCATGGAGTTTCAATGTGGATCTCTTAGGTTTGTACACATAGTGCGTCACAGCTTTCTTGAAAAATTTTCAAATTTTTATCACAGCCTCTACATATGATATCATGACACGTGTATAGGTTTCATGATTTTCTGACTTTGTTTGTGTTTTATACAATTTATAAACACCTGGATGGCAAGTTCACGGCCATGTTAAGTGAGCATGGTGCTCGAAATTTCCGGTCCGCTCCTGAAATCAGTCGTAACTTGTGCTAAGTAGCATGGATATCATTTTTTCATGCAGTTTTCCAAGTTTCGAGTGACCTGCAGTTCAAATCTTAATTTTCCGAAAAAATCAAATAAACGAACTAAATCTACTAGCTATTGTAAACACTGTTATAATTGTCACAAAATAGTCATGTAGGTCTACATAGTGTAGGAACATACCACAAAAAGTTTGGTGGCCAAAATGTAAAAAACAAAAATATGGTTTGTCGAGTGTCTTAAGCCTTCTTTGCCGAGTGCCCAATATTTGGCACTCGGCAAAGAAGCCTCTTTGCCGAGTGCCAGTCCTCGGCTCTCGGCAAAGACTGACGGCCGTCAGCTTTAGGACGGTCGCTGACGGCCCTTTGCCGAGCGCCTTCTTTGCCGAGTGTTTGACACTCGGCAAACATGTCTTTGCCGAGTGTGGTCCTGTGCCGAGTGTCCTGCACTCGGTAAAGAGGCTCGTTACCGAGAGCCGAACTTTGCCTAGTGCGGCTCTCGGCAAAGCCTTCTTTGCCGAGTGCCCGACAAAAGGCACTCGGCAAAGAGTCCGACACTCGGCAAAGCCTCGGATTCCGGTAGTGTACCTCCGTTCTCGAATATTCATCGTCCACTAGTTCATTTTTAAACTAAACCGCGACAAATATAAAGAGAGAGTATTATATTTGCAAGTACAACTCCGTTTAGGATTCGATTTGGAGATACTCTTAAATCTGGCCCTCGCGTGCTGTCACCGCAGCGGCATGTCAAAAAGGTTACGAGGAAAGAATATGTAGAGTACTATTTCTGTTCTAACCAAAACCAACGAAAACCAAAATCGCGCACGTTGTATGTTCCGTTGTGGATGAACGAGGAGAATGTGCGTACGAAATGGTGGTGGTTTTCCCCCGTCGTTTAAAGAAAGAGAAAAGAGAGAGAAAAACGTTGAAGCCATTTTTTTGCCTCATACTTTCATTGTTATAGTTCTGGGAGTGTGACGAAAGACGGAAGTTTCTTCCGTTGAATGTCACCACCATCTTCTGGGAAAATTTTTTATGCATCCGTGATGTAAAACCATCATCTTACAGCCCACTCACATTTATCACCTGCATGTATATATAAACATAGAATCGAAGCTGTCACTTAATTGCTTGCATTTGTTATTTTTTTCTCTGTTCGTATGGATCTGCTAGTGATGAATGTGAGAGATTATTCGGACGGCGAAACCCTAACCCTAACACAGGGTTGGATGTTGTATTAATAGACCATGTTAGCTAGGTTCGGCCATCTACACAGGGGTGAGAATGTAATTACACGGGGTAAGCCCCAAACCCTAAACGGGTATTCTAACACCCTCACGGTTTCAACTCTATCTTGTACAGATGTTGAGATTGGATCAAAAGTCCAAAAATACACTCAACGGTAACCCCCTTGGTGAAGATATCGACGAATTGGAGCGTGATGGGGACGCTAAGAACCCGAACATCACCGACAGCGACACGCTCGCGGACGTAGTGCATGTCGATCTCCACGTGCTTCATGCGCCGATCCTGCACGTGATTGGTGGAGAGGTACACCGCGCTGACATTGTCGCAGTAGACGAGGGTGGCGCACTGAAGGGAGCTGTGGAGCTCTTGGAGTAGCTGACGCATCCAGGAGGCCTCTGCCTTACCGTTGGCCACAGCGCGGTACTCGGCCTCTGCGCTGGAGCGGGGGACGACGGGCTGCCGCTTGACGGCCTAGGAGACGAGGTTGGCGTCAGGAACATGGCATAACCGGAAGTGGACTGGCGCGTGTCGGGATAGCCAGCCTAGTCAGCGTCGGTGTAGACCACGAGATCTAATGTCGGGGAGGGTCAGAGTAGGAGGCTATAGTCAAGGAAGCCGCGGAGGTAGCACATGATCCGCTTGAGAGCGGTGAGATAGGACTCCCAGGGAGTGCATGTGTAGGCTCACCTACTAGTCGACGTAGGCAATGCTGGGCCTGGAGATGGTGAGGTACTGGAGCGCGCCGGCTACCGGGGTCCCGTCGTTCGCATAGAGCTTCGTCTAAGTGTCGACAAGCATGGAGCAGGGTTTGCAGACGGACATGCCAGCCCGCTCTAAGATGTCGATGGCGTACTAGCGCTGGTGAAGGAAGAGACCCTGAGGCCGGCGCTTGGCGGTGATGCCGAGGAAGTGGTGAAGGGGCCCTAGGTCTTTCATCGCGAACTCCCGCTAAAGGGCGATGATCGTGCGCTGTAAGAGGTCGGCGATGGATGTCGTGATCACAATATCATCGACGTAGAGCAGGAGGTAAACGGTGTTGTCGCCTCGCCGATAGATGAAGAGGGACGTGTCCGACTTGGCTTCGACGAAGCCGATGGAGCTCAGGTAGGAGGTGAAGCGACTGTGTCATGCCCACGGCGTCTGCTTGAGGCCGTATAGGGAGCGGTTCAGCCGGCAAACTAGATCTGGGCGAGCGGCGTCAACGAAGTCGGTGGGCTGGCTGCAGTAGACAATCTCCATTAGAGTGTCGTGGAGGAAGGCATTCTTAATGTTGAGTTGATGGATCGCCCAGTCCCGGGAGAGGGCAAGGGATCGTCGACAACTCAAACGGTAGAGAACTTGATGACGGGGATGAAGGTCTTGTCGTAGTCCACTCCGGGGGCGCTGGGTGAAGCCCTGAAGGACCCAACGAGCCTTGTAGCGGTCGAGGGAGCCGTCCAAGATGGCTTGTGGTGAAAGAGCCACTTGTCGGTGACCACGTTGGTGCCTGGTGGACACGGCACCTGGTCCCAGGTGTGGTTGGCCAGCAGGACCACATAATCCTCCTCCATATATAGCGCAACACTAGTGGTGGTCGGCGAGTGCAGCGCAAATGGAGGAGGGGACCGGGGAGACGTCCGGAGGAGTGGCAGTCGTATCAGTCGCCAGAATCAGCCGATCGACAGGGCGGAGAACGTCGGTTGCGCGATGAGTCACCATCAGGTGGACGTGCCCGGGGTCGCAATGGATGGTGATCGGGTGGTACATAGGAGGCTCGGTGGGGGCCAACAAGGCATCGGGAGCCAAGGGCATGGCCCGATCGCGGCAGTGGTAGACGATGGCGGGGTCGCCGAAGCGATTTGCGCTCGTCGACGGGCCTAGGTCAGCGGGAGCCGAGGGAGTGGCGTGCCCATGACGGTGGTAGACGAGGGCGAGGTCGGTGAAGTAGGCCACACTCGTCGACGGGGTCACGCGTGGCATAAGCGGGGTCGACGTGGCCGCACGTGGCGCGAGCGGAGGTGTTGAGGCCGCGCGTGGCACAGGTAAAGGCGCGAGCGGAGGCATCGGTGTCGGAGCCGCACGTGACGCGAGCAAAGGCGCAAGACTGGGTCTGGGGTGGAGGTGGAATTGGATCGGACTCGAGAAGAGAGTCGAGATCGGTGGGTGGGGAGGAGCCAGCAAGGGGAAACACATCTTCGTCAAAAACAATGTGTCAATAGATGAGGATGCGATGAGAAACGAGGTCAAGGCAGCGATACCCCTTGTGGTTAGGGGAGTATCTAAGGAAGAGGCATCGAGTGGAGCGAGGAGATAGCTTATGGGGAGCGATGGCAGAAGTGTTGGGGTAGCAGGCACGGCCAAACACGCGAAGGTGGGCGTAAGAGGGAGTTGTGCCATACATGGCGAAGTGGGGAGTGGGGTCCCAACGAACTGGTCCTCGAGAGCGAGCCACGTCTTGCGAGCGGTGTCCACCTGGTCACGGACGATGTCCTGTAGCTCGACGGTGATGGTGTCGTTGAGCCAAGAGAGGACCACAATGTCCATCTGAACCCACGATGGAGACAGCGGGGCGACAGGGTCATCGTGGACGTGGTCGGCGAGGGCGAATCGTTGAAGGGTGAGGACCACCTAAGCACGCCAACGAGGGTAGTGGGAGGACGTCGGGTCCAACACAACGAACACAAGGGACCGGATGTTGTGAACCTCGACAACCTGAGCATGAAGGGTGACGACGGTGTCGGCGTTGAGCCGAAGGTGTGGGGAGTCTCAGGGGTCACCGATGGAGGGGTGGGACTGCGACCGAGGAGAAGGTGCGGCGCGACGGCCATCTGAGTGGTCAGGGCGACTCCCATGGCGCGCTCTCGCTCCAAGGCCAGGATCGTGGCCCGCTCCCGCTCCTGGGAAGCAGCGACAGCCGCCTGGATGGTGGTAATGGCCGCAACCAACGCCGGGGAAGCGGGCGGAGGGGCCGACGTTTCGCGACGAGGTTGGTCCATGAGGGGTCAGTGTGGGTGAGGAAGCCTGGCGGGGAGCGACGAGTGTGCTGCGTAGTGAGGGCAGCGAGGAGAACACCTGGGAGGGGTTCAACGCCGGCGATGAAAGGGGCCCGTCCTCGGCGAGTTCGTGTGTATGGGAGGGGAAGAGCTTGATGCCCGCGCCCAGCGGGAGATGCAAGACGACGCCCGAAGGGGCCAGGAGGCCGGCGATGGAGAGGAGGCCCGTTGCCGTAGCACGCGCAGCGGCATCAGCGTCCACGCGGAGGCCTTGGGCGGGGGATGGAGAGGGTCGCCAGATCTGGCCGGGGAAGGCTGGCTGGCAGGTCTGGCGGCGCGGCCAGGAGGGGGCACGACAGAGGACAGTCGTTGGCGGCTGGGAGATGGCCGACAAGGAGAAGAGAGGCCGGGAGCTGGGGAGGTGGGAGGAGAGAGAGAGAAAAATTGAAATTGAAACCTAGCTGTATACTATGTGGGAAATCATAATTCTAATTAAGGGTTGGATGTTATATTAATAGATCATGTTAGCTAGGCCTGACCCATTACACATGGGTGAGAATGTAATTACACGAGATAAACTTCAAACTCTGAGGGCTAGTTTAGAAACCATGTTTTTCAAGGGAAAACAGAAATCTCATTAGAAAATGGAGTTTCCAAACTAACCTTAAACGGTGTTTTCCCCATTTTCTGGCGTGGAGATCGACCGATCGGGTCGCCGTGGGCACCATACGATGTTCGTTTGGGAGTTGGGACCTGCTGTTCTGAAAGCCTTTCACAAACGCACGTCGCATCGCATTCATAAATCATAAGCTGCAGCACTGTGCTGTGCCCGTGGCCCGTGGCCATTGGCCTCTTCCATGTTTTCGGTTTCTTGCCGCTGTACACCGACAAATGCCAAAAGTAGCAGCCACAGTGAACATTATTTTTTCCCCTCTCTTCGAAAAGTTAAAGATTAAGATCTGATGATGGACGAGACGACGTCCACAGAATGATCGTCGTGGCCGAATCGAATCTGTCGAGAATTAACGTTAGCAGGGGAGCTAGCCGCCGATCGAATTCTGAGAAATGGGTTCCATGGAGTTCAGTGACTAGTAGCTCCTCAACATGACATATTATTTCAACATGGTACGCGTACGTACAGCAGACAAAGCAACTAGTTACAGTGCCTCGCGGGAAGGGCGCCGAAAATACAAGCCTTTTCAGCCGAGGCAAATGGTAAACAACAGCAGGCATGCATGATGAACAAGAGAGATGGAAACCAAAAAAAAAACGAAGATACAAAAGGGCTCTACTGTACTACTAGCTAGGTCTGTTCTTGTCCCAAAGCAAGCTGCTCGATGGAGATGCAGTTGCAACAACAAGGAAGCCCTCTGCCGGTGCAGCAGGTAGGTAGCCGAGGTTGAGTTAGCGGCTTGACACAGGCGGATCGGAGCTGGTCACGGCGGGAAAGGGAAACGAATCGCGGGCCGGATCATCAGCTGTCGTCGTTGGCGCCGACGAGCTTGCGCAGGAACTCCTTGACCTCGGCGGGGTCGCGTAGCGTGAAGGACGCGCTGGTGTCCTTGGGGAACCTGGACACGAGGATCCCGGCGCCGTGCCCGCGCGCGCGCAGCACCCTGAAGGCGTCCTCGTCGGTGCGGTCGTCGCCGACGTAGATGGGGAAGACGTCGTCGCGGTCGGCGTCGGCGGCGAAGCCGAGGGCGTGGAGCAGGAACTCCAGCGCCTTGCCCTTGTCCCAGCGGATCATGGGGCGGACCTCCAGCACCTTGCGGCCCTGGGTGAGGCGCAGGCCCGGGTGGTCCCTCAGCACGGCGCGGACCTGCTCGAAGAGCGCGGCCCAGCACGCCTCCTCCACGCAACGGAAGTGGACCGACAGGCAGAACTTGTTGTCCTCCACCTTGGCGCCCGGGATGGCGCGCTCCACCTTGGCCACCAGCGCCGCGTACACCTCCTGCATCACCGGCAGGAACTCGCTCGCCGGCTGGCAGAGCACCGCCTCCGCCTCCGCCTCCGCCTGGTGCATTGCAGGGACGGACGGTCAGCTTACGAGAATGGGAGGAAGGGGGAAAAACAAAGAGACGGTGATGGTGATGTAAGTTCGGAAAGGTCGTACGACGGTATACCTTGCCGTTGCCGTGGTGGTGGTTGGCGTCGGCGGTGGGCCCCCGGATGTCCATCCCGTGGCTCCCGGCGTAGTAGAGCTCCGCTAGCCGCACGAAGCTGAACACCTGCGCGAGAGCCGAGAGCACGTCGGTCAGCGTCGCCGTCGTGGCCGTCACTTTCGCGCCGAGTTGGTGAGTGCCAAAAGAAAAAGAAAAAAAAAGAGGAGGGGAGAAAACGGGGGCCACGCGCCCCAGGCCAGCTCCCGTCCCGCCACGCCAAGTGGAGGAGGAGCTTCTAGCTGGGTCGCCTCGCCTCACCTGTCCCGTGCGGATCCTGATGAGCGAGCGAGCTACCCGGTGGGCGGTGGCCGCTGGATTTTACTAGGCCTCTTGTGTGGCGGTGAGAGGATGAGGGGAGAGGAAGGCGAGCGAATGGGGGGAGTGCGTGTACCTTGTCCCGGCACCGCCCGCTGACGATCGCTGTCGGGAAGCGCGCCGCCACGCCGCGCACCGCGTCCCTCATCTGCGTGTTCACAACATCGTCGGCGTCAGAGCAAGGGAATCCTCATCTCTTTGGCGTGGTCGTCGGGACCTGGAAGCAGAGCGTGCTCTGCTTTCTCGTCCCATCTTATAATAACTGCGGTATTTGGTTAGAGGCGGAAGAGAGAAGAAGAGCCCGGACACCTCGTCCGTCATGACGGCGCGGTCGGGGTCCTCCACGATCGGGGACAGCGTGCCGTCGTAGTCCAGGAACACCGCGACCTGCTTCCCCTTGGCCGCCGCCGCCAGCGCGTCGAAGCGGTCCAATGCCGACGGGTGCCGCTCCTGCACCAAAAACGGGTCGATTTCTTAGTTCCGCGTGCGTTTGTTTCGTTTCGGCGCCGCCCATGGGCTGGCCCGCGTGCACGTACCATCCAGTCGTCGTGCTCCGCGTCGGCGGCGCCGGGCACGGGCGCCATGAGCCTGTGCCTGGGCGACGAGGCCTTCATGGAGTCGAGCCAGGACCCCACGACGGCGGGGCCGAGGTCCACCTGCGCCGCCAGCTTCCTGCACGACTCGCCGCCCGCCGCCGTCCTCGGCGGCGGGAACGAGAAATGCCGCGCCGCCGCGACGTCCTCCGGGCCGATCACCACGCCGTGCTTCGTCATGCTTGCTATAATAACTGAACGGTGGTGGTGGTCGCCGCTGGCTAGACAGGCGGGGGAGAAGAGAGATAGATGGGCGCTGAGTCGAGCAAGCTGTTGTTGCCCGAAGCTTTGCCTGCGGTGGTGGGGAGTCTGGGGGCCTGGTGGAGGGTATTTATAGGTAGGGGAAGACCGGAAGAGGGCATGGATGACCGGCCTTTTTTGGTGCCTGCTGCTTGTGCCCTGCCCCCTTCCTTCAAAAAAAAACTGTGAAAATTTTCTTGCACCTTGGGCTGTTGAGAAGCATGTACCCAGCAAGTGGTATTGCGTGCGTGGGACGTTTCCGTCGTCTTTTCTCTGTTTATTAGTAGTACATGTGTTGCCATATTGTATTTGAGGAGAGGGGCTGCGTTTACAGTGAGAGAAAATTTTCTGAATATTTCGTTTTCCCTATAAAATGGAACTGTTGGAAATCCTATGTTCAAGAAAGGCTCTAAACTCCATATGTAATATATATACATTTATAGTACATTTACTTAATGTTTAGAATCAGACAGTTTTGATGATACTCTAGTAAATTTGATTCTAGACAAAACTAAGGGTCTGTTTGGTTCGCTGTCTAACTAGCCACATTTTGCCTAACTTTTCTGTCTAAGGTTAGTTTTTGAATTCGAACGACTAATCTTAGGCAAAGTATGATGCAGTTAGCCACGAACCAAACATGCTCTAAAATAACCTGTGATCTGAAACCGGAAGAGTCTGGCATGTTAGGATCGTCCACGTCCTTTGGTTTTTCTGATGCACTTAGCTCTCTTTTTTTTTAACGATGAAGCAGCTAGCTTCCTTAATGAAGAGGAAAACACGAGTGGTCAGCCGTTGTTAGAGTCAGCGTTTGCAGCCGAGGCAGGCAGGCAGGCAGAGGTTGGATCCAAAGTCTATGCAGCCATATTATTATATTATACACACTATAAACTATACAAAATTACAAAAACCTTGCGTTAACCAACGCACGCAACAACCGCTTTAACTAACGCGACATGGCAATTTCTCGCGAGACCAAACAAGAGGCCAGAGGGAAAGGTGGGGGCGCGCCACGCGGCGGGGCCCACGGGCGTGGACGGTCCGGTCCACGTCGGATCTGGTCACCGTTGCGCTGTCGCCCTCCACGCGTTCACCGCAGCGGCGCCAGCTCGGACGCGCCACCCCGGGGCCCAGCGCGCGGGCTTGCGTCCACGTGTTGCTCCGGGAGCAAGTGGGTGGCGGGACCGCGTCGACATGGACCGGGCCCACAACATCCGCATGCGCGGAGCAATTCCGCTCCTTTGTTTGCTCCTGTCTGTCTTGCTCAGCTCCTCTCGCTGTCGTGCTGTGCAAGTGAAGTGTGTTCTCTTTCCGTGACTCATCTCCAGCAGAGCCACTCTCGCCTCGCCTCGCATGTGAAAAATTGGAGGCTTCAAGCCACTATATGTATATTTCCACTTGAGCATAGACGAGGATACGAAAAAAAAACGTTGGCTCTTTTTTTCTTTAACGGCTAGTCTAGAAACCTCATTTTATTAAGGGATTTTTCATTTTCTATGGAAAAATAGAAAATACCTGAGAAAATTAGGTTTCCAAATTAGCCCTACGAGATAGTTTGACAACTCTATTTACCAAGAAATTCTCATTTCTCTAAGAGCTAGTTTATTAACTCTATTTACCAAGGATTCTCATTTTCTTAAGAGAAAATAAATTAATTTTTTTTGGAAAAATAGAAATCTCTCGAAAAATAGTGTTACTTGCCCTAAATCTATCTATTCTCTTTTCTCCTTATACATGTTTAGGTGTCTATATATGCCGTCTATATATGTACGCTCTGCTGGAATAAGTAATTTTTATTTCACGCTCGCTTCTTTCTGGAAGACTCTGCCTAAATCTATCGATCTATTTTATTTTTGGAAGACTCTGCCTAAAACCATCTGTTTCTTTATTTAAGCTCCACCTATGTTGTTCCAAATATCTTTTTTTCTTATCAACTTGTCACCATGAACTTGATAAGAGAGAGCACATTATTGTTGGCATATTTTGCCGTCAACACAAGGTTCATGAGCTCATGACAAGTTTTACAACAACTATAGATTTTTTTTCACTCGAGTGGTTTCATATATTACTGATTAACTTGTCAATAATAAAAAAAAACAATAGAAATGTATAATTGGAAGTAGTACATGACATACAAACTTAGTGCTTAGGAGCCCATATATGTAGCATCTTATATCAACTTTACAAAGGCAAAAGAAGCTGTTGTTTGACTGAAGTTGCCGCTCACGTTCTTCTCTCCTTTATTTTATAATAAGTTTGATACTTTTGTCTTGCTAATAACTTTTGAACAAGTTTCAACTTGCAAGCAAATTTAAAAAGGGAGTTAGTTTTTTTTTTGTTTCCCGAGGCATGAGGTAACCTAACCTTCCGAGAGGAAACCGTGAGTTGCATTCAGCATTTCCACGAGATCATATAGGAGAGAGGCTCTGGTAAAGGCAGCCCTACTCCAACGCGCCCACTGGAATAATCTTGTGCACCTGTGGGCGGCTGTTTCACCTTTTTGTGACATGCATGGGACCATTCCAAAGGTTCCTTATTGTAACATTGCATCTAGAACGGTCTTCATTATTTTATGTACTAAGAGAAATTATATGAGGTGCAACTTTATTAAATTAGTGATCTATAAAACTTTTTAATTTAAAAATACTCCATCCATTTCAGTTCATAAGTCACTACCAGAATCCCCTCATTAAAAAAATGTTTTGCTATTTTTTAGATTTTTTGCGATTCTTAATTTGTCGAGTGTTTTTTTGCTGAGCGTTCAAGAAAAGTACTCAGCAAATAACTATTGCTGATAAAATATTTGTGTTCTTTTTCGAGTGTAAAAAGGCTTTTTTGTAAGGGGGCGTTTGGTAGAGCTCTCACAGCTCTGCTCCCAGTGAGAATCGCTTCTAGAAAGCCAAACGTATAAAAACTGAGTTGCTCCATAGTGGAAGTGAAGTGAATCTAGTATCTATTTTGTACTAGACAGTGGAAGCTAAAAAAACTGCTTTCCCGCTGCTCCCAATCTGCTCCCCACACTCCAACCCTTTAGGAATCACTTTACACATAATTTATCAAACGGTTTTCATCAAATAAATTCACTTCTACTTAAGAATCATTTGCAATCACTCTATTAGAGAATTAGCTCTCGGAGCTAGAGAATTATGGAGCAGAGCTGTGCCAAACGAGACCTAACACTCGACAAATAAGATCAATCCGATAGTGAGCAAGACATAAGCTAACATGATACGGCCTTTTAAATTGTTACGCTTTAACTATTTATTTATTTTATATGATACTGTTTATATTTATTTGGATAGTACTCCCACTGGTCCTGTTATAAGACATTTCGTCTATATCAAGCGACAAACTTTATAAATTTTTAATTAATAATTTGAATAATAAATTCTAACAATTATAATACAAACCTGCGGATATAGTATGATATGTCAAAAATATGCTAGCTATCTGATAATCAAAAGTTTAGAATAATAAATAATATAATAAAAAAAGAAAGATCAAAGTATAATTTATAATTAATACAGGGCTAGAAACGAGCCGAGTCTGAACGAGCTCGGCTCGTCGCGCGAGCCATATCCTAGTACTTATTATTGTATTTTTTAGTAAATTAACATTATATAAATTTGGAATATATAATCATCATTCAGCATTATGAGCAATTTAAATTATAAATTGTAATATATTCATTATTAAAGACTAAAAACGAGCTATTATTCATAAAATTATCTAATATTCATTATTATCCTATAAATTGATCAGTTTTGCAAAGCTCGCGAGCCAGCTCGGCACGGCTCACTGCAAAAATGAGCTCAAAGAATGGGCTCGCGAGCCGCTCCAAGATCGAGACGGCTCGCGAGCCGCTCCAAGATCGAGACGGCTCGCGAGCCTCGAGCTTATTTCCCAGCCCTACCTGCAATGTAAGAAGACGGCTCATAAACTAGACCATATGGAATACATTTGGTCATAAATTTAATACTCCCTTCGTTCTTTTTTATTTGTTGTGATTTAGTTCGAGAATGGAGCTAGTAGTATCAAATTTTTATTATAATAGTTAAAATTGTTGATCAAATTATTAGTTTAGGGTTTAGGGATTAGGGTCTCTACAGTGACCTGCTGTCACGAGTACCGCGTCACCTTCCAGCGTGCGTAGGCATACACTCGATACGACACACTATCCTATCTTCCCCGATATACAGGTCACTGTAGAAACTCCGGC
Organism: Zea mays; assembly: GCF_902167145.1. Lineage (NCBI taxonomy): Eukaryota > Viridiplantae > Streptophyta > Magnoliopsida > Poales > Poaceae > Zea > Zea mays. The sequence continues at coordinate 67,186,303 of NC_050096.1, read as the reverse complement.
GCTGAGGTTTTTCCATGACTGGGGTTGACTGACCCGATGGGGCAACGGGAATACACCAGAGGCCGTACGTGCGGGCGTTTAGTCATGTTGATAATGACCTCCCGGTGCCCCTTCGGTATGCTGCACGTATGTCCGGATGTGGGTTGGTGATGACATGTCTTGTCCGGATGTGGGTTGGTGATGACGCGTCTTGTCGTGGCCGTCATGGGTCAATAGCGTTAGGCTGGGACATTCTCCTCACAGGGTTGCCCGGTTTGGAGTTGGTCGATTGCTCCGCCTCGCACGCTTGCTCGGCGAGGAGTTGGTCGGTAGCTCCTTCTCACAATCTTGCTTGACAGAGGACCTTGTCGTTTGCTTTGCCTCGCAGGCTTGCTCGGCAGGGGGCTTGTCAACTAATGGGTTGGAAGGAGGTTGTGGGCCTACCTTTGGGTACCCTGTTCCTAGATACCTGACATTTAAGAACCTACAATCTCTTTTCATAACATCTTTATATAAAAATTGAACCATGAAATTGTCATTCTTGTTATAGTTCTAAATAAACACATCCATATTTTATTTCAAAATACATAAAAGTCTATATTCCTTCTTGTTCGTTCTGATTGTCTTTCAAAAAAATCTAGACTTATATTAACATAACATTTTAATGTCTCTTTTAGGAATGAAAAAGGATATCATGATCATTGGGAGACATGATAAAAACATTGATTAAAATATGCCTACCACCCGTCCATAACATTTTGCCTTGTAACTACTAAGCATTTCCACACTTCAATTAATTAACCTCTAATTATCAATGTTGGCCCTAGATCGGGTCGAACGTGGTGGCCGATCTAGACCCTTTAATCAACAAGGTCCAATCCGAGGTAGGGAGGTATATTACTACTAGGTGAGTGCCCGTGCGTTGCAACGGAAACATATAATATCATAATAATTTATATATAAAATGTGTCTTATATTGTTATAGTAAGATGTCCATCCTAACGATACAACGAACCCAACTACAACTATATAATATCATTTTCCTATATCTATTTCTAATTCATCATCATTTTTTCGCAGCTAACAAACAACCGTATGCATGGAATCCGGTCCTTAACAGTGTCTAGGGGACACGCATGGGATACGCCATATGCAGCGTGAGAGAGAAAGAAGCTGCTACCTAGGGGCTACGGAGGGGGCAGCGCTGCAGTGACAAAGGAGCATTGTCGCCTCTACAACGGCTACAGTGTTAACGGAGGGAGACTCCAGTGGTATGCGCTGCAAATAGCCTAAGTGCTTCCTCACTGTGACTTCTGCAGATGATGGCCACATGTGCTTGGCTGCTTGCAAATAAGCAAATGGCATCGTGCTTTCTGCTGGGCTGAACACACCATATTTCTTCATAAGCATGATTAGTTGAATACTGAGTTACTTTTCATGTTGTAATTTCAGTTTCAAGGTTTAGTACTAACCTTTCCGTTTTTATTGCAGACATCTTGATCATTTCTGAGATTAAACTGATGATGCTGATGCTCGTTTAGTTATCTTGGTTTGGAGATATATCAGATATGGGTGATCGGAATCATGGACGCTTTCTCCCTCTACTGCTCTATCTACATCTTTTGCTGCTAATAATTCAGTTTGCTATGATAGATATAGCCTCCAAGAAGCAAGCACTCCTTGCTTTTGCCTCTGCAGTCTACCATGGCAACAAGCTGAATTGGAGCCAAAAATATCCCAATGTGATCATGGCATGGTGTGACATGCTCATTGGATCGATCGTGTATATTGGCCCTTAGGATGCCAAGTAGGGCTGGAAAAAGCTGGATCGGGCTCGTAGCAGCTCGCCTCAGCTTGGACCGGCTCAACGTTCAGAACGTGCCCGAGCCGAACCTGTTTTTGTGGCTCGTGAAAAAAGCGAGCTAGCTCGGCTCGGCTCGCTGCAGCTCGCGAGCTGGCTCGTGGCTCGACCCAACAACAATTTGTTACATAAAATCATAGTTAGTATATAATATTAGTACCGAGTTTACAATTATTTTATGTTATTTGAGATTACTATACAAAATTAATCTATTATCTATATTATATTAGTGATATATCTATTTTACTAATTTAAAATATTTTTAAGATTTTATATTATAATTTAGAGAGCAGATCTACATTTATGAGTAGGCTTGTTGGCTCGGCGAGCCAGCTCACGAGCCAGGAACGAGTCGAGCCTCTCTTGCAAGCTCGCCAGATGGGCGAGCCGAGCCGAGCTCGGCTCGTTGCATGAACGAGCCGCAGCGAGCCGAGCCAAGCTCGGCTCGTTTTCGATTGGGCCGGCTTTGGTCGTAGCTTGTTGTGCGAAAACGGTATCCATTGACGTCATACCCAGAAAATTTCCTGACCCTATAGGCAAAGCCATTGGCTACTTGTCTCAACTCGGCACTCATAGACGGCTCTCTTTGGCCCTGCAAGTTCAAACACGCTAGATTGTTATATTATTCGCACGTAAGAGCAACTTCAAATGACAAACTAAGCACGTACCTTACGTTTAAACCAGGAAATGAAATCGGGCAATCCATTTCCCGCACCCTTTCGAAGAAGGGTATCATATTCCTGTGGAGTTGGGTTCCTTGATCGACGCCAGAATTCATGAAGAAATTGCTCCATGTATGGCGTCACCTCTTCAAGGTTGGTCAATACATATAGCATGATATGGCGCCACTCTTCATGTCTCAGGGTCTTAGTGGTCGAACCACTCGCGCTTCCGAGTTGCCCTCGAAAAATGCTGAGGTTCGATTCATTGCCGCCATCATTGTAACGAGGGGGTGGATTATGCACGCTCGGCAGTTTGTCACCATAGTAAGTTGTTGTGAAGTTTGACACCTCCTCCAGTATGTATGCCTCTGCAATGGAAGCCTCGATTTTGCATTTATTTCTACATTTCTTTCGGATACTCTTTAGACATCTCTCGATTGGATAGCACCAACGTCCCTGCACGGGCCCCCCCATTCGTGCCTCATACGGGAGATGAATAATCAAATGCTGCATCGGATTGAAGAAGCCGGGTGGAAAGATCTTCTCCAGCTTACACAGTAACACGGGTGCCATCCTTTCCAAGTCTGCAATCATGGTCCGAGCTAACTCTTTTGCACAAAGCTGGCGGAAGAAATAGCTCAACTCTGCAAGCGCTAGCCAGACATGCTCAGGGACATAGCCTCGAACCATCGCCGGAAGAATTCGTTCAATCCATATGTGGAAGTCATGACTCTTCATCCCTAAGACTCGCAGGGTAGATAAGTTCACCCCCCTACTAAGGTTAGCTGCATACCCATCAGGGAACATTAACATCTTGATCCACTCTAGTACTTCCTTCCTCTGGGCCCTGCTCAGGACGAAATCGGCCTTAGGCCTTCTCCATGTCTTACCACCACTAGGCGGCTTCATCTCTTGAGTGCACGAAGGAGTTTCTGTGCCTCGTACATGCTCTTTGGCAGAACGTGATCCTCCGGAAGCAGGCTGCCAATAACTGTCAACAAACCATCGAAGGCGTCTCGACTCATGCTATACTGCGACTTGAACGCCATTATACGCCCAATGGCATCCAGTTGAGAAACCTTTGTCTTGCCGTGAAGGGGTTTCTGTGCCGCGTCAAACATGTCGTAGAATGCCTTTGCGGTCGCCTCTGGCTCGTCCTCCGTACATCCTTCGGCGAACTGTGCCTCGTGATAGTCGTTCAACATGTCCGCTACCCCGGCATCAGCATCGTAATCCTCGACGCGTTGTCTCACCACCTCCTCTCTCGTGCGATGCGCTTCACCATGGAAGATCCACCGAGTATAGTCCGGCGTAAATCCATTCTTCCAAATATGTTCTACCATGACCTTCTTTGGTTTTCTTTTCCGGTTGTCACATTTGCTGCACGGACAAGGGACTAGGCTAGCTCCTTTAGCAGCTTCGCCATATGCCCGTTCCACGAAAGCATCGGTCTTCCTAATCCATTCTGGGGTGACATCATTACGTCGAACGCGGCCCGTGTACATCCACTCACGGTCCTCCATCCTCTAACATATATAACCGAGTATAGTTTAATATAGACATGTAATGCATGTACACTACGTTCCTACCTTCTAATAGGTGAGGATAGGTCCTAATCCCACCCGCGGTTGCGTAGATGGAGTTAGTTTCCATGCTCTACTCCGATCCGAGATAAAATTTCGGCAGCACCTACCCGCTGTTCTCCGGATACACGTCCTGACAGGGAGAGTGTACTGTCCGGAGAACAACAGGGAGGTGACGCCGAAACTCTATCTCGGACCGGAGTAGAGCATGTAAACTAACACCATCTACGCAACCGCAGGCTGTCCAAAAAACGTGGACAATTCGAAACTGATACATTTGTAGATATGCAAAGATCTGCATATCTACACCGTATCTCTTTCGAACGAGAGACGCCTAACAGGGTTACGTGATCTACGACCATGATGCGGATGTAGAGGTTATACCTAGGGTGGCGGTGGAGTCAGGCTAGTGGGGCTGTGGCGGGTCGGTGCAGTGGCGACGCGAGGCAGACCCGCAGCGGCTAGGAAGACCTCTGCAAAAAAAAATAAACAAGTATGTCAACAAAAAAATTCGGCAGCACCTCCCCTGCACGGGGAGGTTTCCAAAACCTGCAAATAAAAGTAACAGCACGATGGCTGACATTCACACATATATCAACGGCACGATGGCCGACAATCACATTTAATCGACATCCATATCCACCATCACACAATCATATCTAATCGGCATACAACTAAAACTAGGACCCCTACACAATCATATCTATCGCCACACAAACATTATATATAAACTTTATACGTACTGCGCTACTGTGCTACTATCGCTTTTATTGTGAAGTGGAACTACTTATGTATATCAACAAATGTGAATTAGTGCATATAGATTCTCTATTGCCTAGCTCAAAGGAACGGGCATACAATCTAGCTAGTATAGTATAGTATACGTAACTGCTGCTGGAGCGCAAAGATGTGTGCGACGCAGACGGCGACGAGCGGGCAGACGACGCGGCGCGGACGGCGGCGAGCGGGCAGACTGCGCGACGGCGGGCGGACGGCGGGCGCGACGGCTGGCGGCTCGAGCGGCGCGACGGCGGGCGGCTCGAGCGGCGCGACGGCGGGCGACGGCGGGTGGCGCAAGAACGGCGGGCGCGACGGCGGGCTCGACGGCGGGCGCGACGGCGGGCTCCGGCGGGCGACGGCGGGTTGGGGGCGGGCTCCGGCGGGCGCGACGGCGGGCTCCGGCGGGCGCGACGGCGGGTTGGGGGTGGGCTCGGCGCGCGACGGCGGCGCTCCGGCGGGCGACGGCGGGTTGCGGGCAGAGAGAAAGTGAGAGTGAGAGAGAGACAGGGAGTGCGGGCGCTGTAACGGTATTAAAACGTTCTTTGCCGAGTGCCCGCGATCCGGCACTCGGCAAAGATTTTTTAAAAATTAAAAAATAAACTTTGCCGAGTGCTGGATCTCGGGCACTCGGCAAAGTCGTCTTTGCCGAGTGCAGGATCTCAGGCACTCGGCAAAGTCGTCTTTGCCGAGTGCTAGCTGTAGAGCACTCGGCAAAGATGTGTTGTACAGACTTTGCCGAGTGCCCAAGGACAGGCACTCGGCAAAGTTGTCTTTGTCGAGTGTTAACTGGACAGCACTCGGCAAAGTATTTTTTATTTTTTTTTATTTTTTGCAACCAAACTTTTTGTGGTGTGTTCCTACACTATGTAGACCTACATGTATCATTTGTGGACAATTTTAACAGAGTTTTCAATCGTTAGTGGATTTAGTTCGTTTATTTGAATTTCTTCGGAAAATTTAGATTTGAACTGTAGGTCACTCGAAACTTGGCAAACCGTGCATGCAAAAATGATATTCATGTTACTTAGCATAAGTTACGACCGATTCCAGGAGCGGACCGGAAACTTCGAGCAACATGCTCACTAAACATGGCCGTGAACTTGCCATACACATGTTTAAAAATTGTATAAAACACAAACAAAGTCAGAAAATCCTGAAACTTGTCCACGTGTCATGATATCATATGTACAGGCTGCGATAAAAATTTTAGAATGTTTGGAGAAAGTTGTGGGACACTATGTGTAGAAACCTAAGAGAACTACACATGAAATCATAGCCTGTACACATAAAAATCATAGATTTCATGTGTAGTTCTCTTAGGTTTCTACACATAGTGTCCCACAACTTTCTCCAAACATTCTAAAATTTTTATCGCAGCCTGTACATATGATATCATGACAAGTGGACAAGTTTCAGGATTTTCTGACTTTGTTTGTGTTTTATACAATTTTTAAACATGTGTATGGCAAGTTCACGGTCATGTTTAGTGAGCATGTTGCTCGAAGTTTCCGGTCCGCTCCTGGAATCGGTCGTAACTTATGCTAAGTAACATGAATATCATTTTTGCATGCACGGTTTTCCAAGTTTCGAGTGACCTACAGTTCAAATCTAAATTTTCCGAAGAAATTCAAATAAACGAACTAAATCTACTAACGATTGAAAACTCTGTTAAAATTGTCCACAAATGATACATGTAGGTCTACATAGTGTAGGAACACACCACAAAAATTTCGAGAGACAAAATAAAAAAAAATAAAAATATACTTTGCCGAGTGTCCAGAGATGGCACTCGACAAAGTATGCTTTGCCGAGTGCCTGCTATGTGACACTCGGTACAGAACCTCTTTGCCGAGAGCCAACGGCTGACACTCGGCAAAGACTAACGGCCGTCAGCTTTGGGACGGCCGCTGACGGCCGTTTGCCGAGAGCCCCCTTTGCCGAGTGTTTGACACTCGGCAAAGTTGTCTTTGCCGAGTGCCGTTCTGTGCTGAGTGTTCAGCTCTCGGCAAAGCACGATTTGCCGAGTGCCTAACTGTACCGAGTGCGGCACTCGGCAAAGCTTTCTTTGCCGAGTGCCCGACAAAAGGCACTCGGCAAAGAAGCCCACACTCGGTAAAGCCTCGGATTCCGGTAGTGAGTGCCAGGTGCTGGTTTGATTGGTACCATTTCATTGTTAAAGTTGAATGATGATATAAAACTGTAAATATTTCAGGACATGCTGAAAAATCTCACAATTATACCAGTCACTGTCGATTCATTGGCATAATCATGGCTGATACGGATATTGCTTCTCTGTGTGTTGTCACTTAATATCATACAGCTCCATGCGTCCTCATCCTTGATAGTCAATTTAGGTTGACTCAACTAACATACCACCCTTGATAGTCAATCCCTGGAATGTGAGCAGCGATTACAGAAACTTCTGAAATACTGACAGAATCAATGGAAATATTAATACAAAAAATAAAGCAAAACTTATAAGAATATACAGTACCGCGACAGAACATTTAAACTGAGCACACTACTTATTAGTTATCTGTCAGTATCCCAATATTAACGAACTGAACCTACAACTTAGGTACAGTTTGTACTACCATTAGTGTTTCTAGATGATCCATGATGGCAAATTCATTGGGTGGTTGGTGTAGTCATCTTAAGACTCAACCTGCAGGTGTTAATGTTTTCAAAACTTGCAATATCCAGACAAAATACCCAGTCAACCTGTCATTTCTGGGATAGGTAAATGTGGTCTTCACTGGAGAGACATCGCGGATTGTCCAGTTTTTCAGGACAGGTGGGGCTGGTGTTACTGAGTATGAATGCAGACAATCATTGATTCAAATATATCACGATTTATTTTCTGGGGTAAATCACTTGAAGTGTTAAGCTACATAGTATAAACATGATTGGAGATATTTGACAGAACAATGAATCAAGCTTTCTCCATTGAGCCTCAGGAAACTACTTCGAACTTTGACACCATTCAGATATATCTACTTCATTGGATTTTGCAGCCCCCTGAATCTGGCCCTCGCCGGACATTTCCATAGGCAGAAAGTTCAACAAGATCCATGTCCCGTCCTGCCAATATCAGATAGGGTTATTCAGTAAGCTGAGGACCTAAATCGCTGATGCTCCTCTAAAATAAAGACTGTTTTACAACATATATTATTTACCTGAAACCCTACAGTATGCACTCTTCTGTATGAGCTCAGATTTGGATATCTCAGTCTTGTTGCCTTTAGATCGATCCACCGTAGCCTGCAAGCATAAATCTCTACACCAGTCATCTGCTGTGGTTTTCTGACTTCTAAAAATAAACAGATCCATCACTTGCTCTCACCGACCGGAGATGGGCTGGGCTAGGCCGGCGAGGACGCGGGAGAGGCCGACGCGGAAGTGGGCGACGACGTCGTGGGAGTAGGGGCCGCAGTCGCGGCAGACGACCTCCATGGCCTCCACGAAGAGGCTGAGGCTGCGCACCGGCGGCACGTACAGCGTCAGCGGGGCCGCCGAGAAGGCCGCCGCCATCAGCAGCTGTAGCATCTTGGACGAATGCACGCCTCCTGGTTCTTCCTCCCCCTTCCCCTTCGCCCCCGCGACGAGAGCCAACCCAATCAGATCTAGGCGGCTCGGTCTTGGGCGTATGGCGTGGGAGACGGGAGTGTTATGAGGCGGCGATGAGATGGGAGGGACAGACACCGTGATTGCGGGGGACGCCGAGATTGTCGCGGGGGAGGGCGAGCTTGCCACGGTGGACACCGAGATTGCCGCTGGGGAGAGCGAGCGCCGAGATTGCCGCGGGGGAGGGCGAGGCGGGCGGGATGCGGGGTGCGCCAGCGGCAAGCGGCAGAACATGCACCTGTGCACGCCTACAATAGGCACTTCAATAGTAGTAGAGATGGTGTACGAGTCGACAACGGCTATCACACTGAGTCCACGATGAGTCAACATCGTCGTTATATCTAGCACTCAGCATGATTGTTTGGTCATCACAACATCCAATCTCCCAATTACAATCAAACAAAGGTAGATTTTTCTTCGATGGGATTGGTCATCCTAGCACCCAATCTCCCAATCATTACCAAATTAGTAAAGATGATTATATGTATAACATATTAATTATATTGATGGATAATTTGATGAACAAGTTTTGTTATATGATTTTATTGAATATTTATTTGAAGTATGGCAAGACACTTGTAATCGATTGATAGATTTGTTGATTATTTTGGAAGTTGAGTTCTACATAATAAAAAATAACTCTATGAATTGATTTAAGACCTTTATGTAAGGATCTTCTAAGTCTAGAGGGGGTTGGATAGACCTGTTAAAAATAACACTTGAAATTCTATTAGCAAGAGGTGTGACACAAGCACTTGGAGCTAGAACTACCAACCTTAGAGCGCGCAGCACTACCGTGTGCATAGAACTTCTTGAGGTTACAATTCAAAATCTGTCCAATGGAAAGAAGATATAGTAAATTACTATGCTTCCTTGGGTGAGATAGAGCCTAATTCACCACTTCAAAGTTACTTCAGAAGTACAAGCTAGTAGATCAGGACCACACCCTAGAAACACATCACACACAAGTAATGAACAATATAAAGCAAGAACACAAAAGACACTATGATTTGTCACATGGTTCAACTCACCACCAAGGCTTGCCTACCTCTATTTTGTTTAGGAAGCCCCAAAGGCTTGGGTTTCTCAAACCCTATTTTTATTCTCAAGTCAAGATAATGAACTCTTGAGATGAGTGGTTCTTACTAAATGAAGAGGGTACTTACAAACTTCTTAGGGATGCCATACGAGATAGAAAGCTCTATGGGCGATGCTCTAGCTGGCTAGGACAAAAAAAATCCAAGAGTAACAAACATCACCACTAGCTTGAACATGAACGACCAAGTGTTCTTGGATTTGAAGAACAAGTTAGTGAGATCTCTATTATATTTTTGGAGACTCATTCTCTTAAGGAATCAAACTAGAGAGGTTAAGGGAAGCTTGAGGTGCTGTCACACCCGGATTTAAAGAACAAAGCCGGGTGCATCTCATATATGCGCCAGAGAAGACAACACATATAATAACAGAGTGCATAGAGATAAATGTCATAAATATCATAAATGTACTTATTACATAGCGGAAGTCTTACAAAAATAAATGATAAAATAAAGCGAACTAATTATTATTCCCTGGCGCCACAAAGCTGACTGGGAGACGCCACCTAGATCAAGTCGAAAGCCTCAGAGTTAGGCGGCTCCTCTTCGACCACCTGTTCTTCTCCTATGGGGGGTGTGAGACAGCAAGAGTGAGCTCACACATGTTCATCGCTCAACAAGTTGTGGGGAATAATGTGCATAAACTCACCAAAGGTGGGAGTTCATGTGAAGTGTAAGGCAAATCAATGTAATAAAGGCTGAAGCTGAGCATTGCTTTTATAAGTTGGTCAAAATTTTATTAGTAGTTACTAAGTATAAGTAAATACCGAACCTTAGAAATTATAAATAAAAGTAATAATAAAATAATCCCAGATGCAATGAAATGACAAATTAAATTTAAGTTCCATAAATTAATCATGTGAGTGTCCAAGCCGCTCATGACCGTGAGCACGGCTAGTATACCTCTTTCCACTCTGCAGAGGTTGCACATATTTACCCACAAGTAGTGTTACCCATTTGCCACGGAGTTGATCAGACCCCGAGCCAAGCTAGCAGAATTGTATATGACTCGGATAGTTTGTCTACATGGAGTGCCTAAGAAGATCGTGTCAGACCGAGGATCGCAGTTTACCTCTCGGTTTTGGAAGAAGTTGCATGAGAGCTTGGATACCCAATTGAATTTTAGTTCGGCCTACCATCCTCAAACTAATGGGCAGACAGAGAGGACTAACCAAGTACTGGAGGATATGTTAAGAGCTTGTGCTCTTAAACATGGTGGAAGTTGGGATAAGAGCTTACCATATGCGGAGTTCTCATACAATAATAGCTACCAGGCCAGTTTGAAGATGTCACTGTTTGAGGCTCTATATGGCAGAAAATGCAGGACTCCTCTGTATTGGGATCAAACTGGTGAAAGACAGTTCTTTGGGCCTAAACTTATACAAGAGGCAGAGGAACAAGTTCGAATGATAAGAGAGAATTTGAGAATTGCACAATCAAGACAGAAGAGCTATGCTGATACCCGGAGAAGACTACTGTAGTTTAAGGAGGGTGATCACGTGTATCTAAAGGTGTCACCAATCCGGGGTATGAGGAGATTTAAAGTTAAAGGAAAGTTGTCCCATCGCTTCATTAGACCTTTCTTGATCTTAAAGCGACTGGGAGAAGTTGCATATCAAATAGAACTACCCAATCATCTTGCGGATGTACATGATGTCTTCCATGTATCTCAACTTAATAAGTGTCTCTGTGTCCCTGAGGAACAATTACCAATGGAGGATCTTAGCGTTCAAGATGATCTGACGTATGCGGAATATCCTATCAAGATTCTTGACACTTTGACTCGAGTTACAAGAAATAAGGTGATAAAGATGTGCAAAGTACAATGGAGTCACCATGGAGAAGATGAAGCTACTTGGGAAAGAGAAGAAGAGCTTCGCATAGATTTTCCCCATCTTTTACCTAGGTCTTCCTAAATCTCGAGGACGAGATTCTTGTTAGGGGGGGGGGTAAAATTTGTAATATCCAAATTGTAAGGGAGAATAAAAGGAGAAATTGTTTCCTTTGAATATGTGTGTGTATCTCCATTTATCATCACATGTGGCTACTCATGTTTAAAAATGAGTAAATCATTACTAAGACACAAATAAACCATTCCATCATATTGAATTTTTTTTGTGCATTTAAAACAATAATAATATGAATAAAAATAAAATAATAATGAGAAGAGGATTTGAGGAAAAAGGAGAAGAAAAGAAAGGATATAAAAATATAAATAATATATGTATAATTATATTTCTAAAATTAGTACTTCTAATCTCACAATATAATTTGAGGATAATTTGGCACAAGATTTGAATTTAAAGCTGAATTGAAAATGGAAATTTGAAATAGAGAAAAGGGAGAAATAAAAGAAAATAAAATAGAAAAGGAGTTATAACCTAAATGGGTTGCGGCTACCCAATTTGGCCCAGCTAGATTTCCCCCTGCGCGCGCGTTGGATGGGACTTTGATGAGTGGACCCGTCGCGGTCAGCGCGTGCGCCGCGTGGAGTGCCGCTGTGGGTGGGCCCGGGAAGCTGTTGATCTTCCCCGTTGGACAACTGCGGGCGCGCGTGGAAGCTGGGGTTGTTACAACGACGCCCGATTTTCTCTGTGCCTAGCTCGGTTGCCTCGGCTTCTTGGTTAAAAGCCGGGTGTGTCGTGCTCTCTCCACCGCTTGCGCCCACCTCTTCCTTCCTAGTTTCCCGAGCACAGCCGTAACGCTCTTGCATCGCCATTAGTGGCGCAAGTGGAAGCAGTGTGATAGCCGACGTAGTAACTCTGGTGTCGGGTCTAGGGTTCGGACAATTGTGTACCAGGAGCTTGGTGCGTTCCGGGATCGTCGTCGGCGGAGCGTTGGCCTTATGGGACAGGCGGGATCTACCGGTAGCCATCTGTGGTGAGTCGGTTTTTCTTTTTTTATGCGGTAACTTGGGGATCCGTTGGACGTCGCGGGAGCATGGGTAGGAAGCGGTCTCGGGGCTGGTGCACCGATGAACGACGGTGGTGGCGACCACTGGACGGTCCTGGCCGGGCAGAGCGCCGGTTGACCGGCAGGTGAGAGGGCTGCGGGTTGTGCGCGGTCGGCGTCTGTGCCTGGGCAACCAGAGGTTGAAGAAGGTCCCTGGCCATCGATGTTGAAGCCAACGTTTACGATTAGATCCGGGCATGGGGGAAATTTCAACCATTGATCTGTTTAGCAACGACTAGGATTAGGTTTTCAAGTTTTGGCTTGGAGGGTGTTGCTGGGTCGTCGATCACGGCGTGGGTGATCCAGATCAAAATGGGATACCGGTCCGTGCTATTGCAATCCGGGACGTCGGGGTCACAATCAACGAGCGCGATGAAGACTGGATCCGTGCTGTCCGATCTAATCTGGACGGCGTAGATTAGACCAATGGATACCCCTTCACTTTAGCAGATCGTGACCATAGATGGTGAATCTAACGGTTCTGGCATGCGCATATCCTTTCGGCGAGCCGCTTTTGCATATGAGCCCATGCCTTCTTGTTTAAACAACCCGCGGTCCGGGGGAACAGAACACTGTGTCTAGGGAATTCTTGTAGAACAGTCCCTGCACTTTCCAGAAAATAGAGCGCAGTCCAGAATTCAAAGGAAATTGATAATTAATAACAGGAAATGATTTTTAATATATAAATAGGTGCTAGAACTTGTACAATTCATAGAAAATTCATTTTTAGTCCAAATTGACCCATTCCATTTTCTAAAATTTTGAAATATTATTGTCTATCACCTAAGGTCTCTGTTTTGGCATGAAAACAGTAGTAAAATTAATGTCTCACTTAATCATATATTAAGCACAAAAAACCTTGGGAAATTCATAACTTAAAATCTATAACTCCAAATTTAATGATTCCAGATCCTATGATCTTATTTTATTGTCTAGATTATTATTGTGTATTTTATTTACATGTTTGGTGTGATGTTAATTTTTGCTATACTATGTATGTATTGTGTTGATGCGAGTAGACGAGCAAGCTACTGAGGATCCTGAGGTTCAGCTGGTAGAGACTGCTGAGCAGGAGCTCGTGGAAGGCAAGTTGTGCCCTTGATCACTTCTTTTACCTAGTCATGTTCTTATTAATCATATTGATCTGCATAGGTTAATTTTGATGGGACCCAATAGGTTACCCTAGATTTTGACTATCTTTATACCTTGTTTCACCACTGGTTTTACTACTAAATTCTTGGGTAGTACATGCTATTGCTTTATGTGGTTTTGGGTATAGAGATATTCATTACTCATGATTACACATTTTATTTTATATTTATTATCTACTGTTCATGATAAGATCATTATATTAATGGGAACAAGGGTTTAATGGTACGCCCTTGGCTGATTAATTAGGAAAGCTAGTGGATGACTACCTTACCCAAAAGGGGCAAGGACAGTAGGGGAGTGGTCAGTGTAGGGAGGTCTTTGGGTTGATTTTGCTGAGATGGCGGTCAGGCGAGGGATTCCTGCACTGGAGCTTCCTATAAACTGTAGCAGGTTTTCTGAAGCTAGTGGAATTTTGTAAAGGCCTCGTAGTAGTACCCTGCCTCGCTTCCTTGGTAGAGGTGTATGGGGTCTGATTAACTCCGTGGCAAATGGGTAACACGACTTGTGGGTAAAGATGCGCAACCTCTGCAGAGTGTAAAACTGGTATACTAGCCGTGCTCACGGTCATGAGCGGCTCGGACACTCACATGATTAATTTATGGAACTTAAATTTAATTTGTCATTTCATTGCATCTAGGATTATTTTATTATTACTTTTATTTATTATTTCTAAGGTTCGGTATTTACTTATACTTAGTAACTACTAATACAATTTTGACCAACTTATAAAAGCAATGCTCAGCTTCAGCCTTTATTACATTGATTTGCCTTACACTTCATATGAACTCCCACCTTTGGTGAGTTCATGCACATTATTCTCCACAACTTGTTGAGCGATGAACATGTGTGAGCTCACTCTTGCTGTCTCACACCCCCCACAGGAGAAGAACAGGTGGTCGAAGAGGAGCGCCTAACTCTGAGGCTTTCAACTTGATCTAGGTGGCGTCTCCCAGTCAGCTTTGTGGCGCCAGGGATAATAATTAGTTTGCTTTATTTTATCTTTTATTTTTGTAAGACTTCCGCTATGTAATAAGTACATTTATGATATTTATGACATTTATCTCTATGCACTCTGTTATTATATGTGTTGTCTTCTCTGGCGCATATATGAGATGCACCCGGCTTTGTTCTTTAAATCTGGGTGTGACAGGTGCTTCAATGAAGTCAGAGAGAGAGAGGGAGATAGATTTCTAGTTAGGCATAATGAGGTTTGGCCACAAAAACAACTACATGAGCGACATGGATAAATAGTTATATCCCTTTCCTATCCAACATTCAAATTCAAGTCGTAGCGGTGTCGAGTTGGGAGTGGCAGTGTCACTCAAGCCAAGCAACCAAGAGACATAAAAAGCAAGAGACTTACTTTGTGGCTAGGCTCTGAAGATACTGTGGTGGCTCTTTTGAGCACAAGGTTGCATGTTGAAGCTTGTGCATTGTATCCTACTTAGTAGTGTGGCTTTTCCTATACTCAAATTCGAAATATAAAATAAATTTAAATGCTTTTCATGTCCTTTAGTAATTAGGGGCTCCACCATCACATATATTATCATAATTTTCATTTAACCTACTTTTAATTTAATAAATTTCATTAGTCCTCTAATTGCATGGTTATTATCATCAAAACCTATAGTTAAGCTTGATTGCACTTATAATCTCCCCCATTTAGTGATCGATGGTAATACAACTAGAGCTTATAAAAGATTAAAAACATATGATATATTTTTGAGCCATATATGTAGGATATCTCCCTAAACATGTGAATGGAGAGTGAATTCGAAATTTGGCACAAAAGTCCAACATTCACATGTTGAGTAAAGTTAGGGCTCCACTTACATCCTTCAGCTGTCGTGGGATGCTGCACATAGTGTCAAAACACTCCTTGGTCCCATTGATTAGGGTGTATACTTGTCGGGGACCATAATTAGGGGTACCCCCAAGACTCCTAATCTCAGCTGGTAACCCCCATCAACACAAAGCTGTAAAGGCCTGATGGGTGCGATTAAGTCAAGGCTCGGTCCACTCAAGGGACACGATCTCGCCTCGCCCGAGCCCAGCCTCGGGCAAGGGCAGCCGACCCCGGAGGGTTTACGTCTCGCCCGACGGCCCCCTCAAGCAACGAACACACCTTCGTCTCGCCCGAGGCCCAGTCTTCGCCAAGAAGCAACCTTGGCCAAATCACCACGACGACCGACCGTATCGCAGGAGCATTTAATGCAAAGATGGCCTGACACCTTATCCTGACGCGCGCCCTTCAGTCGACTGAGCCGAAGTGACCGCAGTCACTTCGCCGCTCCACTGACCAGTCTGACAAGAAGACAGCGCCGCCCGCATCGCTCCAACTGCTGTGCCACTCGACAGAGTGAGGCTGACGGCGACCAAGTCCGGCCTCGGGCGCCATAGGAAGCTCCGCCTCGCCCGACCCAGGGCTCGGACTCGGGCTCGGCCCCAGAAGACGACGAACTCTGCCTCGCCCGACCCAGGGCTCGGACTCGGGCTCGGCCCCGGAAGACGACGAACTCCGCCTCGCCCGACCCCAGGGCTCGGACTCGGCCTCGGCCTCAGCCGACGGTCTCCGTCTCGCCCGACCCAAGGGCTCGGACTCGACTTCGACCTCGGAAGACAGACTCAACCTCGACCTCGGAGGAGCCTCCGCCTCGCCCAACCTAGGGCTCGGACCGACCATGCCACAGAAGGAGCCATCATTACCCTACCCCTAGCTAGCTCTGGCTATGGGGAACAAGACCGGCGACACATCTGGCTCGCCCCGGTAAAACAAATAATGATGGCGCCCCGCATGCTCCATGACGACGGCGGCTCTCAGCCCCCTTACGGAAGCAAGGAGACGTCAGCAAGGACTCGACAGCTCCGACAGCTGTCCTTCCGCCAGGCTCCAGCGCTCCTCCGACGGCCACGACACCACACGAACAGGGTGCCAAAACCTCTCCGGCTGCCACGACGGCATGTACTTAGGGCACTAGCTCCTCTCTGCTAGACACGTTAGCACGCTGCTACATCCCCCATTGTACACCTGGACCCTCTCCTTACGCCTATAAAAGGAAGGTCCAGGGCCCTCTTACAAAAGGTTGGCCGCGCGGGGAAGGACGGGACGGCGCGTGCATAGGCCTCTCGCTCCCTCCCGCGCGGACGCTTGTAACCCCCTACTGCAAGCGCACCCGACCTGGGCGCGGGACAAACACGAAGGCCACGGGTTTCCCCTTTTACGCATGTCTCCCTCCGGCTTTTCCCCCCTTCACGCTCCATCTCGCGCCGACCCATCTGGGCTGGGGCACGCGGCGACAATTTACTCGTCGGTCCAAGGACCCCCCGGGGTCGAAACGCCGACAGTTGGCGCGTCAGGTAGGGGCCTGCTGCGTGTTGATGAACAGCTTCCCGTCAAGCTCCAGATGGGCAGTCTCCAGCAACCTTTCCAGCCTGGGACGGTGCTCCATTTCAGGAGCCTTGAGTTCATGTCCCTCGACGGCAGCTACGACATGATACTCCTTCCCCCGCCGCGCAACAGCGACAATGGCGGCCGACAACCCGCCCGCCGACGGTGGAATCGATGACGTCTTCCCCACGTGGCGGAAGAACGACATTCGGGTTTGTCCCGTCCCCTCCCCCGCCGACGGAGGAGGAGGCAAGGCAACCAAGGCCAAGCAGGAGGCGGCACCTCGTCGGCTGTCGAGCGAGTCGACGGCGTCGGCGCCCCAACGGGGGACACGCCGGGCATCGACCTCGCGTCTGAGACGAAGACGAGCGCCGTTTCCCCGCAACACGCCAACTCCGAGCGGACGGACGACGCCAGCACGCTCGCAAAATACTTGCTGGGCGTCACCCTCGTACCTGAGACGACGGTGCAGTCTGCCCCTGACGTGACTTCGTCACCGCCCGTCGACCAAGAGGTACCGACCGATACCCATCTCGTGCCTTTTGGATTCAGCCTCGACCCGCCAAGCGACTTCGCTTCGGTGGACGCTTTCATAGAGGCAAGTCCAAACCTTCCGGGGTACGGTATGCGGTCACCCTGGGACCGGCTGACAGCCGTCTCGACCTACGGGCCCTCGGGTTCCGAGGAAGATGACGAGCCCGACTTTTGTTGGGATTTCTCCGGACTTGGTAACCCAGTGCCATGCGGGACTTCATGACCGCATGCGACTACTGCCTCTCCGATTGTTCCGACGGTAGCCGCAGCCTCGGCGACGAGGACCGCGGCCCGAGTCGTGAATGTTTCCACGTCGATCTAGGGGATCCCGGCGAAGGCAACCATCTTGGTATACCGGAGAACGGTGATCCCCCTAGGCCTGCGCCTCGCGTTGACATCCTACGGGAGCTAGCTGTGGTCCCAGTCCCTGCGGGGGGTCAGGACTCACAGCTCGAGCAAATCCGCGAGATGCAGGCCTGGCTCGACGAGGGAGCAGGAACACTCGAGCCGTTCCGCCGGGAAATCGGGCAGGAATGGGCAGGCCAACCTCCGGCCGGAGAAGCGCGTCACCTACCCCAGGGCATCCAGCACCGCATCGCCGACGATGTTAGGGCAAGGCCACCACCGGCTTCCAGTGGGGTCAGCCAGAACCTGGCTGCAGCGGCAATACTTCTTCGTGCGATGCCGGAGCCATCAACCACCGAGGGGCGGCGTATCCAGGGAGAGCTCAAGAATCTCCTAGAGGATGCCGCGGTCCGACGGGCCGAAAGCTCTGCCTCCCGAAGGTAGGGGTACCCCTCGGAGCATCGCGCCGCGACTTCCCGATTCATGCGGGAAGCCTCGGTCCACACCGAGCGCACGCGCAACACAGCGCCTGCAGCCCCAGGTCGCCTCGGCAACGAGCACCATCACCGCAACCGCCGAGCTCACCTCGACGAGAAGGTGCGCCGAGGCTACCACCCCAAGCGTGGGGGACGCTACGACAGCGGGGAGGATCGGAGTCCCTCGCCCGAACCACCCAGTTGAAAGTTCCCTTTGACCCGGGAACAGGATCTGGATGTCGCCTAGAGGGGGGGGGGGTGAATAGGCGAATAAAACTTATTACTTCAAAACTTAAATTCTTACTCTACTCGAAGACTTAGTACGCAGTGGAGTGAGAAGACTCTTCGAGTAGGTTGCAGCGGAATGGAAGATCCTGTCTCAAAATGTCCTGCACTTCAAATCAAGCTTATACCACAGATAAGTATTGAAGTGCAGATATAAAGGCGAGTAAGACAGAGAGTCAGGATACAATATAGAATAGAGCACACAGACGCAAGGATTTATCCCGAGGTTCGGCCAAGCCTGAAATGCTTGCCTAGTCCTCGTTGGAGTTAGCCACACCTGGGCTTGGAGTCTACTTCAACTCCTTCCTCCGTTTGCTCAGATCTGTCAGTATGACAGATAGAGCCTTTCACTATTGAGTGGGGTTACAACAGAACCGCGGCTGCTTACAAACTTCTTGGCAGCACCCCGGCAGAGTAACAATACGCTCAAGACCTTGCTCTAGCTCTTAGCAGCACTACTCTCTCTAAGGCTTATAGTTGTGCCTTCTACACAAACTATAGAGTTACACACAAGATGGAGAGCGAGAATTGATTCGAGTGAAGTCTATATCTGTTGGCTGCGCTTGTACATTGCTTGAGGCGCCTAGGGGTCCCTTTTATAGGCACAAGGGGCCTAGGAGCCGTTGGAAGCAATCCAGGAAGGCAAATCTTGCCTTGTGTCGGGTGGCGCACCGGACAGTCCGGTGCACACCGGACACTGTCCGGTGCCCGATTTCTTTCCTTCTATGGCGAAGCCGACCGTTGGCAGTCTTGGAGCCGTTGGCGCACCGGACATGTCCGGTGCACACCGGACAGTCCGGTGCCTCCATCTAGCCGTTGGCTCGGCCACGTGTCCCGCGCAGATCGCGCGGCCGACCGTTGGCTCACCGGACAGTCCGGTGCGCACCGGACAGTCCGGTGAATTATAGCCGTACGTCGCCAGTGAATTCCCGAGAGCGGTCACTTCGCTTGAGCCAGCCTGACGCACCGGACACTGTCCGGTGCACCACCGGACACTGTCCGGTGAGCCACCGGACAGTCCGGTGCACCCAGACTGAGCAGAGTCTTGGCTGTACACAGCCAAGCCTTTTGCACCTCTTTCCTTTTCTTCTTCTTTCTGTTTCTAACACTTAGACAAGTATATTAGTCCACAAAACCGATGTACTAAGTCTAGAAACATACCTTCTCTTAATTATTACATCTATAACATTTCACATGCTTGAGCTTTGATGTTGGACTCATCAAGTCGGCTTGACTTGATCTAGATTGACATTTCTTGGCTCCAACATCCTGCAAAGGTCACATAGAACATCTCCAAACATAGGAACAACCCAAACTAAAGATTAAGGTGAACTTAGCTCTTTTGGGCTGCTTCCAGTTCTGGTTTTGACACTTGTTCTCCTTCTAGTGACCTTGATCTCCTTCTTAGAGCTTGATCTTGAGCCTTACCACATAACTGTAGCTGTTACCTCATTGGCTGTAAGTCACGTTCTTATGTAGTGATCCTTGATGTGCCGTAGCTGTTCTCAACTCGATCACCCTTGACTTTGCAAGCCTTCTTCTTCACCCTTGGCTTTGGGTTCCTCAGCCTCCTTGACCTTCTCCCGTGCACTTGGTACCTCGAAGCTTTTCTTACCTCCGTCCTTGGCTTGATCAGTTGTCTCTGAGCTACGGACCCGAGTCTCACTTATGCAATGTCCATCTTACTTGTGATGTCCATTATGTATCCATAATCCAGTTCTTGGACCATCACATTTGTTCACTTGTGTTGAACCCTGCAGGCTTTACCTTAAGCACATGTTCAACACTTAGTACACTTGTTAGTCCTTTAATTGAGTTGTCATCCAAACACCAAAACTCACAAGAGAGCTTTCAATCTCCCCCTTTTTGGTGATTGATGGCAACACAATTAAAGCTTACATAAGAATAAGATTTGAAGCACAAATTTGAATTCTAAGATTATAGAATGCTCCCCCTAAATAAGTGCTTACTTCAAAAACATAATTTTGGCCTCAGACGCCAATTTGCACATACTTAGGCAAATCGAAACATTTCTACACCTTAGCACTTTTTAGTATGCATTGTGTCAAGAATCAAACCATGATGCTATACCACACAAATGCATGTAATCAGAGTTAAACATCATTCAATTTAGTGGATATATCACAGGAATATCAACCTACCACTATTCATCATTAAGATACCAATTCAAACTAATACCAATTTAAACTAAGACACTAATTTAAAGCAATCTTAAAGCACCATTAACCACATGACTATCTATTACACTATAGAAGCCAAATAATTCATTGCAGCAGAAACACTAGTCCATATGAACAACACTGCAAGTGACATATGAATATCACACTTGGCAAAGCTCAAACTAACACATCACCCATTAGGATAAGCTTTCCTCTCAGGTTGAGATAAGCTTTAATACACAAATTCTCCCCCTTTGACATCAAACACCAAAAACCATACTCAAGCAAGAACATATGATGATGTCAAGGGACAGCAGGGTGTTAAGGAGGAAAAACGACTATCAAAACTCCCCCTTACTTATTGAACATATGCCCTATCAACATTTAGGTAAGATACATATATGCAAAAAGATTAATACTTCCTTTTGTACCTTTACCATGTTGTAGTGTACTTCCCATCTTGAAAGTAGTTAATCTCTCGAGAGCTTCTCCACACTTGTGCCTGATTCTTTCTCCTAACTTGTTGCTAAGACACCAAACTTAGAACAAGTTATAGTATTGGGCACAAGAAGAAACTTCTATTCTCATGATTATCAAAAGATGTCAATTGAAGCGAACTATTACGGCTACCAATTGAAAGATACCAATTTAAAGATACCAATTGCGAAGTTCATTTATTATCATGGCTCCATGATATTTAAGAATAAGCATCTATTATCACCAGATATTATAGAGCATGAGCAATCTAAAAATATGCACTTACTCACAACTTGAGATACCAATTTCTTGACTTACAGAGGTACCCAAGTCCTGATTGCTCCATTTCTTGCTTATCTTCTCTTTTCCACCTAGAGACTATACAAGATTGCTCAAGAAACAGTTAGTCTCGAAAGACACAAGTTATGTGTGCTCCCCCTCAAGTTGTGCATCAAGTATTTGAATGACTTGCATTTTGCACATTCTAGCTTCCTTAGAACTAGAGGGGATCACAACATACCTTGGTCAAGGCATACTCTTTCACTTTCATCACACAAGGATGCCAATTTGAATATCAATTGAAAAACCACTTAACACCAATTGAAGGCTAAATGAAAGGTTGACTAAATTCAACAATGCATGCCTCAGTGGCACCTAAGCCAATTCAATACTCAAGGAAGTATAATATTTACACGCAACTTAGACATGCTTCATACTTAACTATCATTGCATCACATATACTAATTGAAAAACAACATGATCATGTCTAAGCACATCATAGTTAAGAAGGTTCTTTAGGTACACCAAAAGAAACAACATTTTAAAGCATAAGTCTTCTAAGCCACGATACTACCAATGAAATGCAAGAACACAACTATGATCACTATCAATGGAACTTCAAGATATTCAATAAAATTGCACAGTTCCATTTTCCATACCTTTGCCTTTATGAGAGCCCTTGTTATTACCAATTCAGAGCTCCTTTTGCTTACGCACCTCATAGCTTAAAAGGGCACGACATGGATTTGAAATTCACACAGTACCAAACTAGGGTAATCATGTGAACATGGACTAAACAAAAATGTCATAATTGCACATAGCATGACTTACAAAAAGTTACAGGTTTATCCATATACACCAAGAGAGTTAATCGTTGTGGATATAACAAATGAAAGAGCTACCCATGAATGATTCAAAAGATATAGCACCAGTCATGATTAAGCAAACATCATTATGATTCATTTAACAGAGGCAATCATAAAGCATAACTACTCCAAAGACAGGTAGCACAACAAGCCAACTTAAGAGCAATACTAAATTGCAATTATGTACTTAAAATACACGGGTACCGTCCTTTGGAGAGCAGGTTGTAGATTCTCATCAAGGTCCTTTACTTGATTCACCAATAATGATTCAGGACCTATACACCTTATTTCACTTGAGATGAACATGGGATTAGTGTTTCACAATAATTCAACTTTGGGTCAATAAACACCAAAACAATTAACAGCTTAAGCATAGAGTTTTAGATAACCGTCTTAAGCTCTCCCATGGTCTCCAGTCCATCTCAAGGCACCTGCATGGTCTAGTTAGCACAGTTTGGTACCCATCTCGGGATGGGTCCATAATGATCATCTAAATGTGCCTTTGGTACCCAAATTGCCTTTGTGCTAGTTCTAGGTGATCTCGTTATAGATCTAGCACAAGTGTATGATTTGGGTCTCCTACCCGAATAAGATTGACACAAATTCACTTGCTTAGGAATCTTACCTTTATAACATACCTTGGATAGATGACCCTGCTCACCACACTTGTAGCAGAAGCGTCGCTCAACTTGACACGACGCTTGCTGTGTGTCATTTTCCTTGGTGAGGGTCACCTTGGAGGATGCACATCCTTGATTCTTCATGACCGAACATGAAGTGATCGTGTGGTCCTTTTTGTTGCATCCAAAATAACTCCTTGTCCCTTCATTCTTGTCTTTGTACGGACAAGACGCAATGAGGTGGCCTAACTTCTTGCACTTGAAACACCTCCTTTTTCCTTTTCCCTTTTTGTTCTTGGATGACATAGAGAAAAGGTTAGTGCAAACAACATGATTAATTGAATCTTTACCTTTTTCCGGTCTCATGTTGATTTCCTCATCTTTAGAAGCATCCTTCTTATGGAGCATAACACTTGCTGCAGTTTTTCCTTTCTCAAGCTTCTTCACCACGCGCCCGTGGATATCTTGAGAAAGTTGAGCAATGTGTCTTCTCCTTAGTTGTCTTTGCTTCTTGTTCCTTTTTTTTGATCCTGCAGCTTGATGCTCATTCAAAAATTTGCTTTCTTTTGAGCAACAGGGGTTAGCACATGGTGATATATTATCTAAATGTGCACATGTGCAAGAATGAGGTTCACATGGATTTAAGTTTGAAATTACAACCTCATGAGCAACATTAAGCATGATATGGTCATCAACTAATTCATTATGAGAATAAGATAGCATATCATATTTTTCACTTAGAGCAAGTTTTTCTAAATTTATCATTTCTACTTGACTCTTAAGCATAGAATTCTCAGTTTTAAGTTGAGCAACATCAGATAATACATCATGATTATTTCTTTGCTCAAATAAAATAGATTCATACTGTTGGACCAAATTATCATGAGAGCACTTTAGCTCCTCATGTTCTTTGGTCATCTTCTCCAGGCTGTCGTTGGTTTTGATGAGAGTCTCCTCTAGCTTGAGAAGCGTCTCGCCTTGTTCCTTGTTCCTCCTCAACAACTTAACCAAGAGCACTTTGTCTTCTTGGTTGAGATGGGTGTAGAACCGGCGAATCTCCTCTTCTTCCACATCACCGGTCTCATTTTCCCTGTCATTATTATTAGTGGAAGCAATACAAGAAAATGTACCTTGTGGTGATGAAGACTCATCCTCGCTATTATCCTCATATTCCTCCTCATCATCGATTTCGTCTCCACTATCATTGTTAGCAACAAGACAATTATAACTAGTGGAAGACAAACCTGTCGGTGAGGTGGATTCATCGTTTGGGTGCCATCGTTCTTGTTCTTCTCCCTCTGAATGGTTAGTAACACAAGTAATATAGGGAATAGGAGCATCACAGTTTGTCACAGAATATTTTTCTTTAATTCTATTCCATAAATCATGAGCATCAACAAATAAATCACTATCACTGCTCATGATGGCAAAATAAGCACTTCTAGAAAGAGAGTTAACTAAGATGTTGCAAGCATGGTGATTGAGAGATAAACATCTTAGTTCTTCTTTAGAAGGATTTTTACTAAATCAGAGGGAAAAATACTTCTACTAAAGATCTGTCTCAAATCAGAATCAACATTCATGAAAGCTTTGTAAATAGAGACAAACCAAGATTTGTAATTAGAACCATCGCCTAAAAGAACTTCTACAGTTACCTCTTGTGACGACATCGTTATCTCCGGACGGCTAAGCCCACACTGGAGAGGCCTAGCTCTGATACCAATTGAAAGTTCCCTTTGACCCGGGAACAGGATCTGGATGTCGCCTAGAGGGGGGGGGTGAATAGGCGAATAAAACTTATTACTTCAAAACTTAAATTCTTACTCTACTCGAAGACTTAGTACGCAGTGGAGTGAGAAGACTCTTCGAGTAGGTTGCAGCGGAATGGAAGATCCTGTCTCAAAATGTCCTGCACTTCAAATCAAGCTTATACCACAGATAAGTATTGAAGTGCAGATATAAAGGCGAGTAAGACAGAGAGTCAGGATACAATACAGAATAGAGCACACAGACGCAAGGATTTATCCCGAGGTTCGGCCAAGCCTGAAATGCTTGCCTAGTCCTCGTTGGAGTTAGCCACACCTGGGCTTGGAGTCTACTTCAACTCCTTCCTCCGTTTGCTCAGATCTGTCAGTATGACAGATAGAGCCTTTCACTATTGAGTGGGGTTACAACAGAACCGCGGCTGCTTACAAACTTCTTGGCAGCACCCCGGCAGAGTAACAATACGCTCAAGACCTTGCTCTAGCTCTTAGCAGCACTACTCCTCTCTCTAAGGCTTATAGTTGTGCCTTCTACACAAACTATAGAGTTACACACAAGATGGAGAGCGAGAATTGATTCGAGTGAAGTCTATATCTGTTGGCTGCGCTTGTACATTGCTTGAGGCGCCTAGGGGTCCCTTTTATAGGCACAAGGGGCCTAGGAGCCGTTGGAAGCAATCCAGGAAGGCAAATCTTGCCTTGTGTCGGGTGGCGCACCGGACAGTCCGGTGCACACCGGACACTGTCCGGTGCCCGATTTCTTTCCTTCTATGGCGAAGCCGACCGTTGGCAGTCTTGGAGCCGTTGGCGCACCGGACATGTCCGGTGCACACCGGACAGTCCGGTGCCTCCATCTAGCCGTTGGCTCGGCCACGTGTCCCGCGCAGATCGCGCGGCCGACCGTTGGCCCGGCCGACCGTTGGCTCACCGGACAGTCCGGTGCGCACCGGACAGTCCGGTGAATTATAGCCGTACGTCGCCAGTGAATTCCCGAGAGCGGTCACTTCGCTTGAGCCAGCCTGACGCACCGGACACTGTCCGGTGCACCACCGGACACTGTCCGGTGAGCCACCGGACAGTCCGGTGCACCCAGACTGAGCAGAGTCTTGGCTGTACACAGCCAAGCCTTTTGCACCTCTTTCCTTTTCTTCTTCTTTCTGTTTCTAACACTTAGACAAGTATATTAGTCCACAAAACCGATGTACTAAGTCTAGAAACATACCTTCTCTTAATTATTACATCTATAACATTTCACATGCTTGAGCTTTGATGTTGGACTCATCAAGTCGGCTTGACTTGATCTAGATTGACATTTCTTGGCTCCAACATCCTGCAAAGGTCACATAGAACATCTCCAAACATAGGAACAACCCAAACTAAAGATTAAGGTGAACTTAGCTCTTTTGGGCTGCTTCCAGTTCTGGTTTTGACACTTGTTCTCCTTCTAGTGACCTTGATCTCCTTCTTAGAGCTTGATCTTGAGCCTTACCACATAACTGTAGCTGTTACCTCATTGGCTGTAAGTCACGTTCTTATGTAGTGATCCTTGATGTGCCGTAGCTGTTCTCAACTCGATCACCCTTGACTTTGCAAGCCTTCTTCTTCACCCTTGGCTTTGGGTTCCTCAGCCTCCTTGACCTTCTCCCGTGCACTTGGTACCTCGAAGCTTTTCTTACCTCCGTCCTTGGCTTGATCAGTTGTCTCTGAGCTACGCACCCGAGTCTCACTTATGCAATGTCCATCTTACTTGTGATGTCCATTATGTATCCATAATCCAGTTCTTGGACCATCACATTTGTTCACTTGTGTTGAACCCTGCAGGCTTTACCTTAAGCACATGTTCAACACTTAGTACACTTGTTAGTCCTTTAATTGAGTTGTCATCCAAACACCAAAACTCACAAGAGAGCTTTCACCGGTCGGCAGGCTTTCAGCCGGGCCATACAACGGGCGCCGTTCCCGACCCGGTTCCGAACCCCGACTACTATCACAAAGTACTCGGGGGAGACGAGGCCGGAACTGTGGCTCGCGGACTACCGGCTGGCCTGCCACCTGGGTGGAACGGACGATGACAACCTCATCATCCGCAACCTCCCCCTGTTCCTCTCCGACACCGCTCGAGCCTGGCTGGAGCATTTGCCTCCGGGGTAGATCTCCAACTGGGACGACCTGGTCCAAGCCTTCACCGGCAACTTCCAGGGCACGTACGTCCGGGAGAGTCTCTCCGGGACTACATCCGGCGATTTTCGAAGCAGCGCACCGAGCTGCCCAACGTCACCGACTCGGATGTCATCGGCGCATTCCTCGCCGGCACCACCTGCCGCGACCTGGTGAGCAAGCTGGGTCGCAAGACCCCCACCAGGGCGAGCGAGCTGATGGACATTGCCACCAAGTTCGCCTTTGGCCAGGAGGCGGTTGAGGCCATCTTCCGGAAGGACAAGCAGCCCCAGGGCCGCCAGCCAGAAGATGTCCCCGAGGCGTCCACTCAGCGCGGCACCAAGAAGAAAGGCAAGAAGAAGTCGCACGCGAAACGCGACGCAGCCGACGCGGACATTGTCGCCGCCGCTGAGTACAAGAACCCTCGGGAACCTCCCGGAGGCGCCAATCTCTTCGACAAGATGCTCAAGGAGTCGTGCCCCTATCATCAGGGGCCCGTCAAGCACACCCTTGAGGAGTGCGCCATGCTTCGGCGCCACTTTCACAAGGCCGGGCCACCTGCGGAAGGTGGCAGGGCCCACAACGGCGATGAGAAGGAGGATCACAAGGCAGGAGAGTTCCCCGAGGTCCACGACTGCTTCATGATCTATGGTGGGCAAGTGGCGAACACCTCGGCTCGGCACCGTAAGCAAGAGCATCGGGAGGTCTGCTCGGTAAAGGTGGCGGCGCCAGTCTACCTAGACTGGTCCGATAAGCCCATCACCTTCGACCAGGGCGACCATTCCGACCGCGTGCCGAGCTCGGGGAAATACCCGCTCATTGTCGACCCCGTCATTGACAACATCAGGCTCACCAAGGTCCTCATGGACGGAGGCAGCAGCCTCAACATCATCTACGCCGAGACCCTCGGGCTCCTACGGATCGATTTGTCCTCGGTCCGGGCAGGCGCGGCGCCTTTCCACGGGATCATCCCCGGGAAACGCGTCCAGCCCCTTGGGCAACTCGATCTACCCGTCTACTTCGGGACTCCCTCCAACTTCCGAAGGGAAACCCTCACGTTCGAGGTGGTCGGGTTCCGAGGAACCTACCACGTAGTGTTGGGGAGGCCATGCTACGCCAAGTTCATGGTCGTCCCCAACTACACCTACCTCAAGCTCAAGATGCCGGGCCCCAACGGGGTCATCACCGTCGGTCCCACGTACCGACACACGTACGAATGCGATGTGGAGTGCGTGGAGTACGCCGAGGCTCTCATCGCCGACCTGGAGAGCCTCTCTAAGGAGGCGCCAGACGTGAAGCGCCACACCGGCAACTTCGAGCCAGCGGAGACGGTTAAATCCGTCCCTCTCGACCCCAGCAACGATGCCTCCAAGCAGATCCGGATCGGCTCCGAGCTCGATCCCAAATAGGAAGCAGTGCTCGTCGACTTTCTCCGTGCAAACGCCGACGTTTTCGCGTGGAGTCCCTCGGACATGCCCGGCATACCGAGGGATGTCGCCGAGCACTCGCTGGATATCCGAGCTGGGGCCCTACCCCTGAAGCAGCCTCTGCGCCGATTCGGCGAGGAAAAGCACAGAGCCATAGGCGAGGAGATCCACAAGCTAATGGCGGCAGGGTTCATCAAAGAGGTATTCCATCCCTAATGGCTTGCCAACCCTGTGCTTGTGAGAAAGAAAGGAGGGAAATGGCGGATGTGTGTAGACTACACTGGTCTAAACAAACCATGTCCAAAAGTTCCCTACCCTCTGCCTCGCATCGATCAAATCGTGGATTCCACTGCCGGGTGCGAAACCCTGTCTTTCCTCGATGCCTACTCAGGGTATCACCAAATCAGGATGAAAGAGTCCGACCAGCTCGCGACTTCTTTCATCACACCTTTCGGCATGTACTGTTATGTTACCATGCCGTTCGGTTTGAGGAATGCGGGTGCGACATACCAAAGGTGCATGAACCACGTGTTCGGCGAACACATTGGTCGAACGGTCGAGGCCTACGTCGATGACATCGTAGTCAAGACGAGGAAATCCTCCGACCTCCTTTCCGACCTTGAAACGACATTCCGGTGTCTCAAGGCGAAAGGCGTAAAGCTCAATCCCGAAAAGTGCGTCTTCGGGGTCCCCCGAGGCATGCTCTTGGGGTTCATCGTCTCCAAGTGGGGCATCGAGGCCAACCCGCAGAAAATCGCGGCCATCACCAACATGGGGGCCCATCAAGGACTTGAAAGGCGTACAGAGGGTCACGGGATGCCTTGCGGCTCTGAGCCGTTTCATCTCGCGCCTCGGCGAAAGAGGCCTGCCTCTGTACCGCCTCTTAAGAAAGGCCGAGTGCTTCACTTGGACCCCTGAGGCCGAGGAAGCCCTCGGGAACCTGAAGGCGCTCCACACGAACGCGCCCATCTTGGTGCCCCCCGCGGCCGGAGAAGCCCTCTTGATCTACGTCGCCGCTACCACTCAGGTGGTCAGCGCCGCGATCGTGGTTGAGAGACGAGAAGAGGGGCATGCATTGCCCATCTAGAGACCAGTCTGCTTCATCAGTGAGGTACTGTCCGAAACCAAGATCCGCTACCCACAAATCCAGAAGCTGCTCTACGCGGTGATCCTGACACGGCGGAAGTTGCGACACTACTTCGAGTCTCATCCGGTGACTGTGGTGTCATCCTTCCCCCTGGGGGAGATCATCAAGTGCCGAGAGGCCTCGGGTAGGATTGCAAAGTGGGCAGTGGAAATCATGGGCGAGACAATCTCGTTCGCCCCTCGGAAGGCCATCAAGTCCCATGTCTTGGCAAACTTTGTGGCTGAATGGGTTGATACCCAGCTCCCAACAGCTCTGATCCAACCGGAACTCTGGACCATGTTTTTCGACGGGTCGCTGATGAAGATAGGGGCAGGCGCGGGCCTGCTCTTCATCTCGCCCCTCGGGAAGCACCTACGCTACGTGCTACGTCTCCATTTCCCGGCGACCAACAATGTGGCCGAGTACGAGGCTCTGGTCAACGGGTTGCGCATCGCCATCGAGCTAGGGGTCCGACGCCTCGACGCTTGCGGTGACTCGCAGCTCGTCATCGACCAAGTCATGAAGAACTACCACTGCCGCGACCCGAAGATGGAAGCCTACTGCGATGAGGTTCGGCGCCTCGAAGACAAGTTCTACGGGCTCGAGCTCAACCAAATCGGCCGACGACACAACGAGACTACGGACGAGCTGGCTAAGATAGCCTCGGGGTGGACAACAGTTCCCCTGGACGTCTTCTCCCGAGACCTGCATCAACCCTCCATCAAGACCGACGACGTGCCCGAGCCTGAGAAGGCCTCGGCTCAGCCCGAGGCACCCTCGGCCCAGCCCGAGGCACCCTCGGCCCCCAAGGGTGAGGCACTGCGCGTCGAGGAGGAGCGGAGCGGGGTCACGCCTAATCGAAACTGGCAGACCCCGTACCTGCAATATCTCCACCTGGAGAGCTACCCCTCGACCGAGCCGAAGCCCGGCGGTTGGCGCGGCACGCCAAGTCATTTATCTTGCTGGGGGACGAGAAGGAGCTCTACCACCGCAGCCCCTCAGGCATCCTCCAGCGATGCATATCCATCGCCGAAGGCCAGCAGCTCTTACAAGAAATACACTCGGGGGCTTGCGGTCATCACGCAGCGCCTCGAGCCCTTGTTGGAAACGCCTTCCGACAAGGTTTCTACTGGCCGACCGCGGTGGCCGACGCCACTAGAATTGTTCGCACCTGCCAAGGGTGTCAATTCTATGCGAGGCAGACACACTTGCCCGCTCAGGCCCTGTAGATGATACCCATCACCTGGCCGTTTGCTGTGTGGGGGCTGGACCTCGTCGGCCCCTTGCAGAAGGCACCCGGGGGCTACACGCACCTGCTGGTCGCCATCGATAAATTCTCCAAGTGGATCGAGGTCTGACCCCTAAACAGCATCAGGTCTGAACAGGCGGTGGCATTCTTCACCAACATCATCCATCGCTTTGGGGTCCCGAACTCCATCATCACCGACAATGGCACCCAGTTCACCGGCAGAAAGTTCCTGGACTTCTGCAAGGATCACCACATCCGGGTGGACTGGGCCGCCGTGGCTCACCCCATGGCGAATGGGCAAGT
The DNA here is from genome assembly GCF_902167145.1 of Zea mays. Lineage (NCBI taxonomy): Eukaryota > Viridiplantae > Streptophyta > Magnoliopsida > Poales > Poaceae > Zea > Zea mays. The sequence continues at coordinate 67,155,141 of NC_050096.1, read as the reverse complement.
AGAGCGTGCCAACGACATGATTTTGCAAGGACTCAAGCCACGGATCTACAACGACCTCAACAAGTTCGGCAAGCGATGGATGAAGGAGCTCCCCTTGGTGGTCTGGAGTCTGAGGACGACGCCGAGCCGAGCCACAGGCTTCACACCGTTCTTTTTAGTCTATGGGGCCGAGGCCATCTTGCCCACAGACTTAGAATACAGTTCCCCAAGGCTGAGGGCCTACGACGACCAAAGCAATCGAGCTAACCAAGAAGACTCACTGGACCAGCTGGAAGAGGCTCGGGACATGGCCTTACTACACTCGGCGCGGTATCAGCAGTCCCTGCGACGTTACCACGCCCGAGGGGTTCGGTCCCGAGACCTCCAGGTGGGCGACTTGGTGCTTCGGCTGCGACAAGACGCCCGAGGGCGGCACAAGCTCACGCCTCCCTGGGAAGGGCCGTTCGTCATCGCCAAAGTTCTGAAGCCCGGGACATACAAGCTGGCCAACAGTCAAGGCGAGGTCTACAACAACGCTTGGAACATCCGACAGCTACGTCGCTTCTACCCTTAAGATGCTTTCAAGTCGTTCATACACCTCATTCACACACGAAGTCTAACCATCAAGGAAGGGTCAGCCTTGCCTCGGCAAAGCCCGACCCTCCCTCGGGGGCTAGAAGGGGGGAACCCCCTCCGCGTCAAAATTTTCCTCGAAAAAGATCTTTTCTGCCAGAACGTCTTTCGTGCTTTTAGGCTACTTCGAAAGTGGGATCCTAAAAACGACGGAGTACACGTAAGCAGCCAGGGCTGACCGAGCCGAGGGACTCCTACGCCTCCGGGATATGGATACCTCACTCATCACCTTCTGCGATAAGTAACTCACGCTCGGATAGGTGATTCTGCGGTCCGAACAAGTCTTCACGCTCGAAAACTCTTCTGCCGAAATGATTTTTCGGGCCTTCTCGACTATATCGATAGCAGAATCCTACGGACGAGTAAGAGTACACGTAAGCGGCAAGGCCGACCAAGCCGAGGGACTCCTACGCCTCCGGGATACGGATACCTCACTCATCACCTTCCGTGAAAAGTAACTCTTGCTCGGACAAACAATTCTGTTACCGACAAATAAGTCCAGATACTCGAAACAAGAGGAAAAGAAACGCAGCTTTACAACACGACGATAGTATGTTTGGGCCTCGGCGGTCGCAGAAAACATACGCACACTACAAGATGAACCGATCCTGCAGGCTCGGACCTCAACGGAGGGGGAGCAGCAGCACCCTCGGCGTCAACTACACCTTCGGCGAAGTCCGATCTAGCCTCAGACGGCAACGCGGTCGGAGGATCTCCACTCCGAAGGACGACATCAGCGTCGCGCCCGGGCAATCGCCGCCAGGGTCTTCTCCAGGAATCCGGCTCGAGCAAACAAGCTCGGCCGGCCACCCCGAAGCCTCAGCCAGCTATCCCCCAAAGACATCAGCCCGATTCGTGGCCTCGGCAACTCGACTCCGGCGTCGGTCCCGCCAGTGGACGGCCCGGCCAGACTCCGGCCGATGAAGTCTTCTTTTCAAGCCAACTCCGCCTCCGTCCGTGCTGACACCGCTGCCTCCGGCTTTGGCTCATCGAAGAGCGACCGAGGGATCCTTTGACTAAGCAAGAGAAGCCTCGGGCGGCAAGGCCGACCGAGCCGAGGGACTCCTACGCCTCCGGGATACGGATACCTCACTCGTCACCTTCGCACGAGGCAACTCACACTTGGTTAAGCGGTTCAGTTAGCCGACAGGCGAGTCCTAGTGCTCGAAATAAGGAAAAAACACGGCTCCGTGCCGAAAAATACATACATGTTCAGGCCCCGGCATCCACAATGAACAGACACCGGCACTCAAGGTGCCATTACAAACGGAACTCCGGTTCCGTCCCCGCGGCTATGAACAACCTCCACACCGGGGACGGGGAGCCTGCGGGGCGACAAGCTCCGGGCGACTCGCCAGCGACCTCTGCAGCAGTAGCTATGGTCACAGGACGGACGCAACCACCGGAAGGCTCTCGTTCGCGTCCCCGCTCAAGGGAAGCGAACCAGACATTAAAGCCAAAGAGCCGGAGGTCGGTCCCTAGGCGGCGCTGACGGCTTCGACGGTGGGGAAGCTTTCTCCAGCTACCACCATGTCAGCACCGACGGCGGCGTCCGCCCCTCCACCAACGCCACACCGGCGAGCGCGGGCCGCTCCAAAGCGCACCGGCAGGTACTCGCTCCCGTCCTCGCCACGAAAGCGAGGAGGAGGACGAAATGTTGCATCCTAGCTGGGCAGCAACAGTTCGCCTTCCCCGGCATGGCTGGAGGACGCCTCCTCCGCAGAGCTGGAGGATGGTTTCCACCACCAGAAGCTGGAAGAGGAGGTGGCCAGCTGACCCGTGCGGGAGGTAGAGCCTCGGCTCACCTCGCTCTCCGCCCCAGCAAGGATGATGAAGATCCTTGAAGCTGAGGGCGGGACCAAGATCACAGCCCGGCTCGCTTCTCCCCACCATCGAACTGGTGGTCACCGTCTTGGGTGACCGCCGGCGAGGGGATGCGGCCGGGCTGCCTGATGAGAATCCTTGAAGCCGAACGATGGCTGAAAGGTACCAACTTCCGCGAAGTTGCGTTCCTCCAACGACAAGGCGGAAGGATTGCGAGTGTTCCCCATCCGGGGGCTTGGAAGGTGGAAAGACGCGATGCATAAGGGGAGCGCGAAGACATGGTTGCCTTTCAAGGGGGTCACCCTCCTTTTAAAGGCAACTCTCCCCACTTGCGTCCTCAGCCATCGCAGGCTGAGTCTTCTCCAACACGCTCCAAGGTCCTCCCCCTACGACACGGGGGCTGGGTCCCACGCGTCATGCAAGCTGGCCCAGGGCAGAAGAAGCTAAACCGCCACGCACGGTGCGCGCAACTGCCCAGCGGTTACAAGCATTCCTCCACTTTCGCCCAGACCAGCGGGTGAAAGGGCGGACCGCCATGCAGGCGGCATGCAACCGCACCAAGCGGGCGCACCCTTTCGACTCCAACACGCCCAGCATGGGGCCCCAGGCCCACACGTCATGTGCCGGTGCGCCGGTTGCTACATGCAAGAAACTGCACCACCCCTCGCGCCACTACCGTGCCTCCTCGACTGCGGAACCAGTACCGCGACTCGAGGCAACCCTGCGCACGACCCAACAGTGCCAACTAGGCACATCGGTCACGGGTCAGTCAGCCGCGGGAGAAGGCGTGACGGTCGATACAGCTGGAAATGGGCCGGCAGTAATGGCAGTGGCAGGCGGGCGGAAGCAGCGGTCAAGTCGTCAGCCAAGCTCACGTCCCCTCTTGGGACAGCGAGAGAACCCTCTCCCACGGCGTGAAGACGGCGCGCCCGTGTTCCGTTCTTCGAACGGCTCACGCACGCTCAACGGCTGCCCCGCGAACCACTCATCCCATCGCATTAACTCTGCGGCAGGACAGGCGGCGCCTTTGGCAGGCGAAGCAGGCGACGCTTCACCTCCGCCATAATGACCGCGTCAAAAAAGGTGCGCCACATCATTCGATTTTGTATCCTTTTCCTTTTCCTCTTTCTCTCTCTTACAACAGGGACCGGGAAAGGGGATACCCCGAAAGGGATCCTTCTCCGCGAATGGAACGGGCCCCGAGCCCCCCTACTGATCAGAGGTTCGAAGGCTGGCCCCTCGGAGGGGTTCAACAGCCGCCTCAGAGCGCTCGGGCTCCGCGCCCGCTACTGGTTAGAGGTTCGAAGGCCGGCCCCTCGGAAGGGTTCAACGGCCGCCTCAGGCCACTCGGGCTCCGTGCCCACTACTGATCAGGGGTTCGTAGGCTGACCCTCGAAGGGTTCACAGCCGCCTCAGACGCAGAGCGAGGGATGACCCTGGGTACGTTCGATACATAACCAAGGCTCGGGCTACGCTCCCGAGGTACCCTAGGACATTTCCGAGACCAACAGGAATGATTTTGTAACAGAATCCGCTCAGAGGGAGGCATCGAGCCCTCGGACCCCGTCAAAAGGGGACCGGGTCCGGCAAATCACCCGCAGGTACTTTTGGAGCGTGCCTCCGGGCCTCTAGCCGACCCCTAACAAATGGGGCACGGGCGTCCACTCGGATTACCCGTTAGCAGCTCACTGGAGACACCATGTTCGGCGCCCTCCGAGGGCAACATGGCGCTTTCCCCCCCTCCTCCTTGCGGAAAGGCGACGCAGGGGCGTATGTAAAAAAGTCGAGTCTGTCCTTGATCGTCCTCTCGCTCTGTGCGGAGGCTCGGGGGCTGCTCTCGCAAACCCGGCTCCGGCCAAACCGTTGACAGCGTCAACATACCAGCCCGAGAACATGGGACCCGACCGTGCACCCGGGCTACGCCTAGCTCGCATGAGGGAACAACCAGACCGGCCGAAGCATCGCGAAACGCATTAAGACCTCGAAGGAGTCAAACCACTCCTCCGAGGCCTCTGGGGCTACACCCGGCGGGTGCGCTCGCGCGCACCCACCGGAACAAAACGCAACCGAGAAAGGTCGGTCCCCTTGCAAAAAACTGCGACAAAAGCCTCCAAGCGAGTATTAACACTCCCTTTGAGGCTCGGGGGCTACTGTCGGGGACCATAATTAGGGGTACCCCCAAGACTCCTAATCTCAGCTGGTAACCCCCATCAGCACAAAGCTGCAAAGGCCTAATGGGTGCGATTAAGTCAAGGCTCGGTCCACTCAAGGGACACGATCTCGCCTCGCCTGAGCCCAGCCTCGGGCAAGGGCAGCCGACCCCGGAGGGTTTACGTCTCGCCCGAGGGCCCCCTCAAGCAACGGACACACCTTCGGCTCGCCCGAGGCCCAGTCTTTGCCAAGAAGCAACCTTGGCCAAATCACCACGACGACCGACCGTATCACAGGAGCATTTAATGCAAAGATGGCCTGACACCTTATCCTGACGCGCGCCCTTTAGTCGACTGAGCCGAAGTGACCGCAGTCACTTCGCCGCTCCACTGACCAGTCTGACAAGAAGACAGCGCCGCCCGCATCGCTCCGACTGCTGTGCCACTCGACAGAGTGAGGATGACGGCGACCAAGTCCGGCCTCGGGCGCCATAGGAAGCTCCGCCTCGCCCGACCCAGGGCTTGGACTCGGGCTCGGCCCTGGAAGATGACGAACTCCGCCTCGCCCGACCCAGGGCTCGGACTCGGGCTCGGCCCTGGAAGACGACGAACTCTGCCTCGCCCAACCCAGGGCTCAGACTCGGGCTCGGCCCCGGAAGACGACGAACTCCGCCTCGCTCGACCCCAGGGCTCGGACTCGGCCTCGGCCTCAGCCGATGGTCTCTGTCTCGCCCGACCCAAGGGCTTGGACTCGACTTCGACCTCGGAAGACAGACTCAACCTCGACCTCGGAGGAGCCTCCACCTCGCCCAACCTAGGGCTCGGACAGACCACGCCACAGAAGGAGCCATCATTACCCTACCCCTAGCTAGCTCTGGCTACGGGGAACAAGACCGGCGACCCATCTGGCTCGCCCCGGTAAAACAAATAATGATGGCACCCTGCATGCTCCATGATGACGGCGGCTGAAAGTCGCCTAGAGGGGGGGTGAATAGGGCGAAACTGAAATTTACAAATATAAACACAACTACAAGCCGGGTTAGCGTTAGAAATATAATAGAGTCCGCGAGAGAGGGTGCAAAACAAATCGCAAGCGAATAATGAAGTGAGACACGCGGATTTGTTTTACCGAGGTTCGGTTCTCTCAAACCTACTCCCCGTTGAGGAGGCCACAAAGGCCGGGTCTCTTTCAACCCTTACCCTCTCTCAAACGGTCCCTCGGACCGAGTGAGCTTTCTCTTCTCAATCACTTGGAACACAAAGTTCCTACAAGGACCACCACAAGATTGGTGTCTCTTGCCTCAATTACAAGTGAGTTTGATCGCAAGAAAGAAATAGAAAGAAGAAAGCAATCCAAGCGCAAGAGCTCGAAAGAACACAAGCAAATCTCTCTCACTAGTCACTAGGGCGTTGTGTGGAGTGTGGAGAGGATTTGATCACTTTGGTGTGCCTAGAATTGAATGCTAGAGCTCTTGTAAGTAGTTGAGAAGTGGAAAACTTGGATGACTTGAATGTGGGGTGGTTGGGGGTATTTATAGCCCCAACCACCAAACTAGCCGTTTGGTGGAGGCTGTCTGTCGTATGGTGCACCGGACAGTCCGGTGCACACCGGACAGTCCGGTGCGACAGCCACGTCACCAAAGCCGTTGGGTTTCGACCGTTGGAGCTCTGTCTTCTGGGCCCGCCTGGATGTCCGGTGGCGCACCGGACATGTACTGTAGGGTGTCCGGTGCGCCAGCATGGGCGTGCCTGACCTCTGCGCGCGCTGGCGCGCAATAAATGCGCTGCAGGTAGCCGTTGGCGCCAGAAGTAGCTGTTGCCCCGCTGTTACACCGGACAGTCCGGTGAATTATAGCGGAGGAGCTGAAATTAATTCCCGAGGCTGGCGAGTTCCTGAGGCCGCTCTTCCTTGGAGCACCGGACATGTCCGGTGTACACCGGACAGTCCGGTGAATTATAGCGGAGTTGCCTCTGGAATTTCCCGAAGGTGACGAGTTTGAGGTTGGAGTCCTCTGGTGCACCGGACATGTCCGGTGATACACCGGACAGTCCGGTGCTCCAGACCAGAGGTACCTTCGGTTGTTCCTTTGCTCTTTTGTTGAACCCAATACTTGGTCTTTTTATTGGCTAAGTGTGAGCCTTTGGCACCTGTATAACTTATACACTAGAACAAACTAGTTAGTCCAATTATTTGTGTTGGGCAATTCAACCACCAAAATTATTTAGGAACTAGGTGTAAACCTAATTCCCTTTCAATCTCCCCCTTTTTGGTGATTGATGCCAACACAAACCAAAGCAAATATAAAAGTGCATAATTGAACTAGTTTGCAAAATGTAAGTGCAAAGGTTGCTTGGAATTGAGCCAATAAATGTTACTTACTAGATATGCATGGATTGTTTCTTTATTATTAACATTTTGGACCACGCTTGCACCACAAGTTTTGTTTTTGCAAATTCTTTTGTAAATTCTTTTCAAAGTCATTTTGCAGGATAGTCAAATGTAAATGAATAAGATTTTTGAAAGGCATTTTCAAGATTTGAAATTTTCTCCCCTTGTTTCAAATGCTTTTCCTTTGACTAAAACAAAACTCCCCCTCAAATAAATTCTCCTCTTAGTGTTCAAGAGGGTTTTAAGATATCAAGTTTTGAAAATACTACTTGCTCCCCCTTTAGAACACAAAGAGATACCAATTTGAATGTTACCAATTGAAAATCATTAATTTTAAAATTAGGGTGGTGGTGCGGTCCTTTTGCTTTGGGCCAATACTTTCTCCCCCTTTGGCATGAATCGCCAAAAACGGATACTTGGAATGAAATATAGGCCCTTACCTAACTACTTTCTCCCCTTTGGCAAATAAAACATATGAGTGAAGATTATACCAAAGATGGAGAATGATGTGGAGCGACGGCGAAGGGTGAGTAGTAGAGTGGAGTGGAAGCCTTTGACTTCGCCGAAGACTCCAATTCCCTTTCAATATACCTATGACTTGGTTTGAAATACTCTTGAAAACACATTAGTCATAGCATATATAAAATAAACATGATCAAAGGTATACTTATGAGCTATGTGTGCAAATTAGCAAAAGAAGTTCCTAGAATCAAGAATATTGAGCTCATGCCTAAGTTTGGTAAAGGATTGTTCATCAAGTGGCTTGGTAAAGATATCGGCTAATTGATCTTTAGTGTTAATGTATGAAATCTCGATATCCCCCTTTTGTTGGTGATCCCTAAGAAAATGATACCGAATGGCTATGTGTTTAGTGCGGCTATGCTCAACGGGATTATCCGCCATGCGGATTGCACTCTCATTATCACATAGAAGGGGAACTTTGGTTAATTTGTAACCATAGTCCCGCAGGGTTTGCCTCATCCAAAGCAATTGCGCGCAACAATGGCCTGCGACAATGTACTCGGCTTCGGCGGTAGAAAGAGCGACCGAATTTTGCTTCTTTGAAGCCCAAGACACCAAGGATCTTCCCAGAACTGGCAAGTCCCCGATGTGCTCTTTCTATTAATCTTACACCCCGCCCAATCGGCATCCGAATAACCAATCAAATCAAATGTGGATCCCCGAGGGTACCAAAGCCCAAACTTAGGAGTATAAGCCAAATATCTCAAGATTCGTTTTACGGCCGTAAGGTGGAATTCCTTAGGGTCGGATTGGAATCTTGCACACATGCAAACGGAAAGCATAATGTCCGGTCGAGATGCACATAAATAAAGCAATGAACCAATCATCGACCGGTATACCTTTTGATCGACGGATTTACCTCCCGTGTCGAGGTCGAGATGCCCATTGATTCCCATGGGTGTCTTGATGGGCTTGGCATCCTTCATTCCAAACTTGGTTAGAATGTCTTGAGTGTACTTTGTTTGGCTAATGAAGGTGCCTTCTTGGAGTTGCTTGACTTGGAATCCTAGAAAATACTTCAACTCCCCCATCATAGACATCTCGAATTTTTGTGTCATGATCCTACTAAATTCTTCACAAGTAGATTCGTTAGTAGACCCAAATATGATATCATCAACATAAATTTGGCATACAAACAAATCATTGTCAAGAGTTTTAGTGAATAAAGTAGGATCGACCTTGTCGACTTTGAAGCCATTTGCAATAAGGAAATCTCTAAGGCATTCATACCATGCTCTTGGGGCTTGCTTGAGCCCATAAAGCGCCTTAGAGAGCCTATAAACATGGTTAGGGTACTCACTATCTTCAAAGCCGGGAGGTTGCTCAACATAGACCTCCTCCTTGATTGGTCCGTTGAGGAAGGCACTCTTCACGTCCATTTGGTAAAGCTTGAAGCCATGGTAAGTAGCATAGGCTAATAATATGCGAATGGACTCAAGCCTAGCTACGGGTGCATAGGTTTCACCAAAGTCCAAACCTTCGACTAGGGAGTATCCCTTAGCCACAAGTCGAGCTTTGTTCCTTGTCACCACACCATGCTCGTCTTGCTTGTTGCGGAAGACCCACTTGGTTCCTACAACATTTTGATTAGGACGTGGAACCAAATGCCATACCTCATTCCTAGTGAAGTTGTTGAGCTCCTCTTGCATCGCCACCACCCAATCCGAATCTTGAAGTGCTTCCTCTACCCTGTGTGGATCAATAGAGGAAACAAAAGAGTAATGCTCACAAAAATGTGCAACCCGAGATCTAGTGGTTACCCCCTTATGAATGTCGCCGAGGATGGTGTCGACGGGGTGATCTCGTTGAATTGCTTGGTGGACTCTTGGGTGTGGCGGCCTTTGTTCTTCATCCTCCTTGTCTTGATCATTTGCATCTCCCCCTTGATCATTGCCGTCATCTTGAGGTGGCTCATTTGCTTGATCTTCTATTTCATCAACTTGAGCTTCATCCTCATTTTGAGTCGGTGGAGATGCTTGCGTGGAGGAGGATGGTTGATCTTGTTCATTTGGAGGCTCTTCGGATTCCTTAGGACACACATCCCCAAGGGACATGTTCCTTAGCGCGATGCATGGAGCCTCTTCATTACCTATCTCATCAAGATCAACTTGCTCTACTTGAGAGCCGTTAGTCTCATCAAACACAACGTCACAAGAAACTTCAACTTGTCCAGAGGACTTGTTAAAGACTCTATATGCCCTTGTGTTTGAATCATATCCTAGTAAAAAGCCTTCTACAGTCTTAGGAGCAAATTTAGATTTTCTACCTCTTTTAACAAGAATAAAGCATTTGCTACCAAAGACTCTAAAATATGAAATATTGGGCTTTTTACCGGTTAGGAGTTCATACGATGTCTTCTTGAGGATTCGGTGAAGATATAACCGGTTGATGGCGTAACAGGCGGTGTTGACCGCCTCGGCCCAAAACCGATCTGAAGTCTTGTACTCATCAAGCATGGTCCTTGCCATGTCCAATAGAGTTCGATTCTTCCTCTCCACTACACCATTTTGTTGTGGCATGTAGGGAGAAGAGAACTCATGCTTGATGCCCTCTTCCTCAAGGAAGCCTTCGATTTGAGAGTTCTTGAACTCCGTCCCGTTGTCACTTCTGATTTTCTTGATCCTTAAGCCGAACTCATTTTGAGCCCGTCTCAAGAATCCCATTAAGGTTTCTTGGGTTTGAGATTTTTCCTGCAAAAAGAACACCCAAGTGAAGCGAGAATAATCATCCACTATTACAAGACAATACTTACTCCCGCCGATGCTTATGTAAGCAATCGGGCCGAATAGATTCATGTGGAGTAGCTCAAGCGGCCTGTCGGTCGTCATGATGTTCTTGTGTGGATGATTGGTGCCAACTTGCTTTCCTGCTTGGCATGCGCTACAAATCCTGTCTTTCTCAAAATGAACATTTGTTAGTCCTAAAATGTGTTCTCCCTTTAGAAGCTTATGAAGATTCTTCATCCCAACATGGGCTAGTCGGCGGTGCCAGAGCCAACCCATGTTAGTCTTAGCAATTAAGCATGTGTCGAGTTCAGCTCTATCAAAATATACCAAGTATAGCTGACCCTCTAGCACACCCTTAAATGCTATTGAATCATCACTTCTTCTAAAGACAGTGACACCTACATCAGTAAAGAGACAGTTGTAGCCCATTTTGCATAATTGAGATACAGAAAGCAAATTGTAATCTAATGAATCTACAAGAAAAACATTGGAAATAGAATGGTCAGGTGATATAGCAATTTTACCCAATCCTTTGACCAAACCTTGATTTTCATCCCCGAATGTGATCGCTCGTTGGGGATCTTGGTTTTTCTCGTAGTAGGAGAACATCTTTTTCTCCCCTGTCATGTGGTTTGTGCACCCGCTATCGATGATCCAACTTGAGCCCCCGGATGCATAAACCTACAAAACAAGTTTAGTTCTTGATTTTAGGTACCCAAACGGTTTTGGGTCCTTTGGCATTAGAAACAAGAACTTTGGGGACCCAAACACAAGTTTTGGAGCTCTTGTGTTTGCCCCCAACATACTTGGCAACGACCTTGCCGGATTTGTTAGTCAAAACATATGATGCATCAAAAGTTTTAAAGGAAATATCATGCTCATTTGATGCACTAGGAGTTTTCTTCTTAGGCAACTTAACATGGGTTGGTTGCCTAGAGCTAGATGTCTCACCCTTATACATGAAAGCATGGTTAGGGCCAGAGTGAGACTTCCTAGAGTGAATCCTCCTAATTTTGCTCTCGGGATAACCGGCAGGGTACAAAATGTAACCCTCGTTATCCTGAGGCATGGGAGCCTTGCCCTTTACAAAATTAGACAATCTTTTAGGAGGGGCATTAAGTTTGACATTGTCTCCCCTTTGGAAGCCTATGCCATCCTTGATGCCAGGGCGTCTCCCATTATAAAGCATACTTCTAGCAAATTTAAATTTTTCGTTCTCTAAGTTATGCTCGGCAATTTTAGCATCTAGTTTTGCTATATGATCATTTTGTTGTTTAATTAAAGTCATGTGATCATGAATAGCATTAACATCAATATCTCTACATCTAGTACAAATAGAAGTGTGCTCAACGGTAGATGTAGAGGGTTTGCAAGATTTTAATTCTACAACTTTAGCATGTAATATATCGTTTTCACTTCTAAGGTTAGAAATAGTAACATTGCAAACATCAAAATCTTTAGCCTTAGCAAGCAATTTTTCATTTTCATTTCTAAGGCTAGCAAGAGAAATGTTCAATTCTTCAATCCTAGCAAGTAAATCATCATTATCATCTCTAGAATTTGAAATTGAACCATTACAAGCATGAGAATCAACCTTAGATAATAAGTTAGCATTTTCATTTCTAAGGTTGGCAATAGTGTCATGGCATGTGCTTAGCTTACTAGTTAATTTTTCACATTTTTCTACCTCTAGAGCATAAGCATTCTTAACCTTAACATGCTTTTTATTTTCCTTGATTAGGAAGTCCTCTTGGGAGTCCAAGAGATCATCCTTTTCATGGATGGCACTAATTAGCTCATTTAGTTTTTCTTTTTGTTCCATGTTAAGGTTGGCAAAAAGGATACGCAAATTATCTTCCTCATCACTAGCATTGTCATCACTAGAGGACTCATATCTAGTGGAGGATTTAGATTTAACCTTCTTCCTTTTGCCGTCCTTTGCCATGAGGCACTTGTGGCCGACGTTGGGGAAGAGGAGTCCCTTGGTGATGGTGATGTTGGCGGCGTCCTCGTCGTCGGAGGAGTCGGTGGAGCTCTCGTCGGAGTCCCACTCGCGGCACACATGGGCATCGCCGCCCCTCTTCTTGTGGTACCTCTTCTTTTCTCTCCTCTTGCCCTTCTTGTCGTTATCCCTGTCACTGTCACTTGATAATGGACATTTAGCAATAAAGTGACCGGGCTTACCACACTTGTAGCAAACCTTCTTGGAACGGGATTTGTAATCCTTCCCCTTCCGTTGCTTGAGGATTTGGCGAAAGCTTTTGATGATCAAGGCCATCTCCTCGTTGTCGAGCTTTGAAGCGTCGATTGGTTGTCTACTTGGTGTAGACTCCTCCTTCTTTTCCTCCGTCGCCTTGAGAGCCACTGGTTGTGCTTCGGATGTGGAGGGATCATCAAGCTCGTTGATCTTCTTTGAGCCCTTGATCATACATTCAAAGCTCACAAAATTCCCGATAACTTCCTCGGGGGTCATTAGTGTGTATCTAGGATTACCACGAATTAATTGAACTTGAGTGGGGTTAAGGAAGATGAGTGATCTAAGAATAACCTTAACTACCTCGTGGTCATCCCATTTCTTGCTCTCGAGGTTGCGCACTTGGTTTACCAAGGTTTTGAGCCGGTTGTACATATCTTGTGGCTCCTCCCCTTGGCGAAGACGGAAGCGACCGAGCTCCCCCTCGATCGTTTCCCGCTTGGTGATCTTGGTGAGTTCATCACCCTCGTGCGCGGTCTTGAGTAGATCCCAAATCTCCTTCGCATTCTTCAACCCTTGCACCTTGTTATATTCCTCTCTACTTAGAGAGGCGAGGAGTATGGTTGTGGCTTGGGAGTTGAAGTGCTCGATTTGGGCTACTTCATCCTCATCATAGTTTTCATCCCCTACGGATGGTACCTGTGCTCCAAACTCAACAACATTCCATATACTTTTGTGGAGTGAGGTTAGATGAAATTTCATTAAATCACTCCACCTAGCATAATCTTCGCCATCAAAGGTTGGTGGTTTGCCTAATGGAACGGAAAGTAATGGAGTAGGTCTAGATGTACGAGAATAGTGTAAGGGGATCTTACTAAACTTCTTGCGCTCTTGGCGCTTAGAAGTTACGGACGGCGCATCGGAGTCGGAGGTCGATGTTGATGAAGTGTCGGTCTCGTAGTAGACCACTTTTCTCATCCTCTTGTGCTTGTCGCCTTTCCGATGCGACTTGTGAGAAGAAGATTTCTCCTTCTTCTCTTTGTGGTGAGAAGAAGAAGATCTTTTCTCCTTCCGTTTGGAGGAGTCCTTCTTCTTCTCCTTCCTCTTGGTGCGGGACTCTTCCGATGAAGTGCTCTCGTGGCTCGTAGTGGGCTTGTCGCCGGTCTCCATCTCCCTCTTGGTGTGATCTCCCGACATCACTTCGAGCGGTTAGGCTCTAATGAAGCACCGGGCTCTGATACCAATTGAAAGTCGCCTAGAGGGGGGGTGAATAGGGCGAAACTGAAATTTACAAATATAAACACAACTACAAGCCGGGTTAGCGTTAGAAATATAATAGAGTCCGCGAGAGAGGGTGCAAAACAAATCGCAAGCGAATAATGAAGTGAGACACGTGGATTTGTTTTACCGAGGTTCGGTTCTCTCAAACCTACTCCCCGTTGAGGAGGCCACAAAGGCCAAGTCTCTTTCAACCCTTACCCTCTCTCAAACGGTCCCTCGGACCGAGTGAGCTTTCTCTTCTCAATCACTTGGAACACAAAGTTCCTACAAGGACCACCACAAGATTGGTGTCTCTTGCCTCAATTACAAGTGAGTTTGATCGCAAGAAAGAATCAAGAAAGAAGAAAGCAATCCAAGCGCAAGAGCTCGAAAGAACACAAGCAAATCTCTCTCACTAGTCACTAGGGTGTTGTGTGGAGTGTGGAGAGGATTTGATCACTTTGGTGTGTCTAGAATTGAATGCTAGAGCTCTTGTAAGCAGTTGAGAAGTGGAAAACTTGGATGACTTGAATGTGGGGTGGTTGGGGGTATTTATAGCCCCAACCACCAAACTAGCCGTTTGGTGGAGGCTGTCTGTCGTATGGTGCACCGGACAGTCCGGTGCACACCGGACAATCCGGTGCGACAGCCACGTCACCAAAGCCATTGGGTTCCGACCATTGGAGCTCTGTCTTCTGGGCCCGCCTGGATGTCCGGTGGCGCACCGGACATGTACTGTAGGGTGTCCGGTGCGCCAGCATGGGCGTGCCTGACCTCTGCGCGCGCTGGCGCGCAATAAATGCGCTGCAGGTAGCCGTTGGTGCCAGAAGTAGCCGTTGCCCCGCTGTTACACCGGACAGTCCGGTGTACACCGGACAGTCCGGTGAATTATAGCGGAGCAGCTGAAATGAATTCCCGAGGCTGGCGAGTTCCTGAGGCCGCTCTTCCTTGGAGCACCGGACATGTCCGGTGTACACCGGACAGTCCGGTGAATTATAGCGGAGTTGCCTCTGGAATTTCCCGAATGTGACGAGTTTGAGGTTGGAGTCCTCTGGTGCACCGGACATGTCCGGTGACACACCGGACAGTCCGGTGCTCCAGACCAGAGGTACCTTCGGTTGTTCCTTTGCTCTTTTGTTGAACCCAATACTTGGTCTTTTTATTGGCTAAGTGTGAGCCTTTGGCACCTGTATAACTTATACACTAGAACAAACTAGTTAGTCCAATTATTTGTGTTGGGCAATTCAACCACCAAAATTATTTAGGAACTAGGTGTAAACCTAATTCCCTTTCAGCGGCTCTCAGCCCCCTTACGGAAGCAAGGAGACGTCAGCAAGGACTCGACAGCCCCGACAGCTGTCCTTCCGCCAGGCTCCAGCGCTCCTCCGACGGCCACGACACCACACGAACAGGGTGCCAAAACCTCTCCGGCTGCCACGACGGCATGTACTTAGGGCACTAGCTCCTCTCTGCTAGACACGTTAGCACGCTGCTACGTCCCCCATTGTACACCTGGACCCTCTCCTTACGCCTATAAAAGGAAGGTCCAGGGCCCTCTTACAAAAGGTTGGCCACGCGGGGAAGGACGGGACGGCGCGTGCATAGGCCTCTCGCTCCCTCCCGCGCGGATGCTTGTAACCCCCTACTGCAAGCGCACCCGACCTGGGCGCGGGACAAACACGAAGGCCGCGGGTTTCCCCTTTTACGCCTGTCTCCCTCCGGCTTTTCCCCCCTTCGCGCTCCGTCTCGCGTCGACCCATCTAGGCTGGGGCACGCGACGATAATTTACTCATCGGTCCAGGGACCCCCGGGGTCGAAACGCCGACAATACTTTTTTGGCACAATATTTAAAGAAAAACTCCATTCATATCTTTCAAAATATATCATCAGTAAATACAAAATTCCATCATCTTAAAGTATTTTTGTATATGAATCCAAATATATAGCATGCATACACTAAAAATATATTTTTTGGCCAAATTATTATTCAAAGATTTAAAAGGTTGACTTTTGTCAAATACTTGTACGCCTTAATCAATGGGATGGAGGGAGTAATATACATTATACAAATGAAAGTGTGCAAATTAGAGAAAGATAGTGTTGAAACTGTAAAGTGCGTCATTGCCACTCTAGGGTAGCACTGTCGCTCCAGTGATAGTCAACACAACAAGCGAAAGCTAAGGACCACCACAAAGCTAACACAATATATACCCAAGGAAGTTGTAAAGACAAGCTAGAAAACCACACAAAGTACATGTCCTTATCCATCAGACATAAACAATATAAAGGTAACTTAATAATACAAACTAGATTTAAGATGCGAAAACAACTACATTCTTAACTCACAAGCTATCATCTATCAAGAAACGACATGAATCTCCTACATGTATCCATGGCGTCAAAACATGGCATCGTACCCCCTCTCATCTCACTCCCCCTTGGCAAAAGGCACCAAACAAATAGAAAAGAATAAAGAGAGACACAAGCACTTCATCCTCCTCCTCAATCTCGTCCCACTGAACACCATAATCGTCACCACCACCATCACCATCATCGTCATCGAAGTAGGACAAAATGGCTCTAACACCATAGTGAGTAGTGGTGATTGCACGTTGAAGCTTGTGCACAATATTCCCCTTAATAGTGTGGCTTTTCCTATACTCAAATTTGAAATCTAAAATGAATCTAAACACCTTTGAGTTGAATGCCACGTCCTTTTTATTTTAAGTTGTTTGTCAACTCGACAAATACCATTAGGCACCTAATTGTATGGGCATTAATTAGAGCTTGATTGTAGTTACACATTACAACTTTGATATAGCTTTTAATTAGTACTTACATTGTTTTTATTTTTCCACGTTTAGTCATGTTGCCTACAAATCATGCTTGTGGTAGTAAGAAAAAGAAGAGAAGAAAACAAGCGCACGAGTTTATAGAATCACAAAGAGAAGCTACATATAAATTTCTTAATAGTAATTTGAGAACTGCTTCCATAAATGAAGATTAGTTGGCCATAGTCGCAGTGGAGGAGCAATCTAATATCAACCATGAAGATCATGTATCTACACCAAAAGAAAATGTTGACACCATACAAAAAATGCTAACTTTGATGAAAAACCAGTTTCACCTGCGGATATGTATGATCCAAAAAGTTGGGGTAATCTTGATAATAAATTGAGGGGCATACTAGTAGAAAAAGGGCTTATAAGAGAAGAAAATATTATATTTATATTGGATGACAATGGGAGGCATTTTTAGATACTTATTACTCTAGAAAGATAAGCAATAAAGAAGTTCATGATAGACAATGGTTGAATTATTCAAAACATATTAATATAGAGTTTTAGTTTTGTTGTAAGCTTTTTAACTCATAAAGGTGCAACAGTTCACTAGGGCATGATGGATTTGGTGATTTGAGGCATACTGGTGATAGGCTAAAAGATCATGAAGCTGTCTGTATAAAGCATATTACAAGTATAAACTCTCAGAATGAACTACGAGTGAGGCTTCTTAAGCAAGAAACCATTGACAAAGAATTTTAGCACCAAAATGCAAAGGAGAAAGAGCATATCAGGAAAGTTCTATTAAGAATAATTGTTATTTGGAAGTTTCTCGGTAAGCGTAATTTAGATATCAAAGAATCAAAGAGCAACTGTTCGATGATCAAATGGTAATTTCTTAGCTTGTATTGAGATAATTGTTAAATTTGATTTGTTACTGTGAGATCACCTTAGATAGATTCAAAACAATAAGATTCATTACCAATATGTTAGTCATAACATTTATAATGAGTTGAATTTTTTTTGGCATTAGATGAAAGAAGAAAATCAAGATGAAGTTGGTAAAAAAATAGTTAAGATCCAAAAACTTAAGAAAGGTTAAATGGTTTGGCTACTTTATACATTGAACATATATTATTGGACGAGATTAATATTAACACTATCATTAATGACTTCACATCTAGACATGTTAGAAGATATTTCTAAGGTAATACCATGATATATACTTCTTACTTATTATAAATATTTTTTGATACACCTTAACTGTTTATTGGTAACATATATTATATTATATAATATTACCAATAATTTAAAGGGTCCCATTTTAATTCATGATCCGGATCCCTAAGAGCTCGTGGCGGCCACCGCCTCCAATCCTTATTCAAAAGCTTATGATAATGCATCGGTACAAGATACCTATGGCGTGTTCGATTAGAAGTGGATTGAGTCAAAATTAAATAGAAAGGGGTTTAATCCCTTCAATCTCTTCTGATGACTATGTAACCGAACGAGGCCTGAAAGAGAAGCTCTCTTGCTATGTTTACACACAAATAACTCCATATGATGCGTACCCTAGCCTTAGCCCTCCCCAAAACAAAAAGACCCATTTTTATGGAATTTGATTTTTGATGCTAATTAACTTTTCAAAAGTATATAGTACCAACTTTAAGTTCATTGCCTCCTTTCAATCATTTTTTGATAAAGATTATAATATCATCCGTAGATTGTAAATAGAAAGTCGGCCATCCTCTTGTAAATAAGGCACTAAAGCCCTGAATTGCACATTGTTCATTGCTGTAGATATATATAAACGTTGCCAACTTATCAACCACAAGATTGAACATAATTTGCGAAAGAGGATCTCCTTGTCGTAACCTTTTGTGAGTCTGAAAATAATGAACTATCTCATCATTTACTTCAACCCCGTAGGCTTAATTTCCCAATATCCATCTCAATACATTCGCACATAATCAGATTAGTTAACATCATCATGAGCCTTCTCACAATCTAGTTTGAGACCAAAGAATTACTCCCTCCGTCCCAAATTAAAATTTATTTTAGTTAATTAATAGGTTCATACAATACTTTATGTATATATTTTATATGTGTGTCTAGGTTCATCTTCATCTATTTGAATATAGACATAAAAATCAAGAGCTAAAACAACTACTATTTTGAGACGAGAGAGTATTGTATAATTCATTCATGAATTGTCCGATGTAAAAATGTAACTCCCTCCATTATATTTTTTTCCTAGTTTTCTGAGTTTGAGGATCCAAATAACACAACGTGCCAAGTTTGAGGACCGCTACTTTTTTTTTGGGTACCAAAGAGGGTGTATGTATATCTTCCATATAGCACACGGCTTTAAACCCACATGTCATTATTATAGACACAAAGACCTGGCCTGGTAGTAGTGGCTTCTAGGCAGCATTGCCTTGGTTCATAAGGTCTTGTTTATCGGATTATTGATACCATTCTATATATGTTGAGATGGATTAGGATGAAACTTAAACTAAAATGTATCCAAATAAATATGAATTAAGGTAAATCCAATAATATTCAAACAAAACAATGCAAGGTCTGATAAGGTGATGAATCTATTCCGATTGCTTGCTTTGCTTGTAGAGGGAGGGGAAGATCCATTCCAGAATCTGGAACGCTGCCGACTTTCACGGACGACGCATGTAATGTAACATTATTGAAATGCACGCCCCTTGGAAGATTCCATAATTAATGGAGCTGGACCGTCAAAGTCACAGTTTCTAGGCTACTCCCCCAGATCAGCATCAGCATCATAATGTACTAGCAACTTCACGCTAGCTAGTACTCCTTAGGTTAGCTTTATGGACGCATAATTGTACGTATATGCAGACAAGTCCGGCCGGTGTGTGCGACTGTGCGTGCCTCAAACTTTAGACCTGCAGCGTGCATGGTGATGCGAACTATATTCATTCATCAATCGCATGTGACGCTACTGTGCTGATTCTGTCACAGTATTCCACGGTAGGATCCTATTTTATTCTTTTATTTTTTTGTTTTTTTCTTGGCTCTGCGATCTGGCGTGGGAGAGAAGAAGTCTTCTGTGCCTGACTTTGACTCTGGCGGCGAGAAAGGTTGCCGCCGCTGCATCTGCATGACTCAACTCTGTCGGGGACCCAGACCAGACCCAGTGCCGCGCACCTGCGCTGGTGGACAGGACAGCTAGCCGTCGAAGCAGCCTCGCAACTTCCTTCTGCCTGCCTGCGTCCGCTGTGGTTTTGTAATCTGGAGTCCGTCTTCGAGACGGCCTTACTGACTTACTGTTCTACATCCGCCCAATTTATTTTTGCAGAAAAATAGAGAAAAGTTTTCTCCTTTTAAATCTGTTTTCGAGACGACCTTACGTTTAATGGACTTATATACATTATATATATATATATATATATATATATATATATATATATATATATATATATATATCGAAAATGAATACTCCGATACAATTTAAAGAGCGACACAGATGGGCGTGGACTGGACACTATTGTACCTTTGCCTGTAAGATTCTGGACAGCATGCGTACTGCATCTCGATGGCCGGGATGGGACACGAAAGATATGTAGCGGAATAGTATGACAATAGTACTGTATATAGTAGTATTATTAAAAATTCAATGTCAGACCGTTAGAACTATAGTGAAAGTCTCTAATGATGTCATTAACTACTACAACAACAACAAAAAAGCTTCTGGACGGATGAGTATATTTTCCATTTACATTCTAAATTATAGATATCCAAATAGTAGGGACCAATTATACGATTCCTGACCCGACTTAGTTTTGATGCGGGATATGGTGGACACTATGCTCGTGCCGTCCTAAGTATGAAGCATTTGACCCATTGTGTGAGGCACGGGCACGGTCATTATTCTAATGTCTGACACGACCTTAGCCATGTATCATTCGCCTATAAAAACCCAAACTTTTGACCCCCTGTTTAACCTTAGCCATTAGCTTTCCCTCCCCCACCCATCGTGTCCTTCGACCCCATTTTTCTCTCTCACTCGCTGCATCGCCCCTTCCATCCCTAGCGATAATGTTGTGGATGCCATAGCCACACATCTAACCTCGCTTCTCCTTGACCTTATCAACTAACTCTTACTCCTCTCCTCGATCTGTGGCACCGTAACTGTAACCCTAATCCCCTTTCCTCATCCTAGGCTGGATTCTCTGTTGTTCTTCGTCGATGACTCTAGTGCTCCGGCTACACAAGTGAAGTATCCTCCTTCCTGCTTTTTTGTGTCTTCATCCTCTATATCTAGATCTAGACTATCTAACACTATGTTTTTTGAACCAGGGTTGTAGTTTGTTGGCTATAACACCCCATCCACTCTCAGACTGGCGGTACTCATAACAGCCCTCTAGAATAATAGATCATCCTCATAGACCAACACGAGTCTTTTGTGCGCACCTTGCCGTTATTCATGTGCACCCGAGAATACTTCTCGGTCGGTCACCCATCCCAAGATTGCTCTAGGCAAAGTACTCTTAACCTAGAGGTTCTTTCGAGATAGGCATCTAAAAAATGCACCTTATTGGTATGAGTATTCTATCAATACTATTAAGACTTGGGCCAAGTTATCGCATAATCAATCCAGGCCAGGATATCGCAATCCTACCCCCCCTTAGAAGATTGATGTACTTGTCGGTTAATGCCAAGCCAAGAAACTGCCCTCTTGGCCACGTCTATGTCTAGTGTCATCATATGCCATGCCATGTGACCACTCTGGGCCCCACATACATCATGCACCAAATGCCCGAACCCCTAGCCCACATATGCCTGTGAAACCATGAGGGTCGGCTCTGATACAATTTGTAACACTCCATCCACTCTTGTACTGGCGGTACTTATCATAGGAGCCCTCTAGGATCATAGAACATCCTCACAGACCAACACGAGTCTTTTATACGCACTTTGTCCTCACTCGTGCGCACCCGAGAAGACTTTCCGGTCGATCACCCATCCCAAGATTGCTCTAGGTCAAGTACGCTTAACCTAGATGTTCTTTCTAGATAGGCTTTCAAAAAAAGAAGATGCACCTTGTTGGTATGAGTATTATATCAATCCTATTAAGTCTTGGGCTAAGATATCACAAAATCAATCCGGGCCAGGATATCGCATTGGCCGATGCTAGTGTCACGAACTATTGAGGAGTTAGAAGCACGAGCGAAAGTTGGCCATGGTTGAAGTCAAGGACCTTGATCCGTCTAATGAGCAAGAGGAGTTTTTTCTCTACACCCATAATGAGGAGTTGAATGCCTAGGGGCCATGTTTAGTAGTAGCACAACAACTCTATCGACCTTGATGCTACGTCACATGCAAAGGTTGGTACAAGCTCCATGAGGTCAACAACCACAAGAAGCAACATCATATCAACGAAGAGGCCTACTACGTCTACCGTCTGGCTTGACTTTGAGGAGCTTACACAAATGGCAGATGGTAAGTTGGTCATATATGTTGTCGTATTCCATCATTGCAAGAGCACATGGAGTGCTAGATTTAATTATGCTACTACGCACTTGCTCTAGCACCAAGAGAATTACAAATGCAAGAAAGAAAAGGAATGGGATGACATAATATACTATATTCTTAAGTTCAATTCAGATGGCTCTCTTGTTCGCTAGGAGTATTCTACTATTGTTGCCTATGTTGAACTATGTCAATTCATAGATAGGGATGATCTTCCTCTATAGCATGGATCTACTGATGCTTTCCTGAAGTATATTAATCGTGCTCATAATCGTAGATTTGTTAGATTTTTTAGGAAGACAACTATGTTGAACTGTGATGTATATCCGGATGGAATAATGAAATCAAATACAAAATGGATCTCTGGCCACTCGGCAAAGTGGGTCTTTGCTGAGTGTCATGACCATAGCACTCGGCAAAGGATGCACAACTAGACTCTGGGAAACTTTCTTTGCCGCATGCTATAGTCAATGTACTCGGCAAAGTTACTGCGCATCAGACCCACATGAGCTTTACTTTGTCGAGTATTGGTTGGCACTTGGCACTCGGCAAAATATTTACCGAGTGCTCGATAAAAAATACTCGGCAAAAGGACCGTTGTCGATGTTTTGTTTACCGAGGCACTCGGCAAACACTTGTCGAGTGCATTTGAGGGGTTTGGCAAGTGTATGTGGCACTCGGTAAAGAGAGCGTCTCTAGTAATGATTTATTCCTGCCTACTTTGCTTATCATTTTTTTCATCGCATTTGATCGATCGCTTTTGGACTTAATTCTCGCGTTAGTGTGTGTGTGAAAGAGGGGGGGGGGGGGGGGGGGTTGAAACTTTGGCCGGCGTGTACGTACAAGAATACGTACACGGTCGACTTTGTCCAACTCTCTACGCGCCAGATCGACACGACACTAGCTAGGAGTGGTAAAAGAATGCACGAAACGTACCTGCAGGTTCTTGCGAACGCAGGAAGGAGTCCATATATATATTCTCTCGTTGGTTCACGCATGCATGCGCTGGTCTCAGGCTGCCTTGTCGTTGCATCGTCACAACATGCGTGGCTAGTCGTGGCTGTGCGTTGGATACATGCATGCATATATGTGATACCTAGACGTTAGCCCAGCCGTTTTCTTTATTGTTATGTTATTGTTAATTTGTTACTACATACAACACGCTTGCTTCTTCACTGCTGGAGTATACCAACTCATTACTACTTGACTACTGGTTAAATAATAATAAATAATACTCTCTCCGTTTCTTTTTATTTGTCGCTGGATAGTGTAAAATTACACTATCCAACGATAAATAAAAAGAAACGGAGGGAGTAATACAATCGACGTACGCATGCATGCATGCATATGCAGCACAGCAGCAGCCGCGGATTGTGAATTTTTTTTGTACATTGATTTTTATCAAGTTAGTACACGTAAGGCTTGATAGGACATTGCTTTGGAGACCAACAATTAATTTTCTGAGTAAACGACAAATTAAGCACCGACCAAGGTATATAATACACTTGATTGGCCTCGCTCGTAATTTAAGCGACAGATTAATAGACAGTGACTTGTGAAGGTTAAATGCATGGACGCTTGTCGAGAGCCTAGTCGCCCGCTTCTCTCTTCACCGAAAAGTCGACCGATTGGCTTTTTCGCAATGTCCTAACTGTGTCTTGTGTCACTTAGAGTATGTTTGGTTGATATATATGAAGGGATGGAAGAATGTGGCCACAGTTTTTATAGTGTTTGAATGAGAGTCACGTAGTGGAGATAAATGTCGGAATAGTTTGGTGGCAGCGTGATCCAAAAAATCGAGAGAATGATGTCATCCCTCCTCATGCCACTTTGACCTCAAACCAGTTCACACCTGCACCAACTTTTTGTGCAGGGGCGGGAGCCCTGCTTGTTGACGAATGTACTTTGATTTCATTCAGTGACTTGTGTGTGGCTACTCAACGGCCAGATTTTCCTTTCCATTTCGTTCTTAAAGCCAGCCATTTCCAAGTCAAGCATCCACGATACATAGAAGCTAACGTAGGTTTAGTGACTCATCAAATAAAATGTACACCACCATCTGCCCTAATAAATTATAGACCGTTTTAGTTTTTTTTTTCTACCTGTATAATTTTTCTATGCACCTCTCTCCATATATACTAAGATATATATAGATATATAATAAACACTATGTACCTAAAAAAAGCTAAAAACAACCTATACATTAGAACAAAGCTAAAGAACAACTATAAACTAGGGGTTGTTTGGATCACGGGAGCTAAAGCAAAAGTGACCGAACTTTAGAAGTTAAAAATCTAAACATAAAAAACTAAAAATACTTCATTTTAGTCAATTTTAGCTCATAATTAGAAAAGGCTAAAATTTAGTCAGTTTGTTTTATTTTAGTTGTTGGATCCAAACAAGCCCTTAGAACAGAGAAAATAGGCAAAACAAGAATCTAGAAATAAACCTGCAGGTTCCTCGGGGTAGTTGAGAAAAATGTTTCTTCTACACCTACGGTCAAGTAGGACGATCGAGTTTTCTTAAGGGCTAGTATAGGAGTCCAAAAACAGGAGGGGATTATAGGGACTAAAATCTCATTCTTATTTAAAATTGAAGAAGGAGAAGATTTTAGTCCCTTCAATCATCTTTTGTTTTGTGGCTTCCAAACTAGCCCTAAGGTTATGTATCACTAATCAACAAAGACGATTTGTTGGTTCTCTTTACATTTTTTTTTCAAATGGTGGTATCTCTGTTGTAATTAGGGTAGTTTATTTTTTTTAAAGCTAAGAGAATCCTCTATAAAAATCTTATACAAAGTAATAAATACTGGCCACGTAGTTGTATACGTTAACTTAGGTGTCATGCATGACAGCATGAGGGCATATATTTTTGAAGAAAAAAAAATCGCAGAATACGTGGGTGCACGATTTTCTTTCTGAAACGTCACCTAGCTATGATTCGTGTTGGTAGAAGCTAGCCCTATATACTCCTCGGTCATGTAGAGTCTGGTGATGGATACTTTATTCAAAGCGCCTCTCTGAAGTCTGAACAGAACAGTATTGTTACAAAATATATTGTTCATGTGATCAAATCCCTGACAGTCTTTTCTCAAGGGACACAACCCTTGGGAAACACTGTATCCACTTGTATATAAACAAGTATCACTGCAATAAAGAATAACTGTCTCTGGCATTTGCACAATCTCTGAGTCTCGTTACCACTACGTCATAACACGTTATCAGCACTGCTCGCGGGATCAGAGAAGCAAAGAAAGGAGCGGCATCAGGAATTGATGCACATCGCTGATAAGATTCACATTTGTCTTTCACCATTTGCAGCGGAGTAAATTGGAAAAGGTAAGCGCAATTTAAGATTAATGCTTACTGGTATTATACAATTCCATCGCTACAATGGTTAAAACCAAAATTGCTCCATCATGTGCCTGGTCGTGGTTGCGCACTCACGTTGTGGTTGCGTGCTCGAGTGCTGCTGGGCCCACATGCACGTGCCCCACGCTGGTACTACCAGCACCGCTGCCATGGCTGCCAAGTTCGTGTCCTCGACAAGGCCGCGGGGATGCGCCTGCGTCGAGCCGTTAATCCGCGCCATGGATCCACGCCGCCAGGTAGGCAGGCGGGTTGCGCGTCGTGGCACCGTGCTGTGCGCCGCCGGGGCCGGCGTGGTTGCGCCCGCGCCGGGGACCAGGCGCTCGCGCCGCTGTTGCCGCGCGCAGGACAAGGCAGCCGCGCTTGTGCCCGCGCACCGTCGAGGCCACGCGCCTGCGCACCACCGTGGAGGCCGCTGATAGGGCCGCGCTCGCCTTGCAGCCGGGACTGCACCGGGCCATCGCGCCTTGCGCCCCCACGCACCGTTGGGGCTGCGAGCCGTGCCGCTGTGGCTGGGCCACCGCGCCGCCTAGACCGATGGCGTCGGGGCAAGGCAGCAGCCGCCGGGGCTGCCGGGGCCGAGCCACCGGCGGCGTTGCGCGACCGCTAGGCCAGGCTGCGACGAAGGCCATGCGCGGGCAGCCGCCGGAACCGCGTGCCCGCGCCGATAACCGCCTGGACGGGCCCGCGCGTGCCTGGGGAGCCGCGCGCCAACGCGCCGCCGGGGGGTCGCGCCCGCGGGGGCACGCCTTGTCGCCTACGTGCCAGCGCCGCCGCGCCGCGCCTGGCCATGGCCACGTGCCCGTGCTGCCGCGCCTAGCCAAGGTCGCGCGCCGCACCGAGGTCGCCAGAGCCCGGCCGGGTCCGCGCCGCCGGAGCATGCGGCGGCTGCCCCTGTCCATGGGTGATGACGGTTAGGGTTTTAACCCTAACTGTTTGTTCATATGGACTCGCCTAGATGGGCCTCATAGGCCACCTGTCTGGGCTGTACAAATTGGGTCTGTTATTTTATCATTTTAGCATTGTTTTTCTGCAATTTCAGACCTAGTGTTTATTTGTATCACAATTACTATCAGTTTTGAGTATCTAAATTTGAATATTTAGACTGCTGATGATATATATAATTGTGATAGTTGTCTATTTTTATTATGAAAAATGCAGACTTTTTAAGTGAATTATATTTTTATTTACATTTATAATTCACATATTTTCGACTTACTTTTGTTTTTGCATTCTTTATGTTTGCATGGAAAACATAGCACATAATTAAGTTGAAACTAATGGTCCTCATGCAAAATGATATTGCAATTTTGGAAAAGCATAGGGTGATGGAGTTCTAAGCATTGGCTGCGCTAAATTCTTTATAGAGTTTAGTAGCCCAGAGACCGTGCTTTAGACAGCATTCGAAATGCCCATCACTATGAGGTCTACATCTTTCGAGATGATTACCTATACATGCTACCCAAAAGATCACGGACCATGCAGGCGTCGCGGGCTATGGAGCCAGGCTGGACGCTGCAGTCATGTTGACTGCTAAAAGAATTCTTTTAATTAAGTACTACTTAATTAAATGATGAATTCTTGCAAAATATGACACATATCTTAAACTTGAGATTATTCAACACATGATGGAGATCTAGGCTTTGGCTGCAATAAGTTCTTGGAATTTATTTGCCCTGAGACCAAGCTTTTAGGCAGCAAAATGTTTTTGCCCATCAGTAAGAGGTCTACATCATATGAGGATGATGATTACCTATGTGTTGTCCCAAGTAGATATGTAGGAGATGTGATGTTGGTTATTCACCTTTATGGTGATTACCATTTATTTTTTGAAAATTTGGTCAAGCACAGGGTAGTGGAGTCCTAAGCATTGGCTGCGGTATGTTCTTCGAATATATCAGCCCAGAGACCATGCTTTCAGACAGCAAAAGTTTTGCCCACTACTGGGAGATCTACTCCATTGTTTCATTACATGGAGATTATCTACGTTGTGTACACCAATTTTCAAAAATCTATGGTACACTGTATGTGATACCTAGAATTCTCCAACATATAGAGATATGATATATTTTGCGGCATGTTACAACATCAGAAAAATGGTTAAGCCATTAGGAGGATAATTATTTAATAGAGTTTGATGAACTCGCCTAATGGGCTTAATTATCCTCAATGTTCATTGGATATGTTCATTTCATCTTTGCATAATATGGGGATTCACTTCTTTATTTTGGAGGAAGTGAGATGCTCCCTTTCTCTTGTGGTTCTTATGGAAAGAACTAATGTGCTTTTGTGGCTTGATGTGCAAGCCCAAAATGAATAGCAAAGAAAATCATAAGACTTGACTTATGAGTATGTGTCTACATTATGTTGTAGACTAACACTTTGTATTCATATATTTTGCTTGAAAGCAAATATATAAGCACATTAAAAAGGGAAGGGCATTGAGTATGACAAACTCTTTTGTCATTACACTATACGTGGTATAGTGTTGTATGCCTAAGCATCTAATCTTGTATATGAAATACCAATAGATGCATACTACTCATGAAAGCTAAGATATGAAGTGTACTTCAATCTTCCATCTGACATGATAACAGTGGTTAGTTGTGTAATTCATGATTTGGACTGATCATGTAACAACACTTCTTTTTCTAATAGAAGACCACTTTATTAGATGATTTGCTTTTGAGTAATATCTAAATGATGCAAGAGATTTGGTATAATCTCATAATTGATGTTGTGATAAGTTCAACTCATGCGGTGTGAGTTGAACACACTCATGTGATTTGAGTGTAAAAACTCATATGAATTTGAGTTAAACAAACTCATCGATTGGAGTTGATCACTCATGTGATTTGAGTTGAACGACCTCATCGATTAGAGTTGAACAAACTCATTAAGGAAGTTGAAGAGTCATTGATTTGAGTTGTGTAAACTTGTATGGGGATTCTTCCAATTGAGGAAGAAAAATGCAATGTGGAGAATTGAGCCACAAACTCTATAAGTGGGGAAACAAAATATTCTCATATTCCTTTGGAAAGAGGAAAGAATATTTTAACAATCGCTTCGCGCGATATCATGATATGTTATTATCATATCCCCTTATTGGTATTGGAAGTATCAAGGATGTGTTGATATATCCTAATTTATCTTACCAAATTATAGAGATATCCATAAAATTACTATCATGTGGAAACACAAGGTGATAGTGATGGATATTGCATATGTTTCTCAGAAACATTTCTTATGGACTGTATTCTACATACATCCTCCCATACAAAGTGTTGCATTTGTTATAACTTTTCATGTGATGATTCTTACCATGCTGGGTAAGACTGAATTGGTAATTCCATTATTGGGATGAAATGAAAAGTTATGGACAATTCTGTTGGTCATGTTTTTCCCATAAGATGGATACTTGATGAGTATCATTGGGAATGAGATTTTAAGTCCCTCTTATCTTAAAATCTGATCTGAATTGGTTAAGTTCTTTGAATTGTTTCAAAGGAACGAGTGTGGTCCATTACATAGATGGTATGGACATTGAAGGCTTTATATGGTTATTTGGTGCATCTATATGATGACCTGAAGTGTGTCCTTCGGACAACACATAACCATTAAGTAATAATGTCTCAAGCTTGAGCACATTAGCCTCCACACTACTGAATTTACCAAATGTGCTTACAATGGTGATTGTTTGTCTTGGTATTCAGAATGATATCCATAAAGGATATGATGAATCTGTGATAGATTCGAAAATTTCAGATCATTAATGACCATCAGTAATGAATTGTCATTTTCAACTGGTTATGGTTGGAGTCAGGAAGTTTTGCACGCTCCTGACTTGTGATTAACTGCATGTACTGGATGTACAAGTTCCCCTATGATTTTTAGTACGTGGGAATCCGTGAAAGATTTCCCATGCGTACATTGGGTATGGTTTCCCAATCTCACCACCGCAGCGTACATATATGGGCACACAGAAAACTGGGGATCTATGTGTGAATTCATTCTCCGTCGATCATTAAGTTTTAGAATCTCTTCATGATAATCTATTTATGGCCTGTACGCTTGCTTGAATCATGAGCTTTTCCAGGCATTAGGGGGAGATTTCAAGTACCAAAAATGAATGCCGGGAAATTATAATGAATGCAGTAAGCATTCAGGCTCAGGATCACGTACTAAAACTGAACCTTTGGGTTCGAATGATTTGCAAGAAATTGCAAATTGACTGCCTTATGCATTTACTATGAGGTGTCACTCAAATTAATCCTATGTAGAAGTGCCAGAAAGAGTGGTTAAATGGAACACCACTAAACTCCCTATTACAATGAAGTTGTAAATAAGAGGGGGAGAAGTATGGTCACAAATTGGGATTAAAATGCTTGCAAGCAGCTGAAGGCTAGACCTTCTGAGATAGTAAATGCAAACCAACTATTCATTGGTAACCAACCTAGTGTTGGTAGACACCTAGAGGATATGAAGTATCCTGTGAATGGAAGACATTCACAACCTAGCTCAGTGCGCACTAATGAGGCTAGGTTATCGGAAGCCCTTGATTCTCGTTTTGGGATTTCACGACGAATCATAAGGGTACATAAGAAAATGACTTCATGTCAACTGGAGAATTGTTTTATTTAAAAGCTACAAGTGTCGACACATACATCTCAGCAATTGTATATACGCTCTAAGTGATCCAAAAGACTATGGCCATAGCAGAGCACGAGTATGCTCAAATTGGATCTTGTTGAGTGATACAATGTTGCAGAGATAGCCTTGCTCACCGGAAAGAAGTGTTAACTTATTTTCACTTCAAGGTATCTTACTGTGGATACAAGTTTGTTTTCATGGACTTAGAAACAATGAGGTGGTGAGAAAGCATGGCTAGTAGCAACTGGGTTTATACGCAAACCCAAGCATTATTTAATGCTATAAATTCTCTTCTACTGTGAGTAGTTAAATTCCGATACAATAATATGGGCAGTAAATCATCTATCTGTGCAGTTGATAGATGTAGTGACAACATGTGCATATGTGGTCACTGGATTATGGTATTTATGGAGTCTTGAAGGATTCCAAATACATAATCACCAATCACAAATTTGCAATGCTTGGAAAGTCTTTGTGACTTAGAGCATCTTGGTCAAATATGGTACATTCGACCTAGTGAATCCTTCTTTTCTGAAAGGATACACAAAGTATGGTATGTTCAGTGTAAATATGTGCAACATATTTTAAACATACATTACTTATCGACGGAGTTCGAGATAGAGGATATGAATTGAAAGAGATTTTCAATTCAAAGTAAACTATCTTAAGTATCTTGGATACAAAGTTGTCTATATCCAACGTATATTGAAGAAATTCAATATAATGGAATCATAGTCATTTGATTCTTTCAGATCATGAGATGTGCTATTATATCTTGCAAGAGCATCCGGCCGGATATTGCTTTGCAATGATTTGCTAGCTAACAACACATGAGATCGAGTTATGATCTCCAGATGTACTCATGCTCTCCTTATGTTTGGATATACTGATCTTGGATATCTATAGAAGATCCCCAGGTACAAGATCAATGACATACTTCCAGTAAGTTGGACCTACTGTTTGATAAATGTTGATCAACAGAGATTAATGGTCACTTACACTAATCATTCTATAGTATAGAATGATATACTACATACAGAGGGTATGTGGTGGTCATGATTTTTATATCACTGACCTTATTATCTATGAAGATAATATACTTTGTGTTGTTAAGATGAAAAACAAGTTACGAACTAAGTCTCTACCTTACTCCACATTTTAAATGTGTTTGAGAGTATGTATGGGATGACTTAGTGTTTTGTTAAGATCAGGGGGATTTTTCCCTCTTGATCGAAAGAACTTGTTTATACATCATGTTGTACTCTTTTCTTCGCATGAGTTTTTCCCTGCTTGGGTTTTCTCATTCAAAGTTTTTAACGAGACAACATCAACACAAGACCTAAGACCTATGTCGTATCATCTATTTTTCCCGTAGAGGTTTTCGAGGATGATACATTATGACATAGTTATTGTTGTATTTGAACTAAGTGATGAGTTTATCTCCTTAGAGTTCAAATAGATCAACAATAGAGTATGACTACTCTCCTTATTTTTCCCACTGGGTTTTTAAGGATACTGAGCTGATATGTTTTCTCAGATTTTCTGGCAAGATTATCTTAGAAAAATATTAGGCTGAGTTATATGTCTCATCATTTATTTTCCCCATTGGGGTTTTTGAGATGATGACTATAGACATATTATTGTTCTTTGGGCTAGAGGTCCATTGGAGAACAATGTCGTATTGTGGTT
The DNA here is from genome assembly GCF_902167145.1 of Zea mays. Lineage (NCBI taxonomy): Eukaryota > Viridiplantae > Streptophyta > Magnoliopsida > Poales > Poaceae > Zea > Zea mays. The sequence goes on along the minus strand of NC_050096.1, from coordinate 67,123,469 downwards.
CAATTAAACCACTGACCATTATCCATAAGGATAATTGAGCTTGTGTTGTTCAGATGGAAACAGGAAAATGGAAATATTAACATCTTGCAAACAAAGTCTTGTGATAATCTTGCTGATATATTCACAAAATCTCTACCATACTCAACGTTTTCAGAAATGTGTTGAGGTGATTGGTATGAGAAGACTTAAGTGCTTGCAAGATCAGGGGGAGTAATTCTCCATGATATTTGACCTGTTTTGATCCATCATATTACACTCTTTTCTTTGTATGAGTTTTGCCTTGTTAAGGTTTTCTCATCCAAAGTTTTTTTAATGAGGTAATATCAACTAAGCTATATGCTTCATCATTGATTTTCCCCACAGGGGTTTTTATGCATGATGATTATAAGCATATTTTCTTTTGGAATTCAATATGAGTTTTACTCATAATCCAAAAGACATTGTGTACTCCTTATTTTTCCCACAAGGTTTTTGAGGAGATAATATCTTGGAAGACAGATTGCAGATGATCAAATGGACTTGGATTGATCAAGGGGGAGTGTTACAAAATATATTGTTCATGTGATCAAATCCCTGACAGTCTTTTCTCAAGGGACACAACCCTTGGGAAACACTGTATCCACTTGTATATAAACAAGTATCACTGCAATAAAGAATAACTGTCTCTGGCATTTGCACAATCTCTGAGTCTCGTTACCACTACGCCATAACAAGTATTAAAGGTAGTCCTAGCGTGTATACATAAAGTGTACATGTGTCAGCGGTTACCTGGTAGTTGGTACACATGCACGTCGTGTGGACAGTCGTCGTTAGGGGCTGGGCTCCGCTTCTTATCTTGATGTGACACTAGCTCGGCTCACATGGTTTGTGAGTTAGATATAAAAATATGGAGTAGTATAAAAATGTCGTTAGAGAATTTGGGCTTGGCCTAAATAATAATTATTATAAATTCTAAAGGCCTACTCACACCTATATGATATGGCGGGAACGTTAATACCACCTTCCTATTCTAGGTCGAGTGAGGCTAACTTAAATAGTTTAGTTATCTCCACTGATTGAAGCTATTGACGAGAGAAAATAAGAAACACACACGCTCGACTCACCTCGCGTCGCTAGGCCAAGTGGGGCGCGCGGTGCGCAGCTTTCTTTTGCTCACCTCGCGTCGCTAGGACAAGTGGGGTGCATGGTGCGCAACTTTCTTTTGCTATTTGATATTTTTGCATGTATGAAGAAAATTGCGCTGGTTTGTTTTAGTAAACAATTATTCTCACATTCATTGTGATTGATTGTGAGTCAATCACGTTAGTGTTGTGATTACGTGGCTGATTACTTGCTTGTTTTTGTCGCGTCGTGTGTACATAATGGGATTGAAACATCGTCCACCATACATAATTTTTCGACTCCTTGTTTTAAAGCGTCGCGCTGCCTTCGTCTTCCCCACCCCTGTCGCTGATGTGCCATCGAGGTTGGGAGAACAGGATCTCCGAAGCCTACATCCCCTCATGTCCCTGTATGGGGTAGGGGTCATATCAGTTTTTTGGGAAGCACCGTCGCAACTGCTCACTGTTCAACTGGTTCCTCTATGCCAACGTCGTGGTTCTCGTCGATCTGCATCATCTACTCTTGTGCTGTTCTAGCGCTGACAACCCTAATGTGAGAATTTCCATACTTTCTCTATTGTTTATTCTCATATCACTAACACTAGATTATGAATTGCTAGTGAGTTATGCATATACGACACATGATGTTGTTCCTCTTATTATTATCGGAATCGTTTTGTTCGTAACTAAATTGCTTTTATTTCCAATAATCCAAAAAACTGATAGGCCTTTAGTGATGGGTAATTACTCTGATCCGATGAAACCAGATAAGTTCAGTAGTGTGAATTTCAAGAGATGGCAGACGAGAGCCCAGCTGTAGCTCTCGGCTATGGGCGTATTTTGGGTCATGAGTAATCCTCCTGCACTACCTCTCGGATTTGAGAAAGAGGTGCAAGAGTTTACTATGACTAGGATAGTTTTCATCGGATGCGTTCTTAGTGTTCGCTCTGACTAGTTGTGTGATGTTTATGCGAACATCAAGAGTGTTGCTGAACTGTGGGAGGCTCTCGAACATAAGTTCTCTGCTTCAGACGATGGGTGCGAGTTGTATGTGATGGAGCAGTACAATGACTAGAATGGTTGATGACCGTTCTATCGTGGAACAAGCTCATGAGTTCCAACTTATTGTGAGGGACCTTAAATAGCATGGACACGTACCTTGATAAGTTTGTAGCAGGTGACACTATTGCCAAGTTGCCTTCATCTTGGAGGAACTTTGCTACAGCTCTAAAACATAAAAGACATCAAATTTCTATTGAGGATTTGTTGGTTGGTCTTGATGTAGAAGAGAAAGTTAGGGCAAAGGATGCTCCAAAAACACCCGAAAGGGCAATCTAGCGCTAACATGACACAACATGCTGGGAAGAATAATTATAAGCCCAATCAGACTACTCAATTCTAGAACAAGATGACGATGAACATGGATGATGTTGTATGCTTTGTTTGTGGTGAAAATGGGTATTTCACCAAGAAGTGCAAGAACCACAAGGGCAAGAAGAATCAGCTAGGGTAGAAGTCTGTCAAAGTGACTATTGGCAATCCTAGTGGATCTGGGTACGGTAATTAAGCGAGTATATTTTCTGTATGTCAATCTAAAGATTGGTGATAGATACAGGAGCCAATATAGATGGTTGTACTGATATCTCCATGTTTTCATCTTACCAGGTCAGACGAAATTCATTCATCATGATGGGGAACGACTCGCATGCTACTGTTCTTGGTGTTAGTACGGCCGATCTGAAGTTCACTTTGGGAAAGATCATGCTGCTGAAGAATGTGCAACATGTGCCCTCAATAAATAAGAACCTTGTCGGGGTAATGATCATCGGTCCCTAGGTCCTGCTAGTTAGAGAGTGCACTGAGAAAAGAACGCATGGTCGCTGCGGCTCGTTAGTCAGTTGGGAGAGGCAGAAGCGTCAACCCTTAAAGAACCCGCCTCGGTCAAACCCTCGGCACTGAGCCTGGGGTCGAGCGTGGCGGAACCTGACAAGGAAGGTCGAACATGTTGAAAGGGAATCAATTGAGTGGATCTCGCGCCCGTCCCCAGACTGACCTACCACAAATACTCGATCGCATTTAACCACACTTGGCGAAGTGCCACAACGCGAGAGCCGGACTGCTTCCCACTCATCACCTACGAACCCCTCAGGTCGCATAACTCTCATGACCTATTAGCCCCCCGGACTGCGGCGCATTAATGGCCAGCGTGCCCCTTGGCCTGCGACGCACTAATGGCCTTTCGGACTAGGCCTAAGTTCGCGGACCTCTGGCAGGGCGCTACACGACGAGCCGCACCAAGGCTGGTCTACACCACGGGCCGCATCGAGCCCCAGGCTATGGAGGCCAGGGGTCGGCGTAGCCAAAATGATAGCGCCTGGGACCATCGCAGCCCCACGTTATCTGCCACGGTAAATACAAGACAGATAGGCAGCCCTAGGCCCCATGAGTACGTGTGGCTTCGCCCTGGGTAGAACGTTGGTTTTAGCCTTGCCATGTTGTTCCTTTCTAAGGAAGTCACCGCTGGTCGACCCCTCTCCCGGCCTATAAAAGGGAGGGGTTGGGCTCCAGGCAAGGGGACACTTCAGTAGGAAACCAGACACCCTCGGACGCCTTCAGACAAAACCGAGCTCACTCGGACACACAACCAGAAGGACGAACAGGAGGAGGAGGAGCTCCGACGAGGACCAGGAGGCCAGAGCCTCGCTGCCAAGCCAAGACCTAGCTAGGACTCCACCTCGTAGCTTCTAAACTCCACTTCCACCCAAAAATAGACTTGGGAGCCTCTCCTCCCTCTCTCCTCCACTTGTAACCCATACTATGAGTTTTGATCATCAATGGTGCCGGTAGCGTAAGCCACTGAAGACTTGAAGTAGGGACGTTCTTCCGAAACCAGTATAAATCGTGCGCCCACCGCGGACACCCTTCGAGAACACGCACAATAAATTTACCTGTCGCAGCGAGGTTTGGAACACCGACATTTGACGCACCAGGTAGGGAACTTGCGTGTTCTGCAACGAAATTCTCCAAGCTTCGGATGGCAAGCCGTGACACCAATAGACCTCTCGAAATGGTGATCCATTTAGGGAGCCTTGTATTCCCCTTCGATGACAAAGGAGAAGTGATCGGGGTCCCAGAATCCTGACCCCCTTCGCCGAGGAATCTCGGTACAACTGAGAGGGCCAATGGTGGCCCTCGTATCAAATGTACTCCCAGAGCGTCCATCCGCTTTGGGAGCCTTGACTTCACGATCGACAGAAAGACGATGTGGTCATGGCAGTGCCCACCTGACCTACTTCGCCTGAGAGCCCCGACGCCGTCTCGATGGCCCTTGGTGCCCTCAGCCTCGCCCCGCACGAGCGGCATGAGGTGCCTAGACCAGCCCTGCCTTCCGAGGCCAACGAAATAAGGCGACAGATCGTGATTCATATGGGGCCAAACCCCTCATATGACAATCTATCAATTTTCTCCACATCCTATACATAGCTCTCTACGTCGTGTGACACGGGAATGTTGCCCTACAACTGCGGCTCCTGCGATAACTTCGGTACCTTTTCGCCTCGACTGTGCCACGCCTCGGCGGTAATCACCACCCTCGTGGCCCACGATCACCTCCCCACATCAGAAGACCTAGAGTTCATGGGGATGGTCGGTGACAATGAGGACCTCATCTTTGACGCGCTTTGCACGAACTCAGACTCAGATCTACCTTCTAGGAGCGATGATGAGTGACTCCCTCGGTGACAAGGGGGACGAGGACCACCGACCACCACGACCTCGCCGGTAGTCCTAGCAGGGTGCGACGCCGCGCATGATAGGATCGAAAGAATCGCCAAATGTAATTCCTACGACGAATGAGCCCATAGTAGAGGACCGGCTGGAGTGGATCCGCGCCCTCTTTGTAAAACCCCTTGAATTATTATGAATAGAATATGTTTTTGAAAACATTCTTCACGATGATTTCTCACTCCCGACCTTACGGGTGCACGTCTTCCTTTTGCAACTTGATATTTTTTGCATGCATGAAGAAAATTGTGTTGGTCTATTTCAGTAAACAATTATTCTCACATTAATTGTGATTGATCTAGTTGATTGATTGTGAGTGAATCATGTTAGTGTTGTGATTATGTGGTTGATTACTTGCTTGTTTTTCTCATGTTGTGTGTACATAATGGGGGAGAGACATCGTCCACAGTACATAATTTTTTGACTCCTTGTTTCAAAGCGTCACACTACCTTCGTCTTCCCCACCCGCCATTGATGTGTCATTAGGGTTGGGAGAACAGGATCTCCGAAGCCTACGTCCCCTCATGTCCCTGTATGGGGTAGGTGTCATATCAGTTTTTTTGGGAAGCACTGTCGCTACTGCTCACTGTTCGACTGCTTCCTCTATGCCAACGCCATGGTTCTCATCGATCTGCATCATCTACTCTTGTGTTGTTCTAGCGCCGACAACCCCAATGTGAGAATTTCCATACTTTATCTATCGTTTATTCTCATATCACTAACACTAGATTCTGAATTGCTAATGAGTTATGCATATACGAAACATAATGTTGTTCCTCCTATTATTGTCGGAATCATTTTGTTTGTCACTAAATTGCTTTTATTTCCAATAATCCAAAAATCCGATAAGCATTTAGTGATGGGTAATTATTCTAATGCGATGAAACCGGATAAGTTCACTAGTGTGAATTTCAAGAGATGGTAGACGAGAGCCCAGCTGTAGCTCTCGGCTATGGGCGTATTTTGGGTCATGAGTAATCCTCCCGCACTACCTCTCGGATTTGAGAAAGAGGTGCACGAGTTCACTATGACTATGATAGTTTTCATCGGATGCGTTCTTAGTGTTTGCTCTGACTAGTTGTGTGATGTTTATGCGAACATCAAGAGTGTTGCTGAACTGTGGGAGGCTCTCCAACATAAGTTCTCCGACGATGGGCGCGAGTTGTATGTGATGGAGCAGTACAATGACTTTATAATGGTTGATGACTGTTCTATCGTGGAACAAGCTCATGAGTTCCAACTTATTGTGAGGGAACTCAAATAGCATGGAAAAATCTTGCTTGACAAGTTTGTAGCTGAAAGTCGCCTAGAGGGGGGGTGAATAGGTGTAATCTGAAATTTACAACTTTAAACACACACTACAAGCCGGGGTTAGCGTTAGAGTTAAATTCAAAATCGGGAGAGAGGGGGAAAACAAATCAAATGAGAATCAAGCGAGTGAACACGGTGATTTGTTTTACCGAGGTTCGGTTCCAAAGAACCTAGTCCCCGTTGAGGAGGTCACAAAAACCGGGTCTATTTCAACCCTTCCCCTCTCTCAAATGGTCACCTAGACCGAGTGAGCCTTTCCCTTAATCAATCGGGTCACTTAGACCCCGCAAGGACCACCACACTCTTAGGTGCCTCTTGCTTTGATTACAAGTCACTTGAGAACAAGAATGAGAAAGAAGAAAGGCAATCCAAGAAGCAAGAGCTCAAAAGAACACGAAATCGCTCTCTCACAAGTCACTACGTGTTTGAGATGAATTTGGGACTTGGAGAGGCTTTGATCTTTTGGATTGTGTCTTGGAGTGAATGCACTAGCTATTGTATTGAATGTGATCTCTGAAAAACTTGGATGTCAAATGTTGTGGTGGTTGGGGGTATTTATAGCCCCCAACCACCAAGGTAGCTGTTGGGAGGCTGCTGGCGATGGGCGCACCGGACAGTCCGGTGCACCACCGGACAGGCACTGTTCCATGTCTGGTGCGCCGCAACATTACCCAACTGTTAGGGTTCAGAGCAGAGTCGACCGTTGGAGCTTTGTCCTCTTGTGGCATCGGACAGTATGGTGGCGCACCGGACAGTCCGGTGCCCCTCTGACTCGCTGCTCTGCCTTCTTCGCTGCACTGTTCATCTATCAAAGTTGACCGTTGCACGCAGATAGTTGTTGCTCCGCTGGCACACCAGACAGTCCGATGGCACACCGGACAGTCCGGTGAATTATAGTGCAGCGCGCCTTCGTTTTCCTGAGAGTGGCTGGTTGGGTTGACACCTGTACGGTCCTGGTACACCGGACACTATCCGGTGGCACACCGGACAGTCCGGTGCGCCAACCCACAACACACACAAGTTCTTTGCTCCGTTTCAAGTTGAGTCCCTAACTTGATTCTTTTATTGGTTTGAGTTGAACCTTATGCACCTGTAATTCATGGATTTTAGAGCAAACTAATTAGTCCAAGTGTTTATGTTGACTTTCAACCACCAAAATTAATTATAGGAAATGGTTATCCCTATTTCCCTTTCAATCTCCCCCTTTTTGGTGATTGATGCCAACACAAACCAAAGCAAATATAAAGTACAGAAATGTAGCTAGTTTGTATTTTTGAATGTGCATAGGTTGCTTGGAGTTAAACCAATTTGAAAATCTCACTAAGTATGAATGGATTCCTTTTTCTTTTTATTTAGCATTTCACATTTGCACCACTTGTTTTGTTTTTGCAAATCTTTTTGGAAAATCTTTTCAAAGTCTTTGGCAAATAGTCAAAGGTATAGAATAAGATTGCAAGAAGCATTTTCAAGATTTGAAATTTCTCCCCCTGTTTCAAATGCTTTTACTTTGACTAAACAAAACTTCCCCTATATAAAATTCTCCTCTTAGCTTTCAGGACGGTTTTGAGATATATATCAATTTGAATTATAGATACCAATTGAGATATTAATTCTCGAGGAATATCGATTTGAAAAATACGAATTAAAACTTTATTTCGAGAATTTCGAAATGGTGGTGGTGCGGTCCTTTTGCTTTGGGCTTAATATTTTCTCCCCCTTTGGCATTAAGCACCAAAAACGGAGACCTTGAGAGCCCTTTAATATTTTGTCCCCATTGGTACAAGTAAATAAGAGTGAAAGATCATACTAATTTAGAGTGTGGAGGAACAATGGCAAAGTGAAAATGATACCATCAGAGTTGTGGAGTGGAAGCCTGTGTCTTTGCCGAAGACTCCATTTCCCTTTCAATCTAAGACTAAGGATAGAAATATACTTGAAAACACATTAGTCTTTGCCTTGTCACAAGGATGATAAGAAATATGCATTTGTACCAAATTAAAGAGATATGATCAAAGGTATATAAATAAGCTATGTGTGCAATGTTTCAATCAAAGTTCCGAGAATCAAGTATATTTAGCTCATTCCTAAGTTTGCTAAAGGTTTTCTCATCTACTGGCTTGGTAAAGATATCGGCTAATTGGTATTTGGTGTTTACATAATCTATTTTGATATCCCCTTTTGTTGGTGATCTCTCAGAAAGTGATACCGAATATCTATGTGCTTAGTGCGACTGTGTTCAACGGGATTATCCACCATGCAGATTGCACTCTCATTGTCACATAGGAGAGGGACTTTGCTTAATTTGTAGCCATAGTCTCTAAGAGTTTGCCTCATCCAAAGTAATTGCGCACAACAATGGCCTGCGGCAATGTACTCGGCTTCGGCGGTGGAAAGAGCTATTGAGTTTTGTTTCTTTGAAGCCCATGACACCAGGGATCTTCCCAGAAACTAACAAGTCCCCAATGTGCTCTTCCTATCAATTTTACACCCTGCCCAATCGACATCGGAATACCCAATTAGATCAAAGGTAGATCCCTTGGGTACCAAAGCCCAAACTTAGGAGTGTAAACTAAATATCTCATGATTCTTTTCACGGCCCTAAGGTGAACTTCCTTAGGATTTGCCTGGAACCTTGCACACATGCATACGGAAAGCATAATGTCCGGTCGAGATGCACATAAGTAAAGTAAAGATCCTATCATCGACCGGTATACCTTTTGATCTACGGATTTACCTCTCGTGTCGAGGTCGAGATGCCCATTTGTTCCCATGGGAGTCTTGATGGGTTTGCCATCCTTCATTCCAAACTTCTTAAGTATTTCTTGAATGTATTTTGTTTGGCTCATGAAGGTGCCATCTTGGAGTTGCTTGATTTGAAATCCTAGGAAATACTTCAACTCCCCCATCATTGACATCTCGAATTTCTGTATCATGATCCTACTAAACTCTTCACAAGTTGACTTGTTAGTAGACCCAAATATAATATCATCAACATAAATTTGGCATACAAACAAGTCTTTTGCAATAGTTTTAGTAAAGAGAGTAGGATGGGCTTTTCTGACTTTGAAGTCATTAGTGATAAGGAAATCTCATAGGCATTCATACCATGCTCTTGGGGCTTGTTTTAGCCCATAAAGCGCCTTTGAGAGTTTATACACATGGTTAGGGTACTCACTATCTTCAAAGCCGGGAGGTTGCTCAACATAGACCTCTTCCTTGATGGGTCCATTGAGGAAGGCATTTTTTACGTCCATTTGATAGAGCTTAAAGCCATGGTAAGTAGCATAGGCAAGTAATATGCGGATTGATTCAAGCCTAGATACAGGTGCATAAGTTTCATCAAAATCCAAACCTTCGACTTGTGAATAACCTTTGGCCACAAGTCGGGCTTTGTTTCTTGTCACCACACCATGCTCGTCTTGCTTGTTGCGGAATACACATTTGGTACCTACAACATTTTGATTAGGACGTGGAACTAAATGACATACCTTATTTATTGTGAAGTTGTTGAGCTCCTCTTGCATAGCCAGCACCTAATCCGGATATCTTAGTGCATCCTCTACCCTGTATGGCTCAATAAAGGATACAAAAGAGTAATGTTCATAGAAATGAGCAACTCGAGATCTAGTAGTTACCCCCTTATGAATGTCACCAAGAATGGAGTTGACGGGGTGATCTCTTTGAATTCCTTGGTGGACTCTTGGGTGTGGTGGTCTTTGACCCTAAATTTCTTGATCATCTTTCTTGTGTTCATTAACTTCATCTCCCCCTTGATCATTGTCCTCCTCTTGAGGTGGCTCATCTTCTTGATTTTCATCCTCATCATCTTGAGCATGTTCCTCATCTTGTGTAGGTGAAGATGCTTGGATGGAAGATGACGATTGATCTTGTGCTTGTGTGGGCTCTTTGGATTCCTTAGGACACACATCCCCAATGGACATGTTCCTTAGCGCAATGCACGGAACCTCTTCATCATCTAATTCATCAAGATCAACTTGCTTCACTTGGGAGCCATTAGTATCATCAAACACAATGTCACAAGAAACCTCAACTAATCCAGTGGATTTGTTGAAGACTCTATATGCCCTTGTGTTTGAGTCATAACCTAGTAAAAAGCCTTCTACAACCTTAGGAGCAAATTTAGATTTTCTACCTTTTTTAATAAGAATAAAACATTTACTCCCAAAGACTCTAAAATATGAAACATTGGGCTTTTTACCAGTGAGGAGTTCATATGATGTCTTCTTGAGGATTCGGTGATGGTAGAGCCGGTTGATGGAGTAGCAGGCAGTGTTAATCGCCTCAGCCCAAAACCGGTCCGAAGTCTTGTATTCATCAAACATGGTCCTTGCCATGTCCAGTAGAGTTCTATTCTTTCTCTCCACTACACCATTTTGTTGAGGTGTGTAGGGAGAGGAGAACTCATGCTTGATGCCCTCTTCCTCAAGAAATCCTTCAATTTGAGAATTCTTGAACTCTGTCCCATTATCGCTTCTTATCTTTTTGATCCTTAATCCGAACTTGTTTTGAGCCCGTCTTAAGAATCCTTTTAAGGTCTCTTGGGTTTGTGATTTTTCCTGCAAAAAGAACACCCAAGTGAAGCGAGAATAATCATCCACAATAACTAGACAGTACTTACGCCCGTTGATGCTTATGTAAGCGTTCTAGCCGAATAAATCCATGTGGAGTAGCTCAAGCGGCCTATCAGTCGTCATTATGTTCTTGTGTGGATGATGAGAGCCAACTTGCTTTCCTGCTTGGCATGCGCTACAAACCATGTCTTTCTCAAAATGAACATTGGTTAGTCCCAAAATGTGCTCTCCCTTTAGAAGTTTGTGAAGATTCTTCATTCCAACATGGGCAAGTCGGCGATGCCAGAGCCAACCCATATTAGTATTATCAATTAAACAAGTGTTAAGTTCAGCTTGGTTAAAATCAACTAAATATAGCTGACCCTCTAACACTCCTTTAAATGCTATTGAATCATCACTTCTTCTAAAGACAGTAACACCTAGATCTGTAAATAGACAGTTGTAGCCCATTTTGCATAATTGAGAAACAGAAAGCAAATTGTAATTTAAAGAATCTACAAGAAAAATATTGAAAATAGAATGGTCAGGAGATATAGCTATTTTACCCAAACCTTTGACAAATTCTTGATTTCCATCCCCGAATGTGATAGCTCGTTGGGGATCTTCGTTTTTCTCATAGGAGGAGAACATTCTTTTCTCCCCTGTCATGTGGTTTGTGCACCCGCTATCGATTATCCAACTTGAACCACTGGATGCAAAAACCTACAAAACAATTTTAGGCCTTGTTCTTAGGTACCCAAACAGTTTTGGGTCTTTGACGTTAGCAAGCACCTTGGATACCCAAACACAAGTTTTGGAGCTCTTGTGTTTGCCCCCAACATCTTTGGCAACTACTTTGCTTGATTTGTTAGTTAAAACATATGAAGCATCAAAAGTCTTAAATGAAATGTTATGCTTAGTTGATGCAGTGGGAGTTTTCTTTTAGGCAATTTAACATGTGTGGTATGCCTAGAGCTAGAAGCCTCATTTTTGTACATAAATGCATGGTGAGAAACATTATGAGGTTTCCTAGCATGAATCTTCCTAATCTTATGTTCGGGATAGTTTGCAGGATATAAAATGTAACCCTCACTATCCTGAACCATGGGAGCCTTACCCTTAACAAAACTAGACAACCTTTTGGGGGCATTAAGCTTGACATTGCTCCCCTGTTGGAAACCAATGCCATCCTTAATGCCAGGGCGTCTCCCATTATAGAGCATGCTTCTAGAAAATTTAAAATTTTCATTTTCATGTTCATGCGCATTATATTTAGTAGTTAATTTAGCTATGTGATCATTTTGTTGTTTAATCATGGCAATGTGATCATCAATAGCTTCAACATTAACATCTCTACATCTAGTACAAATGGTAACATGCTCAACAGTAGATGTAGATGGTTTGCAAGCATTTTATTCTTCTATCTTAGCATTTAATCTAACATTCTTATCTCTAAGACAGGAAATAGAATAATTGCAAACATTAAATTCTTTAACCTTAGAAACTAAGCTAGCATTTTCATTTCTAAGACTAGAAATTGAATAATGACCAATGCTAAGCTCCTTAGTTAAGTTTTCACATTTCTCTACTTCCTGAGCATAAGCATTTTTCAATTTAACAAATGTTTTGTTTTCTTTAATGAGAAAGTCCTCTTGTCTATTCAAGAGTTCATACTTCTCATTAATGGCTTCAATTAATTCATTTAATTTTTTCTTTTGGTCCATGCTAAGGTTGGCAAAGAGAGACATTAAATTATCTTCACTATCACTAGAGCTACCCTCATCACTAGATGTTGTATATTTGGGGGTGGCTATAGATTGTACCTTCTTCTTCTTGCTGTCCTTAGCCATAAGACACTTATGGCCAACGTTGGGGAAGAGGAGGTCTTTGTTGACGGCGATGTTGGCGGCGTCCTCGTCGGAGGAGGAGTCGGTGGAGCTCTCGTCGGAGTCCCATTCCCGACATATGTGGGCATCGCCGCCATTCTTCTTGTAGTACCTCTTCTTTTCTTTCTTCTTCTCCTTCTTGTCGTCGTCCCAGTCACTTCCACTAGAAATTGGACATTTTGCTAGGGATGAAAACAGGACGGATACAACCGGATACAGGGTCATCCTTATCCTACCCTAATGTATTTCTCTCGGATACGGTACCGGATACGGGTAGTTAAGATTCGGGACAGATACAAGACGGGGCCGGGTAATAATCCGGAGGGTAAGAAACAGATAACGGATACTACTCGGGTAGGTACCGGATAATTGTCGGATAGTTCGTTCGATGATATTAATTGTCCAACCATCCGACAAACACATAAGTTAAGCAATACATAATCATGTATATGATAGATCAAATGTAAGATAGGAAGCCGATAAAATTGACATCATGTAGTTCAAAGTTACTTACCATAAACATTTTATACGAAGATAACTCAAGTCCTCATATGAAAATGATAAAGTACTGATTATGTTGAAACTTGGATACTTACATTGATTTCACATGTAACTCATACAAATAAGTGAAAGTGAAATAGAAGAAACACGTGCATCTTATAGATCTTATGATCCAATCATTTTTATTGTTATATATGGACATATCTTGTGTCTCCGTAAAATTTCACGATTTTTGAGGCTATTTATGTATTATTAATTTATTGTCATAGAAAATCATCAAAATACAATTAAATCCTTAAAATATTGTAGTATCGACCAAAAAGTACAAATAAGTTACCAATACTAATAAATAGTATATAAAAAGATAACCTTAAGTTCCCACGTGGAGATAACCTTAAGCCCCACATAAAATGATAAAGTCTATTAATTTGATATAAATTTGGACATTATTTCAATGATTTTGGTCTAAATATATGTTTAAACAAAAAATGATGTATTACATAATTATAGATCTCTTCAAGCTCTACAATTTTCATATAAACTTTATCTTCATCCGATTTCATATGTAAAAGTTATGATTTTATAACTATATTATGCAGAAAAAGAAAAAACGGGTACCCGAATTCCGGGTACTCGTATCCGACCCGAATATCCGGGTATTTTCCGGGTAGTCCTCGCTACGTATCCGATCCGAATCTGAAGCTACAGTATCCGGGTATTACCCGTATCCGTCCCGAATATAAAACTACCTGAATCCGTATCGGAAAAAATGGGTATTTGCACTACCCGTATCCGATACCCGACGGGTATACCCAACCCGTTTTCACCCCTACATTTTGCTATGAAATGACCGGACTTACCTCACTGGTAGCACACCTTCTTGGAGCGGGACTTGTAGTCCTTCCCTATCCTTTGCTTGAGGATTTAGCGGAAGCTTTTGATGATGAGCGCCATCTCCTCATTGTCGAGCTTGGAGGCGTCGATTGGAAGCCTACTTGATGTAGACTCCTCTTTCTTCTCCTCCGTCGCTTTGAATGCGACGGGTTGCACCTCGGGTGTGGAGGTGGCGCCTTGCTCCAAGTTGATGATGTGTTTGGAGTCTTTGACCATAAGTTCAAAGCTCACAAACTTGCCAATAACCTCCTCGGAAGACATTAGTTTATATCTAGGATCCCCACGTATTAATTAAACTTGAGTAGGATTACAAAATACGAGGGATCTAAGAATAACCTTGACCATTTCATGGTCATCCCATTTGGTGCTCCCGAGGTTGCGCACTTGGTTCACCATGGTCTTTAGCCGGTTATACATTGATTGCGGCTCTTCTCCTTTGTTGAGGACGAATCGACCGAGCTCCCCCTTGATCGTCTCCTGCTTGGTGATCTTGGTCACCTCGTCCCCTTCGTGCGTGGTCTTGAGGACGTCCCAAATTTCTTTGGCGCTCTTTAATCCTTGCACCTTGTTATACTCCTCTCGACACAAGGAGGCGAGGAATATAGACGTGGCTTGGGAGTTAAAGTGCCTAATTTGGGAGGCCTCGTCCGAGTCGTAATCCTTGTCCCCCACTTGTGGTACCTGCGCTCCAAATTCAACTATGTCTCATATGCTTTCGTGGAGTGAGTTTTAATGATGCCTCATTTTATCACTCCACATACAATAATCTTCACCATCAAAATATAGTGGTTTGCCTAGAGGAACAGAAAGTAATGGAGCGCGCTTTGAAATACGAGGGTAGCGAAGAGGCATCTTACTATACTTCTTGCGCTCATGGCGCTTAGAAGCGACAGATGACTTGGAGCTTGATGTGGAGGGTGACGAAGAGTCGGTCTCGTAGTAGACCACTTTCTTTATCTTCTTCTTCTTGTCACCTCTCCGATGTGACTTGATGGAGGAAGAGGATTCCTCCTTATGCTTGTTGCCGGACTCCGTTGAAAGGGTTCTCCCCGAGCTTGCGGTCTTGTCGCCGGTCATGATCTCCCTCTTGGCATGATCTCCAGACATCACTTCGAGTTTCTTAGACTCTTAATGAAGCACTGGCTCTGATACCAATTGAAAGTCGCCTAGAGGGGGGTGAATAGGCGTAATCTGAATTTTACAACTTTAAACACACACTACAAGCCGTGTTTAGTGTTAGAGTTAAATTCAAGTCCGGGAGAGAGGGGGAAAACAAATCAAATGAGAATCTGAAAGGGAAATGTGCCCTTGGGCCATTTCTATATTGTTTTGGTGATTAAGTGCCCAACACATATTCTCTAAGTGTTAAATTGTGCCAAATATTGAAGAAGTGCAAATCATGTAACAAGGTACGTTTCTAGACTTAGTACATTGATTTGGGTACTAATGTATTGTGTCTAAGTGCTAGAAACATGATAAAATAGATTGGGAAAGAGTTGGCTGTGTACAGCCAACTGCTGCTCGGTCTGGGTGCACCGGACAGTGTCCGGTGCGTCAGACGAGTCAAAGGTGAACCGGCCGCTCTCGGGACTCGACGACGGCGTACGACTATAATTCACCGGACTGTCCGGTGAGTCGTCCGCGGCGAAGTCGTCGCTCTCGGGAAAAGTTCAACGGCGTACGACTAAAATTCACCGGACTGTCCGGTGAGCCAACGGCCGCCAGCGCAACGGTCGGTCGCGCAATCCGCGGGCGACGCGTGGCCCGCGCTAACGGTCGGCTGGGGGCACCGGACTGTCCGGTGTGCACCGGATAGTGTCCGGTGTGCCAACCAGCCCAGAGTTGCAACGGTCGGCTGCGCCAAATTAGGAAGGAAATCCGCACCGGACATGCTACAGTGACTGTCCGGTGGTGCACCGGACTGCCCGGTGCCCCACGTGATAGAAGGCAAGAATTGCCTTCCTTGTTGGTCTCCAACGGCTCCTAGCTGCCTTGGGGCTATAAAAGGGACCCCTAGGCGCATGGAGGAGTCAACCAAGCAGTCACTAAGCAATTCTAAGTCTCCACGCACTTGATTGATCGTGTTAGTGATTTGAGCTCCGTTCTAGCTGTGAACTCTGTGTGCTTCATTTGAGCTCAAGTCTTGGCTTGTGTGCATGTGTGTGCTGTGGATTTGTGTGTGTTGCTCCCAACCTTACTCTTGTGTTTTCATTGTGATCTTTTGTTGTAAGGGCAAGAGGCTCCAACTTGTGGAGATTTCTCGCAAACGGGAAAAGATATAAGCAAGAAAAGCCGTGGTATTCAAGTTGATCTTTGGATCACTTGAAAGGGGTTGAGTGCAACCCTCGTCCATTAGGATGCCACAACGTGGAGGTAGGCAAGTGTTATACTTGGCTGAACCACGAGATAAATCACTGTGTCTCTTGTGTTGTCTTTCTTTGTGACTATTGGGATTCGCAAGAGCTCACTCTATAGCCACTTGGTTCTTTTGAGCACTAACATCTTTATAACCAAGTTTTGTGGCTATTAGTTGTTGAATTTTATAGGATCACCTATTCACCCCATCTAGGTGCTCTCAATTGGTATCAAAGCCGTTCTCGTCACGTAAGGGACTAATCGCTCGAAGAGATGGATCCTAAGGGAAAGGGGATGGTGGTCAACGACAAGGAAAAAGAGTCCTTCTTCAACGAGCCTAGAGATGACAAGCCCACTGACTCTGGCTCGAGTCACAAAAAGAAGGACGGGAAGAAGAAGAGGCGCATCAAGAAGATCGTGTACTACGATAGCGACGAATCTTCTTCTTCACCAAGAGACGACGACGACGAGAAAAAGAAACCGGTTAATTCAAATTATTCATTTGATTATTCTCGTATTCCTTATAACTCCAATGCTCATTTGCTTTCAATTCCTCTTGGTAAACCTCCACACTTTGATGGAGAGGACTACTCTTTTTGGAATCACAAAATGCGTAGCCATCTATTCTCTCTCCATCCTAGTATTTGGGAGATAGTAAAAAATGGAATGCAATTTGATAGTACGGATAACCCTGTGTTTATTAACGAGCAAATCCATAAAAATGCACAAGCTACCACTGTTTTGCTAGCATCTTTGTGCAGGGATGAGTACAACAAGGTGAGCGGCTTGGACAACGCCAAGCAGATCTGGGACACCCTCAAAATATCACATGAGAGAAACTACGCCACCATGATCACCAAAATGGAGTTGGTGGAAGGCGAGCTGGGAAGGTTCGCTATGATCAGGGGAGAGGAGCCAACACAGACGTACAACAGGCTCAAGACCCTGGTCAACAAGATTAGGAGCTATGGGAGCACGAGATGGACGAACCACGACGTCGTCCGACTTATGCTCAGGTCTTTTACCGTTATCGACCCTCATCTTGTGAACCTCATCCGTGAAAATCCCAGGTACACAAAGATGATGCCCGAGGAGATACTCGGAAAGTTTGTGAGCGAGCGCATGATGGCAATAGAAGCCCAATATGTAGACGACGCGCTTAATGGCCCATTACCCGTCTACGAGCCTCAACCCGTTGCTCTCAAAGCAACAAGTAGCAGGGAGGCGCTACCAAGCAAGGTGGCACAAGTTTGGGCGGCCGGGCTAAACGAAGATGAGATGGCTCTCATCATCAAGCGCTTCAAGACCGCGCTAAAAGGACGCAAGGAGTATCCCAACAAGAGCAAAGCAAAGGGAAAGCGCTCCTGCTTCAAATGTGGTAAGACAGGTCATTTTATTGCTCAATGTCCCGAAAATGAAAATGACCAGGGGGAAGAAAGAAATGGGAAGAAGGAGAAGAAGAAAAGCTATAGGAAGGCTAAAGGCGAGGTGCATCTTGGCAAGGAATGGGACTCGGACCGCTCGTCATCCAACTCCGATGATGAAGGACTGGCAGCCTCGGCCTTCAACAAATCCTCTCTCTTCCCCAACGAATGCCACACTTGCCTCATGGCAAAGGACAAAAAGGTAAGCGTTCGAGAAACCCCTAGGTATACTACTTCAAGCGATGATGATTCTAGTGATGATGAAGTAGATTATTCTAGCTTATTCAAAGGCTTAGATAGAGCAAAGGTAGAAAAGATCAATGAATTGGTTGATGCTTTAAATTAAAAATATAGACTACTAGAGAGGCAAGAGGACATTTTGTATGAGGAACATGACAAATTTGTTAGTGTTCAAAAGTCTCTTGCCTTAGAAATTAAGAGGAATGAATTACTATCTTCTAAGTTATCTACTTGCAATGAATCTATCTCTACTTTAAAGACTTTGAATGATGATTTAAGTGCTAAGCTAGAAGTAGCAAATGGATCAAGTTCATGTGTTGAACATGTTGTTATTTGCAATAGATGCAAGGATTTTGATATCAATGCTTGTGATGAACATCTTGCTTCTATTGCTAAATTAAATGATGAGGTGGCAAGTCATAATGCTCAACCTAAAACTTGCAAGGTTGATTTTGATAAACTAAAATTTGCTAGGGATGCCTACAATATTGGTAGACACCCCTCAATTAAGGATGGACTTGGCTTTCGAAAGGAAGCCAAGAACTTAACAAGCCAAAGGGCTCCCATTTCCAACAAGGACAAAGGGAAGGCCCCTATGGCTAGTAGCGTTCAAAAGAATCATGCTTTCATGTATAATAGGAAAATTGTTAGTCATAATAGGAGATATGATTATGATGCTTATGATTCACATGCTATGTTCGCTTCAAGTTCTAATAGTAGGCCTAGGAGAAATTTTGTGTCTCATGCTCCTAGGAAAATGTGTAATAAACCTACTACTGTCTTTCATGCTTGCAACACTAAGTTTGTGCTTTCATGTAAAAATGAAAAAGTGGTTGCAAAGGAGACAAGGCTTGCATTTGGGTACCAAAATTTATTGTAACTAACCTTGTAGGACCCAACAAGAGTTGGGTACCTAAAACCCAAGCGTAAATTGTCTTGCAGGTCTATGCATCCGGGGGGCTTAAGCTGGATTATCGACAGCGGATGCACAAACCACATGATGGAGGAGAAGAAGATGTTCACCTCCTACGTCAAGAACAAGGATTCCCAGGATACGATTATCTTTGGAGATGGGAACCAAGGCAAGGTCAAAGGCTTGGGCAAGATAGCCATCACAAATGAGCACTCTATTTCTAATGTATTTTTAGTAGAGTCACTAGGCTATAATCTCCTGTCTGTTAGTCAATTGTGCCACATGGGCTACAATTGTTTGTTTACAAATGTTGATGTATATGTCTTTAGAAGGAGTGATGGTTCATTAGCGTTTAAGGGTGTACTAGATGGCAAACTCTACTTAGTTGATTTTTCAAAAGAGGAGGCCGATCTAGATGCATGCTTAATCGCTAAGACTAGTATGGGCTGGCTGTGGCATCGCCGTCTAGCACATGTTGGGATGAAGAACCTTCACAAACTTCTAAAGGGAGAGCATGTGTTAGGACTAACCAATGTCTGCTTCGAAAATGATAGACCTTGTGCAGCTTGTCAAGCAGGCAGCCTCGGCCTTCAACAAATCCTCTCTCTTCCCCAACGAATGCCACACTTGCCTCATGGCAAAGGACAAAAAGGTAAGCGTTCGAGAAACCCCTAGGTATACTACTTCAAGCGATGATGATTCTAGTGATGATGAAGTAGATTATTCTAGCTTATTCAAAGGCTTAGATAGAGCAAAGGTAGAAAAGATCAATGAATTGGTTGATGCTTTAAATTAAAAATATAGACTACTAGAGAGGCAAGAGGACATTTTGTATGAGGAACATGACAAATTTGTTAGTGTTCAAAAGTCTATTGCCTTAGAAATTAAGAGGAATGAATTACTATCTTCTAAGTTATCTACTTGCAATGAATCTATCTCTACTTTAAAGACTTTGAATGATGATTTAAGTGCTAAGCTAGAAGTAGCAAATGGATCAAGTTCATGTGTTGAACATGTTGTTATTTGCAATAGATGCAAGGATTTTGATATCAATGCTTGTGATGAACATCTTGCTTCTATTGCTAAATTAAATGATGAGGTGGCAAGTCATAATGCTCAACCTAAAACTTGCAAGGTTGATTTTGATAAACTAAAATTTGCTAGGGATGCCTACAATATTGGTAGACACCCCTCAATTAAGGATGGACTTGGCTTTCGAAAGGAAGCCAAGAACTTAACAAGCCAAAGGGCTCCCATTTCCAACAAGGAGAAAGGGAAGGCCCCTATGGCTAGTAGCGTTCAAAAGAATCATGCTTTCATGTATAATAGGAAAATTGTTAGTCATAATAGGAGATATGATTATGATGCTTATGATTCACATGCTATGTTCGCTTCAAGTTCTAATAGTAGGCCTAGGAGAAATTTTGTGTCTCATGCTCCTAGGAAAATGTGTAATAAACCTACTACTGTCTTTCATGCTTGCAACACTAAGTTTGTGCTTTCATGTAAAAATGAAAAAGTGGTTGCAAAGGAGACAAGGCTTGCATTTGGGTACCAAAATTTATTGTAACTAACCTTGTAGGACCCAACAAGAGTTGGGTACCTAAAACCCAAGCGTAAATTGTCTTGCAAGTCTATGCATCCGGGGGGCTTAAGCTGGATTATCGACAGCGGATGCACAAACCACATGACGGAGGAGAAGAAGATGTTCACCTCCTACGTCAAGAACAAGGATTCCCAGGATACGATTATCTTTGGAGATGGGAACCAAGGCAAGGTCAAAGGCTTGGGCAAGATAGCCATCACAAATGAGCACTCTATTTCTAATGTATTTTTAGTAGAGTCACTAGGCTATAATCTCCTGTCTGTTAGTCAATTGTGCCACATGGGCTACAATTGTTTGTTTACAAATGTTGATGTATATGTCTTTAGAAGGAGTGATGGTTCATTAGCGTTTAAGGGTGTACTAGATGGCAAACTCTACTTAGTTGATTTTTCAAAAGAGGAGGCCGATCTAGATGCATGCTTAATCGCTAAGACTAGTATGGGCTGGCTGTGGCATCGCCGTCTAGCACATGTTGGGATGAAGAACCTTCACAAACTTCTAAAGGGAGAGCATGTGTTAGGACTAACCAATGTCTGCTTCGAAAATGATAGACCTTGTGCAGCTTGTTAAGCAGGGAAACAGGTGGGAAGCACTCATCACAACAAGAATGTGATGACTACATCAAGACCATTGGAGCTTCTCCATATAGACCTCTTCGGACCCGTCGCTTACCTTAGCATTGGAGGAAGTAAGTACGGTCTTGTTATTGTTGATGATTTTTTCCGCTTCACTTGGGTGTTCTTTTTGCAGGATAAATCAGAAACCCAAGGGACCCTTAAGCGCTTTCTAAGGCGAGCTCAAAACGAATTTGAGCTCAAGGTGAAAAAGATTAGAAGCGACAACGGGTCCGAGTTCAAGAATCTGCAGGTGGAGGAGTACCTTGAGGAGGAAGGCATCAAGCACGAGTTCTCCGCTCCCTACACACCACAGCAAAATGGTGTGGTAGAGAGGAAGAACAAGACGCTTATCAACATGGCAAGGACGATGCTTGGAGAGTTCAAGACGCCTGAGCGGTTTTGGTTGGAAGCTGTGAACACAGCTTGCCACGCCATAAACCGGCTCTACCTTCATCGCCTCCTCAAGAAGACCTCGTATGAACTTCTTATCGGTAACAAACCCAACGTCTCATACTTTCGTGTATTTGGGAGCAAATGTTACATTCTAGTGAAGAAAGGTAGAAATTCTAAATTTGCTCCCAAAGCTGTAGAAGGGTTTTTACTAGGTTATGACTCAAATACAAAGGCGTATAGAGTCTTCAACAAATCATCGGGTTTGGTTGAAGTTTCTAGCGACGTTGTATTTGATGAGACTAATAGCTCTCCAAGAGAGCAAGTTGATCTTGATGATATAGATGAAGATGATGTTCCGACGGCCGCAATATGCACCATGGCGATTGGAGATGTGCGACCACAGGAATAACAAGAGCAAGATCAACCTTGTTCCTCAACGATGGTGCATCCCCCAACTCAAGATGATGAACATGTTCATCAAGAAGAGGCATGTGATCAAGGGGAGCACAAGAAGAACCAGCTATGGAGGAAGAAGCACCACCAGCCCCTCCAACTCAAGTCCGAGCAACGATCCAACAGAATCACCCCGTTGACCAGATTCTGGGTGACATAAGCAATGGTGTAACTACTCGTTCAAGATTAGCTAACTTTTGTGAGCATTACTCGTTTGTCTCTTCTATTGAGCCTTTTAGGGTAGAAGAGGCCTTGCAAGATCCGGACTGGGTGTTGGCCATGCAGGAAGAGCTCAACAACTTCAAGCGAAATGAAGTTTGGAGCCTGGTGCCACGTCCAAAGCAAAACGTTGTGGGAACTAAGTGGGTGTTCCGCAACAAGCAAGACGAGCACGGGGTGGTGGCAAGAAACAAGGCTCGACTTGTGGTAAAAGGTTATGCCCAAGTCGCAGGTTTGGATTTTGAGGAGACTTTTGCTCCTATGGCTAGGCTAGAATTTATTCGCATTTTGTTAGCCTTTGCCGCTCACCATTCTTTCAGGTTGTTTCAAATGGATGTGAAGAGTGCTTTCCTCAACGGACCAATCAAGGAGGAGGTGTACGTGGAACAACCCCCTGGCTTTGAGGATGATAGGTATCCCGACCACGTTCTTAAGCTCTTTAAGGCGCTCTATGGACTTAAGCAAGCCCCAAGAGCACGGTATGAATGCCTTAGAGATTTCTTAATTGCTAATGCTTTCAAGGTTGGGAAAGCCGATCCCACTCTTTTCACTAAGACTTGTGACGGTGACCTTTTTGTGTGCCAAATTTATGTCGATGACATAATATTTGGTTCTACTAATCAAAAGTCTTGTGAGGAGTTTAGCAGGGTGATGACACAGAAATTTGAGATGTCGATGATGGGCGAGTTGATATACTTTCTTGGGTTCCAAGTGAGACAACTCAAGGATGGCACCTTTGAGAGCACCTAGAGGGGGGGGTGAATAGGTGATCCTGTAAAACTTAAAACTTAAGCCACAAAACTTGGTTAAGTGTTAGCACAATAATCACCAAGTGGCTAGAGAGAAGTCTTAGCAAAACACAATAACCACAAGAGAACAATCACAGAGATGACACAGTGGTTTATCCCGTGGTTCGGCCAAGACCAACGCTTGCCTACTCCACGTTGTGGCGTCCCAACGAACGAGGGTTGCAATCAACCCCTCTCAAGCGGTCCAAAGACCCACTTGAATACCACGGTGTTTTGCTTGCTTTACTATATCCCGTTTGCGAGGAATCTCCACACTTTGGAGCCTCTCGCCCTTACACTTGAAGTTCACAAAGAAGCACAGAGTAAGGGAGGGATAAGCAACACACTCAAGACAAGAAATCACAGCAACGCCACGCACACAAGTCGCAACAAGAGCTCACAACACAACTCAATGAGTTCACAACTCAACTAGAGCTCTAATTGCTATCGCAAAGGATCAAGGGCGCAGAATTGATGTCTTAGTGCTTAGGAATGCTTTGAGTATGCTTGATGTTCTCCTCCATGCGCCTAGGGGTCTCTTTTATAGCCCCAAGGCAGCTAGGAGCCGTTGAGAGCAATTTGGGAAGGCAATCCTTGCCTTCTGTCGCGTGGCGCACCGGACAGTCCGGTGCACACCGGACACTGTCCGGTGCCTGATTTCTTTCCTTAACTGGCGCAGCCGACCGTTGGCAGCCAGAGAGCCGTTGGCGCACCGGACATGTCCGGTGCACACCGGACAGTCCGGTGCCTCTTTCTAGCCGTTGGCTCGGCCACGTGTCCCGCGCAGATCGCGCGGCCGACCGTTGGCCCGGCCGACCGTTGGCTCACCGGACAGTCCGGTGCACACCGGACAGTCCGGTGAATTATAGCCGTACGTCGCCGGTGAATTCCCGAGAGCGGCCAGTTCGCTCGAGCCAGCCTGGCGCACCGGACAGTCCGGTGCTCCCAGACTGAGCAGACTTTGGCTGAACAAAGCCATCTCATTTCCAATTCGATTTTTCCTGTTTCCAGCACTTAGACACAATACATTAGTCTCTAAAACAATGTACTAAGTCTGAGAAACATACCTTTATCCTTGATTTGTACTTTGTTCACCATTTTATACTTAGGCACTTGTGTTGGACACTAAATCACCAAAATACTTAGAAATGGCCCAAGGGCACATTTCCCTTTCAATCTCCCCCTTTTTGGTGATTTATGCCAACACAACATAAAACAACTAGAACAAGTGCAATGTCAATGCAAATGAAAACTCAATTTTGTTTTGAATCATATTTGGTATATATGGATCACTCTTTGCCACCACTTGGTTTGTTTTAGCAAATCAAACTCAAATTTCTATCTCTAAGTCAAACACACATGTTAAGACATAAAGAGAGTCATTCCAAGAGAAATTGATTCAAGATTTCAAAAACTCCCCTTTTTCCCATAATCAACATTTCTCCCCACAAGAAGCCAACTTTTGACAAGAGAGACAATAAAAGAGTTTTGACAAACCAAAAGCTCTATTCTACTATTTTCAAAATCTCTCAAGTGGTAGCTGATCCATTTATTGCTTTGGCCTTTATTTTCTCCCCCTTTGACATCAAGCACCAAAACGGGATGAATCTTGGCCCAGAACCCCATTGCCTCACCAAAATCTTCAATAAGAATACAAAGGCAATAAGAGTACATGAGATGAACTTGGAATAAGTTACCCTCTCATCGGAGTGCAGTGGAAGTCTTTCATGGTCCAAGTCCACCTTTTCCCTTTCAAGCCTCCTTTGAGACTAAAACAAGCAAACTCAAGCACATGGTTAGTCTCAAAGAGTCAAGTTGTAGCACAGCTCCCCCTAAATATGTGCATCACTTGCAAAAGGACTTGTGAGGTCCGGGGAGTGTTTGTACAACTTGAGCACCATAAGTAAGCAACGAAATGCATAAGGAACATGATCAAAGGCATAAACACATGTATGCTATAAATCAATCCAAGTTCCGCGAATCTAAGACATTTATCTCACTACGCAACCTGCAAAAGGTCTTCTCATCTAGAGGCTTGGTAAAGATATCGGCTAGCTGGTTCTCGGTGCTAACATGAAACACTTCGATATCTCCCTTTTGCTGGTGGTCTCTCAAAAAGAGATGCCGGATGTCTATGTGCTTTGTGCGGCTGTGTTCAACCGGATTATCCGCCATGCGGATAGCACTCTCATTATCACATAGGAGTGGGACTTTGCTCAGATTGTAGCCAAAGTCCCTGAGGGTTTGCCTCATCCAAAGTAGTTGCGCGCAACACTGTCCTGCGGCAACATACTCGGCCTCAGCGGTGGATAGGGCAACAGAGGTTTGTTTCTTAGAATTCCATGACACCAGGGACCTTCCTAAGAATTGGCACGTCCCCGATGTACTCTTCCTATCGACCTTACATCCAACATAGTCGGAGTCTGAATATCCAATCAAGTCAAAGGTAGACCCCTTTGGATACCAGAGCCCGAAGCAAGGCGTAGCAACTAAATATCTAAGGATTCGCTTCACTGCCACTAAGTGACACTCCTTAGGATCGGATTGAAATCTAGCACACATGCATACGCTAAGCATAATATCCGGTCTACTAGCACTTAAGTAAAGTAACGACCCTATCATTGACCGGTATGCCTTTTGATCAACGGACTTACCTCCTTTGTTGAGGTCGGTGTGTCCGTTGGTCCCCATCGGAGTCTTTGCGGGCTTGGCGTCCTTCATCCCAAATCGCTTTAGCAAGTCTTGCGTGTACTTCGTTTGGGAGATGAAGGTGCCGTCCTTGAGTTGATTCACTTGGAACCCAAGGAAGTAGTTCAACTCGCCCATCATTGACATCTCGAATTTCTGCGTCATCACCCTGCTAAACTCTTCACAAGACTTTTTATTAGTAGAACCAAATATTATGTCGTCGACATAAATTTGGCACACAAAAACATCACCATCACAAGTCTTAGTAAAAAGAGTTGGATCGGCTTTCCCAACCTTGAAAGCATTAGCAATTAGAAAGTCTCTAAGGCATTCATACCATGCTCTTGGGGCTTGCTTAAGTCCATAGAGCGCCTTAGAGAGCTTACACACATGGTCGGGGTACCGTTCATCCTCGAAGCCAGGGGGTTGCTCTACGTACACCTCCTCCTTGATTGGCCCGTTGAGGAAAGCGCTCTTCACATCCATTTGGAACAACCTGAAAGAATGGTGAGCGACATATGCTAGCAAGATACGAATTGACTCTAGCCTAGCCATAGGAGCAAAAGTCTCCTCAAAGTCCAAACCTGCGACTTGGGCATAACCTTTTGCCACAAGTCGAGCCTTGTTCCTCGTCACCACCCCGTGCTCGTCCTGTTTGTTGCGGAACACCCACTTGGTTCCCACAACATTTTGCTTAGGACGAGGCACCAGCGTCCAAACTTCATTCCTCTTGAAGTTGTTGAGCTCCTCTTGCATGGCCAACACCCAGTCCGGATCTAGCAAGGCCTCTTCTACCCTGAAAGGCTCAATAGAAGAGACAAAGGAGTAATGCTCACAAAAATTAACTAATCGAGATCGAGTAGTTACTCCCTTGCTAATATCACCCAGAATTTGGTCGACGGGATGATCCCTTTGAATCATCGCTCGAACTTGGGTTGGAGGTGTCGGTTGCGCTTCTTCCTCCATCACATGATCATCTTGTGCTCCCCCTTGATCACACGCCTCCTGTTGATGAACCTGTTCATCGTCTTGAGTTGGGGGATGCACCATAGTTGAGGAAGAAGGTTGATCTCGCTCCTTTTGTTCCTGTGGTCGTACATCACCAATCACCATGGTTCGTATAGCGGCCGTCGGAACATCTTCTTCATCTACATCATCAAGATCAACAACTTGCTCTATTGGAGAGCCATTAGTCTCATCAAATACAACGTCGCTAGAGACTTCAACCAAACCCGATGATTTGTTGAAGACCCTATACGCTTTTGTATTTGAGTCATAACCTAACAAAAACCCTTCTACGGCTTTGGGAGCAAATTTGGAATTCCTACCCTTCTTTACTAGAATGTAGCATTTACTCCCAAATACACGAAAGTACGATACATTGGGTTTGTTACCGGTTAGCAGCTCATACGACGTCTTCTTGAGGAGGCGATGAAGGTAGACCCTGTTGATGGCGTGACAAGCCGTGTTCACGGCTTCCGACCAAAAACGCTCGGGGGTCTTGAACTCTCCAAGCATCGTCCTCGCCATATCGATTAGCGTCCTGTTCTTCCTCTCTACCACACCGTTTTGTTGTGGTGTGTAGGGAGCGGAGAACTCGTGCTTGATCCCTTCCTCCTCAAGGTACTCCTCCACTTGAAGGTTCTTGAACTCGGACCCATTGTCGCTCCTTATCTTCTTCACCTTGAGCTCAAACTCATTTTGAGCTCTCCTTAGGAAGCGCTTGAGGGTCCCTTGGGTTTCAGACTTATCCTGCAAAAAGAACACCCAAGTGAAGCGGGAAAAGTCATCAACAATAACTAGACCATACTTACTTCCTCCTATGCTTAGATAGGCGACGGGTCCGAAGAGGTCCATATGTAGCAGCTCCAGGGGTCTTGAAGTGGTCATCACATTCTTGCTGTGATGTGCTCCTCCCACCTGTTTACCTGCCTGACATGCTGCACAAGGTCTATCTTTTTCGAATTGTACGTTAGTTAAACCTATCACATGTTCTCCCTTTAAAAGCTTGTGAAGGTTCTTCATCCCCACATGTGCTAAGCGGCGATGCCACAGCCAGCCCATGCTAGTCTTAGCTATTAAGCATGCATCTAGACCGGCCTCTTCTTTTGCAAAATCAACTAAGTAAAGTTTGCCGTCTAGTACACCCTTAAAAGCTAATGAACCATCACACCTTCTAAAGACAAACACATCTATGTTTGTGAATAAACAGTTATATCCCATATTGCATAATTGACTAACAAATAGTAAATTATATCCTAGAGACTCAACTAAAAACACATTAGAAATAGAGTGCTCATTTGAGATTGCAATTTTACCTAACCCTTTTACCTTGCCTTGGTTCCCATCACCGAATATTATTGAATCTTGGGAATCCTTGTTTTTGACGTAGGAGGTGAACATCTTCTTCTCCCCCGTCATATGGTTTGTGCATCCGCTGTCGATAATCCAGCTTGAACCCCCGGATGCATATAAACCTGCAAGGCAATTTTAGGCTTGGGTCTTAGGTACCCAACTCATGTTGGGTCCTACAAGGTTAGCACAAATATCCTTAGGGACCCAAATGCAAGTTTTATCACCCATGCATTTTGCCCCTAATTTCCTAGCAACTATCTTCCTATCCTTTCTACAAATAGCAAAGGAAGCATTTAAAGCATGATATATTGTAGAAGGATCATCCATAACTTTCCTAGAAACATGAACAATATTCTTTCTAGGCACATGATGAATATAACTCCTAGACATATCTCTATCATGCATATAAGAAGAACTAGAAGCAAACATAGCATGTGAATCATAACTTCTATAGTCATTTCTAGCATGTCTCCTATGATACATAAAAGCATGGTTCTTTTTAGTACTACTTGCCATAGGAGCCTTCCCTTTCTCATTGGCGGGAATGGGAGCCTTATGGCTTGTTAAGTTCTTGACTTCCCTCTTGAAGCCAAGTCCATCCTTAATTGAGGGGTGTCTACCAATCGTGTAGGCATCCCTCGCAAATTTTAGCTTATCAAATTCGCTCTTGCTAGTCCTAAGTTGAGCATTAAGACTAGCCAATTCATCATTAAGTTTGGAAATTGAAACTAGGTGTTCACTACAAGCATCAATGTCAAAATCTTTACACCTATTACAAGTTGCAACAATTTCTACACAAGATGTTGATTTACTAGCTATTTCTAACTTAGCATTCAAATCATCATTAATGCTCCTTAAGTTAGAAATTGTCTCATGGCAAGAAGATAATTCACAAGAAAGCATTTCATTTCTTTTAACTTCTAGAGCATGAGATTTTTGTGCTTCTACAAATTTGTCATGTTCTTCATACAACAAATCCTCTTGCTTTTCTAAAAGCCTATTCTTATCATTCAAGGCATCAATCAATTCATTAATTTTATCTACCTTGGTTCTATCTAGGCCCTTAAATAAACATGAATAATCTATTTCATCCTCATCACTAGATTCGTCCTCACTTGAAAAAGCATAAGTAGAGTTTCGAGTACATACCTTCTTCTCCCTTGCCATAAGGCATGTGTGACGCTCTTTGGGGAAGAGGGATGACTTGTTGAAGGCGGTGGCGGCGAGTCCTTCATTGTCGGAGTCGGAATAGGAGCAATCCGAATCCCACTCCTTGCCTAGATGCGCCTCGCCCTTTGCCTTCTTATAGTTCTTCTTCTTCTCCCTCTTGTTCCCTTGATCCTGATCACTATCATTGTCGGGACAGTTAGCAATAAAATGACCAATCTTACCACATTTGAAGCATGAGCGCTTCCCCTTTGTCTTGGTCTTTCTTGGCTGCCCCTTGCGACCTTTTAGCGTCGTCTTAAATATCTTGATGATGAGAGCCATCTCTTCATCATTAAGTCCGGTCGCCTCAATTTGTGCCACCTTGCTAGGTAGCGTCTCCTTGCTTCTTGTTGCCTTGAGAGCAAGGGGTTGAGGCTCATTGATTGGACCATTCAATGCGTCGTCCACGTATCTTGCTTCCTTGATCATCATTCGACCGCTCACGAACTTTCCAAGTATCTCCTCGGGCGTCATCTTGGTGTACCTAGGATTCTCACGAATATTGTTTACAAGATGAGGATCAAGGACAGTAAAAGACCTTAGCATTAGGCGGACGACGTTGTGGTCCGTCCATCGCGTGCTTCCATAGCTTCTTATCTTGTTGACAAGGGTCTTTAGCCGGTTGTACGTTTGAGTTGGCTCTTCTCCCCTTATCATAGCGAATCTCCCGAGTTCGCCTTCCACCAACTCCATCTTGGTGAGCATTGTGACATCATTCCCCTCATGAGAGATCTTGAGGGTGTCCCAAATTTGCTTGGCGTTATCCAAGCCGCTCACTTTGTGGTATTCATCCCTGCACAAAGAAGCTAGAAGAACAGTAGTAGCTTGTGCATTTTTATGAATTTGCTCATTAATGAACATGGGACTATCCGTACTATCAAAGTGCATTCCACTCTCTACAATCTCCCATATACTAGGATGGAGAGAGAACAAGTGACTACACATTTTGTGACTCCAAAATTCGTAGTCCTCTCCATCAAAATGAGGAGGTTTACCGAGTGGAATAGATAATAGATGAGAATTTGTACTTTGAGGAATACGAGAGTAATCAAAAGAAAAGTTCGAATTGACCGTTTTCTTTTTCTCGTAGTCGTCGTCATCCTTTTGGGAAGAGGAAGATTCGTCGCTGTCGTAGTAGACGATCTCCTTGATGCGCCTTGTCTTCTTCTTCTTCCCATCTTTGCGCTTGTGGCCCGAGCCCGAGTCGGTAGGCTTGTCATCCTTCGGCTCGTTGAAGATAGACTCCTTCTCGT
Source organism: Zea mays (assembly GCF_902167145.1). Classification (NCBI taxonomy): domain Eukaryota; kingdom Viridiplantae; phylum Streptophyta; class Magnoliopsida; order Poales; family Poaceae; genus Zea; species Zea mays. The sequence goes on along the minus strand of NC_050096.1, from coordinate 67,092,910 downwards.
TGTTGTTGACCACCATCCCCTTTCCCTTAGGATCCATCTCTTCGGGCGATTAGTCCCTTCTTGAAGAGAACGACTCTGATACCAATTGAGAGCACCTAGAGGGGGGGTGAATAGGTGATCCTGTAAAACTTAAAACTTAAGCCACAAAACTTGGTTAAGTGTTAGCACAATAATCACCAAGTGGCTAGAGAGAAGTCTTAGCAAAACACAATAACCACAAGAGAACAATCACAGAGATGACACAGTGGTTTATCCCGTGGTTCGGCCAAGACCAACGCTTGCCTACTCCACGTTGTGGCGTCCCAACGGACGAGGGTTGCAATCAACCCCTCTCAAGCGGTCCAAAGACCCACTTGAATACCACGGTGTTTTGCTTGCTTTACTATATACCGTTTGCGAGGAATCTCCACACTTTGGAGCCTCTCGCCCTTACACTTGAAGTTCACAAAGAAGCACGGAGTAAGGGAGGGATAAGCAACACACTCAAGACAAGAAATCACAGCAACGCCACGCACACAAGTCGCAACAAGAGCTCACAACACAACTCAATGAGTTCACAACTCAACTAGAGCTCTAATTGCTATCGCAAAGGATCAAGGGCGCGGAATCGATGTCTTAGTGCTTAGGAATGCTTTGAGTATGCTTGATGTTCTCCTCCATGCGCCTAGGGGTCTCTTTTATAGCCCCAAGGCAGCTAGGAGCCGTTGAGAGCAATCTGGGAAGGCAATCCTTGCCTTCTGTCGCGTGGCGCACCGGACAGTCCGGTGCACACCGGACACTGTCCGGTGCCTGATTTCTTTCCTTAACTGGCGCAGCCGACCGTTGGCAGCCAGAGAGCCGTTGGCGCACCGGACATGTCCGGTGCACACCGGACAGTCCGGTGCCTCCTTCTAGCCGTTGGCTTGGCCACGTGTCCCGCGCAGATCGCGCGGCCGACCGTTGGCCCGGCCGACCGTTGGCCCGGCCGACCGTTGGCTCACCGGATAGTCCGGTGCACACCGGACAGTCCGGTGAATTATAGCCGTACGTCGCCGGTGAATTCCCGAGAGCGGCCAGTTCGCTCGAGCCAGCCTGGCGCACCGAACACTGTCCGGTGCACCACCGGACAGTCCGGTGCTCCTAGACTGAGCAGACTTTGGCTGAACAAAGCCATCTCATTTCCAATTAGATTTTTCCTGTTTCCAGCACTTAGACACAATACATTAGTCTCTAAAACAAAGTACTAAGTCTGAGAAACATACCTTTATCCTTGATTTGTACTTTGTTCACCATTTTATACTTAGGCACTAGTGTTGGACACTAAATCACCAAAATACTTAGAAATGGCCCAAGGGCACATTTCCCTTTCAACCTTCCTCTCCCAAACGAAGTACACTCAGGATCTGCTCAAGAGGTTTGGGATGAAGGACGCCAAGCCCGTGAAGACGCCAATGGGAACCGACGGGCATGTCGACCTCAACAAAGGAGGTAAGTCCGTTGATCAAAAGGCATATAGGTCTATATAGGATCCTTGCTTTATTTATGTGCTAGTAGACCGGATATTATGCTTAGCGTATGCATGTGTGCTAGATTTCAATCCGATCTAAGGGAGTGTCACCTTGTGGCCGTTAAGCGAATTCTTAGATATTTAGTTGCTACGCCTTGCTTCGGGATCTGGTATCCAAAGGTCCGATTATGCTGGATGCAAGGTTGATAGGAAGAGTACATCAGGGACGTGCCAATTCCTAGGAAGGTCCCTCGTGTCCTGAAGTTCTAAGAAACAAACCTCCATTGCCCTATCCACCGTTGAGGCCGAGTATGTTGCCGCAGGACAGTGTTGCACGCAACTACTTTGGATGAGGCAAACCCTCTGGGACTTTGGCTACAATCTGAGCAAAGTCCCACTCCTATGTGACAATGAGAGTGCAATCCGCATGGCGGATAATCCTGTTGAACACAGTCGCACTAAGCACATAGACATCCGGCATCACTTTTTGAGAGACCACCAGCAAAAGGGAGATATCGAAGTGTTCTGTATTAGCATCGAGAACCAGCTAGCCGATATCTTTACCAAGCCTTTAGATGAGAAAACCTTTTGTAGGCTGCGTAGTGAGCTAAATGTCTTAGATTCACGTAACTTGGATTGATTTATAACATACATGTGTTTTATGCCTTTGATCAAGTCACTTTATGCATTTATGAGATTTGTTGTTTATGTATGGTGCTCAAGTTGTGCAAGGGATCCCCGGACCTCACAAGTCCATGTGTGAATGATGCACATATTTAGGAGGAGAAGTGCTACAACTTGACCCTTTGAGACTAACATTTGTGCTTGAGTTTACTTAATGTAGTCTCAAAGGTGAATTGAAAGGGAAAGGTGAACTTGGACCATGCAAAGACTTCCACTGCACTCCGGTATTAGTGTACTAACCTCCAAGTTCATTCTTAAGCTCCTATTGCCTTTTTGCTCTTAATTGACATTTTTGGTGATGCAATGGGGTTAAAGGGCCAAAAATGATTCCGTTTTGGTGCTTAATGCCAAAGGGGGAGAAATTAAGGCCAAAGCAAATGGATCAGCTACCACTTGAGAATTTTAAAAAAAAGTAGAGTTAGAACTTTTGATTTGTCAAAATACTCTTATTGTCAAATTTTGGTCTCTTGTGGGGAGAATTTATGATTATGGGAGAAAGGGGGAGTTTTTGGATCTTGATCATTTTCACTCTTGGATTACCTCTCTTAATGCCCAAACAAGTGAGTTTAACTTAGAGATAGGAAAATGAATTTGATTTGCAAAAACAAACCAAGTGGTGGCAAAGAATGATCCAAATATGCCAAATTTGAGTCAAAAACAATTTGGTCTTTAATTTGAATCAATGTTGCATGTTTTGCATTTGCCTTTTGATGTGTTGGCATAAATCACCAAAAAGGGGGAGATTGAAAGGGAAATGTGCCCTTGGGCCATTTCTATATTGTTTTGGTGATTAAGTGCCCAACACATATTCTCTAAGTGTTAAATTGTGCCAAAGATTGAAGAAGTGCAAATCATGTAACAAGGTACGTTTCTAGACTTAGTACATTGATTTGGGTACTAATGTATTGTGTCTAAGTGCTAGAAACAAGAGAAAATAGATTGGGCAAGAGTTGGCTGTGTACAGCCAACTGCTGCTCGGTCTGGGTGCACCGGACTGTCCGGTGGTGCACCAGACAGTGTTCAGTGGTGCACCAGACAGTGTCCAGTGCGTCAGACGAGTCCAAGGTGAACCGGCCGCTCTCAGGACTCGACGGCGGCGTACGACTATAATTCATCGGACTGTCCGGTGGTGCACCGGACTGTTCGGTGAGTCGTCTGCGGCAAAGTCGTCGCTCTCGGGAAAAGTTCAACGGCGTACGACTAAAATTCACTGGACTGTCCGGTGGTGCACCGGACTGTCCGGTGAGCCAATGGCCGCTAGCGCAACGGTCGGCCGCGCAATCCACGGGCGACGCGTGGCCCACGCCAACGGTCGGCTGGGGGCACCGGACTGTCCGGTGCACCAACCAGCCCGGAGTTGCAACGGTCGGCTGCGCAAATTAGGAAGGAGATCTGCACCGGACATGCTACAGTGACTGTCCGGTGGTGCACCGGACTGTCCGGTGCGCCACCCGACAGAAGGCAAGAATTGCCTTCCTTGTTGGTCTCCAACGGCTCCTAGCTGCCTTGGGGCTATAAAAGGGACCCCTAGGCGCATGGAGGAGTCAACCAAGCAGTCACTAAGAAGTTCTAAGTCTCCACACTCCGTCTCCACGCACTTGATTGATCGTGTTAGTGATTTGAGCTCCGTTCTAGCTGTGAACTCTCTGTGCTTCATTTGAGCTCAAGTCTTGGCTTGTGTGCGTGTGTGTGCTGCGGATTTGTGTGTGTTGCTCCCAACCTTACTCTTGTGTTTTCATTGTGATCTTTTGTTGTAAGGGCGAGAGGCACCAACTTGTGGAGATTCCTCGCAAACGGGAAAAGATATAAGCAAGAAAAGTCGTGGTATTCAAGTTGATCTTTGGATCACTTGAAAGGGGTTGAGTGCAACCCTCGTCCATTGGACGCCACAACGTGGAGGTAGGAAAGTGTTATACTTGGCCGAACCACGGGATAAATCATTGTGTCTCTTGTGTTGTCTTTCTTTGTGACTATTGTGATTCGCAAGAGCTCACTCTATAGCCACTTGGTTCTTTTGAGCACTAACATCTTTATAACCAACTTTTGTGGCTATTAGTTGTTGAATTTAACAGGATCACCTATTCACCCCCCTCTAGGTGCTCTCAGAATCAAGCGAGTGAACACGGTGATTTGTTTTACCGAGGTTCGGTTCCAAAGAACCTAGTCCCCGTTGAGGAGGTCAAAAAGGTCGGGTCTATTTCAACCCTTTCCCTCTCTCAAACGGTCACCTAGACCGAGTGAGCCTTTCCCTTAATCAATCGGGTCACTAAGACCCCGCAAGGACCACCACACTCTTAGGTGTCTCTTGCTTTGATTACAAGTCACTTGAGAACAAGAATGAGAAAGAAGAAAGGCAATCCAAGAAGCAAGAGCTCAAAAGAACACGAAATCTCTCTCTCTCACAAGTCACTACGTGTTTGAGATGAATTTGGGACTTGGAGAGGCTTTGATCTTTTGAATTGTGTCTTGGAGTGAATGCACTATCTCTTGTATTGAATGTGATCTCTGAAAAACTTAGATGCCAAATGTTGTGGTGGTTGGGGGGTATTTATAGCCCCCAACCACCAAGGTAGCCGTTGGGAGGCTGCTGGCGATGGGCGCACTGGACAGTCCGGTGCGCCACCGGACAGGCACTGTTCCCTGTCCGGTGCACCGCCACGTCACCCAACCGTTAGGGATCGGAGCGGAGTCGACCGTTGGAGCTTTGTCCTCTTGTGGCACTGGACAGTCTGGTGGCGCACCGGACAGTCCGGTGCCCCTCTGACTCACTGCTCTGTCTTCTGCGCTGCACTATTCATCTGTCAGAGTCAACCGTTGCGCGCAAATAGCCGTTGCTCCATTGGCACACCAGACAGTCTGGTGGCACACTGGACAGTCCGGTTAATTATAGCGGAGCACACCTTCATTTTCTCGAGAGTGTCTTGTTGACACCTGTACGGTCCTAGTGCACCGGACACTATCCGGTGGCACACCAGACAGTCCGGTGCGCCAACCCACAGCACACTCAAGTTCTTTGCTCCGTTTCAAATTGAGTCCCTAACTTGATTCTTTTATTGGTTTGAGTTGAACCTTATGCACCTGTAATTCATGAATTCTAGAGCAAACTAATTAGTTCAAGTGTTTGTGTTGACTTTCAACCACCAAAATTAATTTTAGGAAATGGTTATCCCTATTTCCCTTTCAGTAGCAGGTGACATTATAGCATAGACTCAATTCTAGAAGAAGAAGATGATGAACATGGATGAGGTTGTATGCTTCGTTTGTGGTTAGAATGGGTATTTCACCAAGAAGTGCAAGAACCATAAGGGCAAGAAGAATCAGCTAGGGTAGAAGTTTGTCAAACTGACTATTCGCAATCCTAGTGGATCTAGGTATGGTAATTAAGCATATATATTTTTGGCAGGTCATTCTAATAATTGGTGGATAGATACAGGAGCCAATATAGATGGTTGTACTGATATCTCCAAGTTTTCATATTACCAGGTCAGGCGAGGTTCATCCATCATGATGGGCAACGACTCGCATGCTACAATCCTTGTTGTTGGGTCTATGCTTCGTCGCCGAAGGTCTTCTAGGAAGAAGCGGCTTTCGGCTAAAGCTGTTTGTATAAGATGGCCGAAGGTTCCTCTTCACGAAGCTTCGGTATTACAAATCGACTTAAAGATAGAATGACCTTTTAGTCCATAAAGGTCTGAGTCAATGTTGTAAACTTTTATAAGGGGCATACTTGTAATTCCTCACAGGCTGCGTCCTGTGCCTATAAATAGCGAACAGTATTCCTTTACTGTTCACGCATTCTGGTAATTGCAATCGCATCTTTCGGAATCCAACCTTTGCCAAGGCAGAGGTATTATTGTATTCAATGATTCAATATACTAAATAAATATAATATAATTTGTCTATGATTTATTTACCCCTTTTATACCCTTTATCTTATGTTGTCTTATAACATCTATTGAAATTGTATTACGAAGACTTAAGCTTCGTAATTATATTCTCATCTACCTTCGTCCAAGGCTCATTATCCTCAAGGGAATAATGTTTCATGGACGAAGGACATTAATATTTAATACTTTATGTTGCCTTGTTCTTAATTCATAGCATTTGAGAACAAGTCCCCAACATTGGCGCCCACCTCCGGTGAACTCACTTCCACTTTTTGAGCTGATGGCTTCGTTCAACGATCAAGCTGGAGTTGCTTCGGACCCGAAGCTGGTGCTCCCGATCACAGGTGGTTCGTCCTCAGAGCCAGCTAACAAGAAACAGAAGAAGGAAGCACAGAGAAGGGTACAACATGTTGGGGTGCAAGGACCCTTCATCAAGTCAAGATGGTCTCACATTCCTATTACCTTCTCCCAAGAGGACCTTCAGCTCAAGGATTACCCACACAACGATGCCATGGTTATCTCTTGTGTTATCAAAGGATTTCTGGTCCACAATGTCTTGGTTGACACAGGCAGTGCAGCTGATATCATATTTGCTAAGGCCTTCAGACAAATGCAAGAGCTAGAAGATAAGATTCATGATGCTACACATCCTCTCTGTGGCTTCGGAGGAAGACAGATTGTAGCACTGGGCAAGATCACCATGTCAGTGACCTTCGGGTTCATCAACAACACTAGAACTGAGCAAGTTGTGTTTGACATTGTTGATATGGAATACCCTTACAATGCAATTATTGGTCGTGGCACCCTCAATGCTTTCGAAGCAATTCTTCATCTTGCCTATCTTTGCATGAAGATACCTTCGGATCAAGGACCCATCGCTATTCATGGAAGTCAGGAAGCTGCCAGAAGGGCCGAAGGAAACTGGACTGACTCAAAAGCAATCCATAACATAGATGGAGCTGAAGCTTGTGAACAGTACAAATTCAGAAGGGAGAAAGCAGCTTCAGCAGATCAGCCGAAGCCTATGCTCTTATGTGAGGACATAGCAGAGCAGAAGGTGCTGTTGGGCTCTCAATTATCCGAAGAGCAGGAGAAAACCTTGATAAGGTTTTTGTTCAACAACAAAGATGTTTTTGCATGGTCAGCCAATGATCTCTGCGGAGTAAATAGGGATGTTATTGAACACTCGCTCAATGTTGACCCATCCTTCAGACCCAGAAAGCAGAGGCTTCGAAAAATGTCTGATGATAAGGCCGAAGGTGCTCGTAACGAAGTCAAAAGACTCCTCACTGCAGGAGTTATCAGGGAAGTAAAATACCCAGAATGGCTAGCTAACACTGTTATGGTAAAAAAGGCCAATGGCAAGTGGCGCATGTGTATCGATTTTACAGATCTCAACAAGGCTTGTCCGAAGGACGAATTCCCATTGCCAAGGATAGACTCTTTAGTTGATGCAGCAGCTTCTTCAGAGCTCATGAGTCTGCTAGACTGTTACTCAGGCTATCACCAAATCTGGATGAAGAAGGAAGATGAGCCGAAGACTAGCTTCATAACCCCAAGTGGCACATATTGCTATCTTCGGATGCCTGAGGGGCTCAAAAACGCTGGAGGAAGTTTCAGCAGAATGACTGCGAAGGTTCTCCAGTCTCAGATAGGCAGGAATGTGCTAACTTATGTTGATGACATCATTGTAAAAAGCACGAAACAGGAGAATCATATTGCTGATTTGCAGGAGACCTTCGCCAGTTTCAGACAAGCTGGTTTAAAGTTGAATCTAGAAAAATGCGTCTTCGGAGTAAAGAAGGGGAAATTTCTTGGATGCTTGGTTTCAACAAAGAGAATTGAAGCTAATCCAAGTAAAATTGAAGCTATACTTCGGATGGAGCCACCAACTACAAAAAAGGGGGCTCAAAGATTGACAGGAAGGTTGGCATCTCTCAATAGATTCATATCTAGATCAGCAGAGAGAAACTTACCATTCTTCGAAGTGCTGAAGTCAGCCGAAGTCTTCCAATGGGGACCAATCCAGCAGAAGGCCTTTGAAGAGCTGAAACAGTATTTGATAGATCTAACAACATTAACTCCACCTACGCCAGGGGCTCCTTTGTTATTATATGTGGCAGCTTCGCACTCAGCGGTAAGTGCAGCACTTGTCCAGGAGAAGCTTGATGGCCAAGTCAGGAAGCAGGTCCCAGTGTATTTTGTATCTGAAGTTCTTAGTATATCAAAGAAAAACTACACAGAATTAGAGAAGGTGTTATATGCTGTTTTGATGGCATCCAGGAAGCTTCGGCACTATTTTCAAGCTTACAACATAATTGTTCCTTCTTCACAACCTCTGAAGGATATTATGAGGAACCGAGAAGCTACTGGAAGGATTGGAAAATGGGCTGCAGAGCTCAACGAATTTTGTATTGAATATGTTCATAGATCTTCGATTCAGTCCCAGGCGTTAGCAGACTTCATTGCTGACTGGACGCCAGGGGCTCAGGAGGAAGAAACAAATAAAGACGCCGAAGCATGGACAGTGTTTTGCGATGGGTCTTGGGGAACCTTCGGAGCGGGAGCGGCTGCTGTGTTGGTTTCACCTTCCAAAGTTAAAACTTGCTATGCGGCAAAACTTGATTTTAGTTGCACAAATAACATTGCCGAGTACGAAGCCTTGCTTCTGGGTCTTCAGAAGCTAAAAGCAATGGGAATCAGAAGGGCCATACTTAAAACTGATTCCCAGGTTGTTTCGGGTCATATTGACAAGAGTTGCAAGGCTAAAGATCCGAAGCTTGAAAAATATCTGGATATGGTTCGAAGAGTTGAAGCTTCCTTCGAAGGATTTTCTGTCAAAAATATCCCTCGAGGACAAAATGAGCATGCTGATTTGCTAGCTAAGTCAGTAGCACAGGGGCTGCCCTTACCTTCGGATGTGTTTTTCAAAACAATAAAAGCACCTTCGGTGGAACTTCTTGAAAGAGCAGTTCTCAATATATCTCCTGTTTATAGTGAAGATTGGAGAACTGAAATCATCTCTTACCTTCAGGGAAAATTCCTTTCAGATGACGAAGCTTATAACAGGAGGATAGAGGCAAGAGCTCGTCCATATGTCATGATAGAAGGGGAGTTGTACAAGCATGGAGTTTGTGCTCCGCTATTCAAGTGTTTATCTAGGACCGAAGGCATAGAGTTGATGAAAGAAATACATGCAGGCCTGTGTGGATCTCACATTGGATCTAGGCCGTTACTTGGAAAAGTTTTCCGTCAGGGGTTTTATTGGCCGAAGGCAGCTTCGGATGCGGCGGAATTAGTTCAAAAGTGCGAAGGTTGTCAGAAATGTGCAAGAGATCAAAAGCAACCTTCGTCCTTAACACAGCTCATACAACCCATCTGGCCATTGCAAAGGTGGGGCCTTGATTTGTTAGGTCCGTTACCACCGGCCCAAGGGAACCTAAGATATGTTGTAGTGGCGGTGGAATATTTTTCTAAATGGATTGAGGCAAAGCCTTTAGCCACAATAACTTCGGCCACTGTCCAAAAGTTTTTCTGGCAGAATATTGTTTGTCGTTTCGGGGTACCAAAGGCTATCACTGTGGATAATGGAACACAGTTTGACTCCGAAGCTTTCAGGGATTTCTGTGATCAAATTGGTACGAAGATCCATTTTGCATCAGTCAGGCATCCGGAGTCAAACGGACTCGTTGAAAGAGCCAATGGCATTATAATGACAGGAATAATGAAGTTAATCTTCAATCAACCCAGGGGAAAGTGGCCAGATCAGTTAACCAAAGTGGTGTGGAGCCACAACACAACAACATCAAGGTCTACAGGCTTTACTCCATTCAAGTTATTATTCGGTGACGAAGCAATAACTTCGGAGGAAGCAAAAACTGGATCAATAAGAGTAGTAGCTTCGGCAGAATCAGGTTCTGAAGATGCTTATTCTGTGGAAAAAGATGCTTTAGAAGGGATCAGGCTTCAAGCTGTGGAGAATATCAATAAATATCAAGCCGAAACAATCAAGTGGCGAGATAGAAAAGTTCGGCTAAAGAATATTGAGCCAGGACATTTGGTGCTTCGGAGAGTGGCCAACCCAGACACAGTGGGCAAGTTGCAGCTGAAATGGGACGGACCTTTCTTAGTAGCATCTTCGTCAAGACCCGGTTCATACAGATTGAAGGATATGGACGGCAACGACATTCCTAGATCTTGGAATGCGGATGAGCTTCGGCGATATTATGTGTAACTTGATGTAATTTTTTATGTTTTTTCTTTTTTATGGCACCATTTTCCTTTCTAAAGGGGGAGAAAGGTTTTTAATGGGGCCATCATATGTAATTTCCTTTTTAGTTCTATAAGAGTAAAATCCCCCAAGGAATGTAAATGTAAAAGCTGAGTGCACCATCGAGTGCCGAAAAGTAAAAAGCGAAGAAGCTCCAAAGTCGTTCCTAAGGGAATGCAGAGCTTACAGCGAAAAGTCAACGCTGATTCCGCCAAAAGTAAAAGGCGAAGAAGCTCCAAAGTCGTTCCTAAGGGAATGCAGAGCTTACAGCGAAAAGTCAACGCTGATTCCGCCGAAAGTAAAAGGCGAAGAAGCTCCAAAGTCGTTCCTAAGGGAATGCAGAGCTGATGTGTGATTGTCTCTAAGGAAATAATGGCTATAAGTATGGCTTCGGATTCGCGTTTGGACATTCATTTGCACATCACATTACATCATAGCATTTGCATTCATAAACATCCATCCAGGCATATGTAGGATAATCATCATCATGACATAAGTGCTTGCTTCGGCAAAAAGAAAAAAAAAAGGAAGAAAGAGCTTCGTGTACAAAAAGGAGAGCTTCGGAAAGAAGGGAAATGTTGTTTTCTATGCTTCGCTGCGTACGAAAAGAAGGGAAGGTGTTTTTTCGTCTTCGGCTCAAAAAAGAAAATTTCGTCCACATCAAAGCACTTCTCATACATCAATGGAAGGATAAGGATATATTACAAGGTATGAACAGAATTCATTAAAGACAAGTTTTAGTTACATTTACAAAAGTTATCTCAAAAGTTTCTCAAGTACTGTCTACAGTCTACTATTTAATCTCCAAGGAGCTTTAGCTTCGGCGTCATTAAAGGTTGTTGTAAGTCAAAATCGAGCTTGAAGGAAGAGGTAAGCACAAGGTATGATTTCTTACTGGTTCAAGATGACTCCGAGCTTCGTCCCCAGCCTTTTCTCGTCCACCTTTTGTCCATATCATTTTTACAAATCTATTAGAGATACTTCGGGCGAGATCAGGAATGTCATCTAGGATTGATGGTGATAAAGTGAAATTTGGCCTATTGACAATCTTTCCATGATCGCAGCCAGCTTTTAGGAAAGCTGCAGCAGTGCCCCGAGAAGCCACCCAGGCACAGAAGTCACCGTGCCCAGCTATGACTTCGTCGAGCTCGTCAATCTCACCCTCAATATGTTCGAAGGTCTTCGGTAGATCTTCAGTTGAGGGGGTGAATTTTTCACTGCTGGCTCCAACTGAGTGAAAAAATTTTCTTAATCGTTGAATGCATTTGTTGCTAAATTCCAAACATTTTTCTTGAAGGCTCGTCAATAGTTTTCTCAAATCTGAATTTTGTTGAGCTTCGGCTTCAAGTTTTGCATTAAGATCTTGCTTTTCTCGTTCGAACTGCTCAGATTGGCGGAGAAGCTTCGTGTTCAGTTCTGTTATTTTTGCTTCAGCTTCCGCCAATAAACCTTCGGTTGCCTGGAGCTCAAAGTTCTTTTTCTCGATAGCATCTGATTGCTCCTTTATTTTGCTTTCCAAATTTTCAATTATAACTTCGTGCTTCTTATCTTCAAAATCTTGCTGCATTTTCAAGGCTTTGCTCAACAGCATACTCTGCACGAAAACAACCTTCGTCAGACATGTTTTCATTATTAGAAACAATAAAAGTTAAGGGAAAAGTAGCTCACCTTGAAATTGGAATAAAATAAACTACCAACGATATGTTGTCGTCGGTAGCGGCTGATGTCTGTTTCTAGCTTCGGAAAACCGATACTCTTTGACAGAGTACCGATAACTTTGGCTCCAGTTTGATCTCGAATACAATCTAATTTTTCATCATCAATGCCTCCGAAGAGGAGTGCTCCAGGTTTGTATCCGCAGGATTTGGCATACTCTTTAAGCTCTTCTATTTCAGCTTTTGACAGTTTTTCTCCAACTAAATTCTGGAACATGAAGGCTTCGTTTTCTGAAGCTTCATCAACAATTTCCTTCCCTTTCCCCGACGCTGCGGTCGCGGCCTCTTCGGCGGCGGTGGTAGCTTCTTCTGCAGCCATGTCTAGCAGTATTTTGTCAATATGTTCGATTGTGCTCTCCAGGTTCAAATCTTCAGCTGAGGCAGCTTCGGCAGCTGCGACCTCCGAAGGTGTAATTTCAATATCTGTCCCTTCCGCAGCCGCTGGTGTTTTCTGAGCTGCAGCTCTTGGCGGTGTCTTGTCAATTACCTCTGTCACAGTGATAATTCTTTGTCTCTTTGCTTTGATTGTTTTCTTCGATTTTTCGGGCTCCTTGTCCTTCTGAAAAAACTTTGTCAGTTGAGGCCCCAGTGGACTTAGCTTCGCAGGTAAGGATTCAGTCATTACCTTCAGAATTGCCTCCACATCAGTGGCAGAGGGTGATGCGGGGGATTTTTCTTCGCCGGATATTTTTCGTTTCGGAGAAGACGCTTTCCTTTTCTTTGGAATTTTCTTCTTTGGTGTCTCTTTTTCATCTTCATTTGAGGCTTCGGTTATCCTTTTCCTTTTCTGGCCTCCAGCACCTTTGTTCAGATTTTCATAGTCAGGGTATTCAAAACCCAAGGCGTCCACCACTCGATTTAGCCTTCGCTTCGGACGGGTGCCGAAGGCTGCGGTCATCAATTGATCTTCTTTTTTGGAATAATTGCCAAGTATTTCATTGCACATTACTTCAATTGTATCTAGCCACTCTTGGCAAGGTGTTTTAAAGTACTTTTTAAACTTGAAATAGTAAGGTAAACGTACAAGTTCACCTTCTTTCTTTTCCCCCTTTAGCTTCGGCATTTCCCATTCTTTCAAACTGGGAAAAACTTTGAAAGCCAAAAACTCCTGAACCAGGTCCCTTGTGCTGATATGCTCTGCAATAATTCTGAATTCATTCATTGCTTGTTGTGTTGGACCTTCGGGTGTCATGTTGCAGCGAGGTCGGGTTTCTCCGAAGATTAGTTCGAGTGGACTTTGCACAAGCTTTTCCTTGTCGTCATCAACCTTGACATAAAACCACTCTGACTTCCAGCCTGCTGCCCATTTGCTTCGGTAGCTGATTACAGGAAACTTTGTGGTTTTCCGATAGGCGAAGTTATAGCAACCAAAATTGTCGTGCAATCCATCCTTTCTAGCCTTCGTCTGATAATGTAACTCGTGAACCCGGCAAAAGCTGTCCGCAAATGGCTCCACTGCTTGGCTTCGGAGTGCCCAGATATAAACACTAAGCCTAACGATAGCGTTAGGGGTCAGCTGGTGAAAATAGATACCGAACCTCTTCAGTACCTCTGCAATAATCCCATGTAGGGGGAATCTTAATCCAGCCTTTAGAAAGCTTTTGAAAATAACAATTTCATCCTTCTCCGGCTTTGGGGTAGTCTCTTCTCCCCCGAAGCGTAATAGCTTCTTCTGATTTTCAGTAAAAAAGCCCGACTTTACCATCTTGGAGAGATCAGCCTTCGAAACAGTAGATTTCCCGAAGTCCAAGTGGCTGGGTTTGCTTGGCATGGCAATGCGGTAATCATCTTCGGGATCAGTTTCATCAATATCTTCTTCTTCTGCTTCAGCGATTGCTTGTTCCGCATCATCACTAGGGATCTTTTCCGAAGTCACCAGCCCGGATCGTTGCATGGCTTCGGAGATGGGAACAGTCTCCGAAGCTTCAGTTTCGCCTTCCTCACGCTCAACCCTGGCGGTAGAACGCACTCTGGCCATTTAATTATGAATTTGTGGAAATTTAATACTTTTTTCTTCCGAAGTTTTTTCTTCTGACGAAGCAGGCTTCAAGCTGGAGCTTCGTTCGATTCCGAGAGTCAAGCTTCGGCGATGGCTAAAGATTTTGGCAGCAAAACAGTGCAAATAGCAATGAATGCTGTGGTAACTTCACACCTACTCGTCTGTTTATATAGTACTGCAGGTAAGAAGGCGAAGCGCCAGGATTTTTACACCAGGCGGACACCCGCTCGCACTCGCTGCGTGGTGGACCGCAGAGACCAAACAGTAACTCTACAAGGTGGGGCCGCTACGCGCTGGGTAATTGAATCGTTTCTCGACAACGAGCTCAGGGAAGGTGTTTTTTAGACCTTCGGCGCTCCGAAGCTTAAGAGACTTTTTTCACGGATCAAGCTCGTTACGAAAAACGATCTAGCACCGCGAAAGGGGCTACTGTTGGGTCTATGCTTCGTCGCCGAAGGTCTTCTAGGAAGAAGCGGCTTTCGGCTGAAGCTGTTTGTATAAGATGGCCGAAGGTTCCTCTTCACGAAGCTTCGGTATTACAAACCGACTTAAAGATAGAATGACCTTTTAGTCCATAAAGGTCTGAGTCAATGTTGTAAACTTTTATAAGGGGCATACTTGTAATTCCTCACAGGCTGCGTCCTGTGCCTATAAATAGCGAACAATATTCCTTTACTGTTCACGCATTCTGGTAATTGCAATCGCATCTTTCGGAATCCAACCTTTGCCAAGGCAGAGGTATTATTGTATTCAATGATTCAATATACTAAATAAATATAATATAATTCGTCTATGATTTATTTACCCCTTTTATACCCTTTATCTTATGTTGTCTTATAACATCTATTGAAATTTTATTACGAAGACTTAAGCTTCGTAATTATATTCTCATCTACCTTCGTCCAAGGCTCATTATCCTCAAGGGAATAATGTTTCATGGACGAAGGACATTAATATTTAATACTTTATGTTGCCTTGTTCTTAATTCATAGCATTTGAGAACAAGTCCCCAACACTTGTTGTTAGTACGGTTGATCTGAAGTTCACTTCGTGAAAGTTCAAGCTGCTAAAGAACGTGCAACATGTGCCCTCAATAAATAAGAACCATGTTGGGAAATGATCATCGGTCCCTAGGTTCTGCTAGTCAGAGAGTGCACTAAGGAAAGAACCCATGGTCGCTGGGACCCAATAGTCAATTGGGAGAGGCGAAGGCATCAACCCTAAAAGAACCCGCCCTAGTCAAACCCCGCGGCACCGAGCCCCGGGTCGGGTGTGGCGGAACCTGATAGGGGAGGTTGGGCCTGTCGAAAGGGAATCACTCGAGTGGATCCCGCGCCTGGCCTAGAATTACCCGCCATAAATAGTCGGCCACATTTAACCACGCCTGGCACCGAACCACAGTGCAAGAGCCGGTCTACTCCCCCCTCATGACCTACGAACCCCTCGGGTCGCATAGCACTCATGACCTATGAGCCCCCCGGATTGCGACACATTAATTGCACGCGCGCCCCTCGGCCTGCGACACACTCATGGCCTATCAGACTAGGCCTGAGTGCACGGACCTCTAGCTAGGCGCTACATGATGGGTCGCACCGAGTCCCAGGATACGGAGGCCAGGGGTCGGCGTAACCAAAATGATAGTGCATGGGACCATTGTAGCCCCACGTCATCCTCCACGGTAAATACGAGACAACCAGGCAGCCCTGGGCCCAAGAGTATTTGTGGCTTCGCCCTGGATAGAACACTTGTTTTACCCTTGCCATGAGGATCCTCTCTAAGGAAGCCAATGCTGGCTGACCCCTCTCCCAGTCTATAAAAAGGAGGGGTTGGCCTCCAAGCAAGGGGACGCTTTAGAAGGAAACTAGACGCCCCCGGACGCCTTCAAACGAAGTCGAGCTCACTCGGACATGCACCCACAAGGACAAAGTGGAAGAGGAGGAGCGCCAACGAGGACCAAGAGGCCGGAGCCCCGTCGTCGAGCCAAGACTTAGCTAGGACTCCACACCGTAGCTTCTAAGCTCCACTTCCACCCCAAAAAGGAGACTTGGGAGCCTCTCCTCCCTCTCTCCCCCACTTGTAACCCCTACTACGAGTTTTGATCATTAATGGTGCCGGTAGAGCAAGCCATTGATGACTTGAAGTAGGCACATTCTTCCTGAACCAGTATAAATCTTGCGCCCACCGCGCACACCCTCTGGAGCCCGAAACACACACATTAAATTTACTTGTCAGAGCGAGGTTCGAAACACCGACAGTTGACGCGCCTGGTAGGGACTTGCGCTTTCCACGACGAAATTCTCCAAGCTCTGGATGACAAGTCGCGACGCCGATAGACCTCCCAAAATGGTGATCCGTTTCGGAAGGCGATGTGGTCATGGCAGTGCCCGTCCGACCTGCTCCACCTGAGAGCCCCGACATCATCTCGATGGCCCTTGGTGCCCTCAACCTCGCCCCGCATGGGTGGCGTGAAGGGCCCAGACCGACCCGCCTTCCGAGGCCGATGAAATAAGGCGATAGGTCGTGATTCATATGGGGTCAAACCCCTCATATAACGACCTGTTAGTTTTCTTCGCATCATATACAGAGCTCTTTGCATCGTATGACGCGGGGACATCATCCTGCTACAGCGGCTCTTGCAGTAGCTCCGACGTCTTTCCGCCTCGACTGTGCCACGCCCTAGCGGTAATCACCACCCTCGTGGCCCGCGGCCATCTCCCAACATCAGACGACCTAGAGTTTGTGGGGATGGCCGACGGCAATGAGGACCTCATCTTCGACGTGCTTTGCACAGACTCGGATCTAGGTCCTTCTGTGAGTGATGATGAGTGACTTCATCGGCGATAAGGGGGACGAGGACCGCTCGACCACCACGGCCTTGCCGGATGTCCCGACAGGATGCGATGCCACGCATGATAGAATCGAAAGAATCATCGGATGTAATGCCTACAACAAAAGAGCCCATAGTAGATGACCGGCTGGAGCGGATCCGCGCCTTTTTTGTAAAACCCCCTCGAACGGTTATGAATAGAATATGATTTTGAAAATATTCTTCACGGCAAACACTGTGAGTGAAGCGAGAGCCTCGGTCAAACCTTGGTTTCCTCTCTCCCTATTTCCTCCTTTCCTTTTCCTTCTTTTCGTTTCTAGTCGGTGATTTTCAAGAGAGGAAGCGTACGAGGAGCCAAACAAGACGGGACAAACGAACAACAGACTCGGCAGAGTAGCGAGCAGGAACTCCCATCGCAAAACCATCTATGCTATTTTTTCTCTTCTATAACCACGTGTTTTTTTTGTCTCTCTTACCTTTTATCGGAAGAGTCTTAGGAGAAACGCGACAACACACCGCTAATGCTTTTTCCAGGGCACCCTCGACGGGAAGGGGGCCTCAAGATAACGCAACGAGAGACCCCTGTGGCCCTTGGACTTGTATTTGAATGATGTTGAATTATTTGTGTGTGCGATGATATTCTTGTGCATGTGATGATGAATATGGTATATATTGAATAAAACAATGGTAATTAAGAAAATGGGTGGAACATCGGTTTTTGAATCATTTATTTCAGATGACCGGATTGTTAAATTACTTCTGATGGCCAGATTTAGCCATTTAGGCTGTCGAAAGTAAGCCAACTTATGTCCGAGGGTCAGATGGAGGCCATCAGAAGTAATTAAGTTAGGTTCTGTCTTAATTAGGACCGTCGAAAAGCCATCGAAAATAAGAAATGTGGGGCCTACCAGCCGCCCACAGTTAAGCTGTTTGCCATTGTGGACGTTGGAACCCACCCAAGTTATTTGTGACAGCCACCAATTAGCATTGTGTATAATTTATTTCCTACGACAATTGTCAGAAATTTGCTTATTTCTAACATGTTTTGTCTGAGGTCGGACGAACAACCGCCAGAAATATAATAGAGCAAATGTCGTCACCGTGTCAGCTTTGGCTGTGCGGTGCATGCACCGATATTATGCGTGGAGTATAACAGTGCTCGACCAGAAGAGAAGCTTCCAAGAGGCTGCTCGATCGTACGTTGCCACAACTCTGTCAGATCGTGTAAATGGTAAAGCAAAATACTGTTTTATACGGTAGATTTTACTATTTGTTTGGAGTGGAGTTTAGAGGATAGAAAGTGAGATAAAGAGTATGAATTTCCGATAGCGACCTGAGCATGTCGGGCGAGCTCACGTACGCGTCGTTAGCGTGTTGATTGGTCATTAGTGTGCAGGAGGAAAGGGGTTATGGTCCCGTTTGGATCCTAGAGATTTTGATAATCTACACATAAAATTTCCTTAATCTATCCTATAATCTCATCTAAACTAGCTAGTTAGATTTTGTAGAGATTTTTAACTAAAAGAATTTTACATTTCCGAGATCTACTAAAACTGTTTATATGATTCATTTTATCTAGAGTTTTAAAATCGTTGGGATCCAAGCGGCACCTATATATGTGGGATAAAGAGGTTCCTGCAGGACAATACAAAGCTGAGCACTTGCTGTCGATCGAGGAATGCAATGGGATAGATGATGTGACTGGAGTTTATGATTGAGTGACATGGAAAGCCGAGGTGATTTGTTGGCAAAGCATCATGTACTTTCATCCCTCCTTTAGGGAGTGTTTGGTTTCTAAGAACTAATGTTTAGTCCCTTCATTTTATACCTTTTTAATATATAAACTGTTAAATATAGAAATTAAAATAAAGTTTTAGTTTCTATATTTGGTAATTTTGGAAATAAAATAAAATAAAATATAGAGACTAAACATTAGTCCCTAGAAACCAAACATCCCTTTAGTTTCTCTCTCACTCTCGTGTCTTCTTCCCCCTACATCTGAATGGTAACGTTAATTAGGTCAGATGAGATATTATGATTTGACATAAAGTACAAATTCAGACATGCAACTGACCAACACTTGGTATATTTTCTGATTGATTAAACTGGCAACCAAAGGAATAGCACTGAAGCCACTGTTAATATTTCTTTTCTGAGAACCAAGCCACTATGTACAAAAGCTAATCTTCTCTCTTTTAAAATCCATTAGTATTTTTCTAAAATATTATATTTTTCCTAGAGAGAGAGAGAGAGAGATTGCATTCGATACCTTGTTTATATCTTCTATTTATTATCATCTAACTAAAGCTGCTGGCATATCACTATCTCCATCGCACATGACTGCGTTGCGCTCATTATATTGCGTGCATTATAAAAATCATAATTAAGGAACTATCTTGTCTACTTCTAGACCATTGCAAGCCCCTGCATAAATAAAAAGGCCACTTCTGAGCCAATGCCACAGCAAGTCTTTCGTTTGCCATGCCAGCAACATATTCTAATATCGATTGATCTTTTTCGATGCCCTCGTAATTGCTACTGAAAACAAGATTTGTATCTGATTCCTTCGACAACCTCCACCTGTTTATAATTAAGATATGACCATATATACGTTATGGTGCTTTGCATATATATTAAAGTAGCTTTTAAAGAACCTGAACCAAACATTGTTGCAATCCAAACGTTCACGATTGATAGGTCACTACCAGACACAACTGCTTTGTCGAGTGCTTCAGGCACTCGGTAAAGCCCAGAAAACACTCGGCAAATACTTTGCCGAGTGTTACTCTCGACAAAGAGGACTCGATAAACTGTACGTCGGCGGCTTCTTTGTCGAGTACTTTTTTATCGGGCACTTGGCAACAACTGGTACTCGGCAAAGAAAAGTCGTCGCCACGGCGCCAAGTGACGGTGACAGAGTGTTTGCCGAGTATCCGCTATCCTGGCACTCGACAAAGAAGGCTCCAGTGGGCCCCTTTTGCCAGTCCCTTTGCCAAGAGTTTCGGTAGACACTCGGCAAAGCGGGCTTCTTTGCCGAATGCCTGATGGACGGGCTCTCGGCTTAGGAGGCTCCAGTGGGCCTCTTTGCCAGTCCCTTTGCCGAGTGCGATGATGGGCACACGACAAAAAGCCTCCTTTGCCGAGAATTGATATTTGCCTTGCACTCGGCAAAGTAGGTCTGTGCTGAGAGTGTTATTTCGTCGAGAATGGCACTCGACAAAGCATGCTTTGCCAAGTCCCCGATAAATGACAGACGACAATGCGCTTAGCACTCAGTAAAGGGCCAGATTTCGGTAGTGGGTTAACTTAAAAAGTGTTTTAGTTTTATATAATATTTGTATATATATAAGGAATTTTCACACATATAGAGGGATAGTTACTTTTGATCCAGCATGATGGCAGCTTTCTAGCACCTCTATGTTTTGTTTATTGAGAGATCTTGGAAAAATAAATTAGGACGAGCTTCTTCTATTGTCGTTTATTTCTCTATACTTCTTTAAAACTTTCATGAGTATCAAAGCTTTCAAACTTTCATGGGTACCAATTAGCAAGAAGTTTAGAAGTCCAATGCTTCGAGTCAGGAGCGGATCCAGGATCATATCACACCACGAGCCGATCCTCGAAGGAAAAACTCAGCAAATTACACCAGGACTTGAACTACCACAAAACTAGAAGTTAGGGCTCCTATTCCCACAAGATTCACTGGTTACAAAATCAGATTATACAATTGAAAGATTATTATAGTGCCTAAATCATCTATAGATCTCAACAACTAAATAGAGGACGGGGAAAACGTAACTTGCACTCTTTATTTATAGGGATATTATATATTTCCAACTTTCCTCTAGGTAATTAGAATTGAACCACTTAACTCATGTATGTTATGGTCCAACCCAAAATCTATAGAACACATGGATGTTATGGCCCAACTCAAAATCTGTAGATCTGACAGTCATGAGCTCTTCATGACTTGGTCAACATGGTCTACTCCTTGATATAAACCCTTGCACTTGTCAATGACTCTAGGAGTCAGCCATCCATAGTCGGTCCTTCGGCTTCTCCAATCCCCTAGTCCAAGCATTGGCATCCGTGCTTGACCACTCTCGATCCATCAACACGAACCCGCTTGAACTTACCTTCATTTTTGACCACCGCTTCTACAGTGGCGAAGAACGCAAGAAAATGAAGGTGTGGCTCAAGCAGTGATACAAGAAAATTCATAGCAGAATTGAAAACAAAGTACCATATTAAAAAGGATGTAACACAGTTGAAAATAAACCATAAAAGCAAAGTACCTTATATATATGAAGGGATCAACGTACAAAATTTTGATCACTTATAGTATAGTACTAAAAAACTGCAAAAAATAAAAGAGTTAATAATGATATACCTTCTCTTTCTTGACCATTAGCTTCCTCACCATTGTCCTCTTAAACATGTATATTTTCTAGAACATGTGCAATCTCTTCTTCCACCTCTATATTAGGTTCATGATAAGCTTCAACTCTAGTAGCCCGAGTACTTGGTTCACTTCCACTTTTCGACCATGACACTCATTTTTTGGGTGGAGCAGAACATGGTGGTGATCGGGCAGGGCACACAACGGCCATACTATTGAGGTGGTGCGCAAGCGCAAAATGGCGATAGGTGGAGGAGCAGGTGCTGGTGATGAATGGAGCAACTACAATAAGAACCGGCCTCATTCAGAGAAGCAGGAACCGACCATGGGCCATGGGCAGAGCAGCAGAGGCTAGTGACGGGCGGAGTAGAAGTGTCGGTGATGGTTGGGGCAACAAGGGTTGGCTAGCAAATGGGTGTAGGAGCGTAAGGTGGCCGGAGCAAAAGCGTTGAGGCAGTTAGGGTCGGGAAAAGCGCTAAGTCGAAGAGGTTAGGGCATGGGGGTTTAGACATGCTTGATGTCTAGGATTAGTTTTTGGGTATAGTATTTGTATTGAGACGAGTCAAGGTATTGCTCAGGCAATTCGAAGCCATATTGGCTCCTCTGTTCATGGTCTCTAACTCTCTATCCTCCACACTTGCACATCACAAGCCAAGAAGAATGTTGCACCTCACACTCATCCAATGGTAAGTTCACTAAGTCAACCAAAATTAATAATCTCCTTAGCAATCACACATCATATGTGAACACTATGGGTACATATCAACCATGTGTTAGGAGTAAAGCTTGAGCTTCTAAATAAATTTGGCATCCTTTAGTCCCTTGACTAAGTCATACTTTGATGAGCCTATCTAATTGCTTCATACGAACATGTGACAACCTTCTATATATGCCATAGCCAACCCAACCTTGATTTGGAGAATAGACATGTTGATAAACAACAGAGCGATGCACAAGATGCACACACATGTGACTTGTCCAGTAAGTAGGATAGAATAGTAGCCAACAACCCTGAATACCGCACTTGTTTGCTAAACACACCAAACAAGTCTGATAAGTGAAGAGTAGCTCATCAAAAATTGGATTCAAAAGCCAAAACATGACAAAAAATGAGTGTAGTCAAACATGGCACAAATATTCACAAGGCAGACAAGAAGATATACAGAGAGTTTTGGACTATCACATCCCTCAAATCAGAGGGAATCAGCAAACTATTCTCTAAATTGGAGTTTTATCCATAATTGGCAAAAACATCACACTCGTTGATCGTGTCAGATCTTCTCAAACCAACTTCTAGATGTGATCATAAGGGATCATAGCAACTAGAGAAACCCATGAAACGAATCCAAAATGACCACACCAACCAAAGCACCAAAATACCGAAAATAACTAAAAATGGGGCACCCAAAGGGAAAACTCAGCAAACAACACAACATCTTGAGGCACCATGAAACTAGGAGTTTAGGCCCTTTGTTCCCACAAGATTCTCAAGTTACAAGATCAGATTATACGGATGAAAAATTATTGAAGTGTCTAAATCATATATAGATTTCAATAACTGAATAGAGGAAGGGGAAACCCTAACAAGGATGTGTTGGGGCGAAGGCAAAGACGCCACCCTTCGCTCGAAGTCTTCGCTGATAGCCGCTGGTCAGACAGAGACAAAACATGCAGGGACACCCTTCGCTTGATCGGCACCGGACGAAGACCGGCGACGAAGTCATCCCACAGTGCGGCCTCGTCCAGCTCAGAGGCCCACGTGTGATCCGGCCCATTGTAACGGGCCCTGCGTGGCCGCCGTCTGTTACGGGCCTAATTTGTAAAGGCATCCCTGTAATTACAGTCTGTAACCCCGCTTTATGGGAATATTCTGGGGATAACCTAGGTAGCTGAGGGCACATGCGTCCTTAGCACAAGGCGCTGGGCGCTCAGGTACCTATAAATACCCCTGCACAGTGCCCGTGGGAGGCCAGATCAACAGAGCTATTGCCTTCTAGCACGTAACCCTGTTGTCACCACTGTTCACCTTTGTTGGCCTCCTTGCAATTGAGAGCAAGTTCCAACATTTGGCGCCCACCGTTCGTGCTACGACAAAACCACCCGCGATGGCACCCAAGAGAGCTAACCCGAAGGCTGATGAGGCTGCGAAGGCAGCACTGCTCGCCGCAAGAAAGGGCAAGGCCCTCGCCCTCACCCAATCCACCCACCAAGAGCCCACTGAAGACAATGTTCCCCGCACCTGCGAAGACGACACCTTCCGCACCTGCGGCCCCGAAGGACAATCGCAGCCGCCCCCAGGCTTCGCCCCACTGGAAGGCGCGGACCTCACCGAGGACGGTGAAGTCCTCGGCGTCTCAGCGGAAGAACAGCTACAGCTGCGCGCCCTGCGCCTCAATAACCGCAATCTCCAGAGGCAGAAAGAGATACTGGAGGCCAAGCGCCAGCGTGTGTCCGCACTAGCCAAAGTGCGGCAAATGATACGCGACGAAGAGCAGAAGGCCCAAGACCTCGAGCGCGAGATCGCGCTGATGCAGCGCGAAGGCCACCTTGGCCTGCAGCAAGGGCCACCCCTCCAGCAGCGCGCACAACCGGAAGACACGCGCGAAGGCCACCTCGGCCTGCAGCATGGGCCACCCCTGCAACACCGAGCACAACCGGAAGACCCGTGTTTCCCCCAGCGCGACTACACCTTCCAGCACGCCGCGCCATTCCAAGGGGTCAACTATCTCGACGAGCGAAGTCCCCTGGCGCCACACCTGCAAGTGACGCCTTGGCCAGCTAACTTCCGAGCAGGGACCTATCCCAAGTACAACGGCAGCACCGACCCGGCGCAATACATAATGAGTTATCAGGTCGCCGTTGCATCCGCCGGAGGGGACGACGCCACAATGGCGAAGTCTTTCATCATCGCCCTAGAGGGCCCAGCTCTCACCTGGTTCACCAGATTGCCTCCGCTGTCCATTGATTCATGGAGAAGTCTCAGGGACAAGTTCCTGCTCAACTTCCAAGGGTACCGCCCAGACACCGACACCTTGGCCGAGCTCTCGCTTTGCAAGCAGCTGGAAAAGGAGACTCTGCGGGAGTATTACCGCAAATTTTTAACACTCAAGTCACAGCTGCCCTCCGTTGATGATCAGATCGCTATCCACTACGCCATCAGTGGCCTTCGTGTCGGCGTCCTCTACAACCACTGTATCAGAGATCCGCCCAAGAACCTCCAGGAGCTATATCAGCTCTTTGAAAAATATGCCAAATCCGAAGAGCTCCACCAGCGCAAGGTTGAGTCACAGCGAAAACCCAAAGATGCCCCGCAGTCCAGCCGCACGTGGACGAGGACTCCGCAGCCAGACTCCGGTCGAGACGGCCGCAGTCAGCAGCAAGTGCACAACATCGCCAACCAGCATCCCGCTGCTGACCCCCCTCGTCGCCAGGAATATCCCCCCCAGGGCCGCGGAAATGGAACTCGTGGTAGGGGCCGAGGGCGCGCACAGCCGCCGCGCCGATCCTACTGCCTTTTCCACGGCGAAGACTGCGCCCACCAAACCAAAGACTGCCCCGAAACGAAGGCCACCAGAGACAGAATGGCACGGCCGCAGCCAGCCGACAACCCCAGAATTGTCGCGCACAATTACCAGCAACCCCCTCCACCATATATCCACGCTCCCGCCCCGCATCCACCGCACCACGCTTACCAACACCATCAGGAAGTACAAATCGTACCTCCTCCACCCCCACCACCACACCAGCAACATCAAAACATCCCCCATGCCCCAAAGCAGGAAGACTTCGCCGATCAACCATATCGCGGAGTCATTCACATGATAACTGGGGGGTCCAGCACTGACTTCGACACCAAGCGGCAGAAGCGGGACCACTACCGCATCATCAACCATGTCGCCGTCACTGGCCTAGTCGTGCAGACAAAGTGGTCCCACATACCGCTAACCTTCGACGCACGAGACGTCGACCTGCGCAGCGCCCCCCACATCGACGCTATGGTCATCAATTGCAGCGTGGCAGGCTGGGACTTACACAAAGTCCTAGTCGACAACGGCAGTCAGGCGGACATCATCTTCCTCCACGCCTTCGACCGCATGGGTATAAGCCACAGCCTGCTCAAGCCTTCGGACAACCCGTTGTATGGCTTCGGCGGCAAGGGCACCTTTCCCGTTGGCAAAATAGAGTTGCCCCTCTCCTTCGGTGTAGCACCCAATGCCCGAAGTGAGCAAGTGACCTTCGATAGCGTGGATATGGTATATCCATACAACGCCATCATGGGCCGGGGCTCCATCAATAAGTTCGAAGCCGCCATCCACGGACTGTACCTATGTATGAAGATACCAGGTCTGCTAGGCGCCATTACGGTCTACGGCAACCAGCAGACGACGCGCAACATAGAGCGGGACTTCGTGCCCGGTCAGAGGAACGTGCACTGCCTCACGACCCAGCGCGAGGTCCCTGCGCCCGCCAGCCCAACCGATAAACAGCACGACAAGGCACAGCTGCAGAGCGAAGACGGGACCAAGACTGTCCCCCTCGATCAGGCCACGCCCAAGCAGACAGTCACTATCAGCGAAGACCTTACCTCGCATGAAGAAGAGAAACTCCTCTGCTGCCTGTCCAAGAATAAAGATGTCTTCGCCTGGTCCGCCCTCGACCTGGTCAGAGTCAGCCGATCCATAATTGAGCACAGCTTGGGAATTGACCCTTCGGTGCGACCAAAAAAGCAGAGGCTTCACAAAATGTCCGACGAAAAGACAGAGGCCGCCAAGGCGGAGGTGCACCGCCTCCTAGAGGCTAAATTCATCGAGCCAGTGGCTTACCCCACGTGGCTCTCCAATGTTGTAATGGTGCAGAAAAAAAGGGGGAAATGGCGAATGTGCATAGACTTCACCAGTCTCAATAAGGCCTACCCAAAGGACAATTTCCCGTTGCCGCGGATCGACAAAATAGTTGATAGCGCGGCCGGATGCGAGGTCATGTCACTCCTCGACTGCTTCTCCAGTTATCACCAGATATACATGAAGGAGGAAGACAAGGCTTGCACCAGCTTTATAACACCCTTCGGCACATATTGCTTCATCAGAATGCCGGAGGGACTCAAGAATGTCGGGTCCACCTTCTCCAGACTCACCAAAACAGTACTCGAAGGGCAGGTTGACAGAAATATATTTACATATGTGGACGACATCGTCGTCGCCAGCAAGAATAAGGAGGACCATCTCGCCGACCTCGCCGAGACATTCGCAAACATGCGAGATGCACGACTCCGCCTAAACCCGGAAAAGTGCGTCTTCGGTGTTTGCCAGGGCAAGATATTGGGCTACCTGGTATCACACCGCGGCATCGAGGCCAACCCAACCAAGATCCAGGCCATCGTAGACATGTCGCCTCCGCAGTCCGCCAGGGACGTCCAGCGTCTGACAGGCAGATTGGCCGCTCTCAACAGATTCATCTCCAGGTCCGCCGAGCGAAGTCTCCCCTTCCTCAAAACACTCCGCGGTGCAAAGGACTTCGCCTGGGGACCGGAGCAAGAAGCGGCCTTCGCCTCACTAAAACAGTACCTGTCGGAGCTGACCATCCTCACAAGCCCCGACTCCTCGCTCCCCCTATTGCTCTACGTCGCGGCTTCACCGCACGCGGTCAGCGCGGCACTAGTGCAGGAGCAGACAGTTGAGGGCGTGGTCAGGCAGTGCCCTGTTTACTATGTCTCCGAAGTACTGACACCGTCCAAGTGCAACATGACAGAACTGGAGAAGATTGCCTACGCAGTCGTTATGTCTTCGCGCAAACTGCGCCACTACTTTGAAGCATTCAAGGTCCGAGTCACCTCAGACAGGGGACTCGGTGAATTATTCAGAAACCCGGAGGCATCGGTGAGGATTGCCAAGTGGGCAGCCGAACTATCCGGCTACCACATCAGCTTCGAGCCCAGGACAGCCATCAAGTCACAAGTCCTGGCAGACTTCGTCGTCGACTGGACTGGGCCAATAACACAGCCAGACCCGTCCACAGAGAAGGTTTGGACTATCCATTGCGACGGCGCATGGTGCCATGCGGGGGCAGGCGCCGCTGCAGTCGTCACCTCACTAGCCGGGGTCAAGCACAGATATGCAGCACGCCTCAGCTTCGCTCTGGAATCCGACAGATGCACAAACAATATAGCAGAATATGAAGCAGTTATCCTCGGCCTCCGCAAGCTAAGGGCCCTCGGAGTCACCACATGTATCATCAAAACAGACTCCAAGATAGTTGCCGGCTAGGTCGAGAAAGACTACGCAGCCAAAGACCCCGCTCTTATGCAATACCTCGCGGCCATCCGAAGTCTCGAGAGACAATTCAAGGGATTCACCCTGCAGCATGTGGATAGCGCCAAGAACGAGGAGGCCGACGCATTGGCCAAGGCCGCCGCCAGGGGCGAGTCCTTGCCCTCCGATGTGTTCTTTCATATCATCGGCACGCCAGCCGTCCGGAGCCCCGAAGGGCTCCAAATAACTAATGACAGCGAGGGCCACCGCATAGTCAACCTAATCATGACCGAGGACTAGCGGGCACCAATAACCCTGTTCCTACAGGGGTACTATCATCCAACCGACGTCAGCGAGGCCAAGCGCCTCAAACATCGAAGCCGGGACTTCGCACTGATTGAGGGCCAACTTTATAAGAAAGGGGTCAGTCAGCCAATGCTTAAGTGCGTCACCGAAATCGAAGGCATGCAGATCCTACGTGAAGTCCACAGTGGCACGTGCGGCTCACACGCAGGGCCAAGGGCCCTAGCTGCCAAGGTGATCCGCCAAGGGTTTTACTGGCCCGCAATGATCTGCACCGCAAATCGGGTCACAAGGTCCTGCGAAGCCTGCCAAAAGTTTTCTCCTCGGTCAGGCAGCCCCTCGCAGTATACAAAGCTGATCGCCCATACATGGCCTCTCCAGCGCTGGGGCCTGGATATTGTCGGGCCCCTGCCCACCGCTCAGGGGAACCTTAAGTTCGCCTTCGTCGCCGTCGAGTACTTCACCAAATGGATCAAGGCGAGGGCTGTTTCCGCAATAACATCAAAGACTGCCCAAAAATTCTTCTGGCAAAACATTGTTTGCCGCTTCGGAGTACCGTCCGAACTAACAGTTGACAACGACAAGCAGTTTGACAGCCAAGATTTCAAGGATTTTTGTTTCTCCATCGGCACCAAGCTTGCCTTCGCTTCAGTTTATCATCCGCAATCCAACGGGGTCGTGGAACGCGCCAATGGGAAAATCTTCACAGCTGTCAAGAAGATGCTCCTTGATGAAAAAAAGGGCAGATGGACTGATTTGTTACCTGAGGCAGTATGGGCACTGAACACGACTGAGTGCAGGGCGACTGGGTTTACTCCCTTCCGCCTTCTATACGGATCGGAGGCCATGACCCCGCAAGAAATAAAGCATGGGTCCCCGCGAACAGTTCCGTCAGCCGTCCCCGACGTGGACGAGCCAACTTCAAAGGACCTCATTGACGGAGACCGAGTCTTCGCCCTACAGGCCCTAAACAAATACCAAGCCCAGACCAAAGCATGGCGCGACCACACAGTCATCCCGAGGGAGTTTAGCGAAGGGGATCTCGTACTCGTCCGGACAGCTCGGACGGAGTCCAGGTGCAAGCTGGAGCCCAAGTGGGAGGGCCCCTTTATAGTCAAGACAAAAGCTTCCCCCAGCGCTTACAGGCTCACAACGCTAAACGGCGAGGACCTGGAGCACTCCTGGAACATCGACAACCTCCGCAAATTTTTTGTTTGACTCATCAGGGCTGATTTCGCCCTTGTAATTCGCCAAAAACAATCTTGTACCGGCCCGCACTCTTTTCCTCCCGGGGGGGGGGGTGAGGTTTTTAACAAGGCGGAGCCATGTAATATATGAGAGAAAAATCCCCCGCAAAAACATGCATCGAAAAAAGACCGCGACGACGGTCTTCGACATTCGACCAATTCGAGGTCACCGCGAGGCTAAGCGCTAGCCACCCTCGCGTGCGACAAATCCGCGCAGAAGTCGCCTGAAGGTGCAGCCGGACGAGCACAACAAGTGCGAAAAAACCGAAGTCTACCGCAAAGACTATCCGCGCAGAAGTCGCCTAAGGGTGCAGCCGGACTAGCACAACAAGTGCGAAAAAAACCAAAGTCTACCGCGAAGACTATCCGCGCAGAAGTCGCCTAAGGGTGCAGCCGGACTAGCACAACAAGTGCGAAAAAATACCGAAGTCTACCGTGAAGACTATCCGCGCAGAAGTCGCCTAAGGGTGCAGCCGGACGAGCACAACAAGTGCGAAAAAACCGAAGTCTACCGCAAAGACTATCCGCGCAGAAGTCGCCTAAGGGTGCAGCCGGACTAGCACAACAAGTGCGAAAAAACCGAAGTCTACCGCGAAAGACTATCCGCGCAGAAGTCGCCTAAGGGTGCAGCCGGACTAGCACAACAAGTGCGAAAAAAAACCGAAGTCTACCGCGAAGACTATCCGCGCAGAAGTCGCCTAAGGGCGCAGCCGGACCAGCACAACAAAAGCAGAAACGACAACATCAAACTGTCCGCGCCAAGACCGACTATAATCGCACCAGCACAGCATAACAAAACACACCAGACAAAGTACACAACGCCTTCGCAGGCACAGACAAGCGAGAGCACACGACTTCATCATACAAGCCTTTACACATATACAAGCGAGGGCGCCACACTCTACATCGGCTCAACCTTAGGAATAATTCCCATCTCCCTATAATTAAATAACATTATCCTAAGCTCCTCACCCGCAAAAAGACTTCGCAGTTCCCCTTCCCCTGTACTCACGGCGGCCGGCAAAGACAACAGTTCCTGCCGACCAGCCCTACTCACACGAAGCCGAGCCCCCTCCTCCCCACTAACCCTACGCTTTGCAACCGCCCTTCGTCGTCGGCGCCCGGTGCTAGGACCTGGCACATCTTGTGCGTCCGCGGCGTGTGGCGAGGCCTCCACCGCAGCCACATCCAAGGCCGCAAAATAATCCAAGTCCTCCTCCGACGACTCCTTAGTCCACTCAACCGAGCTCCCAGAGTCAGTAAAATCAAAAAACTCAGATGCAGATCCACCACATTCATTACCACCTTCCGCGGTCGAAGCCGCCAAAAATTCAGTAGTAGCGGTTGCGTGCGCAGGCCCAAAATCTTGAACCTGCGCAGCAACCAAAATTCAGCAACATATCCAAAATTCTCCAACCCTATACACCCACTACGCCACCTGCGAAGGCCCTGACGTTGCGGGAGCCTCCGCTGTTGGCTCCGCCGTTACTTCCGCCGTTGTTTCCGCCGCCATCGCCGCGGGATCTTCAGCACTCGGCGCAGCAGCTGCGGGGGCATCAGGCGCGCCTTCGGTCACCTTTGGGGGCAGGTCTTCGCCGGCCGCAGCGGATGTGGGGGCATCCAGTGCGTCTTCCGCTGTCTCCGGGGTTGGCTCCAGGGCGACCCCAGACACGGCCTCCGCCGGGGTCGGCTCCGGGTCAGGCAGCGCGCTGTTCAACGCCCCGAAGTCGTCCACCCGCTCGCCACGCGCCGCCTAAGACAAAACACACAAAATTCAGCAATCACACGCACAGCCCACATCCAACAAACGCCAAACAAACGAAGACATTACCTGAGCCCTCGCCGTCTCAGCCCGCTCCCTGACCACCTCGCGACCGTGCGGACCCCACATCCGGTCGTAGATGGCCCCGGCGGATTCCTTCACTACGGGGTCTTCAACCTTAAATATATCTCGCTCAAAATCTTCATCAGCCTGGTCGAAGACCTCGAAGTGACGGCACCCTTCGCGGGAGAGCGCGTTCATCGCCCCCTCGCAGGTGACCAGGGAGGCGTACGACATAAACCCCCCCACGACAGTGGGGAGTTCCTGCAGTTCCTCCTGCACCCATTCCAGACAGCGAAGCCCGGGCTCTCGGTCTGGTACTTCGAAGTCACCGGTCCGCGCACCCAGCTCACGATATGTATCCATAAGCTGTGTGCGCGTCCGTTCGGCCCGCTCCACGTGGCTCTCCAGGGCGATGAGCCGCTCCTGCAGCTGCTCGGCGCGCTCCCTGGCAAGATTGCCCTCCGCCCGGGCCAGCTTGGCCTCCGCCTGCGCAGCCTGCGCCTGGACGAGGGCCTCGTTGGTCTCCCTCCTCTCCCCCGCCAATTGGCGCCGGAGGTCAGCCTTCTCTCCCTCCAGCGCGGCCACCTTGTCCGCCAGCTTGCGACACTTGCTGTCGGCGGCCGATTTCTCTCGGACGGCGTCGGCATGTTGTGTCCGAAGTCTCTCGACTTCGGCAGACACAACTGCCGTGAGGGCCCCCGACGCCGTGCGGTTGGCGAAGTCAGCCACCTGCACAACACACATAAGACCGCGGCCCCAGCAAAAAAAAGCAAGCGAAGTCTGGCTCAGCGGACCTGACTTAGCGACTCCACCACCTCCTTCAGCCGGCGGGACGCAGCGCCCGCCTCATCCCTCACAGCCGCAAGGACCGCCACCTCGCCTCCGGCGCTAAGAGCCCCGCCCTTCGCCTTCGGCGGTACGGCAGCCATCGTTGTCGCCGCGGTAGGTGCAACTATGGCAAGTTGGCCTTCATCCGACCCTGCGACGTATCAACGAATTAAAAAAAAACGAGCCAACGACTTACCACCAAGATAGTCGTCCACATTAATATCGGTGCCGAAGTCGGCAACACATTTGCCTGACAACGACAACGCTCGGGCCGCCTTCGCGACCTCCGCCACTCCGCTGAGCGGCGGCACCACCTTCGTCGATTTGGAGCCTCTGGCGCCTGCCGTCGCCTCTGGCGCCTTGCTAGATGCAAGGGCGCCCGACTTCGCCGCCAGCGGCGGCTTGCCTCCGCCGGAGGCCGCAGCCTTCGCAGACCCCCGCTGCCTCTTCGGCCTAGCTTCAACGAGCCTGACAGCCGCCTGGCGCTTTTGTGCTGCTCCCTGGCGGTCCTTGTCCATCACTGCCGACACAACAGCAGCAATATTCCGCCCGTAAGGAAAAACTCTCCATTCGCGAACCATGCGAGATGTAAAAAAGTCTTCGCCAGCCGTTGCGGGGGATAGGAACATTCCTAGGCCAGCAACCCCCGGTAACCCTCAGCATCCGAGCCGAAGACTCCCGGAGCTCGGGCGAAGACATCCTTCCCCCCGGGGCCGCGCACGTCCTCATCAACTCTCTAGCAAAACTATCAGAAACCCCAAGTCCTCCCATAGCAGTACCTAATTTTCTCTTTTTGGAGGATGGGGCGGCCGCCGGCGCAGGGTCGTCTCCAGTCTCCACCACCGGCTTCTTCCCACGGCGGTCCACGTCGTCTTGACCAGGATAGCCGTCATACGGCAATTGATTTAATTCGAAAACCCTGTTCAAACGGTCATTCGACCCGCAGATATCAAAGCTGCGCTGGCCCTCTGTCCTCGGCACGTAACGTCCAACGAGCCGCACCGCCCCATCCTCTGCATCACGCACAAAGGCGGCCGGGTCGCGGTTTCGCAGATTCAGTGCGAAGGCAGGACTTCGCACCACCCTTCCACCGTGAAAAGGCATCTGGCGAGGGCACACTTCGCCCAACGCCCAGCCATGCGCCAAGGGCCACACCCCGTACGCCACAAACTCTTCAACTAAATCGCGCCCACTGCTCTGACCGGTGGCGCACCGAAGGGCCCCTTCGTCCACATCCTCCTCTGCCACTTCAAAGGGCGGGTATGCTGAGTAGTAATGAGAACACATCTCGGACACGGGGAGTCCCTCATGGCCTTCGACGGTACCCTCAGCAACGTAAAACCAAAATTCATTCCAGTTGCCCCACTTGTTGCGGGCGCAAGGAACCAACTCGACTACTTGCATCGTGGTCTTGCCGGTCTTCGGCGTGAACGTGCAGGACCCAAACTGAGCAACTTCGTCCCCAATCATCCTCTTCTGCCAGTGCAAACAATAATACTTCGCAAAAACTTCAACCGATGGCTGTCCGCCGTACGAAGTCGTCGCCCAGACATACTTCGACAGAGCCACCACGGCATTCAGTGTCAGCTGATGTATTTGAACGTTGAACCTGCGCAGGACTTCGCCAACAAACCGGTGCGCAGGCAAGCGGAGACCGGCGGCGAAGAACGCCTCGAAAACGACCAACTCACCCTCCGGCTCGGGGACTTCCTCCGTCCCCGGGGCACGAGCAACTCCGCCGCCGAAGTAACCCAACCGCTGCATATCTTGCACGCGGGCCGACGACATCCGCGACACACCAAAATCAACAGAATCGCCGGCGCGCAACTCCTCCGCCATCAAACTACTCAGTGTCTCCTCAGACGAGGCGGCGGCCGGCGGCGAGGAATCGGCCGGCGGCGTAGCGGCAGCGGAAGAAGAAGAGGACGGCAACGCTACGTACCGTCGGCGGCGGCGGGCGGTCTGCTTCACTCGAGCCAGATCTCCGGCGAACAAGAGCACGGCGGGCAGACGAGCAGCAAGACGGCGGGCGGCTAGGGTTTTCACGGAGCGCGGAAAGTGAAGTTCAAAAAGCGCCGACCCCCGCCCCCTTTTATAGGCAGGGCGCGACTCTTCGGGAAACCCGCAATCCGACAGGGCGCGACGCTTCGGGAAACCCGCAATCCAACAGTACGCCGTCAATTAACGGTCACATCAAAAACCCCCGCGGAACCACTTCGAGCGAGGGCAGCGTCTCCGCCATCTAGCGACGTCTTCGGCACCAGGTGACTTTGTTGAACTGGTCCCTCGGAGGGCAAATGTTGGGGCGAAGGCAAAGACGCCACCCTTCGCTCGAAGTCTTCGCTGATAGCCGCTGGTCAGACAGAGACAAAACAGGCAGGGACACCCTTCGCTTGATCGGCACCGGACGAAGACCGGCGACGAAGTCATCCCACAGTGCGGCCTCGTCCAGCTCAGAGGCCCACGTGTGATCCGGCCCATTGTAACGGGCCCTGCGTGGCCGCCGTCTGTTACGGGCCTAATTTGTAAAGGCATCCCTGTAATTACAGTCTGTAACCCCGCTTTATGGGAATATTCTGGGGATAACCTAGGTAGCTGAGGGCACATGCGTCCTTAGCACAAGGCGCTGGGCGCTCAGGTACCTATAAATACCCCTGCATAGTGCCCGTGGGAGGCCAGATCAACAGAGCTATTGCCTTCTAGCACGTAACCCTGTTGTCACCACTGTTCACCTTTGTTGGCCTCCTTGCAATTGAGAGCAAGTTTCAACAGGATGAAAATAAAATGAAGTGCTAGAGAGATGAGGCTAGTGGGATTTGCCTACCCTTGTTTATAGGGCTATTACATATTCACAACTTGCCCTAGGTAATTAGAGACGAACCACTTAATCTGAGGACATTATGGTCCGACTCAAGATTTGTAGATCAGATAGCCATGGGATTTTCATGATTTTGCTTCACATCGGCGTGCGCTTTATGATGGCACCACGTGCTACCTCTAGATCTCTCTAGAACTCTACCCGGGTTTGAGGCCCAAACACAGAAATCTCCAGCCGCTAGATTTGAGGTCCAAACCACTCTGGAGTAGTGTATCATCTATAGTCTCTTTGTGATATCGACACATGTCACCTCTAGTCCTTAGCCATTTGATCACCAAGTCCTTCAGTTCTTCTGCTTGACTTGATCGACCACCATTTTCACTTAGTCAATATGGTCTATTCCTTGATGTACTCTTGCACTTATCAATGACTCTTGGAGTCAAGCACCCTGAGTTGGTCCTTCAACTTCTCCAATCCCCTAGTCCAAGCATTGGCATCTGTGCTTCAACACTCTCGATCCATCGACACGAACTCACTTGACCTTCACCTTCATTGTCGATCACAGCCATGTGCTCCACAATTGCGCACAAGTTAAGAGATATGTTGCACCTCACACTCGCTCAATGGTTAGTCCATAAAATCAACCAAAACTAATGATCTCCTTGAGAATCACTCATCATACTTAAACACCATAGGCACATATCAACCATGTGTTCACACTAAAGCTTGAATTTTTAAATGAATATCTAACTGGTGAGTGTTCATAGTCGCGCGCTATACAGTAACCATGTTTCAAACTGCACTTGGCAACATAATATTAGGTAAATTAACTGAAATTTCGAGTGTTAATATGGTGGTTTTATGAACTACAAGCAAGCTAACCACTAATTTTATACATGAACCTAGAGAAAGTACATCATTACCAAATTAGTTTTAAAATAACCAAGTCTCCAATTATGATTTTATTTTGCATTTTTGAACTATGCGTTAACCAAGGTGTTATACCATTTATTAAAAGTTTCTCAAATGCATAAAGGTTTTCCGGTCTATTAAAATCCATCTAGGCTTCCATATCGATTCAAGTAGTACTTAACTCATCATCTCTCATTAGATTGAATTCATCCATTTGCCTCTAGAATTTATTTGTTGATTTCAAAGAGCTCCATATTTTACAATACGATATCATCAGGTAATCCCAAGTTTTTTATTTAGGGCTCATAAGATGCATGAACTCCATCATTTATGCTGCCACCATTAAATAGTTTTTAATCTCAAAAGAATTATACTAGTCATGTATGTATGCTTCTTTTCATCTTGCAAGCATCATAAAACCATCATTGTGATACTCCAAATAATTGACAATTAATTGTAGAGCATCCTCATATAAGTGATTTGGTCATTGTTTGCTCCACTTCCTGACCTCAATGATTGCATTTACCGACTAATGAGGGTACTTGCCAGTATTATATATATGGGCTCAAATGCCAGTATTGGTATCAACTTTTTGAATACGAGAAAGAGGGTTCCATGCAGTCTGGAATTTTAATTTGGACCTTAATTAAGCCACTTTCTTAACACCTCGCTCTCCGTTCTAAGTGCTTTTGAGAATGAGAATGATTTCTTACACAGAATTGTATGCACGTGAGAAAGTGAATGAAAAAGGAAGTACATGTGTATTGAGAATAAAAGTGTCATGATGCACTACATCAAGAAGGCACGAATTTATTTCTTCAATCATATATTATTCACCTTAAAGCTATTACATTAGTCGTATATATTGAAGCTTTGTAACTGCATGCTCGCTGTTAATTTTGTCGTTAAGTTGGCAATATATATAGGTGCACTGAGCAATTAAAAAATTCTAGATTCCCAGTATTATTAGTTGGAACAAAATAGTGTGCGCTAGCTTTAGACAAAAATGGTTTCAAATTCGATCAATATTGGTTAACGTTAGAACTCCATGACAAATATAGTGTACTTAGCCTGTTTATTTCTCGTTGCTAAACTTTAACCCTACATTTTTTGCTAAAATTTAGCTACTAAAGAAACAAACATTATGATAATGTTGTGCTAAAGTTTATCATCCATTAGCACTTTAGCTCCACCAAAGATCCTAAACTGTGTTAAAAGTGGTCTCCAACCTTATTTTGCAATGAATATCCCTTTCTCCCACACCATTTCTCGTGTGCTCCTCATGGACAGCAAGTACTAAAGTTTAGCACTTCATTCAAACAGCCCTCAAATGCTAAAGTTTAGTAAAATTTTAGCACATACACTACATTTTAGCAGATGCTAAATTGTAGCACTAGGAAAACAAACAGACCCTTACACTACTTCGACCACGATATGAGTAGCTAGTTCTAAATTATAGTTTGTTTTGCCTTTCCTATATAAGCTATATATTTACATATGTTGCATGTCTAGATAAGATATGCATCTAGAGCTTATTTGGATGGTAGCCTCATAGGCAACTGTCAGTCAGGCAACTCATCCTGCCCGAGGGGTAGGAAATCTAACGCTTGGCATTGGTGCCTGGGCTAGGCAACCTTTTGAAGCCACCTTCCAAACATGCCCCTATAAAATTTAGGGCAGAGAGGATATCTAGCAATAGAATTAAGGGGCAATTATTATTATATCTCTCTTAGGCCTTGCAATGATTTTAACTCTTGCTTCTTAACTTTTTTATTTACTCAGCTGTTTTGAAAACAAAGCCCTATCATACTCTTATGTCCTTATGTGTAGTTGATGGTGTTAAATCTAATACGAAAACACAAAAATGTTCATGCAATTTATTGTGATAAAATCACAATAAATTGCATGGGCATTTTTATCTTTTCACACCAGATTAATTTAACATTGTCAACTACGAATAATAGCGCAAGGCTATGACAACTTCGTTTTTATAACGGAGGGTAAAATCACAGTTACAAGTTTAGCGAAGGGTATAATCACAATTGTCTTTAGAAATAAAGGCCACATAAAATTGAAGATGGTGCAGTTCATAGTTTAGTTAAAAAGAAGACCATAATTTCAAAAAATTGTGCTAGATATCCCTTGTTGTTAATATAATGTTCCAGTGACACATGGTTCCATGCTCCACATGTGAGAGAACAAATAAGTACCATCAAAATTTACCTTGTACGTAGCATAGCTTCAAGAGGTGTTGTGAGGTCTTTTTTTCTAGAACAAATATGTACCATCAAAATTTATGCTCTATTTGGTACAGCTTTATGAGTTACTAGCTGAGTGCCTGTGCGTTGCAACGGTAATATATAATACCAGTATACTATGATAACTTATATATAAAATGTGTGTTATATTGTTATGAGAAAATGTTTCATAATCAATTTGTGATCCTAGCCATACATAAATTTTGTTATTTTAATCTAGTTGTTTCACCACTACATTGCAACCATCAGTATCATGCAGACTTCGATATATACCACGATTTGTATGGTCTCATCATTGGAGAGCATGTTCCACACATGCTGGAAAAAATTTCCTCGTACATCGTTAGTCATCAGACACGCACCACCATACGCTCTTGCTTAAACAAAAAGGTAAGTGTGTGTGTTTGCGAAGAGAATTAAAGGCAGGTCGTCACAAAAGCTACCCTGACGGTGGCGAGGATGACGAACTGGTCACTGTTGTCGATCCTCCTGCGTCACCTCCGATGGTAAGATGACGCCACAATCCTCGATATAGTAGTCGTCGAACGCGCGCGACATGACGAGTACCGATGACTC
The DNA here is from genome assembly GCF_902167145.1 of Zea mays. Classification (NCBI taxonomy): domain Eukaryota; kingdom Viridiplantae; phylum Streptophyta; class Magnoliopsida; order Poales; family Poaceae; genus Zea; species Zea mays. Next base: position 67,054,628 of record NC_050096.1, on the reverse strand, counting down.
TTGGTTGGGCTGCCAAACGAAGTGCACCCCGGGCTCATCAGCGAGGTAGTACCTCTGGCCGTTGCACCACCAGATGTGCTACTCCATTACATACATCATGTTCGAGGACACTCACACAACGTCAGCAACGTCCATCGTCCCAGCACACAAGAATTCATGTCCGGTCAGTAGCGACTTACGTGGTAGGTTGGGCTTCAGGTGGACGATGAGCTAGACGACGTGACGGCATCGTCGTCGGATGCGGTGTCCAGAACAATCCGAGAGTCGTCGATGTTGGCGACAACCATGAGGCCCCCCTGCTTAACGATGGACAGCGCGGTGCAGCTGCTCTGGACCGCGTCCAAGTGGTGGCTTCGCGGGAGCTTGTCGTACACAGCGGCGCATGCGAGCACGTAGGACTGCTTCTAGAGGTCGAACTGACAGTCGTCAAGTTTCTTCTCATCATCGATGAGCGACGCCAACGTGAGTGCCTCCTGCTCATGGTGTTTGTTCGGGGTTTCAAGTAAGAAACATAGATTCATACTTGGCGTTGGTTTATAAAAATGACTCACAAGTCTGATATATGGAAAAAATATTACGAAGAAAAATGTCACGCATGCAAAAAAGGGAATTTAAGTATAATACATTATTCAAACAAAAAAAATTGCATGCAAAGCTCTTCTTTAAATAATATTACCTCCATCTAAAAATCTAATTCAAGAATCTTGGTGATACTTATCTATTACTACGCATTGTGCAAGGGTAGCAAGTGAGCTTGGTGAGAGATATAGTAGATGTGTTTCCTGTCATAGATGTAGACATAAAAACATATGTGGTGTAGCGGTAGCTACTCTTGGCCTTTGTTTAAGAGGTCACGGGTTCAAATCCCTTTAAGAACATGTGTGTTTTTTTTTAATTTTAGCTAGACGTGGGCTGTACGGGGGAATGAGAATGAGAATGAGCTTTGCGGGAGGAGGGAATGAGAATGACAGACATGGGAATGGGAACGGTGGCAGAACAGGAATGGTGGCAGAACACGGGAATGACCGACTACTCTTGCAGCCTTAATAGTAGTAGAGATTATGGGGTGTTTTTTTGCCAAATACTTTTTTGCAAACAACTTCTCGGCTCCATAATTCCTATTGCGATAGAATACTCAAACAAGGTACAATAAACTCAGTTGAGCATCTATTTCTTATCCATGAATATTACATGTCGATGAATATTTATAGAGGTTATTGTCTTTACTATTCTCTATATAAAATCTAAAATACTCCTAGACTATTTGCTTACAATTTATAGAAGAGCATTCTCACTAGCAAATACAGTTGCTTTGTCGAGTGTCACAGTCACTCGGCAAAGCTAAAAATACACTCGACAAAACCCTTTGCCGAGTACCACACTCGACAAAGAGTACATGACATAATTAGTGTCAGTTTTTTGTCGAGTGTTTTTTGCCGGGCACACGACAAAGTTTTTATCGAGTGCCAAAAGACGCTCGGCAAATAAAAACACTAGGAAAAATAAAATTCAAAAAAATGAAAACAAAAATAGAAAGAAATTAATTAGGAGAGGCACCCACTTAGCGAACACTCACCCTCTCACATGTTGCACCATTTTCTTGGTGTTTTTTCGCAAAGTCGCGACGAGTGGGTTTCCAACCCACAAAACTCTCTCTCATGCGTAACCTCATCTACCACTCCACCATTATCTCAATTATGTCTATATTATGTTTTCTGTCTCCACAAATTATAAACAATCGAGTGAAAATCGATTGTTTGAGATACTAAATGGATTCAAATCAAACAGGTGTAAACTACAAACTTTCATAACTTTTCGAGAACTTGAACTATAGTGTTAGTGGTTTTTCCGTCCAAGGCCAGCTACAAAAATTCTATAACTTCTCAAGATCTACAAAGTTTATTTTGGTTGGTTGGTCATTTATTCACTCCACATGATGGTTCCAACATTATTCATAATTCTTACACATATCTGTCGTAGTTTCATAAACTACGAGAGAGATATAAGTTTTATAAATAACTTTTACTTTTATTTTGTCATATGAAGAAATGACAAAAATATAAATTGTACAAATTTATAGTTGAAAACTTTTTAATTGAATTAATTTACTGCATCCAAATATGATTTTAATATTGTATTTGCCTAGTGTTGAAAAAAACACTCGGCAAAGAAGCTTTTTGTCGAATGTAAAAAACATTGGGCAAAGCGCTTCTTCGTCAAGTGTTTTTTTACCGAGTGTTTTTTATTTGTCACTCGACAAATAGCTTCTTTGTCAAGTGCCCAAAAAACACTCATTAAACTATTTGACACTCGGCAAAGATGGTCTTTCCGATAGTGTCTAGTATTTTTGTCCATAAAAATACATGTTCTAGGCTTCGCAACGACACATTGTATTTGTCAAAGGGCTTCGTCATTTACAAAGTGGACTGTTCTTCCTTCGTTCACTTCTAATATTGTTGTGTAGTGAAGTATGTCTAGTGACTTTACTTGATGAAGAGAATCTTCATCATAGAAGCTTCACATCTTGGAGTGAACCGTTCTGCCTTCATTTACTTCAGACTTTGCTTCTCAGTGAAGTGTATCTTGTGGATTCGCTCAACTAACGACGAAGAGGATGAATTGACTTTGATCTCTACTTTGATTCTTTGTATTCACGCGAAGTGAACATTCGTCTTTACCATATCATTTGTTTCACTCTCAAATGAAGATACTCATAAAAATACTCGATTAAAGAGAAAATAATCATAATTCAACTACAAAACACTTTGGACTACGCTTGTCCAAGGTCAAATCCCCAATAACGGCCCCTCATGGGGCGAAGTCCTCCTCGAAATGTCTCAATCCCACAAAATTATGACTTTAAATGAAGGTAGAACATCTTCCACGAGCTTTAAAGCTGGACATTAGAAAGTGAGTAGTTTCGATTTTAAATATGTAGTGGTCGAGTTTGACCAATGTTGAGTATATAAAGAAGACAAATAGGCACTCTTGACCAAAGCCACCTATATATACAACGTTTATGAATCATAATTTGTTACCGCTATGGTGAAAATGATATGTTTCACTTATTGTTTTCTCGAAACAATACTTTCTCTACGAAGACAAATATGCAAAAAGGTTTATTCTTATTACTTGTGAGCCTTGTGAAGGTAACTTTCTAACATGTACCTTTGTTTGTAGTTGTTGTATTTATGGTTTGATTAACTTCATTTTATGTTAGATGTCTAGTGTTGAGGAGATGCCTAGTTCTAAATATGATTTGGCAGACAATGAGGTGTCTGAATCAAAACTAGTTGATGATGACACCAAGTCATTAAGGTTTGGCAATTCATTAATAGATGAGGCAACTCTTGCTCCTTTTATTTAGAAGGAGACTTTGTTGAGAGATCAAGTCTCTTTGTTAGGGAATGAGATGGTTCCAAGGCCTTAGTTTGATGAGTGTGTGGCGTTTAAGGACTTTGTAGTTGAATCAAAATGAAGGGAGGGACAACATGACCAACAACAACATTAGACAAGCCAAGACAGCTAGGCCCATGCCAGGAACTAGCAGACCCTGGCCCTGGTAGGCGGTGCCTATGCCAAGGGTGGTTTGACTATCTAGGAGCGACCAGTGCATTGGGTAGTGGATCTAGGTCTTGCCAGGATCCCACCCATAAGGGCTTGTTCGGTCCTACCCCAATCCATATGGATTGAGGGGGATTGAGGAGGTTTCAATCCCTAGTAAGTCAAAAATTCTCTCAATCCGTATCAATCCCCTCCAATCCATATGGATTGAAAATAACCGAACAAGCCCTAAAGTGGCAGGTTGGCGACCCAGTGGGCAACAGAGGAGCGAGGGCGGGCGAAGCAAGGCTCGTGCTCGTGTCCGTGATAATCGCGATGGCAGCGGCCCCACACCAGGAATGGAGGGTAGCGGGCAGGCAGTGGCGGTCGCAACAACTAGGGAGGTGGGAGACATGGTCGTGAATACAACCGCCCATTGGCGAGAAAGGGGCGAGGGGAGGAGTGGGGGAAGATAACAGAGGTGGAGGCGTGCCGGCCATGGCACTCGCACTGATGGCTAGAAGGACGGGAGGCGACGGTAGCTAGAAAAAGAGAGAGAGGCTGGCTAGATACCATGTTAGAGTTGAACCCTAACCCATTGAGTGGCATTAATCTTACATATATAGAGTTACATGAGTTGCCATGAACCTTAGACATAATACAATAATCTAGCAACCACATCTTTTGAAATAGAATGCCATCTTTTCCTTCTTGGAAAATTGGTTTATATAGCGAGGACCTTCTCCAAACACACAAATTATACACAAGGAAAAGAGATAAGTTCATTAGCACGCCCAACATGTATAGATAGATTATCTTAATCCCCCGTCCCTTCGATATATATATATATATATATATATATATATATATATATATATATATATATATAGGGAAGAGGTAATGGAAGCCCTGGGCTTCTGTTAGTGGGGGAAGCCCCAGCCAGGACGCCAACCAGGTCGTGGTCGGCCCACTGTACGCCAGCATGCGTCAGCCATGCCTATGACAGGCAATATACGCATGCATAAATATATGTAGAAATGTGCATAAATCATGCATAGAAGGAATCTTTTGGGCCACGAATCACGGGAACGAATATTACCATGTGTACACCGCTTACGACTGCATAACGCTGTGTAACATGATAGCGTAAACCATGCAACATTTAAATATCCACCGGTTTGAGATAAGGAAAGACGTGTCCCACGTTCGCGTAAATAAAGGCACAGTTACGGGAGGAAACAAATTCTCATTTACAGCCGCTCGTCCACGTTCGTATCTGTAATATTGGCGGCGGTTAACAACTGCATAACGATGCGTAAATAAACCGTTTACGACTGCATAACGATGTGTAACATGATAGCATAAACCATGCATTATATAAATCTTGACCGGTTTGATATAAGGAAAGACGTGCTGCATAATCGCGTAAATAAAGGGACAGTTACGGTTTGAGGAGCATTAGTAGAAGGAAATAAATTTTAATTTATAGCCGCAGTTCGCGGGTTCTGCTCGGGCGGATTCCAGCGTAAAACGTGAGCTAAAACAGCGTAAATGAGTGCGAATTTTAGCGTAAATCATACAACATGGTGTGAACATTAGGGTTTGTTGCGGCTGCTTCTTTAGGGTTCTTATTAGATCGTCAAGAATTCAGATCCACCGGCGGATCCAGATTCATGTACTAGCAAGCAAGCTAACGTTAGCTTTCCCTCTTCTTTATTTATCTTTTCTTTCCGTTCCTTTTCTGGTCCCGTTTCTATAGTATGACTTTCTAGATCATTTGGTACTGCCCAATTCAACTGGCTACGTACACTCCAGAAGAGATCTTCCTTTAAATTAAATAAACAATTTGTGTGCTGCAGCTTCAATCTTTGACCAACTCGTAGCTTCATCTCTGAAGAGACAATCAAAAGATTTCTTTTTCTCCTTAGATTAAAAACTTAATTAGAGATCATGAATGATATATACCCAAAGCACCTACAGATACAACAAATTAATCTAGAGTATCTTCTGGCAAAACACCTATAATCTGTATAACGTGCTCGATCCCAATTCCCTACAGCTCCCTCGCTAGCTAATCTATACTCGCGCCTCTGGCGGCTACACGTACGCGGTCACTATAGACTACACAGCAATCTTGTTCGAGCACGACGACGCGGCGGCAGACACGGACGCGACGTCCATGAGCGCGGCGGCCATCTCGGCCTCCTCGGCGGTTCCGCTCCCGCCGAGCCCAGCCCCAGCAGGCAGGCGCGCGACGGACCTGGCGGCGAGGCGGGCGAGCTCCCTGTGGAGCGCCACCATCGCTCGTTCCTGGTGGAGCGCCACCGTCAGTCGCCTGCCTCGAGGCGACACCGCTGCTGGCCCCCAAGATCACCGCCGCTCGCACGCCCGAGGGAACCGCCGCCGCCGCTAAAACCTAATCCCTGGCGGCGTGGGGGTGTTTTTATAGTGTCGGCGTGGGACTGAATAATTGTGAACGCGTGGGCCGGATCGTGGGCCTGATGCACGTAATATGCGCTGACTATATTTGCATAAACTGATACACACACCAGCATAACTCGTATTATAATTTAGCGTAAGCACAGTTAGGTACAATAAACCAAAAAGGGTCTGGTGCGGTCTGCGCACCTGGTCATGGCTTCCTGTAGTTAAATAGAGCCCAGGGCTCTAAATACTATATCTATATATATATATATATATATATATATATATATATATATATAGAGCCCTGGGCTCTCTCTAACTAATGGAAGCCCCGACCAGAACCCGACCAGGTGCGCTGACCGCACCGTACCGACCAGGCGCGCATGCTTTTTTGGCTCACTGTACCACCTAGTTACGTCAATTATAACTACGCATTATGCTCAATCTTGTTACGTTTTACACACTTTTGGTGTGCGCATGTTTCGCGGCATCCGGGCCCACAAAAAGATCGTGTCCCCGCAATCTGGGCAGCTTACATCTATCGGGCCCACGAATCCAGGAACCGAGCACTCATTTTTTCAGCTCATCTCTCCCGTAACTCTAGCAGCGGCCGAACCCTAGCTAAATCGCCGTTGTCTGATTCTTCTCCTCCGCGCCCGTCGAACCCTAGACTAATCGCCGCCGTGAGCTTCTTCTCTACCGCGCCCGCCGAATACACAGAGATTCTCCCACCGTCGTTCCACCGCCGTCGCATGCTCCTTCTCCACCGCAGAGACCCGGACTCGCCTTCTCCGCCGCATAGATGCCGTCGCCTTATTCTTCCTCTCCGGGATGGGACCCGGAATCGCGGAGGCGGTTGTTCCGCCCCTTCGTTCTTCTCCTCCGCAGAGACCGAGACCTCGATCTTCTCCACCGCGGTGGCCGAACGCCGAGTCCCCTACGCCGTCACGAGCTCCGTCCCCAACGTCGAGTCCCCTACGCATTTGACACAGCCGCGCGTCGCCTTGGGTTGTCCCCTGCAGAGGGGTCCCGAAATCGGCCGGCCTCCAGGCACATCCACACTCCGGTAAGTCATCAACCTTTAACTCTTACATTTGCATATTTACACAATCTGAATATTTTGCCAATTGCTTGATTTATCAAAAACCAATTCAGCATAAATTTATAGTTAAACGGAGACACAAATTTATACTATGCAATCTCTCACACGTTTATGCAGTTTACAATACTCTGTTATGCTGCTTTGTTGATAGAAGTATGATACATACATCAATATGTTATGCCATAAACATCTCGATGTTCAATTTGGGTCAGCACGCACGAAATAACCAGGTTATACATTAATTGGATGTCGCATATGAGCAGATTTTTTATTGATCCATTTAGTCTCACACGTTTATGCAATTTACAATAATGTGTTATGCTGCTTTGTTGACAGAATTATGCAATTTACAATTTAGTAGTGATGCTGCATGATTTGTTGGGATCTAATGGAATGCATGGTCATGAACTGAACTGAATTGACTTGCGCTTATCTTTTTATTGATCCTTTACGTATTTTATGTATATGTGTTGTTTCATTTGGCAGGAACATCAGACATGAAGAACGTAGACCGACCTCCTTCTAATCCAAAACGGATTATAATCCAGTCTACTCAAGAGTGCTTCAGCGTTGACATACCCCGTGTTCCGGCAGAGACTGTTAGACACGAAACAAGGCAGGCTGCTGATGAGGATGATGACTTTATGCCGTTATCCAAGAAGCGTAACTTCGACGATAGTCCTGGGAAAGGCTTGAAGAAGGTAGTCACAAAGCGGAGGAAAGTAGTGCCCCCCCCCCCCCCCGACAGGTTAGAGATTTATGGTCTATGACAATATATCATTTTATGCGTGAAATCATGTTGTGTTGAGGTTTGAGTTAAACATTGAGTTGCGATTATGCAGATGTAAATGTTTACGATATTCATTGTATACTTTTTTTAGCAGAGGCTTAACGTGAGATGCAACCCAAAGATGTATTAGTAAGCATCCAGATATTAAATGACAGACAACGCCAAGCAATTGCACGGAGGGGATTTTCCAGTATTCTTGATATGAGACTGGACGCACTCGGCAGCAGATCACATTTAGCTTGGCTGATGGAAAAGCTCGACCATAATGACATGACAATTCGAGCCGGCCCAGGGAAGGAGCTGAAAATTACAAAGGATACGGTGCACCTTATTTTGGGGTTACCAAATGCTGGTGGAGGAACTGCATTGGGCATCGATGAAGCTGTTGCTGCCAACAATTTAAGAGCTGAACTTGGTTTATCGAAAGAAGATTTTGGGGTTGCAGCTCTTCAAGATCGTCTGAGGAAAGGGTCTGCCGATGATTTAAGCATCAGATCCTTTTTGTTGATACTGTTCAATAGGTTGTTGTTCCCTACTGCCAGCTGGGGAATAACCAACCATGAGGTTCTTTTAACCGAGGAGATGGATCGTTTCCACCAGATGGACTGGTGCCAGCTTATTTTCAATGATTTATGCCAAGCTGCCAAGAAGTGGCATACTAGGAGCGTTACGAACGTTTCTACAACCATTTACGGATGTTCCATCGTCATTCTTGTAAGCATATCCTTTTTTGTCTGTTATATGTAGCCATAATCTTGTATGCAAAATACATATACACGTAGATTATGCTTTTGTTATGTCTCATAATGACTCATGTTATGATTTTTGCAGCTGTATTATTTGGATCATCTTCATGACTGAGCGGCACCTCAGAACAAACGTGGAACACCACGAATTAAATATTTTGATAGGAATATTATTCAAGCCCTGACAAGAGCTAACAAGGGCAAGATACACAAAGGAGAAGAACCATTTGGACATTGTTCGGTATTTTTTTATGTGTCAATCATTTTTTTACATGCATATGATAACGTTCACATACCTTTATGCCCGTTTGTAAGCATATTTATGATGCTTTTTGCATTGTCCATTAAACATATGAATCACATTTATCAATTTAATATGTGTGTATAAGTTTTACTCCATCTTTCACGCCTTTTTTTAGTTCCGAAGCTCCACAGAGACCTGCTACACAGTTGTACCACCCGTTGAAGCACAATTCAAGGCATGATTCTATTTATATATTTTTTTGTCATAGAATTTCAACATAATATTCAGTGATATGCTATATATTTACTTAATAATTTTCAATTTACAACAGCATAAGACCAGGACAAACACTTTTGATGTACCTCGTCCTGACCCATCTGGACAGCACTCAATTCACATCGAACTCCCGCTCATCAGGGATTTGATATCAAGCAAGCTGAATCAGCTTCCATCCCGCCACCGCCTGGGTTTCATAGAGAAGTTGTCACATTTTGATACAGAGGTTGGTAAGGCGTGTTCAGTTATTAAACAGACTCTTCAACAGATTGTTGAGAAACAATACAATCTATCTGATGTTTTTGGCGAGTTAATTGATGAGGTCCTCCGTGCTGAGTCGGGGGACAATGAAGATGGTTATGATGTGCAGAAAACAACTTCAAAATCAGATGATATTCTTCCCCAGACAGCAGGTTAGTCAGTTTAATGTCTTTACGTCAATATAAAAAAGTTATGCAATCATTTTTCGATATCGTTTTGATGCCATTATTTTAAACAATGTTTTTTTACATGACACGTACAGAAGGATGTACGTGTCCGGCTCCCCCAACTGTACACGATATGTCTACTCCAGTTTCCCAGCAGGATACACAGTTTACAGACATACAGGTATATGAATTACTGTTAAGGCAACAACATATTCGTGTACTATTAGAAAGTTGCCCCGATGAAGCTGATATTGATCCACTGGTTCATACAAATATAACGAAACAGAACAAAACACCTACAACCACAGTGGTAATGTTTTTCTTATTAATTGTATTTTTCATTCTAGGGTTGTATTCCTCGTTTTCTTTAAATAGCATATAATCATTACAATTTTTTAGGGTAAACATGGTGACGGTGGCAAGAACATGCCGACCAACACAAACGTCACTCCTAAAGCAACACCACATATGGAACCTGACGCGCCGATATTTGATGCGACTCCGCAAATCAAGGTATGAGTACACCCCCTCGTGGTTTTTCTATATTATTGTTAGTAGTTTACTAAATTTCTAATCCATTTATACCATGATTGTTAGTCTACTGGCGGCGTCCAACAAGCGGCAGAAACAGACCTGCCCGACAGTGGTCCATGCTTTGATCAGACTCCATCTGAACATGTCAGCTCAGTAATTTTCATTTTCATTGTAGTTGTCAAAACTGTTAACAGATTTTGTACAGTCATGCTTCACAGTTTAACTAGTTTATGCATCATACAAATCAGTGTTATGCATATTTGCACATACATGTATGCTAAGTAGATGTGCATTCAGATTTTATATAACTGTTAGCTGCTTATGATAAATTACACATACATTTATGCCAGTTTGCAAGCATATTTATGACTCTTGATTTGTATCAGTAATGTCAGCTCAATAATTTTATGCCAGTTTATGACACTTGATTCCACATAAGTTTATTCCACTTTATGTCAGCTCAGTAATTTTCATTTTCTTTATAGTTGTCAAAATTGTTCACAGATTTTTATGTATATTTTCATATATATTTTTAGGTTTATGTTGAAACTGATCCAGCTACAAACACTCCACAGGTTGGCCAGGCTTCTCTTGATTCGGAAATGCAAACTGTGTTAGCTCTACGCGAATATTTGTGTGGTCTGCAATCTGACACCAGCAGGTATGAAGTACATACTAAATCAAATTATGTTTATATGCTGGTAGTTTTACGCGACCTCTCCAATTGATATCAAAAATTCCCCAGGACCATAATAGACTATGGTGAATATTCAGCGACATGTTCTGATATATATGAATCTTTTGCCGATGGGAAGTGTCTCGACAATGTATTCATGCAGTGTTTCATCCAATGTGTTTTTGATGATGCAAAAAATCAGCAGACTTCCATGAGTTCGAACAGTTTGATTCATGATGTTAATGTTGGGGTAAATTATCGTAACATACATACACCATATTCATATACAAATTGGATGAACCCAAGTATACTCACTCCATTTATATCGTTTATTGCAGTCACTACTCAACTTTGAGGAACAGGAACGACACAGTCGCAACCCTCAACCTTTTGATGAATCTGTACTCCACACACTTCTAGACAATTCATTGCCTGAGACAGATGAATTGGACCAATGCAAAGCGGTAACAATCGTATTTCATAATCCAAACATAATTTCTTTTAAATGGAACATATCATATTGTTATGATTTTGTAATTTACACTGTTCATTTAATGCTTTTTTACACGGTCAGATCATGGTCCCCATGGTAAGCAGGGGGCATTGCACATTGTATGTTGTCAATAAGGTCAAGAAGTGCATTCATATTTTAGATTCCAACCCATATGGGGCAACACTTGGTGGTACTACATGGAAGGACTATCATTTTGCACATTTGGGCTCAGGTGGCAGAAAGTTACCATGGGCTAAGGTTATTATGAGTAGATTAAACAAAGCAATACAACATGTACGACCCAGGACATGCTTTCCCAAATTTGGTAACTTCACAATTGACTTGTGCCCAAATTGTCCTAACATGGCAGCAGGATCCAATGACTGTGGGTTTTATGTTATGGGTTACATTCTATTTTATCAATGCGACGAAGGATCTTTGCGGTCAGACATAGAAGCAGTACGTACAAATTTACCAGTTAATTCTATAGTTGGCACAAGGCAACATATGGAACAGAGGTATAGCTAACTCAATGTTATTGTATTTCAGGGCAACACTAGTGAGATACGGTCTCTTGCGCTGCATTATATCACACTCCACCCGAAGAACAAAGCATTATCGCTGCTCGAAGACATCTAAAGATTCAAGGTCTAATGGATGTAGCTTAGTTTGGACATGTAATAAATTTTGTATACAATGGTTCCCTAAACTTCAGATCAGTCATGTGTGTATAATATGGACAAAGACCGTAGAGGTTTCTTAGTTTATGTCAATGACAACTTTGGGGATCAGCTAACCTCTAAACTGGAATATTGTACCAAATGTGTTTGATAGTAATGTGTGTTTCTTGCATTTGATTCTGCCAAATTCCTGTACAATTTTGTGCTGTCAATAACCTCGAAGTATGTCTGTTTTGTCCAAAGTTTATGATATACTTATTGTCGGTCTCATGCATGTTTGCCCATACACTTATGATACAATAGTCATCATTCTATGCCCATACATTATTCTAGTTTTGTCTCAAGTGTATGATACAATTATCAGCGTTATATACTAGAAACAGGCTCATTTTTTTTGCACAGTCATGGTTCATAGTCTAATCATCTTATGCATTACATAATGCAGTGTTATGCATTTTTTCACATACATGTATGCTAAGTCTATGTACACTCAGTTTGCTACAGACCTGTTAATAGCTTATGACAAATGACACATACGTTTATGCCAGTTTGCAAGTATATTTATGATACTTTCTGGACTGTGTGAAATAAACACAGGAATCACATTTACATCCAGATATATTTTTATCTTATGGTCTTCTACTCTCTACTAGATGAATCATCATCTCCGACATCCACCGTTCGTTTTTTCGACGTTGATGTCTCATTCCATTGTGGGGCTGCAGCTATGATTTTGTTCCTTGAACCAGGAGGCCGTCCTCGCTTACGTCCAGATAGGTTAGCCAATCAAACCCTATTATCCTCGACAGTTAAACACGTACGGCTGTTGTGACCATCAGCTATGCCACATTTCTGGCACTTCCTGCTCATCTTCTTAGCTCCTTTCGCACCCAATTTAAAAACTTGTTGCTCACTACTTTTGATTGTTCTTCCCTTAGGCTTGGCCTTATCTGGTCTTGCTAAGTTTACACCTTCCATATGAAATTCCAGTTTCTACAAAACAAAGATATTAAGTCAGTTTTTATATTCACGTATTCCATCATATATTGTAGCAATGTTATTACCTTTCTAGCTTCTACATCCGTAGAACTACTATCAACCAGCTGAATGTCAGTGTTATGTTCCAATGTTAATATCGGCATATTACATTGATCATCCTTAGTATTGCATTCATTTGTATTAGACCCCATTAAAATTTCCTGTGAAATAAAGCAAAGTCCAGTCAAGACACAAATGTTATAGAGCAGCATATGTAATACATTATAAAGATTTGTTCCATACCTCGTTCCCATCATCTAATTTGCGTAAGTTGTCTATAGCCATTTTGTCTGTTTCATACGCTTCGACCTATATCATCATTACAAACATGGATCATTATCGACAAGTAATTATGCAAAATTCATATCAACACGATGTGCGTACCTGGATGTCATCGCAAGCACTTGTGCCACAACTCTCACCAGTACCTATATCAGGCTCCACACGCATCAATAACCCTAATAATTCGTTCATCATCTCTAGGGCTTTATCATTCCCAGCTTTAGACAGACTCGCATGGTGTACTACTTTCATTGCTTTTTTAAGCAACATCTTCTGTCTATATCATCTAGTTTCTCCATCTTTTCCTTTCAAATTCCTATCGTCTCTTGAAAAAGCCACATCTTGATGCGCGGAGTATGTGTATCGTTGCAAAATATACTCACTCGGGATCCTTTCAATTTGTAGATGCATGAAAGCGCGTACAAGATGAACACAAAATAGACCTATAATTGATTAAACATACATTATGTCATATATTAATTGCAAAACAGCTATGTATTCGTAATAATTTAGAATTTTATATAGAAATAATCGTTTAGTATAACATACCTGTATGCTCCCAATGCTTGCACTCACATGAATACTTTCCGGCATCCACATCAGCCCTTATTTTGAATTGGTGTTGACCCCAAACAATTTTATTTGATCTTGTAGTATGTTTCACCACCCAATCATGTTCATCACCCTCTGTATCACGGTCTATTCGGTATGCAGTTGCATATTTTACTGTCTCCTGGAACCTTGTCATCACAGCTCTAGTGTATGCCCTTGCAACTCTTATTTCAAACATATACAATGTAGTTGTATCCTTTAGACCCTACAAATTACACACTATAGTATTAATACCGTTTTGTTTTTAATAGCATAAAACATATGTTTATTAATTTTTTCACTTACCATGCATCCTAGTGCCTCTTTGGCCTCTTTCATCTTCCTACTATGCAGCAGCTTCATCATTTGCTTTACAAATTGATGAAGCGGTGTGTTTGCATCCACGTGGGCACTCTTCACCAACTTGTTCATGCTCTCGCTTCGTTGTGTAGAGACCATAAGACCACAATAGTCTCCTTTGAAAAATGCAGGTACCCAATCTTTGCGTATTTCATATAATCTGGCAAGGGTGTTGTTCTCGTGTAGCTGGAAATCATTTACCATCATTTGCCAGGCAGCCTCGAACTCCATTTCATTCAACGGATGATGTATTATAGATTGGAACCTTGTTTTGAAATCCATCTCCTCAAATCTTGCATACAATTCATTCAAGCGGGGCATATACCTGTTTTGCACATGCCACAAACACAATCGATGAATTGTGTTTGGGAATACTCTGCCTAGTGCGATTGACATAGCAGGGTCTTGATCTGAAATAGATAAATTTACATCACATTATGCAAGCCAATATGATATCATATAGTACGTGCCATAATTAATATGAGCCATCTATTGCAACATACCTGTCAACATCACTCGTGGTCCGTCACATCCCATGCATGTTTTGAACATATTGAAGACCCACTCGAATGTATCAATTGTCTCGTCTCCTAGTAAAGCAAACCCAAATATGATTTAGTGTTGATGTCTAGTGTTGAGGAGATGCCTAGTTCTAAATATGATTTGTCAGACAATGAGGTGTCTGAATCAAAACTAGTTGATGATGACACCAAGTCATTAAGGTTTGGCAATTCATTAATAGATGAGGCAACTCTTGCTCCTTTTATTCAGAAGGAGACTTTGTTGAGAGATCAAGTCTCTTTGTTAGGGAATGAGATGGTTCCAAGGCCTTAGTTTGATGAGTGTGTGGCGTTTAAGGACTTTGTAGTTGAATCAAAATGAAGGGAGGGACAACATGACCAACAACAACATTAGACAAGCCAAGACAGCTAGGCCCATGCCAGGAACTAGCAGACCCTGGCCCTGGTAGGCGGTGCCTATGCCAAGGGTGGTTTGACTATCTAGGAACGACCAGTGCATTGGGTAGTGGATCTAGGTCTTGCCAGGATCCCACCCATAAGAGCTTGTTTGGTTCTACCCCAATCCATATGGATTGAGGGGGATTGAGGAGGTTTCAATCCCTAGTAAGTCAAAAATTCTCTCAATCCGTATCAATCCCCTCCAATCCATATGGATTGAATATAACCGAACAGGCCCTAAAGTGGCAGGTTGGCGACCCAGTTGGCAACAGAGGAGCGAGGGCGGGCGAAGCAAGGCTCATGCTCGTGTCCGTGATAATCGCGATGGCAGCGGCCCCACACCAGGAATGGAGGGTAGCGGGCAGGCAGTGGCGGTCGCAACAACTAGGGAGGTGGGAGACATAATATAACCGCCCATTGGCGAGAAAGGGGTGAGGGGAGGAGTGAGGGAAGAGAACAGAGGTGGAGGCGTGCCGGCCATGGCACTCGCACTGATGGCTAGAAGGACGGGAGGCGACGGTAGCTAGAAAAAGAGAGAGAGGCTGGCTAGATACCATGTTAGAGTTGAACCCTAACCCATTGAGTGGCATTAATCTTACATATATAGAGTTACATGAGTTGCCATGAACCTTAGACATAATACAATAATCTAGCAACCACATCTTTCGAAATAGAATGCCATCTTTTCCTTCTTGGAAAATTGGTTTATATAGCGAGGACCTTCTCCAAACACACAAATTATACACAAGGAAAAGAGATAGGTTCATTAGCACGCCCAACATGTATAGATAGATTATCTTAATCCCCCGTCCCTTCGATATATATATATATATATATATATATATATATATATATATATATATATATATATATATAGTATTTAGAGCCCTCGGCTCTCTCTAACTAATGGAAGCCCCGACCAGAAACCGACCAGGTGCGCTGACCGCACCGTACCGACCAGGCGCGCAGGCTTTTTTGGCTCACTGTACCACCTAGTTACGTCAATTATAACTACGCGTTATGCTCAATCTTGTTACATTTTACACACTTTTGGTGTGCGCATGTTTCGTGGCATCTGGGCCCACAAAAAGATCGTGTCCCCGCAATCTGGGCAGCTTACGTCTATCAGGCCCACGAATCCAGGAACCGAGCACTCATTTTTTCAGCTCATCTCTCCTGTAACTCTAGCGGCGGTCAAACCCTAGCTAAATCACCACCGTCTGATTCTTCTCCTCCGCGCCCGTCGAACCCTAGACTAATCGCCGCCGTGAGCTTCTTCTCTACCGCGCCCGCCGAATACACAGAGATTCTCCCACCGTCGTTCCACCGCCGTCGCATTCTCCTTCTCCACCGCAGAGACCCGGACTCGCCTTCTCCGCCGCATAGACACCGTCGCCTTATTCTTCCTCTATGGGAAGGGACCCGGAATCGCGGAGGCAGTTGTTCCGCCCCTTCGTTCTTCTCCTCCGCAGAGACCGAGACCTCGATCTTGTCCACCGCGGCGGCCGAACGCCGAGTCCCCTACGCCGTCGTGAGCTCCATCCCCAACGTCGAGTCCCCTACGCATTTGACACAGCCACGCGTCGCCTTGAGTTGTCCCCTGCAGAGGGGTCCCGAAATCGGCCGGCCTCCAGGCACATCCACGCTCCGGTAAGTCATCAACCTTTAACTCTTACATTTGCATATTTACACAATCTGAATATTTTGCCAATTGCTTGATTTATCAAAAACCAATTCAGCATAAATTTATAGTTAAACAGAGACACAAATTTATACTATGCAATCTCTCACACGTTTATGCAGTTTACAATTGTCGGGGACCATAATTAGGGGTACCCTCAAGGCTCGTAATTCTCAACTGGTAACCCCCATCAGCATAAAGCTGCAAAGGCCTGATGGGTGCGACTAAGTCAGGGATCAGTCCATTCGAGCGACTCGATCACGCCTCGCCCGAGCCTAGCCTCGAACAAGGGCAGCCGACCCCGGAGGATTTCCGTCTCGCCCGAGGCCCCCCTCCAACGGCGAACATATTTCCGGCTCGCCCGAGGCCCTGCCTTCGCTAAGAAGCAACCCTAACCAAATCGCCGCACCGACCGACCAAATCGCAGGAGCATTTAATGCAAAGGTGGCCTGACACCTTTATCCTGACGCGCGCCCCCCAGCCGGCAGAGCCGAAGTGACCGCGGTCATTTCGCCGCTCCACTGACCGACCTGACAGAAGGACAGCGCCGCCTGCGCCACTCCGACTGCGGTGCCACTTGACAGAGTGAGACTGACAGGCAGTCAGGCCCTGCCGAAGGCACCATAGGAAGCTCCGCTTCGCCTGACCCAGGGCTCGGACTCGGGCTAAGTCCCGGAAGACGGCGAACTCCGCTTCGCCCGACCCAGGGCTCGGACTCGGGCTAAGTCCCGGAAGACGGCGAACTCCGCTTCGCCCGACCCAGGGCTCGAACTCGGGCTAAGTCCCGGAAGACGGCGAACTCCGCTCCGCCTGACCCAGGGCTCGGACTCGGGCTAAGTCTCGGAAGACGGCGAACTCCGCTCCACCCGACCCAGGGCTCGGACTCGGGCTAAGTCCCGAAAGACGGCGAACTCCGCTTTGCCCGACCCAGGGGAACCACATCCAACACAGCTTGCAATCGGGGCCGTCTAGCAGAGGAACCACATCCAACACGTGCGCAGCCAAGCCGGCTGACGGAAATGTCCCACATGAGGGCTTGTTCGGTTCTACCCCAATCCATATGGATTGAGTGGGATTGAGGGGGTTTCAATCCCTGGTAAGTCAAAATCCCCTCCAATCCATATCAATCCACTCCAATCCATATGGATTGAAAATAACCGAACAAGCTCTGAGGGGTGTCTCAGGCATGTACGTTCGATCGCGCAGTGGAAGCGCTGGCCGGAGCCCACCCATCAGCGTCTGATATGCGGGCATTAGGTGAAGGACCGAGCGAGGGATGCATGGCTGATGACATGCATGAAATCAGGAAGACGCCGGTTCGGCCATTTGGAATAAAGAATGGAAAAGGAGAATCTCGGGTGAGGTTTAGGAGAGGCTGAGTGGATCGTAGCTTTATTTTCTTTCTATATTTTTTCCTATTTATCTTGCTTTCTTTGATTTCTGTTTTCAAATTTTCAATTCAACTCTGAGTTTGGATTTCATATTCAAGTTAGGTGCACAAACAAACTCCGGCATGAGATGCAAGTATAATTTTATTTATTTGTACCCTACTTATTTAAATTAATTCTCACATTTGTGAAAAATAGGTAAATGATTCACACCAATAATTAAAGAGCCATTCATAACATTTAATTAATTTAATTAAGACCATAAATTTTAATCACATAAAATTATGTTTATTATTTACTTAGAAAAACAATATCTATATAACCTTTTATTTAATTTAGATTCTTAGAGAATATTTCTAAACTTCAAATTTAACAAAAGGTAGCCTTTGTAGGACTACCCCGAATTCTAATTTATCATTAGAAAACTTGTTTATAATTAATCTTGCGAGAACTCTTCCAAATACTCAGAATTTGAATTCTATGGTGTTACACCAATGGAGAAGCAAAAATCCTTGAAGTCTTGGCTGTCAAACTGCTTGCCGTTGTCAACTGTTAGTTCGGACGGTACTCCGAAGCGGCAAACAATGTTTTGCCAAAAGAATTTCTGGGCAGTTTTTGATGTTATTGTGGAAACAGCCCTTGCCTCGATTCATTTGGTGAAGTACTCGACAGCGACGAAGGCGAATTTAAGGTTCCCCTGAGCGGTGGGCAGGGGCCCGACAATGTCCAGGCCCCAGCGCTGGAGAGGCCATGTGTGGGCAATCAGCTTTGTATACTGCGAGGGGTTGCTTGACCGAGGAGAAAACTTCTGGTAGGCTTCGCAGGACCTGGTGACCCGATTTGCGGCGCAGATCATTGCGGGCCAGTAAAAGCCTTGGCGGATCACCTTAGCGGCTAGGGCCCTTGGCCCTGCGTGCGAGCCGCACGTGCCGTTGTGGACTTCGCGTAGGATCTGGATGCCCTCGGTTTCGGTGACGCACTTAAGCATTGGCTGACTGACCCCTTTCTTGTAGAGTTGGCCTTCGATCAGTGCGAAGTCTCGGCTTCGATGTCCGAAGCGTTTGGCCTCACTGATGTCGGTTGGATGATAGTACCCCTGTAGGAACAGGGTTATTGGTGCCCGCCAGTCTTCGGTCATGATAAGGTTGACTATGCGGTGGCCCTCGCTGTCATTAGTTATTTGGAGCCCTTCGGGGCTCCGGACGGCTGGCGTGCCGATGACGTGAAAGAATACGTCGGAGGGCAAGGACTCGCCCCTGGCGGTGGCCTTGGCCAATGCGTCGGCCTCTTCATTCTTGGCCCGATCCACATGCTGCAAGGTGAATCCCTTGAATTGTCTCTCGAGGCTTCGGATGGCCGCGAGGTATTGCATAAGTGCGGGGTCCTTTGCTGCATAGTCTTTCTCGACTTGGCCGGCAACTACCTTGGAGTCTGTTTTGATGATGCAGGTGGTGACTCCGAGGGCCCTTAGCTTGTGGAGGCCGAGGATGACTGCTTCATATTCTGCTATATTATTAGTGCATCTGTCGGATTCCAGAGCGAAGCTGAGGCGTGCTGCATATCTGTGCTTGACCCCGGCTGGTGAGGTGATGACTGCAGCGGCGCCTGCCCCCGCATGGCACCATGCGCCGTCGCAATGGATCGTCCAAACCTTTTCTGCGGACGGGTCTGGCTGTGTTATTGGCCCAGTCCAGTCGACGACGAAGTCTGCCAGGACTTGTGACTTGATGGTTGTCCTGGGCTCGAAGCTGATGTGGTAGCCGGATAGTTCGGCTGCCCACTTGGCAATCCTCACCGATGCCTCCGGGTTTCTGAACAATTCGCCGAGTCCCCTGTCTGTGGTGACTCGGACCTTGAATGCTTCGAAGTAGTGGCGCAGTTTGCGCGAAGACATAACGACTGCGTAGGCAATCTTCTCCAGCTCTGTCATGTTGCACTTGGACGGTGTCAGTACTTCGGAGACATAGTAAATAGGGCACTGCCTGACCACGCCCTCAACTGTCTGCTCCTGCACTAGTGTCGCGCTGACCGCATGCGACGAAGCCGCGACGTAGAGCAATAGGGGGAGCGAGGAGTCAGGGCTTGTGAGGACGGCCAACTCCGACAGGTACTGTTTTAGTGAAGCGAAGGCCGCTGCCTGCTCCGGTCCCCAGGCGAAGTCTTTTGCACCGCGAAGTGTTTTGAGGAAGGGAAGACTTCGCTCAGCGGACCTGGAGATGAATCTGTTGAGAGCGGCCAATCTGCCTGTCAGGCGCTGGACGTCCCTGGCGGACTGCGGAGGCGTCATGTTTACGATGGCCTGGATCTTGGTTGGGTTGGCCTCGATGCCGCGGTGTGATACCAGGTAGCCCAATATTTTGCCTTGGCGAACGCCGAAGACGCACTTTTCCGGGTTTAGGCGGAGTCGTGCGTCTCGCATGTTCGCGAATGTCTCGGCAAGGTCGGCGAGATGGTCCTCCTTGTTCTTGCTGGCGACGACGATGTCGTCTACATATGTAAATATATTTCTGCCAACTTGCCCTTCAAGCACTGTTTTGGTGAGTCTGGAGAAGGTGGACCCGGCGTTCTTGAGTCCCTCCGGCATTCTGATTGACATGGAGATAATCAACTCTACGCCAAGTACAGTAAATGCGAGTTCTGGATTGACGAGGTGCCATACCTTGGATATATCATTTCTAATGGAGAGATACCAGTGGATCCTACTAAAGTCAAGAAGATAGTGGCATGGAGCATACCCACTATAGTTACTAAGGTTCGGAGTTTCTTGGGATTAGCAGGCTATTATCGGAGATTTATTGAAGGATTTTCTAAGATTGCTAAGCCTATGACTTCGCTTTTGGAGAAAGGGAGAGAATTCAAGTGGGATGAGAAGTGCCAAGAAAGCTTTGATCAATTGAAGGAGAGACTAATGTCGCCACCAGTATTGATTATGCCAGATCTACAGAAGGGATTTGACATTTATTGTGATGCATGTGGCCAAGGACTTGGATGTGTGCTCATGCAAGAAGGACATGTGATTGCTTATGCATCTCGTCAGTTGTGGAAGCATGAATTGAACTACCCCACCCATGACTTAGAGCTGGCAGCAGTTGTGCATGCACTTAAGATTTGGAGACACTACATCATAGGAACTAAGTGCCAAGTATACACAGATCATAAGAGTTTGAAGTATATATTCACTCAGAAGGACCTCAACCTTAGGCAACGCCGTTGGTTGGAGCTCATTAAGGATTATGATTTGGAGATTCACTATCACCCGGGCAAGGCGAATTTGGTCGCAGATGCCTTGAGTCGGAAAGAACATGTTCACTCCGCTTTCGTTGTCCAGCTACCTGATGAATTAGCAAAAGACTTTGAGAGACTCAACCTGGGAATTGTTACTCACACTGAAGGAGTTACCATTGAGTTGGAACCTACCTTGGAGCAAGAGATTCGTAAAGGTCAGGTTGGTGATGCTAAGATTCAAGAGATTAAGGATCTGATCACGGATGGTCGAGTTCCGGAATTCACGGAGGATGAGCAAGGTACTATATGGTTCAAAGATCGGATATGTGTTCCAGAGATTGATAGCCTCCGTGAGACTATATTGAAAGAAGCTCATGATTCTGATTACTCAATCCACCCTGGTAGCACTAAGATGTATCAGGATTTGAAGCAAAAGTATTGGTGGTATGGACTGAAAAGAGATGTTGCTGCACATGTGGCTAAGTGTGATGTGTGTCAAAGAGTCAAGGCCGAACATCAAAGACCCGCTGGACTATTGCACCCATTGAAGATACCTGAGTGGAAATGGGAAGAAATTGGTATGGATTTCATTGTTGGACTACCCCGCACCCCTGCTGGGTATGACTCTATTTGGGTGATTGTGGACGGATTGACAAAAGTGGCTCATTTTATACCAATTAGGACTAATTACACGGGAGCCAAGCTAGCGGAATTGTATATGACTCGGATAGTTTGCCTACATGGTGTGCCTAAGAAGATCGTGTCTGATCGAGGATCACAGTTTACTTCTCGATTTTGGAAGAAGTTGCACGAGAGCTTGGATACACAGTTGAATTTTAGTTCAGCCTACCATCCCCAGACTGATGGACAGACAGAGAGAACTAATCAAGTGCTGGAAGATATGTTAAGAGCTTGTGCTCTCAAGCATGGTGGAAGTTGGGAGAAGAGCTTACCCTATGCTGAGTTTTCTTATAATAATAGCTACCAGGCTAGTTTGAAGATGTCACCATTTGAGGCTTTGTATGGCAGAAAATGCAGGACTCCCCTATATTGGGATCAAACTGGTGAAAGACAGTTCTTTGGGCCTGAGCTTATACAAGAGGCAGAAGAACAAGTTCGAATGATAAGGGAGAATTTGAGAATTGCACAATCAAGGCAAAAGAGCTATGCTGATAATAGGAGAAGACTACTGGAGTTTAAGGAGGGTGATCATGTCTATTTGAAGGTGTCACCACTTCGGGGTATGAGGAGATTTAAAGTTAAAGGAAAGTTGTCCCCTCGCTTCATTGGAACTTTCTTGATCTTAAAGCGAGTGGGAGAAGTTGCATATCAATTGGAGTTACCGGATCATCTCGCGGATGTTCATGATGTATTTCACGTATCTCAGCTGAAGAAATGTCTCAGGGTACCTGAGGAGCAGCTACCACTGGAGGACCTCAGTGTGCAAGATGACCTGACTTATGCGGAGTACCCTATCAAGATTTTGGACACTTTGACTCGAGTTACAAGGAATAAGGTGATTAAGATGTGCAAGGTACAATGGAGTCACCATGGTGAGGATGAAGCTACCTGGGAAAGAGAAGAAGAGCTTCGTATAGATTTTCCCCATCTTTTCCCTAGATCTTCTTAAATCTCGAGGACGAGATTATTTTTAAGGGGGGTAGGATTTGTAATACTCAAATTTGTATACACAGAATACATAGTGAATTCCTCAATTTCATGTGCCTTATTTGCATCATAAAAAGAGCACCCATATAATTGAGAGTGATTAATTAAAACCAATGATTCTAAAATAAACTAAAGTGCATCATGTTGGAGCTTTACATGTTTGTGCATTAAATAAAAATAATAAGGGTAATAATGAGACAATAATTCTAAAGGTTAGAATAATCCCTAAAATAAAATCTGGGTTTTGAAAAGGAGAAGAGAAATGATATAAAAATATAAATAATATACTATTAATTCCAAAATTTGTATTTTCATTTCACAATATAATGTGAGGATAACTTGGCACATGATTTGAATTTAAATCTGAATTTAAATTGGAATTTTGGGAATTAGAGGAGAAGAGCACTAGTACCACAAAATAGATATCGAAATAAATAAATAAGTAAAACTCCCTCAGACCATGAATAAGATGTACATTTTATGAGAAAATAAATGAACCAGAAAGTTTGGATTCAAAATTGGAATTTAAATTTGAAAGCAAAAGAAAGGAAAGTGAAATTATAAAAGAAAAATAAAAAGAAAAACGAATAGGGAGCTTACTGGGCCGGGACACTATTTTCGGCCCACGCTGTCTCTGGGATATCTCCCCGCCGCCCCGCTCGCTCACTTCACGCGAGTGTGTTGCGGCGCTGTGTGGCGGGCCCGCGTGTCAGCCGGTGGCCCTAGAGATCAGGCGATGGCCTCACTGCTGGTGGAGCCCATGGTGCAGAACCATCTTCCACCACTCCGCGCATGGCGGAAGGCTACATCTACTGTGCCGAGTATCCTGGCCCTGGCTGACCCGGCAATCCGCGCAGCCTAGTGAGCGCCATGCCCTCTGCCACTTGCTTGTGGGACCGGACGTCGGGGGATCCTCCCTCGGGTTGTTGAGCCACCCCCGATGGCGACGGATCCACCGCGAGAAAACAGGACCAGCATCGGGTGGGGAGCTCTCGCGTTCGGGGTGTTTGCCATGGCTATATCATCGGCACCCTCCGTCGCCCTGAGCGAGCACACCCTGATTCCTCGCGACTGCCAACAAAACCACCATTACCGCCAGCCGAGCTACGGGAATCCGCGCGCCACAATCACGCGTCCGCCAGGAAGCTTGGAGGGGGGCTGGACTCACTTCTCGGCAAAGCTCATTGTCGCACACGAAGTCGGCGTTTCGAGTGCGCAACGGAACCGGGAGTGGCCGGATCTTCACCGGACCGGAATCTCGGCGTCGAACAGATCGCGGCGCCAAGACCTCGGGTGAGAATCCTTAGCCGCTTCGGCTTTATTCGTCCATGCCTGAAGTACTCCGTAGGTTAGGGTTCCAGGGCTCTAACAACTAGTGCGTCGAGAGCTGGTGACCATGTTCCGTAGACGCCGCTGTTCTGGGAACTCGCTTCGCCATGGTGGAGCGCAGGGAGGAAAATGAGTCGTAGGCCGTAGATCGGCTCATGGATGGCTCAGATTATGGCGCGCACACTCTTTCACTCAGCCAGAGTCAGAACCGTTGGATTGGGCTCCAAGGGTGGGATGGAAACGAGTTGTAGACCACACCAAATCTGAACCCTAGATCTCCCATCCGAGGGCTATCCTCGCGATGTGTCGTAAGGCGCGCACGGTTTTAATCGGGGGCGTAAGATGTTGATCGGATGGCTGTAGTACGCGCATACCCTTTCACTGACGCAAATTGCGTAAAAGACCCTGTGTTCTAGTGAAAGTAACCCGCGCTCCGTTTTGGTGGATGGCTGAGTCTGGGGAGTTTTCATAGATGTGCCCCTGCACTTCCCAGAAAATGACGCCTAGTCCAGTTAATTAATAAAACCAGAAAAATAGTTTAAAAATAGTTTTTAGTACATATTTAAATGCAGAAACTTGTTTAATTTGTAGGAAATACATATGAACTCCAAATTGGACCATTCCAGTTCCTATAATATTGTAATATTATTCTCTATCAAATAGTACCACTGTTTTCACATGAAATACACATTAAAAATTTATTTCTCACTTAACCCTATATTAAATGCATAAAATCTTTGGAAATGCATAACTTAAAATATATAACTCCAAATTTAATGATTCCAGTTCCTGTGATCTTATTTTAATGTCTAGTTTATTACTGTATATTCTACTTGCATGTTTGATGTGATGTTAATT
The DNA here is from genome assembly GCF_902167145.1 of Zea mays. Classification (NCBI taxonomy): domain Eukaryota; kingdom Viridiplantae; phylum Streptophyta; class Magnoliopsida; order Poales; family Poaceae; genus Zea; species Zea mays. Next base: position 67,029,313 of record NC_050096.1, on the reverse strand, counting down.
TATGCTATGTTATGTATGTATTGTGTTGATGTGAGTAGACGAGCAAGCCACTGTGGAATCTGAGGTTCAACAAGTTGAGACTGCTGAGCAGGAGCTCGTGGAAGGCAAGTTGTGCCCTTGATCACTTCTTTTACCCATTCATGTTCTTATTAATCATAATGATCTGCATAGGATAATTTTGATGGGACCCAATAGGATACCCTAGAGTTTGACTATCTTTATACCTTGCTTCACCACTGGTTTTACTACTAAGTTTTTGGGTAGTACATGCTATTGCTTTATGTGGATTTGGGTATAAAGATATTTATCACTCATTTTTACACTTGTTATTGTATGTTCATTATTTTATGTTCATGATAAGATCATTATGTTAATGGGAACATGGAGAACCACCCGGGAAAACAGTGCTACCACAAGGGTATAATGGGACGCCCTTGGCTGATTAACTAGGAAAGCTAGTGGAGGGCTGCCTTACCCGAAAGGGGCAAGGGCAGTAGGGGAGTGGTCAGTGTAGGGAGGTCCTTGGGTTGATTTTGCTGCGATGGCGGTCAGGCAAGAACCTTGCACTGGAGCTTCCTATAAACTGTAGCGGGTAGTCTGAAGCTAGTGGAACTTTGTAAAGGCCTCGTAGTGGTACCCTGCCTCGCTTCCTCGGTAGAGGTGTATGGAGTCTGATCAACTCCGTGGCAAATGGGTAACACGACTTGTGGGTAAAGATGCGCAACCTCTGCAGAGTGTAAAACTGGTATACTAGCCGTGCTCACGGTCATGAGCGGCTCGGACACTCACATGATTAAATTATGGAACTTAAACTTAACCTGTCATGTCATTGCATTTGGGATTATTTTATTATTACTTTTACTTATTATTACTATGGTTTGGTATTTACTTACACTTAGTAATTGCTAATAAAATTTTGACCAACTTATAAAAGCAATGCTCAGCTTCAGCCTTTATTTCATTGATCAGCCTTACACTTCATGAACTCCCACCTTTGGTGAGTTCATGTCACATTATTCCCCACGACTTGTTGAGCTATGAACGTATGTGAGCTCACTCTTGCTGTCTCACACCCCCCCCACAGGAGAAGAGCAGGTGGTTCAGGAGGAGCCACAAGGCGAGGAGTATGATCTGATCTAGGTGGCGTTTCTCAGTTGACATTTGCGCCGACGATCCTTAATTTGTTTTATATTCATTATTTTATTTTGTAATAAGTCTTCCGCTATGTAATAAATACTCTGATGTTTTATGACATTTATCTCTATACACTCTGTTATTGTATATGTTGTCTTCTTGGCGCATGTATGAGATGCACCCGGCTTTGTTCCTTAAAACCGGGTGTGACACGAGGTGAGGTCTTCGCTGATAGTGACTGTCTGCTTGGGCGTGGCCTGATCGAGGGGGACAGTCTTGGTCCTGTCTTGGCTCTGCAGCTGTGCCTTGTCGTGCTGTTTATCGGTTGGGCTGGCGGGCGCGGGGACCTCGCGCTGGGCCGTGAGGCAATGCACGTTTCTCTGACCGGGCACGAAGTCCCGCTCTATGTTGCGCGCCGTCTGTTGGTTGCCGTAGACCGTAATGACGCCTAACGGACCTGGTATCTTCATACATAGGTACAGTCCGTGAATGACGGCTTCGAACTTATTGATGGAGCCCCGACCCATGATGGCGTTGTATGGATATACCATATCCACGATATCGAAAGTCACTTGCTCACTTCGGGCATTGGGTGCTACACCGAAGGAGAGGGGCAACTCTATTTTGCCGACGGGAAAGGTGCCCTTGCTGCCGAAGCCATACAACAGGTTGTCCGAAGGCTTGAGCAGGCTGTGGCTTATACCCATGCGGTCGAAGGCATGGAGGAAGATGATGTCCGCCTGACTGCCATTATCGACTAGGACTTTGTGTAGGTCCCAGCCTGCCACGCTGCAATTGATAACCATGGCGTCGATGTGGGGGGCGCTGCGCAGGTCGACGTCTCGTGCGTCGAAGGTTAGCGGTATGTGGGACCACTTTGTCTGCACGACTGGGACAGTGACGGCGACATGGTTGATGCTGCGGTAGTGGTCCCGCTTCTGCCGCTTGGTGTCGAAGTCAGTGCTGGACCCCCCAGTTATCATGTGAATGACTCCGCGATATGGTTGATCGGCGAAGTCTTCTTGCTTTGGGGCGTGGGGGATGTTTTGATGTTGCTGGTGTGGTGGTGGGGGTGGGGGAGGTACGATTTGTACTTCCTGATGGTGTTGGTAAGCGTGGTGCGGTGGATGCGGGGCGGGGGCGTGGATGTATGGTGGGGGGGTTGCTGGTAAGTGTGTGCGACAACTCTGGGGTTGTCGGCTGGCTGCGCCCGTGCCATTCTGTCCCTGGTGGCCTTTGTTTTGGGGCAGTCTTTGGTTTGGTGGGCGCAGTCTTCGCCATGGAAGAGGCAGTAGAATCGGCGCGGCGGCTGCGCACGCCCTCGACCCCTACCACGAGTTCCATTTCCGCGGCCCTGGGGGGGATATTCCTGGCGACGAGGGGGTCAGCAGCGGGGTGCTAGTTGGCGATGTTGTGCACTTGCTGCTGATTGCGGCCGTCTCGACCGGAGTCTGGCTGCGGAGTCCTCGTCCACGTGCGGCTGGACTGTGGAGCATCTTTGGGTTTCCGCTGTGACTCAACCTTGCGCTGGTGGAGCTCTTCGGATTTGGCATATTTTTCGAAGAGCTGATATAGCTCCTGGAGGTTCTTGGGCGGATCTCTGATACAGTGGCTGTAGAGGACGCCGGTGCGAAGGCCACTGATAGCGTAGTGGATAGCGATCTGATCATCGACTGAGGGCAGATGTGACTTGAGTGTTAAAAATTTGCGGTAATACTCCCACAGAGTCTCCTTTTCCAGCTGCTTGCAAAGCGAGAGCTCGGCCAAGGCGTCGGTGTCTGGGCGGTACCCTTGGAAGTTGAGTAGGAACTTATCCCGGAGGCTTCTCCAGGAATCAATGGACAGCGGAGGCAACCTGGTGAACCAGGTGAGAGCTGGGCCCTCCAGGGCGATGATGAAAGACTTCGCCATTGTGGCGTCGTCCCCTCCGGAAGATGCAACGGCTACCTGATAACTCATTATATATTGTGCTGGGTCGGTGCTGCCGTTGTACTTGGGATATGCCCCTGCCCGGAAGTTAGCTGGCCAAGGCGTCACTTGCAGGTGTGGCGCCAGGGGACTTCGCTCGTCGAGGTAGTTGACCCCTTGGAATGGCGCGGCGTGCGGGAAGGTATGGTTGCGCTGGGGGAAACGCGGGGCTTCCTGTTGTGCGCGGTCTTGCAGGGGTGGCCCATGCTGCAGGCCGAGGTGGCCTTCGCACGTGTCTTCCAGTTGTGCGCGCTGCTGGAGGGGTGGCACATGCTGCAGGCCAAGGTGGCCTTCGCGCTGCATCAGCGCGATCTCCCGCTCAAGGTCTTGGGCCTTCTGCTCTTCGTCGCATATCATTTGCCACACTTTGGCTAGTGCACACACGCGCTGGCGCTTGGCCTCTAGTATCTCTTTCTGGCTCTGGAGATTGCGGTTCTTGAGGCGCAGGGCGCGCAGTTGTAGCTGTTCTTCCGCTGAGACGCCGAGGACTTCACCATCCTCGGTGAGGTCCGCGCCCTCCAGTGAGGCGAAGCCTGGGGGTGGCTGCGATTGTCCTTCAGGGCCGCAGGTGCGGAGAGTGTCGTCTTCGCAGGTGCGGGGAATGTTGTCTTCAGTGGCCTCCTGGTTGGTGGATTGGGTGAGGGCGAGGGCCTTGCCCTTTCTTGCGGCAAGCAGTGCTGCCTTCGCGGCCTCGTCAGCCTTCGGGTTAGCTCTCTTGGGTGCCATCGCGGGTGGCGTCTTTGCCTTCGCCCCAACACCCACGTCATTTGGATTCAGCCTCAACCCGCCTAGCGACCTCGCTTTGGCGGGCGCTCTCGTAGAGGCGAGTCCAAACCCTCTGGGGTTTCGCATGCGGTCGCCTTGGGACCGGCTGACGGGCGTCTCGACCTACGGGCCCTCTGGGTCCGAGGAAGACGACGACCCCAGCATCTGTTGGGATTTCTCTGGACTTGGCAACCCCAGTGCCATGCGGGACTTCATGACTACATGTGACTACTGCCTCTTCGACTGTTCCGACGGTAGCCGCAGCCTCGGCGACGAGGACTGCGGCCCAAGCTGCGAATGTTTCCATGTCGATCTAGGGGGTCCCCCCGAAGGCAATCATCTTGGCATGCCGGAGGACGGTGATCTCCCTAGGCCGGCGCCCCGCGTTGACATCCCACGGGAGCTAGCTGTGGTCCCCGTTCAGGCGGGGGGCCATGACCCACAACTCGAGCAAATCCGCGGGGTACAGGCCAGGCTCGACGAGGGAGCAGGAGCGCTTGAGCCGATCCGCCGGGACGTCGGGCAGGCATGGGCGGGCCAACCCCCGACCGGAGAAATACGTCATCTGCCCCAGAGCTTCCAACACCGCGTCGCCGACGACGTCAGGGTCAGGCCGCCACCCGCATCTAGTGGGGTCGGCCAGAACCTGGCTGCAGCAGCGATGCTTCTCCGCGCGATGCCGGAGCCATCAACCACCGAGGGCCGGCGAATCCAGGGGGAACTCAAGAATCTCCTGGAAGGCGCCGCGGTCCGACGGGCTGAGAGCTCTGCCTCCCGAAGGCAGGGACACCCCTCGGAACATCATGCCGCGACTTCCCGATTCATGCGGGAAGCCTCGGTCTACACCGGGCGCACGCGCAACACCGCGCCTGCGGCCCCGGGCCGCCTCGGCAACGAGCACCATCACCGCGATCGTCGGGCCCACCTCGACGAGAGGGTGCGCCGAGGCTACCACCCCAGGCATGGGGGACGCTACGACAGCGGGGAGGATCGGAGTCCCTCGCCCGAACCACCCGGTCCGCAGGCCTTCAGCCGGGCCATCCGACGGGCACCGTTCTCGACCCGGTTCCGACCCCCGACTACTATCACAAAGTACTCGGGGGAGACGAGACCGAAACTGTGGCTCGCGGACTACCGTCTGGCCTGCCAACTGGGTGGAACGGACGATGACAACCTCATCATCCGCAACCTCCCCCTGTTCCTCTCCGACACCGCTCGCGCCTGGTTGGAGCACCTGCCTCCAGGGCAGATCTCCAACTGGGATGACCTAGTCCAAGCCTTCGCCGACAATTTCCAGGGCACGTACATGCGCCCCGGGAATTCCTGGGATCTCCGAAGCTGCCGGCAGCAGCCGGGAGAGTCCCTCCGGGACTACATCCGGCGATTCTCGAAGCAGCGCACCGAGCTGCCCAACATCACCGACTCGGATGTCATCGGCGCGTTCCTCGCCGGCACCACCTGCCGCGACCTGGTGAGCAAGTTGGGTCGCAAGACCCCCACCAGGGCGAGCGAGCTGATGGACATCGCCACCAAGTTCGCCTCCGGCCAGGAGGCGGTCGAGGCTATCTTCCGAAAGGACAAGCAGCCCCAGGGCCGCCCGTCGGAAGATGCTCCCGAGGCGTCAACTCAGCGCGGCGCCAAGAAGAAAGGCAAGAAGAAGTCGCAAGCGAAACGCGACGCCGCCGACGTGGACCTTGTCGCCGCCGCCGAGTACAAGAACCCTCGGAAACCCCCCGGAGGTGCCAACCTCTTCGACAAGATGCTCAAGGAGCCGTGCCCCTATCACCAGGAGCCCGTCAAGCACACCCTTGAGGAGTGCGTCATGCTTCGGCGCCACTTCCACAGGGTCGGGCCACCCGCGGAGGGTGGCAGGGCCCGCGACGACGACAGGAAGGAAGATCACCAAGCAGGAGAGTTCCCCGAGGTCCGCGACTGCTTCATGATCTACGGTGGGCAAGCGGCGAATGCCTCGGCTCGGCACCGCAAGCAAGAGCGCCGGGAGGTCTGCTCGGTGAAGGTGGCGGCGCCAGTTGACCTAGAATGGTCCGACAAGCCCATTACCTTCGACCAAGCCGACCACCCCGACCACGTGCCGAGCCCGGGGAAATACCCGCTCGTCGTCGACCCCGTCGTCGGCGACGTCAGGCTCACCAAGGTCCTTATGGACGGAGGCAGCAGCCTCAACATCATCTACGCCGAGACCCTCGGGCTCCTGCGTGTCGATCTGTCCTCCGTCCGAGCAGGCGCTGCGCCCTTCCATGGGATCATTCCCGGGAAGCGCGTCCAGCCCCTCGGACAACTCGACCTCCCCGTCTGCTTCGAAACACCCTCCAACTTCTGAAGGGAGACCCAGACATTCGAGGTGGTCGGGTTCCGAGGGACCTACCACGCGGTACTGGGAAGACCATGCTACGCGAAGTTCATGGCCGTCCCCATCTACACCTACCTGAAGCTCAAGATGTCGGGCCCCAACGGGGTCATCACCGTCGGCCCCACGTACAAACACACGTTCGAATGCGACGTGGAGTGCGTGGAGTACGCCGAGGCCCTCGCCGAGTCCGAGGCCCTCATCGCCGACCTGGAAAGCCTCTCTAAGGAGGTGCCAGACGTGAAACGTCATGCCGGCAACTTTGAGCCAGTGGAGACGGTTAAGGCCGTCCCCCTCGACCCCAGCGGCGACGCCTCCAAGCAGATCCGAATTGGCTCCGGGCTCGATCCCAAATAGGAAGCAGTGCTCGTCGACTTTCTCCGCGCGAACGCCGACGTCTTCGCGTGGAGTCCTTCGGACATGCCCGGCATACCGAGGGATGTCGCCGAGCACTCGCTGGACATTCGAGCCGGAGCCCGACCCGTCAAGCAGCCTCTGCGCCGATTCGACGAGGAGAAGCGCAGAGCCATATGCGAGGAGATCCACAAGCTAATGGCGGCAGGGTTCATCAAAGAGGTATTCCATCCCGAATGGCTTGCCAACCCTGTGCTTGTGAGAAAGAAAGGGGGGAAATGGCGGATGTGTGTAGACTACACCGGTCTCAACAAAGCATGTCCGAAGGTTCCCTACCCTCTGCCTCGCATCGATCAAATCATGGATTCCACTGCTAGGTGCGAAACCCTGTCTTTCCTCGATGCCTACTCAGGGTATCATCAAATCAGGATGAAAGAGTCCGACCAGCTCGCGACTTCTTTCATCACGCCCTTCGGCATGTACTGCTATGTCACCATGCCGTTCGGCTTGAGGAATGCGGGTGCGACGTACCAGCGGTGCATGAACCATGTGTTCGGCGAACACATTGGCCGCACGGTCGAGGCCTACGTCGATGACATCGTAGTCAAGACGAGGAAAGCTGCCGACCTCCTTTCCGACCTTGAAGTGACATTCCGATGCCTCAAGGCGAAAGGCGTCAAGCTCAATCCCGAGAAATGTGTCTTCGAGGTGCCCCGAGGCATGCTCTTGGGGTTCATCGTCTCCGAGCGGGGCATCGAAGCCAACTCGGAGAAGATCGCAGCCATCACCAGCATGGGGCCCATCAAGGACTTGAAAGGCGTAAAGAGGGTCATGGGATGTCTCGCGGCTCTGAGCCGTTTCATCTCACGCCTCGGCGAAAGAGGTCTACCTCTGTACCGCCTCTTAAGGAAGGCCGAGTGCTTTACTTGGACCTCCGAGGCCGAGGAAGCTCTCGGGAACTTGAAGGCGCTCCTCACAAAGGCGCCTATCTTGGTGCCTCCAGCTGCCGGAGAAGCCCTCTTGGTCTACGTCGCCGCGACCACTTAGGTGGTTAGCGCCGCGATTGTGGTCGAGAGGCAAGAAGAGGGGCATGCATTGCCCGTTCAGAGGCCAGTTTACTTCGTCAGCGAGGTACTGTCCAAAACCAAGGTCCGCTACCCACAAGTTCAGAAGCTGCTGTATGCAGTGATCCTGACACGGCGGAAGTTGCGACACTACTTCGAGTCTCATCCGGTAACTGTGGTGTCATCCTTCCCCCTGGGGGAGATCGTCCAGTGCCGAGAGGCCTCGGGTAGGATTGCAAAGTGGGCGGTGGAAATCATGGGCGAGACAATCTCGTTCGCCCCTCGGAAGGCCATCAAGTCCCAGGTTTTGGCGGACTTCGTGGCCGAATGGGTCGACACCCAGCTACCGACGGCTCCGATCCAACCGGAGCTCTGGACCATGTTTTTCGACGGGTCGCTGATGAAGACGGGAGCCGGCGCAGGCCTACTCTTCATCTCGCCCCTCGGGAAACACCTACGCTATGTGCTACGCCTCCATTTCCCGGCGTCCAACAATGTGGCTGAGTATGAGGCTCTGGTCAACGGGTTGCGGATCGCCATCGAGCTAGGGGTCCGGCGCCTCGACGCCCGCGGTGACTCGCAGCTCGTCATCGACCAAGTCATGAAGAACTCCCACTGTCGCGACCCGAAGATGGAGGCCTACTGTGATGAGGTTCGGCGCCTAGAGGACAAGTTCTACGGGCTCGAGCTCAACCACATCGCTCGGCGCTACAACGAGACTGCGGACGAACTGGCTAAAATAGCCTCGGGGCGAACAACGGTTCCCCCGGGCGTCTTCTCCTGGGATCTGCACCAACCTTCCGTCAAGATCGACGACACGCCCGAGCCTGAGGTGCCCTCGGCCCAGCCCGAGGTACCCCCGGCATAGCCCGAGGCACCCTCAGCTCGGCCCGAGGCGACCTCGGTTAAGCCCGAGGTACCCTCGGCCCCCGAGGGTGAGGCACTGCGCGTCGAGGAGGAGCGAAGCGGGGCCACGCCTGATCGAAACTGGCAGACCCCGTACCTGCAATATCTCCACCAAGGAGAGCTACCCCTCGACCGAGCCGAGGCTCGGCGGGTGGCGCGGCGCGCCAAGTCGTTCGTCTTGCTGGGCGATGAGAAGGAGCTCCACCACCGCAGCACCTCAGGCATCCTCCAGCGATGCATCTCCGTCGCTGAAGGTCAGGAACTCCTGCGAGAGATACACTCGGGGGCTTGCGGCCATCACGCAGCGCCTCGAGCCCTTGTCGGGAATGCTTTCCGACAAGGCTTCTACTGGCCGACGGTGGTGGCCGACGCCACTAGAATTGTCCGCACCTGCGAAGGGTGTCAATTCTATGCGAAGCAGACCCACCTGCCCGCTCAGGCTCTACAGACGATACCCATCACCTGGCCCTTTGCTGTGTGGGGTCTGGACCTCGTCGGCCCCTTACAGAAGGCGCCCGGGGGCTACACGCACCTACTGGTCGCCATCGACAAATTCTCCAAGTGGATCGAGGTCCGACCTCTGAACAGCATCAGGTCCGAGCAGGCGGTGGCGTTCTTCACCAACATCATCCATCGCTTCGGGGTCCCAAACTCCATCATCACCGACAACGGCACCCAGTTCACCGGCAGAAAGTTCTTGGACTTCTGCGAGGATCACCACATCCCGGTGGACTGGGCCACCGTGGCTCATCCCATGTCAAATGGGCAAGTAGAGCGTGCCAACGGCATGATTCTACAAGGGCTCAAGCCTCGGATCTACAACGACCTCAACAAGTTCGGCAAGCGATGGATGAAGGAACTCCCCTCGGTGGTCTGGAGCCTGAGGACAACGCCGAGCCGAGCCACGGGTTTCACGCCGTTCTTCCTAGTCCACGGGGCCGAGGCCGTCTTGCCCACAGACCTGGAATACGGCTCCCCGAGGACGAGGGCCTACAGCGATCAAAGCAACCAAGCTAGCCGAGAAGACTCGCTGGACCAGCTGGAAGAGGCTCGGGACAAGGCCTTACTACACTCGGCGCGGTACCAGCAGTCCCTGCGACGCTACCACGCCCGAGGGGTCCGGTCCCGAGACCTCCAGGTGGGCGACCTAGTGCTTCGGCTGCGACAAGACGCCCGAGGGAGGCACACGCTCACGCCCCCCTGGGAGGGACCGTTCGTCATCGCCAAGGTTCTGAAGCCCGGAACGTACAAGCTGGCCAACAGTCAAGGCGAGGTCTACGACAACGCTTGGAACATCCAACAGCTACGTCGCTTCTACCCTTAAGATGTTTTCAAGTTGTTCATATACCTCGCACCCACGCAAAGTTTAGCCATCAAGGAAGGGTCGGCCTCGCCTCGGCAAAGCCCGACCCTCCCTCGGGGGATAAAAGGGGGGAACCCCCTCTGCGTTGAAATTTCCTCGAAAAAAGATCTCTTCTGCCAGAATGTCTTTCGTGCTTTTTGACTACTTCGAAAAGTGGATCCTGAAAACGACGGAGTACACGTAAGCAGCCAAGGCTGATCGAGCCGAGGGACTCCTACGCCTCCGGGATACGGATACCTCACTCATCACCTTCTGCGATAAGTAACTCACGTTCGGATAAGTGATTCCGCGGATCGAACAAGTCTTCACGTTCGGAAGTTCTTCTACCGAAGCGATCCTTCGAGCCTTCTCGACTGAGTAGGTGACAGAGCCTCATGGACGGGTAAAAGTGCGCGTAAGCGGCAAGGCCAACCGAGCCGAGGGACTCCTACGCCTCCGGGATACGGATACCTCACTCATCACCTTCCGCGAGAAGCAACTCTCGCTCGCACAAACATCCCTGTTACCGACAAAAAAGTCCAGATACTCGAAACAAGAGGAAAAGAGACGCAGCTTTACAACACAGCGAGGGTGTGTGTTCTGGCCTCGGCGGCCGCAGGAGACACACGCTACAAGACAATCTGATCCTGCAGGCTCGGGTCTTGACGCTGGAAGGGGGCAGCAGCACCCTCGGCATCGACGACACCTTCGGCGAGGTCCGACCAGGCCTCGAACGGCGACGCGGTCCAAGGATCTCCACTCTAAAGGACGACGTCATCACCATGCCCGGGCAATCGCTGCCAGGGTCTTCTCTGGGAATCCGGCCCGAGCAGGAGGCTCGGCCGGTCGCCCCAGGGCCTCGGCCAGCCGTCCTCCGAGGGCGCCAGCCCGACCCGAGGCTTCGGCTGGTCAACCCCAGTGTCGGTCCCGCTAACGGACGACCCGGCTAGGCTCCAGCCAACCAGGTTTCATTTTCGAGCCAACTCTGCCCCTGTTCATGCTGATATCGCTACCCCTGGCCTCGGCTCATCCAAGAGCGGCCAAGGGGTCCCTTTAACTAAGCTAGAGGAGCCTCGGACAACAAGGTCGACCGAGCCGAGGGACTCCTACGCCTCCGGGATACGGATACCTCACTCGTCACCTTGACATGGGGCGACTCACGCTTGGTGAAGCGGTTCAGACAACCAACAGGCGAGTCTTAGTGCTCGAAAATGAGGAAAAAACACGGCTCCGTGCCAAAACTACATACATGTTCAGGCCTCGACAGCCACAATGAACAAAAACACTGGCATTCAAAGTGCCATTACAAACGGAAACGCTGGTTCCGTCCCCGCGGGTATGAACAACCTCGAGCCTGCGGGGCGACGAACACCGGGGGACCCGCCAGCGACCTCTACAGCCGCAGCCATGGTCCCAGGTGGACGCGGCCGCCGGAGGGCTCTCGTTCGCGTTCCCGCTCAAGGGACGCGAACCAACTATTAAAGCCAAAGAGCGGGCCGCTCCCAAGCACACCGGCAGGTCCTCGCTGCCGTCCTCGCCGCGAATGCAAGGAAGAGGGCGGAATGTTGCATCCTAGCTGGACAGCAACAGTTCGCCTTCCCCGGCATGGCTGGAGGACATCTCCGCCGCAGAGCTGGAGGGTGTTTGCCACCACCAGAAGCTGGAAGAAGAGGTGGCCCGCCGACCCGCGCAGGAGGTAGAGCCCCGGCTCGCCTCGCTCCCCGCCTCAGCAAGGATGACGAACACCCTCGACGCTGAGGGCGGGATGGAGATCACAGCCCGGCTTGCCTCTCCCCATCCAGGAGCTGGAGGTCACCGTCTTGGGTGACCACCAGCGGAGGGGTGCAACCGGGCTGTGTGATGAAAATCCTTGAAGCTGAACGATGGCTGAAAGGTACCAACTCCCGCGGAGTTGCGTTCCCCCGACGACAAGGCAGAAAGACAGCGGGTATCCCCCATCCGGGGGCTTGGAAGGTGGAAAGACATGATGCATAAGGGAGCACGAAGACATGGTCGCCTTCCAAGGGGGTCACCCTCCTTTTAAAGGCGACTATCCCTACTTGCGTCCCCGGCCGTCACGGGCTGAGTCTTCTCCAACACGCTCCAAGGCCCTCCCCTGCGGCGCGGGGGCTGGGTCCCACATGTCATGCAAGCCGGCTCAGAGCAGAAGAAGCCAAACCGCCGTGCGCGGTGCGCACAACCGCCCATCGGTTACAAGTGACCCTCCACTTTTGCCCGGACCAACGGGCGAAAGGGGCGGGCAGCCATGCAGGTGGCATGCAACCGCGCCAAGTGGGCGCGCTTCTCCGACTCCCAACACGCCCAGCATGGAGGCCCAGGCCCACGTGTCATACAACCGGCGCGCCGAATGCTTCGTGCATGCAACTGCACCGCCACTTGCGCCACCACCGCGCCTCCTCGATTGTGGAACCAATACCGCGACTCGAGGCAACCCAGCGCACGACCCAGCAGCGCCAGCCTGGCGCGGCGGTCAGTGCGGCCAAAAATGGGCCGGCAGTAATGACGGTGGCAGGCGGACGGGAGCAGCGGTCACGTCGTCAGCCAAGCTCACGTCCCATCCGGGGGCAGCAAGAGAACCCTCTCTCACGGCATGAAGACAACGCGCCCGTGTTCCGTTCCTCGAACGGCTCGCGCACGCGCAACGGCCGCCCCGCGAACCACTCGCCCCGTTGCATTAACTCCGCGGCGGGACAGGCGGCACCTCTGGCAGGAGAAGCAGGCGACGCTTCGCCTTCGCCATAATAACCGCGCCAAAAAAAGGTACGTCGCGTCGTTCGATTTCGTATCCTTTTCCTTTTTCCTCTTTCTCTCTCTTGCAACAGGGACCGGGAAAGGGGGATACCCCGAAAAGGATCCTTCCCTGTGAAGGAACCAGGCTCCGAGCCACCCTACTGATCAGAGGTTCGAAGGCTGGCCCCCCGGAAGGGTTCGACAGTCGCCTCAGATCGCGTGGGCCCTACACCCACTACTGGTCAGAGGTTCAAAGGCCAGCCCCTCGGAAGGGTTCCACGGCCGCCTCAGGCTACTCGGGCTCCGCGCCCATTACTGATCAGGGGTTCGAAGGCTGGCCTCCGAAGGGTTCACAGCCGCCTCAGACGCCGAGCGAGGGATGACCATGGGTACATTCGATACATAACCAAGGCTCGGGCTGCGCTCCCGAGGTACCCTAGGACATTTTAGAGACCAGCGGGAACGATCTTGTAACGGAATCCCATCAGAGGGAGGCATCGAGCCCTCGGACCCCGTCGCCAGGGGACCGGGTCCGGCAGATCACCCGCAGGTACTTTTGGGCGTGCCTCTGGGCCCCTAGCCGACCCCTAACGAACGGGGCACGGACGTCCACTCGGATTACCCGCTTGCAGCTCACCGGAGACACCATGTTCGGCGCCCATCGAGGGCAACATGGCGCTTTCCCCCCTCCTCCTTGCGGAAAGGCGACGCAGGGGCGTATGTAAAAAAGCCGAGTCTGTCCCTGATCGCCCTCTCGCCCTGAGCAGAGGCTCGGGGGCTGCTCTCGCAAACCCGGCTCCGGCCGAACCGTTGACAGCGTCAACATACCAGCCCGAGAACTTGGGACCCGACTGTACACCCGGGCTACGGCCAGCTCGCATGAGGGAACAACCAGACCAGCCGAAGCATTACGCGAGGCATTAAGACCTCGGAGGAGTGAAACCACTCCTCCGAGGCCTCGGGGGCTACACCCGGCGGGTGCGCTCGCGCGCACCCACCGGAACAAAACGCAACCGAGAAAGGCTGGTCCCCTTGCAAAAAAGTGCGACGAAAGCCTCCAAGCGAGTGCTAACACTCCCTTCGAGGCTCGGGGGCTACTGTCGGGGACCATAATTAGGGGTACCCTCAAGGCTCCTAATTCTCAGCTGGTAACCCCCATCAGCATAAAGCTGCAAAGGCCTGATGGGTGCGACTAAGTCAGGGATCAGTCCATTCGAGCGACTCGATCACGCCTCGCCCGAGCCTAGCCTCGGACAAGGGCAGCCGACCCCGGAGGATTTCCGTCTCGCCTGAGGCCCCCCTCCAACGGCGAACATATTTCCGGCTCGCCCGAGGCCCTACCTTCGCTAAGAAGCAACCCTGACCAAATCGCCGCACCGACCGACCAAATCGCAGGAGCATTTAATGCAAAGGTGGCCTGACACCTTTATCCTGACGCGCGCCCCCCAGCCGGCAGAGCCGAAGTGACCGCGGTCATTTCGCCGCTCCACTGACCGACTTGACAGAAGGACAGCGCCGCCTGCGCCACTCCGACTGCGGTGCCACTTGACAGAGTGAGACTGACAAGCAGTCAGGCCCTGCCGAAGGCACCATAGGAAGCTCCGCTTCGCCCGACCCAGGGCTCGGACTCGGGCTAAGTCTCGGAAGACGGCGAACTCCGCTTCGCCCGACCCAGGGCTCGGACTCGGGCTAAGTCCCGGAAGACGGCGAACTCTGCTCCGCCCGACCCAGGGCTCGGACTCGGGCTAAGTCCCGGAAGACGGTGAACTCCGCTCCGCCCGACCCAGGGCTCGGACTCGGGCTAAGTCCCGGAAGACGGTGAACTCCGCTTCGCCCGACCCAGGGCTCGGACTCGGGCTAAGTCCCGGAAGACGGCGAACTCCGCTCCGCCCGACCCAGGGCTCGGACTCGGGCTAAGTCCCGGAAGACGGCGAACTCCGCTCCGCCCGACCCAGGGCTCGGACTCGGGCTAAGTCCCGGAAGACGGCGAACTCCGCTCCGCCCGACCCAGGGCTCAGACTCGGGCTAAGTCCCGGAAGACAGCAAACTCCGCTCCACCCGACCCAGGGCTCGGACTTGGGCCCGGCCCTAGAAGACGACGAACTCCGCTCCGCCCGACCCAGGGCTCGGACTTGGGCTCAGCCCCAGAAGACGACGAACTCCGCTCCGCCCGACCCAGGGCTCGGACTTGGGCTCAGCCCTAGAAGACGACGAACTCCGCCTCGCCCGACCCAGGGCTCGGACTCGACCTCGGCCACGGAAGACAGACTCGACCTCGGCCTCGGAGGAGCTTCCACACCGCCCAACCTAGGGCGCAGACCGGCCACGTCAACAGGAGGCGCCATCATCGCCCTACCCCGAGCTGACTCGGGCTGCAGGAAACAAGACCGGTGTCCCATCTGGCTCGCTCCGCCAGATAGGCAATGATGGCGCCCCGCATACTCTGTGACGACGGTGGCTCTCAGCCCCCTTACGGAAGCAAGAGGACGTCAGCAAGGACTCAACCGCTCCGACAGCTGTCCCTCCGCCAGGCTCCATCGCTCCTCCGACGGCCACGACATCACACCAGCTGGGTGCCAAAATCTCTCCGGCTGCCACAACGACATGTACTTAGGGCGCTAGCTCTCCTCCGCTAGACACGTAGCACTCTGCTACACCCCCCATTGTACACCTGGATCCTCTCCTTACGCCTATAAAAGGAAGGACCAGGGCCCTCTTAGAGAGGGTTGGCCGCGCGGGGACGAGGACGAGACAGGCGCTCGCTTGGAGCCGCTCGCTCCCTCTCCCGCGTGGACGCTTGTAACCCCCTACTGCAAGCGCACCCGACCTGGGCGCGGGACGAACACGAAGGCCGCGGGATTCCCACCTCTCTCACGCCGGTCTCCGGCCGCCTCGCTCTCCCCCCTTCGCGCTCGCCCTCACGCTCGACCCATCTGGGCTGGGGCACGCGGCGACATTCACTCGTCGGCCCAGGGACCCCCCAGTCTCGAAACGCCGACAACAATACTCTGTTATGCTGCTTTGTTGACAGAAGTATGATACATACATCAATATGTTATGCCATAAACATCTCGCTGTTCAATTTGCGTCAGCACGCACGAAATAACCAGGTTATACATTAATTGGATGTCACATATGAGCAGATTTTTTATTGATCCATTTAGTCTCGCACGTTTATGCAATTTACAATACTGTGTTATGCTGCTTTGTTGACAGAATTATGCAATTTACAATTTAGTAGTGATGCTGCATGATTTGTTGGGATCTAATGGAATGCATGGTCATGAACTGAATTGACTTGCGCTTATCTTTTTATTGATCCTTTACGTATTTTATGTATATGTGTTGTTTCATTTGGCAGGAACATCAGACATGAAGAACGTAGACCGACCTCCTTCTAATCCAAAATGGATTATAATCCAGTCTACTCAAGAGTGCTTCAGCGTTGACATACCCCATGTTCCGGCGGAGACTGTTAGAGACGAAACAAGGCAGACTGCTGATGAGGATGATGACTTTATGCCATTATCCAAGAAGCGTAACTTCGACGACAGTCCTGGGAAAGTCTTGAAGAAGGTAGTCACAAAGCGGAGGAAAGTAGTGCCCCCACCCGACAGGTTAGAGATTTATGGTCTATGGCAATATATCATTTTATGCGTGAAATCATGTTGTGTTGAGGTTTGAGTTAAACATTGAGTTGCGATTATGCAGATGTAAATGTTTACGATATTCATTGTATACTTTTTTTCAGCAGAGGCTAAAGTGAGATGAAACCCCCAAGATGTATTAGTAAGCATCCAGATATTAAATGACAGACAACGCCAAGCAATTGCACGGAGGGGATTTTCCAGTATTCTTGATATGAGACTGGACGCACTCGGCAGTAGATCACATTTAGCTTGGCTGATGGAAAAGCTCGACCATAATGACATGACAATTCGAGCCGGCCCAGGGAAGGAGCTGAAAATTACAAAGGATACGGTGCACCTTATTTTGGGGTTACCAAATGCTGGTGGAGGAACTGCATTGGGCATCGATGAAGCTGTTGCTGCCAACAATTTAAGAGCTGAACTTGGTTTATCGAAAGAAGATTTTGGGGTTGCAGCTCTTCAAGATCGTCTGAGGAAAGGGTCTGACGATGATTTAAGCATCAGATCCTTTTTCTTGATACTGTTCAATAGGTTGTTGTTCCCTACTGCCAGCTGGGGAATAACCAACCATGAGGTTCTTTTAACCGAGGAGATGGATCGTTTCCACCAGATGGACTGGTGCCAACTTATTTTCAATGATTTATGCCAAGCTGCCAAGAAGTGCATACTAGGAGCGTTACGAACGTTTCTACAACCATTTACGGATGTTCCATCGTCATTCTTGTAAGCATATCCTTTTTTTGTCTGTTATATGTAGCCATAATCTTGTATGCAAAATCCATATACATGTAGATTATGCTTTTGTTATGTCTCATAATGACTCATGCTATGATTTTTGCAGCTGTATTATTTGGATCATCTTCATGACTCAGCGGCACCTCAGAACAAACGTGGAACACCACGAATCAAATATTTTGATAGGAATATTATTCAAGCCCTGACAAGAGCTGACAAGGGCAAGATACGCAAAGGAGAAGAACCATTTGGACATTGTTCGGTATTTTTTTATGTGTCAATCATTTTTTACATGCATATGATAACGTTCACATACCTTTATGCCTGTTTGTAAGCATATTTATGATGCTTTTTTGCATTGTCCATTAAAGATATGAATCACATTTATCAATTTAATATGTGTGTATAAGTTTTACTCCATCTTTCACGCCTTTTTTTAGTTCCGAAGCTCCACAGAGACCTGCTACACAGCCGTACCACCCGTTGAAGCACAATTCAAGGCATGATTCTATTTATATATTTTTTGTCATAGAATTTCAACATAATATTCAGTGATATGCTATATATTTACTTAATAATTTTCAATTTACAACAGCATAAGACCAGGACAAACACTTTTGATGTACCTCGTCCTGACCCATCTGGACAGCACTCAATTCACATCGAACTCCCGCTCATCAGGGATTTGATATCAAGCAAGCTGAATCAGCTTCCATCCCGCCACCGCCTGGGTTTCATAGAGAAGTTGTCACATTTTGATACGGAGGTTGGTAAGGCGTGTTCAGTTATTAAATAGACTCTTCAGCAGATTGTTGAGAAACAATACAATCTATCTGATGTTTTTGGCGAGTTAATTGATGAGGTCCTCCGTGCTGAGTCGGGGGACAATGAAGATGGTTATGATGTGCAGAAAACAACTTCAAAATCAGATGATATTCTTCCCCAGACAGCAGGTTAGTCAGTTTAATGTCTTTACGTCAATATAAAAAAGTTATGCAATCATTTGTCAATATCGTTTTGATGCCATTATTTTAAACAATGTTTTTTACATGACACGTACAGAATGATGTACGTGTCCGGGCCCCCAACTGTACCTAATATGTCTACTACAGTTTCCCAGCAGGATACGCAGTTTACAGACACACAGGTACATGAATTACTGTTAAGGCAACATCATATTCGTGTACTATTAGAAAGTTGCCCCGATGAAGCTGATATTGATCCACTGGTTCATACAAATATAACGAAACAGAACAAAACACCTACAACCACAGTGGTAATGTTTTTCTTATTAATTGTATTTTTCATTCTAGGGTTGTATTCATCGTTTTCTTTAAATAGCATATAACCATTACAATTTTTTCAGGGTAAACATGGTGACGGTGGCAAGAACATGCCGACCAACACAAACGTCACTCCTAAAGCAACACCACATATGGAACCTGACGCGCCGATATTTGATGCGACTCCGCAAATCAAGGTATGAGTACACCCCCTCATGGTTTTTCTATTTTATTATTAGTAGTTTACTAAATTTCTAATCCATTTATACCATGATTGTTAGTCTACTGGCGGCGTCCAACAAGCGGCAGAAACAGACCTGCCCGACAGTGGTCCATGCTTTGATCAGACTCCATCTGAACATGTCAGCTCAGTAATTTTCATTTTCATTGTAGTTGTCAAAACTGTTAACAGATTTTGTACAGTCATGCTTCACAGTTTAACTAGTTTATGCATCATACAAATCAGTGTTATGCATATTTGCACATACATGTATGCTAAGTAGATGTGCATTCAGTTTTTATATAACTGTTAGCTGCTTATGATAAATTACACATACATTTATGTCAGTTTGCAAGCATATTTAAGACTCTTGATTTGTATCAGTAATGTCAGCTCAATAATTTTATGCCAGTTTATGACACTTGATTCCACATAAGTTTATTCCACATTATGTCAGCTCAGTAATTTTCATTTTCTTTATAGTTGTCAAAATTGTTCAAAGATTTTTATGTATATTTTCATATATATTTTTAGGTTTATGTTGAAACCGATCCAGCTACAAACACTCCACAGGTTGGCCAGGCTTCTCTTGATTCGGAGATGCAAAGTGTGTTAGCTCTACGCGAATATTTGTGTGGTCTGCAATCTGACACCAGCAGGTATGAAGTACATACTAAATCAAAATCTATTTATATGCTGGTAGTTTTACGCGACCTCTCTAATTGATATCAAAAATTCCCCAGGACCATAATAGATTATGGTGAATATTCAGCGACATGTTCTGATATATATGAATCTTTTGCCGATGGGAAGTGTCTCGACAATGTATTCATGCAGTGTTTCATCCAATGTGTTTTTGATGATGCAAAAAATCAGCAGACTTCCATGAGTTCGAACAGTTTGATTCTTGATGTTAATGTTGGGGTAAATTATCGTAACATACATACACCATATTCATATACAAATTGGATGAACCCAAGTATACTCACTCCATTTATATCGTTTATTGCAGTCACTACTCAACTTTGAGGAACAGGAACGACACAGTCGCAACCCTCAACCTTTTGATGAATCTGTACTCCACACACTTCTAGACAATTCATTCCCTGAGACAGATGAATTGGACCAATGCAAAGCGGTAACAATCGTATTTCATAATTTCTTTTAAATGGAACATATCACATTGTTATGATTTTGTAATTTACACTGTTCATTTAATGCTTTTTTTTACACGGTCAGATCATGGTCCCCATGGTAAGCAGGGGGCATTGGACATTTTATGTTGTCAATAAGGTCAAGAAGTGCATTCATATTTTAGATTCCAACCCATATGGGGCAACACTTGGTGGTACTACATGGAAGGACTATCATTTTGCACATTTGGGCTCAGGTGGCAGAAAGTTACCATGGGCTAAGGTTATTATGAGTAGATTAAACAAAGCAATACAACATGTACGGCCCAGGACATGCTTTCCCAAATTTGGTAACTTCACAATTGACTTGTGCCCAAATTGTCCTAACATGGCAGCAGGATCCAATGACTGTGGGTTTTATGTTATGGGTTACATTCTATTTTATCAATCCAACGAAGGCTCTTTGCGGTCAGACATAGAAGCAGTACGTACAAATTTACCAATTAATTCTATAGTTGGCACAAGGCAACATATGGAACAGAGGTATAGCTAACTCAATGTTATTGTATTTCAGGGCAACACTAGTGAGATACGGTCTCTTGCGCTGCATTATATCACATTCCACCCGAAGAACAAAGCATTATCGCTGCTCGAAGACATCCAAAGATTCAAGGTCTAATGGATGTAGCTTAGTTTGGACATGTAATAAATTTTGTATACAATGGTTCCCTAAACTTCAGATCAGTCATGTGTGTATAATATGGACAAAGACCGTAGACGTTTCTTAGTTTATGTCAATGACAACTTTGGGGATCAGCTAACCTCTAAACTGGAATATTGTACCAAATGTGTTTGATAGTAATGTGTGTTTCTTGCATTTGATTCTGCCAAATTCCTGTACAATTTTGTGCTGTCAATAACCTCGAAGTATGTCTGTTTTGTCCAAAGTTTACGATATACTTATTGCCGGTCTCATGCATGTTTGCCCATACACTTATGATACAATAGTCATCATTCTATGCCCATACATTATTCTAGTTTTGTCTCAAGTGTATGATACAATTATCAGCGTTATATACTGGAAACAGGCTCATTTTTTTGCACAGTCATGGTTCATAGTCTAATCATCTTATGCATTACACAACGTAGTGTTATGCATTTTTTCACATACATGTATGCTAAGTCTATGTACACTCAGTTTGCTACAGACCTGTTAATAGCTTATGACAAATGACACATACGTTTATGCCAGTTTGCAAGTATATTTATGATACTTTCTGGACTGTGTGAAATAAACACAGGAATCACATTTACATCCAGATATATTTTTATCTTATGGTCTTCTACTCTCTACCAGATGAATCATCATCTCCGACATCCACCGTTCGTTTTTTCGACGTTGATGTCTCATTCCATTGTGGGGCTGCAGCTATGATTTTGTTCCTTGAACCAGGAGGCCGTCCTCGCTTACGTCCAGATAGGTTAGCCAATCGAACCCTATTATCCTCGACAGTTAAACACGTACGACTGTTGTGACCATCAGCTATGCCACATTTCTGGCACTTCCTGCTCATCTTCTTAGCTCCTTTCGCACCCAATATAAAAACTTGTTGCTCACTACTTTTGATTGTTCTTCCCTTAGGCTTGGCCTTATCTGGTCTTGCTAAGTTTACACCTTCCATATGAAATTCCAGTTTCTACAAAACAAAGATATTAAGTTAGTTTTTATATTCACGTATTCCATCATATATTGTAGCAATGTTATTACCTTTCTAGCTTCTACATCCGTAGAACTACTATCAACCAGCCGAATGTCAGTGTTATGTTCCAATGTAAATATCGGCATATTACATTGATCATCCTTAGTATTGCATTCATTTGTATTAGACCCCATTAAAATTTCCTGTGAAATAAAGCAAAGTCCAGTCAAGACACAAATGTTATAGAGCAGCATATGTAATACATTATAAAGATTTGTTCCATACCTCGTTCCCATCATCTAATTTGCGTAAGTTGTCTATAGCCATTTCGTCTGTTTCATACGCTTCGACCTATATCATCATTACAAACATGGATCATTATCGACAAGTAATTATGCAAAATTCATATCAACACGATGTGCGTACTTGGATGTCATCGCAAGCACTTGTGTAACAACTCTCACCAGTACCTATATCAGGCTCCACACGCATCAATAACCCGAATAATTCGTCCATCATCTCTAGGGCTTTATCATTCCCAGCTCTAGACAGACTCGCATGGTGTACTACTTTCATTGCTTTTTTAAACAACATCTTCTGTCTATATGATCTAGTTTCTCCATCTTTTCCTTTCAAATTCCTATCGTCTCTTGAAAAAGCCACATCTTGATGCGCGGAGTATGTGTATCGTTGCAAAATATACTCACTCGGGATCCTTCAAATTTGTAGATGCATGAAAGCGCGTACAAGATGAACACAAAATAGACCTATAATTGATTAAACATACATTATGTCATATATTAATTGCAAAACAGCTATGTATTCGTAATAATTTAGAATTTTATATAGAAATAATCATTTAGTATAACATACCTGTATGCTCCCAATGCTTGCACTCACATGAATACTTTCCGGCATCCACATCAGCCCTTATTTTGAATTGGTGTTGACCCCAAACAATTTTATTTGATCTTGTAGTATGTTTCACCACCCAATCATGTTCATCACCCTCTGTATCACGGTCTATTCGGTATGCAGTTGCATATTTTACTGTCTCCTAGAACCTTGTCATCACAGCTCTAGTGTATGCCCTTGCAACTCTTATTTCAAACATATACAATGTAGTTGTATCCTTTAGACCCTACAAATTACACACTATAGTATTAATACCGTTTTGTTTTTAATAGCATAAAACATATGTTTATTAATTTTTTCACTTACCATGCATCCTAGTGCCTCTTTGGCCTCTTTCATCTTCCTACTATGCAGCAGCTTCATCATTTGCTTTACAAATTGATGAAGCGGTGTGTTTGCATCCACGTGGGCACTCTTCACCAACTTGTTCATGCTCTCGCTTCGTTGTGTAGAGACCATAAGACCACAATAGTCTCCTTTGAAAAATGCAGGTACCCAATCTTTGCGTATTTCATATAATCTGGCAAGGGTGTTGTTCTCGTGTAGCTGGAAATCATTTACCATCATTTGCCAGGCAGCCTCGAACTCCATTTCATTCAACGGATGATGTATTATAGATTGGAACCTTGTTTTGAAATCCATCTCCTCAAATCTTGCATACAATTCATTCAAGTGGGGCATATACCTGTTTTGCACATGCCACAAACACAATCGATGAATTGTGTTTGGGAATACTCTGCCTAGTGCGATTGACATAGCAGGGTCTTGATCTGAAATAGATAAATTTACATCACATTATGCAAGCCAATATGATATCATATACTACGTGCCATAATTAATATGAGCCATCTATTGCAACATACCTGTCAACATCACTCGTGGTCCGTCACATCCCATGCATGTTTTGAACGTATTGAAGACCCACTCGAATGTATCAACTGTCTCGTCTCCTAGTAAAGCAAACCCAAATATTGTGCATTGTAGGTGGTGGTTCGAGCCAACAAACATGCCTAATGGCTTATCGTACATATTAGTCTTATGTGTAGTATCAAATGTAACTGCATCACCAAAATCAATGTACTCGGCTTGCTGGCTAGCATGGGACCAAAATATGCTTAAAATTTTCCCTTCTTTGTCCAGTTGAAAGTCTGAAAAAATTGTAAATTATCTTTCTTGCATAATGAAAAAAAAGATAACAGCTTCGACACATCATTTGCATTTCTTTCCCTTTGCCATGCTTTTTTCCTGTCAAAAAATGTAATGATTATGCACTATATCTAACTCAACACATTACGATTGTTTCTGTAATATAAAATACAATTATTATCAATGCATAATACACTTACAGGTTACTCATGTCCTGCACGGTTATTGGAACGTTTTCTGGGCCACCATGCATTTCTGTAACAAAATTCATAATGCAATGTTGTGGAATCCTGCTTTCTTGCATCACACTAAGGAACTCCATATATTCACGATCATGTGTTTTGTTGCATTGCAATTTCCCTTTTTCTGTATCTTTCTTCAAAAATTCATGATTATGCTCATAGTTTACCAGATCAATCCGAACGGAAATAACATTCTCTTTAGCATCATCGTAGATTTTTTTAAGTTTCATCCCAGCCTTGCACTGTGTTCGTTTCGAACATGTGTTACGTATCCTTGGATTTCCAACTACCCTTTCTGCATTCTTTCCTTCCATTGAACAATTCAACCATTTACAATTCTTCCGCTCCCTATATTTCTTCAACGGAAATCCAACCTCGTATGCATATTGACTATAAAAATTATATGCCTCGTCCACGTTACTAAATGTCATACCGACTTTAGGTATCAATCTTATATCAATATTGTCCGGCTGCGCACAGAAATTTAACATTTACTATTCAATAGCGTCTAAATTTTACATGGTATATGTACAACATTACAAAGAAGTATGTAAGAAAATAAGAGTATCATATTTGGGAGAACTTACATGGCTCTGAAGAATATGAGGTGTGTCCTGTTCATGCGGGCCAATATGTCTCATGGGGATGTGCTTCTCTGCGCCGACCACATCTGCCGTTTTTGTGTGCTCATCGATATGTCCAGGTGCCCTCAATGCTGCCGGGGGAGTAACGGAGACACCCTCTGTGTATGGAGCGATCGCAGACGCTACAGGATGCATGTCCATTGAAATAGACGTACCTGCTGGCGTATGCACAGATAATACAGGTGGCATGTCATCGCCAGCTCCGGTGCTGGACATTTTCTCGCCGCCGGCCGTACCTCTCACTTCCGCCGCCGCTAACCGCCGCCAATACCTCAGATAAAGACGTGGACAAGCGAACGTGGACGAGCGGCTGTAACCTTGTATTTGTTTCCTCCCGTAACTGGGCCTTTATTTACGCGCACGAAGAGCACGTCTTTCCTTATCTCAAACCGGTTGGAGATTTTAAATGTTGCATGGTTTACGCTATCATGTCTCACAACGTTATGCAATCGTAAACCGGCATGCACATGCAAATATTCGTTCCCGTGATTCGTGGCAGAAACTTTTCTATTTATGCATGAGTTATGCACATTTCCACATACCTTTATGTGTGCGTATATCGGTTGCAGCGTCTCAGCCGGGATACGTTGCTATCCTATGCATGGCTGACGCAAGCTGGCGTCCAGTGGGCCGAACGCGACCCGATCGGCCTCCTGGCTGGGGCTTCGTCCACTAACGAAAGATCAGGGCTTCCATTACCTCTTCCCCTATATATATATATATATATATATATATATATATATATATATATATATATATATATATATATATATATATATATATATATATATATATATATATATATATATATATATATATATATATATATATATATATATATATATATATATATATATATATATATATATATATTCTTGGTTCTCTCCTCGCTCTAAGGGAGCTCTATAAATATGTTTGTTCTAATTTCTTCTTCTTTTTTGTCTTCTTATATATACCACAGCAGAAGCTTCTCTTGATGTTCATTTTAAAAAAAACATGAAACAATGGACATGCGCTCAATATAAAGTTTGCTTCTTCTTTGTTAGAAGAATATAGGTATATCTTTGCCGAGCCTCTAAGATTTTGCACTCAGCAAATCTGTAAGCACTCGTCAAAGAGCATGTCTTCAGTAGTGACGGAGCGAAAGAAAGTGAAATCATGCATGTGCATGTGCATGTGTGGGATCCATTATATCTCTAAGGGGCGGCGACACGAGATTTCCTTGCCTAAATCACTTCATCAGATACAATGTTGATACACAGAGAAAATATTCTGTCTTGACAAAAGCACCGCCGTGCCTAAATGAGCATATTTGGTCAATGTAACTATCATATATAAAGGAGTGTCTTGTCTAACAGCAAAAGTCAAATGGCGAACAGAAGAAACAATTTCTTTGCCAGGCATATATTCTTCTGCTGCTTGATTTCATATTTTAGCACGTGTTAAAGTCGCCCTTGATCTATATTTGGTCAGCAAATCTTGGAACAGTACAGGGGCGCGACAAATACCGTCCGTAGAAGAGGAATTTCATAGTGTTGGTAGGTTACTGCAGTTCCTATTTATGCTTGAGTACATAGTATAAAACACGAAGATATGTGTGTAGATGTGTAAATGGTACGGATATTATCCATCTATATTCAAATTCGATCAGTCTAAAATGGCTGAGATCCGATCCGTATTTAAGTCCGATTACTCAGTATCCGATCCGTGTATATTCGTATCCATATTTTCAAAGTTAGATATTTAATATATCGATATCCATTAAAGCATTATCTAATCCGAATCTGAAGAGAAAATATGAAAACAAATATGCAACATATAATATTCGTCTGTATCGGATTCGATTACATGACCTAGTAAATGTGGGTTTAAAACCAATAACAATGATTTGAATCCTAATTTATACATAATTTTAGTTTTTGTACCATTTAAATATAAACGGAAGGGTGGGAGGAGAGTAACGCACGACGATGGTGAAAACTGATGCTTTATATAGTAGTAAAGATATTGTAGAATGGTTTCTTCAGGGTACAACAAGGCGTTGCACACTACAGGAAAACAGTTAATTCCCGTCGGCCAGGAACCGACGGGAATAAGCACTAAACCGACGGGAATAAGTAATTCCCGTCGGTTTAGCCCTTATTCTCGTCGGTTGTCAGCCGCCAGGCGTCCCTTGTCGGGGATACGGTTATTCCCGTCGGCCGCCGACGGGAATACGTAATCCCCGTCGGCCAATATCGAGCCGACGGGAATAAGGGCTAATTCCTGTCGGCCACTACAACCGACGGGCGTTACTAATTAATCCCCGTCGGCTGACCTGGCCGACGGGAGTTACTAATTAATTCCCGTCGGCCAGGTCAGCCGACGGGAGTTAATAGTCAATTCCCGTCGGCTATGGTCAAACCGACGGGAATTAACTGGGCCGACGGGAGTTAACCTATATTTCTGCAACAGCAACACCAAA
This sequence comes from Zea mays, assembly GCF_902167145.1. Taxonomy (NCBI): domain Eukaryota; kingdom Viridiplantae; phylum Streptophyta; class Magnoliopsida; order Poales; family Poaceae; genus Zea; species Zea mays. Next base: position 67,002,529 of record NC_050096.1, on the reverse strand, counting down.
TTAGATATTTCTCACACATAACATACACAAAACATATATATCACAAACATATGACAAAACGTATCACATAAACATATAAATCACAAACGCATTGACATCACACATCACAAACACATCATTGACATCACACATCACAAACACATTGATATAATTCACACATCACAAACATTTCAGATACGAGAGTGTTTACACAAACATAACGTCCAGGAGTTAAAAACATAACGAGCACGAGTTTAAATGTTTAGAGATAACCACCACTTGGGTGGTTAGAGCTTTGACCGCTGCCGCCTTCACCACCAGGAGGAGGGAACGCGAAGAGCGAGTCAACAAATCCAGTCCATGCTGCTGGATCAGACCCACTGCCACCCGCTTCAGGCGTAACCTATGCAAGTTAGCAAATATCAACACGTTAAATGCAAATATCAAAAAGTATACAAGTGTATAAATTAATGAAGAGTTATCAAACGTACCCTATCTCCAGGTGCAGGTATATGTGTCGGAGGGGTGGTGAACTGTGGTGGTGGAACTGGTGTGTTTGCAAATTGGCTCCATTGTGGTGGCGGTGGAAAATTTGATGTGATGCCCTGTTGCTGCATTAACTGTTAAACACATATGTGTTACTACTGAAGATGTTGTATTGAAATATAATAATTTAGAGTTCGGATTATGTGTACTCACTTGATACATCGCTTGATTATGAGCATTGCAAGCCTCCATAAATTCGCGTTGTTGTCTCATCTCTTCACGCATCCTCATAATCTCCAACTCCTGCTCGTTCGGTCGACGAGAGCATGAGCTACGGGAAGATGAACCCGTCCTCTGAGATCTCACCGACGACGAGTCAATGAATCCGTCGAAGAGTGCGTATCTATAAGTGATTCAAAAAATGTTATTACTGCATAATCCATTTAGTGTCAACCATATAATTTCATAAGTTAGAGCTTACCGTCCATGCGCTTTGCCACCACCACTTGCGTACACCACCGAGGGATCCACCGGTTCATGGCGCCAGTCGTAGTCAGGGCCATGGCGACGAACCATCTCCTCCCCATATGCCGCCTATACATCATTCACAACCTTACAAATGCAGGAATTTATAAACTTTGAACGTTTGAACTTTTGAGCCAAAACTCACCAAGCGATCCGTGGCTGTCTGGCTGCAGAGCTGGTCAGGGTTGTTCGGGTCTGGTCCTTTGTGGCCCTCCTGGTACACCTCAATGTCACTAGGCTTTTGGCCACTCGTAGCTTCCTGTATAAACAAAAAACATTCATAAGCAATCGTATTATTTGTTGATCGACATAGAAAGATCAAACTTACCATTCTTTTAGCTTTTCGTATCATGTCGTCACCGCCAAACTTGTGGTTAGGATTGGTTCCTCGACATTGTCTGTGATGCGCTGACGCTTTCTGGAAGCCTTCGGAAGCCCAATATCGACACCAAGCATAGTACGCATCAGGCACGGGCGCCATCCATGGAACCATCACCTGCACACACACAATGTTACATATTATATCAATCACAACAATAAATATAAAGGGTAAAACAAATTGAATACTAACCTCACGATATTGATCCTCAGTCAAATATATCTTTGAGGACCCTTCCTTTTTATTCAAGGGGCCCGCTTCTTCCGGATGCTTTTGAAAATACAGGTTTGTAGCCTGAATTCTCGCATAGTATATGGCATCCTTCACCAGCTTCTTTGCATTGTTTTGCAAGACACGTTCAGCGTGCCCCCATGTAATCCTCTCCGTCAGGCAACCGATATCGAAGCTACAACATAAAGAATACAAATACAATGGTATAAGTCATAGATTTACAATATTAAGAAACATAACAAAAATAATAAAGAATTCATACCCAAAAGTCATTACGCACAAGTCCCTGTCTGTCGGTGTGGTTTCGTTCCTTTTTAAACTTGTACTCATCCCACGTACTGACGAGCACCTCATCCTCGGTATCACCGTTTGACACCTTCACTATACCAGGGTAGTGAAGGCGGCAAAGAGAACCCAACGTAAGGTTAACCTGAGTGTGGTGTCCCTTGCCGTCAAAGGACAGGTCCTCCCAATTCCTGCAGTACACAAAAACATTAACAATACACATAATAGTTATATTAGATAAGTTAATATATTACACTCACCGATCTCCATGTGGCATGATTAAAGTCCTATCAGCCTCTCGCTCTATCGCGTGACGAGGCTTTACTGAGTGGCTTTTTCTTGAGCGACGTGTGCGTGTCGCTGAAGAGCCTCCCGAGCCATCATCCATCGGGTTGTCAGCCGGTTCGCCCTGTTGGCCCCACTGGTCCCACGCTTGTTGCTGCTCTCTCTGGTGGTCCCACTGGTCCCATGGCTGGTGATGCTGTGCGGCCTGGTCCCATGTCACGTGGTCCACCTCCTCATTGTGCTCCACCTCCTCATTGTGCTGCTCAGCCTCATTGTGCTCCTCCTCCTCAATGTGCTACTCCTCAGTGTGCTGCTCATCCTGGTACATACAACTCAAGATTTATTTGTAAATATGTAAACAAATTTATTTGTACAAGATATGTTACCTCATCTCCATGTACCGCGCTCAACAGCTCTCGACGTCTGCTGCTGCTCGAAGAACTGCCCTGAAAAAGGCCCAGGCCCTTTGTGATACCCGGTTTGCAAAGAAGAGAAGTTGGGGGTTGTTCTTTTTGTTTTTTTTTCCCTCATCCAGTTGTTGTTTTGGGGATTTGGAATTTTGTGAATAACATTCGCAACTAGGGCAGTAGAATTTTTTTTGGTTTGACATTTGCGTTGCGGTCGGGAGCTGTCGCGTGGGTTAGTTGGGCCGCAATTGGTGTTTCGGCCCATTAGCCCTCCCAAACCCTAGCCGCCACCCTCCTATCTACTCCCCCCCATGTGCTTCCGCCCCCCCCCCCACTCCTCCTTTCACCTTGGCCGCCGCCCCCCCCCCTGTCCACCTCCTCCTCCCTCCATTGTTGCAGCCACCAAAACCCTAGCCGCCCCCCCCCAATCCCCTCCTCCCTAGGTGCTACTCCGTGCCGCTCGGATCATCGTCTTTTGGTGCGAATCTCCAATCATTTTGGTGGAAGGAAGAAGGGAGGAAGGAAAAGGGGAGAACCCAAGGTGGTGGACTTCCGGATCGTTCTTAGGGATTGTGCCCGAACTTCGGTAAAGGCAAGTAAAACAGTGATGGTTATTCCGTCTTTTGATTGAAGAGTCTCATACTTGATTATGTTTGTGCTACTTGTGTTCATATCCATATTCCTAATTGGGTACCATCGTTTGAAATTATTCATGCTCTGTTGATTATACATGTGGAGGGTGTGGTTTGATCATGTTACCCATGTGGTTATTGATGTGAAATGGGTGGAGGTATATGTCTAGCACATCTTATTTGGGAAGAACTCATGTTGTTGACATGCATAATGCATTCATCACCCATTGCATTGAAGTTTTCGTCGCGATCTTATGGTCCGACCGTACCGGTACAATGAGCATCATATGTTTTCCCGAGAAGGGGTATGATGCAGCTTCATATCCTTAGAGGTATGAAGGCAGAAGTCATGTTGCATCTGTAGCCATGTGCATTCATGGGTGAAGTGTGGAACCTATTTTGGTGATGTGGATAAGGTGGATCTTTACTTTGTAATTCTTCTTGGCATTGAGTAATTGAGTATTTGCTTACTTGCTGCAAATTAATATATTTAAGGAAGAAGTTGGGAACCATGTGGTTGCTTATGCACGGTTGGCTTGCATTGTCCAACTGTTGTTTTGTTTTTTTACTTGCTGAGATGTGTCATCTCACTCTTGCATTGTCTGATGCAGGCACCTGATCTTTGCTTTGGGAGAAGGGATGTAGCAGCACGGCCACCACACTTTTAAATAAAGGAATAACTGATTATTAATGATGTTAAACAGGAAGGGTCAAGTCTAGGGAATTATTACATTCTAATCTTTCATGGTAGTTGAACTGTTTAGTTTGGTGGGCTGAGATGACTATCTTTTGTCTGGTCATGAATGTTCTTTTCTACCGTTGCATTTCGATTATACTATGTCAATTATCTTTCTTTTATATCCTGTATAAACTATATGCTTTCCTTGTTATGCTACTTTCAAGGGAGGTGCTGCCGGATTTTGCAATACTTTCTTTCTCTATGTGTTGCATAAGTTTTGTAGAAAGGTTTCTTTTGGTATCATCCATTGTGTGGGATCAGTGGGGTGTTACAGTTGGTATCAGAGGATAGGCTGTAGGTCCTAGCAAGTGGAGTAGTAATAAATTGACACACTGCACATGTAGGATGGGTTTTCGGTCTTGCTATTGATATGATTATGTTATTCTTTGTGCTAGTTTTGACATTATCTAGAGAGATGCTATGCTTATCTCACATACTTATTATTCTCATCCCTGTGGATACAGCTATGCCGCCTCGTAGAGCTCGGGGTAGTCCGCAAGCTCCTAGTGGGGACTCGATGAGTCCGGCGGCAATGTTAGCCGCGATGCAGGCCATGCAGCAGGAGTTGGCCCTACTGAGGCAAGCCATTCCTGTCGCCCCTGCTGGTGCTGCTCAGGGAGCTGGAGGTGGAGAAGTGCCCGGGGGCGCTGTCCCTGCGGGTGCTGTTCCTGGTGGCGGGGCCGGGGTGCCTCTTCCAGTCAGTGGTCTTTCTCTGATGCAGTGGATGGGCATGAAGATGGATTCTTTTGATGGCAGTGGTACTCCGATCGAGGCGGCAGATTGGCTGACTTATGTGGAAGATAAGATGAATGTCTTCGAGATTGCTTATGAAGATCGGGTTCGCTTTGGCACTCAGCTGCTGAAGGGTGAGGCGCAGATTTGGTGGAGAGGCGTGCAGGCAGCGCACTCCTCCTCACCAGGAGTCCTATCATGGGATGTTTTCATCAGGCAGTTCGAAAGGAGATTCTACCCGGTCACCTTTCTGGAGAAAATGAAGATTGACTTGCAGTCCTTCAAGCAGGAGAAGAAGTCTGTCACAGAGTATGAGGTGGGCTTCAACAAAATGGTCCGCTTTGTCCCTCATGTGGCTTATAATGAGATGGAGAAGGCGAGCCAATTCCGTCAGGGTCTGAAGCCTTCTATCAGGCATGCTCTGGGGGCCTTTCCGTTGGTGGACTTCCGTACCACAGTGGAGCAGGCGCTGGGTGTGGAGATGCAACACCAGTACACCATGGAGTCGCAGAAGTCTTCGGGTGTTGACCAACCTCGTAGCCAGGACACGAGGAGGGGCAACACTGGAGGTCCAGCTCACAAGAGGGGCAAGTCTCAGCATCAGCGCCACCATCCTTATCGTGGCAAATCTTCTGACTCAGGTACTTCAGGAGGAAGTACTCAGAGGTTTCGGGCCGTTCCTAAGCCCGGGTTGGGGCTGGTGTGTTTCCGCTGTGGAGATGCGCATCGCCGTGCAGAGTGTCAGTGGAGTGGCAGGTGTTCTATCTGCAGTCAGGACCACAAGGATGTGGTGTGTAGGAGGAATCCCAGTGGGAAGCTCAGATGGGAGCCGATAGCTTCCTCCTCTTCTCAGGGCACTATCAATATGATGTCAAGTGCTGAGCAGCAGTTTTCAGTTCCTCTTCCTCCACAGCAGCTTTATGTGCCCGGGACTTCTCAGTTCGTGCCGATGCAAGGTTTTCCGCAGTATCAGGTTGTGCCTACTCCTGCGCCGTCTACCCATGTGCTGTCTCAGTTTGGAGCTCCGCGCCAGCCTCCTCCGGTGGCTCAGTGGGGTTCTTCTGTTAATTTCACTCCGGGAGCTTCCTCTTCTGCGGGTATTTCTGGAGCTTATGTGCTACCCGCTACGGATGGCAGGGAGCAAGGAGACGTGGTGACAGGTACGATTTCAGTTGATTCATTTGCAGCCCATGCTCTTTTTGACTCTGGCGCTAGCTATTCGTTTGTTTCGGAGGATTTTGTGTCGCGGGCTGGTCTTTCGGTGCAGAGGTTGGGTCACCCAATTTTGGTCAGTTCTGCTAATGGCTCCATTAGTAGTTGTTCAGTTTGTCAGGGGTGTTCCGTCATTCTTGCTGATGAGGTTTTTTCGGCTAATCTGGTGGTGATTTCCTTGGGGGCATTCGATGTTATCTTGGGTATGGATTGGTTATCCCAGTATCGCGCGGTTATATCCTGCTTCTGGAAGACAGTGTTATTGCAGGCGCCGTCGGGTAAGGAAGTGGTATTCTTGGGAAGTTCTCCGAAGTTCACATTATCCTTGTTGGCGCAATTGCTTCCTGATCGCTGGTCAAGGAAGTCGGGGATCTTTTTCTCTATGGTGGTGGAGGGCGAGGCTGCATTGCGGGTGCAGGACATCCGGGTGGTGTGTGACTTTGCTGACGTGTTTCCAGCAGAGCTTCCAGGCATTCCTCCGGAGCGCGATGCAGCTTTTGAGATTAAGCTGATCCCGGGTACGCAGCCTATTCATAAGGCCCCGTATCGAATGGCTCCAAAGGAGCAGATTGAATTAAAGCGGCAATTGGATGATCTGCTGGCTAAGGGCTTCATTAGGCCTAGCAGGTCTCCATGGGCTTCCCCAGTATTGTTTGTTGAGAAGAAGGATAAAAGCAAGCGGCTGTGTGTGGATTATCGCGCTTTGAATCAAGTGACAATCAAGAATAAATATCCGCTTCCCCGAATTGAGGTCCTCTTTGAGCAGTTGAGGGGTGCCCAGGTGTTCTCCAAAATTGATTTGAACTCTGGTTATCATCAATTGAGGATTCGTGAGGAGGATATTGAGAAGACTGCCTTCTGCACCAGGTATGGGCATTATGAGTTCATAGTCATGTCCTTTGGCTTAACTAATGCCCCTGCTGCGTTTATGGAAGCAATGAATAGGATGCTGCATGAATTCTTGGACGATTTTGTGGTCGTATTCCTAGATGATATTTTGATTTATTCAAAGACCGAGGCCGAGCATGATCAGCATCTCCGTCTCGTTCTAGGTGCCCTAAGGAAGAATCAATTCTTTGGCAAGTTGAAGAAGTGTGCCTTTTGGCTATCTGAAGTGGCTTTCCTGGGGCACGTGATTAATCAGCAGGGTATTGCGGTTGACCCCAAGAATGTTGCGGCTGTAGTGGAGTGGAAGAGACCTTCTAGTGTCTCTGAAATCCGAAGTTTCTTGGGCCTTGCTGGGTATTATCGGCGTTTCGTACCAAATTTTTCCAGCATTGCTAAGCCTTTGACTAGGCTCTTGGGGAAGGGTGTTCCCTTCGTCTGGTCCGGCGATTGTGAGATCAGTTACCAGTCATTGAAGAGCAAGTTGGTGGACGCCCCTATCCTAGCTTTGCCTGAGAGCGGTAAGCGTTTCACAGTTTATACGGATGCTTCGCGTATTGGTCTTGGCTGTGTGCTGATGCAGGAAGGCAGGGTGATTGCTTATGGCTCAAGGCAGTTGAGGAAGCATGAGGGGAATTATCCAACTCATGATTTGGAATTGGCTGCGGTGGTTTTTGCTCTAAAGTCGTGGAGGCATTACCTTTATGGCGAGGCTTGTGACATTTTCACTGATCACAAAAGTCTCAAGTATATTTTTACTCAGAAGGAGCTGAATTTGAGGCAGCGTCGGTGGCTAGAATTGATTAAAGATTATGATTTGTCCATTCATTATCACCCGGGGAAGGCTAATGTGGTGGCGGATGCCCTTAGCAGGTCCGGGGTTCCAAAGGTGGCCTTGCCGTTGATCGCTGATCTAGACCGTTTGGGGATCGCTTTGTGTCATGTCGGCACCGCTAGCAAGGAGACTCAGATGCTTATTCAATCCTCTCTTATGGAGAGAGTGCGTGCGGCTCAGCAGCAAGATCGTCTTTTGCAGGAAGCCCGAAGGAGGGTTGGTGATGGTAAACCGCGGGAGTTCACCATTGATGAGAATGATTTGGTTCGTTTCTGGGGCCGTCTTTGTGTGCCTCAGAAATCAGAGGTGAAGCTGGATATCCTGCGAGAAGCTCATAAAACGCCTTACACCGTCCATCCTGGCGAAACCAAAATGTACCGAGATTTGAAGCAAAACTTCTGGTGGAAGCGGATGAAGGTTGACATTTCTAAGTATGTGGCCGCCTGTGAAGTATGTCAGCGCGTGAAGGCCGAACATAAGCGGCCTGCAGGTTTGCTGAAGCCATTGGAAATTCCAGAGTGGAAATGGGAGCATATCACCATGGATTTTGTGGTGGGTCTACCTCGTTCCCCTCGTGGCAGGGATGCTATTTGGGTGGTAGTGGATCGCTTGACTAAGTCTGCGCATTTTATTCCCATGAAGACCACGAATTCAGCTTCAGATTTGGTTCCCTTGTATATGAAGGAAGTAGTCAGGCTTCACGGGATACCTAAGTCTATTGTTTCTGATCGAGACTCCAAATTTGTATCCAAATTCTGGGAGAGTCTCCACAGTGCATTGGGCACCAAGCTTTCGCTTAGTGTCGCTTTTCACCCTCAGACGGATGGTCAGTCAGAGCGAACAATCCAAACCTTGGAGGATATGTTGCGTGCTTGTGTTCTGTCATGGAAGGGTAGCTGGGAGGATCATCTTGCTCTGGCAGAGTTTGCGTATAACAACAGCTACCAAGCTAGCATCAAGATGGCACCATTTGAGGCTTTGTATGGCAGGCGGTGTATCTCTCCTCTGTGCTGGGAGACTTTGGGAGAGAGATCCCTGGTTGGTCTTGATTGGGTTCAGCAAACTTCTGAAAAGGTTCGGGAAATTCGTCAGAATATTTTGGCAGCTCAGAGTCGTCAGAAGAGTTATGCTGATGTGAGGAGGCGGGATCTGGAATTTGCTGTGGGTGACCAAGTCCTTCTCAGGGTATCACCCACTAAGGGAGTTGTTCGGTTCGGTGTCTCTGGGAAGCTCAGCCCAAGATACATTGGACCGTTCACTATCTTGGCCCGAGTGGGCAGCCTGGCTTATCGCTTGCTGCTGCCGGATTCCATGGCAGGGGTACACCCGGTTTTTCATGTCTCTATGTTGAGGAAGTTCTTGCGGGATCCGGACCAAGATGGAACCAATTGCGGTGCAGCAGGATCTGACTCTGGAGTGTCGTCCGGTGCGTATTTTGGAATTCTCGGAGCGTGTGTTGAGGAAGAGATCAATTAAGTATGTCAAGGTCTTATGGTCTAATCAGTCAGAGCGCGAGGCTACGTGGGAACTTGAGGAGTTGATGCGGCAGAAGTACCCGGAACTTTTCGTTGTGGGTAAGTGTTGTTGATTCGCTAAGCTTTTCTTGTGTCATTCCGATAGAAGCGTCAGAATTCGAGGTCGAATTCTTTTTAAGAGGGGTAGAATGTGATACCCGGTTTGCAAAGAAGAGAAGTTGGGGGTTGTTCTTTTTGTTTTTTTTCCCTCATCCAGTTGTTGTTTTGGGGATTTGGAATTTTGTGAATAACATTCGCAACTAGGGTAGTAGAATTTTTTTTGGTTTGACATTTGCGTTGCGGTCGGGAGCTGTCGCGTGGGTTAGTTGGGCCGCAATTGGTGTTTCGGCCCATTAGCCCTCCCAAACCCTAGCCGCCACCCTCCTATCTACTCCCCCCCATGTGCTGCCCCCCCCCCCACTCCTCCTTTCACCTTGGCCGCCGCCCCCCTGTCCACCTCCTCCTCCCTCCATTGTTGCAGCCACCAAAACCCTAGCCGCCCCCCCCCAATCCCCTCCTCCCTAGGTGCTACTCCGTGCCGCTCGGATCATCGTCTTTTGGTGCGAATCTCCAATCATTTTGGTGGAAGGAAGAAGGGAGGAAGGAAAAGGGGAGAACCCAAGGTGGTGGACTTCCGGATCGTTCTTAGGGATTGTGCCCGAACTTCGGTAAAGGCAAGTAAAACAGTGATGGTTATTCCGTCTTTTGATTGAAGAGTCTCATACTTGATTATGTTTGTGCTACTTGTGTTCATATCCATAATCCTAATTGGGTACCATCGTTTGAAATTATTCATGCTCTGTTGATTATACATGTGGAGGGTGTGGTTTGATCATGTTACCCATGTGGTTATTGATGTGAAATGGGTGGAGGTATATGTCTAGCACATCTTATTTGGGAAGAACTCATGTTGTTGACATGCATAATGCATTCATCACCCATTGCATTGAAGTTTTCGTCGCGATCTTATGGTCCGACCGTACCGGTACAATGAGCATCATATGTTTTCCCGAGAAGGGGTATGATGCAGCTTCATATCCTTAGAGGTATGAAGGCAGAAGTCATGTTGCATCTGTAGCCATGTGCATTCATGGGTGAAGTGTGGAACCTATTTTGGTGATGTGGATAAGGTGGATCTTTACTTTGTAATTCTTCTTGGCATTGAGTAATTGAGTATTTGCTTACTTGCTGCAAATTAATATATTTAAGGAAGAAGTTGGGAACCATGTGGTTGCTTATGCACGGTTGGCTTGCATTGTCCAACTGTTGTTTTGTTTTTTTACTTGCTGAGATGTGTCATCTCACTCTTGCATTGTCTGATGCAGGCACCTGATCTTTGCTTTGGGAGAAGGGATGTAGCAGCACGGCCACCACACTTTTAAATAAAGGAATAACTGATTATTAATGATGTTAAACAGGAAGGGTCAAGTCTAGGGAATTATTACATTCTAATCTTTCATGGTAGTTGAACTGTTTAGTTTGGTGGGCTAAGATGACTATCTTTTGTCTGGTCATGAATGTTCTTTTCTACCGTTGCATTTCGATTATACTATGTCAATTATCTTTCTTTTATATCCTGTATAAACTATATGCTTTCCTTGTTATGCTACTTTCAAGGGAGGTGCTGCCGGATTTTGCAATACTTTCTTTCTCTATGTGTTGCATAAGTTTTGTAGAAAGGTTTCTTTTGGTATCATCCATTGTGTGGGATCAGTGGGGTGTTACACCCTTGAACAAGCCCTTCACTGACTTCTTTGATTTTGGCGGCATCCTGCATAAAAAATAAGAAATTATTCATTAGTGCATCAAAAATGACATAATACTTAAAATATAAACAAATGAAATAACAAAACAACTTTACTTGTTAAATATCATCAAAATCAGGATCTATTTGTTCTCTTCTATGCAGAGGTCGCCATGTAACTTTTCTCCTAACCGGTTGTCTTCTCCGTCTCTCGGGAAAAGTTAAGTCGTTAACGTCTGCAACTAGTGAATCTAATGCCGGTGCAGGATCAATATGAAAATTAGTTGGCAACTCTTCTTCTTGAAACACCTCATAAACCTGCTCAAGGTGACCAATTTGATATTCGTCCTCACCAGGAGTGTATAGGCGTTCGCGGGGATTTACATTGTACACAACCCTCCATTTAGACAACTTTTTGCATGGATATGTCGAGAAATAAACTTGGTCTGCTTGATGGGCAAGGATATACGTGTCGTGTCCTTGAAGCAATTTCTCAGGTTGGATCTGTGTCATCCCAAATTCGGTCCTATAATACTTCGGGTCATACCATTTACACTCAAAGAAAACTAGCGCTAAAGGCTTATTTCCAGCAAATGTAATCTCGATTATATTTTTGATTTTCCCGTAATAGCAGGCTTCGTGTCCTTCCATGTCGGTTGCCCTAGTAACGACTCCACTATTTTGAGTGGCGGCCATAGGATGACTTGATTCGAAAATGCTTGAACGAAAGCGATATCCATTGACGTCGTAACGTCCATAGCTTTTGGCAGTTACGCTTCCAATAGATAACTGACGTAAGTCATCATTCAAATTCATTTCCTCCCCAAACTGTCAATCATGCCACAAAGCATTAGCAAATTCTGTAATATTAGTTAACTGAAATTAGCTCTCGGACCCACATAATTAAGACTTACACGGTCCCAAAGCCACATAATGTAATATTAGTTAATATCCTTCATCCACTTCATCACTTCTTTCCGTTGCTTAGATTTCAGACAATAGTCAGCTTTTGGTTTGCCTCCGTTTTCTCTAAGCACCAGGGTTGGACGATCACATATCACTGCTAAGTCCATGCGTGCCTTGTCATTGTCTTTCGTTTTATCAGGGAAATCCATGCATGTATTTATGAGGGCTTGGCAAAAGTTACTCTCTTGATGCATGACGTCAATGTTGTGCATCAAAATCAATGACTTAGCATAAGGAAGCTCCCACAAGCCACATATGTGAGTCCAGTTATGCTCCTCACCAAAACCTTGATACCTTTTCCCACTCTCGTCTAGGACAAGTTTCATATGCTCTTCTATAATTTCTATCCCACTACGTCGCTTGGGCGGTCCCTTCGTGACGATGGTGCCCTTCCTAAATTCCTTTCTCTGCCTTCTGAAGGGGTGATTGAAGGGTAGAAAACATCTATGACAATCAAAGTAACATATCTTGCCACCAGCACTAAGACGAAAACAATCTGTATCTTTAGCACAATAAGGACACGTCAATCTACCATGCACGCTCCATCCAGAGAAAATACCATACGCCATAAAATCATGAACCGAGAACAGATATGCAACACGAAGATTGAATTTCTGCTTCTTGAAGCAGTCATAGGCTTCCACACCTTGCCATAGCTTCTTTAACTCTTCAATCAGTGGTTGAAGCATCACATTGAGGCGTACGCCAGGATGCTCAGGCCCAGGTATAACAAGACATAGGAACATAAACTCATATTTCATGCAAAGAGCAGGTGGAAGGTTGTACGGTATGGCAATGACAGGCCAACATGAATACGACGCAGCGGTCATATTGAACGGCGTGAAACCATCAGTTGCCAAGCCGATACGAACGTTTCTTGCATCGCTGGCAAAATCTGGATCAAATTTGTCAAGAGCCTTCCATGCATCACCATCTGACGGGTGCACCATTAACCCATCTTGTCTGTCCGTACAATCTTTATGCCACCTCATGTGCATAGCGGTCTTCCTCGAGAGAAACAAACGTTTCACTCTAGGAGTGAGAGGCATGTACCGAAGCTGTTTATGTGCAACCTTTGTCACCACCTTCTCCCCATCTTCATTTACAAGCTCCACGTACCTCGACTTCCCACATTTTAAGCATTTCTGTTCTCTGTCATGTTCCTTCCAAAAAAGCATACAGTTGTCTTGGCAAACATCAATCTTCTCATACTCCATACCAAGACCTTCAAGCAATTTCTTGGACTGGTACATGTCTTTGGGCATCTTGTGACCCGTAGGAAGAACCTCGCTAATCAAATCCACAAGCTCCTTGTAACAATTAATTGAGAATGCAAACTTGGACTTGATTGACATCAGCCGGGTCACGAATTCCAGTACGGTCACGTCAGTGTGCCCGTGAAGAGGCTCTTCTGACGCTTTGAGAAGGTCGAAGAACTTCTGAACCTCCGGTGTAGGTGAATCATGATGATCTGGTGCCAGTTCAGGCTGCAGATCCTCAAGCATTTGGTCCATCCTATCAACATCATCTTCACCGTCATCAACTTCTACTTCTACTGCTCGTTCAACATCTTCACCATGGAGATACCAGACCTTATAGCCTGGCACGAAACCATGCGAACACAGGTGTAGTGTGACCTGCCTCTTGGTGTGGCTCGTCATATTTCTACATTTATTGCATGGACACCTAATATTATCTATTTGTGACAAAGCAGTTGCATGGTCCAGAAACATCTGCGTCTTGGCAAACCATTCACTTGTGTGACATCCACCCTTCTTGAAACCTTCATACATCCAATCACGTCTATCACCCATTATTGCGGCTGTGTGTACGAGTAAAGAGTGCGTGTGAGACAATCATGTTTCTACACGTCACACATATATACATCTATAGGTAAGTAGTATATAAAACTATATATATACATAAATAACTATATATACACATAAATAACATCAAATTAACATGATATTCATCAATTAACAATATTTGCAAACATCCAATCCATCAAATTAAATTATAATTGCAGAACATCAAATTCATTACCTATAACATCAAATCTATCAAATTGATTAATGCTTGCATAACATCAATTTCATTAAATAATAACATCAAATACATCATATCATATTTACAAAATCAAGTTATAAATAACAAATATCATACATCAAATAATATTAGGTCAAACCATACTAACAAATAACAATATTAAACAAATTATAATCGCATTACAGCTAACTCCCGTCGGCCATAAAAACCGACGAAAATTAAAACATAAATCATTTGTTAAATCAACTATAATAATAGAATTAATATTTACCTAACATCAAGCCACACATAATATTAAAACTAGCAAGTATAATGCATAACTCCCGTCGGCCACAAAAAACCGACGAAAATAATCACATATTAATTCACATTTAGAAATAAGATTATACCTCGACGACTCGAACTTGAACGCGGACCGGATGGCGAGCCCTCGGTTTCGGTGGTTGACCGGTGCGTCGAGGCACTGGCGGACGGCGGACGACGGTGGGCTAGGGACGGCGACGCTTGTGGACGGCGGCGACTTGTTGAGGGCGGACGGCGGACGACGGGGGCTAGGGGCGACGCAGCTCGGGTGGGCCGGGGGCGGTGTGGGGACGCTCGAGGCGGGGGTGCGGGTCGGGGCGGCGTCGCGCGCTCGGCCGGGGGCGGTGGCCGCGTGGGGCAGCGGCGGCGCAGCTCGGGCAGGGGCGGCGGCGCGGCTAGGCGCGCAGGGCGTCGGGCAGGGGCGGCGGCGCAGCGCGGGCCGGGGCGGCGGCGTGGCTAGGCGGCGGCGTGGCGCGGGCCGGGGGCGGCCTCGACGGCGGCCTCGGGCGGGGAGGGGGCGGCTTCGACGGCGGCTTGGCGTGCGGGCGTCGGGCCCCTCGACGGCGGCCTCGGGCGGGGCGGCTCGGGGGCGGCCTCCGGCAGGGCGGCAGTTGGGCAGGGCGGCGGGCGGGCAGGGGCGGCGGCGCTCCGGCAGGGCAGGGGCGGCGGCGCTCCGGCAGGGCAGGGGCGGTTTGATTGAACGAAGAAGAATGAGCCCGCGCGTCCGCGGTTGGGCTCTAAAAAGATTAATCCCCGTCGGCCAGAACACAGGGCCGACGGGGATTAACTAATCCCCGTCGGCTTGGGATGTGGCCGACGGGAATAAATATAATGCCCGTCGGCTATTTTGTGGCCGACGACAATTAGTCTATTCCCGTCGGCCAGAGCGAAAGCCGACGGGAATTACCCTGGCCGACGGGGATCAGTAGAATTCTTGTAGTGGCAGTTTGCTTGTTTCAATTGTTGTGTTCCTGATGAACGAAGGCTGGTTTTGCAGCTATAGTTTAGTTTGAACATAATATCGGCATCATCCTGCTGGTGGTGAAGGGTGGTTCCAGTTTCTTGGCGATGCAAGCGACATTGTTGTGGAGCGCTGATGACGCCTGAAGAGCAAGCGCATGCACGCGATGGGATGCGACTGCTTAGCCCTGATCTCTAGCTGACGGCCTGGAATCTGCTAGGGCAGGCAGGCATGCGGATGCGGACAGGCACCGCATGGCATATGGACGACGACGTCGTAAGGAAAGGCGCACGCGCGCTTGCGTTGCGGCATCTCTCTGGTCGGTCGTCACCCGTCAGGCAGGGACAGGACAGCCCGGGAACATTCGACTGCCGGCCGGTGGCGCGCGGTGGGCGCGATATGCTTGCTTGGTTTGACCAGCAACTGGTGGAACGCAACCGCGCGCGCGCACGCACGCACGCACGCTTCCGTGGCAACGTTGCTTGGTTGGGGCGGCAAGCGTGCCGCATGCATGGTAGTAGGGTTGGAGCAGGAATCTGTGTGTGTGTGAGGTGGCAGAGAGAGTGTGATCTGAACCTGGTGTGCTTTTCCCGATTCTTTCACTTTGAGGCCTTGCTTGTTCGGCGTGCGCACAGTCGGCACCGGTAGACGACGGGGCATTCATTGCGCACATGTTTTTAAGGTGCGTTCGTTGGAAAGGTAGATGCAGACGCTAGCTAGCTCGGCTCGGGAACTAGATGCCGCTTTGCCATGCCGCGACGACGACCAGAGACCATGACCAACCGGCGGCGAAGATCGGCCGTAGAGCATCATCGCGATTCGCGTCGATGTATACTTTGCATCGGCGTGCGATACGTAGGGGCGGGCGGACCAGCCATCTGTGTATCTACTAGCTATCCATGCACATGCTTCCACCGTAGATTTTGTTTTCTCCGCCGCTTGGTCCCTCCCGCTACTCTACTACTAGCTCGCACTGGCAGAAGAAACAGCGAGGAAGAAACCGACGCGGGAAAGCGGAATCGCCGTCATGCCATGCAGGCCGGAGATCTGCATGCGGTGCAGATCTGCATGGCTGCTTGCGGGCTTTCTTTCTTTGACCGGATCCAGAGCGGCGTTTCGGGAACTCGTCTCGTCACCAACCTTTGTGCCATACATGCACCGTCGCCGTTCGAGCGTGAGTTGGCTCGAGCTCGGAGTGCCTCGCGAGCCGAGCTGAGCTATTCTTTTGGACTCGTTGTCATAGCGAGCGGAGCTGTCTCGTTCCGGCTCGTGAGCTATACCAAATTACTTAATATATAAAATAATAATGGATATTGTATAATTTTATAGATAATTATTTTGTTTCTAAGCGTTTCATAATAGATACTCTCTCCGATGTCTTATTAATTGTCGTTTATGACAACGATATTCTCTAAAATATAGATTTGACCAATGTTTTTCTGTTAAAATACAAATAAAGTCTTAATACATCTATATTTTTTTATAAAAATACTTTTAAGACAAATCAGTGCATATAAATATTAGGTTTTAAAACTAAATAACAAAATAGTTATTTGTAGTCAAAATTTTAAAAGTTTGACCTAAATTTTATCCAAAACGACAATTAATAGGACATTGAAGGAAATATATAACAATTTATAATTTAGATTACTTGTAATGATAAATGATGTCTATATATTTATATACTAATAATTTACTATATAATATAATTATATATATTAGAGTGTGGCTCGTCAGCCGAGTCTCTCTCTTCAGCTCGTGTAATTGGTGAGCTCGTTCCCAGCGGCCATCCTAGCCATTCACACACGTACGGTGCGAGCATAGCTGTGCCTGCGGAAACGCGAAACCAATGTAAGAACCTCCGGTGGCCCGTTGGGCCAGCCAAAAGACTACTCGGGAAAATACAATTTGTACATGAAAAAAAGACGCATCACCCTCTAATAAAATTTGGTTTTTTATGTATAAGTTGAATTTTCAAGTTTATATTTTCTAAGTTCATTGAGAACGTCATAAATTATGTCAAAAACATGCCAATAATTTTTCATTATTATTTCATATATAGTTTTGTACCATTAAAGTTATTACCTTATTTGACCCCTAACTTATCAAAATAATTATAAAAAATAATATGTTTTTCTGGCTAAATTATGTTATCATCTACTAACCAACAGAATTCGAACTGAAAATTCAGTTTCTACATAAAGAAATAAAAAGGGGATAAATCGAATCAACTCAAAGTAGTGAAGGGGTAAAATGAATTAAAAATACTTTAGCGGGTCACGTGAACATTGTCCATAAATGAGGGGAGTAATTTGAATTTTTTTCTAAACATATTTACATCTCTCAAGAATAATTCGCTCCACACGCAGCACACATTATTAACACTTATGGTGAGACTTAGGGTGTGTTTCATTAGGTGCAACTCTTTCATTCTATCTAAGGCCCTATTTTGTAGGGCTCTTTCATTAACAACTAGTGTATTGTCGCTCGTTCTGCGCGCGGTGTTAAATCCGTTTGTGAGATCTTAATTTGTACCTAAATAAGAAACAAAGAACGTACTCTCCACCCATTGCTTCTTCCAGCGCGTCATCGTTGTCAAACCATCGATAAAGCTCGTCATGTGCCTTCAGAGTGATGCTAGATGTCAGCAAATATCAAATACTGGTGCCAAATCCATTTCATAGTTACTATGACAACCTACATTGTCAGAAAGTGGGCAGCTTAAAGGTCTTCCTTCTACCTTTGAGCTGTAAAGAACAAAATGTTTCGTGTGCATGATGAGTACGGATGTGATAATAGCAAACTAAGAAGAAAGTCTGGGTGGTGTTTACTTCTTTGCATGGGACATCTAAACTAATGGAAACCTATTACTGTTGCATATGAGCTTGAAACAGGAACACATGACAATAATTAATAGTTTTTGTATGCACCTATTGCCACCAAGCACCAAGCTCAGCATCGTAGGCATTCCATACTTATGAAGAATCTGCCACCAACTCTTCCAGGGTGTGGTATCCACAACTTGGTCGAAAACTACAGGTAAATAATTTTAGTACGTATGCATTTCAAGTAGTTTCAGTATGGAGTTCTTCAGTAATTTATGTGATGGGGGAAAAGGAAAATAGTAAAAAGTTATGAAATGATGTTCATAATTGTTATCGGAACACGTTCTTAGGAAGTATGTAGAGATGATGTTCACAATTATTTTTAGAAAACATACACACAAAAAAACAATAACTTTGTTGTGCATTGCATCTACACTACCGTTCTCCATTGAGTAAGGCACGGTTGGCGCGCGCAAGCGCGCGTATGGGTACCCCTAAAGAGAACTAAACAATCTGACAAGCTCTGCAAAAAGTAGGTAAAAACAGAATAAATTAAAATGTGTGTATTATTGTCCATAAGCATAAAGGGAAAAGAGCATAAATATTAGATTTACGGTAACATTTACATGATTCAAAACAGTTATTATTCTTGCTCTCCAGTCTCCACCTTGTAATCTATAGATATAAAAAACATAAAATAAAAACCATAGCATGCGTGTATTATCGTCCAGTAAGTCAAATAATTTGTAAACAAACTCTTTGTATGCACCACCATACGAATCATTGTATTTATATGAATCAGTTTATTTAGCACTTAGTTGAACATCATAACAAATGGTCATTTAGAGAAGCATTTGAATTGAAAATGAAAATATCAATAGACTGATAAACCATGGGGCCTATTTCTTTGGTTTCACAAGTGGATACACAACAACATATGTGGTTTTGGACATGGTGTTTGTTGGATAGAACATACCTCTTTCGACTAGAACTTGCAGACTGCATGATTCACCTTGCTGCAATTCGAACCAATTGTCTGATATGTTTACATAGATATAGAAGATTGTTGATTTAGACATGTATATATACACACACGTAGAAGCGATAGAAATATCTGAATATATAATTGCTTGCAGTAACATGGTAGTTCACTCTACAAATATAATATAATAGCATGAGGAATCTGAAAAAATGTGCATCCTAAAGACATGTGCATGCAAGAAATAGTAACATATTTTATTGCAACAAAGTCTAATTGTAGAATAGTGAAGTGTGGTTGTTCTATTGCATAGAGAAGGGGTTACAATATATAGACTCAACCCTAACCCTAATGGGCCAGTAGCCCAACAGTGGTGCCGGTCCACACACACACTCACACACAATCTAACATCCCCCCGCAGTCGCAACGGGGGCACCACACACGATGAGACTGGAGTAGAGGCCGAAGGTAGGAGCCGACGGGTTAAAATCCCCCCACAGTCGCAGCGTCATGATGGTGCAAA
The DNA here is from genome assembly GCF_902167145.1 of Zea mays. Classification (NCBI taxonomy): domain Eukaryota; kingdom Viridiplantae; phylum Streptophyta; class Magnoliopsida; order Poales; family Poaceae; genus Zea; species Zea mays. The sequence goes on along the minus strand of NC_050096.1, from coordinate 66,983,056 downwards.
TGTTGCAGCTGGAGTAGAGACCGGTGCATGCTCCATGAAGACGATAGCCCCTAGATGCCGAGGTAGCCGAAGTCGAGGTGGTCGCGGTCAAGAGACCCGCAGCAGAAGCCTGATCTTTGGGAGGGGTCGACGTTCGAGCGTCAATGATTGGCGAGGGTGACACAACAAAAGAGCAGCAGCAACCTTAGGGCCTTCTTGCTTCGTTCCGCGATCGGTCGTCGAGGAGCCTCGCCGCGGAGGCCAGCGACAGCGCACGCGTCTACGCCGGTCAGGGTGGTCGCGCCTGTGGCAGAAAAGAAGGGGTATCGGTAGATCTAGTTGGGAAATCCATGACAGCAACAGATCCAGCCATGAAGATGGCGAGCTAGCCAAAGGGATGGCGGATCTAGCCGGGATGGGCCACAGCAACGTGGGTCCTGTCGGGAAGGCCGCGGCAGCGATGGAACCAACGAAGGCGACGAATGAGGGAGGCGCGCGGCAGGGCGGGTCTAGTCGGGCAGGGGCCTGTGCCGGACCTGGCATGGAATTTTGGTGCCGGCAGCGAGAGAAGCTTGAAGATAAGAGGCGTTGCTGGGCGTCGACGCAGTCAGGGACGAGGTATACAACACGACGATGGGGCTGCATAGCATAGGAGCGGGTAGGGAGGCCAAATGCTGACGAACGGGACGCCGGCGCGGAATGAGCCACCGAGGAAGGGAGGGGGTCGCGGCAGTGGAGAAGGGCCGCGAGGTAGGGAGAGCCGGTGGCCTGGCTGCTAGGGGAGCACAGGCGGGGCTCGTCGGCGAGTGGGGAGAAGCGTCGCTGCTGGTGGCTGGCGCGCGGCCATGGTGGTCGCGCCGACCTGGGGAGCGGCGCCGTCGCGAGCGTGTGACCGGTGAAGAGGAGGAGGAAGCCCATGGCGAGCAGGTCAGCGGCGCGGAGACCCGCGCCCGCTCATAGAAGGGGAAGACTGGCCGCGCCCACGGCCAGTGAGGCGACAGTGAGGTTGGTGGCGTCGCCGAGGGGCACACGGCACGCGTGGCGGGGCCGCGCTAGGGATGCCTAGATTTGGTACGACGCGATGCCCATGCGGTCCGCCACCACTCCTGCAACCACTTCACGCCGCTCAGCGACAGCTGCACGGCGACCGTGCCCAGGTACACGCTCTGCTCGCCGTCGAAGAAGACCACCTGCAGCACGGCGGGCGGCGGGTGCGTGGAAGCCGTCACGAGCTCCCCCATGTCCGACGCACGCGCTCCTTCCGGCTTCAGAGGCGGCCGCCACGAGCTCCAAGGTTGCCCTCGACGTCGCACGCGTCGGAGCGAGGGGAGTCGCGGCGGACTAGCGCGACGGGGAACCGGGGCCGGAGGAGGTCGGGGCGGGGGAGGAGGGTCGCGGTCGCGCCCGCGCCGTGAGCAGGGGAGGTGAGCACGAGTAGTGGCGGTTGGGATGTGGCCTATCGTGGCCGCCTCGGTTGGGAAGGGAGCCGCCCCGGGAGGGAAGGATGATCCTCCCGGTGTGGCAGCTGAACCTGGGGTAGGCGACTGTGGGGTTTGGGGCAACCGACGGCTGCTAGAAACCCTAACACTAACCTAGTCCTCTGATACCTTGTAGAATAGTGAAGTGTGTTTGTTCTATTGCATAGAGAAGGGGTTACAATATATAGACTCGACCCTAACCCTAATGGACCGGCAGCCCAACAATGGTGCCGACCCACACACACTCACACACACAGTCTAACACTAATGAGTGGAAATGTGCATACCTTGTTCACACCACATATCTTATTAGCTCTGTTGTTCCTCTCCATAATTTGATTGTGTTCTAATGAGTGGAACTGTGCATACCTTGTTCACACCACATATCTTATTAGCCATGTTCTTCCTCTCCTTAATCTGATTATGTGACTCCACCTCGGTAGCAAGACCATTCTGCAAAACTATAAACACACAGTCTTGTCAAAAATAATCAAAGGAGACATATAGTGTTGTTTTAATCATAGAATCTACATTACAATGTAATGGATTTCTAAGATATTTTTTTATGGTAAGTGAGCGTACAAATGAACTTGCGACGGCTCAGCATGAAGATGAGACATGTCTTATACCTGGAACCAGCAATATCTTGTAGGCCAGGTGCGTCCATCACCATCGATGGATGAATAATAGTGTTGAGCTCCAAAAGTTTCCTCGCGCATGGTCCGGCCCTGAGGCCGGACGGTCCGCGGTCCGGACGATCCGCGGTGGTGGCGCGGACGGTCCGCGCATGCACAGAGTCAGTTAGGGTTCCTAGTTTCTCACGGGATTTGTTACCTAAAACCGCGAGATTAGCTCGGGAAACAGTTCGTATCGGATCCAGACCTCCCCCTTTATATAGATGAAGGGCTACAACCAATTGAACCCCCAACAATCGATCAAATCAAGTCTATTTCTCGTTTTACTTATGCATTAGGAGTAGTTCTAATTTAGATCTAGGTTAGCCTTTCCCTACCCAAATTATTCGCTTCTCTTCGGTTCTACGCCTCCACGTCGATTAGAGATGTCTAGGGTGGCCTGCCGACCCTAGACGAAGCCTAGGATCTCTCCTCCCCAACGGAGTCCCTCCCGGGAGCGAGATTCAAGCGCCGCCGGCGAACTCCACCGCCCCTGCGCACGCGCGGACCGTCCGACCTGTCAGGCAGGGAACCCGAGTACCGCGCTAGGTCATGGACCGTCCGGCCCCTAGCAAGACCCAAGGGGTGACAATCGAGTTGGAACCCACTCTAGAGCAAGACATCAGAAAAGGTCAGAAGGATGATGAGAAAATCAATGAGATCCGGCAGCTGATCAAAGATGGAAAAGGCAAGGATTTCCGTGAGGATGCAGAAGTAGTATGGTTCAAGGACAGATTGTGTGTTCCCGACATCAAACCGATCCGGGAACTGATTCTCAAGGAAGCTCATGAGACAACATACTCTATACACCCTGGTTGTGAGAAGATGTACCAAGACCTGAAGAAAAGATTCTGGTGGTACGGTATAAAAAGAGAAATAGCAGAGTATGTGGCTATATGTGACAGTTGTCAGAGGATTAAAGCAGAACATCAGAGACCTGTAGGTTTGTTGCAACCGTTGCAAATTCCTTAGTGGAAATGGGATGAGATCGGAATGGACTTCATAGTCGGTTTGCCCCGCACTCGTACTGGTTATGACTCCATCTGGGTAGTAGTGTACCGTTTGGCGGGCCATTTCATACCAGTCAAGACCACCTACAACAGTGAGGTGTTAGCCGAACTATACATGGCTCGGATTGTGTGCTTGCATGGCGTTCCGAAGAAGATAGTATCAGATAGAGGCACCCAGTTCACCTCTCATTTTTTGCAGCCTTTGCATGAAGCTTTGGGTACACACTTGAAGTTCAGCTCAGCTTACCACCCACAGACAGATGGTCAAACAGAGAGAACCAATCAGATTCTGGAGGACATGTTGAGGGCTTGTGCTTTGCAAGACAAGATAGGTTGGGACAAAAGATTACCATATGAGAAATTCTCTTACAACAACAACTACCAAGCCAGTCTGAGGATGTCACCATTTGAAGCGCTCCATGGGAGGAATTGCAGGACCCCATTGCATTGGGACCAACCTGGTGAAAGATAGGTGTTCGATCCGGATATTTTGCTTGAAGCTGAAGAGAACATCAGAATGGTCCAAGAGAATTTAAAGGTAGCACAGTCTAGACAGCAAAGCTATGCTGACACCAGAAGAAGGGAACTCAGTTTCGAAGTGGGAGATTATGTCTATTTGAAGGTGTCACCTATCAGAGGAACCAAGAGGTTCGGAGTCAAAGGCAAGCTAGCACCTCGTTATATTGGGCCGTATGAGATTCAAGCAAGACGTGGAGAAGTGGCTTATCAACTCAGCTTACCGGAGAAACTGTAAGCTGTGCACGATGTGTTCCATGTGTCCCAGTTGAAGAAATGCTTTAGAGTGCTAGAAGAGGATCTTGAAGTTCAAGAAGATCTGACTTATATTGAGAAGCCAACTAAATTCTGGAGACAGCAGATCGGGTCAATCGGAGAAGTACCATCAGGATGTGCAAAGTCAAATGAGGTCACCACTCAGAAGAAGAAGCAACCTGGGAAAGAGAAGATGATTTGAAAGCCAAGTACCCTGAGCTCTTTTCTAGCCAGCCCTCAATCTCGAGGGCGAGATTCTTTTAAGGGGGATAGGTATGTAACACCCTGATTTTTGGGGTATAAAATTTCTTTCTAATTATCACCCAAAATCATGTGTTACTCTTCCTTTTCTCACTCTAGGCTTTCTCTCTCTCTAGATTCTTTCTCTCTTTTTTACTTTTTGATTAGAAATAGCTTAAACTAGTGGAGATTAATTAGTTATTTTTGTCAAAACCTTATGAGTCATGACATGTTGCATCATGCTGAGCTTAAAATATTCTTTGAAGTGTTGCACAAGTTTGAATTTATTTGAATTTGAAACCTAGTTTGAATTTGGATTTGAAAAACCCTATAGAAAAGAAATAGAAAAGGAATTAGAAAATCCAGAGAAAAAGAAAAGGAGAAAGAAGCCCAGTCGGCCCACTAAGCCCAGCCAGGCCACGCGCTCGCGCGCCCGTGCCGCCTGACAGACGGACCCCGCCTGTCAGCGGCGATTCTCCCACACGCGCTCTCTCTCTCTTGCTCGCTGCCCAGTGGGGCCAACCTGTCGGCGCCAGTTTCCTTTGCCCGTTCGCTCCCTCTCTCTCTCTGTTTCGCGGGCCCGGTTCACCAGCCGCCGAGCCGTTACCCCGTGCATCCCTTTCTTCTCTCTCTGTGTCGTGGGCCTGCCTTGTCAGATCCGCCTTCCCCGCGCCCGCCGTGGACCGGCGCGGGCGCACTCGCACACGTCGCTGGGTTTCTCGGCCACGACGCCCGCCCACGCGCCCAGCTCCCTTTTTAGAGCCCCGCCAGTGCCCTGCAGACACCCCTCGCCGCATTTCGCACAACTTCACCCTCTCTCGCGCTCTGCCCACGCCGCCAGCTGCCGCCAGAGACCCGCACCCTCGTTCCCGGCCATCCAGCTCGCCGGAGACCGCTCCAAGCCTCCCCGAGCTCCGCCCCGAGGTGAGACACCCGTCCCCGTGCCTAATTTCCTTTATTGCACCCTGTGTTCGTCCAATTTCGCCTTCACCGATGCTCGACCGCGATGGTCCGCCATGCTTGCGCGATGGTCGGCCGAGTAGGTCTCTGTGTCACCCCTGCCTCTGCTGAAGTTAGCCAAGGCCTTAGCGTGCCTTAAGTCCCCTCCCCGTGGCCTGAATCGCTCACCGGAGTTTCTTCGACCCGCCCGAGACTCTCTCACTGTCGTTCTCCCCTCTCTGCACGTGGATTCATGGCCTCTTCCCCGCCATTGAATTCGCCGTGGCGCCCTCTTCCCCTCTACCCAACTCCGGCGACCCCGGAGCCCCCTAGCTTGCGCAAGCCTCAACTCCGGCGACTTCACCATCGCAGAGAGGAGCAGCGCCGCCCGCAGCCGTCTGTTTCCCCGGTCTGATCCCCTCCGTCCGATTTAGATTGCACGGCCCAGACCGCGGGATACCGCTTCGCGCCCGCGCGCCTGACGCCTTGGCCCACCTGTCAGCGCCACCCGCAGCCGCTAATCCTTCCCCGTCTGATTTCCCCCATCCGATCTCGATCGAACGGCCCGGACCCCCCTCGGACCCCCTCCGTGCGATCTCGATCAAACGGCTGGGACCCCCTCGGACCCCTGTAGCCGTCTGTTTCCCCCCCTGGCGCTGGGCCCGCTCGGTCAGCACGCCCTCCCCCTCTGTCGCTGACACCCCCTGTCCCGCCTATCGGCGCTCGCTCGCCCGCGCGCGCGCGCCCCCTCGGTCACAGATCTAATCTCGGCCGTCGGTTTCTGATCTAACGGTTAGATCCACCCAATACCTCTTCGTGTGGCTGTTTTGCTTAAGAAACCCCCTGGTTTTAGGAAATCAACCCGCTGTCCCCTGTTTCAGCGCATAGGTCCCTGGTTTGTTTTAATTGGACCCCTGGACTTTTATTTAATCACAGAATTAGCCCTAATTTCATATTTTGAATTCCCAAACTTGTTTATTTCATAACTTTTGCATATGAACTCCAAATTTAGTGATTCAAATTGCAAAATGTTCATAGGATTATTCTCTGTCTAAATAAAATGATTTCACTTACTGTCTGCACAGTCTAATTTTTAGGATTGAATGTGAACTAATGTAGGTGTATGATTTATTTATTTAATAAATAAATAAAGGAGAACCTTAGAGATTTAAACCTATTTAAGCTTGTGAAATTAATGATAGGTATTGCATGAGTTCATCTCTGTTCTAAATTACAGGTCACAATAAAATGAATTGATCTATGATTATGTACTTGTAAATAACACTTAGGGAAATAATAATCCATTTTCAAATAAAGTTAATGTATGCCATAGTTTATGTTGTACTTTGAATTCATTATCCCTTATGTAGTATTATGTCTTTTTAAGATGTGTTTCAATGTTTGTACATGTTTGGTGTGATGTTCATTTGCCCTTTCCAAATGTATTGAATGCATGCTTGCTTTATTTAGACAACAAGCAGTCCGAGGTTCCTGAGTGTGTTGTTGGAGACCTCCCTGAGCAACAACCTGGTGAAGGCAAGTGTCCTTTGACCCATTATGTCCTATATGCCTTATGATTCACTGTCCCGCATTACTTTATGAAACCTAAGGATTGACTAGTCTGTATTCACTTATCCTTGTTTACCTTTTGGGTTACCATGGTTAGCATGTTGCTATTGCCTTAACTTAATCAATGAACATGATGTGAACATTTATGATACGATACTGTTATCCTGATATTGTGAATGATCTTGTGATACCTTAGGGGGCTCAGGCCTTTTTCCTGAGTACCTCTCCGTAAGGACCTGTTCGTGGAGTGACCACCCGAGATAACAGTACAACCATGATGGTGGAATGGGACGCCCTTAGCTGATTAATTAGATGAACCTGGGGGTGTAGTTGGCTTTGCCGGATGGCCATCAATGGGGGTCGGGGCGTAGTGCTCACTCTGCCAAGGTTGGGGTGCAGAGGTTCTTTCGATTTGGTTTTGTTAGTCACCCACCTTGGGGAGGTGTACTGCGTTTGTACGGCTAGCGAAACCTAACGAGCAGCTATGCACCAGGGGAGTCTTTGTAAAGGCTACATAGTGTATTCCTGGCCATTCACCTTGGTAGTGAAGATCGGGTCTATACAACCTAGGCTGGAAAGGGATCACGACTTGTGGGTAAAGTGTACAACCTTTGCAGAGTGTTAAAAACTGGTATATCAGCCGAGCTCACGGTTAAGAGCAGCCTTGGGATCGTCTTTGATTAGAAGAACTTTGGATACTTTTATGATGATGGTTAATAATGATGATAAAATCTGATCTCTGGTATTTCCTCTTTTGAGGAGGTACTTCTAGGTAATAACTGGGTTATTACTAAAACTTGGCTCAACTAATAATAATAAATATTTGACCAACTAAAAGCAATTGTGAAAGGGAAATAGGGTCAAACCTTTTCCTAAATGATTTTGGTGGTTGAATTGCGCAACACAAATAATTGGACTAACTAGTTTGCTCTAGATTATAAGTTCTACAGGTGCCAAAGGTTCAACACAAACCAATAAAAATCTAAGATAGGGTTCAAAAAGAAAGGAGCAAAACCAACCGAAGGCTGCCCTGGTCTGGCGCACCGGACTGTCCGGTGTGCCACTAGACAATGTCCGGTGCACTAGGGAGATCAACTCTGAACTGCTCAGCTTCGGGTTTTTGGAGAGCCACTCCGCTATAATTCACCAGACTGTCCGGTGTGGCACCGGACTGTCTGGTGTGCCAAGCGGAGCAACGGTTGTCAGCGTAACAGTCGAGTTCAACAGTCGGCTGACACAGCTACAGTGCGCGGACAGTTCGCGCAGAGTCAGAGCAGGCGCCAGAAGGCGCACCGGACAGTGAACAGTGATTGTCCGGTGCACCACCGGACTGTCCGGTGGTCTCAGTTGTCAGAGCTCCAACGGTCGAACCCTAACGGTTGGATGACGTGGCTGGCGCACCGGACAGTGTCCGGTGGCGCACTGGACTGTCCGGTGCGCCCATCGACAGACATCCTCCTCAATGGCCTTATTGGTGGTTGGGGCTATAAATACGCCCCAACCACCACACTTCAAGGCATCCAAGTTTTTAGCCATTGCATTCAATACAAGAGCTCTAGACTTCACTCCAAGACACAAACAAGAGATCAAATCCTCTCCCAAGTCCGGAATCACTCCAAACAATTAGTGACTAGTGAGAGAGAGATATTTGTGTTTATTTGAGTTCTTGTCGCTTGGATCGCTTTTCTTCTTCCCCATTCTTGTTCTCAACACCTTTGTAATCAAAGCAAGAGACACCAAGTTGTGGTGGTCCTTGTGGGGTCTAAGTGACCCAATTGATTAAGGAGAAAAGCTCACTTGGTCTAGGTGACCGTTTGAGAGAGGGAAAGGGTTGAAAGAGACCCGGTCTTTGTGACCACCTCAACGAGGAATAGGTTTGCAAGAACCGAACCTCGGTAAAACAAATCACCGTGTCACACTCTTTATTTGCTTGTAATTTGTTTTCGCTCTCTCTTTCGGACTTAGTTTTATCTCTAACGCTAACCCGGCTTGTAGATTGTGCTTAAAGTTTATAAATTTCAGATTTGCCTATTCACCCCCTTTAGGCGACTTTCAATTGGTATCAGAACCTGGTTCTTCATTAGAGTCTAACCACTCAAAGTGATGTCAGGAGCATTCGCCAAGAGGGAGATTGGCACCGGCGGCGACAAGTCCGCAAGCTCGGGGAGAACCCATTCGAGGGAGTCCGCCTACAAGCACAAGGAGGAATCCTCTTCCTCCATCAAGTCACAACGGAGAGGTGACAAGAAGAAGAAGATGAGGAAGGTGGTCTACTACGAGACCGACTCTTCGTCACCCTCCACCTCCGGCTCCGAATCGGCATCTGCCACTTCTAAGCGCCATGAGCGCAAGAAGTATAGTAAGATGCCCCTCCGCTATCCTCGCATTTCCAAACTCACTCCATTACTTTCCGCCCCATTAGACAAACCACCGGTATTTGACGGTGAAGATTATTCTATGTGGAGTGATAAAATGAGGCATCACCTAACCTCACTCCACAAAAGCATATGGGATATTGTTGAGTATGGAGCGCAGGTACTGAAGGAAGGGGACAAAGACTATGATTCGGAGAAGGTCGACCAAATCCGGCACTTCAACTCCCAAGCCACTACTATACTCCTCGCCTCTCTAAGTCGAGAGGAGTATAATAAGGTGCAAGGGTTGAAGAGTGCCAAAGAGATTTGGGATGTGCTCAAGACCGCGCACGAAGGAGATGAGGTGACAAAGATCACCAAGCGGGAAACGATCGAGGGGGAGCTCGGTCGATTCATGCTCAACCAAGGAGAGGAGCCACAAGCCATGTACAACCGACTCAAGACCTTGGTGAACCAAGTGCGCGACCTCGGGAGCACAAAATGGGATGACCATGAAATGGTCAAGGTTATTCTAAGATCACTTGTTTTTCTTAACCCTACACAAGTTCAATTAATTCGTGGTGATCCTAGATATAAGCTAATGTCTCCCGAGGAGGTTATAGGAAAGTTTGTGAGCTTTGAATTGATGATCAAAGGCTCCAAACAAATCATCGAGCGAGGCGCCACCTCCACACCCGAGGTGCAACCCGTCACATTCAAAGCGACGGAGGAGAAGAAAGAAGAGTCCACGTCAAGTAGGCTCCCCACTGACGCCTCCAAGCTCGACAACAAGGAGATGTGTCACACCCGTTTCCCAAGGGCAGAGCCGGGTGCATAGCATATGTGTGCCAGGATCTATTTTCACACATATGTTGACGTCACAAGTGTAATATATCAAAAGAACAATGTGATAGTCGCCTAGAGGGGGGGTGAATAGGGCGAAACTGAAATTTACAAATATAAACACAACTACAAGCCGGGTTAGCGTTAGAAATATAAAACGAGTCCGCGAGAGAGGGCGCAAAACAAATCGCAAGCAAATGAAGAGTGTGACACGCGGATTTGTTTTACCGAGGTTCGGTTCTCGCAAACCTACTCCCCGTTGAGGAGGCCACAAAGGCCGGGTCTCTTTCAACCCTTCCCTCTCTCAAACGGTCCCTCGGACTGAGTGAGCTTCTCTTCTCAAATCAAAGCCGGGAACAAAACTTCCCCGCAAGGGCCACCACACAATTGGTGCCTCTTGCCTTGATTACAATGGAATTTTGATCACAAGAACAAGTGAGAAAGAAAAGAAGCAATCCAAGCGCAAGAGCTCAAAAGAACACGGCAAATCTCTCTCGCTAATCACTAAAGCCCTTTGTGGAATTGGAGAGGATTTGATCTCTTTGGTGTGTCTAGAATTCAATGCCTAGCTCTTGTAAGTGGTTGAGAAGTGGAAAACTTGGATACCATGAATGGTGGGGTGGTTGGGGTATTTATAGCCCCAACCACCAAAAGTGGCCGTTGGGAGGCTGTCTGTTCGATGGCGCACCGGACAGTCCGGTGCCCCCGCCACGTCATCACTGCCGTTGGATTCTGACCGTTGGAGCTTCTGACTTGTGGGCCCGCCTGGATGTCCGGTGCACACCGGACATGCACTGTTCCTTGTCCGGTGCGCCAGTATGGGCACGCCTGACTTCTGCGCGTGCTGCGCGCGCATTTAATGCACCGCAGGGAGCCGTTGGCGCGGAGATAGTCGTTGCTCCGGAGTTGCACCGGACAGTCCGGTGCACACCGGACATGTCCGGTGAATTATAGCGGACTAGCCGTTGGAGATTCCCGAAGCTGGCGAGTTCCTGAGGCCGTTCTTCCTTGGCGCACCGGACACTGTCCGGTGTACACCGGACAGTCCGGTGAATTATAGCGCGAGTGCCTCTGGAAATTCCCGAAGGTGGCAAGTTCGAGTTGGAGTCCTCTGGTGCACCGGACACTGTCCGGTGGCACACCGGACAGTCCGATGCGCCAGACCAGAGGTGCCTTTGGTTGGCCCTTTGCTCTTTTGTTGAATCCAACTCTTGATCTTTTTATTGGCTGAGTGTGAACCTTTTACACCTGTATAATCTATACACTTGGGCAAACTAGTTAGTCCAATTATTTGTGTTGGGCAATTCAACCACCAAAATTAATTAGGTACTAGGTGTAAGCCTAATTCCCTTTCAATCTCCCCCTTTTTGGTGATTGATGCCAACACAAACCAAAGCAAATGTAGAAGTGCATATTTGAACTAGTTTGCATAATGTAAGTGCAAAGGTTGCTTGGAATTGAGCCAATATAACTACTTACAAGATATGCAAGGAATGTTTCTTTCTTATTTAACATTTTGGACCACGCTTGCACCACATGTTTTGTTTTTGCAAACTATTTTGTAAATCCTTTTCAAAGTTCTTTTGCAAATAGTCAAAGGCAAATGAATAAGATTTTGAGAAGCATTTTCAAGATTTGAAATTTTCTCCCCCTGTTTCAAATGCTTTTCCTTTGACTAAACAAAACTCCCCCTAAATGAGATCCTCCTCTTAGTGTTCAAGAGGGTTTTGGTAATTTTTTGAAATACTATTTTCTCCCCCTTTTGAACACAATAGGAAAACCAATTGATAATAACCTCGGAAACACAAAGTTTTTGAAATTGGTGGTGGTGCGGTCCTTTTGCTTTGGGCTCATACTCTCTCCCCCTTTGGCATGAATCGCCAAAAACGGAATCATTAGAGCCCTCGAAGTGCTTTCTTCCCCTTTGGTCATAAATGAATGAGTTAAGATTATACCAAAGACGAAGTTCGGTCCTTTTGCTTTGGGCTCTTACTCTCTCCCCCAAAGACGAAGTCCTCTTCTTTGATGCTCATGCTTTTTCTCCCCCAAGAATGGAGAGTGACTTGGAGTGACGACGAAGGATGAGTTACGGAGTGGAAGCCTTTGTCTTCGCCGAAGACTCCAATTCCCTTTCAATACACCTATGGCTTGGTTTGAAGTAGACTTGAAGATACATTAGTCATAGCATATGAAGGGATATGATCAAAGGTATGTAAAATGAGCTATGTGTGCAAGTTAACAAAAGAAGTTGCGCGAATCGAGAATATTGAGCTCATGCCTAAGTTTGTTAAACGATTGTTCATCAAGAGGCTTGGTAAAGATATCGGCTAATTGATCTTTAGTATTAATGTAAGAAATCTCGATATCTCCCTTTTGTTGGTGATCCCTCAAAAAGTGATACCGAATGGCTATGTGTTTAGTGCGGCTATGCTCGACGGGATTTTCCGCCATCTTGATTGCACTCTCATTATCACATAGCAGGGAGACTTTGGTTAATTTGTAACCGTAGTCCCGCAGGGTTTGCCTCATCCAAAGTAATTGCGCGCAACAATGTCCTGCGGCAATATACTCGGCTTCGGCGGTGGAAAGAGCGACCGAATTTTGCTTCTTTGAAGCCCAAGACACCAAGGATCTTCCCAAGAACTGGCATGTCCCCGATGTGCTCTTTCTATTGATTTTGCACCCCGCCCAATCGGCATCCGAATATCCAATCAAATCAAATGTGGATCCCCTAGGATACCAAAGCCCAAACTTAGGAGTATAAGCCAAATATCTCAAGATTCGTTTTACGGCCGTAAGGTGAGCTTCCTTAGGGTCGGCTTGGAATCTTGCACACATGCATACGGAAAGCATAATATCCGGTCGAGATGCACATAAATATAGCAAAGAACCAATCATCGACCGATATACCTTTTGATCCACGGACTTACCTCCCGTGTCGAGGTCGAGATGCCCATTAGTTCCCATGGGTGTCTTGATGGGCTTGGCATCCTTCATCCCAAACTTGTTTAGAATGTCTTGAGTGTACTTCGTTTGGCTAATGAAGGTGCCCTCTTGGAGTTGCTTCACTTGAAATCCTAAGAAATACTTCAACTCCCCCATCATAGACATCTCGAATTTCTGCGTCATAATCCTACTAAACTCTTCACATGTGGATTCGTTAGTAGACCCAAATATAATATCATCAACATAAATTTGGCATACAAACAAATCATTTTCAAGTGTTTTGGTAAAGAGCGTAGGATCGGCCTTTCCGACTTTGAAGCCATTAGCAATAAGGAAATCTCTAAGGCATTCATACCATGCTCTTGGGGCTTGCTTGAGCCCATAAAGCACCTTGGAGAGCTTATAGACATGGTTAGGGTACTCACTGTCTTCAAAGCCGGGAGGTTGCTCAACGTAGACCTCTTCCTTGATTGGTCCATTGAGGAAGGCACTTTTCACGTCCATTTGATAAAGCTTAAAGCCATGGTAAGTAGCATAGGCTAATAATATACGAATTGACTCAAGCCTAGCTACGGGTGCATAGGTTTCACCGAAATCCAAACCTTCGACTTGGGAGTATCCCTTGGCCACAAGTCGAGCTTTGTTCCTTGTCACCACACCATGCTCATCTTGCTTGTTGCGGAAGACCCATTTGGTTCCTACAACATTTTGGTTAGGACGTGGAACTAAATGCCATACCTCATTCCTAGTGAAGTTGTTGAGCTCCTCTTGCATTGCCACCACCCAATCCGAATCTTGAAGTGCTTCCTCTACCCTGTGTGGCTCAATAGAGGAAACAAAAGAGTAATGTTCACAAAAATGTGCAACACGAGATCTAGTAGTTACCCCCTTATGAATGTCGCCGAGGATGGTGTCGACGGGGTGATCTCGTTGGATTGCTTGGTGGACTCTTGGGTGTGGCGGCCTTGGTTCTTCATCCTCCTTGTCTTGATCATTTGCATCTCCCCCTTGATCTATGTCGTCATCTTTAGGTGGCTCATTTGCTTGATCTTCTACTTCATCAACTTGAGCCTCATCCTCATTTTGAGTTGGTGGAGATGCTTGCGTGGAGGAGGATGGTTGATCTTGTGCATTTGGAGGTTCTTCGGATTCTTTAGGACACACATCCCCAATGGACATGTTCCTTAGCGCGATGCACGGAGCCTCTTCAATACCTATCTCATCAAGATCAACTTGCTCTACTTGAGAGCCATTAGTCTCATCAAACACAACGTCACATGAGACTTCAACTAGTCCAGTGGACTTGTTAAAGACCCTATATGCCCTTGTGTTTGAGTCATAACCAAGTAAAAAGCCTTCTACAGTTTTAGGAGCAAATTTAGATTTTCTACCTCTCTTAACAAGAATAAAGCATTTGCTACCAAAGACTTTAAAATATGAAATGTTGGGCTTTTTACCGGTTAGGAGTTCATACGATGTCTTCTTGAGGATTCGGTGAAGATATAACCGGTTGATGGCGTAGCAGGCGGTGTTGACCGCCTCGGCCCAAAACCGATCCGAAGTCTTGTACTCATCAAGCATGGTCCTTGCCATGTCCAATAGAGTTCGATTCTTCCTTTCCACTACACCATTTTGTTGTGGCGTGTAGGGAGAAGAGAACTCATGCTTGATGCCCTCCTCCTCAAGGAAGCCTTCAATTTGAGAGTTCTTGAACTCCGTCCCGTTGTCGCTTCTTATTTTCTTGATCCTTAAGCCGAACTCATTTTGAGCCCGTCTCAAGAATCCCTTTAAGGTCTCTTGGGTTTGAGATTTTTCCTGTAAGAAGAATACCCAAGTGAAGCGAGAATAATCATCCACTATTACAAGACAATACTTACTCCCGCCGATGCTTATGTAAGCAATCGGGCCGAATAGATCCATGTGGAGTAGCTCAAGCGGCCTGTCGGTCGTAATGATGTTCTTGTGTGGATGATGAGCACCAACTTGCTTTCCTGCTTGGCATGCGCTACAAACCCTGTCTTTCTCAAAATGAACATTTATTAGTCCTAAAATGTGTTCTCCCTTTAGAAGCTTGTGAAGATTCTTCATCCCAACATGTGCTAGTCGGCGATGCCAGAGCCAGCCCATGTTAGTCTTAGCAATTAAGCAAGTGTCGAGTTCAGCTCTATCAAAATCTACCAAGTATAGCTGACCCTCTAACACACCCTTAAATGCTATTGAATCATCACTTCTTCTAAAGACAGTGACACCTACATCAGTAAAGAGACAGTTGTAGCCCATTTTCAATAATTGAGATACGGAAAGCAAATTGTAATCTAAAGAATCTACAAGAAAAACATTGGAAATAGAATGGTCAGGAGATATAGCTATTTTACCCAATCCTTTGACCAAACCTTGATTTCCATCCCCGAATGTGATAGCTCTTTGGGGATCTTGGTTTTTCTCATAGGAGGAGAACATTTTCTTTTCCCCTGTCATGTGGTTTGTGCACCCGCTGTCGATGATCCAACTTGAGCCCCCGGATGCATAAACCTACAAAACAAGTTTAGTTCTTGACTTTAGGTACCCAAATGGTTTTGGGTCCTTTGGCATTAGACACAAGAACTTTGGGTACCCAAACACAAGTCTTTGACCCCTTGTGTTTGCCCCCAACATATTTGGCAACTACTTTGCCGGATTTGTTAGTCAACACATAAGATGCATCAAAAGTTTTAAATGAAATGCTATGTTCATTTGATGCATTAGGAGTTCTCTTCTTAGGCAACTTAGCACGGGTTGGTTGCCTAGAGCTAGATGTCTCACTCTTATATATAAAAGCATGGTTAGAACCAGAGTGAGACTTCCTAGAATGAATTTTCCTAATCTTGCTCTCAGGATAACCGGCAGGGTACAAAATGTAACCCTCGTTATCCTGAGGCATGGGAGCCTTGCCCTTTACAAAATTTGACAATCTTTTAGGAGGGGCATTAAGTTTAACATTGTCTCCCCTTTGGAAGCCAATGCCATCCTTGATGCCAGGGCGTCTCCCATTATAGAGCATACTACGAGCAAATTTAAATTTGTCATCTTCTAAGTTATGCTCGGCAATTTTAGCATCTAATTTAGCTATATGATCATTTTGTTGTTTAATTAAAGCCATGTGATCATGTATAGCATCAATGTTAACATCTCTACATCTAGTACAAATAGATACATGCTCAACAATAGATGTAGAGGGTTTGCAAGAATTAAGTTCAACAATCTTAGCATGAAGAATATCATTTTTATCTCTAAGATCGGAAATTGTAACTTTGCAAACATCAAAATCTTTAGCCTTAGCAATTAAATTTTCATTTTCTACTCTAAGGCTATCGAGTGAAATGTTTAATTCTTCAATCCTAGCAAGCAAATCATCATTATTATCTCTAGGATTGGAAATCGAAACATTACAAACATGTGAATCAACCTTAGCATTTAAACTAGCATTTTCATGTCTAAGGTTGTCAATCATCTCATGGCAGGCGCTTAGCTCACTAGATAGTTTTTGACATTTTTCTAATTCTAGAGCATAAGCATTTTTAACCTTAACATGCTTTTTATTTTCCTTGATTAGGAAGTCCTCTTGGGTGTCCAAGAGATCATCCTTTTCATGGATGGCACTAATCAATTCATTAAGTTTTTCCTTTTGTTGCATGTTGAGGTTGGCAAAAAGAGTACGTAAATTATCTTCCTCATCACTAGCATTATCATCACTAGAGGATTCATATTTAGTGGAGGATTTAGATTTAACCTTCTTTTTGCCGTCCTTTGCCATGAGGCACTTGTGGCCGACGTTGGGGAAGAGGAGTCCCTTGGTGACGGCGATGTTGGCGGCGTCCTCGTCGGAGGAGGAGTCGCTTGAGCTTTCGTCGGAGTCCCACTCCCGACAAACATGGGCATCGCCGCCCTTCTTCTTGTAGTACCTCTTCTTCTCCTTTCTTCTCCCCTTCTTGTCGTCGCCCCTGTCACTATCACTTGATAATGGACATTTAGCTATAAAGTGACCGGGCTTACCACACTTGTAGCAAACCTTCTTGGAGCGGGACTTATAGTCTTTCCCTCTCCTTTGCTTGAGGATTTGGCGGAAGCTTTTGATGACTAGCGCCATTTCCTCATTGTCGAGCTTGGAGGCGTCTATTGGTTGTCGACTTGATGTAGACTCCTCCTTTTCCTCCATCGCCTTGAATGCGACGGGTTGAGCTTCGGATGTGGAGGGATCATCAAGCTCATTGATCTTCCTTGAGCCTTCGATCATGCACTCAAAACTTACAAAATTCCCGATAACTTCCTCGGGGGTCATTTTAGTATATCTAGGATTGCCACGAATTAATTGAACTTGAGTGGGGTTAAGGAAAATGAGAGATCTTAGAATAACCTTAACCATTTCGTGGTCGTCCCACTTCTTGCTCCCGAGGTTGCGCACTTGGTTCACCAAGGTCTTGAGCCGGTTGTACATGTTTTGTGGCTCTTCTCCTTTGCGAAGCCGGAAGCGACCGAGCTCCCCCTCGATCGTTTCTCGCTTGGTGATCTTTGTAAGCTCATCTCCCTCGTGCGCGGTTTTGAGCACATCCCAAACCTCCTTGGCGCTTTTCAACCCTTGCACTTTGTTATACTCCTCTCTACTTAAAGAGGCGAGGAGTATCGTTGTTGCTTGAGAGTTGAAGTGCTCGATTTGGGCCACCTCATCCTCATCATAGTTTTTATCCCCTACGGATGGTACCTGTGCACCAAACTCAACAACATCCCATATACTTTTGTGGAGTGAGGTTAGATGAAATCGCATTAAATCACTCCACCTAGCATAATCTTCACCATCAAAAGTTGGTGGTTTGCCTAATGGAACGGAGAGTAAAGGTGCATGTTTAGAAATGCGAGGGTAGTGTAGGGGGATCTTACTAAACTTCTTACGCTCTTGGCGTTTAGAAGTTACGGAGGGCGCATCGGAGCCGGAGGTCGATGTTGATGAAGTGTCGGTCTCGTAGTAGACCACTTTCCTCATCCTCTTTTGCTTGTCCCCACTCCGATGCGGCTTGTGGGAAGAAGATTTTTCCTTCTTCTCTTTGTGGTGAGAAGAAGATTTCTTCTCCTTCCCTTTGTTGGAGGAGCTCTTCTTCTTCTCCTTCCTCTTGGTGCGGGACTCTTCCGATGAAGTGCTCCCGTGGCTTGTAGTGGGCTTTCGCCGGTCTCCATCTCCTTCTTGGCGTGATCTCCCGACATCACTTCGAGCGGTTAGGCTCTAATGAAGCACCGGGCTCTGATACCAATTGATAGTCGCCTAGAGGGGGGGTGAATAGGGCGGAACTGAAATTTACAAATATAAACACAACTACAAGCCGGGTTAGCGTTAGAAATATAAAACGAGTCCGCGAGAGAGGGCGCAAAACAAATCGCAAGCAAATGAAGAGTGTGACACGCGGATTTGTTTTACCGAGGTTCAGTTCTCGCAAACCTACTCCCCGTTGAGGAGGCCACAAAGGCCAAGTCTCTTTCAACCCTTCCCTCTCTCAAACGGTCCCTCGGACCGAGTGAGCTTCTCTTCTCAAATCAAAGCCGGGAACAAAACTTCCCCGCAAGGGCCACCACACAATTGGTGCCTCTTGCCTTGATTACAATGGAATTTTGATCACAAGAACAAGTGAGAAAGAAAAGAAGCAATCCAAGCGCAAGAGCTCAAAAGAACACGACAAATCTCTCTCGCTAATCACTAAAGCCCTTTGTGGAATTGGAGAGGATTTGATCTCTTTGGTGTGTCTAGAATTCAATGCCTAGCTCTTGTAAGTGGTTGAGAAGTGGAAAACTTGGATACCATGAATGGTGGGGTGGTTGGGGTATTTATAGCCCCAACCACCAAAAGTGGCCGTTGGGAGGCTGTCTGTTCGATGGCGCACCAGACAGTCCGGTGCACACCGGACATGTCCGGTGCCCCCGCCACGTCATCACTGCCGTTGGATTCTGACCGTTGGAGCTTCTGACTTGTGGGCCCGCCTGGATGTCCGGTGCACACCGGACATGCACTGTTCCTTGTCCGGTGCGCCAGTATGGGCACGCCTGACTTCTGCGCGTGCTGCGCGCGCATTTAATGCACCGCAGGGAGCCGTTGGCGCGGAGATAGCCGTTGCTCCGGAGTTGCACCGGACAGTCCGGTGCACACCGGACATGTCCGGTGAATTATAGCGGACTAGCCGTTGGAGATTCCCGAAGCTGGCGAGTTCCTGAGGCCGTTCTTCCTTGGCGCACCGGACACTGTCCGGTGTACACCGGACAGTCCGGTGAATTATAGCGCGAGTGCCTCTGGAAATTCCCGAAGGTGGCAAGTTCGAGTTGGAGTCCTCTGGTGCACCGGACACTGTCCGGTGGCACACCGGACAGTCCGGTGCGCCAGACCAGAGGTGCCTTCGGTTGGCCCTTTGCTCTTTTGTTGAATCCAACTCTTGATCTTTTTATTGGCTGAGTGTGAACCTTTTACACCTGTATAATCTATACACTTGGGCAAACTAGTTAGTCCAATTATTTGTGTTGGGCAATTCAACCACCAAAATTAATTAGGTACTAGGTGTAAGCCTAATTCCCTTTCACAATGCATAAAAGCGTAAATAACGATTATATTAACATATTACACTTCGAACAGGCATAATGTCTTAACCTTTATTCATCAAAGTACAGCGAAACAAGGACATCCATCCACAGGAAGATGACAGGGGGTATCACTAGACTAGCATCCATGGAGTTCAGCATCATATCTTCATCTGCAACTTCTGATCAAAATTAAGCAAGGGTGAGCTCACTTATGGTCGGGGCTGAGCAAGTGGGGGAAAACTAATGCAGGTTTAACAAGGTGAGGCTAAGGTTGAGCAGTAAGCATTTTAGTTGGTCGACATTTTATTAACAACACCTGTCTTACTAATAAGTGTGAATCCCAAGTATTCCCATTAAGCAAAGGTATAAGAGTATACCAAAAACACTTAAGTGAAACCACTTAAGCAAAACCATTGGCAGATCATCGGATCTCGATTTATTTCCATCTTCAAGTTCAATTATCATGTGAGGAGTCCAGGCTGCTCATAACCGTGAGCACGGCTGATATATCAGTTTTACACTCTGCAGAGGTGGCGCATCTTTACCCATGAGTCACGATTGCCTTCTTGCCTGGGTTAGCTAGACCCGTATTCACTTCCGAGGTGAATGGCTAGGGTCTCACTACGAGGCTTCTCCCTAGAGTCCTCATTACGCAAATGCTGGAAATGGTCAAACTGCATAAGGCACACCTACTGTAACCAACTTATAGTCCAGACTACAGGGTAAAGCTTTGGGAACTATGCCCGTATCCAATCTGCCTGAGCCGGAACTATAAGAGCTGGCCAAATGCCCCCGTTCCTGTCGACCACGACCAGCACCCAACATAAGACTTCCCTAGTTATTTAGCCAAGACCAGAGCCATGATAGTTCTCATGGTAGCACTGTTTTCCCGGGTGGTCACTCCATGTTCCAATTAATATGCAATAATCTTGTTTAACCATCGGGTTAACAACAATAGAGTAAACTTACCATTTGGAACATTAATATCATAAGCGGGAGTGACTGCATAAAGTTAAGTTGTAGCAATAGCATAGCTACGAAGGTAAAGTATAATACCCAGGTTTGGTCAAGGAATAAGGTTGAAAAGGTTAGGGTATCTAAATAGGTAACCCGTCAAATTATGCATATATATCCGAAAGAATAAACTTTATTAAATGTATTGTTTGGGATCAAACAGAGTATGCAGAGGGAGAAGTCCACTTGCCTTGCTTATTGAAAACTTGAGGTTCTTCCACGGATAGGAATAGATCTTGATTCTTAACTACTAGATCAACCACTGAATATCACACAAACAAACAAGAAGAACAAACACCACTTAATAACATATAACATTCAACATACGTAAAGCTAAAAGAAAGCCTAACGAAAAGAGCGTTCGCTTTTCAAAAACATTACACGCAAGGGTTATAATAAAAAGGTATTCTTTTCAAAAATGTGTGATCTATACTTTATAAAACAAAGCATGAGCTTAAAAATATCTTAATTAAAATATACAAGTATTAGGTTCACCAAATTAATCTTTTATAAAACGTCATACGTGATATGTCTAAGATTAAGAGTTCATAAGACAAAACACATTATAACATTATTAAACCTTTTTAACCATTTATAAAAGATATATGTTCTATATCTAAGGTTAATGAGATACGAAACACATTATTAATTTTTGAAGCATTATGGAACATATGCTAAAACATTTATTTATAAAGAACTTTAAGCTATAAGCCTAACCAGGTTTTATGTGAAAATGTGATTAAACCAAATATAATCTTTATATACTTTTTTTAAGAAAACACATGGCTTAAATAGATTTTATGTAAGAGATAATGAAACAATTAATTATCTCCACTTTTATTTAAGAAAACACATAGCCTATGTTATTATCAAGAAAGCTATATTTATAATCAATACATAAACTAACATTTTAATTATAAAAAGAACATGAGCACTAATTTCTTTTTTTATCTTTTAGGAAAAACTAAGTGATATATATAAATAATATGGATTCAATTTGATGAACGGATTAATCACACCTATATTACTAGTTATGGACAAATTGAAATATAAGTCAAATTAATAAATTATGAGAAAATATAATTAATCTATGGATTATATTTAGTTTTAATTTAGGAACGTATGAGCTAAATCATTTGAAAGGAAATTGTATAAACTATCATTTTTGTAAAACTCTAGGCAATGTACTTATATATATTGAACTTGAATATGAAACTAAATTATATTTTATGAACAAAGATACCTAACTAAATAAATGACTATATTATATTTTCGCTGATAAAAACATTTGTGCTACCTTTTAAATTTGTTGTTAACATAACTCGAATTTAAATTACGAAAAATACAAAAACTAGTGTAGATATCAATTGAAATTGTTAATCACATAATTATGAAATTAATCAAACTGTTTCTAAATTGTTTAGATTCCAAATAATAAAAATTACGTAATTAAATCTGGCGTAGGGGCTAGCTTCTATTTATCTATTACCAGCTAGACGTAGTTGATACATTTTTATTTTCTATACATATCTCATTATAAATAATTATCTCTTGTTTTCTTTGTTATAAAACATAAGGCTATAATTCTATTTAATTTCTTAATTTGAAAACTACACATTACAACAAACATAATACAAATTAATTTACAAAATGAGTAAATTGTTGCAACTATCAATTCAAATTGATGAGCACACTAACACATAGCTATCTAAATACTATTTAATTTTTTTAGATATTGAATACACATATAAATTATTGCAAACATGTAAATTATTGGAAACACTGATTTCAAATGTTTAAATTAAATTTACGAAGTTAATAAATTAATATTTAATTTATTTGAGCGTGACATTTGTATTTTAAAATGGAGAAAATTATCGCAGTGGTTAGATCTAAATTAAACGTACACGATAGGGGGTAGCGTATAAAAATCGGACCTTTCGACGCGATTAGATGCTGGGCAGGGAGCACTGGACAACGGTGAGCGGAAGCGCAGAACGGCGTTGACGGCGGCACTGAGCTGAGCAGAACAGGCACACACGTAGCACAGCAAGCAAAGATCGGAGAAACGACGTCGAGGCTCGGCTGCCGGCTGGGACGGACGAGAGTGGCTCGGGCGAGATGTAGAGGCTCGACCAAATGTTGCTGAGAGTGGCTGGGGCTCGGGCGAGTGCTCGGTGCGGTGCGACTGAACACGGCGGGTGCTGACGGCTGGTGTCGGCGTTTCGGGACAGGGGGGTCCCTAAGCCGATGAGTGAGTGTGCTGCGTGCCCCAGCCCAGATGGGTCGAGCGCGTGGGCGAGCGCGAAGGGGGGAGAGGCGAGGTGGCCGGAGTCGAGCGTGAGAGAGGTGGAAGTCCCGCGGCCTTCGTGTTCGTCCCGCGCCCAGGTCAGGTGCGCTTGCAGTAGGGGGGTTACAAGCGTCCACGCGGGTGAGGGAAGCGGGCGGCCCCAAGAGAGCGCCTGTCCCGTCCTCGGTCCCGCGCGGCCAACCTCCTCTAAGAAGGCCCTGGTCCTCCCTTTTATAGTCGTAAGGAGAGGATCCAGGTGTACAATGGGGGGTGTAGCAGAGTGCTACGTGTCTAGCGGAGGGAGAGCTAGCGCCCTAGGTACATGCCAATGTGGCAGCCGGAGAGATCTTGGCACCTTGCTGGCGTGATGTCGTGGCTGTCGGAGGTGCGACGGAGCCTGGCGGAGGGACAGCTGTTGGAGCGGTCGAGTCCCTGCTGACGTCGTCCTGCTTCCGTAAGAGAGCTGGGGGCCGCCGTCGTCATAGAGTTTGTGGAGCGCCATTATTGCCCATCCGGCGGAGCAGGCCGGATGGGACGCCGGTCTTGTTCTCCGTGACCCGAGTCGATTCGGGGTAGGATGATGATGGCGCTTCCTGTTGACGTGGCGGGTCTGTGCCCTAGGCAGGGTGACGTGGGGGCTCCTCCGAAGCCGAGGTTGAGTCTGTCCTCTGTTGCCGAGGCCGAGCCCGAGCCATGGGGTCGGGCGAGGCGGAAGTCGTTCGGCCGAGGCCAGGGCGGAGTCCGAGCCCTGGGGTCGGGCGAGGCGGAGTTTCGTCGTCTTCCGGGTCTTAGCCCGAGTCCGAGCCCTGGGGTCGGGCGAGGCGGAGTTTCGTCGTCTTCCGGGTCTTAGCCCGAGTCCGAGCTCTGGGGTCGGGCGGAGCGGAGTTCGCCGTCTTCCGGGTCTTAGCCCGAGTCCGAGCCCTGGGGTCGGGCGGAGCGGAGTTCGCCGTCTTCCGGGTCTTAGCCCGAGTCCGAGCCCTGGGGTCGGGCGGAGCGGAGTTCGCCGTGGCGCCTTTGGCAAGGCCTGACTGCCTGTCAGACTCACTCTGTCGAGTGGCACTGCAGTCGGAGTGGCGCAGGCGGCGCTGTCCTTCTGTCAGACTGGTCAGTGGAGCGGTGGAGTGACGGCGGTCACTTCGGCTCTGCCGGGGGCGCGTGTCAGGATAAAGAGGTCAGGCCACCTTTGCGTTAAATGCTCCTGCAATTTGGTCAGTCGGTGTGGCGATTTAGTCAAGGTTGCTTCTGAGCGAAGCCAAGGCCTCGGGCGAGCCGGTGATGTGTCCGCCGTAAAAAGGGGGGCCTCGGGCGAGACGGAAGTCTCTCGAGGTTGGCTGCCCTTGGCCGAGGCTAGGCTCGGGTGAAGCGTGATCGAGTCACTCGTGTGGACTGATCCCTGACTTAATCGTACCCATCAGGCCTTTGCAGCTTTATGCTGATGGGGGTTACCAGCTGAGAATTAGGCGTCTTGAGGGTACCCCTAATTATGGTCCCCGACAGTAGCCCCCGAGCCTCGAAGGGAGTGTTAGCACTCGCTTGGAGGCTTTCGTCGCACTTTTTTGCAAGGGGACCAGCCTTTCTCGGTTGCATTTTGTTCCGGTGGGTGCGCGCGAGCGCACCCGCCGGGTGTAGCCCCCGAGGCCTCGGAGGAGTGGTTACACTCCTTCGAGGTCTTAATATCTCGCGTAACGCTTCGGCTGGTCTGGTCGTTCCCTCATGCGAACTGGCCGTAGCCCGGGTGCACGGTCGGGGCCCAAGCTCTCGGGCTGGTATGTTGACGCTGTCAACGGTTTGGCCGGAGCCGGTTTTTGCGAGAGCAGCCCCCGAGCCTCTGCACAGGGCGAGAGGACAATCAGGGACAGACTCGACTTTTTACATACGCCCCTACGTCGCCTTTCCGCAAGGAGGAGGGGGGGAGTGCGCCATGTTACCCTCGATGGGCACCGAACATGGTGTCTCCGGTGAGCTGCAAGCGGGTAATCCGAGTGGACGTCCGTGCCCCGTTCGTTGGGGGTCGGCTAGGGGCCCGGAGGCACGCCCAAAAGTACCTGCGGGTGATTTGCCGGACCCGGTCCCCTGGCGACGGGGTCCGAGGGCTCGATGCCTCCCTCCGATGGGATTCCGTTACAAGATCGTTCCCGCTGGTCTCGGAAATGTCCTAGGGTACCTCGGGAGCGCAGCCCGAGCCTCGGTTATGTATCGAACGTACCCCTGGTCATCCCTCGCTCGGTGTCTGAGGCGACTGTGAACCCTTCGGGGGCCAGCCTTCGAACCCCTGATCAGTAATGGGCGCGGAGCCCGAGTAGCCTGAGGCGGTGTAACACCCTGAATTTGGGGGTATAAAATTTCTTTGCTCATATTCACAAATTCAGGTGTTACTTCCTTTTCTCATCCTTCCTAATTCTTTTCTCTCTCATTTCTATAGGAGCTAAGTGCTTATTTTACTTGTAATTATAGTCTATTATGTTAAACCCTAAGGGAGTATGAATTGTTGCATCATGCTGAACCCTAGATTTCACTTTTGTTTGGTGCATAATTCTCAAAAGGTCTAATTTGAATTTGGGGCTCATTTGAATTTGAATCAAATAGAATAAATAAAAGAAAAGGGAGAAACAATTCAGAATAAAAGAAAAAGGTAAAGCAGCCCAACCCAGCCGCCTCCTCGGCCTTTCGGCCCAGCCGGCCCATCTCTCGCGCGCGCGCCTCCCTCCCCTCCTCTCTCTGCGCAGCGGGCCCGGCCTGTCGGCGCGCCCGCCTTCCGCGCACCCGCCTCCCTCTCTCTCTGTTCGCCCGGCCCCACCTGTCGGCGCTGCCACTTTCCCCGCGCGCGCCCGCTCCCTCGCTCTCTCTCTGCTCGCGGGCCCGGGCTGTCAGCCCCGTCTTCCTCGCGTAACCGCCGCCCGAGCTGCTCGCGCCCGCCTTCCCCGCGCCCACGTCGCGCGTGGAACTCGCCCCACCTCGCCCCTGGCCACTTGAGCCCCGAACCCCACTCGCCCTCACCCCCCTCCCCCATTTGCGCCCAGTAGACCCTCTCTCCCCCTCGCTGCGCGCACGCAGAGCACCGCCGCCATAACCCCCGCCGTCCCGAGCTCGGTTTCTCGTCGCCGGTGGAGCTCCGCCGCGCCCTTAGCCCCGGTGAGCTCCGCTCTGGCGTCCGCAACCCGGAACGCGCCCCAATTCCCTCTCCCCCTCCCTATTTCTCTCTGCCCGCGCTCACCCGTCGTCCGCCGTGCAGCCGCCACTGTCGCCCCGGGTCCCTGTCGCGTCTCCGTCGCCGCCGAGGAGTCCCCGGAGCCCGCCTTGAGGTAACGGACCTCTCCCGCCCCTATCGCCCCTTGTTTTGCTCTCTGTTGCTCTTGATTGCTCGCCGGAGTAGAATAGCCCCGCCGCCGAGCCGCCCCGCCGTGAACCGCCCCCCTCCGGTGCCTCTGCCCCGAGCCAGACCCTACCGGAGAACTCCCCGCGCCTTCCCCGACCTCCCCGACCACTCGGATTGCCCCAGAGCCCCGCCAGTCGCCCGCGCCCCTCGTCTCCGGCGAGCCCTCCGCCGCGGGGACGAGCGCCGCCGCCCCAGCTAGCCGTAGGGGAAGCCCAGGCCGGCCACCCGATCCCCACCGTCCATCCCAGATCGGGCGGCCTCGTTTCAATCAGGCCAAACCCAATCCTGGCCGTCCGCCGGCGATCCAGCGGCCCAGGCCCACTGCCCCCTCACCCCGTCTCCCTGCCCGTTGGGCCCCGCTTGTCAGCTCGCCCGCGCGCTCTGCCCGCCGGCCCCGCCTGTCAGCCCGCCCGCGCGCTCTGCCCGCCGGCCCCGCCTGTCAGCCCGCCCGCGCGCTCTGCCCGCCGGTCCCGCCTGTCAGCCCGCCCGCGCTGTCCGCCCGGCCCCGCCTGTCAGTCGCCCAGGTCGCCGCGCGCTCGCGCGCCCGCCCGCAGGATCTAATCCTGGCCGTTCGCTTTAGATCTGACGGCCGTAGTAGCCCGATACCCCTTCGCCCGCGCTTTTCTTAAAGAGCCCCCCTGTTTTCTGGAAATTGCGCCCGCCGTCCCTGGTTTCTCGCAGTTAAGTCCCTGGCCCTTTTATTTAATTAAAAATAAGTCCTTAGGGTATAATTTTAACCCCTAAACTTGTAAAATTCATAACTTTGTCATATGAACTCCAAATTAGGTGCTTCAAATTGCAAAATGTTCATAATATTATTATCTATCTGTTTATGCAATGTTTCCCCACTGTTCCCATGTATTAATTAATAGCTAATCACTAGGAAAGGATTAAGACTATTGAAACCTTATTTAAGATAATTGGAAATGAGTAGACTTTAATAAAAGTTGGATTACTTAAGGTTGTGGACTTAAACACTTAAGTTTAGGAACTCAAATCAGATAATTATTTAATCCCACCACCAACTTAGACCTGATTAGTGGATAGTGAATCACTTTGTGTAGTCCTCTACCCCCCCAGACCTAGGGAACTTTAGAGTGCCTATCCCTTTTCTGTTATGAACTTGTGACCCCTCTCTGCTGCATATGTTTGGTATATTGTTTTTGTCTGTTATTTTCCCAAGTGCATAGTGTGAATGATTGCTTTGCGTAGACAACGAGCAGTCTGTGTTTCCCGAGGCAGTTGCAGAGGAAGTCCCTGATCAGCAGTTTGGTGAAGGCAAGTGTCCTCTGTCCCATTATGTCCTATTCATTTATAACTTACTACCCCGCATTACTTACTTGAAACCTAAGGATTGACTAGCTTTATACTTTATCTTATCCTTGATGACCTTTTGGGTTATTATGGTTAGCACTTTGCTATTGCTTTAACATAATCAATGAACATGATGTGACTATCTATGATACTGTTATCCTGATGATGTTGATGATCTTGTGATACTCTAGGGGGCTCAGGCTGTTTCCTGAGTACCTCTCCGTAAGGACTGGTTCGTTGAGAGACCACCCGGGATAACAGTGCAACCATGAGGGTGAAATGGGATGCCCTTAGCTGATTAATTAGATGAGCTAGAGGTGTAGTTGCTTAGCCGTCGTGCCGTCAATGGGGTCCAGGCACAGTGCTTGCTCTGCCGAGGCTGAGTGCCGAGGTTCTTTCGTTTTGCTCTTTGTTAGTCACTCTCCTGCGGGGAGGGGTACTGTGTTTATCAAACTGGAGAAACCTAACGGGCAGCTATGATCTCTAGGGAATCTTTGTAAAAGCTACGTAGTGATGCCCTGCCGGACCACCTAGGTAGTGGTCAATGGGGATTAGCTCTCCCCGGGTAGAAAGGGAATCATGACTCATGGGTAAAGTGTGCAACCTCTGCAGAGGGTAGTGAAACTGGTATATCAGCCGTGCTCACGGTTAAGAGCAGCCTTGGGATCCTCTTTGATTAGAGATACAGATGGTTCGAGATACATGGATTATATTACGATTTTGGTTCGACTACGATGATGATGATGTTCCTCGATGAGGAAATGGTTTACGGGTTGATTAATACTAAAATCTGGCTTCTACTAATGATAAATACCTGACCAACTAAAAGCAACTGCTTGAGCCTAACTCCACATAAAGCTAGTCCACCTCAGCCAAACGGGACATTTGCTGAGTACGTTGATGTGTACTCATCCTTGCTTTACCACAAAACACCAGGTTGTCCGCATTGTAATCACTGCTCAGGAGAAGGCGAAGCCGTGGAAGGAGACTTCCAGGAGTTTCAAGACTACGATGAGTTCTAGGTGTGGGTTGGCGGCAACCCCCAGTCAGCTGCCTGTGAAGGCCTTATCGTTACTGCGTTTCGTTTAGCACTTTGATTTATTTGTTAAGACAATGACTATGTGGATGTCTATGACTCTATGATGTAATAAGTACCCTTTTATGTTATTATTCGAGCATTGTGTGATGATGTTCATTTATGTAATCGCTGTGTACGTGAGTTCTGATCCTGGCACGTACATAGTTCGCATTCGGTTTGCCTTCCAAAACCGGGTGTGACATAAGTGGTATCAAAGCCCATGCTGACTGTAGGACCGCTGACCTAGAGTAGCACTGGTCGTACTAAGGACTATTGACCCTCCCCCTCACCTTGACATCTGATGTTACTTCAAAAAGTCGGTCACCTCGACCAACCCTATATTTTTACTATCTATCTATACAATACCTTGTTAAAATTTTTATCTTATTCTGTCTTTGGTTTATTCACTTGTCATATTAGTTCTACTCTTACTCTTATGCTTACGGTGTCTTTTGTAGATGGCTCGTCTTAGACACACAGCACGTAAGTCGGTGATTCCTTTCCTGCCGTCTCGACTTGCGGAGCGTCCTCTGCACCGCACCGTGTCCGGACAGTCGAGTCACCTGGAGAGGCTGCACCACCGCCTGCGTGAGGAGCAGGAGCGCCGGCGCCAGCACGGAGAGCAGCAGGGCTCTTCCTCCTCACCCCAGCAGGAGGTGGAGACCGTGAGGCCCCGTTCCTCTGTTGCCCAGCTGGAGGCGCCCCTTGTTCCACCGCGGGACGCCCCGGCTGTTGGAGGAGCTACTGGAGGAGACCCCGACGACGACGACTCAGACCACAGCACGGAGTCTTCTGAGCCGCAGGAGGCGGAAGGATGGGTCGCCCGACCCATCACCCGTGACGCCGCTCGCGGTTGTCACTTCCACGACGCACTCGACACCTTGCTGCGCCAGGCTTTCGACCGGCACACCTGGTCGATCGAGTATCGTTGTGTAGTCTACCAGCACAGTCGCGGGAGGTACCCGGACCGCTGGGAGGCTACCTGCCTAGTTCGCCGTCCGGAGGATGACCTCCGGGGTGCGGAGGCCGTTTCGGAGCACTATTCCATCTCCGAGAGGGACACTGCAGAGGCGGCTATGCAGGATGCAGCACGGCGTGCACTCTCTCAGTACTGTTCTTTGTTCGGTGGCGTGGCCGACGGTCTTAACCTTCGGTACTACCCCCGCCGCCCTACTGGCAGCACAGAGAGTGTGGTTGTTTCACCTGTTGGTGAGGCTAACCCTAGGTTGAGCAGCACAGTCAACCTAGTCGCAGTGCTTAACACGGAGCTGGATCACTCTCTGGACGAGCTAAGCAGGGCTCGAACGGAGATTGCGGAGTTGCGTGCTGAGTTGGCAGAGCGCCATCACCAGGAGGGTGGTTCTCCCGCTCCTGTTGGGACTCAGCACCCATACCGCTCGCCGCCACGTGGTCACCACACTTATGGTTCCCCTGTCTGTAAGACCAGGATAGATCTGGATCCTTAGATCGTTAGAGTCGAAGTTTGTAATAATTCTTAAGTCAGATGCCTCAGTCTTAGGTAGTCAGTTTAGTTTGCTTATCAGTTGCTTCCATCTAGTTTAGTTTGCTTATCAGTTGCTTGCATGTTTGTTATGATGAACTTGTGCTGGATTTGAATCTTTGTAATGACTGTAGCCAACATGTGGGTTTCCCCTGCAGTTTGGCTTAGCTAGTAATGTTAATTAAGTCAATTATTTAGTTGGGAAACCCTTTACTCCTACTTTCCTTTCTTATCTGAGAAGCTGTGTTGAATCATGAATGAGGATCAGTGAAGCTCTTTGTTCACTCAGTGTCATGAAGAATTCTGTATTCTCTTTTCTTATGCTGAAGGGTTGTAAGATCAATGCTGATGTATGAATGTCTTCCACAGATGTCTGACAACAGGCGCCGATGCAACAGGCGTGCTCAGCAAGAGCAGCATGACCAGCAGGAGGAACAACAGAGGCAGCCTCCCCCACCACCCCCGATGTCAGTGGAGCAGATGTTCTTGATGCAGACTCAAGCAGTGCAGGCCATTGGGCAGACTCTGGCAGCCATGCAGCAGGCTCAACAGCAACCCCAACCCCAATTGCAAGTGCAGATGCCCCAGATGCCACGAGATAAGCGTGGTGAGTTCATGAGAGGGCACCCTCCTACCTTCGCCCATTCTGCTGACCCCATGGATGCAGAAGACTGGTTGCGCGCAGTGGAAAGGGAGCTGCGCACCGCCCAATGCGACGACAGGGAGAAGGTTCTGTATGGTCCCCGCCAGCTGAGGGGAGCAGCCCAGTCCTGGTGGGAGTCCTACCTCGCCACCCATGCTAACCCCGAAGCCATCACTTGGGAGGAATTCAGCGAGAGTTTCCGTCGGTACCATGTGCCAGAGGGACTGATGATCGTGAAGAAGGAGGAGTTTCTGGCTCTGAAGCAGGGACCCCTGTCTGTTAGTGAGTACCGAGACAAGTTTCTGCAGCTGTCTCGTTATGCACCCGAGGATGTCAACACTGATGCCAAGAGGCAGTACAGGTTCATGAGAGGTTTGGTGGATCCCCTGCATTACCAGTTGATGAATCACACTTTCCCCACCTTCCAGCACCTGATCGATAGGGCAGTCATGACTGAGAAGAAGCGTAAGGACATGGAAGATCGGAAGCGCAAGATGAGTGGACCCCAGTCCGGAGGCATCAGCCGTCCACGTTTCTCAGGCAGTTCATCTCAGCAAGGCAGACCTGGTCACCCACAAGGATATCAGAATCAGAATCAGCGTCCGCATCAGCAGCAGTTTCAGAGACAGTACCCGCAGCAGCAGCAGCAGTATTGTCAGCACAGCCAGCAGGGAGGTAATCAGTATCAGAAGCAGAACAACCAGGCACCTCGCCTACCTGCCCCAGCAGCGAATCAGAGCAACCAAGCAGCCCCAGCACAAGGAGGAGGCAGAGGATGTTTCCACTGTGGAGATCAAGGCCACTGGGCGATGCAGTGCCCAAAGAAGACGGCTCAGCAGCAGACCAACCCCAATGCTCCAGCAAGGCAAGGTGTACTGCAGCCGGCAGCAGGCAATCGTAACCAAGCGTACAACCGTGGAAAGGTGAACCACTTGGAGGCCGAAGCGATCCAGGATGCACCAGATGTGGCAGTAGGTATGTTCTCAGTCGAATCTCATCCCGCGAAAGTGCTATTTGATACTGGTGCAACTCATTCATTTGTCACTGCAACCTGGGTAGAATTGCATAACATCTCAGTAGAGGCAATGATGCCACCCATGAGGATTAATTCGGTTGGTGGCAAGGTGCAAACAGATAAAATATGTTCAAACATAATGGTGGAAATAAGGGGGATAGGATTCCCCAGTGACTTAATAGTAATAGGCACCCCTGGGATAGATGTCATTCTAGGGATGAACTGGTTAATGAAGTATGAGGCAAATGTTAGTTGTGACAAGAGGACCATCACATTGAAGTCCCCGTCAGGAGAAGAGGTAGTGGCCGAGCTAAGGATGCCTAAGTCAGAAGAAGGAGTCTGTCACCAGATTTCTGTTGATAGTAAGGAGCCCAACCCGCTTGGGGCTATCAAGGTGGTGTCGGACTTTCCGGATGTGTTTCCCGAGGAGCTAACGGGCATGCCACCCGAAAGGAAAGTCGAATTTGCCATAGAGCTTATCCCTGGTACCGCCCCCATTTCAAAGAGAGCCTATCGAGTGTCTGGACCCGAATTGGTGGAACTCAAGAAGCAGATAGATGAGATGCTAGAGAAGGGTTACATCAGGCCAAGCACCTCGCCTTGGGCCGCTCCAGTGTTGTTTGTAGAGAAGAAAGATGGTACCAAAAGGATGTGCATAGACTACAGAGCCTTGAACGAAGTCACTGTCAAGAACAAGTACCCCCTGCCAAGGATAGAAGATTTGTTCGACCAGCTCAGAGGTGCCAGCGTATTCTCGAAGATAGATCTGAGATCGGGTTACCATCAACTCAGAATCCGACCCTCGGATATACCGAAGACGGCATTCATCACCAAGTACGGGTTATATGAGTTCACAGTTATGTCCTTTGGTTTGACAAATGCGCCAGCCTTCTTTATGTACCTGATGAACAGTGTGTTCATGGATTACCTGGACAAGTTTGTGGTAGTGTTCATCGACGACATTCTCATATACTCTCAAAGTGAGGAAGATCATGAGGCAGCGAAGATGGTTGGAACTGATCAAAGACTATGAGTTGGAGATACATTACCATCCGGGCAAAGCCAATGTTGTTGCAGATGCTCTGAGCAGGAAAAGTCAAGTCAATATGTTGGCCTCGCACCCAATGCCGTATGAGTTAGCCAAGGAGTTCGACAGACTGAGCCTCGGTTTCCTGAACAATACGCAAGGAGTGACAGTGGAATTAGAGCCCACCCTAGAGAGGGAGATCAAAGAAGGGCAGAAGGATGATGAAAACATCAACAAGATCCGGCAGCTGATCCTAGAAGGAAGAGGCAAAGACTTTCGAGAGGATGAAGAAGGGGTAATCTGGTTCAAGGACCGATTGTGTGTTCCCGACCTCAAACCTATTCGGGAACTGATCCTCAAGGAAGCTCATGAGACAGCCTACTCCATACACCCTGGAAGTGAGAAGATGTACCAGGATTTAAAAAGGAGGTTTTGGTGGTATGGCATGAAAAGAGAGATCGCAGAATATGTCGCCATCTGTGATAGCTGTCAGAGAACCAAAGCGGAGCATCAGAGGCCTGCCGGATTATTGCAGCCATTGCGGATTCCTCAGTGGAAGTGGGATGAGATCGGGATGGATTTCATAGTTGGCCTACCTCGTACCCGGGCCGGCTACGATTCCATCTGGGTGGTTGTGGACCGCTTAACAAAGGTGGCCCATTTCATACCTGTGAAGACGACATACACCGGCGCAACGTTAGCTGAGTTATACATGTCACGAATAGTCTGCCTTCATGGTGTGCCGAAGAAGATAGTGTCAGATCGAGGAACGCAGTTCACCTCTCATTTTTGGCAGCAGCTACAAGAAGCTTTGGGCACACATTTGAACTTCAGCTCAGCTTATCACCCGCAGACAGACGGTCAGACTGAAAGAACTAATCAGATCCTAGAAGATATGTTGAGAGCCTGTGCGTTGCAAGACAAGTCAGGATGGGACAAAAGGTTACCTTATGCAGAATTCTCCTACAACAATAGTTACCAGGCCAGCTTGAAGATGTCACCGTTTCAGGCACTCTATGGACGGAGTTGTAGGACTCCGCTGCATTGGGACCAGCCTGGAGAGAGACAGGTGTTTGGCCCCGACATCTTGCTTGAAGCCGAAGAGAATATCAAAATGGTTCGGGAGAACCTGAAGACAGCCCAGTCAAGGCAGCGAAGCTATGCGGACCGAAGGAGAAGAGAACTGAGTTTTGAAGTGGGAAACTACGTCTATCTGAAGGTGTCACCTATCAGGGGAGTCAGAAGGTTCGGAGTCAAAGGCAAGCTAGCACCCCGGTACGTCGGACCATATCAGATTCAAGCCAAGCGTGGAGAAGTGGCCTACCAGCTCGACCTACCAGAGAGCTTGTCAGCAGTGCACAATGTGTTCCATGTGTCGCAGTTGAAGAAATGTTTACGAGTACCAGAAGAACAGTTGCCAGTGGAGGGCCTGGAAGTCCAAGAAGATCTGACATACATAGAGAAGCCAACGCAGATTCTGGAGTTTGCAGACAGAGTCACCCGGAGGAACACCATCAGAATGTGCAAAGTCAGATGGGGTCACCACTCGGAGGATGAAGCAACCTGGGAACGAGAAGATGACCTGAAGGCCAAATACCCTGAACTCTTTGTTGACCAACCTTGAATCTCGGGGCGAGATTCTTTTAAGGGGGATAGGTTTGTAACACCCTGAATTTGGGGGTATAAAATTTCTTTGCTCATATTCACAAATTCAGGTGTTACTTCCTTTTCTCATCCTTCCTAATTCTTTTCTCTCTCATTTCTATAGGAGCTAAGTGCTTATTTTACTTGTAATTATAGTCTATTATGTTAAACCCTAAGGGAGTATGAATTGTTGCATCATGCTGAACCCTAGATTTCACTTTTGTTTGGTGCATAATTCTCAAAAGGTCTAATTTGAATTTGGGGCTCATTTGAATTTGAATCAAATAGAATAAATAAAAGAAAAGGGAGAAACAATTCAGAATAAAAGAAAAAGGTAAAGCAGCCCAACCCAGCCGCCTCCTCGGCCTTTCGGCCCAGCCGGCCCATCTCTCGCGCGCGCGCCTCCCTCCCCTCCTCTCTCTGCGCAGCGGGCCCGGCCTGTCGGCGCGCCCGCCTTCCGCGCACCCGCCTCCCTCTCTCTCTGTTCGCCCGGCCCCACCTGTCGGCGCTGCCGCTTTCCCCGCGCGCGCCCGCTCCCTCGCTCTCTCTCTGCTCGCGGGCCCGGGCTGTCAGCCCCGTCTTCCTCGCGTAACCGCCGCCCGAGCTGCTCGCGCCCGCCTTCCCCGCGCCCACGTCGCGCGTGGAACTCGCCCCACCTCGCCCCTGGCCACTTGAGCCCCGAACCCCACTCGCCCTCACCCCCCTCCCCCATTTGCGCCCAGTAGACCCTCTCTCCCCCTCGCTGCGCGCACGCAGAGCACCGCCGCCATAACCCCCGCCGTCCCGAGCTCGGTTTCTCGTCGCCGGTGGAGCTCCGCCTCGCCCTTAGCCCCGGTGAGCTCCGCTCTGGCGTCCGCAACCCGGAACGCGCCCCAATTCCCTCTCCCCCTCCCTATTTCTCTCTGCCCGCGCTCACCCGTCGTCCGCCGTGCAGCCGCCACCGTCGCCCCGGGTCCCTGTCGCGTCTCCGTCGCCGCCGAGGAGTCCCCGGAGCCCGCCTTGAGGTAACGGACCTCTCCCGCCCCTATCGCCCCTTGTTTTGCTCTCTGTTGCTCTTGATTGCTCGCCGGAGTAGAATAGCCCCGCCGCCGAGCCGCCCCGCCGTGAACCGCCCCCCTCCGGTGCCTCTGCCCCGACCCAGACCCTACCGGAGAACTCCCCGCGCCTTCCCCGACCTCCCCGACCACTCGGATTGCCCCAGAGCCCCGCCAGTCGCCCGCGCCCCTCGTCTCCGGTGAGCCCTCCGCCGCGGGGACGAGCGCCGCCGCCCCAGCTAGCCGTAGGGGAAGCCCAGGCCGGCCACCCGATCCCCACCGTCCATCCCAGATCGGGCGGCCTCGTTTCAATCAGGCCAAACCCAATCCTGGCCGTCCGCCGGCGATCCAGCGGCCCAGGCCCACTGCCCCCTCACCCCGTCTCCCTGCCCGTTGGGCCCCGCTTGTCAGCTCGCCCGCGCGCTCTGCCCGCCGGCCCCGCCTGTCAGCCCGCCCGCGCGCTCTGCCCGCCGGCCCCGCCTGTCAGCCCGCCCGCGCGCTCTGCCCGCCGGTCCCGCCTGTCAGCCCGCCCGCGCTGTCCGCCCGGCCCCGCCTGTCAGTCGCCCAGGTCGCCGCGCGCTCGCGCGCCCGCCCGCAGGATCTAATCCTGGCCGTTCGCTTTAGATCTGACGGCCGTAGTAGCCCGATACCCCTTCGCCCGCGCTTTTCTTAAAGAGCCCCCCTGTTTTCTGGAAATTGCGCCCGCCGTCCCTGGTTTCTCGCAGTTAAGTCCCTGGCCCTTTTATTTAATTAAAAATAAGTCCTTAGGGTATAATTTTAACCCCTAAACTTGTAAAATTCATAACTTTGTCATATGAACTCCAAATTAGGTGCTTCAAATTGCAAAATGTTCATAATATTATTATCTATCTGTTTATGCAATGTTTCCCCACTGTTCCCATGTATTAATTAATAGCTAATCACTAGGAAAGGATTAAGACTATTGAAACCTTATTTAAGATAATTGGAAATGAGTAGACTTTAATAAAAGTTGGATTACTTAAGGTTGTGGACTTAAACACTTAAGTTTAGGAACTCAAATCAGATAATTATTTAATCCCACCACCAACTTAGACCTGATTAGTGGATAGTGAATCACTTTGTGTAGTCCTCTACCCCCCCAGACCTAGGGAACTTTAGAGTGCCTATCCCTTTTCTGTTATGAACTTGTGACCCCTCTCTGCTGCATATGTTTGGTATATTGTTTTTGTCTGTTATTTTCCCAAGTGCATAGTGTGAATGATTGCTTTGCGTAGACAACGAGCAGTCTGTGTTTCCCGAGGCAGTTGCAGAGGAAGTCCCTGATCAGCAGTTTGGTGAAGGCAAGTGTCCTCTGTCCCATTATGTCCTATTCATTTATAACTTACTACCCCGCATTACTTACTTGAAACCTAAGGATTGACTAGCTTTATACTTTATCTTATCCTTGATGACCTTTTGGGTTATTATGGTTAGCACTTTGCTATTGCTTTAACATAATCAATGAACATGATGTGACTATCTATGATACTGTTATCCTGATGATGTTGATGATCTTGTGATACTCTAGGGGGCTCAGGCTGTTTCCTGAGTACCTCTCCGTAAGGACTGGTTCGTTGAGAGACCACCCGGGATAACAGTGCAACCATGAGGGTGAAATGGGATGCCCTTAGCTGATTAATTAGATGAGCTAGAGGTGTAGTTGCTTAGCCGTCGTGCCGTCAATGGGGTCCAGGCACAGTGCTTGCTCTGCCGAGGCTGAGTGCCGAGGTTCTTTCGTTTTGCTCTTTGTTAGTCACTCTCCTGCGGGGAGGGGTACTGTGTTTATCAAACTGGAGAAACCTAACGGGCAGCTATGATCTCTAGGGAATCTTTGTAAAAGCTACGTAGTGATGCCCTGCCGGACCACCTAGGTAGTGGTCAATGGGGATTAGCTCTCCCCGGGTAGAAAGGGAATCATGACTCATGGGTAAAGTGTGCAACCTCTGCAGAGGGTAGTGAAACTGGTATATCAGCCGTGCTCACGGTTAAGAGCAGCCTTGGGATCCTCTTTGATTAGAGATACAGATGGTTCGAGATACATGGATTATATTACGATTTTGGTTCGACTACGATGATGATGATGTTCCTCGATGAGGAAATGGTTTACGGGTTGATTAATACTAAAATCTGGCTTCTACTAATGATAAATACCTGACCAACTAAAAGCAACTGCTTGAGCCTAACTCCACATAAAGCTAGTCCACCTCAGCCAAACGGGACATTTGCTGAGTACGTTGATGTGTACTCATCCTTGCTTTACCACAAAACACCAGGTTGTCCGCATTGTAATCACTGCTCAGGAGAAGGCGAAGCCGTGGAAGGAGACTTCCAGGAGTTTCAAGACTACGATGAGTTCTAGGTGTGGGTTGGCGGCAACCCCCAGTCAGCTGCCTGTGAAGGCCTTATCGTTACTGCGTTTCGTTTAGCACTTTGATTTATTTGTTAAGACAATGACTATGTGGATGTCTATGACTCTATGATGTAATAAGTACCCTTTTATGTTATTATTCGAGCATTGTGTGATGATGTTCATTTATGTAATCGCTGTGTACGTGAGTTCTGATCCTGGCACGTACATAGTTCGCATTCGGTTTGCCTTCCAAAACCGGGTGTGACAGGCGGCCATGGAACCCTTCGGGGGGCTGGCCTTCGAACCCCTGACCAGTAGTGGGTGTCGGGCCCACGCGATCTGAGGCGACTGTTGAACCCTTCGGAGGGCCAGTCTTCGAACCCCTGATCAGTAGGGGGGGGCTCGGAGCCCGGTTCCTTCGCGGAGAAGGGTCCTTTTCGGGGTATCCCCCTTTCCCGGTCCCTGTCGCAAGAGATAGAGAAAGAGGAAAAAGGAAAAGGATACGAAATCGAACGACGTGGCGTACCTTTTCTGACGCGGTTGTCACGGCGAAGGCGAAGCGTTGCGCGCTTCTCCCGCCAGAGGCGCCGCCTGTCCCGCCGTGGAGTTATTGCGACGGGGTGAGTGGTTGAGCTCGAGCCCGAAGAACTTGTCTTCCAGGCGCCGAACCTCGTCGCAGTAGGCCTCCATCTTCGGGTCGCGGCAGTGGGAGTTCTTCATGACTTGGTCGATGACGAG
The DNA here is from genome assembly GCF_902167145.1 of Zea mays. Classification (NCBI taxonomy): domain Eukaryota; kingdom Viridiplantae; phylum Streptophyta; class Magnoliopsida; order Poales; family Poaceae; genus Zea; species Zea mays. Next base: position 66,944,614 of record NC_050096.1, on the reverse strand, counting down.
CTGCGAATCACCGCGGGCGTCGAGGCGTCTGACCCCTAGCTCGATGGCGATCCGCAACCCGTTGACCAGAGCTTCGTACTCGGCCACATTGTTGGACGCCGGGAAATGGAGGCGCAGCACGTAGCGCAAGTGCTTTCCGAGGGGCGAGATGAAGAGCAGGCCCGCGCCGGCTCCTGTCTTCATCAGTGACCCGTCGAAAAACATGGTCCAGAGCTCCGGTTGGATCGGAGCCGTCGGCAACTGGGTGTCGACCCATTCGGCCACGAAGTCCGCCAGCACCTGGGACTTGATGGCCTTCCGAGGGGCGAACGAGATCGTTTCGCCCATGATTTCCACCGCCCACTTTGCGATCCTGCCCGAGGCCTCCCGGCACTGGATGATCTCCCCCAGGGGGAAGGATGACACCACAGTTACCGGGTGAGACTCGAAGTAGTGTCACAGCTTCCGCCTTGTCAGGATCACCGCATACAGCAGCTTTTGAACTTGTGGGTAGCAGATCTTGGTCTCGGACAGCACTTCGCTGACGAATTAGACCGGCCTCTGAACGGGCAATGCATGCCCTTCCTCTTGCCTCTCGACCACAATCGCGGCGCTAACCACCTGAGTGGTCGCGGCGACGTAGACCAAGAGGGCTTCTCCATCCGCCGGGGGCACCAAGACAGGCGCCTTTGTAAGGAGCGCCTTCAGGTTGCTGAGGGCTTCCTCGGCCTCAGGGGTCCAAGCGAAGCACTCGGCCCTCCTTAAGAGGCGGTACAGAGGCAGACCTCTTTCGCCGAGGCGTGAGATTAAGCGGCTCAGGGCCGCGAGGCATCCCATGACCCTCTGTACACCTTTTAAGTCCTTGATGGGTCCCATGCTGGTGATGGCCGCGATCTTCTCCGGGTTGGCTTCGATGCCTCGCTCGGAGACGATGAACCCAAGGAGCATGCCTCGGGGCACCCCGAAGACACACTTCTCAGGATTGAGCTTGACTCCTTTCGCCTTGAGACATCGGAATGTCACTTCAAGGTCGGAGAGGAGGTCGGGAGCCTTCCTTGTCTTGACTACGATGTCATCGACGTAGGCCTCGACTGTGCGACCGATGTGTTCGCCGAACACATGGTTCATGCACCGCTGGTACGTCGCGCCCGCATTCCTCAAACCGAACGGCATGGTGACATAGCAGTACATGCCGAACGGCGTGATGAAAGAAGTCGCGAGCTGGTCGGACTCTTTCATCCGGATCTGGTGATACCCTGAGTAGGCATCGAGGAAGGACAGGGTTTCGCACCCAGCGGTGGAATCCACGATTTGGTCGATGCGAGGCAGAGGGTAGGGAACCTTCGGACATGCTTTGTTGAGACCAGTGTAGTCTACACACATCCGCCATTTCCCCCCTTTCTTCCTCACAAGCACAGGGTTGGCAAGCCATTCGAGATGGAATACCTCTTTGATGAACCCTGCTGCCATTAGCTTGTGGATCTCTTCGCCAATCACTCTGCGCTTCTCCTCGTCGAATCGGCGCAGAGGCTGCCTGATGGGTCGGGCTCCGGCCCGAATATCCAGCGAGTGCTCGGCGACATCCCTCGGTATGTCGGGCATGTCCGAGGGACTCCACGCAAAGACGTCGGCGTTTGCGCGGAGAAAGTCGACGAGCACTGCTTCCTATTTGGGGTCGAGCCCGGAACCGACCCGGACCTGCTTGGTGGTGTCGCCACTGGGGTCGAGAGGGACGGCCTCAACCGTCTCCGCTGGCTCGAAGTTGCTGGCATGGCGCTTCACGTCCGGCACCTCCTTGGAGAGGTTCTCCAGGTCGGCGATGAGGGCCTCGGACTCGGCGAGGGCCTCGGCGTACTCCACGCACTCCACGTCGCATTGGAACGCGTGTTTGTACGTGGGGCCGACGGTGATGACCCCGTTGGGGCCCGGCATCTTGAGCTTTAGGTAGGTGTAGTTGGGGACGGCCATGAACTTCGCGTAGCATGGCCTCCCTAGTACGGTGTGGTAGGTTCCTCGGAACCCGACCACCTCGAACGTCAGGGTCTCCCTTCGGAAGTTGGAGGGCGTCCCGAAGCAGACGAGGAGGTCAAGTCGCCCGAGGGGCTGGACGCGCTTCCCAGGGATGATCCCGTGGAAGGGCGCAGCGCCTGCTCGGACGGAGGACAGATCGACGCGCAGGAGCTTGAGGGTCTCGGCGTAGATGATGTTGAGGCAGCTGCCCCCATCCATCAGGACCTTGGTGAGCCTGACATTGCCGACAACGGGGTCGACGACGAGCGGGTATTTCCCCGGGCTCGGCACATGGTCGGGGTGGTCGGCCTGGTCAAAGGTGATGGGCTTGTCGGACCAGTCTAGGTAGACTAGTGCCGCCACCTTCACCGAGCAGACCTCCCGGCGCTCTTGCTTGCGGTGCCGAGCCGAGGCATTCGCCGCATGCCCTCCATAGATCATGAAGCAGTCGTGGACCTCGGGGAACTCTCCTGCTGGGTGATCTTCATTCTTGTCGTCGTCGCGGGCCCTGCCACCCTCGGCGGGTGGCCCGGCCCTGTGGAAGTGACGCCGAAGCATAACGCACTCCTCGAGGGTGTGCTTGACGGGCCCCTGATGGTAGGGGCACGGCTCCTTGAGCATCTTGTCGAAGAGGTTTGCACCTCCGGGGGGCTTCCGAGGGTTCTTGTACTCGGCGGCGGCGACAAGGTCCGCGTCAGCGGCGTCGCATTTCGATTGCGACTTCTTCTTGCCTTTCTTCTTGGCGCCGCGCGGAGCAGACGCCTCGGGAGCCTCTTCCGATGGGTGGCCCTGGGGCTGCTTGTCCTTTCGGAAGATAGCCTCGACCGCCTCCTGGCCAGAGGCGAACTTGGTGGCGATGTCCATCAGCTCGCTCGCCCTGGTGGGGGTCTTGCGACCCAGCTTGCTCACCAGGTCGCGGCAAGTGGTGCCGGCGAGGAACGCGCCGATGACATCCGAGTCGGTGATGTTGGGCAGCTCGGTGCGCTGCTTCGAGAATCGCCGGATGTAGTCCCGGAGCGACTCCCCCGGCTGTTGCCGGCAGCTTCGAAGGTCCCAGGAATTCCCGGGGCGCACGTATGTGCCCTGGAAATTGCCAGCGAAGGCTTGGACCAAGTCGTCCCAGTTGGAGATCTGCCCCGGAGGCAGGTGCTCCAACCAGGCGCGAGCAGTGTCGGAGAGGAACAGGGGGAGGTTACGGATGATGAGGTTGTCGTCGTCCGTTCCACCCAGTTGGCAGGCAAGGCGGTAGTCCGTGAGCCACAGTTCCGGTCTCGTTTCCCCCGAGTACCTCGTGATAGTAGTCGGGGGTCGGAACCGGGTCGGGAATGGCGCCCGTCGGATGGCCCGACTGAAGGCCTGTGGACCGGGTGGTTCGGGCGAGGGACTCCGATCCTCCCCGCTGTCGTAGTGCCCCCCACGCCTGGGGTGGTAGCCTCGGCGCACCCTTTCGTCGAGGTGAGCCCACCGGTCGCGTCGATGGTGCTCGTTGCCGAGGTGGCCCGGGGCCGCAGGCGCGGTGTTGCGCGTGCGCCCGGTGTAGACCGAGGCTTCCCGCATGAATCGGGAAGTCGCGGCGTGAGGTTCCGAGGGATATCCTTACCTACGGGAGGCAGTGCTCTCGGCCCGTCGGGCCGCAGCGCCTTCCAGGAGATTCTTGAGCTCTCCCTGGATTCGCCGACCCTCGGTGGTTGACGGTTCCGGCATCGCGCGGATGAGCATCGCTGCGGCTGCCAGGTTCTGACCAACCCCGCTGGATGCGGGCGGCGGCCTGACCCTGACATCGTTGGCGACGCGGTGCTGGAGACCTTGGGGCAGGTGACGTATTTCTCCGGCCAGGGGTTGGCCCACCCATGCCTGTCCGACGTCCCGACGGATCGGCTCAAGCGCTCCTGTTCCCTCGTTGAGCCTGGCCTGCGCCTCGCGGACTTGCTCGAGTTGTGGGTCGTAACCCCCCGCCGGAGCGGGGACCACAGCTAGCTCTCGTGGGATGTCGGCGCGAGGCACCGGCCTAGGGAGATCACCGTCCTCCGGCATGCCGAGATGGTTGCCTTCGGAGGGATCCCCTAGCTCGATGTGGAAACATTCGCGGCTTGGGCCGCAGCTCTCGTCGCCAAGGCTGCGGCTTCCGTCGGAACAGTCGGAGAGGCAGTAGTCACATGCGGTCATGAAGTCCCGCACGGCACTGGGGTTGCCAAGTCCGGAGAAATCCCAACAGATGCTGGGATCATCATCTTCCTCGGACCCAGAGGGCCCGTAGGTCGAGACGTTCGTCAGCCGGTCCCAAGGCGACCGCATACGAAACCCCAGTGGGGTTGCACTTGCCTCAATGAGAGCGCCCGCCAAAACGAGGTCGTTCGGCGGGTTGAGGCCGAGTCGAAATGACGCAAGATGGGAGTTAGTCGGTACCTTTTGGTCGACGAGGAGCGACGTAGTCACATCGGGGACTGGTTGCACCGTCTTCTCAGGTACGAGGGCGACGTCCTGCAGGCTTTCCGCGAGCGCGCCGGCGTCGTCTTCTGGCTCGGGGTCAGCGCGTCGCGGGGGGACGGCGCTTGCCTTCGTCTTGAACGCGAGGTCGACGTCCGGCGTGCCCTCCGTCGGGGCGTCGGGGGCGTCAATTCGCTCGACGGCCAACGAAGCGCGGCCTCCCGCCTGGCCTTGATGGCCCCGCCTCCTCCTCCGTTGGCGGGGGAGAGAACGGAGCGAGCCCGAATGTTGCTCTTCCACCACGCGGGGAAGATGTCGTCGATTCCGCCGCCGGCGGGCGGGTTGTCGGCCGCCATTGTCGTTGTCGCGCGGCGGTGGAAGAAGTATCATGTCGTAGCTGCCGTCGAAGGACATGAACTCAAGAGTCCCGAAACGAAGCACCGTCCCGGGCCGGAGAGGTTGCTGGAAACTGCCCATCTGGAGCTTGACGGGGAGCTGTTCATCAGCACGCAGCAGGCCCCTACCTGGCGCGCCAACTGTCAGCGTTTCGGGACGGGGGGGTCCCTAAGCCGACGAGTGAGTGTGCTGCGTGCCCCAGCCCAGATGGGTCGAGCGCGTGGGCGAGCGCGAAGGGGGGAGAGGCGAGGTGGCCGGAGTCGAGCGTGAGAGAGGTGGAAGTCCCGCGGCCTTCGTGTTCGTCCCGCGCCCAGGTCAGGTGCGCTTGCAGTAGGGGGGTTACAAGCGTCCACGCGGGTGAGGGAAGCGGGCGGCCCCAAGAGAGCGCCTGTCCCGTCCTCGGTCCCGCGCGGCCAACCTCCTCTAAGAAGGCCCTGGTCCTCCCTTTTATAGTCGTAAGGAGAGGATCCAGGTGTACAATGGGGGGTGTAGCAGAGTGCTACGTGTCTAGCGGAGGGAGAGCTAGCGCCCTAGGTACATGCCAATGTGGCAGCCGGAGAGATCTTGGCACCTTGCTGGCGTGATGTCGTGGCTGTCGGAGGTGCGACGGAGCCTGGCGGAGGGACAGTTGTTGGAGCGGTCGAGTCCCTGCTGACGTCGTCCTGCTTCCGTAAGAGAGCTGGGGGCCGCCGTCGTCATAGAGTTTGTGGAGCGCCATTATTGCCCATCCGGCGGAGCAGGCCGGATGGGACGCCGGTCTTGTTCTCCGTGACCCGAGTCGATTCGGGGTAGGATGATGATGGCGCTTCCTGTTGACGTGGCGGGTCTGTGCCCTAGGCAGGGTGACGTGGGGGCTCCTCCGAAGCCGAGGTTGAGTCTGTCCTCTGTTGCCGAGGCCGAGCCCGAGCCATGGGGTCGGGCGAGGCGGAAGTCGTTCGGCCGAGGCCAGGGCGGAGTCCGAGCCCTGGGGTCGGGCGAGGCGGAGTTTCGTCGTCTTCCGGGTCTTAGCCCGAGTCCGAGCCCTGGGGTCGGGCGAGGCGGAGTTTCGTCGTCTTCCGGGTCTTAGCCCGAGTCCGAGCCCTGGGGTCGGGCGGAGCGGAGTTCGCCGTCTTCCGGGTCTTAGCCCGAGTCCGAGCCCTGGGGTCGGGCGGAGCGGAGTTCGCCGTCTTCCGGGTCTTAGCCCGAGTCCGAGCCCTGGGGTCGGGCGGAGCGGAGTTCGCCGTGGCGCCTTTGGCAAGGCCTGACTGCCTGTCAGACTCACTCTGTCGAGTGGCACTGCAGTCGAAGTGGCGCAGGCGGCGCTGTCCTTCTGTCAGACTGGTCAGTGGAGCGGTGGAGTGACGGCGGTCACTTCGGCTCTGCCGGGGGCGCGTGTCAGGATAAAGAGGTCAGGCCACCTTTGCGTTAAATGCTCCTGCAATTTGGTCAGTCGGTGTGGCGATTTAGTCAAGGTTGCTTCTGAGCGAAGCCAAGGCCTCGGGCGAGCCGGTGATGTGTCCGCCGTAAAAAGGGGGGCCTCGGGCGAGACAGAAGTCTCTCGAGGTCGGCTGCCCTTGGCCGAGGCTAGGCTCGGGTGAAGCGTGATCGAGTCACTCGTGTGGACTGATCCCTGACTTAATCGTACCCATCAGGCCTTTGCAGCTTTATGCTGATGGGGGTTACCAGCTGAGAATTAGGCGTCTTGAGGGTACCCCTAATTATGGTCCCCGACAGCTGGTTTCGTAGATGTGAAGTGAGAGCTGTGTAGGGGAGGAAGAGAGAACTTGTCTGCCTTTTATAGGCGCCAGGGGGAGAGAGAGAGAGAGGAGAGGGCACCAGGAGGAGACGCAGCGGGCTGGCTTTAAGGCTATTAGTGGCGGGGGTTACTCCATTGATGCCAATTGAACTTAGGAGAAACGGATAAAATGGAATGCCATTAATGGCGCTGAAGAAATGGGGCACGTTGAAACTATGAGGGAAAAGGAAACGCCGTTGTCGTGGCCGTGGATGCGGGCTGGCGAAGGGGAGGCTGGCTCCTATTAATGGCGATGGTGGGGGAAAAGCAGAAATCGACGATGACTGAATATAGAGGGAGAAGAAATGGTCGGCGACAGTGGCCCACAAAACCGAGAAGGCAATGCGGGGATGCGAGAGCAAGCGACAACGAGGACTGAGCGGGCACAATCGCGCGCGATGCATCTGAACGCAGCATCGAACAGATACGAGCAAGCATAAGGAAGAAGAAGGGATAGAGGATGACGTACGACCCCACGTGCAAGTTAATTAAGGATAGAGATGGAGAGGCGTACGTGATGGCTGTTGAGCGAATGTCCAACAAAACTATCGTTTTTAATTCCTTTTGTCTTTTCTTAAACTTAATATATATATATATATATATATATATATATATATATATATATATATATATATATATATATCTTTAAGTATTAAAAAAATTATTAGCATAAATGAAATACCCAGTTTTAAAAATAGATTAGTTTAGGTATAACTCCATTAATAAAATGGGCTTCAGAAAGAATAATTTAATTATAAGTAGTACTTTTTTTGTAAATACTTGTCAACAATCGTCTAATCATATTAAAGTACATATTCTTCAAGTATATATTTATACAATTCATTATTGTTTTTTTAAACGATTTTTTTTTCGCAATTAAATCTAAGAATTTGATTTACAAATCAAGTCAAGACAAAATTTGTGCTTCGACATGAATGCATCAAACACTTGATAAAATTTTACTTATTCAATAAATTGTTTAATTTATTTATATCACTATCTTCTTATTCTAAATATTTTCCTTTCTATTGAAAAACTAATAAGTTAAACTAGATTACTTTAATTGATGAATTTAGGGTGTTACAAGATGGCGCTAATCATCAAAAGCATTCACCAAATCCTCAAGCAAAGGAGGGGGAAGGACTACAAGCCCCGCTCCAAGAAAGTTTGCTAAAAGTGTGGTAAGCCCAGTCATTTTATTGCAAAATGTCCTATGTCAAGTGATAGTGACAGGGGCGATGACAAGAGGGGAAAGAAGAAGGAGAAGAAGAGGTACTACAAGAAGCAGGGCCGCGATGCCCACGTTTGTCGGGAGTGGGACTCCGATGAGAGCTCCATCGACTCCTCCGACGAGGACGCCGCAAACATCACCGTCAACAAGGGTCTCCTCTTCCCAAACGTTGGCCACAAGTGCCTCATGGCAAAGGACGGCAAAAAGAAGAAGGTAAAATCTAGAGCTTCCACTAAATATGCAACATCTAGTGAAGAGGCCAGCTCTAGTGATGATGAGGATGATTTGCTCACCCTTTTTGCCAACCTAAACATGCAACAAAAGGAAAAATTGAATGAATTAATTAGTGCTATTCATGAGAAGGATGAACTCTTGGATAGCCAAGAGGACTTCCTTATTAAGGAAAACAAGAAGCATGTTAAGGTTAAAAATGCTTATGCTCAGGAGATAGAAAAATGTGAAAAATTGACTAGTGAGCTTAGCATTTGCCATGATACTATCTCCAATCTTAGAAATGAGAATGCTAAATTAACTGCTAAGATTGAGAAGTTAAATGTTTGTGATGTTTCTCTTGTCAACCTCAAAAATGATAATGCTAGTTTGATTTCTAAAATTGACAAGTTGAATGAATCACTTTCTAGCCTTAAGATTGAAAATGATAATTTAATTGCTATGGCTAAAGATTTAAATGTTTGCAATGTTTCTATTTCCAATCTTAGAAATGAGAATGCCATTTTACATGAATTAAATGCTTGCAAACCCTCTACATCTAGTGTTGATCATGTTACTATTTGTACTAGATGTAGAGACATTAATGTTGATGCTATCCATGATCACCTAGCTTTAATCAATCAACAAAATGATCACATAGCTCAACTTAGTGCTAAAATTAATGAGCATGACTTAGAAAATGAAAATTTTAAATTTGCTAGAAGTATGCTCTATAGTGGGAGACGCCCTGGCATTAAGGATCTCATTGGCTTCCAACAGGGAGACAATGTCAAGCTTAATGCCCCTAAGAAATTGTCTAACTTTGTTAAGGGTAAGGCTCCCATGGCTCAGGATAACGAGGGCTATATTTTATATCCTGCTGGTTATCCTGAGCACAAAATTAGGAGAATTCATGCTAGGAAACCTCATAATGTTTCACATCATGCATTTATGTATAAAAATGAGGCTTCTAGCTCTAGGCAATCAACCCATGTTAAATTGCCTAAGAAGAAATATTCTATTGCATCTAATGAACCTAATGTTTCATTTAAAACTTTTGATGCTTCTTATGTGCTCACTAACAAATCAGGCAAAGTAGTTGCCAAATATGTTGGGGGCAAACAGAAGGGCTCCAAGACTTGTGTTTGGGTACCCAAGGTGCTTGTTTCTAATGTCAAAGGACCCAAGACCGTTTGGGTACCTAAGAACAAGGCCTAAACTTATTTTGTAGGTTTATGCTTCCGGGGGCTCAAGTTGGATCATTGATAGAGAGTGCACAAACCACATGACTCGGGAGAAAAGGATGTTCTCCTCCTTTGGAGAAAAATGATGATCCCCAAAGAGCTATCACATTCGGGGATGCAAATCAATGTTTGGTAAAAGGACTTGGTAAAATTGCTATATCACCTGACCATTCTATTTCCAATGTTTTTCTTGTAGATTCTTTAGATTATAATTTGCTTTCTGTTTCTCAATTATGCAAAATGGGCTACAATTGTCTTTTTACGGATATAGGTGTTACTGTCTTTAGAAGAAGTGATGATTCAGTAGCATTTAAGGGAGTATTAGAGGGTCAGCTATACTTAGTTGATTTTAATAGAGCTGAACTCGATACTTGCTTAATTGCTAAGACTAATATGGGTTGGCTCTGGCATCGCCGACTAGCCCATGTTGGGATGAAGAATCTTCACAAGCTTCTAAAGGAAGAACACATTTTGGGACTAACCAATGTTCATTTTGAGAAAGACAGGGTTTGTAGCGCATGTCAAGCAGGGAAGCAAGTTGGTGTTCACCATTCACACAAGAACATCATGACGACCGACAGGCCGCTTGAGCTACTCCATATGGATCTATTCGGCCCGATCGCTTACATAAGCATCGGCAGGAGTAAGTATTGTCTTATAATTGTGGATGATTATTCTCGCTTCACTTGGGTGTTCTTTTTGCAGGATAAATCTCAAACCCAAGAGACCTTAAAGGGATTCTTGAGACGAGCCCAAAATGAGTTCGGCTTGAGGATCAAGAAGATAAGAAGCGATAACGGGACGGAGTTCAAGAACTCACAAATAGAAGGCTTTCTTGAGGACGAGGGCATCAAGCATGAGTTGTCTTCTCCCTACACACCACAACAAAATGGTGTAGTGGAGAGGAAGAATAGAACTCTACTTGACATGGCGAGGACCATGCTTGATGAGTACAAGACTTCGGACCGGTTTTGGGCGGAAGCAATCAACACCTCTTGCTACACCATCAACCGTCTCTACCTTCACTGAATCCTCAAGAAGACATCATATGAACTCCTAACAAGTAAAAAGCCCAATGTTTCATATTTTAGAGTCTTTGGTAGCAAATGTTTTATTCTTGTTAAAAGAGGTAGAAAATCTAAATTTGTTCCTAAGGCTGTAGAAGGCTTGTTACTAGGATATGATTCAAACACAAGGGCATATAGAGTCTTTAACAAGTCCATTGGACTGGTTGAAGTTTCTTGTGACATTGTGTTTGATGAGAATAATGGCTCTCAAGTAGAGCAAGTTGATCTTGATGAGCTAGATGATGAAGAGGCTCCATGCGTTGCACTAAGGAACATGTCCATTGGGGATGTGTGTCCTAAGGAATCCGAAGAGCCTCCACAAGCACAAGATCAACCTTCATCTTCCATGCAAGCATCTCCACCAACCCAAGATGAGGATCAAGCTCAAGATGATGAAAATGAAGATCAAGAGGAGCCACCTCAAGAGGAGGACAATGATCAAGGGGGAGATGCTAATGATCAAAACAAGGAAGATGATCAGGGTCCAAGACCGCCTCACCCAAGAGTCCACCAAGCAATACAGCGAGATCACCCCGTGAATTCCATCCTCGGCGAAATTCATAAGGGAGTAACCACTCGATCTTGTGTCGCTCATTTTTGTGAACATTACTCCTTTGTGTCTTCTATTGAGCCATACAGGGTGGAAGACACATTAAGGGATTCAGATTGGGTGTTGGAATGTGTTGGAACTTGCTCTCCTGGGTAAGTAGATCCAACGGAGGAATGAAAGCAACGTAAACAAGGTTTTGACTCGAGATGGCAATAGCTCTGTTAATCCAGCCGCTCAAGGGCACTGTACGGGGGTATTTATAGGTGCCTGAGTGCTCAACGTCTCAATGTAAGGACACATATACCCTCAGGCACCTGGACTATCCCCGAAATATTCCTGTAAAGGAGGGTTATATACTGTCATTACAGAAAAGCTATTACAAATCAGGCTCGTAACAAACTTCTCCGTGCGGGGCCTGTTACAATGGGCCGAATCCCTCGTGGGCCTCCAGGTCGAGTGAGGACGTGGGACGGGGCGACATCATCGTAGGCCTTCGTCTCGTAGTGTACAAGGTGAAGGGTGGCGAAGGGTGGCGAAGTGTCACACCCGTTTCCCAAGGGCAGAGCCGGGTGCATCGCATATGTGTGCCAGGATCTATTTCCACACATATGTTGACGTCACAAGTGTAATATATCAAAAGAACAATGCATAAGAGCGTAAATAACGATTATATTAACATATTACACTTCGAACAGACATAATGTCTTAACCTTTATTCATCAAAGTACAGCGAACATGGACATCCATCCACAGGAAGATGACCGGGGGTATCACTAGACTAGCATCCATGGAGTTCAGCATCATATCTTCATATGCAAACTTCTGATCAAAATTAAGCAAGGGTGAGCTCACTTATGGTCGGGGCTCAGCAAGTGGGGGAAAAACTAATGCAGGTTTAACAAGGTGAGGCTAAGGTTGAGCAGTAAGCATTTTAGTTGGTCAATATTTTATTAACAACACCTGTCTTACTAATAAGTGTGAATCCCAAGTATTCCCAAAGGTACAAGAGTATATCAAAAACACTTAAGTGAAACCACTTAAGCAAACCATTGGCAGATCATCGGATCTTGATTTATTTCCATCTTTAAGTTCAATTATCATGTGAGGAGTCCAGGCTGCTCATAACCGTGAGCACGGCTGATATATCAGTTTTACACTCTGCAGAGGTGGTACAACTTTACCCACAAGCCGTGTATCCCCTCTAGCCTGGGTCGGCCAAAACCCGTAAACACTTCCGAGGTGAGTGGCTAGGGATCCACTATGAGGCTTTCACAAAATACACTTAATACGAAGCAACCCGCTAAGGTTTCTAAAGACGATGGTGGTGGCCCCCTGGGTGAGGTACCTTAGCCAAGAATACGTCCCCATGTTAACGTGGGCTGCCAACACCTATCGCTCCCCCTCTTGCCTATATTTCAGGTAAGGTTGCCAGGCACTAAGCATATAAAGCTAATTACCAAAGCCAGAGCCATGATAGCACTCGTGGTTGCACTGTTTTCCCGGGTGGTCACTCCATGTTCCAATTAATATGCAATAATCTTGTTTAACCATCGGGTTAACAACAATAATGTAAACTTACCATTTTGAAACATTAATATCATTAGCGGGAGTGACTGCATAAAGTTAAGTTGTAGCAATAGCATAGCTACGAAGGTAAAGTATAATTCCCAGGTTTGATCAAGGAATAAGGTTGGAAAGGTTATCTAAATAGGTAACCCGTCAGATTATGCATATATATATCCAAAAGAATAAACTTTATTAAATGTGTTGTTTGGGATCAAACAGAGTATGCAGAGGGAGAAGTCCACTTGCCTTGCTTATTGAAAACTTGAGGTTCTTCCACGGAATAGCACTTGATTCTTAACTATTAGATCAACCACTGAATATCACACAAACAAACAAGAAAAAACAAACACCACTCAATAACATACAACATTCACCATACATAAAGCTAAAAGAAAGCCTAACGAAAAGAGTGTTCGCTTTTAAAGAACATCGCAAGTAATGGTTATAATAAGAGGGTATTCTTTTCAAAAATGTGTGATCTATACTTTATAAAACAAGACATGAGCTTAAAAATATCTTAATTAAAATTTACAAATATTGGGTTCATCAATTTTAATCTTTTATAAAACGTCTTATGTGATACGTCTAAGATAAAGGGTTTATAAGACGATAAAACACGTTATAACGATATTAAACCTTTTTAACCTTTTAGAAAAGATATAAGTTATTTATCTAAGGTTAATGCGTTATGAAATACATTATTAATTTTAGAAGCGTTATGGAACGTCTTATAAATCATTGTTAAATATCCACTTTTGATAAACTAAGATATATGTCTAAATGGGTTTTATATGAAAAGATCATTATTATTAAACACCTATTTTATGAAGAGCTAGGTTATAGGCCCTTAAGTGGATTTTCATGCAAAAGATAATGGACAAATAATTATCTTTTAATTTTATTAGAAAACACATAGCCTATATTATTATATTCGAAGTCAATATATAAAGTAACATTTTAAGTTATAAAATAACTTAAACTCTTATTACTTTATTTTATCCTTTAGGAAAAAAACTAAGTTATTCATATATAGTGTGGACTAAATTCTATGAAATCATTAATCATGCCATAAATCTAGTTAAGAACAAATTGACTATATGTTTGATTAATAAATTATGATAAAGGATAATTAATCTATTAATTATCTTTAATTCTATTGTAGGAACAAATGATCTAATTCATTAGAAAGGAAATTATGTATAAATTATTATTTTAGTTATGACGGTGTGAGCACTTAATTAAGCCATTATATCATTATTAGAAAAGTTATATGACATATTACTATTGTAAAGCATATAATTATGGATACTTAAATATGAGACTAAATGAGTTTTATGTGAAGGGATAATAAATAATTATCATTCTATTAGGAAAACACTAAATCTATATTTGTTGAGAAAACTACATTGAACCCGATAGGTTTTAAAGACATGAACACTAATTTTATCATTTTAGTTATGTGGGTGCATTAAGCTATATTAATATTATTGGAAACCCCAATTTGACATATACGTATTTAAATATAAATACTTGAATATAAATCTAAATTATAAAAAAGTAATTATATAGTTGTTTATTTAGTACCATTGATTAGAAAATATGATCTATAAATTTTTTAAATTTTATAATTAGAAAACTATGCATAAATTAATTATAACCGTCACAAATCATATTTAAATTATGAACAGTTGGAAACACCTACTAAAAATGCTTATCATACAATCTGAAACTAACGACACTATTTCTATTTAGGTTCCAAATATACATGTTATTAACAAAAACTGTAACAAGGACTAAAACATAATTAAAGGTAGACCAGAAGGGGTAGCTGGTAAATTTATATTTTTTATACAAATGTCATTATAAATAATTATATCTTATTTTTGGTTGAAAACATAAAGCTATAATTCTTATTATTTCTTGTTTAAAAAATATAACAATCATAATTCAAATATTAACAAAACATGTAAAATATTGCAACACTAATTTTAAATGTGTATCATAAATTTATGAAGCTGACAAATCAATATTTACTTTATTAGAGTTTTAAATACGTATTTAAAATATGGAACCTATCGCACGTGTCTATACGCAATTAAACATACATATGAAGAGGGTAGCTGGTAAAATGTTCGTCTTTTTCTACCTTGGTTCGGCGACGGGGATGGATTTATAGCGGCAATAAGGAGGGCAACAGGGAAGTCGACGATGTGGTCAAGTTGCAGCGAACAGCAGCACGAAGGGCGTGGTCGTTGCGCGGTGATGAAATCTGTTGAACGACGAATGGCGATGACGTCGGGTGAGCAGTTACAACAGTGTCAAGCGACAACAAACCAGGTGGCTGACTTCTCGACGCATGCAGCAGGAGTTTCGGCGAGGTACTGCGCAGCACGGTGATAAGCAGAGGTACGCAGCAATGGCAGGCAACAGCTTACGCGGCGTAGAGTCACAAACGAGGAGTCGACGACGACGGTGGTGCTGCTGCGCGCGTAGGCAGGGTTCTTAACGAGGTGCTGCGTGGATGACGAGGCTCCAGCGACGGCGTTCGACGGCGACGGGCACGGTTGCTCCGGCGATGAAGGACACAGTGGCCAGCTCTACGGGCGACGCACGGCAAGATAGGAGCGCGCGAGAGGCTAGGAGTCTGGGCAGGACTAAAGGGCGTGGCCTCGGCATTTATAGAGGGAGGGAGGAAGATAGAGGGCGCTGGGAGAGAGAAGGGCGCGACGGCGTCTTCAAGCGTCATTAATGGCGACGTTACCAGAGAGAGAAAGAAGGAAACAGAAGTATTAACGTGCTGGCGAACGGTCACGGAACGTCTGGGGTCGCGGTCGGGCAGGGCGCGCTCGACTGGGCGCGGGGCTTCGGCTGCGCGGCCTGGGTCTGGTCGATCTGAGCACGGTTGTGTTGTCCAGCGGCGACGTGAAGGACAAGCGAGCAGTGCGTTGGCTGGAAACGAAACGATTTGGTGAAGAAAGCACCTGACAACGTGGGCCCATATGTCATAGGGTAATATAGAATGAGAGAGAACGTGGTTTGGCTTGCAGGGCTAGGAACGAGCGTGCGTGCATTTTGTTTTTTTTCTTTTTTTAATAGAATATATATAAATATGAATATATATTTAAATATTTCAAAATTATAATAAATTCAAAGATAATATTTTAATAACTAAAATTTATAATGAATAATCTTTACGCAATTTCTATTATTTAAATAAACTGAGCTCTAAAAAGGAATTCAATAAAATGAAACTTTCACAAATACCTACAAACAAAAAAATATTAGCATATCAAAATGCATGTTCCAAAAACACTTATTTTAATAGTTCATTCTTATTTTATAAAATGAGTTTTTTTATCACAAAACATAATCCAAAAATTGGATTTGAAATTCAAATCAAGCAAAATACATGCATCGACATGAATGCATCAAACACTTGGTAAAATTTATCTATTCAAGAAATTGTGCGGTTTAATTATATCCCATTTCATTATTTGAAAACACAAATATTTCCTTTCTAATAGAAACTAAATGATTAAACTAGGTTTCCTTTAATTGATGGATTTAGGGCGTTACAAAATCTACCCCTTTTAAAAAGAATCTCGTCCTCGAGATTAGGGAAGGCTAGAACGAAAAGCAAAGGAGATATATGGTTATTTGTAGGTTCTTAGTTCTCATTGAACTCTTCTAAACTTAAGGAACTTCTTCATTTCTTCGCTCCGCAATGACTACTAATCAAGCGATCTTCATCATCGTACTTATAGCTGGTTGGTCTTCTGGATTATTGCTTGGGTCTTGCTTCACCGTCTTCTTCTTTAGTCGGTCTAGACGCTTCTTGGGGCATTCACGAATAATATGTTCTTCATTCTTGCAGTAGAAACAAGCACCTCTTGCTTTGAGTTCTTTGCGAGTCAACTTTGCTTGACCAACGGGTGATGAGGGATGATTGGGTGTCTGTATCTCATATAGCTGAGTCTGGCTTGATTCTTCTGTTTGGGTATCCATGTGTTTCAGAGCTTTTGCTTGTGGTTGAGGTGGACTACTCATATATCCAAACATTTTTCTATTCCTTTTGTTGTTCTTCACGATGTTGATAGAAGTTTCTGTACATTTTTGTTCATATTCCATGTCTGGAGACTGAGATAGCTTTATCTCGGAGGTATCCGGTAGTGAACTCTTCTCAGGACAGTTACGGAAGTAATGACCTTCACGTCCACATTGATAACAAGCTTTTCTTGGAGTTATTTCTTGACTTTTTCCATGTTTCTCTTTTTGTCTCTTGGACCTGATGCAGCGACGGGGCTGGAACTGTGTGCAGGTGATAGTCCATCCATCAATGTAACACTCATTTGCTTCTTTTTGGAGCTGGGCATCCTTGTGATGTTTCCTTTTTGGAAAACCTGGCAATTCATCGTCTGACAGTGCATCTGCTATTAGTTGTTCTTGGGAAGACCATTGACTTTTTATACCAGAAAATAAAATCCGGTTCTTCTGTTTTGTAGTTTCACTTTCGTTCGCACTGATCTGGCGACAAGGGATTCCATAGTACTCACAACAACAACATGTTCCAAGATTATTTGTCTGTTGATGTGCATCCTTTTGTTCATCAGTTGTTTCATTTCTAGTGACTTTTCGACTTGCCAACACTTGTTGGTATGAGGAGGTGAGTTGAGATGCTTTCTGTATTATCAGAGCTTGTGCCTGTAACAGCTTTTCTAAGTCAACTATCGAGGGTGATGTTGATGTCATATGGTTACCGGTAGTCTGCTCAGGTGCTATAAATTCTGCTAAATCAACTTGTTGGAGTCTAGCTACCACTTGAGATGTTGCTTGCAGAAAGTGTGCATGTGCCTTCTTGAACTGTTCCATCTGATCCTTAGCTGGAGGAGTTGCCAACATAATGTATTCTTTGTACTTAGTGACATCACATGCAGTTGACATTCCAAGGTCTGACATCTGTATGGGTATGGAAGAATGGAAGGGACGAAAGGGTTGAGCAAAGACAGATTATAGAGAGCAGAGAAAACCCATCTATCTAAGGTTTTTTGTTCTAGCTAACTGATGTCATTGTGGACAAAAGTCACACAATACACCAACAATCATTTCAAAGAAGCAAATCAAACACAGTCACAAAGATAACTAACATGAACTCAAACATATCAGCACAATATAACTCGATGTTATTCATTCAATACGGTGAGACAAGGTTTGGAATAAAAAAATATTATAACATCAAGGAGTTGGGTAAGAATTATCAAGGAGTTAGACAAGACATATTTGTTGGTGGCCAAGAGTGAAATAAGCTAACCATGAACAATTAAAGTGAGGATAAATGATACAACCAAGGATATGAAGTGAGTTAGGGAGAAAACTTTATCAAGGAGACAAAATAGAGAGGCATAGGTTTAATATCTCAAGGTAGATATTGCGCAAGAGTGGCAATACAATGGCACGAAAGCAAAAGTATAAGAATTCAATAGGGAGAAAGCATTATCAAGGAGAAAAGTAGAGAGGCAAAAGTTTAATATATCAAGGTAGATATTGCCTAAGGATGGCAATACAATGGCATGAAAACAAGAGTAGAAGAAATCAAGGGTTATATAGCAATATTATGAGTTAGAAAACAACCACAATATAACGTCGTCTTTACCGATCTAGTCGAAAACTTAACACTATAGAACTATCCTATCAACCTAACCAAAAAGATTGGCAATAGATCCAAGAGATCTATAACGAAAACTTCTTGCGGGGCAGGGATAAGACAGAGAATGAGGCATCTTCAATAGCTTCTAAAAGGTTCCTTCAGGCAAACTTCGCTTCAAGTTCTGCAATCCTAAATTGATCATCTTGTAGTGCTTCTGAGCAGAGTCTTCTGATAGACCAAAATCAGTCAAGAAGGGTTGAAAATAAAAGAGACGAGTTTTGATATAAATAAGTATTTATTGAGACAAATAAGTCAAGTTTTGAACGACTGATTGGGCTTTCCATTTCTAACTAATCTAGTGACCTACGGTCACATTGCTTTGATACCACTTCTGTCACACCCGTTTCCCAAGGGCAGAGTCGGGTGCATCGCATATGTGTGCCAGGATCTATTTCCACACATATGTTGACGTCACAAGTGTAATATATCAAAAGAACAATGCATAAGAGCGTAAATAACGATTATATTAACATATTACACTTCGAACAGACATAATGTCTTAACCTTTATTCATCAAAGTACAGCGAACATGGACATCCATCCATAGGAAGATGACCGGGGGTATCACTAGACTAGCATCCATGGAGTTCAGCATCATATCTTCATCTGCAAACTTCTGATCAAAATTAAGCAAGGGTGAGCTCACTTATGGTCGGGGCTCAGGAAGTGGGGGAAAAACTAATGCAGGTTTAACAAGGTGAGGCTAAGGTTGAGCAGTAAGCATTTTAGTTGGTCAATATTTTATTAACAACACATGTCTTACTAATAAGTGTGAATCCCAAGTATTCCCAAAGGTACAAGAGTATATCAAAAACACTTAAGTGAAACCACTTAAGCAAACCATTGGCAGATCATTGGATCTTGATTTATTTCCATCTTTAAGTTCAATTATCATGTGAGGAGTCCAGGCTGCTCATAACCGTGAGCACGACTGATATATCAGTTTTACACTCTGCAGAGGTGGTACAACTTTACCCACAAGCCGTGTATCCCCTCTAGCCTGGGTCGGCCAAAACCCGTAAACACTTCCGAGGTGAGTGGCTAGGGATCCACTATGAGGCTTTCACAAAATACACTTAATACGAAGCAACCCGCTAAGGTTTCTAAAGACGATGGTGGTGGCCCCCTGGGTGAGGTACCTTAGCCAAGAATACGTCCCCATGTTAACGTGGGCTGCCAACACCTACCGCTCCCCCTCTTGCCCATATTTCAGGTAAGGTTGCCAGGCACTAAGCATATAAAGCTAATTACCAAAGCTAGAGCCATGATAGCACTCGTGGTTGCACTGTTTTCCCGGGTGGTCACTCCATGTTCCAATTAATATGCAATAATCTTGTTTAACCATCGGGTTAGCAACAATAATGTAAACTTACCATTTTGGAACATTAATATCATAAGCGGGAGTGACTGCATAAAGTTAAGTTGTAGCAATAGCATAGCTACGAAGGTAAAGTATAATTCCCAGGTTTGATCAAGGAATAAGGTTGGAAAGGTTATCTAAATAGGTAACCCGTCAGATTATGCATATATATATATCCAAAAGAATAAACTTTATTAAATGTGTTGTTTGGGATCAAACAGAGTATGCAGAGGGAGAAGTCCACTTGCCTTGCTTATTGAAAACTTGAGGTTCTTCCACGGAATAGCACTTGATTCTCAACTATTAGATCAACCATTGAATATCACACAAACAAACTAGAAGAAACAAACACCACTTAATAACATACAACATTCACCATACATAAAGCTAAAAGAAAGCCTAACGAAAAGAGTGTTCGCTTTTAAAGAACATCGCAAGTAATGGTTATAATAAGAGGGTATTCTTTTCAAAAATGTGTGATCTATACTTTATAAAACAAGACATGAGCTTAAAAATATCTTAATTAAAATTTACAAATATTGGGTTCATCAATTTTAATCTTTTATAAAACGTCTTACGTGATACGTCTAAGATAAAGGGTTTATAAGACGATAAAACACGTTATAACGATATTAAACCTTTTTAACCTTTTAGAAAAGATATAAGTTATTTATCTAAGGTTAATGTGTTATGAAATACATTATTAATTTTAGAAGCGTTATGGAACGTCTTATAAATCATTGTTAAATATCCACTTATGATAAACTAAGATATATGTCTAAATGGGTTTTATATGAAAAGATCATTATTATTAAACACCTATTTTATGAAGAGCTAGGTTATAGGCCCTTAAGTGGATTTTCATGCAAAAGATAATGGACAAATAATTATCTTTTAATTTTATTAGAAAACACATAGCCTATATTATTATATTCGAAGTCAATATATAAAGTAATATTTTAAGTTATAAAAGAACTTAAACTCTTATTACTTTATTTTATCCTTTAGGAAAAAACTAAGTTATTCATATATAGTGTGGACTAAATTCTATGAAATCTTTAATCATGCCATAAATCTAGTTAAGAACAAATTGACTATATGTTTGATTAATAAATTATGATAAAGGATAATTAATCTATTAATTATCTTTAATTCTATTGTAGGAACAAATGATCTAATTCATTAGAAAGGAAATTATGTATAAATTATTATTTTAGTTATGACGGTGTGAGCACTTAATTAAGCCATTATATCATTATTAGAAAAGTTATATGACATATTACTATTGTAAAGCATATAATTATGGATACTTAAATATGAGACTAAATGAGTTTTATGTGAAGGGATAATAAATAATTATCATTCTATTAGGAAAACACTAAATCTATATTTGTTGAGAAAACTACATTGAACCCGATAGGTTTTAAAGACATGAACACTAATTTTATCATTTTAGTTATGTGGGTGCATTAAGCTATATTAATATTATTGGAAACCCCAATTTGACATATACGTATTTAAATATAAATACTTGAATATAAATCTAAATTATAAAAAAGTAATTATATAGTTGTTTATTTAGTACCATTGATTAGAAAATATGATCTATAATTTTTTTAAAATTTTATAATTAGAAAACTATGCATAAATTAATTATAACCGTCACAAATCATATTTAAATTATGAACAGTTGGAAACACCTACTAAAAATGCTTATCATACAATCTGAAACTAACGACACTATTTCTATTTAGGTTCCAAATATACATGTTATTAACAAAAACTGTAACAAGGACTAAAACATAATTAAAGGTAGACCAGAAGGGGTAGCTGGTAAATTTATATTTTTTATATAAATGTCATTATAAATAATTATCTCTTATTTTTGGTTGAAAACATAAAGCTATAATTCTTATTATTTCTTGTTTAAAAAATATAACAATCATAATTCAAATATTAACGAAACATGTAAAATGTTGCAACACTAATTTTAAATGTGTATCATAAATTTATGAAGCTGACAAATCAATATTTACTTTATTAGAGTTTTAAATACGTATTTAAAATATGGAACCTATCGCACGTGTCTATACGCAATTAAACATACATATGAAGAGGGTAGCTGGTAAAATGTTCGTCTTTTTCTACCTTGGTTCGGCGACGGGGATGGATTTATAGCGGCAATAAGGAGGGCAACAGGGAAGTCGACGATGTGGTCAAGTTGCAGCGAACAGCAGCACGAAGGGCGTGGTCGTTGCGCGGTGATGAAATCCGTTGAACGACGAATGGCGATGACGTCGGGTGAGCAGTTACAACAGTGTCAAGCGACAACAAACCAGGTGGCTGACTTCTCGACGCATGCAGCAAGAGTTTCGGCGAGGTACTGCGCAGCACGGTGACAAGCAGAGGTACGCAGCAATGGCGGGCAACAGCTTACGCGGCGCAGAGTCACAAACGAGGAGTCGACGACGACGGTGGTGCTGCTGCGCGCGTAGGCAGGGTTCTTGACGAGGTGCTGCGTGGATGACGAGGCTCCAGCGACGGCGTTCGACGGCGACGGGCACGGTTGCTCTGGCGATGAAGGACACAGTGGCCAGCTCTACGGGCGACGCACGGCAAGATAGGAGCGCGCGAGAGGCTAGGAGTCTGGGCAGGACTAAAGGGCGTGGCCTCGGCATTTATAGAGGGAGGGAGGAAGATAGAGGGCGCTGGGAGAGAGAAGGGCGCGACGGCGTCTTCAAGCGTCATTAATGGCGACGTTACCAGAGAGAGAAAGAAGGAAACAGAAGTATTAACGCGCTGGCGAACGGTCACGGAACGTCTGGGGTCGCGGTCGGGCAGGGCGCGCTCGACTGGGCGCGGGGCTTCGGCTGCGCGGCCTGGGTCTGGTCGATCTGAGCACGGTTGTGTTGTCCAGCGGCGGCGTGAAGGACAAGCGAGCAGTGCGTTGGCTGGAAACGAAACGATTTGGTGAAGAAAGCACCTGACAACGTGGGCCCATATGTCATAGGGTAATATAGAATGAGAGAGAACGTGGTTTGGCTTGCAGGGCTAGGAACGAGCGTGCGTGCGTTTTGTTTTTTTTTCTTTTTTTAATAGAATATATATAAATATGAATATATATTTAAATATTTCAAAATTATAATAAATTCAAAAATAATATTTTAATAACTAAAATTTATAATGAATAATCTTTACGCAATTTCTATTATTTAAATAAACTGAGCTCTAAAAAGGAATTCAATAAAATGAAACTTTCACAAATACCTACAAACAAAAAAATATTAGCATATCAAAATGCATGTTCCAAAAACACTTATTTTAATAGTTCATTCTTATTTTATAAAATGAGTTTTTTTATCGCAAAACATAATCCAAAAATTGGATTTGAAATTCAAATCAAGCAAAATACATGCATCGACATGAATGCATCAAACACTTGGTAAAATTTATCTATTCAAAAAATTGTGCGGTTTAATTATATCCTATTTCATTATTTGAATACACAAATATTTCCTTTCTAATAGAAACTAAATGATTAAACTAGGTTTCCTTTAATTGATGGATTTAGGGCGTTACACGAAGGGTGGACCTCGCCGGTTCTTCTGCTCCCGTTGGCGCAGCGAGATAGACGAAGGCTGGAGCGAAGGGTAGCGTCTTTGCCTTCGCCCCAACACAATGCAAGAGGAACTCAACAACTTCTCGAGGAATGAGGTATGACATCTTGTTCCAAGTCCTAATCAAAATGTTGTAGGAACCAAGTGGGTCTTCCGCAACAAACAAGATGAGCATGGTGTGGTGACAAGGAACAAAGCCCGACTTGTAGCCAAGGGATATTCACAATTCGAAGGTTTGGATTTCGGTGAAACCTATGCACTCGTAGCTAGGCTTGAGTCTATTCGTATACTACTTGCCTATGCTACTTACCGTGGCTTTAAGCTTTACCAAATGGACGTGAAAAGTGCCTTCCTCAATGGACCAATCAAGGAAGAGGTCTATGTTGAGCAACCTCCCAACTTTGAAGATAGTGAGTACCCTAACCATGTGTATAAACTCTCTAAGGCGTTTTATGGGCTCAAGCAATCCCCAAGAGCATGGTATGAATGCCTAAGAGATTTCCTTATCACTAATGACTTCAAAGTCGGCAAAGCCGATCCTACGCTCTTTACTAAAACAATTGCAAATGATTTGTTTGTATGCCAAATTTATGTTGATGATATCATATTTGGGTCTACTAACAAATCTACTTGTGAAGAGTTTAGTAGGATTATGATTCAAAAATTCGAGATGTCTATGATGGGGGAGTTGAAGTACTTCTTAGGATTTCAAGTGAAGCAACTCCAAGAGGGCACCTTCATCAGCCAAACGAAGTACATTCAAGACATACTCACTAAATTTGGAATGAAGGATGCCAAGCCCAACAAGACACCCATGGGAACCAATGGGCATCTCGACCTCGACACGGGAGGTAAATCCGTAGATCAAAAGGTATATCGATCGATGATAAGATCTTTACTCTATTTATGTGCATCTCGACCGGATATTATGTTTTACGTATGCTTGTGTGCAAGATTCCAAGCCGATCCTAAGGAAGTTCACCTTATAGCCATGAAAAGAATATTGAGATATTTAGTTCATACACCTAAGTTTGGTCTTTGGTACCCCAAGGGATCCACCTTTGATTTAATAGGATAATCAGATGCTGATTGGGCAGGGTGTAAAATTGATAGAAAGAGCACATCAGGGACTTGTTAGTTCTTGGGAAGATCCCTGGTGTCTTGGGCTTCAAAGAAACAAAATTCAGTAGCTCTTTCTACCGCCGAAGCCGAGTACATTGCCGCAGGCCATTGTTGCACGCAATTGCTTTGGATGAGGCAAACCCTAAGGGACTATGGTTACAAATTAACCAAAGTCCCTCTCCTATGTGATAATGAGAGTGCAATCCACATGGCGGATAATCCCGTTGAGCACAGCCGCACTAAGCACATAGCCATTCGGTATCACTTTCTGAGGGATCACCAACAAAGGGGGGATATCGAGATTGGTTATGTTAGCACCAAAGAACAATTAGCCGATATCTTTACCAAACCACTAGATGAGAAAACCTTTACCAAACTTAGGAATGAGCTAAACATTCTTGATTCTAGGAACTTTGATTGATTCTTTGCACACATAGCTCATTTATGTACCTTTGATCATATTTCCTTCATGTGCTATGACTAATGTGTTTTTCAAGTGTATTTTCATGCTAAGTCATAGATTGAAAGGGAAATAGAGTCTTCGGCGAAGACAAGGCTTCCACTCCACTCTACCGGTATCATTTACCCTTCGCCATCACTCCGCATCGCTCTCCACTTTGGTATAATCCTTCACTCATATATTATTTGCCAAAGGGGGAGAGAACTTCATGAGGGCTCTAAAGACTCCGTTTTTTGGCGATTAATGCCAAAGGGGGAGAGAATATTAGCCCAAAGCAAAATGACCGCACCACCACGCCAATTTCAAAAATTTTCGAAACAAGTTTAAATTGTTAAATGTTTTTCAATTAGTATCTTTGAAATTAGTATTCCTCTAAGAAATTCTATCTCAATTGGTATCTATTTTCTAAGGAGGAGTTTTTCAAAAATTTGGTATCTAAAATATTTGATCTTCTTCCAATTGATAAAACCCTCTTGAACACTAAGAGGAGAATTTCATTAAGGGGGAGATTTGTTTAGTCAAAGGAAAAGCATTTGAAACAGGGGAGAAAATTTCAAATCTTAAAAATGCTTCTCGAAATCCTATTCATATACCTTTGACTATTTGCAAAATGACTTTGAAAAAGAATTTCCAAAAATATTTGCAAAAACAAAACAAGTGGTGCAAGCGTGGTCCAAAATGTTAAAAGAAAGAAAGCAATCCATGCATATCTTATGAAAGTATAAATTGGTTTAATTCCAAGCAACCTTTGCACTTGCCTTTTGCAAACTACTTCAATTACGCACTTATATATTTTTCTTTAGTTTGTGTTGGCATCAATCACCAAAAAGGGGGAGATTGAAAGGGAAATAGGGTCAAACCTTTTCCTAAATGATTTTGGTGGTTGAATTGCCCAACACAAAAAATTGGACTAACTAGTTTGCTCTAGATTATAAGTTCTATAGGTGCCAAAGGTTCAACACAAACCAATAAAAAGTCTAAGATAGGGTTCAAAAAGAAAGGAGCAAAACCAACAGAAGGCTGCCCTGGTCTGGCGCACCGGACTGTGTTTGGTGCACTACCGGATAGTGTCCGGTGCACCAGGGAGATCAACTCTGAACTGCTCAGCGTCGGGTTTTTGGAGAGCCACTATGATATAATTCATCGGACTGTCCGGTGTGGCACCGAACTGTCCGGTGTTCCAAGCGGAACAACGGTCGCCAGCGCAACGTTCGAGTTCAACGGTCGGCTGACACAGCTACAGTGCACGGACAGTTCGCGTAGAGTCAGAGCATGCGCTAGAAGGCGCACCAGACAGTGAACAGTGACTGTCCGGTGCACCACCGGACTGTCCGGTGGTCTCAGTTGTCAGAGCTCCAACGGTCGAACCCTAACGGTTGGGTGACATGGCTAGCGCACCGAACAGTGTCTGGTGGCGCACCGGACTGTCCGGTGCGCCCATTGACAGACAGCGTCCCCAACCACCACACTTCAAGGCATCCAAGTTTTCAGCCATTGCATTCAATACAAGAGCTATAGACTTTACTCCAAGACACAAACAAGAGATCAAATCATCTCCCAAGTCCGGAATCACTCCAAACAATTAGTGACTAGTGAGAGAGAGATATTTGTGTTCATTTGAGTTCTTGTCGCTTGGATCTCTTTTCTTCTTCCCCATTCTTGTTCTCAACACCTTTGTAATCAAAGCAAGAGACACCAAGTTGTGGTGGTCCTTGTGGGGGTCTAAGTGACCCAATTGATTGAGGAGAAAAGCTCACTCGGTCTAGGTGACCGTTTGAGAGAGGGAAAGGGTTGAAAGAGACCCGGTCTTTGTGACCACCTCAACGAGGAGTAGGTTTGCAAGAACCGAACCTCGGTAAAACAAATCACCATGTCACACTCTTTATTTGCTTGTAATTTGTTTTCACCCTCTCTTTCGGACTTAGTTTTATCTCTAACGCTAACCCGACTTGTAGATTGTGCTTAAAGTTTATAAATTTCAGATTTGCCTATTCACCCCCCCTCTAGGCGACTTTCAAATTGCTTAACCTCAAACTCCATATACAGCTAGTCCACTTTAGCCAAACGGGACATTTGCTGAGTACGTTGATGTGTACTCACCCTTGCTTTACACACCACCCCCACCCTAGGTTGTCCCCAGTGTGCTCAGTGCTCAGGAGGTGATGCTAACAACATGGATGACTTCGAGGAGTTCCAGGAATATGACGAGTTCTAGTTCTTTCTTAGTGGCAAACCCCCCAGTCAGCTGCCTGTGTAGGCTTAGCATCTACGTTTCGTATTTCCGCACTTTGATAATTATGTTGAACAATGGTTATGTATTAGACTCTGTGGATGTCTTGGACATCTTGATGTAATCAAGTACCTTTCCGCTCGAGCATTGTGTGATGATGTCCAATTATGTAATCGATGTGTACGTGAGTTTCTAATCCTAGCACGTACATGGTTCGCATTCGGTTTACCTTCTAAAACTGGGTGTGACATAAGTGGTATCAAAGCCTTGCTGACTGTAGGTCCGCTAACCTAGACTAGAATGGTCGCCCTAAGGACTATAAACCTCTACTCTTACCTTGACCTTAGAGTTCTTTCAAAAGTTGGTCATCTTGACCAACTCTATGTTATCTACTTATCTCAAAAAGTTTTGTCTCACATTTCTTTCTGTTTACTTTCTGGTCTCATAGTTCTACTCTTACTCTTGTGCTTACGATGTCTTCTGTAGATGGCTCGTATCAGGTGCACTGCACGTAAGTCTGTGATCCCCTTTTTGCCTTCCCACCTGGCGGAGCGTCCCCTGCGTCGCATGGTGTCAGGTCAGTACAGTCATCTGGAGAGACTGCATCGTCGCCTGCACTAGGAGCAGGAGCATCGACGCCAGGAGCAGGAGCAGCAGGACTCCTCCCCCTCGCCTCAGCAGGAGGTGGAGTCGGAGAGGCCTCCTTCCCCTACACCTCAGCTAGAGATGCCCCCTGCACCACCTTAGGGCATTCCGGCTGCTGGAGGAGACCATGACAGAGACGGAGACGACGCCGACGCCGGTGGCAGTTCGAGCCACGGCACGGAGCTCTCGGAGGAGCCGGAGCCAGAGGGATGGATCGCTAGACCCATCACTCGTGACGCCGCTCACGGGTGTCACTTCCACGACGCTCTCGATACCCTACTGTGTCGGGCCTTCGACTGACACACATGGTCTATCGATTACTGTTGTGTAGTCTACCAGCATCGTCACGGGCTATACCCGGACCAGTGGGAGGCTACTTGCTTGGTGCACCGTCCGGACGATGATCTCTAGGGTGCAGAAGCCTTTTCAGAGCACTATTCTATTACTGAGAGGGATATTGCCGAGGCAGCCATGCAAGATGTAGCACGACGGGCACTTTCTCAGTATTGCTCGTTGTTCAGCGGGGTAGCTAATGACCTCGACCTGAAATACTACCCTCGCCATTCGACCGGCAGTGTTGGAGGTGTGATTGTCTCGCCAGTAGGTGAGGGCAATCCCAGGCTGAACAGCATGGTCAACTTGGTCGCCGTGCTCAACACAGAGTTGGACCACGCCCTTGATGAGTTGGGCAAGGTTCGAGCGGAGGTTGCGGAATTGCGTGCTGAATGCGTGGCACGCCACTATCTTGATGGTGGTTCTCCCGCCCCTATTGGGATTCAGCACCTTTACCATTCACTGCCCCGTGGTCGCTTCGACTATGGTACCCCAGACTACAGGACCCGCATAGATTTGGATCCCTAGATCGACAGAGTCGGAGTCTGTAATAATGCTTAGTTCAGTATCTCAGTCTAGTCAGTCTAGTTAGAGTTAGTTTGCTTATTCTATGTTGGATGCTTGTTATGATGAACATGTAATGAAGTTGGATCTTTGTAATGATTGTCATCAAGGTGTGGGTATCCCCTGCAACTTGGTGTAGTTATTAATAAAGTCAGTTATTTAGTTGGGTAATCCATTTATTTCCACTTTCCTCTTTATCTGAGAAGCTATCAGTGAAGATGGTCAATTGTTCAGTGCTATGAAGAGTTTCTATACATATTTTCTTATGCTGAAAGACTGCAGAGTCAGATTTGATTTATGTGTGTGATTTCAACAGATGTCTGAGAACAGGCATAGAGGCGCGAGGCGTGCTCAGCCAGAGCAGCAGGCACCCCAAAAGGAAGCAGCCCCGAAGCAGCATTTGCCACCGCCACCACCGATGACTATCGAGCAGATGTTCTTGATGCAGACCCAAGCAGTTCAGGCGCAGACATGAGAGCACCTAGAGGGGGGTGAATATGTGATCCTGTAAAATTCAACACTAAATAGCCACAAAACTTAGTTATAGGAGTGTTAGTGCGACTAAGTAGTTGAGAAGCGAGTTCTTGTGAACAAAGCAATCACAGAGACATCCACACAAGACACGTGATTTTTATCTCGTGGTTCGGTCAAGTAACACTTGCCTACTTTCACGTTGTGGCGTCCTAATGGACGAGTGGTTGCACTCAACCCCTTTCAAGTGATCCGATGATCAACTTGAATACCACAGTTTTTCCTTTAGATGATTGTTCCCGTTTGCGAGGAATTTCCACAAGATTGGAGTCTCTCGCCCTTACAACAAAGATCACAATGAAAGCATGGAGTAAGGTTGGGATGAGCAACACACACAAGACACAAATCGCAGCACACCCACGCACACAAGAGGAGACTTGAGCTCAAATGACAACACAGGGAGTCCTCGACTCGAATAGAGCTCAAATCTCTAACACAATGAAACGAATGCGCGGGAACATAGTTTGTATGCTTTAGGATGCTTAGTGAATACTTGTGTGTCTCCTCCATGCGCCTAGGGGTCCCTTTTATAGCCCCAAGGCAGCTAGAAACCGTTGAAGACAATCTTGGAAGGCTAATCTTGCCTTCTGTCGTGTGGCGCACCGGGCAGTCCGGTGCACCACCGGACAGTCACTATAGCTGTCCGGTGCGCGATTGCTTTCCAAAACAGGCGCAGTCGACCGTTGCGGCTTCGGGCTCTATGGCGCACCGGACACTGTCTGGTGCACACCGGACAGTCCGGTTCCCCTGCCGACCGTTGGTGCGGGCCACGCATCGCCCGTGGATTGCGCGGCCGACCGTTGCGCTGGCGACCGTTGGCTCACCGGACAGTCCGGTGCACCACCAGACAGTCCGGTGAATTATAGTCGTACGCCGCTGCTCTTTTCCGGAGAGCGACCTTTTCACTGGAGACATGCCTGGCGCACCGGACAATATCCGGTGCACCACCAGCCACTGTCCGGTGCACCATCGAACAGTCCGGTGTGGCAGACCGAGCTGAGAATGCACCACCGGACAGTGTCCGGTGTGCCAGACCGAGCTGAGAATTGACTGCATAGAGCTAAGTCTTTTTCCAATTCTTTTCTCCCTGTTTCTAGTACTTATACAAAATATGTTAGTACTCAAAACAATGTACTAAGTCTAGAAACGTACCTTGTTACATGATTTGCACTTCTTGCTTGTTTGGCACAAGGCTACTCACTTACTATGTGTTGGACACTTAATCACCAAAACATTACAGAAATGGCCTAGGGGCACATTTCCCTTTCAATCTCCCCCTTTTTGGTGATTTATGCCAACACATCAAAAAGTAACCAAAATAAGTGCAACATCAATGCAAATGAGGACCAAATTGTTTTTGACCATAATTTGGCATATTTGGATCATTCTTTGCCACCACTTGGTTTGTTTTTGCAAATCAAATTCATTTTCCTATCTCTAAGTCTAACTCACTTGTTTGGGCATAAAGGGAGATACTCCAAGATTGAAATTGATCAAGTGCCAAAAACTCCCCCTTTTCCCATAATCATAAATTCTCCCCCACAAGAGACCAAATTTTGCAATAAGAGTATTTTGGACAAATCAAAAGTTCTAACTCTATTGTTTTCAAAATTCACAAGTGGTAGCTGACCCATTTGCTTTGGCCTTAATTTCTCCCCCTTTGGCATTAAGCACCAAAATGGGATCATTCTTGGCCCTTTAACCCCATTTCCTCACCAAAAATGTCAATTAAGAGCAAAAAAGCAATAAGAGCATAAGTATGAACTTGGAGGTGAGTACACTAATGTCGGAGTGCAGTGGAAGTCTTTGCATGGTCCAAGTTCACCTTTCCCTTTCAATGCACCTTTGAGACTAAATCAAGTATACTCAAACACAAAGGTTAGTCTCAAAGGGTCAAGTTGTAGCACACCTCCCCCTAAATATGTGCATCATTCACACATGGACTTATGAGGTCCGGGGATCCCTTGCACAACTTGAGCACCATAAATAAGCAACAAATCACATAAATACATGAAGTAACATGATCAAAGGCATAGAACACATGTATGCTATAGATCAATCCAAGTTACGCGAATCTAAGACATTTAGCTCACTACGCAACCTGCAAAAGGTTTTCTCATCCAACGGCTTGGTAAAGATATCAGCTAGCTGGTTTTCGGTGCTAATATGGAACACCTCGATATCTCCCTTTTGCTGGTGGTCTCTCAGAAAGTGATGCCGGATGTCTATGTGCTTAGTGCGGCTATGTTCAACAGGATTATCCTCCATGCGGATTGCACTCTCATTGTCACATAGGAGTGGGACTTTGCTCAGATTGTAGCCAAAGTCCCGAAGGGTTTGCCTCATCCAAAGTAGTTGCGCGCAACATTGTCCTGCGGCAACATACTCGGCCTCAGCGGTGGATAGGGCAACAGATGTTTGTTTCTTAGAACTCTAGGACACCAGAGACCTTCCTAGGAATTGGCACGTCCCTGATGTACTCTTCCTATCAACCTTGCATCCAGCATAATCGAAGTCTGAGTATCCAATCAAGTCAAAGGTAGACCCCTTTGGATACCAAATCCCGAAGCAAGGCGTAGAAACTAAATATCTAAGAATTCGCTTAACGGCCACAAGGTGACATTCCCTTGGGTCGGATTGATATCTAGCACACATGCATACACTTAGCATAATGCCCGGTCTACTAGCACATAAATAAAGTAATGACCCTATCATAGACCGGTATGCCTTTTGATTAACGGACTTACCTCCTTTGTTGAGGTTGACATGCCCGTCGGTTCCCATCGGTGTCTTCGCGGGCTTGGCGTCCTTCATCCCAAACCGCTCGAGAAGATCTTGAGTGTACTTCGTTTGGGAGATGAAGGTGCCGTCCTTGAGTTGCTTCACTTGGAACCTAAGGAAGTAGTTCAACTCACCAATCATCGACATCTCAAACTTTTGAGTCATCACCCTGCTAAACTCCTCACAAGACTTTTGGTTAGTAGAACCAAATATTATGTCATCGACATAAATTTGGCACACAAAAAGATCACCATCACAAGTCTTAGTGAAAAGAGTGGGATCAGCTTTCCCAACCTTGAAAGTATTAGCAATTAAGAAATCTCTAAGACATTCATACCATGCTCTTGGGGCTTGCTTAAGTCCATAGAGCGCCTTAAAGAGTTTAAACACATGGTCGGGATACATGTCATCCTCAAAGCCAGGGGGTTGTTCCACGTATACCTCCTCCTTGATTGGCCCGTTGAGGAAAGCGCTCTTCACATCCATTTGAAACAACATGAAGGAGTGGTGAGCGGCATAGGCTAATAAAATTCGAATAGACTCTAGCCTAGCCACAGGAGCAAAAGTCTCCTTGAAATCCAAACCTACGACTTGGGCATAACCTTTTGCCACAAGTCGAGCCTTGTTTCTTGTCACCACCCCGTGCTCGTCTTGTTTGTTGCGGAACACCCACTTGGTTCCCACAACATTTTGCTTTGGTCGTAGCACCAGGCTCCAAACTTCATTCCTCTTGAAGTTGTTGAGCTCTTCCTACATGGCCAACACCCAGTCCGGATCCTGCAAGGCCTCTTCTACCCTGAAAGGCTCAATAGAAGAGACAAACGAGTAATGCTCACAAAAATTAGCTAAGCGTGAGCGAGTTGTTACTCCCTTGCTTATGTCACCCAGAATCTGATCGACAGGGTGATTTCTTTGGATCGTCGCTCAGACTTGAGTTGGAGGGGCCAGTGGTGCTTCTTCCTCCATAACTTGTTCTTCTTGTGCTCCCCCTTGATCACGCGCCTCTTCTTGAGGAACCTGTCCATCATCTTGAGGTGGGGGATGCACCATTGTAGAGGAAGATGGTTGATCTTGCTCATGTTATTCATGTGGTCGCACTTCTCCTATCGCCATCGTGCGCATTGCGGCCGTCGGAACATCATCTTCATCTATGTCATCAAGATCAACTTGCTCTCTTGGAGAGCCATTAGTCTCATCAAATACAACGTCGCTAGAGACTTCAACCAAACCCGATGATTTGTTGAAGACTCTATACGCCTTTGTATTTGAGTCATACCCTAGTAAAAACCCTTCTACTGCTTTTGGAGCAAATTTGGAATGTCTACCTTTCTTCACCAAAATGTAACATTTGCTCCCAAATACACGAAAGTAAGAGACATTGGGTTTGTTACCGGTAAGAAGTTCGTAGGAGGTCTTCTTGAGGAGGCGATGCAGATATAGACGGTTTATGGCGTGGCAGGCTGTGTTCACAGCTTCCGACCAAAACCGCTCGGGCATCTTGAACTCTCCAAGCATCATCCTCGCCATGTCGATAAGCGTCCTGTTCTTCCTCTCTACCACACCGTTTTGCTGTGGTGTGTAGGGAGCGGAGAACTCGTGCTTGACACCTTCTTCCTCAAGATACTCCTCCACTTGCAAATTCTTGAACTCGGACCCGTTGTCGCTTCTTATCTTTTTCACCTTGAGCTCAAATTCGTTTTGAGCCCTCTTTAGAAAGCGCTTTAGGGTCCCTTGGGTTTCTGATTTATCCTGCAAAAAGAACACCAAAGTGAAGCGGGGAAAATCATCAACAATGACAAGACCATACTTACTTCCCCCGATGCTAAGGTAGGCAACGGGTCCGAAGAGGTCCATGTGAAGAAGTTCCAGAAGTCTTGATGTTGTCATCACATTCTTGTTGTGATGAGTGCTTCCCACCTGTTTCCCTGCCTGACAAGCTGCACAAGGTCTATCTTTCTCGAAACATACATTTGTTAGTCCTAACACATGTTCTCCCTTTAGAAGTTTATGAAGGTTCTTCATCCCAACATGTGCTAGACGGCGATGCCACAGCCAGCCCATACTAGTCTTAGCTATTAAGCATGCATCTAGATCGGCCTCCTCTTTCGAAAAATCAACTAAGTAGAGTTTGCCGTCTAATACACCCTTAAAAGCTAATGAACCATCACTCCTTCTAAAGACAGATACATCTATATTGGTAAATAGACAATTATAACCCATGTTACATAATTGACTCACAGACAATAAGTTGTACCCGAGCGATTCAACTAAGAAAACATTAGAAATAGAATGCTCGGATGTAATGGCTATCTTTCCCAATCCTTTAACCTTGCATTGGTTCCCATCTCCAAAGATGATCGAATCCTGGGAATCCTTGTTCTTGACGTAGGAGGTGAACATCTTCTTCTCCCCCGTCATGTGGTTTGTGCATCCGCTATCGATAATCCAGCTTGAGCCCCCGGATGCATAAACCTGCAAGGCAATTTACACTTGGGTTTTAGGTACCCAACTCTTGTTGAGTCCTACAAGGTTAGTCACAATAGCCTTTGGAACCCAAATACAAGT
Organism: Zea mays; assembly: GCF_902167145.1. Taxonomy (NCBI): domain Eukaryota; kingdom Viridiplantae; phylum Streptophyta; class Magnoliopsida; order Poales; family Poaceae; genus Zea; species Zea mays. The sequence continues at coordinate 66,910,248 of NC_050096.1, read as the reverse complement.
CTTGCCTCCCTTGCATTTGGATCCCAACTTTCTAGTAACTACTTTTTCATTCTTACATAAGAGCGCAAATGAAGTATTGCAAGCATGGTAAATGGTAGAAGGTTCATTACATACTCTCCTAGGCACATGATGCACAACATGATTTCTCCTAGGCCTTCTTCTACCATGCACAAAAGTAGAGCTAGAGGCAAACATAGCGTGTGAATCAACAGCATTATGATCATAACTCCTATGAGCATTCCTAGAATATTTTCTATCATAAATGTAGGCATGACACTTTTGAGAACTACTAGCCATAGGAGCCTTCACTTTCTCCTTGTTGAGAACGAGAGTCCATCCTTAATAGAGGGGTGTCTACCAATTGTGTGGCATCCCTAGCAAATTTTAATTTATCAAAATTAATTTTGCAAGTCTTAAGTTGAGCATTAAGACTTGCCACCTCATCATTTAGTTTAGCAATAGAAATAAGGTGTTCATTACATGCATCAACATCAAAGTCCTTACATCTATTACAAATATTAACATGCTCTACACATGAACTAGATTTATTAGCTTCCTCTAGCTTAGCATTTAAACCATCATTCAAAATCTTTAAACTAGAGACGGATTCATGACCAACAGACAATTCAGAGGATAACATTTCATTTCTCTTAATTTCTAGAGCAAGAGATTTTTGAACACTAACAAATTTATCATGCTCTTCATACAAAATATCCTCTTGCTTTTCTAAAAGTCTATCCTTTTCATTTAGAGCATCAATTAATTCATTAATCTTTTCCACTTTAGCTCTATCTAATCCTTTAAATAAACTAGAGTAATCTACTTCATCATTGGAGGAATCCTCATCACAAGAAGTAGAGTACTTAGGGGAATCTCGAACACTTACCTTCTTCTCCTTGGCCATGAGGCAAGTGTGGTGCTCATTGGGGAAGAGCGAAGACTTGTCGAAGGCCAAGGCTGCCAGTCCTTCATCGTCGGAGTCGGATGAAGAGCAATCTGAATCCCATTCTTTGCCAAGGTGCACCTCGCCCTTCGCCTTCTTATAAACCTTCTTCTTCTCCCTCTTCCCATGCTTTTCTTGTTCCTGGTCATTATCATTATCGGGGCATTGTGCTATGAAATGACCAGTCTTACCACATTTGAAACAGGAGCATTTTCCCCTTGCTTTGTTCTTGTTGGGGTACTCCTTGTGTCCTTTCAGTGCGGTCTTGAAGCGTTTGATGATTAGGGCCATCTCATCATCGTTTAGCCCGGCAGCCTCAACTTGTGCCACCTTGCTTGGTAGCGCCTCCCTGCTGCTTGTTGCTTTGAGAGCAACAGGTTGAGGCTCGTAGACGGGTAGAGGGCCATTAAGAGCATCATCCACGTATCGCGCTTCCTTTACCATCATACGCCTGCTCACGAATTTTCCGAGTATCTCCTCGGGCGTCATTTTGGTGTACCTAGGATTTTCACGAATAAGGTTTACAAGATGGGGGTCAATTACCGTGAATGACCTTAGCATAAGTTGGACGACGTCGTGGTCCGTCCATCTTGTGCTTCCATAGCTTCTAATTTTGTTGATGAGGGTCTTGAGCCTGTTGTAGGTCTGCGTTGGCTCCTCTCCCCTGATCATCGCAAATCTCCCCAGCTCGCCTTCCACTAACTCCATTTTGGTGATCATGGTGGCGTCGTTTCCCTCATGAGATATCTTGAGGGTGTCCCAAATTTGCTTGGCGTTGTCCAAGCCGCTCACCTTGTTGTATTCATCCCTGCACAAAGATGCTAGCAAAATAGTGGTAGCTTGTGCATTCTTATGAATTTGCTCATTAATAAACATAGGGTTATCCGTACTGTCGAAATGCATTCCATTTTCAACTATCTCCCAAATACTAGGATGGAGAGAAAATAAGTGACTACGCATTTTGTGACTCCAAAAAGAGTAGTCTTCTCCATCAAAGTGTGGAGGTTTACTAAGTGGAATTGATAGCAAATGAGCATTAGAATTGAATGGAATACGAGAATAATCAAATGAATAGTTTTGATTAACCGGTTTATTTTTAGACGAGTTATCGTCGTTGTCGTCTCTTGGTGAAGAAGAGGAGGCGTCGCTGTCGTAGTAAATGATCTTCTTGATGTGCCTCTTCTTCTTCCCGTCCCTCTTCTTGTGACTCGATCATGTGTCAGTGGGCTTGTCGTCCCTTTGCTCGTTGAAGAGGGACTCCTTCTCCTTATCGTTGACCACCATCCCCTTTCCCTTAGGATCCATCTCTTCGGGCGATTAGTCCCTTAGATGAAGAGTACGGCTCTGATACCAATTGAGAGCACCTAGAGGGGGGGTGAATAGGTGATCCTGTAAAATTCAACACTAAATAGCCACAAAACTTAGTTATAGGAGTGTTAGTGCGACTAAGTAGTTGAGAAGCGAGTTCTTGTGAACAAAGCAATCACAGAGAGATCCACACAAGACACGTGATTTTTATACCGTGGTTCAGCCAAGTAACACTTGCCTACTTCCACGTTGTGGCGTCCCAATGGACGAGGGTTGCACTCAACCCCTTTCAAGTGATCTGATGATCAACTTGAATACCACGGTTTTTCCTTTAGATGATTGTTCCCATTTGCGAGGAATTTCCACAAGATTGGAGTCTCTCGCCCTTACAACAAAGATCACAATGAAAGCATGGAGTAAGGTTGGGATGAGCAACACACACAAGACACAAATCGCAGCACACCCATGCACACAAGAGGAGACTTGAGCTCAAATGACAACACTAGGAGTCCTCGACTCGAATAGAGCTCAAATCTCTAACACAATGAAATGAATGCACGGGAACAGAGTTTGGATGCTTTAGGATGCTTAGTGAATGCTTGTGTGTCTCCTCCATGCGCCTAGGGGTCCCTTTTATAGCCCAAGGCAGCTAGGAGCCGTTGAAGACAATCTTGGAAGGCTAATCTTGCCTTCTGTCGTGTGGCGCACCGGACAGTCACTGTAGCTGTCCGGTGCGTGATTGCTTTCCAAAACAGGCGCAGTCGACCGTTGCGGCTTCGGGCTCGATGGCGCACCAGACACTGTCCGGTGCACACCGGACAGTCCGGTGCCCCCTACCGACCGTTGGTGTGGGCCACGCGTCGCCCGCGGATTGCGCGACCGACCGTTGCGCTGGCGACCATTGGCTCACCGGACAGTCCAGTGCACCACCGGACAGTCCAGTGCACCACCGGACAGTCCAGTGAATTATAGCTGTACGCCGCTGCTCTTTTCCTGATAGTGGCCTTTTCACCGGAGACCTGCCTGGCGCACCGGACACTGTCCGGTGTGCTAGACCGAGCTGAGAATTGGCTCTATAGAGCTAAGTCTTTTCCAATTCTTTTCTCCCTGTTTCTAGTACTTAGACAAAATATGTTAGTACTCCAAACAATGTACTAAGTCTAGAAACGTACCTTGTTACATGATTTGCACTTCTTGCTTGTTTGGCACAAGGCTACTCACTTACTATGTGTTGGACACTTAATCACCAAAACATTATAGAAATGGCCCAGGGGCACATTTCCCTTTCAAGCAAGCTCAGCGGCAGCCACCACCGCCTCATCCTCCAGTGCAAGTCCAGATGCCTCAAGTGCCCAGAGACAAGCGGGCAGAGTTCATGAGGGGCCATCCCCCAGTCTTTGCCTACTCTGCTGATCCCATGGACATTGAAGATTGGCTGTGTACCGTGGAGCGTCAGTCGCACACTGCCCAGTTCAACGATCGTGAGAAGGTGTTGTATGGTCCCCGACAGATGAGGGGAGCAGCACGGTCTTGGTGGGAGTCCTACCTCACCACCCATGCCAACCCTGAAGCTATCACTTGGGAGGAGTTCAGGGATAACTTCCGTCGCTACCATGTGCCCGAGGAACTGATGATAGTGAGGAAGGAGGAGTTTCTCGCCCTGAAGCAAGGTCCCCTGTCCGTCAGTGAGTATAGGGACAAGTTTATGCAGCTGTCGCGTTATGCCCCAGAGGATGTCAACATGGATGCCAACAGACAGTATCGCTTCTTGAGAGGATTGGTCGATCCCCTCCACTATCAGCTGATCAACCACACCTTCCCTACCTTCCAGCATCTGATAGACAGAGCAATCATGATAGAAAGGAAGCGTCGGGAGATGGAGGACAGGAAATGCAAGATTGGTGGACCTCAGGTTGGGAGTAGCAGCCGTCCTCGCTACTCAGGCAACCCACCTCAGCAATTCAAGCAAGGTCACCAGCACCAGCACTAGCATCAGCGTCAGAACCAGCCGCAGCAGTACCAGAGGCAGTTTCCTCAGCAGTAGCAGTACCGTCAGAACAACCAGCAAGGAGGAAGTCAATACCAGCGTCAGAGCAACCAGGCAGCCTGTCTTCCTGCCCCAGCAACCAACCAGAACAACCAAGCAGCTCAAGGAGGAAGTTGTGCATGTTTCCACTGTGGAGAACAAGGCCATTTGGCGAATCATTGCCCAAAGAAAGCAACCCAGCAGCAACCAGCTCCCAGTGCCCCAGTCAGACAGAATGCAATGCAGCAAGGAGGCAACAATCGTTGGCAACCTCGTGCCCAGTATGGAAAGGTGAACCACTTGGAGGCCGACACAGTCCAGGAGACTCCAGGAGTGGCACTAGGTACATTTTCAGTCGAGTACCATTCTGCAAATGTCTTATTTGATAATGGAGCAACGCATTCTTTTGTGACTGCATCATGGGTAGAATCACATAATATACCAGTAGCACCCATGTATCCACCTATGAGAGTTAGTTTAGTTGGTGGAAGGACCCAAACTGATAGATTTTGCCCTAGTGCAAAGGTTCAAATAAGGGGGATAGAGTTCCCCGCTGATTTAATAGTTATGGGAAACCAGGATACAACTATAGATGTCATCCTAGGGATGAATTGGCTAACCAAGTATCAATCCAGTCTTAGTTGTGACAAGAGAACAGTGAAGTTAGTGTCCTTATGAGAAGAAGAAGTGTTAGTAGAGTTGGTCTTGTCAGGACCAAGGAAAGGGAGTTGTCACCAAGTCACCGCTCATATTGAGGAGATTAAACCATCAGAAGCTGTCAAGGTAGTGTTAGAATTCCCAAATGTGTTCCCCGAGGAGTTACCAGGTATGCCACCTGAAAGGAAGGTCGAATTTGCCATAGAGCTTATTCCAGGCACCGCCTCTATTTCCAAGAGAGCCTATCGAGTGTCCGGACCAGAGTTGGTGGAACTCAAGAAGCAGACTGATGAGTTGTTAGAGAAAGGCTACATCAGACCGAGTACCTCGCCTTGGGCAGCCCCAGTGTTATTTGTGGAGAAGAAGGATGGCACGAAGAGGATGTGCATCGATTATCAAGCTTCGAATGAAGTCACTGTCAAGAACAAGTACCCCTACCTAGAATTGAAGATTTATTCGATCAGTTGAGAGGAGCCAGTGTGTTCTCAAAGATAGATCTGAGGTTAGGCTACCATCAGCTCCGAATCCGACCCTCAGATATACCGAAGACAACATTCATCACCAAGTATGGACTGTATGAGTTCACGGTCATGTCATTCGGTTTGACGAATGCGCCAGCTTACTTCATGTACCTGATGAACAGCGTGTTCATGGACTACCACGACAAGTTCGTAGTAGTGTTCATTGATGACATTCTTATATATTCCCAGAATGAGCAAGAGCATGAGGAGCATTTGAGGAAAGTACTTCAGAGGCTACGAGATTGTCAGTTGTATGCCAAGCTTAGCAAGTGCGAGTTCTGGATCAGTGAAGTCCTATTCTTAGGTCACATTATAAACCGAGAGGGATTGGCTATAGATCCGAAGAAGGTAACAGCTATCTTGGACTGGAAAGCACCAAAAGATGTCCGTGGAATCAAGAGTTTCATCGGAATGGCTGGTTATTATCGACGTTTCATTGAAGGCTTCTCCAAGATTGCTAGGCCAATGACAGCCTTATTGGCAAAGAAAGTTGAGTTCAAGTGGACCCTAGCATGCCAGAAGTCCTTTGAGACATTGAAGGAGAAGTTGACAGCGGCACCAATACTGATTCTGCTAGATGTTCACAAGTCGTTCTTAGTGTATTGTGATGCTTCATATACCGGACTGGGATGTGTGTTGATGCAGGAAGGGATAGTAGTGGCATACTCGTCCCGATAGTTGAAGATTCATGAGAAGAATTATCCTACTCATGATCTGGAATTAGCAACCGTGGTTCATGCATTGAAGACCTAGAGGCATTATCTTTATGGGTAGAAGTGTGATATCTACACGGATCACAAAAGCCTCAAGTATATATTCACTCAGTCAGAGTTAAACATGAGGCAGTGAAAATGGCTAGAGTTGATCAAAGACTATGAGCTGGAGATTCATTATCACCCAGGCAAAGCAAATGTGGTTGCAGATGCTCTGAGTAGAAAGAGTCAAGTCAATATGTTGGTCGCTTACCCGATGCCGTATGAGCTGGCGAAGGAGTTCGACAGATTGAGTATCGGATTTCTGAACAACACCCAAGGGGTGACAATCGAGTTGGAACCCACTCTAGAGCAAGACATCAGAAAAGGTCAGAAGGATGATGAGAAAATCAACGAGATCTGGCAGCTGATCAAAGATGGAAAAGGCAAGGATTTCCGTGAGGATGCAGAAGGAGTAGTATGGTTCAAGGACAGATTGTGTGTTCCCGACATCAAACCGATCCGGGAACTGATTCTCAAGGAAGCTCATGAGACAGCATACTCTATACACCCTGGTAGTGAGAAGATGTACCAAGACCTGAAGAAAAGATTCTGGTGGTATGGTATGAAAAGAGAAATAGCAGAGTATGTGGTTGTATGTGTCAGTTGTCAGAGGATTAAAGCATAACATCAGAGACCTGCAGGTTTGTTGCAACCGTTGCAGATTCCTCAATGGAAATGGGATGAGATCAGAATGGACTTCATAGTCGGTTTGCCCCACACTCGTACTGGTTATGACTCCATCTGGGTAGTAGTGGACCGTTTGACAAAGGTGGCCCATTTCATACCAGTCAAGACCACCTACAATAGTGCGGTGTTAGCCGAACTATACATGGCTCGGATTGTGTGCTTGCATGGCGTTCCGAAGAAGATAGTATCAGATAGAGGCACCCAGTTCACCTCTCATTTTTTGCAGCAGTTGCATGAAGCTTTGGGCACACACTTGAAGTTCAGCTCAGCTTACCACCCACAGACAGATGGTCAAACAGAGAGAACCAATCAGATTCTGGCGGACATGTTGAGGGCTTGTGCTTTGCAAGACAAGATAGGTTGGGACAAGAGATTACCATATGCGGAATTCTCTTACAACAACAGCTACCAAGCCAGTCTGAGGATGTCACCATTTGAAGCGCTCTATGGGAGGAATTGCTAGACCCCATTGCATTGGGACCAACCTGGTGAAAGACAGGTGTTCGGTCCAGATATTTTGCTTGAAGCTGAAGAGAACATCAGAATGGTCCGAGAGAATTTAAAGGCAGCGCAGTCCAGACAGCGAAGCTATGCTGACACCAGAAGAAGGGAACTCAGTTTCGAAGTGGGAGATTATGTCTATTTGAAGGTGTCACCTATCAGAGGAACCAAGAGGTTCAGAGTCAAAGGCAAGCTAGAACCTCATTATATTGGGCCATATCAGATTCAAGCAAGACGTGGAGAAGTGGCTTATCAACTCAGCTTACCGGAGAAACTGTCAGCTGTGCACGATGTGTTCCATGTGTCCCAGTTGAAGAAATGCTTCAGAGAGCCAGAAGAGCAGTTGCCAGCAGAGGATCTTGAAGTTCAATAAGATCTAACTTATATTGAGAAGCCAACTCAAATTCTAGAGACAACAGAACGGGTCACTCGGAGAAGTACCATCAGGGTGTGCAAAGTCAAATGGGGTCACCACTTAGAAGAATAAGCAACCTGGGAAAGAGAAGACGATTTGAAAGCCAAGTACCCTGAGCTCTTTTCTAGCCAGCCCTGAATCTCGAGGGCGAGATTCTTTTAAGGGGGATAGGTCTGTAACACCCTGATTTTGGGGGTATAAAACTTCTTTCTAATTATCACCCAAAATCATGTGTTACTCTTCCTTTTCTCACTCTAGGCTTTCTCTCTCTCTAGATTCTTTCTCTTTTTTCCTTTTTGATTATAAATAGCTTAAACTAGTGGAGATTAATTAGTTATTTTTGTCAAAACCTTATGAGTCATGACATGTTGCATCATGCTGAGCTTAAAATATTCTTTGAAGTGTTGCACAAGTTTGAATTTCTTTGAATTTGAAACCTAGTTTGAATTTGGATTTGAAAAACCCTATAGAAAAGAAATTAGAAAATCCAGAGAAAAAGAAAAGAAGAAAGCAGCCCAGTCGGCCCACTAAGCACAGTCAGGCCTCGCGCTCGCGCGCCCGCGCCGCCTACTCTCTCTCTCTCTCTCTCTCTCTCTCTCTCTCTCTCTCGCTGCCCAGTGGGGCCAACCTGTCGGCGCCAGTTTCCTTCGCCCGTTCGCTCCCTCTCTCTCTCTCTCTCTCTCTGTTTCGCGGGCCCGGTTCGTCAACCGCCGAGTCGTTGTCCCGCGTGTCCCTTTCTTCTCTCTCTGCGCTGTGGGCCTGCCTTGTCAGATTTGCCTTCCCCGCGCCCGCCGTGGACCGGCGCGTGCGCACTCGCGCACGTCGTCGGGTTTCTCGGCCACGACGCCAGCCCACACGCCCAGCTCCCTTTTTAGAGCCCCTCCAGTGCCCCGCACACACCCCTCGCCTCATTTCGCACAACTTCACCCTCTCTCACGCTCTACCCACGCCGCCAGCCGCCGCCGGAGACCCGCGCCCACGTTCCCGGCCATCCAGCTCGCCGGAGACCGCTCCAAGCCTCCCCGAGCTCCGCTCCGAGGTGAGACACATGTCCTCATGCCCAATTTCCTTTATTGCACCCCGTGTTCGTCCAAATTCGCCTTCTCCAGTGCTCGACCACGGCGGTCCGCCGTGCTTGCGTGGTGGCCGGCTGATTTAGCCCGGTCTAGTTCCCCAGAGTAGGTCCCTGTGTCACCCCTGCCTCTGCTGAAGTTAGCCAAGGCCTTAGCGCGCCTTAAGTCCCCTCCCCGTGGCCGGAATCGCTCACCGGAGTTTCTCCGGCCCGCCCGAGACTCTCTCACAGTCATTCTCCCCTCTGTGTCCGTGGATTCATGGTCTCTTCCTCGCCATTGAATTCGTCGTGGTGCCCTCTTCCCCTCTACCCAACTCCGGCGACCCTGTAGCCACCCTAGCTTGCGCCAGCCTCAACTCCGGCGACTTCACCGCCGCGGAGAGGAGCGGTGCCGCCCGCAGTCGTCTGTTTCCCTGGTCTGATCCCCTCCGTCAGATTCAGATCGCACGATCCGGTCCGCGGGATACCGCTTCGCGCCCGCGCGCCTGACGCCTTGGCCCGCCTGTCAGCGCCACCCGCAGCCGCTCATCCTTCCCCGTCTGATTTCCCCCGTATGATCTCGATCGAACGGCTCGGACCCCCTCGGACCCCTGTAGCCGTCCGTTTCCCCCCTGGCGCTGGGCCGCTCAGTCACCACGCTCTCCCCCTCTGTCGCTGACACACCCTGTCCCGCCTGTCGGCGCTCGCCCGCCCGCACGCACGCGCCCTCAGCCGCAGATCTAATCTCGGCCGTCGGTTTCTGATCTAACGGTTAGATCCACCCGATACCCCTTCGCGTTGCTGTTTTGCTTAAGAAACCCCCTGGTTTTAGGAAATCAACTCGTTGTCCTTTGTTTTAGCGCATAGGTCCCTCGTTTGTTTTAATTAGATCCCTGGACTTTTATTTAATCACAGAATTAGCCCTAATTTCATATTTTGAATTCCCAAACTTGTTTATTTCATATCTTTTGCATATGAACTCCAAGTTTAGTAATTCAAATTGCAAAATGTTCATAGGATTATTCTCTGTCTAAATAAAATGATTTCACTTACTGTCTGCACACTCTAATTTTTAGGATTGAATGTGAACTAATGTGGGTGTATGATTTATTTATTTAATAAATAAATAAAGGAGAACCTTAGAGATTTAAACCTGTTTAAGCTTGTAAAATTAATGATAGGTATTGCATGAGTTCATCTCTGTTCTAAATTATAAGTCACAATAAAATGAATTGATCTATGATTATGTACTTGTAAATAACACTTAGGGAAATAATAATCCATTTTCAAATAAAGTTAATGTATGCCATAGTTTATGTTGTACTTTGAATTCATTATCCCTTATGTAGTATTATGTCTTTTTAAGATGTGTTCCAATGTTTGTACATGTTTGGTGTGATGTTCATTTGCACTTTCCAAATGTATTGAATGCATGCTCGCTTTATTTAGACAACGAGCAGTCCAAGGTTCCTGAGTGTGTTGTTGGAGACCTCCCTGAGCAACAACCTGGTGAAGGCAAGTGTCCTCTGACCCATTATGTACTATATACCATATGATTCACCGTCCCGCATTACTTTATGAAACCTAAGGATTGACTAGTCTGTATTCACTTATCCTTGTTTACCTTTTGGGTTACCATGGTTAGCATGTTGCTATTGCATTAACTTAATCAATAAACATGATGTGAACATTTAAGATACGATACTGTTATCCTGATATTGTGGATGATCTTGTGATACCTTAGGGGGCTCAGGCCTTTTTTCTGAGTACCTCTCCGTAAGGACCTATTCATGGAGTGACCACCTGGGATAACAGTACAACCATGAGGGTGGAATGGGACGCCCTTAGTTGATTAATTAGATGAACCTAGGGGTGTAGTTGGCTTTGCCGGATGGCCGTCAATGGGGCCGGGGCGTAGTGCTCGCTCTGCCAAGGTTGGGGTGCATAAGTTCTTTCGATTTGGTTTTGTTAGTCACCCACCTTGGAGAGGTGTACTGCATTTGTATGACTGGCGAAACCTAACGAGCAGCTATGCACCAGGGGAGTCTTTGTAAAGGCTACGTAGTGTATTCCTGGCCATTCACCTTGGTAGTGAAGATCGGGTCTATACAACCCAGGCTGGAAAGGGATCACGACTTGTGGGTAAAGTGTACAACCTCTGCAGAGTGTTAAAAACTGGTATATCAGCCGAGCTCACGGTTAAGAGCAGCCTTGGGATCCTCTTTGATTAGAAGAACTTTGGGTACTTTTATGATGATGGTTAATAATGATGATAAAATCTGATCTCTAGTATTTCCTCTTGTGAGGAGGTACTTCTGGGTAATAACTGGGTTATTACTAAAACTTGGCTCAACTAATAATAATAAATACTTGACCAACTAAAAGCAATTGCTTAGCCTCAAACTCCATATACAGCTAGTCCACTTTAGCCAAATGGGACATTTGCTGAGTACGTTGATGTGTACTCACCCTTGCTTTACACACCACCCCCACCCCAGGTTGTCCCTAGTGTGCTCAGTGCTCAGGAGGTGATGCTGGCAACATGGATGACTTCGAGGAGTTCCAGGAATATGACGAGTTCTAGTTCTTTCTTAGTGGCAAACCCCCAGTCAGCTGCCTGTGTAGGCTTAGCATCTACGTTTCGTATTTCCGCACTTTGATAATTATGTTGAACAATGGTTATGTATTAGACTCTGTGGATGTCTTTGACATCTTGATGTAATCAAGTACCTTTCCACTATTTATTTCGAGCATTGTGTGATGATGTCCAATTATGTAATCGCTGTGTACGTGAGTTTATAATCCTAGCATGTACATGGTTTGCATTCGGTTTACCTTCTAAAACCGAGTGTGACAGATATCTCCCCGGACAATATCCTGAAGCTGGCTGTTGAAAGTGTAACGGCCGATGAGCAACAGTAATACATGACTACATGCGTCAAGCGAAGGAGAAATTCTTATCACAATACACGGTGGATCGCCACTAGAAAGTTGTCAACCATGGAGACACCGACGCCACATGTCTTCTATCTTCGCTTCAAGTCCCCAATGTAAGTAAACCCGACGACATCCAATCTATTAAACAGTATGTAGATCATCAACAGAATCAAATGAAACAACAAATTGGACGGTTAGAAGAATCAGAAAATTAACGCGTATGGTGGAGAAGTCTGTTGCTCCTAGTTTTCCATTATATGAAACTAGTAACAGGATATCTATGTATAATATATCGGCAACAAATGGGAATTCGCAGCCCCAACCATTATATGGTATGCCAATGAACTCATATCCAGGGCAAATACCACCACCGCCATCCCTGCTTGGCAGATCGGCACCCCTGGACACGATCGGACTGTCCAAGCTTCTAACCAGACAGTCCGGCCCTTACGTAGACCGTCCGGCTTCCCCTATCGGGCAGTCCGGGACCGCACCAGGGCTACCACGTGGCGCCCCAATAATAGCGAACACAACTGGCCAGTTCGGATGTACCACCGTACAAACCGAATATGCATACGCATAACCTAATGTCGCACACTATGCACCAAATTATTACACACCACAGCAGCATTACGTTCTGCCCCTACATATTTAAACCACAGCACGCCATACGATCATAGGCCGATCAACATTATCGATCGGTCATGGCAAGATGGTCGGCATAACAATGCCCGACCGAATGAACCCCACAACCTAGGATCCGGTGGCTTGCCACCGGGCGCGATGGAGAAAATTAGGGAAGAGATGGCTGAACTATTTCGAGATAGGCTTGAAGTTAGTGTAGCTAGAGTGGGGCAATCATATCAGAAGCCATATGATCACCAGTTTGACATTGTCCCATATCCACAAGGGGCAAGTGAAAGGGAAATAGGGTTTAACTTTTTCCTAAATGATTTTGGTGGTTAAAATGCCCAACACAAATAATTGGACTAACTAGTTTGCTCTAGATTATATATTCTACAGGTGCTAAAGGTTCAACACAAACCAATAAAAAGATCAAAGTTAGGGTTCAAGAGAAAGGAGCAAAAGAAACCGAAGAGAACCCTGGTCTGGCACACCGGATTGTCCGGTGTGCCACCGGACAGTGTCCGGTGTCCAGGGCCGTACGACTTCAAACTTGCCACCTTCGGGTTTCTGGAGAGCCGCTCCGCTATAATTCAACGGACTGTCCGGTGTGCCAGCGGAGCAATGGCTAGCGAGCGCAACGGTCGACTCCAACGGTCGCCTGCAACGTGAACAGTGCACGGACAGTTAGCGCAGAGTCAGAGCAGCGCCAGAAGGTGCACCGGACAGTGAACAATGTCTGTCCAGTGTAGCACCGGACTGTCCGGTGCCCCAAGAAGTCAAAGCTACAACGGTCAAAATCGTCAGAACCCTAACGGTTGGGTGACGTGGCTGGCGCACCGGACGGTGTCCGGTGGCGCACCGGACTGTTCGGTGCGCCCATCGACAACAGCCTTCCCCAACGGTTGAATTGGTGGTTGGGGCTATAAATACTCCCCAACCACCTCCACTCCAACCATCCAAGCATTCACTACTTCTCATTCAATACAAGAGCAATAGACATCACTCCAAAGACACAATTCAAGAGATCGATCCACTCAAAGTCTCAAAATCAACTCTAGCGCATTTAGACTTGAGAGAGGATCATTTGTGTTTTCTTGTGCTCTTGTTTGCTTGGTTGGCTTTCTTCCTTCCTCATTCTTGTTCCCAAGTGTTCTGTAAGCAAGGCAAGAGACACCAATTGTGTGGTTGTCCTTGCGGGGTCTAAGTGACCTGTGAGAATTAAGGAGAAAGCTCACTCGGTCTAGGTGACCGTTTGAGAGAGGGAAAGGGTTGAAAGAGACCCGGTCTCTGTGACCACCTCAATGGGGACTAGGTTCTTTGGAACCGAACCTAGGTAAAACAAATCACCGTGTCATCTACTTTATTTCTTGGTTGATTTGTTTTCACCCTCTCTCCCGGACTTAACTTTTATTCTAACGCTAACCCCGGCTTGAAGTGTGCTTAAAGTTTGTAAATTTCAGTTTCTGCCTATCCACCCCCCCCCTCTAGGCGACTTTCAATTGGTATCAGAGTCGTGTACTTCATTAGAGTCTAACCACTCAAAGTGATGTCGGGAGGATCCGCCAAGAGGGAGATGGAAACGGGCACAAGCCATGGGAAGGCTCCATCAAGGGAGTCCAGTGCCAAAGGAAGGGAGGACTCACCTCCCCACATCAAGTCTCACCGGAGCGGCGACAAGAAGAAGAAGATGAAGAAAGTGGTCTACTACGAGACCGACTCTTCGTCGCCCTCCACCTCCGGCTCCGATGCTCCGTCCGTCACTTCTAAGCGTCATGAGCGCAAGAAGTTTAGTAAGATCCCCCTACACTATCCCCGCATTTCTAAACACACTCCTTTAATTTCCGTCCCATTAGGCAAACCACTGGTTTTTTACGGTGAGGATTATTGTATGTGGAGTGATAAAATGAGGCATCATCTAACCTCACTCCACGCTAGCATTTGGAATATTGTTCAGTTTGGAGCGCAGGTACCATCCGTAGGGGATGAAGGATATGATTCGGACGAAGTCACCCAAATCCGGCACTTTGGCTCCCAAGCCACCACTATACTCATTGCCTCTCTATGTCGAGAGGAGTATAATAAGGTGCAAGGGCTAAAGAGTGCCAAAGAGATTTGGGATGTACTAAAGACCGCGCATGAAGGGGATGAGGTGACTAAGATCACCAAGCAGGAGACGATCGAGGGGGGAGCTCGGTCGATTCATCCTCAACCAAGGAGAGGAGCTACAAGCCATGTACAACCGGCTCAAGACCTTGGTCAACCAAGTGCGCAACCTTGGGAGCACCAAATGGGATGACCATGAGATGGTCAAGGTTATTTTAAGATCACTCGTATTTCATAATCCTACTCAAGTTCAATTAATTTGTGGTGATCCTAGATATAAGCTAATGTCTCCCGAGGAGGTTATAGGGAAGTTTGTGAGCTTTGAATTGATGATCAAAGGCTCCAAACAAATAGTCAACTTGGAGCAAGGTGGCACCTCCACACCCGAGGTGCAACCCGTCGCATTCAAAGCGGCGGAGGAGAAGAAAGAGGAGTCTACATCGAGTAGGCTCCCCCACGACACCTCCAAGCTCGACAACAAGGAAATGACGCTCATCATCAAGAGCTTCTGCCAAATCCTCAAGCAAAGGAGAGGGAAAGATTACAAACCCCGCTTCAAAAGGGTGTGCTACAAGTGTGGTAAGCCCGGTAATTTTATTGCAAAATGTCCTATATCTAGTGACAGTGACAGGGGCGACGACAAGAGAGGGAAGAAGAAGGAGAAGAAAAGATACTACAAAAAGAAGGGCGGCGATGCCCACGTGTGTCGGGAATGGGACTCCGACACGAGCTCCATCGACTCCTCCTCCGACAAGGACGCCGCCAACATCGCCGTCAACAAGGGACTTCTCTTCCCCAACGTCGGCCACAAGTGCCTCATGGCAAAGGACGACAATAAAAAGAAGGTACAACCTAGAACCACCCCCAAGTATACTACATCTAGTGATGAGGGTAGTTCTAGTGATGATGAAGATAACTTGCTTAGTCTTTTTGCCAATCTTAACATGCAACAAAAAGAAAAATTGAATGAATTAATAGGTGTTATTCATGAGAAGGATGAACTCTTGGATAGCCAAGAAGAATTCCTTATTAAGGAAAATAAAAAGCATGTTAAGGTGAAGAATGCTTATGCTCAGGAGATAGAAAATTTTGAAAACTTGACTAGAGAGCTTAGCATTTGCCATGATACCATTTCCAACCTTAGAACTGAGAATGTTAATTTGACTGCTAAGGTTGAAAAATCAAATGTCTGTCATGATTTAATTGCTAATCTTAGAAATGAAAATGCTAGTTTGATTTCTAAGATTGACAAATTGAATGAATCAATTTCTAGCCTTAAAATTGAAAATGCTAGTTTAATTTCAAAGGCTAAGGAATTGAATGTTTGCAATATTTCTATTTCCAATCTTAGAGATGATAATGCTATGTTACATGCTAAGATTGATGAATTAAATGTGTGCAAACCATCTACATCTAGTGTTGATCATGTCACCATTTGTACTAGATGTAGAGACATTAATGTTGATGCTATTCATGATCACCTAGCTTTAATTAAACAACAAAATGATCATATAGCACAACTAACTAGTAAAAATAATGAGCATGAAATTGAAAATGAGAAATTCAAATTTGCCCCTAAGAAATTATCTAGCTTTGTTAAGGGAAAGACCCCCATGGCTTAGGATAACGAGGGTTACATTTTATATCCTGCTAGTTATCCTGAGCACAAGATTAGGAGAATTCATGCAAAGAAGTCTCATTTTGTTTCTCACCATGCATTTATGTATAAGAATGAGGCATCTAGCTCTAGGCATTCCACTCATATTAAATTACCTAAAAAGAAAACTCCTACTACATCAAATGAACCTAATGTTTCATTTAAGACTTTTGATGCTTCATATGTGCTTACTAACAAATCAGGCAAAGTAGTTGCCAAATATGTTGGGGGCAAACACAAGGGGTCAAAGACTTGTGTTTGGGTACCCAAGGTGCTTGTTTCTAATGTGAAAGGACCCAAGACCGTTTGGGTACCTAAGAACAAGGCCTAAAACTATTTTGCAGGTTTATGCATCCGGGGGCTCAAGTTGTATCATTGATAGCGGATGCACAAACCACATGACAGGGGAGAAAAGGATGTTCTCCTCCTACAAGAAAAACGAAGATCCCCAAAGAGCTATCACATTCGGGGATGGAAATCAAGGTTTGGTCAAAGGACTTGATACAATTGTTATATCTCCTGACCATTCCATTTCCAATGTTTTCTTGTAGATTCTTTAGATTATAACTTGCTTTCAGTTTCTCAATTATGCAAAAATGGGTTACAACTGTCTTTTTGCGGATATAGGTGTTACTGTCTTTAGAAGAAGTGATGATTCAGTAGCATTTAAGGGAGTATTAGACGGTCAGCTATACTTAGTTGATTTTAATAGAGCTGAACTCGATACTTGCTTAATTGCTAAGACTAATATGGGTTGGCTCTGGCATCGCTGACTAGCCCATGTTAGGATGAAGAATCTTTACAAGCTTCTAAAGGGAGAACACATTTTGGGACTAACAAATGTTCATTTTGAGAAAGACAGGGTTTGTAGCGCATGTCAAGTAGGGAAGCAAGTTGGTTCCCATCATCCACACAAGAACATCATGACGACCGACAGGCCTCTTGAACTACTCCACATGGATCTATTCGACCCGATCGCTTACATACGCATCGACGGGAGTAAGTATTGTCTTGTAATCGTGGATGATTATTCTCGCTTCACTTGGGTATTCTTTTTGCAGGAAAAATCTCAAACCCAAGAGACTTTAAAGGGATTCTTGAGACGGGCTCAAAACGAGTTCGGATTAAGGATCAAGAAAATAAGAAGCGACAACGAGAAATAGAAGGCTTTCTTGAAGATGAGGGCATAAAGCATGAGTTCTCTTCTCCCTACACACCTCAACAAATGGTGTAGTGGAAAGGATGAATAGAACTCTACTAGATATGGCAAGGACCATGCTTGATGAGTACAAGACTCCAAACCGGTTTTGAGCGGAAGCAATCAACACTGCTTGCTACTCCATCAACCGGCTCCACCTTCACCGAATCCTCAAGAAGACATCATATGAACTCCTCACCGGTAAAAAGCCCAATGTCTCATATTTTAGAGTATTTGGTAGCAAATGTTTTATTCTTGTCAAAAGAGGTAGAAAATCTAAATTTGCTCCTAAGACTGTAGAAGGCTTTTTACTAGGATATGATTCAAACACAAGGGCATATAGAGTCTTCAACAAATCCACTGGATTAGTTGAGGTTTCTTGTGACATTGTGTTTGATGATACTAATGGCTCCCAAGTGGAGCAAGTTGATCTTGATGAGCTAGATGATGAAGAGGCTTTGTGCATTGCGCTAAGGAACATGTCCATTGGGGATGTGTGTCCTAAGGAATCCGAAAAGCCTCCACAAGCACAAGATCAATCATCATCTTCAAATCAACCATCTCCACCAACTCAAGATGAGGTTCAGGCTCAAGACAATGAAGAAGAAGATCAAGAAGATGAGCCACCTCAAGAGGAGAACAATGAACAAGGGGGAGATGACAATAATCAAGACAAGGAAGATGATCAAGAAGTACAGGGTCAAAGACTGCCACACCCAAGAGTCCACCAAGCTATTCAAAGAGATCACCCCGTGAACTCCATCCTCAGTGATATTCATAAGGAAGTAACCACTCGATCTCGAGTCGCTCATTTTTGTGAACATTACTCTTTTATTTCCTCTATTGAGCCATACAGGGTAGAGGATGCACTAAGAGACTCGGATTGGGTGTTGGCAATGCAAGAGGAGCTCAACAACTTCACGAGGAATGAGGTATGGCATCTTGTTCCACGTCGTAATCAAAATGTTGTAGGAACCAAGTGGGTATTCTGCAACAAGCAAGATGAGCATGGTGATGTTGCAGCTGCCCATGGCGTCAGCGCTCGCGGTTCGGGAGTGTTAGGAGCCTAGGTAATAAAGGTTGTGGATTAATGAGCTATCAGAGAGCTGTTATTTAACTGCTAAGAAGAATAGCTGTCAGGGGTTAATGAGATGTCAGTGAGCTGTTAGTAACTGATAGGAAGATTAGTTGTCAGCAAGCTGTGATTTGGGCCTGTTAATCGACCTTGTAAGAAGGAATCACTCCTATAAATACTTGTACTGGGTGATTGAGAAAAGGGAAGAAAATATAACTAAATACCAGACTCAAATCCATTTTCCCAACTGACTCACCTGCTAACGTCCTCGGCTCAGCGACGCAGTAACATCACTGCCGCTAGAAATCTCACGCTGGAGTGGAAATCATCTCCCACGGCCAGGGGGTCATCACATCTGATATCAAAGCTATCGAAGTCGGCGATCGTTGAAGAGAAGACGCAACGGCTCCTTCTGCAAAACCATCCTTGCAGACCCAGTTTCTACTGGAATCCATGGATGAGAGAGATCGAGCAATGCAAGGGAATTGGGACCGTATGTTTGAATCTATGGAGTTTGTGACTGGAAGACTGAAGGAGGTGGAGAGAGTCCAGCAGCAATTGTTGATGCAGTCAGAACTGGCGACAGTGGTGGCTAAACAAGCTGCTGTTGAGAGGAATGATCTGTACCAGAAGTTGGAGGAAACAGGTCGAGAAGTGTCATAGTTGAGGTTGGAACAGATGGGAAGAGTGCTGGGTGAAACATCACCTTCTACTCAGGAACAAGGCAGAGACGTCCGAAGGAATCAACAGCAGTCTCGTGGGGATCAGAATGGTGGAAATAAACAGCGAGGCATGAGAGGTGATCCTCACCGGTCTGCTGATTCAGGTAATCAAGCAATCCCCAAACTACATTTTCCAAAAAATTTGGAGGGCGATCCTGTGGTATGGTTGGACCAGTGCAGAGAATATTTTACAATCTACCATGTGCCTGAGTCTATCTGGGTTTCGATGGCCTCTCTGAATTTGGAAGGCATAGCATCACATTGGTGGAAGAGTTACAAATTGAGAAACAAAATTGGGGGTTGGCAGGAGTTTGAGGGGGCAGTAACAGATAAGTTTGGGGCTACTACATATCCAAAGGCTTTAAGGAGATTGATGTCACTCAAACAAACTAAAAGTCTTGTTGCCTATATTTCAGAGTTTGAGCAGGCTAGATATGGTGTCACGGTTCACAACCCACAGTATGATGAAACATATTTTGTGACCCAATTTGTTAGGGGCCTCAAATTTGAAATACAAAGTGTGGTAGAGGTACAACTTCCTTCAACAGTGGAGTTAGAGGTGAAGGGAGGAAAAATGTTGAGGGGTAAGATGAAGGTAACAAGGCCCTATGTGGGAGGGAAAATGTTGAATACTGGAGTTAGAGGTGAAGGGAGGGCTCTAACCGGAGGTGCTGATTTATCCAAGGAGAGACAAATAAGGGAGTTTAGAAAACTGAATGGGTTTTGCTATGCTTATGGAGATAAGTTCTAACCTGGTCATCTTGCTAAATGTACCAAGAGGGGACAAGCACAACTAAATATAGTAGTAACTGAAGAAGATTCCACAGTATGAACTGATGAGGTTCTGCAACAATTGGAGCAGGAGGATGAGAAGAAAGAAATATGTTGCAAAGTGTCCTTGCAAGCTATGGTGGGTAAGGATAATGAGAACAGCATGGTGATAAGTGCAACTGTGAGCAAACCGACTTTAGTGATGTTGATTGACTCAGGAAGTTCATCAAATTTCATCAGTGCTCACATGGTGCAACATTTGGGGTTAGTAGAGGTGGTCTTTCTCCAGTTAAGGTGACGGTGGCTAATGGAGAAGCTATGGTGTGTGATAGAATGGTAAGAGGAGTGGAATGGTGCTCTCAGGGTTTTTCATTTTGTACTAATATGAGAGTCTTACCCTTGACTGCTTTTGATGTCATTTTGGGTTATGAATGACTTAGGCAGTTTAGCCCAATGCAATGTGACTGGGACCACAAGATATTGGAATTCATGCACAAGGGAGTCATGGTGAAAATCAAGGGGGATAATTCTCAGCCTCAAACTTCTATACAAGATGTGTCCGTATTGCAAGTGCATAAATGGATGAAGGGGCATGAGGTATGGGCATTTGTCCTGCTGGAAGTAGTGGAAGACAAAGAGGATTGTGATCAGAAGGAGGAGATTCAAATCTTACTGTTGGAGTTTGCTTATCTGTTTGCAGTACCGCAACAATTACCACCCTCCAGACAATATGATCACTACATTTCCTTGGTTCCTGGTGCAATACCTGTGAATTCTAGGCCCTACAGATACTCACCTTTTCATAATAATGAGATAGAGAATCAAGTAAAGGATCTTTTAGAAGCAGGACTTATTGTGCCTACTGTAAGTCCCTTTGCTTCACCAGTACTATTGGTTAAGAAGAAGGATGGAACCTGGAGGTTTTGTGTAGATTATCTAAAGTTAAATGATTTGACCATAAAGAACATATTTCCAATGCCATTAGTTGAGGAAATCTTGGAAGAATTGGCAGGACCTCAGTATTTTTCTAGTCTGGACCTCACAGCTGGTTATCACCAGATCAGAATGGGTGTGGCAGATGAGTTCAAGACTGCCTTCAAAACTCACCATGGGTTGTACCAATTTTGAGTTATGCCTTTTGGATTGACCAATGCTCCAGCAACTTTCCAACGTGCAATGAACTCAGTCCTAGACCCTTTTCTAAGGAAATTTGTTATGGTTTTTATTGATGATATTCTCATCTACAGTACTTCATGGGCTGAGCATGTGAAACATGTTAGATTGGTGTTTGAACAATTGAAGAAACACCATTTTTTAAGAAGTTCAAGTGTGTATTTGGAAAGACACGACTTACCTATTTGGGACATGTAATTTCTCAAAAGGGTGTCTCCACTGATCCAGCCAAAACTCTTGCTATGGAGAAATGGCCAACTCCTAGTTCTATTTCTGAGTTAAGAGGATCCTTGGCGTGATTGGATATTATAGAAGGTTTGAAAAAGGGTATGGCATTATTGCAAAACCTCTCACCAACTTATTGCAGCACAAAGGGTTTCAGTGGACAGTGAAAGCATCTAGGCCCCTGGTTGGTTTTAGTGATTAATGACAACATAATATTATATGTGACTAACGTGTGTTTTGCAGAGACAAATGGTAAGTTAGGTCGCATGACAGGTAGAAGTACTACAACGGTGAAAACAATCCCGGAGATAAGAACTCGAAGCGACGGCTAAAACGACGGAACAAAAGGTGAAGGTCTAAGGAGTCCGAGTGTCAAGGAGATGTGGACACTCGCGATTTAGTTAGGTCTTTTATTCTCTTTTAGCCGTACTATAAAGAGGGGTTGTCGATGAGTAGTTTGACCAAGAGAGTTCTAGTGTAGTGTTAGTGCACAATCACACTCATATACAGTGCTAGGTGTCACTCTAGAACTCACACACAAGTTAGAACGAAAACCGATTTGAAAATCAGCTGAAAACAAGATTTAGTGTTTTTGGCTTAGGAGCACCGGACTGTCCGGTGTGCACCGGACTGTCCGGTGCACCCTCTGCCAGGTGGGGCCAGGCTGGTCCACGGCAGAGTTTTCCCAGTCGCAGAAACCCGAGAGCGCAGTCTTCGGAGATGAATTTTAGTGGCACACCGGACACCGCACCGGACTGTCCGGTGTGCACCGGACAGTGGACTGTTCACTGTCCGGTGCGCCATGAGTCCAACGGCTCTGTGTCAGAACTAGCCGTTGGAAGTGACCGTTGGCGCACCGGTGGCGCACCGTTGGCGCACCGGTGGCGCACCGGACTGTCCGGTGCGCCATCGCACAGCACATTGCCTGTAACGGCTAGTTGGTGGGTGAGGGCTATTTATACCCCCTCCACCCACCATATTCAATGTCTTGCACTCCACATTTATTCCAGCACCTTGGTAGAGCATTGCAAGCACCAAAAGCCTAGTGAGGAGATTAGAGAATCATAATCCGCGCTTGTTCCTCATTAGCGCTAGTGAGAGCCACCTATAGCGCACACCACTTGCATTAGGCTTCTCTTGGTCAAGCGAAAGTCTATAGCTTGTTACTCTTGGTGATCGACATCACCTAGACGGCTTGGTGGCGTTGGGAGCTTGGTGATCACCGTGAAGATCTTGTTGGTGACCCGACTCAAGTTTGTAAGCGGTCTCGAGGGATCCACCGCGCCGGAGTGGCAAAGGATCATCTCGTAGTGAGCACTTGGTTCTTGCGAGGACCAAGGGGGAGCGATACCCTTGCGCGGGTGCTCCAACGAGGACTAGTGGAGAGTGCCGACTCTTCGATACCTCGGGAAAAATTGGAGGAGTCTTCTAAACTTTGCTTTACATTCCGCACTTAATTCAAGCACTTTACATTGTGTATTTGTTTAGCAAGTATTTGAAGTATTATCTTAGCTTTGTTACATTTCTAGTATTATATTCTTAGTGCTAGTTGTTGGGGTGAAGTTGGGCTCTTGTTTAGCTCTTGCTTAGGTTTTAATTAGTGTTGATTTTTAGAGAAGCCCAATTCACCCCCCTCTTGGGCATCGTGTTCCTTTCAATTGGTATCAGAGGCTTGTTGCTCATAGATTAGCTTAATCGCTAGAGTTACGATGTCCGGTGGGGATGGACCTCCTCCCGTTTTTGATGGTGACGATTTTCCTTATTGGAAAATTCGTATGGAAGCATACTTAGAGGCTATAGACATTGGTGTCTATAAAGCCGCCACACAAGGGTTCCCCGAACCTAGAGATCCCACAAATCTTGTAGGTGATGAGTTCAATTATGAGAAATGGAATGCTAAGGCCAAAAACACCCTTTTTAGAGGCCTTTGCAAAGATGTGTTCAATAGAGTAAGGAATCATAAAAATGCTCATGACTTGTGGATGGACATTTGTGCTCTACACGAAGGAACTAGAAGTGAACGTGAGGAAAGATATCACATAGCCATGCGAAAGTTAAATTCTTTTGAAATGCTTACTAATGAAAATGCAAATGCTATGTACTCACGACTTAATATTCTTGTAGAGGAAGTCAATGGATTGGGGCTTACTCAAATCTCACAACCGGATGTTGTGAGGAAGATTCTCAGTGTCCTCCCAATAGACAAATATGGACACATTGTCACTGTGCTACATCAAATGGATCTTTCAGTTACCACACCTACACAAATTTTGGGAAAGATCAATGCCCATGAAATGTACATGCACATCAACAAAGAAGAATCATCTTCCAAAAGAAAGGATTTGGCTCTCAAAGCAAATCATGAAAGAGAAGGAAAAGCAAAAATACAAGTTGAGGAAGAATCCTCAAGTGATGATGACCTTGATGCAAACATTGCCTTGATGGTAAGGAAGACCACCAAGATGTTGAAGAAGCTAAATAGAGAAGGCATCAAATTTGATTCAAGAAAGAAGAAGTTCTTTTCCAACAAAAGAAAGCCCATTTCTGAGATGGACTGCTACAACTGTGGTGAGCTTGGTCATCTTGCTCATCAATGCAACAAGCCCAAGAAGAACAAGTTCAAGGGCAAGAAAGAAGATGACAGCGATGATGAAAAGAAGGAAAAGAAATTCTTCAAGAGGAAGGATGGAAAGCAAAAGAGGTTTCACAAGAAGAAGAATGGAAAGGCATATATTGTTGGCGACTGGCTTACCGACATCGAATCATCAAGTGGGTCTTCTTCAAGTGAAGAAGAGAATGATGAAAAAGTTGCGGCCATCGCCGGGGACTTCTCTTCACCACCACCATCGCCATCATCCACTTCTCACCTGTGCCTCATGGCTAGGGGTGAACGAAAGGTACAAAATGATATTAATATTGATGATGATAGTGATAGTGATAGTGATGAAGAATTTGCTTCACCTTCATATGATGAGTTAGCTGACTTACTTAAAGAATATACTCAAATCATTAGAAAGTCAAAAGCTAAATGTGATAGGTTGAAAAATGAAAATGAATCTTTAAATGCCAAGTATGACATTGTTATAAAGGCTAGTGATGAAATAAAAGAAGAAAATAAAACTATGTCATCAACTATAAATGAGCTCACAAACTCCCTAAAAGATGCTAAGGAAAAATATGACAAATTAAATGAAGCTAATAGGGAGTTGCAAAATAGACTAGTTAAGATCAAGGAAGACTATACTCAAATTAAATTTGATCATGACAATCTTCTTGTTGAAAATGAACTTTTATCTTGCAAAACACATGAGGCTATTAACCCTGTTGTTAAGCTTGATGTAGCAACCTCATGTGATGATTTGATTCAAGAAGAGCAAACTAGTCTACATGTTGAATTGACTGAAAAAGTTGAAGTCCTGACTTTAGACAACCAAAAATTGAAGAATTACTTGACTGATGCAACTACTAGAGGAAAAGTTGCTATTGAGAACAATGATTTCAACAATGAGTTGGCAGTGGATAATCAAAGGCTTAAGAATGAGGTCAAGAAACTAAAAAGTGAAAATGAACATCTTGCAACAAGTGTGCAAAAGTTCAACAAGGGTCAATACCTCCAAAATGAGCTGCTTATGAACACTGTTATGAAAAATAACAAGAGTGGTATTGGATACAATGCTTTTGTGCAAAAGAAAGCTATCACTCAATACAAGCCAAAGCAGACTCACAAGCCTATCAAATGCTTTGAGTGTGGAAATGAAGGTCATTTTGCCCACAACTGCAAAGCTAAACCACCAACTCCCTTGCCTAAGCACTCAAGACCATTTGCTTTCAATGCTCACTATGTTCTAAGAAAGGTTGCAAATGGAAAGATTAAGGTTACATTCCTAGGTCCACCAAATAAGAGTAGACCTAGACAAATCTGGGTGGCAAAGTCCTTAATTGAGAGAGTCACTGGTCCTATGCAATATAGGGCCCTCAAAACTCAAGCTTGAATTGTCTGTGAATGTAGGTGAACTACAAGACCGGTGGGAGCCATTGGGTTATTGACAGTGGATGCACACAACATATGACAGGCAACCCACGGATGTTCACCTCATTAGATGAGAATGTTGATGGTCAAGATAAAATCACATTTGGAGACAACTCAAAAGGAAAAGTGCAAGGACTTGGCAAGGTGGCAATCTCAAATGACTTATCAATATCAAATGTTCTCTTAGTTGCACCCTTGAGCTTCAATTTATTATCAGTGGGACAACTCTGTGATCTTGGACTTCAATGCTTATTCACTCCATCAGAGGTTATTGTAACAAAAATGGATGATGAATCAATGGTATTCAAGGGATTTAGATACAACAACCTCTACTTAGTGGATTTCACTTCAGAAGATGCAGACTTAAGAACTTGCCTCTTCACCAAAGCTTCTCTTGGATGGCTTTGGCATAGGAGGCTTGCACATGTTGGGATGAGCACACTCAAGAAGGTATTAAAGAAAGATATGGTTAGAGGATTAAAGGATGTGGTATTTGAAAAAGACAAGCCATGCAGTGCATGTCAAGCTGGAAAGCAAGTTGCCAATACACATCCTACTAAAGCTTTCATGTCAACATCAAGGCCACTGGAACTACTTCACATGGATTTATTTGGACCTACAAATTATGTCAGTGTCGGTGGCAACCTCTACTGTCTAGTGATTGTTGATGACTTCTCAAGATACACTTGGGTGTTCTTTCTCCATGACAAATCTGAAGTTGCATCTATATTCAAGAAGTTTGCCAAGAAAGCACAAAATGAATTTGATTGCAAGATTAAGAAGATTAGAAGTGACAATGGCAAAGAATTTGACAACACCAACATTCATGAGTACTGTGATGAAATTGGGATCAAGCATGAAGTATCTGCCACATATACACCTCAACAAAATGGAGTTGTTGAAAGGAAAAATAGGACCTTGGTCACCCTTGCAAGAACAATGATTGATGAGTATAACACACCGGAGAGGTTTTGGGCTGAAGCTGTCAACACTGCTTGCTATGCATCAAACAGGCTATTTCCTCACCGGCTACTTGCGAAGACTCCTTATGAACTACTAAATGGGAAAAAGCCAGACGTCTCTTTCTTCCGGGTATTTGGGTGCAAATGCTACATCTACAAGAAACGCCATCACCTAGGGAAGTTTCAAAGACGTTGTGATATTGGTTTTCTTTTGGGTTATTCATTAAAGTCCAAAGCATATCGAGTATTCAACCATGCCACTGGCGTGGTAGAAGAAACATATGATGTGGAATTCGATGAGACTAATGGCTCCCAAGGAGCACTTGAAAATCTTGATGATGTAGGTGATGAGCCACTTAGGGAAGCAATGAAGAACATGCCTATTGGAGCTATCAAACCAAAAGAAGATGAAGAAGAGGTGCAAATCATTGACAGGCCTTCTTCATCAAATGTACCACAAGATGATGAAAAAGATGAGAGGCATGCAAATGAAGATACATTTGTCTCTCATGAACAAGCAAGGGTACAAGCCGAAGATGTTGATGCTCCAGGATCTTCTTCCCAGGTGGTTGACAGGAGAAACTCATCACTACTTCAAGCACATCCTCAAAACCAAATCATTGGGAGTCCTTCACAAGGGGTTATTACTCGATCACATAGACATGCTAATTTTATTGAACATCACTCCTTTGTTTCTTGTGTTGAGCCTACTTGTGTAGATGAGGCGCTACAGGATCCGGACTGGGTGAATGCCATGCATGAAGAACTTAACAACTTCACCCGTAACGAAGTTTGGACCCTGGAGAAGCCCCCACAAGATGCAAGAATCATTGGAACAAAGTGGGTGTTCAGAAACAAACAAGATGATCAAGGTGTGATTGTAAGAAACAAGGCAAGACTTGTCGCAAAGGGATTCTCTCAAGTTGAAGGCTTAGATTTTGGAGAGACCTTTGCACCGGTTGCTCGACTGGAAGCCATCCGTATCCTACTTGCATATGCATCATGCTATGATATAAAACTTTATCAAATGGATGTAAAAAGTGCATTTTTAAATGGCTTCATAAATGAACTTGTATATGTTGAGCAACCGCCTGGATTTGAAGACCCTAGATATCCTAATCATGCTTATAGGTTGTCCAAGGCGCTTTATGGGCTAAAGCAAGCTCCAAGGGCTTGGTATGAGCGTCTTCGCGACTTCCTCATCGAAAAGGGCTTCAAAATCGGGACCGTCGACACAACTCTCTTCACAAAGAAACATAACGGTGATATTTTCATTTGTCAAGTATATGTTGATGATATAATCTTTGGCTCGACAAATGACTATCATTGCAAGGAATTTGGTGAGTTGATGTCGAAGGAGTTCGAGATGTCAATGATTGGTGAGCTAACATACTTCCTCGGCTTTCAAGTCAAGCAAATGAAAGATGGTAACTTTCTCTCACAAGAGAAGTATACCAAAGACTTGTTGAAAAGGTTCAACATGGAGAAGTGCAAACCAATCAAGACCCCCATGCCTACAAATGGACATCTCGACTTAGATGAGGGAGGTAACCCGGTTAATCAAACTCTCTACCGTTCTATGATTGGTAGTTTATTATACCTTACCGCATCTAGGCCCGATATTATGTTTAGTGTCTGCATGTGTGCTAGATTTCAATCTAATCCTAAGAAAGCTCATCTTCGCGCTGTTAAGAGAATTCTTAGGTATCTCAAGCACACCACAAGCGTTGGTCTGTGGTATCCCAAAGGAGCTACTTTTGATTTAATTGGCTATTCCGATTCGGATTATGCCGGTTGCAAAATTGATAGGAAAAGTACTTCTGGGGATGCCATCTGCTTGGTAGATCACTAGTTTCATGAACATCCAAAAAGCAAAATAGTGTTGCCTTGTCAACTGCCGAAGCAGAATACATTGCCGCAGGTGCTTGTTGCACACAGATTTTATATATGAAACAAACTCTTCTAGACTATGGCGTAGTTCTAGAAAAAGTACCCTTGTTGTGTGATAATGAGAGTGCTGTTAAAATTGCTAATAATCCTGTTCAACACTCTCGCACCAAGCACATTGATATCCGTCATCACTTCCTTAGAGATCATGTTGCTAAAGGAGATATCATTTTAGAAGGAGTGAGGTCGGAAGATCAATTAGCGGATATTTTCACTAAGCCACTTGATAAGACCCGCTTTTGCATGTTGAGGAATGAATTAAATATTCTTGATCTCAGAAACTTTATGTGAGATGTCAAATGGTGTTGTCACTTGCATTGCATATTTAAATTCCTTGTTTTGCATCTAGGACTTGTCTAACCTAGTTGAGATAACCGCCAACAAAGCGAGTGAAAAAGCTTAACTCGGGTCAAACCTGACAAGTCTTAGGTTTTAAGCTTTTAGCACTTAAATTCTTACTTTTCATGCAATTATTGGTTCTTGAAATATGCATGAGGTACTGCACTTAGGGGGAGTATTCAAAACTCAAATCACTCTTGAAAACCCCTAGTGCGAACCAAAATGTAAATTTCACAATTTGCCTATTATCTCTAAAAATTATCTAGCCTATGGCAAAATATTTTGAAAAGTATATGAGGGTACCAATACCTGTCCCAACAAGTGTTATTTTGTGTGATTATAAGTTGGGATTTGGTTTGGTTAGGAGTTAGATAGAAAAATTCAAAATTTTCCAAACTCCCCTCTGTCTGGGCTCACCGGACAGTCCGGTGTGCACCGGACACTGCACTGTGCAATGTCCGGTGCACCGGCAGCCGCGCGCAAAAATCATTTTTCCTGTGCACTGTCCGGTGGTTCACTGGACAGCTACTGTGCGCTGTCCGGTGTGCACCGGACAGGCACTGTAGACTGTCCGGTGCGCCCATATCGCGTTTTTAAAAAGGCCTCCGGCCCACAGAACCGAGCCAGAGGCTCCCCGTTTCTCCCTGTCAGCGCCTGCTCTCGGTCTCAGGCGTCTTCCCTCAACTCACCGGCGATCTCCTCTCAACGGCGGCGACTCTCCGGCAACCCTGTGCCTGCACTCATCCCTTCCCTCTCCGGTGAGCAGGCATCCCTCCTCTCCTTCCCTCTCTCGGTTTGAAAGGCTCTGTGACATTCAAGTCACCCCCCCCTTGTGCAAATCAAATTTCTGTGAAATCCAATGAATCCAGTTGGTGGAATGTGTCCCCTTGTCCCCATTATGTATCCCTGCAGGTCCTTGGCTCCTTCGGGAGGGTTTTTCCACCCCAAATAAGCTTTTCACCGAAACCCTAAATCCCCGCACACCACGTGCTCGGTGAAATGCCCAAACCAGCCAAACTTGCTCCAATTGAACCCAAATTTTTCAGGCACCTTCACAACACTTCCAGCAACATCCTTGCCAAATTTCACGCCAATCCGAGATCCCAGGCTTAAATTTCACCAAAATTCCCGTTTTGAGCGATCGTTTCCGAGCCGAGTGCCCTAATTCCTTTTTCTTCGCCTAAATTCAAACCAAGCACACACTCCACTCATATTCAGCTTTGGCTTCTTGGTGCCCTGGTATCCCACTCACAGTTTGACGTTGTGGACTTTCTGATTTGTGAGATCGAGGACACCGTTCTGGATGGGATTCGTGCTCGTAGGCAGCTACCTTATGCTCACTACTTATGCCACATCTTTGCGCAGCTGATTCAGCCACCTCGATTTTAGAGCACTCTTGAGGCCTCACGCCTTGTATTTGGATCTTACCGTCCTGCTCCTGAGATTCCAGTGCCAGCTTCTGCTTCTGTGTTTGACTCTCAGGCCGAGGATGCAGCGCTTCGACAGATTGACACTCAGGGTACTGCAGCTGATGATGATGATGATTTTGGGGTTCCTCCTCCGCCTCCGCCTCCTATGCCTCCACGCTCACATGATCATGAGGCTGGGAGTTCTCGTGCTGCCCCTGCTCCTCCTCCAGCTTTGGACCCTGCTCTTGCGGCGATTCTGGCCAACCTGGCAGCCGAGCAGGCCCGGTTATCCGAGACGATGCTCTCGATGTTTCAGAGCATGCAGGACAGGCAGGATGCACTTCAGCAGCATCTTATTCAGGATAGGGCAGAGAATAGGGCATTCATGGCCCTCATGCTTCAGCATTCTGGTATCTCAGCACCTCCGGTTCAGTCTGCTCCGCCTCCTCCGCTTCACGCTCCAGTGGTGCCTTCGATCTTGTCTGGACCCCCTGCTGGTACCTCTCCGCTCCGGCCGGTCACTTTGGCGTTCACCTCTCCGGCTCTCAGCTCTATCTGTCCGCAGCCGCCAGTGCCACCAGCATCTGCTGTTACCACTACCGTTGTGGCAGTCTCTGTGACCGCTTCTGTTCCGGTAGCTCCTGTAGCGCGGCCTCCGTCCGAGTCAGTACCAGCTCCAGCTTCTACCACAGATCCTGGATTCGAGACTGACTCTGACCCTCCGTCAGCGTTCGCTCTGCTACCTCGACCTCGACCGGATGCGCCCCCGCCGCCTCCTCCTGCTTCAGATGTTTAGGTTCAGGTCCCTTTTGGTGTTTGACGCCAAAGGGGGAGAGATATGAGTTGTGAGAGCTAGGGGGAGTTAGAGAGTTAGTAGAGAGTCAGAGTCATTTTGATGTAATATATGTGCTTGCTACTCTCTATACTAGCTTTATGTTTTTGGCTCACAAACTCGTCATATACTCTCGTTACGTATGTTTGACTGTGTGTACTATGTTTTCACCTTATATCATATCACCAGTCTTCTAGCTCTTGTTTCATTAATTTACTTTCTCTTTTATACGAACAAGAATCTCTTGATGTGTATGCGCTCACTCTTATTATTATGGTACACATTCTTTCTGTCAAAGATTACTGAGTATAACTAACCATTCTTTCTATTGACAGAATCTTCAGAACAAACTACTCTCTCAAAACTTGTAGGGTTGTCATCAATCACCAAAAAGGGGGAGATTGAAAGCATCTAGGCCCCTGGTTGGTTTTAGTGATTAATGACAACGTAATATTATATGTGACTAACGTGTGTTTTGCAGAGACAAATGGTAAGTTAGGTCGCATGACAGGTAGAAGTACTACAACGGTGAAAACAATCCCAGAGATAAGAACTCGAAGCGACGGCTAAAACGACGGAACAAAAGGTGAAGGTCTAAGGAGTCCGAGTGTCAAGGAGATGTGGACACTCGCGATTTAGTTAGGTCTTTTATTCTCTTTTAGCCATACTATAAAGAGGGGTTGTCGATGAGTAGTTTGACCAAGAGAGTTCTAGTGTAGTGTTAGTGCACAATCACACTCATATATAGTGCTAGGTGTCACTCTAGAACTCACACACAAGTTAGAACGAAAACCGATTTGAAAATCAGCTGAAAACAAGATTTAGTGTTTCTGGCTTAGGGGCACCGGACTGTCCGGTGTGCACCGGACTGTCCGGTGCACCCTCTGCCAGGTGGGGCCAGGCTGGTCCACGGCAGAGTTTTCCCAGTCGCAGAAACCCGAGAGCGCAGTCTTCGGAGATGAATTTTAGTGGCACACCGGACACCGCACCGGACTGTCCGGTGTGCACCGGACAGTGGACTGTTCACTGTCCGGTGCGCCATGAGTCCAACGGCTCTGTGTCAGAACTAGCCGTTGGAAGTGACCGTTGGCGCACCGGTGGCGCACCGTTGGCGCACCGGTGGCGCACCGGTGGCGCACCGGACTGTCCGGTGCGCCATCGCACAGCACATTGCCTGTAACGGCTAGTTGGTGGGTGAGGGCTATTTATACCCCCTCCACCCACCATATTCAATGTCTTGCACTCCACATTTATTCCAGCACCTTGGTAGAGCATTGCAAGCACCAAAAGCCTAGTGAGGAGATTAGAGAATCATAATCCGCGCTTGTTCCTCATTAGCGCTAGTGAGAGCCACCTATAGCACACACCACTTGCATTAGGCTTCTCTTGGTCAAGCGAAAGTCTATAGCTTGTTACTCTTGGTGATCGGCATCACCTAGACGGCTTGGTGGCGTTGGGAGCTTGGTGATCACCGTGAAGATCTTGTTGGTGACCCGACTCAAGTTTGTAAGCGGTCTCGAGGGATCCACCGTGCCGGAGTGGCAAAGGATCATCTCGTAGTGAGCACTTGGTTCTTGCGAGGACCAAGGGGGAGCGATACCCTTGCGCGGGTGCTCCAACGAGGACTAGTGGAGAGTGCCGACTCTTCGATACCTCGGGAAAAATTGGAGGAGTCTTCTAAACTTTGCTTTACATTCCGCACTTAATTCAAGCACTTTACATTGTGTATTTGTTTAGCAAGTATTTGAAGTATTATCTTAGCTTTGTTACATTTCTAGTATTATATTCTTAGTGCTAGTTGTTGGGGTGAAGTTGGGCTCTTGTTTAGCTCTTGCTTAGGTTTTAATTAGTGTTGATTTTTAGAGAAGCCCAATTCACCCCCCCTCTTGGGCATCGTGTTCCTTTCAGACAGATCAGGCAGAAAATGGCTTTTCAGAAATTAAAAAGGGCTATGATGTCCACCCCTGTCCTGGCCTTACTAGATTTTGAGGAGAAGTTTGTGGTGGAGACAGATGCCTGTGAAGATGGAATTGGGGCAGTTTTGATGCAAAGACACAGACCCATTGCTTACTTGAGCAAGGCATTGAGTGTGAAAAATAAAGGCATGTCTATCTATGACAAGGAGTTTCTGGCATTATTAATGGAGGTGGAGAAATGGAGAACTTAGAGAGCTGAGTTTATCATCATGACAGATCATAAGGCCCTGAGTTTTCTGGATAACCAGGTGTTACGTTCAGAATTGCAAAGGAAGGCCATGGCAAAAATGATGGGACTACAGTTCAGAATTGAGTACAAAAAGGGAAAGGAAAATCAGGCTGCAGATGCTCTCTCTCTACAGGGTGGAACATTTCATGGCTTTGCAATCAGTAGTGGAAGTAAAACATGTGTGGATTCAGGAGTTGGTAAACTCATATGTTACAGATGAGGAGGCTCAGGTGTTGTTGGGTCAGTTGGCTGTTCATAGTCCCAATGAAGGGGGTTTTCATTATAGCAAGGTGTCCTCAGGAAGGGAGATCAGATATGGGTGGCTAACAATTCTGCCTTGAGGACTAAAATCATTGATGCCTTGCATAATAGTATTGTGGGGGGTCATTCTGAGGGTCTGGCCACCTATCACAGAGTAAGAAGGTTGTTTTGGTGGAAAGGCATGAAGTCTGATGTGGTGTGCTTTATTAAGCAGTGTGCAGTGTGTCAGCAGGCTAAGGCAGAAAGGATTCACACCCCAGGTCTTCTTCAATCCTTGCCAATTCCTCAAGGTGCATGGCAAGATCTAACAATGGATTTTATTGAAGGATTACCCAAATCAAAATGGTGTAACTCTATTTTGGTTCTGGTGGACAGATTTTCTAAATATGCACATTTTTCCCACTTAAACATCCCTTTACTGCAATCAAAGTGGCTCAAGTGTTTTTGGACAATATTGTGAAGTTGCATGGTACCCCTAGGTCTCTAGTATCTGACAAAGAAAAGGTGTTCACTAGCAATTTTTGGAAGGCTTTGTTTTCCTCACTCCACCAAATTAGCTCTTACCACAACTTATCATCCTCGGTGTGATGGCCAAAGTGAAAGAGTTAATCAGTGTTTAGAGATGTATTTGAGGTGTGCCATTTCTGATTCTCCAACACAGTGGAAGAAGTGGTTTCCTTTGGCCGAATTCTGGTACAATTCCTCATACCATTCAGCTCTGAAGTGTTCACCTTTCAAAGCTTTATATGGGTATGAACCTATGTTTGTTGCTGCTCCTGAGGTGGCTAAAGAAGGGGATCAATTGGTGGATGAGTGGTTGGCAGAAAGGCAAGATTATACTGCTTTACTTAAGCAAAAGTCGGCTTCTGCTCAGAACAGAATGAAAATACAGACTGACAAGAAGAGGACTGACAGAGAATTCCAAGTTGGTGAGTTTGTGTTGGTAAAACTTCAGCCATATGTGCAAACTATAGTTGTTAGTCGACCTTGCCCTAAATTGGCTTTGAAATATTTTGGTCCTTTCAAGATTATTCGGAAGATTGGATTGGTGGCTTATAAACTAGAACTTCCACCTTCCTCCCAAATTCACCCAGTGTTCCATGTTTCACAACTCAAGGCTTTTACTCCTTCTACTCTTGTGTATTCAGAGTTGTCTCAGATTATGGACTTGTATGGAGTGGATGTGAAACCTATGAAGATATTGGAAAGGAGGTTGGTGTGGCGGGGCAATCATCCAGTTGTCCAAGTGAAGGTGTTGTGGTCTCATTTTGCTGATGCAGTGACTACATGGGAGGACTATGATGTGCTTAAGACCAGGTTTCCTACTGATTTTGATTGGTACAATCAAACTCCAGGTGAGGGGAAGATGTTAGGAGCCTAGGTAATACAGGTTAGGGATTAATGAGCTGTCAGTGAGCTGTTAGTAAACTGCTAGGAAGAATAGCTATGAGGGGTTAATGAGCTGTGAGTGAGTTGTTAGTAACTGCCAGGAAGATTAGCTGTCAGTAAGTTATGATTTGGGCATGTTAATCCGCCTTGTAAGGAGGAATCACTACTATAAATACTTGTATGGGGTGATTGAGAAAAGGGAAGAAAATATAACTGAATACCAGACTCAAAATCCAATTTTCCAACTGACTCACCTACTGACGTCCTCGGCTCAGCGCCGCAGTAACATAACCGCCGCTAGAAATCTCACGCAGGAGTGGAAATCATCTCCCACGGCCAGGGGGTCATCACAGGGAGTCGACCGCCATGGCCGTGTGTCAGGTCGCGAGGTCGGTCGCCGTCTACGATGTGTTGCGTGTGTAGGAGGGCGTCGTGCCGCCGCTCGTTAGGATGGAACTTGGAAGAGTCCAATAGCGTTGTGAACGCAAGAAGGCTAGGGATGGAGATGGGGATCCTGGCGGCGTGCAGCTCATCGGGAAGAGATGCTTGAGTGGATTGGGCTCCTGGCGACGTGCATCTCGACCTGCACGGACATCGAGGAAGGGGATGGGGCTCCTCATGGCGAGCAGCTCGACGGGAATAGGTGTTTGAGGAGATGGGGTTTTCGGCGACGTACAGAACGGCGTGGAGAGGCGAGGTTGTGCCTAAACGACTGTGCCACCGTTTTAGGGGAAGGCCGGGGGGAGGGGGCACTCCTGGCTATGGCCTGTGCAGATGTCGTGGCAGCAATCCACACAAGAAGCGCGATGGCATTTGAGGAGGGAGAGGGGACGCTTCTGGCAGCACTGCGTTGTTCGAGGGGAGGGAGTTGGGTGGGGGAGGAGGCAGATGAGGCTCACCGGCGGCATGCAGGTCATCATGAAGAGAGGATTTAGAGGATATGGGGTCCCGTCCATCCGGTGCCGTATGGAAGCATCTAGAGCTCGGCTCGGAAACTTGTGTATGGAGTGTTTGTGTCTCCGTGCCGATCTGACGGCCAGAAAAATAAAGAGCGACGTGGATACACTACGAAGCCACGTTTTCAACCGGCTTTAATATATAGGAAACTTTATCTTTGGATTTGGCTTCTTTACGGTTTCATGTGCTAGACTCTCATAGTTTGTACCCGTTTACACAACCTCATCGGACATTTTTCTTAGAGCATCTCTAAGAGAGGCTCTAAACGTGGTCCGATTTTAAATATAGAATTCAGAAACATAAAACACTTTTCCAACAACGGTCCTATTTTATAAAACTCCATCAAAAATTATAAGGTTCGGTCTCTCGGGTCCTAAATATAATAGGTCATATACTGAAGTATTGTCCTCGATTTCTCTTAATCTCCAACCATTTATTTCCTAATACCATGATTTATTTCCTAAATAACATTATTTTAGACCTAATTGTTAGAGTAAAAAATATTTCAAGACCTAAACACTCTAAATATGATTCTATTTCAAATTTTAGGAATTTTAGAGTTTATTATTGGAGATGTTCTAGTTTTATCCAGCCTACATTCACTCTCCATGGCCTATGGCCAGCAGCTTGTCTTCGTGAGCGTTACAATACCGTTCTTCTTTAGGCGATTATGAACTAAGGTCATATTTAAATACAGTAGATTAGTAATTAACTAAAATTAGTTATAGACATTCAAATAGTACAGCTAATAGTTTAACTATTTGGTACTTTAGCAAATTAGCTAATACTTACCCTGTACCAAAATAAAATTTGTTGACTTTTTAATAGATTCATACAATACTTGGTGTATGCATTCTATATATGTGTCAATATTCATCATCATCTAGTTAAATATAGACACAAAAATCAAGAACTAAAATAAATACTATTTTGAAACGGAGAGAGTAGTTAGCTAGCTATTTGTTAACCAGCTAATTCTACTGACAAGATTTTAGCCAACTAATTATTAGTTCTAGTGCATTTAAACAGCCTATAAGATTTGATGCTGCATTTGTATTTCAGAAAAGGTAAGAAATGATTACATAATTGATGCATTTTTAGCTTCAAGAAAAAATGGACCTTTTGTTTCGAATTAAAGCCGACTGTTTGGATTATTGATGCATTTTTAGATTCAAGAAAAAATAGACTTTTGCTTCGAATTAAAGTCGATTGTTTAGATTATTGCATGTGTAATCTATAGAGACAAAAATACCGTAGAACTAGTGTTTTGGCCTCCTATATTCACGTGTGAATGTGTAATAATAACCTTCTACAGATAACTAACGTCCAAACGATCGCACAAAGAGCACACTCGAAACAACAGAAAGTAGAGGACGGGCAGGGTATGTTTAGTTGAATTGTTGCTTTCAAAAGTTGTTATAAGTTATGGCACTGAAAAAATCGTTCGTTTTGCACAAAAACAGAAACCATTTAGTTCAATAATTGTGGCCCTTCGGCGGGAGGGGGTAATTGTTAGAGCTAGTTTGACAATGCCATAAACTAATTTCTTTTAAAAAAGATTATCAGGCCTAATTTGGTAGATAAGGAAATTGAGCTTTTGGAAAAATAAGATTATGAGGCCTAGTTTCTTAGAGAAATTGAGAAGATCGGTAGAATTTTCTTGCTATTCAAATAACAAAGAGGGGATTTCTTCCATAGATAACTATATTTCTCTAGATTTTTCTGTCCACCAAAAAAGTTAAATAACAAAGAGGAGATTTCTTCCATAGATAACTATATTTCCCTATATTTTTCTGTTCAAAAAAAAGTCTAACATGCAAACACAGTCCTTTACAAGTGTTCGGTTTAGCTTTTGGTTTTGGCTTTTACCCCCTAAAAATCAAAAACCAAACCAAAAGACTGATTCTAGAAATCAACTTTTTCTAAAAGCTGACTTTTTCGCAGTATAAAATTATAAACACTCCTTAACCTGCTTTTAACGGCTTTTAGATGGAACTGTGAAAACATATATAAAAAAACTTTAAAACATATATAAAAAAACTTTTAACGGCTTTTAGTAGTTTACATCAAACGGTTTTTAGCTTTTTAACAGCTCACAACAGCTTTTTCCACCGCTCACAGTCCACAGCAGCTTTTTCCACAGGCCCAACAACAGCTTTTTCCACATGCCCAACCAAACAGACCCTAATATGATTGAAATAAAAAGAACAAAACTACACATATAAGCTAGACTTAACGATATAAGCTAAACTAAACTATACATCTAGATATGTAGATTATAGAAAACAACGAATATAAAAATACTATAACATAATAATTATGTCTTATACTTAGTTATAATTTAGGAAAGAGATAAAATATAATTTAGGACAGAAGAAGTATTAGAAGTATTTTACAGTTCTTACATTAACGAATTGATACACAGCATCTCTATAGCAAGCTTGTAGTACCTAAAGGCAACCCGAGTGCACCATTCTGAAGTGTTTTTCCCCCGAAGTCCAAAACAAACAAGAAAGCGATACTAGCTCCTGAAAGCACCCTGGCCAGGTTGTCTCCAGCCGGTACGCTGTCCGATACGCACCAAAACTCTGCGTTTTACACTACACAACACACCACATGTATACGTGCCGCCCGCCGGCAGGCACATGCACAGTACACAACAGACGGCGCGCGCGCGCGCCTCTCCCTCAGAAGAAACACGCGTCGAGGTAGCGGTCCGCCCGCCGGCGTCGGAACTCGAGCAGGCCGCCGTAGGTGCGGTCGGCGACGCTCACGAACAGCGCCTCGCCGTCGGGGCTGAACGCGGCGCCGGCGACCTCCCCGAACACGTCCACCTCCTGCGCGGCGCCGGCGTACCCGGCCGCGGCGTCGTACACGTGCACGAAGTCGGCGGCCTCGGCCGCGGCCAGGAACCTGCCGTCGGGGGAGAAGCGGAGGCCCCGGACGGCGCCGATCCGGGCCCCGAGCACGGCGAACGGCTCCGACAGGCTGCGCGCGTCCCACAGCCGGCACGTCGCGTCCTGGTTCCCCGTCGCCAGGACGCGGCCGTCGGGGTGCCACGCCGACGCGAAGGAGTAGTCCAGGTGCCCGCGCAGCGTCGCCACCGCCTTGCCCGACTGCGGGTCGGCGACCACGCACTCCGTGCTGTCGCCCAGGACCGCCAGCAGCTTGCCGTCGGGGCTCACCGACGTGCTCTGCATGCAAGTGCCGTAGCCAGTGTCAAGTGATTATTCAGCACACCATTGGTTAAAGACTTGAGAGGCAGGCACCCGGTCGACCGGCAGGGCACTCACGTTGACGGACCACGGGAAGGTGAGCTGCGTGAGAAGGCTGTATCTCTCGGCGTCGAACGTCCTGACGACGCAGTCGTTGTTCGCCGCCATCACTCGCGTGGCGCCGCTGCATCATCATACCGTCGGTCGTGGTTCACAACAGAACAGCTCAGTTGTCTGTTATCAGAACATGACGGTCTGGATCGCTTACCTGGGTGCCTGGTGGATGTCGACGGCGTTCGTGATGGAACTGCTGCCACCGGTCAGGCTGGTGCAGAATGCCACCCCGGGTCTATCAACGTACTGACGAACGAGTGAATGCATGCGCGCGCAGGCAGGAGAGTGAGAGATAGACCTTGTAAAACTGACAGAAGAGAAGGGAAAACACCGACGAGAGATACCTTGCATATGAGTTCTCCCTGGAAGCCACCGGCCACCATGAGGTTGTCCTTCACAGCCATGGCGCTGATCTGAACCCTCGACAACGGTCCAGCCCCCTTCACGTTCTGCACAGCAGGTAAGCAATATTTGCAGGTCACAACACTGAAGAAGGAGAAGAAGATGACGAAGGAGCGGAAATATGCAAGCAACGCGCGACGAAGGACGCAGACCTGGGTCGGAGCCAACCGGCCGGCCACGTTGAGAACCTCTCTTCCTCTCCGGAGCAGGGCAGACCAGTGCGTCACGGAGTAGCTCTGCACCAGGTACACGTCGTGCTTCGATGTAGGCCACAGGAGGTTCCTCAGCTGCAGGTGTTTCAATTTGGAACACACGATTCACGATTGTTGATTGCGCTTGAAATACATGCTCCAGAGAATGCAAAGGATACAGACTGACAGAGGTACAGGATGTCATGATGCAACCGGCCGACTGAGGCTATCTCTAGCGGCTTAATCATTTTTTATCTTTCATTTTAAACTCCACTTCATAAAATCAATAACGTTGTCAAGTCTACATTATAAAATAAAACAGTGCTCTGCGCGCGATCTGTTCGGCAACTTAAAACTCGAGCTACAGGGGAAATTGTCCCCTGCTGCCCCCATGCCATTGGCTGTCGTCATTCCAATGATGTACTAGTACACCTTACAATTCAGTGTCCAAAGTGAAGGTCCATGTTAACATTGCCATCCAGAACGGTTTTAGCCACACAATGTTCACCCAAACAAAGGACACAACATTGGACGATAATATAAACCCCATAAAAAACTTTCAACGGACAGCATTGGTTTGAGCACAATTTCCATTAACACGAAAAGGCGTGCCACAAATGAACATGCAGCAAATGAACCTGCAAAAAAAATGAGGAACTCAAGGTGACCCGTTTCAACAGATTCGTCCATCTCGAAACGTCCTGCCATACCATATTGCAAGCTTTCCAACCCCCTGCTGGAGTCACTCCTCCCGGCTGCTGAGGATGCCCATCCACCTGATCGATCTGATTAAATTGCAGCTAGTATCACTCAAGACTAACTGCAGATAGCGCACACCCAAACGTCCTGCCACTGCTTGTTGTTGACCTGCAACCAGCGTGATGTCCATATATACATTGATAGAAGCAGAACAACAGCGACATCATTCGATGCAGATGAAACATCATGCTTCATGGTTCGTAGCGTACATATATATATATATATATATATATATACTCGCACAGCAGTCGGGGAAAAAATCACAAGTTAGATTTAGGGGATGATGATGACAGGTTAGACTTAAGTATTTTGTGAAAAAAGGAGTGCTTAGGTATAGGAGGCGAAAAAAATTCTGTACATACCCGATGTAAACGTTATCTTTTAAAGCCCCTCACATCCACCACTCGAAAGTTCACAAACACATATCAAAATTTACAAAATAACCCTTTAGTAATTTATTTTTCTTCTATTTATATAAACCAACAACTGATATAGATATATGTGAGAGGCTGTAAAAAAATTCTTTATATCTCGTATGTAAAGAATTTTTTTCGGATAGGGGGGTGGCACACGTTCCAACTTGTAACCCTGCGCGCCCTCTGAGTTCTGGTAAAGAGAACGGACAACAAGAGCACTGTGCTTCTATCATGCAAACTGAAGCAATCGAACTGTGAGGCGGGCAACCCAGAGTCACACGCACCACTATGCATCTTGATGGCATGCCTACTCTTTCCTTAATGTTAGTTTGGGAACCTCATTTTTTCTCAAGGAATTTTCATTTTTCCAAAGTAAATTAGTTCTTTTTTCATTGGAAAAATAAGGTTCCCAAATTAAACTAGCCTTAAGAGAATAAATTGTGCAAGTGTAACAGCCTATGGCCAACGGAATGACTACTATCCTGACTGTGTGTGTGTTTTTTGGTTGGGCGATATGGGATGAGCAGAAGATTATGGTAAATTCCAGTGGGCTAATCAAACGGCACTTCACATCCTCGCGCGAAACACGTCTTGGTCAGGTGTGTGGATGGAGAAGTACCGAGTTGAAACCGTACCTGGAAATGCACTATCGTTGACTTGACGGCTCTCGTGTTCAGATGGAAATCGTAGAATGTGTCCTTCCTCTCCACCTGTTTGCGTTCCTTCCATAAACAAAAAAACGAACGTGTGAGGGATCACGTTTTCATGCTCACTTTTGGGACGACGGTCACTTGAAGAAAGTGTGACGAGGGATTTTCTTTCACAAAAAGAAAAAAGATGTGACAAGGGGATATATTATATATATATATATATATATATATATATATATATATATATATATATATATATATATATATATATATATATATATATAATAACCTGTTGTTGTAGGCCGCTGTGCGACCTCGTGAGGTTCTGGTAGCTCTTGTACTCTTTGAGCCTCATCCGACGATACTGGTCCCTGGTGTAGTTGAGCCTTTCCCAGGGTATCCCCTGCATGTCTTCGCCTTCTTTGTAGTCCGAGGCTGAAATATCACCCATCTGCTGCTGCTGCTGCTGCTGGCGGGGCGCACCAACGCTGGCGGGGGTCGTAGGGGAGGCGGAGAAGCCGTCGTCGTCGTGGAAATGGAAGTCGTCGTCCCAGTAGTAGTCATCGAAGCCGCCGTCGTCGGCGACGAGCTCCAAGTCCTCGCACAAGTCGTGCGCCATGCTTGCTTGCTAGTATCGATCCCTGCCGTCTGAAGCTAATCTCTTCCTGGAGCCCAGAGGCGAGGGGCGGATCTACCGGAGCTGTGTGTGACTTGCGAGCAGAAACGGGAGAGCTAGCTAGGATCGGCGTCGTAGTCTCGATCCGTCTTGCCTCTTGCGTACGTGCTCTGCCCAATATATATATAGGCGCGGTCCGGTCTGACGTCGTGGCGTGGGGGTGCCGGCCGACGACGTGGCAAGTCGCTTCGCAGGTTGCCGTCGTACGTGTCGGCTCGGATCGACGGATAGTGCCAGTGTCACCCACCGCCCAGTGCGTTCCCTCACGGCCATCGACGGTATGTATGTATGACCAGCTGATGCCGCGGTGTGCACACCACCTCCACTCCACGCGTCCTGCTGCCCTCCCGTCCTCATCCCCCCCGTCTCCGTCTCCCCGACACGACACCCGCCCGCCCTGCGCGTCAGAGTCAGATGCCATGCCGCTGCCGTGCCGCGCGAGCGCGACGTACCAGACGCCGTCGTCGGCAAGGCACATGCATGCAACGTGCCCGGCGCAGGTGCGGCGTCCATGGCCCACAGGCATATACATATCCAGGCTAGGCAGCAGTGAAAGGAGCGGCGTGGCCCCACACGAGATGGGCCGTACTGGTAGTCTGGTACACCGTCACCGGCACCGCGCGTGTT
Source organism: Zea mays (assembly GCF_902167145.1). Taxonomy (NCBI): domain Eukaryota; kingdom Viridiplantae; phylum Streptophyta; class Magnoliopsida; order Poales; family Poaceae; genus Zea; species Zea mays. The sequence goes on along the minus strand of NC_050096.1, from coordinate 66,867,515 downwards.
TATGTGGCGTGGCGGATCCCCGATTAACCGACGGTTTGTCCGCTTCTCGGGGCTAAAACTAAAATCAACCGATTCGCGTCGCCGTCGCCGTCCGTGCGGTCAAATCTACATTAATTTTGGTCGGTTTGACCACAGGTAGAGCCAGGTGGTCCGGTTCGTTCTCGCAGTGACGCGCGGTTTGATGGAGACTGTGTAACTGTGTTTATGGATAGCGGGAGCCGGGAGGCTTTGGGAAACTGCAAGTCTTTTGCCGAGCATACTACACGTATCTAATGCTTGGTCACCTGGCCTGTCTCGTCTCGTCGACAGTCATCAACATCCAACTCCCTTTTTTTTCCCTTCGTTCTCCCCCTTCTATTATCCCAACTGTCGTACTAGAATTTACGTACTCCCTCCGTTTCTTTTTATTTGTCGCTGGATAGTGTAAAATTGCACTATCCAGCGACAAATAAAAAGAAACGGAGGGAGTACTTGGCCCGGACATTACATTTTCGTGAAAACCGTTTTGTTAACCAAAAACCTAACTTTTTTATATTTTTTAAAAAATTTACGTCGAAATACATAACAATAATAATCAGAGCGTTTTGTGTATCTCGTGTCGTAGTACTACTGAAAACGAGAAATGTAGCGAAAACGCTAAGGGCTATTTATGAGCCACAAAATCGAAAGGTATTAGAAGGGTTTAAAATTTTCTCTTTATTTAAAATTGAATAATAAGAGAATTTTAGTCTCTTTAATCCCCTCCGGTTTCTGGACTTCTAAACTAGCTCTAAGCGACAAGTTTAACTCTACTGGTCCTGGCCAACCGTAGTGACTACTGGTAGGCCGGCCTGTGCTAATAACTGCTAACCAACCGTCGTTTATGGCTGGAACATAAATGTCCAGATTTTTCTTTCTTTCTCCTTCCCCAGTGCAGACGTGCAGTGCCGGACTGCTACACCAATCGCAGGCTGTTAGGAGATGCTAGGAGGGAGGAAGAAGACTTGGACAGGAAGAAGAGCAGATGGCAGAGTAGATAGGCAGAGCGACAGTCTGTCCAGAATTCTTATTACAAGTCTGATGCCTTTTCCCTAATCAATATTCCCTTATATCTCAATTACAACTCACACAAACTCCCTAAGCCGAGTACTAGGCCGGCGCAACCTGGATCCCCTTCGTGGGCCTGCATTGGATGGTTCTTCTGTCGGACTTGTTACAGCAGTAGTAACATTCCCTCCCCCTTGAAAACCTGCTTGCCCCCAAGCAGGAGCAGCGGGAAACTCTTGGCGCAAGCGAACAACATCTTCCCAAGTTGCCAGGTCCGAAGGGAGATGAGACCAAACAATGAGGGCTTCGTGCACCATGGAACCGCCGCGAAGAACATGACGTTCCTGAAGCACTTGCATCGGAATCTGTAAATCATGAAGCATGTCAGGAAGCACTGCACTAACATGATCTGGACGTTGGACAGCAGGCTTAAGTTGGGACACGTGGAACACCGGGTGGATGGAAGAAGAGGCTGGCAACGCCAGTTTATAAGCCACGGAGCCCACTTTAGCAGCGACGGTGAAAGGACCAAAATACTTGAAGGAAAGTTTCTGACAGGAGCGACGAGACAAGGATGTTTGTATATATGGTTGCAGCTTGACGAAAACTGAATCACCAACTGAAAACACACGTTCTGATCTGCCCTTGTCTGCCTGTTTCTTCATGCGATGCTTGGCACGGGATAGATGCATCTTGACCACATCAGTCATAAGGGCACGATCGGATAACCATTGATGAAGATCAGGAACAACACAGGTATCCACTGCTGTCAAACCAAAATGATGAGGAGACCGTCCATAGAGAACTTCAAAAGGCGAACGACCAAGGGATGAATGCAAACTGGTATTGTACCAATATTCAGCCAGGGATAACCATTGAAGCCACTTGGCAGGGCAAGAATTGACAAAGCAGCGAAGGTAAGTCTCCAAACACTGGTTGACACGCTCGGTCTGACCATCAGACTGTGGGTGGTATGATGTACTCATACGCAGCTGAACTCCGGCCAACGAAAACAGCTCTTTCCAGAACCGTGCAGTAAACACCGGGTCTCGATCAGAAACTATAGCAACAGGAAGACCATGCAGCTTATAAATGTTGTCAAGAAAAAGACGGGCAACAGAAACAGCTGTGTAGGGGTGATGTAGTGGTAGAAAATGACCATATTTAGAAAATGTGTCAATAACCACGAGTATGCAATCAGCATGTCCGGATTTAGGAAGACCAGTGACAAAATCCATGGAAACAATTTGCCAAGCTGCCTGAGGAATTTCCAAAGGTTGAAGCAACCCAGGATAACGATTACGATCCGGTTTAGCTTTCTGACAAACTTCACACGAGCTGACAAAAGAACGAACTGAAGCATTCATACCCGGCCAAAAGAACAATTGTTTAATACGGCGAAGGGTAACTGGAATGCCGGAATGACCACCAAGTGCTGTATCATGGCAAGCAGAGATGATCTTAGTGTGGAGGGAAGGAAGGGCTCCCACGTAGACACGGCCTTTGTGACGAAGCACCCCTTTGTGTAATGTAAAATGAGGAATAGAATCAGGGTTGACTAACAAGGCTGTAAGTAATTCTTGTGCCTTGTCATCAGCTTCGTAACTAGAAACCACATCATGGAGCCATGCTGGTGTTGCTGCTGATATAGCTGACAACTCAGGCTGTACATGTGGCCTTCTGGAAAGGGCATCAGCTGCACTGTTGTCAGATCCCTTTTTGTACAATACTTTGTATTGGAGTCCAAGCAATTTAGTAAAAACCTTTTGCTGCCAAGGTGTGTGTAGCCGCTGGTCACACAAATGAGACAAACTTCTATGGTCTGTTTTGATGATAAACTCCCCATATTGCAGATAGGGATGCCACTGCTCAACAGCAAGCAAAATTGCTAGGTATTCCTTCTCATAAGTGGATAAACCCAAAGTTTTAGAACTCAATGCCTTGCTGACAAATGCAATGGGATGCTCATCTTGCATCAAAACAGCACCAACACCCTTGCCACTAGCATCAGTTTCGATACAGAAAGGCTTGGTAAAATCAGGCAGAGATAGTACTGGGGCAGACTGTAATGCAGATTTGAGTGTAGAAAATGCAGTGTCATGCTCAGTGGTCCATATGAAGAGAGAGTTCTTCCTTAATAGATTCGTGAGGGGCTTGCTAATCACTCCAAAATGACGCACAAACTTGCGATAATAGCCAGCAAGACCAAGGAAACTGCGAAGTTCTTTGGTATTGGAGGGAAGAGGCCAAGTGACAATGGCATCAATTTTAGCTGGATCTGTAGATATACCATCAGAACTGATAACATGGCCCAAATAAGACAGTTGTTGCTGAGCAAAAGAACACTTGGATAATTTGATCCTCCAGTCATCTTGCTTCAACAAGTCCAGCACTGACCGAATGTGGATGAGGTGTTGGTCAAAAGAAGGACTGTAAATAAGAATGTCGTCGAAGAACACCATAACACACTGCCTTAGTAGGGGCTTGAGCGTTGCATTCATTGCCCCTTGGAAGGTTGCAGGTGCTCCAGTTAACCCAAAGGCTAATACTCGAAATTCGAAATGCCCTTCATGAGTGGAAAAAGCGGTTTTATGCTCTTCACCTGGTTGGAGTAATATTTGATGGAAACCTGCCCGTAAATCCAACTTTGTGAACCATTTGGCTGCAGACAACTCATGAAAAATGTCATCCATGACAGGTATAGGAAATTGACGTTTAACAGTGAGAGCATTAAGGTGTCTGAAATCAACACAAAATCGCCAAGTATTATCCTTCTTTTTGACCAAAAGAACAGGGGAATTGAAAGCGCTATGGCTGTGTTGGATCACTCCAGTGTCCAACATGTCCTGAACTTGGCGTTCGATCTCTGTTTTAAGACTAGGTGGATACCTGTAGGGTCTAATGTTAACCGGTTTGGCGCCTGGAATTAATGGAATAGAATGGTCACAAGCCCTACTTGGTGGAAGATGGGTAGGAGCTTCAAATAAGTGTTCATACTCCTGCAGAATGGTCTGAATAGCGGAAGGTAACAGACTGAAATCCACTGCATTACATTCTGGGGTGACAGCCAATACTTGAATAACTGTAGTAGGAGGAATATTGGGTAATATGCCTTGTAATAAAACTGTAGTAGGGCCTGACTGGATTGACATCCATTTTTGTTCCCAGTGAACCTCCATAGGACTGTGGGACTCAAGCCAATCCATACCTAAAATAATGTCATAACAATATAGTGGAAGGATCTTGAACGTAGTAGTAAACTGAATACTATCCACAGACCACTGAATGTGCTGGAGTTCAGAAGTGCAGACAAGTTGAGATCCATTAGCGACAGATACACGCAAGGGTATGGACAAAGCAGATATTCCTGGTAACTTGTGAGCCAAAGTGGAACTGATAAAAGAATGAGAGCTTCCACTATCAACCAATATCAACACTTGATGATCTGCAATAATTCCCAGAAATTTCAAGGTTTTGGAATACTCAGTACCAGTCACTGCAGCCTGAGAAAGAGTTATAAACAGCTGAGAAGAGGACTCCACTGTCTCCTCGGACGGTTGAGCATCAACAGATCCCAACAGTTCCCAAACTTCTTGAACTACATGTAACTGCACAGAAGGGGAACACTTGTGACCCTTGAACCACTTTTCAGCACAAATTTTACAGAGACCTTTAGCCATTCTGTAAGCTTTTAAGGCATCAAGTTTGTTTCCAGTAGGAGCAGGCTTCACTGACTCCATCACTTTGTTATCATCCAGAGATGGTGGGGAAGGCAATGGATATGCAGGTTTAGTCGTTGGCCTGTACTCTGATTTAACTGAATAAACAGGATCAACTTGTCTCTTGTACTCTGGCTTCTTTGTTGAAATAAACTCTTCTTCCTGCAAAGAGGCGAGCACACAAGCAGTATCCAGGTCCGGAGGCCGTTGCATCAAAATAGAAGAACGGATGCTGGGATGTAAACCATCAATAAAACGAGTAGTGTAGTAAAGTGGGTCGGTGACAGACTCGTAAGCATGCAACTGATCGACTAATTCAGTGAACGATGCAATATAGTCAGAGACGGATCCAGACTGTTTAATGTGGAACAATCTACGAATCAACACCTCGTGCTCGTCACGACCAAAACGATCCATAATGAGTGTGCAAAATGTATCCCATGGCGCATGAGTGAGCCTACGCTCCATGGATTGAAACCATCGTGCAGCCGGACCTTCTAAGTACATAGTAGCCACCTTAACCCACACATCGCGATCGACAGAATACATATCAAAGTAATTCTGACAACGTGAACGCCACAAACGTGGATTGGTCCCATCAAATTTGTGGAAAGGCATCTGGGGAAGATGACCACGAGGATGGAACCCCCCTTGAGACTGATTGTACGAATGCGGCACAAACTGATCATGTGGAATATGAGGTACAGAGAAGGATGGATCCGACGTACCCTTGACCGGGTGACGGGTCTGGGGTCCGAGGGACCCAGACTCATCATCCCGGGTATGATTGTCAGTGCGGTGGCCGATTGGCCCATCAGCGCGTGATCCGGCAGGTTGTCGCGAAGGAGCCGACTCGGTGCCGAGAACACCCGGCTGGGATGCGGAGTTGACGCGCGCATCGCGCTCGAAGAACTTGTTGAGTTTGGAGATCTCCAGGCGGATGTCAGACACCGAAGATTCGATCTCCGGCTTCCATGCAGTGAAGGATCGATCAAATTCAGTGGCAGCTTCCTCCAGGGCTTGGATGCGAACGTTGCGGTTCTCCTCAGCCACAGATAAATCAGTGAATCTCTGATTCAGAATTGCGTCATGGTCAGCGAAACCCTTGGCGATTTCCTTGGAAACTTCCGTCCGCATCAATCTCATCATCTCCTCGAACATGGACTTGAGGTTGGGATCCATGGCTCCCAACCCCTTCTGTCGACGAGTATAGTAACGGTGGTGCTGCTCCAGACCGGAACGAGGGCTTTGATACCAATTGTTAGGAGATGCTAGGAGGGAGGAAGAAGACTTGGACAGGAAGAAGAGCAGATGGCAGAGTAGATAGGCAGAGCGACAGTCTGTCCAGAATTCTTATTACAAGTCTGATGCCTTTTCCCTAATCAATATTCCCTTATATCTCAATTACAACTCACACAAACTCCCTAAGCCGAGTACTAGGCCGGCGCAGCCTGGATCCCCTTCGTGGGCCTGCATTGGATGGTTCTTCTGTCGGACTTGTTACAGCAGTAGTAACACAGGCCGTGGCTTTTATCATCATCAATCACAAGTAACAACAGTATCGCAAGTAGTAAACATGAAGCGCGAAGCGGGTCGATGGAAGCACGGGGGAGCCAGCTAAACCAGTCCATACAACACCACCTCTCAAGTGACAAGAGTATCGCAAGAACACAGCAACAGTGGCGACTGCACAAGCACAAACGCACGCGCAGCCGCGCTCCACAAGTTAACTTGAATCGTCACATACATAGAAATAGGTCACTCAGCCTAGACGGCAGCAGCAGCAGAAGGAAACCCTCAGAAGAGGTAGCAGCAGTAGTAGGCGAGCAGGGGAGCCGCCACGGCAGCCAACAGGGCGGTCGCCGTCATCGGAGGAGAGCTCGCCGCCGCGGCGCGCGGTGAAGATGCCGCCGCGCCACCGCTCGATGACCCCCCGGCGGCGGACGGTGCAGGTGCTGCGAATGACAACAGCTTGGTGGTCAGAAACTCAGAACCCACCACAGCTTTATTACAGTTGGATCATAACAGCAACTGTATTACTGAACGCCCATTTCAGGATGGTTCCACGAACGAACAAAACCACTCCAGTCCATCCACTAGTTTGGCCAAAGGTGTGTAGTGTAGTCAACATACATTATTCCACAGGCATTAAAGAGAAGAAAAAAAATGCTGGCCGAGTACTCCCGTGACTTGCCAGTCAGACTGTGCCCGTGACAACTGTGCCAGAGAAACGGCTGCAGGTCTCCAGGAATTAAGTAATGATACTTTTGCACGGCGACCCATGGTCTAGTACTGAAGGACAGGCGATGAAATGTTTCATGTTGGAATGCTAAACCTAGAGTAGCAAGTTATCTCCAACAACAGAATCCTTACCCATCTCATATCTCACTCTTTATTTCAAACTCTATATTCAACTCTCTACTTTAAACTCTGGTCAATATATTTTACATGCTCGAGATGGCCTAATAATAATAGTGCCATCATAACGAGGCTAACTAGGCAGGCTTCAAACAGCTCTATGTCACCAAAATCCTAGGTGGGAACATAGAGGGAGAGAAGAAAGTGAGTGCTTATGGCTCCCTAGAATTCTAGGGGGAGAAAGAGCTTGCTTGCGTGAGTTAAAGATGACTCTTTCTTTTTTTTCTGTCAATCTAAATGATGACTCTCTCTAACTTAAGAGTCATAGAAGAATAAGCTCACTATATGTATCGGGTATTATTATTGGCTATGGCAAGAGTACGAAGCCTTTTAGTTAATTCTTCTATTAGCCTTGCTCTCAGTCACTCCTCTGCTGAAGGTAATAAAATCGTCTGATTCAGATGAGCTGCAGGGTCACCCCTCTAACACACTCGGTCGTACCGATCATGCCTAGATCTATTTCAAACTTCAACAGAACGATCAGCTGACCACACTCTATCGCTTTCTACAGCTCAACTGAATCAGGCGATGGTTAAAGAAACCGAACCGTTGGCTAGCATACAGGTTTCTTCTCTTCACTCCTATACATAATTCTGTCTATATTGTTTTGTAGCGCACATGCCATGCAATCACTCGCAAAGATACAAAGGTGATTGGAAATAACAGCTGAGGATTCTTTGCTGGCAAACAAAAATGTTGCGGACCCATAGTTATGCCAAAGGAGCGGAACACCACACATGCATGTGGAGATGTTTTGAGCGTGTTACAGCTCATCAGCTTCTTTTCTAGCAGAAGAAAGACAAAACACATTTATACTCTTGTGACAGCTAAGAATTCTGTTTTTTCTTCCATTTTTTTTAAAAAAACAAAAACTTTATTCTTGGAAAACGGACAGCTAAAAAATTCAGATCTTGTTTTTTCCCAGTTGAAGTTATTGTACAGTTCTAGCATATATTTGTTCTGTTCATACTTGAAGATCTAAAGTTCTAAACAGGCGTAACACTGCAAAAATTCATAGAGCATAATCTAAGTACTAATATGTGCCGATTGTTCCTAAAAATCATAGAGTGTAATAAAGGCGCATGTCGTTACACAGAGATTAGACGGACGTAAAAGAAAAGACAGTGAAACTGATAGTGAGGCATAGAGTTACCTTCGGTTGGGGGAAGCGCGGAAACTGCAAGCAAAAGAGTGGAACTGTTAGATCATATCGAAATTGCTTAGAGTAGCAAAAGGGAAAACCAAACTAACTTATCAAAAAAAGGGACCTTTATCTACACTACATAAAATCCTTCTAAGAGAAATCAAAGGAGCGGTAAAATCCGAAGAAAAGAAACCCGTGATTTAGGCATGGGTTCTCGAGGTGTAAGGAAATTTTTTGGAGGAGATGGCACAGTACTAAGTTTTTTTTTTTTTTGGGGGGGGGGGGGGGGGGGGGGACACATGATGAGATATGACGGAATTTAAGAGGGAAACTGCTCGGGGAGAAGCAAGGATGAGGAAAGGCTCGGGTGGTGCTCACTGTTGCACTTGCTGAAGGCGGCGTTGGACGCGCCGCACGCGCCGGGGAGCGCCAGCACGCGCTTCATGTCGATGGGAAAGCCCAGGTTACTGGAGTTGGAGCCGGCGAGGGAGCAGAGGCAGCCCACGATGACGGGGCTGGCCACTGCGGTCTTGACCTCGCCGCAGCAGGCAGCGGACGGACGGCGCGCGCTGCTCCCCTTCTGGACGTAGTCGATGCAGTCGATCAGGCTGGCGGCCTGGGAGATACAGTCCACCGCCGGCGCCGGTGCAGGGGAGTTGGAGCCCGCCCCCGCGGCGGAGGCGGCGAGCGCCAGGAGGACGCACGCCACGGCGGCTGCGGCGGCGCGGGAGGCGAGGGCCATGATGGCTCGAGTGGGAGGAGCGGAGTGGAGTGGGGTGGGCGGGCGGTAGGGAATGGAAGTTGGTGGGACGCGGGGTGTGGAGAGGTCAGGGCACGCGTGCCTTTATGGAATCCAGATGCACAGATGGCAACGGTCCACGGCGGCGAGGTTGGCATGAACTGGAATCATGGGTGCTTTGTGCTTTCCCGTGTTAACTTGTTCTCGACTTCTATTATCTCTCCTCTCTCTCTATCTCTCTACATTCTACATATCTACGTCTATCTATAACTAATAAAAAATATTAAAAGAGCTTCACCTACGACGAAAACATCCTGTAACAACAATTTCTCACATCTTTTGCCTCCCCCTCTCGTTTTCTCTCTCCAACGGTTTACTTTACTTGTTTTGAAACTAAATCCACTACTCTAGTGCAAACAGACATACAAAACACAGTTTTAGGGGGTGTTTGGGAACAAAGTTTTTCTGCAGTTTTGGAAGAATACTGCAGTATTCTCAAATACTGCAGTATTATATACATAATGGTGTTTGGCAAGCTGGGTAAAATCTCTGTTTTCAAAACTGAAGTATTGTGTTGGGGGCTTGTTCTCAAATGCTATGAATTAAGAACAAGACAACATGAAATGTTAAATGTTAATATCCTTCGTCCAACGAAGCATTATTCCCTCGGGGATAATAAACTCTGGACGAAGGTGGGCAACAATATGATTACGAAGGTTAAGTCTTCGTAATCGGATTTTAATAAATTGTATGAAATAACATAAAGTATAGAGTATCAGAGGTAAATGAATCATATAATATCCATTCAATATATTTAAGTATTGGATACAATAATACCTCTGCCTTGGCAAAGGTTGATTCCCGAATGATGTGATTGCAGAAAACAGGAAAGTGTGAACAGTAAGGGAGTACTGTTCACTATTTATAGGCACGGGATACAGTCTGTGAGGAATTACAATTATGTCCCTCATAGGGGATTACAACAGCGACCCAAACATTTATGGACTGAAAGGTCATTCTACTTTTAAGTCGGTTTGCAATTCCGAAGCTTCATGAGGAGGAACCTTCGGTCATCTCATGCGAACAGCTTCAGTCGAAGCTGCTTCTCCCTACAAGACCTTCGGCGACGAAGCATGGTCCCAACAGTAGCCCCTTTCACGGCGCTAGATCGTTTTTCGTAACGAGCTTGAACCGTGAAAAAGTCTCTTAAGCTTCGGGAAGCCGAAGGTCCAAAAAACACCTTCCCTGAGCTCGTTGTCGAGAAACGATTCAGCTTCCAAGAGCGTAACGGTCCCACCTTGCAGAGTTACTGTTTGGTCTCTGCGGTCCACCGCGCAGCGAGTACAAGCGGCTGTCCGCTTGGTGTAAAAATCCTGGCGCTTCGCCTTCTTACCTGCAATACTATATAAACAGACGAGTAGGTGTGAAGTTACCACAGCATTCATTGCTACTTGCACTGTTTTGTTGCCAAAATTTTTAACCATAGCCGAAGCTTCACTCTCGGACTCGAACGAAGCTCCAGCTTGAAGCCTGCTTCGTCAGAAAAAGGAACTTCGGAAAAAACAATATTCAATTCCCACAAATTCAGAATTAAATGGTCAGAGTACGTTCTACCGCTAGGGTTGAACGTGAGGGAGGCGAAGCTGAAGGCTCGGAGACTGTTCCCATCTCCGAAGCAATGCAGCGATCCGGGCTGGTAACTTCGGAAGAAATCCCCACTGCTGAAGCAAAACAAGCAACTGCCGAAGCAGAAGAAGAGAACATTGAGGAAAACATTGAGGAAACCGATCCTGAAGATGATTATCGTATTGCGATGCCAAGTAAGCCCAGCCACTTGGACTTCGGGAAGTCTACTGTTTCGAAGGCTGATCTCTCCAAGATGGTAAAGTCGGGTTTTTTCAGTGAAAATCAGAAGAAGCTACTTCGCTTCGGGGGGTAAGAAACTACCCCGAAGCCAGAGAAAGATGAAATAGTTATCTTCAAGAGCTTTCTAAAGGCTGGGTTGAGATTCCCCCTGAATGGGATTATTGCAGAAATATTGGAAAGGTTTGGAATCTACTTTCATCAGCTGACTCCTAACGCTATCGTTAGGCTCAATGTTTATATCTGGGCTCTCCGAAGCCAAGCGGTGGAACCGTTTGCTGACAGCTTTTGCCGGGTTCACGAGCTGCACTATCAGACGAAGGCCAGGAAAGATGGATTGCATGACAATTTTGGTTGCTATAATTTTGCTTATCGGAAAACTACAAAGTTTCCTGTAATCAGCTACCGAAGCAAATGGGCAGCAGGCTGGAAGTCGGAGTGGTTCTATGTCAAGGTTGATGACAACAAGGAGAAGCTTGTGCAGAGTCCGCTTGAATTAATCTTCGGAGAAACCCGACCTCTTTGCAACATGGCACCAGAAGGTATAACCCAACAAGCGTTAGATGAGTTCAGAATTATTTCAGAGCATATCAGTACAAGAGACCTGGTACAAGAGTTTTTGGCTTTCAGGGTTTTCCCTAGTTTAAAAGAATGGGAGATGCCGAAGCTAGTGGGGGAGAAAAAAGAAGGAGAACTTGTGCGATTACCTTACTATTTCAAGTTCAAGAAATACTTTAAAGCACCTTGCCAAGAGTGGCTTGATACAATTGAAGTAATGTGCAATGAAATTCTCGGCAATTACTCCAAAAAAGAAGACCAGTTAATGACTGCGGCCTTCGGCACCCGTCCGAAGCGAAGATTGAATCGAGTGCTGGACGCCTTGGGTTTTGAATACCCTGACTACGAAAATTTGAATAAAGGTGCCGGAGGCCAGAAAAGAAAAAGGGTAGCCGAAGCTTCAGATAAAGATGAGAAGGAACCAACAAAAAAGAAGAATATTCCGAAGAAAAAGAAAATATTATCTCCGAAGCGAAAGATATCCGACAAAGAGGAGACCCCCGCATCACCCTCTGCCACTGACGTGGAAGAGATTCTGAAGGTAATGACTGAATCCCTGCCTATGAAGCTAAGTCCTTTGGGGCCTCAACTGACGAAGTTTTTTCAGAAGGAAAAGGAGCCCGAACAAACGAAGAAATCAACTAAAACTAAAAGACAAAGAATCATCGCAGTGACGGAAGTCATTGACAAGACACCACCGAGAGCTTCAGCTCAAAAAATACCAGCAGGTGAAGAAATAACAAATATTGAAGTTGCGCCTTCGGAGATAGCGGCTACCGAAGCTGCTTCAACCGAGGATTTGAACTTGGAAAGCACAATTGAGCACATCGACAAAATGCTGCTAGACCTGGCTACAGAAGAAGCTACCACTGCCGCCGAAGAGGCCATGGCCGCAGCTTCTGAGAAAGGAAAGGAAATTGCTGACGAAGCTTCCGAGGACGAAGCTTTCAGGTTCCAAAATTTAGTTGGACAAGAATTGTCAGAAGCCGAAGTGGAAGAGCTCAAAGAATATGCCAAATCTTGTGGTTACAAGCCAGGAGCACTCCTCTTCGGTGGAATCGACGATGAAAAATTGAACTGTATCCGAGACCAAACTGGAGCTAAGGTCATCGGTACTCTATCAAAGAGTATCGGTTTTCCGAAGCTAGAAACGGACATCAGCCGCTACCGACGACAACATATCGTTGGTAGTTTATTTTATTCTAATTTCAAGGTGAACTACTTTTCCCTTGAATTTTATTGTTTTTAATGACGAAGACATGTCTAACGAAGATTGTTTACGTGCAGAGTATGCCGCTGAGCAAGGCTTTGAAAATGCAGCAAGATTTAGAAGACAAAAAACACGAAGTTATAATTGAAAGCTTAGAAAGCAAAATAAAAGAGCAATCAGCTACTGTTGAAAAGAAAGACTTCGAGCTTCGGGCAACTGAAGGTTTATTGGCAGAAGCCGAAGCTAAAATAGCAGAATTGAATTCGAAGCTTCTCTGTCAATCTGAACAATTTGAACAGGAAAAACAAGAACTTAATGTGAAACTCGAAGCCGAAGTTCAACAAAATTCTGATTTGAAAAAATTATTAGCAAACCTTCAAGAGAAATGTTTGGAATTTAGTAGCAGATGTATTCAACGACTGAGGAAAATTTTCCACTCAGTCGGAGCTAGCAGTGAGAAATTTACCCCGTCAGCCGAAGACCTACCAAAGACCTTCGAACATATTGAAGGTGAAATTGATGAGCTTGACGAAGTTATAGCCGGGCACGGTGACTTCTGTGCCTGGGTAGCTTCTCAAGGTACTGCTGCAGTTTTCCTAAAGGCTGGCTGTGACCATGGAAAGATTGTCAATAGGCCTAATTTTACTTTATCACCAACAATTCTAGATGACATTCCTGATCTCGCCCGAAGCATTTCCAATAGATTTGTAAAAATGATATGGACAAAAGGCGGGCGAGAAAAGGCTGGAGACGAAGCTCGAAGTCACCTTGAACTAGTAAGAAATCATACCTTGTGCTTACCTTTTCCTTCAAGCTTGGTTTTGACCCTCAATAACTTAATTTATGTAGGATGACGAAGCTGAGTCCGATGCTTAAAAAGCTTGACGCCGAAGCATGAAGATTAACAGGAGTAGACTGTAGACAAACTTAAGAAATTTTTGAGATAACTTTTGTAAATATGTCTAAATTTGTTTTAATGAATTCTGTCCATACCTTGTAATACGCTTTTACCCTTGCATTAATGCATGAGAGGTGCTTTGATGTGGACGAAATTTTCTTTTTGAGCCGAAAGCGAAAAAAACACCTTCCCTTCTTTTCGTACACAGCAAAGCATAAAAAACAATATTTCCCTTTCTTCCGAAGCTCTTCTTTTTGTACACGAAGGAGTACAGAAAACAGTTTTTTTCTTTTTGCCGAAGCAATCACTTATGCTATGATGATGGTTATCCTACATATGCCTGGATGAATGTTTATGAATGCAAATGTTATGATGTAATATGATGTGCAAATGAATGTTCAAACACATATCCGAAGCCATAATCACAGCCGTTATTTCCTTAGAAACAATCATATATCAGCACTGACTTTTCGCTGTAAGCTCTGCATTCCCTTAGGAACGACTTTGGAGCTTCTTCGCCTTTTACTTTCGGCGGAATCAGCGTTGACTTTTCGCTGTAAGCTCTGCATTCCCTTAGGAACGACTTTGGAGCTTCTTCGCCTTTTACTTTCGGCGGAATCAGTGTTGACTTTTCTCTGTAAGCTCTGCATTCCCTTAGGAACGACTTTGGAGCTTCTTCCCTGTTTTCTTTTCGGCACTCGATGGTGCGTTCTCAGCTTTTACATTTACATCATTGGGGGATTTCGCTCTTATAGAGCCAAAAATAAGAAATTACATGTGATGGCCCCATTAAAAACCTTTCTCCCCCTTCAGAAAGGAAAAGGGTGCCATGTAAGAAAAAATAAAAAATATGAAAAATTACATCAAGTTATACATAATATCGTCGAAGCTCATCCGCATTCCAAGATCTAGGAATGTCGTTGCCGTCCATATCCTTCAACCTGTATGAACCGGGTCTTGACGAAGATACTACCAAAAAAGGTCCTTCCCATTTCAACTGTAACTTGCCCACTGTGTCTGGGTTAGGCACCCTCCGAAGCACCAAATGTCCTGGTTCAATATTCTTTAACCGGACCTTTCTATCACGCCATTTGATTGTTTCGGCTTGATATTTATTGATGTTCTCCACAGCCTGAAGCCTGATCCCTTCTATAGCATCTTTTTCCACAGAATGGTCAGCTTCGGAGTCTAATTCTGCCGAAGCTACAACTCTTATTGATCCGGTTTTTGCTTCCTCCGGAGTTATTGCTTCGTCACCAAACAATAATTTGAATGGAGTAAAGCCTGTTGATCTTGATGTTGTTGTGTTGTGGCTCCATACCACTTTGATTAGTTGATCTGGCCACTTTCCCCTGGGTTGGTTGAAGATTAACTTCATTATTCCTGTCATTATGATGCCATTGGCTCTTTCAACGAGTCCATTTGACTCCGGATGCCTGACTGATGCAAAATGGATCTTCGTGCCGATTTGACCACAGAATTCTCTGAAAGCTTCGGAGTCGAACTGTGTTCCATTATCTACAGTGATGACTTTTGGTACTCCGAAGCGACAAACAATATTCTGCCAGAAAAACTTTTGAATGGTGGCCGAAGTTATTGTGGCTAAAGGCTTTGCCTCAATCCATTTGGAAAAACACTCCACAGCCACTACAACATATCTTAAGTTTCCTTGGGCCGGTGGTAATGGACCTAATAAGTCAAGACCCCACCTTTGTAATGGCCAGATGGGTTGTATCAGCTGAGTTAGAGACGAAGGTTGTTTTTGATCTGTTGCACATTTCTGACAACCTTCGCACTTTTGAACTAATTCCGCTGCATCCGAAGCTGCCTTCGGCCAATAAAACCCTTGACGAAAAACTTTTCCGAGTAACGGCGTAGATCTAATGTGAGATCCACACAAGCCTGCATGTATTTCTTTCATCAACTCTATGCCTTCGGCTCTGGATAAACACTTGAGTAACGGAGCACAAACTCCATGCTTGTACAACTCCCCTTCTATCATGACATACGGACGAGCTCTTGCCTCTATCCTCCTGTTATAAGTTTCGTCATCTGAAAGGAAATTACCCTGAAGGTAAGAGATAATCTCAGTTCTCCAGTCTTCACTATAAACAGGAGATATATTGAGGACTGCTCTTTCAAGAAGTTCCACTGAGGGTGCTTTTATTGTTTCGAAGAACACATCCGAAGGTAAGGGCAGTCCCTGTGCTGCTGACTTAGCTAGCAAATCAGCATGCTCATTTTGTCCTCGAGGGATATTCTTGACAGAAAATCCTTCGAAGGAAGCTTCAATTCTTCGAACCGTGTCTAGATACTTTTCAAGCTTCGGATCTTTAGCCTTGCAACTCTTGTCGATATGACCTGAAACAACCTGGGAATCAGTTTTAAGAATGGCCCTTCTGATTCCCATTGCTTTTAATTTCCGAAGGCCCAAAAGCAGGGCTTTGTACTCAGTAATATTGTTTGTACAACTAAAATCAAGTCTTGCCGCATAACAAGTTTTGACTTTGGATGGTGAAACCAACACAGCGGCTGCTCCAGCTCCGAAGGTTCCCCAAGACCCATCGCAAAACACTGTCCATACTTCGGCATCTTTATTTGTTTCTTCATCCTGAGCCCCTGGCGTCCAATCGGCAATGAAATCTGCCAACGCTTGGGACTGGATCGAGGATCTATGCACATAATCAATGCAAAATTCATTGAGCTCTGCAGCCCATTTTCCAATCCGTCCGGTAGCTTCTCTATTTCTCATAATATCCTTCAACGACTGCGAAGAAGGAACAACAATATTGTATGCTTGAAAATAATGCCGAAGCTTCCTGGATGCCATCAAAACAGCATATAATACTTTCTCCAATTCTGTATAATTTTTCTTTGATACACTAAGAACTTCAGACACAAAATAGACTGGAACCTGCTTCTTGACTTGGCCATCAAGCTTCTCCTGGACAAGTGCTGCACTTACCGCTGAGTGCGAAGCTGCCACATATAACAACAAAGGAGCCCCTGGCGTTGGTGGAGTTAATGTTGTTAAATCTATCAAATATTGCTTCAGTTCTTCGAAGGATTTTTGTTGGCTTGGTCCCCATTGAAAGACTTCGGCTGATTTCAGCACTTCGAAGAATGGTAAATTTCTCTCTGCTGATCTGGATATGAATCTGTTGAGAGATGCCAGCCTCCCTGTCAATCTTTGGGCCCCCTTTTTTGTAGTTGGTGGCTCCATCCGAAGTATAGCTTCAATTTTACTTGGATTAGCTTCAATTCCCTTTGTTGAAACCAAACATCCGAGAAATTTCCCCTTCTTTACCCCGAAGACGCATTTTTCTGGATTCAGCTTAAGACCAGCATGTCTAAAACTGGCGAAGGTCTCCTGCAAATCAGCAATGTGATTTTCTTGCTTCGTGCTTTTTACAATGATATCATCAACATAAGTTAGCACATTTCTGCCTATTTGAGACTGGAGAACCTTCGCAGTCATTCTGCTGAAACTTCCTCCAGCGTTCTTGAGCCCTTCAGGCATCCGAAGGTAACAATATGTTCCACTAGGGGTTATGAAGCTGGTCTTCGGCTCATCCTCCTTCTTCATCCAAATCTGATGATAACCTGAATAACAATCGAGAAGACTCATAAGCTCTGACGAAGCTGCTGCATCAACCAAGGAGTCTATCCTTGGCAATGGGAATTCGTCCTTCGGACAAGCCTTGTTGAGATCCGTAAAATCGATACACATCCGCCATTTGCCATTGGCCTTTTTTACCATAACAGTATTAGCTAGCCACTCTGGGTACTTTACTTCTCTGATAACTCCTGCACTGAGGAGCCTTTTGACTTCATTTCGAGCACCTTCGGCCTTGTCATCAGACATTTTGCGAAGCCTCTGTTTTCTGGGTCTGAAGGATGGGTCAACATTGAGCGAGTGTTCAATGACATCCCTGTTAACTCCACAAAGATCATTAGCTGACCATGCAAAAACATCTTTGTTGTTAAACAAAAACCTTATCAAGGTTTTCTCCTGCTCTACGGATAACTGAGAGCCCAACAGCACTTTCTGCTCTGCTATGTCCTCACATAAGAGCATGGGCTTCGGCTGATCTGCTGAAGCTGCTTTCTCCCTTCTGAATCTGTACTGTTCACAAGCTTCAGCTCCATCTATGTTATGGATTGCTTTTGAGTCAGTCCAGTTTCCCTCGGCCTTTCTGGCAGCTTCTTGACTTCCATGAATGGCAATGGGTCCTTGATCCGAAGGTATCTTCATGCAAAGGTAAGCAGGATGAAGGATTGCTTCGAAAGCGTTGAGGGTGCCACGACCAATAATCGCATTGTAAGGGTATTCCATGTCAACAATATCAAACACAACTTGCTCAGTTCTTGTGTTGTTGATGAATCCGAAGGTTACTGGCATAGTGATCTTGCCCAGTGCTACAATCTGTCTTCCTCCGAAGCCACAGAGAGGGTGTGTAGCATCATGAATCTTATCTTCTGGCTCTTGCATTTGTCTGAAGGCTTTAGCAAATATGATATCAGCTGCACTGCCTGTATCGACCAAGACATTGTGGACCAGAAACCCTTTGATAACGCAAGAAATAACCATAGCATCGTTATGAGGAAAATCCTTGAGCTGAAGGTCCTCCTGGGAGAAGGTGATTGGAATGTGGGACCACCTTGACTTGATGAAGGGTCCCTGCACTCCAACATGTTGTACCCTTCTCTGCGCCTCTTTCTTCTGTTTTTTGTTGGCTGGTTTTGAGCACGGACCACCTGTTATCGGGAGCACCAGCTTCGGAGCCGAAGCAGCTCCAACTTGATTGTTGAACGAAGCCATCAGCTCAAAAAAGTGGAAGTGAGTTCACCGGAGGTGGGCGCCAATGTTGGGGGCTTGTTCTCAAATGCTATGAATTAAGAACAAGGCAACATGAAATGTTAAATGTTAATATCCTTCGTCCAACGAAGCATTATTCCCTCGGGGATAATAAACTCTGGACGAAGGTGGGCAACAATATGATTACGAAGGTTAAGTCTTCGTAATCGGATTTTAATAAATTGTATGAAATAACATAAAGTATAGAGTATCAGAGGTAAATGAATCATATAATATCCATTCAATATATTTAAGTATTGGATACAATAATACCTCTGCCTTGGCAAAGGTTGATTCCCGAATGATGCGATTGCAGAAAACAGGAAAGCGTGAACAGTAAGGGAGTACTGTTCACTATTTATAGGCACGGGATACAGTCTGTGAGGAATTACAATTATGTCCCTCATAGGGGATTACAACAGCGACCCAAACATTTATGGACTGAAAGGTCATTCTACTTTTAAGTCGGTTTGCAATTCCGAAGCTTCATGAGGAGGAACCTTCGGTCATCTCATGCGAACAGCTTCAGTCGAAGCTGCTTCTCCCTACAAGACCTTCGGCGACGAAGCATGCATGGTCCCAACATATTGCAAATACTATAGTTGTTTTAAGGCATTCTAAACTTAGCTCTGGACCTCAGTTTTCAAAACTGCGGTATTATAAACTACGGTATTGTCATAACTAAAGTATAGTATAGTATTTCAAAAACTGTGGTTTTCAAAAACTTTGTTCCCAAACAGGGCCTTATATTGTAGATGACACTGTTTATAAAGTGTTCTTTGAAATAAGAAGTGAGATAGGGAGACCATCCTTAGAACAAGATCAACAAAGAGATGATATTAACGAGCAAAACCGCTATTTATATTGTTTAATAGTGTTTGAAATAAAAAGGTAAGGATAGAAAAGTTAATGATTGTAGCATGTATGTTATAGAGTTAAGCATTTGGTAAAAAACCGAGCACTTCGGTCCGGTTTCTTTGTGGAAGGGAAGTTCATTTCTGGACAAACTGCAAACCGATTGGTGCAAACAAAACTAAGAAACTGACGATTTTGATGTCTGTTTCTTCGGTTCGATGTTCGGTGCCCACCGAAATCTTCTTGGGCCTTGAAGCTCGCACCGTGAGTCGCTGCTACGTCTTGCCTGGACCTGTTTGGAAGCCTGTGCTGCTGGCTTGATGTCGCTCCGCTGCTCTGTGCTGTCGTCGTCGCAGTTCCTTGGTCGGTAAGAGTGTTGGGCTGCAAGAGTGTTGGCCCGTTGGGCTGGGATGGCCAGCGACACATGTGGTTTGTGAACACGTACAGACTACAGCACAAGAGAGGTGGCACAAGAGTTTGGCTCTTTCGGTAGTTCGGCGTACAGAGTCTATACATGTCCAACGGGCCGGCCCGGCCCGGCACGAGGGGCACCAGTCCAAGCTCGGCACGGTTTGGTATCGTGCCGGGCCAGGCCGGGTCGGCCCGCGGGCTGGCTAACGCGGTTCAGGCCTGACACGGTTATTCTTACACGGGCCGGGTCCCATAAACAAAAAAACGCACTTCAAAATTCAGAATTTAAAGATAATATTCAAATTTATTTTAGATTTAATTAATTATATTTATAATTTTAAATACATACTTAGACAAAGAATTTCAGATATACATATAAACACATTACAATTCAGAATGCTCTAATATAATAACATATCATCAGTATTATAGCTAAAAATAGACTGGCCGTTACAAAACCAGTCCCTCAAACGGGTCGTTACCGTGCCTACCAATTAACCGTGCCGGGCCCGTGCCTGCACCGCGAGCCAGACGGCCAGCCCAAGCCCGGCACGGCTATTGTACTGGGCCGGGCCATGCTCGTGTCGGGCCACGACCGTGCCGGGTCACAGGCCCACTGCCAGACCGGCCCGTTTGGACATGTATAATAGAGTCCCAGAAACCAAAGTTGATGTTGACAGTTGGTTTTCTCAGAACTAGAAACTGTATATCGAAAAATCGAGATTTTGGTTCGGTTCGGTTCTCGGTTTTTAGTGCAAAATTGTCCACTCCTAGTATGTCCAGTAGCGTTTGAAGTGGTAGGTGAGGATAGAAAAGTTAATGGCCTTAGATTGGTTAGGAATTTATGTATTTTTTGTTTAGTTTAATCTAGAACCTTTATCTCAATAATACAACGATATGTATGTATATATGTATTATATCGGTACACGTAGCAGATACATATATGATCACTATACTCATTATAGTAGAAACTAAAATAAGTTTTATAAATTAAGAGTATAGAATATACACAACATATAGACTTATGTTCAAGGCACCGGTGGATCCATTCATACAATTGATATTATGTGTTGCTCGAAGTCGTGGGTCATAGTTGGTGTAGATAGATGTTCATAGTATTGTTCATCAATCCATCATGAAAAAGATTGTCAGCGAGCAATCACAAACGCTCCCCCACTCTCTAAAAACATAATCGCCCACACACTCGAGCAGATGTTTCTAATACAACTGATAGTTCCACAGGCCTGCTCTCCCAACTCTTTGTGCACAGATGATTAGGATGGGGAAACTCTTTCTTGCAACTTAACCGAGAAGTGGGGGTGTTTTTGTTCTTTGTGATCTATGACTTACACAAGTGATAATCACATGAGTTCCAAGACGATAGAAGGATGATGTAATTGTCATAATGTCTGCTCATTACAAAGTCTGTTACATGCCCATAACACCTCCACGGTTCATTCGTTTCCCCCTCCATTAATTGATTTAGGTGGTGCACATACCCACCCACACACGAGTCACGACTACAACACAACTGATGGCCCTAAAGACCTTGTCGATCCCGAAGCCCCACCCGACCTCGACGCCCCCGAACAACTCCAAAGGGCCATAACGCCCTAGGACAACAATAAATGTCCCTAGACACCTCGATAGCCTCGATGCTTTTGATCAACTTCGAAGGGCCCCAACACCCCTTGACAGCTCCATAAAGCTCCAATGACCCTAAAATACCCTAGAGACATTTAATATGTGCCTAAAATTTGTTTGAATTAATTAAAAATAATTGATTCTCATATGAAATCTAACGATCCCCACCAAATACTAGGACATATATATAATGTTCTAAGTTCTCAGTTGTTTGATATATCGGTGTTTCAATGGATACCGTTAAGTTGAACATCCATATAGACTACACTTCTTCACAATTGTACAAATGGGCTATATCTTGAATTAACAATTTGCGTGAAATAAGTTTTGCGAAAGCTCATTACTGGTACTAGGTTGATAAAAGCATCCCTTTTGGTTGGAGAATGCAAGTCAAACTCCATGGAATTTTATAAGTATTTAGAGATCAATATCATAGACTGTGACTAGCAATCGAACTCATATAGGTGTGTTCCTCAGAAGATGTCCTATAGGACAACATCTTTGCTTCAACAAGCCACTTTGGAACATTTAAGGTAAAAAAACTAACATGTCTTAGGGCCTATTTGTATCCTGGAGCTAAAGCAAATTTACTAAAGTTTAGCTCCTCCTTAGGAGCTAAAAGTGACTAAAATGATACATTTTTATTATCTTGGTGTTAGACATATATGTAAAGTACAGTCGTACATAGCCTAGTATAGACTGATTATAGTCTTCCTTGTATAAGGTTATAGCTTTCCCTGTTTAGGAGATTGTTGTACTCCAAGCTAATTTGGCTATATATATGAGAGATCACCCTCCCTCATAGGGTGGGTGTCTTCCCAATTCTATCTCTCTACATGGTATCCAGGAGGACTGTTGCATCCGTGCCTGGCTCTACGGCACCGTCTTCGACGCCGTCCACGACCTCATCATGATGCCCGACCCGACAGCACGCAAGCATTGGGCTGTCATCACCGTCCGCTTCGAGGCAAATAAGGCGCAGCGTGCCATCTTCCTGAGCCAGGCCTTATTGACCTTGACTCAAGGAGACTTGTCCGTCGAGGCATATGGCTAGGAGATGAAGAGAGCGACTGATCGCATCCATGATGTCGGCAAGCCCGTAGACGACTCCACCATGGTGCTCAACCTCCTCCGCGGCGCCAATCCCTGCTTCAGCACCACCTGCGACATCATCGCTGGTGACGCCACCATGGACTTCGCCACACGCCCTCGACATGCTCGCCCTCAAGGAACTGTGGCTGTCTAAGGAGGGCAAGATGGTGAAGTCCACTGCCCTCCACGTCTCCTCCACATCCTCCTCCTCGTTCTCCAGCTGCATAGGTCCCTGCCACTCCTGTACGTCGTCTCCTCAGCAGTTTTGGGTGCAGCACCAGCAGCCAGGGAAGCAGCAGCACGACGACGGGTAGCAAAAGTGCAAGAAGTCCACTGACCTACTTTCGCAAGGGCGGTGGCGGCGGCAACTAGCGGCAGTAGTAGCACCATGTGCCCAACCCCACTGGCCCATGGATTTGCATCAATCCGTGGGGTCGGCGGTAGGGACAAGCCGCGCGACAGCAGCGGTTCTGAAGGCGGCGGGCAGACATGGCACGCTGCGAGCGGCGGCCACCAGCGTGGTGGCCCCGACCTTCTCGAGTCCTCCCCGTAGGCCCACACCGTGGTCAGCGACGAGTAGCCCGGCGACCCCCAATACTTTGACACGGCGGGCCTCATGGCGGCGCTGCAGCAAATGTCGCTGCAAGGTGACGCCTGGGTGATGAACACTGGTGCCTCTACACATATGCACTCCTTTGAAGGTATCCTTCATTCTCATCTCCCAGCTGCTGATTCTTCGATCATAGTAGGCAATGGTAAACGTATTCCTGTCAAGACCCACGGCTCATCGATGCTTGACATCAACTCCGCTAAATTTGTCCTAAACAGCATCCTTGTTGCTCCTTCCATAGTTCGTAATTTACTATATGTTCGTCAATTTACCTGCGATAATGGTGGATCTATCGAATTTGACGCTTTTGGTTTCTCTATCAAGGAACCCAGGACGGGGCGAGTGATTCTTCACTGCAATAGCTCGGGCGACCTCTACACACTTTCACCAGCCACCTAGTCCACCGCCAGCGCCCTCCTTGCAGCCTCCTCCTCCGTGTGGCATCGTCGCCTAGGTCACCCCGGTCCAGCAGTCTTAGCTAGTCTCAAGAGGAAAATTTTAATTTCATGTAATAAAGTAGACCACACTCTTTTTCATGCCTGTCAGCTAGGCAAACATGCTCGTCTACCTTTTAGTACATCTACTTCCCACATTGTTCCCCCTTTTGAGATAGTTCATTGTGATGTCTTGACATCCCCGGTTACTAGTATCTCTGGCTGCTCATATTACTTAGTGATAGTCGCCTAGAGGGGGGTGAATAAGGTGAAACTGAAATTTACAAAGTTAATCACAACTACAAGTCGGGTTAGCGTTAGAAATATAATCGAGTCCACGAGAGAGAGTGCAAAACAAATCGCAAGCGAATAAAGAGTGTGACACGTGGATTTGTTTTACCGAGGTTCGGTTCTCGCAAACCTACTCCCCGTTGAGGTGGTCACAAAGACCGGGTCTCTTTCAACCCTTTCCCTCTCTCAAACGGTCCCTCGGACCGAATGAGCTTTTCTTCTCAATCACTTGGAACACAAAGTTCCCACAAGGACCACCACAAGATTGGTGTCTCTTGCCTCAATTACAAGTGAGTTTGATCGCAAGAAAGAATGAGAAAGAAAGCACGATTGCAAAAGCCAAGTGACAAGAGCGACAAATAACACACGGATCACTATCTCTCTCAAGTCACTAATCACTAATGATCTCTTTTCTCAATTGTGAAACTTGGAGAGATGGAGGCTTTGAATGTGTATTGGAATGGATTGCTAGCTCTTGTATTGAATGTTGAAGGTTGGAATGCTTGGGTGAAGTGAATGGAGGTGGTTGGGGTGGAATTTATAGACCCCAACCACTTCCTAGCCGTTGCTCCATTCTGCCGACCGCGGACGGTCCGCCCGCCTGGTCCGGACGGTCCGCGCCTGTAGATCAACGGCTTAAAATGCAACGGTCAGCAGTAACGGCTATATCAACGGCTATATTGCATTTAATGCGGCGTCAGATGTCAGATAAAGCCAGGCGCGGACGGTCCGGTCGTGCACCCCGGACGGTCCGCGCGGACGCTATAATTCATTTTTCCGAACCCGTCACCTTCGGGTTTTTCGGTTCCTCACCTACCGGACGGTCCGCGCCTGAGGCCGGACGGTCCGCGCGAGGTCTCGGACGGTCCTTGCTTTTCCTCCGGATGGTCCGTAGTGTAGACTTGGATTTTTGCATTGGTTCTGTCCGAGGGGTCATCCTGGTGTCGCGGACGGTCCGCCGCAAGGGCCCGGACGGTCCGCGCTTGGCCTGTTTTTCCAAAAAGCTTCTCCTGTCCGGAATAATCTACGGTATTCCGGGCAGTCGATTTAGTATAGTTATAGATGAACCTTTGGCACCTGTAGAACATATAATCTAGAGCAAACTAGTTAGTCCAATAATTTGTGTTGGGCAATTCAACCACCAAAATTATATAGGAACTAGGTGTAAGCTTAATTCCCTTTCAATCTCCCCCTTTTTGGTGATTGATGCCAACACAAACCAAAGCAAATATAGAAGTGCATAATTGAACTAGTTTGCATAATGTAAGTGCAAAGGTTGCTTAGAATTGAGCCAATATAAATACTTACAAGATATGCATGGATTGTTTCTTTCATTCTTAATATTTTGGACCACGCTTGCACCACATGTTTTGTTTTTGCAAATTCTTTTGTAAATCCTTTTCAAAGTTCTTTTGCAAATAGTCAAAGGTAAATGAATAAGATTTTGCAAAGCATTTTCAAGATTTGAAATTTTCTCCCCCTGTTTCAAATGCTTTTCCTTTGACTAAACAAAACTCCCCCTAAATGAAATCCTCCTCTTAGTGTTCAAGAGGGTTTTGATGTATCAATTTTGAAATACTACTTTCTCCCCCTTTTGAACACAATAAGATACCAAATTGACATTTTTCATTTGAAAATCATTTTAAAATTAGGTGGTGGTGCGGTCCTCTTGCTTTGGGCTAATACTTTCTCACCCTTTGGCATGAATCGCCAAAAACGGAGTCATTAGAGCCCTTGGAATTACTTTCTCCCCCTTTGGTCATAAATAAATGAGTGAAGATTATACCAAAGACGAAGTCCTTTTGCTTAGTACTCTTGCTCTCTCCCCCTTAAGATGGAGAGTCGCTTGGAGTGATGGCGAAGGATGAGTTACGGAGTGGAAGCCTTTGTCTTCGCCGAAGACTCCAATTCCCTTTCAATGCACCTATGACTTGGTTTGAAATAGACTTGAAAACACATTAGTCATAGCATATGAAAGAGACATGATCAAAGGTATATAGATGAGCTATGTGTGCAAATTAGCAAAAGAAATTTCTAGAATCAAGAATATTGAGCTCATGCCTAAGTTTGGTAAAAGTTTGTTCATCAAGAGGCTTGGTAAATATATCGGCTAATTGATCTTTAGTATTAATGTATGCAATCTCGATATCCCCCTTTTGTTGGTGATCCCTACGAAAATGATACCGAATGGCTATGTGCTTAGTGCGACTATGCTCAACGGGATTATCCGCCATTTTGATTGCACTCTCATTATCACATAGCAAAGGGACTTTGGTTAATTTGTAACCGTAGTCCCGCAGGGTTTGCCTCATCCAAAGCAATTGCGCGCAACAATGGCCTGCGGCAATGTACTCGGCTTCGGCGGTCGAAAGAGCGACCGAATTTTGCTTCTTTGAAGCCCAAGACACCAAGGATCTTCCCAAGAACTGGCAAGTCCCCGATGTGCTCTTCCTATTGATTTTACACCCCGCCCAATCGGCATCCGAATAACCAATTAAATCAAAAGTGGATCCCCGAGGGTACCAAAGCCCAAACTTAGGAGTATAAGCCAAATATCTCAAGATTCGTTTTACGGCCGTAAGGTGGGATTCCTTAGGGTCAGATTGGAATCTTGCACACATGCAAACGGAAAGCATAATGTCCGGTCAAGATGCACATAAGTAAAGTAATGAACCTATCATCGACCGATATACCTTTTGGTCGACGGATTTTCCTCCCGTGTCGAGGTCGAGATGCCCATGGGTTCCCATGGGAGTCTTGATGGGCTTGGCATCCTTCATCCCAAACTTGTTTAGAATGTCTTGAGTATACTTCGTTTGGCTAATGAAGGTTCCCTCTTGGAGTTGCTTCACTTGAAATCCTAAGAAGTACTTCAACTCCCCCATCATAGACATCTCGAATTTTTGTGTCATGATCCTACTAAATTCCTCACATGAAGATTCGTTAGTAGACCCAAATATAATATCATCAACATAAATTTGGCATACGAACAAATCATTTTCAAGAGTTTTAGTGAACAAAGTAGGATCGGCTTTTCTGACTTTGAAGCCATTAGCGATAAGAAAATCTCTTAGACATTCATACCATGCTCTTGGGGCTTGCTTGAGCCCATAAAGCGCCTTAGAGAGTTTATACACATGGTTAGGGTACTCACTATCTTCAAAGCCGGGAGGTTGCTCAACATAGACCTCTTCCTTGATTGGTCCATTGAGGAAGGCACTCTTCACGTCCATTTGGTAGAGCTTGAAGCCATGGTAAGTAGCATAGGCTAATAATATACGAATTGACTCAAGCCTAGCTACGGGTGCATAGGTTTCACCGAAATCCAAACCTTCGACTTGGGAGTATCCCTTTGCCACAAGTCGCGCTTTGTTCCTTGTCACCACACCATGCTCATCTTGCTTGTTGCGGAAGACCCATTTGGTTCCTACAACATTTTGGTTAGGACGTGGAACTAAATGCCATACCTCATTTCTAGTGAAGTTGTTGAGCTCCTCTTGCATTGCCACCACCCAATCCGAATCTTGTAGTGCTTCCTCTACCCTGTGTGGCTCAATAGAGGAAACAAAAGAGTAATGCTCACAAAAATATGCAACACGAGATCTAGTGGTTACCCCCTTATGAATGTCGCCGAGGATGGTGTCGACGGGGTGATCTCGTTGGATTGCTTGGTGGACTCTTGGGTGTGGCGGCCTTGGTTCCTGCTCATCCTCCTTTTCTTGATCATTTGCATCTCCCCCTTGATTATTGCCGTTGTCTTGAGGTGGCTCATCTTGTTGATTTTCTTCTTCATCATTTTGAGCCTCATCCTCATTTTCAGTCGGTGGAGATGCTAGTGTGGAGGAGGATGGTTGATCTTGTGCATTTGGAGGCTCTTTGGATTCCTTAGGACACACATCCCCAATGGACATGTTCCTTAGCGCGATGCATGGAGCCTCTTCATTACCTATCTCATCAAGATCAACTTGCTCTACTTGAGAGCCGTTAGTCTCATCAAACACAACGTCACATGAGACTTCAACTAGTCCAGTGGACTTGTTAAAGACCCTATATGCCCTTGTGTTTGAGTCATATCCTAGTAAAAAGCCTTCTACAGTCTTAGGAGCAAATTTAGATTTTCTACCTCTTTTAACAAGAATAAAACATTTGCTACCAAAGACTCTAAAATATGAAATATTGGGCTTTTTACCGGTTAGGAGTTCATAGGATGTCTTCTTGAGGATTCGGTGTAGATACAATCGGTTGATGGCATAGCAAGCGGTGTTGACCGCCTCGGCCCAAAACCGATCCGAAGTCTTGTACTCATCAAGCATGGTCCTTGCCATGTCCAATAGAGTTCTATTCTTCCTCTCCACTACACCATTTCGTTGTGGGGTGTAGGGAGAAGAGAACTCATGCTTGATGCCCTCCTCCTCAAGGAAGCCTTCGATTTGAGAGTTCTTGAACTCCGTCCTGTTGTCGCTTCTTATTTTCTTGATCCTTAAGCCGAACTCATTTTGAGCCCGTCTCAAGAATCCCTTTAAGGTCTCTTGGGTTTGAGATTTTTCCTGCAAAAAGAATACCCAAGTGAAGCGAGAATAATCATCCACTATTACAAGACAATACTTACTCCCGCCGACGCTTATGTAAGCAATCGGGCCGAATAGATCCATGTGGAGTAGCTCAAGCGGCCTGTCGGTCGTCATGATGTTCTTGTGTGGATGATGGGCTCCAACTTGCTTCCCGGCTTGGCATGCGCTACAAATCCTGTCTTTCTCAAAATGAACATTTGTTAATCCTAAAATGTGTTCTCCCTTTAGAAGCTTATGAAGATTCTTCATCCCAACATGGGCTAGTCGGCGGTGCCAGAGCTAACCCATGTTAGTCTTAGCAATTAAGCAAGTGTCGAGTTCAGCTCTGTCAAAATCTACCAGGTATAGCTGACCCTCTAACACTCCCTTAAATGCTGTTGAATCATCACTTCTTCTAAAGACAGTGACACCTACATCAGTAAAAAGACAGTTGTAGCCCATTTGACATAATTGGGAAACAAAAAGCAAGTTGTAATCTAATGAATCAACAAGAAAAACATTGGAAATGGAATGGTCAGGTGAAATAGCAATTTTTCCCAAACCTTTGACCAAACCTTGATTTCCATCCCCGAATGTGATAGCTCATTGGGGATCTTGATTTTTCTCATATGAGGAGAACATCTTTTTCTCCCCTGTCATGTGGTTTGTGCACCCGCTGTCGAGTATCCAACTTGAGCCCCCAGATGCATAAACCTACAAAACAATTTTAGTTCTTGACTTTAGGTACCCAAACGGTTTTGGGTCCTTTGGCATTAGAAACAAGAACTTTGGGTACCCAAACACAAGTCTTTGACCCCTTGTGTTTGCCCCCAACAAACTTGGCAACTACCTTGCCGGATTTGTTAGTCAAAACATAAGATGCATCAAAAGTCTTAAATGAAATGTCATGCTCATTTGATGCACTAGGAGTTTTCTTCTTAGGCACCTTAGCACGGGTTGGTTGCCTAGAACTAGATGTCTCACCCTTATACATAAAAGCATGATTAGGGCCAGAGTGAGACTTCCTAGAATGAATTCTCCTAATTTTGCTCTCAGGATAACCGGCAGGGTATAAAATGTAACCCTCGTTATCCTGAGGCATGGGAGCCTTGCCCTTAACAAAGTTAGACAATCTTTTAGGAGGGGCACTAAGTTTGACATTGTCTCCCCTTTGGAAGCCAATGCCATCCTTGATGCCAGGGCGTCTCCCATGATAAAGCATACTACGAGCAAATTTAAATTTCTCATTTTCCAAGTTATGCTCGGCAATTTTAGCATCTAATTTTGCTATATGATCATTTTGTTGTTTAATTAAAGCCATATGATCATGGATAGCATTGATATCAATATCTCTACATCTAGTACAAATAGATACATGCTCAACAATAGATGTAGAGGGTTTGCAAGATTTTAATTCTATAACCTTAGCATGTAATATATCATTTTCACTTCTAAGGTTAGAAATAGTAACATTGCAAACATCAAAATCTTTAGCCTTAGCAAGTAATTTTTCATTCTCAATCCTAAGGCTAGCAAGAGAAATGTTTAATTCTTCAATCCTAGCAATCAAATCATCATCATTATTTCTAGGATTGGGAATTGAAACATTACAAACATGCGAATCAACCTTAGCATTTAAACTAGCATTTTCATTTCTAAGGTTGGCAATGGTGTCATGGCAAGTGCTTAGCTCACTAGATAGTTTTTGACATTTTTCTATTTCTAGAGCATAAGCATTTTTAACCTTGACATGTTTCTTATTTTCCTTAATTAGGAAGTCCTCTTGGGAGTCCAAAAGGTCATCCTTTTCATGAATAGCACTAATCAATTCATTTAATTTTTCCTTTTCTTCCATGTTAAGGTTGGCAAAAAGGGTACGCAAGTTATCCTCCTCATCACTAGCATTGTCATCACTAGAAGACTCATATTTAGTGGAGGATTTAGATTTAACCTTCTTCCTTTTGCCGTCCTTTGCCATAAGGCACTTGTGGCCGACATTGGGGAAGAGAAGTCCCTTGGTGACGGCGATGTTGGCGGCGTCCTCGTCGGAGGAGGACTCGGTGGAGCTCTTGTCGGAGTCCCACTCGCGGCACACGTGGGCATCACCGCCCCTCTTCTTGTGGTACCTCTTCTTTTCTCTCCTCTTGCCCTTCTTGTCGTTATCCCTGTCACTGTCACTTGATAATGGACATTTAACAATAAAGTGACTGGGCTTACCACACTTGTAGCAAACCTTCTTGGAACGGGATTTGTAATCCTTCCCCTTCCGTTGCTTGAGGATTTGGTGAAAGCTTTTGATGATTAAAGCCATCTCCTCATTGTCGAGCTTGGAGGCGTCAATTGGTTGTCTACTCGGTGTATACTCCTCCTTCTTCTCCTCCGTCGCCTTAAATGCCACCGGTTGTGCTTCGGACGTGGAGGGATCATCAAGCTCGTTGATCTTCTTTGAGCCCTTGATCATACATTCAAAGCTCACAAAATTCCCGATTACTTCCTCGGGAGTCATTAGTGTATATCTTGGGTTGCCACGAATTAATTGTACTTGAGTAGGGTTAAGGAAAATAAGCGATCTTAAAATAACCTTAACCACCTCGTGGTCATCCCACTTCTTGCTCCCGAGGTTGCGCACTTGGTTCACCAAGGTTTTGAGCCGGTTGTACATATCTTGTGGCTCCTCCCCTTGGCGAAGACGGAAGCGACCGAGCTCCCCCTCGATCGTTTCCCGCTTGGTGATTTTGGTGAGTTCATCACCCTCGTGCGCGGTCTTGAGTAGATCTCAAATCTCCTTCGCATTCTTCAACCCTTGCACCTTATTATATTCCTCTCTATTTAGAGAGGCAAGGAGTATGGTTGTGGCTTGGGAGTTGAAGTGCTCGATTTGGGCCACTTCATCCTCATCATAGTCTTCATCCCCTACGGATGGTACCTGTGCTCCAAACTCAACAACATTCCATATACTTTTGTGGAGTGAGGTTAGATGAAATTTCATTAAATCACTCTACCTAGCATAATCTTCACCGTCAAAGGTTGGCGGTTTGCCTAATGGAATAGAAAGCAAAGGTGTATGTTTAGAAATGCGAGGGTAGCGTAGGGGAATCTTACTATACTTCTTGCGCTCTTGGCGCTTAGAAGTGACGGATGCCGCGTCGGAGCCGGAGGTGGATGTCGATGAAGAATCGGTCTCGTAGTAGACCACCTTCCTCATCCTCTTTTTCTTGTCCCCACTCCGATGCGGCTTGTGGGAAGAGGATTTCTCCTTCTTCTCTTTGTGGTGTGAAGAAGATCTCTTCTCCTTCCCTTTGGAGGAGTCCTTCTTCTTCTCCTTCCTCTTGGTGTGGGACTCTTCCGATGAAGTCCTCCCGTGGCTTGTAGTGGGCTTTTCGCCGGTCTCCATCTCCTTCTTGGTGTGATCTCCCGACATCACTTCGAGCGGTTAGGCTCTAATGAAGCACCGGGCTCTGATACCAATTGATAGTCGCCTAGAGGGAGGGGGTGAATAGGGTGAAACTGAAATTTACAAAGTTAATCACAACTACAAGCCGGGTTAGCGTTAGAAATATAATCGAGTCCACGAGAGAGAGTGCAAAATAAATCGCAAGCGAATAAAGAGTGTGACACGTGGATTTGTTTTACCGAGGTTCGGTTCTCGCAAACCTACTCCTCGTTGAGGTGGTCACAAAGACCGTGTCTCTTTCAACCCTTTCCCTCTCTCAAACGGTCCCTCGGACCGAATGAGCTTTTCTTCTCAATCACTTGGAACACAAAGTTCCCACAAGGACCACCACAAGATTGGTGTCTCTTGCCTCAATTACAAGTGAGTTTGATCGCAAGAAAGAATGAGAAAGAAAGCACGATTGCAAAAGCCAAGCGACAAGAGCGACAAATAACACACGGATCACTATCTCTCTCAAGTCACTAATCACTAATGATCTATTTTCTCAATTGTGAAACTTGGAGAGATGGAGGCTTTGAATGTGTCTTGGAATGGATTGCTAGCTCTTGTATTGAATGTTGAAGGTTGGAATGCTTGGGTGAAGTGAATGGAGGTGGTTGGGGTGGAATTTATAGCCCCCAACCACTTTCTAGCCGTTGCTCCATTCTGCCGACCGCGGACGGTCCGCCCGCCTGGTCCGGACGGTCCGCGCCTGTAGATCAACGTCTGAAAATGCAACGGTCAGCAGTAACGGCTATATCAACGGCTATATTGCATTTAATGCGGCGTCAGATGTCAGATAAAGCCAGGCGCGGACGGTCCGGTCGTGCACCCCGGACGGTCCGCGCGGATGCTATAATTCATTTTTCCGAACCCGTCACCTTCGGGTTTTTCGGTTCCTCACCTACCGGACGGTCCGCGCCTGAGGTCGGACGGTCCGCGCGAGGTCTCGGACGGTCCGTAGTGTAGACTTGGATTTTTGCATTGGTTCTGTCCGAGGGTCATCCTGGTGTCGCGGACGATCCGCCGCAAGGGCCCGGACGGTCCGCGCTTGGCCTGTTTTTCCAAAAAGCTTCTCCTGTCCGGAATAATCTACGGTATTCCGGACAGTCGATTTAGTATAGTTATAGATGAACCTTTGGCACCTGTAGAATATATAATCTAGAGCAAACTAATTAGTCCAATAATTTGTGTTGGGCAATTCAACCACCAAAATTATATAGGAACTAGGTGTAAGCCTAATTCCCTTTCACTTAGTTCTACTAGATGATTTCACTCATTTTTGCTGGACATTTTCTCTTAAGCACAAGTATGAGGTCTGTTAGCACATTGCCGATTTTATTCCTTACGTTCGCACACAGTTTAGCTACACTATTAAGTGCTTCCAAGCTGATAATGGGGCAGAATTTGTTAACCATGCCATGGATGATCTCCTTGCTGCCCTCAACTTCGTTTTTCATCTTTCTTGTCCCCACACTTCACCACAGAATGGCAAGGCTAAACGTGTTCTCTGTACCCTCAACAACTCTGTGCGTACCCTGCTCCTTCATGCGTCCATGCCACCCAAGTATTGGGTTGAGGCCCTCGCAGCTGCCACATACTTGCTTAACCGCATGCCTTCCTCCTCTATACGCCATGAGGTTCCGTACACCCGTCTGTACAATACCCCTCCTTCCTATGAGCACTTGCGCGTCTTTGACTGTCTCTGTTATCCTAACTTACAGGCCACGTCTTCGCATAAGCTTGCGCCTCGTTCTGCCGAATGTGTCTTCTTAGGGTACCCTTCTGCTCACAAGGGGTATTGCTACCTAGATCTCTCCATGCGCTGAATTATTATTTTCTGTCATGTTGTATTTGATGAGCTCAGTTTTTCGTTCGCCCATGACCCTCCTACTCCCGCTAGCTCTTCGATTTTCTTCTTGGTCGCGACTTGGATACTGCGCCTTGTGTTACTGATCATGTAACTAGTGGCTCCTCGCCTGGTGGGCGTGGCCCTGAGCCCCTATCTGGCATCTTTTCCTCTAGTGGGCGTGGTTTCATACCCCCATCTAGCACTTTGGATGCTCCTACTCCGGGCGGGTGTGGTCTTGTGCCCCCGTCAGGATCTCTCGACGACACAAGGGTTGTTGCTCCCAGCGGCTCTGGGTCAGGGGCTTCGCCGTTGACACCAGCACCCAGTCCAGCTGGCACCCCTAGTCCTCCCAGCCACCTCCAGTCCCCGCCCGCGACCACTACATCGTCTAAAGCAGGCTCTAGCTGGGCCCCCACCTACGCCAGCACCTCCAACAACTCCTACGGCTCCTACACCAGCACCGTTCCGTCCTGTGACGCGCACACAAACTGGGACGATCCAGCATGTGTCGTACAGAAACATCTCTGCTACGACTCCTTCGCCGATCCTTGCAAATTACCGCACTGGGCTGGCGGACCCCAACTGGCGTGCGGCTATGGCTGACAAATACAAGGCATTGATCGACAATGACACTTAGCGCCTTGTCCTGCGGCCACCAGGAGGCAACGTCGTCTCCGGGAAGTGGATCTTCAAGCATAAGTACCACTCCAACGGTACTCTTGCTCGCCATAAGGCATGATGGGTGGCCCGAGGCTTCTCTAAGTAGCATGGCATCGACTACGATGAGACCTTCAGCCCGGTGGTCAAACCGCCGACTATTCGGGTTGTTCTGAGCATTGCCGCTTCTCTTTCCTAGCCAATTCACCAACTGGATGTGAAGAACGCCTTCCTTCACGGTCACCTTGAGGAGACAGTCTACTATCAGCAGCCGCCTGGCTTCGTCGATCCAGCGGCTCCTAACCATGTTTGCCTCCTTCAGCGCTCTCTCTACGGCCTAAAGCAGGCACCGCGAGGTTGGTACCAGCGGTTCGCCTCATACATTCGTCAACTCAGGTTCACTACTTCTGTCTCCGACGTCTCACTCTTTGTGTACAAAGAGGGTGGGGACATGGCCTACTTGATGCTATACGTCGACGACATCATCCTCACCATCTCTTCGTCAACTTTTCTCCAGCGCATCATCGACAGGCTCCACTCCGAGTTCGCCATGATGGACCTTGGGGATCTCCACCAGTTCCTCAACATCTCCATCGAGCTTCCCCACCGGGATCTTCCTGTCTCAGCGATAGTACGCCGTCGAGCTTCTTCAGCGTGCAGGCATGGCCGAGTGTCACTCCACGATGACCCCTGTCGACACTCATGCCAAGATCTCCGTGGTTGTTGGTGCTCCAGTCGTCGACCCTTCCATGTACAGGAGCATCGTCGGTGCTCCCCATTACATCACACAGACTCGCCCTGATTTGGCATACGCGGTTCGGCAGGTGTGCCTTTTTATGCATGACCCACCGAGCCACATCTGGCCTTGCTCAAACAGATCTTGTGCTACTTCAAGGGCACACTTTCCTCCGATCTTCACCTGGGCGTCGGCCCCATTCAGTCTCTCACCACTTACTCGGATGCGGACTGGGCTGGGTATCCTGACTCTCGGCGCTCCACTTCGGGCTACTGCGTCCACATTGGTGACAACCTCATCTCTTGGTCCTCCAAGAGATAGACTACCTGAAAGTCGCCTAGAGGGGGGGGGGGGGGTGAATAGGCAAATCTGAATTTTATAAACTTTAAGCACAACTACAAGCCGGGGTTAGCGTTAGAAATATAATTGAGTCCGAACGAGAGGGAAAAACAAATCAACAAAGAAATAAAGCGGATGAACATGGTGATTTATTTTACCGAGGTTCGGTTCTTGCAAACCTACTCCTCGTTGAGGTGGTCACAAAGACCGGGTCTCTTTCAACCCTTTCCCTCTCTCAAACGGTCACTAAGACCGAGTGAGCCTTTCTCTTCAATCAAATGGGACACTTAGTCCACTATAAGGACCACCACAACTTAGTGTCTCTAGTTTTGATTACAAGTGAGTTGAACACAAGAGTAGAGGAAGAAGAAAAGCAATCCAAGCGCAAGAGCTCAAAAGAACACAAAAGTCTCTCTCTAGTCACTAATTTGTTTGGAGTGATTCTGGACTTGGGAGAGGATTTGATCTCTTTATTTGTGTCTTGGAATGAAGTTTAGAGCTCTTGTATGAGGTTTGATGGCTGAAAACTTGGATGCATTGAAGTGTGGTGGTTGGGGGTATTTATAGCCCCAACCACCAAAATGACCGATGGTGAAGGCTTCTGTCGTATGGCGCACCGGACAGTCCGGTGCGCCACCGGACACTGTCCGGTGCGCCAGCCACGTTACCAGGCCGTTGGGTTCCGACCGTTGGAGCTTCTGACAACTGGGCCACCGGACAGTCCAGTGGTGCCCCGGATAGTCCTGTTCACTGTCTGGTGCGCCTTCTGACGCCTGCTCTGACTTCTGCGCGCGTAGTTGCACTGTTTACTGTTTACTGTAGCGTTGCAGACGACCGTTGGCGCTTGTAGTCGTTGCTCCGCTTGGCACACCGGACAGTCTGGTGCTACACCGGACAGTCCGGTGAATTATAGCGAAGTGGCCTCCCCGAATTCCCGAAGGTGGCGAGTTTGGAGTTGAGTTCCTTGGTGCACCAGACACTGTCCGGTGTGCCAGACCAGGGCTGCCTTTCGGTTGCATTTTGCTCTTTTTATTTGAACCCTTTCTTGGACATTCTATTGGTTTGTGTTGAACCTTTGGCACCTGTAGAACTTATAATCTATAGCAAACTAGTTAGTCCAATTATTTGTGTTGGACAATTCAACCACCAAAATCATTTGGGAAAAGGTGTAAGCCTATTTCCCTTTCAATCCCCCCCTTTTTGGTGATTGATGCCAACACAAACCAAAGCAAATATATAAGTGCAGAATTGAACTAGTTTGCATAATGTAAGTGCAAAGGTTACTTGGAATTTAACCAAGATACATTTCATAAGATATGCATGGATGCTTTCTTCATATTTAACATTTTGGACCACGCTTGCACCACTTGTTTTGTTTTTTGCAAATTCTTTTTGGAAATTCTTTTCAAAGTCTTTTTGCAAATAGTCAAAGGTAAATGAAATAAGATTTTGAGAAGCATTTTCAAGATTTGAATTTTTCTCCCCCTGTTTCAAATGCTTTTCCTTTGACTAAACAAAACCCCCCTCAATCAAATTCTCCTCTTAGTGTTCAAGAGGGTTTTAGATATTAATTTTTAAATGGGTTATACCAATTTGAAAGATCTACATAATTTTGTTTCTTAGAAGCCCAAGACACCAGAGATCTTCCCAAGGACTGGCAAGTCCCTGATGTGCTCTTTCTATCAATCTTACACCCTACCCAATTAGCATCTGAATATCCAATTAAATCAAAAGTGGATCCCCTGGGGTACCAAAGGCCAAACGTTGGAGTGTAAACTAAATATCTCAAGATTCGTTTTACGACCCTAAGGTGAACTTCCTTAGGATCGGCTTGGAATCTTGCACACATGCATACAGAAAGCATAATATCCGGTCGAGATGCACATAAATAGAGTAAAGAACCTATCATCGACCGGTATACCTTTTGATCTACAGATTTACCTCCCGTGTCGAGGTCAAGATGCCCATTGCTTCCCATGGGTGTCTTGATGGGCTTGGCATCCTTCATCCCAAACTTAGTGAGTATGTCTTGAATGTACTTCGTTTGGCTAATAAAGGTGCCCTCTTGGAGTTGCTTCACTTGAAATCCTAAGAAATACTTCAACTCCCCCATCATAGACATCTCGAATTTTTGAATCATGATCCTACTAAATTCTTCACAAGTAGATTGGTTAGTAGACCCAAATATGATATCATCGACATAAATTTGGCATACAAACAAATCATTTGCAGTTGTTTTAGTGAATAGAGTAGGATCGACTTTTCCGACTTTGAAGCCATTAGCAATAAGAAAATCTCTTAGGCATTCATACCATGCTCTTGGGGCTTGCTTGAGCCCATAAAGCGCCTTAGAGAGTTTGTAAACATGGTTAGGATACTCACTATCTTCAAAGCCGGGAGGTTGCTCAACATAGACCTCCTCCTTGATTGGTCCATTGAGGAAGGCACTTTTCACGTCCATTTGATAGAGCTTAAAGCCATGGTAAGTAGCATAGGCAAGTAATATGCGAATTGACTCAAGCCTAACTACGGGTGCATAGGTTTCACCGAAATCCAAACCTTCGACTTGTGAATATCCCTTGGCCACAAGTCAGGCTTTGTTTTTTGTCACCACACCATGCTCATCTTGCTTGTTGCGGAAGACCCACTTGGTTCCTACAACATTTTGGTTAGGACGTGGAACTAAATGCCATACCTCATTCCTCGTAAAGTTGTTGAGTTCCTCTTGCATTGCCAACACCCAATCCGAATCCCTTAATGCATCTTCTACCCTGTATGGCTCAATAGAAGACACAAAGGAGTAATGTTCACAAAAATGAGCAACACGAGATCTAGTGGTTACCCCTTATGAATATCGCCGAGGATGGAGTTCACGGGGTTATCTCGTTGTATTGCTTGGTGGACTCTTGGGTGTGGTGGTCTTGGACCCTCATCATCTTCCTTGTTTTGATCATTAGCATCTCCCCCTTGATCATTGTCCTCCTCTTGAGGTGGCTCCTCTTGATCTTCATTTTCATCATCTTGGCCTTGATCCTCATCTTGAGTTGGTGGAGATGCTTGCATGGAGGAAGATGGTTGATCTTGTGCATGTGGAGGCTCTTTGGATTCCTTAGGACACACATCTCCAATGGACATGTTCCTTAGCGCGATGCACAGAGCCTCTTCATCATCTAGCTCATCAAGATCAACTTGCTCTACTTGAGAGCCGTTAGTCTCATCAAACACAATGTCACAAGAAACTCCAACTAGTCCAGTGGACTTGTTAAAGACTCTATATGCCCTTGTGTTTGAATCATAACCAAGTAAAAAGCCTTCTACAACCTTAGGAGCAAATTTAGATTTTCTACCTCTTTTAATAAGAATAAAACATTTGCTACCAAAGACTCTAAAATATGAAACATTGGGCTTTTTACCGGTTAGGAGTTCATACGATGTCTTCTTGAGGATTCGGTGAAGGTAGAGACGGTTGATGGCGTAGCAAGCGGTGTTGATTGCTTCCGTCCAAAACCGGTCCGAAGTCTTGTACTCATCAAGCATGGTCCTCGCCATGTCAAGTAGAGTTCTATTCTTTCTCTCCACTACACCATTTTGTTGTGGCGTGTAGGGAGAAGAGAACTCATGCTTGATGCCCTCGTCCTCAAGAAAACCTTCTATTTGTGAGTTCTTGAACTTTGTCCCGTTGTCGCTTCTAATCTTTTTGATCCTTAAGCCGAACTCATTTTGAGCCCGTCTCAAGAATCCCTTTAAGGTCTCTTGGATTTGAGATTTTTCTTGCAAAAAGAACACCCAAGTGAAGCGAGAATAATCATCCACAATAACAAGACAATACTTACTCCCGCTGATGCTTATGTAAGTTATCGGGCCGAATAGGTCCATGTGGAGTAGCTCAAGCGGCCTGTCGGTCGTCATGGTGTTCTTGTGTGGATGATGAACACCAACTTGTTTCCCTGCTTGACATGCGCTACAAATCCTGTCTTTCTCAAAATGAACATTGGTTAGTCCCAAAATGTGCTCTCCCTTTAGAAGCTTATGAAGATTCTTCATCCCAACATGGGCTAGTCGGTGGTGCCAGAGCCAACCCATGTTAGTCTTAGCAATTAAGCAAGTGTCGAGTTCAGCTCTATTAAAATCAACTAAGTATAGCTGACCCTCTAACACTCCCTTAAATGCTACTGAATCATCACTTCTTCTAAAGACAGTAACACCTATATCCATAAAAAGACAGTTGTAACCCATTTTGCATAATTGAGAAACAGAAACCAAGTTATAATCTAAAGAATCTACAATAAAAACATTGTAAATAGCATGGTCAGGAGATATAGCAATTTTACCAAGTCCTTTGACCAAACCTTGATTTCCATCCCCGAATGTGATAGCTCTTTGGGGATCATGGTTTTTCTCGTAGGAGGAGAACATCCTTTTCTCCCCAGTCATGTGGTTTGTGCACCCGCTATCAATTATCCAACTTGAGCCCCCGGATGCATAAACCTACAAAACAAGTTTAGGCCTTGTTCTTAGGTACCTAAACGGTCTTGGGTCCTTTGACATTAGAAACAAGCACCTTGGATACCCAAACACAAGTCTTTGACCCCTTGTGTTTGCCCCCAACATATTTGGCAACTACTTTGCTTGACTTGTTAGTGAGCACATAAGATGCATCAAAAGTCTTAAATGAAATATTAGGTTCATTTGATGCAATAGGAGTTTTCTTCTTAGGCAATTTAGCATGAGTAGATTGCCTAGAACTAGATGCCTCATCTTATACATAAAAGCATGATGAGAGCCAGAGTGAGACTTCCTAGAGTGAATTCTCCTAATTTTGTGTTCGGGATAACCGGTAGGGTATAAAATGTAACCCTCGTTATCCTAAACCATGGGAGCTTTGCCCTTAACAAAGTTGGACAATTTCTTAGGGGCATTAAGCTTGACATTGTCTCCCTTTTGGAAGCCAATACCATCCTTAATGCCTAGGCGTCTCCCACTATAGAGCATGCTTCTAGAAAATTTAAAATTTTCATTTTCCAAGTCATGCTCACTAATTTTGGCACTAAGTTGAGCTATGTGATCATTTTATTGTTTAATTAGAGCTAGGTGATCATGAATAGCATCAACATTAATGTCTCTACATCTTGTGCAAATAGTAACATGCTCAATGGTAGATGTAGAGGGTTTGCAAGTATTTAATTCAACAATCTTAGCATGTAAAATAGCATTCTCATCTCTAAGATTGGAAATAGAAACGTTGCAAACATTTAAATCTTTAGCCTTATCAATTAATTTTTCATTCTCAATTTTAAGACTAGAGAGAGATGCATTCAATTTGCCAATCTTAGCAATCAAATTAGCATTACCATTTTTAAGGTTGACAAGAGAATCATCACTAATATTTACTTTCTCAACCTTAGCAATCAATTTATCATTTTCAAATCTAAGGTTGGAAATAGTGTCATGGCAAGTGCTTAGCTCACTAGTTAATTTTCACATTTTTCTATCTCCTGAGCATAAGCATTTTTAACTTTAACATGCTTCTTGTTTTCTTTAATAAGGAAGTCCTCTTGGGTATCCAAGAGTTCATCCTTCTCATGAATGGCACTAATTAATTCATTCAATTTTTCTTTTTGTTGCATGTTTAAGTTGGCAAAAAGGGTGAGCAAATTATCCTCATCATCACTAGAGTTTTCCTCATCACTAGATGTTGCGTATTTAGTTGAGGCTCTAGATTTTACCTTCTTTTTGCCGTCCCTTGCCATGAGGCACTTGTGGCCGACGTTGGGGAAGAGAAGCCCTTTGGTGACGGCGATGTTTGCGGCATCCTCATCGGAGGAGGAGTCGGTGGAGCTCTCGTCGGAGTCCCAGTCCCGGCAAACATGGGCATCGCCGCCCTTCTTCTTGTAATACTTCTTCTTTTCTCTTCTCTTTCCCTTCTTGTCGTCGCCCCTGTCACTATCACTAGATAAAGGACATTTAGCAATAAAATGACCGGGCTTACCACATTTGTAGCACACCTTCTTGGAACGGGGCTTGTAATCTCTCCCCTTCCTTTGCTTGAGGATTTGGCGAAAGCTTTTAATGATTAAAGCCATCTCCTCATTGTCAAGCTTGGAGGCGTCGATGGGGAGCCTACTTGATGTAGACTCTTCCTTCTTCTCCTTCGTTGCTTTGAAAGCGACGGGTTGCACCTCGGGTGTGGAGGTGGCGCCTCGCTCAATGATTTGTTTGGAGCCTTTGATCATTAGCTCAAAGCTCACAAACTTTCCTATAACCTCCTCGGGAGACATTAGTTTGTATCTAGGATCACCACAAATTAATTGAACTTGTGTAGGATTAAGAAATACAAGTGATCTTAGAATAACCTTGACCATTTCATGGTCATCTCATTTGGTGCTCCCGAGGTTGCGCACTTGGTTCACCAAGGTCTTGAGCCGGTTGTACATGGCTTGTGGCTCCTCTCCTTGTTGAAGCATGAAGCGACCGAGCTCCCCCTCGATTGTTTCCCTCTTGGTGATCTTGGTCACCTCGTCTCCTTCGTGCGCGGTCTTGAGTACGTCCCAAATCTCCTTTGCACTCTTTAACCCTTGCACCTTATTATACTCCTCTTGACTTAGGGAGGCGAGGAGTATAGTAGTGGCTTGGGAGTTGAAGTGTTGGATTTGTTCGACCTCCTCCGAATCATAATCCTTGTCCCCCTTCTTTGGTACCTGCGCTCCATACTCAACAATATCCCATATGCTTTTGTGGAGTGAGGTTAGGTGATGCCTCATTTTATCACTCCATAGAATAATCTTCACCTTCAAACATAGGTGGTTTGCCTAATGGGACAGAAAGTAATGGAGTGCGTTTTGAAATACGAGGATAGCGAAGGGGCATCTTACTATACTTCCTGCGCTCATGGCGCTTAGAAGTGGCGGATGTCGATTCCGAGCCGGAGGTGGAGGGTGACGAAGAGTCGGTCTCATAGTAGACCACCTTCTTCATCTTCTTCTTCTTGTCACCCTTCCGTTGGGACTTGATGGAGGAAGAGGATTCCTCCTTGTGCTTGTGGGCGGACTCCCTTGAGTGTGTTCTCCCCGAGCTTGCGGACTTGTTGCCGGTCCCGATCTCCCTCATGGCGGATGCTCCCGACATCACTTCGAGCGGTTAGGCTCTAATGAAGTACCGGGCTCTGGTACCAATTGAAAGTCGCCTAGAGGGGGGTGAATAGGCAAATCTGAATTTTATAAACTTTAAGCACAACTACAAGCCGGGGTTAGCGTTAGAAGTATAATTGAGTCCGAACGAGAGGGAAAAACAAATCAACAAAGAAATAAAGCGGATGAACAAAGTGATTTGTTTTACCGAGGTTCGGTTCTTGCAAACCTACTCCCCGTTGAGGTGGTCACAAAGACCGGGTCTCTTTCAACCCTTTCCCTCTCTCAAACAGTCACTAAGACCGAGTGAGCCTTTCTCTTCAATCAAATGGGACACTTAGTCCACTACAAGGACCACCACAACTTGGTGTCTCTTGTTTTGATTACAAGTGAGTTGAACACAAGAGTAGAGGAAGAATAAAAGCAATCCAAGCGCAAGAGCTCAAAAGAACACAAAAGTCTATCTCTCTAGTCACTAATTTGTTTGGAGTGATTCCGGACTTGGGAGAGGATTTGATCTCTTTATTTGTGTCTTGGAATGAAGTCTAGAGCTCTTGTATGAGGTTTGATGGCTGAAAACTTGGATGCATTGAAGTGTGGTGGTTGGGGGATCTTTATAGCCCCAACCACCAAAATGACCGATGGTGAAGGCTTCTGTCGTATGGCGCACCAGACTGTCCGGTGCGCCAGCCACGTCACCAGGGCGTTGGGTTCTGACCGTTGGAGCTTCTGACAACTGGGCCACCGGACAGTCCATTGGTGCACCGGACAGGTCGTGTTCACTGTCCGGTGCGCCTTCTGACGCCTGCTCTGACTTCTGCGCGCGCAGTTGCACTGTTCACTGTTTACTGTAGCGTTGCAGACGACCGTTGGCGCTTGTAGCCGTTGCTCCGCTTGGCACACCGGACAGTCCATTACTCCACCGGATAGTCCGGTGAATTATAGCGGAGCGGCCTCCCCGAATTCCCGAAGGTGGCGAGTTTGGAGTTGAGTTCCCTGGTGCACCGGACACTGTCCGGTGGTGCACCGGACACTGTCCCGTGGCACACCGGACTGTCCGGTGCGCTAGACCAGGGCTGCCTTTCGGTTGCCTTTTGCTCTTTTTATTTGAACCCTTTCTTGGACTTTCTATTGGTTTGTGTTGAACCTTTGGCACCTGTAGAACTTATAATCTAGAGCAAACTAGTTAGTCCAATTATTTATGTTGGGCAATTTAACCACCAAAATCATTTGGGAAAAGGTGTAAGCCTATTTCCCTTTCACTACCGTCTCCCGGTCCAGCATGGAGGCTGAGTACCAGGTCGTGGCCCACGCTGTTGCTGAGTG
Source organism: Zea mays (assembly GCF_902167145.1). NCBI lineage: Eukaryota > Viridiplantae > Streptophyta > Magnoliopsida > Poales > Poaceae > Zea > Zea mays. Next base: position 66,823,725 of record NC_050096.1, on the reverse strand, counting down.
TTGCTAGTTGCGATAGCTTCTTGAGGAACTCCACGTGTCGATTACTTCTGCAACGGTCGTCTACTGTGACAACGTGACTGTTGTCTACATGGTAGCCAATCCCATTCACCACCACCGCACTAAGCACATCGAGATCAACATTCACTTCGTCCGTGAGAAGGTTGCTCTTGGACAAGTGCGCATGCTTCATGTCCCATCTTCTCATCAGTTCGCGGACATCATGACCAAAGGCTTTACTGTATAGCTCTTCAATGAGTTCAAATCTAGTCTTTGCGTCTGGGACCCTCCCGCTGCGACTGCGGGCGGGTGTTAGACATATATGTAAAGTACAGTCATACATAGCCTAGTATAGACTGACTATAGTATTCCTTGTATAAGGTTATAGTTTTCCCTGTTTAGGACATTGCATACTTGTACTCCAAGCTACTTTGGCTATATATATGAGAGATCACCCTCCCTCATAGGGTGTGGTGTCTTCCCAATTCTATTTCTCTACACTTAGTCAGTTTTAGCTCTTCCTATTTAGATCTTTAGCCCCTAAAGTAACTAAAATTTAGTCACTTTTATTTTAGTTCCTAAGATCCAAACATGCATTTACACAATAGGAAAGACATGCGCCTAAGATGGATCTAGTAAGGGTCTTTCCTCTCCGTCCACATCTAGCATGTTTCACTGTCGTCCTACTTTATGGGATCTCCAATCACATAGGATACCTCAGGATGTCCCCCATTTCCGCCTTTGGTGCTACTTCTTCGCGGTCGAGTTGCTCCGCAAGCGGCCGACGTTGGACGACCTAGCAATGTGACCCAAATCGGTGCGTGGCCATCCATCTGCAAGGCACGATCCAAGGGATACATCCCGCTGCGGTTATGCTCATCCAACAAGGGCTGGCATGGCTAGTGGTTCTGAAAGTCGCCTAGAGGGGGGTGAATAAGCAAAACCTGAAATTTATAATCTTAAACACACACTAAGGCAGGGGGTTAGCGTTAGAATTAAATCCAAGTCCGAAAGATTGTTTCTCTTGCTAAGAGTTGCTCAAAGAATGCGGATGATGTATGGGAGCAAACTCAAATCAATACTAGCAAGGAAACGTTAGAGAGAGGAAAGGGGGCAAACAAATCAAGCGAGAATCAAAGAGAGTAGACACGACGATTTGTTTTACCGAGGTTCAGTTCCAAAGAACCTAATCCCCGTTGAGGAGGCCACAAAGGTTGGGTCTATTTCAACCCTTTCCCTCTCTCTCAAACGGTCACTAAGACCAAGTGGGCCTTCTCCTTAATCAAACGGGTCAGTAAGACCCCGCAAGGACCACCACACTCTTGGTGTCTCTTGCTTAGCTTTACAAGCACTTAGAAAAAGAGTGAGGAAGGAAGAAAGGCAATCCAAGCGACAAGAGCACAAATAAACACAAAAAACTCTCTCTCTCTCAAGTCACTAAGTGGTTGAGTTGAATTTGGGACTTGGAGAGGATTTAATCTTTGGAATTGTGTCTTGGAGTGAATGTTATAGCTCTTGTATTGAATGTGAACTTCAGAAAGCTTGGATCGCTTTGAATGAGGTGGTTGGGGGTATTTATAGCCCCCAACCACTTCCTAGCCATTGCTGGCGATGGGCGCACCGGACAGTCCGGTGGCGCACCAAACAGTCACTATTCACTATCCGGTGCGCGCCACGTCAGCGCGTCCGTTAGGGTTTGGATAGTTGACCGTTGGAGAGCCTTGTCTTTTTGCTGCACTGGACAGTCCGGTGCCACACCGGACAGTCCGGTGACTTCTGACTTCTGCAGTCTGACTTCTGTCGTGGCACTGTTCATCACCGACATCTCCGTAGTCGACCGTTGGCGTGCAGGGAGCTGTTGCTCCGCTAGCTCACCGGACAGTCCGGTGGCACACCGAACAGTCCGGTGAATTATAGCGGAGCGCGCCTTTGAATTCCCGAGTGGCCTGTTCGAAGGACGTCTGGCCTGGTGCACTGGACACTGTCCGGTGCGCCAAAAATCAGCACACCCGAAGTCTTGCTCTAATTTTTTATTGAGTCCCTAACTGAATTTCTTTCTTGGTTTGTGTTGAACCTTATGCACCTGAGATAAATGATATCTAGACAAACTAGTTAGTCCATGTGGTTTGTGTTGTACGTCAACCACCAAAATTGATTATAGGAAATGGTTAACCCTATTTCCCTTTCAGGTTCTATTTGCGCAACCACGGGGCTCCATCTATCACCGGGCATGGCCTTCTATCCTTCCTTCCTGAGGTGCCCCTGGAGGCCCCTAAAAGCTGGGTATGGGCATCCCAAAGGATGGGGAGAAAAGAACGATCGGGGCCATTGTTGCGATGCCATTTCTTTGTGATCGTGGGGTCATGTTGACGGGTGTCATTGGGAATTACCATCGTCGGGTGGTGGATCCTCTCATGGCCAGGCGGCTACCACTGTTCAAGGCGACCATCGAGGCTCTGCCAGAGGGCACTCGGCTGAGCGCTCTGCCCCCCAGCGACGCGGAGATCGCTCGTTGGCTCACAAAGGCCATGGAAATTCGCAAAGGCGTGGATGGGGCTATCATCCCTTATGCATGTGAGATAAATGATATCTAGACAAACTAGTTAGTCCATGTGGTTTGTGTTGTACGTCAACCACCAAAATCGATCATAGGAAATGGTTAACCCTATTTCCCTTTCAATCTCCCCCTTTTTGGTGATTGATGCCAACAAAAACCAAAGCAAATATGAAGTGAAGAAATGTAACTAGTTTGCAATTGAGATAGATATGCATAGGTTACCTGGAATTATACCAATTGAAAGACTTTAAACATATGACTAAGAATGAATGGATTGTTTTCCTTTTATTTAACATTTTGGACCACATTTGCACCACTTGTTTCATTTTTGCAATTCTTTTGGAAAAATCCTTTCAAAATCTATTGCAAATAGTCAAAGGTATAAGAATATGATTGCAAGAAGCATATTTAAGTTTTGAGATTTCTCCCCTATTTCAAATGCTTTTCCTTTGACTCAAATAAAACTCCACATGAATGAATTCTCTCCTTAGCTTTCAAGAGGGTTTTGAAATAGATACCAAGTGAAATTATCCCAATTGAAATTTTTCATACTAATGTGAAGTTTTGAAGATACCAATTTGAAAAACAATTTTGAAATACCAAATCAGATACCAATTGAAAAATCACTTCACATACTCATTGAAAGTTCACTTTGAGGCTATCTCAAATACCAATTGAAATGAACATTTTGTGAAATTTCTTGAAATGGTCGTGCGGTCCTTTTGCTTTGGGCTTAATACTTTCTCCCCCTTTGGCATTAATCGCCAAAAATGTAGAACTTGAGAGCCCTTTTTACATTTTCTCCCAAGTGGTAAAATAAATGTGAGTGAAGGGTCATACCAATTGAGAGTTGTAGGGGTATCAGCAAAGGGTAAATTATACCATCAGATTTGGAGTGGAAGCCTTGTCTTTGCCGAATACTCCATTTCCCTTTCAATCTAAGACTAAGTATAAAAATACACTTGAAGGCGCATTAGTCTTAGCCTTGGCACAAGAAGAATAACAAATATGCATTTGTACCACATGAAAGAGATATGATCAAAGGTATACATGAGCTATGTATGCAATGTTTCAATCAAAGTTCCGAGAATCAAGTATATTTAGCTCATTCCTAAGTTTGCTAAAGGTTTTCTAGTCTAGTGGCTTGGTAAAGATATCAGCTAATTGGTTGTGGGTGCTCACATAAGCTATTTCGATATCCCCATTTTGTTGGTGATCTCTCAGAAAGTGATACTGAATGTCTATGTGCTTAGTGCGGTTGTGTTCAACGGGATTATCCGCCATGCGGATTGCACTCTCATTATCACATAGGAGAGGAACTTTTCTCAATTTGTAGCCATAGTCCCTAAGAGTTTGCCTCATCCAAAGTAATTGTGCACAGCAATGGCCTGCAGCAATATACTCGGCTTCGGCGGTGGAAAGAACTACGGAGTTTTGTTTCTTTGAAGCCCAAGACACCAGGGATCTTCCCAGAAATTGACAAGTCACTGATGTGTTCTTTCTATCAATTTTACATCCAGCATAGTCAGCATCGGAATACCCAATTAAATCAAAGGTAGATCCCTTGGAGTACCAAAGCCCAAACTTAGGAGTATAAACTAAATACCTCATGATTCTTTTCACGGCCCTAAGGTGAACTTCCTTAGGATTTGCTTGGAACCTTGAACACATGCATACAGAAAGCATAATATCCGGTCGAGATGCACATAAGTACAGTAAAGATCCTATCATCGACCGGTATACCTTTTGATCTACAAATTTACCTCCCGTGTCGAGGTCAAGATGCCCATTTGTTCCCATGGGTGCCTTGATAGGTTTGCCATTCTTCATCCCAAACTGAGAGCACCTAGAGGGGGGGGGGTGAATAGGTGATCCTGTGAAAATTTAAAACTTAATCCACAAAACTTGATTAGAGTTAGCACAGTTAAGCCAAGTGGCTAGAGAGGAGAACTTGCACAACATGATAACCACAAAGAGATCAACACAGAGATGACACAGTGGTTTATCCCGTGGTTCGGCCAAGTACAAAACTTGCCTACTGAGAGCACCTAGAGGGGGGGGGTGAATAGGTGATCCTGTGAAACTTGAAAACTTAAGCCACAAAGCTTGGTTAATCATTAGCACAATAAATGCCAAGTGGCTAGAGAGGAGTCAAAACACAATAACCACAATAAATCAATCACAAAGATGGCACGGTGGTTATCCCGTGGTTCGGCCAAGACCAACGCTTGCCTATTCCACGTTGTGGCGTCCCAACGGACGAGGGTTGCAATCAACCCCTCTCAAGCGGTCCAAAGACCCACTTGAATACCACAGTATTTTGCTTTGCTTATCTTTATCCCACTCGCGAGGAATCTCCACAAATTGGAGTCTCTCGCCCTTACACTTGAAGTTCACAAAGAAGCACGGAGTAAGGGAGGGAAGCAACACACACAAATCCACAGCAAAATGTGCACACACACGGCCAAGAATCGAGCTCAAAAGACTATCTCAAAGTTCTCACTAGAACAGAGCTCGAATCACTGAGAATGACAAACGACTACGCAAAGACTGAGTGTGGATGATCAAGAATGCTCTAAGGTTGCTTGGTGTTCTCCTCCATGCGCCTAGGGGTCCCTTTTATAGCCCCAAGGCAGCTAGGAGCCGTTGAGAGCAAATCGGGAAGGCCATTCTTGCCTTCTGTCGTTTGGCGCACCGGACAGTCCGGTGCACACCGGACATTGTCCGGTGCCCGATTTCTTTCCTTCTACGGCGAAGTCGACCGTTGGTGCCAGAGAGCCGTTGGCGCACCGGACACTGTCCGGTGCACACCGGACAGTTGGGTGCCCCCTTCCGACTGTTGGCTCGGCCACGTGTCGCGCGCGGATTCCGCGGTCGACCGTTGGCCCGGCCGACCGTTGGCTTCACCGGACAGTCCGGTGCACACCGGACAGTCCGGTGAATTATAGCCGTACGTCGCCGGTGAATTCCCGAGAGCGTCCAGTTCGCCCGAGCTAGTCTGGCGCACCGGACACTGTCCGGTGCACCACCAGACAGTCCGGTGCTCCAGACCGAACAGCCTTTTGGCTGTACACAGCCAACTCTTCTCTTAATCGATTTCTCCTGTTTCTAGCACTTAGACACAATACATTAGTCTTCAAAAACAATGTACTAAGGCTTAGAAACATACCTTTACTCTTGATTTGTACTTTGTCCATCCATGGGCATAGATTCACATTTAAGCACTTGTGTTGGCACTCAATCACCAAAATACTTAGAAATGGCCCAAGGGCACAATTCCCTTTCAATCTCCCCCTTTTTGGTGATTTATGACAACACAACATAAAGCAACTAGAACAAGTGCAATATCACTTCAAATAAAACTCAAATTTATTTTGATTCAATTTTGGCATATATGGATCATCCTTTGCCACCACTTGGTTTGTTTTTGCAAATCAAACTCAAATCTCAATCTCTAAGTCAAACACACATGTTGAAGCATAAAGAGAGTCATTCCAAAAGAGATTGATCAAAGATTTCAAAAACTCCCCCTTTTTCCCATAATCAACACTTCTCCCCACAAAAAGCCAACTTTTGACAAGAGAGACAATAAAAGAGTTTTGTCAAAACAAAAAGCTCTATTCTACTATTTTCAAAGTTTCTCAAGTGGTAGCTGATCCATTTATTGCTTTGGCCTTTATTTTCTCCCCCTTTGGCATCAAGCACCAAAACAGAATCAATCTTGGCCCTGTAACCCCATTGCCTCACCAAAATCTTCAATTAAGAGCAAATAGGCAATAAGAGTTTAAAGATGAACTTGGAATAAGTTACCCTCTCATCGGAGTGTAGTGGAAGTCTTTCATGGTCCAAGTCCACCTTTTCCCTTTCAATTCTCCTTCGAGACTAAATCAAGCAAACTCAAGCATATGGTTAGTCTCAAAGGGTCAAGTTGTAACACATCTCCCCCTAAAACTGTGCATCACTTTGCAACGGACTTGTGAGGTCCAGGGAGTGTTTGTACAACTTGAGCACCATACTAAGCAACAAAATGCAAAAAGGAACATGATCAAAGGCATAAACACATGTATGCTATAATTCAATCCAAGTTCCGCGAATCTAAGACATTTAGCTCACTACGCAGCCTGCAAAAGGTCTTCTCATCTAGAGGCTTGGTAAAGATATCGGCTAGCTGGTTCTCGGTGCTAACATGAAACACTTCGATATCTCCCTTTTGCTGGTGGTCTCTCAGAAAGTGATGCCGAATGTCAATGTGCTTTGTGCGGCTGTGTTCAACAGGATTTTCCGCCATGCGGATAGCACTCTCATTGTCACATAGGAGTGGGACTTTGCTCAGATTGTAGCCAAAGTCCCGGAGGGTTTGCCTCATCCAAAGTAGTTGCGCGCAACACTGTCCTGCGGCAACATACTCGGCCTCAGCGGTGGATAGGGCAACGGAGGTTTGTTTCTTAGAGTTCCACGACACCAGGGACCTTCCTAAGAATTGGCACGTCCCTGATGTACTCTTCCTATCGACCTTACATCCAGCATAGTCGGAATCTGAGTATCCAACCAAGTCAAAGGTAGACCCCTTTGGATACCAGAGCCCGAAGCCAGGCGTAGCAACCAAATATCTAAGAATTCGCTTCACCGCCACTAAGTGACACTCCTTAGGATCGGATTGAAATCTAGCACACATGCATACGCTAAGCATAATATCCGGTCTACTAGCACATAAATAAAGTAAAGACCCTATCATTGACCGGTATGCTTTTTGATCAACGGACTTACCTCCTTTGTTGAGGTCGGTGTGTCCGTCAGTCCCCATCGGAGTCTTTGCGGGCTTGGCGTCCTTCATCCCAAACCGCTTTAGCAGATCTTGCGTGTACTTCGTTTGGGAGATGAAGGTGCCGTCCTTGAGTTGCTTCACTTGGAACCCAAGGAAGTAGTTCAACTCGCCCATCATCGACATCTCGAATTTCTGCGTCATCACCCTGCTAAACTCTTCACAAGACTTTTGGTTAGTAGAACCAAATATTATGTCATCGACATAAATTTGGCACACAAACAAATCACCATTACATGTCTTAGTAAAAAGAGTTGGATCGGCTTTCCCAACCTTGAACGCATTAACAATTAGAAAGTCTCTAAGGCATTCATACCATGCTCTTGGGGCTTGCTTAAGTCCATAGAGCGCCTTAGAGAGCTTACACACATGGTCAGGGTACCGTTCATCCTCGAAGCCAGGGGGTTGCTCCACGTACACCTCCTCTTTGATTGGCCCGTTGAGGAAAGAGCTCTTCACATCCATTTGGTACAACCTGAAAGAATGGTGAGCGGCATATGCTAGCAAGATACGAATTGATTCTAGCCTAGCCACAGGAGCGAATGTCTCCTCAAAGTCCAAACCTGCGACTTGGGCATAACCTTTTGCCACAAGTCGAGCCTTGTTCCTTGTCACCACTCCATGCTCGTCTTGTTTGTTGCGGAACACCCACTTGGTTCCCACAACATTTTGCTTAGGACGAGGCACCAGCGTCCAAACTTCATTCCTCTTGAAGTTGTTGAGCTCCTCCTGCATGGCCAACACCCAGTCCGGATCTAGCAAGGCCTCCTCTACCCTGAAAGGCTCAATAGAAGAGACAAAGGAGTAATGCTCACAAAAACTAACTAATCGAGATCGAGTAGTTACTCCCTTGCTAATGTCACCCAAAATTTGGTCGACGGGATGATCCCTTTGAATGAACGCTCGAACTTGGGTTGGAGGTGCCGGTTGCGCTTCTTCCTCCATAACACGATCATCTTGTGCCCCCCCTTGATCACACGCCTCCTTTTGATGAACCTGTTCATCGTCTTGAGTTGGGGGATGCACCATGGTTGAGGAAGAAGGTTGATCTTGCTCCAATTGTTCCTGTGGTCGCACATCACCAATCGCCATGGTGCGCATAGCGGCCGTTGGAACGTCTTCTTCATCTACATCATCAAGATCAACAACTTGCTCTCTTGGAGAGCCATTAGTCTCATCAAATACAACGTCGCTAGAGACTTCAACCAAACCCGATGATTTGTTGAAGACTCTATACGCCTTTGTATTTGAGTCATAACCTAACAAAAACCCTTCTACAACTTTGGGAGCAAACTTAGAATTTCTACCCTTCTTTACTAGAATGTAGCACTTGCTCCCAAATACACGAAAGTAAGATACATTGGGTTTGTTACCGGTTAGTAGCTCATACGAGGTCTTCTTGAGGAGGCGATGAAGGTAGACCCTGTTGATGGCGTGGCAAGCCGTGTTCACGGCTTCCGACCAGAAACGCTCGGGGGTCTTGAATTCTCCAAGCATCGTCCTCGCCATATCGATTAGCGTCCTGTTCTTCCTCTCTACCACACCATTTTGCTGTGGTGTGTAGGGAGCGGAGAACTCGTGCTTGATCCCTTCCTCCTCAAGGAACTCCTCCACTTGAAGGTTCTTGAACTCGGACCCGTTGTCGCTCCTTATCTTCTTCACCTTGAGCTCAAACTCATTTTGAGCTCTCCTGAGGAAGCGCTTGAGGGTCCCTTGGGTTTCAGATTTATCCTGCAAAAAGTATACCCAAGTGAAGCGGGAAAAGTCATCAACAATAACTAGACCATACTTACTTCCTCCTATGCTTAGATAGGCGACGGGTCCGAAGAGGTTCATATGTAGTAGCTCCAAGGGTCTTGAAGTGGTCATCACATTCTTGCTGTGATGCGCTCCTCCCACTTGTTTACCTGCTTGACAAGCTGCACAAGGTCTATCTTTTTCGAAATGCACATTAGTCAAACCTATCACGTGTTCTCCCTTTAGAAGCTTGTGAAGGTTCTTCATCCCCACATGTGCTAAGCGGCGATGCCACAGCCAGCCCATGCTAGTCTTAGCAATTAAGCATGCATCTAGACCGGCCTCCTCTTTTGCAAAATCAACTAAATAAAGTTTGCCGTCTAATACACCCTTAAATGCTAGTGAACCATCACACCTTCTAAAGACAGACACATCTACATTTGTGAATAGACAGTTATATCCCATATTGCATAATTGACTAACAGATAGCAAGTTATAACCAAGAGACTCAACTAAAAACACATTAGAGATAGAATGCTCATTAGATATTGCATTTTTACCTAACCCTTTTACCTTGCCTTGATTCCCATCACCGAATATTATTGAATCTTGGGAATCCTTATTCTTGACGTAGGAGGTGAACATATTCTTCTCCCCTGTCATATGGTTTGTGCATCCGCTGTCGATAATCCAGCTTGAACCCCCGGATGCATAAACCTGCAAGGCAAATTTAGGCTTGGGTCTTAGGTACCCAACTCCTGTTGGGTCCTACAAGGTTAGCACAAATATCCTTAGGGACCCAAATGCAAGTTTTGTCTCCCTTGCATCTTGCCCCTAATTTTCTAGCAACTATCTTCCTATCCTTTCTACAAATAGCAAAGGAAGCATTTAAAGCATGATATATTGTAGAAGGTTCATTAACTTTCCTAGGAACATTAACAACATTTCTCCTAGGCATATTATGAACAACATTTCTTCTACCAACATTTCTATCATGCACATAAGAGAAACTAGAAGCAAACATGGCATGAGAATCAAAGGCATCATATGCATTACAACTCCTATAAGCATTTCTAGATTGTCTCCTATCATGGTACATAAAGGCATGGTTCTTTTGCACATTACTAGCCATAGGGGCCTTCCCTTTCTCCTTGGCGGAGATGGGAGCCTTATGGCTTGTCAAGTTCTTGGCTTCCCTCTTGAAGCCAAGCCCATCCTTAATTGAGGGGTGTCTACCAATTGTGTAGGCATCCCTTGCAAATTTTAACTTATCAAATTCACTTTTGCTAGTCTTAAGTTGGGCATTAAGACTAGCCAATTCATCATTTAGTTTGGAAATTGAAACTAGGTGTTCACTACAAGCATCAATGTCAAAATCTTTACACCTAGTGCAAATCACAACATGTTCTACACAAGATGTTAATTTACTAGATTTTTCTAGTTTAGCATTTAAATCATCATTTATGCTTTTTAAACTAGAAATTGAATCATGACATGTAGACAACTCACAAGAAAGCATTTCATTTCTCTTAATCTCTAAAGCAAGTGATTTTTGTGCTTCTACAAATTTGTCATGTTCTTCATACAACAAATCCTCTTGCTTTTCTAAAAGCCTATTCTTATCATTCAAGGCATCAATCAATTCATTAATTTTATCTACCTTGGTTCTATCTAGGCCCTTAAACAAGTATGAATAGTCTATGTCATCATCATCACTAGACTCATCCTCACTAGAAGAAGCATAAGTAGAGTTTCGAGTACTTACTTTCTTCTCCTTAGCCATGAGGCATGTGTGACGCTCGTTGGGGAAGAGGGATGACTTGTTGAAGGTGGTGGCAGCGAGTCCTTCATTGTCGGAGTCGGAAGAGGTGCAATCCGAATCCCACTCCTTTCCAAGATGTGCCTCGCCCTTGGCCTTCTTGTAATTCTTCTTCTTTTCCCTCTTGTTCCCCTGTTCCTGGTCACTATCGTTATCGGAGCAGTTAGCGATAAAATGACCAATCTTACCGCACTTGAAGCATGAGCGCTTCCCCTTTGTCTTGGTCTTGCTTGGCTGCCCCTTGTGACCCTTTAACACCGTCTTGAAGCGTTTGATGATGAGAGCCATCTCTTCATCATTTAGCCCGGCCGCCTCAATTTGCGCTACCTTGCTAGGTAGTGCCTCCTTGCTTCTTGTTGCCTTGAGGGCAATGGGTTGAGGCTCATGGATTGGACCATTCAACGCGTCGTCCACGTACCTCGCCTCCTTGATCATCATTCGCCCGCTTACAAATTTTCCAAGGACTTCTTCAGGCGACATTTTGGTGTACCTGGGATTCTCACGAATATTATTCACCAAATGAGGATCAAGAACGGTAAAGGACCTTAGCATTAGGCGGACGACGTCGTGGTCCGTCCATCGTGTGCTCCCGTAGCTCCTTATTTTGTTGATAAGGGTCTTGAGCCGGTTGTATGTTTGGGTTGGCTCCTCGCCCCTTATCATCGCGAATCGTCCAAGCTCGCCCTCCACCAACTCCATCTTGGTGAGCAAGGTGACATCATTCCCCTCATGAGAGATCTTGAGGGTGTCCCAGATCTGCTTGGCATTGTCCAAGCCGCTCACCTTATGGTACTCGTCCCTGCACAAAGAGGCTAGCAACATAGTAGTAGCTTGTGCATTTTTATGAATTTGTTCATTAATAAACAAAGGGCTATCCGAGCTATCAAATTTCATTCCACTTTCCACAATCTCCCAAATGCTTGGATGGAGAGAAAACAGGTGAGTACGCATTTTGTGGCTCCAAAATCCGTAGTCCTCTCCATCAAAGTGAGGGGGCTTGCCAAGTGGAATGGGGAGCAGATGAGCATTTGAGCTATGCGGAATGCGAGAATAATCGAAAGAAAAGTTTGAGTTAACCGTCTTTCGTCTATCGTCGTCGTCGTTGTCCTTTTGGGAAGAAGAGGACTCGTCGCTGTCGTCGTAGTAGACGATCTCCTTGATGCGTCTTGTCTTCTTCTTCTTCCCATCTTTTCGCTTGTGGCCCGAGCCCGAGTCGGTAGGCTTGTCCTCTTTGGGCTCGTTGATGAAGGACTCCTTCTCTTTATCGTTGATCACGATACCCTTCCCCTTAGGATCCATCTCTTCGGGCGGTTAGTCCCTTTGTGAAGAGAACGACTCCGATACCAATTGAGAGCACCTAGAGGGGGGGGGGTGAATAGGTGATCCTGTGAAACTTGAAAACTTAAGCCACAAAGCTTGGTTAATCGTTAGCACAATAAATGCCAAGTGGCTAGAGAGGAGTCAAAACACAATAACCACAATAAATCAATCACAGAGATGGCACGGTGGTTATCCCGTGGTTCGGCCAAGACCAACACTTGCCTATTCCACGTTGTGGTGTCCCAACGGACGAGGGTTGCAATCAACCCCTCTCAAGCGGTCCAAAGACCCACTTGAATACCACGGTGTTTTGCTTTGCTTATCTTTATCCCACTCGCGAGGAATCTCCACAAATTGGAGTCTCTCGCCCTTACATTTGAAGTTCACAAAGAAGCACGGAGTAAGGGAGGGAAGCAACACACACAAATCCACAGCAAAATGTGCACACACACGGCCAAGAATCAAGCTCAAAAGACTATCTCAAAGTTCTCACTAGAACGGAGCTCGAATCACTGAGAATGACAAACGACTGCGCAAAGACTGAGTGTGGATGATCAAGAATGCTCTAAGGTTGCTTGGTGTTCTCCTCCATGCGCCTAGGGGTCCCTTTTATAGCCCCAAGGTAGCTAGGAGCCGTTGAGAGCAAATCTGGAAGGCCATTCTTGCCTTCTGTCGTTTGGCGCACCGGACAGTCCGGTGCACACCGGACATTGTCCGGTGCCCGATTTCTTTCCTTCTACGGCGAAGTCGACCGTTGGCGCCAGAGAGCCGTTGGCGCACCGGACACTGTCCGGTGCACACCGGACAGTCCGGTGCCCCCTTCCGACCGTTGGCTCGGCCACGTGTCGCGCGCGGATTCCGCGGCCGACCGTTGGCCCGGCCGACCGTTGGCTTCACCGGACAGTCCGGTGCACACCGGACAGTCCGGTGAATTATAGCCGTACGTCGCCGGTGAATTCCCGAGAGCGGCCAGTTCGCCCGAGCTAGTCTGGCGCACCGGACACTGTCCGGTGCACCACCGGACATTCTGGTGCTCCAGACCGAGCAACCTTTTGGCTGTACACAACCAACTCTTCTCTTAATCGATTTCTCCTGTTTCTAGCACTTAGACACAATACATTAGTCTTCAAAAACAATGTACTAAGGCTTAGAAACATACCTTTACTCTTGATTTGCACTTTGTCCATCCATGGGCATAGATTCACATTTAAGCACTTGTGTTGGCACTCAATCACCAAAATACTTAGAAATGGCCCAAGGGCACAATTCCCTTTCACCTACTCCACGTTGTGGCGTCCCAACGGACGAGAGTTGCACTCAACTCCTCTCAAGTGATCCAATGATCAACTTGAATACCACGGTGTTTTGCTTTTCTTTTCTTACCCCGTTCGCGAGGAATCTCCACAACTTGGAGCCTCTCGCCCTTACACTTTGATGTTCACAAAGAAGCACGGAGTAAGGGAGGGATGAGCAACTCACACAAGACACAAAGATCACAGCAAATACGCACACACAAGACCCAGACTTGAGCTCAAGAGACTATCACAAGTTTCACACTAGAACGGAGCTCAAATCACTAAGAATGTCGAACAAGTGCGCAAGAATGGAGTGTGAGTGATCAACAATGCTCAAAGGATGCTTGGTGTTCTCCTCCATGCGCCTAGGGGTCCCTTTTTTATAGCCCCAAGGCAGCTAGGAGCCGTTGAGAGCAATCTGGGAAGGCAATTCTTGCCTTCTGTCGCCTGGCGCACTGGACAGTCCGGTGCACCACCGGACACTGTCCGGTGCGGATCTCCTTCCTTATTTGGCGAAGCCGACCGTTGGCATCCTTGGAGCCGTTGGCGCACCGGACACTGTCCGGTGCACACCGGACAGTCCGGTGCCCCCTACTAGCCGTTGGCTCGGCCACGTGTCCCGCGCGGATCGCGCTGCCGACCGTTGGCCCGGTCGACCGTTGGCTCACCGGACAGTCCGGTGCACACCGGACAATCCGGTGAATTATAGCCGTACGCCGTTAATTTCTTCCCGAGAGCAGCAAGTTCGCCTGAGCCAGTCTGGCGCACCGGACACTGTCCGGTGCACCACCGGACAGTCCGGTGCACCCAGACAGAACTGGCTTTGGTTGAACAAGGCCATCTCTTCTCCAATTCGATTTCTCCTGTTTCCAGCACTTAGACACATACATTAGTCGATTTCTCCTTTTTGGTGATTTATGCCAACACAACATAAAGCAAGTAGAACAAGTGCAAAATCACTTCAAATAAGAACTCAAAATTGTTTTGATTCAAATTTGACATATATGGATCATTCTTTGCCACCACTTGGTTTGTTTTTGCAAATCAAACTCAATTTCCTATCTCTAAGTCGAACACACATGTTGAAACATAAAGAGAGATATTTCACGAGAAATTGATCAAGGATTCAAAAACTCCCCCTTTTTCCCATAATTAAACCTTCTCCCCACAGGAGACCAACTTTTGACAATAAGAGCAAATAAGGGTACTACTATTTTGAAAATAAGAGTACTACTATTTTCAAAATTCACAAGTGGTAGCTGATCCATTTATTTCTTTGGCCTTATTTTCTCCCCCTTTGGCATCAAGCACCAAAACGGGATCAATTTTGGCCCTTTAACCCCATTGCCTCACCAAAATCTTCAACTAAGAGTAAAAAGGCAATAAGAGTACTAAGATGAACTTGGAAGAAGTTACTCTTTCATCGGAGTGCAGTGGAAGTTTTGCATGGTCCAAGTCCACCTTTTCCCTTTCAAACCACCTTTGAGACTAAATTAAGCAAACTCAAGCACACATTTAGTCTCAAAAGGTCAAGTTGTAGCACATCTCCCCCGAAATTTGTGCATCACTTGCAAATGGACTTGTAAGGTCCGGGGAGTGCTTGTACAACTTGAGCACCATAAGTAAACAACAAAATGCATAAGGAACATGATCAAGGCATAAACACATGTATGCTATAAATCAATCCAAGTTCCGCGAATCTAAGACATTTAGCTCACTACGCAACCTGCAGAAGGTCTGCTCATCTAAAGGCTTGGTAAAGATATCGGCTAGCTGGTTCTCGGAGCTAACATGAAACACTTCGATATCTCCCTTTTGCTGGTGGTCTCTCAAAAAGTGATGCCGGATGTCTATGTGCTTTGTGCGGCTGTGTTCAACAGGATTATCCGCCATGCGGATAGCACTCTCATTATCACATAGGAGTGGGACTTTGCTCAAATTGTAGCCAAAGTCCCTGAGGGTTTGCCTCATCCAAAGTAGTTGCGCGCAACATTGTCCTGCGGCAACGTACTCGGCCTCAGCGGTGGATAGGGCAACGGAAGTTTGTTTCTTAGAACTCCATGACACCAGGGACCTTCCTAAGAATTGGCACGTCCCCGATGTACTCTTCCTATCGACCTTACATCCAGCATAGTCGGAGTCTGAATATCCAATCAAGTCAAAGGTAGACCCCTTTGGATACCAGATCCCGAAGCAAGGCGTAGCGACTAAATATCTAAGAATTCGCTTCACCGCCACTAAGTGACACTCCTTAGGATCGGATTGAAATCTAGCACACATGCATACGCTAAGCATAATATCCGGTCTACTAGCACATAAATAAAGTAAAACCCTATCATTGACCGGTATGCCTTTTGATCAACGGACTTACCTCCTTTGTTGAGGTCGATGTGTCCGTCGGTTCCCATTGGAGTCTTTGCGGGCTTGGCGTCCTTCATCCCAAACCTCTTGATCAAATCTTGTGTGTACTTCGTTTGGGAGATGAAGGTCCCATCCTTGAGTTGCTTCACTTGGAACCCAAGGAAGTAGCTTAACTCGCCCATCATCGACATCTCGAACTTTTGAGTCATCACCCTGCTAAACTCTTCACAAGACTTTTGGTTAGTAGAACCAAATATTATGTCATTGACATAAATTTGGCACACAAAGAGGTCACCATCGCAAGTCTTAGTAAAAAGAGTTGGATCGGCCTTCCCAACCTTGAAAGCATTAGCAATTAAAAAGTCTCTAAGGCATTCATACCATGCTCTTGGGGCTTGCTTAAGTCCATAGAGCGCCTTAGAGAGCTTACACACGTGGTCGGGATACTGTTCATCCTCGAAGCCAGGGGGTTGCTCCACGTACACCTCCTCCTTGATTGGCCCGTTGAGGAAAGCGCTCTTCACATCCATCTGGAACAACCTAAAAGAATGGTGAGCGGCATATGCTAGCAAAATACGAATGGACTCTAGCCTAGCCACAGGAGCAAAAGTCTCCTCAAAGTCCAAACCTACGACTTGGGCATAACCTTTTGCCACAAGTCGAGCCTTGTTCCTTGTCACCACCCCGTGCTCGTCTTGTTTGTTGCGGAACACCCACTTGGTTCCCACAACATTTTGCTTGGGACGAGGCACCAATGTCCAAACTTCATTCCTCTTGAAGTTGTTGAGCTCCTCTTGCATGGCCAACACCCAGTCCGGATCTAGCAAGGCCTCTTCTACCCTGAAAGGCTCAATAGAAGAGACAAAGGAGTAATGCTCACAAAAATTAACTAATCGAGACCGAGTAGTTACTCCCTTGCTAATGTCACCCAAAATTTGGTCGACGAGATGATCCCTTTGAATCATCGCTCGAACTTGGGTTGGAGGTGCCGGTTGCGCTTCTTCCTCCATTACATGATCATCTTGTGCTCCCCCTTGATCACACGCCTCCTGTTCATCATCTTGAGTTGGGGGATGCACCATTGTTGAGGAAGAAGGTTGATCTCGTTCATCTTGTTCCTGTGGCCGCACATCTCCAATCGCCATGGTGTGTATTGCGGCCGTTGGAACTTCTTCTTCATCTACATCATCAAAATCAACAACTTGCTCTCTTGAAGAGCCATTAGTCTCATCAAATACAACGTCGCTAGAGACTTCAACCAAACCCGATGATTTGTTGAAGACTCTATACGCCTTTGTATTTGAGTCATAACCTAACAAAAACCCTTCTACGGCTTTGGGAGCAAATTTGGAATTCCTACCCTTCTTCACTAGAATGTAGCATTTACTCCCAAAAACTCGAAAATACGAAACATTGGGTTTGTTACCGGTTAGTAGCTCGTATGACGTCTTCTTGAGGAGGCGATGAAGGTAGACCCAGTTGATGGCGTGGCAAGCCGTGTTCACGGCTTCCGACCAAAAGCGCTTGGGGGTCTTGAACTCTCCAAGCATCGTCCTCGCCATGTCTATAAGCGTCCTGTACTTCCTCTCTACCACACCATTTTGCTGTGGTGTGTAGGGAGCGGAGAATTCGTGCTTGATCCCTTCCTCCTCAAGGTACTCCTCTACTTGAAGGTTCTTGAACTCGGACCCATTGTCGCTCCTTATCTTCTTCACCTTGAGCTCAAACTCGTTTTGAGCTCTCCTTAGGAAGCGCTTGAGGGTCCCTTGGGTTTCAGATTTATCCTGCAAAAAGAATACCCAAGTGAAGCGGGAAAAGTCATCAACAATAACTAGTCCATACTTAATTCCTCCTATGCTTAGATAGGCAACGGGTCCGAAGAGGTCCATATGTAGCAGCTCTAGAGGTCTTGATGTGGTCATCACATTCTTGCTATGATGCGCTCCTCCCACTTGTTTACCTGCTTGACAAGCTGCACAAGGTCTATCTTTTTCGAAAGTAACATTGGTTAGACCTATCACGTGTTCTCCCTTTAGAAGCTTGTGAAGGTTCTTCATCCCCACATGTGTTAAGCGGCGATGCCACAGCCAGCCCATGCTAGTCTTAGCAATTAAGCATGCATCTAGACCGGCCTCCTCTTTTGCAAAATCAACTAAATAAAGTTTGCCGTCTAATACACCCTTAAAAGCTAATGAACCATCACTTCTTCTAAAGACAGACACATCTACATTTGTGAATAGACAATTATATCCCATTTTGCATAATTGACTAACAGATAACAAATTATATCCAAGAGACTCAACTAAAAACACATTAGATATAGAGTGCTCGGATGAAATAGCAATTTTACCTAACCCTTTTACCTTGCCTTGATTCCCATCACCGAATATTATTGAATCTTGGGAATCCTTGTTTTTGACGTAGGAGGTGAACATCTTCTTCTTCCCCGCCATATGGTTTGTGCATCCGATGTCGATAATCCAACTTGAACCCCCGGATGCATAAACCTGCAAGGCAAATTTAGGCTTGGGTCTTAGGTACCCAACTCTTTTTGGGTCCTACAAGGTTAGTCACAATTGTCTTAGGGACCCAAATGCAAGTTTTATCTCCCTTGCATCTTGCCCCTAACTTCCTAGCAATCACCTTTTTATTCTTTCTACAAATGGCAAATGAAGCATTGCAAGCATGATATATTGTAGAAGGTTCATCAACTTTCCTAGGAACATTAACAACATTTCTCCTAGGCATATGAACAACATATGTCCTAGACATATCTCTACCATGCATATAGGTAGAACTAGAAGCAAACATGGCATGAGAGTCAAGAGCATCATAAGCATTACAACTCCTATAAGACTGTCTTCTATCATGGTACATAAAAGCATGGTTCTTTTTAGCACTACTAGCCATAGGGGCCTTCCCTTTCTCCTTGGCGGAGATGGGAGCCTTATGGCTTGTTAAGTCCTTGGCTTCCCTCTTGAAGCCAAGTCCATCCTTAATTGAGGGGTGTCTACCAATCGTGTAGGCATCCCTTGCAAATTTTAGCTTGTCAAATTCATTCTTGCTAGTCTTAAGTTGGGCATTAAGACTAGCCAATTCATCATTCAATTTGGAAATTGAAACTAGGTGTTCACTACAGGCATCAATGTCAAAATCTTTACACCTATTGCAAATCATAACATGTTCTACACAAGAGTTAGATTTACTAGCTATTTCTAGCTTAGCATTCAAATCATCATTTATGCTCCTTAAGCTATAAATTGTCTCATGGCAAGAAGATAGTTCACAAGAAAACATTTCATTTCTTTTAACTTCTAAAGCATGAGATTTTTGTGCCTCTACAAATTTGCCATGCTCTTCATATAAAAGGTCCTCTTGTTTCTCTAAAAGTCTATCCTTTTCATTCACGGCATCAATCAATTCATTAATCTTATCTATTTTAGTTCTATCCAATCCCTTGAACAAACTAGAGTAATCATTTCTTCATCACTGGACTCATTATCACTAGAAGAATCATAAGTGGCATTGTTTCGAGTACATACCTTCTTCTCCTTCGCCATGAGGCATGTGTGGCGCTTGTTGGGGAAGAGGGATGACTTGTTGAAGGTGGTGGCGGCGAGTCCTTCATTGTCGGAGTCGGATGACGAACAATCCGAGTCCCACTCCTTGCCAAGGTGTGCCTCGCCCTTAGCCTTTTTGTATGCCTTCTTCTTCTCCCTCTTGTTCCCCTGTTCCTGGTCACTATCATTATCGGGGCAGTTAGCGATAAAATGACCAATCTTACCACACTTGAAGCATGAGCGCTTCCCCTTTGTCTTGGTCTTGCTTGGCTGCCCCTTGTGACCCTTTAGCGCCGTCTTGAAGCGCTTGATGATGAGAGCCATCTCTTCATCATTTAGCCCTGCCGCCTCAACTTGTGCCACCTTGCTAGGTAGCGCCTCCTTGCTTCTTGTTGCCTTGAGAGCAAAGGGTTGAGGCTCATTGATTGGACCATTCAATGTGTCGTCCACGTATCTCGCCTCCTTGATCATCATTCGCCCGCTCACGAACTTCCCAAGAACTTCTTCGGGCGACATCTTGGTGTACCTAGGATTTTCATGAATATTGTTCACCAGATGTGGATCAAGTACAGTAAAGGACCTTAGCATTAGGCGAACGACGTCGTGGTCCGTCCATCGCGTGCTTCCGTAGCTCCTTATTTTGTTGATGAGGGTCTTGAGCCGGTTGTATATTTGGGTTGGCTCCTCGCCCCTTATCATTGCAAATCTCCCGAGCTCGCCCTCTACAAACTCCATCTTGGTGAGCAAGGTGACGTCGTTCCCCTCATGAGAGATCTTGAGGGTGTCCCAGATCTGCTTGGCATTGTCCAAGCCGCTCACCTTATGATACTCTTCCCTGCACAAGGAGGCTAACAACACAGTAGTAGCTTGTGCATTTTTATGAATCTGTTCATTAATAAATATAGGACTATTCGAGCTATCAAATTTCATTCCATTCTCAACAATCTCCCATATACTTGGATGGAGAGAGAACAGGTGACTACGCATTTTGTGACTCCAAAATCCGTAGTCCTCCCCATCAAAGTGTGGAGGTTTGCCAAGAGGGATGGAAAGCAAATGTGCATTTGAGCTATGCGGAATACGAGAGTAATCGAAAGAAAAGTTCGAATTAACCGTCTTTCTTTTGTCGTAGTCGTTGTCGTCGTTGTCCTTTTGGGAAGAAGTGGACTCATCGCTGTCGTCATAGTAGACGATCTCCTTGACGCGTCTTGTCTTCTTCTTCTTCCTATCTTTGCGTTTGTGGCCCGAGCCCGAGTCGGTAGGCTTGTCATCCTTCGGCTCGTTGACGAAGGACTCCTTCTCCTTATCGTTGATCACAATTCCCTTCCCCTTAGGATCCATCTCTTCGGGCGATTAGTCCCTTTGTGAAGAGAACGGCTCTGATACCAATTGAGAGCACCTAGAGGGGGGGTGAATAGGTGATCCTGTGAAAACTTAAAACTTAATCCACAAAACTTGATTAGAGTTAGCACAGTTTAGCCAAGTGGCTAGAGAGGAGAACTTGCACAACACGATAACCACAAAGAGATCAACACAGAGATGACACAGTGGTTTATCCCGTGGTTCGGCCAAGTACAAAACTTGCCTACTCCACGTTGTGGCGTCCCAACGGACGAGAGTTGCACTCAACTCCTCTCAAGTGATCCAATGATCAACTTGAATACCACGGTGTTTTGCTTTTCTTTTCTTATCCCGTTCGCGAGGAATCTCCACAACTTGGAGCCTCTCGCCCTTACACTTTGATGTTCACAAAGAAGCACGAAGTAAGGGAGGGATGAGCAACTCACACAAGACACAAAGATCATAGCAAATACGCACACACAAGACCCAGACTTGAGCTCAAGAGACTATCACAAGTTTCACACTAGAACGGAGCTCAAATCACTAAGAATGTCGAACAAGTGCGCAAGAATGGAGTGTGAGTGATCAACAATGCTCAAAGGATGCTTGGTGTTCTCCTCCATGCGCCTAGGGGTCCCTTTTATAGCCCCAAGGCAGCTAGGAGCCGTTGAGAGCAATCTGGGAAGGCAATTCTTGCCTTCTGTCGCCTGGCGCACCGGACAGTCCGGTGCACCACCGGACACTGTCCGATGCGGATCTCCTTCCTTATTTGGCGAAGCCGACCGTTGGTAGCCTTGGAGCCGTTGGCGCACCGGACACTGTCCGGTGCACACCGGATAGTCCGGTGCCCCCTACTAGCCGTTGGCTCGACCACGTGTCCCGCGCGGATCGCGCGACCGACCGTTGGCCTGGCCGACCGTTGGCTCACCGGACAGTCTGGTGAATTATAGTCGTACGCCGTTAATTTCTTCCCGAGAGCAGCAAGTTCGCCTGAGCCAGTCTGGCGCACCGGACATTGTCCGGTGCACCACCGGACAGTCCGGTGCACCCAGACAGAACTGGCTTTGGCTGAACAAGGCCATCTCTTCTCCAATTCGATTTCTCCTGTTTCCAGCACTTAGACACAATACATTAGTCTCTAAAACAATGTACTAAGTCTGAGAAACATACCTTTATACTTGATTTGTACTTTGTCCACCATTTGACACTTAGGCACTTGTGTTGGACACTAAATCACCAAAACACTTAGAAATGACCCAAGGGCACATTTCCCTTTCACAAACTTCTTAAGTATGTCTTGAATGTACTTAGTTTGGCTGATGAAGGTGCCCACTTGGAGTTGCTTGATTTGAAATCCAAGAAAGTACTTTAACTCCCCCATCATAGACATCTCGAATTTCTGTATCATAATCCTACTAAACTCTTCACAGGATGACTTGTTAGCAGACCCAAATATAATATCATCAATATAAAGTTGGCATATAAACATGTCTTTTGCAATTGATTTAGTGAAGAGAGTAGGATCAACCTTTCCGACTTTGAAGCCATTAGTAATAAGAAAATCTCTTAGGCATTCATACCATGCTCTTGGAGCTTGCTGGAGCCCATAGAGCGCCTTTGAGAGCTTACACACATGGTTAGGATACTCACTGTCTTCAAAGCAGGGAGGTCGCTCAACATAGACCTCTTCCTTGATAGGGCCATTGAGAAAGGTACTTTTCATGTCCATTTGATAAAGCTTAAAGCCATGGTAAGTAGCATAGGAAAGTAATATACGAATTGACTCAAGCCTAGCTACGGGTGCATAAGTTTCATCAAAGTCCAAACCTTCGACTTGTGAATAACCTTTGGCCATAAGTCGGGCTTTGTTCCTTGTCACCACACCATGCTCATCTTGCTTGTTGCGGAATACCCACTTGGTACCTACAACATTTTGGTTAGGACGTGGAACTAAATACCATACCTCATTCCTCGTGAAGTTGTTGAGCTCCTCTTGCAAAGCCACCACTCAATCCAGATCTCTTAGTGCATCCTCTATCCCGTATGGCTCGATAGAAGACACAAAAGAGTAATGTTCACAAAAATGTGCAACTCGAGATCTAGTGGTTACCCCCTTATGGATGTCACCAAGTATGGGGTTGACGGGGTGATCTCTTTGAATTGCTTGATGGACTCTTGGGTGTGGCGGTCTTTGATCCCTAATTTCTTGATCATCTTCCTTGTCTTCATTATCTTCATCTCCCCCTTGATCAATGTCCTCCTCTTGAGGTGGCTCATCCTCTTGATCTTCATCTTCATCTTCTTGAGCCTGGTCCTCATCTTGGGTTGGTGGAGATGCTTGATTGGAAGATGATGGTTGATCTTGTGCTTGTGTGGTCTCCTCGGATTCTTTTGGACACACTTCACCAATGGACATGTTCCTTAGCGCAACGCACGGAGCCTCTTCATCATCTAATTCATCAAGATCAACTTGCTCTACTTGAGAGCCATTTGTCTCATCAAACATAATGTCACAAGAAACCTCAACTAATCCAGTGGATTTGTTGAAGACTCTATATGCCCTTGTGTTTGAGTCATAACCAAGTAAAAAGCCTTCTACTGCTTTAGTAGCAAATGTAGAACTTCTACCTCTTTTAATAAGAATAAAGCAATTACTCCCAAAGACTCTAAAATATGTAACATTGGGCTTTTTATCAGTGAGTTCATACGATGTTTTCTTGAGGATTCGGTGGAGATATAACCGGTTGATGGAGTAGCAGGCGGTGTTAATCGCCTCCGCCCAAAACCGGTCTGGTGTCTTGTACTCATCAAGCATGGTCCTTGCCATATCCAATAGAGTTCTATTCTTCCTCTCAACTACATTTTGTTGAGGTGTGTAGGGAGAAGAGAACTCATGCTTGATGCCCTCCTCCTCAAGAAATCCTTCAATTTGAGAATTTTTGAACTCCATCCCATTATCGCTTCTAATCTTTTTTACTCTCATTTCGAAATCATTTTGAGCACGTCTTAATAATCTCTTTAAGGTCTCTTGGGTTTGATATTTTTCCTGCAAAAAGAACACCCAAGTGAAGCGAGAATAGTCATCCACAATAACTAGATAGTACTTACTCCCGTCGATGCTTATGTAAGCGACCGGGCTGAATAGATCTATGTGGAGTAACTCAAGTGGCATGTTCGTCGTCATGATGTTCTTGTGTGGATGATGGACTCCAACTTGCTTTCCTGCTTGGCATGCGTACAAATCTTGTCTTTCTCAAAATGAACATTTGTTAGTCCTAAAGTGTGCTCTCCCTTTAGAAGCTTATGAAGATTCTTCATTCCAACATGAGCAAGTCGGCGATGCCAGAGCCAACCCATGTTAGTCTTAGCAATTAAGCAAGTGTCTAGTTCATCTTTGTTATCATTAAAATCAACTAAATATAGGTGACCATCTAACACTCCCTTAAATGCTATTGAATCATCACTTCTTCTAAAGACAGTAACACATATATCAGTGAATAGACAGTTGTAGCCCATTTTGCATAATTGAGAAACAGAAAGCAAATTGTAGTCTAAAGAATCTACGAGAAAACATTAGAAATGGAATGGTCAAGGGATATAGCAATTTTACCCAAACCTTTTACCAAACCTTGATTTGCATCCCCGAATGTAATAGCTCTTTGGGGATCTTCATTTTTCTCGTATGAGGAGAACATTCCTTTCTCCCCCGTCATGTGGTTTGTGCACCCGCTATCGATTATCCAACTTGAACCACCGGATGCATAAACCTACAAAACAAATTTAGGCTTTGTTCTTTGGTACCCAAACTGTAGCATCCCAAAAATCCTAATCCAGGTTTGAAGCCCTAATATACCCCTTTCCCCTCCCTTCATCCTTTAATTCCAATACCTCCACTAGTTTTCTTTCATCATATGCATACATTTGTTTGATCACAAAGCACCTCACTTAGATTCTATTTTCTAAACACTTAGAGTATCCACAAAATATTTTGTTCAAAAGAAAAAGGAGCAAAATGGGAAATAAAAATTTAGAAAGTAAAAAGAAAAAGGGAAAAGCTCTCTCTTCCCCTGCTGGACCGAATTCCGGCCCAAGCCCGCGACCTCCCCCTTTCCCACGCGCCCGCACCCCTCCGCTTTCGGCCCAATTCCGGCCTGCTTCCGCGCGCGCGCCAGCCGCTCCACACCCCGCCCTCCCTCTCGCTGACAAAACATCCCCACCCGTCAGCCACCCGCTCTCTCGCGCGCTCGCTACCACTGACCAAGCGGCCCCGCGAGTCAGCTGCTTCGTCGTCCGTCCGCCGTCCCCTCGCCGAAGTCACCTCCGGCCGTCGCCTCCGTCCTCCCCTCTGCCATCCTGCCGCACAGGGAAGTTTGGCACCGCTCCGTCCTCCTCCCCTTGACCAGCGTCCTCGCCGGTACCCGCCCCGCCGTAGCGTCCCCTCGGCGGCGCTGTGCGCCATTTATGGCGGCACTGGGAAGCTCGCCGGAGTCAGGGAGCTCCACCGCCCCCCTTCCCCCGCGCGCCTATAAAAAGCTCGCCCCGAGCCCCTCCTTCCTCACACCAGCCCCGTCCATCCCTCTCCTCCCCTCCCCCGAGCTCAATTCGCAAAGCGTCGGCTTCGTCCTCCTCTCTGGTGAGTCTTTTCCTCCTCCTCCCTCTCCTTCTCTGTTGATCCGGCAAGGAATTGGATGAGCTGAGCAGCTCCCTCGCGTAGCCACGAACCCGGAGCCCCGCCTTCCAGCCCCCGTCCCCCACCCAGCGCCACCGGCGGCGATCTCCGCCGCGGAACTCCACCCCCTCCCCGTGGACAGCCCCCTCCCAACCTCCTCTGGCCAAATTGAGTCTGCCGATAGAGTCGCCAACTGCCGCCCGTGCTAAACCACCCCCCTCGGACCAGGAACCGGGCCACCGGCGGCAAGCCGCCGTCAAGCCTCCCCGGCGACCGGTTTTTCCCCTCCGCGCTCGGCCGGTTCGCCCGCCGTCTGACCACAACGCCGTTTCTCCCCCCCCTCTCGCTGGCAAGTGGGCCCTCAAGCGACGCCGTCACCCCCGCGGCCGCGCCGTTTTCCCCCTCGCTCGTGGGCCGCCGCTGGGCCAAAAGCGCCTCAGCGCGCGCTCGCGCCCGGGGTGGGCCAAAAACCGTGCCCCGGCCCAGCAGAGAGGAATCCCCTTTTTCTTTTTCTTTTTCCACCCTTTTTCCCATTTAAATAGTTTTCTCAATATTTTATGCACCAAAAATTATCAAAAAGGATTTCCAAGGCCACATAAAATAATGTTGTTAGAAAATGGCACACTATGATTGATGAACCACTATTGATGTATTGTTTTACTGTGTGTTTCCTAGAAGAAGCGGGAACCGCAGATCCGGATCCCGTAGCTCCGGAAGAAGGGTCGGAGCCCGAACTTCCGGAAGTAGATCTTCTGTGCCAAGAGAGCTTCAATGAAGGCAAGTCCATCCTTCCCTTGATGCATAAATCACCTATTCTCTCTACCACTGCCTAGGCCGGGAATCATGGGGGAATATTGCATTGTGAGTGAGAGATGGCCCGCATTATCATATTATTTCCGGTTACGAAATGTGGATACTGGAAGTTGGGCAAGGTGTTTCTCCAAATAAAACCTCCTTCTTGAAAAGTTATGCGATGAAGGGTACTCACCCTCATCACCTTGAGAGTGGGATGATCAGGGACTCCCTGGTTTAGGGGAGGGCCTAAGGTGTTGGCTCAGCTGGTTTAGGCGTGAGCAGAAGGATTGTCCCCTCATATAAGGACCGGCTTGTCATTTTCACTACCTGTACTCCTTTATCGTACAACCACTCGAGACTGTGTGGGCAGTCACTCGATCCGAACTCGTGCGGTCCAACCCCAGGGTTAAGAAGGCTGGGGAGCACCAGGAGGATAAGGAGGGGGAAAGTTTTGTCCGGTTTGGGCATGGTGGTGGCCTGACTCCTTCCGGATAACCGTTAAGGTTAGGACGTACGGGTAAGGAAAGAGATCCGGCATTCGGGTCTCACGACGGTGAGATCGCAGAAACCGGACTAGTGGGTAAAGTGTACCCCTCTGCGCAGAGTTGAAACCTATTCGAATAGTCCGTGTCCACTGGTATGGACGAGTCTGGTATGGTATGGCAATTAGAGCTTTTTCACTAAGCTTCTTGACAGGGAAAGGTGTGATTAAATGGGTGTTGAAAAAGAAAATAAGGCCACGGGAGCGGGAAGCTCAGTGGTGGTTGAGTTTTTGGTTACTTTTAAAGACCATGGGAAAACCCTCAAGCAATTGCCTTTCTCTAAGAAAATGATGAGTGACATCAACTCCACCAAATTGAGCATGTACATCATAGGTCTCTTTCTCTCTACGGGAGCGGGGTGGGCTTGCAGAATACCTAGTGTATTCACCCAGATTTATTTATGTTTTTCAGCAGCCGAGGACTTCTTTTCTGCTATGCTTGATTAAGAGGGCTGTGTCTGCACCCAGTTCTGCCTGTGGCTTGGGCTAGTGTATTTTCCTCCTGCGCTTCTCCATTTGGCTCTCTCGAGCTTGTACCCCGGTATTGTAATAAATTTATCTAAACTCTGTACTATTTGAAGTAAGGAATGTGTTTACTAGCCTCCTGGGACTAGTAATTGTTTCACATTTGAGTCCCAAAGGATCGGGACGCTTCAGGTGGTATCGGAGCCCATAGGACTGGCCGTAGGTCGCAGCCCTGACCCTAAAACTTACCTTAAAAAGGAAATACCTCTTACCTCAAGAAAAGTTTTCTCTTCCCTTCCCCGGTTTTAACAAGACCCTTCTTTTCCTATTCCAGATGGAAGACTCTCTAGCCATTAAGTCATCCTACTGCTCAGAAGTGGAAGGGTTCCCACGCCTCTTGCGAAGCTGTGCGCTCCGCATGGGAATCCGCAAGAAGCCGGAATACGTCTGGACGGAGCATATCGAGGGCGGAATGATGAGATGCTCTATGGCGGTCTACCTGGGGAAAGCCAAAGCTATCCAAACCAACGTTCCTTCCAAGTCACTTTTACCGGAGACCATTTCTTAGATGCTTGCCAAAATGTCGCCCGAAAAGCCCTCCGACAACTGTGTCAGAACTACAACAAAGTAATCATTGAAACCCCCCTTCGCTATTTTCCACCCAGCAACAAGAATACCCCCACCTGGAGGAAAAGACTTCAGGCCCTATCAGGAGGAGATCCTATTGAGAATGATCCCACCATTGTCTACATGGCTGGATACCTTCATACCCTTGATAACCAATATGATGACCTCGCCCTCCACTGCACCTCCCTAACCTCCCGGGTGGAAAGCCTGGAGCAAAAAGTCAGGGAACTTTCAGAAGAAAAAGCGTCCCTTCAAGAGAGCCTCTCGATAGCTGAAGGCGAAGAGACCAATACCCGTGAAGCTTACCGCACCCTCAAAATGGACTACGACAAGAAACTGAAGAAGCTCGCCCCCGCAAGAAAAATCCGCAAGAAGACCAAAAGCCAAGGATGTCAGACTGAGCAGAAGGAAGAGAACCCTCCTAGGAACCAGTCCGACACCGAGGACATGTCCCTGGCCAGCCTTGATGACCTCCTCAAGGAATTTGGGGACACTTTAGAGAAAGAGTTCGGGAGTACCCTAGGTAGCACTCGTGTGTGATGAGCTTGTGGTAGCAGTATGCTATGTAATGTAATGGCTTGATGTAATGAATAAAATAACTAGTTAAAAAATGGCATGTGCATAATAGTGACTCTCTTCCCATGGCAGATGGCTTCGGATAGAACCACGCCTACCGCCTCCGGGATTGGAGCAAGACTTCCTCTAGGAGCTGAAGGAGAGGCTGGCGGAGAAGGGGGTGAGACCCACCTCCCCGCACCTCCAGAACTACCACTAGACCTAGCCCAAGTGCTGGCCAATCAAACCAGACTCATTGAAGTCCTCACTCGAAGTCTAGAAAACCAGCGCCCAGGCGGTGGAAGACCGCAGGACAGAATGGGAGAATTTCTGAGACTCAAGCCTCCCACGTTCGCGGGGTCCAGCAATCCCCTCGATGCAGATGACTGGCTTCGCACGATCAAGAGGAAGTTGGAAGCCATCGCTTGTCCTGAGAATCAGCGTGTTCAGCTGGCAGCTCATCAACTTTCAGGAATGGCTTTAGCATGGTGGGACACTTTCAGTGAAGCTGTCAGAGATGCTACATGGGCAGAATTCGAAGCAGCCTTCCGTGAGCACCACGTACCCCAGGGGATAGTTCAACTCAAGGAGGATGAGTTCCAGGAGCTGACTCAAGGCGGGAGAACAGTCAGTGAGTATGTGCACAAGTTCACAGAGCTGGCCCGCTACGCGCCTGAGGATGTCAGCACCGAGTCCAGAAAGATGGCCCGTTTCCTGAGAGGATTAAGACCGAAGCTTAAGACCATCCTCGCCAGCCAAGACTTCCACAGCTTCTCTCACCTCTCCAACAAGGCTATCCAGGTGGAAAGGGCAAAAGAGGAAGAGAAAGGGCACCTCAAGAGGAAATTCCAAGTTCTCCGGGCTCAACAGCAAGAACGTCACCAGAGAGCTCGACCCTTTGGGCTTCCGCCCAGGGGTCCAAGCTTCAATAAACAATCTGGACCCTCTCCATCACGCTACAGTCAGCAGAGTCAGAGCTCCCATCAGGCACCCTCCGTTGCAAGCAACCAACCGCCAGCAAACGCCTGTTGGCACTGTGGGGACCCCAGCCATTTCAAGAACAACTGCCCTCAGTTGAAGGCACCGAGACCAACCTACTCCAACTCGGTGAATGGCCCCAAGATTCCATCGGCACCTACCTCCAAGGCGCTTCCTTCCAACAGTCAGCAGAGCAGGACTCAGTACCAGGGCAGGGCCCGGGTCAACCACGTCGACGCTCAAGAAGCTCAGCAAGCCCCGGGAGTAGTGCTCGGTGAGTTCCTTATTGAATTTACTCCCGCTACTGTGCTTTTTGATTCAGCAGCATCCCATTCTTTCATAGCTGCTAAGTTTGTGGAAAAGCATGGCATCCCCTCTACACCCCTAGCTATCCCTTTGGTCACCCGAACCCCGGGATCAGACCTCCTGTGCAAACTCAGGTGCTCCCAAGTCAGAATTCTTTTAAGTGGGGTAGTGTTCCTGGCAGACTTAACCATCTTGCCATCCCAAGGGATTGATGTAATCCTAGGAATGGATTGGCTAACTAAACACAAGGGTGTCATCAGCTGCGCAAGCAAAACCATTCTTCTCACAGATCACCAAGGAAAGGCAGTTTCCTGTCAAGCCCAACCGCCCGCAAACGACCCAATGATGTTTAATATGGCAGCAGAAAACATGTCTGTAATCGAAGAGTTTGAAGATGTATTTCCAGAAGAATTGCTCGAGATGCCACCAGAAAGAGGAATAGAGTTCTATATAGATCTCATTCCTGGCACTGCACCCATCGCAAAGAGACCATACCGCATGGCCCCCACTGAGTTGGCAGAATTGAAACTCCAGATTTCAGAACTGCAACAAAAAGGATACATCCGTCCCAGTTCGTCTCTCTGGGGAGCACCCGTTCTTTTCGTTACTAAAAAGGATGGGAGTATGAGGATGTGTATTGATTATCGATCCTTGAACGAAGTTACAATCAAGAATAAGTACCCTCTCCCTCGGATCGATGACCTCTTCGACCAACTGCAAGGAGCCAAATACTTCTCCAAGATAGACCTCAGGTCAGGGTATCACCAACTGAGAATCAAAGAAGCAGACATTCAGAAAACTGCATTTGTCACCAGATATGGGCAATATGAGTTCACAGTAATGCCATTTGGACTAACCAACGCACCCGCCTTTTTCATGAACCTCATGAATAAGGTATTTATGGAAGAATTGGATAAGTTTGTCGTGGTCTTCATCGACGACATCCTTATTTATTCCAAGAATCGCAAGGACCATGAGCATCACCTTCGAATCGTCCTCAGAAGACTCAGAGCACATCAACTTTATGCTAAGCTCAGCAAGTGTGAGTTCTGGTTAGAGAAGATAGCTTTCCTAGGGCATATCTTGACTGCAGAAGGGATAGAAGTAGACCCATCCAAGGTAGAAGCTGTTTCAAATTGGAAGCAACCATCCAATGTCAGTGAAGTACGAAGCTTTCTGGGAATGGCAGGGTATTATCGCCGCTTTATCAAGGGATTCTCCAGCATAGCAAAGCCCATGACCGAACTTCTCAAAAAGGACAATAAGTTTGTATGGACTCCCAAACGTGAAGAAAGTTTCCAAATCATCAAGGAGAAACTTACAACCGCACCAGTCTTAACTCTACCAGACATACACCAGGATTTTGTCATCTTTTGTGATGCTTCCAAGCAAGGCTTAGGGTGTGTCTTAATGCAAAATGAGAAAGTCATTGCTTATGCATCCCGATTACTAAAGCCGCACGAACAGAACTACCCTACCCACGATCTGGAATTGGCAGCCATAGTGCACGCCCTAAAAATTTGGAGGCATTATCTGATTGGGAACAAATGCCACATCTTCACTGATCACAAGAGTCTAAAGTACATCTTCACGCAACCAGACCTCAACCTCCGTCAAAGAAGGTGGCTCGAATTGATCAAAGATTACGACCTCGAAATCCACTACCACCCCGGGAAGGCCAACGTAGTAGCAGACGCCCTCAGCCGGAAACCTTTCGGGGTTAAGGGAACGAACTTTCTGGAAGATTGGAAGGAAGAATCAGCTCAGCTAAATGCATGTCTGGGAGACAACGATGACCTGGAAGTCAAGCCAAATCTAGAAGATCTCATATGCAAGGCTCAACGCCTGGACGCAGAAACCACCAAGCTTATGGAAAGAGCACGAAAGGAGCAACTTCCGGACCTCAGGACAGATAAGCAAGGAGCCCTCTGGTTCAAGGACCGCCTATGCGTGCCAGTGGGAGAAGCACGAGAAACCCTGCTCGATGAAGCCCACAACTCAGCTTACTCTATCCACCCAGGGACCACCAAGATGTACCTAGACCTTAAGGCCAGATATTGGTGGAAAGGGATGAAGAGGGAAATAGCACAGTATGTGGCCCGATGTGACACCTGTCAGCGAACAAAGGCCGAACATCAGAAGCCTGCAGGCCTACTTCAACCCCTCCCAATACCCGAATGGAAGTGGGAAGAAATAGGCATGGATTTCGTAACAGGACTGCCCAGATCACCAAGAGGAAATGATTCCATTTGGGTGATAATTGATCGTCTCACCAAGGTAGCCCACTTCGTTCCAGTAAAGACCACTTTTGGAGGAGCAGCCCTTGCCCGATTATACCTTAAAGAGATAGTCAGGCTACATGGCATTCCACGGAAGATAGTATCAGATAGAGGAACGCAGTTCACTTCAAAATTTTGGAAGGGCCTTCAGCAAGCATTGGGCACCAAGCTAGATTTCAGCACTGCTTATCATCCCTAGTCAGATGGCCAAACTGAAAGAGTCAACAAAGTCCTTGAAGATTTACTCAGAGCCTGCGTGTTAGCCTTCGACAGAGATTGGGAGTCTAGTTTGCCGTACGCCGAATTCTCGTACAACAACAGCTATCAGGCCAGCATCAAAATGTCACCATTCGAAGCACTGCATGGAAGAAAATGCCAGACTCCCCTAATGTGGTCCAATGTGGGGGAAAGGACACTAGAAGGACCCGACTTTGTTAAAGAAGCCGAAGAAAAAGTTGCTTTGATCCGCAAGAGGTTACTCGAAGCTCAGAGTCGACAGAAGAGTTACGCAGACAATAGGCGAAGGGAACTTAGATTTGAAGAAGGAGATTTTGTTTATCTCAAGGTTTCCCCAATGCGTGGTGTCAAAAGGTTCTAGATGAGAGGAAAGCTAGCACCCCGATTCGTCGGTCCTTACCCTGTCATTTCCCGAATAGGACCCGTGGCATACCGTCTTGAGCTACCAGAATCCATGTCAGATATCCACAATGTGTTCCATGTGTCTCAACTCCGCAAATGCCTAAAAGTACCAGAAACCCGCATCGAGGCAGAGGAAATTCAGATTCAAAAGGATCTCCAGTACCGGGAAAAGCCAGTGAAGATTCTCGACTCAACAGTCAGAAGAACCCGCAATTCAGAAGTGAAACTCTGTAAGGTTCAGTGGAGCAGAGATGGAGAAGAGGAAGCCACCTGGGAAAGTGAGGACTCTCTGAGGAAGGAATACCCTTACCTTTTCTCGAGCTCTGTCTGAATCTCGAGGGCGAGATTCCTTTATGTGGGGTAGGTTTGTAGCATCCCAAAAATCCTAATCCAGGTTTGAAGCCCTAATCTACCCCTTTCCCCTCCCTTCATCCTTTAATTCCAATACCTCCACTAGTTTTCTTTCATCATATGCATACATTTGTTTGATCACAAAGCACCTCACTTAGATTCTATTTTCTAAACACTTAGAGTATCCACAAAATATTTTGTTCAAAAGAAAAAGGAGCAAAATGGGAAATAGAAATTTAGAAAGTAAAAAGAAAAAGGGAAAAGCTCTCTCTTCCCCTGCTGGACCGAATTCCGGCCCAAGCCCGCGACCTCCCCCTTTCCCACGCGCCCGCACCCCTCCGCTTTCGGCCCAATTCCGGCCTGCTTCCGCGCGCGCGCCAGCCGCTCCACACCCCGCCCTCCCTCTCGCTGACAAAACGTCCCCACCCGTCAGCCACCCGCTCTCTCGCGCGCCCGCTACCACTGACCAAGCGGCCCCGCGAGTCAGCTGCTTCGTCGTCCGTCCGCCGTCCCCTCGTCGAAGTCACCTCCGGCCGTCGCCTCCGTCCTCCCCTCTGCCATCCTGCCGCACAGGGAAGTTTGGCACCGCTCCGTCCTCCTCCCCTTGACCAGCGTCCTCGCCGGTACCGCCCCGCCGTAGCGTCCCCTCGGCGGCGCTGTGCGCCATTTATGGCGGCACTGGGAAGCTCGCCGGAGTCAGGGAGCTCCACCGCCCCCCTTCCCCCACGCGCCTATAAAAAGCTCGCCCCGAGCCCCTCCTTCCTCACACCAGCCCCGGCCATCCCTCTCCTCCCCTCCCCCGAGCTCAATTCGCAAAGCGCCGGCTTCGTCCTCCTCTCCGGTGAGTCTTTTCCTCCTCCTCCCTCTCCTTCTCTGTTGATCCGGCAAGGAATTGGATGAGCTGAGCAGCTCCCTCGCGTAGCCACGAACCCGGAGCCCCGCCTTCCAGCCCCCGTCCCCCACCCAGCGCCACCGGCAGCGATCTCCGTCGCGGAACTCCACCCCCTCCCCGTGGACAGCCCCCTCCCAACCTCCTCTGGCCAAATTGAGCCTGCCGATAGAGTCGCCAACTGCCGCCCGTGCTAAACCACCCCCCTCGGACCAGGAACCGGGCCACCGGCGGCAAGCCGCCGTCAAGCCTCCCCGGCGACCGGTTTTTCCCCTCCGCGCTCGGCCGGTTCGCCCACCGTCTGACCACAACGCCGTTTCTCCCCCCCCTCTCGCTGGCAAGTGGGCCCTCAAGCGACGCTGTCACCCCCGCGGCCGCGCCGTTTTCCCCCTCGCTCGTGGGCCGCCGCTGGGCCAAAAGCGCCTCAGCGCGCGCTCGCGCCCGGGGTGGGCCAAAAACCGTGCCCCGGCCCAGCAGAGAGGAATCCCCTTTTTCTTTTTCTTTTTCCACCCTTTTTCCCATTTAAATAGTTTTCTCAATATTTTATGCACCAAAAATTATCAAAAAGGATTTCCAAGGCCACATAAAATAATGTTGTTAGAAAATGGCACACTATGATTGATGAACCACTATTGATGTATTGTTTTACTGTGTGTTTCCTAGAAGAAGCGGGAACCGCAGATCTGGATCCCGTAGCTCCGGAAGAAGGGTCGGAGCCCAAACTTCCGGAAGTAGATCTTCTGTGCCAAGAGAGCTTCAACGAAGGCAAGTCCATCCTTCCCTTGATGCATAAATCACCTATTCTCTCTACCACTGCCTAGGCCGGGAATCATGGGGGAATATTGCATTGTGAGTGAGAGATGGCCCGCATTATCATATTATTTCCGGTTACGAAATGTGGATACTGGAAGTTGGGCAAGGTGTTTCTCCAAATAAAACCTCCTTCTTGAAAAGTTATGCGATGAAGGGTACTCACCCTCATCACCTTGAGAGTGGGATGATCAGGGACTCCCTGGTTTAGGGGAGGGCCTAAGGTGTTGGCTCAGCTGGTTTAGGCGTGAGCAGAAGGATTGTCCCCTCATATAAGGACCGGCTTGTCATTTTCACTACCTGTACTCCTTTATCGTACAACCACTCGAGACTTTGTGGGCAGTCACTCGATCCGAACTCGTGCGGTCCAACCCCAGGGTTAAGAAGGCTGGGGAGCACCGGGAGGATAACGAGGGGGAAAGTTTTGTCCGGTTTGGGCATGGTGGTGGCCTGACTCCTTCCGGATAACCGTTAAGGTTAGGACGTACGGGTAAGGAAAGAGATCCGGCATTCGGGTCTCACGACGGTGAGATCGCAGAAACCGGACTAGTGGGTAAAGTGTACCCCTCTGCGCAGAGTTGAAACCTATTCGAATAGTCCGTGTCCACTGGTATGGACGAGTCTGGTATGGTATGGCAATTAGAGATTTTTCACTAAGCTTCTTGACAGGGAAAGGTGTGATTAAATGGATGTTGAAAAAGAAAATAAGGCCACGGGAGCGGGAAGCTCAGTGGTGGTTGAGTTTTTGGTTACTTTTAAAGACCATGGGAAAACCCTCAAGCAATTGCCTTTCTCTAAGAAAATGATGAGTGACATCAACTCCACCAAATTGAGCATGTACATCATAGGTCTCTTTCTCTCTACGGGAGCGGGGTGGGCTTGCGGAATACCTAGTGTATTCACCCAGATTTATTTATGTTTTTCAGCAGCCGAGGACTTCTTTTCTGCTATGCTTGATTAAGAGGGCTGTGTCTGCACCCAGTTCTGCCTGTGGCTTGGGCTAGTGTATTTTCCTCCTGCGCTTCTCCATTTGGCTCTCTCGAGCTTGTACCCCGGTATTGTAATAAATTTATCTAAACTCTGTACTATTTGAAGTAAGGAATGTGTTTACTAGCCTCCTGGGACTAGTAATTGTTTCACATTTGAGTCCTAAAGGATCGGGACGCTTCACAAACGGTCTTGGGTCCTTTGACATTAGAAACAAGCACCTTGGGTACCCAAACACAAGTCTTTAGACTCTTGTGTCTGCCCCCAACATATTTGTCAACTACCTTGCCTGATTTGTTAGTTAGCATATAAGAAGCATCAAAAGTCTTAAATGAAACATTATGCTCATTTGATGCAGTAGGAATTTTCTTCTTAGGCATTTTAATATGAGTGGTATACCTAGAACTAGAAGCCTCACTTTTATACATAAATGCATGATGAGAAACAATGTGAGATTTTCTAGTATGAATTTTCCTAATTTTATGCTCAGGATAGTTTGCAGGATATAAAATGTAACCCTCTCTATCCTGAACCATGGGAGCCTTGCCCTTTACAAAATTAGACAATTTCTTAGGGGCATTAAGCTTGACATTGCTTTGGCTCCCTTGTTGGAA
Organism: Zea mays; assembly: GCF_902167145.1. Taxonomy (NCBI): domain Eukaryota; kingdom Viridiplantae; phylum Streptophyta; class Magnoliopsida; order Poales; family Poaceae; genus Zea; species Zea mays. The sequence continues at coordinate 66,787,411 of NC_050096.1, read as the reverse complement.
GCCAATACCATCTTTAATGCCACGACGTCTCCCATTATAGAGCATGCTTCTAGCAAATTTAAATTTTTCATTTTCAAGTTCATGCTCGGCAATTTTAGCATTTAATGTAGCTATGTGATCATTTTGTTGTTTAATCATAGCAATGTGATCATCAATAGCTTCAACATTAATATCTCTACATCTAGTGCAAATAGTAACATTCTCAACAAAAGATGTAGAGGGTTTGTAAATATTCAATTCATCAACCTTAGCATTTAAACTAGCATTATCATCTCTAAGACATGAAATTGAGTCATTGAAAATGCTAAGCTCCTTAGACAAATTTTCACATTTTTCTACTTCTAAAGCATAAGCATTTTTAACTTATCAAATTATTTATTTTCTTTAACGAGCAAGTCCTCTTGGCATTCCAAGAGATCATCCTTCTCGTTAATGGTTTCAATTAATTCATTCAATTTTTTCTTTTGGTCCATGGTAAGGTTGGCAAAGAGAGAAACTAAATCATCTTCATTATCACTAGAACTACCCTCATCACTAGATGCAGTATATTAGGGGGTACTTCTAGAATGTACCTTCTTCTTTTTGCCATCCTTTGCCATGAGACACTTGTGACCGACGTTGGTGAAGAGGAGGCCCTTGTTGACGGCAATGTTGGTGGTGTCCTCGTCGGAGGAGGAATCAGTGGAGCTTTCGTCGGAGTCCCACTCGCGCCCCATGTGCGCCTTGCCGCCCTTCTTCTTATAGTATCTCTTCTTCTCCTTCTTCTTCCCTGTTGGGACCATGCTTCGTCGCCGAAGGTCCTGCAGAAAGAAACAGCTTCAGCTGAAGCTGTTTGTGCGTGATGCCGAAGGGTGCAGTTCATGAAGCTTCGGAATTACAAACCGACTTAAAGATAGAATGACCTTTTAGTCCATAAGAGTTTGAGTCATTGTTGTAAACTTTTATGAGGGGTATGATTGTAATCGCTCACAGGCTGTGTCTTGTGCCTATAAATAGTGAACAGTATCCCTTTACTGTTCATGCATTCTTGTAATTGCAATCGCATCACTCGAAAATTATTCTTTGCCAAGGCAGAGGTATAAATGTGTCTAAACATTATATTTGAATATCTTAAATTTATATAATATGTAAATGATGTTGTTTATTTCTAATTTACTTGACTTTAATGCTTTATGTCTTGTGTTATTTTATATTATCTTTGAGAGTTCAATTACGAAGGTATAACCTTCGTAATTGTGTCATTATAACCTTCGTCCGAAGTTCATTAAATCCTTGGGGAAATAATGTTTCAGCGGACGAAGGACACTAATATTTAACATTTTATGGTGCCTTGTTCTTAAGGCAGAGAGCATTTGAGAACAAGTCCCCAACATTGGCGCCCACCTCCGGTGAACTCACCTTCACTTTTTTGAGCTGATGGCTTCGTTCAACGATCAAGCTGGAGCTGCTTCGGCTCCGAAGCTGGTACTCCCGATAACAGGCGGTTCAAGCTCAGAACCAGCCAATAAGAGGCAGAAGAAGGAAGCACAGAGAAGGGTACAACATGTCGGGGTGCAAGGACCCTTCATCAAGTCAAGATGGTCTCACATTCCAATCACCTTCTCTCAAGAGGATCTCCAACTCAAGGATTACCCACACAATGATGCTATGGTTATCTCTTGTGTGATCAAAGGATTTCTGGTCCACAATGTTTTGGTTGATACAGGCAGCGCAGCTGACATCATATTTGCTAAGGCCTTCAGGCAGATGCAAGAGCCCGAAGACAAAATTCATGATGCCACACATCCCCTTTGTGGCTTCGGTGGAAGGCAGATCGTAGCGCTTGGAAAAATCACAATGCCAATAACCTTCGGATTCATTAACAACACAAGGACTGAACAAGTTGTATTTGATATTGTTGATATGGAATACCCTTACAATGCAATCATTGGTCGTGGTACTCTCAATGCCTTCGAAGCAATTCTTCACCCAGCTTATCTTTGCATGAAGATACCTTCGGATCAAGGGCCCATTGCTATTCATGGAAGTCAGGAAGCTGCCAGAAGGGCCGAAGGAAATTGGACAGACTCGAAAGCAATCCATAACATAGATGGAGCTGAAGCTTGTGAGCAATACAAGTTCAGAAGGGAAAAAGCTGCTTCGGCTGATCAGCCGAAGCCCATGCTCTTATGTGAGGATATAGCAGAACAGAAGGTGCTACTGGGATCTCAACTGTCCGAAGAGCAGGAGAAAACCTTGATAAGGTTTTTGTTCAACAACAAAGATGTTTTTGCTTGGTCAGCTAATAATCTTTGCGGAGTAAACAGGGATGTCATTGAGCACTCGCTCAATGTTGATCCATCCTTCAGACCAAGAAAGCAAAGGCTTCGGAAGATGTCTGATGACAAGGCCGAAGGGGCTCGCAACGAAGTGAAAAGACTTCTCAGTGCTGGAGTTATCAGAGAGGTAAAATATCCAGAATGGCTGGCTAACACTGTTATGGTAAAGAAGGCCAATGGTAAATGGAGAATGTGTATCGATTTTACTGATCTCAACAAGGCCTGTCCGAAGGACGAGTTTCCATTGCCAAGGATAGATTCCTTAGTCGATGCAGCAGCTTCATCAGAGCTAATGAGTCTGCTGGATTGCTATTCAGGCTATCATCAAATCTGGATGAAGAAGGAGGATGAACCAAAAACCAGCTTCATAACCCCAGTGGAACATATTGTTACCTTCGGATGCCTGAGGGGCTTAAGAATGCCAGAGGAAGTTTCAGCAGAATGACAGCGAAGGTCCTCCATTCTCAGATAGGCAGGAATGTGCTAACTTATGTTGATGATATCATTGTCAAAAGCACGAAGCAAGATAATCACATTGCTGATTTGCAGGAGACCTTCGCTAATTTTAGACAGGCTGGTTTAAAGCTAAATCCAGAAAAATGTGTCTTCGGAGTAAAGAAGGGGAAATTTCTTGGTTGCCTAGTTTTGACAAAGGGAATTGAGGCTAATCCAAGCAAAATCGAAGCTATACTTCGAATGGAACCACCAAGTACAAAAAAGGGGGCTCAAAGATTGACAGGAAGGCTGGCATCTCTCAACAGATTCATATCCAGATCAGCAGAGAGAAACTTACCATTCTTCGAAGTGCTGAAGTCAGCCAAAGTCTTTCAATGGGGACCAGTCCAGCAGAAAGCCTTCGAAGAGCTAAAGCAATATTTGATAGATCTAACAACATTAACTCCACCAACGCTAGGGGCTCCTTTGTTATTATATGTGGCAGCTTCGCACTCAGCGGTAAGTGCAGCACTTGTCCAGGAGAAGCTTGAAGGCCAAGTCAAGAAACAGGCCCCAATATATTTCGTATCTGAAGTTCTTAGTTTATCAAAGAAAAATTATACAGAATTGGAGAAAGTACTGTATGCTGTTTTGATGGCCTCCAGGAAGCTTCGGCATTATTTTCAAGCTTATAACATAATTGTTCCTTCTTCACAACTTTTGAAGGATATTATGAGAAATCGAGAAGCTACTGGAAGGATTGGAAAATGGGCTGCAGAGCTCAATGAATTTTGTATTGATTATGTTCATAGATCTTCGATTCAGTCTCAAGCGTTGGCAGACTTCATTGCTGACTGGACGCTAGGGGCTCAGGAGGAAGAAACGAATAAAGATACCGAAGCATGGACGGTGTTTTGCGATGGGTCATGGGGAACCTTCGGAGCAGGAGCAACTACTGTGTTGGTTTCACCTTCCAAAGTTAAAACCTGTTATGCGGCAAGACTCGACTTCAGTTGCACAAATAATATTGCTGAGTACGAAGCTCTGCTCTTGGGTCTTCGGAAGTTAAAGGCAATGGGAATCAGAAGGGCCATTCTTAAAACTGATTCCCAAGTTATTTCTGGTCATATTGACAAGAGCTATAAAGCAAGAGACCCGAAGCTTGAAAAATATCTAGATACAGTCCGAAGGATTGAGGCTTCCTTCGAAGGATTCTCTGTCAAAAATATTCCTCGTGGAGAAAATGAATATGCTGCTCTATTGGCCAAGTCAGCAGCTCAGGGGCTGCCTATACCTTCGGAAGTATTTTTCGAAACAATAAAAGCACCTTCGGTCGAGCTTCTTGAAAGAGCAATCCTCAATATATCCCCTGTTTATAGCGAAGATTGGAGAACTGAGATCATCTCTTTCCTTCAGGGTAATTTTCTTTCAGACGACGAAGCTTATAACAGGAGAATAGAAGCAAGAGCTCGACCATATGTCATAATAGAAGGGGAGTTATACAAGCGTGGGGTCTGTTCCCCGTTGCTCAAGTGTTTATCAAGATCCGAAGGTATAGAATTAATGAAGGAAATACATGCAGGCCTGTGTGGATCTCACATTGGATCTAGGCCCTTGCTTGGGAAAGTTTTTCGCCAAGGATTTTATTGGCCAAAGGCAGCTTCGGATGCAGCGGATCTGGTCCAAAAGTGCGAAGGTTGTCAGAAATGTGCAAAAGATCAAAAACAACCTTCGTCTTTAACCCAATTAATACAACCCACTTGGCCGTTGCAAAGGTGGGGCCTCGATTTACTAGGCCCATTACCACCAGCACAGGGGAACCTAAGATATGTAGTAGTGGCAGTGGAATATTTTTCCAAGTGGATTGAGGCAAAGCCCTTAGCCACAATAACTTCATTTACTATTCAAAAGTTTTTCTGGCAAAACATTGTTTGTCGCTTCGGAGTGCCGAAGGCTATTACTGTGGACAATGGGACACAGTTTGATTCTGAAGCCTTCAGAGAATTTTGTGATCAAATTGGCACGAAGATCCATTTTGCATCAGTCCGACACCCAGAGTCAAATGGACTTGTCGAAAGAGCTAATGGGATCATAGTGACAGGAATAATGAAGTCAATCTTCAATCAACCCAGGGGAAAGTGGCCAGACGAGTTAATCAAAGTGGTGTGGAGCCATAACACAACCATGTCAAGGTCAACAGGCTTTACGCCCTTTAAACTATTGTTTGGTGACGAAGCAATAACCCCGGAAGAGGCCAAAGCAGGATCAATAAGGACAGTAGCTTCGGCAGAAGGCGAAGACGAAGCTGATTGCTCTGTAGAAAAAGATGCTATTGAAGGGTTCAGACTTCAAGCCATGGAAAACATTAATAAGTGTCAAGCCGAAACAATAAAATGGCGTGACAGAAAAGTTAAGCTGAAAAACATTGAACCAGGACATTTGGTGCTTCGAAGAGTAGTCAACCCTGAGACAGTAGGCAAATTACAGCTGAAGTGGGAAGGCCCCTTTTTGGTAGTATCTTCGTCAAGACCCGGTTCCTACAGATTGAAGGATATGGACGGCAACGACATTCCTAGATCATGGAATGCGGATGAGCTTCGGCGATATTATGTTTAGCTTGATGTAATTTTTTCTATTCTTTTTTGTGGCACCCTTTTCCTTTCCAAAGGGGGAGAAAGGTTTTTAATGGGGCCATAACATGTAATTTTCTTTATTTCAATCCTATGAGAGTGATACCCCCCAAAAATGTAAATGTAAATGCTAAGGGAAAAAAGAAAAGAAAACAGGAAGAAGCTCAAAAGTCGTTCCTAAGGGAATGCAGAGCTTATAGCGAAAAATAAACGCTGATTCCGCCGAAAGTAAAAGGCGAAGAAGCTCCTAAGGGAGGCTTACAGCGAAAAATAAGCGCCGATTCCGCCGAAAGTAAAAGGCGAAGAAGCTCCTAAGGGAGGCTTACAACGAAAAATAAGCGCTGATTCCGCTGAAAGTAAAAGGCGAAGAAGCTCCTAAGGGAGGCTTACAGCGAAAAGTCAACGCTGAAGGGCTATGATTATGGTTTTTTTTGAATATGTGTTTTGATATTCATTTGCACAATACATTTCATCATGTCATTTGCATTCATAAACATGCATTTAGACATATATAGAATCATCATTATACCGCACAAAAAACACAGGTGCTTCGGCATTGAGGAAAAACTTCGAAGGAAAATTTTTTTATGCTTCGTTATGAACGAAAAGAAGGGAAGGTGTTTTTCCGCCTCCGGCTCAAAAGAGAAGTTTTGTCCACAACAAAGCAGATTGTGCACGTATAGCAGAAACAAAATATATTACAAGGTATGTACAAATTTACATGAGTTGTTCCATAGCTATACTACAAAAGTTTCTTCAGAATTTTTGCAGGAAATTATATTACAGCAACTGTCAAGCTTCAGGCTAGGCTTTGTCAAACTTCAGCTTCGTCATTCTTCAGCTTCGTCATCCTACGAATATCAAAGAGCAGAATAAGAAAAATACAAATTTCAAGGGGAAGGTGAAAGTAACAAATATAAGCTTCTTACCGGTTTAAGATGACTTCGAGCTTCGTCACCCGCCATTTTTTGCCCACCATTTACCCAGATTTGAGTCATGAACCTATTTCCAATGCTTCGGGCCAGGCTTGGGATATCTATCAGATCTGATGCTGACAAGCTGAAGTTTGGTCTATTCACAATATTTCCGTGCGTGCAGCCAGCCTTCAGAAAAGCAATAGCTGTGCCCCGAGAAGCTACCAGGGCGCAGAAGTCGGCGTGCCCACCAATAACTTCGTCAAGAGAATCAACTTCGCCTTCAATATGTTCTAATGTACTGGGCAAGTTGTCAGCTGAAGGTGTAAACTTTTCAGAGCTAGCTCCGATAGAATGAAACACATCCTTCAGCCGCTGCACGCATCGGCTACCGAAGCTTAGGCATTTCTCTTGAAGTTCTTTAAAGGATTTCTGCAAATATGAATTTTTATCCACCTCACTTTTCAGGCTTGCTTCAAGATATTTCTTTTCTTGCTCAAATTTTTCTGACTGTGGGAGCAATTCATTCTTTAAGCTGTTATTCTCAGTTTGGACTTCAGCCAAAGAACCCTCCATAGTCTGAATAACAAAATCTTTCTTTTCTAATGCACCCTCGTGCTCTTTAACCATGATTTCAAGGTCCTGGATGGTGAAGTCTTTCTTTTTCAGATTAGCTTCGTAATTTTCAACTTTTTCAGCCAAATCTTGGATGACGGCTTTGTTCTTCTCTTCTTCGAGATCTTGTTGCATTTTTAGAACCTTACTTAATAATATGCTCTGTCAAAACGATCTTCGTTAGAAAACGACCTAAAAGATAATAATAATAATAATAATAATAAAATAAAAAATATTTGTTACCTAAAATAACAAAAATATTTGTTACCTTAAAGTTAGCATAAAGCAAGCTTCCGGCGATATGGTGTCGTTGGTAGCGGCAGAGGTCCGCTTCTAGCTTCGGCAAGCCAATGTTTTTGCAGAGAGTTCTAACAATTTTAGCTTCGCTGCGGTTTCGAAGGCACCTCAGCTTTCCTTCGTTAACCCCACCGAACAGTGTAGCCCCTGGCTTATATCCACAGGCTATGGCACATTTTTTAAGCTTTGCTTTTTCAGCGTCTGTCAATTCTTGCCCAAGTAAATCTTGAAATTCAAAATCTTCTTCTTCCAAAATGTCTTCAGCTTGCTTTTTCCCCTTTTCAGTAGCTGTGCTCGCCGCGGCCACAACAGATTCTTCCTCAGTCATTTTTAGGAGTATGTTATCAATAACTTCAAGTGTGTCTTCTAGGTTCGGATCTTCTGTGGCCCCGGTTTCAGCCCCGGCAGCTTCAACTGCGCCAGTTTCAGCTTCGAAGGTTTCCGCTCTGGTGGCTTCGGCTGCGGCGCCTTTAGTTTCGGCAGTCTGGTCAATAGCAATTCTTGATGCCGGTGTCGGTGACGGTGTCCCATGAATTACATCTGCTATTTGAATAATCCTTCGTTTTTTCGGCAGTGCAGGACCTTCTTCTGCCGAAGCTGCCTTGTCCTTCTGAAAAAACTTCGTCAGTTCTAGCGCCAGCGGACTTAGCTTGACAGGCAAGGGTTCAGTCATTACCTTCATAATCTCTTCTACTTCAACAGTAGAAGGCGTTGCAGGAGTACCTTCTTCTCGAACCAACGTTTTTGGTTCTGGAGATGCAGTTTTCCTCTTTCTTGCAGTGGCCACCTTCGGCTCAGGGTTCAACTTTTCAGGGCTAGGTTTTTCAGAATCTTCCCTTTTCTTTTTCGCAACCTTGGCGACCTCTTCGTCAGCAGCGCTGGCAATTCTTTTTCGCTTCGGGCCTCCAGCATCTCCGCCCAGTCGACCATAATCAGCATATTCAAATCCTATAGCATCAAGCACCCTGTTCAGCCTTCGCTTCGGCCGAGTGCCGAAGGCTGCTGTCATCAGCTGGTCCTCTTTTTTGGAGTAATTTCCAAGAATTTCATTACTCATTACTTCAATTGTATTGAGCCATTCTTGGCAGGGTGCTTTAAAATATTTCTTAAACTTATAATAATAAGGTAGTCGGACAAGCTCCCCCTCTTTCTTTTCTCCTTTAAGCTTCGGCATGGTCCACTCCTTCATAGTTGGAAATACTCTGAAGGCCAGAAATTCCTGCACTAAATCTCTAGTGCCAATGTGCTCTGCAATAATTTTGAATTCAGCTAGTGCGGTCCAAGTTGGACCTTCTGCTGTCATATTGCATCGGGGTCTGGTTTCTCCGAAGATCAGTTCAAGAGGGCTCTGTACCAGCTTCTCTTTATCATCGTCAACTCTGACATAAAACCATTCTGACTTCCAGCCTGCCGGCCATTTGCTTCGGTAGCTAATCACAGGAAATTTTGTGGTCTTCCGATAGGCAAAATTATAACAACCAAAAATTTCATGCAACCCATCCTTTCTGGCCTTAGTCTGGTAATGCAGCTCATGTACTCGGCAGAAGCTGTCGGCAAACGGCTCCACCGCCTGGCTTCGGAGAGCCCAGATATAAACGCTAAGCCTGACAATGGCGTTAGGAGTCAGTTGGTGAAAATAGATCCCAAACTTTTGCAGCACATCAGCAATCATTCTATTCAAAGGAAATCTCAACCCAGCTTTTAGAAAACTCTTGAAAATAACTATTTTATCCTTTTCTGGCTTCGGGGTAGTTTCTTCTCCCCCGAAGCGAATCAACTTCTTCTCATCTTCACTGAAATAGCCCGACTTCACCATTTTGGAAAAATCAGCCTTGGAGATAGTCGACTTTCCGAAGTCCAAATGGCTAGGCTTGCTCGGTACTGCGATATGGTAATCACCGTCAGAATCAGCTTCCTCAATATCTCCTTGTTCCGCTTCGGCAGTAGCTTGTTTTGTTTCTGCAGTGGGGATTCTTTCCGAGGTCACCAATCTGGATCGCTGCATTGCTTCGGAGATAGGAACAGTCTCCGCACCTTCGGCTTTGTCTCCCTCACGCTCAACTCTAGCAGTAGAGCGCACTCTGGCCATTTAATTTTGAGTTTCTTGAAAGATTTCTTGGGAATTAAATAACCTTTTCTTCCGAAGCTTTTCTTCTGACGAAGTAGGCACCAAACTGGAGCTTCGTCTGAATGCGAGAGTCAAGCTTCGGCTATGGTTAAAATTTTTTGCAGCAAAACAGTGCAATAGCAATGAATGCTGTGGTAACTTCACACCTACATGTCTGTTTATATAGTGCTCCAGGTAAGAAGGTGAATCGTCAGGATTTTTACACCAGGTAAACAGCTGCTCGCACTGCTTGCACCCGCTGCGCGGTGGGCCGCAAAGACCAAAATAGTGAACCTGCATGGTGGGACCGCTACGCGCTCGGAAACTGTATCGTTTCTCAACAACGAGCTTAGGGAAGGTGTTTTTCGGACCTTCGGCTTCCCGAAACCTAAGAGATTTTTTTCACGGATCAAGCTCGTTACGAAGAAACGATCTAGCACCGCGAAGGGGCTACTGTTGGGACCATGCTTCGTCGCCGAAGGTCCTGCAGAAAGAAACAGCTTCGGCTGAAGCTGTTTGTGCGTGATGCCGAAGGGTGCAGTTCATGAAGCTTCGGAATTACAAACCGACTTAAAGATACAATGACATTTTAGTCCATAAGAGTTTGAGTCATTGTTGTAAACTTTTATGAGGGGTATGATTGTAATCGCTCACAGGCTGTGTCTTGTGCCTATAAATAGTGAACAATATCCCTTTACTGTTCACGCATTCTTGTAATTGCAATCGCATCACTCGGAAATTATTCTTTGTCAAGGCAGAGGTATAAATGTGTCTAAACATTATATTTGAATATCTTAAATTTATATAATATGTAAATGATGTTGTTTATTTCTAATTTACTTGACTTTAATGCTTTATGTCTCATGTTATTTTATATTATCTTTGAGAGTTCAATTACGAAGGTATAACCTTCGTAATTGTGTCATTATAACCTTCGTCCGAAGTTCATTAAATCCTTGGGGAAATAATGTTTCAGCGGACGAAGGACACTAATATTTAACGTTTTATGTTGCATTGTTCTTAAGGCAGAGAGCATTTGAGAACAAGTCCCCAACATTCCCCTTCTTGTCTTCGTCCCTATCACTTTCACTAGAATGTGGACATTTAGCGATCAAGTGACCAGACTTACCACACCGGTAGCACACCTTTTTGGAGCAGGGTTTGTAGTCCTTCCCCTCCTTTGCTTGAGGATTTAGCGAAAGCTCTTGATGATGAGCGCCATCTCCTCGTTGTCGAGCTTGGAGGCGTCAATTGGAAGCCTACTTGGTGTAGACTCCTCCTTCTTTTCTTCCGTTGCTTTGAATGCAACGGTTTGTACCTCGGGTGTAGAAGTTGTGCCTTGCTCCAAGTTGACAATGTGTTTGGAGTCTGTGATCATTAGTTCAAATCTCACAAACTTGCCAATAACCTCCTCGGGAGACATCTGTTTATATCTAGGTCTCCACGGATTAGTTGCACTTGAGTGGGATTACGAAAAACAAGTGATCTAAGAATAACCTTGACCATCTCATGGTCATCCCACTTGGTGCTCCCGAGGTTGCACACTTGGTTCACCATTGCCTTGAGCCGGTTGTACAAGCTTGCGGCTCTTCCCCTTTGTTGAGGACGAATCGACCGAGTTCTCCCTCGATCGTCTCGTGCTTGGTGATCTTGGTCACCTCGTCCCCTTCGTGCGCGGTTTTGAGGAGATCCCAAATTTATTTGGCGTTCTTCAATCTTTGCACCTTATTATACTCCTCTCGACACAAGGAGGCGAGGAGTACAGAAGTTGCTTGGGAGTTGAAGTGCCTAATTTGGGCGGCCTTGTCCGAGTCGTAGTCCTCGTCCCCCACTTGAGGTGCCTGCACTCCAAACTCAACAATATCCCAAATACTTTCGTGGAGTGAGGTTAGATGGTGCCTCATTTTATCACTCCACATACAATAATCTTCACCATCAAAATATGGTGGTTTGCCTAGGGGTACGGAAAGTAATGGAGCGCGTTTTGAAATACGGGGATAGCGTAGGGGCATCTTACTATACTTCTTGCGCTCATGGCGCTTAGAAGTAGTGGACGACTCGGTGCCAGACATGGAGGGTGATGAAGAGTCGGTCTCGTAGTAGACCACCTTTTTCATCATCATCTTATTCTTCTTGTCACCCCTCCTATGTGACTTGATGGAGGAAGATGATTCCTCCTTGTATTTGTTGCCGGACTCCCTTGAGAGAGTCTTCCCCGAGCCCGCGGTCTTGTCGCCAGTCATGATCTCCCTCTTGGCGTGATCTCCAGACATCACTTCGAGTTGGTTATACTCTCAATGAAACATTGGCTCGGATACCAATTGAAAGTCGCCTAGAGGGGGTGAATAGGCGAAACCTGAAATTTATAATCTTAAACACACACTAAGGTCGGGGGTTAGCGTTAGAATTAAATCCAAGTCCGAAAGATTGTTTCTCTTGCTAAGAGTTGCTCAAAGAATGCAGATGATGTATGGGAGCAAACTCAAATCAATACTAGCAAGGAAACGTTAGAGAGAGGAAAGGGGGCAAACAAATCAAGAGAGAAACAAAGAGAGTAGACACGGCGATTTGTTTTACCGAGGTTCGGTTCCAAAGAAAATAATCCCCGTTGAGGAGGCCACAAAGGCCGGGTCTATTTCAAACCTTTCCCTCTCTCTCAAACGGTCACTAAGACCGAGTGGGCCTTCTCCTTAATCAAACGGGTCAGTAAGACCCCACAAGGACCACCACACTCTTGGTGTCTCTTGCTTAGCTTTACAAGCACTTAGAAAAAGAGTGAGGAAGGAAGAAAGGCAATCCAAGCAACAAGAGCACAAATAAACACAAAACTCTCTCTCTCTCTCTCAAGTCACTAAGTGGTTGAGTTGAATTTGGGACTTGGAGAGGATTTAATCTTTGGAATTGTGTCTTGGAGTGAATGGTATAGCTCTTGTATTGAATGTGAACTTCAAAAAGCTTGGATCGCTTTGAATGAGGTGGTTGGGGGGTATTTATAGCCCCCAACCACTTCCTAGCAATTGCTAGCGATGGGCGCACCGAACAGTCACTATTCACTGTCCGGTGTGCGCCACGTCAGCACGTTTGTTAGGGTTTGGACAGTTGACCGTTGGAGAGCCTTGTCTTTTTGCTGCACTGGACAGTCTGGTGCCACACCGGACAGTCCGGTGACTTCTGACTTCTGCAGTCTGACTTCTGTCGTGGCACTGTTCATCACCGACATCTCCGTAGTCGACCGTTGGCGTGCAGGGAGCCGTTGCTCCGCTAGCTCACCGGACAGTCTGGTGGCACACCGGACAGTCCGGTGAATTATAGCGGAGCGCACCTTTGAATTCTCGAGTGGCCTGTTCGAAGGGCGCCTGGCCTGGTGCACCGGACACTGTCTGGTGCGCCAAAAATCAGCACACCCAAAGTCTTGCTCTAATTTTTGATTGAGTCCCTAACTGAATTTCTTTCTTGGTTTGTATTGAACCTTATGGACCTGAGATAAATGATATCTAGACAAACTAGTTAGTCCATGTGGTTTGTGTTGTACGTCAACCACCAAAATCGATTATTGGAAATGGTTAACCCTATTTCCCTTCCAGGTTCTATTTGTGCAACCACGGGGTTCCATTAATCACCGGTCATGGCCTTCTGGCCTTCCTTCCTGAGGTGCCCCTGGAGGCCCCTAAAAGCTGGGTATGGGCATCCCAAAGGATGGGGAGAAACTGAGGATCGGGGCCATTGTTGCGATGCCATTTCTTTGTGATCGTGGGGTCATGTTGACGGGTGTCATTGGGAATTACAATCGTCGGGTGGTGGATCCTCTCATGGCCAGGCGGCTACCACTGTTCAAGGCGACCATCGAGGCTCTGCCAGAGGGCACTCGGCTGAGCGCTCTGCCCCCCAGTGACGCGGAGATCGCTCGCTGGCTCACAAAGGCCATGGAAATTCGCAAAGGCGTGGATGGGGCTATCATCCCATATGTTTCCCAATTCTAGGTTGCCCTCTGATGCGTCCTGAGCCAGGCTTCGCAGCGTTTATGAGTTTGCCTAGTTCCACTTCCCATTCTTCTTGTTCCTTGTTGGTTCTGCACCCTTCGATCCCCTCCTTCTTCCAGCCCTCCTCTCCTGTGTTGTGGGACGACCCCGCTCCCTTGATGAAAAGCGTGGTAGAGAAGGAGGCGGCTTGCACACAGGCGAAGTAGCAGCAGAGGGACAAAAAGATAGGGTGGAGAAGAAACAACAGAGGGTCGAGCGCCAGATGTGTAGAGACCGCGGCGCCGAGACTGATTCGACCGACGAGGGTGAAGACGACGATGATGATGCAAGCGCGGGTCCAAGCTTTGGGCCATTCCTAATGCCCCTTGGATGTGTCAATGACTAATTTTGTTTCAACTTTTCCTGGCATGGTGGGGGGTGTCTTTCCTGTCGTGGAGGAGGCTGACTTCCCGGAACTCTTCGCCTTGTTCCTCGGGGTGATGGCTTTGGTGGCACTCACCCTCCATCCACCAAGCCCCCAGCCAGATGGCCGCTGGGGGCTACTTGTGTGGGAAGCTCTTCTACCTCGGGCTCATTAGGGATCCCGGATAGCATACCTTCGGGGTTGCCCGTGCTCACCTCTAAAGTGGGTGGTGGGGCTAGCGCTCCACCCCGGTGCCACAGAGGCGAGGTGCCTCTCGAAGGGCAAAGGTCTGTTAGGGCGCGACTAGTCGGGCAGGGGCCTTGTCGGTCCCCACCATGTGATTCCCCCCTTTGTTTTTAGTGTGCCACAACTCCTGATCCCTTCTGTCTTTTCCCCAGCAGCTCCTCTCAACTTGTTGCTTTCATGTCGCGCGTTTGGAAAGTGGTTTCGAAGAAGAGGAGGAGGATGCCTACCATCAGCGAGGTGGAGGAGCGGTTGCACTGTCAAGTTCTTCCTTAACGATGCTTTCATAGGGTGACACCGGGGGCCGATGTCCTAGGTTTGTTTCTCTTGACGTTTTCGAGTAACCCTTTCACAGATCTAGTGAGGGCGGATGATGCTCTCCCTTTTTCTTTTTTGTAGTGAGCTCGGGGGCTACCTTCATCGAGACAGTGGAGGTCACGGCTCCAAGGGGATAGCGTTCCTCCTTGTTCGTGGGGAGCCCCAAACCATGCTACCGGCCCTCGGTGGGCGGGTGGGTGTCCAGCTCACTCCATACTGCTCTGTAGACGGTGATGACCCCCTAACCCTATGCAGGGAGCTAAACAAAGAGAATGATGCGACTGAGAAGGCGTTGCAGGGCGACCTTGATCGGCTTTCAACCACGTGCCAAAAGCTAACGGTGAGCCCCACTCGGATGGCTTGGTGAGGGAAATGCTCCTCTTTCTAATTGACTCGCTGTCTAACTTTTGTGTTTTAAGTCCCTCGTAGGGACGCTGACGGGAAGGTCTCGCCTTCTTATTGACCAAAGGGAAGCATGGGAGTGTTCTGCTAGTGATCTTCTAACGACGAAAAGCGAGGTCGTTGAAGCCCGCGGACGCGTCGTGTTGATTCAAAACACCTATGATGCCTTGGTCGGGGTAGCAAGGAGGGATGCAGAATCGACGACTGTTGCACGACTCAAGAATGTGAAAAGGGACTCCTTCCTCCACATCATAGAGCGAGGGAAGGAGGTAGCTGAGGCCCATGTCATGACCTTAGAGGAGGAGCTAGGCGGTCGGACCAAGAAGGAGGAGAAACCCATGGCCTCTCTGCAAGGTAACACCTTTCGATAATTTTCCCTAGAGCTTGGCGTCCGCCGCGCGCTCCCCCTCCTCTCATGGCTATGTTTCGTCCGGTCAGCCATTTAGGGTAAATTCAACATTGTCGAGGGGAAATTCATCAAGGTGCAAAGCCGTCTGGAGGAGTTGAAGAAGTAGAAACATCTCCTATCGGAGGTGGTGAGCGCCATGCGTGGGCGCTTCGGAGCACCTCCTTCGCCCGAGTCTGAGTCACTCGTCTCCCGCCTTCAGGGCCTCGTTGACCGGTTCCAAGAGCTTGAGAAGGAGTCCTTCTACCAAGGGATCTGAAAGTCGCCAAGAGGGGGGGTGAATAGGGCGAATCTGAAATTTATAAACTTAAGCACAACTACAAGCCGGGTTAGCGTTAGAAATATAAATGAGTCCGAGAGAGAGGGCAAAAAACAAATCGTGAGCGAATAAAGAGTGAGACACGATGATTTGTTTTACCGAGGTTCGGTTCTTGCAAACCTACTCCCCGTTGAGGTGGTCACGAAGACCGGGTCTCTTTCAAACCTTTCCCTCTCTCAAACGGTCACTTAGACCGAGTGAGCTTCTCTTCTCAATCAAACGGAACACAATGTTCCCGCAAGGACCACCACACAATTGGTGTCTCTTGCCTTGGTTACAATTGAGTTTGATTACAAGAAGAATGTAAAATAAAAGAAGCAATCCAAGCGCAAGAGCTCAAATGAACACAACAAATCTCTCTCTCTAATCACTAAAGCTTTGTGTGGTGTTGGGAGAGGATTTGATCTCTTTGGTGTGTCTTGTATTGAATGATATAGCTCTTGTAAGGTGTAGAAGTGTACAAACTTGGATGCCATTGAAAGTGGGGTGGTTGGGGTATTTATAGCCCCAACCACCAAAAATGGTCGTTGGAAGGCTGCTGTCGCATGGCGCACCGGACAGTCCGGTGCGCCACCGGACACTGTCCGGTGCGCCAGCCACGTCAGCAAGCCATTGTGGGGCCTCTGACTTGTGGGGCCTCTGGGCTGTCCGGTGGTGCACCGGACAGGTCCTGTAGACTATCCGGTGCGCCTCCCGCGCGTGCTCTAACTCTGCCGCGCACTGTAGCGCATTTAATGCGGTTGTAGTCGATCGTTGCGCGCGAAGTAGCCGTTGCTCCGCTGGCACACCGGACAGTCCGGTGAATTATAGCGGAGCGCCCTCTGAGTTTCCCGAAGGTAGCGAGTTCAGCGTCGAGTGCCCTGGTGCACCGGACACTGTCCGGTGGCACACCGGACAGTCCGGTGCGCCAGACCAGGGTGCCTATGGGTTGTCTTTTGCTCTCTTTGTTTGAACCCTTTCTTGGTATTTATATTGGCTTATTGTGAACCTTTGGCACCTGTAAAACTAATAGACTAGAGCAAACTAGTTAGTCCAATTATTTGTGTTAGGCAATTCAACCACCAAAATTAATTAGGGAAAAAGGTGTAAGCCTAATTCCCTTTCAATCTCCCCCTTTTTGGTGATTGATGCCAACACAAACCAAAGCAAGTATAGAAATGTATAATTGAACTAGTTTGCATGATTGTAAGTGCAAAGGTTACTAAGAATTGAACCAATAAATATTTTCATAGGATATGCATGGATTGTTTCTTAATATTCTCAACATTTTGGACCACGCTTGCACCACATGTTTTGTTTTTGCAAATACTTTTGCAAATTCTTTTCAAAGTTCTTTTGCAAATAGTCAAAGGTAAATGAGTAAGATTTTGAGAAGCATTTTCAAGATTTGAAATTTTCTCCCCCCTGTTTCAAATGCTTTTCCTTTGACTAAATAAAACTCCCCCTATATAAGATCCTCCTCTTAGTGTTCAAGAGGGTTTTAAGACACTATTTTTTGAAAATACTACTTTCTCCCCCTTTTAATAAGATACCAATTTGAAAATCGTTATTTTAAATTAGGTGGTGGTGCGGTGATAGGTGGTGCGGTCCTTTTGCTTTGGGCTAATACTTTCTCCCCCTTTGGCATGAATCGCCAAAAACGGATACTTGAGTGAAATATAAGCCCTCTCAAACTACTTTCTCCCCCTTTGGCAAACAAAATATGAGTGAAGATTATACCATAGTTGGAGAGTTGCTCGGAGCGACGGCGAAGGATGAGTGATTTGATGGAGTGGAGTGGATGCCTTTGTCTTCGCCGAAGACTCCAATTCCCTTTCAATCTATGACTTGGTTTGAAATATACTTGAAAATACATTAGTCATAGCATATAAAAGAGACATGATCAAAGGTATAATAATGAGCTATGTGTGCAAAACATCAAAAGAAATTCCTAGAATCAAGAATATTTAGCTCATGCCTAAGTTTGTTAAAAGTTTGTTCATCTAGTGGCTTGGTGAAGATATCGGCTAATTGTTCCTTGGTGTTAATATATGCAATCTCGATATCTCCCTTTTGTTGGTGATCCCTTAGAAAATGATACTGAATGGCTATGTGTTTAGTGCGGCTATGTTCAACGGGATTATCCGCCATGCGGATTGCACTCTCATTATCACATAGAAGAGGAACTTTGGTTAATTTGTAACCATAGTCCCTAAGGGTTTGCCTCATCCAAAGCAATTGCGCGCAACAATGGCCTGCGGCAATGTACTCGGCTTCGGCGGTAGAAAGAGCTACGGAATTTTGCTTCTTTGAAGCCCAAGACACCAAGGATCTTCCCAAGAACTGGCAAGTCCCCAATGTGCTCTTTCTATTGATTTTACACCCCGCCCAATCGGCATCCGAATAACCAATTAAATCGAATGTGGATCCCCGAGGGTACCAAAGCCCAAACTTAGGAGTATAAACTAAATATCTCAAGATTCGTTTTACGACCGTAAGGTGAGCCTCCTTAGGGTCGGCTTGGAATCTTGCACACATGCATACGGAAAGCATAATATCCGGTCGAGATGCACATAAATAGAGTAAAGAGCCTATCATCGACCGGTATACCTTTTGATCTACGAATTTACCTCCCGTGTCGAGGTCGAGATGCCCATTAGTTCCCATGGGTGTCTTGATGGGCTTGGCGTCCTTCATCCCAAACTTGTTTAGAATGTCTTGAATATACTTCGTTTGGCTAATGAAGGTGCCCTCTTGGAGTTGCTTTACTTGAAATCCCAAGAAGTACTTCAACTCCCCCATCATCGACATCTCAAATTTTTGTGTCATGATCCTACTAAATTCCTCACATGTAGATTCGTTAGTAGACCCAAATATAATATCATCAACATAAATTTGGCATACAAACAAATCATTGTCAATAGTTTTAGTAAATAAAGTAGGATCGGCCTTTCCGACTTTGAAGCCATTAGTGATAAGAAAATCTCTTAGGCATTCATACCATGCTCTTAGGGCTTACTTTAGCCCATAAAGCGCCTTAGAGAGTTTATACACATGGTTAGGATACTCACTATCTTCAAAGCCGGGAGGTTGCTCAACATAGACCTCCTCTTTGATTGGTCCATTGAGGAAGGCACTTTTCACGTCCATTTGATAAAGCTTAAAGCCATGGTAAGTAGCATAGGCAAGAAAAATGTGAATTGATTCTAGCCTAGCTACGGGTGCATAGGTTTCACCGAATTCCAAACCTTCGACTTGTGAATACCCCTTGGCCACAAGTCAAGCTTTGCTCCTTGTCACCACACCATGCTCGTCTTGCTTGTTGCGGAAGACCCACTTGGTTCCTACAACATTTTGATTAGGACGTGGAACTAAATGCCATACCTCATTCCTTATGAAATTGTTGAGCTCCTCTTGCATCGCCACCACCCAATCCAAATCTTGTAGTGCTTCCTCTACCCTGTGTGGCTCAATAGAGGAAACAAAAGAGTAATGTTCACAAAAATGAGCAACCCGAGATCTAGTAGTTACCCCCTTTTGAATGTCGCCGAGGATGGTGTTCACGCGGTGATCTCGTTGGATTGCTTGGTGGACTCTTGGGTGTGGCGGTCTTGGAACTTGTTCATCTTCCTTATCTTGATCATGGGCATCTCCCCCTTGATCATTGCTCTTTTCTTGAGGTGGCTCAACTTCTTGATCTTCTACTTCATCATTTTGAGCCTTATCCTCATCTTGAGTTGGTGGAAATGCTTGCATGGAGGAAGATGGTTGATCTTGTGTTTGTGGTGGCTCTTCGGATTCCTTAGGACACACATCCCCAATGGACATGTTCCTTAGCTCGACGCACGGAGCCTCTTCATCACCTAGCTCATCAAGATCAATTTGCTCTACTTGAGAGCCGTTAGTCTCATCAAACACAATGTCACAAGAGACTTCAACTAATCCAGAGGACTTGTTAAAGACTCTATATGCCCTTGTGTTTGAATCATAACCTAATAAAAAGCCTTCTACAGCCTTAGGAGTAAATTTGGATTTTCTACCTCTTTTAACAAGAATAAAACATTTGCTACCAAAGACTCTAAAATATGAGACATTGGGCTTTTTACCGGTGAGGAGTTCGTATGATGTCTTCTTGAGGATTCGGTGTAGATATAACCAGTTGATGGCGTAGCAGGCGGTGTTGACCGCCTCGGCCCAAAACCGATCCGAAGTCTTGTACTCATCAAGCATGGTCCTTGCCATGTCCGATAGAGTTCTATTCTTTCTCTCCACTACACCATTTTGTTGTGACGTGTAGGGAGAGGAGAACTCATGCTTGATGCCCTCCTCCTCAAGAAAGCCTTCAATTTGAGAGTCCTTGAACTCCGTCCCGTTGTCGCTTCGAATTTTCTTGATCCTTAAGCCGAACTCGTTTTGAGCCTGTCTCAAGAATCCCTTTAAGGTCTCTTGGGTATGAGATTTTTCCTGCAAAAGGAACACCCAAGTGAAGCGAGAATAGTCATCCACAATAACTAGACAGTACTTACTCCCGCCGATGCTTATGTAAGCTATCGGGCCGAATAGGTCCATGTGTAGGAGCTCGAGTGACCTGTCTGTCGTCATGATGTTCTTGTGTGGATGATGAACACCAACTTGCTTCCCTGCCTAACATGCGCTACAAATCCTGTCTTTCTCAAAATGAATATTTGTTAGTCCCAAAATGTGTTCTCCCTTTAGAAGTTTGTGAAGATTCTTCATCCCAACATGTGCTAGTCGGCGATGCCAGAGCCAGCCCATGTTAGTCTTAGCAATTAAGCAAGTGTCGAGTTCAGCTCTATCAAAATCTACTAAGTATAGCTAACCCTCTAACACTCCCTTAAATGCTATTGAATCATCACTTCTTCTAAAGACAGTGACACCTACATCCGTAAAAAGACAGTTGTAACCCATTGAAAGTGGGGTGGTTGGGGTATTTAAAGCCCCAACCACCAAAAATGGTTGTTGGAAGGCTGCTGTCGCATGGCGCACCGGACAGTCTGGTGCGCCACCGGACACTGTCCGGTGCGCCAGCCACGTCAGCAAGCCGTTGGGGTTCGACCGTTGGAGCTCTGACTTGTGGGGCCTCTGGGCTGTCCGGTGGTGCACCGGACAGGTCCTGTAGACTGTCCGGTGCGCCTCCCGCGCGTGCTCTGACTCTGCCGCGCATTGTAGCGCATTTAATGCGGTTGCAGTCGACCGTTTCGCGCGAAGTAGTCGTTGCTCCGCTGGCACACCGGACTGTCCGGTGCTTCACCGGACAGTCCGGTGAATTATAGCGGAGCGCCCTCTGAGTTTTCCGAAGGTAGCGAGTTCAGCGTCGAGTGCCCTGGTGCACCGGACAGTCCGGTGCGCCAGACCAGGGTGCCTATGGGTTGTCTTTTGCTCTCTTTGTTTGAACCCTTTCTTGGTCTTTATATTGGCTTATTGTGAACTTTTGGCACCTGTAGAACTAATAGACTAGAGCAAACTAGTTAGTCCAATTATTTGTGTTAGGCAATTCAACCACCAAAATTAATTAGGGAAAAAGGTGTTAGCCTAATTCCCTTTCAGGATCTGTCAAGTCTTTGACATCATAATGTCTCAGTATGAAGGGGGGTCGAGCTGGAATACCTAAGCGAAGGCTAATGCGACGCTTGGAGCGATTCAAACTTAGCTGGCATGGTGAAGGCCACGAAGCCCTTCGCCCGGAAGCTAGGCGCCGCTCTGCTCGGTAACACCCCGCCTGAGGGGGTCAAGGTGGGCCCGCACCTTTGTGACGACTATGGGGAATGAGAGGGCCTTCCTTTCTGCTAGCACCCCATCCAGCTTCTTGTGAACACCTGTGCTCACCGGTGCCTCGAGGGAGATTTTCGTTTCAAACAAACTTGTGGTTAAAATATGATTCGCTATTCGAACAACGTTTGCTGATGACGAGGTGCACGAGGCAATCATCGTCATTTGGCTTCGATGAGCTTTTCTAGCTGTTATCCTGCACTCGTCTCTTAAGAAGGATTTTGCAAATACATTTTATTCGTTGTTTGCTTGAAGGGTTCATAGACGGGGCACAAATCCGCTCTGGCCGGGCATCTACCGTGGACTCTCGTCAGAATCATTACATTCGACGATCCCCCCAT
This sequence comes from Zea mays, assembly GCF_902167145.1. NCBI lineage: Eukaryota > Viridiplantae > Streptophyta > Magnoliopsida > Poales > Poaceae > Zea > Zea mays. Next base: position 66,765,914 of record NC_050096.1, on the reverse strand, counting down.
GTCCTACCACGCGTAGTGCCCTACTTTGCTCGTCTTGTGGATCGGGGCGCAGTAGCCAAGCGGTCTTTGTTCTCTTTGTCGCCGGAGGGTTCTTCCTTGCTGCTCTCAGGGGGACTCAGATCTGAGTCTGAGTCCATGCACAGTGCGTCGAAGATGAGGTCCCCACCATCGGCGACCATCCCTACGAACTCCAAGTCATCAGAGGTGGGGGATGGTCGTGAGCCACTAGGGCAGCGATCACCGTCGGGGCATGGCACATTAGAGGTGGGAAGGCGCTGGGGCTGTTGCTAGAACCACCGTAGTAGGACACCGCTTCCTCGTCGTACAACGTGGAAAGCTCCGCGTTCTTATTTTGTTAGCCTCAGAATGCGGGGCCGGCCTACGCCTCTCACGTCGCCCGTGTAGGGCGAGGCCACCAAGGGCCCCCGAGACGCGCGTCGGGGTTCTCTAGTAGAGGAGGCCAGGCGGGCAACACTCCGACCGTATCTGCGTCCTGGTTATTGATGAAATCGAGGTTCTCAGAGCAGATGGCCGCTTCGGGGGTGTAGTCGATGCGGGGGCCGCAGCTGGCCCAGCAGCCCTCGCACTCACGCCGAGGTTGCTCAGCAAGTTAGTTTCAGTTATCTGATGCCTCTTTCTAGAGATGTCAATGGGGACCCAATACCCGCCAACCCGTGGGAATTCCCCTATTAGGGTACGAGTATGGGACGAAAATTGTCCCCATGGGTATAGATATAGGACAAAATCTCCACCCATTAGGTAAACGGGTATGGGTTTGGGAAGCAATAATCCGAACCCGATTACCCATGGGTCTTTCATACGTGTACACCTGTCGTGTTTGTATGAATGAGTTGAGGCCGAGCCGACCACCAAGCCCAGCACGGCAGCGCACCAGGTCCTAGCCCAACAAGGCAACATGACAAGACAACTAGCAGACTAGCAAAAAACAAAACCCTAAAATAAACCAGCCATATGCTACGCCCTGCCAGACGACGGTGACGACCATGATTCTCAAGCACCAACGAACTCAGATGGTGACCAAGAAATGTGAGCAAACTCCATTTCTTCTATTGGTCCTGAAGTACTTATTTATTTTTTGATGGATGGATGAATGGATCATGGTTCATGGATGAGTGCTTGCCGATGCAGTGATGTCTGAAATCTAGATTGTTTGTGCTACATGTTAGTACCTAGTTATCCCTTAATTGGGGATGAGGACTCATTGGGGACCCGAAACCTGAATGAGAATGGGTATGAGATGAGTTTTGTACCCATGATGGGTATAGAGATGGGTATGGGGATGAATCAAACATGATAGGGATGGGTATGAGATGTTATAACCCGGTGGAGAATTCTCCATTGACATCTCTACCTCTTTCCCACGTCACACGCCTGATGGTACAAATATGGTTCCCCTTCCCACTCAGGGCTTGTTCGGTTATTTTCAATCCATATGGATTGGAGGGGATTGATACGGATTGGAGGGGATTTTGACTTACTGGGGATTGAAACCCCCTCAATCCCCCTCAATCCATATGGATTGGGGTAGAACCGAACAAGCCCTCAGAGAATGCCATGGCACACCTCAAACACACCCAGTCCACGCCACGGACACGCACATTGGCTCGACGGATACGACGGGAGCGGGTCGGTGCCTCACACTATGGCTGATCCGGCACTTGTGGCAGTTCTTCAAGTTCGTCTCTCTCTGCAGGGCTAACATCCCCCTGAAGATCGACTTGTCCTCAAGCCGGAGCACTGGGAAAGCACTGTTGCAGGTCACTAGGACTTGCTGGACGAGATGATTTCCCTTGGACAATCCACTAGTTTGTAGAATTCGAGAAGGCACACCGTGTTCAGGCAGATCTGTTGGAAGTGAGGGGCCGGGGACGCCACACCTTTGAAACCAGTGGCTAACTTCATTTGCGACACATGGCTAACGGGGTGAATGCGACTTAAGGCCAGAAGGTCCAAGTGATAAGCAAGGACACCCACATATGTTCAAGCACACGATATGGTCCAAAATACTTAAAACTGAGCTTCTGGTGAGCACGCGGCATCACGGAATCACTGCCAACAAAGCCATATTTCTTCACCATAAATGCAGAATGAGCTAATTAATTAGTAGGTAATTTTAAGATATATAAGAAACACATATTACAAGACTTTCATAAGAAAAGGACTATGGCAAGTGCAACAGGTTATTCAACTACTTCAAACCAGCAACAATATGGGACCATTGAGACGGACCGAGGTCATGACTGCATCTATAAGAAAATAACTTCCACTCTCCCCTTGAGTAGGCATACTCCACAGAATCATCAGAATCAGATTTATCCTCATCCACATATTGTTGCCTACTCAAGTTTAAATAATTTTATACTCATCCACCTGATTCTGATGAAATATGGCAAGTTATTCCCTTCAGCAAGTTTAAATCTTAACTTCAAGTTATCCACATACTGTTAATTTTATCCTCATCCACATTAAGTTTCTACAACAAGTTATTCCCTTCAGCAAGTTTAAGGGCTAGTTTGGAAACCCTATTTTCCCAAGAGTTTTTCGTTTTCCCAAGGGAAATTAGTTTATTTTCCCTTGGGAAATTGGAAATCCCATGGGAAAATAGTGTTGCCAAACTAGCTCTAAATCTTAACTTTTTCCCTGTAGTTCAATTCAATAAAATAATTTTAAACTTGTTGATGGGAAAAAGTTAAGATGAGTATGTCGCATACAATGGAAAACCTTTTCCAATACCTTGCTTTTATATCCAAGGGTTACGAATAAAACTCATGTCTAGTTTCTATACCAGCCATTCAAAACTCATTATGACACTGAATATTTAGGGTTATTGTAGGAACTTAATGTTACCGTGACACTAAAAAATATGTCTCACAGCAGCAAGTATGCATCAATGGATTGTCATATCCATGCATAAACAATATTATAAGTAACACTAACAATTGGACCAAGAACAAAGATTACGGAGGCCTGTAATTTAAAAGGACATCCGATTGATTTGTATCTTACCTTGTTACTCTCTGTTTTTATTTAAATGGCATTAAGACAACACATTTTAATCTTTCTCCAGTTCAAACAGCTTGTTGGAAGTGTCAAATATTAAGGAATAGAGGTAGTAGTTATGAATGAGTTAATTATTTCGACCATCTAACTACAATTCTTTACATAGTAATTATATAGGACAGTGCCCCAAGCTTAATATATAGCAACACGCATCAGGATACCAACCTGTTTAACCTACATGCGTCATTCCAATTCATTTTCCAGAAAGGCCTAGCAGACGGGTGGCTGCAAGCATGCCATTAAATAGCTAATGCTTCACTCAACCTGGTTCGGCAAGCTTCTTAAAATGTTTAGACAAATAGCTTGTGATATGCACTTGAATACATCTTAGACGATTTTAAAATCAAGAAAATGTCCGGCATTGACAGGAAAGGGGTTCCTATTTTCTTATCATAGAAGTTCATGTCGAGAACATTCCCATCTAGCTAGAGTAACACTGATCCCAGCCTAGCAAGGCGACATGGAGCAAATGTGATTTCTATTCCAAATAAGTATTTCTAGCCAACTCACAATGAAAAAACAGGCAATAAAAATAGTTAGGGCTAGTTTGGGAGCCATAAAACCGGAGAGAATTGAAGGGACTAAAATCCTCATTTTTATTTAATTTTGAATAAGCAGGGAATTTTAGCCCCTTCCATCTACTCCGGTTTTTGGACTCCCAAACTAGTATCTATCTTAATGATTTTACACGAGGAACGTATGAGGCAGTCACAATCAAGTGTGACTGAATAGGGAACCAGCTCACCACTCGTAGCCATTTATTTGGTTTGAGGTTAAAGTAGTATGAGGTGGGACGACACTGTTCTTTCGATTTTTTGGGACTACACCGTCTCAAAAAATTGCTCCGGTGTTCATCTTGTCTCCATGTGACTTTCATCCAAACACTATAAAAAATATGATCACTCACTTACATCACTCCTTGTACGTCCAACCAAACATATTCTAACGCGCCTGATTCGAAGCAGTGTCCTATAGCTGTTACTTGAGATTGAGAACTGACAAGAGCAACATTATAATCTTTACTACTCTATAAGAGTCCAGTGTAGGCGTCCACAATTTCACATGGTGCACGCTCTGCCCTCCTCCGCGACCCCCTTCCCCTGCTCCGCCTAACCGTGATTCTCGCCGGCGAAGTCATCCTCCTCCCCCCGCCTCCCTTCCATCTTCGGCCGCCCTTCCATACTCCTCCCCGCGCTCCTTCCATGCCTCCGCCTCCCGCCCCCGTCCTCCCTGTCCGAGATCCCCGCCCCAACAGAGCAGGCGGGGTCAATCTCGAATCCGTCAATCCGTCAATCCAGCGCACAACAGAGAGGGAGGAGAGAGCGCGGCACGGGGCACCCACCTCCGATCGCAGACGTGCGGGGGAGCGGGCAGAGAGCCTCGGAGAACCCACCCACCCTCCTCGACGCTGTGCAGCAGTCAACATAGAGGGAGCAGAGAGCGCGGCACGGGGCACCCACCTCCGATCGCAGACGACGAGGTTGCCCCCGTCGAAACAGATGAAGCAAACGACCTCCTCCTCGTCCTCCCTCCGCCTGGCGGGCCGGGCCGGTACCACCACGCCCGCGCCGTCTTTCCTCTTGGGCGGCATCTGAGAGCACCTAGAGGGGGAGGGTGAATAGGTGATCCTGTAAAAACATAAAACTTAACACCACAAACTTGATTAGTAGTTAGAGCAATGGAATCAAGTGAGTAGAGAGGAGAGCTCTTGTGAAACACAATAGACACAGTGAGACAAGCACAAGAGACACGAGGATTTATCCCGTGGTTCGGCCAAGTACAAGACTTGCCTACTCCACGTTGTGGCGTCCCAACGGACGACAGTTGCACTCAACTCCTCTCAAGTGATCCAATGATCAACTTGAATACCACGGTGTTCTTCTTTTCTTTACTCTTTTCCCGTTTGCGAGGAATCTCCACAAATTGGAGTCTCTCGCCCTTACAACAAGAATCAATATGAAGCACAAGAGTAAGGGAGGGAAGCAACACACTCAAAACCACAGCAAATACGCACACACAAGATCAAGACTTGAGCTCAAGATAGTTTCTCGAGGTTCTCACTAGAACGGAGCTCAAATCACTAAGAATGTCGAACAAGTGCGCAAGAATGAAGTGTGAGTGATCAACAATGCTCAAGGAATGTTTGGTGTACTCCTCCATGCGCCTAGGGGTCCCTTTTATAGCCCCAAGGCAGCTAGGAGCTGTTGAGAACATTTCAAGAAGGCAATTCTTGCCTTCTGTCGCCTGGCGCACCGGACACTGTCCGGTGCGGATTTCTTTCCTTCTTTGGCGAAGCCGACCGTTGGCGCTTTGGAGCCGTTGGCGCACCGGACAGTCCGGTGCCCCTTCTGACCGTTGGCTCTTGCCACGCGTCGCGCACGGATTATGCGGCCGACCGTTGGCCCGGCCGACTGTTGGCTCACCGGACAGTCCGGTGATTTATAGCCGTACGCCGTTAATTACTTCCCAAGAGCAGCCAGTTGACAGACTCCGGCCTGGCGCACCGGACACTGTCCGGTGCACCACCGGACAGTCCGGTGCACCCAGACCGAGTTGTCTTTGGCTGAACAAAGCCATCTCTTTCCAACTTGATTTCTCCTGTTTCCAGCACTTAGACACAATACATTAGTCTCTAAAACAATGTACTAAGTCATAGAAACATACCTTTACTCTTGATTTGCACTTTGTCCATCACTTTGTATAAGTCCACTTGTGTTGACACTTAATCACCAAAATACTTAGAAATGGCCCAAGGGCACATTTCCCTTTCAATCTCCCCCTTTTTGGTGATTTATGCCAACACAACAAAAAGCAACTAAAAGAAGTGCAACATCACTACAAATGAGAACTCAAAAATTGTTTTGATTCATATTTGGCATATATGGATCATTCTTTGCCACCACTTGGTTTGTTTTTGCAAATCAAACTCAATTTCCTATCTCTAAGTCAAACACACTTGTTGAAACATAAAGAGAGATATTTTACGAGAAATTGATCAAGAATTCAAAAACTCCCCCTTTTCCCATAATCAAGCCTTCTCCCCACAAGAGACCAACTTTTGACAATAAGAGACAAACAAGAGTATTTTGACAAACAAAAGCTCTAACTCTACTATTTTCAAAATTCTCAAGTGGTAGCTGATCCATTTCTTGCTTTGGCCTTATTTTCTCCCCCTTTGGCATCAAGCACCAAAACGGGATCAATTTTAGCCCTTTAACCCCATTGCCTCACCAAAATCTTCAACTAAGAGTAAAAAGGCAATAAGAGTACATAGATGAACTTGGAGTGAGTTACTCTCTCATCGGAGTGCAGTGGAAGTCTTGCATGGTCCAAGTCCACCTTTTCCCTTTCAATCCATCTTTGAGACTAAATCAAGCAAACTCAAGCACATGGTTAGTCTCAAAGGGTCAAGTTGTAGCACATCTCCCCCTAAATGAGTGCATCACTTGCAAAAGGACTTGTGAGGTCCGGGGAGTGTTTGTACAACATGAGCACCATAAATAAACAACAAAATGCATAAGGAACATGATCAAAGGCATAAACACATGTATGCTATAAATCAATCCAAGTTATGCGAATCTAAGACATTTAGCTCACTACGCAACTTGCAAAAGGTCGACTCATCTAGAGGCTTGGTAAAGATATCGGCTAGTTGGTTCTCGGTGCTAACATAAAACACTTCGATATCTCCCTTTTGCTGGTGGTCTCTCAAAAAGTGATGTCGGATGTCAATGTGCTTTGTGCGGCTGTGTTCAACAGGATTATCCGCCATGCGAATAGCACTCTCATTATCACATAAGAGTGGGACTTTGCTCAGATTGTAGCCAAAGTCCCTGAGGGTTTGCCTCATCCAAAGTAGTTGCGCGCAACACTGTCCTGCGGCAACGTACTCGGCCTCAGCGGTGGATAGGGCAACGGAGGTTTGTTTCTTAGAACTCCATGACACCAGGGACCTTCCTAAGAATTGGCACGTCCCCGATGTACTCTTCCTATCGACCTTACATCCAGCATAATCGGAGTCTGAATATCCAATCAAGTCAAAGGTAGACCCCTTTGGATACCAGATCCCGAAGCAAGGCGTAGCGACTAAATATCTAAGAATTCGCTTCACGGCCACTAAGTGACACTCCCTTGGATCAGATTGAAATCTAGCACACATGCATACGCTAAGCATAATATCCGGTCTACTAGCACATAAATAAAGTAAAGACCCTATCATAGATCGGTATGCCTTTTGATCAACAGACTTACCTCCTTTGTTGAGATCAGTGTGTCCGTCGGTTCCCATTGGAGTCTTTGCGGGTTGGCGTCCTTCATCCCAAACCACTTGATCAAGTCTTGCGTGTACTTCGTTTGAGAGATGAAGGTGCCGTCCTTGAGTTGCTTCACTTGGAACCCAAGGAAATAGCTTAACTCGCCCATCATCGACATCTCGAACTTTTGAGTCATCACCCTGCTAAACTCTTCACAAGACTTTTGGTTAGTAGAACCAAATATTATGTCATCGACATAAATTTGGCACACATATAAATCGCCATCACATGTCTTAGTGAAAAGAGTTGGGTCGGCTTTCCCAACCTTGAAAGCATTAGCAATTAAAAAGTCTCTAAGGCATTCATACCATGCTCTTGGGGCTTGCTTAAGTCCATAGAGCGCCTTAGAGAGCTTACACACGTGGTCGGGGTACCGTTCATCCTCGAAGCCAGGGGGTTGCTCCACGTACACCTCCTCCTTGATTGGCCCGTTGAGGAAAGCGCTCTTCACATCCATTTGGAACAACCTGAAAGAATGGTGAGTAGCATAGGCTAACAATATGCGAATTGACTCTAGCCTAGCCACAGGAGCAAAAGTCTCCTCAAAGTCCAAACCTGCGACTTGGGCATAACCTTTTGCCACAAGTCTAGCCTTGTTCCTTGTTACCACCCCGTGCTCGTCTTGTTTGTTGCGGAACACCCACTTGGTTCCCACAACATTTTGCTTGGGACGAGGCACCAGTGTCCAAACTTCATTTCTTTTGAAGTTGTTGAGCTCTTCCTGCATGGCCAACACCGAGTCCGGATCTAGCAAGGCCTCTTCTACCCTGAAAGGCTCAATAGAAGAGACAAAAGAGTAATGCTCACAAAAATTAACTAATCTAGAACGAGTAGTTACTCCCTTGCTAATGTCACTCAAAATCTGGTCGACGGGATGATCCCTTTGAATCATCACTCGAACTTGGGTTGGAGGTGCCGGTTGCGCTTCTTCCTCCATTACATTATCATCTTGTGCTCCCCCTTGATCACACGCCTCCTCTTGATGAACCTGTTCATCGTATTGAGTTGGGGGACGCACCATTGTTGAGGAAGAAGGTTGATTTCGCTCATTTTGTTCCTGTGGCCGCACATCTCCAATCGCCATGGTGCGTATTGCAGCCGTTGGAACGTCTTCTTCATCTACATCATCAAGATCACAAACTTGCTCTCTTGGAGAGCCATTAGTCTCATCAAATACAACATCGCTAGAGACTTCAACCAAACCTCATGATTTGTTGAAGACCCTATACACCTTTGTATTTGAGTCATAACCTAACAAAAACCCTTCTACAGCTTTGGGAGCAAACTTAGAATTTCTACCTTTCTTCACTAGAATATAACATTTGCTCCCAAATACACGAAAGTAAGACACATTGGGTTTGTTATCGGTTAGAAGCTCATATGAGGTCTTCTTGAGGAGGCGATGAAGGTAGACCCGGTTTATGGCATGGCAAGCCGTGCTCACGGCTTCCGTCCAAAACCGTTCGGGCGTCTTGAATTCACCAAGCATCATCCTCGCCATGTCTAGTAGCGTCCTGTTCTTCCTCTCTACCACACCATTTTGCTGTGGTGTGTAGGGAGCGGAGAATTCGTGCTTGATTCCTTCCTCCTCAAGATACTCCTCCACTTGAAGGTTCTTGAACTCGGACCCATTGTCGCTCCTTATCTTCTTCACTTTGAGCTCAAACTCGTTTTGGGCTCTCCTTAGGAAGCGCTTGAGGGTCCCTTGGGTTTCAGATTTATCCTGCAAAAAGAATACCCAAGTGAGGCAGGAAAAATCATCAACTATAACAAGACCATACTTACTTCCTCCTATGCTTAGATAGGCGACGGGTCCGAAGAGGTCCATATGAAGTAACTCCAGGGGTCTTGATGTTGTCATCACATTTTTGGCATGATGAGAGCTTCCCACCTGTTTACCTGCTTGACAAGCTGCACAAGGTCTATCTTTTTCGAAAGTAACATTTGTTAGACCTATTACGTGTTCTCCCTTTAGAAGCTTGTGAAGGTTCTTCATCCCCACATGTGCTAAACGGCGATGCCACAGCCAGCCCATGCTAGTCTTAGCAATTAAACATGCATCTAGACCGGCCTCCTCTTTTGCAAAATCAACTAAATAAAGTTTGTCGTCTAGTACACCTTTAAAAGCTAATGAACCATCACTTCTTCTAAAGACAGACACATCTACATTTGTGAATAAACAGTTATATCCCATATTACAAAGTTGACTCACAGACAACAAGTTATATCCAAGCGACTCAACTAAAAACACATTAGAAATAGAGTGCTCGGATGAAATAGCAATTTTTCCTAACCCTTTCACCTTGCCTTGGTTCCCATCACCGAATATGATTGAATCTTGGGGATCCTTGTTCTTGACGTAGGAAGAGAACATCCTCTTTTCCCCCGTCATGTGGTTTGTGCATCCGCTGTCGATAATCCAGCTTGAGCCCCCGGATGCATAAACCTGCAAGGCAAATTTAGGCTTGGGTCTTAGATACCCAACTTATGTTGGGTCCTACAAGGTTAGTTACAATAGTCTTAGGGACCCAAATGCAAGTCTTGTCTCCCTTACATTTGGCCCCTAATTTTCTAGCAATTACCTTCTTATCCTTTCTACAAATAGCAAAGGAAGCATCGCAAGCATAATAAATTGTAGAAGGTTCATTCATTACTTTCCTAGGAACATGAACAATATTTCTTCTAGGCATAGCATTTTTCCTAGCCAAATTTCTATCATGCATAGAAGAACTGGAGGCAATCATGGCATGAGAATCAAAAGCATCATAACTTCTATAAACATTCCTAGAATGTCTCCTATCATGATACATGAAAGCATGGTTCTTTTGAGCGCTACTAGCCATAGGGGCCTTCCCTTTCTCCTTGGCGAAGTTGGAAACCTTATGGCTTGTTAAGTTCTTGACTTCTCTTTTGAAGCCAAGACCATCCTTAATTGAGGGGTGTCTACCAATCGTGTAGGCATCCCTTGCAAATCTTAGTTTGTCAAAATCATTTTTGCTAGTCTTAAGTTGAGCATTAAGACTAGCCACTTCATCATTTTGTTTAGAAATGCAAACTAGGTGTTCACTACAAGCATCAATATTGAAATCTTTACACCTATTGCAAATTGCAACATGTTCTACACAAGATGTTGATTTAGTAGCTATTTCTAACTTAGCATTCAAATCATCATTTATGCTCTTTAAGCTAGAAATAGAGTCATGGCATGAAGACAATTCACAAGAAAGTATTTCATTCCTTTTAGTTTCTAAAGCAAGAGATTTTTGTGCCTCTACAAATTTATCATGTTCTTCATACAAAAGATCCTCTTGCTTCTCTAATAACCTATTCTTATCATTCAATGCATCAATTAATTCATTAATTTTATCAACCTTAGTTCTATCTAGGCCCTTGAATAAACATGAATAGTCTATTTCATCATCGCTAGATTCTTCATCACTTGAGGAAGCGTAAGTACTAGTATCACGAGTGCTTACCTTCTTTTCCCTTGCCATGAGGCAGGTGTGATGCTCATTGGGGAAGAGGGCCGACTAGTTGAAGGCGGTGGTGGCGAGTCCTTCGTTGTCGGAGTCGGACGACGAACAATCCGAGTCCCACTCCTTTCCAAGGTGTGCTTCGCCCTTAGCCTTCTTGTAAGCCTTCTTCTTTTCCCTCTTGTTCCCTTGTTCCTGGTCACTATCATTATCGGGACAGTTAGCGATAAAGTGACCAATCTTACCACATTTGAAGCATGAGCGCTTCCCCTTTGTCTTGGTCTTGTTGGGATGCTCCTTGCGTCCCCTTAGCGTCGTCTTGAAGCGCTTGATGATGAGGGCCATTTCTTCATTATTAAGTCCGGCCGCCTCAACTTGTGCCACCTTGCTAGGTAGCGCCTCTTTGCTCCTCGTTGCTTTGAGAGCAATGGTTTGAGGCTCTTGGATTGGGGCATTCAATGCATCATCAACATATCTAGCCTCCTTAATCATCATCTGCCCGCTTACGAACTTTCCAAGTATCTCCTCGGGCGTCATCTTGGTGTACCTAGGATTCTCACGAATATTGTTCACAAGATGTGGATCAAGGACAGTAAAAGACCTTAGCATTAGGCGGACGATGTCGTGGTCCATCCATCGCGTGCTTCCATAGCTCCTTATTTTGTTGACGAGGGTCTTGAGCCGGTTGTACGTTTGGGTTGGCTCCTCGCCCCTAATCATTGCGAATCTCCCAAGTTCGCCTTCCACCAACTCCATCTTGGTGAGCATGGTGACGTCGTTCCCCTCATGTGAGATTTTGAGGGTGACCCAAATCTGCTTGGCGTTGTCCAAGCCGCTCACCTTATGGTATTCATCCCTACACAATGAAGCTAGAAGAACAGTAGTAGCTTGTGCATTTTTGTGAATTTGCTCATTAATGAACATGGGACTATCCGTACTATCAAAGTGCATTCCATTTTCTACTATCTCCCATATACTTGGATGGAGAGAGAACAAGTGGCTACGCATTTTGTGACTCCAAAATCCGTAGTCCTCTCCATCAAAGTGGGGGGGGGGGTTCCGAGGGGAATGGAAAGAAAATGAGCATTGGAACTTTGCGGAATACGAGAATAATCAAAGGAAAAGTTTGAATTAACCGTCTTCTTTTTCTCGTAGTCGATGTCGTCATCCTTTTGGGAAGAGGAAGATTCGTCGCTGTCGTAGTAGACTATCTCCTTGATGCGCCTTGTTTTCTTCTTCCTCCCGTCTTTTCTTTTGTGGGCCGAGCCTGAGTCAGTAGGCTTGTCATCCTTTGGATCATTGACGAAGGACTCCTTCTCCTTATCATTGACCACCATCCCCTTGCTCCTAGGATCCATCTCTTCGGGCGATTAATCCCTTTCTTGAAGAGAACGGCTCTGATACCAATTGAGAGCACCTAGAAAGGGGGGTGAATAGGTGATCCTGTAAAAACTTAAAACTTAACACCACAAACTTAATTAGTAGTTAGAGCAATGGAATCAAGTGAGTAGAGAGGAGAGCTCTTGTGAAACACAATAGACACAGTGAGACAAGCACAAGAGACACGAGGATTTATCCCGTGGTTCGGCCAAGTACAAGACTTGCCTACTCCACGTTGTGGCGTCCCAACGGACGAGAGTTGCACTCAACTCCTCTCAAGTGATCCAATGATCAACTTGAATACCACGGTGTTCTTCTTTTCTTTACTCTTTTCCCGTTTGCGAGGAATCTCCACAAATTGGAGTCTCTCGCCCTTACAACAAGAATCAATATGAAGCACAAGAGTAAGGGAGGGAAGCAACACACTCAAAACCACAGCAAATACACACATAAGATCAAGACTTGAGCTCAAGACAGTTTCTCGAGGTTCTCACTAGAACGGAGCTCAAATCACTAAGAATGTCGAACAAGTAAGCAAAAATGAAGTGTGAGTGATCAACAATGCTCAAGGAATGCTTGGTGTACTCCTCCATGCGCCTAGGGTCCCTTTTATAGCCCCAAGGCAGCTAGGAGCCGTTGAGAACATTTCAAGAAGGCAATTCTTGTCTTCTGTCGCCTAGCGCACCGGACAGTTTGGTGCACCACCGGACACTGTCCGGTGCGGATTTCTTTCCTTCTTTGGCGAAGCCGACCGTTGGCGCTTTGGAGCCGTTGGCGCACCGAACAGTCCGGTGCCCCTTCTGACCGTTGGCTCTTGCCATGCGTCGCGCGCGGATTATGCGGCCGACCGTTGGCTCGGCCGACTGTTGGCTCACCGGACAGTCCGGTGCACCACCGGACAGTCCGGTGCACCACCGGACAGTCCGGTGATTCATAGCCGTACACCGTTAATTACTTCCCGAGAGCAGCCAGTTGACAGACTCTGGCCTGTGCACCGGACACTGTCCGGTGCACCACCGGACAATCCGGTGCACCCAGACCGAGCTGTCTTTGGCTGAACAAAGCCATCTCTTTCCAACTTGATTTCTCCTGTTTCCAGCACTTAGACACAATACATTAGTCTCTAAAAAAATGTACTAAGTCATAGAAACATACCTTTACTCTTGATTTGCACTTTGTCCATCACTTTGTATAAGTCCACTTGTGTTGACACTTAATCACCAAAATACTTAGAAATGGCCCAAGGGCACATTTCCCTTTCAGCATCCCCCTTCCGCGTTTGCGCGAGCGGCGGCATCGGCGGGGGCGGGGGAGAGGCGGCCGCGTCCTCGATGACATCCTCCCCCTCTGCTAGGCTCCCCATGGCGCCCTCCTCAGCCTCAACCACTCCCAGATCCCGGCATCCACCGCCATCAACGCCCTCCTCCCAGATCCAGTCCACCGCTGCGACGCTTCGCTTAGCTCCCCCTCGCGCTTTCGTCGCCGCCGTGATTCACTGCCGCAAAATCCATCAACGCTCTCCTCTAACTCGCAGATCCTATCAGCCGTTGCGAATCTCTGCTCCGTGACCCCCCGCCATCAACGTCGTCCTCCCCCTCCTAGATCTCATCGCGGTGGCAGGGAGCTAGGGACAAGCGTGCGCTGATGGAATTCAGGCGTCAGGAGGAGGAGGAGCAGCCCGTCTTAGAGGAGATGGGCGCCAGCTCCGCGCCGTCGTCCGCCCCCACCCCCGCCCCCGTCCCGGGGAACTAGAACCACGCCGCTGAGGCGAGGTACCACGAGTGCCTGCGGAACCACGTGGCGGCGCTGGGCGGCCACATCGTCGACGGCTGCGGGGAGTTCTTGCCCAGGGACGGCGACAGTCTCAAGTGTGCTGCATGCGGCTGCCACCGCAGCTTCCACCGCAAAGACGACGCGCGCTGCCACCACCACCAACTTATGCTCCCAGCGACCGCGACGGCCTCTCGCATCCCGCTGCTCCTGCCTCTGCCCAACCCGCACTATGCGTCGCCGCCGTCGTTCCTGTACCACGGCACGCCCAGCGGCGGCGGCGGCACCGCCACCGATTCGTCCAGCGAGGAGCGCGGCCCGCCGTCCGGGGCCGCCGTCGTGCATCAACGCTCTCCTCATCATCATACGCTCCCCGCCATCAACGCTCTCCTCGTCATCATCCGCTCCCCGCCATCAATGCCCTCCTCCCTATGCTACGCTCAGCTCCCCCTCACGCTTTCGTCGCCGCCGTGATCCGCTGCCGCAAAAGCCATCAACGCCCGTGTGGACGCTGCCGTGACCCGCTCCATCATCCGCCGCCATCAACACCCTCCTCCCACTCCCAGATCACGTGCTCATCATTCGCTTCTCACCATCAACGCCCTCCTCCCCACGCTCTGCTTCGCTCCGTCGATGGAAGGTGGCCGATGCAGTGATGGGTTGTGGACGCCCCCGCCATCAACGCCCCTTTCCCCGCAATCCCCTTCCATCGTTGTCGCTCACCTTCCATCGATGACGCTGCACTTCCTCGGCGCCCTCTGCCCACCTACGACTATTAAAGAAATCCAAAGGGATGACAGATGCGAGGCTGCCACCCGACACCCATCCTCCTCGCATATTTCCTGTTTCAGATTCAGATTCGCGCAGTTGAGTTTCCCAATCCTCTGTTCTCTTGTGTTCATGTTCAGTTTCCTGTTCATATTTTCATAACTGCATATGTTCACCTTATTATACAGTTTGGAGCCTTGGACCACTGAATCCCTACAACTCTCCCCCGTAAGGTGTGTGAACTCATATGATTTAGAGTTGTTTTGTATTTTAAGTACCTCTGTTGTGAATAATATGATAATTGGACTGCCTATGTTGAACAATTAGATTTATTTTAGATAATATGATTTCTTGTAGATAAATCGTGTTGTTTACTAAGTATAAAGCAGTTTTCCCTATTATTTCTCTCACAATTAGGTGTGTGTCCTATACTACTGATCTAGAAATATGATACCTCTCTAGGAATTGCCTACATGTATGTTCCCCACAACTCATTTATATAAACAACTCTGAAGTTTCTAATAGGAATGCACTTGTCTGCTAAACACAATAGAGGGATGTTGTCCCTGATACACGATTATGTTTTGGTTGAGAATAAACTCGGTTGTAAAGAAAAAATGTGTATTGTCTGACTCGCATGGTGCGAGGGTTTCGTATACCAAACATAACATAATAGCTTTTAGATAAATAGCTCTTTTATGTTTTAAAAAGATTATATGCATTGCTATTTTGGTTGAGAAATACCTCTGCTGTGAATACACATGGTGCCTCTGTTGCATGAAAAATGAGAAGCGATGTTGCTTTGGTTGAGAAACCCCTCTGTTGTGAATAATAAGCTGGGTTGATGGCTTGAGATAACTGCAATTAGATATGCGGTGAAATATTGTTCTCTTGTGTTCATGTTCATATAATATTCAGTTTCATGTTTATATTTTTATAACTGCATATGTTCACATTATTAAACCCCTCTATTGTGAATAATAAGCTGGGTTGATGTTTTGGTACAGATTTACCTCTTTTTGTAATAGCTTCTAAGAGTATAACTCTTTTTAGTTTTAATACTTGTTCTTGTTCTTTTTCAGATTGTAAAGCAGCTCGTCACTGTTCCTGCTCGTGAAGATTGCCTTTCTCATCAAGCGCGACGCCGATAGTGAGTTCTCTGCTTCGTCGAGTCACACACTCATACTATCACATGCGTGAATGATGTAAAAAAACATCTGCTCTACAAAAGGTTCTTTG
Source organism: Zea mays (assembly GCF_902167145.1). NCBI lineage: Eukaryota > Viridiplantae > Streptophyta > Magnoliopsida > Poales > Poaceae > Zea > Zea mays. The sequence goes on along the minus strand of NC_050096.1, from coordinate 66,749,890 downwards.
GTGCATGTAGTGTATCATGTTTCGTTTACCATCTCTATTGTCAAGATTAGAGCTCTGGATATCTTTTCAAGACCATGCTGAGTGTACAGGTAATCCAGTCCAGAAAATTGTGTTTATTTTTAAAATTGTTATAGTTGGCGGCAATGTTATTATACCAAGAAAACTTTATTTATGTGTGTTCTATATATTTTTTACCTATCTTCATACACTATTGATAGGCAAATCATAATCATAAATTGAAAAACATGCTTGTAGTATGTTTCAGTTTCTATTTATCCTTACCACCCCTCAAGTGCAGACACCACTTGTAATTAGCATGTTAGTGTTTCCCTTGGTAGACCTATAGCCTAACTTTTAATGTTAGTGTTTCAGTTTCCATTTATCCACTGAAATCTATCTTCTGGAGGACCGAGGCCATTCAAGTAGAGGTACCCTTGCTCTGTCTATATCTTACATTTGGGTTACTTAATCGGTGACTGTGATCTTGTAGTTATGGTCCAAAATTTTATAAGGCACAAAGATGAATATGTTAGTTCCTAAGTTCTTTTGATGTCACAGATCTTGCTAGACAATTTCATAGTGTGTTATTGTGTTAGTGCTCTAATATTCGGACCTGTCATGCTCTATAGTGTGTTAGCCAATTTTATAGTAGGTTACCAGCTAGCAGCAGCACTCAAAAAAGGACCCCGTGGGTCAGTCATCCTTTGTTGCTTGAGGTGGCTATTTTTTCTTAATGGTTTAATTCTTTGTTTATTTCAGTATTCTGACTATCATAATATAAGCCATATGGCTTCATTTGTTGGTTTCCAACCCTTCACCAGGGAAAAAGAATGTGAGGGTGATTAATTATTTTATTGGATAATCCTTATAAAACAATCTCTTACCCCACTCTTGTGTCCATTTATGAATTAGTTATATAACAAGCTACAACAACCATACTTCATAGTTGATGGTACAAAATGCAATGAGAATCAATAATGGAAAACAAAAATCCAACTAACAAATGAACCTGTTAAATGTGTCATCGAGGTCCAGTATGCATTTTCAAAGTTCATGGACCTTGATAGCATTGCACAATAAATTTGTTGTCACGTATGTATGTTTTACTCTGAAGTTATTTTGTTTACCACTCCAAATAAGATAGGTCAGTGTTCACAGTTTCTTTGAATATTGATAGTTCTGTAGAAAACATCTGAAGTTTGATCCTGAATATCTGTACTAAACTAATGGTGAATAAAATTTCCTGAGTAACATGTGGGTTTGATCCTAGCTGTACTGACAAAGGCTTATTGTAGCATCAAGCATGTGCATCCGTCATGGTTTTGTACTTACAGTAAACACATCTCATTCTTTTGTTTGCATCTTAGGTGGAAGTATGATGGTCCATCCGATTCTTTCAAAGCTCTTATTGACATGGCAGCGGTTCATTCATCTTGTCGTCTTTGTATACATATTGCTACCAAGATCCATTTAAAGGAGGAAAGGACTCCAAAATTTACAAATCATCCTTGTAGCTGTTCCACCAAAAAGGGAACAGTTTACCACTTATTTATCCGAGAGAGAGGGTGGTTTAAGTTAGAGAGCATTTACATGAGGTATGGAAGCTTTACTATTGTTATCACCCTTCAATCCAAAGATATAGAAAGGTTAGATTGGTGAGGTTAAATTATAACGACATAAATTAGAAGAGCAAATAAAACTGCGTTTCAATCATAGGTCTTACGGGTAATAAAGGAATCTTCTGCTTTGTAGTCCCATCTCTTTTGTTATGTTGCTCAATGACTGACAAGTTGTGTTGAGTGACTATCTTTTATCTTTCATTTGATCTCGCTGCCTGTACATGTTTAAACATATTGCAATCTATGTTGTGCAGATCGGGCCAGTTAACTCTGGGAGCCTTGGAATCCGCAGTGCTCGGTAAATTTAGGTCCCTCAACCACGTTCCTGTATGGAAGGATGAAAGGCCACCGAGCATTAGAGGTGGGGATGACCTAAAATTATACAGAATTTACCCAGTCGGTCTAACGCAACATCAGGCTTTTGTACGGTTTTAGATTTAGGGATGATTCTGAACTCGAGCAATATATCAAAGACCATCCCTGTGCAAAGCTTGAAGAAATTTTTGTGTAACTACTATGCCCTAGGGTTATCAAATCCAGCTAACAAATGAACCTGCAATAATTTCCTCCCTTTCTAAGGATTAGAGATTGATCTACCTATAACACATTTCCCCCTTATTCATCATCCTCCCTTTTATATTTCAATGACTGCCTATAATCCTTTTCTGTCTCTACTCTTTATTATCCTTTCTTAGCTATTGATATTGTGAATACTCAGTTACTGTACAACATCTTCTTTGTTGATAAAAACATATGTGTAGTCAGTTCTTTATGTAGAACATCTCTTAAGTAATTGCTTTCCTGCAGATTTTTCATCACCAGCTCAATAGGATTTTACCTGAGGAACATTTTGCTTTAATTGGTTTGATCTGCTGTGGTTCCTGGTAATTTGATATGAGCAGGAGACAACTAATCAACAATGTTCAGGGTTTGATCTGTTGTGGTTCCTTGTATTAGGAACCACTTCATCAGTATGCTCTTGTATTAGGAACCACTTCATCTGTATGTTACTGTCATATAGCCTGAAGCCCTTTAGGAACCACTTCATCAGTAGTTGCCCATGAACTATCTCGTGTACATGCAACCTATAGAGCATAATGGAATTAAATAGTTGTGACCTCACCACATAAGAATCTAACTAGGTATATGCTCGTGTGTTGATATGATAAAATACATTAATATACAAAAAATATTGTGTTTTATAATATTAACTCCATAGCAACGCACGGGCATATACCTATAACACACATGTACATAATTTATCGTGTTATTATACGGTTCCGTTGCAACGCACGGGCACTCACCTAGTGTAGATTATAATGCTCTAACATACCTTCTCTGATTTTGCCATCGCATGGCGACACTTCAATCTGAAAATGATACATTGATTAGACTTAAACAGCAACTCAAAAGAATAAGCAATCAAGGGGCAAGGGGAGGGTCTCCTGTACCGATGAGGATGAGGCGCTTGTCAGGCTTGGAGCTACACTTCGACATCGTTCGTTTGTCCTGGATTCGTTAAGCGATCATTTCAGTTGATCAAAAATTATATAAATTAGGCAAATAATTCAGCTAGAAATCATTCTAGTCGACGGTTCCGTAAGAACCGACGGGCCCTTCATGAGGTGGAGCAGCTCGTGCATCAGATCCAGTGACGGGCTGACGACACGTCCTCCAGATTCGCCACTGTCTCCACCGCAGTCGGGAAAGAGCTCCACTCGAGGCTTGCATGTGCACATTTGCAGCACACGATGAGGTGCTAGGGGTCGTCGTTGTCGACCTCAACGAGGAGATCGAACTGGTTCTTCATGCCCATGGCGTACTTCTTATTGAGTAACTAAGTTTTAATCTACTCTTTCTAGTTAAAATATTGTCGGGTACCGTAATTAGGGGTACCCACAATACTCCTTAACATGGCTGGAAAACATCTTCAGAAAAAACCGTAAAGACTGATAGGCACGGTTCAAGTCAAGGCCTCGTCTACCAAGGGCCGCAATCTCATCCGAGCCCAGCCTCGGGCAAGAACAGTAGTCCCGGACGGATTCACGCCTCGCCCGAGGGCATCCTCAGGCAGTGGGCGCACCCTCGGCTCGCCCGAAGCCCAGCTCGGGCAAGCTTTGTCGTACAGCGACCTCGGCCAAATCGCCTTACCAACCGACCGTATCGCATGCGCATTTAATGCGGGGATCGCCTGACACCTTATCCTGACACACGCGCCTCAGTCAGCAAGGTCAAAGTGACTGCAGTCACTTCGCCCCTTTACTGATCGTTCTGACAGGAAAACAGCGCTATTCACCCCGTTCCGACTACTGTGCCAACCACCAGGGTAAAACTGAGTCATGACCTCCCCCGAGTTCAACTTCGGGCGCAACAGGGAGCTCCGCCTCGCCCGGCCCTAGGCCTTGGCCCCAGCCTCAGCCTCGGGGAAGGTCTCTGCCTCGCTCGACCCTAGGCCTTGGCCTCAGCCTCGGCCTCGGGGGAAGGTCCCCGTCTCGCCCGACCTCAGTCTCGGCCTCAGGAGGAGTCACATCCTCGCCCGACCTCGGCCTCGGGAGAAGTCACCACCTCACCCAACCTCGGCCTCGGAATCGACTACACTACAGGGGATACATCATTACCCTACTGCTAGCTAGCCACTCCTTGCTATGAAGGAACAAGACCGGAGTCACATCAAACTACTCCGATAGCAGGTAATGATGGTTCCCTGCATGCGTCCATGACGTCGATGGTTCTCAGCTCCCTACGGAAGCAAGGAAACGTCAGTAGGATCCATGCCGCACAGCCAGCTGCGCTTCTACAGGGCTCGAGCACTTCTCCGACGGCCACGTTAGCACGTACACAGGGCTCAAGCACTTCTCCACCGGCCATGTTAGCGCATAGCTACACCCCCATTGTACATCTGGACCATCTCCTTGTATCTATAAAAGAGGATATCCAGGGCCTTCCTGAAGGGAGGCGGGAGCAGGAGCAATGCGAGCAGAGGCAGGCAGAGTGGGGGAAACGCGGAGGAGGCTAACTCAGACAGCTCACCTCAGGGCTAGACCCTCTCTCTCTCTCTCTCTCTCTCTCTCTCTCTCTCTCTCTCTCGCGCGCGCGCGCGCGCGCGCGACGCTTGTAACCCCTACTACGAGCACCCCGGTGCAAGATAATATAAGCCTCATCCGCCCTCTTGTGTTTCATCTTGCATCAACCCATCTGGGCAGGGACACGCAGCGACAAATTCACTAGTCGGTTGAGGGTCCTCGCGGGTCCAAAACGCTGACAGTTGGCGCGCCAGGTAGGGGACTGCTGCGTGTTAACAAACACTTTCCCGTTGAGTTCCAGATGGGTAGCCTTCAGCAGCCTCTTCAGCCGGGGACGGTGCTCCGCTTTGGGACTCTCGAGTTCATGTCCCGTGACGGTAGCTACGACATGGTACTCCTCCCCTTGTAGCACGACAACAACGACGGTCGTCGGCTCGCCAGGTGGCGAACTCGACGATGGCATCCCCCGCGGCAGAAGAGGAACATTCGGGTTTGCCCCGCCACCCTCCTCGCTGGAGGAGGAGACGGGGCAACCGTGGCTAGGCAGGAGGTGGCACCTCGTCGGCTATCGGACCAGAGCGAGTCGACGACGCCGGCACCCCTGCGGGGGACATGTCAGGTGTTGTCCTCGCACCTGAGACAATGACGGGTGTCGCTTCCCAGCAATGTGCCAACCCCAAGCGGACTGATGACGCCAGCACCCTCGCAAAGGACTTGTTGGGCGTTAGCCATGTACCTGAGATAACGGTGCATTCCGTCCCCGATGCGACTTCACCACCGTCCATCAACCAGGAGGTAACATCAGTTTCCACCCTGTTCCCTTTAGATTAAGCTTCGATCCACCAAGCGACTCCGCTTCGGTGAGCGCTTTCGCGAGGGCATATCCTGACCTTCCAGGGTGCCATATGTGGTCAACCTGGGACCGGCTGACGGCCGTCTCAACCTACGGACCCGAGGGTTCCGAGGAAGAGGACGACCTCGACTTCGGTTGGGATTTCTCCGGGCTCCATGATCCTAGTGCCATGCGAGACTTCATGTCCACATGTGACTACTGCCTCTCCGGCTGCTCTGACGATGACCACAGCCTCGACGATGAGGGTTATGGCCCAAGTTGTGAGTGTTTCCACATCGATCAGGGGGATCATGACGAAGACAACCACCTCGGCATGCCAGAAGATGACGACGCCCCTGTGCCTGCGTCTCGTGTTGAGATCCCGCGGGAGCTACCTGTGGTCCGAGTCCCTGCGGGGGGTCAGGACACACAGCTCGAGCAACTCCACGAGATGCAGGCCAAGCTCGACGAAGAAACGAGGTGACTTGTGCAGCTCCGACAAAACATCGAGCAGGAGTGGGCAGGCCGAGCACTCGTCGGAGGAGCGCATCATCGGGCCCAAGACATCCAGCGTCGTATCGTTGACGATGCTAGGGCAGGGCTGCCCCCGGCTTTCAGTGGGGCCAGCCAAAACCTAGCTGCAGCAGCGATGCTACTTCGAACAATGCCGGAGCCATCCACCACAGAGGGCGACGTATCCAGGGCGAACTCAAGGTTCTCCTGGAAGATGTCGCAGTCCGACAAGCCGAAAGCTCTGCTTCCCGAAGGTGAGGGTGCCCCTCGGAGCATCACACAACGTCCTCCCGACGCATGCGGGAGGCCTCGGTCCACACCGAGCGCACACGGGATGGGACGCCTGCAGCCCCAGACCGCCTCGGCAGCGAACAACACCACCACGACCGTCGAGCCCGCCTCGAGGAAAGGGTGTGCCGAGGCTACCACCCCAGGCGCAGAGGACGCTACGACAGTGAGGAGGATCAGAGCCCCTCGCCCGAACCACTAGGTCCGCGAGTCTTCAGCCGGGCCATACGACGGGCGACGTTCCCGGCCCGGTTCCGAGCCCCGACTACCATCACCAAGTACTCAGGGGAGACAAGGCAGAGTTGTGGCTTGCGGATTACCGGCTGGCATGCTAGTTGGGAGGGACGGACGATGACAACCTCATCATCCGCAACCTCCCCCTTTTCCTCTCCGACGCTGCCCGGGCATGGCTGGAGCATCTGCCTCCTGCGCAGATCTCTGACTAGGACGACTGGTCAAGGCCTTTGCTGGAAATTTCCAAGGTACGTACGTGCGCCCTGGGAACTCATGGGATCTCCGAAGCTGCCGCCAGCAGCCAGGGGAATCCCTGCGAGAGTACATCCGGTGGTTTTCCAAGCAGCGCACCGAGTTGCCCAACATCACCGACTCGGACGTCATCGGGGCATTCCTCGCTGGCACCACTTGCCGGTACCTGGTGAGCAAACTGGGACGCAAGACTCTCACCAAGGCGAGCGAATTGATGGACATAGCCACCAATTTCGCCTCTGGTCAGGAGGCGGTTGAAGCCATCTTCCGGAAGGACAAGCAGCCTCAGGGAAGACAGAAGGAAGACGCCCCCGAGGCGTCCGTCCAGCGTGGCACGAAGAAGGCCAAGAAGAAGGCGCAAGCAAAACACGACGCCATTGACGCGGATCTCGTCGCTGCTGCCGAGCACAGGAATCCTCGAAAGCCTCCCGGAGGGGCCAACATGTTCGACAAGATGCTCAAGGAGTCGTGCCCCTATCACAGGGGTCCCGTCAAGCACACCCTTGAAGAATGCGACATGCTCCGGCGTTACTTCAACAAGGCTGGACCCTCGGCAGAAGGTGGCAAGGACCAAGGCAACAACAAGAAGGGGGCGACAAGGAAGAGGAGTTCCCGGAGGTCCACAACTGCTTCATGATCTACGGTGGGCAAGTGGCGAACGCCTTGGCTCGACACCGCAAGCAGGAGCGTCGGGAGGTCTGCTCGGTGAAGGTAGCGACGCCGGTCTACCTAAACTGGTCTGACAAGCCCATCACCTTCGACCAAGGTGTCGGGGACCATAATTAGGGGTACCCTCAAGACTCCTAATCTCAGCTGGTAACCCCCATCAGCACAAAGCTGCAATGGCCTGATGGGTACAATTAAGTCAAGGCTCGGTCCACTCAAGGGACACGATCTCGCCTCGCCCGAGCCCAGCCTCGGGCAAGGGCAGCCGACCCCGGAGGATTCACGTCTCGCCCGAGGACCCCCTCAAGCAACGGGCGCACCTTCGGCTCGCCCGAGGCCCAGTCTTCGCCAAGAAGCAACCTTGGCCAAGTCGCCACGCCGACCGACCGTATCGCAGGAGCATTTAACGCAAACATTTAATGCAAAGGTGGCCTGACACCTTATCCTGACGCGCGCCCTTCAGTCGACAGAGCCGAAGTGACCGCAGTCACTTCGCCGCTCCACTGACCGGCCTGACAAGAGGACAGCGCCGCCTGCGCCGCTCCGACTGCTGTGCCACTCGACAGAGCGAGGCTGACAGCAGCCAAGTCCGGCCTCAGGCGCCATAGGAAACTCCGCATCGCCCGACCCCAGGGCTCAGACTCGGGCTCAGCCCCGGAAGACGACGAACTCCGCTTCGCCCGACCCCAGGGCTCGGACTCGGGCTCAGCCCCGGAAGACGATGAACTCCGCTTAGCCTGACCCCAAGGCTCGGATTCGGGCTCAGCCCCGGACGACGACGAACTCCGCTTCGCCCGACCCCAGGGCTCAGACTCGGGCTCAGCCCTGGAAGACGTCAGACTCGGGCTCAGCCCTGGAAGACGACGAACTCCGCTTCGCCCGACCCCAGGGCTCGGACTCGGGCTCAGCCCCGGAAGACGACGAACTCCGCATCACCCGACCCAGGGCTCGGACTCAGCCCTGGCCTCAGCCGACGGTCTCCGCCTCGCCCGACCCAGGGGCTCGGACTCGACCTCGGCCTCGGAAGACAGACTCGACCTCAACCTCAGAGGGGCCTCCACCTCGCCCAACCCAGGGCTCGGACCGACCACGTCACAGGAGGCGCCATCATTACCCTACCCCAAGCTAACTTAGGCTACGGGGAACAAGACCGGCGTCCCATCTGGCTCGTCCCGGTAAACAAGTAATGATGGCGCCTCGCATGCTCTATGACGACGGCGGCTCTCAGTCCCCTTACGGAAGCAAGGAGACGTCAGCAAGGACTCGACAGCCCCGACAGCTGTCCTTCCACCAGGCTCCAGCGCTCCTCCGACGGCCACGACACCACACGAACCGGGTGCCAAAACCTCTCCGGCTGCCACGATGGCATGTACTTAGGGTACTAGCTCTCCTCCGCTAGACACGTTAGCACACTGCTACACCCCCCATTGTACACCTGGATCCTTTCCTTACGCCTATAAAAGGAAGGTCCAAGGCCCTCTTACATAGGGTTGGCCGCGCGGGGAAGGACGGGACGGCGCTCGCGTAAGCCGCTCTCTCCCTCCCGCGTGGACGCTTGTAATCCCCTACTGCAAGCGCACCCGACCTGGGCGCGGGACAAACACGAAGGCCGCGGGTTTCCCCTTTTACGCCTGTCTCCCTCCGGCTTCTTCCCCCCTTCGCGCTCCGTCTCGCGCCGACCCATCTGGGCTAGGGCACGCGGCGACAATTTACTCGTCCGTCCAGGGACCCCCCGGGTTCGAAACGCCGACAGTTGGCGCGCCAGGTAGGGGCCTGCTGCGTGTTGACGAATAGCTTCCTGTCAAGCTCCAGATGGGCAGTCTCCAGCAACCTTTCCAGCCCGGGACGGTGCTCCGTTTCGGGAGTCTTGAGTTCATGTCCCTCGACGGCAGCTACGACATGATACTCCTTCCCCCGCCGCGCGACAGCGACAATGGCGGCCGACAACCTGCCCGCCGGCGGCGGAATCGACGACGTCTTCCCCACGTGGTAGAAGAACAACATTCGGGCTTGTCCCGTCCCCTCCCCCGCCGACGGAGGAGGAGGCGGGGCAACCAAGGCCAAGCAGGAGGCGGCACCTCGTCGGCTGTCGAGCGAGTCGACGGCGCCGGCGCCCCAACGGGGGGCACGTCGGGCATCGACCTCGCGTCTGAGATGAAGACGAGCGCTGTCTCCCCACAACACGCCAACCCCAAGCAAACGGATGACGCCAGCACGCTCGCAAAGGACTTGCTGGGCGTCACCCTCGTACCTGAGACGACGGTGCAGCCTGCCCCTGACGTGACTTCGTCACCGCCCGTCGACCAAGAGGTACCGACCGATTCCCATCTCGTGCCTTTTGGATTCAGCCTCGACCCACCAAGCGACTTCACTTTGGTGGACGCTCTCATAGAGGCGAGTCCAAACCCTCTGGGGTATCGTATGCGGTCACCCTGGGACCGGCTAACGGCCGTCTCGACCTATGGGCCCTCGGGTTTCGAGGAAGATGACGAGCCCAACTTTAGTTGGGATTTCTCCGGACTTGGTAACCCCAGTGCCATGCGGGACTTCATGACCGCATGCGACTACTGCCTTTCCGACTGTTCCGACGGTAGCCGCAGCCTCGGCGACGAGGACTGCGGCCCAAGTCGTGAATGTTTCCACGTCGATCTAGGGGGTCCCGATGAAGGCAACCATCTTGGTATGCCGGAAAACGGTGATCCCCCTAGGCCTGTGCCTCGCGTTGACATCCTTCGGGAGCTAGTTGTGGTCCCCGTCCCGACGGGGGGTCATGACCCACAGCTCGAGCAAATCCGCGAGATGCAGGCCAGGCTCGACGAGGGAGCAGGAACACTTGAGCCGTTCCGCCGGGACATTGGGCAGGAATGGGCGGGCCAACCTCCGGCCGGAGAAGTGCGTCATCTACCCCAGGGCATCCAGCACCGCATCGCCGACGATGTCAGGGTAAGGCCACCACCGGTTTCCAGTGGGGTCGGCCAAAACCTCGCTGCAGCGGCAATACTTCTCCACGCGATGCCGGAGCCATCTACCACCGAGGGGCGGCGTATCCAGGGAGAGCTCAAGAATCTCCTGGAGGATGTCGCGGTCCGACGGGCCAAAAGCTCTGCCTCCCGAAGGCAGGGGTACCCCTCGGAACATCGTGTCGCGACTTCCCGATTCATGCGGGAAGCCTCGGTCCACACCGGGCGCATGCGCAACACAGCGCCTGCTGCCCCGGGTCGCCTCGGCAACGAGCACCATCACCGCAACCGTCGAGCCCACCTTGACGAGAAGGTACGCCGAGGCTACCACCCTAGGCATGGGGGACGCTATGACAGCGGGGAGGGTCGGAGTCCCTCGCCCAAACCACCCGGTCCGCAGGCTTTCAGCCGGGCCATACGACGGGCGCCGTTCCCGACCCGGTTCTGAACCCCGACTACTATCACAAAGTACTCGGGGGAGACGAGACCGGAACTGTGGCTCGCGGACTATCGGCTGGCCTGCCACCTAGGTGGAACGGACGATGACAACCTCATCATCCGCAACCTCCCCCTGTTCCTCTCCGACACCGCTCGAGCCTGGCTGGAGCACCTGCCTCCGGGGCAGATCTCCAACTGGGACGACCTGGTCCAAGCCTTCGCCGGCAATTTCCAGGGCACGTACGTGTGCCCAGGGAACTCCTGGGATCTCCGAAGCTGCCGCCAGCAGCCAGGAGAGTCCCTCCGGGACTACATCCGACGATTCTCGATGCAGCGCACCGAGCTGCCCAACGTCACTGATTCGGATGTCATCGGCGCGTTCCTCGCCGGCACCACCTGCCGCGACCTGGTGAGCAAGCTGGGTCGCAAGACCCCCACCAGGGCGAGCGAGCTGATGGACATCGCCACCAAGTTCGCCTCTGGCCAGGAGGCAGTTGAGGCCGTCTTCCGGAAGGACAAGCAGCCCCAGGGCCGCCTACCGGAAGATGTCCCCAAGGCGTCAACTCAGCGCGGCACCAAAAAGAAAGGCAAGAAGAAGTCGCAAGCGAAACGCGACGCCGCCGACGCGGACCTTGTCGCTGCCGCCGAGTACAAGAACCCTCGGAAACCTCCCGGAGGTGCCAATCTCTTCGACAAGATGCTCAAGGAGCCGTGCCCCTATCATCAGGGGCCCGTCAAGCACACCCTTGAGGAGTACGCCATGCTTCGGTGCCACTTTCACAAGGTGGGGCCACCTGCGGAAGGTGGTAGGGCCCACGATGATGATAAGAAGGAAGATCACAAGGCAGGAGAGTTCCCCGAGGTCCACGACTGCTTCATGATCTACGGTGGGCAAGTGGCGAACGCCTCGGCTTGGCACTGCAAGCAAGAGCGTTGGGAGGTCTGCTCGGTAAAGGTGGCGGCGCTAGTCTACCTAGACTGGTCCGACAAGCCCATCACCTTCGACGAGGGCGACCATCCCGACCGCGTGTCGAGCCCGGGGAAATACTCGCTCGTTGTCGACCCCGTCATCGTCAACGTCAGGCTCACCAAGGTCCTCATGGACGGGGGCAGCAGCCTCAACATCATCTACGCCGAGACCCTCGGGCTCCTGCGGATCGATCTGTCCTCGGTCCGGGCAGGCGCTGCGCCTTTTCACGGGATCATCCCCGGGAAACGCGTCCAGCCCCTCGGACAACTCGATCTACCCGTCTGCTTTGGGACACCCTCAACCTTTCGAAGGGAGACCCTCACGTTCGAAGTGGTCGGGTTTCGAGGAACCTACCACACAGTGCTGGGGAGGCCATGCTACGCCAAGTTCATGGCCGTCCCTAACTACACCTACCTCAAGCTCAAGATGCCGGGCCCCAACGGGGTCATCACCGTCGGCCCCACGTACCGACACGCGTACGAATGCGACATGGAGTGCGTGGAGTACGCTGAGGCCCTCGCCGAATCCGAGGCCCTCATCGCCGACCTGGAGAGCCTCTCTAAGGAGGCGCCAGACGTGAAGCGCCACACCGGCAACTTCAAGCCAGCGGAGACGGTTAAATCCGTCCCTCTCGACCCCAGCAACGACGCCTCCAAGCAGATCCGGATCGGCTCTGAGCTCGATCCCAAATAGGAAGCAGTGCTCGTCGACTTTCTCCGCGCAAACGCCGACGTCTTCACGTGGAGTCCCTCGGACATGCCCGGCATACCGAGGGATGTCGCCAAGCACTCGCTAGATATCCGAGCTGGAGCCCGACCCGTGAAGCAGCCTCTTCGCCGATTCGACGAAGAAAAGCGCAGAGCCATAGGTGAGGAGATCCACAAGCTAATGGCGGCAGGGTTCATCAAAGAGGTATTCCATCCCGAATGGCTTGCCAACCCTGTGCTTGTGAGAAAGAAAGGAGGGAAATGGCGGATGTGTGTAGACTACACTGGTCTAAACAAAGCATGTCCGAAAGTTCCCTACCCTCTGCCTCGCATCGATCAGATCGTGGATTCCACTTCTGGGTGCGAAACCCTGTCTTTCCTCGATGCCTACTCAGGGTATCACCAAATTAGGATGAAAGAGTCCGACCAGCTCACGACTTCTTTCATCACACCTTTCGGCATGTACTGCTATGTTACCATGCCGTTCGGTTTGAGGAATGCGGGTGCGACATACCAAAGGTGCATGAACCACGTGTTCGACGAACACATTGGCCGAACGATCGAGGCCTACGTCGATGACATCGTAGTCAAGACGAGGAAGGCCTCCGACCTCCTTTCTGACCTTGGAGCGACATTCCGATGTCTCAAGGCGAAAGGCGTAAAACTCAATCCCGAGAAGTGTGTCTTCGGGGTCCCCCGAGGCATGCTCTTGGGGTTCATCGTCTCCGAGCGGGGCATCGAGGCCAACCCGGAGAAGATCGCAGCCATCACCAGCATGGGGCCCATCAAGGACTTGAAAGGCGTACAGAGGGTCACGGGATGCCTTGCGGATCTGAGCCGTTTTATCTCGCGCCTCGGCGAAAGAGGCCTGCCTCTGTACCGCCTCTTAAGGAAGGCCGAGTGCTTCACTTGGACCCCTGAGGCCGAGGAAGCCCTCGGGAACCTGAAGGCGCTCCTCACGAACGCGCCCATCTTGGTGCCCCCGCTGCCGGAGAAGCCCTCTTGATCTACGTCGCCGCTACCATTCAGGTGGTTAGTGCCACGATCGTGGTTGAGAGACGAGAAGAGGGGCATGCATTGCCCGTCCAGAGACCAGTCTACTTCATCAGTGAAGTACTGTCTGAAACCAAGATCCGCTACCCATAAATTCAGAAGTTGTTGTACGCGGTGATCCTGACGCGGCAGAAGTTGCGACACTACTTCGAGTCTCATCCGGTAACTGTGGTGTCATCCTTCCCCCTGGGGGAGATCATCCAGTGCCGAGAGGCCTCGGGTAGAATTGCAAAGTGGGCGGTGGAAATCATGGGCGAGACGATCTCGTTTGCCCCTCGGAAGGCCATCAAGTCCTAGGTCTTGGCGGACTTTGTGGCTGAATGGGTCGACACCTAGCTCCCAACAACTCCGATCCAACCGGAACTCTGGACCATGTTTTTCGATGGGTCACTGATGAAGACAGGAGCAGGCGCGGGCCTGCTCTTCATCTCGCCCCTCGGGAAGCACCTACGCTACGTGCTACACCTCCATTTCCCAGCGTCCAACAATGTGGCCGAGTACGAGGCTCTGGTCAACGGGTTGCGCATCGCCATCGAGCTAGGGGTCTGACGCCTCGACGCTCGCGGTGACTCGCAGCTCGTCATTGACCAAGTCATGAAGAACTCCCACTGCCGCGACCCGAAGATGGAAGCCTACTGCGATGAGGTTCGGCGCCTGGAAGACAAGTTCTACGGGCCCGAGCTCAACCACATCGCCCGACGCTACAACGAGACTGCGGACGAGCTGGCTAAAATAGCCTCGGGGCGAACAACGGTTCCCCCGGACGTGTTCTCCCGAGACCTGCATCAACCCTCCGTCAAGGCCGACGACACACCCGAGCCCGAGAAGGCCTCGGCCCAGCCCGAGGCACCCTCGGCTCAGTCCGAGGCACCCTCGGCTCAGCCCGAGGCACCCTCGACTCGGCCCGAGGCACCCTCGGCCCCCGAGGGTGAGGCTCTGTGCGTCGAGGAGGAGCGGAGCGGGGTCACGCCTAATCGAAACTGGCAGACCCCGTACCTGCAATATCTCCACTGAGGAGAGCTACCCCTCGACCGAGCCGAAGCTCGGCGGTTGGCGCGGCGCGCCAAATCGTTCGTCTTGGTGGGAGACGGGAAGGAGCTCTACCACCGCAGCCCCTCAGGCATCCTCCAGCGATGCATTTCCATCGCCGAAGGCCAGGAGCTCTTACAAAAGATACACTCGGGGGCTTGCGGCCATCACGCAGCGCCTCGAGCCCTTGTTGGAAATGCTTTCCGACAAGGCTTCTACTGGCCGACTGCGGTGGCCTACGCCACTAGAATTGTCCGCACCTGCCAAGGGTGTCAATTCTATGCAAGGCAGACCCACCTGCCCGCTCAGGCTCTGCAGACCATACCCATCACCTGGCTGTTTGTTGTGTGGGGTCTGGACCTCATCGGCCCCTTGCAGAAGGCACCCGGGGGCTACACGCACCTGTTGGTCGCCATCGACAAATTCTCCAAGTGGATCGAGGTCCGACCCCTAAACAACATCAGGTTCGAACAGGCGGTGGCGTTCTTCACCAACATCATCCATCGCTTTGGGGTCCCGAACTCCATCATCACCGACAACAGCACCCAGTTCACCGGCAGGAAGTTCCTGGACTTCTGCGAGGATCACCACATCCGGGTGGACTGGGCCGCCGTGGCTCACCCCATGACGAATGGGCAAGTAGAGCGTGCCAACGGCATGATCCTGCAAGGGCTCAAGCCGCGGATCTACGACGACCTCAACAAGTTCGGCAAGCGATGGATGAAGGAGCTCCCCTCGGTGGTCTGGAGTCTAAGGACAACGCCGAGCCGAGCCACGGGCTTCACACCGTTCTTTCTAGTCTATGGGGCCGAGGCCATCTTGCCCACAGACTTAGAATACGGTTCCCAGAGGACGAGGGCCTACGCCGACCAAAGCAATCGATCTCATCGAGAAGACTCACTGGACCAGATGGAAGAGGCTCGGGACATGGCCTTACTACACTCGACGCGGTACCAGCAGTCCCTGTGACGCTACCACGCCCGAGGGGTTCGGTCCCGAGACCTCCAGGTGGGCGACCTGGTGCTTCGGCTGCGACAAGACGCCCGAGGGCGGCACAAGCTCACGCCTCCCTGGGAAGGGCCGTTCGTCGTCGCCAAGGTTCTGAAGCCCGGAACGTACAAGCTGGCCAACAGTCAAGGCGAGGTCTACAGCAACGCTTGGAACATCCGACAGCTACATCGCTTCTACCCTTAAGATGCTTTCAAGTCGTTCATACACCTCGGTCACATACAAAGTCTAGTCATCAAGGAAGGGTCAGCCTTGCCTCGGCAAAGCCCGACCCTCCCTCGGGGGCTAAAAGGGGGTAACCCCCTCTGCGTCAAAATTTTCCTCAGAAAAAGATCTTTTCTGCCAGAGTGTCTTTCGTGCTTTTCGACTACTTCGAAAGTGGATCCTGAAAACGACGGAGAACATGTAAGCAGCCAAGGCTGACCGAGCCGAGGGACTCCTACGCCTCTGGGATACGGATACCTCACTCATCACCTTCTGCGATAAGTAACTCACGCTCGGATAAGTGATTCCGCGGACCGAACAAGTCTTCATGCTCAAAAACTCCTCTGCCGAAACGATTTTTCGGGCCTTCTCGACTACGTCGGTGACAGAACCCTATGGACGAGTAAGAGTGCATGTAAGCGGCAAGGTCGACCGAGCCGAGGGATTCCTACGCCTCCAGGATACGAATACCTCACTCGTCACCTTCCGTGAAAAGTAACTCTCGCTCGAACAAGCAATTCTATTACCAACAAATAAGTCCAGATACTCGAAACAACAGGAAAAGGAACGCAGCCTTACAACACGGCGACAGTATGTTTGGGCCTCGGCGGCCGCAGAAAACATACGCACACTACAAGATAACCCGATCCTGCAGGCTCGGATCTTGACAGTTGAAGGGAGCAGCAGCACCCTCGGCGTCAACTACACCTTCGGCAAAGTCCGGCATAGCCTCGGACGGCGACGCGGTCGGAGGATCTCCACCCCGAAGGACGACATCAGCACCACGCCCGGACCATCACCGGCGGGGTCTTCTCTAGGAATCCGGCTCGAGCAGACAGCTCGGCCGGCCACCCCGAAGCCTCAGACAGCTGTCCCCCGAGGACATCAGCCCGGCCCGTGGCCTCGGCAACTCAGCTCCGGCGTCGGTCCCGCCAATGGACGACCCGGCCAGGTTCCGGCCGATCAAGTCTTCTTTTCGAGCCAACTCCGCCTCTGTCCGTGCTGACACCGCTACCTCCGGCTTTGGCTCATCGAAGAGCGGCCGAGGGTTCCTTTAGCTAGGCAAGAGAAGCCTCGGACAGCAAGGCCGACCGAGCCGAGGGACTCCTACGCCTCCGGGATACGGATACCTCACTCGTCACCTTCGCACGAGGCGACTCACGCTTGGTGAAGCGGTTCAGATAGCCGACATGCGAGTCTTAGTGCTCGAAATGAGGGAAAAACACGGCTCCGTGCCGAAAATACATACATGTTCAGGCCCCGACAGCCACAATGAACAAGACACCAGCACTCAAGGTGCCATTACAAACAGAACTCCGGTTCCACCTCCGCAGTTACGAACAACCCCACACGATTGGGGGGCCTGCGGAGCAACAGAAGGCCGACGGGTCGCCCACCGTCGCCCGCTCCAACAACGACGACGACGACTTCTGCTCCGAGGGGCCGAACAGCAGCAGCGATGACCTCAGGGCGAATGCTGCTGCCATAGGGCCCTCGCCCACTTCCTCACTCGAGAGGCAAGGATGAGCAGAAGGCCGTAGAGTTGGAGGTCAGTCCGTGGGCGGCACCGGCTATCTCGTCGACGGAGAAACCTCTTCCGGCTGCCGTGGCGGAAGGCGGCGCCGGAAGCGGCTCCGAAGCCGCTTGGGTCAGAGAGCCGGGCACGCGGCAGCTACCAGCGCCACGAACGGCGAACGCCCTTCCCCCCGATCACTGAGGGAAGGAGTGGGTCGCTGCCCGCGCAGAGACCGACCCCAACTCGGCGCACTCCCCTCCCCAGCACTGATGATGAACATCCTTGAAGCTGAGGGAGGGGCAGAGGCCGCAACCCGGCTTGCTTCTCCCCACCCAGGGGCTGGTAGTCACCGTCTTGGGTGACCACCGGCGAGGGGATACGGCCGGGCTGCCTGATGAAAATCCTTGAAGCCGAACGATGGCTGAAAGGTACCAACTTCCACAAAGTTGTGTTCCTCCAACGACAAGGCGGAAGGATTGCGGGTGTTCCCCATCCAGGGGCTCGGAAGGTGGAAAGACGCGATGCATAGGGGAGCGCGAAGACATGGTCGCCTTTCAAGGGGGTCACCCTCATTTTAAAGGCAACTCTCCCCACTTGCGCCCTCAGCCATCGTGGGCTGAGTCTTCTCCAACACGCTCCAAGGTCCTCCCCCTACGACACGGGGGCTGGGTCCCACGCGTCATGCAAGCTGGCCCAAGGCAGAAGAAGCCAAATCGCCGCGCGCGGTGCATGCAACTGCCCAGCGGTTACAAGCATTCCTCCACTTTCGCCCAGACCAGCGGGTGAAAGGGCGGATAGCCATGCAGTCGGCATGCAACCGCGCCAAGTGGGCGCACCCCTTCGACTCCAACGCACCCAGCATGGAGGCCCAGGCCCACATGTCATGCAACCGGCGCGCCGGTTGCTACGTGCGAGCAACTACACCGCCCCTCGCGCCACTACCGCGCCTCCTCGACTACGGAACCAGTACCGCGACTCGAGGCAACCCTGCGTATGGCCCAACAGTGC
Organism: Zea mays; assembly: GCF_902167145.1. NCBI lineage: Eukaryota > Viridiplantae > Streptophyta > Magnoliopsida > Poales > Poaceae > Zea > Zea mays. Next base: position 66,731,570 of record NC_050096.1, on the reverse strand, counting down.
CAGTCAGGCGCATCGGTCACGGGCCAGTCAGCCGCGGGAGAAGGCGCGACGGTCGATGCGGCCAAAAATGGGCCGGCAGTAATGGCGGTGGCAGGCGGGCGGAAGCAGCGGTCACGTCGTCAGCCAAGCTCATGTCCCCTCATGGGACAGCGAGAGAACCCTCTCCCACGGCGTGAAGACGGCGCGCCCGTGATCCGTTCCTTGAACGGCTCGCGCACGCGCAACGGCTGCCCCGCGAACCACTCGCCCCGTCGCATTAACTCTGCGGCGGGACAGGCGGCACCTTTGGCAGGAGAAGCGGGCGACGCTTCGCCTTCGCCATAACGACCGAGTCAAAAAAGGTGCACCACGTCGTTTCGATTTCGTATCCTTTTCCTCTTTCTCTCTCTTACAACAGGGACCGGGAAAGGGGATACCCTGAAAGGGATCCTTCTCCGCGAAGGAAACGGGCCCTGAGCCCCCCTACTGATCAGAGGTTCGAAGGCCGACCCCTCGGAGGGGTTCAACAGCCGCCTCAGAGCGCTCGGGCTCCGCGCCCACTACTGGTCAGAGGTTCGAAGGCCGGCCCCTCGGAAGGGTACAACGGCCGCCTCAGGCCACTCGGGCTCCGCGCCCACTACTGATCAGGGGTTCGTAGGCTGGCCCTCGAAGGGTTCACAGCCGCCTCAGACACAGAGCGAGGGATGACCCTGGGTACGTTCGATACATAACCAAGGCTCGGGCTACGCTCCCGAGGTACCCTAGGACATTTTCGGGACCAGCGGGAACGATCTTGTAACGGAATCCCATCAGAGGGAGGCATCGAGCCCTCGGACCCCGTCAAAAGGGGATCGGGTCCGGCAGATCACCCGCAGGTACTTTTGGAGCGCGCCTTCGGGCCTCTAGCCGACCCCTAACAAATGAGGCATGGGCGTCCACTCGGATTACCCGTTAGCAGCTCACTGGAGACTCCATGTTCGGCGTTCTCCAAGGGCAACATGGCGCTTTTTCCCCCCTCCTCCTTGCGGAAAGGCGACGCAGGGGCGTATGTAAAAAAAGTCGAGTCTGTCCTTGACCGTCCTCTCGCTCTGTGCGGAGGCTCGGGGGCTGCTCTCGCAAACCCGGCTCCGGCCAAACCGTTGACAGCGTCAACATACCAGCCCGAGAACTTGGGACCCGACCGTGCACCCGGGCTATGGCCAGCTCGCATGAGGGAACAACCAGGCCGGCCGAAGCATCGCGAAACGCATTAAGACCTCGAAGGAGTCTAACCACTCCTCCGAGGCCTCGGGGGCTACACCCGGCGGGTGCGCTCGCGCGCACCCACCGGAACAAAACGCAACCGAGAAAGGCCGATCCCCTTGCAAAAAAGTGCGACAAAAGCCTCCAAGCGAGTATTAACACTCCCTTCGAGGCTCGGGGGCTACTGTCGGGGACCATAATTAGGGGTACCCTCAAGACTCTTAATCTCAGCTGGTAACCCCCATCAGCACAAAGCTGCAAAGGCCTGATGGGTACAATTAAGTCAAGGCTCGGTCCAGTCAAGGGACACGATCTCGCCTCGCCAGAGCCCAGCCTCGGGCAAGGGCAGCCAACCCCGGAGGATTCACGTCTCGCTCGAGGACCCCCTCAAGCAACGGGCGCACCTTCGGCTTGCCCGAGGCCCAGTCTTCGCCAAGAACCAACCTTGGCCAAGCCGCCACGCCGACCGACCGTATCGCAGGAGCATTTAACGCAAACATTTAATGCAAAGGTGGCCTGACACCTTATCCTGACGCGCACCCTTCAGTCGACAGAGCCGAAGTGACCACAGTCACTTCGCCGCTCCACTGACCGGCCTGACAAGAGGACAGCGCCGCCTGCGCCGCTCCGACTGTTGTGCCACTCGACAGAGCGAGGCTGACAGCAGCCAAGTCCGGCCTCAGGCGCCATAGGAAATTCCGCATCGCCCGACCCCAGGGCTCGGACTCGGGCTCAGCCCCGGAAGACGACGAACTCCGCTTCGCCCGACCCTAGGGCTCGGACTCGGGCTCAGCCCCGGAAGACGACGAACTCCGCTTCGCCCGACCCCAGGGCTCGGGTTCGGGCTCAGCCCCGGAAGACGACGAACTCCCTTCGCCCGACCCCAGGGCTCGGACTCGGGCACAGCCCCGGAAGATGACGAACTCCGCTTCGCCCGACCTCAGGGCTCGGACTTGGGCTCAGTCCCGGAAGACGACGAACTCCGCATCGCCCGACCCAGGGCTCAGACTCAGCCCTGGCCTCAGCCGATGGTCTCCGCCTCGCCCGACCCAGGGGCTCGGACTCGACCTCGGCCTCGGAAGACAGACTCGACCTCGACCTCGGAGGGGCCTCCACCTCCCCAACCCAGGGCTCGGACCGACCACGTCACAGGAGGCGCCATCATTACCCTACCCCAAGCTAACTCAGGCTACGGGGAACAAGACCAGCGTCCCATCTGGCTCGTCCCGGTAAACAAGTAATGATGGCGCCCCGCATGCTCTATGATGACGGCGGCTCTCGGCCCCCTTACGGAAGCAAGGAGACGTCAGCAAGGACTCGACAGCCCCGACAGCTGTCCTTCCGCCAGGCTCCAGCGCTCCTCCGACGGCCACGACACCACACGAACCGGGTGCCAAAACCTCTCCGGCTGCCACGATGGCATGTACTTAGGGCACTAGCTCTCCTCCGCTAGACACGTTAGCACACTGCTACACCCCCCCCCATTGTACACCTGGATCCTTTCCTTACGCCTATAAAAGGAAGGTCCAGGGCCCTCTTACAGAGGGTTGGCCGCGCGGGGAAGGACGGGACGGCGCTCGCGTAAGCCGCTCGCTCCCTCCCGCGTGGACGCTTGTAACCCCTACTGCAAGCGCACCCGACCTGGGCGCGGGACAAACACAAAGGCCGCGGGTTTCCCGTTTTACGCCTGTCTCCCTCCGGCTTCTTCCCCCCTTCGCGCTCTATCTCGCGCCGACCCATCTGGGCTGGGGCACGCGACGACAATTTACTCGTCGGTCCAGGGACCCCCCGGGTTCGAAACGCCGACACAAGGCGACCACCCCGACTGTGTACCGAGCCCAGGAAGGTACCCGCTTGTCGTCCACCCTGTCGTCGGCAACGCTAGGCTCACCAAGGTCCTCGTGGACGGAGGCAGCAGCCTCAACATCATCTACGCCGAGACCCTAGGGCTCTTGGGGGTCGATCTGTCCACGATCCGGGCCGGTGCAGCACCTTTTCATGGGATCGTCCCCGGTAAGCGCATCCTGCCCCTTGGGCAACTTGATTTGCCCGTCTGCTTCGGAACTCCCTCCAACTTCCGAAAGGAAACCCTCACTTTCGAGGTGGTTGGGTTCCGAGGGACCTACCACGCGGTGCTGGGAAGACCGTGCTACGCCAAGTTCATGGTCGTCCCCAACTACACGTACCTCAAGCTCAAGATGCCAGGCCCCAAGGGAACCATCACCATCGGATCCGCGTACCGCCACGCTTACGAGTGCGACATGGAATGCATGGAGTACGCTGAGGCCATCGCCGAGTCCGAGGCCCTCATCGTTGACCTAGATTGCCTCTCCAAGGAGGCGCCAGATGCGAAGCGCCACGCCGGCAACTTCGAACCGACCGAGGCGGTTAAGTCCGTCCCTCTCGACCCCAGCAACGACGCCGACAAGAAAGTCAGGATCGGCTCCGAGCTCGACCCCAAATAGGAAGCAGTGCTCGTCGACTTTCTCTGCGCAAACGCCGAAATTTTTGCGTGGAGTCCCTTGGACATGCCCGGCATACCGAGGGATGTCGCCGAGCACTCACTGGACATCCGAGCCGGTGCTCGACCCGTAAAGCAGCATCTGCACCGTTTTGATGAAGAAAAGCGTAGCGCCATAGGCGAGGAGGTCCACAAGCTAATGGCTGCATGGTTCATCAAAGAGGTATTCCATCCAGAATGGTTAGGTAACCCTATGCTTGTAAATAAGAAAGGTGGGAAATGGAGGATGTGCGTAGACTACACTGGGTTGAATAAAGCATGTCCGAAGGTTCCCTACCCTCTGCATCGCATCGATCCAATTGTGGACTCCACTGCTGGGTGCGAAACCCTGTCTTTCCTCGACGCCTATTCAGGCTATCACCAAATCAAGATGAAAGAGTCCGACCAGCTCGCGACTTCTTTTGTCACACCTTTTGGCATGTATTGTTATACTACTATGCCATTTGGCTTGAGGAATGCAGGTGCAACATACCAAAGGTGCATGAACCATGTGTTCGGGGAGCACATCGGCAGAACAGTCGAGGCTTATGTCGATGACTTCATTGTCAAAACATGGAAAGCTTCTGACCTCCTTTCCGACCTCGAAGTAACTTTCAGGTGCCTGCGTGCAAAGGGTGTAAAAGTCAATCCCGAGAAGTGTGTCTTCGGAGTCCCCCGAGTCATGCTCCTCGGGTTCATCATCTCTGAACGAGGCATCGAGGCCAACCCAGAGAAAATAACAGCCATCACCAACATGGGACCCATCAAAGATTTAAAGGGAGTACAAAGGGTCATGGGATGCCTTGCGGCTCTGAGCCGCTTCATCTCACGCCTCGGCGAGAAAGGATTGCCCTTGTACTGCCTCTTAAGGAAGGCCGAGCGCTTCACTTGGACTCCCGAGGCCGAAGAAGCCCTTGGAAACCTTAAAGCACTCCTTACTAATGCGCCCATCTTGGTGCCCCCCGCTGAGGGAGAATCCCTCTTGATTTACGTAGCCGCAACCACTCATGTGGTCAGCGTCGCGATCGTAGTCGAGAGACGAGAAGAGGGGCATGCACTGCTCATCCAGAGGCCGGTCTACTTTATCAACGAGGTGCTATCCGAGACCAAGATCCGCTACCCACAAATCCAGAAGCTACTATACGCAGTGATTCTGACACGGCAAAAGTTGTGAAACTACTTCGAGTCTCATCCGGTGACTGTGGTGTCATCCTTCCCCTGGGAGAGATCATCTAGTGCCGAGAGGCCTCGGGTAGGATAGCAAAATGGGCAGTGGAGCTCATGGGCGAAACACTTTCATTCGCCCCTCGGAAGGCCATAAAATCTCAAGTCTTGGCAGATTTCCTGGCTGAATGGGTCGACACCCAATTGCCGACAGCTCCAATCCAGGCCGAACTTTGGACCATGTACTTCGATGGGTCGCTTATGAAAACCGGAGCAGGCGCTGGCTTGCTCTTCATTTCACCCCTCGGAAAACACGTGCGCTACGTGATACGCCTCCATTTTCCGGCGTCAAACAACGTGGCCGAGTACGAGGCTTTGGTTAATGGGTTGCGCATCGCCGTCGAGCTAGGGGTTCGGCGCCTCGACGCTCGTGGCGACTCACAGCTTGTTATTGACCAAGTCATGAAGAACTCCCACTGCCGCGATAAAAAAATGGAGGCCTATTGCGACGAAGTTCGACGCTTGGAAGATAAGTTCTACGGGCTGGAACTCAACCATGTTGCTCGATGGTACAACGAGACTGCGGATGAGCTGGCTAAAATAGCCTCGGGACGAACGACGGTTCGCCCGGACGTCTTCTCCAGGGACATATATCAACCATCCGTCAAACTCGACGACGCGCCCGAACCCGAGGTGCCCTCGGCCGCCGAGGGTGAGGCCTTGCGCGTCGAGGGAGAACAGAATGGGGTTACGCCAAACCTGAACTGGCAGACCCCGTACCTGGAATATCTCCTCCGAGGAGAGCAGCCCCTCGACAAGGCCGAAGCTCGGCGACTGGCTCGGTGTGCCAAGTCATTCATTTTACTGGGTGATGAAAAAGAGTTGTACCACCGCAGCCCCTCAGGCATTATCCAACGATGCATATCTGTCGCCCAAGGACAAGAGCTGTTACAAGAAATACACTCGGGGGCTTGCGGTCACCATGCAGCTCCTCGAGCCCTCGTGGGTAACGCTTTCCGACAAGGTTTCTACTGGTCGACCACGGTGGCCGACGCCACTAGGATTGTACGCTCCTGCCGAGGGTGTCAATTCTATGTGAGACAGACGCACCTGCCCGCTTAGACCCTGCAGACAATACCTATCACTTGGTCGTTTGTCGTATGGGGTCTAGACGTCGTTGGTCCCTTGCAGAAGGCACTCGGGGGCTTCACGCACCTGCTGGTCACCATCGATAAGTTCTCCAAGTGGATCGAGGTCCGACCCTTAACCAGCATCGGGTCCGAGCAGGCGGTGGCGTTCTTCACAAATATCATCCATCGCTTTGGGGTCCCGAACTCCATCATCACTGACAATGGCACGTAGTTCACTGGGAAAAAGTTCCTGGACTTCTGCGAAGACCACCACATCCGTGTGGACTGGGCCACTGTAGCTCACCCAATGACAAATGGGCAGGTGGAGCGCGCCAACGATATGATTTTGTAGGGACTAAAACCGAGGATCTACAATGACCTCAACAAGTTTGGCAAGCGGTGGATAAAAGAACTACCCTCGGTGGTTTGGAGTCTGAGGACGACGCCGAGCCGGGCCACGGGTTTCTCGTCGTTCTTTCTAGTCTATGGGGCCGAGGCCGTCCTACCCATGGACTTAGAATACGGTTCCACGAGGACAAAGGCATACGACGACCGAAGCAACCAGACCAGCCAAGAAGATTCATTGGACCAGCTGGAAGAGGCTCGGGACGTGGCCTTACTACACTCGGCGCGGTATCAGCAGTCTCTACGACGCTACCACGCCCGAAGGGTTTGGCCCCGAGGCTTCCAAGTGGGAGACTTGGTACTTCGGCTACGACAAGACGCCCGAGGGCGCCATAAGCTTACTCCTCCCTGGGAAGGGCCGTTCATCATCGCCAAGATTTTGAAGCCCGGGACATACAAGCTGGCCAACGATCGAGGCGAGGTCTACAGCAACGCTTGGAACATCCAACAGCTACGTCGCTTCTACCCTTAAAATGTTTCAAGTCGTTCATGTATCTCGCTTTCTTTACATATATAAATAAAGTCTAACCGTCAAGGAAGGATCAGCCTTGCCTTGGCAAAGCCCGACCCTCCCTCGGGGGCTAGAAGGGGGGAACCCCCTCTGCGTCAAAATTTTCCTCGGAAAAGTTTTCTACCAAAATGACATTCGTGCTTTTCGACTATATCGATAATGGAATCCTAAAAACGACGAGAGGAACACTTAAACGGCAAGGCCGACCGAGCCGAGGGACTCCTACGCCTCCGGGATACGGATACCTCACTCATCACCTTCCGTGAAAAGTAACTCGCGCTCGGATAAGCGATTCTGCTACCGAACAAGTCCTAACGCACGAAACAAGAAGAAAGAAAACACAGCTTTATAATCCAACACTAAAAATGTTTAGGCCTCAGCGGCCGCAAAAACATACGCATACTTAAAACAAACTGTTCCTGTAGGCTCAGACATCGGCAGGGGGAGGCGCAGCACCCTCGGTGTCGTTTCCACCCTCGGCAGAATCTGGCCCGGCCTCGGACGACGACACGAGCGGAAGGATCTCCACCTCAAAGGAGGAAGCCAGCGCCGCGCTTGGGCCCTCGACAGCCGCGTCAAGCCTCTGGACCTCGGCTAAGGCGGCCTCCTCTTCGTCGGGTAAGCAGTACCCTTCGCTGACCCGCTCCAGATCCACGTCGTAGTGGGAAGCGAGCACGGCGAAGGCCCACCTAACGCCGAGGTGCAGCGCCCCGCGGAGTCTGCTGCGCACATGGCCGCCCAAGGCCCACAGATGACTCTGGGGGGAGCTACCCGAGGGGACGTCGTCGAGGCCAAAGGCCCGGCAAAAGGCCGAGATAGCCTCGGACATGGCCACACGGTTGGCCTCCTTCTGCTCAGCCGCTTGGGCAAGCGCCTTGCAGTTCTTGACGGACTCGTTAAGAGCCGTCTCGAACCCTGCAGATAGCCGAACAATGTTCTTCAGACACGAGGTGAAGAATGGAGACAAAAACAAAGTCACAAAGCGAGCAAAACATACCTTCGGCCCGGGCACGCTGTTGCGAGGCCACGGCCCTCCGCAAGGGTCCCAGCCCGAGCGGACGCCTCGGCTAGCCGCTCCGTAGCCTCAGCCAGCTGACCCCTAAGGGCCTCAGCCCGGCTCACGGCCTCGGCAGCTTGGCTCCGAGATTGGTCCCGCTCGCCGATGACCTGGCCAAGCTCCAGCTGCCGCTGCTGCATCTCCTCGGCCTGGGAAGCCACCAGCTCCTGGGCCGACGAAGCCTCCGTCCGTGCCGACGCTGCCTCTGCCCGCGCCGACGCTGCCTCCGACTTCAGCTCATTACAGAGCAGCCGAAGGTCCACCACCTCGGCGCTCCGTTGGGTGAGGCGCTCATTGGCCTCGGTAAGCGTGGCCCACTGGGACCGCAGCGAATCCCAGACGTCACTCTCGCGGCGGATGAACAACGACTTGGCGGTGCTCACGTCCGCAAGTTCCTGAGGAAGGAAAATATGATATTACAAAGAATGCTCTGGACACGCAAGGTGTATGTCTAAATCCTTACCTGGAAGACCCTGGGAACGTCGCTGGAAAGGATCTCCATGGTTGACCGAAGCGACCTCATCGCCGCCTCGGTATACTCACGGAAATTATCCCGAGACTTCTCCTCCAGCTCATCGTTGAGGGAGAGGAGGGGCTCCGAGTCCGAGGTGTCGCGGCTCCAGAACAGGAGCGGCTGCCCACACCACTCATTGGGGTTGAGCTGCGCGGGGATAAAGCCGTTGCTCCCCAAGACGGGCCATGGTTCTACGCGCCCCTCGACCAAGGCGTCGGGTCCCCCTGCAGCCGATGCATCGGGTACCGCCGCAGTGGACGTACTGGGCCTCCCCTCGACTAAGGTGGCCGGCCTCCGATCACCGACCTCGGCAACGACGGCCGCCCTCTCCTCATGGCCAAGAACGGGGAGGTCGGGGATGACCACGGGCGGCGGCGCCTCAGCCATCCCGATATCGGCGGCGACGGGCGGCTCCGCGGGCGAATCAGCAACGGCCCCGGCAGGAGTCGATGCCGGCGCCGGCAACAAGTCAGGTGGGCTCGGGGCCACGGCCGCGTTAGCGGCCTCCCCCGGCATGATGGCCGCTCCAATAGGGGGGGTCAGCCTGGGAGGCTTGCCCCATGGAAACTCAGCCGCCTGGGCCCCCCGCCGGAGGGCGCCTTGTGCGGAGGCCAACCAACCGACATGGCGCGCCGCAGCACCGGCTGCAGAGGCCGGCCCCGTCTTAAGGGCCTTCGTGGGGGCCAGACCAGCCAAGTTGTAACACCCTGAATTTGGGGATACAAAATTTTTTCTCTAATATTCATCAAATTCAGGTGTTACCCTCTCATTTCCTTACTTTTCTTTTCTTTTTCCTAAATAGTGAAGAATTATTTTGATTTTATGTCGAGGCGTAAGCCTAGTAAAATAAAATCTTAGAGGAACTTTGATTGTTGCATTCATGCCGATGCATAGTGTTTATGAGTGCAAAATGTTATCGTAACAGATTAAAATATCTCGAGGATGTTCCCAAGAGTTTTTTTTGGAATCTTTGGAATGTTTCTTCGAGTATTAAATATGAATTTCAGTTTTTCTAATCTTAATTAAATACCTAAAATTTAGTACTTGCAAAAAACTATAAAATTTTGGAAACCCAATTATATATATATTTTTTTCTTTTTCTTTTCTTTCTCTCATCGAGCATGATCCAGATCTTGTGTCACTTTCGATGCCTAGAAAAAATAAACCGTCCTGCATGCAAAGTGTAAAGCCCTTCCGTATGCGACACCCTCCAGCCTCCATCGCGCACGCACAGGCCAGGCGCTGTGGTCAACTCCTCCCTGCATGCGGCATGCACGCCAGCCTCCCCACTCCTGCATGCAGCACCTAAGGAAACTACCAGCTGGGCCCCACATGGCATCTCTTGCAACCACCTCCTCCTATTTCTCAGCTGTGCACGAGCCTATCTCTGCCAGAACCGCCCACTCCACGCTCCTATCGCCTGTTCTTGCCAACAACCGCGTCGAGTCTTTCCCTGTGCTTATCTCCGCCATCCGGGACCGTGGGGATCCTCCCCGGCGCGACAGCCCAGCTCCCCGGCGTGGTAGTCGACCGACCAGCAGCACGGGGCCGAGCCGCCAGGCCGCCTAGGCCGGCCCCTGTCCTCCCTCTCGTCGGACTTGCGCACCAGTCGCCTCCCGTGCTGGCCATGGCGCCCTATCGCCCAGCCCACAGCCGGTCCAGCCTCGGCGGCACGGCCCTAGCGCGGCGCTCGTCCGCCCCTCCCCGGCGCGTCCCCTGGGGCACGGCTATGTGCGGTGGCGCGGCCGCTGGCTGGTTGGCCGAACCCCCCCACCCCCACGTGAGCTCGTCCCCTGCCCCCATGGTGACGACCCAAGGAGGAAGAAGGTCTATTTCTGAAAAAGCCCCTATCTTTTCCTGAAGATGGTATGTTGTTTTTTTAGACTTGAGAAAGTTATATGCTAGTCGCTGAAGTATATGGTTAATTAGGAATAGGTCCCTAGATTATTAAATGTGCCATATCTTTTGCACTATAAATCTGTTTCACTCCGCGCAAGTTGTGTTAGATTCATATTAATGTGGTCTACCCGTTAAAAAATTATTGTTCTATCATTTCAAACGTTTTAATTAATTAGTTGATTATTTATTTATTTATCCGAGTCATTAAAGTAGCAGTTTACTTAAACTAATTTAAATTTTAGCCACACTTTATTTATATCTGTTAATAGGATTATATCTACTCAAATGTTTTAATTAATATTTGTTTAGTATAAGCACGACGTAACTTAATAATTCTTTTATGTTGTGTCGTTCGGTGTCAAGTCGCCACGTGTCGTTCGCGCATCGTTCCGCGCATGTCGTACGCGTAGTCGTGTTGTTCGCGTGCTCTTGTGCACGTTGTTTTGCGTGCCGACCACGCGCTGTTTCGTACAGCGTTGCGTGCCGTCACACGTCGTGTGCGTGCGTCACGTGTGCCACTTACACATGTCGCTCGCCTTGCCGCGCGTAGTTAGCGCGTGTCGATCACGTGGTTCGCGCGGCGTCTGCGCGTGATAATAAATTGGTTTCTCTTATAAGAACTCATGTTAGTGATGTTAAATCGTCAAGTCATATATGTTAGATAATTAACTTAAGGTTCGCTCGACTAATATTTATTAGATTAATATTCTAATTAGATTAAATGTGTAGTGTTCAACTTGGGCTTTTACAATGAATATTAGCATGGTAAATATCAACTCAACTACCTTTTATTTATTTAATATTTGTTTAGTATAAACATGTCACCCATTTAATTTTCTCGCCTGTCGCGCGTGCTGTTCCGCACGTGGTGGCGTGCTGTTGGCGCGTCATTCGCGTTCATCGCGCTCGCTGTTTCGTGTATCGTCAGCACGCTAAGTCGCGTGTGTCCGTGTGTCGTCGCATATTATTATTCGCGTGTTGTTTGCGCGTTGTCGACTTTCCTTCGTGTGTTCGTGTCGCGCATCTGGGTCGCTTGTCGCGCGCTGTCCGCGCGCGATATTAAAGCCGTTCAATTATAATCACTAAGGTCAATTAGTTAACTATTTGTTTAATCGTCCACTATTAAAATAGTAAGTTAGTCAAAGCTAAGTAGTAGTTTTAATTTATATTTGATATGAAAATGTCAATTCACGTAATTATAATTACGTCGAACTAATATTCTAATTAAGACTTGTTTAGTATAAACACGTTACCGATTTAGCTTTCTCGCCTATGTCGCGCGTGTTGTTCAGCACGCGGTGGCGTGCTGTTTCGCGCGTCGTTCGTGCTGGTCGCGCGCGCTGTCTTGTGCGTCGTTCGTGTGCTATGTCGCATGTGTTCCCGCATCGTTTGCGCGCTGTCGTGTTGTTTCGCACGTCCTAGATTTGCCTCACTTAGAATCTCTAACTTTAATTAAATTACTAGTTTAACTAACAACTGCTAGTGTAACGGATTAATCGAAACTAAATGGTAAATATTATTTATATTTTATAATGTCGAATTTAATGTTATAGTTAATATTTATTTAGCGTAAACGTGATATCTTCCCGACCGTAGTCTCGAGTTCGACAATTCTTCTCCTCGCGTGACCATAGTAACGCGCTCTATTCCGTTTTGCATGTTTTATTATGTTTGTATTTGTATGGTGTAATGTTCTTATGCATATATGTGTTTGTTTGCTTGTGTCTGTTTGTCTTCGCTTCGTGTTGCGATTAGAATGCGATCCATCTCCAAGCCTCAAGGAATCGAAGATCAAGCGTTGGCGACCAAGTGATATAGCTCTTCGAGTTCTACAAGGTTGAAGACCCTGAGCATCTGTTTGGTGAAGGCAAGTGTCCTCTGACCCATTATGTCCCATTTACTTTATAATACACTGTCCCGCATACTATGAACAACCTAAGGATTTACTAGCTTTCTATTTACCTTGTCCATGATCTACCTTTTGGGTTACTATGGTTAGCTAAATGCTAGCGTTTTACTTTAATCAATGAACATGATGAGATACAATGATGATACTATGATTTTATTCTGGATATGATGATATACTTGTGGCATTTAGGGGACTCAGGCTGTTTCCTGAGTACCTTTCCGTAAGGACCTGTTCGTTGAGAGACCACCCGGGATAACAGTGCAACCATGAGGGTGAAATGGGATGCCCTTAGCTAATTAATTAGAGGAACTAGAGGTGTAGTTGCTTCGTCGTCGTGCCGTCAATGGGGTCCAGGCACAGTGCTTGCTCTGCCGAGGCTGAGTGCCGAGGTTCTTTCGTTTTGCTTTTGTTAGTCACCCTCCTGCGGGGAGAGGTACTGTGTTTATCAAACTGGAGAAACCTAACGGGCGGCTATGACCTCTAGGGAATCTTTGTAAAGGCTACGTAGTGATACCCTGCCGGACCACCTAGGAAGTGATCAATGGGGAGTCATGATCCCCGGGCAAAACGGGAATCACGGCTCATGGGTAAAGTGTGCGACCTCTGTAGAGGGTAGTGAAACTGATATATCAGCCGTGCTCACGGTTAAGAGCAGCCTTGGGATCCTCTTTGATTAGAGATACTCCGGATACACCTCAGGTGATGACTTTAATGATGATGGTTAATGATGGCGACTTTAATTATGAATTCTAGTATTTCCTCTCTGAGGAGATACTTTTTGGGATAATAACTTGGGTTTTATGATAAAATCTGGCTTCTACTAACAATAAATACCTGACCAACTAAAAGCGACTACTTGAGCCTAACCCCACATAAAAAGCTAGTCCACTTCAGCCAAACGGGACATTTGCTAAGTACGTTGATGTGTACTCACCCTTGCTTTCACAAAACACCAGGTTGCCTTTGGTGCAATCTATGCCCAGGTAAAGAAGAAGGCGTCGAGGCGGATCTCCAGGAGTTCTAGGGCTTCGACGAGTTCGAGAATTAGGCTAGCGACCTCCCCTAGTCAGCTGCCTGTGGTGGGTTTATTTACGTTGGCTACGTTTCTATTCTGTGTACTTTGATTTTACTATGTAAATGACTCTAGTCTTTCATATTATTACTTACCCTTTATTGTTATTCGAAGCATTGTGCTATGATGAGTCATTTATGTAATCGCTATGTACGTGAGTTCTGATCCTGGCACGTACATGGTTCACATTCGGTTTACCTTCCAAAACCGGGTGTGACATAAGTGGTATCAAAGCCGTGCTGACTGTAGGACCGCTAGCCTAGAGTAGCAATGGCCGTTTTAAGGACTTATTGACTATTACTTCACCCCATCCTTGATTCTGCTTCAAAACATGAGTCACCTCGACTAGTTCTTTATTGTGCTCCTATATGCCCCTTGCCAAAAGTATTTTATAGTATGGTCTATACCTCTCTCAATCTATTAGATCTGATCTCACTCTTGTGCTTGCGACATCTTTGTAGATGCCCCATGACCATAACCTTCTTGTTTTTTTTTGGGTTCTTTCCTCTTCCATCGTTAAATTGCTATCAGTTCGCAATATCTATTCCATTGGTATTGACATGCTCGTATACTTGCATTTTTAATATCCTTATCCCTTAATTCAAAGTACTTACACTTGTACCTTTGTTGTTTATTTAAACAGTTCCGTTTATATGACCATGACCTTCCTGTCTTCTGAGATCCTTTCCCATTCCGTTGTTAAGTCATTATCTTTTGGCAATTTCTATTCTCTTGGTATTTGTATGCTCGTATCCTTGGAGTCTTGCATACTCTCATATTTTCATGTATGCTTACCTTCATACCCCAATGACTATTCAAGACATTTCAGTTAGCATGCCCTTGACCACCCTTGTTTCCTAATAATCCATGAGCGGTCATTTTATTTTGCACAACCTTAACAATCTCGTTAATTCCTTATAACTTCCTTCGGTAACGAGTTTTTACTTCAACTCTTCTGTCGGAACCTCACTTATCTTATACTTGTTTGTTTTCTTCACTTCGTCACTTTACGATTCTTGCCTTAGCTCTGTCCATGGATTATGCTTTTCATCATTATCACCTTTATCCTCATCACCTCTATATCTCACCTTGATGTTTATCTTATACCAACCCTTAAAATATCCTCTTTTCCATCTCAATCTGAGCATTGTATTGTACCTACTTTTCCCTTGGTCATATCCTCTTCTTTGTCACTTGTGAGTTTTTAACTCCACCCTTTGCCTACTTGCGTTTGTTATTACCTTTACCTTTCCCATCCCTCGACAATACCTTGGTGATGACGTTATGTTTGTTATCTAAAATCTCCAATCTCTTATCCTAAATTGAGAGTGGTGTTTTACTTACCTCACCCTTGGCTATATCCTCTTCTTCACCGCGTGTAAGTTTGGGCGTAACTCCATTCTTCGTTGTGATTATGCCACTGACTCTTCTATGCCTTCATCTTTTCTCTCATACCCTTGTCTGTTATCGCCTTTGACCCTTGCGATATTGATGTCTCCTACCTAAATGCATACTTTGAACTTACCCTTTAGAAGCCTCCCCTTTCTTTCAACCTAGTTTGACAATTGTGAGTTACCCATCTCTTCCTTTATTTCTTTTCACTCCTTGTCGCCTCACAGGTTTTGTCTTAATTCCATCCTTTGATGTGTTTTTATTTGCTATCACCATCACCTTGTAATCTATCGATCTTGCCTTGATACTCCTCTTTATTCCTACTCTTTAAAAATCCCATCTCTTCCACCTCCATTTGAGATTCGCAGTTTACCTGTCTGAACCTTGGACGTACCCTCCCCTTTTCTATTTGCAGGTCCTGTCCCAACTCCATCCTTTGTGGTACTTATATCCTTTGCCTTATGCCTATTTACCCCATCTCCTATATCCTTGTCCGTTATTACCTTTAAAACCCTCGTGATATCTATGTCCTTGTTGTCTTGCTTACCTTGAACCTACCCTTTGAAGCCTCCTCTTTTCATCCCTGTTCGGGGGTAATGCCTCACCTACTTCGCCATTGATTGCTTCCCCTTCTTTGACGCCTTGCAAGTTTTGTCTAAAATACATCCTTGATTGTGTGTTTGTCCGTTATCACCTTAACCCTTGTCATCCCTCGATCTTTACCTTGATGCTTATCCTAAACTTGCACTTTTATGCCTCCCCTCCCATCCTAGTTCAAGAGTGTTGTCTTACCCATCCCGCTCTTGTTCGTTCCCTTTTCCTCTGTCGCGTTGCGGCTCTTGGCTTTGGCTCGATATCACCCTTACCTTCCTAATATCTAGATCTTTCCATGATGCTTATCCTATGCCTACCTTTTGAAATATCATCTTTCCCATCTCGATTTGAGAATGGTGTTTTACCTATCCTGACCTTGGTTGCATTCTCTCCCCGTCGGTTACAATCCTTGCTTTAACTCCATCCTTTATTATACTCATGCCCCTACCCTCCATGTCCTATTATTCCCCTTGCCTTTTGTGGGCCTTAGAGTAGTTTACCTTTTTAAGGAAAGACCACTATTTAATTAAAAGGAACATATAGCCATGAAATGTTTGTTGTTGTATGCTTGTGTTGTTTGCCTTTGTATGATGACTGATTTGCTTCTTTGTGATGAGGGTTGGTGTGTTGTGGCCCCTGGTCCACAATGACATCAGTTGACTAGTTGAGTGCCATAGAGTTAAGTAGTTGGGTTCTCCCCCTGCTCTCTCTAATCCGTCTTTACTTACCTTTTCTCGCTATACTTTCCTCTTGCACCTGTCCATTTGGCAACCTCCAACCCCTCTTAATCAGTCAAGATCAGAGTCGACAGCATCTTCACCAAGTGTGTATCAATGCTCCTGTTAAGGGGGTTAGCCGCTAACCCCAATGAAGACAATGTGATCAACATCAACCAACAAGATCAGAGTGGCGCAGCGAAAGCGTGTGTGGGTCCTAACCCACAGGTCCAAGAGATCCTCAAGAATTGCATCAATCAGTCTGAAGCATCTGAAGGTCAAAGTAACCAGTCCACAAGTTAATTTTGTAGAGAAGTCAACTCAAGAAAGCTGTTGACAACCTATGAATCAACCTTGCCGCTCTTGCTAGCCTCTTCTTGAATCTCGAGGGCGAGATTCTGTTAAGGGGGTTAGATTTGTAACACCCTGAATTTGGGGGTACAAAAATTTTTCTCTAATATTCATCAAATTCAGGTGTTACCCTCTCATTTCCTTGCTTTTCTTTTCTTTTTCCTAAATAGTGAAGAATTATTTTGATTTTATGTCCAGGCGTAAGCCTAGTAAAATAAAATCTTAGAGGAACTTTGATTGTTGCATTCATGCCGATGCATAGTGTTTATGAGTGCAAAATGTTATCGTAACAGATTAAAATATCTCGAGGATGTTCCCAAGAGTTTTTTTTGGAATCTTTGGAATGTTTCTTCGAGTATTAAATATGAATTTCAGTTTTTCTAATCTTAATTAAATACCTAAAATTTAGTACTTGCAAAAAACTATAAAATTTTGGAAACCCAATTATATATTTTTTTTTCTTTTTCTTTTCTTCCTCTCATCGAGCATGATCCAGATCTTGTGTCACTTTCGATGCCTAGAAAAAATAAACTGTCCTGCATGCAAAGTGTAAAGCCCTTCCGCATGCGACACCCTCCAGCCTCCATCGCGCACGCACAGGCCAGGCGCGGTGGTCAACTCCTCCCTGCATGCGGCATGCACGCCAGCCTCCCCACTCCTGCATGCAGCACCTAAGGAAACTACCAGCTGGGCCCCACATGTCATCTCTTGCAACCACCTCCTCCTATTTCTCAGCTGTGCACGAGCCTATCTCTGCCAGAACCGCCCACTCCACGCTCCTATCGCCTGTTCTTGCCAACAACCGCGTCGAGTCTTTCCCTGTGCTTATCTCCGCCATCCGGGACCGTGGGGATCCTCCCCGGCGCGACAGCCCAGCTCCCCGGCGTGGTAGCCGACCGACCAGCAGCACAGGGCCGAGCCGCCAGGCCGCCTAGGCCGGCCTCTGTCCTCCCTCTCGTCAGACTTGCGCACCAGTCGCCTCCCGTGCTGGCCATGGCGCCCTGTCGCCCAGCCCACAGCCGGTCCAGCCTCGGCGGCACGGCCCTAGCGCGGCGCTCGTCCGCCCCTCCCCGGCGCGTCCCCTGGGGGCACGGCTATGTGCGGTGGCGCGGCCGCTGGCTGGTTGGCCGAACCCCCCCACCCCCACGTGAGCTCGTCCCCTGCCCCCATGGTGACGACCCAAGGAGGAAGAAGGTCTATTTCTGAAAAAGCCCCTATCTTTTCCTGAAGATGGTATGTTGTTTTTTTAGACTTGAGAAAGTTATATGCTAGTCGCTGAAGTATATGGTTAATTAGGAATAGGTCCCTAGATTATTAAATGTGCCATATCTTTTGCACTATAAATCTGTTTCACTCCGCGCAAGTTGTGTTAGATTCATATTAATGTGGTCTACCCGTTAAAAAATTATTGTTCTATCATTTCAAACGTTTTAATTAATTAGTTGATTATTTATTTATTTATCCGAGTCATTAAAGTAGCAGTTTACTTAAACTAATTTAAATTTTAGCCACACTTTATTTATATCTGTTAATAGGATTATATCTACTCAAATGTTTTAATTAATATTTGTTTAGTATAAGCACGACGTAACTTAATAATTCTTTTATGTTGTGTCGTTCGGTGTCAAGTCGCCACGTGTCGTTCGCGCATCGTTCCGCGCATGTCGTACGCGTAGTCGTGTTGTTCGCGTGCCGTCACACGTCGTGTGCGTGCGTCACGTGTGCCACTTACACATGTCGCTCGCCTTGCCGCGCGTAGTTAGCGCTTGTCGATCACGTGGTTCGCGCGGCGTCTGCGCGTGATAATAAATTGGTTTCTCTTATAAGAACTCATGTTAGTGATGTTAAATCGTCAAGTCATATATGTTAGATAATTAACTTAAGGTTCGCTCGACTAATATTTATTAGATTAATATTCTAATTAGATTAAATGTGTAGTGTTCAACTTGGGCTTTTACAATGAATATTAGCATGGTAAATATCAACTCAACTACCTTTTATTTATTTAATATTTGTTTAGTATAAACATGTCACCCATTTAATTTTCTCGCCTGTCGCGCGTGCTGTTCCGCACGTGGTGGCGTGCTGTTGGCGCGTCATTCGCGTTCATCGCGCTCGCTGTTTCGTGTATCGTCAGCACGCTAAGTCGCGTGTGTCCGTGCGTCGTCGCATATTATTATTCGCGTGTTGTTTGCGCGTTGTCGACTTTCCTTCGTGTGTTCGTGTCGCGCATCTGGGTCGCTTGTCGCGCGCTGTCCGCGCGCGATATTAAAGCCTTTCAATTATAATCACTAAGGTCAATTAGTTAACTATTTGTTTAATCGTCCACTATTAAAATAGTAAGTTAGTCAAAGCTAAGTAGTAGTTTTAATTTATATTTGATATGAAAATGTCAATTCACGTAATTATAATTACGTCGAACTAATATTCTAATTAAGACTTGTTTAGTATAAACACGTTACCGATTTAGCTTTCTCGTCTATGTCGCGCGTGTTGTTCAGCACGCGGTGGCGTGCTGTTTCGCGCGTCGTTCGTGCTGGTCGCGCGCGCTGTCTTGTGCGTCGTTCGTGTGCTATGTCGCATGTGTTCCCGCATCGTTCGCGCGCTGTCGTGTTGTTTCGCACGTCCTAGATTTGCCTCACTTAGATTCTCTAACTTTAATTAAATTACTAGTTTAACTAACAACTGCTAGTGTAACGGATTAATCAAAACTAAATGGTAAATATTATTTATATTTTATAATGTCGAATTTAATGTTATAGTTAATATTTATTTAGCGTAAACGTGATATCTTCACGACCGTAGTCTCGAGTTCGACAATTCTTCTCCTCGCGTGACCATAGTAACGCGCTCTATTCCGTTTTGCATGTTTTATTATGTTTGTATTTGTATGGTGTAATGTTCTTATGCATATATGTGTTTGTTTGCTTGTGTCTGTTTGTCTTCGCTTCGTGTTGCGATTAGAATGCGATCCATCTCCAAGCCTCAAGGAATCGAAGATCAAGCGTTGGCGACCAAGTGATATAGCTCTTCGAGTTCTACAAGGTTGAAGACCCTGAGCATCTGTTTGATGAAGGCAAGTGTCCTCTGACCCATTATGTCCCATTTACTTTATAATACACTGTCCCGCATACTATGAACAACCTAAGGATTTACTAGCTTTCTATTTACCTTGTCCTTGATCTACCTTTTGGGTTACTATGGTTAGCTACATGCTAGCGCTTTACTTTAATCAATGAACATGATGAGATACAATGATGATACTATGATTTTATTCTGGATATGATGATATACTTGTGGCATTTAGGGGACTCGGGCTGTTTCCCGAGTACCTTTCCGTAAGGACCTGTTCGTTGAGAGACCACCCGGGATAACAGTGCAACCATGAGGGTGAAATGGGATGCCCTTAGCTAATTAATTAGAGGAACTAGAGGTGTAGTTGCTTCGCCGTCGTGCCGTCAATGGGGTCCAGGCACAGTGCTTGCTCTGCCGAGGCTGAGTGTCGAGGTTCTTTCGTTTTGCTTTTGTTAGTCACCCTCCTGCGGGGAGAGGTACTGTGTTTATCAAACTGGAGAAACCTAACGGGCGGCTATGACCTCTAGGGAATCTTTGTAAAGGCTACGTAGTGATACCCTGCCGGACCACCTAGGAAGTGATCAATGGGGAGTCATGATCCCCGGGCAAAACGGGAATCACGGCTCATGGGTAAAGTGTGCGACCTCTGCAGAGGGTTGTGAAACTGATATATCAGTCGTGCTCACGGTTAAGAGCAGCCTTGGGATCCTCTTTGATTAGAGATACTCCGGATACACCTCAGGTGATGACTTTAATGATGATGGTTAATGATGGTGACTTTAATTATGAATTCTAGTATTTCCTCTCTGAGGAGATACTTTTTGGGATAATAACTTGGGTTTTATGATAAAATCTGGCTTCTACTAACAATAAATACCTGACCAACTAAAAGCGACTACTTGAGCCTAACCCCACATAAAAAGCTAGTCCACTTCAGCCAAACGGGACATTTGCTGAGTACGTTGATGTGTACTCACCCTTGCTTTCATAAAACACCAGGTTGCCTTTGGTGCAATCTATGCCCAGGTAAAGAAGAAGGCGTCGAGGCGGATCTCCAGGAGTTCTAGGGCTTCGACGAGTTCGAGGATTAGGCTAGCGACCTCCCCCAGTCAGCTGCCTGTGGTGGGTTTATTTACGTTGGCTATGTTTCTATTCTGTGTACTTTGATTTTACTATGTAAATGACTCTAGTCTTTCATATTATTACTTACCCTTTATTGTTATTCGAAGCATTGTGCTATGATGAGTCATTTATGTAATCGCTATGTACGTGAGTTCTGATCCTGGCACGTACATGGTTTGCATTCGGTTTACCTTCCAAAACCGGGTGTGACACAAGCCCTGCCTTCGCTTGCTGATAGAAAGAGGGAGAGCAAGTTCAAGACACACAGTGAAAAAACCAAAATAGAGGTATCCTCAGATACTTACCCGCTCCGGGGCAAGGCCAATCGTGCCTGCGGAGAGGCCCCTCGAGCCCCGGTCTCCGCAGGCGCTGCCGAGGGTTGCCCCGCTGCCGGCTTCAGCGCCGCTTCTGCCTCGGGCGCCCGAGGCGTCGTCACGACGGCCGGGGGACCAACCTCCTGTACAGCCGGCACGAGCGCTTGCTCTTGAGGGACAGGCAGATCGGCCTGACTCCCCGGAGTCACCCCAATTACCTCGGCCAAGGGGTCAAGTACCCCCTCGGCCTGCCTCCGCTCCTCGGACCGGGACCTTGGTGTCCCGGCCCCAGGCACTGATGGTACCAGCCCACCTGGAGGCTGGCTCGGCGACCCCTGGCCCAGCCTCGGGTCCGGACTGAGGCCAAGTCGGGCTGCCATGTCTTCGTCTTCGTCATCATCGTCGTCGTCGTCAGGCGTCTCCGGCGATGGCTCCAACGGGAGCCCATCCCTCGCCTGCCTCCGACGACGCTTCTCCAAGGCTTCCCGAGCTCGCATCCTCTCACGAGCTCGGGCCTTTGCCGCATCCTTCTTCTCCTTCTCATTTTCTGCGGCGAGCCTACGCGCGGCTCGGTCCGCCGCGTCCTCCAGGACCGGTGGCCGGGCGAGTTTAAAACTCCTCAACCCCTGGGGACGGACAAAAATCCCAACAGTAAGAATCAAAGGCGTAGAAAACTCGGCGCAAAACAGAAGGAGGATCAGACACTTACTAGGGACACATACCCACGGTCGGGACACATCGCGGGCTGGCTAAGGGCGCCAGCATCCAGCCTCCCCACCGTACCCGCTACCCGCTTGAGGAGGTCGTCGGCGGAGAGGGAGGTCGAGGACATCCGCGAGCCCTCCGAATCGACCCCCGGCTTCATCTCCGAGAGCCGCAACTGCCGCTCTGCCAAAGGGAGCACCCTTCGGCGATGGATAGCGGTGACGACCCCCACAGCGGTAAGGCCCTCATCTCGTAACTTCTGCAAGGCATGCAGAATAGGCTGGAGCTTCTCCTAATTCTCGCGCGTGCCCCCCAGCGCTAGTTATTGCCGGCGGCGGTCACCACTCGTTGAGAAAACGGCGGAAGCATCCCGTCGTCGTTCCGGAGATAAAACCACCGGTTCTGCCACCCCTTGTTCGAAGACACAAGGGAGGCAGGGATGTAGTGCTGCGCGCGCCCCGACCTCAGCTGGAGGGTGCAGCCACCGGCTCGCACCACCATACGGACCTTCTTCACGTCCGTCGACGCGGCGAAGAACTCCACGGAGAAGAGATGGATCCACAGGTCCCAGTGAGGGTCAGTCCCCAAAAAACCCTCGCAAACCGCCGTGAAGATGGCCGCTTGCGCAATGGAGTTGGGGTTGAAGTTATGCAGCTCCACCCCGTAGTAGTGCAGGAGCGCCCGCATGAAGCAGCTCGCTGGCACTCCAAACCCCCGCTCATGGAAGGGGATGAAACTGACCACATACCCCGGCGGCAGAGTCGGGTCGGCCTCGCTCTCGGGGGCCATCCACTCCAACTGTGGCCCGCCGGAGAGAGGACGGAGCAAACCATCGGTAACAAGGGCCTCCAGATCCTCCACAGTAACGGTGGAGAAAGGCCACGGGTCGCGCGGCGGAACGACGGTCACCTTGTCAGCCATCGCCGAACGGAGGTGGTGGAGGCGGAGGGGATGAGGTGCGCGGTTTTCTCTTCTCTGGTTATTCTCTTAGGTTGCGGAAACCAAAGCAGAAGGCAAGCGCAAATGGCAGGGTAAAGAACCACCGCCGGCCCCTCTTCCGGGTATATGAAGGCCCGGGCGAGATCCACCCAAAACTTCGCTCGAACCCGTCGTGAAATTCAAACTCGAAGGTGAAACAGTTTTTTCTGTTCCTCGAACGACTCGCGCACACGCAACAGATGCCCCGCGAATCGCCCGTCCCGTCGCATTAACTCCTTGGCAGGGCAAGCGACACCTCTGGCAGGCGAAGCGGGCGCCGTTTCACCTCCGTCATGATGACCGCGTCAAAAAAGGTGCGCCACATTATTTAAATTCATATCCTTTTCCTTTTCCTCTCTCTCTCTCTCTTGTCACAGGGATCGGGAAAGGGGATATTTCGAAAAGGTTCCTTCTCAGCGAAGGAAACGGGCCCTGAGCCCTCCTACTGATCAGGGGTTCGAAGGTCGCGCCCTGCGGGGTCAGCAACCGCCCCAGAGCACTTGGGCTCCGAGCCCTTTACTGATCAGGGGATCGAAGGCTGGCCCCTCGAAAGGGTTCGACAGCAGCCCCAGAGCATGCAGAGTCAAGGATGACCCTGGGTACGTCCGTTACATGGTCGAGGCTCGGGCTACGCTCCGAGGTACCCTAGGACATTTACGAGACCAGCGGGAACGATTTGTAATGGAATCCCACCGGAGAGAGGCACCGAGCCCTCAGACCCTATCAAATGGGTCCGGGTCCAGCAAATCACCTGCAGGTACTTTTGGAGCGCGCCTCCGGGCCACTAGCCGACCCTTATCAAACGGGGCTCGGGCGTCCACTCAGATCACCCGTTAGCAACTCACTGGAAACACCGTGTTCGGTGCCCCCCGAGGGTAACATAGCGCTTTCCCCCGTTCCTCCTTGCGGAAAGGCGACGAAGGGGCGTACAATAAAAGTCGAGACGGTCCTTGATCGTCCTCTCGCTCCGTGCAGAGGCTCGGGGGCTGCTCTCGCACCAGGCTACGGCCAAACTGTTGACCACGTCAACAAACCAACTTAAAAACTCAGAGCCTGACCGTGCACCCGGGCCACGGCCAGGCCGCATGAGGGAACAACAAGGCCGACCGAGGCATCACAGAAAGAATTAAGACCTCAGAGGAGTCAAATCACTCCTCCAAGGCCTCGGGGGCTACTGTCGGGTACCGTAATTAGGGGTACCCCCAATACTCCTTAACATGGCTAGAAAACATCTTCAGAACAAACCGTAAAGACTGATAGGCACGGTTCAAGTCAAGGCCTCGTATACCAAGGGACGCGATCTCATCCGAGCCCAGCCTCGGGCAAGAACAGTAGTCCCAGACGGATTCACGCCTCGCCCGAGGGCATCCTCAGGCAGTGGGCGCACCCTCGGCTCGCCCGAAGCCCATCTCGGGCAAGCTTTATCGTACAGCGATCTCGGCCAAATCGCCTTACCAACCGACCGTATTGCATGCACATTTAATGCGGGGATCGCCTGACACCTTATCCTGACACACACGGCTCAGTCGGCAAGGTCGAAGTGACCGCAGTCACTTTGCCCCTTTACTGATCGTTCTGACAGGAAAACAACGCTATTCACCCCGTTCCGACTACTGTGCCAACCACCAGGGTAAAAGTGAGTCACGACCTCCCCCGAGTTCAGCCTCGGGCGCAACAGGGAGCTCCGCCTCGCCCGGCCCCAGGCCTTGGCCCCAGCCTCGGCCTCGGGGAAGGTCTCCGCCTCGCCCGACCCCAGGCCTCGGCCTCAGCCTCGGCCTCGGGGGAAGGTCCCCGTCTCGCCCGACCTCAGTCTCGGCCTCAGGAGGAGTCACATCCTCGCCCGACCTCAGCCTCGGGAGAAGTCACCACCTCGCCCAACCTTGGCCTCGGAATCAACTACACTACAGGGGATACATCATTACCCTACTGCTAGCTAGCCACTCCTTGCTACGAAGGAACAAGACCAAAGTCACATCAAACTACTCCGATAGCAGGTAATGATGGTTCCCCGCATGCGTCCATGACGTCGATGGTTCTCAGCTCCCTACGGAAGCAAGGAAACGTCAGCAGGATCCATGCCGCACCGCCAGTTGCGCTTCTACAGGGTGGAGCACTTCTCCGACGGCCACGTTAGCACGTACACAGGGCTCAAGCACTTCTCCACCGGCCACGTTAGCGCATAGCTACACCCCCATTGTACATCTGGACCATCTCCTTGTATCTATAAAAGGGGATATCCAGGGCCTTCCTGAAGGGAGGTGGGAGCAGGAGCAAGGCGAGCAGAGGCAGACAGAGTGGGAGAAACGCGGAGGAGGCTAACTCAGACAGCTCACCTCAGGGCCAGACCCTCTCTCTCTCTCGCGACGCTTGTAACCCCTACTACGAGCACCCCGGTGCAAGATAATATAAGCCTCATCCGCCCTCTTGTGTTTCATCTTGCATCAACCCATCTGGGCAGGGGCACGCAACGACAAATTCACTAGTCGGTTGAGGGTCCTCGCGGGTCCAAAACGCCGACAAATATTTAGGATTAAAACTTAGACTAGATAGCGATACTTACAAAAAAACCTAGTTTGCACATTCTAAATTGTTAATTTGCATATGTTTTACTCTATGGATTTAATTGTGGCCTAGTTTAGAGAATAGTTTTTAGAAGTTCTAATTCACCACCTTTTAGACGTCACCGTTTCCTACAGTAGGAGTGGTGGCACGGGCGGGAGATGCGTGTGAGGAAGGTGACCGCACATGGTGAGGGTCGTCGTCGATGGTGGAGAGGTGTGGCACGATGGTCGTAGGCGAGCGATTGGAGCGAGGTCAGTTACACCGCGCGTGGG
Source organism: Zea mays (assembly GCF_902167145.1). Lineage (NCBI taxonomy): Eukaryota > Viridiplantae > Streptophyta > Magnoliopsida > Poales > Poaceae > Zea > Zea mays. The sequence goes on along the minus strand of NC_050096.1, from coordinate 66,706,107 downwards.
GAGGGACGACGCAATATCGGGGGAGGGGGGCGACAGGATGGCGTGGGCAATAACGGTGTACATTCATGGGAGACAGAACCAAAGGTGGCAGCCTACCTCTTGCGTTCTTCGTAGTAGTAGGGATTCTACCAGAGACGAAAAAATACTGACTTTATTAAAATGTTCACCACTATATTAGATTTAAAACGTTCATGTGAGTATGGAGGCTCATGGGCCATTTGGCAAAGTTCCCAAGCCAAACAACTAAACCTTGTTCCCAAGCCAAACAGCTAAACCTTGTTCGGTTCCATTCGAATCTGAGGCGAGGATTAAATATCTCCAATTACCTTCAATCTATCCCTAACCAAAAAAGCTCTAAGAGGACGTTTGGCGGAGCTCACATAGCTCCACTTTCAGCGAAAATCAAATCACTTTCGAGTTCCGCACAGCCAAACGACAAAAAACGGAACTACTATCGGAGGCAGAGTGAATGCAGTCTCCTTTTGTACTAGAAAGTGAGAGTAAAAAAACTAGCTTCTCGTCACTCATAACTTGCTCCCCACTCACTTTACAAATTATTTGCCAAACAAATTTTATCAGATGGATTCACTTCTGCTAGAGAATTATTCAAAATTATTATATTAAAGAATCAACACTCGAAGCTAGATAATTATGTAGCGGAGCTCTGCCAAAAGTCCGTATTAAGTAGGGATCATACGAGAATTATTTCTTCATTCATGCTGGGAGCTAAAAAATGTGCTTCACCAAGCTCCGTATTATGATGGAATTCTCATCACCTTCTAACCGTGCTTTCTCTTAGGAATAGAATCACTTCATCAAAGAATCAATGAGCAGAGTTCAAAGAATTAGGTAGCGGGCCTCTCCCAAAAGGTGCCTCGTAAGCCCAAAATACGTTTTGGTAGGAACTCAACAAAGGCGCCCTCAACAACAGGGCTTTCCGGTTTGATTAGGGCCTGATCCGTTTCGTAGTTTTTTTTTCTCGGTAATCCAGCCGTTTTCCCTTTCCCCAGAGATTCGCATATTCTCGCGATGGGAGCGGAGGAAGCAGAGGGTACTCCCCCGCCGCTGCCCGCCACCGGCGAGCCCGCAACCACGGCAAGGGCGCAGCCAATATCTGCAGCACAATTCCTCTCCTGGAAGCAGCGCAAGGTCTTTCCTTCCTCCCTTACCCCCAATAAAGCTTCGCCTACTTCTTTTACCATCAATTTAGGGTTCGATCTAGTTTCCTGTCCGTCGGGCCAGTAGCTGGATTAGATTTGTATCTCTAGGGATTTCCCGTTTACTAAGCTGAACAAGTAGATGTGATTTTGATTTGCTGGATTAAGCTTCATTCGCGTGGCAAATATGCGACACGTTTACGACGCCAGCGGATTTACTCTGACAATTCATCGTTATAGAAGCACGAGAATACATTCCATTTCATTTATCCGTTTAGGTTGCCTAAATAATCGTGAAATCTTGTGATACACAGAATAGTTCGTACTTCTGTTTCTTACCAGATATGCATACAAATACAGATAGATGGGGAACTGTTAATTGAAACGGGAAACATATATCATATTCGTAACAAACGAACACAAGTGTCTAAATAGCCATCCCAGTTTAAGCTGGTTGTTTTTTCAGTTATTGAATAATTACAGTTTCTGTTTAATTTATTCATTCTTGTTTTGATTATATATTGATATTCTAAACTGTGTGGTCATCTTTAAGGGAGGCAGTGTTACTGTTTTATTGTAACCTTACCAAGAATGAGGAGCTATTATTGTTTCATTCTTATCTTCATCTTCACAATTCACATTGCGTGTGTTTGCCTGTTTCTGTTTGGTTGTGCGTCCCGTGGTAGCCTGGCTCACTACATGCGTTGACTGGGCCTCTAAATGTATCCAGTTGCCCGCATGGAGATGGTTGAGCACGCATGCATCGGTGCAGATTATGTATTTGCGGAAGTCTTTAACCTGCACCTGGGGATACGCGTGAAAGCGGCGTATGTGCTGGGCCATGCTCGCGTGAGCCCGGCTGCATGGACGCAGGCTTCCAATTACCACCATTCTTATTGCTCAAGTACCAAATAGGCTTGCCAAATTTGTGCACTATATTTCAATCTATACTGGAAGCATACATTTTTCAAACACTGTATATTCCTGTACACAGTCCTTATGGTCTTTTCTGGCTCTGGCTATTGATGTCCATGCTAAGTGTAGGGAGAATTTTGTTATTGTCATACCCTGAGGTTATGTTGTCATCTGGCAGTTCACTGCTTGAGCCATGACATGTCTCTATGTAACTCTCTTAGTGACGCTCCATATCAGAACCCGAGCATGGTGTTAAATGGGCAAGGGTTGATTCAACATCCCTTTGGTGACGCGTCGTGTTGTGATTTGGGCACGATGTTATATAAGGATCGAGTCGCTGCTTCCTTAGTTGTGTGCTACGTCGCTACATCGGCGCCCGAGTGTAGTAAAAATGTGCAAGGGTCTTTACATCACCAACAGGTGCGAAGGGTAAGGAAGCTAGTCGGACTAACTGAGATCCATTTAGGTAGTTGGAATGTAGCATCATTTACAGGTAAGTTAAGAGAGTTAGTTGAGACATCGACTAGGAGGCGTGTAAAATATCTTATGCATTCAAGAGACTAAATGAAAGGGTCAAAAGGCGAAGGAGGTGAACAATACTGGCTTCAAGCTTTGATACATAGGGACGGCTGCAAATAGAAATGTAGTAAGAGTTTTGATTGATAAGAGCCTAGTGTGTGGTGGATGTGAGAAGACAAGGAGAAAGATTATCTTAGTGAAGCTTGTCGTGGATGATTTAGTCTTGAACGTAATTAGCACGTATGCCCCCTAAGTAGGCCAAGATGAAAGTGCTAAGGGCCTTTTTGTGAAGACTTAGATAACATGATTAGAGCTATACCTATTAGCGAGAAGCTTTTCATAGGAGATCTCAATGGGCATGTAGGTACAACAAATGCAGGTTTCAAGGCGGTTCATGGAGGTTTTGGGTATGGTAGTAGGAATTAGGAGGGAGAGGAAGTCTTGGACTTTGTGGTAGTTTTTGATAGGTTGATAGCCAACACTTTCTTTAGGAAGAGTGAATATCATTTAGTGATCTGTAGGGCAAACACTCTAGTTAGATTGACTTTGTCTTCACAAGAAAAGAAGATAAACGAGCATGCTTGGATTGCATGGCAAGGTGATACCTGGGTAGTGTGTTGTCTCTCAACATAAACTTATGGTGGCTTTTCAGGTGTGTCCGTAGGGATAAATAAGCCAAAATTACGAAAACAAAGTGGTGGAAACTGAAAGGAGAGACCTTAGAAGTCTTAAGGAAAGGGCCATCAAAGAGGACACTTGGAAGGAAGAAGATGACACATACACATGTGAGAAGATGGCAACCTGAAAGGAGAGACCTTAGAAGTCTTAAGGAAATGGCCATCAAAGAGGACACTTGGAAGGAAGAAGATGACACAGACACATGTGGGAAGATGGCAACTTGCATTCAGAAGGTAGCCTCAAAGGCGTGTGGAGCAACTAAAGGGAGTGGAGGCAAAGCTAAAGGTATTTGGTGGTGTAACGAGGAAGTTCAAAGTGCTACTAAGGAGAAGAAAGAATGCTTATATACATTTGTACCATGACAAGTGTGTGGACAACATAGAGAAGTATAAGGTAGCAAAGGAGACCGCAAAACAACTTGTAAATGTGGTAAAGGGTAGGACGTATGAGGATCTTTATCAACATTTGAGTATGAAGGAAGGAGAGAATGACATATGTATAATAGCTAGGGTTCGTGAGAGAGAGAAGGGACTTTAAATAAGTCAAATGCATTAAGGATGAAACAGAGCACCTCTTGGTGGAGGATGAGATCAGACATAGATGGTAAAGTATTTGAGAATTTGTTCATTATGTAGAATGAGGACATAACCTTTTAGGGGGATGATTCTTTTGATGACACCAATATGCGCTTTATGCGTAGGATCCAAAATTCAGAGGTTAGATAACCATTGAAAAGGATGAAAGGGGTAAGGCGATGGACCTTGATGGTATCTCAATTGTGGCATGGAGATGCCTCAGGGCAATGGTGGACCTAGGTTTCTCATATAGGGTGCACCACAACAAATTTTTCATATACAATTATGGGTGGCTTGACCGTCACAATTGTAGAGAGATGTAGATGCGGAAAACTCAGCTTCACTCAGAACAGAAAGAAAAATGAGATCAAAACAACTATGAACTTCAGCCAATAAAGTAGAAATAATCATCAAAAGCAACCCCTTTTAATTGAGAGCCATTTTAGAAATATCTTAAACATAAAGAACAAAAACAGTACAAGGTTCAAAGTTTACAGTAGATGACAGAACAGAGTAAACTAGCCGGCTTGTGGACAAGCAAATGGACGTATACCAAAGAAGAAGAAAAATCCGCTTAAACAAAGGAAACCAACAAATACGTCATGTACCTTTCAAGCACTCCACTACGTGCTAGTAGCAGTAGTAATATGTGTGCGGTGCCGCGGTGCGTGTGCCACTCCTAGTACTGACGCGAATGATATGGATGCCATGACTGCCCTTGACAAATTTACTTAGTAGTACTCTGGTATTAGAAAATGATCAGTGTTCCTACCTGTAACACTCAGTTCTTTCTATGAGCAAGATGAGAATCCCCGCTGGTATTGGCCTCTGGTGGCTGGGGGGGGCATAGCGGCTAGGACGCTAGGCGTTGTACGTGAACGCGACGCTGTCTGGTAGCTAGGCGAGACGAGATACGACGGAGGCATGAATCGTGGTGCGCGCGGCCGGGGCGAGGTCTAGATGGGCTGGGCTGCGGCTTAGGGTGTGCCATGGCCCACCTAGACCCTCCTGTGGGTCCGCCTTTGCCTTGGGGATATAGATATAGTATGGCTAACCAAGTTGTTTAACCATATCTTTCGTTTGAATAAGATGCGTGATGAGTGGAGGAGAATTATATTTGTACGAATCTACAAGAATAATGGAGATATTCAAAATTTTACTAATCACCGAAGAATTAAATTGATGAACCATACTATGAAGCTATGAGAGAGAGAGAGAGAGTTACCGAGCATTGCCTGTCCGAGAGGAATAACGAGGATCTTTATGAACCAATTTGGTTTTATGCCCGGAAGGTCAACCATGAAAACCATTTTATTAATAAGACAAGTGATGTAGTATAGAGAACATAAGAAGGACCTACACATGGTTTTCATTAACTCGGAGAAGGCTTATGATATAATACCAAGAAGTGTTATGCGGTGGGTTTGAACAAACATGAAGTTCCAACAAAGTACGTTGGACTCATTAAGGACATGTACAACAATGTTGTGACTAGTGTTCGAACGAGTGATGCAGACACAAATCACACTATTAGAATATGACTACATCAAGAGTCAAGTTTGAGCACTTACCTTTTTTGCTTTGGTGATGGATGAGGTCATAAAGGGACATACAAGGGGATACCCTTGGTGTATTACAAACGATGTAGTGGTAGTTGATGAAAGTTGGGTATGAGTAAATAGAAAAGTGGAGTTGTGGTAGGAGACTTTAGAGTCCAAAGGTTTTAGACTCAATAGAACTAAACCAAATATATGAGTTGTGACTTCGGAACTACTACACATGAATAAGGAGATGTTAGTTTGGAAGGTCAAGCAGTGCATAGGAAGGATACCGTTCGGTATTTAGGATCAATGCTATAGAGAGATGGGGATATTGATGATGATGTTAGTCATAGAATCAAAGTAGGGTGGATGAAGTGGTATCAAGCATTTGGTGTTCTATGTGATAAGAGGGTGGCACAAAAGCTAAAAGGCAAGTTTTATGACGACGATTAGACTTGCTATATTGTATGTTGTATGTGCAGAATGTTGGTCTACAAAAAGACAACATATTTAGCAGATAAGTGTTGGGAAAATGCTTATATTGCATTAGATTTATGGCCATACGAGAAGTGATCGAATTTAGAACTATAATATACGTGATAGGCTAGAGGTAGCACCAATTGAAGAAAATCTTATCCAATATCGGTTGAGATGGTTTGGATATGTTCAACAGAAAACTCTAGAGGCACCAGTGTGTAGTGGGATCCTAAGGCCTGATAGCAATGGGAAGGGAAGCAGGGGAAGACCAAAGTTGACATGGGAAGAGATAGGAAAAGGATACTTGACAAAGATGAAATATACCCAAAGAATTATCCTTGAATTTGATTACATGAGAATAACTATCCATGTGCCTGAACTTTGACTTGTGATTTATGTTGGGTTTCAACTCTAACTTACCCTAACTTGCTTGGGACTAAAAGGTTGTTTTTGTTGTTGTTGATTATCAGGTACTAGGAACTAGGAAGTTACAACCTCCATTGGCTAACTTTTTCTACACCCACATGTAGATACTGTACTGTACAAATGTATCCCACCATTTTTAGATCAATTATGGCGCCCTTGGTTGCTGTTATTCATTCTGTCATGTGTATCAGGTGCAAGCTAGGGAATATTTGGTTCGTTCTCTTTTGATGTAATTTGTTTGTTCCAAGCAGCATAATTAAATACATAGTGATTTTGAAGCATTCTTTTTAGTTAGTCGGTGCTCTGATGTGGTGTTTAAAACTTTTTTTTATCTGATGCTTTGTTGGTGGTGTTCCTGACCAGTAGGATGCAGAGGTAGCCGCAAGGAAAGCTGAAGCAGCTGAGAAGCGAGCTGATGATATCGCTTCGGGAGCGGCGCAGATGAACGGCCGCGAGCTGTTCCAACATGAGCCCTGGGTGTTCGACAACAACATTTACTGAGATCGTGTCGGGCTACTGTTCCTGCATTAGTCCAAGCTCCAGCGGTGGTTTCATTTTGTACTGCTATATCAGCTTTGCGAAACTGTGGATTTTATTTCACCGTTTCTAAGATTATTCTCTCAATAGGTAATTGAACTTGTTTCAAATACGTTTTGCCAAATCTTTGTGCAGTCACCGAATGGTATCTAGTGTCGCTATTCTTTTTCTAAAACTCTTACAAACAAAGAGTATTGGTCGGAAGAGAATTCTCGATCTTCAGATTATCGTTGTTTTCATCTTTCAGTTATCCTATTGTGAAGTCTGATGCAAGCTATAGGGCAAAGTTGTGGAGTTCATTTAGGTAGTATAGACGAGCTAGTTGTCTTAGAGTGCGTCAAAGACCCGTTCATTATCCACCAGAAGCTGGCCGCATCCCTCACAGCCTTCTGATGTAGTTCCTCGAACGCACGCAATTGATGATCTTTCGCCTCATTTTGAAGAGCTTCCATATTACTACCTTTGTTGTCAAATATTTATCTCATTTTTCAACTGAAATACGATAAATAAAAAACAGAGGGAGTAGTTTTTAGAGCCACCACGATTTTATTGAGTAACTCATTTATATGGTGTTTTTTGTTTGGTTCGTGGAATGGAATAGGTTGACCCATCACCACATCATTACTCATAGTTAGTTAGGAGCTATTTGGTTTGAAGAATCACTCAATCTAAAAAATGGTGCATCATGGATCTATTACTTAAATTTGGTGGGATGATTTAATATTAGTACTAACTAACTATAATGAATGAGGTAGTGTGGTTGACTAACTCATTCCATTTCACAGACCAAACAAAAAACTAAGTGAAAAGATGATAGACTAGCTCATTCCTCAAACTAAACACACCCCATTAGTTAGTACTAGCATGAGGAATATGATCATCCCACCAAATTTATGTGGTGTTTGGTTTGAGAAATGAGTTAGTCCATCATATTTTTACTCCTCACCTTTATGTTTGGTTTGTGAAATGTAATGAGTTGATCTATCATCACCCCATTTCTCACATTTAGTTAGTTAGTACTAATAGGAGGAATATGATCATCCCACCAAATTTGAGGAATGTACCCAAGATGCACCGCCTCATTTTAAGTGATTTCTTAATCAAACACCTCTATAAAAAATAAACTCTTGATACACCACCTAATCTTATATGGAGTGATTCATTAAACCAAACATCTTGTTAGCTTTCAGAGCTGCCCTGAACCATATAAGATATCGCATGTATGATCTGACATGTTGTGAAGGAAGGGCTAGTAGACGAGAGCGAGGGGTTTCAGAATAGAAGTAGATGTATTCGGTCTCATATACATACACCAGGAATCATGCAGGACGTCAAGTAGCTAGCTTTGACACTAGAACTTTCGTTCGCACATGCACGAAGATTAATATATATATATATATATATAGAGAGAGAGAGAGAGAGAGTTATGAATCGTGGACGAACTGTCCAAGGAGTTGCAAGACGCAGGTTTTCTGGTGGGGCGTACGGCCGGGGAAATAAATAAAATTTTAACGCCCACTGGCCACCGCGGGCAGCGGGCTCTACATCGGTGCACGCACGAGCACGAGCACGAGCACGAGGTCGAAATTATTTAGCCTGACAGTTGACTCGCTCGGCGTTGGCATCTCTTAATTCTCTTCTCTACATTCATCAATTCACAGGCATGCATGTCATCAACCCTGCTCCTCGCCAGCAGCAGCAGATACATGCATGTCCCTCCCTATTTATGCAAAAAAAAAGAAGATATTTTAAAGTTGGCCCCCTGCAGCTAGTAGTAGCTTCTGGTACGCCTTCTTCCATCTTCTCTTAAATTAAATGTAGATCTGAGATTCAGAGCATGCTCGATTTAAAGCATTTTTTTCTCATACTACGGAGTGCAGGGCCCCAAACGATTTAGATGCTCTGCTGTGAATTATAGCTAAATCATCTCTAACGCATCATGTATTCGTTCTACCACATAACTCGATCACTACGACGTCGGTACGTGTTGGTCAATGAAACACCTGCCTAGCTACCTGATATTTCTTTGATGCTTTGAGTTGACCTGACACTACTGGGTGGGAACTATTCTCAGGTGAGCAACCGGAACATCTACTGCAGTTGTCTTTTTTCTTTTCTTTTTAGGAACGATATTAGGAGGCAGGCATGCATGCAGAGGGAACATGCATGTATCTATTTGTTTGGGATTATTACCAATTGCTGGTGCAGTTGTACCACTGCACCACCACCATCACCACCACCACCATCACCATCACCACATCACCACCATCACCAAGGTGGGAACAGGCAGCTGACTATTCAAGTGTCACGGTAAAGATTCGATCGATGGTCTGCCACCGGCATCACGTGCCACTGACTGGTTACTGCGATGAAGATGAGATGGTCCTGGTTTACGAGTATTGAGAACTACGTTACCACGGATCACCAGATCCGCTCCCTTCCCTCCCATCAGCAGTAGAGACGCGAGAAGATGTAGAGAACCCGTCTCCTTTCCCATAAGCACGACAGTGGAAACACACAAGACACTGGATATAGGGTTGGGCCTCTGGCCTCTTTCTGATCTCTATTCCATATGAGGGGGTACATGTTCTATATATAGAGACGTGATTGCCCTCAGGGGCATATTCGGTATTTGCCCACATAACCCTTCATTAGGGTTTCTCAACACTCCCCCTTGGGCGAATACCGCGACCAACACATGCCTCATTAAAACTCCGAAAAAACCCAGTGGGAAAATATGGAGAAAGAGCGCATGGTGACGCATATTGCATTTGCACTTTGTTGCCTCGTTAAAAACCTCATGTGAGAAACTTCAGAAAAACTCACCAAGGAAAAAGAGTACAACAACTGTCATCAGGACATATTTCGATCTTATATATCTAGATTCAATTGAATCTTCTATAAAGGCTAACTTTAGAAATGTGCTCCCCCTGATCCTTGCAAAACTGTATCAATAAGGCAAAACATCTTCTTCTGGAAGTATATGCATATAAAGATTTAGCAAACGGATTGCATATCCTTGCAAGGACTATTTCAGGAACTTTACCTCTACTCACTTCTAGGATATACGAGGTAAGTGCACGTATCAATATAAATAAGCCACCTTGATTGACGGTGTTCGATCGACTGGATCTATATATTTGATAGAAAGTTCCATAAAGGTTCACATATTGATCATCAAGCTCACGCCTTCAGGGCATAGAATATGACTTTTATTGTCTCATGATTGTGATCAATATAAGCATTCGCTCCCCCTGACGATGACATCTGTCAAAGTCGTTATCCCTCATAACTCAAGTATATTCTTCAAGATATATGTCTCATTGTTCATCTGGAACAACGAGAATGGATGAGGTTGGGGTGCTATCATTTTCTATCTTACACCACAATTTATATATAGTTGTGCAAAGCAAATAACATGTCCTTCAATAGGACTTAGGGGATAATATAGTTGCAATAGTACATAATCTAAATATGACACATCGCTCCAGGCGTTCATCCATCGCAACTTCTATGATGGTGTAACAAAAGTCCATCAAAGATCGTAATCCATCAGGGATTTTTCATCGATCAGATACATCGTTATAGTCTGTCATTCTGGCATAATGGGGATATTTTTGCCAGTAACACCTAAACCTTATAGGTTTCTGCCATCGGGGCTTTAGAGGATACCGTAATTCCACATCAAGTGGAAAATACCATGAGTAAAACTCGTGGAATGCACATGTGCTTATTTGGTGAACTTCAAGTCCTTTGGTACCTCATCTTATTCCTTTTTGGGTCTGTATGGGTCTTTATCCCTTTATAGGGATTATCAAACTTTGGTGTTCAACACAGACTTTATTTCTTCTAGAAAGGTTCCATCTGAGAACTATAATCTCAACTAGGAGATATTCTCCCTACACAGGAGAGTGGTCATTCATCAGGAATGCATTATTCGGTATAAGATTTATATGTTGCATATTTATAATTCAAGATTATGAGTCCTCCTTGGATCTCATGACGGATCTTCTGAATCCTATTAACTGCATATTTTAATTCATGCCATTTGCCAGATATATTACTTAGCGGAACAGTGTTTATTCAACACATATGTGGGATGGGTCTCTCACAAGACCACTTGAACCATCGCATTCACCACACATTATTTCAATAGTGCCCATAAATGTCCGAACTTCAAGCTCATGACTTTCATTTTGCGATTATTGGTTCAGCCTCGATTGCATTTATCAATGACCCGATAAGAGAGCTTAAAGCACTCATGCCTAGGACTTTGTTTTGGATCCCTTTGCAATCTATAGAGGCAAGATAAGTGTCGACATATTTGTCTCCCACATTTAATAATGATCTCCGTCATTTCCCAAAACGAAAGATTCATTGTTCCGTATTCCCAGCACAATGATATTGCGCGCATTGCTAGGAATTTCATCATCAAGATGAACCTCTTCGTGAGGCAGATCACCATCAAGGTGAATTAATCGGAGGAGAGTTATCACAGACCACGTGAATCTGCAATCAGAACATATGCTTTGACTAAGGCTGATGGATCATATTCGCAGGCGTCCCCAAGAATAGATCAAATACCAATAAGTCAAATGTGGATACGACATTAATCCCGGGTATATCCACATCTACATCAGGTAGAAGCATTCAAACCAATATGGTTACTCCTCAACGATTTCTGGCAGACTCCATATACACAGGAGTACACACCGAACGACAGGTTCAGTTTAGCTTTTGTGCGTTTAATAGAATATTGAGGCATTACACTAGATGGACATTTATCTCCCCCTAATGCCGAGATGTTCTAAAAGCATACAGATAATATCCCCAACCACAATCATCCAGTTGTAGTCATTGTATGCTATTGTGGTGATTTATTTGGGAAATCTTACGCACATTACAGATAGGGGTTTTATGCAGTGAGCTTTGGACTTAGATTTGTGTAGTGGCATGAATACTACATATTCGTCCTTCAACATGAAGGGTTAGTCTCAACATCCAGCGAGACACACAACAACAAGTTACTTCATGGTTACAATTCTGCAAACTTATTATTATTATTACCAAATGCACAGTCAATCATTAAGATTTAGACTAACATGCACAACACTATTTTATCCATAAGGCTTCTTCAGGGGCTCATGAATACCATTCGTCATTTGGAGCCATTAGTTGACTTCAGATCAACAAGTAAAATGACCATCAGGGTCTAACGCTCACAAAGACATTCACTGGTTGCATTGTGCTTTGAGGCACATAGGAAAATGTGTGTTTATATTGGTAGTAAAGTGCACGACATCAGGCCAATGCTGCCAAGCAGAGATTTTTATATGCAGAGATGTATAGTCCAGCTCGTTTTATTATTGCCCATTGTTTACCCAATTACTCATACCGATCTGAAATTGGGTATCAATTTATGCAACATGTTTAGGTATTATAATTTTGAGAGAGAATTTATAACAATAGTTAATAATTTGTTATGCTGCCAGCAGGACAAATATTTCTCCTCATATTATATACCAATTTGTTCTATAAAGCATTATTTCGATCTCTTCGTTGTTCGACAAAAAGAGAAGCTTTGGAATAGAACAGACAAGGCCAAGAATTCATTTTATCTGGGAAAATCACCATATAACTAGCTTTTGATGAAGCAAATGATGATAACTGCTTGGCAAGAACGAAACAATACTGGTATCCGCCTAGGATCCATCTTCAACACCAGATAGTACTGCTCTCGTACGAAGAAATCATCAGGAGTAGAGAGGATACAACAGGTCTCTACAAGATCTTCATATTTCTATCACAAATTATCATCACTAGTAGTCTAGTGGTCAAGACATATGACTCTTCTGGCTCCGAGGACCAAGAATATGTTAATGTCTAATTTAGCTTCAAGCTCTGTGGTGATGTGGGATTTCATAGTTATTTGTCTACTCTTCTCACTTCTGGTAGATCGGAGGTAGATAATGGTAAGCATGCCAAAGGGTGGAATTCAGTGTAGTTCGGCTACATAAACCCTAGGTATATGTCCATTCAGGACCGACCTTTACCATTTAGCTTACAGTGTATACCAAACTTGTCAAAGGACTATCCCAAGTCAATTCAGTGACTATAAGTATTTACAATTCCGAGAGATGTATGCGACACAAGCATAGAGGTCCTAGATAGAACGAGTAAAGTGGTTCGACGGGAACACACTATGGTTTTCACACCAACATAGTGAAAAATTTCTCAGAATAACCTCTCAGTATACTCGCAACTTCGTGTTGCTAGCGGTTACATGTCCTTTTTATCTCATAGTTTGCTTCATGTCATCCAGCGACAAAGAGAGCAATGTGCTAACATCTGGTTGAGCAATGCATGACTGAGATTTCTGATCTTAAATCATTTGGTAAGGTCTTTTGCTTACTAATATAATCCCAATTTGTGATATCTTCTATGCCAAAAAGGCTTTCATGCATAATATTATATATATTCGGGTTACTTCGGGTAAAACTTTATGCATGAGGAGAGAGGAGAGAATTAACTTATCCATGTTCTGTTGTATTTCAATTTAATTTCCCAGATTATTCAAGCACTATAGAGCTTGATATAGTTGTTATGGCCAATTGGCAATATAAATAAATATATGATGCCACACAACACAAGCAAATAAAATATAGAGCTAAACAAAATTGTTTACGAAGGTTGCGCATAATGTGACTTTAGGGGCTTGAACAACCCACCGCAATCCATGCGAGTACAAGCTCTAGCGTATCTGGCGTCAACGCGTGTGCGGCCATCAGGGCTACGACAGTATAGGAAGCCTTCGTAATATGCGCAACAGGCACAATTATGGCTCGATAATTGGGGTACACGATAAAACCACATAACATGCACAACAGGCGCAATCGTGGCTCGCGGCAGAGAGACAGTGCCTACAGGGCATGCAAAAAATACGCGACTCAGCGATGGCGGTCTGACTCAACGGGAGCGATCCGATTAAGCGAGAGCGCGACATAGCAATCACCTGACGCAGCCAAGTTCGTACGACACAAATACTGCGTCGTGTTGCCAGGGCGCAGCCAGTGCTCAGCCAATGCCATAACTCGGTCGATTAATAACGTAGTCTGATCGACGTATCTGAGTACCCACTATACAATTTAATCGCTCGACGTGAGGTCAAAAGTTCTAAAGCAACACAAAAAATAGAGCGATTTAAATATGCGCAGTACAACTTTCACATATGTTTTAATAATTTTCTGCTAATTATTTACTGCAGGAAATAATATTAATGCAGAAAAAAATAAACATCGGAATTAATGTATGAACATAACACATGAGGTGTAAAAAAACATTTTCTCATATTTTATTATTCATCTGTCTACTATTGATTTGTGATGTAAAATAATTAATTAACACAAACAAATTTCTTTCTCCCTTTTGATTCTCGTTTTGCACTAGCGCCCTTGCACACCTCGCGCACGGTCACACGTGGACTTTGATATGTAGCGCCCTGCTGCATGTGGTGCATGCGCAGCATGCAAGGCTGGGGTCCACGCTCACGAGTGACGGCTGGAGCGCTGTTTTTACGGAAGAAAAGCGATGGATGAATCAATCCGGGTCTGGCTCCACGCCCAGCGCAGGCGGCATGCAAAACGGTGAACGCCGCGTAACCGCCCAGCGGTCGCTCGATCCGATTTTCGTGCGAGCTAGGTTTGTACTTCTCTGGCGCAGATGGATCATGGCCATGGGGCTGCGCGCAGAAGCCACAGCTTTCTCTCGTGGACTGCACTTTCTTCATGCGCAGCGACTGCCGCTAGTTGCGGCCCGCGACGGCACAACGAGCACCGTCGGCTTCGAGCTTGGCGTGTGGGCAGAAAAGCAATGCCGCCGCTGACCCTTCTATATGCGCTGCTTCTTCAGGAAGCCATGGGTGATCGCCGTGCTTTAGTCTCTGCATCTGATGGCATGCGGGCTCGTCGAGCGCCGCTACGAGGGCGAGCAGGCGTGCCATTAACACTGTGCGGGCGAGCCTCCACTGGCGGGCGGACTGGCTACCGCCGCCACCAAATCAAGAACATTAAACATACCGCTCGATTGGGTAGGGGGAATCGAAGCCTCTCGCGTAGGAGAGTTCGGCTAGGCCAAAGACCTGCCGACTTGACGAAGAGTTGATGCAGATCTGATCTCACAGTAACGTCGAGGTAGAGCGTGCTGATAACGTATTGAGAACTACGTTACCACGGATCACCAGATCCGCTCCCTTCCCTCCCATCAGCAGTAGAGACGCGAGAAGATGTAGAGAACCCGTCTCCTTTCCCATAAGCACGACAGTGGAAACACACAAGACACTGGATATAGGGTTGGGCCTCTGGCCTCTTTCTGATCTCTATTCCATATGAGGGGGTACATGTTCTATATATAGAGACGTGATTGCCCTCAGGGGCATATTCGGTATTTGCCCACATAACCCTTCATTAGGGTTTCTCAACAACGAGTACATGGCTCATGGAAGTCTGCGTGTGAGCACCTGTTAATCACCTCTCACTAGGAAGTCAGCCCTGAGCTGGAAGCAGCGTCTAGAGATTTGCATTGGTTCAGCTCAGCTCGTGGCCTGCACTACCTTCGATCATTCACCACATGTGCACTACTGCCTTCGATCACTCACCACATGTGGGCAACGTAGAGCTGGCCAATATTCTCCTGGATAATGAGCTGAGTGGGGTCGCCAAGAGTTCGATCAATATCAAGACCGATCCAATCACTGACACAATCCATTTGATTGTTGCCCCCCATCGCTTTGTCCTGAACCATTGCGTATATTGATCTGCATGTGAAAGGCGCGGATTGCACGAGCCAATGCAAAATAAGTCATTTGGAAGTCAATTGACTGCATTCGCTTGTACCACCAAAACCCTCGTATCCAACCAACACGCTCGGGCGAGCGTGCAGCCACAGACACAAGGAACCAATTAGCCGGAGTATGCAGCGCGCGCACGGTAATATCCACGATCCAGAATACGTGCGACTCCAGCCAGCGGGTACGGGTACTTGACCCGACTGGTGCGAGTACGGGTGAATGTTTTGACCCGCGGGTGCAACCCGCATCCAACCTAAAGTTTCGTGGGTGTTAAACCCTAAACCCATACTCTGCAACGAGAAAAAAAAAATCAGAACATGATAATTCAAGTTTGAACCATACTTGTGTGTTTGGTTCTGCTTTTGAAATCTACTTCTGTTTTGGAAAATCAGAAACTGAACCAATGGGGTTCAACTTTTCCATAGCTACTTTGTTCACGATCAATTACCTGTTTAGCCAGGGACTGTTTCATTAATTACTGCGTCTTGTGTTCACGATCAATTACGTCTTACTGCGTTCACGATCAATTACGCCTCGCCTACTGCTTAGCCAGGGACTGTTTGATTTAGGGACTAAATAGCCTGTGACTGTTGCTTTTCTTTTCTTTTTCTTTCGGCTTTGTCATGGATGACTGGTGGCGGCACTGCTAGCTCTTGTGTTAGCCTGGCGCCTTGACGCATGCTGTCATGCGTCCCTCTCCCTACGGCTCTTGCGACTGCACTTGTGACAAAGCTGTCGGACGGCTGCTCCTTGATCCCTACACAGAGGCTGATGTGTTCAAGCCCGTGCTGCCGCTTGTGTTTGCAGGTAATTTTCTTAAATCTTAATCTACGTTTACCAATTTTTTTCCTTTTTGTTCCACTTGATTAGCATAAGCTCTCTATTGAATATTGATTGATTTTTTAATATATACATGTGCAAATAGTAATCATCAAAGTTATGTCTTCCAAAAATTCATCCAGAAAAAATATGATTCATGTTACCAGAAGCGTAAGAAGGAAACAAAGAATCGATAGTTTAATCGAGTCTCAAAAAAAGAGCTACAGATAGATTTATTATAAAGAGTCACAAGTGTTATCTACTATTTTTTACAATTCAGAATTAAATAGGCATGTTTTATTATGTATTCTAGTACAATATAATTTCAATTACACTTTTCTAGAAAATAGGGTCTATTTTGAAGTTTAGCACTGGTCCTTCGGATTTGCCGCCCTGGCCCTGCCTAGTTACAGCGCACCACTTGAAGGATTCTTGCGGCACCCAAGTGTTGACTCTAGCTTGTCACGCTTAGCACATGAATTATTGTTTAAGAACTTGTCACAACAAGGACATAGGATATCAACAAGTAATCAAACCATATGGATAAATCTTGTGTCCATTTACCTGTCCAGTTCAATATATATTACCACACTTGTTTGCATGCATCCCTGTTTGTATGGTAGTTTTTTTATAGTGATAGTTAGCTAGATCTTGTAGTTGTAGCAACAAGGTACTAAATTTATTTAGGTGGCTTGCTTGGGTTAAAGTAGTGCTACTGTAAATAGAGGCTATTAGGATTCGTTGTTTTACTTATCCCTTTTGCACTAGTGTTGTGAAGTTTGTAGAATTTTTTATAGCCTATTCATCTTCCTCTAGCCATCTAGATCCTACTAGAGTCCCATGCAGACGCAATAGTTCCATCAGGCCCAACGTTAGCGTGACCACAGAGATGTTGGGTTCACTCTAAATATGCTCCCAACAAAACCCAAGAAGCAAAGACATGACCTAGGACTTAATGATAATGTCGTTGTCCTTAGAACCTTAATGAACTAATAAACTTCACTTCTAGAGTTAACCAAATAAGCTTAAAAACAATGAACTCTTGTCTCTTACATTTTAGAGACGTAGCAAAATTTCTATAAGAAGTTGGCAGCTTAGTGATAATGTCACCAGCCATAAACTTGCCATGCAATTCACATGGAAATTGTTTGAGTTTCTTAGCTAGTGCATGTATCTCATGGTCATGTTCCATTACTCAGCGATTATCAACCATTCTATAGTCATACATCTGCCCCATGATGTAAACCTCGGTACCAACATCGGAAA
This sequence comes from Zea mays, assembly GCF_902167145.1. Taxonomy (NCBI): domain Eukaryota; kingdom Viridiplantae; phylum Streptophyta; class Magnoliopsida; order Poales; family Poaceae; genus Zea; species Zea mays. The sequence goes on along the minus strand of NC_050096.1, from coordinate 66,688,352 downwards.
CATCAAAATTTTCATCAAGTGCATTCTATAATTCATTGCCAGTTAACATGTTATGTAAGAGTCCATGTATTTGCCAGCAAGAATACTAATCATGATACCTTGAAATAGGTTATCAGCAACCTCAAACGCTTTCTCCTCAACATGAGCAAGATGTTCGAGTTTCCCCTATGCGGTAGATAGGAGTTCATTCCTATCAACCATGGGATCATCTTACCATGCCATATCTTGTGAAATATCCCATCAAATGCACTTGGTTTTAATATAACAACAAAACACTAATAAAAATGTCCAATATCATGTTTTTGGAGTGTTAGTAATTCAGGAAATTTCATGCATGTTTAATTTCATCTATAAATTTTACAACAAATATGTGACAAAATATATGTGCATGTGTGTAAATCTACTACTCGAAGTAGTAGCAAACATAGATAATAGTATTGTTGGCCACTCATTTTTTATTCCTTCGGTGTATCAAAAACAAGACAACACAATTAGATCAAGCTTCATCTTCATCCTTTAGCTCAACCTTCTTGGAGAGAAGGTTAGTTAAAGGGTGAAGATGTAGAGAGTGAGCAAAGGAGATATAAAAGACATTCAATATAAATCATGCATAATATAAGAACAAGATACACAATTTAATCTTACAAGATATTACTTTCTCCTTCTTTATTATACATTAAAGGATTACATGCATACCTTTGGCCCCGTGAAGTTACAGAAGAGGAGAGAAGTAAATACAGTTTCAGAGACAAAGTAGTATGTTCTCCTTTGATCCAGAGACGTGTTTAATGCATGGCAGGTACAACTTTGACAAAATTACAATTGTGCCCTCAAGCCTATACATTTGAACTAGTGAACAAACTAAGGGACCCTTGTTTTTTCCTCCTATTGTTTCGTTGAGCAAGCCTTGAGAACTTCTCATAGCTTCGTTTTGCTTCATTGGCTATACACACACCTTGTTAATCTGAAGTTGATGCTTTCGTACTTGCGCCCGTGGCCGCTCCAGGCGAGGCTGAAGCGCTTTAAACAGGATAGAAGATAACTGTCTGTTGGGGGCCTTGCCCTTCCGAAGGTCCTCAAAAATGTGACTAACCATATGTTTTCAGCATGATTATGAATAGTTACAGGAAGCTTCAGTATTGGGATGGAGAACTTCTCTTATAACAGAACAAAGGAAAGTAAAGAGTTGGGGACGAAGCTAGAAGCCAAAGGACTTCGGCTGAACATGTTGATGAAGCTCAAGCATGATAATGACTAAAAAAAGATAAAGACCATACAGTCCTTAACAATCCTTGTTAAGATTATAGATAGTTGTCAGGGACATAAATGTACTTTTATCTGGGTTGTGTCCCGTGCCTATAAATAGATGAACAGTAACAGAGTACTGTTCACGCTGGATTGTAATCGCTCTCGCACCATTCTCGCTCTTTCTCCTTTTGGCAAGCCAAAGGTACCATTATAATATAAATATTGTTAATGTTTATTCATGTTTGATGAAGTTAATAATAAATGAATCATTGATATGTAACAAGTATTGCTTTCGTTCATCTGTATTACTTCACTTTCTTATTTATGTTCACGTTTATATGATAAAATGACGAAGGTGTGTCCCACATGACTTTCATATGAAGATCATTATATCCGAGAGGAAATAATGCTTCGAAAGACGAAAGTCTTTAACCATTAACAATTGTGTTGTCTTGTTCTTGATTTATAGCATTTGAGAACAAGTGACCAACATTGTCGGGTTAGTGTTTTTAGGACCTTAGAAAGAACAAGACCTCCAACAAGAGTATTATACTCATTATAGTAAAAATAAATTGAATTTATCAAATTTAGATATGAGGGTGTATCTGAAAGGGAAATAGGCTTACACCTTTTTCTAATTGATTTTGGTGGTTGAATTGCCCAACACAAATAATTGGACTAACTAGTTTGCTCTAGATTATAAGTTTTACAGGTGCCAAAGGTTCACAACAAACCAATAAAAAGACCAAGAAAGGGTTCAAATAAAGAGAGCAAAAGACTACCGAAGTGTGCCCTGGTCTGGCGCACCGGACTGTCCGGTGTGCCACCGGACAGTGTCCGGTGCACCAGGGAACCCAACTCTGAACTTGCCACCTTCGGGAATTCTAGGAGCCACTCTGCTATAATTCACCAGAATGTCCGGTGTAGCACCGGACAGTCCGGTGTGCCAGCGGAGTAACGGGTACACGGCGCCAACGGTCGTCTGCAACGAGCAGTTAATGCACTATAGTGCGCGCAGAAGTCAGAGCAGAGCCAGAAAGCACATCGGACAGTGAACAGTGACTGTCCGGTGCACCACCGGACTATCCGGTGGCCCAGATGTCAGAAGCTCCAACGGTCAGAACCCAATGGCCGGGTGACGTGGCTGGCGCACCAGACAGTGTCCGGTGCGCCATACGACAGCAGCCTCCACCAACGGCTCCTTTGGTGGTTGGGGCTATAAATACCCCCAACCACCCACCATTCATTGCATCCAAGTTTTCAGCCTTCACACCTCATACAAGAGCTATAGCATTCAATACAAGACACAAACAAAGAGATCAAATCCTCTCCCAAGTCCGGAATCACTCCAACCAAATTAGTGACTAGAGAGAGAGACATTTGTGTTCATTTGAGCTCTTGCGCTTGGATTGCTTTTCTTCTTCCTCTTTTCTTGTGTTCAACTCACTTGTAATCAAGACAAGAGACACCAAGTTGTGGTGGTCCTTGTAGTGGACTTAGTGTCCCATTTGATTGAAGAGAAAGGCTCACTCGGTCTAGGTGACCGTTTGAGAGAGGGAAAGGGTTGAAAGAGACCCGGTCTTTGTGACCACCTCAACAGGGAGTAGGTTTGCAAGAACTGAACCTCGATAAAACAAATCACCATGTCATCCGCTCTTATTCACTTGTGATTTGTTTTCTCCCTCTCTTTTAGACTCGCTTTTATTTCTAACGCTAACCCCAGCTTGTAGTGTGTGCTTAAGTTTATAAATTTTAGATTTGCCTATTCACCCCCCTCTAGGCGACTTTCAATTGGTATCAAAGCTCGGTACTTCATTAGAGCTTAACCGCTCGAAGTGATGTCGGGAGATCACACCAAGAAGGAGATGGTGACCGGCAAGAAGCCCGCCACAAGCCACGGGAAGGCTCCATCAAAGGAGTCCGGCAACAAAAAGGAGGGATCCCCTTCACGCATTAGGACGCACAAGAGTGGCGAGAAGAAGAAGAAAATGAAGAAAGTGGTCTACTACAAGACCGACACTTCATCGCCCTCTACATCGGGATCCGACGCCGCGTCCATCACTTCTAAGCGCCAAGAGCGCAAGAAGTATAGTAACATCCCCCTACGCTACCCTCGCATTCCTAGACATACTCCATTACTTTCGGTCCCATTAGGCAAACCACTGACGTTTGACGGTGAAGATTATTCTAGGTGGAGTGATATGATGAGATATCACTTAACCTCACTCCACAAAAGCATATGGGATGTTGTTGAGTTTGGAGTACAGGTACCATCCGTAGGGGATGAAGATTATGATGAGGACGAGGTGGCCCAAATCGAGCACTTCAACTCTCAAGCAACTACTATACTCCTCACCTCTCTAAGTCGAGAGGAGTATAATAAGGTGCAAGGGTTGAAGAGCGCCAAAGAGATTTGAGACGTACTCAAGACCACGCACGAAGGAGATGAGGTGACCAAAATCACCAAGCGGGAAATGATCGAGGGGGAGCTCGGTCGCTTTATGCTCAACCAAGGAGAAGACCCGCAAGCCATGTACAACCGGCTAAAAACCTTGGTGAACCAAGTGCGCAACCTCGGGAGCTCCAAGTGGGATGACCATGAAATGGTCAAGGTTATTCTAAGATCACTTGTATTTCTTAACCCTACTCAAGTTCAATTAATTCGTGGTGATCCTAGATATAAACTAATGTCTCCCGAGGAAGTAATAGGAAAATTTGTGAGCTTTGAGTTGATGATCAAAGGCTCCAAGAAAATCATCGAGAAAGGCGCCTCCTCCACACCCGAAGCGCAACCGGTCGCATTCAAGGCGACGGAGGAGAAGAAGGAAGAGTCTACATCAAGTAGACTTCCCATTGACGCCTCCAAGCTCGATAACGAGGAGATGGCGCTCATCATCAAGAGCTTTCGCCAAATCCTCAAGCAAAGGAAGGGAAAAGATTACAAGTCCCGTTCCAAGAAGGTGTGCTACAAATGTGGTAAGCCCGATCATTTTATCGCTAAATGCCCTTTGTCTAGTGATAGTGACAGGGATAACGACAAGAAGGGCAAGAGGAGAGAAAATAAGAGGTACTACAAGAAGAAGGGCGGCGATGCCCATGTTTGCCGGGAATGGGACTCCGACGAGAGCTCCACCGACTCCTCCTCCGACGAGGACGCCGCCAACATCGCCGTCACCAAAGGCCTCCTCTTCCCCAACGTCGGCCACAAGTGCCTCATGGCAAAGGACGGTAAAAGGAAGAAGGTAAAATCAAAATCCTCCACTAAGTATGCAACTTCTAGTGTTGAGGATAATTCTAGTGATGATGAGGATAATTTGCTCACCCTTTTTGCCAACTTAAACATGCAACAAAAGGAAAAATTAAATGAATTGATTAGTGCTATTCATGAGAAGGATGAACTCTTGGATAGCCAAGAGGACTTCCTAATTAAAGAAAACAAAAAGCATGTTAAAGTTAAAAATGCTTATGCTCTAGAAGTTGAAAAATGTGAAAAATTAACTAATGAGCTAAGCACTTGCCATGATGTTATCTCAAACCTTAGAAATGAAAAAGCTAGATTAATTGCTAAGGTTGAGAGTTCAAATGTATGTGATGATTCAATTACCAATCTTAGAGATGATAATGCTAGTTTAATTGCTAAGATTGATAAATTGAATGCCTCTCTTGTTAGCCTTAAGATTGAGAATGAAAAATTAATTACTAAGGCTAAAGACTTAGATGTTTGCAATGTTTCCATTTCCAATCTTAGAGATGAAAATGATATTTTACATTCTAAGATTGTTGAGTTAAAAACTTGCAAACCATCTACATCTACCGTTGAGCATGTTACTATTTGCACTAGATGTAGAGATGTTAACATTGATGCTATTCATGATCACATGGCTATGATTAAACAACAAAATGATCATATAGCAAAATTAGATGCTAAAATTGTCGAGCATGAATTAGAAAATGAAAATTTTAAATTTGCTCGTAGTATGCTTTATAGTGGGAGACACCCAGGCATTAAGGATGGCATTGGCTTCCAAAAGGGAGACAATGTCAAGCTTAATGCCCCTCCTAAAAGATTGTCAAACTTTGTTAAGGGCAAAGCTCCCATGGCTCAGGATAACGAGGGTTACATTTTATACCCTGCCGGTTATCCTGAGCACAAAATTAGGAGAATTCACTTTAGGAAGTCTCACTCTGGACCTAATCATGCTTTTATTTATAAGAGTGAGGCATCTAGTTCTAGGAAATCAACCCATGTTAAATTGCCTAAGAAGAAAACTCCTATTGCATCAAATGAACCTAGTATTTCATTTAAGACTTTTGATGCATCTTATGTGCTAACTAACAAATCAGGCAAAGTAATTGCCAAATATGCTGGGGGCAAACACAAGGGGTCAAAGACTTGTGTTTGGGTACCCAAGGTGCTTGTTTCTAATGTGAAAGGACCCAAGACCATTTGGGTACCTAAGAACAAGGCCTAAACTTGTTTTGTAGGTTTATGCATCCGGGGGCACAAGTTGGATCATCGATAGCGGGTGCACAAACCACATGACAGGGGTGAAGAAGATGTTCTCCTCCTACGAGAAAAATCATGATCCCCAAAGAGCTATCACATTCGGGGATGGAAATCAAGGTTTGGTCAAAGGTCTTGGTAAAATTGCTATATCTCCTGACCATTCTATTTCCAATGTTTTTCTTGTAGATTCTTTAGATTACAATCTGCTTTCTGTTTCTCAATTATGCAAAATGGGCTACAACTGTCTTTTTACGGATATAGGTGTTACTTTCTTTAGAAGAAGTGATGATTCGGTAGCATTTAAGGGAGTGTTAGAGGGTCAGTATACTTGGTAGATTTTGATAGAGCTGAACTCGACACTTGCTTAATTGCTAAGACCAACATGGGTTGGCTCTGGCATCGCCGACTAGCCCATGTTGGGATGAAGAATTTTCATAACCTTCTAAAGGGAGAGCACATTTTGGGACTAACCAATGTTCATTTTGAGAAAGACAGGGTTTGTAGCGCATGTCAAGCAGGGAAGCAAATTGGAGCCCATCATCCACACAAGAACATCATGACGACCGACAGGCCACTCGAACTACTCCACATGGACCTATTCGGCCCGATAGCTTACATAAGCATCGGCGGGAGTAAGTATTGTCTTGTAATTGTGGATGATTATTCTCGCTTCACTTGGGTGTTCTTTTTGCAGGAAAAATCTCAAACCCAAGAGACCTTAAAGGGATTCTTGAGACGAGCTCAAAATGAGTTCGGCTTAAGGATAAAAAAGATTAGAAGCGACAACGGGACGGAGTTCAAGAACTCACAAATCGAAAGCTTTCTTGAGGAGGAGGGCATCAAGCATGAGTTCTCTTCTCCCTACACACCACAACAAAATGGTGTAGTGGAGAGGAAGAATAAAACTCTATTGGACATGGCAAGAACCATGCTTGATGAGTACAAGACTTTGGATCGGTTTTGGGCCGAGGCGGTTAACACCGCTTGCCACGCCACCAACCGGTTATATCTACATCGAATCCTCAAGAAGACATCTTATGAGCTCCTCACCGGTAAAAAGCCCAATGTTTCATATTTTAGAGTCTTGGTAGCAAATGCTTTATTCTTGTTAAAAGAGGTAGAAAATCTAAATTTGCTCCTAAGGTTGTAGAAGGCTTTTTACTTGGTTATGATTCAAACACAAGGGCATATAGAGTCTTTAACAAGTCCACTGGACTAGTTGAAGTTTCTTGTGACATTGTGTTTGATGAGACTAACGGCTCTCAAGTAGAGCAAGTTGATCTTGATGAGCTAGATGATGAAGAGGCTCCGTGCGTCGCGCTAAGGAACATGTCCATTGGGGATATGTGTCCTAAGGAATTCGAAGAGCCTCCACAAGCACAAGATCAACCATCTTCCTCCATGCAAGCATCTCCACCAACTCAAGATGAGGATCAAGCTCAAGATGATGATGATGAAGATCAAGAGGAGCCACCTCAAGAGGAGGACAATGATCAAGGGGGAGATGCTAATGATCAAGACAAGGAAGATGATGAGGGTCCAAGACCGCCACACCCAAGAGTCCACCAAGCAATCCAACGAGATCACCCCGTGAACACCATCCTCTGCGATATTCATAAGGGGGTAACCACTCGATCTCGTGTTGCTCATTTTTGTGAACATTACTCTTTTGTTTCCTCTATTGAGCCACATAGGGTAGAGGAAGCACTTCAAGATTCGGAATGGGTGCTGGCAATGCAAGAGGAACTCAACAACTTCACGAGGAATGAGGTATGGCATTTAGTTCCACGTCCTAACCAAAATGTTGTAGGAACCAAGTGGGTCTTCCACAACAAGCAAGATGAGCATGGTGTGGTGACAAGGAACAAAGCCCGACTTGTGGCCAAGGGATATTCACAAGTCGAAGGTTTGGATTTCGGTGAAACCTATGCACCCGTAGCTAGGCTTGAGTCAATTCGCATTTTACTTGCCTATGCTACTTACCATGGCTTTAAGCTTTATCAAATGGACGTGAAAAGTGCCTTCCTCAATGGACCAATCAAAGAGGAGGTCTATGTTGAGCAACCTCCCGGCTTTGAAGATAGTGAGTACCCTAACCATGTCTATAAACTCTCTAAGGCGCTTTAGTGGCTCAAGCAAGCCCCAAGAGCATGGTTTGAATGCCTAAGAGATTTTCTTATCGTTAATGGCTTCAAAGTCGGAAAAGCCGATCCTACTCTCTTTACTAAAACACTTGCAAATGATTTGTTTGTATGCCAAATTTATGTTGATGATATCATATTTGGGTCTACTAACGAATCTACATGTGAAGAGTTTAGTAGAATCATGACTCAAAAATTCGAGATGTCTATGATGGGGGAGTTGAAGTATTTCTTAGGATTTCAAGTGAAACAACTCCAAGAGGGCACCTTCATTAGCCAAATGAAGTACATTCAAGACATACTCACAAAGTTTGGGATGAAGGATGCCAAGCCCATCAAGACACCCATGGGAACTAATGGGCATCTCGACCTCGACACGGGAGGTAAATTCTTAGATCAAAAGGTATACCGGTCGATGATAGGTTCTTTACTCTACTTATGTGCATCTCGACCGGATATTATGCTTTCCGTATGTATGTGTGCAAGATTCCAAGCCAATCCTAAGGAGGTTCACCTTAGGGCCGTAAAATGAATCTTGAGATATTTAGTTTATACTCCTAAGTTTGGCCTTTGGTATCCCAGGGGATCCACTTTTGATTTAATTAGGTATTCCAATGCTGATTGGGCAGGGTGTAAAATTAATAGAAAGAGCACATCAGGGACTTGCCAGTTCTTGGGAAGATCTCTGGTGTCTTGGGCTTCAAAGAAGCAAAATTCTGTGGCTCTTTCTACCGCCGAAGCCGAGTATATTGCCGCAGGCCATTGTTGCGCGCAATTGCTTTGGATGAGGCAAACCCTCAGGGACTATGGTTACAAATTAACCAAAGTTCCTCTTCTATGTGATAATGAGAGTGCAATCCACATGGCGGATAATCCCGTTGAGCATAGCCGCACTAAACATATAGCCATTCAGTATCATTTTTAAGGGATCACCAACAAAAGGGGGATATCGAGATTGCATATATTAACACCAAAGAATAATTAGCCGATATCTTTACCAAGCCATTAGATGAGCAAACATTTACCACACTTAGGCATGAGCTAAATATTCTTGATTCTAGGAATTTTGATTGATATTTTGCACACATGGCTCATTTATATACCTTTGATCATGTCTCTTTCATGTGCTATGACTAATGTGTTTTCAAGTGCATATTATGCTAAGTCATAGATTGAAAGGGAAATGGAGTCTTCGGCGAAGACAAGGCTTCCACTCCACTCCATCGATTATTCATCCTTCGCCGTCGCTCCGCAACACACTCTCCAATTTGGTATAATCTTCACTCATATATTATTTGTCGAAGGGAGAGAAAGTAAAGGGCTTATATTTCACTCAAGTATCCGTTTTTGGCGATTCATGCCAAAGGGGGAGAAAGTATTAGCCCAAAGCAAAGGACCGCACCACCACCAATTTCAAAAATATAGTCTTTCAAGTTTGTGTTAAGAGAAGATTTTTTTCCAATTGGTATCTTATTTGTGATATAATTTCAAATTGGTATACCCTCTTCAAAATTAATATCTAAAACCCTCTTGAACACTAAGATGAGGATTTCATTAAGGGGGAGTTTTGTTTAGTCAAAGGAAAAGCATTTGAAACAGGGGGATAAAGTTTCAAATCTTGAAAATGCTTCTCAAAATCCTATTCATATACCTTTGACTATTTGCAAAAATGCTTTGAAAAGAATTTCCAAAACTTTGCAAAACAAAACAAGTGGTGCAAGCGTGGTCCAAAATTTTAAAATAAGAAGAAAGCCATCCATGAATATCTAGTAGAAATAATTATTGGTTTCATGCCAAGCAACCTTTGCACTTACCTTATGCAAACTAGTTCAATTATGCACTTATATATTTTGCTTTGGTTTGTGTTGGCATCAATCACCAAAAAGGGGGAGATTGAAAGGGAAATAGGCTTACACCTTTTCCTAATTGATTTTGGTGGTTGAATTGCCCAACACAAATAATTGGACTAACTAGTTTGCTCTAGATTATAAGTTTTACAGGTGCCAAAGGTTCACAAAAAACCAATAAAAAGACCAAGAAAGGGTTTAAATAAAGAGAGCAAAAGACTACTGAAGTGTGCCCTGGTCTGGCGCACCGGACTGTCCGGTGCACCAGGGAACCCAACTCTGAACTTGCCACCTTTGGGAATTCTGGGAGCCACTCCGCTATAATTCACCGGAATGTCCGGTGTAGCACCGGACTGTTCGGTGTGCCAGCGGAGTAACGGCTACACAGTGCCAATGGTCGTCTGCAACGAGCAGTAAATGTGCTACAGTGCGCGCAGAAGTCAGAGCAGAGCGAGAAGGCGCACCGGACAGTGAACAGTGACTGTCCGGTGCACAACCGGACTGTCCGGTGGCCCAGATGTCAGAAGCTCCAACGGTCAGAACCCAGCGGCCGGGTGACGTGGCTGGCGCACCGGACTGTCCGGTGCTCCATACGACAACAGCCTCCACCAATGGCTCCTTTGGTGGTTGGGGCTATAAATACCCCCAACCACCCACCATTCATTGCATCCAAGTTTTCAGCCTTCACACCTCATACAAGAGCTATAGCATTCAATACAAGACACAAACAAAGAGATCAAATCATCTCCCAAGTCCGGAATCACTCCAACCAAATTAGTGACTAGAGAGAGAGACATTTGTGTTCATTTGAGCTTTTGCGCTTGGATTGCTTTTCTTCTTCCTCTTTTCTTGTGTTCAACTCACTTGTAATCAAGACAAGAGACACCAAGTTGTGGTGGTCCTTGTAGTGGACTTAGTGTCCCATTTGATTGAAGAGAAAGGCTCACTCGGTCTAGGTGACCGTTTGAGAGAGGGAAAGGGTTGAAAGAGACCCGGTCTTTGTGACCACCTCGACGGGGAGTAGGTTTGCAAGAACCAAACCTCGATAAAACAAATCATCGTGTCATTCGCTCTTATTCGCTTGTGATTTGTTTTCGCCCTCTCTTTCGGACTTGCTTTTATTTCTAACGCTAACCCCGGCTTGTAGTGTGTGCTTAAGTTTATAAATTTCAGATTTGCCTATTCACCCCCTCTAGGCGACTTTCAGTATCCTACGAAGAGACCAATGATCAATGCACGGTTGATATCGTGTGTTGCTTGAAGTCATCGATTATAGTCAATGCCAATGGCGGTCTTGAGATTTTGGTGGCCCAGAATGAGATTCAAAATGGGGCCCTAATTATTATCATTATTATTATTATTTGTCGGTGTTTCGAACCCGGGGGGTCCTTGGACTGACGAGTAAATTGTCGCCGCGTGCCCCAGCCCAGATGGGTCGGCGCGAGACGGAGCGCGAAGGGGGGAAGAAGCCGGAGGGAGACAAGCGTGAGAGGTGAAATCTCGCGGCCTTCGTGTTTGTCCCGCGCCCAGGTCGGGTGCGCTTGCAGTAGGGGGTTACAAGCGTCCACGCGGGAGGGAGCGAGCGGCCTTGCGCGAGCGCCGTCCCGTCCTTCCCCGCGCGGCCAACCCCCTGTAAGAGGGCCCTGGATCTTCCTTTTATAGGCGTAAGGAAAGGATCCAGGTGTACAATGGGGGGTGTAGCAGTGTGCTAACGTGTCTAGCGGAGGAGAGCTAGTGCCCTAAGTACATGCCATCGTGGCAGCCGGAGAGGTTTTGGCACCCGGTTCGTGTGGTGTCGTGGCCGTCGGAGGAGCGCCGGAGCCTGGCGGAAGGACAGCTGTCGGGGCTGTCGGGTCCTTGCTGACGTCCTCTTGCTTCCGTAAGGGGGCTGAGAGCCGCCGTCGTCATAGAGCGTGCGGGGCGCCATCATCACTTGTTTGGCGGAGCGAGCCAGATGGGACGCCGGTCTTGTTCCCCGTAGCCTGAGTCAGCTTGGGGTAGGGTAATGATGGCGCCTCCTGTGACGTGGTCGGTCCGAGCCCTAGGTTGGGCGAGGTGGAGTCTCCTCCGAGGTCGAGGTCGAGTCTGTCTTCCGAGGCCGAGGTCGAGTCCGAGCCCCTGGGTCGGGCGAGGCGGAGACCGTCGGTTGAGGCCAGGGCTGAGTCCGAGCCCTGGGGTCGGGCGAAGCGGAGTTCGTCGTCTTCCGGGGTTGAGCTCGATTCCGAGCCCTGGGGTCGGGCGAAGCGGAGTTCGTCGTCTTCTGGGGCTGAGCCCGAGTCCGAGCCCTGGGGTCGGGTGAAGCGGAGTTCGTCGTCTTCCGGGGCTGAGCCCGAGTCCGAGCCCTGGGGTCGAGCGAAGCGGAGTTCATCGTCTTCCGGGGCTGAGCCCGAGTCCGAGCCCTGGGGTCGGGTGAAGCGGAGTTTCCTATGGCGCCTAGGGCCGGACTTGGCTGCTGTCAGCCTCACTCTGTTGAGTGGCACAGCAGTCAGAGCGGCGTAGGCGGCGCTGTCCTCTTGTCAGGCCGGTTAGTGGAGCGGCGTAGTGACTACGGTCACTTCGGCTCTGTCAACTGGAGAGCACGCGTCAGGATAAAGGTGTCAGGCCACCTTTGCATTAAATGCCCCTGCGATTTGGTCGGTTGGCGTGGCGATTTGGCCAAGGTTGCTTCTTGGTGAAGACTGGGCCTCGGGCGAGCCGAAGGTGTGTCCGTTGCTGGAGGGGGTCCTCAGGCGAGACGTAAATCCTCCGGGGTCGGCTGCCCTTGCCGAGGCTGGGCTCGGGCGAGGCGTGATCGCGTCCCTTGAATGGACCGATCCTTGACTTAATCGCACCCATCAGGCCTTTGCAGCTTTGTGCTGATGGGGGTTACCAGTTGAGATTTAGGAGTCTTGAGGATACCCCTAAATATGGTCCCCAACAGTAGCCCTCGAGCCTCGAAGGGAGTGGTAATACTCGCTTGGAGGCTTTTGTCGCACTTTTTTGCAAGGGGACCAGCCTTTCTCGGTTGCGTCTTGTTCCGGTGGGTGCGCGCGAGCGCACCCACCGGGTGTAGCCCCCGAGGCCTCGGAGGAGTGGTTTGACTCCTTCGAGGTCTTAATGCATTTCGCAATGTTTCGGCCGGTCTGGTCGTTCCCTCATGCGAGCTGGCCGTAGCCCGGGTGCACGGTCGGGTCCCAAGTTCTCGGGCTGGTATGTTGACGCTGTCAACGGTTTGGCCAGAGCCGGGTTTGCGAGAGCAGCCCCTGAGCCTCCGCACAGGGCGAGAGGACGGTCAAGGACAGACTCGACTTTTTTACATACGCCCCTGCGTCGCCTTTCTGCAAGGAGGAGGGGGGGGGAAGCGCCATGTTGCCCTTGGAGGGCACCGAACATGGTGTCTCCAGTGAGCTGCTAACGGGTAATCCGAGTGGACGCCCGTGCCCCATTTGTTAGGGGTCGGCTAGAGGCCCGGAGGCGCGCTCCAAAAGTACCTGCGGGTGATCTACCGGACCCGGTCCCCTTTTGACGGGGTCCGGGGGCTCGATGCCTCCCTCTGATGGGATTCCGTTACAAGATCGTTCCCGCTGGTCTCGGAAATGTCCTAGGGTATCTCGAGAGCGTAGCCCGAGCCTTGGTTATGTATCAAACGTACCCAGGGTCATCCCTTGCTCTGTGTCTGAGGCGGCTGTGAACCCTTCGAGGGCCAGCCTACGAACCCCTGATCAGTAGTGGGCGTGGAGCTCGAGTGGCCTAAGGCGGCCGTTGAACCCTTCCGAGGGGCCAGCCTTTGAACCTCTGACCAGTATTGGGCGCGGAGCCCAAGCGCTCTGAGGCGGCTGTTGAACCCCTCCGAGGGGCCAGCCTTTGAACCTCTGATCAGTAGGTAGGCTCGGGGCCTGTTTCCTTCGCGGAGAAGGATCCCTTTTCGGGGTATCCCCCTTTCCCGGTCCCTGTTGTAAGAGAGAGAAAGAGGAAAAGGGAAAGAATACGAAATTGAGATGACGTGGCACACCTTTTTTGACGCGGTCATTATGGCGAAGGCGAAGCATTGCTCGCTTCTCCTGCCAAGGGTGCCGCCTGTCCCGCCGCGGAGTTAATGCGACGGGGCGAGTGGTTCGCGGGGCAGCCGTTGCGCGTGCGCGAGCCGTTCGAGGAATGGAACACGGGCGCGTCGTCTTCACGCCGTGGGAGAGGGTACTCTCGCTGTCCCACGAGGTGACGTTGTAACACTCAAAATTGTTTACAAGGAATAAATAGTGAATTCCCTACTGTATGTGCCTTAATTGCATCATGAAAAAAGCATGCATATAATTAAGAGTGAGACAAATGAATCAAAAATAAAATAAAGTACATCTTGTTGGAGTTTTATGTTTGTGCATTAAATAAAAATAATAACAATATAAAAATGACTAGAAATTGGATTAAACCCTAAGTTGAAAAAATAGGGTTTTCTAAAATGAGAAGAAGAGGAATGATACAAAAGTATAAATAATGTCATTATACTTTTAAAATTGGTATTTTTCATTTCACAATATGATTGGAGAATAAATTTGCACAAGGTTTGAATACTAAATTCGAATTCAAACTAAACCTTAGAAATGAAGAAAATAGAAAGAAAAGATAAAAGAAAAAGAATAAAACCTCACCTGGGCCGGCTGCTACCCATTTCGGCCCACTCAGAGAAACCCCCCACGCGGCCCAAAACCCTTCCACCGCGCGGCTCCAGCTTTCCTTTGAACGACAGGGCGGCCCCACCTCTCAGGGAATCACGGTGGCGCGCTCGCTCTTCCCGTTTCGGCTTACAGGCGGGGCCCCCTTGTCAGCGGTTTTTCTCTCCGTCGCAAACGACTCGCGGACTCGCCCCTGTTTCTCTTCCCGTGAGAATCGCGCGCTGCGGTTGACCTCGTCGTTCGGTGCGTGGGTTGTTGCGCCAGCCGCGCAAGAGTTGGGTCTGGCACCCAGAGATAAGTACCGCCGCTGCGTTCCTCTCGCAAGCCCTGGGAGTTTCTAGCCGTGCGCTTAGCCACCGTTGCCGCCGACCCTACGTCCCGGCATTACATCGCGATAGCCGCCGTCGAGCCATCCTTTCGGTCCAGGGTGCTTCGGATCCACTCTCGGTCGGTAACCTCAAGCTCGTCGGGCGGAGTTGGCAACTGAGTGCCCACGAATTCGTCGCCGTCGAGGAAGATCCGCGCCGGGCCGCTGCGGACCGTGGTCGGCTCCCCTGACCTCACCCCTGTCTTCGGTAAGCCCCTGGATAGCTTCGTTTTGCCGCGCACACCATTTTGCACCGGTTGTAAGGTTGGGGGACTCACGGGACAGCCATCGCGGTCGTCGCCGGCGACTCGCCGCCGTGACCAGGGCGCGACGCTGCCGTGCGTTGCTCAGATTAGGAGATGGATCCGGGGGCCGTCGGATGATGCACAGACGGTCCTGATTAGATCGAACATACCCTTTCGTCCAAACGAACTTCAACCGTAGATCTGCTAGCGGGCGACTCTGGTGCACTGGCAGGGTTATTAAATCCGTGCCGTTAATCTTTAATCCAACCGTCGCAGGCGCGTACCGGTTCGCGGTGGGATGGATCTAATCCGGGCCAACCGTTTCTGATCGGACGGTCCTGAAAGCCTGATACCCCTTTGGATTACGCGTTTTGTAAAAGAGACCCTGAGAAATAGAGAAATAGAACCCGCCGTCCACCTCTGCAGTGTTATGAGTCTCGGTTACATTTACGCCTGGGCCCCTAAGCTTTCTGAAATTCGTGCGCCCAGTCCAGAGCCCGTTTAAAATGTATAAATGAATTAGTAAATATATTTTAATACAAAAATAAATTCTAGAACTTAGTTAATTCATAGAAAATTCATATGGGCTCCAAATCACTTCATTCCAGTTCCTAAAATTTTGTAATTTTATTCTCCATCACCTTGTGCCTCTGTTTTGGCATGAAAACAGTAAGAAAATTAATTTATCATTTAATCCTATCTCAAACACATTAAAACTTAGGAAATTCATAACTTGAAATCTATAATTCCAAATTTAATGATTCCAGTTCCTATGGTCTCATTTTAATGTATAGATTTTTACTGTATATTTTATTTACATGTTTGATGTGATGTTAATTTATGCTATACTATGTATGTATTGTGTTGATGCGAGTAGACGAGCAAGCCACTGTGGATTCTGAGGTTCAGCAAGTAGAAGTAGCTGAGCAGGAGCTCATTGAAGGCAAGTTGTGCCCTTGATCACTTACTTTTTCCCAGCCATGTTCTTATTAATTATAATGATCTGCATAGGATAATTTTGATGGGACCCAATAGGTTACCCTAGTTTTGGCTATCTTTATACCTTGTTTACCACTGAAATATTTCTTTGGGTAGTACCTGCTATTGCTTTATGTGGATTTGGGTATGAAGATACTTTATTCATAATTACTCTTTTATTCTCTTTTATTATTACTGTTCATGTTAAGATCATTATGTTAATGGGAACATGGAGCGACCACCCGGGAAAACAGTGCTACCACAAGGGTATAATGGGACGCCCTTGGCTGATTAACTAGGAAAGCTAGTGGAGGTCTTCCTTACCCGAAAGGGGCAAGGGCAGTAGGGGAGTGGTCAGTGTAGGGAGGTCCTTGGGTTGATTTTGCTGCGATGGCGGTCAGGCAAGAACCCTGCATTGGAGCTTCCTATAAACTGTAGCGGGATTTCTGAAGCTAGTGGAACTTTGTAAAGGCCTCGTAGTGTTACCCTGCCTCGCCTCCTCGGTAGAGGTGTATGGGATTGGCCATCTCTTGGCAGATGGGTAACATGACTTGTGGGTAAAGATGCGCAACCTCTGCAGAGTGTAAAACTGGTATACTAGCCGTGCTCACGGTCATGAGCAGCTCGGACCCTCACATGATTAATTTATGGAACTTAAATTTAATTTGACATTTGCATCGCATTTGAGATTATTTTATTATTACTCTTCTTTATTATTATTAAGGTTTGGTATTTACTTACACCTAGTAATTGCTAATAAAATTTTGACCAACTTATAAAAGCAATGCTCAGCCTCAACCTTTATTCCATTGATCAGCCTTACACTTCATGAACTCCCACCTTTGGTGAGTTCATGCCACATTATTCCCCACGACTTGTTGAGCTATGAACGTATGTGAGCTCACTCTTGCTGTCTCACACCCCCCACAGGAGAAGAACAGGTGGTCGAAGAGGAGTCGCCTAACACTGAGGCATTCGACTTGATCTAGGAGGCATTTCTCAGTCGACATTGGCGCCGACGATCCTTAGTTCGTTTTATATTTATCTTTATTTTGTAATAAGACTTCCGCTATGTAATAAATACTCTGATGTATTATGACATTTATCTCTATACACTCTGTTATTATATATGTTGTCTTCTTGGCGCATGTATGAGATGCAACCGGCTTTGTTCCTTAAAACCGGGTGTTACAGAAGTGGTATCAGAGGAAATGTTGACTGTAGGACGAAACCTAGATAGAAATGGATAACCCTTACTTACTTACCTTACTCTGATTCTTTCTACACTTATCTTGATCCTGTCTCACCTTCTACTGTTCTACTCTGATCATTCTTATCTTTTCTATTCTGAGACAAGATGGATTTCACACCTTGGAATCCCTACCCCTATGACATTTTTAAGAGATAGGAGACCTAAGACAAAAATTAAAATTATTTTTTTCTATTAAAAATGTTGGTTGATTGTTCTGATGATCAATGTCTGATTTGCTTCTTTGATTGATTGAAACATTATAGTCGGGCATCTTAGCATGTACCACTATAATATAATGTATTAGCTTTAATAGGTGACACACTTAGCTAATAAATCCCCCAAAGTAACATGCTTCGTAATCACTGCCTTGTCTACAATCCTTTCTATCGTCCCATATGTTTCTAACCCAGATGGGCTACCCCTATAGTGTTAGAAGAGAACACTATAGATGTGATCCTTGGTATGTCATGGTTAAGAAAGACAAACGCAGTATATACACTATGCTAAGGGAACCGTAGAACTCACCAGTTTCAAAGGAGAAAGATTTGAAGTTAGAATTGCAGTAATTACCGCCACCAGACTAACGACATTCTTAGTAGATGGGAAGTTTGTTGGTGTCAACATCCATGTGGTTAGAGATTTTCCGGATGTCTTCCCAGAGGAGTTACCAGGGATGCCACCATATAGGGCAGTTGAGTTTGTCATTGATCCCTTACCTAGGACTGCCCCTACTTTCAAACGGCCATACAGGATGTTTGTAGAAGAGTTAAAGGGACTGAAGAAGCAGTTAACTGAGTTATAAGAGGCTGGGTACATTTGTCCGAGTCTTCACCTTGGAGAGCACCGGGTTTGTATGTACAGAAGAAAGATGGATTGCAAGGGATGTGCGTGGATTAAAGGTTCCTTAATGATGTCACTGTGAAGAACAAGTATCCATTACCCCGCATTGAAGATTTATTTCATCAGATGAGAGGTGCTAGGATATTCTCGAAGATTGATCTCCGATCGGGTTATTATCAAATGAAGATTAGGCCATTGGATATTCCTAAGACGGATTCCTCGACCCAAGGTGGTTTATATGAGTTCACCGTTATGTCATTTGGACTAACTAGTGCACCAACCTATTTTATGGATCTGAAGAATAAGTTGTTCATGATATGGATAGATTCATCGTGGTTTTCATCGACGATATTTTTATTTATTCCAAGAGTGACAGTCATCATGAGGAACATCTGAGATGGGTGCTACAGAAGCTATGAGATAATCAACTCTACGCCAAGTTTAGCAAGTGCGAGTTTTGGATTGACAAGGTGCCATTCCTTGGACATATTATTTCTAATGGAGGAATAGCAGTGGATCCTGCTAAAGTGAAGGAGATAATGGAATGGAGTGTGCCCACTACCGTCACTAAGATTCGGAGTTTCTTGGGGCTTGCAGGGTATTATCGGAGATTTATTGAAGGGTTCTCTAAGATTGCCAAGCCTATGACCTCGCCTTTGGAGAAAGGTAGAGAATTCAAGTGGGATGAGAAGTGCCAAGAAAGCTTTGATCAATTGAAGGAGAAACTAATGTCACCACCAGTATTGATTATGCCAGATCTACAGAAGGAATTTGACATTTACTGTGATGCATGCGGCCAAGGCTTGGAATGTGTACTTATGCGAGAAGGACACGTGATTGCCTACGCGTCTCGTCAGTTGCGGAAACACCAGTTGAACTACCCCACTCATGACTTAGAATTGGCAGTCGTTGTGCATGCGCTTAAGATATGGAGACATTATATCATGGGGACCAAGTGCCAAGTATATACGGACCATAAGAGTTTGAAGTATATATTCACTCAGAAGGATCTCAACCTTAGGCAACGCCGTTGGTTGGAGCTTATTAAGGATTATGATTTGGAGATTCACTATCACCTAGGCAAGGCAAATTTGGTTGCAGATGCCTTGAGTCGGATGGAGCATGTTCACTCCGCTTTCGTTGTCCAGCTACCTGATGAATTAGCAAAAGATTTTGAGAGGCTCAACCTGGGAATCGTTACACATACGGAAGGAGTTACTATTGAATTGGAACCTACCTTGGAGCAAGAAATCCGCAAAGGACAGATTGGTGATGCTAAAATCCAGGAGATCAAGGATCTGATAACAGAGGGTAGAGGCCCGGAATTCACATGAGATGAGCAAGGCACTATATGGTTCAAGAATCGAATCTGTGTTCCCGATATCGATAGTCTTTGGGAAACCATATTGAAGGAGGCACATGATTCAGTTTATTCTATTCATCCTGGAAGTACTAAGATGTATCAGGATTTGAAGCAAAAGTATTGGTGGTATGGACTGAAGAGAGATATGGCAGCACATGTGGCTATGTGCGATGTGTGCCAAAGAGTTAAGGCTGAACACCAGAGGCCAGCCGGACTACTGCACTCACTGAAGATACCTGAGTGGAAATGGGAAGAGATTGGCATGGACTTCATTGTTGGATTACCCCGCACGTCTGCTGGATATGATTCTATATGGGTGATTGTGGACAGGCTAACTAAAGTAGCCCACTTTATTCCAGTGAAGACCACGTATTCAGGAGCCAAGTTGGCAGAGTTGTACATGGCACGGATTGTTTGCCTGCATGGTGTGCCAAAGAAGATTGTGTCAGACCGGGGATCACAGTTTACCTCTCGATATTGAAGAAATTGCACGAGTCCCTGGATACAAGATTAAATTTTAGTTCGGCTTACCACCCACAGACTGATGGGCAGACAGAGAGGAGTAACCAAGTGCTAGAGGATATGTTAAGAGCTTGTGCTCTTAAACATGGTGGAAGTTGGGATAAGAGTCTACCATATGCGGAGTTCTCTTATAACAATAGCTATCAGGCCAGTTTGAAGATGTCACCGTTTGAGGCTTTATATGGCAGAAAGTGCAGGACTCCACTGTATTGGGATCAAACTGGTGAAAGGCAATTGTTTGGGCCTGAGATTATACAAGAAGCAGAGGAACAAGTTCAGCAAATAAGGGAGAATTTGAGAACTGCACAGTCTAGGCAGAAAAGTTATGCTGATACCCGGAGAAGACTGCTTGAGTTTAAGGAGGGTGATTATGTCTATTTGAAGGTGTCACCACTCCGGGGTATGAGAAGATTCAAGGTCAAAGGAAAATTGTCCCCTCGCTTTATTGGACCCTTCTTAATCTTAAAGCGAGTGGGAGAGGTTGCATATCAATTGGAGTTACCGGATCATCTTGCGGATGTTCATGATGTCTTTCATGTATCTCAGCTCAAGAAATGTCTCAGGGTGCCTGAAGAACAGTTACCAATGGAAGACCTTAGTGTTCAAGAGGATCTAACTTATGCGGAGTACCCCATCAAGATTATTGATACACTGACTCGTGTTACGAGGAATAAGGTTATAAAGATGTGCAAAGTTCAATGGAGTCACCACGGTGAAGATGAAGCAACTTGGGAAAGAGAGGAAGAGCTTCGCATAGATTCTCCCCACCTTTTCCCTAGATCTTCCTAAATCTCGAGGACGAGATTATTTTTAAGGGGGGTAGGATTTGTAACACTCAAAATTGTTTACAAGGAATAAATAGTGAATTCCCTACTGTATGTGCCTTAATTGCATCATGAAAAGAGCATGCATATAATTAAGAGTGAGACAAATGATTCAAAAATAAAATAAAGTACATCTTGTTGGAGTTTTATGTTTGTGCATTAAATAAAAATAATAACAATATAAAAATGACTAGAAATTGGATTAAACCCTAAGTTGAAAAAATAGGGTTTTCTAAAATGAGAAGAAGAGGAATGATACAAAAGTATAAATAATGTCATTATACTTTTAAAATTGGTATTTTTCATTTCACAATATGATTGGACAATAAATTTGCACAAGGTTTGAATACTAAATTCGAATTCAAACTAAACCTTAGAAATGAAGAAAATAGAAAGAAAAGATAAAAGAAAAAGAATAAAACCTCACCTGGGCCGGCTGCTACCCATTTCGGCCCACTCAGAGAAACCCCCCACGCGGCCCAAAACCCTTCCACCGCGCGGCTCCAGCTTTCCTTTGAACGACAGGGCGGCCCCACCTCTCAGGGAATCACGGTGGCGCGCTCGCTCTTCCCGTTTCGGCTTACAGGCGGGGCCCCCTTGTCAGCGGTTTTTCTCTCCGTCGCAAACGACTCGTGCGGACTCGCCCCTGTTTCTCTTCCCGTGAGAATCGCGCGCCGCGGTTGACCTCGCCGTTCGGTGCGTGGGTTGTTGCGCCAGCCGCGCAAGAGTTGGGTCTGGCACCCAGAGATAAGTACCGTCGCTGCGTTCCTCTCGCAAGCCCTGGGAGTTTCTAGCCGTGCGCTTAGCCACCGTTGCCGCCGACCCTACGTCCCGGCATTACCTCGCGATAGCCGCCATCGAGCCATCCTTTCGGTCCAGGGTGCTTCGGATCCACTCTCGGTCGGTAACCTCAAGCTCGTCGGGCGGAGTTGGCAACTGAGTGCCCACGAATTCGTCGCCGTCGAGGAAGATCCGCGCCGGGCCGCTGCGGACCGTGGTCGGCTCCCCTGACCTCACCCCTGTCTTCGGTAAGCCCCTGGATAGCTTCGTTTTGCCGCGCACACCATTTTGCACCGGTTGTAAGGTTGGGGGACTCACGGGACAGCCATCGCGGTCGTCGCCGGCGACTCGCCACCGTGACCAGGGCGCGACGCTGCCGCGCGTTGCTCAGATTAGGAGATGGATCCGGGGGCCGTCGGATGATGCACAGACGGTCCTGATCAGATCGAACATACCCTTTCGTCCAAACGAACTTCAACCGTAGATCTGCTAGCGGGCGACTCTGGTGCACTGGCAGGGTTATTAAATCCGTGCCGTTAATCTTTAATCCAACTGTCGCAGGCGCGTACCGGTTCGCGGTGGGACAGATCTAATCCGGGCCAACCGTTTCTGATCGGACGGTCCTGAAAGCCTGATACCCCTTTGGATTACGCGTTTTGTAAAAGAGACCCTGAGAAATAGAGAAATAGAACCCGCCGTCCACCTCTGCAGTGTTATGAGTCTCGGTTACATTTACGCCTGGGCCCTTGAGCTTTCTGAAATTCGTGCGCCCAGTCCAGAGCCCGTTTAAAATGTATAAATGAATTAGTAAATGTATTTTAATACAAAAATAAATTCTAGAACTTAGTTAATTCATAGAAAATTCATATGGGCTCCAAATCACTTCATTCCAGTTCCTAAAATTTTGTAATTTTATTCTCCATCACCTTGTGCCTCTGTTTTGGCATGAAAACAGTAAGAAAATTAATTTATCATTTAATCCTATCTCAAACACATTAAAACTTAGGAAATTCATAACTTGAAATCTATAATTCCAAATTTAATGATTCCAGTTCCTATGGTCTCATTTTAATGTATAGATTTTTACTGTATATTTTATTTACATGTTTGATGTGATGTTAATTTATGCTATACTATGTATGTATTGTGTTGATGCGAGTAGACGAGCAAGCCACTGTGGATTCTGAGGTTCAGCAAGTAGAAGTAGCTGAGCAGGAGCTCATTGAAGGCAAGTTGTGCCCTTGATCACTTACTTTTTCACAGCCATGTTCTTATTAATTATAATGATCTGCATAGGATAATTTTGATGGGACCCAATAGGTTACCCTAGTTTTGGCTATCTTTATACCTTGTTTACCACTGAAATATTTCTTTGGGTAGTACCTGCTATTGCTTTATGTGGATTTGGGTATGAAGATACTTTATTCATAATTACTCTTTTATTCTCTTTTATTATTACTGTTCATGTTAAGATCATTATGTTAATGGGAACATGGAGCGACCACCCGGGAAAACAGTGCTACCACAAGGGTATAATGGGACGCCCTTGGCTGATTAACTAGGAAAGCTAGTGGAGGTCTTCCTTACCCGAAAGGGGCAAGGGCAGTAGGGGAGTGGTCAGTGTAGGGAGGTCCTTGGGTTGATTTTGCTGCGATGGCGGTCAGGCAAGAACCCTGCATTGGAGCTTCCTATAAACTGTAGCGGGATTTCTGAAGCTAGTGGAACTTTGTAAAGGCCTCGTAGTGTTACCCTGCCTCGCCTCCTCGGTAGAGGTGTATGGGATTGGCCATCTCTTGGCAGATGGGTAACATGACTTGTGGGTAAAGATGCGCAACCTCTGCAGAGTGTAAAACTGGTATACTAGCCGTGCTCACGGTCATGAGCAGCTCGGACCCTCACATGATTAATTTATGGAACTTAAATTTAATTTGACATTTGCATCGCATTTGAGATTATTTTATTATTACTCTTCTTTATTATTATTAAGGTTTGGTATTTACTTACACCTAGTAATTGCTAATAAAATTTTGACCAACTTATAAAAGCAATGCTCAGCCTCAGCCTTTATTCCATTGATCAGCCTTACACTTCATGAACTCCCACCTTTGGTGAGTTCATGCCACATTATTCCCCACGACTTGTTGAGCTATGAACGTATGTGAGCTCACTCTTGCTGTCTCACACCCCCCCACAGGAGAAGAACAGGTGGTCGAAGAGGAGTCGCCTAACACTGAGGCATTCGACTTGATCTAGGAGGCGTTTCTCAGTCGACATTGGCGCCGACGATCCTTAGTTCGTTTTATATTTATCTTTATTTTGTAATAAGACTTCCGCTATGTAATAAATACTCTGATGTATTATGACATTTATCTCTATACACTCTGTTATTATATATGTTGTCTTCTTGGCGCATGTATGAGATGCACCCGGCTTTGTTCCTTAAAACCGGGTGTTACAGACGTGAGCTTGGCTGACGACGTGACCGCTGCTTCTGCCCGCCTACCACCGCCATTACTGTCGGCCCATTTTTGGCCGCATCGACCGTCGCGCCTTCTCCCGCGGCTGACTGGCCCGTGATCGATGCGCCTGGCTGGCACTGTTGGGTCATACGCAGGGTTGCCTCGAGTCGCGGTACTGGTTCCGCAGTCGAGGAGGTGCGGTAGTGGCGCAAGGGGCGGCACGACTGCTCGCACGTAGCAACTGGCGCGCCGGTTGCATGACGTGTGGGCCTGGGCCTCCATGCTGGGTGCGTTGGAGTCGAAGGGGTGTGCCCACTTGGCGCGGTTGCATGCCGACTGCATGGCTGTCCGCCCTTTCACCCGCTGGTCTGGGCGAAAGTGGAGGAATGCTCATAACCGCTGGGCAGTTGCATGCACCGCGCGCGGCGATTTGGCTTCTTCTGCTCTGGGCCAGCTTGCATGACGCGTGAGACCCAGCCCCCACGCCGTAGGGGGAGGACCTTGGAGCGTGTTGGAGAAGACTCAGCCCGCGATGGCTGAGGACGCAGGTGGGAAGAGTCGCCTTTAAAAGGAGGGTGATCCCCTTGAAAGGCGACCATGTCTTCGCGCTCCCTTATGCATCGCGTCTTTCCACCTTCCGAGCCCTCGGATGGGGAACTCCCGCAATCCTTCCGCCTTGTCGTCGGAGGAACACAACTTCGTGGAAGTTGGTACCTTTCAGCCATCGTTCGGCTTCAAGGATTTTCATCATACAGCCCGGCCGCACCCCCTCGCCGATGGTCACCCAAGACGGTGACCACCAGCCCCTGGGTGGGGAGAAGCAAGCCGGGCTGCAATCTTGGTCTCGCCCTCAGCTTCAAGGATGTTCTTCATCCTGGCTGGGGCGGGGGCCAGGCTGAGCCGGACCTCTACCTCCCGCGCGGGTTCGTGGGTCAGCCTCTCCTTCAGCATTCAAGGGAGAGGGCGCTCATTGGCCCTGCGAGAGGGGCGAACTTTGACAACGCGGGGCTAGTCGACGGCGGGCGTCGTCAGCTTCAGCGCGTTGGGATCGTCGGCTTGGCTCCCGGTGCCCCCTCCCGCCGCAAGGGTGGTTGTCGCGCCGCGCGCACGGGAGGACCGCCCAAGACGTCGCGCGCTGCTAGGGCGGCGTTCGTGTTCTGGGGCTGTCCTGCCTTTGCTCCGGTATGGCGCCTCCGCGCGGAGGTCGGTGCTCCGCTCGTCCGGGAGGATCCGAGTGGGGATCTGTCGGTGGGCTGACGGCTCCTGTCATCGGTGTCGAGGTGGAGGCGGCTCGAGAAGTCCCCATCGCCGATGGGATCACCGCCACCATCCGCGCTCTGGGCCTCCGGCTCTTTGTACTTGTCCTCGCCCCTCGAGCGTCGGCGTGGGCGAGGGCAAGGTTGCAGCGGTGTTCGCCCTGAGGCCATCGCTGCTGCAGTTCGGCCACCCGGAGCGGGGGTCGTTGTCGCTGCTGCTGGAGCGAGCGACGGCGAGCCATCCGTCGGCCTTCTATTGCTCCGCAGGCCCCCCTATCGTGTGGGGTTGTTCGTACCTGCGGAGGTGGAACCGGAGTTCCGTTCGTGATGGCACCTTGAATGTCGGTGTTTTGTTCATTGCGGCTGTCGGGGCCTGAACATGTATGTATTTTTGGCGCGGAGCCGTGTTTTTTCCTCATTTCGAGCACTAAGACTCGCCTGTCGGCTATCTGAACCGCTTCACCAAGCGTGAGTTGCCTCGTGCAAAGGTGACGAGTGAGGTATCCGTATCCCGGAGGCGTAGGAGTCCCTCGGCTCGGTCGGCCTTGCTGTCCGAGGCTTCTCTTGCTTAGTTAAAGGAAACCCTCGGCCGCTCTTCGATGAGCCGAAGCCGGAGGTAGCGGTGTGAGCACGAACAGAGGCAAAGTTGGCTTCGAAAAGAAGATTTGGTCGGCCGGAGCCTGGCCGGGTCGTCCACTGGCGGGACCGACGCCGGAGTTGAGTTGTCGAGGCCACAAACCGAGCCGATGTCCTCGGGGGACAGCTGGCTGAGGCTTCGGGGTGACCGGCCCGAGCTATCTGCTCGAGCCGGATTCCTGGAGAAGGCCCTGGCAGCGATGGCCCGGGCGTGGTGCTGATGTTGTCCTTCAGAGTGGAGATCCTCCGACCGCGTCGCCGTCCGAGGCTAGGTCGAACCTCGCCGAAGGTGTAGTTGACGCCGAGGGTGCTGCTGCTCCCTTCAACTGTCAAGATCCAAGCCTGCAGGATCGGATTATCTTGTAGTGTGTGTATGTTTTCTGCGGCCGCCGAGGCCCAAACACACCATCGTCGTGTTGTAAAGCTGCGCTTCTTTTCCCCTTGTTTCGAGTATCTGGACTTATTTGTCGGTAACAGAATTGTTTGTGCGAGCGAGAGTTACTTTTCACGGAAGGTGATGAGTGAGGTATCCGTATCTCGGAGGCGTAGGAATCCCTCGGCTCGGTCGGCCTTGCCGCTTACGCGCACTCTTACTCGTCCATAGGGTTCTGTCACCGACGCAGTCGAGAAGGCCCAAAAAATCGTTTCGGCAGAGGAGCTTTCGAGCGTGAAGACTTGTTCGGTCCGCGGAATCACCTATCCGAGCGCGAGTTACTTATCGCAGAAGGTGATGAGTGAGGTATCCGTATCCCAGAGGCGTAGGAGTCCCTCGGCTCAGTTAGCCTTGGCTGCTTACGTGTACTCTGTCGTTTTCAGGATCCGCTTTCGAAGTAGTCGGAAAGCACGAAAGACATTCTGGCAGAAAAGATCTTTTTCCGATGGAAATTTTGACGCAGAGGGGGTTCCCCCCTTTTAGCCCCCGAGGGAGGGTCGGGCTTTGCCGAGGCAAGGCTGACCCTTCCTTGATGACTAAACTTTGCGTGGGAACGAGGTATACGAACAACTTGAAAGCATCTTAAGGGTAGAAGCGACGTAGCTGTTGGATGTTCCAAGCGTTGCTGTAGACCTCGCCTTGACTGTTGGCCAGCTTGTACGTTCCGGGCTTCAGAACCTTGGCGACGACGAACGGCCCTTCCCAGGGAGGCGTGAGCTTGTGCCGCCCTCGGGCGTCTTGTCGCAGCCGAAGCACCAG
Source organism: Zea mays (assembly GCF_902167145.1). Taxonomy (NCBI): domain Eukaryota; kingdom Viridiplantae; phylum Streptophyta; class Magnoliopsida; order Poales; family Poaceae; genus Zea; species Zea mays. The sequence goes on along the minus strand of NC_050096.1, from coordinate 66,661,246 downwards.
GTCGCCCACCTGGAGGTCTCGGGACCGAACCCCTCGGGCGTGGTAGCGTCGCAGGGACTGCTGGTACCACGCCGAGTGTAGTAAGGCCATGTCCCGAGCCTCTTCCAGCTGGTCCAGTGAGTCTTCTCGATTAGCTTGATTGCTTTGGTCGGCGTAGGCCCTCGTCCTCGGGGAACCGTATTCTAAGTCTGTGGGCAAGACGGCCTCAGCCCCATAGACTAGAAAAAACGGTGTGAAGCCCGTGGCCCGGCTCGGCGTCGTCCTCAGACTCCAGACCACCGAGGGGAGTTCCTTCATCCACCGCTTGCCGAACTTGTTGAGGTCGTTGTAGATCCGAGGCTTGAGTCCTTGTAGAATCATGCCGTTGGCACGCTCTACTTGCCCATTCGTCATGGGGTGAGCCACGGCGGCCCAGTCTACCCGGATGTGGTGATCCTCGCAGAAGTCCAGTAACTTTCTGCCGGTGAACTGGGTGCCGTTGTCGGTGATGATGGAGTTTGGGACCCAAAGCGATGGATGATGTTGGTGAAGAACGCCACCGCCTGTTCGGACCTGATGCTGTTTAGGGGTCGAACCTCGATCCACTTGGAGAATTTGTCGATGGCGACCAACAGGTGCGTGTAGCCCCCGGGTGCCTTTTGCAAGGGGCCGACTAGGTCCAGACCCCACACAGCAAACGGCCAGGTGATGGGTATGGTCTGCAGGGCCTGAGCAGGCAGGTGGGTCTGCCTTGCGTAGAACTGACACCCTTCGCAGGTGCGGACAATTCTAGTGGCGTCGGCCACCGCCGTCGGCCAATAGAAACCTTGTCGGAAGGCGTTTCCAACAAGGGCTCGAGGTGCTGCGTGATGGCCACAAGCCCCCGAGTGTATCTCTTGTAGGAGCTCCTAGCCTTCGGCGATGGAAATGCATCGCTGGAGGATGCCCGAGGGGCTGCGGTGGTAGAGCTCCTTCCCATCTCCCAGCAAGACGAACGACTTGGCGCGGCGCGCCAACCGCCGAGCTTCGGCCTGGTCGAGGTGTAGCTCTCCTCGGTGGAGATATTGCAGGTACGAGGTCTGCCAGTTTCGATTAGGCGTGACCCCGCTCCGCTCCTCCTCGATGCGCAGTGCCTCACCCTCGGAGGCCGAGGGTGCCTCAGGCCGAGCCGAGGGTGCCTCGGGCCGAGCCGAGGGTGCCTCGGGCCGAGCCGAGGGTGCCTTGGGCTGAGCCGAGGGTGCCTCAGACTGAGCCGAGGGTGCCTCAGGCTGGGCCGAGGCCTTCTCGGGCTCGGGCGCGTCGTCGGTCTTGACGGAGGGTTGATGCAGGTCTCGGGAGAAGACGTCCAGGGGAACCGTTGTTTGCCCCGAGGCTATTTTAGCCAGCTCGTCTGCAGTCTCGTTGTAGCGTCGGGCGATGTGGTTGAGCTCGAGCCCGTAGAACTTGTCTTCCAGGCGCCGAACCTCATCGCAGTATGCTTCCATCTTCGGGTCGCGGCAGTGGGAGTTCTTCATGACTTGGTCGATGACGAGCTGCGAGTCACAGAGAGCGTCGAGGCGTCGGACCCCTAGCTCGATGGCGATGCGCAACCCGTTGACCAGAGCCTCGTACTCGGCCACATTGTTGGATGCCGGGAAATGGAGGTGTAGCACGTAGCGTAGGTGCTTCCCGAGGGGCGAGATGAAGAGCAGGCCTGCGCCTGCTCCTGTCTTCATCAGCGACCCACCGAAGAACATGGTCCAGAGTTCCGGTTGGATCGGAGCTGTTAGGAGCTGGGTGTCGACCCATTCAGCCACAAAGTCCGCCAAGACCTGGGACTTGATGGCCTTCCGAGGGGCGAACGAGATCGTCTCGCCCATGATTTTCACCGTCCACTTTGCAATTCTACCCGAGGCCTCTCGGCACTGGATGATCTCCCCCAGGGGGAAGGATGACACCACAGTTACCGGATGAGACTCGAAGTAGTGTCACAACTTCCGCCGCGTTAGGATCACCGCGTACAACAACTTCTGAATTTGTGGGTAGCGGATCTTGGTCTCGGACAGTACCTCACTGATGAAGTAGACTGGCCTCTGGACGGGCAATGCATGCCCCTCTTCTCGTCTCTCAACCACAATCGCGGCGCTAACCACCTGAGTGGTCGCGGCGACGTAGATCAAGAGGGCTTCTCCGACAGCGGGGGGCACCAAGATGGGCGCGTTCGTGAGGAGCGCCTTCAGGTTCCCTAGGGCTTCCTCGGCCTCAGGGGTCCAAGTGAAGCACTCGGCCTTCCTTAAGAGACGGTACAGAGGCAGACCTCTTTCGCCGAGGCGCGAGATGAAACGGCTCAGAGCCGCGAGGCATCCCGTGACTCTTTGTACGCCTTTCAAGTCCTTGATGGGCCCCATGCTGGTGATGGCCGCGATCTTCTCTGGGTTGGCCTCGATGCCCCGCTCGGAGACGATGAACCCCAGGAGCATGCCTCAGGGAACCCCGAAGACACACTTCTCGGGATTGAGCTTCACGCCTTTCGCCTTGAGACATCGAAATGTCGCTTCAAGGTCGGAAAGGAGGTCGGAGGCTTTCCTCGTCTTGACTACGATGTCATCGACGTAGGCCTCGACCGTTCGGCCAATGTGTTTGCCGAACACGTGGTTCATGCACCGTTGGTACGTTGCACCCGCATTCCTCAAACCAAACGGCATGGTAACATAGCAGTACATGCCGAAGGGTGTGATGAAAGAAGTCGCGAGCTGGTCGGACTCTTTCATCCTGATCTGGTGATACCCCGAGTAGGCATCGAGGAAAGACAGAGTTTCGCACCCGGCAGTGGAATCCATGATTTGATCGATGCGAGGCAGAGGGTAGGGAACTTTAGGACATGCTTTGTTTAGACCAGTGTAGTCTACACACATCCGCCATTTCCCTCCTTTCTTTCTCATAAGCACAGGGTTGGCAAGCCATTCGGGGTGGAATACCTCTTTGATGAACCCTGCCGCCATTAGCTTGTGGATCTCCTCGCCTATGGCTCTGCGCTTTTCTTCGTCGAATCGGCGCAGAGGCTGCTTCACGGGTCGGGCTCCAGCTCGGATATCCAGCGAGTGCTCGGCAACATCCCTCGGTATGTCGGGCATGTCCGAGGGACTCCACGCGAAAACGTCGGCGTTCGCGTGGAGAAAGTCGACGAGCACTGCTTCCTATTCGGGATCGAGCTCGGAGCCGATCCGGATTTGCTTGGAGGCGTCGTTGATGAGGTCGAGAGGGACGGATTTAACCGTCTCCGCTGGCTCGAAGTTGCCGGCGTGGCGCTTCACGTCTGGCGCCTCCTTAGAGAGGCTCTCTAGGTCGGCGATGAGGGCCTCGGATTCGGCGAGGGCCTCGGCGTACTCCACGCACTCCACGTCGCATTCGTACGCGTGTCGGTACGTGGGGCCGACGGTGATGACCCCGTTGGGGCCCGACATCTTGAGCTTGAGGTAGGTGTAGTTGGGGACGACCATGAACTTGGCGTAGTAGGGCCTCCCCAGTACTACGTGGTAGGTTCCTCGAAACCCGACCACCTCGAACGTGAGGGTCTCCCTTTGGAAGTTGGAGGGCGTCCCAAAGCAGACGGGTAGATCGAGTCGTCCGAGGGGCTAGACGCGCTTCCCGGGGATGATCCCGTGGAAAGGCGCAGCGCCTGCCCGGACGGAGGTCGGATCGATCTGCAGGAGCCCGAGGGTCTCGGCGTAGATGATGTTGAGGCTGCTGCCTCCGTCCATGAGGACCTTGGTGAGCCTGACGTTGCCGATGACGGGGTCGACGACGAGCGGGTATTTCCCCGGGCTCGGCACGCGGTCGAGGTGGTCGTTTTGGTAGAAGATGATGGGCTTGTCGGACCAGTCTAGGTAGAATGGCGCCGCCACCTTTACCAAGCAGACCTCCCGACGTTCTTGCTTGCGGTGCCGAGCCGAGGCGTTCGCCACTTGCCCACCGTAGATCATGAAGCAGTCATGGACCTTGGGGAACTCTCCTGCCTTGTGATTCTCCTTCTTATCATCGTCGCGAGCCCTGCCACCCTCCGCGGATGGCCCGGCCTTGTGAAAGTGGCGCCGAAGCATGGCGCACTCCTCAAGGGTGTGCTTGACGGGCCCCTGATGATAGGGGCACGGCTCCTTGAGCATCTTGTCGAAGAGGTTGGCACCTCCAGGAGGTTTCCGAGGGTTCTTGTACTCGGCGGCGGCGACAAGGTCCGCGTCGGCGGCGTCGCGTTTCGCTTGTGACTTCTTCTTGCCTTTCTTCTTGGCGCCGCGCTGAGTTGACGCCTCGGGGACATCTTCCGGTGGGCGGCTCTGGGGCTGCTTGTCCTTCCAGAAGATGGCCTCGACCGCCTCCTGGCCAGAGGCGAACTTAGTGGTGATGTCCATCAGCTCGCTCGCCCTGGTGGGGGTCTTGAGACCCAGCTTGCTCACCAGGTCGCGACAGGTGGTGCCGGCGAGGAACGCACCGATGACATCCGAATCGGTGATGTTGGGCAGCTCGGTGCGCTGCTTCGAGAATCGCCGGATGTAGTCCCGGAGAGACTCTCCCAGCAGCTGGCGGCAGCTTCGGAGATCCCAGGAGTTTCCAGGGCGCACGTACGTGCCCTGGAAATTGCCGACGAAGGCTTGGACCAGGTCGTCCCAGTTGGAGATCTGCCCCGGAGGCAAGTGCTCCAGCCAGGCGCGAGCGGTGTCGGAAAGGAACAGGGGGAGGTTGCGGATGATGAGGTTGTCATCGTCCGTTCCACCCAGTTGGCAGGCTAGCCGGTAGTCCGCGAGCCACAGTTCCGGTCTCGTCTCCCCCGAGTACTTTGTGATAGTAGTCGGGGTTCGGAACCGGGTCGGGAACGGCGCCCGTCGTATGGCGCGGCTGAAAGCCTGCGGACCGGGTGGCTCGGGCGAGGGACTCCGATCCTCCCCGCTGTCGTAGCGTCCCCCACGCCTGGGGTGGTAGCCTCGATGCACCCTCTCGTCGAGGTGGGCCCGACGGTTGCGGTGATGGTGCTCGTTGCCGAGGCGACCCGGGGCCGCAGGCGCTGTGTTGCGTGTGCGCCCGGTGTGGACCGAGGCTTCCCGCATGAATCGGGAAGTCGCAGCGCGATGTTCCGAGGGGTACCCTGCCTTCGGGAGGCGGAGCTTTCGGCCCGTCGGACCGCGGCGTCCTCCAGGAGATTCTTGAGCTCTCCTTGGATACACCGCCCCTCGGTGGTTGATGGCTCCGGTATCGCGCGAATAAGCATTGCCGCTGCAGCCAGGTTCTGGCCGACTCCACTGGAAGTCGAGGGCGGCCTTACCCTGACATCGTCGGCGATGCGGTGCTGGATACCCTAGGGTAGATGACGCACTTCTCCGGCCGAAGGTTGGCCCGCCCATTCCTGCCCGATGTCCTAGCGAATCGGCTCAAGTGTTCCTGCCCCCTTGTCGAGCCTGGCCTGCATCTCGCGGATTTGCTCGAGCTATGGGTCATGACCCCCCGCTGGGACGGTGACCACAGCTAGCTCCCGAAGGATGTCAACGCGAGGCACAGGCCTAGGGAGATCACCGTTCTCCGACATACCAAGATGGTTGCCTTTGTTGGGACCCCCTAGATCAACGTGGAAACATTCACGACTTGGGCCGCAGTCCTCGTCGCCGAGGCTGCGGCTACCGTCGGAACAGTCGGAAAGGCAGTAGTCGCACGCGGTCATAAAGTCCCGCATGGCACTGGGTTACCAAGTCCGGAGAAATCCCAACAGAAGTCGGGCTCGTCATCTTCCTCGGACCTCGAGGGCCCGTAGGTCGAGACGGCCGTCAGCCGGTCCCAGGGTGATCGCATACGATACCCCAGAGGGTTTGGACTCGCCTCTACGAGAGCGTCCACCAAAGCGAAGTCGCTTGGTGGGTCGAGGCTGAATCCAAAAGGCGTGAGATGGGAATCAGTTGGTACCTCTTGGTCGACGGGCGGTGACAAAGTCACGTCAGGGGCTGACTGCACCGTCGTCTCAGGTACGAGGGTGACGCCCAGCAAGTCCTTCGCGAGCGTGCTAGCGTCGTCCGTTTGCTTGGGATTGGCGTGTTGCGGGGAGACGGCTCTCGTCTTCGTCTCAGACGCGAGGTCGATGCCCGACGTGACCCCCGTTGGGGCGCCGGCGCCATCGACTCGCTCGACAGTCGACGAGGTGCCGCCTCCTGCTTGGCCTCGGTTGCCCCACCTCCTCCTCCGTCGGCGGGGGAGGGTACGGGGTGAGCTCGAATGTTGTTCTTCCACCACGTGGGGAAGACGTCGTCGATTCCGCCGTCGGCGGGCGGGTTGTCGGCCGCCATTATCGCTGTCGCGCGGCGGGGGAAGGAGTATCATGTCGTAGCCGCCGTCGAGGGACATGAACTCAAGACTCCCGAAATGGAGTACCGTCCTGGGCTGGAAAGGTTGCTGAAGACTACCCATCTGGAGCTTGATGGGAAGCTATTCGTCAACACGCAGCAGGCCCCTACCTGGCACGCCAACTATCGGCGTTTCGAACCCGGGGGGTCCTTGGACCGACGAGTAAATTGTCGCCGCGTGCCCCAGCCCAGATGGGTCGGCGCGAGGCGGAGCGCGAAGGGGGGAAGAAGCCGGAGGGAGACAGGCATGAGAGGTGAAATCCCGCGGCCTTCGTGTTTGTCCCGCGCCTAGGTCGGGTGCGCTTGCAGTAGGGGGTTACAAGCGTCCACGCGGGAGGGAGCGAGCGGCCTTGCGCGAGCGCCGTCCCGTCCTTCCCCGCGCGGCCAACCCCCTGTAAGAGGGCCCTGGATCTTCCTTTTATAGGCGTAAGGAAAAGATCCAGGTGTACAATGGGGGGTGTAGCAGTGTGCTAACGTGTTAGCGGAGGAGAGCTAGTGCCCTAAGTACATGCCATCGTGGCAGCCGGAGAGGTTTTGGCACCCGGTTCGTGTGGTGTCGTGGCCGTCGGAGGAGCGCCGGAGCCTGGCGGAAGGACAGCTGTCGGGGCTGTCGGGTCCTTGCTGACGTCCTCTTGCTTCCGTAAGGGGGCTGAGAGCCGCCGTCGTCATAGAGCGTGCGGGGCGCCATCATCACTTGTTTGGCGGAGCGAGCCAGATGGGACACCGGTCTTGTTCCCCGTAGCCTGAGTCAGCTTGGGGTAGGGTAATGATGGCGCCTCCTGTGACGTGGTCGATCCGAGCCCTAGGTTGGGCGAGGTGGAGGCTCCTCCGAGGTTGAGGTCGAGTCTGTCTTCCGAGGCCGAGGTCGAGTCCGAGCCCCTGGGTCGGGCGAGGCGGAGACCGTCGGCTGAGGCCAGGGCTGAGTCCGAGCCCTGGGGTCGGGCGAAGCGAAGTTCGTCGTCTTCCGGGGCTGAGCCCGAGTCCGAGCCCTAGGGTCGGGCGAAGCGGAGTTCGTCGTCTTCCGGGGCTGAGCCCGAGCCCTGGGGTCGGGCGAAGCGGAGTTCGTCGTCTTCCGGGGCTGAGCCCGAGCCCTGGGGTCGGGCGAAGCGGAGTTTCCTATGGCGCCTAGGGCCGGACTTGGCTGCTGTCAGCCTCACTCTGTCGAGTGGCACATCAGTCAGAGCGGCGCAGGTGGCGCTGTCCTCTTGTCAGGCCGGTCAGTGGAGCGGCGAAGTGACTACGGTCACTTCGGCTCTGTCAACTGGAGGGCGCGCGTCAGGATAAAGGTGTCAGGCCACCTTTGCATTAAATGCCCCTGCGATTTGGTCGGTTGGTGTGGCGATTTGGCCAAAGTTGCTTCTTGGTGAAGACTGGGCCTCGGTCGAGCCGAAGGTGTGTCCATTGCTGGAGGGGGTCCTCGGGCGAGACGTAAATCCTCCGGGGTCGGTTGCCCTTGCCTGAGGCTGGGCTCGGGCGAGGCGTGATCGCATCCCTTGAATGGACCGATCGTTGACTTAATCGCACCCAGCAGGCCTTTGCAGCTTTGTGCTGATGGGGGTTACCAACTGAGATTTAGGAGTCTTGAGGGTACCCCTAAATATGGTCCCCGACATTATTATTATTATTATTATTATTATTATTATTATTATTGTTGTTGTTGTTATGATGATGATGATGATGGGGATGATCATCATCATCATCAATATATTCTCAATGTGTATAAAATTGGTTTAAGAAGTATATGTCTCTATGAACTCATGTAATATTGTAAACTCATCTGCTTTTTTCTTTATATTTGTTTTCTTACATCTAAACATAAACCTTCTAGAGGACATGATTGTACGCTAAAAATTAAAATATAACAATAATTAAATGAAAGCTATTGCTACTTGTTAAGTTACAAAATTAAAGTAGAATAATAATTAAATTAAATTAAATAAGATGTATTGGCAGCACTCAGTCCTCACGGGTTAAGATGAATGCAATGGTAGGTAATGGAGCATCGAATAGAATGATTGGGCTTGGGTTTTTAGGTCCCGAAACACGATGTAATACACATACAGAAGGCAGAACGAGAATACAAAATCAAAGAGACATGAAGATATAACGTCAAAGTCAAAGTTTAAAGGCCCCACAGTTGATAGGTGATGATTTTGCAAGAATCGCAACCCACACAGACACTCATGCAATCGTGCATGTCATACTATACAGATTAGCGTGTGTATATATATATATATATATATATATATATATATATATATATATATATATATATATATATATATATATATATATATATATTAGAAGCCCTAGGCTTCTTATAACTAGAGGGAGCCCTGGTCATACCATTCAGTCTGGCTGACATGTGTGTGGCGAAAATCCGAACCATTGGAGGCCCAGCTGGGCGAGCCCGAGTGCTAGCCCAATTCACCCCCAGGTCACACCAAATTGCCAACCGCCCTCATTCCAAACCCTAGCCGTCGCCAGCCTTAGAGCTCTCGGACGCGGTGGCTCCTCCTCCACTCCCCCTCGACTCCTCCTCCATCCCCGACGCGGCGGCGCCAGCCTGCAGGTACGTTTCCTTCCTAGTCCATCTCGATCTTCTCCCCAGTCCCCAGTGGCCCAGTCCCGTCGTCAAGGGGCATGTGGCGAGGCTACGCTAGTGACGCCGAGATCCAGGGATGCCAAGATCTAGAGCTACGCCAGGGACGCGGAGATCTATTATGTGTTCTTGGCCGTCAGCCAACGCCGCCGATCTCCAGCTTCCCCAAGGCTGCTCCAGGTGCTTCCTTTGCCTCCCTCCCATAGCGGTGAGGCATGGCGTCGCTGGTGGCGTCGACGGCCACGGACGGTGCGGTGGTGATGACGCACCTCACGCGAGATCCTCCTCCGCCTCCCTTCCCTTCCTTCACTCGTCTGCGCCTACCTCAGCTGCCGCGCCATCCTGGCCGCCGTCCGCTCCTCCTGCGCCTTCCGCCGTCGCTTCGGCACGCTGCACCCGCCTCCTCTCCTCGACTTCTTCTTCGACCCCGACGGCAACGAAAATCCCACCTTCATGCCATTCGCCGCGGCTCCGACCGAGGCCACGCGACCGCCGTCCGCGGCCTGGACGCCTTACTGACCCCACGTCCAGGCAACAGAACTTTAGCAGGGTGTGCCTATTATTATATGAATCATTGAGAGTGATCTGGCTCTAACAGTCAGTCTACATTATTTCAAGAAACTCACATCTGACCCAGATAAGGGTGTTGAGTTGGATGGTGTCCTTCGCGCAAAGCTTCTGGAAATTGGAATCGTAAATGGCATGGATGTTTATGAATGGGATCCTTCAACATATAAGTACATCAGCGTGAAATATGATGCAACAACGGTAAGGCCTATTATCGCATCGCCCGTTCTAACCTCATATGGAGATTTCTTTACTGAATGAAATAATTTGTCAGGTAACTGAAGCAAGGGCTCTCAATAAAGAGAGGTTGCAAGCCGAAGATGGATTGCGTGTGGACTCGAGCATCCCTGTTATAGTTTTTGTGGGGTGTCTCGAAGAACAGAAAGGGTCCTACATACTCATTGCAACAATTCCAGAGTTTGTGGGCGAGAATGTCCAGATAATCGTTCTTGTATGTTTCAATTTACAAGTGGTTTCTATTCTTTCGCATGGCACGGTTCACGATCTGATAGTCGCTGAGAAAAAAAATTGTTCTTCAGGGCACGAGAAAGAAGAAGATGGAGGCATAGCGAAATTCAATGTTCCATTGGCACACATGATGTTTGCCGAGGCTGACTTCATTATCGTCCCGAGCAGGTTTGAGCCATGTGGTCTCATTCAGCTGCAAGGGATGAGATATGGAGTGGTGAGACTTCCTAGCTCCGCTTTGTTATAGCAGTTCAGATTTGAGTGCGCGTAGGATAAATTAATATTAGCAGCCATTTTTTCTCATCTTGATTCCTGTAAAGTGTTAGAAAATACCACGTAGTTAAGCAGCAGACAAAGTGCAAAAGAAAACGAATGACCATCGATGCTGCAAATACGTTTTGCAGATCCCCATCTGTTCATCCACTGGAGGACTTGTCGACACAGTTGAGGAGGGTGTCACCGGATTCCACATGGGTTCTTTCAATGTCGAGGTAAAGAACAACACGGACTCATTGTTCTCAGGCTCCATAAATGAAAATAGCCTTTGGTTAATCTACTCCTCCTTCTTTTTTAGAGTGAAACTGTAGACCCAGCCGACGTGACAGCAGTAGCGTCAACCGTCACGCGAGCCCTGAAGCAGTACGACACCCCGGGCGTTCCATGAGATGGTTCAGAACTGCATGGCGCAAGATCTGTCCTGGAGATCTATTGATATGTTTTACGCCAATTTACGACATTTATTGATGTGTTTTGTGACGATTTACGCTAAAATTCATACCCATTTACGCTGTGCTGTTTTGATTCATGTTTTACGTTTAAATACGCCCGAGCCAGAACTTGCGCATGATCGTACGCGTGCGATTTTCACGCAGTAATTTAGGTCACATTCGTCGTTACGAAACAGATCGATGATTTATGCTATTTTGGTTCACGTTTTACGCTTAAATCCACCTAAGTCAGAACCCGTGTACGACACGCGAGATTTTCACGCCGTAATTTTTGGGGCCCATTTGCCGTTACGAAATAGATATGCGATTTAGGCTACAATTCGTAATCATTTACGTTGTTTTGGTTCATGTTTTACGCTAAAATCTGTCCGAGTCAGAACCCGATCACGATTGGACGCGCGAGATTTTTACGCCATAATTCCGGGCCGCATTGGCCGTTTCGAAACAGATCTACGATTTACGCTGAAATTCATAATCATATACGCTGTTTTGGTTCATGTTTTACGCTAAAATCTGTACGAGTCAGAACCCGATCACGATGGGACGCGCGAGATTTTTACGCCGTAATTTTCGGCCCGCATTCGCCGTTTCGAAACAGATGTACGATTTACGCTAAAATTCGTAATCATTTACGTTGTTTTAGTTCATGTTTTACGCTAAAATTTGTACGAGTCAGAACCCGATCACGATGGGACGCGTGAGATTTTTACGCCGTAATTTTCGGCCCGCATTCACCATTTTGAAACAGATGTACGATTTACACTAAAATTCGTAATCATTTACGCAGTTTTAGTTCATGTTTTACGCTACAATCTGTCAGAGTAAGAACCCGTGCCTGATGGGATGCACGCTGGCACGGGACGTGGCCTGGCTGGGGCTTGCTTGTACTAATGGAAGCCCTGGGCTTCCATTACCTCGTCCCTATATATATATATAATATGTAATGTACCTACATACGAAGGGTGGGACCCATGAAATTGGGGGCCTAGGGTGATCACCCCCTCTCGATCCTCTAGGACCGGCACTAGTTGATGCAGATAGATATTCACAATATCATCTCTCGAATGTCCACGAAAATTGAGATCTTCAGGTAGAAGTCGCGAAGTTGCTTTCCAAAGACTTGATAGCCCGCACACTCTATCATGTGTCTCTAACGGTCGATGGTTTCGAAGATTGTTATTAAAATGATGTTTAAATGACAAAACACTATTAGTATGGCAAAACGCTATAACGTTTTACAACTTGGTGTAGAATGTCATTTTCTAGCATTTAAATGTCATGTTTTTGGCGTTTAAACGCTACATGCGGTAAAACGCCATGATTCTAATGTTTTAGCCCTAGTGCCCACCTACGAAATTCGACCCAGTCTAGTTTTAGCCCTATGGGGCATTCAACCCTGTTGGGGGCCTTCGGCTTCCGAAGGTCCTCAAAAACATGATTTAACAGTGCCTCTGGAGTATAATATGTGGACAGGGATCTTCGAACAAGAACCCACGGTATGAAGAAGCATGGAAACAGTACGAAGGATGGAACAGAGCCGAAGCTGTGCGCAAGGGAGCTTCGGCATGGTGGCAGAAAAGAGGAAACCGACTTAAAAGAGGAAAAGACTATCTAGACCCAGATAAATTACTATAGAGTTATTGTCAAAAGCAAAGGGCCTGGTTGTAATTTTGCATGGGCTGCGACCCGTGCCTATAAATAGGTGAACAGTGCTCCCGTACTGTTCACGCTGACTTGGCATTTACTTTCGCGTTACGCTTGTACCCTTGCTTTCCTTCGAGCCGAAGGTACATTTATAATTTGTTATTGTTGATATAATAACACAAATAAAAATAAATTGATAATAATATTTAAAAGTGTTTATATTATTTTTCATACCTTGTGTATGAATCCTTCTTGATCATTTATTGTGCTTACGAAGGTTTGTCCTTCATAACCTTCGTCCGGAATTCATTATATCCGAAAGGAGATAATGCTTCGAAGGACGAAGGACTTTAACATTTAACACTTTTTATGTTGCCTTGTTCTTAACTCTTAGCATTTGAGAACAAGTCCCCAACATTGGCGCCCACCTCCGGTGAACTCACTTCCACTTTTGAGTTTTGAACACCTTCGGCAAGTATATACTGTCGTCATGCCGCCAAAGAAAGCTTCAGCAACAGGGGCTGCCGCTCTGCAGCCGCTGGACCCCAACCAGGAGACCCTCTCTCTTCGGGAGGCCCGAAGCCAGAAGAGGAAGGCCACCAGTCCAACGCCTCAGGAGGACGACTTGGATCAAGAGATCAGAAATATGGAGATGCTCCATCAGCAGGTGCAAAGGAAGAAGGAAAAGATGGCTAGGCTAGTTGACCTGCAAAGGCAGATAGACGAAGCCTCTGAAGAAGTTCGCCATCTTGCTCAAGATGATCAGAACCGAAGGCCTCAGCACAAAGAGCTTCATCAAGAGGGCTTTTTCAACGAGGATGACTGGTATGAGGATTTCCATCATGGAAATTTTGCTTTTGATTATGCTTCTCCTCTGTCAGCAGAACTGCAGGCTACACCTTGGCCTCCGTCCTACAAGCCACCTCAACTCCCCATGTACGAAGGACATTCAGATCCGAAGCAGTTTCTGATGAGCTACGAAGCAACAATATCTTCCTATGGCGGCAATACCGCAGTTATGGCAAAGTCTTTCGTCATGGCTGTCAAGAATGTTGCGCAAACCTGGTACTCCTCTCTTCGGCCAGGAACAATCACATCATGGCAGAAGCTGAAGGATATGCTGATCACCAGTTTCCAAGGGTTTCAAACGAAGCCGGTCACCGCTCAAGCTTTATTCCAGTGCACCCAAGATCATGAAGAATATCTTCAGGCGTATGTCCGAAGGTTCTTCCGCCTGAGGGCGCAAGCGCCAACAGTGCCCAATGAGATTGTCATTGAGGCCATGATTAGGGGGCTTCGGCCGGGACTTTCAGCCCAATACTTTGTCAGGAAACCCCCTCAGACTCTGGAGAAACTGCTTCAGAAGATGGATGAATACATCCGCGCTGACAATGACTTTCGACAGAGAAGGGAGGAAGCTTACAGGTTCTCCGAAATAGCTAGGGGCTTCGGAGGGAGAATTCATCCTAGACATGTCAGATCGATTCATTCCACTCAGAATGATGACAGGGGAAGCCAGCAGCAGAGGCCGCAATATTCCTCCCAGGCTTCGGGGCAGCAGCAGAGCTATCCTCGGCCCCCAGCTCCAAGGGGCAGAGGTGCCAGGGGCTTCGGAGGAAGGTTTGGGGATCAGCCCAGGAAAATTTATTGCCTATTCTGTGGTGAGGACAAGGGCCATACTACTAGGATGTGCCATGTTACCATCCAGAAACAAAAGGAGATAGCAGAAGCTGCAGCCCAACAGAGCCAGCCGAAGCAAGTCATGCATACTGCTTCGTACCATTCGCCTTACATTCCATAGTATGTAGGCAACCACCCTGCAGCTTCTGTTGCTTCGGCAAGCCAACCTCAGACATCTTGGCAACAGCCTCCACCTCCACCACCAATGCAACGAGGTCAGCAGCCAGAAGGGAGTCAGCATACCCATCTCCAACGGGACTTCAGAGAAGAGTCCGAAGCTCGCACAGTCAATAGTATTGTGCCAGAATCGAAGCATATTTACTAACAAATATCCTACCTCGGCAGCAGTTTTTACATTCAGTATCATTTTCTTTTTAATAAGGAACAATTATTGAAAGCCTAAGTGCTTTTTGTCGTTTTCAATTTCTTGTAATAGCTTCGTTTTTGCCACAGTAAAAATATACCTTCTCCACAGAATGACGGAGTTGCCGAAGCATAAGAATTTATGGTTACAAGGAGAATCTCCGAAATAACAAAAAGTCATTCCTAAGGGAGCGCAGCGTAAGTTTTCTGCTCAAAAGTCGTTCCGAAGGGAATGCAGAGCTTACAGCGAAAAATAAACGCTGATTCCGCTGAAAGTAAAAGGCGAAGAAGCTCCTAAGGGAGGCTTACAGTGAAAAATAAACGCTGATTCCGCTGAAGTAAAAGGCGAAGAAGCTCCTAAGGGAGGCTTGCAGTGAAAAATAAACGTCGATCTTCGGAAAATATCATTTTGCATAACATCACATCATTTGCATAGCATAACATCATACATCATATTGCATCAATGACGCAAGAAGGGGGTTTCAATGTTGATATTCAAAGATTGTTTCGAAGAAATAGTGCCAAGGCACAAAAATAATTATTGAAGAAGCATACCTTTGTCAAACTCTGAAATGAAAAGATCTATTGGTTACTGATTGTACGAAGATTGGATGTTTTTATGAAATATGGATATTATTTACGAAGCATGAAAAGAAGGGAAGGTGTTTTTTCGCCAAAGGCTCAAAAACGGTATGTATGTAAACTTTCATGCATCGTAAAGAATTGAACCATAAATAGCTTATATATTACATTCAAAGTTACAAAATATTACACATATTGATTAACAAATATTACATTTCAAATGTTTTTACAATAACATATAATCTTCCCATAGTACTACTTCTACAGCTTCGTTTAGTAATTGATCAACAACTTTGTCCATGATAGCTTCGGCCATTTTTCTAATCTCGTCATCCCTCTTTACGTTGGGGTCCGCTAATGGCTCGGCGGGCTCTGAGTGAGGAGAAGGTGTGGCTATGTTACAAAGTGTAAACAAATTAAAAAGTTACAACAAAAAGCCAAAAACTAGTAGTTAATACCTATTCGTCCTTCGAGATCCGTACTTTTCTCAGCGGCCTCTGCTACTTTTCTAGCGTCATGAATACCTTTTTCGCTTTTCCCTATAATTTCTTGAGCCATCTCCCGGCCACCATTTTCCTAGATGTCGGTGAAAAATTTTCCACCAACCAAACTTGCCTCGGCCGAAGGGTCTTTTATGTCTTCAGAGGATAAATCGGCTTCGGTCAATGCCAAGGATTTCACGTGATCGCAGCTTTTCTTCTCCAAAACAGTGACAATCCCCCTAGCACCCGAGAAGGCACATATGTCTCCGCGGCTATTCAAAACTTCTTCAAAAGCTTCAGCTTCGTGGCTGATCCATCCAATTGGGCCTTCGGGGTCGCCCCTTATGAAGTTTTCCTCACTTGAGAACGCGCCAATGCTGGCGAAGCTGGTTCTTATTTTCTTAACACATTCTATAGATTTTTCATAACACCTTTTCTTGAATGCACGAAGCTCTTCAACGTTTTTCTCTAAATGATTTGCCAATTGTTCACTAATTTCTCGTTTTGTTTCTTCAACTGTGCACTCTTCTTTAGCTCTGGCTAGCTGTTTCCGAAGATCCTCAATTTCGCGCTTCTGAGCCTCAGCTTGAGCTTTGAAAGCAGCTTCGTCTTCTTTTATTTTATTCACCAACGAGTGTAATATTTTATCTTTTTCGAGACCTTCGTTCCTTAGTTCAATTACTTCGGAACGAAGGTTGCTCAAGGCTATGGTACACCCTTCGTCTTTGGCATCTTTTTGTGCCCTGAGGGCATTGCTAAGTATAAGGCCCTGCAAAAAATGCGTTAATAAGTTTAAGCAAATGAAAAATATTGGTTTCAAGGAATAATACAAAGATCTCATTTTTTCACCTTTAAACTATTGTACGCTAAGCGGTCGGCCAGCTCGTTCTTTGACAACACCGAGAGCCCGTCTTCTAATGTTGGGAATCCGAAGCTTTTGCTCATCTCCCGACAGACAGAAATCTCCTTGCTGTCAGGGAGACAATACAAGAAGTCTTCTTCTCCGCTGCCGTTGAATATCAGCGCCCCTTTTGGATATTTCAATTTTTGCGCATAAAATTGAGCTTCTCTTTTTTCTTTTTCGTTCAAATTTTTACCCGAAGCATGACGTAATACATAGTCAGAAGCTTCAGAAGATGCTTCGGGAATAGGTGTGGCGATTTTCTCAGATAAAGTTTCTTCTGCAGATTCTTTTTCCGTTTCTTTTTCAATTTTCAAGAATTCTCTCTTGGTAGGCTCTGAAAGTCCAGTTTCAGCTTCCGCTTGACTTTTGGCACCTTCGACCTCGGTTTGTGCCTTTGGAACTTCGGCAGCTATCTTCGAAGCAGAGCTTGAAGATTTTATCGTTTCTAGTACGTCTAGCACGTTAACCATTCTTTTCCTCTTGGGAGTTGTCGTAAGGTCTTTTTGTGCCGTCGGCATTGGCATTGGCACCTCAATTCTTGCTGAAGGACTTAGAATTTCTGATGTCTTTGTCTCTTCAGCCCTCGGCTCTTCTATTTTTTCCATCTCTGGCATTTTGGCCGGCTCTTCAATATTCGACAGGGGAGTCGACTCCTTGACTTTGGTGGCCGAAGAGGTCTCACCGACAAACTCAGGCACTATGGCCGGTTCAATATAGCATGGCCGGTGCGTAAGAACCTTCATCTTTTTCCTCTTCGGCGCTGGCTCACCAGGAGCGGCTGAAGCAGCTTCCTTCACAGAAGCTGTATCTTTTCTTTTTTGACCCCGTATTGGATAACGGTAGTCAGGATAGACGAACCCAATGGCATCAAATACTCGGTTGAGTCTTTTCTTCTTCCGGCCTCCGAAGGCCGCAGATAGTGCAGTATCTTCTGCCTTCGAGTATGATCCAAGCAGTTCATTGCTTATGGCCTCAATACTTTTCAGCCAGTCATCATCTGGCTCGACGAACTTATCTCCATATTTGAAGGTGTATTTTAACCTAACTAGTCCACCTTCGTCATGTTTGCTGATGGTTTCCTTTGGTATTTCCCATTTTTCTACAAGTGGCCATACCCTGTAGGCCACATGCTCTTGAACTAAGTCCCTAGTCCCGATGCAAGAGCAGACTGCGCCGAAAGCCCTCTGGCATTCTTCGGCTGCTTCATCCATTTCCACCTTCGGCTTCCGAAGGCCGAAGCGCTGCCAAATAGGACGCATGATGATATCTTTAATATCTTCTCGTACCTTCAAATCATTTTTCACATAGAACCATTCCTTCATCCAGTCCCCGGGCCATCTCTTCCGAAAAGTCGGCACGGGACAGCTTGACCCAGAGCGGGCGCCGAAGCTATAACAGCCAAAATTGTTATGATATTGCTCTTTACCCCAGGGTTTCGTCTCATATACTAGCTCATGTAAATTACAAAAGTTTTTTGTATTTGGCTCCAAGCCCTGGCTCCTCACGGCCCAGACAAAGATTCCCATTCTTATGATTGCTTCGGGCGTAATTTGATGTAGGTAGACTTGATAAATCTTCAAAACCTCAACCACAAATTTGCTTAATGGAAGCCGAAGCCTAGCCTTAAAAAAGCTTCGGAAGATCACAACTTCATTCTCTTCGGGAGTAGGCACAGTCCTCTCTCCGTCATCAGCCCTTATAATAGACATGTCCCGAAAATATCTTCCCCTCATATTATCAAGATGACTCTGTTTAATAGTCGATTTTCCAAAAACTGTATGGCTTGGTTGCCAGGGTCGATCTTCGGAGTCTTCTCCACCACTTTCCACATCATAACTGTCGCTATCGCCAGTATCTTCAGACAAGCCTTCCAAAATCTCCCTGGTAATCTTCTCTATGTTTGTCTTTGCCATTAATTCAAGAAAACCAAGATTCTTCTCTTCAGAAAGGCTCAGCTTCGACTTAGCGACAGTTTTCTTGTCTTCAGACATCTTCGAAAATGCTGAGAAACTTCTCTCAAAACCGAAGCTTAAATTTTTTTTAAAAAAGCCAATCAAGTGTTGGTGCGCAAGAGCTAAAAATTGAGTAAGCAAGAGCAGATGGCAAGAAAGCGTGCCAAATGAACTCATGGTGAGTTCCTATTTATACGCCTAGTACGTTGAAAACTGGAGGGTCCCGCTTGTCAATGATTGTTGCTATTCTAGCAAAGGGAAGGTGTTTTTTTGGACCTTCGGCTTAAGGCCTTCGTCCATGTCGCAATCTAAATTTATCATTCTAACAAATTAATATTGCGAGGGGCTACTGTTGGGGGCCTTCGGCTTCCGAAGGTCCTCAAAACATGATTTAACAGTGCCTCTGGAGTATAATGTGTGGACAGGGATCTTCGAACAAGAACCCACGGTATGAAGAAGCATGGAAACAGTACGAAGGATGGAACAGAGCCGAAGCTGTGCGCAAGGGAGCTTCGGCATGGTGGCAGAAAAGAGGAAACCGACTTAAAAGAGGAAAAGACTATCTAGACCCAGATAAATTACTATAGAGTTATTGTCAAAAGCAAAGGGCCTGGTTGTAATTTTGCATGGGCTGCGACCCGTGCCTATAAATAGGTGAACAATGCTCCCGTACTGTTCACGCTGACTTGGCATTTACTTTCACGTTACGCTTGTACCCTTGCTTTCCTTCGAGCCGAAGGTACATTTATAATTTGTTATTGTTAATATAATAACACAAATAAAAATAAATTGATAATAATATTTAAAAGTGTTTATATTATTTTTCATACCTTGTGTATGAATCTGTTGGGGACTTGTTCTCAAATGCTAAGAATTAAGAACAAGGCAACACAAAAAATGTTAAGTGTTAAGGTCCTTCGTCCTCCATAACGATATATCCCCTCGGGATATAAAGCATCTCGGACGAAGGTTACGAAGGTCATACCTTCGTAAGCATAACAACGAAGAATGAAGCATTCACATAAATCATAGAATATGAAATAAACATTTAAATATTGTCATAGAATTATCTCTACTTGTACTAATGAATATAAATGACTTTGAATTACAAATGTACCTTCGGTCCTGCGGAAGGCAAAAGTACAAGCGTGATGCGAAAGCAAATGACAAGTTCACGTGAACAGTACAGAGGTACTGTTCATCTATTTATAGGCACAGGTCGCAGCCTGTGACAAATTACAATTATGCCCCTTGCGAAAGTTTACAGCATTGACTCAGACCTATATGTATAAAAAGGTCATTCTATCTCTATGTCGGTTTAAAACGCCGAAGCTCCATGAAAAGGGACCTTCGGCCATCTCTTGGAGACGACTTCAGCCGAAGCTGCTTCTTCGTGTGAGACCTTCGGCGCACCGAAGCACGACCCCAACAGTAGCCCCTTTCGCGGTGCTAGATCGTTCTTCGTAACGAGCTTGACCCGTGAAAAAAGCCTCTTCAGCTTCGGGAAGCCGAAGGTCCAAAAAACACCTTCCCTGAGCTCGTTGCGGAGAAACGATCCGACTTCCGAGCGCGTGTCGGTCCCACCTTGCAGAGTTACTGTTTGATCCTTGCGGTCCACTGCGCAGCGGGTATGAGTTACTGCGCGCCTGGTGTAACAGTTCCACCGCTTCGCCTTCCTACCTGCAGCACTATATAAACAAACAGGTGGGTGTGAAGTTACCACAGCATTCATTGCTATTTGCACTGTTTCGCTGCCAAAATTTTTCATCATAGCCGAAGCTTAAGTCTCAGAATCGAACGAAGGTGCTTCTCAACGTCCGCTTCGTCAGAAAGAAGAGCTTCGGAGAGAGAAAAAAGGAAAAAGTTTTTTGACTTCCCAAACTTAGAATCAAATGGCGAGAATACGATCTACTGCCAAAGTTGTACGTGAGGGAGACGAAGCCGAAGGTTCAGACACTGTGCCCATCTCCGAAGCAATGCAGCGTTCCGGTCTACTGACTACAGAAGAAATGCCTGCTGCTGAAGCAGGTCCAACAACTGCCGAAGGAAAAGAAAACATTGAAGGGACTGACTCCGAAGATGACTATCACCTTGCTACGCCCAGCAAGCCCAGTCACCTAGATTTTGGGAAATCAACTGTTTCAAAAGCTGACCTTTCGAAGATGGTGAAAGCAGGTTATTTCAAAGAGGACCAGAAGAAGCTACTCCGCTTCGGGGAAGAAGAAACCACCCCGAAGCCAAGGAAGGATGAGATTGTTATTTTCAAGAGTTTTTTAAAGGCTGGGCTTAGATTCCCTCTCCACGGTATTGTTGCGGAGATACTAAGGAGGTTTGGTATCTACTTTCATCAATTGACTCCTAACGCCATCGTTAGGCTCAATGTTTATATCTGGGCCCTCCGAAGCCAAGCTGTGGAACCATTTGCTGACAGCTTCTGCCGAGCTCACGAATTACATTACCAAACAAAGGCCAGAAAAGATGGGCTACATGATAATTTTGGTTGCTATAATTTTGCCTACCGGAAGACAACAAAGTGTCCTGTCATCAGCTACCGAAGCAAATGGCCAGCAGGTTGGAAATCTGAGTGGTTTTATGTAAAAGTCGATGAAGACAAAGAAAAATTGGTTCAAAGCCCTCTGGAGTTAACCTTCGGAGAGACAAGGCCACAATGCCACATTGGCGACCTAAAAGGTCCCACCTGGGCTGCTCTGGGTGAATTTGAAATTATCTCAGAACATATTGGCACCAGGGATCTAGTTCAAGAGTTCTTGGCATTCAGAGTTTTCCCTACTCTAAAAGAGTGGGAGATGCCGAAGCTGGAGGGAGAGAAGAAGAAGGGGGAGCTTGTCCGGCTTCCCTATTACTTCAAGTTCAAGAAGTTCTTCAAAAAACCCTGCAAAGAATGGTTAGACACTGTTGAGGTGATGTGCAACGAAATCCTGGGGAATTACTCCAAAAAAGAGGATCAACTAATGACAGCAGCCTTCGGTGCCCGACCGAAACGAAGGTTGAACCGAGTGCTTGACGCCCTAGGCCTCGAATACCCAGACTATGAAGAATTGAACAAGGGTGCCGAGGGCCTTAAAAGAAAAAGAATAGCCGAAACTCCGATCACGGATGAAGAAAGGCCAGCAAAGGAGAAGAAAATTCTCAAAAAAGGAAAAATATCTGCTTCGAAGCGCAAATCACCCGAAGAAGAGGGGACCCCCACACCGCCTTCTACCAGCGACGTGGAGGAAATTTTAAAGGTAATGACTGAACCCATGCCTACGAAGCTAAGTCCATTAGGGCTCCAACTGACGAAGCTTTTTGCAAAGGTGGACGAGCCGGATCAATCGAAGATAAACAAACCCAAACGGCAAAGAATTATTGCGGTAACTGAGGTTATCGACAAGACGCCGCCAAGGGCATCAATCCAAAAAACGGCAGCTGCCGAAGGTACAGCAATCGTCGAAGGCGTAGCTTCGGAGGTCGCGGCTGCCGAAGCCGCTACAGCCGAAGATACAAACTTAGAAACCACGATTAAGAATATCAACAAGATTTTGGAAGACATGGCTGCGAAAGAAGCTGGTGCTACTACTGAAAAAACCATGGCCACAGTGCCTGAGAAAGGAAAAGAAATAGCCGAAGACCCTTCGGACGACGAAGCCTACTCTTTCCAGAACTTAGTTGGGCAAAAACTGACGAAAGACGAAATAGAAGAACTTAAAGACTACGCCAAGTCTTGCGGCTACAAGTCAGGTGCCCTCCTATTTGGGGGTGTAGATGATGAAAAACTAGGCTGTATTCGAGACCAGACTGGAGCTAAGGTAATCGGTACTCTATCGAAGAGTATCGGTTTTCCGAAGCTAGAGACAGACATCAGCCGCTACCGACGACAACATATCGTCGGCAGCTTGTTTTATTCTAACTTCAAGGTAAACAACCTTTTTCTCTGGTTTTTATTGCCGTTAACAATGAAAATATTACTTAACATAAGTTGTTTCTGTTCAGAGCATGCTACTGAGCAAAGCTCTGAAGATGCAACAAGACTTGGAGGACAAAAAGCACGAAGCTATAATTGAAAACTTGGAAAGCAAAATAAAAGAGCAATCTGCCATCATTGAAAAGAAAGACTTCGAGCTCCAATCGACCGAAGGCTTGCTGGCTGAAGCTGAGGCTAAAATATTAGAGTTAAATTCGAAGCTTATCAATCAATCAAAACAATTTGATCAGGAGAAGCTAGAACTGAATTCGAAGCTTAAAGCCGAAGTCCAGACCAGCTCAGAATTGAAGAAAGCATTAACAAGCCTTCAAGACAAATGCTTGAACTTTGGCAATAATTGTATTGGACGATTAAAGAAGATATTTTACTCTGTTGGAGCCAGCAGTGGGAAATTTAACCCTTCGGCGGAAAATTTACCCCAGGCCTTCGATCATATTGAAGCTGAAATCGAAGAGCTTGACGAAGTTATAGCCGGGCACGGCGACTTCTGTGCCTGGGTAGCTTCTCAGGGTACCGCTGCTGCATTTCTGAAAGCCGGCTGCGAACATGGAAAGGTTGTCAACAGGCCCAATTTCACCTTATCTTCATCAATCCTGGATGATATGCCCGACCTCGCCCGAAGTATCTCCAATAGATTTATAAAAATGGTATGGACAAAGGGCGGTCGAGAGAAAGCTGGAGACGAAGCCCGAAGTCATCTTGAACCAGTAAGAAATAATACTTCGTACTTACCTTTTTCTTTGCACTTGATTTTTACTCACGATTCCTTGATTTATGTAGGATGTCGAAGGTGAAAATGATGCCTAAGTTATGTCGCCGAAACTGTCGCCGAAGCTGAAGCTTAATGAAGATCAGTAGAAATGTACTATAGGAAAAAACTCAGGATACTTTTGTAACAAGTTTTTTGAGCCGAAGTAGAACTGTTCTCAAGGAACTTTGTACATACCTTGTAATATATTCTTACCCTTCGATTGAGTCGCTTTGATGTGGACGAAATCAGTATTTTGAGCCGAAGGCGAAAAAACACCTTCCCTTCTTTTCGTACACAACGAAGCCTAAACGGCCGCTTCCTCTTTTTGCCAAAGCTTTTCTTCATATAGCAAAACATAAAAAACTACTTCTTCTTTCTGCCGAAGCTTTTACATAGCAAAACATAAAAGACTACTTCTTCCTTCTGCCGAAGCTTTTACATAGCAAAACATAAAAGACTACTTCTTCCTTCTGCCGAAGCTTTTACATAGCAAAACATAAAAGACTACTTCTTCCTTCTGCCGAAGCTTTTACATAGCAAAACATAAAAGACTACTTCTTCTTTCTGCCGAAGCTTTTACTTTTACACAACGATTCTTAAAAAACCAATTCTCTTTTTTGCCGAAGCGACCACTTTGGTACATAAATGCTATGAATGAATGCTTATGTATGCAAATGCCATGATGTAATGTAATGTGCAAATGAATGTCCGAAGCGTATATCCGAAGCCACACTCATCCATCATTTTCTTAGGAGCAAAACACACGTCAGCTCTGCATTCCCTTAGGAACGACTTTGGAGCATCTTTGCCTTTTACTTAGGCAGTATCAGCGTTGACTTTTCGCTGTAAGCTCTGCATCCCCCTAGGGACGTCTTTGGAGCTTCTTCGTCTTTTACTTAGACGGTATAAGCTCTGCATTCCCTTAGGAACGACTTTGGAGCTTCTTCGCCTTTTACTTTCGGCGGAATCAGCGTTGACTTTTCGCTGTGAGCTCTGCATCCCCTTAGGGACGTCTTTGGAGCTTCTTCTC
This sequence comes from Zea mays, assembly GCF_902167145.1. Taxonomy (NCBI): domain Eukaryota; kingdom Viridiplantae; phylum Streptophyta; class Magnoliopsida; order Poales; family Poaceae; genus Zea; species Zea mays. Next base: position 66,637,170 of record NC_050096.1, on the reverse strand, counting down.
TTTTTTAGTTTCGGCACTCGATGGTGCGCTCTCAGCTTTTACATTTACATTCTTTGGGGGATTTTGCTCTTATAAAACTAAAAAGGAAATTACATAAGATGGCCCCATTAAAAACCTTTCTCCCCCTTTAGAAAGGAAAAGGGTGCCATGAAAAAGAAAAGAAAAGTCAAAATTACATCGAGTTATACATAAAACCGCCGAAGCTCATCCGCATTCCAAGATCTTGGAATTTCATTGCCATCCATGTCCTTCAGTCTGTACGAACCAGGCCTTGACGAAGATGCTACTAAGAAAGGCCCTTCCCATTTCAGTTGCAATTTGCCCACTGTATCCGGATTGGCCACTCTCCGAAGCACCAAGTGTCCTGGCTCAATATTTTTTAGCCGGACCTTTCTATCTCGCCATTTAACTGTTTCAGCCTGGTACTTATTGATATTCTCCACGGCCTGAAGCCTGATCCCTTCTAAGGCATCTTTTTCCACGAGACAAGTATCTTCGGGACCTGATTCTGCCGAAGCTACCACTCTTATTGATCCAGCTTTGGCTTCTTCCGGGGTTATTGCTTCGTCACCAAATAACAACTTAAATGGGGTAAAGCCTGTAGATCTTGATGTTGTTGTGTTATGGCTCCATACCACTTTGGTAAGCTGATCTGGCCACTTTCCCCTTGGTTGATTAAAGATTAGCTTCATTATTCCTGTCATTATGATGCCGTTGGCCCTTTCAACAAGCCCATTCGACTCCGGGTGCCTGACTGACGCAAAGTGGATCTTCGTGCCAATTTGATCACAAAAATTTCTGAATTCTTCGGAGTCAAATTGTGTTCCATTATCTACGGTTATAGCCTTCGGCACTCCGAAGCGACAGACAATATTCTGCCAGAAAAATTTTTGGACAATGGCCGAAGTTATTGTAGCTAATGGCTTCGCCTCAATCCACTTGGAAAAATATTCCACAGCAACTACAACATATTTCAGATTGCCTTGAGCCGGTGGTAATGGGCCCAGCAAATCGAGGCCCCACCTTTGCAATGGCCAGATGGGTTGTATTAGCTGTGTCAAAGACGAAGGTTGTTTTTGATCTCTTGCACATTTCTGACAACCTTCGCACTTTTGAACTAACTCAGCTGCATCCGAAGCTGCCTTCGGCCAATAAAATCCTTGACGGAACACTTTTCCAAGTAACGGCCTGGATCCGATGTGGGATCCACAAAGACCTGCATGTATCTCCTTCATCAACTCTATACCTTCGGCTCTAGACAAGCACTTGAGCAGCGGTGCACAAACTCCATGCTTGTATAACTCCCCTTCTATAATGATATACGGTCGAGCTCTTGCCTCTATTCTTTTATTATAAGCTTCGTCATCTGATAGGAAATTGCCCTGAAGGTAAGAAATTATTTCAGTTCTCCAATCTTCACTGTACACAGGAGAAATAGTAAGAACTGCTCTTTCAAGTAACTCCACTGAAGGTGCCTTTATTGTTTCGAAGAATACATCCGAAGGTAGCGGCAGCCCCTGTGCTGCAGACCTGGCTAACAAATCAGCATGCTCATTTTGCCCTCGAGGGATATTCTTAACAGAAAATCCTTCGAAGGAAGCTTCGATCCTTCGGACTGTGTCTAGATATTTTTCAAGCTTCGGGTCTTTAGCCTTGCAACTTTTGTCAATATGACCCGAAACAATCTGAGAATCAGTTTTAAGGATCGCCCTCCTGATCCCCATCGCTTTTAGTTTCCGAAGACCCAGGAGCAAGGCTTCGTACTCAGCAATATTATTTGTGCAGCTGAAGTCCAGTCTTGCTGCATAGCAAGTTTTAACCTTGGACGGTGAAACCAAAACAGCAGCTGCTCCTGCTCCGAAGGTTCCCCAGGAGCCATCACAAAACACTGTCCATGCTTCGGCATCTTTATTCGCTTCTTCGCCCTGAGCCCCTGGCGTCCAGTCGGCAATAAAATCTGCCAATGCTTGAGACTGGATCGAGGATCTGTGCACATAATCAATGTAAAATTCATTAAGCTCCGCAGCCCATTTTCCAATTCGGCCAGTAGCTTCTTTATTTCTCATGATATCTTTCAACGGCTGCGAAGAAGGAACAATAATATTATATGCCTGAAAATAATGCCGAAGCTTCCTGGATGCCATTAGGACGGCATACAACACCTTCTCCAGTTCTGTATAATTTTTCTTTGAGACACTAAGGACCTCAGATACGAAATATATTGGGACCTGCTTCTTGATTTGTCCATCAAACTTCTCCTGCACAAGTGCTGCACTTACTGCTGAGTGCGAAGCTGCCACATACAACAACAGAGGAGCCCCTGGCATTGGTGGAGTTAATGTTGTCAGATCTATCAGGTATTGCTTGAGTTCTTCGAAAGCTTTTTGCTGAGCTGGGCCCCATTGAAAGACTTCAGCTGATTTTAGCACCTCGAAGAAGGGTAGATTTCTTTCCGCTGATCTGGATATAAATCTGTTAAGAGATGCCAGTCTTCCTGTCAATCTTTGGGCCCCCTTTCTTGTGGTTGGTGGCTCCATTCGAAGTATAGCTTCGATTTTATTTGGATTAGCTTCAATTCCCTTTGTTGAAACCAAGCATCCAAGGAACTTACCCTTCTTTACTCCGAAGACACATTTTTCTGGATTCAGCTTCAGACCAGCTTTTCTGAAACTGGCGAAGGTCTCCTGCAGATCAGCAATATGGTCTTCTTGCTTCGTGCTTTTTACAATAATGTCGTCAACATAGGTCAACACATTTCTGCCTATCTGAGATTGGAGAACCTTCGCGGTCATCCTGCTGAAACTCCCTCCAGCATTCTTAAGCCCCTCAGGCATCCGAAGATAGCAATATGTACCACTTGGGGTTATGAAACTAGTCTTCGGCTCATCCTCCTTTTTCATCCAGATTTGATGATAGCCTGAGTAACAATCCAGGAGACTCATGAGTTCCGAAGAAGCTGCTGCATCAACTAAAGAGTCTATCCTTGGCAGCGGGAACTCATCCTTCGGACAAGCCTTGTTGAGATCTGTGAAGTCAATACACATTCTCCACTTTCCATTGGCCTTCTTCACCATAACAGTGTTAGCTAGCCATTCTGGATACTTCACTTCTCTGATAACTCCTGCACTTAGGAGTCTTTTTACTTCGTTGCGAGCCCCTTCGGCCTTGTCATCAGACATTTTCCGAAGCCTCTGCTTGCGGGGTCTGAAGGATGGGTCAATATTGAGCGAATGTTCAATAACATCCCGATTCACTCCACAAAGATCATTGGCTGACCATGCAAAAACATCTTTATTGTTGAATAAAGACCTTATCAAGGTTTTCTCTTGATCTTCAGATAATTGCGAGCCCAATAGCACCTTCTGCTCTGCTATATCCTCACACAGCAGCATGGGCTTCGGCTGATCAGCCGAAGCTGCTTTTTCCCTCCTGAACTTGTACTGTTCACAAGCTTCAGCTCCATCTATATTATGGATTGCCTTGGAATCAGTCCAGCTTCCTTCGGCCCTTCTGGCAGCTTCCTGACTCCCATGAATAGCAATAGGCCCTTGGTCCGAAGGTATCTTCATGCAGAGATAAGCTGGGTGAAGAATTGCTTCAAAAGCATTTAGAGTACCACGACCAATGATGGCGTTGTAGGGGTATTCCATGTCAACAATATCAAACACAATTTGCTCAGTCCTTGTGTTATTAACAAATCCGAAGGTTACCGGCATGGTAATCTTCCCGAGTGCCACAATCTGCCGCCCTCCGAAGCCACAAAGAGGGTGCGTAGCATCATGAATCTTGTCTTCAGGCTCTTGCATCTGTCTGAAGGCTTTGGCAAATATAATGTCAGCTGCACTGCCTGTGTCAACTAGAACATTGTGAACCAGAAACCCTTTGATCACACAAGAAATGACCATAGCATCATTGTGGGGATAGTCCTTGAGCTGAAGATCTTCCTGAGAGAAGGTAATTGGAATGTGAGACCATTTTGACTTAATGAAGGGTCCCTGCACTCCAACATGCTGCACCCTTCTCTGAGCCTCCTTCTTCTGCTTTTTGTTAGCTGGCTCTGAGCAAGAACCGCCTGTTATCGGGAGCACCAGCTTCGAAGCCGAAGCAGCTCCAGCTTGAGTGTTGAACGAAGCCATCAGCTCAGAAAGGTGAAAGTGAGTTGACCGGAGGTGGGCGCCAATGTTGGGGACTTGTTCTCAAATGCTAAGAATTAAGAACAAGGCAACACAAAAAATGTTAAGTGTTAAGGTCCTTCGTCCTCCATAACGATATATCCCCTCGGGATATAAAGCATCTCGGACGAAGGTTACGAAGGTCATACCTTCGTAAGCATAACAACGAAGAATGAAGCATTCACATAAATCATAGAATATGAAATAAACATTTAAATATTGTCATAGAATTATCTCTACTTGTACTAATGAATATAAATGACTTTGAATTACAAATGTACCTTCGGTCCTGCGGAAGGCAAAAGTACAAGCGTGATGCGAAAGCAAATGACAAGTTCACGTGAACAGTACAGAGGTACTGTTCATCTATTTATAGGCACAGGTCGCAGCCTGTGACAAATTACAATTATGCCCCTTGCGAAAGTTTACAGCATTGACTCAGACCTATATGTATAAAAAGGTCATTCTATCTCTATGTCGGTTTAAAACGCCGAAGCTCCATGAAAAGGGACCTTCGGCCATCTCTTGGAGACGACTTCAGCCGAAGCTGCTTCTTCGTGTGAGACCTTCGGCGCACCGAAGCACGACCCCAACAGAATCCTTCTTCATCATTTATTGTGCTTACGAAGGTTTGTCCTTCATAACCTTCGTCCGGAATTCATTATATCCGAAGGGAGATAATGCTTCGAAAGACGAAAGACTTTAACATTTAACACTTTTTATGTTGCCTTGTTCTTAACTCTTAGCATTTGAAAACAAGTCCCCAACAAACCCTATCCTCTGCCCCTCACTCTTGCTCAAGCCGTCAGGCGCTGCTCCTTCATGCCACCGCCGGCACTCTAGGCCAACCACCACCACTCCAGACCGTCGTGTCTCACTGTTTGCTGACGCCTGGCCACACCGTTGGCTTAGGCTCCTTCCTCCTGCCTAGCCGCCGCAACTTCTGGATAGCCGACGCCGCAAGGAGACCTGCCTCCACTGAACATTGTGTTGCACTGTCCGTTGCGTGCCATGCATTGCATTGGGCTCGCCTGATGCTGCGCTATACTGATCGCTAGTCGCCACTCTCGCCTAACTTTGTGTTGTCCATGTCGTGCGCATATGACCCACGCCGTGGAATGCTGCTACTCTGCCAGTGTCATCCGATCCATAGTGGTTGCTCCTCTGTGGTCTGCATGCGTCGACATCGTCTGTTCTACATCTACCTTTTGTCTTGGCCTGGACAACACATGCCTCTACTTCTAAAATTCCTTGAAATAGGTTATCATTGTCTTGGCAAAGGTAAGCTCACTTATGGTTGGGGCTCAACAAGGTGTAGAAAAAAGTATAGTGTAAGGCTTACCAAGAATATGGCTACGGCTTAAAGTATTCCACTTTTAATTTAGTCAAATTTTTATTAGAAATTACTAAGTACAAGTTTATACCATCCCGAATAAATAATAGATCATCAATAAATACCCAGAATGAATGCAAATGCATGTCCAGTTTAATTTAATCCCATAATTTACTTATGTGAGGGTCTGAGCAGCTCGAAACCGTGAGCATGACTGATATATCGAGTTTACACTCTGCAAAGGTCGCACATATTTACTCATAAGTCATGTATCCATTCTAGACCGGGTTTGCAGAGCCCATAGATACTTTCGAGGTGAATGGCTTGTGATACACTATGAGTCATTTACAAAATTCCACTAGCATGAGATTTAGGTAGAGGTGGTATAGGTCCTCCTATGTATGAAAAGCCATCACAACAAGATCAGTCTGTCACTATATTTGAGTTACTCCTTCCCACTTGCCCCATTCAAGTAATATTATCACACACTAATTTTCCTAATTAATTATCCAAGACTAGAGCCATAATAGTCCTATGGTTCACTGTTTTCTCGGTTGGTTCTCCACGTTCCAATTAAACAAAGTGATCTTATCATGCATAATAAATAAATCAACAATAATAAATGATAATAATACATGATTAGTGTCGGTGTTTCGAGACCGGGGGGTCCCTGGGCCGACGAGTGAATGTCGCCGCGTGCCCCAGCCCAGATGGGTCGAGCGCGAGGGCGAGCGCGAAGGGGGGAGAGCGAGGCGGCCAGAGACCGGCGTGAGAGAGGTGGGAATCCTGCGGCCTTCGTATTCGTCCCGCACCCAGGTCGGGTGCGCTTGCAGTAGGGGGTTACAAGCGTCCACGCGGGAGAGGGAGCGAGCGGCCCCAAGCGAGCGCCTGTCTCGTCCTCGTCCCCGCACGGCCAACCCTCTCTAAGAGGGCCCTGGTCCTTCCTTTTATAGACGTAAGGAGGGGATCCAGGTGTACAATGGGGGGTGTAGCAGAGTGCTACGTGTCTAGCGGAGGAGAGCTAGTGCCCTAAGTACATGCCGTTGTGGCAGCCAGAGAGATTTTGGCACCTTGCGGGTGTGATGTCGTGGCCGTCGGAGGAGCGATGGAGCCTGGTGGAGGGACAGCTATCAGAGCGGTTGAGTCCTTGCTGACGTCCTCCTGCTTCCGTAAGGGGGCCGAGAGCCGCCGTCGTCACAGAGTATGGGGGCGCCATCATTGCCTATCTGGCGGAGCGAGCCAGATGGGACGCCGGTCTTGTTTCCTGCGGCCCGAGTTAGCTCGGGGTAGGGCGATGATGGTGCCTCCTGTCGACGTGGCTGGCCTGCGCCCTAGGTTGAGCGATGTGGAAGCTCCTCCGAAGCCGAGGTCGAGTCTGTCTTCTGTGGCCGAGGTCGAGTCCGAGCCCCTAGGTCGGGCGAGGCGGAGGCCGTCGGCTGAGGCCAGGGCGGAGTCCGAGCCCTGGGGTCGGGCGATGCGGAGTTCGTCGTCTTCTAGGGCTGAGCCTGAGTCCGAGCCCTGGGTCGGGCGGAGCGGAGTTCGCCGTCTTCCGGGACTTAGCCCGAGTCCGAGCCCTGGGTCGGGTGGAGCGGAGTTCGCCGTCTTCCGGGACTTAGCCCGAGTCCGAGCCCTGGGTCGGGCGGAGCGGAGTTCGCCATCTTCTGGGACTTAGCCCGAGTCCGAGCCCTGGGTCGGGCGAAGCGGAGCTTCCTATGGTGCCTTCGGCCGGGCCTGACTGCCTGTCAGTCTCACTCTGTCAAGTGGCACCGCAGTCGAAGTGGTGTAGGCGGTGCTGTCCTTCTGTCAGGCCGGTCAGTGGAGCGGCGAAGTGACGGCGGTCACTTCGGCTCTGCCGGCTGGGGGGCGCACGTCAGGATAAAGGTGTCAGGCCACCTTTGCATTAAATGCTCCTGCGATTTGGTCGGTTGGTGCGGCGATTTGGTCAGGGTTGCTTCTTAGCGAAGGCAGGGCCTCGGGCGAGCCGGAAATATATTCGCCGTTGGAGGGGGCCTCGGGCGAGACAGAAATCCTCCGGGGTCGGCTGCCCTTGTCCGAGGCTAGGCTCGGGCGAGGCGTGATCGAGTCGCTCGAATGGACTGATCCCTGACTTAGTCGCACCCATCAGGCCTTTGCAGCTTTATGCTGATGGGGGTTACCAGCTGAGAATTAGGAGCCTTGAGGGTACCCCTAATTATGGTCCCCGACAGTAGCCCCCGAGCCTCGAAGGGAGTGTTAGCACTCGCTTGGAGGCTTTCGTCGCACTTTTTTGCAAGGGGACTAGCCTTTCTCGGTTGCATTTTATTCCGGTGGGTGCACACGAGCGCACCCGCCGGGTGTAGCCCCCGAGGCCTCGGATGAGTGGTTTTACTCCTTTGAGGTCTTAATGCCTTGCGTAATGCTTCGGCTGGTCTGGTTGTTCCCTCATGCGAGCTGGCCGTAGCCCGGGTGTACGGTCGGGTCCCAAGTTCTCGGGCTGGTATGTTGACGCTGTCAACGGTTCGGCCGGAGCCGGGTTTGCGAGAGCAGCCCCCGAGCCTCTGCACAGGGCGAGAGGGCGATCAGGGACAGACTCGGCTTTTTTCATACGCCCCTGCGTCGCCTTTCCGCAAGGAGGAGGGGGGAAAGCGCCATGTTGCCCTCGATGGGCGCCGAACATGATGTCTCCGGTGAGCTGCAAGCGGGTAATCCGAGTGAACGTCCGTGCCCCGTTCGTTAGGGGTCGGCTAGGGGCCCAGAGGCACGCCCAAAAGTACCTGCGGGTGATCTGCCGGACCCGGTCCCCTGGCGACGGGGTCCGAGGGCTTGATGCCTCCCTCTGATGGGATTCCGTTACAAGATCGCTCCCGCTGGTCTCGGAAATGTCTTAGGGTACCTCGGGAGCGCAGCCCGATCCTTGGTTATGTATCGAACGTACCCATGGTCATCCCTCGCTCGGCGTCTGAGGCGGCTGTGAACCCTTCGGGGGCCAGCCTTCGAACCCCTGATCAGTAATGGGCGCGGAGCCCGAGTAGCCTGAGGCGGCCGTGTAACCCTTCCGAGGGGCCGACCTTCGAACCTCTGACCAGTAGTGGGTGTAGGGCCCACGTGATCTGAGGCGGCTGTCGAACCCTTTCGGGGGGGCCAGCCTTCGAACCTCTGATCAGTAGGGTGGCTCAGAGCCTGGTTCCTTCACAGGGAAGGATCCTTTTCGGGGTATCCCCCTTTCTCGGTCCCTGTTGCAAGAGAGAGAAAGAGGAAAAAAGGAAAAGGATACGAAATCGAACGACGCGGCGTACCTTTTTTGGCGCGGTTATTACGGCGAAGGCGAAGCGTTGCCTGCTTCTCCTGCCAGAGGCGCCGCCTGTCCCGCCGCGGAGTTAATGCGACGGGGCGAGTGGTTGGCAGGGCGGCCGTTGCGCGTGCGCGAGCCGTTCGAGGAACGGAACACGGGCGTGTTGTCTTTACGCCGTGAGAGAGGGTTCTCTCGCTGCCCCCGGATGGGACGTGAGCTTGGATGACGACGTGACCGCTGCTCCCGCCCGCCTGCCACCGCCATTACTGCCGGCCCATTTTTGGCCGCTCTGACCGCCGCGCCAGGCTGGCGCTGCTGGGTCGTGCACTGGGTCGCCTCGAGTCGCGGTATTGGTTCCGCAATCGAGGAGGCGCGGTGGTGGCACAAGTGGCGGTGCGGTTGCATGCACGAAGCGTTCGGCGCGCCGGTTGCATGACACGTGGGCCTGGGCCTCCATGCTGGGCGTGTTGGGAGTCGGAAAAGTGCGCCCACTTGGCACGGTTGCATGCCGCCTGCATGGCCGCCCGCCCCTTTCGCCCGTTGGTCTGGGCAAAAGTGGAGGGTCACTTGTAACCGCTGGGCGGTTGTGCACACCGCGCACGGCGGTTTGGCTTCTTCTGCTCTGAGCCGGCTCGCATGACATGTGGGACCCAGCCCCTGTGCCGCAGGGGAGGGCCTTGGAGCGTGTTGGAGAAGACTCAGCCCGTGACGGCTGGGGACGCAAGTAGGGATAGTCGCCTTTAAAAGGAGGGCGGCCCCCTTGGAAGGCGACCATGTCTTCGCGCTCCCTTATGCATCGTGTCTTTCCACCTTCCAAGCCCCCGGATGGGGGATACCCGTCGTCTTTCCGCCTCATCGCCGGAGGAGCGCAACTCCGTGGGAGTTGGTACCTTTCAGCCATCGTTTGGCTTCAAGGATTTTCATCATGTAGCCCGGCCGCACCCCTCCACCGGCGGTCACCCAAGATGGTGACCTCCAGCTTGATGGTGGGGGGAAGCGAGCCGGGCTGCGGCCTCTGCCCCTCCCTCAGCCTCAAGGATTTTCATCACCAGGGCTGGGGAGGGGAGTGTGCCGAGTTGGGGTCGGCCCCTGCGTGGGCGGTGGCCCGCTCCTTCACTCAGTGATCGGAGGGAAGGGCGGTCGTCGTCCGTGGCGCCGGCAGCTGCACCGTGCATGGCTCTCGGACGCGAGTGGCTTCGGAGCTGCTTGCGGCGCCGGCGCCTGCCACGGCAGCTGGAAGAGGTTCTTCCGCCGACAAGATAGCCAGGGCCGGCCACGGACCGACCTCCAACTCTACGGCCTTCTGCCCATCCTTGCCTCACGAGTTTGGGCTTGGGCGGGGGCCTCTTGGCAGCAGCATCCGCCCTGAGGTCAGTGCTGCCGCTGTTCGGCCCCCCGGAGCAGAAGTCATCGTCGTCGCTACTGCTGGAGCGGGTGACAGCGCGCCGTTCGTCGGTCTTCTGTTGCTCCGCAGGCCCTCCCCCATCGAGTGGGGTTGTTCGTACCTGCGGAGGGGGAACCAGAGTTCCGTTTGTAATGGCACTTTGAATGCCAGTGTTTTTGTTCATTGTGGCTGTCGAGGCCTGAACATGTATGTAATTTTGGCACAGAGCCGTGTTTTTTTTCTCATTTTCGAGCACCAAGACTCGCCTGTTGGTTGTCTGAACCGCTTCACCAAGCATGAGTCGCCCCGTGTCAAGGTGACGAGTGAGGTATCCGTATCCCGGAGGCGTAGGAGTCCCTCGGCTCGGTCGGCCTTGTTGTCTGAGGCTTCTCTAGCTTAGTTAAAGGGACCCCTTGGCCACTCTTCGATGAGTCGAGGCCAGGGGCAGCGATATCAGCATGAACAGGGGCAGAGTTGGCTCGAAAAGGAAACCTGGTTGGCCGGAGCCCAGCCGGGTCGTCCGTTAGCGGGACCGACGCTGGAGTTGACCAGCCGAGGCCTCGGGTCGGGCTGGCGCCCTTGGAGGACGGCTGGCCGAGGCCCCGGGGCGACCGGCCGAGCCGCCTGCTCGGGCCGGATTCCCGGAGAAGACCCTGGCAGCGATTGCCCGGGCGTGGTGATGACGTCGTCCTTTAGAGCGGAGATCCTTGGACCGCGTCGCCGTCCGAGGCTAGGTCGAACCTCGCCGAAGGTGTCGTCGATGCCGAGGGTGCTGCTGCCCCCTTCCAGCGTCAAGACCCGAGCCTGCAGGATCGGATTGTCTTGTAGCGTGTGTCTCCTGCGGCCGCCGAGGCCAGAACACACCCTCGCTGTGTTGTAAAGCTGCGTCTCTTTTCCTCTTGTTTCGAGTATCTGGACTTTTTTGTCGGTAACTGGGATGTTTGTGCGAGCGAGAGTTGCTTCTCGCGGAAGGTGATGAGTGAGGTATCCGTATCCCGGAGGCGTAGGAGTCCCTCGGCTTGGTCGGCCTTGCCGCTTACGCGCACCTTTACCCGTCCATGAGGCTCTGTCACCGACTCAGTCGAGAAAGCTCGGAGGATCGCTTCGGCAGAAGAACTTCCGAACGTGAAGACTTGTTCGGTCCGCGGAATCACTTATCCGAACGTGAGTTACTTATCGCAGAAGGTGATGAGTGAGGTATCCGTATCCCGGAGGCGTAGGAGTCCCTCGGCTCGGTCAGCCTTGGCTGCTTACGTGTACTCCATCGTTTTCAGGATCCACTTTTCGAAGTAGTCAAAAGGCACGAAAGATATTCTGGCAGAAGAGATCTTTTTTCAAGGAAAATTTCAACGCAGAGGGGGTTCCCCCCCTTTTAGCCCCCGAGGGAGGGTCGGGCTTTGCCGAGGCGAGGCCGACCCTTCCTTGATGACTAAACTTTGTGTGGGTGCGAGGTATATGAACAACTTGAAAACATCTTAAGGGTAGAAGCGACGTAGCTGTTGGATGTTCCAAGCGTTGCCATAGACCTCGCCTTGACCGTTGGCCAGCTTGTACGTTCCGGGTTTCAGAACCTTGGCGATGACGAACGGTCCCTCCCAGGGGGGCGTGAGCTTGTGCCTCCCTCGGGCGTCTTGTCGCAGCCGAAGCACCAGGTCGCCCACCTGGAGGTCTCGGGACCGGACCTCTCGGGCGTGGTAGCGTCGCAGGGACTGCTGGTACCTCGCCGAGTGTAGCAAGGCCTTGTCCCGAGCCTCCTCCAACAGGTCCAGCGAGTCTTCTCGGCTAGCTTGGTTGCTTTGATCACTGTAGGCCCTCGTCCTCGGGGAGCCGTATTCCAGGTCTGTGGGCAAGACGGCCTCGGCCCCGTAGACTAGGAAGAACGACGTGAAACCCGTGGCTCGGCTCGGCGTTGTCCTCAGGCTCCAGACCACCGAGGGGAGTTCCTTCATCCATCGCTTGCCGAACTTGTTGAGGTCGTTGTAGATCCGAGGCTTGAGCCCTTGTAGAATCATGCCGTTGGCACGCTCTACTTGCCCATTTGACATGGGATGAGCCACGGCGGCCCAGTCCACCCGGATGTGGTAATCCTCGCAGAAGTCCAAGAACTTTCTGTCGGTGAACTGGGTGCCGTTGTCAGTGATGATGGAGTTTGGGACCCCGAAGCGATGGATGATGTTGGTGAAGAACGCCACCGCCTGCTCGGACCTGATGCTGTTCAGAGGTCGGACCTCGATCCACTTGGAGAATTTGTCGATGGCGACCAGCAGGTGCGTGTAGCCCCCGGGCGCCTTCTGCAAGGGGCCGACGAGGTCCAGACCCCATACAGCAAAGGGCCAGGTGATGGGTATCGTCCGCAGAGCCTGAGCGGGCAGGTGGGTCTGCTTCGCATAAAATTGACACCCTTCGCAGGTGCGGACAATTCTAGTGGCGTCGGCCACCGCCGTCGGCCAGTAGAAGCCTTGTTGGAAAGCATTCCCGACAAGGGCTCGAGGCGCTGCGTGATGGCCTCAAGCCCCCAAGTGTATCTCTCGCAGGAGTTTCTGACCTTCGGTGACGGAGATGCATCGCTGGAGGATGCCTGAGGAGCTGCGGTGGTAGAGCTCCTTCTCATCGCCCAGCAGGACGAACGACTTAGCGCGCCGCGCCACCCGCCGAGCCTCGGCTCGGTCGAGGGGTAGCTCTCCTTGGTGGAGATATCGCAGGTACGGGGCCTGCCAGTTTCGATCAGGTGTGGCCCTGCTTCGCTCCCCCTCGACGCGCAACGCCTCACCCTCGAGGGCCGAGGGTACCTCGGGCTGAACCGAGGACGCCTCGGGCCGAGCTGAGGGTGCCTCGAACTAGGCCGAGGGCGCCTCAGGCTCGGGCGTGTCGTCGATCTTGACGGAGGGTTGATGCAGATCCCGGGAGAAGACGTCCGGGGGAACCGTTGTTCGCCCCGAGGCTACTTTAGCCAGCTCGTCCGCAGTCTCGTTGTAGCGTCGAGCGATGTGGTTGAGCTCGAGCCCGTAGAACTTGTCCTCCAAGCGCCGAACCTCATCGCAGTAGGCCTCCATCTTCGGGTCGCGGCAGTGGGAGTTCTTCATGACTTGGTCGATGACGAGCTGCGAGTCACCGCGGGCGTCCAGGCGCCGGAACCCTAGCTCGATGGCGATCCGCAACCCGTTGACCAGAGCCTCGTACTCAGCCACATTGTTGGACGCCGGGAAATGGAGGTGTAGCACATAGCGTAGGTGTTTCCTGAGGGGCGAGATGAAGAGCAGGCCTGCGCCGGCCCCCGTCTTCATCAACGACCCGTCGAAAAACATGGTCCAGAGCTCCGGTTGGATCGGAGCCGTCGGTAATTGGGTGTCGACCCATTCGGCCACGAAGTCCGCCAAAACCTGGGACTTGATGGCCTTCCGAGGGGCGAACGAGATTGTCTCGCCCATGATTTCCACCGCCCACTTTGCAATCCTACCCGAGGCCTCTCGGCACTGGATGATCTCCCCCAGGGGGAAGGATGACACCACAGTTACCGGATGAGACTCGAAGTAGTGTCGCAACTTCCGCCGTGTCAGGATCACCGCATACAGCAGCTTGTGAACTTGTGGGTAGCGGACCTTGGTTTCGGACAGTACCTCGCTGACGAAGTAAACTAGCCTCTAAACGGGCAATGCGTGCCCCTCTTCTTGCCTCTCGACCACAATCGCGGCGCTAACCACCTGAGTGGTCGCGGCGACGTAGACCAAGAGGGCTTCTCCGGCAGCCGGAGGCACCAAGATGGGCGCCTTTGTGAGGAGCGCCTTCAAGTTCCTGAGAGCGTCCTCGGCCTCGGGGGTCCAAGTGAAGCACTCGGCCTTCCTTAAGAGGCGGTACAGAGGTAGACCTCTTTCGCCGAGGCGTGAGATGAAACGGCTCAGAGCCGCGAGACATCCCATGACCCTCTATACGCCTTTCAAGTCCTTGATGGGCCCCATGCTGGTGATGGCTATGATCTTCTCCGGGTTGGCTTCGATGCCCCGCTCGGAGACGATGAACCCCAAGAGCATGCCTCGGGGCACCCCGAAGACACACTTCTCGGGATTGAGCTTGACGCCTTTCGCCTTGAGGCATCGGAATGTCACTTCAAGGTCGGAAAGGAGGTCGGAAGCTTTCCTCGTCTTGACTACGATGTCATCGACGTAGGCCTCGACCGTGCGACCGATGTGTTCGCCGAACACATGGTTCATGCACCGCTGGTACGTCGCGCCCGCATTCCTCAAGCCGAACGGCATGGTGACATAGCAGTACATGCCGAAGGGCGTGATGAAAGAAGTCGCGAGCTGGTCGGACTCTTTCATCCTGATTTGATGATACCCTGAGTAGGCATCGAGGAAAGACAGGGTTTCGCTCCCAGCAGTGGAATCCACGATTTGATCGATGCAAGGCAGAGGGTAGGGAACCTTCGGACATGCTTTGTTGAGACCAGTGTAGTCTACACACATCCGCCATTTCCCCCCTTTCTTTCTCACAAGCATAGGGTTGGCAAGCTATTCGGGATGGAATACCTCTTTGATGAACCCTGCCGCCATTAGCTTGTGGATCTCCTCGCCTATTGCTCTGCGCTTCTCCTCGTCGAATCGGCGCAGAGGCTGCTTGACGGGTCGGGCTCCGGCCCGAATATCCAGCGAGTGCTCGGCGACATCCCTCGGTATGCCGAGCATGTCCGAGGGACTCCACGCGAAGACGTTGGCGTTCACGCGTAGGAAGTCGACGAGCACTGCTTCCTATTTGGGATCGAGCCCGGAGCCGATCTGGATCTGCTTGGAGGCGTCGCCGCTGGGGTCGAGGGGGACGGCCTTAACCGTCTCCACTGGATCGAAGTTGCCGGCATGACGTTTCACGTCTGGCACCTCCTTGGAGAGGCTTTCCAGGTCGGCGATGAGGGCCTCGGACTCGGCGAGGGCCTCGGCGTACTCCACGCACTCCACGTCGCATTCGAACGCGTGCTTGTACGTGGGGCCGACGGTGATGACCCCGTTGGGGCCCGGCATCTTGAGCTTCAGGTAGGTGTATTTGGGGACGGCCATGAACTTCGCGTAGCATGGCCTTCCCAGTACCGCGTGGTAGGTTCCTCGGAACCCGACCACCTCGAACGTCAGGGTTTCCCTTCGGAAGTTGGAGGGCGTTCCGAAGCAGACGGGGAGGTCGAGTTGTCCGAGGGGCTGGACGCGCTTCCCAGGAATGATCCCATGGAAGGGCGCAGCGCCTGCTCGGACGGAGGACAGATCGACATGCAGGAGCCCGAGGGTCTCGGCGTAGATGATGTTGAGGCTGCTGCCTCCGTCCATGAGGACCTTGGTGAGCCTAACGTCGCCGATGACGGGGTCGACGACGAGCGGGTATTTCCCTGGGCTCGGCACATGGTCGGGGTGGTCGGCTTGGTCGAAGGTGATGGGCTTGTCGGACCAGTCTAGGTAGACTGGCGCCGCCACCTTCACCGCGCAGACCTCCCGGCGCTCTTGCTTGCGGTGCCGAGCCGAGGCATTCGCCGCTTGCCCACCGTAGATCATGAAGCAGTCGTGGATCTCGG
The DNA here is from genome assembly GCF_902167145.1 of Zea mays. NCBI lineage: Eukaryota > Viridiplantae > Streptophyta > Magnoliopsida > Poales > Poaceae > Zea > Zea mays. The sequence goes on along the minus strand of NC_050096.1, from coordinate 66,621,459 downwards.
GGAACTCTCCTGCTTGGTGATCTTCCTTCTTGTCGTCGTCGCGAGCCCTGCCACCCTCCGCGGGTGGCCTGGCCCTGTGGAAGTGGCGCCGAAGCATGACGCACTCCTCAAGGGTGTGCTTGACGGGCCCCTGGTGATAGGGGCACGGCTCCTTGAGCATCTTGTCGAAGAGGTTGGCACCTCCGGGGGGTTTCCGAGGGTTCTTATACTCGGCGGCGGCGACAAGGTCCGCGTCGGCGGCGTCGCGTTTCGCTTGCGACTTCTTCTTGCCTTTCTTCTTGGCGCCGCGCTGAGTTGACGCCTCGGGAGCATCTTCCGATGGGCGGCCCTAGGGCTGCTTGTCCTTTCGGAAGATAGCCTCGACCGCCTCCTGGCCAGAGGCGAACTTGGTGGCGATGTCCATCAGCTCGCTCGCCCTGGTGGGGGTCTTGCGACCCAACTTGCTCACCAGGTCGCGGCAGGTGGTGCCGGCGAGGAACGCGCAAATGACATCCGAGTCGGTGATGTTGGGCAGCTCGGTGCGCTGCTTCGAGAATCGCCGGATGTAGTCCCGGAGGGACTCTCCCGGCTGCTACCGGCAGCTTCGGAGATCCCAGGAATTCCCGGGGCGCACGTACGTGCCCTGGAAATTGCCGGCGAAGGCTTGAACTAGGTCGTCCCAGTTGGAGATCTGCCCCGGAGGCAGGTGCTCCAACCAGGCGCGAGCGGTGTCGGAGAGGAACAGGGGGAGGTTGCGGATGATGAGGTTGTCATCGTCCGTTCCACCCAGTTGGCAGGCCAGACGGTAGTCCGCGAGCCACAGTTCCGGTCTCGTCTCCCCCGAGTACTTTGCGATAGTAGTCGGGGGTCGGGACCGGGTCGAGAACGGTGCCCGTCGGATGGCCCGGCTGAAGTCCTGCGGACCGGGCGGTTCGGGCGAGGACTCCGATCCTCCCCGCTGTCGTAGCATCCCCCACGTCTGGGGTGGTAGCCTTAGTGCACCCTCTCGTCGAGGTGGGCCCGACGGTCGCGGTGACGGTGCTCGTTGCCGAGGCGGCCCAGGGCCGTAGGCGCGGTGTTGCGCGTGCGTCCGGTGTAGACCGAGGCTACCCGCATGAATCGGGAAGTCGCGGCATGAGGTTCCGAGGGGTATCCCTGCCCTCGGGAGGCAGAGCTCTCGGCCCGTCGGACCACGGCGCCTTCCAGGAGATTCTTGAGTTCCCCCTGGATTCGCCGGCCCTCGGTGGTTGATGGCTCCAGCATCGCGCGGAGAAGCATCGCTGCTGCAGCCAGGTTCTGGCCGACCCCACTAGATGCGGGTGGCGGCCTGTCCCTGATGTCGTTGGCGACGCGGTGCTGGAAGCCCTGGGGCGGATGACGTATTTCTCCGGCCGGGGGTTGGCCCGCCCATGCCTGCCCGACGTCCCGGCGGATCGGCTCAAGCGCCCCTGCTCCCTCATCGAGCCTGGCCTGCACCCCGCGGATTTGCTCAAGCTGTGGGTCATGCCCCCCCGCCTGAACGGGGACCACAGCTAGCTCTCGTGGGATGTCAACGCGGGGCACCGGCCTAGGGAGGTCATCGTCCTCCGGCATGCCGAGATGATTGCCTTCGGAGGGACCCCCTAGATCGACGTGGAAACATTCGCGGCTTGGGCCGCAGCCCTCGTCGCCGAGGCTGCGGCTACCATCAGAACAGTCGGAGAGGCAGTAGTCACATGCGGTCATGAAGTCCTGCATGGCACTGGGGTTGCCAAGTCCAGAGAAATCCCAACAGAGGCTGGGCTCGTCGTCTTCCTCGGACCCAGAGGGCCCGTAGGTCGAGACGTCCGTCAGCCGGTCCCAAGGCGACCGCATGCGAAACCCCAGAGGGTTTGGACTTGCCTCTACGAGAGCGCCCGCCAAAGCACGGTCGCTAGGCGGGTTGAGGCTGAATCCAAATGACGTGGGATGGGGATCGGTCGGTACCTCTTGGTCGACGAGCGGCGATAAAGTCACGTCGGGGACTGACTGCACCGTCGTCTCAGGTACGAGGGTGACATCCAGCAAGCTCTCCGCGAGCGCGCTGGCATCGTCCGCTTGCTCGGGAATGGCGTGTCGCGGGGAGACGGCGCTCGTCTTTGTCTCAAGTGCGAAGTCGATACCCGGTGCACCCCTCGTTGGGGTGCCGGGACTGTCGACTCGCTCGACAGTCGACGAGGCGCTGCCTCCTGCTTGGCCTTGGTCGCCCTGCCTTCCCCTCCGTCGGCGGGGGAAAGGGCAGGATGAGCTCGAAGGTTGTTCTTCCACCACGCGGGGAAGACGTCGTCGATTCTGCCACCGGCGGGCGGGCTGTCGGCCGCCATTGTCGTTGTCGCGCGGCGGTGGAAGGAGTATCATGTCGTAGCTGCCGTCGAGGGACATGAACTCAAGACTCCCGAAACGGAGCACCGTCTTGGGTTGGAGAGGTTGCTGGAGACTGCCCATCTGGAGCTTGACGGGAAGCTGTTCGTCAACATGCAGCAGGCCCCTACCTAGCGCGCCAACTTTCGGCGTTTCGAGACCGGGGGGTCCCTGGGCCGACGAGTGAATGTCGCCGCGTGCCCCAGCCCAGATGGGTCGAGCGCGAGGGCGAGCGCGAAGGGGGGAGAGCGAGGCGGCCGGAGACCGGCGTGAGAGAGGTGGGAATCCCGCGGCCTTCGTATTCGTCCAGCGCCCAGGTCGGGTGCGCTTGCAGTAGGGGGTTACAAGCGTCCACGCGGGAGAGGGAGCGAGCGGCCCCAAGCGAGCGCCTGTCTCGTCCTCGTCCCCGCGCGGCCAACCCTCTCTAAGAGGGCCCTGGTCCTTCCTTTTATAGGCGTAAGGAGGGGATCCAGGTGTACAATGGGGGGTGTAGCAGAGTGCTACGTGTCTAGCGGAGGAGAGCTAGCGCCCTAAGTACATGCCGTTGTGGCAGCCGGAGAGATTTTGGCACCCTGCTGGTGTGATGTCATGGCCGTCGGAGGAGCGATGGAGCCTGGCGGAGGGACAGCTGTCGGAGCGGTTGAGTCCTTGCTGACGTCCTCCTGCTTCCGTAAGGGGGCCGAGAGCCGCCGTCGTCACAGCGTATGGGGGCGCCATCATTGCCTATCTGGCGGAGCGAGCCAGATGGGACGCCGGTCTTGTTTCCTGCGGCCCGAGTCAGCTCGGGGTAGGGCGATGATGGCGCCTCCTATCGACGTGGCTGGTCTGCGCCCTAGGTTGGGCGATGTGGAAGCTCCTCCGAAGCCGAGGTTGAGTCTGTCTTCCGTGGCCGAGGTCGAGTCCGAGCCCCTGGGTCGGGCGAGGCGGAGGCCGTCGGCTGAGGCCAGGGCGGAGTCCGAGCCCTGGGGTCGGGCGAAGCAGAGTTCGTCGTCTTCTGGGGCTGAGCCTGAGTCCGAGCCCTGGGTCGGACGGAGCGGAGTTCGCCGTCTTCCGGGACTTAGCCCGAGTCCGAGCCCTGGGTCGGGCGGAGTGGAGTTCGCCGTCTTCCGGGACATAGCCCGAGTCCGAGCCCTGGGTCGGGCGGAGCGGAGTTCGCCGTCTTCCGGGACTTAGCCCGAGTCCGAGCCCTAGGTCGGGCGGAGCGGAGTTCGCCGTCTTCCGGGACTTAGCCCGAGTCCGAGCCCTGGGTCGGGCGAAGCGGAGCTTCCTATGGTGCCTTCGGCCAGGCCTGACTGCCTGTAAGTCTCACTCTGTCAAGTGGCACCGCAGTCGAAGTTGCGCAGGCGGTGCTGTCCTTCTGTCAGGCCGGTCAGTGGAGCGGCGAAGTGACGGCGGTCACTTCGGCTCTACCGGCTGGGGGGCGCACGTCAGGATAAAGGTGTCAGGCCACCTTTGCATTAAATGCTCCTGCGATTTGGTCGGTTGGTGCGGCGATTTGGTCAGGGTTGCTTCTTAGCGAAGGCAGGGCCTCGGGCGAGCCGGAAATATATTCGCCGTTGGAGGGGGGCCTCGGGCGAGACAGAAATCCTCCGGGGTCGGCTGCCCTTGTCCGAGGCTAGGCTCGGGCGAGGCGTGATCGAGTCGCTCGAATGGACTGATCCCTGACTTAATCGCACCCATCAGGCCTTTGCAGCTTTATGCTAATGGGGGTTACCAGCTGAGAATTAGGAGCCTTGAGGGTACCCCTAATTATGGTCCCCGACAATTAGATTCAAATGTATCATTATCCCAAAACCATGTAGAGCACTACCCAATAATAAGTAACCTAGGTGTAAATAAGGTATAGGGCAAACAAATCTAGGTAACCTATTAGGTCCCGTCATGTTAACCTAACTGTGTAATGCATATGTGAGAACATAATAGTAAATATTATTAGGTCAAACAACATGGATGAAGGACACACTTGCGTTCTTTAGCAAACTCTTGCTGCTCAGATGCTTCTATAGGTTGGGCTTTAGATCCCTCCGTCGAGGAAAAGACACAAAATTTAGGATGGTTCGACCTCTCGTCGTGAGATAATACCCTATGTGGAGTATTTGGTGGCTATTGATCTATTATGTTCTTTTCTACGCTCTTGGAGGCTCCCCCGCCGCGCCTCTCCTTATATAGTCCAAGGAAGGGGCGGTTACAAGGGTGAATACGAGTAGGTTACTAGATCTAATCCGGTAACCTAGTCCTATAAGAATACAACTATCTATAACCTTCCTTATATGTTAGTATCATGTTCTATCTGATTAGGACTCTTGCCTTATATGTTGGCGTTTTGTTTTATTTGTTTAGGACTTTCACTTGTCTCTCCTATTCCAGTAATATTTGTGTCATATATTGTACTTCTAGAGTCCCCCCATATTAGACATTCTAAACAATCATGACGACTGAGTCCACAGACTCTAGGTAGGAGACGATTACGATGAGTGGGCCATACGCATCAGTCGTTGCGATTCTCGCTACCCCATGAACCAGAGAAAAATAGAAAAAAACTTTTAAAATTTCCAGAAAAGAGTTTAAATCCAAATTCAAATTTTTAGATACGAAATTGAATTCACATAGGCAAAAATAATGCTCCAACATACAATGCGCAAATAAAATATTTATTTTAAGACAACAAATAAAATTTTTCCTTTTTGTTCCACTTGATGCCACTTGATTAGCATAAGCTCTCTATTGAATATTGATTGATTTTTTAATATATACATGTGCAAATAGTAAACATCAAAGTTATGTTCTTCCAAAAATTCATCCAGAAAATATGATTCATGTTACCAGAAGCGTAACAAGAAACAAAGAATCGAAAGTTTAACCGAGTCTCAAAAAAGAGTTATAGATAGATTTATTATAAAGAGTCACAAGTGTTATCTACTATTTTTTACAATTCAGAATTAAATAGGCATGTTTTATTATGTATTCTATTACAATATAATTTCAATTACACTTTTCTAAAAAATAGGGTCTATTTTGAAGTTTAGCACTGGGCCTTCGGATTTGCTGGCCTAGCAAATTTTTAGATACAAATTTGAATTCACATAGGCAAAAATAATGCTCCAACATAAAGTGCGCAAATAAATATTTATTTTAAGAAAATATTATTTTAAATATATAATCCATATAAAAGACCTCCAATTGAAATAAATCATCGGAGATATTTTTATTTAAATTGAAAATTAGAATTTTATGTGTTACACGCGAGTTAGGAGTATGATTTTGTTAAATAACTTGTTGCGATATGTTGATTTGAATCGACTTTGCTTAGGGAACGTCACGTACAATCAAGCAAGACAAACAAAAAGTCAAACATACAACAATATATTACACAAGCTCACACTTTATTTCTAATTAATTAATGCACTATATACGGTAGAACTAGCCATTCTTGTTTCCGGTGGCAGTGGCTACCTACAAATGTAGCTAGCTTCGAGATGGCGGTAGTGCCTATTTATAGATGAAGCCATGTGATCGTGAGGGGTAGAGACTAGAGAGCCACCCTTAAGCTAGATCATAACTTGTAAACTATTTAACTATTTAAATAGAAATTTTATAGCATAACCAATAGGTTTACAATAAGAATACCTTTACGATTATGCAAGGGTTTCTACACTCTACCACTACTTTCTTTTTATTTTCAGTTTTCTTTTATTTTTCCTATTTTAAACCAAATTCAAACAAAATTTAAATTTCAAACTCCATTTAAGTGCAACAATAAAAAATATAGCACGCCATGTAAAATATTTTTATTTTCCATTTATTTATTTTAATTTCAAATGTATAATTCGCTCAAAAAATAAAAATTAAAATAGGCTTTCTTTTAGAAAATACACTTAGGTTCCAAAAACAAGATTTTGGGTTTACATCGTTATCCTACAGATGGACCGTGATAAACCACCCAAGCCCAACATGAGAGAAAGTTGCATGCAGCGCAACACTCCCATATATTACAACCCCACTTGCTGAAGAAGGATGAGCGATCGAGTGAGCTATAGAAATAGGGTTGGGTTCCTTTTCAACTCATATCTTTCTCGGCCTTTTGACTAAGATAATATGTAATATTTATTTTTATCAATTTAATATCTGGTATGTGCACCACATGTCCACTTTTTTGTGGAGATGGTCCACCACATAGGCTTACCATTGGGTACTCACGTGTCGCCCAACCATGCACTACTGGTAGGGTTTGACGCACCCAACAAATATCGTTAAATGTCTGTTTGGATCTAGGAGTTAAAACAAAAGTGACTAAAGTTTAGTTATTTAGGAGCTAAATATCCAAACAAGAAGAGAAAGTGACTAAATTATTTTTTAACATTTTTTAGTCAATTTTAGCTCTTCCTGTTTGGATCTTATAGTTTCTAAATGACTAAACTTTATTCACATTTTATTTTAGCTCTTGTGATCTAAACAGACACTAAATATGATTAAGTGACATGGTAACGTACGGATATTTTACTAGTAATTAAATAAAGTATGAGATGTTCTTTTATTAAATTTAACGCGTGTCAGTGTATTAGAGTTTAGCACGTTTAAATAGATCAGATTTAGAAACAAGTTTTAGTAGGATTATGTTAAAAAAATTCTTTGAAAGAGATTAAAATAATAATAATAAAATTGTTGCGTGCACGCGGGATTTTCTAATCGCGTGTACGAGCAAAGTAGGTGTTGTGGGGCCAATGGCAGCTGCACAAGAAGGGGCGAACTTGGACATCAACTCTAAGTCTCTGATTAGTTTTGTGGGTGAGCGTGGTCTGGCTCATACAAGCTTGGCCCGCTGGAAACCAAACGTTGATCGCGTATCTGCGCATCAATTAGAAACGATATTTTTGGCTTTTGCTGCAGCTACAGATGCAATCTAGATCATGCGTATGCAGGTAACCAAACTGAGTCCATCACTTGGTCAACGCATACCGTCAGTTCTAATGGACGGGTGCAAGCATCCAATCATGTTATAAGAGACTATAATATTTTCAGTTGATAGGAATAGAGTTTTTTTTGAAAAAAATACCCTTCAATAACTTATTTAAATAGTTTTCTATATATGGACATATTATATTTCGAATTTGTGGCTAACCAAGGATAGAAAATGTAAATAACTCTCTAAAGTGCAACGAACATATAGAAAATCTGTTGGAGATTGCAAAGATATACAAAATAGATTTTATGCATGCATGACTCTCTAAATGATAATTTAGAAAGTGAAATTTTTAAAGACTCAATGTTTGGATGGAGGGACGAGGAAGGATGAAGAGGGATGGGATGGGATCATTTTAACTTGACCCGTGTTTGTTTGGTTGGAAGATCCAAAGTCAGGGTCAAAAAATATTCTTCAAAAATGGTGGATGAGAACATCCCTAAAAAAATAAGGGATATGGTCAGCTCATAGTTGATTCCATTATATCTCTCGTTAACACCGAACCAAACACTTAAAACTCACCCTAACGGGACATAAAAAGGGAGACACATGTTCGTTTTGACTCGTGGGCGTGCCACCGTAGCCGTAACGCCTCTAATAGGCGTTGCATTTTGGGTGCCCTCACCAAGGAGAGAAAAAATATCTACCCTCTGTCAGAATCATTAAATACACTTTCTTTCTTTTTCTTCTTCTAATGCATGCCCATATGTATCTCCTTGTTTGGATGGGCTTTTATTTTATATTGCCACGTAGCTAGCACTATATATAGTTAGTAAGACAGCATTCGGGATATGTGACCGGTGATTTTGCCTCTCTGCATGCGTTGGGTCAGTCTTAAAGATGCTCTTCAAGTTCCGATCCTGGCAGGACGGGAAGGTGGTAGGTGGTAGATGGCACTACGGCATTGTCAGAAATTAGAGGTGGAGTACATCTTCATCTTGCTTCATCTAATAATATAATAATAATGGAACCCGTACTAAAATCTGAACGGAACGATTGGCATGGACCGCCGCATATCCCGTAACGAGGAACGTGATCACGGCACGAGGAACACACGTTCTCAAAAATTAATCTGGCCGACGACGACATTTATAGCGGAATGCCATAAGTTAACGCAGGTTTGGATCAAGTTTAAAACTTTGACGGATTCTGGAACAATATAGGGATCAGATGCTGGATATAGCTGAACTCCTCCTTCGTACAGCTCGACTCCAGCCGTGCAGCCTGCAATCCCTATCTAGGTTGGGCGTACAAGTGGATCGGAAGAGGGTGTCCATATTTTTTATAGTGTTTATATAAGAGTTGCGAGATAAATACAGAAGCAATTTTTAGTGGTGGTATAGTCATATAAAATCAAGGGGACGGTATTGTCCCCGTCTCATTCTACTTTGACCTCAAACCAAACATATGGTGACTAATGAAATACTGAATTACTGTAACTGACGATGCAACATGATGGCTCGTAATTAATCTCTATATATGCTTGTTGTACGCGCTCCTGTTGATTATTTGATTAATTATCATCTCGATGCAATTATTATATGAACGTGTTCATGATGGAGTTGGACCGAACCGAGCAGCAAGCAGCTGGCTATTAACCAAGTCCGCGCAGCACCAGCAAGACAGCAGCGACCCGTACGTCGTCGGTGGCGGCGGCGTGTTTCTCTTTCTTCTTCCGCGCACCTGCTTCCAGTCCTTACGTACCATCATCCTCCCGTCATGTATTCTTCCCCGTACACGGAACGTGACCACGTTCCTGGCTGGCTGGCTGGCTGCTTAGGGCGTCCTCCCGACCAAGACTGATGACTCAGCTAGCTATTTGAATTAATGCGTAGTACGTACATATGGATCAGCATGTGTATGTATGACGAACGAGAAGATGCATGCATACGAGATCGAGTCAGCGCGCGCTTGCCTCACCCAGCCACAACGCGACACAACAGACTAGTTTTTCTATGTGATGTACATGTACTGACGTGCATGCATGGTCCATGCGTACGTGGAAGTATTTTAAAAAATACAACTACCTAGCTTCAATCAGAGCTTCAATCAGGCGGTTTTTTTTGGCTTTGCCAAACCAGCTGTGTCCGGTAGTGATAATTAAGAGACGTATACTTGACACAAACATAATCATTAGGACACGCGCAACTCTATTTAATATAGATTCTCTCGAGAGGTCCGTATAGGCTAATTGAAAAAAATACAAGATACGGTCCTACACAATTTTCTATACATATTGTCTCTTAGTTGTATTTATGGTCTAAAGTCTCATATCTTACAGTTTCGTAACTGTCTCTTGTATTTGGAAAACTGAACCACCGTCTCACCGTTATACGACAACATCATTACAGTTCAGTTCAAAGGTTGAAACTTGAAACACAAATAGCCGCCACACGTCAACATGAGTGTGACAAATTAATAAAACTAGTTCCCAACTGCATGCCTCGATCGTATAAGCCGCCACAAGTCACGGTCAAAGGTCATAAGGCTCACATAGGCCAATATCTAAATGCTAAAGGCTAGAGTTCTTAGGGCATGTACAGTGGAGAGACACCAAAACGGTTTTCCAAGCACAGGAGACAACTAAGAGACTATATTGTACAATGGAGTGTCTATAAACGTAGTCTATTAATAAATACAGAATTAAATGTATTTGTATAGCATCAGATCGATAGAACAGACGACAAATTTGTACAGTGGCAAGTGATGCGTCTGTTGTTACTTGGTTTACGAGCCAGAGGCGTCTCTTCACGGAGAGATGGCTCTAAGATTTTTTTGCAAATAACCCCCTAAAACACCTTAAGAGCCCCCACATTAAACACCACTGTAAATGCCCTTATCCTATCAAGGCAACAACTACGTATTAGGATAATGGTAAACCGGTAATAATACGACGATGGAAAGTACAAGATAAGGGCATCAACATCAATCATGCATGGTTCCATGCATGTTTCTTGCTCCTGTATAGCTAGCTCACCGGCTGTGACCACTTCATCTTGGTTAGACTACTCCAGGTCCATTTCTTTCTCATTCACTTGTTCTTCATTTTTCAGACGGGAGTTGTCCTTCTTCAGTCTCAGCTGAGCCAATCTAGCACTCCTACACAAGTTTGTGACCTCCTTGGGCCCGGTCATAGCGATGCAGCCTCCAACCAATCTAAGTACTCTAGTGTGTCATATTTCTAACGGCAACGGGACTAGACTAAGACGGAGGACAGAAGATTAGTAAATATATATATATATATATTTTTATAAGTTGTACCCACTTTTTAAATTGAGAACAAATTTTGAGTTTATAAATTTATATGTCCATGTGTGGCTATTGTACTTTGTTGATCCTATTGAGGGCAACTGCAGAAAGGGCTCGACCATTTGGGGCCAAATAGTGTCTAAGTACAACTTCATAGTCGAACCTCCTCCCCATCGTACCCCTAAGCAGCTGAAGAATTGGTGGTCCACGAGAAATCGCAAGATCAGCCTCTTCAACAACATATAGAACCGATTGTATACGTTCTAACCGAGCAGATTAGATGATGTTATGCTATTGAAAGTGAGAAACGAGAGCTTCCACAACAGGTCTGATGAAACAGACTTCAAGCTGGAGCACACATGATGTGCTCTTCGCCATTAGCCTAAGTGGTGTGTGTGACAGGGTGGACGACAGCAGCTATATGATCAAACGATCATGTCTCAACATGGAAGGTGATTATAGCTTTGCATTGTTGGAAAACATCGGACCAACATGCCCTATTGATTGTGATAGGGCAAGAGCTCAATGCAAAGGGAAGAGGCTAGCAACAAGTACGAGCGAGTCCCTTGTTATGGAGAATAGCATGATGAACAAGCTCTACAAAGCCAATGAGATGTCAAGTCTGATCAAAATTGTATGAGCATTTCACCAAGTTGCTGGATTAGTCCACCGCCGTTATAGACGATGTCATAAAATAAGACCCACAGGTTGACTGTAAAAAAATTGATCAAGCAATTAAAACTAGATGGGAAAGAAGAGGTGGAGAATGACGACAACGAGGGGACTAGTATTTATCATTTTTTATGAACTATGTCATTTTTATTTTATTTACTTTGTTTGATTATGTAATTTTTACTTAATTACATGATCGAATTATATTTTCCCAATCTAAAAAGAAAAACTGATGGAGCATCGAAGTTGTTGCAGCCTGATGGTAAATGCTATATATTAGAGCGCTACAGTAGATAAGAGCTAATGATGGTCGATAGCGGAGTCCATAATGTGATCAATAGCTGAGCAAGGTTAATAATATAACTCATAGCAAGCTATATTGGAGTCTCACTTTCAGCTGGCTATTAGTGAACAACACACTTTCTCTCTCCATTTTATCTTCATTCCATGTCACCATAAATTTGACATGAGATGCCTTAGAGTCTGATTACATCATTATACTTGCTCTAGTGCGACTAAGAGCATCTCCACTAGTTCGTAAAAAAAGACTTTCTAAACTCAGATTTAGCATGTCGCTAAACACATATTGGAAACAAAATCAACCATAGTCTCCAACAGTTCCCAGTTCCTAGGTTATTAAATATTTTTAAATTAGGATAACTCGATTTTTCTAGTTATTACCTGTAACTTCAAATTAGGTTTTATTTGTATGATAACGTTTAATAATAATCGTTCTTCTCTTTATTGATATTTTTCATTCTGTTGTGAATCGTGGTTGGTCATTTTTCTCTAAATTTTTGGATGGGTCATCTTCAGACTTGTCAGATGAGGATGATGAATCCATCTTTTTCGCAACTCATACAATTCAAAGTGCATTTCTTGTACATAGTGCAAATTTGATGCCGGACAAATGATTTTACAGTGTGATTGACGCGCAAAATAGGCTATTGGAAATTTGGAAGTGTGCGAGAGGTCCCCAAGTTTAAGGACTAAATAGGGATATTTTAGGTAGTTTGTATACTTAGTGAAACTCTCTCTATATCTCTCCTTATAATTGCACTGTCATGTCACCAAGCATGGTGATGTGTCACCATATTTAATGAGTATGAAACTCCCGTTGAGAATTGCACTCTCATTGATGATCCACGCAACTCCCATTGAGAGTTTTATGGGAGGTGATAGGGTTTTATGGGGACGGAACTCTGCGGTTGTTGAAAGTTGATGTGGCGGTATTGGAAATTATAACCGAGAATAGACTAAGAATGTCTCCAATATAGTGTGGAAAATCGGGGACACGAAACTATAGATAATACCACTGTTTGTAGAGAATTTTTTTAAAATAATGTATGATATTGGGGATATACTAGAGATAGTCTAATACTAGTTAAAATCGCTTGAATTAAATTCAGCCTTAAGTTGGATCGGCATGGGTAGTTGCGGGGGTTTGAACTCCACGTGCGGGATTCCATGTCTCCAAGGCGGCGCCAGCTGGTCGTGCCCACGGCATTTTCTTCCAAATGACGCGGTGGGGGTCCGGCGGCCACGGCATCTGCAAACGGGCGATGCGGTCTCCTATTATCCTAGTACTAGTATCTCGCGCGGATCGGGACGGTTTAAGGGTCAGCGTCCGGCTCCCGCGGCGCGTCACGCAGGACGTTCGCGCTCGCTTGGAAATCCACATGGCCCGCGGGACCCAGCGAGCGGTGTCTCGTACCGCGTGCGCGCGTGAATGGTGTGGGCGCGGCGTTGGGTTGGGCACCGTGTGGGGCTCACCCGTCACGGGATACGCGCGGCGTAGGTGTTCCGACCTCAAGCGGACTGGATTTAGACTGGCGTACTGTACTTTAAATTGTAGATAAGATTGCCGTCCCCTCCTCTTTGCGACGACTGGATCCTCTGTGTATTAGAAAACTAGACATTATTAATTTTAATTTAAATTCAGAAGAGCAGTGTTATATAGGTGCGTATATGAATGTATCACTACTCGCATAAGTAATAAATATAAATAAAACATGGACAAGTACAACAGAAAGCACCCCTACGGAGGGACCGATGCTCAAGGTATCAGTGGCTCCATTCACACGAGACATCTCGTGTGTATGTTCGATGGAGTCGTACACAGTCGATGCAGGAATATATACGCCATGCAGTCCCTCGAACGGTCGCTGGAAGACGAACAACAGAAGTAGACGAAGCGCTTCTGGTCGAACGGATGAAGCAAGCAGTCACGAGTACGCTTCCAAAAAAACCTGATCGCACGCACACCCGTGCAAGTGTACCTCCACGGGCGGCGATTTCGGAGGCCTGCTCTCCCACTCTCTCTGTGCTCGCAGAAGGTGGGACGGGAACGTGCTGTTTACAATACGTGTAAGAGATCGCGCGTGTGTCCGGAAGAGCGTCCTCACCCTCGATTAATTCTTATACGCAACTAGAAGGAGAGGAGAAGGACAACAGACAGTAACAGTCGCGCCATTAGAACTAGAAACTGAGGAAGGTCATCATGACGGTCATCACTCCAGGTAAATGCGCATCCGTTTGAAAGAAATATTCGGACCAAGGTTCGATCTACCACAAGCCACGCCCGGCCGGCGGCGGAGGGCGCGCGCGTGTGGCACTGCTTCATTTTTCTCAATTTTCAATAGATGCGCAATGGTCCACCTATTTAAGTTGAATTATTTGTCCCTTGAACTTTCAACATGGTGCTAAATTATTAGTACACCATAGCATTAAAGTGGATCATTAGCATTGACTATTATTGAATATTAATTTGGTCCAAGCCCACGTTAAATCGACACTATATATAGTGTTTCTCTCTCATCTGCTCTATCCATTCGAATACTTTAAACAACCGGTTTAGCAAAACTAAAATATGTACAATACATTTGAGAGTATGAAAAATAGGTATGTACAAAAATTAAAAATTAAAAATATCTCTAAAATAAGTATTGCGTATAGAGAACGTAATTTAGAGGACGTTGTTGGAGAGGAAGAAGATATAGAGAATGGAATTTTTTAGAGCAGACTGTAAAGAACATATATAGAGGATAGAAATAGAGAACGTTGTTGGAGATAGTCTTTACGAGGTCACAGACAAATCAGCGTGGACCTTCCGTTTGAGTTGGTGCACAAATCAGTTTAAGGTCCCGTTTGGTTTGAGTGACTAAAGATTAGTCCATCCATTTTAGTCTCATTTAGTCCCTAGTTAGCCAAAGAGTGAAACTAAAATAAGAAGTAAACTGATTTAGTCTCTAGTCTCTCAAGGGATGACTAAAAGGGACTAAAACATATTAATTCCACCTTTTGTCTCTCATTTATTTCAGTTGCACTAATGGTGGAAGAATGTTAAGGAACATTTTAGTCTTCTTATGAGTGATTTAATACTGTCGAAGAGTAGATCTCCGGCCGGGTGGTGGAGTGCACCCGCCCTAAGTCCTGAGATGAGGAGGGGCTTAGGTGTTTCGCTTGATCGTTGGAGTGAAGGGGAAGAACACAAGAACACACAAGGGTTTAGAGTGGTTCGGGCCGCCAGAGCGTAATACCCTACTCCACTGTGAGATGTATTGCTTGAGAGCGTGTATGAGCTAGCGAGTCTGAGGTTGTGTGTGAAGTTGCCTAAAGATAGGACTGAGAGCCTGTCTGTAACGTCGCATGCCTCCCCTTTTATAGCTGAAGGGGGGTATGCACAAAGGGACTGGGCCCCGACATGTGGGCCCAGGGACATAAAGAATATAGTGCTTGAAGCCTACTAATGTCTGTTGCCGAGACAATCTTCTTGTGCCCTGGCGCCCAAGTCTCCGTATCCTCGGCGTGCAGGGGAAGCTTCTTGTAGAAGAGAAGACGAGTATAACGCGTCGCTCGGTACGGGCGCACTGTTTGCCAACAGACCCAGCAGGCACGCCGCCTGCTGGATGACCTTGACTCCGCCTGCCAGCGGATGGGATGGGACGCAATAAATGATGAAAGGGCACGTCGCCCGTCAGTGTAGTGGCAGGCGGCGCGTCCTTTCCTCAATAAATGCAGGGGCTGCACAACTTTACGTCAGGCTCGGCCCGATAGCTTATGTCATGGGCCACAAGCAGCGGGCCTCCGCCTGAGTGGGAAGTGGAGAGCAAGGCCCGGACACGTGTCAGCACCAGACCCCTGCTCATACCAGGGTCCTCCTTGTTCTGGGATCCTGCTGGGGTTCGGACCTATCCGGAGGCTCCAGACTTATATGTATAGGGGTTCGGTGTCCTTTTGTGGTGGTTCGGACTTACTGGGATATGTTGTCTCTCCTTGCCATGTGACGCCCTTTGTCTTGCCCATGTGGTGGGGTCAGGCGCCATCCCCCGTGTGGCTAGGAGTCGTCGCATGGGTGCGGCGTCTTCATGCTATAGAAGAGGGTACCCCTGATTTAGGGTACCGACAGTGGCCCCCGGGCCCGCCTCAGGGGAGGATGCGAGCCTGCAGGTGGGACCAGAGTCTGGTTGGTGGTTGGACCGCTGCTCCCGCGCGCCTGTTGCGACAATTACTGCCGGCTCGCCTATGGCCTTGCCAACTGCTGCGCCTATTCCCACGGCTGACTGACCCGTGACCATCGTACTTAATGGCACTGTTGGGCCATGCGCGGGGCTACCTCGAGTCGTTGCACTGGTTCTGAAAATTTTACCTTTTCGGACTCCCGTGACGGCCCCGAGAAGACGTGGCATTGGTGCAAGCGGCGGTGCGGTCCTTTCGCACACGGTAACCGGCGCGCCGGTTGTATGACATGTGGGCCTGGGCCCCCGACTTGGACCGCCAGTTGCAGTGGAGCTGAGGGGGCGCACAGCTGCGGGACGGTTGTACGCTTCTTATGCGACGGTTCGCCCTTTTTGACCGCTGGATACGGCGAAGATGAAGGGGCACTTTAACCATGGGGCGGTTGCATGCCCCTTGCACGGCGGTTCGCCTTCCTGACCGCTGGTTACCCCAAAAATGAAGGGGTGCGTAACCGCAGGGCAGTTGCACGCTCCTTCTTTCGGGTTAGTCCATACAACATGTGGGGCCTGGCCCCCGTGTCATAAGGTGGGATCCTTGGTGCACGTCGGGGGAGACTCCACCTGTGACGCTTCAGGGGCGCGAGTGGGGGGGGGGGGGGTCTTCTTTTAAAAAGGGGTCGATCTCCCGGGCAGTATTCATGCCTTGCTCCTCTTGCGACCATCGCGCCCTTTTGCCTTCTGGGCCTCTAGATGGGGTGCGCCGGTGTTCCCTGGAGGGATCCGCGTCAAGGTCGTCCCTTCCGGCGACTTCACCATCGAAGAGCGCGCGCTCGTGGTGGTGTCACCGGTCTTGTCTCCTTCTTGCTGCTGTTGGAGGGGTGTAACCCCCTGGGGGTTGTCATCCTTCCACCATCATTCGGCTTCAAGGATTTTCATCACGCAGCCCGGCTGCAGTCCCCCGTCGGTGGTCATCCAGAAGGATGACTACCAGCCTTGTGTTGGGGAGAAGCAAGCCGGGCTGCGGCCTCCCTCCTGCCCTCAGCTTCAAGGATGTTCATCATCCGTGCTGGGGAGGAGGGCGAGCCGAGTGGGAGCTTTGCCTTCCGCGTGGGCTGGCAGTCCGCTTCTTCCTCCAGCATTCGGGGGAGAAGGGCGTTCGCCGGCCTTGCGGAGGAGGTGAACTCTGGGTGCGCGGGGCCGGCCGTCTGTGGCGCCGTCAACTGCCGCGTGTCTGGCTCCCCGGCCTGGGTGGCTCTGGTGCCACCTCCGGCGCTGCCTCTTGCCGCTGGGGCGGAGCGTGGCTGCCCGTCCACCGTACGAGCGACGATCGCGCCGCGCGTGGGTTGGCCACATCCACGGCTTCTCCCATGTCGCTGGTCGCACCGGGGGGTCGTACAAGATGTCGTACGTCGTGGGGGCAGCGGCGGCGTTCTTGGATGGTCTTGTCCTCACTCCTGCAGTGAGGACGGGAGCGAAGACCTCTTCGTGCGCGCTGGTGCAGCCGTTGCCCATTGGTGCAGAGGTGGTCGCTGCCACTGGTGGGACTGATGTGGTCGCCTCCGCTGGTGAGGCTGCCCACTGCAGAGGTGGTTGCCTCCGCTGGCGAGACCGTCAGTGCCACCTGCCGCCGGACCTCTGGCCCTTTGGTTTTAATGGCCTCGCTGTTACCCCCGTAGGAGGACGGGGTCGAGGACCTATTCGCAGTAGCGCTCACCCTGAGGTGATCGCTGCTGTTGGTGAGCCGCTCGGAGCAGAGGTCGTTGTCGCTGCTGGTGCAGAGGTGGTCGCCGTCGTTGGTGGGGCTGTCCGGAGCCAGCTTCCGGCGCAACTCTTGCTGGTGCAACGTAGTTCATTCCTGCAGAAATGGAGCTGGGGTCCCACTTGTAAGGGAATGTAATGACATCTGCTTGAGAGCAAAATGTAATAACATATGTACGCAGGATTTTAGCCTGGGAAGCCCAGTTATGTGTCCGAACCCGCTAGATGGTAGCTTCAAGTACTAAGACACCTGCCGCAGGGGGGTGGAGTATGCAGGCTCACGGTACGGGACCAGGCTGAGCAACTACATGGTTTCCGGACCCCCCCAGGAGACAAGTGTCTATTTTTTAGAGCCGGACCTCCAGGTTGTTGGATGCATAGAACTCTAGTTTTAAATATTAGGACACTCGCTACGGGGTGGTGGAGTGTGCAGGGTTTTGGGTACAGAACCAGGCTAACCGGCCACATAGGCTCCGGACCACCCTATGGAGCGGGCATCTGTTCTTTAGAACTGGCCCCCAGGCCTTCCCATGTTTTTGTAAACAAATAAATATTGTCTTCTAAGCTGCATTTAGCACTTATCTGTGTAACGCCTACTCCTGTTGTGAGCGATGTTGTTGACTCCTTCCTGGTACCTGGCCCGCAGCCTAGGATGCAGGCTTGATGTGTTGAGGTTGGATACCAGCGTTTCTGAAAAAGGTTGTCAACAATCATCGGGAGGCAACCTCGCCGGGATCTGAATCTGTACACAACTTTTAGCTAGGAAGCATTAGTAGTACACCTCATAGGGCTCTCCGTCTGACATTGGTCGTCTTTTGATACATACTCGAGACTTGCAGGTTTTAGTCTGGGTGGCCAAGTTGCGTGTCCGGACCCCCTTGGGTCACGGTTCTAGATAATAGGACACTTGTCGCAGGGTGGTGGAGCGTGCAGGCCCACGGTACGGGACCTGGCTGAGCGACTACACAGGCTCCGGACCACCCCAGGAGACCAATGTCCGTTCTCTAGCTCCGGTCCCAAGGTTGTCGGACCGCAGGACTTATAACTCTAGATGCTTAGTCCCCGTCACGGGGTGGCGGAGCATGTAGGCCCACGGTACGGGACCTGGCTGAGCGGCTACACAGGCTCCGGACCACCCTATGGAACGGGGTCCCATTCTCTAGAGCCGACCCCTAGGCTGTCGGACCTCCCTACTTTCGCATCAGGGGCCCTAATCTGCAAGTCTGGCTGTTCAATTCGGATGTCGCCATGTCAGACAGATGGAAACCGTACGGGTGGGTTAGCTGAAAGGTATTATCTGAAAAATTGCAAGATAGGACCATGGAGCAGCAAGATGGAACTATCACAAGAGCATGGCTGAGGGGGTAGTTTCTTCTTCATAACTTATCGTGCATGTGTGCAGACCAATAGTCCAGGTTCATGGGGGCAGACCCACCGGGTTGTCGTACACGTATGTGTTATCTAGTTACAAAAAAGAAGGAAACAGACTCGACCCCTTAGTCTTGCTCTATGGATAGAAATTACAGAGATATTTGGCATCAGGGTAAGGTACTCCTCCAGTCGTAGCTAGATGGTTCCCCCTGGGTCGGTGTACTCCCGTTACCTTGAAGGGTCCTTCCCAGCTGGGGGAGAGTTGCAGAGCCCCTCTTGGTATGGTATCTGTCGTGGGGCTAAGCCTCGACCCAGGGTTCCCATCTGTATTTGACACGGGAGCCCTCGTCTCTGGCTGTGATCACTTCTGCGTATACCTGTCTGCAGCTCGGACGCGTGGGGGGTCCGGAAGGGCCTCCGAAGGAAAGGCGTGCTTCAGCTCCGTAGACCGGGGAACACGGGGTCCCTCTAGGGTCCGTCTAGTTTTCTTCACCGGAGTAGGAGCCTCCGGTGAAGATATCTTTCAGGTCCCCCTCGGGCGACTGGTACCCGAGGCCCTGCTCAGCCGCGGCTACCTCGCCGTCGTCCACCTTCTCTTTGCCGGGCCGACGGCGAGGCGGGGAGCCGTCTTTGGAAGACTGCTCGCGCCGCTCGCTGACGTGTTTTGCGAGGTCAATGATCTCACGACACTCCACGGTGTTGTGGCGACCATGCGGGTGCACATGGCATGGACCGCTGCTACCCTTCCGCGGTCGTGGGCGTTTGTTGCGGTCGCCCTGGCCTCTAGTCGTTGTTGTGGCCACCAGAGCAGTGGACCACGACTTCTGGTAGTCGTGGTCCTTCTTCTTTTTCTTCTTTCTGTCCCGGTGGACGACCCCCGAGCCACCCGACTGGGCAGCTCCAGTTTATGGTGCCGAGTGCCATGCATGGCCCTCGGCGGCTCTGGCGCACTTGTCGGCCAGAGCGAAGAGCGTGGGGACAGTTTCCACATCATGTGTGGCCAACTTCTCCAACATTTTTTCATCATGTATTCCCTGTCGGAAGGCCGTGATGATGGAAGCATCAGAAATACGAGGTATCGTACCTCGCACCTTGGTGAAGCGGGAGATGAACTTCCGGAGGATCTCCCCGGGTTCCTGCCTCACCGCATGGAGGTGGGCCTCCACACCGTGCTGTTGGTAAGCACTAGCAAAGTTCGCAACGAACCGCACGCATAGCTCTTCCCAAGAATAGACTGACCCCAGGGTGAGGTTCATGAGCCAGGTCCGGGCAGGTCCTGACAAGGCCACATGAAAATATGTTGCCATCACAGTGGTGTTTCCACCTGCTGCCGTGATGGCGGTGACGTACACCTGCAGGAACTCCGACGGGTTTGATGTTCTGTCGTATTTTTCCGGCAGGTGTGGCCGGAACTTGGCGGGGGACCAGGATGCCGTGCGGAGATGATCCACTAGTGCGGCGCAACCCACTCCGTCCAAGGGGACACCCGTCTGGGACCGGGTGCCCATTGGTGTCTGCGGTGCAACCGCAGCGAAGTCTTGATCGAGGTCGCGTCCATTGATATTTTGGCGGCGCTCGCACGCCCTTTCCAAGGATACCCGGGCATCCTCTCCCGCACGCCTGCGGTTGAGTTCTGCCCGGAGGTCGTTGGTCCACGCGCCCCTTACTGAGGGCGAGCACACCGATGCTGATGCCTTGTGTTGGCGCCATGATGACCACGCCTTCGACCTGGTCGAGGTAGAATGCGCCATACTGAGCAGTCGGTCGACGTCGTCCCGCCACTGCTTCATGGCTCCTGGTGAACCGTGGAGCTTGGATGGTGTCGCAACAACTCCCTGGCTGCTGACAACGCCCCCGGAGACGCCCTTGATGGAGTCCAGGATGTTTGCGCTACCGTGTGCTGCCGTGCGGCGTGCACAACAGGAGTGACTGGTGCCGGGCGACTGGGAGCCTACGGTGTGGAGGAAGCAGCTTCTCCCTCCACCGCAAAGTCTACCGAAGTCTCAGCGCGGTGCTCTACGATCTGCACCATCATGCTTGGGTAAGGGATCAAGCGAAAACCTAATGCCTGGCCCCTACCTGGCGCGCCAAATGTCGGAGAGTAGATCTGCAGTGGGGTGGCAGAGTGCACCCGCCCTAAGTCCTGAGATGAGGAGGGGCTTAGGCGTTTCGCTTGATCGTTGGAGTGAAGGGGAAGAACACAAGAACACACAAGGGTTTAGAGTGGTTCAGGCCGCCGGAGCGTAATACCCTACTTCACTGTGAGATGTATTGCTTGAGAGCGTGTATGAGCTAGCGAGTCTAAGGTTGTGTGTGAAGTTGCCTAAAGCTAGGACTGAGAGCCTGTCTGTAACGTCGCATGCCTCCCCTTTTATAGCTGAAGGGGGGCATGCACAAAGGGACTGGGCCCCGACATGTGGGCCCAGGGACATAAAGAATATAGTGCTTGGAGCCTACTAATGTCTTGTTGGGGCGAAGGCGAAGACACTACCCTTCGCTCGATGCCTTCGCCAGTCTCGCTGTACCAACGGAGACAAGACGACTGGTAGTCTCCACCCTTCGTCCAATACGCTGCAAGACGAAGGCCTACGACGAGGTCGCTCCATCTCGCGACCTCGTCCAACGCGAAGGCCCACGTAGAATTCGGCCCATTGTAACAGGCCCCGCGTGGCCGCTGCGCATTACGGGCCCGGTTTGTGAGGGCTTTTCTGTAATGACAGTTTGTAACCCTGCTTTATGGGAATATTCCGGGGATGACCTAGGCGCCTGAGGGCACATGCGTCCTTAATCCACGACGCTGGGCACTCAGGCACCTATAAATACCCCCACACAGTGCCCTTGAGAGGCTAGATTAACAGAGCAATTGCCTTCTTGAGCTAAAACCCTGTCTGCATTACTTTCACTCCCCCGTTGGATCATCTTGCTCCGGAGAGCAAGTTCCAACATTTGGCGCCCACCGTTCGTGCTACGAAAAACCACCCGCGATGGCACCCAAGAGAGCTAGCTCGAAGGCAGCCCCATCCGTTGACGAAGCTGCGAAGGCAGCGCTGCTGGCTGAGAAAAAGGGCAAGGCCCTTGTCGACACCACCCACCAAGAAGCCTGCGAAGACGACGCACTTAGCAAGAGACAGCGCAATGAACAACTCACAACCGAAGGCAGTCTCCACACCTGCAGCTCCGGAGGACAACCGCAACCTCCCCCAGGCTTTGCTCAACCGGAGGGCGCGGACGCCACCGAGGACGGCGAAGTCATTGGCGTTTCAGCAGAGGAACAACTACAGTTGTGTGCCTTGCGCATCAAGAACCGCAACTTCCAGAAGCAAAAAGAGATCCTCGATGCCAAGCACCAACATGTGTCTGCACAAGCCAAGGTGCGCCAGATGATACGCGACGAAGAGCAAAAGGCTCAAGAGCTTGAGCAAGAGATCACGCTCATGCAGCGCGAAGGCCAACTCGGTCTACAACATGGCCCACCCCTCCAACAGCGCGCGCAAATCGAAGACTTGTTCATCCCTCAGCGCGGACACGCCATTCTGCACACCGCAGCATTCCAAGGTGTCAACTACCTTGACGAGCGGAGTCCCCTGGTGCCCCACCTGCAAGTGTCACCATAGCCCGCCAACTTCAGGGCAGGGACCTATCCCAAGTACAACGGAAGCACTAACCCAGCACAGTATATCATGAGCTATCAGGTCGCCGTTGCATCATCCGGAGGGGACGACGCCACGATGGCCAAGTCATTCATCATCGCCCTCGAAGGCCCGGCCCTCACCTGGTACACTAGGTTGCCCCCGCTGTCCATCGACTCCTGGAGAAGTCTCCGGGACAAATTCCTGCTCAACTTCCAAGGGTACCGCCCAGACACCGACGCCTTGGCTGAACTTTCACTCTGCAAGCAGCTGGAAAGGGAAACTCTGTGGGAGTACTACCGCAAGTTTCTGACTCTCAAGTCACAACTGCCTTCGGTCGATGACCAAATCGCTATTCACTACGCCATCAGTGGCCTTCGGGCTGGCGTCCTTTACAGCCACTGTATCAGAGATCCGCCTAGGAACCTCCAGGAGCTGTATCAGCTATTCGAAAAATACGCCAGATCCGAAGAGCTCCACCAACGCAAAGTCGAGTCTCAGAGGAAACCCAAAGACCCTCTGCAGTCCAGCCGTACGTGGACGAGGCCTTCGCAGACAGACTCCGGTCGGGACGGTCGCAGTCAGCAACAGGTACACAACATCACCAACCAGCACCCCGCTGGTGAGGCCCCTCGCCGCCAGGAGTATCCCCCCCATGGCCGCGGAAACGGAACTCGTGGTCAGGGCCGGGGACGTGCGCAGCAGCCGCGCAGATTTTACTGCTTATTCCACGGCGAAGACTGCGCGCACCCTACAAGAGACTGCCCAGAGACGAAGGCCAACAGAGACAGGATGGCACGGGCGCAACCAGCCGATAACCCCAGAGTTGTCGCGCACACATATCAACAACCCCCTCCGCCATACAACCACGGCCCCGCTCCGCATCCACCCCACCACGCATACCAACACCACCAGGAGGTACAAATCGTACCTCCCCCACCCCCACCTCCTCATCCGCAACAACAAATCATCCACCACCCCACCACCCCCAAGCCCCAAAGCAAGAAGACTTTGTCGATCAGCCGTATCGCGGAGTCATTCACATGATCACTGGGGGGTCCAGCGTCGACTTCGACATGAAGCGACAGAAGAGAGACCACTACCACAACATCAACCACGTCGCCGTCACTGGTCCAGTCGTGCAGACAAAGTGGTCCCATGTGCCATTGACCTTCGACGCCCGAGACGTCGACCTGCGCAGCGCACCCCACATCGACGCCATGGTTACCAACTGCAGCGTGGCAGGCTGGGACCTGCACAAAGTCTTAGTCAACAATGGCAGCCAGGCGGATATCATTTTCCTCCATGCCTTCGACCGCATGGGCATCAGTCACAGCTTGCTTAAGCCTTCAGACAACCCATATGGCTTCGGCGGCAAGGGCACCTTTCCTGTCGGCAAAATAGAGTTACCCCTCTCCTTCGGTGTAGCGCCCAATGCACGAAGCGAGCAAGTCACGTTCAACATTGTCGACATGGTGTACCCATACAATGCCATAATGGGTCGGGGCTCCATCAACAAGTTTGAGGCAGCCATTCACGGACTTTACCTGTGCATGAAGATCCCAGGTCCGCAAGGCACGATCATAGTCTACGGCAACCAGCAGGCCGCGCGCAACATAGAAAGAGACTTCGTTCCTGGGCAAAGGAATGTACACTGCCTCATGGCCCAGTGCGAGGTCCCCGAGTCTGCCAGCCCAACCGCCAAAGAACATGACAAGGCACAGTTGCAGAGCAACGACGGGACCAAGACTGTTCCCCTCGACCAGGCAACGCCCAAACAAACAGTCACCATCAGCGAAGACCTCACTTCACATGACGAGGAGAGACTCCTCTGCTGTCTGTCAAAAAATAAAGGCGTCTTCGCCTGGTCCACCCTCGACCTGGTCGGAGTTAGTCGCTCCATCATCGAGCACAGCTTGGGAATCGACCCTTCGGTGAGGCCGAAGAAACAGCGGTTGCGCAAGATGTCTGATGAGAAGACAGAAGCCGCCAAGGCCGAGGTACATCGCCTGCTTGAGGCTAAATTTATCGAGCCAGTCGCCAATCCTACATGGCTCGCCAATGTAGTGATGGTGCAAAAGAAGAGCGACAAATGGCGGATGTGCATTGACTTCACCAGTCTCAACAAGGCCTGCCCCAAGGACAACTTCCCGCTGCCTCGGATCGACAAAATCGTCGATAGTGCGGCCGGGTGCGAAGCCATGTCTCTCCTTGATTGCTTCTCCGGCTACCATCAAATATATATGAAGGAGGAAGACAAGGCAAGCACCAGTTTCATAACACCCTTCGGCACGTACTGCTTCATCAGAATGCCGGAGGGACTTAAAAACGCCGGGTCCACATTCTCTCGGCTCACCAAAACGGTGCTCGAGAGCCAAGTCGGCAGAAACATATTCACATATGTGGACGACATCGTCGTCGCCAGCAGAAGGAAGACCATCTGGCTGACCTCGCCGAAACGTTTCCGAACATGCGGGACGCACGACTTCGCTTAAACCCCGAAAAGTGCGTTTTCGGCGTTCGCCAGAGGAAAATATTGGGCTACCTGTTGTCGCACCGCGGGATCGAAGCCAATTCGACCAAAATCCAAGCCATCATCAACATGACGCCCCCACAGTCAGCCAGAGACGTCCAACGACTGACAGGCAGACTGGCCGCCCTCAACAGATTCATCTCCAAATCCGCAGAGCGAAGTCTCCCTTTCCTCAAAACACTCTGCGGCGCAAAGGACTTCGCATGGGGACCAGAGCAAGCGGCGGCCTTCATTTCATTAAAGCAGTACCTGACAGAGTTGTCGATTCTTACAAGCCCCAACCCCTCGCTACCCCTATTGCTATACATCGCGGCTTCGTCGCATGCGGTCAACGCAGCACTGGTTCAAGAGCAGGACAGAGAGGGCACGATCAAGCAATGTCTAGTTTATTACGTCTCCGAAGTGCTCATGACATCAAAATGCAATATGACGGAACTGGAAAAAATCGCCTACGTAGTTGTTATGGCTTCGCGCAAATTGCGCCATTATTTTGAAGCGTTCAAGGTCCGGGTCACCTCAGATAGGGGACTCGGCAAATTGTTTAGAAACCCGGAGGCATCAGTTCGGATTGCCAAATGGGCAGCCGAACTCTCTGGCTACCATATCACATTCGAGCCCAGGACAGCCATCAAGTCACAAGTCCTGCTAGACTTCATCGTCGACTGGACAAGGCCAATAACACAGCCGGACCCGTCCGCAGAGAGGGTGTGGACAATCCATTGCGACGGCGCATGGTGCCATGCAGGGCAGGCGCCGCTGCAGTCATTACTTCACCCACAGGGGTCAAGCACAGATACGCAGCACGCCTCAGCTTTGCTTTGGAGTCTGATAGATGCACCAGCAATATAGCAGAATACAAAGCTGTCATCCTCGGCCTTCGCAAGCTAAGGGCACTTGGTGTCACCACCTGCATCATCAGAACAGACTCCAAGGTAGTCGCCGGCCAAGTCGAGAAAGACTACGCAGCGAAGGACCCCGCACTTATGCAGTACCTCGCGGCTATCCGTAGTCTCGAACGACAATTCAAAGGTTTTACCTTGCAGCATGTAGACCGCGCCAAGAATGAGGAGGCCGACACATTGGCCAAGGTAGCCTCCAAAGGCGAGGCCCTACCCTCCGACGTATTCTACCATGTCATCGGCACACCAGCCGTCCGTAGCCCAGAGGGGCTCCAAATAACCAATGACAGCGAGGGCCACCGCATAGTCAACCTCATCATGACCGAAGACTGGCGGGCACCAATAACCCTGTTCCTGCAGGGGTACTATCATCCAACCGATATCAATGAGGCCAAGCGCCTCAAACATCGAAGCTGGGACTTCGCACTAATCGAAGGTCAACTTTATAGGAAGGGGTCAGTCAACCCATGCTTAAATGTGTCACCGAGACCGAAGGCGTCCAAATCCTGCGCGAAGTCCATAGCGGGACTTGCGGCTCTCACGCAGGGCCTAGGGCCCTAGCCGCAAAGGTGATCCGTCAAGGTTTCTACAGGCCCGCCATGATCTGCGCCGCAAATCGGGTCACAAGGTCCTGCGAAGCGTGCCAGAAGTTTTCTCCACGCTCAGGAAGCCCTTCGCAATTCACAAAGCTAATCGCCCACACATGGCCTCTTTAGCGCTGGGGCCTGGACATTGTCGGGCCCCTACCCACGGCCCAAGGGAACCTCAAGTTCACCTTCGTCGCCGTCGAGTATTTTACCAAATGGATCGAGGCGAGGGCTGTATCCACGATAACATCGAAGACTGCCCAGAAATTCTTCTGGCAAAACATTGTTTGCCGCTTCGGAGTCCCGTCCGAGCTCACAGTTGACAATGGCAAGCAATTTGACAGCCAAGATTTCAAGGATTTCTGCTTCTCCATTGGCACCAAGCTTGCCTTCGCCTCAGTGTACCACCCGCAATCCAATGGAGTTGTGGAGCGCGCCAATGGTAAAATTTTCACAGCCGTCAAGAAAATGCTCCTCGACGACAAGAAAGGCAAGTGGGCCGACCTGTTACCTAAAGCGGTCTGGGCGCTTGTCGGCGTTTCGACCCCGGGGGTCCCAGGACCGACGAGTAAATTGTCGCCGCGTGTCCCAGCCCAGATGGGTCGGTGCGATACGGAACACAAAGGGGGAGAAACAGCAAAGGGGAAACCCACGACCTCCGTGTTGTCCTGCGCCCAGGTCGGGTGCGCTTGCAGTAGGGGGTTACAAGCATCCGCGAGGGAGAGAGAGAGAGAGAATGTCCGCCAGCTCGTTCTCTCGTGTGGCCAACCTTCTCGTACGATATCCCTGGACCTTCCTTTTATAGACGTAAGGAGAGGGCCCAGGTGTACAATGGGGGGTATAGCAATGCGCTAACGTGTCTAGCAGAGAGGAGCTAGGGCCCTAAGTACATGCCGTCGTGGCAGTCGGAGAGGTTTTGGCACCCTGTTCATGTGATGTCGTGGCCGTCGGAGGAGCGCTTGAGCCCTGTGGAAGGACAACTGTCGGGGCTGTCGGATCCTTGCTGACGTCTCCTTGCTTCCGTAAGGGGCTAAGAGCCGCCGTCGTCATGGAGCACGCGGGGTGCCATCATTACTTGTTTACCGGGGCGAGCCAGATGGGACGCCGGTCTTGTTCCCCGTAGCCTAAGCTAGCTAGGGGTAGGGTAATGATGGCCCCCCCTGTGACGTGGTTGGTCCGAGCCTGAGGTCGGGCGAGGCGGAGGCTCCTCCGAGGTCGAGGCTGAGTCCGAGCCCTAGGGTCGGGCGAGGCGGAGTCTGAGCCCTGGGGTCGGGCGAGGCGGAGTCCGTCTTCCGGCGTCGAGGCTGAGTCCGAGCCCTGGGGTCGGGCGAGGCGAAGTCCGTCTTCCGGCGTCGAGGCTGAGTCCGAGCCCTGGGGTCGGGCGAGGCGGAGTCCGTCTTCCGGCGTCGAGGCTGAGTCCGAGCCCTGGGGTCGGGCGAGGCGGAGTCCGTCTTCCGATGTCGAGGCTGAGTCCGAGCCCTGGGCTCGGGCGAGGCGGGATCGTGTCCCTTGAGTGGACAGAGCCTTGACCTGAATCGCGCCCATCAGGCCTTTGCAGCTTTGTTCTGATGGGGGTTACCAGCTGAGATTAGGAGTCTTGGGGGTACCCCTAATTATGGTCCCTGACAGCGCTGAACACGACTGAGTGCAGGGCGACTGGGTTCACCCCTTTCCGCCTTCTATATGGATCGGAGGCCATCACCCCGCAAGAAATAAAACATGGGTCACCACGGACAGTCACGTCAGCCGTCCCCGACGTAGACGAGCCTACTTCGAAGGACCTCATCGACGGAGACCGTGTCTTCACCCTACAGGCTCTAAACAAATACCAAGCTCAAACAAAAGCATGGCGCGACCACACAGTCATCCCGAGGGAATTCAGCGAAGGAGACGTCATACTCGTCCGGACAGCTCGGACAGAGTCCCGGGGCAAGCTAGAGCCAAAGTGGGAGGGCCCTTTCATCGTCAAGACGAAGGCGTCCCCCAGCGCGTACAGGCTAACAACACAATCTGGCGAAGACCTGGAACATTCCTGAAACATAGACAACCTTCGCAAATTTTTTGTTTGACTCCACAGGGCCAACTCGCCCTTGTAATTCCCCAAACAGTTTTATTCTGGCCCGCACTCTTTTCCTCCTGGGGGTGAGGTTTTTAATGAGGCGGAGCCATGTAATATACACGCAAAAAATCCCCCGCAAAAAATTATAACGTTGAAAAAAGACCGCATTGACGGTCTTCGGCATTCGACAAACACGAAGTCACCGCGAGGGGCAGCGCTGGCTACCCTCGCGTGCGACACTCCACGCAAAAGTCGCCTAAGGGTGCAGCCGGACTAGCACAACAAGTGCGCAAAACCGAAGTCTTCCTCAAAAGACTATCCGTGCAAAAGTCGCCTAAGGGTGCAGCCGGACTAGCACAACAAGCGCGCAAAATCGAAGTCTCCCTCAAAAGACTATCCGTGCAAAAGTCGCCTAAGGGTGCAGCCGGACTAGCACAACAAGCGCGCAAAATCGAAGTCTCCCTCAAAAGACTATCCGTGCAAAAGTCGCCTAAGGGTGCAGCCGGACTAGCACAACAAGTGCGCAAAATCGAAGTCTCCCTCAAAAGACTATCCGTGCAAAAGTCGCCTAAGGGTGCAGCCGGACTAGCACAACAAGCGCGCAAAATCAAAGTCTCCCTCAAAAGACTATCCGTGCAAAGACCGACTACAGGTGCAGCCGGACCGACATAATAAACGCGCTAGACCTAGTGCACAAGTCCCCTACGGCCACGGCCGGATCAGCGAAGGCACACAACCTCATCATACAAATTATAGTTACATACGTACAGCGAGGGCATCACACCTTACATTGGTTCAACCTTCGGGATGATACCCATCTCCCTATAGTTAAACAACATTATCCTCAGCTCCTCACCCTCAAAAAGACTTCGCAACTCCCCCTCACCTACACTCGCCCCAACTGGCAAGGACAACAATTCCCGCTTGCCAGCCCTGTCCACACGAAGACGACCACCCTCCACCTCACTCACTCTACGCTTCGCCACCGCCCTTCGCCGCCTACGCCCAGCACTCGGACCGGGAACTTCAGCACCCATCACACGCGGAGAAGCCTCCGCCGCAGCCACATCCAATGCCGCAAAATAATCCAAATCCTCATCCGAAGACTCTTCCGTCCACACCATCGAACTCCCATAATCATCAGACTCAAAAAACTTAGACACAGAATCACCCGAATCATTTTCCGCAACCACGGTCGAAGCCGCCACAAAATTAGCACTTTCAGTAGCGGTTGCGTGCGCATGCCCAAAACCCTGAACCTGCGCAGCAACCGAGGTTCAGTAACACGTAGACAAAATTTACAACCCCCCTGCACCTATCCAACTACTTAGCCACCTGCGAGGGCGCGTCCGCGGCCGTAGGGCCTTCGACTGCCGGCTCCACCACCACCTCCTGAGCGCCTTCAACCGTCGGCACAGGGGCCGACACAGGGTCTTCGCCGGCAACAGCAGGCACGAGTGCGTCCGATGGGCCTTCACCAGCATCCGAGGGCAGCACCGGTTTGCCCTCCGCAGCCTCGGGCGGCGCGCCGACTAGACCTCCGAAGTCCTCGACGTCCTCGGCGCGCTCCATCTGCAGCAACAGCACATTCATTCAGCAAACACCACACACACCCACGCGTAACAAACCACAGAAAAACAATAACTATCACCTGCTCTCTCGCCCGGTCGGATCGCTCCCTGACAGCCTCCCGACCATGCGCCCCCCACATCCTATCAAAAAGTGCCCCCGCTGACTGCTTCACAATAGGGTCTTCGGCCTTAAAGATCTCGCGTTCAAAGCTCTCGTCTGTTTGGTCGAAGACCTCGTAGTGTCTGCAGCCCTCGCGAGACAGCGCGTTCATGGCCCCTTCGCAGGTGACGAGGGAGGCAAAGGACATGAAACCTTCCACGATGGTCGGGAGTACCAGCAATTCCTCTTGCAACCACTCGAGGAAGCGAAGGCCCGCCTCTCGGTCGGGCGCCTCGAAGTCAGCAGTCCGCGCACCCAACTCGTGGTACGAGTCCACGAGCTGTGCGCGCGTCCGCTCAACTTCCGAGTGCGTAGAGGCCTTGGCCTTCTCCACGCGGCCGCACAGAGCGTTGAACCGCACCTCCCATTCCTCGGCGCGTTGGCTGGCGAGACTTCCCTCCGCCCGCGCCAATTTGGCCTCCACCTGCGCAGCCTGCGCCTCAGCGATGGCCTGGTTGGCCTCCCTCCTTTCCTCCACCAGCTGGCGCTGGAGGTCCGTCTTCTCGGCCTCCAGGGCGGCCACCTTCACCGCCAGCCTGCGGCTCTTGCTCTCCGCAGCCGACTTCTCCCGGACGGTGTCCGCGTGCTGCGCCCGAAGTCTCTCGATTTCGGCAGACACATCTGCAGTAAGGGCACCCGACGCCACGCGGTCGGCGAAGTCGGCCGCCTAACAGAAACACATGAGACCACAATCCCCATGAAAGCGGCAAACACCGAAGTCCAGCTCAACTTACTTGACTTAGCTGCTGCGACAGCTGCTGCGACGCCTACCTCAGCCGGCGGGACATGGTGCCCGCCTCGTCCTTGACGGCAGTGGCCGACGAAATCTCGCCGCCAGCGCAGAAAGCGCCACCCTTCACCCCAAGCACCACGGTTGACGCCATGGTTGCCACCGCAGGCGGGACAACAACCATTTGCCCCTCGCCCGACCCTGCAACGTACCACCGGTCAAAAAAAACTTACCGACGAAATAGTCGTCCACGCTAATATTCGTGGCGAAGTCGGCAACGCGTTTTCCCGGCGAAGGCAGCTCCCGGACCTTCGCAGCTTCGGGTGGACTTGGTTCCGCCGGCGACAACGACCTTCGTGCTCTCCGGCACCTTGCTGGATCCGGGTGCGGCCGGTTTCGCGACCAGCGTTGGCTGGCTACCGTCGGGGGCGGCAGCCTTCGCGCTCCCCCGCGCTCTCTTCGCTTCACGACTAGGATCGGGGAGCCTGATGACCGCCCGGCGCTTCTGCGCAGCATCCTGGCGATCCTTGTTCATCACTGCCGACACAACAGCAACAATATTCCGTCCGTAAGGGAAAATCCTCAATCCACGAGCTATACGAGACATAGACATGTCTTCGCCCTCTGCCCAGGCGATCGGAAGATTCTTTGGCCACCGACTCCCGGTAACCTCCAGCATTCGCGCTGAAGACTCCCGGAGCTCGGGCGAAGACATCCTTCCCCCAGGGGCCGCACATGTCCCCATCAACTCCACAGCAAAATTATCAGACACCCCCTTTCCCCCCACTATAGTACCTAATTTTCTCTTCCTAGTAGCCGGGGCAGCCACCTGTGAAGTCCCTTCCTCGGTCCCGCCCATCGGTTTCTTCCGGCGGCGGTCGGCGGCGTCTTCCCCGGGATAACCACCGTACGACAAACAGTTCAATTCGAAGACCCGATTCAGCCTGTCATTGGACCCACGGATATCCCAGCTCCGCAGACCCTCTGTCTTCGGCACGTAGCGCCCCACGATCCTCGTTGCACCGTCTTCCGCTTCATGCACGAATGCAGCGGGATCTCGGCCATGCAAATCCAGTGTGAAGGCAGGACTCCGCACCAGCATCCCGCCACGGGAGGGCATCTGGCGAGGGCATACTTCGCCCAGCGCCCAGCCATGCGCCAAGGGCCATACTCCATACCCGACAAACTCCTCAACAAGGTCGCGCCCGCTACTCATGCGGGCAGCGCACCGAAGGGCCTCTTCGTTTTCATCATCCTCCGCTACCTCAAACTGTGGGTACGCTGCGTAATAATGTGAGCACATGACGACCACAGGGAGCCCTGGATGGTCTTCGACTGTGCCTTCGGAAACGTAAAACCAAAATTCCCACCAGTTGCCCCATTTATTGCGGGCGCAGGGAACCAACTCCACGACTTCCATCAAAGTCTTGCCGGTCTTCAGCGTAAATGTGCAAGATCCAAATTGTGCAATCTTATGTCCAATTTTCCTTTTCTGCCAATGCAGACAATAATGCTTCACGAAGACTTCGACAGAGGGCTGTCCGCCGTACGAGGTCGTCGCCCAGACATATTTTGCCAGGGCCACCACAACATTCAGTGTCAGCTGGTGGACCTAGACCTCGAATCTACGCAGGACCTCCGCCACAAATCGATGCGCAGGCAGACGAAGGCCAGCGGCGAAAAAGGCCTCGAAGACGACCAACTCGCCTTCTGGGTCGGGGACCTCCTCCGCCCCCGGGACACGCGCCACTCCGCCGCCAAAATATCCAAGCTGTTGCATGTCTTGCACGCAGACCGAGGACATCCGCGACGCGCCGAATTCCACTGTGTCGCTAGGATGCAACTCCTCCGCCGCCACGTTGCTCAGCGTGTCCTCGGATAATGCGCCGGCCGGCGGTGTATCGGCAGCAAAAGAGGAAGAGGACGACATGGCTACGTACCGTCGGCGGCGGCGGGCGGTCTGCTTCACACGGGCCAGATCTCCGACGAGCAGGAGCAAGGAGGGCAGGCGAGCGGCCAAACGGTTTCAAAAGGAGGCTAGGGTTTTGCGGCGCGCAGGAAGAGTACCAAACCCACGCCGCCCCGCCCCCTTTTATACACAGGACGCGGCGCTTCGGGAAACCCGCAATCCAACAGTACCGCGTCCGTCAACGGTCACATCAAAAACCCCTGCGGAACCACTTCGAGCGAGGGCAGCGTCTCCACCATCTAGCGATGCCTTCGGCACCAGATGACTTAGTCGAACTGGTCCCTCGGAGGGCAAATGTTGGGGCGAAGGCGAAGACGCTACCCTTCGCTCGATGCCTTCGCCAGTCTCGCTGTACCAACGGAGACAAGACGACTGGCAGTCTCCACCCTTCGTCCAATACGCTGCAAGACGAAGGCCTACGACGAGGTCGCTCCGTCTCGCGGCCTCGTCCAACGCGAAGGCCCACGTAGAATTCGGCCCATTGTAACAGGCCTCGCGCGGCCGCTGTGCATTACGGGCCCAGTTTGTGAGGGCTTTTCTGTAATGACAGTTTGTAACCCTGATTTATGGGAATAATTCGGGGATGACCTAGGCGCCTGAGGGCACATGCGTCCTTAATCCACGACGCTGGGCACTCAGGCACCTATAAATACCCCCACACAGTGCCCTTGAGAGGCTAGATTAACAGAGCAATTGCCTTCTTGAGCTAAAACCTTGTCTGCATTACTTTCACTCCCCCGTTGGATCATCTTGCTCCGGAGAGCAAGTTCCAACATGTCTGTTGCCGAGAAAATCTTCTTGTGCCCTGGCGCCCAAGATCTCCGTATCCTCGGCGTGCAGGGGAAGCTTCTTGTAGAAGAGAGGACGAGTATAGCGCGCCGCTCTGTACGGGCGCACTGTTTGCCAGCAGACCCAGCAGGCGCGCCGCCTGCTGGATGACCTTGACTCCGCCTGCCAGCGGATGGGACGGGACACAATAAATGCTGAGAGGGCACGTCGCCCGTCAGTGTAGTGACAGGCGGCGCGTCCTTTCCTCAATAAATGCAGGGGCTGCACAACTTTACGTCAGGCTCGGCCCGATAGCTTATGTCATGGGCCACAAGCAGCGGGCCTCCGCCTGAGCGGGAAGTGGAGAGCAAGGCCCGGACACATGTCAGCACCGGACCCCTGCTCATACCAGGGTCCTCCTCGTTCCGGGATCCTGCTGGGGTTCGGACCTATCCGGAGGCTCCATACTTATATGTA
Organism: Zea mays; assembly: GCF_902167145.1. Lineage (NCBI taxonomy): Eukaryota > Viridiplantae > Streptophyta > Magnoliopsida > Poales > Poaceae > Zea > Zea mays. The sequence goes on along the minus strand of NC_050096.1, from coordinate 66,587,252 downwards.
TAGGGGTCCGGTGTCCTTCTGTGGTGGTCCGGACTTACTGGGATATATTGTCTCTCCTTGCCACGTGGCGCCCTTTGTCCTGCCCATGTGGTGGGGTCAGGCGCCATCCCCCGTGTGGCTAGGAGTCATCGCATGGGCGCGACGTCTTCATGCTGTAGAAGAGGGTACCCCTGATTTAGGGTACCGACAAATACGTTCTGAATATTTTTAGCCCCTTCAACCAAACATGGTAGAGACTAAGTTTGAATCACTCAACTAAACTTTAGGGGAACACATCGTGTGCTCAAAGGGGGTATCGTGCTCACATACACATTTTAAATCTAGAACATCCATTTAACATCCAACAGTAATAGCTAATTTTACGAGTAACACCTCTCAGCAGAGAAGGGAGGTGGCATAGATTATTTATAAAATTGGCGTTGTTGTTAGATATAAGATAGACGTTCTAGATTTAAAATGTGCATGTAAGCACGATACACCTTTAAATACAGTGTACATTACCAAACTTTAGTCCCTATATAAAAAAACAAAAGAGACCATATACATATACCTAGCGCCAGCGGTGCCGCACTGGGAGCGCATGAGCTGCTACTGCCAATCATCTTTTATCCAGACTAGATCCACGTCTTGACTACGTTTTTAAGGATGGAACTGTCAACTGTGCGGCATGGGCAGCTAACATTTTTTTTCCTAACCTGGATCCAGGTTGACTAACGTTTGGGTTTCAACCGTTGAGCGAAGCGAGATGCTGCTACTGACAGCTTGTTTGCTAGATTAGAGGGTGTTTGGTTCCCAACACATTTAGAGCCTACTCAATTCCCCAAATCCATGTGAAGAAAAATTTAGAGTATTCGGTTAGGCTGGGATTGAAGTAAAATTGGAGGAGATTAAATCACTTACCAGTCAAAAAATAAATAAGAAGGTAATTTAATCCTCTCAATTCACTTGGATCCATGAGCAACCGAACAAGCCCGGTAAAATTCGTTCTAATCCTCAATTCTCCTTTAGAGATTCGAGGATAGTGAATCAATTGAACACACTTCCAAGATTTGTTCTACTTTTGGAAGACCTTATGTTATATTTCTGGATCTCAATTTTTCATATATAAACGTAACTAACCTATCTCCTTTGTAAAGGATTTTTTCATAATGACCATGAAGAGTTGCTCCTACAGTGGCCAAATAAGGCTTAGCTTCTCTTAGAACAAAGGAGTCCAAATTAACAATGAAAATTTGACCAGATTTTTATGTGTGATTTAAATAGGCATAAAAATTTTCACAAATAAATTGTGCAAGGTGAACTTGTATGAATCCATGCGCTTCAGATTATTAGCCTGGAGTTCGCCACCAGTAGTATAGCCAACCCTACCCTATAACGCCAATCCCACAAGCCTCTTATTCATTCCCATTCGATCGTAGTGGCGGAGTAAGTCAAAATAAAAAACTCACATTAGGTTTATGGATAATTAGGCTCGAACAGATGACTTCCACCACGTCAAGATGACACTCTACCGCTGAGTAAGCAAATTCTGTTAGTACTATCTCTGTTCTCGAATATTTGTCGTCTGTTAGTTTATTTTTAAACTAAACCGCCACAAATACAAAAGAACAGAAGGAGTACATAAAAATAAATAAATAACCTAAACTAACCTTCTCAGTTTTCCCCTTTTTTATTTCTTCTCCTCCTCTCACTCCATGTCGAGTCCAGCCACGACTAGGGCTGGACAAAATATTCGTGAGCTCGCTCAACTCGTAGTCAGCTTGTCTCGGCTTATTTCAATTTTGTCACGAGATGAGCTAACATCTTGGCTCGGTTAGTTAACGAGCCAGCTCGACACGAGGTCGATCCAGCTCGTTAGCTCGAATGAGCTAACATTTATCAGCAAAACAAAGCCTATACTTGTATTGGATGAATTAATAAGTGGTGGACTATGTTAATTTAGGGTTTAAATGATGTGATATATGAAATTATGAGTATTATTAGTCTTTTCTAGTGTTAAATTAGTATGAAATTAACTAGCAATTGATTATATTGTTATATACATACATGTATATTATTTTTTGTTATAGCTCACGAGCTAAACGAGCTAGTTCGAGCTCGTAAACGAGCCGAACCAAGCTGGTTCTGCTTGGTTGCTTAACCAATCGAGCCGAACCAGCTCGTTTAAAATGACCCAAGTCTCACGAAAAACCCAAGTTCGGTAACCCCCCAAGTTTCACTTGCTTCGTTGTATTTATCGTCCTTTTAACATCACATTCACCCATCACGTTAAAATGACCAAGTATCATTCATAAATACAACGACAAAGCAAGTCCGGTAAAAAAACCAAGTCTCACGAAAACTGTGAATCATTGGATTTGTGTCCGCTGCCTCCAAAAACGAATATATTGTTGATAAAGTTAGTAGCACTTTCATTCTGTAATAAAGAATAAAGTCCATTATTAGAGAATACATTATGAGTTATATCATTATAAGTAACAATTAAATATAGGTATTAAGATCTAACAAACTAACCTGTCTTTAGATGCTACTACCACTTATGAAGTGATTTGGTGTATGTTTGCCATATTTACTCCTAATCTCTAGAATATAAAAGTTCAAATATATTAAATAGCTAGAATTGAATATGTTCAACTAGAACAGAGTATAGTTCTATTCACTAAATTTGTACAAATAAACCTAGAAATTGCTAGGTTTACCTAGATTACTAAATGTATCTAGAATCAACTAAGTTAAACTATATTGGCTAAATTAAACTAAAATTGCACAAGTTCATCAAACCTCAACTCCACAAGATCTAAACTATGACAACAACGATGGCTGTGGCAGTAGTCTCACCAGACTTGTTCACCACAACTCCATGTTGTGCAAACAATAGAGGTTATCTAAGACAACTTTAACATGTCTATATATGGTGACCTCTCCCATTGAAGCACATATCCTGCCATAAGGTGGACGATAAGAAACAAAAAGAAGAGTGTCATATATAGAATGAACTAATCTAAATAATAAAAGATGTGCATACCATCACCAGTTGGCACAATTAGAAATTTTCCATCTGCACGTGTGGGCACCTAAAGAGGTGTGATTACATAACTCTTCCTAATATGCTTCCACATAAATTCTGAACAATTAGCGAAATCACCCATCGAGTCCTCATCATTTGCTCTCCACCCTCATACTTCGTCTCTCCACCCTCGTTCTCCTCATCTATGCCATGTGATCTTTGAAGTGCTTCCTTTCTACATCTCAGCGATGCTTGAAAGAACTCCCCTGAAAAAGGTTCTTACTTGCCTTGCTCACTCTATTCATGAATCTCTTTAATTTGTTGCTTTCTTGAACCTACCACTCACCCTATTTAGTGAAATAATAGAAGTTAGTCCAATAATTATATAAATACCATTGAGGAACATAGTAAAAACTAAATAATACATTAGGAAATAAGTTTTACTTGCTTGTCAAAATTCATCAGGATCATGATCAAGTAATCCCGTCTATCCCAAAATAGACCACCTAAATATTTTCTTTATTGGTTATGATTTCTATTTCTAGATAACAGTGGCATCATCGTGGGTCAACTAAAGAAAGCTTCTGTGGGGCCCATGCACAGTTCCTATGTCAAGTGTGTGTTGGCACTCAGCAAAGGTGACCATTTACCGAGTGTCGTGGGGCCATAGCACTTGGCAAACCATGTTTACTGATGGCCTGACATGCTTCGTTCCGTGGCCATAATACTCTGCAAACCTAGTCGTCCTTCATACGAATTCATGAAACTTCTATGGAGATTCTTTGGTTTGTACATATTGTACGTGTCGGGGAAAATACCCCTAGGACCTACCGGTAAGGGAGAGCGCGCGAGGGAAGAACCTCAGGTTGTGAGGGGCCACCCGTTAGTGAGGATACAAGGGAATTGTCTACCTAGAAAGCACCCACCTCTAGATAAACCCTGCGGCACCGAGCCTAGGTTCGGGTGTGGCAGAGTAGCAGAAGGGGGGCTGGGCGAACCAGAGAGAATCCACTCGAGTGGGCTCCTCGCCTGGTCTGAGATCGACCCATCGTATGTAGCCGATCGCATTAACTATGCCTGACATAGGGCTACAGCAAGGAGCCGATCCGCCCCCACTCATGACCTGCGTAGCCCCTCGTCTTACCGTGCACTCATGACCTGCGCAACCCTCTGGTCAGCGGTGCGCTCATGACCTACGAGCCCCCTCGACCTACGGAGCACTCAAGACCTATCAAGCCTAGGCCTGAGAGCATGAACCATCCACAGAACCCGCAACGCGACAAGGCACACAAAGACCCAGGCTAGGGGTCGGCATGGCGTGGAGATGTAATGATCGCGCTAAGGCCCATGCCAGCAGTCTTAATGAGCACATGTAAAGTCGACAAGGCGCATACGGACAAGTCGCTATGCCATGGTAAAGGCGCTTGGTTTTACCACAGAGTAGTGGCTCCTTCTCAAAGGGGCCACCGACCCCTGCCTTCGTCTATAAAAGGAGGAGGTGGGTCACGAGGGTAAGGAGGCTGATAGACGGAGCTGAGCTGGTGAAGCCCAGACGAACCAAGACGAACCGAAGAAGACTCAAGGTAGAAGACACGCGTTCGAAGAGACCTGGAGGCCGGAGCCAAGCCTTAGTGTAGGACTCCAGTTTCGTAGTCTTTAGGGCCACCCCCTCATAAGAGACTTGGGGAGCCTTTCCACCCTCTCTCGCCCGCTTGTAACCCCTACTACGAGCATCGAGCAACAGAGGTGCCGCTAGCGCGAGCCGCCGAAGACTGGATGTCTAGACGTTCTACACGAAATAGTATAAACCTGCGCCCACCGAACACACTGTCCGAAGCCCAGAACGCGCACATAGAAATTTACTTGTCGGAGGTTCGAAACACAAATAGTACGTGACAACTTTCACAGAACATTGACAATTTTACCACAACCTCTACATATGATATCATGACATCTCAACAAGTTTCATGATTTTCTGACTTCATTTGCTTTTAAACAATTTGAAAACAACTGTATCACAAGTTCGTGTTCATGTTTCGTAGACAGGATGTTCGAAATTTCTGGTCTGTTCTTGATAAAGGTTTGAACTTGTGCTTAATAACATGAATATCATTTTTGCATCCATTATCTTCTATTATTTGAATAACTTGCAGTTCAAATTTGAAGTATCCAAAGAAATTCAATGAACTGAAATAATTTTACCAAATATATCAAAAACTTAGAGAAATGTGCCAAAATTCCATACGTAGGTATAGATACTGTAGGAACACGATAGAGAAAGTTTGGAGGGCAAAAAGAAAAAAATGAAATGAACTTTGTCGAGTATCTCTAGGTGACACTTGGCATAGCATAGTTAACGACCGTTAGGTGCCGTCAGCTGCTGACACCGCTTTGCCGAGAGTTAAACACTAAAAAAGCATTATCTATGGAGAGTTCCCACCACTCAGTACAAAATATCTTTGTCGAGTGCCTTATTATGCCGAATGTTCGGCCCTCGGCAAACACTATCTTTACTGAGTGTGATGTTTTGGCGAGAGTGGCACTCGGTAAACACTATTTGTGCCGAGTACCGATATATTGCGCTCGGCAAACGTCCGAGCACTCAGCAAAAAGCGCTCTTCGGTAGTTTGTGCTGTTTGTTTGCCTCTTAATTTATTTCAGCTGTATTAGAGCAACTCCAACAGGGACCTTATATAGAATGGTATTTTAAAATAAAGGGCTTTCTCTAGAAAAAACACCTCCAACAGGAGCCTTATTTTGCAAAAATTTATCAAATCCTTTTAGGACCCAGCCCATCGGTCCTTAGTTTAGGACTCCAACCAACCGGCCCTATTCCATCTTCCCACGTCGACAGACTCGCCGGAAACTTCCAATCGAGTGATCCCTTCCACGCCGCCGCTACTATTCTTCTACTCTACAGCTTGCCGTTCGCCGGAGCGGATGAACGCCAGACCCTCTTCTCCTCCGCGTCCGCGGCCACTGGCCAGGAATCATCGATCTGGGTTGGCTGCTGCTGTAGATGTGATCGGTGGGGTGCGAATGACGGCAGGTGCGACCCGTGCGTCATCTGATCTTGCGTTCAGGCGTCGAGTGACGGCTACCAATGGTGATTCTCGTTTATCGGTGGCGGCGACGACATACCAGTCCACTTCACCGGCGGCGGCTACGTATGAGGCATCTTTGCCAGTTGTGGATGACTACAGGTACCATTCTTTTTGTTCAGTGATTGTTCTCATTCTACCATCGTTTGCATTGACTGAACCATCATCCAATAGTTTGATGTATGGCCGTACAAATTATGACTGTATCTGAACTCCCGAGATTATCAAGATCATGACATTGTTATTTATAGCAGTATAAACTGCTAGACAGTGCAAGTGTTTTTCCATTTTCCCCAGTCTATGCCACTCAATTTCAATTGTTTTGCAGCACAATGCAATCTGGTTATTACACCAGTCTACTGAACCAAGACCCTGAAAATGTTTTCATTTTTGAGGAAAATATGGACAATGCAAATGAAGTCATGGCATCACCCGCATCAAATTGTTTGAATTCACAATCAAAATCTAGAGGTCGTTCTAAGAATTTTAATGAACCTGAAGACATTTTGTTGATATCAGCATATCTCAATATAAGTAAAGATGCAATTACTGGAAGAGATCAAAAGGATGGTAGATTTTGGGAGAGAGTTGAGAAGTACTTTCATGTCAATAAAACTTTCGAGACAGATCGCAATTGGTCTTCGCTGAAACATCGATGGAGTATAATTCAGAAAGAGGTGAGTATTTTTCAAGGTTTCCATGACAGCATAGAAAGGAGGAATCAAAGCGGAAAAACAAGCAGTGATAAGGTAAATTACACTTGTATAAAAACTACTACTTTGAATTTTACATTTCATATAAAGTTTTTGAGTTTTGTTTCTCACTGTTGTGTATGTAGTTAGCTGAAGCAAATGCAATGTTCCATGAAATGAAAGGAAAGGCTTTTTCGTTGTTCCATGCATGGAACATTCTCAGGCATGAACCAAAGTGGACTGAAGATAAAGTATCCAAGGAAGGTCTAGGATGTAACAATGCCATTGGTGGAGCTCAGCCCAATGCTCAAAGGCCAACAGGTAGAAAAGCTGAAAAGGAGAATATGAAAGAAAAAAAGCGCAGGGATGATGAAGCTGATCCTTTCATTGAAGAAGTTAAAAAAATGAGAGAGTCAAGGGAACAAATTGCGATGGGAAGAAAAGATCGTGATGATAAGTTAATTGAGCTTGAAAACAAAAAACTGCAATTGGAGCAAGATCAACATGACGAGAAGATAATGACAACCGACACCAGCAATATGGATGATCAGGCAAAGAAGTACTTTAAGTTGATGAAAGACGAGATTTTAGCTCGTCGTTTCGGAAGTGGGTAGTCATAGATGTTTTGTTTATTTACAAATAGGATAAGACTTTATGAAATTTGTATTAAGACATCTTGCAGCACAATGAATAAAAGAGTGATATTATGGACTACATATGTCTGACTGAAATCTCTATAGCGCGCAACTATGGACAGATCACATGTATGGACATGTATGGCTCTGTTCACTTTCTATGGCGCGCATGTTGAAAAGCTATTGCTTTCATACAGGATGCAAAAAGGGAAACAAAAAAATTACAGGATAAAAACTGGCAAGACTTTAAACTACTGATCTCCTTTCCGCTCCCATAGATGTTCAACCAAATCTCGCTGTAGTTGGTTGTGCAATTTAGGATCTTGGATTTCTTTATGCTTCTTCAAGAAGAATGAAAATTTTGAAGTCCCTTCATGTGAAACCCAGCCACTTGTGTCATCATCTCCCTTGTCATAGGGTGCCTCTTGGCGACCTAATTCACGTTCGTCTTCAATTATCATATTGTGCATTATTATGCATGCTTGCATAATGTCTCTTAGAGTTGCTTCATCCCACATTCTAGCAGGAACTCGTACAATGGCGAAGCGAGCTTGTAATACTCCAAATGCACGTTCAACATCTTTTCTCTGAGATTCTTGAGCTTTAGCAAAATTTCTGTCCTTCAAATTTACTGGGGCCTTGATTGTTTTCACAAATGTGGACCAAGTTGGATAGATTCCATCTGCTAGATAGTAACCCTGATTGTAATTGTGCCCACCAATTGTATAGTGAACTGTTGGGGCCTCGCCTTGTGCAAGTCTGTCAAAAATAGGAGATCTATGCAAAACATTTATATCATTAAGTGATCCTGGTAGTCCAAAGAAAGCATGCCATATCCATAAATCGGTAGATGCCACTGCCTCTAATATAATGGTTGGTTCCTTCACATGACCACAATAACTGCCTTGCCACGCTGTAGGACAATTCTTCCACTTCCAATGCATACAATCAATACTACCAAGCATTCCCGGAAATCCACGTTGTTCACCAATGTTAAGCAACCTAATTGTATCAGCTTTATTTGGAGCTCGCATATATTCTGGTCCAAAAACCTCACAAACAGCCCTCACAAACTTTCGTAAGCACTCAATTGCAGTGCTTTCCCCAATCCTCAGATACTCGTCAACATAATCTGCTAGGACTCCATAAGCTAATTGCCTAAATGCTGCAGTCACCTTCTGCAAATAGGAAAAACCACTGACACCAATAGCATTTTTTTTCTGAACAAAGTAGTTATCGTGTTGTGCTACTTGTTCAGCTATCCGAATGAAAAGAGGTCTTCTCATCCGAAAACGTCGACGGAAAAATTTCTCAGGATATGTTGGATGTTCAGCAAAGTAGTCTTGATATAATTTCATATCATTCTCAGCTCTACTCCGATCATAGACCTGGTGTCCAAAAACTGAACCTCGACGTCTTTTATACTGCTTATTCTTCCTCTTCTTGTACTCACCCATCATAATAAGCATGTCATGGTCAACTTCCTCGTCTGACTCAGTATCCTCAAGGTGCATTATTGATCTCTTCATTTCAGACATTGTTCTACAATGCTCCAAACGAGTGGGACATAATATATTATTAATCGAAGAGGGAACTACAATAATGCATATTTCAATATGTTCAGTAATTGAAAAATTAGACTATAAATTCTGCACTAACATTGCATATTTCGATATATGCAGAATTCAAGCACGTACAACATAAACTATGGATTACCAATTCGGTACATCAAGCCATGTATTTAGGTGTACCAGCCAAAATACTTCTACATGATAAAAGGCAACAGAGTACTGCTAGGGTACCATTGATTTCCTGACCTGAGGTGTTGAGATCTAGCTTGAGGACAACACGATGGATCGAGGAGGAGAAAATCGTGCTGGTAGGACGTCTCTGTAGACGGAGCGGCGTCGTGATGCAAATCTACCGAAGGGATGAGCAACTGGTGGGGCGACGTGATGCCAGCAGTAGATGATTTCAGAGGGCGGGAATCAGGCGCTTGGGCGCGGGAAGAGTGAGCGCACACGACTAGAATGGCGGCAACAACAACTAAAAACAGAATATACGTGATTTGAGGCCCAAGCATTGGAGATCAATATTTTTTCGAGCCCTAACTGAAACAAGACATTAACTAATACGAATTTTAGGGACTAATTTTAGGGCTCAGCGTTGGAGTTGCTCTTATATAATTTGGAGGGCAAACAAACACATACAGCGCAGCCCAAAACTCTCTTTAGCAGTAATATATAGTAAAAAAATATATTTATTAGCTCTATCTAATTTGATCCAAACTTATTACACTATTTTCAGCGCCGTTTCTAGATGCGTCATTGTCTAAGCATGAGCGGTGTTGTAAAAATGTTTCTCTGTAGCTTCTTTTCGAATCATGACACATATTCACCTCTATCATGCAGCTTGTTGATTTTGACTTTTTTTCTCATCTGATTTGATCGTGCTGGGGCAAAAAAGCACCCCCGATTATTTTAGTAGATATATACATGTCACGAATATAAAAGAATATGCAGAGAAACTTCTCATCTCAGCCGGATTTTCCCCCTTTTCGGCTCGTGGTCGTGGAGCGTTAAGAAGCCGTCCCAAACAGGCATCGAGTATTCTTCCAAGAAAGAACCTTTATTAAAATATTAGAACTACTTTACTGTACGTCAATGCATGCATGTGCAAATGGCTGCTACGCGCCTACGCTGCAGTCGTAGAGACACTATAAATAAACACCAGGTTCCATTCGTCTCTGCAGTCTCACCCACAAGAGACACAAACCTAGCGCAACAAGCAATCGAAAAAGAGATTTGGCTACAACCAATTAACCATATTGGCCAGCAGTGTACGTGGGAACGATGGCCCTCATGCAGGAGAGTAGTAGCCAGGATTTGCTCCAAGCTCACGACGAGCTCTTGCACCATTCCCTGTGCTTCGCCAAATCGCTCGCGCTCGCCGTGGCGCTAGACCTCCGCATCCCCGACGCGATCCACCACCACGGGGCCGGCGGCGCCACCCTTCTCCAGATCCTCGCCGAGACTGCGCTCCACCCAAGCAAGCTTCGCGCCCTTCGCCGCCTCATGCGCGTGCTCACCGTCACGGGCATCTTCAGCGTCGTCGAGCAACCACCAGCAGGTGGTGGTGATGATTCAACCGTCCACACGTCGGACGACGAAGCTGTCGTCGTCTACAGGTTGACGGCAGCCTCCCGCTTCCTCGTCAGCGACGACGTGAGCACGGCGACCTTGGCTCCCTTTGTGAGTCTGGCGCTCCAGCCTATCGCTGCCTGTCCGCACGCCCTGGGTATCTCCGCGTGGTTCCGGCAGGAGCAGCACGAGCCGTCCCCGTATGGCCTGGCGTTCCGCCAGACCCCAACGATCTGGGAACATGCTGACGACGTAAACGCCTTGCTGAACAAAGGCATGGCCGCGGACAGCCGCTTCCTCATGCCAATTGTGCTGAGGGAGTGCGGCGAGACGTTTCGTGGGATCGACTCGTTGGTTGACGTCGGTGGTGGCCATGGTGGCGCCGCCGCCACCATCGCCGCCGCCTTCCCCCACCTCAAGTGCAGCGTGCTTGACCTCCCGCACGTTGTCGCCGGTGCTCCGTCTGATGGCAACGTGCAGTTCGTCGCAGGCAATATGTTTGAGAGTATTCCACCTGCAACCGCTGTTTTCCTCAAGGTACCATCCGTCGTCACCGCTCCCTCCTCCATTTCTCATTGTGTTTGCATTTTGAGATCCATGTCAAACTTCGAAGTTTTGACTATCGTTTTGTCTTGTCTTGGGCGAAATGCCTCCCCCGTCCAAAAATAAATTAAAATTTTATTTTACAGTATAGATTAACGATATCTATAACACCGAACATGTATACTATAAAAATATATATTTTATGATGTATCAACGATACTAATAATAATGCTATATTTTAATAGATTTGTTTGACTTAGAACAACTCTGTAATTTAATTCAGACTATGTTTTGTAGTGATTCAGATCTAAATTCCCTCATAAATATTTTGGATAATCAATTAGAATCAGTTTATAAAACCGTTTGGTTTGTAATATTTCCACAAAATGCATTTTATATAAAAAATCGTATAAATGAAAATAAGCTTCAGAAAAATCCTGAAACTAGAAGTAAATAGTTTTGACATCATATACATACATGTTATTATCTTTGAATCCAAACACCAAGAACCCTTTTCTTCATCATCTATCAATTAACTTAATGAAATCTATGCCAGAAAACTCTACATGACTGGGGTGACGATGAGTGTGTCAAGATATTGAAGAATTGCAAGCAAGCCATATCTCCACGGGATGCAGGTGGGAAGGTAATAATCTTGGATGTGGTAGTTGGATATAAACAGTCAAACATAAAGCATCAAGAGACACAAGTTATGTTTGATTTGTATATGATGGCGGTTAACGGAGTTGAGCGTGACGAGCAAGAGTGGAAGAAGATCTTCACTGAAGCTGGATTCAAAGACTACAAAATTCTACCCGTCATTGGTGATGTATCGGTCATCATCGAGGTCTATCCTTGAATGCTTTGTGAACAAAGGCCTCCATAATAAACTGAAGACCAAGAAGGTGTTGATAGTATATTATGAATTGTTATTTGTCCTGTACACTTGATTCTTTGCGTATTTGTAATGACAAGTTGAGTAATTGTGTTTTTGTTAATGTGGTGTTATGAAGCGCATTTCAAGTTACAAGCGTACCAGTGGCGGACCTAGAAAACTTCAAAATCCTGGGCATTTGATTTGCGAGATAGACCTTGCCAATTTTTACTCATGCCAACCTACATTTTGCTCCTTGAATACGTATACTTGTCCACAACATACGATAGACGAGCCCGGACAGCTACACATGGTAGCCGAGCGTTGAATTCGCCACTACCTGGACCGGTTGTACTTACTCCTAGCATCCCTCTAGAACCATATATCATCCCCACAGACCAACACGAGTCTTTTGTGCGCACTTTGTCCTCACTCATGCGCACCGAGAAGATTTCCTAGTCGTTCACCCATCCCAAGATTGCTCTAGGCCAAGCACGTTTAACCCCGAGGTTCTTTCGATACAGGCTTCCGACAAAGAATATGCACCTTGTTTCTATGAGTACTCTATTAATTCTATTAAGCCTTGGGCCATGATATCACCATCCACTAGGGCCAGAATATCACAATCCACCTCCCTTAGAAGACCGACGACCTCGTTGGTCAACCCCAAGCCAGGAACCTCCCCTCTTGGCCATGTCTATGTGTCCAGTGTCATCATATGCCATGGAATGTGATACTCTGGGCCCACATGCGCCATGCGCCATATGCCCGAACCTCTAGCCCACACACGCCCGTGAAATCACGAGGGTTGGCTCTGATACCATTTGTAACACCCCATACACTCCCGGACGAGTGGTACTTACTCATGATAGATCTCTAGGGTCATATATCATCCCCACAGACTAACATGGGTCTTTTATGTGCACTTTGTCCTTACTCATGCGCACCCGAGAAGATTTCCTAGTCGGTCACCCATCCGAGGATTGCTTTAGGCCAAACATGTTTAACGCCGAGGTTCTTTCGAGACAGTCTTTCAACAAAGAAGATGCACCTTGTTAATATGAGTACTCTATTAATTCTATTAAGCCTTGGGCCAGGATATCACCATCCACTCGGCCAGGATATCACACTCCACCTCCCTTAGAAGACCGACGTCCTCGTCGGTCAACCCCAAGCCAGGAACCTACCCTCTTGGCCACGTCTATGTGTCCAGTGTCATCATATGACATGCCATGTGACACTCTGGGCCCACATGCGCCATGCGTCATATGCCCGAACCCCTAGCCCACACACGCTCGTGAAACCATGAGGGTTGGCTCTAATACCATTTATAACACCCCATCCACTCCAGGACCACTGGTACTTTCTCATTATGGCTCTCTAGGACCATATATCATCCCCACAGACTAACACGAGTTTTTTGTGCGCACTTTGTTCTCACTCATGCGCACCCAAGAAGACTTCCCGGTCGGTTACCCATCCCAAGATTGCTCTGGACCATGCACGCTTAACCCTAAGGTTCTTTAGAGACATGCTTCAGAAAAAGAAGATGTACCTTGTTGGTATGATTACTCTTATAATTCTATTAATTCTTGGGTCAGGATATCACCATCCACCGGGGCCTGGATATAACATCGGTGTTGTGCGACCTTAGGCCCCTCCATCTTTGAGGCGATGTGATGGTGGTGCTGGGGAGAGTTATCTCTGAAACCTTGCTAGTTTAAAGTACTTGCATGGGTTGGGCCAAATTAGGTTTTTGGCAACAAGTATATGTCTACTTGTTGAGTTGATCTGCATTATGACATCTACGGACTTCAATGAGTATACCACATCTTCGATCAGTCTAGAGTGATTTTCACAGTAAGTTAAGATAAGTTCCTCACTCATGTTTATGTTAGATGCGTTCAAGATAGATTTAATTATTCTAGTATGTAGATATGCAATTATTTTCTACATATGGTTTACCTATTATTCATGTAGTAATTACTTTAGGAATTAATTTAATCTTAAAAACACCTACTCCTTCCGTTCTTTTTTATTTGTCACGTTTAAGTTTAAAAATGAACTAGCGGTCGACAAGTATCCGAGAACGGAGGTAATAGTTTTCTAACACGATGAACATATTTGAGTTGACTAAGGGTGTGGATGATACTTCTAGGTAGGGCTGAAAAAAGCTCGAGCTCGACGAGCCGGCTCGAGCTCACAGTGGCTTGGCTTGGCTCGGCTCGACGCTTAGAATGAGCCCGAGTCAAACCTATTTTTTGGCTCGTGAAAAAAGCGAGTCAACTCGGCTCAGCTCGATGCGGCTCGCGAGCTGGTTCGTGGCTCGATCTAACAACAATTTATTGCATAAAATCCTAATTAACATATAGTGTTAGTACCCAACACGACATATTTAATGGCGACATTCTCATTAATACGTCTGTGTGGACAACCGACACAGTCAGCCCCGACGTACTTACTTGGCTAAATACGTCAGTTAACCGGCGTACTTAAACTAAGTACGTCGATCTATTAAATTTAGCTAAGTGTGTTAGTCTATTAGAATAAGAATGTCGGTTTCTGGCCAATTTAATCTTTATTGGTTTCTCTGTAGTGAAGTCAATTAAGCTGTATTAATCAGAGAAAACATGATTATTTCAGCCACATCAGTCCGTGCAAATATTTTATTATATTAGTGGCTTCAATATTTGAAGCCCTAAAATTAATATGAACATATGGAATAATACACAACTGACTCATAGCTTCGGTTAGATTTTTTTGTTTTTAATATGCACTTAAAATGTAAGACTAATTGATTAAAGCTCTCTTCCCAACTAATACTAATTAAAGGTATTAATTCTTTAGAACAGTCTAGGATTCGCGCGAGCAGTTGCATCGGGTCCAAGTTGAATTCAAACAATCGAGACTAGAGCCAATACAAAACAGAAGATTGAAAAAAATATATATACACGTACTACACATGCTTGCCTCATGTGTCTAGGGTAGCTAGTTGTGTTCAACTCTGGATAGATACAGATGAACGAACGAACAAGCAGGAAACTCGATCGTATCTCAAATAATAATAATAATAATAATAATAATAATAATAATAATAATAATAATAATAATAATAATAATAATAATAATAATAATAATAATATGTATGTTCAAGCAGCTAAGAAAGCACGCGGAAAGGAACGCCGCGCGCCATGCATGCATCATCGGGAGATCTCCTTTCGTTTCAGCAAACCTTGGGCGGCGCTCGATCGAGGGCTGACCGCGCCATGACCTACCGCAGATGCCGACAGCCCGGCCGCCTCGTCGACACAAAAGCACAACGAACACATGCGTGTTGTCTCCACAAGTAGCAGTTCATAGATGGGTTAGTTAAGGCCTGCAACCATATGGAGCGAGGCTATCTGACAACCATGCAAAATTGATGTACGTTTACGGTGAAACAAATCAACTAGCAAGTTGTGTATCTGTTTATATATATATATATATATATATATATATATATATATATATATATATATATATATATATATATATATATATATATATATATATATATATATATATATATATATATATATATATATATACACTACTGGAAACAGTTGCTTTGCCGAGTGACTAGAAAACACTCGGTAAAGTTTTTGCCGAGTGTGACTCTCGAGAAAGAAGTCTCGGCGAACTGTATGTTGGCAACGGCTTCTTTACCGAATACTTTTTGTCGAGTATACGATTGCGGACAGCCCTTTGCCGAGCGTCACATTTTGTCAAGAGTGTGACACTCGGCAAAGCCTGCTTTGCCGAGTGTCTTTCTATGCCGAGTGTTTCGCCCTCGTCAAACGAGGTCTGTACCGAGAGTCTGAGTTCGTCGAAAGCGGCACTCAACAAAGAATGCTTTGTCGAGTGACGATAAAATGCACGATAAAGCGCCGAGCACTCGATATAGAGTCGGATTCCGGTAGTGATATACATGAAAGATCAATGAGCAAGCTAGCAAAAAGTGCGTCTAGAATTAATAGAGCATGCGACAACAACCAATAGTAAATATTTGTCGCAACGGTATCTATATCAGCCAACCTTTCTAAAATTGACTAGATCTATTATGCAAAACATTAGCAATGCTTGTATCTCCAAATAAGTTTATTAGAAAATATATTATAAATACTACTCCATCCGTTCACAAATATATGACGATGTTGATTTTTTTTCTAAAACTTTCACCAATCGTGTTATTCAAAAAAAATCTTGAGTTATTATTTATTTTGTTGTTATTTGTTACATTACTTAAGGTTATTTGAGTGTGACTTGAAAATTTACATTTTCGAGTAAATATTTTGAATAAGATGGGTGCTCAAAGTTTTAGAAAAAGGTCAAACACTTAAAGAAGAGTGCAACATGTTGGTGTCCAAGGACCGTACATCAAGACCAAACGGTCTCACATACTGTGGGGTGGATATCCCCCGGGTCCTCATGTACACTAAAACGCGTCCTAGGCCGTCTGACGGGTTTTCTTGTGGATCGTCCTACAGGATGGGCCACCTAAACGTAGCTAGGCTCGGCAGGTCTGGTCCGAGTCGATGAAAACCAATGCCCGAGCTAAGTGCTGAGGGGGCTCAGATGTATCGGGCGCTACAGTTGTGATCACCCAACAGGCTAAGCCCTCAGCGGTAGCTCGGTCGAATGGGCGAGAAGGACTCGGATGTGTAGGGATATAGTCTGCTACAAACCAGGAGATAAGCCAGTAGATACCAATTATCATATGTATGGGATAACTCTCCCTAGTCGCGTATATAAAGCCAGGAGGTACACCTACCATATCATCTCATCTTAGCCTTCAACACCAACAACTCTCAGCTTGTAATCCTCACATCAATACTAGAATCACCACAGGAAGTAGGGTATTACGCAACTCTACACGACCCGAACCTGTATAAGTCTATGCGTCACCCCGTCGTGTTACATAACGAACCATCGAGTCACGATCAATGACGCTGTCTCACCCAAAAGCATCACGTGGGTAACCCCATGGTCGTGGTCGGATCACAAATACCGACACATACCAATCACATTCTCAAAAGGTGACCTTCGTCTCAAGGATTATCCGCACAGAGACACCATCTCATGGTGCGTGGTCGAATCACACATGCATTCGAAAAATCTACCACTCCCAGATTTCCATCTCATGATGTTGCTATAGAAAATTAGCGCTAGATGCATCGACAACAAATGGGCCTAAACGATCCTAGCTATTATATGGTATGCTAGTGAACTCATACCCAAGTCAGTCGCTGCCTCCACAACACCTAATGGACACAACAACACCTTTAAGCACAGTTGGACCATCCAGTAACCCACCCCGGACAGTCTGGCACGTCGTCGGACCGTCCTATGACTTATCACGGACCATCCGATGTGCAGTATGTAATCTGACACCATGTTGACAACACGCAACCACACTCCACAGTATAGCAGTATTACCCTCCACAACCTTCGGTCCATCAAACCAAAGCAATCCCGCACCTAGGGTAGAGTACCACCCGACACATAGGGAAATAGAGGGGTTCCCACCACCACGCACCATAGATTACTCTCATACAGACAACCGACACAACAATGCCTGACCATCCAAGCTTCGTGTTTTCGGGGTCTCGTCCTATAACGCCGACAACTATGGATAAAATTCAAGAGATAGCCAAATTATTTCGAGATAGGTTAGGAATTAGCATGCCTAAGTCAGAGTCATCATATCGGAAGCATGATGATCACCGATTTGATACCATCACATACCCACAAAGGACTAGAATACCAGATCTCTCCAAATTTTCCGATGAGTGTGGTAGATGCACACATGAGCACATAGGTCATTTCTTAGTACAACTAGGAATTGGCCGATAGAGAAGCTTTCCACGTTTGTTTATTTTTTGTCCCTTACTAGTACTGCCTTCACATGGTATGCTGCCTTGCCACCTAATTCTATTAGCTCTTGGGGCGCGTTAGAATAAAATTTCTATGATCACTTTTACTCCGGGGAATATGAGTTAGCGAATTTATCATTTCTACAATAGGGATATGATGAATTAGTTAATGATTATATCCAGAGGTTCCAAAATACTAGAAACTGATATTTTAAAATTTAGGTCATAGATAAGCAACTAGCATAGTTGGCTCTCAATGGGTTGTGTCCATACTTGAAAGGAAAATTAGATGGTGCCTATTTTCGCTAGCTCATAAATTCAAGAGTAGTATCTACAATAGGGATATGAAGGCTAAAGCAAATAAATTCAAGAGTCGTCTTGTCATAATGAGCATTGTGACAGTAGTATCTCATATGACGAGCCAAAATAAGTATGTGTCGTTGAACTTATTTGTCCCGCTAAGGCCAAACTTCCGACTTGGTCTTCCCTACACCCGGTTAAAAAGAATCGATAAGGAGAAGTTAAGTTCATGTTCAATGTTGCCAAGTGTGACAACATTAAAATGTCTCACACAATTCCCTTGACGGAGGAGATGAAAAGGTGTGCTTATTGTAAATGGCATAACTCATTTTATCATGCCACCAATGATTGTAATATCTTCCGTCGGCAGATACATTCGGCTATAAATGAAGGTAGGTTGAGCTTTCAGGAAATACATATTTACAGGCAACATTTCCCTATCAACATATTAGACTTAGTAGATAAGAAAGTCTTAGTTTGACCGGATGTGGTCGATAAAGACAAAGGCAAGAACATTGTCATCGGTGATCCTCGCATAATCGATGAGAAAACTCACATTTGTTCCAAGAAAGAAATGTCCCAAAGGACTCCTGACGGGGAGGAGACTCCATGGGGAAAGCACGATCAGAAGCCCGATCGTGATTGCTTGTCCACCATGCGCTGGACGGTCTAGACACTAGGGTTAAACGGTCCGAACCACACATGGACGGTCCGAGAATGACCAGAGACACCCGCGACCCCTGACCATCAAACCACAACATCCAAAAAAGGTACGTGGACGCAAAATACATCTAAAGCATCTGGTTGGCTCCTTAGTGTTAGTCCTACTTTTGATCAACTTCTTTCTAAATACATACGTAAGAAGGTTGTTCCGCACAATCGGTCAACAAAAATATCAAGATCGTCCACAAAAAGGAAGCAATATGTGCAGGGGCAAAGGCCGACTAAACCGGCCCAAGAAGTAGTGCAACCAATGTTGCCTACTCATCAGTCTCTAGGGACGTCATGATACTTTCCACCGGTCTACTCATCGTTGATGTTTTGCGTTGCTCACGTGTGGGATAGTGCGGCAATGAATTTGTATTATGTGTATAGTCCATTTGTTTATTTGGGCTGGGGCACCATAGTTTTGTACCTTTTGACATATAACCAGATAGTCATGGTCGAAGAAGATACAATCCTAAACAACCTTTATGAATTAGAGCTCTATTTAATGGGCTATTTGGTTCAAAGAGCTGGTGACTTGCATCGGGCTAGAGTTCTTATTTCGGAAACAAGACGATTTGTGAAATCTATTGTTTCTCGAAAGACGATGGTAGTACACGTGCTTTTGGTTGGTGACCTCCACCAAAAGGTAGGGGCTTATGTTGAGCACTAAATCTAGCACCTGGACGGTCCGGCCTTATGGTCCGGACAGTCCGCAGGAGTAGGCCGAACGGTCCATGATTAGATTAATTCAGGCTAGGAGCGCTATTTGTCACCGTAGGTGAAGCTTCACCCACTCAGTAACAATAGATTATTACTGAAGACCGTTTCAGTAATTATCGATTATTACTGAAGCTAGTTCAGTAATAATCGATTATTACTAACTCGGTGAAGCTGACGAATAGTGTGTGTGTGTTTATACATTAGGTCTAGATGTAGCGTAGCCTTTAGCTTTCCCAATCTAAATCTTCACCTCCCTACGTGCTTTGGGTGGCCTACGGACCCAAAGCGGCCCTACGATCTCTCCTCCCCAATAGAGGTCCTCCCGGGAGACAAGATATACGTTAACCCGAGAACTCTCTGTGCCATTGCGAACAGTCCGACACCCTATCGTCGACGGTCCGATAACTTATTATGGACGGTCTGGCATCCGCTACCTCACAGAGCCGATCTCAAAGTCATGTATATTTAGCATCAGGGTTCACGATATTTGGCCCCAAAAAAAGATGCCGACAATATTAAACTTAGCACGTGAAAGTGCATTTTTTGCCGTACTAGCTAGAGAGTTAGCGCGGTGAACTAGATCAGATCTAGAAATTTATTGTTGGTGGAATTATTTTTAGAATTTCTTTTAAAATGGATTAAGAATAAAAAAAATCGCTGGGTGACGCACGCGGGATTTTGTAACCGAAGTTGGAGCAACGTGAGTAGGTGCTGTGGGGCCCATGGCAGTCGCACAAGAAGAAGTGCAAACTTGGACCTTATCTGTCGGCATTTTCGTGTAGAGCTGCAGCTTGCTTCATCCAATGGAACTAGGGTTTTCAATTTTACGCTTCATCCAATCCTTCATCCAATCGTCTATTCATTTTTTTAATTAAAATTTATTTAGAGCTCTATCATTTTGTGAAGAAAATCATTTAGATCGTGATCCATTACCACCCCTAAATGGAACACGCACTACCGGAATCGCGTTCTTGCCGATGTCTAAAACACTCGGCAAAGTCTATTTTACACTTAACAAAAAATACTCGGCAAATATTTTATCGGCAGACTAGAGTGCTGAACTCCTCCTGCTAGACTAGAGCAGAGCAACCTACAGCCTATCTAGTTTAGTTTTCTAATCCTGGGTCCTGGTTTACTAAAATGACAAGTCCTTGAATGCAACATGAAGCCTCGTAATTCCTACGCCTCTGCTCTCGGTGGAGTAGTATCGGACAACGCCGAGCACCATGCAGCAGCCATAACATGAAGCCTAAGGGCATGTACAGTCGTGTTTAATGTGGAGGCTCTTAAGGTGTTTAAGGGGTTATTTGCAAAAAAATCTTAGAGCCGTCTCTCCGCGAAGAGACGCCTCTGGCTCGTAAACCAAGTAGCAACAGACGCCTCATTTCCCACTGTACGAATTTGTCGTCTGTTCTATCGATCTGATGCTATACAAATACATTTAATTCTGTATTTATTAATAGACTACGTTTGTAGACACTCCATTGTACAATACAGTCTCTTGGTTGTCTCCTGTGCTTAGAGAACCGTTTTGGTGTCTCTCTACTGTACATGCCCTAATAGTGGCTTGGGATCTAAGAGAATTAAGAGGATTAAATTTGTTTCTGTTCAATTTTTTTGACAACCTTAATAAGTTAATATAGACTAGCAAGGGGTTTAATTTTATCTAAAACGACTCTTCAATCCACTCCTAAATTAATAAACCATGCGTCGCGAGACGCACACCCCTCGTTAATTGGTGCCGACGGGTGTGTTTTCTTCCCAAATATGCTTAGGCTGTCTCCAACCATTTACGTATTATATCTTCTCCTATCTAATCTGCTATTCAAATTTTACTATACAAACATTACAATATACAATACAACATAATATTTTACACGACTATATATATATACTAGATACAACCTTACTATCATGGATGTCACGTCCCATTGTCGTCTTTCGGGGACGGCTGGCGCCCCGTCGCGTTCCCATTACAGCGAACGTACGTGACCACGTTCCTATTTGAATATGTACGTATCATTATGTACTTGACGAGAGGGAAGATGCATGCATACAGTTAAGCAGACCGGGTCAGCGATTCTCTCCTCGATTATCCCGCCCACAAGACAACAGACTATTTTTCTTGTGTACGTCAATGGTCCAGTCGTGGAAGTATTAAAAAAATTACAACTAGCGATTTTTTTTTGTTTTTTGTAGACGGTCCACACGTACGGTGAACAGTTGGCGAGAAACAGTGTACATGCATGTAGACCGTGTCCGCGGTACGTACGTATTACACAAATTACGCATTTTTGTACTTTTTTAAAATATAAAACAAATCACAGTATAGTAGGTGCCAGTGGCACAAACAAGAATAGTAGTAGCTAGCAGGCTGACACCACCAATAGACAGTTGACACAAACAAAAACACATATATACATGCAGCATCACACCGTCTAGTTCTCAGCTTCTGAGTTCTGACACAATGAGTTGGAGTAGATCATAAACGACAGTAGTGCGGCATATATATGACATCACAATTCAGTTCAAAGGGTTCAAACTTTAAACACAAATAAATACGTCAACAAATAGAAATACAGCATCAAAGATCGATCACCATTATTCCATGTGCCGTTTTCTTGCAAACCGAGGGTTCGTTGGCAATGGCAGCACGGTGCATTATATTCCTGAAGCTGGTGACGACGTGGTCCAGCCGGCCAGTGGACGTACGAACGTCACATGGAACGGTGTGTGTGTGTGTGTGTGTGTGGGGGTGGGGGGGGGGGGGGGGGGGGGGTTCTGGCGGCCAGGCAGGGAGCGGGGTCCAGATGTAGCGTAGCTTTCCCAATATCAATTTTATTTAGGGATACGACCAATTAAGACACACAATCCAATTAATTAACGTATTTATGTTTATACATTAGGTTTAGCGTAGCTTTCCCAATCTCAATCTTCACCTCCCTACGTGCTTTGGTTGGGTGGCCTACGGACCCAAAGCAGCCCAACATGGTACAGCCAGTGGACGTACGAACGCCGCATGGAACGGTGGGGGTCTGGCGGCCAGGGAGCGGATCTGCATGCATATTATTATTGTATGTACGGGCGGTGCCGTCGGATCGGGACGGGAACGGGAGGGGGCGGCGTCTGCGAAAGGGAGGGGGAGTTCGCCATTTTCGAAGCTCCCAAAAACGGGCCGCGCGTCGCGGGAGCGGGAGGTCCACGCGCTGGGAAAATCAACATGGCGGGCGGGCGGGCGCGCAGGACAACGCCACGAGAGAAACGGGCCCGTGTGGTTCGTCCCTGCGTGTGGCAGGCAATGGCAGTCTGGCACCCAGCGGTGTCTCGTACCGCGTGCGCGCGTGAACGGCGTGGGCGCGGCGTTGGGTTGGGCACCGTGTGGGGCGCACCCGTCACGGGATACGTGCGGAGTAGGTGTTCCGACCAGAAAAAAGCGGGATGTTGTCTCAACTCTTATCTCTACTACACCTTGAGGCTCGAGCGAGGGCGTCCACCGACCTCACCGTGCCCCCGCTCCAGCCTCCACCCACGCCGTCTTCCTTCCTGCAATCCCGCCCCCGCCCGTGCCGTCTTCCGTGCATCATCCCGCCCGCGAGCCCGCGCCGTCTTCCCTGCATCTCGCCCTCAACCGCGCCGACTTTCTTCCTTGCATCCCGCGGCGACCCCGCGCTCCCATACGCTACCCATCCATCTCGCCGCTGATGGCGCCCATCGTGGGAGGCAGGGTGGGCGAGGTCGCGCGTGTGTCTCCGGTCGTGGTCGTTTCGTTTGGACCGACCGTGGGGCGATACTGTTTTCATCCTCCTGCTCTGACTTCTCTGCTTCATCTGATCCCCTCTCCCCCACCTGCCAGACTCCCCGCCGTCCACCGCTCGCCGCCCCCGGCTGCCATCCAACCGCCGGTACAGGGCTCATCCTCCCGGTCGCAGCCGTGTCCAGTTCCTTCACGAAGATAGGCGCGTAGACTGGGGAGCTGGAGCGAGGACAAGGAGACAAGGGAAAGGATGCAGCAGCTGCGCAACCGAAGCAGATGCACTGGGTGAGGGCCGACTCCTCCGACTTCGGAGGCGACCGTCCCGCCCCCGCAGGTATCCATCCAGCTCCTCCTCCTCCTCGCCGCCGCCGCCTCAATCCCGTCCTGGACGGAGTCTCACCCTACCCCTCTAACAAAGTAACGACCTCACGATTTTGCGATTTCGTGCAGCGGGCACACTGCGGTTATCTATCGTCACATGCACCCACCGTCACGGCTCCTCCTCCGATGCTTGCCTCTGACTCCCCGATTACTCCATGCGACTTCTTCCATGCAACATTCATCGCCCCTATGTGGCCTCCCAGTCACCAGCGCCACGACGCCTCTTGTGAAGAGGACGATTTGTACGGGTATGGGGGCATCGTCAATGAGTGGGGCACGATTGGGCTGTTGCTGCTCGAGGCGGCAGCCGAGCGGATTGTCGGGGATGGGGCCCTCGAGACATGGGGTGTCGCGGATAAGGCCACTCGTGTGAAGCTCTGCATGTTGGGTGAGGATCTTTTTGTGTGTGTGACAGTCCCCGGCTCCTTCCTCTCGCCCTCCGTAGCTCCCTCCCTCGCTCTCTATCTTTCTATTGTTTTTTCGCTTTTGCAGGTGTCCCTGTGGGGGTCCAGCGCGAGGGAGATCACACGCGCTGCACCACGCGGAACGTGTTCGAGGAGCGCCAGCTCCATAGCCACCTCCATCGTGTCGCCGTGGCTGCCCTCTCCATTCAGGTACCTCCCACGCCACCATGAAAGGTCTTCCGGGAGCACAGGGACAAAGAGCCCTAGGATTCCATCATGCCACCGGTAACCAGTCCCACAGCCAAAGATTTCTTATCTGACTCAACCTTCATGTTAGTTGTGGCCTTCCTTCTGAAGCGGGTCCGACAGAACGGAGGGCCCCAACCATAGCGGGTGCTCCTATTGCAACCAACTCAGATGTGAGTGTGAGTGGAAGTGGTCCAACCAGCGAAGCCTCTGGTCTCCAGCAACGCACCAGGTGATTGGAGCCAATGCCGGCACTCCATGACCAGCTAATTCGTCTGCTGGTTTGTTGTCGTCCTAATGGAAAGATTCATCCGAATACCTTTGTGATGATAAAAAATTACCAATTTTTTTATGCACCTAAATGTTAATAGTTCATACTTGTGCTGGTTTGATTCAGCCATTCAGGGTGTAGTAGTTGGGACAATCACATATCTTAGTAACTTGTATGGCATATGACTTGCATATATTCTTTTTTAGTTTTTTTCTGAATAAATGAATCTGATTCACAGTGATGCCCTATTTGTCTGCCAAGAATCAGTAAAGAGCATCACTGTGAATAACAATTTATTCACCTTTTCTAGATTTCATGAATGAAGAATTTGTGCATTTAATCCATTCTTTATTGTTATAGGTTCCAGATTAACTCCTTGTTGAAAGGGTGGTTGGAAGATACTTGATCTTGTAACAGGGAAAATTTATCATTTGAAATATTCTCTGCCAAAGAATGAAGTGTTTCAAGGCTTACACAAAGGTTTGACGACAGAGAAGAAAAGGCGTGTATTTGTACAGGTTATGGGTAAGAGTAATGTCAAATGCAATTGTTGGGTCTTTCATTAAACATGATATAATTTCTTATATAGGTACTCCCACCATTCATTGTTATTTGTTGCCGGTTAGTACAAAATTGAATAAAGTGGCGTCAAATAAATAAAAATGGAGGTAGTATACATTGTTATTGTGAAGTGTTTTTCCTTGCTATTCTACTAGGCAAGCAAGATCAACATGTTTTATGATGTGCCTACTGGCCATATCTAAACTATTCAGTGCATATATGTTCAAATCCACTAACACACATGCATTTCCATTTGAGAGGTAGAAGCACCACATCTATGGTATTAAGATCCTACATTTGTAGTGTACTAGGTTCCGCTCTGATGGTCAGGTTTTTTTCACTGTTCCATGTTCTCGTGATGGTCTACGTTATGGTTTCATGTGGTCGAGTACTGATATAAGTTTGGTCTTTTACAAGAAATGAAATTAAACTCTAGACCACTACTTTTCGTATTACTTTTGTCTTTTCCCTGCAAATGTTGTTTAATTACAAATAGTAAATAATTTCTGCTAAGAGCGGCAAAGACTGCTCGATTTTACTGAATTTCTGGAAATAAGGCGACAATATAACAAATAGTATTGTTCTATTTGCTCTGTTCTGGATTCATACGCGCCTGGAAGAGCTTGGAATCAGTTCGAACAATTTTTCAGAGGACAATGTGAGTTAGTAATTTAGTATGAAACATCAGCGTTTTGCAATATGGGCAAACATAACTTCCTGGTGGCGATCTATTTGACCTTGAAATATTGTTTGCAGGAGATTTGGCATTCTAGAGTAATTCAGTACTGGAAGCACTTGAAGTTCGAGATACAAAAGGATTCCTTTCGAAACGTTATGAATATGAGTGCTAACCTTGGTGGATTTGCAGCATCTCTGAAGAAAAGAATGTCTGGGTTATGAATGTAGTTCCTTTCACGGAATCTGGAAAGCTGAAAATTATATATGATCGTGGTTTAATGGGGACTACCCATGACTGGTAAGGTTTTTTTTGACATACTTCCCATCTATTTTTTTACTGTTTCAAGGTGGAATTTGCATCCCTAGAAATTAGAACTATTACATTTGTTTTGTCTTGTGCTATACAGATAAGAGTTTCATTGTGACTATAGTCTGCAATTAATTATCCATAAATAAATTCACAAATTGTTTTCTCATGGTTGTCCATATAAAATTCTTAACTCGTGTGGAAGGGAGTGATATTATCTTGTTTGATTTCTAAGATGCAACCGCGTGTAAACATGGTTTTTCAGAAATTGATGTAGTTTGGCTGTCATATTTTGGAATATGGATGTAGTGTTTGAGCCTTGAGGCCAATACTTCTGCCCATTATAAGATTACCTGCGTTGTTATTGTTATTATAATTAAACAAAACCGAGAAACATGGGTCCTCGCAAAAAATGAGGCCTGTCAACATATCTGATATAGGTGCCCCCATTCTGTTGCTTCTTTCCAGTTTTTAAGACCATTCTTTTCATTTCTAACCTCTTCACTACTGAAGAAATTTCTTGTGCATTGTCCTGTGTGTCTGTGTCTGCCTTACTTCCCGTTACACAGGGCTGGCTGATGCTAATTTTCCTTATTTATGACCTGTTTAACTGAAGGTGTGAATCATTCTCGACATACCCGCGCACCTACGACCTCCTTCATGCCTGGCTCCTGTTTTCTGAGATAGAGAAGCAGGGATGTAGCCTGGAGGATCTTCTGATCAAGATGGACCGCATCCTAAGGCCTTATGGTTACGCCATCATCAGAGACAAAGTTGATGTCGGTACCTACATCAAGAAACTTTTACCAGCGCTAAGGTGGGACGATTGGACGTTTGAGATGAGGCCTAAGAAAGATGCGCTCACGACAGGTGACGAAACAGTCTTGATCGTGAGGAAAAAGCTCTGGAATCACTCGGTGCAAGATCTGTCGTAGCAGCCGTTTCTCTTGTTTTGATCCTAACTGTAGCTAACTCTACACCGGCGTTGTCCTAATCCTCAAATGTAATGTAGTATTCGACGCCTTCTGTTTTCTCATGTGGTGAAATGTCAACAGTAGATTTAATATCAGCTTCAGACACAGGCTTCAGCCCTTTTGATATACATATTACATAGTCAGTATAGTTCTCTTTCTTTACTTTTTTATAAATCCGATTCTCCACTTTGTTCTGTGAATAATATTTTTTCGCAAAACTCTTGCGTTATTCACTTTGTCAGTGGCTCAACTGTCACACCCAGATTTTTGGTCGGTAGGATGTGAAGTTTTTCGAGAATCTAGCTGACTGTTGGGTTCAGCTTTTCTCCGAGTAGCTTTTCTAAGAATCTAAATGTAGGAAGAATCTGACTATAGAGAGAATTGGCTATAGAGAATCTGAGTATCATAAAAATTACGCGGAAGAAGATAAAAAGGTTCATAGAGTTTATGGCGTAGAAAATGATGGTTTCCTACTATCGATTCACTCAATTTTGTATTCATATTGACTAAATTAATTCTCATAAGAATGGACTAAGTTAATAAGGCTAAAGGCAACGAATTACTTCCCTGGCCACAAAGGCTCACATCACCACCACCGCGCCTGGAAGAGCTTGGAATCAGTTCGAACAATTTTTCAGAGGACAATGTGAGTTAGTAATTTAGTATGAAACATCAGCGTTTTGCAATATGGGCAAACATAACTTCCTGGTGGCGATCTATTTGACCTTGAAATATTGTTTGCAGGAGATTTGGCATTCTAGAAGTACTGGAAGCACTTGAAGTTCGAGATACAAAAGGATTCCTTTCTGCTAAGAGCGGCAAAGACTGCTCGATTTTGCTGAATTTCTGGAAATAAGGCGACAATATAACAAATAGTATTTTTCTGTTTGCTCTGTTCTGGATTCATACTTAAAGTCTAGACATTGAACTGTGAAAGGCGAGAACTGTTATTTGGCTGATATACTTCAAACCATTTCTAGAATTTGGTTTGGACTGAATTATTGAGATTATGTGCTCAGATGTGTTCATGAGTGTTGTGAGGGCCTGAGGGGTACTTCCGATGGAAATAACTCACTGTGAGGATTGCCACATGTAAATTTTATTGCCTTGGAAATTGTTTTCAAGAATTATTCTTTGGTTTATTCATATTGGTCAGGGTACATATAGTAATGTTTACAGAGCCCGTGATCTTGAAAAGGAGAAGATTGTTGCTTTGAAGAAAGTGCACTTTGATAATTTGGAACTTGAGAGCGTAAAATTGAAGGCAAGGGAAATTCTCATTTTGAAGATTGTTGCTTAGATTTTTAGAAGTGTATTTTGTCATAGGATTTCCAGTAACTTGAATTATTGTTTATTAGCATGATTCCATATCCCAATTTAGATGCTACTTCAAACATGCATATGTTTTTGGACTGAAGTGGTAATAGCTTGCAATTCCATTTTTTTATTAAATATGACTGATAGTACACATGGCGCTGGAGCTGAGACTTTGTACATTGCAACCCAAAGACATGAAATGTTTAACCAGAACGTCTGTGACCATAAATGATTGTTGCAACATGACCATACTCTAGGAGTGGAGTTGTCTATATGAAGAGTGTAGGTAGAGGCAATTGGTAATAGTTTACATGTTCAGTTTGCAGGGTCGTAGCAAAAGGGGTCAAAGACGTGTGGTTGATAGGGCGGGTGCTCAGCTTGACGAGAGGTGGGGAGTTCCATTGTTGGTTTAAGTTTCTGAAGTCCGGTCGGGTGTCTGTATGTGTTACCCCTTTTTGATTTCATTTCATGAGAATAGATTGTTATCCGTTCCTTGAATTGTACTTAGCAGTATTCAAGCATAAATGTTTTGACATGGTTGTTCAACTTCTTATAATGTTTGTTCGATATCATTTTATTCTATTTGAGTTGGCGTATTTATAATAATATTATATATTTATATCGTCAATATAATATTAGTGGTACAGTAATATTTTATCACACGGATTTTGTATATCATAGTGATATTTGTCGTTCCGTATCTATGGTTTATACTAATTTTTAACTCTCGTGGCAATGATTTTGCGATTTTGTTGGGTTCATGTTGAATGTATTTTTTGAAATGATTTTGTTTTTGGTGCCTGTAAAAATTATGTGAGCATGTTAGTTGATTCTCTGCCTGGCGTGAGTTTAGGGAATGTCTGCCTATGTTTGCATAATGTTTGCTTGGATAACAACTTGTTTGGATCCATTAGCCCTAGATGCTCCTCTATGCCACTGGAAGTGAGTAATTATGTCGCCGTCACAATACATGGGTATTATATCACGATGCACGGGCATTTTTCTTGTCTCGTGGCAACGCACGAGCACGTACCTAGAGCTCTGCCAGGGCTCTAAGTCCGTTAGAGGCTCGCAATTTGTGTTCTGTGGCATCGCACGGGCACCCACCTAGTCACTCTTTATGTTAAATCTGGGTTTGGTTGGAGAGCCAACTGGGATCAAGCGGCTCTATTTTAGTTTCTAAGAATTGATCCATTTTATTCTGTGTTCGTCAAACAGAACGGAACCGTTCCATTTTTTGTTTGGTTGAAGAGTAGAATAGAGCGGAGCCGTTCCGTTTATTATTTGGTTGGAGAGCCATATGACTGTTGAGTGGAGGAGAGGGATGAGAGTGCTCGCATCCAGTCGTTTTGGTGGAGCGAGAGCATTCCAAATATTTGCTATTTATAAACTTCAGGAGCCGCTCCGCTCTCCTCCATGGTAACCAAACATCAAAAAAATAAGAATGGAGTCGTTCCATTCCCTCCGCTCCTCAAGCAAACACTAGATTAAACTCCACTTTTTTAAACAATATAGTCTATAACGCAAAACATTATTTTGTACGTCTATATACAAGCTATGCTGAGCACGGTCTAATAACTTGTTTGCTATAGCTTAGTTTTAGGTTTCTTTCAGCTTTATATACCTCTAGCAGTGTCCTTTATATCTCATCCTCCATACATTAAATACTTATATTAGAGACATATTGTGTTATAGGTTTTTATACATACATATTGTCATTGTTTCGAACTAGCACCACCGAGTAAATTTGTATATGCCTTTTTTAGGTCTGGTCGGTGGATGAGAGAGTTATACAGAATGTCCCTACTTGCAGTCTTCGATTGCTCGCGCTATCGCTACCAGCACCTAATTACTCGTAGTAGGGGTTACAAGCAGGTGAGAGAGGGAAAGATCCTATGTCTCTATGTGTTGTTGGTCTAAAGGCTATCCTTATCTTGCTAGCGGTTCTTTGTCTTCTCGTATCGTATGGTTTTTTCTATCTCGGGGACCCTCCTCTGAGGCCAGCCCTCCCCTTTTATAGATCAAGTTAGGGTAAAAGAATGATTTCACCCCTAGTAAATACTTGTCATGTGTATATATAGGATGGAATAACTTTCTCTATGTTTATATCACTGTTTAGAGGACATTATTGGAGAAATATAAGAGAAAAATCTCCCCTAAAAATAGAGTTCATGATCCTTTACATGTCTTTGCTGGTTAGCCTCATATAGATATATAGAGGAGAGCATGTTTCTCTCTCTCTATATATATATATTTATATATATATATACTTATTAAGGCTATAAGGGTAGCCTACCTCCTTTGGTTCTGCCATCTGTGAATCTAGACTGTTGGCTTCATCCACGTGCGATCCGACCGTGCTCCGCCCCCTCCCCCGTCCCCGCCTTCGCGCAACCACCCCGCTCCCACCCATCGCCGTGCAGGCACAGCCCCGCTCACCCCTCGGCGTCGTCGCCCACGAGGTCGATCCACCTCCCCCCTGACGCGGTCGAGGCCCAGGCTGATCCGCCACACCGTCGACCCCAACCGTACCCCCGCCATGGCTTCGAGGCGGACACAAAGGCGAGGGTGGGATCGTGCTAACGAAGCACAACAATGGGTGACACGCAGCGACCGCCGACGGGCGATGACGCGCCTCCACGAATGGCCATGAGCGCCTACGCTTCTCTCGCCTCCTCCACCACCAACGGATTCTCCAACAACGGTGGTTGGGCACCGTGTGGGGCTCACCCGTCACGGGATACGAGCGGAGTAGGTGTTCCGACCAGACAAAGCCAGAAAAAAGCGGGATGTTGTCTCAACTCTTATCACTCTCTGTTTTAAACTCCACTTGTTTAAACAATATAGTCTATAACGCAAAATATTATTTTGTACATCTATATACACGCTATGCTGAGCATGGTCTAATAACTTGTTTGCTAT
The DNA here is from genome assembly GCF_902167145.1 of Zea mays. Taxonomy (NCBI): domain Eukaryota; kingdom Viridiplantae; phylum Streptophyta; class Magnoliopsida; order Poales; family Poaceae; genus Zea; species Zea mays. The sequence continues at coordinate 66,555,805 of NC_050096.1, read as the reverse complement.
AGCTTAGTTCTAGGTTTCTTTCAGCTTTATATACCTCTAGCATTGTCCTTTATATCTCATCCTCCATACGTTAAATACTCATATTAGAAACATATTGTGTTATAGGTTTTTATACATACATATTGTCATTGTTTCGAACTAGCACCAACGAGTAAATTTGTATATCCCTTTTTTATGTTTGGTCGGTGGATGAGAAAGTTATACAGAATGACCCTACTTGCAGTCTTCGATTGCTCGTGCTATCGCTACCGGCACCTAATTGCTCGTAGTAGGGGTTACAAGCAGGTCAGACACTACAGGAATCCTAATGATTCCCGTCGGCCAGGTTAATTCCCGTCGGCCAGGGACAAAGCCGACGGGGATAATGTAACTCCCGTCGGTTAAATCTCAGCCGATGGGAATAATTTAACGCCCGTCGGCCAGAGCATAGGCCGACGGACGTTAAGTTAACTCCCGTCAGCCAGAGCGTAGGCCGACGTGGATTACTTAACTCCCGTCGGCCAGAGCGCAGGCCGACGGGGATTAGCCTTTTATGAGCACGGGTGAACCCGCACGGGCTCATTCTTTCTGTCTTCCTGGCCGCGCCGCCACCTCCTGCCCCAGCCGATGTCGCTGCCTCCTGCCCTAACCGCCACCGTCGCCGCGCCTCCCCGAGTGCCACCGCCTGCCCCAACCGCCCCAGCCGTCGCCGCCTGCCCCATCCTCCGCCGCCGTCGCGCCTCCCCTACCAGCCCCGCGCCGCCCCAACCGGCCGGCCGGCCACCGCGCCGCCCCTGCCAGACCCCGCTGCCGCCGCAATAGCCTCTAGGCCGACGCCTCCCCCGCCGGCCTCCTCCACCACCGCCCATCGCCCCGATCGGCTCTCCGAGCACCGCTGCAGCCCCCAAGTCCGCCGTCGTCTCCGATCGCCTCCCCGAGTGCCGCCGCCGGCCCCGACCGCCTCCCGAGCGCCGTTGCCGCCTTGTCGTTGAGGTATAGATCCTTAACTGTGAATGCGAGTGTGATTATAATAGTTAAATATGTGTGTAGATGTTTATTTTTGTCGGTTTTTTATGGCCGACGGGAGTTAACTTTCATGTGATTAGAGTTAGTTTAAAATTGTTAATTGTTTATTGATTAGATTTAACTTATAATATTAGGATGTATGAAGGTTTCGATATTGATAAATTTGATGTTATAATTAATAAATTTGATGTTCTGAAAATATTATTTAATTTAATGGATTTAATGTTGCAAATATTGTTTATTTTCGTCGGTTTTTATGGCCGACGGGAGTTAACTGTAATGCAATTACAATTTATTTAATATTGTTATGGTTAATATTTTCATCGATTTTTATGGCCGACGGGAGTTAACTGTAGTGATGTTATGTATATATATATATATATATATATATATAGTTGTACTACTTACCTATAGTTGTATGTGTGACGTGTAGAAACATGAATGTCTCACACACACTTCTTACTCATACACACAGCCGCAATAATGGGTGATAAACGTGATCACTACATGAATTCTACTGATTCCCGTCGGCCAGGGTAATTCCCGTCAGCCAGAGCGAAAGCCGACGAGAATAGACTAATTCCCTTCGGCCACCAAATAGCCGACGGACATTATATTAATTCCCGTCGGCCTCGTCCCAAGCCCACGGGGATTAACTAATCCCCGTCGGCCATGTGTTCTGGCCGACGAGAATTAGTTAATTCTCGTCGGCCCCGTATTCTAGCCGACGGGGATTAATCTTTTTAGAGCCAGGCCGCAGACGCGCGGGCTCATTCCTTCTCCGTTCACTCAACGGTCAAACTTCCGCCCCGAGCGCCGCCGTCCCTGCCCGAGCGCCGCCCCTGCCCGAGCGCCGCCCTGCCCGAGGCCGCCGTCGAGGCCGCCCCCTCCCCCTCCCGAGCCGCCCCGCCCGAGCCGCCGCCCTGCCCGAGCGGCGCCCTGGCCGAGCGCCGCCGCCCTGCCCGAGGCCGCCCTGCCCCCGAGGCCGCCCTGCCCGAGGCCGCCCCGCCCGAGCGCCGCCGCCGCCCTGCTCGAGCGCCGCCTCCGCCCTCGGCCCGCCCCGGAGCGCCACCGCCGCCACCCGAGTGCCACCCTAAGGTCCCGAGCTCCTCGTACCCCGAGCGTCGTCGTCCCCAGCCCGCCGTCGTCCACCGTCCGCTCGTGCCCCGACGCGCCGGTCAGCCACTGAGGTATAATCCTATCTATATGTAAATAAGTATGTGATTATTTTCGTCGGTTTTTTATGGCCGACGAGAGTTAACTTTCATGTGATTAGAGTTATTTTAAAATTGTTAATTTATAGTGTTCTTAGTTTTCATATGACTTTATGCATTATTGAATGTAAATGCGAGTGCGATTGTTGAATGTAAATGTGAGTGCGATTGTTAAATTTGTGTATACATGCTTATTTTCGTCGGTTTTTTATGGCCGACGGGAGTTAACTTTCATGTGATTAGAGTTAGTTTAATATCACATGTGATTAGAGTGTGATTAGAGTTAGTTTAATATCACATGTGTGGCTTGATGTTAGGTAAGTATTAATTCTATTATTATAATAGATTTAACTTATGCTATTGAATTGTTGAATTTGATGTTATTTAATAATTAGATTTAACTTATAATATTAGGTTGTATGAATGTTTCGATATTGATAAATTTAATGTTATTTATGTATATATATAGTTATTTATATATATATAGTTTTACTACTTATCTATAGATGTATGTGTGACGTGTAGAAACGTGATTGTCTCACACACGCTCTTTACTCGTACACACAGCCGCAATAATGGGTGATAGACATGATTGGATGTATGAAGGTTTCAAGAAGGGTGGGTGTCACACAAGTGAATGGTTTGCCAAGACGCAGATATTTCTGGACCATGCAGCTGCTTTGTCACAAATAGATAATATTAGGTGTCCATGCAATAAATGTAGAAATATGACGAGCCACACCAAGAGGCAGGTCACACTACACATGTGCTAATATGGTTTCGTGCCAGGCTATAAGGTCTGGTATCTCCACGGTGAAGATGTTGAACGAGCAACAGAAGTAGAAGTTGATGATGGTGAAGATGATGTTGATAGGATGGACCAGATGCTTGAGGATCTGCAGCCTGAACTAGCACCAGATCATCATGATTCACCTACACCGGAGGTTCAGAAGTTCTTCGACCTACTCAAAGCGTCAGAAGAGCCTCTTCACGGGCACACTGACGTGACCGTACTCGAATTCGTGACCCGGCTGATGTCAATCAAGTCCAACTTTGCATTCTCAATTAATTGTTACAAGGAGCTTGTGGATTTGATTAGCGAGGTTCTTCCTACGGGTCACAAGATGCCCAAAGACATGTACCAGTCCAAGAAATTGCTTGAAGGTCTTGGTATGGAGTATGAGAAGATTGATGTTTGCCAAGACATATGTATGCTTTTTTGGAAGGAACATGGCAGAGAACAGAAATGCTTAAAATGTGGGAAGTCGAGGTACGTGGAGCTTGTAAATGAAGATGGGCAGAAGGTGGTGACAAAGGTTGCACATAAACAGCTTCGGTACATGCCTCTCACTCCTAGAGTGAAACATTTGTTTCTCTCGAGGAAGACCGCTATGCACATGAGGTGGCATAAAGATTGTACGGACAGACAAGATGGGTTAATGGTGCACCCGTCAGATGGTGATGCATGGAAGGCTTTTGACAAATTTGATCCAGATTTTGCCAGCGATGCAAGAAACGTTCGTATCAGCTTGGCAACTGATGGTTTTACGTCGTTCAATATGACCGCTGCGTCGTATTCATGTTGGCCTGTCATTGCCATACCGTACAACCTTCCACCTGCTCTTTGCATGAAATATGAGTTTATGTTCCTATGTCTTGTTATACCTGGGCCTGAGCATCCTGGCGTACGCCTCAATGTGATGCTTCAACCACTGATTGAAGAGTTAAAGAAGCTATGGCAAGGTGTGGAAGCCTATGACTGCTTCAAGAAGCAGAAATTCAATCTTCGTGTTGCATATCTATTCTCGGTTCATGATTTTATGGCGTATGGTATTTTCTCTGGATGGAGCGTGCATGGTAGATTGACGTGTCCTTATTGTGCTAAAGATACAGATGGTTTTCGTCTTAGTGCTGGTGGCAAGATATGTTACTTTGATTGCCATAGATGTTTTCTACCCTTCAATCACCCCTTCAGAAGGCAGAGAAAGGAATTTAGGAAGGGCACCATTGTCACGAAACCGCCCAAGCAACGTAGTGGGATAGAAATTACAGAAGAGCATATGAAACTTGTCCTAGACGAGAGTGGGAAAAGGTATCAAGGTTTTGGTGAGGAGCATAACTGGACTCACATATGTGGCTTGCGGGAGCTTCCTTATGCTAAGTCATTGATTTTGATGCACAACATCGACGTCATGCATAAAGAGAGTAACTTTTGTCAAGCCCTCATAAATACATGCATGGATTTCCCTGATAAAACGAAAGACAATGACAAGGCACGCATGGACTTAGCAGTGATATGTGATCGTCCAACCCAAGTGCTTAGAGAAAACGGAGGCAAACCAAAAGCTGACTATTGTCTGAAATCTAAGCAACGGAAAGAAGTGATGAAGTGGATGAAGGATATTAAATTCCCCGATGGTTATGCCGCTGGTTTTAGAAGATCTGTGAACTTGAAGACAATGAAGATGAATGGACTGAAGAGCCATGACTTCCACATAATTATGGAGAGGCTCATGCCTGTAATGTTTCGTGGGTACATTTCCGAAGCTGTGTGGAAAACGTTAGCTGAAGTTAGCTATTTCTACAGACAGTTGTGTGCTAAAGAAATCAGAAGAGATGTGATGGAACAGCTGGAGAAAGAGGCACCGATGCTTTTGTGCAAATTTGAAAAATATTTCCACCGGGTTTCTTCAATCCTATGCAGCATCTCTTTGTACATCTTCCATATGAGGCTAAGGTCGGTGGTCCTGTTCAGTACAGGTGGATGTTTCATATAGAAAGAGCATTAAAGAAGCTTAGAGCAATGGTGGGCAATAAGGCAAGAGTTGAAGGATGTATTGCTGAACAATTTAAACTAAAGGAGGTAGCACACTTCACAAGTTGTTACTTTGCAGAAGAACATAATGTATTTGCTCGAAAGAAAATGTACCATGATGATGAACGAGAGATGCCTCCGTGTAGTGATCTTTCAATTTTTCAGACAAACGACAAAGCCGTTGGTCCACCCAAGGCATATCACCTTAGTATGGAAGAACAGAAGTCTGCTTTACTGTACATGTTCACGAATATGCCTGAGGTGGAGAAATACTTGGTGTAAGACTTATTTTCTTAAACTGTTCATATGTGAATTAGTTTATGTTATCAAATATCTCATGTCATAAAATAATATTTGACAGCGAGTTCGATGAACAAAACATGAGGTGTCTCGGTAGGCCAACAGCGAGAGACATAGACAAATTGCGACGCGATGGTATGCATGGGCGACCTAATTTCATTATGTGGCTTCGGGGCCGTGTAAGTCTTAATTATTTGGCTCCGAGAGCCAATTTCAGTTAACTCATATTACAGAATTTGCTAATGCTTTGTGGCATAATTGACAGTTTGGGGAGGAAATGAATTTGAATGATGACTTACGTCAGTTATCTATTGGAAGCGTAACTGCCAAAAGTTATGGACGTTACGACGTTAGTGGATATCGCTTTCGTTCAAGCATTTTCGAATCAAGTCATCCTATGGCCGCCACTCAAAATAGTGGAGTCGTTACTAGGGCAACCGACATGGAAGGACACGAAGCCTGCTATTACGGGAAAATCAAAAATATAATCGAGATTACATTTGCTGGAAATAAGCCTTTAGCGCTAGTTTTTTTTGAGTGTAAATGGTATGACCCGAAGTATTATAGGACCGAATTTGGGATGACACAGATCCAACCTGAAAAATTGCTTGAAGGACACGACACGTATATCCTTGCCCATCAAGCAGACCAAGTTTATTTCTCGACATATCCATGCAAAAAGTTGTCTAAATGGAGGGTTGTGTACAATGTAAATCCCCGCGAACGCCTATACACTCCTGGTGAGGACGAATATCAAATTGGTCACCTTGAGCAGGTTGATGAGGTGTTTCAAGAAGAAGAGTTGCCAACTAGTTTTCATATTGATTCTGCACCGGCATTAGATTCACTAGTTGCAGACGTTAACGACTTAACTTTTCCCGAGAGACGGAGAAGACAACCTGTTAGGAGAAAAGTTACATGGCGACCTCTGCATAGAAGAGAACAAATAGATCCTGATTTTGATGATATTTAACAAGTAAAGTTGTTTTGTTATTTCATTTGTTTATATTTTTAAGTATTATGTCATTTTTGATGCACTAATGAATAATTTCTTATTTTTTATGCAGGATGCCGCCAAAATCAAAGAAGTCAGTGAAGGGGCTATTCAAGGGCCTGGGCCTTTTTCAGGGCAGTTCTTCGAGCAGCAGCAGACATCGAGAGCTGTTGAGCGCGGTACATGGAGATGAGGTAACATATCTTGTACAAATAAATTTGTTTACATATTTACAAATAAATCTTGAGTTGTATGTACCAGGATGAGCAGCACACTGAGGAGCAGCACATTGAGGAGGAGGAGCACAATGAGGCTGAGCAGCACAATGAGGAGGTGGAGCACGTGACATGGGACCAGGCCACACAGCATCACCAGCCATGGGACCAGTGGGACCACCAGAGAGAGCAGCAACAGGCGTGGGACCAGTGGGGCCAACAGGGCGAACCGACTGACAACCTGATGGATGATGGCACGGGAGGCTCTTCAGCGACACGCACACGTCGCTCAAGAAAAAGCCACTCAATAAAGCCTCGTCACGCGATAGAGCGAGAGGCTGATAGGACTTTAATCATGCCACATGGAGACCGATGAGTGTAATATATTAACTTATCTCATATAACTATTATGTGTATTGTTAATGTTTTTGTGTAATGCAGGAATTGGGAGGACCTGTCCTTTGACGACAAGGGACACCACACTCAGGTTAACCTTACGTTGGGTTCTCTTTGCCGCCTTCACTACCCTGGTATAGTGAAGGTGTCAAACGGTGATACCGAGGATGAGGTGCTCGTCAGTACCTGGGACGAGTACAAGTTTAAAAAGGAACGAAACCACACCGATAGACAGGAACTTGTGCGTAATGACTTTTGGGTATGAATTTTTTATTATTTTTGTTATGTTTCTTAATATTGTAAATCTATGACTTATACCATTGTATTTGTATTCTTTATGTTGTAGCTTCGATATCGGTTGCCTGACGGAGAGGATTACATGGGGCACGCTGAACGTGTCTTCCAAAACAATGCAAAGAAGCTGGTGAAGGATGTCATATACTATGCGAGAATTCAGGCTACAAACCTGTATTTTCAAAAGCATCCGGAAGAAGCAGGCCCCTTGAATAAAAAGGAAGGGTCCTCAAAGATATATTTGACTGAGGATCAATATCGTGAGGTTAGTATTCAATTTGTTTTACCCTTTATATTGATTGTTGTGATTGATATAATATGTAACATTGTGTGTGCAGGTGATGGTTCCATGGATGGCGCCCGTGCCTGATGCGTACTATGCTTGGTGTCGATATTGGGCTTCCGAAGGCTTCCAGAAAGCGTCAGCGCATCACAGACAATGTCGAGGAACCAATCCTAATCATAAGTTTGGCGGTGACGACATGATACGAAAAGCTAAAAGAATGGTAAGTTTGATCTATCTATGTCGATCATCAAATAATACGATTGCTTATGAATGTTTTTTATTTATACAGGAAGCTACGAGTGGCCAAAAGCCTAGTGATATTGAGGTCTACCAGGAGGGCCACAAAGGACCAGACCCGAACAACCCTGACCAGCTCTGCAGCCAGACAGCCACGGATCGACTGGTGAGTTTTGGCCAAAAAGTACAAACGTTCAAAGTATAGAAATTCCTGCATTTGTAAGGTTGTGAATGATGTATAGGCGGCATATGGGGAGGAGATGGTTCGTCGCCATGGCCCTGACTTCGATTGGCGCCATGAACCGGTGGATCCCTCGGTGGTGTACGCAAGTGGTGGTGGCAAAGCGCATGGACGGTAAGCTCTAACTTATGAAATTATATGGTTGACACTAAATTGACTATGCAGTAATCACATTTTTTGAATCACTTATAGATACGCACTCTTCGACGGATTCATTGACTCGTCGTCGGTGAGATCTCAGAGGACATGTTCATCTTCCCGTAGCTCATGCTCTCGTCGACCGAACGAGCAGGAGTTGGAGATTATGAGGATGCGTGAGGAGATGAGACAACAACGAGAATTTATGGAGGCATGCAATGCACATAACCAAGCGATGTATCAAGTGAGTATACATAATCCGAACTCTAAATTATTCTATTTCAATACAACATCTTCAATATTAACACATATGTTTAACAGTTAATGCAGCAACAGGGCATGGCAACAAATTTTCCACCACCACCACAATGGAGCCATTTTGCAAACACACCAGCTCCGCCACCACAGTTCAACACCCCTCCGACACATATACCTACACCGGAGATAGGGTACGTTTGATAACTGTCGATTAATTTATACACTTGTATACTTTTTGATATTTGCATTTAACATGTTGATATTTGCTAACTTGCATAGGTTACGCCCGAAGCTGGTGGTAGTGGGTCTGATCCCGTAGCAGGGACTGGATTTGTTGACTCGCTCTTCACGTTCCCTCCTCCTGGTGGTGGTGGCGGCAGCGGTCAAAGCTCTAACCACCCAAGTGGTGGTTATCCCTAAACACTTGAACTCGTGCTCGTTATGTATTTTAACTCGTGGACGTTATGTTTGTGTAACCACTCTCGTATCTGAAATGTTTGTGATGTGTGAATTATATCAATGCGTTTGTGATGTGTGATGTCATTAATGTGTATGTGTGATATCAATATGTTTGTGATGTGTATGTTTTGTGTATTTATGTGTGCAATTGTGGAGAAATCTCTAATTTGGTGTTGCTGTTGTAGAATTATAGGTTAACTCCTGTGTGGGGGATAGATATCCCCTGGGTCCACTAAAGAAGTAAAAAGCCTCACGAAAGGCCCAAGGGCCCAATAATTCGTAAGGTCATTCTTTCGTGGGCCTGGGGAAAGACAACCAACAAAGAAGAGAAGACGTGAGACCGGATTGGTGCAAACCCGGACGGCCCACAACGTCGAACGAATAAATCGCAACAGAGACCCGACTTTCCCGCGCTGAAACCCCCATGCAACGGAGCCATGCGAGGATAAGTCGGCGAGGGTTACGTAGGGATAAACTCAGGAGGTTCACTATCTTTTAGCTACTTGTTGTTATCATATCCACATGTACTGCCCCACGGTCGAGTATATAAGGCCTAGGGGGCACCCCTTCAGAACGATCGACCCTACTTTGTTTAGCCACCCACGTAAACTCTCTGTGCCTTCCACCCAGAGAGTCCTCTTGTAACCACACTCGAATACTCATCAGGACGTAGGGTGTTACGCATCTCTAAGCGGCCCGAACCTGCAAACCTTGTCCATTGTCCCTCGTGCGATCAGCACGAACCATTTTGCTACAGTCGTCGACACCGTCCTACTCCTAAAAACATCTTGAGGGGCAACCCCGGGTGTGCGGTCGGACCCAAAACACCGACAGCTGGCGCGCCAGGTAGGGGGTGTGTCGACGATCCAAGCTAGCTCAATGGCCGTCACCTTCCGCAGCAAGATCACCGTGCGTCCCGGATCTGTATTCTGCTTCGGGACAATCTCATCTGTAGCGGATGAAGAGGGAATTCTACACCGCATCGCGGATCTGCCGGAAAAGAAGTTTCTTCCAACAAACTCCGAAAAAGCTGGAAAGACGCTACCTCCGGCTCTTCGGAAAAAGATCGTCTCCGGGGAGGCTGGAGCTAGAAGCTCGCTGACCCAGAAGACTCCGCTGTCTACTTCCCCGACGAAAGAATGGACACGGGTCGCGAGAAAGAAGGAGACCAGGGAGAGGCAAGTCGTTCTTCCCGTTCCTCCGGCCTCAAAGGAGAACGGAAAGAAAGTCGCCACGACAGCAGTACCATTCTACCCCGACGTCCTCTTCATCGGGAGAGTGGAGTCGCCCGCCGTCTCTGACGACGAACCGACCGCGCCTGGGGAAGAACCACCTCAACGAGAATCCCGCCGACGGAGGAACCGACGCAGGAACGTTCGACGACATCACGCGGCCGGAGAACGGGATCCGGAGCAGCCTGTCTCGCGAGACGAGGTCTCGGAGATAGGGGAAACTCCGGAAGAACGTGTCTTCAGGGAACGAAGGAACTCCCGACGACGTGATCGCCGACGGACTCAGGAGCAAGCCGAGCAAGATGCAAGGCAACGCCGGGAGAATCCGCTCTTCGGGCGCAACCTGAACCCCGACTTCGCCCGAGCTATGAACACGCCAAGCGAGGTCGGAGGCGTTCTAGCTCGGATAGCTGACGGACTTCCTCGGACTCCCGACGCCGAGGGATACCGACACCTGTTCACTCAGGCGGCCAACCATCTTCTACCGCTCGCTCACCCGCCGAACGATTTGCGACACGCCATCAACAGTCGCCGAGACGCACGAAGCTCTATCAATGCTTCGCACGAACGGCGGCATGAAAACGAAATTCGCCGTCGGGAGGAGTATGATCGAGATCACGGCTTCCCGACTCAAAGCCAGGCCACCAGGACTGAGTCGGCCACAGCTTCAACTGGCGGTACCACCCGGGGACGGTCGAGGAACCATCACCACCACTCCCCTCCCCGGGACAGACATCGTCCCCGACGACAGGAAGACACGTGCGGAGTATCCGCTCTTACTCCGCGCCTTAGGGCCATCCAATGGCCCCCCAACTTCAAGGTATCCAATGTCGACAAATATGAACCTAAGCAGGATCCAGGGGGTTGGTTAGCCGTCTACACCACCGCTGCTCGGGCTGCCGGAGCATCCGAAGACGTCATGACCGCGTATCTGCCCATCGTCCTTGGGCAAGATGCGCTGCAGTGGCTACGACATCTACCCCGACACTGCATCGACGACTGGGGAGACTTCAGTCGACGTTTCACCGCCAACTTCTAGTCTCTCTCCGACAAGCCAGCGCAACCATGGGACCTCAAATCCATCAAGCGCCGGGGGGATGAGACTCTCCGGTCATACCTCAAAAGGTTCCAGACCATGAGAAACCGCATCCCCGAGGTCACGGAGGCAGCCGTGATCGAGGACTTCTACAGAGGATCCAATGACTCGGCTTTCGTCCGAGCCATACTACAAAAGGCGTCGACTACCTCCGAGGAGCTGTTCCGGGAAGCCGACCTCTACATCACCGCCGACGAGCGGGCCCAGGATCTCATCGGAGGAGCAAAGCCTGCACCGGCAGCACCACGACGCGACGCGAACCAGCCATCCGACAAACGCTGGGAGAAGAGGCCTCGTGAAGAAGTACACGCCGCCGGACCACCCGCCTCTCGCGCCCGAGGAGGACCTCATGGAGGCGAGCGCACGCTGGACGACATCCTCGACGCCCAGTGCCCGTACCACAAGGACATGCGCCATACTCTCCGTAACTGCCGGGACTTCAAGCACTCCGTCGGGCACGGCCGACCCTTCCAACCTCTTCCGCCTCCTCCGCCGAGGGGAGGACCAGATGAACCACGACAGCCCCATCAGCAGGAGGAGGGGGGAGGAGGAGCTTTCCCACGCGTTGACAGGGAGGTCAACGTCATCTTCGGTGGACATGGGTCGCAGGAGAACAAAAGACAACAAAATCTCAACGACCGCCAGATACTGGTGGCGGCCACCGGACCGCCCGCCCCATACCGGTGGTCGGAGCACCCGATCACTTTCACTCGGGAGGATCAATGGCTCAACTTCGACCATCCAGGCAAATACCCGCTCCTCGTCGATCCGGTGATCCGAGAGAGCCGGGTAAAGAAGGTGCTAGTGGACGGGGGGAGCAGCATCAACGTCACCTTCCCCCGTACGCTCCAAGGCTTGGGAGTTCACCTCAAAGAGCTCCACGAGTCAGACACTCCTTTCTTCGGCATCGTGCCGACGGAAGGGGAATACCCGCTGGGCCACATCTACATGCCGGTCACCTTCGGGACTCCGGAGAACTACAGAACCGAGTTCCTGAGGTTCGAGGTGGCGAACTTCGACTGCGGGTACAACGCCATCATCGGGAGGCCGGGGCTGGCCAAATTCATGGCCATTCCGCACTATACATACATGATACTGAAGATGCCAGGACCGCAAGGAATCATAACTGTGCGCGCCGACTTCCAAGGCGCCGCAGAATGTTTCCGAGTGGCCATCCAAGCAGCCCTCACCACCAAGCCGTCAACGGTTCCTCCTACGCCGGCGAACTCTAAGCCTGAGGAAGACCTCGCCGTACCGGCAAACGAAGCTCAGGCCGTGACCTCTATGCGGCCGACTTAAGAAACCAAGCGGATCAACCTGGGGTTTGCTGATGAGCGCAAAACGGCCATCATCAGCTCCAATTTGAATGACAAATAGGAAAGCGCGCTCGTCCAGTTCCTGCAAGATAACCGAGACGTATTCGCATGGCAACCTGCGGATATGCCGGGAGTCCCAAGAGAACTGGCCGAGCACAAATTGAAGGTCTATCCTCAGGCGAGGCCGATCCGGCAAAAGCTACGTCGTTTCACGCCCGACAAAAGAGAGGCCATTCGGGCCGAGTTAGCTCGCTTGGTCGCGGCTGGATTTATTAGAGAGGTATTACACCCCGAGTGGTTAGCCAACCCTGTTCTTGTACTCAAAAAGAATAAAGTGGATTAGCGCATGTGCGTCGACTATACTGATCTCAAAAAACACTGTCCGAAGGATCCCTTCGGGCTCCCGAGGATAGATCAAGTGGTGGATTCCACCGCTGGATGTTCTGTGCTGTCTTTCTTAGATTGCTATTCCGGGTATCATCAGATTAGTTTGGCAAAAGAAGACGAGGAAAAAACGGCGTTCATCACCCCGTTTGGTGCTTTCTGTTATACCTCCATGCCGTTTGGCCTCAAAAACGCTGGAGCGACTTATCAGAGAGCCATTCAAACATGCTTAGCCGATCACTGGGGCAAGCGTGTGGAGGCTTACGTTGATGACGTGGTGATCAAAACAGAGAATTCGGAAAACTTCATCGAAGATTTACAGCTGGTTTTCAACAGCCTGAGAAGATATAGATGGAAGCTCAATCCTGAAAAATGCGTTTTCGGGGTACCAGCAGGAAAGTTGCTCGGATTTATCGTCAGCCACCGAGGAATTGAGGCTAATCCAGATAAGATTGAAGCTATCATGAAGATGAAAGCTCCTCGGTCACAAAAGAAGGTTCAGCGACTCACTGGATGTATGGCTGCTCTGAGCAGATTTATATCCAGACTGGGAGAGAAAGGTTTGCCATTTTACAAGCTACTCAAGAAGGTGGACAAGTTTCAGTGGACTTCTGAAGCACAAGAAGCTCTAGATGCACTGAAAAAATTCTTGACAACACCGCCAGTATTGAAACCACCCCGGCGAGCTACGCCGACTCAACCGGCTGAAGATTTGTTGCTGTATATCTCTTGCACGACTCACGTGGTAAGCACTGCGTTGGTAGTCGAGCGAGTAGAAGAAGGACATGCCTATCCAGTACAACATCCTGTTTACTTCATCAGTGAGGTTCTAGGCCCCTCGAAGAAAAAGTATCCTCAGGTTCAGAAGCTATTATATGCAGTACTTCTAACTGCCCGCAAGCTGCGTCACTACTTTGACGACCACAAAGTCATAGTAGTTACTGGTTTTCCAATAGGGGACATTCTTCACAACAAGGAAGCCATTGGCCGAATAGCCAAGTGGGCTTGCGAGTTTGGATCCCATGATATCGAGTTCCGACCTCGCACTGCCATCAAAACTCAAGCACTGATTGATTTCGTATCAGAGTGGACAGAACAGCAAGTTCCAGACAATCCAGAGACGACAGAAGTATGGCGAATGTATTTTGATGGCTCGCTGAAGCTGCAGGGAGCAGGAGCAGGGATTCTCTTCACTGCACCTGGAGGCGAACACCTCAAGTATGCCCTCCAGTTGCTATTCCCGGCCTCTAACAACGCAGTCGAGTATGAAGCTTTGATACATGGATTAAACATCGCCATATCACTGGGCGTCAAGAGACTGATGGTATATGGAGATTCCCTGGTAGTCATCAACCAGATAAACAAGGAATGGGATTGTTCAAGTGATTCAATGGGAAAATACTGCGCTGCCATCCGAAAGCTGGAAGATAAATTCGAGGGTCTGGAGTTTCATCATATAGAAAGAGATCGGAACACGGCAGCCGACGTACTGTCCAAGCTCGGATCCGGTCGGACTCAGGTCCCGCCCGGGGTCTTCATGCAAGAAATTCTCCAGCCGAGTATCTCGACGGATCAAATAGAAGAGTGCAACATCATAGATCAACCCGAGTCAGACTCTGACGATTGGAGACAGCCGATCATTAAGTATATAAAGAATGAAGAAGAACCAGATGACAAGAACTCGGCAGAGCGTATTGCCAGACAATCGGCTCACTATACACTCATTGGGGAGGTATTATACAGGAGGGGCGCGTCAGGCGTCCTCATGAAGTGCGTTCTCCCGTCCACCGGGAAGCAACTTCTGGAGGAAGTCCATGCAGGGCAGTGTGGAGTACATGCAGCATCCAGAACACTAGTCGGGAAGGTTTTCAGGTCAGGATTCTATTGGCCAACGGCGAAGAACGATGCAGCCGAGTTAGTTCAGAGATGCGAAGCTTGCCAATACCTGTCAAAGCAACAGCACATGCCAGCACAACAGCTACAGACCATACCAGTAACTTGGCCCTTCGCTTGCTGGGGATTGGATATGATTGGACCTTTCAAGAAAGCTCAAGGAGGATATACCCATGTATTGGTGGCAATTGACAAATTCACTAAATGGATAGAGTTCCAGCCCATTGCTTCTTTAACCTCTGCTAAAGCCGTGGAATTCATACAAAGCATAATATTCAGATTCGGGATACCAAACAGTATCATCACTGACTTGGGATCCAACTTCACCAGTTCAGAATTCTTTGACTTCTGCGAGCAAAAGAGCATTCAGATCAAGTACGCATCTGTAGCACATCCAAGAGCCAACGGGCAGGTTGAGCGAGCCAACGGAATGATATTGGAGGCACTCAGGAAAAGGGTCTTCGATAAGAACGAAAAATTCGCAGGAAAATGGATAAGAGAACTGCCTTATGTTGTTTGGAGCTTGAGAACCCAACCTAGCCGGGCCCTGCATGGAAACACTCCTTTCTTCATGGTCTATGGGTCAGAGGCAGTGCTACCTGCTGATCTCAAGTTTGGGGCGCCAAGATTGATCTTCGAAAGCATAGCAGAAGCCGAAGCCACCAGGCTGGAGGATATTGATGTACTTGAGGAAGAACGACTGAATGCAGTAATCCAATCGGCACGATACCAGCAGACTCTAAGGCGCTACCACGACAAAGCTGTGCGGCAACGTTTCTTTTCGATAGGGGACCTCGTCCTCCGCCGAATTCTAACGGGGGAGGGACGACACAAGTTATCACCCTTATGGGAAGGGCCATTCATAGTAGCAGAGGTCACTCGGCCCGGATCGTATCGCCTCACCCAGATGGATGGCACAGAAGTTGGGAACTCCTGGAACATAGAGCACCTCAGAAAGTTTTACCCCTAGCTGTATTTCAAAACAGCTGGAGCGACCATGTATTTTGTAAAATGGAAATACGTCATCAATAAAGAGAGATTTCAAAGATACTCGGCTCGTTTACGGTTGACTTGCATTCTTACTTAATTCGGGGTGACCACTATGCCCTACAAACGGAGCAATCGACTTAAGTCGGCAACGACTTGAGGCGGTGCAACATGCTCACGCTTACTTAATTCGGGGTGACCACTATGCCCTACAAACGGAGCAATCGACTTAAGTCGGCAACAACTCGAGGCGGTGCAACATGCTCACGCTTACTTAATTCGGGGTGACCACTATGCCCTACAAACGGAGCAATCGACTTAAGTCGGCAACGACTTGAGGCGGTGCAACATGCTTGCCCTACAAACGGAGCAATCGACTTAAGTCGGCAACGACTTAAGCCGGTGCAACATGCTCACGCCTACTTAACCCAGGGCGACCACTATGCCCTACTAACGGAGTTATCGGCTAAAGTCATTGATGGCTTAAGCCGGTATAGCATACTCGCGCTTATGCAATTCAGGGGATGACTTCCATATCCCACAAACAAACTTCATAATTATCGTGCAGCATTACCACAAACTTGCGAACTAATAAATTCTGATACGATAAGAAAGTAATCATGACATTCGAACGATAAGCTGATATCCTCTAATGAGTACTTGATCATACTAACCGCGCGCTCATGGCACGCAAAATGTTTCTCTATTTTCCAATATCTTTCTCAGGAACGACCGACGAAGAAGGGTGATTCGAGGAATCGGGGGCGGCATGCACGTCGGCCTTTATGTCTTCAGGAACTACCACTCCGGGTCTCCTCATCAAGATTCGTCCCGCTCGAATAGCCTTGTCCATGGCTTTATCGCGCTGGGCTTTGAGAGTAGCAGCAGTCTCTTCGGCGACTTTAGCGGCCAGCTGAGCAGTTTCTAACTCCTGAGCAATGGATTTCTTAGAAGCTCGAAGTCCCTTGATGGTGGCATCCTTCGCTGATACCAATTGCTTAAGGCGGGTCACTTCGTCCGCAGATTCTTGCAGCCGGCGACGCTGATTGTCCAGTTCTTCCTGAAAGGGAAATGTGCCCTTGGGCCATTTCTAAGTATTTTGGTGATTAAGTGCCAACACAAGTGCTTAAATGTGAATTCATGCCCATGGATGAACAAAGTGCAAATCATGAGTAAAGGTATGTTTCTAAGCCTTAGTACATTGGTTTTGTGTACTAATATACTTGTCTAAGTGTTAGAAACAGAAAGAAGAAGAAAAGAAGAGAGAGGAGGAAAAAGCTTGGCTGTGTACAGCCAAGACTCAGCTCGGTCT
Source organism: Zea mays (assembly GCF_902167145.1). Classification (NCBI taxonomy): domain Eukaryota; kingdom Viridiplantae; phylum Streptophyta; class Magnoliopsida; order Poales; family Poaceae; genus Zea; species Zea mays. The sequence goes on along the minus strand of NC_050096.1, from coordinate 66,538,733 downwards.
GGCACACCGGACTGTCCGGTGGTGCACCGGACAGTGTCCGGTGCGCCAGGCTGCCCCGAGCGAAGAGGCCGCTCTCGGGAATTTGCCGACGGCGTACGGCTAAAATTCACCGGACTGTCCGGTGTGCACCGGACTGTCCGGTGAGCCAACGGTCGGCCGGGCCAACGGTCGGCCGCGCGATCTGCGCGGGACACGTGGCCGAGCCAACGGTCGGAAGGGGGCACCGGACTGTCCGGTGTGCACCGGACATGTCCGGTGCGCCAACGGCTCCCTGATCTGCAACAGTCGGCTGCGTTGCTTAAGGAAGGAAATCGGGCACCGGACAGTGCCCGGTGTGCACCGGACTGTCCGGTGCGCCCGACGACAGAAGGCAAGGATGGCCTTCCAGATTTGTTCTCAACGGCTCCTAGCTGCCTTAGGGCTATAAAAGGGACCCCTAGGCACATGGAGGAGAACACCAAGCATTCCTACAACATTCCTAAGCACCAAGACATCGATCTTGCGCATTCGTTTCATTGTGATAGCATATAGAGCTCTTGTGGAGTTGTGAACTCTTTGAGTTGTGTTGCGAGCTCTTGTTGCTACTTGTGTGCGTGTTGTTGCTCTGATCTTTTGAAGTCTTGTGTGCGTTGCTCATTCCCCCCTTTGCTCTGTGTTTCTTTGTGAACTTCAATTGTAAGGGCGAGAGGCTCCAAGTTGTGGAGATTCCTCGCAAACGGGATTGAGAAAAAGCAAGCAAAACACCGTGGTATTCAAGTGGGTCTTTGGACCGCTTGAGAGGGGTTGATTACAACCCTCGTCCGTTGGGACGTCACAACGTGGAGTAGGCAAGCGTTGGTCTTGGCCGAACCACGGGATAATCCACTGTGTCATCTCTGTGATTGATCTCTTGTGGTATTGTGTTGTTGAGACTCCTTTATAGCCACTTGGCAATTATTGTGCTAACACTTAACAAGTTTTTGTGGCTATAAGTTTAAGTTTTACAGGATCACCTATTCACCCCCCCTATAGGTGCTCTCACTTCCATCGTAAAACGGTGGCTCCTCTCCAAGATGGTTAGCGAGTTGCTGGAATCTCGATACAATCTGTCCAGATTGTCGCGAGAAGCAGCAAGGATGCGTTTTTCTTCCTACAAGCAAAAATCAACTCATTCAGAATCCAAGCATGTAATAAGGCGAAGCACGGTTCTGTAAGTTACCTTTTCGGAGTCAAGCCGAGCGTGAAGAGAAGAACTCAGAGCGTTGGCATCATCCAAAGCAGCGGAGACCTGATTCAGTTCAGTCTGGCTCTGAGAATACTTATCCTCGAAGTCAGCACACCGTTGAGCCATTTCAGCTTGATCTCGGGAATGTTTTTCCTCAAGGACTGCGATCTGCCGAGTCATTCCTATCAAGAGGTAATCAAACGAAATGAGGACAAAAGGTAAAACAGTCCACGAACAAAGGCATAGAAGAAGAAGAAGGGCACTAACCAGAATTAGTTGCCTCCAACTCGGATACACGACGATGAAGCGATACCGGGTTCCAACGCTCAAGAGATGAAGCCACTTCTGGGATGGAAGCACCCTGCGACCTCAGCTGGCTGGCCATCCCATCCACCAAAGCCTGATGGGAAGAACAGATGAACATAATGACAAAAATTCATGCAAATGTAAAGATCAAGCTAAAAGTGCAGCACAGTACCTGGAGATTGGAAAAGAACAAAGGGATCCCCAAATCAGGAGAAATCAGCTGATAATCAGATGCCAGACCACCACCCGGAACAGCTTGCAACAGACCAGTAGAAACGAGCTCAGTGCCTTCAACAGAACCAAACGCCAGACCAGTGGGGACGCTGCCCTCTAAAGCGACTCCCTGATCCAGAATTTGGGCCACCACCATGCCGCCAGATTGTGGAGGTGAACCCGCATGAACATCCATGGAAGTGCAGGAAGGAGACCTTGCTCGGACACCCTCGGGGGCTGGGTCACAGTTGGCACTGCCCACTTGAGCCGGATCATCCCCGGCAACACCCTCGGGGGCTGGGCAGTGGCTTATACTCTTCACCCGAGCTAAGTCTCCCCCAGCGACATCCTCGGGGGCTGGGCACGTGTTAGCACTATTCAAAGGGTCCAAGCTCTCTGCCGTAACCACCTCTAAGGTTGACGGGCCTTCAGCTACTTCCATGGGACCAGGACAATCCAAGTCAGCATCCCGACCCTCGAGATCATGCTCTAAGGTCGACGAGGCACGGGATGACCTCAACCCAGCATCGGGCACGGCTGCACAAGTCTCTGTTGCATCAACATCCACAAGCTCTGACAACAAGTTCTCCGGGACCATATCCTCTAGAGTTTGATCAAAGTTGGCCATGGACAGTTCTTGCAGACCAATAAGGGCAGACAAAGCAGGAGAAGGAACTCCACTACTTCCACCGCTGGCGACGAACTGCCGACTGTTTTTCCGAGTTAATGGAGCTTCATTTTCTCCCTCCTCATCCTCCACAGTAACAGCGCAAACAGCATCCTCATTGGGGTCAGCAGCAGGTGGAGCACACCCATTGGGATCAATGTCAGCAAGGCCAGTTGCAGTCATTTCTTCAGCAGCAGGAGCTAAGGTACTGGCGTCCTCGTCAAAGCTGGATACTCGCCGGAGGCGTCTTCTCTTCTTCTTTTGCTCATCAGCAAAAGGCTCAGGCTGACTAGTTCGGCTAGGGCGCCTCGGGCGAGTACTGACAGGTTTCGGGACATCCAAAGTTGTATCAACCTCTGGAAGGGGCACCACTGCCAACGTACCATCAGGAGCAACATCAGATGAATCCTCAGCTAACAGATCAAGCATGTCATTTATGTCTGCATCACTAGGGTTCAGGGGCACTTCAAAATAAACCTGCCGTTCATCATCAGGAATCTCCCCGAGCGAAGCAACCAAAGTACGGACTTCTTCAGCAGAGGGTCGCACTCTAAGACCCAAATTGCTATCAGTCAAGGGCGGATTGGACACAAAAAGGGTGAAAGCTTTGGGAGGAGGTAGGTTCCAAGCCGAGTATGCCACTGGAGCACAAACATTTGAAACTTTACCCCTGAGGATCATCTCAAGTCGGCTTACCAAGTCAACAGAAGGAATTCTCCTATTGATAACCCGGGTTGAGTCGGCCAGCCCTCGATACAGATATGCCGGATAGGCCCTGTCTTTCAGCGGCTGAATGTTCTTGAAAACAAAATCTGTGACCACAGCTTCGACAGTCAGACCTCTCTCTTTCAGTAATCCGACTTCAGTAAGCAACACGCCTGCCTCGGCCACTTCCTGATCCGTGGGAGACTCAGTCCAACTCGGAGTACGAACGTCTGGCTGTCTTCCTGACCGGGAGGGGAGAGAATTTCCATAATTATCAACTATAAACCACTCCAGACGCCAACCTTTAATTCTATCTTTGAGGGGAATCTCGAGATACTCGGTCTTCCGCCCACGGCGCATCTCCAAACTGGCACCTCCGACCAGCTGATGTTGCCCCCCGGCCATCCCAGGACGGCAGTGATACAGATACTTCCATAAACCGAAATGCGGCAGCACACCGAGGTAGGCTTCGCATAGGTGAACGAAAATGGAGATTTGGAGAATGGAATTAAGGTTCAAATGAGTCAAGTTGATGTGATAAAAATCAAGGAGGCCACGGAAAAAAGGAGAGATGGGAAGGCCGAGGCCGCGGAGAAGGAAAGGAGCGTAAACTACTGACTCGTGGGTATCTTCGGTTGGGACAGTAGTCCCGTGGCAAATCCGCCAAGAACAGAGTTCCCGCGGAGGAAGAACCCCGATGGAGACAAGACGGAGAAGCTCAGCTTCAGAAATAACAGACATATGATTACCTGCGAAGGGTAACTGACTGTTGGGGTCGATTGCGGGGATCACTGCAGCAGACGAGTTCGCAGTTTTCCTCTTGGGCGCCATCTTGCTTCTCACTGGCGAACAGAGTAGGAGACGAGTGGCAGAGAAGATTCAGATGCGGAAATGCAAGAACTAGGGCACGGAAAGCAAAGGCGGCTAAAAGCGCAACTCTTATGGGATATTCTTGAGCCAGATACCGCTTCAAAAAGTGCCCAGTCATCATCTGGCAGTTATTTCCGAAAAAGTCGACGTGCCACCTCATCACTCGGATATTATCCTCAAAGTAACCCGCGCGGCTGGCTAGTACTCAGCGTTGACTCTAAGACGCTGACCCCGTATTCAATCGCTCGACATTACTTCTAAAATGCCGACGCCGACCTTCAAATCACTCAGCGTTGACTCTAAGACGCTGACTTCGTATTCAATCGCTCGGCATTACTTCTAAAATGCCGACGCCAACCTTCAAATCACTCGGCGTTGCCTCTAATACGCTGACCCCGTATTCAATCGCTCGGCATTACTTCTAAAATGCCGACGCCGACCTTCGAATCACTCAGCATTGCCTCTAAAACGCTGACCCTGTATTCTATCGCTCGGCATTACTTCTAAAACGCCGACGCTGACCTTCAATCACTCGGCGCGGTTTCTAACACGCCGACCTCGTGTTCAATCGACTCGACGTTACTTCTAAAACGCCGACGCCGACCTCCAATCACTCGGCGTTGCCTCCAAAACGCTGAACTTGTATTCCATCGCTCGGCATTACTTCTAAAATGCCGACGCCGACCTTCAGTCACTCGGCGTGGCCTCTAAAACGCCGATCTCGTGTTCGATTGCTCGGTGTTACTTCTAAAACGCTGATGTCAACCTTCAATCGCTCGGCGTTGCTTCTAAAACGCCGATACCGACTACAATATTACTCGACAGCTACTTCTGGAAGCGTCAATGTGATGCGCAAGTTATTCATCTACTATATCAAAAGAACCAGTTCAACAATCAGAGAAAGCGAATCATCGAGATGGGGCCAACGACAGTTCTTCATTAAGGGGAAGTTAATAAGTTTACAAACCAACTCTTCGCGAGTTGGTGCTTCCCTACTTCTACTCTACACTACTACTACTACTAAACTACACTATACTACTCTACATTACTACTACATTATTCTAACTATACTAATATCTAAAGACCAGTGGCGTTTAGCCACTGGCCTTGCTGCTGCTACCACCGCCGCCGCCCCTGGTGCCGCCTTTGCTGCCGCCGCCTCCGGTGCTGCCCACGCTGCTGCCGCCCTTGGTGCCGCCCTTGCTCACCTCGCCGCCGCCGCTGCCACCGCCACTGCCGCCGCCATCGCCGCCGTCGTCGTATTCGTCGTCGTCGTCATCCTCCCCCTCGTCGCCGTCCGAGTCCTCCTCTTCCGAGGAGAACTCCGACTCATCCGAGCCCTCGAGCCCAGAGCGCTCGACGGCCCGGATGTACGTCCAGACCTCCGCGGCAATCCCCTGGGAGTCGTCTGAATCATCAGACGACGCCGGGGGAGAGACGGTGAAAGGGAAATGTGCCCTTGGGCCATTTCTAAGTATTTTGGTGATTGAGTGCAAACACAAGGGCCTAAATGTGAATTTATGTACATGGATGAACAAGGTGAAAATCATGAAGTAAAGGTATGTTTCTAAGCCTTAGTACATTGGTTTTAAGTACTAATATATTTGTCTAAGTGTTAGAAACAGAAAGAAGAAGAATAGAGAAAAGGAGAAGGGACTTGGCTGTGTGCTGCCAAGACCCAGCTCGGTCTGGAGCACCGGACTGTCCGGTGTGCACCGGACAGTGTCCGGTGCGCCAGGCTGGCGCGACTCGAAGAGGCCGCTCTCGGGTTTTTCTCCGGCGACTTCGGCTAAAATTCACCGGACTGTCCGGTGTGCACCGGACTGTCCGGTGAGCCAACGGTCGGCCAGGGCCAACGGTCGGCCGCGCAATCCGCGCGGGACACGTGGCCGAGCCAACGGTCGGAAGACGGCACCGGACTGTCCGGTGTGCACCGGACATGTCCGGTGCGCCAACAGAGCCAGATCTGCCAACGGTCTGCAACGGTCGTCTTCGCCGTTTAAGGAAACAAATCGGGCACCGGACAGTGTCCGGTGTGCACCGGACTGTCCGGTGCCCCCGACGACAGAAGGCAAAGATGGCCTTCCGGATTTGCTCTCAACGGCTCCTAGCTGCCTTGAGGCTATAAAAGGAGCCCCTAGGCGCATGGAGGAGATACACAAGCAACCTTTGAGCATTCTTGATCATCCACACTAAGTCTCTGCGCATTCGTTTGTGTTTCTAAGTGATTCGAGCTCTGTTCTAAGTGAGAACTCTGAGATAGTCTTGTGAGCTCGATTCTTGGCCGTGTGTGTGCGCTTTTGCTGTGGATTTGTGTGTGTTGCTTCCCTCCCTTACTCTGTGTTTCATTTGTGATCATATACTTGTAAGGGCAAGAGACTCCAATTTGTGGAGATTCCTTGCAAACGGGATAGTGAAAGGAAAACAAAACACCGTGGTATTCAAGTGGGTCTTTGGACCGCTTGAGAGGGGTTGATTGCAACCCTCGTCCGTTGGGACGCCACAACGTGGAGTAGGCAAGCGTTGGTCTTGGCCGAACCACGGGATAAAACCACTGTGTTACTCTGTGCTTGATTCTCTTGTTGTACTGTGTTTTGTTGAGATTGTTGAGACTTCACCTTAGCCACTTGGCAATAATCGTGCTAACACTTAACAAGTTTTTTGTGGCTTAAGTTTGAAGTTTTTACAGGATCACCTATTCACCCCCCCCCTCTAGGTGCTCTCAATTGGTATCAGAGCCGTTCTCTTCAAGAAAGGGACTAACCGCCCGAAGAGATGGATCCTAAGGGGAAGGGAATTGTGATCAACGACAAGGAGAAGGAGTCCTTCGTCAACGAGCCAAGGGATGACAAGTCCAATGACTCGGGCTCGGGCCACAAGCGAAGAGATGGGAAGAAGAAGAAGACAAGACGCATCAAGGAGATCGTCTACTACGACAGCGATGAGTCCTCTTCTTCCCAAAAGGACGACGATCACGACAAACAAAGGAAACCGGTTAATTCGAACTTTTCATTTGTTTATTCTCGTATTCCACATAGTTCGAATTCGCATTTGCTTTCCATTCCTCTTGGTAAACCTCCACATTTTGATGGGGAGGACTACGGATTTTGGAGTCACAAAATGCGTAGTCATTTATTCTCTCTCCATCCAAGCATATGGGAGATTGTAGAGAATGGAATGAAATTTGATAGCTCGGATAGCCCTATGTTTATCAATGAACAAATTCATAAAAATGCACAAGCTACTACTGTTCTCTTAGCATCTTTGTGCAGGGAAGAGTACAATAAGGTGAGCGGCTTGGACAATGCCAAGCAGATATGGGACACCCTCAAGATCTCTCACGAGGGGAACGACATCACCATGCTCACCAAGATGGAGTTGGTGGAGGGCGAGCTTGGACGATTTGCCATGATAAGGGGAGAAGAGCCAACTCAAACTTACAACCGGCTTAAGACCCTTATCAACAAGATAAGGAGCTACGGAAGCACGCGTTGGACGGATCACGACGTCGTCCGCCTAATGCTCAGGTCATTTACCGTTCTTGATCCTCACTTGGTGAACAATATACGTGAAAATCCCAGGTACACCAAGATGTCGCCCGAAGAAGTTCTTGGGAAATTTGTTAGCGGGCGAATGATGATCAAGGAGGCGAGATATGTGGACGACGCCTTGAATGGTCCGATCAACGAGCCGCAACCTCTCGCTCTCAAGGCAACACGAAGCAAGGAGGCGCTACCTAGCAAGGTGGCACAAATTGAGGCGGCCGGACTCAACGATGAGGAGATGGCTCTCATCATCAAGAGATTCAAGACGGCGCTAAATGGTCGCAAGGGGCAGCCAAGCAAGACCAAGACCAAGGGGAAGCGCTCATGCTTCAAATGCGGTAAGCTTGGTCATTTTATCGCTAACTGTCCCGATAATGAAAGTGACCAGGAAAAGGGGAACAAAAGAGAAAAGAAGAAGCAATACAAGAAGGCAAAGGGCGAGGCGCATCTAGGAAAGGAGTGGGACTCGGATTGCTCCTCCTCCGACTCCGACAACGAAGGACTCGCCGCCACTGCCTTCAACAAATCGGCTCTCTTCCCCAACGAGCGTCTCACATGTCTTATGGCAAGGGAGAAGAAGGTGAGTACTCAAGACTCCACTTATGCTTCTTCTAGTGATAGTGAGTCTAGTGATGATGACATAGATTATTCATGCTTGTTCAAGGGCTTAGATAGATCTAAGATAGATAAAATCAATGAATTGATTGATGCATTGAATGAAAAGGATAGGCTTTTAGAAAAGCAGGAGGATTTATTGTATGATGAACATGATAAATTTGTAGAGGCACAAAAATCATATGCTTTAGAAGTAAAAAGAAATGAAATGCTTTCTTATGAACTATCTACTTGTCATGAAACCATTTCTACTTTACAAGGTGTTAACAATGATTTAAATGCTAAGTTAGAAGTAGCAAATAAATCTAATTCTTGTGTAGAACATGTTAAAATTTGCACTAAGTGTAAGGATTTCGATGTTGATGCCTGTAGTGAACATCTAGTTTTAATTTCCAAATTAAATAAGGAAGTGGCTAGTCTTAATGCCCAACTTAAGACTAGCAAGAATGAAGTTGATAAAATAAAATTTGCAAGGGATGCCTACACAATTGGTAGACACCCCTCAATTAAGGATGGACTTGGCTTCAAGAGGGAAGCCAAGAACTTAACAAGTCATAAGGCTCCCATTCCCGCCAAGGAGAAAGGGAAGGCCCCTATGGCTACTAGTGCTAAAAGGAACCATGCCTTTTTGTATCATGATAAAAGACAAACTAGAAATAGAAGTTATGATGCTTTTGATTCATATGTTTATGATTCTCATGCCATGTGTGCTCCTAGTTCTTCTTATGTGTATAATAGAAATGTTACTAGGAGAAATGTTGTTTCTAAAAGAAATGTTGCAAATGTTCATAGAAAAGGAGTGAATGAACCCTCTACAATTTATTGTGCTTTGAATGCTTCATTTGCAATTTGTAGAAAGGATAGAAAAGTAATTGCTAGGAAGTTAGGGGCAAAATGCAAAGGTGATAAAACTTGCATTTGGGTCCCTAAGGAAATTGTGACTAACCTTGCAGGACCCAACATGAGTTGGGTACCTAAGACCCAAGCCTAAATTTGCCTTGCAGGTTTATGCATCCGGGGGTTCAAGCTGGATTATTGACAGCGGATGCACAAACCATATGACGGGGGAGAAGAAGATGTTCACCTCCTACGTCAAAAATAAGGATTCCCAAGATTCAATTATATTCGGTGATGGGAATCAAGGCAAGGTAAAAGGGCTAGGTAAAATTGCAATTTCAAATGAGCATTCTATATCAAATGTATTCTTAGTGGAGAGTCTTGGATATAATTTGCTATCTGTCAGTCAATTATGTCAAATGGGATATAATTGTTTATTTACAAATGTAGATGTGTCTGTCGTTAGAAGATGTGATGGTTCACTAGCTTTTAAGGGTGTACTAGACGGCAAACTTTATTTAGTTGATTTTGCAAAAGAAGAGGCCGGTCTAGATGCATGCTTAATGGCTAAGACTTGCATGGGCTGGCTATGGCATCGCCGCTTAGCACATGTGGGGATGAAGAACCTCCACAAGCTTCTAAAGGGAGAACATGTGATAGGTCTAACAAATGTACATTTCGAAAAAGATAGACCTTGTGCAGCTTGTCAGGCAGGTAAACAGGTGGGAGGAGCGCATCACAGCAAGAATGTGATGACCACGTCAAGACCCCTGGAGCTACTGCATATGGACCTCTTCGGACCCGTCGCCTATCTAAGCATAGGGGGAAGTAAGTATGGTTTAGTTATTGTTGATGATTTTTCCCGCTTCACTTGGGTGTTCTTTTTGCAGGATAAGTCTGAAACCCAAGGGACCCTCAAACGCTTCCTCAGGAGAGCTCAAAATGAGTTTGAGCTCAAAGTGAAAAAGATAAGAAGCGACAACGGGTCCGAGTTCAAGAACTCTCAAGTGGAGGAGTTCCTTGAAGAGGAAGGGATCAAGCACGAGTTCTCCGCTCCCTACACACCACAGCAAAATGGTGTGGTAGAGAGGAAGAACAGGACGCTCATTGACATGGCGAGGACGATGCTAGGAGAGTTCAAGACCCCCGAGTGCTTTTGGACGGAAGCCGTGAACACTGCTTGCCACGCCATCAACAGGGTCTACCTTCATCGCCTCCTCAAGAAGACGTCGTATGAGCTTCTAACCGGTAACAAACCCAATGTATCGTACTTTCGTGTATTTGGGAGTAAATGCTACATTCTAGTGAAGAAGGGTAGAAATTCTAAGTTTTCTCCCAAAGCTGTAGAAGGGTTTTTGTTAGGTTATGACTCAAATACAAAGGCGTATAGAGTCTTCAACAAATCATCGGGTTTGGTTGAAGTCTCTAGCGACGTTGTATTTGATGAGACTAATGGCTCTCCAAGAGAGCAAGTTGTTGATTGTGATGATGTAGATGAAGAAGATGTTCCGACGGCCGCTATACGAACCATGGCGATTGGAGAAGTGCGGCCACAGGAACAAGATGAGCAAGATCAACCCTCTTCCTCAATTATGATGCATCCCCCGACTCAAGATGATGAACAGGTTCATCATAAGGAGGCGTGTGATCAAGGGGGAGCACAAGATGATCAAGTGATAGAGGAAGAAGCGCAACCGGCACCTCCAACTCAAGTTCGAGCGATGATTCAAAGGGATCATCCCGTCGACCAAATTCTGGGTGACATCAGCAAGGGAGTAACTACTCGATCTCGATTAGTTAATTTTTGTGAGCATTACTCCTTTGTCTCCTCTATTGAGCCTTTCAGGGTAGAAGAGGCCTTGCTAGATCCGGACTGGGTGTTGGCCATGCAAGAGGAGTTAAACAACTTCAAGCGCAATGAAGTTTGGACACTGGTGCCTCGTCCGAAGCAAAATGTTGTGGGAACCAAGTGGGTGTTCCGCAACAAACAGGACGAGCACGGGGTGGTGACGAGGAACAAGGCTCGACTTGTGGCAAAAGGTTATGCCCAAGTCGCAGGTTTGGATTTCGAGGAGACTTTTGCTCCTGTGGCTAGGCTAGAATCAATTCGTATCTTGCTAGCATATGCCGCTCACCATTCTTTCAGGTTGTTTCAAATGGATGTGAAGAGCGCCTTCCTCAACGGGCCAATCAAGGAGGAGGTGTACGTGGAGCAACCCCCTGGCTTCGAGGATGAACGGTACCCCGACCATGTGTGTAAGCTCTCTAAGGCGCTCTATGGACTTAAGCAAGCCCCAAGAGCATGGTATGAATGCCTTAGAGATTTCTTAATTGCTAATGCTTTCAAGGTTGGGAAAGCCGATCCAACTCTTTTTACTAAGACTTGTAATGGTGATTTGTTTGTGTGCCAAATTTATGTCGATGACATAATATTTGGTTCTACTAACCAAAAGTCTTGTGAAGAGTTTAGCAGGGTGATGACGCAGAAATTCGAGATGTCGATGATGGGCGAGTTGAACTACTTCCTTGGGTTCCAAGTGAAGCAACTCAAGGACGGCACCTTCATCTCCCAAACGAAGTACACGCAAGATCTGCTAAAGCGGTTTGGGATGAAGGACGCCAAGCCCGCAAAGACTCCGATGGGGACCGACGGACACACCGACCTCAACAAAGGAGGTAAGTCCGTTGATCAAAAAGCATACCGGTCAATGATAGGTTCTTTGCTTTACTTATGTGCTAGTAGACCGGATATTATGCTTAGCGTATGCATGTGTGCTAGATTTCAATCCGATCCTAAGGAGTGTCACTTAGTGGCGGTGAAGCGAATTCTTAGATATTTGGTTGCTACGCCTTGCTTCGGGCTCTGGTATCCAAAGGGGTCTACCTTTGACTTAGTTGGATACTCAGACTCCGACTATGCTGGATGTAAGGTCGATAGGAAGAGTACATCGGGGACGTGCCAATTCTTAGGAAGGTCCCTGGTGTCATGGAACTCTAAGAAACAAACATCCGTTGCCCTATCCACCGCTGAGGCCGAGTATGTTGCCGCAGGACAGTGTTGCGCGCAACTACTTTGGATGAGGCAAACCCTCCGGGACTTTGGCTACAATCTGAGCAAAGTCCCACTCCTATGTGACAATGAGAGTGCTATCCGCATGGCGGAGAATCCTGTTGAGCACAGCCGCACAAAGCACATAGACATCCGGCATCACTTTTTGAGAGACCACCAGCAAAAGGGAGATATCGAAGTGTTTCATGTTAGCACCGAGAACCAGCTAGCCGATATCTTTACCAAGCCTCTAGATGAGAAGACCTTTTGCAGGCTGCGTAGTGAGCTAAATGTCTTAGATTCGCGGAACTTGGATTGAATTATAGCATACATGTGTTTATGCATTTGATCAGGTTCATTCTGCATTTTGTTGCTTATTGTGGTGCTCAAGTTGTACCAACACTCCCTGGACCTCACAAGTCCGTTGCAAAGTGATGCACATGTTTAGGGGGAGATATGTTACAACTTGACCCTTTGAGACTAACCATTTGCTTGAGTTTGCTTGATTTAGTCTCGAAGGAGGATTGAAAGGGAAAAGGTGGACTTGGACCATGAGAGACTTCCACTGCACTCCGATGAGAGGGTAACTAATTCCAAGTTCATCTCATGAAATCTTATTGCCATTTGCTCTTAATTGAAGACTTTGGTGAGGCAATGGGGTTAAAAGGCCAAGATTGATCCCGTTTTGGTGCTTGATGCCAAAGGGGGAGAAAATAAAGGCCAAAGCGATAAATGGATCAGCTACCACTTGAGAGATTTTGAAAATAGTAGAATAGAGTTTTTGTTTTGTCAAAAGCTTTTATTGTCTCTTATTGTCTCTATTTTCAAAAGTTGGCTTCTTGTGGGAAGAAGTGTTGATTATGGGAAAAAGGGGGAGTTTTTGAAATCCGTGGTCAAATTCTTTTGTTAAGCCACAAAAAACTTGTTAAGTGTTAGCACGATTATTGCCAAGTGGCTAAGGTGAAGTCTCAACAATCTCAACAAAACACAGTACAACAAGAGAATCAAGCACAGAGTAACACAGTGGTTTTATCCCGTGGTTCGGCCAAGACCAACGCTTGCCTACTCCACGTTGTGGCGTCCCAACGGACGAGGGTTGCAATCAACCCCTCTCAAGCGGTCCAAAGACCCACTTGAATACCACGGTGTTTTGTTTTCCTTTCACTATCCCGTTTGCAAGGAATCTCCACAAATTGGAGTCTCTTGCCCTTACAAGTATATGATCACAAATGAAACACAGAGTAAGGGAGGGAAGCAACACACACAAATCCACAGCAAAAGCGCACACACACGGCCAAGAATCGAGCTCACAAGACTATCTCAGAGTTCTCACTTAGAACAGAGCTCGAATCACTTAGAAACACAAACGAATGCGCAGAGACTTAGTGTGGATGATCAAGAATGCTCAAAGGTTGCTTGTGTATCTCCTCCATGCGCCTAGGGGCTCCTTTTATAGCCTCAAGGCAGCTAGGAGCCGTTGAGAGCAAATCCGGAAGGCCATCTTTGCCTTCTGTCGTCGGGGGCACCGGACAGTCCGGTGCACACCGGACACTGTCCGGTGCCCGATTTGTTTCCTTAAACGGCGAAGACGACCGTTGCAGACCGTTGGCAGATCTGGCTCTGTTGGCGCACCGGACATGTCCGGTGCACACCGGACAGTCCGGTGCCGTCTTCCGACCGTTGGCCCTGGCCGACCGTTGGCTCACCGGACAGTCCGGTGCACACCGGACAGTCCGGTGAATTTTAGCCGAAGTCGCCGGAGAAAAACCCGAGAGCGGCCTCTTCGAGTCGCGCCAGCCTGGCGCACCGGACACTGTCCGGTGCACACCGGACAGTCCGGTGCTCCAGACCGAGCTGGGTCTTGGCAGCACACAGCCAAGTCCCTTCTCCTTTTCTCTATTCTTCTTCTTTCTGTTTCTAACACTTAGACAAATATATTAGTACTTAAAACCAATGTACTAAGGCTTAGAAACATACCTTTACTTCATGATTTTCACCTTGTTCATCCATGTACATAAATTCACATTTAGGCCCTTGTGTTTGCACTCAATCACCAAAATACTTAGAAATGGCCCAAGGGCACATTTCCCTTTCAATCTCCCCCTTTTTGGTGATTTATGCCAACACAACATAAAGCAAGTGGAACAAGTGCAAAATCACTTCAAATAAAAACTCAAATTGGTTTTGATTCAATTTTGGCATATATGGATCATCCTTTGCCACCACTTGGTTTGTTTTTGCAAATCAAACTCAAATCTCTATCTATAAGTCAAACACACATATTGAAGCATAAAGAGAGTCATTTCAAAAGAATTTGACCACGGATTTCAAAAACTCCCCCTTTTTCCCATAATCAACACTTCTTCCCACAAGAAGCCAACTTTTGAAAATAGAGACAATAAGAGACAATAAAAGCTTGCTTCTAAAACGCCGATACCGACTACAATATTACTCGACAGCTACTTCTGGAAGCGTCAATGTGATGCGCAAGTTATTCATCTACTATATCAAAAGAACCAGTTCAACAATCAGAGAAAGCGAATCATCGAGATGGGGCCAACGACAGTTCTTCATTAAGGGGAAGTTAATAAGTTTACAAACCAACTCTTCGCGAGTTGGTGCTTCCCTACTTCTACTCTACACTACTACTACTACTAAACTACACTATACTACTCTACATTACTACTACATTATTCTAACTATACTAATATCTAAAGACCAGTGGCGTTTAGCCACTGGCCTTGCTGCTGCTACCACCGCCGCCGCCCCTGGTGCCGCCTTTGCTGCCGCCGCCTCCGGTGCTGCCCACGCTGCTGCCGCCCTTGGTGCCGCCCTTGCTCACCTCGCCGCCGCCGCTGCCACCGCCACTGCCGCCGCCATCGCCGCCGTCGTCGTATTCGTCGTCGTCGTCATCCTCCCCCTCGTCGCCGTCCGAGTCCTCCTCTTCCGAGGAGAACTCCGACTCATCCGAGCCCTCGAGCCCAGAGCGCTCGACGGCCCGGATGTACGTCCAGACCTCCGCGGCAATCCCCTGGGAGTCGTCTGAATCATCAGACGACGCCGGGGGAGAGACGGGAGCCGGAGATCCCTCGGAGTCGGAGGAGAACTCCTCCTCCGAGTATTCCGAGTCACCGAAATCATCCGACGGAGGAGTCGGCTCGCGCTTGCGCTTGGTACCCTTGCCCATGGTGGAAGCAGACAGAAGGGAGGAGAAGAAGGCAGTAAATAACAGCGAAGAGATGTGAAAAAACCAGAGAAGCAAAGGCGTTATTTATAGAAGGGAAAGGCAACCGCTCACTTCCAACCGCGGTCACTGAACAGTCGCAAAGCATTCAATAAGCACTCCCACCCATCTGAAGACACGTCAGACGGCGGACGCCGTTTCATGCAGCACCACACCCATTGGGACTCCAGTCAACAGCGCAAAGGATATGATTACACTAGCCGTCCCATCACATTACTACTCAGAAGCAGCCAGCTAAAACACTCAGCGTACCAAGTCGTCCCCTGCCCACACCCATTGGGGGGGGACGCCCAGGAATTATCAGTATATTTTTCAAAACGGTCACATCCGTGCAGGGCGCGCAGTAAAATACTTCAAGACGAAAATGAGATATCAGTAAGGATCAGAGGAAGGCCAAATATAGCCAGCAAAGTACAAGAGATGGTCGACAGAAGCGATGTGAGGACTAGACAGAGAACGTCCATCAAACGTCCAATCAAGTCGCAGAAGCAAATAAATTGCAAGATACGGATGGATTGCAAACTCGGCTGCCAGAGACAAAATATATGCTGACCTCGGCAGCAAAATCCGGATGACATAATGCTGACTTCCAAAGCATAATGCGAATAGCTTCATGCCAACTTTTACAAGCAAAAAGAAGAC
Source organism: Zea mays (assembly GCF_902167145.1). NCBI lineage: Eukaryota > Viridiplantae > Streptophyta > Magnoliopsida > Poales > Poaceae > Zea > Zea mays. The sequence goes on along the minus strand of NC_050096.1, from coordinate 66,522,836 downwards.
ATTCGAACGGATTATCCTTAAAAAATCCATTTGAAGGTCGGGGGCTACACCCATTGGGTGCACCTTCGGTGCACCCCATGGATTATCATTCTAAACCAATATAGTGCCGACTTCTAAGACGTGGGACAAGATTGAAAAGACCAATCCTCAACCGAGATGCAGGAGCGCGAATGGAGATAATCTTTGGGGAAGACCTTCGAGTAGATTATCTTCTAAAATCTACTCAAAGGTCGGGGGCTACACCCATTGGGTGCACCTCTGGTGCACCCAATGAAGTCCAGAATCCTACAATTCAAAATGCCGACCTCTAAGGCACAAGCACAAAACTAAACTTTGGTCGAACGAGTGATCGGAGCAAGAGAAGACAGCAGGAAGTTATTTTTTGGACCTTGGATCTTTGAGTTGATTACCTCTAAATCAACCCAAAGATCGGGGGCTTGTGGGGGATAGATATCCCCTGGGTCCACTAAAGAAGTAAAAAGCCTCACGAAAGGCCCAAGGGCCCAATAATTCGTAAGGTCATTCTTTCGTGGGCCTGGGGAAAGACAACCAATAAAGAAGAGAAGACGTGAGACCGGATTGGTGCAAACCCGGACGGCCCACAACGTCGAACGAATAAATCGCAACAGAGACCCAACTTTCCCGCGCTGAAACCCCCATGCAACGGAGCCATGCGAGGATAAGTCGGCGAGGGTTACGTAGGGATAAACTCAGGAGGTTCACTATCTTTTAGCTACTTGTTGTTATCATATCCACATGTACTGCCCCACGGTCGAGTATATAAGGCCTAGGGGGCACCCCTTCAGAACGATCGACCCTACTTTGCTTAGCCACCCACGTAAACTCTCTGTGCCTTCCACCCAGAGAGTCCTCTTGTAACCACACTCGAATACTCATCAGGACGTAGGGTGTTACGCATCTCTAAGCGGCCCGAACCTGCAAACCTTGTCCATTGTCCCTCGTGCGATCAGCACGAACCATTTTGCTACAGTCGTCGACACCGTCCTACTCCTAAAAACATCTTAAGGGGCAACCTCGGGTGTGCGGTCGGACCCAAAACACCGACATCCTGTCAGCCCAGTTAATTCCCTTCGGTTTGACCATAGCCGACGGGAATTAACTATAAACTCCCGTCGGCCCAGTTAATTCCCGTCGGCTAACCTGGCCGACGGGAGTTAATAGTTAATTCCCGTCGGCTGACCTGACCGACGAGGATTAATTAATAACTCCCGTCGGTTGTGATAGCCGACGGGATTTAGCCGTAATTCCCGTCGGCTCGTTATTGGCCGACGGGGATTAATTATTCCCGTCAGCGGCCGACGGGAATAACCTTATCCCCGACAAGGGACGCCTGGCGGCTGACAACCGACGGGAATAAGCCCTAAACCTACGGGAATTACTTATTCTCGTCGGTTTAATGCTTATTCCCGTCGGTTCTTGGCCGACGGGAATTAAGTGTTTTCTTGTAGGGGATTGGATGTATGAAGGTTTCAAGAAGGGTGGGTGTCACACAAATGAATGGTTTGCCAAGACACGGATGTTTCTGGACCATGCAGCTGCTTTGTCACAAATAGATAATATTAGGTGTCCATGCAATAAATGTCAAAATATGACGAGCCACACCAAGAGGCAGGTCACACTACACCAGTGCTCGCATGATTTTGTGCCAGGCTATAAGGTCTAGTATCTCCACGAGGAGTCACGCCTTGAACGAGCAACAGAAGTAGAAGTTGATGACGGTGAAGATGTGGATAGGATGGACCAGATGCTTAAGGATTTGCAGCCTGAACTGGCCCCAGATCATCATGATTCACCTACACCGGAGGTTCAGAAGTTCTTCGAACTCCTCAAAGTGTCAGAAGAGCCTCTTCACGGGCACACTGACGTGATCGTCCTCGAATTCGTGACCCGGCTGATGTCAATTGAGTCCAAGTTTGCATTCTCAATTAATTGTTACAAGGAGCTCGTGGATTTGATTAGCGAGGTTCTTCCTACGGGTCACAAGATGCCTAAAGACATGTACCAGTCCAATAAATTGCTTCAAGGTCTTGGTATGGAGTATGAGAAGATTGATGTTTGCTAGGACAACTGTATGCTTTTTTGGAAGGAACATGGCACAGAGCATAAATGCTTAAAATGTGGGAAGTCGAGGTACGTGGAGCTTGTAAATGAAGATGGGGAGAAGGTGGTGACAAAGGTTGCACATAAAAAGCTTTGGTACATGCCTCTCACTCCTAGAGTGAAACGTTTGTTTCTCTCGAGGAAGACCGCTATGCACATGAGGTGGCATAAAGATTGTACGGACGGAAAGGATGGGTTAATGGGGCACCCGTCAGATGGTGATGCATGGAAGGCTCTTGACAAGTTTGATCCAGATTTTGACAGTGATGCAAGAAACGTTCATATCGACTTAGCAACTGATGGTTTCACGCCGTTCAATATGATCGCTGCGTCATATTCATGTTGGCCTGTCATTGCCATACCGTACAACCTTCCACCTGCTCTTTGCATGAAATATGAGTTTATGTTCCTATGTCTTGTTATACCTAGGCCTGAGCATCCTGGCGTACGCCTCAATGTGATGCTTCAACCACTGATTGAAGAGTTAAAGAAGCTATGGCAAGGTGTGGAAGCCTATGACTGCTTCAAGAAGCAGAAATTCAATCTTCGTGTTGCATATCTGTTCTCGGTTCATAATTTTATGGCGTATGGTATTTTCTCTGGATGGAGCGTGCATGGTAGATTGACGTGTCCTTATTGTGCGAAAGATACAGATTGTTTTCGTCTTATTGCTGGTGGCAAGATATGTTACTTTGATTGTCGTAGATGTTTTCTACCCTTCAATCACCCCTTCAGAAGGCAGAGAAAGGAATTTAGGAAGGGCACCATCATCACGAAGGGACCGCCCAGGCGACGTAGTGGGATAGAAATTATAGAAGAGCATAGGAAACTTGTCCTAGACGAGAGTGGGAAAAGGTATCAAGGTTTTGGTGAGGAGCATAACTGGACTCACATATGTGGCTTGTGGGAGCTTCCTTATGCTAAGTCATTGATTTTGATGCACAACATCGACGTCATGCATCAAGAGAGTAACTTTTGCCAAGCCCTCATAAATACATGCATGGATTTCCCTGATAAAACGAAAGATAATGACAAGGCACGCTTGGACTTAGCAGTGATATGTGATCGTCCAACCCAAGTGCTTAGAGAAAACAGAGGCAATGGATATCGCTTTCGTTCAAGCATTTTCAAATCAAGTCATCCTATGGCTGCCACTCAAATAGTACGATTGCTTATAAATGTTTTTTGTTTATACAGGAAGCTACAAGTGGCCAAAAGCCTAGTGACATTGAGGTCAACCAGGAGGGCCAAAAAGGACCAGACCCTAACAACCCTGACCAGCTCTGCAGCCAGACAGCCACAGATCGGCTGATGAGTTTTGGCCCAAAAGTACAAACGTTCAAAGTATAGAAATTCCTGCATTTGTAAGGTTGTGAATGATGTATAGGCGGCATATGGGGAGGAGATGGTTCGTCGCCATGGCCCTGACTTCGACTGGCGACATGAACCGGTGGATCCCTCAGTGGTGTACGCAAGTGGTGGTGGAAAAGCGCATGGACAGTAAGCTCTAACTTATATGAAATTATATGGTTGACACTAAATTTATTATGCAGTAATCACAATTTTTGAATCACTTATAGATACACACTCTTCGACGGATTCATTGACTCGTCGTCGGTGAGATCTCAGAGGACGGGTTCATCTTCTCGTAGCTCATGCTCTCGTAGACCGAACGAGCAGGAGTTGGAGATTATGTGGATGCGTGAAGAGATGAGACAACAACGCGAATTTATGGAGGCTTGCAATGCACATACCCAAGCGATGTATCAAGTGAGTATACATAATCCGAACTCTAAATTATTATATTTCAATACAACATCTTCAATAGTAACACATATGTTTAACAGTTAATGCAGCAACAGGGCATGACAACAAATATTCCACCGCCACCACAATGGAGCTAGTTTGCAAACACACCAGCTCCGCCACCACAGTTCAACACCCCTCCGACACATATACCTGCACCTGGAGATAGGGTACGTTTGATAACTCTCGATTAATTTATACACTTGTATACTTTTTGATATTTGTATTAAAAATGTTGATATTTGCTAACTTGCATAGGTTACGCCCGAAGCGGGTGGTAGTGGGTCTGATCCCACAGCAGGGACTGGATTTGTTGACTCCCTCTTCGCGTTCCCTCCTCCTGGTGGCGGCAGCGGTCAAAGCTCTAACCACCCAAGTGGTGGTTATCTCTAAACACTAGAACTCGTGCACGCTATGTTTGCACGCTATGTTTCTTAACTCGTGGACGTTATGTTGTGTAAACACTTAATCTTAACTCGTATTTGAAATGTTTGTGTAAACACTTGATCTTATGTTTGTGATGTGTGAATCATATCAATGCATGTGTTTGTGATGTGTATGTTCTGTGTGATGATATATATGTTTGTGTGCATGTGTTTGTGATGTGTATGTTCTATGTGATGATATATATGTTTTGTGTGCAATTGTGGAGAAATAGTGACCTAGTTTGTTGCTGCTTTTGCAGCATTATAGGTTAATTCCCGTCGGCCCAGTTAATTCCTGTCGGCTATGGTCAAAAATCGACGGGGATTAACAAATAATCCACGTCGGCCCAGTTAATTCCCGTCGGTTGGCCCAGGCCGACGGGAGTTAAGACTGATCCCCGTCGGCCCACGTAGCCGATGGGAGTTAAGGCTTATCCCCGTCAGCCCACGTGGCCGACGGGAGTTAATGCTTATCCCCGTCGGCCCACGTAGCCGACGGGAGTTAAGGCTTATCCCCGTCGGCCACGTACTAGCCGACGGGGATACTTATTCCCGTCAGCTGCCGACAGGAATAAGTTTATCCCTGACACCTGACAGCCATCGCTTGAGGCCGACGAGAGTTAGCTAGTTACCGACGGGAATTAGTTATTCCCGTCGGTTTTTAGCCGACTGGAATTAACTGGATTCCTGTAGCGAGAGAGGGAAAAATCCTATGTCTCTATGTGTTTTTGGTCTAAAGGCTATCCTTATCTTGCTAGTGGTTCCTTGTCTTCTCGTATGGTTTTTCTCTCTCGGGGGCCCTCCTCTGAGGGCAGCCCTCTCCCTTTTATAGATCAAGTTAGGGTAAAAGAATGTATATATATACTGTATTTATATATTACACCTAGGTGCATTCAATATAGAGAATGCACCCAGGCCGAACCTACGCGCCAGGAGCACCCAGTTCCCTGCGGAGTTCGATGATCATATAAACAATTTGACCCAACCAATCTGACTTTCTCAAGACGAAGTCATAGTAGGCCAGGCTGATTTCAGCGAGTTTCAAAGGATCATATTCAAACGCCTAGGTGATAGAGTGCTGAAGAAGCCTAGGGAGTACATATCCCCGTTGAAGATCCCTCGTAATCGACCTGAGATACCCCTGGCCAATGCTGTTGCACTTAAGCGGAAGATCGCCTCTGATCCTGAGCTGAAAAGGTTTTTTTTGTTTTCCCAAGTTGCAACTGCTATTTACTTTTTATTTTGCAATTCGAACCAAGTTGCAATCATTTTTCTTGAACAGTTAGTTACTTATATATAGCAGTAGCAATCTCACCTAATGTGTGGTTGCAATCACACCATACCAGAAGTTGCAATCATTTTTGTTTAACAGAATTTTCCAGAGTTATATAGTACTTGCAATCACAACACACCAGTTGCAATTATACTACACCAGTAGTTTGCAATCATATTTGTTTAACAGAATTTCCCAGAGTTATTCAGTACTTTGCAATCACACTAGACCAGCAGTTGCAATCACAGCACACCAGCAGTTACACATCCTCTTGTTCTTCTCACTAATCCATCCATTTTCTTTTTTTTTGTTGCTGCAGGAGAATTTTGTTGGAGTTTGGCCTTCTTGTTGGACTCACTGGCGAGGAAATTTTAACCTCTTTTTCTAATGACACCCTTGGTGAGTCAGGAATCATAGACTTTTTTGTGCACTGCATGCGACATGATGATATTGTGCACAAGGTCGATTCTTGTGGATACAAAGTGTTTCTGACCACTGGTTTTTATGTAAGTTTCTTCTCCAAAACCATGTATTTTTTGTATATTGTCTTGCTTTTATGTGTTTAAACTAATTTAATCATTAATCATTTCTCTTTTTTCTTTATTCTCCAAACTGGAAAACACATACAGTTCAATGTCTCAACGTGTGAAGCCGTACTCAACGCTGATAAATCTGAGACACAAGACTTCATACATGTATGGAATCATCTGATGTCTGAGTGCGAAAACTATGATTTGTCAAGAGCAAAATTGGTTAGCATACCTTTTCCCCAACCCACTATGTTTTTCGAACCCACTTTTTCATACATATAATTTTTAACTTTCCATCATCAGCAGTTGCAATCACCAGTACACATACTTTGCAACTGTCTATACTTTTTTCTTGCAACTTCTTTTTTCATATATGTTTTCCATTTTTTGTAATTAGTTTTCTACTCCTTCTTTGCACCAGGTTTTTGTCCCTATCAAAGATGGTGCTCACTATTTTGTATATTGCTTCAATTTTATCCATATGCGTATTGATGTGCTGGAGTCGAACGACTACTTCCTAAATTGTTCTAATCAGGAAGAACGACACAAGGCTGTCTTTGCCAAAATCCCAATCATCGATGCAGCCTTCCAGAAAGTTTCCAACCTCAAGTTACCCAAAGTTAGCAAGTGGAGGCGGCCTTTTATTGATGTGCCAAAGCAAGCAGGTCAAAGTGATTGTCTTTTTTTGTATGGAAGTACATGGAATATTACGACAGAGACAAAATGACCAAGGAAATCAATCCGGTGAGCCATGCTGTCAACTGATTTTCTATCTGTTTTGGTGCTTTTTTTGCGTGTTTTCTATGTGTGCATCATAATATAGTCAGTGACTATTATGTTTTTATGCCATTGCAGTTCAAGGGCCCGATATACAGATGTGAGTTGTTGCATTACCAGATCTTTCAACCTATGAACCAAGCTGAAATTCCTGGATCGCTGGATAAGTTTAGAATTGGTGGTCGTCCGGTGCCAATTGAATGGGATAGTAGTCAGTCAAACAATTAGATTCATGCAAAAACAATCAGTTGTGTTATGCAGTAGCCAGAAACATTTAATGTTGTGTTTTGGTTCTGTATACCAGTATTGTTGGAAGCACACTCCAGTAATGTTGTTTAGGTTGCAACCAGCGCACTGGTTCCATTTGCAACTGGTCTATTCATCTATTTGTTATCGTACTCTAAACTGCAGTTTCCAATATTGTTTGAAAAATCCCAGTCATTGCAGTTGCAACGAGTATATGTTTTAGAGTTCCAACTGGATTATAATCGTAGTTGCAAACAGTGTATGGTTTGCAGTTGCAACCAGTGTATATGTTGGTGTTCTGTACCCACCGGTGAGGTGGAGCCCTCCCAGGTGAGGCAGGAGCCACCCGGACGAGGCGGGGCCCGCTCGCAGTTGCAACCATCGTATATGTTACAGTTGCAACTGAAATTGTAATCGTAGTTGCAACTGACCATCACCACTCTCCTTTTATTTCTATGTGTGTAACCAGCATGATGGAAAACTTTGCAAACATGTATATGAGTAGTAGCAACTGTTATATGATAATAAAACAAGATAGATTTTAATTATATGTCTAGACGTAAACAGATAACACATATTCATCTATTATCCTGTGTATACATACAGTTGCAACCATCGCAACTATGATGTTGCAATTGGTTGGTCATGTGTGTCTAGTGTTTTCAGAACAGTCACACAGTCATTATTGAGTTTAACTTACACAGAATTATAAAATAAGATAAAATTGAAATATTACATTGGAGATTCAGTCAGATTCATAGTCATTCAGAATCACTTTTGTCCTGGTAATTAACATGGCAAGTTGTCGCCCTCCTAATTCTTGCAATCACCGCGTGTGTTGCTGACTCCTCCACGGCCATAGTGCACCCAGATTGCTGTGTCTCATCCCCCTCACTCTGCGTCTCGTATTGATTTCCATCTAGTCCTTTTTTATTGTTGGGCGACCTCTTTTTCTTGGACTCCAACCTACAGTTTTGGCACTTCTCTTTTTGTCCTTCTTCTCGGCCGCTCTGCTTCTGTTTGGGTTCTGAGGGGATGTTGTGCTATAGTGCCCCCTAACATGGCAGGTTTGGCACTCTCTTATGCCCTGACCCCCACTGTATGTGCTGTATGGATTAGCAGGTTCCACACTATTTTTAGCACATTTAGCCCCACTGGCAGACTTCCTACCCTTCGTGCGCGACACTGGCGTTTTAGTCAATGTTAGATCAGCGAGGAAGTTTGCAGAACCTGGATTGAGGCCCGATTCTGGTGGTGGTGTAGGACCAGTGGACATCACAACAGGTTCCATATTGTTTTCAGAACTTTGTTGTGTTGGTGCAATGGGACCAATATTCTGCCGTCCATCTGCATCTTGCTGCAACTCAGTATTTGTTGCTTCATCCGGACCAATCTCCGCTGTTCGTAGAAGCTCAATCCCAGGAGTTATCATGTCGATGTGCCTGATAGTTTCAGTGTATGGTCTATCAGATTTGCTTCCCGCTCTTCCCAGGTGCATTAACTTTGGCAGCAGTTTCGACAACCTCGACTGCTCTGTCTCATTCTGACCACCAACACTCACATCGTGTCGGTCCCACAGAACCACAGATCTTGCATTACGTGTATATCGCTCCAGAATGTACTTTTCAGGTATGTTTGGACTTGGAGGTGAGTGAATGCCTTTATTATGTGCATGCAGAATAGACCTGCATTTTTTTTGCAATTTGGACGTAAATATGCAGGAACATCAATGTGTAATTTTTTTAATGTAACGAGGTTGCAATTCATCTCACCTATATGCTCCCACTGCATGCATTTGCATTTATACACGCCTGCTGCTTTGTCAGCCACCACCTTGAATGCGTATTGTGCCCAGCAAAATGTCTCATCGCCTTTCTCATGTTTCACCAAGTGACCGCATTCCACTCCCGGATCAGTCTCTATCACAAAAGTTGTGCTGTTAATATATTCCCTCTTGTATTCATTGTACACAACCCTGGTGTACACCCTGCTGAGTTGCTCATCAAATCGTGATTTGCAGGCCCTGACAACTTCAGTCTGCACCAAGACCAGCAGTTGCGATCATTGTTTTGTTTAACAGATTTTTAGACAGTTATATAGAAGTTGCAATCACACTAGACCAGCAGTTGCAATTACACCAGACAGCAGTTGCAATCATTGTTTGTTTAACAGATTTTTGGACATAGTTATATAGAAGTTGCAATCACATCAGACCAGCAGTTGCAATTACACCAGACAACAGTTGCAATCATTGTTTGTTTAACAGATTTTTGGACATAGTTATATAGAAGTTGCAATCACACCAGACCAGCAGTTGCAATTACACCGGACCAGCAGTTGCAATCATATTTTTTTAACAAAATTTCCCAGAGTTATTCCGTACTTGCAATCACATCAGAGCAACTCAGCAGTTGCATCCACACCACACCAGCAGTTGCAATTACAACACACCAGCTGTTGCAATCATTTTGTTTACATTTTTTAACAGATATTTGGGTAGAATTATACAGCAGTTGCAATCACACCTAATGCGGGGTTTTAATCACACCACACCAGCAGTTGGAATCATTTTTGTTTAACATATTTTTTACAATCAGACCAAAAAATGCAGGGGGTAGGCAAATACCTGTGAGTAGTGTGACTCCCCAGCATCCATGTGGTCTGTGTGCTAAATCGAGTCAAGCACCCTCTTTGCAAATATATGCAGGCTTGTCACATTGTTAACATAACCATCTTTCAAAACCCTATTTTGGCTCTCAGATCTCTGGGTGGAAGTCATTCGCCCATAGTACATGCCTTTGAAATATGTTGCTATCCATCTCTTCCTTTTCTGCCACAATGCAACAATTGCAGGGTGTTCTCTTATGCCACATTCATCCGCCAGCTTATTCCACTCCACCTCAAACTGTGTGGGCCCCAGAGGATAGTTTATTAGGGACTGCAGCTTCTCCTTTAGATTTTTATCCTTGTGCAATTTGTATAGCTCCTCGATCTCGTAATCACATGTCCTGGTTATGTGCCATCGACAATTTCGGTGTTGTGTCTTGTTAGACACAATCCTTATCGCTTCCTTCATTGCTGCATCTTCATCTGTGTGTCAAAAATAAAAATCAGCAAAAACCCCAATAGGTTTGCAACCAAGCAGTATAAAATGTTGCAATCATCTTCAAAGATACAATTACAACAACACAGCAGTAATTATGTGACAAGCATTTTTTGCAGCCAAAGCATAAGTGTTTTTGCCCAAATCATACCTGTAACAATCACAAAAGGCTGCTGACCACCCATGCAACTTTTAAAGGTCTCAAAAAGCCACCTGAATGTGTCAATTGTTTCATCCCGAAGAAGTGCTTGGCCAAAGGACACATTCTTCAAATTATTGCTGCAACCCACAAACATGGCCAACGGCATATTCTTGCTGTTAGTCTTGTGTGTTGTGTCAAATGTGACTACATCCCCAAAATCCTTGTATTCTGCACGCTGACTTGCATGACACCAAAAAATGCTCCGAAGCACCTTTGTTTTTGGGTCAAAATCCACATCCCAGTAAAAGTATTCATTGTGTTCTTTGCACTCCCTGAAAAATTGGAACAGTTTATCCATGTCCCCATCCCTCTCCTCCCTTGCTTGCTCAGCTTTCCTGTTCCATAAAAGAAAAAACAAGTAAATTTGTTGGTCTCAATATATCGCACACGATATGATGTCAGTGTTTTTATGACCTACTTGTTTTGGACATCTTTCTCTATGAACGGCCAGTTTTGACAGCCTCCAAATAATTCTGACATTACATTCATTGCTGCCTGTGTTGGCACACCACTCCTTGACATGATTGCAAACAGGTCATCCAACGCTGCCTCCCTCTGCTTATGAGCATGCATATATCTCACCATCCTTGGCGAGGGCTCAAGCTTGTGATTGTGTGCTTCCTCAACATGATGAAAATACCAAATATTGCGACATTGTCCTCCTTCACCTTCACATAAGCAGGGCAACCAATTCTCATCGATGTCTTATTTGTCATAGGCTCCTCATTCTCTTGACCTGGCTTCAGAAACCCCTCACGGTTGCAAACCTAGTGTCTGGTTTCTTTACAAGTCCTCTTTGTCCTGACACTAAAACCAGCCAACTTTGCATAGTCAAGGTAAAAGAGGTAGGCTTCTTCCCTTGTATCAAATGTTTGCCGCACCCTGGGAACAAACACATCAAGTATGTTTGCATCCTGCAGAACAACACACAATCATGAGTTTGCAATTAGCGGATACCCATAGTTGCAATCAACAAGCAACAAACGTTGCAACTAGAGCAACAACACACCATGCAATGGTAATCAAGGAGTAAAAACAGAGACTCAAGTTTGCAATTAGAGGACACCCCTAGTTGCAATCAACAAGAAACAAACGTTGCAACTGGAGCAACAACAGAGACTCAAGTTTGCAATTAGCGGATACCCCTAGTTGCAATCAACAAGCAACAAACGTTGCAACTGGAGTAACAACACACCATGCAATGGTAATCAAGGAGTAAAAACAGAGACTCAAGTTTGCAATTAGAGGATACCCCTAGTTGCAATCAACAAGCAACAAACGTCGCAACAGAAAATCAACAAACCACGCAGTTGCAATCATTAGTTGCAACCAATATTAAACAAACGCAGGTGGAGCAACATATTTTGCTTCTTTTTTTCCTTACCGGATGGAACAGCTGGGCTGCATCAGGAGTGACCAGCGATCCAGGTGGAATTGAAGGCGGTGGCGTCAGCAACGTCTTGTGATGCAAGGGATCACCTGATCCGCCGCGTACACCCGCTCCCGCTGTCGCAATCGGAGACGACAATATCGGATCAGCCCCTCCAGCCACAACAATCTCCAAGGATTTAGGGGAGGAGCATCGATGCGATTCAAGGTGCGACAGCGACGGTGGGGCCATGGATCTAGGGTTAGAGGATCGGAGGAAGGAGGAGTTGGTTGGTCAGGGAGGCACGGTGGCGGGGGACAGGGAGGCGTGCTGACAGAGTGGCGCTCGGCGGCGGCGGGGGAGAGGGTGGCGCGGGGATAGGGAGGCGGCGGGCAGGGAGGCGCGCGTACAGGAGGGCCGAGGGCGTGCTCTTATGGGGAGGCGTGCTCGGGGTGTTAGGTGCTCTGGTCGGACAGGGAGTCTTGGGATCTGTGCATCCACAAACTAAAATACACATGGGTGCATTTTAGTACCGCCGTATATATATATATATATATATATATATATATATATATATATATATATATATATATATATATATATATATATATATATATATATATATATATATTGAGAGAGAGAGAGAGGGAGAGGGAGGAAAAACGTCCTCCATATTTAGAGTACTATTTAGAGGATGTTATTGGAGGAATATAAGAGAAAAATCTCCCCTAAAAATAGAGTTCTTGATCCTTTACAAGTCTTTGCTGGTCTCAGCCTCATATAGATATATAGAGGAGAGCATGTTCCTCTATAATATATATATAGGGTACTGGATTGGATAAAGGTAGATTTAAACCCTAGTCTTTGCCTAAAAATCTTTAACAGTGATGTATAATAAAAAAATATAAAGCACGAGTTTTGATTGTTGTCTTACGTCACGTGCGAAGCGTGTAGCTCTATTTCTCTCCTTCTACCAGTGAGTCGTTACCCTATAGATAGGTTGTGAAAACCTCCTAAGACCAAGACGACAAGAAGCCGCATATAGCACTACGCACCCACATATTACCACCCCGCTAGCGAAGGGAAGACGAGCGAGCTATAAAAAAAGGGTCAGACTCCTTTTCAACTTATACCTTTTTAGGCCTTTTGGCTAAGATAAAGTGTAATCTTTGTTCTTATATATAGTTACAATTAATGCATGTACATTGTAATAATATATAATAAAAAGATATACTCCCTCCGTTTTCCAAAATATAGTTTTTTCTACTAGTACACAGAAGCTCTATAGAGGCGGTCCTAGAGCTATTTGCACTGGCGTTTTTCAGTACCTACAGTGCTAGGGGCCAGTGGAAATGCCAGCATTTCCATTGATGGTTATTTTGGAACCGCCAGTAGAAATGCTATTGTCACTGGCGGTTATTTTGGCACTACATGTTCGCTCTGTAGAAAATTTTGGTGTCTCATGAACGAACTGAAATACGTCATCGATGTTCTCGGGGTTTCTAGTTGTATAAGGCGAAGAGCTATCCTTTCCACGCTTTGTCCAAATAATGTAATCCTTCACAAATCCTTGGCATACTAGGTGAGATATGATTTGTTCTATGTCATCGAATACAATATCATTTTTGCAGTCCATGCATGGACAATATATGTGTTTTGTCTTTGTTCTCCAAGCATGGTTCGCAGCGACATCAATAAACCTATGGACCTCGGATATATATATGATGGATCTAGCCTTTATAAGTTATACATCCACGCTTGTCTTTCCATCATCACCTATAAAAAAGTAACATAAACATAATACAAGAACACAAATTGGCAAGAGAAACATAAACCTTTTAACAACTAAATATATCATGTATAAACAAAAAATGGCAAAAGAAATATAAATCAACCTTTCTTAGCAACCCTTGTATGTTGTGAAATCTGGCCCACCACTGGAAGTTGGGCTGCGTGTGAGCTACACAGTTCCTATCAGAAAGGATGAAGGGGTATTTATACAACGAAGGTCATAGGAGGTTGGATTAGGCAACCTAACTCTTTTATCTCAAACATATGGTGAAACTCTAGATCCAAAATGTGGCTAAAATTCTGGAAAAATGAACAAAAATTGGCAAGAGAGCAGTTCTTAATACCTATACCTATCTCTAACACACATGGTGAAAGCCTAGTTCCAAAATGTAGCTAAAATTGAGCAAAAATGAACAATAATTGGCAATTGAAACATAATTAAACCAACCTTTCATAGCAACTAATAAAAACAATATTAATTACCAAACCTATCTTCCTCTCTCTCCATACAACACATGCACCATTCATTAAAAAGGAGAGAGGATAGACAAAATCTAACCGTGTTAATCATCTCATTTGAGAAAATAGAGAATATAACCTAGCTATACTCTTCTCTCTCACATGGTGAAACACTAAATCCAAAATGTGGCTAAATTGTGCTAGAATGAACAAAAATTGACAAGAGAAACATAAACCAACCTTTCTTAGCAATCTTCTTCCAAAATAAAGATCAAAACCTCCCCTTGTATTTTGTGAAATCTGTACCTCCAAAATTGTTTCCAATGGAAGTTGGATGCGAGCTACAGCTCCTGTCGGGGAGGAGAAGGCGTATTTATAACTCAAATTTCACAGGAGGTTGGCTAAAGAAACCGCTAGTGGAAACCTATTTCCATGGGTGGTTCCCTTAGCACAACCGCTAGTGGAAACAGGCTATTTCCACTGGCGGTTCGCTTAAGGAACCGACAGTGGAAATTATATTTTCACTTGCGATTCTTTTATACCAACCGTCAGTAGAAATAGCCCATTTCCACTGGTGGTTGCTTAAGCCGGCCCCACCTATTTATTTTCACTGGCGCGTTAACTGAAACCGCCAGAGAAAATTTGTGTGTGCCGCCAGCTTAGAGCTCTTTTCTACTAGTGCACTAGACCACTTTTTCTATCTACGTTCGTGTCACACCTGGTTTTGAAGGTAAAGCGAATGCGAACCATGTATGTGCCAGGATCAGTTATTCACGTACACAGCGATTACATAAATGACTCATCATAGCACAATGCTTCGAATTACAATAAAGAGTAAGCAATAATATTACAGTCTAGAGCCATTTACATAATATAAATCAAAGTACACAGAATCGAAACGTAGCCAACGTAAACAACCCACCACAGGCAGCTGACTGGGGGAGGTCTCTAGCCTAATCCTCGAACTCGTCTAAGTCCTGGAACTCCTGGAGATCCGCCTCGACACCTTCTTTACCTGAGCATAGATTGCACCAAAGGCAACCTGGTGTTTTGTGAAAGCAAGGGTGAGTACACATCAACGTACTCAACAAATGTCCCGTTTGGCTGTAGTGGACTAGCTTTATGTGGGGTTAAGTCAAGCAGTTGCTTTTAGTTGGTCAGGTTATTATTACTAGTAGAAAGACATGTTTTAGCATTAACCCAAGTTCTTAACCCAAAGTACCCTTTCCAAACGGAAAGAATACAACTTACCATTACCATAATCATAAACATCATCCTCGTCACCACCTGTAATCCAACCATCTCTGATCAAGTATCTCTAATAAATAGAGCTCCCTTGGCCGCTCATAACCGCGAGCACAGCTGATATATCAGTTTTCATAACACTCTGCAGAGGTTGCGCACTTTACCCATAAGTCGTGATTCCCTTTCTGCCCGGAGAGAGCTACTCCCCATTGACCACTACCTAGGTGGCCTAGCAGGGTATCACTACGTAGCCTTTACAAAGATTCCCCGAGGCTGTAGCCGCCCGTTAGGTTTCCTAAATGCACCGCACTCCTCCCCAAAGGGAGAACCAACCTTGGCAGAGCGAGCCGCATACACCGAGCCCCATTAACGGCACGACGGCGAAGCGAACTACACCCCAGTTCCTCTAATTATTCAGCTAAGGGCATCCCATTCCACCCTCATTGTTGCACTGTTTTTTCCGGGCAGTCATCCAACGAACAGGTCCTTACGGAGAGGGACTCGAGAAACCGCTCGAGCCCCCTAAAGTATCACCAGTCCAACATCATAATAATAATTACAACATTGTATCATAAGTGTTACATCATGTTCATTGATTAAAGTAATGCAGTAGCATGAATCTAACCATAGTAACCCAAAAGGTAATCAAGGACAAGGTAAATAGAGAGCTAGTCAATCCTTAGATTGTTCATAGTATGCGGGACAGTGAATTATAAAGTAAATGGGACATAGTGGATCAGAGGACACTTGCCTTCACCAAACAGATGCTCAGCGTCTTCAACTTTGTGGAACTCGAAGAGCCTGATCACTTGGTCGCCAACACTTGATCGTTGATTCCTCGAAGCTCGGAAACGAATCGTGATCTAATCGCAATGCGAAGCGAAGACGAACAGGCACCAGCAAACAAACATATATATGCATAAGTACATTACACCATTCAAAGAAAAACATGATAAAACATGCAAAATGAAACATAGCGCGTTACTACGGTCACGCGAGGAAAAAGAAACGTCGAACTCGAAGCTACGGTCGAGAAGATAACGGGTTTACACTAAACAAATACTAGTTAAAACATTTGATTGGACCCGATTATATTAACTGATATTTATTATATAAGCCTAACTGGAACACTACACATTTAATCTAGTTAGAGTATTAATCTAATAAATATTAGTCGAGCGACCCCTAAGTTAATTATCTAAAACATATGACTTGACGAATTAATCTTATTAACATGAGTGATTATAGGCGAAAACAATTTATTATAACCCGCAATTGTCGCGCGACACACGTCATCGACACGCGAGATACGTGCGAACGATGCGCAGCAAGGCGAGCGACATGTGTGAGTGGCACACGCGACGCACGCAGATGAAGTGTGACAACGCGTGCGGACCGCACACGAGACACGCACGAACGGCTCGTGACAACACGAGAATCACGCCTGAACTATATGCACGAACAACATGGCGACGGCGAGCGCCACACGTGCGGACAACGCGTAGACAGCACGTGACATGCGACTATCACCAGATTATAATTAGATGTACAAAACTATATTTTTAAGTTGATTTTTAGTTAATATAAATTATTTACGAGGAACATTTTAGATAAATTGAATTAACAACCAGTCAACGACTAATAAGATCTCATTACTAATTATGAATAATTAAAGCAAAATGATTAACTAATGTGCGTGGATCGCGTGCGCGACGCAGCGAGAACGGACGGTGACGACGCGTACAGACCGCGCACGCGAAAGGCAACAACGATACGTGCGAACGACGCGAACGCGCGCACGCGCAGGGGGTAGACGGGGGGTGCTGCTGGCTGGCGACGCGTGACGAATGACGACAATATATATTTAACGTGCGCACAAGATCGATACGCGGTTAATGTATAATTAATTAACCAACCTAGTCGACTTTACGCGAGGAATAATAATAATACGCGCAAAACGCGCAACGCGGAATCAGTACAAATGACGCGCGGGTTGAACTATAATCTAGTTTTAATTAGAATGTCATAAGTATTCAATAAACCACTAATTAAATAATTAAAACTTGCGACGTGACAATATAATAATTCTAATGTGTGCACGATATCGCAGACTTGTGCATAAATAAATGCAGACTTTCAAGTGTTGCAAATTATTTATGCGAACTCATAAATCTAGACGTTTATTACCTATACAGTCGAGGACATCTTCGCGAAACGAGCTTCCTTCTTCCTTGGAACAACGGCTCTGGACTTCCTGCACAGGGGCGGGGCTGCGGGTCGGACGCGCAGCTGCAGCTGGAGAGCCGCCATGAGTGCACGCAGGAGCCGGGAAGCCGCGGCCAGGGCTGGACAGCGGCAGGGCTGTTGCCGGGGATGGCCGAGCCGCGGAGCTCGCGCGCGCACAGGAGGCGGCCGGGCGAGCGCGCTGGGCGGGGGTGCTGGCCGCGCCAGCCTAGAGCAGGTCGGGCCGCGCGCTGGCAACGCGTCGCGCTCGCGGAAGGGGGCAAGGCAGGGGGGTCGGAGCCGCGGCAGGGGCCATGGGAGGGGTCTGGGACGAGCTCACCGAAGCCTCTGGGCTCGCTGAGCAGGGCGGGCGCGGGCTAGGAGTGGCGGCAGAGGGCAAGCCGCCGCGCTGGCCGAGCACAGAGGGGAGGGGAAGAACGCGTGGGGATGGAAGGAACAACCAGAGAGGAAGAGGGACAAAGGGAGAAGAAGAGGGAGCGGCATGGGCGGTTGGGAGAAGACGTGGGCGACGTGGGGCGTGTCGGCTGTGCAGTGGGCGGCTTGAGCGCTGCACGCGCTAGGGCGCGGGATGGGCTGCGCGCGGCTTGCTGCGCCTGGGCCGCGGGAAAGGCTGGATGGGGCGCTCGCGGCGTGGGTCGGCTAGGGGAAAAGCCGAGCTGGGCCGGGGGGGAAAAGGAGGGGGGCGCAGGGGACAGCTGGGCCGAGGGAGCCGGGCCACCGAGAGAGAGGAGGAGGAGCTGAGGGAGTTTTCCTTTTATTTATTTCTCTTCTTCTCTCTTTCTTTTGTTCTTTTTGAAAACACGTTTTAGTTTTGAATTCAAATTCAAACATGTTTCCTAAATTTTGAATAAATGCACCATCACAAAGGAAAAACATGCCTCGACATGCTATGCAACCATCAAGGACCCCATTTTTAGGGTTTTACTTTACTAGGCTTAAACTTATATAAAACAGAATAATTCTCCATTTTTAGTAAAAAGAGAAAGGAAAGCGAAGAACTGAGAGAGTAACACCTGAATTTGGTGGATATTAGAAAATAAATTTTATACCCTCAAATTCAGGGTGTTACAAACCTAACCCTCTTAACAAAATCTCGTCCTCGAGATTCAAGAGGAGGCTAGCAAGAAAATAAGATTGGTTCATTAGTCTTTCATAGCTTCTTCAAATTCAACTTTGACTCCGCCGGCTTGACTTGTGGATTGGTTGCTTTGACCATCAGATGCTTGAGACCGATTGATGCAATTCTTGAGGATCTCCTGGACCTGTGGGTTAGGACCCACACACGCTTCCGCTGCGCCACTCTGACCTTGTTGGCTGATGTTGATCGCATTCTTCATTGGGGTTAGCGGCTAACCCCCTTAACAGGAGCGTTGATATGCACTTGGTGAAGATGCTGTCGACTTTGATCTTGACTGATTTGGAGGAGTTGGAGATTGCCAAATGGACAAGTGTAAGAGGAAAGAATAGCGAGAAAAGGTAAGTATAGACAGATTAGAGAGAGCTGGGGGAGAACCCAACTACTTAAATATATGGCACTCACCTAGTGAACTGATGTTATTGCAGACTAAGGGCCACAACACATCAACACTCATCACAAAGAAGCAAATAAGTCGTCACACAAAGGCAAATATCACAAGCATACAACAACAAACATCTCGTTGCTACACGTTAATGCTAACTAGATGGTGGTCTTCTCTAAAAAGGGAATAACTAATCTCTAAGGTTGTCGAAGGACAAGGAGAAGAACGAGACGTGCATGATAGGGACACGAGCACCATAAAGAATGGAGTTAAAACAAACATTGTAAGCGATCAACAAAAGGATACGACCAAGGGCATAATGGGTAGAACAACACTCTCGGGTTGAGATAGAAAAGGGGAGATTTCCAAAAGTAGACCTTAGATAGGTATCAAGTCAAGATCTAGTGATTACAAGGGTAAGGGGTATATCAAACAAAAGCTATGACTGGCAACGTGGTAAAGGAAAAGGGAATGACCAAGAGCGGGTAGGTAAGACAACACTCTTGAACTGGAACGAGAGAGGGGGCTTTAAAATGCAGAGATGGGATAAGCATCAAGGTAAAGATCAAGCGATGCCAAGGGTGAGGGTGATAACGGTCAAACATACGACAAAGGATGTATTCTAGACAAAACTTACAAGGTGTCAAAGAAGGGGGAGCAGTCGATGATGAAATCGAGGAGGCATTATCCTCGAACAGGGATGGAAAAGAGGAGGCTTCAAAGAGGAGATTCAAGGTAAGCAGGAAGGCAAGGACATATATATCACAAGGGTTTTAAAGGTAATAATGGACGAGGATGTAGGGGAGGAGGTAAATAGGCATAAGACAAAGGACATAAGTGCCATAAATGATGGAGTTAAGACAAGACCTGCAAGTGGAAAAGAAGAGACAAGACCTGCAAGTGGAAAAGAAGAGGATATGTCCAAGGGCTAGATAAGTATATTGTCACTCTCAAGTTGGGGTGGAAGAGAGGGGATTTTTAAAGAGCAGGAATAAAGATGAGTATCAAGGCGAGATCGATGGATGACAAGGAGATGGTGATAGCAAATAAAACACATAACAAAGGATGGAATTAAGACAAAACTTGTAAGGCGATAAGAAGTGAAAAGAAATCAAGAGAGAGATAGGTAACCTGCAACTCTCAAACTGAGTTGAAAGAAAGGGAAGGCTTTTAAAGGATAAGTTCAAGGTAAGAATTTAGGTAGAAGACATAAATATCACAAGGGTCAGAGGCGATAACAGACAAGGGTATGAGGGAAAAGACGAAGGCATTGAAGAGCTAGTGGTATAAGTACAACAAAGAATGGAGTTATGTCAAGGCTTACACGAGGTGAAGAAGAGGATATTGCCAAGGGTGAGATAAGTAAAACACCGCTCTCAAATTAGGATAAGAGATTGGAGATTTTAGATAACAGACATAATGTAATCACAAGGCAGGATAGAGTGATGAGAAGGGTAAAGGAAATAACAAACAAAACACAACAAAGGATAGAGTTAAAAACTCGTAGGTGACAAAGAAGAGGATACGACCAAGGGAAAAGTAGGTAAAGTACGATGCTCAAATTGAGATGGAAAGGGAGAAGATTTTAAATGCTGGTATAAGATAAACCTCA
Source organism: Zea mays (assembly GCF_902167145.1). Classification (NCBI taxonomy): domain Eukaryota; kingdom Viridiplantae; phylum Streptophyta; class Magnoliopsida; order Poales; family Poaceae; genus Zea; species Zea mays. The sequence goes on along the minus strand of NC_050096.1, from coordinate 66,502,113 downwards.
AGTAAGATATAGAGGTGTCTAAGGTGAAGGTGATAATAACAAAAGTCATGACAAATGATAGAGTTAAGGCAAGACTCGCGTAGTGGCGAAGTGGAGAAAATAATCAAGGGTAAGATAGGTGAGGGTGCAATAGAATGGTTGAAGTAAGAACTCATTATTGAGAGAAGTTATAAAGAAACAACAAGATCACCAAGGATGGGCGACATAAAATGATCGCTCATGGACCGTTAAGAAACAGGGGTGGTCAAGGACATGTTAACTGAAATGTCTTGAACAACTATTGGTGTATGAAAATAAGCATACATAAGAATATAAGAGTATGCAAGATTCCAAGGATACGAGCATACTAAGACAAAGGACATAGAAATTGCCGACAGATAGCGACTTAACAACATTATAAGAAATGATCTCAGAAGACAAGAAGGTCATGTACACATAAACTGAACTGTTTAAATAGGCAATAGAGGTACAAGGGTAAGTACTTTAGATTAAGGGATAAGGGTATTAAAAATGCAAGGATACGAGCATGTCAATAACAAAATGGAATAGAGATAGTCAAATGGTAGCAGTTTAATAATGGACGAGGAAAGAGTCCCAAAAGACTAAAGGCTATGGTCAGGGGGCATCTATAAAGATGTCGCAAGCACAAGAGTGAGATAATTTCTAATAGACTGAGAGAAGTATAGACCATGCTAGAATAAAATACTTTTTGACGAGGGGGCATATAGGAGCACAACATAGAATTAGTCGAGATGGCTAAAATTTTGAAGCCGAACCAAGGATGAGGTGAAGTAACAGTCAAGAAGTCCTTAAAATGGCCCATGCTACTCTAGGTCAGCGGTCCTACAGTCAGCACGACTTTGATACCACCTATGTCACACCCGATTTTGAAGGTAAACCGAATGCGAACCATGTACGTGCCAGGATCAGTAATTCACGTACACAGCAATTACATAAATGACTCATCATAGCACAATGCTTCGAATTACAATAAAGAGTAAGCAATAATATTACAGTCTAGAGCCATTTACATAATATAAATCAAAGTACACAGAATCGAAACGTAGCCAACGTAAACAACCCACCATAGGCAGCTGACTGGGGGAGGTCGCTAGCCTAATCCTCGAACTCGTCAAAGTCCTGGAACTCCTGGAGATCCGCCTCGACACCTTCTTTACCTGAGCATAGATTGCACCAAAGGCAACCTGGTGTTTTGTGAAAGCAAGGGTGAGTACACATCAACCTACTCAGCAAATGTCTCGTTTGGCTGTAGTGGACTAGCTTTATGTGGGGTTAAGTCAAGAAGTTGCTTTTAGTTGGTCAGGTTATTATTACTAGTAGAAAGCCAGGTTTTAGCATTAACCCAAGTTCTTAACCCAAAGTACTCTTTCCAAACGGAAAGAATACCACTTACCATTACCATAATCATAAACATCATCCTCGTCACCACCTGTAATCCAACCATCTCTGATCAAGTATCTCTAATCAATGGAGATCCCTTGGCCGCTCATAACTGCGAGCACGGCTGATATATCAGTTTTCTAACACTCTGCAGAGGTTGCGCACTTTACCCACAAGTTATGATTCCCTTTCTGCCCAGAGAGAGCTACTCCCCATTGACCACTACCTAGGTGGCCTAGCAGGGTATCACTACGTAGCCTTTACAAAGATTCTCTGAGGCTGTAGCCGCCCATTAGGTTTCCTAAATGCACCGCACTCCTCCCCAAGGGGCGAACCAACCTTGGCAGAGCGAGCCGCATACACCGAGCCCCATTAACGGCACGACGGCGAAGCGAACTACACCCCAGTTCCTCTAATTATTCAGCTAAGGGCGTCCCATTCCACCCTCATGGTTGCACTATTTTTCCCGGGCGATCATCCAACGAACAGGTACTTATGGAGAGGCACTCGAGAAACTGCTCGAGCCCCCTAAAGTATCACCAGTCCAACATCATAATAATAATGACAACATCGTATCATAAGTGTTCACATCATGTTCATTGATTAAAGTAAGGCAGTAGCATGAATCTAACCATAGTAACCCAAAAGGTAATCAAGGACAAGGTAAATAGAGAGCTAGTCAATCCTTAGGTTGTTCATAGTATGCGGGACAGTGAATTATAAAGTAAATGGGACATAGTGGGTCAGAGGACACTTGCCTTCACCAAATAAATGCTCAGCGTCTTCAACTTTGTGGAACTCGAAGAACCTGATCACTTGGTCGCCAACGCTTGATCGTTGATTCCTCGAAGCTCGGAAACGAATCGTGATCTAATCGCAACGCGAAGCGAAGACGAACATGCAGCAGCAAACAAACATATATATGCATAAGAACATTACACCATTCAAAGAAAAACATGATAAAACATGCAAAATGAAACAGAGGGCGTTACTACGGTCAAGCGAGGAAAAAGAAACGTCGAACTCGAAGCTACGGTCGAGAAGATAACGGGTTTACACTAAACAAATACTAGTTAAAACATTTGATTGGACCCGATTATATTAACTGATATTTATTATATAAGCCTAAGTGGAACGCTACACATTTAATCTAGTTAGAGTATTAATCTAATAAATATTAGTCGAGTGACCCCTAAGTTAATTATCTAAAACATATGACTTGACGAATTAATCTTATTAACATGAGTGATTATAGGCGAAAACAATTTATTATAACCCGCAGACGTCGCGCGACACACGTCATCGACACGCGAGATACGTGCGAACGATGCGCAGCAAGGCGAGCGACATGTGTGAGTGGCACACGCGACGCACGCAGATGACGTGTGACAACGCGTGCGAACCGCACGCGTGACACGCACGAACAGCGCGTGACAACACGAGAATAACGCCTGAACTATACGCACGAACAACATAGCGACGGCGAGCGCCACACGTGCGGACAGCGCGTAGACAGCACGCGACATGCGACTATCACCAGATTATAATTAGATGTACAAAACTATATTTCTAAGTTGATTTTTAGTTAATATAAATTATTTACGTGGAACATATTAGATAAATTGAATTAACAACCAGTCAACGACTAATAAGATCTCATTACTAATTATGAACGATTAAAGCGAAATGATTAACTAATGTGCGCGGATCGCGTGAGCGACGCAGCGCGAACGAACGGTGACGACGCGCACAAACCGCGCACGAGAAAGGCAACAACGATACGTGCGAACGGCGCGAACGCGCGCACGCCCAGGGGGTAGACGGGGGGTGCTACTGGCTGGCGACGCGTGACGAATGACGACGATATATATTTAACGTGCGCACAAGATCGCTACGCGGTTAATGTATAATTAATTAACCAACCTAGTCGACTTTACGCGAGGAATAATAATAATGCCCGCAAAACGCGCGACGCGGAATTAGTACAAACGACGCGCGGGATGAACTATAATCTAGTTTTAATTAGAAGGTCATAAGTATTGAATAAACCACTAATTAAATAATTAAAACTTGCGACGTGACAATATAATAATTCTAATGTGTGCACGATATCGCAGACTTGTGCATAAATAAATGCAGACTTTCAAGTGTAGCAAATTATTTATGCGAACTCATAAATATGGACGTTTATTACCTATACAGTCGAGGAAATTTTCGCGAAACGAGCTTCCTTCTTCCTCGGAACAACGGCTCTGGGCTTCCTGCACAGGGGCGGGGTTGCGGGTCGGACGCGCAGCCGCGGCTGGAGAGCCGCCATGAGTGCACGCAGGAGCCGGGAAGCCGTGGCCAGGACTGGACAGCGGCGGGGCTGTTGCCGTGGATGGCCACAATGCCGCACCGGGCCACTAGGCTTGGCCGCACCATGGCCGGCCGAGCCGCGGAGCTCGCGCGCGCACAGGAGGCGGCCGGGCGAGCGCGCTGGGCGGGGGTGCTGGCCGCGCCAGCCTAGAGCAGGCCGGGCCGTGCGCTGGCAACGCGTCGCGCTCGCGGAAGGGGCAAGGCAGGGGGGGTCGGAGCCGCGGCAGGGGCCATGGGAGGGGTCTGGGACGAGCTCGCCGGAGCCTCTGGCTCGCTGAGCAGGGCGGGCGCGGGCTAGGAGTCGCGGCAGGGGGCAAGCTGCCGTGCTGGCCGAGCACAGAGGGGAGGGGAAGAACGCGTGGGGATGGAGGGAGCAGCCAGAGAGGAAGAGGAACAAAGGGAGAAGAAGAGGGAGTGGCATGGGCGGTTGGGATAAGACGTGGGCGATGTGGGGCGCGTCGGCGACTGAGAGCACGCTGGGCGTGGCGGCTGTGCAGGGGGCGGCTTGAGCGCTGCGCGCGCTAGGGCGCGGGATGGGCTGCCCGCAGCTTGCTGCGCCTGGGCCGTGGGAAAGGCTGGCTGGGGCGCTCGCGGCGTGGGCCGGCCAGGGGAAAAGCCGAGCTGGGCCGGGGGGGAAGGAGGGGGGCGCAGGGGACAGCTGGGCCGAGGGAGCCGGGCCGCCGAGAGAGAGAGGAGGAGCTGAGGGAGTTTTCCTTTTATTTACTTCTCTTCTTCTCTCTTTCTTTTGTTCTTTTTGAAAACACGTTTTAGTTTTGAATTCAAATTCAAACATGTTTCCTAAATTTTGAATAAATGTACCATCACAAAAGAAAAACATGCCTCGACATGCTATGCAACCATCAAGGACCCCCTTTTTAGTGTTTTACTTTACTAGGCTTAAACTTATATAAAACAGAATAATTCTCCATTTTTAGTAAAAAGAGAAAGGAAAACGAAGAACTGAGAGAGTAACACCTAAATTTGGTGGATATTAGAAAAGTAATTGTATACCCTCAAATTCAGGGTGTTACAGTTCGGTTGAACGATAATGAATATGGACATACATACAGACTACATATTCACATAAATTGACTAATGAATGTGTGTTTAGCCTAAAACGAATTATATTTTGGGTCGGGGAGTATTTATTAGCTCCATATAATATGATCAGGAAAATTCTACACTAATTTCAGAGACTTTTCTGAACTGTTCACTATAGTAAAAGATAAAAATTTTGACAGCCCAAGCCGTTGGAAATAAACCATAAACCGTCAGACATAGCTTATGTCCGACGGTCACCGACTTATATATATCCGACGACGCCTGTCCCTCGGTTGTAATGGGTCAGAAATAGCGCTCTATGTCCGGCGACCGTAAAGGGTCGTTGCCATTTACCATAGTTAACGGTCGTAATTATCACTCGTGGGTCCCGCAGGCATTTTGTTCGACGACTCTAGTCAAGTCGTCGAACATAAGACCGTCTTATGGCCGACGGCCTCCAGTGGCCCTCGGACTTAATTCGTTCTTATGTCCGATGGCTTGAATAAAGCCATCGGACATAAGACTTTTTAGTAGGGGCAAAAAATTCTATTTTCAGCAAGGACTTAATTCATATTTCATGCAAAGAGCTGGCGGAAGGCTGTATGGAACATCAAAAAAGGGCCAGCATGAGTAAGACAATGCAGTTAGATTGAAAGGTGAGAAATCATCTGTTGCCAAACCGAAGTGGATATTCCGCACTTCGTCAGCAAAGCTGGAATCAAAGGCATCTAGTTCCTTCCATGCATCTATACCAGTTGGGTGTGCCATGACATCGAGATTTTCACGTAGCCTTCTTTGTGCCACCTCATGTGTCTGCCTATATTCTTGGAGATAAACAAATGTTTCAACCGAGGTATAAGAGGCATGTAACGAAGCTGCTTACATGCTACCTCGGTCGTCACGGTCAAACCATCGTCATTTTCAACCTCTACGAATCTACGCTCACCACATACAATACACTTCTTCTCGCTCGCGGTCTCCTTCTAGTAAAGCATACAATTATTGTCACATACATCGATTTTTTCGTAGTCCATACCGAGACCCGAGAGCAACTTCTTGGACTGGTACATGTCCTTTGGCATCTTGTGATTCTCCAGAAGTACATCATTGATCAAGTTCAAAAGCTCCTTGTAGCAGTTGTTTGAGAATGCAAAATTGGTATTAATAGCCATAAGTCGAGTCACTTTAGTGTGGTCGTGCAACGGCTCTTCGACAACTTTAAGGAGCTCGAAGAACTTCTGAACCTCAGGCGTAGGAGAATCCTCATAATCGGGGGGTTGACGGGGGTTCTCGGAATCGACGAGTAGAAGCTCATGGCGTACATCATCAAGCATCTCTTTCATCCTATCGTAGTCCCCCTCTTCATGCGACTGAACTTTTGATACAATAGGAGGAGGTGGATCCTCACCATGGTGCACCCACACCTCATAGCCAGGTATATAACTATTATTACAAAGATCTATCGACGTGATCCTGTTAAGGAAATAAATGTTCTGACACTTTCTACAAGGGCACCTAACATTGGTTACAGTCTCTGACTGAGCAAAAGCATGGTCGAGAAACACGTCAGTCTTGGCAACCCACTCACTTGTTAGAGCACCTCTCTTCTTCCAACCTTCATACATCCATCGACGGTCCTCCACCATACTAGACGTTAACTTGATTAGTTAAGTAAATCACGCCCCTACATCTATAGAAAAGGATAGGTCCTAAATCCACCCAGGATGACCGACAAGCCTGTGTTTATGACAAGGCATGTGCTCGTGCGAAATTTCGACAACATAACCCTGTTGTTCTCCACTCGCACGCTTGAAAAATGGTGCAATTGGAGAACATAGGGGTTATAGTGCCAAAACTATACAGGGACACATGCCTTTATCATAAACACGAGCAATGTCGGTCACCCCGAGGTTGTCCAATAAAGGGACAATTCCAGCCCAACACACATCAGATGCGTCACATGTGAGGTGTGTTGGCCCGAAACGGGTGACGTGTAGGTGTCGTTTGATGACACTACGATACACTACGAATAACTAGAACCATCGTACATTATTATATAATTCAACTAATAAACCACCAATAAAATATTATATACGAAAAAACATTGTTACGGGACCATAAATCATATAAAATGACCTTATTTTGGGGGCGGAATTAAACCCTAGGAAATTAAAAGTTTAAATTATCTAAGCACCACTAAATAAACTAAAACAAGCTAATTTAATTACATAATCAAATTCCGGTCGTCGAACATAACAAACTCAACAATATTTAATATACAAATAATTTAATACTAAAATTCATTTAATAATTTATACATCTACAAAATTATACTACAAAATAAAATTACTCACTTAGCCGATGGTGAGATCGGTGTGGCCGCTGGTGGGTGACGTAGGGCTGGACGAGCGTTGGAGCCGACGAGGCAGTGGGGGCGAGGTGGGCGCTAGCGTGGGCGGGCGCTGATGGCTCCGTCGAGGATGGCTCCCGCCCGGCGTAACGGCGGTGCTGGTCAAGTGGCTTACGTGCGAAATGAAACGGTACGGTCGGGCGCCGCGGACTTAAAATTCTTTATTTCCGACGGCTTGTATGACAGTCCAACGATCTGTCTGACAGCTGTCGGCATAAGCGTCTTGCCGACGGCTTATGACAAGCCGTCGAACGTATGAACTTATGTCCGACACAGATAAGGGCGGTCGTCAAAAAAAACCGTCGGACATAAGTTGACCGTCATAAATTTCCCATTTTGGTGTTATGGTTACTGGATACGTCATGTCTAAGCATCAGCGGCAAAATCGCCTTTGGCTGGTGAAACCGTTCCCCGGCTCGTGGAGCTGCTCAACAAGCCGTCCCAAACGGGCACAGCTTCGAAGAAAGAACCATTATTAAAACATTGATCGATTGATCGATTGATGCATGTGCATGGATGCTACGCTGCAGTCGTAGAAAAGCAGAACACTATAAATAAACACCAGGTTCCATCCGTCTCTGCAGTCACCCACAACCAATTAGCCATTGGCCAGCACAGCAGTGTATAGGCATAGCTACGTACGTGGGAAGTGGGAACGATGGCACTCATCATGCAGGAGAGTAGTAGCCATGATTTGCTCCAAGCTCACGACGAGCTCTTGCACCATTCCCTGTGCTTCGCCAAATCGCTCGCGCTCGCCGTGGCGCTGGACCTCCGCATCCCCGACGCGATCCACCACCACGGCGCCGGCGGCGCCACCCTTCTCCAGATCCTCGCCGAGACTGCGCTCCACCCAAGCAAGCTTCGCGCCCTTCGCCGCCTCATGCGCGTGCTCACCGTCACGGGCATCTTCAGCGTCGAGCAACCACCAGCAGGTGGTGGTGATAATTCAACCGTCCACACGTCGGACGACGAAGCTGTCGTCGTCTACAGGTTGACGGCAGCCTCCCGCTTCCTCGTCAGCGACGAGGTGAGCACGGCGACCTTGGCTCCCTTTGTGAGTCTGGCGCTCCAGCCTATCGCTGCCTGTCCGCACGCCCTGGGTATCTCCGCGTGGTTCCGGCAGGAGCAGCACGAGCCGTCCCCGTATGGCCTGGCGTTCCGGCAGACCCCAACGATCTGGGAACATGCTGACGACGTAAACGCCTTGCTGAACAAAGGCATGGCCGCGGACAGCCGCTTCCTCATGCCAATTGTGCTGAGGGAGTGCGGCGAGACGTTTCGTGGGATCGACTCGTTGGTTGACGTCGGTGGTGGCCATGGTGGCGCCGCCGCCGCCATCGCCGCCGCCTTCCCCCACCTCAAGTGCAGCGTGCTTGACCTCCCGCACGTTGTCGCCGGTGCTCCGTCTGATGGCAACGTGCACTTCGTCGCAGGCAATATGTTTGAGAGTATTCCACCTGCAACCGCTGTTTTCCTCAAGGTACCATCCGTCGTCACTGCTGACTGCTCCCTCCTCCATGGCTCCATTTCTCAATGTGTTTGCATTTTGAGATCCATGGTCAAACTTCAAAGTTTTGACTATCGTTTTGTCTTGTCTTGGGCGAGATGCCTCTCCCGTCCAAAAATAATTTAAAATTTTATTTTACAGTATAGAGTAACGATATCTATAACACCGAACATGCATACTATAAAAATATATTTTATGATGTATCAATGATACTAATAATAATGCTATATTTTAAAAGATTTGTTCAAATAAAATAGTTTGACTTTAGAACAACTCTATAATTTTATTCAGACTATGTTTTGTAGGGATTTAGATATAAATCCCCTCATAAAATATTTTGGGTAATCAATTAGAATCAGTTTATAAAACCGTTTTGTTTGTGTGGGTGGATTCCTATTTCCACAAAATGCATTTTATATAAACAATCGTATAAATGAAAATAAGCTTCAAAAAAATTCTGAACTTCGAGTGGACAAGAAAAAATTTAAATATACCCTATTATATTTTGTTGCACTTAGAAAATCATAATTTAAGAAAACTATGATCACTAGTGTATAGCAAACACTGAATCGTCCCGAAACTAGTCTAGGAACTTTTGACATATATGTATATAGTGCAAAATAGAAGAGTCCTTTCAAATGTTTCTAGAACAAAACACTATGCAACACTTCTATTTAATTTGGCAGCGATTCTAATGTTCCAATATTACCAAATGAACCCTTAATTTGGGACGAAAAAAGTAGAAGTAAATAGTTCTAACATCATAAACATACATGTTATTATCTTTGAATCCAAACACCAAGAACCCTTTTGTTCATCATCTATCAATTAACTTGATGAAATCTATGCCAGAAAACTCTACATGACTGGGGTGACGATGAGTGTGTCAAGATATTGAAGAATTGCAAGCAAGCCATATCTCCACGGGATGCAGGTGGGAAGGTAATAATCTTGGACGTGGTAGTTGGATATAAACAGTCAAACATAAAGCATCAAGAGACACAAGTTATGTTTGATTTGTATATGATGGCGGTTAACGGAGTTGAGCGTGATGAGCAAGAGTGGAAGAAGATCTTCATTGAAGCTGGATTCAAAGACTACAAAATTCTACCCGTCATCGGTGACGTATCAGTCATCATCGAGGTCTATCCTTGAATGCTTTGTGAACAAAGACCTCCATAATAAACTGAAGACCATGAAGGTGTTGATAGTATATTATGATTTTTTATTTGTATTGTACACTTGATTCTTTGAGTATTTGTAATGACAAGCTGAGTAATTGTGTTTTTTTGTTAATGTGGTCTTATAGTGCACATTACACATGATGTATGATATGTTACTTGCCCTCATTTTGGTGTAGATGTGTGTTGGTCAAGTAGTCGATAGGCAACTCTATTATGCTTGGCATCAATAAGACAACATGGAAGCCTATGATTTGTTGTGTCATGGCAACAAGGAAAATTGTGGTCTTGGTGAAAAATGCATATGTTTTCAGAATGTAACAGAAAAGGCAAAATCACATCGACTTGTGCACAAATGACTTCTGCAAGACAACTCTAATAAGTATGTGTTGGAGATTATTGAGCTTGGCCCATTTAATTTACAATAAAACCCAATTCTGTCTTTTGTCATTTTCTATAATAATCCAACTCTGTCTTGTACGATAAGTTGGAAACTAAATTGACTAGATCATAAGCTAGTCATTTTCTTTCTTCTTGCGCGTGTTTATCATGAGTCTAATCCCATATATAATTGAGAGGCGTTCTCCGTGAAAGAAATGAGAAATAACTAATCCACTACATGTTGTAGTTTTAGATGAGGGAGTCCTCAGTGTTGTGCCACCTTAGGGCCCTCCGTCCATGAGGGCGATGTGATGGTTGTGGTGGAGAGAGTTATCTTTGAAACCTCCTTCGTTTAAAGTACATGCATGGGTTGGGACAAATTAGATTTTAGGCAATGGATATGTGTCTACTCGCCGAGTTAATCTGCATTATGACATCTACGGACTTCAATGGCACCACAAAAACACATCTTCAACCAATCTAGAGTGACCCTCGTAGTAAGTAAAGACCAGTTCCTCGTTCATGTTTATGTTAGATGCATTCAAGATAGATTTAATTATTCTAGGTTCGGCCGGAGTACTTATATTGTGCGTGGTTATCCTAACAAACTCTCATGAAACTGTTAGATCTCTCACCATATATATATGAAGGAGTACGACCGATTGAGATACACAATCCAATTAAATCAATCCAATTACCTTATTTATGATTATGCATTAGGTCTAGCGTAGCTTTCCCAATCTCAATCCTCACCTCTGTACACGCTTTGTGTGGCCTATCGACCCAGAGCAACTCTACGATCTCTCCTCCCGACGAGGGTCCTCCCAGGAGCAGGAGACAAGATATAGGTTATCCCGATAGCGAGCTCTCTACGTCGACATGGACGATCTGGCACCCTATCATGGACGATCAAGTGCTTTACCATAGACAGTCCGGCATCCGCCACCTTGTAGAGCCGACTCCAAATTCATGTATATTTAGCCCGAGGGTTCTTGGCATTTGGCCCCCTAAAGGTGCCAACAATATTAAAGTAAACACGCACAAGTGCATTTTTGCCATACTAGAGAGTTAGCGCGGTGATATATATATATATATATATATATATATATATATATATATATATATATATATATATATATATATATATATATATATATATATATATATATATATATATATATATATATATATATATATATATATATATATATATATATATATATATATATATATATATATATATATATATATATATATATATATCAGATTTAGAAATTTATTGTTGTTGGTGGAATTATTTTTAGAATTTATTTTAAAAGGGATTAAGAATAAACAAAAAAAACGTTGGGTGACGCACGTGGGGTTTTGTAAAAGTGCGCGCGAGCCAAGTTGGAGTGTTGGACCAGCTTGAGTAGGTGTTGTGGGGCCAATGGCAGTCGCACAGGAAGAAGTGCGAACTTGGACCTTATATCATGTCAAGTTCCTGCCGTCGGTGTGTTTTCTTTCCCGCGTCCGCTTGCTAGTCGTTGCTACCATGATGAGTCGTCGTCTGGTCTTTCCAAGACGGCGCCCGTCATGTTTCGCAGTACACGGAACCTGACCACGTACGTTCTTCGCTGCTTTAGCTATTTGAATGTGTACAGATCAGCATGTATATTATGGCGAAAGAGAAGATGCATGCATATAATTAATGCAGTCTAGTTCCAAATGCAAAGACTAGATGCAAAGACTAGTTCCAAACGCAGGGCATGGCCGCATGGGCATCATTGCTAGCCACGAGGGATCGGAGGCGGGCGCGTGGTTCTCGGTTTGCCCTGCGTGGCAGCAGTCTGGCACCCAGCTAGCTAGCGATGTCTCGTGTACCGCGTGACAGGCGCGCAGCGTTGGGTTGGGTGGGCGTTCCGACTTTTACGAGTTCGTGGACGAAGCGTTTCGAGCTACTAATATATTTTTCCGACTTTACGATATCGTACTTACTTGATGCTAAGGTATAAGTAATAGGTTCGAATAAGTACATAAATATAAGCATGAACAGGGATGAGCATCATGAACATGGTGAAAATTCTTAACATGAACATAAATATAAGCATGATAATTACGAGCATGTGAAGAATCAACACTACTAACCATAGGTGTCTCACCTTTTTTCCTTAACGAATTTTGGGACCTCAATACTCTTTGTGGTGTTTGCTCCCCTTTGGAAGCCAACACCGTCCTTAATTGAGGGATGCCTACCACTTGTGTAGGCTCTCCTAGCAAATTTTATTTTATCTATTCCATCATGAATTTTTAACTTGAGCATTTAATATTGCCATTTTATCATTCAAATCAGCAATAATATCTACATTTGCAATACAAACATCAACACCAATATCCTTACATTTATTGCAAATGGAAACATACTCAAGAGTGGATGAAGAAGCATGACATTCACTCAATCTCACTATCTTATCATTTAATTCATCATTATCAATCTTAATACATGAAATACAAGAATGGCAATCATACAACTCAGTAGGCAGAATTTTATTCTTTTCTAATTCCTGAGCAAGGGATTTTTCTACACTAACGACAAATTTATCATGCTCTCCCCTTCGTCGTAGTCGGAGGAGGAGCAGTATGAATCCCACTCCATGCAAATGTGTGCCTCACCATTCTTCTTATAGAAGTTCTTCTCCACATTCTTTACCTTCTTATCTTGTTCTTGGTCATCATTATTACCACACTTGAAGCAGACGTAGTCGGAGGAGGAGCAGTATGAATCCCACTCCATGCAATAAAATGACTAGTCTTACCACACTTGAAGCAGACGTGCTTCCTCTTGATTTGTTCTTATTGTTGTACTCCTTGCGCCCCCTCAACGCGGTATTGAAGCGCCTGATGACAAGTGTCATCTCCTCATCATTTAGGCCAACTGCCTCAACTTGTGCCACCTTGCTGGGGAGTGTATCCTTGTCGTTTGTTGGTTTGAAAGCAACACCTTACGACTCGGTGGAGGGGAGGCTCCCATTGGCGACGTCGTTAATGTACTTTGACAACTTTGTGATCCATCTATTTTGTACTCTCATGGTTGCGCACTTGGTTCATCAGAGTCTTGAGCCTGTTGTACATGTCTTGTGGGCTCTCTCTCCTCTTCATAGCGAACAACCCCAGTTCTCCTTCGATGACCTCCATCTTGATGATATTGGTCATCTTGTTTCCTTCATGTGTCGTCTTGAAGGTGTCCCAAATTTCTTTAGCATTCTTTAAGCCATTAACCTTATTGTACTCTTCCGTGCAAAGGGAAGCAAACAAGATAGTAGTAGCTTGGGAATTTCTATGAATTTTTTTTCTACTTCAACCTCATTATAATCACCATCTTCTTTATCAAGGATATTCATTCCATTTTTTACTATGTCCCAAATGTAAGGATAAAGAGAGTAAATATGATTGCGCATTTTATGGCTCCACCAAGAATAACCCTGCCCATCAAAGTGTCGAGGTTTGCCAAGAGGAATAGAAAGAAGTCGAGCATTCGCAATAATACGAGAATAATTAAAGGGAGTGCATTTAATGCTCGATTTAACTGTTTTCTCCTTGCGATGCTTGGAGGAGGTTTCCTCGCTTCTGGATGCCGATGGCGAAGAAGTGTCTGTGTCGTAGTAGAAGTGTCTGTGTCGTAGTAGACGATCTTCTTGATGTGCTTCTTCTACTTCTTGCCATCACGCCTGTTCCTTGAGGAGGTCGAGTTGGTGGGCTTTATGTCCTTGTTCTCGAACTCTTGGTCATTGTCCACCTTCCCGTCATCTTCTTGTGGTCGTCCCCCACCATCACTTCGGGTGGTTAAACCCAAAATGAAGCACCTTGTTCTGATACCAATTGAGAGTTACCTAGAGGGGGTGAATAGGTGATACCTAAAATACACAACTTTACACACAAACTTGATTCCAATAAAGAGTTAGTGCAAAACTAGATCAAGTCGAAGTGAGAAAATAGAGACAAGTTCTCTTCACTTGATTGCTCTTCAAATGTGTAAAATAGACATAAAGCAATATTGCAAGTGAATTGGATAACTTAGAGAGAGGAAGAACAAACACAAAGAAAATAGCGCACAAGACACAACGATTTTTCCTGTGGTTCGTCCAAGCGTGAAATGCTTACCTACATCCATGTTGTGGTGTCCCAACGGACATAGGTTGCACTCAACCCCTCTCAAGCGATCCTATGATCAACTTGAGTGCCATGGTCTTCCTTATATCAATATGAATCTCTTGCAAGCAATCTCCACATGTTGGAGTCTCTTATGATTGTATGCAAAAGAATGAGTTACAAATCCAAAGTGCAGCAAATAGAAATAGGAGAGTACACACACAAGAGCAAACGCAACAACACAACGCAAGAAGGAAGATCACAAGAACGCAATCACACCGAATTACAAGAACAGCTTAGAACAGTGCTCAGATCTCACTAGATTCATTAGAATGTGTTGTGGGAGAGTGTAGGAGTGATCAAGTGCTCTTAATATGCTTGGGATTTTTGAAGGAAGTTGTCAAGGGGGTCCTTTTATAGCCCATAGACACCCTATAGTTGTTGCTGCTTTTAGGCATATGCAACTTATTTAAGTGTTCAAACCTCATAGTTTTACCATTTTACTTGAAGTTGCACTTTTTAGCCTCTTTTGGACTTAGGGGGTGTTTGAATGCACTAGAGTTAATAGTTAGTGGCTAAAATTAGTTTGAGACATCCAAACACTAGCTAATAGTAATATTAGCTATTTTTACTAAATTAGTTAATAGTTAGCTAGCTATTTGTTATCTTGCTAATTCCACTACCGATTTTTAGCTAACTAACTATTAGCTTTAGTACATTCAAACACCCTCTTAGCACCTTCAAATTGCATACAAATGGACATGTGCTCATACTCTTAACAAACAAGTTAGTCCATATTGGTATGTTGGACACTCAATCACTAAAACTGGCAGAAATGACTATCTAGCCCATTTCCCTTTCAGTGCCACCTACAATGACACTCGACAAAGAGGCAATTTGTCGAGTGTCTTTTCCTGAGACGTGCACCCGTCAAAGTTTTTTTTATTTTTTTGCCCCCAAACATTTTCTAATGTGTTCCTACAATATCTGAGACTACCTATAGAATTTTGGCACATTTCTATAAGTGTTTGATAAGTAAATTTATTTGTTTTGATTAAATTTCTTCGAATAATTCAAATTTGAACCGCTAGTCATTCGAATAATGAAAAACAATGAATGCAAAAATGATATTCAAGTTATCGAGCATAAGTTAGAATGCATAAATTTTGAACGTCCTATTGACGAAACATGACCACAAATTTGTGATCAAGTTGTTTTTTATATTGTATAAAAAGCAAACGAAGTCGGAAAAACATGAAACTTGTCTAGATATCATGATATCATATGAGGAGGGCTATGATAAAAAGTTGGCAATGTTTCATGAAAGTTTGCCACATACCAATAGACTAATTTAAATAAGTGAAGTCCGCCGGCGGGTACGGCAACCATCACCGTTTACCGTCGTAGACTCGGCGAGGACTAAATTTTCCCCCGTTTGATCCCAGTGTGGACTAAATTATCCCTATTCTCGTCCTTTAAGAGAGTTCGTTCGGTTAAGAGTGGATTGGAAGTGCTTAAATCTTTTCCTAGACAAAATTGGATAAAAAAGTCTTTTTCGGGTGTCGAAAAAATGTACTCGGCAAAGAACCTTTTGCCGATAAAATGCTTATTGAGTATTATTTGCCGAGCGTACACTTTGTCTAGTCCGGTAGTGTCTGGTCTCTATACTACCAAACAAGGTCCCCTCAAATAACAGAGGAATACTAGCGGCAAATTAGAGATCCGGTCCCATTGCCATATGTAGTAGAGCGCAGAGGGAGCCAAGGTCCCCGTGTCCGTGTTTCACCTCATCGCTGACGACGAAGTGGGAGGCCGCCGTCAGGCGTGTCAGCCCGTGTAGACGTCAGCTTCGCCGTAAGCGCGTGCTCAAATGCACGCATGCGCGCTTCGATATATCGCTACCGACCTCTACCTGCCAATCATGCATGCAAAACCACGTGCAAATTATTTGCGTGCCGTCGTGCTCACGACGCCCGCTCGATCTACGCCTCTACCTACTTACATTGCATGCATGCGAATTATCCGTGTGCCCACAGCCACACACGCTGGAGATAGCCTGCCTTACCAACGACGCCCTGCTGGCCTTCCTTATCCACACAACGCTAGCTGCATATGTGTGCACTGTCCATCATGTCCATTCAAAAGAAATTCATCCAATTCTACCACAAGGAAATCGAGGAGCATCCACGTCCATTCAACTGCAAGACATATGTACTCCATTAGTCCATTTGTTGCACACATATATAGCAATCAACCAAAAAAGCATAATGGAGTACGTATACAGCCATCCATGCACGCCACACTGTGCTACGACTATACGACTACGACGGCCCGCCCGGCGCACACGGCCGGCCGGTGTATATGAGAGACAGCGCTCTGGGTGGTCCCGCGCGCGCGCCACCCGCTCCCAAACTCTCGCATCGCGCACAAAACTAGCTAGACCGTAGTACCATGCATGTCGCTTGTTTGCAAATGCCCGCACCGCCCACTCATCGCCAGACCTTCACTGCCCCATGTGCCAAGCGGACACTTGGCTGGAGCACGTCACGTCGTCCTCCAGACCTCCACCTCGCGCCGACCTTCCGTCCAGCCTATAGATGGCCAGACAGGTTGTACCCTAGAGATATAAATTTCGGTCGAAATCCAACAAACACTACCGGACATAAGCCCTATAATTACGGTTGTAAATCTATTTGTAGTAACATTTTTTATAACCATCAATACTAGAGGTCAGTAAAACAATCTTTTTTACAGGTGGGTAAGTGGAAATTTCCACTTGTGGTCGACATAACAAAACCGTCAGTTGGTCGAGGAAATAAAACTGACAAGGGAAATCTTTTCCAGGAAACGTAAAAATAGGTTTAAAAATAGCAAAAAATATTTTTTATTAGGGAGACCTCGATTGCCCGTCTCCGTAAAACCGCCTACAGAAATATGATTTCTACTGGCGGTTTTTAAGAACCACCATAAAAAATAGTACAGACGGTTGATAATCTAATCCGTCAGTAAAAATTATACCCCACCCAAGGCTTAGAGCTTTTTTCTACTAGTGGAAATCCGTTGTTTTTCTTGTTTTCGCAACTTGACAGTAACGAAATCCAGTGATTTTTTTTTGAAGTTTTCGTTTCAAATTTTTTTATTTAAAAAATCATAAAAATATGGGGGAAATCTATTAAAAACTAGATGTTCCTAGGACTCTTCTGATATAAACCTTGTTCAAAATAATGTTCGCTTGCAAATGAAAAAAAACAAAATGGATCGATGTCATGTCCAAACCTGTTAACCCATAACCCTATAACCCATTTAACTCAGTTTCCTATAGCTAGCCCAATACCCCCTAACGCTCTCCTGCTCTCCTCTGTTGCAGGCTGTCTGGAGCTCGTGCGAGCAGTACATCCCGACAAGATCTTGGCGAGATCCGGTGGTCGAGCGTCGGGTTTCGACGAGAAAACAACGAATCTCATCAGCCACGGCTGTTCCGCGGCAGGCGGCAATGCGAGTTGCATTTCCCGTCGAGATTGGGGCGAGTTTTGGAGGTTGGGCGGTGGTTTCTAGTGCGGATCTAGCGGTTCTCGTTCGCTGTGCCCGGGCAAGAATTGTCATAGTTGTTTGGTTTCTCGTCGTCGTTGACCGGTAAATGGCGTGTTTTTGGCGGAATCCGGTTGTTTATCGATGAGATCCTATGCCCAAGTGAAGAGAAAGAGGAGAGTTATCCAGTGACCTATCAATTGCCATCCAGGAGTATGAGTTCCTCAGGAAAAAAGAGGAGAATTCTCTAGTGACCTAGCAAGGAGAATGACAAATGATCACAATACATCCCCATCCATTTGGTGGGCTATGTTTGGGTCAAAGACCCGACTCTACAATGTGTTGAGAAGTGGCTTCTTTAACAATGTGTTTCATCAAGTGGGTGTGAGCGCAATTGGAGTACATTTGCTTTCATTCATACAAAGCTCTGCAACATACTAGGATACTAGAAGCTACATGAGTTTGTGCTCGTGAATTACAACCTACATCTACGGATTCAACATGCATCAGGTACACCTGAGCCTAGTGAGTTTGATCCTGCCTTAGCCCTCATTGATCTCTCGTTACATAGGCATAACGAAGCCATTAGTGATTGCATGGAGAGAGGGAGATCCAATGTGGATCCAACATTGGATGAGGACTCATCTTACAGTGACACACATGTTCCTAACAAGTTATTTACATCAATTGCCCAAAAACATGGAGACACAGAGGATGTACATGAATGGGCTAATACAATAGTTAGTGACACCAACCTCAGAAAGAGAAAAACAAAACTTGGTCCCTCAGAAAGCAAAGGAAAAAGGTTAAATTTGATGATGAGGAAGAAGAGTTTGACACTAAAGAAAGCAATAGTGAAGATGATGGTGGCAACGATGGTGATGGTAGCCATGGGAATGATGGAGATGACGGTGATGGTAGCCATGGGGATGGTGGAGGAGATGCTGGAGCATATCATGTTGCGGGTAGCCATGCTGGAACATATGGCGCTGGAGCATATGGTGCTGGAGAATATGGGACTGGGGGTAGCCATGCCTCCCAAGATTCAAATTATGGAGCACCTCATTCACAACGACGTCATTCGGTTTTGTGGACCTGTTAATGATGGTAGCCACAACTTAGCTAGCTCGAGTTACAACTATCCATCTCGATGTGACAAACACTTATACGGTGCATGGGCACCACCACCTGGTCCAATACCACCATCGGTCATGTATGGGTATGGACAACCACCTCCTCCACCCGCATATGTATACTCGCATCCTCCACCCGATTCCACCATATGGACAATCATTTTATGGTATCACAAATTTAGATCCATTTGCTTCTACAACCTTACAGGTGTGTTACTTTTCCTTCATCATAAAATATTTGTTTGTTTTTCATATTATCTAGCTAATTTTAATTTATAAATGTATAGAAATATGTATATGGAATGGGCCCACACCCAGATGCTTCGAACATGCTTGAATATTATGACTTCAACTGAATATGTGGATTCCTTTGCGTTGTAATTTGTGTTATTGGAAAATTTGCGTTATGGAAAACTTTATATGTACTTCTATGACACAACTGTAACCTTCTATGGATGTGTGTTGCACTCAACTTGCGGTTTTCTATTTGCATATGTATGTTTTATGTGTTTTTTTGCATCAAATTATTTGTGAATATATTGTTATTCATTGTGCAACATGATTTGAATAAAATACAAACAAATCCTACCAGTTTTTTAAGTTTTCTAACCAAACTACGTTTCCCGGTAAAAAAATCGCCAAAATTCGGTTAAAAAGCAGTGAAATCCGGTCGGGAAAAGCGAAATTTGATTAGTCAAATTTGAAACGCAAACCGTTTGGGAAATGCGAAATTTGGTTAATTCATGTTTTCAGAAACGGGCGAAATCCGGATAAAAACGAGATGGGTAACCCTAGCTGTGTCTGGCGGGCCGGCTCGAGGTACAACCTATTTAATAGTGTCGAGGTCCGGTTCAACATGATATAAAATGGGCTCGTACCGTGCCTCCTAGGCCCATATTGCTGGCCCGCATGACACATTTATATTTTTCAAACTACTTAGTGTGTGTATATATATATATATATATATATACGGCGGCACTAAAATGCACCTGGGTGCATTCTCTATATTGAATGCACCCAGGGTGCAATAACACCCCGAGCACGCCTCCCCATAAGAGTACGCCCTCAGCCCTCCTGTACGCGCGCCTCCCTGCCCTCCGCCGCGAGTATCCTCTAATTGCAAACTTAAATCTCTGTTTTTACTCCTTGATTACCATTGCATGCTGTGTTGTTACTCCAGTTGCAACGTTTGTTGCTTGTTGATTGCAACTATGGGTATCCGCTAATTGCAAACTCATGATTGCGTGTTGTTCTGCAGAATGCAAACATACTTGATGTGTTTATCCGCAGGGTGCGGTAAACATTTGATACAAGGGAAGAAGCCTACCTCTTTTATCTTGACTATGCAAAGTTGGCTGGTTTTAGTGCCAGGACAAAGAGGTGTAATTGCAACTGCTGGTGTGGTGTGATTGCAACCTCGCATTAGGTGTGATTGCAACTGCTGTATAATTCTACCCAAATATCTGTTAAAAAATGTAAACAAAAATGATTGCAACTGCTGGTGTGTTGTAATTACAACTACTGGTGTGGTGTGGATGCAACTGCTGAGTTGCTCTGATGTGATTGCAAGTACTGAATAACTCTGGAAATTTTGTTAAAAATATGATTGCAACTTCTATATAACTAGATGCAACTGCTGGTCTGGTTCGAAAATTGTAGCATTTTGTCGGGAGCGTGCGGGAGGGACGAAGATGAAGCGTCGGTTCGGCCTGGGTGGGGCGGTTGGCTCGGATCAGGTGCTCCTGACACGTAGGTTCGGCCTGGGTGCATTCTCTATATTGAATGCACACATGTGTAATATATAAATACAGTATATATATATATATATATATATATATATATATATATATATATATATATATATATATATATATATATATAGGGAAGAGGTAATGGAAGCCCTGGGCTTCCCCTACTAATGGAAGCCCCAACCAGGACGCGGTCGACTCAGCACCCGCGTGCTTGCGTCAGCCATGCAGTCAACAGCCAAGATTCTAGGACGATAAGCGTAACGCAATATACGAATGCATATATATATGGATAAAGATGCGTAAAACATGCATAAAGGAATCTTTTGAAGCCCGAATCACGTGGAACGAATATGACACTGTGGACAGCGTTTACGACTGCATAATGACATGTACTTGACAGCATAAATCATGCAGTATGTGGTTCTGGTTCTGGCTCGGGCGGATTCCAGCGTAAACCGTGGGCTAAAACAGCGTAAATGAGTATGAAATTTAGAGTAAATCCTATATCTGTTTTGTAACAGCAAATGGGGCCTAAAATTAAGCAGCCGATCGTGAGCGGGGTCCTGGCTCGGGCCGATTCCAGCGTAAAACGTGAGCTAAAATAACGTAAATGAGTACGAAATTTAGTGTAAATCCTATATCTGTTTTGTAACAGCAAACGGAGCCAAAAATTACGGCGTGAAAATCGCGTGCAGCCGATCGTGCGCGGGTTCTGGCTCGAATGATTTCAGCGTAAAACGTGAGCTAAAATAGCGTAGATGAGTACGAAATTTAGTATAAAACACGCGCACAATCTCATTTCGCAAAGAGATTGCTGTAAAACACATCAAAAAGTGTCATAAATTTGGCGTAAAACGCAGTAAGACTGTTTTTTAATGGAAGCATAAAATACAACAAGAAGTGTCGTAAAATTTAGTTTGAAAATGCATAAATCATGATGGTCTCATAGGGCACTTGTTTTGTTCACAGTATATCAAAATATAAAGCACAACGATATTTTGCCAATATTGTTGCAATCATACACGATTTATTTGACATGACAAAAAAACGAGGAGCTAGCCCTATCTTCGGTACTTCAGACATTTGGAACCATTAGCCTTTAGCTAGGTCGTGGTCCGAAATTGAAGAATCGCTGCTCGGCTCTTATCAAAATAGGTCTGTGTAAGCCTGTATAAATCATAAAGACACGTCAGAATAAGCCTAAGTAAATCCATGAACCTATATACCAGTTTAATCAACAGGGAAAATGGAGGAGTAATTAAGTGACAGCAATTAGCTAGTTTATGTCCCTTACAAAACAATGCAGCTGGAGAAGCCTAGTGGACAATAAGAAGTTGTGAACCTATATAAACCCTATAGGCCGTAGCAAGTGCTAATATCATAAATTAACCCATGAGATACTATATTTTTCGAAGGAAGTGAGGACATTTGTTTCTTTAATAACCTTAATTTACAAAAATACAATGGACAAACTGCCAGCAAGTGAGGACATTTCTTTCTTTAATAAACTCTGTTATGCATACTTCCAATATTGCAGGACTTGAGAATCAAAGCCCTATTATGCACATATGCTGAATACAAAATTTATTCTTTTTCTTGAATCCCTAACACATAGTTGTAATACTTAAGTTGTCTCTACTAGAAATTGTATAACTAAAGAATAACAAATCTTACCGTTCAAAAGACTGGTGAGGTTGCCGAACAGCGCCGGGTGGAGCACGCCGGAGAGCAGCTCTAAGCCGAGCAGCTTCACTTGTTGATGCTGCTTCAATTTCAGCTATTTCTGATCTTTCTCCATTAATACCACCTGCAAAAAGTATAATTATATGCAAATATGGAAGATAATATGATTGATTACTCTAATTCACCATTTTTTCGCCAGCATACTGAGATCAGTCTTGTTCAGCTATTCACGAGTCGAGTCACTACTTTCCTTAGTAAAGCTCAACAGAAAATGGTATAATGATTAAAAGCATTCATCTAATAGACTAGCACAACTAAATACTACCTGGAAATTATGGTTTTATGATAATACAATGATGCTAAATGCTGGCGGAGGTGGGTGTAGCATATGTATGCACTATTATAAAGGAAGGTTTAAATTTAATAACTTGAAATCGTATAATAGTACTTCAAATTACAAATCTACATGCAATTATCATATTTTCCAACTAATTTGCAGAACTATATTGGTAGCAAAAAATTAGTCACAAGTCTAGCCACGCATTCACAAACCTACTTTAAGCAGTCAGAACAAGCCCTGCACTATAGCAATCCACACAAAAGCTACTAAGCTAGCAAACTACCAAACTAGTACTATTTTTTTAAAAAAAACATCAAGCACAAGTTTGAACCAACGAATCTCACAAGTGGAAAGGAAACCGAATTACCGATGCACACAGGAAGTAAATCTACACGCATAGTCACGCAGGATGTGGCTAGATTTGCAACATCCAGATCACGGAGATGAAATCGAGATCTCAAGCCTACGGCTAACCTTCCTGGCTTCCCAACCAACCAAACACCACAGATCCGCACGAGATTTCCAAAAAAGCTCGTGGAGTACCGGGGGACACAGATCTAGGCCGCTGCCCGCTCACCTGCATGTTGCATTTGACGAGGTCGAGCGGTGTGACGGCCATGTGGGTGAGGCCGCAGCTGGCGATTCCTCCGGCGGTGCAGGCGGCATAGAAGGCCGGCGAGTACATCCCTATCTTCTCGTTGGGCGCCTGGATCGAGAACGGCACGGCGCCTCCTGCTCCAGCCGCGGCAGGCGCTGGGGCGGAGGCATGGAGGCGCGCGGCGGCGCCTGTGGCGGCAAAGGAGCGCGCCGAGGAGGTACCTTTAGCTGGCCGAGGGGCGCCGAGGAGGCAGTAGCTGGGTGGATCTGGGGCAGAGCGGTGGTTTGAGGTGCTTCAGATCGGGGAATGGGGCTCGGCAGCCGCCGCCGCTGAAACCCTAGTCCTCTCGGGCAAAAGCAGTCGTCGCGGTCGGTTTTATATGATAGTACAGGAAGCGGTGTACAATATGCGCATACCAAAAAGTGTGTAAACCGTAACACGATTGAGCATAACACGTAGTTATAATTGACGTAAGTAGGTGGTACATTGAGCCAAAAAGCCTGCGCACCTGGTCGGTTGCTGGTCGGGGCTTCCAATAGTTAGAGAGAGCCCAGGGCTCTAAATACTATATCTATATATATATATATATATATATATATATATATATATATATATAGATATAGTATTTAGAGCCCTGGGCTCTCTCTAACTACAGGAAGCCCCGACCAGACACCGACCAGGTGCTCTGACCGGCGCGCACGCTTTACTGGTTTACTGTAATACACCGTTACGTCAATTATAAATACGAGTTATGATCCTTTTTGTTACCGTTTACACTCTTTTGGTGTGCGCACGTCTCGCGGCATCCGGGCCCACGGAAAGATCGTGTTCCCGCAATCTAGGCAGTTTACGTAATCCGGGCCCACGAATCAAGGAACTGAGCCGTCGTTTTCTCAGCTCAGCTCTCCCGTAACTATCGCTCCCGCCGAACCCTAGCCAAATACGCCGCCGTATGCTGCTTCTCCTCGGCGCCCGGCGAACCCTAGACTAACCGCCGCCGTCGCACTAAGATTCTCCCCCGCAGTTCCCCCGCCGTCGCATTCTCCTTCACCCCCGCAGAGACCCGCCTTCTCCGTCGCACGCCCTCGCCTTCTCCGCCGCAAACAGGCCGTGGCCTTGTTTTTCGTCTCCGGCAAGGGCCCCGGAATCGAGGAGGCGGTTGTGCCGCCCCTGCGTTCTCCTACTCGTCGGAGACCGAGACCTCGATCTTCTCCACCGCGTCGGCCGAACTCCGAGTCCCCTACCCCGTCGCGAGGTCCGTCCTCAACGTCGAGTCCCCGACGCATTTGGCACAGCCCCGCGTCGCGTTGGGTTGTCCCCTGCACAGCTGTATCGGATTCAGCCGCCCTCCAGGCCCATCCACATTCCGGTAAGCCATCAACATCTCTTCCAATCTGAATCGTAGATAGAGTTCACATTATTATTTTGCCAATTGCTTGATTTATCAAATACCAATTCATTATAAATTTATAGTTAATTGGAGACACAAATGTATAGTATGCAATCTATCACACCTTTATGCAGTTTACAATATTTTGTTTATGCTGATTTTGTTGACAGAAGCATGATCCATACATCAATACATTATGCCATAAAACCTATTGCTGTTCAATTTGGGCTAGCTCACACGAAATAACCATGTTATACATTAATTAGATGTCGCATATGAGCAGAATTTTTTTGATCAAGTTAGTCTCACAAGTTTATGCAATTTACAATATTGTGTTATGCTGATTTGTTGACAGAAGTATGATTCATACATCAATACATTATGCCATAAAACCTAATGCTGTTCAAATTGGGCCAGCTCAAACGAAATAACCAGGTTTTACATTAATTTGATGTCGCATATGAGCACATTTTTTTATCAAGTTAGTCTCATAAGTCTATGCAATTTACAATATTGTGTTATGCTGTTTTGTTGATACATTTATGCAATGTATGGTCATGAACTGATCTGAATTGACTTTGTGCTTATCTTTTTTTTGTTCCTTTACGTATTTTATGTATATGTGTTGTTTCATTTTGGTAGGAACATCAGTGATGAAGAACGTAGACCGACCACCTTCCAATCCAAAACGCATCATAATCCAGTCTACTCAGGAGTGCTTCAGCGTTGACATACCCCGTGCTCCGGCGGGGACTGTTAGACCCGAGACAAGGCGTGCTGCTGATGAGGATGATGACTTTATGCCATCATCCAAGAAGCGTAACTTGGACGACAGCCCTGGGAAAGTTTTGAAGAAGGTAGTCACTAAGCGGCGGAAAGCAGTGCCCCCACCCCGACAGGTTAGATATTTATGTCTATGGCAATATATCCTTTTTATGCGTGAAATCATGTTGTCTTTCTGTCTGAGTTAAACATTGTGTTGCGATTATGCACATGTAAATGTTTACAATATTCATTTTATATATTTTCCCCAGCAGAAGCTGAACGTCAGATGCAACCCCCAAGATGTGTTAGTAAGCATACAAATATTAAATGACAGACAGCAACAAGCAATTGCACGTAGGGGATTTTCTAGTATTCTTGATATGAGACTGGATGCACTCGGCAGCAGATCACACTTAGCTTGGCTGATGGAAAAGCTCGACCCCAATGACATGACAATTCGAGCTGGCCCTGGAAAGGAGCTGAAAATAACAAAGGATACGGTGCACCTAATTTTGGGTTTACCGAATGCTGGGGGAGGAACTGCATTGGGCATCGATGAAGCTGTTGTTGCCAACAATTTGAGAGCTGAACTTGGGCTATCGAAAGAAGATTTTGGGGTTACAGCTCTACAAGATCGTTTGAGGAAAGGTTCTGACGATGATTTAAGCATCAGATGCTTTTTCTTGATATTGTTCAATAGGTTGTTGTTCCCTACTGCCAGCTGGGGAATAACGAACCATGAGGTTCTTTTAACCGAGCAGATGGATCGTTTCCACCAGATTGACTGGTGTCAGCTTATTTTCAATGATTTATGCCAAGCTGCCAAGAAGTGGCATAACAGGAGCGTTACGAACGTTTCTACAACCATCTATGGATGTTCCATCGTTATTCTTGTAAGCATATCCTTTCTTTGTCTGTTACATGTACCCATAATCTTGTATGCAAAATCCATATACACGTAGTTTATGCTTTTGTTATGTCTTATAATGACTCATGTTATGCCTTTTGCAGCTGTATTATTTGGATCATTTGCATGACTCAGCGGCACCCCTGAACAAACGTGGAACACCACGAATCAAATACTTTGATAGGAATATTATTCAAGCCCTGACAAGAGCTGACAAGGGCAAGATACGCAAAGGAGAAGAAGCATTTGGACATTGCTCGGTATTTTTTCTTATGTGTCCATCATTTTTTTAGTTTTACTCCATATCTCACACATTTTTTTTTAGTTCCGAAGCTCCTCAGAGACCTGCTACACAGATGTACCACCCGTTTATGCACAATTCAAGGCATGATTCTATTTATATATTTGTTTGTCATAGAATTTCAACATAATATCCAGTTATATGCTATACATTTACTTAATAATTTTCAATTTACAACAGCATAAGACCAGGACCAATGCTTTTGATGTTCCTCGTCCTGACCCATCTGGACAGCACTCAATTCACATCGAACTCCCGCTCATCAGGGATTTGATATCAAGCAAGCTTAATCAGCTTCCATCCCGCCACCGCATGGGTTTCATAGAGAAGCTGTCACATTTTGATGCGGAGGTTGGTAAGGCGTGTTCAGTTATTAAACAGAATCTTCAGCAGATTGTTGAGAAACAATTCAATCTATCTGATGTTTTTGGCGAGTTAATTGATGAGGTCCTCCGTGCCGAGGCGGGTGACAACGAAGATGCTTATGATGTGCAGAAAACCACATCAAAATCAGATGATCATCTTCCCCAGACAGCTGGTTAGTCTGTTTAATGTATTTACGTCAATATAAAAAAGTTATGCAATCATTTATCCATATGTTTTTGATGCCATTATTTTTAACAATGTTTTATTTGTTTACATGACACGTACAGAAGGATGTACGTGTCCGGCCCCCCCAACTGTACCCGATATGTCTACTCCAGTTTCTCAGGTGGATACGCAGTTTACAGACACACAGGTACATGAATTACTGTTAAGGCAACAGCATATTCGTGTACTATTAGAAAGTTGTCCCGATGAAGCTGATATTGATCTACTGGTTCATACAAATATAACGAAACAGAACAAAACACCTACAACCTCAGTGGTAATGTTTTTACAATCATTGTATTTTTTCATTCTAGGGTTGTATTAATCGTTTTATGTAAATAGCATATAACCATTACAATTTTTTCAGGGTAAACATGGTGACGGTGGCAAGAACATGCCGACCAATACAAACGTCACTCCTAAAGCAACACCACACATGGATCCTGACGCGCCGATATTTGATGCGACACCGCAAATCAAGGTATGTCTAAAACCCCTCGTGTTTTTTCTATATTCTTATTAGCAGTTTACTAAATTTGTAATCCATTTATACCATCATTTGTTAGTCTACTGGCGGCGTACAACAAGTGGCAGAAACAGACTTGCCTGACAGTGGTCCATGCTTTGATCAGACTCCATCTGAACATGTCAGCTCAGTAATTTACATTTTCTTTGTAGTGTTCAACTTATCATAGATTTTTTACAGCCATGCTTCACAGTATAAATAGGTTATGCATCTTACAAATCAGTGTTATGCCCATTTACATATACATATATGCTGTGTATATGTGCATGCAGTTTTTGCATAACTGCTAGCTGACTATGATAAATTACACATTCATTTATGCAGTTTGCAAGAATATTTGTTTCTCTTTATATGTATCAGTAATGGCAGCTCATTAATTTTATGCCAGTTTATGACACTTCATTCCACATACGTATATTCCACTTTATGTCAGCTCAGTTATTTTCATTTTCTTTATAGTTGTCAAAATTGTTCACAGAGTTTTATGTATATTTTCATATATATATTTTTAGGTTTATGTTGAAACCGATCCAGCTACAAACACTCCACAGGTTGGCCAGGCTTCTCTTGATTCGGAGATGCAAACTGTGTTAGCTCTACGCGAATATTTGTGTGGTCTGCAATCTGACACCGGCAGGTACGAAGTTCATACTTAATCTAAATTTGTTTATATGCTTGTACATTTACGCCACCTCTCTAATTGATATAAAAAATTCACCAGGACCATAATAGATTATGGTGAATATTCAGCGACATGTTCTGACATATATGAATCTTTTGCCGATGGGAAGTGTCTCGACAATGGATTCATGCAGTGTTTCATCCAATGTGTTATTGATGATGCAAAAAATCAGCACACTTCCATGAGTTCGAACAGTTTGGTTCTTGATGTTAATGTTGGGGTAAACTATTGTAACTTACATACACCATTTTCATATACAAATTAGATCAACCCAAGTACACTCACTCCATTTATATTGTTTATTGCAGTCAATACTCAACTTTGAGGAACAGGAACGACACAGTCGCAATCCTCAACCTTTTGATGAATCTGTACTCCACACACTTCTAGACAATTCATTGCCTGAGACAGATGAGTTGGACCAATACAAAGCGGTAACAATCCTATTTCATAATCCAAACACAATTCCTTTTAAATGTAACATATCACATTGTTATGCTTTTGTAAGTTACCCTGTTAATTTTATGCTTTTTTTACACGGCCAGATCATGGTCCCCATGGTAAGCAGGGGGCATTGGACATTGTATGTTGTCAACAAGGTCAAGAAGTGCATTCATATTTTAGATTCCAACCCATATGGACCAACACTTGGTGGAACTACATGGAAGGACTATCATTTTGCACATTTGGGGTCAGGTGGCCGAAAGTTACCCTGGGCTAAGGTTATTATGAGCAGATTAAACAAAGCAATACAACATGTGCGGCCCAGTTCATGTTTTCCCAAGTTTGGTAACTTCACAATTGACTTGTGCCAAAATTGTCCTAACATGGTAGCTGGATCAAATGACTGTGGTTTTTATGTCATGGGTTACATTCTATTTTATCTATGCGACGAAGGATCTTTGCGGTCAGACATAGAAGCAGTATGTACAAATTTACCATTTAATTCTACAGTTGGCCCATGGCAACACATGGAACAGAGGTATAACTAACTCAGTGTTTTTGTTTTTGCAGGGCAACACCAGTGAGATACGGTCTCTTGCGCTGCATTACATCACATTCCACCCGAAGAACAAAGCATTACCGCTGCTCCAAGACATCCAAAGATTCAAGGTCTAAAGGACGTAGTTTAGTTTGGTCATGTAATATATTTTGTATACAATGGTTCCCTAAACTCCAGATCGGTTATGTGTGTATATTATGGCCAAAGTCCGTAGACGTTTCTTAGTTATGTCACTGACAACTTTGGGATCAGCTTTTTTCTAAACTGGCATGTTTTTCCAAACTGTGTTTGAAATGTAATGTCTGTTTCTTGCATTTGATTCTTCCAGGTTTCTGTACAATATTGTTATGTCAATAACCTCGAAGTATGCTTCTTTCTTGACCGTACTTTACGATATAATTATTGAAAGGCTTATGCATGTTTGTACAGTCAGATTGCTGCATATGTACAGTCAGATTGCTGCATAAATGTACATTCAGATTGCTGCATAACTGCATAACCTATCTGGACGTATGCATGTTCACGATATAATTATTGACCGTAGTATATGTTCAGCCAGTTTGCTGCATAACTGTTAAAGCTTATGACAAATTACACAGACATTTATGCCAGTTTGCACTACAACTTACGCAGTCATTTTTTGTACAGTCATGGTTCACAGGCTTACCCTCTTATGCATTACACAACGCATAGTTACGCAGGTTTTCACATACATTTATGCTAAGTACATATACAGTCAGACTGATGCATTGCTGTTAAAGCTTATGACAAACTACACATCCATTTATACCAGTTTGCAAGTATATTTATGATTCTTTCTGGAAGCAGACAAACGAACACAGGAATCACATTTACACAAGGAAATATTTGTATCTTATGCTCTTTTACTCTCTACCAGATGAATCATCATCTCCGACTTCCACCGTTCGTTTTTTCGACGTTGATGTCTCATTCCATTGCGGGGCTGCAGCTATGATTTTGTTCCTTGAACCAGGAGGCCGTCCTCGCTTACGTCCAGATAGGTTAGCCAATCGAACCCTATTATCCTCGACAGTTAAACACGTACGGCTGTTGTGACCATCAGCTATGCCACATTTCTGGCATTTCCTGCTCATCTTCTTAGCTCCTTTCGCACCCAATTTTAAAACTTGTTGCTCACTACTTTTGATTGTTCTTCCCTTAGGCTTGGCCTTATCTGGTCTTGTCAAGTTTACTCCTTCCATATGAAATTCCAGTTTCTACAAAACAAAGATATCAAGTCAGATTTTACTTTCTCATATGTCATCATATATTGTAGCAATGTTTTCACCTTTCTAGCTTCCACATCCATAGAACTACTCTCAACCAGCCGAATGTCAGTGTTATGTTCCAATGTTAATATCTGCATATTACATTGATCATCCTTAGTATTGCATTCATTTGTATTAGAGCCCATTAAAATTTCCTGTGAAATAAAACAAAGTCCAGTGAGGACACAAATTTTATAGTGCAGTATATGTAATACATTATAAAGATCTGTTCCATACCTCGTTCCCATCATCTAATTTGCGTAAGTTGTCTATAGCCATTTCTTCTGTTTCATACGCTTCGACCTATATCATCATTACAATCATGGATCATATTCGACAAGTAATTATGCAAAATTCATAACATCACGAGGTGCGTACCTGGATGTCATCGCAAACACTTGTGCCACAACTCTCATCAGTACCTATATCAGGCTCCACACGCATCAATAACCCTAATAATTCGTCCATCATCTCTAGGGCTTTATCATTCCCAGCTTTAGACATACTCGCATGGTGTACTACTTTCATTGCTTTTTTAAGCAACATCTTCTGTCTATATGATCTAGTTTCTCCATCTTTTCCTTTCAAATTCCTATCGTCTCTTGAAAAAGCCACATCTTGATGCGCGGAGTATGTGTATCGTTGCAAAATATACTCACTTGGGATCCTTTCAATTTGTAGATGCATGAAAGCGCGTACAAGATGAACACAAAATAGACCTATAATTGATTAAACATACATTATGTCATATATTAATCGTAAACAGCTATGCATTCGTAATAATTTATAATTTTTTATAGTATAACATACCTGTATGCTCCCAATGCTTGCACTCACATGAATACTTTCCGGCATCAACATCAGCCCTTATCTTGAATTGGTGTTGACCCCAAACAATTTTATTTGATCTTGTAGTATGTTTCACCACCCAATCATGTTCCTCACCCTCTGTATCACGGTCTATTCGGTATGCAGTTGCATATTTTACTGTCTCCTGAAACCTTGTCATCACAGCTCTAGTGTATGCCCTTGCTACTCTTATTTCAAACATATACAATGTAGTTGTATCCTTTTGACCCTGCAAATTACACAATATAGTATTAATACTGTTTTGGTTTTAATACCATAAAACATATGTTTTATTAATTTTTTTCACTTACCATGCATCCTAGTGCCTCTTTGGCCTCTTTCATCTTCCTACTATGCAGTAGCTTCATCATTTGCTTTGCAAATTGATGAAGCGGTGTGCTTGCATCCACGTGGGCACTCTTCACTAACTTGTTCATGCTCTCGCTTCGTTGTGTAGAGACCATAAGACCACAATAATCTCCTTTGAAAAATGCAGGTACCCAATCTCTGCGTATGTCATATAATCTGGCAAGGGTGTTGTTCTCGTGTAGGTGGAAATCATCAAGCATCATTTGCCAGGCTGCCTCGAACTCCATTTCATTCAATGGATGATGTATTATAGATTGGAACCTTGTTTTGAAATCCATGTCCTCAAATCTTGCATATAATTCATTCAAGTGGGGCATATACCTGTTTTGCACATGCCACAAACACAATCGATGTATTGTGTTTGGGAATACTCTGCCAAGTGCAATTGGCATGGCAGGGTCTTGATCTGAAATTTATAAATTTACATAACATCATGCAAGACAATATGATATCATATAGTACATGACATAATAATTACGAGCCATTTTATTACAACATACCTGTCAGCATCACTCGTGGTCCGTCACATCCCATGCATGTTTTGAACGTATTGAATACCCACTCGAATGTATCAACTGTCTCGTCTCCTAGTAAAGCAAACCCAAATATTGTGCATTGTAGGTGGTGGTTCGAACCAACAAACATGCCTAATGGCTTATCATACATATTAGTCTTATGTGTAGTATCAAAAGTAACTGCATCACCAAAATCAATGTACTCGGCTTGCTGGCTAGCATGGGACCAAAATATGCTTAAAATTTTCCCTTCTTTGTCCAGTTGAAAGTCTGAAAAAAACTGTGGATTATCTTTCTTGCATAATGAAAAAAAAGATAACAGTTTTGACACATCATTTGCATTTCTCTCCCTTTGCCATGCTTTTTTCCTGTCAAAAAATGTAATGATTATGCACTATATCTAACTCAACACATTACGATTGTTTATGTAATATAAAATACAATTATTGTCAATGCATAATACACTTACAGGTTACTCATGTCCTGCACGGTTATTGGAACGTTTTCTGGGCCACCATGCATTTCAGTAACAAAATCCATTATGCAATGTGGTGGAATCCTGCTTTCTTGCATCGCACTAAGGAACTCCATATATTCACGATCATGTGTTTTGTTGCATTGCAATTGCCCTTTTTCTGTATCTTTCTTCAAAAATTCATGATTATGCTCATAGTTTACCAGATCAATCCGAACAGAAATAACATTCTCTTTAGCATCATCGTAGATTTTTTTGAGTTTCATCCCAGCCTTGCACTGTGTTCGTTTCGAACATGTGTTACGTATCCTTGGATTTCCAGCTACCCTTTCAGCATTCTTTCCTTCCATTGAACAGTTCAACCATTTACAATTCTTCCGCTCCCTATATTTCTTCAACGGAAATCCTACCTCGTATGCATATTGACTATAAAAATTATACGCCTCATCCACGTTACTAAATGTCATACCGACTTTAGGTATCAATCTTACATCAATATTGTCCGGCTGCGCACAGAAATTTAACATTTACGATTCAATATCGAATAAATTTAACGTAATACGGGAGAACTTACATGGCTTTGAAGAATATGAGGTGTGTCCTGTTCATGTGGCCCAATATGTCTCATGGGGATGTGCTTCTCTGCGCCGACCACGTCTGCTGTTTTTGTGTGCTCTTCGATATGTCCAGGTGCCCTCAATGCCGCCGGAGGAGTCACAGATACACCCTCTGTGTATGGGGCGATTGCAGACAAAACAGGTTGCATGTCCATTAAAACAGACGTACCTACTGCCTCATGCGCAGATGTTACAGGGAGGATGCCATCGCCAGCGCCGGTGGTGGACATATTCTTCGCCGGCCGGACCTCTCACTTCCGCCGCAGGTAACCGCCGCCAACAATTCAGATGGACGAGCGAACGTGGACGCGGCTGTAAAGTTGTTTTAGTTTCCTGCCGTAACTGCGCCTTTATTTTCGCGCACGAAAATCACGTCTTGCCTTATTCCAAAACCTGCCGTGAACGTCTTGCATGGTTTACGCTATTATGTCTCACAACGTTATGCAGTCGTAAACGTCTATCACATGCAGATATTCGTGCGCGCGATTCCTGGCATGCAAAGATTCCATTTCTGCATGAGTTACGCACATTTGTACACAAATTTATGATTGCGTAATTGCATGTCGCGTGTAAGCCGGGATACGTGGTTATCCTTTGCATAAATGGCGCAGGCTGGCGTCCAGTGGGCCTAAATCGACCCGTTCGGTCTCCCTGGCTGGGGCTTCGCCCACTAATGGAAGCCCAGGGCTTCCATTACCTCTTCCCTATATATATATATATATATATATATATATATATATATATATAGAGAGAGAGAGAGAGAGAGAGAGACGATCCTCCATATCTCATGAAACACTCTTGGTTGGACTGGTTAGCAGTGTGTAGGGATGACAATTTAATCCGGAAACTAGAAACCCGTCGGCTGCGGATACGAGTGAAGATTTTGACTAGTGGGTGCAACCCACCTTCGACCCGAAGTTTCGCAAGTGTGAGCGTGGGTTTAGGGTTTAGATCTAAACTAGCACGTAAACAGAGATCTTACCGGTTTTGTATTCCTTGATCCTAACACAGTGTTCTTATAGTGGTGCTCTCTACGACCCTAGCTAGAACTACGTACAGCGTACTAGCATCCGTTTGCATATGCACCAATCAACAAGGTTACTTCGATTGCAGCACCTCGATTCCTCAACGGTCTAATCCCAAACGTTGTAGTACTAGTCAATTGCACGCTTGCAATTTCACGTGCTAATTATTTGCGTGGCCAGGCCACAACGCGCGCTTTACCTGCCCCGCATGCATGCAAGGAAATCCTGCAGATGGAGACCGCTGGCAATAGAAGACCGCCGGACCCTCATTGCACCATGTGGCATACGTCCAGTGGGCAGTGGCTGGACCACGTCCTCCACCTCGCGCCAACGTCCTCCGTCCAGCCGAGCGACCGCCCGTTTGCAAGGAAAAGCCGTGTGGACCGCACCAGCAGCTAATAAGGGCATGTAGTGAGACTGACAGTGGAACGATTTTATAAGTACAAGAGACAATAAAGAAATTGTATGTGTTAAAGTGTACTCAGTGGAGAGAGACAGAGAGAATACAAATGACAGAACGAACTAACTGTTGTATTCATCTCATGAAGTCAAAGTGTACATATATACATAGTGAAGAGACACCACGAAGGGTCGCACCCCTTGGAATTAGATCACATGAAAGGTTTTCTAACACTCCCCCTTGATCAATTCCAACTTCATTTGATCATCTGTCAGCCGTTATTCCAAGACATATCTCCTTAAAAACCCTGTGGAAAAAATAAGGAGTATACAATATCTTTTGGATAGTGAGTTAATCTCACTTGAACTCCAAAAGGAAAATATGCTTGTAATCATCATGCATAAAAACCCCTGTGGGGAAAAGTCAATGATGAAGCATATAGCTTAGTTGATATTACCTCGTTAAAAACTTTGGATGAGAAAACCTTAATAAGGCAAAACTCATACGAAGAAAAGAGTGTAATATGATGGTACAAAACAGGTCGAATATCACGGAGAATTACTCCCCCTGATCTTGCAAACACTTAAGTCTTCTCATACCAATCACCTCAACACATTCCTGAAAACGTTGAGTATGGTAGAGATTTTGTGAATAGATCAACAAGATTATCACAAGACTTTGTTTGCAAGATGTTGATATTTCCATTTTCCTGTTTCCATCTGAACAACACAAGCTCAATTATCCTTATGGATAATGGTCGGTGGTTCAATTGAACCACAATACGACATTGTTCTCCAATGGACCTCTAGCCCAAAGAACAATAATATGTCTATAGTCATCATCTCAAAAACCCCAGTGGGGAAAAATAAATGATGAGACATATAACTCAGGCTAATATTTTTCCAAGATAATCTTGCTAGAAAATCTGAGAAATCAACATATCAGCTGAGTCTCCTTAAAAACCCAATGGGAAAAATAAGGAGAATAATCACGATCTATTGTTGATCATTTAAACTCTTATGAGATAAACTCATAACCTAGTTCAAATACAACAATAGCTATGTCATAATGTATCATCCTCGAAAACCTCTACGGGAAAAATAGATGATACGACATAGGCCTTGTGTTGATGTTGCCTCGTTAAAAACTTTGAATGAGAAACCCAATCAGGGAAAAACTCATGCGAAGAAAAGAGTACAACATAATGTGTAAACAAGTTCTTCTGATCAAGAGGAAACTCCCCCTGATCTTTACGAATCACTAAGTCATCTCATACCTGCTCTCAAACACATTAAAAATGTGGAGTAAGGTAGAGACTTAGTTCGTAACTTGTTTTTCATCTAAACAACACAAAGTAATATTATCTCCATAGATAATAAGGTCAATGATATAAAATCATGACCACCACATACCCTCAGTATGTAGTACATCATTCTGTGTGTAAGTGACCATTAATCTCTGTTGATCGGCATTTATCAAACAGTGGGTCCAACTTACCAGAGGTATGTCATTGATCTTGTACCTGGGGATCTTCTATAGATATCCAAGATCAGTATATCCAAACATAAGGAGAACATGAGTATACCTGGAGATCATAACTCGATCTCATGTGCTGTTAGCTAGCAAATCTTTGCAAAGCAATATCCGGCCGGATGCTCTTGCAAGATACAATAGCACATCTCATGATCGGAAAGAATCAAATAACAATGATTCTCTCATATTGAATTTCTTCAATATATGTTGGATATAGACAATTTTTGTATCCAAGATACTCAAGATAGTTTACTTTGAATTGAAATATCTTACAATTCATATCATCTATCTCGAACTCCGTCGATAAGTAATGTATGTTTAGAAATATGTTGCACATATTTACGCTAAACATACCATTCTTTGTGTATCCGTTCGGAAGGAAGGATTCACTAGGTCGAATGTACCATATTTGACCTGAATGCTCTAAGTCACAAAGACTTTCCAAGCATTGCAAATTTGTGATTGGTTATTATATATTTGGAATCCTTCAAGACTCCATAAATACCATAATTCAGTGACCACATATGCATATGTTGTCACTACATCTATCAACTGCAAAGATAGATGATTTACTGCCCTTTGTATTGTATCGGAATTTTACTACTCACGGTAGAAGAGAATTTATAGCATTAAAATAATGCTTGGGTTTGCGTATAAACCCAGTTGCTACTAGCCATGCTTTCTCACCACCTCATTGTTTCCAAGTCCATGAAAACAAACTTGTATCCACAGTAAGATACCTTGAAGTGAAAATAAGTTAACACTTCTTTCCGGTGAGCAAGGCTATCTCTGCAATATTGTATCACTCAACAAGATCCAATTTGAGCATACTCGTGCTCTGCTATGGCCATAGTCTTTTGGATCACTTGGAGCGCATATACAATTGCTGAGATGTATGTGTCGACACTTGTAGCTTTCAAATAACATAATTCTCTAGTTGACATGAAGTCATTTTTATGCGCCCATATGATTCTTCGTGAAATCCCAAAACGAGAATCAAGGGCTTCCGATAACCTAGCCTCATCAGTGCGCACTGAGCTAGGTTGTGAATGTCTTCCATTCACAGGATAATCAATATCCTTTAGGTGTCCACCAACGCTAAGTTGGTTACCAACGAATAGATGGTCTGCATTTACTATCTTAGAAGGTCTAGCCTTCAGCTGCTTGCAAGCATCTTAATCCCAATTTGTGACCATACTTCTCCCCCTCTTATTTACAACATCATTGTAATAGGGAGTTGAGTGGTGTTCCATTTAACCAATCTTTCTGGCACTTCCACATAGGATTAATTTGAGTGACACCTCATAGTAAATGCACATGGCAGTCAATTTGCAACTTCTTGCAAATCATTCGAACCCAAAGGTTCAGTTTTAGTACGTGATCCTGAGCCTGAATGCTTACTGCATTCATTATAATTTCCTGGCATTCTTTTTGGTACTTGAAATCTCCCCCTAATGCCTGGAAAAGCTCATGATTCAAGCAAGCGTACGGGCCGTAAATAGATTCTCATGAAGAGATTCTAAAACTTAATGATCGACGGAGAATGAATTCTCACATAGATCCCCAGCTTTCTGTGTGCCCATACATGTACGCTGTGGTGGTGAGATTGGGAAAACATACCCAATGTACGCATGGGAAATCTTTCATGGATTCCCACGTACTAAAAACCATAGGGGAATTTGTACATATAGTACATGCAGTTCATCACAAGTCAGGAGCATGCAAAACTTCCTGACGCCAACCATAACTAGTTGGAAGTGACAATTCATTATTGATGGTCATTAATGATCTGAAATTTTCGAATCTATCACAGATTCATCATATCCTTTATGGATATCATTCTGAATACCAAGACAAACAATCACCATTGTAAGCACGTTTGGTAAATTCAGTAGTGTGGAGGCTAATGTGCTCAAGCGTGAGACATTATTACTTAATGGTCATGTGTTGTCCGAAGGACACACTTGAGGTCATCATATAGATGCACCAAATAACCATATGAAGCCTTCAATGTCCATACAACTCTGTAATGGACCACACTCGTTCCTTTGAAACAATTCAAAGAACTTAACCAATTTAGATCAGATTTTAAGATAAGAGGGACTTAAAATCTCATTCCCAATGATACTCATCAAGTATCTATCTTATGGGAAAAACATGACCAATAGAATTGTTCATAACTTTTCATTTCATCCCAACAATGGGATGACCAATTCAATCTTACCCAGCATGGTAAGTATCATCACTTGAAAAGTTATAACATATGCAACACTTTGTATGAGAGGATGTATGTAGAATACAATCCATAAGAAATGTTTCTGAGAAACATATGCAATATCCATCACTATCACCTTGTGTTTCCACATGATAGAAATTATATGGATATCTCTATAATATGGTAAGATAACAATTAGGATATATCAACACATCCTTGATACTTCCATTACCAAAAAGGGACTAGATATTAACATATCATGATATCGCGCGAAGCGATTGTCAAAATATTCTTTCCTCTTTCCAAAGGAATATGAGAATATTTTGTTTCCCCACTTATAGAGTTTGTGGCTCTATTCTCCACATTGCATGTTCCTTCCTCAATTGGAAGAATCCCCGTACAAGTTTGCACAACTCAAATCAATGAGTCATCAACTCCCTTGATGAGTTCGTTCAACTCTAATCGATGAGTTTGTTCAACTCAAATCACATGAGTGATCAACTCGAATCGATGAGTTTGTTTAACTCAAATTCATATGAGTTTTTACACTCAAATCACATGAGTGTGTTCAACTCACACCGCATGAGTTGAACCTATCACAACATCAATTATGAGATTATACCAAATCTCATGCATCATTTAAATAGTACTCAAAAGCAAATCATCTAACAAAGTGGTCTTCTCTTAGAAAAAAGAAGTGTTGTTACATGATTAGTCCAAATCATGAATTACACAACTAACCACTGTTATCATGTCAGATGGAAGATTGAAGTACACTTCATATCTTAGCTTTCATGAGTAGTATGCATCTATTGGGATTTCATATAGATGATTAGATGCTTAGGCATACAACACTATACCACGTATAGTGTAATGACAAAAGAGTTTGTCATACTCATTGCCCTTCCCTTTTTAATGTGCTTATATATTTGCTTTCAAGCAAAAATATTTGAATACAAAGTGTTAGTCTACAACATAATGTAGACTCATACTCATAAGTACACAAGTCTTATGATTTTCTTTGCTATTCATTTTGCGCTTGCACATCAAGCCACAAAAACACATAAGTTCTTTTCATAAGAACCATAAGAGAAAGAGAGCATCTCATTTCCTCCAAATTGAAGAGGTGAATTCCCATATCATGCAAAAATGATCTTGATATCTAATGAACATTGAGGATAATTAAGCCCAGTAGGCGAGTTCATCAAACTCTATTAAATAATTATCCTCCAAATGGATTAACCATTTTCTGATGTTGTAATATGCCGCAAAATATATCATATCTTTATATGTTGGAGAACTCTAGGTATCACATAAAGTGTACCAAAAGATTTTTGAAAATTGGTGTACACAACGTAGATAATCTCCATGTAATAAAACAATGGAGTAGATCTCTCAGTAGTGGGCAAAACTTTTGCTGCCTGAAAGCATGGTCTCTGGGCTGATATATTCAAAGAACATACCGCAGCCAATGCTAAGGACTCCACTACCCTGTGCTTGACCATAATTTCAAAAATAAAATGGAAATCACCATAAAGGTGAATAACCAACATCACATCTCCAACATATCTACTTGGAAGAACACATAGGTAATCATCATAACCATATGATGTAGACCTCTTACTGATGGGCAAATAATATTTTGTTGTCTAAAAGCTTGGTCTCAGGGCAAATAAATTCTAAGAACTTATTGCAGCCAAAGCCTAGATCTCCATCATGTGTTGAATAATCCCAAGTTCAAGATATGTGTCATATTTTGCAAGAATTCATTGTTTAATTAAGTAGAACTTAATTAAAAGAATTCTTTTTAGCAGTCAGCATGACTGCAACGTCCAGCCTGGCTCCATAGCCCGCGACGCCTGTGTGGTCCATGATCTTTTTGGATAGCACGTATAGGTAATCATCTCGAAAGATGTAGACCTCATAGTGATAGGCATTTCAAATGCGGCCTAAAGCACGGTCTCTGGGCTACTAAACTCTATAAAGAATTTAGTGCAGCCATTGCTTAGGACTCCATCACCCTATGCTTTTCCAAAAAAACACAACCTTATTTTGCATGAGGACCAGTGAGTTTCGACTTATTAATGTGCTATGTTTTCCATGCAAACATAATAGAATGCAAAAACAAAAGCAAGTCGAAAATATGTGAATTATAAATATAAATAAAAATATAATTCACTTAACAAGTCTGCATTTTTCATAACAAAAACAGACAACTATGTATAATACATAGAATAATTTGTCGTCTAATGTAATTACGTACATCATGAGCAGTCTAAGTATCTAAATTTAGATACAAAACACTGTTAAAAAAACAGTAATTTATATGAACGCAATGTTTGTCTGATTGTATTTGCAGAAAATAGGAGGCCTAAATAATAAATTATGTAGACTCAATCAGTGGAAATGGCTCACCATGTCGAGTCAGACCCAAAAAAAAACATTTGGCCCAACAAAAAAAATCCATTAAAACTGGCGGCTAGGGTTAGAAAACCTAACCGCCTCCTCTCTCTCATCCCACCTGGTGGCGGCTGCCATGCTCCGGCGGCCTGGCGCGGCTGTCCCCAGCCTTGACACGGTGGTCCTGTCCCGACGGCGCTCGGCCTCGGGCGGCCTCCGGTGGCGCGTGGGCGGCCTGGGCACGGCCAGCCCCAGCCACGGTATGGCGACCCGGTCCCGTCGGCGCTTGGCCTCTTCCGGGCCCCGCTTCGAGCCATGGCGGCGCGGCAATGGCGCTCCCCCAAGCGGCGCGACGGCCTGGCCGCGGGGGCTTCATGGCCCCGACGACGCGGCCCCTCGGCGGCGTGCGCTGGTGGCACCCCGGCACGCACGGGCCCGACCAAGCGGGCGTCCTTGGCCCCGACGGCGCATGAGCATGACACCCCGGCACGCAGGCGTGGGATCCGACCACGGCGGCTCGGGGCACGGCATCCGGCGGCTCGGGCGAGCAGGCCCCTAGCAGCGCGCAGCCCCCAACCAAAAGGCGCGGGCGCGACCTTAGTCGTTGAGACGAGCGCGCGGCCTTCCGGCTCGCGGGCGCGGCCTTAGCCGCAGAGGCGAGCGTGCGGCCTCCCGGCTCGCGGGCACGGCCTCCCGGCTTGCGGGCGCGGCCCCTAGACGGCGCGCGGGCGCAGCCCCTGGCGGGGCAGGCGTGCGGCCGGCTCGGGCGTCTCCGGTGGTGGG
Organism: Zea mays; assembly: GCF_902167145.1. Taxonomy (NCBI): domain Eukaryota; kingdom Viridiplantae; phylum Streptophyta; class Magnoliopsida; order Poales; family Poaceae; genus Zea; species Zea mays. The sequence goes on along the minus strand of NC_050096.1, from coordinate 66,460,035 downwards.
AGCACCGGTCATGGGCTACCCCGGTCAGTGCGGGCGGCCACGACCCTCTGGCGCGGTCAGGCGCAGGGAGCCCTCGGCCAGCACGGGCGCGCATCGACAACGACGGTGCGGTTACTCCGTCCTCGGCCTGGGCGCAACGGCCTCGGCCCCGGCGGCGCAAGGCACGACTCCCTGGCAGCGCGAGGTTGCTGCCCCCCGCGGCGCGCATGGTCCCCAGCGGCACACTTCACTGGTACGGATGAGGCCCTGTTGCGTGCACAACAGCCAAGGCTAGGGAGCGGGAACGGCTCCAGTGGCGCGGATGCCACCAGCCTGGCCTCCACCGCAGCGTCCGTCGAGGCGCTGGCGGAGATTAGAGACAATATTGCTTCAGATCCATGATAGGTTATTACTCACAGAGAGTGTCGCGCAGGAGCGGGTCTGCCAACGCCATCATGGTCTTGCTTGTTCATCTTTTTCATGGATGATGATAACAGTTACCGCATCGTAGCGAACTGCACTGTGCTGTACGATGATGGCAGTTCAATCTTCTGCTCCGCTTTTGCATTGGCCGATTAATCTCAGTAGAGCAAGTGACTGATAACGTGTTAAAGTGTACTCAGTGGAGAGAGACAGAGAGAATACAAATGACAGAACGAACTAACTGTTGTATTCATCTCATGAAGTCAAAGTGTACATATATACATAGTGAAGAGACACCACGAAGGGTCGCACCCCTTGGAATTAGATCACATGAAAGGTTTTCTAACAGTATGGTACTATTCTGAGGCCATAAATCATAAATGCAGTCAAGAGACAATGCCTAAGGACAATCGTGTAGAGAACCTATATTTTTTCCAGCTAACACTCTAGAGACTCCTCAAAAGACCTCCTATTAAATAACGTTGTACACGCCTTAAAGCCGCGTCAGAGATTTGGAATCCTACCCACGTTGGTCCAACTTTTGTCCTTTTTCTACTATCGTGCCCCACAACACTTATATTTCGCTTCGGATTAAAGACAGTCGTTTGGACTACTGCAGCTGTAATTTATATAGACAAAACACGGTACAAACAGTAGAAGCCAGTACGAATTAAAGTCAAGCGTGTGTCTGTCCAACATCAGATTTATATGGATGCTCATACACTACCGGACACAACTGCTTTGTCGAGTGCTTCAAGCACTCGGCAAAGCCCAGAAAAACACTCAACAAACTCTTTGTCGTGTGTGACTCTCGACAAAGAGGACTCGATGAAATATACATCGGCAACGACTGCTTTGCCGAGTACTTTTTGTCGGTCTGGTGCTCGATAAAGAAAAGTTGTCGTGACGACGACAAGTGACGGAGGCGGAGACTTTGCCGAGTGTACTCACTGATACTCGACAAAGAGGGATCCTTGCCGAGTGCCTGCTAGCCTAGCACTCGGCAAAGAAGGCTCCAGTGGACCCCTTTGCCATTCACTTTGCCGAGTACGCTAGGAAGCACTCGACAAAGGGAGCTTCTTTGCCGAGTTCCAGGACTACAACACTCAGCAAAGAAGCTATATCGGTTCCCATGTGTGCCTTTTTTGTCGAGTGCTATGGCCATTGAATATGGCAAAGACTCTCTTGGTCGAGTGTAACACTCGGCAAAGCGACAAGAAACCCGCTTTTTATTTGTTTTTATTATTCCATCCAAACAAACAAAACGTATATTACATAATCATCACAAAGTTCACAAACATGTCTAAGTTCAGACCTATTTTCACCAATATAAGTATTACCAACTCACAAACACACGTTCAGACCAAGTTTCTCACATAAGTCTCGCAGTCACCACTAACAGAAGATCATCAGCGAGGTGGGCGGTTGTACTGGTTTGGCGAAGGGCTGGGCAAACCATGAGAGTTGTTTGATGCTGCCGATTGATTCTGCACAGAGAAGAGATTACATGTGTGAGACCAGATGAATATATATCATGCAGGACTAAAATTTTGTACTCACAGGAGCATGAAACTGAGCATGGTCAGCTGCAGGGAACAACAAAGGTGGTGTAGCAAAACTCTGTGTGGCGCCAAGGCTCTGCATGTACTAGAACATCTCTGCCATCCTCTGCTGATCTGCCAAGCGAGCCGCCCGCTTTGCCTCCCGCTCCGCCCTCATCCTTGCCTCCGTCTTCATATGTTCCCTCCTCTCTTCTTCAAGCTGGGCCTATAATATTTCACCTCAATGTTATAATAATGCAAATAGAAGGTATATAACTCAATGAATGACGAGACACAAAAGCACTAAACTAGAGTTCCTGGATGCGATGTTGTGAGCTATCCTGCTGAGGTCGTATGGCTGGGCTCGCGCTCTTGCTCCTTGCTCGCACCTGAGATAGAGTGGGAGTAGAGGACGAGTCGATCACCCCGTCGGAAATCCAGTATATCCCATGCCTCTTGCCACCTCCGACCCTCATGAGAATATCTCCATCGATGTCATCGGTCTTCAGATTGTAATCTGGCCCATGGACCTCTTTTGCCATGGTGGTGTACTCAGTGAGGCGCTTGTGGATGTCGAGGTTGCTATATGCCTCGAGTTCATCCTCCAGGTTGTAGGTGACATCAGACATTGCCTTACCCTTGGGCCATATCATATGTCGAGAAGATGAAGCAAGGTTGGCCACCATGTGACGCCGACTACTGAAAAACCAACGAGATAGTGAGAAATCATGCCTAATCGAAAGTTGGACAAAATAAAAGAGAGCATGTACTCATGCTTCTGCGTATTTACCGCGGCTGCGACCGCCTTGGTGGTGGGAGGGACTTTGCATCATTAAACTGCGTTCCTAGTTAGTGTTGTGCGCCTCGTCCCACTCGTTCGAGCACCACCTTTGCACCATCTGCTCCCAGCACTTAGGATGTGTGGCGCACCAATAAGGAATCATCTACAAAAAAAATCGAGTACACAACATACACTAACGAACACAACTACTTTGTCAAGTGCTTTAGGCACTCAACAAAGCCTTGAAAACAATCGACAAACTATTTGCCTACTGTGACTCTCGATAAAGAGAACTCGGTTAATTGTACTGTACATCGACAATGGCTTCTTTGCCGAGTACTTTTTGTCGGCACTCGGCAAATTATTTGTTGAGTGTCATCTGGTACTCGGTAAAGAAAAGTTGCCATCATGGCGCCAAGTGACGGTGATGAAGCCTTTGCCGAGTGTCCGACCTGACACTCGGCAAAGGCTCCCTCATTGTCGAGTGCCTTCTGGACTAGCGCTCGACAAATAAGGCTCCAGTGGGGCCCTTTTCTAGTCCCTTTGCCGAGTGCTCGGGGATGCACTTGGCAAAGGCTCCCTCTTTGCCGAGTGCTTGTTGGACTAGCGCTCGACAAAGAAGGCTCCAGTGGGCCCCTTTATCGAGTGCTTCGGGAGGCACTGAACAAAGTGAGCTTCTTTGCCAAGTGTCGGGGCCACCACACTTGGCAAAGAAGCTTTACTAGTTCCCACTATACCTTCTTTGTCGAGTGCTATGGTCATGGCACTCGACAAAGAACCTCTTTGCCGAGTGTAACACTCTACAAAGTGACTAGAAAACCCCTTTTGTATTTGTTTTTATTATTCCATCCAAACAAACAAAAGATATATCACAAAATCATCGGTAAAATCGGCAGAAACCGGTAAAATCGGCAGATTTGCCCAGGCAAATTCAAAAAATTTCTGTGTCAAACGATGAAAACCGTCGATTTGTCGACAAAATATCTGGTTTTTTATGCTCACTACAGGAAAAATAAAAACAAAATGATAGGGTTCATTTGTATTTTCTTAATTCACGTTGCATCTAGATGCTCCTTTAAATAGGTACCATCTCATGCATTCGTCGTTTCTCTACAATAATTGCAATTGAAACACCACTACGGGAATTTGGCTCTTTGCCGAGTGCCATATTCTTTGCCGAGTGTTTTATTTTGGGCACTCGGCAAAAAAGCTCTTTGCCGAGTGCCACACAAAAAACCCTCGGTAAAAGAAAACACTCGGCGAAGAGGCCCTTTGCCGAGTGTTTTATATTTGACACTCGGCAAAGAGTTTCTTTGCCGAGTGTCTTTTTTTGACACTCGGCAAAGGGCTCTTTGCCCAGTGTCACAAATACAACACTCGGCAAAGCTCTTTGCCGAGTGTTTTTTCTCCAACACTAGGCAAAGACAATTTTAAAATCACATTTTAAAGTAGTAAATTAATTCAAATGAAAAAGTTTTCAACTATAAATTTGTATAACTCATCATGATGTACAATTTATATATTGAACATTTCTTCATATGACAAAATAAAAATAAATTTGTTCATAAAACCTATATCTCTCTCGTAGTTTATGAAACTACGAGAGAGACGTATAGAATTTGTGCATATTGTTAAAACCATCATGTGAGATAAACAAATGACCAAACAACCTGTCGGCGTTTCGAGACCGGGGGGTCCCTAAGCCGACGAGTGAGTGTGTCGCGTGCCCCAGCCCAGATGGGTCGAGCGCGTGGGCGAGCGCGAAGGGGGGAAGCGAGGTGGCCGGAGACGGGCGTGAGAGAGGTGGAAATCCCGCGGCCTTCGTGTTCGTCCCGCGCCCAGGTCGGGTGCGCTTGCAGTAGGGGGTTACAAGCGTCCACGCGGGTGAGGGAAGCGAGCGGCCCCAAGAGAGCGCCTATCTCGTCCTCGTCCCCGCGCGGCCAACCTTCTCTAAGAAGGCCCTGGTCCTTCCTTTTATAGGCGTAAGGAGAGGATCCAGGTGTACAATGGGGGTGTAGCAGAGTGCTACGTGTCTAGCGGGGGAGAGCTAGCGCCCTAAGTACATGCCAATGTGGCAGCCGGAGAGATCTTGGCACCTAGCTGGTGTGATGTCGTGGCTGTCGGAGGAGCAACGGAGCCTGGCGGAGGGACAGCTGTCGGAGCGGTTGAGTCCTTGCTGACGTCCTCCTGCTTCCGTAAGAGAGCTGAGAGTCGCCGTCATCACAGGGCTTGCGGGGCGCCATCATTGCCTATCTGGCGGAGCTAGCCAGATGGGACACCGGTCTTGTTCTCTGCGGCCCGAGTCGGCTCGGGGTAGGGTGATGATGGCGCTTCCTGTTGACGTGGCTGGCCTGCGCCCTAGGTCGGGCGACGTGGAGGCTCCTCCGAAGCCGAGGTCGAGTCTGTCTTCCATGGCCGAGGCCGAGCCCGAGCCCCTGGGTCGGGCGAGGCGGAGGTCGTTCGGTAGAGGCCAGGGCGGAGTCCGAGCCCTAGGGTCGGGCGAAGCGGAGTTCGTCGTCTTCTGGGGTTGAGCCCGAGTCCGAGCCCTAGGTCGGGCGGAGCGGAGTTCGCCGTCTTCTGGGGTTGAGCCCGAGTCCGAGCCCTGAGTCGGGCGGAGCGGAGTTCGCCGTCTTCCGGTCCGAGCCCTGGGTCGGGCGGAGCGGAGTTCGCCGTCTTCCGGGGCCTAGCCCGAGTCCGAGCCCTGGGTCGGGCGGAGCGGAGTTCGCCGTCTTCCGGGGCCTAGCCCGAGTCCGAGCCCTGGGTCGGGCGGAGCGGAGTTCGCCGTCTTCCGGGCCTAGCCCGAGTTCGAGCCCTGGGTCGGGCGGAGCGGAGTTCGCCGTCTTCTGGGCCTAGCCCGAGTCCGAGCCCTGGGTCGGGCGGAGCGGAGTTCGCCATCTTCCGGGGCTTAGCCCGAGTCCGAGCCCTGGGTCGGGCGGAGCGGAGTTTCCTATGGCGCCTTTGGCAGGGCCTGACTGCCTGTCAGTCTCACTCTGTCAAGTGGCACTGCAGTCGGAGTGGCGCAGGCGGCGCTGTCCTTCTGTCAGACCGGTCAATGGAGCGGCGAAGTGACGGCGGTCACTTCGGCTCTGCCGGGGGGCGCGCGTCAGGATAAAGGTGTCAGGCCACCTTTGCGTTAAATGCTCCTGCGACTCGGTCGATCGGCGCGGAGATTTAGTCAGGGTTGCTTCCTAGCGAAGGCAAGGCCTCGGGCGAGCCGGAGACGTGTCCGCCGTTGGAGGGGGGCCTCGGGCGAGACGGAAATCCCTCGGGGTTGGCTGCCCTTGTCCAAGGCTAGGCTCGGGTGAGGCGTGATCGAGTCGCTCGTATGGACTGATCCCTGACTTAATCGCACCAATCAGGCCTCTGCAGCTTTATGCTGATGGGGGTTACCAGCTGAGAATTAGGCGTCTTGAGGGTACCCCTAATTATGGTCCCCGACAGTAGCCCCCGAGCCTCGAAGGGAGTGTTAGCACTCGCTTGGAGGCTTTCGTCGCACTTTTTTGCAAGGGGACCAGCCTTTCTCGGTTGCATTTTGTTCCGGTGGGTGCGTGCGAGCGCACCCGCCGGGTGTAGCCCCCGAGGCCTCGGAGGAGTGGTTTCACTCCTCCGAGGTCTTAATGCCTTGCGTAATGCTTCGGCTGGTCTGGTTGTTCCCTCATGCGAACTGGCCGTAGCCCGGGTGCACGGTCAGGGCCCAAGTTCTCGGGCTGGTATGTTGACGCTGTCAACGGTTCGGCCGGAGCCGGTTTTGCGAGAGCAGCCCCCGAGCCTCCGCACAGGGCGAGAGGGCGATCAGGGACAGACTCGGCTTTTTTACATACGCCCCTACGTCGCCTTTCCGCAAGGAGGAGGGGGGAGAGCGACATGTTACCCTCGATGGGCACCGAACATGGTGTCTCCGGTGAGCTGCAAGCGGGTAATCCGAGTGGACGTCTGTGCCCCGTTCGTTGGGGGTCGGCTAGGGGCCCAGAGGCACGCCCAAAAGTACCTGCGGGTGATCTGCCAGACCCGGTCCCCTGGCGACGGGGTCCGAGGGCTCGATGCCTCCCTCCGATGGGATTCCGTTACAAGATCGCTCCCGCTGGTCTCGGAAATGTCCTAGGGTACCTCGGGAGCGCAGCCCGAGCCTTGGTTATGTATCGAACGTACCCCTGGTCATCCCTCGCTCGGCGTCTGAGGTGACTGTGAACCCTTCGGGGGCCAGCCTTCGAACCCCTGATCAGTAATGGGCGCGGAGCCCGAGTAGCCTGAGGCGGCCGTGGAGCCCTTCAGGGGGCCGACCTTCGAACCTCTGACCAGTAGTGAGTGTAGGGCCCACGCGATCTGAGGCGGGTGTTGAACCCTTCCGAGGGGCCAGCCTTCGAACCTCAGTAGGGAGGCTCGGAGCCTGGTTCCTTCACGGGGAAGGATCCTTTTCGGGGTATCCCCCTTTCCCGGTCCCTGTTGCAAGAGATAGAGAAAGAGGAAAAAGAAAGGAAAAGGACACGAAATCGAACGACGTGGCGTACCTTTTTTGGCACGGTTATTACGGCGAAGGCGAAGCGTCGCCCGCTTCTCCAGCCAGAAGCGCCGCCTGTCCTGCCGCGGAGTTAATGCGACGGGGCAAGTGGTTGGCGGGGCGGCCGTTGCGCGTGCGCGAGCCGTTCGAGGGACGGATCACGGGCGCGTCGTCTTCACGCCATGAGAGGAGGCTCTCTTGCTGCCCCTGGATGGGACGTGAGCCTGGCCGACGACGTGACCGCCGCTCCCGCCCGCCTGCCACCGTCATTACTGCCGGCCCACTTTCGGCTGTATTGACCGTCGCGCCAGGCTGGCGCTGCTGGGTCGTGCGCTGGGCCGCCTCGAGTCGCGGTATTGGTTCCGCAACCGAAGAGGCGCGGTGGTAGCGCAAGTGGCGGTGCAGTTGCTTGCATGCAGCATCCGGCGCGCTGGTTGCGCGACGTGTGGGCCTGGGCCTCCATGCTGGCGTGTTGGGAGTCGGGGAAGCGCGTCCACCTGGCGCGGTTGCACGCCGCCTGCATGGCTGCCCGCCCCTTCCGCCTGTTGGTCTAGGCAGAAGTGGGGGGTCTCTTGTAACCGCTGGGCGGTTGTATGCACCACGCGCGGCGGTTTGGCTTCTTCTGCTCTGAGCCGGTTTGCATGACATGCGGGACCCAGCCCCCGCGCCGCAGGGGGGGCCTTGGAGCGTGTTGGAGAAGACTCAGCCCGTGACGTTTGGGGGCGCACGTGGGGAGAGTTGCCTTTAAAAGGAGGGCGACCCCTTTCGGGAGGCGACCATGTCTTCTCCCTTCCTTATGCATCGCGTCTTTCCACCTTCCAAGCCCCCGGATGGGGGGTACCCGCCGTCTTTTCGCCTCATCATTGGAGGGACGCAACTCCGTGGGAGTTGGTACCTTTCAGCCATCGTTCGGCTTCAAGGATTTTCATCATGCAGCCCGGCTGTACCCCCCCGCCGGTGGTCACCCAAGATGGTGACCTCCAGCTTGATGGTGGGGGAAAGCGAGCCGGGCTGCGGCCTCTCCCCCTCCCTCAGCCTCAAGGATTTTCATCACCAAGGCTGGGGAGGGGAGTGTGCCGAGTTGGGGTCGGCCCCTGCGTGGGCGGTGGCCCGCTCCTTCACTCAGTGATGGGAGGGAGGGGCGGTTGTCGTCCGTGGCGCTGGCAGCTTCAGCGTGCCCGGCTTTCGGACGCGAGTGGCTTCGGGGCCGCTCGCGGCGCCGGCGTCTGCCACGGCAGCTGGAAGAGGTTCTTCCGCCGGCGTGATAGCCAAGGCTGGCCACGGACCGACCTCCAACTCTACGGCCTTCTGCCCGTCCTTGCCTTACGAGTTTTGGCATGGGCGGGGCCTCCTGGCAGCAGCATCTGCCCTGAGGTCAGTGCTGCCGCTGTTCGGCCCCCCGGAGCAGAAGTCGTCGTCGTCGCCGCTGCTGGAGCAGGTGACGGCGCGCCGCTCGTCGGTCTTCCGTTGCTCCGCAGGCCTTCCCCCATGGAGTGGGGTTGTTCGTACCTGCGGAGGGGGAACCGGAGTTCCGTTTGTAATGGCACTTTGAATGCCAGGGTTTTTTGTTCATTATGGCTGTCGAGGCCTGAACATGTATGTAATTTTGGCACGGAGCCTTGTTTTTTCCTCATTTTCGAGCACTAAGACTCGCCTGTTGATTATCTGAACCGCTTCACCAAGCATGAGTCACCCCGTGTTAAGGTGACGAGTGAGGTATCCGTATCCCGGAGGCGTAGGAATCCCTCGGCTCGATCGGCCTTGTTGTCTGAGGCTCCTTTAGCTTAGTTAAAGAGACCCCTTGGCCGCTCTTCGACGAGCCGAGGCCAGGGGTAGCGATATCAGCACGAACAGAGGCAGAGTTGGCTCGAAAATGAAAACCTGGTTGGCCGGAGCCTAACCGGGTTGTCCGTCGGTGGGGCCGATGCCGGAGTTGATCAGCCGAGGCCCCGGATCGGGCTGGCGCCCTTGGAAGATGGTTGGCCGAGGCCCCAGGGGTAACCGGCCGAGCCGCCTGCTCGGGCCGGATTCCTGGAGAAGTCCCTGGACCGCGTCACCGTCCGAGGCTGGGTCGGACCTCGCTGAAGGTGTCGTCGATGCCGAGGGTGCTACAGCCCCCTTCCAGCGTGAAGACCCGAGCCTGCAGGATCAGATTGTCTTGTAGCGTGTGCCTTCTGCGGCCGCTGAGGCCAGAACACACACCCTCGCTGCGTTGTAAAGCTGTGTCTCTTTTCCTCTTATTTCGAGTATCTGGACTTTTTTGTCGGTAACAGGGATGTTTGTGCGAGCGAGAGTTGCTTCTCGCGGAAGGTGATGAGTGAGGTATCCGTATCCCGGAGGCGTGGGAGTCCCTCGGCTCGGTCGACCTTGCCGCTTACGCGTACTTTCACTCGTCCATGAGGCCCTGTCACCGACTCAGTCGAGAAGGCTCGAAGGATCGCTTCGACAGAAGAGCTTCCGAACGTAAAGACTTGTTCGTTCCGCGGAATCACTTTATCCGAACGCGAGTTACTTATCGCAGAAGGTGATGAGTGAGGTATCCGTATCCCGGAGGCGTAGGAGTCCCTCGGCTCGGTCAGGCTTGGCTGCTTACGTGTACTCCGTCATTTTCAGGATCCGCTTTTCGAAGTAGTCAAAAAGCACGAAAGATGTTCTGCTAAAAGAGATCTTTTTTCGAGGAAAATTTCGACGCAGAGGGGGTCCCCCCCCCTTTTAGCCCCTGAGGGAGGGTCGGGCTTTGCCGAGGCGAGGCCGACCCTTCCTTGATGACTAAACTTTGCGTGGGTGCGAGGTATATGAACAACTTGAAAACATCTTAAGGGTAGAAGCGACGTAGCTGTTGGATGTTCCAAGCGTTGCCGTAGACCTCGCCTTGACTGTTGGCCAGCTTGTACGTTCTGGGCTTCAGAACTTTGGCGATGACGAATGGCCCCTCTCAGGGGGGGCGTGAGCTTGTGCCTCCCTCGGGCGTCTTGCCGCAGCCGAAGCACCAGGTCGCCCACCTGGAGGTCTCGGGGCCGGACCCCTCGGGCGTGGTAGCGTCGCGGGGACTGCTGGTACCGCGCCGAGTGTAGTAAGGCCTTGTCCCGAGCCTCTTCCAGCTGGTCCAGCGAGTCTTCTCGACTAACTTGGTTGCTTTGATCGCTGTAGGCCCTCGTCCTCGGGGAGCCGTATTCCAGGTCAGTGGGCAAGACGGCCTCGGCCCCGTAGACCAGGAAGAACGGCGTGAAACCCGTGGCTCGGCTCGGTGTTGTCCTCAGGCTTCAGACCACCGAGGGGAGTTACTTCATCCATCGCTTGCCGAACTTGTTGAGGTCGTTGTAAATCCGAGGCTTGAGCCCTTGTAGAATCATGCCGTTGGCACGTTCTACTTGCCCATTCGACATGGGATGAGCCACGGCGGCCCAGTCAACCCGGATGTGGTGATCCTCGCAAAAATCCAAGAATTTTCTGCCGGTGAACTGGGTGCCGTTGTCGGTAATGATGGAGTTTGGGACCCCGAAGCGATGGATGATGTTGGTGAAGAACGCCACCGCCTGCTCGGACCTGATGTTGTTCAGAGGTCGGACCTCGATCCACTTGGAGAATTTGTCGATGGCGACCAGCAGGTGCGTGTAGCCCCCTGGCGCCTTCTGCAAGGGACCGACGAGGTCCAGACCCCATACAGCAAAGGGCCAGGTGATGGGTATCGTCTGCAGAGCCTGAGCTGGCAGGTGGTACTGCTTCGCATAGAATTGGCACCCTTCGCAGGTGCGGACAATTCTAGTGGCGTCAGCCACCGCCGTTGGCCAGTAGAAGCCTTGCCGGAAAGCATTCCCGACAAGGGCTCGAGGCGCTGCATGATGGCCGCAAGCCCCCGAGTGTATCTCTTGCAGGAGTTCCTGACCTTCGGCGATGGAGATGCATCGCTGGAGGATGCCCGAGGGGCTGCAGTGGTAGAGCTCCTTCTCATCGCCCAGCAAGACGAACGACTTGGCGCGTCGCGCTACCCGCCGAGCCTCGGCTTGGTCGAGGGGTAGCTCTCCTTGGCGGAGATATTGCAGGTACGAGGTCTGCCAATTTCGATCAGGCGTGGCCCCGCTCTTCTCCTCCTCGACGTGTAGTGTCTCGCCCTCGGGGGCCGAGGGTACCTCAGGCTGAACCGAGGGCGCCTCGGGCCGAACTGAGGGTGCCTCGGGCTGAGCCGAGGGTACCTCGGGCTGGACCGAGGGTGCCTCGGGCTCGGGCGTGTCGTCGATCTTGACGGAGGGTTGATGCAGATCCTGGGAGAAGACGTCCGGGGGAACCGTCGTTCGCCCCGAGGCTATTTTTGCCAGCTCGTCCGCAGTCTCGTTGTAGCGCCGAGCGATGTGGTTAAGCTCGAGCCCGTAGAACTTGTCTTCCAGGCGCCGAACCTCATCGCAGTAGGCCTCCATCTTTGGGTCGCGGAAGTGGGAGTTCTTCATGACTTGGTCGATGACGAGCTGCGAGTCACCGCGGGCGTCGAGGCGTCTGACCCCTAGCTCGATGGCGATCCGCAACCCGTTGACCAGAGCCTCGTACTCAGCCACATTGTTGGACGCCGGGAAATGGAGGCGTAGCACGTAGCGTATGTGTTTCCCGAGGGGCGAGATGAAGAGCAGGCCCGCGCCGGCTCCCGTCTTCATCAGCGACCCGTCGAAAAACATGGTCCAGAGCTCCGGTTGGATCGGAGCCGTCGGCAGCTGGGTGTCGACCCATTCGGCTACGAAGTCCGCCAATATCTGGGACTTGATGGCCTTCCGAGGGGCGAACGAGATTGTCTCGCCCATGATTTCCACCGCCCACTTTGCGATCCTGCCCGAGGCCTCTCGGCACTGGATGATCTCCCCCAGGGGGAAGGATGACACCACAGTTACCGGATGAGACTCGAAGTAATGTCGCAACTTTCGCCTCGTCAGGATCACTGCATACAGCAGCTTCTGAACTTGTGGGTAGCGGATCTTGGTCTCGGACAGTACCTCGCTGACGAAGTAAACTGGCCTCTGAACGGGCAATGCATGCCCCTCTTCTTGCCTCTCGACCACAATCGCGGCGCTAACCACCTGAGTGGTCGCGGCGACGTAGACCAAGAGGGCTTCTCCATCAGCTGGGGGCACCAAGATAGGCGCCTTTGTGAGGAGCGCCTTCAGGTTCCCGAGAGCTTCCTCGGCCTCTGGGGTCCAAGCGAAACACTCGGCCTTCCTCAAGAGGCGGTACAGGGGCAGACCTCTTTCGCCGAGGCGTGAGATGAAACGGCTCAGGGCCGCGAGACATCCCATGACCCTCTGTACGCCTTTTAAGTCCTTGATGGGCCCCATGCTGGTGATAGCTGCGATCTTCTCCGGGTTGGCTTCGATGCCTCGCTCGGAGACGATGAACCCCAAGAGCATGCCCCGGGGCACCCCGAAGACACACTTCTCGGGATTGAGCTTGACGCCTTTCGCTTTGAGACATCGGAATGTCACTTCAAGGTCGGAGAGGAGGTCGGAAGCCTTCCTTGTCTTGACTACGATGTCATCGACGTAGGCCTTGACTGTGCGACCGATGTGTTTGCCGAACACATGGTTCATGCACCGCTGGTACGTCGCGCCCGCATTCCTCAAACCGAATGGCATGGTGACATAGCAGTACATGCCGAAGGGCGTGATGAAAGAAGTCGCGAGCTGGTCGGACTCTTTCATCCGGATTTGGTGATACCCTGAGTAGGCATCGAGGAAGGACAGGGTTTCGCACCCAGCAGTGGAATCCACGATTTGATCGATGCGAGGCAGAGGGTAGGGAACCTTCGGACATGCTTTGTTGAGACCAGTGTAGTCTACACACATCCGCCATTTCCCCCTTTCTTTCTCACAAGCACAGGGTTGGCAAGTCATTCGGGATGGAATACCTCTTTGATGAACCCTGCTGCCATTAGCAAGATCATCATTGTCTTTGCCTAAATGTAATCCTTCAAGAATTTCTAAGTCATTCTCATTTTGCACCTCATCATCCTCCACGTCAACAACCATTTCATCCTCCTTGTCTACTTCCATTCTGACCGCTTCGGTTAAGCCTATCTCAAGTCGCCCTTCTAGCCCATCTTCTTGAAAGAACTCTCCATTATATGTGTGTCGGGGACCATAAATAGGGGTACCCCCAAGACTCCTAATATAAGCTGGTAACCCCCATCAGCACAAAGCTGCAAAGGCCTGATGGGCGCAATTAAGGTCAAGGCTCAGTCCACTCAAGGGACACGACCTCGCCTCGCCCGAGCCCAGCCTCGGGCAAAGGCAGCCGACCCTGGATGATTCACGTATCGCCCGAGGGCCCCCTCAAACAACGAACACACCTTCGGCTCGCCCGAGGCCCAGTCTTCGCAGAGAAGCAACCTTGGCCAGATCGCCACGCCAACCGACCGTATCGCAGGAGCATTTAATGCAAGGATCGCCTGACACCTTATCCTGACGCGCGCTCTTCAGTCGATAGAGCCGAAGTGACTGTAGTCACTTCGCCGCTCCACTGACCGACCTGACAAGAAAACAGCGCCGCCTGCGTCGCTCCGACTGCTGTGCCACTCGACAGAGTGAGGCTGACAGCAGCTAAGTCCAGCCTCGGGCGCCATAGGAAGCTCCGCCTCGCCCGACCCCAGGGCTCGGCCCCCGTCTCGGCCTCAGAAGATGGACTTCGCCTCGCCCGACCCCAGGGCTCGGACTAAGCCACGACTCAGAAGACGACGAACTCCGCCTCGCCCGACCCCAGGGCTCGGACACAGCCTCGGCCTCGGAAGACGGTCTCCGCCTCGCCCGACCCCAGGGCTCGGACACAGCCTCGGCCTTAGAAGACGGTCTCCGCCTCGCCCGACCCAGGGGTCGGACTTAGCCTCGACCTCGGAAGACGGACTCGACCTCAACCTCGGAGGAGCCTCCGCCTCGCCCGACCTAGGGCTCGGACCGACCGCGTCACAGGGGGGCCATCATTACCCTACCCCTAGCTAGCTCAGGCTATGGGGAACAAGACCGGCGTCCCATCTGGCTTGCCCCGGTAAACAAACAATGATGGCGCCCCGCGTGCTCCATGACGACGGCGGCTCTCAGCCCCTTACGGAAGCAAGGAAACGTCAGCAAGGATTCGACAGCCCCGACAGCTGTCCTTCCACAGGGCTCCAGCTCTCCTCCGACGGCCACGACATCACATGAACAGGGTGCCAAAACCTCTCCGACTGCCACGACAGCATGTACTTAGGGCTCTAGCTCCTCTCTGCTAGACATGTTAGCACACTGCTACACCCCCCATTGTACACCTGGACCCTCTCCTTACGCCTATAAAAGGAAAGTCTATGGCTCTCGTATGGGAAGGTTGGCCGCGCGGGAGAATGGGCCGACGCATAAGCCTCTCGCCCTCTCTCTCTCCCACGCGAACGCTTGTAACCCCCTACTGCAAGCGCACCCGACCTGGGCGCAGGGCAACACGAAGGCCTCAGGTTTCCCTTTTGCCTGTTTCTTCCCCCCTTCGTGCTCCGTCTCGCGCCGACCCATCTAGGCTGGGACACGTGGCGACAATTCACTCGTCGGTCCAGGGACCCCCCCGGGGTCGAAACGCCGACAGTTGGCGCGCCAGGTAGGGGCCTGCTGCGTGTTGATGAACAGCTTCCCGTCAAGCTCCAGATGGGTAGTCTCCAGCAACCTTTCCAGCCGGGACGATGCTCCGTTTCGGGAGTCTTGAGTTCATGTCCCTCGACGGCAGCTACGACATGATACTCCTTCCTCCGCCGCGCGACAGCAACAATGGCGGCTGTCAGCCCGCCCGCCGGCGGCGGAATCAACGACGTCTTCCCCACGTGGCGGAAGAACAACATCCTGGTTTGTCCCGTCACCTCCCCCGCCAACGGAGGAGGAGGCGGGGCAACCATGGCCAAGCAGGAGGCGGCACCTCGTCGGCTGTCGAGCAAGTCGACGACGCCGGCGCCCCAGCGGGGGACACGTCGGGCTTCGACCTTGCGTCTGAGACGAAGACGAGCATCGTTTCCCCGCAACACGCCAACCCCAAGCAGACGAACGATGCCAGCACGCTCGCGAAGGACTTGCTGGGCGTCGCCCTCGTACCTGAGACAACGGTGCAGTCCGCCCCTGACGCGACTTCGTCATCGCCCGTCGACCAAGAGGTACCGACCGATTCCCATCTCGTGCCTTTCGGATTCAGCTTTGACCCACCAAGCGACCTTGCTTCGGTGGAAGTCTTCATAGAGGCATGTACCAACCCTCCGGGGTACCATATGCGGTCGCCCTGGGACAGACTGACGGCCGTCTCGACCTACGGACCCTCGGGTTCCGACGAAGATGACGAGCCCGACTTTTGTTGGGATTTCTCCGGGCTCGGTAACCCTAGTGCCATGCGGGACTTCATGACCGCATGCGACTACTGCCTCTACGATTGTTCCGATGGTAGCCGCAGCTTCGGCGACGAGGACTGCGGCCCAAGTCGTGAATGTTTCCACGTCGATCTAGGGGGTCCCGGCGAAGGCAACCATCTTGGTATGCCGGAAAACGGCGATCCCCCTAGGCCTGCACCGCGCGTTGACATCCTTCGGGAGCTAGCTGTGATCCCAGTCCCTGCGGGGGGTTAGGACGCACAGGTCGAGCAAATCCGCGAGATGCAGGCCAGGCTCGACGAGGGAGCAGGAACACTTGAGCAGTTCCGGTGGAACATCGGACAGGAATGGGCAGACCAAGCTCCGGCCGGAGAAGCGCGTCATCTACACCAGGGCACCCAGCACCGCATTGCCGACGACGTCAGGGCAAGGCTGTCACCGGCTTCCAGTGGGGTCGGCCAGAACCTGGCTGCAGCAGCAATACTACTCCGCGCGATGCCGGAACCATCGACCACTGAAGGGCAGCGTATCCAGGGAGAGCTCAAGAATCTCCTGGAGGATGCCACGGTCCGACGGACCGAAAGCTCTGCCTCCCAAAGGCAGGGGTACCCCTCGGAGCATCGCGCCGCGACTTCCCGATTCATGCGGGAAGCCTCGGTCCACACCGGGCGCACGCCCAACACGGCGCCTGCGGCCCCGGGTCGCCTCGGCAACGAGCACCACCACCGCAACCGTCGAGCCCACCTCGACAAGAGGGTGCGCCGAGGCTACCACCCTAGGCGTGGGGGATGCTACGACAGCAGGGAGGATCGGAGTCCCTCGCCCGAACCACCCGGTCCGTAGGCTTTCAGCCGGGCCATACGACGGGTGCCGTTCCCGACCCAGTTCTGAACCCCGACTACCATCACAAAGTACTCGGGGGAGACGAGGCCGGAACTGTGGCTCGCGGACTACCGACTGGCCTGCCAGCTGGGTGGAACGAACGATGACAACCTCATCATCCGCAACCTCCCCCTGTTCCTCTCTGACACCGCTCGAGCCTGGCTGGAGCATCTGCCTCCGGGGCAGATCTCCAACTGGGACGACCTGGTCCAAGCCTTCACTGGTAACTTCCAGGGCACGTACGTGCGCCCTGGGAACTCCTGGGATCTCCGAAGCTGCCGCCAGCAGTCGGGAGAGTCTCTCCGGGACTACATCCGGCGATTTTCGAAGCAGCGCACCGAGCTGCCCAACGTCACCGACTCGGACGTCATCGGCGCGTTCTTTGCCGGCACCACCTGCCACGACCTGGTGAGTGCACCGAGCTGATGGACATCGCCACTTAGTTCGCCTCATGCCAGGAGGCGGTTGAGGCCATCTTTCGAAAGGACAAGCAGCCCTAGGGCCGCCAGCCGGAAGACGTCCCCGAGGCGTCCACTCAGCGCGGCACCAAGAAGAAGAACAAGAAAAAGTCGCAAGCGAAACGCGACGCCACCGACGCGGACCTTGTCGCCGCCGATGAGTACAAGAACCCTCGGAAGCCTCCCGGAGGTGCCAATCTCTTTGATAAGATGCTCAAGGAGCCGTGCCCCTATCATCAGGGGCCCGTCAAGCACACCCTTGAGGAGTGCGTCATGCTTCGGCGCCACTTTCACAAGGCCGGGCCACCGGCGGAAGGTGGCAGGGCCCACAACAACGACAAGAAGGAGGATCACAAGGCAGAGGAGTTCCCCGAGGTCCACGACTGCTTCATGATCTACGGTTGGCCAGTGGAGAACGCCTCGGCTCGGCACCGCAAGCAAGAGCGTCGGGAGGTCTGCTCGGTAAAGGTGGTGGCGCCAGTCTACCTAGAGTGGTCTGACAAGC
The DNA here is from genome assembly GCF_902167145.1 of Zea mays. Classification (NCBI taxonomy): domain Eukaryota; kingdom Viridiplantae; phylum Streptophyta; class Magnoliopsida; order Poales; family Poaceae; genus Zea; species Zea mays. Next base: position 66,442,621 of record NC_050096.1, on the reverse strand, counting down.
CCATCACCTTCGACCAGGGCGACCACCCCGACCGCGTGCCGAGCCCGGGGAAATATCCGCTCGTTGTCGACCCCGTCATCGGCAACGTCAGACTCACCAAGGTCCTCATGGACGGAGGCAGCAGCCTCAACATCATCTACGCCGAGACCCTCGGGCTCCTGCAGATCGATCTGTCCTCGATCCGGACAGGCGCGACGCCTTTTCATGGGATCATCCCCGGGAAACGTGTCCAACCCCTCGGACAACTCAATCTGCCCGTCTGCTTCGGGACTCCCTCCAACTTCCGAAGGGAAACCCTCACGTTCGAGGTGGTCGGGTTCCGAGGAACCTACCACGCAGTACTGGGGAGGCCATGCTACGCCAAGTTCATGGCCGTCCCCAACTACACCTACCTCAAGCTCAAGATGCCGGGCCCCAACGGGGTTATCACCGTCGGCCCCACGTACCGACACGCGTACGAATGCGACGTGGAGTGCGTGGAGTACGCCGAGGCCCTCGCCGAATCCGAGGCCCTCATCGCCGACCTGGAGAGCCTCTCCAGGGAGTAGGGGTGGTAATGGATCATGGCCCTAATACTTGCTTCACAAACTAACAAAGCCCTTAATTTTGTTAGTTCAAAATTGTATTGTTTTATGATCCGGCCCTAACTTGATTCGATCCGTAAATTTGTAGGCTAAATTAAATGGCCCGTTACCACCCCTACCAGGGAGGCACCAGATGCGAAGCGCCACGCCGGCAACCTCGAGCCAGCTGAGACGGTCAAATCCGTCCCTCTCAACCCCAGCAACGACGCCTCCAAGCAGATACGGATCGGCTCCGAGCTCGACCCCAAATAGGAAGCAGTGCTCGTCGACTTTCTCCGTGCGAACGCCGAAGTCTTTGCGTGGAGTCCCTCAGACATGCCTGACATACCGAGGGATGTCGCCGAGCACTCGCTGGATATCCGAGCTAGAGCTCGACCCATGAAGCAGCCTATGCGCCGATTCGACGAAGAAAAGCGCAGAGCCATAGGCGAGAAGATCCACAAGCTGATGGCCGCAGGGTTCATCAAAGAGGTATTCCATCTCGAATGGCTTGCCAACCCTGTGCTTGTGAAAAAGAAAGGAGGGAAATGGCGGATGTGTGTAGACTACACTGGTCTAAACAAAGCATGCCCGAAGGTTCCCTACCCTCTGCCTCGCATCGACCAAATCGTGGATTCCACTGCTGGGTGCGAAACCCTGTCTTTCCTCGATGCCTACTCAGGGTATCACCAAATCAGGATGAAAGAGTCCGACCAGCTCGCGACTTCTTTCATCACGCCCTTTGGCATGTGCTGCTACGTTACTATGCCATTTGGTTTGAGGAATGCGGGTGCGACGTACCAAAGGTGCATGAACCACGTGTTCGGAGAGCACATTGGTCGAACGGTCGAGGCTTACGTCGATGACATCGTAGTCAAGATGAGGAAAGCCTCCGACCTCCTCTCCGACCTTGAAACGACATTCCGATGTCTCAAGGCAAAAGGCGTAAAACTCAATCCCGAGAAGTGAGTCTTCGGAGTCCCCCGAGGCATGCTCTTGGGGTTCATCGTCTCCAAGCGGGGCATCGAGGCCAACCCAGAGAAAATCGCGGCCATCGCCAACATGGGTCCCATCAAGGACTTGAAAGGCGTACAGAGGGTCATGGGATGCCTTGCGGCTATGAGCCGCTTCATCTCACACCTCGGCGAAAGAGGCCTACCTCTGTACCGCCACTTAAGAAAGACCGAGTGCTTCACTTGGACCCCCGAGGCCGAGGAAGCCCTCGGGAACCTGAAGGCGCTCCTTACGAACGCACCCATCCTAGTGCCTCCCGCTGCCGGAGAAGCCCTCTTGATCTACATCGTCGCTACCACTCAGGTGGTCAGCGCCGCGATCGTGGTTGAGAGACGAGAAGAAGGGCATGCATTGCCCGTCCAGAGGTCGGTCTACTTCATCAGTGAGGTACTGTCCGAGACCAAGATCCGCTACCCACAAATTCATAAGCTGCTGTACGCGGTGATTCTGACGCGGCGGAAGTTGCGACACTACTTCGAGTCTCATCCGGTGACTGTGGTGTCATCCTTCCCCCTGGGGGAGATCATCCAGTGCCGAGAGGCCTCGGGTAGGATTGCAAAATGGGACGTGGAGATCATGGGCGAAACAATCTCGTTTGCCCCTCAGAAGGCCATCAAGTCCCAAGTCTTGGCGGACTTTGTGGTTGAATGGGTCGACACCCAGCTTCCAGCGGCTCCGATCCAGCCGGAACTCTGGACCATGTTTTTCGACGGGTCGCTGATGAAAACAGGAGCGGGCGCAGGCCTGCTCTTCATCTCGCCCCTCGGGAAGCACCTCCGCTACGTGTTGCGCCTCCATTTCTCGGCGTCCAACAACGTGGCTGAGTACGAGGCTCTGGTCAACGGGTTGCGCATCGCCATCGAGCTAGGGGTCCGATGCCTCAACGCTCGCGGTGACTCGCAGCTTGTCATTGACCAAGTCATGAAGAACTCTCACTGCCGTGACCCGAAGATGGAAGCCTACTGCGACGAGGTTCGGCGCCTGGAGGACAAGTTCTACGGGCTCGAGGTCAACCACGTCGCCCACGGTATAACGAGACTGCGGATGAGCTGGCGAAGATAGCTTCGGCACGAACAACGGTTCCCCTGAATGTCTTCTCCCGGGACCTACATCAACCCTCAGTCAAGACAAACGACACGCCCGAGCCCGAGAAGGTCTCGGCCCTGCCCGAGGTGCCCTCAGCTCAGCCCGAGGCACCCTCGGCTCAGCCCGAGGCACCCTCGGCCCCCGAGGGTGAGGCACTGCGCATCGAGGAAGAGCGGAGTGGGGTCACGCCTAATCGAAACTGGCAGACCCCGTACCTGCAATATCTCCACCGAGGAGAGCTGCCCCTCGACCGAGCCGAAGCTCGACGACTGGCGCGGCGCGCCAAGTCGTTCGTCTTGCTGGGGGACGGGAAGGAGCTCTACCACCGCAGCCCCTCAGGCATCCTCCAGCGATGCATATCCATCGCCGAAGGCCAGGAGCTCTTACAAGAAATACACTTGGGGGCTTGCGGTCATCATGCAGCGCCTCGAGCCCTTGTTGGAAACGCTTTCCGACAAGGTTTCTACTGGCCGACCGCGGTGGCCGATGCCACTAGAATTGTCCGCACCTGCCAAGGGTGTCAATTCTACGCGAGGCAGACGCACCTACCCGCTCAGGCACTGCAAACAATACCCATCACCTGGACGTTCGCTGTGTGGGGTCTGGACCTCGTTGGTCCCTTGCAGAAGGCACCCGGGGGCTACATGCACCTGCTAGTCGCCATCGACAAATTCTTCAAGTGGATCGAGGCCCGATCCCTAAACAGCATCAGGTCAGAACAGGTGGTGGCGTTCTTCACCAACATCATCCATCGCTTTGGGGTCTCGAACTCCATCATCACCGACAACGGCACCCAGTTCACCGGCAGAAAGTTCCTGGACTTCTGCGAGGATCACCATATCCGGGTGGACTGGGCCGCCGTGGCTCACCCCATGACGAATGGGCAGGTAGAACGTGCCAACAGCATGATTCTGCAAGGACTCAAGCCGAGGATCTACAACGACCTCCACAAGTTCGGCAAGCGATGGATGAAGGAACTCCCCTCGGTGGTCTGGAGTCTGAGGACATCGCCGAGCCGAGCCATGGGCTTCACACCGTTCTTTCTAGTCTATGGGGCCGAGGCCATCTTGCCCACAGACTTAGAATACGGTTCCCCGAGGACGAGGGCGTACGACGACCAAAGCAATCGAACCAACCGAGAAGACTCACTGGACCAACTGGAAGAGGCTCGAGACATGGCCTTACTACACTCGGCGCGGTATCAGCAGTCCCTGCGACGCTACCACGCCCGAGGGGTTCGGTCCCTAGACCTCCAGGTGGGTGACTTGGTACTTCGACTACGACAAGACGCCCGAGGGCGGCACAAGCTCACGCCTCCCTGGGAAGGGCCGTTCGTCATCGCCAAGGTTCTGAAGCCCGAGACGTACAAGCTGGCCAACAGTCAAGGCGAGGTCTACAGCAACGCTTGGAACATCCGACAGCTATGTCGCTTCTACCCTTAAGATGTTTTCAAGCCGTTCATATACCTCGTTTACATATAAAGTCTAACCATCAAGGAAGGGTCAGCCTTGCCTCGGCAAAGCCCGACCCTCCCTCGGGGGCTAGAAGGGGGGAACCCCCTCCGCGTCAAAATTTTCCTCGGAAAAAGTCTTTCTGCCAGAATATCTTTTGTGCTTTTCGACTACTTCGGTAGCGGGATCATGAAAACGACGGAGTACACGTAAGCAGGCAAGGCCGACCGAGCCGAGGGACTCCTACGCCTCCGGGATACGGATACCTCACTCATCGCCTTCTGCGAGAAGTAACTCGCGTTCGGATGAGCGATCCTGCTGACCGAACAAGCCTTAGCGCTCAAAAGACTTTCTGCCGAAACGGTTTTTCGGGTTTTCTCGGCTACGTCGATAATGAATCCCGTGGACGAGCAAGAGTACACGTAAGCGGCAAGGCCGACCGAGCCGAGGGATTCCTACGCCTCCGGGATACAGATACCTCACTCATCACCTTCCGTAAGAAGTAACTCTAGCTCGGATAAACGATTCTGCTACCGATGAGCAAGCCCTGATACTCGAAACAAAAGGAAAAGAAACACAGCTTTACAACGCGACGACAATATGTTTGGGCCTCGGCGACCGCAAAAAACATATGCATACTACAGGCGAACCGATCCTGCAGGCTCGGACGTCGATGGAGGGGGAGCAGCAGCACCCTCGGCATCAACTCCACCTTCGGCGAAGTCCGGCCAAGCCTCGGACGGCAACACGGGCGAAGGATCTCCGCTCCGAAGGACGACGTCAGCACCACGCCCGGGCCATCGCCGCCAGAGTCTCCTCTAGGAACCCGACCCGAGCAGATGGCTCGGCCAGCCGCCCCGAAGCCTCAGCCAGCTGTCTCTCGAGGACACCAGCCCGGCTCAAGGCCTCGGCAACCCGACTCCGGCGATGGTCCCGCCAGTGGACGGCCCGGCCAGGCTCCGGCCGACGAAGTCTTCTTTTCAAGCCAACTCTGCCTCTGTCCATGCTGACACCGCTGCCTCTGGCTCTGGCTCATCGCAGAGCGGCCGAGGGTTCCTTTAACTAAGCAAGAGAAGCCTCGGGCGGCAAGGCCGACCGAGCCGAGGGACTCCTACGCCTCCGGGATACGGATACCTCACTCGTCACCTTCGCACGAGGCAACTCACACTTGGTTAAGCGGTTCAGTTAGCCGACAGGCGAGTCCTAGTGCTCGAAATGAGGAAAAAATACGGTATTACACCCAAAAATACCTACATGTTCAGGCCCCGACAGCCACAATGAACAAACACCGGCACTTAAGGTGCCATTACAAACGGAACTCCGGTTCCACCCCCGCAGGTACGAACAACCCCCCACATTGGAGGGCCTGCGGGACAACAGAACGCCAACAGGTGGCTCACCGCCGCCCGCTCCGGCAGCAGTGACGACGAGCTCCGCTCCGAGCGGCCGAACAGCAGCAGCGATGACCTCAGGGCGGATGCTGCTGCCATAAGGCCCTCGCCCACGTCCCCACTCGAGGGGCGAGGACAAGCAGAAGGTCGTAGAGTTGAAGGTCAGTCCGCGGGTGGTGCCAACTACCTCGTCGGCGGAGAAACCTCTTCCGGCTGCCTCGGTGGGAGGTGGCATCGGAAGCAACGCTGAAGCCGCTCAGGCCGGAGAGCCAGACACGCGGCAGCTGCCAGCGCCACGAACGGCGAACGCCCTCCCCCTCGATCACTGAGGGGAGGAGCGGGCCGCTGCCCGCGCGGAGACAGGCCCCAACTCGGCGCACTCCCCTCCCCAGCACTGATGATGAACATCCTTGAAGCTGAGGGAGGGGCAGAGGCCGCAGCCCGGCTCGCTTCTCCCCACCATCGAACTGGTGGTCACCGTCTTGGGTGACCACCGGCGAGGGGATGCAGCCGGGCTGCCTGATGAAAATCCTTGAAGCCGAGCGATGGCTGAAAGGTACCAACTTCCGCGAAGTTGCGTTCCTCCAACGACAGCAAGACGAAAGCGACGCGAGCACTCCCCATCCGGGGGCCCGGAAGGTGGAAGGACGCGATGCATGAAGGGAGTGCAAAGACATGGTTGCCATCCAAGGGGGTCACCCTCCTTTTAAAGGCGACTCTCCCCACTTGCGTCCTCAGTCGTCGCGGACTGAGTCTTCTCCAACACGCTCCAAGGTCCTCCCCCTACGACACGGGGGCTGGGTCCCATGCGTCATGCAAGCTGGCCCAGGACAGAAGGAGCCAAAACCGCCGCGCGCGGAGCGCACAACTGCCCAGCGGTTACAAGCACTCCTCCACTTTCGCCCAGACCAGCGGGTGAAAGGGCGGACCACCATGCAGGCGGCATGCAACCGTACCAGGGGGGCGCACCCTTTCGACTTCAACGCGTCCAGCATGGAGGCCCAGGCCCACACGTCATGTAACCGCCGCGCCGGTTATTACGTGCGAGAAAATGCACCGCCACCCGCGCCAGTACCGCGCCTTCTCGACTGCGGAACCGGTGCCGTGACTCGAGGCGACCCTGCGCATGACCCGACAGTGCCAACCGAGCACATCGGTCACGGGTCAGTCAGCCGCGGGAGAAGGCGCGACGGTCGATACAGCTAGAAATGGGCCGGCAGTAATGGCGATGGCAGGCGGGCGGAAGCAGCAGTCAAGTCGTCAGCAAGCCCACGCCCCCTCCTGGGACAACGAGAGAACCCTCTCCCACGGCGTGAAGACGACGCGCCCATGTTCCGTTCCTCGAATGGCTCGCGCACGCACAACGGCTGCCCCACGAACCACTCGCCCCGTCGCATTACCTCTGCGGCAGGACAGGCGGCACCTTTGGCAGGCGAAGCAGGCGACGCTTCACCTCCGCCATAATGACCGCGTCAAAAAAGGTGCGCCACGTCATTCGACTTCGTATCCTTTTCCACTTCCTCTTTCTCTCTCTTGCTACAGGGACCGGGAAAGGGGATACTCCGAAAGGGATCCTTCTCCGCGAAGGAAGTGGGCCTCGAGCCCCCCTACTGATCAGAGGTTCGAAGGCTGGCCCCTCGGAAGGGTTCAACAGCCGCCTCAAAGCACTCGGGCTCCACGCCCACTACTAGTTAGAGGTTCGAAGGCTGGCCCCTCGGAAGGGTTCAACGGCCGCCTCAGGCCACTCGGGCTCCGCGCCCACTACTGATCAGGGGTTCGTAGGCTGGCCCCCGAAGGGTTTTGACAGCCGCCTCAGAGCACGCAGAGCGAGGGATGACCCTGGGTACGTTCGATACATAACCAAGGCTCGGGCTATGCTCCCGAGGTACCCTAGGACATTTCCGAGACCGACGGGAACGATTTTGTAACGGAATCCCACCAGAGGGAGGCATCGAGCCCTCGGACCCCGTCAAAAGGGGACCGGGTCCGGCGAATCACCTACAGGTACTTTTCGAGCGCGCCTTCGGGCCACTAGCCGACCCCTAACGAATGGGGCACGGGCGTCCACTCGGATTACCCATTAGCAACTCACTGGAGACACCATGTTCGGCGCCCTCCGAGGGCGACATGGCGCTTTCCCCCCCTCCTCCTTGCGGAAAGGCGACGCAGGGGCGTATGAAAAAAGCTGAGTCTGTCCTTGACCATCCTCTCACTCTGTGCGGAGGCTCGGGGGCTGCTCTCGCAAACCCAGCTCCGGCCAAACCGTTGACAGCGTCAACATACCAGCCCGAGAACTTGGGACTCGACTATGCACCCAGGCTACACCCAGGCCAAACCGTATCGTAGGAGCATTTAATGCAAGGATCGCCTGACACCTTATCCTGACGCGCGCTCTTCAGTCGATAGAGCCGAAGTGACCGCAGTCACTTCGCCGCTCCACTGACCGACCTGACAAGAAAACAGCGCCACCTGCGTCGCTCCGACTGCTGTGCCACTCGACAGAGTGAGGCTGACAGCAGCTAAGTCCAGCCTCGGGCGCCATAGGAAGCTTCGCCTCGGCCGACCCCAGGGCTCGGCCCCCGTCTCGGCCTCGGAAGATGGATTTCGCCTTGCCTGACCCCAGGGCTCGGACTCACCCACGACTCAGAAGACGACGGACTCCGCCTCGCCCGACCCCAGGGCTCGGACAGAGCCTGGGCCTCGGAAGACGGTCTCCGCCTCGCCCGACCCCAGGGCTCAGACACAGCCTCGGCCTCGGAAGACGGTCTCCGCCTCGCCCGACCCAGGGGTCGGACTCAGCCTCGACCTCGGAAAACGGACTCGACCTCGACCTCGGAGGAGCCTCCGCCTCGCCCGACCTAGGGCTCGGACCGATCGCGTCACAGGGGGGCCATCATTACCCTACCCCTAGCTAGCTCAGGCTACGGGGAACAAGACCGGCGTCCCATCTGGCTCGCCCCTGTAAACAAACAATGATGGCGCCCCGCGTGCTCCATGACGACGACGGCTCTCAGCCCCTTACGGAAGCAAGGAAACGTCAGCAAGGATTCGACAGCCCCGACAGCTGTCCTTCCACAGGGCTCCAGCTCTCCTCCGTCGGCCACGACATCACATGAACAGGGTGCCAAAACCTCTCCGACTGCCACGAAGGCATGTAGTTAGGGTTCTAGCTCCTCTCCGCTAGACACGTTAGCACACTGCTACACCCCCCATTGTACACCTGGCCCCTCTGCTTACGCCTATAAAAGGAAGGTCTAGGGCTCTCGTACGGGAAGGTTGGCCGCGGGAGAACGGGTCGACGCATAAGGCTCTCGCCCTCTCTCTCTCTCCCACGCGAACGCTTGTAACCCCCTACTGCAAGCACACCCGACCTGGGCGCAGGGCAACACGAAGGCCGCGGGTTTCCCCTTTGCCTGTTTCTTCCCCCCTTCGTGCTCCGTCTCGCGTCGACCCATCTGGGCTGGGACACGCGGCGACAATTCACTCGTCGGTCCAGGGACCCCCCGGGGTCGAAAAGCTGACAATGTGTTTGGGTCTAAGTTATAATCTTCATTGTTTGGAATAGGTAATTTACTGTGCGGTGATACCTTATACACAAGATCCCAACCCCTAAGATGCTCTTTTTTTAGGCACACAGATGGGAGATAATACACTTGTGTGGTCTGTTGGGCCACAATATAGACATTGTCTTCTAGTAAGATGGTATCATGTCGAATGTCTACTAGCCCAATATTAGAATGTGTACATCTTGTCACTTTAGGATCAAACCAATGATATTTGAATATCACTGAAGCAAGCCTAAGGTGGATAATTTGAAACAGATACATTTGTAGATATGCAAAGATCTACATATATACAACGTATCTCTTTCGAACGAGAGACGCCTAACTGGGTTACGTGATCTACAACCATGATACAAAAATCGAGGTTATACCTAAGGTGGCAGTGGAGTCAGGCTAGTGGGGTTGTGGCATGTTAGCGCAGTGGCGACATGACGCGGTGCAAGCAGACCCGCAATGGCTAGGGAGAAAAGTACCTTCCATGCAAAAAAGAACACAAACCCGTCAACAAAAAAATTCGGCAGTACCTCCCCCGCACAGGGAGGTTTCTAAAACTTGCAAATACAAGTAACAACAAGATGCTGACATCCACACATATACATCAACGATATGATTGTGGCGGAACCGCCCGAATTATTCCCACTTAAGTGCCTAAGTCCTACCTTAGAGGCTAGACCACACTTAAATAGGAATAACACGTCAGTCCCTCAGATCTAGTCCGACGAGGCCACTAACAGGATCAAGTACCATGTACTCACTCGATGGTGAGGCACAGAGCAAATACAATAAAGCATAAAACCATACATTAAGGAGTATTAAATTTATTACAACATCATCGGAGTTTTAGCAAAAGTAGTGATCATTGTTCGGAATGCAGCGGAATAAAACAAATGGTAAATAAACAAAGAGATGGGGAAGCCTATCCCATCACTCCTCATGCTCCTCCTCTGCCGAGGTAGGGTCCCACTCGACTGTCCAACCCGGTGGCAAGATGGACGGCCAAGTCACTCCAGCAACCATGTCCTCCAAGGAACCTGTAAAAATTATGCCACAAGCAAGGCTGAGTATACTAATACTCAGCTAGACTTACCCGGTGTGAGGAGTCTACTCCTCTACCTCTAGACATGCAGCTATTTGGCTGTGGGGTTTGCTTTGCCAAAAGCACTAGCTGAGTCTAAAATCAAGTTTTAGCTTTTTCAAGTTTTAGTGTGACTCTCTTAAAACCAAATGTGTACCTATCTAATCATACATGGTATTAAACATTTAGCATTCAACATCTTTTGCCAACACATTTCCACTTGTTACTCAATGTAGTACAATGGATCAAGCAGTCTCATTAGCTGCGAGAAGCAGACGATTCGAATCGAGTTTTTATCCTTGCAAGGTAAACCTAAACACACGACGTGGCGAGGCACTCCGTCCTCACACATATCAACCATCCCCATCGATTCCCCGTCAGCAGAGAGGTGCTCACCGCCTTGGCGTACAATGCCTCACTGACCCCGACTGCCGTCGTGCAGTGACCACACTTCTACCCACCATAACCGGAATGGGAGACCACGTCTCAGGTCGCGTGAGGAGGGCAATCTGCTGCCAGGTTCACTCAGGTACTAGGCTTACCGATTTACCATATTTCTCGTCATGTGTTTAGTACGTTCAAACGCTTGACACAGGTATCCGCACGTTAATCCTTATTCCAATTTCATCTCGTAGACCACGCATCCCCATGGATCCGTGTCCACAGACCATCATTATTCCGTTATCAAAATGGATACAACCAATTTCCTGACCTCACGCGAGTGCTAGAAAAATCACTCGACTTCTACCGATATCCCTAATTAGCGTAGCAGCTACTCGACATAGCATACTAGTATCCATCTTAAAGGTATCCTGAGTCATGCAACTAAGGTTCCAAACAACTACTACACTTAAGTGCACATTACAAACCTACAAACAATAAGTAGGTTATGCATAAAACTGGGGCTTGCCTTCCAAAGCTGGGGCAGGCAGGTCCTCGAGGATAGGCTCTGGTGCTGGATCCTGGGCTACCTCCTGAGCAACTCTTTGCTCCGGCACGAGGATGTACTCCCCGTCAGCGAGACTACAATCTATCGAATGCAATGAATAAGATGTTTGTATGCTATGATATGCAGAATTTAGTAACCATTATGCATAGTGAAGAAAAACTAAGTTAGTTGATAACTTAGGGTTTCCTTGTTATAAGAAGCTCTTAGTGGTTTATGCTTAGCAACCTAGGTTTGAGGTTTTGCTTAGAGGCAAACTTAGTGGATTAAGACTTGGATTGCCCCTTAAAGGTTTTAGTAGGTACTCAAGGGGTTTTGCTGGGTTGGTTAGGGTAACATTAATCTCCACTACTAATTCCCCTTTTCATTTTCTATTTATGCTCTTAAGGTGGGTTTGAACTACAACAGTGATTTCAAATTTTTTAAAAATTCTGTAAAAATTACAGTGGGTTAATATTGGTCACTGTAGTCTGTCCTATAAATTTGAGGTCAAAAATAAATAGAATATGCCCTGGACAAAAATAACAAAAGTTGGGGCAGAGGGGTCACTTTGCACTACAACTCTCATCTAGGTGTGGGTTCTGTACTAAAAGTTATTTTTGCTGGTATCTATGGATAATAACATGCTTCTGTGCCAAAAATCACAGACGGTTACTTAATGGTTATTTAGTTATGATTTTCTAAAGTTTAATGTCAAAAAGACACTTATAACTAACTTGCTATTTGAAAAATATCAAACAACAGAACTTGTATTTTTCCTAGGTTCTTCTTAGCACAAGAGCAGTCATTCCTAAGGTAGGGGTGTTTTCTTTTTAGGATTATTTTCTTATGACTTTTCAAAGTTTTCTCTGTTTTCCATGAATAAATGTGAGTGCAATTTCTTTTCACTGGACTATGGTTCAACAGATTTTTCTTGTGAACTACATCACTTAGACAGGCTAGGAAAAGTATGGTTGCCCTCTAGTTTCCATTTTCATTCCCTTTTTTTCATTTTCCTAAGTTTGAGCATAAACAAGTTTTAGTGAATAAATCTTCCTTAACCTTGTATACTGGGGTGTTTATTAATTTTAAACAGTGTAACTACTAGGTTAGTGTCTCCACTATTTTTCTCAACCCTGGTCTAACAACATTTCTATCTTTCCCTTTATTATTAAGTTTTGGGCTGTTTTCTTATTTAAATCAAAACCTAGAAAACATTATAGGAACCATGGGGTTTACTATTTTTGCTTGATAGTTTATATTTCACAAAGTCTAGCGAAATTGGTTTGACTAAATTTGGATGAGTATTCTTCAAGTTATGTATTTATCAAGTTCTCTGCAGTATTTAAAAGAAAAGTAAATTCGAAATGGGAAAAGAAAAACAGATTTGCGCTGAAGTCCCTGGGTTTTCTTCCCCTTTTCTCTCACAAATCAGCCCTCGGTCTACTATTCGCATGAGTCACTGACCTTACGCATAACCCCCTGAACTTATCCTATATCTAACCCACGATCCATGGCTGGCTGGAACAGTAACCAGGGCAAAGATCACGACGGCGAGGCTCACCGGCGGCAGTAGAGCTCCGGTGGGGTGGTCGGTGACGTCGGGGAGGTCATGGCGGTCACGTCGGTGTGCGGGTCAGCGTCAGAGGTGGCTGAAGCTGCTCTGGCCACGAGCGCAGGCGGCGGAGGTCGTCGGCAGCACCTGCTCCGGCCAAACCACGGCGGTAGGGTTCAATCAAGGTGCACGAGGAGCTCCTCTGGGTGATGTAGAGGCTATGCGCGCAAGGAATCAATAAATGGTTCAGTGGGTTACCCGGTCCACGTGCTCCGGCGGGGTTACGAACTCGGGCGAGCGTGATCGCACTGTTTCGGTGGGGCTGGTCCTCGGCTCAAGCTTTGGAAAGCTTCATGGCCTCTCGAGTAAGCTATCCGAGGGCTCGGATCGAGCGGAGGTGGGCGGGAGTGGTTTGGCCACGGTGGGCGCTTTCGGGCGGCTGTGACGGGTCACTGGGAGGTCGCCGGAGCTGCGAGCTGGCTCGGGAAAGCTAGGCGCGGTGCGGAGGGGGTGACAGGGAAGGTGGTCGTGCATGAGGGCGGGCTTTATAGCCACTCGCGGGCACGACACGGGTGTGGGCACGGGGGCAGCCAAGGGCGCACGGGGGCGCGCGTGCGGGCGTGCTTTGGGTGCGTTCCCAAGTGCCTACCCACGTCGAACATGTGGTGGTTTGGTTCTGCCGGTGTTCAATGGCCTGTTTGGTCGCCTTAGCGTGTAGATCTCAGCAAAAATCCCGTGTAAGATCTCTTCTCTGCACCATATCCTATCTTTTCCATGTGAGTTCCAAGCGAAGATATGGTCGGGGTTGAGAGATATTGTGGTGTGAAGTTGGCTCTATCTGAGTTGTCCAGCCCGAGACAAAAACCGTGTCAAGTCGTGTCAAACGACTTAGGGTTGGGTTCAAATTTTTCCAGGGTGTTCTAACGGATTTGAATTAGGGTTTGAGTCATTCTCTCCTCTTTAGGTGCATGATAAGGCCAAAGCATGACTTCTAAGATGGGTTACACCTACTTAGGATCTTGACCCCCAAGTTTGGTGTCTTTTGCTCAAACTAAACCACATGTGATGATGGGTTCAATAGTGTAGGCTTGAGTGAAAACCCTAAGTAACACATGGGGTGCTACAGCCCTCCCCCTTAAAGGAATCTCGTCCCGAGATTTTGGGTAGGGGTCCTTTAGAGGGGGTACCAAGAAGGTGTACTGGGGTGTTGCATTTTCCTTTATCCAAGTTTCTCTAGTTAACTGCTCTTCGAATGTCATTCTCTTTGCAACTTTAGAAGGAAGCCCTTTTAAAGTCATTTTCAAAGCTTACAATACCTTTAACATCTAAATTTTTCTTACATTTAGATTCAAAGGGCAGGTGGGGGTGGGGTTTTTTGGATTACGTACCGACTCCTTTGGGCAGAAAGTCGGGGAAGCTAGAACGTAGAAAATCCTCAGTCTCCCACGTAGCCTCTTCTACTGAATGGTGACTCCACTGAACTTTATACATCCTGATCGACCTTGCCCGCGTTGATCTCTCCTTTTGATCCAATACCTTGACAGGGTGATCTTGATAGGACAAGTCGGGTTCTATCTCCAATTCTGGTTTAGATAGCACTTCTGTGGGTAAGCGGACACACTTTCGTAGCTGAGATACGTGGAATACATCATGGACTGCTGACATATGGGATGGCAACTTCAATTGATATGCTACAGGCCCACAAGTTTCTTTGATCACATAGGGTCCAATGTAGCGAGGAGCTAACTTGCCCTTGATTCCAAATCTCTGAACACCTTTGGTGGGTGACACCTTAAGATAAACATGATCTCCCACTTCAAACTGTAGAGGCTTCCTCCTCTTGTCATGATAGCTCTTTTGCCTGGCCTGAGCAGCTTCTAGGTTCTTCTTAATGACTCTGACCTTCTCCTCTGCTTCAAGTACCAAGTCAGGTCCAAATATTTCCCTCTCTCTAGCTTGAGACCAATTTAGCGGTGTCCTACACCTTCTTCCATACAAGGCCTCGAAAGGTGCCATCTTTAGACTAGACTGGTAGCTGTTGTTATATGAAAACTCCACCAAGGAAAGGCACTTGTCCCAATTTTTACCATAGTGTAGCACACAGGCTCGCAACATGTCTTCGAGAATTTGATTCACTCTTTCTGTCTGACCATCTGTCTGAGGATGGTATGCTGAGCTTCTTATTACATGGGTCCCAAGTGACTTTTGGAGCTGCTCCCAAAAGCGTGCCACAAATAGTGCTCCTCTGTCAGATACAATAGTCTTCGGAACTCCATGCAATCGCACTATTTGATCAATATAGATTTCTGCATACTTCTCTGTCTTGTGGGTGGTATGCATTGGCAAGAAATGAGTTGTCTTGGTCAATCTATCCACGATGACCCAAATAGAATCATGGTGTCGGGAGGTATTGGGCAATCCCACGATAAAATCCATGCAAATATCCTCCCATTTCCAAGATAGTATGGGAAGGGGCTGTAAGGTGCCTGCTACCTTCAAATGACTGGCCTTGACTCTCTGGCAAGTGTCGCATTCAGATATATACTTAGCAATTTCCCTTTTCATTCTGGTCCACCAGTACAAGGATCTGAGATCATGATACATCTTGTTACTGCCAGGATGCATGGAGAATTTGGAAAGGTGAGCTTCATCCAATATTTTCTTTCTAAGTTCGGGGTTCTTGGGAACAACCAATCGGTCTCCAAACCATATAATTCCTTTGCTGTCCTGACGGAAGCATTTGTATTTGTCTACCTTTTGTTCGATCATTTCCTTAATGACTTGAACACACTTGTCACCGATCTGTGCCATGACTATCTGCTCATGTAAAGTGGGCTCCACTGAAATATAACTTAAGGCACCGGAGGAAACAACTTCTATATTCAGCTTGCACAACTCATCACACAGGGTGGCAATCTTGGAATCCATACTCACGCAGTTGCACTGGGCCTTCCGACTTAAGGCATCTGCCACAACATTGGCCTTGCCAGGATGGTAATGCACTTCCAAATCATAGTCCTTGATTAACTCCAACCATCTTCTTTGTCTCATATTAAGATCAGCCTGAGTGAAAATATATTTGAGACTCTTGTGATCAGTATAGATATTACAATGAGCTCCCATTAAGTAATGTCTTCATATCTTCAGAGCATGAACGACTGCTGCTAGCTCCAGATCATGTGTGGGGTAGTTCTGCTCATGAGGTCTGAGTGCTCGGGAGGCATAAGCAATGACTCTGTTGTCTTGCATCAAGACACATCCCAATCCAGTATCGGAAGCATCACAATAAACCTCAAAGGGTTTGGTGTTGTCAGGCTGAGCTAGCACAAGTGCTGTTGTCAAATGTTGCCTTAGCGTATGAAAGGCATCCTCACATTTCTGGCTCTATTCATACTTGACTCCTTTCTTCAACAATTCAGTCATTGGCTTGGCAATCCTAGAGAAATCCGGAATAAATCATCGATAATACCCTGCCAATCCCAAAAAACTCTGAATCTGCCGCAAAGTGGTAGGAGGTTTCCAATCCATCACTTCTTGTACTTTCTCAGGATCAACTAATACTCCCTCCTGAGAAATGGTGTGACCCAAAAAATTTATTTCCTTCAGCCAGAAATCACATTTGGACAGCTTAGCATATAGGCGATGATCGCGCAACCGCTGAAGTACGATGTGTAGATGCTCAGTATGCTCATCTTCATTTTTGGAATAAACCAGAATGTCATCAATAAAGACCACCACAAACTTGTCCAGCTCTGGCATAAATACGGAGTTCATCAAATACATGAAATAAGCCGGGGCATTGGTCAGCCCGAAAGACATCACCAGGTACTGAGAGCACCTAGAGGGGGGGTGAATAGGTGATCCTATAAAACTTTAAACTTAAGCCACAAAACTTGGTTAGACGTTAGCACAGTAATCGCCAAGTGGCTAGAGAGAAGTCTTAGCAAAACACAATAACCACAAGAGATCAATCACAGAGATGGCACAGTGGTTTATCCCGTGGTTCGGCCAAGACCAACGCTTGCCTACTCCACGTTGTGGCGTCCCAACGGACGAGGGTTGCAATCAACCCCTCTCAAGCGGTCCAAAGACCCACTTGAATACCACGGTGTTTTGCTTTGCTTTTCTTAATCCCGTTTGCGAGGAATCTCCACAACTTGGAGTCTCTCGCCCTTACAAAGATGTTCACAAAGAAGCACGGAGTAAGGGAGGGATTAACAACTCACACAAGTCACAAAGATCACAGCAAATACGCACACACAAGACCCAGACTTAAGCTCAAAAGACTAGCACACTAGAACGGAGCTCAAATCACTAGAATGTCGAACAAATGCGCAAGAATGGAGTGTGAGTGATCAAGAGTGCTCAAGGAATGCTTGGTGTTCTCCTCCATACGCCTAGGGGTCCCTTTTATAGCCCCAAGGTAGCTAGGAGTCGTTGAGAGCAATCTGGGAAGGCAATTCTTGCCTTCTGTCGCCTGGCGCACTGGACAGTCCGGTGCACACCGGACACTGTTCGGTGCGTATTTCTTTCCTTCTGCGGCAGAGCCGACCGTTGGCGCCTGAGAGCCGTTGGCGCACCGGACACTGTCCGGTGTACACCGGACAGTCCGGTGCCCCCTCCCGACCGTTGGCTCGGCCACGTGTCTTGCGCAGATCGCGCACCCGACCGTTGGCCCGTGTCGGTGTTTTGGGTCCGACCGCACACCCGGGGATGCCCCTCAAGGTGTTTTTAGGAGTAGGACGGTGTCGACGACTGTAGCAAAATGGTTCGTGCCAGATGCACGAGGGACAGTGGACAATGTTTGCAGGTTCGGGCCGCTTAGAGACGCGTAACACCCTACGTCCTGGTGAGTATGCTTGGTGAACAAGGTTACAAGAGAGCTCTCTGAATTGAGAATGCAGAGAGTTGATGTGGGTGGCTAAGTAATAGGGTCGATCGTTCTGAAGGGGTGCCCCCTAGGCCTTATATACTCGAGCATGGGGCAATACATCTGGATATGATAACAACGTGTAGCTAAAATATAGTGAACTGCTTGAGTTTATCTCCTCGTAGTTCTGCCGACTTATCCTCGCATGGCTCCGTTGCATGGGGGCTCCAACGCGGGAAAGTCGGATCTCTGTTGTGGTCACTCGCTCGACGTTGTGGGTCGTCCGGGTTTGCACCAATCCAGCCTCGTGTCGATCTGCTTTGCTGGTTGTCTCTCCCCAGGCCCACGAAAGAATGACCTTACGATTTATTGGGCCCTTGGGCCTTTCGTGAGGTCTTTTACTCTTTCAGTGGACCCGGGGGATATCTATCCCCCACAAGCCCCCGGTCTTTGGGTTAATTTAGAAGTAATCAGCCCAAAGATCCCAGGTCCAGCTTGCAGGTGATTTGAAGAAAACGACTTCTTATTGTCTCCTCCTGCTTTGATCACTCGTAAACCGAAGCTTTGTTTCGTGCTTGTGCCTTAGAGGTCGGCATTTCAATTTGTAGGACTCTGAACTTCATTGGGTGCACCGGAGGTGCACCCAATGGGTGTAGCCCCCGAGCTTCGAGTAGATTTTAGAAAATAATCTACTCGAAGGTCTTCCCCAGAAACTATTTCCATTTGTGCTCCTGCGTTTTGGTTGAGGGCCGGCCTTGTTTTTAATCTTGTCCCACGCCTTAGAACTCGGCACTATCTTGGCTTGGAATGATAATCCATGGGGTGCACCGGAGGTGCACCCAATGGGTGTAGCCCTCGACCTTCAAATGGATTTTTGAGGATAATCCATTTGAAGGTCTTCCTTTTGTGTCTCTTTGCTGAAAATCATCCTTTCTGTTTGTAAAAATTGGCATGAAGCTATCCGCATTATGCTTTGGAGGTCAGCATTATGTCATCAATATTATGCTTCAGAGGTCAGCATGTATTTTGTCTTTAGCAGCCGAGTTCGCAATCCATCCATATCTTGCTAGGTAGTGCAATTTATTTGCTCTGCGACTAATTGGACGTTTGATGGACGTTCTCTGTCTAGTCTTCACGTCGCTTCTGTCAGCCATATTTTGTACTTCACTGGCTATATTTGGCTTTTCTCTGATCCTTACTGATATCTCATTTTTGTCTTGGGGTATTCACTGCATGCCCTGCACAGATGTGACTGTTTTGAAAAATATACTGATAATTCTTGGGCGTCCCCCCCCAATGGGTGTGGGCAAGGGACGGCTTGGTACGCTGAGTGTTTTAGCCGACTGCTTCTGAGTAGTAATGTGATGTGACGGCGGGTGTAATCATATCCTCCGCGCTGTTGACTGAAGTCCCAATGGGTGTTGTGTTGCGTGAAACGGCGTCAGCCGCCTGACGTGTCTTCAGACGGGTTGAAGTGCTTATTGAATGCTTTGCGACTGTTCAATGACCGCGGTTGGAGGTGAGCGGTTGCCTTCTCCTTCTATAAATAATGCCATTGTCTCTCCGGCTTTTTCACATCTCCTGCTGTTCTCTGTTGCTTGCCTTTCTTCTCTCCCTTCTGCTTCCACCATGGGCAAGAACAACAAGCGCAAGCGTGAGCCAACTCCTCCATCGGAGGAGTTTGGTGACTCGGAGTACTCAGAGGAGGAGTTCTCCTCTGAGTCTGAGGGGTCTCTGGCTCCCATCCCCCTGCGTGAGTCGTCTGACGACTCAGACGACTCCCAGGGGCTTGCGGCGGAGGTCTGGACGTACATCCGGGCCGTCGAGCGCTCCGGGCTCGAGGGCTCGGATGAGTCGGAGTACTCCTCGGATGAGGAGGACTCGGACGGCGGCGGCGAGGACGAGGACGAGGACGACGACGGCGACGATGAAGGCGGTGGCGGCGGTGACGGTGACGGCAGCGGCAGGGGCGGCAGCGGCGGCAGCAAGGACGGTGACGGCGGCGGTAGCAGGGGCGGCAGTGGCGATGGCGGCAGCAGCAGAGGCAGCACCAGGGGCGGCAGCGGCGGCAGCGGCAACAGGGCCAGTGGCTAGATGCCACTGGTCTTTTAGATATTAGTATAGTATAGTTAGAATAATGTAGTAGTAATTACTAGTGTAGAGTAGTATAGTGTAGTGTAGTAGTAGTAGCAGTAATGTGATGTAATGTAGTAGTAATAGGGAAGTATCAACTCATAAAGAGTTGATTTGTAAGCATGATATATTCCCCTTAATGAAGTAATGGTGTTGGTTTCTCTGTGGTGATTATCCTACTTATTTGTGAAGCTGATTTCCTTGGAGTTTGCACGTAAATAACTCTGGCATCGTTTCGACGCTTTTAGAAGTAGCTGCCGAGTGACTGAACACGATGTCGGAGTTTTAGAGTCAATTGCCGAGCGACTTGAGGGCGACGTCAGCATTTTAGAGGTAATGCCGAACGACTTGACACGATGTCGGAGTTTTAGAGTCAACTGCCGAGCGACTTGAGGGCGACGTCAGCATTTTAGAGGTAATGTCGAGCAACTGAACACGATATCAGCGTTTTAGAGGCAACGCCGAGTGACTGGAGGGCGACGTCAGCGTTTTAGAGGTAACGCCGAGCGACTGAACATGTTATCAGCGTTTTAGAGGTAATGCCGAGTGACTGGAGGGCGACGCCAGCATTTTATAGGTAATGCCGAACGACTTGACACGATGTCGGAGTTTTAGAGTCAACTGCCGAGCGACTTGAGGGCGACGTCAGCATTTTAGAGGTAATGCCGAGCGACTGAACACGATATCAGCGTTTTAGAGGCAACGCCGAGTGACTGGAGGGCGACGTCAGCGTTTTAGAGGTAACGCCGAGTGACTGAACACGATATCAGCGTTTTTTAGAGGTAATGCCGAGTGACTGGAGGGCGACGCCAGCGTTTTAGAGGTAACGCTGAGTGATAGCAGGCTGCGTGGGCCACTTTGAGGATGATAGCCGAGTGATGAGGTGGCGCACCAGTGCTCTGGAAATAACTGCCGGGTGATCACGTGGCACGCTGGTGTTTTGGAAATAACCGCCGGGTGCTGACTGGGCACTTTTTGAAACGGTATCTGGCTCGAGAATATCCCATAAGTGCTGCGCTTTTTGCCGCCTCTGCTTTCCGTGCCCTAGTTCTTGCTTTCTCGCTTCCGAATCCTCTCTGCCATTCGCCTCCCAATCTGCTCGCTGGTAGAATCGAGATGGCACCCAAGAGGAAGACCTCGAGTTCGTCTGCTGTGGTGATTCCTCCAATCGACCCCAACAACCAGTTGCCTTTCGCAGGTAACCACATGTCCGTCATTTCTGAGCCTGAACTTCTCCACCTCGTATCCATCGGGGTTCTTCCTCCGCGGGAACTCTGTTCTTAGCGGATTTGCCATGGGTTTACTGTTCCAACTGAGGATACCCATGAGTCCGTTGTTTATGCCCCTTTCCTTCTCCGCGGCCTTGGCCTTCCCATTTCTCCCTTTTTCCGCGGCCTCCTTGATTTCTACCATCTTAACTTGACCCATTTGAACCCCAATTCTATCCTGCAAATCTCCATTTTCGTTCATTTATGCGAAGCCTTTCTCAGCGTGCTGCCACATTTCGGGTTGTGGAAATACTTGTATCATTGTCGCCCTGGGATGGCTGGGGGACAACATCAGTTGGTTGGGGGTGTCAGCTTGGAGATGCGCCGCGGGAGGAAGACTGAATATCTCGAGATTCCTCTCAAGGACAGTATCAAGGGATGGCGCTTGGAGTGGTTCATAGTTGAGAATTATGGGAACTCTCTCCCCCCTCGGTCTGGAAGGCAGCCGGACGTTCGCACCCCAAGCTGGACCGAGTCTCCCACAGATCAGGAGGTAGTTGAGGCAGGTGCGTTGCTAGTTGAAGTTGGACTGCTGAAAGAGAGGGGTCTGACTGCTAAAGCCGTGGTTACTGATTTTGTTTTTAAGAATATTCAGCCGTTGAAGGACAGGGCATACCCAGCTTATATGTATCGAGGCCTAGCCGACTCAACTCGGGTTACCAACAGAAAAATTCCCTCTGCAGACTTGGTGAGCCGACTTGAGATGATCCTTAGAGGCAAAGTGTCAAATGTTGGTGCTCCAGTGGCATACTCGGCCTGGAACCTGCCTCCTCCCAAAGCTTTCACCCTTTTTGTGTCAAATCCACCTGTCACTGATGGCAGTTTGGGCCTTAGAGTGCGACCCTCTGCTGAAAAAGTTAGTGCCTTGGTTGCCTCGCTTGGGGAGATTCCTGATGATGAACGGCAGGTCCATTTTGAGGTGCCCCTGAACCCTAGTGATGCAGAGATAAGCGCTATGCTTGATTTGATGGCTGAGGATTCTTTTGATGCTGCTCCTGCTGGGGCACTGGTAGTGGCGCCCCCCTAGAGGCTGATACAACTTTGGATACTCAGAAACCTGCCAGTACTCGCCCGAGGCGCCCTTGCCGAGCCAATCAGCCTGATCCTTCTGCTGATGAGCAGAAGAAGAAAAGAAGACGCCTTCGGCGAGTATCCAGTTTGGATCGGGACGCTGGTACCTCGGTTCCTGCTGCTGAAGAAGTGCCTGCGACAGGATTTACTGATGCTGACCCCAATGGGTGTACCCAATCCGCTGCTGATCCCAATGTGGGTGCTCCATCTATTGCTGATCCCAATGGGTGTGCTGCTTGTGTTGCCAATGTGGACGACGAGGAGGAAGAAGATGAAATTCCTTTGACTCGGAAAAACAGTCGGCAGTTCATCACCAGCGGTGAAAGTAGTGGAGTTCCCTCTCCTGCTTTGTCTGCCCTCATTGGTCTGCAAGAACTGTCCCTGGCCAACTTTGATCAGACTCTTGAGGATATGGTTCCAGAGGACTTGTTATCGGAGCCAGTGGATGATGGAGTAATGGAGGTTTGCGCTGACGTGCCTGATGCTGGGTTGAGGTCATCTCGTGCCTCGTTGACCTTAGAGCGCGATCTCGAGGGTCGGGAGACTGACTTGGATCGTCCTGGTCCTATGGAATTAGCTGAGGGCCCGTCAACCTTAGAGGTGGCTACTGCAGAGAACTTGGACCCCAAGGATGGTGCTGACACATGCCCAGCCCCCGAGGATGTCGCCGGGGATGACTTGGCTCGGGTGGGGAGTGTAAGCCACTGCCCAGCCCCCGAGGGTGCTGCCGGGGATGATCCGGCTCAAGTGGGCAGTGCAAACTATGACCCAGCCCCCGAGGGTGCCCGAGCGGGGTCTCCCTCCTGTACTTCCATGGACGTTCATGCGGGATCACCTTCACACTCTGGTTGTATGGTGGTAGCCCAAGCCTTGGACCAGGGAGTCGCTTTAGAGGGCAGCGTCCCCGCTGACCGAGTGTTTGGCTCTGTTGAAGGCACCGAGCTGATTCCTACTGGTTCGTTGCAAGCTGCTTCGGGTGGTGGCCTTACGCCTGGTTATCAATTGATCTCTCCTGATTTGGGGATCCCTTCGTTCTTTTCCAACCTCCAGGTACTGTGATGTATTTTAGCTTGATTTTTACATTGCATGAACTGCTGTCATTACACTCATCTGTTCTCCTCATCAGGCTTTGGTGGATGGGATGGCTAGCCAGCTGAGGTTACAGGGTGCTTCTGTTCCAGAAGTAGCTTCGTCTCTTGCATGTTGGAATCCAGTGTCACTTCAACATCGCGTCTCTGAATTGGAGGCAACCAACGCTGGTTAGTGCTTTTTTGCTTCTCTTTGCCTTCACTGTGGACTGCTTTACATTCTGACCCCTTTCTGTTTGATTATCTCCTGCTAGGAATGACTCGGCAGATTTCAACTCTTGAGGAAAAACATTCCCGAGATCAGGCTGAATTGGTCCAGCGGTGCACTGACTTTGAGGAGAAGTACTCTCAGAGCCAAACTGAACTGGGTCAGGTCTCCGCTGCCTTGGATGACGCCAATGCACTGAGTTCTTCTCTTCATGCTCAGCTCAATTCTGAAAAGGTGATTTACAAAGCTGTGCTTTGCCTTGTTGTGTTCCTATTACTTGCTTGGTTTTTGAGGGAGTCGACTTTTGCTTGCAGGAAGAAAAACGTATCCTTGCTGCTTCTCGTGACAGTCTTGACAGATTGTATCGTGATTCTAGCAACTCGCTGACCATCTTGGAGAGGAGTCACCGCTTTACAATGGAAGAATTGGACAATCAACACTGTAAGCTGCAGGAATCCGCGGATGAAGTGACCCGCCTCAAGCAGCTGATATCAGCGAATGACGCTACCATCAAAGAACTCTGAGCTTCCAAGAAATCCATTGTCCAGGAGTTAGAAACTGCTCGACTGGCTTCCAAGGTTGTCGAAGAAACTTATGTTACTCTCAGAGCCCAGCGCGACAGAGCCATGGACAAGGCTATTCGGGCGGGGCGAATCTTGATGAGGAGACCCGGCGTGGTTATTCTTGAAGATATAAGGGCTGATGTGAATGCTGCCCCTGATTTCTCGAGTCGTCCTTCCTCGTCGATCGCTCCTGAGAAAAATATCACCAAGTAGAGAAACGTTTTGCGTGCTCTGAACGCACGGTTAGCATGGTCAGACATTTGTTAGAGGACGTCATTTCAGTACTTAAACGACATTGTTATTCTCGTATTGTTTCAGAATTCATCAGTCTGTAAATTTGCAGTAGTAAAACAATGCGCGATGGTTATGAAATTTGTTTGCGGGATATGGAAGTCATCCTTATATGAGTAATTGTGATCTCGTCAGATCGCCTTAAGTCGCTGCTGACTTAAGTCGCTTGCTTTTGTTAATAGGGCGTAGTGGTCACCCTGAATTGCGTAGTCGTGAGCATGTTGCACTGGCTTAAGTCGCCACTGACTTTAGCCGATTGCTCCGTTAGTAGGGCATAGTGGTCACCCCGAGTTAAGTAAGCGTGAGCATGTCGCACCGCCTTAAGTCGTTGCCGACTTAAGCCGATTGCTCCGTTCGTAGGGCATAGTGGTCACCCCGAGTTAAGTAAGCGTGAGCATGTCGCACCGCCTTAAGTCGTTGCCGACTTAAGTCGATTGCTCCGTTAGAAGGGCATAGTGGTCACCCCGAGTTAAGTAAGCGTGAGCATGTCGCACCGCCTTAAGTTGTTGCCGACTTAAGCCGATTGCTCCGTTAGCAGGGCATAGTGGTCACCCCGAGTTAAGTAAGCGTGTATCCCCCTTGAGCTTTCTTGAAAGGTCCAATCATATCCAGTCCCCAGCATGCGAAAGGCCAAGTTACTGGTATGGTCTGCAGTTGCTGTGCTGGCAGATGTTGTTGCTTTGACAAGTATTGGCAAGCTTCACACCTCTGAACTAACTCGGCTGCATCATTCTTTGCTGTTGGCCAATAGAATCCTGACCTGAAGACCTTCCCGACTAGTGTTCTGGAGGCTGCATGTATTCCACATTGCCCAGCATGGACCTCCTCCAGAAGTTGCTTCCCAGTAGACGGGAGAATGCACTTCATGAGGACGCTTGATGCACCCCTTCTGTACAATGTCTCCCCAATGAGTGTGTAGTGAGCCGACTGTCTGGCAATGCGCTCGGCTGAGTTCTTGTCATCTGGTTCTTCTTCATTCTTTATATACTTGATGATTGGCCTTCTCCAGTCATCAGAGTCTGACTCGGGTTGATCTATAATGTTGCACTCTTCTGTTTGATCCATTGAGATACTCGGCTGTAGTATTTCTTGCACAAAGACTCCGGGTGGGACCTGAGTTCGACTGGATCCTAGCTTGGACAGTACATCGGCTGCTGTGTTCCGATCTCTTTCTACATGATGAAATTCCAGACCCTCAAATTTATCTTCCAGCTTTCGGACGGCAGTGCAGTATTTTCCCATTGAATCGCTTGAACAATCCCACTCTTTGTTTATCTGGCTAATGACTATCAGAGAGTCTCCGTATACCATCAATCTCTTGATGCCCAATGATATGGCGATGTTCAATCCATGGATCAGAGCTTCATACTCGGCTGCATTGTTGGAGGCTGGAAACAACAACTGGAGGGCATATTTGAGGTGCTCGCCTCCAGGTGCGGTGAAGAGAATCCCTGCTCCTGCTCCCTGCAGCTTCAGCGAGCCATCAAAATACATTCGCCATACTTCTGCAGTTTCTGGGTTATCTGGTACTTGCTGCTCAGTCCACTCTGATACGAAATCAAACAGTGCTTGAGTTTTAATGGCAGTACGAGGTCAGAACTCGATGTCATGAGATCCCAACTCACAAGCCCATTTGGCTATCCGGCCAATGGCTTCCTTGTTGTGAAGAATATCCCCTATTGGAAAACCAGTGACTACTATGACTTTGTGGTCATCAAAGTAGTGACGTAGCTTGCGGGCAGTTAGAAGTACTGCGTATAATAGCTTCTGAACTTGAGGATACTTTTTCTTTGAGGGGCCTAGAACTTCACTGATGAAGTAAACAGGATGTTGCACTGGGTAGGCATGTCCTTCTTCTGCTCGCTCGACTACCAACGCGGTGCTTACCACGTGAGTCGTGCAAGAGATATACAGTAGCAGATCTTCAACTGGTTGAGTTGACGTAGCTCGTCGGGGTGGCTTCAGTACTGGTGGTGTTGTCAAGAATTTCTTTAGTGCATCTAGAGCCTCCTGTGCTTCTGAAGTCCACTGAAACTTATCCACCTTCTTGAGTAGCTTGTAAAACGGCAAACCTTTTTCCCCCAACCTGGATATAAATCTGCTCAGAGCTGCCATACATCCAGTAAGTCGCTGAACCTTCTTTTGTGATCGAGGTGCTTACATCTTCATGATAGCTTCAATCTTATCCGGATTAGCCTCAATTCCCCGGTGGCTGACGATAAACCCGAGTAACTTTCCTGCTGGTACCCCGAAAACACATTTTTCGGGATTAAGCTTCCATCTATACCGTCTCAGACTGTTGAAAACCAACTGTAAGTCTTCGATGAAGTTTTCTGAATTCTCCGTTTTGATTACCACATCATCTACGCAGGCCTCCACACGCTTGCCCCAGTGATCGGCTAAGCACGTTTGAATGGCTCTCTGATAAGTCGCTCCAGCGTTTTTGAGGCCGAACGACATGGAGGTGTAACAGAAAGCACCAAACGGAGTGATGAACGCTGTTTTTTCCTCGTCTTCCTTCGCCAAACTAATCTGATGGTATCCGGAATAGCAATCCAAGAAAGATAGCACAGAACATCCAGCGGTGGAGTCCACCACCTGATCTATCCTTGGGAGCCCGAAGGGATCCTTCGGACAGTGTTTGTTGAGATCGGTATAGTCAACGCACATGCGCCAATCCACTTTATTCTTTTTGAGTACGAGAACAGGGTTGGCTAACCACTCGGGGTGTAACACTTCTCTAATAAATCCAGCCGCGACCAAGCGAGCTAACTCGACGCGAATGGCGTCTCTCTTGTCGGGCGTGAAACGACGTAGCTTTTGCCGAATCGGCCTTGCCTGGGGATAGACCTTCAGTTTGTGCTCGGCCAGTTCTCTTGGGACTCCCGGCATATCCGCAGGTTGCCATGCGAATACATCTCGGTTATCTTGCAGAAACTGGACGAGCGTGTTTTCCTATTTCACTACAGGAAACGACTAAATTTTCGTGGGCTAAAAACCCACGAAAATAAGCCTAAACCGACGAAAATAGCCTATTTTCGTCGGCAGGCCGACGAAAATAGCCGCCGAAAATAAGTTCGACGAAAATAGGGAATTATTTTCGTCGGTACCGACGAAAACGACTTATTTTCGTCGGCTTCTCTAAGGCCGACGAAAATAGTTGGTCGGCTGACTATTTTCGTCGGCCACTGAGGCCGACGAAAATAGGGACATAATTTTCGTCGGCCCTGGGTGGTGGCCGACGAAAATATCTGGGCACTTATTTTCGTCGGCCACCACCCAGGCCGACGAAAATTCATGATACCCCCCAAAAAACAGATTGTTCTGCACCTTTTATTAATTCACAGCAAAATAAACATATACACAATCATATATACAGATTTCACAAACAATACAGTTTTCACAAACAACATTCACAAGCAATTACATAATTGTTTCAAACATATTCCATACATATAGTCCATATATAGTCCATACATAAACAAAGTCATTCCCTCGAGAACCATAAACAAAGTCTATACATGTCCATACATAGTCCATAAACAAAGTCACTACTCACTCCGGCGGGCTATGTGAGTTTTGGCCACTCCCTCCTCCGCCACCAGGAAGGTGGCCACTCCCTCCAGAACCATGGACGAGGAAGTCTTGGACGTTGACAGCACCCTCCGATCCCTGAGCATGTGACGCTGAACCCTGCAATTCATCAATCATTCAAATAAGGCTGTGTTTGGTCAATATTTGTATAAAACTAAACATGGAACGTCACCTGTGATCCATGGTGAGGAGGAGGCTGTGCATGCATCCACGGGTACTGTTGTGCTGGCCACCCCTGAGGTGGTGGCACCCACCCCGTCGGTGGCGGTGTCATCCACGCTTGAAATGGTTGAGAGCCCGCCGGTGGCTGAAAGACCGGTGGCACCCATCCCGGGACTGGCTGCGATCCTTGGGGTGGTGGAGGTGTCCAAGTGCCTGGAGGTGCCTGCGTCCACCCAACACCAGTCCACTGTGGCTGCGACGCTGGAGCTTGTCCTGGCCACTGTCCCCATCCTTGTGCCTGCGAGCCATTTTTGATAATAAAAAAAGAGTTGCTATGGAATTGAAGTGTTCAGATAGTGTTACCTGGGGAGGGCGAAAAGCTGGCAAGTTCATATCAGGGCCGAGTCGAGTAGTCATTTCCTGCAAATGGATGAAACGTTAGAATCGCAACATTATACTTTGAATTCAATGACACGTGATGAGATAGATGAATTACCTGAAAATAAGAAGTCATATACTGCGTCAGCTGTCCGACCTGCTCCTGCGCTGCTCGAGCCTGCTCCTGTGCTGCTCGAGCCTGCTCCTGTGCTGCCCGAGTCTCCTCCTCCAGCTGAGCCTCTCGAGCAGATTTGGAGGAGCGAGAACTCCCTGCCGAAGATGATGTTTTCCCTTGACCTAATGTCCTGTTGTACTCCACAACGCCGGTGCCAAAGGCAAACCTGCATGATACACATAGTTGAGCCATTAAGTGGACACATTCTTGTTAATGAAATTGTCGAATCAAAGACAACCACCTCACCTGCCATGCTTTCTACCCCCACCACTGTGGTACAACGCCGAAGCATCTAAGTCTGAATGCATCCAGTCGAAATCAGGCCCATGGCGTTGAGTCATTTCCTCCCCATATGCATTCTGCAAAGAAAGTTAGAGTTGGAGTTAGACACAAAACATGCAATTTAATTCGTAAATACAACTTGTTTACCATTTTCTCCCTTGCCGCCTCGCTGCATAGCTCATCAGGGTTCGCCGGATCAGGGCCACGGTGACCACGGACGTAAACCTCCATAAAACTTGGAGCAACTCCACTTTCAGCTTCCTGCATGAAAAAGAAGAGTTAAACCATATAATTTTCATAGATGTAACATACAAGTTTGATTTATATACTTACCATGCGGCGTGCGGTACCAAGGTGTCCATCGGCGCCGTACCTATGCCCTGGTCCTTCAGTGCCACGGTTGACACGGTGCTTGTTCGACTCTGCAATCCAATCAGGCGACGCCCATCTCTTTGCCAACCACCTCCAGGCTTCCATGTCCTTCGCCAGCCAATCCACAACGCTCTCCAGGTACTGCTCCTCTGTGAGGTAGATCTCATTGGCCCCTAATGCTTTGCTCATTTTCTGCCCCTTTATCTTCTTGTAGTAGTAGTTGACGGCCGCGATGCGAGCATTGTACATGGCATCCTTGATGACCTTATCAGCGCACTTCCGAAAGTGCCTCTTCACACGTGCCCACTGAGCCTGATCGTCCTCGATGTCATCCGGCAATTGGAACCTCCCCTACATATCAATGGAGAAGTTAAGTTAAAGTAAGATTAGGAGAAGCAATAATTCAGTGAATTGCTTATATACGAAAGTAAACTCACCCAGAACTCGTCCCACACAGCCACCTGACAAGTCCTTCGTTTTTTTTTCCGAACTTCCCCCTCCGCTACTGCTTTCCCCTGACTCCCCTGGCTGGACATAGTCCTTTAGACCCCAGTCAGCCCACTGCATAGCCGCGAACCTCTCGCCATTGAGCTCCACCATGCCAGGGTAGTAGAAGCGACAGAGGCTACCCAACACCGCGTTCACCTTGGGACGTCTGCCTGTACCATCCCAAGTCAAGTCTTCCCATGACCTACAAACATTAATAAAACAAGTAAACCAGTGCAATCACGTTCACATTAAAAAATTAACACAACAGAAATAAGCCCCACCATTCTCCATGCGGCCGGATGAGCCTCCTCTCGGCAGGTCTCGGACCAAGCGCATTGCTCTTCTTATACCTAATTATACAAGTAAATTCAATATGATGAAATGATTAAAAACTAATATCAATTAAACTAATATGCATAATAATACCTGAAGGACGTAGAACCATCTGACGCGTCGCCCGCGCTGCCTGCCCCCATGGGGTCAACCTCCTCATCCTGCTCACCCTCCTCATCCTGCTCACCCTCCTCACCCTGCACATGAGCATCCTGCTGAGGAGTCTCCTGCTCACCCTCCTCACCCTGCACTTCGTCTAGACAGTCGAGAAGTTGCTGCTGCCTCTGTCGGCTCTGTGAGGTGCCCTGAAAAAGCCCACTGCCCGAGCTGTCCTCGCTGGCCGTGCTGCCCCCACTCCTCCTCGATCTCCTATGCTTGAACATGTTCAAATGTAGATAAATTAATGTCAAACCACAGTATATGAAACAAATAATATGAAAATTAATAATGTAGAAATTGGAATACATAGCTTAATTGATTAACTAAAAGTAACATACTAATCAAAAGTCATCCGCATCCGATGATGCTTCTTCGGCTCGTTGTTTATTCATACGCTCTTGATTTCGTTGGATCCTTACTGATCTTCTAACGACGACAGGTCGTTTGCGCTTTGACCTAGGTTCTTCAATTAAGTCGCTTGAATTGCAACAGAGATTTTCAAGTCCTTCTCCATTGGTCACATGGAATCGATGAGCTATGTCTTGAGTCGACGCCGCTTCTGGTTGAAAAATAGCATCATCGTTGTCCCTGCTCGTACTCACGTAGTCAGCACTCTCTGGAGCGACGACTTGTGGGTTGACTTTGATTGCAACCCACCAAGCCCTAAGGCTTGGGTGAGGATATGGCAGGTAGTACACCTGTTTTGCCTGATTTGCAAGGACAACATCGCTCATACTGCTCGGAATCCTAGAGCTATGCTTCACCTCGACATTACCATACTTGTCGACACGAGTCCCACTATGAGCATCAAACCAGTCGCACTCGAAAAACACGACTTTAAGTTCTTTGGGGCCATCGAAAATCAACTCTATAATGTTTTGAAGAACACCGTAATAGTCCACTACTTTGTCATCGTCAACATATGAACTTGCCAACACACCGCTATTGGTGGTGGCTGCCAATGGTCGACTCTTCTCCAATTTCGCGGTTCGGAAGCGATATCCATTTACATCATAGCGAGTATAGTTCCGGACGGACACAGAGGTATGTGCCATTTGCTGCAAGTCTGGGTGCACAGAGTTTTTGGAAACCTATACAAGGAATTAGTATATGCATTATATCTTCCAAGTCCAAAATTCAAAGATTAAGTATGGACAATGAGAGAATGAAAATTACTAACATAATTACGAAACCACTGCACGAAGTTTGGTCCACCTTTCAACCCATCACGTCGAAGATTTTCTAATTGGATGGCCGTAGGTTTACTAGTAGATTTCCAACATTCTTCATCAAACATGCTGGACATATTAGAAACATGGACATTACACACTATAGAAATTATGAGATGAGAAAATGGAAGTAACTATGAGGAAAACTTACTCGAACGCCTCCTGTGTGCTGTCAATATTGCTATACATATATAGCATTAGCGTGTTCAAATCTGATCCTTCAATGTGACGTACACTCCCTTTTCCAACTGCTTTACCCGGATTCGCAAAAATTTGAAGGGTGCTTTGGGGCGATTCATTTTCGACATGAAGTCGCACTGAAGGAGCAAACACATTGTTGGCTCGAGCGAAATACCTGGTTGAGAATTGAGATATCTCCTTAAGGGCAAAAGCCTCCGCAATACACCCTTCGACTCTAGCCTTGTTCCGAACAGACGCCCTGAGCTTTTTCAACGCCCTTTCTATAGGATACATCCACCTGAATTGCACTGGTCCGCCTACCAAAGCTTCCCAAGGCAAATGCACAATTAGATGTTGCATCACATTGAAGAATCCTGGCGGGAAAACCTTTTCAAATTTACAAATAAGAATTGGAATTTCTTTCTCAAATTTCTGCATCAACCTCTTCGATATCGTCTTTGCGCATACTTCCCTATAGAAGTAACTCAGCTCTGTAAATATGCTCCAAAGCTCATCCTTAAAATAGCCTCGAAACATCACGGGCATCAGCCTCTCCATAATAATATGGTAGTCATGGCTTTTCAAACCGATCAATTTACCGGTCTTCAGATTGACTGCCCGTTTCAGATTTGCCGCATACCGATCTGGAAATTTCAGATTCTTCAACCACTTAAATATTTCTTTCCTTTCATCTGGCTTGAGGCAGTAATCAGCTCGCGGCCTACTCTCATGCCCTTTATCGCTTACTTTCAACTCGAGCATCGGTCTCTTACAAATTTCAGCCATGTCTTTTCTTGCCTTCATATTATCTTTCGTTTTATCAGTCACATCGAAACATGTGCTTATGATGCTTTCAGCAACATTACGCTCTTGGTGCATCAAGTCTATGTTGTGCGGCATGATCAAGGCTTTTGCATACGGAAGGTCCCATATTGATGAAATATGGGTCCAGTTGTGGTCCTCCCCGTAGCCTTGAAACCTATCATTTTCTCCTTGCTTC
The DNA here is from genome assembly GCF_902167145.1 of Zea mays. NCBI lineage: Eukaryota > Viridiplantae > Streptophyta > Magnoliopsida > Poales > Poaceae > Zea > Zea mays. Next base: position 66,410,153 of record NC_050096.1, on the reverse strand, counting down.
AGACAAGCATGCCATGCCATTATCTGTGGTGCAGTTTGCCTCTTTGGTGGCCCATTTCTGATTTTGGCTCCACTTCTGAATGCAGTAAGCGAATTCCTGAAATCATGCTTGAATGGAGTCCAACGTCGATGAGCATCAAAGAATGACACTTTCCCACCATGCTTCAATCTGAATGCATCCGTATCATTCATACATATGGGACAGCACAACCGACCATGAACACACCATCCAGACCAATCTCCATACGCCAGCAGATCATGCACTGACCACAAATAAGCAGCGCGCATGGTAAACTCCTTTTCAGTATGGCTGTCATAAGCCTTCACACCTCTCCACAATTGTTTCAGCTCTTCAATTAAAGGGCGAACAAACATATTCAGCTTTGGCCCTGGATGCTCGGGGCCTGGGATGACTAGTGCAAGGAACATGAACTCTTCTTTATTGACCAACTCAGGAGGAAGATTATATGGCACAATGAAGACAGGCCAACACGAGTAAGGGCTTGCACTGGTATTGAAAGGTGTGAATCCGTCCGTCGATAGACCAAGCCGTACACTCCTAGGGTCGTTTGCAAATTCGGGATCAAACTCGTCTAATGCCTTCCACGCATCACCGTCCGACGGATGGACCATTAAGTCTGGATCAGTGACGAGACGTACACCATTCTTTGGCCACGTCATATGCAGAGCTATTTCCTTGTTGAGGAACAACCTTGAAAGCCGAGGAATGATGGGCAACCGACGAAGTTGCTTAGCTGCGACCTTCGTAACTACCAATTCACCCTCATCATTTGTCACCTCGACATATCTAGAAGCTTCGCAATGCTTACAACGGTCCAGCTTGTCATCCTCCTCAAAGAATAGCATGCAACTGTTGGGACACACGTCGATCTTCTCATATGTCATCCCAAGACCAGCCAACATCTTCTTTGCGAAGTACATATTTTTTGGCAACTTATGATTCTCCGGTAGAACCTCGCCCATAAGTTGGACGATGTCGTTGTAAGCACTGTTTGAAATGTTGTGCTTCGACTTTATCGCCATTAGTCTTGTGAGAGTCCCAAGAACTGACATCTGAGTGTGCTCGTGCAGTCTCTCTTCTCCTGCGGCGAGTAGCCGGAAGAATTCTTGAGCATCGCGTGGAAGCTGCCCCGGCTCCTCAGCGTTCATTTCAACCTCCCTACCAAGATCATGCAACATATCGTCCATCCTATCATGATCGTCATCAAGCTCCACATCCGCGTCAACGTGTCTAATAGACTCTCCATGCCGGTACCATACAAGGTAGTTCGACATAAACCCACTTTTGCAAAGGTGTTTCTCCATTTCTTCCTTCTTCTGAGGCCACTTGTTCTCGCAGCGATTGCAAGGACACTTCACTAGACGACCAGTTGCATCTTTGAAAGCGTGCTCAAGAAAAGCCTTTGTTACACCCATCCATTCATTCGAATGTGCCCCATCCTTTCTCCACCCGTCATACATCACCCTCCGATCACCGTCCATTTCAAAGGCTAAACAAAAGTCAAAGAACATCAACGATCGTCCGTGGCTTATTTAGGTGAACTCCCTATTGGGTAAAGGCCCTAAACCCACCCAAGAGTGTAGGCTGATGCTTGTGATTTATGACGTGTAGCCTACGATTGCCGCGAAATTTCGGCAGCATAACCCCGCTGCTCTCCAAGCACACGCCTGAACATGGTGTGTTGGAGAACAACTGGGTTACAAAACCGAAATTCTGCATCAATCGTAAGGCACATGTCACAAATCACAAGCATCGGCTTACACTCTCAGGCTGTCCAAAATACGTGGACAATTCCGGAACGGCGAACCTCACAAGTCAATGTGACGTTCGTCGTTCCCGAACGGGTGACGCATACGGTTCGCTACGGTTAACGATTAAAACTGAGAATAATGTATACATGAGAAATTACGAAAACAATGTATACCTGAGAATAATGTACGAGTCTAGCTAACGGTGGCGAAGGTCAAGTCGGAAGAACACCTATATACAAAAAATATTATTGTCAATAAAAAATTCGGCAGCACCTCCCCTATAAAGTGATGTTTCTAAAACCTGCAAATAAACGACAACACGATGGTTGCCAACACAGAAAACTACACGATAGCTACATAATAAACAATATGCTGACCAGTATATGCTAAACAATATGTTGACCAGTATATGCTAAACAATATGCTACAAGTATATGCTAAACAATATGCTACAAGTATATGCTAACTATATACTCAGTAACTTTCCTTCATCCAATATACTAACAATTTCCTAACTATATAATCACTATATAGTTAGTTTAACATAATGCTATGTTAAACAATATACTTTACCATGTGCTAAGTAACTAAAAAAATTTAAAATTTTACCTGTCGGACTAGGAGGCGAGGCGGAGCTCGGTGCGGCTGCGGCGAGGGACGGCGGTGGAGAGAGCCGGTGCCCGAGGCTCTCGGGCCGAGGGCGGTGGTGGGGGCGAGGCTGCCGAGCAGTGGGGGCGCGTGTCACCGGAGCTGCACGGGCAAGGCGGGCGCGAGGCGGGCGCGCAGCGGGCGCGATGGGGCAGAGGCGGTGATCGCCGGTGGGCAGAGGCGGGCGCGCGGCGGGCGCGCAGCGGCGGCTCGCAGCGGAGGGCGCGCAGCGGCGGCGCGGCAGGCGTGGGCGCGCGGCGCTGCAGCGGCGAGGGAGGACGGGCGGACGGGCGGCGTTGCAGCGGCGAGGGAGGACCCGACGGCGGCGAGGGAGGACGGGCGCGCGGCGCTGCAGCGGCGAGGGAGGACCCGACGGCGGCGCGGAGACGGAGAGCGGGCGGGCGGCGGCGCAAAGAAGAAGTGCGAGACGAGCGAGAGAGAGAAAGTGGGCTGAGGCCGATTAACGGACCACTATTTTCGTCGGCCTCACTGAGGCCGACGAAAATAGTGGTCAGTTAATGCCTTATTTTCGTCGGCCGGGAGAAGGCCGACGAAAATAATTGACTTATTTTCGTCGGTCTGGCTATGACCGACGAAAATACAGCTTATTTTCGTCGGCCCCGGGGCCCACGAAAATATATTTCCTATTTTCGTGGGCCGGCCGACGAAAATATGTACTGGCCCACGAAAATAAGCCAAATTTTCGTGGGTCCCGAGGGCCGACGAAAATAACTATGTAATTTCGTGGGCCGACCGACGAAAATAGCTAGGCCCACGAAAATTTATGCGTTTCCTGTAGTGTTTGTCGTCCAAGCTGGAGCTGATGATGGCAGTCTTGCGTTCATCAGCGAACCCCAGGTTGATCCTCTTGGTTTCTTCAGTCGGCCGCATAGAGGTCGTGGCCTGAGCTTCGTTTGCCGGTACTGCAAGGTCCTCCTCAGGCTTAGAGTTCGCCTGTGTTGAAGAAACCGTCGACGGCTTGGTGGTGAGAGCCGCTTGGATGGCCACTCGGAAACACTCTGCGGTGCCTTGGAAGTCGGCGCGCACAGTTATGATCCCTTGCGGTCCTGGCATCTTCAGTATCATGTACGTGTAATGTGGAATGGCCATGAATTTGGCCAATCCTGGCCTCCCGATGATGGCGTTGTACCCGTAGTCGAAGTTCACCACTTCAAACCTCAGGAACTCGGTTCTGTAGTTCTCCGGAGTTCCGAAGGTGACAGGCATGTAGATGTGGCCCAGCGGGTATTCTCCTTCCGTCGGCACGATGCCGAAGAAAGGAGTGTCCGACTCGTGGAGCTCTTTGAGGTGAACTCCCAAGCCTTGGAGTGTCCGGGGGAAGGTGACGTTGATGCTGCTCCCCCCGTCCACTAGCACCTTCTTCACCCGGCTCTCTCGGATCACCGGATCGACGAGGAGCGGGTATTTGCCTGGATGGTCGAAGTTGAGCCATTGATCCTCCCGAGTGAAAGTGATCGGGTGCTCCGACCACCGATATGGGGCGGGAGGACCGGTGGTCGCCACCAGTATCTGGCGGTCGTTGAGCTTTTGTTGTCTTTTGTTTTCCTGCGACCCATGTCCGCCGAAAATGACGTTGACCTCCCTGTCAATGCGCGGGAATGCTCCTCCTCCTCCCTCCTCCTGCTGATGGGGTTGTCGTGGTTCATCTGGTCCTCCCCTCGGCGGAGGAGGAGGTAGAGGTTGGAAGGGTCGGTCGTGCCCGACGGAGTGCTTGAAGTCCCGACAGTTACGAAGAGTGTGGCGCATGTCCTTGTGGTACGGGCACTGGGCGTCAAGGATGTCGTCCAGCGTGCGTTCGCCTCCACGAGGTCCTCCTCGGGCGCGAGAGGCAGGTGGTCCGGCGGCGTGTACTTCTTCGCGAGGCCTCTTCTCCCATCGTTTGTCGGGTTGCTGGTTCGCGTCGCGTCGTGGTGCTGCCGGTGCGGGCTTTGCTCCTCCGATGAGGTCCTGGGCCCGCTCGTCGGCGGTGATGTAGAGGTCGGCTTCCCGGAACAGCTCCTCGGAGGTAGTCGGCGCCTTCTGTATTATGGCTCGGACGAAAGCCGAGTCATTGGATCCTCTGTAGAAGTCCTCGATCACGGCCGCCTCCGTGACCTCGGGGATACGATTTCTCGTGGTCTGGAACCTTTTGAGGTACGACCGGAGAGTTTCGTCCCCCCGGCGCTTGATGGATTTGAGGTCCCATGGTTGCGCCGGTTTGTCGGAGAGGGACTGGAAGTTGGCGGTGAAGCGTCGACTGAAGTCGCCCCAGTCGTCGATGCAGTGTCGGGGTAGATGTCGCAGCCATTGCAGCGCGTCTTGCCCAAGGACAATGGGTAAGTACGCGGTCATCACGTCTTCGGATGCCCCGGCAGCTCGAGCAGTGGTGGTGTAGACGGCTAGCCAACCCCCTGGATCCTGCTTAGGTTCATATTTGTCGACATTGGATACCTTGAAGTTGGGAGGCCATTGGATGGCCCTAAGGCGCAGAGTAAGAGCAGACACTCCGCATGTGTCCTCCTGTCGTCGGGGATGATGTCTGTCCCGGGGAGGGGAGTAGTGGTTGTGGTTCCTCGACCGTCCCCGGGTGGTACCGCCAGTTGAGGCCGTTGTCGACTCAGTTCTGGTGGCCTGGCTCCGAGCTGGGATGCCATGATCCCTGTCGTACTCCTCCCGGCGGCGGATCCCGTTCTCATGTCGCCGTTCGCGTGAAGCATTGATGGAGCTTCGCGCGTCTCGGCGACTATTGATGGCGTGTCGTAGATCGTTCGGCGGGTGAGCAAGCGGTAGAAGATGGTTGGCCGCCTGGGTGAACAATCGTCGGTAGCCCTCGGCGTTGGGAGTCCGAGGGAGTCCATCAGCTATCCGAGCTAGTACTCCTCCGACTTCGCTCGGCATGTTCATGGCTCGGGCGAAGTCGGGGTTCAGGTTGCGCCCGAAGAATGGATTCTCCCGGCGTTGCCTTGCATCTTGCTCGGCTTGTTCCTGAGCCCGTCGGCGATCACGTCATCGAGAGTTCCTTCGTTCTCTGAAGACGCGTTCTTCCGGAGTTTCTCCTATCTCCGAGACCTCGTCTCGCGAGACAGGTTGCTCCGGATCCCGTTCTCCGGCCGCGTGATGTCGTCGAACGTTCCTGCGCCGGTTCCTCCGTTGGCGGGATTCTCGTTGAGGCGGTTCATCTCCGGGTGCGGTCGGCTCATCGTCGGAGACGGTGGGCGACTCCGCTCTCCCGATGAAGAGGACGTCAGGATAGAACGGTGCTGCTGTCGTGGCGACCTTCTTTCCGTTCTCCTTTGAGGGCGGAGGAACGGAAAGAACAACTTGCTTCCCCTTGGTCTCCTTTTTCCTCGCGATCTGTGTCCATTCTCTTATCGGGGAAGTAGACAGTGGAGTTCTCTGGGTCAGCGGGCCCTCGGCCTCCGACTTTCCGGAGACGATCTTTTTCCGGAGAGCTGGAGGTTGCGCTTCTCCGGCATTTTCGGAGTTTGTTGGAGGAGACTTCTTTTCCGGTGGATCCGCAATGCGGTGTAGAGTTCCCTTTTCGTCTGCTACGGATGAGATTGTTCCGAAGCAGAATACGGATCCGGGACGAAGGGTGATCTTGCTGTAGAAGGTGATGGCCATTGAGCTAGCTTGGATCGTCGACACACCCCCTACCTGGCGCGCCAGCTGTCGGTGTTTTGGGTCCGACCGCACACCCGGGGATGCCCCTCAAGGTGTTTTTAGGAGTAGGACGGTGTCGACGACTGTAGCAAAATGGTTCGTGCCAGATGCACGAGGGACATTGGACAATGTTTGCAGGTTCGGGCCGCTTAGAGACGCGTAACACCCTACGTCCTGGTGAGTATGCTTGGTGAACATGGTTACAAGAGAGCTCTCTGAATTGAGAATGCAGAGAGTTGATGTGGGTGGCTAAGTAATAGGGTCGATCGTTCTGAAGGGGTGCCCCCTAGGCCTTATATACTCGACCGTGGGGCAATACATCTGGATATGATAACAACGTGTAGCTAAAATATAGTGAACTGCTTGAGTTTATCTCCTCGTAGTTCTGCCGACTTATCCTCGCATGGCTCCGTTGCATGGGGGCTCCAACGCGGGAAAGTCGGATCTCTGTTGTGGTCACTCGCTCGACGTTGTGGGTCGTCCGGGTTTACACCAATCCGGCCTCGTGTCGATCTGCTTTGCTGGTTGTCTCTCCCCAGGCCCATGAAAGAATGACCTTACGATTTATTGGGCCCTTGGGCCTTTTGTGAGGTCTTTTACTCTTTCAGTGGACCCGGGGGATCTCTATCCCCCATAGCCCGGCCGACCGTTGGCTCACCGGACAGTCCGATGCACACCGGACAGTCCGGTGAATTATAGCCGTACGCCACCGATGAAATCCCGAGAGCAGCGAGTTCGCACGAGCCAGCCTGGCGCACCGGACACTGTCCGGTGCACCACCGGACAGTCCGGTGCTCCCAGACTGAGCAGAGTCTTGGCTGCTCGAGCCAAGACATTTCCAATTGGTCTTTTCCTGTTTCCAGCACTTAGACACAATACATTAGTCCATAAAACAATGTACTGAGTCTAGAAACATACCTTTTGACTTGATTTGCACTTTGTCCACCACCTTGCATACATTGACACTTAAGCACTTGTGTTGGACACTAAATCACCAAAACACTTAGAAATGGCCCAAGGGCTGTTGGGGACTTGTTCTCAAATGCTATGAGTTAAGAACAAGGCAACACAGAGAATATTAATCGATAAAGTCCTTCGTCCTTCGAAGCATTATTTCCCTTAGGATATAATGATTTTCGGACGAAGGCTATGAAGGACGTACTTTCATAGACATAGCGTACGATGACAGAGAACGAATCATAAAGAATACCAAGAATTACATAGATAATTATATCATTATCAATTTATGATTATTATAAAGAAACAGAAATAATATCAAATTACAAATGTACCTTCGGCTTGGAAGGAAATGAAAGTACAGGTGTGACGCACGAGCAAATGCCAAATCAGCGTGAACAGTACGGGGGTACTGTTCACCTATTTATAGGCACGGGACACAACCCATACAAAATTACATTCATGCCCTTTACATTTGATAATAATTCTATAGTAATCTATTGAGGTCTGGATAGCCTTTTCATCTTTAAGTCGGTTTCATTTTGTTGCTACCATGCCGAAGCTTTCCTGCTCACACCTTCGGCACTGTATCAACCTTCGTATTATTCTGGTCTGCTGTGATACCGACTTGAGTCCGAAGATACCTGTTCACACATTAAACTCCAGAAATACTGTTAAATCCTGTTTTTGAGGACCTTCGTAGGCCGAAGGCCCCCAACAAGGGCACATTTCCCTTTCAATCTCCCCCTTTTTGGTGATTAATGCCAACACAACATAAAGCAAGTAGATCAAGTGCAAAATCAATTCAAATAAGAACTCAAATTTGTTTTGAATCAAATTTGACATATATGGATCATTCTTTTGCCACCACTTGGTTTGTTTTTGCAAATCAACCTCAAATTCCTATCTCTAAGTCAAACACAGTTGTAGAGACATAAAGAGAGGTATTCCAAAAGAAATTGATCAAGGATTTCAAAAACTCCCCCTTTTCCCCATAATCAACACTTCTCCCCACGAGAGGCCAGCTTTTGACAAAAGAGACAATCAAAGAGTTTTGACAAACCAAAAGCTCTATTCTACTATTTTCAAAATCACTCAAGTGGTAGCTGATCCATTTATTGCTTTGGCCTTTATTTTCTCCCCCTTTGGCATCAAGCACCAAAACGGGATCAATCTTGGCCCTTTAACCTCATTGCCTCACCAAAATCTTCAACTAAGAGTAAAAAGGCAATAAGATCATAAAGATGAACTTGGAATAAGTTACCCTCTCATCGGAGTGCAGTGGAAGTCTTGCATGGTCCAAGTCCACCTTTTCCTTTTCAATCCTCCTTCGAGACTAAATCAAGCAAACTCAAGCACATGGTTAGTCTCAAAGGATCAAGTTGTAACACATCTCCCCCTAAACATGTGCATCACTTTTCAACGGACTTGTGAGGTCCAGGGAGTGTTTGTACAACTTGAGCACCATAACTAAGCAACAAAATGCATAAGGAACATGATCAAAGGCATAAACACATGTATGCTATAAATCAATCCAAGTTCCGCGAATCTAAGACATTTAGCTCACTACGCAACCTGCAAAAGGTCTTCTCATCTAGAGGCTTGGTAAAGATATCGGCTAGCTGGTTCTCGGTTCTAACATGAAACACTTCGATATCTCCCTTTTGCTGGTGGTCTCTCAAAAAGTGATGCCAGATGTCTATGTGCTTTGTGCGGCTGTGTTCAACAGGATTTTCCGCCATGCGGATGGCACTCTCATTATCACATAGGAGTGGGACTTTGCTCAGATTGTAGCCAAAGTCCTGGAGGGTTTGCCTCATCCAAAGTAGTTGTGCGCAACACTTTCCTGCGGCAACATACTCGGCCTCAGCGGTGGATAGGGCAACGGAGGTTTGTTTCTTAGAATTCCATGACACCAGGGACCTTCCTAAGAATTGGCACGTCCCCGATGTACTCTTCCTATCGACCTTACATCCAGCATAGTCGGAATCTGAATATCCAATCAAGTCAAAGGTAGACCCCTTTGGATACCAGAGCCCGAAGCAAGGCGTAGCAACTAAATATCTAAGGATTCTCTTCACCGCCACTAAGTGACACTCCTTAGGATCGGATTGAAATCTAGCACACATGCATACTCTAAGCATAATATCCGGTCTACTAGCACATAAGTAAAGTAACGACCCTATCATTGACCGGTATGCCTTTTGATCAACGGACTTACCTCCTTTGTTGAGGTCGGTGTGTCCGTCGGTCCCCATCGGAGTCTTTGTGGGCTTGGCATTCTTCATCCCAAACCGCTTCAGCAAGTCTTGCGTGTACTTCGTTTGAGAGATGAAGGTGCCGTCCTTGAGTTGCTTCACTTGGAACCCAAGGAAGTAGTTCAACTCGCCCATCATCGACATCTCGAATTTCTGCGTCATCACCCTGCTAAACTCTTCACAAGACTTTTTATTAGTAGAACCAAATATTATGTCATCGACATAAATTTGGCACACAAAAAGATCATCGTCACAAGTCTTAGTGAACAGAGTTGGATCGGCTTTCCCAACCTTGAAAGCATTAGCAATTAGAAAGTCTCTAAGGCATTCATACCATGCTCTTGGGGCTTGCTTAAGTCCATAGAGCGCCTTAGAGAGCTTACACACGTGGTCGGGGTACCGTTCATCCTCGAAGCCAGGGGGTTGCTCTACGTACACCTCCTCCTTGATTGGCCCGTTGAGGAAAGCGCTCTTCACATCCATTTGGAACAACCTGAAAGAATGGTGAGCGGCATATGCTAGCAAAATACGAATTGACTCTAGCCTAGCCACAGGAGCAAAAGTCTCCTCAAAGTCCAAACCTGCGACTTGGGCATAACCTTTTGCCACAAGTCGAGCCTTGTTCCTCGTCACCACTCTGTGCTCGTCTTGTTTGTTGCGGAACACCCACTTGGTTCCCACAACATTTTGCTTAGGGCGAGGCACCAGTGTCCAAACTTCATTCCTCTTGAAGTTGTTGAGCTCCTCTTGCATGGCCAACACCCAGTCCGGATCTAGCAAGGCCTCCTCTACCCTGAAAGGCTCAATAGAAGAGACAAAGGAGTAACGCTCACAAAAATTAACTAATCGAGACCGAGTAGTTACTCCCTTGCTTATGTCACCCAAAATCTGGTCGACGGGATGATCCCTTTGAATCATCGCTCGGACTTGAGTTGGAGGTGCCGGTTGTGCTTCTTCCTCCATTACTTGATCATCTTGTGCTCCCCTTGATCATACGCCTCCTTTTGATGAACCTGTTCATCGTCTTGAGTTGGGGGTTGCACCATTGTCAAGGAAGAGGATTGATCTTGCTCCTTTTGTTCCTGTGGTCGTACATCACCAATCGCCATGGTTCGTATAGCGGCCGTCGGAACATCTTCTTCATCTACATCATCAAGATCAACAACTTGCTCTCTTGGAGAGCCATTAGTTTCATCAAATACAACGTCGCTAGAGACTTCAACCAAACCCGATGATTTGTTGAAGACCCTATACGCCTTTGTATTTGAATCATAACCGAACAAAAACCCTTCTACAACTTTGGGAGCAAACTTAGAATTTCTACCCTTCTTCACTAGAATGTAGCATTTGCTCCCAAATACACGAAAGTAAGATACATTGGGTTTGTTACCGGTTAGAAGCTCATACGAAGTCTTCTTGAGGAGGCGGTGAAGGTAGACCCGGTTGATGGCGTGGCAAGCCGTGTTCATGGCTTCCGACCAAAAGCGCTCGGGGGTCTTGAACTCTCCAAGCATCGTCCTCGCCATATCTATAAGCGTCCTGTTCTTCCTCTCTACTACACCATTTTGCTGTGGTGTGTAGGGAGCGGAGAACTCGTGCTTGATCCCTTCCTCCTCAAGGTACTCCTCCACTTGTAGGTTCTTGAACTCGGACCCATTGTCGCTCCTTATCTTCTTCACCTTGAGCTCAAACTCGTTTTGAGCTCTCCTTAGAAAGCGCTTGAGGGTCCCTTGGGTTTCAGACTTATCCTGCAAAAAGAATACCCAAGTGAAGCGGGAAAAGTCATCAACAATAACTAAACCATACTTACTTCCTCCAATGCTTAGATAGGCGACAGGTCCGAAAAGGTCCATATGTAGCAGCTCCAGGGGCCTTGATGTGGTCATCACATTCTTGCTGTGATGTGCTCCTCCCACCTGTTTACCTGCTTGACACGCTGCACAAGGTCTATCTTTTTTCGAATTTCACGTTAGTTAAACCTATCACGTGTTCTCCCTTTAGAAGCTTGTGAAGGTTCTTCATCCCCACATGTGCTAAGCGGCGATGCCATAGCCAGCCCATGCTAGTCTTAGCAATTAAGCATGCATCTAGACCGGCCTCTTCTTTTGCAAAATCAACTAAGTAAAGTTTGTCGTCTAGTACACCCTTAAAAGCTAGTGAACCATCACACCTTCTAAAGACGGACACATCTACATTAGTGAATAGACAGTTATATCCCATATTGCATAATTGACTAACAGATAGCAAATTATATCCAAGAGACTCAACTAAAAACACATTAGAAATAGAGTGCTCATTTGATATTGCAATTTTGCCTAAGCCTTTCACCTTGCCTTGATTCCCATCACCGAATATGATTGAATCTTGGGGATCCTTGTTTTTGATGTAGGAGGTGAACATCTTCTTCTCCCCCGTCATATGGTTTGTGCATCCGCTATCGATAATCCAGCTTGAACCCCCGGATGCATAAACCTGCAAGGCAATTTTAGGCTTGGGTCTTAGGTACCCAACTCATGTTGGGTTCTGCAAGGTTAGCACAAATATCCTTAGGGACCCAAATGCAAGTTTTGTCTCCCTTGCATTTTGCCCCTAATTTTCTAGCAACTATTTTCCTATCCTTTCTACAAATAGCAAAGGAAGCATTTAAAGCATGATATATTGTAGAAGGTCCATTAACTTTCCTAGGAACATTAACAACATTTCTCCTAGGCATGTGAACAACATTTCTCCTAGACATATCTCTATCATGCTTATAGGAAGAACTAGAAGCAAACATGGCATGAGAATCATAAACATATGAATCAAAAGCATCATAACTTCTATTTGCATTTCTAGCATGTCTCCTATCATGATACATAAAAGCATGGTTCTTTTTAGTACTACTATCCATAGGGGCCTTTCCTTTCTCCTTGGCGGAGATAGGAGCCTTATGGCTTGTCAAGTTCTTGGCTTCCCTTTTGAAGCCAAGCCCATCCTTAATTGAGGGGTGTCTACCAACCGTGTAGGCATCCCTAGCAAATTTTAGTTTATCAAAATTACTCTTGCTAGTCTTAAGTTGGGCATTAAGACTAGCCACCTCGTCTTTTAATTTAGAAATGCAAGCTAGGTGTTTACTACAAGCATCAATGTTAATATCTTTACACCTAGTGCAAGTTACAACATTTTCTACACAAGAGTTAGATTTACTAGCGATCTCTAACTTAGCATTCAAATCATCATTAACACTTCTTAAATTAGCGATGGATTCATGACAAGTAGATAATTCACAAGAGAGCATTTCATTCCTTTTAATTTCTAGAGCAAGAGAATTTTGTGCACTAACAAATTTATCATGCTCCTCATATAAAAGATCCTCTTGTTTTTCTAGTAATCTATTATTGTCATTCAAAGCATCAATCAACTCATTAATCTTATCAATTTTAGATCTATCTAATCCCTTGAATAAGCATGAGTAATCTATCTCATCATCATCACTAGACTCATCCTCACTTGAAGAAGCATAAGTATTAGTATCATGAGTGCTTACCTTCTTCTCCCTTGCCATGAGACAAGTGTGATGCTCGTTGGGGAAGAGGGGTGACTTGTTGAAGGCGGTGGTGGCGAGTCCTTCGTTGTCGGAGTCGGACGTGAAGCAATCTGAATCCCACTCCTTTCCAATAGGTGCCTCGCCCTTTGCCTTCTTGTAATTCTTCTTCCTTTCCCACTTTCCACTCTTCTTTTCCTGGTCACTATCATTATCGGGACAATTAGCGATAAAGTGACCAATCTTACCACATTTGAAGCATGAGCGCTTCCCCTTCGTCTTGTTCTTGTTTGGATGCTCATTGCGACCCCTTAGCGCCGTCTTGAAGCGCTTGATGATGAGGGCCATCTCTTCATCATTAAGCCCGGCCGCCTCAATTTGTGCCACCTTGCTAGGTAGCGCCTCCTTGCTCCTCGTTGCTTTGAGAGCAATAGTTTGAGGCTCTTGGATTGGGCCATTCAATGCGTCATCCACGTATCTAGCTTCCTTGATCATCATCCGCCCACTTACGAACTTTCCAAGTATCTCCTCGGGCGTCATCTTGGTGTACCTAGGATTCTCACGAATATTGTTCACAAGATGAGGATCAAGGATATTAAAAGACCATAGCATTAGGCGGACGACGTCGTGGTCCGTCCATCGCGTGCTTCCATAGCTTCTTATCTTGTTGACAAGGGCTTTGAGTCGGTTGTACGTTTGGGTTGGCTCTTCTCCCCTTATCATCGCTAATCTCCCAAGTTCGCCCTCCACCAACTCCATCTTGGTGAGCATTGTGACGTCGTTCCCCTCATGAGAGATTTTGAGGGTGTCCCAAATTTGCTTGGCGTTATCCAAGCCGCTCACTTTGTGGTATTCATCCCTGCACAATGAAGCTAGAAGAACAGTAGTAGCTTGTGCATTTTTATGAATTTGCTCGTTAATGAACATGGGACTATCTGTACTATCAAAGTGCATTCCACTCTCTACAATCTCCTAGATACTAGGATGAAGAGAGAACAAGTGACTACAATACTAGGATGAAGAGAGAACAAGTGACTACGCATTTTGTGACTCCAAAATCCGTAGTCCTCTCCATCAAAATGAGGAGGTTTACCAAGTGGAATAGATAATAAATGAGCATTTGTACTTTGAGGAATATGAGAGTAATCAAAAGAAAAGTTCGAATTGACCGTTTTCTTTTTCTCGTAGTCGTTGTCGTCGTTGTCCTTTTGGGAAGAAGAGGACTCATCGCTGTCGTCGTAGTAGACGATCTCCTTGATTCGCCTTGTCTTCTTCTTCTTCCCATCTCTTCGTTTGTGACCCGAGCCCGAGTCGGTAGGCTTGTCATCCTTTGGCTCGTTGACGAAGGACTCCTTCTCCTTATCGTTGATCACGATTCCCTTCCCCTTAGGATCCATCTCTTCGGGCGGTTAGTCCCTTTCTTGAAGAGAACGGCTCTAATACCAATTGAGAGCACCTAGAGGGGGGGTGAATAGGTGATCCTATAAAACTTTAAACTTAAGCCACAAAACTTGGTTAGACGTTAGCACAGTAATCACCAAGTGGCTAGAGAGAAGTCTTAGCAAAACACAATAACCACAAGAGATCAATCACAGAGATGGCACATTGGTTTATCCCATGGTTCGGCCAAGACCAACGCTTGCCTACTCCACGTTGTGGCGTCCCAACGGACGAGGGTTGCAATCAACCCCTCTCAAGCGGTCCAAAGACCCACTTGAATACCACGATGTTTTGCTTTGCTTTTCTTAATCCCGTTCGCGAGGAATCTCCACAACTTGGAGTCTCTCGCCCTTACAAAGATGTTCACAAAGAAGCACGGAGTAAGGGAGGGATTAGCAACTCACACAAGTCACAAAGATCACATCAAATACGCACACACAAGACCCAGACTTAAGCTCAAAAGACTAGCACACTAGAATGGAGCTCAAATCACTAGAATGTCGAACAAGTGCGCAAGAATGGAGTGTGAGTGATCAAGAGTGCTCAAGGAATGCTTGGTTTTCTCCTCCATGCGCCTAGGGGTCCCTTTTATAGCCCCAAGGTAGCTAGGAGCCGTTGAGAGCAATCTGGGAAGGCAATTCTTGCCTTCTGTCGCCTGGCGCACCGGACAGTCCGGTGCACACCGGACACTGTCTGGTGCGGATTTCTTTCCTTCTGCGGCAGAGCCGACCGTTGGCGCCTGAGAGCCGTTGGCGCACCGGACAGTCCGGTGCCCCCTTCCGACCGTTGGCTCGGCCACGTGTCTTGCGCAGATCGCGCATCCGACCGTTGGCCCGGCCGACCATTGGCTCACCGGACAGTCCGGTGCACACCGGACAGTCCGGTGAATTATAGCCGTACGCCGCCGATGAAATCCCGAGAGCAGCGAGTTCGCATGAGCCAGCCTGGCACACCGGATACTGTCCGGTGCACCACCGGACACTGTCCGGTGCACCACCGGACAGTCCGGTGCTCCCAGACTGAGCAGAGTCTTGGCTGCTCGAGCCAAGACATTTCCAATTGGTCTTTTCCTATTTCCAGCACTTAGACACAATACATTAGTCCATAAAACAATGTACTGAGTCTAGAAACATACCTTTTGACTTGATTTGCACTTTGTCCACCACCTTGCATACATTGACACTTAAGCACTTGTGTTGGACACTAAATCACCAAAACACTTAGAAATGGCCCAAGGGCACATTTCCCTTTCAGGTACTCATAAAGCCCATATCTGGTAGAGAAAGCCGTCTTTGGAATATCACTGGCCCTGATTTTTATCTGATGATAGCCAGAGCGAAGGTCTATCTTGGAGAATACTTTGGCTCCCACCAACTGATCAAACAACACATCAATGCGGGCAACAAATACTTATTTTTGATGGTCACCGCATTGAGAGGGCGGTAGTCAACACACAACCTCAAACTCTCATCTTTCTTGTTCACGAATAAGGCGGGACATCCCCATGGAGAAGTACTTGGGCGAATGAATCCCTTATCCAACAATTCTTGTAACTGCTTTTTTAACTCCGCCAATTCCGCTGGAGGCATCCTATAAGGTCTCTTGGAAATAGGGGCAGTTCCGGGTTGCAATTCAATCGCGAACTCTATGTCTCTCTCGAGTGGCATCCCTGGTAATTCATCCAGAAAAACATCTGGGTAGTCACAGACTACTGGAATCCTTTCGACGGGTGACTCTATCAAGGTGAAGGCATAGGATCGGGTACAACCCTGGTTAGGCAAATATAATGTAGTCTCGCCACAAGTAGGGGATTGAATCTAAATGACCCTTGCTGCAATATCAAGTACTGCCTGATGCCTGGATAACCAGTCAGTTCCCAATATGATGTCCACACTATCCAAACCCAAGATGAAGAGGGTGATTCTAATCACAAGACTACCAAATTTTATAGGCACCTGCCTGTTGATTTGATAGGTGGCAACCCTGCCTCCTAGTGTTGAGATTGTAATACCCCCATTGGTGTGATGGAAAGGTAACTGGCATTTGGAACTAAATTTTGTACTGATAAAACTATGTGATGCACCAGAATCAAAAAGAATGATTGCAGGATAATTCAAAACGGAAAAGATACCAGTCATGACGGGTGCTCCCTCTGGAATGTCAGCCATGGTGGTGAAGTTTAGCCTGCCTTGCCTCACTTGCACCTTCTGCCTCTTGCCTTGGTTCTGATTGGAATTTTGTCCCTGCCTCTACTGGTTCCTGGGGCAATTCTTGGCATAGTGCCCAGTGTTACCACAAGTGAAACATCTGTTGTCATTGGCCTGACGGCACTGCTGCTGCTGTGGTTGATTGTTGTTCCTCTAAACTGGGAGCTGAGAGCGGTTGGGTGCCTGCTGTTGCTGCTGTGGTCGAATCACCCAACGTCCTTGCTGCTGCTGAGGTCCCATGTTCTGAGTGTCTGATACAATCCTGAAGCGTTGAGGCTGAGCTGAAGGTCCTGCCACAGGGGTCTTCCTATTCTTTTATGCTTGATGGGCGGTGATGCAGTCCTCCTGGGAAATGGCCATGTTGACTAACTCATTGTAGGTGTTTGCCCTGACTATGTTGAGACGGTCGCGGAGCTTAGTACTGAGGCCCCTCCTGAACCTGTCCCTCTTCTTCTCATAAGTGTCTGCATGGTATCCAGCATACTAACATAGGTCATTGAAGGCCTAAGCGTACTGCAACACTATACGATTCCCCTGAGTGAGTGCCAGAAACTCATTGAGCTTGCGGTCCATGATGCCTGCTGATATGTGATGTCCTCTGAAAGCTGCCTTGAATTCACCCCACTCCACCACATGGTCAATTGGCTGCATAGCGAGAAAGTAATCCCACCATGTCCGCGCGGGTCCGCGAAGCTGCTGGGTGGCGAACCTGACCTTAGCCACATCTGAACAAACTCCATTTAAGTAGTGGGAACTTGGATTCCACTACCCTGAGCCATACATCAGCATCAAGTGGATCCTCTGCCCGAGTGAACAGCGGCGGCTGAGTGCTGAGGAACTCCTGATAAGTGGCTGCTGCTAGGAGACGCTGATGGTGATCACCACCACCATAGTGCTGAGGTGGCGGCTGACGCTGAGCCAACTGACGCAGAATCTCATTCTGCTGCACCATCAACTCTTGCATGGTAGGAGGCGGTGGCGGTGGTGGAGGAATGCGCTCATTCTATCCACGACGCACCCTTCCTGCCATCTGAAAATTTAAGGATGCTTTCAATATCATACTTCTGATGTCAGGGTTCATACGTGGTGAAAGATTTGAAAGGGTAAAACCAATATTTTCTTGCATAATTCATAAAAGATACTACGTGGCATAAAACTTTTCTTCATAACTTAAAGCTGACATCATTCATCATCCATACTTCCAAAAGAGTTTGTTATGATTACATCAGTGACCCAAAAGACTCAACTCTGTCTAGCCTAGTAACCCAAGGGTGCAAAAGCTAAGCTAGCTTTGAGGAGTTCTACCGCCATACACTTCTAACTCTATCCATGTAACCTAGTGAGCAAACGAGGCAACACTCGACTCGGGGGAAGGTGGTCTCCCTGAGCCAGCAGTGTCCAAGCTGGATGCACGCTCCGGCTCCTCTCCTCCCTCGATGTCGACATCCTCGTTGGCCTCCATGTCCTGGATCTCCTGGTGGTGCATATCCAAATGTTGGTTAGCTTCCGCAAGTTGCTGTTGAGTGTTGATTAGCTGATCTTTGAGAACCTCAATGGTGTTCTCCCTCGTTCCCACTAGCTCCTCAAGCTCCTGGATCTCGTTGGTCATCTGTTCCACCTGCAGGTCCTTTTCCACCCTCTCAGTGTGCAGTTCTACCACAAGTTCCTCTCTGTTATCCAAGGTGATCTTGGTAGCCTCCAACAATGCCATTAGATGAGACATTGCCTCTCCTCGCATCACTTGCAGACGATACAGAGCATCCATGCATCGCACCATCAAGTGAGCAGTCTGCCCTGGGTAAAGAGCCCATATATCCTTGGCATGCTCCACTCGGTCTTTCCACATTGGGTCGTCCTCCTTTTCAGCAGGGAACAAGCCAATGGGATGAGTAGATAGCTCCAAGGGGTGAAAACCACAGAAGGTTGTCAGCCCTTGGAGAGCAATGGCCTCGATAGTATCCTCAGCCCGGTATCCAAAAGACTCAGAGTCCAACAAACGTCAGCCTAGCTATAAGGGATGAGGCTCCAGGGTCATCCTCACCCTACAGCGGGGCACCCGGTGCTTCTCGAACAGCTGCACCATGTACTGGGGAGGCGTCGTGTAACCGGCTCCCTGAAGTACCTCCCACAAGATACGGGGAAAACCCTCTCGCACAAGTCCGTCCGTGTGGGAATGTTCGTTCCCTCCATCCGAGGATCCGTGAGAAGTCATCTGTGTACGGTTAAGCGTAAGCAAAAAAAGAAAAAGAATTATAAAAGAAAAAAAGGATCAAGGCTTGGCCTATTGAAGGTCACGATAAGGTCACTAAATGTACTTAATCTTTCATTATCATGTATTTAAAATTCTTACCCAATTACCAAGTAGTTTAAGTAAGGATGCATGCATGCTTGTCCTAAACGACCTCATTTCAACTTAGAGGGAATAGGGAAGAACTCCCATCCCTTATAGTAGTCTGTAGGGCTTACTCAAATAGCCACCTAGCTACCCCTCTATTATCCTAAGGCTTCACGTCCTAGGTCTATCCTTATCGTCCTGACGATCTATCCAACATTAGTTTCTAACAAGTTTTACTTTTGAAAAGGATGGTATTTACAGTTTATTGATTCCTCTGTGGTGGTACGAGCTCTGATACCAGCTGTGGCGGAACCGCCCGAATTATTCCCACTTAAGTGCCTAAGTCCTACCTTAGAGGCTAGACCACACTTAAATAGGAATAACACGTCAGTCCCTCAGATCTAGTCCGACGAGACCACTAACAGGATCAAGTACCACGTACTCACTCGATGGTGAGGCACAGAGCAAATACAAAAAAGCATAAAACCATACATTAAGGAGTATTAAATTTATTACAACATCATCGGAGTTTTAGCAAAAGTAGTGATCATTGTTCGGAATGCAGCGGAATAAAACTAACGGTAAATAAACGGAGAGATGGGGAAGCCTATCCCATCACTCCTCATGCTCCTCCTCTGCCGAGGTAGGGTCCCACTCGACTGTCCAACCCGGTGGCAAGATGGACGGCCAAGTCACTCCAACAACCATGTCCTCCAAGGAACCTGTAAAAATTATGCCACAAGCAAGGCTGAGTATACTAATACTCAGCTAGACTTACCCGGTGTGAGGAGTCTACTCCTCTACCTCTAGACATGCAGCTATTTGGCTGAGGGGTTTGCTTTGCCAAAAGCACTAGCTGAGTCTAAAATCAAGTTTTAGCTTTTTCAAGTTTTAGTGTGACTCTCTTAAGACTAAATGTGTACCTATCTAATCATACATGGTATCAAACATTTAGCATTCAACATCTTTTGCCAACACATTTCCACTTGTTACTCAATGCAGTACAATGGATCAAGCAGTCTCATTAGTTGCGAGAAGCAGACGATTCGAATCAAGTTTTTATCCTTGCAAGGTAAACCTAAACACACCACGTGGCGAGGCACTCCGTCCCCACACATATCAACTATCCCCATCGATTCCCCGTCAGCAGAGAGGGGCTCACCGCCTTGGCGTACAATGCCTCACTGACCCCGACTGCCGTCGTGCAGTGACCGCACTTGTACCCACCATAACCAGAATGGGAGATCACGTCTCAGGTCGCTTGAGGAGGGCAATCCGCTGCCAGGTTCACTTAGGTACTAGGCTTACCGATTTACCATATTTCTTGGCATGTGTTTAGTACGTTCAAACGCTTGACATAGGTATCCGCACGTTAATCCTTATTCCAATTTCATCTCGTAGACCACGCATCTCCATGGATCCGTGTCCATAGACCATCATTATTCCGTTATCAAAATGGATACAACCAATTTCCTGACCTCGCGCGAGTGCTAGAAAAATCACCCGACTTCTACCGAGATCCCTAATTAGCGTAGCAGCTACTCAACCTAGCATACTAGTATCAATCTCAAAGGTATCATGAGTCATGCAACTAAGGTTCCAAACAACTCCTACACTTAAGTGCACATTATAAACCTACAAACAATAAGTGTAGTAAAATAGCATAATAAGTAGGTTATGCATAAAACCGGGGCTTGTCTTCCAAAGCTGGGGCAGGCAGGTCCTCGAGGACAGGCTCTGGTGCTGGATCCTGGGCTACCTCCTGAGCAACTCCTTACTCCAGCACGAGGATGTACTCCCCGTCAGCGAGATTACAATCTATCGAATGTAATGAATAAGATATTTGTATGCTATGATATGCAGAATTTAGTAACCATTATGCATAGTGAAGAAAAACTAAGTTGATAACTTAGGGTTTCCTTGTTATAAGAAGCTCTTAGTGGTTTATGCTTAGCAACCTAGGTTTGAGGTTTTGCTTAGAGGCAAACGTAGTGGATTAAGACTTGGATTGCCCCTTAAAGGTTTTAGTAGGAACTCAAGGGGTTTTGCTGGGTTGGTTACGGTAACATTAATCTCCACTACTAATTCCTCTTTTCATTTTCTATTTATGCTCTTAAGGTGGGTTTGAACTACAACAATGATTTCAAATTTTCCAAAAAATCTGTAAAACTTACAGTGGGTTAATATTGGTCACTGTAGTATGTCCTATAAATTTGAGGTCAAAAATAAATAGAATATGCCCTGGACAAAAATAACAAAAGTTGGGGCAGAGGGGTCACTTTGCACTACAACTCTCATCTAGGTGTGGGTTCTGTACTAAGAGTTATTTTTGCTGGTATTTATGGGTAATAACATGCTTCTGTGCCAAAAATTACAGAGGGTTACTTAGTGGTTATTTAGTTATGATTTTCTAAAGTTTAATGCCAAAAAGACACTTATAACTAACTTGCTATTTGAAAAATATCAAACAACAAAACTTGTATTTTTCCTAGGTTCTTCTTAGCACAAGAGCAGTCATTCCTAAGGTAGGGGTGTTTTCTCCTTAGGATTATTTTCTTATGACTTTTCAAAGTTTTCTCTGTTTTCCATGAATAAATGTGAGTGCAATTTCTTTTCACTGGACTATGGTTCAACAGATTTTTCTTGTGAACTACATCACTTAGGCAGGCTAAGAAAAGTATGGTTGCCCTCCGGTTTCCATTTTCAATCCCTTTTTCATTTTCCTAAGTTTGAGCATAAACAAGTTTTAGTGAATAAATCTTCCTTAACCTTGTATACTGGGGTGTTTATTAATTTTAACAGTGTAACTACTAGGTTAGTGTCTCCACTATTTTTCTCAACCCTGGTCTAACAACATTTCTATCTTTCTCTTTATTATTAAGTTTTGGGCAGTTTTCTTATTTAAATCAAAACCTAGAAAACATTACAGGAACCATGGGGTTTACTATTTGTGCTTGATAGTTTATATTTCACAAAGTCTAGCAAAATTGGTTTGACTAAATTTGGATGAGTATTCTTCAAGTTATGTATTTATCAAGTTCTCTGCAGTATTTAAAAGAAAAGTAAATTCGAAATGGGAAAAGAAAAACATATTTGTGCTGAAGTCCCTGGGTTTTCTTCCCCCTTTTCTCTCACAAATCAGCCCTCGGTCTACTATTCGCATGAGTCACTGACCTTACGCATAACCCTCTGAACTTATCCTATATCTAACCCACGATCCTTGGCTGGCTGGAATAGTAATCGGGGCAAAGATCACGTCGGCGAGGCTCACCGGCGGCAGTAGAGCTCCGGTGGGGTGGTCGGTGACGTCGGGGAGGTCACGGCGGTCACGTCGGTGTGCGGGTCAGCGTCGGAGGTGGCTCGAGCTCTGGCCACGAGCGCAGGCCGCGGAGGTCGTCGGCGGCACCTGCTCCGGCCAAACCACTGCGGTAGGGTTCAATCAAGGTGCACGAGGAGCTCCTCTGTGTGATGTAGAGGCTATGCGCGCAAGGAATCGAGAAATGGTTCAGTGGGTTACCCGGTCCACGTGCTCCGGCGGGGTTACGAACTCGGGCGAGCGTGATCGCACTATTCCGGTGGGGCTGGTCCTCGGCTCAAGCTTTGAAAAGCTTCATGGCCTCTCGAGTAAGCTATCCGAGGGCTCGGATCGAGCGAAGGTGGGTGGGAGTGGTTTGGCCACGGTGGGCGCCCTTGGGCGGCTCTGACGGGTCGCGGGGAGGTTGCCGGAGCTGTGGGCTGGCTCGGGAAAGCTAGGCGCGGTGCGGAGCGGGTGACAGGGAAGGTGGTCGTGCATGAGGGCGGGCTTTATAGCCACTCGCGGGCACGACATGGGTGTGGGCACGGGGGCGTTTGAGGGCGCGCGGGGGCGCGCGTGCGGGCGTGCTCTGGGCGCGTTCCCGAGTGCCTACCGACGTCGAACACGTGGTGGTTTGGTTCTGCCGGTGTTCAAAGGCCTGTTTGGTCGCCTTAGCGTGTAGATCTCAGCAAAAATCCCGTGTAAGATCTCTTCTCTGCACCATATCCTATCTTTTCCATGTGAGTTCCAAGCGAAGATATGGTCGGGGTTGAGAGATATTGTGGTGTGAAGTTGGCTCTGTCTGAGTTGTCCAGCCCGAGACAAAAACCATGTCAAGTCGTGTCAAACGACTTAGGGTTGGGTTCAAATTTTTCTAGGGTGTTCTAGGGGTCTTTAGGCGCCATTTTGTTAATTGGGCCCTATGGTTTTGAGGTTTGGAAAAATGTGAACATGTTTGATCTTCGAAAGAGGGCTGGTTTTGAAATTGAGAAAAATATGAATTTTCTTTTATGCCCTTCTCTTTGGTGACCTTTTTGGGTTTTTCTGAAGCCTTTTTGGGGTTACTATCTTACTATTTTTTTGTAGGGTATTAAGTGTACTACAACTTTTATAATTAGCCCAAGTCATGATAATGTGGTTTACATAGCCTTTTTGCTATACTCCCCTCTAGGGCTCCATTTGCCTAAAGGGATTTGAATTATGGTTTGAGCCATTCTCTCCTCTTTAGGTGCATGATAAGGCCAAAGCATGACTTATAAGATGGGTTACACCTACTTAGGATCTTGACCCCCATGTTTTGTGTCTTTTGCTCAAACTAAACCACATGTTATGATGGGTTCCATAGTGTAGGCTTGAGTGAAAACCCTAAGTAACACCTGTGGTGTTACAATGATGGCCGACAATCACATCTAATCGACATCTCTATCCACCATCGCATTATATAGAAATTATTTTTCTAAAGATAGTAGATTCACTAACCATAGTAAATGTGCACAAACTAACAATACTAAACACACATCATCATAATATGATAAGAGTCACTAAATATCATCTAAAACCAATCAGTGCAGTGACAACCCAGGGGTGGAGCGGTCGTTGGCGACAAATCTAGTCGGTGGTGGCCTGGAGCTCACCGACGAGGGGCCAGGGTGCGGGGAGGCTCTAGCGGCGGTGAATAGACGATGGAGAGGCGGTGGGGATGGCTGAGGACGGTCGGACAATAGGGGATGGGCGGCGATGATGGGGAGGCGGTGGGGATGGAGAGGAGGTGGTGCGATGACATGAATGGTGAGGAGGAGGCGGATGGGATGGGCGAGGACGATGGGGAGGCGGTCGGGATGTCCATCAGGGATGGCCATCAGTGATGGCACGATGGCTGTTACGGTGAGGAGGTGACTCAATGGCGTGGATGGAGTGGAGGCGGTGGCGGTGATGGGCGAGCACGATGGAGAGGTGGAGGGGATGGGCGAGAAAGAGGGTGGTGGCAGGGATGACCGCCGGCGATGGCATGACAGCGGAAATGCAAGGAGGCAGCGGCACGGGTTGGCAGAGGAGCGGGCGAGTGAATACAATGAGGTCGCGGGTGCGTTAGGGTCTAAGTTCTTAATTCTTGTCGAGTGCCCACGATCTAGCACTCGAAGAAATTTTTTGTTTTTTTGAAAATACTTTGCCGATTACCCCTAACAGGCACTGAGCAACCCACTATTTGTCGAGTGTCTCAATAGGACACTCGGCAAAGTTTATTTGTTTTTTTCTTTTCCCCCAACTTTTTCGTTCTTTGTTCCTACAATCTCTAGAAGTACATGTTCAATTTTGGTATATTTTTTAAAGTGTTTGCTATATCTATTAGATTTAGTACATTCAATTCAATTTCTTCGGATAATTCAAATTTGAACTACAAGTCACTCGAATAATACAAAAAAATGAATGCAAAAATGATATTCATGTTATTGAGCACGCGTTGTGGCCTTATTCAGGAATATACCAACAATTTTAAACATCATGTTCACGAAACATCGTCGTGAACTTGTGATCCAATTGTTTTGAAATTGTATAAAACACAAACAAAGTCAGAAAATCATGAAACTTATCGAGATGTCATGATATCATATATAGAGGTTGTGATAAAAAATTTGACAGTGTTTCGTAAAAGTTATCACATACGATAAGTATAAACATATGCGACCTTCACATGAAATCATGAAACATCTACGTAGATTCCTATGTTTCTACACATCATACGTGACAATTTTCATAAAACGCTGTCAAAATTTTATCACAGCCTCTACGTGTGATATCATGACATGTCAATAAGTTTCACGATTTTCTGATTTGTTTGTGTTTTATACAGTTTTAAAACAACTGGATCGCAAGTTTGCTGTCATGTTTCATGAGTATGGTGTTCGAAAATTCTGGTGTGTTCCTAAAATAGACAGTAACTTGTGCTAAATAATATGAATATCATTTTTGCATCCATTGTTTTACATTTTCGAGTGACTTGTAGTTCAAATCTGAATTATCAGAAGAAATTCAATTAAACAAACTAAATCTAATAGGTATATCAAACACTTTGATAATTGTGCCAAAATTGAACATGTAGGTTTGCATACTGTAGGAACACACCACAAAATGTTTGGTGGAAAAAAGAAAAACAAATATGCTTTGTCGAGTGTCAAAGAAAGACACTCGACAAAGCCTTACTTTGTCGAGTGCCCACAGGGGGACACTCGGCAAAGAAGTTAGTTTGCCAACTGTCAACACCGGACACTCGGCATAGTTAACGGTTGCTGATGACTATTTGCCAAGTGTCGTGTTTCACCGAGAGCTTGAGACTCGACAAAGCCATCTTTGCTGACTGTCAGTGTGTGCCGAGTGTTTTGCCCTCGGCAAAAGAGGTCAGTGCCGAGTGTCATTGTTCGCCGAGACCGGCACTCGGCAAATAAAGCTTGTTTTGCCAAGTGCCCAATAAATTGCCCTCGACGAAGAGTCGGGCACTCAACAAAGAGCCTAATTACGATAGTGATATATCAATTTTAACATACGCAAGTTAAGCAGAGTGGTTTGGTATAGATTTTAAACTAAATTTCACATCAAACAACTCTAACTTATTTAGAGTAATGTGGATACACATACATCCAACTTTGTCTTTCTTCTACCACCGAGCCCCACAACATTTAATCACGCTGGTCCAACTTTAGATTCATTTAGAAGTGCATGTATCATTTTTAGTATATGTAGGTTATTGTTGTTCGTATGGATATTAAACTGAATTCCATATTGTCGAAGAGAAAACTCTAGCTAGGTGGCGGAATGCACCCGCCTAATCCTAAGAACAGGGGGCAGCCTAGGGTTTGCCTGATGAGATGGATGAACACAAGAACACATGAGGGTTTAGAGTGGTTCAAGCTGCCATAGTGTAATACCCTAGTCCACTTGTTAGTTGTATTGATGAGAGCTTGAGAAAGCCTAGACTGGCTGGAGATGCCTCTGTGGGGATTCAAGTGAGAATGTCCCGTCCCCGAGTCCCTGGATGAGCTTGAGTCCAGTCTCCTCCTTGGCTATGCAAGTGCTCTCCCTTTTGTAGACTAAGGGGAGCACGTACAAGGAAGTTAGGCCCCGACAGGTGGGCCCAGGGATACAATAATATGAAGCGCGGAGCGTTTCATAGAGCTAGTGGGCTAAGGTCTTTATCCATGGTGGGAAGGAATCCTCTCTTGGTCACCGTGTAGGCTCCTCTAGCCAAACTCGTTTTCGCCACGTCTTGTCAGCGTGTGGGAGAAGGCTCTAACATAGGTTGCGGCGTAGGCTGGCTCGTCGACTTATGTAGGGGAGTAGGTGGGTGGTGTCATCCTGTCCCATCTGTCTATCATTGCATCTGGTGCTGTATCGGGAATAACAAGAGTCGTTATGGGAGTTACCCACGTGCGGCGCACTGGTTCAATGGTCTTCGCCTCAGTAACGTGCGGGTTATTGGCACACCCCAGGCCTTGTGGACTACACACGCTACTTGCAATTAATATGGGGCATACGCTACCTACCACTGGTGTGGACAGGTGCACATCCTGCCTTTATTTAATGCGGGTGGCCCTCACGTCCGAGGCCATCGTCAAGAAGTGTCTGGCAGCTTCCGTGATAAGCCTCAAGCCACAAGGCAGCACTGCACCTCCGCCTTGACGGAGAGTAGTGGTTGGGAATGCACGTAGACATGGCAGCTCTAGACCTCCCCTGACTAGGGGTTCGAAATGCGATTGTTGAGGTCCAAGTCCCATTTGTGATGGCTCAGACTTGTGGTGGCACTAGAAATCCCCTGGTCGGAGGTTCAAATAGCACACATAGGGGTTCAGGACCATCCCACAGGGATACAGCCCAAAATGTAGATGCCGAGCAATCTCACTGTCGAAGTGCGTGATGGCACTGGTGGCCCAGAGGCTAGTGGTCCCGCCAAGCCCAAACTCTAAGTTGGAGTAGACTGCTCATCATCCCAAGGCTTGGGTGGCCACAGGGGTCTCGCCTAGACCCAGCAGGAGTGTGTACCCATATTTGGGGTGACAACAGAGGCCCTAGGCCCACCTTGGGTGAGGTGGCAAACCCACATGTGGGGCCATACCTGCACCTTCCTCTAGACACATGTTGGTCATAAGCAGCAGCTTCGCATGTACGATCTCCATGCTGAGTGGTTTCCTTGGCGACACTTCACTATTGCTGCAAACATAAAATAGTTTGGCCCTCGCGTACATGTAGCCCGACTCGAAGACAAGAATTTCCCTCTACCGACCCTCTGGCATAAATGCTCTTTGGGAGGTAGTCCCAAATGTTTGAGGCTACCTTTTGACCAGAGAACCATTACTGAGTATGGTTTAGGATCAATGCTTAGTAGTGTGCCCTCGTGACCCTTACTTTGTTGCACTTAATCTGTCGAACCATGTAACTGAGCATTGCCGAGAAGAGTTTCGGGATCCGACCCTTAAATCTGGACATGGTTCGGACTTTTAGGGACCCAGTCCTAGGTACTAGGACAGTTGTTCTTGGGTGGTGGAGGGTGTAGGCTTACGGTACAGAACCAGGCTAAGCGGCTACTTAGCTCTGGATCATCCCCGAGAACATGGACTTTTCTCCTGGACCTAGTCTCCAGTAGTTCAATCCCTGTTCAACATTAAGGGGGTCACAAACTAAGTGCAAATCTAGTTACATAACTCAAACTTCATGATAACAACAGAAGCGAGAATCTTGAGTTGAGGTAGAAAGAATGTCATGCCTAGATTAAAAACATGGCAATGGAGTCGATACATAAGGATTAAACTGAGAGCAAATTCTTCCTTTATTACTGGATACATGAGATCTGTGCGATGAACACTAGAGACCGAGTTTATGAGGGCGGACTTCACCGAGCCGGACCAGGTTTATGAGGCCAGGCCTCACCGGTCTAGACCGCAGATAAATACTATAATACTACAAAGGAAGAGTTCATTCTCATGCTACCTTATGGGCAGAATGTACGGGGCCGACCTAACCATCCGAGCGATCATGAACGTCAAACTCGAAGGTCAAGCATCGACCCATACTACCTTGGCAATATTCGAGGGTGGAGCTTGACAGTGGCCGACGACGGATACCCCAAACGCCATGGAGCTTGGGTTGTGGCCGACGTGTTGGGTCTTAGCGTCGCAAAGCCTAGTAGTGGGTCTATGCAGCGGGCTACGTTGGTCTTGGTGCTGCCTTTGAAAGCCCACCGGTTGTGAATCATCTAGGCCCCTAGTGAAATTTTGGTAATTAATAACAACAATTTGTGGACTAACAATTCTTAGAGAAATAAGGATGCAGGTTGGACCACAGAGAAGAGAAAGTCTTGGAGACTTATAAACATTGGTTGTGGATCAGGTGAAGGCAAAGGTATAATATAGGTTTCATTTTTGCCAGTCACGAGGAGTTTAGAGAAGGAATTGACCAGATTTGTAGGCTAGATAGTCGTGTTATAAAGAGGGGTCAATGACTTTGGTCTGTGTAAAACATAGCGCCTCACAAAACATCTAGTGGTTGCATTTGCATGAGGACTAACATCGCTTCTGATTTCGAGAGTTAAAATCTTTTCTGAAGCGTGTTTAAAAAGTGACTAAGAAATGGGGGTCTCCGCGATGGCCACGACGATGGGTTTGTTACGGCCAGCAGAGAAATAGCGGATTTTGTTTATACCCGATACATCGAGGGGGGAAAGACCCTGACAATGTGGGCCCGTGCGGCACTAAAGACGCGTGGTGCTGATGTTGGCTGACAGACGGGGTCTACCTGGTAGCGCCCTAACCCCGTGAGAACCAGCTGGGCCGCACGAGAGAGCTTATTAAGGGGCTGGGGAGATTTGACCCAAGTGGCCGAGGAGAGGTCTTCTCTCTTTTTTTTCCTTTTTTTCCTTTTTTTCTTTTCTTCTTTTATCTTTTCTATTTTTCCTATTTTAAGTTCTCTACTTCCATATTCAAATTTGTTTTGTAAATGTCACACACATATTAAGTGCACAAACAAAGGTACCAACATGATGCAATATTTAATTTTATTTGCAGTTTATTAATTAAGTTGATTACTTAATCATGAGGATTGTCTAGGCTAACTAAATGAGAAAATTATGATCGCATGCAAACAATTACACACAGTCTTTCATTCCTCTAGAATTTAGGTGTAACAACGTTGGACCAGCGTATAGGTGTACATTCAGGCCGCCCGGCCCGGCCCGGCCCGGCCCAAGCCTGAAAAGGCCCGTAATGTTTGAATTTCGGGCCGGCCCGGCCCATGGGCCTAGCCCTCGGCCCACGGCCCGGCCCGTAATTGCTTAAACGTGCCGGGCTCATTTCGGGCGGCCCGAAATTATAAAAGCCCGAAATTCACATTATGGCCCAAAATTCAATTTTAGGCCCGAAATTCATTTTTGGCACAAAATTCACATTAGAGCCCTAAATTCAAAAAAAATAATAAAACAAATAAAAGATAAGACAAATAAATTTGAACAAACTCAAACTTAGTATTTGTATTAAAGTTACCACAGCTATGCAATGACTACCTCGTTTATAAATCATTTTGTTAGAAGGAAAAAGAGTATAATCAGCTCTATACAAAGTTCGTAAGTTCAGTTTATTGTCTAATGTTCATAACAAAAGCAATATTACATCACACGCTCTAATTCAAAGCTACAAAAAACATCTAACTAGCATTATCTCTAGCTTTGTGTTATTTATCAAGTATATGAAAGTGTGGAATGAAGTGTGGTTTTAATAAATATATGGGTCTGTTCGTGCCTCTATATGGGTCATTTCGTGCCTGCCTTAAACGAGCTGTGCTCGTGCCCGCCCATGGGTCGTGACCTCGGCCCAAACCCGGCCCGATATAACGGGCCGTGCCGGCCCGGCACTAAATTATTTCGGGTCGTGCCGTGTCTGAGTCGTGTTTTTTTCCGTGCTTCAGACCGGCCCACTAGACCCGGCTCAAATGTACACCTATAGACCAGCGTGGGTCCTAGCGAGATTCCAAATCTCCTACGCGCGCGGCCACAGCGTGCGTGTTTTTCTTGCAAACTGTTGGGTGGTCCAGCCAGTACGTGGCCCGCGTGTCTCACGGCATTTACCGATTGGTTTATGCATGTGCAAATAGATGCTTCGCAGCAACACGCAGCAGAACACTATAAATACAAC
This sequence comes from Zea mays, assembly GCF_902167145.1. Taxonomy (NCBI): domain Eukaryota; kingdom Viridiplantae; phylum Streptophyta; class Magnoliopsida; order Poales; family Poaceae; genus Zea; species Zea mays. The sequence continues at coordinate 66,379,881 of NC_050096.1, read as the reverse complement.
ACAAGGTTCATTCGTCTCTGCACCCACAAACCCAGTTATATAGCTAGCAATCGAGAGAAAGCCAACTAGCAGTGTATAATACGTGGGCACGCACGAATACGATGGCACTCATGCAAGAGAGCAGTAGCCAGGACCAGGACATGCTCCAAGCTCACGACGAGCTCTTGCACCATTCCTTGTGCTTCGCCAAATCGCTCGCGCTCACCGTGGCGCTGGACCTCCGCATCCCAGACGCCATCCACCACCACGGCGGCGGCGCCACCCTTCTCCAGATCATCGCGGAGACTGGGCTCCACCCAAGCAAGCTTCGCGCCCTAGGCCGCCTCATGCGCGTGCTCACCGTCACGGGCACCTTCAGCGTCCAGCAACCACCAGCCGGTAGTGACGACGACGAAGCTGTCGTCGTCTACAGGCTGACAGCAGCCTCCCGCTTCCTCGTCAGCGACGAGGTGAGCACGGCAACAACCTTGGCTCCCTTTGTGAGCCTGGCGCTCCAGCCTATCGCTGCCTCTCCGCACGCCCTAGGCATCTGCGCGTGGTTTCGGCAGGAGCAGCACGAGCCGTCCCCGTATGGCCTGGCATTCCGCCAGACCCCAACGCTCTGGGAACATGCTGACGACGTAAACGCCTTACTGAACAAAGGCATGGTGGCGGACAGCCGCTTCCTGATGCCAATTGTGCTCAGGCAGTGCGGCGAGATGTTTCGTGGCATCAACTCATTGGTTGACGTCGGTGGTGGGCATGGTGGCGCCGCCGCCGCCATCGCCGCTGCCTTCCCGCCACTACAGGAGAAGCCTAAAATTTCGTGGGCCGGTATATTTTCGTCGGTCGGCCCACGAAAATAAGGAAGTTATTTTCGTCGGCCTAGTGGCCGACGAATATAATACGTATTTTCGTAGGCCTATTAATATTTTCGTCGGCAGGCCGACGAAAATACGGAAATTATTTTCGTAGGCCGACGAAAATAAGCTATATTTTCGTGGGCCGAGGCCAAACCGACGAAAATACGTCGTTGACCGACCACTATTTTCGTCGGCCTCACTGAGGCCGACGAAAATAGTGGCCCTACATCGTCGGGCCCAGCCTTCTCTCGCTCGTTTCAAACGGTTCTCACCACCGCGCCGCCGCACGCCTTACCCCGCCCACGCCGCCGCCGCCGAGCCCCACGCCGCCCAAGGTCCCGCGCCGCCCGGCCCCCACGACGCCGCCGCGCAGCCCGGCCCCCAGGACGCCGCCGTGCCGCCCCGCGCCGCCGCACGCCGCCCCCCGCCCACGCCGCCGCCGCCGCACGCCGCCCCCCGCCCACGCCACCGCCGCCGAGCCCCACGCCGCCCAAGGTCCCGCGCCGCCCGGCCCCCACGACGCCGCCGCGTAGCCCGGCCCCCAGGACGCCGCCGTGCCGCCCGGCCCCCACGACGCCGCCGCGCCGCCCGGCAGAGCTTCCGCGCCCCTCGCCGCCGCGCAGAGCTCCCGCGCCCCCACGACGCCGCCTGCACCCCTGCACGCCGCCCGCAGAGCTCCCGCGCCCCCACGACGCCGTTGCACGCCTGCACGCCGCCCCTGCAACCGCGCCCCTCGCCGCCCGCCCCTGCACGCCGCGCCCCTCACCCCTGCACGCCTGCCGAGCACCACGCCCGCCCCGCCGAGCCCCACGTCGCCGCACACCGCACGCAGCCCGCGCGTCCTCACCCGCCCGCGAAGAAGAGAGCCCGTCGTCCGCGAAGGGAGCCCGTGGCCGCCGTCGCGAAGAAGAGAGCCCGTCGTTCGTCCACGCCGCGCTCGCCGTTCGTCCACGCCGCCCTCGTTCACCGCGGTGAGCCTCCCCGTATATAATATTGTTTGTAAGATTGTTATCACACCATATTTGATGCTCATGGCGGTTGTGGCGGTCGTGGCGTGCCGTGGCGTGCCGTGCGCGTGCCGTGGCGGCCGTGACGAGCCTCTGTCTTATGGTTGTGCCATTGGCGTATAGGGCACTTCTATCTTATGGTTGTGTCGTTGCATTCTTTGTCTAATCCTCAATGTGATCGGAGGGTGATGTCTTTTGTTTAATCTCCGAGATATTTTTTAATGTTTATAGTTTAGTTTTAATCGTTAACCATAGCGAACCGTATGCGTCACCCGTTCGGGAACGGCGAACGTCACATTGGCTTGTGAGGTTCGCCGTTCCGGAATTGTCCACGTATTTTGGACAGCCTGAGAGTGTAGGCCGATGCTTGTGATTTGTGACATGTGCCTTATGATTGACGCGGAATTTCGGTTGTGTAACCCAGTTGTTCTCCAACACACCATGTTCAGGCGTGTGCTTGGAGAGCAGCGAGGTTATGCTGCCGAAATTTCGCGGCAATCGTAGGATACATGTCACAAATCACAAGCATCGGCCTACACTCTTGGGTGGGTTTAGGGCCTTTACCTAATAGGGAGTTCACCTAAGCCACGGACGATCGTTGATGTTCTTTGTGTTTTGTTTAGCCTTTGAAATGGACGGTGATCGGAGGGTGATGTATGACGGGTGGAGAAAGGATGGGGCACATTCGAATGAATGGATGGGTGTAACAAAGGCTTTTCTTGAGCACGCTTTCAAAGATGCAACTGGTCGTCTAGTGAAGTGTCCTTGCAATCGCTGCGAGAACAAGTGGCCTCAGAAGAAGGAAGAAATGGAGAAACACCTTTGCAAAAGTGGGTTTATGCCGAACTACCTTGTATGGTACCGGCATGGAGAGTCTATTAAACACGTTGACGCGGAGGTGGAACTTGATGACGATCATGATAGGATGGACGACATGTTGCATGATCTTGGTAGGGATGTTGAAATGAACGCTGAGGAGCCGGGGCAGCTTCCACGCGATGCTCAGGAATTCTTCAGGCTACTCGCCGCGGGGGAAGAGAGACTGCACGAGCACACTCAGATGTCAGTTCTTGGGACTCTCACAAGACTAATGGCGATAAAGTCGAAGCACAACATTTCAAACAGTGCTTACAACGACATCGTCCAACTGATGGGCGAGGTTCTCCCGGAGAATCATAAGTTGCCAAAGAATATGTACTTCGCAAAGAAGATGTTGGCTGGTCTTGGGATGACATATGAGAAGATCGACGTGTGTCCCAACAGTTGCATGCTATTCTTTGAGGAGGATGACAAGCTGGACCGTTGTAAGCATTGTGAAGCTTCTAGATATGTCGAGGTGACAAATGATGAGGGTGAATTGGTAGTTACGAAGGTCGCAGCTAAGCAACTTCGTCGGTTGCCCATCATTCCTCGGCTTTCAAGGTTGTTCCTCAACAAGGAAATAGCTCTGCATATGACATGGCCAAAGAATGGTGTACGTCTCGTCACTGATCCAGACATAATGGTCCATCCGTCGGACGGTGATGCGTGGAAGGCAATTGACGAGTTTGATCCCGAATTTGCAAACGACCCTAGGAGTGTACGGCTTGGTCTATCGACGGACGGATTCACACCTTTCAATACCAGTGCAAGCCCTTACTCGTGTTGGCCTGTCTTCATTGTGCCATATAATCTTCCTCCTGAGGTCAAAGCGCAAACGACCTGTCGTCGTTAGAAGATCAGTAAGGATCCAACGAAATCAAGAGCGTATGAATAAACAACGAGCCGAAGAAGCATCATCGGATGCGGATGACTTTTGATTAGTATGTTTCTTTTATTTAATCAATTAAGCTATGTATTCCAATTTTCACATTATTAATTTTCATATTATTTGTTTCATATACTGTGGTTTGACATTAATTTATCTACAGTTGAACATGTTCAAGCATAGGAGATCGAGGAAGAGTGGGGGCAGCGCGGCCAGCGAGGACAGCTCGGGGCAGTGGGCTTTTTCAGGGCACCTCACAGAGCCGACAGAGGCAGCAGCAACTTCTCGACTGTCTAGATGAAGTGCATGGTGAGGAGGGTGAGCAGGAGGCTCCTCAGCAGGATGCTCATGTGCAGGGTGAGGAGGGTGAGCAAGATGAGGAGGGTGAGCAGGATGAGGAGGTTGACCCTATGGGGGCAGGCAGCGCGGGCGACGCGTCAGATGGTTCTACATCCTTCAGGTATTATTATGCATATTAGTTTAATTGATATTAATTTTAAATCATTTCATCATATTTAATTTACTTGTATACTTAGGTATAAGAAGAGCAATGCGCTTGGTCCGAGGCCTGCTGAGAGGAGGCTCATCCGGCCGCATGGAGAATGGTGGGGCTTATTTCTGTTGTGTTAATTTTTTAATATGAACGTGATTGCACTGGTTTACTTGTTTTATTAATGTTTGTAGGTCATGGGAAGACTTGACTTGGGACGGTACAGGCAGACGTCCCAAGGTGAACGCGGTGTTGGGTAGCCTCTGTCGCTTCTACTACCCTGGCATGGTGGAGCTCAATGGCGAGAGGTTCGCGGCTATGCAGTGGGCCGACTGGGGTCTGAAGGACTATGTCCAGCCAGGGGAAAGCAGTAGCGGAGGGGGAAGTTCAGAACAAAAACCAAGGACTTGTCAGGTGGCTGTGTGGGACGAGTTCTGGGTGAGTTTACTTTCGTATATAAGCAATTCACTGCATTATTGCTTCTCCTAATCTTACTTTAACTTAACTTCTCCATTGATATGTAGGGGAGGTTCCAATTGCCGGATGACATCGAGGCGGATCAGGCTCAGTGGGCACGTGTGAAGAGACACTTTCGGAAGTGCGCTGATAAGGTCATCAAGGATGCCATGTACAATGCTCGCATCGCGGCCGTCAACTACTACTACAAGAAGATAAAGGGGCAGAAAATGAGCAAAGCATTAGGGGCCAATGAGATCTACCTCACAGAGGAGCAGTACTTGGAGAGCGTTGTGGATTGGCTGGCGAAGGACATGGAAGCCTGGAGGTGGTTGGCTAAGAGATGGGCGTCGCCTGAGTGGATTGCAGAGTCCAACAAGCACCGTGCCAACCGTGGCACTGAAGGACCGGGGCATAGGTACGGCGCCGATGGACACCTTGGTACCGCACGCCGCATGGTAAGTGTATAAATCAAACTTGTATGTTACATCTATTACAATTCTATGGTTTAACTCTTCTTTTTCATGCAGGAAGCTGAAAGTGGAGTTGCTCCAAGTTTTATGGAGGTTTACGTCCGTGGTCACCGTGGGCCTGATCCAGCGAACCCTGATGAGCTATGCAGCGAGGCGGCAAGGGAGAAAATGGTAAACAAGTTTGTATTTACGAATTAAATTGCATGATTTGTGTCTAACTCCAACTCTAACTTTCTTTGCAGAATGCATATGGGGAGGAAATGACTCAACGCCATGGGCCTGATTTCGACTGGATGCATTCAGACTTAGATGCCTCGGCGTTGTACCACAGTGGTGGGGGTAGAAAGCATGGCAGGTGAGGTGGTTGTCTTTGATTCGACAATTTCATTAACAAGAATGTGTCCACTTAATGGCTCAACTATGTGTATCATGCAGGTTTGCCTTTGGCACCGGCGTTGTGGAGTACAACAGGACCATAGGTCAAGGGAAGGCATCGTCTTCGGCAGGGAGTTCTCGCTCCAAGTCTGCTCGAGAGGCTCAGCTGGAGGAGGAGACTCGGGCAGCACAGGAGCAGGCTCGACTCGCACAGGAGCAGGCTCGAGCAGCGCAGGAGCAGGTCGGACAGCTGACGCAGTATATGACTTCTTATTTTCAGGTAATTCGTCTATCTCATCACGTGTCATTGAATTCAATGTATAGTGTTGCGATTCTAACGTTTCATCCATTTGCAGGAAATGACTACTCGACTCGGCCCTGATATGAACTTGCCCGCTTTTCGCCCTCCCCAGGTAACACTATCTGAACACTTCAATTCCATAGCAACTCTTTTTTTATTATCAAAAATGGATCGCAGGCACAAGGATGGGGACAATGGCCAGGACAAGCTCCAGCGTCGCAGCCACAGTGGACCGGTGTTGGGTGGACGCAGGCACCTCCAGGCACTTGGACGCCTCCACCACCCCAAGGATCGCAGCCATTTCAAGCGTGGATGGCACCGCCACCGACGGGGTGGGTGCCACCACCTCAGGGGTGGCCAGCACAACAGTACCCGTGGATGCATGCACAGCCTCCTTATCACCATGGATCACAGGTGACGTTCCATGTTTAGTTTTATGCAAATAGTGACCAAACATAGCCAGTATAGGTATAGGGATAGCAAAACACAGCCTTATTTGAATGATTGATGAATTGCAGGGTTCAGCGTCACATGCTCAGGAGGGTGCTGTCAACGTCCACGACTTCCTCGTCCATGGTTCTGGAGGGAGTGGCCACCTTCCTGGTGGTGGAGGAGGGAGTGGCCAAAACTCTCATAGCCCGCAGGAGTGATTAGTGAGTAGTGAGTTTGTTTGAAACTATGGACTTATGGTATTGAAACTATGTATGGACTATGGACTATGGACTATTTGTATATGTGAATGTGTTTTGTGATATGTATATGTCAATGTGTTTTGTGATATGTATATGTGAATGTGTTTTGTGAATTATGTATTTTGATTGTGAATCTGTATATATGTGAATTGTGATATTGTGTATTTTGCTGTGAATTATTAATAGGTGCAGAAAAATCTGTTTTGGGGGGGGAACCATCAATTTTCGTCGGCCTCGGTGGTGGCCGACGAAAATATCCTGGGAACATATTTTCGTCGGCCATCAGCGGGCCGACGAAAATAGCCTGGGCGTATTTTCGTCGGCTTTCCCAAGGCCGACGAAAATAGTCAGTCCGACCAATTATTTTCGTCGGCCTCGGGAAAGCCGACGAAAATAGGTATTTTTCGTCGGTACCGACGGAAATAGGTGCCTATTTTCGTCGAACTTATTTTCGGCGGCTATTTTCGTCGGTCTGCCGACGAAAATAGTCTATTTTCGTCGGTTTAGGCTTATTTTCGTGGGCTTTTGGCCCACGAAAATTTACGTGTTTCCTGTAGTGCGCACGTCAAGTGCAGCGTGCTTGACCTCCCGCACGTTGTCGCCGGTGCTCCATCTGATGGCAACGTGCACTTCGTCGCAGGAAATATGTTTGAGAGTATTCCACCTGCAACCGCTGTTTTCCTCAAGGTACCATCCGTCGTCACTGCTGACTGCTAGCTCCCTCCTCCATTTCTCGTTGTATTTGCATTCTGAGATCCTTGTCAAACTTCAATTTTGACTATCCTTTTCTCTTGTCTTGGACAACTTGAGATTGTATTTTACAGTAAAGATATCTATGACAGGAACATGTGTAGTATAAAAATATATTTTATGGTACATTAGTGATACTAATTTAGCATCATAAAATACCAATGCTATATATTTTAGTAAATTTAACCAAACATAAAATGACAACTCTATAATTGAATTCAGATTATATTTTGTACGTAGGGGGGTCTAGATTTTTGTATAAACTTTTAGATGTAAATGTGATGCGTGCTATTATCATTGAATCCAAACACCAATAAGGACCCTTTTCTTCATTATCTTTCAATTAATTAATTTACTGAAATCTCTCTATGACAGAAAACTCTACATGACTGGGGTGACGATGAGTGTGTCAAGATATTGAAGAACTGCAAGCAAGCCATACCTCCACGGGATGCAGGTGGGAAGGTAATAATCTTGGACGTGGTAGTTGGATATAAACAGTCAAACATAAAGCATCAAGAGACACAAGTTATGTTCGATTTGTATATGATGGCCGTTAACGGAGTTGAGCGTGACGAGCAAGAGTGGAAGAAGATCTTCGCTGAAGCCGGATTCAAAGACTACAAAATTCTACCCGTCATTGGTGACGTGTCGGTCATCATCGAGGTCTATCCTTGAATGCTTTATTTGTGAATAATAAAGGGCGCCTAATTCATAATAAACCTAGGATTGTGAAGGCGCTGGTAGTACATTAAGAATTGTTCCTTTTTATTACCATGTGCTTGAACCTTTGGACAATTTGTAATATGAGAAGGTGAGCAATTGTGTTTTGTTAACATGCATGGTCTCTTGCATTGGTACGTGGTGCGCATTCTACGTGATGCAAAACGCTATGTGGTGCACGTTGGGCCGGTAGACATCTCTACTACGCGTCTACGCCGCCCTGGCCTTAATAGGGCAACATGCATGGAATGATGGAAGCCTTTGAATTCTTGTGTCGTGGCAGCAAATAGTGTTTGAGTTGCAGCTTTTGGATCTAGCTTTTCTAAAAAAGTTGCTGCTAGGCCTTTGACACTGAGAAGAAAAAGATAGCTTTTCGATAATGTTTTTAGCTTTCTAAACTCAGGAAGCTACATAAAACCTATAAAACCAGGCTGCTTCTCTTATCTGAGCTTTTGGCTTTCCAGAAGCTAAACTAAAAACCTAGCGGTTTGCATCAGTTTCCCGCTTTTTTCTACACGTACGGTAGGAAGCTGGCCTCAAACAAAAATGACAGTCCACTTGAACAACAAATTCCATATTTCACTCATAATCTCATTTTTTATTTTAGATTTCTCTCTACAAACAGTGTATATACAGTGTTATACATACCCACATATATATACCTCGTTGCTGGAGTTGGCCTCAGCCAACCAAATCTGGGGTCCGGGTCCGGGCTGCTAGATTTGCTCAGTCGCGTCGCGTGCAACGCGTGCCTCCAGAGCGCTCGCGTCCGTGACCAGACGAGGGCCCGCGGCTTTGGAGCCTTGCACGCGGAGGACGAGGTGTTGCAGTTCCAGTGGGATTTTACTTTCGCCCGCGCGCGGGGGCGAAGTGGTACCGTGGGGCCCGATGGCAGCTCCACAGGAAAAAGGGCAAAGGTAGACAGGCGTGGTCCACGCATGTCACATGGTGCAGTGAGTGTTCAGCGGTCGGTCAGGGTCAGGGTCAGGGTCAGGGACAGGGTCAGGGAGTTGGCGTGGGCGTCTGCGGTCTCCCATCGGGGGCGCGGATCGCAACGTGAGATGGCTGCTGCAATTTACTCCTATTTGCCAGTGAAAGAAACAGTCATGAGAGTAAATAGTCGAATGAGTTTGTATTGTTTTACGGTATATACATGACCATCTCCACTATAGTTTCTAAATATTGCCCTATTTTAGGGCTCGAAACCACAAAACACTCCTCCAACAATAGTTCTATTTTATAAATATTCATTAAACGATGATTATACTAGAGTTATATCCTCGTTTTCTCCTAACCTCCAACCATTTATTTCCTAATAACATAATTTATTTTTTAAATAGCATTATTTAAGGTCTAACCGTTGGAGTAGAAATTTCTTTTGTGGCACTAAACACTCTAAATACGGTCCTATTTCAATTTTTAGAACTCTATTTTAGAGTTTATTGTTGAAGATGCTCTAAAGGAACAAACCAGTTTTGAGAACACGTCGGTTTCGTCCATATGCACACAACATAGCTGTGAGGAAACTTTCTCTTCCAAAGGCCCTTAAAACACTAATCTAACAGTTACTTTCTAGCATGTTCTAAGTGAGGAAGGGTACGGAGAACACCTTCGGATGAACCCAACACAAATGCAAAGACTAAGGTATAAGCTTCGTTTCGATAACACGTGTACGTGATGGGTGAGCAAGCCAAGGCCATAAGAAGTCCACATGTTCAGCAAGGCAGCTATAGAAAAAGACAACACTACCCTCTATGTATTCGCTATTTCAAATGTATAAGCTTGAAGGCACAATTGTAATTTTACCGAAGTTGTATCATGCGACTATAAATAGAGGAACAGTGTCATGCATTGTTCACACTTTTTTGCTAGAGAGGGAGATCGCTCTGTCTACGAAGTTGTATTTCTCTCATCTTCCTCTGTAACTTCGCGCAGCTGAAGGTATACATGTAATCTTTTGTTAAATAATAAAAGAGGAGAGAGAATAACATCTTATGAGGTTGGATTGTGTAGTTTACCTTTTATATTGTGCATAGTTCATTATTAATATCTTTTACTTTCTTCCTCATTCACTTTCCATTTCTTCGTCCTTCAATAAACCTTCTCTCCGAGAAAGAAGAAATAAAGGATGAAGATGAAGCTCAATTTAACTGTGTTGCCTTGTTTTTGTACCCTAAAGGGATCAAAAGAAAGTGACCAACAATGGCCTTTACATCTTACGACACACGATGTGGGCGTCGTAGAATGCAAGACGGTCTCCACCAACGTCTGCTAAATTTCATCCTCTAAATTAATATTCCTATTATTTAAATTATACTCTAAAAGATTTCTTTTTCTATATCTTCTTCATCTCTAGCAACATCTTCTAAATTTGGTTCTCTATATCTACAATATTACTAGATATATGTATCTACAGGCACGTGCCAAAGAAATGTTTATTAAATATTTATAGACTGCTTGTCGTACGGACGGAGGACAGTTGCCACATTTAGCGTGTAGAAGGTGAACAACAAATCTTAGAGGATGCAATAGAGGTCGTTGTTGGGTGAGTAAAGTATGGGAATGAACACTAAATTTAGAGTTTAGGTCCACTTACGGTATATTGCTGAAGAGAGACTAAGAGGAACTACCATGTAACGATTGTACGAGATTGTTTACTACCATAATACTTTCCCTTAGGGATTGTTCGTTTGTGCTGCAATTCATCCAAGAATCATTCCAGCTCATCAAAGCTTATATAAATCAGTCACGCAATTCAGCTAGGAATCGTTCCGAGTGATAGTTCCCTAGTGTCGGTGTTTTGCGCTACTGGCACCTTGTTACTCAAAGCTCGTAGTAGGGGTTACAAGCGGGCGAGAGAGGGAGGATCTCACACGTCTCTTGTGCGTGGGTGGACCTAAACACTAAAGGACAGTAGTTCTAAGCTAAGCCTTGGATGTCATGGTAGCTCACGCCTTGGCTCTAGCCTTCGAGTCTTTTGGTTTTGTCGAGTGTGTGTGTCTGTCGTCTCGGGTGCATCTCTTCTTTGCATATGTGCCTCCCTCGTGTTCTGGCCGACCTCTCCCTTTTATAGGCCAAGGTGGGGTCAGCTATCGGTAGCTTCCCAAGGAAGGAGCTACTGCGCTGTGGTAAAATAGGACGTCTTACCCTGGTAAGGTCGTGTTTATCCATGCATGCCCTGGTCGTCTGGGCTTCCCTGGTCGTACTTTTTATGACATGTAGTGTGGGCGGTGAAGGGTCCCAGAGTCATCATTGTTGCCTCTATGCCGTGCGACCCCTTGCTGTCGTAGCCTGGGTCTCGGCACGCTCGTCGTGTTGTGGGGCGTGGAGGTGGCTAGCGCACTCAGGCTTCGGCTTTATAGATCATGAGTGGGTCGCATGCCTAGGGGTCCATAGGTTATGAGTGGTAAGTGGACCGACTCACCCTCTGTGGCTCAACGCCAGGAGTAGTTAATGTGGCACAAAGGGTCAGTCCAGATCATGTGTGAAATCCACTCGAGTGGCTTCCCCTCGATCCACCCGACCCCCCTTTCGGCTCCACCTCGCTCGACCCTCGGCTCAGTGCCTCGGGTTTATCCAGAGGCGGGTCCATCTGGAGTGGACCTTTCTCACGCCTTCCTACTCACTAGTGGGCCCTGGGAGGCCCATGGATCATTTCTCCAACAGTAGCCCTCGAACCCCCGAGGGGAGAGTGTCTCCCCTTGGGGCTTTTCCCAGGTAGGGCGTCGCTCACCCCAACCTTCTCAGTGTTCACACCCTCAGGAGACGGTATGTCCTAATTTAGGATTCCTCTGAGGCGGTCGTTATGTTTCTCGTTATAAGTGAGGGTGAGCGCCCACTTGTAAACATCCCATAATTGCTTGCTTTCCATTTCGCACCTCGAATGGGTTTTGATGGCGAGTTGATTGGCGGATCACGAGTCGGGAGGGAGTCGTGCTACGTTGGATTAGGGTGAGACTCTTCCTCGTCCGAGTATCACCCTTTACTATCTCTCTCTCGGTGATTCGGGCGCATGCCTTCCTTGTTGTAGGGTGCCCTTGCTTCCATCGTCCGAGAGGCATCACCCTCCATGGAGTCGTTGTGGCCAGGCCCGCTGGCTCCTCTTCCCCTCCCTTGGGAATCCCAGGAGAGTCATGACACCTTTTCGCTCGGTGCAAGAGGCCAGTGAGACTGAGGCTAGAGTGATTCGAGCTCAGCTCGCTGAATCCGATTGTCGCATGGCTGATAGGTTCCTACATTATAACCTTTCTATCCCCCTTGCGTTTTGACCCCTTTCATGTCTTCCTTTCCTTTTGCTCTGGAAGCTGAGCTAGAGAAGTTGCGCCATCAGGTGGGTTAGGTTGCAGAGTACGTCAAGGCCTGTGATTCGTCCTTGATGGAGTGCCTAGACAGTGTCATGTGCTGCGTTCGGGATATTGTTGACTTTGACGTACATCGAGGGGCTGCTGTGGCACTACTCGTCGAGGGAGCTTCGGTGGGGCCGCACTCTTCGGGACATCATCGCCCCCCTCGTCCTTGTCAGATGAGGGGACTGATGGACCTCCTGGAGGGCTATGATAAGGCGGCCAGCCGTGTCATGAACCGGTTGTTTGTAGATGGCGTCGTGTGCAGTGCTCACTGAGTTGTGATGTCGCTGCTGAATAAAATTAGTTTTTATTTTTCTCATGTTGTCTTTTCTGACTCACTTGAGATTATGTTCGTGGGGACCTAGGCACTCTGCCCGTTGATTTGTAGTCCGCGCCCATAGTCCTGCCCTTATACAATATTTATCCTACTTTAAATATGCACGTTTTCCGGGCCAATTCATTTCCACGGGTGGACGATGTGGTCGTGCGCTTTGTGGGTTACTTTTGCAAGCTTGTCTCCAGCCTGATCCCTCTCTATCATGGATCAGGACGGCTCTTTGAAAGGCGACCTCCCAAGGTGGCGGTATGAGAGTTTCTTCCCCATTCCGCGAGGCCTTCTCCCCCTATTCAATCTCCCTCTTCTTTTCTCAAGGTAGCGGTCGGTCCTCCTGAGGTGCGGGGGTAGGGCTAGATGAAATACTCGTGGCTCTTTGGCTCGCTCGGCTCGGATCGGATGATTTGAATTTTTACATGAGCTGAGCCAGCGTCCCAGCTCGGTTTCTTAACGAGCCAGCTCGAGCTGAGCTCGAGCCAGCTCGTGAGCTACCCGAGTCGCCACATTCCATGCTCCAGCCCACTGATTCGACCTTTCACTTCTTTGGCCCATTCGCTGTCAACTTAGCGCCGTGTCCAGTCCACCAAATGTCCAAATCCATCAATCCTGTACCGCTCAAGTCAGGCCAACGCAAACCGCCGCGCCAAACCCTAGTCGGCGGCTCAGCGCTCGGCTCCATTCCACCGGTCAAGCGGCCACCGCCACCGGCAGCGTCCACCGCTCCAGGCTCTAGCGTCTAGGCCTCTAGGGTCTAGGGACCAGGGCTCCACGTTGGAAGTCGGCACACGGCACTGGCGGTGTTCACCACTCCACCGGAACGGCCGCACGTCGACAGTCGGCACACGACAGGCACGAAGCAGGCCCGCACAGCCGCGCGCGGCCGAAGACCCTCGACATCGCGGCCTAAGCCTGACCTCGACCAGGCGACCACATGCCATGGCTGCTGCTGCCTGAGTGACACTGACACGGTGAGAAATGACTACATTTTCAAAATTAGGACACTAGGTATTGTTATTTCATGGAATAGTTCAACTGTTCAAGATGTAGCATAAAAACATTCTCCTAATTCGAAATTAGGATACTAGGACTGTTATGGTGTGGTAGTTTTATTAGGATTTATACCTTTTCATATATGAGAAGTGGCTTCAAGAGAGCCTCCAACCATTTCATTAGATGGATAAAGTGTGGGTACTTTGTTTTATACCTTTTCATATATGTGTATTAATGTGTAACATTTCAACAGTTCAAGCACTATGGAGGAGGAGAACACTCCATTGCCAGCAAGTTTGGGGTCTCGATCTCGAACTCGAACCAAGCAACTGATAAAGAAGCCACCCATTTCGATGCAGAAGATGCCTGCAACGACAACATCATCGACGTTCGGCAATCGGTCTAATGTTTCTATATCTGTGGTGAGTATCCAAAACTTCAAATGCTAAGCTTTTGTTGTCTTCACATTCTTTGTTGTATGCTATATTGTAATGTTGGATTGAAATGCAGGAACCAACAACTAATTCTAGAGAGGAGCAAGACAAGGAGGAGGACAATAGCCTCGACATGGAGGATGATTTCTCTCTAAGACTTCAGAGGATGGTGGGAGCCAGGGTGAAGATGAGGTTCAAGTGGCACAAGTTCATAATGCAAAGAGAGGAGTCAAAAGGGCAAAGGGTGATGTTCCATTATCTCCTTCAAAGTGTAAGGTCAAGAGGGCGAAGCGAGCAGATTACTGGAAGTATTTTAAGGTGGTCGAAGTTCAATCAAAGAAGTTTGGGGAAATGGTGACGAAGGCCAAGTGCAAGTTTTGTTACAAACTGTATGTGTATCGACCTGGGGGTCCAACATCACAGCTGAATCGACATCTTGATAAGTGCACCGCTTACCAGAACAAGTTGGCCAATGCAAAATCAAAGGTTGCTCAAGGTACTATCAGCTTCGCTCTTGATGATGGTTCTCTTGTTGTTAATCCCATTGAATATGATCATGATCACACTAGAAATTTGATTGTTAAGATGATTATTGTTCATGAGTATTCACTTTGAATGGTAGAGCAAATATGGTTTAATATCTTGATGAAATGGATGAATAACAGCTATGAAAGTATTGGTAGAAAGATTATAAAAAATGAGTGCATGAAAGTGTATGAATCTGAAAAGGACCTTATAAAGAAAACTCTTAGAGGTTGAATCCATAAGTTTGACTACCGATCTGTGGACATCTAACCAAAATATCCAATACTTGAGTTTGGTTGCACACTACATAGATGTAAATTGGGAATTGCAATGTCGTGTACTGAACTTTGTGGAGTTGGATCCTCCCGACACTGGTGCAGTGATAGCTATTTTTGAGTGCCTGGTTGAATGGAAAATTGAAGATAAAGTTATCACAATCACACTTGACAATGCTTCAAATAATGATGTTGCCATCACCAATTTGACATCCAAGGTTCTTGCTAGAAGGAATACACAATTTGATCCCTTGTATTTTCATGTTCATTGTGCTTCACACATAGTCAATTTGGCTGTAAATGATGGCTTGCAACCAATAGATGATCTAATAAGTAACCTTAGGGAAACAGTAAAATATTTCAAGAGATCACCTAGTAGAATGTACAAGTTCATGGATGTTTGCAAAGAGTATGTTGTAAAAGTTGGAAAAGGGCTCTCTCTTGATGTTAAAACAAGGTGGAGTTCAACATATAGAATGTTGGATACTTGCATTGACTATAGGGCTGCTTTTGGTTACTATGCTGAAAAAGATCATAACTATTTGTGGGAGCCTTCGCAGTTACAATGGGACATGCATGAAAAGATTAGACCAATCTTAGGGACAATGGCTGGAGCAACCACTGCATTTTCAGGATCAATTTATCCCACAACCAATGTCTTCTACCCTTATATAGTGAAAGTAAAGATTGCATTAATTGGAGCAAAGGATTCTGGTGATCCATATCTATGGAGTATGGCTGCTGCCATGTTATGATAAATATTGGGAAAAGAGGAACAATATCATGGTTATTGCTACGATCCTTGATCCTAGGTTTAAAATGAGGTATATTAAATGGTGCTTTGGTCAGATTTATGACTCCATTAGGTGTGAAAAGGAGTTTGATGAGATCAACAAAGAGTTGGAAGGGTTGTATAAGAAATATGAGTTGTTGTATCGCCAAAAAATGGGTGACAGTAACCAAAACACTCAGACAACCTCTTCATCAATGGGTACAAATAGTTCACTAGCAGCTGTAGTTCTAGATGAATTTTAGAATTATTTGGAGTCTAGTGCTACAGAAGGTTCAAAATTAGAGTTGTTTATCTATTTAGATGAACCAAATGTGCCTACTAGTGATAAGAATTTTAGCTTGCTCCCCTATTGGCAACAACATGCTCATAGGTTTCCAGTAGTCTCTAGTATGGCAAAGAGATTTTTGGTTGTCCTAGCAAGTAGTGTATCATCAGAGTCCACTTTTAGTACTGGAGGAAGAGTGGTTGATGATTATCAGAGTTCTTTGAAGCCTTCAACAATTCAAGCACTAATTTGTGCATCTAGTTGTATAAGGGGCTCTCAACATGAGAAAACTGCACCTATTCTTGTGGTATGTAATCTTAGTATAGGCTATAACATAGAAACTACATCTAATGTTTCTTTTAACTTTTGTTCTATGTAATGCTGATGTGTCATGTGTGGACTGCTCAGGAGGGGGGTGATGGTGATATCGAGTTTGTGGAGTTCCCTAAGGGTGTGGTGGCAAGCAATTAGTAAGTATAATAGCTACCAACATCAATAGTGTTGTATTGGTTTATAAACTATGCTGATTTATAAAGTTTTGTACGGGCCGAAGGAAGATGTGCTAATGGTGGATGCTAGCCTTTTGGTTTGGTGGCATGTTGCTGTCTAGTCTAGCTGACTTGTTGTGCACTTTGTACATGTCCTGCACTCTTGCTAAGCTGCTAGTGAAGTAGACAGTAGTGCACTAGTCAGTAGTGCGGTAGTGCCATCCTTTTGGTGGTTAACTGGTTAGTGGTTAGTTGGTTGTAAATTCTAGTGGTTAACTGGTTAGTTGGTTGTAAATTCTGGTGTGGTGGCTACTTCTGTAAATTAAGCCATGAATTGATGTTGTGATCATGTGATGCATGAAGGATGAAGCCATGGACTGATCACAGGTGCATGGTTAGTGGAATAGTGGTTGCCTGGTTGGTTGTAAATTCTGATGTTGTGAACTGTGATGCTTGAAGCCATGAACTGATGAATGTTGCAGGCTGAATGCCTGATTATGAAATGTGATTTGTGTTGTCACATGTGAACTATTTTCTGGTGTTAAATTGTTTTTGTATTTGTGTATATCAGTATAAATATATGTGTTTTTTTGCTGTGGCTCGTGAGCCAAACGAGCCGAGCTGAGCTGCTCTTCTGGCTCGGTTGTTTAACGAGCCGAGCCGAGCCGAGCCGAACTGGCTCGATATCCAGCCCTAGGGGTGGTTTCATCCAAGGCATTTGGCTCTATGGTACCATCAGTGGAAGATCTCCAGAGAGATCTAGGCACAACGCATGCCGCCGTCGGGCGGCCAACGCTAAAATCTGACGTACAGGCTCACCTGGCGGTTCTCAATGATTCTAGGGTTGGAAAGCTTTAGGAGGCCTTGTCTCTTGCAACCTTTTCGAGCATCTAAGTCCTCTATTTTTTCAGAGTTGGAGCTTGAGACCCTGAGCATGTCCCTATGCGCTGGCCAGGCTTTGGATTCCTACATGCTCGGGGAAGAAATCACGACTTACGCCTTCTCAACATTTCTAAACGCGTCCACAAGGCAGTGGAATTCAGCATTCGTCGAGGCACGGTCGTGGCCTTGGCTATCGTGTAGCTGCACACCGGCAGCAACCTTCGTAGCGCTATTGGTCTGCCGGAGGGTTCATCGACAGAGGATCTAGACCGTTTGGTTGGTGAATTCGACACCACCGTGAATGCTGTACTTGGGGAGGTGTTTGTGGAGGAGATAATCCACAACATTTCGTAATTATGTTTATGATCCTTCTAGACACGTTGTTATCATAGTCTGTTTGGATTGCTAATGTGTGTGCGTTTCAGGTCCCCCAAATCCTAGGTTGTCCCATGTTCTTTCTGAGGGGGGCGCTTTTCGTACGGTTTTCACCCATCCGCCACACTCGTGCGGGGCGAGCCCCCCAAGTCTCTACTCGATGCATAGATCCATCTAGGGGTTGTCTCATCTTTTTAGTTTTACTCTCCCCCGTGCATTCCCTTCGTGGGGACAAGGAGAGATGAGTCGTACCACTCTTCCCTTGATAGGCTAGCAATGGGCCAATGGCTCTAAGTGAGCTACAAGCAGGTAATTCGAGTGAGGCCCTGGTACCTTCCGTAGGATCCAAGCGTGGGGCCGCCGAGGACTGTCCTCATAATCCTAGACACTAACTCATATATTTTCCAATTCCATTCGACCGAAATCGATGGCTCGCTACTCTTCACGATAAACCATGAGCCAGAGCTTCCTAGAACTCAAACACGAGCTGGTGACGCCCTTAACGCTTCGCGCATTAGGGTCCTAGCCGCTAGTGTGCCCGTTACTGGCTGCCCCTCGCTTTGTTTTTCGCTGGAGTGGCCACGAGCCCTCCGCGGCCAGCCTTTGAACTCCAGAATTCACAATTGGCTCATCACGGATTTTTTGGTCCTTGCCAAAGGAAACAATCGAGTTTTGGGGTGTTACTAGACAGTGGCCCTTGCTCACTCCATTTCCTAAGCAGGGGTGGCTCGAAGAGTGGCCCGGTCCGGTGCGTCGGTTTTGGACGACTCTCGTTCCCTTCAATTTTTTTCGAGCATGGGAGGGTGGCCCTGCGTTGATTGAGCAAGCAAAAGAGGAGAGATGTTAGTGCACGATAATGCCTACTGGGAGGACGCATATGTTTTGACAGGAGACGAGCTACCTGATGTTTTTCCAAGGAGGGTCTATTGATTTCTCCATAGCCCTCGCTATCCCCAACCCCTGCGACTATCGTCTCAGGGTCAGGAATAGTTCTTAGGGTCGGTCATGAATGCATAGGCTTCACTAAGGGTAGAATCATCAAAGTTGCTCGATGTTCCACACGTCGGTGAGCATACTTCCTTCCTCATCCTTCAACTTGTAGGTGCCCAACCATAGTACTTCTCCAATTATGAATGGACCCTCCTAGGGTGGAGACAACCTATGCCGATCTTTGTTGCTTTGTACCCATCGCAGCACAAGGTCTCCCACCTCCAGTGGCCTTTCTCATATGCGACGGTTGTGATACATTCATAGCGTCTGTTGGTACCTTGTCGACCATAGGAGAACCATGTCGCGGGCTTCGTTAAGTTGATCTAGTGTGTTTTAGAGGCTTGTTCGTTTCTTTCGTCCATGTACGCCTTCAGTATTAGGACGCCATACTTGAGATCGGTGGGGAGGATCGCCTCAACTCCATAGGTCATGAAGTAAGGCGTGTACCCAGTCGAATGGTTTGAGATAGTTCTCAGGCTCTAGAGGACAACAGTTAGCTCTTGGGGCCATTGTCAGCCAAGTCGCTTAAGGCAGGTGAAAACCCGATGCTTAAGGCCTTGTAGTATCATGTCGTTGGCTCGCTCCACCTGTCCGTTTGCGCAGGGATGGGCCACGGTGGTCCAGTTGACATAAATGGGGTATTTGTCGTTGAATTCTAAGAATATGCTTCCAGTGAATTGTGTGTTGTTATCTGTGATGATTGAGTTTGGTACCCCAAAGCGAATTCTAGGAATATGCTTCCAGTGAATTGTGTGTCGTTCTAATGAAAATTTGTGATGGGCCAAGCTTCAATCCACCAGGTGGATTTGAGGATCGTGACTAAGACGTGCGTGTGGCCCCTGGACGCTTTTCTGTGAGGTTCAACCAAATCAAGTCCCTAGACCGTGAACGGGCAGGTGATTAGGATCGTCTACAGCGCTTGTGCTAGAAGGTGGGTTTGTCGTGTGTAGTATTGACAACCTTCGTAGGCACGCACCACCTGGTGTGCGTTGGACACCAAAGTGGGCCAATAAACCCCTTGCCTAAAGACATTTTCTACACGGCTTCGCAAAGCGGCATGGTGCCCATAGGTCCCACTATGAATATCCTCCAAAAGTTGTATTCCCTATTCGATGGGGATGCATCGTTGCTTCAATCCTATGTGCTCCTTTTTGTATAGGTCTTCGCCAATGAGAACAAAGGACTTGGCTCATTGATGAAGCCTTTGGGTTTCCATCTCGTCCTTAGGGAGCGTGCCATTGGTCAGGTAGTCACAGTACGGCGCCCTCCAGTCATTTGTGGGGTCTGTCGGGGCGTCTTCGCCTTCAATGACAATGACATGTTCATGGGTTGGTGTTTGAAGATGGCCTGTCCTACTAGCAGGTTTGATCATAACGAGCGGCCAGCTTGAAGAGGTCGGTAACAAAAATCCTAGCAAGGATGGTCGCTTGTCCGTATGCATCTTTGCGAGGGCGTCCACTGCTTTGTTATCCCACCAGAGGACGTGGTTTAGCTTGAGGCCATCAAATTTGTCTTCGAGTCCCCGCACCTCCTGGCAATATGCCGCCATCTTGGGGTTGCAGCATTCTAAGTCCTTTATCACCCATCCCACGACAAGCTGGGAGTCTCTCAAGACGTCGATATGTCGAACCCCTAGATCTATGGCGATACAGGCCGTTCATGAGAGCCGCGTATTCTGCCACGTTGTTGGAGGCCTAGAAATGGAGTCAGATGACATACCGCAGCGGTTCTCTAGAGGGAGAGACAAAAAACTAGGCCACCACTAGCAACCTCTTTCATTAGTGAGCCATCGAAGTACATAACCCAATATATGTCGCTCGTGGGCATTGGCTCCATTTGGATCTCGGTCCATGGATCACCTCCCCAGGGGAAACATTGTTACTACAGTAACGGGGTGTGATTCGAAGTACTGCTTAAGCTTTCGCTTAGTAATGAGGACAACATATAGGAGCTTTTGTACCTGGGGTAGTGAGTTTTTGCGCCTGTTAAGACCTCGCTTATGAAGTAGATGGGGCACTGTAGCGGGCGTGCACATCCTTTCCCCTCGTCCCTCGACGACGAGCAACGAACTGACCACCTAGGCGATCGCCACTATGTAGAGCAAGAGACACTCGCCATCATCTGGTGGGACAAGAACGGGGGCCCTAGTCAAGAGGTCCTTGAGGCTATCGAGGGCCTTCTGTGCCTCTATCGTCCATTCTAAGTTGTCTACCTTCCACAACAACTTATAGAGTGGTAGTCCGGGTTCTCCGAGGCGTGAAATGAAGTGGTTGAGGGAGTCCATGCACCCTGTGACCCGCTATACCCCTTTAAGATCTCCTATTGGTCCCATGTTATAGATGGTGGCGACCTTCTCATAGTTCGCCCAGATCCCCCGTTTAGAGACCAAGAAGCCCAGTAGCATGCCCCCTGGGATGCTAAAGACACATTTTTCGGGGTTTAATTTGATGTCGTTTGACTTTAGCATGTTGAACGTCAACCTGAGGTCAGATACGAGGCTTTCGGATTGCCTGGTCTTACCATGATGTCATAGACGTATGCTTCCATGACCCTCTTGATGAGGTCACCAAAGAATTTAATCTTGCATCACTGGTACATTGCCCCACGTTCTTTAGTCTGAACGACATTGTCATGTTGTACGAGCTGAAAGGAGTGATGAACAAAGTGACCAGTTGGTCGGATTCCTTCATTGCAATCTGGTGATACCTCGTGTAGGCATCGAGGAAGCTCAGTACCTCACACCTTGAGGTAGAGTCAACCACCTGGTCGATGTGCGGGAGGGGAAACAAATCTTTAGGGCAGGCCTTGTTCAAGCTAGTGTACGCACATTTCCCGCTCTGTTTTCGAACCAGTGCCGGGTTGGCCAACCACTCGGGCTGGTGTATCTCCCTGATAAACTTGGCCATGAGGAGCTGAAAGTCGCCTAGAGGGGGGGTGAATAGGGCGAAACTGAAATTCTCAAAAATAATCACAACTACAAGCCGGGTTAGCGTTAGAAATATAATTAAGTCCGCGAGAGAGGGTGCAAAACAAATCGCAAGCGAATGAAGAGTGTGACACGCGAATTTGTTTTACTGAGGTTCGGTTCTTGCAAACCTACTCCCCGTTGAGGTGATCACAAAGACCGGGTCTCTTTCAACCCTTTCCCTCTCTCAAACGGTCCCTCGGACCGAGTGAGCTATTCTTCTCAATCACTTGGAACACAAAGTTCCCACAAGGACCACCACAAGATTGGTGTCTCTTGCCTCAATTACAAGTGAGTTTGATCGCAATGAAGAATCAAAGAAAGAAGAAAGCAATCCAAGCGCAAGAGCTCGAAAGAACACAAACAACTCTCTCTCTGTCTAATCACTAGGGCGTTGTGTGGAGTTTGGAGAGGATTTGATCACTTGGGTGTGTCTGGAATTGAATGCTAGAGCTCTTGTAAGTAGTTGAAGTGGGAAAACTTGGATTCCTTGAATGTGGGGTGGTTGGGGGTATTTATAGCCCCAACCACCACACTAGCCGTTTGGTGGGGCTGTCTGTCGCATGGTGCACCGGACAGTCCGGTGCACACCGGACAGTGTCCGGTGCGCCAGCCACGTCACCAGGCTGTTGGGTTCCGACCGTTGGAGCTCTGACTTCTGGGCCCGCCTGGATGTCCGGTGGCACACCGGACATGCACTGTAGAGTGTCCGGTGCGCCACTTCGCGCGTGCCTGACTTCTGCGCGCTCTGGCACGCATTTAATGCCTCTGCAGGTGACCGTTGGCGCGAGGTAGTCGTTGCTCCGCTGGCTCACCGGACAGTCCGGTGCACACCGGACATGTCCGGTGAATTATAGCGGAGCGAATTCCGAAAGCTGGCAAGTTCCTGAGGTGCTCTTCCTTGGAGCACCGGACACTGTCCGGTGTACACCGGACAGTCTGGTGAATTATAGCGGAGTGCCTCTGGATTTTCCCGAAGGTGAGGAGTTTGGCTTGAAGTCCCCTGGTGCACCGGACACTGTCCGGTGGCACACCGGACAGTCCGGTGCGCCAGACCAGGGTTGCCTTCGGTTATCCATTTGCTCTTTTGTTGAACTCAATTCTTGGTCTTTTTATTGGCTAAGTATGAACCTTTAGCACCTGTATAACTTATACACTAGAGCAAAACTAGTTAGTCCAATTATTTGTGTTGGGCAATTCAACCACCATAATCAATTAGGAACTAGGTGTAAGCCTAATTCCCTTTCAATCTCCCCCTTTTTGGTGATTGATGCCAACACAAACCAAAGCAAATATAGAAGTGCATAATTGAACTAGTTTGCATAATGTAAGTGCAAAGGTTGCTT
Source organism: Zea mays (assembly GCF_902167145.1). Classification (NCBI taxonomy): domain Eukaryota; kingdom Viridiplantae; phylum Streptophyta; class Magnoliopsida; order Poales; family Poaceae; genus Zea; species Zea mays. The sequence goes on along the minus strand of NC_050096.1, from coordinate 66,357,017 downwards.
GGAATTGAGCCAATATAAATACTTATAAGATGTGCATGGATTGTTTCTTTATTTCTAACATTTTGGACCACGCTTGCACCATATGTTTTGTTTTTGCAAATTCTTTTGTAAATCCTTTTCAAAGTTCTTTTGCAAATAGTCAAAGGTAAATGAATAAGATTTTGCGAAGCATTTTCAAGATTTGAAATTTTCTCCCCTTGTTTCAAATGCTTTTCCTTTGACTAAAACAAAACTCCCCCTAAATGAAATCATCCTCTTAGTGTTCAAGAGGGTTTTGATATATCAATTTTGAAGTACTACTTTCTCCCCCTTTTGAACATAATAGAATACCAATTTGAAATTTCCAATTGAAAATTATTTTTAAAATTAGGTGGTGGTGCGGTCCTTTTGCTTTGGGCTAATACTTTCTCCCCCTTTGGCATGAATCGCCAAAAATGGAGTCATTAGAGCCCCTATAATTACTTTCTCCCCCTTTGGTCATAAATAAATGAGTGAAGATTATACCAAAGACGGAGTCCTTTCTCTCCCTCAAAGATGGAGAGTGGCTTGGAGCGACGGCGAGGGATGAGTTACGGAGTGGAAGCCTTTGTCTTCGCCGAAGACTCCAATTCCCTTTCAATATACCTATGACTTGGTTTGAAATAGACTTGAAAACACATTAGTCATAGCATATGAAAGAGACATGATCAAAGGTATATGAATGGGCTATGTGTGCAATTTTAACAAAAGAAGTTCCTAGAATCAAGAATATTTAGCTCATGCCTAAGTTTGTTAAAAGTTTGTTCATCTAGTGGCTTGGTAAAGATATCGGCTAATTGATCTTTAGTGTTAATATAGGAAATCTTGATATCTCCCTTTTGTTGGTGATCCCTTAGAAAATGATACCGAACGGCTATGTGTTTAGTGCGGCTATGCTCAACGGGATTATCCGCCATGCGGATTGCACTCTCATTATCACATAGAAGAGGAACTTTGGTTAATTTGTAACCATAGTCCCTAAGGGTTTGCCTCATCCAAAGTAGTTGCGCGCAACAATGGCCTGCGGCAATGTACTCGGCCTCGGCGGTAGAAAGAGCTACGGAATTTTGCTTCTTTGAAGCCCAAGACACCAAGGATCTTCCTAAGAACTGGCAAGTCCCCGATGTGCTCTTTCTATTAATCTTACACCCCGCCCAATCGGCATCCGAATAACCAATCAAATCAAAAGTGGATCCCCTAGGATACCAAAGCCCAAACTTAGGAGTATAAACTAAATATCTCAAGATTCGTTTTACGGCCGTAAGGTGAGCTTCCTTAGGGTCGGCTTGGAATCTTGCACACATGCATACGGAAAGCATAATATCCGGTCGAGATGCACATAGATATAGTAAAGAACCTATCATTGACCGGTATACCTTTTGATCGACTGACTTACCTCCTTCGTCGAGGTCGAGATGCCCATTGGTTCCCATGGGTGTCTTGATGGGTTTGGCATCCTTCATCCCAAACTTGCTTAGAATATCTTGAGTATACTTCGTTTGGCTTAGGAAGGTGCCCTCTTGGAGTTGCTTTACTTGAAATCCTAAGAAGTACTTCAACTCCCCCATCATAGACATCTCGAACTTTTGTGTCATGATCCTACTAAATTCTTCACATGTAGACTCGTTAGTAGAACCAAATATAATATCATCAACATAAATTTGGCATACAAACAAGTTATTTTCAAGAGTTTTAGTGAAGAGTGTAGGATCGGCCTTTCCGACTTTGAATCCATTAGTGATAAGGAAATCTCTTAGGCATTCATACCATGCTCTTGGGGCTTGCTTGAGCCCATAAAGCGCCTTAGAGAGTTTATAGACATGGTTAGGATACTCACTATCTTCAAAGCCGGGAGGTTGCTCAACATAGACCTCTTCCTTGATTGGTCCATTGAGGAAGGCACTCTTCACGTCCATTTGGTAAAGCTTGAAGCCATGGTAAGTAGCATAGGCCAATAATATACGAATTGACTCAAGCCTAGCTTCGGGTGCATAGGTTTCACCGAAATCCAAACCTTCGACTTGGGAGTATCCTTTGGCCACAAGTCGAGCTTTGTTTCTTGTCACCACACCATGCTCATCTTGCTTGTTGCGGAAAACCCACTTGGTTCCTACAATGTTTTGATTAGGACGTGGAACTAAATGCCATACCTCATTTCGAGTGAAGTTGTTGAGCTCCTCTTGCATCGCCACCACCCAATCCGGATCTTGGAGTGCTTCCTCTACCCTGTGTGGCTCAATAGAGGAAACAAAAGAGTAATGCTCACAAAAATGTGCAACACGAGATCTAGTAGTTACCCCCTTATGAATGTCGCCGAGGATGGTGTCGACGGGGTGATCTCGTTGGATTGTTTGGTGGACTCTTGGGTGTGGCGGCCTTGGTTCTTCATCCTCCTTGTCTTGATCATTTGCATCTCCCCCTTGATCATTGTCGTCATCTTGAGGTGGCTCATTTGTTTGATCTTCTCCTTCATCAACTTGAGCCTCATCCTCATTTTGAGTTGGTGGAGATGCTTGCGTGGAGGAGGATGGTTGATCTCGAGCATTTGGAGGCTCTTTGGATTCCTTAGGACACACATCCCCGATGGACATGTTCCTTAGCGCGATGCACGGAGCCTCTTCATCACCTATCTCTTCAAGATCAACTTGCTCTACTTGAGAACCTTTAGTCTCATCAAACACAACGTCACAAGAAACTTCAACTTGTCCAGTGGACTTGTTAAAGACTCTATATGCCCTTGTGTTTGAATCATATCCTAGTAAAAAGCCTTCTACAGTCTTAGGAGCAAATTTAGATTTTCTACCTCTTTTAATAAGAATAAAGCATTTGCTACCAAAGACTCTAAAATATGAAATATTGGGCTTTTTACCGGTTAGGAGTTCGTATGATGTCTTCTTGAGGATTCGGTGTAGATATAACCGGTTGATGGCGTAGCAAACGGTGTTGACCGCCTCGGCCCAAAACCAATCCGAAGTCTTGTACTCATCAAGCATGGTTCTTGCCATGTCTAATAGAGTCCTATTCTTCCTCTCCACTACACCATTTTGTTGTGGAGTGTAGGGAGAAGAGAACTCATGCTTGATGCCCTCCTCCTCAAGTAAGCCTTCAATTTGAGAGTTCTTGAACTCCGTCCCGTTGTCGCTTCTAATTTTCTTGATCCTTAAGCCGAACTCATTTTGAGCCCGTCTCAAGAATCCCTTTAAGGTCTCTTGGGTTTGAGATTTTTCCTGCAAAAAGAATACCCAAGTGAAGTGAGAATAATCATCCACAATAACTAGACAATACTTACTCCCGCCGATGCTTATGTAAGCGATCGGGCCGAATAGGTCCATGTGTAGGAGCTCAAGTGGCCTGTCGGTCGTCATGATGTTCTTGTGTGGATGGTGAGCACCAACTTGCTTCCCTGCTTGGCAAGCGCTACAGATCCTGTCTTTCTCAAAATGAACATTTGTTAATCCTAAAATGTGCTCTCCCTTTAGAAGCTTATGAAGATTCTTCATCCCAACATGTGCTAGTCGGCGATGCCAGAGCCAGCCCATGTTAGTCTTAGCAATTAAGCAAGTGTCGAGTTCAGCTCTATCAAAATTCACTAAGTATAGCCGACCCTCTAACACTCCCTTAAATGCTATTGAATCATCACTTCTTCTAAAGACAGTGACACCGACATCAGTGAATAGACAGTTGTAGCCCATTTTGCATAATTGAGATACAGAAAGCAAATTGTAATCTAATGAATCTACAAGAAAAACATTGGAAATGGAATGGTCAGGTGATATAGCGATTTTACCCAACCCTTTGACCAAACCTTGATTTCCATCCCCGAATGTGATAGCTCGTTGGGGATCTTGGTTTTTCTCGTAGGAGAAGAACATCTTCTTCTCCCCTGTCATGTGGTTTGTGCACCCGCTGTCGATGATCCAACTTGAGCCCCCGGATGCATAAACCTATAAAACAAGTTTAGTTCTTGACTTTAGGTGCCCAAACGGTTTTGGGTCCTTTGGCATTAGAAACAAGAACTTTGGGCACCCAAACACAAGTCTTGGAGCCCTTGTGTTTGCCCCCAACAAACTTGGCAACTACCTTGCCGGATTTGTTAGTTAAAACATATGATGCATCAAGAGTTTTAAATGAAATGTCATGGTCATTTGATGCACTAGGAGTTTTCTTCTTAGGCAACTTAGCACGGGTTGGTTGCCTAGAGCTAGATGTCTCACCCTTATACATAAAAGCATGATTAGGGCCAGAGTGAGACTTCCTGGAATGAATTCTCCTAATCTTGCTCTCGGGATAACCGGCAGGGTACAAAATGTAACCCTCGTTATCCTGAGGCATGGGAGCCTTGCCCTTAACAAAATTAGACAGTCTTTTAGGAGGGGCACTAAGTTTGACCTTGTCTCCCCTTCTTGTCGTCACCCCTGTCACTGTCACTAGAAATAGGACATTTGGCTATAAAGTGACCCGGCTTACCACATTTGTAGCAAACCTTCTTGGAGCGAGGCTTGTAATCTTTCACCCTCCTTTGTTTGAGGATTTGGCGGAAGCTCTTGATGACGAGCGCCATTTCCTCATTGTCGAGCTTGGAGGCGTCGATTGGTTGTCTACTTGGTGTAGATTCCTCCTTCTTCTCCTCCGTCGCCTTGAATGCAACCGGTTGAGCTTCGGATGTGGAGGGACCGTCAAGCTCGTTGATTTTCCGTGAGCCCTTGATCATAAATTCAAAGCTCACAAAATTCCCGATTACTTCCTCGGGAGTCATTAGTGTATATCTTGGATTACCACGAATTAATTGTACTTGAGTAGGGTTAAGGAATATAAGTGATCTTAAAATAACTTTAACCACCTCGTGGTCATCCCATTTCTTGCTCCCGAGGTTGCGCCCTTGATTCACCAAGGTCTTGAGCCGGTTGTACATATCTTGTGGCTCCTCCCCTTGGCGAAGACGGAAGCGACTGAGCTCCCCCTCGATCGTTTCCCGCTTGGTGATCTTGGTGAGTTCATCACCCTCGTGCGCCGTCTTAAGTACGTCCCAAACTTCCTTGGCGCTTTTTAGTCCTTGCACCTTGTTGTACTCCTCCCTACTTAGAGAGGCGAGGAGTATGGTTGTGGCTTGGGAGTTGAAGTGCTCGATTTGGGCCACCTCATCAATATCATAATCTTCATCCCCTACGGATGGTACCTGTACACCAAACTCAACAACATCCCATATACTTTTGTGGAGTGAGGTTAGATGAAATCGCATTAAATCACTCCACCTAGCATAATCTTCACCATCAAAAGTTGGTGGTTTGCCTAATGGGACAGAAAGTAAAGGTGTATGTTTAGGAATGCGAGGGTAGCGTAGGGGAATCTTACTAAACTTTTTGCGCTCATGGCGCTTAGAAGTTACGGAGGGCGCGTCGGAGCCGGAGGTGGAGGGTGATGAAGTGTCGGTCTCGTAGTAGACCACCTTCCTCATCTTCTTTACCTTGTTGCCACTCTGATGCGACTTGCGGGAAGAAGCTTTCTTCTCCTTCCCCTTTCCCTTTTTGCGGGACTCTTCCGATGAAGCCTTCCCGTGGCTTGTAGTGGGCTTTTCGCCGGTCTCCATCTCCTTCTTGGCGTGATCTCCCGACATCACTTCAAGCGGTTAGGCTCTAATGAAGCATCGGGTTCTGATACCAATTGAAAGTCGCCTAGAGGGGGGTGAATAGGGCGAAACTGAAATTCTCAAAAATAATCACAACTACAAGCCGGGTTAGCGTTACAAATATAATTAAGTCCGCGAGAGAGGGTGCAAAACAAATCGTAAGCGAATGAAGAGTGTGACACGCGAATTTGTTTTACCGAGGTTCGGTTCTTGCAAACCTACTCCTCGTTGAGGTGGTCACAAAGACCGGGTCTCTTTCAACCCTTTCCCTCTCTCAAACGGTCCCTCGGACCGAGTGAGCTATTCTTCTCAATCACTTGGAACACAAAGTTCCCACAAGGACCACCACAAGATTGGTGTCTCTTGCCTCAATTACAAGTGAGTTTGATCGCAATGAAGAATCAAAGAAAGAAGAAAGCAATGCAAGCGCAAGAGCTCGAAAGAACACAAGCAAATCTCTCTCTCTAATCACTAGGGCGTTGTGTGGAGTTTGGAGAGGATTTGATCACTTGGGTGTGTCTGCAATTGAATGCTAGAGCTCTTGTAAGTAGTTGAAGTAGGAAAACTTGGATTCCTTGAATGTGGGGTGGTTGGGGGTATTTATAGCCCCAACCACCAAACTAGCCGTTTGGTGGGGCTGTCTGTCGCATGGTGCACACCGGACAGTGTCCAGTGCACACCGGACAGTGTCCGGTGCGCCAGCCACGCCACCAGGCTGTTGGGTTCCGACCGTTGGAGCTCTGACTTCTGGGCCCGCCTGGATGTCCGGTGGCACATCGGACATGCACTGTAGAGTGTCCGGTGCGCCACTTCGCGCGTGCCTGACTTCTGCGCGCTCTAGCGCACATTTAATGCCTCTGCAGGTGACCGTTGGCACGAGGTAGCCGTTGCTCCGCTGGCTCACCGGACAGTCCGGTGCACACCGGACATGTCCGGTGAATTATAGCGGAGCGAATTCCCGAAGCTGGCGAGTTCCTGAGGCGCTCATCCTTGGAGTACCGGACACTGTCCGGTGTACACCGGACAGTCTGGTGAATTATAGCGGAGTGCCTCTGGATTTTCCCGAAGGTGAGGAGTTTGGCTTGAAGTCCCCTGGTGCACCGGACAGTCCGGTGCGCCAGACCAGGGTTGCCTTCGGTTATCCCTTTGCTCTTTTGTTGAACTCAATTCTTGGTCTTTTTATTGGCTAAGTATGAACCTTTAGCACCAGTATAACTTATACACTAGAGCAAAACTAGTTAGTCCAATTATTTGTGTTGGGCAATTCAACCACCAAAATCAATTAGGAAATAGGTGTAAGCCTAATTCCCTTTCAGGAGCTTACCGACCTCCTCCCCGATGGCCCTTCTTTTTCCTCGTCGAAGCGGCAACCGCTGCTTCATGGGTCTGGAACCGTGTTTAATCCACAGAGAGTGCTCGGTGACCTCCCTCAAGATGCCCTTCATGTTGGAGGGTTTCCACACGAAGATGTCCTTCTCTGCTTGGAGGAAGTCGATTAGCGTGCTTTCCTATTTAAGGGAGAGCTTGGCACTAACGCGTACCATTCGTCTGTCGACACGTTCGAGATCCAAGGGTACTTCCATCGTGTAGTCCGTCAGTTTGAAGGTCGTGCCCACCCTCTTCACATTGGGTGCTTGTTCGTCGATGACCTGAAGCATCTCCGAGAGCTCCAAGACGGCGGTGGCTCCTTCAGCCGAGTCGCAGCATTCGAACTCACATTCTTATGTGTGCTGCAACGTGGTGCCCACGGTGATAGTACCAACAGGACCCAACATTTTGAGCTTTAGGTAGGTGTAATTGGGGACAACCATGAATTTGTGTAGCATGGCCATCCGAGGATGGCACAATAAGCTCCCTGGAACCCCACTACTTTGAAGGTCAGTGTCTCTGTTCTAAAGTTGGACAGTATCCTGAAGGTAACAGGCAAGTCGACTCGTCCGAGCAGCATCGCTTGCCGTCCTAGCACGAAACCCTAGAAAGGTTCTCCCGTTGGTTGGAGGCGGCCCTGGATAAGGCCCATATCATCAAATGTGGTACAGTAGAGGATATTCGATATACTCTTGCCATCCATCAATACCTTCGACAGCAGCACCGATCCGACGATGGGATTCACGATAAGTGGGTATCGCCTAGGCCATGGGACATGCTTGGGATGGTCAGAGTAATCGAAGGTGATGGCATGGTCGGACTAGTCGAGAAAAGCCAGGATTGTTTGCTAGACCTAGAATACATCGCGTTGATCGAGCTTCCGGTGCTAACTCAACATGTAGTAGTCAGACCCTCCAAAGATCATCATACACCCTGTTTAATCAGGGAAAGCGGGACCCTTTCTTTCCTGCTTGCTACCCCTCTAGGGGTCAGGTCCCTCGCAGATGGTGCCTCCTTGCTTAGGAACTTCTTGGGCAGCCCACAGTCTTTGTAGGCGAGCCAGATGGGGTAGCGATGGTTTGGACATGGGGCCTCGAGCATCTTCCCGAAATGTTCATTGGCCTCATCGGTCGGAGGCTTCCTCCCCTTCTAACATACTATGGGAACAACACATCATCGTGTCGCCACATGTCTTTCTTCTTTCTCTTGTCGGTCGACCGTAGATGCCTTCATCGAGCTCTTTGTCATGCTTATCCTTCTGTTTGTGATGATCAAAGATCGCCCCCACCGTGTCTTTCTCCGGTGCATGGCTAGTCACGATGTCAAGGAGTTCCTTTATGGTTCACGAGCTTTTGCATCCCAACTTACGCATCAGAGATTTGCTCATGGTTCCAAAGGTGAAAGCGCTGACAATGTCGACATCGATGAGGTTGATCCTCTCGCTACACTACCATGAGAAGTGTTGGATGTAATCCCTTGAGGTTTTATCTGGCTTCTACCGATAGTTCTTGAGGCCCCATGGGTTGCCCCGACTGCATGTATGTGCCCCCAAATTTACAACGAAAATTTTCTCGAGGTCGGTCCAGCTTTGGATACACCTGGGCTTTAAGTTTTTGAAGTGTTCCAATCCTTTGGGACTCAAATGTGATTCAAATACTAGTCTCAGGAGGCTAGTATACACATTTATACATCAAATGGTTCTAGATTTGCTTAAACAAGACAAACCTATATAGGTGGCGATCAATTTTAAGAGTTGGTCCACAACTTGGGACATATCATCAGAGTGGGGATGAAGCAGTCCAATATACACAGTGAAGCAAATTAGTGGTCCAACGGCCACAAACATGGTTGGGAACAGGCGTAACTCTTACCCGATCAACGATCTCCTTCTCTGAAAAACAACAAATAAACAAGAGTGAGTACTTATGTACCCAGCAACCCACCTTCACCCATGGAATGGCGAAATCAGATATAATGCATGGAGTATGTGGAGCTCAGGGTATTTTGCAGAAAAAGCAGTTTTTGAAGCACGATTCTTTTGTAAAACATTTTATCATTTTCAAAGTGCATCCTCTCCTAAGGGAGCAGGAGGTTTTTCAAAATAGAACAAAATCCCCTGGACTAAACCATCGAGGAATCTTGGTAGTTTCCCACTGGTTCTTATTTTTAAAATCAGCTACTGGACTTCAAGTCCACCATAGCTTACGGCTGAATCACCAGACCTTTTAAAACCATTTTTTAAAACATTTTGGAAAAAACATTAAGTGTCAAATCCATGCCATAACTCATCCATATCCGTGGACACAGACTATTTAAATAGAGTTTTTGAAATGGAAATGGGGTTAACCTTTCCCGCAATTAATTTTGGTGGTTGAATGCCCAACACAAATATATGAACTAACTAGTTTGCTCTAGAATACATGTTTTACAGGTGCAAAAAAGTTCAACACAAACCAATAAATGTTCAAGTTAGGGATCCAACTTCAAAGGAGCAAAGAAACCAAGTGTGCTGAGGAACAGCGCACCAGACAGTGTCCATACAACTCAAACCAGCAACTCTCGGGTTTCTTCAGGGGCGCTCCGCTATAATTCATCAAACTGTCCGGTGAGCCACCGGACTGTCCGGTGAGTCAGCGGGCAATGGCTCTCCAGCGCCAAAGGTCGACTCTGACGCGTGAACAGTGCGCACCAGAAGTCAGAAGCGCACCGGACAGTGTCCGCTGTGGCACCGGACTGTCCGGTGTCACATGAGGACAAAGCCTCCAACGGTCAACTGCTCCCAAACCTTAATGATTGGGTGACGTGGCGGCGCACCGGACTGTCCGGTGCGCCCATCGACAGCAGCCTTCCCCAACGGCTTGTTGGTGGTTGAGGGCTATAAATACCACCAACCACCACAACTCCAAGCATCCAAGTCTTCTGAAGTTTTCATTCAATACAAGAGTTAGTGCATTCACTCCTAGACACAAATCAAAAGATCAAATCCTCTCCAAGTCCCAAACTCATTCCAACCACCTAGTGACTTGAGAGAGAGTGTTTGTTCGTGTTCTTTACGCTCTTGTTGCTTGGATCGCTTTCTTCCTTCCTCATTCTTGTTCCCAAGAGACTTGTAATCAAAGCAAGAGACACCAAGTGTGTGGTGGTCCTTGCGGGGTCTAAGTGACCCATTTGATTAAGGAGAAAGCTCACTCGGTCTAAGTGACCGTTTGAGAGAGGGAAAGGGTTGAAAGGTACCCGATCTTTGTGACCACCTCAACGGGGATTAGGTTCTTTGGAACCGAACCTTGGTAAAACAAATCACCGTGTTCATTCGCTTGATTTCCATTTGATTTGTTTTTCCCTCTCTCCCGGACTTTAATTAAGTTCTAATGCTAACCCCAGCTTGTAGTGTGTGCTTAAGTTTATAAATTTCAGATTCCGCCTATTCACCCCCTCTAGGCGACTTTCAATTGGTATTAGAGCCCATTACTTCATTAAGAGTCTAATAACTCGAAGTGATGTCGGGAGAACACGCCAAGAGGGAGATCGTGACCGGTGACAAGCCCACAAACTCGGGGAGAACCCTTTCGAGGGAGTCCGGCCACAAGCATAAGGAGGAATCCTCTTCCTCAAATAAGATGCATCGGAAGGGTGACAAGAAGAAGATGATCAAGAAGGTGGTCTACTACGAGACCGACTCTTCGTCGCCCTCCACGTCTTCAAGCTATGACTCGTCTGTCGCTTCTAAGCGCCATGAGCGCAAGAAGTATAGTAAGATGCCACTTCGTTATCCCCGTATTTCAAAGCGCGCTCCTTTACTTTCCGTTCCCTTAGGCAAACCATCATATTTTGATGGTGAAGATTATTGTATGTGGAGTGATAAAATGAGGCATCATCTAACCTCACTCCATGCAAGCATTTGGGACATTGTTGAGTTTGGAGCGCAGGTACCTAATGTGGGGGACGAAGGCTACGACTCGAATGAGGTCGCCCAAATTAGCATTTTAACTCCCAAGCCACAACTATACTCCTCGTCTCCTTCTGTTGGGAGGAGTATAATAAGGTGAAAGGGTTAAAAAGTGCCAAAAAAATTGGGACGTCCTCAAGACGGCGCACAAAGGGGACGAGGTGACCAGGATCACCAAGCGCGAAACGATCAAGGGAGAACTCGGTCGATTCGTCCTCAACAAGGGAGAGGAGCCACAAGCGATGTACAACCGGCTCAAGACCTTGGTCAACCAAGTGCGCAACCTCGGGAGCACCAAGTGGGATGACCATGAAATGGTCAAGGTTATTCTTAGATCACTTGTTTTTCGTAATCCCACTCAAGTGCAACTAATCCGTGGAGACCCTAGATATAAACAGATGTCTCTCGAGGAGGTAATTGGCAAGTTTGTGAGCTTTGAAGTTATGATCAAAGACTCCAAACATATTGTCAACTTGGAGCAAGGCGCCACCTCTACACCCGAGGTGCAACCCGTCGCATTCAAAGCGATGGAAGAGAAGAAAGAGGAGTCTACATCAAGTAGGCTTCCCATCGACGCCTCCAAGCTCGACAATGAGGAAATGTCGCTCATCATCAAAAGCTTCCACCAAATCCTCAAGCATAGGAGGGGGAAAGACTACAAACCCCGCTCCAAAAGGGTGTGCTACAAATGTGGTAAGCCCGGTCATTTTATTGCTAAATGTCCAATTTCAAGTGATAGTGACAGGGGCGACGACAAGGAAGGGAAGAAGAAGGAAAAGAAGAGGTACTACAAGAAGAAGGGCGGCGATGCCCACGTGTGTCGGGAATGGGACTCCGACAAAAGCTCCACCGACTCCTCGTCCGACGAGGACGCCGCCAACATCGCCATCAACAAAGGTCTCCTCTTCCCCAACGTCGGCCACAAATGTTTTATGGCCAAGGATGGCAAAAAGAAGAAGGTACAATCTAGAACTATCCCCAAGTATACAACATCTAGTGATGAGGGTAGTTCTAGTGAAGTCGAAGATGATTTACTTACTCTTTTTGCTAATCTCAACATGGAACAAAAAGAAAAATTGAATGAATTGATAGGAGCCATTCATGAGAAGGATGAACTCTTGGACAACCAAGAGGAATTCCTTATTAAAGAAAACAAAAAACATGTTAAAGTGAAAAATGCTTATGCTCAGGAAGTAGAGAAATATGAAAACCTAACTAAAGAGCTTAGCATTTTCCATGATTCAATTACCAGTCTTAGAAATGAAAATGCTAGTTTAAATGCTAAGATTGATAAATTGAATGAATCCATTTCTAGCCTTAGGACTAAAAATGTTAGTTTAAGTTCTAAGGTTAGAGAGTTAAATATTTGCAATGATTCTATTTCCGTTTTTAGAAATGAGAATGCCATATTACATGCTAAGATAGATGAATTAAATGCTTGCAAACCCTCTACATCTATTGTTGATCATGTTTCTATTTGTACTAGATGTAGAGATGTTAATGTTGATGCTATAAATGATCACCTTGCTCTTATTAAACAACAAAATGATCATATAGCTCAATTAACTGCTAAAATCAATGAGCATGAAATTGAAAATGAAAAGTTTAAATTTGCTAGAAGCATGCTCTATAATGGGAGACGCTCTGGCATTAAGGATGGCATTGGTTTCCAACAGGGAAGCAATGTCAAGCTTAATACCCCTAAGAGATTGTCCAACTTTGTTAAGGGCAAGGCTCCCATGGTTCAAGATAATGAGGGGTACATTTTATATCCTGCAAATTATCTCGAACATAAGATTAGGAAGATTCATGCTAGGAAACCTCATAATGTTTCTCACCATGCTTTTATATATAAAAATGAGGCTTCTAGCTCTAGGCATTCCACTCATATTAAATTGCCTAGAAAGAAAACTCCTGCTGCATCAAACGAACATAACATTTCATTTAAAACTTTTGATGCTTCTTATGTGCTTACTAACAAATCAGGCAAAGTAGTTGCCAAATATGTTGGGGCAAACATAAGAGTTCAAAGACTTGTGTTTGGGTACCCAAGGTGCTTGTTTCTAACGTGAAAGGACCCAAGACTGTTTGGGTACCTAAGAACAAGGCCTAAATTGTTTTGCAGGTTTATGCATCTGGGGGTTCAAGTTGGATAATTGATAGTGGATGCACAAACCACATGACATGGGAGAAAATGATGTTCTCCTCCTATGAGAAAAACGAAGATCCCCAACGAGTTATCACATTCGGGGATGGAAATCAAGGTTTAATCAAAGGACTTGGTAAAATTGCTATATCACCTGACCATTCTATTTCCAATGTTTTTCTTGTAGATTCTTTAGATTACAATTTGCTTTCCGTTTCTCAATTATGCAAAATGGGCTACAACTGTCTTTTTATAGATGTAGGTGTTACTGTCTTTAGAAGAAGTGACGATTCAATAGCATTTAAGGGAGCGTTAGAGGGTCAGCTATATTTAGTTGATTTTAATGAAAACACAGCTGAACTCAACACTTGTTTAATTGCTAAGACTAATATGGGTTGGCTCTGGCATCGCCGACTAGCCCATGTTGGAATGAAGAATCTTCACAAGCTTCTAAAGGGAGAACACATTTTGGAACTAACAAATGTTCATTTTGAGAAAGACAGGGTTTGTAGCGCATGTCAAGCAGGAAAGCAAGTTGATGCCCATCATCCACACAAGAACATCATGACGACGGACATGCCACTAGAATTACTCCACATGGATTTATTCAGACCGATAGCTTACATAAGCATCGGCGGGAGTAAGTACTGTCTTGTTATTGTGGATGATTATTCTCGCTTCACTTTAGTATTCTTTTTGCAGGAAAAATCTCAGACCCAAGAGACCTTAAAAGGATTCTTAAGACGAGCTCAAAACCAGTTCGGATTAAGGATCAAAAAGATAAGAAGCGACAATGGGATGGAGTTCAAGAACTCACAAATTGAAGGTTTTCTTAAGGATGAGGGCATCAAGCAAGAGTTCTCTTATCCCTACCCACCTCAACAAAATGGTGTAGTGGAGAGGAAGAATCGAACTCTACTGGATATGGCAAGAACCATGCTTGATGAGTACAAGACACCGGACTGGTTTTGGGCTGAGGCGATTAACACCGCCTGCTACTCCATCAACCGGCTATATCTTATCACCGAATCCTCAAGAAGACATCATATGAACTCCTCACCGGTAAAAAGCCTAATGTTTCATATTTTAGAGTCTTTGGGAGCAAATGTTTTATTCTTGTTAAAAGAGGTAGAAAACCTAAATTTGCTCCTAAGGATGTAGAAGGCTTTTTACTAAGATATGACTCAAACACAAGGGCATACAGAGTCTTCAACAAATCTACTAGATTAGTTGAAGTTTCTTGTGACATTGTGTTTGATGAGACTAATGGCTCCCAAGTGAAGCAAGTTGATCTTGATGAGCTAGATGATGAAGAGGCTCTATGCGTCGCTCTAAGGAACATGTCCATTGGGGATGTGTGTCCTAAGGAATCCGAAGAGCCTCCACAGGCACAAGATCAACCATCATATTCCATGCAAGCATCTCCACCAACTCAAAATGAGGAATAGGCTCAAGATGATGAAGATCAAGAGGATGAGCCACCTCAAGAGGAGGACAGTGATCAAGGGGGAGATGATAATGATAAAGACAAGGAAGATGAGCAAGAAATTTAGGATCAAAGACCGCCACACCGAAGAGTCCACCAAGCAATTCAACGAGATCACCCCGTCAACTCCATCCTCGGTGACATTCATAAGGGGGTAACCACTAGATCTTGAGTTGCACATTTCTGTGAACATTACTCTTTTGTGTCCTCTATTAAGCCATACAGGGTGGAGGATGCACTAAGAGATGCAGATTAGGTGATGGTTATGCAAGAGGAGCTCAACAACTTCACGAGGAATGAGGTATGGCATTTAGTTCCATGTCCTAACCAAAATGTTGTAGGTACCAAGTGGGTATTCCGCAACAAGCAAGATGAGCATGGTGTGGTGACAAGGAACAAAGCCCGACTTGTGGCCAAAGGGTATTCACAAGTCGAAGGTTTGGATTTCGGTGAAACTTATGCACCCGTAGCTAGGCTTGAGTCAATTCGTATATTACTTGCCTATGCTACTTACCATGGCTTTAAGCTTTATCAAATGGATGTGAAAAGTGCCTTCCTCAATGGACCAATCAAGTAAGAGGTCTATGTTGAGCAACCTCCCGGATTTGAAGATAGTGAGTACCCTAATCACGTTTACAAACTCTCAAAGGCGCTTTATGGGCTCAAGCAAGCCCCAAGAGCATGGTATGAATGCCAGCAAGATTTTCTAATCACTAATGGCTTCAAAGTCGGAAAAGCCGATCCTACACCCTTTACTAAAACTATTGCAAAAGATTTGTTTGTATGCCAAATTTATGTCGATGATATTATATTTGGGTCTACTAACAAATCAACCTGTGAAGAGTTTAGTAGGATCATGATACAGAAATTCGAGATGTCTATGATGGGGGAGTTGAAGTACTTCCTAGGATTTCAAATCAAGCAACTCCAAGATGGCACCTTCATCAGCCAAACAAAGTACACTCAAGACATTCTTAAGAAGTTTGAAATGAAGGATGACAAGCCCATCAAGACACCCATGGGAACAAATGGGCATCTCGACCTCGACATGGGAGGTAAATCCGTAGATCAAAAGGTATATAGGTCGATGATAGGATCTTTACTCTACTTATGTGCATCTCGACCGGATATTATGCTTTTCCGTATGCATGTGTGCAAGGTTCCAAGCCGATCCTAAGGAAGTTCACCTTAGGGCCGTAAAGAGAATCATGAGGTATTTAGTTTACACTCCTAAGTTTGGGCTTTGGTACCCCAAGGGATCCACTTTTGATTCAATGGGATATTTCGATGCCGATTGGGCAGGGTGTAAGATTGACAGGAAGAGCACATCGGGGACTTGTCAGTTTCTGGGGAGATCCCTGGTGTCTTGGGCTTCAAAGAAACAAAACTCAGTAGCTCTTTCCACCGCCGAAGTCGAGTACATTGCCACAGGCCATTGCTGTGCGCAATTACTTTGGATGAGGCAAACCCTTAGGGACTATGGCTACAAATTGAGCAAAGTTCCTCGCCTATGTGACAATTAGAGTGCAATCCGCATGGCGGATAAGCCCGTTGAACATAGCCGCACTAAGCACATAGACATTCGGTATCACTTTCTAAGGGATCACCAACAAAGGGGGATATCGAAATTGCTTATGTTAGCACCAAATAACAATTGGTCGATATATTTACCAAGCGTTTAGATGAGAAAACCTTTAGCAAACTTAGGAATGAGCTAAATATTCTTGATTCTCGGAATTTTGATTGAAACATTGCACACATAGCTCATTTATATACCTTTGATCATATCTCTTTCAATTGGTACAAATGCATATTTCTTATTACTTATGTACCAAGGCTACGACTAATGTGTTTCCAAGTATATTTCTATACTAAGTCGTAGATTGAAAGGGAAATGGAGGTTTCGACGAAGACAAGGCTTCCACTCCACTCTAACGGTATCATTTATCCTTCGTCGTCACTCCACAACACTCTCAATTGGTATAATCCTTCACTAATATTTACTTGTACCAATAGGGGAGAAAATAATAGTGCTCCAACGTTCTCCGTTTTTGGCGATTAATGCCAAAGGGGGAGAAAATATTAAGCCCAAATCAAAAGGACCGCACCACCACAATTTCAAAATTTTTGCAATAATAGATTTAGTTGGTATTCACAAAGGTTTGTTTTTCAATTGGTATCTTGTAATAACAATTTCTTAAATTGATATATTTTCAAAATTGGTATCTATTAAAACCCTCTTGAAAACTAAGAGGAGAATTTCATTCAGGGGGAGTTTTGCTTAGTCAAAGAAAAAGCATTTGAAACATGGGGGAATTTCAAATCTTGAAAATGCCTCTTGCAATCTTATTTATATGTCTTTGACTATTTGCAAAAGAATTTTGAAAAGACTTTGAAAAGATTTGCAAAAACAAAACATGTGGTGCAAAAGTGGTCCAAAATATTAAATAAAAAAAGCAATCCATTCCTATCTAATGAAATTATAAATTGGTTTAATTCCAAGTAACCTTTGCACTCACCTTATGCAAACTAGTTCATTTTTGCACTTTATATATTTGCTTTGGTTTGTGTTGGCATCAATCACCAAAAAGGGGGAGATTGAAAGAGAAATGGGGTTAACCTTTCCCACAATTAATTTTGGTGGTTGAATGCCCAACACAAATGTATGAACTAACTAGTTTACTCTAGAATACATGTTCTACAAGCGCAAAAAGGTTCAATACAAACCAATAAATATTCAAGTTAGGGATCCAAATTCAAAAGGAGCAAAGAAACCAAGTGTGCTGAGGAACGGCGCACCGGACAGTGTCCGGTGCACCAGGACCGTACAACTCAAACCAGCCACTCTCGGGTTTCTTCAGGGGCGCTCCGCTATAATTCACCGGACTGTCCGGTGAGTCAGCGGGCAACGGCTCTCCAGCGCCAACAGTCGAGTCTAACGCGTGAACAGTGCGCGCCAGAAGTCAGAGCAGAAGTCAGAAGCGCATCGGACTGTCCGGTGCCGCATGAGGACAAAGCCTCCAATGGTCAGCTTCTCCCAAACCCTAACGGTTGGGTGACGTGGCGGCACACCGGACTGTCCGGTGCGCCCATCGACATCAGCCTTCCCCAACGGCTTGTTGGTGGTTGAGGGCTATATATACCCCCAACCACCACAACTCCAAGCATCCAAGTCTTCTAAAGTTTTCATTCAATACAAGAGTTAGTGCATTCACTCCTAGACACAAATCAAAAGATCAAATCCTCTCCAAGTCCCAAACTCATTCCAACCACCTAGTGAATTGAGAGAGAGTGTTTGTTCGTGTTCTTTACGCTCTTGTTGCTTGGATCGCTTTCTTCCTTCCTCATTCTTGTTCCCAAGAGACTTGTAATCAAAGCAAGAGACACCAAGTGTGTGGTGGTCCTTGCGGGGTCTAAGTGACCCGTTTGATTAAGGAGAAAGCTCACTCGGTCTAAGTGAACGTTTAAGAGAGGGAAAGGGTTGAAAGAGACCCGGTCTTTGTGACCACCTCAACAAGGATTAGGTTCTTTGGAACCGAACCTCGGTAAAACAAATCACCGTGTTCATTCGCTTGCTTTCCATTTGATTTGTTTTTCCCTCTCTCCCAGACTTTAATTAAGTTCTAACGCTAACCCCAGCTTGTAGTGTGTGCTTAAGTTTATAAATTTCAGATTCTGCCTATTCACCCCCCTCTTGGTGACTTTCAGTTTTGAACTCCGCATAGAGGTGTACACTTTACCCACTAGTCCAGTTTCTTCAATCCCACTGTCGTGAGACCTGAATACCGAAACTCTCTCCTCCCCAGCACGAATATACCTTAATGGTTATACCAAAAGGAACAAGGTCACCTCCTCGCCCAATCTAGGACAGAATTATTCAACCTCCTTGTCCTTCCAGTGCTCCCAAGCCACCATAACCCTAGGGTGCAGACCATGCAAGTTCGGATCAAGCGACTACCCGTACAGTCTTAAGTGGTTGCACTTGATAAGGTTATAGGTAAGGAGTGATGACAAACCGGTCCTTATGCGAGAGGGATAATCCTTCATGCTCACACCTAACCCAGATGAGCCAACACCTTAAGGCCCTCCCAAACTAGGGAGTCCCTGATCATCCCGCTTAAAAGGCACAAGGGTGACAACCCTTCATCATACCCATTTTGAAAACATTTTCTTTTGAAAAACTCACACGTTTTCTCAAATCATTTTGTATAAAACTCACACCATGCTTACGGGATGACATGGTTGGATAGAGAGTAATTTGGTAAGAATTTAGAAATTAGAATTGTCGAAATCAGAGTCTGGACAGAGGAGTTTTCGATTTTACAATCATAGGAATTAGAAAAAGGAGATATTTTTTAGGAGAGTGTCAGGAATTATTTCTGGACTGTTCATGGG
This sequence comes from Zea mays, assembly GCF_902167145.1. Classification (NCBI taxonomy): domain Eukaryota; kingdom Viridiplantae; phylum Streptophyta; class Magnoliopsida; order Poales; family Poaceae; genus Zea; species Zea mays. The sequence goes on along the minus strand of NC_050096.1, from coordinate 66,338,032 downwards.
CGGAGGTTTATGTTGTTGGCAATTGTTTCTACCTACTGTATCACATTGGACAACAATAAGGTGGGACCCAGACAACTAGAATATTGTGATATTCTAGTCCGAGCAGGTTGTGGTATCTTCGCATAGAGTTTTATAGGATTGATGGCGTATCCATATAAACATGGTTTGCCTTTCTTTTTGGATGCCTAGCAATTCTGGGATGGGTGACCAAACAGGAAATTTTTAGTGGAAGAAAAATCATAGTCACGATGGGTCTTAGGTGAGTTGATCATCATGATGGATGAGTAGTTGAATAATTGGGCTATCGGACGAATGATGAATAGTAGCGATGAATAGTGATTATGAACAATCCGATGAACGGTGAATAGTTCGTATAAACGAACGATGAACGATGAATAGTTCATATGAACAAACAATGAACGTTATAGTGATGATAAACGATGAATAGTCGTATGAACGAACGATGCATAGGGATTATGAACGAACGGTCGAATGATCAGACGAACGAACAATCAAAATTATGGTAGAATAACAATTGAATAATATTTATTTGGACGAACGATCAAATCATCAGACAAACAAATGAATGAACCATGAATGATCGGACGAATGATCAAACTTTCGGACGAACAAACAAATAAACAAACTATCAACAGTTAGACGAACGATCGAATGAACGACCGAACGATCCTTGTGCTTGTGTGGGAGTGGGAGTGAGTTGCCATGAAATGGCTTGGGATGGCATGATAGAGCCCCTTTCCCCTCTATTTATCGGCATGGTGGGGGATTAGGGGAGGAGGAGGGGATTAGTGGGAGGAGGCAAGGATTAGTGAGAGATAAGCATGTATTAGTCGTGGATAAGTGAAATTAGCTTGTAGAGCTCATTGTATGACACCGGAGGCATATACATACACATGAGCACATGGAAAATTATTAATAAAATATTTGTAGGGATTATAAAAATGATTCCAAGGGTATTTCTCAGAAGAAAAATATTTGGAAATATATCAGTGAAATATTTAGGCAGTATTTCTGGAAGGAATTTGAAGGGATCACTTGGAAAATATTTGTAGGACATTTTGAGGAGAATTTTGGAGAGAATATAGACCACTATATTTTATTTGTTGAGATCAACTCACAAACAAACATTTTGAAACGAAATTTAAAAATTCATTTTGAATTTAGAATGAATTTGAGAAATGTCGGCGTTTCGACCCCTGGGGGTCCCTGGACCGACGAGTAAATTTGTCGCTGCGCGTCCCAGCCCAGATGGGTTGGCGCGAGATGGAACACAAGGGGAAAGCACGGCTCGTGTTATCTCGCACCAGGGGGTGTGCTCGTAGTAGGGGTTACAAGCGTTCGCGAGAGAGAGAGTGAGCCTGTTCGTCAGCTCGTTCTCCCACACGACCCTCCCGCATAAAGGCCCTGGACGTCCCTTTTATAGATGCAAGGAGAGGGTCCAGGTGTACAATGGCGGGTGTAGCTAGGCGCTAACGTGTCTGGCAGAGAGGTGCCTGAGCCCTGTGTACATGCCAACGTGGCTGTTGGAGAGGTGCTAGAGCCCTGTGTATGCGGTAACGTGGTCGTCGGAGAAGTGCCGGAGCCCTGTAGAAGCACAGTTGTCGGTGCTGCCAGGATCTTGCTGACGTCTCCTTGCTTCCGTAGGGGGCTAAGAACCACCGTCGTCATGGACGCACGCGGGGAGCCATCATTACTTGTTACCGGGGCGAGCCAGATGGGACACCAGTCTTGTTCCCCGTAGCCTGAGCTAGCTAGGGGTAGGGTAATGATGTATCCCCCGTGGCACGGCCGGTTCGAGCCCAAGGTTGGGCGAGACAGAGACTTCTCCCGAGGCCGAGGCCGGGGTCGGGCGAGGAAGCGATTCCTCCCGAGGCCGAGGTTGAGACTGAGCCCTGGGGTCGGGCGAGGCAGAGACCACCTTCAGAGGCCGAGGTTGAGGCCGAGCCTTGGGGTCGGGCGAGGCGGAGACCTCCTCCCGAGGCCGAGGCCTAAGGTCGGGCGAGGCGGAGCTTCCTGTTGCGCTTGAGGCTGAACTTGCTGTTGTCAGCCTTGCCCGGGTGGCTGGCACAACAGTCGGAGCGGGGTGAGCGGCGTTGTTTTCCTGTCAGATCGGTCAGCGAAAGGGTGAAGTGACTGCAGTCACTTCGACCATGCCGACTGAGGCGCGCGTGTCAAGATAGGGTGTCAGGCGATCCTCTCATTGAATGCGCCTGCGATACGGTCGGTTGGAGAGGCGATTTGGCCAAGGTTGCTTCTCGACGAAGCCTGCTCCAGTTGGGCCTCGGGCGTGCCGAGGGTGCGCCCACTGCCTGAGGAGGCCATCGGGCGAGACGTAACTTCGTCCGGGACTACAGTTCCCGCCCGAGGCCGGGCTCGGGCGAGGCGAGATCGCGTCCCTTGGGTAGAAGAAGCCTTGACCTGAATCGTGCCCATCTGCAGCTTGTGCTGATGGTGGTTACCAGCCGTGTTTAGGAGTGTTGGGGGTACCCTTAATTATGTTACCCGACAGTAGCCCCCGAGCCTCGATTGGAGTGTTGGTACTCGCTTGGAGGCTTTGCCGCACTTTTTTGTGAGGGGACCGGCCTTTCTCGGTTATACTTTGTTCCGGTGGGTGCGCGCGAGCGCACCCGCCGGGTGTAGCCCCCGAGGCCTCGGAGGAGTGGTTTGACTCCTCTGAGGTCTTAATGCCTTTCGTGATGCCCTGGTCGGCTTGGTTGTTCCCTCATGCGACCTGATTGTAGCCCAGGTGCATAGTCAGGTTCGGAGTTTTTAGGCTGGTTTGTTGACGTTGTCAACAGTTTGGCCGTAGCCGGGTTGCGGGAGCAGTCCCCGAGCCTCTGCACGGAGCGAGAGGATGATCAAGGACTGTCTCGACTTTTATTATACGCCCCTTCATCGCCTTTCCGCAAGGAGGAGGGGGGAAAGCACCATGTTGCCCTCGGAGGGCGCCGAACATGGTGTCTCTAGTGAGTTGCTAACGGGTGATCCGAGTGGACGCCCGTGCACCGTTCGATAAGGGTCGGTTAGTGGCCCAGAGGCGCGCTCCAAAAGTACCTGCAGGTGATTTGCCAGACCCGGACCCATTCGATAGGGTCCAAGGGCTCGATGCCTCCCTCTGATGGGATTCCATTACAAAATCGCTCCTGCTGGTCTCAGAAATGTCCTAGGGTACCTCGGGAGCGTAGCCCGAGCCTCGGCCATGTAACGGACGTACCCAGAGTCATCCCTCGCTCTGCGTGCTCTGGGGTGGCTGTTGAACCCTTCCGAGGGGCCAGCCTTCAAACCCCTGATCAGTAGTGGGCGCAAAGCCCGAGTGCTCTGGGCGGCTGTCGAACCCTTCCGAGGGCCAGCCTTCGAACCCCTGATCAGTAGGAGGGCTCGGGGCCCGCTTCCTTCGCGGAGAAGGATCCCTTTCGAAATATCCCCTTTCCCGGTCCCTATAGCAAGAGAGAGAAAGGGGAAGAGGAAAAGGATGTGAATTAAAACGGTGTGGCGCACCTTTTTTGACGCGGTCATCATGGCGGAGGTGAAACGACGCCCTCTTCGCCTGCCAAAGGTGTTGCTTGCCCTGCCGAGGAGTTAATGCGACGGGACGGACGATCCGTGGGGCGGCCGTTGCGCGTGCGCGAGTCGTTCGAGGAACAGGCGCTTCGCCTTCGAGTTTGAATTTCGCGGCGGGTTCGGGCGAAGTTTTGAATGGATCTCGCCTGGGCCTTTATATACCCAGAAGAGGGGCCGGCGGTGGTTCTTTACTCTGCCATTTGCGCTTGCCTTCTGCTTTGGTTTCCGCAAACTAAGAGAATAGCCAGAGAAAAGAAAATCGCGCACCTTGTCCCCTCCGCCTCCACCCCCTTCGTTCGGTCGATGGCTGACAAGGTGACCGTCGTTCCGCCGCGCGATCCATGACCTTTCTCCACCGTCACAGTGGACGATCTGGAGGCCCTCGTTGCCGATGGTTTGCTCCATCCCCTCTCCGGTGACCCGCAGCCGGAGTGGATGGCCCCTGCGAGCGAGGCCGACCTGACTCCGCCGCCGGGGTATGTGGTTAGTTTCGTCTCCTTCCACGAGCGAGGATTCGAAGTTCTAGCGAGCCGTTTCATGCTGGCACTCCTGCACTACTACGGGGTGGAGCTGCATAACTTCAACCCCAACTGCATTGCCCAAGTGGCCATCTTCGCGGTGGTTTGCGAGGGTTTTTTGGGGATTGACCCCCACTGGGATCTATGGACCCATCTCTTCTCCGCGGAGCTCTCGCCTTGACGACGGGGGAAAAGAAGGTCTGCATGGCGGTGCGGGCCGGTGGCTGCACCCTCCAGTTGAGGCAGGGGCGCACGCAGCAGTACATCCCCGCCATCCTTGTGTCTTCGAACAAGGGGTGGCAGCGCCGGTGGTTTTACCTCCGGAACGACGACGGAAGGCTCCCATCGTTTTCTCAACGAGTGGTGACTGCCGCCGGCAGCAACTGGCGCTGGGGGGCCACACGCGAGAAATAGGAGAAGCTCCAGCCTCTTCTGGAGGCCTTGCAGAGGTTACGAGATGGGGGTCTTACCGCCGCGGGGGTCGTCGCCGCTACCCATCGCCGGAGGGTGCTTCCTTTGGCGGAGCGGCGGTTGCCGCTTTCAGAGATGAAGCCGGGGTTGATTTGGAGGGCTCGTAGATGTCCTCGGCTTCCCTCTCCGCCGACGACCTCCACAGGCGAGTAGCGGGTACGGTAGGGAGGCTGGATGCCGGTGCCCTTACCCAGCCCGTGGTGCGTCCCGAGCGTGGGTACGTGTCCCTGGTGAGTGTCTGCTCCTTCTCCTGTTTTGCGCTGAGTTGCCTTTGATTCTTACCATCGGGATTTCCGTTCGTCTCTAGGGGTTGCAGTTTTACAAGCCCTCCCTGTCACCGGTCCCAGAGGACGAGGTGGACCGAGCCGTGCGGAGGGTCGCCGCGGAGAAGAAAAAGGAGAAGAAGGACACAGAAAAGGCCCGGGCCCACGAGAGGATGCGGGCTCGGGAAGCCCTAGAGAGGCGCCGTCGGAGGCAGGAGAGGGACGGGCTCCCGAGGGAGCCGTCGCCGGAGACGCCTGACGACGATGACGATGATGATGATGACGAGGGCGACGACATGGCAGCCCGTCTTGGCCTCAGCCCGGATCTGAGGCTAGGCCAGGGGTCGCCGAGCCAGCCTCCAAGTGGGTTGGCGCCATTAGAATCTAGGGCCAGGACATCAAGGTCCCGGTCCGAGAAGCGGGGGCAGGCCGAGGGGGTACTTGACCCCTTGGCCGAGGTAGTTGAGGTGACTCCGGAGAGTCAGGCCGATCTGCCTGTCCCCCAAGAGCAGGCGCCCGCACCGGCTGTACAGGAGGTTGATCCTCGGGCAGTTGTGACGACCCCTAGGCAGGCCATCCCTTCGGCGCCTCGGGCGCCCGAGGCGGGAACGGCGCAGAAGCCGACAGCGGGGCAATCCTCAACAGCGCCTGCGGGGACCGAGGCCTGAGGGGCCTCCCCGCAGGCCCGATTGGCCTTGGTCCGGATCTGGTAAGTATCTGAGGATACCTCTGTTTTGGCTCTTTCTCCGTGTGCCCTGATTCTGCTTTATCTCTTCCTTTCAGCAAATGGAGGTAGGGCTCAGCCGGTCTGGCCCCCCGGAAGGCATTTAAGACAGTGTCGGCTTCTGCAGCCAGTGCCGCATCGCGCCATGCCGGTTGGCTGGCCTCCGCACAAGACGCCCTCGAGCGGGGGGTCCAGGCGGCACGAGTTGCCATGGGGCAAGCCTCCTAGGCTGACCCCTCCATTGGGGCGGCCATCATGCCGGGGGAGGCTGCTGATGTGGCCATGGCCCCGTGCCCACCTGACATGTTGCCGGCACCGACACCAGCTCCTGCCGAGGCCATCGCTGTTTTGCCCGTGGAGCCACCTGTTGCCGCTGATGTTGGGATGGCTGAGGTGCCGTTGCTCGAGGTCGTCCCCGACCTCCCCAGTCTCGGCCATAAGGAGAGGGCGGCCGCCGTTGCAGAGGTTGGCGATCGGAGGCCCGCCTCCTTAGCCGAGGGGAGGCCCAGTACGTCGTCAGCGATGGCACCCGATGCATCGACCGGAGGGGGTTCCGACGTCTTGGATGACGGGCGCGCAGAACCGCGGCCCGTCTTGGGGAGCGGCGACCTTATCCCCGCGCGGCGCAACCCCAATGAGTGGTGTGGGCAGGCACTCCGGTTCTAGAGCCGCGGCGCCTCGGAACCCCTCTTCGTCCTCGACGATGAGCGGGAGGAGCAGTCTCGGGATGAGCTCCATGAGTATGCCGAGGCGGCGATGGGGTCGCTTCGGTCGACCATGGAGATCCTTTCCAGGGACGTTCCTAGGGTCCTCCAGGTAAGGATTTTAGGCATACCCCTTGCGTGACCAGGGTATTCTTTGTAATATCCTGCTTCCCTTCCTCAGGAACTGGCGGATGTGAGCACCGCCAAGTCGATGTTCATCCACCGCAAGAGCGACGTCTGGGGTTCGCTGCGGTCCCAGAGGGCCACGCTTGCCGAGGCTAATGAACGCATCGCCCAACGGAGCACCGAGGTGGCAGACCTTCGGTTGCTCTTTGATGAACTGAAGGCAGAGGCAGCGGCGGCGCAGGCAGAGGCAGCGTCGGCACGGACGGAGGCGCAGCGGCGGTGGCTGGAGCTTGGCCAGGTCATTGGCGAGTGGGACCAATCTCGGAGCCAGGCTGCCGAGGCTGTAGGTCAGGCTGAGGCCCTTGGGGGTCAGCTGGCTGAGGTGTCTGCTCGGGCCAGAGCCCTTGCGGAGGACCTAGCCGTGGCCGTCGGGTCTGCTCAGTCCGCCCAAGCCGTAGCCTCGGAGCAGCGTGCCCGGGCTGAAGGTGTGTTTCGGCCGCTTTGCGACTTCGATTCAGCTTCATTCTTCAACTCGTGTCTGAAGAATTTTGTTCGGTTGTCTGCAGAGTTCGAGTCGGCTCTTAACGAGTCCGTCAAGGCGCTTGCCCAGACGGCTGAGCAGAAGGAGGCCGACCGCGTGGCCATGTCCGAGGCTATCTCGGCCTTTTGCCAGGCCTTTGGCCTCGATGACGTCCCCTCGGGTAGCTCCCCCCAGAGTCGCCTGCAGGCCTTGGGCGGCCATGTGCGTAGCAGACTCCGTGGGGCGCTGCATCACGGCGTTAGGCGGGCCTTCGCCGTGCTCGCTTCCCACTACGACGTGGATCTGGAGCGGGTCAGCGAGGGGTACTGTCTACCCGACGAAGATGAGGCTGCCTTAGCCGAGGTTCAGAGGCTTGATGCGGCCGTCGTGGGCCCAAGCGCGGTGCTGGCGTCCTCCTTCGAGGTGGAGATCCTTCCGCTCGCTTCGCCGTCTGGGGCCGGGCCAGATCTCGCCGAGGGTGGAGACGACGCCGAGGGTGCCGCTCCTCCCCCGGTGATGTCTGATTCTGCCGGAGCAGCTTGTTTGGAGTATGCATGTGTTTTTCGCGGCCGCCGAGGCCTAAACACATTATTGTCGTGTTATAAAGCTGTGTTTCCTTTCCTCTCGTTTCGAGTATCCGGACTTGTTCGTCGGTAGCAGAATCGCTTATCCGAGCAAGAGTTACTTTTCACAGAAGGTGACGAGTGAGGTATCCGTATCCCGGAGGCGTAGGAGTCCCTCGGCTCGGTCGGCCTTGCCGCTTACATGCACTCTTACTCGCTTTGCAGGATTCTGTTATCGATATAGTTGGAAAGCACGAAAGTCGTTTTGGTAGAAAACTTTTCCGAGGAAAATTTTGACGCAGAGGGGGTTCCCCCCTTCTAGCCCCTGAGGGAGGTCGGGCTTTGCCGAGGCAAGGCTGACCCTTCCTTGACGGTTAGACTCTATTTGTGTATGTAAAGAGAATGAGGTATATGAACGACTTGAAACATCTTAAGGGTAGAAGCGACGTAGCTGTTGGATGTTCCAAGCGTTGTTGTAGACCTCGCCTTGATCGTTGGCTAGCTTGTATGTTCCGGGCTTCAAAATCTTGGCGATGATGAATGGCCCTTCCCAGGGAGGAGTAAGCTTGTGGCACCCTCGGGCGTCCTGCCGTAGCCGAAGTACCAAGTCTCCCACCTGGAAGCCTCGGGGCCGAACCCCTCGGGCATGGTAGCGTCGCAGAGACTGCTGATACCGCGCCGAGTGTAGTAAGGCCACGTCCCGAGCCTCTTCCAGTTAGTCTAGTGAGTCTTCTTGGCTGGCCTGGTTGCTTCGGTCGTCGTACGCCTTTGTCCTCGGGGAACCGTATTCTAAGTCTGTGGGCAAGATAGCCTCGGCCCCATAGACTAGAAAGAACGGCAAGAAACCCGTGGCTCGGCTCGGCATCGTCCTCAGACTCTAGACCACCGAGGGTAGCTCCTTCATCCACCGCTTGCCGAACTTGTTGAGGTCGCTGTAGATCCTCGGTTTAAGTCCCTGCAGAATCATACCGTTGGCACGCTCCACTTGCCCATTCGTCATGGGGTGAGCTACGGCGGCCCAGTCCACATGGATGTGGTGGTCCTCGCAGAAGTCCAGAAACTTCTTCCTAGTGAACTGTGTGCCATTGTCGGTGATGATGGAGTTCGGGACCCCAAAGCGATGGATGATGTTGGTGAAGAACGCCACTGCCTGCTCGGACCTGATGCTGGTTAGGGGTCGGACCTCGATCCACTTGGAGAATTTGTCGATGGCGACCAACAGGTGCGAGAAGCCCCCAGGTGCCTTCTGCAAGGGACCGACGAGGCCGAGACCCCACACTGCAAACGGCTAGGTGATGGGTATTGTCTGCAGGGCCTGAGCGGGCAGGTGCGTCTGTCTCGCGTAGAATTGACACCCTTGGCAAGAGCGTACAATCCTAGTGGCGTCGGCCACCGTGGTTGGCCAGTAGAAACCTTGTCGGAAGGCGTTTCCCACGAGGGCTCGAGGTGCTGCGTGATGACCGCAAGCCCCTGAGTGTATTTCTTGCAATAGCTCCTGTCCTTCGGTGACGGATATGCATCGTTGGAGAATGCCTGAGGGGCTGTGGTGGTAGAGCTCCTTTTCATCACCCAGTAAGATGAACGACTTGGCGCGTCGCGCCAGTCGCCGAGCTTCGGCCTTGTCAAGGGGTAGCTCTCCTCAGAGGAGATATTCTAGGTACGGGGTCTGCCAATTTTGGTTTGGCGCAACCCCATTCTGCTCTCCCTCGATGCGCAAGGCCTCACCCTCGGCGGCCGAGGATACCTCGGGTTGGGCCGAGGCCTCCTCGGGCTCGGACGTGTCGTCGATCTTGATGGAGGGTTGATGTATGTCTCTGGAGAAGACGTCCGGGGAACCGTTGTCCGCCCCAATGCTATTTTAGCCAGCTCATCCGCAGTCTCGTTGTACCGTCGGGCGATATGGTTGAGTTCTAGCCCGCAGAACTTGTCTTCCAGGCGTCGAACTTCGTTGCAGTAGGCATCCATCTTCCGGTCGCGGCAGTGGGAGTTCTTCATGACTTGGTCAATGACAAGCTGCGAGTCGCCACGAGCGTCGAGGCGCCGAACCCCTAGCTCGATGGCGATGCGCAACCCATTAACCAGAGCCTCGTACTCGGCCACGTTGTTTGACGCCGGGAAATGGAGGCGCAACACGTAGCAGAGATGTTTTTCGAGGGGTGAGATGAAGAGCAGGCCAGCACCTGCTCCCGTTTTCATCAGCGACCCATCGAAGTACATGGTCCAAAGTTCCGGTTGGATCGGAGCTGTTGGCAATTGGGTGTCGACCCATTCTGCCAGGAAATCCGCCAAGACTTGGGATTTTATGGCCTTCTGAGGGACGAATGAGAGTAATTCGCCCATGAGCTCCACTGCCCACTTTGCTATCCTACCCGAGGCCTCTCGGCACTGGATGATCTCCCCCAGGGGGAAGGATGACACCACAGTCACCGGATGAGACTTGAAGTAGTGTCGCAACTTTCGCCGCGTCAGAATTACTGCGTACAGTAGCTTCTGAATTTGCGGGTAGCGGATCTTGATCTTGGATAGCACTTCACTGATGAAGTAGATCAGCCTCTGGACGAGCAGTGTATGCCCTTCTTCTCATCTCTCGACTACGATCGCGGCGCTGACCACCTGAGTGGTTGCGGCTATGTAGATCAAGAGGGCTTCTCCTGCAGTGGGGGCACCAAGATGGGCACGTTTGTAAGGAGCGCCTTTAAGTTTCCGAGGGCTTCCTCGGCCTCGGGGGTCCAAGTGAAGCGCTCGGTCTTCCTTAAGAGGCGGTACAAGGGTAGGCCTTTTTCGCCGAGGCACGAGATGAAGCGGCTCAGAGCCGCAAGGCATCCCATGACCCTTTGTACTCCTTTCAAATCTTTGATAGGCCCCATGTTGGTGATGGCCGCGATTTTCTCTGGGTTGGCCTTGATGCCCCACTCGGAGACGATGAACCCCAGGAGCATGCCTCAGGGGACTCTAAAGACACACTTCTCGGGATTGAGCTTCACGCCCTTCGCTCTCAAACACTTCTCGGGATTGAGCTTCTCGGGATGTACTCTCGCAGGGATTCCCCTGGCTGCTGGTGGCAGCTTCGGAGATCCTAGGAGTTCCCAGGGCGCACGTACGTGCCCTGGAAATTTCCAGCGAAAGCCTTGACCAGGTCGTCCCAATTGGAGATCTGCGCAGGAGGCAGATGCTCCAGCCAGGCCCGGGCGGTGTCGGAGAGGAACAGGGGGAGGTTGCGGATGATGAGGTTGTCGTCGTCCGTTCCACCCAGCTAGCAGGCTAGCCGGTAGTCCGCAAGCCACAACTCCGGCCTTGTTTCCCTCGAGTACTTGGCGATGGTCGTCGGGGCCCAGAACCGGGTCGGGAACGGCGCCCGTAGTATGGCCCGGCTGAAGGCTTGCGGACCTGGTGGTTCAGGCGAGGGGCTCCGATCCTCCTCGCCGTCGTAGCGTCCCCCACGCCTGGGGTGGTAGCCTCGGCGCACCTTCTCATCGAGGCGGGCTCGACGGTCGCGGCAGTGATGCTCATTGCCGAGGTGATCCAGGGCTGCAGGCGTCGCATCCCGCGTGCGCCCGGTGTGGACCGAGGCCTCCCGCATGAGTCGGGAAGTCGCTGCGGGATGCTCCGGGGGGTACCCTTGCCTTCGGGAGGCAGAGCTCTCGGCCCATCGGACCGTGGCATCCTCCAGGAGATTCTTGAGTTCTCCCTGGATACGCCGCCCCTCGGTGGTGGATGGCTCCAGCATCGCTCGGAGTTGTATTGCTGCTGTAGCCAGATTCTGGCCGACCCCGCTGGAGGCCGGGGGTAGCCTTGCCCTGGCATCGTCAACGATACGGCGCTGGACGTCCTGGGCCTGATGACGCGCTTCTCCGGCGAGTGCTCGGCCTGCCCACTCCTGCTCGATGTTTTGCCGGAGCTGCACAAGTTGCCCTGCTTCCTCGTCGAGCTTGGCCTGCATCTCGCGGATTTGCTCGAGCTGTGTGTCCTGACCCTCGCAGGGACTGGGACCACAGCTAGCTCCCGCGGGATGTCAACGCGAGAAGCAGGCCTAGAGGGATCATCATCCTCTGGCATACCAAGGTGGTTGCCTTCGTCGCGACCCCCAGATCAACGTGGAAACATTCGCGACTTGGGTCACAACCTTCATCGTCAAGGCTGTGGCCATAATCGGAGCAATCGGAGAGGCAGTAGTCACATGCGGTCATGAAGTCTCGCATGGCACTAGGATTACCGAGCCCGAAGAAATCCCAACCAGAGTCAGGCTCGTCTTCTTCCTCGGAACCCGGGGGCTCGTAGGTCGAGACGGTCGTCAGTCAGTCCCGGGTTGACCACATATGGTACCCCGGAAGGTTAGGGTATGCCTTTACGAAAGCGCTCACCGAAGCGAGGTCGCTTGGCGGATCGAAGCTGAATCTAAAAGGCACAGGGTGGAAAACGGACGGTACCTCTTGATCGATGGATGGTGGCGAAGTCACGTCGGGGACGGACTGCACTGTTATCTCAGGTACAAGGCTAACGCCCAGCAAGCCCTTCGCGAGTGTGCTGGCATCATCTGTCCGCTTGGGGTTGGCACGTTGCGGGGAAACGACATCCGTTGTTGTCTCAGGTGCAAGGACAACGCCCGACATGTCCCCCGCTGGGGTGCCGGCGTCGTCGACTCGCTCGACAGCCGACGTGGTGTCGCCTCCTGCCTAGCCACGGTTGCCCCGTCTCCTCCTCCTGCGGCGAGGAGGGTGGCGGGATAAACCCGAAAGCTGCCCTTCCGCCACGTGGGGAAGACGTCGTTGAGTTCGCCGCCGCCGGGCGAGCTGACGGCCGTCGATGTCGTTGTCGCGCTACGGGGGGAGGAGTACCATGTCGTAGCTGCCATCGAGGGACATGAACTCGAGACTCCCGAAGCGGAGCACCGTCCCGGGCTGAAAAGGTTGCTGGAGACTACCCATCTAGAACTCAACGAGAAGTTGTTCGTTAACACGCAGCAGGCCCCTACCTGGCGCGACAAATGTCGGCGTTTCGACCCCAGGGGGTCCCTGGATCGACGAGTAAATTTGTCGCTGTGTCCCATCCCAGATGGGTTGGCGTGAGATGGAACACAAGGGGAAAGTGCGGCTCGTGTTATCTCGCACCAGGGGGTGTGCTCGTAGTAGGGGTTACAAGCGTTCGCGCGAGAGAGAGTGAGCCTGTTCGTTAGCTCATTCTCCCGCGCGACCCTCCCGCATGAAGGCCCTGGACCTCCATTTTATAGATGCAAGGAGAGGGTCCAGGTGTACAATGGGGGGTGTAGCTAGGCGCTAACGTGTCTGGCAGAGAGGTGCCTGAGCCCTGTGTACATGCCAACGTGGCTGTTGGAGAGGTGCTAGAGCCCTGTGTACGCGGTAACGTGGCCGTCGGAGAAGTGCCGGAGCCCTATAGAAGCACAGCTGTCGGTGCTGTCGGGATCTTGCTGACGTCTCCTTGCTTCCGTAGGGGGCTGAGAACCACCGTCGTCATGGACGCACGCGGGGAGCCATCATTACTTGTTACCGGGGCGAGCCAGATGGGACGCCGGTCTTGTTCCCCGTAGCCTGAGCTAGCTAGGGGTAGGGTAATGATGTATCCCCCGTGGTGCGGTCGGTCCGAGCCCAAGGTCGAGCGAGGCGGAGACTTCTCCCGAGGCCGAGGCCGAGGTCGGGCGAGGACGTGATTCCTCCCGAGGCCGAGGTTGAGACCGAGCCCTGGGGTCAGGCGAGGTGGAGACCACCATCCGAGGCGAAGGTTGAGGCCGAGCCCTGGGGTCGGGCGAGGCGGAGACCTCCTCCCGAGGCCGAGGCCTAAGGTCGGGCGAGGCGGAGCTTCCTATTGTGCCTGAGGCTGAACTTGCTGTTGTCAGCCTTGCCCGGGTGGCTGGCACAACAGTCGGAGCGGGGTGAGCGGCACTGTTTTCCTGTCAGATCGGTCAGCGAAAGGGTGAAGTGACTGCGGTCACTTCAACCTTGCCGACTGAGGCGCGCGTGTCAGGATAGGGTGTCAGGCGATCCTCACATCGAATGCCCTTGCGATACGGTCGGTTGGAGATGCGATTTGGCCAAGGTTGCTTCTCGATGAAGCCTGCCCGAGTTGGGCCTCGGGCGTGCCGAGGGTGCGCCCAATGCCTGAGGAGGCCCTCGGGTGAGACGTAACTTCGTCCGGGACTACAGTTCCCGCCCGAGGCCGGGCTCGGGCGAGGCGAGATCGCGTCCCTTAGGTAGACGAAGTGTTGACCTGAATCGTGCCCATCTGCAGCTTGTGCTGATGGTGGTTACCAGCCGTGTTTAGGAGTGTTGGGGGTACCCCTAATTACGGTACCCGACAAGAAATTTTCTAGATTTGAATTTTTGGGGTGCTACAGATCTACCCCACTTAAAATGAATCTCCTCCTCGAGATTCGGTTTGAAGGGTTATGGGTATAGCTTTACTTTAGCTACATATCTTCGTTATGAAAACTCTTTGACGAGATGGAACTTCAACAATATCAGGCCTTTGAAGAGCATCTTGTTGGCGATTGCAAATGATGTTTCTGGTTACTCAAAGATCATCCTCAGGCTTCTAGCTTTCGCTTGGCGGCTAGCTTATTGAAGAAGCATCGATACCAACACACAAACCTTTCTCTTACAAACTCCCACATGGATTCCTTCCTTGATTGGTCTTCGACTGCTTTGTCAACAAAACTTGGGCGACCACTTCTCATCGAGAAACTTATATGCTCGAATGATCTGGTCTTCCACAAGCTTGTTGCATACACATATCTTCTTCTTTTTCTCCATAGCAGCAACCCTATTGGAACACTACCCCACTTAAAAACAATGTGGGTAAACTCTTGAATCTTGGGGATTTCAACTCCTTGAAGTATCTCATAACATGGGCATTACAAGGCCTTCTTCTGTTGTTGCCGCTTGAGCAGGCTGCGGAGAGATGACTGACACGGGATTGATTTTGGGACAACCTTCTTCTCATCTTCTCTTCGCAGTTTTCTTTTCTCTTTTCACTACCCCTTTCTTTCTCTTTGTTCTTTCCACTGGAGGGCTCTATCAAAGAGTATTACCATCCCACAGAGGAGGAAACCAAAGACTATGAACCATGTAGCACAGTCTTCAACCCAAGAATCACAAAGCATTGTGATATCAGGGGCGAGGAAGTGAAAAAAGGAGTTGCTTGAGATTAGGTAGAGGGGGTTTTATCGGGAGTGTGCCTTGCTTTGAGCGAGTTGGGAACCGAGGGAGCTGGTGGGGGGGTTTATAGGCGAGCAACATGCCACGATGGTGCACTGGGTGTAGAGTGGTGGTGATGGAGCAGGTGCCATGTAACACCCTAAATCCATTAATTAAAAATAACTTAGTTTTTATTATTAATTTTCAGTAGAAAGAATAGTATTTATATTTTCAAATAATGAAATGGTGACATAAATAAATTGAACAATTTCTTGATTAGATAAAACTTTATCAAGTGTTTGTTGCATTCATGTCAAGGCATAAATTTTGTTTGATGTATCCAATTTTTGGATTTAAGTTGGTGCGAAAATATTATTTTAGAAAATAATTGTTAAAATATTGTTTTAGGAATATGCATTTTGATAGGTTTTGTAACAACTCAAATCCACTAGCTAAAAGCAATTAATAAAGTTGATGAATCTATCAGAGAGGAAAAGTTATTTTCAGAATAAAGAGAACATTAATATAAAAGATAACTAATCTTTTGAGTAAATTAAAATTTAACAAGGTGATTGATACATACATTATTGAAGCATGATTTTTGTTTGTTAATGAATCACAAGGATTTTATTTATTCTTTATTGTAAAACCCAATTTATTTAAACAATATACTTTCACATAATGAAAATATTATTCTGGGATTTAATATATTTTTTAGAATATTTAATAAAAAGTTTATATTTTTAATGAATAACCTATTAATCTTTCACATGAGCATATCGAAAATTATTAAGAAAATATTTGTAGGGATATAAAAAATGATTTGAGGGTATTTCTCAGGAGAAAAATATTTAGAGAAATATCGATGGAATATGTAGGTAGTATTTCTCGAAGGAATTTGTAGGGATCACCTGAAAAATATTTGTAGAACATTTTGAGGAGAATTTTGGCGAGAATATAGACCACGATATTTTACTTGTTGAGATCAACTCGCAAACAAACATTTTGAAACTAAATTTAAAAATTCATTTTGAATTTAGAACGAGTTTGAGAAATTTATTGGATTTGAATTTCCGAGGTGCTACAGTTTTCCAGCCATGCTCGTGTCGAATCGATCAAATATAGGGGGAGGTTCTGAATTACAAAATCATCATGGTCTGCCCCTCCCGCCTAACACGATAATCGGTAGTCTCCCAACCAAAGGCTTGGGTTTGACTCTCCCGAGTACTTTGTGATGTTGGTGGGCACCTTGTACCACTGCGGCACTAGTGCCTAGAGGATGTGGTGACCAAAGGCCTGAGGTCCCGGTAGAGGGGGGCTCAGACTTTAGTCCTCATTGGGGTCAAAGTGCTAATTGTACCGATGACCAATGCCTGGCTCTTTTTCCTAGGGCCTAGGGTCAGGTACACTCCACGTGTTTCTGCCCGTTCTTGGGCACCAGCGAGATGGGACTTTCACTGTGCCTTCTTCCTCGTACCCGAACACCCGTCCTGATGAATCGTGGTTTTTCGACGGTGTTGGCTCGGCATCCTAACCAACCCCTGACTCCCGGCGCCATGATATGGAACTCTCGGTCTGTTGTTGTACAACAAGGTCAAGAAGACCTTAAATTTCAAGGTGTGTCCTCCATTAGCTTGGAGTCTCAGCTTCAGGAAGCTTATCAAGGAGCGCTGCGATGGCCGCGACGTTCTGGCTTGCCCAGGGGAATCACGAGGGTCTACTTGCATCACGAATTATGCGATGGCGAACATTCACTCTCGTAGCATGTGTTCATCCAACTTCTTGTCATGGCTGTCACGATCGCTACCGTGGTACCCGTCGCCTTCCAGTCGGGGACATTGGCTGCTTTGGGAAGGGCTCGGTCCGAGCGGCGACTTTCGATAGGGCAAGTTGAGCTGCGATGGGGCAGATGTTGCCACGTGTACCATTACGGTTATGGGGTTCCCTTAGGGCTTCTCGTGAGCGGGGAACGACCCTCTGGGGTGCCGGCTCTGAAGCACTCCTGAGCTGGGTCGTGACTTGCCCCTTGGAAGCGGAGTTGTGTCCGTGCTCTGATCCCGACAAGAGGAGGTTGTGGAATGAGTCCCTAATAGGGTTCATCATTCCCACAAACTCGCCATGAGCCGGTCCTGTCACGCACTATCGTTCATCGCTTCTATGATGGGAGCTGAGCTAGAGGCCTCCAAGGCCCCTAGGGATGTTAATCAAGACCTCCGTCGAGGGTGATTGGGCTTTCAAGGTCCTGACCATCGTCCCCAAGGCCCCTACGTGGTGCCTATTATTGGTGTTTCAAACCTACGCTCCGACAAGTAAATTTGTATGTGTGCATTCCGTGGCCCGGATGGTGTGCTTAGTGAACGCAAGATTTATACTGATTTGGACAGAACGTCTCTACATCCAGTCTTTGGTGACTCGCGCTACCGACACCTTGTTACTCAAAGCTCGTAGTAGGGGTTACAAGCGGGTGAGAGACGGAGGAGCTCCCTGGTCTCTTATGCGTGGGTGGACCTGAAGAATAAAGGACTGGAGTTCTAAGCTAAGCCTTGGACATCGTGGTGGCTCGTGCCTTGGCTCCGGCCTCCGGGTCTTCTGGTTTCATCGAGTGTGTGTGTCCTCCATCTCGGGTGCGTCTCTTCTATGTGTATGCGTCTCTCCGTGTTCTGGACGACCTCCCCCTTTTATAGGCCGAGGTGGGGGTCGGCTATCGTCATCTTCTCAAGGAAGGAGCTATCGTGCCATGGTAAATGGGGTGTCTTACCGTGGTAAAGTTGTGTTTGTCCGTTCGTGTCCTAGTCATCTAGGCTTCCCTGGTCGTACTCTTTATGGCAGGGGTGTGGGCGGCGAAGGGTCCCAGCATCATCATTGCCGCCTCTGTGCCATGTCGTCCTTGGCCGTCGTAGCCTGGGTCTCAACGCGACTTGTCATGTTGCGGGGCATGTTGTAACACCCTGAATTTGGGGGTATAAGCTTTTTTTTAACTATCTACTAAATTCAGATGTTACTCGTGTATCTCTCTCTAGTCTCTCTCTCTCTTTCTTTTGAGTAGATTTAGCTTAATTAGTGAGGGATTTATTATTTATTTTTTGTCAAAACAATATATATGAGTCATGAAATGTTGCACTAGGCTGAGCTTAAATATTCTTTGATTTTTTGCACATATTTGAATTAGTTTGAATTTGAAACTTGGTTTGAATTTGAATTGAAAACCTTAGAGAAAATAAAATAGAAAAGGCATTAGAAATTCCCTGAAATTGAAAAACCCCATTTTGGCCCAAACCAGCCCATCAGGCCCAGCCCCGCGCGCGCCCGCCGCCCCTGACAGGCGGACCCCGCCTGTCGGCGCCAGCCCACGCCCGCGCGCTCTCCTCTCCCCCTCCCTTTGCCCACTGGGGCCGGGTTGTCGGCGCCGGTCGCCTGCTCGCTCCTGCCCCCCCTTTCTATCTCTGCCTCGCAGACCCGTTTCGTCAGCACACCGAGTCGTTCTCTCTGTGCGCCCGCTCCCCCTCGCTGTGCAGTGGGACTGCCCTGCCAGCTCCGCCTTCCCCGCAAACCGTCGTGGACCAGCGCGCACGCACACCGAGATCCCTGGCCACGTCGCCTGCCCACGCACCCCAGCTCTCTTTTGAGCCCCGCCCTTACCCGCACTCGCTCCCCTACCCCATTTCGCGCAAGCTTACCCTCTCTCGCGCTCTGCTCTCGCTGCTCGGCCTCGCCGGAGTTCCGCGCCCCCGTGCTGGCCATCCAACCCGCCAGAAGCCGCGCCAAGCCGCCTCGAGCTCCGTCCCGAGGTAAGACATCCGTTCCCATGCTCGATTTCTCCCGATTCCGCCTTGCCTTGGACAATTCGGCTTCGTCGGAGTTTGGCCGCGGCGGTTCACCGCGCCCGCACGGTGACTGGTCGAATTAGCCTAGCCCTATGCCCCTACATTGGTCCGTGATGTTCCCCTCACCCTATCGTAGCTAGTCCGGGCCTTAGCACATCCCAAATCCCCTCTCCCCGGTCGAGATACCTCGCCGAAGTTACCCCGACCCGCCTGAAGCTTTCCCTCCGTCGTTCTCCCATCTCTGGCCCCGGTCTCGTGGCCAGAATCCCCGCAGTGTGTTCGTCGAGCCCTCCTTGACAATTCTGGCCAGCCCCAGTGGCCTCGGAACCGCCGTAGCCCACACCCGCCCCAGCTCTGGTGACCTCACCGTCGTGAGCAAGAGCGGCGTCGGCCGCAACCGTTAACCTCTCCTATGCTTGATTTCGGCCGTCTGATCTCTATCGTGCGGTCCGGATCACCGGATACCGCTTCGCGCACCCGCACCATGCGCATGAACCCACCTATCGCCCGCTTGTGCCTCTAGCACTGGGCCTGACCGGTCAGTCCGCTTCCTCGCTCCCGGCCACTGACCGCCCTGGCCCGCTGGTCAGAGCACGCCCGCGCCCATGTCCGACTGCTCGCCCATGGATCTAATCCCAACCGTTGATCGTAGATCCGACGACTAAGGAGACCTCGTACCCCTTCGCGCGATAGTTTTGCTAAAGAACCCCTTGGGTTTCCGAGAATCAACCCGCCGTCCCTTGATTTTGTGCGCAGGCCCTGGAATCTTATAAACGGACCCCTGGCCTTTTAAATAATCACAGAATTGGACCTAGTTTTATATTTCAAACTTCAAAACTTGTTTATTTCGTATCTTTTTCCTATGAACTTTAAATTGAGTGGTTCAAATTACAAAATGTTCATAGGAATATTCTCTGTTCAAATAAATTATGTTCATCCACAGTCTGTGCACTCTAATTTTATGTCTAAACTGTAGGTTAGTGTACGTGTTAATTTATTCACTTAATAAAATAAATAAAAGGAAACCCTAGTGGTAAATAGATGTTAATATTGTGAAGATAATAATATGTGATGTATGAACTTATCCCTGGTTTAAATTTGATGTCTCATTAAAATAAGTGGAATTAGATTATGTAATCATGGAGATAGACAACACTTAAAGAGTAATCAACTCTAGATGGGATTAGTTCACCCTATAATTTAAACTCCCTTTTGAGTTTATACTTTTCCTTTTGAGAGGTGTTCCATTGTTTGTACATGATTGATGTGTTGTTCATTTGTCATTTAACAAATGTATTGAATGTATGATCGCTTTATTTAGACAACGAGTAACCTGTGGTTTCTGAGTGTGTTGCTGAAAGGGAAATGTGTCCTTGGGCCATTTCTATAATGTTTTGGTGATTAAGAGTCCAACACATAGTGAGTGAAATATTATGTGCCAAACAAGCAAAAGATGCAAATCATGTAACAAGGTATGTTTCTAGACTTAGTACATTGTTTTGAGTATTAACATATTCTGTCTAAGTGCTAGAAACAGAGAAAAGAAAAGAACCAAAAGACTTGGCTCGGTGCAGCCAAATCTCTGCTCAGTCTTGCACACCGCACTGTCCGATGGTGCACCGGACAGTGTCTGGTGCGCCAGTCTGGACTCCGGTGAACAGGCCGCTCTCGGGAGAATTTGGCAGCGTACGGCTATAATTCACCGGACTGTCCGGTGGTGCACCGGACAGTCCGGTGAGCCAACGGCCGCCAGCGCAACGGTCGGCCGTGCAATCCGCGTGCGACGCGTGGCCCGCGCCAACAGTCGGCAGGGGGCACCGGACTGTCCGGTGTGCACCGAACAGTGTTCGGTGCGCCAACTGCCACGACTCTGCAACAGTCGTTTGCGCCAGAATAGGAAGGAGATCACGCACCGGACATGAACAGTGGCTATCCGGTGGTGCACCGGACTGTCCAGTGCGCCACCCGATAGAAGGCAAGGATAGCCTTCCTTGTCAGCCTCCAACGGCTCCTAGCTGCCTTGGGGCTATAAAAGGGACCCCTAGGCACATGGAGGAGCTACCCAAGCATTCACTAAGCATTCTAAGTCTCCCACACTCCGTCTCCGCGCACTTGATCGATCATGTTAGTGATTTGAGCTCCGTTCTAGCTGTGAACTCTTTGCGCTTCATTTTGAGCTCAAGTCTTGGCTTATGTGCGTGTGTGTGCTGCTGATTTGTGTGCGTTGCTCCCCAACCTTACTCTAGTGTTTTCATTGTGATCTTTGTTGTAAGGGCGAGAGAGTCCAACTTGTGGAGATTCCTTGCAAACGGGAAAAAGAGAAAAGGAAGAAAAGTCATGGTATTCAAGTTGATCATTGGATCACTTGAAAGGGGTTGAGTGCAACCCTCGTCCATTGGGACGCCACAACGTGGAAGTAGGCAAGTGTTACTTGGCCGAACCACGGGATAAAATCGCGTGTCTCTTGTGATTATTTTCTCTTCGATTGTCTGTGTTCACAAGAGCTCGTTTCAAGCCACTTAACCGTTCTAACCTTCATAACCAAAGTTTTGTGGCTATTAGTGTTGAATTTTACAGGATCACCTATTCACCCCCCCTCTAGGTGCTCTCAATTGGTATCAGAGTCGTTCTCTTCACATAAGGGACTAATCGCCCAAAGAGATGGATCCTAAGGGAAAGGGGATGGTGGTCAACGACAAGGAGAAGGAGTCTTTTCTCAACGAGTCTAGAGATGACAAGCAAACTGACTCAGGCTAGAGTCATAAGAAAAGAGATGGAAAGAAGAAGAGGCGCATCAAGAAGATCATCTATTACGACAGTGTTGCCTCGTCTTCTTCACCACACGACGACGACGACTCCTCTTCAAAGAAGAAAACGGTTAATCAAAATTATTCATTTGATTATTCTCGTATTCCGTTCAATTCCAATGCTCATTTGCTTTCAATTCCACTTGGTAAACCTCCACACTTTGATGGAGAGGACTACTCTTTTTGGAGTCACAAAATGCGTAGTCACTTATTTTCTCTCCATCCTAGTATTTGGGAGATAGTTGAAAATGGAATGCATTTCGATAGTACGAATAACCCAGTGTTTATTAATGAGCAAATTCATAAAAATGCACAAGCTACCACTGTTCTGTTAGCATCTTTGTGCAGGGATGAATACAACAAGGTGAGCGGCTTGGACAATGCCAAGCAAATTTGGGATACCCTCAAGATATCACATGAGGGAAACGACGCCACCATGATAACCAAAATGGAGTTGGTGGAAGGCGAGCTGGGAAGGTTTGCGATGATCAGGGGAGAGGAGCCAACACAAACATACAACAGGCTCAAGACCCTGGTCAACAAGATTAGGAGCTATGGAAGCACAAGATGGACGGACCACGACGTCGTCCGACTTATGCTAAGGTCATTCACGGTAATTGACCCCCATCTTGTCAACCTTATTCGTGAGAATCCTAGGTACACCAAGATGACGCCCGAGGAGATTCTTGGGAAGTTGTGAGCGGGCGCATGATGGTGAAGGAGGTTCGATATGTGGACGATGCTCTAAACGGTCCACTACCCGTCCATGAGCCTCAAACTGTTGCCCTCAAAGCAACCAGTAGCAGGGAGACGCTGCCAAGCAAGGTGGCACAAGTGGAGGCCGCTGGCCTCAACGAAGATGAGATGGCGCTTATCATCAAGCGCTTCAAGACCGCATTGAAAGGACACAAGGAGTATCCCAACAAGAACAAAGCAAGGAGAAAGCGCTCCTGCTTCAAATGCGGTAAGACTGGTCATTTCATAGCACAATGTCTCGATAATGATAGTGACCAGGGACAAGAAAAGAGCGGGAAGAAGGAGAAGAAAAAGAGCTACAGGAAGGCAAAGGGCGAGGCACACCTCGGAAAAGAATGGGACTCAGACTGCTCTTCCTCCGACTCCGACGACGAAGGACTCGCTGCCTCGGCCTTCAACAAGTCCTCTCTCTTCCCCAACGAATGCCACACCTGCCTCATGGCCAAGGAAAAGAAGGTAAGTGTCCGTGATACCCCTAAGTACACTACTTCTAGCGATTATGATTCTAATGATGATGAAGTAGATTATACTGATTTATTTAAGGGTTTAGATAGAACTAAAGTAGATAAAATCAATGAGTTAATTGATGCTTTAAATGAAAAAGATAGATTGTTAGAAAAGCAAGAGGACATTTTATATGAGGAACATGATAAGTTTGTTAGTGTGCAAAAATCTCTTGCTTTAGAGATTAAAAGGAATGAAATGCTATCTTCTGAATTATCTACTTGCCATGAAACTGTGTCTAGTTTAAAAGTGTAAATGATGATTTAATTGCTAAACTAGAGGAAGCAAATAAATCTAGTTCATGTGTAGAGCATGTAAGTATTTGTAATAGATGTAAGAATTTTGATGTTGATGCTTGTGATGAACACCTTATGTCTATTACCAAATTAAATGATGAGGTGGCAAGTCTTAATGCTTAACTTAAGACTTGCAAAACTAATTTTGATCAATTAAAGTTTGCTAGGGATGCCTACACCGTTGGTAGACACTCCTCTATTAAGGATGGACTTGGTTTTCGAAAGGAAACCAAGAACTTAACAAGCCATAAGACTCCCATTCTCAACAAGGAGAAAGGGAAGGCCCCTATGGCTAATAGTACTCAAAGGAATCATGCTTTCATTTATAATGATAGAAAATATTCTAGGAATGCTCATTACAATAGGAGTTTTGATCATGATGCCTTTAATTCACATGCTATGATTGCATCTAGCTCTACTTTTGTGCATGGTAAGCCTAGAAGAAATCATGTTGCGCGTCATGTGCCTAGGAGAGTATGTAATGAACCTTCTACTATTTACCATGCTTGCAATACTTCTTTTGCATTTTTTCGTAAGAATGAAAAAAGTAATTGCTAGGAAGTTGGGATCCAAATGCAAGGGAGATAAGACTTGTATTTGGGTTCCAAAGGCTATTGTGACTAACCTTGTAGGACCCAACAAGAGTTGGGTACCTAAAACCCAAGTGTAAATTACCTTGCAGGTTTATGCATTCGGGGGCTCAAGCTGGATTATCGACAACGGATGCACAAACCACATGACGGGGGAGAAGAAGATGTTCACCTCCTACGTCAAGAACAAGGATTCCCAGAACTCGATCATCTTTGGAGATGGGAACCAAGGCAAGGTTAAAGGATTGGGAAAGATAGCCATTACATCCGAGCATTCCATCTCCAATGTGTTCTTAGTTGAATCGCTCGGATACAACTTATTGTCTGTGAGTCAATTATGTAACATGGGTTATAATTGTCTATTTACAAATATAGATGTTTCTGTCTTTAGAAGGAGTGATGGTTCATTAGCGTTTAAGGGTGTATTAGACGGCAAACTCTACTTAGTTGATTTTTCGAAAGAGGAGGCGATCTAGATGCATGCTTAATAGCTAAGACTAGCATGGGTTGGCTATGGCATCGTCGTCTAGCACATGTTGGGATGAAGAACCTTCATAAACTTCTAAAGGGAGAGCATGTGTTAGGACTAACCAATGTCTGCTTCAAGAAAGACAGACCTTGTGCAGCTTATTAGGTAGGGAAACAGGTGGGAAGCACTCATCACAGCAAGAATGTGATGACTACATCAAGACCACTGGAGCTTCTTCACATGGATCTTTTTGGACCCGCCACCTACCTCAGCATCAGGGGAAGTAAGTATGGTCTTGTAATTGTTGATGACTTTTCCCGCTTCACTTGGGTGTTCTTTTTGCAGGATAAATTAGAAACCCAAGGGACCCTAAAGCGCTTTCTAAGGAGGGCTCAAAACAAATTTGAGCTCAAGGTGAAAAAGATAAGGAGCGACAACGGGTCCGAGTTCAAGAACTTACAAGTTGAGGAGTATCTTGAGGAGGAAGGCGTCAAGCATGAGTTCTCCACTCCCTACACACCACAGCAAAATGGTGTGGTAGAGAGGAAGAACAGGACGCTTATCGACATGGCGAGGACGATGCTTGGAGAGTTCAAGACGCCCGAGCGGTTTTGGTCGGAAGCTGTGAACACAGCTTGCCATGCTATAAACCGGCTCTATCTACATCGTCTCCTCAAGAAGACCTCCTACAAACTCCTTACCGATAACAAACCCAATGTATCTTACTTTCATGTATTTGGGAGCAAATGCTACATTCTGGTAAAGAAAGGTAGACATTCCAAATTTGCTCCCAAAGCTGTAGAAGGGTTTTTACTAATACAAAGGCGTATAGAGTCTTCAACAAATCATCGGGTTTAGTTGAAGTCTCTAGCGACGTTGTATTTGATGAGACTAATGGCTCTCCAAGAGAGCAAGTTGATCCTGATGATATAGATGAAGATGATGTTCCGACGGCCGCAATACGCACCATGGCGATTGGAGATGTGCGACCACAGGAACAACAAGAGCAAGATCAACCTTCTTCCTCAACGATGGTGCATGCCCCAACTCAAGATGATGAACAAGTTCATCAAGAAGAGGCATGTGATCAAGGGGGAGCACAAGGAGAACAAGTTATGGAGGAAGAAGCACCACTGGCCCCTCCAACTCAAGTCCGAGCGACAATTCAAAGGAATCACCCCGTCGATTAGATTCTGGGTGACATAAGCAAGGGAGTAACTACTCGCTCAAGATTAGCTAATTTTTGTGAGCATTACTCGTTTGTCTCTTCTATTGAGCCTTTCAGGGTAGAAGAGGTCTTGCAAGATCCGGACTAGGTGTTGGCCATGCAGGAAGAGCTCAACAACTTCAAGAGGAATGAAGTTTGGAGCCTGGTGCCACGTCCAAAGCAAAACATTGTGGGAACCAAGTGGGTGTTCCGCAACAAGCAAGACGAGCACGGGGTGGTGACAAGAAACAAGGCTCGACTTGTGGCAAAAGGTTATGCACAAGTCGCAGGTTTGGATTTCGAGGAGACTTTTGCTCCTGTGGCTAGGCTAGAGTCTATTAGAATATTATTAGCCTATGCCGCTCACCACTCTTTCAGGTTGTTTCAAATGGATGTGAAGAGCGCTTTCCTTAACGGGCCAATAAAGGAGGAGATGTACGTGGAACAACCCCCTGGCTTTGAGGATAACAGGTACCCCGACTATGTGTGTAAGCTCTCTAAGGCGCTCTATGGACTTAAGCAAGCCCCAAGAGCATGGTATGAATGCCTTAGAGATTTCTTAATTGCTATTGCTTTCAAGGTTGGGAAAGCCGATCCCACTCTTTTCACTAAGACTTGTGACGGTGACCTTTTTGTGTGCCAAATTTATGTCGATGACATAATATTTGGTTCTACTAACCAAAAGTCTTGTGAGGAGTTTAGCAGGGTGATGACTCAAAAGTTTGAGATGTCAATGATGGGCGAGTTGAACTACTTCCTTGGGTTCCAAGTGAAGCAACTCAAGGACGGCACCTTCATCTCCCAAACAAAGTACACTCAAGATCTTCTCAAGCGGTTTGGGATGAAGGACGCCAAGCCCGCGAAGACACTGATGGGAACCGACGGACATGTCGACCTCGACAAAGGAGGTAAGTCCGTTGATCCAAAAGGCATACTGGTCTATGATAGGGTCTTTACTCTATTTATGTGCTAGTAGACCAGATATTATGCTTAGCGTATGCATGTGTGCTAGATTTCAATCCGACCCAAGGGAATGTCACCTTGTGGCCGTTAAGCAGATTCTTAGATATTTAGTTTCTACGCCTTGCTTCGGGATCTGGTATCCAAAGGGGTCTACCTTTGACTTAATTGGATATTCAGACTCCGATTATGCTGGATGCAAGGTTGATAGGAAGAGTACATCAGGGACGTGCCAATTCCTAGGAAGGTCCTTGGTGTCTTGGAGTTCAAAGAAACAAACCTCCGTTGCCCTATCCACCGCTGAGGCCGAGTATGTTGCTGTAGGACAGTGTTGCGCGCAACTACTTTGGATGAGGCAAACCCTCCGGGACTTTGGCTACAATCTGAGCAAAGTCTCACTTCTATGTGACAATGAGAGTGCAATCTGCATGGCAGATAATCCTATTGAACACAACCGCACTAAGCACATAGACATCCGACATCACTTTCAGAGAGACCACCAGCAAAAGGGAGATATCGAGGTGTTCCATATTAGCACCGAGAACCAGCTAGCCGATATCTTTACCAAGCCGTTAGATGAGAAAACCTTTTGCAGGCTGCGTAGTGAACTAAATGTCTTAGATTCGCGTAACTTGGATTGATTTATAGCATACATGTGTTCTATGCCTTTGATCAAGTTACTTCATGCATTTATGAAATTTGTTGATTATTTATGGTGCTCAAGTTGTGCAAGGGATCCCCGGACCTCACCAGTCCATGTGTGAAGGATGCACATATTTAGGGGGAGAAGTGCTACAACTTGACCTTTTGAGACTAACCTTTGTGTTTAAGTGTACTTGATGTAGTCTCAAAGGTGAATTGAAAGGGAAAGGTGAACTTGGACCATGCAAAGACTTCCACTGCACTTCGGTATTAGTGTACTCACCTCCAAGTTCATTCTTATGATCTTATTGCCTTTTGCTCTTAATTGATGATTTTGGTGAGGCAATGGGGTTAAAGGGCCAAAAATGATCCCGTTTTGGTGCTTGATGCCAAAGGGGGAGAAATTAAGGCCAAAGCAAATGGATGAGCTACCACTTGAGAATTTTGAAAATAGTAGAGTTAGAATTCGTGATTTGTTAAAATACTCTTATTGCAAAATTTGGTCTCTTGTGGGGAGATTCTATGATTATGGGAAAAAGGGGGAGTTTTTGGATCGTGTTCAATTTCACTTTTGGAATATCTCTCTTTATGCCCAAACAAGTGAGTTTGACTTAGAGATAGGAAAATGAATTTGATTTGCAAAAACAAACCAAGTGGTGGCAAAGAATGATCCAAATATGCCAAATTAGAGTAAAAAATAATTTGGTCTTCAATTTGAATCGATGTTGCATGTCTTGCATTGCTTTTTGATGTGTTGGCATAAATCACCAAAAAGGGGGAGATTGAAAGGGAAATGTGTCCTTGGGCCATTTCTATAATGTTTTGGTGATTAAGAGTCCAACACATAGTGAGTGAAATATTATGTGCCAAACAAGCAAAAGATGCAAATCATGTAAGAAGGTACGTTTCTAGACTTAGTACATTGTTTTGAGTACTAACATATTCTGTCTAAGTGCTAGAAACAGAGAAAAGAAAAAAACCAAAAGACTTGGCTCGGTGCAGCCAAATCTCTGCTCAGTCTGGCACACCAGACTGTCCGGTGGTGCACCGGACAGTGTCCGGTCTGCCAGGCTGGACTCCGGTGAACAAGCCGCTCTCGGGAGAATTTGGCAGCGTACGACTATAATTCACCGTACTGTCCGGTGGTGCACCGGACTGTCCGGTGAGCCAATGGCCGCCAGCGCAACGGTTGGTCACGCAATCCGCGGGCGACGCGTGGCCCACGCCAACGGTCGGCAGGGGGCACCGGACAGAGTCCAGTGCGCCAACTGCCACGACTCTGCAACGGTCGTCTGCGCCAGAATAGGAAGGAGATCACGCACCGGACATGAACGGTGGCTGTCCGGTGGTGCACTGGACTGTCCGGTGCGCCACCCGACAGAAGGCAAGGATAGCCTTCCTTGTTGGCCTCCAACGGCTCCTAGCTACCTTGGGGCTATAAAAGGGACCCCTAGGCGCATGGAGGAGCTACCCAAGCATTCACTAAGCATTCTAAGTCTCCCACACTCTGTCTCCGCGCACTTGATCGATCGTGTTAGTGATTTGAGCTCCGTTCTAGCTGTGAACTCTTTGCGCTTCATTTTGAGCTCAAGTCTTGGCTTGTGTGCGTGTGTGTGCTGCTGATTTGTGTGTGTTGCTCCCCAACCTTACTCTAGTGTTTTCATTGTGATCTTTCTTGTAAGGGCGAGAGACTCCAACTTGTGGAGATTCCTTGCAAACGGGAAAAAGAGAAAAGGAAGAAAAGCCGTGGTATTCAAGTTGATCATTGGATCACTTGAAAGGGGTTGAGTGCAACCCTCGTCCATTGGGACGCCACAACGTGGAAGTAGGTAAGTGTTACATGGCCGAACCACGGGATAAAATCGCGTGTCTCTTGTGATTGTTTTCTCTTTGATTGTCTGTGTTCACAAGAGCTCATTTCAAGCCACTTAACCGTTCTAACCTTCATAACCAAAGTTTTGTGGCTATTAGTGTTGAATTTTACAGGATCACCTATTCACCCCCCTCTAGGTGCTCTCAGTTGCCGAAGATCTTCCTGAGAAACAACCTGGTGAAGGCAAGTGTCTTCTGACCTATTATGTCCTACATACTCTATAATTCACTGTCTCGCATTACATTATTGAAATCTATGGATTGACTAGTCTGTATTTACATATCCTTGTTTACCTTTTGGGTTAATCATGGTTAGCTTTACACTATTGCTTTAACTTAATCAATGAACATGATGTGAACATTTATGATACGATGATGTTATCCTGATGATGATCTTGTGATAATTTAGGGGGCTCAGGCCATTTTCCTGAGTACCTCTCTGTAAGGACCTGTTTGTTGAGTGACCACTCGGGATAACAGTGCAACCATGAGGGTGGAATGAGACACCCTTAACTGATTAATTAGATGAACCTGGAGTGTAGTTAGCTTTGCCTGAGGGCCGTCAATGGGGGCCGGGGCGTAGTGCTCACTCTGCCAAGGGGGGGTGCAGAGGTTCATTCGATTTGGTTTTGTTAGTCACCCACCTTGGGGAGGTGTACTGCGTTTGTATGACTGACGAAACCTAACGAGCAGCTATGCACCAGGGGAGACTTTGTAAAGGCTACGTAGTGTATCCCTGACCATTCACCTCAGTAGTGAAGATCGGGTCTGTACAACCCAGGCTGGAAAGGGATCACGACTCGTGGGTAAAGTGTGCAACCTCTGCAGAGTGTTAGAAACTGGTATATCAGCCGAGCTCACGGTTAAGAGCGGCCTTGGGATCCTCTTTGATTAGAAGAACTTTAGATACTTCTATGATAATGGTTAATGATGATGATTATAATTTTGATTTCTAGTATTTCCTCTTGGAGGAGGTACATTTGGGTAATAACTGGGTTTATTACTAAAACTTGGCTCTACTCATAGTAATAAATACTTGACCAACTAAAAGCAACTGCTTAACCTTAACTCCACATACAGCTAGTCCACTTTAGCCAAATGGGACATTTGCTGAGTACATTGATGTGTACTCACCCTTGCTTCACAAACCACCCCCACCCCAAGTTGTCCCCATTGTATTCAGTGCTCAGGAGGAGATGCTGACAACATGGAGGACTTTGAGTAGTTTTAGGACTACGACGAGTTCTAGTTTTTTTAGTGGAAAACCCCAGTCAGCTGCCTATGTAGGCCTTATCTACTACGTTTCGTATTTCCGCACTTTGATGATACTAATGACTATGCTATGTAATAGACCTTGTGTATGTCTTGGACATCTTGTTGTAATAAAAGTACCTTTCCGCTATTTATTTTGAGCAACGTGTGATGATGTCCAATTATGTAATCGTTGTGTACGTGAGTTTCTGATCCTGTCACGTATATGGTTCGCATTCGGTTTGTCTTCTAAAACCGGGTGTGACACCTATAGGCAGCCAACACGCTTAGGCCTAGGCTTGATAGGTTATGAGTGGCCAGCAAGCCTAGGGGTCTATAGGTTACGAGCGGTAAGTGGACCGACTCGCCCTCTGTGGCTCGGCGTCGGCGTAGTTAATGTGACACAGTGGGCTAGTCCTGGTCAAGCGCGAAATCCACTCGAGTGGCTTCCCCTCGATCCACCCGACCCTACTTTCGGCTCCGCCTCGTCTGACCCTCGGCTCGGTGCCTCGGGTTTATCCAGAACGATTCATTCAAGGTGGACCTTTTCCTCGTCTTTCTACTGACTAGTGGGCCCTGGAAGGCCCGAGGATCATTTCGCGACACTTACAATAGCCTATCAAGATATATTCTAATTTTGTTGATAACTATTTTACTTTAGACTTTAGATCAACCTTGGATACAAATTAGAGTGGCCTAGAAGAACAAGCACATTAGACTAGACTCGCATATTCAGCCATCACAAAAAAATTTAATCGACTAAAACAAATTTAGGTTATAATAGTGAAGTTGATGTCTTGGTTAGTTAATCTGATATCAACAATAAAATCGAACCGGTGGCTAATGCAGTTTTCGTAGAAAAAAAACAAACAAAAAACAAAAACAAAAACAAACAGGCTTTATTATAAGATCTAATGCTTAAATAGTCCGCTACTGGTGCCGTTGCTATGACTAAAGTTTAGTTAGTATCGCAGCGAATGTTTGAATGCCAATTTCAATGATTAAATATAGTCTAATTGCACACTAAATGATGAGATAAACTTATTAAACATAACTAATTTATGATTAACAAATTTTATGGTAGCATCATATGAATGAATTATCAATAATGTACTAATTAGACTTAGATCTATTTATTTTCCACTTAGATTATATAAGATGGATTATGGTGAAAGAGTAGGAAGATAAAATATCACTTTGAGACAACAAAATAAGCCAAAATAGATTTTTTAACTTATTTGTGGCATCAAAATGATATTTTATCCACCTACTTTTTCACCATAATCCAACTTATATAATTTAGAAGTGAAACAAACAAACCTTTAATATATTCATATAACTGTTTAGTCTTTATATATGTAATTAGCTTTATAATTAGACTATATTAAATATTTGTAATTAATATTTAAACATTTTTGGGCCCTTCAATCCCCTCTAGCACTCTTTTCCCAAACAAACCCCTCGAGGGAAACATATCCATCGCTCCCAAAAAAAAAAAATACTGTTGGATTCTGCTTCAGGCTCAGCCGCCCAACGCCCCAACCCTACCCTGCCTTTTGTTCTTCCGTTCCATCGCCACCAGCCTGCGCGGAACCCCCCACCCTCACGACTGGGCCGGCCGTCGCTAACGCCTTCGGTGCCCCTTCGCCGGCGACGAGCACCACCAGGTACGCCCTCACTTTGGTCTTCCCTGCCTGCGGTGCGAAGACGTGCGCCCAAACCCTAACTTACTATTCGTAGGTACGCCCTTCCCTTTCCCTTCCTGTTGTGCGAAACCGTGCGCCCAAACCCTAACATACTATTTGTTTTCCCTTTCCCTGCTAACTTCGATTGCTTTGCAAAAGCTTATCGGGTGTACATGTGTACACCCAGTTACCGCCCCTGGCTGCGATTCCCTTCTGTGTTTCGCCAGCGCTTCGCGCCATTTGTTTGCTGGCGAGGGATATAAGGCTGTTACATTCAAATATATGTGGATATGTTCTTCGATTTTTGTTTCTTTTGCGGTTCTCTTGGAATCCTGCGATTTAGTAGGTGCCTTTTGGTGCCCTATACAGTGAAATGCATTTGATTGGTGTTTGCTACTGCCAACTTCGGCGGAGCGTAGTGTTCCATTTGTGACCAATCTATAGCAATATCATCAGCTATTATAATTTATGGTTCACAGTTGTATTCTTTATCATTTTGTTATGCATTATGTCCATTGTTTTGTCCAGTAAATTTGCAGAAATCAAGATTATTTTTTTGTATTATATACTATATAGAATGGATAGTTCTGTTTGATCAAAGCACATCATGTAACTATTGCTTTCATTACTAGTTCTTTACCCCTGTGTTATGCTCAAATTGTTGAATAGAACTAATAGCGTGTTATGCTCAAATTATTGAATAGAACTAATAGCGTGTTATGCTCAAATTATTGAAAAGAACTAATAGAATGCAAGCAACCAACTTAATACTGGGAGTTCTATAGCATGCTTAGTATTCAGTAGTCCAGGAACTTTTGCTTTTGCAGTAATTGAATTTCTTGTTTAGTTTAATATGATCTTATTATTCTTTAGTGGCCTACTATTATTCGTTTCATATAAAAATATTAAGGTTATTATTATTTGATCTAGGTGCATACACATTAACTGGACTCCATAGGCTTTTATTGATGATTTAGTCTGTTTACCTTTTTTCTCAAATGGAACACATTTTCTACTTGGGCAAGAATAATTTGGTGAGTATAATTTTTTGGAGGTCTGATAATGTGGAGCCTGATTTGGTTGTTTCTTCTGTTGGCAGTCATCATGTCATCATATCCTGTTCTAAACAACCGACCAATCGATCAGTGGAGAGTTACTGATCTGAAGGATGAGCTCCGTAAAAGGAAGCTTCCTGTTAAAGGTTTGAAAGAGGAACTCGTCAAGAGACTCTCTGACTCCATTCAGAGTGAAAGAGAAGCTGACGAAGCTGATGAGGATGTG
Organism: Zea mays; assembly: GCF_902167145.1. NCBI lineage: Eukaryota > Viridiplantae > Streptophyta > Magnoliopsida > Poales > Poaceae > Zea > Zea mays. The sequence goes on along the minus strand of NC_050096.1, from coordinate 66,305,269 downwards.
GGAGTGAATGTGGATGATCAGTTGCCTGATGCCAATGCTATTGAGGAAAATACAGTTACTGTTACAGAAGTTCATCAGGAAACTGTGGTTGATGTCACTCATCAAGTTGAAGTTCCTACAACCGAAGTTGGTCAAGAATCCATAATTTCTCCCACTAGAGGCCCCCCCAGTGTTGATGTTGAAGAGGCCTCAACAACCAAAGGAAAAGTACCTGAATCAGTTGCTCGAGGAAATTTGACATTTGAAGAAGTGCAAGTGCATACTAAAAGTACTAATGAGCCTCTTCATGAGAAGACCACAGATGTTGACACCAATGATGCAGTCGATGTGAATTCAGACTTGATCCCTGCTGAAGTCAAGTTTGGTGCTACAGAAGCAAGCAAAATTGAAGAACAGGATTTTCCCCCAGCGCCTGTAGATGACTTAACTTCAGATTCTACTGGTCCTTTGGGTACTGATGTTGTCACAGCTGCAACTTCAGGTGCTGGCCCTATGGATACTGATGTTTTCATAGCTACAACATCAGATGCTGGTCCTATGGATACTGATGTTGTCACAGCTGCACCAGTTAGCGACGAAGGGGAGAAACTGGCACCCAAGGATGCTTCGGGTAACAAGGTGTCAATGCATGATGAAGAGCAGAATAATTCTGATACCATGAACGAGGACTGCAAGCCCATCATATCACAATCAAATAATCAGGTACCCGAGGTTAGTCAAGATTTAGGGTCTCAAATTAAGTGTGAGTCGATTTCTACTGATAATCTATCAACTAACAAAAAGAATAATATAGAAGGTAATTTAAATGCTAATAATTTTGATTTAGAACTAGAGATTCAGCCGAAGATGGTCGAACCATCATCCGGCATTACTCCATTAGGTGGAGATTTGCAGCCATTGGATGATGACAAAGAGCTGGTTAAGAACCAGACATCTTTGGAAGACATAGATTCCACAGATAATGTGGACTCATACAAGAAAGATAGTCCTGAAGGTGGATCTCCAGAGAAATTAAATCTAGACAGGAGTTCAGGTGATGAATCAATGGAGGAGGATACTGTGGAAATTAAACAAGATGAGTCCAATATGAAATCTGATGATCTCGGAGGAAAGAATGAGTTTAACTCAGAAGATGTGAAAGAGGTGATCCTCCCTGATTCTGTTGTTGAGGCTTCCAAGGAGGCTATGGCTGAAGAAAAGTCAGCAGCTTCAACAGAAAAGAGGAAACTTGAAGGTTTGTTTCTCTCACTAAGTTTTTTCTGCCTTCAGTGTGCATGCTTTATAGTTTTTACCTGGTATAAAGTACCCATCTTGAGTTATAATCCTTACAATTCTAGTGAACATGCAAATGCTTCACACATATTTATCTTTGCAGTTTTGCTTTGATATGCAATGACTTTGCAGCAATTAGGAACCATTAGGTTTCTGTTGGAATTTGAAAGATCATGGCGATGTCAACAGGATCATTCAAAAGGAAAATACCTAGAGTAATCACATTGCTTCTCTAGTAGAAATTTGGTGTCTTAAAATGCTTTATTTCCTTTAATCTTTATATTTGTGAAAACCAGTTAAAGCCTTCAATATGAGATAATTTGGTCAACGGTTATATAATGCACACCTTGCATTGAGCTTAGAATCATTTAATGTTTGTTTTTCTTTTCATTGTTGGTTCCATCTTTTATAATTTTGCTTTATGCATGGATGTAACAAGCATATGATCAGCTGGACATCAAGTTTTTGAAATTTGGATTTGGACATAGTCAATGCTAACTCCTTGCTGAATGCGCAGCTGAAGAAGGTGTTGCAAGCACTGAACCAATCAAGCGACAACGTCGGTGGACTGCAGATATTGCCAAAGTTTCAGGGAGACAAGCATTGAGTCAAACTGGTCCTGAAACTCCTAAGGAAAGTTTTCAGCCTGCTTTCAAACGATCTTTTGGGAGGTCTGATTCAACAGCCAGTGTAGATTCTCCTAAGGAGCGGATTGGTGAGTCAATTGGCTCCTTGTAGGACCTTAGTTTCTGTATCTGTACGCTTCATGAGTGACTATCTGTTAACCTTTTTTTTTATTTGTGTTGTAGTACCACCTTCCGAGAAACCTCCCACAACTTCTTTGAGAATTGACCGATTTGTACGCCCATTTACCCTGAAAGCTGTGCAGGAGTTTCTTGGTAAAACTGGATCTGTACAAGACTTCTGGATGGACCATATCAAGACTCATTGCTATGTTACAGTATGTTTTCTTTGCTAAACCAAGATTTTTGCTATCTTAACTTTGTTGTTTATCACATCATCTTGAAATGAAAAACCAAAGCTGCCATTTCACCTCATTCATGGTGCAAATTCAGGCTGCATGGGATGAACAACAGTAAGTAATAAACCATGCTAACTGATTACACCGCCAACTGATTGCATCTACTATTGTTTGTTTCGCGTACGATGGAATTGGATAATGTGAAATAGATACAGGCTCGGGCATTCAGCAGAGTGGTTACGCCCGATCGTGTCGGGTGACAAGCGCTTGCGCTTGCATCCTGTAAACACAGCATGAAAAATAACCTGTCTTCTAGTTGCTACGCCTGGAACAAACAAAAGAAGTAATCAATGATTCACTTCCCGTTGCAGATGTGGAGCTATTTTCTTTGTGTTAACATTGCCTTTACAAAACCAAACAGCACCATTGCGATAAAGAAACTGGAATAATACATTTTATTGCGGACTTTTAACTGAAATTGTTTCACAGCATGTGTATGTTGACTATGTTCTATGCATATTCTGACTGCACTGTTAAGCTGACTTTGACTCATTCGCACTCCAACTTTATAGTTTTCTTCGGTGGATGAAGCTGTGGCTACTAGGGATGCTGTTTACAACCTACAGTGGCCCCCAAACAATGGCAATAAGTTGGTTGCCGAGTTTGTTGATCCTCAGGAAGTGAAGCTCAAGGTCGACCCTCCTCCCCCGCCAGCTGCTCCTGTTAGCCCAGCTGCTGCCACAAGGGCACCTCCTGTTCAACATACTCAGACAAATCAAAGTGTGCCACGCCAGGCTGCTGCACCAAAGGAGGAACTGCCACCTCCACCTCCCCCTCCCCTTGCTAAGCCCCCTATGGCTGACCTGACGCCTTTAGGAAGAGAGAGGCTTCCACCCACTCCAAAAAAGCCGGAGCCTCCTGTCGTGACACTTGACGATCTCTTTAAGAAGACACAGTCCTCTCCGAGGATCTATTATCTTCCTTTATCAGAAGAGGAGGTGGCAGCCAAGCTCGCCGCACAGGGCAAAGGAAAAAAGGGATAGGAGGTGTTAGCTTCCATTTTCGGCTAGCTTGGAGTTTGTTGCGGTATGCTTAAGTTCTGTTGAAATGTGCTTTACTAGTCCTTTTTTGTCCAAATAATTAATGGATACGAATCTGCCCTCTTTCAGGAACATGGCGTGCGGTGGTCACAGCAGCTGACACGTGCTACTGCTGTGGCGAAAGAGTTGTAGCCTTGTAGGGCTGTTCTGTGGAAAAAGGACACTAGTGTAGGAGCAGCAGCTTGTATTTCCTAATGAGATTGTTAGTTTTGATTGGGTCTCCGAGTAGAGTGTGTGCTGAAGTTATTTGATCTACATGAAGTGTTGAGGTACTTAGTTTAATTTATGCTGCCAGGTACTGTAAAACTGAAAGATACTGGTTCTAGTTTTGAGTCTATGGAGAATACTGTTACACCGTCTCTTATTTTAGTCTTCGCCTTGGTTGCTGACCGTGAATCTCGACATGGGCAAGTTTGTGCTTGCTGGTTTACACTTTACACTGGTTGACAGAAAAATAATCTTGTTGACTAACCTGTTACGCCGTTCGACTGCATCTGCACGCCACGCAGTCAGGTGCTGCAGCGCGTTGACCTGAGCGCATATGCCAATTAGACGGTCTAATTTAGACCTCATCCTCTAATCTTGTCACTGCTCTTGGCATTAGCACAAAGCCAACAATGTTTGTCCGTCCTACCTGCCAATTTTTTTTATTAGTTAGAAGGTGCCGTCGACAGTTAGTTGACTGATAACCTTTTAATCTCATTGGCTCCGTTTTTTTAGAAGCATAAAAAATTAAAACTATGTTCTGCGTTAAGCATCACTGCATCTGGAACGAAAAAAAACTATCCGGATGTAAGATCGGGGTATTGAACCCGACGTGAATCGAACACGCAACCTTCTGATCTGGAGTCAGACGCGCTACCATTGCGCCACGGATCCGGTTATGACTATTTAGTAATGATGTCATATTTGTTCTTTCCTGAAACGTCCACACAAGTAGTTAACGATGGTGAGTTGTGAGGCTATGCGCGCTCTTGGTACTTTATTTTTCCACCTTAAAAAAATATTACATGCCAGTCAGCAAGACTCTCTATTCTATTCCACAAATCTCAGTATCCATATTTACTCTAAATGTCCACTCTATATCAACTACCACATTTTTTATTATTTTTAAATTCCTATCTCTATCTTTCTTTTTCCTTCCCAAACCACACGTCCACGCACAAGGTTAGTCGTTTGAGCACGTGGAAGATTTCTTAGATAGAGATTGAGTTCCATGCAACGCTGCATTTGAGGTGAGAGAACCTTCACCCTACCGTAAGGTGAGATTTAAGGTACATAGCTGCAGCTACCCAGTTACTCCATATAATACTCTATACGTTTAGTGTGGGCATTGGCGTTGCTCACTGCGGACAGCCTGAACACCTTTCACCATGTCTGGGTTTCACTTGAGAAATGTAAGATTTAAGGGAGGCTGTTAGATAGAGTCTTGATTCATATAAATCTAGAGATATTTCAGTTTAGTTTCTTATACAAGTCGTCGATGAGCGAATACGTTAGGAGATAGTTGTCGCATGTAATCTTCACCTTCCATGTTATGGGCGTGTTTGGTATGGTTCTGCTCCACTCCAAAACTTTGGGTGGAACATCTCTGCTCCAGATTTAAATAGATTTTCTCATAACCAGTGACAGTGATGGGTAAACAACTCTAAACTCCATGTCGGGATTGCTTTTTTTTAGAGTTCTGAAAACTCTATAGGATTTGTAACTCTAGAGTTAGGGTGTTTGGCATGCTCTTATGAGCTCCTCCTTAGAATTATACTCTGGAGCCATGCCAAACACGTCCTATATTGAGAGCTCCGGCAACCAAAAAGGTGAAGCCGTTCCATACAGACATAGTAATTGTTTTACTCCAGGGTAGCGATGGAAGCTGCACCTTTGTCTCTGCCAACTCCAATAGTTATGTAAATTTTAGGTCTATAAATCACAGATTTAAAAAGTTGCTAAATAACTTTGGAAATAAAAAAATGTGAGTTCTCCAATAGTTCTCTAATTATAGGTTGTAGTTTTGTATCTATCCATATAAAAAATAGGTCACAAATGTCAACAATCAACTTTATTACCTACATAATGCATTCCATATTTTTGTTTAGTGAGTTGCTAAATGTAGAGAGAAAATGGAGTTAGATGAGATGTTATTAAATTTAGAAAGATAATTTAGAGAACTGTTGAAGATGGGTTTTTGTATTAACTACCAAAATAATTATTGGAGTTGCTCTCATTAAGCTGACCGAGCACAACTTGCTAGTAATTAATAGCGCAAAAAGCAGAATATATAAGATACCACGTGATTATTTAGGGGACTACAATTGCACATATATAAACCAGCTATCACTACAGACCATCAGTAGGCCGTGTATTGAGATGTCCGGTTTCGGCTGGCCTAGTCGCATTGACCTGTACTGTACTTACTATCTGAAAGTATATCAATTATCATACACTATTATGTTGGTGGCAGTTTCTTGTTTGTGGACAGACGTTGACATGTCCTTTTAATGGAAGGAGCATGATGTCTATAGCGCTACATCCTGATCCGTGGCGCAATGGTAGCCTTTCTAACTCCAGATCATAAGGTTGACGATCTGAAACTTTCTTTATTTCCCCTGGTTTTCAATCAATGTGACGACGTACTTTGGAATTTTGAATCTCTCTTTTCCTTCTTTTTAACCAATATCCAATGTATATCTCCTGACGTTCGAACTCGCCATCGGAACAGGTCAGAGATGCATGCAGGCGGCTCTCTCCCTCCTCTAGTCCCGGGCACCATCCCATGTGGTTTTACTCTCGCCCTGGTGCGCGTCAACCACCCTCCTCTACTCTGTCCGCATGTACTGGGCGGCGGCGAAGCTGCAATTAACCTGCGGCGCGAGGCCATGTGTGCTCGATCGCCGTCGGTCTCCCTGCGCTGCGCGGCCCCGCCACGCACATGCGCATCCTTGTCGCCGCTAGCTGCAAGCGAAGAAGCCAATGCCCTGTTTGAAGGGCCACAGCTCCCGTCGCCTTCAATTCCTCTGGGCTCCATTAGTTGGTGCAAGGAATGCATATGCCTCACGGGGGTCAGGGCAGGGCAGCTAGCGCGTGCGGATCGTATCGTATCGTATCGGGGGCGCCGGCCCGTCACTTGTTGTCAGGTCAGCCCCCGGTGGCAGACTAGCGAAGCCATCACTGTCTGACGTCCGTTCCGTCCAAGGTCTTCTCTTCAGCTATTGTCTCTGACTCCCATTCACTGAAAGTGCACTCATCTGTCTTCTCTTTTCTTTTCTTTTTTCATCGTGCAATCGCAAGTACCCTTTTCCTTCTTTTTCCTTTTTCGTGATAAGACCATTCTCTGTGAGCATTTCATGATAGTTTCATTCTCATTAAATGACATACCATATAGACAAGCAGGATAGCATGATATATAATTTAATGAAGATAGATAGGAGAGAGTTTCGTGAGAGGAGAATTCCATGGAGATGAAACTCAGTATACATTGTTTCCTAGACAAATGTTGATATGATATCTTCGAAACAACACGATAGAAATTGTGCATTGAGAATGACCTTATAGCTCCGTATCGTAGCAGCCGACCAAGTTATCTCATGATGGCCAGTTAGCTAGGACTAGACGAAATACTCGTGGTTTGATAACTTACTCGACTCAACTTGTTTTAATTTTTAGCGAGCCAATCTAGCATTCTATCTCGGTTCTCTAATGAGCCAGCTCGGGTTAGCTCGCGAGCCAAACGAGCCAAGCCACAACACAAGTTTGTCTGCTAGTCGTTGGTGTCGTCTCATCTCTCATAGTCTTATTTTACCATAAATCTGTGATATGGACATGTGTGGATGTGCCATGTGCTTAAATATTTGCATTATTGCATGGCTACATACCTACATTGCATATTTAATATTTGATTATTGATTATGGTTTTGTGAACTTTGTTTGTAGCAGCATATGATGTTAGTGTTGTGCAACGAAATGTTACATGTTTGTGGAATGGATGATGAATTGCTTTATAATGATGCTTGTTGCTATCTTATTATAATAAGTGTTTATAAATCTGTAAGTTAATACATATTTGGTTATTTAATTTAATATTAAAAGTTAGAAGCTTGGACGATGATATGATAATAATATTATAAAGGTTTTGGGTTTGTAGTGTTAAACACTTAAAATATGATTTTTTCGGATATATATATACACACACATAGATCTTTGTATTTAGATGTGTGGCTTGCGAGCCTAACGAGCTGGCTCGAGCTTCCTAACGAGCCGAGTCGAGTTAGATGTTTAGTTCGTTAGTATAATGAGCCGAGCCGAGCTGGCTCGTTACAGTAACGAGCCATAACGAGACGAGCTGGCTCGATGTCTACCCCTACAGTTAGCTTTGATAAACTCGATGTTGAGTTATAAATTTTTATTTACAACTACAGTGCTGCACACAAGCGTCAAACGATAAAACGATGTGTGCAAGTACCAAGAGTTAGAGGTGTCTATTCCTCGCTTCTAATCACAAGGCATAACCTAGAGCAAGCGCTAATATAGAGGTCTAGCCAATCTAAGCAATTCACAAAATACCTATACTAATCATCGACTATTTTTGAGCAATTGGGTGTCTAGAGCTATATGAATAAAGTCTCAACTCATTAGACATGATCATGGGCCGCCCGACCCGACCAACCTGACCCGACCCGTCCGAAAAAACTGACCTGACCCGGTCAATGCAACGGGTTGGTACGAACCATAATTTTTAATCCACAATAATTCACGGACCGGGTATGAACCATGATTTTGACCCAAAACTCGACCCAACCCGAAAAAAATCCGACCCGACACGTCAAACAGGGAGGCACGGGCCGACCCGCTGACACTAGGCAAGGGTCGGGTACGAGTTGTGCTAAATGGCTCACGACCCGACCTTGACCCGACTTGATGTTTGAACAGATCTACACACACCTAACACCTCAAATGACGGTTAGGATGGTATATATAGTCCCCGAGTCCAAAACTACACGTTGAAAACAAAGCAGAAATCTGCGTACTCACTAGACACCGTAGTGCACCCACTAGATACGATAGTGTGTCTCCAATTAGCTAGCCGCCGTTGACGACCGCTTGATTAAGGGTATCTAGTGCGATGACTCGTGCAACACCAGACACGTTCAGTGCGGTGTAACCCCTTCTAGGACGTTCAGTGCGGTGTAACCCCTTCTAGGTTGCTCTGCAACCTCTTTGAGTGTTACACCGAACATGTTCGGCGTGTTGTGAAAAAACTCTTGTACTCTGTCGGGACATTGATATTGAAGAGGATGAAATTGAATTGTGTTGAATACTAAATTAGGCATGGTATTGAAATGATATGTAATTCCAATTCTATTGTTTGGATATCACTGAATTGGAGTTTGGAATTGTGCGGTCTAATTTCACGTAATACCGAGGGGTGAGACTTTGTATTGCGAGAGAGAATTTCTAGTTATAGTCCAATTCTAGAGAATTGGGTCTCTGATTCCAAATCTTAATTCCACGTGAAACCAAACAATGGAATTTAGAAAAGCTAATTCTAATTCTCAATTATGTTCTTCAATATCTATATCCAAATGGAGTAATGTAGAAGTTGGAATATAATTCATTTTTTTAAAAAAATCGCAGCTACTTCATACTATATATATAAAAGGAATCGTTTAAATTATACTTTCAATATATCTTCATCTCTAGATCTAAAAAAATATTTAGTGCTTGGTTCAGAATTTCTTAGAGCTACAAATTCCAAAATAAAATATACACGAAGTTAGTGCTCTTTCCAAATTCCAAAAATAGTGTAGGTAGCATGGGGCGAAAGGGGATCACTGACCCACCTCCCATAACCCCATGTCAGCTGCGCGAGGCAGAGATTTGCAAAATCCAGTGAACAGTTACGTGTCGTAGGGATGCTCTCTACACGTGCACATTGGAAATATCAAAGTATCCAACTAACTATTGCATATCGCGAAGCTTTTATTTGCTTCAGATATAGGAGTATAGATGCATGTGCTGCGGTTATAGAGGCAAGTGCAGTTTTTTCGGTGATCGGGTGTACGTGTACCAAAAATTTGTTAACAAGAAGTAAAGTGCACAACACAACAGTAAAAACCGACAAAGTCCGACGGTTAGGCCATATCCAGCAGTGTAAACGGTCATGCAAAGTACTGTTTTACGCTGTAGATTACACTTTATGTAAAGTGTAGTTTAAAATAGAGAGTAAGATAGAGAGTTAGATAAGAAGTTTGTTGGAGATAGTCTAAGTCTAACCTGTTGGACACGGTAACGACCCATCACTTCTAAATGGTCGAAAATAAGACTTTCTGACGGCCACCGTCGGCAGTTAACCAGGTAACGGCGCCGGTGACATCCAGTAGACCTCACTCGCCTTATGTCCGACGGTCATCGGAGAGCCATTGGACATAATGCATTAAAGTCCGTCAGGTCCTAGAGGACTGTCAGAAGTAACGACCATTTAAGTCCAACGACCACCAGCACGTCATCAGTTTTTTATGCATTAAGTCTGACAGCCACAACTAGGTCGTCGAAAAATAATAAGTTCCAGGGAGATCAATATTCTCCATGTTTTCGTTAATTCCCACAATTCATAAAATAACAGATTTCATACACACCAGATCCATCCAGAATATCAATACATACATCCACATTCACACATGCATCAATTCACACGTTCACATTTCCATTTGCAACACCCATTTACATTCACAAAAGCGACATTCACAACCACAAACACATTCACAGATAGTTCAACGACACATATAGATCACATTGGCATAGTTCAAGGTCGATCCACATTCACATAGTTCAAAGCCATTCAAATGTTGTCATAAAATTACTAAAGTTCTAAAGTGTAGTAGAAGCCTAAGTAACTAAGATTACTAGTCACCTAGTTGATTAGAGTTATGGCCACTTCCTTCGACTGGACTATGGCTGGCGAATAGGTTGTTCGCCCATGAAGTCGTGGCGTCGTCTTGTCTAGATCCATCTCCAACCGAAGGAGGTGTTTGGAAGCCTTGTAGCACATATTTGGATATTAAACACTAAGTTCTTCATTTACAACACACACATTTACATATAAAATGAATACCAGTTCTTGACGAACTAAAGAAAAATATGACGGAGGTGAAGACAACGATGCAAGTCCTGGAGGCGGCATCCAAAAGGCTGGGACGAGCTAGATGCCCGTCTGTTGAGCCACTTGCTACAAATTAGATGCAAGTAATTATTTAGCAAGTACAAAACGAATAAGTTTGTAGTTGTTAGAAACAACATATTATCTCAACTTACTGAGAGGAAAGCCTGGTGTATGGCTCATAGGTTCGCATAGTACTCGCCCTTTGTTGGGGCGAAGGCGAAGACGCCACCCTTCGCTCGATGCCTTCGCCAACCTCGCTGCGCCAACGGAGACAAGACGACTGACAGACTTACCCTTCGTCCCACGCGTCGCCGAACGAAGACCTGTGACGAGGTCGTCTCATCTCACGGCCTCGTCCAACATGGAGGTCCACGTGTGATCCAGCCCATTGTAACAGGCCCTGCGTGGCCGCCGCGGATTACGGGCCTAAATTGTAAAGGTCTCCCTGTAATTACAGTCTGTAACCCTGCTTTATGGGAATATTCCGGGGATAACCTAGGCGCCTAAGGGCACATGCGTCCTTAACTCAGGACGCTGGGCACTCAGATACCTATAAATACCCCCGCACAGTGCCCTTGAGAGGCTAGATTAACAGAGATTTTGCCATCTTGAATTGAAACCTTGTTTACGTTGCTCTCACTCCCCCGTTGGATCAACTTGCTCGGGAGAGTAAGTTCCAACATTTGGCGCCCACCGTGGGTGCTACGAAAAAACCACCCGCGATGGCACCCAAGAGAGCTACCTCGAAGGCTGACGAGGCTGCGAAGGCAGCACTGCTGGCCGAGAAAAGGGCAAGGCCCTTGTCGACACCACCCACCAAGAGGCCTGCGAAGACGACGCACTCAGCAAGAGGCAGCGCAACGAGCAACCCACTCCCGAAGGCAGTCTCCGCACCTGCAGCTCTGGAGGACAACCACAACTTCCCCCAGGCTTTGCCCCACCAGAGGGCGCGGACGCCACCGAGGACGGCGAAGTCATCGGCGTCTCGGCAGAAGAACAGCTACAACTGCGCGGCTTGCGCATCAAGAACCGCAACCTCCAGAAGCAAAAAGAGATCCTCAAAGCCAAGCGCCAACGCGTGTCCGCACAAGCCAAGGTGCGACAGATGATACGCGACGAAGAGCAGAAGGCTCAGGAGCTTGAACAAGAGATCGCCCTCATGCAGAGCGAAGGCCAACTCGGCCTGCAACACGGCCCACCCCTCCAACAGCGCGCATAAATCGAAAACCTGTTCATCCCTTAGCGCGGACATGCCGTCCCGCACGCCGCGGCATTCCAAGGGGGTAAACTATCTTGACGAGCGAAGTCCCCTGGCGCCTCACCTGCAGGTGTCACCATAGCCCGCCAACTTCAGGGCAGGGACCTATCCCAAGTACAACGGCAGCACTGACCCAGCACAGTACATCATGAGCTATCAGTTCGCCGTTGCATCATCTGGAGGGGACGACGCCACGATGGCCAAGTCATTTATCATTGCCCTCAAAGGCCCAGCCCTCACCTGGTACACCAGGTTGCCGCCATTGTCCATCGACTCCTGGAGAAGTCTCCGGGACAAATTCTTGCTCAACTTCCAAGGGTACCGCCCAGACACCGACGCCTTGGCTGAACTTTCACTCCGCAAGCAGCTGGAAAAAGAGACTCTGCGGGAGTACTACCGCAAGTTTCTGACCCTCAAGTCACAACTGCCTTCGGTCGATGACCAAATCGCCATCCACTACGCCATCAGTGGCCTTCGGGCCGGCGTCCTTTACAACCACTGCATCAGGGATCCGCCCAAGAACCTCCAGGAGTTGTATCAGCTATTTAAAAAATATGCCAGATCCGAAGAGCTCCACCAGCGCAAAGTCGAGTCTCAGAGGAAACCCAAAGACACTCCATAGTCCAGCCGCACGTGGACGAGGCCTTCGCAGCCAGACTCCGGTCGGGACGGCCGCAATCAGCAACAGGTGCACAACATCACCAACCAGCACCCCGCTGGCAAGGCCCCTCGCCGCTAGGAGTATCCCCCAGGGCCGCGGGAACGAAACTCGTGGTCGGGGCCGGGGACGTGCGCAGCAGCCGCGCAGATTTTACTGCCTGTTCCACGACGAAGACTGCGCCCACCCTACCAGAGACTGCCCAGAGACGAAGGCCACCAGAGACAGGATGGCACGGGCCCAACCAGCCGACAACCCTAGAGTTGTCGCACACACATATCAGCAACCCCCTCCGCCATACATCCACGGCCCCGCTCCGCATCCACCGCACCACGCATACCAACACCACCAGGAGGTACAAATCGTACCTCCCCCACCCCCACCTCCACACCAGCAACAACAAAACATCCACCACCCCCACGCCCCAAAGCAAGAGGACTTCGCCGATCAGCCGTATCGCGGAGTCATTCATATGATCACTGGGGGTCCAGCGCTGACTTCGACACAAAGCGGCAGAAGAGGGACCATTACCGCAGCGTCAACCACGTCGCCATCACAGGCCCAGTCGTGCAGACAAAGTGGTCCCATGTGCCACTAACCTTTGACGCCCGAGACGTCGATCTGCGCAGCGCACCCCACATCGACGCCATGGTTATCAACTGCAGCGTGGCAGGCTGGGACCTGCATAAAGTCTTAGTCGACAATGGCAGCCAGGCGGATATCATCTTCCTCCATGCCTTCGATCGCATGGGCATAAGCCACAGCCTGCTCAAGCCTTCGGACAACCCGCTGTACGGCTTCGGCGGCAAGGGCACCTTCCCTGTCGGCAAAATAGAGTTACCTCTCTCCTTCGGTGTAGCACCCAATGCCCGAAGTGAGCAAGTCACATTTGACATCGTCGACATGGTGTACCCGTACAACGCCATAATGGGCCGGGGCTCCATCAACAAGTTTGAGTCAGCCATTCACAGACTTTACCTGTGCATGAAGATACCAGGTCCGCAAGGCGCCATCACGGTCTACGGCAACCAGCAGGCTGCGCGTAACATAGAACGAGACTTCGTCCCCGGACAAAGAAACGTGCACTGCCTCACGGCCCAGCGCGAGGTCCCCGCGTCTGCTAGCCCAACTAACAAAGAACACGACAAAGCACAACTGCAGAACAACGACGGGACCAAGACTGTTCCCCTCGACCAGGCCACACCCAAGCAGACGGTCACCATCAGCGAAGACCTCACTTCGCATGATGAGGAGAGACTCCTCTGCTGCCTGTCCAAGAACAAAGACGTCTTCGCCTGGTCCGCCCTCGACCTAGTCGGAGTCAGTCGCTCCATCATCGAACACAGCTTGGGAATTGACCCTTCGGTAAGGCCGAAGAAACAGCGGCTGCGCAAGATGTTCGACGAGAAGACAGAGGCCGCCAAGGACTAGGTACATCGCCTGCTGGAGGCCAAATTTATCGAGCCAATTGCTTACCCTACATGGCTCGCCAATGTAGTGATGGTGCAGAAGAAGAGCGGCAAATGGCGAATGTGTATCGATTTCACCAGTCTTAACAAGGCCTGCCCCAAGGACAACTTCCCACTGCCTCGGATCGACAAAATCGTCGATAGTGCGGCCGGGTGCGAAGTCATGTCACTCCTCGATTGCTTCTCTGGCTACCATCAAATATACATGAAGGAGGAGGACAAGGCGAGCACCAGCTTCATCACACCCTTCAACACATATTGTTTCATCAGAATGCCGGAGGGACTTAAGAACGCCGGGTCCACTTTCTCTCGGCTCACCAAAACAGTGCTCGAGGGCCAAGCCAGCAGGAATATATTCACGTATGTGGACGACATCGTCGTGGCCAGCAGAAGCAAGGAAGACCATCTGGCCGACCTCGCCGAAACGTTTGCGAACATGCGGGACGCAAGACTTCGCCTGAACCCCGAAAAGTGCGTTTTCGGTGTTCGCCAGGGGAAAATCTTGGGCTACCTTGTGTCACACCGCGGGATTGAAGCCAATCCTACCAAAATCCAGGCTATCATCAATATGACGCCCCCGCAGTCAGCCAGAGATGTGCAACGACTGACAGGCAGGTTGGCTGCCCTCAACAGATTCATCTCCAAATCCGTAGAGCGAAGCCTCCCTTTCCTCAAAACACTCCGCGGCGCAAAAGACTTCGCATGGGGGCCAGAGCAGGCAGCGGCCTTCACTTCGTTGAAGCAGTACCTGTCAGAATTGGCCATTCTTACAAGCCCCGACCCCTCGCTACCCCTATTGCTCTACGTCGCGGCTTCGCCGCATGCGGTCAGCGCAGCGCTGGTTTAAGAGCAGAGCAGAGAGGGCTCAATCAGGCATTGTCCAGTTTATTATGTCTCCGAAGTACTTATGACATCCAAATGTAATATGACGGAACTGGAAAAAATAGCCTATGCAGTTGTTATGGCCTCGCGCAAATTGCGCCATTATTTCGAAGCATTCAAGGTCCGGGTTACCTCAGATAGATGACTTAGCGAATTATTCAGAAACCCGGAGGCATCAGTCCGGATTGCCAAATGGGCAATCGAACTCTCCGGCTACCACATCACATTTGAACCCAGGACAGCCATCAAGTCACAAGTCCTAGCAGACTTCGTCGTCGACTGGACTGGGCCAATAACACAGCCGGACTCGTCCGTAGAGAAGGTGTGGACAATCCATTGCGACGGCGCATGGTGTCATGCGGGGGCAGGCGCCGCTGCAGTCATTACTTCACCCACAGGGGTCAAGCACAGATACGCAGCATGCCTCAGCTTTGCTTTGGAGTCTGACAGATGCACTAACAACATAGCAGAATACGAAGTTGTCATCCTCGGCCTTCGCAAGCTAAGGGCCCTTGGCGTCACCACCTGCATCATCAGAACAGACTCCAAGGTAGTCGCCGGCCAAGTCAAAAAAGACTACGCAGCGAAGGACCCCGCACTTATGCAGTACCTCGCAGCTATCCGTAGTCTCGATAGGTAATTCAAAGGTTTCACCTTACAGCATGTGGACCGTGCCAAGAATGAGGAGGCCGACGCGTTGGCCAAGGCAGCCGCCCGAGGCGAGGCCCTGCCCTCCGACGTATTCTACCATGTCATCGGCACGCCAGCCGTCCGCAGCCCAGAGGGGCTCCAAATAACCAATGACAGCGAGGGCCACCGCATAGTCAACCTTATCATGACCGAAGACTGGCGGGCACCAATAACCCTATTCCTGCAGGGATACTATCATCCAACCGACATCAATGAGGCCAAGCGCCTCAAACATCGAAGCCGGGACTTTGCACTAATTTAAGGACAGCTTTACAAGAAGGGGGTCAGTCAACCCATGCTTAAATGTGTCACCGAGACCGAAGGCGTCCAAATTTTGCGTGAAGTCCACAGTGGGACTTGCGGCTCTCACGCAGGGCCCAGGGCACTAGCCGCAAAGGTAATCCATCAAGGTTTCTACTGGCCCACCATGATCTGTGCCGCAAATCGGGTCACAAGGTCCTGCGAAGCCTGCCAGAAATTTTCTCCACGATCGGGAAGCCCTTCGCAGTTCACGAAGCTAATCGCCCACACATGGCCTCTTCAGCGCTGGGGTCTGGACATCGTCGGGCCCCTACCCACGGCCCAGGGGAACCTCAAGTTCACCTTCGTCGCTGTCGAATATTTTACCAAATGGATCGAGGCGAGGGCTATATCCACAATAACATCGAAGACTGCCCAGAAATTCTTGTGGCAAAATATTGTTTGCCGCTTCGGAGTCCCGTCCGAACTCACAGTTGACAATGACAAGCAATTTGACAGCCAAGACTTCAAGGATTTCTGCTTCTCCATTGGCACCAAGCTTGCCTTCGCCTCAGTATACCACCCGCAATCCAACGGAGTTGTGGAACGTGCAAATGGCAAAATTTTCACAGCTGTCAAGAAGATGCTCCTTGACGATAAAAAAGGCAAGTGGGCCGATTTGTTACCTGAAGCGGTCTGGGCATTAAACACGACTGAGTGCAGGGCGACTAGGTTCACCCCTTTCCGCCTTCTATATGGATCGGAGGCCATGACCCCGCAAGAAATAAAACATGGGTCCCCACGGACAGTCCCGTCAGCTGTCCCCGACGTGGACGAGCCCACTTCGAAGGACCTCATCGATGGAGATCGCGTCTTCGCCCTACAGGCTCTAAACAAATACCAAGCCCAAACAAAAGCATGGCGTGACCATGCAGTCATCCCGAGGGAATTCAGCGAAGGAGACCTCGTACTCGTACGGACAGCTCGGACAGAGTCCCGGGGCAAGCTGGAGCCCAAGTGGGAGGGCCCTTTCATCGTCAAGACAAAGGCGTCCCCCAGCGCGTACAGGCTCGCAACGCCATCCGGCGAGGACTTGGAGCACTCCTGGAACATTGATAATCTCCGCAAATTTTTTGTTTTACTCCTCAGGGCCAGCTCGCCCTTGTAATTCGCAAAACAATTTTATTCTGGCCCGCACTCTTTTCCTCCCGGGGGGTGAGGTTTTTAACGAGGCGGAGCCATGTAATATACAAGCAAAAATTCCCCCGCAAAAATCTACGTCGAAAAAAGACCGCATCGAAGGTCTTCGACATTCGACCAATACAAAGTCACCGCGAGGGGCAGCGCTAGCTACCCTCGCGTGCGACAATCCGCGCAAAAGTCGCCTAAGGGTGTAGCCGGACTAGCACAACAAGTGCGCAAAATCGAAGTCTTCCTCAAAAAGACTATCCGTGCAAAAGCCGCCTAAGGGTGCAGCCGGACTAGCACAACAAGTGCACAAAATCGAAGTCTTCCTCAAAAAGACTATCCATGCAAAAGCCGCCTAAGGGTGCAGCCGGACTAGCACAACAAGTGCGCAAAATCGAAGTCTTCCTCAAAAAGACTATCCGTGCAAAAGTCGCCTAAGGGTGCAGCCGGACTAGCACAACAAGTGCGCAAAATTGAAGTCTTCCTCAAAAGACTATCCGTGCAAAAGTCTACACCAAGAAACTGTCCGCGCAAAGACCGACTACAGGCGCAGCCAGACCGACATAATAAACGTGCTAGACCAAGTGCGCAACGCC
Organism: Zea mays; assembly: GCF_902167145.1. Taxonomy (NCBI): domain Eukaryota; kingdom Viridiplantae; phylum Streptophyta; class Magnoliopsida; order Poales; family Poaceae; genus Zea; species Zea mays. The sequence goes on along the minus strand of NC_050096.1, from coordinate 66,287,781 downwards.
TCTATGGACATAGCCGGACGCGCGAAGGCGCACAACCTCATCATACAAACTATAGTTACATATGTACATCAAGGGCATCACACCTTACATTGGTTCAACCTTCGGAATGATTCCCATCTCCCTATAGTTAAATAGCATTATCCTAAGCTCCTCACCCTTAAAAAGACTTCGCAACTCCCCCTCACCTACACTCGCCCCAACCGGCGAGGACAACAATTCCCGCTTGCCAGCCCTGCCCACACAAAGCCGACCGCCATCCACTTCACTCACTCTACGCTTCGCCACCGCCCTTCGCCGCCTACGCCCAGCACTCGGACCAGGCAAAACTTTAGCATCCGTAACATGCGGAGAAGCCTCCACCGCAGCCACATCCAAGGCCGCAAAGTAATCCAAGTCCTCATCCGAAGACTCTTCCGTCCACTCAACCGAACTCCCAGAGTCATCAAAATCAGAAAACTTAAACGCAGACTCATCCGATTCATTTCCAGCGACCACGGTCGAAGCCGCCACAAAATTAGCAGTAGCGGTTGCGTGCGCAGGCCCAAAATCCTGAACCTGCGCAGCAACCAAGGTTCAGTAATATAGCCAAAATTCTCTAACTACCCCACACCCACTAAGCCACCTGCGAAGACCCAGCCACCGCCATGTGATCCTCCGCTGCCGGCTCCGTCGCCGCCTTCGGGGGATCCTCCGCTCCCAGCTCCGTCGCCGCCTTCGGAGGATTCTCCACCATCGGCGCAGTGGCTGGCGACGAGCCTCCACCGGACACAGCAGCCGCAGGGGCAGCGAGGGAGCCTTCACCGGTTTCCAGGGGCGTGCCGGGTCGACTTCAGCCTCGGCCACAACCGGGTTGGCCTCCGCTTCGGGCTGCGCGCTGTTCAGGGATCCGAAGTCCTCCACGTCCTCGGCACGCACCATCTACAACATAGCACACCGATTCAGCAAAAAGCCCACGTATACCCACATTCAACAACACTATACAAAAGACAAACTTTACCTGATCCCTCGCCCGGTCAGACCGCTCCCTGACCACCTCCCGACCGTAGGGGCCCCACATCCGGTCGAAGAGGGCCCCCGCGGAGTCCTTCACCACAGGGTCTTAGACTTTATAAATCTCGCGCCCAAAATCTTCATCAGATCGGTCGAAGACCTCATAGTGACTGCACCCCTCGCGGGACAGCGCGTTCAACGCCCCTTCGCAGGTGATGAGGGAGGCAAAGGACATAAATCCCTCCACGATGGTCGGGAGTGCCAACAATTCCTCTTGCAGCCACTCGAGGAAGCGAAGGCCCGCCTCTCGGTCGGGCACTTCAAAGTCAGCAGTCCGCGCGCCTAGCTCGCGGTACGAGTCCACGAGCTGTTTGCGCGTCCGCTCAACTTCCGAGCGTGTAGAGGCCTCGGCCCTCTCCATGCGGGCCTCCAAAGCATTGAACCGCACCTCCCATTCCTCGGCGCGCTGGCTGGCAAGACTCCCCTCCACCCACGCCAACTTGGCCTCCGCCTGCGCCTTGGCGATGGCCTGGTTGGCCTCCCTCCTCTCCTGCACCAGCTGGCGCTGGAGGTCCGTCCTCTCGCCCTCCAGGGCGGCCACCTTCTCCGGCAGCTTGTGGCACTTGCTATCCGCAACCGACTTTTCCCGGACGGCGTCAGCATGCTACGCCCGAATTCTCTCGACTTCGGCAGACACATCTGCAGTAAGGGCCCCCGACGCCACACGGTCGGCGAAGTCGGCCGCCTAACAGACACACATGAGACCACAATCCCCATGAAAGCGGTAAACACCGAAGTCCAGCTCAACTTACTTGACTCAGCTGCTGCGACGCCTCCCTCAATCGGCGGGACACAGTGCCCGCTTCGTCCTTGATGGCAGCGACCGCCGAAATCTCGCCGCCAGCGCTGAGAGCGCTACCCTTCACCCCAGGCACCGCGGCAGACACCGTGGTCGCCACCGCAGGCGGAACAACAACAAGTTGCCCCTCGCCCGATCCTGCAACGTATCACCAGTCAAAAAAAGAAGAAAAAACTTACCAACGAGATAATCGTCCACACTAATATTGGTACCGAAGTCGGCAACGCGTTTCCCCGGCAAAGGCAATTCCCGGGCCATCGCGGCTCCGGCCGGGGCAGACTTGGTTCCGCCGGCGCCGACCGCCTTCACGCTCTCCGGCACCTTGCTGGACCCAGGGGCGGCCGGCTTCGCCGCCAGCGTCGGCTGGCTACCGCGGGGGCGGTAGCCTTCGCAGTCCCCCGCGCCCTCTTCGGCCTAGCCTCGGGAAGCCTGATGACCGCCCGACGCTTCTACGCAGCTTCCTGGCGATCCTTGTTCATCACTGCCGACACAACAACAGCAATATTTTGTCCATAAGGAAACACTCTCAAGTCACGAGCCACAAGAGACGTAAAGAAGGCTTCGCCGGCCGCGCGGGGGATAGGAACGTTCTTAGGCCATCGACCCCCGGTAACCTCCAACATTCGCGCCGAAGACTCCCGGAGCTCGGGCGAAGACATCCTTCCCCCGGGGGCCGCGCATGTCCCCATAAACTCCATAGCAAAACTATCGGAGACCCCCAGTTCTCCCATCGCAGTACCTAGCTTCCTCTTCTTAGTGGATGGGGCGGCCTCCGGCGCGGGGTCGTCTTCAGTCTCAGCCGCCGGTTTTTTCCCGAGGCGGTCGACAACGTCTTGCCCGGGATAACCGCCATACGGCAAACAATTCAACTCGAAGACCCTATTCAGGCGGTCGTTGGATCCGCGTATATCCCAACTCCGTTGGGCCTCCGTCTTCGGCACATAGCGACCAACAATTCGCACCGCCCCATCCTCCGCCTCACGCACGAATGCGGCGGGATCTCGGCCATGCAAATCCAGTGCGAAGGCAGGACTCCACACCAGCATCCCGCCATGGGAAGGCATCTGGCGAGGGCATACTTCGCCCAGCGCCCAGCCACGCGCCAAGGGCCATACCCCATACCCGACAAACTCCTCAACCAGATCACGTCCGCTACTCATGCGGGTCGCACACCGCAGGCCCCTTCGTCTTCATCCTCCTCCGCTACCTCAAATTGCGGGTACGCTGAGTAATAATGCGAACACATGACGGCCACGGGGAGCCCCGGATGGTCTTCGACTGTGCCTTCGGCAACGTAGAACCAAAATTCCCACCAGTTGCCCCATTTATTGCGGGCGCAGGGAACCAACTCAACGACTTCCATCGCAGTCTTGCCGGTCTTTGGCGTAAATGTGCAAGATCCAAATTGAGCAATCTTATTTCCGATTTTCCTTTTCTGCCAATGCAGACAATAATGCTTCGTGAAGACTTTGACCGAGGGCTACCCGCCGTACGAAGTCGTTGCCCAGACATATTTTGCCAGGGCCACCACGACATTCGGCGTCAGCTGGTGGACCTGGATGTCGAATCTACGCAGAACTTCTCCCATAAATCGATCGCGAGCAGATGAAGGCCAGCGGCGAAAAAAGCCTCGAAGACAACCAACTCGCCTTCCGGCTCGGGGACCTCCTCTGCCCCCGGGACACGTGCCACCCTGCCGCCAAAATACCCAAGCTGTTGCATGTCTTGCACACGGACCGAGGACATCCGCGACACGCCGAACTCCACTGTGTCGCTGGTGCGCAACTCCTCCGCCGCCACATTGCTCCGACATCCACGACGCGCCGGCCGGCAGTGTATCGGCAGTAGAAGAGGAAGAGGACGGCATGACTACGTACCGTCGGCGGCGGCGGGCGGTCTGCTTCACACGGGCCAGATCTCCGACGAGCAAGAGCAAGGAGGGCAGACGAGCAGCGAGCGGTTTGAGAAGGAAGTTAGGGTTTTCGCGGAGCGCGGAAAGATACAGTTCAAAACGCGCCGCCCCCGCCCCCTTTTATACACAGGGCGCGGCGCTTCGGGAAACCCGCAATCCAACAGTACGGCGTCAATCAACGGTCATGTTAAAAACCCCCGCGGAACCACTTCGAGCGAGGGCAGCGTCTCCACCATCTAGCGACGTCTTCGGCACCAGATGACTTAGTCGAACTGGTCCCTCGGAGGGCAAATGTTGGGGCGAAGGCGAAGACGCCACCCTTCGCTCGATGCCTTCGCCAACCTCGCTGCGCCAACGGAGACAAGACGACTGGCAGACTTACCCTTCGTCCCACGCGTCGCCGGACGAAGACCTGTGACGAGGTCGTCTCATCTCGCGGCCTCGTCCAACATGGAGGCCCACGTGTGATCCGGCCCATTGTAACAGGCCCTGTGTGGCCGCCGCAGATTACAGGCCTAAATTGTAAAGGTCTCCTTGTAATTACAGTCTGTAACCTAGCTTTATGGGAATATTCCGGGGATAACCTAGGCGCCTGAGGGCACATGCGTCCTTAACTCAGGACACTGGGCACTCAGATACCTATAAATACCCCCGCACAGTGCCCTTGAGAGGCTAGATTAACAGAGTTTTTGCCATCTCAAATTGAAACCTTGTTTACGTTGCTCTCACTCCCCCGTTGGATCAACTTGCTCGGGAGAGTAAGTTCCAACACCCTTCTACCTTTGGTGCTCAACTTGCTGCCTCTGATACACACATTTGCCTCAACGCTTCCTGCATCTTGGTAATCTCCTTGTCTTAGGCGAAGGCGCGAGAACAAGACGGGTGCGAGGACGATGATACAGATCGTCGTCCTCGACGTCTCAGCTCCCTAAAGTTAATTGAAGAATTAAATTTACCCAACCTACGAGCATATGAGCATAAATTAAAAATCAAAATGAAATACTCTCATCATCCATGGGCTTGTCCTCCAGCGCTAGCATATGCCGGCTTAGGATCAATTGGTTAGCTCCTCCAGTCATAGTCCTCCCCATGGCGCTCAACCATATGCACCTCATATGCTGCTTAGAGAAAATACACCAAATATTTATACATCATGACATGATGCAAAAACAAACACTAGAGTATAAAAATCTCACTAGATGATCGGTGGCTGTCTGAGTGCACACCACATTAAGATTCTAAGGATTAGAACCCTATGCCCCTGCACAAACATGTCCACATCCATGGGCCTAGTACCTGATCAAGCTTCCTGTACATACAAGGTATAATGACATACATCTAAACATTTCAAAGTTACAACGTAATATAACTTTCCATTCTCTTAGCTAAGCGCACATTTCCATCATGTCGCAGTTGTGGAACGACTCGGTTTCATGGGTTCCCCTGTTCCTTTCAGAAACGGTGCGGAACTTAGTGGAATCCCACCACCTACACAAGGCTCGATGTAAAGAATCTAGGCCCCTGAGTAGTGTTTTGGTAATTAATGACAAACATGTGTGGACTATTGATTTCCTTGAGAAAGTAAGAATGTAGGTTGGACCATTGACATGTGAGCTATATAAAGTCTTCAAGGACCTTGGTATGGATTGTTGAATGGCTCAAGGCAAAGGTAAACGATAGGTTTTTGCTTTTGCCTGTCAAGAGGTGTTTAGAGAACAATATTGACTAGATTAGTCGGCTAGATAACTGAACTATCAAGAGTGGCCCATAATGCTTTCTTAACATGTTTCTTAATACCTCATAAATCATATAGTTGATGCATGTGCATGAGGGCTAATAGTGCTTCCGGATGCGAAAGAAAATCTTTTCAAAAGCGTATTTTAAAAAAGGCTAAATTTTGTACTGCGGACCGTCCGGTCCATTAGGGCGGACTGTCCATAGGGATAACAAAGACGTGGACATAAATTGGGTGTTTTTGTTTGGTCCGCATGATTAGTACTGCAGACTATCCGGGCCAGGTGACCAGACTGTCCGACAGTATTGTCTAGTAGGGCACTGTTTAGCAAAGTCCCTAGTTCACTGTGCGGATCGTCCGACCAAAGGGGTGAACCATTCGTAGTTGACTTGTAGACTATTCGTGCCCAGATCATGGATGGTGCATCTTCCTAGGTCATGGACTGTCTGTGCCTAGGTGCCAGTCCATCCACAGGAGTGCAAAGTCTAGTGAAGCAGAGGTTGGGGTGTTCAGGTTTGGGGTCGGCGGACCGTTCGGCTGGGGTCGATGGACCATCCACACCTCAATTTTTCTGATAGCTGTAAAAACTTTTCAAATGGAAAGTAGCCATTAAAGTAAGGGGTGGACCATCAGGCCATAGGGCGCACACCGTCCATGAGTGCGCAGAAAGGGGGCAGTTTGCCATAACAGCTAGTTTTACGGGGAGTGCTATAAATAGATGGAGTCCGGGTGTTGAACATCTCGCTTGGCCATTTGAACCATATATTGAGCACATACAAGCTTCCAAACCTCTCTCACTGACATTCTTGGCTAGGAATTACAATCTAGTGAGTTGGAAAGAGCAATGCCTCCATGATAATTAATCACCTTCCCTTGGTCATCGATAGCTCTAGTTACAACTCTAGAATTGGTTGTGGCTGCAAGAGAATGAGCCGCTTCGAACCTGGTAAAACAGAAACAGGAAGTAGCCTATCTTGACCAATGCCTTCCACACATAACCCTGCAACATAATAGGAATAAGTTTTTCGATGATTATGTGGTAGTCATGAGTCTTCAACCTAGTTAGCTTCATGATCTTCACATTCATAGATCTTCTGAAGCCTGCCGCGTAACCATCAGAGAATTTTAATTTTTTCAACCACCTTATTACTTCTTTCTCTTTTTAGGTTTCAGACTATAAGGAGCATGTGGCTTCTTCTCACTTTCTCCCGGCTCTAGAGTTGGTTGACTGCAAGTTAAGGCTAATTCTTTCCTAGACTTAGGGTTGTCTTTTGTTTTGTTAGTGATATTCATGCAAGGGCTGATAAGGCTTTCACTAACATTTTGTTCTAGGTGCATGACGTCAATGTTGTGCATCAAAATCAATCCTTCACATAAGGAAGGTCCCACAGTCCACATTTATGAGTCCTATTATGCTCGATTCCGAAACCTTCAAACTAGTTCCAAATCATTAAGTCTCGCAAGATTCTCTGGACCACTAAGACGCTTGAGTGATCCCCTCATCACAATCGTGTCTTTTCTGAAAGCATTTCTCTAGAACCTAAATGGGTGATCCTTAGGCAAAGAACATCTATGGCAGTCAAAGTAAGAGATCTTCCCACCAAACGTAAGCCATAAATAATCATTGTATTTAGCACATAACGGACATGTCCAAATTCCATGACAATTCCATCCATAATAGATACCATAAGCTAGAAAATCATGAATCAGCCAATACACAACTATCAGGTTGAACTTTTCTTTCTTATAACAATCATATTGTGGCGGAACCACCCGAATTATTCCAGCTTAAGTGCCCAAGTCGCACCAATAAGGGCAGCAACACACTTAAACAGGAATAACCCGTCAGTCCCTCGGATCTAGTCCGAATAAGCCACTTACCAGGATCGAATACCACTAGCTCACACGAAGGTGAGGCACAGAGAAATACAATAAAACATAATACCACACATTTAATAAGTATCATTAGTGATTACATTATCGGAGTTTCAGAAATAATAACCATAAATTTTAATGCAGCGGAAATAACTAACGGATAAAACCGAGTAACATGGCGAAGCCTGGCCACGCTACTCCTCCTGGTCCTCTCCTGCGGAAGCAATAACCCTCTCGACCATCTATCCCGGTGGCAGGGATGAAGACCAAGTCACACCAGCAACCAATCATCCTAAGGAGTACCTGCAAAAATTATGCCACAAGCAAGGCTGAGTATACTAATACTCAGCTAGACTTACCCGGTGTGAGGAGTCTACTCCTCCACCTCTAGACATGCAGCTGTTTGGCTGAGGGGTTTGGTTTGCCAAAAGCACTAGCTGAGTCTAAAATCAAGTTTTAGCTTTTCAAGTTTTAGTATGATCCTTTTAAACTAGATGAGTACCTAGCTACTCATACATGATATCAAACATTTTTAAGCAATCAACCTTTTTGCCAGTCAACTCATTTCCACTTATTACTCAATGTAGTAGCATGGATCAAGCAGTCTCATTAGCTGCGAGAAGCAGACGATTCGAATCGAGTTTTTAAACCTTGCAAGGTAAACCTAAACACACGACGTGGCGAGGCACTCCGTCCCCACACACATCAACCGTCCCCATCGATTCCCCGTCAGCAGATCAGGGCTCACCGCCTTGGCGTACAATGCCTCACTGACCCCGACTGCCGTCGTGCAGTGACCGCACTTGTACCCACCATAACCGGAATGGGAGACCACGCCTCAGGTCGCGTGAGGGGTAAAGTCCACTGCCAGGTTCAATCAGGTACTAGGCTTACCGATTTACCATATTTCTCGGCATGTGTTTAGTACGTTCAAACGCTTGACACACGGTACCACACCTTAATCCTTATTCCAATTTCCGTCTCGTAGACAACGCGTCCCCATGGACCGTTGTCCACAGACTATCATCATTACGATATTAAAAATGGATACAACCAATTCCTGACCTCGCGCGAGTGCTAGAAAAATCACTCGACTTCTACCGAGATCCTTAATTAATAATGCAGCTACTCGACCTAGCATACTAGCATCCATCACAAAAAGGAATCCTGAGTTCATGCAACTAGGGTTTCAATCAACTCCTACACTTAAGTGCACAGTACAAGCCTACAAACATTAAGTGTAGTAAAATAGCATATATAAACGGTTATGCATAAAACCGGGGCTTGCCTTTAATTTAACACTTAGATAGTGTTTTGCTGGGGGAGATACTCGCTTGGCGAGCATCCACTGGTTATGTCCATTCTTCAGGTCGTCCACCAACGACATCTTGTGGTTGGCACCACACCACTTGCATGAGCGTCATCTCTCGGTCCTAAATGAGATGCAAGATGCATATGTATTAATATAATGACAATAGCACAAAAGTAGCACAAGATATACAAGGACACGGTGGCGAACTAAACATTAAATTGGAAGACACCGTAACAACCACATGTTCACTTTAGTTATTTACACATTATCGACGTTCAGCATTAACACCATTAAAAAGACGACAACATGTTTATTTATTTACGCAACACAATTACAACATCACAAGCACGCACATTTTATTTATTTGGACACGACTTTTTATTAGATCTCCTATTGATCACACACAAGCATCACTGATAACATAAATTTAATAGAGGACATAAGCGTCAATATCTATGGAACTCCTATATCGCAATCACTAGAGAAAGGAACATATAAAACAAGACACACATGTCATCTCTAGCTTAACCATGGCAAGTCTACATTACTTGAGAGCAAACCAAACATTTTTAGCGAGAAGGGTGAACTAAACAATCAAAAGCACACTAGCAGAATTTGGACAGCAATACAGCAGTCACTCGTTTGAGTCATAACTCACAAGATATTTAACCAAAAATAGTGAACTAGGACTTTCTAGAAAGCTTGAAAAGTGTTTAACAACTTTGGTATTGTCATCACAGCATGATTAAACACTTAGCAAGGTCAAAAGGTGTTAACACAACAGCGCTGTCCAGATTTGGACAGATTCAGACTTGTGACTTTAAAAATTCATAACTAAATCTTCAGACCACCAAAAAGAGTGATCCAAGACTTTTTGGAAAGATCAGCAAAAGCACTACATAACTTTTATAATCACCAAGAATTGATTCCAGGTTTAATCAAACCAAACATTACAGTTTTCAAAATCTGTTCTGATAGTGGACAGAACACAGCAATCAGTTTGTAAAATTCATAACTCCTAAACTGTCAGTCCTATGGTTATGAAATTTTAACACAAGCAAGATGAGAAAAGCATCTACAACTTTCTTATAATCGACAAGGACTGATTTTAACATTAACTCAAGCAAACAATACAGTTTCTGAAATCTGTACAGAATTTGGACAAATTCAGTTACTGAATTTGTAAAAAGCATAACTCCTAAACGATCAGACTTATGCCTGTCAATTTTTAACACAAGTAAGATAATAGAGTTGTCTACAACTTTCTTGTGAACACCAATAACTGATTTCAACATTAACTTAATCAACCATTGCAATTTCTGAAATCTGTTTAGAAATTCGACAGATTCAGGTGCTGGGCTTGTGAAAAGCACAACTCCTAAACGGTTAGGTTTATGGCTGTCAAATTTTAGTACAAGCAATATAATCATGTTATCTACAACTCTTCTATATGACTTTTCTACAGAAAACATGATTTGGTTTATCAAACAAACAGCACAACGAAAACAATGCGTGCAGCCCAAAACAGCAATCAATAAATTCCAGCTTCTATATAATTCAAGAATTGCAGCATTCTAGAGACTTGAATCATTCTAGCACTTTACCATTTCTTAGAGTTAAATTAATTAAATGAGGACTAGAAAGTAGACTTACAAATTTTATCCAAATCATTTAGTGCACTAAAATTACCACATTCATTTAACAAACGCATTCACCACAATCATCAAATCCGGCATATATTTATATCGAAGCGCTTTTCACCCACTAGTCCGCATTTTAACTTAGACACCACATGAGCACTAATACTTTTCATCCGCGACCACAACCATACGTATTTAGACTACAACAAGCAAATTTATCGTGACCACGAGCTTAACTAAAGTCATCTAACAAGTTGGTTAACCAGTATAACACTTAGCAAAGTATTTTAGACTTCGCAACTCAAAAACATAGGTGGGAGCAGGTTAATTAGTTTTTCTTAACCACTTTCTCAACTTAAACTGGACAACGCACAAGTCACTTAAAACACCATATTTTAGGAGACCTCACATGTCGAGCATCAATTTATAACCTAAGTGACTCAACCTCTATCATGCTTGACAACTACCACATCACCCGATTTATCTATTTGGAACACCGCCTGCCTAGCGTACTACTAGTACCCCTCATTTTGACTCGACTTAAAAACATAGAGGAAGTGATGACTACTTCGGCATGTCACCACCTCACTACACAAACCAAAATTATTATTATTTAACCACACGTCTAGATAAGCATGATTTCAATTTAACTTGCCCATATTTTAAATCTCGGCATAAGCTTGGCTATTGGCTAACAAAGTGACCATTTTCTAATTACCAACATACACCACCTTTCACCATTTGTGGATACTTGCACGACACACAGCTATTGTAATACATCACAAGTACATACAACCCCATCAGTAAAGCACCAGCACACTTCCAAAAATTCCCCAAGACTACGACGACAAGGCTTCGATCCGCCATACAACAAAAATCATGACGAAGCCGATAGGTGCTATCAACTAATCGTTTTAAAAAAAAATATTAGACTTACTTCTCGCTTGTCACTACATCACTCCTTAATCACACAACCATCATGAGCATCCTTCACACGATTATATAATAGCGACCTAAGCGTTGTGTCACAATACATACATCTTCCCCGTTGCGAGTATAACCATATCACGACATATACCCGCGCGCCTCAATCAAATATCTTACGCCACCATCCCTATAATACACCACGGCACACACGTACATACGTGTACTAATTAAATCCTCGCATCCCATGTATTTCCAATTTACTCATCATATTAAACAACACAACACGTTTGCTTACCTAAACGTTAAGGCAACCTTGCTACGGCATATAACCAAAACATTTTTATACCCACACGCATTCCAACACCAATGTACACCACATCGACCAAAATATAATTATACAAACTACAAATCGCACACATTAACAACCGCTTGTTCTTTAACCGCAAATGCGATCCTACTAACGTGTATAGCCGAAACATATTACACACATCCACATATATACATGCATTGCCCGACATCAATCAAAGCATATGTATTATAAACTATAAATCAATCAACCTGAACGAGTCGTGACTAGGCGCGTGGGCTGCCCACATGGCTCGGCATTCCATCGAACGGGCAAGGCACGAAGCGCGGCGTTGACCACTAGCTGCGATTAGACACATACAATAGTTCAACATTTTTTTACCGAGCACACAAAAAAAATAGCAGCAAGGGCAGCGGGGGTTTTCTCACCACGGGTTTCGACGGTGTCGTGGATGGGGCTGCGCAGCGAGCACGAGAGCGACGACACGCGACGAGGGGAGTGGAGATCGAACGGGAGGGCTGCTGCATCGCGCGACTTGCTGCACATTTTGTCGAACACCCACGGCGCGTCGCTGTTGTGGGGCTGCGGGGAAAACTAGGTTGCGAGGCGCTGCGCTGTCGGGAGAGAGAAATAGGGGCACTGTCCTTGGGAGGAAGAAGAGCTCCTGCGCGTTGGGGGAGGTTGCTCGCCATGGACGACAGCGAGCTCGTTGCGGCTGCTGTTTTGTGGGGAAGAGAGGAGGAGCAGGGGAGGGCGCCGGGGATCCGCTGCTGTGCGCGCGCAGGGGCTTGGGGGAGGGTGTTGGTGTTTTGGGTCCGACCGCACACCCGGGGTTGCCCCTCTAGGTGTTTTAGGAGTAGGACGGTGTCGCCGACTGTAGCAAAATGGTTCGTGCCAGATGCACGAGGGACAATGGACAATGTTTACAGGTTCGGGCCGCTTAGAGATGCGTAACACCCTACGTCCTGGTGAGTATGCTTTGTGTAATGGGTTACAAGGTAGCTCTCTAAAGCGAGAACGTGGAGAGTTGAGGTGGATGGCTGAGTGACGGGATCGATCGTTCTGAAGGGGTGCTCCCTAGGCCTTATATATTCGACCGTGGGGCAATACATGTGGATATGATAACAATGTGCACCTAAAAGATAGTGAACTGTTTGAGTCTATCTTCCTATGGTTCTGCCGACCTATCCTCGCCTGGTTCCGTTGCATGGGGCTCCAGCGCGGGAAAGTCGGATCTTTGTTGTGGTCGCTTGCTCAACGCTGTGGGCCGTCCGGGCTTGCACCAATCCGGCCTTACGTCAACCTGCTTTACTGATTGTCCCTCCCCAGGTCCACGAAGGAATGGCCTTACGATTTATTGGGCCCTTGGGCCTCTCGTGAGGTTTTTTACCCTTCCAGTGGACCCGGGGGATATCTGTCCCTCACAAGCCCCCGATCTTTGGGTTGATTTTGAGGTAATCAGCCCAAAGATCCCAGGTCCAGCTTGTAGGTAATTTGGAGAAAAACGATTTCTTACTGTCTCCTTCTGCTTTGATCACTCGTAAACTGGAGCTTTGTTTCATGCTTGTGCCTTAGAGGTCGGCATTTCATATTGTAGAACCCTGAACTTCATTGGGTGCACCGGAGGTGCACCCAATGGGTGTAGCCCCCGAGCTTTGAGTGGATTTTTGAAAATAATCCTCTCGAAGGTCTTCATTTCGTGTCCTTCTGCTGAGAATAACCCTTTCTTTTTTCTGGATGCCTTATAGGTCAGCATTATGTCATCAATATTATGCTTTATAGGTCAGCATGTATTTTGTCTTTTTCAACCGAGTTCGTGATCCACCCATATCTCGCTAGGTGGTGCAATTTATTTGCTCTGCGACTGATTGGACATTTGATGGACGTTCCCTGGCTAGTCTTCACGTCGCTTCTGTCGGTCAGATTTTGTACTTCACCGGCTATATTTGGCTTTCCTCTGATCCTTACTGATATCTCATTTTTGTCTTGAGGTATTCATTGCATGCCCTGCGCGGATGTGATAGTTTTGAAAAATATACTGATAATTCCTGGGCGTCCCCCCCCAATGGGTGTGGACAAGGGACGACTTGGTACGCTGAGTGTTTTAGCCGGCTGCTTCTGAGTAGTAATGTGATGCGACGGCGGGCGTAATCATATCATCTACGCTGTTGACTGGAGTCCCAATGGGTGTTGCGTTGCGTGAAACAGCGCCAGCCGCCTGACGTGTCTTCAGACGGGTTGAAGTGTGTATTGAATGCTTCGCGACTGTTTAGTGATCGTGGTTGGTGGTGAGCGGTTGCCTTCTTCTTCTATAAATAGTGCCTTTGCCTCTCTGGTTTTTTCACATCTCTGGTTGTTCTCCGCTGCTTGCTTTCTTCTCCTTCTCGCGCTTCCACCATGGGCAAGAACAACAAGCGCAAGCGTGAGCCGACTCCTCCATCAGAGGACTTCGGTGATTCGGAGTACTCAGAGGAGGAGTTCTCCTCTGAGTCCGAGGGGTCTCCGGCTCCCATCCCTCTGCGTGAGTCGTCTGATGATTCAGACGACTCCCAGGGGCTTGCGGCGGAGGTCTGGACTTACATCCGGGCCGTCGAGTGCTCCGGGCTCGAGGGCTCGGATGAGTCGGAGTACTCCTCGGACGAGGAGGACTCGTCCGAGGAGGACGGTGGCGGCGATGGCGAGGACGACGACAACGACGAAGGCGGTGGCGGCGATGACGGTGACGGCGGCGGCAGGGGCGGCAGCAGCGGCAGCAAGGATGGCGACGGTGGCAGCAGCAGGGGCGGCAGCGGCGGCGGCGGCAGCAGCAAGGGCAGCAACAAGGCCAGTGGCTAAATGCCACTGGTTTTTAGATATTAGTATAGATTAGAAGTAGTATAGTGAAATAATGTAGTAGTATTAGTAGTGTAGAGTAGTATAGTGTAGCGTAGTAGTAGTAGTAGGGAAGTATCAACTCATGATGAGTTGATTTGTAAGTACTGTTACTTCCCTTTAATGAAGAATGACATTGCCTTCTCTGTGCCGATTGTTTTGCTTCGTAATCAGTTAATTTCTGCCATGATATTCATTGCCCATGATATTCTCTATCCGTTATGTTTGTAGCATAACTTAGAGTTATTGAATCATTCCTCCGCCCACCTTATTTGTGAAGTTGATTCTTTTGGAATAGTAAGTAAATAACTCAGGCATCATATCGACGCTTTTAGAGGTAGCTACCGAGTGACTTGAAGGCGACGTCGGAGTTTTAGAGATAACTGCCGAGCGACTAAAGACGACGTCGGCGTGTTAGAGGTAACTGCCGAGCGACTGAACACGATGTCGGAGTTTTAGAGGTAACTGCCGAGAGACTGAGGACGACGTCGGAGTTTTAGAGGTAACGTCGAGTGACTGAGGACGACGTCGGAGTTTTAGAGGTAACGCCGAGTGACTTGAAGACGACGTCGGAGTTTTAGAGATAACTGCCGAGCGACTGAAGACGACGTCAGCGTGTTAGAGGTAACTGCCGAGCGACTGAACACGACGTCAGAGTTTTAGAGGTAACTCCGAGTGACTTGAAGACGACGTCGGAGTTTTAGAGATAACTGCCGAGCGACTGAAGGTAACATCGGCGTTTTAGAGATAACGGCCGAGTTAGAACGGGTTGCGCCGGCCATGTTGAGGGTAATAGCCGAGTGATGATGTGGAAGTGACCGCCGGGTGACAACGTGGCGCGCTGGTGTTTTGAAAGTAACTGCCGGGTGCTGACTGGACGCTTTTAGAAACGGTATCTGACTCGGGAATATCCCATAAGTACTGCGCTTTTAGCCGCCTCTGCTTTCCGTGCCCTAGTTCTTGCTTTCCTGCCTCCAAATCCTCTCTGCAATTCGCCTTCCACTCTGTTCGCCGGTAGAATTGAGATGGCGCCCAAGAGGAAGGCCTCGAGTTCATCCGCCGTGGTGATTCCCCCAATCGACCCCAACAGTCAGTTGCCTTTCGCAGGTAACCACATGTCTGTTGTCTCCGAGCCCGACCTTCTCCACCTCGTGTCCATCGGGGTCCTTCCCCCGAGGGAGTTGTGTTCTTGGCGGATTTGTCATGGGGTCACTGTCCCGACAGAGGATACCCATGAGTCCGTAATTTACGTTCCTTTTCTTCTCCGCGGTCTCGGTCTTCCCATTTCTCCCTTTTTCTGCGGCCTCCTTGATTTCTATCGTCTTAACCTGACCTATCTGAATCCCAATTCCATTCTGCAAATTTCCATTTACATTCATTTGTGCGAAGCTTTTCTTGGCGTGCTGCCACATTTTGGGTTGTGGAAGTACTTGTATCACTGTCGCCCTGGGATGGCCGGGGGGCAGCATCAGCTGGTTGGGGGTGCTAGTTTGGAGATGCGCCGTGGGAGGAAGACTGAGTATCTTGAAATTCCTCTCAAAGACAGTATCAAGGGATGGCGCTTGGAGTGGTTTATTGTTGAGAACCATGGAAATTCTCTCCCCCTAGGCCGGGAAGACAGCCGGATGTTCGCACTCCAAGTTGGACCGAATCCCCCACTTATCAGGAGGTAGCTGAGGCAGGTGCTTTGCTAGCTGAAGTTGGGTTGCTGAAGGAGAGGGGTCTGACTGCTGAGGCTGTGGTTGCTGATTTTGTTTTCAAGAATATTCAGCCGTTGAAAGACAGGGCATACCCGGCTTATCTGTACCGAGGCCTAGCTGACTCAACTCGGGTTACCAACAGAAAAATTCCCTCTGTAGACTTGGTGAACCGACTTGAGATGATTCTTAGAGGCAAGGTATCAAATGTTGGTGCCCCAGTGGCATACTCAGCCTAGAACTTGCCTCCTCCCAAGGCCTTCACTCTTTTTGTGTCGAATCCACCTGTCACTGATGGCAGTTTGGGCCTTAGAGTGCGACCCTCTGCTGAAGAAGTTAGCGTCTTGGTTGCCTCGCTCGGAGAAATTCCTGATGATGAACGGCAGGTCCATTTTGAGGTGCCTTTGGATCCTAGTGACGCAGAAATAAGTGCTATGCTTGATTTGCTGGCTGAGGACTCTTCTGATGCTGCTCCTGCTGGGACATTGGTGGTGGTGCCTCTCCCAGAAACTGGTACAACCTTGGATATCAAGAAGCCTGCCAGTACTCGCCCGAGACACCCTTGCCGAGCCAATCAACTTGATCCTTCTGCAGATAAGCAGAAAAAGAAAAAGAGACGCCTCCGGCGAGTATCTAGTTTGGATCGGGACGTTGGTACTTCGGTTCCTGCTGCTGAAGAAGTGCCTGTGCCTGAATTTACTGACGCTGACCCCGATGGGTGTGCTCCATCTGTTGCTGATCCCAATGGGGGTGCTCCATCTGCTGCTGACCCCAATGGGTGTGCTCCATCTGTTGCTGATTCCAATGTAGGTGTTGCCTGTGTTGCTGGTGAAGACGACGGGGAGGAAGAGGACGAGGTCCCTCTGACTCGAAAGAACAGTCGGCAGTACGTCGCCAGTGGTGAAAGTAGTGGAGTTCCTTCTCCTGCTTTGTCTGCTCTCATTGGTCTGCAAGAATTGTCCCTGGCGAATTTTGATCAGACTCTTGAGGATATGGTTCCAGAGGATCTGTTATCAGAGCCAGCAGATGATGGTGTGATGGAGGTTTGTGCTAATGTGCTCGATGCTGGGTTGAGGTCATCCCGTGCCTCATCGACCTTAGAACGCGGTCTTGAGGGTCAGGAGACTGACTTGGATCATCTTGGTCCCATGGAAGTAACTGAGGGTCCATCAGCCTTAGAGGCGGCTACTGCAGAGAACTTGGTCCTCAAGGACGGTGTTGACACTTGTCCAGCCCCCGAGGATGTTGCCGGGGATGACTCGGCTCGGGTGGGAAGCGCAAGCCACTTCCCAGCCCCCGAGGGTACTACCGGAGATGATCCGGCTCAAGTAGGCAGCGCAAACCGTGACCCAGCCCCCGAGGGTGTCCGAGCGGGGTCTCCCTCTTGTACTTCCATGGACATTCATGCGGGATCGCCTCCGCACTCCGGCTGCATGGTGGTAGCCCAAGCTTTGGACCAGGGAGTCACTTTAGAGGGCAGCATCCCCGCTGACCAAGTTTTGGGCTCTGTTGATGGCACTAAGTTGGTTCCTGCTGGTTCGTTGCAAGCTGCTTCGGGTGGCGACCTTACGCCCGGTCATCAATTGATCTCTCATGATTTGGGAGTCCCTTCGTTCTTTTCCAACCTCCATGTACTGTGATATATTTTAGCTTGATTTTTACACCGCATGAACTGCTATCATTACACTCATCTGTTCTCCTTATCAGGCTTTGGTGGACGGGATGGCTAGCCAGCTGAGGTTGCAGGGTGCTTCTGTTCCAGAAGGAGCTTTGTCTCTTGCACGTTGGAATCCAGTGTTACTTCAACATCGTGTCTCTGACTTGGAGGCGACCAATGCTGGTTAGTGCTTTTTTGCTTCTCTTTGTCTTCATTATTGAACTACCTTACATTCTGACCCCTTTTGTTTGATTGTCTCCTGCTAGATATGACTCGACAGATTTCCACTCTTGAAGAAAAACATTCTCGAGATCAGGCTGAACTAGTCCAGCGGTGCTCTGATTTTGAAGAAAAGTATTCTCAAAGCCAGACTGAACTAGCTCAGGTCTCTGCTGCCCTAGATGACGCCAATGCACTGAGCTCTTCCCTTCGCACTCAGCTTGATTCTGAAAAGGTGACTTATGGAACTGTGCCTTGCATTACTGTGTTCCTATTGCTTGCTTGATGTTTGAAGGAGTTGATTTTTGTTTGCAGGAAGAAAAACGTACCCTTGCTGCTTCTCGCGACAATCTTGACAGACTGTATCGCGACTCTAGCAACTCATTGACCATCCTGGAGAGGAGTCATCGCTTCACCATGGAGGAGTTAGACAACCATCGCTGTAAGCTACAGGAATCCACGGATGAGGTGATCCGGCTCAAGCAATTGATATCGGCGAAGGATGCTACTATCAAAGAACTCCGTGCTTCCAAGAAATCCATCGCCCAGGAGCTAGAAACCGCTCAGTTGGCTGCCAAGGTTGCTGAAGAAACTTCCATTACTCTGAGAGCCCAGCGCGACAGAGCCATGGATAAGGCCATTCGGGCGGGGCGAATCTTGATGAGGAGACCTGGCGTGGTTGTTCCTGAAGATATAAGGGTTGACGTGAATGCTGCTCCTGATTCCTCAAGTCGCCCTTCCTCGTCGGTTGCCCCTGAGAAAGATATCGCGAAATAGAGAAATATTTTGCGTGCTTTGAGCGCACGGTTAGCATGGTCAGACATTTGTTAGAGGACACCAGTTTAGCACTTGAATGATATTGTTATTCTCCTATTGTTTCAGAATTCAACAGTACGTAAATTTGCAGTAGTAAAATGTTGTGTGATGGTTTTGAAACTTGTTTACGGGATATATAAGTCATCCCTATATGAGTAATCGTAAGCGCGTCAAATCGCCTTAAGTTGCTGCTGACTTAAGTCGATCGCTTCTGTTAATAGGGCATAGAGGTCATCCCAAGTTAGGTAGGCATGAGCGTGTTGCACCGTCTTAAGTCGTTGCCGACTTAAGCCGATTGCTCTGTTAGCAGGACATAGTGGTCACCCCGAGTTAAGTAAGCGCGAGCATGTTGCACCGGCTTAAGTCGTTGCTGACTTAAGCCGATTGCTCCGTTAGCAGGGCATAGTGGTCACCCCGAGTTAAGTAAGCGCGAGCATGTTGCACCGGCTTAAGTCGCTGCTGACTTTAGCCGATTGCTCTGTTAGCAGGGCATAGTGGTCACCCCGAGTTAAGTAAGCGCGAGCATGTTGCACCGGCTTAAGTCGCTGCTGACTTTAGCCGATTGCTCTGTTAGCAGGGCATAGTGGTCACCCCGAGTTAAGTAAGCGCGAGCATGTTGCACCAACTTAAGTCGCTGCTGACTTTAGCCGATTGCTCTGTTAGCAGGGCATAGTGGTCACCCCGAGTTAAGTAAGCGCGAGCATGTTGCATCGACTTAAGTCGCTGCTGACTTTAGTCGATTGCTCTGTTAGCAGGGCATAGTGGTCACCCCAAGTTAAGTAAGCACGAGCATGTTGCACCGACTTAAGTCGCTGCTGACTTTAGCCGATTGCTCTGTTAGCAGGGCATAGTGGTCACCCCGAGTTAAGTAAGCGCGAGCATGTTGCACCGGCTTAAGTTGCTGCTGACTTTAGCCGATTGCTCTGTTAGCAGGGCATAGTGGTCACCCCGAGTTAAGTAAGTGCGAGCATGTTGCACCGGCTTAAGTCGCTGCTGACTTTAGCCGATTGCTCTGTTAGCAGGGCATAGTGGTCACCCCGAGTTAAGTAAGTGCGAGCATGTTGCACCGGCTTAAGTCGTTGCCGACTTAAGCCGATTGCTCCGTTAGCAGGGCATAGTGGTCACCCCGAGTTAAGTAAGAATGCAAGTCGACCATGAACAAACTGAGTATTCTTGAAGCCTTTTTTATTGATGACATATTTCCCACTTTACAGAGTACATTATTGTCCTGATAGCTTTTTGAAATACAACTAGGGATAAAACTTCCTGAGGTGTTCTATATTCCAGGAGTTCCCAATTTCTGTGTCGTCCATCTGAGTGAGACGATATGATCCTGGCCGAGTGACTTCTGCTACTATGAATGGTCCTTCCCATAAGGGCGATAACTTGTGCCGTCCCTCCCCCATTAGAATTCGGCGGAGGACGAGATCTCCTACTGAAAAGGATCGTTGTCGCACGGCCTTGTCGTGATAGCGCCTTAGAGTCTGCTGGTACCGTGCTGATTGGATTACTGCATTCAGCCGTTCTTCCTCGAGTACATCAATGTCCTCCATCCTAGTGGCTTCGGCTTCTGCTATGCTTTCGAAGATCAGCCTTGGCGCCCCGAACTTGAGATCGGCGGGTAACACTGCCTCTGACCCATAGACCATGAAGAAAGGAGTGTTTCCATGCAGAGCTCGGCTAGGCTGGGTTCTTAGGCTCCAGACGACATAGGGCAATTCCCTTATCCACTTTCCCGCGAAATTTTCATTCTTATCGAAGACCTTTTTCCTGAGTGCCTCCAATATCATCCCGTTAGCTCGTTCAACCTGCCCGTTGGCTCTTGGGTGTGCTACAGAAGCATACTTGATCTGAATGCTTTTTTGCTCGCAGAAATCGAAGAATTCTGAACTTGTGAAGTTGGATCCTAAGTCAGTTATGATGCTGTTTGGTATCCCGAATCTGAATATTATGTCTTCTATGAATTCCACGGCCTTAGCTGAGGTTAAAGAAGCAATGGGTTTGAACTCTATCCATTTAGTGAATTTGTCGATTGCTACCAGTACGTGAGTGTATCCTCCTTGAGCTTTCTTGAAAGGTCCAATCATATCCAGTCCCCAGCATGCGAAGGGCCAAGTCACTGGTATGGTCTGCAGTTGCTGTGCTGGTAGATGTTGTTGCTTTGACAAGTACTGGCAAGCTTCGCACCTCTGAACTAACTCGGCTGCGTCACTCTTCGCTGTTGGCCAATAGAATCCTGACCTGAAGACCTTCCCGACTAGTGTCTTGTACGCTGCGTGTATTCCACATTGCCCAGCATGGACCTCGTCCAGAAGTCGCTTCCCAGTAGATGAGAGAATGCACTTCATGAGGACGCCTGATGCACCTCGTCTGTATAATGTCTCCCCAATGAGTGGGTAGTGAGCCGACTGTCTGGCGATACGCTCGGCTGCATTTTTGTCATCTGGTTCCTCTTCACTCTTTATATACCTGATGATTGGCCTTCTCCAGTCATCAGAGTCTGACTCTGGTTGATTCACGATATTACTCTTCTGCTTGATCCATTGAGATGCTCGGCTGTAGTATTTCTTGCACAAAGACTCCAGGTGGGACCTGAGTTCGACTGGATCCTAGCTTGGACAATACATCGGCCGCCGTGTTCCGATCTCTTTCTACATGATGAAATTCCATACCCTCAAATTTACCTTCCAGTTTTCGGACGGCGGTGCAGTACTTTCCCATTGAATCGCTTGAACATTCCCATTCTTTGTTTATCTGGCTTATGACTACCAGAGAGTCTCTGTACACCATCAGTCTCTTGATGCCCAATGATATGGCGATGTTCAATCCATGGATCAGAGCTTCATACTCAGCTGCATTGTTGGAGGCTGGAAACAGCAACTGGAGGGCATATTTGAGGTGCTCGCCTCCAGGTGCGGTGAAGAGAATTCCTGCTCCTGCTCCCTGCAGCTTCAGCGAGCCATCAAAATACATTCACCATACTTCTGCAGTCTCTGGGTTATCTGGTACTTGCTATTCAGTCCACTCTGATACGAAGTCAACCAATGCTTGAGTTTTGATGGCAGTGCGAGGTCGAAATTCGATGTCATGAGATCCCAGTTCGCAGGCCCACTTGGCTATTCGGCCAATGGCTTCCTTGTTGTGAAGAATATCCCCTATTGGAAAACCAGTGACTACTATGACTTTGTGGTCGTCAAAGTAGTGATGTAGCTTGCGGGCAGTTAGAAGTACTGCATATAATAGCTTCTGAACTTGAGGATACTTTTTCTTCGAGGGGCCCAGAACTTCACTGATGAAGTAAACGGGATGTTGCACTGGGTAAGCATGTCCTTCTTCTGCTCGCTCGACTACCAACGCGGTGCTTACCACGTGAGTCGTGCAAGAGATATACAGCAGCAGATCTTCAGCTGGTTGAGTTGACGTGGCTCGCCGTGGCGGCTTCAGTACTGGTGGTGTTGTCAAGAATTTTTTCAGTGCATCTAGAGCTTCCTGTGCTTCTGAGGTCCACTGAAACTTATTCACTTTCTTGAGTAGCTTGTAAAATGGTAAACCTTTTTCTCCCAGCCTGGATATAAATCTGCTCAGAGCTGCCATACATCCAGTAAGTCGTTGAACCTTCTTTTGTGATCGTGGTGCTTCCATTTTCATGATAGCTTCAATCTTATCCGGATTAGCCTCGATTCCTCGGTGGCTGACAATAAATCCGAGTAACTTTCCTGCTGGTACCCCAAAAACACATTTTTTCGGGATTAAGCTTCCATAGGTACCGCCGTAGACTGTTGAAAACCAGCTGTAAGTCTTCAATGAAGTTTTCCGAGTTCTCCGTTTTGATTACCACATCATCTACGTAGGCTTCCACACGCTTGCCCCAGTGATCGGCTAAGCATGTTTGAATGGCTCTCTGATAAGTTGCTCCAGCGTTTTTGAGGCCAAACGGCAGGGAAGTGTAACAGAAAGCACCGAACGGAGTGATGAAAGCTGTTTTTTCCTCGTCTTCCTTCGCCAAGCTAATCTGATGGTATCCGGAATAGCAATACAGGAAAGATAGCACAGAACATCCAGCGGTGGAGTCTACCATCTGATCTATCCTTGGGAGCCCGAAGGGATCCTTTGGACAATGTTTGTTGAGATCAGTATAGTCGACGCACATGCGCCAATCCACTTTATTCTTTTTGAGTACAAGAACAGGGTTGGCTAACCACTCGGGGTGTAACACCTCTCTAATAAATCCAGCCGCGACCAAGCGAGCTAGCTCGGCGCGAATGGCCTCTCTCTTGTCGGGCGTGAAACGACGTAGTTTTTGACGGATCGGCCTTGCCTGGGGATAGACCTTCAGTTTGTGCTCGGCCAGTTCTCTTGGGACTCCTGGCATATCCGCAGGTTGCCATGCGAATACGTCTCGGTTATCTTGCAGAAACTGGACGAGCACGTCTTCCTATTTGTCATCCAGGCTAGAGCTGATGATGGCAGTCTTGCGTTCATCAACGAACCCCAGGTTGATCCTTTTAGTTTCTTCAGTTGGCCACATAGAGGTCGCGGCTTGAGCTTCGTTCGCCGGTGCTGTAAAGTCTTCCTCAGGCTTAGAGTTCGCCTGCGCCGAAGAAGTCGCCGGCGGTTTGGTGGTGAGGGCCGCTTGGATGGCCACTCGGAAACACTCTGCGACGCCTTGGAAGTCAGCGCGCACAATTATGATTCCTTGTGGTCCTGGCATCTTCAGTATCATGTACGTGTAATGCGGAATGACCATGAATTTTGCCAATCCCGGCCTCCCGATGATGGCGTTGTACCCGCAGTCGAAGTTCGCCACTTCGAACCTCAGGAACTCGGTTCTGTAGTTCTCCGGAGTTCCAAAGGTGACAGGCATGTAGATGTGGCCCAGCGGGTATTCCCCTTCAGTCGGCACGATGCCGAAGAAAGGAGTGTCTGACTCGTGGAGCTCTTTGAGGTGAACTCCCAAGCCTTGGAGTGTCCGGGGGAAGGTGACGCTGATGCTGCTCCCCCCGTCCACTAACACCTTCTTCACCCTGCTCTCTCGGATCACCGCATCGACGAGGAGCGGGTATTTGCCTGGGTGGTCGAAGTTGAGCCATTGATCCGCTCGAGTGAAAGTGATCGGGTGCTCCGACCACCGGTATGGGGCGGGAGGACCGGTGGTCGCCACCAATATCTGGCGATCGTTGAGCTTTTGTTGTCTTCTATTCTCCTGCGATCCGTGTCCGCCGAAGATGACGTTGACCTCCCTGTCAACGCGCGGGAAAGCTCCTCCCCCTCCCTCCTCCTGCTGCTGGGGTTGTCGTGGTTCTTCTGGCCCTCCCCTCGGCGGAGGAGGAGGTAGAGGTTGGAAGGGTCGGCCGTGCCCGACGGAGTGCTTGAAGTCCCGGCAGTTCCGAAGAGTGTGGCACATGTCCTTGTGGTACGGGCACTGGGCGTCGAGGATGTCGTCCAGTGTGCGTTCGCCTCCGCGAGGTCCTCCCCGGGCGCGAGAGGCTGGTGGTCTGGCGGCATGTACTTCTTCGCGAGGTCTCTTCTCCCAACGTTTGTCGGGTTGCTGGTTCATGTCGCGTCGTGGTGCTGCTGGTGCGGACTTCGCTCCTCCGATGAGGTCCTGGGCTCGCTCGTCGGCGGTGATGTAGAGGTCGGCTTCCCGGAACAGCTCCTCGGAGGTAGTCGGCGCCTTCTGCAATATGGCTCGGACGAAGGCCGAGTCATTGGATCCTCTGTAGAAGTCCTCGATCACGGCCGCCTCCGTGACCTCAGGGATACGATTTCTCATGGTCTGGAACCTTTTGAGGTATGACCGGAGAGTTTCGTCCCCCCGACGCTTGATGGATTTGAGGTCCCACGGTTGCGCCGGTTTGTCGGAGAGGGACTGAAAATTGGCGGTGAAGCGTCGACTGAAGTCGCCCCAGTCGTCGATGCAGTGTCGGGGTAGATGTCGCAGCCATTGCAGCGCGTCTTGCCCGAGGACAATGGGTAAGTACGCGGTCATCACGTCCTCGGACGCCCCGGCGGCCCGAGCAGCGGTGGTGTAGACGGCTAGCCAACCCCCTGGATCCTGCTTAGGTTCATATTTATCGACATTGGATACCTTGAAGTTAGGGGGCCATTGAATGGCCCTAAGGCGTGGAGTAAGAGCAGACACTCCACACGTGTCCTCTTGTCGTCGGGGATGATGTCTGTCCCGGGGAGGGGAGTAGTTGTTGTGGTTCCTCGATCGTCCCCGGGTAGTACCGCCAGTTGAGGCCGTTACCGACTCAGTTCTGGTGGCCTGGCTCCGAGCTAGGATGCCATGATCCCTGTCGTACTCCTCCCGGCGGCGGATCTCGTTCTCATGCCGTCGTTCACGTGAAGCATTGATGGAGCTTCGCGCGTCCCGACGGCTGTTGATAGCGTGTCGTAGATCGTTTGGCGGGTGACCGAGCAGTAGAAGATGGTTGGCCGCCTGAGTGAACAGTCGTCGATAGCCCTCGGCGTCAGGAGTCCGAGGGAGTCCATCAGCTATCCGAGCTAGTACTCCTCCGACTTCACTCGGCGTGTTCATGGCTCGGGCGAAGTTGGGATTCAGGTTGCGCCCGAAGAGTGGGTTCTCCCGGCGTTGCCTTGCATCTTGCTCGGCTTGTTCCTGAGCCCGGCGGCGATCACGTCGTCGGGAGTTCCTTCGTTCTCTGAAGACGTGTTCCTCCGGAGTTTCTCCTATCTCCGAGACCTCGTCCCGTGAAACAGGTTGCTCCGGATCCCGTTCTCCGGCCTCGTGGTGTCGCCGAATGTTTCGGCGCCGGTTTCTCCGTCGGCGGGATTCCCGCTGAGGTGGTTCTTCTCCGGGCGCGGTCAGCTCGTCGTCGGAGACGGGGGGCGACTCCACTCTCCTGATGAAGAGGACGTCGGGGTAGAATGGTACGACGGCCGTGACGATCTTTTTTCCGTTCTCCTTTGAGGGCAGAGGAACGGAAAGAACAACTTGCTTTCTCCTGGCCTCTTTCTTCCTTGCGACCTGTGTCCATTCTTTCGTCGGGGAAGTAGACAGTGGAGTTCTCCGGGTCAGCGGGCCCTCGGCCCCTGACTTTCTAAAGGCGATCTTTTTTCGGAGAGCTGGAGGTTGCGCTTCTCCGGTATTTTCGGAGTTTGTTGGAGGAGACTTCTTTTTCGGCGGATCTGCAATGCGGTGTAGAGTTCCCTCTTCATCTGCTATGGATGAGATTGTTGCAAAGCAGAATACGGATCCGGGATGGAGGGTGATCTCGCTGTGGAAGGTGACGACATTGAGCTAGCTTGGATCGTCGACACACCCCCTACCTGGCGCGCCAGCTGTCAGTGTTTTGGGTCCGATCGCACACCCGGGGTTGCCCCTCTAGGTGTTTTAGGAGTAGGACGGTGTCACCGACTGTAGCAAAATGGTTCGTGCCAGATGCACGAGGGACAATGGACAGTGTTTACAGGTTCGGGCCACTTAGAGATGCGTAACACCCTACGTCCTGGTGAGTATGCTTTGTGTAATGGGTTACAAGGTAGCTCTCTAAAGCGAGAACGTGGAGAGTTGAGGTGGATGGCTGAGTGATGGGATCGATCGTTCTGAAGGGGTGCCCCCTAGGCCTTATATATTCGACCGTGGGGCAATACATGTGGATATGATAACAATGTGCACCTAAAAGATAGTGAACTGTTTGAGTCTATCTTCCTATGGTTCTGCCGACCTATCCTCGCCTTGTTCCGTTGCATGGGGCTCCAGCGCGGGAAAGTCGGATCTTTGTTGTGGTCGCTTGCTCAACGTTGTGGGCCGTCCGGGCTTGCACCAATCTGTCCTTACGTCAACCTGCTTTACTGATTGTCCCTCCCCAGGCCCACAAAGGAATGGCCTTACGATTTATTGGGCCCTTGGGCCTCTCGTGAGGTTTTTTACCCTTCCAGTGGACCCGGGGGATATCTGTCCCCCACAGAGGGAGACTCTGCGCAGGGCGTCGGCCAGAGGTAGAAGAAAGGGGCTCGACATCCATGTTGCTGGCGCCCATGGAGAGGGTGCTGCTGCGCAGTAGAAAGAAGAGCTGGGCATAGGGAGGAAGGGGGAGCCGGTTGGGGAAAAGGGTGTTGCTGCTGGGCGCCATGGGAGAAGGAGCTGAGCTCCCAGCTTGCTGCACGCCATGGACAGCAGAGGGAGGAAGAAGCGGTTGGAGCAGGCTGGCGCAGAGGAGGGAGGAAGGGCGAGCAACAGCAGGGGAGGGAGGTTGCCCGCGCCTACGACAGGGAAGGGTGGCGCCATGGGAGAAGCTCGGCAGAGAGATTCTCTGCGCCATGAACATGAGAGAAGAGGGCTGTGCGTGTGGGAGAGGAGGAAGAAGAGAGTGGCGGCTAGGGGGGTAGATGCAATTTTCCAAATTGGCAAGGGGAGGGGTCCATATTTATAGACATGTGCTAGGGTTAGGGTTTCAAATGGGCTAGGCTGGGCTTGGCCCAAAACACTCACACGGGCTGCGTTAATTTATTTTCCGAAATAAAAATGCTCCCGCGGAATCTGTCTGTACGCCGAAACAGAGCGAAATAGAGTTCGAACGAACGGACGATTGAGCGGTTAATTCGGCCGAGGGTCTGATTTGATTTTGCTCGAAAATAATTCCCTACGCATGATTCGAAATTAAATTGGCTCGGGATACGACCGGCTTTCAAATTTTCAGTCGGAGAAGGCGAATCGTGATATTTTAAAATCGCTGTCGATACGGGGTTTTGAGTTCGGTTCGGACATGAGATATTTGGCCGAGTCGGATAAAATTGATTAGAGGACGACATATCGAGTATTCCGTCTGAGAGTACGGACTCGGATTAAAATAGTCGGACATCGATCGAGGTTCGAGGAATTAGACTCGGGCTCAGATTAAATAACAGTCGAGAGTCTTGATTAAATGAGCTTCAGATGAGATTTATAAATCGAGAATGATTTTCGAGCTCGCATTCGTGCCGAGAATAAAAGTTTTAACAGGCTCCAAATTTGGCCTTCTGGAGATCGAGTAAAATCCGAAATCGGTGAAACCTTCACAAGTAACTTGATAAATGGAGATAAATGTGATCGAGAAATAGAAAATTTCACTGAGCGTCCGAGATTAGGATAAATCTCCCGACATAACGCGAAATTGACACCTGGGGTGTCACACATATGCTTTTGCTCCTTCCAAAAAAGCTTCAAGTCTTCAATCAGGGGTCTCATCATCATATTGATCTTTGTTACAAGATGATTTGGACTAGGTATGACAAGACGCAAGAATATAAAATCATATTTCATGCAAAGAGTCGGCGAAAGGTTGTATGGAATAGCAAACATGGACCGACATGAATACAACAACACATTTAGATTGAATGGTGAGAAACCATATGTTGTCAAGCCGATGCGAACATTTCTTGCATCGCTAGCAAAGTTGGAATCAAAGGCATCTAGTGCCTTCAATGCATCTGTCTCAGTTAGGTGCGCCATCACATCAGGATTGTCACATACACCTTCTTTGTGCAATCTCATGTGTCTGACTATATTCTTTGAGATAAACAAATGTGGCAGAACCACCCGAATTATTCCAGCTTAAGTGCCTAAGTCACGCCTCAGGGGCCGTAACACACTTAAATCGGAATAACCCGTCAGTCCCTCAGATCTAGTCTGATAGAGCCACTTAACCAGGATCAAATTCCACAATCTCACTCGAAGGTGAGTCACAGAAGAAATACAATAAAACAGGAAACCTCAAATTAAGTACGGAGTTATTACATAAATCGGAGTTTTTGGAGTAGCAAATAAAGTTCACAAATTAAAGTGCAGCGGATAATCGATGTCGTCGGTAACGAGGAAATGGGCAAGGCCTAGCCCACTACTCCTCATGCTCCTCTCCTGCCGGAGCAACATCCCACTCGACCGTCCAACCCGGTGGCAGGGTGGTAGGCCAAGTCACACCATCAACTACATCCTGCATGGTACCTGCAAAAATGGTGCCACAAGCAAGGCTGAGTATACTAATACTCAGCTAGACTTAACCGGTGTGAGGAGTCTACTCCTCTACCTCTAGACTATGCAGCTGTTTGGCTGAGGGGTTTGGGTTGCCAAAAGCACTAGCTGTTTCTAAAATCAACTTTTAGCTTTTCAAATTCTACCATCATTGACTTAGCTAGATTTGCTCCTTCTAAGCATACATGGTAACAATCAATTAGTTCAACCAACAAGTTATCTCATAATCCACATTTCACTTCTTACTCGATGCAGTACAAGGAATCAAGCAGTCTCATTAGCTGCGAGAAGCAGACGATTCGAATCGAGTTTTAACCTTGCAAGGTAAACCTAAACACACGTCAAGTCAGGGTACTCCGACCCCACACAAGACAACCGTCCCCATCGATTCCCCGTTCGCGTCCAGGCCTCACCGCCTTGGCATACAATGCTCCACTGACCCCGGCTGCCGCCGTGCAGTGACAGCACTTGTACCCACCATAGCTAGCATGGGAGACCCTGTCTCAGGTCGCATGAGGGATAAAGTCCGCGCCCGGCTTCAATCAGGTACTAGGTTTACCGGTTACCATTTTTCCCGGCATGTGCTTAGTACGTTCAAAAGCTTGACTCAGGTATCCACACATTAATCCTTAATTCATTTTTTTCCCGTCTCATGGACAAGGCATCCTCCCTGGATCCAAGTCCATAGACCAATATATATCCCATTATCAAGATGAATACAATCAATTCCTGACCTCGCGCGAGTGCTAGAAAAATCACTCGACTTCTACCGAGATCCTGATTAGCAAGCAGCTACTCGACCTAGCATACTAGTATTCATCTCAAAAAGGAGTCCTAAGTTCATGCAACTAGAGGTTTCAAGCAACTCCTACACTTAAGTGCACATTACAGTCCTACAAGCATTAAGTGTAGTAAAGTAGCATATAATAACATGGTTATGCATAAAACCGGGGCTTGCCTTCAATTGCTGGGGCTGCGGGGAGATCCTCAATAGCAGCCTCTGAAGCCTGCTCCTGGTCCTCCTCTTGGACAGGTCCTCGCTCGGGGATGAGCACGTACTCTCCGTCGGCAAGATTACAATCTAATGAATGCAATGCGTAAGATATATGCATGATATGATATGTGCTTTAGAATTTACATCTTTAAAGATGTATGGTCTTTTTGAATTTAATCAAGTTAACCTTACCTATGTAAAACCTTTTAGTGGCATACTTGGTAAATTGGGTTAGTTTTAATGGGATGAGGTTTATTCCTTCTTCTCTTTTCTTTTATTCTCTTTAATGTTTTGGAGTAGGTTTGAACTACAAGTTGCTTTTATAAAATTCCAAAAATTCTGCAAAAATTACAGTGGCTTGTTACTGGTGTATGATTCTCTGTCTCAAAATTTGGGGTTCAGAAAGTAAATGGTTTTCTCTGGACAAAATTACCAAATTTTAGGGCAGAAGGGGTACTTTGAACTACAACTATTATTTAACAGTGGGTAGTTCTCAAAAACTTATTTTTGCTGGCTTTTAGGTGTTATAACATGACTTGATACAAATTTCTAGTCATTAATACCCTTTAATTCTTTTCCCAAGATTTTCTTAAGGTTTCTAGCCAAGTGGGTGCTTTCTACTACTACTATACTTGAAAAACATCAAACAACAGAGTTCTTATTTTTCTTAGCTAGTATTTTGTGCAAGAGCAATCATTCTGGAGTTTGGTTTCTTTTTGCTTAAGGGAAGGGGTGGTATGCATTATTTGAGCTAAATGGCCTTTCTCACAAATTACTAGCAAAAGGTATGGGTTCACTTCTTTTTCATGGGTTTGCATTTTTCTCTGGTGGTTTATCTCATCATGGACTTAGCTAATTTTTGGTTGCCCATTATCTCATAAAAAGGGGTTGCTTATGATTTATTGGAAAAATGCCTTATTATCATTCTGTATTTATTTTCCCTACTTAAAAAGTTAGGCTGGGGTGTTTTGTATTTTTGTAGTGGGGCTCTGGTGGTTATAAGTTCACTGGATTTTTGGTTAACCACTTTGGTTATAGTTTTGCAACTCTAATAATTGATTTTCAGTCCATATAAGGCTAAACAAATCATTTTAATTTAAAACTGGTCCAAATTAATGGTCTCTGTATTTTTCCTAGGTTCTCTGTTACATAAGTAAACTAGGAAAAATAATCTTAATCACTGTTCAATAATTCCTAATGCTTTTCTGATTTTCTCTAAGTTGTGGATAAAATGGCTTTAAATGAATAACTACATCATAATCTCTAATGCTGGGGATCCTACTATTTTTAAACAATGTCTAATTAGGGTATAAGCATCTACAAATTTTCTTAAGCTCAGTACAGAAGAAAAACTAATTTTCCTTAATTAAACAAGGTTTAGGGGGTTTCTGTTTTTAATTTTAAACTCTAAAATTTAGAACAGAAAGCATATGGTTCACTATTTTTAAATGATAGATCCTAATATTCCAGAGCTAGCAAAATTGGTTTGACAGCTTTTCATTAAGATTTCATCAAGTTATGGATTTTCTAAGTTCTCTGGTTATTTTAAAAGAATAACAGAATTGATTAAATGGAAAACCACTTTGCACTGGGGTCCCTGGCGGTTTTTCTAAGTTTTCCTCGCGAATCAGTCCTTAGGTTACTATTCACATGGGTCGCTGACATTACAGAAAACCCCTCGGGTTCTACAAAACCTAACCCGAGGTCCTTCTTCTACCTTAAACAGTAGCCGCGGCGAAGAAAAGGGCGGAGGGGCTTACCGGCGGCAAGACTGTTCCGGTGAAGTAGTCGAGGATGAAGGTGAGGTCGCGGGGATCACAACGGTGTGCGGAACGTCAACGGAGATGGCCGGAGTTGGTCGGTCCACGCGCGCAGGCGGGGATGCTCGTCGGCGGCGAGGAGACCGGCCTGGTCACGGCGAGGTAGTTCAATTGAATAGGTCAGAGAGGTCCACGGGATGCCAGAGAAGACATGAGCGAAAGGAATTGGGCGGAGACTCACTGGATAGCTCGGTCCACGCGCGGCGGCGGAAGACCGAAGTCCGGTGAGGTCGATCTCGGGCCTCCGGTGAAGTCCGGTCGGGTCCGAGGGCTTGGTGAGCTTCACGGGCTACTGGCGGAGCTAGCCGAAGCACAGGTTGGGCTGGAGGGCGGCTGGAGTGGGCTGGCCACGGCGGCCGTAGCTCTGGCGGCAATGGCGGGCGGAAATACGCTCGCCGGAGCTAAGGAACGGTGGCTGGCCGGTGAGGGTGAGTGCGGGGCGAAGAGAGGTGCGCCCGGGGAGGCTTTATAGGCGCGGGCGGGCACGGCCGAGAGCGTGGGCGCGCGGCGGACTTGACCGGACGCCGGGGCGAGCGCGCGCGCGGGTTGGGCGAGCTCTGGCGTGCCGACCAGGGTCGAACACGTGTGCCCGTGCGTTCTGCCCAAGCTCTGGCGCGTGTGGTCGCTCATCCAAGCCTGCTCTCGTCTTGGTCAGTGCACGAAACCTCTTCTCCTCCCTACAAGCTACCATTCTTGTGTGGAGGTCATAGGATTTTGCCTACTGGTTGCAGAGATATGGAGCCAGGAAATCTGGTCTGTCTCCCTGCCTAAACCCGAGGCAAATCCCAAGTTTTGTCGTGTCTAGGGCTCGCGTCCCAATGCCATCTTCTGGCACACGACAGAGGGGTTAGTTAGACACAAATTTGTCAATGGGGCCATTAGGATTCGAGTTAGGGATCAAGGTTAACATCCCTGACCTTTGGCTCAAGGTCTGAATTTCAGAATTCTGAAATTCAGAATTCCCAATGAGTCCCAACAAAAGAAGCTTGATTTGGGGGTTTTCTTGAATTATTTAGGCTAAGCTTTCTCAATCTATCTTGTTGCTTATCAAATATATTTTAACTTATATTATTGGCTCAACTCAAAATTTTAAACTTTTCATTCCCTTTTGCTTATTCTTTTTGAATTTTGCTCATGGGGTTCACTTAGAGTTCTTAATTAGGGTTGCACATTCTTATCTTTTCAAGGACTCAATTGTTTTGATCATGACACTTTTAAGTATATACTTGGTGAATTCTTTATTACTTAAGTTAATTTGATGCTCATGCTTACTTTGATTTACATGAAATAATGGTTCTTGGTTGGGCTTTTACAAGAGAAACCCTAGGTGACACTGGGGTGTCACAGCCTTCCCCCCTTAAAGGAATCTCGTCCCGAGATTCGGGCCAGAGTCCTTCCGAGGTGAAGCGAAGGGTGAGACTGATAGGAAAAGGGTGGGGATTGTTATTATTAGGATAAACTGCTCTTCGAATGTCATTCTCTTTGCAACTTCAGAAGGAAGTCCTTTTAAGTTTTATCTTTATAGTTACTTCGTTCTGAATTAAGATCATATTTTTGGAAATTAGATTCGAAAGGCAGGAGGAGGGGTTGGGGGTGATTACATACCAGCTTCCTTAGGTAGGCAATCGGGGAAGTTGGATCTTAAGAATTCCTCGGTTTCCCAAGTAGCTTCCTCCTCTGAGTGATTACTCCACTGGACCTTGAACATCTTGATCGATTTAGCCCGAGTTAATCTTTCCTTGCAATCCAGAATCTTGGAGGGGTACTCTTGGTACGAGAGATCTGGCTCTATCTCCAATTCTGGCTCTGCTAGAATCTCAGTCGGCAATCGAACACACTTCTTTAGCTGAGATACATGGAATACGCTGTGAATGGCAGACATCTTTGAAGGTAACTTCAGCTTGTATGCCACGGGTCCACATGCTTCAATGATCTCATAAGGTCCAATGTAACGAGGGGCTAACTTGCCTTTGATTCCAAACCTCTGCACTCCCTTGGTGGGTGATACCTTGAGGTATACAAAACTTCCCACCTCGAACTGGAGAGGTTTCCTTCTTCTGTCATGATAGCTCTTCTGCCTGGCCTGAGCAGCTTCTAGATTCTTCCTGATCAGCTTGACCTTCCTTTCGGCTTCAGTCACCAAATCAGGTCCAAAAACTTCTCTTTCACTAGGCTGAGACCAATTGAGTGGTGTCCTGCACCTTCTCCCATAGAGAGCTTCAAAAGGTGCCATCTTTAGGCTGGATTGATAACTATTGTTATAAGCAAACTCTGCCA
This sequence comes from Zea mays, assembly GCF_902167145.1. Lineage (NCBI taxonomy): Eukaryota > Viridiplantae > Streptophyta > Magnoliopsida > Poales > Poaceae > Zea > Zea mays. The sequence goes on along the minus strand of NC_050096.1, from coordinate 66,253,897 downwards.
AGGAGAGGTGCTTATCCCAGTTCTTGCCACAATCGATCGCACAAGCTCTCAGCTTATCTTCCAGAATCTGGTTTACTCTTTCCGTCTGACCATCAGTCTGTGGGTGGTAAGCTGAACTCCTGATTAGCTTGGTTCCCAAAGACTCTTGCAATTGTTCCCAAAATCTGGCAACAAATTGGGCTCCTCGGTCAGAAACAATGGTCCGAGGTAATCCATGCAAACACACGATCCGGTCGATATACAATTCTGCATACTTCTGAGCCTTATCAGTGGTGTGCACAGGAAGAAAATGTGCCACTTTCGTCAATCGGTCCACAATAACCCAAATTGAATCATGATGACGAGAGGTGTTGGGCAGACCCACAATGAAATCCATGCTGATATCGTCCCACTTCCACGAAGGTACGGACAGTGGTCGCAAAGCTCCAGCGGACTTCAAGTGGCTTGCCTTAACCCTCTGACAGGTGTCACACTCTGATACATACTGGGCTATTTCCCTCTTCATTCTGGTCCACCAGTATAAAAGCCTCAAATCATGGTACATCTTGGTGCTTCCCGGATGCATAGAGAATTTGGAGAGATGAGCCTCATCCAAAATTTTCTTCTTGAGATCCCGGTCCTTAGGAATTACCAATCTGCTTTTGAACCATAACACACCCTTCTCATCCTGGCGGAAACAATTATACTTCTCAACCTTCTGACGGAGATTCTTCTTGATAATCTGCACTCCCTTGTCACTGAGCTGGGCCATGATGATCTGGTCTTGCAAAGCTGGCTCAACAGAAATGTGAGACAAAGAACCAGAAGGAATCACTTCAATTTGCATCTTGCTCAACTCATCACACAAGGTGTTAACACGAGAATCCATCAGAATACAGTTGCATTGCAACTTCCGACTCAAGGCATCAGCTACCACATTAGCTTTCCCTGGGTGATAATGTACCTCCAGGTCATAATCCTTGATCAGCTCTAGCCATCTTCTCTGCCTCATGTTGAGATCAGCCTGAGTAAAAATGTACTTAAGGCTCTTATGATCAGTGAAGATGTTGCAGTGGGTTCCCATTAGATAGTGCCTCCACATCTTCAATGCATGAACCACTGCTGCTAACTCAAGGTCATGAGTGGGATAATTTTGCTCATGAGGCCTGAGTGCTCTTGAGGCATAAGCAATGACTCGGTGTCTTGCATCAAGACACAACCTAGCCCGGTGCCAGAGGCATCGCAATATACATCAAAAGGCTTGCTGCTGTCGGGTTGCGCCAATACTGGTGCGGTGGTCAGATGCTGCCTCAACGCATGGAAGGCATCTTCGCACTTCTGACTCCACACAAACTTGACTTCTTTCTTCAGCAACTCAGTAATAGGCTTCGCAATTCGAGAGAAGTCCGGAATAAATCTTCGGTAATAACCGGCCAATCCCAGAAAACTCCGAATCTGGCGAACAGTCGTTGGTGGCTTCCAATTCATCACCTCTTGCACTTTATCAGGATCAACAGCTATTCCATCCTGAGAGATAGTGTGACCCAAGAATTTGATTTCCTTTAGCCAAAAATCACACTTGGATAGCTTGGCATAAAGGTGGTGCTCTCGCAGACGTTGAAGCACTACATGCAAATGCCCGGCATGTTCTTCTTCGTTCTTTGAGTACACCAGAATATCATCGATGAAAACCACCACGAACTTATCCAATTCCGGCATGAAAACAGAATTCATTAGATACATGAAGTATGCTGGTGCATTTGTCAGCCCGAATGACATCATCAAGAATTCATACAGCCCATATCTGGTTGAGAATGCCGTCTTCGGAATATCACTTGCGCGTATTTTGATCTGATGGTAGCCAGAGCGAAGGTCTATCTTGGAAAACACCTTGGCCCCGACCAACTGGTCAAAGAGAACATCAATACGAGGCAAAGGATACTTGTTCTTGATAGTTACCGCATTAAGAGGGCGGTAATCTATACACAGCCTCAAGCTTTCATCCTTCTTCTTCACAAACAGTGCTGGACATCCCCAAGGCGAAGTGCTTGGGCGAATGAAACCCTTATCCAGCAACTCTTGCAACTGCTTCTTCAACTCTGCCAACTCAGCGGGTGGCATTCGGTAGGGCCTCTTGGAAATTGGGGCCGTTCCCGGTTGCAACTCGATGGCGAATTCAATATCCCGGTCCGGTGGCATTCCTGGCAATTCATCAGGAAAGACATCTGCATACTCACAGACCACTGGGATCTTCTTCAGGGGTATCTCCGTCATAGAGAAAGCACATGACTGAGAAGAACCCTGACTAGGCAGAATCAAAGTGAAATTCCCGCAGAAAGGAGAATTAACTTCCACGGTACGACTGGCTACATCAAGCACAACTTGGTGCAAGGTCATCCAATTTGCTCCTAGAATAATGTCCACATTTTCCAACCCCAACACAAGAAGAGTGGTTTTGACAATGTGGCTTCCCAGTTGAATAGGCACACTTTGGTTTAATTGATTAGTTGCAATTTTACCCCCAGGTGTGACTATCATGAATGACCCTTTTGAGTGAGAGAATGGCAGTTTGCAATTAGCACTGAACTTTTTGCTAATGAAACTATGAGATGCACCAGAATCAAACAGAATTAAAGCAGGTTGATTATAAACTGAAAAGGTACCGGTCATGATAGGAGCTCCTTCTGGCACTTCCTCTAGAGCAGTGAAGTTGAGCTTCCCTTGCCTGACTTGCACCTTCTGCTTTCTTCCTTTGTCTTGATTTGGTGCTGGCATCTGCCTCTGCTGGTTCCTGGGACAATTCTTGGCATAGTGGCCCACATTGCCACAAGTGAAACACTTGTTCCCATTGCCCTGGCGGAACTGCTGCTGCTGCGGAGGCTGATTGTTTCTTGGGGCGGGAGCTGGATAGCGGTTGGGTGCCGGCTGCTGCTGCTGCTGAGGTGGCCTGATCACCCATCTGCCTGCCTGCTGCTGAAAACCCCTGCTCTGATTGTGAGAAACAATCCGGAACCTCTGAGCCTGAGCGGATGGTGCTGCCATTGGTGCCTTCCTCTTCTTCTCTGCCCGGTGAGCAACAATGCAATCCTCCTGAGAGATGGCCATGTTGACCAACTCATTGAAGCTATCAGCCCGGACAGTGTTGAGTCGTTCCCGTAGCTTGGTATTGAGACCCCTGCGGAAGCGATCCCTCTTCTTTTCATCAGAATCAGCATGATACCCTGCATACTGGCATAAGTCGTTGAAGGCTTGCGCATACTGCAGTACCGTGCGGGTTCCTTGATTGAGGGCCAAGAATTCATTCAACTTCCGATCAAGAATGCCAGCTGGGATGTGGTGTCCTCTGAAGGCAGTCTTGAATTCCTCCCAAGATACTTCATGATCAGCGGGGAGCATAGCACGGAAGTGGTCCCACCAAGTCCGAGCTGGGCCGCGAAGCTGCTGTGCGGCGAAGCGAGCCTTGGCCTCATCAGGGCAGTCTCCCGTGAGGAGGGGAAACTTGGACTCGACGACGCGAAGCCACACGTCGGCGTCCAACGGATCCTCTGCCTTGGTGAACAAGGGCGGCTGCGTGCTCAGAAACTCCTGGTATGTTGCCATAGCCGGAGGTCGCTGATGCTGGCCTCCACCATGATGTTGTTGGTGGGGCTGGCGCTGCAAGAGCTGTCGCAGAATCTCATTCTGCTGGGCCATCAGCTCCTGCACTGTGGGAGCTGGAGGAGGTGGCGGGGGAGCTTGCTCATTCTGCCCGCGACGCTGCCTCGCTGCCATCTGAAAACAGAGATTGTCGCCAATGTTATCCCAACTCACACTTCCGAACGACAAGATATCATCTCATATGGAAGAAAAAGGCCATAATCATAATATTAGGTTCGAAAGTGAAGATAGCATGGTGACAAGGATCCCACAGATATCAAAAGTTTACAGGGTTACATTAATCAGGGGAAAGTACCCATAAGCCTAGTCCAAAATGTGATACTACTAAGCTCGCATAGGTTTCTATCCGCCTAAAAATGTCAAAGCGACTGCTTAACCCTGAGCGGTGGAAGCGACACTTGATACGGGTGAAGGAGGTATCGTGGAGGTAGTCCCATTAGCACCAGGGGCTGGTCCTAGCTCCTCGGGAGCCTCTTCTCCCTCGCTTCCTGCTTCATTGGCCTCCATCTCCAGGTGGTGCATGTCCAAGTGGTCATTGGCTTCCTCGAGTTCCCTCTGCACGTCGTGAAGCTGGTTCTCCAAGACATCAATAGTGTTATCTCGGATTTCCACTTGCTGCTCCAGGGTGGTAATACGCTGGCTCAGCCTTTCCACCTGTAGATCCTTCTCCACCAACTCTGTGGATAGGTCGACCACAAAATCTTCCCGACTGTCGAGAGTGAGCTTGGCAGCCTGAGCGGTGTTAGCAAGAAGTGTCATAGCATCGCTCTGAAGGGCCTGAAGGCGGTACAGCGCACTCATGCACTGAACAGTGACCCTCCCAACCAAGTCAGGATACATTGCCCACACATCCTTCACATGGCTCACGCGGTTACACCACATGGGATCATCCTTCTTCTCAGCAGGGAAGAGTCCCAAGGGGTGCATCACCATCTCCAGGGGATGGTAGCCACAGAAAGTCGTCAGAGTCTTCATGGCTGCTGCCTCAACGGTGTCGTCCGTCCTGAGTCCAATCGTCTCAGAGTCAAGAGAACGCCAACCCGGCTGAAGGGGATGAGCCTCCAAAGTTAGCCAGACCCGACAACGAGGTACCCGATGCTCCTCATACAACTGCACCGTGTACAAAGGGGGCGTAGGGTAACCGGCGGAGTTAAGCACTTCCCACAAGATGGAAGGAAAGCCATCGCGAGAAAGGAAGTCAGAACTGAAACGAGAGTCTCCTCCACTGGCGGGGGTGGGTGAATTCATCTGCGGAAGGGAATCAAGATAAAGATTATGGTGGAAGGAAAAAGAAAAAGAGAGCCCGGATGATTTTAAAGAAAAGGGGTTAGCTCAAATTTTTAATTCCTCTTTGTGTTTTATAATGCATGCATGCGGAAAGAAACGTTGCCTCTCAAAAGGAAAATAGGGTGCCTTTTTAGGGCATCCTAAATATAAGTATTGGCCCACGGGGCCTAATTAATTAGCCACCTATTTCGCCCTCTATGCCTAAGGCCTTTCGTCCTAGGTCTAGCGGTCTAGTCCTGACGATCCGTAGTAGTTTCTAGGCAAGTTTTAGATTTTGAAAATTGGTATTCATGGTTTATTGTCCTTCTCTGTGGTGGAATTTGCTCCGATACCAGCTGTGGCAGAACCACCCGAATTATTCCAGCTTAAGTGCCTAAGTCACGCCTCAGGGGCCGTAACACACTTAAATCGGAATAACCCGTCAGTCCCTCAGATCTAGTCTGATAGAGCCACTTAACCAGGATCAAATTCCACAATCTCACTCGAAGGTGAGTCACAGAAGAAATACAATAAAACAGGAAACCTCAAATTAAGTACGGAGTTATTACATAAATCGGAGTTTTTGGAGTAGCAAATAAAGTTCACAAATTAAAGTGCAGCGGATAATCGATGTCGTCGGTAACGAGGAAATGGGCAAGGCCTAGCCCACTACTCCTCATGCTCCTCTCCTGCCGGAGCAACATCCCACTCGACCGTCCAACCCGGTGGCAGGGTGGTAGGCCAAGTCACACCATCAACTACATCCTGCATGGTACCTGCAAAAATGGTGCCACAAGCAAGGCTGAGTATACTAATACTCAGCTAGACTTAACCGGTGTGAGGAGTCTACTCCTCTACCTCTAGACTATGCAGCTGTTTGGCTGAGGGGTTTGGGTTGCCAAAAGTACTAGCTGTTTCTAAAATCAACTTTTAGCTTTTCAAATTCTACCATCATTGACTTAGCTAGATTTGCTCCTTCTAAGCATACATGGTAACAATCAATTAGTTCAACCAACAAGTTATCTCATAATCCACATTTCACTTCTTACTCGATGCAGTACAAGGAATCAAGCAGTCTCATTAGCTGCGAGAAGCAGACGATTCGAATCGAGTTTTAACCTTACAAGGTAAACCTAAACACACGTCAAGTCAGGGTACTCCGACCCCACACAAGACAACCGTCCCCATCGATTCCCCGTTCGCGTCCAGGCCTCACCGCCTTGGCATACAATGCTCCACTGACCCCGGCTGCCGCCGTGCAGTGACCGCACTTGTACCCACCATAGCTAGCATGGGAGACCCTGTCTCAGGTCGCATGAGGGATAAAGTCCGCGCCCGGCTTCAATCAGGTACTAGGTTTACCGGTTACCATTTTTCCCGGCATGTGCTTAGTACGTTCAAAAGCTTGACTCAGGTATCCACACATTAATCCTTAATTCATTTTTTTTCCCGTCTCATGGACAAGGCATCCTCCCTGGATCCAAGTCCATAGACCAATATATATCCCATTATCAAGATGAATACAATCAATTCCTGACCTCGCGCGAGTGCTAGAAAAATCACTCGACTTCTACCGAGATCCTGATTAGCAAGCAGCTACTCGACCTAGCATACTAGTATTCATCTCAAAAAGGAGTCCTAAGTTCATGCAACTAGAGGTTTCAAGCAACTCCTACACTTAAGTGCACATTACAGTCCTACAAGCATTAAGTGTAGTAAAGTAGCATATAATAACATGGTTATGCATAAAACCGGGGCTTGCCTTCAATTGCTGGGGCTGCGGGGAGATCCTCAATAGCAGCCTCTGAAGCCTGCTCCTGGTCCTCCTCTTGGACAGGTCCTCGCTCGGGGATGAGCACGTACTCTCCGTCGGCAAGATTACAATCTAATGAATGCAATGCGTAAGATATATGCATGATATGATATGTGCTTTAGAATTTACAACTTTAAAGATGTATGGTCTTTTTGAATTTAATCAAGTTAACCTTACCTATGTAAAACCTTTTAGTGGCATACTTGGTAAATTGGGTTAGTTTTAATGGGATGAGGTTTATTCCTTCTTCTCTTTTCTTTTATTCTCTTTAATGTTTTGGAGTAGGTTTGAACTACAAGTTGCTTTTATAAAATTCCAAAAATTCTGCAAAAATTACAGTGGCTTGTTACTGGTGTATGATTCTCTGTCTCAAAATTTGGGGTTCAGAAAGTAAATGGTTTTCTCTGGACAAAATTACCAAATTTTAGGGCAGAAGGGGTACTTTGAACTACAACTATTATTTAACAGTGGGTAGTTCTCAAAAACTTATTTTTGCTGGCTTTTAGGTGTTATAACATGACTTGATACAAATTTCTAGTCATTAATACCCTTTAATTCTTTTCCCAAGATTTTCTTAAGGTTTCTAGCCAAAGGGGTGCTTTCTACTACTACTATACTTGAAAAACATCAAACAACAGAGTTCTTATTTTTCTTAGCTAGTATTTTGTGCAAGAGCAATCATTCTGGAGTTTGGTTTCTTTTTGCTTAAGGAAAGGGGTGGTATGCATTATTTGAGCTAAATGGCCTTTCTCACAAATTACTAGCAAAAGGTATGGGTTCACTTCTTTTTCATGGGTTTGCATTTTTCTCTGGTGGTTTATCTTATCATGGACTTAGCTAATTTTTGGTTGCCCATTATCTCATAAAAAGGGGTTGCTTATGATTTATTGGAAAAATGCCTTATTATCATTCTGTATTTATTTTCCCTACTTAAAAAGTTAGGCTGGGGTGTTTTGTATTTTTGTAGTGGGGCTCTGGTGGTTATAAGTTCACTGGATTTTTGGTTAACCACTTTGGTTATAGTTTTGCAACTCTAATAATTGATTTTCAGTCCATATAAGGCTAAACAAATCATTTTAATTTAAAACTGGTCCAAATTAATGGTCTCTGTATTTTTCCTAGGTTCTCTGTTACATAAGTAAACTAGGAAAAATAATCTTAATCACTGTTCAATAATTCCTAATGCTTTTCTGATTTTCTCTAAGTTGTGGATAAAATGGCTTTAAATGAATAACTACATCATAATCTCTAATGCTGGGGATCCTACTATTTTTAAACAATGTCTAATTAGGGTATAAGCATCTACAAATTTTCTTAAGCTCAGTACAGAAGAAAAACTAATTTTCCTTAATTAAACAAGGTTTAGGGGGTTTCTGTTTTTAATTTTAAACTCTAAAATTTAGAACAGAAAGCATATGGTTCACTATTTTTAAATGATAGATCCTAATATTCCAGAGCTAGCAAAATTGGTTTGACAGCTTTTCATTAAGATTTCATCAAGTTATGGATTTTCTAAGTTCTCTGGTTATTTTAAAAGAATAACAGAATTGATTAAATGGAAAACCACTTTGCACTGGGGTCCCTGGCGGGTTTTCTAAGTTTTCCTCGCGAATCAGTCCTTAGGTTACTATTCACATGGGTCGCTGACATTACAGAAAACCCCTCGGGTTCTACAAAACCTAACCCGAGGTCCTTCTTCTACCTTAAACAGTAGCCGCGGCGAAGAAAAGGGCGGAGGGGCTTACCGGCGGCAAGACTGTTCCGGTGAAGTAGTCGAGGATGAAGGTGAGGTCGCGGGGATCACAACGGTGTGCGGAACGTCAACGGAGATGGCTGGAGTTGGTCAGTCCACGCGCGCAGGCGGGGATGCTCGTCGGCGGCGAGGAGACCGGCCTGGTCACGGCGAGGTAGTTCAATTGAATAGGTCAGAGAGGTCCACGGGATGCCAGAGAAGACATGAGCGAAAGGAATTGGGCGGAGACTCACTGGATAGCTCGGTCCACGCGCGGCGGCGGAAGACTGAAGTCCGGTGAGGTTGATCTCGGGCCTCCGGTGAAGTCTGGTCGGGTCCGAGGGCTTGGCGAGCTTCACGGGCTACTGGCGGAGCTAGCCGAAGCACAGGTTGGGCTGGAGGGCGGCTGGAGTGGGCTGGCCACGGCGGCCGTAGCTCTGGCGGCAATGGCGGGCGGAAATACGCTCGCCGGAGCTAAGGAACGGTGGCTGGCCGGTGAGGGTGAGTGCGGGGCGAAGAGAGGTGCGCCCGGGGAGGCTTTATAGGCGCGGGCGGGCACGGCCGAGGGCGTGGGCGCGCGGCGGACTTGACCGGACGCCGGAGCGAGCGCGCGCGCGGGTTGGGCGAGCTCTGGCGTGCCGACCAGGGTCGAACACGTGTGCCCGTGCGTTCTGCCCAAGCTCTGGCACGTGTGGTCGCTCATCCGAGCCTGCTCTCGCCTTGGTCAGTGCACGAAACCTCTTCTCCTCCCTACAAGCTACCATTCTTGTGTGGAGGTCATAGGATTTTGCCTACTGGTTGCAGAGATATGGAGCCAGGAAATCTGGTCTGTCTCCCTGCCTAAACCCGAGGCAAATCCCAAGTTTTGTCGTGTCTAGGGCTCGCGTCCCAATGCCATCTTCTGGCACACGACAGAGGGGTTAGTTAGACACAAATTTGTCAATGGGGCCATTAGGATTCGAGTTAGGGATCAAGGTGAACATCCCTGACCTTTGGCTCAAGGTCTGAATTTCAGAATTCTGAAATTCAGAATTCCCAATGAGTCCCAACAAAAGAAGCTTGATTTGGGGGTTTTCTTGAATTATTTAGGCTAAGCTTTCTCAATCTATCTTGTTGCTTATCAAATATATTTTAACTTATATTATTGGCTCAACTCAAAATTTTAAACTTTTCATTCCCTTTTGCTTATTCTTTTTGAATTTTGCTCATGGGGTTCACTTAGAGTTCTTAATTAGGGTTGCACATTCTTATCTTTTCAAGGACTCAATTGTTTTGATCATGACACTTTTAAGTATATACTTGGTGAATTCTTTATTACTTAAGTTAATTTGATGCTCATGCTTACTTTGATTTACATGAAATAATGGTTCTTGGTTGGGCTTTTACAAGAGAAACCCTAGGTGACACTGGGGTGTCACAACAAACCTTTCAATCGAGGTACAAGAGCCATGTAATGAAGTTGCTTACATGTGAAAGGGAAATGTGCCCTTGGGCCATTTCTATAAGTATTTTGGTGATTAGATGCCCAACACATATTGAGTGAGTTCTTATGTGCCAAATGAATAAAGAGTGTGAAATCAAGAGCAAGGTATGTTTCTAGACTTAGTGAATTGTTTTTGTATACTAACATGGTTATCTAAGTGCTAGAAACAGTGCCAAGAAAAGAAGATTCGAATTGGAGAAGAGTTGGCAAAGTTCAGCCAAAATCAGCTCTGGACTGGCACACAGGACTGTCCGGTGGTGCACCAGATAGTGTCTGGTGGTGCACCCGACAGTGTCCGGTGCCCCAGGCTGGCTCGGCGTCAACTGGCCGCTCTCGAGAAAAGAGAGAGGCGACGTGGCTATAAATCACCGGACTGTCCAGTGGTGCACCGGACTGTCCGGTGAGCCAACGACGCCAACGGCCAACGGTCGGCCGCGTGATCTACGCGCGACACGTGGTCGCGCCAACGGTCGGTTGGGCACACCGGACTGTCCGGTGTGCACTGGACAGTGTCCGGTGCGCCAATCGATCCCGAGGACCAACGGTCGGCTGTGCCCCTGAAAGGGAAATGTGCCCTTGGGCCATTTCTATAATGTTTTGGTGATTAAGTGTCCAACACATAGTAAGTGAGTAGCTATGTGCCAAACAAGCAAGAAGTGCAAATCATGTAACAAGGTACATTTCTAGACTTAGTACATTGTTTTGAGTACTAACATATTTTGTCTAGAAACAGGGAGAAAAGAATTGGAAAAAAGACTTGGCTCGGTGCAGCCAAAACTCAAGCTCAGTCTGGCACACTGGACAGTGTCCGGTGGTGCACCGGATAGTGTCCGGTGCGCCAGGCTGGTCTCCGGTGAAAAGGCCGCTCTCGGGAAAAGATCAACGGCGTACGACTATAATTCATCGGACTGTCCGGTGGTGCACCGGACTATCCGGTGAGCCAACGGTCGCCAGCGCAACGGTCGGCCGCATAATCCGTGGGCGACGTGTGGCCCGCACCAACGGTCGGCAGGGGGCATCGGACTGTCCGGTGTGCACCGGATAGTGTCCGGTGCGCCAACGGGCTTGAAGCTGCAACGGTCGACTGCGCCTGTTTTGGAAAGCAATCGCGCACCGGACAACTACACTGATTGTCCGGTGGTGCACCGGACTTTCCGGTGCACCACACGATAGAAGGCAAGATTAGCCTTCCATGATTGTCTTCAACGGCTCCTAGCTGCCTTGGGGCTATAAAAGGGACCCCTAGGCGCATGGAGGAGTAACCCAAGCATTCACTAAGCATCCTAGGGCATCCAGAATCTATTCCCGCGCATTCGTTTCGTTGTGTTAGAGATTTGAGCTCTATTCGAGTCGAGGACTCCCTATGTTGTCATTTGAGCTCAAATCTTCTCTTGTGTGCGTGGGTGTGCTGCGATTTGTGTCTTGTGTGTGTTGCTCATCCCAACCTTACTCCGTGCTTTCATTGTGATCTTTGTTATAAGGGCGAGAGACTCCAATCTTGTGGAGATTCCTCGCAAACGGGAATAACCATCTAAAGAAAAAACCGTGGTATTCAAGTTGATCATTGGATCACTTGAAAGGGGTTGAGTGCAACCCTCGTCCATTGGGACGCCACAACGTGGAAGTAGGCAAGTGTTACTTGGCCGAACCACGGGATAAAAATCGCGTGTCTTGTGTTGATCTCTCTGTGATTATTTGTGTTCATAAGACCTCGCTTCAAGTTATTTAGCCATACTAACACTCATGACTAAGTTTTGTGGCTACTAGTGTTTGAATTTTATAGGATCACCTATTCACCCCCCTCTAGGTGCTCTCAATTGGTATCAGAGCCGTACTCTTCATCTAAGGGACTAATCGCCCAAAGAGATGTATCCTAACGGAAAGGGGATGGTGGTCAATGACAAGGAGAAGGAGTCCCTCTTCAACGAGCCAAGGGATTACAAGCCCACTGAATCAGGATCGAGTCACAAGAAGAGGGACGGGAAGAAGAAGAGGCGCATCAAGAAGATCATTTACTACGACAGCGACGCCTCCTCTTCTTCACCACGAGACGACAACGACGATGACTCATCGAAAAAGAGAACGGTTAATCAAAACTACTCTTTCGACTATTCTCGCATGCCGTACAATTCGAATGCACATTTACTTTCTATTCCACTAGGAAAACCTCCACACTTTGATGGTGAGGACTACTCATTTTGGAGTCATAAAATGCGTAGTCATCTATTTTCTCTCCATCCTAGCATTTGGGAAATAGTGGAAAATGGAATGCATTTCGATAGTACGGATAACCCTGTGATGATAAATGAAAAAATTCATAAGAATGCACAAGCTACCACTATTTTGCTAGCATCTTTGTGCAGGGATGAATACAACAAAGTGAGTGTCTTGGACAATGCCAAGCAAATCTAGGACACCCTCAAGATATCTCATGAGGGAAACGACGCCACCATGATCACCAAAATGGAGTTGGTGGAAGGCGAGCTGGGGAGATTTGCGTTGATCAGGGGAGAGGAGCCAACACAAACCTACATCAGGCTCAAAACCCTGGTCAACAAAATACAAAGCTACGGAAGCACAAGATGGACGGATCATGATGTCATCCGACTCATGCTAAGGTCATTTACTGTAATTGACCCCCATCTTGTCAATCTTATTCGTGAAAACCCCAGGTACAACAAGATGACGCCCGAGGAGATTCTTGGAAAATTCGTGAGCGGGCGCATGATGGTGAAAGACGCATGATACATAGACGATGCGCTTAATGGTCCACTACCCGTCTACGAGCCACAACCTATTGCTCTCAAAGCAACAAGCAGCAGGGAGGCGCTACCAAACAAGGTAGCACAAGTTGAGGCTGCCGGGCTAAACGAAGATGAGATGGCCCTAATTATCAAGCGCTTCAAGACCGCACTGAAAGGACGCAAGGAGTACCCCAACAAGAATAAAAAAGGGGAAAGCGCTCCTGCTTCAAATGCGGTAAGACTGGTCACTTTATTGCAAATTGTCCCGATAATGATAGTGACCAGGGACAAGAAAAGAGCGGGAAGAAGGAGAAGAAGAAGAGCTACAAGAAGGCAAAGGGCGAGGCACACCTCGGAAAGGAATGGGACTCTGACTGCTCTTCTTCCGACTCCGACGATGAAGGACTTGCTGCCTCGGCCTTCAACAAGTCTTCTCTCTTCCCCAACGAATGCCACACTTGCCTCATGGCCAAGGAGAAGAAGGTAAGTGTTCGAGATGCCTCTAAGTATACTACTTCTAGCGATGATGATTCTAGTGATGATGAAGTAGATTATACTGATTTATTTAAGGGTTTAGATAGAGCTAAAGTAGATAAAATCAATGAGCTAATTGATGCTCTAAATGAAAAAGATAGATTGCTAGATAAGCAAGAAGACATTTTATATGAAGAACATGACAAATTTGTTAGTGTACAAAAATCTCTTGCTTTAGAAACTAAGAGAAATGAAATGTTATCTTCTGAGTTATCTGCTTGCCATGAATCTATCTCTAGTTTAAAGATTTTGAATGATGATTTAAATGCTAAGCTAGAGGTAGCTAATAAATCTAGTTCATGTGTAGAGCATGTTTTAATTTGCAATAGATGCAAGGACTTTGATGTTAATTCTTGTGATGAACACCTTATTTCTATTGCTAAACTAAATGATGAGGTGGCAAGTCTTAATGCTCAGCTTAAGACTTGTAAAATTGATTTTGATAAATTAAAATTTGCTAGGGATGCCTACACTATTGGTAGACACCCCACTATTGGTAGACACTATTGGTAGACACCCCTCTATTAAGGGAAACCAAGAACTTAACAAGCCAAAAGGCTCCCGTTCTCAACAAGGAGAAAGGGAAGGCTCCTATGGCTAGTAGTTCTCAAAAGTGTCATGCCTACATTTATGATAGAAAATTTTCTAGGAATGCTCATTATAATAGGAGTTATGATCATGATGCCTTTAATCCACATGCTATGTTTGCCTCTAGCTCTACTTTTGTGCATGGTAGAAGTAGGCCTAGGAGAAGTAATGTTGTGCCTCATGTGGCTAGGAGAATGTGTAATGAACCTTCTACCATATACCATGCTTGCAATACTTCATTTGCGCTTTTATGTAAGAATGAAAAAGTAGTTGCTAGAAAGTTGGGATCCAAATGCAAGGGTGACAAGACTTGTATTTGGGTTCCAAAGGCTATTGTGACTAACCTTGTAGGACCCAACAAGAGTTGGGTACCTAAAACCCAAGCTTAAATTGCCTTGCAGGTTTATGCATCCGGGGGATCTAGTTGGATAATCGACAGCAGATGCACAAACCACATGACGGGGGAGAAGAAGATGTTCACCTCCTACGTCAAGAACAAGGATTCCCAGGATACGGTTATTTTGGGAGATGGGAACCAAGGCAAGGTCAAACGTTTGGGAAAGATAGCCATCACAAGCGAGCACTCTATTTCAAATTTATTTTTAGTAGAATCATTAGGGTACAACCTCCTATCTGTAAGTCAATTGTGCCACATGGGCTACAATTGTTTGTTTACAAATGTTGATGTATCTATCTTTAGAAGGAGTGATGGTTCATTAGCGTTTAAGGGTGTATTAGACGACAAACTATACTTAGTTGATTTTTCGAAAGAGAAGGCCGATCTAGATGCATGCTTAATAGCTAAGACTAGTATGGGCTGGTTGTGGCATCGCCATCTAGCACATGTTGGGATGAAGAACCTTCATAAACTTCTAAAGGGAGAACATGTGTTAGGACTAACCAATGTCTGTTTCGAGAAAGATAGACCTTGTGCAGCTTGCCAGGCAGGAAAACAGGTGGGGAGCACTCATCACAGCAAGAATGTGATGACAACATCAAGACCACTGGAGCTTCTTCACATGGACCTCTTCGGACCCGTTGCCTACCTTAGCATCGGGTGAAGTAAGTATGGTCTTGTAATTGTTGATGATTTTTCCCGCTTCACTTGGGTGTTCTTTTTGCAGGATAAATCAGAAACCCAAGGAACCCTAAAGCACTTTCTAAAGAGGGCTCAAAACAAGTTTGAGCTCAAGGTGAAAAAGATAAGAAGCGACAACGGGTCCGAGTTCAAGAATATGCAAGTGGAGTAGTATCTTGAGGAAGAAGGCGTCATGCACGAGTTCTCCGCTCCGTACACACCACAGCAAAACGGTGTGGTAGAGAGGAAGAACAGGACGCTTATCGACATGGCAAGAACGATGTTTGGAGAATTCAAGACGCCCGAGCGATTTTGGTCGGAAGCTATGAACACAGCTTGACACGCCATAAACCGGCTCTACCTACATCGCCTTCTCAAGAAGACTTCGTATGAACTTCTTACCGGTAACAAACCCAACGTTTCTTACTTCCGTGTATTTGGGAGCAAATGTTACATTCTGGTGAAGAAAGGTAGACATTCTAAATTTTCTCACAAGGCAGTAGAAGGGTTTTTACTAGGGTATGACTCAAATACAAAGGCGTATAGAGTCTTCAACAAATCATCGGGTTTGGTTGAAGTCTCTAGCGACGTTGTATTTGATGAGACTAATGGCTCTCCAAGAGAGCAAGTTGATATTGATGACATAGATGAAGATGATGTTCCGATGGCCGCAATGCGCACGATGGCGATAGGTGATGTGCGACCACAGGAACGACAAGAGCAAGATCAACCATCTTCCTCTACAATGGTGCAACCCCCAACTCAAGATGATGGACAGGTTCCTCAAGAAGAGGCGCATGATCAAGGAGGAGCACAAGAAGAACAAGTTATGGAGGAAGAAGCACCACTGGCCCCTCCAACTCAAGTCCGAGCGACGATTCAAAGAAATCACCCCGTCGATCAGATTCTGGGTGACATAAGCAATGGAGTAACAACTCGCTCATGTTTAGCTAATTTTTGTGAGCATTACTCGTTTGTCTCTTCTATTGAGCCTTTCAGGGTAGAAGAGGCCTTGCAGGATCCGGACTGGGTGTTGGCCATGCAGGAAGAGCTCAACAACTTCAAGAGGAATGAACTTTGGAGCCTGGTGCCCCGTCCAAAGCAAAATGTTGTGGGAACCAAGTGGGTGTTCTGCAACAAGCAAGACGAGCACAGGGTGGTGACAAGAAACAAGGCTCGACTTGTGGCAAAAGTTTATGCCCAAGTCACAGGTTTGGATTTCGAGGAGACTTTTGCTCCTATGGCTAGGCTAGAGTCTATTCGAATATTATTAGCCTATGCCGCTCACCACTCTTTCAGGTTGTTTCAAATGGATGTAAAGGGCGCGTTCCTCAATGAGCCAATCAAGGAGGAGGTATACGTGGAACAACCCCCTGGTTTTGAGGATGACAGGTACCCCGACCATGTGTTTAAGCTCTCTAAGGCGCTCTATGGACTTAAGCAAGCCCAAGAGCATGGTATGAATGCCTTAGAGATTTCTTAATTACTAATGCTTTCAAGGTTGGGAAAGCCGATCCCACTCTTTTCACTAAGACTTGTGATGGTGACCTTTTTGTGTGCCAAATTTATGTCAATGACATAATATTTGGTTCTACTAATCAAAAGTCTTGTGAGGAGTTTAGCAGGGTGATGACACAAAAGTTCTAGATGTCGATGATGGGCGAGTTGACCTACTTCCTTGGGTTCCAAGTGAAGCAACTCAAGGACGGCACCTTCCTCTCCCAAACGAAGTACACACAAGATCTTCTCAAGAGGTTTGGGATGAAGGACGCCAAGCCCGCGAAGACACCGATGGGAACCGACGGGCATGTCGACCTCAACAAAGGAGGTAAGTCCATTGATCAAAAGGCATACCGATCTATGATAGGTTCCTTGCTTTATTTATGTGCTAGTAGACTGGACATTATGCTTAGTGTATGCATGTGTGCTAGATTTCAATCCAACCCCAAGGAATGTCACCTTGTGGCCGTTAAGCGAATTCTTAGATATTTAGTTTCTACGCCTTGCTTCGGGATTTGGTATCCAAAAGGGTCTACCTTTGACTTGATTGGATACTCTCCGATTATGCCGGGTGCAAGGTTGATAGGAAGAGTACATCAGGGACGTGCCAATTCCTAGGAAGGTCCCTGGTGTCTTGGAGTTCAAAGAAACAAACCTCTGTTGCCCTATCCACCACTAAGGCCGAGTATGTTGCCGCAGGACAGTGTTGCGCGCAACTACTCTGGATGAGGCAAACCCTTCGGGACTTTGGCTACAATATGAGCAAAGTCCAACTCCTATGTGACAATGAGAGTGGAATCCGCATGGCGGATAATCCTGTTGAACACAGCCGCACTAAGCACATAGACATCCGGCATTACTTTCTGAGAGACCACCAGCAAAAGGGAGATATCGAGGTGTACCACATTAGCACCGAGAACCAGCTAGCCGATATCTTTACCAAGCCATTAGATGAGAAAACCTTTTGCAGGTTGCATAGTGAGCTAAATGTCTTAGATTCGCGTAACTTGGATTGATCTAGAGCATACATGTAGCCTATGCATTTGATCATGTTACTTCATCATATGTGTGATTTGTTGCTTATTTATAGTGCTCAAGTTGTGCAAGGGATCCCCGGACCTCACAAGTCCATGTGTGAATGATGCACATATTTAGGGGGAGATGTGCTACAACTTGACCCTTTGAGACTAATCTGTTTGTTTGAGTATACGTGATGTAGTCTCAAAGGTGCATTCAAAGGGAAAGGTGAACTTGGACAATGACAAGACTTCCACTGCACTCCGGTATTAGTGTACTTAATTCCAAGTTCATTCTTATGCTCTTATTGCCTTTTTGCTCTTAATTGACATTTTTGGTGAGGCAATGGGGTTAAAGGGCCAAGGATGATCCTGTTTTGGTGCTTAATGGCAAAGGGGGAGAGATTAAGGCCAAAGCAAAATGGATCAACTACCACTTGTGAATTTTGAAAACAAAAGAGTTAAAACTTTTGATTTGTCCAAAATACTCTTATTGCAAAATTTTGGCTCTTGTGGGGAAGAATTTTGATTATGGGAAAAAGGGGGAGTTTTTGGCACTTGATCAATTTTTCTCTTGGAATATCTCTCCTTGTGCCCAAACAAGTGTGTTTGACTTAGAGGTAGGAAAAAAAATTTGATTTGCAAAAACAAACCAAGTGGTGGCAAAGAATGATCCAAATATGCCAAATTAGAGTCAAAAACAATTTGGTCCTCATTTGCATTGATATTGCACTTATTTTGGTTGCTTTTTTGATGTGTTGGCATAAATCACCAAAAAGGGGGAGATTGAAAGGGAAATGTGCCCTTGGGCCATTTCTATAATGTTTTGGTGATTAAGTGTCCAACACATAGTAAGTGAGTAGCTATGTGCCAAACAAGCAAGAAGTGCAAATCATGTAACAAGGTACGTTTCTAGACTTAGTACATTGTTTTGAGTACTAACATATTTTGTCTAAGTGCTAGAAATAGGGAGAAAAGAATTGGAAAAAGACTTGGCTCGGTGCAGCCAAAACTCAGCTCAGTGTGGCACACCGGACTGTCCGGTGGTGCACCAGACAGTGTTCGGTGCGCCAGGCTGGTCTCCGGTGAAAAGGCCGCTCTCGGGAAAAGGTCAGCGGCGTACGACTATAATTCACCGGACTGTCCGATGGTGCACCGGACTGTTTGGTGAGCCAACAGTCGCCAGCGCAACGGTCGGCCGTGCAATCCGCGGGCGACGCGTGGACCGCACCAATGGTCGGCAGGGGGCACCAGACTGTCCGATGCGCCAACGGGCCCGAAGCTGCAACGGTCGACTGCGCTTCTTTTGGAAAGCAATCACGCACCGGATAGCTACGGTGACTATCCGGTGGTGCACCAGACTGTCCGGTGCACCACACGACAGAAGGCAAGATTAGCCTTCCATGATTTTCTTCAATGGCTCATAGCTGCCTTGGGGCTATAAAAGGGACCCCTAGGCGCATGGAGGAGTAACCCAAGCATTCACTAAGCATCCTAAGGCATCCAGACTCTATTCCTACGCATTTGTTTCGTTGTGTTAGAGATATGAGCTCTATTCGAGTCGAGGACTCTCTGTGTTGTCATTTGAGCTCAAGTCTTCGCTTGTGTGCATGGGTGTCCTATGATTTGTGTCTTGTGTGTGCTGCTCATCCCAACCTTACTCTATGCTTTCATTGTGATATTTGTTGTAAGGGCGAGAGACTCCAATCTTGTGGAGATTCCTCGCAAATGGGAATAATCATCTAAAGGAAAAACCGTGGTATTCAAGTTGATCATTAGATCACTTGAAAGGGGTTGAGTGCAACCCTTGTCCATTGGGACGCCACAATGTGGAAGTAGGCAAGTGTTACTTGGCCGAACCACGGGATACAAATTGTGTGTCTTGTGTTGATCTCTCTGTGATTATTTGTGTTCACAAGACCTCGCTTCAAGTTATTTAGCCATACTAACACTCATAACTAAGTTTTGTGGCTACTAGTGTTTGAATTTTACAGGATCACCTATTCACCCCCCTCTAGGTGCTCTCAGCCCCGTATGAAAAGAAATCGAGCACCAGACTGCTACAGTGGTTGTCCGGTGGTGCACCGGACTGTTCGGTGCACCACTCGACAGAAGGCAAGATTTGCCTACCAAATTGATGTCCAACGGCTCCTAGCTGCCTTGGGGCTATAAAAGGGACCCCTAGGCGCATGGAGCAGTACACCAAGCATTCTCTAAGCATTATAAGACTCCCAGACTCCGCCTCCACGCATTTGATCGATTGTGTTAGTGATTTGAGCTCCGTTTGAGTTGTGAACTCCCTGTGCTGTGTTTTGAGCTCAAGTCTTGGCTTGTGTGCGTGGTTGTGCTGCGGATTTGAGTCTTGCATGTGTTGCTCTCCCATCCTTACTCTTGTGCTTCTTGTGATCAACTTTGTAAGGGCGAGAGGCTCCAACTTGTGGAGATTCCTCGCAAATGGGAAAAGATCTGAAAAGAAAGACCGTGGTATTCAAGTTGATCATCGGATCACTTGAAAGGGGTTGAGTGCAACCCTCGTCCATTGGGACGCCATAACGTGGAAGTAGGCAAGTGTTACTTGGTCGAACCACGGGATAAAAATCATGTGTCTCTTGTGTTGCTCCTCTCTGTGATTGCTTGTGTTCTCAAGAGCTCGCTTCATAAACTTGATTAACTCGCACTAACATCTTTATAATCAAGTTTGTGGCTATTTAGTATTTGATTTTGCAGGATCACCTATTCACCCCCCTCTAGGTGCTCTCAATTGGTATCAGAGCCGTACTCTTCATCTAACGGACTAACCGCCCGTAGAGATGGATCCTAAGGGAAAGGGGATGGTGGTCAACGACAAGGAAAAGGAGTCCATCTTCAACGAGCCAAGAGATGACAAGCCCACTGACTCAGGCTCGAGTCACAAGAAGAGGGATGGGAAGAAAAAGAGGCGCATCAAGAAGATCATATACTATGACAGCGACACCTCCTCTTCTTCACCAAGGGATGACGACGACAACGATGACTCGTCCAAAAGAAAGACGGTCAATCAAAATTATTCTTTTGATTACTCTCGCATGCCCCATAATTCAAATGCGCATTTAGTATCAATTCCCCTTGGAAAACCTCCACACTTTGATGGAGAGAACTATTCGTTTTGGAGTCATAAAATGCGTAGTCATTTATTCTCTCTCCATCCTAGCATATGGGAAATTGTAGAAAATGGGGTGCATTTCGATAGCACTTGTCGGCGTTTCGAGACCGGGGGGTCCCTAAGCCGACGAGTGAATGTCGCTGCGTGCCCCAGCCCAGATGGGTCGAGCGCGTGGGCGAGCGCGAAGGGGGGAAGCGAGGTGGCCGGAGACGGGCGTGAGAGAGGTGGAAATCCCGCGGCCTTCGTGTTCGTCCCGTGCCCAGGTCGGGTGCGCTTGCAGTAGGGGGTTACAAGCGTCCACGCGGGTGAGGGAAGCGAGCGGCCCCAAGAGAGCGCCTGTCCCGTCCTCGTCCCCGCGCGGCCAACCCTCTCTAAGAGGGCCCCGGTCCTTCCTTTTATAGGCGTAAGGAGAGGATCCAGGTGTACAATGGGGGTGTAGCAGAGTGCTACGTGTCTAGCGGGGGAGAGCTAGCGCCCTAAGTACATGCTGATGTGGCAGCCGGAGAGATCTTGGCACCCAGCTGGTGTGATGTCGTGGCCGTCGGAGGAGCGGCGGAGCCTGGCGGAGGGACAGCTGTCGGAGCGGTTGAGTCCTTGCTGATGTCTTCCTGCTTCCGTAAGAGAGCTGAGAGCCGCCGTCGTCACAGAGCATGCGGGGCACCATCATTGCCTATCTGGCGGAGCTAGCCAGATGGGACACCGGTCTTGTTCTCTGCGGACCGAGTCAGCTCGGGGTAGGGTGATGATTGCGCTTCCTGTTGACGTGGCTGGCCTGCGCCCTAGGTTGGGCGTCGTGGAGGCTCCTCCGAAGCCAAGGTCGAGTCTGTCTTCCGTGGCCGAGGCCGAGTCCGAGCCCCTGGGTCGGGCGAGGCGGAGGTCGTTCGGCAGAGGCCAGGGCGGAGTCCGAGCCCTGGGGTCGGGCGAAGCGGAGTTCATCGTTTTGTGGGGCTGAGCCCGAGTCCGAGCCCTGGGGTCGGGCGGAGCGGAGTTCGCCGTCTTCCGGGACTTAGCCCGAGTCCGAGCCCTGGGGTCGGGCGGAGCGGAGTTCGCCGTCTTCCGGGACTTAGCCCGAGTCCGAGCCCTGGGGTCGGGCGGAGCGGAGTTCGCCGTCTTCCGGGACTTAGCCCGAGTCCGAGCCCTGGGGTCGGGCAGAGCGGAGTTCGCCGTCTTCCGGGACTTAGCCCGAGTCCGAGCCCTAGGGTCGGGCGGAGCGGAGCTTCCTATGGTGCCTTTGGCAGGACCTGACTGCCTGTCAGTCTCACTCTGTCAAGTGGCACTGCAGTCGGAGTGGCGCAGGCGACGCTGTCCCTCTGTCAGGCCGGTCAGTGAAGCGGCGAAGTGACGGCGGTCACTTCGGCTCTGCCAGGGGGCGTGCGTCAGGATAAAGGTGTCAGGCCACCTTTGCGTTAAATGCTCCTGCGATTCGGTCGGTCGGTGCGGCGATTTAGTCAGGGTTGCTTCTTAGCGAAGGCAGGGCCTCGGGCGAGCCGGAGATGTGTCCGCCGTTGGAGGGGGGCCTCGGGCGAGACGGAAATCCTCCGGGGTCGGCTGCCCTTGTCCGAGGCTAGGCTCGGGCGAGGCAGGATCGAGTCGCTCGAATGGACTGATCCCTGACTTAATCGCACCCATCAGGCCTTTGCAGCTTTATGCTGATGGGGGTTACCAGCTGAGAATTAGGAGCCTTGAGGGTACCCCTAATTATGGTCCCCGACAGTAGCCCCCGAGCCTCGAAGGGAGTGTTGGCACTCGCTTGGAGGCTTTTGTCGCACTTTTTTGCAAGGGGACCAGCCTTTCTCGGTTGCATTTTGTTCCGGTGGGTGCGCGCGAGCGCACCCGCCGGGTGTAGCCCCCGAGGCCTCGGAGGAGTGGTTTCACTCCTTCGAGGTCTTAATGCCTTGCGTAATGCTTCGGCTGGTCTGGTTGTTCCCTCATGCGAACTGGCCGTAGCCCGGGTGTACGGTCGGGGCCCAAGTTCTCGGGCTTGTATGTTGACGCTGTCCACGGTTCGGCCGGAGCCGGGTTTGCGAGAGCAGCCCCCGAGCCTCTGCACAGGGCGAGAGGGCGATCAGGGACAGACTCGGCTTTTTTACATACGCCCCTGCATCGCCTTTCCGCAAGGAGGAGGGGGGGAAAGCGCCATGTTGCCCTCGATGGGCGCCGAACATGGTGTCTCCAGTGAGCTGCAAGCGGGTAATCCGAGTGGATGTCCGTGCCCCATTCGTTAGGGGTCGGCTAGGGGCCCAGAGGCACGCCCAAAAGTACCTACGGGTGATCTGCCGGACCCGGTCCCCTAGCGACGGGGTCCGAGGGCTCGATGCCTCCCTCCGATGGGATTCTGTTACAAGATCGCTCCCGCTGGTCTCGGAAATGTCCTAGGGTACCTCGGGAGCGCAGCCCGAGCCTTGGTTATGTATCGAACGTACCCCTGGTCATCCCTCGCTCGGCGTCTGAGGCGGCTGTGAACCCTTCGGGGGCCAGCCTTCGAACCCCTGATCAGTAATGGGCGCGGAGCCCAAGTAGCCTGAGGCGGCCGAGGAACCCTTCGGGGGGCCGGCCTTCGAACCCCTGACCAGTAGTGGGTGTAGGGCCCACGTGATCTGAGGCGGCTGTTGAACCCCTCGGGGGGCCAGCCTTCGAACCTCTGATCAGTAGGGAGGCTCGGAGCCCGGTTCCTTCACGGGGAAGGACCCTTTTCAGGGTATCCCCCTTTCCCGGTCCCTGTTGCAAGAGATAGAGAAAGAGGAAAAAACGGAAAAGGGTACGAAATCGAACGACGCGGCGTACCTTTTTTGGCGCGGTAATTACGGCGAAGGCGAAGCGTCGCCCGCCTCTCCCGCCAGAAGCGCCGCCTGTCCCGCCGCGGAGTTAATGCGACGGGGCGAGTTGTTGGCAGGGCAGTCGTTGCGCGTGCGTGAGCCGCTCGAGGAACGGATCACGGGCGCGTTGTCTTCACGCCGTGAGAGGAGGTTCTCTTGCTGCCCCCAGATGGGACGTGAGCTTGGCTGACGACGTGACCGCTGCTCCCGCCCGCCTGCCACCGTCATTACTGCCGGCCCACTTTCGGTCGCATTGACCGCCGCGCCAGGCTGGCGCTGCTAGGTCGTGTGCCTGGTCGCCTCGAGTCGCGGTATTGGTTCCGCAACCGAAGAGGCGCGGTGGTGGCGCAAGTGGCGGTGCAGTTGCTCGCATGCAGCATCCGGCGCGCCGGTTGCATGACGCGTGGGCCTGGGCCTCCAGGCTGGGCGCGTTGGGAGTCGGAGAGGCGCGTCCACTTGGCGCGGTTGCATGCCGCCTGCATGGCTGCCCGCCTCTTTCGCCCGTTGGTCTGGGCAAAAGTGGAGGGTCACTTGTAACCGCTGGGCGGTTGTGTGCACCACGCGCGGCGGTTTGGCTTCTTGTGCTCTGAGCCGGTTTGCATGACACGCGGGACCCAGCCCCCGCGCCGCAGGGGAGGGCCTTGGAGCGTGTTGGAGAAAACTCAGCCCGTGACGGCTGGGGGCGCGAGCAGGGAGAGTTGCCTTTAAAAGAAGGGCGACCCCTTTCGGAAGGCGACCATGTCTTCTCGCTGCCTTATGCATCGCGTCTCTTCACCTTCCAAGCCCCCGGATGGGGGATACCCGCCGTCTTTTCGCCTCATCGTTGGAGGAACGCAACTCCGTGGGAGTTGGTACCTTTCAGCTATCGTTCGGCTTCAAGGATTTTCATCATGCAGCCCGGCTGCACCCCTCCACCGGCGGTCACCCAAGATGGTGACCTCCAGCTTGATGGTGGGGGAAAGCGAGCCGGGCTGCGGCCTCTGCCCCTCCCTCAGCCTCAAGGATTTTCATCACCAGGGCTGGGGAGGGGAGAGTGCCGAGTTGGGGTCGGCCCCTGCGTGGGCGGCGGCCCGCTCCTTCCCTCAGTGATCGGGGGGAAGGTCGGTTGTTGTCCGCGGCGCTGGCAGCTGCCGCGTGCCTGGCCCTCGGGCGCGAGCGGCTTCGGAGCCGCTCGCGGCGCCGGCGCCTGCCACGACAGCTTGAAGAGGTTCTTTCGCCGGCGAGATAGCCAGGGCCGCCCACGGACCGACCTCCAACTCTACGGCCTTCTGCTCGTCCTTGCCTCACGAGTTTGGGCATGGGCGGGGCCTCCTGGCAGCAGCATCCGCCCTGAGGTCATTGCTGCCACTGTTCGGCCCCCCGGAGCAGAAGTCGCCGTCGTCGCCGCTGCTGGAGCGGGTGATGGCGCGCCGTTCGTCGGTCTTCTGTTGCTCCGCAGGCCTTCCCCCATGGAGTGGGGTTGTTCGTACCTGCGGAGGGGGAACCGGAGTTCCGTTTGTAATGGCATTTTGAATGCCAGTGTTTTTGTTCATTATGGCTGTCGAGGCCTGAACATGTATGTAATTTTGGCACGGAGCCATGTTTTTTCCTCATTTTCGAGCACTAAGACTCGCCTGTTGATTTTCTGAACCGCTTCACCAAGCATGAGTCGCCCCGTGTCAAGGTGACGAGTGAGGTATCCGTATCCCGGAGGCGTAGGAGTCCCTCGGCTCGGTCGGCCTTGTTGTCTGAGGCTCCTCTAGCTTAGTTAAAGGGACCCTTGGCCGCTCTTCGACGAGCCGAGGCCAGGGGTAGCGATATCAGCATGAACAGAGGCGGAGTTGGCTCGAAAATGAAAACCTGGTTGGCCGGAGCCTAGCCGGGTTGTCCGTTAGCGGGACCGACGCCGGAGTTGACCAGCCGAGGCCTCGGGTCGGGCTGGCGCCCCTGGAAGATGGTTGGCCGAGGCCCCAGAGGTGACCGGCCGAGCCGCCTGCTCGGGCCGGATTCCTGGAGAAGACCCTGGCGGCGATGGCCCGGGCGTGGCAATGACATCGTCCTTCGGAGTGGAGGTCTTCGGACCGCGTCGCCGTCCGAGGCTAGGTCGAACCTCGCCGAAGTTGTCGTCGGTGCCGAGGGTGCTGCCGCCCCCTTCCAGCGTCAAGGCCCGAGCCTGCAGGATCAGATTGTCTTGTAGCGTGTGCCTTCTGTGGCCGCCGAGGCCAGAACACACACCCTCGCTGTGTTGTAAAGCTGCGTCTCCTTTCCTCTTGTTTCGAGTATCTGGACTTTTTTGTCGGTAACAGGGATGTTTGTGTGAGCGAGAGTTGCTTCTCGCGGAAGGTGATGAGTGAGGTATCCGTATCCCGGAGGCATGGGAGTCCCTCGGCTCGGTCGGCCTTGCCGCTTACGCGCACTTTCACCCGTCCAGGAGGCCCTGTCACCGACTCAGTCGAGAAGGCTCGAAGGATCGCTTCGGCAGAAGAGCTTCCGAACGTGAAGACTTGTTCGGTCCGCGGAATCACTTTATCCGAGCGCGAGTTACTTATCGCAGAAGGTGATGAGTGAGGTATCTGTATCCCGGAGGCGTAGGAGTCCCTCGGCTCGGTCAGCCTTGGCTGCTTACGTGTACTCCATCGTTTTCAGGATCCACTTTTCAAAGTAGTCAGAAAGCACGAAAGATATTCTGGCAGAAGAGACCTTTTTTCGAGGAAAATTTCGACGCAGTGGGGGTTCCCCCCCCTTTTAGCCCCCGAGGGAGGGTCGGGCTTTGCCGAGGCGAGGCCGACCCTTCCTTGATGACTAAACTTTGCGTGGGTGCGAGGTATATGAACAACTTTGAAAACATCTTAAGGGTAGAAGCGACGTAGCTGTTGGATGTTCCAAGCGTTGCCGTAGACCTCGCCTTGACTGTTGGCCAGCTTGTACGTTCTGGGCTTCAGAACCTTGGCGATGACGAAGGGCCCCTCCCAGGGGGGCGTGAGCTTGTGCCTCCCTCGGGCGTCTTGCCGCAGCCGAAGCACCAGGTCGCCCACCTGGAGGTCTCGGGGCCGGACCCCTCGGGCGTGGTAGCGTCGCAGGGACTGCTGGTACCGCGCCGAGTGTAGTAAGGCCTTGTCCCGAGCTTCTTCCAGCTGGTCCAGCGAGTCTTCTCGGCTAACTTGGTTGCTTTGATCGCTGTAGGCCCTCGTCCTCGAGGAGCCGTATTCCTGGTCAGTGGGCAAGACGGCCTCGGCCCCGTAGACCAGGAAGAACGACGTGAAACCCGTGGCTCGGCTCGGCGTTGTCCTCAGGCTCCAGACCACCGAGGGGAGTTCCTTCATCCATCGCTTGCCGAACTTGTTGAGGTCGTTGTAAATCCGAGGCTTGAGCCCTTGTAGAATCATGCCGTTGGCACGCTCTACTTGCCCGTTCGACATGGGATGAGCCACGGCGGCCCAGTCCACCCGGATGTGGTGATCCTCGCAGAAGTCCAAGAATTTTCTGCCGGTGAACTGGGTGCCGTTGTCGGTGATGATGGAGTTCGGGACCCCGAAGCGATGGATGATGTTGGTGAAGAACGTCACCGCCTGCTCAGACCTGATGCTGTTCAGAGGTCGGACCTCGACCCACTTGGAGAATTTGTCGATGGCGACCAACAGGTGCGTGTAGCCCCCGGGCGCCTTCTGCAAGGGGCCGACGAGGTCCAGACCCCACACAGCAAAGGGCCAGGTGATGGGTATCGTCTGCAGAGCCTGAGCGGGCAGGTGGGTCTGCTTCGCATAGAATTGGCACCCTTCGCAGGTGCGGACAATTCTAGTGGCGTCAGCCACCGCCGTTGGCTAGTAGAAGCCTTGCCGGAAAGCATTCCCGACAAGGGCTCGAGGCGCTGCGTGATGGCCGCAAGCCCCCGAGTGTATCTCTTGCAGGAGTTCCTGACCTTCGGTGATGGAGATGCATCGCTGGAGGATGCCCGAGGGGCTGCGGTGGTAGAGCTCCTTCTCATCGCCCAGCAAGACGAACGATTTGGAGCGTCGCGCTACCCGCCGAGCCTCGGCTCGGTCGAGGGGCAGCTCTCCTTGGCGGAGATATTGCAGGTACGGGGTCTGCCAATTTCGGTCAGGCGTGGCCCCGCTCCGCTCCTCCTCGACGTGCAGTGCCTCGCCCTCGGAGGCCGAGGGTACCTCGGGCTGAACCGAGGGCGCCTCGGGCCGAGCTGAGGGTGCCTCGGGCTGTGCCGAGGGTACCTCGGGCTCGGGCGAGTCATCGATCTTGACGGAGGGTTGATGCAGATCCCGGGAGAAGACGTCCGGGGGAACCGTTGTTCGCCCCGAGGCTATTTTCGCCAGCTCGTCCGCAGTCTCGTTGTAGCGCCGAGCGATGTGGTTAAGCTCGAGCCCGTAGAACTTGTCTTCCAGGCGCCGAACCTCATCGCAGTAGGCCTCCATCTTCGGGTCGCGACAGTGGGAGTTCTTCATGACTTGGTCGATGACGAGCTGCGAGTCGCCGCGGGCGTCGAGGCGCCTGACCCCTAGCTCGATGGCGATCCGCAACCCGTTGACCAGAACCTCGTACTCAGCCACATTGTTGGACGCCGGGAAATGGAGGCGTAGCACATAGCGTAGGTGTTTCCCGAGGGGCGAGATGAAGAGTAGGCCCGCACCAACTCCCGTCTTCATCAGCGACCCGTCGAAAAACATGGTCCAGAGCTCCGGTTGGATCGGAGCCGTCGGTAGCTGGGTGTCGACCCATTCGGCTACGAAGTCCGCCAATACCTGAGACTTGATGGCCTTCCGAGGGGCGAACGAGATTGTCTCACCCATGATTTCCACCGCCCACTTAGCAATCCTGCCCGAGGCCTCTCGGCACTGGATGATCTCCCCCAGGGGGAAGGATGACACCACAGTTACCGGATGCGACTCGAAGTAGTGTCGCAACTTCCGCCTCGTCAGGATCACCGCATACAGCAGCTTCTGGACTTGTGGGTAGCGGATCTTGGTCTCGGAGAGTACCTCGCTGACGAAGTAAACTGGCCTCTGAACGGGCAATGCATGCCCCTCTTCTTGCCTCTCGACCACAATCGCAGCGCTAACCACCTGAGTGGTCGCGGCGACGTAGACCAAGAGGGCTTCTCCATCAGCTGGAGGCACCAAGATAGGCGCCTTTGTGAGGAGCGCCTTCAGGTTCCCGAGAGCTTCCTCGGCCTCAGGGGTCCAAGCGAAACACTCGGCCTTCCTTAAGAGGCGGTACAGAGGCAGACCTCTTTCGCCGAGGCGTGAGATGAAGCGGCTCAGGGCCACGAGACATCCCATGACCCTCTGTACGCCTTTTAAGTCCTTGATGGGCCCCATGCTGGTGATGGCTGCGATCTTCTCCGGGTTGGCTTCGATGCCCCGCTCGGAGACGATGAACCCCGCATGCCCCGGGGCACCCCGAAGACACACTTCTCGGGATTGAGCTTGACGCCTTTCGCTTTGAGGCATCAGATTGTCACTTCAAGGTCGGAGAGGAGGTCGGAAGCTTTCCTTGTCTTGACTACGATGTCATCGACGTAGGCCTCGACCGTGCGACCGATGTGTTCGCCGAACACATGGTTCATGCACCGCTGGTATGTCATGCCCGCATTCCTCAAACCGAACGGCATGGTGACATAGCAGTACATGCCGAAGGGCGTGATGAAAGAAGTCGCGAGCTGGTCGGACTCTTTCATCCTGATTTGGTGATACCCTGAGTAGGCGTCGAGGAAAGACAGGGTTTCGCACCCAGCAGTGGAATCCACGATTTGATCGATGCGAGGCAGAGGGTAGGGAATCTTCGGACATGCTTTGTTGAGACCAGTGTAGTCTACACACATCCGCCATTTCCCCCCTTTCTTTCTCACAAGCACAGGGTTGGCAAGCCATTCGGGATGGAATACCTCTTTTATGAACCCTGCTACCATTAGCTTGTGGATCTCCTCGCCTATCGCTCTGCGCTTCTCCTCGTCGAATCGGCGCAGAGGCTGCTTGACGGGTCGGGCTCCGGCCCGAATATCCAGCGAGTGCTCGGCGACATCCCTCGGTATGCCGGGCATGTCCGAGGGACTCCACGCAAAGACGTCGACGTTTGCGCGGAGAAAGTCGATGAGCACTGCTTCCTATTTGGGGTCGAGCCCGGAACCGATCCGGATCTGCTTGGAGGTGTCGCCACTGGGGTCGAGAGGGACGGCATTGACCGTCTCCACTGGCTCGAAGTTGCCGGCATGGCGCTTCACGTCTGGCACCTCTTTGGAGAGGCTTTCCAGGTCGGCGATGAGGGCCTCGGCGCACTCCACGCACTCCACGTCGCATTCAAACGCGTGTTTGTACGTGGGGCCGACAATGATGACCCCGTTGGGGCCCGGCATCTTGAGCTTCAGATAGGTGTAGTTGGGGACGGCCATGAACTTCGCGTAGCATGGCCTCCCCAGTACCGCGTGGTAGGTTCCTCGGAACCCGACCACCTCGAACGTCAGAGTCTCCCTTCGGAAGTTGGAGGGCGTTCCGAAGCAGACGGGAAGGTCGAGTCGTCCGAGGGGCTGGACGCGCTTCCCGGGAATGATCCCGTGGAAGGGCGCAGCGCCTGCTCGGATGGAGGACAGATCGACGCGCAGGAGCCTGAGGGTCTCGGCGTAGATGATGTTGAGGCCGCTGCCCCCGTCCATCAGGACCTTGGTGAGCCTGACGTCGCCGACGATGGGGTCGACGACGAGCGGGTATTTCCCCGGGCTCGGCACGTGGTCGGGGTGGTCAGCTTGGTCGAAGGTGATGGGCTTGTCGGACCAGTCTAGGTAGACTGGCGCCGCCACCTTCACCGAGCAGACCTCCCGGCGCTCTTGCTTGCGATGCCGAGCCGAGGCATTCGCCGCGTGCCCACCGTAGATCATGAAGCAGTCGCGGACCTCGGGGAACTCTCCTGCTTGGTGATCTTCCTTCTTGTCATCGTCGCGGGCCCTGCCACCCTCCGCGGGTGGCCCGGCCCTGTGGAAGTGGCGCCGAAGCATGACGCACTCCTCAAGGGTGTGCTTGACGGGCCCCTGATGATAGGGGCACGGCTCCTTGAGCATCTTGTCGAAGAGGTTGGCACCTCCGGGGGGCTTCCGAGGGTTCTTGTACTCGGCGGCGGCGACAAGGTCCGCGTCGGCGGCGTCGCGTTTCGCTTGCGACTTCTTCTTGCCTTTCTTCTTGGCGCCGCGCGGAGTAGACGCCTCGGGAGCATCTTCCGATGGGCGGCCCTGGGGCTGCTTGTCCTTTCGGAAGATAGCCTCGACCGCCTCCTGGCCAGAGGCGAACTTGGTGGCGATGTCCATCAGCTCGCTCGCCCTGGTGGGGGTCTTGGGACCCAACTTACTCACCAGGTCACGGCAGGTGGTGCCGGCAAGGAACGCGCCGATGACATCCGAGTCGGTGATGTTGGGCAGCTCGGTGCGCTGCTTCGAGAATCGCCGGATGTAGTCCCGGAGAGACTCTCCCGGCTGCTGCCGGCAGCTTCGGAGGTCCCAGGAATTCCCGGGGCGCACGTACGTGCCCTGGAAATTGCCGGCGAAGGCTTGGACCAAGTCATCCCAGTTGGAGATCTGCCCCGGAGGCAGGTGCTCCAACCAGGCGCGAGCGGTGTCGGAGAGGAACAGGGGGAGGTTGCGGATGATGAGGTTGTCGTCGTCCGTTCCACCCAGTTGGCAGGCCAGGCGGTAGTCCGCGAGCCACAGTTCCGGTCTCGTATCCCCCGAGTACTTTTTGATAGTAGTCGGGGGTCGGAACCGGGTCGAGAACGGTGCCCGTCGGATGGCTCGACTAAAGGCCTGCAGACCGGGTGGTTCGGGCGAGGGACTCCGATCCTCCCCGCTGTTGTAGCGTCCCCCACGCCTGGGGTGGTAACCTCGGCGCACCCTCTCGTCGAGGTGGGCCCGACGGTCGCGATGATGGTGCTCATTGCCGAGGTGGCCCAGGGCCGCAGGCGCGGTGTTGCGCGTGCGCCCGGTGTAGACCGAGGCTTCCCGCATGAATCGGGAAGTCGCGGCATGAGGTTCCGAGGGGTATCCCTGCCTTCGGGAGGCAGAGCTCTTGGCCCGTCGGACCGCAGCGCCTTCCAGGAGATTCTTGAGCTCTCCCTGGATTCGCCGACCCTCGGTGGTTGATGGCTCCGGCATCGCGCGGAGAAGCATCGCTGCTGCAGCCAGGTTCTGACCGACCCCACTGGATGCGGGTGGCGGCCTGACCCTGACGTCGTTGGCGACGCGGTGCTGGAAACCCTGGGGCAGGTGACGTATTTCTCCGGCCGGGGGTTGGCTCGCCCATGCCTGCCCGACGTCCCGGCGGATCGGCTCAAGCGCTCCTGCCCCCTCGTCGAGCCTGGCCTGCGCCCCGTGGACCTGCTCGAGCTGTGGGTCGTGACCCCCCGCCGGAACGGGGACCACAGGTAGCTCCCGCGGGATGTCAGCGCGAGGCACCGGCCTAGGGAGATCACCGTCCTCCGGCATGCTGAGATGGTTGCCTTCGGAGGGATCCCCTAGCTCGACGTGGAAACATTCGCGGCTTGGGCCGCAGTCCTTGTCGTCGAGGCTGCGGCTACCGTCGGAACAGTCGGAGAGGCAGTAGTCACATGCGGTCATGAAGTCCCACATGGCACCGGGGTTGCCAAATCCAGAGAAATCCCAACAGATGTTGGGGTCGTCATCTTCCTCGGACCCAGAGGGCCCGTAGGTCGAGACGTCCGTCAGCCGGTCCCAAGGCGACCGCATGCGAAACCCCAGAGGGGTTGCACTCGCCTCTACGAGAGCGCCCGCCAAAGCAAGGTCGCTAGGCGGGTTGAGGCTGAGTCGAAATGACGTAGGATGGGAATCGGTCGGTACCTTTTGGTCGACGAGCAGCGACATAGTCACGTCGGGGACTGATTGCACCGTCGTCTCAGGTACGAGGGCGACGTCCTGCAAGCTCTCCGCGAGCGCGCTGGCGTCGTCCACTTGCTCAGGATTGGCGTGTCGCGGGGAGACGGCGCTCGCCTTCGTCTCAAACGCGAGGTCGACGCCCGACGCGCCCCCCGTTGGGGCGCCGGGGATGTCGACTCGCTCGACAGCCGACGAGGCGCGGCCTCCCGCTTGGCCTTGGTTGCCCCGCCTCCTCCTCCTTTGGCGGGGGAGAGGACAGGGCGAGCTCGAATGTTGTTCTTCCACCACGCGGGGAAGACGTCGTCGATTCCGCCGCCGGCGGGCGGGCTGTCGGCCGCCATTGTCGTTGTCGCGCGGCGGTGGAAGGAGTATCATGTCGTAGCTGCCGTCGAAGGACATGAACTCAAGACTCCCGAAATGGAGCACCGTCCTGGGCCGGAGAGGTTGCTGGAGACTGCCCATCTGGAGCTTGACGGGAAGCTGTTCGTCAACACGCAGCAGGCCCCTACCTGGCGCGCCAACTGTCGGCGTTTCGAGACCGGGGGGTCCCTAAGCCGACGAGTGAATGTCGCTGCGTGCCCCAGCCCAGATGGGTCGAGCGCGTGGGCGAGCGCGAAGGGGGGAAGCGAGGTGGCCGGAGACGGGCGTGAGAGAGGTGGAAATCCCGCGACCTTCGTGTTCGTCCCGCGCCCAGGTCGGGTGCGCTTGCAGTAGGGGGTTACAAGCGTCCACGCGGGTGAGGGAAGCGAGCGGCCCCAAGAGAGCGCCTGTCCCGTCCTCGTCCCCGCGCGGCCAACCCTCTCTAAGAGGGCCCTGGTCCTTCCTTTTATAGGCGTAAGGAGAGGATCCAGGTGTACAATGGGGGTGTAGCAGAGTGCTACGTGTCTAGCGGGGGAGAGCTAGCGCCCTAAGTACATGCCGATGTGGCAGCCGGAGAGATCTTGGCACCCAGCTGGTGTGATGTCGTGGCCGTCGGAGGAGCGGCGGAGGGACAGCTGTTGGAGCGGTTGAGTCCTTGCTGACGTCTTCCTGCTTCCGTAAGAGAGCTGAGAGCCGCCGTCGTCACAGAGCATGCGGGGCGCCATCATTGCCTATCTGGCGGAGCTAGCCAGATGAGACACCGGTCTTGTTCTCTGCGGCCCGAGTCAGCTCGGGGTAGGGTGATGATGGCGCTTCCTGTTGACGTGGCTGGCATGCGCCCTAGGTTGGGCGTCGTGGAGGCTCCTCCGAAGCCAAGGTCGAGCCTGTCTTCCGTGGCCGAGGCCGAGTCCGAGCCCCTGGGTCGGGCGAGGCGGAGGTCGTTCGGCAGAGGCCAGGGCGGAGTCCGAGCCCTGGGGTCGGGCGAAGCGGAGTTCGTCGCCTTCTGGGGCTGAGCCCGAGTCCGAGCCCTGGGGTCGGGCGGAGCGGAGTTCGCCGTCTTCCGGGACTTAGCCCGAGTCCGAGCCCTGGGGTCGGGCGGAGCAGAGTTCGCCGTCTTCCGGGACTTAGCCCGAGTCCGAGCCCTGGGGTCGGGCGGAGCGGAGTTCGCCGTCTTCCGGGACTTAGCCCGAGTCCGAGCCCTGGGGTCGGGCGGAGCGGAGCTTCCTATGGTGCCTTTGGCAGGACCTGACTGCCTGTCAGTCTCACTCTGTCAAGTGGCACTGCAGTCGGAGTGGCGCAGGCGGCGCTGTCCCTCTATCAGGCCGGTCAGTGAAGCGGCGAAGTGACGGCGGTCACTTCGGCTCTGCCGGGGGGGCGTGCGTCAGGATAAAGGTGTCAGACCACCTTTGCGTTAAATGCTCCTGCGATTCGGTCGGTCGGTGCGGCGATTTAGTCAGGGTTGCTTCTTAGCGAAGGCAGGGCCTCGGGCGAGCCGGAGATGTGTCCGCCATTGGAGGGGGGCCTCGGGCGAGACGGAAATCCTCCGGGGTCGGCTGCCCTTGTCCGAGGCTAGGCTCGGGCGAGGCAGGATCGAGTCGCTCGAATGGACTGATCCCTGACTTAATCGCACCCATCAGGCCTTTGCAACTTTATGCTGATGGGGGTTACCAGCTGAGAATTAGGAGCCTTGAGGGTACCCCTAATTATGGTCCCCGACAGCACTGATAATCCTGTTGTTATAAATGAACAAATTCATAAAAATGTCCAAGCTACTACTGTTTTGCTAGCATCTCTTTGCAGGGATGAGTACAATAAAGTGAGTGGCTTGGACAACGCCAAACAAATCTGGGACACCCTCAAGATATCACATGAGGGAAATGATGCCACCATGATCACCAAGATGGAACTGGTGGAGGGCGAGCTATGGAGGTTCGCGATGATCAGGGGAGAGGAGCCAACACAAACCTACAACAGGCTCAAGACCCTGGTCAACAAAATCCGAAGCTAAGGAAGCACAAGATGGACAGATCATGATGTCGTCCGACTCATGCTCAGGTCATTTACCGTTATTGACCCCCATCTTGTTAACCTTATTTGTGAAAATCCCAGGTACACCAAAATGACGCCCAAGGAGATCCTTGGAAAATTCGTGAGCGGACGCATGATGGTGAAGGAAGCGCGATACATGGACGATGCGCTAAATGGTCCACTATCCATCTACGAGCCACAGCCCGTTGCTCTCAAAGCAACTAGCGGCAAGGAGGCGCTACCAAGCAAGGTAGCACAAGTGGAGGCTGCTGGGCTTAATGAGGATGAGATGGCGCTTATCATCAAGCGTTTCAAGACCACGCTCAAAGGACGCAAAGAGTACCCCAACAAGAATAAAACAAGGGGAAAGCGCTCGTGCTTCAAATGCGGTAAGACTGGTCACTTTATTGCTCAATGTCCCGATAATTAAAATGACCAGGCACAAGAAAGACATGGGAAGAAGGAGGAGAAGAAGAATTATAGGAAGGTGAAGGGCGAGGCACATCTTGGAAAAGGATGGGATTCTGACTGCTCTTCATCTGACTCCGACGATGAAGGACTGGTTGCCTCGGCATTCGACAAGTCTTCACTCTTCCCCAACGAACGTCATACATGTCTTATGGCTAAGGAGAAGAAGGTACGTATTCGAGATACTCCTAAGTACTCTTCTTCTAGTGATGAGGAATCTTTTGATGATGAAGTAGATTACTCTGAATTGTTTAAGGGTTTAGATAGAGCTAAGTTAGAGAAAATTAATGAATTAATCGATGCTATTAATGAAAAAGATAGACTGCTAGAAAAGCAAGAGGACATATTATATGAGGAACATGACAAGGTTGTTAGTGTTCAAAAATCCCTTGCTTTAGAAATTAAAAGAAATGAAATGCTATCCTCTGAGTTGTCTGCTTGCCATGAATCTGTCTCTAGTCTAAAGGAGATAAATGATGAATTAAATGCCAAACTAGAGAAAGCAAATGCAACTAGTTCATGTGTAGAACATGTAGTTATTTGCAATAGGTGTAAATATGTTAATTTTGATGAACATGCTATCACCATTGCTAAATTAAACAATGAAGTTGCAAGTCTTAATGCTCAACTTAAGACTTGCAAAGATGATTTTGATAAATTAAAATTTGCTAGGGATGCCTACACTGTTGGTAGACACCCCTCAATTAAGGATGGACTTGGTTTTCAAAAGGAAACCAAGAACTTAACAAGCCAAAGGACCTCCGATCTCAAAGGGAAAGGGAAGGCTCCTATGGCAAGTAGCTCACATGATAAAAAGAAACATGCCTATCTTTACACTCATGTTAAGAAAGGTTCTCATTATAATCATAGTTATGATCGTGC
Organism: Zea mays; assembly: GCF_902167145.1. Classification (NCBI taxonomy): domain Eukaryota; kingdom Viridiplantae; phylum Streptophyta; class Magnoliopsida; order Poales; family Poaceae; genus Zea; species Zea mays. Next base: position 66,217,948 of record NC_050096.1, on the reverse strand, counting down.
TGCTCATAATGGTTCACATGCTATGTTTGCTTCTAGTTCTGTTTTTATTCATGGTAGAAGTAGGCCTAGGAGAAATTATGCTACTTCTCATACTTCAAGGAAAGTTTGCAATTGACCTACTACTATTTATCATGCTTGCAATACTTCTTTTGTACTTTCATGTAAGAATGCAAAAGTTGTAGCTAGAAAATTGGGATCCAAATGCAAGGGAGACAAGACTTGTATTTGGGTTCCAAAAGTTATTGTGACTAACCTTGTAGGACCCAACAAGAGTTGGGTACATAAAACCCAAGCTTAAATTGCCTTGCAGGTTTATGCATCCGGGGGCTCAAGCTGGATTATCGACAACGGATGCACGAACCACATGACGGAGGAAAAGAAAATGTTCACCTCCTACGTCAAGAACAAGGATTCCTAGGATTCGATCATGTTTGGAGATGGGAACCAAGGCAAGGTCAAGGGATTGGGAAAGATAGCCATCACATTCGAGCATTCTATCTCTAATGTGTTTTTAGTTGAATCGCTCGGGTACAACTTATTGTCTGTGAGTCAACTATGTAACATGGGTTATAATTGTTTATTCACAAATATTGATGTATCTGTCTTTAGAAGAAGTGATGGTTCATTAGCTTTTAAGGGTGTATTAGACAGCAAGCTCTATTTAATTGATTTTTTGAAAGAGAATGTCGATCTAGATGCATGCTTAATGGCTAAGACTAATATGGGCTGGTTGTGGCATCACCGTCTAGCACATGTTGGGATGAAGAACCTTCATAAGCTTCTAAAGGGAGATCATGTGTTAGGACTAACCGATGTCTGTTTTGAGAAAGACAGACCTTGTGCAGCATGTCAGGCAGGGAAACAGGTGGGAAGCACTCATCATAACAAGAATGTGATGATGACATTAAGACCACTGGAGCTTCTTCATATGGATCTCTTCGGACCCGTTGCCTACCTCAGCATCAGGGGACGTAAGTATGGTCTTGTAATTGTTAATGATGTTTCCCGCTTCACTTGGGTATTCTTTTTAAAGGATAAGTCAGAAACCCAAGGGACTCTAAAATGCTTCTTAAGGAGAGATCAAAATGAGTTTGAGCTTAAGGTGAAGAAGATAAGAAGCGACAATGGGTCCGAGTTCAAAAATCTTCAATTCGAAGAGTTTCTTGAGGAGGAAGGAATCAAGCACGAGTTCTCTGCTCCCTACACACCACAGCAAAATGGTGTGGTAGAGAGGAAGAACAGGACGCTAATCGACATGGCAAGAACAATGCTTGGAGAATACAAGACGCCTGAGCGGTTTTGGTCAGAAGATGTGAACACAGCCTGCCACACCATAAACCGGCTCTATCTGCATCTGAAAGGGAAATATGCCCTTGGGCCATCTTTAAGTATTTTGGTGATCAAGTGCCAACACAAATGGTTTAAGTATGAAACTATGCCCAATGGTGGAAGAAGTGCAAATCAACACAAAGGTATGATTCTAGACTTAGTACATTGGTTTTTGTGTACTAACATATTTGTCTAAGTGCTAGAATCAGAGAAAAGACAAAAGGAAAAAAGGACTTGGCTGTGCAGCCAAGACTCTGCGCAGTCTAGGTGCACCGGACTGTCCGGTGGTGCACCGGACAGTGTCCAATGCGCCTGGCTGGCTTTGGTCAAACTGGCCGCTCTCAGGATTTCGTCGGCGACGTACGGCTAAAAATCACCGGACTGTCCGGTGAGCCAACGGTCGGTCGCGCAATCCGCGCGTGACGCGTGGCCGAGCCAACGGTCTGATGGGGGCACCGCGGACTGTCCGGTGTGCACCGGACAATGTCCGGTGCTCCAACGGCTCCAAATCTTCAACGGTCGGATGCGCCAGAATAGGAAAGCAATCCGCACCGGACAGTGTCCAGTGGTGCACCGGACTGTCCGCTGCGCCACCCGACAGAAGGAAAGAATTGCCTTCCTGGTTTGGTCTCAACGACTCCTAGCTGCCTTGGGGCTATAAAAGGGACCCCTAGGCGCATGGAGGAGGACACCAAGCATACTTTGAGCATTCTTAGTCATTCACACTCCGTCTTTGCGCACTCGATTGTCATTCTTAGTGATTTGAGCTTCGTTCTAGTAGTGAACTTTGTGCTATTCATTTGAGCTCAAGTCTTGGCTGTGTGTGTGCGTATTGCTGTGGATTTGTGTGTGTTGCTTCCCTCTCTTACTCTAGTTCTTTCACTTTGATCCTTATTGTAAGGGCGAGAGACTCCAAGTTGTGGAGATTCCTCGCAAACGGGAAAGAGTAAAGAAAAAGAACACCGTGGTATTCAAGTTGATCATTGGATCACTTGAGAGGAGTTGAGTGCAACTCTCGTCCATTGGGACGCCACAACGTGGAATAGGCAAGTGTTGTACTTGGCCGAACCACGGGATAAATTATCGTGTCTTGTGTGCTTGTTTTTCACTGTGACCATTGTGTTTCACACGAGCTTAGTCCTTAGCCACGCGATTTAAATTGTGCTAACACTTAACCAAGTTTTGTGGCTTTAAGTTTTAAGTTTTTACAGGATCACCTATTCACCCCCCTCTAGGTGCTCTCAATTGGTATCAAAGACGTTCTCTTCACGAAAGGGACTAATCGCCCGAAGAGATGGATCCTAAGGGAAAGGGGATGGTGATCAACGACAAGGAGAAGGAATCCTTCATCAATGAGCCAAAAGACGACAAGCCCACTGACTCGGGCTCAAGTCAAAAGAAGAAGGATGGAAAGAAGAAGAGGCGCATCAAGAAGATTGTCTACTACGACAGCGACGAATCTTCCTCTTCTCAAAAGGACGACGAATACGATGAGAAAAAGAAAACGGTTAACTCGAACTTTTCTTTCGATTATTCTCGTATTCCGCATAATTCCAATGTTCATTTGCTTTCCATTCCACTTGGTAAACCTCCACACTTTGATGGAGAGGACTACAGATTTTGGAGTCACAAAATGCATAGTCATTTGTTCTCTCTTCATCCAAGTATATGGGAGATAGTAGAAAATGGAATGCAATTTGATAGTTCGGATAATTCTATGTTTATCAATGAACAAATCCATAAAAATGCATAAGCTACTACTGTTCTATTAGCATCCTTGTGCAGGGAAGAATACAATAAGGTGAGCGGCTTGGATAACGCCAAGAAGATCTAGGACACCCTCAAGATCTCGCATGAGGGGAACGATGCCACCATGCTCACCAAGATGGAGTTGGTGGAAGGCGAACTAGGAAGGTTCGTGATGATCAGGGGAGAGGAGCCAACTCAAACGTACAATAGGCTCAAGACCCTGGTCAACAAGATAAGAAGCTATGGGAGCACGAGATGGACGGACCACGACGTCGTCCGACTTATGCTAAGGTCCTTCACTGTCCTTGATCCTCATCTTGTAAACTCTATTCGTGAGAATCCTAGGTACATCAAGATGACGCCCGAGGAAATACTCGGAAAGTTCGTAAGCGGGCGAATGATGATCAAGGATGCAAGATATGTTGATGACGCATTGAATGGCCCAATGCCGATCTACGAGCCTCAAACTGTTGCTCTCAAAGCAACAAGTAGCAGGGAGGCGCTACCTAGCAAGGTGGCACAAGTTGAGGCGGCTGGGCTAAATGAGGACGAAATGGTTCTCATCATCAAGCGCTTCAAGACGGCGCTCAAAGGTCGCAAGGAGCATCCCAACAAGAGCAAGACGAAGGGAAAGCGCTCCTGCTTCAAGTGTGGTAAGATTGGTCACTTTATTGCTAATTGTCCCGATAATGATAGTGACCAGGAACAAGGAAAGAGCGGAAAATGGGAAAATAAGAAGACCTACAAAAAGACGAAGGGCGAGGCACACCTTGGAAAGGAGTGAGATTCGGATTGCTCCTCGTCCGACTCCGACAACGAAGGACTCGCCGCCTCAGCCTTCAACAAGTCGGCTCTCTTCCCCAACGAGCATCACACCTGCCTCATGGCAAAGGAGAAGAAGGTAAGTACTCGAAGTACCATTACGTATGCTTCTTCATGTGATGATGAGTCTAGTGATGATGAAGTAGACTACGCTAGTTTATTCAAAGGTTTAGATAGAACTAAAATTGATAAGATCAATGAATTAATTGATGCTTTGAATGAGAAGAATAGATTGTTAGAGAAGCAAGAGGATCTTTTATATGAAGAGCATGACAAATTTGTTAGTGCGCAAAATTCTCCTGCTTTAGAGGTTAAAAGAAATGAAATGCTTTCATGTGAGTTATCTACACGCCATGAATCTATTTCTAGCTTAAAGAGTATTAATGATGATTTAAATACTAAGTTAGAAATAGCTAATAAATCAAGCTCTTGTGTAGAACATGTTGTGATTTGCAATAGGTGTAAGGATTTTAATGTTGATGCTTGTAGTGAGCACTTAATTTCCATTTCCAAGTTAAATGATGAAGTGGCTAGTCTTAATGCCCAACTTAAGACTAGCAAGAATGAATTTGACAAACTAAAATTTGCAAGGGATGCCTACACTATTGGTAGACACCCCTCTATTAAGGATGGGCTTGGTTTTCAAAGGGAAGCCAAGAACTTAACAAGTCATAAGGCTCCCATCTCCGCCAAGGGAAAAGGGAAGGCCTCTATGGCAAATAGTAGTCAAAAGAACCATGCTTTTATGTATCATGATAGGAAGTTTTCTAGAAATGTTCATCATGATAGGAGTTACAATGCTTGTGACTCTCATGCCATGGTTGCGTCAAGTTCCAATTTTAATGGTAGGCCTAGGAGAAATTTTGTGTCTCATGCTCCTAGGAAAGTGTTTTATGAATCTACCACTATGTTTCATGCTTGCAATGCTAAGTTTGTTCTTTCATGTAAAAATGAAAAAGTAATTGCTAAAAAGGTAGGGGGCAAATGCAAGGGAGACAAGACTTGCATTTGGGTCCCTAAGGCTATTGTTACTAACCTTGTAGGACCCAACAAGAGTTGGGTACCTAAAACCCAAGCCTAATTTGCCTTGCAGGTTTATGCATCCGGGGGCTCAAGCTCGATTATCGACAGCGGATGCACAAACCACATGACGGGGGAGAAGAAGATGTTCACCTCCTACGTCAAGAACAAAGATTCCCAAGATTCAATCATATTCGGTGACGGGAATCAAGGCAAGGTTAAAGGACTAGGAAAGATTGCTATTTCATCCGAGCACTCCATTTCTAATGTGTTTTTAGTTGAGTCGCTCGGGTATAACTTGTTGTCCGTTAGTCAACTTTGTAATATGGGTATAATTGCTTATTCACAAATGTAGATGTGTCTGTCTTCAGAAGGAGTGATGGTTCATTAGCTTTTAAGGGTGTACTAGACGACAAACTCTATTTAGTTGATTTTGCAAAAGAGGAGGCCGGTCTAGATGCATGCTTAATTGCTAAGACTAGCATGGGCTGGTTGTGGCATCGCCGTCTAGCACATGTGGGGATGAAGAACCTTCACAAACTTCTAAAGGGAGAACATGTGTTAGGTCTAACAAATGTGACTTTCAAAAAAGATAGACCTTGTGCAGCTTGTCAAGCAGGTAAACAAGTGGGAAATGCTCATCACAGCAAGAACGTGATGACCACATCAAGACCCCTGGAGCTGCTGCATATGGACCTCTTCAGACCCGTCGCCTACCTCAGCATCGGGGGAAGTAAGTATGGTCTTGTTATAGTTGATGACATTTCCCGCTTCACTTGGGTATTCTTTTTGCAGGATAAATCTGAAACCCAAGGGACCCTCAAGCGCTTCCTACGGAGAGCTCAAAATGAATTTGAGCTCAAGGTGAAGAAGATAAGGAGCGACAACGGGTCCGAGTTCAAGAACCTTCAAGTGGAGGAGTACCTTGAGGAGGAAGGAATCAAGCACGAGTTCTCCGCTCCCTACACGCCACAAGAAAACGGTGTGGTAGAGAGGAAGAACATGACGCTGCTAGACATGGCGAGGACGATGCTTGGTGAATTCAAGACGCCCGAACGGTTTTGGACGGAAGCTGTGAACGCGGCTTGCCACGCTATAAACCGGGTCTACCTTCATCGCCTCCTCAAGAAGACTTCGTATGAGCTTCTAACCGGTAACAAACCCAACGTTTCATACTTTCTTGTATTTGGGAGTAAATGTTATATTCTAGTGAAGAAAGGTAGAAATTCTAAGTTTGCTCCCGAAGCTGTAGAAGGGTTTTTGTTAGGTTATGACTCAAATACAAAGGCGTATAGAGTCTTCAACAAATCATCGGGTTTGGTTGAAGTCTCTAGCGACGTTGTATTTGATGAGACTAATGGCTCTCCAAGAGAGCAAGTTGATCTTAATGATGTAGATGAATATGATGTTCCAACGGACGCAATTCGCACCATGGCGATTGGAGATGTGCGACCACAGGAACACCAAGAGCAAGATCAACCTTCTTCCTCAACAATGGTGCACCCCCCAACTCAAGACGATGAACAGGTTCATCAAGAAGAGGCGTATGATCAAGGGGGAGCACAAGATAATGATGTTATGGAGGAAGAAGCGCCACAGGCCCCTCCAACTCAAGTCCGAGCGATGATTCAAAGGAATCATCCCGTCGACCAAATATTGGGTGATATAAGCAAGGGAGTAACTACTCGCTCTAGATTAGTTAATTTTTGTGAGCATTACTCTTTTGTCTCTTCTATTGAGCCTTTCAGGGTAGAAGAGGCCTTGCTAGATCCGGACTGGGTGTTGGCCATGCAGGAAGAGCTTAACAACTTCAAGCGAAATGAAGTTTGGACACTGGTGCCACGTCCCAAGCAAAACGTTGTGGGAACCAAGTGGGTTTTTCGCAACAAACAGGACGAGCACGGGGTGGTGACAAGAAACAAGGCGAGACTTGTGGCAAAAGGTTATGCCCAAGTCACAGGTTTGGACTTTGAGGAGACTTTTGCTCCTGTGGCTAGGCTAGAGTCAATTCGTATTTTGTTAGCCTATGCCGCTCACCATTCTTTCAGGTTGTTCCAAATGGATGTAAAGAGCGCTTTCCTCAACGTGCCAATTAAGGAGGAGGTGTACGTAGAGCAACCCCCTGGCTTTGAGGATGAACGGTACCCCGACCACGTGTGTAAGCTCTCTAAGGCGCTCTATGGACTTAAGCAAGCCCCAAGAGCATGGTATGAATACCTTAGAGACTTTCTAATTGCTAATGCTTTCAAGGTTGGGAAGGCCGATCCAACTTTATTCACTAAGACTTGTGATGGTGACTTATTTGTGTGCCAAATTTATGTCGATGACATAATATTTGGTTCTACTAACCAAAAGTCTTGTGAAGAGTTTAGCAGGGTGATGACTCAAAAGTTTGAGATGTCGATGATGGGCGAGTTGAACTACTTCCTTGGGTTCCAAGTGAAGCAACTCAAGGACGACACCTTCATCTCCCAAACAAAGTACACGCAAGACTTGATCAAGCGGTTTGGGATGAAGGATGCCAAGCCCGCAAAGACTCCAATGGGAACCGACGGACACGTCGACCTCAACAAAGGAGGTAAGTCCGTTGATCAAAAGGCATACCGGTCTATGATAGGTTCCTTGCTTTACTTATGTGCTAGTAGACCGGATATTATGCTAAGCGTATGCATGTGTGCTAGATTTCAATCCGACCCAAGGGAGTGTCACCTTGTGGCCGTTAAGCGAATTCTTAGATATTTAGTTGCTACGCCTTGCTTCGGGATCTGGTATCCAAAGGGGTCAACCTTTGACTTGATTGGATACTCAGACTCCGATTATGCTGGATGCAAGGTTGATAGGAAGAGTACATCAGGGACGTGACAATTCTTAGGAAGGTCCCTGGTGTCTTGGAGTTCTAAGAAACAAACTTCTGTTGCCCTATCCACCACTGAGGCCGAGTATGTTGCCGCAGGACAGTGTTGCGCGCAACTACTTTGGATGAGGCAAACCCTCTGGTACTTTGGCTACAATCTGAGCAAAGTCCCACTCCTATGTGATAGTGAGAGTGCAATCTGCATGGCGGATAATCCTGTTGAAAACAGCCGCACTAAGCACATAGACATCCGGCATCACTTTTTGAGAGACCACCAGCAAAAGGGAGATATCGAAGTGTTTTATGTTAGCACCGAGAACCAGCTAGCCGATATCTTTACCAAGCCTCTAGATGAGAAGACCTTTTGCAGGCTGCGTAGTGAGCTAAATGTCTTAGATTCGCGGAACTTGGATTGATTTATAGCATACATGTGTTTTATGCCTTTGATCATGTTCTTTTATGCATTTTTGTTGCTTAATTATGGTGATCAAGTTGTACAAAGCAATCCCCGGACCTCAAAAGTCCATGTGTGAGTGATGCACATATTTAGGGGGAGATGTGTTACAACTTGATCCTTTGAGACTAACCATGTGCTTGAGTTCTCTTAAATTAGTCTCAAAGGTGTATTGAAAGGGAAAGGTGGACTTGGACCATGAAAGACTTCCACTGCACTCCGATGAGAGGGTAACTTACTCCAAGTTCATCTCCATGCTCTAATTGCCTTTTGCTCTTAATTGACAATTTCGGTGAGGCAATGAGGTTAAAAGGGCCAAAAATGATCCTGTTTTGGTGTTTGATGCCAAAGGGGGAGAAAATAAGGCTAAAGCAAATGGATCAGCTACCACTTGAGAATTTTTTAAAATAGTAGAGTTAGAGCTTTTGTTTTGTCAAATTACTCTTAGTGTCTCTTATTGTCAAAAATTGGTCTCCTGTGGGGAGAATGTTTGATTATGGGAAAAGGGGGAGTTTTTGAATATTTGATCAATTTCTCTTGGAATACCTCTCTTTATGTCTCAACAAGTGTGTTTGACTTAGAGATAGAAAATTGAGTTTGATTTGCAAAAACAAACCAAGTGGTGGCAAAGGATGATCTAAATATGCCAAATTTGAATCAAAACAAATCTTGTTCTCATTTGCATTGATATTGCACTTCTATGTGCTGCTTTATGTTGTGTTGGCATAAATCACCAAAAAGGGGGAGATTGAAAGGGAAATATGCCCTTGGGCCATCTCTAAGTATTTTGGTGATCAAGTGCCAACACAAATGGATTAAGTATGAAACTATGCCCAATGGTGGAAGAAGTGCAAATCAACACAAAGGTATGATTCTAGACTTAGTACATTGGTTTTTGTGTACTAACATATTTGTCTAAGTGCTAGAATCGGAGAAAAGACAAAAGGAAAAAAGGACTTGGCTGTGCAGCCAAGACTCTGCGCAGTCTGGGTGCACCGGACTGTCCGGTGCGCCAGGCTGGCTTTGGTCAAACTGGCCGCTCTCGGGATTTCGTCGGCGGCGTACGGCTAAAAATCACCGGACTGTCCGGTGGTGCACCGGACTGTCCGGTGAGCCAACGGTCGGCCGCGCAATCCGCGCGTGACGCGTGGCCGAGCCAACGGTCTGATGGGGGCACCGGACAGTGTACGGTGCACCAACGGCTCCAAATCTTCAACGGTCGGCTGCGCCAGAATATGAAAGCAATCTGCACCGGACAGTGTCCGGTGCGCCACCCGACAGAAGGCAAGAATTGCCTTCCTGGATTGCTCTCAACGGCTCCTAGCTGCCTTAGGGCTATAAAAGGGACCCCTAGGCGCATGGAGGAGGACACCAAGCATACTTTGAGCATTCTTAGTCATTCACACTCCGTCTTTGCGCACTCGATTGACATTCTTAGTGATTTGAGCTTCGTTCTAGTGGTGAACTTTGTGCTATTCATTTGAGCTCAAGTCTTGGATGTGTGTGTGCGTATTGTTGTGGATTTGTGTGTGTTGCTTCCCTCTTTTACTCTAGTGCTTTCACTTTGATCCTTATTGTAAGGGCGAGAGACTCCAAGTTGTGGAGATTCCTCGCAAACGGGAAAGAGTAAAGAAAAAGAACACTGTGGTATTCAAGTTGATCATTGGATCACTTGAAAGGAGTTGAGTGCAAATCTCGTCCATTGGGACGCCACAACGTGGAATAGGCAAGTGTTGTACTTGGCCGAACCACGGGATAAAATATCGTGTCTTGTGTGCTTGTTTTTCACTGTGACCATTGTGTTTCACACGAGCTTAGTCCTTAGCCACGTGATTTAAATTGTGCTAACACTTAACCAAGTTTTGTGGCTTTAAGTTTTAAGTTTTTACAGGATCACCTATTCACCCCCCCTCTAGGTGCTCTCAGCATCGCCTCCTCAAGAAGACCTCCTACGAACTCCTTACTGGTAACAAACCCTATGTCTTTTACTTTCGTGTATTTGGGAGCAAATGCTACATTCTGGTGAAGAAAGGTAGACATTCTAAATTTGCTCCCAAGGGTGTAGAAGGGTTTTTACTAGGATATGACGCCAATACAAAGGCGTATAGGGTCTTCAACAAATCATCGGGATTATTTGAAGTCTCTAGCGACGTTGTATTTGATGAGACTAATGGCTCTCCAAGAGATCAAGTTGATCTTGATGATATAGATGAAGATGAAGTTCCGACGGCCGCAATGCGCACAATGGCGATAGGTGATGTGCGACCACAGGAAATACATGAACAAGATCAGCCTTCTTCCTCGACACTGATGCATCCCCCAACTCAAGATGATGGACAGGTACCCCAAGAAAAGGAGCGTGACAAGAAGAACATGTTATGGAGGAAGAAGCACCATGGGCCCCTCCAACTCAAGTCCGGGCGTTAATCCAAAGACATCACCCCGTCGACCAGATTTTGGGTGACATCAGCAAGGGAGTAACCACTCGCTCACGATTAGCTACTTTTTGTGAGCATTACTTGTTTATCTCTTCTATTGAGCCTTTCAGGGTAGAAGAGGCCTTGCAGGATCCGGACTGGGTGTTAGCCAGGCAGGAAGAGCTCAACAACTTCAAAAGAAATGAAGTCTGGAGCCTGGTGCCACGTCCAAAGCAAAACGTTGTGGGAACCAAGTGGGTGTTCCGCAACAAGAAAGACGAGCACGGGGTGGTGACAAGAAACAAGGCTCGACTTGTGGTAAAAGGTTATGCCTAAGTCGCATGTTTGGATTTTGAGGAGACTTTTGCTCCTGTGGCTAGGCTAGAGTCAATTTGAATTTTATTAGCCTATGCCGCTCACCACTCCTTTAGGCTGTTTTAAATGGATGTGAAGAGCGCTTTCCTCAATGGGCCAATCAAGGAGGAGGTATACGTGGAACAACCCCCTGGATTTAAGGATGACATGTATCCCGACCATGTATATAAGCTCTCTACGGCACTCTATGGACTTAAGCCAGCCCCAAGAGCATGGTATGAATGCCTTAGAGATTTCTTAATTGCTAATGCTTTCAAGGTTGGGAAAGCTGATCCCACTCTCTTTACAAAGACTTGTGATGGAGATCGTTTTGTTTGCCAAATTTATGTCGATGACATAATATTTGGCTCTACTAATCAAAAGCCTTGTCAGGAGTTTAGCAGGGTGATGATGCAAAAGTTCGAGATGTCGATGATGGGCGAGTTGACCTACTTCCTTGGATTCCAAGTGAAGCAACTCAAGGACGACACTTTCATCTCTCAAACGAAGTACACTCAAGATCTTCTCAAGAGGTTTGGGATGAAGGACGCCAAGCCTGGGAAAACATCGATGGGAACTGACGGGCATCTCGACCTCAACAAAGGAGGTAAGTCTGTTGATCAAAAGGCATACCGGTCAATGATAGGTTCATTACTTTATCTTTGTGCTAGTAGACCGGACATTATGCTTAGTGTATGCATGTGTGCTAGATTTCAATCCGACCCCAAGGAATGTCACCTTGTGGCCGTTAAGCGAATTCTTAGGTATTTAGTCTCTACGCCTTGCTTCGGAATCTGGTATCCAAAGGGGTCTACCTTTGACTTAATTGGATACGTAGACGCCGATTATGCCGGGTGCAAGGTTGATAGGAAGAGCACATCAGGGACGTGCCAATTTCTAGGAAGGTCTCTGGTGTCCTGGAGTTCCAAGAAACAAACATCAATTGCCCTATCCACCGCTGAGGCCGAGTATGTTGCCGCAGGACAGTGTTGCGCGCAACTACTTTGGATGAGGCAAACCCTCCAGAACTTTGGCTACAATCTGAGCAAAGTCTCACTCCTATGTGACAATGAGAGTGCAATCCGCTTGGTGGATAATCCTGTTGAACACAGCCGCACTAAGCACATAGACATCCGACATCACTTCTTGAGAGACCACTAGCAAAAGGGAGATATTGATATTTATCATATTAGCACCGAGAACCAGCTAGCCGATATCTTCACCAAGTTGTTGGATGAGAAAACATTTTGTAGGTTGTGAAGTGAGCTAAATGTTTTAGATTCGCGTAACTTGGATTGATCTATAACATACATGTAGTCTATGCCTTTGATCATGTTACTTTGAGCATTTACATTATTCGTTGTATATTTATGGTGCTCAAGTTGTACAAGTCATCCCCGGACCTCACAAGTCCGTATGCACACGATGCACATATTTAGGGGGAGATGTGCCACAACTTGACCCTTTTGAGACTAACTTGTTTGGTTGAGTACACTTGATGTAGTCTCAAAGGTACATTGAAAGGGAAAGTGAACTTGGAAGACTAAAAGACTTCCACTGCACTCCGATATTAGTGTATTTAATTCCAAGTTCATACTTGTGTTCTCATTGCCTTTTTGCTCGTAATTGACATTTTGGTGAGGCAATGGGGTTAAAGGGCCAAGAATGATCTCGTTTTGGTGCTTAATGCCAAAGGGGGAGAAATTAAGGCCAAAGCAAAATGGATCAGCCAACCACTTGTGAATTTTGAAAATAGAGAAGTTAGAATTTGTTTTTTTGTCAAAATTCTCTTATTGCAAAATTTGGTCTCTTATGGGGAAGAATTTTGATTATGGGAAAAAGAGGGAGTTTTTGGCACTTGATCAATTTTACTCTTGGAATATCTCTCGATTTTCCCAAGCAAGTGTGTTTGACTTAGAGATAGGAAAAAGAATTTGATTTGCAAAAACAAACCAAGTGGTGGCAAAGAGTGATCCAAATATGCCAAATCTTAAGTAAAAAGGGAATTGGTCTTCATTTGCGTTGATGGTACACTTCTTTTATTGCTTTTTGATGTGTTAGCATAAATCACCAAAAAGGGGGAGATTGAAAGGGAAATGTGCCCTTGGGCCATTTCTATAAGTATTTTGGTGATTAGATGTCCAACACATATTGAGTGAGTTCTTATGTGCCAAATGAATAAAGAGTGTGAAATCAAGAGCAAGGTATGTTTCTAGACTTAGTGAATTGTTTTTGTATACTAACATGGTTATCTAAGTGCTAGAAACAGTGCCAAGAAAAGAAGATTCGAATTGGAGAAGAGTTGGCAAAGTTTAGCCAAAACCAGCTCTGGCCTAGCACACCGGACCGGACAGTGTCCGGTGCCCCAGGCTGGCTCGGCGTCAACTGGCCGCTCTCGGGAAAAGAGAGAGGCGACGTGGCTATAATTCACCAGACTGTCTGGTGAGCCAACGACGTCAGCGGCCAACGGTCGGCCCCGCGATCAACGCGCGACACGTGGTCGCGCCAACGGTCGGTTGGGCACACCAGACTGTCCGGTGGGCACCGGACAGTGTCCGGTGCACCAACCGATCCATAGGACCAACGGTCGGCTGCGCCCCGTATGGAAAGAAATCGAGCACCAGACTGCTACAGTGGCTGTCCGGTGGTGCACCGGACTGTCTGGTGCACCACTCGACAGAAGGCAAGATTTGCCTACCAAATTGATGTCCAACGGCTCCTAGCTGCCTTGGGGCTATAAAAGGGACCCCTAGGCGCATGGAGCAGTACACCAAGCATTCTCTAAGCATTCTAAGACTCCCAGACTCAGCCTCCACGCATTTGATCGATTGTGTTAGTGATTTGAGCTCCGTTTGAGTTATGAACTCCCTGTGCTGTGTTTTGAGCTCAAGTCTTGGCTTGTGTGCGTGGTTGTGCTGCAGATTTGAGTCTTGCGTGTGTTGCTCTCCCATCCTTACTCTTGTGCTTCTTGTGATCAACTTTGTAAGGGCGAGAGGCTCCAACTTGTGGAGATTCCTCCCAAACGGGAAAAGATCTCAAAGGAAAGACCGTGGTATTCAAGTTGATCATCGGATCACTTGAAATGGGTTGAGTGCAACCCTCGTCCATTGGGACGCCACAACGTGGAAGTAGGCAAGTGTTACTTGGTCGAACCATGGGATAAAAATCGCGTGTCTCTTGTGTTGCTCCTCTCTGTGATTGCTTGTGTTCTCAAGAGCTCGCTTCATAAACTTGATTAACTCGCACTAACATCTTTATAATCAAGTTTGTGGCTATTTAGTATTTGATTTTGCAGGATCACCTATTCACCCCCCCCTCTAGGTGCTCTCAACATGCTACCTCGGTCGTCATGGTCACACCATCATCATTTACAACCTCTAAGAATCTCGCATCGCCACATATGGCACACTTCTTCTCATTCATGGTTTGTTTCTAGAAAAGCATATACACTAGTAGAAAAGAGCTCAAAGCCTGCGGCACCCATATATTTTTACAGACGGGTCCGGTTATCCACCGACTGTGCTATTTCTAGTGGCGGTTCCTTAAGAAAACCGCCACTAGAAATCGTATTTCTAGTGGCGGTTCCTTAAGAAAACTGTCAGTAGAAATCCATGATTTGTAGTGGCGGTTTTCTTAAGGAACCGCCAGTAGAAATATGATTTCTAGTGGCGGTTTTCTTAAAGAACCGCCACTACAAATCATTTTTATCCTTAATTTTTCGAGTTTTTCAAACGACCTCGTATGACAAAACCACCAAAATAAAAGTTGTAGATCTCTAAAAGTTATGAAACTTTGTAGTTGACAACTTTTTTATTTGAACTCATTTCGGTTCTCAAAAATTGAATCTAAGTATGTCAAATTTAAAATTCAAATTTTGCAAACTACCTCGGATGAAAAAAGTGTCAAAATAAAAGTTGTAGAACTTCAAAAGTTATTTATCTTTGTAGTTGACAACTTTTTTATTTGAATTCGTTTAGGGTCTCAAATAAGCAATTTATACTCAAATGGTTGTAATATGTGGAGAAAACAACTACAAACTAGACACAAGGCATGTCATAGACGGAGTGGTAGTGGAGGGTACGCGCGAGGGTGAGGTCTACGGTTCGATTACTAACAACCGCGTAGCGCGCGAAAAATGCCGCGACTTGCGGGTGGGGTGGTCCTAATACAAATAAATGTTTTTAATATTTTTAAAATCTGTTTTATGTTTCCTGGAAACGATTTGCACTGGCGGTTTTATTACGTCGACCGCCAGTGAAAATCGATTTTCACTGGCGGTTTTATTACGTCGACCGCCAGTGAAAATCGATTTTCACTGGCGGTCTTCAGTTACCCGCCTGTAAAAATGATGATTTTTACTGGCCCCTAGCACTGGCGGTTACGATAAACGCCACTAAAAATAGGTTTACGACCGCCAGTATAGATCTTCTCTGTACTAGTGATAGTTATTATCACAGACATCATTTTTTGTAGTGCACATCGAGACCTGAGAGCAATTTCTGGGACTGGTACATGTTTTTGGGCACTTTGTAATTCTCCAGAAGTACATCACTGATCAATTTCACAAGTTCCTTGTAAAAGTTTTCTGAGAATGCAAACTTGGACTAAATAGCCATAAGACGAGTCATGAATACAAGGACGATCACTTTTGTGTGCTCGTGCAATGGCTCTTCGAAGGCCTTAATGAGTTCGAAGAACTTCAAAACCTCAAGCATAGGAGGATCCTCAGAATCAAGGAGTTGAGGTGGATTCTCAACATCATCGGGTAGAAGGCCATGCCATACATCGTCAAGCATTTCATCCATCCCATCATAGTCCCCTTCTTCATCTGACTGAACTTTTGATACATTGTGACGAGGTAGGCCTCACCGTGGTGCACCCACACCCCATAGACAACATATAGTTATTCTTACAAAGATATATTGACATAGTCCTCCTATCATGGAAATAAATGTCCCGACACTTGCTACAAGGGAACATAACGTCGGTTCTGATCTCTGACCTACCAAAAGCACGGTCGAGAAAATTGTCGGTCTTAGTAACCCACTCACTAGATAGAGCCCATCTCTTCTTCCAACCTTCATACATCCATCGATCGACGACCCTCTGCCATACTAGAGTGACCAAACCCATCCAAGAAATCACGAACCATCGGTTATTACGAAGAAATAACGCCCATATATCAATAGGAAAGGATAAGTCCTAAATCCACCCAAAAGTGACCAACAAGGCCCGTATTTATGACAAGACATGAGCTCGAGGGAAATTTTGGCAACATAACCCCGCTATAATCCATTTGCACTCCTAAAAATGATGCAACAAAGAACAATGGGGTTATGCTGACGAAATTTTGCTCGAGCTCATGCCTTATCATAAATACGGGCTCTATCGATCACTGTAAGGTTGTCCAATAAAGGGACAATTCTGGTCAACACACCCCATAGAGTTTATGAAGGGACAATTTTAGACAATTTTAGAATTTTTCTGACTGTTTACTTCCGACGACCATCATAGACCATCATAAATAACTATACCTCCGACAATCTCGAGGCTAGCCCTCGAAAATAATAAAGGTCGTTGGATTTTGCATGGTTTTCTCTTGTGGTGGCACCCAATACGGAATAAGGTCTTCTTCGGTATAGCTTCTTTTATCAGCTTGACGAGCTACTTAAAGTTTTTTATACCGAGCAAATCTTTTGCAAATAACTTCACAGATAATAAGCAAATTGTGGTTGCTAGGCTCCTACTACAGCAAATTGTGCACATAGCGCTTAAGAGTCAGGCTAATAATATAGTCGACTATTGACTGAGGATCTTTGCAACCTACCTCTTAGCTCATACATATAGCAGTTAACTCTTTACTATTAATGCATGTCTCATTTGTCTCATAGAGCTTTTTTATTTCTTAGACCATCTCTAACCATTCCCCCACAATTCTCCCCATATTTGTACTTTCTATTATATTTTACTACATCACCATAAAAGATACTCTCCCCACATCTAGGACATCTCCAATCATTCACCCTATCCAGCTCCCCCCTATATACTATAGTTCAGTTATTTGACTTTTTCATCAGTTTCTAAAGTTAAAAAGCCATAGACTATTTGTACTGCCATAATGCACATTTTTAGGTTACTATAATTAAAAGAGGTTAATATCACAAAAATTGAGTAATTAAAGTGTGGGAGAGATTGAAACACACCCATATATGGAGGAGTTTCTCTCCCCCGCGTGGGGTGTGAGGTGGGGTGGACTGTTGGAGGAGTTTGACACCCCAATTGCCACAGGATGTGAGGTGGGGGAGTGCACTAGTACACAGAAGCTCTATAGTGGCGGTTGTAACCTATTTGTACCAGCGTTTTTTAGAACCGTCAATTTTAGGGCCTAGTACAAAAAAAATGTTTTTTTACAAGCGAGTAACTAAGAATCGCAAGTGGAAATCAATTTTCACTGGCGATCGAGGTAATAAAACCGACAATGAAAATCTTTTCCAGGAAGCGTAAAAATGGGTTTTAAAATAGTAAAAAAATATTTTTATTAGAGAGACCTTGCCCGCCCTGTAGAAATATGATTTCTAGTAACGGTTTTTTAAGAAACCGCTACTAAAAATAGTACAGACAGTTGATAAATTAATTCGCCAGTAAAAATTATAGCTCACCGTAGATGTAGAGCTTTTTTACTAGTCATGGTGGGAGATCTAGGAGAAGGTCTTATGTAAGTTTATAGTCTGTTTCTTTTTTTCCTCTCTTCACCTTAGTATTTAATCTTCTTTAGCGGTCTCCAATAATTTATCCATCATATCTTCTATATTATCCTCTATTTCAAACTTCTATCTATAAATAATAAAGTCTATAATACAAAATAGTATTTTACACAAACATATGCACGATGTGTCGAGATAGGCTTACATGCTCTTATTATGCGTGCTCTAGCGGGCTGGGCATTACCTCATAGTCCTTCGTTCGTCTCCGATTGACTTAGGGCTAGTTTGGAAACACCATTTTTCTAAGAGATTTTCATTTTTTCAAGAGAATTAGTTCATTTTTCCTTGGGGCTAGTTTGGAAACTCAAATCCCCTTCGGGGTTGAAGGGGATTAGAGAGAAAATTAGTTCATTTCCACCTTAATCCTCTTCAATCCCGAAGGGGATTTGAGGTTCCCAAATAGCTCTTGGAAAAATAGGAATTCTTTAAGAAACGGTGTTTCCAAACTAGCCTTAATGAACAAATAAATAAAAACTACACTTCGAAATCACTATAGAAGTGATAATATCATCTTCCTTAAAGTTAGGGGGGATTACACTTGATTTTTTTGCAAACATTTATGAATGGACAGGGACAACATGTCAACATCATTTAACAGGCAGACAAGATAAGGTCAAAGACAATATAAAATACATGGTTCCTCTGTTCTAGAAAAAAAGTAAAACTATATTTTTCATTTGCGGTAGAAAATAATCAAAAGAAAGAATATGTTCGATTGTTCGGGGGGTAAATAGATACACGTACGTACAGTACGCATTAGCTAACACGTATGCATCACCTGTCTGTCGTTCTGAACAACCTGCTGCTTCCGTTGTCGTCATGTCCGGTTGACCGGTTCCGCCATGCAGTAGCATGTATATGTACCATCACTTGTACGACTGTACGAAATAGTGCTCGATCGTGAGCGTACTGTACCGTTAGAACATGAGGGTGTCGCCGTCGACGTTGTTGATCCATCCGAACTTGTCCATGTAGGGGTTGGCGAGCCTCTCCGGCGGATAGGCGTGGATGCAGTCGGCCCATGCTCCCCTGTCGTCGGCCATGTCGCCGGTGACCTCCCAGACGCAGCTGTTGCACTTGAACCCGGACCCGAACGTGACCATGAGCACCCTGTCCCCGACCTTGAGCCGGCGCTTGGCCTCCATGTACGACAGCACGTACCACAGGCTGCTCGCCGACGTGTTACCCCACCGGTGCAGCGTCATCCGCGCCGCCTCCACGTCCTCGTCCTCCAGGCCCAGGCTCTGCTTCACCGCCTCGATGACGGCCGTGCCGCCGGGGTGGAGGCAGAAGTGGTCCACCCCGGCCTTGAAGTTGATCTTGGGCGGGGCCGCAGTGTCGCCCTTGTGCTTGCCGGACGACGAGTGCTGCTGCAGGTGCGGGAAGAGCCTCCGGGCGAGGAGGCGCGCGGCGAACCGCGCGAGCTCGGCGACGGGGAGCACGCGCGGCGCGAGGCGGCGCAAGTTGACGGCGAAGGCGCGCACGGCGGCCTTGGGGAGCGCCTTGCTGAGGCTGATCCCGACGCGGCCCTCGGCGTCCTCGCGCTGCTGCGCGCACGTGTGCGCGTCGTCGCTGGCGCCGATGTTGGCGCGCACGAGGCAGCTGAGCTCCATCTTGGCGCGCCCGCGGCGGGCCGGGTCGTTAGTGACCAGCACCGCGGAGCCGCCGCTGCGGAACAGGCAGTTGGCCAGCATCATGGACTTGTCGGTGCCGGAGTACCAGTTGGGCGCGATGGACTCGGACGACACCACGAGCGCCAGCGCGCGGGGGCGCGTCCGCAGCGCGTTCCGGGCCAGGTCCAGCGCGATCAGCCCCGCGCTGCACCCCATCCCCGTGAGGTTGTACGCCGCCACGTCCTCGCGCAGGCCGTAGCGGCGCGCGATCCTGGACGACAGGGACGGCGCCGGGGAGAGCATGGAGACGTTGAAGACGAGCACGTCAACGTCGCGGGGCGCGACGTCGGTCCGGGCGAAGAGCTCGGCGATGGCCTCGTCGAAGAAGGCGTCCATCTCGTCCACCGCGTCCCGCAACGTGGGCGAGTCCTCGCGGCCCTCCAGGATGTTGCGCGGGGCGTAGGTCTCCTCGCCGATGCCGGAGCGGACGATGACGCGGAGGAGGAAGCGGTAGTCTGTCAGCCCCAGCCGCGCGTTGCGCTGGATCACGGCGCCGGCCGCCTCCGTGGACAGCTTGCGGTCTTCGCGGGGCTTGTGGCACACGTAGTCCAGGAGGTAGCACCGCGACTGCCGGCGGCGCGCGGCGGCCATCCAGGCCAGGTAGGCCATGGCGTGCGCAAGGAGGAGCCACGTGAGCAGAGGAAGCAGCTCCATATCGATCAATGGATCTTGCTCGGTCGGTCTGGCACCGTAAGCAGAGGAGCTGAATGCGTGATATATTACTTGCATGCTTATGTTATGCTAGAGCCGGGTGTTTGTGTTTATATAGGCGCCGAGATGAGCTGGGCCTGGCTCGGACCCGCAGCTTGTAGGCTTTCTATACAATTTTTGTTTCCACAAAGACAATTTCGTAGTACTAGAAAATAGGAGTACTACTAAATTTGAGCTGCCAGCCACCAGGCACCAGCTTCCTGCTACTGTTCAGATAGCTGCGCTCATTTATCGTGATTCAGTTAAGAGTTAGATCTGATTAAAGGAGGACCTCCAGCTCCAAATAAAGCAACTTTGACCAACAATTTTTTAATATCTGAAACTAGGCACCTGCAACGCAATGTCTGTTTTGTTTTAAGCAAAAAAAAGTTCTAAATTACTCCCTAAATAATCTCCCTAAAGAAAATAAACTAATGCCCGGTTTAATTTGCTATTTTGCTCTCTTCAACTATTTCAGTTACTCTATTTTAGACTTTCAGGGCATATGTTTCGAGAAGGGGGTTTGAGGGTACTGAGGTGGTTAAAATCCATTACCATTCAATCTCCTCGCTCCCAAACAACCCATGAAGGGCTAAATTCCAGTTGCCATTTAAAAATGAATAGCAAGAGAATTTAGCTCCTTCAATCTCCTTCAAACCTTCACCCAAATGAGCCCTTAACTAGATTTACTCTCTCCAGAAGTGGGGTAGCCAGTCTATCTCTCGTCTGACTCGTGGTCAGACCTGTTCAGAAGTTGGGTCGCGGGTTGTTTCGCATGACCCATATCTAACCCGTGCAGTGTCGGGTCGGATTAGTCCATGCTTCCCTGTTGGACATGCTAGATCGGGTTTTTTCGGGATGGGTTAGGTTTTTTTAGCTTTTGGGTAAAAAATCATTGACTCATGTCTGACCCATAGATTATTGTGGATCAAAAACTATATCCATTGTATTGGTTGTGTCAGATTTTTTTATAAAGGTCAGATCGGATTGATCCGATGAGACGGCCTATAAACAGATCTACTAGTAGTCCTGGCATGTGGGGCGCCACTACGTCGAATGCCACCGCCGACCACATGTCTATCCCGCTTGCCGTCTCCTTGCATCCTCCCTGAGCGAGCCAGCTTATTAACTCGAACGAGAGCTAGCATTTATCATTAAAACAAAGCCTACACTTGTATTAGATGAAATAATAAGCGTACTAATTTGATGTTTAAATGATGTGATATATGAAATTATGAGTATTATTACTCTTTTCTAATGTTAAATTGGTATGAAATTAATTAGCAATTGATTATATTGTTGTATGTACATGCTTTTTTTTGTGCCTCGCGAGCTAAACCAGACAACTCGAGCTTGTAAACGAGCTGAGCCAGCTTATTATCTTAACGAACTAGCTTAAGTTCGGTCGAGCCGAGCTGGCTCGATATCTAGCCCTACTACTGTATCGATGATTGATAAGGATTAGTAAGAAAATTAATATAAGGCCTACGCACGACATGTACGTTGAGGAAGGGACGGCTTGCAATACAACTAGGGTTGGACGAAATACTCGTGACTTGTCAGCTCGCTCGGTTCAGTTCGTTTAAATTTTTTCACGAGTTGAGTTGACATCCTAGCTTGGTTCGTTAACAAACCAGCTTGGTTTGTTAATGAGCCAGGTCGCGAGCTAAACGAGGTATCAAAATTCAACAAAACGAAACTATATGTATATTATTTACGTAATAATTGATAAACAATAATTGATAAATGTTATATGTATGTATGATGTCTATGACCTATGAGTTAAACTAATAATTGATAAACTAAGTTTATGTGTTAAATTGGTCTATATGAATATAACTATGGGTTAAACTGGTAAATATATGTGTGGAATATAAATTGATGAGTGATAAGTTATGTTAATTTTATATTACGTTGATGTGGTCTGTGAAAATATAAGTACAATTAATATTTTCTATTATTAAATTAGTTGAAATTAACTAGAAATTAATTGTTATATATATATTGTTTTTTCTACTCTAACTCGCGAGCTAAACAAATCAGCTCGAACTGAGATGGATATCCTGCCATAAATACAACCGACTTTCGGAAGAAGAGGAACTACCGATCGGGTCGGGGAGACATAGGAGGAAGGGCATGATGAGGATGCCAACGATCAGGACAACATGAGCAGCAATTAAGCACTGATGACCCTCATGAAGACTCGATAAGGGCAGAGATGGCCCACGTTCGTTCCAGCTGCTAAAGAGAAATGGAGTTCTAATCGAGATTACTTTTTTTGTATATACCCTCTGTTCCTCTACATTGCAAATTTAAATGCAAATTTAAAAGATGTTCTGACTTTTTTAAGTAGTTTTTCTACATATAAACGATATATGTAAAAAGGCTAAAACATCTCATGATTTGAAACGAAGAAAACATACACTATTCCATTCGATCATTTAGGAGGAAAGGGTTAGTGTTTGACTATTGAGCACGAGATTTGGCATCTCAATGGCCGAACGGTCTAGTCTTGTGGCCTAGACGTTCTGCGTCACGAATGGTCCAGTGTGTTAGCTCGGATAGTCAACGGATAGATTAATTTAGGTTAGAATCTTTATCCCTTGCAGAGTTATTATGCAGAGTTATCCTAATAACTCGTGATGTTGGATTTCGCTTAAGAAAGGGTCTATACTAGGGGTGAAAACGGGCGGATACGGACGGATATTAGCTCATCCTGTATCCTACCCTAATGTATTTAAAACGGATTCGGGATCGGATACGGATAGTTAGAAACGGGACGGATACGGATACAGGGACCGGATATTTATCCGGGCGGATAAGTGACGGATACGGATATTATTTGATCGGATATCGGATACTTGCCGGATAATGCATTAATTGGTTATCAAAAAATATTCTTGTTCGACCACGAAATTGCAAGTAAATTAATACTAATAAGCATTTAATAGAAGATAATCTCAAGTTCCCACGTAAAAATGGTAAAGTGAAGTATTGATTATGTTGAAACTTGGATACTTAGAGTGATTTCACGTGTAACTCACGCAATAAGTGGAAATAAAATAGAAGAAACGTTGACATCCTGTGGATTTTATGGTCCCATTATTTTTTATGACTATATGTGGCCATATGTTGTACCTTCGTATAATTTCATAGATTCTGAGGCTATTTATACATTATTAATTTCTTTCTACGTAAAATCATCAAAGTATAATTAAAATTCATAAATACATTAGTTTTGATCCAAAATTGCAAAAAGATTACCAAAAACAAATAAACATTCTATTCAAATAAAACCTCAAGTCGCCACATGAAAATGATAAGTGAAATATTAATTATGTTGAAACTTCGATACATAAAATGATTTCACATGTAACTCACGCAATAAGTGGGAGTAGAATTGAAGAAACACCAACATCTTGTGGATTTTATAGTCCAAATGTTTTTGAGAACTATATGTGGATATATGTTGTGTCCCCGTAAAAATTCATGAATTTTTTAGGCTATTTGGTGTATTATTAATTTCTTGTTGTAGAAAATCATCAAAATACAATTAAATTCATAAAAATATTGTAGCGTCGACCGAAAATTGCAAATAAGTTACCAATATTAATAAATAGTTTATAAAAAGATAATCCTAAGTTCCCACATGGATATAATCTTAAGTCCCCACATGAAAATGATAAAGTCTATTATTTTGATATAAATTTAGACATTATTTTAATGATTTTGGCCTAAAGATATGTTTAAACAAAAATGTGATGTACTACAAAGTTATAGATCTCTTCGAGCTCTACAATTTTCATATAAACTTTATCTTCATCCGATTTCATATGTAAAAGTTATGATTTTATAACTATATTATTATGCAGAAAAAGAAAAAACGGGTACCCGAATTCCGGGTACCCGTATCCGACCCGAATATCCGGGTATTTACCGGGTAGTACTCGCTCCGTATCCGACCCGAATCCGAAGCCATACTATCCGGGTATTACCCGTATCCGTCCCGAATCTAAAAAATACCCGTATCCGTATCCGAAAAATGGTCCCGAATCAGTATCCGTATCCGGTACCCGTTTCGGGTACCCTGCCCGTTTTCACCCCTAGTCTATACCTCTCTATATATATAGGCTAGCGTTATTTGTCACCTAGGGTGAAGCTTCACCCGGACTAGTCCTAACACACCCCTCACGCCACCCTGTCCCAGCGTGCACCCAGCCCCACGCGTCCACAGACCCACCACCGCGACCTCTACCCCACGTGCCTAGTCGCCCTGAGACCCACGCAACCACCGACCCACTACCTCGTACATTGCCCCACGCACCAGATCACCCCGAGACCTACGCACGATGGTTATTCAGATTTGTTAGTAATAAATTGAATGTTTCGTCAGTAATAGTTGAACGTTTTGTTATTGAATGTTCCCTCGCACGCGATGGTTATCCAGATCCGTTAGTAATAACTGAACGTTTCATCAGTAATAACAAAATGTTTTATCACTAAATTACTGAATGTTTTGTCAGTAATTGTTCGTTTTGCACTAACAATTACGGTGCATGCTGATTATTACTGAAATTGAGCGACGAATGACTCAAAGAGCACAAATTACTGAAAGTCGCGGGTGGGCGTGCGTGGGAGTCGCGGGTGGGTGCGTGCGGCAGACAGGAGTTGCGCGTGGCTCGTGACCCATTGGTGGACCGGCTGGTTTGTTTGGTTGGTCGTTTAGCTGGTTGATTGGGTCTAGTTGAAGCTTCACCCTAGGCGATATATATAAATATATGAAAGGGTATGTGGACGATTTAAACAAACAACAAGATCTATAAACTGGTATTTGCCTTATTTCCTTACAAATTAGATCTAGGAGTAGTTCTAGCCATTGTTTAGTCATAGTTTTAGTTCCCAACCATAATCTTCACCTAGCTTCGGCTCTACATCGTCTTCAAACGCTTTAGATGGCCTACCGACCCTAATGTAACCCAAGATCCTTCCATGGTGAGGTCGCTCCCGAGAGGCAGGACCTGGGTTCTTCTAGAGCTCTATGTGCCATCATGGATGGTCCAGTGACCTATCACGGACCATCCGGTCACCTACTGTGGACGATCCACCAACCCATAGAGAAATCTCTAAGGTTCTGCACACTGCACTTAGTTCCTAGGGATCGTTAGTATTTGACGCAATAGGTGTCGATAGTTAGTTAGGATAAAGAGCACAAAAGATGACATGAGGCCGGTGGGGCCAGCCAAGAATTAGGTTGTTGTGTACCCTAATGTTATAATGCCTCAACCAATCTTTTGTCAATGTTAAATAACACGATCGTGTTGTTAAGTAGTAACTCTGGGATGTATTTTGAGCCATGTCTGGTTGCCCCTTATGGTTTGTCTGTCTTCTGGAACTATGTTTGGTTGGGAACCCCAAAATCTGTTAATGGGACCACTTCTGGCTGGCTTAATGCAACTTTCATTATGATTGTGCTTGTTTCTAGTACATCTGGTTATTTGTTTGCTTTCTAGATATGTTACACATATGCCATATTGGTTTCTCTGTATAATTTAGTTTATGGATAATACAAACAAGAAGCCTAATTGACCACAAGCGCCATCTTGTCCTCATTAATACTAGCCGCCTCAATTTGTGCCACCTTGTCAGGGAGCACCTCCTTGTTGGTCGTCGCTTTGAGAGCAGCGGGTTGCGGCGCGTAGTGAGGAAGATGTCCATTGGCGATGACGTCTACATACATTACTTCCTTTACCATCATGTGCCCACTCACAAACTTACCAAGAATTTCTTCGGGCGAAATTTTGGTGTACCTGGGTTCACAAATAAGATTTACCAGATGAGGACCAATAACAGTAAATGACCTTAGCATTAGGCGCACGACGTCATGATCTGTCCATCTTTGCTTCCATAGCTTTGAATCTTGTTCACTAGGGTCTTGTGCCTGTTGTAATGTGTCGGTTGGCTCTTCACCCCTCTTTATGCTGAACCTCCCTAGCTCTCCTTCCACCAATTCCATCTTGGTGAACATTGTGATGTCATTCCCCTCACGAATAATCTTAAGGGTATCCCATATCTCCTTGGCGGTGTCCAAGCCACTGACCTTGTGATATTCATCCCTACATAGAGATGGTAGAAGCACAATAGTGGCTTGGGAATTTTTATGAATTTTCTCATGAATATGAATAGCATCATCATATGCATTCCATTTTATATTATGTCCCAAATGCTTGGGTGTAGTGAAATAAATGACTACGCATCTTATGACTCCACAAAGAATAGTCTTCCCCATCAAAGTGTGGGGGCTTGCCAAGTGGAATGGATAACAAATGAGCAGTTGAACCATAAGGAATGTGAGAGTAATTAAAATATGTCTTAGAGTAATTTTATTCGACCGTCTTTTTCTTGGAGTCGATGTCATCGTCCTCCTTTTGTGAAGATGAAGAAGCATCGTTGTCGTAGTACACTATCTTCTTGGTGTGCTTCTTCTTCCCATCCTTCTTGGTCTTGCCGGACCTGGAGTCGACGATCTCTCCTTCCTTATCACCGAAGAGGATCTCCTTCTCCTTCTCGTCAGTCATCTTCCCCTTGCCATTTGGATCCATCTCTTCGGGCGGTTAGTCCCTTGATGAACAGAACGACTCCAATACCAATTGAGAGCACCTAGAGGGGGTGAATAGGTGATCCTACAAAAACTTAACTAAAATCAACAAACTTGGTCTATAGATGGGGTTAGTGAAATCTAAAACCAAGTTCAATTGAGAATAGAAGGAGGATTTCTTCAATTAATTGCTCTCACAAGATGTGAATTGAAACTAGAGCAATAATGAAAGTGAAGTGGAGAGCTAGGAAGAAAAGATCACAGTGAAAGTAAGTAGACAATGAGAAACGGTGATTTATCCCGTGGTTCGGCTTAAGGCCTACCTCCACGTTGTGGCGTCTCAATGGACGAGGGTTGCACTCGACCCCTATCAAATGATTTAGAGATCAACCTTGAGTATCACGGTTGTCTTCCTTATAGTGTATTCCCGTTTGTGATGAATCTCCACAAGTTGGATTCTCACATCTTACAGAATATAATCAAAATTAAGAACAAATATCATATCATATCATATCATATCATATCATGAAACTGGATATACATTGTTTCCTAGACAAATATTGACATGACATTTTGAAGTGCATTGAGAATGATCTTATTATCATATCATACCAGGTCCAGGAGTAATTAATTGATGGAGGGAGACAGTCTGGTAGCGTGGCGGCCACCGGAAACAGGTTAATGCGTATGGTTTTTGGTTGCCCGTTTGGAGATCGCGCGCAGCAGGCGACCATTCCGTCCTTTCTTCGTCCCTTCTTAAATATGTTCCCGGAGTCACGCATGGCCCCCGTGACGCGACGTTAATAATTAGCAGGAGCATGTGCTCGTAGCGTGCACTTCCTTAGCTTGACTACACATGCACGTTGACGTACACCTCGTCTCAAAACTGTTACACTCGAGGGCACGTCGCAGTTATACTATGCAAGCTTACTTATCCACATCTAAGAAGCACGGTCCGCCAAGCACAGCTACGAAACCAGACCGGACCTCGAAGGCCCGCGGGTACGAGCCTAGCACGCTGCGGGCTTTAATAGGTCGGCCCAGGCCCAGCCCAGTAAACAAGAAAAAAATAAGGTCATGCCAGCCTGGACCCGTAAACCTGTCAAAAAAGTGTTTATATATATGTAAGGGATTTTATATATGGCAGATGGATGACGAGCTGGCCCAACGGGCTGCTTTCTCTGCCCGAGCACGTCACACCCTTCCGTAACAGGTTGGCTCGAGCCCGGTAGGAAGCGAGCAGGGTCGGGCTAGTGCCAGGCCAAGACAGTGGGCTTCTGTGCGGGCTATCAAGCTGCGGGCTTTTTATACATGTATACAAATTGGTGGATCTCACGAAACAAGTGACCAAACTATTGAAGGTGCCCCGAGGCATGCGCTAGCTTAGATAATTTTGATAGTAGAGATCCAAGCAAGGGACCAAACTGTTGAAGGTGCCCCGAGACCTGTGCTACCTTGGATAATTTTGATAGTAGAGGTCCAAGCAAGGGTTAGATGGGTCTGTGAGGCTCCCACCACTGATCAAGGCCAAAGGCGCAGCTTCATGGACCCCTTAGGCTGTCTCTAAGGTCGGTGTCAATGGAGGCGGGAGTGCGGGCGACAGGGGGCTATTATCGAGTGTCGGGCGACGAGGCTGGTGAGAGCGAGCGATATCGCCCTGCTCTCGCCCGTGCTGGAGCGCGCGCCTGGGCAAGAGGAGGGCGAGAGGGGGGCAAGAGGCGTTCGTCACATTGGCACAGGCGTGACTGCGGGCGAGAGTGACGAACATGAGCGATGTGGCGGCTTTTTATTGGTCCACATGTGCTAGCCGTTGCAACTAGCCATTTTTGGAGTCAAAAAATTGTGTGCAAAAAATCACAAATTTCATCCTCAATCCCTCTACAAATATCCCTACCCTGGTAGAGCTCATTCCACACACCATTTCATTATGTTATGCGATTTCTGAGCGTTGAAATAAAAGTGCGTGAATTACTTAATTCCGAAATAAAAAGCTGATGTGGCTATAGACTAAGGTTGTAGCATGCTGGAGTCTGTGCACTGGAGCAGTAGAGGCGAGAGTCAAGTCGAGAGGTGATGTGGCAGGGGCGAGAGGAGGATGGTGCACTAGAACGAGCCTAAGGATACACGGTAATAGGAGTGAAAACGACTGGAAACAGCAGGAAACAATATCGTTTACGAGGCCTGCGATTTGCCGATACTTTTTTACCTAGAATCACACTCGTCGAAGACTTCGCCGAGTGTTTTCAGGCTTTGTCGAGTGCCTGAAACACTTGACAAAATAACTATGTCCGGTAGTGACGGCAAATCTCCTTCAACAGCAACTACGGTGTGCACATTACCCCAATGGAAGGGTCTCCATATATATATATATATATATATATATATATATATATATATATATATATATATATATATATATAGGGCAGGTATAACGGGAGCCCTGGGCTTCCAATAGTTAAAGGAAGCCCAGGCCAACCATCCCTACAAACTGGTTTAACCTAGCTGTAGCATCCCAAAAATTCAAATCTTGGAATTTTCTCAAACTCCCTCTAAATTCAAAATGAATTTTAAATTTCGTTTTAAAATGTTTGTTTGCAAGTTGATATCAACAAATAAAATATAGTGGTCTATATTTTCTCCAAAATCCTACTCAAAATATCCTACAAATATTTCCTCAGTGACCCCCCACAAATTCTTTCCAGAAAAGCCGCCCAGATATTTCCCGAGTAATCCCCTTCAAGTTCTTTCCAGAAATACTGTCCAAATATTCCACCGATATATCTCCAAGTATTTTCCTCTTGACAAATACCTTCATAATCATTTTTCAAGTCCCTACAAATATTTTCTTCATAACTTTTCTCATGCTCATACGTATACGTATGCCTCCAGTGTCATACGGTGAGCTCTACAAGATAATCTCACTTATACAAGACAAATACATGCTAATCTCCCACTAATCCTCTCATCCTCCCACTAATCCTCTCATCCCTCCCCCCTAATCCCCCACCATGGCTATAAATAGAGGGGCAAGGGCCTCCTCTCATCCCACCCCAAGCCATTTCATGGCAACTCTCTTCCCCCCCACACACACACCCACTCCATGTTCCACACAAGCACACACTAGCACAAGGATCGTTCGTCCCCTGTTCTTGGTTCGTTCGTCCGATCGTTCGATCGTTCGTCCGTTCGTTCGTCCAAATAATCTTTTTCCTACCGTTATGCTGCCAAAATTCCGATCGTTCATTCGTCCGATCATTCGATTGTTCGTCCGTTCGTTCATCCAAATAATCTTTTTCCTGTTGTTATGCTGCCGAAATTCTGATCGTTTGTTCGTTCGATCATTCGATCGTTCATCGTTCGTTCATAGTTTGAAAGGGAAATGTGCCCTTGGGCCATTTCTAAGTATTTTGGTGATTGAGTGCCAACGCAAGTGCTTTTGTGTTGATCTATGCAAAGTGGTGTACAAAGTGCAAATCATGTCAAAAGGTATGTTTCTCAGACTTAGTACATTGTTTTAGAAACTAATGTATTGTGTCTAAGTGCTGGAAACAGGAAAAGAACAATTGGAAATGTCTTGGCTCGAGCAGCCAAGACTCTGCTCAGTCTGGGAGCACCGGACTGTCCGGTGCGCCAGGCTGGCTCGTGCGAACTCGCTGCTCTCGGGATTTCATCGGCGGCGTACGGCTATAATTCACCGGACTGTCCGGTGTGCACCGGACTGTCCGGTGAGCCAACGGTCGGCCGGGCCAACGGTCGGCTGCGCGATCTGCGCGAGACACGTGGCCGAGCCAACGGTCGGGAGGGGGCACCGGACTGTCCGGTGTGCACCGGACAGTGTCCGGTGCGCCAACGGCTCCCAGGCGCCAACGGTCGGCTACGCCATAGAAGGAAAGAAATCTGCACCGGACAGGGTCCGGTGCGCCAAGCGACAGAAGGCAAGAATTGCCTTCCTGGAATGCTCTCAACGGCTCCTAGCTGCCTTGGGGCTATAAAAGGGACCCCTAGGCGCATGGAGGAGTACACCAAGCATTCTCAAAGCATTCCTAAGCACTAAGACATCGATTCCACGCTTTTGATTCCTTGCGATAGCAATTAGAGCTCTAGTTGAGTTGTGAACTCATTGAGTTGTGTTGTGAGCTCTTGTTGCGACTTGTGTGCGTGGTGTTGCTGTGATTTCTTGTCTTGAGTGTGTTGCTTATCCCTCCCTTACTCCGTGCTTCTTTGTGAACTTTAAGTGTCAGGGCGAGAGACTCCAAAGTGTGGAGATTCCTCGCAAACGGGATATAGTAAAGCAAGCAAAACAGTGTGGTATTCAAGTGGGTCTTTGGACCGCTTGAGAGGGGTTGATTGCAACCCTCGTCCGTTGGGACGCCACAACGTGGAGTAGGCAAGCGTTGGTCTTGGCCGAACCACGGGATAAACCACTGTGCCATCTCTGTGATTGATCTCTTGTGGTTACTGTGTTTTGTTGAGACTCCTCTCTAGCCACTTGGCATTATTTGTGCTAACTCCTAATCAAGTTTTTGTGAGTTAAGTTTTAAGTTTTACAGGATCACCTATTCACCCCCCCTCTAGGTGCTCTCAATTGGTATCAGAGGAGTTCTCTTCAAGAAGGGACTAATCGCCCGAAGAGATGGATCCAAAGGGAAAGGGGATGGTGGTCAACAACAACGAGAAGGAGTCTATCTTCAATGAGTCGAAAGATGACAAGCCTACGGACTCGGGCTCAAGCCATAAAAGAAGAGACGGGAAGAAGAAGAAGACAAGGCGCATCAAGGAGATAGTCTACTACGACAGCGACGAATCTTCCTCTTCCCAAAAGGACGACGATGACTACGAGAAAAAGAAAACGGTCAATTCGAACTTTTCTTTTGATTACTCTCGTATTCCTCAAAGTACAAATGCTCATTTATTATCCATTCCACTTGGTAAACCTCCTCATTTTGATGGAGAAGACTACGGATTTTGGAGTCATAAAATGCGTAGTCACTTGTTCTCTCTCCATCCTAGCATATGGGAGATAGTAGAGAGTGGAATGAAATTTGATAGCTCGGATAGCCCTTTGTTTATCAATGAACAAATTCATAAAAACGCACAAGCTACTACTGTGTTGCTAGCTTCATTGTGCAGGGATGAGTACCATAAGGTGAGCGGCTTGGACAATGCCAAGGAGATCTGGGACACCCTCAAGATCTCACATGAGGGTAACGACGTCACCATGCTCACCAAGATGGAGTTGGTGGAGGGCGAACTTGGGAGATTCGCTATGATAAGGGGGGAGGAGCCAACCCAAACATACAACCGGCTCAAGACCCTTGTCAACAAGATAAGGAGCTATGGAAGCACGCGATGGACGGACCACGACGTCGTCCGCCTAATGCTAAGGTCCTTTACTGTTCTTGATCCTCATCTTGTGAACAATATTCGTGAGAATCCTAGGTACACCAAGATGACGCCCGAGGAGATACTTGGAAAGTTCGTAAGCGGGCGGATGATGATCAAGGAGGCTAGATACGTGGATGATGCATTGAATGGCCCAATCCAAGAGTCTCAAACTATCGCTCTCAAAGCAAGGAGGTGCTACCGAGCAAGGTGGCGCAAATTGAGGCGGCCGGGCTTAATGATGAAGAAATGGCCCTCATCATCAAGCGCTTCAAGACGACGCTAAGGGGTCGCAAGGAGCATCCCAACAAGACCAAGACGAAGGGGAAGCGCTCATGTTTCAAATGTGGTAAGATTGGTCACTTTATCGCTAATTGTCCCGATAATGATAGTGACCAGGAAAAGAAGAGTGGAAAATGGGAAAAGAAGAAGAATTACAAGAAGGCAAAGGGCGAGGCACATATTGGAAAGGAGTGGGATTCGGATTGCTCCACGTCCGACTCCGACAACGAAGGACTTGCCGCCACCGCCTTCAACAAGTCATCCCTCTTTCCCAACGAGCATCACACATGCCTCATGGCTAAGGAGAAGAAAGTAAGTACTCGAAACTCTACTTATGCTTCTTCTAGTGAGGATGAGTCTAGTGATGATGATGAAATAGACTATTCATGCTTATTTAAGGGCTTAGATAGATCTAAGATTGACAAGATTAATGAATTGATTGATGCTTTAAATGATATGAATAGGCTACTAGAAAAGCAAGAGGATCTTTTGTATGAAGAACATGATAAGTTTGTAGAGGCACAAAAATCCCTTGCATTAGAAATTAAGAGGAATGAAATGCTTGCTTGTGAGTTCCCTACATGTCATGATTCTATTTCTAACTTAAAAAGCATAAATGATGATTTGAATGCTAAGTTAAAAATAACTAGTAAATCAACATCTTGTGTAGAAAATGATGTTATTTGCAATAGGTGTAAAGATTTTGATATTGATGCTAGTAGTGAACACATAGCCTCTATTGCAAAATTAAATGATGAAATTGCTAGTCTTAATGCCCAACTTAATACTAGCAAAAGTGAATTTGACAAATTAAAATTTGCAAGGGATGCCTACACAATTGGTAGACACCCCTCAATTAAGGATGGTCTTGGCTTCAAGAGGGAAGTCAAGAACTTAACAAGCCATAAGGCTTCCATCTCCGCAAAGGAGAAAGGGAAGGCCCCTATGGCTAGTAATGCTAAAAAGAACCATGCCTTCATGTACCATGATAGGAAATTTTCTAGAAATATTCATGATGATAGGAGTTGTAATGCTTACAATTCAAATACCATGGTTGCTTCTAGTTCTTCTATTATGCATGATAGAAATTTGGCTAGGAGAAATGTTATTAATCACATGCCTAGAAGAAATGTTGTTCATGTTTCTAGGAAAATAATTAATGAACCTTCTACAATTTATCATGCTTGTAATGCTTCATTTGCTATTTGTAGAAAGGATAGAAAGGTGATTGCTAGGAAATTAGGGGCAAAATGCAAGGGAGATAAAACTTGCATTTGGGTCCCTAAGACAATTGTGACTAACTGAAAGGGAAATGTGCCCTTGGGCCATTTCTAAGTATTTTGGTGATTGAGTGCCAACACAAGTGCTTAAATGTGAATTTATGCTCATGGATGGACAAAGTGCAAATCAAGAGTAAAGGTATGTTTCTAAGCCTTAGTACATTGGTTTTGTGTACTAATATACTTGTCTAAGTGTTAGAAACAGAAAGAAGAAGAAAAGAAAAGAGGTGAAAAAGGCTTGGCTGTGTACAGCCAAGACTCAGTTCAGTCTGGCACACCGGACTGTCCGGTGGTGCACCGGACAGTGTCTGGTGCGCCAGGCTGACTCGGCGTGAAGTGGCCGCTCTCGGGAATTCGCCGACGGCGTACGGCTAAAATTCACCGGACTGTCCGGTGAGCCAACGGTCGGCCGGGCCAACGGTCGGCCGCGGAATCTGCGCGCGACACGTGGCCGGGCCAACGGTTGGAAGGGGGCACCGGACTGTCCGGTGTTCACCGGACATGTCCGGTGCGCCAACGGCTCCCAGATCTGCAACGGTCGGCAGTGCTATTTCAGGAAGGAAATCGGGCACCGGACAGTGTCCGGTGTGCACCGGACTGTCCGGTGCACCCGACGACAGAAGGCAAGATTGGCCTTCCAGATTTGCTCTCAACGGCTCCTAGCTGCCTTGGGGCTATAAAAGGGACCCCTAGGCGCATGAAGGAGAACACCAAGCAACCTTAAAGCATTCTTGATCATCCACACTCAGTCTTTGCGCATTCGTTTGTCATTCTCAGTGATTCGAGCTCTGTTCTAGTGAGAACTTTGAGATAGTCTTTTGAGCTCGATTCTTGGTGTGTGTGTGCGCATTTTTGCTGTGGATTTGTGTGTGTTGCTTCCCTCCCTTACTCCGTACTTCTTTGGGAAATTCAATTGTAAGGGTGAGAGACTCCAAGCTGTGGAGATTCCTCGCAAACGGGAAAAGATCAAAGTAAAGAAGAACACCGTGGTATTCAAGTTGATCATTGGATCACTTGAGAGGAGTTGAGTGCAACTCTCGTCCGTTGGGACGCCACAACGTGGAGTAGGCAAGTTTTTGTACTTGGCCGAACCACGGGATAAACACCGTGTCATCTCTGTGTGTGATTTCTTGTGGTTATTGTGTTTGGACTCATCTCTAGCCACTTGGCAACTATTGTGCTAACACTTAACAAGTTTTTGTGGCTATAAGTTTAAGTTTACAGGATCACCTATTCACCCCCCCCTCTAGGTGCTCTCAATTGGTATCAGAGCGGTTCTCTTCACAAAGGGACTAACCGCCCGAAGAGATGGATCCTAAAGGGAAGGGAATCGTGATCAACGACAAGGAGAAGGAGTCCTTCGTCAACGAGCCAAGGGATGACAAGTCCAACGACTCGGGCTCGGGCCACAGACGCAAAGATGGGAAGAAGAAGAAGACAAGACGCATCAAGGAGATCGTCTACTACGACAGCGACGAATCCTCTTCTTCCCAAAAGGACGACGACAACGACTACAGGAAGACGGTCAATTCGAACTTTTCATTTGATTATTCTCGTATTCCACATAGTTCGAATTCGCATTTGCTTTCCATTCCTCTTGGCAAACCTCCACACTTCGATGGGGAAGACTACGGATTTTGGAGTCACAAAATGCGTAGTCACTTATTCTCTCTCCATCCAAGCATATGGGAGATTGTAGAGAATGGAATGAAATTTGATAGCTCGGATAGTCCTATGCTTATAAATGAACAAATCCATAGAAATGCACAAGCTACTACTGTTCTATTAGCATCTTTGTGCAGGGAAGAGTACAATAAGGTGAGCGGCTTGGACAACGCCAAGCAGATATGGGACACCCTCAAGATCTCTCACGAGGGAAACGACATCACCATGCTCACTAAAATGGAGTTGGTGGAGGGTGAGCTTGGACGATTCGCAATGATAAGAGGAGAGGAGCCAACCCAAACTTACAACCGGCTCAAGACCCTTATCAACAAAATAAGGAGCTACGGAAGCACGCGACGGACGGACCACGACGTCGTCCGCCTAATGCTAAGGTCCTTTACTGTTCTTGATCCTCACTTGGTGAACAATATTCGTGAAAATCCTAGGTACACCAAGATGTCGCCCGAAGAAGTTCTGGGGAAGTTCGTAAGCGGGCGAATGATGATCAAGGAGGCAAGATATGTGGACGACGCGTTGAACGGTCCTATTCATGAGCCTCAACCCATTGCCCTCAAGGCAACGAGGAGCAAGGAGGCGCTACCGAGCAAGGTGGCGCAAGTTGAAGCGGCCGGGCTAAATAATGAGGAAATGGCCCTCATCATTAAGCGCTTCAAGACGGCGCTTAAAGGTCGCAAGGGACAGCCAAGCAAGACCAAGACAAAGGAGAAGCGCTCATGCTTCAAATGTGGTAAGATTGGTCATTTTATTGCTAACTGTCCCGACAATGATAGTGATCAGGATCAAAGGAACAAGAGGGAGAAGAAGAAGAACTATAAGAAGGCAAAGGGCGAGGCGCATCTAGGCAAGGAGTGGGACTCGGACTGCTCCTCTTCCGACTCCGACAATGAAGGACTCGCCGCCACCGCCTTCAACAAGTCATCCCTCTTCCCAAACGAGAGTCACACATGCCTTATGGCAAGGGAGAAGAAGGTGAATACTCGAGACTCCACATATGCTTCTTCTAGTGATAATGAGTCTAGTGATGATGATGACATAGACTATTCATGCTTATTCAAGGGCTTAGATAGATCTAAGATAGATAAGATAAATGAATTGATTGATGCCCTAAATGATAAGAATAGGCTACTAGAAAAGCAAGAGGACCTCTTATATGAAGAACATGATAAGTTTGTAGAAGCACAAAAATCTCTTGCTTTAGAACTTAAGAGAAATGAAATGCTTTCTTGTGAGCTGTCTACATGTCATGATTCAATTTCTAGTTTAAAGAGCATAAATGATGATTTAAATGCTAAGCTAGAAAAATCTAGTAAGTTAACATCTTGTGTAGAACATGTTATGATTTGCACTAGGTGTAAAGATTTTGATATTGATGCTTGTAGTGAACACCTAGTTTCAATTTCCAAATTAAAAGATGAATTGGCTAGTCTTAATGCCCAACTTGAGACTAGCAAAAGTGATTTTGATAAGCTAAAATTTGCAAGGGATGCCTACACAATTGGTAGACACCCCTCAATTAAGGATGGACTTGGCTTCAAGAGAGAAGCCAAGAACTTAACAAGCCATAAGGCTCCCATTCCCGCCAAGGAGAAAGGGAAGGCCCCTATGGCTAGTAGTGTGCAAAAGAACCATGCGTTTATGTACCATGACAGGAGACAATCTAGAAATGCTTATAGGAATTATAATGCTTATGATGATTTTGAATCTCATGCCATGTTTGCTTCTAGTTCTTCCTATATGCATGGTAGAAATATGTCTAGGAGAAATGCTATTCATCATGTGCCTAGAAAGAATATTATTCATGCTCCTAGGAAAGTAGTGAATGAACCTTCTACAATTTATTGTGCTTTAAATGCTTCCTTTGCTATTTGTAGAAAGGATAGGAAAATAGTTGCTAGGAAGTTAGGGGCAAAATGCAAGGGAGACAAAACTTGCATTTGGGTTCCTAAGGATATTTGCACTAACCTTGTAGGACCCAACAAAAGTTGGGTACCTAAGACCCAAGCCTAAATTTGCCTTGCAGGTTTATGCATCCGGGGGTTCAAGCTAGATTATCGACAGCGGATGCACAAACCATATGACGGGGGAGAAGAAGATGTTCACCTCCTACGTCAAGAATAAGGATTCCCAAGATTCAATTATATTCGGTGATGGGAATCAAGGCAAGGTAAAAGGGTTAGGTAAAATTGCAATCTGAAATGAGCACTCAATTTCTAATGTGTTTTTAGTTGAGTCTCTGGGATATAATTTACTATCTGTAAGTCAATTATGCAATATGGGATATAACTGTCTATTTACAAATGTAGATGTGTCTGTCTTTAGAAGAAGTGATGGTTCACTAGCTTTTAAGGGTGTATTAGACGGCAAGCTTTACTTAGTTGATTTTGCAAAAGAAGAGGCCGGTCTAGATGCATGCTTAATCGCTAAGACTAGCATAGGTTGGCTGTGGCATCGCCGCTTAGCTCATGTGGGGATGAAGAACCTTCACAAGCTTCTAAAGGGAGAACACGTGATAGGTTTGACTAACGTACAATTCGAAAAAGATAGACCTTGTGCAGCTTGTCAGGCAGGTAAACAAGTGGGAGGAGCGCATCACAGCAAGAATGTGATGACCACATCAAGACCCCTGGAGCTGCTACATATGGACCTCTTCGGACCCGTCGCCTATCTAAGCATAGGAGGAAGTAAGTATGGTCTAGTTATTGTTGATGACTTTTCCCGCTTCACTTGGGTGTTCTTTTTGCAGGATAAGTCTGAAACCCAAGGGACCCTCAAGCGCTTCCTCAGGAGAGCTCAAAATGAGTTTGAGCTCAAGGTGAAGAAGATAAGGAGCGACAACGGGTCCGAGTTCAAGAACCTTCAAGTGGAGGAGTTCCTTGAGGAGGAAGGGATCAAGCACGAGTTCTCCGCTCCCTACACACCACAGCAAAATGGTGTAGTAGAGAGGAAGAACAGAACGCTCATCGATATGGCAAGGACGATGCTAGGAGAGTTCAAGACCCCCGAGTGCTTTTGGACGGAAGCCGTGAACACGGCTTGCCACGCCATCAACAGGGTCTACCTTCATCGCCTCCTCAAGAAGACGTCGTATGAGCTACTAACCGGTAACAAACCCAATGTATCTTACTTTCGTGTATTTGGGAGCAAGTGCTACATTCTAGTGAAGAAGGGTAGAAATTCTAAGTTTGCTCCCAAAGCTGTAGAAGGGTTTTTGTTAGGTTATGACTCAAATACAAAGGCGTATAGAGTCTTCAACAAATCATCGGGTTTGGTTGAAGTCTCTAGCGACGTTGTATTTGATGAGACTAATGGCTCTCCAAGAGAGCAAGTTGTTGATTGTGATGATGTAGATGAAGAAGATGTTCCGACGGCCGCTATACGAACCATGGCGATTGGAGAAGTGCGGCCACAGGAACAAGATGAACGAGATCAACCTTCTTCCTCAAATATGGTGCATCCCCCAACTCAAGATGATGAACAGGTTCATCAACAGGAGGCGTGTGATCAAGGGGGAGCACAAGATGACCATGTGATGGAGGAAGAAGCGCAACTGGCACCTCCAACCCAAGTTCGAGCGATGATTCAAAGGGATCATCCCGTCGACCAAATTCTGGGTGACATTAGCAAGGGAGTAACTACTCGATCTCGATTAGTTAATTTTTGTGAGCATTACGCCTTTGTCTCTTCTATTGAGCCTTTCAGGGTAGAGGAGGCCTTGCTAGATCCGGATTGGATATTGGCCATGCAGGAGGAACTCAACAACTTCAAGAGGAATGAAGTTTGGACACTGGTGCCTCGTCCCAAGCAAAATGTTGTGGGAACCAAGTGGGTGTTCCGCAACAAACAGGACGAGCACGGGGTGGTGACAAGGAACAAGGCTCGACTTGTGGCAAAAGGTTATGCCCAAGTCGCAGGTTTGGACTTTGAGGAGACCTTTTCTCCTGTGGCTAGGCTAGAGTCCATTCGTATTTTGCTAGCATATGCCGCTCACCATTCTTTCAGGTTGTTCCAAATGGATGTGAAGAGCGCTTTCCTCAACGGGCCAATCAAGGAGGAGGTGTACGTTGAGCAACCCCCTGGCTTCGAGGATGAACGGAACCCCGACCACGTGTGTAAGCTCTCTAAGGCGCTCTATGGACTTAAGCAAGCCCCAAGAGCATGGTATGAATGCCTTAGAGATTTCTTAATTGCTAATGCTTTCAAGGTTGGGAAAGCCGATCCAACTCTTTTCACTAAGACATGTGATGGTGATTTGTTTGTATGCCAAATTTATGTCGATGACATAATATTTGGTTCTACTAATAAAAGGTCTTGTGAAGAGTTTAGCAGGGTGATGACGCAGAAATTCGAGATGTCAATGATGGGCGAGTTGAACTACTTCCTCGGGTTCCAAGTGAAGCAACTCAAGGACGGCACCTTCATCTCTCAAACGAAGTACACGCAAGACCTGCTGAAGCGGTTTGGGATGAAGGACGCCAAGCCCGCAAAGACTCCGATGGGAACCGACGGACACACCGACCTCAACAAAGGAGGTAAGTCCGTTGATCAAAAAGCATACCGGTCAATGATAGGGTCTTTACTTTATTTATGTGCTAGTAGACCGGATATTATGCTTAGCGTATGCATGTGTGCTAGATTTCAATCCGATCCTAAGGAGTGTCACCTAGTGGCGGTGAAGCTAATTCTTAGATATTTGGTTGCTACGCCTTGCTTCGGGCTCTGGTATCCAAAGGGGTCTACCTTTGACTTGGTTGGATACTCAGATTCCGACTATGCTGGATGTAAGGTCGATAGGAAGAGTACATCAGGGACGTGCCAATTCTTAGGAAGGTCCCTGGTGTCGTGGAACTCTAAGAAACAAACCTCTGTTGCCCTATCCACCGCTGAGGCCGAGTATGTTGCCGCAGGGCAGTGTTGCGTGCAACTACTTTGGATGAGGCAAACCCTTCGGGACTTTGGCTACAATCTGAGCAAAGTCCCACTCCTATGTGACAATGAGAGTGCTATCCGCATGGCGGAAAATCCTGTTGAACACAGCCGCACAAAGCACATAGACATCCGACATCACTTTTTGAGAGACCACCAGCAAAAGGGAGATATCGAAGTGTTTCATGTTAGCACCGAGAACCAGCTAGCCGATATCTTTACCAAGCCTCTAGATGAGAAGACCTTTTGCAGGCTGCGTAGTGAGCTAAATGTCTTAGATTCGCGGAACTTGGATTGATTTATAGCATACATGTGTTTATGCCCTTGATCATATTCCTCATGCATTTTTGTTGCTTATTTATGGTGATCAAGTTGTACAAACACTCCCCGGACCTCACAAGTCCATTGCAAAGTGATGCACATAGTTAGGGGGAGCTGTGCTACAACTTGACCCCTTGAGACTAACCATGTGCTTGAGTTTGCTTGTTCTAGTCTCAAAGGGTGGTTTGAAAGGGAAAAGGTGGACTTGGACCATGAAAGACTTCCACTGCACTCCGATGAAAGGGTAACTTATTCCAAGTTCATCTCATGTACTCTTATTGCCTTTGTATTCTTATTGGAGATTTTGGTAAGGCAATGGGGTTATCGGGCCAAGATTGATCCCGTTTTGATGCTTGATGCCAAAGGGGGAGAAAATAAAGGCCAAAGCAATAAATGGATCAGCTACCACTTGAGAAATTTTGAAAATAGTAAAATAGAGCTTTTTGTTTTGTCAAAACTCTTGCATTGTCTCTTTTGTCAAAAGTTGGCCTCTTGTGGGGAGAAGTGTTGATTATGGGAAATAGGGGGAGTTTTTGAAATCTTTGATCAATCTCTTTTGGAATGACTCTCTTTATGCTTCAAAATGTGTGTTTGACTTAGAGATAGAGATTTGAGTTTGATTTGCAAAAACAAACCAAGTGGTGGCAAAGGATGATCCATATATGCCAAAATTGAATCAAAATAAATTTGAGTTTTATTTGAAGTGATATTGCACTTGTTCTAGTTGCTTTATGTTGTATTGGCATAAATCACCAAAAAGGGGGAGATTGAAAGGGAAATGTGCCCTTGGGCCATTTCTAAGTATTTTGGTGATTGAGTGCCAACACAAGTGCTTAAATGTGAATTTATGCTCATGGATGGACAAAGTGCAAATCAAGAGTAAAGGTATGTTTCTAAGCCTTAGTACATTGGTTTTGTGTACTAATATACTTGTCTAAGTGTTAGAAACAGAAAGAAGAAGAAAAGAAAAGAGGTGAAAAAGGCTTGGCTGTGTACAGCCAAGACTCAGTTCAGTCTGGCACACCGGACTGTCCGGTGGTGCACCGGACAGTGTCTGGTGCGCCAGGCTGACTCGGCGTGAAGTGACCGCTCTCGGGAATTCGCCGACGGCGTACGGCTAAAATTCACCGGACTGTCCGGTGTGCACCGGACTGTCCGGTGAGCCAACGGTCGGCCGCGGAATCTGAGCGCGACACGTGGCCGGGCCAACGGTTGGAAGGGGGCACCGGACTGTCCGGTGTGCACCGGACATGTCCGGTGCGCCAACGGCTCCCAGATCTGCAACGGTCGGCAGTGCTATTTCAGGAAGGAAATCGGGCACCGGACAGTGTCCGGTGTGCACCGGACTGTCCGGTGCACCCGACGACAGAAGGCAAGATTGGCCTTCCAGATTTGCTCTCAACGGCTCCTAGCTGCCTTGGGGCTATAAAAGGGACCCCTAGGCGCATGAAGGAGAACACCAAGCAACCTTAAAGCATTCTTGATCATCCACACTCAGTCTTTGCGCATTCGTTTGTCATTCTCAGTGATTCGAGCTCTGTTCTAGTGAGAACTTTGAGATAGTCTTTTGAGCTCGATTCTTGGTGTGTGTGTGCGCATTTTTGCTGTGGATTTGTGTGTGTTGCTTCCCTCCCTTACTCCGTACTTCTTTGGGAAATTCAATTGTAAGGGTGAGAGACTCCAAGCTGTGGAGATTCCTCGCAAACGGGAAAAGATCAAAGTAAAGAAGAACACCGTGGTATTCAAGTTGATCATTGGATCACTTGAGAGGAGTTGAGTGCAACTCTCGTCCGTTGGGACGCCACAACGTGGAGTAGGCAAGTTTTTGTACTTGGCCGAACCACGGGATAAACACCGTGTCATCTCTGTGTGTGATTTCTTGTGGTTATTGTGTTTGGACTCATCTCTAGCCACTTGGCAACTATTGTGCTAACACTTAACAAGTTTTTGTGGCTATAAGTTTAAGTTTACAGGATCACCTATTCACCCCCCCCCTCTAGGTGCTCTCACTAACCTTGTAGGACCCAACAAGAGTTGGGTACCTAAGACCCAAGCCTAAATTTGCCTTGCAGGTTTATGCATCCGGGAGTTCAAGCTGGATTATCGACAGCAGATGCACAAACCACATGACGGGGGAGAAGAAGATGTTTACCTCCTACGTCAAGAACAAGGATCCCCAAGATTCAATCATATTCGGTGATGGGAATCAAGGCAAGGTGAAAGGTTTAGGCAAAATTGCAATATCAAATGAGCACTCTATATCTAATGTGTTTTTAGTTGAGTCTCTTGGATATAATTTGTTATCTGTTAGTCAATTATGCAATATGGGATATAATTGTCTATTCACAAATGTAGATGTGTCTGTCTTTAGTAGAAGTGATGGTTCACTAGCTTTTAAGGGTGTATTAGACGACAAACTTTACTTAGTTGATTTTGCAAAAGAGGAGGCCGGTCTAGATGCAACTTAATTGCTAAGACTAGCATGGGCTGGCTGTGGCATCGCCGCTTAGCACATGTGGGGATGAAGAACCTTCACAAGCTTCTAAAGGGAGAACACGTGATAGGTTTAACTAATGTGCAATTCGAAAAAGATAGACCTTGTGCAGCTTGTCAAGCAGGTAAACAAGTAGGAGGAGCACATCACACCAAAAATGTGATGACCACATCAAGACCTTTGGAGATGCTTCACATGGACCTCTTCGGACCCGTCGCCTATCTAAGTATAGGAGGAAGTAAGTATGGTCTTGTTATAATTGATGACTTTTCCCGCTTCACTTGGGTATTCTTTTTGCAGGATAAATCTGAAACCCAAGGGACCCTCAAGCGCTTTCTAAGGAGAGCTCAAAACGAGTTTGAGCTCAAAGTGAAGAAGATAAGGAGCGACAATGGGTCCGAGTTCAAGAACCTTCAAGTGGAGGAGTACCTTGAGGAAGAAGGGATCAAGCACGAGTTCTCCGCTCCCTACACACCACAACAAAATGGTGTGGTAGAGAGGAAGAACAGGACGCTTATAGACATGGCGAGGACGATGCTTGGAGAGTTCAAGACCCCCGAGCGCTTTTGGTCGGAAGCCGTGAACACGGCTTGCCACGCCATCAACAGGGTCTACCTTAATCGCCTCCTCAAGAAGACGTCATATGAGCTACTAACCGGTAACAAACCCAATGTTTCGTATTTTCGGGTTTTTGGGAGTAAATGCTACATTCTAGTGAAGAAGGGTAGGAATTCCAAATTTGCTCCCAAAGTCGTAGAAGGGTTTTTGTTAGGTTATGACTCAAATACAAAGGCATATAGAGTCTTCAACAAATCATCGGGTTTGGTTGAAGTCTCTAGCGACGTTGTATTTGATGAGACTAATGGCTCTCCAAGAGAGCAAGTTGTTAATTGTGATGATGAAGAAGAAGTTCCAACGGCCGCAATACGTACCATGGCGATTGGAGATGTGCGACCACAGGAACAAGATGAGCAAGATCAACCTTCTTCCTCAACAATGGTGCAACCCCCAACTCAAGATGATGAACAGGAGGCGTGTGATCAAGGGGGAGCACAAGATGATCATGTAATGGAGGAAGAAGCGCAACCGGCACCTCCAACCCAAGTTCGAGCGATGATTCAAAGGGATCATCCCGTCGACCAAATTTTGGGTGATATTAGCAAGGGAGTAACTACTCGATCTCGATTAGTTAATTTTTGTGAGCATTACTCCTTTGTC
This sequence comes from Zea mays, assembly GCF_902167145.1. Taxonomy (NCBI): domain Eukaryota; kingdom Viridiplantae; phylum Streptophyta; class Magnoliopsida; order Poales; family Poaceae; genus Zea; species Zea mays. The sequence goes on along the minus strand of NC_050096.1, from coordinate 66,173,641 downwards.
TCTTCTATTGAGCCTTTCAGGGTAGAAGAGGCCTTGCTAGATCCGGACTGGGTGTTGGCCATGCAAGAGGAGCTCAACAACTTCAAGAGGAATGAAGTTTGGACACTGGTGCCTCGTCCTAAGCAAAATGTTGTGGGAACCAAGTGGGTGTTCCGCAACAAACAAGACGAGCACGGGGTGGTGACAAGGAACAAGGCACGACTTGTGGCAAAAGGTTATGCCCAAGTCGCAGGTTTGGACTTTGAGGAGACTTTTGCTCCTATGGCTAGGCTAGAGTCCATTCGTATCTTGCTAGCATATGCCGCTCACCATTCTTTCAGGTTGTTCCAAATGGATGTGAAGAGCGCTTTCCTCAACGGGCCAATCAAGGAGGAGGTGTACATAGAGCAACCCCCTGGCTTCGAGGATGAACGGCACCCCGACCACGTGTGTAAGCTCTCTAAGGCGCTCTATGGACTTAAGCAAGCCCCAAGAGCATGGTATGAATGCCTTAGAGACTTTTTAATTGCTAATGCTTTCAAGGTTGGGAAAGCCGATCCAACTCTTTTTACTAATACTTGTGATGGTGATCTTTTTGTGTGCCAAATTTATGTCGATGACATAATATTTGGTTCTACTAACCAAGTCTTGTGAAGAGTTTAGCAGGGTGATGACTCAGAAATTCGAGATGTCAATGATGGGAGAGTTAAGCTACTTCCTTGGGTTCCAAGTGAGGCAACTCAAGGATGGAACCTTCATCTCCCAAACGAAGTACACACAAGATTTGATCAAGAGGTTTGGGATGAAGGACGCCAAGCCCGCAAAGACTCCGATGGGAACCGTCGGACACACCGACCTCAACAAAGGAGGTAAGTCTGTTGATCAAAAAGCATACCGGTCTATGATAGGGTCTTTACTTTATTTATGTGCTAGTAGACCGGATATTATGCTTAGCATATGCATGTGTGCTAGATTTCAATCCGATCCTAAGGAGTGTCACTTAGTGGCTGTGAAGCGAATTCTTAGATATTTAGTCGCTACGCCTTGTTTCGGGATCTGGTATCCAAAGGGGTCTACCTTTGACTTGATTGGATATTTAGACTCCGACTATGCTGGATGTAAGGTCGATAGGAAGAGTACATCGGGGACGTGCCAATTCTTAGGAAGGTCCCTGGTGTCATGGAGTTCTAATAAACAAACCTCTGTTGCCCTATCCACCGCTGAGGCTGAGTACGTTGCCGCAGGACAGTGTTGCGCGCAACTACTTTGGATGAGGAAAACCCTCAGGGACTTTGGCTACAATTTGAGCAAAGTCCCACTCCTATGTGATAATGAGAGTGCTATCCGCATGACGGATAATCCTATTGAACACAGCCGCACAAAGCACATAGACATCCGGCATCACTTTTTGAGAGACCACCAGCAAAAGGGAGATATCAAAGTGTTTCATGTTAGCTCCGAGAACCAGCTAGCCGATATCTTTACCAAGCCTTTAGATGAGCAGACCTTTTGCAAGTTGCGTAGTGAGCTAAATGTCTTAGATTCGCGGATCTTGGATTGATTTATAGCATACATGTGTTTATGCCTTGATCATGTTCCTTATGCATTTTGTTGTTTATTTATGGTGCTCAAGTTGTACAAGCACTCCCCGGACCTTACAAGTCCATTTGCAAGTGATGCACAAATTTAGGGGGAGATGTGCTACAACTTGACCTTTTGAGACTAACTGTGTGCTTGAGTTTTCTTAATTTAGTCTCAAAGGTGGTTTGAAAGGGAAAAGGTGGACTTGGACCATGCAAGACTTCCACTGCACTCCGATGAGAGGGTAACTTATTCCAAGTTCATCTTTATGATCTTATTGCCTTTTACTCTTAGTTGAAGATTTTGGTGAGGCAATGGGGTTAAAGGGCCAAAGTTGATCCCGTTTTGGTGCTTGATGCCAAAGGGGGAGAAAATAAAGGCCAAAGCAATAAATGGATCAGCTACCACTTGAGAAATTTTGAAAATAGTAGAATAGAGCTTTTGGTTTGTCAAAACTCTTTTATTGTCTCTGTTGTCAAAAAGTTGACCTCTTGTGGGAAAAGTGTTGATTATGGGAAAAAGGGGAGTTTTTGAAATCCTTGATCAATTTCTTTTGGAATACCTCTCTTTATGTCTCTGCAAGTGAATTTGACTTAGAGATAAAAAATTGAGTTTGATTTGCAAAAACAAACCAAGTGGTGGCAAAGAGTGATCCATATATGCCAAAAATGATTCAAAACAAATTTGTGTTTTCATTAGTAGTGATATTGCACCTGTTCTAGTTGCTTTATGTTGTGTTGGCATAAATCACCAAAAAAGGGGGAGATTGAAAGGGAAATGTGCCCTTGGGCCATTTCTAAGTATTTTGGTGATTGAGTGCCAATGCAAGTGCTTTTGTGTTGATCTATGCAAAGTGGTGGACAAAGTGCAAATCATGTCAAAAGGTATGTTTCTCAGACTTAGTACATTGTTTTAGAAACTAATGTATTGTGTCTAAGTGCTGGAAACAGGAAAAGAACAATTGGAAATGTCTTGGCTCGAGCAGCCAAGACTCTGCTCAGTCTGGGAGCACCGGACTGTCCGGTGGTGCACCGGACAGTGTCCGGTGCGCCAGGCTGGCTCGTGCGAACTCGCTGCTCTCGGGATTTCATCGGCGGCGTACGGCTATAATTCACCGGACTGTCCGGTGTGCACCGGACTGTCCGGTGAGCCAACGGTCGGCCGGGCCAACGGTCGGCTGCGCGATCTGCGGGAGACACGTGGCCGAGCCAACGGTCGGGAGGGGGCACCGGACTGTCCGGTGTGCACCGGACAGTGTCCGGTGCGCCAACGGCTCCCAGGCGCCAACGGTCGGCTACGCCACAGAAGGAAAGAAATCCGCACCGGACTGTCCGGTGCGCCAGGCGACAGAAGGCAAGAATTGCCTTCCTGGAATGCTCTCAACGGCTCCTAGCTGCCTTGGGGCTATAAAAGGGACCCCTAGGCGCATGGAGGAGTACACCAAGCATTCTCAAAGCATTCCTAAGCACTAAGACATCGATTCTGCGCTTTTGATTCCTTGCGATAGCAATTAGAGCTCTAGTTGAGTTGTGAACTCATTGAGTTGTGTTGTGAGCTCTTGTTGCGACTTGTGTGCGTGGTGTTGCTGTGATTTCTTGTCCTGAGTGTGTTGCTTATCCCTCCCTTACATCGTGCTTCTTTGTGAACTTTAAGTGTAAGGGCGAGAGGCTCCAAAGTGTGGAGATTCCTCGCAAACGGGATATAGTAAAGCAAGCAAAACACCGTGGTATTCAAGTGGGTCTTTGGACCGCTTGAGAGGGGTTGATTGCAACCCTCGTCCGTTGGGACGCCACAACGTGGAGTAGGCAAGCGTTGGTCTTGGCCGAACCACGGGATAAACCACTGTGCCATCTCTGTGATTGATCTCTTGTGGTTACTGTGTTTTGTTGAGACTCCTCTCTAGCCACTTGGCATTATTTGTGCTAACTCCTAATCAAGTTTTTGTGAGTTAAGTTTTAAGTTTTACAGGATCACCTATTCACCCCCCTTCTAGGTGCTCTCATAGTTCCTATTCATCGTTCGTTCATAGTCCCTATTCATCGTTCTTCCAGATAATCTTTGTCCTGCCGTTATGCTGCCGAAATTCCGATCGTTCGTTCGTCCGATCATTCGATCGTTCGTTCGTTCGTTCATAGTTCCTATTCATCGTTCATCGTTCGTTCATAGTTCCTATTCATCGTTCATCGTTCGTTCGTACGACTATTCACCATCGTTACTATTCATTGGTACTATTCATCATCGTTACTATTTATCATCGTTACTACTCATCGATGATATCTATAGTAACTTTTTCGTCGTTACTATTCATCGATTAGCCGATCACCCCAAATTTCAACTACTCATACATCATGCTGTCCAGTCCACCTAAGACCATCCAGACCCATATTTCAGTCATACAAACTCCAGTGACTGTGATTTCCCTTCCAGTAGGGAACTTCCCATCTGGTCACCCATCCCAGGTTTCTCCAAGTTGAGCACGCTTAACTTTGAGATTCCTTCGAACCAGGCTTCCAAACTCCGATTCCAATAATTCTTGTTTCTAAATTCTCATCGAATTATTCCCTATCCAACCATGTCATCCCTTAAGCCTAGTCCATATTCCAGAAAACTCCCAAAATACTCTTGTCCCATATTCTGCCTATAACTCTCTTGTTCATACTAAGTCAGACGATTCATTCGTCACTATTCTCACCAACAGTGAACTTCACTGTGCTACACCACCTACACTCAGCTATAAATACACCCAGCTACCCTCTCCCTCTCCACACACACTCAACACCCTCAGCCAAGGCAAGCACCCCACCCACTCAGTTACTCCGCTCTGCCGGCTACATGCATAGTGTCGCTTCGCCTCCAGTCCACCCTCCTGGTAAGCACCTCCGCTCCACCACCAGTAATATCACAACACCAGATGACACAGATTCTACTCAAGACTCTACCCATCCATATATCGCTATTCTGACCACTATACTAAATATTTGTTGGTATACTTGCTAGTTTGTATGTTTGCTTGTTCATGTTGCATAGTTATCGGAGCGTTCGTGTCGTCTCGTGGAGGCCAGATCCGCAAGTCTACGCTAGGCGGTGGAGCCAGAAGCTAGTTCCGCGAGCTCCCCTTCCCCCTTCGCCGAATAAGCACGGCAAGCTCACTGGATCCCTTTGATGCATAAATTACCTATGATTTTTCAACCACAACCCTCAGCCTGTTATTTTATGCATGATATGATTTTGAGACAAGTTATTATGGCCACCCAAGCCGCTTGCCGCAATCAATCCTTAATATATTTGTTACAAATGATTTGAGAAAAGGTTTGAGTTTTTCAAAAGAAAATGCTTTTCAAAATGTGTATGATCAAGGGTTTTCACCCTTATCACCTTTGAGTAGGGATGATCAGGGACTCCCTGGTTTAGGGGAGGGCCTAAGGTGAAGGCTCAGCTGGTTTAGGCGTGAGCAGAAGGATTGAAAGTCGCCTAGAGGGGGGGGTGAATAGGGCGAAACTGAAATTCTCAAAATAATCACAACTACAAGCCGGGTTAGCGTTAGAAATATAATCGAGTCTGTGAGAGAGGGTGCAAAACAAATCGCAAGTAAATAAGAGGTGTGACACGCGGATTTGTTTTACCGAGGTTCGGTTCTTGCAAACCTACTCCCCGTTGAGGTGGTCACAAAGACCGGGTCTCTTTCAACCCTTTCCCTCTCTCAAACGGTCCCTCGGACCGAGTGAGCTTTCTCTTCTCAATCACTTGGAATTCAAAGTTCCTACAAGGACCACCACAAGATTGGTGTCTCTTGCCTCAATTACAAGTGAGTTTGATCGCAATGAAGAATCAAGAAAGAAGAAAGCAATCCAAGCGCAAGAGCTCGAAAGAACACAAGCAAATCTCTCTCACTAGTCACTAAAGCTTTGTGTGGAATTTGGGAGAGGATTTGATCTCTTGAGTGTGTCTAGAATTGAATGCCTAGCTCTTGTAAGTGGTTGGAAGTATGAAAACTTGGATGCAATGAATGGTGGGTGGTTGGGGGTATTTATAGCCCCAACCACCAAACTAGCCGTTTGGTGGGGCTGACTGTCGTATGGTGCACCGGACAGTCCGGTGCACACCGGACATGTCCGGTGCGCCAGCCACGTCACCAAAGTCGTTGGGTTCCGATCGTTGGAGCTCTGTCTTCTGGGCCCGCCTGTATGTCCGGTGGCGCACCAGACATGTACTGTAGAGTGTCCGTTGCGCCAGCATGGGCGTGCCTGACTTCTGCGTGCGCTGGCGCGTATTTAATGCGCTGCGGGTAATCGTTGGCGCCGAAGTATCCATTGCTTTGATGGCACACCGGACAGTCCGGTGTACACCGGATATGTCCGGTGAATTATAGCGGACTAGCCGTTATGAATTCCCGAAGCTGGCGAGTTCCTGAGGCGCCGTTCCTTGGAGCACCGGACATTGTCCGGTGTACACCGGACAGTCCGGTGAATTTTAGCGGAGCGCCTCTGGATTTTCCCGAAGGTGACGAGTTTGAGTTGGAGTCCTCTGGTGCACGAGACACTGTCCGGTGGCACACCGGACAGTCTGGTGCGCCAGACCAGAGGTGCCTTCGGTTGTCCCTTTGCTCTTTTGTTGAACCCAATACTTGGTCTTTTTATTGGCTAAGTGTGAACCTTTGGCACCTGTATAACTTATACACTAGAGCAAACTAGTTAGTCCAATTTATTTGTGTTGGGCAATTCAACCACCAAAATTATTTAGGAACTAGGTGTAAGCCTAATTCCCTTTCAATCTCCCCCTTTTTGGTGATTGATGCCAACACAAACCCAAGCAAATATGAAAGTACATAATTGAACTAGCTTGCATAATGTAAGTGCAAAGATTGCTTGGAATTGAGCCAATATAAATACTTACAAGATATGCATGGATTGTTTCTTTGTTTTTAACATTTTGGACCACGCTTGCACCACATGTTTTGTTTTTGCAAATTCTTTTGTAAATCCTTTTCAAAGTTCTTTTGCAAATAGTCAAAGGTAAATGAATAAGATTTTGCAAAGCATTTTCAAGATTTGAAATTTTCTCCCCCTGTTTCAAATGCTTTTCCTTTGACTAAACAAAACTCCCCCTTAATGAAATCCTCCTCTTAGTGTTCAAGAGGGTTTTGATATTAATTTTGAAGAGGGTATACCAATTTGAAATTATATCACAAGTAAGATATCAATTTGAAAATACTCTTTGAAAAAACTAAATTTTTACAAATTGGTGGTGGTGCGGTCCTTATGCTTTGGGCTCATACTTTCTCCCCCTTTGGCATGAATCGCCAAAAACGGAATCATTAGAGCCCTCTTATTACTGTCTCCCCCTTTGGTCATAAATAAATGAGTGAGAATTATACCAAAGACAGAGTCCTTTTGCGTTGGATTCTCCTCCAAAGGATGGAGAGAAGCGCGGAGTGACGGCGAATGATGAGTTACGGAGTGGAAGCCTTTTTGTCTTCGCCGAAGACTCCAATCCCCTTTCAATATACCTATGACTTGGTTTTGAAATTCACTTGAAAATACATTAGTCATAGCACATGAAAGAGACATGATCAAGGGTATATAGAAGAGCTATGTGTGCAAATCAACAAAAGAAGTTCCTAGAATCAAGAATATTTAGATCATGCCTAAGTTTGTTAAAAGTTTGTTCATCAAGTGGCTTGGTAAAGATATCGGCTAATTGATCTTTAGTATTATTGTAAGAAATCTCGATATCTCCCTTTTGTTGGTGATCCCGTAAAAAGTGATACCGAATGGCTATGTGTTTAGTGCGGCTATGCTCAACGGGATTATCCGCCATGCGGATTGCACTCTCATTATCACATAGAAGAGGAATTTTGGTTAATTTGTAACCGTAGTCCCTAAGGGTTTGCCTCATCCAAATTAGTTGCGCGCAACAATGTCCTGCGGCAATGTACTCGGCTTCGGCGGTAGAAAGAGCTACGGAATTTTGCTTCTTTGAAGCCCAAGACACCAAGGATCTTCCCAAGAACTGGCAAGTCCCCGATGTGCTCTTTCTATTGATTTTACACCCCGCCCAATCGGCATCCGAATAACCAATCAAATCAAATGTGGATCCCCTAGGATACCAAAGCCCAAACTTAGGAGTATAAACTAAATATCTCAAGATTCGTTTTACGGCCGTAAGGTGAGCTTCCTTAGGGTCGGCTTGGAATCTTGCACACATGCATACGGAAAGCATAATATCCGGTTGAGATGCACATAAATATAGCAAAGAACCTATCATCGACCGGTATACCTTTTGATCGACGGATTTACCTCCCTCGTCGAGGTCGAGATGCCCATTGGTTCCCATGGGTGTCTTGATGGGTTTGGCATCCTTCATCCCAAACTTGCTTAGAATATCTTGAGTATACTTCGTTTGGCTTAGGAAGGTGCCTTCTTGGAGTTGCTTTACTTGAAATCCTAAGAAGTACTTTAACTCCCCCATCATAGACATCTCGAATTTTTGTGTCATGATCCTACTAAATTCTTCACATGTAGACTCGTTAGTAGACCCAAATACAATATCATCAACATAAATTTGGCATACAAACAAGTCATTTTCAAGAGTTTTAGTGAAGAGTGTAGGATCGGCTTTTCCAACTTTGAAGTCATTAGTGATAAGAAAATCCCTAAGGCATTCATACCATGCTCTTGGGGCTTGCTTGAGCCCATAAAGCGCCTTAGAGAGTTTATAGACATGGTTAGGGTACTCACTATCTTCAAAGCCAGGAAGTTGCTCAACATAGACCTCTTCCTTGATTGGTCCATTGAGGAAGGCACTCTTCACGTCCATTTGGTAAAGCTTGAAGCCATGGTAAGTAGCATAGGCCAATAATATACGAATTGACTCAAGCCTAGCTACGGGTGCATAGGTTTTACCGAAATCCAAACCTTCGACTTGGGAGTATCCCTTGGCCACAAGTCGAGCTTTGTTCCTTGTCACCACACCATGCTCATCTTGCTTGTTGCGGAAGACCCATTTGGTTCCTACAACATTTTGATTAGGACGTGGAACTAAATGCCATACATCATTCCTAGTGAAGTTGTTGAGTTCCTCTTGCATCGCCACCACCCAATCTAAATCTTGGAGTGCTTCCTCTACCCTGTGTGGCTCAATAGAGGAAACAAAAGAGTAATGCTCACAAAAATGTGCAACACAAGATCTAGTGGTTACCCCCTTATGAATATCGCCGAGGATGGTGTCGACGGGGTGATCTCGTTGGATTGCTTGGTGGACTCTTGGGTGTGGCGGCCTTTGTTCTTCATCCTCCTTGTCTTGATCATTTGCATCTCCCCCTTGATCATTGCCGTCATCTTGAGGTGGCTCATTTGATTGATCTTCTCCTTCATCAACTTGAGCCTCATCCTCATTTTGAGTTGGTGGAGATGCTTGCGTGGAGGAGGATGGTTGATCTTGTGCATTTGGAGGCTCTTCGGATTCCTTAGGACACACATCCCCAATGGACATGTTCCTTAGCGTGATGCACGGAGCCTCTTCAATACCTATCTCATCAAGATCAACTTGCTCTACTTGAGAGCCGTTAGTCTCATCAACCACAATGTCACAAGAAACTTCAACTTGTCCGGAGGACTTGTTAAAGACTCTATATGCCCTTGTGTTTGAATCATACCCTAGTAAAAAGCCTTCTACAGTCTTAGGAGCAAATTTAGATTTTCAACTCTTTTAATAAGTATAAAGCATTTGCTACCAAAGACTCTAAAATATGAAATGTTGGGCTTTTTACCGGTTAGGAGTTCATAAGATATCTTCTTGAGGATTCGGTGTAGATATAACCGGTTGATGGCGTAGCAGGCGGTGTTGACCGCCTCGGCCCAAAACCGATCCGAAGTCTTGTACTCATCAAGCATGGTTCTTGCCATGTCCAATAGAGTTCTTTCTTCCTCTCCACTACACCATTTTGTTGTGGCGTGTAGGGAGAGGAGAACTCATGCTTGATGCCCTCCTCCTCAAGGAAGCCTTCAATTTGAGAGTTCTTGAACTCCGTCCCGTTGTCGCTTCTTATTTTCTTGATTCTTAATCCGAACTCATTTTGAGCCCGTCTTAAGAATCCCTTTAAGGTCTCTTGGGTTTGAGATTTTTCCTGCAAAAAGAATACCCAAGTGAAGCGAGAATAATCATCCACTATTACAAGACAATACTTACTCCCGCCGATGCTTATGTAAGCAATCGGGCCGAATAGATGCATGTGGAGTAGCTCAAGCGGCCTGTCGGTCGTCATGATGTTCTTGTGTGGATGATGGGCACCAACTTGCTTTCCTGCTTGGCATGCGCTACAAACCCTGTCTTTCTCAAAATGAACATTGGTTAGTCCTAAAATGTGCTCTCCCTTTAGAAGCTTATGAAGATTCTTCATCCCAACATGGGCTAGTCGGCGGTGCCAGAGCCAACCCATGTTAGTCTTAGCAATTAAGCATGTGTCGAGTTCAGCTCTATCAAAATCTACTAAGTATAGCTGACCCTCTAACACACCCTTAAATGCTATTGAATCATCACTTCTTCTAAAGACAGTGACACCTACATCAGTAAAGAGACAGTTGTAACCCATTTTGCATAATTGAGATACAGAAAGCAAATTGTAATCTAATGAATCTACAAGAAAACATTGGAAATAGAATGGTCAGGAGATATAGCAATTTTACCCAATCCTTTGACCAAACCTTGGTTTCCATCCCCAAATGTGATAGCTCGTTGGGGATCCTGGTTTTTCTCATAGGAGGAGAACATCTTCTTCTCCCCTGTCATGTGGTTTGTGCACCCGCTGTCGATGATCCAACTTGAGCCCCCGGATGCATAAACCTACAAAACAAGTTTAGTTCTTGACTTTAGGTACCCAAACGGTTTTGGGTCCTTTGGCATTAGAAACAAGAACTTTGGGTACCCAAACACAAGTCTTGGAGCCCTTGTGTTTGCCCCCAACAAACTTGGCAACTACCTTGCCGGATTTGTTAGTTAAAACATAAGATGCATCAAAAGTTTTAAATGAAAAGTTATGTTCATTTGATGCACTAGGAGTTTTCTTCTTAGGCAACTTAGCACAGGTTGGTTGCCTAGAGCTAGATGTCTCACCCTTATACATGAAAGCATGGTTAGGGCCAGAGTGAAACTTCCTAGAATGAATTCTCCTAATCTTGCTCTCAGGATAACCGGCAGGGTACAAAATGTAACCCTCGTTATCTTGAGGCATGGGAGCCTTGCCCTTAACAAAATTAGACAATCTTTTAGGAGGGGCACTAAGTTTGACATTGTCTCCCTTTTGGAAGCCAATGCCATCCTTGATGCCAGGGTGTCTCCCATTATAAAGCATACTACGAGCAAATTTACATTTTTCATTCTCTAAGTTATGCTCGGCAATTTTAGCATCTAATTTTGCTATATGATAATTTTGTTGTTTAATTAAAGCCATGTGATCATGAATAGCATTAACATCAACATCTCTACATCTAGTACAAATAGATACAAGCTCAACGATAGATGTAGAGGGTTTGCAAGATTTTAATTCCACAACCTTAGCATGTAATATATCGTTTTCACTTCTAAGGTTAGAAATAGTAATATTGCAAACATCAAAATCTTTAGCCTTAGCAAGCAATTTCTCATTTTCAATCCTAAGGCTAGCAAGAGAAATATTCAACTCATCAATCCTAGAAAGTAAATCAACATTATCATCTCTAGGATTGGAAGTTGAAACATTACAAACATGAGAATCAACCTTAGCAATTAATTTGGCATTTTCATTTCTAAGGTTGGTGATAGTGTCATGGCATGTGCTTAGCTCACTAGATAATTTTTCACATTTTTCTACCTCTAGAGCATAAGCATTCTTAACCTTAACATGTTTTTTATTTTCCTTGATTAGGAAGTCCTCTTGGGAGTCCAAGAGATCATCCTTTTCATGGATGGCACTAATTAGCTCATTTAGTTTTTCCTTTTGTTCCATGTTAAGGTTGGCAAAAAGGGTACGCAAATTATCTTCCTCATCACTAGCATTATCATCACTAGAAGATTCTTATTTAGTGGAGGATTTTGATTTAACCTTCTTCCTTTTGTCGTCATTTGCCATTAGGCACTTGTGGCCGACGTTGGGGAAGAGAAGTCCCTTGGTGACGGCGATGTTGGCGGCGTCCTCGTCGGAGGAGGAGTCGCTAGAGCTTTCGTCGGAGTCCCACTCCCGACAAACATGGGCATCGCCGCCCCTCTTCTTGTAGTATTTCTTCTTCTCCTTTCTTCTCCCCTTCTTGTCGTCGCCCCTGTCACTGTCACTAGATATAGGACATTTTGCAATAAAATGACCGGGCTTACCACATTTGTAACACACTTTCTTGGAGCGAGGTTTGTAATCCTTCCCCCTCCTTTGTTTGAGGATTTGGCGGAAGCTCTTGATGACGAGCGCCATTTCCTCATTGTCGAGCTTGGAGGCATCAATTGGTTGTCTACATGATGTAGACTCCTCCCTCTTCTCCTCCGTCGCCTTGAATGCGACCGGTTGTGCTTCGGGTGTGGAGGAGGTGCCTTGCTCGATGATTTTCTTTGAGCCTTTAATCATTAGCTCAAAGCTCACAAATTTTCCTATGACTTCCTCGGGAGACATTAGCTTATATCTAGGATCACCTCGAATTAATTGAACTTGTGTAGGGTTAAGAAATACGAGGGATCTAAGAATAACCTTGACCATCTCATGGTCATCCCATTTTTCGCTCTCGAGGTTGCGCACTTGGTTCACCAAGGTCTTCAAGCGGTTGTACATAGCTTGTGGATCCTCCCCTTGGTGAAGCATGAAGCGACCGAGCTCCCCCTCGATCGTTTCCCGTTTGGTGATCTTTGTCACCTCGTCTCCCTCGTGCGCAGTCTTGAGTACGTCCCAAATTTCCTTCGCACTTTTTAACCCTTGCACCTTATTATACTCCTCTCGACTTAGAGAGGCGAGGAGTATAGTAGTGGCTTGGGAGTTAAAGTGGTGGATTTGGGCCACCTCGTCCGAGTCGTAGTCTTCATCCCCTACGGATGGTACCTGTACACCAAACTCAACAACATTCCATATACTTTTGTGGAGTGAGGTTAGATGAAATTTCATTAAATCACTCCACCCAGCATAATCTTCACCGTCAAAGGTTGGCGGTTTGCCTAATGGAACGGAAAGTAATGGAGTATGTCTAGAGGTACGAGGATAATGTAAGGGGATCTTACTAAACTTCTTACGCTCATGGCGCTTCGAAGTTATGGAGGGCGCGTCGGAGCCGGAGGTAGAAGGTGATGAAGTGTCGGTCTCGTAGTAGACCACCTTCCTCATCTTCTTAATTTTGTCGCCACTCCGATGCGACTTGTGGGAAGAAGTCTTCTTTTCCTTCTTCTTCTCATTCCTCTTCTCCTTGTTGCGGGACTCTCCTGATAGAGCTTTCTCGTTGCTTGTAGTAGGCTTTTCGCCGGTCTCCATCTCCTTCTTGGCGTGATCTCCCGACATCACTTCGAGCGGTTAGGCTCTAATGAAGCACCGGGCTCCGATACCAATTGAAAGTCGCCTAGAGGGGGGGTGAATAGGGCAAAACTGAAATTCTTAAAATAATCACAACTACAAGCCGGGTTAGCGTTAGAAATATAATCGAGTCTGCGAGAGAGGGTGCAAAACAAATCGCAAGTAAATAAGAGGTGTGACACGCGGATTTGTTTTACCGAGGTTCGGTTCTTGCAAACCTACTCCCCGTTGAGGTGGTCACAAAGACCGGGTCTCTTTCAACCCTTTCCCTCTCTCAAACGGTCCCTCGGACCGAGTGAGCTTTCTCTTCTCAATCACTTGGAATTCAAAGTTCCTACAAGGACCACCACAAGATTGGTGTCTCTTGCCTCAATTACAAGTGAGTTTGATCGCAATGAAGAATCAAGAAAGAAGAAAGCAATCCAAGCGCAAGAGCTCGAAAGAACACAAGCAAATCTCTCTCACTAGTCACTAAAGCTTTGTGTGGAATTTGGGAGAGGATTTGATCTCTTGAGTGTGTCTAGAATTGAATGCCTAGCTCTTGTAAGTGGTTGGAAGTATGAAAACTTGGATGCAATGAATGGTGGGTGGTTGGGGGTATTTATAGCCCCAACCACCAAACTAGCCGTTTGGTGGGGCTGACTGTCGTATGGTGCACCGGACATGTCCGGTGCGCCAGCCATGTCACCAAAGCCGTTGGGTTCCGACCGTTGGAGCTCTGTCTTCTAGGCCCGCCTGGATGTCCGGTGGCGCACCGGACATGTACTGTAGAGTGTCCAGTGCGCCAGCATGGGCGTGCCTGACTTCTACGTGCGCTGGCGCGTATTTAATGCGCTGCAGGTAACCGTTGGCGCCGAAGTATCCGTTGCTTTGATGGCACACCGGACAGTCCGGTGTACACCGGACATGTCCGGTGAATTATAGCGGACTAGCCGTTATGAATTCCCGAAGCTGGCGAGTTCCTGAGGCGCCGTTCCTTGGAGCACCGGACAGTTCGGTGAATTTTAGCGGAGCGCCTCTGGATTTTCCCGAAGGTGACGAGTTTGAGTTGGAGTCATCTGGTGCACCGGACACTGTCCGGTGGTGCACCGGACAGTCCGGTGCGCCAGACCAGAGGTGCCTTCGGTTGTCCCTTTGCTCTTTTGTTGAACCCAATACTTGGTCTTTTTATTGGCTAAGTGTGAACCTTTGGCACCTGTATAACTTATACACTAGAGCAAACTAGTTAGTCCAATTTATTTGTGTTGGGCAATTCAACCACCAAAATTATTTAGGAACTAGGTGTAAGCCTAATTCCCTTTCAAGGATTGTCCCCTCATATAAGGACTGGTTTGTCATCTTTCACTACTTGTACTCATAATAAGTACAACCACTCGAGACTGTGTGGGCAGTCACTCAATCTGAACTCGTACAGTCCAACCCCAGGGTTATGAAGGCTGGGGAGCACCGGGAGGATAAGGAGGGGGAATGTTTTGTCCGATTTGGACATGGTGGTGGCCTGACTCCTTCCGGTATAACCGTTAAGGTTAGGACGTGCGGGGAAAGAAAGAGATTCGGATTCGGATCTCATTGATCATGAGATCGCAGAGCCGGACTAGTGGGTATAGTGTACACCTCTGCGCAGAGTTCAAACCTATTCGAATAGTCTATGTCCACAAGAATGGATGAGTCTGGTGTGGTATGGCAATTAATGTTTTGTTTTCAAAAAAAGAGGTGCGTTTGAGAAAAGTGGTTTTTAAAAGGTTCGGCGGTTGAGCCGTGAGCTATGGTGGACGGGAAGTCCAGTAGCTGTTTTTGAAAATGAAAACCAGTGGGAAACTGCTGAGATACCTGGATGGTTTAGTCCAGGGGGTTTTGTTCTAATATTGAAAAACTTCCTGCTCCTTTTGGAGAGGATGCGCTTTGCAAAATACAAAATGTTTTTCAAAAACAACCCTGCATAAAATATTGACGTTTCTGCAAATATCCTGAGCTCCACATATTCCATGCATTATATCTGATTTTCCCATTCCGTGGGTAAGGTGGGCTGCTGAGTACGTTTGTACTCACCCTTGCTTATTTGTTGTTTTTCAGAAAAAGGAGATCGGGTAAGAGTTACGACTGTTCCCAACCTTGCATGTGGCTGTTGGACCTCTGATTTGCTTCGCTGCGTATATCGGGCTGCTTCAGCCCCACTCTGATGATATGTGCCGAGTTGTGGACCAACTCTTAAAGTTGTTCGCCACCTTTGTAGGTTTGTCTCGTTTAAGCAGATTTGGTATCATCTGATGTATAAATGTGTTTACTAGCCTCCTGGGACTAGTAATTGTATCACATTTGAGTCCCAGAGGATTGGGGACGCTTCACCAGCGCGCCCAACCAAGCTGCCGGGTGCGCCATCTGCCCCATGTCTGTTAGCGCAAAAAAAAGGAATGCATGCATGAGTCAAACACGATCCAATGCATGTGCATAAATTTAGGAAAAATATGTGTGGCAGTTTCTATTTTTAAATGCTTTATTTCCTCCATAAATTTAGGATCGCTGCAACAGCCATGCAGCTAGACGCGTAAGGACCATTTTATGATATATACTGAGAGTAAATATGCTACAGTGTGTAGATAATTATGCAATTCGGTATACTGCGTAAAAATTTGTTAACAGCTGCATGCACACGAATTTATGATGGAAAAAATGTGCAATGAAAGGAAATAAATTGCATGCATAGAAACAAAAAATCATATTTAATGTTTAATTTGCTTCATAAATATAGGATCCCTACAACAACCATGCAACTAAACACATTAGAAATAGTTTATGATATATACTTATACTAATTATACTACACGGTGTAAGTATTTATGCAATTCGGTACACTGCGTAAAAAAAATCTAGCATGTTGTTCATTGGTGGACGCATCTCTAGGTTGGAGCGTAAAAACCTTAAGTTTTGAGCATAAAATTTCTCAATTATAAGCGTAAATGCCTAGCCAATGTGAGAGGTTGATAGCTCTGGTAGGTTGTTATTACGATCCTATTTTTATGGCAGATCCGAAAAACATGGCAGTTGCATGCATGCGGTTTCTATTTTTATACAGATCCAAAAATTATGGCAAAATACATGCATGAGTCAAACACGTTCTCTTGCACGCGCGTAAATTTAGGAAAGATATGTGTGGCGGTTTCTATTTTAAATGCTTTATTTTCTCCATAAATTTAGGATCGCTGCAACAGCCATGCAGCTAGACTCGTAATGATTATTTTATGATATAGAGTGATACTAAATATGCTACACTGTGTAGATAATTATGCAATTGGGTATACTGCGTAAAAATCTGTTATCAGCTACATGCACACGAATTTATGATGGAAAGAATATGTAATGAAAGGAAATGAATTACATGCATAGAAACAAAAAATTGTATTTAATATTTATTTCCTTCATAAATATAGGATCCCTCCAACAGCCATGTAGCTAAACGCATTAGAACTAGTTTATGATATATACTGATACAAATTATACTACACGGTGTAGGTATTTATGCAATTTGTTACAGTGCGTAAAAAATCTGGCATGTTGTTCACTGGTGGACGCATCTCTGGGTGGATCGTAAAACCTTAAGTTTTGAGCATAAAATCCCTCAATTATAAGCGTAAACACCGAGTCAATGTGAGAGGTTGATAGCTCTAGTAGGTTGTTATTACGATCCTATTTTTATGACAGATCCGAAAAACATGTCAGTCGCATGCATGCAGTTTCTATTTTTATACAGATCCAAAAATTATGGCAAAATCGTGGGAGTTTTTATTGCATGCGCACAAATTACGAACAACATAAATTAAGGAATTGTCTTTCTAATGTGCATGCAAAAAATATGCATGCAGCAAACCGATATACGAACTCCATGTTTAAACATAAAATCGTACAATTTTTAGCATAAATAATACATGTGATAGGCATAAAACACAATAATCGAAAAGAAAACACGAATCGAAGGAGGTAGTCGCCGGAGGACGTCGTCGACGACCTAAGCACAGATGTATGTCATCATTGGGGCCGCCCAAACTGCGCTGGATCGGAGGATGTCATGCGCGATCGTCGCTGCGCGCACCTCGCACCTTCCATGACGCCACTCGAACCTCACGCCGCGTGTGTCGCCGTCGCTACTCGCACATCGAAGGGTGCCGCTTGCTCGTCGGCCATGGAAGTGCCGCCGCCTCAGGGCACTAGGAACGCCGCCGCTTGCCCGCACACGGGCACTGTCGTCGCTCGCCCTCTAGATCGAGGAGCCGCTGCCGCCGACCTGGGAACCGCCGCCTCTACTTTGGATCGAGGAACCGCCGCCACCACACGTCGAAGTCGGGGAGCCGCGGCCACCGCAGCCACTGGCCTGGGGTCCACCGCTGTGCGCGCTATCGGGCAACCGCCGTCGTCGCACGCGTCGTCGCTAATGAATCTGGATGGGGTGTGAAAACTGAACCCTAGCACTCCGGATTTTCTTTTATAGACGTGTGGACCTGGTCTGGCTCGACCGGATTGCACTGTCTGGCCTGTGCTTCCTCTAGTTATTGGAAGCCCAGGGCTCCTAATATACAATCTATATATATAGGGCAGGTATAACGGGAGCCCTGGGCTTCGGTTATTAAAGAGAGCCCGGGTCGGTTACGGGGTCTGGACCGCTGAACCAAGCACGCGTGTGTTTAATAGAGACGAGACACACGGCATGCAGGACAGACGACGTCGTGACGCGGTTGGTTTAATGGCTAGGCGGTAAACATATGGAAGTGGCGCGGAATTATAGGGATTAGATTCCACATGCAAACGTGCTTACTCTGTTACGTGGACGCGGAATTTATGGATCTTGCATGGGGTATAATGGCGGCAGTTAAAGACATTATCGAATAAGATGTTGAAAGATATGGCATAAAATAGATACGCTATAAATGTTGCATATATAGTATATACCGTTTGGCGTAAAATATTGTGTCATTGTGCGTAAGTAGTGTGTTAGGGATATTGGTATTACATGTACATTGCTATAATATCTGTACGGTTTCGGAAATAATGAAAATACCCTAGAAACGTGGATGCGGTTACTTGTTTAGTATAGTATCCGTGATTTCCTTTCATTCGAAAAAACACCCCAAGACTGCATAGCTAGTTGGCGGTGGAGATGGCCGGCTCTGGACAATCACCAACGATGGTAGGAGATGGCGTTCGTCTTGATTCAGAGATAGAGGGAGTAGTTGATGGTAACTTACTGGTTACACCACCTCCTGCTCTACTGGGGCCTATAATCGACGAGATGAGCATAGGGGAGGAAGGAGAACATAGGGTTCGACCTCCGATGTCCAATATTAGCTCCAGGGAGATGGATACGCCTCAAATACTGCATTCAGATGTAAGTCCAATTGTTGTATTTGATTCTTGATTGATTAGATTGTTATGATCATATTCTGTGGTACGAACAACAATGTCAATGAATTTGCAGAAAAAAACATTGATCCAAATATAGTGCCAACGGTAGGGATGACTTTCAAGGATGTTGGTGATGCATATAAATTCTATAAAAGGTATGCATATGAAGTTGGATTTCCACTGAAGAAATACAGAGAGAAGACATTCAGTAAGTGGATAAATTGTTCATGTGAAGGTAAAAGTGCACCAAAATCAAATGATACACCTAGGATGAGGAATAGGAATTCAAGGCATACGCAATGTAAGGCTAGAATGAAATTAAAAAATATATATGATGATGAAAAAAATGGTTGTAGCTACAAAAATTGAACTGGTGAATTTGGAGCATAGCCATGAGTTCATAACTGACGAAGCAGAGAAACAACATTTACGTTGCAACAAAAGTAGGGATGCTGAGTTCATAAATTTTGTTGATGCAATGCATGATAGCTGAGTGCCGCAGCATTGCATAGTTGATTTTATATCATACATGCATGATGGGCCAGAGAACGTACCGGTAACTGCTCAAGATCTGAAAAACATGTAAGCAATATTTTTATGTTTCCTGTGTATATATTAAGTGCCATAAATATTACTATAGTAAATGTTTGTATAATCAATTTTTGTGCATACAAATGTAGGAGGGCAGCAAGGAGACGAGAAAACTGCACAAATGATGTAGCCAAACTTTTGGCTTTCTTTACGGAATGCAAGAAACAGAATCCACAATTTTTTTGTGATTTTTCAGCTAGACAATGATGGGAAAATAGTGAGTATTTTTTGGTCACACGCAAGTATGCAGGGGGAATATGCAGATTATGGTGATGTTGTGACATTTGATACAACACACAAGACAAATATATATGATAAACCACTGGGCATGTTTGTTGGAGCTAACAGCCATCTGCAGTGTATAATGTTTGGATTTGTTTTGTTGGGAGATGAAACAGTTCAGACTTTTGAATGGGCTTTCAATTCATTCAAAACATGTATGGGATGCGAGGGTCCGAGAGTTATGCTAACAGGTATGTGGTATGTCAATTTGTTATGCAAAAAAGTCAAATAATTTATTGTGAAAGTAAAATAATAGTTTGTGAGCAATTGCAGATCAAGATCCTGCAATGCCAATATCTCTAAGAACTGTATTTCCAAAAATAGTTCATAGACTGTGTTTATGGCATGTCCAGAACAGATTTATGCCATTCTTAAATGAATTATATGTAAGGTTTGCTGATAAGGATTTTAAAACAACATTCCAATCTATTATACATCATCCATTAACTCCTCATGAGTTTGAATGTGCCTGGGAAATGATGCTAGAGGAATTCAATCTTCATGAAGATATGACTCTACGCAAATTATATGAAATAAGGAAGGAATGGATACCAGCATTTTTTAAAAATGACTTCTATGGGGTAATGGTATGTACACAACGAAGTGAGAGCATGAACATATTAGTGAAGCAATCACATGTAGATGCGAACACTCCTCTGCATGAGTTCGCTAAACAAATGATGAAAATGTTGCATAGCAGGAAAATGAAAGAATCAAAGGAGGCATTGATGAGCAAGGTATGTCGTGCTTGTTATCAATAATGTATGGCATACATGTTTATGTAAATACGTTGTTTAATTATGATATTAACGTCTTATAGGGACCAAAGACAACAGATACATTGTATAGGTTCGAAGTGAGAGTCTCTAGGGCATACACCAGAGCTGTTATGAATAGATTTGAGGAATCAATGAAATACACCACTGCATACAGAATATTGAAGGACACAAACGGTTGTGATAAAGATTGGATCGTACAACATACAAAAAGATCTAATAAAATTGTGTGGGGACAACATCAATTCAAGATAACAGCGGACATAGAAGCTGGGGAGTATACATGCGAGTGCAAACAGTGGGAACATACAGGTTTGTACATATTGTGTTGATTAAAAGAATAAAATTGCGTACTAAATAATTTGTTGATTGTAGTACAAATTAATGTATATCATTAAGAAATAATGGTTGGTTTTCATGTTTTAAGGTCTATTGTGTGTTCATCTTTTAAGAGCCTTCATGCATCTACAAGTTGAAAAGATACCTTCAAAGTATATATTGCAAAGGTACACTGTCTCAGCAAGAAAAGATGTATCGTTTGAAAGAATTGATAAGAGCTTCAGGGGAAAGGATGGAGTTACTAAATCATAAAGACAGAAAATGTTGCTAACGAAAACAATGAAAGTTGTTCGCGAGGCGTGTATGTCATAAGCAGGGTACGACAAGGCAATGGATGTGTTGGATGAGCTCGATGGCGTTTTATGCCGATTAGAGCCAGACATTGGATGTAATGAGTCATGTGATGTTAGTGATGATGAGGAAAACCAGGTAATAAGATTCCAGTTTTTTAAATGTTATACTATTTGTAACATATAGTATGCATGGTAACATATTATTTGTACCAGGAAGGAGAAGTAAATAATAATAATGCTGGCGATGGAATGGAAGATGACAATTCAATTACATGCCATAAAATGGTATGTAAAGGATAAATAAATAATCTTGCATGAAGTATTGTATATAATGAATATATAAGATCAATGTATTAAAAAATTTTATTTTGTAGGATGAGCATAACACCATGACTGGATGTGAACATGCGTTAACAATAATAACAGCTGGTAACCAGGTGCATATTCAAAAATTATTGTTCATATGTATATAATGAAAATAGATGTTTATGCTGCATGGAAATGATGATGTATTTGGGTTGTGCTATATGGGTGGACAACATGAGAATTCCACCTGAGGTTGGTGATACAAGTTCTCCATGTCACGTAGCCCATGACCAAATGGAACAAATTGGTGCATCCTCAGAAGCTAAGAAGGTGAGCATTGATAACTGATTTTGCTGATTGGTAGAAAGATACTTTATGTAAATATGTATATACTAATTAATAACTTCTTTTATTATACAGAGGTTGAATTTTAATGTGGATGTTATAAATCTGAGTATGCCGGACCATGCAAGACCAAAAGGATGGACAATAAAAAATACAGAAGATAGGATTATGAAACTAGGTGCCAAAGGAGAAAAAAAGAAGAATAGGAGATGCCAATTGTGTGGAATAGCATATGGACATAACAGCAGAACGTGTCTATCTGTGGAAGAGAACAGGGCAAGACTAGCAAAACTGGCAAATCGAAAGAGAGGACGACCGGCCGGATCAAGACTAAACAATAAAACAACTGCTCCACAGTGGAATGAAACATCGACTGCTAAAAAACATCGTATTGATGAAGAAGTAGAAAATGAATAAGCCACTGAGCATATGGAATTGGGTGAATATTTTGAAGTGTGACTAAAGAGTGGTCGATGTAGTATAAATTTTTAATAGCACAATGACCTATGTTTTAGTTTTTGGAAATTAATAGTTTGCATGACTGGGTTATATAATGCGTTGATATAATACTATAATATGTTGCGTAAAACTAGACCATTACACAAATTATGAAACTAAATATATACCAAAAATTGGCATTGAACGTTTAACAATCGGCCGATCTGGATAGGAATGGTATATAAACTCAATACACTTAACATAACTAAACAATTGGGAGTACATAATTCGGGTTTCACACTACATCTACACCAGAAAGGTTGTAGCATAGGCACTGGACACAGTTAGCATAATTAGCATGGTAAATGTGTAAAAGGAACCTAATGTATATAAAATAAGGAAGTATATATGTTGCATAAAACATGAATATTAAGGATAATATGATAATAGAAATACGCCAAACATTGAACAGAAACGTTTAACAATCTGACAATCTGGAAATGTAAAGCATAAAATTTCATAACAGATAACATAACTAGGCATTCTGGTACCACTTCTGTTTTACACACTTGAAATAAATACTGATACGAAGTAGCATAAACACTGGACACAACGAACATAAGTGTCATGGGGAGTATCATACACATGAGCAACAGTTGACATAAGTGACTTAAGAAGTAACATAAACAGTTTGGGGATCCCAGAAGGAATCTTGTTCAGCTATGATATCTAAGCCTTGGCTTTCAAACAACGTCGTTTCCTTGGAACATACTTGAAAGGCATCAGTTCTGCAGGGAAGGGGTAAACCCTGTTGTTGCGATGAAAGGTCAGGTAATGCAGAACAAAAGCACGTTGGTCCAACGGTTCATCCTGAAATTGTCATAATAGTTGAATGAATGCTAAGAAGATGTATGCAGGAGTAATATATGCATGATCAACACACTAATTTAGTAACATACCGGAACAACAAATTCTGATAAATCACCATCATCAAAATCGTAGCATCGGAGGAAGTTTGCGACAAAAAAAACCACAATCTTTTGATCCTGGTAACATGGTTGGACAATTGGGAAGAAGCCCAATCTTGTAGTTGCCAAACTTTGGTAAACTTGTATCTGGTCGAGCTTCATGTAATGCAATGCTAAGTCTTCTCATTATTAATCTGGACCAAGGTATTTTCGTTCCATTTATCAACAATTGATCATTGTGGATTTGTTTCCAGGTAGTGCCTCCAAGCAATGGCCCATAAGGATTTGAATCTAAAATGTCTATTCGACGAAGTTGAAAGTTGATTGCATAAAGGGTCTAGTGACTACGACGTAGCATAGGAACCATGATCTGTTAACATATATGTATAAGTTTATGAATGAACAATAATAGGTGTATGGAAAATTAAAGGTAACATAAAATATAACTTATGACCAAATGATTATTAAAATATTCTTACAAATAATACTGATTGGGGCTCACCAATTTAATTTGGTTCAGAACTTCATCTGGAGGAAACGTTGGTTCTAGTTGTTCTTTAAGAACTGATGTTGAGAAGGGCTGGGGATTTGTACTATGTTGTTCGAACTCCTCGATATTCAAAACGGTCTGGACAAAAAATATACTGATTAGTATTATATATTTATATAGTAAGGGTTGAAATATGATACAAGTTGTAGAGAAAAAAATACCCCAACATTGACGTTCAGTATTAGAGTGTTGATTATGGTATCTGGATTGTATAATAAATCATCATCACGAATACAGTCGATAAATCCCTTCATGAAAAGGTTCTCAAGACATTTATTAGGGCCAAACGATTGGACAACATCCAGGACAGAACCTCCAAATCCTCCAAAATCAATGATAGACTTAGGAAAAATAAAACTTTAATTACAAATCATCTAATTATACTTAATTGAAGTTTGAAAAACGAATACATACATGCTCGGATCTAGTTGTCCTGAAAAAATGAACTTAAATAGTTTGCGAGCACATTCTTCACGTGATACGTGGGGAGGTTCAGCAACTGCAGATTTAGATGAAATATCCCTTGCAATAAGTTCAGTAGTTGCCTAATATATATATTTGTTAGTAATCAATGGCATCAATAATTATGTATTGTAGTGTACATATATAAAAAAATATAAGACGATGACATGACATGACTAACTTCTGTTAATGGGGTTTTGTCAAACTGTGGTGCACCAGATACGGGAGTATCATGTTTAACAGTATTTTGTCCTTCCTGAAAAACAATAAAATTATTAATATATACGTAATCAAACATAGGTTATAACTAATATTAACATAATATGATGAAGGTATAAATACTGACAGCATTTATGTGTGGTGTTAATTCAGAAACAGCAAGCTTGTCAGTTTTGGGAGCCTAGTGAATAAAGTAAATAAAAACATGCATATATTATTGTTACTGTCATAAATTGTAATTGAAAGTATAATAACTGTGAATAAAGTAAAACAAACATTTGATTTTGGAGTCTTGTCAAATATTGGGACATCCATAACTGAATTTTTTTCACAAACGTTTCCACTGACAATCTGTAATGGAAACATATGAAATTGGAGTAAATGATAACTTGTATGCTATATTTAATATATGATTTATATATAAAGTTTGTATAAAAAACTTACCTGTTCTGATACTTTGATATCATCAGTAGGAACATGTATTTCCTGATCGTGTTGCTGATTATCAGGGGTTCAAACAGGTGGAGTGGATACTGGAGCATTTGTTGGAGGCATTGAGGTAGTGGGGGATATCTACATTTGGACAATATAATAATAAATTAGTTGTTGCTGAAATGTACAAAAATATAAATGTAGCGTTATAAAAAATGGTTAAACATACATATTATCACAAACTACATCAATATACTATCAGGATGCATAAACTAAATGAGAGTTTTCAAAATAAAATCAACTGAAAGGTGTTGGTGATGTATTAGTATAAATTAATGCATAATTTATATATACTATGTTGCATAAAGTAAAGTATTTGAAATCGTATACCTAAATATAATTTTAGTTTTAATAATCCGTGAGCTTGATTAATTTTAAAAAAAGTTAAACATAAATATTAAAACCTTCTTGTTGTGTATCGCGCTGCGTTGCAGCCCTCAGAACTTCATCGATCATTTCACCAAAGGTTTCAGATAGTTCAATCTCCTTCGAAACAATCATCTGATGGCTCAGCTAAAGAGAATCACAGTACTTATCCACCTCCTTGTCATGAGCATCAAACATTGATTCAAACATTGGTCGATGCTGGGAGGGCAAACATTTCAGCTTGTTGCCAATCAAATGCTTGATACGTGGCACATATATGTTGAAAACGTCAGAAACAGGCCGTTCTGGTGCAATGACATAACATGTTTTTGAACGGCTACGAAACTGTATAAAGCCAAGTTACAACTGTTAGCAGTAATTGAAATTGTAACATCTGCATAACAGGACAAAAAATGTTTATGTCTAACCTCTGCATGACCGAATGGTTCACCAGTTTTACGGGGGGGGGGGGGCGTCTGTCACCCCTAGCCAAATCTCTTATGGTCTCATTATCAAAAAAACTTAATGCGGGGAGTACCATATTTGTTATCAGGTGATGCAGGGTGATGTAAGTGATCAAGATAGTAAATCTGAACAAAAAAGAATGCAAAAAAATATATAATTACTACAAAACAAATATTTGCATATCATATATATGCTTGGTAAACAAAGAATTACATACTAGAACAATGAGTGAACATCCATATATTGTTGTTGTAATGTTTGTTTTGTTCCTTTTGTGCCAACGAGTGGCAGCATCACACAAATCCGTATAAACTAGTTGACACCAGTCAATATCAACCATCCGGGTCATGTTTGAAGTCATTAGTACCTCATTGTTTGTAATGCCCCATGAAGCAGATGGAAAAAGAAGTCGATTGAATAAAATCAGAAAAAAACATCTGAATGATAACTCATCATCATTGCCAAGCACTATATTGTCCTGAAGCTTGACAATATCAAACTCATGTTTACAAATTTTGAGATCACGTCTCAGTTTTGAAGCAGCATCCACTTCACCATACCAATCAGTAAACT
Source organism: Zea mays (assembly GCF_902167145.1). NCBI lineage: Eukaryota > Viridiplantae > Streptophyta > Magnoliopsida > Poales > Poaceae > Zea > Zea mays. The sequence continues at coordinate 66,147,707 of NC_050096.1, read as the reverse complement.
CCCTGCCCCCTCCAGCACTTGGCAAACCCAAAATAAGACGAACCGTCTCTTTTGTTATCTTCAGTTCCTTGCCAGCCCCTGGGTGTATGGTCATATCATGTGGATCCAATTTATCCATCAACCACCTGATGAGAGATCTGCTCTCTAAGGCATCAGTTCGCAAATCAAATATACTAGAAAATCCCAACCTAGCGACTGCATCGCGCTGCCGATCGCTCATTATCCAAGTTGAGGCAATAACATCATAAGGAATGCAGCGGATATTCAATTTCTAAAAGCATAAATGAATATGCATTAATACACAATGTATATATATTGTTATAACTAAGGATACTATATATACATACAAGTGATATTTATTAGAAGCTTGTAAATAACTAGTCTAAAACACTAATAAAAATAAATAGCATACCAAAAATAATAATATATATAAATGTAACGTGGGGGAAATACAAAATTGATTGTGCATCAAAATTAGCACATAAATAAACAGAAATATATGCATAGTACCTAAGATTTTCTAGGAGTCTTCTGTTTAGGAGAGCTTGTTTTTGTAATGATATTTGACTTGACATCTATATCAAACTTTGAACTGCTTGTCACAATCAGAACTTGTGGGGAAGGGACTTTTATCTTCGTTGCACGGTTTTTTCTGAAGGGGAAGGTGAGGCTGATCTGAATTGGCGCTTCAAAGATGGAGCATCCATGAAATCATCATTGGACAATGTGGATGGAGCTGAAGGAGGATTTCTTTTTACACAACAAGTTAGTGCCTTTCTGCGAACACGATGAACTGGTGCTGGTTTTGGATCAGTCTGCTGCTGGTTATGTGGATTATCAGCTTGATGTGATGAGCTGCTAGATCGAGTTTGTCTGGAAATGTCAATGAAAAAAACCTTCTGACTTGACTCAATGGTTAGTCTTTTAGCATTAGTTGGAGGGCGATCAACAGATCTCATTGTTAAACACTGAATAAATCTGTTGAAAAAATTATTTTTAAATACAATGATTTATGCATGAATATATGCCAAAAAAATCTAATTTTTACTATAACTATCTACAATGCATACTACATAATACTAAATAGAGTTACATAACTTAAAGTACCTTTTCCATTTATATGACAACATTTAATGAACCATGGTTATATACAAACATAAAAATTAATTTAATATTTCATATAATTGTAACTGGAGCATGATAAAATAAGTACCTATTTTGCATCAACTAACTATACAACATATTTTAATAACTGGTTCATAATAATATACACATTTAGCTGATATGCAAACATGAATATTTAAATAACTATTGCATAAATAACAGTATCTGTATGTATTTATATATAATAAAATAGGTGTGTAAACTAATGATTCAAGTAGATAGAACAATGCAATTATGCAAAATCTATTGACCAATGTTCATAAACATCTGTACAAATGTGCATAAACAGTATTGACGATATGCATATATATCAATACCAATAAGCATATACGTGTTATTAATATTGTGTAAAGGTACTCTATGCAAACTCATGAATAAATACCTGATCCACAGCCTTTGTCTAGGTCTTTGAATGCCGAGCGATACAGTGGATCTAGAAGAAATGCAGATGCTCTGGACAATCGGGGCTCCTGAACAAAAGAGAGATGCAATGATCGAGGCAATGAGCCGATTAGATAAATGTATAAATCGGATACAAATCACACACAACTAAAAAATAAGGGTTACAGTCAAACCCACTTCAATCGACAAAAAATGCTTTAAAAATCGACGGAAACCTCGATGTATTTCAAGTTAGATGGATTATCTGGAACTTCTCGGAAAAGCAATGGCTCTTGAATCGGGCTCCAATACTCGGAGATTGAAGGAGCTCAGCTGGATTGGAGCGGCGAATATCGCCTGGCAAGTCGCCTCGGCCGCAAGGAAAGACGTCGCGGCCGCTGGGGTTTCCTTCCTATTCGCGCGGGTTTGTCTCTGTTGATTGCGCGAAGATGGTTTTGGAAACCGGGAAATGGGGGAGACGTGGCTGGGCTGACGGCGGAAAGGGTATAACGGCGCCGTGACTGAGAAATGCTAACCAGGTCTGGTTAAACCCAATGTGCATATTGACTATCCTGGGCTTCCTCTATTATTGGAAGCCCAAGACTCTTAATATATAAACTATATATATATAGGAAAAAAATCTTTTTTATACATAAAGACATAGAGAGTACTGCGCTCCACTGTATTTTAATTACAACGTTTCTTTACGATATTAATTATATTTAAGTCACATAACATGATAATACTATGTATTATTATAGCACAAATATTGTATATAATTTTTAAAATTTTATAATAATACTCGCTTCATCCTAAATTAAAATCTGTTTCAGTTAATTAATAGGTTCATACAATATTTGATATATATGCTTTATATATGTGTTTAAGTTCATCTTCATCTATTTAAATATAGACATAAAAACTAAAACCTAAAACGACTAATATTTTGAGACAGGGGAGTATAAATAAATATTAATTAACCGAGTTATAGTCAACAGAGAGAGCTTGTTTAAAGGAAATAGTTGGAGTGAATTGTATCTATAAAATAATTTTTTAGGAAAAAATAGTAAAATAGATTAGAAAGTATAGATAAGGAAGACGTATAGTGAGAGCAAGCAGGTAAGTTCTGACTATGCCGGAGTAAAGACGGTGTGGCACCGGCACGTTGAGGCATGAGGGCGTTCTCTCCAACACCGCCGTATTAAATGGAACCAAACGATCAAACTATATTGTATGGATATGACCAAATTTATTTTTAGGGGGTGTTTGGTTGCTCCTGCTAAAGTTTAGCCCGGGTCACATCAAGCGTTTGACTTTTAAATAGGAGTATGAAATATAGACCCAACCAACTGGACTAGATTCGTCTCGTCTTTTAATCTTCGGCTGACAAATTAGTTTTATAATCCGACTACATTTAATACCCGGAACGGATGTTCAAACATTCGATGGGACAGTGGCTAAATTTTAGCGGGGTGTAACTAAACACCCCCTTAATATTAAACAACGAAATGTTTCTTTGTCCTTCATCACGCAAAACCATGCATTCAAAGGGAATCGGGAATCTGGCATACGGAGTATAGTCAATCTCTCTCATGTGCGTGTACAAGTTTCTGTAGCATGTCCAAACACGGTGTCCTGTTCAATTTCAGAAACATGGTCTGCTACTCTCTTCCATGCGCGTATGAGTTAAGTGTTCAGTCATGGTGCAAAATCCAATCCTAAAATAAGTAAATTCTAGGACATATGCTTCCTGACGTTGGAACACGTGACAAAGTTTCTCGTTGTTTGCATTGTTAGCGTCCATATGATTCCTGAAGTTGGAATCGAACCTACCATAGATATATAGGGGGTCGTTGATTGTCTGGTTAAATTGAAAAAATAATATTACTAGTTATATAGACAAAAAAAAATACTTGAAGACACGAATTCGAACCAAGTTCATTCAAATTTAAAAAGTATTGTTCTTCTGATAACATAGTTCCTCACAATATTATGTCAACAAACATGAAACAAATCAACACATCAACTATCTCCTACATTGGGATTGAGATCATCGACTGCTGATGTAACACCCCGGGATCCGCAAACACCCTAGAATGCTACTAAACTACACCTCTATCATTCGTATATAAAATTTCGACAGCATCTCCTTTAAAAATTGCATAAACGGGGAAGCAACAAAGTATAAATAGATATCATGATAAAGAAACATAATCGACATTAATAATATGCTAGCAATGGGAAGACAACCATAACGACATGAACTAAATTAATCAGTGCGCACAACTAGTTAGAAACAACCATCCTTTGACAAGAAGCTTCTAATTAAATCATGAATGCGCCTAAGCAGCGTTATTATGAGAGTGAAGGTGAATGTGCTGCTACTTCCCACTTCCCTGGGTGAGCAACAAGCACCTGAATTGAGTAATGCAAGAGTGAGATGAAACATCTCGACAAGCAAATTGTTTTGACGAGATATTTAAACTACAAATTAAATTAATCAACATTTTAAAAGAATCACAATTAAGATCAGAAATACTTGTAGATATAGAACTCAGTAGTCCCAATATAATCAATACCATCTCATTTTCTCGAACAACCACAATAGGTTCTATAATACTTCCATGCGTCAACAAAACCTGCAAATATCACTTCAATGTATGCATATGAATGCAAAGTGTAGGTACTCTGTCTTCATACCTCTGAGGGTATAAAACCACATCATCTGCAAATATCACTTTAATGAATGCATATGAATGCAATGTATATATCCTCTGCCTTCATACCTCTAAGGGTATGAAGCCGCATCGTACCCCTCCTCGGGCAACGTACGATGCTAAGTTGTACCGGTACGGTCGGACCATAGGTCACGACCCAACTTCAGATGCAAGTGAATCATGCAATGTATATGGCATGATGCATTTATCAATATACTTCACTTCCTTCACATACAATACAATCTCAAATAATACTTCATTTACCTTCAGATACAATACCAACCTCAAATAATACTCCATTTACCTTCAGGGGTGTGAATTAATCTCATGAGTCATACTCGAATCATAATCATCATCAATATATGATTGAGCATCAGTATAATGCAAGCAAGTAAAGCATCACCATAGAGTCCAATTATGAAAGAATCCAATACTTCTGAATATTAGAGTGTAGGCAATAGAAATAACAGGTTAGAACGGAAGCAACCACCGCTACATTCACTTGCCTTCATCGAAGAAGAAGAAATGTACTACGCATGACCTAGAGTGTAGCCACCTGCTAGCGGGCATAAAACTTAGTACACATATTTCACAAATATTTGCCAACAAACAACAAATCGCTCCTACACTTGAAACCAAGACCTAGTGGAAAGCCTCCTACCCTGAACCACATGCCATACAGCAGCAGCGCTGTTTGTTAATTTTGTATCTTTAAAATTATAACAGTGGTGATATCAAAAAAATAATCTAGAAGTATCTACACAAAATACCCTACAACTTCGGTATTCAATGGATAATTAAATTATGCCATCTATAAGTTCTAAAACATCTGACAAGATAACTGACTGAATCTGTTTCAGACAGCAGCGTAGTTAACGTCAAAATTTGATATCTCACAAACCACTCAACCAAAAATCATGAACTTCTACTGTAAGTAAGAAGTTTTATCCCTCTACAGAAGTCTCCATAGTTGGAAGAGCCAATTCGGACATTTACCTGATGAAACCTACCAGTGAACAGACCTGCTCATTTTTGTCAGGCAAACAGGAACAGCCACAGTAAAACAAACATAATTGGAGTTTAACAATTCATATGAATGCACTTTTTAACAATCTGGAAAGCTTATGAAATTATCTACAACTTTTCTTACAAACCCAAGGTTGAATTCTGTTGATAAAATTGCCTAAATCCTAAGAGAATAGATTCTGCACATAATTATGAGACTAAAAAACTGCTATAATCAAATTGTAATAACTTTTTGATCTGATGTCTGATTGAGGTGTTCTTCGCGGCCACAGAAAGATCTACAAATTATATACGAATCATATATAGACTTTTCATTTTTTAAGGCCACTAAGACTACGGAAAACTGGCATGAACAGAAACCGTCGAATCTGCCATTCCGCAGAAAACTAAATTCGAGATCAAAACCTAACCCCACATCTAATCCAACCTGTAATCCTTTAATCCCCATGATCCACAACCTCCAAAAGCACATAATTATAGGGAGGAACAAGGATTTCATCCATACCTAGGGTTTTTCCCAAGAAAATCTTTAAGATGAGATGGGGAAGAACATCTCCTTGATCCTCTCTCCCTCTTTAATTCAACGTGCTCCTCGTCTTCTCGATCATTGCTGCGTGGGGGGAGATCTAGAGGGAGGAGGATGCTGTGGAGAGGGGCTTCCATGGGAGGAGAGGGTGGCCAGCCAAGGGGAGAGGGGAAGGGGCGGCCAAGTGTGTGTGGGGTGGAGAAAGGGGGGCGGCCAAGAAGGGCAAAAGGGGGAAAGGGTCACCACTAGGGTTTCTTTGCGAGAGAAACGAAACGACACCATAGATGACTCTGACTTAGCATCCAACGGCCCACAACCCACATCCACGCACCGAAGATCAACCTTTGGCAACTTTGTTTTTTGGGATATTACAACTGAGGATGCCATGTGGGCTCGATGGCTGGCTGGACCCACATGCAACGACAATGGCCTCGGTAGTCTACCGAGAAACATGATCCCCTACATTGGTACCACTACCACTAGCCTCACTACTTCTCTAGATGAACTATCTCCTACGCTGTTATCACCGCCACTAGCCTCGAGGGATCATAATTCTAGAAAGTCCTAGGCCACCATTGCCTCCTCAACAACCTCATAGGTAGGAATGAAAGTGAACAAAATAGTTTTTTCAACATTTTCAATTGGTTTCAATTTTCAATCGGTTCATAATTAACCATTTAATTTCAATTATTTGTTACTCATAGAGCCCCTAGCTTGAGTCCAGTTTGATCTCTAGAATATTCGAGGGCTCTAGATCAGCTTGATCACACGATTGCATCTCCATCGCTGCGGTGGTCTTCGCCTCACATGCCCTAGAAGCAAAAGCAAATGTCCATATCCTGGAAGAATTCCACAGCCAAGAAGAAAGCCATCAAGGCCACTCCCCCATAAGTTGCCTCGTGAGATGGTCGAAGACTAATTGCAGGCATGTGTGGAAGAAGACATGAGGATGCAATACGCACTAAGAAAACCCATGATAAAGGAAAAGGTAGACCCAAATATCACTGAGCACTTTGTCGACATGGTTAGGCAAGAAAAATTGTATAGCTAAGAGGCCACATACTATGAATGTATTATTTGGAAATCATTTGAGACAAAAGGGAAGAAATGTAAAGTTGTTCTACAACACAAAAAATAAGAAAAACAATCAATTGATCCACTCATTGTGCTTTCTAAAGAGGCTCAGGGTGTTGCACAGATGATGATAATAGACACTGATCTCACTCTTGCTCAACTTTTAGGGGAGGAACCAATGCCCAAGGGCGAATTGGGGTCAGCCAACTCCGATAAAAATTATAAATTCTTTAGCAAAGAACTATTAAAGTTTAATAAAATTTGTATTATATAGTGAAGCTAACCCCTGACGATATTCTTGGTTACATTTGCCACTGTCAATGGTAATACAGGGGCGTTGAAGTATAGAAATTGAAGGTCGATGAGTCTCTTGTAAGGCCTAACTTGGTCAAGAAGCTGCCAACACAATTACATAATCTACATAAATGGTACATGAAAGCAACGATACATGGTCAGACCGCGCTCTTGCAAAAATTAGACAAGCATTACTTCCATGGTGAGGATACAATAAACATTAGGTTTGAGAAAATATAAAAAATATTTCAAATAAAATACTTTGACAAATCTATTACTAGTTCATGTTTGTACTTGATTTATTTCTATATTTAACATCTCCAGTTGATTGTCTATAATTATCCTAATTATATCCTTTCAGACTATATGTAGAATGGAGATTATGCACCAAAAAACACAATCCTTGATGTTGGTTTTATTGATCCATATATCTTACACTAAGAAACAATGGTTGGTAATTACAAAAAGGAAAGAAATAAAGAATAACATATTCAAGTTCTTAGACAAATAATATGATAGAACAATGATACTCTTCCCTTATAACTTCTAGTGAGTGTTACTATCATATTAGACTTATTTTTGTTATTTTGTTTACTGTAATACTCAAAATTGTGTACAAGAAATACATAGAGGAATTCCTCATTTTATGCGCCTTATTTGCATCATAAAAAGAGCACCCGTATAATTGTGTGTGATTAATTAAAACCAATGATTCTAAAATAAACTAAAGTGCATCATGTTGGAGTTTTACATGTTTGTGCATTAAATAAAAATAATAGGGATGATAAGATAATAAATACTAGAGGTTAAATCAAACCCTAAATTAAAATTTGGGTTTTGAAAAGGAGAAGATAAATGATATAAAAATATAAATGATATACTATTATTTCCAAAAATTTGTATTTTCATTTCACAATATGATGGGAGGATAAAAATAATTTCTGCACAATGTTCCAATTCAAAATCCAAATTCAAACTAAACCTTAGAAATGAAGAGAATAGAAAGAAAAGGTAAAAGAAAAAGAATAAAAAAAAGCCTCATGGGCCGCGGAGCATCAATCTGGCCCATCTCCACTTTTCTTCTGCTCGCCGCCATGCGGGCCCACGTCGCCAGCCTCACTCCTCATCGCACGCGCGCACAGCCCATGCTTCCGCCACCCGCGTGCACTACCTGACTCGTGGGTCCGCGTCGCAGCTTTTCCCTCTCGCTCTGCGTCACTGCCATGTGGGCCATATTGGTCGGCTTCTTCAACCGTGAGCTCAGGCTCCTAATCCTCGTAACAACTCGTCCGCCGCACCTATTCCCTCCGCGATCTTCGCCAGTTGGGTAATGAGATCCTCCGGTGAACTCGCATGGTGGTTGGGAGTCGGACACCTTCCCATGCATATAAATGCGGACCCGCTGCAACTCTCCCCTACTCCATTGAATCTCGAGCGCCGCCGCCGGGGGAATCCGAGTCTCCAACTCGCCGTCGACATACCGCACAGCTCAGAGCTCGGGCTTTGCCCTTGAAACGTCGCTGCGCCAGGAGGAAGGTGTTGCCCCGCATCTGAGTTACTCCACGGGCGGGGCAGTCCGGGAATTCCTCGCCGGTGCTCGCGCCCGATCTCTCTCCGCACCCCCATCGTGGCCTGCTTCTGCCATAGTTCCGCGCGCTCGGTAAGCCACATTACTGTGTTCACCATTGTGCTCTCACTGTTTAGGTAGTCTCGGTCGGGGGAATTAGTCGCCAGCGGGCCATTTTGGCCGTCGCCGGCAAGCTCGCCGCCGCGGAGGCCCTGTGCGCCGGCGCGTTCCGCCTGGTCGCCGCTCTGCTGGTTGGGGACGATCTTGTGGCCGTCTGATCGGCCGTGTGTGGCTGAGATCGGCTTACGGTGACCTGCCCAGCCGGAAACGTAATGGGCCGTCCGATCGGGATCGGATGGATCCAGGAGAGAAAACATAGTTTTAAATCCTGGCCGTGAATCTCTGGAATCGACGGTCAATAACGCGTACCTCTTCGTCGTTATAACGGATCCGTCAGATCGGAATCTGAGGGCTCATAATCACCCAGATAGCTTCAGCCGAGCTCACTTCTAAAAGAGACCCCGGAAAATTTGCTATTGAACCCGCCGTCCTCGGATTCTGTTCACGGAGTCTTGGAATATTTGCGCCTTAGCCCCCTGCGCTTTGCAGTAATTGAGGCCCAGTCCAGAGTATTATAAAACAGAGAAAATAGTTTATAAATGGATTTTTAATAGATAAATAAATGCTAGAACTTGTTTAAATCATAGAAAATCCATTTTTAGTCCAAATTAATCCATTCCACTTTCTAAAATTTTGTAATTTTATTCTCTACCACCTAGAGCCTCTGTTTTGTCATGAAAACAATTAGAAATTTAATCTCTCACTTAATCCATTTTAAACACATAAAACCTTTGAAAATTCATAACTTAAAATCTATAACTCCAAAATTAATGATTCCTGATCCTATGATCTTATTTTAATATGTATATTATTAATGTGTATTTTGTTCTTATGTTTGGTGTAATGTTAATTTTGCCTATACCATGTTTGTTTGAATTGCTACGACTAGCAGTGAGGTCACGAGTCACCTGAAGATCATCCTGGTACCTGGAATCTCAAGTCCCAGGCAAGTTGTGCCCTTGATCACTTCTTTTTACCCACTCATGTTCTAATTAATCATAATGATCTGCATAGGTTAATTTTGATGGGACCTAATAGGTTACCCTAGTTTTGACCATCTTTATACCTTGTTTACCACTGAACTTTTTGGGTAGTACTTGCTAGTGCTTTATGTGGTTTTGGGTATGAAGATACATTAATTATGATTACACTTTTATTATCTGTTTATTATTACTGTTCATGATAAGATCATTATGTTAATTGGAACATGGAGAACCACCCGGGAAAACAGTGCTACCACAAGGGTTTAATGGGACGCCCTTGGCTGATTAATTAGGAAAGCTAGTGGAGGACTACCTTACCCGAAAGGGGCAAGGGCAGTAGGGGAGTGGTCAGTGTAGGGAGGCCCTCGGGAGGATTTTGCTGTGATGGCGGTCCTGCAAGGGATTCCTGGGAAGGCCCTCGGGAGGATTTTGCTGTGATGGCGGTCCTGCAAGGGATTCCTGGGGAGGCCCTCGGGAGGATTTTGCTGTGATGGCGGTCCTGCAAGGGATTCCTGCATTGGAGCTTCCTATAAACTGTAGCGGGTTTTCTGAAGCTAGTGGAACTTTGTAAAGGCCTCGTAGTGTTACCCTGCCTCGCCTCCTCGGTAGAGGTGTATGGGAAGTCGCGATCCCTTGGCAGATGGGTAACATGACTTGTGGGTAAAGATGCGCAACCTCTGCAGAGTGTAAAACTGGTATACTAGCCGTGCTCACGGTCATGAGCGGCTCGGACACTCACATGATTAATTTATGGAACTTAAATTCAATTTGTCATATGCATTGCATCGCAGGTGATGTTGTTACTTCTGTTCTACTATTTAATTGGGTTGGTATTTACTTATACTTAGTAATTGCTAATAAAATTTTGACCAACTTTAAAAGCAATGCTCAGCTCTAACCATCCTCTTTGGTAAGCCTTACACTTCACGTGAGCTCCCACCTTTGGTGAGTTCATGCACATTATTCCCCACAACTTGTTGAGCAATGAACGTATGTGAGCTCACTCTTGCTGTCTCACACCCCCCCACAGGTCAAGAACAGGTACCGCAGGATGAGGCGCTTGGAGGATGCTGTGATGAGTTCGTGAGTGGTCTAGGTCGTCGTCTCCCAGTCAACTTTGGGTTGCTGGATCGTTTCCTCATATGATGTAATTATTTAATTATTTTTGTACAGAACTCCTGTTAAATAGTAAAGATGTGACATTCGATCCTGTGCCATGATTCATCATATGTGTGAGACTTGGTCCCAGCACACCTGGTGATTATGTTTACGCCCGGGTTTTGGACCCCTAAAATCCGGGTGTTACAGAAGTGGTATCAGAGGAATGTTGACTGTAGGACGAAACCTAGATAGAACTGGACAACCATTACTACTTACCTTTGCTACTCTGATTCTTTTCTAAACTTTTCTTAATCTTTCTCATCTATTTCCGCTTACTCTGATTATTCTTACCTTTTCCTTCTAAAGACAAACTTGGATTTCACACTTTGAAATCCTATGTCTAAAGTGACTTTAGGAATAGGAGACCTACTCTTAGGAACAAAAACAAAACTATTTTTTTCTATATGCTTGAATGCTTGTTCTTATGATACATGTATGATTTGGATCTTTGATTGAGTGTGATGGGTTGTGGAGTAATGTCCACAATTACATTTACATATATATAATGCTTATAAAAATAACTAGATAAACTAGATTATTCCCCAAAAAAAAATAATAAAATATCTAGTATTCCGTATCTATCTCATCTTACCAGATTCTATCTTACCTTTGGACATTCACCTCATACAACTAGTTACCCTAGTCTTGACATAAAATATCTGGTCAAGCCCTACCAAAGAATCTTCAGTACATAACCAACTATTAGCTTATTCATTCTGCCGACCAAATGATTCCCTTGCAAAACTATCTTACGATATGCTTCTAACTTAGATGGTCAATACCAGGAGGGGTGGTGGAATTGATTTACCTCCTAATCGACACACTCGGCAGATATATAGACAACCCCAGCCACAGCCAGCAGAGATGAATCCTCCTAATCCTCCACCAGGCGGAGTTGACCCACTGATTGCAGCTCAAATGAGGATGATGCAGCAAATGGCTGACACTATGGCAGATATGCGCGCCCAAATGCAGCAAGAACGCCAGGAAATGCGCCAGGAAAGAGAGGATGCACGTCGGGAGATGCACCAAGAGCGGGAAGAGATACGCCAGGAGAGAAGGGTGCAACAACAGCAGCTGCAACAACAACTTCAACAACAGCAGCAACAGCAACAGGTGCCATTGCCTCCACCTCCACCACCAGTTCCACCCCGAGATAAGCATCGGGAATTCATGAGCCACAAACCACCAACCTTCTCCAACTCCACGGATCCACTACAAGCTGATGACTGGCTAAAGTCTATAGAGAAGATGCTCAACATAGCTCAGTGCTCGGACCGAGAGAAAGTACTCTACGCATCAGGTCGTCTCGCTGGTCCTGCTGCAGATTGGTGGGATGCGTACTGCGCTGCTCATGCTGCTGTCGATACAATTACCTGGGCAGAATTCTCCACACAATTCAGGAATTACCATATTCCTGCCGGGCTCATGAAGATTAAGAGAAAGGAGTTTCTCTCCCTCAAGCAAGGAAGTATGTCTGTGAGTGAATATAGGGACAAATTCATCCAGTTATCTCGATATGCTCCTAGAGATGTTGAGGATGATGAGCAAAAGCAGGAGCTTTTTCTGGACGGTTTGATTGGACCCTTGCAATATCAACTGGTATCGCACACATTCCCATCCTTCCAAAGGCTACTTGACAAAGCTATTGCTGTAGAAAACAAGAGGAGTATATTTGGAGAGAAAAGAAAGGCTGCTCACCAAGGGCAGGCTGGAAGTAGTTCCCGTCCTCGCTATACTACCACTCCAAGTACACCAGCTAGTGGCAGTTCTGGACAACAAACTCAACAGGCACCAACTGCTCCTCCGAAAGCAAGCACCCCCGCAGGACCTGTTGCTCCCAACACATCCACCAACAGGGCATGCTTCAAATGTGGACAACCGGGACACTACGCCAACTACTGTCCCAACAGGGCTGCCTACACTACACCAGCTCCAATGAAACAAGGTCAGGCCTCGGCAGGAAAGAGTCAGCCCCTATCTATCAACCGAGGACAAGCCTATCATGCAGAAGTAGAAGCTGAACCAGGTGAACTGGAAATTCAAGAAGAAGAGCCAGTGGAAGAGGAAATAGTCGGTGAAGAGGTCAATGAACAACAAGAATAGAGATAAACATAAACATAGATATATATTTTACTATTTGTAAGGCCTAAATATTAGTTTAGCTAGTAGCAGTATTTTACGCTTTTAGTAATAATAATAAGGTCTGTTGACCCTATGTGTTGCTAATGAGTTATGCATCATGCTCAGATTTCCTTGTTTGTGCATATGTTCCCACAACAATATGAGTATATATATCCTTTCTCTTACAAATCTCGAGGACGAGATTATTTTTAAGGGGGGTAGGATTTGTAATACTCAAAATTGTGTACAAGAAATACATAGAGGAATTCCTCATTTTATGCGCCTTAATTGCATCATAAAAAGAGCACCCGTATAATTGTGTGTGATTAATTAAAACCAATGATTCTAAAATAAACTAAAGTGCATCATGTTGGAGTTTTACATGTTTGTGCATTAAATAAAAATAATAGGGATGATAAGATAATAAATACTAGAGGTTAAATCAAACCCTAAATTAAAATTTGGGTTTTGAAAAGGAGAAGATAAATGATATAAAAATATAAATGATATACTATTATTTCCAAAAATTTGTATTTTCATTTCACAATATGATGGGAGGATAAAAATAATTTCTGCACAATGTTCCAATTCAAAATCCAAATTCAAACTAAACCTTAGAAATGAAGAGAATAGAAAGAAAAGGTAAAAGAAAAAGAATAAAAAAAGCCTCATGGGCCGCGGAGCATCAATCTGGCCCATCTCCACTTTTCTTCTGCTCGCCGCCATGCGGGCCCACGTCGCCAGCCTCACTCCTCATCGCACGCGCGCACAGCCCATGCTTCCGCCACCCGCGTGCACTACCTGACTCGTGGGTCCGCGTCGCAGCTTTTCCCTCTCGCTCTGCGTCACTGCCATGTGGGCCATATTGGTCGGCTTCTTCAACCGTGAGCTCAGGCTCCTAATCCTCGTAACAACTCGTCCGCCGCACCTATTCCCTCCGCGATCTTCGCCAGTTGGGTAATGAGATCCTCCGGTGAACTCGCATGGTGGTTGGGAGTCGGACACCTTCCCATGCATATAAATGCGGACCCGCTGCAACTCTCCCCTACTCCATTGAATCTCGAGCGCCGCCGCCGGGGGAATCCGAGTCTCCAACTCGCCGTCGACATACCGCACAGCTCAGAGCTCGGGCTTTGCCCTTGAAACGTCGCTGCGCCAGGAGGAAGGTGTTGCCCCGCATCTGAGTTACTCCACGGGCGGGGCAGTCCGGGAATTCCTCGCCGGTGCTCGCGCCCGATCTCTCTCCGCACCCCCATCGTGGCCTGCTTCTGCCATAGTTCCGCGCGCTCGGTAAGCCACATTACTGTGTTCACCATTGTGCTCTCACTGTTTAGGTAGTCTCGGTCGGGGGAATTAGTCGCCAGCGGGCCATTTTGGCCGTCGCCGGCAAGCTCGCCGCCGCGGAGGCCCTGTGCGCCGGCGCGTTCCGCCTGGTCGCCGCTCTGCTGGTTGGGGACGATCTTGTGGCCGTCTGATCGGCCGTGTGTGGCTGAGATCGGCTTACGGTGACCTGCCCAGCCGGAAACGTAATGGGCCGTCCGATCGGGATCGGATGGATCCAGGAGAGAAAACATAGTTTTAAATCCTGGCCGTGAATCTCTGGAATCGACGGTCAATAACGCGTACCTCTTCGTCGTTATAACGGATCCGTCAGATCGGAATCTGAGGGCTCATAATCACCCAGATAGCTTCAGCCGAGCTCACTTCTAAAAGAGACCCCGGAAAATTTGCTATTGAACCCGCCGTCCTCGGATTCTGTTCACGGAGTCTTGGAATATTTGCGCCTTAGCCCCCTGCGCTTTGCAGTAATTGAGGCCCAGTCCAGAGTATTATAAAACAGAGAAAATAGTTTATAAATGGATTTTTAATAGATAAATAAATGCTAGAA